>NC_138662.1:0-5362223 GCF_964273445.1 Streptopelia decaocto
GAATTTTAGCCATTTTTTTACGTGAAATTGTAAATATGTGGACATGGATTTTGAAAATTCTAGAGAGAATTTTAAAAGCTTCAAGAGTATTTCAACAATTTTGAGAGGGATTTGAAAAGTTTCAATGGGAATGGGAAGAATTGGGACAAAAATTGGAAAATTTTTAAGGGACTTTGAAAAAATTTCAACTGGAATTTTAGCCATTTTTTGACGTGAAATTGTAAACATGTGGACATGGATTTTGAAAATTCTAGAGAGAATTTTAAAAGCTTCAAGAGAATTTCAACAATTCTGAGAGGGATTTGAAAAGTTTCAATGGGAATGGGAAGAATTGGGACAAAAATTGGAAAATTTTTAAGGGACTTTGAAAAAATTTCAACTGGAATTTTAGCCATTTTTTTAGGTGAAATTGTAAACATGTGGACATGGATTTTGAAAATTCTAGATAGAATTTTCAAAGCTTCAACAGAATTTCAACAATTTTGAGAGGGATTTGAAAAGTTTCAATGGGAATGGGAAGAATTGGGACAAAAATTGGAAAATTTTTAAGGGACTTTGAAAAAATTTCAACTGGAATTTTAGCCATTTTTTGACGTGAAATTGTAAACATGTGGACATGGATTTTGAAAATTCTAGAGAGAATTTTAAAAGCTTCAACAGAATTTCAACAATTTTGAGAGGGATTTGAAAAGTTTCAATGGGAATGGGAAGAATTGGGACAAAAATTGGAAAATTTTTAAGGGACTTTGAAAAAATTTCAACTGGAATTTTAGCCATTTTTTTACGTGAAATTGTAAATATGTGGACATGGATTTTGAAAATTCTAGAGAGAATTTTAAAAGCTTCAAGAGTATTTCAACAATTTTGAGAGGGATTTGAAAAGTTTCAATGGGAATGGGAAGAATTGGGACAAAAATTGGAAAATTTTGAAGGGACTTTGAAAAAATTTCAACTGGAATTTTAGCCATTTTTTGACGTGAAATTGTAAACATGTGGACATAGATTTTGAAAATTCTAGAGAGAAATTTAAAAGCTTCAACAGAATTTCAACAATGTTGAGAGGGATTTGAAAAGTTTCAATGGGAATGGGAAGAATTGGGACAAAAATTGGAAAATTTTTAAGGGACTTTGAAAAAATTTCAACTGGAATTTTAGCCATTTTTTGACGTGAAATTGTAAACATGTGGACATGGATTTTGAAAATTCTAGAGAGAATTTTAAAAGCTTCAACAGAATTTCAACAATTCTGAGAGGGATTTGAAAAGTTTCAATGGGAATGGGAAGAATTGGGACAAAAATTGGAAAATTTTTAAGGGACTTTGAAAAAATTTCAACTGGAATTTTAGCCATTTTTTGACGTGAAATTGTAAACATGTGGACATGGATTTTGAAAATTCTAGAGAGATTTTTAAAAGCTTCAACAGAATTTCAACAATTCTGAGAGGGATTTGAAAAGTTTCAATGGGAATGGGAAGAATTGGGACAAAAATTGGAAAATTTTTAAGGGACTTTGAAAAAATTTCAACTGGAATTTTAGCCATTTTTTTACGTGAAATTGTAAATATGTGGACATGGATTTTGAAAATTCTAGAGAGAATTTTAAAAGCTTCAAGAGTATTTCAACAATTTTGAGAGGGATTTGAAAAGTTTCAATGGGAATGGGAAGAATTGGGACAAAAATTGGAAAATTTTTAAGGGACTTTGAAAAAATTTCAACTGGAATTTTAGCCATTTTTTTAGGTGAAATTGTAAACATGTGGACATGGATTTTGAAAATTCTAGAGAGAATTTTAAAAGCTTCAACAGAATTTCAACAATTCTGAGAGGGATTTGAAAAGTTTCAATGGGAATGGGAAGAATTGGGACAAAAATTGGAAAATTTTTAAGGGACTTTGAAAAAATTTCAACTGGAATTTTAGCCATTTTTTGACGTGAAATTGTAAACATGTGGACATGGATTTTGAAAATTCTAGAGAGAATTTTAAAAGCTTCAACAGAATTTCAACAATTTTGAGAGGGATTTGAAAAGTTTCAATGGGAATGGGAAGAATTGGGACAAAAATTGGAAAATTTTTAAGGGACTTTGAAAAAATTTCAACTGGAATTTTAGCCATTTTTTGACGTGAAATTGTAAACATGTGGACATGGATTTTGAAAATTCTAGAGAGAATTTTAAAAGCTTCAACAGAATTTCAACAATTTTGAGAGGGATTTGAAAAGTTTCAATGGGAATGGGAAGAATTGGGACAAAAATTGGAAAATTTTGAAGGGACTTTGAAAAAATTTCAACTGGAATTTTAGCCATTTTTTTACGTGAAATTGTAAATATGTGGACATGGATTTTGAAAATTCTAGAGAGAATTTTAAAAGCTTCAAGAGTATTTCAACAATTTTGAGAGGGATTTGAAAAGTTTCAATGGGAATGGGAAGAATTGGGACAAAAATTGGAAAATTTTTAAGGGACTTTGAAAAAATTTCAACTGGAATTTTAGCCATTTTTTGACGTGAAATTGTAAACATGTGGACATGGATTTTGAAAATTCTAGAGAGAATTTTAAAAGCTTCAAGAGAATTTCAACAATTCTGAGAGGGATTTGAAAAGTTTCAATGGGAATGGGAAGAATTGGGACAAAAATTGGAAAATTTTTAAGGGACTTTGAAAAAATTTCAACTGGAATTTTAGCCATTTTTTTAGGTGAAATTGTAAACATGTGGACATGGATTTTGAAAATTCTAGATAGAATTTTCAAAGCTTCAACAGAATTTCAACAATTTTGAGAGGGATTTGAAAAGTTTCAATGGGAATGGGAAGAATTGGGACAAAAATTGGAAAATTTTTAAGGGACTTTGAAAAAATTTCAACTGGAATTTTAGCCATTTTTTGACGTGAAATTGTAAACATGTGGACATGGATTTTGAAAATTCTAGAGAGAATTTTAAAAGCTTCAACAGAATTTCAACAATTTTGAGAGGGATTTGAAAAGTTTCAATGGGAATGGGAAGAATTGGGACAAAAATTGGAAAATTTTTAAGGGACTTTGAAAAAATTTCAACTGGAATTTTAGCCATTTTTTTACGTGAAATTGTAAATATGTGGACATGGATTTTGAAAATTCTAGAGAGAATTTTAAAAGCTTCAAGAGTATTTCAACAATTTTGAGAGGGATTTGAAAAGTTTCAATGGGAATGGGAAGAATTGGGACAAAAATTGGAAAATTTTTAAGGGACTTTGAAAAAATTTCAACTGGAATTTTAGCCATTTTTTGACGTGAAATTGTAAACATGTGGACATGGTTTTTGAAAATTCTAGAGAGAATTTTAAAAGCTTCAACAGAATTTCAACAATGTTGAGAGGGATTTGAAAAGTTTCAATGGGAATGGGAAGAATTGGGACAAAAATTGGAAAATTTTTAAGGGACTTTGAAAAAATTTCAACTGGAATTTTAGCCATTTTTTGACGTGAAATTGTAAACATGTGGACATGGATTTTGAAAATTCTAGAGAGAATTTTAAAAGCTTCAACAGAATTTCAACAATTTTGAGAGGGATTTGAAAAGTTTCAATGGGAATGGGAAGAATTGGGACAAAAATTGGAAAATTTTGAAGGGACTTTGAAAAAATTTCAACTGGAATTTTAGCCATTTTTTGACGTGAAATTGTAAACATGTGGACATGGATTTTGAAAATTCTAGAGAGAATTTTAAAACCTTCAACAGAATTTCAACAATTCTGAGAGGGATTTGAAAAGTTTCAACGGGAATGGGAAGAATTGGGACAAAAATTGGAAAATTTTGAAGGGACTTTGAAAAAATTTCAACTGGAATTTTAGCCATTTTTTGACGTGAAATTGTAAACATGTGGACATGGATTTTGAAAATTCTAGAGAGAATTTTAAAAGCTTCAACAGAATTTCAACAATTTTGAGAGGGATTTGAAAAGTTTCAATGGGAATGGGAAGAATTGGGACAAAAATTGGAAAATTTTGAAGGGACTTTGAAAAAATTTCAACTGGAATTTTAGCCATTTTTTGACGTGAAATTGTAAACATGTGGACATAGATTTTGAAAATTCTAGAGAGAAATTTAAAAGCTTCAACAGAATTTCAACAATGTTGAGAGGGATTTGAAAAGTTTCAATGGGAATGGGAAGAATTGGGACAAAAATTGGAAAATTTTTAAGGGACTTTGAAAAAATTTCAACTGGAATTTTAGCCATTTTTTGACGTGAAATTGTAAACATGTGGACATGGATTTTGAAAATTCTAGAGAGAATTTTAAAAGCTTCAACAGAATTTCAACAATTCTGAGAGGGATTTGAAAAGTTTCAATGGGAATGGGAAGAATTGGGACAAAAATTGGAAAATTTTTAAGGGACTTTGAAAAAATTTCAACTGGAATTTTAGCCATTTTTTGACGTGAAATTGTAAACATGTGGACATGGATTTTGAAAATTCTAGAGAGATTTTTAAAAGCTTCAACAGAATTTCAACAATTCTGAGAGGGATTTGAAAAGTTTCAATGGGAATGGGAAGAATTGGGACAAAAATTGGAAAATTTTTAAGGGACTTTGAAAAAATTTCAACTGGAATTTTAGCCATTTTTTGACGTGAAATTGTAAACATGTGGACATGGATTTTGAAAATTCTAGAGAGAATTTTAAAAGCTTCAACAGAATTTCAACAATTCTGAGAGGGATTTGAAAAGTTTCAATGGGAATGGGAAGAATTGGGACAAAAATTGGAAAATTTTTAAGGGACTTTGAAAAAATTTCAACTGGAATTTTAGCCATTTTTTGACGTGAAATTGTAAACATGTGGACATGGATTTTGAAAATTCTAGAGAGAATTTTAAAAGCTTCAACAGAATTTCAAGAATTTTGAGAGGGATTTGAAAAGTTTCAATGGGAATGGGAAGAATTGGGACAAAAATTGGAAAATTTTGAAGGGACTTTGAAAAAATTTCAACTGGAATTTTAGCCATTTTTTGACGTGAAATTGTAAACATGTGGACATGGATTTTGAAAATTCTAGAGAGAATTTTAAAAGCTTCAACAGAATTTCAACAATTTTGAGAGGGATTTGAAAAGTTTCAATGGGAATGGGAAGAATTGGGACAAAAATTGGAAAATTTTGAAGGGACTTTGAAAAAATTTCAACTGGAATTTTAGCCATTTTTTTACGTGAAATTGTAAATATGTGGACATGGATTTTGAAAATTCTAGAGAGAATTTTAAAAGCTTCAAGAGTATTTCAACAATTTTGAGAGGGATTTGAAAAGTTTCAATGGGAATGGGAAGAATTGGGACAAAAATTGGAAAATTTTTAAGGGACTTTGAAAAAATTTCAACTGGAATTTTAGCCATTTTTTGACGTGAAATTGTAAACATGTGGACATGGATTTTGAAAATTCTAGAGAGAATTTTAAAAGCTTCAAGAGAATTTCAACAATTCTGAGAGGGATTTGAAAAGTTTCAATGGGAATGGGAAGAATTGGGACAAAAATTGGAAAATTTTTAAGGGACTTTGAAAAAATTTCAACTGGAATTTTAGCCATTTTTTTAGGTGAAATTGTAAACATGTGGACATGGATTTTGAAAATTCTAGATAGAATTTTCAAAGCTTCAACAGAATTTCAACAATTTTGAGAGGGATTTGAAAAGTTTCAATGGGAATGGGAAGAATTGGGACAAAAATTGGAAAATTTTTAAGGGACTTGGAAAAAATTTCAACTGGAATTTTAGCCATTTTTTGACGTGAAATTGTAAACATGTGGACATGGATTTTGAAAATTCTAGAGAGAATTTTAAAAGCTTCAACAGAATTTCAACAATTTTGAGAGGGATTTGAAAAGTTTCAATGGGAATGGGAAGAATTGGGACAAAAATTGGAAAATTTTTAAGGGACTTTGAAAAAATTTCAACTGGAATTTTAGCCATTTTTTTACGTGAAATTGTAAATATGTGGACATGGATTTTGAAAATTCTAGAGAGAATTTTAAAAGCTTCAAGAGTATTTCAACAATTTTGAGAGGGATTTGAAAAGTTTCAATGGGAATGGGAAGAATTGGGACAAAAATTGGAAAATTTTTAAGGGACTTTGAAAAAATTTCAACTGGAATTTTAGCCATTTTTTGACGTGAAATTGTAAACATGTGGACATGGTTTTTGAAAATTCTAGAGAGAATTTTAAAAGCTTCAACAGAATTTCAACAATGTTGAGAGGGATTTGAAAAGTTTCAATGGGAATGGGAAGAATTGGGACAAAAATTGGAAAATTTTTAAGGGACTTTGAAAAAATTTCAACTGGAATTTTAGCCATTTTTTGACGTGAAATTGTAAACATGTGGACATGGATTTTGAAAATTCTAGAGAGAATTTTAAAAGCTTCAACAGAATTTCAACAATGTTGAGAGGGATTTGAAAAGTTTCAATGGGAATGGGAAGAATTGGGACAAAAATTGGAAAATTTTGAAGGGACTTTGAAAAAATTTCAACTGGAATTTTAGCCATTTTTTGACGTGAAATTGTAAATATGTGGACATGGATTTTGAAAATTCTAGAGAGAATTTTAAAAGCTTCAAGAGTATTTCAACAATTTTGAGAGGGATTTGAAAAGTTTCAATGGGAATGGGAAGAATTGGGACAAAAATTGGAAAATTTTTAAGGGACTTTGAAAAAATTTCAACTGGAATTTTAGCCATTTTTTGACATGAAATTGTAAACATGTGGACATGGATTTTGAAAATTCTAGAGAGAATTTTAAAAGCTTCAACAGAATTTCAACAATTTTGAGAGGGATTTGAAAAGTTTCAATGGGAATGGGAAGAATTGGGACAAAAATTGGAAAATTTTGAAGGGACTTTGAAAAAATTTCAACTGGAATTTTAGCCATTTTTTGACGTGAAATTGTAAACATGTGGACATGGATTTTGAAAATTCTAGAGAGAATTTTAAAAGCTTCAACAGAATTTCAACAATTTTGAGAGGGATTTGAAAAGTTTCAATGGGAATGGGAAGAATTGGGACAAAAATTGGAAAATTTTGAAGGGACTTTGAAAAAATTTCAACTGGAATTTTAGCCATTTTTTGACGTGAAATTGTAAACATGTGGACATGGATTTTGAAAATTCTAGAGAGAATTTTAAAAGCTTCAACAGAATTTCAACAATGTTGAGAGGGATTTGAAAAGTTTCAATGGGAATGGGAAGAATTGGGACAAAAATTGGAAAATTTTTAAGGGACTTTGAAAAAATTTCAACTGGAATTTTAGCCATTTTTTGACGTGAAATTTTAAACATGTGGACATGGATTTTGAAAATTCTAGAGAGAATTTTAAAACCTTCAACAGAATTTCAACAATTCTGAGAGGGATTTGAAAAGTTTCAATGGGAATGGGAAGAATTGGGACAAAAATTGGAAAATTTTGAAGGGACTTTGAAAACATTTCAACTGGAATTTTAGCCATTTTTTGACGTGAAATTGTAAACATGTGGACATGGATTTTTAAAATTCTAGAGAGAATTTTAAAAGCTTCAACAGAATTTCAACAATGTTGAGAGGGATTTGAAAAGTTTCAATGGGAATGGGAAGAATTGGGACAAAAATTGGAAAATTTTTAAGGGACTTTGAAAAAATTTCAACTGGAATTTTAGCCATTTTTTGACGTGAAATTGTAAACATGTGGACATGGATTTTGAAAATTCTAGAGAGAATTTTAAAAGCTTCAACAGAATTTCAACAATTTTGAGAGGGATTTGAAAAGTTTCAATGGGAATGGGAAGAATTGGGACAAAAATTGGAAAATTTTTAAGGGACTTTGAAAAAATTTCAACTGGAATTTTAGCCATTTTTTGACGTGAAATTGTAAACATGTGGACATGGATTTTGAAAATTCTAGAGAGAATTTTAAAAGCTTCAACAGAATTTCAACAATTCTGAGAGGGATTTGAAAAGTTTCAATGGGAATGGGAAGAATTGGGACAAAAATTGGAAAATTTTTAAGGGACTTTGAAAAAATTTCAACTGGAATTTTAGCCATTTTTTGACGTGAAATTGTAAATATGTGGACATGGATTTTGAAAATTCTAGAGAGAATTTTAAAAGCTTCAAGAGTATTTCAACAATTTTGAGAGGGATTTGAAAAGTTTCAATGGGAATGGGAAGAATTGGGACAAAAATTGGAAAATTTTTAAGGGACTTTGAAAAAATTTCAACTGGAATTTTAGCCATTTTTTGACGTGAAATTGTAAACATGTGGACATGGATTTTGAAAATTCTAGAGAGAATTCTAAAAGCTTCAAGAGAATTTCAAGAATTTTGAGAGGGATTTGAAAAGTTTCAATGGGAATGGGAAGAATTGGGACAAAAATTGGAAAATTTTTAAGGGACTTTGAAAAAATTTCAACTGGAATTTTAGCCATTTTTTTACGTGAAATTGTAAACATGTGGACATGGATTTTGAAAATTCTAGAGAGAATTTTAAAAGCTTCAACAGAATTTCAACAATTTTGAGAGGGATTTGAAAAGTTTCAATGGGAATGGGAAGAATTGGGACAAAAATTGGAAAATTTTTAAGGGACTTTGAAAAAATTTCAACTGGAATTTTAGCCATTTTTTGACGTGAAATTGTAAACATGTGGACATGGATTTTGAAAATTCTAGAGAGAATTTTAAAAGCTTCAACAGAATTTCAACAATTTTGAGAGGGATTTGAAAAGTTTCAATGGGAATGGGAAGAATTGGGACAAAAATTGGAAAATTTTTAAGGGACTTGGAAAAAATTTCAACTGGAATTTTAGCCATTTTTTTACGTGAAATTGTAAATATGTGGACATGGATTTTGAAAATTCTAGAGAGAATTTTAAAAGCTTCAACAGAATTTCAACAATTTTGAGAGGGATTTGAAAAGTTTCAATGGGAATGGGAAGAATTGGGACAAAAATTGGAAAATTTTGAAGGGACTTTGAAAAAATTTCAACTGGAATTTTAGCCATTTTTTGACATGAAATTGTAAACATGTGGACATGGATTTTGAAAATTCTAGAGAGAATTTTAAAAGCTTCAACAGAATTTCAACAATTTTGAGAGGGATTTGAAAAGTTTCAATGGGAATGGGAAGAATTGGGACAAAAATTGGAAAATTTTTAAGGGACTTTGAAAAAATTTCAACTGGAATTTTAGCCATTTTTTGACGTGAAATTGTAAACATGTGGACATGGATTTTGAAAATTCTAGAGAGAATTTTAAAAGCTTCAACAGAATTTCAACAATTTTGAGAGGGATTTGAAAAGTTTCAATGGGAATGGGAAGAATTGGGACAAAAATTGGAAAATTTTGAAGGGACTTTGAAAAAATTTCAACTGGAATTTTAGCCATTTTTTGACGTGAAATTGTAAACATGTGGACATGGATTTTGAAAATTCTAGAGAGAATTTTAAAAGCTTCAAGAGAATTTCAACAATGTTGAGAGGGATTTGAAAAGTTTCAATGGGAATGGGAAGAATTGGGACAAAAATTGGAAAATTTTGAAGGGACTTTGAAAAAATTTCAACTGGAATTTTAGCCATTTTTTGACGTGAAATTGTAAACATGTGGACATGGATTTTGAAAATTCTAGAGAGAATTTTAAAAGCTTCAACAGAATTTCAACAATTCTGAGAGGGATTTGAAAAGTTTCAATGGGAATGGGAAGAATTGGGACAAAAATTGGAAAATTTTTAAGGGACTTTGAAAAAATTTCAACTGGAATTTTAGCCATTTTTTGACGTGAAATTGTAAACATGTGGACATGGATTTTGAAAATTCTAGAGAGAATTTTAAAAGCTTCAAGAGAATTTCAACAATTTTGAGAGGGATTTGAAAAGTTTCAATGGGAATGGGAAGAATTGGGACAAAAATTGGAAAATTTTTAAGGGACTTGGAAAAAATTTCAACTGGAATTTTAGCCATTTTTTGACGTGAAATTGTAAATATGTGGACATGGATTTTGAAAATTCTAGAGAGAATTTTAAAAGCTTCAACAGAATTTCAACAATGTTGAGAGGGATTTGAAAAGTTTCAATGGGAATGGGAAGAATTGGGACAAAAATTGGAAAATTTTTAAGGGACTTTGAAAAAATTTCAACTGGAATTTTAGCCATTTTTTGACGTGAAATTGTAAACATGTGGACATGGATTTTGAAAATTCTAGAGAGAATTTTAAAAGCTTCAACAGAATTTCAACAATTTTGAGAGGGATTTGAAAAGTTTCAATGGGAATGGGAAGAATTGGGACAAAAATTGGAAAATTTTGAAGGGACTTTGAAAAAATTTCAACTGGAATTTTAGCCATTTTTTGACGTGAAATTGTAAATATGTGGACATGGATTTTGAAAATTCTAGAGAGAATTTTAAAAGCTTCAAGAGTATTTCAACAATTTTGAGAGGGATTTGAAAAGTTTCAATGGGAATGGGAAGAATTGGGACAAAAATTGGAAAATTTTTAAGGGACTTTGAAAAAATTTCAACTGGAATTTTAGCCATTTTTTGACATGAAATTGTAAACATGTGGACATGGATTTTGAAAATTCTAGAGAGAATTTTAAAAGCTTCAACAGAATTTCAACAATTTTGAGAGGGATTTGAAAAGTTTCAATGGGAATGGGAAGAATTGGGACAAAAATTGGAAAATTTTTAAGGGACTTTGAAAAAATTTCAACTGGAATTTTAGCCATTTTTTGACGTGAAATTGTAAACATGTGGACATGGATTTTGAAAATTCTAGAGAGAATTTTAAAAGCTTCAACAGAATTTCAACAATTTTGAGAGGGATTTGAAAAGTTTCAATGGGAATGGGAAGAATTGGGACAAAAATTGGAAAATTTTGAAGGGACTTTGAAAAAATTTCAACTGGAATTTTAGCCATTTTTTGACGTGAAATTGTAAACATGTGGACATGGATTTTGAAAATTCTAGAGAGAATTTTAAAAGCTTCAACAGAATTTCAACAATGTTGAGAGGGATTTGAAAAGTTTCAATGGGAATGGGAAGAATTGGGACAAAAATTGGAAAATTTTTAAGGGACTTTGAAAAAATTTCAACTGGAATTTTAGCCATTTTTTGACGTGAAATTTTAAACATGTGGACATGGATTTTGAAAATTCTAGAGAGAATTTTAAAACCTTCAACAGAATTTCAACAATTCTGAGAGGGATTTGAAAAGTTTCAATGGGAATGGGAAGAATTGGGACAAAAATTGGAAAATTTTGAAGGGACTTTGAAAACATTTCAACTGGAATTTTAGCCATTTTTTGACGTGAAATTGTAAACATGTGGACATGGATTTTTAAAATTCTAGAGAGAATTTTAAAAGCTTCAACAGAATTTCAACAATGTTGAGAGGGATTTGAAAAGTTTCAATGGGAATGGGAAGAATTGGGACAAAAATTGGAAAATTTTTAAGGGACTTTGAAAAAATTTCAACTGGAATTTTAGCCATTTTTTGACGTGAAATTGTAAACATGTGGACATGGATTTTGAAAATTCTAGAGAGAATTTTAAAAGCTTCAACAGAATTTCAACAATTTTGAGAGGGATTTGAAAAGTTTCAATGGGAATGGGAAGAATTGGGACAAAAATTGGAAAATTTTTAAGGGACTTTGAAAAAATTTCAACTGGAATTTTAGCCATTTTTTGACGTGAAATTGTAAACATGTGGACATGGATTTTGAAAATTCTAGAGAGAATTTTAAAAGCTTCAACAGAATTTCAACAATTCTGAGAGGGATTTGAAAAGTTTCAATGGGAATGGGAAGAATTGGGACAAAAATTGGAAAATTTTTAAGGGACTTTGAAAAAATTTCAACTGGAATTTTAGCCATTTTTTGACGTGAAATTGTAAACATGTGGACATGGATTTTGAAAATTCTAGAGAGAATTTTAAAAGCTTCAACAGAATTTCAACAATTTTGAGAGGGATTTGAAAAGTTTCAATGGGAATGGGAAGAATTGGGACAAAAATTGGAAAATTTTTAAGGGACTTTGAAAAAATTTCAACTGGAATTTTAGCCATTTTTTTAGGTGAAATTGTAAACATGTGGACATGGATTTTGAAAATTCTAGAGAGAATTTTCAAAGCTTCAACAGAATTTCAACAATTTTGAGAGGGATTTGAAAAGTTTCAATGGGAATGGGAAGAATTGGGACAAAAATTGGAAAATTTTTAAGGGACTTTGAAAAAATTTCAACTGGAATTTTAGCCATTTTTTCACGTGAAATTGTAAACATGTGGACATGGATTTTGAAAATTCTAGAGAGAATTTTAAAAGCTTCAAGAGAATTTCAACAATTTTGAGAGGGATTTGAAAAGTTTCAATGGGAATGGGAAGAATTGGGACAAAAATTGGAAAATTTTTAAGGGACTTGGAAAAAATTTCAACTGGAATTTTAGCCATTTTTTGACGTGAAATTGTAAATATGTGGACATGGATTTTGAAAATTCTAGAGAGAATTTTAAAAGCTTCAAGAGTATTTCAACAATGTTGAGAGGGATTTGAAAAGTTTCAATGGGAATGGGAAGAATTGGGACAAAAATTGGAAAATTTTTAAGGGACTTGGAAAAAATTTCAACTGGAATTTTAGCCATTTTTTGACGTGAAATTGTAAATATGTGGACATGGATTTTGAAAATTCTAGAGAGAATTTTAAAAGCTTCAACAGAATTTCAACAATTTTGAGAGGGATTTGAAAAGTTTCAATGGGAATGGGAAGAATTGGGACAAAAATTGGAAAATTTTGAAGGGACTTTGAAAAAATTTCAACTGGAATTTTAGCCATTTTTTGACATGAAATTGTAAACATGTGGACATGGATTTTGAAAATTCTAGAGAGAATTTTAAAAGCTTCAACAGAATTTCAACAATTTTGAGAGGGATTTGAAAAGTTTCAATGGGAATGGGAAGAATTGGGACAAAAATTGGAAAATTTTTAAGGGACTTTGAAAAAATTTCAACTGGAATTTTAGCCATTTTTTGACGTGAAATTGTAAACATGTGGACATGGATTTTGAAAATTCTAGAGAGAATTCTAAAAGCTTCAAGAGAATTTCAAGAATTTTGAGAGGGATTTGAAAAGTTTCAATGGGAATGGGAAGAATTGGGACAAAAATTGGAAAATTTTTAAGGGACTTTGAAAAAATTTCAACTGGAATTTTAGCCATTTTTTGACGTGAAATTGTAAACATGTGGACATGGATTTTGAAAATTCTAGAGAGAATTTTAAAAGCTTCAACAGAATTTCAACAATTTTGAGAGGGATTTGAAAAGTTTCAATGGGAATGGGAAGAATTGGGACAAAAATTGGAGAATTTTTAAGGGACTTTGAAAAAATTTCAACTGGAATTTTAGCCATTTTTTGACGTGAAATTGTAAACATGTGGACATGGATTTTGAAAATTCTAGAGAGAATTTTAAAAGCTTCAACAGAATTTCAACAATTTTGAGAGGGATTTGAAAAGTTTCAATGGGAATGGGAAGAATTGGGACAAAAATTGGAAAATTTTGAAGGGACTTTGAAAAAATTTCAACTGGAATTTTAGCCATTTTTTGACGTGAAATTGTAAACATGTGGACATGGATTTTGAAAATTCTAGAGAGAATTCTAAAAGCTTCAAGAGAATTTCAAGAATTTTGAGAGGGATTTGAAAAGTTTCAATGGGAATGGGAAGAATTGGGACAAAAATTGGAAAATTTTTAAGGGACTTTGAAAAAATTTCAACTGGAATTTTAGCCATTTTTTTAGGTGAAATTGTAAACATGTGGACATGGATTTTGAAAATTTTAGAGAGAATTTTAAAAGCTTCAACAGAATTTCAACAATTTTGAGAGGGATTTGAAAAGTTTCAATGGGAATGGGAAGAATTGGGACAAAAATTGGAAAATTTTTAAGGGACTTTGAAAAAATTTCAACTGGAATTTTAGCCATTTTTTTAGGTGAAATTGTAAAAATGTGGACATGGATTTTGAAAATTCTAGAGAGATTTTTAAAAGCTTCAACAGAATTTCAACAATTTTGAGAGGGATTTGAAAAGTTTCAATGGGAATGGGAAGATTTCGGACAAAAATTGGAAAATTTTTAAGGGACTTTGAAAAAATTTCAACTGGAATTTTAGCCATTTTTTGACGTGAAATTGTAAACATGTGGACATGGATTTTGAAAATTCTAGAGAGAATTCTAAAAGCTTCAACAGAATTTCAACAATTTTGAGAGGGATTTGAAAAGTTTCACTGGGAATGGGAAGAATTGGGACAAAAATTGGAAAATTTTTAAGAGACTTTGAAAACATTTCAACTGGAATTTTAGCAATTTTTTTCACGTGAAATTGTAAACATGTGGACATGGATTTTGAAAATTCTAGAGAGAATTCTAAAAGCTTCAAGAGAATTTCAACAATTTTGAGAGGGATTTGAAAAGTTTCAATGGGAATGGGAAGAATTGGGACAAAAATTGGAAAATTTTTAAGGGACTTGGAAAAAATTTCAACTGGAATTTTAGCCATTTTTTATGTGAAAATGTAAACATGTGGACATGGATTTTGAAAATTCTAGAGAGAATTTTAAAAGCTTCAACAGAATTTCAACAATTTTGAGAGGGATTTGAAAAGCTTCAATGGGAATGGGAAGAATTGGGACAAAAATCGGAAAATTTTTAAGGGACTTTGAAAAAATTTCAACTGGAATTTTAGCCATTTTTTGACGTGAAATTGTAAACATGTGGACATGGATTTTGAAAATTCTAGATAGAATTTTAAAAACTTCAACAGAATTTCAACAATTCTGAGAGGGATTTGAAAAGTTTCAATGGGAATGGGAAGAATTGGGACAAAAATTGGAAAATTTTTAAGGGACTTTGAAAAAATTTCAACTGGAATTTTAGCCATTTTTTGACGTGAAATTGTAAACATGTGGACATGGATTTCGAAAATTCTAGAGAGAATTCTAAAAGCTTCAACAGAACTTCAACAATGTTGAGAGGGATTTGAAAAGTTTCAATGGGAATGGGAAGAATTGGGACAAAAATTGGAAAATTTTGAAGGGGCTTTGAAAAAATTTCAACTGGAATTTTAGCCATTTTTTGACGTGAAATTGTAAACATGTGGACATGGATTTTGAAAATTCTAGAGAGAATTTTAAAAGCTTCAAGAGAATTTCAACAATGTTGAGAGGGATTTGAAAAGTTTCAATGGGAATGGGAAGAATTGGGACAAAAATTGGAAAATTTTTAAGGGACTTTGAAAAAATTTCAACTGGAATTTTAGCCATTTTTTGACGTGAAATTGTAAACATGTGGACATGGATTTTGAAAATTCTAGAGAGAATTTTAAAAGCTTCAACAGAATTTCAACAATTTTGAGAGGGATTTGAAAAGTTTCAATGGGAATGGGAAGAATTGGGACAAAAATTGGAAAATTTTTAAGGGACTTTGAAAAAATTTCAACTGGAATTTTAGCCATTTTTTTACGTGAAATTGTAAATATGTGGACATGGATTTTGAAAATTCTAGAGAGAATTTTAAAAGCTTCAAGAGTATTTCAACAATTTTGAGAGGGATTTGAAAAGTTTCAATGGGAATGGGAAGAATTGGGACAAAAATTGGAAAATTTTTAAGGGACTTTGAAAACATTTGAACTGGAATTTTAGCCATTTTTTGACGTGAAATTGTAAACATGTGGACATGGATTTTGAAAATTCTAGAGAGAATTCTAAAAGCTTCAGCAGAATTTCAACAATTTTGAGAGGGATTTGAAAAGTTTCAATGGGAATGGGAAGAATTGGGACAAAAATTGGAAAATTTTTAAGGGACTTTGAAAAAATTTCAACTGGAATTTTAGCCATTTTTTGACGTGAAATTGTAAACATGTGGACATGGATTTTGAAAATTCTAGAGAGAATTTTAAAAGCTTCAACAGAATTTCAACAATTTTGAGAGGGATTTGAAAAGTTTCAATGGGAATGGGAAGAATTGGGACAAAAATTGGAAAATTTTTAAGGGACTTTGAAAAAATTTCAACTGGAATTTTAGCCATTTTTTGACGTGAAATTGTAAACATGTGGACATGGATTTTGAAAATTTTAGAGAGAATTTTAAAAGCTTCAACAGAATTTCAACAATTCTGAGAGGGATTTGAAAAGTTTCAATGGGAATGGGAAGAATTGGGACAAAAATTGGAAAATTTTTAAGGGACTTTGAAAAAATTTCAACTGGAATTTTAGCCATTTTTTGACGTGAAATTGTAAACATGTGGACATGGATTTTGAAAATTCTAGAGAGAATTTTAAAAGCTTCAACAGAATTTCAACAATTCTGAGAGGGATTTGAAAAGTTTCAATGGGAATGGGAAGAATTGGGACAAAAATTGGAAAATTTTTAAGGGACTTTGAAAAAATTTCAACTGGAATTTTAGCCATTTTTTGACGTGAAATTGTAAACATGTGGACATGGATTTTGAAAATTCTAGAGAGAATTTTAAAAGCTTCAACAGAATTTCAACAATTTTGAGAGGGATTTGAAAAGTTTCAATGGGAATGGGAAGAATTGGGACAAAAATTGGAAAATTTTTAAGGGACTTTGAAAAAATTTCAACTGGAATTTTAGCCATTTTTTGACGTGAAATTGTAAACATGTGGACTTGGATTTTGAAAATTCTAGAGAGAAATTTAAAAGCTTCAACAGAATTTCAACAATGTTGAGAGGGATTTGAAAAGTTTCAATGGGAATGGGAAGAATTGGGACAAAAATTGGAAAATTTTTAAGGGACTTTGAAAAAATTTCAACTGGAATTTTAGCCATTTTTTGACGTGAAATTGTAAACATGTGGACATGGATTTTGAAAATTCTAGAGAGAAATTTAAAAGCTTCAACAGAATTTCAACAATGTTGAGAGGGATTTGAAAAGTTTCAATGGGAATGGGAAGAATTGGGACAAAAATTGGAAAAAGTTTAAGGGACTTTGAAAACATTTCAACTGGAATTTTAGCCATTTTTTGACGTGAAATTGTAAACATGTGGACATGGATTTTGAAAATTCTAGAGAGAATTTTAAAAGCTTCAAGAGAATTTCAACAATGTTGAGAGGGATTTGAAAAGTTTCAATGGGAATGGGAAGAATTGGGACAGAAATTGGAAAATTTTTAAGGGACTTTGAAAAAATTTCAACTGGAATTTTAGCCATTTTTTTAGGTGAAATTGTAAACATGTGGACATGGATTTTGAAAATTCTAGAGAGAATTTTAAAAGCTTCAACAGAATTTCAACAATGTTGAGAGGGATTTGAAAAGTTTCAATGGGAATGGGAAGAATTGGGACAAAAATTGGAAAATTTTTAAGGGACTTTGAAAAAATTTCAACTGGAATTTTAGCCATTTTTTGACGTGAAATTGTAAACATGTGGACATGGATTTTGAAAATTCTAGAGAGAATTTTAAAAGCTTCAACAGAATTTCAACAATTTTGAGAGGGATTTGAAAAGTTTCAATGGGAATGGGAAGAATTGGGACAAAAATTGGAAAATTTTTAAGGGACTTTGAAAAAATTTCAACTGGAATTTTAGCCATTTTTTGACGTGAAATTGTAAACATGTGGACATGGATTTCGAAAATTCTAGAGAGAATTCTAAAAGCTTCAACAGAACTTCAACAATGTTGAGAGGGATTTGAAAAGTTTCAATGGGAATGGGAAGAATTGGGACAAAAATTGGAAAATTTTGAAGGGGCTTTGAAAACATTTCAACTGGAATTTTAGCCATTTTTTGACGTGAAATTGTAAACATGTGGACATGGATTTTGAAAATTCTAGAGAGAATTTTAAAAGCTTCAAGAGAATTTCAACAATGTTGAGAGGGATTTGAAAAGTTTCAATGGGAATGGGAAGAATTGGGACAAAAATTGGAAAATTTTTAAGGGACTTTGAAAAAATTTCAACTGGAATTTTAGCCATTTTTTGACGTGAAATTGTAAACATGTGGACATGGATTTTGAAAATTCTAGAGAGAATTTTAAAAGCTTCAACAGAATTTCAACAATTTTGAGAGGGATTTGAAAAGTTTCAATGGGAATGGGAAGAATTGGGACAAAAATTGGAAAATTTTTAAGGGACTTTGAAAAAATTTCAACTGGAATTTTAGCCATTTTTTTACGTGAAATTGTAAATATGTGGACATGGATTTTGAAAATTCTAGAGAGAATTTTAAAAGCTTCAAGAGTATTTCAACAATTTTGAGAGGGATTTGAAAAGTTTCAATGGGAATGGGAAGAATTGGGACAAAAATTGGAAAATTTTTAAGGGACTTTGAAAACATTTGAACTGGAATTTTAGCCATTTTTTGACGTGAAATTGTAAACATGTGGACATGGATTTTGAAAATTCTAGAGAGAATTCTAAAAGCTTCAGCAGAATTTCAACAATTTTGAGAGGGATTTGAAAAGTTTCAATGGGAATGGGAAGAATTGGGACAAAAATTGGAAAATTTTTAAGGGACTTTGAAAAAATTTCAACTGGAATTTTAGCCATTTTTTGACGTGAAATTGTAAACATGTGGACATGGATTTTGAAAATTCTAGAGAGAATTTTAAAAGCTTCAACAGAATTTCAACAATTTTGAGAGGGATTTGAAAAGTTTCAATGGGAATGGGAAGAATTGGGACAAAAATTGGAAAATTTTGAAGGGACTTTGAAAAAATTTCAACTGGAATTTTAGCCATTTTTTGACGTGAAATTGTAAACATGTGGACATGGATTTTGAAAATTTTAGAGAGAATTTTAAAAGCTTCAACAGAATTTCAACAATTTTGAGAGGGATTTGAAAAGTTTCAATGGGAATGGGAAGAATTGGGACAAAAATTGGAAAATTTTTAAGGGACTTTGAAAAAATTTCAACTGGAATTTTAGCCATTTTTTGACGTGAAATTGTAAACATGTGGACATGGATTTTGAAAATTCTAGAGAGAATTTTAAAAGCTTCAACAGAATTTCAACAATTCTGAGAGGGATTTGAAAAGTTTCAATGGGAATGGGAAGAATTGGGACAAAAATTGGAAAATTTTTAAGGGACTTTGAAAAAATTTCAACTGGAATTTTAGCCATTTTTTGACGTGAAATTGTAAACATGTGGACATGGATTTTGAAAATTCTAGAGAGAATTTTAAAAGCTTCAACAGAATTTCAACAATTTTGAGAGGGATTTGAAAAGTTTCAATGGGAATGGGAAGAATTGGGACAAAAATTGGAAAATTTTTAAGGGACTTTGAAAAAATTTCAACTGGAATTTTAGCCATTTTTTGACGTGAAATTGTAAACATGTGGACTTGGATTTTGAAAATTCTAGAGAGAAATTTAAAAGCTTCAACAGAATTTCAACAATGTTGAGAGGGATTTGAAAAGTTTCAATGGGAATGGGAAGAATTGGGACAAAAATTGGAAAATTTTTAAGGGACTTTGAAAAAATTTCAACTGGAATTTTAGCCATTTTTTGACGTGAAATTGTAAACATGTGGACATGGATTTTGAAAATTCTAGAGAGAAATTTAAAAGCTTCAACAGAATTTCAACAATGTTGAGAGGGATTTGAAAAGTTTCAATGGGAATGGGAAGAATTGGGACAAAAATTGGAAAAAGTTTAAGGGACTTTGAAAACATTTCAACTGGAATTTTAGCCATTTTTTGACGTGAAATTGTAAACATGTGGACATGGATTTTGAAAATTCTAGAGAGAATTTTAAAAGCTTCAAGAGAATTTCAACAATGTTGAGAGGGATTTGAAAAGTTTCAATGGGAATGGGAAGAATTGGGACAAAAATTGGAAAAAGTTTAAGGGACTTTGAAAAAATTTCAACTGGAATTTTAGCCATTTTTTTAGGTGAAATTGTAAACATGTGGACATGGATTTTGAAAATTCTAGAGAGAATTTTAAAAGCTTCAACAGAATTTCAACAATGTTGAGAGGGATTTGAAAAGTTTCAATGGGAATGGGAAGAATTGGGACAAAAATTGGAAAATTTTGAAGGGACTTTGAAAAAATTTCAACTGGAATTTTAGCCATTTTTTGACGTGAAATTGTAAACATGTGGACATGGATTTTGAAAATTCTAGAGAGAATTTTAAAAGCTTCAACAGAATTTCAACAATTTTGAGAGGGATTTGAAAAGTTTCAATGGGAATGGGAAGAATTGGGACAAAAATTGGAAAATTTTTAAGGGACTTTGAAAAAATTTCAACTGGAATTTTAGCCATTTTTTGACGTGAAATTGTAAATATGTGGACATGGATTTTGAAAATTCTAGAGAGAATTTTAAAAGCTTCAAGAGAATTTCAACAATTTTGAGAGGGATTTGAAAAGTTTCAATGGGAATGGGAAGAATTGGGACAAAAATTGGAAAATTTTCAAGGGACTTTGAAAAAATTTCAACTGGAATTTTAGCCATTTTTTGACGTGAAATTGTAAACATGTGGACATGGATTTTGAAAATTCTAGAGAGAATTTTAAAAGCTTCAACAGAATTTCAACAATTCTGAGAGGGATTTGAAAAGTTTCAATGGGAATGGGAAGAATTGGGACAAAAATTGGAAAATTTTTAAGGGACTTTGAAAAAATTTCAACTGGAATTTTAGCCATTTTTTGATGTGAAATTGTAAACATGTGGACATGGATTTTGAAAATTCTAGAGAGAATTTTAAAAGCTTCAAGAGAATTTCAACAATTTTGAGAGGGATTTGAAAAGTTTCAATGGGAATGGGAAGAATTGGGACAAAAATTGGAAAATTTTTAAGGGACTTTGAAAAAATTTCAACTGGAATTTTAGCCATTTTTTGACGTGAAATTGTAAACATGTGGACATGGATTTTGAAAATTCTAGAGAGAATTTTAAAAGCTTCAACAGAATTTCAACAATGTTGAGAGGGATTTGAAAAGTTTCAATGGGAATGGGAAGAATTGGGACAAAAATTGGAAAATTTTTAAGGGACTTTGAAAAAATTTCAACTGGAATTTTAGCCATTTTTTGACGTGAAATTGTAAACATGTGGACATGGATTTTGAAAATTCTAGAGAGAATTTTAAAACCTTCAACAGAATTTCAACAATTTTGAGAGGGATTTGAAAAGTTTCAATGGGAATGGGAAGAATTGGGACAAAAATTGGAAAATTTTTAAGGGACTTTGAAAAAATTTCAACTGGAATTTTAGCCATTTTTTGACGTGAAATTGTAAACATGTGGACATGGATTTTGAAAATTCTAGAGAGAATTTTAAAAGCTTCAACAGAATTTCAACAATGTTGAGAGGGATTTGAAAAGTTTCAATGGGAATGGGAAGAATTGGGACAAAAATTGGAAAATTTTTAAGGGACTTTGAAAAAATTTCAACTGGAATTTTAGCCATTTTTTGACGTGAAATTGTAAACATGTGGACATGGATTTTGAAAATTCTAGAGAGAATTTTAAAAGCTTCAACAGAATTTCAACAATGTTGAGAGGGATTTGAAAAGTTTCAATGGGAATGGGAAGAATTGGGACAAAAATTGGAAAATTTTTAAGGGACTTTGAAAAAATTTCAACTGGAATTTTAGCCATTTTTTGACGTGAAATTGTAAACATGTGGACATGGATTTTGAAAATTCTAGAGAGAATTTTAAAAGCTTCAACAGAATTTCAACAATTTTGAGAGGGATTTGAAAAGTTTCAATGGGAATGGGAAGAATTGGGACAAAAATTGGAAAATTTTTAAGGGACTTTGAAAAAATTTCAACTGGAATTTTAGCCATTTTTTGACGTGAAATTGTAAACATGTGGACATAGATTTTGAAAATTCTAGAGAGAAATTTAAAAGCTTCAACAGAATTTCAACAATGTTGAGAGGGATTTGAAAAGTTTCAATGGGAATGGGAAGAATTGGGACAAAAATTGGAAAATTTTTAAGGGACTTTGAAAAAATTTCAACTGGAATTTTAGCCATTTTTTGACGTGAAATTGTAAACATGTGGACATGGATTTTGAAAATTCTAGAGAGAATTTTAAAAGCTTCAAGAGAATTTCCACAATGTTGAGAGGGATTTGAAAAGTTTCAATGGGAATGGGAAGAATTGGGACAAAAATTGGAAAATTTTTAAGGGACTTGGAAAAAATTTCAACTGGAATTTTAGCCATTTTTTGACGTGAAATTGTAAACATGTGGACATGGATTTTGAAAATTCTAGAGAGAATTTTAAAAGCTTCAACAGAATTTCAACAATTTTGAGAGGGATTTGAAAAGTTTCAATGGGAATGGGAAGAATTGGGACAAAAATTGGAAAATTTTTAAGGGACTTTGAAAAAATTTCAACTGGAATTTTAGCCATTTTTTGACGTGAAATTGTAAACATGTGGACATGGATTTTGAAAATTCTAGAGAGAATTTTAAAAGCTTCAAGAGAATTTCAACAATTTTGAGAGGGATTTGAAAAGTTTCAATGGGAATGGGAAGAATTGGGACAAAAATTGGAAAATTTTTAAGGGACTTTGAAAAAATTTCAACTGGAATTTTAGCCATTTTTTGACGTGAAATTGTAAACATGTGGACATGGATTTTGAAAATTCTAGAGAGAATTTTAAAAGCTTCAAGAGAATTTCAACAATGTTGAGAGGGATTTGAAAAGTTTCAATGGGAATGGGAAGAATTGGGACAAAAATTGGAAAATTTTTAAGGGACTTTGAAAAAATTTCAACTGGAATTTTAGCCATTTTTTGACGTGAAATTGTAAACATGTGGACATGGATTTTGAAAATTCTAGAGAGATTTTTAAAAGCTTCAAGAGAATTTCAACAATTTTGAGAGGGATTTGAAAAGTTTCAATGGGAATGGGAAGAATTGGGACAAAAATTGGAAAATTTTTAAGGGACTTTGAAAACATTTCAACTGGAATTTTAGCCATTTTTTGACGTGAAATTGTAAACATGTGGACATGGATTTTGAAAATTCTAGATAGAATTTTCAAAGCTTCAACAGAATTTCAACAATTTTGAGAGGGATTTGAAAAGTTTCAATGGGAATGGGAAGAATTGGGACAAAAATTGGAAAATTTTTAAGGGACTTTGAAAAAATTTCAACTGGAATTTTAGCCATTTTTTGACGTGAAATTGTAAACATGTGGACATGGATTTTGAAAATTCTAGAGAGAATTTTAAAAGCTTCAACAGAATTTCAACAATTTTGAGAGGGATTTGAAAAGTTTCAATGGGAATGGGAAGAATTGGGACAAAAATTGGAAAATTTTTAAGGGACTTTGAAAACATTTCAACTGGAATTTTAGCCATTTTTTGACGTGAAATTGTAAACATGTGGACATGGATTTTGAAAATTTTAGAGAGAATTTTAAAAGCTTCAACAGAATTTCAACAATTTTGAGAGGGATTTGAAAAGTTTCAATGGGAATGGGAAGAATTGGGACAAAAATTGGAAAATTTTTAAGGGACTTTGAAAAAATTTCAACTGGAATTTTAGCCATTTTTTGACGTGAAATTGTAAACATGTGGACATGGATTTTGAAAATTCTAGAGAGAATTTTCAAAGCTTCAAGAGAATTTCAACAATGTTGAGAGGGATTTGAAAAGTTTCAATGGGAATGGGAAGAATTGGGACAAAAATTGGAAAATTTTTAAGGGACTTTGAAAAAATTTCAACTGGAATTTTAGCCATTTTTTGATGTGAAATTGTAAACATGTGGACATGGATTTTGAAAATTCTAGAGAGAATTTTAAAAGCTTCAACAGAATTTCAACAATGTTGAGAGGGATTTGAAAAGTTTCAATGGGAATGGGAAGAATTGGGACAAAAATTGGAAAATTTTTAAGGGACTTTGAAAAAATTTCAACTGGAATTTTAGCCATTTTTTGACGTGAAATTGTAAACATGTGGACATGGATTTTGAAAATTCTAGAGAGAATTTTAAAAGCTTCAACAGAATTTCAACAATTTTGAGAGGGATTTGAAAAGTTTCAATGGGAATGGGAAGAATTGGGACAAAAATTGGAAAATTTTTAAGGGACTTTGAAAAAATTTCAACTGGAATTTTAGCCATTTTTTGACGTGAAATTGTAAACATGTGGACATGGATTTTGAAAATTCTAGAGAGAATTTTAAAAGCTTCAAGAGAATTTCAAGAATTTTGAGAGGGATTTGAAAAGTTTCAATGGGAATGGGAAGAATTGGGACAAAAATTGGAAAATTTTTAAGGGACTTCGAAAAAATTTCAACTGGAATTTTAGCCATTTTTTGACGTGAAATTTTAAACATGTGGACATGGATTTTGAAAATTCTAGAGAGAATTTTAAAACCTTCAACAGAATTTCAACAATTCTGAGAGGGATTTGAAAAGTTTCAACGGGAATGGGAAGAATTGGGACAAAAATTGGAAAATTTTGAAGGGACTTTGAAAAAATTTCAACTGGAATTTTAGCCATTTTTTGACGTGAAATTGTAAACATGTGGACATAGATTTTGAAAATTCTAGAGAGAAATTTAAAAGCTTCAACACAATTTCAACAATGTTGAGAGGGATTTGAAAAGTTTCAATGGGAATGGGAAGAATTGGGACAAAAATTGGAAAATTTTTAAGGGACTTTGAAAAAATTTCAACTGGAATTTTAGCCATTTTTTGACGTGAAATTGTAAACATGTGGACATGGTTTTTGAAAATTCTAGAGAGAATTTTAAAAGCTTCAACAGAATTTCAACAATTTTGAGAGGGATTTGAAAAGTTTCAATGGGAATGGGAAGAATTGGGACAAAAATTGGAAAATTTTTAAGGGACTTTGAAAAAATTTCAACTGGAATTTTAGCCATTTTTTGACGTGAAATTGTAAACATGTGGACATGGATTTTGAAAATTCTAGAGAGAATTTTAAAAGCTTCAACAGAATTTCAACAATGTTGAGAGGGATTTGAAAAGTTTCAATGGGAATGGGAAGAATTGGGACAAAAATTGGAAAATGTTTAAGGGACTTTGAAAAAATTTCAACTGGAATTTTAGCCATTTTTTGACGTGAAATTGTAAACATGTGGACATGGATTTTGAAAATTCTAGAGAGAATTTTCAAAGCTTCAACAGAATTTCAACAATTTTGAGAGGGATTTGAAAAGTTTCAATGGGAATGGGAAGAATTGGGACAAAAATTGGAAAATTTTTAAGGGACTTTGAAAAAATTTCAACTGGAATTTTAGCCATTTTTTGACGTGAAATTGTAAACATGTGGACATGGATTTTGAAAATTCTAGAGAGAATTTTAAAAGCTTCAACAGAATTTCAACAATTTTGAGAGGGATTTGAAAAGTTTCAATGGGAATGGGAAGAATTGGGACAGAAATTGGAAAATTTTTAAGGGACTTTGAAAAAATTTCAACTGGAATTTTAGCCATTTTTTGACGTGAAATTGTAAACATGTGGACATGGATTTTGAAAATTCTAGAGAGAATTTTAAAAGCTTCAAGAGAATTTCAACAATTTTGAGAGGGATTTGAAAAGTTTCAATGGGAATGGGAAGAATTGGGACAAAAATTGGAAAATTTTTAAGGGACTTTGAAAAAATTTCAACTGGAATTTTAGCCATTTTTTGACGTGAAATTGTAAACATGTGGACATGGATTTTGAAAATTCTAGAGAGAATTTTAAAAGCTTCAAGAGAATTTCAACAATGTTGAGAGGGATTTGAAAAGTTTCAATGGGAATGGGAAGAATTGGGACAAAAATTGGAAAATTTTTAAGGGACTTTGAAAAAATTTCAACTGGAATTTTAGCCATTTTTTGACGTGAAATTGTAAACATGTGGACATGGATTTTGAAAATTCTAGAGAGATTTTTAAAAGCTTCAAGAGAATTTCAACAATTTTGAGAGGGATTTGAAAAGTTTCAATGGGAATGGGAAGAATTGGGACAAAAATTGGAAAATTTTTAAGGGACTTTGAAAACATTTCAACTGGAATTTTAGCCATTTTTTGACGTGAAATTGTAAACATGTGGACATGGATTTTGAAAATTCTAGAGAGAAATTTAAAAGCTTCAACAGAATTTCAACAATTTTGAGAGGGATTTGAAAAGTTTCAATGGGAATGGGAAGAATTGGGACAAAAATTGGAAAATTTTTAAGGGACTTTGAAAAAATTTCAACTGGAATTTTAGCCATTTTTTGACGTGAAATTGTAAACATGTGGACATGGATTTTGAAAATTCTAGAGAGAATTTTAAAAGCTTCAACAGAATTTCAACGATTTTGAGAGGGATTTGAAAAGTTTCAATGGGAATGGGAAGAATTGGGACAAAAATTGGAAAATTTTTAAGGGACTTTGAAAACATTTCAACTGGAATTTTAGCCATTTTTTGACGTGAAATTGTAAACATGTGGACATGGATTTTGAAAATTTTAGAGAGAATTTTAAAAGCTTCAACAGAATTTCAACAATTTTGAGAGGGATTTGAAAAGTTTCAATGGGAATGGGAAGAATTGGGACAAAAATTGGAAAATTTTTAAGGGACTTTGAAAAAATTTCAACTGGAATTTTAGCCATTTTTTGACGTGAAATTGTAAACATGTGGACATGGATTTTGAAAATTCTAGAGAGAATTTTAAAAGCTTCAAGAGAATTTCAACAATGTTGAGAGGGATTTGAAAAGTTTCAATGGGAATGGGAAGAATTGGGACAAAAATTGGAAAATTTTTAAGGGACTTTGAAAAAATTTCAACTGGAATTTTAGCCATTTTTTGATGTGAAATTGTAAACATGTGGACATGGATTTTGAAAATTCTAGATAGAATTTTCAAAGCTTCAACAGAATTTCAACAATGTTGAGAGGGATTTGAAAAGTTTCAATGGGAATGGGAAGAATTGGGACAAAAATTGGAAAATTTTTAAGGGACTTTGAAAAAATTTCAACTGGAATTTTAGCCATTTTTTGACGTGAAATTGTAAACATGTGGACATGGATTTTGAAAATTCTAGAGAGAATTTTAAAAGCTTCAACAGAATTTCAACAATTTTGAGAGGGATTTGAAAAGTTTCAATGGGAATGGGAAGAATTGGGACAGAAATTGGAAAATTTTTAAGGGACTTTGAAAAAATTTCAACTGGAATTTTAGCCATTTTTTGACGTGAAATTGTAAACATGTGGACATGGATTTTGAAAATTCTAGAGAGAATTTTAAAAGCTTCAAGAGAATTTCAACAATGTTGAGAGGGATTTGAAAAGTTTCAATGGGAATGGGAAGAATTGGGACAAAAATTGGAAAATTTTTAAGGGACTTTGAAAAAATTTCAACTGGAATTTTAGCCATTTTTTTAGGTGAAATTGTAAACATGTGGACATGGATTTTGAAAATTCTAGAGAGAATTTTAAAAGCTTCAACAGAATTTCAACAATTCTGAGAGGGATTTGAAAAGTTTCAATGGGAATGGGAAGAATTGGGACAAAAATTGGAAAATTTTTAAGGGACTTTGAAAAAATTTCAACTGGAATTTTAGCCATTTTTTGACGTGAAATTGTAAACATGTGGACATGGATTTTGAAAATTCTAGAGAGAATTTTAAAAGCTTCAACAGAATTTCAACAATGTTGAGAGGGATTTGAAAAGTTTCAATGGGAATGGGAAGAATTGGGACAAAAATTGGAAAATTTTTAAGGGACTTTGAAAAAATTTCAACTGGAATTTTAGCCATTTTTTGACGTGAAATTGTAAACATGTGGACATGGATTTTGAAAATTCTAGAGAGAATTTTAAAAGCTTCAAGAGAATTTCAAGAATTTTGAGAGGGATTTGAAAAGTTTCAATGGGAATGGGAAGAATTGGGACAAAAATTGGAAAATTTTGAAGGGACTTTGAAAAAATTTCAACTGGAATTTTAGCCATTTTTTACGTGAAATTGTAAACATGTGGACATGGATTTTGAAAATTCTAGAGAGAATTCTAAAAGCTTCAACAGAATTTCAACAATTCTGAGAGGGATTTGAAAAGTTTCAATGGGAATGGGAAGAATTGGGACAAAAAATGGAAAATTTTTAAGGGACTTTGAAAAAATTTCAACTGGAATTTTAGCCATTTTTTGACGTGATATTGTAAACATGTGGACATGGATTTTGAAAATTCTAGAGAGAATTTTAAAAGCTTCAACAGAATTTCAACAATTTTGAGAGGGATTTGAAAAGTTTCAATGGGAATGGGAAGAATGGGGACAAAAATTGGAAAATTTTTAAGGGACTTTGAAAACATTTCAACTGGAATTTTAGCCATTTTTTGACGTGAAATTGTAAACATGTGGACATGGATTTTGAAAATTCTAGAGAGAATTTTAAAAGCTTCAAGAGAATTTCCACAATGTTGAGAGGGATTTGAAAAGTTTCAATGGGAATGGGAAGAATTGGGACAAAAATTGGAAAATTTTTAAGGGACTTTGAAAAAATTTCAACTGGAATTTTAGCCATTTTTTGACGTGAAATTGTAAACATGTGGACATGGATTTTGAAAATTCTAGAGAGAATTTTAAAAGCTTCAAGAGAATTTCAACAATTTTGAGAGGGATTTGAAAAGTTTCAATGGGAATGGGAAGAATTGGGACAGAAATTGGAAAATTTTTAAGGGACTTTGAAAAAATTTCAACTGGAATTTTAGCCATTTTTTGACGTGAAATTGTAAACATGTGGACATGGATTTTGAAAATTCTAGAGAGAATTTTAAAAGCTTCAACAGAATTTCAACAATTTTGAGAGGGATTTGAAAAGTTTCAATGGGAATGGGAAGAATTGGGACAAAAATTGGAAAATTTTTAAGGGACTTTGAAAAAATTTCAACTGGAATTTTAGCCATTTTTTGACGTGAAATTGTAAACATGTGGACATGGATTTTGAAAATTCTAGAGAGAATTTTAAAAGCTTCAACAGAATTTCAACAATGTTGAGAGGGATTTGAAAAGTTTCAATGGGAATGGGAAGAATTGGGACAAAAATTGGAAAATTTTGAAGGGACTTTGAAAAAATTTCAACTGGAATTTTAGCCATTTTTTGACGTGAAATTGTAAACATGTGGACATGGATTTTGAAAATTCTAGAGAGAATTTTAAAAGCTTCAACAGAATTTCAACAATGTTGAGAGGGATTTGAAAAGTTTCAATGGGAATGGGAAGAATTGGGACAAAAATTGGAAAATTTTTAAGGGACTTTGAAAAAATTTCAACTGGAATTTTAGCCATTTTTTGACGTGAAATCGTAAACATGTGGACATGGATTTTGAAAATTCTAGAGAGAATTTTAAAAGCTTCAAGAGAATTTCAACAATGTTGAGAGGGATTTGAAAAGTTTCAATGGGAATGGGAAGAATTGGGACAAAAATTGGAAAATTTTTAAGGGACTTTGAAAAAATTTCAACTGGAATTTTAGCCATTTTTTGACGTGAAATTGTAAACATGTGGACATGGATTTTGAAAATTCTAGAGAGAATTTTAAAAGCTTCAAGAGAATTTCAACAATTTTGAGAGGGATTTGAAAAGTTTCAATGGGAATGGGAAGAATTGGGACAAAAATTGGAAAATTTTTAAGGGACTTGGAAAAAATTTCAACTGGAATTTTAGCCATTTTTTGACGTGAAATTGTAAACATGTGGACATGGATTCTGAAAATTCTAGAGAGAATTCTAAAAGCTTCAACAGAATTTCAACAATTTTGAGAGGGATTTGAAAAGTTTCAATGGGAATGGGAAGAACTGGGACAAAAATTGGAAAATTTTTAAGGGACTTTGAAAAAATTTCAACAGGAATTTTAGCCATTTTTTACGTGAAATTTTAAACATTTGGACATGGATTTTGAAAATTCTAGAGAGAATTTTAAAAGCTTCAACAGAATTTCAACAATGTTGAGAGGGATTTGAAAAGTTTCAATGGGAATGGGAAGAATGGGGACAAAAATTGGAAAATTTTTAAGGGACTTTGAAAAAATTTCAACTGGAATTTTAGCCATTTTTTTAGGTGAAATTGTAAACATGTGGACATGGATTTTGAAAATTCTAGAGAGAATTTTAAAAGCTTCAAGAGAATTTCAACAATTTTGAGAGGGATTTGAAAAGTTTCAATGGGAATGGGAAGAATTGGGACAAAAATTGGAAAATGTTTAAGGGACTTTGAAAAAATTTCAATTGGAATTTTAGCCATTTTTTGACGTGAAATTGTAAACATGTGGACATGGATTTTGAAAATTCTAGAGAGAATTTTAAAAGCTTCAACAGAATTTCAACAATGTTGAGAGGGATTTGAAAAGTTTCAATGGGAATGGGAAGAATTGGGACAAAAATTGGAAAATTTTTAAGGGACTTTGAAAAAATTTCAACTGGAATTTTAGCCATTTTTTGACGTGAAATTGTAAACATGTGGACATGGATTTTGAAAATTCTAGAGAGAATTCTAAAAGCTTCAAGAGAATTTCAACAATTTTGAGAGGGATTTGAAAAGTTTCAATGGGAATGGGAAGAATTGGGACAAAAATTGGAAAATTTTTAAGGGACTTTGAAAAAATTTCAGCTGGAATTTTAGCCATTTTTTGACGTGAAATTGTAAACATGTGGACATGGATTTTGAAAATTCTAGAGAGAATTTTCAAAGCTTCAACAGAATTTCAACAATGTTGAGAGGGATTTGAAAAGTTTCAATGGGAATGGGAAGAATTGGGACAAAAATTGGAAAATTTTTAAGGGACTTTGAAAAAATTTCAACTGGAATTTTAGCCATTTTTTGACGTGAAATTGTAAACATGTGGACATGGATTTTGAAAATTCTAGAGAGAATTTTAAAAGCTTCAACAGAATTTCAACAATGTTGAGAGGGATTTGAAAAGTTTCAATGGGAATGGGAAGAATTGGGACAAAAATTGGAAAATTTTTAAGGGACTTTGAAAACATTTCAACTGGAATTTTAGCAATTTTTTGACGTGAAATTGTAAACATGTGGACATGGATTTTGAAAATTCTAGAGAGAAATTTAAAAGCTTCAACAGAATTTCAACAATGTTGAGAGGGATTTGAAAAGTTTCAATGGGAATGGGAAGAATTGGGACAAAAATTGGAAAATTTTTAAGGGACTTTGAAAAAATTTCAACTGGAATTTTAGCCATTTTTTGACGTGAAATTGTAAACATGTGGACATGGATTTTGAAAATTCTAGAGAGAATTTTAAAAGCTTCAACAGAATTTCAACAATTCTGAGAGGGATTTGAAAAGTTTCAATGGGAATGGGAAGAATTGGGACAAAAATTGGAAAATTTTTAAGGGACTTTGAAAAAATTTCAACTGGAATTTTAGCCATTTTTTGACGTGAAATTGTAAACATGTGGACATGGATTTTGAAAATTCTAGAGAGAATTTTAAAAGCTTCAAGAGAATTTCAACAATTTTGAGAGGGATTTGAAAAGTTTCAATGGGAATGGGAAGAATTGGGACAAAAATTGGAAAATTTTGAAGGGACTTTGAAAAAATTTCAACTGGAATTTTAGCCATTTTTTGACGTGAAATTGTAAACATGTGGACATGGATTTTGAAAATTCTAGAGAGAATTTTAAAAGCTTCAACAGAATTTCAACAATGTTGAGAGGGATTTGAAAAGTTTCAATGGGAATGGGAAGAATTGGGACAAAAATTGGAAAATTTTTAAGGGACTTTGAAAAAATTTCAACTGGAATTTTAGCCATTTTTTGACGTGAAATTGTAAACATGTGGACATGGATTTTGAAAATTCTAGAGAGAATTTTAAAAGCTTCAACAGAATTTCAACAATTTTGAGAGGGATTTGAAAAGTTTCAATGGGAATGGGAAGAATTGGGACAAAAATTGGAAAATTTTGAAGGGACTTTGAAAAAATTTCAACTGGAATTTTAGCCGTTTTTTGACGTGAAATTGTAAACATGTGGACATGGATTTTGAAAATTCTAGAGAGAATTTTAAAAGCTTCAACAGAATTTCAACAATTTTGAGAGGGATTTGAAAAGTTTCAATGGGAATGGGAAGAATTGGGACAAAAATTGGAAAATTTTTAAGGGACTTTGAAAAAATTTCAACTGGAATTTTAGCCATTTTTTGACGTGAAATTGTAAACATGTGGACATGGATTTTGAAAATTCTAGAGAGAATTTTAAAAGCTTCAAGAGAATTTCAACAATTTTGAGAGGGATTTGAAAAGTTTCAATGGGAATGGGAAGAATTGGGACAAAAATTGGAAAATTTTTAAGGGACTTGGAAAAAATTTCAACTGGAATTTTAGCCATTTTTTGACGTGAAATTGTAAACATGTGGACATGGATTTTGAAAATTCTAGATAGAATTTTCAAAGCTTCAACAGAATTTCAACAATTTTGAGAGGGATTTGAAAAGTTTCAATGGGAATGGGAAGAATTGGGACAAAAATTGGAAAATTTTTAAGGGACTTTGAAAAAATTTCAACTGGAATTTTAGCCATTTTTTGACGTGAAATCGTTAACATGTGGACATGGATTTTGAAAATTCTAGAGAGAATTTTAAAAGCTTCAAGAGAATTTCAACAATGTTGAGAGGGATTTGAAAAGTTTCAATGGGAATGGGAAGAATTGGGACAAAAATTGGAAAATTTTGAAGGGACTTTGAAAAAATTTCAACTGGAATTTTAGCCATTTTTTGACGTGAAATTGTAAACATGTGGACATGGATTTTGAAAATTCTAGAGAGAATTTTAAAAGCTTCAACAGAATTTCAACAATGTTGAGAGGGATTTGAAAAGTTTCAATGGGAATGGGAAGAATTGGGACAAAAATTGCAAAATTTTTAAGGGACTTTGAAAAAATTTCAACTGGAATTTTAGCCGTTTTTTGACGTGAAATTGTAAACATGTGGACATGGATTTTGAAAATTCTAGAGAGAATTCTAAAAGCTTCAACAGAATTTCAACAATTCTGAGAGGGATTTGAAAAGTTTCAATGGGAATGGGAAGAATTGGGACAAAAATTGGAAAATGTTTAAGGGACTTTGAAAAAATTTCAACTGGAATTTTAGCCATTTTTTGACGTGAAATTGTAAACATGTGGACATGGATTTTGAAAATTCTAGAGAGAATTTTAAAAGCTTCAAGAGAATTTCAACAATTTTGAGAGGGATTTGAAAAGTTTCCATGGGAATGGGAAGAATTGGGACAAAAATTGGAAAATTTTTAAGGGACTTTGAAAACATTTCAACTGGAATTTTAGCCATTTTTTGACGTGAAATTGTAAACATGTGGACATGGATTTTGAAAATTCTAGAGAGAATTTTAAAAGCTTCAAGAGAATTTCAACAATGTTGAGAGGGATTTGAAAAGTTTCAATGGGAATGGGAAGAATTGGGACAAAAATTGGAAAATTTTGAAGGGACTTTGAAAAAATTTCAACTGGAATTTTAGCCATTTTTTGACTGAAATTGTAAACATGTGGACATGGATTTTGAAAATTCTAGAGAGAATTTTAAAAGCTTCAACAGAATTTCAACAATTTTGAGAGGGATTTGAAAAGTTTCAATGGGAATGGGAAGAATTGGGACAAAAATTGGAAAATTTTTAAGGGACTTTGAAAAAATTTCAACTGGAATTTTAGCCATTTTTTGACGTGAAATTGTAAACATGTGGACATGGATTTTGAAAATTCTAGAGAGAATTTTAAAAGCTTCAAGAGAATTTCAACAATGTTGAGAGCGATTTGAAAAGTTTCAATGGGAATGGGAAGAATTGGGACAAAAATTGGAAAATTTTTAAGGGACTTTGAAAAAATTTCAACTGGAATTTTAGCCATTTTTTGACGTGAAATTGTAAACATGTGGACATGGATTTTGAAAATTCTAGAGAGAATTTTAAAAGCTTCAACAGAATTTCAACAATTTTGAGAGGGATTTGAAAAGTTTCAATGGGAATGGGAAGAATTGGGACAAAAATTGGAAAATTTTTAAGGGACTTTGAAAAAATTTCAACTGGAATTTTAGCAATTTTTTTATGTGAAATTGTAAACATGTGGACATGGATTTTGAAAATTCTAGAGAGAATTTTAAAAGCTTCAACAGAATTTCAACAATTTTGAGAGGGATTTGAAAAGTTTCAATGGGAATGGGAAGAATTGGGACAAAAATTGGAAAAAGTTTAAGGGACTTTGAAAACATTTCAACTGGAATTTTAGCCATTTTTTTGCCTTGAAATCGTTAACATGTGGACATGGATTTTGAAAATTCTAGAGAGAATTTTAAAAGCTTCAACAGAATTTCAACAATGTTGAGAGGGATTTGAAAAGTTTCAATGGGAATGGGAAGAATTGGGACAAAAATTGGAAAATTTTTAAGGGACTTTGAAAAAATTTCAACTGGAATTTTAGCCATTTTTTGACGTGAAATTGTAAACATGTGGACATGGATTTTGAAAATTCTAGAGAGAATTTTAAAAGCTTCAACAGAATTTCAACAATGTTGAGAGGGATTTGAAAAGTTTCAATGGGAATGGGAAGAATTGGGACAAAAATTGGAAAATTTTTAAGGGACTTTGAAAGAATTTCAACTGGAATTTTAGCCATTTTTTGACGTGAAATTGTAAACATGTGGACATGGATTTTGAAAATTCTAGAGAGAATTTTAAAAGCTTCAACAGAATTTCAACAATTTTGAGAGGGATTTGAAAAGTTTCAATGGGAATGGGAAGAATTGGGACAAAAATTGGAAAATTTTGAAGGGACTTTGAAAAAATTTCAACTGGAATTTTAGCCATTTTTTATGTGAAATTGTAAACATGTGGACATGGATTTTGAAAATTCTAGAGAGAATTTCAAAAGCTTCAAGAGAATTTCAAGAATTTAGAGAGGGATTTGAAAAGTTTCAATGGGAATGGGAAGAATTGGGACAAAAATTGGAAAATTTTTAAGGGACTTGGAAAAAATTTCAACTGGAATTTTAGCCATTTTTTGACGTGAAATTGTAAACATGTGGACATGGATTTTGAAAATTCTAGAGAGAATTTTAAAAGCTTCAAGAGAATTTCAACAATTTTGAGAGGGATTTGAAAAGTTTCAATGGGAATGGGAAGAATTGGGACAAAAATTGGAAAATTTTGAAGGGACTTTGAAAGAATTTCAACTGGAATTTTAGCCATTTTTTGACGTGAAATTGTAAACATGTGGACATGGATTTTGAAAATTCTAGAGAGAATTTTAAAAGCTTCAACAGAATTTCAACAATGTTGAGAGGGATTTGAAAAGTTTCAATGGGAATGGGAAGAATTGGGACAAAAATTGGAAAATTTTTAAGGGACTTTGAAAAAATTTCAACTGGAATTTTAGCCATTTTTTGACGTGAAATTGTAAACATGTGGACATGGATTTTGAAAATTCTAGAGAGAATTTTAAAAGCTTCAACAGAATTTCAACAATTTTGAGAGGGATTTGAAAAGTTTCAATGGGAATGGGAAGAATTGGGACAAAAATTGGAAAATTTTGAAGGGACTTTGAAAAAATTTCAACTGGAATTTTAGCCGTTTTTTGACGTGAAATTGTAAACATGTGGACATGGATTTTGAAAATTCTAGAGAGAATTTTAAAAGCTTCAACAGAATTTCAACAATTTTGAGAGGGATTTGAAAAGTTTCAATGGGAATGGGAAGAATTGGGACAAAAATTGGAAAATTTTTAAGGGACTTTGAAAAAATTTCAACTGGAATTTTAGCCATTTTTTGACGTGAAATTGTAAACATGTGGACATGGATTTTGAAAATTCTAGAGAGAATTTTAAAAGCTTCAAGAGAATTTCAACAATTTTGAGAGGGATTTGAAAAGTTTCAATGGGAATGGGAAGAATTGGGACAAAAATTGGAAAATTTTTAAGGGACTTGGAAAAAATTTCAACTGGAATTTTAGCCATTTTTTGACGTGAAATTGTAAACATGTGGACATGGATTTTGAAAATTCTAGATAGAATTTTCAAAGCTTCAACAGAATTTCAACAATTTTGAGAGGGATTTGAAAAGTTTCAATGGGAATGGGAAGAATTGGGACAAAAATTGGAAAATTTTTAAGGGACTTTGAAAAAATTTCAACTGGAATTTTAGCCATTTTTTGACGTGAAATCGTTAACATGTGGACATGGATTTTGAAAATTCTAGAGAGAATTTTAAAAGCTTCAAGAGAATTTCAACAATGTTGAGAGGGATTTGAAAAGTTTCAATGGGAATGGGAAGAATTGGGACAAAAATTGGAAAATTTTGAAGGGACTTTGAAAAAATTTCAACTGGAATTTTAGCCATTTTTTGACGTGAAATTGTAAACATGTGGACATGGATTTTGAAAATTCTAGAGAGAATTTTAAAAGCTTCAACAGAATTTCAACAATGTTGAGAGGGATTTGAAAAGTTTCAATGGGAATGGGAAGAATTGGGACAAAAATTGCAAAATTTTTAAGGGACTTTGAAAAAATTTCAACTGGAATTTTAGCCGTTTTTTGACGTGAAATTGTAAACATGTGGACATGGATTTTGAAAATTCTAGAGAGAATTCTAAAAGCTTCAACAGAATTTCAACAATTCTGAGAGGGATTTGAAAAGTTTCAATGGGAATGGGAAGAATTGGGACAAAAATTGGAAAATGTTTAAGGGACTTTGAAAAAATTTCAACTGGAATTTTAGCCATTTTTTGACGTGAAATTGTAAACATGTGGACATGGATTTTGAAAATTCTAGAGAGAATTTTTAAAGCTTCAAGAGAATTTCAACAATTTTGAGAGGGATTTGAAAAGTTTCCATGGGAATGGGAAGAATTGGGACAAAAATTGGAAAATTTTTAAGGGACTTTGAAAACATTTCAACTGGAATTTTAGCCATTTTTTGACGTGAAATTGTAAACATGTGGACATGGATTTTGAAAATTCTAGAGAGAATTTTAAAAGCTTCAAGAGAATTTCAACAATGTTGAGAGGGATTTGAAAAGTTTCAATGGGAATGGGAAGAATTGGGACAAAAATTGGAAAATTTTTAAGGGACTTTGAAAAAATTTCAACTGGAATTTTAGCCATTTTTTGACTGAAATTGTAAACATGTGGACATGGATTTTGAAAATTCTAGAGAGAATTTTAAAAGCTTCAACAGAATTTCAACAATTTTGAGAGGGATTTGAAAAGTTTCAATGGGAATGGGAAGAATTGGGACAAAAATTGGAAAATTTTTAAGGGACTTTGAAAAAATTTCAACTGGAATTTTAGCCATTTTTTGACGTGAAATTGTAAACATGTGGACATGGATTTTGAAAATTCTAGAGAGAATTTTAAAAGCTTCAAGAGAATTTCAACAATGTTGAGAGCGATTTGAAAAGTTTCAATGGGAATGGGAAGAATTGGGACAAAAATTGGAAAATTTTTAAGGGACTTTGAAAAAATTTCAACTGGAATTTTAGCCATTTTTTGACGTGAAATTGTAAACATGTGGACATGGATTTTGAAAATTCTAGAGAGAATTTTAAAAGCTTCAACAGAATTTCAACAATTTTGAGAGGGATTTGAAAAGTTTCAATGGGAATGGGAAGAATTGGGACAAAAATTGGAAAATTTTTAAGGGACTTTGAAAAAATTTCAACTGGAATTTTAGCCATTTTTTTATGTGAAATTGTAAACATGTGGACATGGATTTTGAAAATTCTAGAGAGAATTTTAAAAGCTTCAACAGAATTTCAACAATTTTGAGAGGGATTTGAAAAGTTTCAATGGGAATGGGAAGAATTGGGACAAAAATTGGAAAAAGTTTAAGGGACTTTGAAAACATTTCAACTGGAATTTTAGCCATTTTTTTGCCTTGAAATCGTTAACATGTGGACATGGATTTTGAAAATTCTAGAGAGAATTTTAAAAGCTTCAACAGAATTTCAACAATGTTGAGAGGGATTTGAAAAGTTTCAATGGGAATGGGAAGAATTGGGACAAAAATTGGAAAATTTTTAAGGGACTTTGAAAAAATTTCAACTGGAATTTTAGCCATTTTTTGACGTGAAATTGTAAACATGTGGACATGGATTTTGAAAATTCTAGAGAGAATTTTAAAAGCTTCAAGAGAATTTCAACAATTTTGAGAGGGATTTGAAAAGTTTCAATGGGAATGGGAAGAATTGGGACAAAAATTGGAAAATTTTTAAGGGACTTTGAAAGAATTTCAACTGGAATTTTAGCCATTTTTTGACGTGAAATTGTAAACATGTGGACATGGATTTTGAAAATTCTAGAGAGAATTTTAAAAGCTTCAACAGAATTTCAACAATTTTGAGAGGGATTTGAAAAGTTTCAATGGGAATGGGAAGAATTGGGACAAAAATTGGAAAATTTTGAAGGGACTTTGAAAAAATTTCAACTGGAATTTTAGCCATTTTTTATGTGAAATTGTAAACATGTGGACATGGATTTTGAAAATTCTAGAGAGAATTTCAAAAGCTTCAAGAGAATTTCAAGAATTTAGAGAGGGATTTGAAAAGTTTCAATGGGAATGGGAAGAATTGGGACAAAAATTGGAAAATTTTTAAGGGACTTGGAAAAAATTTCAACTGGAATTTTAGCCATTTTTTGATGTGAAATTGTAAACATGTGGACATGGATTTTGAAAATTCTAGAGAGAATTCTAAAAGCTTCAACAGAATTTCAACAATTCTGAGAGGGATTTGAAAAGTTTCAATGGGAATGGGAAGAATTGGGACAAAAATTGGAAAATTTTGAAGGGACTTTGAAAACATTTCAACTGGAATTTTAGCCATTTTTTGACGTGAAATTGTAAACATGTGGACATGGATTTTGAAAATTCTAGAGAGAATTTTAAAAGCTTCAAGAGAATTTCAACAATTCTGAGAGGGATTTGAAAAGTTTCAATGGGAATGGGAAGAATTGGGACAAAAATTGGAAAATTTTTAAGGGACTTTGAAAAAATTTCAACTGGAATTTTAGCCATTTTTTGACTGAAATCGTAAACATGTGGACATGGATTTTGAAAATTCTAGAGAGAATTTTAAAAGCTTCAAGAGAATTTCAACAATTTTGAGAGGGATTTGAAAAGTTTCAATGGGAATGGGAAGAATTGGGACAAAAATTGGAAAATTTTTAAGGGACTTTGAAAAAATTTCAACTGGAATTTTAGCCATTTTTTGACTGAAATCGTAAACATGTGGACATGGATTTTGAAAATTCTAGAGAGAATTTTAAAAGCTTCAAGAGAATTTCAACAATTTTGAGAGGGATTTGAAAAGTTTCAATGGGAATGGGAAGAATTGGGACAAAAATTGGAAAATTTTTAAGGGACTTTGAAAAAATTTCAACTGGAATTTTAGCCGTTTTTTGACGTGAAATTGTAAACATGTGGACATGGATTTTGAAAATTCTAGAGAGAATTTTAAAAGCTTCAACAGAATTTCAACAATTTTGAGAGGGATTTGAAAAGTTTCTATGGGAATGGGAAGAATTGGGACAAAAATTGGAAAATGTTTAAGGGACTTTGAAAAAATTTCAACTGGAATTTTAGCCATTTTTTGACGTGAAATTGTAAACATGTGGACATGGATTTTGAAAATTCTAGAGAGAATTTTAAAAGCTTCAACAGAATTTCAACAATGTTGAGAGGGATTTGAAAAGTTTCAATGGGAATGGGAAGAATTGGGACAAAAATTGGAAAATTTTTAAGGGACTTTGAAAAAATTTCAACTGGAATTTTAGCCATTTTTTGACGTGAAATTGTAAACATGTGGACATGGATTTTGAAAATTCTAGAGAGAATTTTAAAAGCTTCAACAGAATTTCAACAATGTTGAGAGGGATTTGAAAAGTTTCAATGGGAATGGGAAGAATTGGGACAAAAATTGGAAAATTTTTAAGGGACTTTGAAAAAATTTCAACTGGAATTTTAGCCATTTTTTGACGTGAAATTGTAAACATGTGAACATGGATTTTGAAAATTCTAGAGAGAATTTTAAAAGCTTCAAGAGAATTTCAACAATTTTGAGAGGGATTTGAAAAGTTTCAATGGGAATGGGAAGAATTGGGACAAAAATTGGAAAATTTTTAAGGGACTTTGAAAAAATTTCAACTGGAATTTTAGCCATTTTTTGACGTGAAATTGTAAACATGTGGACATGGATTTTGAAAATTCTAGAGAGAATTTTAAAAGCTTCAAGAGAATTTCAAAAATGTTGAGAGGGATTTGAAAAGTTTCAATGGGAATGGGAAGAATTGGGACAAAAATTGGAAAATTTTTAAGGGACTTTGAAAAAATTTCAACTGGAATTTTAGCCATTTTTTGACGTGAAATTGTAAACATGTGGACATGGATTTTGAAAATTCTAGAGAGAATTTTAAAAGCTTCAACAGAATTTCAACAATGTTGAGAGGGATTTGAAAAGTTTCAATGGGAATGGGAAGAATTGGGACAAAAATTGGAAAATTTTTAAGGGACTTTGAAAAAATTTCAACTGGAATTTTAGCCATTTTTTGACGTGAAATTGTAAACATGTGGACATGGATTTTGAAAATTCTAGATAGAATTTTCAAAGCTTCAACAGAATTTCAACAATTTTGAGAGGGATTTGAAAAGTTTCAATGGGAATGGGAAGAATTGGGACAAAAATTGGAAAATTTTTAAGGGACTTTGAAAAAATTTCAACTGGAATTTTAGCCATTTTTTGACGTGAAATTGTAAACATGTGGACATGGATTTTGAAAATTCTAGAGAGAATTTTAAAAGCTTCAAGAGAATTTCAACAATTTTGAGAGGGATTTGAAAAGTTTCAATGGGAATGGGAAGAATTGGGACAAAAATTGCAAAATTTTTAAGGGACTTTGAAAAAATTTCAACTGGAATTTTAGCCATTTTTTGACGTGAAATTGTAAACATGTGGACATGGATTTTGAAAATTCTAGAGAGAATTTTAAAAGCTTCAACAGAATTTCAACAATTTTGAGAGGGATTTGAAAAGTTTCAATGGGAATGGGAAGAATTGGGACAAAAATTGGAAAAAGTTTAAGGGACTTTGAAAACATTTCAACTGGAATTTTAGCCATTTTTTTGCCTTGAAATTGTAAACATGTGGACATGGATTTTGAAAATTCTAGAGAGAATTTTAAAAGCTTCAAGAGAATTTCAACAATGTTGAGAGGGATTTGAAAAGTTTCAATGGGAATGGGAAGAATTGGGACAAAAATTGGAAAATTTTGAAGGGACTTTGAAAAAATTTCAACTGGAATTTTAGCCATTTTTTGACGTGAAATTGTAAACATGTAGACAAGGATTTTGAAAATTCTAGAGAGAATTTTAAAAGCTTCAACAGAATTTCAACAATGTTGAGAGCGATTTGAAAAGTTTCAATGGGAATGGGAAGAATTGGGACAAAAATTGGAAAATTTTTAAGGGACTTTGAAAAAATTTCAGCTGGAATTTTAGCCATTTTTTGACGTGAAATTGTAAACATGTGGACATGGATTTTGAAAATTCTAGAGAGAATTTTAAAAGCTTCAACAGAATTTCAACAATTTTGAGAGGGATTTGAAAAGTTTCAATGGGAATGGGAAGAATTGGGACAAAAATTGGAAAATTTTTAAGGGACTTTGAAAAAATTTCAACTGGAATTTTAGCCATTTTTTGACGTGAAATTGTAAACATGTGGACATGGATTTTGAAAATTCTAGAGAGAATTTTAAAAGCTTCAAGAGAATTTCAAAAATGTTGAGAGGGATTTGAAAAGTTTCAATGGGAATGGGAAGAATTGGGACAAAAATTGGAAAATTTTTAAGGGACTTTGAAAAAATTTCAACTGGAATTTTAGCCATTTTTTGACGTGAAATTGTAAACATGTGGACATGGATTTTGAAAATTCTAGAGAGAATTTTAAAAGCTTCAAGAGAATTTCCACAATGTTGAGAGGGATTTGAAAAGTTTCAATGGGAATGGGAAGAATTGGGACAAAAATTGGAAAATTTTTAAGGGACTTTGAAAGAATTTCAACTGGAATTTTAGCCATTTTTTGACGTGAAATTGTAAACATGTGGACATGGATTTTGAAAATTCTAGAGAGAATTTTAAAAGCTTCAACAGAATTTCAACAATTTTGAGAGGGATTTGAAAAGTTTCAATGGGAATGGGAAGAATTGGGACAAAAATTGGAAAATTTTGAAGGGACTTTGAAAAAATTTCAACTGGAATTTTAGCCATTTTTTATGTGAAATTGTAAACATGTGGACATGGATTTTGAAAATTCTAGAGAGAATTTCAAAAGCTTCAAGAGAATTTCAACAATTTTGAGAGGGATTTGAAAAGTTTCAATGGGAATGGGAAGAATTGGGACAAAAATTGGAAAATTTTTAAGGGACTTTGAAAAATTTCAACTGGAATTTTAGCCATTTTTTGATGTGAAATTGTAAACATGTGGACATGGATTTTGAAAATTCTAGAGAGAATTCTAAAAGCTTCAACAGAATTTCAACAATTCTGAGAGGGATTTGAAAAGTTTCAATGGGAATGGGAAGAATTGGGACAAAAATTGGAAAATTTTTAAGGGACTTTGAAAAAATTTCAACTGGAATTTTAGCCATTTTTTGACGTGAAATTGTAAACATGTGGACATGGATTTTGAAAATTCTAGAGAGAATTTTAAAAGCTTCAAGAGAATTTCAACAATTCTGAGAGGGATTTGAAAAGTTTCAATGGGAATGGGAAGAATTGGGACAAAAATTGGAAAATTTTTAAGGGACTTTGAAAAAATTTCAACTGGAATTTTAGCCATTTTTTGACTGAAATCGTAAACATGTGGACATGGATTTTGAAAATTCTAGAGAGAATTTTAAAAGCTTCAAGAGAATTTCAACAATTTTGAGAGGGATTTGAAAAGTTTCAATGGGAATGGGAAGAATTGGGACAAAAATTGGAAAATTTTTAAGGGACTTTGAAAAAATTTCAACTGGAATTTTAGCCATTTTTTGACGTGAAATTGTAAACATGTGGACATGGATTTTGAAAATTCTAGAGAGAATTTTAAAAGCTTCAACAGAATTTCAACAATGTTGAGAGCGATTTGAAAAGTTTCAATGGGAATGGGAAGAATTGGGACAAAAATTGGAAAATTTTTAAGGGACTTTGAAAAAATTTCAACTGGAATTTTAGCCGTTTTTTGACGTGAAATTGTAAACATGTGGACATGGATTTTGAAAATTCTAGAGAGAATTTTAAAAGCTTCAACAGAATTTCAACAATTTTGAGAGGGATTTGAAAAGTTTCAATGGGAATGGGAAGAATTGGGACAAAAATTGGAAAATGTTTAAGGGACTTTGAAAAAATTTCAACTGGAATTTTAGCCATTTTTTGACGTGAAATTGTAAACATGTGGACATGGATTTTGAAAATTCTAGAGAGAATTTTAAAAGCTTCAAGAGAATTTCAACAATGTTGAGAGGGATTTGAAAAGTTTCAATGGGAATGGGAAGAATTGGGACAAAAATTGGAAAATTTTAAGGGACTTTTGAAAAAATTTCAACTGGAATTTTAGCCATTTTTTGACGTGAAATTGTAAACATGTGGACATGGATTTTGAAAATTCTAGAGAGAATTTTAAAAGCTTCAACAGAATTTCAACAATGTTGAGAGGGATTTGAAAAGTTTCAATGGGAATGGGAAGAATTGGGACAAAAATTGGAAAATTTTTAAGGGACTTTGAAAAAATTTCAACTGGAATTTTAGCCATTTTTTGACGTGAAATCGTAAACATGTGGACATGGATTTTGAAAATTCTAGAGAGAATTTTAAAAGCTTCAAGAGAATTTCAACAATTTTGAGAGGGATTTGAAAAGTTTCAATGGGAATGGGAAGAATTGGGACAAAAATTGGAAAATTTTTAAGGACTTTGAAAAAATTTCAACTGGAATTTTAGCCATTTTTTGACGTGAAATTGTAAACATGTGGACATGGATTTTGAAAATTCTAGAGAGAATTTTAAAAGCTTCAAGAGAATTTCAACAATGTTGAGAGCGATTTGAAAAGTTTCAATGGGAATGGGAAGAATTGGGACAAAAATTGGAAAATTTTTAAGGGACTTTGAAAAAATTTCAACTGGAATTTTAGCCATTTTTTGACATGAAATTGTAAACATGTGGACATGGATTTTGAAAATTCTAGAGAGAATTTTAAAAGCTTCAACAGAATTTCAACAATTTTGAGAGGGATTTGAAAAGTTTCAATGGGAATGGGAAGAATTGGGACAAAAATTGGAAAATTTTTAAGGGACTTTGAAAAAATTTCAACTGGAATTTTAGCAATTTTTTTATGTGAAATTCTAAACATGTGGACATGGATTTTGAAAATTCTAGAGAGAATTTTAAAAGCTTCAACAGAATTTCAAAAATTCTGAGAGGGATTTGAAAAGTTTCAATGGGAATGGGAAGAATTGGGACAAAAATTGGAAAAAGTTTAAGGGACTTTGAAAACATTTCAACTGGAATTTTAGCCATTTTTTTGCCTTCAAATTGTAAACATGTGGACATGGATTTTGAAAATTCTAGAGAGAATTTTAAAAGCTTCAACAGAATTTCAACAATGTTGAGAGGGATTTGAAAAGTTTCAATGGAATGGGAAGAATTGGGACAAAAATTGCAAAATTTTTAAGGGACTTTGAAAAAATTTCAACTGGAATTTTAGCCATTTTTTGACGTGAAATTGTAAACATGTGGACATGGATTTTGAAAATTCTAGAGAGAATTTTAAAAGCTTCAAGAGAATTTCAACAATTTTGAGAGGGATTTGAAAAGTTTCAATGGGAATGGGAAGAATTGGGACAAAAATTGGAAAATTTTTAAGGGACTTTGAAAAAATTTCAACTGGAATTTTAGCCATTTTTTGACGTGAAATTGTAAACATGTGGACATGGATTTTGAAAATTCTAGAGAGAATTTTAAAAGCTTCAAGAGAATTTCAAAAATGTTGAGAGGGATTTGAAAAGTTTCAATGGGAATGGGAAGAATTGGGACAAAAATTGGAAAATTTTTAAGGGGACTTTGAAAAAATTTCAACTGGAATTTTAGCCATTTTTTGACGTGAAATTGTAAACATGTGGACATGGATTTTGAAAATTCTAGATAGAATTTTCAAAGCTTCAACAGAATTTCAACAATTTTGAGAGGGATTTGAAAAGTTTCAATGGGAATGGGAAGAATTGGGACAAAAATTGGAAAATTTTAAAGGGACTTTGAAAAAATTTCAACTGGAATTTTAGCCATTTTTTGACATGAAATTGTAAACATGTGGACATGGATTTGAAAATTCTAGATAGAATTTTCAAAGCTTCAACAGAATTTCAACAATTTTGAGAGGGATTTGAAAAGTTTCAATGGGAATGGGAAGAATTGGGACAAAAATTGGAAAATTTTTAAGGGACTTTGAAAAAATTTCAACTGGAATTTTAGCCATTTTTTGACGTGAAATTGTAAACATGTGGACATGGATTTTGAAAATTCTAGAGAGAATTTTAAAAGCTTCAAGAGAATTTCAACAATGTTGAGAGGGATTTGAAAAGTTTCAATGGGAATGGGAAGAATTGGGACAAAAATTGGAAAATTTTGAAGGACTTTGAAAAAATTTCAACTGGAATTTTAGCCATTTTTTGACGTGAAATTGTAAACATGTGGACATGGATTTTGAAAATTCTAGAGAGAATTTTAAAAGCTTCAACAGAATTTCAACAATTTTGAGAGGGATTTGAAAAGTTTCAATGGGAATGGGAAGAATTGGGACAAAAATTGGAAAAAGTTTAAGGGACTTTGAAAACATTTCAACTGGAATTTTAGCCATTTTTTTGCCTTGAAATTGTAAACATGTGGACATGGATTTTGAAAATTCTAGAGAGAATTTTAAAAGCTTCAAGAGAATTTCAACAATGTTGAGAGGGATTTGAAAAGTTTCAATGGGAATGGGAAGAATTGGGACAAAAATTGGAAAATTTTGAAGGGACTTTGAAAAAATTTCAACTGGAATTTTAGCCATTTTTTGACGTGAAATTGTAAACATGTGGACATGGATTTTGAAAATTCTAGAGAGAATTTTAAAAGCTTCAACAGATTTCAACAATGTTGAGAGGGATTTGAAAAGTTTCAATGGGAATGGGAAGAATTGGGACAAAAATTGGAAAATTTTTAAGGGACTTTGAAAAAATTTCAACTGGAATTTTAGCAATTTTTTACGTGAAATTTTAAACATGTGGACATGGATTTTGAAAATTCTAGAGAGAATTTTAAAAGCTTCAAGAGAATTTCAACAATTTTGAGAGGGATTTGAAAAGTTTCAATGGGAATGGGAAGAATTGGGACAAAAATTGGAAAATTTTTAAGGGACTTTGAAAAAATTTCAACTGGAATTTTAGCCATTTTTTGACGTGAAATTGTAAACATGTAGACAAGGATTTTGAAAATTCTAGAGAGAATTTTAAAAGCTTCAACAGAATTTCAACAATGTTGAGAGGGATTTGAAAAGTTTCAATGGGAATGGGAAGAATTGGGACAAAAATTGGAAAATTTTTAAGGGACTTTGAAAAAATTTCAGCTGGAATTTTAGCCATTTTTTGACGTGAAATTGTAAACATGTGAACATGGATTTTGAAAATTCTAGAGAGAATTTTAAAAGCTTCAAGAGAATTTCAAAAATGTTGAGAGGGGATTTGAAAAGTTTCAATGGGAATGGGAAGAATTGGGACAAAAATTGGAAAATTTTTAAGGGACTTTGAAAAAATTTCAACTGGAATTTTAGCCATTTTTTGACGTGAAATTGTAAACATGTGGACATGGATTTTGAAAATTCTAGAGAGAATTTTAAAAGCTTCAAGAGAATTTCAAAAATGTTGAGAGGGATTTGAAAAGTTTCAATGGGAATGGGAAGAATTGGGACAAAAATTGGAAAATTTTTAAGGGACTTTGAAAAAATTTCAACTGGAATTTTAGCCATTTTTTGACGTGAAATTGTAAACATGTGGACATGGATTTTGAAAATTCTAGAGAGAATTTTAAAAGCTTCAAGAGAATTTCCACAATGTTGAGAGGGATTTGAAAAGTTTCAATGGGAATGGGAAGAATTGGGACAAAAATTGGAAAATTTTTAAGGGACTTTGAAAGAATTTCAACTGGAATTTTAGCCATTTTTTGACGTGAAATTGTAAACATGTGGACATGGATTTTGAAAATTCTAGAGAGAATTTTAAAAGCTTCAACAGAATTTCAACAATTTTGAGAGGGATTTGAAAAGTTTCAATGGGAATGGGAAGAATTGGGACAAAAATTGGAAAATTTTGAAGGGACTTTGAAAAAATTTCAACTGGAATTTTAGCCATTTTTTATGTGAAATTGTAAACATGTGGACATGGATTTTGAAAATTCTAGAGAGAATTTCAAAAGCTTTAAGAGAATTTCAAGAATTTTGAGAGGGATTTGAAAAGTTTCAATGGGAATGGGAAGAATTGGGACAAAAATTGGAAAATTTTAAGGGACTTTGAAAAAATTTCAACTGGAATTTTAGCCATTTTTTGACTGAAATCGTAAACATGTGGACATGGATTTTGAAAATTCTAGAGAGAATTTTAAAAGCTTCAAGAGAATTTCAACAATTTTGAGAGGGATTTGAAAAGTTTCAATGGGAATGGGAAGAATTGGGACAAAAATTGGAAAATTTTTAAGGGACTTTGAAAAAATTTCAACTGGAATTTTAGCCGTTTTTTGACGTGAAATTGTAAACATGTGGACATGGATTTTGAAAATTCTAGAGAGAATTTTAAAAGCTTCAACAGAATTTCAACAATTTTGAGAGGGATTTGAAAAGTTTCAATGGGAATGGGAAGAATTGGGACAAAAATTGGAAAATGTTTAAGGGACTTTGAAAAAATTTCAACTGGAATTTTAGCCATTTTTTGACGTGAAATTGTAAACATGTGGACATGGATTTTGAAAATTCTAGAGAGAATTTTAAAAGCTTCAAGAGAATTTCAACAATGTTGAGAGGGATTTGAAAAGTTTCAATGGGAATGGGAAGAATTGGGACAAAAATTGGAAAATTTTTAAGGGACTTTGAAAAAATTTCAACTGGAATTTTAGCCATTTTTTGACGTGAAATTGTAAACATGTGGACATGGATTTTGAAAATTCTAGAGAGAATTTTAAAAGCTTCAACAGAATTTCAACAATGTTGAGAGGGATTTGAAAAGTTTCAATGGGAATGGGAAGAATTGGGACAAAAATTGGAAAATTTTTAAGGGACTTTGAAAAAATTTCAACTGGAATTTTAGCCATTTTTTGACGTGAAATCGTAAACATGTGGACATGGATTTTGAAAATTCTAGAGAGAATTTTAAAAGCTTCAAGAGAATTTCAACAATTTTGAGAGGGATTTGAAAAGTTTCAATGGGAATGGGAAGAATTGGGACAAAAATTGGAAAATTTTTAAGGGACTTTGAAAAAATTTCAACTGGAATTTTAGCCATTTTTTGACGTGAAATTGTAAACATGTGGACATGGATTTTGAAAATTCTAGAGAGAATTTTAAAAGCTTCAAGAGAATTTCAACAATGTTGAGAGCGATTTGAAAAGTTTCAATGGGAATGGGAAGAATTGGGACAAAAATTGGAAAATTTTTAAGGGACTTTGAAAAAATTTCAACTGGAATTTTAGCCATTTTTTGACATGAAATTGTAAACATGTGGACATGGATTTTGAAAATTCTAGAGAGAATTTTAAAAGCTTCAACAGAATTTCAACAATTTTGAGAGGGATTTGAAAAGTTTCAATGGGAATGGGAAGAATTGGGACAAAAATTGGAAAATTTTTAAGGGACTTTGAAAAAATTTCAACTGGAATTTTAGCAATTTTTTTATGTGAAATTCTAAACATGTGGACATGGATTTTGAAAATTCTAGAGAGAATTTTAAAAGCTTCAACAGAATTTCAAAAATTCTGAGAGGGATTTGAAAAGTTTCAATGGGAATGGGAAGAATTGGGACAAAAATTGGAAAAAGTTTAAGGGACTTTGAAAACATTTCAACTGGAATTTTAGCCATTTTTTTGCCTTCAAATTGTAAACATGTGGACATGGATTTTGAAAATTCTAGAGAGAATTTTAAAAGCTTCAACAGAATTTCAACAATGTTGAGAGGGATTTGAAAAGTTTCAATGGGAATGGGAAGAATTGGGACAAAAATTGGAAAATTTTTAAGGGACTTTGAAAAAATTTCAACTGGAATTTTAGCCATTTTTTATGTGAAATTGTAAACATGTGGACATGGATTTTGAAAATTCTAGAGAGAATTTTAAAAGCTTCAAGAGAATTTCAACAATTTTGAGAGGGATTTGAAAAGTTTCAATGGGAATGGGAAGAATTGGGACAAAAATTGGAAAATTTTTAAGGGACTTTGAAAAAATTTCAACTGGAATTTTAGCCATTTTTTGACGTGAAATTGTAAACATGTGGACATGGATTTTGAAAATTCTAGAGAGAATTTTAAAAGCTTCAACAGAATTTCAAAAATGTTGAGAGGGATTTGAAAAGTTTCAATGGGAATGGGAAGAATTGGGACAAAAATTGGAAAATTTTTAAGGGACTTTGAAAAAATTTCAACTGGAATTTTAGCCATTTTTTGACGTGAAATTGTAAACATGTGGACATGGATTTTGAAAATTCTAGATAGAATTTTCAAAGCTTCAACAGAATTTCAACAATTTTGAGAGGGATTTGAAAAGTTTCAATGGGAATGGGAAGAATTGGGACAAAAATTGGAAAATTTTTAAGGGACTTTGAAAAAATTTCAACTGGAATTTTAGCCATTTTTTGACGTGAAATTGTAAACATGTGGACATGGATTTTGAAAATTCTAGATAGAATTTTCAAAGCTTCAACAGAATTTCAACAATTTTGAGAGGGATTTGAAAAGTTTCAATGGGAATGGGAAGAATTGGGACAAAAATTGGAAAATTTTTAAGGGACTTTGAAAAAATTTCAACTGGAATTTTAGCCATTTTTTGACGTGAAATTGTAAACATGTGGACATGGATTTTGAAAATTCTAGAGAGAATTTTAAAAGCTTCAAGAGAATTTCAACAATGTTGAGAGGGATTTGAAAAGTTTCAATGGGAATGGGAAGAATTGGGACAAAAATTGCAAAATTTTTAAGGGACTTTGAAAAAATTTCAACTGGAATTTTAGCCATTTTTTGACGTGAAATTGTAAACATGTGGACATGGATTTTGAAAATTCTAGAGAGAATTTTAAAAGCTTCAACAGAATTTCAACAATTTTGAGAGGGATTTGAAAAGTTTCAATGGGAATGGGAAGAATTGGGACAAAAATTGGAAAAAGTTTAAGGGACTTTGAAAACATTTCAACTGGAATTTTAGCCATTTTTTTGCCTTGAAATTGTAAACATGTGGACATGGATTTTGAAAATTCTAGAGAGAATTTTAAAAGCTTCAACAGAATTTCAACAATGTTGAGAGGGATTTGAAAAGTTTCAATGGGAATGGGAAGAATTGGGACAAAAATTGGAAAATTTTGAAGGGACTTTGAAAAAATTTCAACTGGAATTTTAGCCATTTTTTGACGTGAAATTGTAAACATGTGGACATGGATTTTGAAAATTCTAGAGAGAATTTTAAAAGCTTCAACAGATTTCAACAATGTTGAGAGGGATTTGAAAAGTTTCAATGGGAATGGGAAGAATTGGGACAAAAATTGGAAAATTTTTAAGGGACTTTGAAAAAATTTCAACTGGAATTTTAGCAATTTTTTACGTGAAATTTTAAACATGTGGACATGGATTTTGAAAATTCTAGAGAGAATTTTAAAAGCTTCAACAGAATTTCAACAATTTTGAGAGGGATTTGAAAAGTTTCAATGGGAATGGGAAGAATTGGGACAAAAATTGGAAAATTTTTAAGGGACTTTGAAAAAATTTCAACTGGAATTTTAGCCATTTTTTGACGTGAAATTGTAAACATGTGGACATGGGTTTTGAAAATTCTAGAGAGAATTTTAAAAGCTTCAACAGAATTTCAACAATGTTGAGAGGGATTTGAAAAGTTTCAATGGGAATGGGAAGAATTGGGACAAAAATTGGAAAATTTTTAAGGGACTTTGAAAAAATTTCAGCTGGAATTTTAGCCATTTTTTGACGTGAAATTGTAAACATGTGAACATGGATTTTGAAAATTCTAGAGAGAATTTTAAAAGCTTCAAGAGAATTTCAAAAATGTTGAGAGGGATTTGAAAAGTTTCAATGGGAATGGGAAGAATTGGGACAAAAATTGGAAAATTTTTAAGGGACTTTGAAAAAATTTCAACTGGAATTTTAGCCATTTTTTGACGTGAAATTGTAAACATGTGGACATGGATTTTGAAAATTCTAGAGAGAATTTTAAAAGCTTCAAGAGAATTTCAAAAATGTTGAGAGGGATTTGAAAAGTTTCAATGGGAATGGGAAGAATTGGGACAAAAATTGGAAAATTTTTAAGGGACTTTGAAAAAATTTCAACTGGAATTTTAGCCATTTTTTGACGTGAAATTGTAAACATGTGGACATGGATTTTGAAAATTCTAGAGAGAATTTTAAAAGCTTCAAGAGAATTTCCACAATGTTGAGAGGGATTTGAAAAGTTTCAATGGGAATGGGAAGAATTGGGACAAAAATTGGAAAATTTTTAAGGGACTTTGAAAGAATTTCAACTGGAATTTTAGCCATTTTTTGACGTGAAATTGTAAACATGTGGACATGGATTTTGAAAATTCTAGAGAGAATTTTAAAAGCTTCAACAGAATTTCAACAATTTTGAGAGGGATTTGAAAAGTTTCAATGGGAATGGGAAGAATTGGGACAAAAATTGGAAAATTTTGAAGGGACTTTGAAAAAATTTCAACTGGAATTTTAGCCATTTTTTATGTGAAATTGTAAACATGTGGACATGGATTTTGAAAATTCTAGAGAGAATTTCAAAAGCTTCAAGAGAATTTCAAGAATTTTGAGAGGGATTTGAAAAGTTTCAATGGGAATGGGAAGAATTGGGACAAAAATTGGAAAATTTTTAAGGGACTTGGAAAAAATTTCAACTGGAATTTTAGCCATTTTTTGATGTGAAATTGTAAACATGTGGACATGGATTTTGAAAATTCTAGAGAGAATTCTAAAAGCTTCAACAGAATTTCAACAATTCTGAGAGGGATTTGAAAAGTTTCAATGGGAATGGGAAGAATTGGGACAAAAATTGGAAAATTTTTAAGGGACTTTGAAAAAATTTCAACTGGAATTTTAGCCATTTTTTGACGTGAAATTGTAAACATGTGGACATGGATTTTGAAAATTCTAGAGAGAATTTTAAAAGCTTCAAGAGAATTTCAACAATTCTGAGAGGGATTTGAAAAGTTTCAATGGGAATGGGAAGAATTGGGACAAAAATTGGAAAATTTTTAAGGGACTTTGAAAAAATTTCAACTGGAATTTTAGCCATTTTTTGACTGAAATCGTAAACATGTGGACATGGATTTTGAAAATTCTAGAGAGAATTTTAAAAGCTTCAAGAGAATTTCAACAATTTTGAGAGGGATTTGAAAAGTTTCAATGGGAATGGGAAGAATTGGGACAAAAATTGGAAAATTTTTAAGGGACTTTGAAAAAATTTCAACTGGAATTTTAGCCATTTTTTGACGTGAAATTGTAAACATGTGGACATGGATTTTGAAAATTCTAGAGAGAATTTTAAAAGCTTCAACAGAATTTCAACAATGTTGAGAGCGATTTGAAAAGTTTCAATGGGAATGGGAAGAATTGGGACAAAAATTGGAAAATTTTTAAGGGACTTTGAAAAAATTTCAACTGGAATTTTAGCCGTTTTTTGACGTGAAATTGTAAACATGTGGACATGGATTTTGAAAATTCTAGAGAGAATTTTAAAAGCTTCAACAGAATTTCAACAATTTTGAGAGGGATTTGAAAAGTTTCAATGGGAATGGGAAGAATTGGGACAAAAATTGGAAAATGTTTAAGGGACTTTGAAAAAATTTCAACTGGAATTTTAGCCATTTTTTGACGTGAAATTGTAAACATGTGGACATGGATTTTGAAAATTCTAGAGAGAATTTTAAAAGCTTCAAGAGAATTTCAACAATGTTGAGAGGGATTTGAAAAGTTTCAATGGGAATGGGAAGAATTGGGACAAAAATTGGAAAATTTTTAAGGGACTTTGAAAAAATTTCAACTGGAATTTTAGCCATTTTTTGACGTGAAATTGTAAACATGTGGACATGGATTTTGAAAATTCTAGAGAGAATTTTAAAAGCTTCAACAGAATTTCAACAATGTTGAGAGGGATTTGAAAAGTTTCAATGGGAATGGGAAGAATTGGGACAAAAATTGGAAAATTTTTAAGGGACTTTGAAAAAATTTCAACTGGAATTTTAGCCATTTTTTGACTGAAATCGTAAACATGTGGACATGGATTTTGAAAATTCTAGAGAGAATTTTAAAAGCTTCAAGAGAATTTCAACAATTTTGAGAGGGATTTGAAAAGTTTCAATGGGAATGGGAAGAATTGGGACAAAAATTGGAAAATTTTTAAGGGACTTTGAAAAAATTTCAACTGGAATTTTAGCCATTTTTTGACGTGAAATTGTAAACATGTGGACATGGATTTTGAAAATTCTAGAGAGAATTTTAAAAGCTTCAAGAGAATTTCAACAATGTTGAGAGCGATTTGAAAAGTTTCAATGGGAATGGGAAGAATTGGGACAAAAATTGGAAAATTTTTAAGGGACTTTGAAAAAATTTCAACTGGAATTTTAGCCATTTTTTGACATGAAATTGTAAACATGTGGACATGGATTTTGAAAATTCTAGAGAGAATTTTAAAAGCTTCAAGAGAATTTCAAGAATTTTGAGAGGGATTTGAAAAGTTTCAATGGGAATGGGAAGAATTGGGACAAAAATTGGAAAATTTTTAAGGGACTTGGAAAAAATTTCAACTGGAATTTTAGCCATTTTTTGATGTGAAATTCTAAACATGTGGACATGGATTTTGAAAATTCTAGAGAGAATTCTAAAAGCTTCAACAGAATTTCAACAATTCTGAGAGGGATTTGAAAAGTTTCAATGGGAATGGGAAGAATTGGGACAAAAATTGGAAAATTTTTAAGGGACTTTGAAAAAATTTCAACTGGAATTTTAGCCATTTTTTGACGTGAAATTGTAAACATGTGGACATGGATTTTGAAAATTCTAGAGAGAATTTTAAAAGCTTCAAGAGAATTTCAACAATTCTGAGAGGGATTTGAAAAGTTTCAATGGGAATGGGAAGAATTGGGACAAAAATTGGAAAATTTTTAAGGGACTTTGAAAAAATTTCAACTGGAATTTTAGCCATTTTTTGACTGAAATCGTAAACATGTGGACATGGATTTTGAAAATTCTAGAGAGAATTTTAAAAGCTTCAAGAGAATTTCAACAATTTTGAGAGGGATTTGAAAAGTTTCAATGGGAATGGGAAGAATTGGGACAAAAATTGGAAAATTTTTAAGGGACTTTGAAAAAATTTCAACTGGAATTTTAGCCATTTTTTGACGTGAAATTGTAAACATGTGGACATGGATTTTGAAAATTCTAGAGAGAATTTTAAAAGCTTCAACAGAATTTCAACAATGTTGAGAGCGATTTGAAAAGTTTCAATGGGAATGGGAAGAATTGGGACAAAAATTGGAAAATTTTTAAGGGACTTTGAAAAAATTTCAACTGGAATTTTAGCCGTTTTTTGACGTGAAATTGTAAACATGTGGACATGGATTTTGAAAATTCTAGAGAGAATTTTAAAAGCTTCAACAGAATTTCAACAATTTTGAGAGGGATTTGAAAAGTTTCAATGGGAATGGGAAGAATTGGGACAAAAATTGGAAAATGTTTAAGGGACTTTGAAAAAATTTCAACTGGAATTTTAGCCATTTTTTGACGTGAAATTGTAAACATGTGGACATGGATTTTGAAAATTCTAGAGAGAATTTTAAAAGCTTCAAGAGAATTTCAACAATGTTGAGAGGGATTTGAAAAGTTTCAATGGGAATGGGAAGAATTGGGACAAAAATTGGAAAATTTTTAAGGGACTTTGAAAAAATTTCAACTGGAATTTTAGCCATTTTTTGACGTGAAATTGTAAACATGTGGACATGGATTTTGAAAATTCTAGAGAGAATTTTAAAAGCTTCAACAGAATTTCAACAATGTTGAGAGGGATTTGAAAAGTTTCAATGGGAATGGGAAGAATTGGGACAAAAATTGGAAAATTTTTAAGGGACTTTGAAAAAATTTCAACTGGAATTTTAGCCATTTTTTGACTGAAATCGTAAACATGTGGACATGGATTTTGAAAATTCTAGAGAGAATTTTAAAAGCTTCAAGAGAATTTCAACAATTTTGAGAGGGATTTGAAAAGTTTCAATGGGAATGGGAAGAATTGGGACAAAAATTGGAAAATTTTTAAGGGACTTTGAAAAAATTTCAACTGGAATTTTAGCCATTTTTTGACGTGAAATTGTAAACATGTGGACATGGATTTTGAAAATTCTAGAGAGAATTTTAAAAGCTTCAAGAGAATTTCAACAATGTTGAGAGCGATTTGAAAAGTTTCAATGGGAATGGGAAGAATTGGGACAAAAATTGGAAAATTTTTAAGGGACTTTGAAAAAATTTCAACTGGAATTTTAGCCATTTTTTGACATGAAATTGTAAACATGTGGACATGGATTTTGAAAATTCTAGAGAGAATTTTAAAAGCTTCAAGAGAATTTCAACAATTTTGAGAGGGATTTGAAAAGTTTCAATGGGAATGGGAAGAATTGGGACAAAAATTGCAAAATTTTTAAGGGACTTTGAAAAAATTTCAACTGGAATTTTAGCAATTTTTTTATGTGAAATTCTAAACATGTGGACATGGATTTTGAAAATTCTAGAGAGAATTTTAAAAGCTTCAACAGAATTTCAAAAATTCTGAGAGGGATTTGAAAAGTTTCAATGGGAATGGGAAGAATTGGGACAAAAATTGGAAAAAGTTTAAGGGACTTTGAAAACATTTCAACTGGAATTTTAGCCATTTTTTTGCCTTCAAATTGTAAACATGTGGACATGGATTTTGAAAATTCTAGAGAGAATTTTAAAAGCTTCAACAGAATTTCAACAATGTTGAGAGGGATTTGAAAAGTTTCAATGGGAATTAGAAGAATTGGGACAAAAATTGGAAAATTTTTAAGGGACTTTGAAAACATTTCAACTGGAATTTTAGCAATTTTTTACGTGAAATTGTAAACATGTGGACATGGATTTTGAAAATTCTAGAGAGAATTTTAAAAGCTTCAAGAGAATTTCAACAATGTTGAGAGGGATTTGAAAAGTTTCAATGGGAATGGGAAGAATTGGGACAAAAAATGGAAAATTTAAAAAAAAAAAAAAAAATTTCCCACAGGAAATGTTCCAAATCCCCGACAAAATGGTGACACTTTCAGGCCAAAATCTCTCAAACTCCAGTGGAGATTCTTAAAAGCAATGGTGACATGTTTGGAGTTCCCTTCAAAATTTAGGAAGTCCCGGGGAAACTTTGGAAATGCTCAGGAAATGTTCCATATGCCTGACAAAATGGTGACACTTTCACATCAAAATCTCTCAAACTCCAGTGGAGATTCTTAAAATCAATGGTGACATGTTTGTAGTTCCCTCAAAATTTAGGAAATCCCAGGGAAGCTTTGGAAATGCTCAGGAAATGTTCCATATGCCTGACAAAATGGTGACACTTTCACATCAAAATCTCTAAAACTCCAGTGGAGATTCTTAAAATCAATGTTGACACTTTTGGAGTTCCCTTCAAAATGTGGGAAATCCCGGGGAAACTTTGGAAACGCTCAGGAAATGTTCCAAATCCCCGACAAAATGGTGACACTTTCAGGCCAAAATCTCTCAAACTCCAGTGGAGATTCTTAAAATCAATGGTGAAATATTTGGAGTTCCCTTCAAAATTTAGGAAGTCCAGGGGAAACTTTGGAAATGCTCAGGTAATGTTCCAAATCCCCGACAAAATGGTGACACTTCCAGGTCAAAATCTCTCAAACTCCAGTGGAGATTCTTAAAACCAACGGAGACATGTTTGGAGTTCCCTTCCAAATTTGGGAAATCCCGGGGAAACTTTGGAAATTCTCAGGAAATGTTCCAAATCCTTGACAAAATGGTGACACTTCCAGATCAAAATCTCTCAAACTCCAGTGGAGATTATTAAAATCAATGGTGACATGTTTGGAGTTCCCTTCAAAATTTAGGAAATCCCAGGGAAGCTTTGGAAATGCTCAGGAAATGTTCCATATGCCTGATAAGATGGTGACACTTTCAGGTCAAAATCTCTCAAACTCCAGTGGAGATTCTTAAAATCAATGTTGACATGTTTGGAGTTCCCTTCAAAATGTGGGAAATCCCGGGGAAACTTTGGAAATGCTCAGGAAATGTTCCAAATCCCCGACAAAATGGTGACACTTTCAGGCCAAAATCTCTCAAACACCAGTCGAGATTCTTAAAATCAATGGTGACATGTTTGGAGTTCACTCCAAAATTTGGAAAATCCGGGGTAAAATATGCAAATTCTCCGGAAATGTTCCAAATCCCCAACAAAATGGTGACACTTGCACGCCAAAATCTATCAAACTCCAGTGGAGATTCTTAAAATCAATGTTGACATGTTTCGAGTTCCCTCCAAAAGTTGGGAAATCCCGGGGAAACTTTGGAAACGCTCAGGAAATGTTCCAAATCCCCGACAAAATGGTGACACTTTCACGTCAAAATCTCTCAAACTCCAGTGGAGATTCTTAAAACCAATGGAGACATGTTTGGATTTCCCTTCAAAACTTGGGAAATCCCGGGGAAACTTTGGAAATGCTCAGGAAATGTTCCAAATCCCCGACAAAATGGTGACACTTTCAGGTCAAAATCTCTCAAACTCCAGTGGAGATTCTGAAAATCAATGGTGACATGTTTGGAGTTCCCTTCCAAATTTGGGAAATCCTGGGGAAACTTTGGAAATTCTCAGGAAATGTTCCAAATCCCCGACAAAATGGTGACACTTCCAGGTCAAAATCTCTCAAACTCCAGTGGAGATTCTTAAAATCAATGGTGACATGTTTGGAGTTCCCTTCGAAAATTTAGGAGATCCCGGGGAAGCTTTGGAAATGCTCAGGAAATGTTCCACATGCCTGATAAGATGGTGACACTTTCACGTCAAAATCTCTCAAACTCCAGTGGAGATTGTTAAAATCAATGTTGACATGTTTGGAGTTCCCTTCAAAATGTGGGAAATCCCGGGGAAACTTTGTAAATGCTCTAGAAATGTTCCAAATCCTTGACAAAATGGTGACACTATCACGTCAAAATCTGTCAAACTCCAGTGGAGAATCTTAAAATAAATGGTGACGTGTTTGGAGTTCCCTTCAAAATTTGGGAAATCCCGGGGAAACCTTTGAAATTCTCAGAAAATGTTCCAAATCCCAGACAAAATGGTGACACTTTCAGGTCAAAATCTCTCAAACTCCAGTGGAGATTCTTAAAATCAATGGTGACATGTTTGGAGTTCCCTTCGAAAATTTAGGAAATCCCGGGGAAACTATGGAAATGCTCAGGAAATGTTCCAAATCCCCGACAAAATGGTGACACTTTCACGTCAAAATCTCTCAAACTCCAGTGGAGATTCTTAAAATCAATGGTGACATGTTTGGAGTTCCCTTCAAATTTTAGGAAATCCCGGGAAATTTGGAAATGCTCAGGAAATGTTCCAAATCCCCAACAAAATGGTGACACTTGCACGTCAAAATCTCTCAAACTCCAGTGGAGATTCTTAAAAGCAATGTTAACATGTTTGGAGTTCCCTCCAAAATTTGGGAAATCCCGGGGAAACTTTGGAAATGCTCAGGAAATGTTCCATATGCCTGAATAAATTGTTGACACTTTCATGTGAAAATCTCTCAAACTCCAGTGGAGATTCTTAAAATCAATATTGACATGTTTGGAGTTCCCTCCAAAATTTGGGAAATCCCGGGGAAACTTTGGAAATTCTCAGGAAATGTTCCATATGCCTGACAAAATGGTGACACTTTCACGTCAAAATCTCTAAAACTCCAGTGGAGATTCTTAAAATAAATGTTGACATGTTTGGAGTTCCAATCCAAATTTGGGAAATCCTAAAGAAACTTTGGAAATGCTCAGGAAATGTTCCAAATCCCCGACAAAATGGTGACACTTTCACGTCAAAATCTCTCAAACTCCAGTGGAGATTCTGAAAATCAATGGTGACATGTTTGGAGTTCCCTTCCAAATTTGGGAAATCCCAGGGAAACTTTGGAAATGCTCAGGAAATGTTCCATATGCCTGATAAGATGGTGACACTTTCACGTCAAAATCTCTCAAACTCCAGTGGAGATTCTTAAAATCAATGTTGACATGTTTGGAGTTCCCTCTAAAATTTGGGAAATCCCGGGGAAACTTTCGAAATGCTCAGGAAATGTTCCAAATCCCCGACAAAATGGTGACACTTTCACGTCAAAATCTCTCAAACTCCAGTGGAGATTCTTAAAATCAATGTTGAGATGTTTGGAGTTCCCTCCAAAAGTTGGGAAATCCTGGGGAAACTTTGCAAATCCTTAGGAAATGTTCCGTATGCCTGATAAAATGGTGACACTTTCATGTGCAAATCTCTCAAACTCCAGTGGAGATTCTTAAAATCAATGGTGACATGTTTGGAGTTCACTCCAAAATTTGGAAAATCCCGGGTGAAATATGGAAATTCTCCAGAAATGTTACAAATCCCCAACAAAATGGTGACACTTTCACATCAAAATCTCTCAAACTCCAGTGGAAGTTCTTAAAAGAAATGTTGACATGTTTGGAGTTCCCTCCAAAATTTGGGAAATCCCGGGGAAACTTTGGAAATTCTCCGGAAATGTTCCAAATCCCCGACAAATGGTGACCCTTTCAGGTCAAAATCTCTCAAACTCCAGTGGAGATTCTTAAAATCAATGGTGACATGTTTGGATTTCCCTTCAAAATTTGGGAAATCCAGGGGAACTTTGGAAATTCTCAGGAAATTTTCCAAATCCCCGACAAAATGGTGACACTTTCACGTCAAAATCTCTCAAACTCCAGTGGAGATTCTTAAAATCAATGGTGACATGTTGGGAGTTCCCTTCAAAATTTAGGAAATCCGGGGGAAACTTTGGAAATGCTCAGGAAATGTTCCAAATCCCCGACAAAATGGTGACACTTTCACGTCAAAATCTCTCAAACTCCAGTGGAGATTCTTAAAACCAATGGTGACAAGTTTGGAGTTCCCTTCCAAATTTGGGAAATCCGGGGAAACTTTGGAAATGCTCAGGAAATGTTCCATATGCCTCATAAGATGGTGACACTTTCACGTCAAAATCTCTCAAACTCTAGTGGAGATTCTTAAAATCAATGTTGACATGTTTGGAGTTCCCTTCAAAATGCTGGAAATCCCGGGGAAATTTTGGAAATTCTCAGGTAATTTTCCAAATCCCTGACAAAATGGTGACACTTTCAGGTCAACATCTCTAAAACTCCAGTGGAGATTCTTAAAATCAATTGTGACGTATTTGGAGTTCCCTTCAAAATTAGGGAAATCCCGGGGAAACATTTGAAATTCTCTGGAAATGTTCCAAATCCATGACAAAATGGCGACACTTCCACGTCAAAATCTCTCAAACTCCAGTGGAGATTCTTAAAATAAATGTTGAGATGTTTGGAATTCCCTCCAAAATTTGGGAAATCCCGGGGAAAATTTGGGAATTCTCCGGAAATGTTCAAATCCCCGACAAAATGGTGACACTTTCAGGTCAAAATCTCTCAAACACCCATAGAGATTCTTAAAATCAATGGTGACATGTTTGGAGTTCCCTTCAAAATATGGGAAATCCCGGAGAAACTTTGGAAATTCTCCGGAAATGTTCCAGATCCTTGACAAAATGGTGACACTTTCAGGTCAAAATCTCTCAAACTCCAGTGGAGATTCTTAAAATCAATGGTGACATGTTTGGAGTTCCCTCCAAAATTTGGGAAATCCCGGGGAAACTTTGGAAATGCTCAGGAAATGTTCCAAATCCCCGACAAAATGGTGACACTTTCACGTCAAAATCTCTCAAACTCCAGTGGAGATTCTTAAAATCAATGGTGACATGTTTGGAGTTCCCTTCAAAACTTGGGAAATCCTGGAGAAAGTTTTGAAATTCTCAGGAAATGTTCCAAATCCCTGACAGAATGGTGACACTTTCATATCAAAATCTCTCAAACTCCAGTGGAGATTCTTAAAATCCATGGTGACATGTTTGGAGTTCCCTTCAAAACTTGGAAAATCCCGGGGAAACGTTGGAAATGCTCAGGAAATGTTCCAAATCCCCGACACAATGGTGACACTTTGACGTCAAAATCTCTCAAACTCCAGTGGAGATATTTAAATCAATGTTGACATGTTTGGAGTTCCCTTCAAAATTCGGCAAATCCCGGGGAAACCTTTGAAATTCTCAGAAAATTTTCCAAATCCCTGACAAACTGGTGACACTTTCACGTCAAAATCTCTCAAACTCCAGTGAATATTCTTAAAATCAATGTTGACATGTTTGGAGTTCCCTTCAAAATTTGGGAAATCCCGGGGAAACTTTGGAAATGCTCAGGAAATGTTCCAAATCCCCGACAAAATGGTGACACTTTCACGTCAAAATCTCTCAAACTCCAGTGGAGATTCTTAAAATCAATGGTGACATGTTGGGAGTTCCCTCCAAAATTTGGGAAATCCCAAGGAAACTTTGGAAATTCTCCGGAAATTTTCCAACTCCCCGACAAAATGGTGACACTTTCACGTCAAAATCTTTCAAACTCCAGTGGAGATTCTTAAAATCTATGTTGACATGTTTGGAGTTCCCTTCAAAATGTTGGAAATCCCGGGGAAACTTTGGAAATTCTCAGGAAATGTTCCAAACCCTTGACAAAATGGTGACACTTTCACATCAAAATCTCTCAAACTCCAGTGGAGATTCTTAAAATCAATGGTGACATGTTTGGAGTTCCCTTCAAAATATGGGAAATAACAGGGAAACCTTTGAAATTCTCAGAAAATTTTACAAATCCCCGACAAAATGGTGACACTTTCATGTCAAAATCTCCCAAACTCCAGTGGAGATTCTTAAAATCAATGTTGACATGTTTGGAGTTCCCTTCGAAAATTTAGGAAATCCCGGGGAAACTTTGGAAATGTGCAGGAAATGTTCCAAATCCCCGACAAAATGTTGACACTTGCACGTCAAAATCTCTCAAACTCCAGTGGAGATTCTTAAAACCAATGGTGACATGTTTGGAGTTCCCTTCCAAAATTTGGGAAATCCCGGGGAAACTTTGGAAATGCTCAGGAAATGTTCCAAATCCCCGACAAAATGGTGACACTTGCACGTCAAAATCTCTCAAACTCCAGTGGAGATTCTTAAAATCAATGGTGACATGTTTGGAGTTCTCTCCAAAATTTGGGAAATCCTGGGGAAACTTTGGAAATTCTCAGGAAATGTTCCAAATCCCCGACAAAATGGTGACACTTGCATGTCAAAATCTCTCAAACTCCAGTGGAGATTCTTAAAATCAATGGTGACATGTTTGGAGTTCCCTTTCAAAACTTGGGAAATCCTGGGGAAAGTTTTGAAGTTCTCACGAAATCTTTAAAATCCCCGACAAAATGGTGACACTTTCAGGTCAAAATCTCTCAAACTCCAGTGGAGATTCTGAAAATCAATGTTGACATGTTTGGAGTTCCCTTCAAAATTTAGGAAGTCCCGGGGAAACTTTGGAAATGCTTAGGAAATGTTCCAAATCTCTGACAAAATGGTGACACTTTCACGTCAAAATCTCTCAAACTCCAGTGGAGATTCTTAAAATCAATAGTAACATGTTTGGTGTTCCCTTCAAAATTTGGGAAATCCCGGGTAACTTGGGAAATGCTCAGGAAATGTTCCAAATACCCGACAAAATGGTGACACTTTCACGTCAAAATCTCTCAAACTCCAGTGGAGATTTTTAAATCAATGTTGATGTTTGGAGTTCCCTCCAAAACTTGGGAAATCCGGGGAAACTTTGGAAATGCTCAGGAAATGTTCCATATGCCTGATCAGATGGTGACACTTTCACGGCAAAATCTCTCAAACTCCAGTGGAGATTCTTAAAATCAATGTTGACATGTTTGGAATTCCCTTCCAAATTTGGGAAATCCCGGGGAAACTTTGGAAATGCTCAGGAAATGTTCCAAATCCCCGACAAAATGGTGACACTTGCACGTCAAAATCTCTCAAACTCCAGTGGAGATTCTTAAACCAATGGTGACATGTTTAGAGTTCCCTCCAAAAGTTGGGAAATCCCAGGGAAACCTTTGAAATTCTCAGAAAATTTTCCAAATCCCTGACAAAATGGTGACACTTTCACATCAAAATCTCTCAAACTCCTGTGGAGATTCTTAAAATCAATGTTGACATGTTTGGAGTTCCCTTCAAAATGTGGGAAATCCCGGGGAAACTTTGGAAATGCTCAGGATATTTTCCAAATCCCCGACAAAATGGTGACACTTTCAGGTCAAAATCTGTCAAACTCCAGTGGAGATTCTTCAAATCAATGTTGACATGTTTGGAGTTCCCTTCAAAATTTGGGAAATCCCGGGGAAACTTTGGAAATTCTCAGGAAATGATCCAAAACCTTGACAAAATGGTGACACTTTCAGGTCAAAATCTCTCAGACTCCAGTGGAGATTCTTCAAATCAATGTTGACATGTTTGGAGTTCCCTTCTAAAATTTAGGAAGTCACGGGGAAACTTTGGAAATGCTCAGGAAATGTTCCAAATCCCCGACAAAATGGTGACACTTTCACGTCAAAATCTCTCAAACTCCAGTGGAGATTCTTAAAATCAATGGTGACATGTTTGGAGTTCCCTTCCGAATTTGGGAAATCCCGGGGAAGCTTTGGAAATTCTCAGGAAATGTTCCAAATCCTTGACAAAATGGTGACACTCTCAGGTCAAAATCTCTCAAACTCCTGTGGAGATTCTTAAAATAAATGGTGAAATGTTTGGAGTTCCCTTCAAAATTTAGGAAATCCCTAGGAAACTTTGGAAATGCTCAGGAAATGTTCCAAATCCCTGACAAAATGGTGACACTTTCACGTCAAAATCTCTCAAACTCCAGTGGAGATTCTTTAAATCAATGGTTACATGTTTGGAGTTCCCTCCAAAACTTGGGAAATCCGGGGAAACTTTGGAAATGCTCAGGAAATGTTCCATATGCCTGATAAGATGGTGACACCTTCACCTCAAAATCTCTCAAAATCCAGTGGAGATTCTTAAAATCCATGGTGACATGTTTGGAGTTCTCTTCAAAATTTGGGAAATCCCAGGGAAACTTTGGAAACTCTCAGGATATGTTCCAAATCCCCGACAAAATGGTGACACTTTCACGTCAAAATCTCTCAAACTCCAGTGGAGATTCTTCAAATCAATGGTGGCATGTTTGGAGTTCCCTTCAAAATTTGGGAAATCCCGGGGAAACATTTGAAATACTCAGGAAATGTTCCAAATCCATGACAAAATGGTGACACCTTCACGTCAAAATCTCTCAAACACCAGTGGAGATTCTTCAAATCAATGTTGACATGTTTGGATTTCCCTTCAAAATTTGGCAAATCCCGGGGAAACCTTTGAAATTCTCAGAAAATTTTCCAAATCCCTGACAAAATGGTGACACTTTCACATCAAAATCTCTCAAACTCCAGTGGAGATTCTTAAAATCAATGTTGACATGTTTGGAGTTCCCTTCAAAATGTGGGAAATCCCGGGGAAACTTTGGAAATTCTCAGGAAATGTTCCAAATCCTTGACAAAATGGTGACACTTTCAGGTCAAAATCTCTCAAACTCCAGTGGAGATTCTTGAAATCAATGTTGACATGTTTGGAGTTCCCTTCAAAATTTAGGAAGTCCCGGAGAAACTTTGGAAATGCTCAGGTAATGTTCCAAATTGCCGACAAAATGGTGACACTTTCACGTCAAAATCTCTCAAACTCCAGTGGAGATTCTTAAAATCAATGTTGACATGTTTGGAGTTCCCTTCAAAATTAAGGAAATCCCGGGGAAACTTTGGAAATTCTAAGGAAATGTTCCAAATCCCTGACAAAATGGTGACACTTTCAGGTCAAAATCTCTCAAACTCCAGTGGAGATTCTTAAAATCAATGTTGACATGTTTGGAGTTCCCTCCAAAACTTGTGAAATCCGGGGAAACTTTGGAAATGCTCAGGAAATGTTCCATATGCCTGATAAGATGGTGACACTTTCACGTCAAAATCTCTCAAAATCCAGTGGAGATTCTTAAAATCAATGGTGACATGTTTGGAGTTCCCTCCAAAATTTGGGAAATCCCGGGGAAACTTTGGAAATTCTCCGGAAATGTTCCAAATCCCTGACAAAATGGTGACACTATCACGTCAAAATCTGTCAAACTCCAGTGGAGAATCTTAAAATAAATGGTGACATGTTTGGAGTTCCCTTCAAAATTTGGGAAATCCCAGGGAAACCTTTAAATTCTCAGAAAATTTTCCAAATCCCTGAAAAAATGTTCACACTTTCATATCAAAATATCTCAAACTCCAGTGGAGATTCTTAAAATCAATGTTGACATGTTTGGAGTTCTCTTCTAAAATTTTGGAAATTCCTGGAAACTTTTGAAACTCTCAGGAAATTTTCCAAATCCCCGACAAAATGTTGACACTTTCACGTCAAAATCTCTCAAACCCTTAGGGAAATTCTTAAAATCAATGTTGACATGTTTGGAGTTCCCTTCTAAATTTTGGAAATCCCTCGGAAACTTTGGAAATTCTCCGGAAATTTTCCAACTCGCCGACAAAATGGTGACACTTTCATATCAAAATCTCTCAAACTCTAGTGGAGATTCTTAAAATCAATGTTGACATGTTTGGAGTTCCCTTCAAAACTTTGGAAATCCCGGAGAAACTTTGGAAATGCTCAGGAAATGTTCCAAATCTCTGAAAAAATGGTGACACTTTCACGTCAAAATCTCTCAAACTCCAGTCGAGATTCTTATAATAAATGGGGACATGTTTGGAGTTCCCTTCAAAATTTGGGAAATCCAAGGGAAACCTTTGAAATTCTCAGAAAATTTTCGTAATCCCTGACAAAATGGTGACACTTGCACGTCAAAATCTCTCAAACTCCAGTGGAGATTCTTAAAATCAATGGTGACATGTTTGGAGTTCCCTCCAAAAATTTGGGAAATGCAGAGGAACTTTGGAAATTCTCAGGAAATTTTCCAAATCCCCGACAAAATGGTGACACGTTCAGGTCAAAATCTCTCAAACTCCAGTGGAGATTCTTAAAACCAGTGGTGACAAGTTTGGAGTTCCCTTCAAAATGTTGGAAATCCCGGGGAAACTTTGGAAATTCTCAGGAAATGTTCCAAATCCCTGACAAAATGGTGACACTTTCACATCAAAATCTCTCAAACTCCAGTGGAGATTCTTAAAATCAATTGTGACGTGTTTGGAGTTCCCTTCAAAATTAGGGAAATCCCGGCGAAACATTTGAAATTCTCTGGAAATGTTCCAAATCCATGACAAAATGGTGACACTTACACGTCAAAATCTCTCAAACTCCAGTGGAGATTCTTAAAATAAATGGTGACATGTTTGGAGTTCCCTCCAAAATATGGGAAATCCCAGGGAAACCTTGAAATTCTCAGAAAATTTTACAAATCCCCGACAAACTGGTGACACTTTCACGTCAAAATCTCTCAAACTCCAGTGGAGATTCTTAAAATCAATGTTGAGATGTTTGGATTTCCCTTCAAACTTTGCGAAATCCCAGGGAAAACTTTGAAATTCTCAGGAAATGTTCCAAATCCCCGACAAAATGGTGACACTTTCACGTCAAAATCTCTCAAACTCCAGTGGAGATTCTTAAAATCAATGTTGACATGTTTGGAGTTCCCTTCAAAACTTTGGAAATCCCTGGGAAACTTTTGAAACTCTCAGGAAATTTTCCAAATCCCCGACAAAATGGTGACACTTTCACGTCAAAATCTCTCAAACTCCAGTGGAGATTCTTAAAATCAATGGTGACATGTTTGGAGTTCCCTTCGAAATTTTGGAAATCCCTCGGAAACTTTGGAAATTCTCCGGAAATTTTCCAACTCCCCGATAAAATGGTGACACTTTCATATCAAAATCTCTCAAACTCCAGTGGAGATTCTTAAAATCAATGTTGACATGTTTGGAGTTCCCTTCAAAACTTTGGGAATCCCGGAGAAACTTTGGAAATGCTCAGGAAATGTTCCAAATCTCTGAAAAAATGGTGACACTTTCAGGTCAAAATCTCTCAAACTCCGGTCGAGATTCTTATAATAAATGGAGACATGTTTGGAGGTCCCTTCAAAATTTGGGAAATCCCAGGGAAACATTTGAAATTCTCAGAAAATTTTCCTAATCCCTGACAAAATGGTGACACTTTCAGGTCAAAATCTCTCAAACTCCAGTGGAGATTCTTAAAATCAATGGTGACATGTTTGGAGTTCCCTTCAAAATTTGGGAAATCCAGGGGAACTTTGGAAATTCTCAGGAAATTTTCCAAATCCCCGACAAAATGGTGACACTTTCACGTCAAAATCTCTCAAACTCCAGTGGAGATTGTTAAAGCCAATGGTGACATGTTTGGAGTTCCCTTCAAAACTTGGGAAATCCCGGGGAAACTTTGGAAATGCTCAGGAAATGTTCCTAATCCCCGACAAAATGGTGACACTTTCACGTCAAAATCTCTCAAACTCCAGTGGAGATTCTTAAAATAAATGTTGAGATGTTTGGAATTCCCTCCAAAATTTGGGAAATCCCGGGGAAAATTTGGGAATTCTCCGGAAATGTTCCAAATCCCCGACAAAATGGTGACACTCTCAGGTCAAAATCTGTCAAACTCCAGTGGAGATTCTTAAAATCAATGTTGACATGTTTGGAGTTCTCTTCTAAAATTTTGGAAATCCCTGGGAAACTTTTGAAATTATCCGGAAATTTTCCAACTCCCCGACAAAATGGTGACACTTTCACATCAAAATCTCTCAAACTCCAGTGGAGATTCTTCAAATCAATGGTGACATGTTTGGAGTTCCCTTCAAAATTTGGGAAATCCAGGGGGAACTTTGGAAATGCTCAGGAAATGTTCCAAATCCCTGACAAAATGGTGACACTTTCACGTCAAAATCTCTCAAACTCCAGTGGAGATTCTTAAAATCAATGGTGACATGTTTGGAGTTCCCTCCAAAACTTGGGAAATCCGGGGAAACTTTGGAAATGCTCAGGAAATGTTCCAAATCCCCGACAAAATGGTGACACTTACACGTCAAAATCTGTCAAACTCCAGTCGAGATTCTTAAAATCAATGTTGACATGTTTGGAGTTTCCTTCAAAACTTGGGAAATCCCGGGGAAAGTTTTGAAATTCTCACGAAATCTTCCAAGTCCCCGACAAAATGGTGACATTTTCAGGTCAAAATCTCTCAAACTCCAGTGGAGATTCTTAAAATCAATGTTGACATGTTTGGAGATCCCTCCAAAACTTGGGAAATCCGGGGAAACTTTGGAAATGCTCAGGAAATGTTCCATATGCCTGATAAGATGGTGACACTTTCACGTCAAAATCTCTCAAAATCCAGTGGAGATTCTTAAAATCAATGGTGACATATTTGGAGTTCCCTCCAAAATTTGGGAAATCCAGGGGAAACTTTGGAAATTCTCCGGAAATGTTCCAAATCCCCGACAAAATGGTGACACTTTCACGTCAAAATCTCTCAAACTCCAGTGGAGATTCTTAAAATCAATGTTGACATGTTTGGAGTTCCCTTCAAAATTTGGGAAATCCCAGGGAAACCTTTAAATTCTCAGAAAATTTTCCAAATCCCTGACAAAATGGTGACACTTTCACGTCAAAATCTCTCAAACCCTTGGGAAAATTCTTAAAATCAATGTTGACATGTTTGGAGTTCTCTTCGAAATTTTGGAAATCCCGGGGAAACTTTGGAAATTCTCCGGAAATTTTCCAACTCGCCGACAAAATGGTGACACTTTCATATCAAAATATCTCAAACTCCAGTGGAGATTCTTAAAATCAATGTTGACATGTTTGGAGTTCCCTTCAAAACTTTGGAAATCCTGGAGAAACTTTGGAAATGCTCAGGAAATGGTCCAAATCTCTGAAAAAATGGTGACACTTTCAGGTCAAAATCTCTCAAACTCCAGTCGAGATTCTTATAATAAATGGAGACATGTTTGGAGTTCCCTTCAAAATTTGGGAAATCCCAGGGAAACCTTTGAAATTCTCAGAAAATTTTCCTAATCCCCGACAAAATGGTGACACTTTCAGGTCAAAATCTCTCAAACTCCAGTGGAGATTCTTAAAATCAATGTTGACATGTTTGGAGTTCCCTTCAAAATTTGGGAAATCCAGGGGAACTTTGGAAATTCTCAGGAAATTTTCCAAATCCCCGACAAAATGGTGACACTTTCACGTCAAAATCTCTCAAACTCCAGTGGAGATTCTTAAAATCAATGGTGACATGTTTGGAGTTCCCTTCGAAATTTTGGAAATCCCTCGGAAACTTTGGAAATTCTCCGGAAATTTTCCAACTCGCCGACAAAATGGTGACACTTTCAGGTCAAAATCTCTCAAACTCCAGTGGAGATTCTTAAAATCAATGGTGACATGTTTGAGTTCCTTTCAAAACTTTGGAAATCCCTGGGAAACTTTTGAAACTCTCAGGAAATTTTCCAAATCCCCGACAAAATGGTGACACTTTCACGTCAAAATCTCTCAAACTCCAGTGGAGATTCTTAAAATCAATGGTGACATGTTTGGAGTTCCCTTCGAAATTTTGGAAATCCCTCGGAAACTTTGGAAATGCTCAGGAAATTTTCCAACTCCCCGACAAAATGGTGACACTTTCATATCAAAATCTCTCAAACTCCAGTGGAGATTCTTAAAATCAATGTTGACATGTTTGGAGTTCCCTTCAAAACTTTGGAAATCCCGGAGAAACTTTGGAAATGCTCAGGAAATGTTCCAAATCTCTGAAAAAATGGTGACACTTTCAGGTCAAAATCTCTCAAACTCCAGTCGAGATTCTTATAATAAATGGAGACATGTTTGGAGTTCCCTTCAAAATTTGGGAAATCCCAGGGAAACCTTTGAAATTCTCAGAAAATTTTCCTAATCCCCGACAAAATGGTGACACTTTCACGTCAAAATCTCTCAAACTCCAGTGGAGATTCTTAAAATCAATGGTGACATGTTTGGAGTTCCTTCCAAAATTTGGGAAATCCAGGGGAACTTTGGAAATTCTCAGGATATTTTCCAAATCCCCGACAAATGGTGACACTTTCACGTCAAAATCTCTCAAACTCCAGTGGAGATTCTTAAAATCCATGGTGACATGTTTGGAGTTCCCTTCAAAATTTAAGAAATCCGGGGGAAACTTTGGAAATGCTCAGGAAATGTTCCAAATCCCCGACAAAATGGTGACACTTGCACGCCAAAATCTCTCAAACTCCAGTGGAGATTCTTAAAACCAATGGTGACATGTTTGGAGTTCCCTTCAAAATTTGGGAAATTACGGGGAAAGTTTGGAAATGCTCAGGAAATGTTCCAAATCCCCGACAAAATGGTGACACTTTCACGTCAAAATCTCTCAAACTCCAGTGGAGATTGTTAAAGCCAATGGTGACATGCTTGGAGTTCCCTTCAAAACTTGGGAAATCCCGGGGAAACTTTGGAAATGCTCAGGAAATGTTCCAAATCTCTGAAAAAATGGTGACACTTTCACGTCAAAATCTCTCAAACTCCAGTGGAGAATCTTAAAATAAATGTTGAGATGTTTGGAATTCCCTCCAAAATTTGGGAAATCCCGGGGAAAATTTGGGAATTCTCCAGAAATGTTCCAAATCCCCGACAAAATGGTGACACTTTCACGTCAAAATCTGTCAAACTCCAGTGGAGATTCTTAAAATCAATGGTGACATGTTTGGAGTTCCCTTCAAAATTTGGGAAATCCAGGGGGAACTTTGGAAATGCTCAGGAAATGTTCCAAATCCCTGACAAAATGGTGACACTTTCACGTCAAAATCTCTCAAACTCCAGTGGAGATTCTTAAAATCAATGTTGACATGTTTGCAGTTCTCTTCTAAAATTTTGGAAATCCCTGGGAAACTTTTGAAATTATCCGGAAATTTTCCAACTCCCCGACAAAATGGTGACACTTTCACATCAAAATCTCTCAAACTCCAGTGGAGATTCTTAAAATCAATGGTGACATGTTTGGAGTTCCCTTCAAAATTTGGGAAATCCAGGGGGAACTTTGGAAATGCTCAGGAAATGTTCCAAATCCCTGACAAAATGGTGACACTTTCACGTCAAAATCTCTCAAACTCCAGTGGAGATTCTTAAAACCAATGGTGACATGTTTGGAGTTCCCTCCAAAACTTGGGAAATCCGGGGAAACTTTGGAAATGCTCAGGAAATGTTCCAAATCTCTGACAAAATGGTGACACTTTCACGTCAAAATCTCTCAAACTCCAGTGGAGATTCTTAAAATCAATGTTGACATGTTTGGAGTTCCCTCCAAAACTTGGGAAATCCGGGGAAACTTTGGAAATGCTCAGGAAATGTTCCAAATCCCCGACAAAATGGTGACACACGTCAAAATCTCTCAAACTCCAGTGGAGATTCTTAAAATCAATGTTGACATGTTTGGAGTTTCCTTCAAAACTTGGGAAATCCCGGGGAAAGTTTTGAAATTCTCACGAAATCTTCCAAGTCCCCGACAAAATGGTGACATTTTCAGGTCAAAATCTCTCAAACTCCAGTGGAGATTCTTAAAATCAATGGTGACATGTTTGGAGTTCCCTCCAAAACTTGGGAAATCCGGGGAAACTTTGGAAATGCTCAGGAAATGTTCCATATGCCTGATAAGATGGTGACACTTTCACGTCAAAATCTCTCAAAATCCAGTGGAGATTCTTAAAATCAATGGTGACATATTTGGAGTTCCCTCCAAAATTTGGGAAATCCAGGGGAAACTTTGGAAATTCTCCGGAAATGTTCCAAATCCCCGACAAAATGGTGACACTTTCACGTCAAAATCTGTCAAACTCCAGTGGAGATTCTTAAAATAAGTGGTGACATGTTTGGAGTTCCCTTCAAAATTTGGGAAATCCCAGGGAAACCTTTAAATTCTCAGAAAATTTTCCAAATCCCTGACAAAATGGTGACACTTTCACGTCAAAATCTCTCAAACCCTTGGGAAAATTCTTAAAATCAATGTTGACATGTTTGGAGTTCTCTTCGAAATTTTGGAAATCCCGGGGAAACTTTGGAAATTCTCCGGAAATTTTCCAACTCCCCGACAAAATGGTGACATTTTCATATCAAAATCTCTCAAACTCCAGTGGAGATTCTTAAAATCAATGGTGACATGTTTGGAGTTCCCTTCAAAACTTTGGAAATCCCGGAGAAACTTTGGAAATGCTCAGGAAATGTTCCAAATCTCTGAAAAAATGGTGACACTTTCAGGTCAAAATCTCTCAAACTCCAGTCGAGATTCTTATAATAAATGGAGACATGTTTGGAGTTCCCTTCAAAATTTGGAAAATCCCAGGGAAACCTTTGAAATTCTCAGAAAATTTTCCTAATCCCCGACAAAATGGTGACACTTTCAGGTCAAAATCTCTCAAACTCCAGTGGAGATTCTTAAAATCAATGTTGACATGTTTGGAGTTCCCTTCAAAATTTGGGAAATCCAGGGGAACTTTGGAAATTCTCAGGAAATTTTCCAAATCCCCGACAAAATGGTGACACTTTCAGGTCAAAATCTCTCAAACTCCAGTGGAGATTCTGAAAATCAATGGTGACATGTTTGGAGTTCCCTTCAAAATTTAGGAAATCCGGGGGAAACTTTGGAAATGCTCAGGAAATGTTCCAAATCCCCGACAAAATGGTGACACTTTCACGTCAAAATCTCTCAAACTCCAGTGGAGATTCTTCAAATCAATGGTGACAAGTTTGGAGTTCCCTTCCAAATTTGGGAAATTCCGGGGAAAGTTTGGAAATGCTCAGGAAATGTTCCAAATCCCCGACAAAATGGTGACACTTGCACGTCAAAATCTCTCAAACTCCAGTGGAGATTCTTAAAATCAATGGTGACATGTTTGGAGTTCCCTCCAAAACTTGGGAAATCCGGGGAAACTTTGGAAATGCTCAGGAAATGTTCCAAATCTCTGACAAAATGGTGACACTTTCAGGTCAAAATCTCTCAAACTCCAGTGGAGATTCTTAAAAACAATGGTGACATGTTTGGAGTTCCCTTCAAAATTTAGGAAATCCCGGGGAAACTTTGGAAATGCTCAGGAAATGTTCCAAATCCCCGACAAAATGGTGACACTTGCACGTCAAAATCTCTCAAACTCCAGTGGAGATTCTTAAAATCAATGGTGACATGTTTGGAGTTCCCTTCAAAACTTGGGAAATCCTGGGGAAACTTTGGAAATGCTCAGGAAATGTTCCAAATCCCCGACAAAATGGTGACACTTTCAGGTCAAAATCTCTCAAACTCCAGTGGAGATTCTTAAAATCAATGGTGACATGTTTGGAGTTCCTTCCAAAATTTGGGAAATCCCAGGGAAACTTTGGAAATGCTCAGGAAATGTTCCAAATCCCCGACAAAATGGTGACACTTTCACGTCAAAATCTCTCAAACCCTTGGGAAAATTCTTAAAATCAATGTTGACATGTTTGGAGTTCTCTTCGAAATTTTGGAAATCCCGGGGAAACTTTGGAAATTCTCCGGAAATTTTCCAACTCCCCGACAAAATGGTGACATTTTCATATCAAAATCTCTCAAACTCCAGTGGAGATTCTTAAAATCAATGTTGACATGTTTGGAGTTCCCTTCAAAACTTTGGAAATCCCGGAGAAACTTTGGAAATGCTCAGGAAATGTTCCAAATCTCTGAAAAAATGGTGACACTTTCAGGTCAAAATCTCTCAAACTCCAGTCGAGATTCTTATAATAAATGGAGACATGTTTGGAGTTCCCTTCAAAATTTGGAAAATCCCAGGGAAACCTTTGAAATTCTCAGAAAATTTTCCTAATCCCCGACAAAATGGTGACACTTTCAGGTCAAAATCTCTCAAACTCCAGTGGAGATTCTTAAAATCAATGGTGACATGTTTGGAGTTCCTTCCAAAATTTGGGAAATCCCAGGGAAACTTTGGAAATGCTCAGGAAATGTTCCAAATCCCCGACAAAATGGTGACACTTTCAGGTCAAAATCTCTCAAACTCCAGAGGAGATTCTTAAAATCAATGTTGACATGTTTGGAGTTTCCTTCAAAACTTGGGAAATCCCGGGGAAAGTTTTGAAATTCTCGCGAAATCTTCCAAATCCCCGACAAAATGGTGACATTTTCAGGTCAAAATCTCTCAAACTCCAGTGGAGATTCTTAAAATCAATGTTGACATGTTTGGAGTTCCCTCCAAAACTTGGGAAATCCGGGGAAACTTTGGAAATGCTCAGGAAATGTTCCATATGCCTGATAAGATGGTGACACTTTCACGTCAAAATCTCTCAAACTCCAGTGGAGATTCTTAAAACCAATGGTGACATATTTGGAGTACCCTCCAAAATTTGGGAAATCCAGGGGAAACTTTGGAAATTCTCCGGAAATGTTCCAAATCCCCGACAAAATGGTGACACTTTCACGTCAAAATCTCTCAAACTCCAGTGGAGATTGTTAAAGCCAATGGTGACATGCTTGGAGTTCCCTTCAAAACTTGGGAAATCCCGGGGAAGCTTTGGAAATGCTCAGGAAATGTTCCAAATCCGCGACAAAATGGTGACACTTTCACGTCAAAATCTCTCAAACTCCAGTGGAGATTCTTAAAATAAATGTTGAGATGTTTGGAATTCCCTCCAAAATTTGGGAAATCCCGGGGAAAATTTGGGAATTCTCCGGAAATGTCCCAAATCCCCGACAAAATGGTGACACTTTCACGTCAAAATCTCTCAAACTCCAGTGGAGATTCTTAAAATCAATGTTGACATTTTTGGAGTTCTCTTCTAAAATTTTGGAAATCCCTGGGAAACTTTGGAAATGCTCAGGAAATGTTCCAAATCCCCAACAAAATGGTGACACTTTCACGTCAAAATCTCTCAAACTCCAGTGGAGATTCTTTAAACCAATGGTGACATGTTTGGAGTTCCCTCCAAAACTTGGGAAATCCGGGGAAAGTTTGGAAATGCTCAGGAAATGTTCCAAATCTCTGACAAAATGGTGACACTTTCACGTCAAAATCTCTCAAACTCCAGTGGAGATTCTTAAAATCAATGTTGACATGTTTGCAGTTCTCTTCTAAAATTTTGGAAATCCCTGGGAAACTTTTGAAATTATCCGGAAATTTTCCAACTCCCCGACAAAATGGTGACACTTTCACATCAAAATCTCTCAAACTCCAGTGGAGATTCTTAAAATCAATGGTGACATGTTTGGAGTTCCCTTCAAAATTTGGGAAATCCAGGGGGAACTTTGGAAATGCTCAGGAAATGTTCCAAATCCCTGACAAAATGGTGACACTTTCACGTCAAAATCTCTCAAACTCCAGTGGAGATTCTTAAAACCAATGGTGACATGTTTGGAGTTCCCTCCAAAACTTGGGAAATCCGGGGAAACTTTGGAAATGCTCAGGAAATGTTCCAAATCTCTGACAAAATGGTGACACTTTCACGTCAAAATCTCTCAAACTCCAGTGGAGATTCTTAAAATCAATGTTGACATGTTTGGAGTTCCCTCCAAAACTTGGGAAATCCGGGGAAACTTTGGAAATGCTCAGGAAATGTTCCAAATCCCCGACAAAATGGTGACACACGTCAAAATCTCTCAAACTCCAGTGGAGATTCTTAAAATCAATGTTGACATGTTTGGAGTTTCCTTCAAAACTTGGGAAATCCCGGGGAAAGTTTTGAAATTCTCACGAAATCTTCCAAGTCCCCGACAAAATGGTGACATTTTCAGGTCAAAATCTCTCAAACTCCAGTGGAGATTCTTAAAATCAATGGTGACATGTTTGGAGTTCCCTCCAAAACTTGGGAAATCCGGGGAAACTTTGGAAATGCTCAGGAAATGTTCCATATGCCTGATAAGATGGTGACACTTTCACGTCAAAATCTCTCAAAATCCAGTGGAGATTCTTAAAATCAATGGTGACATATTTGGAGTTCCCTCCAAAATTTGGGAAATCCAGGGGAAACTTTGGAAATTCTCCGGAAATGTTCCAAATCCCCGACAAAATGGTGACACTTTCAGGTCAAAATCTCTCAAACTCCAGTGGAGATTCTTAAAATAAGTGGTGACATGTTTGGAGTTCCCTTCAAAATTTGGGAAATCCCAGGGAAACCTTTAAATTCTCAGAAAATTTTCCAAATCCCTGACAAAATGGTGACACTTTCACGTCAAAATCTCTCAAACCCTTGGGAAAATTCTTAAAATCAATGTTGACATGTTTGGAGTTCTCTTCGAAATTTTGGAAATCCCGGGGAAACTTTGGAAATTCTCCGGAAATTTTCCAACTCCCCGACAAAATGGTGACATTTTCATATCAAAATCTCTCAAACTCCAGTGGAGATTCTTAAAATCAATGTTGACATGTTTGGAGTTCCCTTCAAAACTTTGGAAATCCCGGAGAAACTTTGGAAATGCTCAGGAAATGTTCCAAATCTCTGAAAAAATGGTGACACTTTCAGGTCAAAATCTCTCAAACTCCAGTCGAGATTCTTATAATAAATGGAGACATGTTTGGAGTTCCCTTCAAAATTTGGGAAATCCCAGGGAAACCTTTGAAATTCTCAGAAAATTTTCCTAATCCCCGACAAAATGGTGACACTTTCAGGTCAAAATCTCTCAAACTCCAGTGGAGATTCTTAAAATCAATGTTGACATGTTTGGAGTTCCCTTCAAAATTTGGGAAATCCAGGGGAACTTTGGAAATTCTCAGGAAATTTTCCAAATCCCCGACAAAATGGTGACACTTTCAGGTCAAAATCTCTCAAACTCCAGTGGAGATTCTTAAAATCAATGGTGACATGTTTGGAGTTCCCTTCAAAATTTAGGAAATCCGGGGGAAACTTTGGAAATGCTCAGGAAATGTTCCAAATCCCCGACAAAATGGTGACACTTTCACGTCAAAATCTCTCAAACTCCAGTGGAGATTCTTCAAATCAATGGTGACAAGTTTGGAGTTCCCTTCCAAATTTGGGAAATTCCGGGGAAAGTTTGGAAATGCTCAGGAAATGTTCCAAATCCCCGACAAAATGGTGACACTTGCACGTCAAAATCTCTCAAACTCCAGTGGAGATTCTTAAAATCAATGGTGACATGTTTGGAGTTCCCTCCAAAACTTGGGAAATCCGGGGAAACTTTGGAAATGCTCAGGAAATGTTCCAAATCTCTGACAAAATGGTGACACTTTCAGGTCAAAATCTCTCAAACTCCAGTGGAGATTCTTAAAAACAATGGTGACATGTTTGGAGTTCCCTTCAAAATTTAGGAAATCCCGGGGAAACTTTGGAAATGCTCAGGAAATGTTCCAAATCCCCGACAAAATGGTGACACTTGCACGTCAAAATCTCTCAAACTCCAGTGGAGATTCTTAAAATCAATGGTGACATGTTTGGAGTTCCCTTCAAAACTTGGGAAATCCTGGGGAAACTTTGGAAATGCTCAGGAAATGTTCCAAATCCCCGACAAAATGGTGACACTTTCACGTCAAAATCTCTCAAACTCCAGTGGAGATTCTTAAAATCAATGGTGACATGTTTGGAGTTCCCTTCAAAACTTGGGAAATCCTGGGGAAACTTTGGAAATGCTCAGGAAATGTTCCAAATCCCCGACAAAATGGTGACACTTTCAGGTCAAAATCTCTCAAACTCCAGTGGAGATTCTTAAAATCAATGGTGACATGTTTGGAGTTCCTTCCAAAATTTGGGAAATCCCAGGGAAACTTTGGAAATGCTCAGGAAATGTTCCAAATCCCCGACAAAATGGTGACACTTTCACGTCAAAATCTCTCAAACCCTTGGGAAAATTCTTAAAATCAATGTTGACATGTTTGGAGTTCTCTTCGAAATTTTGGAAATCCCGGGGAAACTTTGGAAATTCTCCGGAAATTTTCCAACTCCCCGACAAAATGGTGACATTTTCATATCAAAATCTCTCAAACTCCAGTGGAGATTCTTAAAATCAATGTTGACATGTTTGGAGTTCCCTTCAAAACTTTGGAAATCCCGGAGAAACTTTGGAAATGCTCAGGAAATGTTCCAAATCTCTGAAAAAATGGTGACACTTTCAGGTCAAAATCTCTCAAACTCCAGTCGAGATTCTTATAATAAATGGAGACATGTTTGGAGTTCCCTTCAAAATTTGGAAAATCCCAGGGAAACCTTTGAAATTCTCAGAAAATTTTCCTAATCCCCGACAAAATGGTGACACTTTCAGGTCAAAATCTCTCAAACTCCAGTGGAGATTCTTAAAATCAATGTTGACATGTTTGGAGTTCCCTTCAAAATTTGGGAAATCCAGGGGAACTTTGGAAATTCTCAGGAAATTTTCCAAATCCCCGACAAAATGGTGACACTTTCACGTCAAAATCTCTCAAACTCCAGTGGAGATTCTTCAAATCAATGTTGACATGTTTGGAGTTCCCTTCGAAATTTTGGAAATCCCTCGGAAACTTTGGAAATTCTCCGGAAATTTTCCAACTCGCCGACAAAATGGTGACACTTTCAGGTCAAAATCTCTCAAACTCCAGTGGAGATTCTTAAAATCAATGGTGACATGTTTGAGTTCCTTTCAAAACTTTGGAAATCCCTGGGAAACTTTTGAAACTCTCAGGAAATTTTCCAAATCCCCGACAAAATGGTGACACTTTCACGTCAAAATCTCTCAAACTCCAGTGGAGATTCTTAAAATCAATGGTGACATGTTTGGAGTTCCCTTCGAAATTTTGGAAATCCCTCGGAAACTTTGGAAATGCTCAGGAAATTTTCCAACTCCCCGACAAAATGGTGACACTTTCACGTCAAAATCTCTCAAACTCCAGTGGAGATTCTTAAAATCAATGGTGACATGTTTGGAGTTCCTTCCAAAATTTGGGAAATCCAGGGGAACTTTGGAAATTCTCAGGATATTTTCCAAATCCCCGACAAATGGTGACACTTTCACGTCAAAATCTCTCAAACTCCAGTGGAGATTCTTAAAATCCATGGTGACATGTTTGGAGTTCCCTTCAAAATTTAAGAAATCCGGGGGAAACTTTGGAAATGCTCAGGAAATGTTCCAAATCCCCGACAAAATGGTGACACTTGCACGTCAAAATCTCTCAAACTCCAGTGGAGATTCTTAAAACCAATGGTGACATGTTTGGAGTTCCCTTCAAAATTTGGGAAATTACGGGGAAAGTTTGGAAATGCTCAGGAAATGTTCCAAATCCCCGACAAAATGGTGACACTTTCACGTCAAAATCTCTCAAACTCCAGTGGAGATTGTTAAAGCCAATGGTGACATGCTTGGAGTTCCCTTCAAAACTTGGGAAATCCCGGGGAAACTTTGGAAATGCTCAGGAAATGTTCCAAATCTCTGAAAAAATGGTGACACTTTCACGTCAAAATCTCTCAAACTCCAGTGGAGAATCTTAAAATAAATGTTGAGATGTTTGGAATTCCCTCCAAAATTTGGGAAATCCCGGGGAAAATTTGGGAATTCTCCAGAAATGTTCCAAATCCCCGACAAAATGGTGACACTTTCACGTCAAAATCTGTCAAACTCCAGTGGAGATTCTTAAAATCAATGGTGACATGTTTGGAGTTCCCTTCAAAATTTGGGAAATCCAGGGGGAACTTTGGAAATGCTCAGGAAATGTTCCAAATCCCTGACAAAATGGTGACACTTTCACGTCAAAATCTCTCAAACTCCAGTGGAGATTCTTAAAATCAATGTTGACATGTTTGCAGTTCTCTTCTAAAATTTTGGAAATCCCTGGGAAACTTTTGAAATTATCCGGAAATTTTCCAACTCCCCGACAAAATGGTGACACTTTCACATCAAAATCTCTCAAACTCCAGTGGAGATTCTTAAAATCAATGGTGACATGTTTGGAGTTCCCTTCAAAATTTGGGAAATCCAGGGGGAACTTTGGAAATGCTCAGGAAATGTTCCAAATCCCTGACAAAATGGTGACACTTTCACGTCAAAATCTCTCAAACTCCAGTGGAGATTCTTAAAACCAATGGTGACATGTTTGGAGTTCCCTCCAAAACTTGGGAAATCCGGGGAAACTTTGGAAATGCTCAGGAAATGTTCCAAATCTCTGACAAAATGGTGACACTTTCACGTCAAAATCTCTCAAACTCCAGTGGAGATTCTTAAAATCAATGTTGACATGTTTGGAGTTCCCTCCAAAACTTGGGAAATCCGGGGAAACTTTGGAAATGCTCAGGAAATGTTCCAAATCCCCGACAAAATGGTGACACACGTCAAAATCTCTCAAACTCCAGTGGAGATTCTTAAAATCAATGTTGACATGTTTGGAGTTTCCTTCAAAACTTGGGAAATCCCGGGGAAAGTTTTGAAATTCTCACGAAATCTTCCAAGTCCCCGACAAAATGGTGACATTTTCAGGTCAAAATCTCTCAAACTCCAGTGGAGATTCTTAAAATCAATGGTGACATGTTTGGAGTTCCCTCCAAAACTTGGGAAATCCGGGGAAACTTTGGAAATGCTCAGGAAATGTTCCATATGCCTGATAAGATGGTGACACTTTCACGTCAAAATCTCTCAAAATCCAGTGGAGATTCTTAAAATCAATGGTGACATATTTGGAGTTCCCTCCAAAATTTGGGAAATCCAGGGGAAACTTTGGAAATTCTCCGGAAATGTTCCAAATCCCCGACAAAATGGTGACACTTTCACGTCAAAATCTGTCAAACTCCAGTGGAGATTCTTAAAATAAGTGGTGACATGTTTGGAGTTCCCTTCAAAATTTGGGAAATCCCAGGGAAACCTTTAAATTCTCAGAAAATTTTCCAAATCCCTGACAAAATGGTGACACTTTCACGTCAAAATCTCTCAAACCCTTGGGAAAATTCTTAAAATCAATGTTGACATGTTTGGAGTTCTCTTCGAAATTTTGGAAATCCCGGGGAAACTTTGGAAATTCTCCGGAAATTTTCCAACTCCCCGACAAAATGGTGACATTTTCATATCAAAATCTCTCAAACTCCAGTGGAGATTCTTAAAATCAATGTTGACATGTTTGGAGTTCCCTTCAAAACTTTGGAAATCCCGGAGAAACTTTGGAAATGCTCAGGAAATGTTCCAAATCTCTGAAAAAATGGTGACACTTTCAGGTCAAAATCTCTCAAACTCCAGTCGAGATTCTTATAATAAATGGAGACATGTTTGGAGTTCCCTTCAAAATTTGGGAAATCCCAGGGAAACCTTTGAAATTCTCAGAAAATTTTCCTAATCCCCGACAAAATGGTGACACTTTCAGGTCAAAATCTCTCAAACTCCAGTGGAGATTCTTAAAATCAATGTTGACATGTTTGGAGTTCCCTTCAAAATTTGGGAAATCCAGGGGAACTTTGGAAATTCTCAGGAAATTTTCCAAATCCCCGACAAAATGGTGACACTTTCAGGTCAAAATCTCTCAAACTCCAGTGGAGATTCTTAAAATCAATGGTGACATGTTTGGAGTTCCCTTCAAAATTTAGGAAATCCGGGGGAAACTTTGGAAATGCTCAGGAAATGTTCCAAATCCCCGACAAAATGGTGACACTTTCACGTCAAAATCTCTCAAACTCCAGTGGAGATTCTTCAAATCAATGGTGACAAGTTTGGAGTTCCCTTCCAAATTTGGGAAATTCCGGGGAAAGTTTGGAAATGCTCAGGAAATGTTCCAAATCCCCGACAAAATGGTGACACTTGCACGTCAAAATCTCTCAAACTCCAGTGGAGATTCTTAAAATCAATGGTGACATGTTTGGAGTTCCCTCCAAAACTTGGGAAATCCGGGGAAACTTTGGAAATGCTCAGGAAATGTTCCAAATCTCTGACAAAATGGTGACACTTTCAGGTCAAAATCTCTCAAACTCCAGTGGAGATTCTTAAAAACAATGGTGACATGTTTGGAGTTCCCTTCAAAATTTAGGAAATCCCGGGGAAACTTTGGAAATGCTCAGGAAATGTTCCAAATCCCCGACAAAATGGTGACACTTGCACGTCAAAATCTCTCAAACTCCAGTGGAGATTCTTAAAATCAATGGTGACATGTTTGGAGTTCCCTTCAAAACTTGGGAAATCCTGGGGAAACTTTGGAAATGCTCAGGAAATGTTCCAAATCCCCGACAAAATGGTGACACTTTCACGTCAAAATCTCTCAAACTCCAGTGGAGATTCTTAAAATCAATGGTGACATGTTTGGAGTTCCCTCCAAAACTTGGGAAATCCGGGGAAACTTTGGAAATGCTCAGGAAATGTTCCAAATCTCTGACAAAATGGTGACACTTTCAGGTCAAAATCTCTCAAACTCCAGTGGAGATTCTTAAAAACAATGGTGACATGTTTGGAGTTCCCTTCAAAATTTAGGAAATCCCGGGGAAACTTTGGAAATGCTCAGGAAATGTTCCAAATCCCCGACAAAATGGTGACACTTGCACGTCAAAATCTCTCAAACTCCAGTGGAGATTCTTAAAATCAATGGTGACATGTTTGGAGTTCCCTTCAAAACTTGGGAAATCCTGGGGAAACTTTGGAAATGCTCAGGAAATGTTCCAAATCCCCGACAAAATGGTGACACTTTCACGTCAAAATCTCTCAAACTCCAGTGGAGATTCTTAAAATCAATGGTGACATGTTTGGAGTTCCCTTCAAAACTTGGGAAATCCTGGGGAAACTTTGGAAATGCTCAGGAAATGTTCCAAATCCCCGACAAAATGGTGACACTTTCAGGTCAAAATCTCTCAAACTCCAGTGGAGATTCTTAAAATCAATGGTGACATGTTTGGAGTTCCTTCCAAAATTTGGGAAATCCCAGGGAAACTTTGGAAATGCTCAGGAAATGTTCCAAATCCCCGACAAAATGGTGACACTTTCACGTCAAAATCTCTCAAACCCTTGGGAAAATTCTTAAAATCAATGTTGACATGTTTGGAGTTCTCTTCGAAATTTTGGAAATCCCGGGGAAACTTTGGAAATTCTCCGGAAATTTTCCAACTCCCCGACAAAATGGTGACATTTTCATATCAAAATCTCTCAAACTCCAGTGGAGATTCTTAAAATCAATGGTGACATGTTTGGAGTTCCCTTCAAAACTTGGGAAATCCTGGGGAAACTTTGGAAATGCTCAGGAAATGTTCCAAATCCCCGACAAAATGGTGACACTTTCAGGTCAAAATCTCTCAAACTCCAGTGGAGATTCTTAAAATCAATGGTGACATGTTTGGAGTTCCTTCCAAAATTTGGGAAATCCCAGGGAAACTTTGGAAATGCTCAGGAAATGTTCCAAATCCCCGACAAAATGGTGACACTTTCACGTCAAAATCTCTCAAACCCTTGGGAAAATTCTTAAAATCAATGTTGACATGTTTGGAGTTCTCTTCGAAATTTTGGAAATCCCGGGGAAACTTTGGAAATTCTCCGGAAATTTTCCAACTCCCCGACAAAATGGTGACATTTTCATATCAAAATCTCTCAAACTCCAGTGGAGATTCTTAAAATCAATGTTGACATGTTTGGAGTTCCCTTCAAAACTTTGGAAATCCCGGAGAAACTTTGGAAATGCTCAGGAAATGTTCCAAATCTCTGAAAAAATGGTGACACTTTCAGGTCAAAATCTCTCAAACTCCAGTCGAGATTCTTATAATAAATGGAGACATGTTTGGAGTTCCCTTCAAAATTTGGAAAATCCCAGGGAAACCTTTGAAATTCTCAGAAAATTTTCCTAATCCCCGACAAAATGGTGACACTTTCAGGTCAAAATCTCTCAAACTCCAGTGGAGATTCTTAAAATCAATGGTGACATGTTTGGAGTTCCTTCCAAAATTTGGGAAATCCCAGGGAAACTTTGGAAATGCTCAGGAAATGTTCCAAATCCCCGACAAAATGGTGACACTTTCAGGTCAAAATCTCTCAAACTCCAGTGGAGATTCTTAAAATCAATGTTGACATGTTTGGAGTTTCCTTCAAAACTTGGGAAATCCCGGGGAAAGTTTTGAAATTCTCGCGAAATCTTCCAAGTCCCCGACAAAATGGTGACATTTTCAGGTCAAAATCTCTCAAACTCCAGTGGAGATTCTTAAAATCAATGTTGACATGTTTGGAGTTCCCTCCAAAACTTGGGAAATCCGGGGAAACTTTGGAAATGCTCAGGAAATGTTCCATATGCCTGATAAGATGGTGACACTTTCACGTCAAAATCTCTCAAACTCCAGTGGAGATTCTTAAAACCAATGGTGACATATTTGGAGTACCCTCCAAAATTTGGGAAATCCAGGGGAAACTTTGGAAATTCTCCGGAAATGTTCCAAATCCCCGACAAAATGGTGACACTTTCACGTCAAAATCTCTCAAACTCCAGTGGAGATTGTTAAAGCCAATGGTGACATGCTTGGAGTTCCCTTCAAAACTTGGGAAATCCCGGGGAAGCTTTGGAAATGCTCAGGAAATGTTCCAAATCCGCGACAAAATGGTGACACTTTCACGTCAAAATCTCTCAAACTCCAGTGGAGATTCTTAAAATAAATGTTGAGATGTTTGGAATTCCCTCCAAAATTTGGGAAATCCCGGGGAAAATTTGGGAATTCTCCGGAAATGTCCCAAATCCCCGACAAAATGGTGACACTTTCACGTCAAAATCTCTCAAACTCCAGTGGAGATTCTTAAAATCAATGTTGACATTTTTGGAGTTCTCTTCTAAAATTTTGGAAATCCCTGGGAAACTTTGGAAATGCTCAGGAAATGTTCCAAATCCCCAACAAAATGGTGACACTTTCACGTCAAAATCTCTCAAACTCCAGTGGAGATTCTTTAAACCAATGGTGACATGTTTGGAGTTCCCTCCAAAACTTGGGAAATCCGGGGAAAGTTTGGAAATGCTCAGGAAATGTTCCAAATCTCTGACAAAATGGTGACACTTTCACGTCAAAATCTCTCAAACTCCAGTGGAGATTCTTAAAATCAATGGTGACATGTTTGGAGTTCCTTCCAAAATTTGGGAAATCCCAGGGAAACTTTGGAAATGCTCAGGAAATGTTCCAAATCCCCGACAAAATGGTGACACTTTCACGTCAAAATCTCTCAAACTCCAGTGGAGATTCTTAAAATCAATGGTGACATGTTTGGAGTTCCCTTCAAAATTTGGGAAATCCCAGGGAAACCTTTAAATTCTCAGAAAATTTTCCAAATCCCTGACAAAATGGTGACACTTGCACGTCAAAATCTCTCAGACCCTTGGGGAAATTCTTAAAATCAATGTTGACATGTTTGGAGTTCCCTTCAAAATTTAGGAAATCCGGGGGAAACTTTGGAAATGCTCATTAAATGTTCCAAATCCCCGACAAAATGGTGACACTTTCACGTCAAAATCTCTCAAACTCCAGTGGAGATTCTTAAAATCAATGTTGACATGTTTGGAGTTCCCTTCCAAATTTTGCAAATCCCGGGGAAACTATGGAAATTCTCAGGAAATGTTCCAAATCCCCGACAAAATGGTGACACTTTCACGTCAAAATCTCTCAAACTCCAGTGGAGATTCTTAAAATCAATGTTGACATGTTTGGAGTTCCCTTCAAAATTTGGGAAATCCCGGGGAAACTATGGAAATTCTTAGGGAATATTACAAATCCCTGACAAAATAGTGACACATTCACGTCAAAATCTCTCAAACTCCAGTGGAGATTCTTCAAATCAATGTTGACAGGTTTGGAGTTCCCTTCCAAATTTGGGAAATCCCGGGGAAACTTTGGAAATTGTCAGGAGATGTTCCAAATCCCTGACAAAATGGTCACACTTTCACGTCAAAATCTCTCAAACTCCAGTGGAGATTCTTAAAATCAATGTTGACACGTTTGGAGTTCCCTTCAAAAGTTTGGAAATCCCAATGAAACTTTTGAAATTCTCAGGAAATGTTCCAAATCCCCGACAAAATGGTGACACTTTCCGGTCAAAATCTCTCAAACGCCAGTGGAGATTCTTAAAATTAATATTGACATGTTTGGAGTTCCCTTCCAAATTTTGCAAATCCTGGGGAAACTTTAGAAATTCTCAGGAAATGTTCCAAATCCCCGACAAAATGGTGACACTTTCACGTCAAAATCTCTCAAACTCCAGTGGAGATTCTTCAAATCAATGTTGACACATTTGGAGTTCCCTTCAAAAGTTTGGAAATCCCGGGGAAACTTCTGAAATTCTCAGGAAATGTTCCAAATCCCCGACAAAATGGTGACACTTTCACGTCAAAATCTCTCAAACTCCAGTGGAGATTCTTCAAATCAATGTTGACATGTTTGGAGTTCCCTTCAAAAGTTTGGAAATCCCGGGGAAACTTTGGAAATTCTCAGGAAATGTTCCAAATCCCCGACAAAATGGTGACACTTTCAGGTCAAAATCTCTCAAACTCCAGTGGAGATTCTTCAAATCAATGTTGACATGTTTGGAGTTCCCTTCAAAAGTTTGGAAATCCTGGGGAAACTTTGGAAATTCTCACGAAATTTTCCAAATCCCCGACAAATTGTGACACTTTCAGGTCAAAATCTCTCAAACTCCAGTTGAGATTCTTCAAATCAATGTTAACATGTTTGGAGTTCCCTTCAAAATTTGGGAAATCCAGGGGAAACTTTGGAAATTCTCACGAAATTTTCCAAATCCCCAACAAATTGTGACAATTTCAGGTCAAAATCCCCAAAACTCCAGTGGAGATTCTGAAAATCAATGTTGACATGTTTGGAGTTCCCTTCCAAATTTTGGAAATCCCGGGGAAACTTCTGAAATTCTCAGGAAATGTTCCAAATCCCCGACAAAATGGTGACACTTTCACGTCAAAATCTCTCAAACTCCAGTGGAGATTCTTAAAATCAATGGTGACATGTTTGGAGTTCCCTTCAAAAGTTTGGAAATCCTGGGGAAACTTTGGAAATTCTCAGGAAATGTTCCAAATCCTTGACAAAATGGTGACACTTTCACGTCAAAATCTCTCAAACTCCAGTGGAGATTCTTAAAATCAATGGTGACATGTTTGGAGTTCCCTTCAAAATTTGGGAAATCCCGGGGAAACTTTGGAAATTCTCAGGAAATCTTCCAAATCCCCGACAAATTGTGACTCTTTTAGGTCAAAATCCCCAAAACTCCAGTGGAGATTCTTAAAATCAATGTTGACATGTTTGGAGTTCCCTTCCAAATTTTGCAAATCCCGGAGAAACTTTGGAAATTCTCAGGAAATGTTCCAAATCCCCGACAAAATGGTGACACTCTCAGGTCAAAATCTCTCAAACTCCAGTGGAGATTCTTCAAATCAATGTTGACATGTTTGGAGTTCCCTTCAAAAGTTTGGAAATGTCAGTGAAACTTCTGAAATTCTCAGGAAATGTTCCAAATCCCCGAGAAAATGGTGACACTTTCACGTCAAAATCTCTCAAACTCCAGTGGAGATTCTTAAAATCAATGTTGACATGTTTGGAGTTCCCTTCCAAATTTTGGAAATCCCGGGGAAACTTTGGAAATTCTCAGGAAATGTTCCAAATCCCCAACAAAATGGTGACACTTTCAGGTCAAAATCTCGCAAACTCCAGTGGAGATTCTGAAAATCAAAGTTGACATGTTTGGAGTTCCCTTCAAAATTTGGGAAATCCCAGGGAAACTTTGGAAATGCTCAGGAAATGTTCCAAATCCCCGACAAAATGGTGACACTTTCACGTCAACATCTCTCAAACTCCAGTGGAGATTCTTAAAATCAATATTGAGATGTTTAGAATTCCTTTGAACATTTTGGAATTCCCGGGGAAACTTTTTGTGTGAAACTGCAGCGGGTCTGTGGAATCTTTGACAGAAAATATGGGAGTAGAGATCAGCCTTGAGATATTAAGATTTACCCTTGAGAAGGATGGGAGTAAAGAATTATCCGGAGAGCGCAGAGATGTACCCGTGAGAGAGAAAGGGATAGAAGAATATCATGGATGATAGAAAAATTAACCAATGAGATGTTAGTGCTGTAACTTGTAACCAATAGTTAAAAGACACATGAACTGGTAGAATTGTATAAAAATGCACTTATAGCAATAAATGGCATCCATTACTTTCATTTCGAAAGAACCTGGTCCGTGTTGTTTGTCCGTCTCAACCGCGACAGTATGCACTGCTCCTAAAAATTACTACAGGCTCAATTTCACTTAAAGGTTAGACCCTCCGCCAAAATACCAATTATTGTGGAATTACAGCCCAAGGGAACAAGGACTTCCTTTAAAGATTATTAAAATGACCTTTTTTTCCTCACAGGGAGAAAGAATTCCACCCAATTTGGTTTATTAGCAAATTCAAGGGAGGCTGGCACAGGAGCAGGCGGGCTCCCTGGATTCATTTCAGTGCTGCTGCCTTTGCTGTGCAGGAGGCTGCAGATCTGACTCAAGTCTCTCCTGTGCTGGTCCCCATTCATAAGGTCTCTGTGGTTTATTGCTGTAAGCAAGAAACAGAAGAGAACAGGGGAACCGAGGGAGGGCAATTGGAGCTTCCTGCACCCAAACATCTCCATCCAGCTCCCAGGGAACCGCAGAGAACGTAATATCCCCCCTTCCCTTCTCAGCACTGAGACCGCTGCCCTGCAACAGCTGGTGGATGGGCTCACAGCATGGGCAGCTCCGCTGGGCACTTGGAACTGAATCCTATTCTTCCCCTGGTTTGAAGGTAGACAAGATGGTTCTTTATCAACATCAGTTATTGTTTTATTTGCACTGTAAAATACCAGTTCCTTCAGGTTCTAAAAGCACAAAACTAGATGGAAAGAGATTGAAGTGCTGGAGCGGGTCCAGAGAAGAGCAACAAGACTGGGGAAGGGACTGGAACACAAGCCCTATGGGGAGAGGCTGAGGGAGCTGGGCTTGTTTAGTCTGGAGAAGAGGAGGCTTAGAGCTGAGCTCAGCACTCTCTAGAACTACCTGAAGGGCAGTTCCAGCCAGGGGGGGATTGGGCTCTTCTCCCAGGCATCAGCAATAGGACAAGGGGCCATGGGCTTCAACTCTGCCAGGGGAAATTGAGGCTGGAGATGAGAAAGCAATTCTGTGCAGAGAGAGTGGTCAGGATTGGAATGGCTGCCCAGGGAGGTGCTGGACTCACCGGCCCTGGAGGTTTTTAAACTGAGACTGGACATGGCACTTAGTGCCATGATCTAGTCAATGGACTGGAGTTGGACCAAGGGTTGGACTGGATGATCTCTGAGGGCTTTTCCAACCCAGTCCATTCTGTGATTCTGTGGAAGGTGCGAGGTCCTGCAGAGACAAAGTAAGAACTGGTCCCTGCTCAAAACCCACCCAGGGCAGCCAGGAGACAGCAACACAGAACAAAAAGAAATAACACACACGTTCAAACCAGAGACATGCAGCACAAGCATAGAAATGTCATTTCCCGAGGAAAGTGTGCTAGAAATCTGTCATAATCTAACTCAGCAAACAGGCCGCAGGTGACTGCAAACACTGCCGTGTTTTTCAATGTAAACCCCATCCACGTGGACTCATTTTGAGAGTGCAAGAAAGCAAATCAGTGACAAAGTTTAGTTATTTACATCAAATAATGCCAGAAATATGTTTTGTCACTCTATTATATGCCTAAACATAGGATGCTAGAAGAGCAAAGGAAGATATTTGAAATCAGTAACTAGAGAAAGGCAAATTATTTTAATTTTAAAACAGTGACATCTTGAAGTATGTTCTCATGAAAGGTTCCGAATATTCTTCATAGGTGAATTATTCAAACAACATGAGGCTACTGAGAAAATGTTCTTTGAGCTAAACCCTGACTATAACAGTGCAAAGGACACCACTAACAGAGCATGTCTTCAGTGGGGACTGCTCCAAAAAACGCTGCTTTTTGTAATATGTGTGAATTCTCTATGTTTCTCAAGAAGCAGCAGAGTAATAGAAAATATTTGGTTGGCACAGCTTCAGCACCCAGATCACATACTCCAAGACTTGAGGGTTCTGAGTGTCGAGGTTTGACTGCGGGGTGACAATCAAACCCTGGCAGATGTATTGTTAACCTCCCCTCCCCCACACTTCCCCCCTGTGCCCCTCCCTCTCCCCCCTTCCCACTCAGCACAGGCGATCGGGAGGGAAAGAAGAACAGAGAGAAGAGAGCTGGAAAAACTAAAGATGTTTTACTAATGCTACTGATAAGAATAGAGAAAATAATACAAAATATACAAAACCAATCTCGAAAGTCTCAGCAACTGCAGAGCCGGCACCCGAAGGCCTGGACTGGACTCTGCAGCCAACCGGAGCTGGATTCGGTCTGTCACTGGCCTCAGTTCGCAGGGACGACTCACAAGGTCCTCTCCTAATGTCGCCATAAGCAGAAGGGAAAAAAGGCCGAGATCCTCGTGGTCTCCCACTTTTACATGAAGTATTCACGTGAATGGAACATTATACACAGTTGGTCAGTTTCTTGGTCACTTGTTTCTCGTCGCCCCTCTCGCGAGATGTCCATCCATGCTTATCAATGTTTGCATTCCATTGCTAGGTTCACCAAAACATGGGTCTGGTTCTCCAGGAAAATGCAGTTAATATGAAGCTTTAGCTGACAGGCAAAATTCACTGAAAGAGAAACTTGTTTTTAACAAAACCAGGACACTGAGTCAAGAAAATGCTTCAGTGAACGCTGAAGTTTGAATATTCACACGTCAGGCACCTTCTTTCCCACAGGGCAGCACAAGCCATCGATCAGACAGATCTGCGCCAGCGGAACCGAACCAGGCAGCGCCGCCAACCCAGGGATGTCTGCAGACCAACGGCTGCCTAAACCAGGGATGGAAGGGCCTTGTTTTAATAAATGACACATTTTCCTAAGTGATGCACAACTGAGGACTGGAGGAGAAAAAGGGCAGACTGCAGAAAATATGCCACATCACAGGTATGCAGGAAAACCAACTGCAATGTCTGCACAAGAAAGGAAACAAACAGAGCTTTGATGGGTGGGTTCTTAAGTAATCGCCACGGAGATCGTTAATAGGAAATGCATGTAGAAACCTCTTTGTCTGCTTTGAATAACAAGGCCCATGTTTTTAAAAAGTCAGGGCACACAAGCAGATGTTTTGGGCACTTATGGGGAACTTGTGGGTCACTATGGGGCACTTGGGGGTCACTATGAGGCACCTGGGGGTAATTAACAGGCAGTTATGGGGCACTTATGGGGCTCTATGGGGCACTTATGGGGAACTTGTGGGTCACTATGGGGCACTTGAGGGTCACTAACAGGCACTTATGGGGCACTGATGGGGCACTTATGGGGCTCTATGGGGCACTTATGGGTCTCTATGGGGCACTTAAAGAAATCTGTGGGGCACTTATGGGGCTCTATGGGGCACTTAACGGGATCTGTGGGGCACTTATGGGGCTCTATGGGGCACTTATGGGGCTCTATGGGGCAATTAAAGGGATCTATGGGGCACTTATGGCGCTCTATGGGGCACTTAAGGGGAACTTGTGGGTCGCTATGGGGCACTTGGGGGTCACAAGCAGGCAGTTATGGGGCACTTATGGGGCTCCATGGGGCACTTATGGGGCTCCATGGGGCACATTAGGGGATCTATGGGTCACTTATGGGGCTCTATGGGGCACTTATGGGGCTCCATGGGGCACTGAAGGGGATCTATGGGGCACTTAAGGGGATCTATGGGGCACTTATGCAGCATTTATGGGGAACTTGTGGGTCGCTATGGGGCACTTGGGGGTCACAAGCAGGCAGTTATGGGGCACTTATGGGGCACTTATGGGGCTCTATGGGGCACTTAAGGAAATCTATGGGGCACTTATGGGGAACTTGTGGGTCGCTATGGGGCACTTGGGGTCACAAGCAGGCAGTTATGGGTCACTTAGGGGGCTGTTTGGGGGACTTATGGGACTCTATGGGGCACTTATAGAGCTCTATGGGGCACTTAAGGGGATCTATGGGACACTTATGCGGCATTTATGGGGCACATATGGGGAACTTGGGTTTCGCTATGGGGCACTTGGGGGTCACAAGCAGGCAGTTATGCGGCACTTATGGGGCACTTATGGGGCTCTATGGGGCACTTATGGGGCTCTATGGGGCAATTAAAGGGATCTATGGGGCATTTATGCAACATTTATGGGGAACTTGTGGGTCGCTATGGGGCACTTGGGGGTCACAAGCAGGCAGTTATGGGTCACTTATGGGGCTCTATGGGTCACTTATGGGTCTCTATTGGGCACCTATGGGGAACTTGTGGGTCGTCATTGGGCACTTGGGGGTTACTAACAGGCACTTATGGTGCTCCATGAGTCACTTATGGGTCTCTATGGATCACTTGTGGGGCACTATCGGGCACTGGGGAGATGCTGTGGGTCACTTATGGGGCTCCGTGAGTCACATATGGGGCACTATGGGTCACTAACGGGACTCTATGGGTCACTTATGTGGCACTAATGGGGTACTATACGGCACTTATGGGGCTCCGTGACTCACTTGTGGGGCTCTATGGGGCACTGGAGAGATGCTATGGCGCACTTGTGGGTCTCTATGGGTCACTTATGGGGCTCTATGAGTCACTTATGGGGCTCTATGGGTCACTTATGGGGCACTAATGGGGAACTATAGGTCACTTATGGGGCTCCGTGAGTCACTTAAGGGGCTCTATGGGGCACTAATGGGGCACTATCAGCGAACTTGTGGGTAAAGCGACCCACAAGTTCCCCATTAGTTCCCCATGAATGCCACAACAGTGCCCCATAGATCCCCTTAAGTGCCCCATAGAGCCCCATAAGTGCCCCATAGATCCCCTTAAGTGCCCCATTAGCGACCCATAAGTGCCTGTTAGTGACCCCCAAGTGCCCCATAGTGACCCACAAGTTCCCCATAAGTGCCCCATAAGTGCCCCATAAGTGCCCCATAAGTGCCCCATAACTGCCTGTTAGTGACCCCCAAGTGCCCCATAGTGACCCACAAGTTCCCCATAAGTGCCCCATAACTGCCCCATAAGTGCCCCATAGTGACCCCCAAGTGCCCTACAGTGACCCATAAGTGCCCCATAAGTGCCTGTTAGTGACCCCCAAGTGCCCCATAGTGACCCACAAGTTCCCCATAAGTGCCCCATAAGTGCCTGTTAGTGACCCCCAAGTGCCCCATAGTGACCCACAAGTTCCCCATAAGTGCCCCATAAGTGCCTGTTAGTGACCCCCAAGTGCCTGTTAGTGACCCCCAAGTGCCCCATAGTGACCCACAAGTTCCCCATAAGTTCCCCATAAGTGCCCCATAACTGCCTGTAAAGTGACCGCCAAGTGCCCCATAGTGACCCACAAGTTCCCCATAAGTGCCCCATAACTGCCTGTTAGTGACACCCAAGTGCCCCATAGTGACCCACAAGTTCCCCACAAGTTCCCCATAAGTGCCCCATAAGTGCCTGTTAGTGACCCACAAGTGCCCTACAGTGACCCCCAAGTGCCCCATAGTGACCCACAAGTTCCCCATAAGTTCCCCATAAGTGCCCCATAAGTGCCTCATAACTGCCTGTTAGTGACCCCCAAGTGCCCCATAGTGACCCACAAGTTCCCCATAAGTGCCCCATAACTGCCTGTTAGTGACCCCCAAGTGCCCCATAGTGACCTACAAGTTCCCCATAAGTGCCCCATAAGTGCCCCATAAGTGCCTGTTAGTGACCCACAAGTGCCCTACAGTGACCCCCAAGTGCCCCATAGTGACCCACAAGTTCCCCATAAGTTCCCCATAAGTGCCCCATAAGTGCCCCATAACTGCCTGTTAGTGACCCCCAAGTGCCCCATAGTGACCCACAAGTTCCCCATAAGTGCCCCATAACTGCCTGTTAGTGACCCCCAAGTGCCCCATAGTGACCCACAAGTTCCCCATAAGTTCCTCATAAGTGCCCCATAAGCGGGTCTCCTACCCACCTCCTGCTTAACTTGAAATATACCATTCTTGTGACTTCATGCCTAGTAAGTGCTTAAAACCTAAAATCTGTGAACCTTATTCTGATTCATTTAAGAAGTGCCTAAAATCTGTGACCCTTATTCTTATCAACTTATTACTAATTGCTGATTTTAAGTATAATTAATGCCTCCTCTTTTCTTGAGGGTTTGTAGCCATTAGGCTTCAATCCTCATTAAAATCCAAGTTTATAATCAGCAACATTCAGCTGCAGGACTCTTGATCCAACAGTCTAGAGATACGTGTTAAAGCCAGACCCAACTAATTGTGTGGGCCTCAAAATGTCTAAACTACACGGGCAATAGTGTCCATAGTTGGTGACTGTTCTGCAAGCCGTTCTTATCTTGTTGTGTGAGCACTAAGACTGAAAGGATTTATGTAACTTTAGGTTACCAATTGCAGACAGGATTCATGCCTTAAATCTAGGACACTTATTCCTATAGTCTTATTTTATTACTAATTGATGATTTTAGGTATCAGGCTTTTCCAGTGCTAGACCACAACTGATGTGCCATTCCCTGAGCTCATCCAGTCACCTGCTGTTCCACACACCCAGAAATGCCGCCCCAGCCAGCGTGCTCTGGGACACGTTCCATCCCAAGGGAGGATGAGCGTCCTCTCAGTCCCAGCTCATCCTCTGGACCCTTTGGAAAGACACACGCAACATTCGCTTTGTGCCAGTGTCAGAGTCCCCCCGTCTCCATGACCTTCCAGAGATGATGGAGAGTGGCCTCACTGTGACATTGTCTTACCCAGCGCCCTCGGATGTCACCTGTTTCCTATGAGCTGGCAATGTTCATGGTCATGTTTGGCTTTGCGCAACTAGACTTTGGTTTGATTCTGGTCCAGAACCGGCTGTTCTCCAGAGTCTGACCGTGAGGCACAAAGGTTTGGGAGACCTCGCTGATGAAATCTGAGGCAAAAAGGACATAGAATATCACAGTTTTATCCACACCCACTCTTTCTATATTCAGCACTGTCCAACCAGTATCTTTGTTGACTTCTTTAAGCATTCCTGAAGTAGGAACAGCTTGTTATGATTATTCTGAATTCACTTTTAGGTGTTGCCTCTGTATTTATACACGAAATGTTCTGTTTGGATGGTGCTGCCCTTGCAGACCAGCTGTGCTGAGCTCTGCTGCCCTTCGGTGCTGCTGACAACTGCATCCCTACTGCAGCTCCCCAGAACAGGTCAGAATCTGCTCCTCTAATGTCCAGAACCTGCAGCCTCCTGTTCTGCTCGCTCACCGCCCTGAGAGGCGGCTGTTTGGGGCCACGACAGACAGTTGTCACATCGCCGAGCAGCTCTGCCCCATCAGAAGTGTCAGATCCAGGTTTGCATTGCCCTGGTTGGCCAGTCGTTCAGCTGTGCTCAGATGTCCCGAGACACTCCAGGAACCACCAGGACTGTTGGTGTGCTGCCGTATCCCCATTCCAGAAGATGCCAGGGGCATTGCAGTCCCAGGGAGACTCAGGCTTCTGTACCCAGGGACTTAATTCAGATCCTTAGAGAAGACTCTGTCCTCCTCCTCACCCTGACTGCAGGTTTCTCATCTCCCACCACAATGTCACCTTTTCTGGCCTGTCCCCTGGTCCTCACCCACAAGGCCTCAAGTTTTCACCAGTGGAGAAGTTACCAAGCGCCCACCTGTCTGTCTGTCCCCGGCTCCATCTGCAGCAGCTCTGCGGCATTTCTGTCCTTCTCCTCTCCTGTCTTTGCTCACCTTGTCCTCATCTCTGGAGTTTCTGGGGTGGGGTTCAGGTTAAGCTGCAGTTCAGAGACCGGTCCTGTGGGTCCTGCCATGCAGAGGTGTCCATCGGAGTAAAGTGTCAGGTCCTCTCCTAATTTGCAGGGCCAGGGCAATGCAAATGAGTGGATTCTCCTTTGAGGACAGCCCAAATTTAGGACATTTGACTCTCCCTGGAGGTCCCTGCTGAGCTGCGGGCTGCCCTCTAGAAGCAAACAGCTCTGCCGTGACATCCCAGTCAGATCGGAGCCCGCCCAGCGAGAGCCGGGGCCGGCGGGTTCAGCCGACCACGAGGTTCAGCCGAGATCAGGAAGCTCAGAGGGAAACGTACAGGGACAGCGCGATTCCCGGCGGGTCCCGACCGCCAACCCCCGGCAGCCATTGCGACAGAGCGGCTGACGTGGCGGGGGGCGTTCCCACGGTGACGGCGACCACACCCCCTCCCCTTGCCTTGAAAAAGCCTTTGGGAAGGCAGCGACTCGTCACCAGGTGCAGGGAGGAGCAACCGGCTTGTGTAGCGGTGAGTCCCACCCGCACTGTGCTGCAGCAGCGGGTGCGGTACCAGCCAGCCACAGGCACAGCAGGGTGCAGAGAGCACTTGTTGCTTGTCAGCCCCTCTAGCTTATTGCCAGCGTCCCAGACTGCTGACAGCCATGGTCGCCTCCAGAAGGAGAGCTTGTCTCAAACAGACTGTGGCTGCGCAGACTGAGGCTCTGTCCCGAACGGTGGCTGTTCAGGTCTCTGCAGGGAGTGCCAGAGCCTGCTGCTGCCGGGGAGGGGGCCAGCACTCCACCTGTGTGAGGTGTGAGCAGGTGCAAGATCTGCTCGACATGGTCGTCAAACTTAGGGAGGAGGTTGAGACGCTGAGGACCATCAGGGAGTGCGAAAGGGAGATCGACTGGTGGAGTAACACCCTGACGTGCCAGTCGGAAAGGTCCCAGGGAGGTACCTCCCAAAAGGAGATGGACCTCCTGCCCTCTCGGACAGAGGCAGAAGTCCTGAGACGGCCCCACCCTTGTTGCTCTCGGGCAGAGGTAGGGGACCGAAAAGACGACGAGGGTTGGAAGCGTATTCCGGTTCGGCGTCGCGGGCAGCCCCCCTCCCTGCCTGCTTTGTCTCCCCAGGTGCCCCTCTGTAATAGGTTTGAGGCCCTGGGTCTTGAAGAAGAGGGAGGTGGTGGTGCCAAGCCTGCCTACAAGATCACATAGGAAGAGGCAGTCGACTTCACAACTTAAGACTGCCTCTGATAAGAAACAAAGAAGGGTGATTGTAATAGGAAATTCCCTTCTGAAAGGAACAGAGGGCCCAATATGCAGAGTTGACCCTCATCTTAGGGAAGTTTGTAGTCTCCCTGGAGCCCGGATCAAGGATATCGCTAGAGAGCTCCCCAAACTGGTGCATCCGACGGACTACTACCCGCTGCTGGTCTTCCAGACAGATGGGGAGGAAGCTGCTTCCCGTAGTCTGAGGGGGATGAAGAATGATTTCAAGGTCTTGGGAAGGATGGTGAAAGACTCAGGGGCTCAAGTGATCTTCTCTTCACTCCTTCCATCTTCAAGTGATGATGTGGGATGGAATAGGAAAATTCACTCTCTAAATGGTTGGCTCCAAGACTGGTGCTACAGGCAGGGCTTTGGATTTTTTGATAATGGTTGGTTTTATAAGACACCAGTCCGGACACTGTCACGTGGGAAAGGTTTATCTCGCAGGGGCAAAAGGATGCTGGGGCAGGAATTAGCTGGGCTCATTTGGAGAGCTTTAAACTAGGCTGGAAGGGGGATGGGGTTGTAGCTGGGCTTGTCCCAGTGGGGCTGCATTCTAAAACTGATGGGGACCGGGTGGCCTCCTGTGCCCCTAGGGAGAAACTGGTGTGCTCTGCTCGCTCCCTGAAATGCCTGTACACCAATGCGCGCAGCATGGGGAATAAGCAGGAGGAGCTAGAATCCTATGTTCGGTCGGGAGATTATGATCTGGTGGCAATTACAGAAACATGGTGGGACAGTTCACATGACTGGAATGTGGTCATGGATGGCTATGCCCTTTTCAGGAAAGACAGGCCAGCCAGGCGTGGTGGTGGAGTTGCTCTCTATGTGAGAGAGCAACTACAGTGTACTAAATTCTGCCCAGGAGCGGATGACGAGCGAGTTGAGAGTGTATGGGTCAGGATCAAGGGGCAGGCTGGCAGGGCTGACACTGTTGTGGGCGTCTGTTACAGGCCACCAGATCAGGCTGAGGAAGTTGATGAGGCCTTCTATGGGCAGCTGAGAGTGGCCTCACAGTCACAGGCCCTGGTTGTTGTGGGTGATTTTAACTTCCCTGGTGTTTGCTGGAAGGACCATTCAGCCAACCAGCCACAGTCCAGGAGGTTCCTCCAGTGCATTGATGAGAACTTCCTCATGCAGATGGTGGAGGAGCCGACTAGGAGAGGAGTGCTGCTCGATCTCATCCTCACAAACAAGGAGGGTCTGGTCGAAGCAGTAAAGGTTGAGGGCTGCCTGGGTTGCAGTGACCACGAGATGGTGGAGTTCAGCATCTCGTGTGGCAGGAACAGAATAGCAAGTAGAATTGCAACCCTGGACTTCAGCAGGGCTAACTTTGGCCTTTTCAAGCAATTGCTGGGGGAAATCCCATGGGCAAGACTGCTTGAAGGAAAAGGGGCCCAAGATAGCTGGGTGGCATTCAGGGATTGCTTCTTCCACGCTCAGGATCAGAGCATCCCCACACGTAGGAAGTCAAGGAAGGGAGCCAGGAGGCCTGTGTGGTTGAATAGGGGTCTGATGGGTATGCTCAAGCAGAAGAGGAGAGTTTACAGGTCATGGAAGCAGGGGCTGGCCACTTGGGAGGAATATAAGGCTGCTGTTAGAGGATGTAGGAAGGCAGCTAGGATAGCCAAGGCCTCCTTAGAATTACAGCTGGCGAAAGCGGTCAAGGACAGCAAAAAGAACTTTTTCAAATACATAGCAGATAAAACTAATACCAGAGGCAATGTAGGCCCACTGATGAATGGGGTGGGTGCCCTGGTGGCAGAAGATACAGAGAAGGCAGAATTACTGAATGCCTTCTTTGTCTCTGTCTACTCTGCTGGAGGCTGTCCTGGGGAGCCCTGTACCCCTGAGACCCCGGATGAAGCCAGGTCAATGGAGGAGTTTGCTTTAGTCGATGAGGACTGGGTTAGGGAGCAATTAAATAGTCTGGACATCCATGAATCCATGGGTCCAGATGGGATGCATCCGCGGGTGCTGAGGGAGCTGGCTGAGGTCATTGCTGGACCGCTCTCCATCATCTTTGCCAAGTCTTGGGAAATGGGAGAGGTGCCCGAGGATTGGAGGAAAGCAAATGTCACTCCAGTCTTCAAAAAGGGCAAGAAGGAGGACCCGGGTAATTATAGACCGGTCAGCCTCACCTCTGTCCCTGGGAAAGTAATGGAACAGCTTGTCCTTGGTGCCATCTCAAGGCATATCAAGGATAAGAGGGTTATTAGGGGCAGTCAGCATGGCTTTACCAAGGGTAGGTCATGCTTGACCAACCTCATAGCCTTTTATGAGAATGTAACAAGGTGGATGGATGATGGCAGAGCGGTGGATGTGGTCTACCTTGACTTCAGTAAAGCCTTTGACACAGTCTCCCACAGCATCCTCACAGCTAAGTTGAGGAGGTGTGGTCTAGACAATAGAGTAGTGAGGTGGGTTGCAAACTGGCTTAGGGAGAGAAGCCAGAGAGTGGTAGTCAATGGTGCGGAGTCTAGTTGGAGGCCAGTATCTGGTGGAGTGCCTCAGGGGTCAGTACTGGGGCCAATATTATTCAATATATTAATTAACGATTTAGACGAGGGAATAGAGTGTACTATCAGCATGTTTGCTGATGACACCAAGCTGGGAGGAGTGGCTGACACGCCAGAGGGCTGTGCTGCCATCCAGCAGGACCTGGACAGGCTGGAGAGTCGGGCGGGGAATAACCTAATGAAATTTAACAAGGGAAAGTGTAGAGTCCTGCATCTGGGCAGGAACAACCCCAGGTTCCAGTATAGGTTGGGAGATTACATATTAGAGAGCAGTGTAGGGGAAAGGGACCTGGGGGTCCTGGTGGACAACAGGATGACCATGAGCCAGCCCTGGGCCCTTGTGGCCAGGAAGCCAATGGTACCTGGGGTGTATTAGAAGGGGGGTGGTTAGTAGATCAAGAGAGGTCCTCCTGCCCCTCTACTCCGCCCTGGTGAGACCACATCTGGAATATTGTGTCCAGTTCTGGGCCCCTCAGTTCAAGAAGGACAGGGAACTGCTGGAGAGGGTCCAGCGTAGGGCACCGAAGATGATTAAGGGAGTGGAGCACCTCCCTTATGAAGAAAGGCTGAGGGAGCTGGGTCTCTTTAGTTTGGAGAAGAGGAGACTAAGGGGGGACCTTATTAATGTTTATAAATATATAAAGGGTGAGTGCCATGAGGATGGAGCCAGGCTTTTCTCGGTGGCAAACAATGATAGGACAAGGGGTAATGGGATCAAGCTGGAACACAAGAGGTTCCACTTAAATTTGAGAAGAAACTTCTTCTCAGTAAGGGTGACAGAGCACTGGAACAGGCTGCCCAGGGAAGTGGTGGAGTCTCCTTCTCTGGAGACATTCAAAACACGCCTGGACATGTTCCTGTGCGACCTCACCCAGGCGTTCCTGCTCCAGCAGGGGGATTGGACTAGATGATCTTTTGAGGTCCCTTCCAATCAGAAACATACTGTGATACTGTAACATTGGTTTTGAGAATCTCTCCTGGAGTTTTAGAGATTTTGACGTGAAAGGGTACAAATCTTGTCAGGGATTTGGAAAACTTTGCGAGAATGTCAAAAGTTTCCCCGGGATTTCCAAAATGTTGAAGGGAACTCCAAACATGTCAACATTGATTTTAGGATTCTCAACTGGAGTTTTAGAGATTTTGACGTGAAAGTGTCAAAATCTTGTCGGGAATTAGGAAAATTTCCTGAGAATTTGAAAAGTTTCACCAGGATTTCCAAAATTTTTAAGGGAACTCCAAACATGTCAACATTGATTTTATGATTCTCAGCTGGAGTTCTAGAGATTTTGACGTGAAAGTGTCAAAATCTTGTCGGGGATTTGGAAAACTTTGCGAGAATGTCAAAAGTTTCACCGGGATTTCCAAAATTTTGAAAGTGTAAAAATTTTGTCAAAGTTTTGGAAAATTTAGTGTGAACTTTAAAAATTCCACCAGGATTTCAAAAATTTTGAAGGAAACTTTAAGAATCTCAACTAATTTTAAGAATCTCAACTGGAGATTTAGAAATTTTGACGTGAAACTCTAAAATATTGATGGGGATTTGAAAAATTTAGTGAGAATTTAAAATCTTTCAACATATTTTCAAAAATTTTGAGAGGAACTTTAAAAATTTCCACATTAATTTTAAGAATCTCAACTGGAATTTTAGAAATTTTAACTTGTAACTATAAAAATTTTGAACAGGATTTGGAAAATTTAGTGAGAATTTTAAAAGTTTCACCAGGATTTAAAAAACTTTGCAGAAAACTTTAAAAATTTGAACATTAATTTTAAGAATCTCAACTGGAGTTTTAGAAATTTTGACGTGGAATTGTAAACATGTTGACGTGGATTTGAAAAATTCTAGAGAGAATTTTAAATGTTTCAATAAGATTTCAACAATTTTGGAAGGGATTTGAAAAGTTTCAATGGGAATGTGAAGAATTGGGACGAAAAGTGAAGAATTTTGAAGGGACTTTGAAAAAATTTCAACAGTGATTTTACGAATTTCAACTGGAATTTTAGAAATGTTGACGTGGATTTGGAAAATTCTAGAGAGAATTTTAAAAGCTTCATCAAGATTTCAACAATTTTGAGAGGGATTTGAAAAGTTTCAATGGGAATGGGAAGAATTGGGACGAAAACTGAAAGATTTTGAAGGGACTTGGAAAAAATTTCAACAGTGTATTTATGAATTTCAACGGGATTTTTAGAAATTTTGACATGGAATTGTAAACATGTTGACGTGGATTTGGAAAATTCTAGAGAGAATTTTCAAACTTTCAACAGGATTTCAACAATTTTGAGAGGGATTTTAAAAGTTTCAATGGGAATGTGAAGAATGGGGACAAAAATTGAAAAATTTTGAAGGGACTTTGAAAAAATTTCAACTGGAAGTTTAGAAATTTTGACGTGAAATTGTAAACATGTTGACGTGGATTTGGAAAATTCTAGAGAGAATTTGAAAAGCTTCAACAGGATTTCAACAATTTTGAGAGAGATTTGAAAAGTTTCAATGGGAATGGGAAGAATTGGGACGAAAATTGAAAAATTTTGAAGGGACTTTGAAAAAGTTTCAAGTGGAATATTAGAAATTTTGACGTGAAATTGTAAACATGTTGACGTGGATTTTGAAAATTCTAGGGAGAATTTTAAAAGTTTCAACAGAAATTTTCAAAGAAACTTTAAAAATTTCAACATTGGTTTTAAGAATCTCAACTGGAATTTTAGAAATTTTGACGTGAAATTGTAAAAATTTTGATGGGGATTTGGAAAATTTAGAGAGATTTTTAAAAGTTTCAATAGGATTTGAAAAATTTTGACAGGAATTTGAAAGATTTTGATAGGATTTTAAAAATTTTGAAGGAAACTTTAATAATTTCAACATTAATTTTAAGAATCTCAGCTGGAGTTTTAGAAATTTTGACGTGAAACTGTAAAAAATTTTTACGGGGTTTTGTAAAATTTAGTGAGAATTTAAAATGTTTCAACAGGATTTCAAAAATGTTGAAGGAAACTTTAAAAATTTCAACATTAATTTTAAGAATCTCATCTAAAATTGTAGAAATTTTGATGCGAAATTGTAAAAATTTTGACGGGGATTTGGGAAATTTATTGAGAATTTAAAAAGTTTAATTTTAAGAATCTCAACTGGAATTCTGGAAATTTTGACGTGAAATTGTAAAATATTTGACAGGGATTTGGAAAATTTAGTGATAATTTTAAAAGTTTCACCAGGATTTCAAAAATTTTGATGGGAATTCGAAAAATTTGAACATTAATTTGAGAATCTCAACTGGAATTTTAGAAATTTTGATGTGAAATTGTAAAAATTTTGACAGGGATTTGGAAAATTTAGTGAGAATTTTAGAAGTTTCACCAGGATTTCAAAAATTTTCAGGGAAACTTTAAAAATTTCAACATTATTTTTAAGAATCTCAACTGGAGTTTTAGAGATTTTGACGTGAAACTGTCAAAATTTTGACGGGGATTTGGAAAATTTAGTGAGAATTTTAAAAGTTTCACCAGGATGTCAAAAATTTTGATGGGAATTCGAAAAACTTGAACATTAATTTGAGAATCTCAACTGGAGTTTTAGAAATTTTGACGTGAAACGGTCAAAATTGTTACGGGGATTTGGAAAATTTAGTGAGAATTTTAAAAGTTTCACCAGGATTTCAAAAATTTGAAGGTAACTTTAAAAATTTCAACATGAATTTTAAGAATCTCAACTGGAGTTTTAGAAATTTTGACGTGAAACTGTAAAAATTTTGACAGGGATTTGGAAAATCTGCCCCTCAAGAGGAAGAAAAAGAGGAGAATGGAGGAGACAGAAGAGTGCTGCTCAGGGTTAGAATTAGGTTTAGTATTAGGGTTACAGATTGTGGGTAAGGGTTAGAATGAAGGCTTGGGTTTAGGTTTAGTGTTTAGGGTTTGAGTTAGTGATAGGGTTAAAGTTATATTTATGGGTTAGGATTAGGATTAGAGTTACAGTTTGCTGTTAGGTGCTAGGGTTAGATGAGTGTTAGGGGTTAGTGAAGAGTATTATGGTAATAAGTTAGGGATAGGGCTAGGGACAGAGTTAAGGTTGGGTTTTGGTTAGAGGTAGGTTTATGGTTTAAGTTTAGAGTTAGTGGTTAGGATTAGGGTAGGGTTAGGGATGAGGAATTGGCATTGTAGTTAGTGATAGGGTTTGGCGATATGGGAAATGGTTAGATTTTGGGTTTGGGGTTAGGATTAGGGGTCTGGTAGTGCTTGGAATAGTGGTTAGGGTTAAGAGTTAGTGTTAGAGCGATGGGTAGAGTAAGGGCTGGAATTTGGGGTAGAGCTGGGATTAGCAGTTAGGACCAGGATCAGAGTTTTGCTTAGGGTTATCATTTGTTGGTTATGGTTTCTTGGCTAGTGTGTATTAGTTAGGTTTAGAGTTAGGATTAGTGTTTAGGGTTAGGTTTCAGTGTTAGGGTTAGGGGCTAGGGTTAGAGGATATGTTAGGTTGAGAATTAGTGCTACAGGTTAGAGTTAGGATTAGGTTTGTATTAGCGTCAGAGGGGGCTAGTGTTTTGTCAGATTTAGGGATAGGGCTTTGGGTAAAGCACAGGGTCAGGATTAGAGTTACCAGTTAGGGATTAGGAGTAGTGTTAGGTTGAGATAAGGTGTATGGTGAGGCTTAGATAAGGGTTAGGGGTTTGGGTGTAGAGTTAGAGTTAGCATTAGGTAAGGTTTCAGGTTAGGTTTAGATTACAGGTAGGTTTAGGGGTTAGGGTTATAGTTAGGATTAGGGTTTGCAGTTAGGGTTAGTGGTTAGTTTTTGAGTTCTAATTAGAGGTAGGGTTAGACTTAGCCTTAGGGAAAATAATTAATTTTAGTTTTAGGGATAGGATTTGGGTTAGTGTTAAGGTGTAGGGGTTATTGTTAAAGTAAGTCTGAGGTTTACAATGAGGGTTGCAGGCTAGGGTTGGGGTTAAGGTTTAGGAGTTAGGTTTAGAATAGGTTTTAGGGGTTTGTTTTTGTGGTTAGAGTTAGAAGCAGAGTTAAGGACAGGGTTATAGTAAGCAGTTAGGACTTAGGGTTATGGTTATAGTTAGGCTTAGGGTTAGATTAGGGTTATTGTTAGGGTTTGGTATTAGGGCTTTGGTTAGGGCTAGAGTTAGCATTAGGTTTCAGGTTTAGTCTTAGGGTTAGGATTTACAGTAAAGGTTAGAGTTAGGGTAAAAATTAGGGCTTAATTTAAGGGTTAAGTTAGGGTTAGATTGAGAGTTAGGGTTAGAATTTGGTTTAGGTTTAGCATTTAGATGAGGGTTAGGTTTTAGATAAGGTTGAGGGTTAGTGTTAGATAAGGTTTTGGGTTAGGGGCTAGAGGTTAGAGTTTGGGATAGGCTTATGGAGCATGGTTAGGGTTAGTTTTTGGGGTTAGGGTTTTGAGTGAGGGTTATGGGTCAGGTTTTGGGTTAGAGTTGGTCTTAGAGCTGGGATTAAACTTTGGGCAAGAGGTTAGAGTATAGCGTTAAGGGTTAGGAGTTTGTGTTTGGGTTATATGAGGTTTAGGTTAGGGTTACGTGGTAGGGTTAATGTATACGGTTAGATTTAGGGTAGAGGTAAGTGTTAGGAGTTACAGTTAGGGTTAGGCTTAGGAATTAGGGGGTTGGGTTAGATTTTGGGGTTAGGGGTTTGAGCTAGGGTTAGGGGGAAGGTTTACATTTAGGGTTAGAAATAGGGTTAAACGTAGGGCAAGGGGTCAGAGTTAGGGTTAGAATTCCTGTGTTTGAGTTAGATGAGGTTTAGGATTAGGGGTATGTGTTAGAGTTAGGCTTTAGGGCAAGGAGTTATGGTTAGTGCTAGAGTTAGGAGCTAGGGATTAGTCTGAGAGGTAGGGTTTGAGGTTCGGGTATGTGTTTGCATTGGGGTTTGGGTTAGGTGTTCAGGTATTAGGGGTAGGATTTGATTAGTGTTGGAGTTCAAGAGTAGTGTCAGTGGAAGTGGTTAGGGTTAGGAGTTAGTTTTAGGAGGTAGGGCTAGGGTTAGGGTTATGTTTAGAGTCAGGTTTAGGGTTAGAGTTAGGGGTAGGGTCAGTGTTTGATTAGGATTAGGGTTAGAATTAAGGTTAGGGCTTTGGGGTTTGGGTTAGGGGTAGAGTTTGGTTTTAGGTTTAGGCTTAGATTTGTGATTACAGTAAGAAGGCTAAGCATTAGGTTTAGAGTTGGAGTTAGAGTTAGGGGTTTGCATTAGTGTTCCATTAGGGTGAAGAGAATTGGGTAGAATTTAGGGTTAGGCTTAGGGTTGAGGGAGTAGCATTAGTGGACATAGTTAGGAGTAGCTTAGGTGTAGGAGTTGGGGCTTGGGGTAAGATTTAGGGGTTGGGGTTAGAGTTAGGGATAGGAAATATAATTAGGATTAGAGTAAGGGTTAGATTAAAGTTTAGGGGTTAGGCAGTAGTGTTAGAAAAGGTGGTTAGGGTTAGGTTTTAGAATTCTGTTGGAGATAGGGGTTCAGGTTCATGGTTAGGGAGTAATGTTATTGTAAATGGTTAAGATTAGCATAGGAGATTAGGTTTAGGGGTGAGGCTAGAGTTAGGGTTAGAGTTAGGGTTAGGATTCTGTTTAGAGGTCAGGTTAGGGTTAGATTTCATGTTAAGGTTAGTGTTGGGTTAGGCTGGTTTAAGGGTTGTGGTTAAAGTTAGGTTAGTGATAGGGTTATGGTTATGTTAAGGTTAGGGTTTAGGTTTAGTGTTAGGACTAGGTTTCAAGTTAGGGTTAGAGTTAGTATTAGGGTTTAGGCTTACCATTAAGGTTATAGTTAGTGTTAGGGGTCAGCATTAGGGTTATCATGTTTGTGTTAGGGAGCAGTGTTACGGTTAGTGGAACTGGTAAGGGTTAGGTAGGGTTAGTTTCAGGGTTTAGGGGTTATTGCTCGAGTAAGGGTGAGGTTTAGATTGATGGTTACTGGCTAGGGTTAGGGTTAAGGTTTAGGGCTGAGCTTTAGAGTCAGCTTTAGGGGGTTGGTGTTAGGCTTAGGTATTAGGGAGAAGAATTAGGGTTAGATTGAAGGATAAGATTATGGCTAGGATAAGTGGTTAGGACTTAGGTTTAGGGTTATAGTTCCTTTTAGGGTTAGATTAGAGTCAGTTATTGGGTAGCGTTACCAGTTAGGGAGAAAGATTAGAGTTAGGGTTTGATGTTAGCGTTAGATTTTGGGTTGGGGGTATTGTTAGGTTAGGGTTTGGATTTCTGTTTATGTGATGTTAGTCTTAGGGTTAGAGTTAGGGGTTTGTCTTAAATTTTAAGATTAGATTTAGGATTAGTATTTAGGTTTACATTTAGGCTTAAGTTTTAGGATTTGGTTTAGGGTAATGTTTGGATTAGGGTTAGTGTTAGGGGTTCCGGAGTTGTCTTAGGGCTAGAGTTAAGTTTTGGGGTTAGATTTAGGGGTAGGGTTAGATTAAGGTTTAGGGTTAGAATCAGGGTTAGGGCATTGAATTAGCTTTAGAGTTAGGGTTAGAGGTTGGTCTTAGATTTAGCCTTTGCTTTAGGATTACAGTAAGTGATTGGACTAACATTAGAGGTTTAGATTTAGGGATAGGTGTTAGGGGTAGTGTTAGGGTTATTATTAGGGTTTGATTAGGATTAGGTTTAGGGTTTATGGGTAGGGATGTGGTTAGTGGTAAAGGTTAGTATTAGGGTTAGTGTTAGAGGTAAGGATTAAGGTTAGGGGTTAGGGAATAGTGTTAGTATAAGCAGTTAGACTTAATGTTTAGGGGGAAAGGGTTAAGGGTGGCACTATTTGTAAGTATTACAGTTATAGTTAGGTTTAGGTTAGGGGTGAGTGTTAGGGGTTAGAGGTAGAATTAGGGTTAGATTTAGGGTTAGAATTAGGCTTAGATTTTAGACTTAGAGTTAAGATTTGAGTTAAAGATAGGGATTAGGATTAGGGTTGGGGTAAGGGTTGGATTAGAGTTAGATGTTGGGGTTAGGAGTTTTGTTATTTGGATGGTCAGGTTTAGGTTTTAGATTTATATTGAAGGGTTAGGGCTAGGACACTGGGTTAGAGTTAGAGGTAGTGTTAGTGTTATTTTTGGGATAGCGCTTTAGTGTTAAACTTTATCTTAGAATGATGGGTCAGGATTTAGCATTAGAGAGAGGTTTAGGTTAGGGTTTAGGGTTAGGCTTAGATGTTGGGTTAATGGTTAGGGTTAGATATTAGGGTTGGGTTAGTGTTAATTTTAGTCTAAGTGCTTACGGTTGGTGACTGGGTTCATGGGCTAGGGATATGAATGGGGCTAGGATTAGATTAGGGTTATGTTTAGGTTAAAGTTTGGTTTAGAGGTGAATTTAGGGGTTAGGTGTAGATTTCAGCTTAGAATTAGGGTGTAGTGTTGGGTCTGGGTTAGGGCTAGGTTAGGTTAGTTTCGGCTTACCATTAAGGTTAGGTTAGTGATAGAGTTAGGGTTAATTTAGGGTTATAGTTCAGATTGGGGTTAGGGTTTAGGGTTTCTGTTAGGGTTAGAGTCAGGGTTAGGGCTCAGTTTTAGATTTATGGTTAGAGTTAGTGGTAGAGGTTAGGGGTAAGGTTAGGGTATGGGTTGGAATAGTGTTAGGTTTCGGGGTTAGGATGTAGTTTGGATTTACATTTAGGGTTTGGTTAATGTTCAGGTTAGAGTTAGGGTTAGTTGTTAGTTTTAGATTTACAGTTAGGGATAGGTTTACAGTTAGGATTAGATTAGTGTTAGGATATAGTTAGTGTTAGGGCTAAGCATTAGGTTTCAGAGTTAAGGAATAGTGTTAGTGTAAGCAGTTAGGGTTAGGTTTTAATATTAGGGTTGAAGGGTAGGACTAGGGTTAGGGTTAGAGTTAGGATTATGGGTAAGTATTAGAGTTAGATTAGGTTTAGAAGAGGGTTAGAATGTAGGGTTGGAGTTAGCGTTAGGGGTTAGTTTTATGTTTTGGGTTAGAGTTAGGGCTGGGGTTAGCGTTAGGGTTAGGGTTAGGGTTAGTGTTAGGCAGTAGTGTTAGTGGAATGGTCAGAGTTAGGTTTTAGATATCTGTTGGAGATGGAGGTTGGGGTTGCCATTAAGGGTTGCAATTCTGGTTAGTGGTTAGGGGGTAGTGTTAGTGTAAATGGTTAGGATTAGTGTAAGGGGTTAGGTTTAGGGGTTAGGGGTTGGGATAGCTTTAGGGTTAGGATTTGAATTAGGCTTAGTTTAGGGTTAGAGTCAGTTGTAAGAGTTGCAGGTTAGGAGTTAGGGTTAGGGCTTGGTTTAGTGTAGTCTTTGGTTTAAGGCTGGTGTTAGTATGATGGGTTAGGGTTAGTTTTAGGATTAGGCTAGGGTTATGGGTTAGGGTTAGAGGTCGCATTAGGGTAAGCTTTCAGTGGTTCGAGTTAGGGTAAGGGTAGAGTTAGGGTTAGTTTTAGTGTAAGTGGTTAAGGTTAGGGGTAGGGATAGGCTTACGTTTAGGTTTTGGGTTATACTAGGGCTAGTTTTCGGGTTGAGGGGGTTGGGTTTAGGTTAAATTTTGTGCAAGAGGTAGGGTTAGGATGGTGTTTGGGTGAATGTTATGGTTAGGTGAATGATAGGTGTAGGGTAAGTTTTAGGTTTAGGGGTTAGGATTCTGGTTAGGGTAAGGGGTGGATAAGTGTTAGGGTTACGGCTTAGGGAGTTTTGTTATTTGAATAGTCAGTTTTAGGTTTTAGATTTATATTGAAGGGTTAGGGATAAGACAGTGGCCTAGGGTTAGAGGTAGTGTTAGTGTTATTTTTGGGATAGGGGTTTAGGGTTATAGTTAGAATGATGGGTTAGGATTTAGCATTAGATTAGAGAGAGGTTTTGGTTACGGTTTAGGGTTAGGCTTAGAGGTTGGGTTAATGGTTAGGGTTAGATAATGGGGTTGGGTTAGTGTTAATTTTAGTCTAAGTGCTTACGGTTGGTGGCTGGGTTCATGGGCTAGGGATATGAATGGGGCTAGGATTAGATTAGGGTTATGTTTAGGTTAAAGTTTGGTTTAGAGGTGAATTTAGGGGTTAGGTGGAGATTTCAGGTTAGAATTAGCGTTAGGTTTGGTTAGGTTAGTTTCGGCTTACCATTAATATTAGGTTAGTGATAGAGTTAGTGTTAGGTTAGGGTTAGAGTTCAGGATTGGAGTTAGAGTTTAGGGTTACTGTTAGAGTTAGAGTCAGGGTTAGGGCTCAGTTTTACATTTATGGTTAGAGTTAGTGGTAGAGGTTAGGGGTAAGGTTAGGGTATGGGTTGGAATAGTGTTAGGTTTCGGGGTTAGGATATAGTTTGGATTTACATTTAGGGTTTGGTTAGTGTTCAGGTTAGAGTTAGGGTTAGTTGTTAGTTTTAGATTTACAGTTAGGGATAGGTTTACAGTTAGGATTAGATTAGTGTTAGGATATAGTTAGTGTTAGGGCTAAGCATTAGGTTTCAGAGTTAAGGAATAGTGTTAGTGTAAGCAGTTAGGGTTAGGTTTTAATATTAGGGTTGAAGGGTAGGACTAGGGTTAGGGTTAGAGTTAGGATTATGGGTAAGTATTAGAGTTAGATTAGGTTTAGAAGAGGGTTAGAATGTAGGTTAGGTGTTAGGGGTTAGGTGTAGATTTCCTGTGTGTCCTGGAAATTTTGCTCAGACTTCCCATACTCAACATGCTATCTCTGCCTATTCAGGAAGGGTATGCCGTTGTTTCAAGACTTACAAAATGCAGTTGATTATAGACTACATATATTTTCTTCTTCCTACAATTTGGCAAATAACCTAAGCGTGCAGCAGCAATACTAATTGACATATCCTTATTATGCAGCAGGCAAACTCTTCCTACTATACCAAGGCAAACTCGAGAGCAACAACTCAAGCTTGCAAAATGGAAAATAAACCACAAGAAGTATCTTTACCTTTTCTATCCTTTATATGCAATTCCATTTTATAAATTATGCTGTAAATGCTGTAAAATATTTCAGGACAAACACAACAGTAGAATAGTTTAGGTTGGAAAGGATCTCAGGAACACGTCTAAGTACAACCTACAAGTCAAAGCTGGGCTGGCCCTGACATTGCATCGTGTTGCTCAGGGCCTCATCCACATCTGTCATACAACAGGAATCAATCCCAAGTGCAGCCGGTATAGGTTTGTTCCCAAAGGAAGAAAACACAGTTCCTCAGCAAAAAAATACATCGTGGTGTATGTCACATGAACTAACTTATCAGGAAACTTCCAGCTTCACAGAACAACTACAACAAAACAAAAGGAGCATACAGATTGGGGTGCAGGGAGGAGATTTGAGGCAAAGGAGATCTCAGGCCCTGTGTCAGCCCCATCTCTCACGACTGCCTTGTTTGTGGCACACCAGTAAAGCATTTGTTCCTATTCTTCTGCTGTGGTACTGAGAGAAACATTCTGAGCAAACTCTGTGGAGTGTGTTAGTTTTAAGAAGAAATCCCAGAACCAGATAACTTCAACAGCTAAGGTCACATTCACATGTAATGGTGAGTTTATGTAAATCTTTTCTGTACATTTTGGGAAGGATGATTGGACAGGCATCCTTAAGGTTCAATGTAAAAAGAATGTCCTCCCATTCATTTTGTTGTGCTGATGACTTACCACTTCCTGAACGTTTTCTTGCTTTTGAAATTGCTTAGTTGGCCTAACAACAAAGCTCTGATGGAACTGGAACTCCTTCAGCTGAGGACTGTCACAAATTCAGTGGGATGAGTTGAAGGGAAGTTTTGTGTAGTATCTTTATATTAGAAGCGAAAAATGGTAGTTTAATGGTTGGAAAAGAAATTCTGAATTCTATGTCCTTAATTAATTATCGTGAGTGCCTTAGAGCCCCTCTATGCCACATGTGCCTATTTCATAAAGTGAATATGACAAGACTTGCAGTAACAATGCAACACTTAGGATAATGTTTGCATGATGCTCATAATCTTTGGGTATAATACACTAACTAAATGCAAAGTATTATTAACCTCTGTTAGTTTCATTTCTCTGGATGAAACACTTGAATGTAGTATGTAGAATGTAGAAATACTTGAATTGTATATAAACTATTCAATATTAGATGAAGCCCTAATATCTCTGCATTTTAACAAATTGAAAAAATGTGTTAAAGGAATAAACTTAAATTCAGTCAATTTCAATGTATCATACCTGGCTCAGGGATTAGTTGACTTTGGTCTCAAGTAGCATAGAGGAAAAATTGCAGTAGGGCACTCAAATCTAGGAGGGGGAAAAAAAGGCAAAATACAGAGACAGAATACAGCAAAATTCATTCCAGAATTTAGACAACTTTTTCACGGCAGGAGCGGTATCTGCACAAGCAGTAAGATACACCTTATTTTGGACTACAAAGCAGCATCTTTTGAAACACATGCTCCAACCCAATGGCCTTTCACAAACAACTGCTCAGGTTCACAGCCATTATGGTCTTTTTTTTTTCTGTTGTGCAAAAAAGGATGGTAATTTAGGTGATCCTTGAGGAAATAAAAAAGCAGCTACAGTTACTAGTGTACTGTCAGGGAACAAACTGCCTTAGCTGATTGAATTATTGGTATACTGCTTCTTAGAGAACTTGTTTAGAAACTGCTTATATAGAACCTGCTTAGCATACCTCCTTAGCACAAGTGACTAAGTTTGCTTAGGCTGCAAGCTGTGAGCTTTTGAACTTTCTGCCTTGTTAAGCTAAAAAGGCCCCAGTGACTGTTCCAGCTGGAAAATATGGGAAGTTTCAATCCTCAACAGGAACTGCATCCCTGGAGATAAAGGAATGGATCAGAGGGTCTAAAAGAAGATAAGAAACAGAATAATGTTTTGGTTATTGCCAAGGACTTATTTTTCTCCCCAACTGCAGGTGCAAAATAAAAATTGAAAGTCAGGACTTGAGTTGACTTCTAGTCTGGTCAGTAAAAAGAAAAACAACTATCCGCATAGCTAAGAAACAGCCCACCTGATGAAAACGAAGAGATCCAATGAAGAATGTGGAGATCCCAGACTCTTAATTTTACAATCGGCACAGATTGATGCATGAGGGGTGGGAAGCTTAGATTGTAAGGGTGTAATTGCTCAAAGTTTTCTCTGTTGAGGGTCTCTCTACTGGAGACACCCAGCGCAAGCTGCTCTGTGCAGTACCTTGCAAATAAATTATTTCTTTTAGCAGAATGAGATGTACATTCCATACATGCACAGTCACATGAGCACACATAACAGGCTATTACAAAACCGCGATCTGAGATCTCCACCAGTTAGAAAGTGTAAGAGCCCCCCTGAAAGAGATGTGCATTTGTATACGGCAACAGTTAAAAACCAGATTGACATCTGGTAGATCTAACAACGTTTCAATTTTTAACAATATCTCTATATTTTATAATTTTATCTGAAAGATATCCTTTGTTATAACTCTGGTATGTTTCAACTGAAATACGCCTTAAAAGACATACATAGCACCCACTGCTATTCGTTAGCACTGTGTAATTAAAGTGAATGCCTACTGTGTAATCAAATGGCATGCCTTGAGGAAAATCAAATGCCTTTCTTTTGATCAGGCACGACTTTGTCTTCAAAACCAACACAGTCGGACCTGGGAACTGAACTCAGGTCTCCTGCCTGGCCATGTCATTTCCTCCTCACTGGGATAAATAATCCCTCGGCGCAGCTCTTGGAGCGGTAACAACCGTTCCTCTGCAGGAACCTCCTCCCAGCGCTCACAGCAGCAGCGTTCGCCTCTGCCCGAGGAACCAGCGACCACGCTCGCAGACGCCCAGCAATGTGGCAACTGCAAGACAACCCTTCCCCTGCACACTCTCGCTTTATTCCACATCTGGTTCTAGTACTCATTGCTACAACCGACTTTTAATTTTGCAGTGTCCCACTCCTGCAGTGGTAACAGGTATACATAGGACTAAATTACCTTTGACACTATTTTTTATAAATAATTTGATAGAATAGTGCTGCCAGGTATAGTTTTTAGTAGTTCTGCCAGGTTCTGCCTGTATTTTATGGTCTTGTTCACTGAGAATGTTGAATAAAATTCATTTAAATCCTTAAATGGAAAGCACTATATAAACCTAAATAAATATTATTTTTATTAAAACATATAACAGAATCTAATCCAAACTAAACAGTTGTGAGAAGTTACCTTCTCCAAACCATGTTGAGTGAATATTCCCCAAGAATGGATGAGTTTGAATCAGCTTCTATTTTATTCTCATCTTCAAAACCAGAATGATTTTCCCTTGCTGCAGGATTTTGCTTGGAGAAATTGAAAGTCCTGCCTACAGAAATATGTGCCAAAAACACCCAACAGATTTGTTCCCTGACTATAAGGAGACTGTTTCTAGTTGACTAAAATTCTCACATTTATTACAGACACACTTATTTGGTCACAGGAAGATCTCACAAGGTAAACTATACCTGCAACAATCAATCAACTCCAGCGTAAATCTGAGATTAACTTTGTTGTAGCCACTTTCGTGAAGATCCCGGGCACAGAGAGATCTCTGACTGAAGGTGCCTCTTCCTCTTACATTGTAAGAGGGCGGTGTGTTCATATGTAAACATCATCAGTTTCACGTGTAAATCTCAAGTTAATTTCCCAAGCCAGTTGTCTGTATAAAAAAATGACAGAGCCAGACTGCAAGCCTACCCGATGCATCTTGCATTCCCCCACAGCTACAACCATTGTGCAGAAATCTAACTCCTAAAGTCTGATTTATTTCAGGAATGACATGTCTGGTTGAGAAAATACGGGGATGAGGGCTCATAGAAGAGTGTCCCTCTGCCCTGTATTGCTATTATTGCTCATGACCTACGTGTGCTAACAGCTGTTTCATAAACCACGTTAGGAAACTGGAACTGTTCAAAGACTACAAATCTAAGCCAGGATACAGTTCTGGGGAGGTTGGGTAACAACATTCCAGCTATATTGATGGGGCATCATCAATGTTCCCGTTATATTTTGTGTAAAAATAGACTAAAAAAATCAAAAAGTGCTAAAAGCTTTTCCAGCCTTGGGGAAATAAACTGCAGCAGTGGGTTATGATGTGACCAACAGAGTAAAAGTATTACCAATACTAATAAAGTGAGTGGCATGCAGAATGAGAAATTGTAGAATTTTATGTATGTAATGCAGTTAGATTCAAGGCATAACATCTATATCAAACTTCCCAAGTTTATTTCAATTTGTTTTATTTGTGAAATTCCTGGAAGGTCTATTTGGCCCATGCTCCACAGCAAGGTCCACCACCCAAACATCACATCTAAATTTACATAATTAGCAGCACTGGAAATTTTCACCTAATGCTGCCTGAACGATTGTCTTTGTGTGACCTCACCCATGCTTATCTGACTGGCAGCTTTTCCTCTCAGGCTTACTCCCAATCCTGCCAGCAGTTTCTGCAAAACAGGTGTTACTGCAGTATTGTGTGCTCCAAAACACAAGACAGCTCTGGGAAATTTGTTTTCCCCGATAGTAAAATGACATAAAGTACATAAGAGGTAATGCCTGTTTTGTAGAAAACACACTTTGATTTGCATTGTAGATCTGCAAAAATCTATACAGACTCGTTAAAAAATGGTTGGAAGGGTCTAGTCCAGCCTCCAGCTCAAAGAAGAGCTAACATCAGATTTAGAGCACAATCCTCAATCAAGTCCCCAGGGATGGAGATTACAATGTCTCTCTGGGAACCTATTCCAGGGCTTAAGCAGCCACACTAGGCATTTTTTTCTATATATATTCATTTGGAATTTTCCTCATTTTGACATGTGCCCTTTGCCTTCCTGCTTTTTGCTGGGCACCTGAGAATAATTTGCCTCCATCTTCTCCGCTTTAGGTCACATAAGACTTCCATTATATCCCCTTCAGACTTGTTTTCTCCACACTAAGCAAACCCAACTCTCCCATGCCCTGTGCTCCAGCCCATGAGCGACCCCGAGTTGACCTGCGAGTCTGTGCCCTGGGGAACTGGAGGAGACACAAAACCAGCGGCCTCGCTGCAGGTGAGTCACAGGCCTGCTGGCCAGAGGGCGTTGGTCACACCCGCCCCACTGGCCGTGCCCTGGTAACTCAGCCCCACACCTCCAGGGACTCATCACTCACTCACCTTAAATCCCAGAATCCCAGAATGTCAGGGGTTGAAGGGCCCTGGAAAGCTCATCCAGTGCAATCCCCCCATGGAGCAGGAACACCCAGATGAGGTTACACAGGAAGGTGTCCAGGCGGGTTGGAATGTCTGCACAGAAGGAGACTCCACAACCCCCTGGGCAGCCTGGGCCAGGCTCTGCCACCCTCACCAGGAACAAGTTTCTTCTCATCTTTCAGTGGAACCTCCTGTGTTCCAGTTTGCACCCATTGCCCCTTGTCCTGTCACTGGTTGTCACCCAGAAGAGCCTGGCTCCATCCTCCTGACACTCCCCCTTTCCATATTGTTAACCACTAATGAGTCACTCCTCAGTCGAGGCTGAGAAATTGCCCTTACCGGACACCAGGCATCAACAGGATGGTGACATTTTTTGCATGCATGTAACACAGATGATATGTATAGTACACTTATGCAATAATCCTCATATCCCATACTAATTTTAAGTGTAGTAAATAGTATTGACTGCCAATCCATCATTTAGGTATGTATTTTACTGAATACTTTTTTTTTACCAGAACATCAGGACCACAGAATCACAGAATGGTTGGGGTTGGCAGGGACCTCTGGAGATCATCCAGTCCAACCCACCTGCTAAAGCAGGGTCACCAGAGCAGATTGCACAGGAAGGTGTCCAGGCGGGTTGGAATGTCTGCAAAGGAGACTCCACAGCCTCCTTGGGCAGCCTGGGCCAGGCTCTGCCACCCTCTAAGTAAAGAAGTTTTTCCTCGTATTCACATGGAATCTCCTATGCTTCAGTCTGTGCACATTGCCCCTCACCACATTCAAACCGGCGCGCCCTTGCGGAGATTCACGCAGCAGTCACAACCACGGTGCAGTTTTTAGCCTGTACCGCTTCGTTTTTCACTGAGGCCGTGAGTGGTGGAGCGATCGCACCTCACACCGCCTGCGCGCCCACCACACACAGCGACACCTGCGAGAGCGGGGGCCGCGCGCCGCCGCCGGGGAGCGCGCCGGGGAGCGCGCCGGGCCGCCGCCTCGAGCCCGTTGCGCAGCAGCAGCCGAACTCCCGGCGCCCGCGGGCGCCCGCCCTGGCTGACTGACAGACCCGCCCGCCCCATCCCGCCTGACGGACCAGCCCGCCCCACCCCGGCTGACGGACCAGCCCGCCCCACCCCGGCTGGCGGACCCGCCCGCCCCACCCCGGCTGGCGGACCCGCCCGCCTGAGGCGGAGCCAACCGGCCTGCGCCGCCTGCGTCACGACGGCCGCCTCGTGCCGCACGCCTCCCCTCCCGTCACGCGGCAGAGGCGGGATGACGTCACTGGGCCGGGCAGCGGGTGGCGCAGGAAGCGCCGAGCGGTGCAGCCGGTGAGCGGGGCGGGTGTCTCGTGCTCCCTCAGGCGTCCCTCGGGCCGCGTCCCCCGGGTCCTTTCCCGCCCCCGGGTCGCTGTGTCCTTCTCTCCGGGTCGCTGTGCCCGGCCCGCCGGGCGGGAAAACCTTGGGAGGGCAGCGGGGGCTACAGTCACGAAGGGCGGGCGGGGCCGCCCCGTGTGGCGGGCCGGGCGGGCCGGGCGGCCCCGCGGCGGGAGCAGCCGCCGGGAGCTGGCGGGGCAGGTTGGCCCAGGGGCCGGAGCGGCCTTTCGAGCCGGGGAGGTCAGAAATAGGGCAGACTGTCCTTGCCCCCAAAATAGCTTTGGCGAGGGACGTTTCGCCAAGAAGCAGCTTTTCTGAAGGGGCAGCGGTAGGAAATAATAATTTTCTCTGGCACCGAGATGTAGAGGAGGCCTTCAAAACACTCAACTCCGGACCACAGAATGAAGTTTTATAAAAAAGCTGTAGGTTTTATGGGATTGTGTGAATTTGGTTTAAAACCTGTAGCTTCACGATAGTTTTAAAAGCCGTTAAACTGCTCATCGTACTTTTACAACAGATTAATTATGTCTGTCAAGGGGAAGACAAATATTAAAAGTTACAGTGTGTTTTTCATTTCAAACATTCCTATAGTATAGTAACATTACTATAGTATAGTATTAGGTACAGTAATAATGAAAATAAGTGGGATGTTTAAATTCATTCCTGGTGGATGCTTTTAGGCTGGTATGTTCTGTATTTACTCCTGGGTACCGTCAGCTGCTTGGTCATGTAGGGTGTTTGACAATACACGTTAGTGTTGGGTATGGTATTGGACTTATAAGCAAAATGAAAACTTTACTGGTTTGAAAAGTTGAAAAGAGACTTCAAGAAAATTCAAAATGAGTAAAACTTTAGTTATAATAGAGCTTATCTGGCGAGGAAAGTAACAACTATTTTTTTTTTTAATGTTAAATAATACTTTCCCCAGCTTATGGAAAAAAGGTGACAAGGGATTTAATGGATTAATATTGACTAGGCAGCTATTGAACCTTTGAATACAAGTTTGGTTATGGAAGTCTTGGCATCAAGTACCTTGTAACCTGACTCTGTTATACCTGACATCTATATGACAAACAATTATTTGCCTGTTTCACGATAAGCATTCTGTGACACTTAGTTGCAAAACAAAACATTTGTAAGGCTTAAGACCTATGTAATAGTAAAAGTTAAATGTTTGCTAATTTATCGAAGTGAAAACTTAGCTAAATGAATGCTAGTTTGGATTTTAAATGCCATCAGAACTTACATAGTACTAATAGGCTTTTAGATGCATATCTGGATAACAGAAGGAATGCTGATCCAGTGTTTAGCATTTTGTTATTTTTACCTGTGGCAGCACAACACAAGATGTAACTCAGAAGTACAAAGTTCAGATGTAGTATCCTAAGTAACAGGAGAAATGGTGGAATGTCTGTCAGTATCGGTTCCTTCTAGGCAGCTTGGTCAAACAGAACATAACTTGCCTTCCATAATTTTGCATACAAGAAACTGGAAGGACTTTGCTTGGACTGAAAGGACCTATGATCAATGATTTTTAAAACTGGAGTTACTTAAATGTTCAGAGGAGCAAAGCTTTCCGTACTTGAACCCAAGAAAATGTATTAAAAAGAAGCTTCAAGTAGTCATGAGTAATACGGTCAATTGCATATATACTTATCAGGCATATCTGCTTTTCCAGGATTCTGTTTAGCAGCGATCCTTACCCAAAATCATGGCAGCTGCGGGTGGTGAGGCGCAGCATCCCGGAGATCCTGGAGCCTCCAGGCTGCAGTTTGCTCCCTTCAGTAGTGCCTTGGACGCAGGATTCTGGCACCAACTAACCCAGAAGAAACTCAATGAGTACCGGTTGGATGAGGCCCCAAAAGTTATCAAAGGTTACTACTACAATGGTAGGTAGAAACTCAACATCTGACTTAGTAGTTTGGGTTTCTTGTGTCATTCTTCTAAGTATTTGTGTGACGTGCTTTAGGCATTTTGCTGAAACATTAAAAAACACAGCTGGGTGAGCTGTGAATTCTGGTGTGTCTGTGGGTTATTTATAACTTACATTAGCAAAAAGAGGGAGATTAATCTATGTATTGCAGTTTAAAAGAAGTGTGTTGCTGCTTTTTGTCCAGGTGATCCTGTGGGTTTGCCAGCTCGCTTGACATTGGAGTTCAGTGCCTTTGATATGTAAGTACATACTGTAGTTTACCTTAATTTGTATGTAGGGACACTTCCGTTACATAACAGTAATATTTTTATACATAATGTTACTTGGACAAATTCTACATGAAAATAAATGCATATTTTCATGAACTTCATGACAGTGGAGAGACTGATATGAATTGCAGACATTAACTCCCTGTGTCTGAAGTAGTATATTTATCTGAAGGGCCAAGTTTAAAATATGCTGGTAAGTCTCAGATTTACTTACTGTTTGTATATATGTTTATATAAAATACCATTTTTTCCATTTCTTCAACTTTTTGGCATAAATAAGGATATATCAGACATCTGACTTCTGGTCAGATTTTTCCTTAGGTCTGTTTTTAGTGAGGATTCATCGTTACAATTAGGATCTGAAAATAGTTTTGCAATCCCTAGCTGTTACATTGTAATATCTTCCAAAATATTTAACCTTTTAACTTGAATTTTGTACTTTCGCCTTTACCCCCAAAGTGAAATGTAGACCAGAGCTGCTCAGTGTGCACACCAAAGATGAGATGAGGAGGGAAAGGTTTTTTCCCTGTGGTTTTCATTTCCAGCAAATGCCTAAGATAATATAGCTAACATAGGAACAGATGTCTTGTTTGTTTTATATTGGTGGATTATTATAAAGTTGTACATTGCAGAAGTTACTTTCTTTGCGTTGTTTGGTCAGGGTGTTAGGAGCCTAGTGAGACTTTGTGCATTTTGAGATAATTTCTTAGGAGATATCATTCCATTAATTCTTAGGTAAGAACTTTTAGGAATGATAGTGAAAGCGTATACAGCAAAGTGCAATTGGAAGAAAGCTGTGATATTGGGAACAGGAATTTCAGATTAGGAAAAAAGGGATGGTACCGTGTTATTTGAGCTCTCAAATATTATGACAAAAATAAAACTATGACAGGTCCATTTGTGTAGTGTTTGCTTATTCTACTGTAGTAATTTTCTGTATATCTGTTTCTATACCTTAGGTAGTCAGTTTAGATGATCATGAGGAGTTCCCTTTTAGATTAAAAAATTTTTGGAAACTATATCATGTGTAGTTATTATGTAACTGAAATATTTGCTGTATTTGAGTTTTAGCAGTGCTCAGAAACATCAGTTTTGGAGAATGATGTTTAAGTGGTCAATGAAATCAATCAGATCTGTAAATTAAGGGAATATTGTAGTGTTTTTACCTAATTTACATTAAAAAGGGGGGAAGAAATATATACTGTGTTTGCAAACAGCAGCTTCTCCAGCTGATGATGTTACAAACTATAAAAGATACTCAGTCTCTTGTTTGGTTTGGGCTTCCTTTGGCTTGTTTCTTAAACATAAAATTTTAACCAAATAACTCTGTGTGTGAATGAAATACTGACATCTAAAGTTCAGTCTTAGTAATTTTTTTAGTAAAAATGACATTTGTCATGGATAGTCTATATTGGAACAGAATTTTTAAATCTTTGATTCAGTGCCATGTTGCTTAGGGATAATACAGATGCCGATGTATTTTCCAAGTCTTAATGTAGATGTGTATTTGCACAGGTTCTTATACCAAGCCATATTCAGTAAAGCAGCATGATTGTAAAATATTTTTATTAGAGCTGACTTTGACTTTTGTTACTGTGCCTCGTCATTTGACAGTTTCAGGACAACCTTACAGCACAGGGTGGCTCCTGCTACTGCTGCTGATCATGGTAAAGGCATTAGTATCCAGTTCCCAGGGTTTCTTTGTTTGATTTAGGAATGCACCAACACCAGCACGTTGCTGTCCTGCTTTTGGAACATTGTATAATACCAACACTTTAGAGACTTTCAAATCCTGTGATAAGAAATCACTTCTGGAAAAAGAAGCCAATGAGGTAAGATTAAAAATCAACTGGTAGAAAGGATTTGGAAATAGGCAGTAAAATGCTTTATATCTCTGCTCCAGATGTTGGAGATACTGTCCCTACTGTTTCATATAGTAGCCTCAGCATTTAACGTATTCTAAAAGGAGTAGTTTGATGTTTGCTTTTTACGTTTCTTGACAAGAGAGTAGAAAGTAGCTAATTATACTTGGAGGGCTTCCTTCAGTGTGCTGCTGGGCCAAATGTTAAGCTTAACAGTGCTGTAGAGTTGACATTGACTTGAATTCTGCAGAGCACGTTTTTAAAATTTGTCTTGACATTCAGAAGCCAGCAAATGCCTGGTTTAAACTCTAGATTACTGCAATTCATTTGTGTGTCAGTGACAGGGAAGCTCCAAAACAGCCAAAAGATAAAGCAGGGAAAGCAGGTGGCTGTCAAGGGAAGGGGCCGGTCTGCTTGCACTGTAATGATGAATGTAAATGTCATGGCTTGGGGAGAAGTGAAAATCAAACTAAGGCAGCCTTTTTCTTTTTGAGGTACTGCACTTTGACTAGTCCTTGATTCCTTTAATTAGACTGATTTTTCTGCCTGCTGGCCTTGAGTAGTGCAGTTCTCATGCATATCTGTGCTCAGGGCTATGAGTGTTTTGTGTTCCTGTGGCTGGTGCTTCCCTGGTGCTGGTAGGTGTGGTGCAATATCTGTCTTCAGGGAAACTGGGAAGGTCAGAATGCTTGATTAGCTTTTGTATTTATTTTTGTTTGTTTGTTTTAAGACAAAGACCAAGCAGCTCTGGCTCTTACCAGTATTACAGCTGCTTGTCTCACCAACGTGCAGTTGCTGCCCTCTTGCAAGTCTCCATTTTTTTGGTCAAATTTTCTAGTAGCTTATTGACATATATCTATAGATCCCATGAATGAAAAAGATAAGAGTACAATAGAAGGCTATATTAATAGCACAGTATGTTCTAGATTGTGCTAGTGTTAGTAGTTCATATACATGAGGTTTATACATGTTCCTGATGAGGTTTATTTTGTTTCATTTGATCCATTTGATTTTGTTTCATGCTTGATCCATGAACAGATGCTCGTCCTGTTCCCCAGCTTCCATGATTTTGTGTTAGAGAATGTGTGTCTCTGCCTTATATTTAGATCTTTAGAATCCTTTTAGCATAGGTAATGGGGGGTGGGATCAGATAGGAAAAGATCACAGTGAATTACTAGCAATGTTAATTTCAGTTTTGTAAAGGTAGCTGGAAGAATTAAAGGTTTCTGCAGCTGTTCTCGTGCTACCTTGGTATTTTGTTTCTCTGCCTTCTCTCTTCCTTATTCCCACAATGGCAGATATGGGAATCAATAAAATCTGGAGCTGCTCTGGAAAACCCTTTGCTCTTGAACAGATTCCTGCTGCTGACATTTGCAGTAAGTAAAGATAATGTGTCTCAGAGCATTGTAGTGGAAATAAACAAATAGTTTCTTTTTAGGACACGTACTGTATTAGTATTGTCATATTAATGTTATCAGGATCATTCTCAGACATCTTAAAATGTCTGAAAACATTTTTTTATAAAACTAACAAGCTGTTCTCATATACAGATATACAATATTTTACGATGTATTATTGAAAAAATGCTGGTACCATCTCATATTCTTTACTGCAAATGTATAAGGTTGTCTGACAGCCTTACAGATAACAGTAAAAGTAGAGCAACTGTATCATGTTTAACAAATTGAAAGTTCTAATAAAAAATGCTTCAGCTAACAAAAAGTGAAGTAGTGCCCATTTATTGTCTGTTTAAATCTTAAAAATATATACACAGAAGGGAAGTCTTCTAGTATTTTAAAAATTATTTTCTAAAACCATAACACAGTGCTTTGTGAAGTAGAGAGAACAATGGTAGCATGGTTACTGTCAGTTATGATTAGTATTCCAAATCATAATTTACCTCGATATATGTGTTTATTATCTAATTTTACGATTTTTTTTCCCCTAGGATTTAAAAAAGTATCATTTCTATTACTGGTTTTGCTACCCTGCTCTTTGTTTCCCTGATGGAATACATGTAATTCAGAAACCGGTGTGTCTTGGAGACAGATTCCCATTAAATCAGGTATTCAAAATACAAAATGTTATGGAGTCTGTAGCACTAAGCAGTTTTGTGGGCTGTACAACTGAATAATTTGAGAATCTAATTTGTTTTAAAATCTTCACTTATCTTATTTCCAGGTGGGATTTGTGAGGTTTTTGTTTCTGTCTCGTCTCCTTGTTGTGTAAAAGCTCTCAGCTTAATGCCACTTCAGCTTGATCCATCAGTCAGATGTGGATGTGGCAAACAATTCTTGAAGGGGTAGTTATGTTCCTTTTAATTGTCACATACAGCTTATTGAAAATATAGCTATGTTTTTGAAACTCATTATATTTTTAAGAAACTTCTTTAAAGGGACATCCACTGGGAGAGCGAAGTAATTAGTAATTACAAAATTGTTAATAAAAGTGCATGATTGTGTTAATAAAATGCATGATTGTACAAGAAAAAGAACTGGATAGGGAAGATTTTTTTTTTTAGAGAAAAGTTAACAATTTTTTGTATTTTCTTTATTATTTAGCAGATGTTAACACAAAACATTGAATGTTTTTTTAATGGCATTATAATCAATGAGAAACAGTTTGGATTTTTTCAGTGAAAAATGCTTCGTTTCCTTCTTTGCCGGAGACCCTCATTAGTTCTGTAGCAAAAAAACAGTGTTAAAATATATACCATGATTCAAAGGCGGTTTCAAGTAAATACTGAAAATAGATAAAATAAAATTAATGAAACTGTTCCTAATAATAGAGGAGCAGTTTTACTTTCGCATAAAGCTACTGTGACAATCAGAATGACATTTTTGTTTTGTTATCTTGTACTGGTAGATCAGCTTGTGGCGTCAATTATAACACCCTTGTTTAAAATTTGCATTGACAAGTACTGCTTTTGCAATTGAATTTTTGATCTCAGTTTTTGTGGTTATATTGGGCTTTAAAACTTCAGAATATTCTAAGATTGTTTGGGTGAGGTAGTTTTCCCAGATGGTAAAGCATTTGCTGTGTTTCTGTGTGAGATTGTTAAAACTGTTGGTTACAGTTGTCTTTTTGCTTCTAGATTCAAGCACTTCAGGAAGCGTATGACGAGCTTTGCCAGAAAGAGGGCGTTACAGCTTTGCCTTATTTTTTAATCAAGTATCATGACAATTCTGTTGTGATATCTCCACTGAAAAAGTGGGATGGTTTCTTCCAAGACCAAGGGGGAAAGGTAATGAGAAATTCATGTCTTTTTATAACCTAGAAATGTTAAATTTTCAAATGGTACAAAAAGTGTCTGTAATACTGAGCTGGGTACAATGGCCAATGAATAGGCTGGGTAAATACCTGAACACCAGCAGCTTGGATTCATTTTTGTGGCAAGTGTCTCTGGTTCTTAGGCAAGAGCCCAGTTACACCAGATTAATGGTCAGCTTGGAAACAAAGTTCTTCATGCTCCTTTTCCCTCGTTATCACAACAGAAACAACATAAGTTTATGAAAGAGTTAGCATAATAATTGAAGTTTTCCAACCACTTTACCTACAAGCTATGAAATGCAAACCACTAAAAATTGGTGCTCGACTGTTTTATGTATTTATTGACTCTGGTAGCAGTAAGCAGGGAATACTAAATGGAAGTTTTCAAGTTGCAAAGTGTGTTTTGCCACGTGTGCTTGTTATGAGAGCTTTGGATAAAAATTCCTGGGAATCTGTATATGAAGAATGCTCCAGGTAAGTGCCTTGTAATTTTGGAAGATAGGTGGGTTGTGCACCAGAAGAGGCTGGGATGTTTCTTCTGTTAAATACAGAAGATGCATGTCCTATGAGCATGAAGTGAGTACTGTCCATTGCTTTCAGTCAGGGAGGAATTATGATGATACATGAAGCAGATGTCATCAGAGCAAGAGTTGACTGGCTTGGTTGGCTTGCATTTATGTACATTAAATTCTGTTCTGGATCACGCTGCTCAGCTGCTGGACTTTGCTGGGTCTTTCTACATGCTTTACCGTCTTTATGTTTGGTGAACTTCAAACTTCTTTTTATCATGCATGTTATTGAAGTCCTAGGATTCAGAACTTTGAGTTACGGTGAAGAGTTAGTAAGTGCAAAAAAAGACATTTTTCTTTTAAGGAGGTCTTGTCACACCATACAAAAGTAATTTAGTTCTCTTTTATAGTGCTTAAATTATTTTTTTGCATTTGCAAATTTGTTTTTCTGAAATTAAGACCTAGTTGGAATTTCTTCTTTGTAAAATAAGAATGTGAGGGTTGAGATTTTAAATGGTACTATAACTACAGTAATGGGTCACAAATAAGAGCATACTTTATTATATAGGGACATTCTCAATGTGGAAGAAATCTGTAATCATTTGGAATCTATTTCTTCATTAACATTCACTTTGGAGGGAAGTGCTAAAATTTTAGACCTGTTGGATAAGATTTATTGCATCAGTACTGCCTGTAGAATTTGCATTTCAGTGACCAACTGAACTTGCTCCCCTGGAATATGGTTTTGCTGTTGCTGAGTCAGTTTTCTGCTGGTGTATGAAATGCAATCAGCTCAGGGTGTTCTGCCCGCTGCGGGCAGCAGTTGCAAAGCAGCAGCAGCGCGTGGCTGGGCAGGGATCCCTGTTCCTCCCATCTCATCCATGAGTTCAGCGTGTCCGGCCGTTCCAGGGATGCCTCACTGGTATGGTGGAGTTGAGACCAGTCTCTCTAAGCCCATTCACAGGGGAAGAGGGAGGAGAGAAGGGCTCTGTAGATGTGAGGCACAGGTATCATTAGTGATGGCCAAGTTCGGATTTTCAGCATACGTAAAGGTAGGCAGTGGCATGTTTCTAATCTCTGCATGTGGTTTGGTTCTGCATTGGCTGTGAAGTAAGTTCCTAGTTTAGATGCCTCAATTATGAACATGGTATTACAGTGATTGAAGGTGAGACAGGATGTCCAGTTCCTTCAATTAGATCCCATTTGAAGGTTGGCTTTACAGGTGAATTTATGCTGGTTTTCCTTTGACTTGACATCTTACTGGCCAGTCCCCTTTCACTTTTGGATCATCTCAAAATCAATACAGAATTTTGTTTTGAGAGCAAGGCTTCAGATGTTGGGCTTCTCCCATCATGGTGTGTTTAAGGAAGGTGCACATGCTGTAGTGAAAAGTGAATGTCCATAAAGAACCTCAACTGAACAAATCTCAAAGCTGTGGCAAATGCTTGACTGAAATCTGTGTGACCATGTGTTGGACATTTGTTAATAAGTAAAATGTGTGTAGGCCTTCTCTGTGCAGAATTTTTACATTAAGAATGCCAGATAGCTTTTACTGTGAACTGAATATCAGAATGGAAGATGTCTTCTTGTCTCTCATTTAGACCAATTTTATTTGCAGGTAACAGTTGGAGTTTATGATCCGTGTAATTTATCCCACTATCCAGGATGGCCACTGAGAAATTTCCTGATCCTGGCAGCACACAAATGGTATCTATTTTATTCTTTCCCACAAAGATTATTTATTGGTTGATATAAAGTGAGGCATTCTTTCCCCCATGACACTTTACTGGTATCACCCACCTGAGATTTAACCTTGACATGACTCACTTTCAATGATTCTGATTTTGCATATTCTTTTTGTTTGTTTGTTTCTGTCACAATTTCATGTAATTCCTGATCCTCACATGCATGCACGTACCTGAAAATACATGCTTCAGACCCTGCCAATACCCTCTAGCTGTTTTGAGTCTTGTTTAAAGTGTTCTGTGTTTTTTGTATAATTAATTAGAACCAAATAATAGTAGGACTTAGATTTTAAAAATCAAGTACCCTTCGTTTTTCTGTGGTGTACCTTGCTGAATGTTTTGTTGGGCAGAAGTTGGGAAGACAGGACATAGTTTTACATAGCAGTATTTGAAAAAAATAAAGCATTTAAAGTGTCATGTAATATTGAGTTGCTGTAAAAAACATGTAGCTGAGTTGCATTTCCGTAGTTTTGCCTTTTACATTCTAACTGTTTGATTTGGGGATTGGAATCATAAGGAGGAAAAATGATACTGTATCAAGAACTAAGAGGATATTGCTTGTTCAGTGGCAAAGTATGTTGTATCACCTCACATGTCCTCTATTGCTTCTCTGCTTTTATTTCTCTAAATATACCACTTGTCCAGCAGCATTGTGTAAATGAGAGTACAGGCTGACAGTGACATTTCTTTAGAGCTGTTTCACAACAAGTAGTTTTCTCATACTAGGCAATTGTTTTTATTTATACCTGATCAGAACAGCAGTGTTCCAGTGTTAAAAGAAAAGGCATTATTGAGAATCTGCAAGAGACTAAACTTGTGTGAACTTTTCCTATTAAGAAATTTCATGTCTGTTTTGTTTTGTTTTGTTTCAATGGCAGGGGCAGCATTCTCCGGTCCGTTGAGGTGCTCTGCTTCAGAGACAGGACCGTGCAAGGAGTGAGGGACATAACACACAGCATTATCTTTGAAATAAAACTGCCAGAGAGAGTCCTTGGCCCAGGTAATCCATTAAAAACAATCACTGTGAAGATGGAAAAAATGTATTAATACTACTCAATCATTGTTATGCTAAGTTATTTCTAATGGATTTAAAATTGTTTGAATTTCTGTTAAATGTCTGTAAAGGAAACAGTTCTTCAAAAAAGGAAGAAGCATCTTCCCTTTAAATGTTTTCCTTCTTAAATCATGTTTCTAATTAAAAAAAAAAAAAAAAAGGAGAAAATCCTCCTGGTGTCATGAAATACAAAGACCAGGCAATTAGCAAACTGTCTTTTTCTTTCATTAAATTGGCGTGCCATCCCTCAGCTAGGAAGAATACATATAGTAGTGAACTGATGTGATGTAAACTTTCTGTGTATTTCTGGAATGGTAGAAACCTGCTACAGGGTGGAATTGTTTCTTCAGGCCCATGGTGAGGTAGGCAGGTAGAATTTAAAGCAATAAACTCGTAACATTAGAACATAAACTAAGACTTAATTTCTGTGTACAGGACAGTATCAGAGAATTTCTCTACTTCATCCCAAAAGTTCTGAATGCTTTACATATTATCATTGTGAGTTGTTGAATTATTATATAATTAGGATATATAATTATCTGCTGAATTTACAGATTCAGTCTAGGCAGCATGAACAGACGATTGAACTTGGCAAAAGTCACTGAATTGTGAATTATGAATGTAGTGAGTTGTGAACATAGAAGTCTGTTTCACATTAAGGATCCAGATGATGAGGAATGATGCCGTCTCTGTCCTGGGGGTGAAGGAGGCTGAATAGGCAAAAGCAGCACATTGGACACCTGAGAGTAAAGCACTTTTCCAAGAGGCAGTGATTTCAGTTGATGGAAAACAGCAACATTTGTATACTGGGTTGTAAAGATACAGATTATTTACTTACAGGTTTAGATTTTTTTTTTTTTTTTTTTTCAGCAAGGTTAAATCCAACAAAGTGTCTTTTTTTCTATCCTGGGATATTAAGACTTTAATTCTGTCTTTCCTCCTTTCTTCCTTCTGTTTTTTACTGTGTCAAACAGATTGTCCAAAAGCTGTTGGGTGGGAGAAAAACCAGAAGGGAGGTATAGGTCCAAGGATGGTGAATCTCAGTGAATGCATGGATCCAAAAAGGTTTGTTTCTTTTCTTTTAAATTTGCATAGTTTTCTTTACTTGGGCTCAAGCCCTAACAAGTTGAAATGTGAAATGCAAGGACTATCTGTCTCTGTTAGGTAAGAATTTACAGTACCGCATATACTGTATATTCTTTGGACAGTCCTATTGGAATTAAGACCTCAGCAGAGCAGAGCGCACTGCCTGCAGCACAAGTGTTTGCGGTTTTTGACTCTTAAAATTTCAAAGGTATTGAATTTATACCGAATGGAATGTAGGTCAGAGTGTTACAGGCCTGTGGTTTTCATTGAATTCTCTAACCTGCAGGTTGTTAAATATGATGAAAATAAGCATGGAGAGAAGTTCAGCCTTTTGGAATTGTTAGAGTGTGACAGGAAAGAGCTCAGGAAACATGACCTCAGTAATTTTTATCGTTCTGCACGTGATGTGTGGGCAATGGATTGAAAGCAGTCAGGTTACACAGCCCTTCGGCTCATCTGCTTTCGCTGACTACGTGTGTGTTCTTGACTTTGCAACACTGTAGGGAGTGTGTTGATCTAATGGTTTAGGTTCATATATTTTACCTATCTAGCTGAGCCATTCTTGTCTGACAGTTGTGGCAGTTCCGAGTATCTTCGTAGACATTAGAGCAAGTTCAGCTGAGGGCCCACAATTCTTTAAGTAAATCTGACTTGTCCTCCTTTACTTGTATGCATGCCAACTTCTGTTAATTCCTATAGAGACTGTTAGTAATATGCCAGCCTTGGCAATTATGATCTTAAATCCTTGTTGAACAAATAATATACTGGATAATGCAAAAGTTACATTTATGATGCATAAGGGAATGAAACTGTCAGGTGTCTGACAACTTATATACATACCTGATTCAAAGACAAGAAAGACAAAACAATTTTAGGGAATTGTATGGGAAGAAATAGAGGGATAAGCGTTACCATCCTGTGCGAAGCAATACACTTCCTTGGAAAGAGGAAGGAGGAGAGTGCATGAGATAGTCCTGCTCTGGATGGATTATTATTTTTTTTATTCTGACATTTTCCTCTGCTAGTTATTACTCTATTAATTATTTGTGATTACCTGACTTGATGAGAGTTTTAACACCCTTTGTTCTGATGAATACAAAAATCTGACATTAGGTTGAGCATGGATTTCCTACCTAGTTTTTCTTCTAAAACTTCCACAAAGAGCTGACTCCATTCCTTAGACAAGTAAGTGAAACATTTCGAGTACAGATGGATTCAGGAAACCTTTTTTCTCCAATCTGCTTACCATGTACCTTACAATTAGGTGGAAGTATTACTAGGGAGACTTTGTTCTTCATATTACCTTTAAGTAGAATTATTTCCTTAAAAAAAAAAAAAGTATGGAACTTCTTCAGTTTAAATAAAAGTAATTGCTGCTTTGGAGAAACACAAGAACATTCAAAAGTGTGTTGCTGTTTGTTTTGTGATACAGGTTAGCAGAATCGTCAGTGGATCTTAATTTGAAATTGATGTGCTGGCGATTGGTGCCTACTCTTGATTTGGAAAAAATTGTGTCTGCCAAGTGTCTGCTGCTTGGAGCTGGCACGCTGGGTTGTAGTGTTGCAAGGACCTTGATGGTAAGTCCTGAGTTAGTCTTAAAAATCATCTGCTATTCCTCATAATTTTTTTTTTTTTTGAGCAGCTGCCATGGCATGTAAGAGAAAACTTGTATTCTTCAGTATTAATGTACACATAATATGTATTAGTTGATTTTATAAATTCCAGGGAAGAGGCAAGATTTGTAACCAATGGAAATAACTTGAACTTTTACTAGTAGTAGCATAGCAGGTAGTAATGGAACCTTAGCAGAATAGCAATTTGTTTTGGATTTACATAAAAAAAAATTGAACAATAAATTCTGGAACAAATTATATTATCAAAGTCATAGTGAAGCACTTGAAGTAACTGTGCTGATACTGACCTTCAGGGATGTTTACCACATCCTGCTGAATTCAGTAGAGTTTTGAGGGATTACTGCTGAATGATACATTTGGACAGACCAAATTTTCTGTTCTCCTTATTCAGTGCAACCACAAGGTTTTTGCTGTGAATAGCTTCAAAATCTTTTGTGGCTTGATCTTTCTAGAAAAATTGGACAAAACTTCTCTTGACTTTCTGGCATTACTCAGATGTTTATGGCTAAGCCTATTGTACATCTCGTTATGTAAATTACTTTCGTGTTTAGGCTTGGGGAGTCAGGAAGATTACATTTGTGGACAATGCAAAGATCTCGTACTCCAACCCAGTCCGACAGCCACTGTACGAGTTCGAGGACTGTCTGGGCGGTGGGAAGCCCAAAGCACTTGCAGCAGCAGACAGGCTGCAGAAAATCTTCCCAGGAGTGGTAAGATCAGTATTTAAAATGTGCTAATGTGTTCCTTGGAAAAGCACCGGTGACTTCCAATAACTATTCCAAGTTCTAGGAATTAAGTTTTATTATGAGTGGGTAAAGTATTACACAGGTGTTGCGTTGGTTACTGACAAATCTATAAGCATTTTATTTTAAGTACTCCATACCTGTTAAACTTGGAGACAATAAATATTTGTAATGATGAAATATAATTAAGGATCTTCTGAATAATCTTGTAGCTTATTGGTGGTGAGTAATTTTTTTTACTGTCCAGTATGTCCTAAGGAACTGTCAGTGATGGCTGCTTTTAACACTATTTTCCCACTCTGCACTTAAACGTGAGATTAGACACGTTAGTTGTCCACTATGGGAGCAGAAGGTCTTGAAGACACTAATAAATGTATTGTTGAGATTTCCTATTATGTTTTACACCCAAATCTGCAACCTTATTTAAGTTGATTTTCTCCATAAGAGGCAAATATTTAATCTTTAACTGGTTATGCTGCTGTTGGAATGAAATGACCTCATATTTTCCAGATTGCTGTAGCTGGACATTTTGCTCTATGAGTGGTCAGTAGTGTAATACTAGTAAAATAAAAAGTTTTACTTGTAAAACTGAAAGTTCTTTTTTCTGTTGGTTTTGCCCAGAATAACTTAATAGCAGCAAGTATTGAAGCTTGCTTGGCATAGGAGTGTAATAGGGAGTATTTAAATGATGTAAGAGAACTTCCTTGTCTGTTTTTGTTTTTTTCAAGAACCAAGCAAATGGTATTGGATCCAGAAAGGGGGAGTAGTTTGTAGCAGCCTGGAGAAGATGTCAGTGTTTGACCAAAGTTCTCCTCTTCTGGGGAGCCCGGTGTAACAACTACTATCAAAATGAAGTAGTTGAAAGGGAGCAAAAGGCAGGAATGAATTTTTATGTTGTTTTAGAGGCTTTAGGACGAAAGGCCCAACAATGGCAGCCTTTATCCTCTTTGACTCTTGAGATGTCCATTATATGAACATTATTCAGTGCACATGTTCGAACTTCATTTTCAATGCTGAAAAAAAGTAGATCAAACAAATATTTTCAGATATCTTAGTTTCATCCTTCATTTGGGAGGAGAATTGATATGGCTTATAATTTCAGAATAGACATGCTCTCAGTTTGCTTTGTCATGAAGAAAGGTGTTTTCATAATAATTTGGCATATGACAGAAGTCACTCAGCTGTTTAGAGTTTTTGCTTTGGAGGTGAGACTGTTAGAATCGGTAGCTGTAGTTACCAGAGCTCAACTGACAAACAGCGTCTTAACCACTTAGGGTAGTACAAATGAGTTACATATACTTACTATGCAATTACGTATTTAAAATGCCACGGGTTATGTTTCTAGTCATTACTGAGAAATCTGAACAGTGGAATATAGATCTGCTACATTGTTGAGGATCAGTGTTGTGAACAAGCTTTACAGAAGATAATTTCCAAATGTTTTAGGTTCATTTAGTTTGATCCAAGGATTGCTCTCGGTTTTTGTTCTGCGTTTATCTCTATTGATGCTATTATTGCCATGATTTATGAAATCAGTATTAGCGTTCAATGAGTATTCGGATATCAAACAATGATTCCCAGTTTCAGAACTTCTGATAAGTAAATCAGAAGAGATTGTCTGAAAGTTCCTAGAATGTCATTTAACCTTGTTGCACTAGAGTGTTATTGTTACTTGGTGATATTAATTTAGTTATTGAACTATTAAATAGTAGAACAAGTACAGAAAAGAAAGCATCTGTGCATTGTCATGTAGAACACCAACATGATGGTAACTAGGATTTGTTGGGTGATATTTTGCTTTCTAAAGTTGATAAAATGAAAATAGGAATATTAAGAAAGAGTGAATAGTTTAATTGGAAGAAATAAAAGCTGTTTGTCGAATCCTGAATGTTAGAGTTCTGCATGTAAAGACCAAACATCAGTGTTATGAGTTTTCTTGTTAGGACAAAGACCAGGCTGTGCCATGGAATCTTGTCAGTCTGTATCAAGAAGTGTTTGAACATGTGGTGCACATAGGAAAAAGACACTTTTCCTTTTTGGTAATAGTATATACAATGTGCAACCCATACTGTATGTAAGGAATTTTTCCTCTACCATTCACCTCAAATGTTCTGAACCCCAGGTTCCAGTACAAATCGGGGAATGACCTGTTGGAGAGCAGTGTAGGGGAAAGGGACCTGGGGGTCCTGGGGACAGCAGGGTGACCATGAGCCAGCACTGGGCCCTTGTGGCCAGGAAGCCAATGGTACCTGGGGTGGGTTAGAAGGGGGTGGTCAGTAGGTCAGAGAGGTTCTCCTGCCCCTCTGCTCTGCCCTGGGGAGACCACACCTGGAATATTGTGTCCAGTTGTGGCCCCTCAGTTCCAGCAGGACAGGGAACTGCTGCAGAGAGTCCAGCGCAGCCACCAAGGTGCTGCAGGGAGTGGAGCATCTCCCGTGTGAGGAAAGGCTGAGGGAGCTGGGGCTCTGGAGCTGGACAAGAGGAGACTGAGGGGGGACTCATTCCTGGGGATCAAGATGGAAAGGGGGAGTGTCAGGAGGATGGAGCCAGGCTCTTCTGGTGACAACCAGTGACAGGACAAGGGGCAATGGGTGCAAATGGGAACACAGGAGGTTCCACTTGAATTTGAGAAGAAACTTGTTCCTGGTGAGGGTGGCAGAGCCTGGCCCAGGCTGCCCAGGGGGTTGTGGAGTCTCCTTCTGTGCAGACATTCCAACCCGCCTGGACACCTTCCTGTGTAACCTCATCTGGGTGTTCCTGCTCCATGGGGGGATTGCACTGGATGAGCTTCCGATCCCTGACATTCTGGGCTTCTGTGATCTACCACTGTTTTCTTAGCACGTTATCCCTGTCAGTGTTACATGTTCTCTGTTGTTTCCTCATGCTATGCATGGGTCTGATCAGCCTTCAGTGGGACTCAGACCTGGTTTCACAGCTTTGTGGCACAAATGAGGAGAAAGCAGTTGTACCGATCCTGTGTACCCGTTTGATAGAACATTCCTAATATATTTTTTGGTTAAACTCATTTCTGCAGTAGAATTTTTGGAGAAGAGGTATCGTGTTTAACCATCGGTAAATATACAGAGGAACAACATGCAAGCATTGACAAGAATTGACATGCCTTAACAGTAAAAACTCTGGTTGAAACAGTTAATACCATGCTGACAGCATGTGAGAGTGGTGAGGTTTAACTAGCAGGCCAAGCACATGGACTAACCACAAGTCTTTAGTTAGCCTGGGTAAAGTCTTGGTGCTTTGGGTTGATTGGGGCAGTGAAGTTACTGTAGCTGGAGATTTTTACAACTCAGTTGATTTTGCTGGATTTCTCAGAATAGAGCTTCAGCTGTTACTGCTGACTGCACTGTTGCTTGTCACCAAACCCCATATTTATCAGTATAAGTGTCTTTGAATAAAACAATGAGTTGTCCTGGATTTAGAGCCTGCTCATTTCTCTCACACTGAAGGAGTAGCCAGAGCTGTCTCTTGCTGCTTGGAAACTCAGACAGTCCTTTGAAGCCCATGGGAATCCAAGCAGTGATGCTGGTTCTGAACTCATGTCTCTTTTACATTTCTGTGCAATTCACTTGCAGTCGAATTGACTTCCTTTGCTTTCAATGTAAGTAATATTTTGCACACAAAATGCAGTTTCTCCTGATTGACTTTGAAATGCTTGACTGCTCTATGTGAATTCTTTTTTTTTTTTTTTTTTTTTTTAATTTTACATTCTTTCTAGTTGGAAGAGTAACCACCTCATCATTGCAAATGAAACAAGAAGGAGTGCTTTGGCAAGGAGCTTTGTTTCATTCAACTTCTAAAATTATCATTAACTGTAGCTTAGAATTTTATAATAAAAAAGAAGGGAGGAATCGGAAATAGCAGAATCTATGGATTCACAGCCTTTCATTACAAGTAGGTAACGCACAGAGTCATTCATGTAGCTGCTGTGGAATTTTAACTTTATTTACCCTCTTATACAATCATTTTCTGAAGTATTCAGGCGTGGAACTCCAGTATATTCAGTATTTTATCATCCTTTGTCCTATATTGCATGAGGGGCCACTTCATTTTAGGTATTTCCAATTTAATTATGGCAGCATCACATTTCTTAATTTTCTGTGTACCTACCTGGCACACTTCAGGTTTTTTATGTTGAGCACAGGTATCTTTTAAGTGATCTGAGACATGATCTAACAAAAAATGCACAAAGTTAATAGAAATGTGAATAAAAATAAGAGAGAAGGTTATGGTAGCACCAAAAATTGCAATATTTTGGTGTCTCTTTGCTTTAAGCCTCTAGCACAGCTTTGGTCAGCTGTCAGTGAAAGGGTTGAGAAGTGCACAACCGTTTATGATTTTACACATGTCAACATACAGTCCTTTTATTTTTATGAAGTAAGTGATTCTAATACTTTATGAGATGGTAACTAAATACTGTTTTGGTGTGGACAGTTTTGAGGCTTTTAAAATCTTTTGTCAGTATGAAGGTTCTGGTCTTAAAATCTTGGCCTTGTTGTGTACAGTCAAGCAAAATTCTTTTTGTCATGTAGAGACTCCCTGAGCTTTTGGAATTCTGTGGAGTGAAGGAGATCTGTCTTTGGGGATATATGCACATTTACCCCTTAAAACAATATGCATGTGCCATTGCAAGATACCTTTTTAGCTCTTTTTGCCAGCATTTGGCTGCAAAAGTGGACCTCAGCCACTTTTGGTAGTGACTGGTGCCTTTTTTTCGAGGGAAAATTATTCAAATAAAATTGAAGCTATTGAAGCTGCTGGACTTGTGTGTATTCCTGCAGCTACAGTCACTGGATAGAGGTTTTTTTCTGAACTCTGGTAAAGAAAAATGTGCGTGGTTAGTGTAGATATTCCCCAAACTCATTTCCCCAAGCTGCTATATGTGTCATCTATTTCTTGTTATCTTCAGGGCTATTTTCGATGTATACTTCACCCTTCTGGTTATTTGACTCACCTGAATTTGAGTTGTGCATATAATTGGTTTATACAAAAGCACATTCCACCAATGTTTCTCTTGTCTCTTCCCATGTAATTTTATGCTTTGTTCATTTAGCTTTTAAATTTTGGCATTTAAATTGTTAGTTGCTTACAGCACAGTGACAAGCACGAAAGCCTTGGCAAAGCCTATGTTTCTGTAACATATATGAAGGATCCATTATTCTCTTATAGCAGGTTGCGGGCGGATTGTGTTAACATATGTCTAAATGAGTGAGTTAATTTCTTGCGTTGTATGTGCATCGTATATGCTCATTTGGCTCTTTAGCTGTTTTCTGCTCCATGTGCCTTGCCCAAATACAGAATTGGAAGAGGCAAATGTTTCTGCAATAAGAACGAGTGCTGTCAAGCATCTTCATAGTGCGAACTGCCAGACATCCAAGTGCAGGAGTAACAAGTCTGAGAAGTTATTTCCTTCTATATCAAGTTCACATTATGGTTGGTCAAGTTACATGAAAATAATTAGAGACTGTTGTTCTCATAAAGAATTTAAAACAGGAGAATGTGTGATACTCCGCATCTCTCTTAGTGTAAATGAGCCAATGTTCAATATCAGAAATGTAACCTACATCCCGGTAACATTATGGCTGCAAAGATAATCGAGGACAAGTATTTTATCTAAGTTTAACAGCATGATCATAATCACACGTAAGATCTGTCTGCTTGCTTTTGCAGTGCTGTTCGCTGTCTGCGGGATTAGCACTTCAGCTATTTCTTGCAGTTTTTTGCCAGGCCTAATGAGACCTTCTGAGAAACTGGGCCCGTTAGTTCAGGCCCTGAGCCACCTGTACATGGCTGGTCAGCTTTCGTCACCCAAACTCAGACACGTGCATTGAGCTGCTCTGTTCTGCGTAAATATCGCCGCTGAGACTGCCCTTCCCTCAGACACTTCAGTACTGCGCTTTAGTGCATAGCCCTGATACACAGAGAGACGGAAAGAATAAAGTTGGTATTCTGCCAAACAGTAATTGAATTTGTACTCCACATTTTTGTATTAAACTTCATAATAATCCAGTTCAATCAAAAGGTTATCTTTTTAATACACTGTTTTCTGTCTGTCTCCATCTAGAGTTCAGAAGGCTATAACATGAGCATCCCCATGCCAGGGCACCCGGTGAATTTTTCTGAAGTAACGATGGCACAGGCTCAGAAGGATGTGGCTAAACTTGAAGAGCTAATTGATGCTCATGATGTTGTTTTCCTGCTCATGGACACTAGAGAGAGTCGTTGGCTTCCTGCTGTCATTGCAGCCAGCAAGAGGAAGGTATTGTACCACACCTTGCTAATATCCTTGCCGCTATTTTGCGCTTGCATATCAACCAGATATGTATAGCTCAAAGAACTTTATGGAAAATAGAAATCTTTGACTGATCTTTTGTGATTGTGCAGATTTTTTTTCCTTGTTTTCTGTAGCCTCAAAGGTTCTGTGTGAGACAAAAAGACAATGTTGAAAAGAGGAAATAGAAAGTTGTATCACAGAATGATAGAGGTTGAAAGAAACATCTGGAGGGGATCTGGTCCAACTCCCTTTTCAAAATAGGACCAACTTACCGCGTGTTGCTCAGGGTCTTGTCTAGTGAGTATCTTTTGAGCATTTTCAAGGGTACATATTTCATAGTAACACTAAGAGAAATCATTTCATAGTAAGAGAACTATAGTAAGGAGGACTAAAGACATTACAGTAATGATTGCCTGATAGGGGATGCGAATTGTAGAAACTTGTAGAAACCACATTTTCAAAATATATCTCAAAAGTGAAAAATCAGAAAGTGAATTCTGAACTTTAAAAATATGCCAGTAGTCTTTCAGTTAAATGTTAATTTTGTGCTTTTCATCATTGCCTTATCAGAAAATATACTGTTGTGCTGAACTAATGCATCCTAACTCTGCCCTTAGACAGTGTTGAATGCTTCAGCTATTTCTGTAACTTAAAAGTAATATCCCCATGTTACAGGCAAAGAAAAATGAAGAGATTTGCCTGCAGTACATGAAATTGAGATTGAAACAGAATAGTATCTGAGGCTTTATAGATCATACTCTATATATGAGATCAGTGAGACTGTGCAAAAATGCCTATGTAGTCAGAATGTTAACGCATCTTTTATGGTCAGTATACTGGCCTGATCATATGAACTAGACTGAACAATATAACATAAGCTTAACAAAGTTTTTCCAGGAGAGTCACAGAAGTATATAGGCAGATTTTGAGCCATTTTTTCCTGTTCTACAAGTCTTACTGAGGATTGGATGTGGACGATAGAGCCTTTTTGTGTGTGTGTTGTTCTTGAAGACTGTGTGGCACCCAGGCTTGGCCTGTGGAAGAATATTCTCAATCACACAAGATTCTGGAAGCAGCTTCTTTATCCAAATTATTGCAGTGTTGAAAATACACTTTTGCTGAAGAATCCAACTAAATTTTCCTGAACACTTCCCTTGATATCATGATGTAGACTTCAGTAAAACAGTCTCGTGTAATCTTAATATTTCTTAATTCACAGTTTCATGTTTGCTCAGCTAAAGTAGCACAAAATCAGAAAAAAAATTAAACTTTTAACATGTCACCTTAACCACAGTGCATTCTGTGTTTTTTTCTGGCATAAATTTAATGTCTGTAGCAATTCATTAAGTTATGAACTTCATACAAGAGAGTAAAAGAAAACATGCATGTGACACAACCGAGTCAATGTTGTCTTTTATCTTTGTATTTCCTGATTCCTGTCGTTTTTCAGCTATGGCAACTCTAGTTTCCTAATAGCTGCTAGTTGTTTGTGGCTTTTTGTGTTCGTATTAATTACCAAAAATCCTATACAGTAGAAAGGAGAGAGAATGCAGATTTGTGCTATTTGCAAACTAGTTTTATGTTATAAATTCTAAGTAGATTTTTCCTTCTCCTGAAGTTCATGTTAGTCTGAACTTAACTACATTTCCCCTGCACCTGCTTTGCAAGCAGGTTTTTTCAAGATGAAACAGTTCTCTCATTTTTTTTTTTAAGCCAAGGTCTTACATTTTTTTTTTCTTTTCTTTTCTTTCCTTATTTTAAGTAGATATCTGACCCCGAGCAATAGGCTTCTGTGTTTTTGTAGTTCAAATGGATTTCCGTGTGCCAATGAACCACAGTGCCAGTGACAGATCAGTGTTTCCCTTTAGTGCCAGGTTCACTGCAGCACAATTTCAGGTGTCACTGAGTGTATGTCACTTCATAACTTCACCAGTTCCTACTTAACTCCACTGTCTTTTCTGCAGTTTGCACCTGTGGTCTCTTAGTGATCTTTTCTCTGTTTAAAAACAGCACAGAAATTACATTAAAAGAGTAAGTTTGCAAAGCTGGCTATTGAAACTAGAAAGGTCCAGCCTGTTATTTTGTATGATGGTTGGAAGTTGTAAGCAGTATGTGCAGTTTTATTTGCAGCTGCTCCTGTTTGGTTCAGTCAGGAGGTTCAGTTGCTTTGTGACAGGTCTCTGATATTCAATGGCTTAGTGTGTCTGACTGCATCACAGTTATTTGATGGTCATAAGATCATTTTGATGTGAGGAGATGGAATCCTCTTTCACTTGAATAGGCACAGCACTGAAATCTCAAGGCAAACTGAAATTCTCAGTATCTGCTTTTCATTGTATTTCATGTTGATAAACATTCAATGAGAGCTCTACTTCAAATGTGAGTTTGTATGACAGCTTCAAATCTGAAGTACTGCTGCAGTTTGGACCCCAAGGTCTTGAAACAGGGACACAGAAAATGAAGAACGCAGTGAGTGATAATCTGTGTGCAGTTCTCTCTAAGGGGTACGTGGGTAGAAATAACAGTTGGTTTCCCCACATAATCGTTAAGTGACCCTGGTGATTGTCAGTCTTGCTGCTGTCCTTCCTCCCAAAGCAAGTATCTTAGACAAATGCACAACTCCAGGGTTAAATCCCTGTGTCAGATCACAGAATCCCAGAATGTCAGGGGTTGGAAGGGACCTCAAAAGATCATCCAGTCCAGTCCCCTTGCTGGAGCAGGAACACCCAGATGAGGTTACACAGGAAGGTGTCCAGGTGGGTTTTGATTGTCTCCAGAGTAGGAGACTCCACAACCTCCCTGGGCAGCCTGGGCCAGGCTGTGTCACCCTTACTGAGAAGAAGTTTCTTCTCATATTTAAGTGGAACCTCTTGTATTCCAGTTTGAACCCATTGCCCCTTGTCCTACCATTGGTTGTCACCAGAAGAGCCTGGCTCCATCCTCCTGACACTCCCCCTTCCCATATTGATCCCCAGGAATGAGTCATGGCTCATGGTCACCCTGCTGTCCCCAGGACCCCCAGGTCCCTTTCCCCTACACCGCTCTCCAACAGGTCATTCCCCGATTTGTACTGGAACCTGGGGTTGTTCCTGCCCAGATTCAAGACTCTACACTTTCCCTTGTTCTATTTCATTAAATTTTTCCCCGCCCAGCTCTCAGCCTGTCCAGGTCTCTGATGGCAGCACAGCTTCCAGTGTCAGACACTCCTCCCAGCTTGGTGTCACCAGCAAACTTGCTGACAGTCACTCTGTTCCCTCATCCAAATCATTGATGAATATATTGAATAATACCGGCCCCAGCACTGCCCCCTGAGGCTCTGCACTGGATACAGGATCAACTGGACTCTGCCCCATTGACCACGACTCTCTGGCTTCTTCCCTTCAGCCAGTTCGCAGTCACCTCACTACCCGCTCATCCAGACCGCAGTCCCTCAGTTCAGCTGTGAGGATGCTGTGGGAGACTGTGTCAAATGCCTACTCAAGTCAAGGTAGACCACGTCCACCACTCTGCCATCATCCATCCATCTTGGTATGTCCTCATAAAAGTCAATGAGGTTGGTCAAGCATGACTTCCCCTTGGTGAAGCTGTGTTGATTGCCCCTAGTGACCCTCTTATCCTTGATAGGCCTTGAGATGGCACCAAGACCATCTGTTCCTGCTGAGCACTAGAACTTTTACGATTTTGCTTTTTTTCTTTTTTTAATCATGTGCCGATGATACACTTTTCCATAGGCTCTTTATCAAAAACTTGACTTTTTTTTTTTTTTAAAGTGTCAGTCAGTTAGATTCAAATTGTTGGTGGGCAGTAAACTAAAGAGAGAAGTGGGAAGTGTTGAGCAATGTTATTAATTTCTGATAATACCAGCTGTACCATGTTACTCAGATTTTGAAAACGGAATAATGTCTTCAGGTGTTACAAGGCAATATAGTGAGAAGATGTTGCCTTTTAATTGTTTGCTGTAGGCTTGGCTGTGCTACCACAGATCCAACAGCATCGTTCTACTTTAGGACTGAGAAAAGAATAAACTACAGGAAGGCTGGAAGTGAATATCCAGAAATCACTTGAAATACCAAGAATGATGATGAAACTCAGAGGCTTTCTAGTAAAGATGGCTAATTCTTGACAACCTCCCTCAAAGTCCCTCTTTTAAATAGTTCCTGGTTATAAGAATGAAAAATGCCAAACTGCTGCACTAGAATTTCTATCTAAAATAGCTTCATATGTAGCAGTATGATATCTTCCTTTATATTTTACTGGCTACAGACATTATTGTATAACTGGTTTTGCCTTTTGCTATATCTAAATCATTGCCGTTTAGTAAAATCTGCTAGTTTAAGTATTGGGTTTATGATATTTTGATTTTAACATATATAGTTTCATCTTGCTCATAAGCACTTGTCACAAACCAAAGAGGGAAAAGGCTGACAGCGTCACCGTGGCCACAGCTGCTTCTGCTCCCCATGTGACTGAACAGATGCATATGAAGACCATAAGTAATCCTCAATTGCTTTCCTCACTGAGCAGAATTTGTTTTGGATAACAGACTTGCATTTAATTGCTTTGTCACATGGGAGTATTTAGTGAGTTATATTTCAAACCACGGTGAACTGAGAAGGCTGTACATAGAATTTCAAATGACATTAATACTTGTTATTGATAGCCACTGTTGCACTTCAATGCCGCTTGGAATATTTTAGCCGTTAGAGAATATGGCTATACAGAATATGCAGCAAACTTGAAAATCAGTTCTGAGCTGGAACCAAAATAAGTTTTCCAATAATGATACTAATAGTTGTATGAATATTTGGCCAAAATTGGACTAATAATTGTATGAATATTGTGCCAAGTTTGGATATATGGTTGTTAATTCATTTCAGTGCATAGCACCCTCAGTAACTTTAGACATCGATTGTTGGCTGATGTGAACCACGCTTCAGATGTACCAGATGTTCAACTGGCCAGCAGGTGTGCGTGGGTTTGTGTAACAAATAGAGGGAGTTGATAATTTGTATCATATTTCTCGAAAGACACAGAAAAAGGTAATGGCTTGTGGATTTTGAAACAGACTTTTTGTTTTGGTTTTGTTTTTTCTAAATGCTATAGAACTGGAATTCTGTACCTAACAGAAAATCTGTTGGGTAATAGATATGCACTTAATAGGTTGATCATCCATTTACAGCATCTGGGGTTTTTTTGGCATTTACAGTAAATAAAACATTCAGGCCTTTTTTTCCCCTTCATCTCACTTAAAATTTGTTGTTCTCTCTTTATTGTTCACAGTTGGTCATCAATGCTGCATTGGGATTTGACACATTTGTTGTTATGAGACACGGACTAAAGAAACCAAAACAGCAAGAATCCATTGATTCAAGTTTCAACAATGACGCTGGTTCTTCTGACCTTTTGGGATCCTCACTCTTTTCAAACATCCCTGGCTATAAACTGGGTTGCTACTTCTGCAATGATGTTGTGGCACCGGGGGATGTGAGTAGAACCTTATGCAAAGGTTGATTATATATCTCTTTTCTTGTGACTTGAATTTTTATTTCCTTTAACTGGTGTTTCGTAAAGGGATTTGTATTTTGTTGATACAGTTAGGATTAAGAAATAGCTCATCCTTTATTCAGAAGATCAAATAAATGAATTTTGCAGAGCTAAAGATGTTTTGTATGCTAGGGCAGCTACTTACTTTTGAGTTATTTTTCTTTCCTTTAGAATTGTCTGTCTTTGTAGTCCACCAGGGATCGGACACTGGATCAGCAGTGCACCGTCAGTCGACCTGGACTGGCCATGGTAGCTGGAGCGCTTGCAGTGGAATTAATGGTGTCTGTTTTACAGCATCCAGAAGGGTGAGTCATTGCTGGGTTGCTGCTCTCTGAGGAAGAAGATTTATTTAATATAATCTTCCAGGAGAAGGACGATGAAGTACACATCAACTAGGACGATTTTGTGAGGTGTAATGTTGCCTGTAAATTAATGTAAAATATAGGTCGTATCTCCTATATTACTATAATTTAACAGTCTTGAAGAATGAACTGATTAATCAAATTCAAAGTTTTTATCTGGGGAACTGGGAGTTTTCTCTCTTTCTGAGAATAAACAAAGTAAAAAAGTACTGATAATATTTGAGAAGAAGGAAGTATTCCTGTTAGTGGATATGGCATTCCTTTGCTCAGGAGAGTGTCTGAGCGTAACGAGGAGCTACCAGAACTGCTTTTGTCAAATGAAGGGCTTCAAGATAAGCCACATACTGCAAAATCTTGATTAAGTGGGCCTGATACAGAAATTACTCTGAAATTCTGTAATCTGAAATTTAGGCTTGTTTCCTGTCTTTAAAATCTGTGAAAGAGGATGTGAGTTAGGAATTGGACTTGAGTTTGTTACAGGTCTCTGAGACTGATTCTGAAAAAGGGGTTGTGTATTCCCATGCTGAATCTCAAATACCATCTAACAGATTTTCCAGACAGGTTCATTTCCAGATTCTAAACGTGAAGCTGTCACAAAATGTCTTGAAGCCTGCTGGAAATTTTAACTGTTCAGGATGTTGTCTTGTTCTAATTTTCCTTCTTGGCTTTTGGAAGTGGTTACGCTGTGGCCAGCAGTAGTGACGACAGAATGAATGAACCACCTACTTCTCTTGGACTTGTTCCTCATCAGGTACATAACTTGTGAGTAACTGCTTTTGTCTGGAAGCTGGGAACTGGTATAAGGCAAACATCACAAACGTTGCCTCCTTAACAAAAACGTGCTCTAGGCTGATTCCGTTCCCTGAGGGACTGACTCTCCCCCAGGCCCAAGGGGTTGTGTTCCTGGCATTGTGTCTGTCCTCTTGTGGACACACAATTCCTGCTGCCTACTTAGCAGGAATTTCTTTGGAGTAGACAGTATGTGAATAAGGCAACACTGACAGTTCTGGTCCCCATCAGAGCTGACAATATAAGCATCTCAAAGTTGCTTTTGTTCACTTTTTAAATCCTTTTTGAGTTTGAAAAAAAAAAAAAATCGAATCCAGCGGACTCACAATTACTGTAGTTCTCCAAAATGTTCGTCTGTTTCTGGTGTGATACAGCGGTCTTTATTCTTCTGCTCAACCCAGACCCTAGTCACAAATGTGTTAAGGATACCGTTTCTCATCCTGCTGGGCAGACTTTTGTCCTTCAAAAAACTGCCAGCTGATCTTATCTCATAATCACATCCCCTGTGATATTATCATTGGGGACTGAAAGTATTCTGTGCCTCTTTCTCTATGTTGCTTATCTGAGTGAATCTCTTTGGATGCTTTTGTACTCCTATGATTTCAGTTGCATTATTTTTCTGGTTTGGGCTATGCTTTGAGATGCAATCTGTAGCAAATATGCATTTCCATCAGAAAACTTTTCACTGAATTATCACTTCTGTCAACCCTATAGCTGTTTTCACTTTTACATTTAGTGACTATCATGAATGTCTTCCCTTTAGACATTCTAACTCAAGTATAATTTTAGTAGGTACAAAATGAAAATAGGCAATTTTTTGTCAGCTGTTGTGACCTCCTTTTACAAACCGCGGGTTTCTCCCGCAGTCACCCGTCTGATCCACTCAGCGAGTGCAATGTTCTTCCCAAGGGTCTAGAAGGAACTCTCACTTTCTGGTGGGTTTTCGGTGGGGTTTTTTCGTGGTGTTCTTTGTTTGATTAGCCCACTTATGTGAAAGAAGAATTGTAATTAATTAAGCCAGCAGTCCTCTTTATTAGAATCATAGTATCATTTAGGTTGGGAGAGACCCCCAAGATCATCGAGTCCAGCCGTAACAGCCATTAGGAAGGTGTTCCTTTGCGGGTAATAAATGTTGCACACTCGTAGTCTTAGTCTGTCAGAAGTAAATTTAGTTTGTTTCCAGGAAGTGTCTTGGTGTTGCTAGGATAACAGAAATATGAAACAACGTGGTATCAGGAGGACTTGATTTTCTTGTTTTCTTCTCCTGGCTGTGAGTTTTGTTTGAAGATGACTGTAGTTTTTTATTCCAACATTATGCGTGGCTTGGTGTTTCTGCAAAAATACCTCAGTGTAAATAGTGCTACCGGCTCCCGAGGTGTATGAGCGTTCACAGTCGAAATGATCAATCCCCGCTCCAAAGGGTTTTCAATGCAACCTCTGTTATCAGGAACAATGGTCCGGAATTTTAATAGTACATATCAGTAATATTGTATTAACAACACAGTTTAGAGATGTATGCGAGTTAATTTTTCAGATTATACGTTATAGAGATGGGGGAAAAAGGGTGTTTAACTGATTATACCATGGCTGGTTTTTGATCAAACTTTGCAATTAGAGAAGTCAAACTCCAGGTGGTGCTGTGCCTCTGTGTTTAAATGGTGTTGCATTTAGACAGTTGTGCCATCCTTTGTCTATAGAAAAACAGTAACGTATATTGAGTATAGATCTATTACAGGTGTTATTGGGAGACGCTGTTTTATCTTTGTAGTTTTATTGAATGTATGTGTCCAGTTCATGTGGAATTTTGGAGATGTTTTTTGTAAGTATAAAATAGGATTGTCATTCTTTTCATCTTCCAGATCCGTGGATTTTTATCAAGATTTGATAACGTTCTTCCGGTCAGCCTGGCATTTGATAAGTGCACGGCCTGTTCAGCCAAAGTGAGTCTGACTTTGTCTGTACTTTGTTTGCATGCACAGAGTGGCCTCACTCCAGGTCAGTCGTGGGGTGCTGAGGACTGGGTTGTACGTCACGTTTTGTCTTTCTTAGGGCTTGGAATCTGTGTTCTCACGTCAGCTAAAGTTCTTTTGCTCTCATCCCCTTCTTTTTTAGCTGGTTTCTGGATTTCTTTGGCATCACCTATTAGCTGCTGTCTCCACATAAACGTTGTAGTCAGCTGAAGGAGCCAGGCAGAGATCAGGGCCAACACTTTTCAGAAAAGTTTATCACATAAATACTGTCAATATCTTTTAGTTTTGTAGGAAGGAATAAAATTGCTATTTTCTTTAGTTCTTTAAATTGTTTCTGATGTATAAATATATCTTGTTGGCTTTCTTGAACTTGGTATCACTACAGATATGTGAAGTTGTCTGGATTTTTGTTTTACGATACAAAAAAAAACACATAAGGAACACTTAAGAAAAACAAAAAACAAACTTCCATAACATTTCTGTGTTGAAGAGGCTGATTCATTTTGGTGCTGGTGTTGACAGTCCCGAGTCAGGTCATGGACCTGCAGCTGTTGTTGGGCTGAGCTGTGTCCTGCCAGGACACTGGTGCCCGAGGGGCCTCCGCGCAGCCCCGCGTGGTTTGCTGAGCCGGGGCCTTGCAAAGGTCTTTCGCTGGCAAGTTTTCTATGGCCGTGTAACGCAAGTTGAAGAAGTTTTGACTGGGATATCTCAATATGAAGATTCAGAGATTGACTCATGATTTGGACTACTCGAGAGTGCCATTAATTTAGTTCACTTTTATGTTCCTTGGGACTTACTGCAAGAAGTTCCCTTGGCTCTTTTCACTGCACTTATCCTTCTTTCGAACAGCCATTAGAATCTCTTGAGGCGCTGTCATTGTTTTTTTGAGGGCTTGCACAATTTCTTTTTCTACAATATTCCTTTTATTTCTCCAGGCTGTCTGGGCACATTTGATGGTTTTTGAAGGACTATTAATGTCCATTTTCTCCTCAAAAGTAGAAACACTAAACTTAAAATTGCTGTTATTTTTAAAAACATATATCTACTGTCTCGAATAGCTGAAATCTCAGCAGTAGCTGAAACTTTATGATGGTGGAGCCTGAGAATTTTAACTGTTAGAATAAGCTTTTTTTTGCTTTTTATCTCCCATCCAGGATGTATTGATATATAAAAACAACAAAAACATGCATTACTGTAGATAAACTAAATGCAGGTATCAATTTTTTGTTAGCAAATCACTTCCTCTTGGAGGTCATTTTAAGAGAGCCCTGTTTTACATAAACAGACTTGATGATTTAATAAGAACTGCCTTGGATTTTAGCAGCTGTGCTATTCCCAGAGAGATCACTTTTCATGTGGTTTGGGTATTAAATTACGTCTCTGCTGAAGAGGTTGCTTCATCGGCGCATGTATTTCCTTACAGTAGAAACACAGTGTTTGTTTACTTTGCTAACTTTGTATTTATTAGCATAAGAGTATGTCACCCTGTATTATCTGGAAATCTGATGCTAATACTTTGAAATGACAAATCCAATTTCAATTCGTCTTTTTTTAGCGCAGCGATTTAGCATAATTTCGTCCTGATATGTCAGATTTAGTATAGATTCAAACTTTTACCATAGGAGAGAAATGGCTTTTCTGATGTAATTGAATTTGCTGGTACCTTATTCCTTTTCTTACGTCAGCGTTCTCTTTTTTGAGCTCTTGTCACTCCCTGACTCTTAAGACATAAAACTAATGGATTAGGAATTAAAAAAAAAAAAAATCCAGTACAGCTGGATGACTTGGGAGAAGCTGCCAATGATCTGCGTGTTTGGAGAGTAGATTCCATTGCGACTCATAAGTCATGACTTCATTCCTCTGGTTTTGAAGCCGAAGAGCCCAGACGTCCAAGCAGCCAGTTACTCCTTACCCAGAATCGTCCTCCACAGGCCACGCGCCAGAGAAACTTCCCGCAGGCGGTGGTTTAGGAATCTTGGGATGGTCGCAGCAGGAAACTGATCTATTTTTATTCTGGGCCAAATCTTCCTTGTATGATTCCCCCTCTGCCTTGTGCTGGGTCTGCACAGCACGTGCCGGGCTGGAGAGTCCCCCTGCGGAGCAGCAGTGGCTCTGAGGAGCAGGTGGGCTCGGGGGAGGCTCTTCCTCCTCCAGGCCGGACTCGTGCTGTTGGAGAGGGGAGGGTCCAAAGTTCTTTAGTGTAGGTCGTTCTTTGTAATAACTGCTTTACTTACAGAACAAGAATGTTAAGCTTATTACTTACCATGCCGATTAAGCTGCCTGTTTACCCTGTTGGGAGCAAAACGAGGATGTTTTCTCATAATATTATGGTGAAAAGCATTATAAACTTGTGGATAAGTAGAGTGGTCCTGATCCTGTACTACCCGATCCTTGCAAGCAACTGGCTGTAGCCTTGAAACACAAATGTTAAAATACTTATCGTTCTTAATGCAAAACTGATAGTGTTTGTATTTTAATGACGGTAATGAAAATTTTACCGTCACTGTTCCTCCCTCTTCCTTGCACATCATGGAATGAGCCGGGAGACCTTGTAGGTTCAGAGCTTAATCTCGGAAAAGGTTTTTGCTTCTAACCAACTTGGATATACATGTCCCCTCTGTTTTTATATCTCGCTTACACGTCTTATTTCCTCCAGAACTTGGATTTGTGGTAGCCTGTTTTCCTTAAAGATACTGCTCTCCTTCCCCCACTAAAATGGTTCTGGTGTTTCATTATCTTCATTATTAAAAAAAAAAAAAAAAAGGATGCATAATTATCTCTTCTAATTTTCAAGTTCTTCCTCAACTTTCTGTTCAGTGTGCTGCATAAGTCACAGCTTTTTAACCACTGAGTAATTGTACTGATTTACCTTTAAATGTTTTTCAGTTTCACTGCGTTTCATGAAGGGGTGGACAGCAGGATCAGGGATGGTGTTGTAGACCCCGTGTTACAGTTTCTGTTTTCAGTCAAGATATTTCCCTATGCATGCAGATGTTTTCTCTTTATAACATCCCAGGAATACATTAGACGCTTTCGCTGTGACATTTACTACGTGCCTGTATTGTGTAAGTTATTTATGAGTGTTTCAGTTTTGAAATCTATCATCATGTAGACATAACAATGCTTTTATTGTTCTCATCTGCTAACTGCTCTGCGGGCATTCTTATTTTAAATGGTTCCGATCAGTTATGACAGTAATGTGCAGTATTCAGTGACTTACTGATCTTTTTCACTTGAGATGGTTTTAATTTTGATTCCAGCAAGACCCTTCATATTTGTTCGACCTGCATTGAAAAACTTTCCTATGTGCTTTCTCCCAGTGACAGCATGTTGTAAGATCTGTCAGGGAAATTGTGCTGAATCTTTAAGTTATGTATACGTTTCTCAACTTAAATGTTGTGTTGACGGTAAATAGAGATGTATAAGTCATGGGGGTAAGAAAGCCGTGGTCTTTTCCTGTCCTTCAAAAGGCTCACTCTTACATAGTTGCAGAAATGATGGGGGAAATGGGGAGGAATGTTTGTCCTTCAGGAACGAACACTGCAAAAATGCAAAAGAATGTTTAAAAAGAGTTATTTCTGTAGCTGTGCTGTAACATTGTCTATGTAACTGCGTCCATGTATAACTTTCCTTATTTCCTGAATTTACACGTTAGCGTTTGAAACTTCTACGTACAGTGCAGCCTCTGTATTAATATTGGATAGATTTCATTCAGAATGAAAGAATGCATCATTAATATAGCTAGGCATACTTTCAGCATACTGAGTTAAATGTAATACTTTTCTTTCTCTTAAAGTGGCACAGAAAATTGCTTTATGATACGTGACTTACAGAAATTTATCACTTTTGGTTTTCCTCTGCAAAAACATCGTCTTAACTGGGGGGAGCAGGAGGCAGGATTATCTCGCTTGTAATTTTTGTCATCTCAGGCAGTCTCTACCTCTCTGGATATCAGTTTTAAATTTAGTGAGAGGACTGAAATCGTGTTTTCAAAATTAGTCACAGTGAGAGTGGTTTTACTGCTGATGGCGTGAAAGACGCGCATTCCTGAAAATAACACCTGGTCTTACTATTTCAAAAATTGAATTACTATTGAAAAATTGAAGTACTATTGAATTTCTATTATAAAGTAAACAAAATAGATGTAAATATCCCATGTAAAATGATACCATCAGGAGGAAACTGATGTGTGCTAAGAAGGTCGCGTCACACACTGAGAAGTGGTGACCACGGTGATGTGACCATTACGATGGAATTTTTTTCCCTGAGAGGAAGGGTGAATGTGATCAAGAACCCCAGAAATCTTAGAAGTAACATTAAGTATTATTCTATTTTGCAAACAGAGGGAAGACTGTGGAATCAGCAGTGTGTGGAGTTTTGTGCACTGGGGGAGGTGGGGGTGTCTGTGTGAACAGGTAGATGATAATTGGAAAATGAAACATAAAAAAACCAGCACCGCTACAATCTAATAAGGTGGGAGAGAGCTCATTATCTGTGTCCTGTATCCGAAATGAAGTACACGATGTAAATGAAACACGTGTAGCTCCTGTTACTCCTTGCGGAGTGCGTGGCAATGACTGGCAGCCTCCCGGCGTGTCCCGGGGCAGCCCGGCCCAACGCGCTGCCCTGGGCACGGCTGCTGCACAGGAGGGGCGCAGGGCAGGACACAGCCTGCTTGGTTGTTCTTAAATCGCTACCAAAATTCAGCAAGCAGGTTGACGTTCCCATGAGTCAGCACTGCTGTGGCCAGACTGCAAGAGTTAGAAATGAGGAATGTTTTCCACTGTTTATTTAGAGTAGTGGGATGCAGGTTTATTGATGTTTTATAGATAACATGAGTTCTTGACACCAAACACCTTCCCAAAGTCAACAGAAGGGAGGATTCAAAAAAAAGAAACAAAATTTGATGCTGGATCTTCTATTACCGAAGAGAAGCACCGTTGTTTAACAATTCAGTGAGATGACGAGCAGGATGGTGGGCAGGTGAGGCCGGGCGGCGTGGGCCGTGGGCACTGCTCCTCTGCTCCCGTCCCACGCACCGTGGCGCTGGAAATCAGCCTGCACGAGGGACTGCTTAGTTTTCTTTTTGACTCATCTCTCTTATTCCCTGTTGTACTTCAGTTGGAGTTACAGCAGGGACTGATTTCTTGCTGTGATTACTTACTGTTTTTCTCAAGGAGAAAAAAATAATCTGCTTCTCCACAACACATCAGTAACATGTTATTCCATTGTAGCTTATGTTGTTAATGTATTTATCTACATTAAGAATTGACACAGTTTATAAAAAGTTAATGATCACTTTGTGCCTTGTGAGACTAAAACACCCACCCACATATTTCCACGTGGGTGAGGATTTATTTTGCATTCGGGGCTCTGAGAGGAAGATGCATTTTCAGAACTTGTGACTGCAGGAGCAGTGAACCTGTGCCTCCCAGCAGCGGCAGCTCTGCGCGCAGCTCACAATGGGTGTTTGCAGTGGGGTCTTTGCCACTGCATCGAAATGTTGAAATGTGGAGGTTTGCGTCTTTCGTGGTTTGCTGAGCAAAACCAGTTTTTGTTACCCAGCCCCCTATGCTAAGATAATTGTCTTTATTTTAGCCAATCCATTTGTCTTCATCATGTAAGATGACTTCTTCCTTAGCTATCTTAGTGAGTTTGAATCCAACATGGCATATAACCTGAGTTTGAATAACAAAACAATATTCCTCCCCAAATCATTCTGGTTTGGGGTCTTGTCTCCGTGGCACCAGGGAGTAGATAACTAAGGCTGACAACAAAGTGTTTTCAGGAGCCTTTCTTCAGGATCATGTTCTTTGCAATGGAAGTTTTGAACTCTGCTTATTGAACGATCAGGAAGTTTTCTTGACAGGGCGGGAGAAAGAGGAAGGAGAGTAAAAGAACAGAGAACATACAGCTCTCTGAAGCTTTATTCCGGCTTCCCTTTGCTCCAGAAAACCGGCAATTTGGTTGTTATTACTTTCTGTTTCAGAATACTAAAGCTGCTAGGTTAAGAATCCATTTCTAGTAATAAGTAACACACTTTTGCCCTTCAGAGGGGAAAAGAAATGATTTTGTTGTTTCGTACTTCTTTTATTTGGTGAATTTGTTCCGTGTTTCCTGATGTTTGAGTGCAGTAGCGCGTTGGCGTGTGCTGGTGTGGCAGCACCGTGTCGGACAGCGGGAGAAACGCTCCGTCGCAGAGATGCCCGAATTTGGTCCAGGAAGCAGCTGGTGTTACTGACTGGTCCGTGGTGTTGACTGGTTCACTTGTCTCCAAGTGAAATAGCATTAAAGAAGAAAAACTATGTTCCAGTAATTGTTCAGTGATCTGACATGAGTGCAAGATATCATTGTGAGCAGTAGCGAGTGGGAGAGAGAACGGATTATGAGGTCTGTCTCAAATAGAAATCTCCATCTGAACTAAAAGGAAAACCAGAATTGTTTGAAGTGTTTAAGTGAAAATACATAACTCATACAATACAGTTTCTACACCATGAATAAAATTAAATTTCCTGGTTTTAAGTTTCACCAGCTTTAAAATACTGTTTTTAAGGGGAAGAAGAAACCTGCCATTTTAAAAAACATTTAATTCATATTTCTGACAGGTTGTATTTCAGTTGGATTTAAATTAGATTTCATGGGTCCTAGAGTTGTTTGGGTTTTTCAATGTTTTTTCTTCTTCCAATTCAATTGCATTTTAACTACAATTAGTACAAAGTTAAAGGACTGTCAATCGGCAGGAAGGAGAGAGGATCCACCACAGTTTTCGGATATTGACATTTTCAATATCTAGCTGTGTCTAGAGTACTGCTTTTAATTATTTATTCTAATAACAATGCTGCCTTGTCATCTCTGTGAAGCTGGTACAGAATTCCTTTTGTGGCAGTAAAAACCAAACTGAACTAAGCCAGTTTGATATAAAATATCTACTTGCTGACAGACTCACGTAAGAATTGCAAAGTCCAGACTGGAGAATCCTGGACTGGATAAAACCGAGGAGCGTGCAGGTGTGGTGATGTTAGGATGCTGTTCATCCTGCCATTGCGGAATGTAGAAACAGGTCAGATCTGATTCTGTAGGTTTCTGGCTGGAACTCAAAAGGTCAGTTGTTTATTTTGCTGGATATGAGTAATCTGTAATTGTTCTTTTTACTTCCATAAGGTTTTTGCATACTTGCAACCTAATGCCTTCTGTTCCCTTACTTTTTGTTTAGTTATTCTAAGGATTCAGTGCATATTCATCAAAGAAAACGTAGACACAGTATACTTTGTGTCTGCCTAGATTTTTTTATTTGTAAAGTGAGGAATCACTTTAAGAAAACAAAAAAAAAAGCTGCATGTTCCTGGCTGTAACATAATGATTTTCCATATTAGTGACTATTAAAAAAGTCATTCAATATGTTGACATATTTAGTGCAGTAAGTGAGACAAAATACTTGTTCACATCAGTTATGTGCAAAGAATATTAATTGTCAATTATTAGAGTGTATATACAAAAAACTGAGTGTGAAAAACTGGCAGGGTTATGTAAAGTTTTGAGTCTAAATCCCATGAATGAACATTGTCAGGTATGCAGGGTTATTGCTTGTATTTCAATTATATTTTTAATCTCATGAGATTCAAGGGATGTGTACTACATCTCTTCCCAGATAATTTTTTAGTACCTTCCTGTTTTTAACTAGTGTCATTTTTTCTTGTCTGTGTTTCTGCATTCTCCTCAGCGCAGTGTCTGGCGGGTCTGTCCACACCTATACCTGTGTTCTTTTGTTAAACTTAGCGAATCATCAGCCTCACTTTACTGGGCAACTGTTCTTCTGTTTGCAAACACCCACACAGGCATTTTTGAACAGTTTAAGTTTAACCTTTATTCAGTTTTTCCACATTTTTACAGGGTTGCCTGTGTCTTTGCAGAAGTGTTGCTGTTTTCTTTGAAATTGGAAAAAAGTGAAGGAAATTGAATTTTAAAGGCTGGCGAAGTAAGCGAAACTGATGAAATGCAGTAAATATGTGTGGTTTTGGTGAAAATGCTGGTTTTCCTTCTCAAGTGCAGTTTTGCATGGGTCTTGTAGCAAATCTGCTCTGCTGTAGTCTATAAAATACAGATTTTTAATGTGGAGCTCTGGGCTGAGGAGCAGCTGAGCGCCCGCGTCTGTGCTCAGGGCAGGGGGGCTCTGGGTGCTGGTGGCAGCGGTGGCTGCTGAGGGTGGGAGCGGGGCCGTCAGTCACTCCATGGCAGCACCGCTGACTGTGCTCGCCTGAGCCAGCCCGTCCAAGGGGCGCCGCTCCGGTCCTGTGGAGTCAAGCTGTACAGCAGCCAGAGCAGGATTCAGTATGAGGTAGTTGCTTCTCTGTGAGAAGAATCATTTTCTTAGCTATTTGGGGAAGTGGCCTTGCTTCACCCCCAGCACGAGGGCTTTCCTGTGGGGAATGGGGGCTGTTTCTGGGCTGTGTCTTCAAGGCAAAATGAGAATAGTGTTCTAGATGCTTTGCCCTGTGTTCGGGTAGCAAACAGGTTATCCAGGCACAGATGGTCTTTCCCCTGAGCTTTACTGGCGAAGAAGAACGACTTTCTGCAGTCACCGTGCGGCAGAGCGACTGTTGCCACTGGGAGCTGGAGCCAGAAATGCTGTGGCTGCTGATGCCCTAATCAGCAGAAGGTTTGGGCAGGAAGCAGAACTGGGATAAATAAAGTTGTACATATCCGTCAAGCATAAAATGTGGAGCGAGCGAGAGATGCCTATTAGGGGACTGAAGGATCTGCCCATGTTTTACAAGAGGTCAAGTCAGATGATCTGATGATATTGTCTGCTTGAAAACTCTTTTGTTCCTCTGTTCTCAGTCTCCAGAATGGAGATGTTTATTTCCTCCTGCTCTCCCTCCCCCTTTATCTTTCTCTTCACTCTGTTCACTAGTGCTTTCACTTGTACGCTGGGAAGTAGAAAATCTGAAGATGCCATTATGTTTCAAATAATTGGTGAGAAATATTTTAGGCAGGAGTAGCTAAAATAAAAATCTCACTGTTTTGTCTGTACTATTAGTCTATCAATTCATATCAGGAAAAACGGTCACTTGCATATAAAACATATCAAGGTTATTTCCAGCAAGCTCAGAATACGCGCAGCTCCTGAGAACTGAATGTAGACAAGACTGTGCTTGAACTGACATCTCTTACATTTCTAGGAACTCTAATTTTTCTCCTTTTCATTATTCAAAAGAAGAAACTGAGAAGTCCTAAGCTAAGAAAATCTTGTTGAGACCTTTCAGGGCCTATTTGTCAGTAAGTCCATACTCCATTTTCTGTCCATTGCATTTCAAAATCGATGTAGGTAATAGCGACAGATAAGACACATTTGTGTTACTACATTCCTCCTGTAAATTAAAAGAGCAGTCTCTTTCTTAAATGAATTTTCAGCATATTGTGCTTGGATTAGTGAAGGTTTTATACCGACTCGCTTTCATTTCTAATTATGATTATGGGAAGGTAAAGAGAAAACTGTATATGCAGAGGGTGTTTTAATTATTTGGACATGAGCCAAAAATGATGCCATTCTTGCCTAGTGGTTTATAACCTTCGAATATTTTCAGAATGGCCTCTTCAGTGTGCACCTGAATCCGGCCTCTGCAGAACTTGGCTTTATGGTCGTGTTCTTAAAACTTCATTGTGTGTGAACGCACAGGTGTGTGTGACCATTCATACACATACTAAGATAATACTTGGAGTGTTATCAGAAGATGAGATGTATTAAGAGTCATCTTCATGCTCATCTAAGTCGTCAGTCTCTTCTGTTCCAGTATCATGAACTGAGTCTCTGAAAAATCTTTACACAATCTGCAGAAAAGTTCCATTTTGTGATGCATTCTTTTTCAGAGATGTATTACAGGATCACTTTATTAGGCTCTTTAGGACCAAATGGCAATAAAAATGGAAAACTTCATGAAAAGGCAGGAGCTGGGGAGCTGCAGGTTTTTGTGAGGAAAGCAGGCTGGCGGGTGCCGTGGTGGGATGCCGAAGGTTCAGCGCGGCCTGTGCCGCTGCCCAGGCCCAGAGTCCAATGGCTCATGTGCCTCAGTTCTCACTTAGAGGGATCCTGCACAGTTGTCTTTCACTAAACTCCCTGTTTTAAGAGCAGATACATTGAGCGTTGAAGGGTTTAACTAGGAAGATTTTATATCTTCCTTATTTTCCAAGCAGCTGTTGAAACCAAAATGTCTCTTTTCTGCATGTTAACACTCGCAGCAGTTGACTGGTCTTTCTGCACTGCCTGTGATCACTGGATAGTTACCAGTGTGCAAAAATATATCTAGGCCTGTAAAATGTCTCAACAGAACACCGAATGTTGTGATTTTTCTGACTCTGAAACGTTCAGTGAAGTGTCTGTGCCCTTTGGGGGGCGGTGGGGGAGCCGCCGTCGCGGAGGGGAGCGTTCAGAGCCAGGAGGGGTGTAACGCGGCCCCCTGGCTGCTTTGGGGGCCGCTGTCCATGGATCCTGCTGCGCTCAAACAGTAGATCCGGTGGCATCACTGTCTTACTGAGGTTCTCCGGAAGGCAAACAACACCGTTTCAGGCTCGGCAGGTGCTGACCACTGAGAGAACAAAACAGCCAAAACAAATGGAGATACTGGTAAAAATTTTTGAAATTATGAAAAGGAAATGAAGCATAAACTGTGAGACAACTTTACATCAGTACCCACATTTTTGGAATTAGGAGGCTTTTTATTTTTGTATTTTTACTTAACCAGATATTCTATGCTATAACGCAATCCAGGAGCCAGATTCTCTTTTTGTATGTCTTTCTACTCAGCAAATGAGACTTCTTTGTGGACAGTGCTATTAAGAATGTAACACCAAGGCTGCACATCTGTTTCTCATTTCAAAACAAGTTCTTTTACTCTAAGCCTCTCTTTTTTTCCCTCCTACCATGAGATTAATTTATTTCAGTAAACAGACAAGAATAAGAAGATTGCTAATAAAATGGGTTGCTATGTATCATTTACACAAAAGACTTAAGCAATACATTAATTTCTCCCTGTTGTGATAATGTGCATCCACGGGTTCATTTGTTCTATTAAAATGCCATCATGTCAAAAATCAGTTGTAGCTGTGGCTCTGTAAAATGGAGACTGGAACCCAACTTAGAGCCTCAGCCTGCAGGGAGATTTACATGTGTCAGTAAAGAGTGTGGTTCTAACAATTTAACAAATGTGTAACAGAGATGAGATACAGAAGGCATCCTGGAAAGTGACCTGCAAGTGAGAAAAAGAGAAGAGTTCCTTAAGAAATCTCTATTGCTCCAGCTTGCCTTGCTAGGCAGAAGTACATCTTTCTGCTTCTTTTGGTTGCTGCTTTCCAGCTTTTTCTGCTTGAGAAAATTAATTGCTATGTAGTGACATGTCACCGAATGAACGGATAATGACGCGTTTACTCCCACAAAAAGCTTCTGAGGGATTTTTTACATCTGCAGCCAGGCAGTGACTAATTTGAGATCAACAGGAGCAAAGTTAGAACATCCCTCCAGCATTTTCCTCCCGTAAAGCTGTGATTCCGAATGCTCACCCTGGTACCAAGCGTGGTGGTGGCAGCAGTGGGGATTGTGAAGAACTGAGACGGCAACTGTGAGCCTGTAGACTCTGCTGGACATGGTTAGATAGGAGAAAATACCCTTTCCACACAGCCACAAATTGAGCACTTATTAAATCTGGAAACATATTTTAGAAGTATTTTGTGCCTATTTGATGAGTAGACTGGCTTTATTCCTGATGACCTGCAGAGTATTCCTGTGTGGTCCCCTGGCACAGGAATTGGAGATGAGTTTTATTTTGCTTCGTTATTTCTCTTTTTGAACAAATATATGCCACATTACATTTATCAGAGGACAGCTGTTACTGAATTTGTGTAATGCATGTTAGATGTGCTCAGGTTGATGGTGTTTATCCCTGTTGGCTGTGTTGGGCGGATGTGCCGCCTGCGGCCCCGGCTCCTTGAGATGTTGTTCTCTGGGCCAGTGGGGCTGGAATTTCTGTTTCAAAACCACTTAACAGCTACTTCTGTTCAGCAGGTTGTTCCAGCAAGTGCACGTTTTGATAAAGGTTTTCGGGCTTCTGTGGGTACTAATACAAGAAAAATATTATGTATTGTTGAACTTTAGGTTTTTAAGAGACCATGTCTACAGTCAGATTTGTTACCCTAACCTAGATGTGCCATTTTGGCACAGTGCAAAGTCTAGAAGCGTGATATGATGGAGTTTACACAGGGGAAAAATCAATTTTTAAATCTTTCCATAATAAGAGCAGGTTTGGTCCTACTAATGTATAGCATTTCTGCCCAACTTAAACAAAACCTGCGCACACACACAAAAACCCAACAACAAACAAGTAAACAAAAGAAAACAAAATGAAAAAAACAGGCTACAATTCCCTAGATCAAAAAATACTATACCTTCAACTCATGGTTCTGTAATCTGCCGGCTGCTCCGTGTGGTTTTTTTTGAAACCTAAGTATGCAGCAGATTATTTTGCTGCTAAATGGACATTTTGCATGAAGAATTGAGTGCAGATCCCAGTCTGTTTTTACTGGTAAACTTACATTCTGGCAGCTAAATATAAATATATTTTTAAAGGAGCTTGGATTCCCGTAGGACCCGGTGTAAAGTCTCCCCGGCGCTGTTTTGCTGAAGGATGCTGTTGGGCTGCACAAGTTCCCACAATTTTAAAATTTATCAATGCAAAGGCTGAGACCTTTGGGAATTGTTAAACTACAGAAGAGTAAGGTTGTTGGGAGTAAGTTGTGGTTTTGGTGGGATTAATCAGTAATGAAGCCATTTCCAGCCCCAGCCCTCTATTTTGCCCGTCCTGTTGTCCCCAGAAGGGTGACCGGCCCCTGGGGCCGGGGCAGCGCGGCTCCTCCGTTTGTCTGTAAACCTCGGGGTGGCGCTCGCTGGGCTGAGTCACCTGTTTCACAACAGAACGAACTGCAGCCCTTTCAGGGTGTTTTTCTTCTTCTTTTCCAGAGGAAACAAATTCCACTGGTTCTGGGGGCCTCGTCCGTGCAGTGAGAGCGGGTCTGTTTAAGGAGCACACGAGCTGTACAGATTTCTCTTACTGCAGCTTTTTTCCCAGGACAGCTGTCTGCAGAGGACGCGTTTCTGGCAGGTGCGGTACGACGGCAGTGCCGCGCCGCTCGGGAAATGGATGTGGTGAAGAGGGACTCGTGCAGGGACCTGAGACAGACAGGGGTTTGAACAGGCAGGAGCAGCGCACGTGGGTGGGAGGCAGGAGCGGATTATCAGAATCAGCAGCTGGAAGAGGTGCTGCTGTTACAGGTGTCGGGTTTGGCAATGGTCGTCATTCTGAAAAATAACAGCCATATGTGAAACTGCCTGCTCATTAGCTCCTTTTTCTGTCCTTCCCTCTTGAACTGATGTTGATTTATCTGAGGGAGATGGTGATTGAGATGAAGGTCTAAATGTTGAGAAAGGTGACAATACCTTTCACAGTAAGAGGTGTTGGCAGGCGTTCTGTCCATCCATGGCCTCCTGCGTCCTCTCTCTGTGGGGCGATACTGATGATCCTTCCCCTGCCTCTGTCGGTACCGCGTACACTCCTTTGTGTTAAAATGTGGCGTGTTTCTGAGGCCGCTGCGTGCATCCGGCTCGCGCTGCCTGGGTTGCTATGGGAGAAGTTGCTTTGCAGCCTGCGGCTCAGCTGCTTCACCGCTGAGCCCGGGACAGCAGAGCAGCTGTTCAGGGGTAGAAGGAAAACCAGAAAGCAATGGACACTGGGGTTGCTCTGTCATAAGTTCCTCCCATTTTCTTGCTACCTGCTTTCAAAAAACTTTTAGAATCACATTCATCTTTTGTGTTTATCATTTAGTTCCTCAGTCTCTATCATACTTGATTGAAATCAGCCTACCAAATAGTTATTTAAGCTAAAGCTGCATGAAATAAAATTCTTCATTGATCAGGGGCTTGAGAGAAACATAGGCTGAAAGCATCCTCACATTCTTGTCTCAAAAGATAAACTGGAAAAATAGGAGTAGCAAGACGGGGAGTGCTTTAAGAGACAATAGTCTTAGAGCCACGAACCTCTGGAGGTTGGGAGGATGTTGGACTTGGACACTGACTCGGAGAACTTTCCAGCCTGTCCCAGCGAGGTTCTTTCCCTTCACTCATGTATCGGAACGGGCTTTTATTGCACCTAGTGTAACTCAAATGCTCCTTTCATTACTTCAAAATGAAAATTTTTGTTCTTGCCATAGTGTCTGTCTTGTTTTAAGCTTGAAAAAATGTTGAAGCCAGGAAACTTCAAACCTCACTTCTCTTCCTTCTTATCTCCACCTTTCCCACTTTACAAATTGAGTTGGAGAAATTATCGCCTTTTTTCTCTCTATGCTTTCTATATGCTTACAATATACAGCCATTTTCTGAGCGTTCCGAAGGATTGTGCTGCGATTTTACGAGCAAAGTATGATGAAGAGTCGCATGATGAGCATCCTTTTCTGTTTGTTTATTTGACAGGTCCTCGACCAGTATGAACGAGAAGGGTTTAATTTCCTAGCTAAAGTTTTTAATTCTTCACATTCCTTCTTGGAAGACTTGACAGGTCTGACTTTATTACACCAGGAAACACAGGCTGCTGAGGTAAGAAAACACACTTTGGATGTTAAGGATGAAGAGGGGGCAGTAAAGGGTGCGTGGGTTTCTGTTCAGCTGTACAACCGTGTGATTAAATGAATCACGGATAGAATCGGGCAGTTGTATTTCATTGACAGGATGATTTGCACAAGCCATGTGCATATTCCATCCAGTGAGATAAGATGTGTCGTCTTAACGTTAGAGAATAAGAAATATTGTTGGATGTGAGAGATCTTTCTTTTTTAAGAATAGATGATGGGATGCACATGGACAGCCAGTTAGAAATGTGTAGCATTATTATTATAGCATTGTAATATTTTGGGAAATGACAGAAATCTGTTAAGTGAGAGTTGCTGCTTGAAAGCCGTGAGCTGTGCGTCCCCGGGCGCGTTGCTGTTTGTGCGAGCACCGCGCGTCCTGCTGGCAGCGCCGGCGCCGCGGGGGTCACAGCCACAGCATTGACACGGGGCTCTTCAATCAGGACTTGTTATATCTGCATTTTCAAGTGTTGCTTTTAAAGAAAACAAGTGACTTGTGTTAAGCAGGGTAAAGAAATCGGTTATCTTTTTAGGTCAATCTAAAATGTGATAATTTTACTGCTTGAGGGATTGTAATATGGGGCAAACAATGCTGTTTCTTTATCTAGTGACAAAAATTGTGATCTGGAATGGAAGTGGGGGATGTTTTGTTCTCGTGGGAGATAACCCTGTCTGAATGAGTTTCAATAAATGTGAAACAGGTATCTATCCTAATAATGTATTTTATACTGATTTGTAACCCTTACTCTGTCTGCAAACATCTATACCGTTCTACAGCTGTAATTTAATTTTAGTGTCGTTGTATCACATGGATGTTTCGAAAGTTGGCTTTGAGAAGGGATTATTCCGTTACTGTAGCCTGTGTAAATGGTGTTGCTGTTTTTTCAGCTGGAAACAGCCCAGCGGGGTCGCTTAATAAGGTTTGTGGGGATAATGATGACTTAGCTCTCTGTTTCATTTTTTAACCTTTTAAAATAATTGAAGCAGATGCTGGAGATATTAAACTGTGAAATACCTGATGCATTCTTAAATCACACTGGTGATACCTAGAAAATACTTAAATATCTATATGAGAGGGATCCAACAAAGGCAGACAAATCCCCTTTGACAGGTGCTGCTCATGAGCGGTAATAGTGACTGAAGTCTGATCGCCATACGTGATTATTTAGGCTGCGAAGAAGTGTCTGGACTGCTAATGGCAGCACTAAAAACAGTTGCAGCTGCCCTGGTTAGTAATCTATTATTTTGCAGATATTCATTAATATTTTTTTTGCAACTTCAGAATGTATACAGGTGTTTTTTCTGAAGTTTTAGATGTTCTTTACAAAATGGAGAATCTGTGAGTTTATTGCAACTTAACTGAGGTTCAAAGTTTTTTATAAAAAACTGAACTAATGTGCTTTTGAAAATCTCTGGGTCGAACAGTTGGGTTGATGCAGTGAAATCATTGCTCATGGGTGAAAAAACTGACGTACAAAATAGTTGCAAAGCTAATGCATTCAAATTAGCCCAACTGCCATAAAACCAGCGACTTTTCTTGATTGCTTCCCTGTAGCATTGCTGTATTTTTGTAAAAACGTGTCTGTTTTATCAGGGTTAACCATTTTAATGGTCTTGATAAAGTTTGTGTTGATGAATGGTAAGGTCCAACATGCAGGTTGTTTGCAGATTCTAGAGCTTCCTTTCTTTACATTAAAAGACTTATTCTTCTGTTACGTTTTGCCACGGTTGACTCTGAAAAACAAAGATGGTTTTGTTGTCTTGCACGACTCCTTCAGTACATAGTCGTGGGCAGTTTTAAACATTCTTAGGTGCACAAGAGAGTGCTGTTGGTGTATTTTCTGTTGAATCTTTTCTGTATTTTGAGCTCGTTTTTCTCATCCGATGCGGTTGGTGCGGTTTCTCTTACTGTGTTTGAAGGCTGCAAAATGGCTTTTCAGGTTTCTGGCTACTTTTGAGCTGCTGTTGGCAGAATGTGTTCTCTAAAACAGGAATAAAATCTGTTAAGATCAGTGCTCTTCAGGTTAATTTAAGATATTCTTGGTAGATGGCATTCTAAAAACTGCAACAACAGTAGTGAGAGAAGTTTTGTAAGACAGGTATGGCCTGATTTCGTAATTAGAATATTTGATTGTTCTGTTGAGAGGTTATTTGCCTTTCTGCACTCACACTCTTCAAAGAAATTTTATAGATGGTTGTTGGGTTTGGGCACCATGGAAGTGGCTTCTGGGAGCTGAGGGTTTTCCTTTCCTCCTGTCCGGTAAGATTTGAGCAGTGCCGTTGCGGCGCTGCAAGGAAAAGAGACTTGTAAAGCTGCGTGTCATCCAACCTCGAATTTGTCGCAGTGATGGCACAATTGTGTTGTAATTCCATATATAAAGTCACTGTTATTGGGCTAATAAACTTGCATCTGACGTGGAAACTTCTCAATCTTGTTCATTTTTTTTTTTTTAAATGATCACTCTTTAAGTCTTGATTCATTAAGAGCTTTTAATGGAACGTTTTGTCAGCAGTTGCCATGGAAAGGTTACCTGCGCACCAGCTCAGCACAGGCCGTGTTTGCCCAGATTAAAGCAATGTCATTTGCAGTAAGACATGGAAAACTTTCCACTTACTGTCAATCTTTTTAACTTGAATTGTTCCATTTCCTTTTCTAGTGCTGTGCCCTTGACATAAGTGTTGTTACCATCTTGACATACTTTACCTTATCTTTTTAAAATGACTGATAAGAATATAATAATATTGAATTGTGTAACCAGAGTAGGAATCATAACACAGATTTAGTTTGTGGTTCAGATTTCTTGCTAATTGCAAGGTTTTAGTCAATAGAGCACCTGTTTCTTTAACAGGAGATGCATCAGGAAATTATAAACGTTCTACGTGGCTTCCTTAGCATGACAATTTACTCAGTGAATATTAAAATTAACAAGTGTTTCTATTCTGTCTTGAAATGACAGTAAATTTCGGGCATCTGCTCTTCCAACATCTGGCTCTAATTTCGGCTCCGTGGAGCGTAGATATGTCCGTAGAGCTTCCCCAGCGGGCTCTATGTCCGTAGAGCTTCACCAGCGGGCTCTATGTCCGTAGAGCTTCCCCAGCGGGCTCTATGTCCGTAGAGCTTCCCCAGCGGGCTCTATGTCCGTAGAGCTTCACCAGCGGGCTCTATGTCCGTAGAGCTTCACCAGCGGGCTCTATGTCCGTAGAGCTTCACCAGCGGGCTCTATGTCCGTAGAGCTTCACCAGCGGGCTCTATGTCCGTAGAGCTTCCCCAGCGGGCTCTATGTCCGTAGAGCTTCCCCAACGGGCCCTGGTGCCGCGGCCGCCGTCGGGTGCCATTGGCTGGGGAAGGTCCCTCAGCACGTGGACCCGTCTGCGCCGGGACCTGCCCAGCCCGTGGAAACACGGCCCTTCTGTCTTCCAGAGCGCGTGGTCTCCTCACTCCTAACCTGAACTTTTACCTTGTTCGCTGTGCAGTCAGGTTCAATAGCTGTGCTTAAAATAGAGGGAGCCTGTGCATCTCTTGAATGATTCATCAGAAAGTCAGGGCATTGATTCGGAGACAGAACAGTGAGGAGTGGAGTGAATTCCAGTTCAGGTGATGGTTGTGTATCACAGTGTGGCTCTAAAAGCAGCTGCTTTCCTTGCCAGAATTAACCCTGCAAAGTATGTTGGGGTTTGCTGCTGCAGAGAGCTCTTTGTATTTAGTGTCAAATGAGAAGTTTCCTGATACGCACTTGGTTACTCTGTGTTAAAGATTCATTTTTGCTGATGCGGCGCACTTCTGGAAGTAAAAACTGACTCACAGATAAAACCCATAGTCAGGATTATTCCGTAGTTGTAGAAGAACCCTTCCCATTTTGTAAGGTTTTCTAAGAAGTTACTTTGTTAAGGGTACTCATTTTATTGGTGCCTTTTTCTTCTAAAACAACTGGTGTGTGTAAGTGCTCTTCACACCCCTGGCAGTGGAGCAGCTGGTGAAATGTTCTGATAGAAGGAGCAATAATAGCGGTAAAGTGAAATCTTTGCATTAATTCACTGTAGTATATGCAGTTGAATTTCTCTATTTTCAGAAATACAGAAGCTTAAATTCTCTCTGTTCTTAATAAGACCTAAGTATAAATATACTTTCTTCCTTGGGATTTCAATTCCTAAATTACTTGGATGCTTTAGGAAGCTTTACTAAACTTTCTGCTGTCATCAGGATGAAAGAAATCATAAAATACATAAAAGAAACAAAGATTTTGGTTTATGACTGATTAAACTACGAGGAGTGGTTCAACTCTTGCAATCTAAGAGAATCATAAAGAATTTTGGAAGAAGTCAAATCCAAACCAGAGTTCATATTGCTGAATGTGATTATAAAGGTCAGATGCTGGTGCCAGCAGGTCATGATGTTTATATTATTTTACTTTAGTAACTTTGTACTTAAGGCTTTTTGTCTCTTATAATGTGATCCATAGGATCTGCAGTTTCTATGACAAGTTCTTGTGGTCAGTGAATAAGCCCTATTTGGTATTTGCAAAATATTTGCAAAATCCCAAATCCCAAACAAATATCACTGTGACCCAAACAATGGAGATCAGAGCGCTGATCCTACAGAAGGGTAGGATTCATTTAAAAAAAAAAAAAATCATGCTTTGAGCTTTTCAGATAGGAGGAAATAATAGAAAAGCCTTTTTTATTCTGATTCTATACTTTTTTGGAGTTTGTGCCTGACCAGTTTTTGCCATTACCTGGACAGGCTGGAGAGCTGGGCAGGGAAAAATTTAATGAAATAGAACAAAGACAAGTGTAGAGTCTTGAATCTGGGCAGGAACAGCCCCAGGTTGCAGTGTAAGTTGGGGAATGACCTATTAGAGAGCAGTGTAGGGGAAAGGGACCTGGGGTCCTGGGGACAGCAGGGTGACCATGAGCCAGCACTGGGCCCTTGTGGCCAGGAAGCCAATGGTACCTGGGGTGGGTTAGAAGGGGGTGGTCAGTAGGTCAGAGAGGTTCTCCTGCCCCTCTGCTCTGCCCTGGGGAGACCACACCTGGAATATTGTGTCCAGTTGTGGCCCCTCAGTTCCAGCAGGACAGGGAACTGCTGGAGAGAGTCCAGCGCAGCCACCAAGATGCTGAAGGGAGTGGAGCATCTCCCGTGTGAGGAAAGGCTGAGGGAGCTGGGGCTCTGGAGCTGGACAAGAGGACACTGAGGGGGGACTCATTCCTGGGGATCAATATGGAAAGGGGGAGTGTCAGGAGGATGGAGCCAGGCTCTTCTGGTGACAACCAGGGACAGGACAAGGGGCAATGGGTGCAAACTGGAACACAGGAGGTTCCACTGAAAGATGAGAAGAAACTTGTTCCTGGTGAGGGTGGCAGAGCCTGGCCCAGGCTGCCCAGGGGGGTTGTGGAGTCTCCTTCTGTGCAGACATTCCAACCCGCCTGGACACCTTCCTGTGTAACCTCATCTGGGTGTTCCTGCTCCATGGGGGATTGCACTGGATGAGCTTTCCAGGGCCCTTCAACCCCTGACACTCTGGGATTCTGTGACAGGGTTTAGCTCTAGTAATAGCAGCTGGTATTAAAAGTGAACTTTGTGCTTATTCAAATTTGGAAAAAAAAAAAATCAGAATTTCCAGTGTGCTTTGCTATTAAAAAGATCCTGCTTGTTTCTGATTCTGCATTATGTTGTGCAATGTATTCGATACTGAAACAATAACACAGGAATAGCCAAATAAAGCCAATCAAAACCGAAAAACCCAAGTTCAACATTGTAATACTAAGTACTGTAACTTTCCGTTAACCAAGCAGCATTCAGAATTGAATTTTACTTGATGTGAACATTTCCAAAAATAACCTTACTGATGGGTAGATGAAAATTAATACTTTTCTGTATCTGTGATCTTTTCTGTTTTGCTCCATTTTTTAAATCTGGTGTGTTTCAGGAGAAATTTGCTTTGACAGATTGAGGCCTACCCTGGAATCTCTTTCTTAAGAGATTAAGAGATTAATCTGTTTTCTTTCAGGGAGCTGGGTTGTTCCTTTTTCTTTCTGAGTTTTCTCATGATGTCAATTACTGTCATCATTTTTCTTCATCGAGCAATAATTCCCAGATCTTCAAATAATGGTAAATATTTTTCTGCAAGAAAATTCCTGTTGAACACAGTCCAAATGAGAAATGATTCGTGGTTATGATAGATTTTTAAAATGTATGTAAATTTCCAATATATTCTGTTTGTTATGCTTTGCCATTACATGCCTAAAATAGATGTAGAATGTCTTTTCCTCAGGTCGATTTTCTGCTGATTCTGTGGTATTTCTGCTGTTGAAACTTTGCTGAGGAGAGGTGGTGGTTACATCAACACAAACCAGTTCAAACTGAGTTTCGCTGCCTTCGAACAAGCCCAAGAATGGTCTTGATGCTGATACCTTGTGCTGCTCTTTGAAGAATTTAGAAATATCTCTGAAGTGTTTCCTCTATTTCACACTAAAACATTATCTCTTTGTCCTTCCCCCGATACCTGACTGATAATTCCAATTATTGTTGCTAACAATACTCAAATGCCCTTCCCAGGACTTATGTCAGCAACTGATCTGCACAAATACACGTTTCATGATATATTTGAATAAATATGTGTTTGTCCCTTGGGGACAGGGCGGGCCACGTGCAGTCGTTTGAGTGGAAGTCGCTGGCAGGACGGAGGAAGGACCAGGCCGAGAGGTTTCTGTGGGCACAGGCGCCCAGGAACCCTCCAGGAGGCGCGTCCTGCGGGGCCGCGGCGGCACTGGGGCCTCGGCGCCATTTTCAGCCACCGCCCCTCGCTGGGTTTCCGTGCCCACAGGAGGACGGCAGAGCAGTGCTGCCCGTGCCCCTCTGACCCACGTTGGCATAACATCCTGTGTGACCTCGTCTCAAAAACCTCACTTGTAAGTGCTGGCATCCGCCAGTTAAAGGTGTGCGTGATTAGCGGCAGAGATCAATAGACTTATTAGACTTGTACTGTAGTTAGTCAAATTAAATGAAGCTTTGCAAATTCAAATGTAAGAATTAATATTTGGGGGCAGAGATAAAGGAAATTATGACTTCAGTGTAGATGATTTTTAAAACCCTGTTGATATCAAGCTGTCTTTTTCATTTGAAATTTCAAATATATGGAAGAAACTTAGACAAACCGCTGAAAGAAATGTAATAATGACACTTGGGTTAGCAGCAGATGGCAATTTTGTTAATGTGTTAGACTGAATGGCTGTCATAGTGGCAAAACATTGATAGAGTTTAAATCTGTCCCTATATAAAATTTCACAGTAAACCTTGTACAGCTATAACATGGAAAGTAATGCTATGAATCAACTTATAATCTCATCAATTTTTATGTGAGGGAAAAAGCTATGCAACAAATAGCAGTCAGTGCCTCATTTTGTATGAGCTATAAAAAAAAATCAACCTTAGTAATACAGCACCTTTGCAGGTGCTATGAAACTGCTGTAGCTCTAATATTTAGTCTCTGTTCGTAATAATATCTGTGCAGCTTTTGAGTACTGGCTTATGTAGATAGAATTGAGGGTTGTTTATCCTCTTGATAAACAGTATTGATGAGATCGGTGCTGTTCAGTGTGTGACACCTGCTCCCACGGGGGCTCTCGGCGTCGGTGCTTCGGGGTGTTGCCGCGTGAGCTCCAGCAGAGCCCGCCTGCAGCTGCACACGTGCCGGAGGTTTCTTTTGTATCCATTTTTTTAATTGCTTTCATTAGATCAGTATCTAAACATGAAATATCTGGACTGATGAAGTAATGCTTCCGTTTGTGCCATGATAGTCAGTGCTACTAAATTGTTCTTTATTTGAGGTTTTAGACTATTTTTAGTTAATGATGAACATAGTACCCAGAATTTTGAAGTGAACTACCATACTGAAGCTGTAAAATCTGAAAACTGATTTGTTGGTGTCTTTAGAAACTAATCATACCTCTAATGATCTTAGTACACTTAGTGACATGTTTTTACTGTTGTCTCCTGTAAGGCAGAAGCAGACATTCCCCCAGTTTTCACGTGTAATGATCCGTCACAACGACCGAGCAGGTGGGATAGGCCGCCGTGATTTCTCTGCGGTGTGCGACCCCCCACGGGGCAGAAGCTCCCAAGGGCCTCTGTGCAGCTGGGATGGCGAACCCAGGGGCTCGGTCATCGAGCAGCGTCCGCACAGCCCAGGGACCCCCGCCCACGGCACCGGGGACCTCGGCCACGCGAGGTCTGGGAAGGGTTTGTAAAATGATTAATCACATTTAATAAGCAGTTAATGAGAAAGCATTGAGGACTCAACTGTCAGATTCAGTAGGGGATGGGTGGAAAGGAATGGTTTCTTGGAGTTAACTAGAGACAGGGCATGAATTGTTTGCAAGTGCAGGACAAAACATGATCACCACGTTACATATTCCCTGTTCCTCCTCTTTTTTTTCTGCTTTGGACAGGAAGTGCATTTTTCCCTATGTAACCAGGTGAAACTTTTTCTCCGGGAACATTCCCACTCTTCTGATACTTGACTGAGATAGAAGTGCTGCACATCCCTATTGAATAATATAATTTTTATTACATTATTTATTAACAGTATAATAGATTACTGTGTAATTTTCCATGTTTTCATTTCACCTGTCCCTTATATTGGTAAGGAAACACTATCTTGAGTGTTTTGACTGTTCCATCAGCAGGAATAGACACAAAATCTATTAATCCAGACACAAAATGCAATCCTTTATAATCTAATGGTAAAGAAAGGTGATCAAAAAAGTTAAAAAATCAAGTAGGTTGCCCATGGAGATAATTTTACAAAGTGCTTTTCCTCCATCTCCCTAATGCTGATGCAGAGTTTTAAGGTAAAGCGATGCCGTACAGCCATACTCAAAAACTGATGTGGTGTCGCTTCGAATCAGTGGGGTTATGGACGTGACATTCCTATAAACTCTTGCCCAATTTTCTCTCCTTGTACTCCGTTTCCACTTTGCCCCGAAGAGGACTAGTACTGTACAACACTACCCTGTGTTTCAGGGAGAGATTTGTTACCTGACTCGTGAGAGGCACCGAGAACTCTAAACCTCTAACAGGTAATGAATGCTCCATCTTCCTGTCTTGCGTAAACTGGGAAAAGAACTTCTCCGTGTTCTCAGCTCTGCGCCTCAGCGGCGTCTCACTGAGTTAAAAGGAGTGCTGCCCATCAGCTTTGTATTTAAAACAGGATCAAAGTTTATAATAGGGGGGAAAAAGTATCAAAAATGTGGTGACAGTAACAGTAACAATAATAGTGTGCAAGTCTGCCTCTCACTCCTGCATTCCTGCGTGTATGCGGAAGAGAGGACCCTCATGTAGATGAAGAAAAGAGGTCATAATATATATTGTGATTTGTCAATGTTATTCTACAGTATATGTATTTAATCATACTATCCTAATGTTCAGATATCTAGCTGCCTTGGTATAGAAAATGCTTTCTGGATTTTCCGCTTGTTTTATTTAGTTGTTCGCTCAAACCTGTCTTCCCGTCACCTGCCTTTGTTGTCCCCCTGCATCTGTCTGAAAGAGAATATTTTAGCTGGTTCATATGGCCTTTGGATAGTGCTGCTGTCAAATCCTCACATCCCTCTTATTTTAAATCAAGATACCGTATATTTTTCTCTGGAATACTGCCATAGTACCTGGTAATCTGGGTGGATTTGGGGTTTCTGTGGCTCCCAGGGCTCAGGCAACAGCGAGCTGAGGGACGGGCCGTGTTGTGCCGGCGCCTGCTCTGCAGGGTGGATGAGCGCGACCCGACTGTGATCCTGGTAGGACCGAATGAAATCAAATGCCACTGACATCACCTTGTTCAGTGAAGGCAGTAATAATAACATATAGATAAAAACCTTAGCAGAGTACTCTGTGTCTCACGGTAACTGGGTTCAAAAGTCCCTGGAGTAAACTTTTGGGGAATAACTGTTTTGGAAGTCTGCACTGATTAGGGTTCATTTTCTGGTTCTATCACAGTAATTGTTTAACTGTGATTTGGATCTGATTTTCTTTATAGCTGCAGCACTAACTTGGTACGTGATAAACAAAAGGAGAGTTACAAGTGATTATGATCCTGTTGAAAGAATGTCTTAATGTGTCCCTCTGCTCTCAGCTGCTTTGTCTGGTGCTCCAAATGCCACTGTTACTGAAATAGGGCTTTTGTTATGCCACAAATTAAAAAAGTAATGAGATACAAGTTGTATGAAAGGGAGGGGAGGGGAAAAGTTAATGCAGATGAATGGTGAGTCTCTCTGCCACAAAAATTCATTTCTTACGAATCCTCTTGCACTTCCCCCTTGTGGGAACAGGGATTATGGAATTGTCAGCTGTCCCTGTCCCTTTTGGCACCGGGTGCAAAACCTCCCAGGTCTCCTTTACACCTGAGACCCAGCCAGATGGTACCTCTACATGGTCACACCTTACGAGGACTAAGTGCTCTTAAAATTGTGGTATATTTGAACTCTTCTGCTGACCTAATGCCTGGTGGAAGCCCAAAACTGTATCCGTTTGAGTAATAACAGGAAAAGAAAGTCAATAATTCCTGAAGTAGCCTCAGAAAACTGCAGTGATTGGAAGAGCACAGTCTCTCCACTGGAATTCTAACAAAGACAGGAGCGTCAGTAACCGGGAAACCAGAGTTTGTGAATTAAAGCTCAAAATACTGAGAGGGAGCAAGTGCAGATCTGCAGACAAAACAGGGGTCCCCTTTTTTGGAGGGAAGGGGAGTAATTGTCTTCCAGAAAGATTTTCAGACTCTGACTCCTTTTTCTCTAGAGGAAAAATATGCAGTAAAGAAGAGAGAAGTAAAATAATTTAGGGATTAAATCTCTTCCATTCCAATATATTTTGTTACAATGAAGAATGAATAGCCTGTCCAAGATGCATTCTGTTATTCTCATGTGAAGAACAAGAAATTACACAACACAGACAAACATGCTGATAAACTTTGTTTTATAATTAAGAACATAAATTATACAATGTGCATCTCAGTGCAAGTGAGCAGTTGCAGATTATATGGGCCCCTGTAGATCATTTGAGTAAAAAGGAAGAAAAGTTTGCTGCCCGACAGATCCCTCCCAGGCGCAGATTCCCACGAACACGTCCTGTTGCAGCCTCACCCAAGGGGCTGTGAGTGTCCTGAGGCCGGGCGGCCGCTGCACGCGCTGAACTGCTCCGGTTCCAGCGGTGATGGAGCTACTGTGTTATGTGTGAATACAACCCGTCCTCTGTTTTTAATGTACTCTCTTCATCTTGTAGACCCTTAAATGTTGTCCGCAAGAGTATTTCATTGTTAACCGTGTCTGCGTTCTTCTGCCAATCTATGTTTTCTCTGCAAATGCCCCTCAGACTTCTCTTAAGGCATGTTGGAGTTGTGCAAGAGAACTTGTACTATCAGGTGTCACACCTACCAGGTGCATTAGCATTTTATTGTTGTCAACATGTAATTTCACCTACAAGACCTTTCTGTGCAAACATTAGTAGTTTTTTTCCCCAAACTTTGTAAACTACTCATTTTCCTGTAAATACAGGTGAAACTAGTAAGTGGTAATAAGTGAAGTTCATTACAATGCAAAGAGTTGTTAAAAAATAACGCCTATTTACCACTAGTTCTCTTTAGAGCCAGTGATGGCTTATTCACATCCACATGCCATTCAGAGGAAATTAAGCACCACAAATGTTAATAACAAAACATCAAGAGCTACTCCTATGTAGAAATCTCATACAGAAAACCCTTTGTAAACTACTTCTCAATTTAAATTTTGACAATGTCTTAGGGTTTGTTTCTTCATTAAGTACGGAATAATTTTAGCAGCATGCTTGTTTAAAGATTTACATCCATATTGCTACTCTACTGCAAATGTTGTTGGCTAAAGTTGACACAAAAATAGGCAGATTTGAGTAGCCTTTAAAATCGGTACTAACCCAGCTCCTACTGGCTTGAGTTTCTTTCTGTTTGATTCTGAGTATTTTCCTGGTATTTACATTTCAGTGAACGTCTCTACAAAGTGCTGGTATTTTCTTTGCCGTATCTAGTTCAGATTTTCCTGAAGTTTCCTGTTTTACATCGTCTTTTTCTTGAACACATTATAACTTGGCTTGTGGCTGAAATCTGCTACGCAACATACTTGTTTTTCTGGGGCTGGCTGTAGTCCTGGAGAGCCCACCTGACAGCTTAGGAGTCATAAAAATTAATGACCAATTCCATAGTTAAAACCCAGATTCGATTCCAAGATAAGTCCGTCTGTGCCCAAGAAGATAAGGATTGTCTTCAGTGATAAGTTTCCCTTAGCAGTGACTTCATAGTTGACTTAAGTGCAAACTGTTGGAAAAAACATCTTGTAAATGAAAGTTGCGTCTGACCTTTCTTTACATTAAAATTTTCTTTACATTAAAATTCAGTAGTGTCATGTACACCATAAAAATTGTGCCCAGAGAAAAAAAGGTTTCATTTTTATGTTTGGAAAAAATAACAGTTTAAAAAGTTTTAGGTTGAGTTTCTGTTTTCTTGATGTTTTAAAAACCCTACTCTAGATACTCGTTAACATGCTTCAAATCAGCGATGTGCTGTTGCGTTCTCCAGGTATCGGGTCTGGGACACGGCAGCTATCCTTGACGTGTAATATTTCATGAAGCAAGAGCAGCTCGTGAGTTACTCAGTTTATGTTATTTTCATATACAGGAAATCTTTTGTCATTCTGCAGCTGTGATGATGATTTTTGAAGTCATTTAATTGTTATGCATCAACTCTAAAATAATGTAGTTTTACTGGATAAATATGAATGGCTTTGATAAGTGGAATAGTGCTACACTTTGAACTCTAACAGCACACTTTTCGAAAGGAGAGCTTGTGCTGCAAGCCTTAGCATCAAGTAAAAATCATGGCTAAAATGTAAGAATATGTATGAAGCAATATTACTAGTTTTGTCTTTAATTCGCTCAACTCATTAGCACTTTGTCACTCCAGGCAGGAAGGCCAAATGCAAGTCCTTAGACCTTGTTGGTAGTTTTAATACTCTTTGAGAATGTGAAAAATGAAGATCAGATTTCACGCATAGCCATTGGTTTGCGATAGAGCAGTGACCCGTGTGCGGCTCGAGGTCAGTCCCGAGGCTGCTGGGGGCTGGGAACCCTGCAGAGCTCTGGTGACCTGAGCCAGGCCCTCGGTCCTGCTGGACTCTGTGAGGGGCCCGTTGTTGGTCTCACGGAGCCCAGTGCTTGCTCTTCAAACCAATACAGTGATCAAAATAAGCGGCTATACCAGCTTCCAGAGATTTGGAAGGAACAATTATTATTACATCTAAAAAATGGGGCTGGAGAAATCGCTCCTCAGCCCCCAGGGGGAAGAAGAGCATATAGGTCTGTGCCAGCAGCACGTGTCGATGTGCCGGGGAAAGAAACCCTGAGAACGACACCTGAGAGGTTCTTGGAAAAGCAAACAAAATCAGACTCGGACAATTTTCATAAAATTGATAGAGAAGGGATGCGCAAGTAAACCTGTAAACAACTGAGTAATTACTTTCCGGCCTCTCAAAGGGAATAGGGGTTACCAGATACAGGTTTATGTTGTTGAAACATTTGTTTATCTAGTGTCTACTGAGACAATGTGCCAACAATAGCAAACCCAAAATGCAAGTTAAAAAGAAAAAGAGAAAAGTACTACCGGGAAAGAGTATGAAAGCATAACAAAGCTATTTAAAATTATTACAGTGCAACAGCTGGTTTTGCTAATGTTTCTCAGTTGTTTAAAAAAATACCCATCATCTAAGTTCTAATTCCCTTTGTCTTCTCACTTGGAGTAACTGTAGTATATGAGGCTTGCTCTCCTATGACTCATTCTTCCCACAAATACATTTTCTTTGAATAGCCCTTGTGAAAACATGCATTTCATATTAGTTGTCTTAGTTGGCAATGGTGTAGGCTCTTTTTTCTTCCTGGGTGAGTGATTTATGTGTTCCAATCTCTGCATCTGCCTCCGCCACACACGGCGCGTCCCAGCCCAGGTGCTGCCGCTGCACCTCTGCTCACCGAGCGGCTGGCGCTGCGTCCCCAGCGCTGCAGCGCGTTGGGTCTCCTCTGCTCACCGAGCGGCCGGCACTGCATACCCAGCGCTGCAGCGCGTTGGGTCTCCTCTGCTCACCGAGCGGCCGGCGCTGCGTACCCAGCGCTGCAGCGCGTTGGGTCTCCTCTGCTCACCAAGCGGCCGGCGCTGCGTACCCAGCGCTGCAGCGCGTTGGGTCTCCTCTGCTCACCGAGCGGCTGGCGCTGCGTACCCAGCGCTGCAGCGCGTTGGGTCTCCTCTGCTCACCGAGCGGCTGGCGCTGCGTACCCAGCGCTGCAGCGCGTTGGGTCTCCTCTGCTCACCGAGCGGCCGGCACTGCATACCCAGCGCTGCAGCGCGTTGGGTCTCCTCTGCTCACCGAGCGGCCGGCGCTGCGTACCCAGCGCTGCAGCGCGTTGGGTCTCCTCTGCTCACCGAGCGGCCGGCGCTGCGTACCCAGCGCTGCAGCGCGTTGGGTCTCCTCTGCTCACCGAGCGGCTGGCGCTGCGTCCCCAGCGCTGCAGCGCGTTGGGTCTCCTCCACAGGCAACAGTCTTGTGGCTGAGAAATTCTGAACTCTTGTACATGTTTGCAGGGACAGACAGTTAGGAAATTGTGGTTCGGTTTTAATTCTTAGTGGAATTTTAAAAGATAATGGACAGCGAAGGGGCAAGTGCAAAATAAGATGTTATTTCTGGCCTCCAGAAGAATCACAGAATCACAGAATCAGCTGGGTTGGAAAAGACCTCAGAGATCATCAAGTCCAAGTCCAGTCCAAGTCAAGGTCCAACTCCAGTCCATTTACTAGATCAAGCCTCTTTGCATGAGTTTGGCTCACTATAAGAAACACTAAAAAGAATTGTGGAAGCTAAATTATGGAGATTCATTCAGATAAAGAACTAAAGAGCATCTGTTGTAGCTTTCGTATGTGGATGGCTGCTCACAGTCTATTGTAATTTTGTCGTTATAGACAGTTGTGGCCGTATACTGAAGAACAGCCCTGGCTGTAGGTTTTCTTGCTGCTTTCACACCACGTCAGTTCTTTTCTGCTGCTCCAAAGGAGCAGGCGGCTCCCAGGGAGGAATTCTGTACTGAGCTCCACGTCCTCTGTGGGTTTGTCCCACTTTGCCAGCTCCCACTCGCCCAGCAGCACGCGTGGGTGTCCATACGAACACTGTCAATGCTCAGCTGCCCCTGGTTCCCCAGAGAGAGGGGACATTGGCTGGGACAGCCCGTGGCTGGGGTCCAGGCTGGAAAACGCAGCTCACGCTTCTCAATGGGTAACAAAATACTTTAAACCTGCCTTTCTTGGAGCTGCAGGCTTTGTGCTGGTGGGGGCTGCTTTTTTGATATTTCTGCTATCTGGATTTAATCTAGAGTTTAGAATGTAGATCAAATTTTTTAATGTATTTAATATTGATTAATGTGTGGTTAATATGTTGATTTATGCTTGCAGATTACATTTGGATTACTCAACAAAGTAAAATGTTGGTTGTAGCTGAAACCTGTTGGTGAAGTTCAAGGAGCTGACTGTGAATTTTCTTTTTAGACAGAGGAAATTAGAGATAGTTATGAGAGATTTGGGACAGGGAGGTAATACTTGCTGTTAAATATGCTTTTAGTTAAACTGAGGTGTAAAGGTCACAAACATGTTTTTTTCACTAAGTGAGGTTAAACTCAAGCAAGGTCATAAAAAAATAACACTTTTTATAATGTAGCATTATTAACAGCCTTATCTTGTTAGTAATAACTGGTGGAGGATAGTACATGAGTTTTCAGGACAATACTGAAAAATATTAGTGTATTTGGAAAACTGCTGGGATTGAAGCTCAATTATAAAAGGGAGAAATTTTGTTTTCATAAAGAAATTTCTAAATTGAAGAATTAGGATTGTGATCATGGAGCCTTTTGCTTTGGAAGGAGAATGCTGTTCCCATATCTAGCATAAAGTCTGCCGTCCTTCATTCTGACTGTAAAGAGGGATTTGTCTTTACTCTCTTCTGCTTAAAAGCAAAAGGAAAGAACTTGTGGCAAAGCAAATTGCTCACAGAACAGACCGCTCAGAAACGTTGCTTTAAGGTGAAGGGCTGATGTGATAAAGTGATAACCAGAAAGCTGCCATGTTTGACTCCAAAACAACTGCACAGTCTTGATCCTTATTGTACTTTTAAACACTTTTTCTGAGGGGCTCTGATGAGCATATCTGTTTCAGGAGGGGTATCAAGAGTACTCTGATTTCCTATTTAAATATGGGATCTGATTAATACTTCAGGCATGCAGGAGAGCTATAACATGAAGGCTGCTCTTACTATAGGAAGATGCTATTATGGACATCACAAGGCTTGTTCTACAAGGAAACGTGATTGCTTTGGGTTAAAGAAGTTGCCAGAGACTTGAAGGATTTATAGGTGTTGCCACTTTGAGTTATATGTAACTTCATTATTTTGTTGAAAATGTTTTGATCTAGAATTAATGAAATACAATAAATGCTGATGAGATGAATCAGCAGCTTTGACAGCTTTTAGCAGACGCTGAGCGAATTATGAATTTTATCCTGGTATTCTTTAAGTCTCAAAATTGCTAGATAATTTACAGAATGTAATAAATGGAGCATTTGCACTGAGAAATGAAACGAATATCTTTATAACTGGAGTGACGTGCATCAGAACTGACATGATCAAGACAAATTAAGCCTGTTTCTTGTTGTTTGCGTGCATGTGAGAGAGCAGGCGGGCTGTGCAGGGGTCTGTGTGGGGGGGGGCGAGGGCTGGGGAGCCGCCGTCTGCAGGGCAGCCGGGCGGCACCGACGCTGCGCTCCCGGGCACCCGGCCCGGCTGTCCCGGCCTCGGCACCCGCTGCGCTCTGCGGGGCTCCGGAGCGGGTGAGCGGAGGCGGGGGGGTTAGTTCTAAATGCTCCGAGTTTCAGAGGGACATGGAGGAGTTGAGAAGAGCTGAGGCTGCAGCCTCAGGCAAAGAGGAAGCGGGGAAATGTGGCTGTGGGAACAGAGGGCTCACATTTGGCTTTCTTTTGCACCATCTCCAAAATTTAGTCACGGTTACTGTAATTAGAAGGCATGATGAAATATAAATTCGCAACAGCACTGCAGTGTGCTGAGCTGCTGCAAGGTCTCTTTTCCATGTGATTTAAGAGCTCAGCGAATGCATATCACGTCGATTTGATCATTCCATTGATCTCAGCTGTATAAAATTGGCTGCATTTTAACATTGCTTCATGAACCCGGCTCAGAGACTCGTTGGTAACTTTTTCTAGAGAGCTGCATTCCATTCCATAGCATGAAAGTGCATAGCACTACAAAGATGTTTCAAAACAGTTACTGTTTTAACAGCTAGTTAATTACGGGTTATTTATTGAGTAGTTAGAGTTAGCTGAGCAGTCATCGTTTGCTCTCGTTACCATGGTGCAGAATTAGTGTTATGTGTATTAATGTGTTGGTAAATCTGAATGTGAAGTGAGCAATAGCTGATGATGAAAGGCTTTTAAGTTTTGAAATAGTCTTACAATATTTGTTTCTTACAAGCAATACTGTAAAAAGAAAATAGTTAATGGCAGAAATTGTTAGTGAGTTTCATTTGACTCTCCCTCTGTAATGTGACTCAGGAATTTAGTTATGTAAAAATATGACTTAGCCCCTTTTGCCTTTGAGGTACAGACCTGGACGAAATCCAGTCTGAGATTGGATTTCAGTAAATTGGAAAAGTTCTTTCCCAGTCTTCAACTTTGAATTTGGGTCAAAACTACATCAAAAGCTGAAATAGGTTCTCATCTCACTGTTCCATGATTAGGTTTTCATATTTTTTTTCCCCTCTTCAAATAGTATCTGATTACTAAATTAAGCTCTCAGCATTAATAAATCATTCCTCCGCAGAATAAAACCTATAATTTTTCGTATATGTTGTCGTTTGTACCTTTTGAAGTGCAGCTCTTAGGGCTGTGGAGTGAATCTCTGGGTAGACACAGCAGAGAGTGAAAAGGAATCCAGGTGCACATTATAGAGTTTCTTAGGGTGACAGGCTTAACATATGCCAGAATATTTGAATATTTGCCAGAATATTTGATGTATTAGCTCCTTTGCACAGTATGCTATTTGGGTTATTTTTTATGTAACGAAAAGTCAGGTGTGCTTTCTGTCACAACCTGCCCAAGTGGCTGTTTTTTTCAGAAGTCGCATACACAATGCGGTGCAATGCATTGAGTATTGATACTCACCATAAGTGTGAGTACGTAGGGAAGCGCAGGGGAGGGTCATTCAGAGCTGCACGGGCCCTGTTTAAAACCAGCCCAGCCCACGTGCCCGGGCTGAGCGCCTCGTGTTGGAGATGGTGCGTCTGGCTGTGTGGAGATGGTGTCTGACTGTGTGGAGATGGTGCGTCTGGCTGTGCGGAGATGGTGTCTGACTGTGTGGAGATGGTGCGTCTGACTGTGCGGAGATGGTGTCTGACTGTGCGGAGATGGTGTCTGACTGTGCGGAGATGGTGTGTCTGACCGTGCGGAGATGGTGCGTCTGACCGTGCGGAGATGGTGCGTCTGACCGTGCGGAGATGGTGCGTCTGACTGTGCGGAGATGGTGCGTCTGACTGTGTGGAGATGGTGCGTCTGACTGTGTGGAGATGGTGCGTCTGACTGTGCGGAGATGGTGCGTCTGACTGTGCGGAGATGGTGCGTCTGGCTGTGCGGAGATGGTGTCTGGCTGTGCGGAGATGGTGTCTGGCTGTGTGGAGATGGTGCGTCTGACTGTGTTGGAGATGGTGTCTGACTGTGCAGAGATGGTGCGTCTGGCTGTGCGGAGATGGTGCGTCTGACTGTGTTGGAGATGGTGCGTCTGACTGTGCGGAGATGGTGCGTCTGGCTGTGCGGAGATGGTGTCTGGCTGTGCGGAGATGGTGCGTCTGGCTGTGCGGAGCTGGTGCGTCTGGCTGTGTGGAGATGGTGCGTCTGACCGTGCGGAGATGGTGCGTCTGACTGTGCGGAGATGGTGCGTCTGACTGTGCGGAGATGGTGCGTCTGACCGTGCGGAGATGGTGCGTCTGACTGTGCGGAGATGGTGCGTCTGACTGTGCGGAGATGGTGCGTCTGGCTGTGTGGAGATGGTGTGTCTGACCGTGCGGAGATGGTGCGTCTGACCGTGCGGAGATGGTGCGTCTGACTGTGCGGAGATGGTGCGTCTGACTGTGCGGAGATGGTGCGTCTGACCGTGCGGAGATGGTGCGTCTGACTGTGCGGAGATGGTGCGTCTGACTGTGCGGAGATGGTGCGTCTGGCTGTGCGGAGATGGTGTGTCTGACCGTGCGGAGATGGTGCGTCTGACCGTGCGGAGATGGTGCGTCTGACTGTGTGGAGATGGTGCGTCTGACTGTGTGGAGATGGTGCGTCTGGCTGTGTGGAGATGGTGCGTCTGACTGTGTGGAGATGGTGCGTCTGACTGTGTGGAGATGGTGTGTCTGACTGTGCGGAGATGGTGCGCCTGGCTGCGCGGAGATGGTGTCTGACTGTACGGAGATGGTGCGTCTGGCTGTGCGGAGATGGTGTCTGACTGTGCAGAGATGGTGCGTCTGGCTGTGTGGAGATGGTGCGTCTGACCGTGCGGAGATGGTGCGTCTGGCTGCGCGGAGATGGTGCGTCTGGCTGTGTGGAGATGGTGCGTCTGACCGTGCGGAGATGGTGTGTCTGACTGTGTGGAGATGGTGTGTCTGACTGTGCGGAGATGGTGCGCCTGGCTGCGCGGAGATGGTGTCTGACTGTGCGGAGATGGTGCGTCTGACTGTGTGGAGATGGTGTGTCTGACTGTGCGGAGATGGTGCGTCTGGCTGTGCGGAGATGGTGCGCCTGACTGTGCGGAGATGGTGCGTCTGACTGTGTTGGAGATGGTGCGTCTGGCTGTGCGGAGATGGTGTCTGGCTGTGCGGAGATGGTGTCTGACTGTGTGGAGATGGTGCGTCTGACTGTGTGGAGATGGTGCGTCTGGCTGTGCGGAGATGGTGCGTCTGGCTGCGCGGAGATGGTGCGTCTGACTGTGCGGAGATGGTGCGTCTGACTGTGCGGAGATGGTGTCTGACTGTGCGGAGATGGTGCGTCTGACCGTGTGGAGATGGTGCGTCAGACTGTGTTGGAGATGGTGCGTCTGACCGTGTGGAGATGGTGCGTCAGACTGTGTTGGAGATGGTGCGTCTGACTGTGTGGAGATGGTGCGTCTGGCTGTGCGGAGATGGTGTCTGACTGTGTGGAGATGGTGCGCCTGACTGTGCGGAGATGGTGCGTCTGGCTGTGCGGAGATGGTGCGTCTGGTTGTGTGGAGATGGTGCGTCTGACTGTGCGGAGATGGTGCGTCTGGCTGTGCGGAGATGGTGCGTCTGGCTGTGCGGAGATGGTGCGTCAGACTGTGTTGGAGATGGTGCGTGTGACCGTGTGGAGATGGTGCGTCAGACTGTGTTGGAGATGGTGCGTCTGACTGTGCGGAGATGGTGTCTGACTGTGCGGAGATGGTGCGTCTGGTTGTGTGGAGATGGTGCGCCTGGTTGTGTGGAGATGGTGCGCCTGGCTGTGCGGAGATGGTGCGTCTGACTGTGTGGAGATGGTGTGTCTGACTGTGCGGAGATGGTGTGTCTGGCTGCGCGGAGATGGTGTGTCTGACTGTGCGGAGATGGTGCGTCTGGCTGTGCGGAGATGGTGCGTCTGGCTGTGCGGAGATGGTGTGTCTGGCTGCGCGGAGATGGTGTGTCTGACTGTGCGGAGATGGTGCGTCTGACTGTGCGGAGATGGTGCATCTGATTGTGTTGGAGATGGTGCGTCTGGCTGCGCGGAGATGGTGCGTCTGACCGTGCGGAGATGGTGCGTCTGGCTGTGTGGAGATGGTGCGTCTGACTGTGTTGGAGATGGTGCGTCTGGCTGCGTGGAGATGGTGTCTGGCTGTGCGGAGATGGTGCGTCTGGCTGTGCGGAGATGGTGCGTCTGGCTGTGCGGAGATGGTGTCTGGCTGTGTGGAGATGGTGCGTCTGACTGTGTTGGAGATGGTGCGTCTGGCTGTGCGGAGGTGGCGTCTGACTGTGTGGAGATGGTGCGTCTGACTGTGTTGGAGATGGTGCGTCTGGCTGTGCGTAGATGGTGCGTCTGACTGTGTGGAGATGGTGCGTCTGGCTGTGTGGAGATGGTGCGTCTGGCTGTGCGGAGATGGTGCGTCTGATTGTGTTGGAGATGGTGCGTCTGACTGTGTGGAGATGGTGCGTCTGGCTGTGTGGAGATGGTGCGTCTGGCTGTGCGGAGATGGTGCGTCTGGCTGTGCGGAGATGGTGCGTCTGGCTGTGCGGAGATGGTGCGTCTGACCGTGTGGAGATGGTGCGTCTGGCTGTGCGGAGATGGTGTCTGGCTGTGCGGAGATGGTGCATCTGGCTTTGCGGAGATGGTGCGTCTGATTGTGTTGGAGATGGTGCGTCTGACTGTGTGGAGATGGTGCGTCTGACTGTGCGGAGATGGTGCGTCTGACTGTGTTGGAGATGGTGCGTCTGGCTGCGCGGAGATGGTGCGTCTGACTGTGTGGAGATGGTGCGTCTGACTGTGTTGGAGATGGTGCGTCTGGCTGTGCGGAGATGGTGCGTCTGGCTGTGCGGAGATGGTGTCTGGCTGTGTGGAGATGGTGTCTGACTGTGCGGAGATGGTGCGTCTGACTGTGTGGAGATGGTGTGTCTGGCTGTGTTGGAGATGGTGCGTCTGGCTGTGCGGAGATGGTGCGTCTGACTGTGTTGGAGATGGTGCGTCTGGCTGTGCGGAGATGGTGCGTCTGACTGTGCGGAGATGGTGCGTCTGGCTGTGCGGAGATGGTGCGTCTGACCGTGTGGAGATGGTGCGTCTGACTGTGTTGGAGATGGTGCGTCTGGCTGTGTGGAGATGGTGTCTGGCTGTGCGGAGATGGTGTCTGGCTGTGCGGAGATGGTGCGTCTGACTGTGTTGGAGATGGTGTCTGGCTGTGCGGAGATGGTGCGTCTGACTGTGTTGGAGATGGTGCGTCTGACTGTGCGGAGATGGTGCGTCTGGCTGTGCGGAGATGGTGTCTGGCTGTGCGGAGATGGTGCGTCTGGCTGTGCGGAGATGGTGCGTCTGATTGTGTTGGAGATGGTGCGTCTGGCTGTGCGGAGATGGTGCGTCTGACTGTGCGGAGATGGTGCGTCTGATTGTGTTGGAGATGGTGCGTCTGACTGTGTGGAGATGGTGCGTCTGACTGTGCGGAGATGGTGCGTCTGACTGTGTTGGAGATGGTGCGTCTGGCTGTGCGGAGATGGTGCGTCTGATTGTGTTGGAGATGGTGCGTCTGACTGTGTGGAGATGGTGTGTCTGACTGTTGGGAGATGGTGCGTCTGACTGTGTGGAGATGGTGCGTCTGACTGTGCGGAGATGGTGCGTCTAACTGTGTTGGAGATGGTGCGTCTGACTGTGCGGAGATGGTGCGTCTGGCTGTGCGGAGATGGTGCGTCTGGCTGTGCGGAGATGGTGCGTCTGACCGTGTGGAGATGGTGCGTCTGGCTGTGCGGAGATGGTGTCTGGCTGTGTGGAGATGGTGTCTGACTGTGCGGAGATGGTGCGTCTGGCTGTGTTGGAGATGGTGCGTCTGGCTGTGCGGAGATGGTGCGTCTGACTGTGTTGGAGATGGTGCGTCTGGCTGTGCGGAGATGGTGCGTCTGACTGTGCGGAGATGGTGCGTCTGGCTGTGCGGAGATGGTGCGTCTGACCGTGTGGAGATGGTGCGTCTGACTGTGTTGGAGATGGTGCGTCTGGCTGTGCGGAGATGGTGTCTGGCTGTGCGGAGATGGTGCGTCTGATAGTGTTGGAGATGGTGCGTCTGACTGTGCGGAGATGGTGTGTCTGACTGTGTTGGAGATGGTGCGTCTGGCTGTGCGGAGATGGTGCGTCTGGCTGTGCGGAGATGGTGCGTCTGACCGTGTGGAGATGGTGCGTCTGACTGTGTTGGAGATGGTGCGTCTGACTGTGCGGAGATGGTGTCTGACTGTGCGGAGATGGTGCGTCTGGTTGTGCGGAGATGGTGCGTCTGGTTGTGTGGAGATGGTGCGCCTGGTTGTGTGGAGATGGTGCGCCTGGCTGTGCGGAGATGGTGCGTCTGACTGTGTGGAGATGGCGCGTCTGGCTGTGCGGAGATGGTGTGTCTGGCTGCGCGGAGATGGTGTGTCTGACTGTGCGGAGATGGTGCGTCTGACTGTGTGGAGATGGTGCGTCTGACTGTGTTGGAGATGGTGCGTCTGGCTGTGCGGAGATGGTGCGTCTGGCTGTGCGGAGATGGTGTCTGGCTGTGTGGAGATGGTGTCTGACTGTGCGGAGATGGTGCGTCTGACTGTGTGGAGATGGTGTGTCTGGCTGTGTTGGAGATGGTGCGTCTGGCTGTGCGGAGATGGTGCGTCTGACTGTGTTGGAGATGGTGCGTCTGGCTGTGCGGAGATGGTGCGTCTGACTGTGCGGAGATGGTGCGTCTGGCTGTGCGGAGATGGTGCGTCTGACCGTGTGGAGATGGTGCGTCTGACTGTGTTGGAGATGGTGCGTCTGGCTGTGTGGAGATGGTGTCTGGCTGTGCGGAGATGGTGTCTGGCTGTGCGGAGATGGTGCGTCTGACTGTGTTGGAGATGGTGTCTGGCTGTGCGGAGATGGTGCGTCTGACTGTGTTGGAGATGGTGCGTCTGACTGTGCGGAGATGGTGCGTCTGGCTGTGCGGAGATGGTGTCTGGCTGTGCGGAGATGGTGCGTCTGGCTGTGCGGAGATGGTGCGTCTGATTGTGTTGGAGATGGTGCGTCTGGCTGTGCGGAGATGGTGCGTCTGACTGTGCGGAGATGGTGCGTCTGATTGTGTTGGAGATGGTGCGTCTGACTGTGTGGAGATGGTGCGTCTGACTGTGCGGAGATGGTGCGTCTGACTGTGTGGAGATGGTGCGTCTGGCTGTGCGGAGATGGTGCGTCTGATTGTGTTGGAGATGGTGCGTCTGACTGTGTGGAGATGGTGTGTCTGACTGTTGGGAGATGGTGCGTCTGACTGTGTGGAGATGGTGCGTCTGACTGTGCGGAGATGGTGCGTCTAACTGTGTTGGAGATGGTGCGTCTGACTGTGCGGAGATGGTGCGTCTGGCTGTGCGGAGATGGTGCGTCTGGCTGTGCGGAGATGGTGCGTCTGACCGTGTGGAGATGGTGCGTCTGGCTGTGCGGAGATGGTGTCTGGCTGTGTGGAGATGGTGTCTGACTGTGCGGAGATGGTGCGTCTGGCTGTGTTGGAGATGGTGCGTCTGGCTGTGCGGAGATGGTGCGTCTGACTGTGTTGGAGATGGTGCGTCTGGCTGTGCGGAGATGGTGCGTCTGACTGTGCGGAGATGGTGCGTCTGGCTGTGCGGAGATGGTGCGTCTGACCGTGTGGAGATGGTGCGTCTGACTGTGTTGGAGATGGTGCGTCTGGCTGTGCGGAGATGGTGTCTGGCTGTGCGGAGATGGTGCGTCTGATAGTGTTGGAGATGGTGCGTCTGACTGTGCGGAGATGGTGCGTCTGACTGTGTTGGAGATGGTGCGTCTGGCTGTGCGGAGATGGTGCGTCTGGCTGTGCGGAGATGGTGCGTCTGACCGTGTGGAGATGGTGCGTCTGACTGTGTTGGAGATGGTGCGTCTGACTGTGCGGAGATGGTGTCTGACTGTGCGGAGATGGTGCGTCTGGTTGTGTGGAGATGGTGCGCCTGGTTGTGTGGAGATGGTGCGCCTGGCTGTGCGGAGATGGTGCGTCTGACTGTGTGGAGATGGCGCGTCTGGCTGTGCGGAGATGGTGTGTCTGGCTGCGCGGAGATGGTGTGTCTGACTGTGCGGAGATGGTGCGTCTGACTGTGCGGAGATGGTGCATCTGATTGTGTTGGAGATGGTGCGTCTGGCTGCGCGGAGATGGTGCGTCTGACCGTGCGGAGATGGTGCGTCTGGCTGTGTGGAGATGGTGCGTCTGACTGTGTTGGAGATGGTGCGTCTGGCTGCGTGGAGATGGTGTCTGGCTGTGCGGAGATGGTGCGTCTGGCTGTGCGGAGATGGTGTCTGGCTGTGTGGAGATGGTGCGTCTGACTGTGTTGGAGATGGTGCGTCTGGCTGTGCGGAGGTGGCGTCTGACTGTGTGGAGATGGTGCGTCTGACTGTGTTGGAGATGGTGCGTCTGGCTGTGCGTAGATGGTGCGTCTGGCTGTGTGGAGATGGTGCGTCTGGCTGTGCGGAGATGGTGCGTCTGATTGTGTTGGAGATGGTGCGTCTGACTGTGTGGAGATGGTGCGTCTGACTGTGCGGAGATGGTGCGTCTGACTGTGTTGGAGATGGTGCGTCTGACTGTGTTGGAGATGGTGCGTCTGGCTGTGCGGAGATGGTGCGTCTGATTGTGTTGGAGATGGTGCGTCTGACTGTGTGGAGATGGTGCGTCTGACTGTGTGGAGATGGTGCGTCTGACTGTGTTGGAGATGGTGCGTCTGGGTGTGCGGAGATGGTGCGTCTGATTGTGTTGGAGATGGTGCGTCTGACTGTGTGGAGATGGTGCGTCTGACTGTTGGGAGATGGTGCGTCTGACTGTGTGGAGATGGTGCGTCTGACTGTGCGGAGATGGTGCGTCTGACTGTGTTGGAGATGGTGCGTCTGACTGTGTTGGAGATGGTGCGTCTGACTGTGCGGAGATGGTGTCTGGCTGTGTGGAGATGGTGTCTGACTGTGCGGAGATGGTGCGTCTGGCTGTGCGGAGATGGTGCGTCTGATAGTGTTGGAGATGGTGCGTCTGACTGTGTGGAGATGGTGTGTCTGGCTGTGTTGGAGATGGTGCGTCTGGCTGTGCGGAGATGGTGCGTCTGACTGTGTTGGAGATGGTGCGTCTGGCTGTGCGGAGATGGTGCGTCTGACTGTGCGGAGATGGTGCGTCTGGCTGTGCGGAGATGGTGCGTCTGGCTGTGTGGAGATGGTGCGTCTGACTGTGTTGGAGATGGTGCGTCTGGCTGTGTGGAGATGGTGTCTGGCTGTGCGGAGATGGTGTCTGGCTGTGCGGAGATGGTGCGTCTGACTGTGTTGGAGATGGTGTCTGGCTGTGCGGAGATGGTGCGTCTGACTGTGTTGGAGATGGTGCGTCTGACTGTGTTGGAGATGGTGCGTCTGACTGTGCGGAGATGGTGTCTGGCTGTGTGGAGATGGTGTCTGACTGTGCGGAGATGGTGCGTCTGGCTGTGCGGAGATGGTGCGTCTGATAGTGTTGGAGATGGTGCGTCTGACTGTGTGGAGATGGTGTGTCTGGCTGTGTTGGAGATGGTGCGTCTGGCTGTGCGGAGATGGTGCGTCTGACTGTGTTGGAGATGGTGCGTCTGGCTGTGCGGAGATGGTGCGTCTGACTGTGCGGAGATGGTGCGTCTGGCTGTGCGGAGATGGTGCGTCTGGCTGTGTGGAGATGGTGCGTCTGACTGTGTTGGAGATGGTGCGTCTGGCTGTGTGGAGATGGTGTCTGGCTGTGCGGAGATGGTGTCTGGCTGTGCGGAGATGGTGCGTCTGACTGTGTTGGAGATGGTGTCTGGCTGTGCGGAGATGGTGCGTCTGACTGTGTTGGAGATGGTGCGTCTGACTGTGCGGAGATGGTGCGTCTGGCTGTGCGGAGATGGTGTCTGGCTGTGCGGAGATGGTGCGTCTGGCTGTGCGGAGATGGTGCGTCTGATTGTGTTGGAGATGGTGCGTCTGGCTGTGCGGAGATGGTGCGTCTGACTGTGCGGAGATGGTGCGTCTGATTGTGTTGGAGATGGTGCGTCTGACTGTGTGGAGATGGTGCGTCTGACTGTGCGGAGATGGTGCGTCTGACTGTGTTGGAGATGGTGCGTCTGGCTGTGCGGAGATGGTGCGTCTGATTGTGTTGGAGATGGTGCGTCTGACTGTGTGGAGATGGTGTGTCTGACTGTTGGGAGATGGTGCGTCTGACTGTGTGGAGATGGTGCGTCTGACTGTGCGGAGATGGTGCGTCTAACTGTGTTGGAGATGGTGCGTCTGACTGTGCGGAGATGGTGCGTCTGGCTGTGCGGAGATGGTGCGTCTGGCTGTGCGGAGATGGTGCGTCTGACCGTGTGGAGATGGTGCGTCTGGCTGTGCGGAGATGGTGTCTGGCTGTGTGGAGATGGTGTCTGACTGTGCGGAGATGGTGCGTCTGGCTGTGCGGAGATGGTGCGTCTGATAGTGTTGGAGATGGTGCGTCTGACTGTGTGGAGATGGTGTGTCTGGCTGTGTTGGAGATGGTGCGTCTGGCTGTGCGGAGATGGTGCGTCTGACTGTGTTGGAGATGGTGCGTCTGGCTGTGCGGAGATGGTGCGTCTGACTGTGCGGAGATGGTGCGTCTGGCTGTGCGGAGATGGTGCGTCTGACCGTGTGGAGATGGTGCGTCTGACTGTGTTGGAGATGGTGCGTCTGGCTGTGCGGAGATGGTGTCTGGCTGTGTGGAGATGGTGCGTCTGACTGTGTTGGAGATGGTGTCTGGCTGTGCGGAGATGGTGCGTCTGACTGTGTTGGAGATGGTGCGTCTGACTGTGCGGAGATGGTGCGTCTGGCTGTGCGGAGATGGTGCGTCTGATTGTGTTGGAGATGGTGCGTCTGGCTGTGCGGAGATGGTGCGTCTGGCTGTGCGGAGATGGTGCGTCTGGCTGTGCGGAGATGGTGCGTCTGACTGTGCGGAGATGGTGCGTCTGGCTGTGTGGAGATGGTGCGTCTGGCTGTGCGGAGATGGTGCGTCTGGCTGTGCGGAGATGGTGCGTCTGACCGTGCGGAGATGGTGCGTCTGACTGTGTTGGAGATGGTGCGTCTGACTGTGCGGAGATGGTGTCTGACTGTGCGGATATGGTGTCTGGCTGTGTGGAGATGGTGCGTCTGACTGTGTTGGAGATGGTGCGTCTGACTGTGTTGGAGATGGTGCGTCTGGCTGTGTGGAGATGGTGTCTGGCTGTGCGGAGATGGTGTCTGGCTGTGCGGAGATGGTGCGTCTGGCTGTGCGGAGATGGTGCGTCTGGCTGTGTGGAGATGGTGTCTGGCTGTGCGGAGATGGTGTCTGGCTGTGTGGAGATGGTGCGTCTGACTGTGTTGGAGATGGTGTCTGGCTGTGCGGAGATGGTGCGTCTGACTGTGTTGGAGATGGTGCGTCTGACTGTGCGGAGATGGTGCGTCTGGCTGTGCGGAGATGGTGTCTGGCTGTGCGGAGATGGTGCGTCTGGCTGTGCGGAGATGGTGCGTCTGATTGTGTTGGAGATGGTGCGTCTGACTGTGTGGAGATGGTGCGTCTGGCTGTGCGGAGATGGTGCGTCTGACTGTGTGGAGATGGTGCGTCTGACTGTGTTGGAGATGGTGCGTCTGGCTGTGCGGAGATGGTGTGTCTGGCTGCGCGGAGATGGTGTCTGACTGTGCGGAGATGGTGTCTGACTGTGCGGAGATTGTGCGTCTGACTGTGCGGAGATGGTGCGTCTGGCTGTGCGGAGATGGTGCGTCTGGCTGTGCGGAGATGGTGCGTCTGACTGTGTGGAGATGGTGCGTCTGGCTGTGCGGAGATGGTGCGTCTGATTGTGTTGGAGATGGTGCGTCTGACTGTGTGGAGATGGTGCGTCTGACTGTGCGGAGATGGTGCGTCTGACTGTGTTGGAGATGGTGCGTCTGGCTGTGCGGAGATGGTGCGTCTGGCTGTGCGGAGATGGTGCGTCTGACCGTGTGGAGATGGTGCGTCTGGCTGTGCGGAGATGGTGTCTGGCTGTGCGGAGATGCTGCATCTGGCTGTGCGGAGATGGTGCGTCTGATTGTGTTGGAGATGGTGCGTCTGACTGTGTGGAGATGGTGCGTCTGACTGTGCGGAGATGGTGCGTCTGACTGTGTTGGAGATGGTGCGTCTGACTGTGTTGGAGATGGTGCGTCTGGCTGCGCGGAGATGGTGCGTCTGACTGTGTGGAGATGGTGCGTCTGACTGTGTTGGAGATGGTGCGTCTGGCTGTGCGGAGATGGTGCGTCTGGCTGTGCGGAGATGGTGCGTCTGACCGTGTGGAGATGGTGCGTCTGACTGTGCGGAGATGGTGTCTGGCTGTGTGGAGATGGTGCGTCTGACTGTGTTGGAGATGGTGCGTCTGGCTGTGCGGAGGTGGCGTCTGACTGTGTGGAGATGGTGCGTCTGACTGTGTTGGAGATGGTGCGTCTGGCTGTGCGGAGATGGTGCGTCTGGCTGTGTGGAGATGGTGCGTCTGGCTGTGCGGAGATGGTGCGTCTGATTGTGGTGGAGATGGTGCGTCTGACTGTGTGGAGATGGTGCGTCTGATTGTGCGGAGATGGTGCGTCTGACTGTGTTGGAGATGGTGCGTCTGACTGTGTTGGAGATGGTGCGTCTGGCTGTGCGGAGATGGTGCGTCTGATTGTGTTGGAGATGGTGCGTCTGACTGTGTGGAGATGGTGCGTCTGACTGTGCGGAGATGGTGCGTCTGACTGTGTTGGAGATGGTGCGTCTGGCTGTGCGGAGATGGTGCGTCTGGCTGTGCGGAGATGGTGCGTCTGACCGTGTGGAGATGGTGCGTCTGGCTGTGCGGAGATGGTGTCTGGCTGTGTGGAGATGGTGTCTGACTGTGCGGAGATGGTGCGTCTGGCTGTGCGGAGATGGTGCGTCTGATTGTGTTGGAGATGGTGCGTCTGACTGTGTGGAGATGGTGTGTCTGGCTGTGTTGGAGATGGTGCGTCTGGCTGTGCGGAGATGGTGCGTCTGACTGTGTTGGAGATGGTGCGTCTGGCTGTGCGGAGATGGTGCGTCTGACTGTGCGGAGATGGTGCGTCTGGCTGTGCGGAGATGGTGCGTCTGACCGTGTGGAGATGGTGCGTCTGACTGTGTTGGAGATGGTGCGTCTGACTGTGCGGAGATGGTGTCTGACTGTGTGGATATGGTGTCTGGCTGTGTGGAGATGGTGCGTCTGACTGTGTTGGAGATGGTGCGTCTGACTGTGTTGGAGATGGTGCGTCTGGCTGTGTGGAGATGGTGTCTGGCTGTGCGGAGATGGTGCGTCTGGCTGTGCGGAGATGGTGCGTCTGGCTGTGTGGAGATGGTGTCTGGCTGTGCGGAGATGGTGTCTGGCTGTGTGGAGATGGTGCGTCTGACTGTGTTGGAGATGGTGTCTGGCTGTGCGGAGATGGTGCGTCTGACTGTGTTGGAGATGGTGCGTCTGACTGTGCGGAGATGGTGCGTCTGGCTGTGCGGAGATGGTGTCTGACTGTGCGGAGATGGTGTCTGGCTGTGCGGAGATGGTGCGTCTGGCTGTGCGGAGATGGTGCGTCTGATTGTGTTGGAGATGGTGCGTCTGACTGTGTGGAGATGGTGCGTCTGACTGTGTGGAGATGGTGCGTCTGGCTGTGCGGAGATGGTGTCTGGCTGTGCGGAGATGGTGCGTCTGGGTGTGCGGAGATGGTGCGTCTGATTGTGTTGGAGATGGTGCGTCTGACTGTGTGGAGATGGTGCGTCTGACTGTGCGGAGATGGTGCGTCTGGCTGTGTGGAGATGGTGCGTCTGGCTGTGTGGAGATGGTGCGTCTGACTGTGCGGAGATGGTGTCTGGCTGTGCGGAGATGGTGCGTCTGACTGTGCGGAGATGGTGTCTGGCTGTGCGGAGATGGTGTCTGACTGTGCGGAGATGGTGTCTGGCTGTGCGGAGATGGTGCGTCTGGCTGCGCGGAGGGGCAGGAGGCGCGTGCAGGGCCCGCGGGGGCGTGTTCTGCTCCCAGCGCTGCCGCGGCTGCCACGTTCCGCACTGCGTTATAGTACAGTCACTTTTCATTCCTTGTTGCGTGCTGTACTGGGCATCACAGAATCAAATTCTTAAAATGCCACTAGTCCATTCTGTCTGTGTGTCTGCAGAGATGGAGGACAGAAGGCAAGAATGGAGACGATCCTCTACCAATATTGTCTATTAGTGGGAATTATGAAAAATCTTTAGTTCACAAAAAATAACACTTGGAATTCATCTTGTCTTGCAAGCTTTCAGCTGATTTTTCTCACTGTATCCCTCTCAAAGGTATTTTTAAAAGTCTTTGGGCAAAACCAGCTCCTATTCTCTCCCTTGTGCTTATATTCACATAGTCACAGATGTCATTACTATGCAAACCACTATTATTATTTTTCTTCTTAAACATTTTCCTCGTTTCCTTTTTGCTGTGGCAATTTCTTTGCTGTTGTTAGGACATGGAACTGTTTCATTCACGGGCCACAAATATTTTTCTGTCATAAAGTATTTGAAAGGTCTTGTCCTTCTATTGCATTTTTTCAGTTTACTGTAAAGTGCTCCAGTCCCATTCCAATATAGTTTTATTTAAACTTTCTGCTCCTGTTTTTTGTTTTCAGTCGTCTCGGTGTTGCTTTAGTTCTCAAGGTGTACATCGCTGTCGTTTCAGCAATGGAACTCTGCTGTCTCGTTCACGTGCTTCAATCCAATCTGGAGTTTACTTTCTGTTTAACTACATCTTAACACTTCTTCTCTCGTGTCCTGTGTCACCCATAATTTCTCAGTTTGATTCACACCTTTTTGCACCAGCTTTGAATGTCTGCTTTGTATCATCTGTGTGTTGTATTTTAAGTGTGCGTCTACATGATTCGAAGTAAAAATGTTAATCTTTTCAACTTCCAGATTATTGAACTTACTTTGTGTTATTTAATGGTAAACTGTCTGATTAAACAGCTCTAGATTCCTATTGTATTTCTGTTCTTTTATTGTAATAGTAGTAGTAAGCTGACACGGGAATGCTTCTAAACAATTTACTTTTCAGTGGTAGACTTGTTTTTCTGTCAGCATAAAGTACAAAAATGATGTTCATAACTGGTCCTTTGTTGCACTTTTCCTGAGCAGATTGTCATGTTAAAAAAAGTCAGAATTTTTTCCATCTTTCTTTGTTTCACAATAATTCGAGTAACAACCACTTGACTACGTAGATGAATGACATCAGCAGTCACCACGGAGCTGTTCGCTGCCTCGTGTTTAAATTGATTGGGGGTTGTGTTTAACTGTTCCCGTGGGTTCTTTGCTGGGGCGCGGGCCGAGCGGCGGGCGGTTTGTGAGCTGCGGGACGGCCCGGCCGCGGGCTCCGCGGCCACAGCACGGCTGCTTCGCTTCATCCGCCTGTACCTGTCCAGGCCGTTTAGCAGCTTGGTTGATTTTCCGTTCTTCCTGTACCAACACGCGTCTCCCCGTGGCTGTGTTCCCCGGGAGCAAGAACACCTTGTCAGGACCTGTCTTTCTTGACTGTTCAGTGTCAGGTGTAATTGAAGAGTCACGTTGGGGAAATATTCTGTGAGTGCGTTGCCACGTCAGCACCGTCCTCCCCGGGACAGTTTGTGCCCAGAGCATTATTCTAATACACAGCAGAGTATTATTCTGACACACATCTGTTGCCAAGGCCTGTTGCTTCCTAGATCTGACAATTAAACATCAAAAGTTACATTTTCAACACTAACATTTACATAGACAAAGCTTGCTTTTTTTTTTTTTTGTTTTTCCTTATCTTGCCTTTTCCTGCCCAGGACTAGTATTTGATCTAATGTCATTTCATGGGTTCCTAAGGAAAATTAAGGCTATATACATGAGGCTATATACTTACTGCTGAGTTCAGACGTGAGTCAGTCGGTCTGTGTCAGTCAGTCTGTCTGTTTCTGCCCCAGACATTTTCTGTCAAGCTTTTGTATTGGGACTTTGTTTGTTGTGTTGAGTGGGTTGGTTGGCTGGTTGGGGGGGTGGGGGTGCACGTATGGCTTTGTGGGTGGTTCATTGGTTTGGGGTCTTTAGGTTTTGTTCTATTTTTTATTATTATTATTTATTTATTAGACTTTATTTAGTGTATGTCTCCTAAATAATGGTATTGTTTCACCAGAATTCTGTGAAAAGAGTGGAGCACATGAAAAAGCTGGACTAAATCTGTTCTATTGCAGTTACGGAGTCTTTTGTATTAAAACTTCTTGGCCTTCTTTTGTTACAAGCCAGAGCACGTTGACATTACTGACAATTCCCATGTGTATTTTCTCCCCCCACACACAGTTCCTGACTGTTTGTATGTCCAACTCCTATCTCTCTACGACTTTAGGGAACGGAACAGAATAGCCAAGTAAGTGAAATACCAGAGGGAAAGCTGTCATTATTGTTCTCATCATTGACTTAAGCACATCTTCAGTCTATTTTTTGATCTCTGGCAGTTGTGTATCTCTTCACAGAAAAATACTGGAAATTCTTGGAATTGCAAACATATCGAGTCGCTCGCCAGATTTTCCCTGGCGGAGCTGCCGGGCGATCTGAGTGTTCGGTGCTGTTTCTTCTGAGGAGAACGACTGTTTGCACGGGGGTCATGCAAACCTATTCCAGCCAGGATTCAACATCCCATTTTATTTGTTGTCTCCAGAGTTAGAACGCGAATTCTCGGCTATGGAACACTGATCAGATCAGAGCTGAAGTTGTTCATCTTGAAATTTTGCAATTAAATTAAATCCCAGTATATTAGTAACTTCAGCAGAATGTTCTAATCCAAAACGAAAATCAGATGTTTTTAATGGAAATAGGGAAGTCCACACAATGGGTATTGTATTTAGGTTACGAGCCTTGTGTTCTTTATTTTGTTTTAATTGTCATTGTTTACATTGTAGGCAAGTCTTTGCTCATTTGAAGGATTAAAGCTATTAGTTTAAAAACATTTTTGTTAAGTTTGTATCCAAATTTCTCTTACAAAAAATCAGGTCCTCTGGAAATTCATTGCACTCATGAATGGCCTCCTGGTGAGTGAGGAATTTTTATGGCTCCCTTAAAAAACAATTGCAAGCATTCCACAAATAAACAATACATTGATTTGGGGGGGACGTTTTTATGAGCATTTTATAATAATTTATTCTGCAGTATTTATTTCAGTATGGTATTTCGTAATTTTTAACTTAGTTATGCTAAGAATTCCCTTGCAGCAGCAGAGAGAGTCGAGCTCTGCAGCGTGAGTCAGTGCAATTCCAATTAGCGAGTGCAGATACAGGGACAAGCTCGATGTCATTTCATCGATTTCCGTGGGCTCTGGACGCAGAGTCAGATGGTTCCGTTACACAGGCCAGCTGCTCTCCTTCTACTTACGTTTGCATTTTGCAATTATTTTGGCACTTTTGATCTTTTTTCCCCAACTAGTTTTTCCTTCCGTATTTTTAATTAATAAATTTCATAGTGATTTTGCTTTGTTCTGTTCTTCTTGCTTCTTTGAAGGCTGGTTTTGCTGAACAGCTGGCCATAACAATAGTCACATTGATTTCAGCTTTTCCTGCCTTGTGTGTAAATTATTGCACGTGATGGTTCTGACTCTAGTGGCACAAGGAGCCCGTGCAGCGGTAACACGATGGCAGCAGCTCTTGGTACAGCACAAACCCTCCTGTTGTTCATATTGCAGCACAGTTTTGTTTGAAAAATCGGGGGAATTAAGATCACTGGATTGCTCATTGCCACGCAGGGACGGCAGTTGCATGCCCGTGAAAAGCTCTTGTTACTTTTGGACAGGATTTACTTCCTACTGCTCAATCTGCAAATAATCCAGGAGATTCTGTTATCACCACAGGTACAGCTTTTAACTCAGATCATGTTCGGTTGCTGCAATATTTTGTCTGATTTTCATTCATGTCAATAATATTTCGTTAACCCTGCGTGAGCTCACAGGGAATATTATAACATTTAGAGATGGAAGAATGTTCTGTGGCCAGTATGAACCTGTTGCCTGGGGTTTCAGACATTTCAGCCTCAGTTTCCACTCTTCTGTCAAAGCTCTGTAGATCACTTGGGTTCTCACCAAGTTTTTCTCAGCCCCTTTGATCTGCGAGGTGGAATCAAGAAGCACAAGAGATGTAAATCAAAGATACAGTGATCTCACAGAATCCCAGAATGTCAGGGATGGGAAGGGCCCTGGAAAGCTCATCCAGTGCAATCCCCCCACGGAGCAGGAACACCCAGATGAGGTTACACAGGAAGGTGTCCAGGCGGGTTGGAATGTCTGCACAGAAGGAGACTCCACAACCCCCCTGGGCAGCCTGGGCCAGGCTCTGCCACCCTCACCGGGAACAAGTTTCTTCTCACCTTTCAGTGGAACCTCCTGTGTTCCAGTTTGCACCCATTGCCCCTTGTCCTGTCCCTGGTTGTCACCAGAAGAGCCTGGCTCCATCCTCCTGACACTCCCCCTTTCCATCTTGATCCCCATGAATGAGTCCCCCCTCAGTCTCCTCTTGTCCAGCTCCAGAGCCCCAGCTCCCTCAGCCTTTCCTCACACGGGAGATGCTCCACTCCCTGCAGCATCTTGGTGGCTGCGCTGGACTCTCTGCAGCAGTTCCCTGTCCTGCTGGAACTGAGGGGCCACAACTGGACACAAGATTCCAGGTGTGGTCTCCCCAGGGCAGAGCAGAGGGGCAGGAGTCTTCTTCAAGCTAAAACAGTCTTAAGCAAGAGCAAAAATTCACTCAGTCCAAAGCCAGGTCAGTTGTTGTTCTGCAGGGCTGGCCCCAGAGCGGCGCTGCTGGCGTCCTGGGCCGCGCTGAGCAGGGACGGTGGCAGCGACGCCGTGTGCGGCACACGGGGCTCTGCCCTGGCTCTGGGACAGAGATCAGCACAGTAATTCCTTTGGTTGTTTGTCTGACGCAGTATTCCTGACTCCTAACTGTGAAGGAGTGATTAATATCATGGTTTGGCATCAGCAAAAAAGATCAAAGACAAGGGTGTAAGTGTCAGAATAAGAATAATTAGGTGTACAAACTGGGTTCTTGTTTAGGTGCTTTTAGGAGGGTAAAATGTTGCTAGTTTTGTGTAAGTTCAGGCTTGACTGGGCTCTGTGATTTCTAATTCATTAATGAATATTACAGAGGTTTTATTTCATTAACATAAAAAACCTTTGTAAAATATAAGAATTTTTATTATAGGGGAGCTGAGAAGTGATGTTATGTGTACTTCTCTACTCTGATGTTTGTCTAAAACGCACAAAAGCTGAAAAAGGGCCCTTAAACCCACAAATCTGTTACTGCTATCTTGCTCAATTAAAAATGGATATTTTTAGTTTTTAGTTGCCAAGGAAGAATTTTAGTTTCAGGGATGCTGAACCACGCAGCAGTGCACCGGCTATAAACGCCCTTGCCATCGGGTGATGTGGTTCCGATGCTGGCGCGTCGTGCTGCATGTTCACACACGGCCCGTGACGAGACCGTCCTGATGCCCAGATTGTGCACGATGGGACCTCCCGCCATGGCGCCCAGACTGTGCACGATGGGACCTCCCGCCATGGCGCCCAGACTGTGCACGATGGGACCTCCCGCCATGGCGCCCAGACTGTGCACGATGGGACCTCCCGCCATGGCGCCCAGACTGTGCACGATGGGACCTCCCGCCATGGCGCCCAGACTGTGCACGATGGGACCTCCCGCCATGGCGCCCAGACTGTGCACGATGGGACCTCCCGCCATGACACCCAGACTGTGCACGATGGGACCCCCCGCCATGGCGCCCAGACTGTGCACGATGGGACCTCCCGCCATGGCGCCCAGGTTGTGCACGATGGGACCTCCCGCCATGACACCCAGACTGTGCACGATGGGACCCCCCGCCATGACACCCAGACTGTGCACGATGGGACCTCCCGCCATGACACCCAGACTGTGCACGATGGGACCTCCCGTCATGACACCCAGATTGTGCACGATGGGACCTCCCGCCATGACACCCAGACTGTGCACGATGGGACCCCCCGTCCCCGCGCGGCCCGGGGAAGGTCGTCTGGCCCAGGGGCGGGTCAGCGGTGCCGAGGAACCACGGAGACGAGGGCAAATTGAAACCTGGATGTCGTCTGTGTTAATAATACAACACTGTTGCAGCAGTTGTAGTTTACCCAGCTGTATCTTAAAACTGTGTGTATACTAATCTGAAATATTCTACGATTAATTTTGCAAATTCTTTTAAAATTTTATTATGGAACTATCTGAGCATTTCACCAAATAAATGCCGTCAACCAGATTTCTTCCTGCTAAACCGTCTGCACTTTTGTCAAAAATGTTAGCGGATGAGTGAATTATCACAGAGAAAGCAACACGTTCATATTGTATTTTCCCCAGAGTTCTTCACAGTACAAAATGAACATGCAGTGTCCGTTTGAAATAATTAGCAGCGGTTTACTGGGGGAATTTTGGTTCTTTCATGTTGTACTCGCTTTTGATCAAAATTTCCCTGCACTGCTTTGTTTAATTTTGGCCATCTGGATGAAAAGGTTCTCTTCATCTTAAATACAGATTGTAACTCTTTCTTTTTGAGTGCACTGCCATAAAATTCTGGCTAGTTTCCAACGTTCTTCATTAAAGCTTTCTTTATTATGGTTTTTCGGCCATTAGAGGATTGTTATGCACAATAGGTACGTGATTATAATTTGCCTGAGCTGGGAATCAGTTACAACAGTAACCCAGTGCTGTAATTACAAGAGAGCAGGTTGGTACCTGCTCTGGGATCTTCCCAGAGCTGCTAAGGGTGAGGAAAAGCCAGAGTTGAGAGGCAGCAATTTCTGCTAATAAGACATTTAAGCATTCTAATCAGACAGTATTGTGTGCTGTGGAACTGGGACTTTCTGCATAACACTAAGTTTGAACCAAAATTTGTGGTGGTGACAGTGATAAAAGGACAGTTTAAGTTGTCATAAAACTTCTCACATCTTTTATTTTTGTTTTGGATTTAGAAAGGAATGCGCATTTCTAACGGAACAGGAACGACTGGGGATCCTGGAGGCCAATCCAGGTTTTGTTTCTGCTCCTGTTTGGCTTTCTTGAGGGATTCCATTTACTTTCGGTGTTCCTCCACCTGTAAAGTTTTGGGAAATTGTGAGAAAATTGGTAGCTTTAAACTGATTTTTTAAGTGAGCATTTCATAGGGAGGTGTGTGTCGTTTACTTTTGTATTTTGGCTTTTGCGGAGTTGAAAGATAAAAACTTGTCTTAGCTGCCTATTTGCTATGGACAAGGAATAGCATGAAAAAGCTGATGGTATAGCTTAATATGATACTTCATAGTGTGTTACTGGTAATCTAAAGTATTTACATCATAATAAACTTTAGAAAATATTTCTTTGGAACAGTGATGTAGCAGCTTTCCAATACTTTTCCCCAACTTGTGTCTGAGGAAGCTGCTCACGCTCCACCTTGGAGATTCCTCTTAGAAAACCTGCATCTACAAAACTTCTCTGGGAACTGAATCTGTGGGAACTTTGTGAGATGAAACTGCTTAATGAAATAATTTCATTTAACATTTTACAAGCATGTATTCGGCTGAAAAGAATTTTCTACCGCAGCTGAAAACGACAGAGATCATAGAATAGTTCGGGATGCAAATACCCTACGTGCAACCAATTCCTGTCTTGAAATTAACTATTAGTTTGCAGTGAATCATCCGTACAGGACGTCACAACTTTTCTTTTGAATGTATTATTTCTCTTGATCTCTCAAATTAAGGAAATACAATGTTCCTTATTGACTGAAATAGATTATATGTAGGTATGGACTAAGCAAGATGGAATACAAGTTAATGAAAGCTGCAGAATTTAAGTGCTCTTTCCACAAAACCTGATCGGAATTGTTGATGGGTGTAATCAGGAGTTTCTAATCCTGCTAGACAAGTGAGGAATACGGACTTGAATAAAAACAGTGATTAATAATTTTCAGTAGTGAACTGCAGTGTTCTAGTGAACATACAATTGAAACATGTAAGTCTTTTGAAGATAATTTAAATAACTTTGGAATTCAGAGTTACCTGAAAAATCTCTTCTCCTTTCGTATTCCTTTTTATTACTTTTTTTTTTTAATAGGTTAGTTGATTTTGGAAAATGTAAAAGGTGTTTCTTGTGACTCTGATCTTCTCAGTGGCCTCAGAGCCTCTGCACTTCCTTTGCCAGTAGTTTATTTCTCATGTATTCAGTCCAGTTTTCTTTTCGCATATGTGAAGTAACCGATTGGCAAGTGGTAAACAAAATATATACAGTGAAGAAAAAAGACTTGTATTTTTTAAAGTAAAAATATTTATTTTATGAAATAATCCTTGCATTGAAGTGAATAATTAAAGCTAAAATAAATAAGATCTTATAAGAGATTGCAGAGTAATTATGTAGCTTTTAAGAAACAAGGGTTCATGGTAATGAAGTGTTTTCATTTTACTGGGTTTTTCTTGGAAAAGTGCAGTACCATGTGATGATGCACCACAGCGGGTGAGAGTCGTTTGCTGGTACAAAATCCAAACATCACAAGTTCATTTCCAAAACCAGATGTTTATCAGTTTCCTCTTATGGAAGGGAAGAAAGGTTCCTATTGAACGTTTGTTGCCTGGAACTCCAGTGCGACTTCCCAGGCTGTTTTCACACAGACTGACTGAGCACCCTGGATGACCCATCAAAGAGAAATAAAATCGTTTGTATGATTATACGTTATAATGAGAGCATTACGCGTTGGAACTGTGAGAAAAACCAGCCGTAAGTGTTTGTGTGTCAGTATTTGTCACGGCTTTGGTTCGCCCGTGCGAGGCTCTGTGGCTCCTGCCCGTGGAGCACGAGTGCACCTTTAGTACCGAGAGCGATGGTGACGAGACGGCCCCTCTGTCCTAACGCTCTCCACTCGGCGGGATTTGTGAGAGCTGTTAGCGGTAGAGGACAGAGGGACATTCCTTTTCTTTAAGGCCGTAGTTAAAATATACAGCAAAGACATGTGAATTAAATTCTCCCAAGAAGAAAAGAGCGCGGGCAGAGAGCCCACTGGTTGAGTCTGTACTGTGACACTGGGCAAATTACCTCTGTTTCTCATGTCTTCCTAATTTTTGCCCATATGTCTCTTAGCTAAGCATTCTGGAGCAGATGGCAGAATCACAGGACGGTTTGGGTCGGAAGGGACCTTACCGATCGTCTCGTTGCACCCCCTGCTGTGGACAGGACACCGTCCCCCAGACCACGTTCTGTTTCGGTTCGTTGTTGTGCTGTGAGCGGCAGAGTGGAATTCGGTCTTTCTGAAACAAGACTTAGGATGCAGCCAAACTGGTTCAAACAAACAAACAAACAACAAAACGCACCCAACCAAAAAACCCCAAACTAACCTCTTCTCAATACATATTCCCTAGAGTTAAACCTTCTAAGAAGAGAAATTTCTCAGAGAATGACAAGTCTCTTGGTAGACATATGTGAAAAAAGCTGTTGTTAAGGGGAGAAACCAGGTTCTGCTGGGACCCCCAGGTAGCAAAGCTCTGAAAACATGTTGATGTGAACGTGGATTGCTCGGAGTCCACATGATGGCAGCGCCTTTAGTGAGAGGGCTTTGTTTCAAGCACACGCTGTTTAAAATGGGTACGTCTTGATCAAATTGGAGTGCCAGGCTAACTCAGCACAGGTAGTGAAATTCATAACGCTTTGTCCTGGTTTTGTTAAAAACAAGACCAGTTCTCTTTTAGTGGTTTTTCTTTCAGCTCAGTTCTTTAGGTGGCTGTATTTTTCTGAGTTTTACCCTGCACATTTTTCCTAGGATGCTGCACTCGGTGCTGATAAGAGACCAACAGAATGCTGAAGAAGCTCGTGTTTAGATTTATTACTATGGTAGCCAAGAAAGACTGATACGTTTTCCCACGTCCCGTTGTGAGAGGGACGTGTTTGAGGAGGGGTGGATGGCACAGGTGACTAGAACTGACCAACTGCAGTATTCCATCCCATAATCGTCACACCCCTATATCAGAGGGTGATCACAGGGTCACGCTCTCTTCACCCATGGCCGCATCCAGAGAGGCCCTGTCTGTCTGTCTGTCTGTGACCCCCAGCCCTCAGGCCGTGCATCCCGCACCAGGTTCCGTTTGCTGTCAGTCCCGCCCGGGCCTGCGGGGCCTGAGCTGCAGCTGGAGCCGCCAGCCCCGCAGCCCCAGCTCTGCTGCCGAGCGACGCCAGCGCCACGTCCAGCACTGAGACTGGCTTTGTATATTTTGTATATATTCCCTATTTATTAGTAGCATTAGTAAAACCCTTTAAAACTCTCCAACTTGAAGTCTAAGTCTCTCTTCCGTTGCCCTTAACTTTCTTATCATCTTTCCAATCTAAAGGAAGGGGTGGCGGGAGGTAAAGGGGATAACAGGGAGCGTCTGCCACGGTTTGTTGCCGCCTTGCCTTAAACCCTGACAAGCTTCCACGGTTATTCAATTTTAACTCTTACGCAATTGGGAGTAAAATGGAAAGCAGCAATTCCAAGGGAAGCTGAAGAGCACATGGGAAGCAAAAGCAGGAGAGCTGGAAACAAAGTCTCTAGTCTGCCACAATGCTTTGTTAATGCAAGTTCTTGCACCCAACTGAACAAGCGTTACTTTAGTTGACTCTGGTTTATCTCCAAATATCTGTTGTTACTAAGTGCTGTATCAATTACTGACATTTATTCATAGCTCACAAGATGCAAGTGAATGTTATTCATAAATGTAAAGGCACTGGGACTCAACTATTGCATGTTAATGTGTACTTTTAAAACCAGTTATAATACTTAATAATTTCAGCACTCATTTTATATACTTTATATAATTTTTGTGAATTATATGCAAAAATTAAATTTAGTTCAGTTCTTTTCATTTTTTTCTTGTTTTCCTTGTGTACAGTTTATTGCATCATAACTATTTATAGGCAATGAAGTAAACATAAAAGAAACAGTTCAAATCAGTGCCTTTGCTTTCCTTGGAGACTGTTTTCTACAAGGTGATTTATTCTGTCATTGGCGTTCACCTTGTGGCGGAATGTTGTGCTCTTAGTGTATTTGGATTTGAGTCTTTGACTTGCATGGGTTCTGTTTGGTCAGTTTTCCCTGGATATTATTCATACTCTTGTTTTCTGTCTTTTTATACTTCTCATCTTTTAGTAGGTTATGATTTCAAAAATAAAAGGTTTTCCTTGTCTCAGCTCGTTAACTAGTGCGATTGATGAATGTGTAAGTGAACTTGCTGAGTTTTTTATCTTTTTGAACTCTTTAAAAATTGGACCCCACACCTGATTTTATTTTTCCTATTATATTGAATACAAATTGAATCCAAAAGTGTCCCCAGAGTATTTATCTGCCACACACTCACATTCTCAGGTGGTCCCTGTTATACAGGTGTGCATGAGATGCCCTGTTGACCAGCAACAACATGATCCTGGCCACCGGTTTAGATGGGACTTCACTGCTCTCCTCTGCCCATCAATATTCTCTGTGCCATGTCTGGGGCTGGATTTTTGCATTACAAGTAATTTTAATATAGCATGTACCAAAACTTCTTACTAATTAATAGATGTGTTGTGGCATAATTGAAGGGCAATTTGAAGTGGAAAAGTAAGCAACAGTTTGTACCTTTTCAGCCTGTTTCTGTGTCCTGTATGTGATTTTTTTGCTGTCACGCAGTGTTCTTTGATTCTGTACTTTGGTTTCCTGGGATACCATTTCACTGCTGCAAGGCTCAAATCAACTCTTCCTTTTTATTTTTTATTTCTCCCCCAATTATTTTACCCACAGGATACAGTTAAAGATATGTTAATCGGGTATTTGCCTGACCACCTTCACACAATAACTGAGACACATTGGTTTCGATTTCTAGTGCTATGAGATGATGTGCTGATGGGGAGAGCGGGGGGGAGGCTGGAAAGCAAGCAAAATCTGTTAAAAACTGAATGTGGATTTTTATTTCCTCTGTGACAGTTCTATTTACAAAACAAAGCTGCTGACATTAACACTGCATATTCTTAGCTAGGAATGCATTCTTTAAACATTTATTTCTGTGGTCTAGCAAAAAGAGATGTATTTTTCCCATGAGCTTATTTAGCCTCTATTTCAGTATTTCTGTGTTTTCTGTGTCTGATTATAAATGCATATGTACTTGATTTGACACGGGCAGTTACATTCTGACAATAACATCAGAGAAAATTCATGGTGAATTAAACTATATTTTGGTTCATTTTCATTCTCCAATGTGTATGTCAGTCTATCATTTTAGGAGATAGCAGGGGTTGTTATGTTCAGGTCAATCCTGTGCAAATATGATGTGGTTTTGGAGGGTCTTTTGCACAAAGACTTCTACCACCAGACCTTTTCTCTTACAAGGAATTCCTGAGGGACCGTGACTATCTAATGAACGTTGGTTCACGCTTTCCTGGTGTGATGCATTGATAATAAAGTCGTCGTCTTTCCATGACCGTGATGGTAATTTCTTCCTGCAGTTCTCTCCATAGTGCAGACTGGGTTTCCTTCTTCATGTTATTTGTATTTAATATGGGTATTTGTATTAACATCCAAACGTTTAAATTAGAATTTAACATTATTTAGTGGTGTTCCTGATTTATGTCATACGTTACAGTTGGTGTCTTTACTCTGCAGTTGTTATCCCATTTTAAGAGCTGTGTTTCAGATATCCTCACAAAATATAGCTCCATGTGATTTGCTCCGTTGAAATGAGAAGGGAATTGGAGTACATTACATCAGAAGTATTTATATGATGCTTATTGTACTATCATGTGTTTTGGGAGATGAAAGATTAATTCGAGAGGTGAAGCCTCTGGGGTGTTTCTCAATATCTATCAGGATTTTCATATGCGGTGATCTTCCCCGAGATCTTAAACTCCTTGAAGTTACTCAATACCAATCAGCATCTTCAGGTTATAAATTAGTTTGTAATTAACATAATTGAATTTTGACGGGAATTCACATATTCACTTCTTGAAAGCTCTGGCTTATGCGGCAGACTTTCCCCAGCTCTCTTCAGTAACTTCTCTTGGGAAAATAAGCTTAGTAAACAAGTGTGCAGGTATTAAAAAATTTGATTCCTAACTCCGTTGTCTTACACTTAGCGCTTCAGCGCTTGTGTGTCAGGTGTAACCGTGTCCTCCCGTTCCCCTCAGAGGAGGAGACAAGTAAGAAACGTTGTGCCTTCAGCAAACGGGAGCCCCGCGGCTGCTTTGGGCCACCGGCTGATGCTGCTTCTTGTGGAGCTCTGTGGCATTTGGCTGGCGAGGAGGGAAAAGAAGAAACTTAAGCAAGGGAGATGTAGGTAATAAATTAACTTTGTATTTACACTTTGTTATGTTTTGTTGCTAAGGAAGGGATTTAAAAGATGAAAATATCAAAGTTGCATTGGAAGTGGCTTAAATTTATTTTTTTCCTCTGTGTAACGGTCAAATTTCATTCCAACGTATTAAAATACTCATCTTCAGATATTCGAACCGTGGGATAAAAATAACGCTAAGTGCAAATTTGGACGGTGGCTTCGTGTGTGCGGAGCCGCACCACGTGCTGCCAGCAGAGCTGCGTGTGACGGGTTTGCTGCTGTTACTTGAAGGGAGGTTTTGTTGTTAATGCATCAGCCAAACTGGTACGTTTCATGTTTATCCAGTGTTCTATCATGATTTAAACAATGCATTGTGAGTCTTTGGAAATGTTAGACCAATAAACTAAGCCTGGAAGAAGCAGGTTATCTTGCCCTCTGAGTAGCTGGCTGATACAAGGGACTTGGCATTTTCTGAGTTCTGGTGTTATTATTCATCAAATATTTGAATAAGACAAAAAGAGAGGAGGGATTTGGCTTGAATTTCAGGAGTTTCTGCCTTCACAGATGTCTTCCAGCTCTTTAACAGAACAGTAGCCCTTGCTTGTCTTTGTTTCCGTGGGTGCATGAGAGTCACAAGAAAGCAACTGAAGAAAATGAGCCAAGTGAAGACATAAAACTGGGCAGCAAACGTCCTTGCACTGAAGTCACAGCAACTGCAGCCGCTGTGTGGCAGCGCTCCGCGGGCCGAGCGCAGGCGCCGCCGCGCTGCCCCCCCTCCGCGGGCCCCTCGGCGCCGCGCTGACCGCCAGGCCGCGGGCACGGCTGGTTCTGCTCTGCGGTGGCTCGGTAGTCAATTGGCCAACAGCCTGTGGATCGGAACGGTGGCCGTGACCCTTGTGAACGCCGTACAGAATGGGGGGTCTTTCTTGGAGGGGCTGGGGGTTTTTTGCATCCAGGCTTCTCTGCCTGTTCGCTAATGCAAACCTCTGAGTATAGGAGATGCTGAGCAAAATCTAGTATATTAGAACTTATTTGCAGATGGAAACTCAAGCCTCTATTGCACGTAGTGTTTTGAAAATTAAGAGGTTAAGCCTTCTTTGAAAAGGCTTATTAGGTGCTGAATTTTGGCAGTATTAATGCTTTCAGGCTTTGTTTTAACTGTCTTAAATAGAAAAATATTTATCCACCAGAAGATAGTAGTTTACTGTGTGCAAGTTGTCTTTTGGGGGATGTTCCTCATGAAATGTGTTGGTTATTTTAATATTTGGAGGAAAAATCAGATGTCTTTTACAGATACTCTTTTTCCTGCTTGGAGAGTGTCTATACTTGTTTGGACTTGGTCTCAGTTAAATAAAACAACCTCTTAACTGTTTGTTTTCACTGAATTTTTCATTGTAGTCAGAAAAGTAAGATTATACCTGTCCATTGCTTGATTTACTATAGTGTTTGTTATGCTATTGTTTATGGGGAAGTCACATCTTTGAATAGGTATTGAAATCTGGTTTCTAATTTAAAGAAAAGGGGCACGTTGCAACCCAGCTCTGCCTCTAAGTGATACAGGCTTCATTTGTATGAAGCTGAACAACAACTATTCTGTTGGTGTGAAGAAAAGCCTTTGAGCCATATCAATTTGTAGTTTCACAGAGCAGTGGTCGTGATTGGTGTCTGTTCAGCAAGAACGCGGTGAAGCGTTCCGGTGCAAACAGAGAGCTCTTCATCTTCAGTCTAAGAGAACTTCTCATAGAATCCCGGGCAGTAGGTTTGGGTTTAAAAGTGATTGTGTTCCACACTTTCACACCTGTATCTAATTTAAAAGTTTTTAAAAAATAATCCCCCCAAACCTAATAAGGACACTACACTTGGAACACAAAATTTCTGTCTTTCTAGATGTGCAATGCTGTCAAATGTGGGAAGGCAAAAGGGTGAATTTAAGCAATGGGACACGAAGTCAGTCGTTTCTTACTGCTAGTTTACACATACATTATTTAATTGTGCAGTAGTAAAGTACTCAATCTGATGAACCTACCAAGTGCCTGTGATTTTACAGCTGACATCGAGGAGCTGGATACTCGTATGCAAGAGGTAAATGTTCCTTCAGCCTTGATTTGTTTCTTGATGTGTCAAAAGAAGTTACAGAGCTTGCAACCGGCTCCTTAAGAGCTGGAGTAATTCTTTAGGGAGTGGAGCCAGTGACATTGCTGAAGGTTTAAAATGGGAGGAGTTTCCTTGACAGTTCTTGCAAACTATTTTTGTGACATTTCAGTAAATGAGACCCCAAGAGAAAATGAGACCTGGGAGGTGTCGTTGGCCCCGCTCGCTGGGCAGTCGCAGCAAATGACCTCCAGGTGTCCCCAACTAAGTGTTTTTCTCTAATCTTAAGTAAAAGTCTGATAATCCCTGGAGAGAACACGGAGGCGTTGTCTGTCACGCAGAGATCTGTCCTTGTGCGCTCGGATTTTGCCGAGCCTGCACTTCTGAAAGTTTTCACCGCATTTGAACTACACTGAAATTTCTTACTGAGCCCAACTGTTCAGCCATGGTTGCGCGTTAGCGTGGCTAAGAAGAGTTGCCATCCATTGTATGGCTTAATTAAATTTGTTAATATCATTTTTATAAAAATTTCTTGCAAACTTTTCATTTCATGGATTTGAATGGAGTTGATGGCGTGGAAGAGTAAGCGGTTTGCTACACTAGAAACAAGCTATTTTTGCAGAAAGCTGAACATTCAGAAACTTTCTGACTTGGTTGTTCTTTTAAATATTGGACATGATATTAGAAGTGTTATCATCTACATAGTTACTAATGGAGGCTGCTTCTGAACTGGGGACCTGTGCTGACACATGCAAAATTAAAAAGCTCCTTTTTTCTGCGGTTCAGCGTGATGAGTTTCAGAGCTCTCTGCGCTGACAGACCTGCTGCTTCACCCTGTAGCAAAGGTGCTCGTTCTGTTTTGTCAGCACAAATAATTTTGCAAACTAATTGCTCATACAATTCTTTTTTTTTAACAGAATGTCCTACTAGACAATGTTATTCCCGTGTCTGTCTTCCTTTTGGAAGAGGTAATTTATGCTCACAGTTCTAGTGGTTTCTACTGCTATAAGAAGACAGAGAATTCTTATAATTCTTGCATTTACTCATTAATATAGAATATATGATGCGTCAAACGGAGGCCTCTGTGGGACATGGTCGGTCTGCCCAGCACCTCGGTCTCTGGAAGCAGAGCTGACTGTGGCCCTTCTCTTCATGCTTGTCATCAATTGTTATGTAAGTTAGTAACTACCCACCATAAACCCAGGGTTTGCAAAAATCTACCTTCAAAATAATTGTGCTAGACAACATTGCTGGATTTAGGCAGCTTGTTCACGTGTTGCTGCTCTGTCCTTAGACAGAATGCGGCTTATAACTGTTGAACAAGTGTAAACTCTCTTGAAACCACGTTTAATAATAACCATGCAAAACCAGTTTTTCACCCATTGAAAATCTTACAATGAAGCCAAAGGAAGTTCTGCTGTTGACTTGGATATAAAGTAATAAGGTTCAGGCCTTCCTTGATCAGTTTGAAAACTGACTCACTTTTTGTGATTTTTAAGATAAACTAAGAGAAGTGTCTTGACTGAAAGACGACCATTGTGGTGAACTCAGTATTGCATCATTTCACAAGCTCCATTGTGGTCCACATAGCCTGCTTTTTGCACAAATCGTGTGCAGGAGAAGTCAAAACAAATAAATATTAAGCTGTGTTGAGAAACTGATAAAATTCATAATTTAATATCTACAGCTGCAGTAAGAACTGCAACAGTCTGTAATATACCCTTCTGAGTGTTGTGAAAGGGGACGGTCCTAGTGCACCGGATGAGCTGTGCTCTCTGAATTAACGGTGCTAATTAGTGCAGGGATTGCAGCTGTGACCATTTAGATTTACCCTCTGAAGTTACTGAGGTACGACATTGTTTTTAAGTTTCGTGTGGTGTCACGCAGCGCTAAACAATCTGTTGAATTCATGAATGCTTTGGGGACATTTTTGAGTTTCCCTTTCAGAGTCTTACAATATTAATAATTGAAAATTGGTTCTAGCTACGCCTGCTGGAAATAGAATATCAATTAGATTACTTTTTCTGGATTAACTGGGAATGAAGCTTTAAAAAATCCGAGTGGGTGTGGCCTATGAAAGACTTGTTTAAGCTGTAGTATTTAAAATCATACACCAGACAGTAAGAGAAGTGGGGATATTGTGTCCTAGTACTTTAGGTTTTTTGTGTCTCAGTATGAAATGACTTTCAGTTTACTCGGAAGTTTTGCATTTGGTACTCAATTTGTGTACTGAAGTGCAGTACGTACGCACACATTAATGTTTGTACTGTAAATTTTATATCCAAGAAAAATGGTGAAAGAGCTTTATTTTCTAAACTAATTTTCAGCATTGTGTTGTGTAGTCTTGAAAACTGTAAATCTTAAAACCGGTGTCAAAATCAGTTCTGTGTGTTTTCCGTGGTCTTGCTTAACCTAGCAAGAGATACAAAGTAGAAACAAATATAATTGACTTCAGCTATTATACTTTTAAGTATTTGCCTCGGGCGAGTAAATTAACTTTCCCAATCTCTGAATAGTTACCCTGACAAGACGTCTCTCTGTTTCCTGTTCTTAATTCTTGCCTGACGGTGTGAATTGAATTGTGTGACTTAACATTAAAATGAGGTGGTGTGTGTTTCTTCCCAGTTATGAGACATATCACCCTATTCCAGGAAACACCACCCACTATTGTTTCCAAGACCTTGCAGATCTTATGTACATTAGGTAATTTAATTGTGATACAGTAATTAAAACCAGAAGTTCTTTTGCTCCCCACAAAAACTGTAGTATGATTTTTTATAATAGATATATTCAACTTTTAAAACCAATTAAAATATGCATATACATAGCATTGTTAGAAGTAGACATAAAAATACATTCCAAAATTATGTAGAAATTTTAACATACCTATATTGTTGATATCTCAGCATGGAATATTTGGTGTCTCGAGGGGAAAACCTTGGTAAGTTCATGAGCTTCTTCCAAGAGTAGGGTTAAGATCTTGATATGCCCAATTTATCTGAGATATCATTTCATTAGTGAAGATGAGAAACAAAACGCGAATAGCATTTCAGTCCTGCTAAGTCTTTACAAGCTTCTGGTTGAGCTGCTTGCATTAGCAAGAAGATGGTGTGATGAGGTCTGAGAACATGTTGCAGAGCTGTGTTCCCTCTGCCAGGGAGCGTCGGGCATTTCAGCTGCAAAGTTACGCCAAGTACTGAGGTGAGTCCGTGAGTCTGAAAAGAATATTTGGATTGGCCATGTCTTTAAAATGTGTTTTAATTGATTTTTATGAAGACTGGCATTCTTCCAAAACTGCTGAACAAACACTATGGGATCCGATCCTTCATCATTTGAATAAATGGCAAAATTCCAACTGACTTCAAAGACAGCAGCATTCAGTTCCTAGTCACCAGGAGCCACGTTCTGATTTAATCTCTTGAACAGGAGGGTCATGCGTGATAGTTTGTCTGAAAGACAAAAACAAGTACCTGAAGGGCCGGGCAGTTGGGTCAGCGAGTCTTGGGTTGCTTGAGGCGGGAAGCCCGATGCTGAACTTGTTGTTTCTCATGAGACGTCTTGTTAAGCCATCAAGTTCTCGCAGCTGGCACTTAGCAAGGAAACTCTTTTGGTGTTCCAGTTGTCCAAATTATCAATTGTTTCTGTCTTTTTAAGTCGTTGCAGTGATTCTCAGTCTTGAGTTTGTGATGTGGCCCAGTTCACCAGTGGTGATGTAGCTGTGGCAGTCGAGGGAATGAGCACAGCGAGGTTTGTAGAGGAGGTGATATGTTGTATATAGATGCACTGATGCAGCTGGGAAAGCAAGAGGATTTTTTGACATACAACATTTGCGTGCGAAAGAAAAGCCATAAAATTGAGGCTGGCTGAAACCAAATCATTTGCTCTGAGACTGAATAGTAGAGTTCCTCCATAGCTTCACTGTCATCCAGTCCTTTCCATTTCCCTTTTTTTTCTTTCAGGAACTGTTGTTAGGTCGTGTTGGGTTTTTGTTCTTCAAAGGGGGTCACTTTCCCGAGCGGTTTCAGGGCGCAGGTTCACCAGTAGCTGTGTTGGCCATCGCTCCGCGGTGGGTGGTCGAGCGGAGAGCTCGTCAGGGCTGAGCTCTGCCCAGCCTGGGCGCCGCCTGAGCTCCAGTTTATCACGTGACAGGAGGGAATGCAGCAGTCAGGCCTAAGTGAGGAACGGGAGCTCAAAGATGGTTTGATTTGATGGAAAGAGGTGGATGATTTTGTGAAAACCATTTTGTTGTTGATAACGGGATGCTTATCATATTCCAGATGGCTTTGGGTACTTTTCATTTGTCTTAAAACTATTGGCTGTGATACATTTGCTGAAAAATTTGAGATGAAAAAACCTACCTAAAAATAGAGCTCTTTATTAACTTCCTCCTTCCAAATTCTCTGCCTCTCCCACCCCTTCCTGTGTCCCGCTGCCTCTCCTGGATCAATGGATTGCAGCTATAGCTATTTATCATTTTCTAGTTTAAACATAATTTTCCCGCACTATTCCAGGCCATGCTCCAGGATTTTAGTTGCAATGATTTAGAACGTAATTATTTTTGCTTCTTCGTGTTACTGTTTGCAACTCAGTTAATATACGCTATTTGTAAAAGATTATCCATTTAAGAATCATGGCTTGAAATCACAGATAGCTGACACTTCGGTTGATACTCTACTCGAAATACTTTGTATGAAGAGATGTATGGATACATAGGGCAGAATATTCTGTTTGCGGGAGGATGGGCAGCAAAGGGGGTGCGCTGGGCCCACCCATGGGCAGGACCCAGGGCCTGGACTGCGCCAGAGCTCAACAAACAGATTTCTGATCAGCTTGAACGTGTCTTAGCAAATGACGACAACATGACCAGAGTCCTGCAGTGCTTCTGTAACGTAGTTACTTAATACCAATGAGCACTGAACAAAATGTTACATGTAATGCCAATTTTAATAATTTTCCTTTCTGCTGACAGTTCACGTGTAGTTCCCTGATCACCAGATATGGGGCGCAAGAGGGGAGGAGGACGGTGGCTTTTGAGGACTGTCTCGTATTTGCAGTAACATGGAACATGAACCCAACCTGCAGCTTAATGTTAGGCTGTGCTAACCAAGGCTGACCTTAAAGCTTGTTACTGCATCTCGGGTGGTACCATCTTACTGTTAGAAGTCATAGTCAGGATTTAAGGACGTTCCTGTTTTTTCAGATACCTCCATATAGTTGGTTGAAAACTATTTGCATGACAGAACTTCAGTAGTTACCTTTTTGTTACAAAAAGTTTAGGAGAAGGCGTAATGTTAGTAGAGATAATTAAGACAGACTCAATAACCTGTAGCAGACAAGTTTATTTTCTTGTATTTCAAAGTCAGAGTATACAGATCTTTGTGAGAAGAATGTTCTTATCATCCCAGATGACAGGTGAGGGTTTCTGCTTTCCGATGGCTGGCTTCTTTCTAGCTCAACAAACAAACAAACAATGGTTCCCTCTGAGCCAGAGAAGGGAATGTCATTGGGCTGTGAAGACGGCTGGTCCGCCTCGGGGCACGTGTGGGAAGAAACAGATGTGCAGAAAGGAGAATCACTAGGGAATAAAATAATTGAAATGGCCAAAAAAGAGATTATAAATGAAGTACGTGAAAGCTTACTGTACATAAACTAAAATAAAATTTAAGGTTACTGCTTGCTATGTAGCATCTTAAAGGGATCATCAAGCTACCTCATTGTTTTTGCATTCAGAGTCTTGGTTCAGGGTTTTTACTATGACAGACAATTTCTGCCATATTCAGTAAGTGTATGCACGTCATGTAAATGTACAATACAAAATTTTAAATGGAATTTTACCAGGATTTTTCTTGAGGATATTTTGACAATGTTCCTTAGAGCATTTTCTGTTCATAAAAAAAAAAATGACAGCACAAGTCAAAACATTTAAAAATTCCAAGTGACCTTGCAGTCTTATGAACTGCCTTTGAATTCTGCAAATTCCTGAAACACACTCTCTACAGACCTCATAGTGTCTCCAATTATAAATATTTCTTCTTTTCTGGTGGAATAATTCTTCAAGATTCAAGAAGTTACTGCTTAGAGTTTCCATTCTGGCTGTTGGTGAACACTTTGGTGCATCTCGGTCATGATTTTAATTATTATATTTGAAAAGTCTTATTTGGGTATAATTTGTCTATTCTTAGTTACTGTGATGAGCCACTACAGTCTCTTGCAGTTGTACGTCTGTCTGTCCCTGAAAAGGAAACACTGATTAACTGATTAAATAAGCATTGAGTGTATGTCAAAGACACAGAATTGTTTCCAGGGACATTTCTTCATCTTTATGTTGTAAGAACAATTATAAAGAATTTGATTTGTACTTACTGCCAGAGCAACAATTCTGAGTCTGGTCAACACAGGGTAAAAAATATGGTGGGATAAGTCCAGGCTTCCACTGGGGAGAAAAGTTCTGTTCCCTCTTGTCTGGCGTTAACCAGTCCCAGCCCCACTCCCGTCGCCATCAGCGTCGTGTTGACACTGGCAATCGAACTGTCTTGCTTTGAGTATGAAAGAACTTCTGTTATCATTTCTAATATGCAGCCTGGGGCCAAAGCAGCCACAGCGCTTGGTTCGGGAGGAGGCTGCGGTTCCTTTGTGCAGCCGCTGGGACACGGGTCGCTGCTCACGGTGGCAGCTCCGTCCCTGCTCGCCAGCCGGGCCCGCGCTGCCCGGGGTGACCAGCCCCGGGCCACCCTTCAGACAAACAGGGTGGCTGTGAACAGAGCTGTCAGGAGACACCTGTGCTGTGACATCTGCTGCTTAGAGTTCAGAAAAAATCTCTTCTATTTCACATGTATTAAGAAAGTTTGGCTGGATCACTGTTGGGACACTTCCAAAGAAAAACTTAATGCTTCAGGCAAAAGTACCATCAATACTGATCTCAGGAGTATCTTTGTGTGCCACTGGTGTCTTTGCAATGTGTTTTCATCTCTGGGGTTCTCTCTTCTGCTGAGTCCCACGGGCATTGTCCCTGCAGACCATGTCTCCTTTCTCCGCTGTCTTTCTTAGGTTTTGGCTTAAGGATTTTTGTTTTAATTCTGGCGCCTCTTTGTCCTTTATATGAGCAGTCACCGTACACTTGGTGTTGTCCCCCCATCCACACATCTTGTGACCTAACTTCCAGCTGTCTCAAAAACCATTTAACTTGACATGTAACTTCCTGCGGACTCTCATCACTGCTGTCACCTCTCTGACGTTTCTTTTACTGCAAAATGCTCCTACTCTGTAGTGATATTAGAACCCCAGTCAACACCTTTTTTATCTCAGTTTCTATGAAACAATTCTAATAAATCCCCTTTAACTAATTTTGCATAGAGCCATCAGCAATAATCAGACAACCTAAATGGTTTTGTTCTTCAGTCTCATTGCGGCTTGTTTTCATCAGTTCAGGTGCTGCCCTTTCTTGAGATGCATCTAATTTGCCTTTCTGGTGTGGATTAGTAAATCAAGATGACACCACCATTTTCCCAAAGGAACAAAAGATTACCGTTGTTAATGTAAGCATACCATACCGTATAAGTCAAGGAATGGAACTACATCACCTTTGCTGCATTGCCCTACTCATCTAATATTCCTTGAGTCCAGTTCACAAGCATGTGGAAATACAATAATTATCCCATTCCCCATGGTCTTTTAATAAACCTCGACTCACTGTGTCATTTCCTATAAGGTTTTATGGTGCTTCTAATCTTTGTGCATGAACTTTTAAGACTGGAATAGCTTCGAACTTGTTCTGCCTTTTGAATGATTTGTTGTTTATTGACTTCTTTCTTCTTGTTAACTTTAATTCCATAATTTTAAAAAATTTCCCATAAATCAAATCATGTGGTACGTCTGCCCAGTTTTGAACTCAGTCTCCATCTGAATTTCATTTTTCCTTGGTGTGGGAAAAGTACTAGTCTAGAGATAAATCCCTTTTTGATTGGCTGCCCTAAATAAAGCAAACAGCAATTGTTTCTAAGCGAATATCACTGGTGTTATCACTGCCCCAGATCAGAACTTGACTGCAGTTTGGAGACATCAAGGGAGAGATATCATTCCTTTGATTGAACCTGATCTTTTGAGGTTTTTTCCTTGTTAAAACCAAATCTTACTCAGTTCTTTCATGGGACATGAAGCCTAGCCATAGTTTTCTGTTCTGAAGGTTTGGAATTTAAAATAAGTTTAAACTATGTATTAAATTTTTTTTGTATACATTAATTCAGAATTTGTTAAAATACATAAAAATAACTTAAGCTGCCACCTGACATTATAACTTTCTCACCTGCAAGGCTGAAAATTGCCTGGAATGCAAAATCAAGCTGAAGGGAAGAGCATATATTCCCATACAAATGGACCATTTCCCCCTGGTTCCACACAGGCTCCTCCTGCACACAACAGGACCAATGTCCCTTTGGGCTCTGCGGGCCACGCCACACCCTGCATGAGACACACAGATCCAAATGCTGTAAGATTTGTATGCTGATTTGTATATGGATTTGTATCATATTTTGCTGGTTGTCTGAACCTTAATAGCGTCTTGTGGGGCAAGACTGACCCACATTGCAAAGGTCACTGTGAAGCTGCTCTCTGCAGAGAGGGCACTTCACATATAACTTCGTAAGCAGTGTATAGATGCACCTTAAAACTCTTTTTCTTCCAGTAATGCAGTGTAGGATAAGGAGAGGGTGTGTGTTGAAAATCGAGGTGCCACTGCTAAGGCAGGAAAACCGTGTTTGGGTGTTCGTAGTGCACAAAGCTGCCCTTACTCCTTGTGTAGTTCATTTACATGAGATCCACCTCAATGCTGGTTCTAAATAGGTTTTTGTGTCATGCAACATGTTCTGTGGGTGCATAGCTTTTGTCCATTTTGGAGCAGGGATTAAAAAACTTGCTAGAGTATCTTGGGAAGGATGCGGGGTTAACCCACCCCATCCTTTGGAAAGGAAGAAACCGATTTGAATTCCTCTCCCAGTGTGAGCTGCTGCCCGTTCTCCTTGCCGTGCTGTGGTTCCCTGTCTGTTTTAAAGAGGTTATTGCTGTCCTCAAAAGGGCACCGCAACTTTGATTGTGCTTGTGTGGAAATTTCACTGAGCCATACTTAGACTCTTACAAAATTCCTCCCAGACATGAGTGTGTGTTGTCCCTGCACATGAGGAAGGACTCGGAGGTTGTTCCTTTGATTGTGAGCGTCTATGACAAGATCACTTGTCCCCTCGCCAGGTGCACGGGCAGCCTGTGGGATGGCGCCCGTGTGGGGTTAAGTGGTTTAAAAAGGAGCTTCGAGAGCTGAAGGAGCCGTGTGGAAACAGGCTGCACAGATGTGCTGTAATCCCCTTCCCACTTCAGCAGACACGACTGAACAGACTTGGTCTGCTCCCGACAATGAAGACGTTTGCCAGTGCCTGCAGGGCCCCGTGCGAGTTCCAGCTTGTTCCCAACTGGTAAAGGAGGTTTTCAGTTTGTGCAAAAATATTTTAGCTGTTCACGTTCTCTTCAGTTTAGAGTTTACTCGAGAACTGTAACTTTTCAAGGAACACCTTAGTCTTTGCATAAATAAAAACTCTTCAAGTCTTTGGATTTTTCTGGTTCTTCCGATTACCATTACTTACACAGCCAAAAAAAAATGAGCTTTGCTTTGTATGAAAACAAAGTAAGAAAACCCAGTGATGTTTATTCATGACCACACCAGTTTTGCTGTCATCAGAACTTTGCTTTAGCGTGGAGGCTCTCAGGTGATGTCCACAGGCTGCAAAGGGAACTGATGTCGCAGGCACCTTTTTGCTATGAATTGCATTTTCAGACAAGGAGCAGGGAAATCACTAACAAAGACTCTGAGAGAAACAAGGTGAGGTTTATCGTGCAGAACAGTGTGATCGCAGTGGGAGCAGGTTAGTGGTGAGTTTTCAGAGCCGTGGGACTGGCCGCTCTGCTGGCTCTGAGCGTTTGGCTTCCAGGGGGATCAGGTTGTGCTGTCCCGAGGCGGCTGAAGAGCCGTTTCTGTGCTGGGGTCGCTGACAGCCGGGCACATACAGCCTTTTCCTTTAGCTTTGCTGCTCTCCTATCTGTCACATGTTTATTTGGTAACTAGAGACATTTTCTGAAGCTAATGGGTTTAAAGTAATGGACGCTCTTCAAAGAAACTGCCGTAGAAAATGAAGTGAATGGATCCAAACCTGAGATATCATTGCTGATGTTGGGGTTTTTTCAATCCCTCCGTATGGTTGGTTAACATGATGGCACTTTTTTTATTGTTGAAATTTTAGTTGAGCTATATTGCTACAAAGACAAAGGAATATACAAGTTTCCTTACATCACCAAAGTCACCCAGAGCAACAATATTTAGATATCGGATTAGCAGGAAATTACTCCGTCAGTCTCTGGGAGCTAATCATTTAGTCTTTCAGAAACATTTTGAACTAGAAAACAGTTCCCTGACTTTCAGAAGAATAATTATAAAGCATGTATTTGGCTAAAACTTGGCTGCCTAGATTTTTCCGCTGGGGATGGCACTTGGCCGTGGTGCAGGCAGAGGAGCACGTGTCACGCTGTCCCCGCGTTCCCGTAGTGTCCTCTTGCCCCTGCCAACAAATGAGCCTTTACATAAGGCTCAGTTCAGATACTAACCCCACTGGAGGATTTAATTGTTCATGATGAATATAACTAAAAGTCATCTGGGTGACGTAATAATGTTGATACAACTTGAGTTCCAGCACCAAAGTACCAGTTACTCAATACTTTACAGAATTCAAGGAAATTGAGGCTGGAAGGGAGCTCTGGAGCTCTCACGTCCAGCATCTTCCTCGGTGCAGGGCTGACCTGTGGGCAGCTTGTCCCCTCACCACTGTCTCCTCACCAATCTTCTTTATGTCCAGACTGAATTTCTCTTCTTGCCTCTCGTGCCCGTTGCCTTTTTGTCTTTCTGTACGTGCTCCTCCGAGGAGCCCGTTACCTGATGCCGTGAACAGAGAGAGGACACACTTTACTAAGAAGATACAGAAGTATCTAATGTGGTGAACTTTACCTGCTATTTACTCTCTGAATTTGTTGATAATCCTTTATCTTCAATTCTACGAGCTAGTTTAAATCAAAGTTGACCAAAATAAATTTTAAATTGTATTTTCATGAGCGTTTTTTTCCTGTACTTCACTGTTGGATAGAGTACTGGAGGGAGTTATTGAATTGATGTCTTGTCTTCTAGAAAGAAAGAATTGTTTTTTTAAAGACAATTGTTCATTTAGGTGAAATATATGGACTAGGGAGATTCTTCTTTTTTTTTCAAAGCTTGTCTTATGTGAAGAGTTCACTGGCAGAGCACTGACATCTCAAAATCACAATTCTAAACCAGTTTATTCTGCTTATATCAGAAATAATTTATAAAGGTTGGCTATGCCAAGTTTCATTGGCTACAGACCTGAACATTTAAATTAACATTATGAGAGTGCTTCTCAGATTTTTTTTTTTCAGTTTAAAAAGAGGAATTTCAAACAGTAGCTTAATGTTTCAATAATTGATAGATTACCTTCTGTGTTTTGCTTTATACTAAGTGGTCAGTTTTCCCCTATGCCATATTTATAATCACCTGTTCCTTTTAATTTCTGTTTGTTATCAGTTCTGTAGGGAATTGAAGAGCTTTATAAACTGCATAAAATGAATTACTCACTACTGAAAACCAGACATTTTTTGAAGTGCAATATGATCTTAGATAGTTATAACTGAGTATGTCCTTGGTTTTTAACGTTGTCTGAACAGGCTGTTGTCACTCTCAGCATATTGTGGAAGTGCCGCTGTCACCAGCTCCTGGTGGCACAAGGGACGAGCGCAGCCCCTGCTGGGCTGATGTCTCGGTTAACACTGTTGTAGCCTCACATCGCTGCTGAGAATCACACACAAATGTTCCTTCATTGTTCAAAATTATGTAGAACAACCTCATAAATATATCCCAGGTCTTTCTTTGCCGGGAGGAGGTGATGAAGTGAAAGAAAAGGGATGTTTAAGATAATGTAAATTTAGTGCCACAAAGAAGTAAACTATGTTTTCATAGTGCAGGAGGTCTGTTGCTTCTTTTCAGATTAATTTTATGGAAAATTACTTTAACAGCCTTGGTTTACACTCCTGTTTGAAAACATACTGACTTTTTCTCCTGCGCTGCAATCAGACTTTCCAAAGTCGCTTCTCACTCTGTCGTTCGCAGTTGGATTGACATCTTCTTTCTGTGATCCCTGTTAATTCCATAAACTCAGTTTAATTGCAATCATAAAATAGGCAAAAAGATCAAAGTAACCCCATATGGGGGGAAAAGGGCTTTCTGAGCCAAAACAAGCTGCTCGGCTTGTCGGCGCTGGGAAGCCCTTGCTGCGGCACATGTGCAGCAGCACGGAGCAGAGCAGGCCGCGCTCGGCTGGGCGCCCCCAGCACACCGCCGTGAGAGGCTGGACGGACAGAGGCCATGGGAGACCTGCGTTCGGTTCTCTTCTTGCTCAGAGCGCTGGCTGCCCAATAATGAACTGCAAGAGGGTGGGATTGACTTTGAATTGGTGGAGATGGGATCTGCTGTGCTCCAAGAAACAAATGACTTGGCCTGGCCCAGCCCTGAGCCCTCGGGCTGAAACGGGCTTAACGGGCTTAACGGGGCTGTCCTGCCGCAGGAGCTGCCGAAAACGTGGCTTCGTGACCGCGAAAACGTGGCTTCGTGACCCTGAAAACGTGGCTTCGTGACCGTGAAAACGTGGCTTCGTGACCGTGAAAACGTGGCTTCGTGACCGCGAAAACGTGGCTTCGTGACCGTGGAAACATGGCTTCCTGACTGTGAAAACGTGGCTTCGTGACCGTGAAAAAGTGGCTTCGTGACTGTGAAAACGTGGCTTCGTGACTGTGAAAATGTGGCTTCGTGACTGTGAAAACGTGGCTTTGTGACCGCGAAAACGTGGCTTCGTGACCGTGAAAACGTGGCTTCCTGACTGCGTCCTGGGAATGGAAAAACAACCAGGACCAAGTGGGGTACTCCTGTGTTATACCAGGTTTGACAGGACAGGTAAAGAAAGGGAAAATCAGTGTTAAATAAGGAGATTGGGTAGCTAGGACACGAGTGTTCACCAATGATCTGGTGGTCCAACAAGTGTTGAAATTATGTGGTCAGAAAATCAAAACCGATTTTGCAAAGGGTTACAGAATCCTAAGAATCAGGCAAGGCCCTCCTAGCACAACACCTCTGTCAAAATTCTTGTCTGTTCAGTTGTTTCTGTATTCATACGAGGGTCAGAACACTAAATCTGGCACTCCTGTAAGCTTTCAGCTGACTCTGGGCTGGCCGTGTAGTTTCGAGCAGCTTCCTGAGTCGCTGCCGAGGTTTTTTGGCGGGCTCGAGGCTGCTCCGTTAGCTCGACATGGAGGTGCCGTGCGGGCGCAGCAGACGCTGTGAGCACCTCGTGCTCGCTTTTGTTAATGTTCTGTTCATTTGAAACAACAGGGGTTTAGCAGAGCTAACCCATCAACCTGATCTCTTTCTAGAACATCTGTACCTTTAATATCGAAATATTTTGCTCGTTGTGCTTTTATACCAATGCTTGCAGTTTTCTGGGGAATTTTTATTTTTATCCTACTTGATAAACAGAGTGGGAAAAGTTATATGTAGAATTTGAATTAATTATTAATTATTATTAATTTAATTTAATTAATGAGGAAAACTAGCATGTAAGATTTTAATACATTTTTTTTCTGTTTTCGAACCACGTACTGTGAAATAAATCTGATTATTGCAGTATCATTTATGCATTTAATACTGGAAGCCATATTCCTATATTCATTTAGTTTCAGCAGGTGGCTTCAGAAATTACTGTAGTTTCTTACTGTATGAAGAGCATTTTTTCTGCAGCAGAAGGGAAAGTTCCCTATGACTTCTGGATGTTGTGAATACACCACATGTATCTCTGGAGAAGCAATGATGAGATTAGTGAGCTCACTGAATAAAGCAACATTTTAACAAGTTAATACTTTGATTGCTTTTTAAGTTTTCTGTTATTTATGTGTCGTTTACAGGTACAATAAAGGATATAGGTTTCTACCAAAGATGGGTACAAAATGTGCATCTAAGATGACATAAGTGCATGTGGGAAATCTGTGTTATTTTTTTCTGCCAAATATTATTTTCTGATAATGGGAATGGAGCTGAAAAGGATCTGTATTATTAATTTCAGAATTATTTAGAATAATGCATATTTTGTTTGTCTTTGACAGCTACACTTTGCAAAGATGGGATGTGGTTGATTAAACAAGAAAATACTGTAGGCGCAGGATTGAAACGTGGTGTGTCTGAGTTAGGTGACCTTCCAGGGATACTTTTTATTGGGATGGGGTTCTTTGTCAAATCTGAAAATGGTCTGTGCATTTTAATCAGTCGGTACAATTTCAAGGATTTCTGTGGGCCTCTTTTTTACTTGTAAAAGCCGGGTTTGTTGGTTTGTTTTTAAATAAGAGCGAGATTTCTTCCAGGGCGTATCAATGGGAATGTGATGGGTATGGGCTAATCTGACAAAGAAGATCCTTGTTTCAAGCCATGATTTAATCTTATGTTTGGAGGTCAAGTCAAACACTGGAGCAGGATTCTTAAACAGGCTGTGAAGCCTCAGAACTATTGAAAACTCGGCTGGTCAAGGCCCTGAGCAGCCTCAGCTCATTGTCTCTGGTAGGAAGGGACAGACCCATTTCCAGGGGTTCCTCAGGCTGGGACTCTGAGGGTACCCTCAGTGTCGTGTGTTATCATCTCTTGATTGGGTTGACTTTATTTCTGACATTCAGTCAAGCAGCTTGTGTAGCTGAACTGCTGCTCTGTTTAAATCAGTAACTATCAAACGTTTGGTTCTGCGTGACCTGAAGGCTGATTTACAGGTCCTAGGCAGCAGGTGTGTATCACCTGTGCATTAATCAGATGTAGCAAAACATGGCGAGCTATTGATATACAGCAAAACAAATAAGGTCCGTGTGGTTGGAATGGCATAGAATAAGATGTATAAGTGCTGATATTTATTCTGAGAAATCCATTTGTTTATAGGATCAAGATTTCCTGTGCAAGGCTGTGAAACCCTTGAAAGTAAATGTGTGTTTCATCTACATTGTGAATTTTTTGCAGGATTTAGAAATGTAATTTGTATAGAATTACACATATTTTTATTTGTAACGTCAAATCTAGACACATCAAAGGAGGAAGATGATAGAAGAATTCAAATGTATACTTTTATCTCCTGTAATGTTTTCATTTCAGTCAAAGGTTTAGTATCAGATCTAATCGTCACTATGACAGTATTTACACTAATTGTGGCTTCATTCACACACACGTTCTGTTTGGATAGTTGCCTTTTGGTGGTAGTAAAATGAAGTTTAAAATTCCCCAGAAAGCAGGACGGAGGCAATCGTCAAAGCTGCTTGGGCAGGGGGGTGGGTTGGTTCTTTTCACACTTGTTTGTTCTCACTTTTTAAGAGCCTGAGGATGCTCTTGACTACACGTCATTGCAGGAGCTCAAGGGTTGTGCCCTGAAAGAATGGCCTGTTGGGTTCCAAGGCGCTTTTGGAGGGGGCGAGAAGCTGGGTTTGTATTTGCTTGCTTCTCTGCTTTGTTTGTTCACCTTATAAAACTAGAAACAATGGAAGGAAATGTGTCTGAAGCATTCTTATACCAAGAAAACCCTATTATGCAGTTGTTGTATCAAAATTGAGGCCCTTTGTGAGAAGTATTACATGTGTATTCAAGAGAACTGCATGCGAGAGGAACATGAAGAATAATGGTTGCTGTTGGTTGAGATCAAAAAGGAAATGTCTCATGACCTTGACCTTTGAATCTGTGGTTATGGGCTGAAAATACAGAATTTTGGAGAGGCTACAAAGGGAAAATAGCATCAGCCAGGGACACTGTCACTGAAAAAAAGTACAAAGTTGATGAGTTCAACTTTATTGCAAGATAGTGAAGCATTCAGACAGGAAAGGCTGCGAAGGCTGCTGCAGAACTAGAGCCTCGTGTGGCCGAGCAGGGGGAGCGGGTGCTTGTTTCAGGGCATGTGAGCGCGGGTTCCTGGGACCGCAGAGAAACTCCGTCCCGCCGGGCGGTGCAGGAGCCGCGCGGTAACCGAACCCCCACCCTGCGCCGCGCCGTGCAAACTCTGCACAAAGCAAATGCTCCGCTCAGCGCACGGCGCTCTGAGTGCTCCGGGCAGCGCACGGCGCTCCGAGCGCTCCGGTCAGCGCACGGCGCTCCGAGTGCTCCGCTCAGCGCACGGCGCTCCGAGTGCTCCGGTCAGCGCACGGCGCTCTGAGCGCTCCGGTCAGCGCACGGCGCTCCGAGCGCTCCGGGCAGCGCACGGCGCTCCGAGCGCTCCGGTCAGCGCACGGCGCTCCGAGCGCTCCGCTCAGCGCACGGCGCTCCGAGCGCTCCGCTCAGCGCACGGCGCTCCGAATGCTCCGGTCAGCGCACGGCGCTCCGAATGCTCCGGTCAGCGCACGGCGCTCCGAGCGCTCCGGTCAGCGCACGGCGCTCTGAATGCTCCGGTCAGCGCACGGCGCTCTGAGCGCTCCGGTCAGCGCACGGCGCTGCTCCTGCGGGCTGGTCGTTTATGGCTCTTTTTCATGTGAGAAAGGGGGAGGGGGAAGAAACGGTCGATAATGCAAAACGCTTGAAGTGCTTCTGGTTTCGGTAAGACGAAGGGCGGTGCTCACTGTGCATCAGGTATCCGAGATGAAAGGAGGGTGCTGAACTTTGTCATTATCCCTCAGTCTATACTGTGAAGCCTGAAAATGTTGCATGTTAGAACTTGCGCGCATTTAATGAATTTCAAGTTGCAGTTTCATTTCTGTTGCCATTCCTGAAAGATACTGCCAGTGGGCCAAGAATACTGATCCAGTCCCACCAGCGTGTCAATGCAGCCGCCATGTCTAGTTCATTCCTAGGACAAGTATATTTAGACACATACACACATATTTTGTAAAGTAATTCAGGCTGCCAAACGTTCTGATATGCTGTCTTTCTGGGAAAGCATAGAACAAAAACATGTTTAACCTAGTATCTAGCAAGAAGCTCACACTTTATAGCTATAAAATAATAGAGTTGCTTTAAAGTTAAACATATGCTTGAATATTTGTTTTTCATTTGCTTATATTTCCTGAGTAAGCGTACATTTCTAAATCAAAGCCAAAGATAGGATGAACCGTAACCGATGTGGGGAGCTGTACGTTCCCAGGTGACGCTCAGCTCTGCTGGGTGATGTTTGCAGCCTCTCCTTTTCAGCCCTTGCCTCTGCCTGCAGAATTTTACTCTTTTCACTGTATTTGGAGCGTTTATAAGTCAGTAAATAAAGTGCCTTGCATAGTATAACTATTCCAGGTTTTTCTAAGCAGAGGGTTTTGGTGCATGTGTATGTAAATTTGTCTCAGTTGCGTGTAGAAAATAGTATTTGCGGGGGTTGTTTGTTTGGTTTGTCTCTCAGAATGAGGCGGCCGTTTTGTGGCAAATCCTGCTAGACCCATGCTGGCAAGAAACATAACAATCCCGTAAGGGTACATTTATAGCCTTGCAAGTTATTTATAACATAAATGGTAGTTATCTATTTGAATTACATGCGTTAATTCTAAGATGTAAAGCCACGACCTGCTTCAGTAAGTGAACACCGATTTTAGAAACGTTATCATGGAAGTTAAATTCCAGGTACCAGGTGTTATTGCACAGTATGAAGGAAATGCCAAACTCTCTATGCAGCAGGAGTTCTTGAACGTGCAATCTGGAACTGTGTAAAATCAGTCACTGGGAACTTGTGAACAGTTCAGTTAATTCACAGGGTGGATTTTTTTCCCATTCTTCCTTTTATACAAGAAAACAATACTTGTAATTTCAAGAGAACAGGTGCAGGAATTCTTCTCTTTTCCTGAACAGACATAATTTGCACCTGAAAATTAAGAACCTCTACAAAGCAGTTTGAATATAAAGGCCTGTACGTGAAGAAACAGGCGCGTTCAGGTAGCCTGTGCAGATGTGTCTGGGGGCTGTGCCGGCCGCTGGCTCTGCTGTGAGCTCTCCCGCCTTCCCTGTGCCTGCGCTGGGTTCCGCTCAGCCAGGGGAGCAGTGCAAACAAATTCCAAACTCACAGCTCCATCCGGGGATCAGATTCTTGGTGTGACAGTTGTTTTAGATGTTTTCTTGAGTGGGTTTCTGTATTTCATTATTTCTATTCTTAAAAGTTTCACTCTTTTGAAATAATAACCAGAGTTTCCAGAGTTGCATAGTCATAGTCTATGTAGTTTAAATGTCTTTCTGTGGAAAGGAGTATTGCTTTTAACGAAGAGCCTATGATGTATTATAATTTAGGTGTCAATATCGACATTTAACACAACTTCTTTTCCACGTATTGCGTAGCTTGTTTTCATTAGGTTAACACACAATTCTTAACTTTTGTATTGAATTTTTGTCTTTGTTTCGTGTTTTCCTCTCCCCTCTGCATGTCATTTATTAAGGTGCTACTACTTTGTTCCTTATAAGAGTCCACACACAATGCTGAGGTTGTGACTGCCCTGATAGGTGAAGTGTAAACTGTCTTATAATCTGTTCTCCTGGAAGGAAAATAATAGAGTACCTTTCAAATGTCTAAAAGTAATTCTCCTCAGTGCAGGCTGTTTGCACAGTGGTTCAATGCCTGTGGGCCCCCGCCAGCCTCGCTGTGGGACGCGGAGAGCACAGAGCTACGAGCTCGCGGGAGCCCTGGCCCAGCTGGCTGCTGCACAGAGGATTCTCACCTCCCGGCGCGGCCGGCGCGCTGGGCCACCCCGGCCCCGAGCTGGGCCCGAGCGGCGCCGGGCGACCCCGGCCCCGAGCTGGGCCCGAGCGGCGCCGGGCGACCCCGGCCCCGAGCTGGGCCCGAGCGGCGCCGGGTGCGCGGGGAGCGGAGCAGCCGCTGCGCTGCTGCGGGCCGGGGGCCGACGCGCTGGGTCAGGGCTGTCCGCTGGCCTCCTTCACTTCTGCCCTTGAATCGCCTCACGGTGTGTTTTTAAAAGCATTTCTTGTGCTGCTTTGACAGCGCGGTGTGTTTGTGAGGGCTACAGTCTATGGGCTTCATCTGCAAAAACGAGAGTGGGCCAGACAAAGATGGACTATCAGTCTGAACTTTGGATTTCTTGCTTTTTGCCAGCTTGAATCATACCATAAATTCTATTTAAAGATTTTGGGTTTTGTATTTATTTTCCACATCCTTGACCCCGACTGGTGAGCTGGACATTGTGTTTGCCTTGGCAAGCTCCAAGCTGCTTATCTAGGGCAGGATGAAAACACTTTTTTCCTTTTGTAAACAAACTGTTCCTCCAGTATTTTCCATAAGGATTTACACCACCATTTTGCAATGCTTCTAGGAATTGAGAAAGTCTTGCCATTCAGAGTTTTTCATTTTACGCAGCTTGCAGCACTGCACAGAAACGTTTGGGTTTATATGTTTTCTGAGGTTGGCTCTGAAGAGCTTTTTTCAGAATATTTTCAAATTCCAGAAATACTTCATTTTGTCTTGAAGGGGATTATTAAAGCTATAGGTCACTATTCGTTGTTGCCTGTCCAGAAATGGGGTAGTTTGTATATTTTATTTGTCTAATGTTACCGCATGTGTGTCGGTGGCAGTGTGAACGCAGCCCCGCTGTGACAGACACCGTGTCCACGGCAAACGGTGCCCGGAGAACTTACAGCCTCAGTAACTGTTCACACTCCGTGTTTCCTTGCATAGATTTGTTTTAGTGGTCAGGATGTAAAATGAGAGAATAACTTAGTGGGGCGCTTTATGCCAACACACAAATTATGTTTTGGAACAAAGGAACCGAATTTCATTTTGTGCAGGGACAAAGGACTGACGCTGCTCCTGTTCCGTCAGGCCATTTGCAGCGAGGGACTTTGAGTGCTGTGTGCCGGAGAAATGGTGTTTTGTCATGGTACTCCAGCAGTGTTGCTGCTAATTTACATGAGTTTGAAATGCTCCAAGTCAGATATGAAGTTTTATATATTATAAAATTGATATGATGATGTTAATAAATCCAGCTCAAAGCTGAGTACCCTTGGTAGTCCTGATCCCAAGCCGCTGCCAGCCCTGCTCAATGGAAAGAGGCTATTTGCCAGGAGCTAAACCTCTAAAAAATCATTTCAAGGCTTTTAAGAGCACCCGCATTTCTCTGGAAGAAAAAGCTTGTAGCCCCTATTCAGAATCCATTCTCTCCCTGTTCCCCACTGACCAGCGGTACTGGCAGGTCCCTGTGCCTTTCCTCATGTCGTGCGTTCTGCTCCCTGGTAACGGGTGTGAATTTGGGACACTCACCTCAGTGTGTTCATGCTGATACCACATTACTCAGTGTCCTCTGAAAATACTGACATTTTGCCCAGTCTACAAACACTTATTGAACATGAGCAAATAGCAAAGTATTGTACTGCAGAACAAATCTGTGTAGTTTTAAAATGTCTTTAAACAATAGGAAAGTATGTATTTTCATATAACTTTCCAGCTTTATGCTGCTATTTATGAGACCTAATATTTGAGCATGAATTGAAGTCTTGGAGAACAATTAGTTCTTTATAAATGTCTTGAAAATTTTCTGCAGTGTTTAGTAAAGTGCTATTTATTACAGATTGTTGTCCACATTGAGTATATGCCAATGAGTCAGCAGACCAAAACAACATGTCTGGGTTTTGGTCAATGGCTTACTGTAAATGATAATAAATAGCAAACAACCAAAGGAAGAAATGCTGAAAATACCCCCAAAACTACAAATAGTGAGTGGTGTCTAGGTTCTTAACAGAAGAGAAAAATACTGAATTCTATGTAACGTTCCATTGGTGCTAGTCAAGAGTCCATTAATGTTATTTGTTCTTCCTTTTAAATAGTAAAGGTACAGTAAAGGCATATTTGAACTGCATAAACTGAAATTATATTTTCTTTTTTGCTGCAGATCTGGGACATGAGCGATGATGAAACAGTCTGAAAATGTGCAGAAGAAGGTGGGAGATGTCCCGCTTGGGACTGCAGCGCTGCCTTGCACCTCTGCTCTGACGAGTTAATGGTTGCGTACTCACTCTGACTGCTGCAGATACACACAAATGCAGTCCAGGTTTTGACATTAATAACCTCACCTTAAAAGCAGGCTGTTATGGATATAACTCTCCACATTTTCATTTTTATTATGTAAATAACTAAAGCAATGTGGTTACATTTAAACCTCATCTTCCTTTTCTTTGCTTCTAAATATGGCTTACATATAAAATGTGCTGCTTAAGTAAACTTTGGTGTTTTATTTGTGCCAGTTTTTATTTATACTTGTCAATGGACATGTCCAAGCAGCATGTCTAATTGTCTTTTTTTCATCTCTCTCAGATTTATGCCCCTTTATTTGCTATTTATTGGTAAGATTAAGAATATTCTGCTATTAGAAGTTAAACTGCACTATTAAAGGGGAGCAGGAGTGGGTGAGAACCTACACTTAGTGCCGGCACCACATTGCTTGCTCTGTCAAAGTACGGATTTGTAATACCATTTTTTATTCTTGCCTGTGTCAATGGAGACGTTATTCCCTGTAAAGATTTCATCATTTCATGCTATGGAAAAAAATGTGGTTTGACTTATTTTTACACAGGAAATACCAAAATGCATTGGTACCATGGTTAGGCTCCTCTGAAGTTTAGAGAGGTCTCTGTTCTATAGTAAGAATTTCAGGGCGGGTGGGGGGATCATTGATTCAGTCAAAACTTGTAGAGAAACACTGAGCTGAAATAAGAAGTTGGGTCTCTGGCTCTGCTGTTCTTGGATGCTGTCATGCAGCACTTTGCAGGTGTTAAAAAGAGCAGTTGTGATGTTCATTTTGGTTGGATTTTAAGTTTTCCCATTTTGGCAGCTTCAGGCGTGGTGTCAGAGATTGTGGCGGAGTTTAAAAGAGAACTGGAGAAAAAAGGATTTGTAAAATATCAAAGTGCATTGCTACAAAATTGAGAGTGAATCTATTGGTTTTTATCTTGGGGCAGGTTTTAGAAGTATATTTGGAATCTCTTTTATGGCTCTACATTGTGGGGATTATGGACTTATTCAGAAAAAATGCAAATAACTTTACCTGACAAGCAGTCTTTATTTCCTCTGTATATTATGAAAATTATTTGGTCAATCCAATTATTTTAGTTCCTTCCTTAACGTAAGCTCTGAATATGTGGTGTAGATAATTTCACAGCTTCTCTCTTATGCCACATAAGAAGATGTTCTGTCCAGTCAAATCAGCCTAAAAAGAAGGATATCTGCAACTCCCATATTCTGATCATAAAAGAAGATTTATTGGAACATGCTGAGGTTTGCATCAAGTATCTAAAATAGCTATTATTTCTATTTATTTTACCTGTCATATTCATTCTATTTACATAATTTCTTAAGTAGCCTATTTAGCTAACTTCATTGTAATATAGAATATATATGAATCAAATGTGTCTTTCAGTAGATTAGGAACTGATCATTTGGTGGTCAGGTAGTGAACAATAGGACTGATAACATGCCAGGTCCATTGTAAAGCAGTTCGTTAACGTACATCATTAATTACTTATGAGCTGAAATGAGTTCCCTATCCTGCCGTGCTGTTCCATCAGCACCACGGAGCAGTGCCAGGGGAGTTCACAGGGAGGATCCGCGTTTCTGTCTTTGGGAGCTGCTGACCGTGAAGTGGAGAAGTATCTCTGCAGTTTTTGATTGTGTAAAACTTGTAAACTAGATGTCTTTCTGAAATCTGATCAATATTAAGAATTCTTTTAAATAGCTGAAACTCTGCTTATCCTGGTAAAGTTACGTTGTAGCTTCACGTCGAAAGCATCTTTTTAACTGCAGAAGTATACAAGCTGGAAAGGTTCGAAACTCAGGGTTAATATAATGTTTCCTTAGCTCTGTAATTTCAGTAACGTACAGCTCTCCCAGGCCGAGCTGTTTCCTGTACATATGCTTCCCAGATGTCTCTGATGTTCAGAAACATTTCAGTTTGACTTGGAATAACTTCCGTTGTCTAACTATAATGTTGTTTTCTTTCTCCTTGCGGACCAGAATTGTTCGTATTTCACTTTTACTCAATTTCTAGGCATTTACTAAGTGAGAAATCATGAGAATTCATTCAGCTGACTGAATGCACATTCCAAATACTGCTCGCAGATAAGCACATTTATGTACTGGCTTGTGTGTACTTAACATCAGGATTTTGGCACAGTCCTCAGTTCCAGTTATTGCTGTTTCATGGAAGAAGCTAAACTTTGGCCTTTCTTCATGAAGGAGGTAGGATTTCAATTTTATTTGTGCTGCCATGACCTCCTGGGCATCAGGGAAGAGCCCAAACTCGTACATTTGTTGTAGAACCCAACAGCTATGCTGGCTTTTCAGGGACAGACCCGATCTGTTGGGAAGAGGCATGAACAACCTTTGTAAGCTGCTGTTAGGTCCTCTTCCCCTGTGTCCTGCTGCTTCGGGCATGCCCTTCATATCACGTTAAATTGTCTTAGCACTGTTAGAGCCACCAGTAGGTGGGTCAGCCCACATGAGGATCTATTCCACACCGTATGGCACTACTTTGAGTCTTAAGCCTTCAACATTGGGCTCTATAAGCAAGAAAGGGCACAAATTTGAGAATTAGACCTAGATCCATGACGAAAGATTCGTGATGGCCCAGGCAGGTTGGTAGAGAAAATCACCAAGGAGTGAAACTGTAGGATTTCTATTCCTAGGAAGCTGCAGACTCTCAAGAACTAAAGGAAGATTTCGCCTCAGTAGAAATCAACAGCACAGTAGTGATTGTGGCACATCAAAGGTAACCGTAGTGATTGCTCCACCCCTTAAAGTCATTGAGCTTGAGCCTGGAAAAATACTCTTCCCTTCCCTGTGTTCTGTTGGGTTTTGTGTCCTCAGAGAAGCCCGGTGACATAAACTAAAATTTCATTTTTGTCATCTTTAGTATTCTTATTCCACCTCCTGTATAATGTTCTTTCTAATTCTATTTCTTTTTATATTTAGCTACTCACCTTAAATATATGCAACAGAAATATTAGCGAAAATTAGTAATTTTTGCATATAAAAGCATTTTATTTTAATTTCTTACTTGGGCTTTCATAGAAAATGACTGAAATGCATTTTATGTATTTCTGACCTTTTCAATATGCACAGTAGAATCATATAGCACTTGTTTCTCCCTTTTTACTGAGCAAATTCCTTCTAAGTGTATGTTACCCGGTCTAATTGGAACTGCTAATAGAATCATAGGATCACGTAGGTTAGAAAAGCTCCCGCAGGCCATTGAGTCCCACCATAACCCTGGCGCTGCCAGGGCTGCTGAGGAGTTCACCCAGCTCCCCGTGCTCCTGGGAGTTTTCTTCCTCTTTTTTAAGTCAGATCATAAAAGCAGCGAGATTGCTGAGATGCGACTGAACAGACGTTGGTGTGCAGGGTTCCCGTCAGTGCCAGCGGCGTGGGAGGAGATCACTGGGCTGCTGGGAGCAGCTGCTGCGCTGTGGGTCCGGAACAGCTCTGCCTGGTTCTTACAACATCATTAAGAGCCATGGGAGAATCCATGTGCATATTTTTATATAGTTTCTCTTCAGAGTATAACTGTGTCTTAAGAGTTCAAGGAGAGTCCTAACTCTCTATTCTTAAGGGAATAGGAAGGATGGCTCACATTCTTTCAAAAATTAATGTGTTGCCAGGTAACACATAGTCAACCTCTCTTGTCCCTCTGCCACTTCCCTGGCAGTGCAAACACTGCGCTCCGGCGACTCGGGTTTGCTGGGCGGTGACTTTGCATTAAGAGCACACAAAAGCCAAAGAGAGTGTGAATAGCAACATGGTGGGATTTTCCCTTAATACTTTTCAAAAATTTTATACCTCATTTGGTTTAGATTTTTTTTAAATGATAATAATTCAATATTTTCGTTAGAAACAAGTAAGTATTTTTAGTCCAAAGAGAGCCATTAAAGAAATATTGGCAACACGGTAAACTTCAGCAGACTTCCTAAGAAACACAGTCTGGAAGATGTCCTGAGCCTGTTACCACTTTTTGCCCTAAATCTTTTGACATGGCTTCATTAATTGCTTTCCTTTTTTCCTACTTTTTTTTGTTTTAATTTTCAGTGCAGCTGTTGTGCTCATGCATATCCCGCCAAAATGAAACTCTGCTTCAAGAGCGTGTTGTGCACCTTTTCTCTTTTAGAGCACCTGGATGAGCTGTAGTAAAAGACAGAAATACCGCACTGGAAGGACTCTGTACGGTCCCAGTCTGGCAGGGTGTGAGTTCCCAACCTATGAAAACCCACCTACCCGTCCCATTTCAGCTCCAGCTCTTTCCCTTGCAGCTGCCTGGGCCTTCTCCAGACACCACCGCACAGGTCATGCTTTAGCTGTGACATCCATGCAGACTTGCCCTGTCCATTATCATTTCAGCTATCGAGTGCAATAATTTTTTAAAAGTTTGTTTTCTTATTTGTGCAGCACTGGACAGGTTTTGAACTAAAAAGCCCTGACAATTTGTTAACAGGGTTTTCAGTCTCATTTTACTTGTATTGATCCCCTTTGGTTGCTACTGTGGAGCATGGTGACTCTCCATAGTGAGCAGTGACTGACGGCAGGACAGACCACGGGACTCCTTGCGTTGTGGCAGCACTTCTCCGAGGTTGTCACAAAGAGGTTAACGCTCCCACGTTATTTTTTTCTTAGACTTTCATTTAATTCCTCAGCTGTAAAATGTGTGGAAATTGGATATATGTACTTGGCAAATAATATCTATGTGTTTCCTTCCTAGTTATCCCAGGTCAAATAAACTGGTCTGTTGCTCTGACCCATTGTTCGTTGAAGTATTGTTGGCTCTTGTTTGAAGTCATGTAGTGTTAACCAAAATAGGCTGTGGCTTGGGTTAATTTGTAGCCACTTTTCTGTAAAGAGCAGTATCCGCAATGCAGCAGCCTGTGTTCTTCCACCGGGCGATGGTGGGTGTTTTGTCCAGGCTTCGGTGAAGACGTTGGAGTGAGTCACTTGAGGATTATTTAACCTGGCCAGAGCACCCTGGCAGTGCGGAAGGGAAACTGAACCTGCTCCCAAAAGGATCAATAGCAATAAACTTGAGTAGCAATGGTGTTAAGTACCTTAAGATATTCTGCGTCTTAGGGCAGCAATTTCTTCACCTGATTTCCCAGTTCAGATGCTCTCGCCCTAAGATAAGGATGCAGATGAGTACTCTGACCAGCTATAATCTCAAGTTCTAATTGCTGCCCTCCATAGTTGACAATGCTACGTGCCTGTTGCAACAGAGCCATAGCATTTTTTCAGAGCTGGTGGAATTATTTAAGACATTGTCCGAAAAGATTTTCAGGACCCGCAGCTGTTTGTCTGAACTTCGCAGATGAAGTTGCCTGGTTTCTTTCTGCCCAATGGTGCCGGTGCTCCCCTGCCATTGCAGCTCCTTACAGGCGCTTCCTTGGGCTTGGGGATAAAAAGGGGCAGTCAGGAGTTCTAAAAACAAACGTGTTATGTTTCCTGGCTGGCACAGAGCACACACTTTCCATCTACTGTAGCAGCCTAAATGCCTGTTTCCTCTTGTTCTTTGAATAGATGTTTATATAGGACATTGATAGAAAGCACAATGGACTTTGCCTCTGGAAATGAAGGTCACATGCACACGTGCATTTCATTTTAAATGCCAAAAATTTCAAATTACTTTTTAATGAAAGATTTTAGTAAGCTAACAGGAAAAGACAGAAGCATACATCTAGTGTTGTACTGCTGAAATCAAAAGCACAATTTAAAAAACATATTCTTTGTAGCTTCTCTCCCAAACAGTTACTTTCTGTTCTTACATCTTTTAACTATGGATTGCTGCTTCGGTCATCTTTGAGCATCCAAAAATTTAGGCTTGTGTGTAACTTCAGTTTACTTTTTGGCACCAGGACATTTGATTTCTGTAAGATCTCAGCAGAACGATTCATCGTTTATTTGCTAGTGAAACACTATTACACAGTACGTAAATAGGGTTTGGTTCTCCTGGCAGAGGCCAGCAGTGGTTTCCCCAGGTCTGGTCCAACGCGTGCACCCCGGGAGGCAGCGCTGCGGGACATCCAGAATGCGAGCGGGCATCTCATTTCTGCAATCGGTTTACTTTCTAAAAGTGAAAACAGTGAAGAAATGCTGCTGAAATGGTTTCCAGGTCACGTCAACAGGCTTGGCAGAACTCGAGGGCTGGGGGGGTTCCAGGTCTGGCCCTCTCTGAATGCGTTTGAACTCAGGGTTTTGGCAGCCGGTGATTTGGTGGCTGTCCCCCCGCCCACCCTCTCTTTTCTCCCTCCTCCTCACCCCCAGTGCTTGGTGCCTCGCTGCCAAGGGAGGGACACGGATGAACAAGCAAATTAATTTCTAGTGATAGACTTTCAAATTAGTGTAAGAGACAAAAAAAATCTATAACGGAGGTATGATTTTGCTTGGGGGTTTTGCTTTGTCTTTAAGTGCCTTTATTTTCATTCCACGCTTCAAAGTCTGACTTTGGTACAGTAATTCTGTAGGTGTTGCCACTTCCTCAGGAACCTGTGACTCAGGCAGCACGTAAATGAAATGACATCACCGGCAGCTCCTGCTTGAATTGCCTGTTTCCTAAACAGGGACGGTCGGGTTTTCTTTTAGTACTTGCAGCTTTGTTTTGGGTTCTTTTTGTGAGGGGGGGAGGGGATGAGGGCTTTTAATTATCTAAGTTAGCCTCACCGTTTTGAGTAGCCACACAGCACATGTTTTATCCTTTTGAATTGTTGAAATCACCAATATTGAACTCTACTTAAAACAGGAGATCCGCATTCCTACGTAAGCTATTTATGAATGAAATAATTGTAATCAGATCTTAGCAGAGGTTGTGTTGTTATAAAGCGTTCTTAATTCACTCCTGCTCTGTGGAGGGGGAGCAGGGAAGGAAAAGGCATGAGCATAATTTTCCATTATTGTTTTGGAAGTAACACAAACAAAAGAAATGTGTTTTCCTGCTCGCGGGCAGTGTGATTGGCTCTCCCCGGCTGCTCCCAGCGCTCTCTGTTTGCACCACAGCACATTCTTGATAGAATCCTCAACTGCTACTTGTCGGTGACAACGCCGTATAAATACATGGTTGAACCAGGAGGAGCTGGGGTGAACGTGCTGCTGGCAGCAGGGGTGGCAGCGGGGCCAGGCTGTGGGGACGTCAGGACCCCGAGATGTCAGTGCCGGAGCTGTCAGAGCGCTGGGGATTCTTGTCACCAGGGGAACGTGATGAGCTGGGTGTCTGCCTGTTCGTGGGCAGACTATGAGAGTGCTGCGTTCAGTTAGTGTCATGAGCAAAGGATCCCTGTCCTCTTGCTTAAACAGCAGCAGTGTGGGGACTCTGTAGAGGTTGGTGCACAGCGGTGCTGGGTTTGTGCTTTGGTTGTGCTTGGCCGTGTGAGGTCTCTGAGCAGGCAGTGCCATCGTGGCTGCACTTCAAAGAAAGCCCCGAGAACGTCCACGTGTTCAGGGAGGTGGCATCAGTGACTACCACAGGTAATGGTCTTTCTTCCAGTTATATCAAGCCATGTCAAAGCTTGGTACTGTGAAGAATCATGTGATTAAAGTTATTTTTCAGATGACACACTAAAAGTCCTAAAAAAAAGGTTAAAAAGTTCTGTATCTGTTTTGGTTTTCTTTTTAATATGTTTTTTTCTTTATTTCATCCTACGTTCATGAACTTACTGTTCGACTTCCTTCGGATCCTTCATTTTCTCCGTGCCCCTTGTGCAGGGCTCCAGCGTGCTTTGAATGAGCAGCTCTTCCTTGCGGGCCCCCAGCGGCTGTGCGAGCAGCAGCGGTGTTGCTGTGCTGAGTAGGGAATGTCACACGGACACAAAGACAATTTTCCCTGATTAAGAGGTTCACGGTTGTACGCTCTGGCGTGCAGTTGGGCAGCGTTTGGGATTTCCCCCATGTCTCGGCCAAGCTGGCTCCTTCTCGCCAGCCGCCCGATGCGCTGCTGTGACGGCACTCACAGGAGCGCCAGGGTAAGACGTTTCCGTACTTGCTAACTGCAGTTGATTGAATGGGAATTCAGTGGTGTTTAGCGGTCCAACATGAGAAACTTCAGACCGGCTGCTTTGCAACCAGACTCTGGTTTGCAGGGGACAAACAGGGAGCAGGTCCCCGGGCGTGTGTCCGGCGTTCCCCCGTGGCTGGAGATCCTCCGCTCCCATTTCCAGCTATGAGAGTATCCGTTACTTAATTTAGCTTCCTGTAGTTAGGGTTTGAAATGTCATTAACAGATTCTGATAGATAACACAAAGATACCCAGTGCTTAAAAATCAGCTAGGAACAGAGAATAACAACATACCTGTTGATGTGAGATACTGGAAAATAATAGAAGAAAATGTAACTTAAATGTCACTTGAGTCTCAGGATGGGGCTGACGTGCCACAAGGTCAGCCAGCGGTATATTGTTTCAGAATATGAACAAATTAGTTTTTAAATCATTATGTTGCTACTATGACAGGTGACTGTGGCTTCAGAAGTTTTCTAAGCCAAAATGTTACGTTCAAGCTTTCATAGCCCAGAGATTAAGGTAATTAATTAGTGCGACTTATTTAAAGCAACTTTGTCCTGTCCATAGTAGTCATAGACATGGGAAGCTGAATTGAGCAGAACACGTGGACTGTGCCGCAGACCTGCAGTGAAGCCAAAGAAAGTCCCGTCGTCTCCAGTGCCCGGCCCTGGGCTGAGCTTCGCTTAGTGCTGCGTGGATGCCCAGGACAGCAAGACCAGTCTTGACTGGGTCAGACAATAGAGGAGCGCGAGTGTTAGGGATGGTACAGGTACATCCCATCTCTAACATCGTCTGTTGATGCCTTTTAATTTAATCATTTTGGACAAGGAGTTGTGAAGTGTGTGGTGAAAGTAGTGAAATTCTTTTGCCTGAATTTTTGGATGCCCAACTCTGGACGCTCTAAGCCAGACCATGGTGATGTCTTAAACTGGGTTTCGGAATTCTGAAAGGAGTCTGATTTCAAATGTAAAGACAATCTTACATTAAGCATGTATTTCAAAAACTTTATGTATGTAACAGAGGATTAAATAAATCTGTTGTTAACTTTTAAACCCTTGCTGTCTTGGTTTTGCTCTTTCTTACATGTATGTACAGGAAAATATGCTTACCAGGTTTAGCATGAGGTTTTGTGTAACAGATGAGCTAAAATATTGAGGAGTCACAAAAGACATTTGTTTTTCTTGTGGAAAAGAAATACAGAAAAGTTTTAATGTGCTTTTTTTAAACAGAGTTTCTGATTTTGAGGCTTGTGTTCGTTGCTACCAGTCCGAGTGCTGGAATCTTAACCATTTGTTTCCCAGTAAGTGCAGCTGCTCCCAAGGGGTTCACATCCACGTTGGGCTCGGGTTGTTGGCGCAGCTGGAAATGGGGCTGCTGGGCTCAGCAACCAGCCTGCGAGTGGCTGGACACAGCGTCGGTTCTGTTCTCTGAGGCTGGCGCTGCTAGTCGAACTTTCCATCCCCTGGAATTAAAGGTTTGGATTCATTTGCAAAAGGAAGGGTGCATCAACTCTGGTAGCAGAATGGAAGAATTAAGAAGCAAGAACAGATCTAAAAAGGGAGATCCAGAGTAAGAATTGGACTTGTTTAGGTTTGGTGTTTGTTTGTTTGTTGGGCATTTTCCTGTTTGTTTGGTTTTTATTTTTTTCATTTTCTTTCTTAACAAACATTTCTCGATTAGTTCTGACCCATATATTATAAATGTACTCCAGAGGAGAAAAAGAAACGGCAACAACAACACTTTTTTTTGTCCATTTCCTGAGTGAAATACAGAGAACTGTTCATGAACCAAGTACAAGACATAAATAAGTTGCCATGACCTGTAATTTGTTGGACTGTATAGTGGTGTCAGTGACATTTTTGTGTTTTACTGAACTTTCACAGTGTAGTCATTGACGGTTTTCCCCAGTTAAACTTCCCACAAATGAAGTACAAAATAAATCTAGTCTCATATGTACCATCACTTACCTTAAAAAACAGCAAAGAAACTTCCAATTAAGAGAGAAGAGCAAATAAGCTGAAATCCTTTGAAATCATTGTCCCAGATCTCTATTATAATGAAGCTCCAGTCATTCCTTTGTCCTGCCACACTAATATTTCCTTTTCATCCTTGGTTTCCATTCTAGATGGGGGATATGAAGGGGCAGAAGAAAAGCAGAAGTGCCAGAAGCAGAGGAGCCTGGAAGAGACACTGGAACGAGATCGGCCCCTGCTCGAGGCTTCGGGAGCCTGGGGTCAAGGATGGCCCGGGCTGGGAGCTGCCATGCCATGCCATGCCGTTCCATTCCATTCCATTCCATTCCATTCCATTCCGTTCCTCCTGAGAGCTTCAGGCTAGTGACAGCTTTTAACACGTCCCTTTTTCTGGTCAGGGTCTGTCTATCTAGGGGAAGTTCTCCTCAGGTTTAGCATCAGTTTTCAGCTGTTTGGGGGCTTCCTCTTGGGTTGCTTGTCTTTGAGGTTTTGGAGGATGACAGGGAGCACAGGTGAGCCAGCCAGCTTGCACTCTGTTGCAGAAATGAAGAGAGGAGAGGAACATTCTTCATTTGTACCTACAGAGGAATTAGGCAAATATACTTGCTTAGGCAGACTTCTCACCCATGAGCAAAACAAACAAAGGAATACCTGGAAGCTTCATGATGTGATCCTATACCTTAATGAATGTTCCCTGTGCTCCCTGAACACCGTCCTGTGTGGAAGGTCTTGAAGTGTTTTGGTTTGCGGTTGTCGCGTAGCTGATTCCCACACCAGGGCTGCAGAGCTAAGCAGTGGAGGTTTCCTGGGGAGACGATATTTGCTTTTCATCAGTCTGACTGGTTGGGTAGATTAGAGCTTTCTCGACACTCAGAATGTTGATGCTGGTCTCCCAACACTGGGTTGTTTTGTTTTGTGTTCCTCCAGTTCCCAAGAATCTGGTTTGGTTTTTCTTAATTTAAAAATGAACACATCTGTTTTGTGGCTGTGTAGAAAGACTTGAAAATGTGAAGCTAAATGGCTCGAGAACAGAATTAATTCCAAATGTAATCATTTATAATAACCTGATTTTAATTTTGCTTCTGAAAAATTCAAGTGAAATATTTTCTCGTGCAGTGATTTCAGTGAATTTTATTAATATGTAATTGGGGTAAGGTATCAGCATTACTACCTTGCCACCTTACAGTTGTTCACTTAAAGTATAACCAGAATAACTGCATGGCAGAAAAACTTTCTTGTCACTGAAACACTGTGATGTTGTTCTGTTCATTGCACTGTGATGTTGTTCTGTTCATTGTGCCTTGGTACTGTGCAGAACAAACAGCCGACAAATCAGTTGGGATTTGTGCAAGTGATATAAAAGCCATGGTCTGTGTCCTTTCCTCAGTACTATAAAGGCAGAAACCCAATTTCTGAATGGCTGTGGAGCAGTGTAAAGAAGTCCTGAAGTCTGAATCCTGTTGGTTCTCTAGTAGTGAGGTGACATATTTGGCAGCTGTGATGCTTTATTTCCTCTGTACCTGTATTGAATGTTACTATCAAATTGGATACACTCGCCCTTGCCTTTGTCAGGCTCTGGAAATCAGCATTCTGAGTATAGATTTCTATGCTCTTAAGAGCTCAAGGGAAGAACTTATTTTATACTTTAGAAAAAGTCAATTCAAAGAATTATCTGTACCGTTGCAGATTTTGGAGCCATGGGCAGACTTGACCTTCGTGTTCCCTGGCAAGTGTCTCTGGTTTTGGGGCAGCCCCGAGGCACTTGCTGCGTTCCCATCATTCCCCAGGGACACGGGGGTGGGAAGAGGCTCCGGTGCCCCCTGAGTCCTGCGGGAAGGGAAGGAAAGGGGAGGGGAGGGGAGGGGAGGGCAGGGCAGGGCAGGGCAGGGCAGGGCAGGGAAGGGAAGGGAAGGGAAGGGAAGGGAAGGGAAGGGAAGGGAAGGGAAGGGAAGGGAAGGGAAGGGAAGGGAAGGGAAGGGAAGGGAAGGGAAGGGAAGGGAAGGGAAGGGAAGGGAAGGGAAGGGAAGGGAAGGGAAGGGAAGGGAAGGGGGAGCAGCAGATATCAGGAGGGGAAGGCAGCAGATTGATGTGAGCTAGATTTAGCTGTGCTGGTAAATTTAACACTTCTTTTAGGGGAAAATGCATGTAATTTGCTCTGGGAGCATGTCACGTAAGGATAGAATGGCAGGAAGATGGGATCTGTCACAGGGCAACTGTTAAAAGGAGAAAAACTTGTACAAATAGGAGGATATTTCTTCTTGCCTTCATTAGCTTCTCCTTCGTTAATGATGTGTTGTGGGTGGATCTGCTGTTGACTGTAATCCTCAGCCTTTGCCCAGGCATTTCTCACATTTCCTGTGAGAACTGGCAGGGTCAAAACTGCATCCAGAGTTCAGCTGTAACAGGGCAGAGCGGGAGGAGAATCCCACACTCCCCTTTCCTGTATTTCTTTATTTGTTGGATTAATCCCTGAAGTCGCAGACGTGTCAGCAAAGTCAGCGGACGGCTGGTTTTGCATCCTCCTGAAGGCCCTCGCCTGGCTCACAGGCTGCACTGCCAGGCCTGGCAGCAGCAGAGCGCTGCTGTTTGTGGTGAGGAAAGCTGTTCTTGCCATGAAAAGTCTTTAAAACAGGAGCCCTAGGATCACACCATGTTGTGTGTGGTGGTGGCTTTGCTGGCCTTGGGTTTTTCCTCATTCTCCCACCTGAAAACTCAATGTTTGAGCAAATGAAATCCCATTGTATGGGCTGGGGATGCCAAAGGTGTGAGGTGACAGGGGAGGCAATGGTTCAAAGCGGAGATCTCAGAAACAGTACATTTTAGACAAGGTCTGTAGTGTGGTGTTTGAAAGTTGAAGTGCTTTTTACGTTTCGGTGGTTGACCATTCTGAACCCTGTTCTACATTGACAGCCACGTCTTTATTACAACAAATGAGATGTCTTGCGTGCTCTTATATGTTATTTTTCCCCTGGACCAGCTAATTCTGCTTTCCTGATAAATCATTAAGGCTTTCTCAAAGCAAAAGGTAAATTATGTACATTTGTAGGTCTGCATTTCAGGGGACAAAATGAGAATATTGCTTACTTTTGAATAAATAGGTTTACTAGTTTCAGTTGTTACTTTTCTAAATTGGCCCTGCAGGTTAAGAAATTACTTATTTTAATCTCAATTTTCAAATTCCTAGGGGAGGTATGAGAGCCACTGGGCAAGAGAGAGGTACGAACAGCTGACAAAGGTTACCGTTACGATTAAAAAAGACTTTCACAACAGAGGATGACTTTATTTTTAGCAACTCTGAATAATGAGAAGAAGTTATCATCTTCTTGAATTAGATATCAGTTCCAGTTAATGAATTTCCAGCATTTTCACTGGTGGGGAAGTCAGGTTGGCTCCGGCAGCCGGCGCCACGGCAGCGACTGTCAGTGCCGTGGGGAATGTGTGATGCATCACGGTAATGCCGAGGCACAGAAGGTGTGTGGTGAACCCGGGGAAGGGGCTTCGCTGCTGCCGTAAGCCCGTAACGCTGTGTTACCCGCGGGCCTGTCCTGTGTTTGCTTCTGAGGAGATTTTCTGTAGCCTCAGCACGAGCACAAGAACCTGTCACTTGGAAGGAAAGGAAAGGCCTTTGGTTTAGTGTCTAAGCGTTGTTAGTTTCGTCCATTCTTTTCATCCCCGATTCCCTCTCAAAACAACAACAACAACAACAGAACAGCACGGTGGGTCAGTGAGGAGCAAAGGTTTGGTTTTAGGGTGAGGACTTTGGTTTTTTATTTTTAAACTATTTGAAGCATTTTTTTTTCTCTCATTTTTTATACTTGATTTTCTCTAACCTAGAACACTGCAGTGCTGCGTTGTGGATATTTTGACACATAAGCACCATGTCATTAACACAACTAGACCCACGTTATTTTAATATTTTAATATTTCAGGAAGCCATAGATTTGAGCTTTGTGTTTTCCTGGCTTATTAAAGTAACGTTGATTCCACCGTGAATCGCAAGACGTTGTCAGAAGTGTTGTGTGTACACAGTGTTTGCCCAAACTGAATAAACGGCTCTCAGATAAGCAGCTTTCTGACTATTACCCATAGCAGGCATGTGGCGGACACAGCTTCGTGCTGACAGATGCCTTCGCGTCTGTCTTGTGATGGAGAGAAGACAGATGTTCTCCTTGGCGTTTAAGAAAGCTGCTGCTGAGCAAAATGACATGTAAAATGAGAATGAAGAGTGGCGCAGCGAGCAGTGTAACCGGCCAGCCTGCACGCAGAAAAGGACCGAACAGTCTCTCCTGTGAATGCAATGAAGCGTGTTATTACTGGGAGGCAGGAGCCGCTTTGTCATTAGTTAAAAGCAGCCTATAGAAAAAGAAATGCTGTTTTTTTTCCAGCTCTGCTCAAATATAAATGTGTGTCAGTCTGACTGTCCTTCAGAGAGAAGCACCGTCACTGGGATAAATGCCGAAGCGATACAGCAATTAGCAGCTCTAACAAGCCCCAGGTTAGCGCATTGTTGGCTGATGAACTGGGCCCGGGTTGTGTCACAAAGGAAAATACCAGAATTTCCTCTTGTGCTGCTGCGGTTGGAGCGCGATGGGGGATGGAGACTGGAGGGGCTGGTGGGGCCAGTGGGGCCAGTGCGGCTGGAGGAGCCGGTGGGGCTGGTGGGGCCGGTGGGGCTGGAGGAGCCGGTGGGGCCGGTGGGGCTGGAGGAGGCGGTGGGGCTGGAGGAGCCAGTGGGGCCGGTGGGGCTGGAGGAGCCGGTGGGGCTGGAGGAGGCGGTGGGGCTGGAGGAGGCGGTGGGGCCGGTGGGGCTGGAGGAGCCGGTGGGGCTGGAGGAGGCGGTGGGGCTGGAGGAGGCGGTGGGGCCGGTGGGGCTGGAGGAGCCGGTGGGGCCGGTGGGGCTGGAGGAGCCGGTGGGGCTGGAGGAGGCGGTGGGGCCGGTGGGGCTGGAGGAGCCGGTGGGGCTGGAGGAGCCGGTGGGGCCGGTGGGGCTGGAGGAGCTGGCGCTCTGGCACAGGACCCGCCACGTCTCCCTTGCGCACGGTTGGTCTGTTCACAGGGGCGTCCCTGGGCCACAGCTGCTCCTGTCACTGGTTCAGCACAAACCCATGTGGACCTCGGGCGCTGGTCCGGGGGCAGCCCCGGGCTCCCTGTGGTGCTGCCGCACTGGTCCCACCAAAGCGGCCCCTTTGCAGCCGGTGTGTTCTGGTGCGGCTGTTCCTGAGGGCAGCGACAACCCTGAGGGCGAGGCTGGGGCGCTGCTGGTTCCCGGCCCTGCAGGTGCCGGTGCCTGCGGAGGGTCCCACCCGCACTGGCCGGAGGCGCCTGAGCTGCTCTGCTCACCAGAACGTGCCTTTGGGTATTGGTGGCTTCCTGTAACCGTGATTATCAGATTTGCTGAGCAGAATTACACCAGCAAATTAGAATCTATTCTGCAAATAAGAATCAAACCTGATGCCAAGCTCAGCAGTTAGTGTAGAGAAGACATGGAGAAACACCAAGGAAGTTCATCACCCGACTGACTGGAATTGTTTTGCAGAGGACGACTTAGGATTTCAAACTGTAGTTCTGAACTAAAAGCTCCAGAGCTCTGCGGCAGACGGCCGGCTGCTGCCCGGCGCTCCTCCTGCCAGCTCAAAGTACCAGGACCAGATTTGTCCTTGACGTTTTAATTAAAGTTGAGTTTACTGTCTCACAGTTTAACCTCTGTATTTGCAGGGGCTGTTCTACACTGAACATTGACTTTTCCTGCAGCTTTTCTTCAGCCTATCAAGACACCTGAGTTTGCTGTAAACTATTAAATATGGCACAGAAAAATCTGAAATTAGAGAACTGGAGAAAGAAGTGGGGTCTGTGGCTTTTAGACTGAGGAGGAAATGACTTGCTCTCCCCTTACCTTTTGTACAGAAGTGACTGTTTCGGGACGGTGTCCCTGGGCTGGTGGCTCTGCGGGATTAGATGTGAAGGCACTCGGGAACGTCACTGCAGTGAAGAAGGTTCTGGGACTGAAGGTTGAGCAGCAGCGGGATGGCCGGGAACTGATGTGGTTCTGCTGCACAGGGAAAGGTGAGTAGGACCTGCCCAGGGCTGCTGGGCTCTCACAGCTTGTTCCCTGCTGACGGAGACAAAAATACATGTTTAAAATGTCACTCTTGGTGCAAAGTGCTGCCTCCGCCAGCCTCCCAGCCCCGCTGCTGGGTGTGAAAGCACATCACACCGCTCACGGCATGATGGGAACGTGCTCCCGAGACCAGACACAGGCTCCTGCGCCTCGGGAGGCACCGGGCGCTGTTGCTGGTGTGCAGCGGCAGGAGAGCACCCAGAGCAGCAGAGCTCTGCCTGAGAACGGGCAGCTGCTCTGGAGCTCCATGTAGCCACAGTTTAAAAACAACCCATTACATTATCTTTCCTGGCTGTCTTATACCCAAGAAATGCACTTGTGAGAGCTGTTCTACAAGAGAGGGGCAGAATGTGCCCATTAAATAGGAAGTTAAAAAATAATTTAGTTATTCAGTTGGTGTATCTTCTGTCCTGGGCCCTTCAGGGATAAAGCGTGCTTCAACAGCACATAACGCAGCTGTGCACGGTGGGGCAGGGAGCTGGCGCCGCCCTGCAGACACGCGTGTGACGCTGGGCTCTGTACCAGACGGACAGAAGCCCCTGTGCCTCAGGAAGGTGCAGACTGGTTTCTGATTTCGCTGCTCGTCAAGTAGCTAAAGATAGTGGTGAATGTTCCCCTCGGCCAAGCATACGTGTGCTAACGCTGCTGAGTAGAGCTGTTACACAAATAACGTTGAAAATGCTTCTGATGTGTTTTGCCAGGCTGTCACGTTAAGCAGCATGACGTATTGGCGTGGTGTTGGGACACTGGAGAAGTCTTCATTCACACAGCCGGTGTGGATCACTGTAACTTAAGTAGTTAGTCCAGCGTATGCAGTGACTTCTCCCAGTGCTGCTGCTGCAGAAAGGCTTCTGAACAATGCTCAAAGACAATTTTACATGTTTTTCTCTGCTGACTGCTCTGTCCTCCTAGAACAGCTGGATTTGTTCCCACCCCCCGCCGTCCCTGGCACCCGGGCAGCGTTCAGCCCAGCTGCACCGACAGCTCAGCTGCTGCTTGGGAAGCATCTTCCCCCGGTGCAGTTACTGCGCCAGTCCATGATGGTGAACTGGTTACAAGTTCAGGTTTCGTGCATGTGCCAGTTTTAAGTTCTAGCAGTTCAGTTACACCGTGCAGTCATGTAGCTGTTCTATGAGCAGCTGCAGTGGTTCTCTGCCGCAGGAGCTGACCGTGCGTGCCGGCAGCCGCGCAGACCCTGCCCGGACCCTCCGCAACCTCCCTGTGCCGCTTCGGGTGGTTGTTGGTGTAACGGGGATAAATGTTGTGCCCTTCAGCCCTACCAGCTGAGCACAACCTGCGGGGCAGGTCAGTGTGCACTGAGCAGGGACACTGTTAGTACAGGCTGAGTAAGTGAGCAGATGTACTGCCGTGCGCCTACACCCACTGTACTGCGCTGTGGCACCCGGTGTGGCAGAGCAGCGCTGCCCGGCCAGCTCTCCGTGTGCCAAGTTCATGAGCACAACTAAAGCAGCTTGAAATACTTAGAAACTGTATTCAGGAAAGATCACTTGTTGAGCTGTGTGGAGAGATCCAGACTCAATCCTGAGTATATTTATGATGTCAGGTCTGTTTTCTAAAATGAAAATTCTCATAAGTCAGCAAAAATAATGTCTGCGTATGGGAGGCGGGGGGTGAGATTACAAATACATAGCTGGAAGTTGCCTTTAATTTACCTGACAGATAAACCATTACAAATAGTATAGTACTTAATAACATGAAAAGTGTGTCTGGTTGTTTTTCTAGGCCATGGCACTACCTTTTAGTGCAAAATTACTGCTTGTTGCTAATTAGAAAAATCGTATGGTAGGAAAATAAATTACTGGGCTTTTTTTTTTTTCCTTTTACCATGTAGAAAAATAGAAGACTAAGAAGTTATTGACCTGCAAGATAACAGTGCTGCTGCTCCTGCTCTGTGGAGTTGCTGTAGGGATGGCTCTTTCCCGAAAGGAAACCAGCTCCCTTCAGCATCAGACTGAGCCGTGTTGTAGTTGGCCTCCCACCAAACGCTCTGAAAGCATCGACTTGGGCTTCTTTCCACGGGTACTGAGGGATGTTCAACAGATGTGTTGAACTAATGATTCCCGGTGTCTGCTCATGGAATCTCCCACACCCCAGACATTTATTTTAACAACGCACATGCATGTCACACCTGGTTTGTTTCTGAAACCATTCTGGTGCTTCTAATACAATAGTAATGTGTATCTCATTGTTTTTAGGGGGTTTTGGAGACACCGCTACCACATTCAGATTCCTCTGGATTCCTGATGGCTCGTCTGGTTCGCTGAGCTTCGCCGCTCCAGTAATCAGAACACTTGCGAAGGATTAACCGTCTCCAGTCCAATGACTGAGTGACGTATTGACATGCTGCTCACCCACAACACAAGGCCATGGATCGCTGCATTTGAAATACAGCTCTCTGCTCTAGAAAGTCGCTTCCGTTCCTTAGAAACTAAAGAAAACTAAGACATGGGTCTTCTCATGAACAGCACAGAAGTGCCTGAGTCTTTCCAAGGCGGAGCTGCATGGGGAGCAGCTGCCCCAGCCCCCTGGACAAGCTGGAGGAGCTGGCGGTGGAGCTGCCACCTGCACCTGGAGCCAGGGACGTCCTGAACCACGGCCGCTCCTGTCCACGGCCCCCGTGGCAGCAACAGGTTCTTGCTGTAGTTGTACAGACTGCTTCTTGATGAACCCTGAACGTGTAGGGAACACACCCCACAGGCTCTTGCTCCAGCGGCCCCTTGCGCAGGTGGCAGTCCCAGCGACGCGGACCCTCGGGAGGAATCGCGGCTGCACAGCAGCGCCTTTCTGCTCCCAGCTCTAAGTGCAGAACGCCTTTCACCAGCCACACAGAGGAGCACGAACGCACCGGTGATTTAAGAGCACTTTATTGTTCTTTAAGGCTACTTTTAAGTACAAAAAAAAAGATGGCCTGCCAAACCTTTTTTTTTTTTCCTCCTTTTTGCAGGTGAAACAAGGCCACAAAAGAATGGTATATTACAGATTTACAAACACAGAGAATCTTTCAGACTGAACTGTAGATGACCTGGCTCTGTGAAGAAACTTCACCACATCTCAGGATGGTGAGGTCAGTTTAGTTTCCTTCCACCTCCCCCCAACCCTTTGGCTTTCGTGACATTATTGTGTTTGATATATGTTTTACTGGACATACCACATTAAATCTTTATTGCCCTCAAATCCATTTACCTATCTCAGATAAGTAAATGTAACCTTGTAAAACAGCTATTATTGAAAATATTAGCTTTAAAAACATTATCTTATTTGTGTTTACAAAGGAATATAGGAGTCACATTTTCCACAGAGTCCATCTACAGTATTAGTATTTTACTGTTATAATGCTCAGTAGCCCGTAGCAATAACAAACTAGTGGCTATTAATGCTAATGCAGTGTTCTCATAGAATAACTGTGTTCCTGCACTTTTACTGTATTACAGACAAATCTACAACAAAAAAAGATCAACTTTTTTCTCCAAACAAAAAAAATGAATGATTACAATAAAGGAAAGGGAAAAATTAAATAGCTACATATCATTAACAAATTAATTGTTCCTCAAAAAATACCTACAAATTTCTCTGTACATTCTTTACGCACAGCGTAACGATGGTCTTAAAGTTACCTATATAAAAAAGTGTTCTTTTAACAATCCTCCTACAGAGTAGGGTACTGAATGCCAAAGCAAGTAAGCGTTGACTACCCAGTCGGATGGTAGTGAAATGTGTAAAACTGGGGCTTAGGTGTGGTTTTTTTTTTCTTTTTTCTTTTTTTTTAAAGAAAATTGAGCAGCCACCTTCTCCACAAGAGTAAGAGCCAATCTCCTGATCTCTTTCTACCCTGCACCTTTTCCAAATTAAATAGCTTAACCGTAAAAGAACCCAAAACCATAAAATAAAAGCCACAATGGACCCAATACTGTAACATAGTCCATAATACATCACGTGTAGTTCATCTTCCAACTAGTTCTACCTTTCTACACTGAACCAATCATTTCAGGTAACCCAGTATAAAAAAAAAGCCCTAGTTGCAACTGTACTGGGAAGATGGAATGTCTGGGGGAGAGCAGTTACACTGTACAAGAAGAGAAGCTCTTAGTACTAGCACAGCTGTGGTTTTACACCTGCCTCTACTGCCTAATTTCTAGTTAGCAGCTATTAATATAGCAAATGATAATAAATGCAGTAATACCTGTATAAAGTTTTCTAATGGAGGAATGTATGCTGCAACTTGGCGTAAGTTTATGAATAAGCTTAAAAAAATTAAAGATCGTATTTCACAAACTGTAACAATCTGTTGTCCAGCCAAGATACGGAACGGTGGCAGTTTCTGCAGCTACAGGGGGATTCCAGAGATGGAAGTTTCCAGAAGCCAGTTCCCGTGAGCAGACGGAGCTGCAGACAGAACAAACCGCGGCGTCCCGTCCCGCACCAGCCCTGTCTGCGCGGCCCGTCCTGCGCTGGCCCCGCTCGCCGGCTGCTGCTAAAGTGAATATAAAATACAAACATCATAGAGTACAACTGTACCAGCAGTAAGTATATCTAGGATTGTTACTGACAAAAATAAACTAATTCTGAAGAAAAGCTAATAAGTATTATGATTCTTACTGTCTATACATTAATAGATACCAGCTATTTTTCATAAAACATGCATTGTTAAGCACTATTGAACCCTCCAACCTCGGCTCTATTCTAACAAACTGCAGTGTTTAGGAAAAAATGCCCGTGTTCTGTAAATTATGCAGTCCAGTTGCAAGCACTAAGCACCCGAAATCTAAAGAGAGAAAGACCTATAACCTGTATGAGACCTCCCCTTCCAAAGCTGTTTTGCTTTAAGAAAAAATCAAACTGATAGAAATGTCATCCTTAAACCCTTTTTTCAGCAGTTTGCCCTCAAAATATTAGCATCTTCCAGAAAGTCGCTACGCAACTTCGGTCCTCCTTCAATAGTGCAAATCATACATGACAGTTCTTTTCAAGTATATACATACAAAATTACTTCACAGAGGGAAAAACAAGGCAATGTAAGCAAATCAGACAAATTCTAGTCTCGAGAAGCTAATAAAGGCAAAAAGCGTTTGGGTCAACCAACTAAGCGTAATGGCTTTTGTGTATTAGCGTGCATTATGTTTTTTTTAAGGGGCAGCAGATTTGCATCAGAGGTTTCTTTGGTAACTGAGGCAGGAAAAAAGGATGCTACATCATATGAATCTTTATGAAATAGTTCCTGCTATCGTCTTTAAGGGCACCCTTTTACAAATACAAAGTGAGTACACAAAAACATGTGTTGAAAACTAATCTCCCCTTTCCCAACACTATTTTAAGCACTCTTCAAAGCTCAGTCAAACCATGCAAATTCACAAACGCCCCAGTCTTCATGAGACGACAGAGGGCGAGTGAGTGTGATTGACCATGTGGGAGGAGGGGGACGCCTGGCCCCGCCGAGAGGCCGACTCGGGACTGCTGGACACGCCGTCCTTGGCAGCTTTGATCTGGAGCCACGTGTCCCCGAGCGCTTTGGCGAAGTGGTCGTCAACCGATCCTGTGATGGACACGGAGTTGGCCACGGGCTCGGGCTCCTTGTAGTTCTTGCCGAGGCTCCTGCGGAAGTGTTCCTCCACCACGGGGTCGCAGGCGGGGGCGGCTGCCGGGGAGAGGACACGTTAGCACAGAGCCCTGGCACCAGCACTGCATTCAGAACCTGGGTTTTCTCCTGCTTTTCTAGCATCTCAGCATAAAGCGAGACTTCTTTACATCATTATAGATCTGGTAGCGAATGGGATGGGGAGGAAGATGTTTAAAAAGAGTTTTAAAAAAAAAAGTAATAAATGGAGTTACGTATGTTTGCATTTCTGTGACCTGCAAAAGATAAGCATTTTATATCTAATTATAGTTCTCCCTCAGGCTAGTAACAGCTACAGCTCTGGTCGTAGGGGAACTCTCCCAAAACAATCACGTAGAACTTATATTTAGGCTTAAATAGAATTAAAGATGGAAATGGTTCCTTAAAATCAGCTCCCAAGCCTGCTGCTCCAGTCTGATGTGAGGAGACCCCATCCTAAACCACAGCATGCCAGAAGATGATGTCAGGGTTTCATCTGACACACTTGTGCTAGGAACCAGTAAGAACACTAAATGAATCATTGTCTCTGCATTAGGTACTACGAGCATTAAAATGCTGTAATACCAGAGGAACAAAGAACCTTAAAAATCTGGTTTTGAATGAGAATAGTAAAAATTCCTCACACTAAAGATGAGGGAGTTGCAGTTTCATAATTTAGAAACAATATCTGTGTTGTCTAAAGGAGATTTATCTTTCAAAAATACTTAAAACTGTCAGGTTCTATGCCACTGTCCTTCATGCTGCAGAAAGGCTTGATTGATCCTAAAATAAATGAATCATGCACAAAGACCTCCAAGTGAAAAGAGACAAATATTTTCTGAAAACATTTACCGCTGTTCCAAAGCCCATGTAAATACAGCTGGGGGCTCAATGAAGAGGATGCTCCCCCAGACAAGTAACAGCAGTTTTCTAGAGAACCTCTAACATCTTAGGTCCCTTGCTATTGATTAAAGTGCAATATATCCTTCAGGATCTCGCTTCACCTTGTAATTCTAGTCTTCAACAATACAGCTATCTTTTTTTTAAAGGAATAATGATAATACCCTACTATGGACTTGTAGGTTCCTCCCTCGGTCACCCCTGTGTTGTTGCACTGACGGGTTGTGGCTGCCGTGAGCTGTACAGAACGCTGGTGTCCCAGCTCTGCACTGGCCCGGCTGTCACTCACAACCAGAGCGCTGTGTGTCCCCAGTCACACAGGGAGGGAAAGTGAAGAGACGCATGCCAAGGGTTCCCAGCAAGTCCAGCATGATGAGACTCCATGAAAAGTCCTAACTGCACAGAGGTAGCACGCTGGAGCTCCCTGCTTGGGTTGCCATAGCAACGGCCCTCCAAAGCTCCTTGTGTTCTCCATGCAGAGAGAGCTGGAGGCTTTGTGTTTGGGAAGAGGGTTTGTATCTGCAGGAAAAGAGTTTTGTGACTGCAGCTGCATCATAAAGGCCCACTGACTACTGAAAGATGGAGGAAACTACAGCTCCTAAAATAAGAACATGGTTGGATCTGCTGCCCCTGTCTGCTCTTTGTCACTTAGACTAAAATAAACATAATGACTTATTTGTCTCTGTGGGGTGTTTGGGTTTTTTTAAGCAGCTTTTCCAAAGAAGAAAAAAGAACACCTCTCTCTCCCTACTTTTGAAATGATTCTTTCTACTGCGGCGCAGGATCCGTGGTTAGAAAGGCTGCAGAGGGGATCTGTGCAAACACGTCCCTGGGTAGGCAGGATACACAGCGGTATCCATTGCTTCACCTCCTTTTGTTCTGTTAATCCATGAGTGCCCACACGTTATGGTGCACGAGATGATTTGCTCTCCCGTTCTCCCCGGTGTAACTTACTGCTGGAGGGTCGGCGGTAGGCGGGCCCGGCGGCACAGCCGCTGTGCGCGATGGGGCAGTGCGAGAGGTTGCAGTTGCGGTTGTTCGCTGAAGCACACGTGATCACGGATGGACGGTTCTGGTACGCAAGAAAAAAGAAAACCGTCACTCACTACGGCAATTAGCCAAAGCCATATATATGAGCAGCAGGTCATTGCATAATCACTTGACATGTGCAAACACTGCAGTGAAGTAACCCATGAACTGTCAAATTCAGTAAAGCATATCACACCCCAAAATATTCAGCTATCATTTCTTTGCTTAAAAAAACCTCACACTGCATTTCCATAATAGTTCTTAGTGGCAAGCAGCCATTTATAAAAAGGGCAGTATAAAAGCAAATAATTAAAAGTATCAAGTGATTTTGCAGTGACTGTTTCAACTTCACAGGCATTACATACACAGAACTAAATGTCAACATATTAAATACTTGTTTCATTCTATGTCCACATGTCCTTGTGATTCCAGGACTCAGAAGGGCTTTACAAATTTTACAGGTATTTGTATTCTTAGAGTTAGTCAGGTTTTAATGGCACCATTTTACATTTGGAGGTTTTCCTAGCCTAATTCTGTGTTCTATACTTCAGTCACAAAACAAGAAACCCAGAAGATGTAAAATACAAGTGAGTCTTGACCACAAGTACGTTCCTGCTGTAACTGATCTGCCTTTCTAGCACTACTTAATAAACATCATCCTTTTTCATTCTCAACACATGCAAAATCCCCAAAACGCCTATTCACATCATCTCAGTTCCACAGTGTATACTTTGTACAAAGTGCACACATAAAATACTCTTCTTATAGTTGTTTACCATGTACATGTTACATCAAAACAACACCTTAGGAAAAGAAACGTCCCGGTTTCTCCAAGTGGCTGAAGGGAAGCAACACAGGTGTTGAACTACGCTTGCTTTACATCTGTGGTGTATTTCATGATGCGAGGAGTCCATTTTGCTATACTCAATGCAAGTGAATTGTGAAGCATCCAAAAGATTCATACAACTGATGTAATCGACAGTTTTAGTTTCTTGCCCATTTTACAGATCTGCGCAGCAATCCCACAAAAAAAATCACTACTTTACCCACTACCATACAGAGTCAAGAAGGAAAGTTTTCATTGTTTAGTGCCACTTTAGTCTCGACCAAAGTAAAGGGAAGGTTTAACACTAATTGTCTAGACACAATGGCAATTATGCTATTTACATCTTATTTACTTCGCTGTCAGTGCAGTTAAGAAAAAAGTGAATTATTTTGATTTTTTTTTCTGTAAACAGTTCACATGTGGAAGTATTTATTTTCTTTGTTACAGGGGCTAAGATTTTATGCATCTATGAAGTGTTTTTTGAGAAGTGTATATGCATCCATATCTCTTCAGAAGAGTATTTTAGACATGCAAGAGGTAGGAAGTAGAGAGTGAGGCAGGTAATAAAAAGCTTGTATCAACGCCACCAAGGATCTGAGAGGCAGGACAAGGCATCTCACAGAATCCTCTGGTATGGTTCTGCGGGTACAGCTCCACTGAGCAGACTATACATATTTGTATGAAAATAATGAGAATTTAGTAGTAGTGAGCAGAGCAGATGAATAACCCTATGCTGCCTAAAAGAAGGAGGTATCTTTCCCCACCTCTTTATTAGAAAGAGAGATGATATTCCATTTGACACATTAAGGTTAAAAACCAGACAAACAACAAATCATCAAACTAGGGTTTCCTATTTTCAATATACTTTTTAAAAAAAATATTTCTACCCTGTGCTCTTAGCAAGGTCTTACCTCAACATCCTGTTTCCCAAGAAAATAGACTGTAATCGAGCTCAAAATGTCAAAGATAACAAAAGGGAGAGGAACCTGGTAACGAGCACCAGGACTCGGCCCAAGTCAAACAGACCGAACCAGAAGTGTCTGTGAGCAGCAGTGGCACTGTCCAAGGGCAGCGGTGACACTGTCCAGAGGCAGCAGCGCCGTCAGCGCAGGCCTGGCCCTTCCTCCTCTGCCATCACCACGCGACCAGAGCAAAGGGCCGCCCTGCACTCAACAATAACTCCGCAATTCGCCTGCCAAATGATGCAAGATAGCAGCAGCACTAGTGCAGAGCCAGGCATTTTGGCACAGCAATATGTAAAAGACCAGCGTACATAGCCAACCACCGTGAAAATCTACACACCGACGGCAAGCATATGGCTCCAGTGAAAAGCGGCTTTCAGAAATTGCGTATGAAAGATCCCAAGCTCTGAAAGACCCTCCTTTCAAGCGGGTGGCGCAGGGCACCACAGCAGGGCAGGGAGGAGGACAGAAGGAAAGAAGAGCTTGGGCACATGGGCCAGTTCCATTTCTCAACACTGCAGCTCATCGCAGCTCCATTATCTTGCCTTCTCTTTGTCTCTCCACTTGTGAGAGACAGAAAAGCAAGTCTGACATATAAGAATACTGGTATTGTATAAACTGCATAGAGATGGCAGTTCTGAAGGAAAACAAATGCAATGTATGAAAGGGCAAGCCAAAAACCAACCAACCAGTCAAAACCAAACCAAACCCCAAATCCCACTCCGGCGTATGGTAATAGAACTATAAAATAATTAAAAATCTGTACTTTGCTTTAGGAAAAGTTATTATGAAAGTGACACAACATTGCTCTGAACAACTCAATGAATGCTTTTGGTTGGCTACAACAACTAAGGTCATTCCAGCTTCTTTCACCTGGAAAATTCAGTGCAAAATTCTCCTTTCTGCCCTTTCTTGCACCTCTCTCAGCAGTCCTGGAGGAGAGAGCCGGGGCGGCGGGAGGGAAGCAGCACAGACTGCCAAGAGGAGCAGGGCTGGAGACTCTACCGTGTGCTGCAGCACTTACTGCCAAGCAGGCACCAGAGCCCACTCAGCCACAGAGCAACTCGGACTTTGCACGCCCAATTAAAACACACACATCCACACACTTAGTAAAGCACTAGAAAAAGCAGGAAGACTCAGAAATCTGTGACAGATACATTTAAGCACTGGCAATTTATTCACATGAAACACAATGAGCTGTGGCATTAATTGTGCATGTTTAAAACACATTTTGCCTGAAGAATTGCATCGCCTGCCTACTGGAACACATAGCACGTTCTGCTTACAGCAGGGAAGCTCTCACTGTGTCTCCGCCAAGGATTCCTACAACCACCCAGAGTTTCTTGTCAACCCAGAAGCCAGTACCTGCTGCCGCTCCACAGAAGTCAGTGTAGGGGTGATGCCGACTGTTCGGGTTGCATCCATGCTGTTTTTGGTCAGTGCTAGAGGTTGATCCATGGTCAAGCTTGGGATTGAGGCGTACATGTGATTGGCATGAAGGCTCATTGTTGGGGCAGCAGCCCTCTCGATGGGGCTGCGACTCCTCTCTCTGTGCTCCTTCCGATAATCCCCATTGGCAGTCTTGTTTCTAATATATGAAAGGAAAAAAATGGTTAAAGGACTTACTACTGCTACAAGCTACAAAGAGAGATGCAACATTAAATCCCTTTAAGAAACATGAAGCAATGCATTTTGCTTGGTTGCAAGGAGGGCACCGAATCCCGCAGCGAGGTGCCCGTCTGTCCAGCCGCCTCCCTACATAGGGAGCCAACGCTTTACGTTCGCAAGCTCTGGCAACCAACATTTCTCCTCAGCCTAGAATTTCTTCACATCCTCACCTAAAGGCACCAGTTAAACTAACTGGTCATGCTTTGTTAAGATCAGACTCCTCCTTGTTTAACGTACTATTAATCCCACTCTGTCTCCTAACACTGTAATATTCTCTAAGCATTGCTGAAGCCCAAGAAAAGCTCATTTTACTCCAAAGACATGGGCTGATACCAGCAAAATGCAGTGAGTCAAGGCAGGAAGATAAATTTTCAGAGCAGAAAATTAAGGAAAAGCAAACTACATTACACTTATCTCAGAAGAATTTAACAAGTGTTCTTTAAGAGTAATTTCAAAAAACTACTGCACAGTATATCTCAGTAGATATACTCACATAATTAGCCTAGCATTCACTGCCATTAAAATACTGATTTTGGACTTAGGTATGACAGTTTCCACACAGCAAGATCATTGTCATCAACGGCAAAGCAGTGCAGCAAAGGGCCAGGTGCCCCGTTCTCACTGCGGAGGGCCGTCTCCGGGCGAGCGCGGGACGGCGGGCGCTCTGAACACACCGGTACGGCAGAGTTACCGCTGCAACCGCCGCTGCTGCGCGGGACACGGCAAACCCGGCCCGTCCGTCACACAGGAAAGCACCAGAGGAGAGACCTCGTTCTGTGGAAAATACCTTTTGCCTTCAGAAGATTCTTGCAGTAATAGTGGAGTGTCCTACATGCCCTGTGTGTAAGTGGACAAATTCCAAGATGTTTTCTCCTCCGCTTTTTTAAGCATAGCATAGCAAGTTGGTATGCAGGAGCAAGCTTTAAAAACGCTCGGATTAATATTAAGCAGAGATAGAAAAGGAATAGAAATTGTCTTCTGTAATACTAGAAATTAAGATGTACAAATAATATTCAACACTGAAATAAGTTACAACTCCAAGAAGCTACTGCCTATATAAATGTCTGAGGAAGTCTCTCAAAAAGGAATGCTAACAGTGGAGGGCAAAAAAAAGCCCTTCCAACAGAGGAAAACGAGGAACCCCAAAATGCCATAGAAAAACCTTGCAGGTTTATAGAAATGAAATAATTGCTTAGGTTACTTCTTTTATGTTAATTAAAATCAGACAATAATATTAATATTACTTTGCCTTGAAGGTTATTCCTCTGTATCATCTACAATGAAGAAATCACCAGTGTCACGGGCATGCCCAGCACCACAGCAGCACCTCACGCTGTCCCACGCGCCCGTGCGTGGTTTGGGCAGAGCCCCAGGCCTGTGCGCGGCCAGGGCCGCCTGGCCCTCACCCTGCAGCTGGGTTCGTTGTGCTGCTCAACCTTCTCCAGTGTCTTTTGAGACCATGTAAAATTTCAGCCTCCACTGTGTCCTGTGGCAATGGATCCCACAGTTCAAACTACATGCTTTGTTAAGTACCTTTTCTTCACAGGCTCTTTTTGTTTCTTTTCAACCTAAAATCTGATAGCTTGGTCTGCTATTGCCCTAGTTCTTGTACTAGGAGAGAGAGAAAGCCACCACTCCCTGCTTCGCATCCTCAGACCACCCCTCTGTTCAACAGCTTTTTTTCTCCAGGGTACTACTTTCTTCAAATGCTGCTCCCATACCTTTGCCATCCTTGTCGCCCCCTCATGTAAGAGCTAGAAACACTGCCATCTTTCTTGAGATTGGGGTGCAGAATCTGCTGCGTTGGGGAACAGGACCTTTGCTAACTCCTCAGAGGTCCGCGGTGCTGTTCCTTGGCCCACTCAAGAGTCACTTGGTTCACTAAGCTAGAAATCTATCACTGCCCAAATCAAATCTCAACTCCTGTCTCATGGTACAAGCCAGGGTTAATATGATACCAGGCAACCAATGACTGAAGCACCTCAGGACACGGCTTAGACTCTGTGCCAAATTCCCCCAACGTGCCAACAGAAGGAACAGCCAACAGAATAACAAGACAATTTGACACTGTTCAGATCCCCGCTCTCCACCCCCCTGCCTATCGCTTGTTCCTTTTGACTAATTACAAATTAGTAGTTGCAGATTAGCAGAATCGACCATAAAATGTAACCTTTAAGGCTTCACAGCTGGTGCTTAAGATGTCTCTGCAAACCCTATGTTTCTTGAACCCTGCTTTATAGGCCAGATTTGGACACAGTAAGCAGCACACAGACCAGCACGCTCTCCCAATGCTGCATTTCCACCTTCTGCCAGCTCTGGTACCGCTGCCATTCACAAGGCTGCCCTGCTGTACCCGCATTCAGAAGGGAGGAGTAGAACTGCATTGCAGAGCTAAGGACAGATGCAAACGCGTGACTTACAAGACTGTGTATCTGAAGCACAGGAGCCTCACCCTGAACTGCCGTCCTGAAAGCAGCTACTGACTGCAGCAAACCAGCCCCTCAGCACCCCCGGGCAGCAGGATGGAACCGCACGCACAGGATGCCTTTGCAGAGTGTTGTGGTACCTAGACAACAGCCGCTAGAGAGCCTGGGAAACAATCACACGACATCGCTAAAATCATTGTGCAAGTGCTAAAGGCAACGCACTGGAGAGACGGCTCATGCTTCTCGCTGCAATGCAGTATTTTTGGTGGCTGCAAGCCAAAAATCTTACTTTTCAACTCAATATTATCTGGTCTACTACGATTTAAGTAACCATTTGGAGGCTGCAAAACCCTATACAGCTCCAGTAGATTCCTACTTTTCACTGCCTCAAAAAAAATAATCCCTGTTCAGAACGATTATATTTTGTTTCAATAAGCACAAGATGATTTTCAAACAAAAAACTTTGTTTCCTCCACCACAAATACTTGTAAAACAAAACAAAAAAATGTAGCTACATCAGTTCTCTGCGTTTTTTTCTTAGAACTGGGATTTCAACAACTTAGTGCTGTTTTGGGGTTGGGGGGGAAGAGAGGCCTTTCAAGTGACCAGTGATGAACCAACCTACTGAAATTCCCACGCAGAAGAAATTTTCCATTTTACACAATAGCACCTATTTCACTCATCCTATACTTTAAACAAAAAAAAATCACAGCCCTAAATATCAGCGAACTGCTAGTTTTGCTGCCAAAAAAAGTTTTGTGCAAAGATTTTTGGAAGAAGGGGCCGAGCTGCTGGGAGAGGGGATGGGTCTGACGCCAGGAAGCACAGCACAGTAGGCAGAGCTTCCCTAAAGATACCCAAAATTTCCGAGTTATCTCAGTGATCTCAGCAGACCACACCCCAGCCCTTTCTGCAGACAAATAATTCCCTCTTCCAAAATTAGATCAACTCCTCTTCCGAGCACGGAACAGTTCATACTTCACTCCTCAAAAATCTCCTCAATTCATCTACCTGCAAATATATAGTCTTGGCAAAAAATGAAAAATGCCTGAATCTTCTACTTCCACATCAGATATTGTTTTTTCTGAGCCCAGCTGAAAATTTTACAGCACCATGTAGAATAGTAACATGATAGCTCTGCCCTTGTGAAAATACACTAGTACTTCTGAGTCCCTCCTGCTTAAATATAAATAGCAAATCCTGCAGACATCTGACTCCACTTGTAAAACAATTACACATAAAATTATTTTTAGAGTATCCAATTTCATATTATTAAAAAATTGTAGTTTAAAATGTAACTTCAAAAGTAATTTTCTATTAGAAACCAAAAGTTTGTTACAATTTTTATATTATAATTGAGATAAGTCATTCTTGTTTCAATAGATGCTTTGTCTGAAGGGGTGATCAAAACTGTATGTGTTTGAAAATAATTGTGGCCCACTAAAGTGAGTTAGCTTAAAATTTTCCACATGCATTGAAAAAGTGCAGAGATGCATCTCTTAATTCAAAAATAAAGACAGAAAATTACAAAGAGGGATTTCTGACCATGTTTGAAAAATAATTTAAGAATATACACTACAAATAAATCCAGCTGTCCAAACAGCTTTACCATCCCAGTTCCGCTTTAACTTAAAACTCAGTGTATGTGACTGGACGCCATCTCCAGTGGCCAATGTGCCAGCGCATCTCCCCTGGCTTAAAAACCAGCAAACCACCAATACTGGCGAGAAGCCGAGCAAACATAGGGCAGGGGGACGCTGTTCCATCAGCCGTCCCATCACCCTTCCTGCCCTGCTAACAGAGGTATTCCAGCTACTTGCAGGGTTATTTTAGCAAAATTATACAGGATTCCAACCTTCGATTCATTTCTCCAACACTTGAAAAACAGACATTGTTTTCCATGTTTCTCCCCAATGAATCATAACGGAGGCTCCAGCACTTACCAAGCATCATGTGCTCAGATGGATGTCATACCAAAACCACACACATCCTGACTGCTGGCTCAAAGTCTGCGGCACTTTGGGGCTAAATAATGGCTCTTAATTGAAAGCAATGTTTCAGTTCTCCTCAGGAACCAGTTCAAAGGTAGCTCAAATGCATTGTCCTGAATATTTTTTGTTGTACAACCTTTAAACGCGGCTGTTCTGTTCGCTGGCACGGAGTGGCGGTAATTCACGCTCAGCCTATGGGAACAGACAAACCCTGCCAGCTGCTGAAGGAAAAGGAAAAAAAAGGGGCCCACCAAAGGGGAGAGTTTTGCCTACACTCACTTCCAGCCTGCAGATCCTTCAGGAACAGATGCCAAAAGTATTACTGTACCTCCCAGTGAAGAAATCACAGACGTTTCACACTCCCTTTGGCAGAAATAGAGCTCTAACGTGAAATGGTTCTACTGTAGGAGCGTGTTTCACTTGCAGAAAGAACAAGTATCCACTTACAGTGCTTTTTAATTATCATGCAAGATGTTTTCTTTGTATAAACACAATGCTCAATATTGCTTAAAACCTTCATTTGTGTAACCTAATTCAAATATTATTTTAGTATTTTCAGCATTTTCTAACATCTTTTATTGTATTTATTCATGAACTCTTAAATCTGGAAGAGGACAGCTGCTTTTGCTAAAGACTACTTAAGGATTTATAATCCACTGATATAAAGTATCTTCTCCACATGATGAGGATCGTTTCCTGCAAAAGTATCTACTTGCATACATTAATTCTGTTACTGGGAGATGGGAGAACAAGAATTTAAGGTGATATTTCAAAATACAGTGATATATATCCAGAGGAGAAAAGCCTAAGTTTCACTTACTCAGAATTTTTTCAAATTATCCAAATTTATCCAAATTCCCTAAAGAAACTCAAACAAAATGTGAAAGTATTAACAGTTTGCTCTTTGAGCATCAGCCAATTATGTGAAGTATTTGTAACATGAAAAAGTACTGCAAACAGCCCAATACACTCTACAATCCACGTCTGTCTCGAACAGCTGCTACCTAAATGCATAACCCTTTTTCAGCCCATTCTGTGTGCTTCCTTGTTACTTGGAGTAGCCTTTTCCTTTTATGGCTTAGTACTCCAGCCCAAAAAGTTTTCAAGTAGGCAACTTATTTTGGCAAGAATCACAAAATCCAGACATTGGATATGGTTGCCTGAGAAAGATAAAGAATGCCCTCCTTTTTGCCATTGTTTTTATTTAAACATGATTTGTACAGTATATTCTCCTCTGCACAGCACATTCCCAAAGCGGCCCCTGTCAGCCCTGCCTCGGCTCTGGTTCTGGAGGCCTGGGGCCAGCAGTTTGCTGTCCCGCTGGCCACAGAGCGGCTCCTGCACCCTCCCGTTCTTCTGCCCCATTCATGTGTGTGCAACGAGGAAAGAGGCAGGTGGCTGAGGTTTCACTTTCTGCCTCAGGCTAGAAACAGCTAAGGCAAAAGCAAAGGCACCCAGGATTTTAAGCACTGCCTCAAAGCTTCTCCAGCCACCAAGGATTAAACTGAACTCTTCCCATAAAGGAGTTTTTCTTCTTTTGAAATTTTGAACCTGATCATCGGGCCCAGTTTGGAGAATTAAGCACCATATTCACACGAGCTCTCTGAGAGTCAGAAGTCCGCATGCACAGACTGTACCTATTTTTCTCGGCTCTCTCCACTCCTCTGTAATCAGAATTCTGCAGTTTCTTGCCTTAAAAAAATTTCAATTCATGAAATATTTTTTTGCAGCTTAGTGCTACAGCCCATGGAAAGACCTTTGACATGGGAATTCAAAATAAAATGATAGAAAAAAACCCCACAAAATAGAACAATCTTACATATAAACCAACACAGGTCAGGCTTTCTATACTTGTTCTCACTAAGACAAGATTTTCAGAGTTCAAACTTTAGACCAGATAGTTACTTGCAAATGTAATCAGCCAGAAGAACAGATTTCACAGTAAAAGAAATAAATAGTAAGCCGTGAAATGCATAAAAAGAGTGCCCCATTACTGCCTGCACCAACCAAAAATACTCAGATACAGAAGAACTTCCCTTCCTGAAGGCTTCATATTCACTAGTGTGAAAGAACGCAAGAGAACCACATGATGTAAGACCTGAGTCAGAAGCCAAACCCACAAAACTGAAATCTAAATCTAACGTACAGTAAAATAAATTAACACAATCTCAGATCCTACTTATTTTTCTCACAGGAATTTTTGTTTGTTTGGCCATCTTCAACACTCAAAGGACAGTTTTAAAAGGCAGCACTGCTTGACTTAAAATGGCAATCACTCATTCCATACGTAGGTAAAGCTCTGGGATTCATTAAATGAGAAATTACATCACTGCTGGAACACATGCATGCAGAGACAATCCAGAATGACAAAGTTACCTTACTGCAATAGGTGCAGACTGCAGGTTACTTCTAAAAATCAAAACCCATAATTCAACTTAAAAAAAAAGAAGTTACTACAGGACCTCTGCTCACCCCCTAATTGCTCTGCTCTGCACTTCCACTGCCTGCTCGCTCAACTCCAAACTTCTAAAGGTAGCTGCTCATTTTGTGTGATATATCTGGTGGCTCACTTTAAAGTACCATCATTTTTTGAAAAGGTTTGATGTGAGGCCACACCTGAGTTGTAAATATCAGAATTTTAAACATCTAATAAATATCTGGAAAAATTCTGAACTGGTAAGTGATCTGATAAATTCTGCTAACTGTAAATTTGAATGAGCCTGTTAGGAAAAGTAAATAAACTGAAAAAAAAAAAATTACTAACGGCTCAAAAAGTGGAGCTGGAACAGCAGAGAGTTTCAGCATTTCAGTACTACGACAGTAACAAGTGTCTGGGTATAACTGGACAGTGCAGCCATCATAAAAAGTTTTCTAAAACGCACCATGATTTCAGTAGTGTAAAAATAAGCCCATTTCAGCTCTTCAATGTTTTGTTAAACTATATCTGGGTGGAAACCCATAACTGAGTACAACTCTCATCAGCTCTGAGCTTCCCAGGACTGAGGACAAAAAGCACTCAGGCTCCTGCCAACCTTGTTAGCCACAGAGGAGAAACTTTCTGGTCCTCTCACCTGCAACACAGCATCACTGGTTCCCCTGTTCTAACTATGGTCTAGCTGTCTGTCAGAGAACAGTGTGTTTCTTGGGAGGCGGGAGATGGAACCAAACCTTTGAGATTTATCTGATTCAGCCACCTCCCCATAACTCTCTCTTCAAAGAACGTCAGTAGCTCCCGCTGCCTTTAAAAGCCTGCACAAAACACTAGAAAAATGCATAAGCAAAGAACTATTTCTGCCAACTATGAAGACCAAGGACAGAAGACGTGAATGATTCAGAAGCTGAAAAAGGCTCTGCAGAGGATGTGGGATGTGTTTAGAAGACACTGCTACTACAGTTACAGAAAGCACTTTTTTGCAGAAGAGTTTTTTTAGAACTGCAAAATGCAGACTTATCAACACACACCTGAAATTCAATGCTACAGTTGCCAGTCAGGACCCAGAACTAAGATTTAGTTTCTAAGGCAAAAGTAAACTATACAGCACAACATCTGGGTGCTCGAGGTACAATAACCTTTTTCTGAGAAAGTCCAATGAAGCTGGTGACAGAGCGGAACCTGCCAGTCTTCACATCTGGGGAAAGAGTCAGGCTACTGCATGTACTGGGAGGAACAAAACATGGTCCACAATGGCAACCACTGGTGGAATGGAGACTAAAAGTATCCGTGCAGAAGTCTGAACTGTTTCAGCTCCTTGAGGTACTTTGAATTGCTAAGAGGGGAAAAACATCCAGAAAAGCAAATTATAAAAGATGAGGTTAAAGGGACACTGCAAACTTTCCCTAAAATTTCTAACAAGCAAGAAGGAAAATCTGACAGGATAAGGAACAAGCAAAGAAGCTTCCACGAAAACAGCCAGCAGGTAAGAGGCGTTACTGGAAAGACTCAGAGGCAGCTATAAAATGATTGATTTATACCCAACTGCAATGCCCACCCAAACACCTCTGGCAGACATTTATGTTCTACCAATTCATATGCTGGGTCATAGAAAGCTTTTATAATTCAGCCATGTTAACATCCTTTTGAAGTTAAACTTGGCACATGCAACAAATCTTTTATACTGAGTCACTGGAAAATACTGTAACAACTATTTATGATCACACAGAGAAAGCTCTGGGCCAATGTCAGGAGAAAGCTTGCACATAAAATAGACATAGCAGTGGGTCATGTCCTACTGCAACGAGATCAGCCACATACATGTGTGCTCAATACTGCCAGGGAACATCAAGCTGCTCTGCAGGCTCTGGGAAAACTTGGTGGTGTTGAAACTCAGTGGTGAAACTGTGCAGAACTGTTAGAGGAAATAAAAAATGGCAGTTACATTTTCTTATAATATTTTCTGGGTTGGTTCTCACAATATTTTCTACTTTTTTATTTGGAAAAAAAAAAACAACAAACTTTCATTCATCACTTAATACCTGTCATGCAACCATTTTTTGGTAAAAGTGAGTGCCAGCTTAAGTCAATCTGTGAACCCCAAATTCTCAAAAGTTTATGGGATTTTATTTAGTTCCATCACATAAATGACTGCATCGGGTAGACTCTTATGGCAGAAGAAATAGTTTTCTTCAAACAGATGACGTGGGAATTAAAAGATGTCAACAACATGAGAATGGCAAGTTTGTTTATTAAGAGCTTTAACAACACAAACCAGTCTCTGAGAATAAGGTCACAATGCTAGAATTAACTGTGTCAAACTGTCAGGACATGGGACTATAGCGCTTTCTTTTCAAACTTCAAAAATTCTTAAGAGAAGGAGGGAAAAGGGTCCAGATCATTAAATCTCACAAATGATCGTACCTATTCATCAGATATACAGTGTAACATTAACTGATGGGAAGTAGACAAAGCTGAGAAAGTACATTAATTAACTTTCAGACAGCAATTTCAAAAATTCCCACAAAACCCCAAGCTTCAGATTGAGAATAGTGTTTAAGTAACCGGTTTTAAGAAATCAGTTTTTTTCATGGGTTGTTTTATAAAAGCAATAAACATTTCACTAGAAGTTTATTGAAACTGTTCGTAATTGCTAATAAAATCTGAATTACTGAAACGTCCAGCAGAAGCACTAGAAGTACAATAAGAGCTTCTTTGTATTTGGAACAAGTATTCCTAACAATACAGCAAAAGTATTCCTTTGAAAAGCTGATATCAGCAGTAGCAGTTAAGTGCTTGTAAGGGTCCTGTGGTTCGAAGCACCCCCATTAAACACCAGATTCTACCATCAATAGCATCCTCTCACAGAAATTTCTGGCTTAAGGCAGACTTCAGTTAGAAAAGCAAACCACGTGCGAAAGCATTTGGTGTTTTTAATTACTCCTTTTTTAAAAGAGTGATTTACTGATTAAAAATGTGACAAAAAGGTTCAGGAAGCATCATTCTTTATCACTCGGACAGCAGTGAGTCAGCCACGGCCACACAGCTTAAACACAAATAATACAAACAACTTTGACAGACAAGGACTTTAAAGACAGGATTTTGACAGGGACATGCGTATCAACCTTGACCTGACTGCAATGTGCGGCTCCTCCAGGATCCACAGTCACTGCACATCTGCGCCACGTTCCAGCCTAACGCAGCAGCAACGACTGTGCTGAGACTTCTCCCCAGACGTTCTGGAGGCATTTTGTCACGGCTCGCCCCATCACGGCCGCGTTCCGCGCAGGGACGCCGTGAACCGAGCCCGTTCCGCGCAGGGGCCGCGGGGCCAGCACACGCGCCGGCCTCCACGGGCACATCCCGCTGGGGCTCAGCAACGTCACACCGCCAACGAGAAAGCTTGCAGAACTGCTGAGCTATGTAAGAAATTCAAAGGACAGCGCAATTTCAGTCAAGCAATCTGGACATGGGGATCTAATTAAGTCAACATCAGTGCAAGGACAAAGTCCACGGGACTCCAGCCACCTTTTCCACTGGGGGAACTGCTCACATAACTGAGCTCAGAACCTTCCGGCTTCAATGGCGGCAAAGTCCGTTTACTTCCCTTGTCGTTTGCTTTCAGGATAAATCCTCAATGAAAACCATACCCAGCCCTTCCCAGCCTGGGGCCGGTGGGCGCGGGCATGGTCTGGTACTAAGCGCGGGATGAGCGGAGCTGGGCCCCGGCCAGGCCCGGCGCTGAGCTCAGGCTGAGCACTGCGGGCACGGGCAGGCCCGGCGCTGAGCTCAGGCTGAGCACTGCGGGCACGGGCAGGCCCGGCGCTGAGCTCAGGCCGAGCACTGCGGGCACGGGCAGGCCCGGCGCTGAGCTCAGGCTGAGCACTGCGGGCACGGGCAGGCCCGGCGCTGAGCTCAGGCCGAGCACTGCGGGCACGGGCAGGCCCGGCGCTGAGCTCAGGCCGAGCACTGCGGGCACGGGCAGGCCCGGCGCTAAGCTCAGGCTCGGCGCTCCCAGGCCGCCTCCCCGGCCCCCCCGGGGCCTCACGGCCCCGGCTGAGGCGCAGAGCGCGGCTCCCGCCGCCTCGTCACGATAAGAGTCCCCGCGCCGCCCCCGCCGCCTCGTCACGATAAGAGTCCCCGCGCCGCCCCCGCCGCCTCGTCACGATAAGAGTCCCCGCCCCGGGCGGCTGGAAGGCGGCGAGATCAGACACGAGATTAATCAGCTCCCTCCCCTCAAAACACTTTTGGGGCTTATTAGCATGAAGCACCACAACACAAGGAGCCGCGCACTCCCCCTCTGCTTCTCCAGACCAAAAACCGGGGAGAGGGGAAACGCCGGCTGCCGAGGCACTTACTGAACTGTAAATACGGCCACGCGTGGTTAGAACTCGCCAGAGAAATACTTCTCCCCTGTCAACACTAAGAAATGATGCCATTTTCTCAGAGTCAGTACTCAGCAATTTTGCAGGAATGAGTTAAAGCCGGCTCGCGTGTTTCTGTAGCGCATTACAGCATGAGAGAAAATGAAAGAGACCGGCCAGTCCAGTGCTCTCAGTCTGGGGAAAAAAAAGTACTTATTCAACTAGAAATTAATGTAACATTTTATTCCAAACCTTCCCCTTACAGAATCATTGTCTATAGCAACCGTGTCCATAACATTCTAACTCTCAAGAGCACAACTTTCTAGTAAATGGTACATCTGTCAAACTGCAGGAAACATCTGGGAAAATGGTTAAATGAAAAGAAGTGAGATTAAACCTTTGTTTCCATATGGTTGGGATATACATCTAGAATGTGTTTGTAAATGTTACCAGTTGTTTTCTTGCTCTTGCTCAGCTCTCAGGCTTTTGGCCTGGTGTTGGATTTCACCCCTATGTAGATGCTAATTTAGGTAATGTAAAATTTCCCTTTCAATAACCCGAGGAACAGCCCCCTGGGTCCAGGGCCAGCAGGGGCCCAAGGATGCGTTCCCTTCCTGTGTCACCTGGGGTGACGCTGACACAGCCCGCGCTGCACAGGCCGCCCGGAGCCCGTCGTCCTGCGGGAGCCTCACGCTCCTTCACGATAGAAGGAAAATGAAACGGAAAAACAACCCAAAATTCTGAAGCTAGCTAAAAAAACCTTTCTGTTTGCAAGTGGGGACATCTGAGCTAACATTGCCTGACCTTAAAGTACTTCAACGGATATCCTGATTTTGACAGATCAGATGCTGGTTTTTTTGCAAAGACTGATAAGCTGTCAATCAATTTTTACCCCTGAAACTGCTTGTAACAACCATTTCACATGTGCTTGGCTACACTCTCCTCAAGCCAAAGGGTCCTGAGTATTTTCTCAAATTCCCCCTTCTGCAAAACTCAAGAGTTAGTATTTAACTCTGAGTTAAATATTAGCTCTGTCAAGTGCATCTCTGAAGGTTCAATTTAATGTACATTTGTTGGAAAATATATAATAATAATTTTATGTAGTGTGCAATCTCCATTAATAAATAAGAAAATATATCGATTGATTTGGTCCATCATTCAAGGAATGCATACAGGAAAAAAATAATTAGGAAAAGCAGTTTGAAACCTGCCCTGTAATCCTTTGTGCTCTATAATCGAAACAGCCACATTGTAACAGTCTCACTGGCAACACAGAGACTTTCAGCTTCAACAGGCCTGCTCTGAAAACACCAAGTCAATCCTGAAACGCTTCGCCAAGAGAACACGCTGAAGACGCTGCAAGCAAGGGACATTTTGGGTGTTCCAAGTTGTGTGTGACGGGTTATTTTTTCAATTCCAATTTGTCACAGTAAAATGACAGCGTAAACATATTTCTTAATACCACATGAAATGCAGAACCCGAAAAGCAGTAGTTAGCAGCAAAGAACGTTTCTGAGAATTCCCGCACTATCTCTGCAACCCAGTTCCGAACCTTTTCAAGCCCCAATGGAGCTGGAACCAGCTGTCACCACCTGAATCTCTGCGGAACATTTCCTACTGTGGTCCTAAATGGCAGCGCACCCTCAGCCGGTGAGCAGGGAGGTGATGGAGTCCTCCTCCAACAAGGAATGTGGTTCATGGAGAGCTTCAGCTCCAAACTCCTTGCTGGGAGCTACTCCCAGCTAGAAGAAGCCACGGCTGACCCTGCCTGAAGCAGGAGCTTGGATGGAATGACTCCTACAGCCCGTTCCAACCCAAATTACTCCATGATCTTTGAACCCAGGTAACTTTCAGGACAGTTGGAGGCAGATTTTTTAAAAAGGGATACCAGGGTCATTTCTATTACAGTGTCACTAAAGTGAGCAAAGTCCGGTGGATAATCATGGCAAGAAGCTTATAGTATTTGGCCCCTTCCAAACTCCAGGAACCCAGCCTGGCTTTATGGATCAGGTTTGCTATGATTCTTCACTGCAACAGAAGTGAAGAGACAACCTAGAATCTGCACCAGAAGTGTCCAGGTCTGTATGGTTATGTCCAAAACTAAGTATCATCTTACAGAATACACAGGAAATTCATGCATAGACCTTCATTTTATTACAAGGAAAAACCAAAGAGTGTATCACACAAATTGAGAAATTATTATTCCTCAGACATCTACTTAACAGCTGCAAACATTTGCCCTAAGATTTCATGCAGAAATTGTCATTGTGATCCTAATGCCACCAAACCAAATGGGAACTGTGACAAAGAGATTGAGGGGAAAATATTCCATTCCCAAGCCTGCCTGTCCCACACCAAAAATGCAAACTTTCCGGCTGATGTACTCCACAAGCGAACAAAAATAACAGTCCCTTCCGATACAAATTCAAATGGCCAGTTTCACGTATAACTTTTAGCAGTAACACGAAATCTGAATCCTTGTGAACACATCAGTGACATCAATTCACTTTTAACTTAAATATAGTGATTTGACCCCAACTTGCTAGCGTACAAACCTTTTTGAAAATTGCTCCACCACGACTACTGTTATCCATAACCGCCCCTGCCCAAAAGCAGTTCAGTTGCATATGTGCTAGTTCCTACCAAAAATCAGAAGACCCAAACCAGCTCAATGTCATTTATTATTATTAAAAAGGGGTTTGTTCTGTTTTAGCGGTTGGTTTGGTAGGAGGTGGCTGCGGGGCTGCTGTCAGCTCCAGAGCTGCTGCCAGGAGAACGAGCCCTTTGTTTCCAGCTCAACTGTGAAAACCAGAAAATGCCTCCAGCCTGACAAACAAGAGCCCCACAGAACACAGGTCAGCCCGGGCCTTCGCTTAAAGGTACAACACGCCGCATTCGCACCCCCTACAGCACGGCGCCCAGAAAGAGGGCATTTTACACAGAGCTTGCCACAAAATGCTAAATACACCTTGGATTTCCTAAGAAAGACTGGCGTAGCTCTCCTGCCACTTTACCCATACGTAAAGTGCTTGTAATTCTTACATAAATCAAGTTCCTAATGACTATTCTGCAAAGCAAGGTGAATTCGGTGAAGTCATAGAAAACAAAGGCATGTTCCAACTTGAGGCTTAAAATAGGCTCGTCCCTCCTTTATAGAGCACCAGAAAATACAGTATGCTACAAAAGGCACGTTTTACTTCAAGCAAAAGTCTGCTTCAGCAAATGCATTTTAAGCAAAACATTTGAGGGATCTAGAAGAAAGTGTGAAATACAAATAAAAAAATTTCATATTACAATCCCACAGCTTTAATTTGGGGTGGAAATATTAGTTTTTCCCAAGTGAGAAGTTTATGGGTGTAATCTCTATGTCCACAAAACCACAGAAGCTGTATAAATACAGTCCAGTGCTGCCGTCAGCAAGGTTAGCAGGTTCACATGCTGATTTTTAAAAACTAATCCTTAAATTCTCACGTATATTTTATTATCCTAAAGCTTAGAATTACGTCCCCTGAAAAACAGAGCCTTTGATAAATTGTGTTTTGCACATATTTTAGAAACACAGGATTGCCAGGGCATTGGATTCACTCTACACTAGTAGTTGTGTTTTCCCATGACAAAAGCAAATATACCTGAGCACAGCTCAAAGAACCCAATCAATGAAGGGAGCTACACCAGAGCAGGGAACACCTCAAAGCACTGAATTTCAGCTGAAAAGGCTGGCATCGCTGGATTTCTGATAAAATATCCAAAGCATTTAAACAGATACATTCCCACTGAACCACAGTGACTGAAATGCCAGAGAGCTGGTACCCAAGAGTTAACACCAAGTTGCCACAAAAGAGTTCTAACATTTATAATGAACCACAGCACACAATTCTTGTCCTACTTAATTACATTTCCAGCCGCGATATGCCGGTGTCGAGAGGATGACTACACAACTGCTTCCCAGTTCCACCAACGCAATCACAAAGACCCGAGTGTCTGAACAAGAGCTGCTTGTGGTCGTAAGGAATTCTGTCTTCAAGCACCGACCCCCAAATGAAAAAGATCTGCCCATCTGGACACTTAGAATAAGTGCAGACATTTGGGCAGAGTGCTATGGATTTAAACACTGCTCCGTGGCAGAGGTGTGCAGGCTGTACCCTGAACACAGCTGGGAGCGGCTGTGCCCAGGAGCACTCCTTGGATTGTCAGCTCTTGTGTCCTGTGCTTTCAGGGGACTTTGCCAAAATACACAGACTTTATCTTTATAGTCCAAATCACCAAAATGTCTTTGCCACCACCAAAGATATCGTGCCATCTAGTCTCTGCATCTCTGATGGATCTGGTTTTCTAAACTGAATGCTGTCAAATTAACACCTCTAGAACCTCCAGCTCGCTACAATGCGACTGCATTCTTGTGATCCATAAAGTTTTCATTTCCCAAATCTACTGTCTTTAGTGGGAACAAGTCAAGTTTCTACAACATACTTCCCATCCCCAAAAGAAAATTTTGAGGACAGTTCCACAAAGTTTGACTAATCCATTTCTATTGTTAAACCAGAACATCATAATCCCAAAAAGATGGAAAATATGAAAGAACATTTGAAAAAACAACTTCATTAGTGGTGGTGGCAGTGCAATGGGGATAAAATTCAGAGAACATTGGGGAACTTTTTTGATATTTCTGAAATATCTGGATATTCAGCTATTTCAGATATTTCACAAAAGTCTGAGTTTTGTAATATTCAGTTGAAAGCATATTTTCATATGGCCAGATCAAACTTACAAAATAAAGTGGAAAAAAAGATGGCCTCGTGTATGCTATTTTAGATTATGATCCATCTGCAGTAGATGGTTTAATTGAAATAGATCAAGTCCCATCACATGGACACTAGGTAGAAAACCAGTGCTTTTTATCACGAGATGCATACTTCATATACACGAATCAATTGAGTAAAAATGTACCATACTGGAAAAGATCAGATGGCTTTAAAAGATGTCTACGGAATCAGATGGAATAACTACTTGTAGCTTTTAGTTTTGAACCCTGGTTGCACACGAGTCTGTTGGTTCAGACTTCATTACTTTTATGGCCTCTCACTGTATAAAGTCTGTAACTGCCAGCTGTGTTTTATTTCATCACTAGCAAATGAGTTTAAAATAGAAAAAGAAAATCACACCTTTTCCCACAAAGTTACACAATAATTCAAAAATGCCATAAATTTATTCAGTTGTGTTATGCATGTGTGCCATGGAAATACACCATGTGGTTCTTTCCAGTACCAGCATTCTCAGCTCCAAGGCAAGGCCATAAATAGTTAAGTTTTTGGGAGAAAGCGCACAGTATGGCGTAAACAAGAAGCCTCTCTCTGCTTGTGAGCTTGCAGTGTTTTGCATTGCTCCAGCGCCGAATTCCTGATTTGTAACAAATTCCAAGAGTGCAGACTGCAGGCCCAGCCTCTGACTAAGGCTGTGGTGATTTACTGCAGGGCGAACGGCTGTGTCCGCGCGCCGTGCCCGCGGAGCAGCGCGGCACGCGGGGAATGCGGGGCCGGGAGCAGCGGCGCAGCCACGGCCCCGGCTCATCCGCCCCCCGCTCGGAACGCCAGGAATCCCGCGGGCCTGCGCTCCCGGGAACGAGCGCGCAGCCAGAATGGCATCTGCCGCTTACCCAACACATGCACCTAACTCATCAACGCCTTACCTGTGCGAAAAATTCCACATCTGACTGTCAGAGCCGTGCTGCAATCCTTTAAGTCATGTTTAGCAACAACTGCGGCTTGCCCAGTTGTCAAGGCAGGCTGGGGAGCAGCTGGCTCGCAACCTCCCCGCCTCAGAAAAATGCAAAGCACTCTGATCCTCCTCCTGCTGCTGCCCCACCCCCACCAGCCCTGTCCAGGGGAAGCAAAAGGAGCGGATTACACAGAACAAATGAACAATACTTCAGACATTGCAAGGTGAATACGTATGCTTTACTATAAATAGTTAAGCTGAGCTAATTCCTGTTACTTCATGCGGTATGAAAACAAAAGAAAACCAGAAGTCACCCATCTAATCACACCAGCCTTTGTGCAGATCCTCCATACAAAGTGGAACAAAGGAGAAAACTAGCACCAAGTTCTAGGCACAGAATGACTTTAGCGCACACAGAGATTAAGAGGACAGCACCAAACTCCATGAACCAGAGGTAAGGAAAGCAAGGCACTTACAGGTGCGGGTTGAACATTCGACTCATTTTGGAGACGTGGTCGTTCTCACAGTCAAGCTCCTCGTCCCCCTGGTCCATGCTGAGCTTCCTCTTGCTGGGGCTGATGGGCGGGGGGCCGGTGCGGTGGTTGGGCAGGGCCGGGGACACGGGCAGGGGCTGCATTCGGGGCTCCCCCCTCAGAGCCGCTTCACCTGCGGGAAAAGCACAAGCGAGAATGAACACGGCGGGGCCAGGAGGGTAAATGACCAGCACGATGCAGCAACCTTCCTGCAGAGAAACTTCCCAATAGATGTCAGGTCTTCACAGGCACATTCAACACGGCTGTAAGATAAATAAGGCATCACAAACCATACTTCAGTGCTTTGTGCTGAAATAAACAGTTGAAAAAAGGTAATTCGAGAGGGGTCAACCCACCGCAGATGATCTGAGCGGCTGAGCTCATGCATCTTTCCAACAGCATTTTTATTCAGAAGCATTCCTTCTCATGAGCTGCCATTCCAGCGCTGAGCTCTCATTACCTCATTCTGCAGAGCACAACTATTTGCAATGAAATATGCTTTGTTCCTCTTTCTTATGGTTGTGGTTATAAATTCCAGGGCTGCAGTTCACATCTATGCCAAACATTCAAGATCTAAAACTGAATAAACGTTCAAATTCTCAGATTATTCCTGTTATAAAAAGCTATCCAAAACAAGCTTGTCTGGTATATAACTATGCAAGGTAAAAATTAGGGAAAAACCTGGAACTTGCTGATGCACGTTTTAGGTTTGTCCTTAAACGTCCTTCTCTGTAGTTTTAAACTATGTTTGGAGCAATGAACTAAATAGCACCATTCTTCAGGACAAGAATCGCAAAATTTCAATTTTAAGAATGTTAATTTTCAACTAGGTGGACTGGTGGTAGAATACTGAGTAGATTATACACTTTACATGATCTAAAACTTATCAGAAAATGCCAGTCACAGCACGTGGGAGCTGTGTATAAATAATTCCAGGAACGATACAATTAGCTTGCACATAAACACATTCACGAATTGTTACTAAGCACACGTTAAAGTCTGACCACAGTACTTTTCCCATTTCAATTAAACGCCTCACTCAATGTATAGCCCAGAGCACAGCGCTGCATTTCACCAGCCCTACGGACTTCACTGGAACTCGCACCCTTCCAGCCACAGGTCGTGTTATATTTAGGCCTCGCAGGGATTTAAAGACGTTAAAAAATGCTTTTGGGGATTCATAAGGAGCTTGGAGAGGAAGGAGCTAAATTAACCAGGGTTACCTATTCTGGTAATAGCCCTGAAATAGCTGCTTTTGCTAGAGTTTAAAATTTGTACTTTTCCTACACTGCCAGAAGCATTTTGTTTTCTACATGGCCATAATTTCCAGAACTAAAATTAGGATAAAGTTAACTCCATGTCCAGTCCTGAGGTACCTGACAATGGAACCTTTGTGCACCACCACGCATTTTCACATCATCACCAAGGCAGATGATTTATAAAATGCTGCCCTAATTCCACACACAACAACTGCTATTTTGTTGGGAAAAGAACGAGTGAGGAGAAAACCTCCTGAATGTTTACCAGTAAAAATAAGCATTTTGCCAATTTAGTCAGCATAATATAAACTAGTAGAATATACCACAAGTCATGATTTCTATTAAAGACTCTGGCACTGAATCTAAATAAGATGGAACTTTCCATCTCAGCTCTAAATAGTAAAAACTGTGCTGTACTGCACATGCCCCGAGACAGACACTGAGACCCTCCTGCTGGAAACAACCGCCCCAGTCATTGGGAAGCCCTGCACAACACAAGCTTTTAACAAAAAGATCTCCCGTAAGAAATCATCTGCCTATTACTAAAGTTTCTGCATTTTTCCTTAAGCCTTTATATTTTGCCCGTTGAAACCTCCACCTACATGATGTTCATATTCTAAACTTTAGAAGTAAACCACATCATACCAGCTTCTCTCACTGAGGAATCTCCCTCACTTCTATCTTTGAAAAAAATTAAGCTAATAGCAATGTCAAAAGACAAAACTTCCACCAGCCAAGGTCTGCGCTACTTTCACCCCCGCTGTGCAATCCCTCTCCTCGGCAGGATCTCAGATCACTTCTGGAGACTCAGACACAAAACTCCACTGCAGGAATTATGAACTCCACGTAGGCCCCACACTCCTCCTGACTCCTGAGAGCTAATGACAGGAACGCGGGCAGTTCGAACATCCACGTAAAGCTAACGCTGGTGTTCGCAAAACACAACATCTCTAGACGTTGTCCAATTTAGTAAGTTAGAAACTTTTTCCCAAACAGCAGCTGGGAACTTGATACGCTGCAATTACCTCAATGGGGGACTGGACTGGATGATCTTTCGTGGTCCCTTCCAATCCCTACATTCTCTGATTCATCTTATTACACGTAAGGTAACAAGAGTGTTTGTGTATTAATATCCTGATTGAGTGCAAAATCTGGTAGAAATGGTATTGCTATTTTATGGTGGAATTAAAGAAACCCATTTTAAAACAATTTATCAAAGAAAGGAATGGCTCCTGATTAAAGCCTGTCAAATTGGGTAATGCATTTTCCTAATTGTGTGGTAATTATGCAGGAGACACTAAGGCCTCCAGATAAACATCCCAGAACCGTGCCGTGGATCTGCCGCACCATAGGGCACCTTGGCCAAAGTCAGTCAAACCAACAGGACTTCAAGGAGGCCACCAGGCAGCTCAGGAGGGGACACGGGTGGCCGGTGCTCAGCACCTTGCCAGACACTGGTACCAGACAAAGGAGTCCAGATAACCGGGTAAGATCACAAGTTACCCTACATTGTTTATGGGGATAAATTGCATATTCGTGTACTATATCTGTACTGCACCAGCAGTTATCCCGTGGCCTGCAAGTTTGATTAGGGATAAGACTGCTTTTTATTTAAATAAAAAAGGGACTTTTTCCCCCACCGCTTTCCTTCTTACTGAACGTGAATTTAACCAGCGAGGGAGAAACCACAGCAGAGTCTCCCACACAAAATGCTGTTTGACTGCCTAAATTTGTCTCCCCGCCCGCCCGCGCTCCATGGCAACCAGACTCGCATCACAGCTGGCGAGGCAGCGCCGATACAACAACTGGGTTTCAGAAAATTCCCCCAGTCCAAACTCCAGCCCTCAAAATCCATTACTGTGACGGCTTGTGTCTGCGCCGCAACTGAGAGCAGAGATAGCAAACACATTTATTGTGCCGCTCATAATGCAGCTCTTTGTTCCAGCAAGCAGCTGGGGTAAGGCACTCCAGATCTGTTTTCTGATAGTTCTACTTAGTAGTTGCCTTTTTTTCCTTATTATTAAAACTGTTCGGCAACATGATAAAGCACAGACAAGCTAGAGAGCGATAACAACGTGACGTAGTGTCTGCCTATAGAGCAGTTCTGCAGTCCGTGCAGTCAGCGAGAATATTCTTTATCTTAACCACTTACGAGCTTAAACTGAAAGTGATTCAAATTAACACGTGCAAATTAAATGTCTGTAAAGGCAGCATGGCTCTTTCCAGCCGGGTACCCCACCAGGACAGTTCTCTGTGAACAGTGGATCTTTAACCCTGTTTGTGCTTCTCTGGCAGCCCCGTCAGCAGAATCCGCATCCCCACCAAAATGTCCGTGAAGCACAAACAGCACAACAGCAGAAGTTGTGTTTTTACAAGTGTGCGTTTGATAGCAAGACACCAGAGGAGTCTTCAAGTAGGTCTGAGAACTCCAGGAGTTGCAAAGACTGGAAAAACAAATCCACAGCGTTTTGGCAGCTCGCTCCGTTCCTCCCTGCCCAGCACCCGGGCGGTCGCGCCGCGCTGCCTCCCACCCTCCCCTCCGCGCTGCCTCCTCCCGCTGCCTGCCCTTAACGCACAAAATCGGAGCATTCCTTACAAACCCAGAAATGGAAGGCTTTGTCTTTCCCACTGCAGAATGACATGACACAGGCCTTGACACAGACTGAAATAAAACACCTTGAAAGAAAATTCCAGCACTGCCCTTGCCCGTTTTACTCTTCCATTCTGCATCTGACAAAAGGATTCTCCATGAGAGTAAATTCCTGACAAGTTTATTGACTTCGAAAAACAATTAAAAAAAAATCATCAGTTGTAGTTTCTGTCAACGGGGCCCTTGCCTTTAAGGTTCAATTACCGTGACCTCAGGCCACTCAATTAATAAAGTCATGGGCAAGAGAGTTTACCGGACTTTAATTAATGTGCATTACACCTTTAATTACCTTTGCCAATAATACCTCCATGCAGAGAAACTCTCATTAGTAGAAGGAGTTGCCTCATGTTCTTAGGGCCAGACGTTCCCAGGAATCACCCATACGTGAAGATCTTCAAGAGCAGTTCTCTCTCCTGATCCAAGATCAAAACTCAGCCCTCATGACATATGAAGCATTTATTTCCTTTTCATATATTGTAACAATCATGAGAGTAAATCACAAATAGGTTGGAATGATTTTATAAAATATTGTTCGTTTTCTTCCACTATCTCAATCCCAGAAGTCAGTCTGTGCCAACATAAATTGGGATAAATGGCATAAAAATTCCAATTCATGGACAAAAATCACAGGATTTGAGATATCAAATACCAAGCAGGGAAGTTGCCGCAAATTACTCAATTCAACAAGTCATCAAAACAAGTTATTAGACCAGCAGAATCACCATACAGTACTGTAGAACTGATCTGCAGATGTTGCCAGCTGCCTGGTCTGGGTATTACTGCACAGCACATCATACACTGCAGGAGGATGGATATCCTTAAAATTGTGACATTCCCCAGAAATTAAATCTCTGCGAAATAGTTAGACTACAGACAAAAGTATGTAATTTAAGGCAGATTTGCTCCACATGCTTGACCAAATGAAATTAATTAATCTGTTCAGACTCCTGAGTACCAAATCTTCAGTTCATGGAAAAAATATTTTAATCAGCAGTTCCAAAGTATATTTATTTATGTAATTGCTTCGTAGTTCTGTAGCCCCCACTCAAACAAACAAAAAAAACCCCCTTATGTAAAAACATAATTTTGCACCACCGCTTTATTTCCGGATTGCAGTTTCTATAAAAGATGATTTAAACTGAGCTTATTTGAGATTTAATTCTGGGAAGAAGTCTGCCAACCACTCTGTGAACAGTCCCAGTAGTCTGTATTTCCTTTCCAGTATATAGACCAGGCCTACCTGGAGAGCATAATGAAACAGCACACTGCAGGAAAAACAAAAAACTAAGGATTAATGAGAACAGCCTAATCATAAAATGCTGCTATGAAATGAGATCTTGGAAATATTTTTGAGTATAATTGATAGATTTCAGCAGCCAGCTTACTGATTCATTTATCTGACACATATTTTACTGACTTTCTTGTAACATGACAAAAAGCTAATTTAGTAGAAACTAAAAAGCCACATACACATGTACAGAAAAACTGGCAGAAGCCGCGCTCATCCGCTTACAAAACATATGAAAAGCACTTACTCCTGGAACCAAGGTCTGGCTACCACTGTGCAGAGATATGGATGCCAGAAAACCCATGGCCAAAACCAAAATACAGTGATTAAATTGACTATTCTGTTCTGGCTCCTCCATCTGACCGTGCCTGCCAATGGGAGACATATTACGCTTGACACCGCGAGCAGGAACAGAAAACGGTGACCTCCGTGTTCCGTCAGCTCCCCTCACTTCTTTCCTCCTCTTCCAGCCGAACGACGGCACGAAGACCGAGGAGCAGCAGCGCTGGGCGCAGAGCGCAGGCGTGCGCGCTGGAGCCCTCCGAAAACCACCCACTGGTCATCGGAGCTGAGCGGCACACGCTAAAGTACATTTCAACCTAACAGCTCTTGAAAATGCTCTATTATACTCCAAAAAATTGCATCAGGCAGAAAACGGGAAAAGCGCCTCCCCACACCTAACCGAGACTGGGTTTGCTCCTTCAAATGGACTGCGAAAAACTGACACCGTAATATTATATTCTCTCACTTATTTTATTGCAAAAGCATAGCTGTACAAACCAGCACATGCATATTCTGTCCACATAAACTGACTTGCATGGATAACTGTTTCGGTCCTACAAATCACTTCATGAAGAGAAGTAAAAAGTCTCTGCGACCCATGTAAACTAGGATTGAAATAAATTCTCTTCACGCTGCCAACCAGGTACCAATTGAACGAGTCTCCTTTAAACACATTTTTGGTGTTGAGTAAAAAAAACAAACTTTAAAAAGGATATTGGTAAGCAGGCAAGAAATTGATGGCATGGAAAGAAGAGCAGCTGATACAGCACAAACAAAGCAGGACGGAATAAACTGTAGTGCTCCGGTCTGCTAATATTTCCTGACAAATTTCAGTTTTTGCACCTCAACAGTGGTGACTGTGGGGCTGTGTTCAGTTCCAGCCCAGCACTGAACTCAAGCTTAGGTCTAACTGCAGAGCCTGAGACTACTTCATAGATTTGCAGATCCCCCCTTAAGGTAACGTGCCACTTCGCTAACTCTTGCAGCACCCTTCTGGGCTGAAAGTCTAAAAAACCATCCTTGTTAACATCCATGTCCAAAAAGGATTTCCCTGAGTCCAAGACTGTGACGGGATTTTTGCTGCTCCTGAAGAACACTCCTTTCTCAGCCTCTTCGCCGGCTCTCCCAGGGAAAACTTGTCTCCAATGCTTGAAGTCAATCAAGAGGGACTAAAAATGAAGACAAGTGATCATTGTACATTGGCTTGACGCACTGGAGAGGCTCCCACAAAGAAAGGCAAAGCTTTCAGGGGAAAGCCACAACAGTCAGTATACTGGTACATAAAGGAAACTGCCAGACGTGCACAGGCAGCCCTGCGTTACACTGCAAAACCAACAATGATACTCTGCTGACTCCTCGGCCTCAGTGCACATCCCACACAGACAGCCGCACGGCACTTGTGGTTGGTGCACAACAGCATCCCAACAGGGAGCGGATAGGAAAGGCAAAGGGAGACGCATCATTTACGTTTTCAGCAGAAGACAGTAAAATTCACGTTCTTGTATATGCTTAGAAAACATTAGTTTAGTATTTACTGGTCAGCAAGAGATACATGATCCATTTAACTCCCTGGCGAAACATACTGCACTGTGAGTACCACACTCCACATACACCGATACTGAAATGTGGTAGGAATGTTTGCTCCGCCGTGCAGCTGCCATCTCCGAAGGTCCCAGGTGAGGGTCTGTGAGACACTCATTTCACCCATGAATGCTCATGGGGCACACACGCTTGAGAAAGCAGGAGACAGACCAAGCAGGTTACAGCACCTCCTAATATAGCAGTCAACTCCAGAATATGTAATTAAAACTACCACCACGCAAAGTTTAAATAATAATCATATCATCAGAACTCTGCTTCCTTTAATTTATTTGCAAAGCTTTAATATACAGCGTTCTCTCACATTTCTGATAAGTACATCTGAAAAGTTGACAGATTAAAAGATTTACTTTTATCAGTGTGGTAATGTGATTTTATTAGAAATGTAAAAACACTATCAATTACAAAAAACATGAATGAAGTATAACTGTAGGTTAATACGTTGAAGATGCTGCTCTCCAAAGCGACGGTGGTTTCCAGATCCAGCTGTTCTTGCATTTGCCACCCAGCGGAATGACTGGCTGTGTGACACCAAAGAGGAAAACTGCCCTGATGGAAGACGGGACAGAAACAACCCCAGCCAGGAGACCTGCCATCTATTTCAAAAGTAAATCAAAGTCACAGCAAGGTCACAACAGAGAAATTGTTAGATTGGGCATTTCAACATACTAAATAATACCTTGTGACTGTGTATTTTCACACAAGGGCAAAGGGAGACAAATAGGAAATTCAACTTGTGAAAGCTCCAATTTGAATAAGCAGACAAAGACATTTGCTGCCCTCCCTCTGGTTCTGTTTTTGGTTGGTTATTTTACCGTTTCTGTTGGCGAGCAGCAGCGCAAGCGCTGAGGTCTGGAACAGCGCCCTCTGCTCCAGTGGCTGAGATTTCACGGATACGGTCCTGCGACACCAACACACTCTAGACCACGGCACCGCGTAACCAGTCCCCTGTGGATGCCGGCAGCCAGCACGTTCCATGGCACCGTGCTTACAAAGAACATTTGAGATGCCTGCTTGTAATGGGTTCATATTGAAATTAAATCCAACAAACTGTGCACTGTTTCTTTCATAAGTTGAAACAAAAGGTGCTACGCAAAGGTAAAAAAAAAAACACAAAAAAAAACCCCCACAGAAAACCCCCACATATTCCACTTACTTAAACTGGAGTCTATTTTTAGATACACTGCAAGGTTTTCTGTTGTTTACTATAAACATGCTCTGAACACCTTTTCTCACATTGTTCTCCTTTGCTACATGTGGAAAAATTCACAGCACCAATAAAAATCAGCTGTCCAAAAGAGCCGATACTGCACTTTCAAGCAATGTTTCTTTTATTTCCATTTTATTTTTCCCCAGATTTCCTACCTGGACGGTAGAAGGCCCTCAAGAGTGGATACAAATGCTGTTCTTTTTAAAATACAAACACAAAAGCAAATACAAACACGGAGGGCAGGAGGCAGACAGGAGCACGGCCGTGGCCACCCGTGCACACGGACATGAGCAGCAGCTGCCCCCGCTCACCAACACCACCATCTCTTCCTAAACCCAGATTACACTGGGCCTAATGAACACAGAAAAGCTTCCATTTCAGTTTTGGTTTTCTGGTACCTGACTGCAGCCTGTCTGAAAGGGACTCATGTATTTAAGGAACACTGAGCCTCTTCAACCGAGCTGGACAGAACAGCGAAGACTTAAACCCACAGAGCGTCAGAACAATTCCAACCCATCTCCCACAAAGAATCCATTGTGAAGAACAAAATCTCTTTGTCCTTCAAAAGGGGCTCCAAAATCCCTTCTCCAGTGGGAAAGCGAGAGAGCAATGACAACTGCGCAGGGCGGCCCAGCACCGAATCCAGCAGAAACGACACGAGCCATTCAGATGAAAACAAGACAGTCTTTTAATCATGCTATTTACATTGAAAATTAGGAGGACGTGTCAGCTGCCAAGTCCTTCTGGGCAGGGTTTTACTGTAACTGCTGGCAGTGGGCTGAGATACGAGCCAGCCACAAGAGAATGGATTTGAGCTCATCAGCAGCACTGCGAGGCTGGATAATTTAGATCCTTCAACCACTGGCCTGGTATTATTGCGAGAACCCAGCAGTCCTCCTCAGCAGTGTTGTAATAACCAAAAACTTGCAACAGCTTCACCTTCTAGAAGAGCCCAGAGAACAGCGTGGTTCATAAGATGGAGAGGATGCCGTATGATTTCTCCAGGGTTACAGGTGCTGGTATAAAGAAACATACATTAAAAAAATCAAAAGTATTACCATTGTTGCTGAAAGGATTGTCTCCAAAACAAACGAACGGGCACATACCACCACTGAGGAAAAGATACAATTAATTTTGTTCCTCTCACATAGCAGTTTTTAATCTTTGGTTCATGACATGCAACTAAGTAATTTTACTGGGAAAAAAAAAAAAAACAAACAAAAACTTGCTATGAAGAGATCCACAGAAAAAAAATCAGGTAACCACAGAGCACAAGAGCTTGGAAACCATTGTTCCGCTTGAAGATTCAGCTGTGAAAAACCTGGTTCCAGAGAACATTATTAATTCCTCCTCCAAAGGACTGAAGATACTAGATGTGAATTGCAGCTGCTACCGGCCCGCGGCAGCAGCCAGCCCTGCTCCAGGGCCTGCGGGGCTGCCGGGCCCAGAGGGGCAGCACGGGGGCAGACGGCGCTGCGGGGCTCGGGACAGCGGGCAGCGCCTGGAGCAGAGCTGGGCTGCGTATTTCACAAGAAGGAGGGTGGTTTATGGGGCCAAGTTGCAGGGTCACTTAAAATAAATGTTCTCTCCAAGGGGAAGCTCCGGCAGGGAAGACAGAGGGAGGGATTGTGTTTGCTACCGGATCACACGCTGCCCCGACAGCCTTTCTCACACTTCTCTGGGCACTGAGGGCAGGTTTTCCAGAACTCTCGGTAAAGCAAGGAACAAGCAGAAATTAGTATTTTTTATGTTATCTTGGCAGTCATGGGATTGCAATAGGTGAGCAGTACCAAAGCTACACTGTGCTTCAAAGACCTTTAATTAGGGCTTTGTATTCCTCCCCCTATACCTACTAGTCTTTAGCTGAATCTCCCTTTTGATTAACTTAACTCCAGGCTTCTTGTTTATTTATTTCAAAGTTGCAGAAATAACTCATTCCTGAAAACAAACAAACAAGCAAACAACCAACGCCACCACCACAGAAAAGGCAAGGAGGAGCAGATGGGTTGATAAAGCAAAGGTAACAAAAAATGTCAGTTGTGTATCTGTCCCCCACCACTCAGATGATACAAGCTCCACAGGATCCGGAAATTAAATCTCTCACTCCATTACTATGGTATAACTTCCCAGACAATTATCTGTTAAACCCTTCCCCATCATACCCGAATGATGTACACCCCAAACACTTCTGCAGATCTCTACCCTCCATCACGCGTTAAAGACGTTTCACCCCATAATTAAGTGGGCACTTCATCAGATACCACTGTGACCTTTTTTAACAGGAGCAAACAGCCACTTTGAGGGTTGCCTTGATTAGAAAGCTTTGGAAGCGCCGCTGTGGGTGAGGAATGGGCGATGGCTTGCCTGCGGCCCAGCCCCGCACTGCGTGACCACAGCTGGGCTGCTATTTGACTGAAGTTTCTCATCCCAACTCACCTGCCGAAGGGAGCACAGAACAAACCGTGGGCACCAGCGGGCACGCTCCTTTACGCAACTCGACAGGCCTCAAATACAAAAGAGCAGACCTGCGGAGGCCCCGCGGCTCAAACAGGCCAACTTACAGTTCTCCCGCCGCACTGCTGCTGTAAGAGCTCGTCCCTTGGACCAGCTAACAAGACCCAACCTCTTTCACCAAAAGATTTCACCATCCCAGGTTGGAAGGGCAGATAAACCACAGGCACAAGAGATTTCAGCCCAAAAGCTCCTTTCCCCCCCATGCCTGCTGAGCAGGACTGAAGCATCTATGTATCATCAGTCCAAGTTTTAAAGATCAGGGCTTTTATCTGCTTAGCTAATTACAATTTCTGTTTGCACATCTCAAACAGGTGAAAGCACTCTTTGTTTACTAACAGATCACAGTAAGCTTTTGCAGCTATGGTGAATTATTACAATCAAGGCACTTTGAATGTCACCATCAGCTTTATCCCTGACTAATGTGAATGTAACCAACTACAGACCTTTCTCCCCTCTGTAAATAAGGAGAGCGTTCATTGTTTACTTCTTGGGGGTAGCTGAAGGTTGAATTAAATAAGCTTCTGTGAGGACTAGGATTGTGCAGAGTGAATTAAAAAATGTGTATATATATATATACACACACACAAATACATTGCAATGAGTATTTAAATGTTTGTTATCGTACTTGCTTCTAAATGGACTCATTGAGAAACACCTGAAACCAAACAGGGTAGTGTTCCATTTACTGTACTACAAAGAACTTTGTACATCCCCAGGTGCTGCGAAGGCATCGTGTACCTCAGAGCAGTTATAGCCACAGAAATTAGGAGTTTTAAGGATTTTTAAAGGAAGATAACTTCATTTTTTTTCTGATGAGCTAAGTTAGACACATTTATTGTAAACCACTGATAAGGGAAGCTTCTTCTAAGAGCGAGAAACTAGTCAAGCATCTGTAAACATCACTGCTAATGCGGGAGTTGCTATTTCTGCCACCTCTGGTGAGCAGCTCGGTGTGATGCCTACAGCAGGACAGGAGCACAGTGCCGGACTGCAACTGAGCCGCGGGTTGCAGAGCATTCAGCAGGAAAAGCGCCCACGTCAGCGTCCCCGGGCCGGCTCGCTGGGACCCCCCCGCGCCAACCAGAGCACCGCGACTCCCGCGCTGCCCGGCAGGAGCTGCAGGGGGGGGGTCACACAGGCAGCGATGCACTCCAGATGTCTGAGAGGACATCTGAAAGATCCAGAGCACGGGGAAGCATATTAAAGAAAAAAAATCTCCTTCAATTCCATAAATATTTATACTAAATCCAAGAAACTGGCTGAGTTCAAACTTGCTCTGTATGAATCATACAGCACTTCCCTCACCCCATCTTCATTTAATGTGTTCTGCACAAAACCACCACAAAGGACGTGCCATAGTTACGTCCGCTTTTTTTTCTATATGCTAAGAGTACTTTGTGTAGAGCTCCTGCTTTAGAACAGATTGCTTTCCAAAGAATATAAACAGAACAACTAAACAGCCTTATTTTCCTTGGCTAGCTCTTGCGTGGCATTCAGTGGCCCTCCTAGGCAATTTACATTCATAGAAATAGTTTCTTTTTAACTGGACAACTTTTATTTTCTTCATACAGCCATTTAATTACAATTAGCAAAGCAACACAGAGAAAACAACTCCAATTTAGTAAACAGGAGCCAAGAAACAATTTTCTGAAAGGTTCCGCTCTGAAAGTGCCAAAACCTTCTAATTTTGCAAATATGCACATTTATTTCTGGAAGTGAGACATACTAAACATTAACAATTAAGTAACAAAACTGGAAGTCACAATACCATCCCTGAAGTGCCACCAGCGTGCACTTATGCCATTTGTAAAATGAGTAAACAGTCATTCTTCAAAAGGCAACAGCTATTCCAAAAGATCCCCTCAGCAGCTTCGGTTTTCACTCATACTGTGCGAAGGATTGCTGGGCTGGGAACTTCAGAAATGGTGACTACAGGAGCTATTGGCAATCTGCTGGTCTGGGATTTCTGGTTAAAAATAATAATAAGAAACATTGCAATATCAGCTTCCATTCCCATACAGCTGTGCCATTCCTACCCTTCTCCTGAATCTGACTTCTAACTACAACCCATCTTTAAAGGCAAAACAACTATTTCTGCATGCTGAGGAATAAATATTAAGTCTTGCAAATCCAGGAGGTGTAATGCCGAGTGGTTTCCATGCCTGTCACATGGGTTTCCAGGAAAACTACTGCTTTTTGAGCACAACTGGTTCCAAACTTTTCCTGGGAGAGCAAATATATTTCCTGGAACCTGCCAGCCGTGCTTGGAAGAACAGGAGGAAAGTTACACACTGCTGTGTCTGACTCTCACAGCGGACAAGGAACACTCCAAAATGACGAGGAGTAAAAAATAACAAGTCTTAAAACAATCAACGATAGACAATGTGTATTATAAAGAGACGGAGCCACACCTTTTTCAAAGTAACTAAGCTGCGCCTAGCTGCTAAAGGCATACTTGCAATAAAAGGCTATAAAATTCCACTTCATCCCCAAATTACCTACTCCATCCACATATACTACGTTATGGACGAGCTTCTCCTACGAACCCAAAACGAGGCATGAAGTGTCAGGTAGCATTTCCGGCCGGGAAGGCTGGACTGCACCATGCATTACTGTGTTTGACAAGTGCTTGTTTTAAATGCTAACAACAAACTTAAAAACTGAAGAATAAAAGGTGTCACTTTTAAAAAACATGGTACCAAACAGTGCCATGAAACTTAGGTTTACCTTTAGGAAATATTCTGAACTCCATTTCACACTTTTTTACCCCCTACACTTGTATTAGTTTTTAACCAAGCTAATCAGCACTTACATTCCTATCAAAACCAGATACCTAAAGACGTTTGATGAAGCCTCACCACCTCACTGAGGTTTCTGGATGACTTCTTCTTTGGCTGGCACCAATGCTGTGGTGGTCCCCGAACATCATCACTTCAGCTTCACCAAGGCTACAAGAGAACACTGCATGGAGCTCCCTCCTAACAACTCAAATGCTCCCAGCTCTCCTCGCCTTAGAAGCAGCGCCACACTACTACTGATGAGAAAACTCTTCCAACTCCAGCCATCTGTAAGATGAGGTTCACAAGTTGACAGAGATAACCCTAATCAGGAGCTCAGCTGTCTGTTGTGCTGGATGGCCCACGGGCTCTCTCTGTCCCACCAGGACCCAGAAGACGTGCCTGTACACACCAAGCTCCACGCACCTGTGGGGACGGGCATGAGAACATCAGCTTCCCCCGAAAAAAAGGCTGCTAGAGTAGATCTGCCTCCAGGAAATTAAAACTGTGCATCATGGCTTATATGTTACTGCACTGAGTGTCTTGGCATAGAATCATAGAATAATTTTGGTTGGAAGAGACCCTCAAGATCATCGAGTCCAACCATAACCTAACCTAACTCTGGCCCTAACAACCTCATCTATGCACCTTTTAAACCCCTCCAGGGCTGGTGACTCCAGCACTGCCCTGGGCAGCCTGTTCCAATGCCCCACAGCCCTCTGGGGAAGAAATTGTTCCCCAGATCCAACCTCAACCTCCCCTGGCGCAACTTGAGGCCGTTTCCTCTGCTCCTGGCGCTTGTTCCTGGGGAGCAGAGCCCGACCCCCCTGGCTCCAAGCTCCTTTCAGGCAGTTCAGAGATCAGAAGGTCTCCCCTCAGCTCCTGTTCTCCAGCTGAACCCCCCAGGTCCCTCAGCCGCTCCCATCACAGTTGTGCCCCAGCCCCTCATGGTGCTCACAGACCAGCCACGCTCCAGCTCCACCTATAGCATGCACCATGTACCTATAGCGTGCGCCATGTACCTATAGCACGCACCAGTTTTTCTCTAACACACACAGCTTTTACTGACCGGGATGGGAAACAACGACTCTGTGTACAGCAATCCTTCCACGCTCATTTGTAAAGTGATTCTCAGGGAGATGATACAGACGAGATGATGAGGAAAAATTTGGCTGGCTTCAAAAAGGAAATTAAACCAAAAACCACTCATGATTCTTTAACACTGAAAAAGTATAATACCGTTTTTGTAAACTCTCCTCCAGAAACTTGTATTCATCACTACCTCATGCTATTATCAGTGAAAAATTATAGGCTCTGTCCTGCTGGATTATTGTCAGTGTAAACAACTTTGCTAAATTGCTTGGCACACGGTCTGCATGTGGCATGTTAAAACTCTGCACTCTATGCAGCCAAAATCAAATATAAAGGCCCATCTGTATTAATCCTCAAGAAGAAATTAATAGACAACTATTTTCATGCAAAGCAGATATTTAAAAAAGGCAAACGCAATACATATGGATGAACTTTTCATTCATAATTTTAGATGCCCCACAATGAAGACTGTTGTTTGAGCTCTATTTTTTCTCTCACAGTTCTCCATACAATACAGCGCATTGTTCAAACTCCAGAGCAATTTAAGGTTTTTCAGTGTCTCCTAAAAATCCCTGGATTTATATCCAAAGAGACCTGGCACTGTAACAAACTTGACTTGTGAGTAACAAGTTACAGCCTTTAAGCAAATTGCTCATTAGCACAGAATCCAACTTACTGCTACAAACCTCACTGCCTCTTATCTCAGAAAAAATATGCTGCCTATCTTATCTACCAAAAGTTGTGGGATAACCCACTATTGTATTTGTTTGGTTTTTTTCAATTTCCTTGTTTGAGTTCTCAGTACAAATGCTGAGCCAGCATCAAGGATGAGGAGAACACCACAACTTCAGGGAAAAAATGCTTACGTATGACCTACATCTATCCTGCCTTTGATGAGTGAGGAAAATGAACTGAATTTTGATGTCAGTACTGAAAAGGATATTCCCACCTTCAAGCGAAGAGGAAATGAGGAAGAAAAGCCCAGCTGTGAAGCTGGAGCTCTTCTGTTTTTCCCTGAAGACAGAAGATATTGATAAAGCAAATCCCACAGAATTTTCTATAAACGGGGAACTTTCTGTAGGTGCATCTTAATTTACAGGACTTCGACCAGAAATTTCACACTGCATTACAAATAAGAAAACTCAATTCACCATGAAAGATATTTTTATCCCCTTTATTATTCCACTAATTTTTAATAGAAGAATAGCATTGAAGTCTTTTTTATGTATTTAGTAACTAAACCAAAATTCACAGTTAACAGGAGAAACCGATGTTATGAACCCAGAGTAAAACGCAAGGTCAGCAAAGAAAACAGACGGCAGCTGCTCTTTAGAACTTAGGAAAACACGTTGCATCTCATTAGAAAGCAAATGAAGTTAGCAGAATCCGTCTCAGGCGCCTTCTGTGACATCAAACATCTAAAGTGGCCTTTTTGGGATGAAATGCATCTCTTCCAAAAGCCTCGCAGTGCCCTCAGAAGCTGTGTAGCTGTGCAAGCTCAGAGCGGCACCAGCTCAGGCCTCACTGCTACGGGAAGGCAGTGAAATAATTACATAATATGCCACTAACAAATCTAAGCTGTCCTGAAACCAAAAAGAGGTGTTTTTCTACAAATCTGGATCCAATTTTCTTCATTAAAAAAAAAAAATCCAGCCTTCTGGACTGTCCAGAGAACTCTGTATAACCATTCTGAGTGCTCCAAGCCTCATAACGTGCCTGGGGGATTTCTTAGCATCTTATTGCAGTTCTTTATACCTTCCCCAGCACAGCAGGTCAAGCCTTGAGAATGCAGTAATAACACAAAGCATTTGAACACGGGCGAGAGAGGAAGGAAGACACAAACCTGCCTTCCAACACACAACCATCCGTATGCTCCCTTAGACAAACGACGAAATGAAACAAATCTGCACCTTCTCATCCATATTCTATGGGAAACGAGGAGCCAAAACTCGCGGGGCTGTCCCTGCACCCATGCAGGAGCTGGGTCACCTGCCAAGTGTTCTGCTGAGCTCCAGGCCCTCCTGCTGCTGCCGCACACACCAACCACGGACGGAGAACATTCAGCTGAAGTGAAGGGAGTTTCCACCACAAAACAAGACGCAGATGTTGCACCTCTGAATCCCTGCCCAGAACGAGCGCCCATCATTCGATGGGAAGCGCTGGGAATGGAGACTGGTACAAAATGGTTCTGCCTCGAGGCCTTGGCACCTCGGCGAGGACAACAGCCTCCCAAGAGCTTCCCCATGTCTCTGAGCTCGTTAAGAAGAAAACAATGATGTGAAGATGAAGCACTACTCATTAAACTGGCCATTGTTGATCCCCGGCAGCAAAGGAGGGTATCAGATGTATTCACGCCATCAGCATCCAGATGCTGAGGCAACAATTCTCTGTTTTTTCTTTTCCAGTATAAGTTGGGGAAAGAGCTGTTGGAGAGCAGTGTAGGGGAAAGGGACCTGGGGGTCCTGGGGACAGCAGGGTGACCATGAGCCAGCACTGGGCCCTTGTGGCCAGGAAGCCAATGGTACCTGGGGTGGGTTAGAAGGGGGTGGTCAGTAGGTCAGAGAGGTTCTCCTGCCCCTCTGCTCTGCCCTGGGGAGGCCACACCTGGAATATTGTGTCCAGTTGTGGCCCCTCAGTTCCAGCAGGACAGGGAACTGCTGGAGAGAGTCCAGCGCAGCCACCAAGATGCTGAAGGGAGTGGAGCATCTCCCGTGTGAGGAAAGGCTGAGGGAGCTGGGGCTCTGGAGCTGGACAAGAGGACACTGAGGGGGGACTCATTCCTGGGATCAAGATGGGAAGGGGGAGTGTCAGGAGGATGGAGCCAGGCTCTTCTGGTGACAACCAGTGACAGGACAAGGGGCAATGGGTGCAAACTGCAACACAGGAGGTTCCACTGAAAGATGAGAAGAAACTTGTTCCTGGTGAGGGTGGCAGAGCCTGGCCCAGGCTGCCCAGGGGGTTGTGGAGTCTCCTTCTGTGCAGACATTCCAACCCGCCTGGACACCTTCCTGTGTAACCTCATCTGGGTGTTCCTGCTCCATGGGGGGATTGCACTGGATGAGCTTTCCAGGGCCCTTCCCATCCCTGACACTCTGGGATTCTGTGAAATATATTACAACGAATTGCTTTAAATGGTTGATCATTAAGTGTCACTTTCCCACTGGCAAAGACTAAACATTTTCATTTGAATGATTGAAGAGTTTTATTTCACTGGAGAGGAAGGCAAAACTCAAATGCTCTCTTTCATGCAAATTGTTAAGAGAAACACTATGTTGTTAAAATTAAGATTTTACTCCAAAAGCATTAGAGTTGAGATTATCATGGAGTATCACAAGGAGCTCAAAGCCAGTAGTAATATTAAGGAAACCCTCAAAAGGATGCAAATTATCAGTATAAAACAACCAACCTGTGGTGCAAAGTTATGGACCCCCTTTCAAAAACCCTCTTGCCTCATCTCTGCTTATAATCCTTTTGCTGGCTGTGGCTGTGTCAATGACATGAGTGTGCAGGACTGTCCATCATGTCACAGAGTCACACAAGTGTGGAGCCCCACCAGTCCAACCCTCCTGCTCAAAAGCTCAACTGGGGCAGTTTGCTCAGGGCCATGACCACCTGGGTTCTGAGTATCTCCAAAGACAGATACTCTGGGGAACCTGTGCCAGCGTTAGAGCAACCTCACAGAAAAAAAAAGATCTTATGTTTGAGAAAACAGTCACCTTCAGTTCAGTTTCCGTACTATGAAGCGGTCAGCCAAACCTGCAACACAACTTTATCTCTTCATGGTTAACAGGAGAACTGCCAGATCTCCCGTTTGCCCCCAACCGCAACAACAGGAACACTTTTCTGCCCAGAAAGCAGAGCCCATCTGTATCAGTCACCATTCTACCTTGTTCCTCCAGACCTCCACCAAGTAAACCAAAACCAGAAATACACTTTAGGAACTGAACAGCACTCTGTCAATGAACGTTCCCATCCTCGTGATGAATGACACCGCTGAGGAACAGGAGGAGATGGAGCCACAGCTGAGGTTTCCCGCACCTGCCGCTCCACGAGGACTGAGCAGCGCGGGCACCGCTCCGCACCGAAACTCACCCCACAACTGCCGTCCGGACCTCCTGCTGGGCAGGGGAACGCGGGATTGTCTTGGGATGCGCTCCATGTCAAGCTGAGGGGCTGCCAAACGCACACGATGGAAGAACTCTTCCTATTTCTTATTTATCGATACATCTCTTATCCGTAAGCTGCAGCTACACATCAATGGCACAGAGTTCCAGTGGCTTGCACCCGGGGTGAAAGATTAAAACCACCAGCAGACCTCATAAAATGACAATGACACATTTCACCAGCATACCGATCACAATGCACACGAGCATTCCAAGAGAATCTAAAGGAATTTATTTCCATTTATTTCCTGTGGTGTATAAGTCCGTAATTCTTTCCGATGAAATTTCAAACATATTTTCACACCAGATAACGTACTTGTATCTTATCCAGAATCTGCAAAAGTACTTTTCAGGAAGGCATCTATTTATAAGTAGTTCTAGTATGACCTTTAATAAATCCTGATTTAGTTTGGAAGGGCACTTTGTTGTCAATATAGTTACTCACAGCAGTGTCTTTGAGAAGACAAGATCCACCACTGGTGACACAACTCACCTCTAAAATAAATACTATGGCAGAGGCATGGAAGATCCGTAGGCATCTCCAAAACTCCCTTCCAGCTCAGTGCAGATGTTGCCAGTGTTTATACTTTTTAAACCAGTGGGATATAAACACCTCACTATAAACACCACTGAAGTTTTGCTTTTCTTTTCTTCATTTTGTGTGTTTATTTTAGTGTTACAAATGTTAACTCCCACAATAAGGAAAATAGCAACAGATGTTTAAGCTAAACAAAGACTGCTATAGTAGAAAGTATCCCTTAAGCTCTTCTTTTGCTTTTGAACTACTAAAGCTAAGATCTGGTTAAGTAACAATTATTGGAGAAGAGGGTGGGGAAAAAGGGGGCTTGAAAGAATCTTCCATAAATATCAGGCATAACTATAAAGAACTGAATTAATGAGCCAAAACTACAGGTTTTTTGCCTCAGTCAACAAAACACTCAGGAACACGTACCATGTAAGCAGCATTTTATGCAAAACTTCATGGTCTTCATCAGAAGTTGTCAATCGCTTCCAAGCAAATCCCTGGTCACTACAGAGAGCAATTAAAAGGCTCAGGGATCCTGCAAGCAGTTTTTCTTTTTTGTTTTTTCCTCTCTTTTTTTTTTTTAACTAGTTTTCTTGCTGTAATTAAGAAAGCATGGGATAAGAAAGATCTTGAGAACTCCGCTCTATTGAATCCCAGCTCCATAATTATTTAGTACCGCTGGGCAAAGCTCAGCCTTCTGTAAAATAACTTTATTCGAACAAATATATACATATTTGTGCAGGAAAGAGTAAGAAATGCAACTGGGATATTAACAGTTCTACAGGGAGCCCCTCCACTTCCTGAAGGAAAGAAATGTGGCCACGCCGATTTAATGGTAGAAAAGAGGGTATTTGCCAAAGAGAAGTCCAGCTCTCCGCCTTCTGGCCCCGTCCTTTTCTGAACAGTGTGAACAGATAGCTCCTACTCCTGTGTACGCTCCTTTTTGTTTCTTTCCTGACAACTACAGCAAGTTTATTTTCCAAACGAACATGGAAAGCGTTCCTGCTGAATCAGAAGAAAGGTTCCTGCAACGCTTGTGTGTGGCTACAGCAAACACGGCTCCCCTGCCAAGCCGAATTAGCTCAGTGGTGCCTTTCCTTCCAGTCAAAGCCAAGCCATAACCACTGCTTCAAACTGCACGTACAGAAAACTCCACCAGAGTAAGAAACCGATTTCACCCAGTTACCGCGGGCACCTCGGAACGGGCTGTGGGGCCCGGACACGGGGGCAGCGGAACGCGGCACCGGCGGGACCCAGAGCCCGGCACAGGAGGAAAAAAGGATTAAAAAAAGGCTCCGTTTTCCAAAGGGTTGTGTAATTCTTTCCCCAGGGCCGGGAGGTGGGGGGGTCGGGCAGGAGGGGTGTGCGGGGCGGAGGAGGGGGCGGCACCGCGGGGCGGACAATGGGCCGCTCTGTGCGGGCCGGGGAGCGGGCGGGGACGGGCCCGGGGGGGAGCGGGGGAGCGGGCCCGGGGGGGAGCGGGGGAGCGGGCCCGGGGGGGAGCGGGGGAGCGGGCCCGGGTCCCGCCGAAGCCGCCTCCCGGGTCCCGCCGAAGCCGCCTCCCGGGTCCCGCCGAAGCCGCCTCCCGGGTCCCGCCGAAGCCGCCTCCCGGGTCCCGCCGAAGCCGCCTCCCGGGTCCCGCCGCGGCCGTGCCCAACTGCTGCTCGGGACCAGGAGCAGAACTGCGCGTTAACTCTCACGCCCATCTTACAAACTGTTGCTTCTGCAGCTACAGAAACGATGAACAAAAACTTTACCTGCCACAAAAGCCACACGGTCCTTTAGGCTAATCTAACTGAAGTTATCTTTAAGAAAAAATAATAAGTTAACACTAAAAATACTACTTGTAAAAAAAAAAAAAAAAACAAAAAAAAACAAAACCACAGAAAAATCACATTTAAAAAAAGCCCGTCCTTTTCACAAAGCCTTAAGTAAGCGAGGTACCTCACAACCAACAGTGCCGACTTCAAGAGGGGAAAAAGAATCACTGTTCCAAAGGACAGAAAACACAGCCGACAAAAGGCGCTCGGTGGAATGAAAGCGTTACCTTCGTAGCAGAGAATGCCGATGTTGTTGTTCATCTTGTCCAAGTACTGGTAGTTCAACAGGTCCATCCTCACAAACAGCATTGATCGGGCTCGCAGAGAGACCAGCTCGCTCGCGTCCGCCCGGCTCAGGAGCGGGCGGCCGAGCCAAAGAGACCAGCTCGGCTCAGGAGCGGGCGGCCGAGCCAAAGAGACCAGCTCGGCTCAGGAGCGGGAGGCCGAGCCAAAGGGACCAGCTCGGCTCAGGAGCGGGAGGCCGAGCCAAAGGGACCAGCTCGGCTCAGGAGCGGGCGGCCGAGCGAACGGTGCCGGCAGCGCCCGGCGCCCCAACTCCCCGGCGCAGGCCCGGCCTCCGCAATCAAAACAAAGCGATGAAAGGGCCGGCGGGGGGACTCGCACACGCACTCGCCCGCCCGAACTTCGGAGAACTGCAGCCCGCGGCGCCCCTGGCTGCGGAGAGGCCTGTCTGGAGCTGCTCACGGCCCCGCTCAACAAAATCAAAGAAAAGGAAACGAAAGAGCAGAGCACCCGGGGCGGGGGGCGGACAAAGCGCGCGGAGCCGCGGCCGCCGCGCGCCCGCGCTGACAGCAGCCGCGAGCAGTGACGCCACGCGCCAGCAGCGCGCATGCGCCGCGCATCCCCGGAGCGCCTGGGATGTCGGGGATGTTCTGTGCACAAGGTCAGGCGCTCAGGGCGCCGGGCGCAGGGCGGGGCCGCGCGAGCGCGGCGGAAACGCTGCACAGCGCGCGCCGGGCGGGACAACGGGGCCACAGCAACCTCCTGAACATCGATTCTTAAACGTTCTTCGCTTCATTTCCCTCTGACACATCCAGTGCCGCTGCGGTGGAAAAGAACGCTGTCTTACAGTAACGGGACAGACAACTAAAATCAAAGAACAGAGGTACAGCGGGTATATGTGCTACAATTCCATCCGTACACTAAACTAAACACAGCAGATCGCGGTGTGCGTACTCAAATTCAAAGGTATTCTACACCAATGCTTCAGACAGAACCAGACATTCAACAAAGGCGTCAAGAGAAGTCTTAGCCCCTGAAGATACAAACTGGGATAAAACCCCATACCTACAACACCAACAAAAGAGAGGCATGCTTATTCCGTGTGAAATGCAAGTTTCTTATGTAATTATGCCAAAGCTTTTAGGGAAAATACTTCTGATATGTGCAATTTTTAATATAGATAGCACCCCTGAATTTACAGTCATGCAACACATGTTATGGATGCTTGGGAAGAATAAGAATAAATAAATAAAGTAACATTAAAGAAAGAAGGAACAGTGGGTATGTGTGTATGCATAGAGACAGGTACTGTGTATTCACACAGCTCCAGTTGCACCTATATACTATATATATATATCACTATATACATGTGATTCTGAAGGGCTCCCAGCAGTGGAACATCCTGTGCGCTGGCTGCGTCTGCCCTTCCGCGCCATCGCAACGCCGGTGCTGCCCAGACAGATGTGGGACAGAACATCTGGATGGGTGCGACTCACCTCAGAGACATCAGTTTGCATTTCCTGGGGCTGATCAGCACCTGAAGTCTGATCTGACAGAACAAGAGAAATAAATACTGGAGAAGTTTGGCCTAGAACAAACAAAGAAGCTAACAGAGTCCTAATCTTCCCTCTGCCCCACGGCTTGGAACATAATTCATCCCTGCCATCCTGGGATGGAGAATTTTAATGGTGCACACAAGCAGACTGCAAGAACCAGGAACAAACTGCCATTTTCATGCTAAGAATGTCTCTCCGCTGTCAGAGAAGGGGAAGATACTCCGTTACAGAGGCAACTCACGCAGCGACGTTTTGTCAGGGCATTTTGAAAAGTACGGCTTGAATGTTCGGGATGTTTCAGTGAGACCAGGTAACCCAGTTAAAGTTATTAGTCAGAAATAGGAATAGGACATTTATCTGCAAGGAAGCTTCCCCAGAACCCAAATAAGGTTTCCCCTCACTTCAAATACAAAAAGCCCTGTGTGTTGTCTACTTATACGCTTCAACTGAAGGAGAATGTCCACTAACAGTGCTGAATTCAACACAGCAGGAAACAAATTACCTGCAAGGAATTCAGCACTGCTGGGAAGACGAAGGTCAAGAAGCATTTATTGATTATTTATATGCAAAAAGGGCGCTCTCCTAAATGAAGCGCTATTCATCTTTAAGACTTTAACATGGTGTAAAAGCTCACCACCACTTAATGCCGAGGTAACAGCACATTTCGTGGACGGTACCTAATAAAAATGCTGCAGTTGTTTTCTTGCCTCACAGGATTTGTTACCACCAAAGGTGCAACCCCATACCTCCAGACTGAAATAGTGCATGGTATTTTCTAGAAAGAAAAATCTTTTGAACAAAGAACATTATCATTTTTAGCAAGGGGACCAGGAGTTTTACAGAGCAGATCACGGTGTGCGTACTCAAATTCAAAGGTATTCTACGCCAATGCTTCAGACAGAACCAGACATTTAACAAAGGCGTCAAGAGAAGTCTTAGCCCTTTAAGATACAAACTGGGATAAAAACCCATACCTACAACATCAATAAAAGAGAGGTATGCTTATTCCGTGTGAAATGCAAGTTTCTTATGTAATTATGCCAAAGCTTTTGGGGAAAATATTTCTGATATGTACAGTTTTTAATATAGATAGCATCCCTGAATTTACAGTAATACAACACATTTTATAGATGCTTGGGAAGGATAAGAACATAAAAGTATTTAATCTTTCCAGTTTAAAATACTTATATTTTTGTGGGACATGCAGGTGATGAGGAAGAAAAGCAAGCAATATTCTATGCCTTGCACATAATGGGGCAAGGCATTATAGTTCAAAGTCCTCTATACGTTCCTCTCTGTATTCAAAGATATATGTTTCTTCAAGTTGTTTGGAAATTCAAGGTTGGGTATTGTCTACAAATCACTGACTGCTCAGTACTGCTGTCCAGACCCCAATAAAGAAGTAAAGATTTCTTTATTAGACCAGTAGTCACTGGTTGACAGGTTTTTAGACTGTAATTATCACTTTCTCATATGAATGGCTTTCAGCAGTACAGGATACACTATGATTAACGCTTGTCAAACATTGCATAATGAACATCTTAAGATGCTTCACATTAAATAATAATAAACTGGTACCAAACACTAGGACCTTTATGAATTTCTAAATTAAAATATCTATACTGAAAGTAAGGCAATGCCTAAGAATGAATAGGGGGGAAAATTATCAACGTAAATGTATCTCAAGCATTCTGAAACCGAACTCCATTCATAGGAAAACTTTATTTGAAAGAAAACAGCTCAACAAATCCAAGTCCAGCAGACATTAACCTCACATACTGACAGGCTGACTGTCAAGTACTCTGTTCCTGCCAGCCAAGAGTTCCCGACTGCTCGATTCAAGCTGCTGCTCATCAAACCTTCCCCAGTCTGAGGTACCTGACACCCAACTGAACCCATCATCAATGCATCCGCAGGCCAGCTGTGAAATACACAACAAAACAAGCTACTAGCATCACCCCAGGACCTTTGTTAGTTCATTCTGTTCTTCTGCGTGTTGATAGTTGCAAATACAATTATGTGCTGTGGCATCTCTGCGTCATATTAGCTAGATTACTTCCTATGGGATTGCACACACTTATTCCGTAAGGCAGATAAATACCTGTATCTCATATAAAAAGTGTTTAAAACACCAGAATTTTTAACACAATAGCATCCCCTAGAGGTAACTGAAAGTCCACGTGTCTTTCTGAATAACTGGGGACTTAACATCAAAGTACATTAGATTTTATTCCAATTAGAGCACCTAGCAGATGAGATGGTTCAATCTCTTCATGATCATCTGATTGGACAGCAACCTAAACTTAGTCTTCAAACAAGACTGTCTTATCACACAAGTATTGTGAGGCAAGGAAAGCAAACGAGACATAAAAAAGGTGGTGGGAAGCAACAGGTGTGATGGGCCCAACCATCCAGGTTCCTGGTGCTCCTGTGCAAGGGCTGCTCTGGGCAGGAGGATCAGCGTCTCGGCAGCTGCAGCACAGCAGCTCTCTCACTGCAGCACAGCAGCTCTCTCACTGCAGCACAGCAGGAGCTCTCTCACTGCAGCACAGCAGGAGCTCTCTCACTGCAGCACAGCAGGAGCTCTCTCACTGCAGCACAGCAGCTCTCTCACTGCAGCACAGCAGCTCTCACTGCAGCACAGCAGGAGCTCTCTCACTGCAGCACAGCAGCTCTCACTGCGGCACAGCAGGAGCTCTCTCACTGCGGCACAGCAGCTCTCTCACTGCGGCACAGCAGCTCTCTCACTGCGGCACAGCAGCTCTCTCACTGCAGCACAGCAGCTCTCACTGCAGCACAGCAGCTCTCTCACTGCAGCACAGCAGTTCCAACTGCAGCACAGCAGCTCTCTCACTGCAGCACAGCAGGAGCTCTCTCACTGCAGCACAGCAGGAGCTCTCTCACTGCAGCACAGCAGCTCTCACTGCAGCACAGCAGGAGCTCTCTCACTGCAGCACAGCAGCTCTCACTGCAGCACAGCAGCTCTCTCACTGCAGCACAGCAGCTCTCTCACTGCAGCACAGCAGCTCTCACTGCGGCACAGCAGTTCCAACTGCAGCACAGCAGCTCTCTCACTGCAGCACAGCAGCTCTCTCACTGCAGCACAGCAGCTCTCACTGCAGCACAGCAGCTCTCACTGCAGCACAGCAGCTCTCACTGCAGCACAGCAGGAGCTCTCTCACTGCAGCACAGCAGCTCACTGCAGCACAGCAGCTCTCTCACTGCAGCAACAGCAGCTCTCTCACTGCAGCACAGCAGCTCTCACTGCAGCACAGCAGCTCTCACTGCAGCACAGCAGGAGCTCTCTCACTGCAGCACATCAGCTCTCACTGCAGCACAGCAGCTCTCACTGCAGCACAGCAGGAGCTCTCTCACTGCAGCACAGCAGCTCTCTCACTGCAGCACAGCAGCTCTCTCACTGCAGCACAGCAGCTCTCTCACTGCAGCACAGCAGCTCTCTCACTGCAGCACAGCAGGAGCTCTCTCACTGCAGCACAGCAGCCCTCACTGCAGCACAGCAGCTCTCTCACTGCAGCACAGCAGGAGCTCTCTCACTGCAGCACAGCAGCCCTCACTGCAGCACAGCAGGAGCTCTCTCACTGCAGCACAGCAGCTCTCACTGCAGCACAGCAGCTCTCTCACTGCAGCACAGCAGCTCTCTCACTGCAGCACAGCAGCTCTCTCACTGCAGCACAGCAGCTCTCACTGCAGCACAGCAGCTCTCTCACTGCAGCACAGCAGTTCCAACTGCAGCACAGCAGCTCTCTCACTGCAGCACAGCAGCTCTCACTGCAGCACAGCAGCTCTCACTGCGGCACAGCAGTTCCAACTGCAGCACAGCAGCTCTCTCACTGCAGCACAGCAGCTCTCTCACTGCAGCACAGCAGCTCTCACTGCAGCACAGCAGCTCTCTGACTGCAGCACAGCAGGAGCTCTCTCACTGCAGCACAGCAGCTCTCTCACTGCAGCGCAGCAGCTCTCTCACTGCAGCGCAGCAGGAGCTCTCTCACTGCAGCAACAGCAGCTCTCTCACTGCAGCACAGCAGCTCTCTCACTGCAGCACAGCAGCTCTCACTGCAGCACAGCAGCTCTCTCACTGCAGCACAGCAGCTCTCACTGCAGCACAGCAGGAGCTCTCTCACTGCGGCACAGCAGGAGCTCTCTCACTGCAGCACAGCAGCTCTCTCACTGCGGCACAGCAGGAGCTCTCTCACTGCAGCACAGCAGCTCTCTCACTGCAGCACAGCAGCTCTCACTGCAGCACAGCAGCTCTCTGACTGCAGCACAGCAGGAGCTCTCTCACTGCAGCACAGCAGCTCTCTCACTGCAGCGCAGCAGGAGCTCTCTCACTGCAGCAACAGCAGCTCTCTCACTGCAGCACAGCAGCTCTCTCACTGCAGCACAGCAGCTCTCTCACTGCAGCACAGCAGCTCTCACTGCAGCACAGCAGCTCTCACTGCGGCACAGCAGCTCTCACTGCAGCACAGCAGCTCCCACTGCAGCACAGCAGCTCTCACTGCAGCACAGCAGGAGCTCTCTCACTGCAGCACAGCAGCTCTCTCACTGCAGCACAGCAGCTCTCACTGCGGCACAGCAGCTCTCACTGCAGCACAGCAGCTCTCTCACTGCAGCACAGCAGGAGCTCTCTCACTGCAGCACAGCAGGAGCTCTCTCACTGCAGCACAGCAGCTCTCTCACTGCAGCACAGCAGCTCTCTCACTGCGGCACAGCAGCCCTCACTGCAGCGCAGCAGCTCTCTCACTGCAGCACAGCAGCCCTCACTGCAGCACAGCAGCTCTCTCACTGCAGCACAGCAGGAGCTCTCTCACTGCAGCACAGCAGGAGCTCTCTCACTGCAGCACAGCAGCTCACTGCAGCACAGCAGCTCTCTCACTGCAGCACAGCAGCTCTCTCACTGCAGCACAGCAGGAGCTCTCTCACTGCAGCACAGCAGGAGCTCTCTCACTGCAGCACAGCAGGAGCTCTCTCACTGCAGCACAGCAGCTCTCTCACTGCAGCACAGCAGCTCTCTCACTGCAGCACAGCAGCTCTCACTGCAGCACAGCAGGAGCTCTCTCACTGCAGCACAGCAGCTCTCACTGCGGCACAGCAGGAGCTCTCTCACTGCGGCACAGCAGCTCTCTCACTGCGGCACAGCAGCTCTCTCACTGCGGCACAGCAGCTCTCTCACTGCAGCACAGCAGCTCTCACTGCAGCACAGCAGCTCTCTCACTGCAGCACAGCAGCTCTCTCACTGCAGCACAGCAGGAGCTCTCTCACTGCAGCACAGCAGTTCCAACTGCAGCACAGCAGCTCTCTCACTGCAGCACAGCAGGAGCTCTCTCACTGCAGCACAGCAGGAGCTCTCTCACTGCAGCACAGCAGCTCTCACTGCAGCACAGCAGGAGCTCTCTCACTGCAGCACAGCAGCTCTCACTGCAGCACAGCAGCTCTCTCACTGCAGCACAGCAGCTCTCTCACTGCAGCACAGCAGCTCTCACTGCGGCACAGCAGTTCCAACTGCAGCACAGCAGCTCTCTCACTGCAGCACAGCAGCTCTCTCACTGCAGCACAGCAGCTCTCACTGCAGCACAGCAGCTCTCACTGCAGCACAGCAGCTCTCACTGCAGCACAGCAGGAGCTCTCTCACTGCAGCACAGCAGCTCACTGCAGCACAGCAGCTCTCTCACTGCAGCAACAGCAGCTCTCTCACTGCAGCACAGCAGCTCTCACTGCAGCACAGCAGCTCTCACTGCAGCACAGCAGGAGCTCTCTCACTGCAGCACATCAGCTCTCACTGCAGCACAGCAGCTCTCACTGCAGCACAGCAGGAGCTCTCTCACTGCAGCACAGCAGCTCTCTCACTGCAGCACAGCAGCTCTCTCACTGCAGCACAGCAGCTCTCTCACTGCAGCACAGCAGCTCTCTCACTGCAGCACAGCAGGAGCTCTCTCACTGCAGCACAGCAGCCCTCACTGCAGCACAGCAGCTCTCTCACTGCAGCACAGCAGGAGCTCTCTCACTGCAGCACAGCAGCCCTCACTGCAGCACAGCAGCTCTCTCACTGCAGCACAGCAGGAGCTCTCTCACTGCAGCACAGCAGCTCTCACTGCAGCACAGCAGCTCTCTCACTGCAGCACAGCAGCTCTCTCACTGCAGCACAGCAGCTCTCTCACTGCAGCACAGCAGCTCTCACTGCAGCACAGCAGCTCTCTCACTGCAGCACAGCAGTTCCAACTGCAGCACAGCAGCTCTCTCACTGCAGCACAGCAGCTCTCACTGCAGCACAGCAGCTCTCACTGCGGCACAGCAGTTCCAACTGCAGCACAGCAGCTCTCTCACTGCAGCACAGCAGCTCTCTCACTGCAGCACAGCAGCTCTCACTGCAGCACAGCAGCTCTCTGACTGCAGCACAGCAGGAGCTCTCTCACTGCAGCACAGCAGCTCTCTCACTGCAGCGCAGCAGCTCTCTCACTGCAGCGCAGCAGGAGCTCTCTCACTGCAGCAACAGCAGCTCTCTCACTGCAGCACAGCAGCTCTCTCACTGCAGCACAGCAGCTCTCACTGCAGCACAGCAGCTCTCTCACTGCAGCACAGCAGCTCTCACTGCAGCACAGCAGGAGCTCTCTCACTGCGGCACAGCAGGAGCTCTCTCACTGCAGCACAGCAGCTCTCTCACTGCGGCACAGCAGGAGCTCTCTCACTGCAGCACAGCAGCTCTCTCACTGCAGCACAGCAGCTCTCACTGCAGCACAGCAGCTCTCTGACTGCAGCACAGCAGGAGCTCTCTCACTGCAGCACAGCAGCTCTCTCACTGCAGCGCAGCAGCTCTCACTGCAGCACAGCAGGAGCTCTCTCACTGCAGCACAGCAGCTCTCTCACTGCAGCACAGCAGCTCTCTCACTGCAGCACAGCAGCTCTCACTGCAGCACAGCAGCTCTCACTGCAGCACAGCAGCTCTCACTGCAGCACAGCAGGAGCTCTCTCACTGCAGCACAGCAGCTCACTGCAGCACAGCAGCTCTCTCACTGCAGCAACAGCAGCTCTCTCACTGCAGCACAGCAGCTCTCACTGCAGCACAGCAGCTCTCACTGCAGCACAGCAGGAGCTCTCTCACTGCAGCACATCAGCTCTCACTGCAGCACAGCAGCTCTCACTGCAGCACAGCAGGAGCTCTCTCACTGCAGCACAGCAGCTCTCTCACTGCAGCACAGCAGCTCTCTCACTGCAGCACAGCAGCTCTCTCACTGCAGCACAGCAGCTCTCTCACTGCAGCACAGCAGGAGCTCTCTCACTGCAGCACAGCAGCCCTCACTGCAGCACAGCAGCTCTCTCACTGCAGCACAGCAGGAGCTCTCTCACTGCAGCACAGCAGCTCTCACTGCAGCACAGCAGCTCTCTCACTGCAGCACAGCAGCTCTCTCACTGCAGCACAGCAGCTCTCTCACTGCAGCACAGCAGCTCTCACTGCAGCACAGCAGCTCTCTCACTGCAGCACAGCAGTTCCAACTGCAGCACAGCAGCTCTCTCACTGCAGCACAGCAGCTCTCACTGCAGCACAGCAGCTCTCTCACTGCAGCACAGCAGCTCTCTCACTGCAGCACAGCAGCTCTCACTGCAGCACAGCAGCTCTCTGACTGCAGCACAGCAGGAGCTCTCTCACTGCAGCACAGCAGCTCTCTCACTGCAGCGCAGCAGCTCTCTCACTGCAGCGCAGCAGGAGCTCTCTCACTGCAGCAACAGCAGCTCTCTCACTGCAGCACAGCAGCTCTCTCACTGCAGCACAGCAGCTCTCACTGCAGCACAGCAGCTCTCTCACTGCAGCACAGCAGCTCTCACTGCAGCACAGCAGGAGCTCTCTCACTGCGGCACAGCAGGAGCTCTCTCACTGCAGCACAGCAGCTCTCTCACTGCGGCACAGCAGGAGCTCTCTCACTGCAGCACAGCAGCTCTCTCACTGCAGCACAGCAGCTCTCACTGCAGCACAGCAGCTCTCACTGCAGCACAGCAGCTCTCACTGCAGCACAGCAGCTCTCTGACTGCAGCACAGCAGGAGCTCTCTCACTGCAGCACAGCAGCTCTCTCACTGCAGCGCAGCAGCTCTCACTGCAGCACAGCAGCTCTCACTGCGGCACAGCAGCTCTCACTGCAGCACAGCAGCTCCCACTGCAGCACAGCAGCTCTCACTGCAGCACAGCAGGAGCTCTCTCACTGCAGCACAGCAGCTCTCTCACTGCAGCACAGCAGCTCTCACTGCAGCACAGCAGCTCCCACTGCAGCACAGCAGCTCTCACTGCAGCACAGCAGGAGCTCTCTCACTGCAGCACAGCAGCTCTCTCACTGCAGCACAGCAGCTCTCACTGCGGCACAGCAGCTCTCACTGCAGCACAGCAGCTCTCTCACTGCAGCACAGCAGGAGCTCTCTCACTGCAGCACAGCAGGAGCTCTCTCACTGCAGCACAGCAGGAGCTCTCTCACTGCAGCACAGCAGCTCTCTCACTGCAGCACAGCAGCTCTCTCACTGCGGCACAGCAGCCCTCACTGCAGCACAGCAGCTCTCTCACTGCGGCACAGCAGCCCTCACTGCAGCGCAGCAGCTCTCTCACTGCAGCACAGCAGCCCTCACTGCAGCACAGCAGCTCTCTCACTGCAGCACAGCAGGAGCTCTCTCACTGCAGCACAGCAGGAGCTCTCTCACTGCAGCACAGCAGCTCTCACTGCAGCACAGCAGGAGCTCTCTCACTGCAGCACAGCAGTTCCAACTGCAGCACAGCAGCTCTCACTGCAGCACAGCAGCTCTCACTGCAGCACAGCAGGAGCTCTCTCACTGCAGCACAGCAGCTCTCACTGCAGCACAGCAGCTCTCTCACTGCAGCACAGCAGGAGCTCTCTCACTGCAGCACAGCAGCTCTCACTGCAGCACAGCAGCCCTCACTGCAGCACAGCAGGAGCTCTCTCACTGCAGCACAGCAGTTCCAACTGCAGCACAGCAGCTCTCACTGCAGCACAGCAGCTCTCACTGCAGCACAGCAGGAGCTCTCTCACTGCAGCACAGCAGCTCTCTCACTGCAGCACAGCAGGAGCTCTCTCACTGCAGCACAGCAGGAGCTCTCTCACTGCAGCACAGCAGTTCCAACTGCAGCACAGCAGCTCTCACTGCAGCACAGCAGGAGCTCTCTCACTGCAGCACAGCAGCTCTCTCACTGCAGCACAGCAGGAGCTCTCTCACTGCAGCACAGCAGGAGCTCCCTCACTGCAGCACAGCAGCTCTCTCACTGCAGCACAGCAGCTCTCTCACTGCAGCACAGCAGCTCTCACTGCAGCACAGCAGCTCTCACTGCAGCACAGCAGGAGCTCTCTCACTGCAGCACAGCAGGAGCTCTCTCACTGCAGCACAGCAGCTCTCACTGCAGCACAGCAGCTCTCACTGCAGCACAGCAGCTCTCACTGCAGCACAGCAGGAGCTCTCTCACTGCGGCACAGCAGCTCTCTCACTGCAGCACAGCAGGAGCTCTCTCACTGCAGCACAGCAGGAGCTCTCTCACTGCAGCACAGCAGCTCTCACTGCAGCACAGCAGGAGCTCTGTCGCTGCTCGTCTATGAGCCGCTCTCACCTGAACACCACGTGGCGTGCGGCTCAGAGCGCCCCGTGCCGCACAGCACAGGACCCCGGAGCTGCGCAGACACCTGCCCGGCCGAAGCCGTGCTGCGCATGTGCCTGTGCGTGGTGAGAAAAGCATTTTTCAAAACCTGGTTTTCAAAGAGTCCCAGTGCATGCTATTAATGCAATACACTTGTGTCACTGCCTTTTAAATGCCAATAAAACTTTGCTACTATAAAAAGATATAGTCCTGGCTTGTTTGAGCAATAATACAAAAACAAATCCTTATAATTGGGTATTGTTTGTTTACCTGAATTTTTGTAGGAAAAAAATGGCAATTCCTTAATATATAAAGCCCATAATATGAGATTGGACAGTAAGAGTTCATATGGTATTTACAGCACTTAAAAATATATATTGAGTTGCTTCCGAATAAATGTTCTAGAGCAAGCTACCACGGAGCTTCTGCTCCCTTCTGCTTCCCAAAATGTTTTGGGTGCGGTTGTACGAACTTAGTCTACACTCTGTGCCATGCAACATCTTTTAGGGGGAAAATGCACGACACTGGCTGAAAATCAAGGTGGTAGAAGAACAATGTGTGAGCCGTTCGCTTGGAGAAACCTGCAATTTCACCCTTGATGGCCATCAGCAAAGAGGGCCTATCTCTCTGATATCGAACACCGTACAGCGCTGCTCAGCGTAATTCCATTTTTGAACAGACAAAAGTATCTGCGGCAGCTCCTGAGGCCCGACGGGCCTTTCTGATGCACCACCTATGAGCTGATACCTCAATACGCTACGAGGAGGAGCTGGAGGAATAAAGCAAGAGGACTTAAATACAGGTTTTACCTTTTTTCTTTAACTAAAAACTGAGCAAATTGTAGTTAATAGCTGCTAGGTGGCGATGTGCCTGAAGGAAAAATGCTGCTTTTCCTTTTCCATGCGCAGAGTTGCTGCACTTACCACCTCTGGTTTTATTCTTTCACAGGAAAAATGAGTAAACAGAAATTCTTATTAAAGCAAGATGCGGTTTTTGCTTTTAAATACTTCCAGATATGATACAGAAATACAGTTACAATGCATTAAACATGCAGGAAGCTCAGAGATGCATAAGGAAAATGACATTTAAAGTTTCTTGCAAAGAGCTACCTCAAGAGCCGAGCCTCTCAGTTCCACATGGAATAACGTGTAACTAAACTCTTTACTCAGCAAGTGAGATACCACAAAATATACCAACTTTATGTACTTTTTACAAAGCATTAAGTAATGATGATTGCACCAGAGAACAAAAGATATCCAAGCATGTGTTCTTCCAGATCAATTTATTTTTTTAAACAAAAAGGTTCATTGCAAATAGATTTTAGTGACATCAAACCACCTTCTCCCTTCCACGGCCTAAAAAAAAAGGGAAAGGGAAAGGGAAAGGGAAAGGGAAAGGGAAAGGGAAAGGGAAAGGGAAAGGGAAAGGGAAAGGGAAAGGGAAAGGGAAAGGGAAAGGGAAAGGGAAAGGGAAAGGGAAAGGGAAAGGGAAAGGGAAAGGAGCCCCAGTAGGTAGCGCATCTCTGAGCTAAAGCTAGCACACGCCTTCTTGTTTTACCTGTCCTTTATTAACCAAAGGTTTCGGCAACACGTCAGACATTATGGAACACAAAAGATACTTTTGTTCTCATCAGTGGAGTTCCTCAAGATTGAAATATTAGACTTATGCCTACTATTAAGTTGTAGCAAAATCATTTGTATATTTCCTTTCATTCTTGTCACACGGTCACTTACGCCACCCTGTTCCAGAAGCCCTGCCCAGCAAGGCGCTGCGTGTGATCCGCAGGTGTGCTGAGCTGCACCTGCAGCGCCCACCTGCAGGTAACCCGGGTCTGCAGCCGCCCGTGCCCTGAGGAACCAAAGCCAGCAGCCATCCCATCCCAGCTCCAGTCCCTACCAGCCTAATACGAACAGAACTGCCAGGGGATCCACAAACACACCGATGCCTGAGAATATCTCGAGCTGCAAGCTCTTCTGGGCCCCGGGAGCAGACAGCGATGGCTTGCCGGGACTGCAGGGTTTTTAAACGTCGAGCTGTTCCGCAGTTGTTACTCTCTGTTACTCACTTCTCTGAAGGCACAGAGATTTTTAAAGCATACCCCTCTGAATGCTCCCCTGCCCACCACGGAACAACCCCCGGGAGGACTGCGGCGCAGGGACACGGTGCCGCGGGCGCCGCACGCTCTCCAGGTGAAACACGGATCAGAGCTCAACAGCTCCTCATCTGCCTCACCTCCTCCTCCGCCTGCCTACTCAAACGGCACAGCAGGCTTCCCAAGAACACTGCTCATTTCTCAGCAGTACCTTGCAATTCACAAGATGCTGCTGGGTTTCTCTTTTTATTCTCTTAAACTGGGCTAAGAACACTTTGAAAATGCAACAAGAACATGTAGCAGATAAATCTAGCTTATCTACATTGAAAAATTGTTACTTGCTAATTAAAATCTTGATAATCCTCCCTGCTATTTGCATACTAATTTAAATTTCTGAAGGGTTGATGATAATCACAAACATAATTTATCTTGAACTATGAAGAGTCTTGAACGTGGCAGAGCCTCCAGATGCAAACAGTGAAGTGTTAACCTTGCCATGCACTAATATTGTGTTAACAGGGCAAAGAAAATACATTTTCCAGTCTAAGAAATGAGAAAAGAAAGAAAAAAAAAGGGGTAGGGGGAGAAGTGTGTTAAAGAAAAAAAGCCCATTTTAATTTAGCTTGCTGTTCAGGCATCTAGAACTCTTTCTTTACTTAGAATAGTTAGGAGCCAGACCATGTTTAGCAGCTGGATTTCAAAATGTCTGTTCATATCCCCAGCTTTGGGAAGAAGAAAATCCAGTTTCGAGAAACCACTAATCACAGGGCTCAGAAATAAAGCAAAGAGCTGGAAGGCTGCTGAAGCCTTTGGAAAGATTCCCCATGCACAGCTCACTTGGCGAGACGTCAGACACGGTCACAGGGCTGAATTCAACCCCATGTCAGTGCACGGAAACGTGCCGCAAAGACCCAGTGTTACACACAACACGGGTAACGACCTCATCAATGAGATAAAACCGTGAATAACAATGCAAAGAACCAGGCAGTATAATCCATTACAACTTTTGTTACAAAACAAATCAATTTTGGCTTTTAAACGTTAATTACTTATCCTAGATTTCAGGATGAAAATGTTAGTAAGTACCTATTACAGAACTCAATTATGTAACTTGCAACTTACTCCTTCATTAAATGAAAATGAAATTTCATTCAAGTTCTAAGACTATTCCTTTCCAGCTGAGGGTCTCGTTCTCTGCTACATAAAAAGTATTTGACCTTCATAAATTATTTTACCACACTAAAAAAACGCAAGAAAACCAACTAAACACACACATCCCAAATTGCAGTGCTCACAAAACCCAGAGAACGGCGCCTTTGCTCGAGATGCTGATGGATCTGTTGTCCTCTGCATCGAACAGGAGAAAACAGGGAAAAACTATCACCACATTCGGTTATGAAGTGTTACCCCTGCACTGCTTAGAGCAGTAACACAAGAGAGAACGAACACGTCTTAACTGTATATGGTTTATAGGTACACACATGTGCATGTGTGTGATATTATGTTACACGCATGTCAAATGTTTAAAATTGTATTCATTCCACTGGCTACTACAGAGAACACCCTTTGCTGTCCGTAACTACAAATTTACAGGCCTCAGAAATATATGTGTGTATATATATATATATAATATATATAGTATACAATATATATCATACATAAGAATATATATAATATATATTATATACAATAATATGTAATATACTACTATATCTATATTCCCCATCAGCCCTTCAGGAGGGAGAAGCTGTGGAAGCCGCCAGCGCTCCCCGCTGGGCCCCGGCAGGCTGCGGTGCTGCCCCTCCAGCGGATCCCAGTGGGCATTTCTCATTCGACAGGTACACAAGGTAAGACATTTTTCCTTCCAGAAAGACTATTTTTAGTCTCAAAATCAAACCTAGAGACTGCTGGAAGTTCTCCATCAAAACTCTCTTTCAATGGAAACAGCACTAGCTTTTCTTACTGTGCTTTTGCCTTCTTTTGCCCCCACAAATGGAAACAAGAAGATTTAAATGATTATTTCACGTTTTACGTTTAAAAAGACACTTCTTTTAGTTGTTACTGACTTCCAGCTTTCTGACAGAACAGCAACGTCTCGGGAATTCTGTTTGCATGTATCTCCCGTGTCCCCGTCCCTTCCTCCGGGAACACCGCGGGCACCATCGCCGGCTTCAACAGAGGCCACTGGTGCACAGCACGGAAAATGTAACAGCGACACGGGGCTTCCAAACGCAGGGCTAAAAACGGCATTTTGAAACCCAGCATCAGCTTTTGATTTACCATAAAGAAGCCAACATTTCCCTTTGATGCACGCTGCCCATGCCACAGATTTTACTCACGCGGAATCACGGACTGCAGTCATTTGAGAGCAAACACAAGCAGAGCACAAAGCTTTGTCAGGTCTTAATCACCTGCTCGTTTGAAATCCAGTTTCTAAGGAAAACCTTTGTGATAAACCAAACCTCGTGTCACTCTCCTGACCCCAAACCCCGCGATAGTGGGCAAGCTTCAGCCTCACAGGGCCCTGCGCCCCGTCCTCCCTCTGCAAACGGCGGGCAGACCGACCGAGGCGGTGTCACCGCGGGAGGAGAGGAGCAGCTGGTCCCTGCTGGCTGGTGGCAGCTGGCACTGCCAGGGCTCAGAGGAGCACCCAGGCTGACCCCATCGCTGGGGAGGGAAAAGAAAGGTAGAGAATTACCAAAAGGATCAGAACTACCAAATTTTAATGACAAAAAGTGTGGATGGGTTTCTATTAGATGGAGATTTGCTATGGAACTAGCCAGGCCCAAAGAAATCTCAAGGCCACTTCGAAAAGCTGCAAACAGGACCTGCCATGGGAGAGAGGCATTTCTACAATAACAGGGCCTCAACATGACGTAAATCAACGGACCTACCAGCAGTGAGACTCCAGCGCGTGGACAGCTCGTGAACATAGACGATATCCAATTAGCGAATGCATGATTGGAGCGTGGACGCGTGATCAGAGAATAGTTGCATATATAAGGAGGCTTGTTTCTGTAATAAATGGCTTTGCGTGATTCACATTGAATTGGAATGCTGAGTCCTTTATCGTTCCAACAAAGAAGGACCTGGGTGTGCAGACGTTTGGACAGATGTCAGGTCTTTTCCCAAGACTCGTATCCACCACCTCCTTAATTCCTGACATTCAGTGCTTCCCAAAGATATAAATATTCTGCAATGACCCCAAAACTTCCTCAGCCTTTTAAAGTGCTGCTCATCTTAACCTCCCCTTCCATTTACCTACAAGCTTCTTCCAACAATCTCAACACCATCCGTAATCAAGATACTTTCTCCAGCTGCCCCCCATTCCATCCGTCTCTTCCATCTCCTCAGTCCCCCAGCCTCCCGCCGTCCCTGCAGCCCCGCGGCACCCAGCCCTGGACACCCCTCGCACTCCTCACCCTCCACCGGCTCAGCTGCTCGGTGGCTCTGCTTGTGGCCGCAGCCCATCCTGTAGCGATAGGACAGGCCCAAGCACAAAGACAATCATGAGGTGCCGATATCCCCCAAATGAAATGGCAGGTCCCAGTTTCAGCTTTATACCCCCTTATCCCTCTCTGTCTTGAACCTTTGCCTTTCTCTGAGCAATACATCCTCTCAGCGAGAGGAATAAGGAATCAAGATAAGCAACATGTGCTTCTATAACCTGATAATATACCATCGTCTTCCCAAAGTGATGAAAAAAGGCAGAATTGTCTTTGAGAGAGTAAAAAATGGCATTATTTTGTGACAGGACCCCTAACGAGAAATAGGTCCTAATGGTCCCAGCATCTTCTTCTGATGAAGACCCCACTGCAGGTCACACTGCGCTGCAGACAGACCCCAGCTGTCAGAGGTGAGATTTACTGTCTAAGCCCATCCAGCCCCCGCATATTCCTTCCTCAATAGACTGAAGAATATCACAATGTATATTTTGGGGTATGGTATTATAAGAGAATACAAACAGTTACTTCCTATTAATATAATTACTGCATCTATTCCACGCACTCTCCTCAACGCTCACCCATTAGCTGCCAGCGTGTAGGTTCCTCCTGTCATCTGCTGTGGTCACCAAACCTGTGCTACTCACACTGCTCGTCCTGCAGAAACCAGCCCAGGGCACCCTCTCGTGCATTTAAAAGATAGCAGCATAAACCATGTTTATCACAAATCTGCAGGGCTATGTACCTCGAGGGCAGGAGAAATAAAAATAACTCTTAAAAGGCAGCTGCAGGCCAGCAGCATACAACAATACAGCGCGTCACTCCAGCACGCACGGCAGCACTGACGGGCTCCAGGAAACCCACAGCTACAGTCCACTGTCCTACAAAAACAGAATGAGATGTTGCATAAATCTCATTTGCTTTTAAAATGCTGCCTAAATCTATCTAAACTGACAGAGCGTAGGTCATCAGCGTGGGTTGATAACACTTTAGACGGACATTCTACAAAGCAATTGTTGTGTAATAATGAATCCCACCCGCTGGAGAAGCTTCTGATACCTGAGCATTACCATTCCTTTTCTTTTTATGCATATAACACACAAGAAAAATGATGCACTACTGAAGCAAACATTTTCTTTCAAAGACGCAGACCATGAAATTTATTAGCATCACCGGGCATGTTATACATGCCAGGGCTATCGGCGTGCCTTACAATGAAATAATTGTACAGGCAAAAAACCGTTAACGACTTATTTTCCACACTTGGCTTGTAAATCAGGAGACTATATACAACCACAGCATGCTGGAAGGTTGCGGTGATTAGGACTGGTCCCAGCGGTCCCCTTATTCTCCATAAAGCAATGAATAGATTGCACAGAGACAACAATATCTGTCTTGAACAAAAATATGCTCTTACTGCTAGTTGTATTCATACAAAGTGAGTATCTACCTATGTCAGGCCTGCATTCAGGAACTTTTAAAAAATCACTTTTAAAAAAAAAAATACATTTGCAGTTAGCGCCTTTTCTTGGAAAAAGATTGATTTCCATAACAAACAATGTTTTTTTTCCTAATTACATCACACAAATGCTAAATAAGGATCCTAATATCACCGACGCTGCTACATTGCAAACCTTATTAGCAAAATCTAACTAAGAATACGAATGTATTAATTAAGACGTAGGTAATGAGCGTACACCAGTGTGGAACTGGAATTCAATTGTCCAGGCATCTACTGCACAGAACGCACCGCGCGCTGCCCTTTCGCAGCCCGGCAGCTTGGCAGGACGGAAAAGACCTTGTACTTCACTCTTCAGTTCTTCCGTCCACCCACAGTGTAAAATTACGGCTCACACTCCCTGTGTCAAATTCCCTTTTGGGACATGGTTAGAAACAAAAACAAGCCAACCCCATTGTGAAATAAGGCAATGGGGAATTACTAAGTTTTACAATAAGGCTAAACTTTTCCTAGACTTTATTTCAGCAGAAACATCCTATAAGTATGACGCCATTCAATACAGCAAGCATACATAAGAATACAATATACAAATTAATATACTGTACAAATTATTAGTATTTGCCTTCAGACAATTCTTAAAAAAAAATATATATATACATACTCTTTATCAACTCTTCTTTTAAGATTGCCAATATTATAATTCTCTAACTAACTTATGAAAGTAATTTACTCTGCCATAAATAATAAGAAGAAAGCCATTAAAAGTGATTTTTACATTTAGAAGAACAACAGGAGTCTTTTCTTGAAGTGGTTCTCATGATTCAGGACAGAGAACGCCATGGAATCGTGGTTACCGTGGTTTCAGGATAGACGACATCTTCAGCCATTCACATTTGGAGGGCAACGGTAGCACAAAAGTCTAATTAGATAAGCCATATTATTGACAAAAACTCTGGGCTTGCTGTTTCCAGAAGTCAGAGAAATGGAGCCGTCATATGGAAATGATTGCTCAGGCTGGGTCGGGACAGTTAAATAAGGAGTCATATCGGCAGTCTGAGCTTCTGATTCGCTGAATGGTGATAAGTGAAGAGACAGACACAACATGCACCAACAAGCATTTAAACCTCGCACGAAGTTATGATTCTGTACCCTCAAAATCAAAGGCCCTCAGCTTCAACCTTAGTATCTTAAAACCCAGTTATGCTGAATACGTGTCGGTGCCGGGGGTCAGTCCAGGAGCAGAACTCCCCACGGGCCAGCAGCCGGGCCTGCACCGCTGCCGACACCCGGCACCGCTGCCGACGCCCGGCACCGCTGCCGACGCGACGCCCGGCACCGCTGCCGACGCGACGCCCGGCACCGCTGCCGACGCCCGGCACCGCTGCCGACACCCGGCACCGCTGCCGACGCGACACCCGGCACCGCTGCCGACGCGACGCCCGGCACCGCTGCCGACACAACACCCGGCACCGCGCACCCCGCAAACAGCCTCGGCCTTGCCGCTTTCCTCAGCCGGGCTGGTTTGCTTTGGCTTTGTCTTAAAAGAAGAAGTAGCAAAAAGGTTACAAATCACAATAAATCAAAAAGCCAAAAATCCTGAGCTGGAGATGTTCGACTGTTTCCATTACACGTGTTAGGAAGCTGTTTTCAGGATAACTAATGTTGCACGAATTTTAACAATGTTGAAAGACTATCGCAACCATCATAAAAATCAAACACTCGCAAGTTAAGAAACGCCAGGGAAAGGTGGTTCTGGGGTGGCCGTGCTTGAGCACCCTTCCGCAGTCGTACTGCAGAACCACGTTGGATTATCTTGCGGAATATATTCCCACAGGACCTCACCTCATCTTGTGTAAAGAAAGATTTCCTGGCTCTGGTGCTGAATAATGATTGAATGGAATCATATCAAAGAGGTGCTGTGAAGATTAATTAAAGGTTTATGAAGCTTTGTGGCAGCACAGCCTTACAGAAACCTGTGAGCAACTGCGCAGTCCTTCCTGGTGAGCTCTGTTTGAATAGTGGGCAGAAAATACAGTTTAGGCTCCACACTACACAATGTGGAAAAAACCCACCCAAGTATTCAACAGTTCCCTCAGCCAGCACTGTCTCGCTGAACAAGACTAAGGCCTTACATAATAAAGTAGCTTATCGTAAGGAGTGCTTTATAATTTGCAATTTTAACAGAGAAGCTGAATTTAATCACCACCTTCAAAATATTGTTTCAACACAGCGTTTCAGTCTAAATGATCTTCCCACCAGGGCAAGTTAAAAAGAAAAGAACCAGCCGTCCCCCAGCACTGTCCCCACTACTCCACAAGAATGAACAGAGAGGCCGAGGTACTTTATATCCACCAAATCCACAGAGAGCTTCTGTCTCGTCCCGTCTCCCGCGCCGGCCCCGCTCCCTCCCGCAGCTGCTCCGCGGGTCTCCCCCCTCCACCCTTCCTGCTTCTTTTGCCAGTGCCTGCTTGTCCCGCGCTCTTGCCCGACCTGTCCCATTCCGTACTGTGCTGCCAACGCGCCCCTGTGCCCGGCAGCCCCCGCACGCCGGGGCAGCAGAACGCGCAGGCGGCAGAGCCCTCCGCAGAACACCAGGTCACCAGAATTAACTGGGGGGGGCAATATGGAGAAAATAATTCCTCTTTTTTTTTTTTTCCTATTGTTTCCTGCACCATTTCTTAACTTATTTCTGGAAATGGGTAACTTAATCTCAAGGAAGTTATAGGAAAAGAGTTTTATGTTTAAAAAAAAAGCCACACCACCTTACTCTAGACCCTTAGCAAAGAAAACCAATCAGCTCAGAAGTGTTAGAGTGCACTGAATATAGAGTTACTGGAGATGAGGGTTTTTCAAAGTGGAGCAGCTCGGAGCAGCGGCGGGGCAGGACGGGCGCGCAGCGACCTGCTGCGGGAACGCGGCCCTGCAGGGCGCAGCGGGGCAGCGCGCCAGCACACACGTGAAAATAATCAGCGCTACCTATTCCGGCTGTGCATTTGTACTATCTGTATAGGTGCGCATGTGTGTGTCTGTAACAGCTTCTGAAAAGCAGCCTCGTTTTTCTCTGCCTCAGTTCATTAAAACAGAACTGATGTGAAATACATTTACCCATGCGTGCTATTGGCTGAATCAAAAATAAACCAATAAATACAACTTTCGCAATATGCAGCTTAGTTAAAGAGAGCTGATGACCTGTTTGCCTTTTTTTTTTGGAAATGCTGATTTCTATTATTTCTATTTATCGCACACTTTATTCAAGTAGATACTCTAATAAATCCCTCTGTGTTCTCAAATGCATTTTAATATACAGTTTTGACAATGCTGCGAAATAAGAGTTAAAAAAATGGTAAAATTGTTTGTAACAGGAAAAATCCAAATTATTATTATTATCCAATTTTTGATCTAAATACACATAAAGCAAATCCTCCATGAAACCACATTAAGATCCTGTATCAAAGAAAGCAAAGCAAATATTGCCACCAAAATTAATCCTACAGGCTACAGTGGGAGGGATTAGCAAAACAATTTGCTGCATCTCTTGCAAGTCAGAATGTGTTTGTCGCAGCAAGTACGAAACCCTGTGACATCCGCGGAGCGTATGGGGGTGAATAAAGAACAATTTAAACCCACGGCGCTGGCAATGAAGACAATTTCCAAGTATTTCATATATATGTCTTTGAAAAAAAAAAATCAAGTATAGCAAAGATAGGGCAGTGCTGGGTTCAACAGAACAAAATCCTGATGGGCCTGGAACAATATTTAAGTTTCACATTTCCAAATAGGATAACAGCCTGGGTGAAGTAAATGAAATACGCGCCGCTACTGCAAAACTGAAACCCAGCAGTGACCTGGCCCCTTTTTCCCCCATGCGCTTTATGTTGCAATTCCACAATACTGCAAAGTTTTGCAAGATTGATGTTTTTCTTAAAGTCTCATTTTTTCCCAAAGGCATCTGAAGACATTGCACAAAATTTATTTTTAAGCTTTTTATTCTAATGGATAAACAAAGAATCCTGTAAATTATGCCCCAAAGTGAGCCCAAAAGCTCTAAACTAGAAAGCAGTGAAGACTTTGTAATTGAACAATTTTCAAGGCCAGTCTTGAAGGGCTAAAATGTTTTGGCTCTGTAAGATAACAGTATCTTTAAAAACAGTGTAAAGGGATAAATACTGTAAAAATACGCTTTGTTCTTAGGTATCTCATCAAATGCATTTAATTGTTTAGATATCTTCTGTCTCAGGACAAACTGAAAAATTATCATATAGAAATGTTTATGATTAAATTATGTCCTAAGAGGGCATTTTCCAGTTACTTTCCACAAAGAGAAGAAAGAATGCAACGAGACTGAGGCCATGTGATCAGTATTTTTATTTTAAAGTGTTTATATAAAAGGTTAATTTCTAACATCTAATACGGACAATGTATTAGAAATATTACATGCATAGAATTTCTGTCTCCAAGGAACCCTGAGAACACGAACATATTCTGTTTCCTCCCGAGGCAGCTACGGCACCTGAACGGCAGCCGGAGCAACGGGGGCGGGAGGATGAGACCCCCCAGGGCACACGAGCCGGTTGGGTCCTGACTCCCTCCGCAGCCAAACACCACACCTTGCTTTCATCCGCTCCAGTCATTAAAAATGAAAGAGTTCTTGTATATTCTTTTCAGGCAGAACCTGTCTGATCTGTTAATTCACCGACAACGTATTGAAGAAGCCACAAGAGCACCAGTGGAGAACCTTTCTTAGAAGAACCCTGGTAATAAATGTTTCTTGTAGAATATCTACCTCTTTTTCCGTACCCCGGACTGCGTTCATCCTGCGTGTCACTCTAGTTTTGGATGATGGGGGATATAAATTGTGCCAGATTCTTGTTCTAGGGAGGAGATGCTTTCACTAAGCATTGCTTACAAGAAGACAAAGAAATTAATTCAGTCATCAGGAAACAAATAAATAAATACAGGACTGCATTATTCTTCTTGCTCTGGTCAAGGCAGAATGAAACGTATAAAAAAAAAAAAAATCCCCTGTAAAGTGGCAGAAATTCCCAGGAAAAAAAAAATACTGTTGGAGTTCAGATCCTTCCAGGGCCCACAAGGGAGCAGATGTGATCTCCTCACAAGGCACTCGGCTCGGCTCACCTCCGCAAAGCAACCGGATCCACCAAGGGAGCGCAGGCAGCTCGTTCCTGCCCGAGCTCCCGGCCCCAAGCCCGGCCTTGCCCCAAGCCCCGGCCTTGCCCCAAGCCCCGGCCTTGCCCCAAGCCCCTGCCCCAAGCCCCGGCCTTGCCCCAAGCCCCGGCCTTGCCCCAAGCCCCGGCCCTGCCCCAAGCCCCGGCCCTGCCCCAAGCCCCGGCCTTGCCCCAAGCCCCGGCCCCAGCCGCAGCGCTGCAGACAGCCCAGGGGCAGCTGCTGAACTGCACATCTTCTCACACCCAGCTGCTTCTGAACCTTCACACGTCCCGGTGAGCACGAGCTGTCCCTGACTTTAACTACAAAAACCATAGGCTGGCTTTGGTCTCAGAAAGACACCCTTTCAGAGGTTCTTTGCATTTAAATTGTGACGTGCCTGACTCTGCCAAGGTCAAATGTAAGAAACCTCATCAAAATGAGGCCTCCATATCCACATACATCACATTAATCAGAATTTCACAATACTGCTCGTGGAAATAAGCAGTGGCAAGATTTCAGCCTCTATAAAAAAATGTGCAGTACAGATGATCCCAAGATCAAAGTTCAGCAGCAGGATTCGGCTCAAGGGAACCCCCCAGAGCTGTAGCCCATACCCACCCCAGCACACCACCCTGGGGAGCAGCCCCTCCACAGGAGCCTGAAGAACACAGACAGGGTGCCGAAGCCAGGCCTGCTCATCTTCCTAAACGAATAATCCTCCCCACACAAAAGCCAATAAGCTCTTCGTAATTTGTCTGACTGCAGCAGATAGGCCACAAGTAAATTCATGTTATCAATGCTACGAAACAACACAGCAACTGAGCCACCTGCGTAACCCAACAGACCAACAGCTTCTGTTCCATACACCACTTTCTCCCAAGCTCTTCCACATTCCTAAATATTCAATAGTTAAGAATGAGTGTTCAACACTTAAAGCTCTCAGTAAACTCTGTACACTGATTGAAACTTCACTCCAGTCAGACTGACACAAGAGACAGACATCACATTATAGAATAATATTTGAGCAACACAGTTTCTGGTTTACAGCAGTTGTGCTAATTTAGGCTTTACTCTATCCCCCGGACAGGCCAGCCAGCTCAGGTTAAAGCCCACTTGATTTAGGGTTCCTTTGCTTGCTTGAAGATGGAATTTGTGTCAGGAATGTCTGTGCAGTGAAGACAGTCCCAAAGAAACCCATTAGCCACACCAGCTGGCTTGGAATTAAATGTCAAGCAGGCTCTCTGAGCGCTGTCAGAGGTTATTGTATACCTGATCATCTACAAGGTTGTGAGGAAAAAAATTACAATTAAAAACATGTTAAACTCAATTAACTGTGTTGCATGACATTCAAAATAAATTCTGTATCTTCGGAAGCCAGTGCAAGAACTTGTGGTTTATTTTTTAGGATAAACTCAGCGAGACAGTGATTCTAGAGAAATAGCTCTAACTGCACCACGTCGGGAGATGACAGTGAGGCCTCCCAAGATAAATGAGCAGATAAAAAAGCTAACAGAAACACCAAGTTCTTGTTAAAACTATGATCATACTTCGTGTTTTTCTGCAGAGTTGTAAGCTAAGTTAGAATGAAGCTTGATGTTCTATTAATAGTTTTGTGTGCGCTACACAAACAGTGTAAAATGGCTCCAAGAAATCAGTGACAATTCTTAAATACAGGGAGATACTGGATCCAAACGACCTGGAGTCTGGTAATCTATAAAGCCAGGAAATCACAGCCCAGATCTCGAATTCAGCAGAAACTGAACAGCCACCACGTTGCATTGCGTTAATTTTATGCCTCAGATTTGTCTGACATCACACCAATACGTTCTGTTGCCATTGATTTAAACCGTAACAGATTCAGCACGCACTTCACAATATAGTGGCAAAACCAAACCCTATGGTCTGAAAAAATCCGTATCAGCTAAAATATGACTGTTACAGACTTTAAGAAATAATGTTGCGGCTCATAAAGGATCCGTCAAGTCATCAATTCCTTTCTCGCCGCCTCCCAGCCTCCACCCTCATCCCCTCCAGGATTCCCTATGCTTTCCCAGGTTTCTTCTCATGCATTTACTTGGATATTATGCCTTATAATAATATTTATATACGTAAACTCTTCTGAATTATAGGCTAAAAGAACTCACACCACTGCAAAGAAACTGCGCTAAGTGTGGTAAGAATGCACTGACACAGGGCAGCCTAACAATTCCTCCACCCCTTCCATGACATGTCTTACCACATGTCCCGCTCCCTGTTAGCAACGTACCTCTAAAAGAGCAGCTATCAGACTGCGGGGAGGCATTTCACTGGACACAAACCCCTGCTCCACCGTTCTCAAAATACCTTCTCAGCTGGAACAAAGGCTCTTCGAATTATTTCTCGCTATTTCAGCAAAATGCAAAAGAAATTCACGTAAAAACAAATCAAGACAAGCAATATTGCTTAATTATTGGATAAAAGCATTCAATAGGTTAAATATTTCATTACATTAAATTAATTTCAGTGCAATTTATGGAAATTAAAATAATCTCTGTTACTGCACAAATGACATTAAGTGGATTTCCTTGCAGCCAAATAAACACCAAAGCGTAAAGACACCAAATCACATTGAACATTTAATTAAATAGTTAGCCCACGGAACTTAATTCCAGCTATAAGCTGTACATTCATTTTCAACCTGCAATCTGTTACCCAACACGGGCAAACAGAATAACCACACATGGCTGGCTCCGGAACGGCAGGTAGAACGAAAATGGAAAGCAAGGCCTCAGAGAATGCAGAGGGTTAATTGTGAAAAAGGATCCGATATGTTTATCACGAAATAACAGACTTTACTTTCACATCCTGCAGGGCACAAAGCAATTGCCATAGGCAATGACGGCGTCTGTCTCGCACGTGCAGGCCTCACGTGAAGGATTCTGCAACAACGCCACCGCCTGTGTCCCCAGTCCCTCCCAGCATTACAACTCTCACAACTCATTTATCGACATTCACTCATCTTTTTTCTGGATTTGCAACAATTCTAGTTTAGAAACAGCTGGCAGTGGCCCCAAAACATGAGAACGTGACTGGTATTTTTCTCACGCTCAGTCTGAACGCACAGACAGATTCGACTGTCACGCTTTACACAGACAACGGAACCCTCGAAAAGCTGATCCTGGGGCACTATGAATAACAAAACTTTCTTTGCTCTGTTTCACCTCTTCCAGTTTTGCTGGGGTTTTTTTAATGAATACAGGTGTGTAAATATTTTCCTTCATATGTTACTACTTAAGCATTGGCTTAAAAAAACCCAAGAAATAAAGCACGCCTCTAACCAAAATTCTACTTTTGGTGACATAAGCTTAAATACAGAACACATACAGAAAGCTAACTGAATTTTGAATTATCCATCCAGACCAAAACTTACACATAACTAACCTAAGAAAAAACACAGAAGAAATCATTATGAAGTAGTGCATATACTTTTCCTGAAGCTTCTACATCTGCCACATCTTTTCAGAAAATAATGGTTCAGGAAATAAAGGTCTACAGAAAAAAAAAATTAAACTTCTTTGAAATCTTACCAGTGCAATTGGAAAATAAGATCCCCTAGAATGAGGAACAGGAAAAGGATGTGTTAGAGAAGCTGGCAGTGCCCACAGCAGCGGGGGAGCGCGTGAGCCCCGGCCAGTCCCTCCCCACGCGGGACAGAACCTCCGCAACGGTGTTAATAAAACATGGACTGTTTGTTCTCCCAGTCTAAAACAATATTTGGTACTTCCCGGGGCTGTAGATGGCTTCACTTCTTGCAGTGACAGCATTCAGGGATGCTTTTTGGCTGCACTTTTTGGGTGTTTCTTTCAACTCCCTTTTAAACTGTTTGTAATCATTCTGTGCAACCACGTGAGGAAAGAATTCAAAATCCCCTCCCCTTCTCCTAAGGCAGAGTCTTCACTTAACAGTCACTGTGCTTAAACCACAGTACGTAGTGTAGATTCATTCATCTTTATTGTGTCACGAAAAGAGAACCGTGAGTTTTGCCAGAACTACACGTGGAACACTAAGCACCCAGCCTGTGTACCTGCACGGCCTTCACCGTCAGAGGTTCAAACACAGGAACCACACTGATGTGTTTTTCTGTCTCTCTTATGCAGAAGATTATGGACGGGAAGCTATCATACCCACAAGAGAGAGCAGTCTCCCAAGAAATATTATTTTTATTTTACATTTGGGCCAGATACATTTGCCTTTAAATGTTGAGATGCTGCATTTTACAATAATGCAATAAAAAGTCAACTAAGTTGTTGTTGTTTATTTTTCTCCAATATGCGAGACAAAGAGAATCCCAAGTTTCTTTAAAAGAAGACACAGCTCTACAGGGGTTTTGGTACATCATGAAGTAACTCACATAACCATAGGAAAAGTGACCAGGAAGGACCACAGCACTTGAAAGAAGGTAACAGACATAACAAATCAAGGCCCCGTAGAGCTGAATTCTCACAGCAAACAGTAACGAGCAGTTTCTGCAGCTTGCAACAGGTAATCACAAATAGTAAGCACATGGAAGAGATTTTTTAAAGGATTCTTAATTATACCACGTACTCTATTTCACATAGGAAACAACAGGTATTCTACACTTCCTGGAGAAATTAGTTATAATTTTTTGTGCAATAACAGTCAGAGGAAAAGAAGTCACAAAGCAGCATTGTTTGTATAAATGTTTTCCACTTACTGCAATGAACGTGCAATTCCAGCCATAACATGAAAATAACCTCTTTCCCACTTAATAGGGAACAGGGATCCAGAGGGGAAAAGGAAATAGACAGTACTTAAAAATATATTTAGCGTCCAAATTGAGAAATATATAAAAGGTCTTCCGCTAAAATCTTTCTTTAGTAATTTACACACATACATTACGTTCGTTAAACGCATGGAATCCCATACCATACACCATGGGGCAAAATATGGTCTCCTGAAGTGGTCAGCAGAGCCCCCACTGCAGCCCACCCGCCGCTGCCTCGCTGGCATGTCACCTTCCAGCCTCGTGTGCCCGTCACCGGGGCCAGCACAACCCAGGACACGTCACCTTCCAGCCTCGTGTGCCCGTCACCAGGGCCAGCACAACCCAGGACACGTCACCTTCCAGCCTCGTGTGCCCGTCACCGGGGCCAGCACAACCCAGGACACGTCACCTTCCAGCCTCGTGTGCCCGTCACTGGGGCCAGCACAACCCAGGACACGTCACCTTCCAGCCTCGTGTGCCCGTCACTGGGGCCAGCACAACCCAGGACACGTCACCTTCCAGCCTCGTGTGCCCGTCACCAGGGCCAGCACAACCCAGGACACGTCACCTTCCAACCTCGTGTGCCCAGTCAACAATGTGCCCTTGTGGCCAAGCAAGCCTGGGGTGCATTAGGAAGAGTGTGACCAGCAGGTCAGGGAGGTGAATCCTCCTGCTCTGCTCTGCCCTGGAGGCCCCATCTGCAGTTCTGCATCCAGTTCTGGGCTCCCCAGTTTAAGGACAAGGAATTACTGGAGGAAGTCCAGCAGTGGGCTACAAAGATGCTGAGGGGTCTGGAGCATCTTATGAGGAGAGACTGAGAGAGCTGGAGCTGTTGAGCTGGAGAAGAGAAGCTGAGAGGGATCTGATCAATGGGATCAATAGCTCAGGGTGGGTGTCAGGGGATGGACCAGACTCTGTTCAGTGGTGCCCAGCGCCAGGGTGAGGGGCAGCGGGCACAGTCTGAAACACAGGAGGCTCCATCTGAACATGAGGAGAAACTTGTTTGCTGGGAGGTGCCAGAGCCTGGCCCAGGCTGCCCAGAGCGGGTGTGGAGTCTCCTTCTCTGAGACATTCAACCCCCCTGGATCCACCTGTGTGATCTGCTCTGTGACCCTGTGTGAGCAGGGCTGGGCTGGGGATCTACAGAGCTCCTGCAGCCCAGCCAGCCTGGGGTTCTGTGATTCTGTATATGTCTTGTTTTAAAAGTGACTTGAAACGACTTGAGCACCACCAGAACGTACAAATCTACTCTGACCAGTAACCAAAATAGGAGAAGAAAACAGAAGTGCACACGCTCGAACAGATCAGTGACTTGTTAGAAGTGAATAGCCAGACGTAGTAGTGGAGACCTACATTTTGCTATTGTCTCAATCTTCCTCTCATCACTACTTAATATTTGTTTATGATTGAAAGCAGAAACACCGTAGGATTAATGTGACTGCATTAAGGTCAGTGGAACAGCTCATAATACCACTGTGCCCCACTTCTAGGAATTAAAAAGAAAAATAATTTTTAAATAGACCTGCCAGATTATCAAAAGATCAGATATACATGCAAATATTAGTATTTTTTTTTTTTATGGTGATATATTATCTAGGGAGATCTATACTGGAAGTGCATAAGAATAAAGACAGCTAAATAAGATTCGGGTTGTTATGTCAGCATGACACTGTAGTTGTCATGTGTATGTACCAATTTGTTGGCTCCTCCTCTACCTACAGAAAGTGAGATATTGAGTTTGGAAGGGAGAATTAAATGAAGAAACATGGCAATTTCTCCCTCTCCCAAATGCAGTAGAGTTCTTGAATACTCCAGCACAGCTACTGGTTGAGAAGCCAATATTATGCAAGATTATTTTACTAACGATTATTAGTGGCGATAAAATACTGAAATTTTTATACAGTAGATCAACAAAATGTATACACATGTACCAAATGACACGGTAAATCACACCATGGAGCACCATAACAAGCACAGTAGTAACTCCCACATGCAAGTTCTTTCACATAATCCACAGTCAATCAATGGAACAAGTCACAAGATACTCGCAGGACTCCCGCAGAGATTCACCATCCCGAGATGCCGCCTGCAGCCTGAAAATCCATTCCAATACAAGTGTTTCTGATTTTAAGAGCTGACAGTTCCTCCTGAGAGCTCACAACTTGCTGAGACTTCACGCCTTTCGCTGGGCTTCCCAGGGGCAAAGCTTTCTTGCCCCTCCATTTTCAAGAATGGTGTTTGATTCCATTCATTGGCCCATCTGCCATGGCTGCTTTTAGCATCGCAGACATGCACGCCACACATTTTGGAGGGAATTTAATTATGCATGTTTTTCAGTGCCTAGCACAACCACGGGATCATAGAAACACTTACGTTGGAAAAGACCTTCAAGGCCACGCTTCTATCTACTATTGCAATACAAGTAAGCGTTGCTAAAATACACTGCTTGGAACTGCAATGGTTCTGCCTTAAACTATTCAGAATACCAACACATTCTAATTCTTCATATAATCTTTTTCTTCTGACATTCTATTACCCTCTTCAGACACTCTCTGCCAGTTGTTACGAAAGCGAGTATCATGAGATTTGCTTGAATAACTAAGGAAGCGAGAAAGCAATCCATGAAATGTCATTCCTGGTGTCAGCCTGCGTTCCAGCTGCTAACTGTGCTGGCTGGGCAAGCAGGAGCTGCTCTGCTCGGAGACAAACTGCCCTTGAAAGGCAGAACATCTGCGGGAGCCCTGGAAGCTCGGCGAGGGCACGAGGGCGGCCGAGCCACCGCTGAACCTGCCACGGGCTGTGGGCAGCTCCCAGCTTCCACAGAGATTGGTTATTTCTCTACTGGCCACCTACCTTCATTTTTATATAAAGGACAGACTGAAAATTTCCAAATTGCTTTTCCTTTCCATAGAAAAAAGACAGTGGAAAGCCCAGTACTTTCCTTCCCATGCAGACACTGAAATATGACATTCTAAAGCCTAAATTTCTCACGTATTTAAGAGAAGAATATTATCTGCTTATAACAATTTTATTAAGGACTACTATAAATGTTAACACATCTAAAGCTAATAAACTGTTCACCTCTACTTCTAGAAACGGAGCTCTTCATTTTGAAATAAATGAATAGGTTGGGTGGGTACATACGACCCACATCAGACACCACGATGATGGTGAAGTGGCAGCACAGTGCAGTCAGTGCATTCTGCCACTCCCGGGGCTGGGGCCATGCACAGCAAGACCACGCATTTCCATCAGCGGCCAACGCCGCTGAACTTGATTGTATTTGAAATCTAGACCGCTACTTGAAAACCACTGTATTTTATACCAATAACTGAGGATAAACACTCCTGAAAGAGAAACACTCCTTAACGCAGCTCATCATTTGGAGGCGAGTTCAAGGGAAAAGTTACATTTTTGCGTTTTTATTTAATCCGATGCTTTCCAGGCCAGGCTCAGCAAAAAGGGCATTAGGACACAAACACTGGGAGAAGAGACAGATGGAGCCACGGATGAGCTGGCACTCCTTGGCCACGATAAGCCAGATATATCCAGCTCTAAAGAAAGCAAATAAAGGCCAGAGATTTACAGTCATAAAGTTACAACTGTAACACACGGATGTTTTCCCATGAACCAAACAGACAACCTGGGCATGACCCAGAAAATACAAGCGGTTACTGCTATTGCCGCAGCTGCAGGAAAACTAAGCCTAGTGCATGTACCAATATTATTTTATTTAAAACAAGAACAAAAGATTGCTTTAGATCTATATTTATTGCATTGTAAGAGAGAAATTATAAACAGTTAGACAGACGCAAACTTAATTCCAGTGTTACGAAGCTATTATCAACTAATACAACACTGTTGTACTGGATGGACAAAAATACTCTTGAAATGCAGCGCAGTGTTTTGGGGGACCTTCCAATGAATGTGTCATTAAGTTTAAAATCAGAACAGAAGGGAAAAAAATATATCAGAGGAGAGTAATAAATCACTCCTCACTCTTCAATTTCCTAAATAAAAACCATTTCTCCTTTTAAGCTTATGGATGACAGAAGTTTCTGTACTGACATTGTTTATAGCTGTGTAGCAGATTTGTAGCCAGAATTCTGCTCACACAACTAATTGGTTTTTGGTTCAGCAGAAGAGAGGAAAAATTAAAAGCAAGTAATTTAAGTGTTTGTGTCTTGGGGTAAAAAGAAACAAAGTGTTGCTGGTTGGCTGGTTTTTTTCTCCTGTTTTTTTCTTAAACAAGAGAACAAAAGGCATGAGTTAGTAAATCAGAGTGTGATACTTGACTGTATCCTCCTTTTATCTGATAAACCACGAATCAGGACACTCATCTTGGGCTGGAAAAACCCATGTTCAGATCCATCCTCCTTCAGGTGGGGATCTGAACGGCACACCATAAATGAAGTCTGGGCTCCCAGCGAGGGAAAAGAGAGTACCAAACGTGCCCATTAACTGAGAACTTGCATCTCTCTATCTGCAACAGAATATTGCAGATACACTAACAGAATATTGTAAACAATCTACGATCATTTCACTAAAGGCTGCATAACAGAAAAAGGAGTAAAGATTGTATAAGACCACTTCAATTTTAACACCGCACTGCTGCTAAAAGAATTGACTTTACAACATTAACACTACTTTAACATAGCATGTGTGTATAAAAACCACATATGTAAGCAAAAGTCACCTATCCTTCAGCATAGGGCTTTAAAATCTTAACTGAACACAAAGTTTACTCAGTCCTCCTTTCTTAAATATAATCTTTTCATTTGCTTACAAGCAGAGGTACCTCCAGGTCTGCCTGCACAAACAAAGCGAAGAACATCCCCACTGCAGCAACCACCTTCTCCTTCCCCAAAGCCCCACTCGGCCATCAGGACAACGTCCCAGTGCCCCAGCAGCACGGGGCGGGAACGCGCCCCGCTCCATCGAGGGTTGAAACAAGTGCCTACAAAACTATTAAATAAGGAAAAGTAGATAAACTATAGTAAATAGACCGGATCCAAAGTATTTCTGAGATTTGTTAACTCCTTTCCTCTCACTAATTCTGCAACACGGACATTCCCCAGCTGGTCCCGATTCTCCGGCTCTGGCACCAGCAACCTGCAGCCTTGCTAAATAACTAAGAAGCGTTAATTAATGAAATAAGACAAATAACATTCACCACATGACAAAGAGCCAGATTTTGACATGCTAGCATATTCTGCCCGGCTATAAAACACAGCCCGTTTATGTAGCTTCAGTCATGGCCAGAAAACGTAACAAACAAAACCGAATGAGTGACTAAATTCCCTGCGTTGTTTCAAAGTCCAGGATGACAAATATGCATTGTTGTAAAATAGACAAATTGAGCGCAAAGTTCCAAGTATAGCACTTCAGAAACTACCACCATTCAGAAGCACGTGCATTGACAAGCTCCGTTCGGTTTGGTGTGTATTCCCGATCTGGAATTCAGTCAGCTGCAATTTTCAGAGCAATGGTTGGTATCTGGCGACAAATGCCATTCGAGGAGGAAGATTCCTTCCCCTCCATTTGCCAAACAACACATAAAGAGATAGTGTTTCTGTAAACACCATTTACTTGGAGGTAATGCCACCAATCACTGCAAATATTTTAGCACCCATGAGCTAAAAAGGATTCAGAAAGAAAAGGCATTTGTCTGGTTGCCATTGCTCAGGAAATGTCCTCAGCTGGCACAGCTTGGGCAGAAACATCTGGTATGTCAAATGATGCTCCAACCTGTTTACAAACCGCAGGCAGCTGAACCTCCCGCGAATGTTTGTTGCAATTAATTTGAAAAAATAAATGTTTAGACACTTTTGTTCGCTAAGGCATTACCATCACTGCACCGACTGTGCTAATGGTGTGCTACTGCCATCAAAACACATCCAGGCGCCAAGCAGACAACTGCCCCATTTTCCAGCCTATTTAACAAGCTGAAAACATAACTCTACTCATTCTTTATCTCCTTGCTGCAAGAAACTTGGGGGAAAAAAAGGGGCAAAGCTTTCTGGAGGTAACAGTAAGTTACAAAAATAAATCCCCGCAAAACACACACACAGAAGCACACAACCAGCTACTCTATTGAACGCTCCTGCTTCCAGGAAAACCCTAAAAATGAGGAAATGGCCCTGACACCATTGAGGGGAAGCTGCCCTGCGAAACACCGAGGGACACGAACAGCCCAGGGGTTTTGAATGACAAAAAGCAGAAGGTCAGGAATTCAGCTATTCAGGTATTTTACTAAAAAAATAGATTAACCGATCTTTAAAACAGAAGATATTAGTATTTTCTGGTCTGTATGGTTCATAAATTTAAAAGCCAAACACTATGCATGCTGTACTCATAGAGTGTTATTATTTAAAGCTTTGGTTTTTCATACAACAACAACAGATGATTCAGGCTGCATCTCAATGATTGAACCACATATGTTTTTCCATCACATTACTAAACCAAAACATCACACTTCTATACTTTTCCCCCTTTCAGTAAAAAAATATGATTTATGCCACAAATTCCACTCCAAAACTACTGGGACCCCACTCTTCCCCCCCACTGACTGAACGTGACGGAAACGACCAGCTGACAAATCCACCTCTAACACCTCCAGAGCTGCCGAGGGACCCGAGTGCAGAGTTCTGCTGATCCTGCTGCTTCAAAATCAGCTTTTCCTCCAGAAAACGTGAGTTTCTCTTTCGCTAGACATCACAGATAAACAGAGAAACAAGTACAGTTGCTAATTCATACAAGCTATTTAATCACTTAACGGTGGATTTCTTTCTGCAATTGGAGAATTCAGTATCACAGAATCCCAGAATGTCAGGGGTTGAAGGGCCCTGGAAAGCTCATCCAGGTCAATCCCCCCATGGAGCAGGAACACCCAGATGAGGTTACACAGGAAGGTGTCCAGGCGGGTTGGAATGTCTGCACAGAAGGAGACTCCACAACCCCCTGGGCAGCCTGGGCCAGGCTCTGCCACCCTCACCGGGAACAAGTTTCTTCTCATCTCTAAGTGGAACCTCCTGTGTTCCAGTTTGCACCCATTGCCCCTTGTCCTGTCACTGGTTGTCACCAGAAGAGCCTGGCTCCATCCTCCTGACACTCCCCCTTTCCATATTGATCCCCAGGAATGAGTCCCCCCCTCAGTGTCCTCTTGTCCAGCTCCAGAGCCCCAGCTCCCTCAGCCTTTCCTCACACGGGAGATGCTCCACTCCCTGCAGCATCTTGGTGGCTGCGCTGGACTCTCTGCAGCAGTTCCCTGTCCTGCTGGAACTGAGGGGCCACAACTGGACACAAGATTCCAGGTGTGGTCTCCCCAGGGCAGAGCAGAGGGGCAGGAGAACCTCTCTGACCTGCTAACTGGGTTGCAGAACACCAATACCTCTGATTTTGAAGACCAAACTCTTTGTCTCACCCAATATCTGCCTCTTCTCTGAACCAACAGGCGTATTTATCCAATCACCAACCAGGCAGAATGACGACAAAAAAAAATCAATATTTTAATTTACCATAAAAGAAAAAACAAACATCCCTATGGACAGTCCCCTTGTTTTCATACCAGACAGTTCCATGCAACTGCTCACTTATAGGCAGTCAAAAAACCTTCAGGATCTGAAATATTTTCAGCGCTGACTTAAGTGTCCATACAGTAGGATGGAAGGTATTTAAACTTCTACTAAAATTAATATTAAACATGTGCCTTCGGCTCACTGCCCATAATTTGGTGACATGAGACCTATTTCATCATTAGTATCTTCAGCACAAATAGCAACAATTCAAGTCTAATTCTACGGTACATATTGCTTGTTTTGTATTTAAAGACATTAAGACTACAGAGTCATCATCCTTGTCAGCAGTATGTAAAAATAATAAATAATACTCAACTCAGCCTCCAAGTAATATCTTTTTAAGGATCAGCTATCCCAAATAACAAATCCTTGCATATTTATTAATTATAATATGGTAGCCAGATTAAATTCATTCTCTCGATTTGTGGGCCTTGTCTACATGAAGATTTTATTACAAAGCGGATTAGGGCAGGGATTTTTAAGCACAATCATTCCCCTGCACTAGAAATATCAACTGTATGGTCTAGCTTAATTATTTGAAGTGGATTAAACTAAAGTACATGAAATAAACTGTTGCCAGACAATGGCAGCGCTCACAGTGTGGAACAGCCGTGCCAAGGACACGTCCGTCTGATGGTCCACGTGCAAGAAACACGGCTTGAGCAGACACCGCACTGTTTTAACATGAGCCCTTTATCAGTTTTTGAAAACATAAATCAAGACTCATCAGGGATGGATTTAGTATTAGAATGCAAAGCTATTCCTCAGGACTTTATTGTGCCATTTATTAGCTGTCTCCAAATCTTTCGTTTCCTCGTGGAAGTTTATTTCCTCCTCTTTGCCAGCAACAGGCTTTTCACTACGCTATCCTGAGAGAATAACAACCAACGTGGTTTTTTCTCATCCATTCCGTGTTCTCGAACGGGGCCGGGGGAAGCGCAGGCGCAGCGTCCCCCCCGGAGCCGACCGCACGTTCTGCCCGTCCTCGTCTGCATCTGCTGCGCTGGTTCCTCAATAACAAGATTATGCTTTAAAAAACTCTGTTTATAACAGAAAGATCCGTTCCCAAACTCTTTCTTTTTATACGAGACAAATACAAAATAATAATTCTTCTTAATATTTGGACACTTGCTGTTCAACACAATTGTGGGAAGAAAAACTGTACCTTCAGTAATTCTTTGTGTTTAATTAAACGCTACCCGCTTATACTGTGGTCTCCTGAAAACTCAGATCCTGAAGGGTTGAGAAACCAGCACAAGCCCAGGAAGGACAGTGTAGGGAGAGAAGAGGAACAGGAGAGTCACCAGGAGTATCAAGCACCTCATTATACACTTGATTATTGCAACTGCACAATAACCCGCACATGACGAGCTTTCCAGCCATTAGCATTAAAAGGACAGTGACAGCCACAGGTCTGACCGGTGGTCACTTCACGTAAAGCCCGCACACGAGTCTTCTTCGGTTCAGCCTTCTGTTGTTGTTGTTAGTACAGATCCACTACACCACAAGCTTAAACAGTTGTTTACACCACAGTTGTAATGGTGACAAATGCAAAATGACAGTATCAATTTCTTCTCCACAATTAATCTTCCCCACGACACAGCAGTTAACCAAGCGTGTTTCATAAATTGTCTTTGATAACAAGTGCAGAGTGACTTTAACTGGGGAGTTGTTGAAATATAGTATCCAGTATAGTTCATTAAATACAACAGAGGTGCAGCTGAAAACAACATCTAGTGCAAATGTAGCACTGAAGGTCAACCTTGTTGATATAGGTGCAGCTGGGAAAAAAAAATAAAAGGAAAAAAAAGAAACAAACAACCCCAACCAACCAACCAACCCACTCATATTCATTTAAGAAACCAATAACCATGCAGGGAAATCTCTATAGCCATACATCGCTCTCATTTCTTCAAGTGCTGGTAAATTTAAACACATTTGTTTTAAACAAAGTTTGGTTTGTATATACACTAAGATGCTTCTATATTACCTGGCACTGCAGAAAGTGCCAACAGAGATAAGAGGATCCTTCATGTTAGAACAAACTGAATTCATAAATCCTGGTAATATCCCCGCTACATACAGCCAGGCAAACAAGAATAAAATTACATACCTTCCAGTTTTCAGATATAAACCGTGTTTTTCACCTAGAACAGGTAATCGTGCTGCTGGGCTGCCGATGTATAGAAATCATCAGTCTGAGACGGGATTGAAGCGTGTCAGGGTGTGAAAGTTTGCAATTTAAGACGTCTGCAAGAGGATCAAGGGTTTGTATACAAATAATACCAAAACCAGCATATAGCTTAGATGAGAATATCTGAGGTGAGTTCAACCACCTTGACAAGCAGATCTATGGTTTCACTAACATAATCTACCCGGTAGTTAACTGGTAGCCCCGTCACGTCAGGATGGCATAAAGCCACATTCCTGTGCTCTCCATTCAAAAAATAGGATAAAATGTTGATCATGAAATGCGTAAAATGCATCAGGAGTTACATTTGACAAATTCCTATTCCAGCACAGAAACAACAGACTCAGGGTAAGACAGAAAAGTTTCCGAATCCAAATTAATCTGAAATCCTTACTGAAAACTTTGGAAGCAGGCAGCTTCACGTGTCATCAGAAATGACAAAAAGAACCTGTTGGGATTTTTCTTCCCAATGAATCAACAATAAAATTGCCTGTATGTATCACTTAAATACAAGAAACATCACTGAACTAAATCCAATAGTTTGTTCAGATACTGAGTATCTGAAAGTAATCTGATTTACAGAAAAATAATCATTTCATTCCTGGTCATGACTGGAGTATTAGAAACTCTGTATAGAATCCTACATGTCAGAGCAAATGAATCGTGGATACAGAAACAGAGGCGGGAGCCCGCGAGCACACCTGGCACTGCGCGGCAAACCCCAAGCTTAAGTGCTAAACTCCAGACTAAGTTCGAGCTGTTAGTACCCAGTCTAACACGGAGAGAAGCCTGGCTGGTGCCATTGCCCCAAAGCTGACGCTAAAAGCGCAAGTTCAGCGGCTGGGCTGGGCTGCTCAGTTCTTCCTTTGAGCAGCTTCTCCCATTCTGGGTGCGCAACATGCTCAGCAACAGCACAGACTCGGAGGCAGCACAAGTTAGAAGCTGCAGAGCAGCATAAATCTAATTAAATCTAAGTGGCAAGACTAAAGGAATGTAAATTAGAACCAGATACAGATCAGCTTCCTCACATGCAAGTTGCACTGAATCAGACTTCCTCTGCATCCTCTAAATCAGCCCAACATTCCTACCCTGTGGAACTCAAACTAGAGTCTTAGGCAACAGTTAATCAAACAGAATGCATCTAGCTTGAGAAAACTGAGAATACGTATTCAAAATATATTTTAAAAACTGCAGTCAAAAGAAAACAGGTCTAGCTTTTGCATTTTCTATGAAATCTTAGTTTACAAGAGAAATCCCTCAGGCCAAAATCACAGTTGAAATTATTTCCTCGAGGACTTCCACGGCTGTTCATTTCCCCAAAACCAGTCAGTACCTGGAGCAATCAACCCAGTCCCACCACAGCGGGATCGGTAGCAGCTTGGTGCTCAGCTGGCAGCAAGGTGAACATGATCAACCAACAAAACCGATGTTCATTATAAAGCTAAGAGCCAGTAACAGAGGAGCTCGCGAGGGTACGGAACCTTCACTGTACCAACTGCTGAAAGAGCGAGCTACTGCTATCTTGACTACTTGAACACACACAGAAATTCTGGGACTTGCCCGATACACTGTGTTGATTTACTTTGCAATTACTTTACTAAGTCTATTAGCAACAGCAGTAAACCAATTATTCTATTCAACATATAAGGCAATTATTTTTCAAAAAATATATACAGAATAAAGGAACAAAAAAAAAAAGAAAAGCTGAATTCAGCTGAAAAGGTGATTTTACACACAGCAGCTACACACAAAAGCAGTTTGAAATCCAAAATACCTTTTTTCTAGTTAGCACCTATTCAAGTTAGTATCCAAGATCCAGACACTTCTGAGTGCTCACACTACTCAGAAAAAGACAAAGGCATTTCTTCCTAAGCACGCAGGTAACAACCTGACCTACAAAGCAGCGCTGCAAATTGCTAGAACTTAAAATATTACTCTAATAGTAGTTAGCCCATCTTAAACACTTTTTGTGAACGTTAAAAGCAAAAGTATTACCCAAACGATGGGCAGCACGAGGCCCTGTTGCTGCAGTGGGCGTCACTGCAATGCTGACATCCTGTACTCACCTTGTAGCGGAACTGACGGGAAAACGAAGCGCTCGGTACTAATGACAGCAGTCTACCTCTTTGCTTCTTAGGACTGGAAAGGAGTCTTTGCAACCCTGTCATGCCCACCCAGTTACATATTCCTAAACAAGAACAAGTCTAAGTGATACAATTAGAGACTGCGAGTTCCCAAATTGTCCTTGGTTTGACAGCAGCTCCATTACAACTTTTTGGCTATTAAAAAGGCAAATGTAATTGGGGAAAAAGAGGGACACCTTCATATGAATGGTTAAGTACCTTTTTCCAAATGACAGGAATGATTCTCTCCTGCATACTAACCAATCCAAATGCAACACATTGGGTTTGCACCTGAGGAAGACGACCTTTCAAGGGCTTCTGACGGCATTTTTTCCACGTGTCTTAGTTTCAGTGAAATGCAAAGACTGGTAAAGCCAGCACATACATACAGCACAAAGCATCTGGATCCAACAAACAGAGAACTGGGTTTCAGACTTACGTTTCTCATCATCAGCATGCACTAGAGACGCTGCTCTCGACAGAACATCCAGTGGAGTCTCCATTCCTCTCCGGATCCTGCAAAAGTCAAAGTTCAAACAGTAACCTCAGAGATTGCTTTGATCCAGAGGAGTCAATAAACTTGTACTCGCTGCTCTTCTACACACAAATCGGAATTATCCAAAGCTTAGAAGCCATTATGACATTTTCTTGCTTGTGGACATCTAGTTGAACACCGGCCACGTGTACAGATAACAGACAGAAAACTGTCACTTGTATAATCACCATCACACTTCAGTAGCTGCTTTTCCCCATTTTTCTCCCCTGACAACACTTAATTCCCACATATGAAAAATTAACCCCATTACATAAAAACACACATTTCAGCACTGTACTAAAAACTGACCCTCCCATTAAAAAAAAAAAAAGGTACGTATTACAGCTTACATAAGCCTCTCAAAGATTCACATGCATAGCTTCAAAACTAAAAAAGAATTTCCAATATGAAATTCCAAAAGTTATGAAAGGGGAAGGAGGGAAGAGAACAACGTGTTGTCAAGATGCTTTGTTAAAAGGCCAGCAACTCGTATGTGTTTTTAAACGAGCGAGCAACGGCATAGACAGAACTGTTATGAGAACAAATGGAGAAAGGGAAAAAACTGAGGACTGCTAACAATTTTGTCGGGTTTTTTTCCCTCATAAAGCTAGCATGCCAGTCTGCCATAAGAGCTGTTACTGTAACTAACCTTACAGTGTGAACTTGTGCGGAAAAAGGTAGTGGCAACTACAGAAATCTCAAACACATGGAGATCGACTTAACAACAAGCATATGTTTGGGAAGCAATTTCCTTGACTTAGCACTATAAATAATAAACCTCGCTATCCTCCCGCCCTCTGCCTAAATAATGCCAAAGTCTTTAAACCTAGTCAAAGATTTTTAAAGCATAAGAGAAAGAATTTTTAAAGTGTTTTTAAGTTAAAAATATATATACATATATATATTTCCGGTAAAGAATTATGCCTAGTCTTGTTTCCACAGAACTGTGCAAGGAGAAGAGACCTGCTTGAAATAACTGAGTACGGCGGTGAGGACAAACACATGATCCGCCCGGCCCATCACAACCGCCTTTTGCTCAGGAACACTATGGTAACTCTAATTATAACATCGGTTAACTCTGCCATTTAAAGACAGTACATGTAGGCAAGAGGTTTTAGAAACCAAGATCTTCGATTCTTATTTTACTAAGTCTGTCTTCACTATGTACTTCTCTGTATCATGTTTGGCCACACTCTTCAAAATCAGAGCAAAGACTGGGAAGAGTGTTCACTATAGATGCATCCAGCATCGTCCCACTTCCATCGCTTACACCTGGACTCTTGGTTTCTTTCCTGCTTTATCCTTTCTTGGAGTTTAAAATGACACCGCTTTATTTCTCCTCAAACCGTTGACTCCTGACCCTCTCACACAAACTCCTCCAACAGAGTGAAAATTCATTTGGAAAAAATAATATCGAAACCTGTATGCTCAGATGATGCAGCTACAGCAAACCAAAGGTGACACATGATTTAGCACGAACCAGCTTTGGTTAGTGCTGAACTTCAAAGACAGTCATACAAAGCCTTTTGGTCAACTCTTTAGAGAAAGCCTCTTGAAAAAGAACAACGCAAAGGATACTAAGATGTCTTTTATTGAAAACAAATTGCTATTTTCTTCGAGTTATCAGTAATTTTCCAATAATGGGAGCAGCAGATGCCCAGTCCTTTCCGGAACACTCTCCTAGTAAGAGAATGAGCTGGTGACAGAGTCCACATTGCGAGAAGGAAACAGGAACTAAGTCCTAATTCTATTCAGGAAATTAGACACTTTAAAAACAACTTCACTAAAACCGGCCTCAATATAGTTTTGTAGCTTTGCATATTATTTAAGTTCATATCATGAGAGAGCTGCAGAAGTGTTTCTCTAACAGTCAAGGTCTTATGGAGAATGTTGGTCCATTCAAGAGTTTCTTTGAAGGGATGCTTGTTAAAAGAGACCTGCACATTCCAGAGTGCAATACATGCTGCACACGCAGTTATGAAAATTACCTTTAAGGAGCTATAAACATCCAGATTATTTTTTCAAATAATATGAAATATCCCTCTATCCCTAAATTAAACAAAAAGCCAAGGGTAACAGTTCAAGAAAGAAATAAAGTTTGCCTGCCAGAATGAGGGAGAAGGAACCTTCTCTTAGAGAGTTCAAAGCCTAAAAGCCTAACTCCACCTGGGCAAGCACGGCGAGGGCTGCAGGCCCACGGGAACGGCCCATCGCCCGCTGCAGTCGCGCCTCGGAAATGCCAGGAAAGGCCCATTTCCAGGGTTCTGACAAGAAATAAAAAAAAACAGAAGCCACTTACAAAGGAGACTTCTGATAAAGGCAGCTAGTTCTCCGTGCCACGCAGAATCCTGCCCACGCAGCAGAAACCACCCTGGATCAAAGCTGAATTTTTATAAATACCCACATCGAAAAGTGCTGTGTGCACGCACGGCACATCACAGCACCAGATCTGCCCCAGCGAAACAAAGACCAGTGAAACACAAGTGCACAAACTTCACAGAATCCCAGAGTGTCAGGGGTTGGAAGGGCCCTGGAAAGCTCATCCAGTGCAATCCCCCCATGGAGCAGGAACACCCAGATGAGGTTACACAGGAAGGTGTCCAGGCGGGTTGGAATGTCTGCACAGAAGGAGACTCCACAACCCCCCTGGGCAGCCTGGGCCAGGCTCTGCCACCCTCACCAGGAACAAGTTTCTTCTCATCTTTCAGTGGAACCTCCTGTGTTCCAGTTTGCACCCATTGCCCCTTGTCCTGTCACTGGTTGTCACCAGAAGAGCCTGGCTCCATCCTCCTGACACTCCCCCTTTCCATCTTGATCCCCAGGAATGAGTCCCCCCTCAGTCTCCTCTTGTCCAGCTCCAGAGCCCCAGCTCCCTCAGCCTTTCCTCACACGGGAGATGCTCCACTCCCTGCAGCATCTTGGTGGCTGCGCTGGACTCTCTGCAGCAGTTCCCTGTCCTGCTGGAACTGAGGGGCCACAACTGGACACAAGATTCCAGGTGTGGTCTCCCCAGGGCAGAGCAGAGGGGCAGGAGAACCTCTCTCAACTTCCTCTGGACAGATCTGATTTAAACACTATGGAACCAGTTCTATAAGGATCTTACTTGTTACAAAATCCTAACTGTTGGATTTAAAAAGACACAAGCCAAAAGCTCTGTTACAAGAGTTCAGGATATTTCTGTCTACCATAATTTCAAACATTAGTTTAATATGCTACTTGGTGCTTTCATTTATCAGTGACTGCTCCCACTCAACATTCCCCTACTCCGCCATCTCACCTACACAGCAGCAAAGAAGCATTCTGAAAAATTGAAGACACGGAATATAAAATCATATAGATACAATGTCTGAAAGCCAAATTAGTTACTAAGCACTGATCCCCCAGTAAGTTTGTTCTGCAACACTTGAAGAACACAAGCCCCGTTAGTGTGACGAAATAGCACATTATCTTCCCCTGTCTTTTTCAAGCTTTTGCAAATTCCGTGCACACAGAGTACCCTCGGGTTTGCAAATGCCTGTTCAGGTTTGGGGTTTTTTTTAATTATAGAGAAATTAAAGCTTTTGAAAATGAACAGTCAAGTGATTTAATGGACTTACACAGCACCTTCCAAGCACCAGGGAAAGCACGCGGGGAAAAACCCTGAAGTCGCTGGTTTGAAGCTTAAGCAAACAGGCAGGAGAGAACACGGCACCAAGTGCAGACTGAACAATGGGACATTCACTCTATCCCAGTATTAATCACAGCGAGGCATGCTGGGGGAGATTCGAAGTAAAGAGAAGAACTTTACGTTTAACTTTTAAAAATGGGTGAATAGCGAAGGTACAGATTGGAAAGAGCAACATGAAAGATTTCATGTCTGCAGCAGTCATCTCCATTCTTTTGTGCGGAATGGACCTTAACTATTAACCAAAGTAACTAGTTAGATGACAGAAGCAAGAAAAAAGTTAGGTGATGAGAACAAGAGGCCTGTGCAAAAGACATGTTGTGCAGATAGGAAAAAAAAATCAGGAGACTTTACATATAGCTGGGACATGACGATCTGAAGAGAGGTCACAGTCATTGGGATGCTCAGATGACAGCTCTGATGGACACGCGGAACAGCAGCACGACCAACAGCCACTGCAGACACCTGCACAAGAACCACGCGAACACAGACACCAGCGGGACGTGTCTCCTAAACCTGCGGAACGTGAACTACAGACACACGGCTACACGGTACCAAGGAGAGAGACACGCTGAACGTTTCGATGACGCAGAAAAAAACTGGGTGCTTGAATTCATGTGTCTGGTGAAATTACAGAGAAAAGGTTGGAGGGAGAAAAGGGGGATAACTAAACAAAGTCCATTATAACAACAAAAAAGACACTGAAGAAACAATCAAGAGTGAGGACTAAAGTGAAGTAAGTGTAGATAAACATAAGGAAAACAAGAGTAATTGAAGAGGATGGTCAAACAGGTCGAAAGCAGCTGACATGTAGGAATCATACAGAATCCCAGGATGTCAGGGGTCGGAAGGGCCCTGGGAAGCTCATCCAGTGCAATCCCCCCATGGAGCAGGAACACCCAGCTGAGGTTACACAGGAAGGTGTCCAGGCGGGTTGGAATGTCTGCACAGAAGGAGACTCCACAACCCCCTGGGCAGCCTGGGCCAGGCTCTGCCACCCTCACCAGGAACAAGTTTCTTCTCATCTTTCAGTGGAACCTCCTGTGTTCCAGTTTGCACCCAAGGCAGATGCAGGCACGATACTGCCCAGTCAAATTCATCACCACAAGGACCGAGAAACTCCGGCTGGTGTCAATGGCAGAAAGCTGAACTGAGGAGGAAATCCAGGCTCAACTTATCAGCACAACCAATAAGTCCACAGGGGGAAGGAAGCTAAAGCAACAGCTTGATGCAAACCAGGTCAACATCTTTTCTTTTTTAAGATAGAGGAGAGTGAAGTGTATTTGTACTGTGAATGAGAATGATAAGCACATTGTATTTACTCAATGTGTCCTCAACAGCCACATTACTTCCAAGTTCCTTCAGCTGCACCTAGAGCAGAGCTTCTACTTGTGAATGCATAAATCTGTGTTGAGATATTCCTGTGAAATGTGAGCTGGAAGTGCTCAGTTTAGTCTGATTACCACGCAGCAGTGAGCATCCTTCTGCATATTCAACTCAGTCTTCAGAGGGACTTCAGGCCAAAGGAATCATCAAAGTAATGCCTTTTTAATGTACTTATTCAGTACTTTGTTTCTTCTTACCATGCTTGTTTTGCATGTGGAAAATGTGTTTGAACAAGTAAATCTTCAAATAGAAACAATGATTTCAGTTATCATACAGAAAATTATAAGCTTAAAGCAAAGCTCTGGCATTTTACTTTGTGCTTTTTGTTTTCTTGTTGTGTAAATCCTCCTTAACAAGTTAACTTTATAAAAAGAAAACTATTAATAATGGGTTTTGAATTAAAATCTAACAAATGTAAGAAATTAAAGGTAGAAAAGTCTAGCCTGACCATGTCTTGTATCTACAAGTTCGCTCAGTCCAGCATATGTTATATATTCTGTTGCAAACACGTCACGCGATATCTAACCATAGTAAAAGGAACTGAACCAAAATTACCTTTTACAACAAAACATTCAAATGTATCTGAAAACAAACAAATTAACCTTGGTGTCTCCAAACTGTTTAGTTACCACAGCTACATATATTTAAACAAGAACCTCCCAAAACCTTATAACGTAACGTGCTTCTCCAGTTCAGATGCCCCAAAGGTCTGGACCCATTATTTTCTCTACAACCAGACTGTCAGCTCTACCCCTTTCAGCAGCACCTCTGGGTGCTCGGCGCTTCCGATCCGTGCGGTGAGGCGGGTGCGGGAGCCCGGCGGCAGCGCCGGCAGCGCTGCCCTCGGGAGCCGCGCAGCGGAGACAGGGCGCTGGCGGCACGGCGCCCTGCGCCCCAACACCCCGCTCCCGCGGCGCCGGCGGCTCAGCAACGGCTGCTCGCTTCCAAATTCAATGCGAACGCACAGCGCAGACACACCTGCGTTCTACCAGGAGACCCGTGAGTTATTTGTGACTGAAAGCCGGTCTCGTAACTGATCCCAAAAAGCCTCGTGGCCTGACGCCAGATATTGAGATCAAAACTGGTCTATCAACAAGAAGAAAGAGAGAAGTCGGGAATTTAAGCAAAACACACTCTGCACTAGAAAGACCCTCACAAGCAGGCAGACAGGAAAGAAGAGCCTTAAGAAAAGTTGGTGTATTATTGAGGCAGGAGAGGCAGATCACTGCCAGACTTTACACACTTTTGGATCTAAGGGTTCTGAATATCACTGTCTGCAAAGAGAATTTCACTGAGGTTTCACAGCCTGCAGTTTGTTCCTGAGGAATGTTCTTTGAACACCTCCCTACCCTAGAGAAAAGCTAGTCAGAAAAACTGTCCTGTGGGAGTCCTGGAGCTTTTGATCAATTAGTCTTCTTTGGCTTAATATACATAAACTATCTTTAAGGCCCTTCTCCAGACATCTTAGCCCTTATTTGTATTTTCTTCTTTGGTTTAATTAAGATATGTCTGTTGTTTCTAGTTCCTGATAATCCTGAAGCACAAAAAGAGTAAAAGAGAGTGAATTGGCTTCATGGTTTCTCAAATATCAGTAGAAACGGTGGTTAAACTCCCATTCATTGCACTTTCAGAAAAGGGCTGCACCAGTATCACGTGCGGTCAGCTTGACTGAGAAAATCAATTACTTCTGATTATCTCTAGGTAATCAGCCTGACTGAACAGACTGAAACTGCACTGCTAAAGATTAAGTTTAAACATCTCTACAAATGGAATATACCAGTGGCAGAGTCAGAAGCCTGAACAGTGCCCGTCGGTCTCATTGCGGGTGTTCACCACAGGACCCTCGCTCCTGATGGAATTTCTCTGTGAGAAGAGCGCAGCCCAAAGCGCAGCCTCTCGGAATCACGGCGTGAATTTAAGGCAGAACTCAAACACTCCTTGCTTGCTCCTGTTGCCCTGCACTAACTTTCCAGATAGAACTGAGAGCAGGACGTTTCCTAACGCTGAACTTCCACATTTCTGCTGGAACCCGCGCGGCGGCCCGAGCGGGGCGGCGGGGGGACCCCCGGCCCCGGCAAGCGGGGGGGGACCCCCGGCCCCGGCAAGCGGGGGGGGAGACCCCCGGCCCCGGCAAGCGGGGGGGGGACCCCCGGCCCCGGCAAGCGGGGGGGGGGACCCCCGGCCCCGGCAAGCGGGGGGGGGGACCCCCGGCCCCGGCAAGCGGGGGGGGGGACCCCCGGCCCCGGCAAGCGGGGGGGGGGACCCCCGGCCCCGGCAAGCGGGGGGGGGGACCCCCGGCCCCGGCAAGCGGGGGGGGGGACCCCCGGCCCCGGCAAGCGGGGGGGGGGGACCCCGGCCCCGGCAAGCGGGGGGGGGGACCCCGGCCCCGGCAAGCGGGGGGGGGGACCCCCGGCCCCGGCAAGCGGGGGGGGGGACCCCCGGCCCCGGCAAGCGGGGGGGGGGACCCCCGGCCCCGGCAAGCGGGGGGGGGGACCCCCGGCCCCGGCAAGCGGGGGGGGGGACCCCCGGCCCCGGGGGAGCAGCGGCTGCGCTCACCCGGGGAAACTCCCCCGCCCGCGGCGGCACCAGCCCCGCTCCCGCCCAGCAGACGGGCCCGGGCGGGCCCCGGCAGCGGTGGGACGGCGCCGGAGAGCCCGGAGAGCCCCGGCGGCGGGGCGGCTCGGTGCCCCCGTCCCCACAGCCCCGCGGCGGGCCCGGGGTGGTTCCGCCCGGCCGCCCCTCCCCGGCAGCGCAGGCTCAGCTCCGCCGCCCGCTCCGGGGAAAGTCCCGCGGCGCGGAGCTCGGGCCGGGGCCGCCCCGTCCCGCCAGGGCTGCCCGGTCCCGCCCGCCAGCGCCTCCGGGGCGACGCTCCCGCTCCCCCGCCACTCCGCCCAGCGCCCCGGGAGCAGGGGCGCGCTGAGCGCCGGACGGCGGGGCCGCTGCCCCGGGCCTACCGCGGGCACCTGTCCCCGTCCTCCCGCCTCCAACTTTCGCCCCGGCCGAGGCCGCTCCCGGCCCGCGGGCTCACTCACCAGCGTGCTCCCGGGCGGGCGGCGGCAGCGGGGCTGGGGCGGCCGGGCCGGGGGAGGAGCGGCAGGGGCGCGGGCCGGTTGTTTACGCCCGGGCCAGGGCCGCGGCGAGCCCGGGAGCGGGGCGGAGCAGGCGCCGCTGTGCCCCGGCGCCGCTCGCTGCACGGGCCCGGGGAGGAATCCCAGGAATGATGGAATCCTGCTCCTAGCAGGTGGGCACAGCGGCGCGGCCCCATTGGCTGGGCCCGGCTATGAGGTCAGCATAATTAGGGTAATGAGGCGCTGACATCACATCCTCGCAGGTAGGGAGCGCGGGGGGCCGGCAGGAAGACGGAGCCCCGCCAGGCCCCGCCCCAGGCCCCGCCCCTCCCGCCAGGCCCCGCCCCTCCCGCCAGGCCCCGCCCCTCCCGCCAGGCCCCGCCCCTCCCGCCAGGCCCCGCCCCCGCTCGGTAACGGGCCGGCGGGGGGGGCGGCGGGGCTGAGCCCGCCCGGGGAACACACACGCAGACGCGGGTCCTGCGGGGGACGCTGGCGCAGGGGCTCCCTGACTCCGAGCTGGGTGTTAAAAAGCGCTTCTGGAACTGAGGGCAAACAAGAGAAAAGGGTCGCTGCACAACAGAACAAAGCAAAGCAGCTGTTAAAAGCAGAAACGCGTGCATTTGCAACTGAACCGCAGCGCCGCCCGGCAGCTGTGAGCACACACACTCAGAGCACGCACAGGGGCAGGAGCAAGGTGTGCAGATGCTCGGGTAAAGCACAGGGCGTTACAGCCATGGAGCTGATACAAGGGGAAGATCCCGCAGTTTCTGTAGTTCCCGGTGACTGCGGGCGCTCCTGACGCGTATTTTTACCGCATCCCTGTCGTATTTGATATGACTCACCCAGCCAGCTGGGGAAATTGCCAAAGTCAGGCTGGTGTGAAACTAGAGCCGAGCGCTCGCTGCAGTCACCAAAGAGCCCTCCTGCACCTCCCGGCACGCGAGCTCCCATCTACGGTTACACACGTCTGAACGGGCCAGGAGCCAGAACCACCCGGTTCCCTCCAGACCGGCTCCCTCGGGCCAGCGCTCGCAGCACAGTCAGCCCAGCTTCAACAGCGGCAACACCCAAGCAACTGAGGACCAGGTCTTGCTAAAATACTTTGCCCGCTTTGCATAATTTCATGAAATTAAACTGACACAATAGCTTGTACATGTGAAAGAACCACTTCTCCGAAGCCGAGCTGAGACTTTACCGATGTACCCCGAAGAACTCAGCAATTCCATTTTCTCCAACAGGCACTTTAGCTTGCGTAGATTAATTAAGGAGCAGGAGGAGATGCGGGGGAAAAAGTTCTGTGTTTGTATTGTTGTCCACATGGAACATGACTCACCTTCTAGAGTCAGGCCCCGTAATTCTGCATTTTCGCTGGCAAATGCCACAAGGACCTGAGGTTGCTTCAGGCAGCTCTTGGCTTCCACTGCAAAGGGAAAAAGGACAAGGAGTCAAGCCGAGCCCCACCATAAAGCCTCAGGGCTGCAGATTTGTGGTGGAACCTGAAAAGAGTGCAGGGGAACACAAACACAAAGCACCTCAGCACAATTCTGCTCGTGGAATTTCTCCTATTCAGCTCCTCTCCATGGGACAGACCTATAGGCTGATATAATAAATGCATCAGTATATACACAGCAGCACAACTGTCTGTTTCCTCAAGGAAAAAAAGCACCAAGGCGCTGCCAGGTTTATTTTAGAGCCTGAAACTGTGATTTCCATATGAAATGGTGGAGGCAGCGCAGCTCCCGCACCTACCGGGGCTGCAGCCGGAGCCAAAGGGAAGGGTCGGGACAAACCCACACACCCCGGGTTTGGTTCTGTGAAAGATTCAGAGTCCACGGCGGGGCTGTGCTGTCCAGCTCCAACTAGAAAAAAAGATCTATCAAAATCATGCAAGAATTGCTGATGCCGAAGTATTTTCATATCCTTGCAAGGACAGGTCATGAGATCTCGGGGCCATCAGCAGCCAGCCAAAACGTGTTCCAAACGCTAAATGAGATCCAGATTTAGACTCAACACACTTAGTCTAACAGAGAGATTTCGGTTGCTAAAAAACAGAAAGGCATATTGTCAATTAACAACCATAAATATTATTTTATACATTTCTTAAACTCTTAATCTATAACATTTATAACAGTACATAGTAATATTTATATTTTTATAGAAGCTGATATTGTTTTAATAGACTACTGGAAAATATTTTCATTACCAGCAAGCAGAACAGGAGTTTGATGATCTAATATTTGGGAAAATGGTAGTCAAAATAGTAATGTAAAAATTATTTGAGAAAAAAAATAAAAGTACCCGACAAGAAAAATACTATGAAATCTGGAAAACAAATCCACAGGCACTGAGAAAAGATCTGAAATAGACACTGGTATGTATCATGAGGATAAATTGCCACAGACTAATTACAAACCTTATTAATATGTATCTTCAAGAAAAAAATCTGCCACTCCTGTTTATAACTGCTGGAGGGGAAGAGGTAGGAAGGGTTTCTTTGTTCAAAGGCAGAAAGCGAGCTCCTGGGACGAGGAGGAGCTTGGAAAAGGAGAGGCCAAAACAGCTTTTGATCCTTTGGATGTGCTGTTACCGCTCCCAGCAAGTTCGAGAACAGGATATTTATGAAACATCTGAAGAGTCTGCGGGCACATGAGCTCTCTGGGAAGGGGGACCCGTGCGTTCCCTGCGAACCGTGCTCCCGCAGCCAGGCTGAGCTCAGGGGTTAAAACAAACAACAAAAGGAACTGCAAGTCGTCCCATGTTGGAAATCTTTGCAAACAAATCTGAAGAGCTAACACACCATAAGGAAACCTGGCTGAAGGTGCTGAACTCAACACATGCTTACGCTTGGGCCAAGCTGTCCAAAAAAAAATTCACAAATTCATAAAGCAAAACCAACCTTGTTCAATGAACCATCTTTTGGGTTGCTTGGGTGTTAAAATCTGCTTTCCCTGTTGCATGTACTTTATAACTGAATGATATCAAAGGGTCTTTGTTGACTCAGACCCATCAAAAACATTGCTGAAACACAAAACCTGACCGAGATGGCTGCGGGTTTGTACCTGAACTGAAACACAAGTCGTGCTCAGCCCAAACTCGGGCACCCAAGGGACGGCTCAAGTGCCGGGACAGGCTCCAGTTGCCGCTCCTGTTCCATATGGATATTAATCACTGAAAAATCAGGTATTATATCAAGTGCAGCTGCAGTCTATAGGCCTAGTTCTACAGATCCTACTCGACCATTAATCTTGTAATTACTATTGAAATTAAGCCTGACGTGTTCCATGGCCAACTAAGAAAATAAAACATTTCCACTGTAATAACAGTTGGTTAAAAATGCCTCAGGTCAGTATCTCCCTACGCAGGGGCCACAGCAGCGATATGCTTTACTATTGTGAAGCACTCCAGTGTTAACAGGACAGGGATAATCAATGTGGAAAGGGGCTCAATCTTGTTTTATTAAGATATTTTCAAGTGATTTCAGCTTGTCAGACCAGCAGCAGGGGCACATCAACACCGCGAGTGTGAGGCCACAAAGAGATGGTTCTTCTGTCTCTAGGTGCCCCTCTAAGGAAGTGATTTCCCAGCTGGCACTCACTGCATGTAAAAGAGGAATTTTCCTGAGTTCTTCCAATTTCTTACTGCAATTTCACTTATGTTTTCCAAACAGCGGCAATACAGATACTTCTGCTACAACAGACAGGAACACATGAAGTTACCTTAAGTCTAAAGAGAAGCCCAAGATACACTAAACTCTGCACAATGTTGTTTTTTTGTACCAAAAGCAAACGCTTTTTCCAAAGCGATCACAAAACACCATTATTGTTACAAGCTTCACAATATCTGTCAGTACAGCTACAACGCATAGCTCCATCTGTCCACATCTTTCGATACAACAAGTTAATTTCACACCAAACGATAGCAGCTTTTAAATCGTATCTCAAAATATGTTTTGTCACAAACTAATTATGTAGCCTCAGAAGCAAAAATCTTTTCTTCAATGTTAACACTGCTAAACTCTGAATCTAAAACTCTTCCCTGCAAAAATCTGTTCATTGGCACTGCACCTCAAAGCTGCCTTATATAAAAACACGCCCAAATTCAAAACACTGGAGCACATAAGGTTTAAAAAGACACTTTAAATTTGCTTATTATTTCATTAGACCATAATGTGTTAAATTGCAGTAATTCCAGACAGGCAAGTTGATCCAAACGGGGAGCTGATGGAGATGGTTATTTATGACCCGCTTCAAGACAAAGCTTGCCCTCTTCGTAATTGTCTGCCCCGCCAGCCAAAGGCAGATGAAAAGAGACAGGATAATTTCAACTGGAGCAGGGTCTTAACAGCAGCGTAATCTTCAAGCAAACAATGAGATACAGAAATATGAACACCACTAACGCTGTTCTGTCAGAACATTTAACCACAGGTACTTTCTGCTTGCTTTGTTCTAGAGAAGAGGAAGATTCCACCCCATGGAGGTTCCCATAGAAGACAGACAAGACAGCTGAGCAAAAAAAAAGAAGCGTCAGATTAACAAATTAAAAGCCGTCTTTGGCTATAACCCACTGGTTTTAATTTGTTCAAGTTTTGTTAAACACCAATAAAAGGACCACAACTGGTTCACTGCAAAACTCTGAATAGCAAACTTGGTGTAAATGAAAGGTCAGTATAATCAGTGATACACAGATGTCAGTAAATATTCAGAGTAATCTATTTATTATATGCTTGTTTTCTGATTCTGCCCCTCCTCTTGTGCAGCAAACACATACATATAATAGATATAACTCCCTCTTAGTTTTGTGTCCTAACTTTCACAGAGGACAAGAGAAACTTTAGTGCAACTGGGATCATTAAAATCATTAACATGTTGCAGTTCATGATTAGACGTGAAATTATTTGAAGAGTTTACATACTAACTCCTTGTAAACTACATCATTTACATTCATTTCAAGGCTGTAAGAAAAGGTTATTTAGTCACCAGAATGTCTTCTAAAGCAAAGAAACCAGCAGTAGGTCACTGGACAAAAGTAACATGCCTGCCCTAATGGAACTGGACACCAAAAGACTTGTCTAAAGCCCCTCTGAATGTCCCACCCACCAGCTCAAAGATGCACCAGGGAATCACACCGGAAGAATCAAGTTTAGTCACATCTGTTGGATGAGAGTACCTGCACCAACTTTCATGCTGTTTCTGCGTGCCATCTTTATAGCTCCTGGAGTCTGATCTGGACAATCTCTGAGCACTTTCAGTTCTTCCTGACTATAGCGGTTTCCAGACGAAGGTCAGTTACCTCATCAGAACAAGTGGGTGTTCTCCCCAGGTCCAGCTGTGCCCTCACCGCTGCATTTCCTGGGGACGGGACCCGGCTGGACTGCTCGGCACATCAGCCGCCACATCACAGTGTTTTAGTCGGAACTCGGGAGGTAGAAAGGTTTGGGGTTCTGGGGTTTTTTTCCTGTTGTTTTTAATACAATTACACACACATTTTCAATTTTATATTGGAAAGGGAATCTTGCTGAAATTAGTCACAAACTATACAAGAAACAGAGGAGACACATTCTTTAAACAAGAAAAAGTAGAGCAGAAGAAAACAGATGCTTCACTATAAAAGCTTCTATGCAAGTACAACCTTTAAATATAATCCACTAAGAATGTCGTAAGAATTTAAAGAACAGTGATGTGGTTTCATCATCTGCTGTTGTCTGTACAAACTCTCTTTCAAACGGTGGAATTGCTACTGACTGTCTCCTGGGCAGTTTTCTCCCCCCAGGATGCGGGGTCGGAGTTGGCCATGGTGTGCGGAACCTGCAGTCTCAACATCTGCCACAGCTGCCCCAGACTCGGGTCAGCTGTTCCCCCCTTGCGCGCTCGAAGAAGGTACCGAGTTCTCAGCTCTCACTGTTGTCTCGTACAGGGAGTGAGGCACACGTTGCATCACCGCGGGAGAGCAGGGCAGCCTGGGGATGGCAAGATGAACAGAAAAAACACACAACCACAAACAAAGCAACACTGAATGGCCCCTTCTCATGCTGCACTACTCATTTGAAAATGGGAGGTTTGGAGAAACTTTGGCAGGAGGGAACACAACCTTTCGAATTTACCAAGTACACCATAGAGCTATATAGATTCCATGTAAGAGAGGTAATACAAATTAATTCAATAAAGCCAAAATGAGGTATTTAAGTTAAATATTTACCTAGCTGGTTGAATTGAGTAAGGGAAATATCTTAAGCATCAGGCTCAAGTCTTCCAAAGAAGGTCTTATGGTCCAACAAAGGCAAGTGAAGGAATCAAAGACAGAGTGGTACGACTTTTTTCTTTAAAGACAGTCCCTTATGGTTGCGAACTCCTTAGAATCAAATTCTAATCAAATCTAAAACCAGGAAGAACCCTCTATAGCCATTACACTTGCATGAAGTTTCAGACACATCAGAATATTGGTCTTTGCAGCTGCGTGACCTTCATTTCCTCAGAAAGAATGTGCATAACTGTCAAAATAGCCCTGCACCATTAATGAAAAGGTTTGGCAGAACGCTGGATTCTGAAACCGAAAATGACAAGTAAGTTCTTAGACTAAAGATGTAACCGAAGTATTTGGAGTTTTTATGAATAATTTCAGAATGTATAGTCTGAAGCTTCCTGTTCATGTACTAAAACTTAATCGATTTCTTAACATTTCTGATTTAACAAGCCTGAGTACGAGGTTAAAACATGCAAGGGCAGAACGATTCCAGCATCTCCCTAAAGCAGTCATTAAGTTCGGGATCAGTTAGCAACTGTGCTGTAGATTTTTATCTAGAAAAACAGGTAAATAAGGTCACTGCAAAATTTTATGAAACCACAGTATCAAAAGTGAAAGAGCAGCTGTTCACTCAAAAAATATACCAGAAAACAGCTCTACAAAGGTAACGCCTCTTCTTCCTGCAGTAGATAATACAACATTCATTTTCTACATATTCAGAATATAGGTCCAGCAGAGGTGAATTTGAAAACAAAGAGTGCTTTGTGCTCTGTGAACACCTTACCCATGACAAGCTATCAGACACACGCTGACCTGGCATTCTGACCTTCAAAGCATATTTCAATCTCAATTCTATTTTTAAATTAATTGCTGGGAAAAGGCATGAGTCACAACCCTGCTTGGATCCCCCTCTGCTGGACGCTCCCCAAGTCTATGTTTATTCTAAAGTTTCCCAAGTCGGAACAGGCTCTAGCGTTACCTCCTCCATCAACTGAAAGAACGTAGACCTTACAGTTCCGTTCCCTAAGCCACCCAGGATTACTGGCCTCTGCATCCCACTTTATCTTCCCAGTTTGGCAGATACGTTTGTCGGGGGACGCTATCAGGTCCTGCTCTCTGCCAGAATGAATCACACCTGTTGAGCTGTGTGCTCACCTTGGTTTTGGAAAGGCTGCAGCAGGTACTCCATCCGTTAGTCACATCCATGGCCAGCAAAGGTCAAGCAAACCGAAAGAGAAACCTCACTGAAGCACAGGTGAAAAACAGCGTCTCTGCAGTTGAAACAAAGGTGCATGCGATACAGGCAGTACCTGGAGGGTCGTGTAGCCAGCCACCTGGCGGAATCACAACTCAAAATACTTGGAAAACGGGGAACTGAGCAAGTGACGCAGAACACACCTTACACACGCGGGTGGAAGGAGTCAGCATCCTGTGTGACACAGCATCCCCAGATCCAGGTTCAGGAGCAGCCGTACGTCACACTGTTAGCCAAAGGGGCTGCTCACAACAGCAGGCAAGGTAATAAAGGGACACAATACTGAGATTAAAGACCGGAAGGAAAAGTGGAAGCCAGAATCCAGGTTATGTATGCAGTCATATTCTGATTTCCCACTCATCCTGTGTCATCTTGTCTATTCCCAGTGAAGCGTATGACAGAGTTACGGACTGCAGGGCACCCAGAGCCAGCCCGGCCCTTGCTGCTGACTCACCTACGGAAACCCTGAGCAGTTTGATTGCCTCCAGGCTCTAACATTACAGAGGAACCTTTCAGGACATCAAGAAATAAATCATCTGCCTGGTTGCCTTTAATGAAAGCACTGTTACACAGAAAAAAAGAGAATGGAGCATGAAGGAATATCGATGGTGGAACAGCCAAACCAGCAAAGAGGGATGACTGAAGAACAGAAATGAAAGGCTTGAGAATTGCGAGGAGAAAAAATAAAACAAAGCAGTACGGAAATGGAGCAGGAAGGTATAAACAGGAAAGTTACAAATGGAATGAAAAGCTAAAGCGACTATTTTTCGTGAAAGAACAAACACACCTCATTACAGCAAAGAGTTAGTAACATATTCCCACGTCCTAACTTCCCGTGCAACTATCCCCAGTTATTTTAGTGGATTATAGCTGAATGACCACAAGAAATCTTTTCCACATACTGTTGAGGAACTTCAAAAGCAACTAACAAGCCAGAAATCAATCTCCCTTCTCTTAAAAGTTTTACACAGCAAAACATTGTAACAACTGCATAAAGTACTTCCCAGTAACAACAGAGAGGAGTTCAGACTGTAGCTGCGCTGGGCTATGATTCATCCATGGCCCCCGGCCAAAAACATAAATACATTCAAGACCAATGGCCTCAAGGGGAAAGGTAGGCCACTTTCTAAAAAGCACAGTGATAAATGATTTACAGAACAGAGTGCAGTTTAAGATTTCAGCCTATATGGATGGTGAGGAAGGGCCTTCTTGTCTCACAAAGATTTACTGCACAGACTTGGATACTGGCAACGTATCAGCAGATGGAGTAAACTAGGAACTATTAAACTGGGATTTGCAAAACTCTCTCCGAAGAACAAGAAATGACCCGTTACATTGCTATACACAAAGCAAGCCCGTGAAGCCAAATCAAGATATGCAGTGGGTATTTCAGCCACGTAAGACGAACCGGGCCGGCTCAGATGGCAGGACAGTCACACCTGGGACGGGACGGCCAGGCACGGGCAGCGGGGCAGCCGGGCTGGCGGTCGGGAGGGTCTGACACCCGACAGCATCTGCTGCACATAAAAATGTTCAATTAGCTGCTAAACAGCAAGCAGGATGTTCTTGTTTTTCCTACGAGAATATTATTTCTTGAACAAATGCCCTTGCTTAGCTAGCAAGGTTCGGATGGAGCCGGCTGTTCCACCGTGGGAGCTGAGCTCAGCTCGTCCTCACACATCAGGCTGACTCGTTGCTGACTTCCAAGGTTTTGAACCACCATTTCAGTAGCAAAACACCAAAACCACTTCTAAATGTGTCTTACTTTAGGATTCAGGATCTTATCTTTAACTGTATTGATAATGGCTTTTAAAAGAAAGCTGCTCTTTTAAATGCTTCCCCAGAGTTACAACTGCATTTCATCATTTAAATTCTAGATTTAAGTGCAGCTTGTCCCCGCAGCGAGCAGCAGTAAGGAACTGCAGAGAAGGAGAAGCACTGAGCCTCTAAGGATGAGAGACCCTCATGGGATACTCTGTTTAAAGCTCTGGTACACACACACCTCCAAGGTACCCTCTTAATAGAAGGGAAAACAGCCACAACCTCAAAGTAACAAAACTCCCCAAACCAAACCACCAGAAGGACGGAGCTGTTGGGCTCAGGGGCTCAGCAGCGTCCCGCTGCACCCAGTCACCGCACCGAGGTTTGCACTGGGGCATTCAAGCCCAAGCTGTATGTTGTATGTCTCAACAAGGAGTTCCGTACCTGCTCAGCCACAGGAGCGATGTAGTGCGTGTTAAGCCAAGCATGGGATTAAATGCTTTGCTGGTAAGAATTCTCAACCAGATGTTGGGCAACCTTATGACACACCGTCTGTCTCAGCCAGTGCTTGAAACAGTTTTATGACCCAGTGGTTTCACACCTTGTGGTGCTGTTATTTAACCAGGTTTTAAAAGGCCCATCTTCATCTTTTCATTAAAAAAAAAAAAAATAAGAGTAGCACAGGTTGGCCAGGGTGGTTTTGGTGAATGATGTTACTTCCCAGTATGGGCCATGATGTGAAAGTTCACTTAATTGCACTGTTACAGGAGGAAGCCATGAGCTCTTTAAAAGGCAAAAGTGTCTACTTTTGACACTGTCTACTTTTTTTATATTTGGTCATATTGCTTATTCTGTGGATAAGTTTTTGCTCCATCTGTGCACCACAGATGTCTCTTTTTTGACCCTTTGAGCTTGTACATTTCTATACAACACCTAGGAAAGCCTGCATCCTTGAGGGAATTACCAAAGAGCAATAGTTACAGTTTCGTGTAGGGACAAAGAGGAAATAAATGAGGCAAAATTTGGAATAATATTTTAGTTATTAGCCTTAGTTATCTGGTAATATATTCAGTACATGGAATAGTTTTCTAACAACCCAGTGTGCAGCAATTGGCATTGTTTAAACACAAAAGCTTCTATATTTTTCTGCTTACAGTATTAATTTTCCAGAAGTTTGACTACAGGAACAGAATTCACAAACGCACAGAGAAAAAGACACAGTTTCAGTAGCAGCGACTGCGCTGGATGTGTGGAGGAGAAGCCCCCAGCAGCGAGCATCCCCTGCGCACGGGTTCAGGCTCGCTCGGCCCCTTCCCACACGGCCTGGAAAGACAACAAACACAGCTACTAAAGCAAGCCCAGAACAGCAAAGGTTTGGTTATGTTAAACATACATAAATAAATGAAACTTGCTGACTATTCATGCAGAGGGTTATTTCTGAAATTGTCCCATTTCCTCCAAGGAGTTGACACATTATGTGTGTCAGCTTCAGTTTCCAAATTATTTTTGTGCCCTAAGACTTTCACATATGAGGACTTTTTATTTTTCTTTCCCCCTAAGTAATACAGTGGTCCATACTAAAAATTTGCTAACACCAATTGCTGGTGTAAAAGAAAATCAGTCTTCCGTTGATGTTCCTGCCCACAGGCAGCTTCCCCTACAGCGCTCTTCATTTGGGACCAAAAATCCCACGTGTTACCTCCCTCGATGACTGGCGCAGGCAGTTCTGCCAGCGCTGCACCTCTTACCTGGGAACTATTTCATTCTGAAGGCCGGGACTCCATCCTGAATCTTCCTCGTGCTGTTCATCTGTCCAAGGGCTTTGTATCTGTCAGGCCCTGTTTCGACCACTGGGATCAGTATTCTCTGTTCTTAACAACTTTCCAAACTTAAATAAGTCAATATCTCACTTCAGATTCCTTTTTACTAGGGCTTATGCTGAAATGTAAAAAAAAAAATGGATGGCTATTTCAAGTCTTCACTATATATGCGGTTAATTTTAAGGTGGATAGTGTATATTTTGTATAAAAGACTTCTAGACTGTCCAGAAAGGAACCTCTTCATGCAAACAAAAAAATCCAGCCAAAAAACAAGGTTAATTTAATTTAAGCACTGGCTTAAATTCCCTAATTCTTATAACATAAACTTTTCAAATTGTGGACTTTGGCCTCTTACTAATAGGGACAGAGGCTGCTAGTACCAGACACACAAACATTTGCTGGTTCAAGTCACTTCTTTTACAGAATGTGCCACCTTAGAAACCATAGTCAGCCTCAGGAAAGGGACATTTGAGGGGATTTGTCTTAAAAATTCTAAAGCTATCATCAACAGATAATGCAAAATGCTAGAAATCTACCCATGACCTTAGCAAGTTACTATTTTACTGTAATAATATTTTCCAATAAAACAACAAAAAAAGGACATGTCACATTACGTACAATGTATTTTCTGTCTTCTTAAGTTCATGCTTTGAACTGCTTCCTGGAAATAATTAGCAGCCAGCTTCATTCCAATATATATATATATGTACTTCTAAGTGAGATCGCTAAACCAAATGTAGCTTGAGAGATGGTCATGCTGATCACGTAAGAGACAAGAAGCCAATACATACTAGTCAGGAAAGATACACTTTATTTCCAGTTTTTTTACTTTAAATTATTTTTACCATTGACACTCACAAATAAAATGAAGTGTTCTCTCAATTTTTTCTATTAAGAAAAACATCAGAAGTTGGCAAATCCACCTGATTCAGTGCGGAAAACATTCTATTTACAACAGATGCTCCAAATTTACTGCGTCACACATTAATACTGCCAGAAATGTCCATTCTTTAATGGCACGATTAATGTAACATGCTATGCACAAGTCCCATTTTCTTTAGTTTACCTAATTCAATTAAGCAAGGGAGAACAAGTTTTATCTTTGTGGACAGTACTCTCAGGAAACCATAATAATAAAAGAATCAAACAACAGGTACTTTTGTTCATAAAATTCCCAATTTCAAAGCACTTCGATAGAATCCTCCGCCAAAGAACAGGCATTTCAGACATCTGCACAACCAGATCCTGAAGGTCAATGACAGGATGACTTTCCTCCCAACCCCGACACCGGGACAACACTCCAAGAGTTGTGCTCCCAGCGGCGTGCGAGGTACACGCGAGTTAGAGGAGAGGGTCCGACACCTGACAAGGCTCTCATTTCAAACACTGCCCTGTGGGAAAGCAAGATGTGCGGTTCCAGCCACCTGGATGATAAAGGAAGATCAATACTAACATGACCATCTGGACGGTCAAAGAAATAATACTAACATAATTAGATCATAGCAAAATATAAAGGGCCTTGGACAGATTGTGTTGAAGTACGTTGCTCATAATTGCAAAGAGTGATAGCCCAGACTCGTGAGAATGGTATCTCGGGCTGGATGACCGTCCCCAAGGGCATGGGATGTGTGAATGTCCTCGGGCCTGGTCTGTGAGTGAGAACGTAATTGAAACAAATGTAACGTGAGTGTGGTGTATTTTTAATAACAATTATTGGCAAAACATCTTATGTAAGATCTTAGTCCAGGCCCGCATCTGTAAATCCTATACATTGTCAGTGACTAATAAAGAAGGGCTCAGCCCGGCTCAGCTCTCTGCTCGGCACTCCTTCCTGAACAAGCTCTGCCTGCGTCCCGCTGTGCATCCTGTCCAATCACCGCGCTTCCCCACACTGAAAGGCATCACTGGAAGTTTTTGGATTCAGAATGTCACACATCTGAGAAAGAACTGACATTTCCTCAAGTGTGCCGTGCAGAAGCCGCCAGCACGCACCCTCAGCACAATCCTAAGGGTGAACCTGGAAGCGCAGAAATAACGTGTTTCAAGAGGACAGTTCCATATCTACTGAAAACTCAATGGACTTTCCAGTTCCATAAGTCTCTGGCAGAACTAAAATGGGACAGTGAATATGTTGAAAGAGCCTGCGGGTATTCTGGAAAGTAAAGTTAGCAATACATAGAAAATTAGTGGCTTTGGTTTTTAATTCATATGTACAATCAATCCTTTTCACTCAGGGTTTCTGAAAATCCAGGCTGTATTATACAGGAAAATTCATTTCGGTATTTACAGAGTATAATTCCTTTGCCCTATTGCCATCGAACCTTCCACTACTAACAAAAGTTCCTATTTAACAGTAAAATTGGGCATGTAAATTATTAGAACAGACTTCTTAAATACACTTTAATCTTCTCAAGTGGACAAAGCAACACCTGCAAAATATTTAGATAAAAAGTACCATTTATTTACCCATACAGAGTATGTCAAGACTCAAGATGTCTTCCTTAACCATCCCTTTGTCATTTTATATAATTTCCTCATACTGTAAGTTATAGATTTCTTTGCTCCTAAAAAAAAAAGAGAAAAACAAAACCCAGAAAACATCAACATTTAGGAAGGCTAACTCAAACACTCAAATACTAGCTTCATACTACATTATTTCTCTAGAAGAATGACAACCTAATTCATCAGGCAGACATGCAAACAACTTTCTTGTCACATTCATAACACAGTAAATAATGACACAAAAAATACTTGTAATAATATCAAAGCATGCAAAATAGAACTGGTTCATTCTGAAGGCCTGACGTAGACAACGACCACGGTGTAGCAAACATAGAGATTAGTGATAAAGCTCTGAAGTGGTAGAGAGGGAAACTTTACATCATTGCTCCTAAATGCTAAATACAGGAAGGCTTTAAAGCACCCGTGTCTCCTGCAGCCCCTCCCCAAGCCAATACATGATGCACAGCTGGCAGACAACAAACTATCCTTCCAATTTCTTCTGCTGCCCCGAGCTTAGTGAGCCTTGCCTGGTGCTGTACCTCAGACACTTGGTTGCCTTGTTGCAGAGCAATTCGACGCAGTTAGAACTGAGAAGCATCATGCTGATGCCCACCTTGATTAACTGTCATCAGACCCTGCACCCCACCTGCGGCTTCCTTGGACAAGCAGCCTAGAGCATTGCTATGCAAAGGCTTGGGAATTCAAAATGAAAACAAGATAATTGGTTTTTTTTCATATGAAATGTGCCGCTGACTGTTGAGGTAGAAATGCGTCCTGGTATCAACAAGCTGTAAAGTATATTATAACCACCTTGAATAATTTGCTATTGCCTCATCCTAACTAATGGCAGCTACCATTTGAAAACTGAGAGAATAGCACATCCGCAAGAGAATAAAACTGCTCGACTTGCATAATGAAATGACATCTGTGCCCTTAGGTGAAAAAAGATAATACTGAACCAATGATGGGTACCAAAAACCAGATTAATAAGGAATATACCCAGGTGAACCAAAAGAAGCAGAAGTAACAAGGTGATGACAAAGAGCTGTAATTTGGCAACATTGCCGATATCAGAAGTACCCACGGACGCCAGTGTGAACACCCTGTCACAGGGATGTTGTCTGGACATATTTTGCTTCAGAGTAACGTGCGTGCCACCTGTTTATAATAAACCTCACAGGAAGCCAGAAGAGCTGCCGGACTCCAGCACCATCCCGCAGCAGCCCACGTAAACTCAGCTTTGGTAAACCCCACCAGGCCTCCAGGCCGACAACCAAGGAAGGAGCTTCTCCACTTTCACAAAGATGCAGAAGGATTTTGCAGCAGTCATTGCCTCCGAGCTTTGACATGTTTTAGATACAAAGGGACTGAGGATGACTCCCACCCGATTTGTAAAGTGTACCCTTTGGGTTAAAACACCTCCTGAAGTTCTACCAGGGATGAGCCTTCACCTACAGACCTAGAGTAAAAGAGATACATCCTTTTGCTGGGGTTAGTCAGTGAGTATTTGGAGACATGAAAACAAAATATCGTTAGTCTGGGAAGTTCAGTGGGGTTCTGAGATCCCAGCCAGTGGACCTACTCGCTTGTCCTCCTTCCAGCTTGTTTTGATTCAAAAAACACCCCAAAACACACAGCAAAAAAACCCCAACATAAAAGACAGAGTGACTTTTCAGATTACAGCGCAGTCTAATCATACCCTTACACATTCAAAACTGAAAAGGCAAGTTGTTAATGCTGCACTGAAAGCTTTAATTTTGACACTTATACACACAGGTTAAAAAGTACAGTAGATTATACTTAGTACAATCTTTCTTATTTAATAGAACACAATTTACCTGACAAGACTGATGAGAAGCAGACAGAAGCAATTTAACAAAAAGTCACACACTATGACACACCAGAACACAAGGAAAGATCTTCTGGAACAAACAAGCAACTTAGACCCAGGTTTAGCCATCCAGTACACTGGACTTTTTTTGGGGGGAAAAAAAAGTATGATAAAAATTGATTTTGAAGAGACCTTAGAAAGTAATCAAATGAAGATAAAATACTTTAAGTGAAAGATGCATTCAGGATTAGCAGTCTAGAGTGACAAGTTGAATGAGTAGGCAGTAATAAGGAGAAGTGCATGTTCTATTTCTAAAGGAATGTGATCAAGAGTAAAATGCCTATCACAACAAATATACTGTGTATAATCCATTTTGCACTTCTTGTGTCTCTAATTGCAATTTAAATAAACTCAACTTTGCCTTTTGTAAGGAATCACCCATACGTATATTTTCAAATACAAAGCCACGTGCATCCCATATGTAAGCTCAAACTTTTCTATATTTAATAGGTTTTTCCTAAAAGCAAGCACACTAATGAAGTCATGACAAGATTTTCTTTGCAGCATCTCAAATAACAAGTAAATAATCATGTAAATTCTGAAGTGCCTCACACATCTGCATTAAAATCACAGAGTGTAAGAATTGCAGCTGCAGAACACGGCCAGGCTGAGCTCAGCAGAGCACACAAGTGAAAGAAGTGGTTCCAAAGTTAAATCTATGTAACTGCATGGTTTTGAAAGGACTGTCTGATCTCCCAGGTGCTGCTCCTCCAGGACACAGCCCCGAACACTGAGGTTGCTCTGCTTCACGGGCACATGGACACACGGGCAGCCCTGCAGGACTGTCCTCGCTCCTTCCACCCGCTCACCAAGAGCCTCTCGCACCCAGAGGATTTTCTCCTGTTTCCCCGCAGGGAACACCGCGGAACTCCACCCACCACAGCCTTACGGAATCAGGCGCTTGCGTTTCTGCCCCGGCACATTGCGCTACGGAGCAAAATACAGGTTTACACATCCAGCTGGTTTCCTAAAGCAGCCCTCAGGGTGATGAGTCACATCTGTAGTAAAAGTTGATGGCTGTAATTATGGCTCAGTCTCAGAATCTGAAGCAGTTGGACCACATGAAAACATCTTTCTACTTCAGCTATGAAACTACGACTTGGTGGTTCCACCTCCCCTTTAGATTTTCCACTATGTGATACAGAACAAAGACCTGATGCACATGGAATCAAGACCAGAACATTTCAGTGTAAACATACATTGTATCTGCTTTTACTTAACAGTCCCACGTTGGGTTTTTGGAAGTGTTAGTGTGATAAGATAGTAATTGGCTGTAAGTTCCCCAGTAGATACGCCTGGCTGCAGTATTCTTTATTTCCTTCTGAAAAGAAAGACTAATGCATATACTTCTGAAGAGCTGCCATGTGGAGGCAAACCAGTTCTATATTATTGGTGTATCATGCATACCCATGCCAACACTTTATACATTCACAGTGAAGTGCAGTGGTATGCAATATCTGCTTGGGCAGCTGATGAGGAGAGCAGTTACCACACATCTATAGAATATTTTATATGTAAAGCTGTTCCTTATAGTTAAAGGGGAAAAAAAAATCCCTGAAGACATACTATACAAATATCCCAATTCCCAATAACAAATGTTATTCAGAGCAGCTCCAAGCATTTGTGCTAACTTAAACGTCTCTTGAACAACTCCTTCAACTGATTATTTAATCCATACTATTTTATTTATAAGAAATTTTCAAGGCTTGCAGCATTCTTCTAGTAAGATATAAAGAACGAATCTAAGCTAAAGAAGTATCAACATCTCCTTCAGAGGAGCTAAATATAAGAACATCAGAGCTGGTTCCCAAACACCACACAGACTCTGGCTATGTGGGAAAATAAATCAAACGCTGGTGCCATCCCTAATGGGAAACAGAGAGGCAACCTCACCACAGGCTCAAAGACATACCCAGGCACATTTCAAAAACTAAATAGGGCAGCTAACAACAAACAAAAACACAGAGCTTGAGCTCAACTTCAAAACCACACTGGCAGAGGAGGATGAAAAAGGTTCTCTTAAATGGGTTGAATTTCTTTATTTTGCTTGTTCTCCTTGCCAGTAATGTTAATACACAGCATGCCGTCTCAGCAACGACTAGCCCTGATGTAACATTTCATTTAGAAACATGCTCTCCATTGGACTACCCTGCTACAGACCAGCGTAGTGACTTCACTTCGTGGTGGTGCTGTTAAGGTAAAACAATCAGCTAAGGAAATAATTTTGTGTCCCCCATTACACTTCAAAAACAATGATGGGCATGTAATGAAGATGAATTCTTTTGTGAGCAGCCATGAGACAAGAGTACTTGTGCAGTTACTAGGCAAGCAAAAAAGAAACAAGAAAAGCAAGAAAAAAGGAAGGAAAAAAACCCCAGAGCTTATTTAATGGAGCCACTGATTAAATAAATCTCTTTCATAATTCTCTTGTTTTCACTACTATTCTTAACTAAACACTGCAGACAGAGCCATAACACTTTTCCTAAAGTCTGTGCTAGAAAGCGTGAAAAGAGATGTCGGGGGAACAGAACATCAGACGAGATTCTGTTAAAGAATGAAGAAAGAAATACAACGTCCTTAGGGATTCAATTTAAAAGCTCAACACGTTCCTGTAATACACATTTTGTGCACAAGTCAAGCAAACACTTTCTATGTAGGAGCCACAATGTTTCTGTCTGTGTGGAGTGTGTACCTATAAACACATGAGCTGAGAAGAGCCCCAAGGAAAGGCAAAGCCAGGTGAACAGCAATGGTGCCTGACCCCTAGTGACGGATTTTTTAAATCAAGAAACTGAGATTGGGAGAAAATCTTCATTAGAAGATACAGCAAGATTTAACGTAAACTCAATCATAAATGTTTGGAGAGAAGTATTAAAAAACAAAACACAAAACCAAGAAACGGGCAAAAGGCTTCTCCTAAATAGCTCCTCAACTGCAGGGAAGATCACTGAAGCACACACAACCACCGCATCAGAGAAATACTGAGGTCACAGGCCTCGTCAGGTAAATTTAATTCCTTCTTTAGTATGAACTGCAATGTAGGTTTTTATTCCAAGGCTCCTACCAATGATTTCCCTCAGTGCATAACCTGTAAGTAACCCCCAAAAGATCAATGCTGAATTCTGCTGCTGATGGTTTTGGCCAGATGATTCTGGCAGAGTGCATAAATACAGTTCAAACAAAACAAAATACATTATGCTAAAAGAAAACTAAAATCTCCCGAGCCTCACTCAAATCTGGGTTGCGTTTGAGGCAAAGGATCACAGTAGCGTTGCTCTGAATGAAACTGCGTCTTCAACACTGAACGCACTGGTAGAAAATACACGTTTTTAAGCTTAAGTGTTGGTCTATGTAAATAGTTGGTTAGAAGACAACTGAAGTTTGCTTTAAAATTAAAACAAAACAACAACAACACACAAAACTACAAAAATCACACTATATATAAACCAAAAAGCAGTTAAGAGAAAGGTAAGAAATAGCATTTCATAGATATCTAGTTTCAGGGGCACAAAACAGAGAACATGGTAAAAACTACAAGTCCTACTAAAAGATGGATTAGGACCTCCCAAAAGCCCTGTTAACAGTACAGGCTTTAGTGATTTACCACATGACACACCAAAGGAGCTAATGATTCCCAGAGGTGATTTTCTGTCTATCAGAAGGCACGGAAGCGGAGCGTGAACGATGTGACGGAGCGGAGCCGCTCTGCTGCGCGCTCCGGCAGCACACGCGCCCGGTCCGCGGGCGGCCCCGCTGCTGACTCGGACCAGCGCCCACCTCCAGCTCACAGCAGTGCCTCTGACCCCTCCTCTCCTATTAGTCTGCTCTACAGAATCTGCTCCCCATGGACGTAGGAACAGCTGGGTTACAACATGACATTTGTAAAACAGACATGTTGCAATACAAGAAGTCTTGGCCACTAGGAGGTCATTTTGACAACAAATCCTAAAAGAAAAGCCTCACCTATTTGGTTGGAAACCTTACACCAGAAACTCATCCCTGCCATATGCCTAACTCATACAAAACAAAAAATTTGCTTTTCTCAGTTGGAGTTATGTTCTTAGTTTCCTCCAGCCACTAAACAACATCAAGCAATAGTTTTGTTATGATTCTTCCAGTTAATAAAATCAGACTACTAACAGAAGCATATAAAAACTACAACTGTTCTTGCTTATTTGACTCAGCAGATCACTAATGGTCTTGAGCTCTATAACTTGCATTTCTTTACAAGGAGGTACAAAGTGTCACGTGGAGTCACCAACTCTAATACTACATGGGAAAAGCAGCTCAAGTCTGGATAAGGATTGCCCAGCGGGAAACTACACAGCTGCCTTTAAAACCAGTGATGGCATCATTTGTATAGAATGGCTTTTGTGGAACAATTAGGAATATACATGAATGAGTTCAGAAAATCATTTGAGCAACATCATGCTAGCAGGGAGGATTTTTCACTTAGCAGGAATGAAGACTACCTCTTAACTGGAATTTTAAGTAAATGAATGCTCAGGTCTTAAGCCTGTCTTTTAACTGAGCTGCAGTGCTCTCAGCTTTTTAAAATGTAACAATCAGGGCACCTTAAAATTAGATTACTGCAGAACTCAGAAAACAGGCTGAAGCTCCAGCTGTGTAACTGGCAGTGAATTTCATTCAGTTTGGAAGACTTTGATAGCTGAAGAGCATCCCTAGTTTTTTGATGTTTCTACACAACCAAGTCCTTTTTTTTCCCTTCTATACCTTCTCTCGCATTGACTTTGTAATACTCAGCGCTTTTTCTAAAGTAATTAATTTTGCAGTATGAGAGTGGCAGCAATATCCAATCCTCACCAAATATATGCTCAGTTTGGAATATGGGATGTCTTCAGATACACATCTGCCTGCCAAGCCCAACAGAAACGTTGGATCCTGTCAGAGTTCTCTCCCTCAACACTCATCCCCTCCTTTATTGTATGATGAAATAACCTCATACTCTACATAAGATACAAATACTATGTACTGATCATTTAGGGATCCGCTCACATGTGCAAAGCCAGAGTGAAATATAAAGTATTTCTTTCCATTTTTTAAAAAACAAAAAGAGCATAATTAGTGCACATGAGCCAAGTCTGGCCCACATATAAAATTAAATTGAAATCAGGAGTTGTGTTTTTGTTACTTTTTGGTTGTTGGGGGATTTTGTTTAAGAGTCACATAGACTCCAATTCCTTTTGGCATTTTACAATTTCTCAATAGTTATATAAAGCTTCTGCTTTAAGTATTACTTCTATTTGCAGGGGTTTTCAATTAAACACCCAAAAAGTTTATTCTTTAAACTCTTGTAACAAGACAGTCTTGGGGCCCTGTAGTTTCCACTTTGTGAAATCAGAAGGCCTCTGTTGATAGAAATCCCACACATTCTTACCAGCTGTCAGGATGGTTTTAGCGCTCTGCACTATACTGGAAGATCTCACAATTCCCGAAATGCCTGCAGATAGAAAAGCACACAGATGTTACCCATCTTCGCAGTTTTGTGGGGACTTTTTATCCTCCAAAACACACAAAGTTAAACATTTTTCCAGTTATACAATCAAGCAAGACTGCAACATACACTTAAGCTGAGAATGTTTGTTTCTGTTCTGCTTTGTCATACTAATTGAAAATACTCTCTAAGCTATTTTATATAACATACAAAAAAAACCCCCACCAAAATCAATATTAAAACAGAAAACAACCAGTAAGAATTGATCAAATTAACTATTTAGTGTTCCCATTATTTATCTACTAAGATGACTTGTCACAAACCATTCAGAGTTGTTTCACTTAAGTGCCGGCACATTAACTTCCTATAGCAGAACAAGTTATACTCATTGTTTACTTCAAGATGAAATGGGGATTTTGCACTTTTCTGATCAAGTAGAGATGCTCATCTTGGGCAGGGCTTGTTTGCCTTTTTAAAATCATCAGCTTTTGTAGATAGGGCTTGTTTACCACATTCAGTTCTCATTGTACAGTGGTTCTTAAGCATTAATGGAATAGTAGATAAAACATTTTTTTGAAAAGTATTGGTTTATCTGTTTTAACACATACATATAAAAGCATGTTGATATGTGCAGAACAAAACCACTGTACATTACTAAATACTTAAAAATGTAGACATGCAGCAGTCCTAGAGTTATTCTTCCAAACTGAAAGTTATTCTTCTGCATTAACCAGAATGTAGAATATAATTTCAAATATTTAAAAATTCTTCTTTCAAAGTTACTTCTATAATGAAGAAGAAAGCTTAGGCAAATCCATTAATAAGTAAGAAGGATACAATATTCCACAGGAATAAAATCTGCAGGAGTAGGGGTGGGGCAGGAAGGGAGCAAACCATGTTGAGCTAGTAAAATCCCCAGGGACAAGGCAATTCAACTTGAGCAATCAGCCTTGTCTTGTAGGATTATCGCATGGCTTGCCTTGTCCTTCACCCAGCTTCTTGAACTAGGAAAATCTTTTTGTCACAAAAGTGAAAAAGGGGTTTTGATTTGTTCTCCTAAGAGTATGAACCGCTTGGCTTGAGAAGACGCCTGGCTGCCCACGGGCCACGGCCGCAAGGCTCCCTGTGAACAGAACGGCAGCACCGCTTGCTTGGGGGGCACCGCTCGCTCGAGGGGCACCGCTCGCTCGAGGGGGGCACCGCTCGCTCGAGGGGGGCACAGCTTGCTCGAGGGGGGCACCGCTCGCTTGAGGGGGGAACAGCTCCGAGCTCTACAACCAGACGGAGCTGCAACCACTGTGGCTCCTGTCCCCACATGCAGCTGTTGTCACATCCCTGCAGTCCAGCCGCAGCAGCACAGGCACCGACAGGACAGGAGGACACCTTGATGTCCAGGTGCAATTTATCCCGTACTGTCAATGGAGAACTGCAACTCTCAGGAGCTTTATTTCCCACAACAGAAATGAGTGTTGAGAGTTCCCTTAGCAGCTGGCTAGTGTCTAGTGGCTCTCGGGCATCTAGGCAGCTTCTGCTGTGCCCAAGGAGCTTGCAAAACTGGCCACCTGGAACTAAAACGTGTCAAGTTCTTTAAAGATATAAAGGACTCTTCAAGTACTAAATGTTTTCATTTTGCCGCAGAATAATAAAATATTGATGTCTGCTGCATAAGCTTTAAGTTGTTGTATGAGCATTATCATGCCTCAGAGAGGCTGTGATGAGGAGAAACACCTCAACCTTGTTCCTCAGAGCCTGAGTTCTCCACCAGAGCTCACATACCTGGACTGTCAGAATTGGGAAAGATAACATCAGCAAGCTAGAAAAGCAGCTTATTAAGATGAAGTTAAATCCTGAAGGGGTAAGGATCCCAAACAGACTTACATGTTCTAAGCAGGCCACACGAATTCCTTAAGATTACTCCTTTCAGAATCCAAACCAAAACATATATTTCTATATCAGCAGGAATGCTATTTGCTAGTATTTGAGAGAACCTGTTTGCAATGAAACAAATACAAAACTGTACATTTAAGAATGTATCTCAACACTAATCTCTTGGGTTTGTCTCCCTTCTCTCTAAATCATCCTTCTGAACTCAAGGAACATGTATCAGTCTGTATACCTACAATGTCTTTAAGGATATAGATGCTGACCTAGGCTTACCTTGATGCACCACAAGTCCGCAGTCAGGGTCATGGGCAACTTGCAATAAAATTTCTTCCACGTCTCTGTTTTTTCCAGGAGGGCCTACCAGAGAAGTTATCTTTTGTTGCAGAGTCCTTGGCAAAGTCATTAGTTGTGTAAATTGACCTTCTGGACTTTTATCAATCTGAATGTTATAAAAAGTAAGACCGTAAAAACATTCAGTGTTAATAAAATAAGTTCGCTTTTTCAAAGAAGTCAGTGAAGTGTTCCGGTTATCTTTGTGATATTTGTCAGAGGTTAAAGAATATGATTTTTTTCACTTATAAAAATTATAGATAATGCTAATGAAAACTTCCCAAGCACTGGGAGATGCAGTATCTCAGTTCTGAAAATCACTCAATGCAAAGGTGCTAATTTTTATCCAAGGGAAGACTAATGTACACACATGATCTTGCTGCCTTTGCAAGCAACATTTCATTGAAACTGGATCATTTCTGCTTTATACAATTTCCTTTGGAAACATAAGCACACTACAATGAAAAAAAAAAGTTCCCAAAAGACCACTTAGCTCAGTTCAAACTATATACACACATTTCAAGTTTAGTTTGAAAAAAACGCTTTCTCTGTTTTAAACTCAAACTACATCTGGTTTGTGTAATTTGAAGGAAACATCCATTCCACATTTTCCAGTCTAAATCAGAAATTCAAGGACCCTTTTTGAACAGAATGATACCAGCATGCAAGCCTGTACACACTTGAGACCACACCTGGAATATTGTGTCCAGTTGTGGCCCCTCAGTTCCAGCAGGACAGGCAGCTGGAGATCTTCAATTTATGCAGATCTGCTGCAGAGAGTCCAGCGCAGGGCAACAAAGATGCTGCAGGGAGTGGAGCATCTCCCGTGTGAGGAAAGGCTGAGGGAGCTGGGGCTCTGGAGCTGGACAAGAGGACACTGAGGGGGGACTCATTCCTGGGGATCAATATGGAAAGGGGGAGTGTCAGGAGGATGGAGCCAGGCTCTTCTGGTGACAACCAGTGATAGGACAAGGGGCAATGGGTGCAAACTGGAACACAGGAGGTTCCACTGAAAGATGAGAAGCAACTTGTTCCCGGTGAGGGTGGCAGAGCCTGGCCCAGGCTGCCCAGGGGGGTTGTGGAGTCTCCTTCTGTGCAGACATTCCAACCCGCCTGGACACCTTCCTGTGTAACCTCATCTGGGTGTTCCTGCTCCATGGGGGGATTGCACTGGATCAGCTTTCCAGGGCCCTTCAACCCCTGACATTCTGGGATTCTGTGATTCATTTATACAAAATGTAAGCACAAGTCCTGAAAAATGCATAATGGAGCAGATCTCTCAAAAAATGTGAAGAGTTCAATTCCTCCCACACAAGATTTTAGACAGTTCCTGAAGACATCAGACAGGAGACCAGCTGCCCTATGCACTCTCTTTAGTCAATGGGGAGAAAATGACATCCAGATGAATCACCCACTGACTACAGAGGGAGCCGACAACACACAGCTCTTCACATCCAGGCCTGAACCAGAACTATACAAACTAGGGTCTGCCTTCAATTGTTTTCGAGGAATCTTTTAAGAAATAATTTTCTCTACCTCTGAAGACGCATACTTGGAGAAGGGGTTTCTGCTCCGCATTAAACAGCACTCTGAGAGCAGTTACCCTCTTTGGTCTGGGCAATAACTGCCAATAACCAGACCAAGGTGTGAGGAATAAAGTAGTAGTCTGCTACCAGGATTTGTTTAAAGGTAACACAACTGGGAGTATTATTCTAACCAGGCATTTCCTTGGAGGAAGCATTAGTGATTCTTTTCAAAATTCATGTAAATACTTCTTCCACCAAACTGTTCAAAAGCACACTGATGAGGAAACATGGGGACAGCTGCAGTATAATGCAGATCTGCCTACACTGTACTCCAAAGCACTGCAGTAAAATTGTTTACTGTACTCAAGTTCGCTTATATATGTACTTCAGTTTCTAACAAAGACACATTCTAAAATGAGACATTCATGAGATAATTACCAAGGTGACTCGCAGATAGATACCCATGCCCATGAGTTTGCTGTTTGCAACTTCATGTTGAAATGTCATTTGCACTTGAACACTCACACACAGACATGTACAATCCAAGAGGAAAAATTGCTATGGGAGCCCTGATTGTGGCATCTCTCCCCTAATTGCAATGTTACACTTACATCTCATGTCAGAAAGACAAAATTCAAGGTACTGCTCATTTTGGATACTTGTTTCCCATATCTAGGAAAAAAAATGTTTTAGTATGGGTATTTAAAGATAATGACAGAATTTTCTTTGGGTTTAGTCAACTAATCTTCATAACTAGCACTGCAGGGTTTGTTTGTGAGATGCAGTTTTTGACTACAGAAAGTTGCACCTCTAAGTTATGGTCCAATCTTTTTAACACAAACCATATGTTTATTCACCACTTCCTGGAATGTTGTTTCCATATGGTAGTCATTAGACCATACGTTTTAAAATGATCTTCCCTTGTTCCCTTGCTAGGGCTCTAGTTCTGTGCCCATACTCAAAGCAAATGAGCAGTAGTCACTACATATGCAGAGCCGGGTATTTAAGGCACGTCTTCTGGTTGCAGAATTAACTAAACAACAGAAACATAACAAATAGCAAGTACAATGACTACAAATGCTCGCCTTAATGTATGGCATAATTCTTGCCTTCTGTTAATGTGATAAAGCACTTCCACTTGCTTGTTTTAAAAATGTTTGGAAGAAGAAAACTTGCCTCTAGCCTTCCCAGATGGTGCTTATACACCACTTGAGGGGAGTCCTGCAATATGTTGCTGTACAGCTTCTGAAAATGGGGAACATTGGGTTTCACTATGTTCTGCACTTTCCATCTGTCTTCTCCTATTACCATTCTGAAATCACCTAGTGAAGAAAAGAAAAGCAGTTAATTCATCAGGAAAAAACTCAAACCTCAATAATATAATGGAAACTAACATAGTACAAAGCTGTCACCTAAAACTTCCTTCTCCAATTCTACCAATGTCTCTATAATCCATAATAAGGCTTACTATTTAAATACCTTCAAGCACGGAAAAATCAGCTTCAGAATTGTTGTGTGGCCTCTGATGCGTTGTCATGTCATCAACCCACTTGCCCACATTTTCACATGGACTAACAAAAAAATTCCAGCTGTCAAGGCCAGCCTGGAAAGCAGCAGTAACACAGTAATATTCTTTGCAACAATACATCAGTTCAGAGACTACTAAACAGACTGACCATCCCCAATACTTTGTATCCAGAAACAAAGAACCTTCAATTTTCCAATAGTGAAAGAAAACAATTTCCATTGTCTCTGCACTTCAAGGGACCTGCCTGGAGTTCAGCTAATGGCACGGTAAGACCACAGCATTGCCTTTTCCTCTTAGCCACGTAGTTCATTAGTAGTTTCAAAAACCAGCTACTTTTAACACCACTGTTACATTACTGACTTTTTCACTTTATTTTATGATACATGACAAGTTCAAGGAGAATAAGTAAAAATAAAGTCAGTCTGTAACAGAGCGCTCAGCCACCTCTGTCAGGTACTACCTGGTGGCTTCCAGGATGAGCAGCCGGGAGTCGGAGGCTCAGTGCAGCACACACCAACACACGAGATCCGAAACAATCCATCTGCCCACTGCCCACGTTCAGGAGACAAATGCTGTTGCAAGGTGGCAACTTGCTAGCATGACTTGCTTTATTTCAATTTATGCCAAGCTGCAAAACAAACACTTCACCTATAAATGGAACTGACTCACTGCTCCCAAAAAATGCATAAAAAAATAAAAGGATAAACATTTTCCAAATTAAAACATGAACAACTGTTTTTGGCGGTCTCCAAGGAGACTCGCAGGAGTAACACATAAAATCAATTTTGTCCATTTTGACCAATTTTGTCCTCTGAAGAGTTTAAGACTTAACAAAATGGTAGCAAAATAAAATAACCACAAACATGTCATTGACAGGCTTTTTCTTGAACATTCCTGACTGGGAGTCTTATTGGTTTACTTTGCTCACACAGTGAAACCAACATCAAACCTCTCACAGCATGGGAGCTGATCTCCCATGTTTTCGGTTAACTGCACTGTTTCAAAGGATCTGTAAAATAGTATCTTGGTCACTAGCGCTCACCAAGAATCTACTGACATTCCTGGACAGGTTTCAGGTGGGCAGGAACGCAGCGCTGCAGCAAACCGCCCTGGGTAGCAACCCTGAGCTGCCAGCACCCTCTGACTGTCGCTTTCAAACACAAAATTATTCAGAAAAACCTGCCACACAGAAGCTGCACAAGTTGCAGTCTAGGCTGACCAGAGAAGCACCACGTGAGGAACAGGAACGCTCCTCGGGAGAACCAAGGGGCAGCTCATGAACCCTGCCAGCCCACCTGTGCTTTCATTTCAAAGCCAAACTTGCACTTCTATATGAGCAAAGCAAGTGCTATGTAAAGTCCAACTCCAACCAAACTTGTTCACAGTGATTTAATTAAGGAGATCAAAATTTAAACTGCAATCCTGGATTAAGTTGTAACAATCGAGTCTTGTATTGAAGAGCCATTTGGAGTAGTAATTTCTTTATTTTTTTCCATATCCATTCATACCAATTTAATCACTAAAGAAAGGAAGAAATTCTCTTACTGAAGAAAGGTTAGAAGATACCAGCCAGGAGGTAAGTGTTAAATGTACGCTGAAGAAACATAATCTGGATCTTTAACTAAATAAGAACCTTCAACATAGCACATTCAAAAAGAGATAACGAAGCATGGGTCAGACTATCAGATGAATCATTACACTGAGAGTGGAAAGAAAAAGTTTTCCAAATGTTTCAAACCATTAAAACCAAAATAAAATCCATATAAACAGACAAAACCCAACATTTCACCGTATTTAATCACCCATCCTTAGCTATTAATAAATCAAGCATGTGTAAGAAGTTTTGCTGATGTAGCTATACCTATTTTCTACGAATAAGCATAATTAGCCTTGCCAAGCTGCTGCGTAACACAGCATTAAAATACAGTTATTGGAGCATGCAACAGCATAGGCACAAAGCAAAAAAGCAGGTGACTTGTTATATGTCAGACTGTGGTACAACAGCTCCAACTACAGCTTTGCTCCTCACCGTACACTAACCGGAATAGGAGAGTCCTGCGATCTGCATGTAGAGATCTTCTTCAGAGAAGCTCTCTGGTAACATAAGGAAGGCGGCTGTGACTGCACTCTTCAGATTGCTCACAAGGGCAGCTTGCAGCTTGCTGTTCTCATTCTGCGTCAGGATTTTCACCTGAAAAGCCAAGTCACGGGCAACAAGACTTCAGGAAAGTGCTACTGAAGATGGAGCTAGAAATGTTACTCAAGCCAACATGAAAAATAACAAATTTATTTAAGATTAGACCCTATTATTATGGTACAATAAAGACTAGAGTGTCCCCCTTTGTTTACACATGGGGAGAGAGAGGAACATTTTTTAGCAGCCTGGTACAAAAGGATGTTTTTACAAACACGTCCAGAACTGCTATAAGCAACAGCCATAACTCATCTCTGAAGAGCTATTCACCTTTTCATGTTGATGAATTCAGGATTCATCCAAACGGTAAGAACACACTAGTAGAAATACTTCATATGTGATTATGCAATTAAAAAAAAACAAACAAACTACTGCCACATAGAAAGACAATGGAATTCCTGAAAAAGAGGTAAGTTGTCCTATTCATCTTCATTCTATCTTTTTTTTTTTTTAATAGAGGACTCCTATCATATGCTTCAAGTAGTTTCTTAGACATTAACTGTCCTTCTAGAAGAAGTGTGCTTTATTTTGCACTTTGTATGAGCAGAATGTGAACTTCACATATACACGCTGAACACATCACTGAAGTTGAGTGCTTCCAAGTGCCACAAATACAAGTTTATTTTCAGGAAACATTCAAACTGTTTCGAGACCCACTACAGAATCTACTTACCTAGGATATGGAAATACACTGAAATAAAGAGCAGATCTTCAGTAAGGACTGCATATAGACACATATTATTAGAGAAAAGAGACAGAAGCAGCCAGCCTGGTCTACAAGATGGCAAACTATGCTCTTCAGAAACAACTCTCCCCAGAACAGCTGCCTGTTGTGAGCCTGTTTCCAGTTAAGCAATGCTGTCTTCCTTATAAATGGCAGCTTCTTTGTATTTGTTTACTCTTAAAAATTGCAAACTGACTGGCAGTTATAAACAAATGTATCCAACTTGCTTTTTCTCCCCAAAAGCCCATTCACACGCAAATGAGTTGCAGTATTACCTGAAATTCTGCCTCCAAATATAACCTGAAACACCTCAGGTATCCCTTCAAGCAAATATTTTCCTTTAGCAATGTAAATACTTTGTTACTGAAGGTGAGGAAAAAAAAAACAAACAAGAAACCCCAAACCAACACATAAACAAGAAAAGAGAATCAGACATATCTGCTACACAAAACTCCTGATATAAAGGCCATTGACAAAGCAATGTCAGGGCTGGTCAATACTAGATTCAGAACAGACGTTTCAATGATGCCAACATCTCTCAGAAGGATAAAACTAGAACAATATCTCATTCTGATATGGTGGTGAATGCAACAGTATACAGGCTGCTTGTTCCGATCATTCCACACTAAAGCATGAGTTTGCCCAACATCAAATCTATACAATAGTCTGGAAATGGTCCAGGGTGGATTCTTGAAGGATGTTTTCCCTTCTTTTTCATTTTAAAAACAAAGAGTTCACTGTACAAGCAAACACTCCAGAACTCCTCCTAACTTCTCCTGCAAATTACTTTGTAATTTTTAGAATTAAAATAAAAGACAGTGATAAAACACATTAAAATACAAAACATTCATCTGCCAAGGAGCCCGGAGTAAATTTTATTTCCTTTAAAACCATAGGAGAAGTTCACTGAATGCATACAGAAGTTTACTGAATGCATACAGACTTGCTCAATAAGATCCAATAGACAAGACAGGGTGGTCATGAGCATAAACTAATATTTAAAATCTCATCAACTATTTGCTTCTAAGTACTTTCATAACTTGCTGCTGCAGGAAAACCCCAAGGACAGACAGCAGAGGAGTCTGTGGCAGCCCAAGCAGCCACACAAACTGCTCAGACCTTGGGCTGGCCCTGGACGCTGCAGCAAGTTATGGGCACGTTTGAAGAATATCACAGTTACAGCTTTTCAAAAGGTGAAACTGCACAGAGACGCTGTTCCTCCTCATGGGAAACCACGGAGGCGCTTTAGTGAAGTAAAAGGAATAATCTCCTTTGCTAAAAATACTCCCTAACACAAACTATATTTTTTTCAAAGGGAAATAATATGCTAGGCTTCAAAATTTAAATGCATGAAACACTGCAGCAGTGATACCACTTATGAACAAATTTTAAACAGTTCAGATAGCTAGAAATCTCCCAGAAAGACAGAATGCAACAGTTATCACCCAGGTATGACAAGGACGAATGTTGATTCTGGGGGTAAAACTGAAAGAAGAGCAAAGTTAAGGAAGGCTTTTTCACAGTACGGAGAACAACAGTTCTGATCACAGAAGGGGAGAGAAATCCTGTATACAGAAATCCAGTATACAGAAATTCAGTTAACTAACATCACAGTTGAGACCTATAAACTACAAATATTTTAAATGAGGGATATATTCAATTTTATAAATAAACATGACTCTCAGCCATCAGAACAGCTGAAACTGGGAAATGTACTACCTCACTGCTAGGAAATTAATACACAAGACACTGCAGGCAAGCGTGCACAAAGTATACAAAGATAATCTCATTGCAGAATGAAAGGCATCAAAAGCACTGTTCCTGTTTGCCATTTAGTTAGCCACATCCACATTCTGCTATATAACATGATCAGAGGATTTTCCCGTTACCTTTCAAAGAAAGTTTTTACAGATTTGTAAAATGGAGAAATTCTGTAAACAAGTATGCGCTCTGTCATTCCCCTTCAGGGGAATTTTTATAATATAGAAAAACTACAACTCCCCAGACCTCTCTAAAAAGCACAAGATATTGCTACACACTATTCATATGCTACTCTCACCTCACTTCAATTTATTAAACACTTCCTTCTCTTAATAATTCCTCCAGAACAACAGTAAACACAGCTTCTTATACTAAAGCAATTACTTATACTCTATGTTCAACAAAAAAATCAGTAATGCTTCACATGCTTTCAAAAATCTTCTTCCTCTGACAAGTAATTATGCGTCATCTGTGCTTATTTATTTTACTTTTTAGGTACAGCAGCATTTTTTTTTCAGGAGACCCATCAGTTATGGACAAAAATTACAGTGAAGTTTATTCAATTTTTCAATACAGTTAAAGGGGAAATTAGCTAACTAGGGCTATAAATTTCACGTAGGATGAAAAGCCAATAAACATTTGACACAAAAGAGCCTGGGAAGAGAGGTCAGCATTTCTAAGTGGCAATTCCAAACTCCATCTACTCTGCCAAACATTCTGGAAAGATTACTCGGTCAAGGCAAGCAGCTCATAACAGAAACAAAACCTCCAGTGAAAATTAAGCCAAGATTTCCAAGCCAGAGCAAATGTTTTATCTCATGTGCTAGAATAGCTTGGATGGCTTTCACTCGCAGTGACGGCTCTGGAATGGAACACCAGAAGGCATTGGGCTCTTCCTCCTCTGTACGAGTGTGAGGAGGAAATTCCCAAACTGTTCAACAATATTAATCTGGCTTCAGACAACTGCGTCCAGAGCTCGCGCAACCGGCAAGCAAGAGATTATAGTGTATAAGAAAACAAACTTAACCCTGTCTCCCTTCCAAAAGAGACTTATTGTACATTTTAAGGAGGTAAAAAAAGCTTTCTGTACGTATCAAACCATCAAATTGGCTGTGAGGCCAGGACCAGCAGATACGTGAAACTCGTACAACAGATCTAAACAATTATCTAGTCATTTTTGTTCAACACTGTGTAACACTAAAATCCTAGTCAGTGATTTTATAGATTCTACAAGAACAGACAGCTTAAACATTCACCATGTAATCTTTTGGTCCAATCCTAGTTTAAGTCTTGCAGTCTTTACTCAACGCAAATTCCTGTGAGCCTTATGAAAGTAATGTGGACTGATTTCTTCTTTAATCAATTAAACACATATGCATTGTTAACACACTGTCTTGTTAACAACCAAACAAAATACCAAATTCTTCCTTCTTGTGCAAGTATGTACTCCTACTGAATTTAATTGAAGTTATGAAGCACTATATATACTCAGAAATCAAAGCAGCAGCAAATCAGCTACACTGAAAACATTCCCTAATCACTGTTAATGTGAAATTCAGAATTCTGCCCTTCAGTTATTTTCCCCAATATATTAAGTTTCATTCTTTATAAAGATAACAGCTGTTCTAAGCTGTATCGTGCTATAATATGTCCCTAGAGGCAGCAGCGCTGAGATAACCTATTCAAGCTTTCACCTCAAAATTTTAGTTAAAAGCATAATTAACTTCTGTTCAAAGCCTTGAACAGAGTTCTTTCCTTCCCCGCTCTCCTCTTCAGCGACTTTATCTTAGCGCTGCTGCCATCTGCTGAAAGCACGCTGAATCGGGCACGCAGGGGAAAGCAACGACCTCGGGTTTTCACGATACAAACATGGAGGTGAAAAAACAACTCGCTTAACATATGGTTCAGTCATTAATAGGTATTCTAACAATACAATGAACTAGACAGTAACTGCACAGCAAAGTAGCTTTCATCTTTCAAGATTTCCATTATTTAAGTGGGTTAAATTTTGGTGACTCCCATAATTTGCTATAAAAGGTAAATGTTACATTTAACGTTAAGAGGACTGCGAGTTAATACAGTCCAGTTATTCAAGATTTACTACAGGCAGAAAACTGATTAATGTACCTACCTTTACTTTGTTTCACATAACGCAGGATATCATTAAGGACTACACCTCCTTTCTGGGAGATCACCCCTCTAGGACCAGACCCCTACACCAGGGCAGATCACCTGTTCAGTACTGACACACAGATCCTCAACAGGGAAAACTACAACCAAGAATTTTCCAGCCCGGTAATTTCCTGCGTTTCAAGACGGATAACTGAACAGACTAACGCTTACCGGTTTTTGTAGGCGTCCAGCAACATAAAGGGTTTTCCAGTGAAGTAAATCATCAATCAGGGTATCGGTACTAATTACACCATATTTTATAATCTGGAAAAAAAGCAAAATAAAGGCTGTTGAAAAACCATATGCCTGCACCATTTTCACTACATTAAACTTCACTACTGACTGTAACTGTTAATTCTAAGGAACACACACCTCCAATAAAAAAAAGGATGCATAATATTAAAACATTTTTTAATGTTTAAATGAACACAAGCAGCAAAAAAAAAAATCCTATTTAAAGGCAAACTTCTGAGAAAAAATAAAGTGGAACAGGAAGATGCACAGAACCCTCTAAGATCCTTTCTATAATCAAAGATACAATAAAGTCACCTCAGGCTCAGTCAGTAAAGCAAAAGACTTTAAATCCCAAAGAAACGTGGCCTAGACAGACATTGCCATTGAAGAGACCTGAACATTAAAATACAAACATTCATTAAAAGATTTTGGAAAGGTTATGATTGGTTTTGTACCAGCCAAACACTACAGTAGCTGGAATAATCCACAGTATCCTTTATGATATTGAAAACACTCCAGAAATAGGTTCGTCAGAGATCTAAAATAAATAAAACTAGACATTTATGTGTCCTGTTATTGGGGTGCATCAGGGGGCTTTTTCTTTTGCTCTTTGATGTTAGAAAACAAATTGTGATTTTGTAGTTCATTTAACGTAACTGGAAAAAATATGAACTTTCAACCATTTGTTATGCATTTGCACTTCCGGAGTTTCCAAAGATTATCACCCCAGCAAGGCAGCCAACTCCAGGATTTCTGGGTGACAAGAGACTACAGACTGTGATTTGAGTCATTACAACAGATAAAGGCATGAAGAGACAAGAATAGAATTTCATAGAAAAGATGACTGGTCCTTAAAATAAAATCCAAAATCCCTTTTTACATGAAGAGAACAAGGTTTAAACCCCAAATTCTTTCTTCATACAGATGCCTCTAAACAAAACAGCAAGTACGTAACAGACCGCTTTATCTACCTCTCCAACTTTCTAGGAACAATTCTGACACGTTCCTGTCATTATTGCAGTCATGGATGCTCTGAGAAATTTTGGTGAGGTCTATATTGCTCACGTGGCATTTCTCCACAACTGTCTTTATTTTCCCATCCTTCCTAAAATAACTTGCTTTCCCTAAGTACAGTTGGTTCCCACATGACAAAAGTTACTCAAAATTAACACCAAGACGGACACAGTGTTTCCCTCCCCTGTGTCCTGTCCGCTCTCCTCCTTACCAAACACAGCCTACATAGAGGTACAGGGGTAGGACTTGCATTAAATTAATTAAGTATTAATTATACCCAAACTTCATGGCTCCGGATGTTAGCCATTAAACAACACAGCTGTCAGTTCCTACTTGCTATGGTAACTATTTGCATCAAACAAACTGTAAGAATCCACTTTGCTGTTACTACATGGTCAACTGCTGAAATTACGGTCATTTGCCCACATGCTACATTCCACAACCACCAAAACTGGCAGACAGCAAGTAATGAGGAACACGAATCCAGTTTCTGAAGTGCTTTAGTTGTAATTGCCAAACCTTGCTTGCACTTCTAAAGTGCAAGAGCAGCTGCTGTGCTTGCTTTTTAATTAATATGCTGCTTGTGAAAGTTTGAGACATAATCACTGAAGATCACTGAAGATACCACAAGTTAAAATCAGTTACAATCTACAAAATTTGCTTCCCGCACAGAAATCTGATTTAGGCATATCAATACTTCACACACAAACATTTGACTTTATTTACTCAAACTATTTGTACTTACCCTACCATTACACGGCACTAAGGTATTGTAGTAAATCCCTGCTCCGTAGCTCTGTACACTACTTATCTGTTTTGGCCCAAAAACTTTTAGGAAGGAATAATGACTCCTGTTCTTTCGCAAGTTCATCATATGCCAGGTCACAGAATCATCAACGGCAAAGACGAAGTCCAGCATATTGTCCTGTGGACGAAGAAAAAAGCATTAGGGTTTTTATATGTCAGGAAGCAACCACTGTGAATCATATCAATCTAAGATACACAGAGTATTGAACTGCCTGCTTACTCATTTTTCACAAGGAAAAAAAATAAATCCAAAGCACAAGCATTCATGTTAAATAAAGTTTAGAGATTCTGACAAAATTGTAAGTTTTCTGCTCAGTCTAGCAGAGATGGTCCAAAATTTTCCTGGTGAAGTGACCGACCTTCAACTCTCCAAAACAGGGGAGCACACGAGGAGTTCTCCATCATTCAGGTTCACGGCTGTTGCTAATACACGAGGGCATGACTTGGGAAAGGTGAGCAGATAAAGTCAGTTCAGAGCTGGCAGCAAGAAACTCCACTGGTAGTATATTCACTTGCTTTTGTCAACAAAACAATCCAAACTGCAAAGATTTATAACGTACAATGCATTCCCTGCTTGTCTGGAAAAACCAGCCCACAGATGAGCTCGCAGTTTACAATTCACACCTACAACACACCAGTACTTGCAGTGACATTGCTTCAAATTCACGGGGCCGACCTGCTCCTGCGGCTCGCTCGCTCTGGGCTGCAGCTCAGCTCAGCAGTTAACATTGTAATAGTAAAAAGACGGTCTGTCTGCTGGATTTTTTCCCCATTATTTTGTGTGAGGATGAGATGCTGTTAGAACTCTGAAATTATTATCATCCTCTTTTTTCAGGAAGGACAACGGAGACACATTTAAAGTCACACTGGTGAGGAATGCTCGGAAGGCAAGCCATGATGATACTGTCTATGAACAATTTTTAAACGGTCAAACACACATGATTATTTCCAAGCAGCTTGGCTCCCAAACGATGAGGAATGGCCAAGGATGCCCCTCAGATGTGTCAAGTGCTTTGCTGAAGTCGCCCCCACACGGGGCACAGCGAGGGAGCAGTGGGACACGCTGTGACTCGTGGGAACCGGGCACAGGCCGCGGACACGCGGCCCGGGGGCACCTGCACCAGACCCGGTTATGAAAGGCCCTCCCGGGACCCCGCTCCGCCCCGCCGGGAGGCGGGGGTTCCCGCCGGCACGCGCGGCCCGGAGCGGCCGTCCCGCCGGCCCCGCCACACACCGCGGGACCCGGGGGGCCGGGCCGGCGGAGGCCGCCGCGCTCACCTCGCCGTGCCCGGCCGAGGCGCCCGCCTGCCGGAACACTCCGGACCCGTAGGCGAAGGCCAGGCTGAGCTCCTGAGGGAAATGCGCCAGGACCCGCCGGAACTTGACGCCCGAACTGGAGAGCACGGGCAGCGCCATGGCGGCGCCGCCGCCCCGCCCCGTCCGGCCCCGTCCCGCCCACGGCTGAGGGGACGGGGCGGGGCCTGGCACAGCTCCCCCTGCCGCCCGGCGAGCGCGGCTCGTTCCCGCCCGGCGCAGCGGGGCCGTGCGGGGCGGCGCTGAGGGGGCGCTGAGCCCGCCCCGCGGCCCCCGCCGCCCCGCCGCCGCGTTCCGGCCGGTGAGGCCCGCTGGGGGATGAGGGAGCGGGGCCCGGGGCGCTTCAGGCCGAGTTCCCGCTCAGGGGGCCCGTGGAGCTGAGCGGCTCCGGCGGTCATGATGTTCAGCAGACGGGTTTAATTTTCCAGCCTTCCACCCGTCCCAGTTTTATTTTAACTTTTTTAGGTCATGGCAGGTTTGTTCAGCTTGGAGAGGAGGACACTGAGACGGGACCTCGTGGCCGCTGCAGGTTCAGCAGGAGCAGGAGGGGCAGGGTGAGCTCTGCCCTGTGACAGTGACAGAGCCCAGGGAACGGCAGGAACATGTGCCAGGGAGGGTCAGTGGGACATGAGGAAAAGGTTCTTCCCGCAGAGGTGCTGGACACTGAACAGGCTCCCAGGGAGGTGTCACGGCCCCAACCTGGCGGTGTTCACAAGAGACTGGACAACGTCCTCAGACACACGGGGTGACCTGTGGGGTGTCCTGTGCAGGGACAGGAGCTGGAATCCATGATCCGTGTGGGTCCATCCAGCTCAGAACATTCTATGATTCTAGGTCTGTGTGTCTGTTCCCCTTTTTCAATTGTTTTTCCTCCTTTTTTTTCCGTAATTTATGCTGATTTGAGGCCTCGCGGAGAACAGTCGGCCAGCGAACACCCCTCAGTGTTCACATCGTGCCGGCGCTCACAGGGGTCTCACACTGGTGCTGAGCCCTGCTCGGTTTTAATTTTCAAGTCCCACATGACAAACTTATCTGGACTCCGAGTACTAAATCTATAAAAATGACTCATGAGATTGAAGCGTGTCTTGTTTCCTCACGATTTTATGCTTCCCTGCATCTGTCTTCTCAAAGATCATGTTTTATCTTCCTTGTTTTTACGTCTTTCAAAACGCCCTATTTATGCCGTGTTCCATTCTGAGGGAGCGCTGGCAGCTCACGTCCCGTCTGGGTGCTGCCAAGCTAAATTTCATACTTGCGCTAAATTTCCAACTTCATTAGATCCTTAGACATCACTGGACTCAATGTCTGCTTAAAACAAACACATGAATGGATCTGTAGCTATTACAGAAAACACAGTTTGATGTATATAATTACATCACCATTTATACAATTGTTTTTGTGACTCCTGCCCATCACAAAGGAGCACCTGACGTGAGAGAACAACCCTGGTTACTGTTGGCAGGTGATGTAAAACTCTGAGGGCAGGTGCTGTCACAGAACTGCAGCAGAGCTCTGCTCTTCTGAGCTTTTCTCCATCAAATGGCTCGGCCGGACCCTTCCTTCTGACGCCTCCACTCTAAATACTCACTTTCAGAGGAGAAATCATAGTTTACGTTAGATATAATCACATTTTAACTAACCGAATATTTACTATTCTGAATAGTAAAGTCTCAAAGGTCCAGCTGTAGCTGGAGTTTGGAATCTTGTGTTTTCCACTAAGATTGTGATTCAGTACCTGGTAGTGTCTTTGCACTGATTTAACTGGTCATAAGTCAGATCATAGACCTTGTTTGCATTATAATTATTAACGGTATTAATAATCTATTGATATTGTTATATTAATCCATATTGATTATAACTAATATTTATGAATTAAATACTTCATAGCACACAACATAAAGAGCAACAGATTTGTTGAGCTCACATTCAAAATCCCTGCTGCTCAGGTTAGCAAAAGATTTTGCATATACTTTGGAGAGGAGGATCTAATACTAAAGCACAATTTATGGAAGTATCCAATGAAAAGTTTTTGGGGCACTATCTGATATTTTTCATCCTGACTAAAATGTTGGGGTGCAAATTATACTAGATGATAGTTTACCCATTTAAATATTGGCTTGATATAGTTTTTTAAAATAGTTGTACTAATTTAACACATTCTCAAGCACCAGTGTAAATACATTTACTAAATGTTCAATTTTTTAGTATATTGGCTAAAACTTGAGAGTCACCACATGGGACTGTGTTTGTTGCATGCTGCTATAAATGTTAACTCATCTTTGGTTAGTAAACAATTAGTTTGATTACTTAAGAATTTTAATCAGCTGACGAAGAAACGTGGTGTAAGTATCTAGTATTGCTCAACTTGTCACCACAGAAAGCTTAATCAGAAAGCTTTCCAATGTCTGTGCTCACTTGTTGGTCAAGTTTATTTTCTAAACTCAATTCACCTTCTTTCTAGCTACCTGCAAAGTCAAGAAAAGAAGAGATCCGTAATTCTCCGTAATTCATTTTATTAAAAAAATGATTGGAAGAGAGTTGGACAACACTAGCTCACCATTAGAACTACCTGGAGGAAAGCAGGAATCAGGAGAAGGTACAAAAATGTTCAGTTAAGACAAGGTGTTACGAATGAAAATGATTAGCTAATAAGGAAGACCTCCTATCCCGGCCTGCCTTTGTATTGCATTCAGGAGCTTTACTAAGCTGGCAGTAGCTTGGGGGAAGGATGTTATGCTTCTTCAAATTCACTGTGCTGAACTTCTGATGCCTGTTTGTTTGGAAGTTGTAAATCCATAGCTCTGAAAAACAGGTGGCTCTTATTTTTTTAGGGTAAGTCTAAATTGATGAAACTTAAAAAAAAAAAAAAGGCAAAACATGATTAAATATATTTTTATGGATAGTGTTGACCTAGAATGTACTTGTGCTAATAAATAAGTAAAAAAGGAAAAAAACTTGTTTGAAGATAAGCAGACTGGTAACCTTTCAGAAGGCAGTTATTATGCAGTTGTCTCACATTTAAAATGAAGGTGAGAAAGCAAATTATTGAGGGCAATATGATATCTGGAGTGGTTTTGTTTGAATATTTGTATATTAGAGGAAATCTGAGTAACTAAGTTGTTAACTGTAGAGGTTTTTTTAATCTCTATCTTACTAGTTCAAAACATGTCCTTGATGTCTCCAAGGTGGATTTTGCTCATGTAACTTAAGGCCTTGTTTTCTAACTTTCCTATAAGTGTGTTCTTTGCTGTATTTATTTAACTGTTTTTTATGTATTTTAGGCTAAATCTAAAGGGTTTTTCCCTGTATCTATTACTGACTTTTAAATGGGTCTTGTTTCCAATAGCACAATTAGTTTTGAGACTAAGAACTTCTGATCTGGGACAAAATTTGGAGAGTCTATGAAGAGCTTACATGGAAGTTTGTGTAAAACTATCTTATGTCTCATACTGATTTTTGATCTTGGCCTCTAATTTGTTTTTCAGTCTAACTTTTGCTTTGCTAACTTTGGTAAGAAAAATCTGCAAACACCAGAAGGTCTTAAGTTTCATTTGCACTTGGAGCAGGCGCTGCTGTTGAAGGGAGCGTTTTTTTCTAGCTGCTTGTATCAGTGTAGGTGTTTGCGTGGCTGCGTATCAGAACAGATTGGGGAATTGATGTGGGTTAAAACCAACTGTGGTTTGGTTTTTCTCTTTTTTTTTTTTAGTCTAGTTTTAACCAGGTCACCCATGTGCTTTAACACATGTTTGTACTGGTGCAAGCAAGAGAGATAAGTGGGGTTTTTTTTCTTCTTTTGACAGTGCTGGTTCAAAAGATACAAGTGCTTGTGTTTTTTGGTAATAATATCTTCTCACTTAGGATCTTGGCTGTGATTGATTCTACACATTGAAGTCATGTAAGGAAGGGTACAATATTCTGTATGTTGCACACTTGTTTTTTATTTTCATTCTTTATCAGTCAAGCAAGTTCTAATAAAACGGTGTATTTCTTATGAGAGAGCATGACAGAAATCTGAGCTTGAGTCTTTATTTTGCTTTTTGCCATTGACAATTACGTGCATACGTTGAACAGCTCCCACATAAATAGAAAGCTTATCTGCAGGTGTAGTTTCTGTTTCTTGCTGTTGTGTTCTCTAGGTCCCGGGAGCTGAGGAGTCTTGCAGATGCTGATTTTGCTCGGTGTCTGTTTCTGCAATTACATTACTTTACGTTCTCCATGACTCATTTGTTTTTATTTAAAGCATGGATTACAGTAATCATTGGTGCCGCTGTGCACAGGTGTGAACTGGCTTGCTGTTGGTGCACCAACAGCTAAACACCAACAGGTGTCCCCTGCTTCTGTATCAGATCTGGTTTATCTGCTGGAGATCCTCTGCTGGGTTCTAACTGAAAATACTGATTCTAAACAAACTGAAGAGGGGGGATAACACAAACCTTTTTGCTTAGCTTTGAAGAGGTTGACCTGTGAAGCCACTTGGAAGTGTTAGGGGGTGTGTGCTCTTCGTTACATTTTGCTAGTAAAGCTTCCTCCCCACCCTCACAAGCTTATTTGTGACTCATTGCTATCCAAGGGATTATTTTCAACAAGGACAAAGAAATAGCTGGATATTGACAGGTGTCTCCTCCAGACCTGCTGCTGAAATGAGCTCAGTCATTGCCACACAAAGCCTGACCCTTCTCCTGCTGAGAGATTATTACCAGGCAACAGCTACAATCAATCACAAAATTAATTTTACCAGGCAACAATAACAGTCAAGATAATAGAAACAAGGCTTAGTATAAGAGCTGGTTAAATACTGAAATTTGTGTTTTCTCACCTTGTTTGTGTGTGCTTGCTTGTTCTAGTTGGGAAGGGATTTCTGTGACAGACTGGCAACGTGTGAGAGAACATATTTTTACTCAGCAAGGCTCATGGTTCTGTGGGATGCAGCAAAACCCTGACAGACAAGCCCGGTGCTGTGTTCGTGCAGGGGTGTGCTGCAGGCTGCTCACCCAGGACACGACTTGCTGTGTCCCCGCAACTTCTGAGCTGTGGGGAACTGGCCTCCGTGTGAGACCAGGGCTCACGGATTTCCAGTGGAAGTCCTAGGGAGCCGGGAGCTGCTGGTTTGTGATGATGGCACTGTCAGTCTTCTTGGTGAATGCTCTGAACTGGCGTCCCACCTTAAAGCTTTTGGGGAATTTGCACCTTATTTTCTGTATTTGGATAGGAGTGATAAGAAAAAAGCCACTTTTTTTCCACGGCCCCCTGTGGAAATATCAAACAGCAACAAATTAGGGTATTCCCCTGTGCCATTATTGGATGGAACAAATAGGAGTAGTAGGTTATCCCTGGTTTGTGACTTCCTATTTCAGCTCCGCACTCCTGAATTATTAACAGCCTTGGCTCTGGAGAGGGAACAGAGTTCAGGCTGTATTCCCAGCCCAGAGCAACGCCAGCCGCTGGCTCACCAGTGCCTCTCTTTGGGAGAATTATTGAGTTGAGCAATGAAATGCTGCCTGAAGGTGACTTCAGTAACAAGTCATTACACTGGTAATAATACTTTTGGGGTGGTTACTGTAGTAGGATGTTTCCTTACCATTCTTATTTTTAATTTCATTTTGTGAGTATTTCTAATTGAAAGAGTATGGCATGATTAACCACAACACCTATTAAAGACTTGTTTTTTTTCCTGTGATCGATGTAGATGGTGTGAAGCCAGATGAAGTGTTGCGCTAAGTGTGTGATGATTTGAGGTTCTGAATGCCCACCATGTCCTCTGGGGTGCTGCCTTGGTATTTCTACGTATTTCAGTTGATCAACAGTCAGCTATAGCTTAGCTGCATTTCATTACATTGTAGTTTGTAAAAGTGAGTGAGATTTTTGTAGTTTGCTTGTACAATCTCTGTGTTGCAGGAACTTCATTGTACAACAGCTTGAATTAAAGCATATTTAACTGCCTAAATTATTACTAATATCTTTGAATCTATTTGTAGGCAAGAAAGTTATAGCTTCAATACAGGACATTATTTATTAGTTTAATAATTGTAGCCACTAAACTACATATTCTGTTCATCTATTACTAAAGCAGTATTAAAATTCTGTGCATGCAGAAAAACCAAAAAGGATCATTAAACAGAATAAACAGCAAGTGACACTGAAAAATACATTACAGTGATATTTTAAGCTAATGCTTGTGTGGGCTGTGTGAAAGCACAAAGAGTTTATCTCCTACAATCCTTTTTTGCAATTCTGCTACCAAACAAGCAGTTTGTGCTGCTTTCCTCTGTCTGACGGGGCTTGGTAAGGCCTTTCATGTCCTGAAGCCAGAGAGGAGAGCAAGGCGGCGGGGCTGAAAATGGGGGAGCCATGAGGGAAGGTGTTGACCTAGAAAACGACTGACACACTATTAATGACCGTGTCTTCAGAAATGTCATTTTAAGACAGTTTATTTCATTTTTCATGAAGGTTGATCTCAATCAGGAGGAATTGTTTGTCCCCTGTATAGTCTTAATTTATGCTCTTTATCTTTTCTAGGTTCTAATCCAAATGGAGACTCTAGATTGTCCTTCTTCATTCCATATATGAAAGTGTCATTGTAGTTTCTTGTTTTTGAAAATATTCACTTGCATTGTATTGTTGCTGTTGCTGGAACCCTAGCTTTTTTTGCATTGCTTAAGGTGACTTCTTTGGAATTGTTATAGTGGGAGATACAATCAGTGAAATTAATATTCTGTGAAAAACTGATGTCTTATGATGATTAGTTTATGATGTCATGGAAATATGAATTAATGCATCAGGTTGTTAAAAACTGAGAACGTATCTTTTGACATTTTGTATACTAATTTAGAAATAACCATGCTTATCTGTATTTCACATGGACTTGGATGTCTATAGTGGGACAGAAAAATATTTAAAAGGGCATTTTCATGTAGCTAGTTAGTCCTATGGGGTTAATGTTTCATTTATTTTACCATAAATGCTGCTCCTTGAAGTGCCCAAGTAGATCTGTCTGAAATGTCTCCAGTCCACATTTGCAGTTCACCTCAGTAGTGGTTGTATTCACTTTCTTATTCTGCATTTAATTCCATAAGGCCTTGTTTTCCTCATTTAGAAGAACCTCAGAGGACATGAGCTGCTTTGCAGAGTAGTAATTATAAGCCAGATCTTTTTCATGGTCAATATTTTCCTTTTGGTCTCTTGTAGTTACATAATCTTTGAAGAAGTTTGTGGAACACAGTATCTTACACTTCAATGCACCCGTAATTGGATAAATAGAAAAAAGAAACAGTTGACGTTTAATTTCAGTTAAACGAGAGTTTTTCTTAAGTTCAAAACTTCAAACTAATTTGTCTTATAAAAAGACTTTTACCAGAAGACTGGAAATGCAAGAAAGCTTCTGCTTATTAAAAAATAATAATAAATAAATATATATATATATATATATCATTTGCAGTGCTGGACCTGGAATACAGATCAGAAGAGTTGTTTTCCCAGCAGTGTGAAACTAGTGCTTGCTGGATGTATTAGGTTTTGGATGTTTGCTCTGTTCACTGGATTCCTGCATGACCTGGCAATGACTTGGGTTTGGGTCTGTTTTGGTGTGGTCTTTTTGTTGTTTTGTTTTTTTGTTAGGGTGGGGAGTCTACTCACCTTGGTTATGCATCTTATTTAGGAAAACAATAGGTTTCGTACGTGCTGTGTGCTCCTCCATGAGCACCACGGAAAGCAGCTGTGTTAGTCCCGGCCTCGCAGCGAGCACAGACAGTTCCCGCGTTGAATCTGAGATGTCAGCTGCACGGCTGGGGATTTTAAGTGCTTTTCTTGGGTTCTAATTAGTGATGTCTTGAAACACAGTTAAAATTCAAATGATTCCTGTAGTAGCTGTTTATCTTCATAGTAAATGAGAATAACAAATGTTTCTTGATAGAAAAACACACGTATTTGGTTTCCCAGTTAGAAACAGTCTGTTCTGCTGATGTAGGTCAGCTTATGCAAAGCTAAAAACACGGGAAAGGGTCACTCTGTGCTCTAGTGGTGTCAGGTTAGAGATGTGTGTTGGTCTTTAGGAAACTGAGGCTCCTGTAGCCTTCGAGAAGGGATGTACAGCTCTGCTAACGCTTTACCACAGAATTCAACTGTGTGGGGCTTCATTAACACTGTGTGACCTAATTATTCCATGCGTGTGTGGGCCACAAGCATTTGATACTTTGAGTTCAACATGTGGGGAGTTGCTGTTAACTTCTTTTTCATAATAAGTGATTATATAGCCAATGTATGCCCAAATTTGATGTTATATTCTGATGTTCTTGAATTTTGGAGAGCAGTTTTTCACAATCTGGTCAAGACTGTGTTCCTCTCTCTGTTTTACCTATTTTAGGCTGCTTGAGGGTAAGTGCTTTTAAGGTTTGTATTTCAATATGCTGCTAACAAGTCTATAGGATAGCTAGCTTTGCAAGCTTAATTACATATTATAGAAGAAAAGGATTCCTGTATTAATTAAGACATGTTTCATCTTTACAGATACCTGGATTTAAAAAGTAGAACAAGGGGAATCCTGCACATATGTGCATACTGGATCATTAAAGGGAACTGTCAGTGTTACCATTTGTCCAATGACTGGAACACATTTTGCATGGGAGGTGACAGAGTTTGGCTATGTCACATCTGTCCAGGTCATTACTAGTTCTTGGTGTTTGTGTACACCCACAGAAAGAGTATTCCTATGAAATGTGTATGCTTTCATTATTGTTATCAGTCAGAATAATTAAAATTGTCTGATAAGTCATATTGGGAGGCCTCTCTGAAGGTGAACGCTGCGGTTCATTGGCAGAAGCACAGAAGCTGGTTCAGCTCCTTCGTGCATTCTCTTGCTGGGCTCTGGCCACGTAGGAGGCTTAATTCTCAGCTCTGTGTTTCTGCTGTCTTCCAAGAGAAATGAAATGTCATTGCTTAGAACTCATGTTTTCAGAATAAAATGCACAGCCTCCCGAAATACTGTGTTGACTGAGTAGTTCACCCACTTTAAGCCAGATTTGTAAAGAATTCAAGCCAATTAAGCCTGCTCAGATCTCACTTCTTTAAGACTCCTCTATTCCAGAGCTGGAATCAATGTCAAGTGTTCCTGTTGATTTTCTGGGAACTATTAAAAAAAAAAATACTGTTCACTAATAGTAATAGACTGATACTTATGACTATCTTAGAGGTGGGTTTCAAAGCCCTCTGACTCGCAAAGACTTCATTTTCAGATTTAAAAAATAGTACATAGCTTAAGTAACCAAACAACAAAAGCACATTGGCAGTGCAGGATGCGTCATGGCTTGGCACTGAGTGCTTTCTTCACATGGTGACATGTGCGGAGATTCTCAGACTAAAATGAATCACGAAGCAAATTACGTTTTTCGTTTACAGAGACCATTGAGGGAAACCAGAGCTGCAAAATACCAAAAGATGTTTCTCAGAGGAAAGTAGATGAGGGTCTTATTCAGCAGGCGACTCTGGGTGTCTGGTGGCGTTCCTGCTGGCCTGCAGCGCGGCTGCTCTCGGCCTGTTCAGAGCACATGCAGCCCAGTGGTTCCATGTAGGCCAGAACTTGTCCTGCCTGCAATAATAAGACCTCCTGAGGAGCAGAATGTGAGTTTGTGTTTACAGTGCCTCTGGTTGTGCAAAGCAAACTATTTTCTGCCTGTAACGTACCCTGTGGGCATGAAGTTAAAATCTAACCTGCTAGAAAATTACTGAAATGTGAGAAACAGCTCATTATTAAGTGAATCATATCCTTAATGCAGCTCTAGGATGAAGAATAATAATGTGTAAGGAAGAATACTCATTATACTGAAGTGAAGTGAATTAGTCAAAGTGCTGCAGAAGAACCTGAGCACCTGCAGCATAACAGGGACTTAAAATGCAGTCACAGATTCCTTTTTTATTCAAGCATCAAAAATTCAAGTTTTGTGTATTCCGCAGGTAGCAAAAACCGATTTTGGATTTGGACAGACATAAACGGTATTCCTGTCCAATTTACTCATGGAAGAATGTCAATGTTTAATTCAATCAAATGTCCGAGGTTGTTCATATACAGTTTTTCTTGGTGTACTTTTCATTCCATCATGTTGCCAGTGTTTTATTTCAGCGCATGCCTTTATGTTTTCCCCTTTTCTCATGTTTTTCGTGCAGTGTACCATCACCTATCCATCATCTCTAGTTTATTGCAAACTCAGGTTCCCCTTCCAGAATATCACACTGATTTTTTCATTTTTCCTCCCTTCCATTTGCTCCAAGCTCTGACAAATCCAGCCTGGCCTCTCCCTCCCACCTCCTGCAGTGCAGAGTTTTAGCAATGTCCATATGCAATATAATAAACCATGGTGGTATCTAGCTACACTATTGATAGCATAAAATATTTTAAATGCAGGAGGATGGTTAAGGTGGTTATTGTCTGTGTGTTATGTTATTGAAACATAGTGGTTTTATTTCTGGGTGGTTTTTGGTTACAGGTTATTATCCTGACTCTATAGATCTTATCCATGAAACAATGTCTATAACATTTAACATCCCCAAACCGCAAAAAGCAATTTGCTTTCAGATTGTGAAGTTTTCTGTGGAGTTCCAGCTCGCTGTAATTTTCTGGCCGTGGAATAATGACAGCAATTCTTCCTTCCCCCACTTTAAATGTCAATACTCTATTTTCTGTATTTGAACAATATCACATCTGATGACTACCTGAAGTTTTTTTAACCATGACAGAAACATCATTTTGGCCTTTTTCCCTGTGGTCAGTCCATGTAGCCCTTCGTACAGCATATGATTAATTAAAATGGTTCTCCTCCTAAATTTTCCTTCCTCACCTAATTTTAACAGGAAATTGATGGTGACCCAATATGTTAAGCACTAAGAATTTGTGATAAATGTATATTATTTCAGTCTAGCTTTATGCAAAAAGTCTTACCCTTTGTTTTTTAAAAAACAAAACAACGAAAAACCCAAACTGTTTAGATTCAGAATCTGATATTATTCTGAATTGCATTTATTTCCTTTTATTCAAAAGAATATTGTGTACCTTCATCAAAACCATATTTCTACTGCCTAAGAGCATATTCTTCACTGATCCATGTAACCCGTGTGGAAGTGGCTTTATGGCCTGGAGTTCAGTGTGAGCACATAATGGGCTTTGTGCTGCTGTGCCTGCACTGAGGGCAGCACCACAGGACTTAGATATATGCATTCCTTCAATTTATCTTTACTGAGATGAAAACAGACTATTTCTTCTCAAGCTTATGTATTGTATATTGTTCCTGAAATACTATGAGTTTTTCTTCAATAACGGCAAAACATAACCTTGTCCTGCAAGGTTATTTTCTGTGAAGAAATCACTCCAGAAATAAGTAGCAAGCAGATTTCTATGTCAAGTGACTGTTACATTGTTTACTTAAAGATCTTATTTAAGATGCCCTTAGAGTTGTCTTCAGATCTGTTTTTTGACTTCAGTTGCCAAATGTCCTGCTGATTCATTTCTCTTAAAATGTGATGTGCTCAAAATGAACTTGAAAAGAGTAATCGGTTCAGTTTTGCAGTTGTTGATTTCTGTATTTACACAATTTGGCCATTTAAGAGCTTTGTAAGTGAAATAATCTGTTCCTATAGCAACATATATAGTCTGGAAGAGGTTCCATGATGTATAAATTATATTGAATCCTTAAAAACAAGAGGCAAGATTTAAAAAAAAAAAAAAAAAGTAAAAATGAACAGCTGTGAAGAATACGGGTTCTGAGACAGCCCGTGTATATCAGCACTAGAGGACATACCTCTGTGAGGTGTTGCAAAGGTGCCGTTGCGTGTTGGCAGGAGCTTCTGGAGCGGCAGAGCTTGTCTGTCCTCGCGGTGACGGCAGTGCCAGCGTGCCTGACTCCACAGGCTTACAGCACCAGCCGTATATTGAACTGTGAGGTGTTGGCACGAGGGTTTTTGCAGAGTTAGAAAAAGTGTATTTGGTTGTGTGTTGGGTGTTTGTCTTTTTCAACAATTCAGACTTACCCTTTCCATTTATTTGTTGGAGACCAAGCCCTGAAGTCCAAATGAAGAGTAAGGTGCTCACTTTGTTTTCTTCTTACCCTCAGCTTTTTTATTTGAGAGAAGTGAGGTGGACTGTGAACCGGCTGAAGGGAAGAAGCCAGAGAGTCGTGGTCAATGGGGCAGAGTCCAGTTGAGGCCAGTATCCAGTGCAGTGCCTCAGGGGGCAGTGCTGGGGCCGGTATTATTCAATATATTCATTGATGACTTGGATGAGGGAACAGAGTGACTGTCAGCAAGTTTGCTGATGACACCAAGCTGGGAGGAGTGGGTGACACTGGAAGCTGTGCTGCCATCAGAGACCTGGACAGGCTGGAGAGCTGGGCAGGGAAAAATTTAATGAAATATAACAAGGGCAACTGTAGAGTCTTGAATCTGGGCAGGAACAACCCCAGGTTCCAGTATAAGTTGGGGAATGAGCTGTTGGAGAGCAGTGTAGGGGAAAGGGACCTGGGGGTCCTGGGGACAGCAGGGTGACCATGAGCCAGCACTGGGCCCTTGTGGCCAGGAAGCCAATGGGACCTGGGGTGGGTTAGAAGGGGGTGGTCAGTAGGTCAGAGAGGTTCTCCTGCCCCTCTGCTCTGCCCTGGGGAGACCACACCTGGAATCTTGTGTCCAGTTGTGGCCCCTCAGTTCCAGCAGGACAGGGAACTGCTGGAGAGAGTCCAGCGCAGCCACCAAGATGCTGCAGGGAGTGGAGCATCTCCCGTGGGAGGAAAGGCTGAGGGAGCTGGGGCTCTTGTGGCTGCGCTGGACTCTCTCCAGCAGTTCCCTGTCCTTCTGGAACTGAGGGGCCACAACTGGACACAATATTCCAGGTGTGGTCTCATATCTTAATCTCCAGTTTGATATGTACACATGACATAAATTATAATAGGATACACTTTGAGGAAATTTGTATGAGGAAAAAGCAGAAGTTTAATACTAACCCGTTCAGCTGTCTCCCCTGCTCTTGTCTGGCTTCCCCACTGCCAGCAGCCAGGACCCGCAGCCCTGGGGCAGGCGATGGCTGGGTGTGCTCCAGGGATGGGAGAGAAGACTAAAGTTCTTCCTCTTCCAGGGCAGCAAGGAGGGGTTTGCTTGCTCTAGGAGGAGAGAACTACATCTCAGTCTCAGGTTTCACTTATGTCTGTAACAGTCTTGATCTTATGAAGATGCTGACGTTTACAAATGTCTGGATACTTTCTCATTTAGAACATTTAAAATTATATCTATGGATTAGTATAATTTGCTAAAAAACTGCTGGTTTTTTCTGAGCTCCTGCATAGCTTTCTAATATCTTAAATCATACAGAAGAATTCCTCAGAGTTGGAGATGTTTGTGACTGCTTGTGATGTGGTCCCGACAGTTAAATTCTTTGTTTGTGCATGCGATTTATAAGGGCCATAAATGTTGCCTACCTGCAGTAGCTGAATAACATTTTAATGCTAAAACAGACTTTATTTTGTTGCTCCTTACCATTTTTGATTGGTGAGCGTAGAGTACTTCAGATAACAGAAGTATAAAATCCTATTTGTTGTAGTACAGCTTGTTCTTCTGTCTCCATTTTACTTCCGTTACCTTGTATATCTTGTTTTCGCTGACTGGACAGCCATCTCTGTTTTAATAGACTTTGTGTTTCAGCTAACTCAGTACTTTGTGAATAAAACTAGTGCTGTCTTAAAACACTTAATTTTAACTTGAATTTTTAGGTTTTAAAAATGCAATTAAAAAAATCACAGTGCAACTTTAAAATTATGTGCTTAAATTTAGGGGAAATAATCTGTCCCTTTTTTGGTAATCCAGAAGTTCTGTTTCTCTGTCTCTTCTTAGAACACAAAATTAAAGCAGATTTTTATATGAAAAATGGAATGTTCAATCTTTTATTTGTATTTTAAATGTATTGGAATTCTATTATCAACAGATAAGGCTATAATATCTATTCAAAAATATTTGACGTGTGCTTTCTGGTAATGCATCCCGGTATCATACCCGTCTTGTATGTGTCTATCAACACTTCTCTGTCCACACTAGAGGTTTCCAGGAAGGAAAAGCCTGAACACAAAGCCAAACTGTAAAGCCTATTTTTTTTTTTAAGAACTAGAAACCTGTATGTGTTACAGAATACGCCTCATGGTTAGAGTATAAAGTCACTCGGTTCAGGAGATCTCAAATTTACTATGAATAACTTATCTACAACGTTAAGTTACTAGCATGTAGTTTCCTCTAAATAGGACAAATGTTACTGTATATTAAACCCTGCAAGTTTGCTTTTTCCTTGATTTCAGTGTACAAGCTTCAGACAACACTCAATCCTGTGCCAACACAGAGGCGTGCTGGTTGTATTATACTATGTTCGTAAATCTTCTCAGCCATTGTTTGAAAGTATTTTTTCCATTTAAGAGTGGGTAAATGGAGTTTAAATAAGACAGGAGTATGGGATGTTTTTGGAGAAGGTTGTTCTTCCCCAGCCATTACTTACTAGGAATTCTGGTGTGTGCAGCGGGATGATTTGCCTGGTTTTGAGTAACTATTAGAACTTGGCTTGTAAAACTCCTAATATGTGGTCTTGAACAAGAAGTTCATAAAGGGCAGTGGAACTCGTGGCTTTACTTACCTGTGTCATTACTCCAAACAAGGTGTTGCAACAAATCCCCTCTCATTAGAGAACATGTTCTCTAACTCGATGGATGCCAAACTGGCCTGTAAGCAGCACTTATGTCTGCCTGGTCTGGTACCGGAAGGTTTGGCCTCATACAGGTTCCACCAAGGAGTTTGTACTTAGGGACTACTCAGCGTGAACAGAGATCTTGGCTTAAGGAATTTGTCACAGGAGCATCGTGTCTGAAAGCCCATGGCCCCATCCTTGGAACACCAGTGCTTTTCCCATCTTCCTCTTCTGTGTTTGTCGCTCATGCATTTTTCTCCTGATGCTTGGCCCGTAATAAATTCATCATGTTTGATGTGTCAGATGGTAAAAGCATTAAAAATGTCTTGCGTGCTAGAGTAAATGTGTCTTTCATTGTGCACGCTTTAATTTTTTTCCCATGTATACTCTGACAAGAGAGTCCTGTAAGGCAAAAGAGAAGAACAACATTTTCTCGAAATGTTTCAAGTAACTTGCACTCCTGCATTAATATTGTTTTGTGGTTTCCTATACAGATTTGCAAACCTATATCTCAAACTGCAGAGATCAGAAGGCAAGAGTAAGTGTTTTGGTATATGTGTGATATTCAACTGCTTATAATTAGTGTGAAACAAAACACAATGCTGTAGAAATTCAAGCAGAACTCTGGCTACTTTAGAAAATCCAAGGCACAAGACCCTAAAGGCTGTACCTGGGAAACTTTAATCATAAGGTGTTGGAACAGAGTATAGTGACACTTACCATGGATGTGAATGTAAAAGTGAGTGTTTGAAGATAAGCACACTGTAAGTTTCTGTCAATAAACAGACAGTTTAATAGAAAAAGCATTTTGTATACTTGGTACAAGCTCTAGATAAACATGATAGTTTCTTTGGGGAAGATCAGAATAGACTACAAACTATGGCAAGATAATGAGGGAAAGGAAGGTCTGTTTGCCTGAGCTTTTTCTGAGTGAAATAAGAGACTGATCTCTCTGTCTGCTCCTTCTAGACGCATGAAACACGGTTAAAATAGCTGTGTTGGAAAGAACTTGCATCATTTCCAAAGTCTGAGGCATTACAATTGAAGATAATGAGTTCACGTATTGGGATTGGTTATGTTTAGGTAAGTTCAGGAGTATCTTTCATTCTTACTTAATACTGTCAGTAGCTTTCAGCAGTTGTAATTTTCTCCTTACCACATATAGGTATGAGCCAACAAAAGTCTCTAGCAGGTGCATAACCACAGATTTTGCATATTAGAAGCTGGTCAGAGAAATGCTTATTCTACAAAATTTTAGAAAAAAAATCCCTTCATTTGAATAATACAAAAACTTTTTTGAGAAGAGTAAGAATACAGTAAATTTAGATTATTAAGACCCATGTTCTCCCCAGAAACAGTGACCTCCCATGTTAAAAAATGTGTGCCTTTATTAGCTGAGATCATCTCTAGTTTTGAGAGAGGGTTCCATACAGCCGTCCTTTTTGGAGCTGTGTAACTCTGTACATGGATTTGTATTGCTGCAATTCTAAGTGCCTGAAATCCGTGCATAGGAGGTCTCTTTCTGAATGGTGAGTATTTGTACAAGAAGGAATACATGTGCAGAGCTGGCCGCTGGCTCGTCCTCCACCTTGGGATTCGGGAGAATGGCAGAACAAGAATTTAAAGCGGTGGGTTTCACACCATAGCCAATTCTCACAGCCAACAGGCTAATGAGTTTGTTTTGGCAAATTCCAGACCACATCTAATTAAAACTTCTCTGAACAGTCCTGAAATGCTCTTCCACTGCTGTTTTTGAATGTAATTGCTGATATAAATTAAATAGCTTTAAAAGTTTCCTCATGTGCGTTTCCAAGTGACTGACAACCCTCTTCTTGTTTCAGGGGATGAATGCAGCATGTGCTGGGTCACTGATCTGCAGGAACAAGAGCATCAAATTTTCTCCTCCCGGGGGTGCTCAGAGCTGGTGTGCCCTCCCCAGCGAGTTCTCTGCCTGCAGCGCTGCTGCCCGTTTGCCCATCCCCACCACAGGTAGCTCGTTTCACATCACAAAATGTCAGGGATGGGAAGGGACCTGGAAAGCTCACCCAGTGCAATCCCCCCATGGAGCAGGAACACCCAGATGAGGTTACACAGGAAGGTGTCCAGGCGGGTTGGAATGTCTGCACAGAAGGAGACTCCACAACCCCCCTGGGCAGCCTGGGCCAGGCTCTGCCACCCTCACCAGGAACAAGTTTCTTCTCATCTGTAAGTGGAACCTCCTGTGTTCCAGTTTGCACCCATTGCCCCTTGTCCTGTCACTGGTTGTCACCAGAAGAGCCTGGCTCCATCCTCCTGACACTCCCCCTTTCCATATTGATCCCCAGGAATGAGTCCCCCCTCAGTGTCCTCTTGTCCAGCTCCAGAGCCCCAGCTCCCTCAGCCTTTCCTCACACGGGAGATGCTCCACTCCCTGCAGCATCTTGGTGGCTGCGCTGGACTCTCTCCAGCAGTTCCCTGTCCTGCTGGAACTGAGGGGCCACAACTGGACACAAGATTCCAGGTGTGGTCTCCCCAGGGCAGAGCAGAGGGGCAGGAGAACCTCTCTGACCTACTGACCACCCCCTTCTAACCCACCCCAGGTACCATTGGCTTCCTGGCCACAAGGGCCCAGTGCTGGCTCATGGTCATAATGCACTTTCTACGTATTTGTGGTAATAGTGAATGTACCCATGTGGAAACATTGAATATTTTTCTCTGTATGTCAAAACTGAGACTTTGATGTGCAAAACGCCATGTGTTTTACTGCATACATGTGTATGTCACTGTTGAATTAAGGTGCGGTGCAGAGCTCCAGAGGAAGTGTTGTAATTAAATAATTTACCTTAAAACACAGTGTGCTGGGCATAGTAATTAGCATTCATTATTTCTGTATAGTTAAATACCAGACAAAACTGTGTTTTGAATGCTTCCTTTAGGACTCGGTCACCTGTTTTAGAGAACTGAAGTCATATTCTATTTTGACTGTATGTCTAACCTGTGCTAGAAGCACAGTTGTAAGCATTTGCAATCCTGTAGCAGTGTGTCCTGTAGAAACATACAGTCAAGATAGAGCTTTCTGGTGAGAACTTTTCCTTTGAGGAAAGTCTAAAGAAATCCATGTATCTTTTTGCCCAAGTGGTGAACATAATAAAGGAGAGGAAGGTGGACATAAAAAAGTAGAGGAAGTGGCAATGAAAGTAGTGGTACCTCGTGTTGACTCTAATAGTTATGCTTTTTAGCTTTCCAGAGAAAATTAGGTATGAATGCTAAGAGTTTAGTTGACTTGAGGTACAAGAAGTACTATGAAACAGTAAAATTAAATCACAGTCTAGATATTTAATATGAATTTACAAGCAAGCTATGTGTGGAGGGCTGGGTGGACTGCCTGTCCATCCTGGCCTGAGCAGTGTGTTTTGTAGGTTCGTACCCAAACCTCAGCTCTTCCATAAACATGTTTCTTTTCTCATCTAATGAACAAGCTCCATTTTGCTATTCCCAGAGCTCGTGCTCTTCAGACCTCTTTTGCTAACTGGATTACCCAGAAACACCCTTCAGTGGAGCCAGTGAAATGCATCTGATTTGGTAGCTGTAAGCCAGATATCTCTGTATTTTTGGAGACAGCCCTAGTACCTGGCTGCATGCTACCAGTTTGTGCTTCAGGGCATGAACTGATTCCTGATGAAATCAGAAAGGAATGCTCTCTTCTGAATCTCTGCCCACGGCTATTAGGAAATGAACTGGACAGATATAACCTGGCAGACTGCATTTCTCTATTGCTAGATTCTAATTTTGCTGTTAATGTAAAGTTTGTTCTGAATGCAATTTCCAATTGACAAGTACAAATTCATTCTAATTGCATTTCATGAGACTCCTTAATCTTCATAAAGACATGAAGTCTGCACAGTGTCTCAGTGTCACAAGCAGTGACTCATCAAGAGACGGAGGAAAACAGAGCTCTGGGTCGGTCTTGTGCTCTTTGAAAAACTAAATGGGATCTAACAAGGTATTGGATCTCTAATTTTAAAATCAGTCTCCTTCGCAGGGCACTCTAAAAACCTGCTGTGGAAATAACTCATAATAATGTATTTATAAAAATATTTGAAAAGCTTTTGTTTGTCACTTGATAGCTGAACATCAAGGGTTTTCCCAGTAGGCCTACAGAACTTATTTTCTTTTCCTGCAAGCAAATATATTTTGGAGAGAAGAGGATTTGTGCATAAGGGGAAAGAATAAAGAGCTTGGCACAGCTAATACAGCAGGATTTGTAACAAATCAGTTTTGACAATTTCATTGTTACTTCTGAAAGTTTCTTTTTACTAAGGTGATGCAACGGAGAAACGGAGAGGAAGTGTAGCTCTATGGGATGGATATCTTGCCACGACTCTGAAGGTAGTTGTTGTTATCAGGGACGGTCTGGCAAAGAGGTGAGATGCAGTGCTAAGCCAGCGTTCCCTCAGTCACTCCACTGAAAGTTCTAATATGCTTGAGTTATTTAGGCATCGTGTCTGGCGGTCTATATTAGCCTGTTACCTCAGGGAGTGGGATAGCAAACGGCAGCAAGAAAGCTGAGAAAACTGTTAAAAAATAGTTCCAAACAAGCTTGAAAATGGTTCTATAGAGCCCAATTCTTTTGCCAAGTTACTGCTGGCCTTTTATCCCTCTGGAAGTGACATTTAAGGGCATGCACAGGCACTGCTGGTACCTTGAGCAGGAGCTGGGAAGGTGCCTATCACTATGCTGAGTCACAGCTAATATTCTCTTTCAGCAAAGTATATGGGCACCTTAGATGATGAACAAATAGATCCACTTTAGAATGAACGAATGCAGCAGTTTTGCCTTGACCTCAACCCACAAACTGCATTTTTTTCTCACCTAGAATGAAGAAAACAAGCATGCATTTCTAGAGGGATACTCGTTAAAAAAGGCTGGTTCTCCATGGATGGGGGTCTCTTGCAGTGACTGAAGGACTCTGCTGCCTGACCCATATGTAAGTAGAGACTTTAAAAAATAGTGTTGCGTGGGCTGACTTGCACTGGTACATTTTTACCACATAAAGCCCAAGAGACCTTCCCAAAGGGCTGTGCTACTCCCTCTGGGCTGGCAGGAGACAAGACATTGTGCACCTGCTTTTGGAGAACTTACCTTGGTCTCATCACTACACAAACTGCAATATCAGAGGTTCCACGAGCTGGAGTGCAGGTGGAGAGCACCATATAGCCATAGTGTAAGAAATCTGGACAAATGTTTGAGCTGGAGTCAGAAATACAAGCTTTGCTACTCCACCATTTCCATGAGTAGCATGGGAGTAACAGTGTTGTGCTAAGTTACAGCATTTCTCTAAGTCTTTAAGGGTGAAGAATTCTAAAGTATTCCCATAGGGTGGCTTTGAAAAGTGCTGGATAAATCCAGTCAATCAAAAGACTGTGTGACCTTTTCCAGAAATCCTTACCACAGCAGTTAGAAATTAAGAGGGTTATTTAATTGAAGTGCTGATATTATTCATTAGCCAGAATTTGTTTGTGGCTCAAAGTTAGCATACTCTGTTAAAAAACAAACAAACATGGGATTTGTAAATTGAAATGCTACTTAATGACTTAGTATTGCTGAAATTAGGAAGGCTGTTTCTTGGATCCTGGGTCAATGTCCTCACTCCACCAGGTTGATGTCTTGTCTGAAATGGCGTATGGAAAATTTTCTTGATGGTGTATATTCAGGACTCATCTGTTGTGTGATCTGAATAATCTTCTGTCCATCCATCATCTACAGTACTGAACAGAAACTAAACGGCAGCATTTTGCGATGAACTGGGCAAGATGGGAAAGAAACTATATTTTCACTTTCATCTGCCAAGCCGTGCGACTGACAGTGAAGAGTGAGTTCTGAATGCTGAGCCAATACCACGTGCAGGGCTGAGCTGTTTGCAAGAGTGGTACAGAATTGTTTATAGCAGCTAAACCTTGGAAGACAAATCCCTGTTACTTTTTGAGGGACCAGCCACGCTTCTGAAGTAAAGTATTGCAAATTATTTTCAGCCAAGTTCCTATGTAGGTTTACTGACTTTTGTGAAGGATGTAGATATGTATTTGGATTTGGGGTAATAACAGCAGTAAAATCAAGCATTTACATTTTTACCTGCCAGATATAATCAAATTAAATTCTATCATGATTTCAAGCAAAACAAAAGTGTGACATAAGTAGCTATGATTTTTTGTATGCCATCTTTCGAAACATAAATATGCTGCTTGGAGACAGGCCTGGGAGAAGATGCAGAATGAGTATTTTACTTCCTAAGTGATGCTGTTTTTCCTTTATAAAGTACCAATTAGGATGTCAGCACATGGTTTTGCTCTTTGAACGTGGAAAATATAACACTTAACGCTGGGGATTTAAGATCTTAATTCAGCTCCTCGTGTATAATTCGGAATACAGTCTAATGACATGATTGCACTTGCTTTCTCTTGCTCTCTCACGCGCTTTTTTCTTCTCCACCTCGCTGAGACAGCTTGGGCAGGGTGAGTCAGAGCTGTTCAGTAAACAGAGACTATTACATTTCCCCTTTCTGTGCTAAAAAAATAGTTATACCACCCATGTCTACACAGACATCTTTTGGAAATTGTAGAAGTTGCTTTCAAGAGGATCCTAAGCCTGCTATAATAGGCCAGCTGCTGGAAAACATTGAGAGCTGAAAAAAAGACTGCCTGGACAGACTGCTGAAAACATTAGCAAAATGGTGAGTCATACAGAGCATTAATTAAAAAAAAATAAATCAAGGGAATATTGTTAAGACACAATCGTCTCTGTATGGGTAGAAAAAAAAATCAGGTTAAAATTACGTTAAAACGTAGTGGTCAAAATTAATGAGGGTGAAAAGCAACAGGGAGAAAAACACTTTTTTATGATCATAGGTGTTTTGATTTGAAATAGGCTGAAAGTATTTGTTTAGCTGGGTCTAAACACTTGTATGATACTTTTATCTTCTAAAATGCTTGAGTCTCTTTGGCATTCTTTTATAGTGGCATATGGAGTGATAAATGTGCCACAGTTTCTCAGTTCTGCCCTTTACATTCTAATTAAAGGAGAAACAACCCACTTATCTGACTGTTTTCCAGAAGGAGGGATGATGAAATTTATGATAGTTTGTGAGTCGCAACCTTCTCCCACTTTCCCTGCACAAGCCCTTAGAGAACAGCATCTATTTCATAACTCTCTGGTGGAGGCAGGAATCTTTTAATGAGACAATCTTGACATAAAAATATCACAGTTTACTTCTTAGCCTGAGACAGGGTAAACAATGCAAGATTTCTTACTCTCTCTAGCAATGGTGGTGTTTTGGATGAGCAAAAAAAAATTGGAGTCTTTCTCTCGTGGGCTAATTTGACATATGGATGGTTATTCTATTTGGAATAAAATTAATTTTCTAGTTTTCTTCCATATTTGTGTATGGAAAGAAAATATTTTAATGCTCGCAAAATAAATGCTTTACATATTACTTCAGTTTATTTTTCACTGACAGAACTGGAGTGGAAGGGACACCCAGGTGTTCCTGTTATGAAGTTTTGTGATTCATGAGACTTCGGTTCCTCCTCCAGGTGTTGCCTCTATTTGTAGGAACCTGATGCCTGTCCAGGTACAGCAGAGTGCACAGAAGCTTAACCTGGTGCTAAACAAAACAGCACCACAACCAAAAGCAGCATCAGCAGCTGTAGCAAGTCCCGTGGAATCTTGTCTGAAGAAAGGAGGCCTGTTGCCGGGGAAAGGGACCGGCACAGCAGGTTTCAAACCAAACTCCATCTGAGGAGGCTTTTCCCAGTTGAAAGAGAACATAAGAACATTCATGTCAGTCATATAAAAATAAAACTATTTCAGATAATGACCAGTAGTGATCATCTAGACAAAGATGGATCATTGTGTTTCACAGCCACCAACTGATGTACCTTCTATTAAGTCATCTAATTAAAAAAAAAAAAAAAAAGGCATTTTTTACTTCCACAGGAGTTATTTCCTTTTGGTTTTGAATATAACTGCTCCTCAGTTACACTGCGGAACTGTCTCTGATTTCCCATCTCTTGTTGCTGCTCCTGGCTGAAGAATCCCTGGCTTCTCAGTCTTTCCGACATGACAACTTTTCTGCCCTCCTTATTGTTTTTTTCCTTCTGTTTACCACTTCCAATCCATTTGCGGTTTTGGAGGTGGGACAGTGGGAAGTCACAGTTCCCCAAAATATTAATCATGAGGGTGTTAAGTAGCAGCACATCTTCTAATCTTCTAGTTTCTTCTCAATTATTTTCCTAGTACTTCCTTAGGTTTTGAGTACCTTTTCATGTTGATCATATGTTCTTGGAGAACTATCAGAATATCTTCCATACACTATGTGAGAGGCAACAGCTAATTTTAAAGGTGTAATTGCATAAGTAAAGTAAATTCTCCTGACTGTGCATTGCTTTGCACTTCTTGATGTTGTGTCTTTCATTCCTTCCCCATCACTCGGCAAGATCCTCAAAGTCTGCTTTAGGTTGTAGCACAATGGAAAACTTGGTGGTTTTCACCTTTTCTTACAGAATATTTCTGCAAGTGTTGAACAGCACCTGTCCCACAAAATGTGTTTGACCTCATAATGAACGTTCCTCCTTTGTGAAAACTGCCCACTTATTCCTAACCTCTTTTATTTACTAGTGGTATTAGTCCATGCAAAGACTTTTCTTCTTGTTCCAGGAGAACTTATTTTTATGAACAGTTTCTGGTGAGATGTCAGAGGTTTGAAAAAATCCCGTTATAGTACTCAGGTAATTTTAACTAATATAGTGAATGATTTACTTAAAGAACTCTAGAAGATTTCACTTGGCTTTTCTCTAGTGGCTGCATCTTCCCTGAGTAAATAAAAGGAGTGTGAGCATGTTTAAATTTAACCAATTTCATTAATACTTCTGTAAGTGTTAAAACTATTTCTTTGCACACTGAACAACTATATTACTCAGGAGCTTTTTGCTTTGACTTACTAACACTTTCCAGAGAATTTTCTGCTCTCCTGAAGTATGTGCTCTCATATTTTTTTCCTCACTTGCTTTACATCTGAATTATCTAATAACATGGCTTATATTATTTTAAGAAAATGTGAAATGCACAGGATGAGTTGTCATTGTAGTTCTTGAAGAGAAGCCAATTAATAAACTAAGGTCCCAAAACAAGATCTGAAATCATTACAGAAACTGACAGCAGCAGAAAGTCTCTTTTGGGTCTGACTGATTAAATAGAAGCATTAAATTCTCTGGATATGCCTATACACTGTAAATACATAACATGACAGGTAAGGTGGTGATTTTTCATGGTTGCATGTATTCTGTCTCTTGTGGCTGCTTGCTGCTGCTTGGATTGGCTTTTACTATGGGCATACAGATATTGCTCCATAATTTAGTTTGTCGCTGTGTGGGCTTTTCACAGGAGCAGTGAAAGGGCTGGTGACTCTGCTCCTTCTCCAAGTGCATTTTTGCAGAGCCGCCGTCCCAAAGGTACAGTCATGCCATTTATTGCAGTGACACTTGCGACGCAGCTCGACTGCAGCTGTGAAAAGGACATTACTTCTGTTTAGTTGCCGGCTGGAGAAAGACCCAAACTCCTGACTTCAGTGGTGACATGAATGCCCACATAGAAGGGCTAACAGGAGCTAGAAAAGGAAGGACATTATTCCTGATTTTAACCTCTATCTTTTCCTTCCAAAACCTGAGATAAGAACCATGTTTCCCATGGGAAGCCCAACATTTGCCTGACCATTGGAAGTCACCACCACCTTGGAGATGTAGGGTGTTTTTTTGCAAAGCACTGACTTTTGTTTCTGATCAGTTACAATTATCAAAGCACTGCTGACCCATATGGAAAACTCCTATCATGCTGTTCAATATTATGCGTAATCCTGATCTTATTTTTCTCAAAATGTGTTAGATACTGTGCAGTAGAACTATCTGTTACAAAGAGGGAATTTTGAGGAAGCTTAATAAATTAGATCTGAAAGGCAAGAAAGAATTCACACATTGGTAACCTATATATATGTTGTTCTGTGCAGCAGACACCTCCAGCAGCTCTGAGGTAGGACTGCACATTCCAGTCAATTAAAAAACACTCTTTGCTGTGTCTAGTGGTTCTGCACAATCCCAGTTTCAGCATCTACCCATTTTTAATTTCAAGTGAATATTTTTTAAACTAATAGACAGATTTGGATCAATAGCCTCGAAATTAGCAATCCCTGATGGATTTGCCAGATGTAGGCAGCAGCAACTTGATTTATAAATAGGTGGTGCTTATAATACATCATCTCTGTAACTGAAAGGTTTCTAAATATTGTTTTTGCTAGGCTTTGTTCTTACAAATCACAGTCTCTTCAGGTGGCGTGCAGTGTGGGAAGGAAGCTAGCAGCGTAATGTGAATCAGATTGTGACTGATGGCAAAGTATTCCAAAAATGTTAAGTGTCACTGGAGCCCTAGAGACTGAACATTTCTTCTGTGAGTTTTCTCAGCTTTTTCAATAGACCTGTGCTCTGGTCTTTAAGCTATTACCAAACACATTGTCGAGTACTCGGGGCTTACAGCTGAAAACACTCAACTGAGGCTGTCTTCGTGGCAACAGGATACCTCTGGAAAATGGGTGGTGTAGAGTAAGAGTTGGTGCTTTAGATTGGAACATGGAGGGCTTTTAATCATAAGATGCACCAGAAGCTCTGGCTGACCTGCCTTTCCTCACGGTCAAGGAGGTGTCCCTCTGGTCCTGCCTGCCCGTCCTCCCCCAGGAAACTCACACCTTAGCTGGTTGAGCAATCCAGGTTCTTTACATTGTGACTGGTGTATAGTCATTAATTTTTAATTGTTTTAAAATTCAGATTCTGTTCCTCTCTCTGGGTATCAGCCATCTTCTTACAGTCGGATTCCAGCTTACAGTCCCATGAAGATGTGGGACCTGCTCATATTTTATCAGAGCTTAAAAGAGATGGTCTAATCTAAAAGTTTAACTAGCTACAAGCTTGAGTATCCCCATTAATTGCTGCACAGTGCTGATATGTGAGTGCAGTCTGTTCTTTTCCACAGATAACTTGAATAAGAGGACTTTTGGTGGCTGCTTTGAGGGCAAACAGCAGCGTGAAATAAAACATGGGAGTCATTGTGACAGATGTAGTTTCTGCTACCTTCCACGTGTGGTAATTGCTTTAAAAAAACTCCAAAACTTAGTAACATTCCAAAGTGACTGTAGAGCTAATTTATAGAGAACGCTTCTGTTAAGCTGGAATATATCTTTTTTTCTTCATCCTGAAGAAAACAGAGTATGGGATAGGTGAGCAGAAAGAAGTGACGGCAAGCTGGGAGCAGCGTGTCCTGCATGCAGAGGCACTCTTGACATAGCTGGGCACATCTTATTGACAAGCACCTCTCCTGGAGAGCAGCAAGCTCTTCAGCTGCCAGTCAGTGTGCCCCGGCAATTTTCTGTTCTTTGGTTTATTGCAGCAGGCATTACAACAGGATACGTGTAACTGGCAGATAAGATTTGGTTTGGCTGTTTCTGAGGCTTGGGGGGGATTGGGGAGAGGAATCTTCTGCCTTTTAGTGTAAAAATGATCATCAGTTTCTATGTTCTGCTTGTATTGCTTTTATATATACATATATATATATATGCGTAACTGGTGCTTGTGTTGAATCTCTTCCACTGAAAAATGTAAATAGAATTAATTTTTCTCTAGCACATATTTTCAGTAAAACATTTATACGTTATTTAATGTGTGTTAAGAAGTCTTCAGATGCACTGTATACATCTGTTTGAAGGTTGGCGGATAATTTCCATTAGGAAATTCTAAGAGGAATTTAAGGTTGAATTTGAATGCTTTAAAAATTCTTTTTAGCTAAATGAATAGAGCCATAGATATAGATACAGCTACATAAGATTCAGAACAATCACTGAAGGAGGAAAAACAACAACAACAAAACAACAAAAAAACACACAAGAAAACAGCAGCAAGAAACGCAACCTGAAACTAGTACAAAAGTATATGGATTTGGGTTGAATGCCAATCTTTCTCAAACCAAAGTCTTTAAAGACTGAGTGCTTTCTCTGAAATATAAGGAACGTAAATCTAAAGCAGAGTTTGCTGTGCTCCTCTGCCTCACCGTCTCTTCTTTATTAGACCTGTGCTCAATCAGGAGAGTTAAAAACTATTTCTGTTCTGTAATTAAAGCCCCAGACCAAATTCCAAGGCTGCACTTTGAGATACCCCTGTGAAACAGCTCAGATGTAAAATAAGCAGTGGTGGTTCCACGATGCTTTCTTTAAGAAGTGAAGATGTCTCTGAGTTCTGTTCTATCTTACTATGTGCCAAGTTCCTGTAAAATGACAGTGGTATCAGGAAATTGTTGAGAAGAAAGAATAGATTTATTCTTTAAAAAATAAAATCTACGGCCTTCACTTTTAGTAAGACCCACCTTCTTTTTCTTAAAGTGGACTTAATTAATTAATGTTCAAAACTGGTTTTGTTTAAAAATGTGTTGGCTATTAAGATTTTTGCCTTTATTTTTATTGACATCATGGTATTTTGTAACCAGCTATATGTGGGTTTGGTTTTGTAACTTAAAAAAAGACTGATAGGATGGCCTGTGTTATACAGTTTAAATAATTATTTGAAGAAGAAAATGTGAAGTTTATCTCTCTAATAGGAAAAGCAGCAGAGGGAGAAGAAAGCTGGTGTAGGGTACTGATCTCATTGATATGAATGGAGTGAAACAGAAGAAATAAGACCAAGAAACAGAATGGTACAATCCAGTTTTTATCAAGACATCACTGAGCATTCCTGATATGATATGTCTAATGTTAATTATTTAATCCATTTGGATACAAATAGCTATAGGCCAGTCCACGGGTAGTATGTAAATAACTGAGAAGGAAAGATACTTGTTTTTCTCACTCATTGATGAAAGCTTGGGAGGATCTGGCAGTGTTGGCAAATACTTGTTAAGCAGTCCACTCTCACTTGAGTTCTATCTGACAAACCAGTGAATGTGTTCTCCCTCCCCCTTTGGATATCTTGGGTTTTCAATGCTGCTTTTGATGGTTTCTGCAGAAAATTAGTAGGATAAAGTAAAAAAACAGATTTGCTTCTCTTTCAAACTTCTTGACATCCATTAAGTCATCCTTTGACATGATGAAAGGAAATGAGAGTACCTGCTATTTTTGTAAATCCCATTCGAAGCGCTGCTGGTCTGCAGTGACATTGTGTCAGAGTAGGTGGAAAATAGATCTATGGCTCTGGCAAAGTGCAAAAGCATTTTCCAAAACAAACTGTATTTCTGTCAGAATTTTGCTGGGGAAAATGTTCTCCACAAACTCCTGGAAAATGTTCTCCACAAAGTCCGGGTACCAGCATCAGTTGAGCAGATCTCACAGACGAGGTGCCGGGTTAACCTGGCGAGTGTGCAGCCCGGAACCTGCAGCTATGGGAGGGTTCAAGAAATAATTTTTAAAAGGGATTATTTGCAAAGCAGTCTATAAGTTTAGAAACAGTTTTGAAAGCTACTTGCATAGCATGTGATTTTAATCATCTACTGATTAATTGCGAATCTGTAGGAGATGCTTTATGGGATTTGTAGTCATGAATTGGGTTAACAGAATTTTCCATATCAGTTAAAAATTGAAATGCATTCAATTGTTAATTTCTTGGAGAGGAAAGGACATCTCGTTATTGAAGACTGTCTGGAATTCTGAATGTCCATTGAATAACAACTATGCCCTTGGAAAATTCATTTGATTATACTTTGGCTTTCCATTTGTGCAGGGAAATACTGACTCTGTTCTCTACCTCTGATCACAAGTCAGCACCTGGTTTTATGTTTTGGACCATGCCCGGTGTAGCAGGTTCAGTACCAGCTGAAGCCTCTATACCCAGTACCAGCAACCAATTTTAAAGGACTCATGTATTCAACTGGCAGGTTTTGAGGCAGGGGTTGGGAGCCCGTCTTCTTGCATCTGTCGTTGGGAACAGACACACCGATGCTGACCTGGAGACTCTTCTCTTTGCTGGGGCTGAAAAACAGATTAAAGCTGCAAACGCTACCAGGCTTGCAGTGATAGGGAGACCAGGCAGCGTAGTGCGTTAATTTGGGTTTCACTGTTCAACCACGAGTTACAGGTGTCCAGAGACAGTCTGGAGGAGTTTTGCGGCTGCTTGTCTCGGAGACGTCTGTTGACAGATCATTTAAATCTGCTCGTTCTGATGGATGTTATATGTGGCTTCATTTTTAACAGACCTTATGAAGATAAACTAAAACCAAAAGTATTTCTGCAAGTAATGCAGCTCTTTCTTTTGCCTTGCTTTTAGGTTTTTCTCCAAGTCTGATTTAGCTCTGTTCTGCACAACAGATGTTCTGAGATTACCCATGTGATGCCATTTTAAATCCCAGTATTACCAAGTTCACTTATTGTTCACTAATCTTTATCGTGCAAAACATTCTTATCAGCCTATGTATCTTTTGCTTATATATATATTTGTTTGTTTGTTTGTTTGTTTTGTTTTTTGTAGTGAATTCCATTTTCTTTTAGGTGTTCGGATTATCAGTAGGATCAGTCTATAGCAAGCAAAACTTAGCAGTCATTATACATTCTCCTTAACACATCACTGTATATTTGATGATTATTTAAATCTTCTACTTTGAGAGCAGAAAGAATTCCAGTAAAAGAATTATTACAAACCTTGTTACCTTCTACTCCAAGAATGAGGTGCAACTCTTCCATGTTTTCTTGACTAACATAACCACGTAATGCTGTCACCAGACTCCAGTTTAACGTACTGAGTGTGACAAGACCGGGGACGGGATGGGAGGGGAAACAAACTGTGTGACATGGGTCAGTCATGCTATTTGGTACAGACAGTAGGGGGTGTTTAAATATATTGTACTGCCTTCCTGACGAACTATTGAAAATAGAGCAGAAAAATGAGGATATATTTGCTTTGATAACAGAAAGGTTTGGCTGAGTAAATCTTGATTACTGGTGATACATAAAACGGAATTTATTGTCTAGTGTTGTAGCACGGACAGCAATGTTTAGAGATTATTCTGCATCTTACTCAGTGTCTACTCCTCTCATTTTTTAGTTTCCTGCAGTGATGAAGCGCTTTTCCTCTCCTAGTGCTGTGCTGGCGTAACCTTCACCTTTTTAGAGTCTTACTATTGCAATATGACCTGACGTGGGTAAGAACCGCAAGGTGATGGGGTGATAAGTACTGTGCAAAAGTGAATGTGGCAGCGCTCAACAAAGGTAATTTCATATGTGACTACTGCAATCAAATACATTAATAACTTCTGCACACAGCTTATGTTGTTGTTTCACCTTTGGAGTACAAGGTGCCAGCTACCAAGGTACCAACATTATTAATAGTTATTATTCTTTATTTCACTGGCTAAACCGCTGTTAAAATTACCCTTGTCTATCAGGGCATTCTTTTCTTTAAGAAGCCTGTCATGACTCCTTTCTATTTCCATACAAAACAATATTCTGCTAGATCATCTTTTACTAATGAATGTGAAAAATGTTCAAAATAATAAAGGGAAGCTGTGATTCTGAAAGTGCAATGCTAAACTATGGAGACATATACTGAATGGTAATGAGCAGTGGTCAAGGAACATGCCTACCAGGAAAACCACAATAGCAGCAGTAAGCTTTTTGCTTAGCACAATATTTACTGAAATCAAATTGCCTCTGACTTAGCAAAAATGAAAGTACCATTATTAGCGTTCAGGAGAATGCTAGAACAGTACGTGTGCCGTTCCTTTTGAGAGTATTTGCTTCCCATCTGACTCGCATATTAAGAACTAAGAGTGAATATTCAGGTATCTTAACTATCTTGCTGCTTTTACTATGCTGTGCTCGGTTTGCATCCTAGGAAGACATCCATGAAAGGCTTACAGAATCAGCCAGACGGAGCGTCTGCTTTTTCTTCGTAGAAAATAAAGAGTAATCTCTTCTTAAAATAGGGATCGACCAGCAGTGTCATTCTTGTGAGTCAGCCTTTGATAATACTGATTCTGTGCAGCATTAATGTGTAATACCTGCAGTACTTGTGGTGAGGTAGGCATGTGCGTCTTTGAGGTTCATCCAGCCTTTTAAGAATAGCTTAGAAGTAGAAGTCACTGGTACAGAGCTCGTCTGTTAAAAACAAAAACCAAACTGCTTTTGGATTTGTGATCCATTCACTGCTAACACTAAGATGCCAGTTTCCTACTTCGCTTTTCTACCCACACAATCCCAGTTGTGTTAATAATGCCGTAGTGAAGTAAACTATGCAATTAAAGTTCCCACAATAAACACAGAGCAGGTCGTAAAGCGGTAAAAAGGAAATGTGGCAAATAATGTGCACAGGTTAGCAAACCAAATGCCTTGGTAGAGAGGCAATTCCTGGCAAAATCAAGTTTATTTTGTGGCAAATTGACATCTTCTGACTTAGACAATCTTCTCTGTAGAATAGTTGACAAAACCACTTCACATCTGACTCGTTAGTTTAGAAGTGTCCTACATAGGTGATAAAAAATACAGCATCATAATAAAGATTTACAGTCAACCATTCTTAAATGATTTCTGCTGCTCTGAGCCTTCCTGACCCCACTGTACCCGGATTTGCACTTTATCTGCTGTCACATGATCTTTCAAGATAGAAAACCTCACTCTAGCTTAGAAAGGCTGTTTTTCATCTAATTCATTGTAAGCTGATTTTTAATCAGCATACTCTAAAAAACTGTAACAGAACTGTAAGTTAACTACTGTACTAGATGATAATTTTTCACTCTTAATATTAAGACTGCTATTTTTTTACGATTTCTTTAAGTCAATTTTAAAGAAAAACGGATTGGAAAATATGGTGTTTGTTTTACAGGTTTCACTTGTTTCACTCCTAAAATTAGTCAGGATTTTACTTCATTTTTATGTTATTTTACTTGTAGCTAAATAAAGTAAAATGTGTCTTAAACATGAAATTAACTCTCAGGCTGGGAAAGAAAACTCCATCTATTGAAATCTGACACCCCCTTGAATTTTATGCCAGTACTCAGGCTGGGTGTAACTTCAAGTTTGACTACACAATATCTCCAGCATCAGGACTGCAATGGATCTCCAGTGGTTGCACAGTAAAGCAGAATTCTCTTCCCTTCATGTTATTAAAACACAAAGATCCTACTTGACTGAAGATCACAGAATTGACTGGGTTGGAAAAGCCCTCAGAGATCATCCAGTCCAACCCTTGGTCCAACTCCAGGCCATTGACTAGACCATGGCACTAAGTGCCATGTCCAATCTCAGTTTAAAAACCTCCAGGGCCGGTGAGTCCAGCACCTCCCTGGGCAGCCATTCCAATCCTGACCACTCTCTCTGCACAGAATTGCTTTCTAATCTCCAGCCTCCATTTCCCCTGGCAGAGTTGAAGCCCATGGCCCCTTGTCCTATTGCTGATGCCTGGGAGAAGAGCCCAATCCCCACCTGGCTAGAACTGCCCTTCAGGTAGTTCTAGAGAGTGCTGAGCTCAGCTCTAAGCCTCCTCTTCTCCAGACTGAACAAGCCCAGCTCCCTCAGCCTCTCCCCACAGGGCTTGTGTTCCAGTCCCTTCCCCAGTCTTGTTGCTCTTCTCTGGACCCGCTCCAGCACTTCAATCTCTTTCCTGACCTGAGGGGCCCAGAACTGAACACAATACTGCAGGTGTGGCCTCCCCAATGCAGAGCACAGGGGAAGGGTCACTGCCCTTGTCCTGCTGACCACGCTGGTTTGGATACAGGACAGGACACCATTGGCCTTCTTGGCCACCTGGGCACACTGGTGGCTCATGTTGAGCTTCCTGTCCATTAGTCCCCCAGGTCCCTTTCTGCCTGGCTGCTCTCCAGCCACTCTGTGCCCAGCCTGGAGCGCTGCAGGGGGTTGTTGTGGCCAAAGCGCAGGAGCCGGCACTTGGCCTTGTTGAACTTCATCCCATTGGGGTCGGCCCATTTTTCCAGTCTCTCCAGATCCATCTGCAGAGCCCTCCTGCCTTCCAGCAGCTCCACACTCCCTCCCAACTTGGTGTCATCAGCAAATTTGCCGATGATGGTCTCAATCCCCTCATCTAAATCATCAATAAAGATGTTAAACAGGACTGGACCCAACACTGACCCCTGGTCAGGTTGGTCTAGTTTATTTTATGTATTTGTGGTACTCCTTCATGACCATATACCACAATAACCTTTCTTGGTATTGTTTAACTCCTTTTTTTCAAAGTCAGGAGGTTTACAGAGATGGTGCTGAAGGTACAAGAGAGCTAAGAAACAAATGAGATTTTTCTCCAGTAGCATTACAGAACAGGCTTTCTGTTGCTCTGGAACCATCCTGGTATCTGGCAGGGAGAATACCCGGCTTCCAAATCTGTTTGTTGGTCCTTGCTCTGCTCTTCCCTCAGAGCTCATGGGCATTTATTGGTAAAGATATAAAATTAGTTTTGCATGGTTTGCGTGTAGAACTTCTAAGCTGATAAATAAGCAGGTATTTAATTTGCAATGAGTGGTTTGTTGTACCAGAAAAGTCAAAGTGAGAAAGACTTAATGATATCGACTCACTGTTTTGTTGTTGTTGTTTTCTATTATTTTTCTTCACAGGCAACAATGGGACTGAAAGAAATTTGCTCCCGGTGAGCAGGGAGCAGTTGGGATCAGATATATCTAAGTCTTTGCATTTTAATCTATCTTATGTTTGCAGAAGAGACCAGAGACTCTTCTGGGGTTCCATCATCTCTCCCGTCGCTAGCACACTGTGCTGTAGCCTTTGCATTTTGAGCATTTTCAGACCATCTAGAGCAAAGCTGTGTGCAAAAGAAAAAAATCAAACCAAACTCTGCTCTTTATGCAGATCTGTTCAGTGAGCCCCCCCATCACCAGCAAGGCAGGTTTTATCCTGGTTTTCTCAGGATGGATGTAACATCGCTGCTTATGTAACAATGCAATGAGTTTTCTCTTTTGGAATAAAAAGTAGGGTAACTAAGCAACAAAAATCATTCTTGCCCTGAAAGAAATTGCTTTCCCATAGTTACGATACTAACACCAATACTTTCAAGAATAAAACAGTGGGGGCTTCAGTGTGAATAAATACCTTTCAGCCTTCCTGTTCTCATTGGTATTTTGGTAATGCTCAAAATGTTTTGTTGGTTGTGGTTTGGTGTTGTGTGGTTTTTGTTGTTTGTTTTGTTTGTTTGTTTGTTTTTATCATCCTGCTTTTTGCAGAAAGAAGCTCTGGGTCCAGCTCTGTACTCTGGCCCACGTGACTTCCAACCAGGATCCTCCTCCGTCTGTTTGTCTGCATGTGTAAATCACAATGCAGGATCAAGGCATCTAATTTGCTGTTTGAGGAGATGGGGGCTTTTTCCATTAATTCACACTTGTCTATAACAAACAAGTGCTAGCATTTAAAAACGTAAGTTTTAATGCAGGGTTTGCTGATGCCTCGACTAACCTGCAAGCGGCTTGAGCTGCTGATCATCTGTGTCCTCCCTGCTCTGCTCAACATCACCCACTGGGCTTGTGCTGCCCACCTGCTGTAGTCACTGCCGAGACGAATCCAGCTCCCCACAGCCTCAGTACACCCCACTTCAGCCCCTTGCTATGGGTTTAAGCAGGGGCTTTAGGTGGGGTTTACTGAGGTGTCTCTGTGTGACCTGCCTGCCAGGCCAGCAGAGTGGTGACAGCAGGGCTTTGCTGATGGGACATTGTATTCAGGCTTCAGGAGCAACCTGGAAAAGCCATTCTCCAGGGCATTACTGATGGCATGGCGAGGAGATCACAGAATCCCAGAATGTCAAGGGTTGGAAGGGACCTGGAAAGCTCATCCAGTGCAATCCCCCCATGGAGCAGGAACACCCAGATGAGGTTACACAGGAAGGTGTCCAGGCGGGTTGGAATGTCTGCACAGAAGGAGACTCCACAACCCCCCTGGGCAGCCTGGGCCAGGCTCTGCCACCCTCACCAGGAACAAGTTTTTTCTTAAATTTAAGTGGAACCTCCTGTGTTGCAGTTTGCACCCATTGCCCCTTGTCCTGTCCCTGGTTGTCACCAGAAGAGCCTGGCTCCATCCTCCTGACACTCCCCCTTTCCATATCGATCCCCAGGAATGAGTCCCCCCTCAGTGTCCTCTTGTCCAGCTCCAGAGCCCCAGCTCCCTCAGCCTTTCCTCACACGGGAGATGCTCCACTCCCTCCAGCATCTTGGTGGCTGCGCTGGACTCTCTCCAGCAGTTCCCTGTCCTGCTGGAACTGAGGGGCCACAACTGGACTCAATATTCCAGGTGTGGTCTCCCCAGGGCAGAGCAGAGGGGCAGGAGAACCTCTCTGACCTAAACAATGCCATTCCCACCGCTGGCTGTGTGCGGGAGGCTGTGCCCCTGCACAGTCCCCCATGGCACCGGGGGCTGGTTCCTCCCTCCCCACAGCGCTGAGGCCTGAGCGAGCGGGGCTGGGCACCAGCCGTACCCTGCAGACCGGAGCTGGATCAGCCAGGAGCTCTGGTAAAGCTTGATGTGATTATCCACACACAGCACAGTTATGACACAGCAAGTCTCAGTTGCAATTAGCACATTGGGAGACACAAGCCTGACTATACTTTCTTACATAGCAAAGTATAATGTATTTGATACCGGAATTCAGTTTAAAGATATAACTGGGGAGAAAATTAAAAAAAAAAAAAATGTTTTGTGGTCAAATTTTGAAACGCAGGCTTTTTGGGGATCATGAATGGTAAAAGGGACTTTATCAGCTGTGGAGGATGAAAAATGTTCAGGCTTATTTCAATGCAGACTTTACAAGTTAATTTTTAAGATCTTTTTATTTCTATTTATGTACTTCATGTGAAAACCAGTTACAAAATTCTTTTTTACAGGTGTTGTGGTAATAAGCTTAAGGGGATTGTTGAAAATAGAAGGGAGATGACGAAAGTGCTGTTTTTCAGGTTTGGACCTATTTAGTTTGACTGCAAGATAGATTTAGGGCAAAAGCCCCGAAACTCCCTGTTTATAATCCAACTTGCTTGTAGCATCGTTAGTGAAAGTCAGAGGCAGCAAACAGCTTACTGACGCAAAAGCCACGTATGTAGTGGCGCTTCTACCTAGTAATAGGTGGAAAGTTTTGTTGTATAATGCTCTGAAGATAATGGTTTCCAGCAGCGAGGTGACGGCAGCTTTGCCAAGTGCCATCTGAAGGCAGCGGGACGAGCAGGGACTGGGAGGTGACGAGCGATGGGGAACCGGGCGCCAGGTTAAAGGAACAGAAGTGGACCGGTCACCGGAGCCCGGGGCAGGCGGGGCTCCTGAGGGGCTCTGGTGCAGCCGTTGTTTCTCTGAGGATCAGGAGCACCAATGCAAAGTTTGGCAATGTCTTGCCTCCTCTGGTTCAGAATGCACAGCGGTGTCGTAGACTGAGAAATGTGGTGGTGTGGATCTAGCTGTACGCTGATACTGATAGGATAGGCTAAAGAAGCTGTGTATTTTCATATGGAGGGAAGGCTGGCAAGTAAGTAGACACTAATTGTTCTGGAGATCAGCACTGAAGATAAACAATATTAGGAACAGAAGAGAGGATGACAAAAAAACCTAAACAAAACAAGAAGATACGCCTAACAAAGACTAGTCTGGCAAATAGCTGAGTAAACAGAAAGGATCTGAAGGAAGAAACTGCACAGAGCAATGGAGACAGAGGTAACTGTGGAACCACAGTTGTTCAAGCCTCATAGTACATGGGGAATGGGGACAGAGAAGCTGAAGAATAAATGAGAAATGAGAGAGACCCTAGTGACAGGCAGAGGGGCAGGCGCTGGCAGCGGCAGCGCCGGGCGGTGAGCGGTGCGGCAGGGCCGGGCCGTGCGGCGCGTTCAGCGCACGCGCCTGCTGGGGCAGCCATGCGGAAACGTCCAAGTTGGGGGAAAAAAATAAAGGATTTGCAGGAAAAGTTGTGCAGAGGATGAGCTCCTAACCAGAACATCCCTGACTCTGCCCTTCGCTGTGTTGTGCTGCGCTGAGTAATGTGAACGGGAGGAGGGAGTGAGGGCGAAGTGCTTAACCAGCACAGAAAGCGCTGTCCGGGACAGCACAGGCAGGGCCTGCGGGCAGGGGAGGTGATGGATGATGGGGACACAAGAGCAAGATTCGCTCTCTTAGCCCACTCTCTTGTTGAATCTGATAGTTTTGTGATTTATAATGTCCCTGTACGGATGTTTTGTTTCAATTTGTGCTTTTCATACGTCACATGATGCACACATGGGTCTGTTCCTAACCAAAGTGCTTCACTGTATGCTTTTATTCAATAAGAACTGCAGAATCTTGCCGTCTTATGGCAATGTGGAATCTTGAGAAAAATAAGAAAGCACATTTGACTCATTAGGATGGAAGCAAATAGTTAAGTTCAGCTGCATTACTACAGCAATAATCCACTGAATCTGGAGTACACTGCGTTTTAAAATTAGCGTCTCTATCAATTTTGAATGAGCCCATGCAAAGCCATTAGAGGTTATTAAAGTACGATTTCCCAGACTACCAGGAAGACAGCAAAACAAAAATCCAGAGCGTAATCGTGCTTTAACCTCTTGGTGCCTCGGTGAAATGAGCTTTGGTTTCTCCTCCCAGGGATGCTGTGTTGCTAATTAATACTTGAAGCACTGAGTGATTTGGGTAGGCTTGTTATGCAATTATGAAAGTACGAATTTATTATTCATGTTGCCCTTGGAACTTCACTATTTTTCTGTATCTCTTTTACCGTCCTTTCGCTATGCTTTGCACTGATTTCCCCGGTTAAGCTCTGCTGCTGTGTTGTGCAACCAAAGAACACTCGAGATCTTTCTTTGCTTTCCACTAAGAGATTGATTGCTTTACTGAGACTAACTGAAAAACATTCTTTCTAGTATCTTGACGTCAGTTCATAGTTCTCAAGTTGAAGAGAATTTTAGAAAGGAAAGGTAATGATATTTCTTATTTCCCTGTGTCAAACCCTCCCTGCTTCTTTTCCATTTTCTAGATTCACTGTGTAGAGATGCGAGGGAAGGACTGATGAGGACTTTTATCACATTTATCAAGTATTTTCCTTTTCTGCCTCAGAAATCAAGTATTTTTGAGGGTGTTCACTCTCAGATCATTCATATGGTTCATGTTTTCTAAGAATAAACTGAATTACTTTCAAGTGTGGCGCATGGTGTAAATATTCTGGAGCTTTTGTGATTATCTGTTATACCAGCTCAACAGAGACCTTGTTTTTTCATGTCCTCTATTTATTTTTATCTTGTCATCTTTAAAAGTTCCCAAATACTTCATAACTTGTCTCAAAGTAACTCCAGCTGCGGTGGGACCCTGAGCCTGCCCTCGCGAGCTGCCGCCCCCCCTCCCGTCCCTCCCATGGGTCTGGGTTGGGCTCCCCGGAGGTTGTTCGAAAAAGGAGTTTGCAGTAAGTCCTAAATGTTCTTTTGCATGCTATCCCCACCTTTTCAGTTAGTTTCAAGGGAGGCCCTTCGCTGACCGAGCAGCGCTTTGACACGAATCACCATTTGTCAAATTTAGCCAACGTGGCTGCGCTGGGCAGGTGAGGGCACCCCCGATTGTAGCGAAGTTGCCCAACTTCCCAAAACATGGAGGTGTTTCCTGGCTTTCTGCTGCGTATTGAATAATCAGATTTCGGTGTCTGTCTTTCCCCCCTGACTTGCCGTGTTGCCCCCAGCCATTCACTAACAGCTTCTCCGCCAAGCGCTGGGAGCCGCGGGCGCCCGGCCCCGCCGGCGCAGCTGAAGGGGACCCGCATGGTACGTCTCATCCCTCTCAAGCCATTCTGCTCCTCTCTCCCTGTCCATAAAGAAACACGGCACAGGAGTGCGGTGATTTGTGTGTGGTGTATTTGATTTTGTATTCTCGGGTCGTTCCCAGCCTGCCCCGCTGGCTGACGCCTGGGCCAGGCTGACTCCCCGCTCCCACACCCCGCAGTTACACCAGCCCGAGGGGGATTTTTAGAGTATTTCCTCTTTCGTTCACTTTTTATAAATAAACTTTACATGTTAAACACTTCTTCAGAGGAAAACTGTTATGAGATAGATGAGGACTTGAAACTGGTAGATAACTGCATAGGATTTAATGGAAATTAAATATTTACAGAGCAGAGACTGGAGAGCTGTGCAGAGTTTTCTGAACAGTCCTGGGGCAGCGACCATCTCTGGTGGCCTCGGGCCAGCAAAGTGCTCAAGGCACAGGGGGGCTTCATTGAGTTAATTGAGAATGTGTGTGTGTATTTAAGTGCTTTGTTGGACTTCAGCCTTGAAAACACTATGCTTTCATTTAAAGTCGTTTTGTAGTTCTTATCTTTATTTAGAGCTAGAAATGTTAACTGGTTCACTGCCTTATGACATCAGCAAGAGACAATATTAATCTGGAGGTATCAATCAATACCCAATCAAAACAAAACAAAAATGGCAAACAAACCAACCAACCAACCCAAACAAAACCAAAACAACCAACCGACAACAACAACCAACCAACCAAAAAAACCCCTTATCCTTAAGAGCGCCCACGTCTGTTCCATTTGTAATAAATGACTTAGAGAAACAAACTTACTGTTGTGCTAATGTGAATTAGTACGTTTTGTTCTGTGATGATGGGTTTTGGGAGAACTCAATGAAAATTTCCCAGTGGAGCTGGGTACCCTCCCCAGCGCAGGCGTTCCCAGACCTGCCCCAAGGGCAGCTGTGGCTGAGGTGTGCTGCTCCATCGAAATGACCTTCGGACAGACCAGAGCTGTGAGGTGTGAACGACGCGTGTTTGTATCACCCCCTCCTCCTCTGTCCGTGCTCGCATCTGACTTTAAAATAGAATTTCTTTGCTTAGCTCCTTTGAAGACAGTAATTCTGTATTTCAGAATGCTGAGGCATTCGCCATTAAAGCCTAATTGGATCAAAATAATTACCCTGAGGAAAATTAATTTTTTATTTCAACCAAATGACCAAAATATGAATGATCAATTTACACAATTAATTGTAATGCTGAAAATGTTAATTTGATTTTAAACAAACAAACAAAGCCTCCACCCAGGGCTGTGAAAATCGGTGTGTTACAAACGATTCAGATAGGATGAGATCATGAGACAGTTCACAGAAGGACATTTGCAGTCATGAAACTTTGATGAAGACAAATAACAAATGAATAATAATAATAATAATCATAATAATAAATCCATTTAGTGAGACTAAGCACATGCATGGTGAATTTTCCTTACTTAAAATGGAGGAAAAGCCCCAGTGGAATCAATCTGGCTGGTTTTGCTTTGAAGATGCTGTTTGGTGGTTCATGTTTGGTGCTCTGTCAGGAATAAGCTGTCCGGGTTTCAAGTGTTGAGACCCTTCTGAAGTGTTTATTTTCACAGGTGATGAGGACTAGCCCGTGAGGTTCCTGTGCTGCTGGACCTGCCATGCTCTGTGTTTCTCACCTCTGGGCTGGGTGTGGAATGTGTTTCTTTTAGAAAAATCGAGTCTGCCCTTCACTGTGTATTTCCCAGGCAGTATCTCTGCTGTACTAATTATTTTATCCGCAGAATCTGGTGAGGGAGCGAGTTTGCCGTTTGAGATGAGTGCTGGTGGTTTGTGGGGGTGTTTTGTGGTGTGGTTGGTTGGTTGGGTTTTTGGGGGGTGCATTTTTTGGTTCTGTTTTGCCGTTTGTGGTGTTAGGGTTTTTTGTTTTTCCTGGGAGACGGAACTTACGTGTTTTGTTGTTGTGTTTTAAACATGTAAATGTGTCCAAATACATATTCAAATACTTTTTTTTTTTTCCCTAGACGCATCCATGTTACTGGGTCTATTTTTGGATATTCTGCAGAGAGTCCAGCGCAGCCACCAAGATGCTGCAGGGAGTGGAGCATCTCCCGTGTGAGGAAAGGCTGAGGGAGCTGGGGCTCTGGAGCTGGACAAGAGGAGACTGAGGGGGGACTCATTCCTGGGGATCAATATGGAAAGGGGGAGTGTCAGGAGGATGGAGCCAGGCTCTTCTGGTGACAACCAGTGACAGGACAAGGGGCAATGGGTGCAAACTGGAACACAGGAGGTTCCACTTAAATGTGAGAAGAAACTTGTTCCTGGTGAGGGTGGCAGAGCCTGGCCCAGGCTGCCCAGGGGGGTTGTGGAGTCTCCTTCTGTGCAGACATTCCAACCCGCCTGGACACCTTCCTGTGTAACCTCATCTGGGTGTTCCTGCTCCATGGGGGGATTGCACTGGATGAGCTTTCCAGGGCCCTTCAACCCCTGACGTTCTGGGATTCTGGGATTCTGTGATTCATAACATTGAACAATCGGAGTGTCAATAACTTTTTCTCCCCAGCAGTAACATCAGATAATGGGGTAAGCAAATGTCTTATTGACAGAACTTTCTCAACTGTTTCAAGTGTAGCTTTAATTCTACAAGTCTCCAATGGAGCAAAGCCTTCCTTCATCACTTAAGTCCTGAATAAATATTTTATACCTGCGTTAGACCACCTGTGTTAAAATCGGTTTGTTTAATGAAGCAGTTACATTAGAGTTCTAACAGGAGAGCCATAAAAAAGAGAGTGAAATAATAATGCAATCGGACTAGAATTTCTCTAAGGGGAGTTCTAAGAAGTTGTGAAAAGAGAATGAATCCCTTTTGAGGGTAAATCGATGGGGGTTGGGAGACTGAGGTCACAGAGGCTGTGTCCTTTGGGTGGCGTAACGATTATCCCAGGTTTATTGAAAAGCTGGCAGGTTGTACAGGAAGTTAGATGTGTTATAGCAGAGAATGAAGATCTTTTGTGGGTGGTGACTTCTTTTTTTAACCCATTACTTGCTATCTGGAATGGAAGGATCCTCTTAGATAAGCATCGGGGCTGAAGCTCACTTGGAATCAAAGCTCAAATATTAAAAAATTGCTGACTGTAGGAACGTAAGAACTCAATGTCAGCCTGAATGGTTTCTTGGGTCTAAAACGGAGTCGTTGCCTGATGTGCTTGATTCAGCTCTGCTTTCTCTACAGTTTCCTCCTCTAGCAGTAGAGTTTACAAACATGATCACATACTTAGAGTTACGTAATTTTTGTTGTGATGGCAGGGACAGGACGCGAGTGCGGACAGTGCGCAGGGTCACCAGCCTCAGCCACGTGGCTCCAGTGCTTCCTGCAGGACAAGGCCGTGGGCACGGATTGCTCTCATTACACCTGCAAGTGAAATTATGAGCTTTTTTATTGGGGAGGATCATTTCTGTAGAAATAGAATATTGAAAATGGAGACAGGGTATAGATAAACAGGATAGATGCGAAGTTGGTTGTTAACATTTCAAAACTTTACCTATTTGTACTGGACAAGATTATGAAAAGAAAAATCAGAATAAAATCCCCTGAAAGGTTAGCATTAACTCGGCATGGAAGAATATAGGAACTTAAAATAATGTGTTCTGAAGGACTGAATGAAAATATGAAAATGAACGGCAAATGAACTGATATTAAAAGCTTCTGTTTATTTGAAATCCATTTATATGAACTTTTTTCACAAGGATTACATATCAAAGGTAAATGTTAATTTGCAAGATCTGTCTCTGAGGTCGCATTTCTTTCATTGACTTTTCTTTTAGCGTAAGATACATCCAATGGAAATAATACGCCCATTTAGTTATTTTGGACCTATGGTGGAAAACAGCGAGAGGAATGCCTGCGCAAAACCTTCAGAGAGGTTTTCATGCTAAGGATGCAGTTACGAGTCTTACTGACTTGGGCACCTGCATCTTGAAAAATCCTGAGGTATTTGGAATAGCCATAACTTGGTATGTGATCTCATAACTCTGTCATAAATACGGGTGAATCTCATAAACAAATATTATCGTGCCTTCAAATAGTTACTGAAAAACTATGCTGTACCGGGGCCCTTTGGCGTGCTGGAGCCATCGCTGGCGCAGGGAGCGAACCGGGGTGTTTGCTGCTCTGTTCCAGCTTCCCAGCCCTCCCTGGCTGGGTTTGCACAAGGCGTGAGGAACCAGCAATCACTGTGTGCTGCACAGCAGGAGGAAGCTTAAACCCGTGGGTGTGAAACCCTGTGCTACGTGTGTTACCCTCACAGCAGGCTGGAAATGAGGGGGAAGAAAAGGTCCTGTCGTCTTCTGGATTGCTGCAAAGGTTGTGTTTGCCTGAGATATGTGCAATATCCACAGCTTATAATTAAACAGCTGAGGTTTTAAGAAAGGCTGACACTCACCTTTGCGAGGGGACCACTTTCCATAGTGTGCATTTTCACCTGCTGTGCAATGCAATGTAAGCCTCTAACCTAGCTCATGGGTTTATAATAATGCCTATGCATTATTTCACAGAACCCCAGAGTGTCAGGGGTTGAAGGGCCCTGGAAAGCTCATCCAGTGCAATCCCCCCATGGAGCAGGAACACCCAGCTGAGGTTACACAGGAAGGTGTCCAGGCGGGTTGGAATGTCTGCACAGAAGGAGACTCCACAACCCCCTGGGCAGCCTGGGCCAGGCTCTGCCACCCTCACCAGGAACAAGTTTCTTCTCAGATTTAAGTGGAACCTCCTGTGTTCCAGTTTGCACCCATTGCCCCTTGTCCTGTCACTGGTTGTCACCAGAAGAGCCTGGCTCCATCCTCCTGACACTCCCCCTTTCCATATTGATCCCCATGAATGAGTCCCCCCTCAGTCTCCTCTTGTCCAGCTCCAGAGCCCCAGCTCCCTCAGCCTTTCCTCACACGGGAGATGCTCCACTCCCTGCAGCATCTTGGTGGCTGCGCTGGACTCTCTGCAGCAGTTCCCTGTCCTGCTGGAACTGAGGGGCCACAACTGGACACAAGATTCCAGGTGTGGTCTCCCCAGGGCAGAGCAGAGGGGCAGGAGAACCTCTCTGACCTACTGACCACCCCCTTCTAACCCACCCCAGGTCCCATTGGCTTCCTGGCCACAAGGGCCCAGTGCTGGCTCATGGTCACCCTGCTGTCCCCAGGACCCCCAGGTCCCTTTCCCCCACACTGCTCTCTAAATTTACATATGTCTGTACAAACTCACTGCCTTATAAAGGTTTTCTAATGTAAGAGCTGATGTGAAATTCCATAAACATATCTGAAAAAAATAAACAAAGGCATGTAATGTAGATCTTACAGCATTTTTGCTGTGTCGCTCCTTTGGCTTTTCAGAGAGCAACCAGACCGGGCGCTGACCCCGCAGCTGAGGGCTCAGTACACTGCAAACTGCAGCAGGAGGGAAGGCAGGGCCGGCGCATCCTGGGAGCGCACGGCAGCTCTCGGCAGCAGAGCTGGGCTTGTCTTCTGCTGCCTTCTCGCAGCTGGTGACTCATCCTGCGGAGCACCGAGAGGCATCGCATCCGCAGCACCGCTCAGCCTTTATTCAGGGCAAAGTAATTGTCGCTGGCATGTTAAAATGCACCACTGAGTACTTCATGCTTCCGTTATGAAATATTAGAATTTTCCTTTGAACCAAATCTCTTCAGTCTAAATCAGCTTAGTATGTCCGTGAAATCCCCCCGGCTCTCTTATTAATGTTATTTCTAATATTATAATATATCTTTTTGTTCTGCTGTTTTTGTAACAGCTGGCCGGGTGTGTGTCTGCAGTCCCAAATCTTATCTGAAAGCACATTTCTACAACACCAGAAGATAAATACCACTGGAACCTTGTAGAGCTTTCCAGTCTGCTTTCAGGTGGAGATCTGCTAATGGATTATATTGCCAGAAGTAGAAAATGCTTCTCAGCAGGACTGGTAGGTTAAGAACAGAAGCTGGGAGATTTGGACCACGTGTAGCAGTGAGATCCCCTGGTGTCCTGGTTGCAACTGGGATAGAGTTAATTTTCCTCCTAGTAGCTGATACGGCTCTAAGTTTTGGATTTAGTGTGAGAAGAACGTTGACAATTTGCTGATGTTTTGGTTGTTGCCAAGTAATGTTCATAGCAAATCAAGGACTTTTTGGGGAGAATACTGGGCGGGCACAAGAAACTGGGAGGGGGACACAGCTGGGGCAGCTGACCCAGACTGGCCATGCGAATATTCCACACCATGCGAATATTCCACACCATGCAGATATTCCACACCATGCGAATATTCCACACCATGCGAATATTCCACACCATGCAGATATTCCACACCATGCGAATATTCCACACCATGCGAATATTCCACACCATGCAGATATTCCACACCATGCGGATATTCCACACCATGCGGATATTCCACACCATGCAGATATTCCACACCATGCAGATATTCCACACCATGCGGATATTCCACACCATGCAGATATTCCACACCATGCGGATATTCCACACCATGCGGATATTCCACACCATGCGATGTCATGCTCAGCGTGTATTTTGGAGCTGGCCTGGGGGCAAACGCCGCTGCTTGGGAACTGACAGGGCCGCTGGTGTGGCAGGCAGTGAGCAATGGCATTGAGAATTGCTTGCTTTGTATATTCCTTTATTATTATTTTCCTTTGCTGTTCTATTAAAGTGCTCTTATCTCAACCCGTGAGTTCTGTCCCTTTCCCCATGCCCTGCGGGGTACCGGGGGCTGTGTGGCCTGCTTGCCAGCTGGGCTTACACCCTGACCCTAGGGAAACTAAAAACTGCTTTTTTTTTTCCTTTCTGTGTAAAAATCATTCTTTATATTCAAGTGGAGCTCCTTTTGTTTCTGGTTTTGCTTGAAAGCTAAGCTTCTGGAACCTTCTAGTCACTCAAAGTATGAAAACTAATTTTATTTTTTCTTTCTTTTTAAAGTGGCTTATCCTTGTTTTTGACAAGGTTACTCTATCTAGTTAAACCAGCAGTCTATTTGGTGACTTTTATTAAGCTTAGTATCTGCAGGCTATAATTAAATGGATCTCAGAACTAATAATTTTCCCAGATATTTTGCTTTGTTAATGATCCAAGAGGAGAGCGAGCCCAGCAGCAAATGGGCGCGAGTGAGAGGAAGAGCGGGCACAACAGCGAATCTCATCATGTGTTCACACAGATAGGAACACCCAGCAAGTTTCTACATTATTTCAGAAACGTTCTGCTTTCAAATCTGCTCATTCATCGATATCCAGAGAAGTTAAATCCATCTCTCAGGACATGCTGCAGTTTTGCTGGGATTTGCTTTCACAATGTGCAGCTTCATTACACTCAGATTCTGCTGCAACACTGAGGCTTTTTTTAAATTATATTTTAATTAACTGCAACTAACCGCCTGTGAGTGACCTGGTAACATTCTGTCACTCTGCATGTTTCTACTAAGAATGTTTTCTTTCATCATTTCTGAAATTAATACCTATGGAACCATTGTCAGAGGACCCACTCGTGCTTTCATAATACTTAAGCAGATCGGAGCAGGTTTTAATGTGTTTCTTCCACCAGTGAAGCTGTGGGACTGGAGAAACCCGCGAAGACTTGTGCTGAAATCCAGTAGATGAGCCTGTTCAATGCGCCAGGAGCAATGGGATGGGCAGGAAAAAAGTCAGGCAAAGCTTTTAATACAGTTTTCTGCTCTTTTATTTGGAAATGGCCTCTTCACGCACAAGGCGTGCTGACTGCAAGGTTGATTTACCTGTAAATGGAGGGCAAAAAGGAACGTATCATAAAGCTGAAGGGTTTTGGTTTGGTTTGGTTGTTGTTGTTGTTGGGTGGGATGTTTTGGGGTTTTTTTGCTTTGTTTTGTTGTTGTTGTTGTTGTTGTTTTTCATGGTTTATCTTTTTCCCACATCTGTTAGGAAATGAATTTGAAGCGAGGTAAAATGATGGTTCAAATGGCAGTTTCCATTAAATCCTGTTGATGTGTCTCCTGCTTTGCACGTGAAAGCTCTATGAAGGTATAATGAGACCGAGGGGAGGTTTTAGTTCACCAAGCGAGGACAGGACAAGTCTAGAGAGTATGGAGTAAGTAGGATTTGTGTATCCTTTGCCTTTGGCAAATATTAGAGAAAGGTTTTGTTCCATCTGGCTCCATCTCCTTTATAATAGCCTTTTAATTCAGAAGTGCTTGACTAATTACAACTTTATTGTGTTAGATTTTTAAATGCCTTTGCTTTTTTAATTAAAGCAGTTTAATAAACAGTATTCTTATACATTTCTTAGAGTAACTCTGTAGGCATTCTGTACCAAATGTCTCAAGTGTTTCCTCTGTTTCACTTAGTTTAGCTGCTGTAACTTCAAAAACCCACTAATTTTCTAATTTTGTACTATTTTCCAATTTTATATGCTTATAATTTTATTTTTCTTTGTTCATACGGTTGCCTCTCCATAGAAGAAACCTGGAAACTTGCTGCAGTTCTTCTCTGGTGGGAAGACAGCCTTGGCTACGTCTGCATCCACCTGCTGGATGAGGAGCCACGCTCTGTCAGCACCGAGGATGGAGCTACCAGTTTAGCCATTAAACACCGCATTTTGGACACAGGTATCTCCCTTGGTTACAGGCAGTCACGGAGAAGTGGTCGGTCACAGCTAAGAACGAGAGTGCTCCTGGAAAGGAGGCCACAAATGTGCCTGGTTTTGTTAGGATTTTGAATTTTCGAACAGAACTGAGGTGCCTGAAGTAAGTCTCTTGCGTCAAAGTGTACAGGTTACCCTTTAATGATCGCTTCGTAATGACTGAGAAGCCAGTGGAGGAGAATATTCAGATACACACGTGCACAAAAGCAGCGACTCCCAAAAGGGTCTGAGCCGCCCCGGGGCTGCTCCATCCTTTGCTCCGGCAGTTCCCAGCGCTGCCTCCCCGCGTGTTTCGCTCTTTTGCACGTCCTGGGATTTGTGCAGTTATATTGTTTGTCTTATTTTCTGTTTCCCCTCTCATCCCCATCTCACAGACCCACAGGGCTGCTTCTCTTTCCCTGCTGAGCCCACAGGACAGACCTGACCGGACCTCACCAGCTGCGACATGCAATATCAGAATGTGCAGTTAAAACACAGAGTCTACTGGTTTCCAGCTTGTCATTAATTCTCTAATTTGGAGGATTTCCTTTTCTCTTTAACTGTGCATTTTGGATACAAAATTAATTCGAATGTCACTTAAAGCAAGGGTAGTTTTAAGTAAATCAGTTTGCCTTCAATGCCAGTAAGCTTCCCACTGAAATCTTCTTGTTTGTGTGTTTGTGGTTTTTGTTTCTCCCGTAGGCCCTTGTGCAGACAGATATACTGGGGAAACCACCTATTGGAGGTCAACTTTGAAATGTTTTAAAATAGTAAAATCTACTGTAAGAATTATTTGCAATAACCTTAATGTATTTGTTCGTATTTGCTAAATTTTTTGCAATGGAGGTTTTTGGATTACCGGTTTGATAATGGATTTTCACAGCACTTCCAGATTATTATCAAACGTCTCCCAACAATCACTTGTTTGAACATTGTTTTGGCTTCCTCTGCCAATCCCTTTATCTCTGTGCCTAAAACATGATAGCAATGGAGCAGACAAATTGCTAGCTAGCACAATTAATGTATTACAAATGATAGTCTACTAATGTATTTTGTAGATATACTGGAAATCTCATCTGTTTGGGCTACGGTAGATTACTTGCTTAGTAAAACAGAACTGCAGTCTTGAGGAATACACAAAATAGATGGCTGAAAATCTAGGCATTAATGCAGTTACACTGAATGCATCATGTACTAGTGGACAACTCAACCTAACTGTAGTAACCCATGTCCATATATCACATCTGCGTGATATGGGTCACAGAATCACATAATCCCAGAGTGTCAGGGGTTGAAGGGCCCTGGGAAGCTCATCCAGTGCAATCCCCCCATGGAGCAGGAACACCCAGCTGAGGTTACACAGGAAGGTGTCCAGGCGGGTTGGAATGTCTGCACAGAAGGAGACTCCACAACCCCCTGGGCAGCCTGGGCCAGGCTCTGCCACCCTCACCAGGAACAAGTTTCTTCTCAGATTTAAGTGGAACCTCCTGTGTTCCAGTTTGCACCCATTGCCCCTTGTCCTGTCACTGGTTGTCACCAGAAGAGCCTGGCTCCATCCTCCTGACACTCCCCCTTTCCATATTGATCCCTTGAATGAGTCCCCCCTCAGTCTCCTCTTGTCCAGCTCCAGAGCCCCAGCTCCCTCAGCCTTTCCTCACACGGGAGATGCTCCACTCCCTTCAGCATCTTGGTGGCTGCGCTGGACTCTCTGCAGCAGTTCCCTGTCCTGCTGGAACTGAGGGGCCACAACTGGACACAAGATTCCAGGTGTGGTCTCCCCAGGGCAGAGCAGAGGGGCAGGAGAACCTCTCTGACCTACTGACCACCCCCTTCTAACCCACCCCAGGTACCATTGGCTTCCTGGCCACAAGGGCCCAGTGCTGGCTCATGGTCACCCTGCTGTCCCCAGGACCCCCAGGTCCCTTTCCCCTACGCTGCTCTCTAGCATATCTTCATGATCCAAACAAACGAATTATAACTCATGTTAATAGGGCAGATATCATGGCTGATTTGAATCATTGTCTGTTGAAATGATAGAATACTTCTCTTTATGAATAGTTGATTCTGATTTTTCTGAAAATCAAAGCACAGTTATTTTTATCTTTTTCACGGTGTCCTTGTCTTGCAGAGTTCTTAATGGCCTTGGCATTTAGCAGGACTTGATCTGAATGAGAGAAGGCCTGTGCCCTGGCATACAATTAAGGTGTCCCTGTATTCTGCTCACAGATAGTGATTTTCATGCATGTCTTGAATACCGTAAAAGTGCCCAATCTGTACTCATCAGCTTTACGTTACAAAATGAACACTGTTGGTGTTAACGGTTGGACTTGATGATCTTAAAGGTCTTTTCCAACCAAAATGATTCTATGATTCTATATTATATTTTTGTCACAAATCCAAAAATCACATCTCTGACATAAAGAATTGTGCTTTCATCACTGTAGTGTTTTAGGAAAAGATTCAGTGGTTTACGTGATGTGTTAATTATTGACTGAATGCTCAACTTGCAGACTTGTAATTTGTTCGTATATCGTGCTGTATTCCTGTCTTCTGTGGGGCATTATGTAGTGTAGGTGCCTTTTCAAGTGTTAGGTTGCATGCTGGCACCGAGCTGAAGACGACTCACAAGAAACCTTGGGGTTTTTTATCAAAAGTTTGATCCTCTTGGAATTCAAAAACTTAGCTAAAGATTTGTTTCTTGACTTGATAAAGACTTGCCAAGTGACAAAGCATGACCTTATATGGTAAAAGTAGTGATATTTTTAAAGTCTTTATTTTTCCCCGAGAGTATTGGATTGTACTGCAAAAACCAGTGAGCACTGGTGCTCACACTTCATGTGTGTGGATACAAAGCCGAGTGATCAGCGGGGAGCAGTGACTGACGCTGCCCCGCGCCGATCGCTCCACTGCTTCTCCTTTGTGAGTGAAGGTAACGGTAAAATGACTTTCCTGTCCTCTTGTAATCGTCATCCCTTCTCCCCAACAAAGTACAAAGAAATCTTTGCAAAATTGTGATTCAAGTTTGCTTAGAAACGGCGTGCGCGGCGGCATGCCGGCGCGGTGCTAACCCAGACCGCTGGATGCACATCACGTCTGTCTGTCTGTCTGTCTAGCAAACAGCAATTGGAAACAAAAAAGGGACTTTGCATGTACACTTGTATGTAGGTACCTTTGATCCCAAAGGCCCCAGCGTACCCCCTGACCCCTGCGGGCAGTGCTCAGGGTTCGTGTTCTCTTCACTGCTGCCTGAAATGTAGCCCTGGAAAAGAAATGGGAGTTTAGGGAAACGCAGCTTTCAGTGGCCTGAAGGGAGTGCAAGAGAAACACTTCACTGCACCATGAGTCAGGACACCAAGATCTGTTTCTCTGAGCTATTATTTTTACCAGAGGTAAATTATTTAAAATTATAGAGCCCTCAGCACTGTTTAAGAAACCCTATGGTGAATTTTTCATCCATCTAATATAAGAGAGAACAACTTAACTGGGTAGTATTGCAGGTATTGTGTGTTTAAGTGCACTCAAAGTACTCCCTGCATGTTGCAGCTGACACACAAGATCATTTCAGTCTTAAAAATGATGCCATACTACAGTAATGCAGCCATCTATATCATAAATGCATGTGAAGAGACAACACGCTGTCAGAGATTCAGGTCTGTTACCAGATGTGAAGGAGCCATAGAGAAGCAGCTGCCAAAGAACACAAATAATGTTTAATAATACTAGAGAATGACCACTCCTGTAATAATAATATTATTATTATTAATAATAATAATAATAATAATAACCTAAATAACTAAATAAAGTCTTTGAAGCTTACTGTATGCTGCAAGATGCTCTCACTCAAACCAGATGATTCAGATGACCCAATTAATCATCCCATTTTAATTTATTTTATTTAAGGGCTATAATCAGAGCTATTTGTGAGGCTTCATTCTCACTACTGGATAAAAGACAAGGCTGTGCTTCCTCATCAATGAACTGAGGGCTGTAAACAATATCCCAGTAAAGGATGCCTGGCGATAGCCACCAAACTGAAGGGTTAATTTACTGCATAACCACAGCACTGCCTGAAACTCTTAGTGTGCAGCAAACTGGGCTATTTTTATGACTTAACCTTTACAGATCCACATTTGTTAATCAGCTCGATATTATGCAGATGCTATTTATGTTTCCAGTGATATAACTGAATGACCTTGGTGCTGCACACGCGAGGTTTCTGGATTGTGCTTTAAGCCATTCCTGGGCGGTGATGTCCTCACCTCTGGCAGGAGGCGGTTAATGTGTTTGCTTCCCGCTGCGAGAGGGCTGTCGCTACAATAGTGACTCAGCTCATCTCAGCTGCTGACTGTTCTGCCTGGATCTGAGCATTTTCCCTGTATATAGAACCAAAGCATGGGCTTTTTTCTGTGAAAATACGCCGTCTCAAAAGAAAATTCCTGCTAATTACACATACAACTTGGTAATTCATTTCAACTACTCTGTCAGATGTTGTGATGAAGCTATATTTCTTGCAGAATGTGAGCATCTGACTTTTCCTGCCACTCTTATTGCCTTATATTTAACATTAATATTTATGGATGGATTTTGGAATGTGAAGAAGCAGCTTATGGTCTATGAGTGCTACGAGCCCTTGGCAGAAAGTTAAAATCACTATGCACACAGGCCAAATACCAAGTATTTTCTACAGAGAAAATTCTAGGCGTTGAAATAAAAATCTCCCCCATAGTTTTCCTAGTTGGCAAAACTGATGGTGGCTCGCAGGTAACGATCACTTCGGATTCCCGCACGGCGCGCCCCTCGCGCTCTGCACGCCCAGAGGGGGGGGGCGGCGCTTCTCCTGTCGCGTGTTCGCCAGGGTCAAAACTGTGGATTGACTTCTGTACCGGGGGGGGAAATGAGTCTAAGTCGGGTGTCTCCCCATGCGGCAGCGGGAGAGGTGTGCCCTTGGGGTGGTACCCACACCTCTCAGTCGGAGCTGACAGCAGGGAAGTAAGTCAGCTAAATGCATTTTGAATAAGATTCAATATCCTGTTTGAAAAGAAACTCTTCTCTGGGGGTTCTTATCGCAGCTCTGATTTTCATCTCATGACATTTCATGTCTTTCTTCAATGCTCAGGTTTGATTTTCACTGGTGAGCTGTGATAGTTACTCTGCTAAGGGGCAGATGGTTGGGATTTTCGGCCCAGACCACTGCAAAATGCTTTATGTTCAGATCTAAATATAAGGTACTAAAGTGAGCAGCTTTGAACTACAACCTAGGCCTACAAAGGCCAATGACTGATTGTGTAACTTCCAGATATAGGTGGTTTGGGGAGTTCCATACTCTATTACTTTTAAAGAGCTCGAATATTAATCCCTGTAAGTAAAAAAACAAAAAATATTGTGTAAGCTGGAACAAGGTAACTTAGTTTATGTACTTGATATTAGCTTTATTTTATTTCACACTGCAAATACCAGGAATAAGATTACTTTAGCATAGCACTTTCATAAAGCATGGGAAAGGGATTATTATATAAATTTTTTAAAAGTCTTGTGGCATTTCTGAGTGTCAAACGTCAGATTCTCTTCCTCTGTTTCAGTTCTGTAGAAGAAACAGCACTAACCTCTAAACCCTAAAATGATTCTAAAAAACGCTTAAAGCACAATTATCCTTAGAGTGATTTAAAACATATGATTAGTGTAATGCAGCTGAATGGTGAAATAGCTGTAACGTATAATAAGTTATAAAGTCTTCCTGATTTGCCAAGACATTCAAATCTTGATGAAGACGTAAACCTATTGTTCTTGCATCTTCATCTTTTAGTGCTATTGATTTCAAAGAGCATGTTGGAAAGGAGACTTGTTCCAGTTTGCGTTCTCTGAAAGGAGTATAGAGCTTCATGAAACAGATAAAAATTACAAATGGATGTGACGGTTTTAAGAGTAGTTACAGCACATTATCAACCGTTACTTTATGAGTTCAATTCACAACATCGTATAAACATGTCACTGTGCTGCACTGTTCTTCTTGACAATGCAGAAATATAGTTGGTAGATTGAATACAGCTATACAAAATATGGATACCAGACACCTTGAACGAGGGCCATCATAAAGATTTGCTTTTAGAAAGCATTCAGATGTGTATTTTATGTCCAATTCATTATTAGTAGGTTCTGCATCCAAGGGTAGAGTAGAACGTGTGCTTAAGATGGTGCTGCAATATTGCTTGGACCCTTATGTTTAGTCCAGCAAATACAGACCGGAACAGAGATATTTCTCAATTGTCTTGTGAAATTAGGAACTTCTGAAATGGACTGTTTCCTCATTAGTGGGCAACGAAAGCCGCTGCACTTCTGTAGATAGTCATGCATTTATAGTGATTTGGCCATAAGAATATTTCATGGCACAAATGATCATTCCACAGATGATGGCAGAGTATTTTCCTCAATACAGAACGTACTACAGAAGGATTTTTACAATATTATATTTCCTTAGCTAGTACTGAAGTTACTCTGGTTAAACACAAAATGAAAGTGAGCTGATAAAGCCGCAGATACGTCGGGCTACCATTTCTACTATTTCTACCATTTCTTGTGCACTGCATTGGACAGGCTCAATAATTCAGCACAGAGTTATCAACTTGGGCTATTCACTGAACAACAGTTTGTCCAATTCACATGATTTTAATGAGCAACAAGGCAAAGTGTTTCACAGTCCAGTGCCTGTAGTAAACTCACTCTTTGGACTCCTCACATCACTTGCCCTCTTTTCTAGGCTAAAAATTCTTAGGCAGAATTGTCACCGTGTAACAAATGGCTGATGTTAAACTCACCACAAACAGCAAAATGGAACCAACTTTCTGAAGAAATCCATGAACTGAGATGTAGATGTAGAATGTTGAGGATACTATAAGAATGTATTTGGCAGCATTGCAAGCAGTGACACAACAGAGAGCTAACAATTTTAACGGTGGGGCCTGCTGCCTTTAATTGCAGTGAGAATGACCAAAGTGATGTGAATCTCTATAGTGCTTATGGGCACACATTCAGGCTGGTTTATTATTCATTTTTAGGAATTAATAAGCCTTAGCTGCTATTAAAATCTAAAAATGTTTTAGTTTTAGTGGTGGTGTACTTCGCTATCTGAGATACAAGATTTCAGGTTAAAAAGCAGTTTACATCCATTTGAGAGACAGAAATCAAACCACAGGTTTAATATGAACTTTTGTCATCTTAATAATGGAATTAAGTATATTTCCTTAACTAGGAGTCCCGACTAATTTGTTTTTTCTTTCTAAACAATGACCTAGTGAGTATTTGTGACCTGGGTCTTCTAGGAGGGTATTTGATGGTAAATGCTGACATCTGGTAATAATTTGAAGAAGAATTTAAAGCAGAGTACTTGTGTGTTAGGGCCTGAACTGTTTTGTACACAGTATATGGAAGGCAGTGAGTCAGAATGCAATTTTGCAGTAAATGACTAAAATTTTCTTCTATACTAAGGCCCTAAACTCTAAAGACTGACAGAAGTTTGTCCTCCTACGTGAGACTTGCCAGAAGTATTAAATTATCCTCTGAACAGAGTTGTTCCTACAAACCATTTCTTTCTTTAATAATAGAATCCATAGGTGCATATTCCCACACTTCTCCTGGGAACCTCTGATTCTCAAGCTTGCAACTGAATTGAAGTCCTACAATTTACCATGCACCTGTCAGTAAATTATATATTATATTGTGTTCTTTTCTAGTACATAGAAACGTGGCCTGCATGATTTAAAAGTGCATTTTAAAGTAGACAAGTGCATGCAGAATAGGATGCTCTGGGCTTGGACCGGCTTCCACTGCGCCAACGGAGGGATGACAGGATTTTGCTCGAAGAATGTAGCCAGTTTTGCTATAAAAACGAGATATCCAGGGACAGCTAAAGGGTTTGTGAACCAAGAAATCCTGCGGTATTTTTCTGTAGGTTTTTCTCCCCCTGCTGTGTTTATCTGGAGGATATATTGATCTTTCAGCTTTTAGGGCATGGCAATCTGAGGGATGCCAGCTGCGTTTCCCCAGGTGCGTGATGGGTGGTGACTCCCACGTTATCCTTGGCCCTCGGGAGAGAGCTGCATCAAATTCTGTTGTGTTCGGGGTTCTTCAGGCAGCGCTTGGGAAAGGCCAGTCTGAGGGCATCGTTTACGTCATTCAATAACTTGAGTAACTGCTTAATTTTATTGCTCACTGCACTCTGAGGTGTGAGGGTTTGCTATTGCAATATAGAAAACTATACAATGAACTCAAGCTTCTAAAATAACGAACGCCACTTTTAAAATATTTTTGAAGATGTGCCTTTTTCAGACTGTTGCTTATTAACTTCTGCAGGTACACAAGAGGGCTAAAAAAGCATTTGTGTGCTTTCTCATGTAGGCAACTCATGTAGTAGAGAAGTAGAATTACAAGTAGAACCAAAAGACACATCTGGCTTCCTCAAGGGCCTCGAAACATTTGAAGTCGACTCCAAGTGCAACTCTCGTGCAGGGAACTCTTGTGCTCTTTCGGTGCCGAGGAATCAGCCCCTGCGAAAACAAAGGTATTCGACAGGCTTATGAATATTGAATTAGCGATGCAGTAACACCCTCAGCAAATCGCACACACCAAACAGCTCCTGGGTAGGGTGAAAGGTGAAAAACTGCAATTGTTGGCCGAGAAAAGATTTGCTAAACTTTCTTTAAAAAGAGAAAAACCAAACAAACCTGTAAGATATACCACAGATGGGTTATCCCAGCCTGGGTGTCCCTTCCGTGTTTAACTAATGATCTTGAGGAAAGTATTGGGAATGCATGTAATTATATCTGCATATATATACATACGTGTCTGTATGTATTAATATCTGGGCAATAATGTATAAGATTTACATTGTACAGTTTACCTTTGACCTGTGAAGTTGTTTTTTCTTTTAATTCTTTATATTGCAGCTGACTTTTCTTATGTCTTCTTTTGTAAAACAGACCAACGTTCATTGACACCAGTGAGATGAAAGGGAAACTTTGAATCCTACACGTATTGCATAGTACCAACTTTTAATTAGAGAAAAAAATACTAGCAAAACATAATGGTTTTATTCAGCTCATGGGCTGTCATCCTTTCAACTCATTGCTCATCTTGCATGTTGCACATTAATGGCTTATCAGGTTTTCACATACGTGGCATTCAAAGTTAATTTGTGGTGACTAAAGCAGCCAATTAATTAGGTAAATGTGCATTCATCTTAATCATTTGATAACTCACTTAAGAAGAAAATTACAGTTTTATTGCAAAGGCCAGATTGGATGTAAACGCTGTATTTTTTTTTGCTGCATTTAATCTAGGATTGTGGTTTACAGTGTTTTATTCCTTTTCATTAGAAGCCAATCTTGCATTTATTTTTCACTGTTAACTGTGGTGTAGCTGATCTTGCATTTATCTGTTCAATCAACTAGAATAAGAGTCAGAACGGTAGGACATTCACGCTCGGAATTTTATAGCATCAATTTGCAGAAGAAAAACCTTAAAAAGCAGACCAAAGCACTTCTGTGTCAATCGAATTATGTCTGATTTAGCTGGCAGACTTTTTGATCCTGGGAGGCCATTCATGCACTGTTTGGCCTCTTATTTGCAGGATGAACATTTTCCTGATGTGTCATTGGGGGTTCTCTGATCAGGAAAATCCTCAGGTTTTAAGGGACAGAGAAGCATGTGAGTGTGTTCAGAGTGCGTGTGGCGGAGCTGGAGCCTTCGGCTCCGCTGCTCTGAGCAGATCAACGCGCTTTGGCTTCTGTACGTTTTCTACAGCATTTTTTGTAGTATTCCTTGTTAACTTCATTCTTTAGATATCAAAGAAAATAAAGGTTTAAATTACACAGCAGGGAGAAATACCGTAAGTGCAGCCTATGAGGAATTTATATTTTTCTGGGTTTTAGAAATATGTTTATTCTTCTTAGTCAAACTCTGATGTAACATCCGTTGTGTCTACATATTGCATTTTTGTTCCTCGTAACATCTACTGTTTGTTTCTCTCCATACCGGTGGCTCTCCTCCGCGCTGGGAAAGGGCCACGTGTCGCTGCCGGGGCTATCCCTAAATACAGTATGTGGAGTTTGGAAACTGGTTGTTTAGAAAGATCTGTATTTGCTCATCTGCAAAACAGTAGATGTGTTTTATGAGTCGAGACTGCTCTCTATTGCAGAAAATCTACAAATGAATGGATTTAAAACATGCTTGTGATTGTGAGAGGCAAAGCAATAAACTACGTGTTTCTGAGGTTCGTGCTACAGTGAAGACTCTGGCTTCAAAAGAGTGGAAAACACAAGAAATACAGCAGGTCATGCCGGCGTACCACATTTATGGCTGCATTGCTCTAGAAGTACAATGCCAGTAAGCAGTATTTTATATCTACTTTATATTATCACATAAATCTAAGATATGTGTGAAATATTCCTCTTCTTTATATATTCAATTTGTCAGTCCACGTGTGTACTTGTTGAATTTTTTTGCTATGAATTGTACTTAAATTTAGGTTTCTATGGTTGACTTGTGACATATTTGCAAGCTTGCCTTCAGCCTTTACAGAAGTTTAGTTGGAGTAAGGCTGGCAGCACTTGAGCCTTAATTACATGGGAAAAAGTGCTTGAAGTTCCTCTGTATTTGTATCAATGTATTAAAAAAAATCCTTATAACAGAATGTAGTGAACCAAAAATCAAATAACATATATTTATGAGTAGGAAATGGCAAGATAACTTAATGCTATTGTCACTGCAGATTTTGGAACAGAGGCAAATTATTTTAAGACTTTTATCTCTTGTAATAATTTATTTGACCTATGGTTTCCACTCATATAGCTTGTAGCCTGTCTGCTTCTGCTACAGCTTATTCTCATGTTCCATGGAGAGTTTGTGGAACTCCTCGTCACATCTCAGCGAGCGTTACTCACGACACCACTAGGCCTGTTCCGCACTAGGCGCTCACCCACGGTCAGAGCTCGCACAGGTAGCAGTCCAGTCTCTAAGTGATGAGCTATTAAACAAATCCTCATGGGTTTTCTCCATGAGATTCAACGAGCAGCTGAGCAGAGGGATGTGATACCCAACATGGGGCTGTTTTGTTCTTTTCTGGAATACTTTGTGGTTTCGGATTTCTCAGCAATACAGAACCGTTTGAATTGGTGTGCTTAGAAAATGTGAAACTACCAAAGGCCAGATAAATATTGCCTGAACTGATGTAAATAAAACAGAGAGCCCTTCTGTCTTAACGCACTTACTTAACAATTCCGTGTAGCACCCTGCAAATATTTTCAGTTAGCATTTCAAGTTCCTGTTACATTTTTTGTGAACTTGTAAATTAAAAGACTTCCCGACATGATTCAAAACATATGCAGGGAGGTATATCAGAAGAAACTTAATACCAAGGGAGCAGTCTAGGTAATAGAAATCTAGACATTTAAATGGCCACCTGACAAAAAACAATTCTAGTTAATTTGTGTTCTCTGTTAATGTTCACAAATCAAAACATGAGAGCCCAGATTTGGGAAGGGAAGTTCAAGCTGGGTTTGTGTCCTTTCTCAAGCAATAACTGAGGCAGTTACTCCTCGGTGTGCCTATTTCTGCCACATCTTCATATGGTTTAGCTGCACTTCTGCCACCTTGGACAACAGAGCGCAGCGAAGACCAGAAATAGAAAGCTGCCAGGTTTCTGCAGTGGGAGTTCGGGGAGGATTCGGTGAGGCTGTCTGAAGGGACGGGCTGCGAGCGGGGCTGCTGGAGCGGGCGGGCGGACACCGGGGAGAACCGGCTGTGGCGCGTCCGGACAAGCGGGAACTGGAAAATTTGATATACATTTGATATAAGCAGCACAAATGTCAGAATATAGAAAGGGATTAGCTTTTAAAGAAACGTGTCAGAGGTGAAACGTGAATTTGAAATGTGAACATTTAGAAATGTGTAACACTTAGTGAATTCAGCAAATCCATTTCCATACAAACATTTCTTTCACACTAACAGCACTGACGCAAGTGACTCCTTTAATGTTCATGAATCTTAGACTAATGTGATTACTCTAGCTATCCTACCAGTTGGTAAATGTCTTTTAAGGAAGAAAAATATTTAAAAACCAAGCTACAAATAAAGCATGGAAAAGGGTATATAATGATATTACCAACACTGTGTCTGTTTAGTGACTCAGATACGCCATTAAAGATGGGTGACATTGTGTGTCACCTTAATATACTCTGTAACATCCACGGCACATAGTGAATATCCACTTCAGCCCATATGTCTGTTGTATTTTCTTTATGTGTATGTATTCTCTTTATCTCTGTAACACATAAGTGCCATATTTCTATGGAGTTTGTAAGAAGATTTTTGATGACCTGCTAGCAGGGGTCTCAATAAATTATGAGGCTTTAAAAAAGCCTTGTAATGCTGGTCTCCGTGACACATGCTACAGTCCAGGAGAGTATTTTGTGTGTATGACTTATTTTCAGCACAGAGATTCTGTTTAACATTTGTAATGAAAACGGGCCTAAGTGTCTGCCACTCCAGACCTGGTTCCACTGTCGTTTGCCAGTGGTGCTCCTGCCCCTCAGATCCAGATTGTTCCCATTTCACAGAACCCCAGAATGTCAGGGATTGGAAGGGCCCTGGAAAGCTCATCCAGTGCAATCCCCCCATGGAGCAGGAACACCCAGATGAGGTTACACAGGAAGGTGTCCAGGCGGGTTGGAATGTCTGCACAGAAGGAGACTCCACAACCTCCCTGGGCAGCCTGGGCCAGGCTCTGCCACCCTCATAATGAAGAAGTTTCTTCTCAAATTTAAGTGGAACCTCTTGTGTTCCAGTTTGTACCCACTGCCCCTTGTCCTGTCACTGGTCACCGAGAAGAGCCTGGCTCCATCCTCCTGACACTCACCCTTTATATATCTGTAAACATGAATGAGGTCGCCCCTCAGTCTCCTCTTCTCCAAGCTAAAGAGCCCCAGCTCCCTCAGCCTTTTCGGCAGGTCAGTGGCCGGGAAATGGGTAAATTTGCTTTTCGAGGGTGATGGCTGTTCCTGCACCTTCCCCGGCACAGCAGCCGCTGGTTTCCTTCCCACCGAACGGAGTGCACAGACCTGGACCCAGCACTGAACTGAACGCTTGGCATGAGTGGACACACACCAAACACAATTCACTCACATAACAAAACCTTTTTTCCTAAGGATGTCACATGTCACAAGTCCATGTGGCTTAGAACATGCACTAGCACACAAAATGCAGAGAAAATGCTTCCCATTTGTATTCTCTGTTGCTGTATGTATAGTATGATGTGCAGCATACAGGCTGAAATTACATTTAATGGAGAAAAAATTACTATTGACATTTTGGTAGACTTGCATATTTTTGTAGATGAATAGTTGATAAAATGAGATATTGAATATTTTTCATTTAAAATGTGTTGGATTCAACTGGCTCAAGTGACAGATATCCCCAGTTTCTAGCATGTGTAACTGGACTCTTTTATTTCCACCACATAGAATTATCTGAAAGTTACTTCTCTAAAATGCTAATATAATTTTAAGTGGCATTTGACCAGCTTGAAGTTTAGTTTCACATTATAATAGCAAAAGAATATGAAATCAAATCATACTGGCACTAACCTGCCTGTAAATGCCTCTTACTATTATCCTTTTTTTAACATGAATCCTTCTGTAATTACTTCTGTGTTACTACTGGAGTGTAGCTGTGCTAAGCCATGACAAAGTGTGCTGGTTCGGATGCTTCATCCTTTATTTTTCTCTGATATTCTCTCAGTTTGCCAGCACAACTAATCCCCAGGAATTTGATTTTTATTCTTTTTTTTCATTGTGATATCAGTGTTAGGAAACAAAACTGGATTTTAAATTGCTGTTGTACTCTGGCATGACATTGAGTCTTTTTGTCACTTAACGTACCAGCAATTCAGTATTCTCACTTCCTAACGGATGTAATCATGTTGAATTATCTCACAGTTGTGTCATGAGTCGAAGTATCATGAATATCATTAGGTTGGACAAAAAGTGCTGTTCTTTTTCAGGCACAGTTTTATGTACCATTAAACAGAGCAAGCTCCCTCTAATATTCTACTGATACTCTTTGAACTAAGTTTTCCGATGACAGGAACAAGAACGCTACATGGAGAACTCTGCTCCTCGTTGTGTTCTGCACTAGGGACCAAGGTCTTTGAGACTTGGACCAAATTCAGTTGGCTGTTGCCTTTGTGCAGTTTTGGATTGATAAGGTGGTTACAGGATGTTTTTATAAAAATCTCTGAAGTCTAGCATTTGAGGATGATTGATCTGTATTTTTTAAAACTATAGTCAGTGTTGTGGTAATGTAAAGAGGTAAAAAGAAAAAAAAAAATCAAACAAGCCAAACCCACACCACCCCACAAAAACCAACCAAAAAGGAAGTACGAATTTCTGAGAAGATGCTTATAGAGAGCAGACAGTGCATTCAAAGTGAATCAAGTGTGTAAACTAGGAAATACCTTCTCTTCTGGCATTGTATGGAGCAGTAACAGGTGAACAAGGGCTCTGCGACTTCTCCAAACATCGCACAGCCTGTGAAACAGGAACGCGCAGCTGTATCAGACAGGCTGTTGGCTGCAGTTACAATTAGAATCAGTCCATATAATAATGTAAGGAATTGCTTGCATGGGCTGAGGATACACACAAAAGTACTATGGATGGGAATTGGGTTTCATCAAGCAGAGAATGGAAGCTTTCCACACAACTATGTTAAAAAGGATAGATCTGGCTTCACTGAAATTTGAGCAGCCTGCCCACTCTGTTTAATCGGTTTATATTTCTGGCAGATCCTGGCACTCGCGTTGCTCCCTATCACTTGTTTGTTTCATGTATCTTCATAGCAAAGAGCACTGAGGAGAGATTTGAGCCCTGTCACAGAGACCTGGGCGGTACTTTAGTTAACGTGCCCAGCGACGTGCAATACCGCCCATTCTGCTGTGCTCCGTGGGGCTCTGCAATCATTCTACATATTCCTCGGTCTTGTCATTTGTATCGTCTTTGCACTGCAATATCAGTGGAAATGGCACACGTGCCCTTCCTGTGGTGAAGCGCAATGTTCTACCTCTGTCTGCAAGTGACTTGCTTCTGTGTCATGTGTTGTATGTGATTAAATTTGCGTTATTGTGCTTACATACAAGCTTTTCAGAAATACGAATAGCCCCAAGGTATCCTAACACTGAGAGAAAATGATTCTCTGTAGATCCCACTAGATCTAAATGTATTGAGATGTAAGTGCAGCTCCACAGCTTGTCCAGCACACAAGCTGCAGCCTGCTCAAGTGACAGGGACGTTGCACCTGCACTCATAGCCCGGGGTTGTTCTTATGTACATTTTCTGTGCCCTCCATAGAAAAAGCTGTGTCTGTACGTGGCTGTATTTTGCATATCTGTATTTTGCCTCAGCAGAGCGAACATTTGGCACTCTTGTCTACGGTCTTTAAAATGTCAGCATCTTCTAACGGCCTTAATATTTTGTTTAATTTTCTAATAATATTATGAATGCTTCTGAATTCCGTGATTCATTAAGAAATCCATGCGGTTATATGTTTGAACGTGTGAGCTTCAAACTGTGCAAGTGTTAGTGCCAGGAAAGCTTTATCAGATGTCTGAAGGGAATTGCTGCATGAACTGGCCGTGTGTAATCTTAGAGCACCTGTTGCATGTGGCACAGCCTGTAAAGATCAATTGCAAAATGATTTGTAATTATGTGCCTCTTGGATAAATGTGTATGTTGTACAATAAAGGCTGAGTGTGTATTTTATGTTAAAACACATCGTGATTATCCCAAAGCTTGGGGGAAGAACTCAAATTACTCTTAAAGAAAGCCTATAGGAAATGCACCTGTAATTCTCCTTGACAATGAAAAATTGTCTGATGACACACAGCACTTCATCTTCATTGGACTGTATTTTATGTTTTTAATTAAAAACCCAAACAAACCCCGAAACTCCGCAGTGTTCTGAGTGCGCGGCTCCGCTGACTCGGGCTCACCCTGGGCCGGGTCTCAGCCTGTTCGCACACAAGGCCCTTCCCGCGCTTTCCCCGCTCACGGCGCCGCCATCCCGGCTGCGGGCGGCACTGAGCTCCGCTCCGAGCCCGCGGGCCGTGCGGGCACACCACGGCATTCGGTGTCTCAGCTACGAATAAAGCCTGTGGCGGCGGCTGGGCTGTCAGCTCCGTGCGCGGTGCGCTGTCCCCGCGGCGCCCCGAGGCTGCAGGAGCCCGGCCCGCCGCGGGACTGCGGCTGCACCAGGCGCTGCGCTCGGCCGGAGCGGCCCCGCGGCAGCCCGCAGGGCGGCGGGGAGGAGGGCTCGGCCCGCGGGGCCGCTTCCCTCAGCCCGGGCCCTTCCCGCTCCCTGGGGCCGGTTCCCTCAGCCCGGCCGGTTCCCCCATTCCCAGTTCCCTCAGGCCGGGCCGTTCCCGATTCCCTCATTCCCGGGTCCCCATTCCCGGGACCTTCAGGCCGGGCCGTTCCCGGTTCCCTCATTCCCGGGTCCCCATTCCCGGGTCCTTCAGGCCGGGCCGTTCCCGGTTCCCCCATTCCCGGTTCCCTCAGGCCGGGCCGTTCCCGGTTCCCTCATTCCCGGGTCCCCCATTCCCGGGTCCCTCAGGCCGGGCCGTTCCCGGGTCCCCCATTCCCGGGTCCCTCAGGCCGGGCCGTTCCCGGGTCCCCCATTCCCGGTTCCCTCAGGCCGGGCCGTTCCCGGGTCCCCCATTCCCGGGTCCCTCAGGCCGGGCCGTTCCCGGTTTCCCGGTTCCCGCTCCCCGGGGCGCGCGGCGCTCCCGCCGTTTTCCCTCAGCCCCGTGAGCGCGCGCGCGCGGCTGGCGCCCCCTGGCGGCGGGCGGGAGCGGCAGGGCGCGCGCTGCCCGCGCTGCTGAGGGAAGGCGGCGGCGCGCGCCCCGGCCGGCAGTGGGGCTGAGACCGAGCCCGGCTGCGGATCGCTCCGCTCCGCCCGCCCCGCTCCGCTCCTCCGCTCCGCAGCCTCGCCCGCCCGGCCAGATGATGAACTTTCTGCGGCGCAGGCTCTCGGACAGCAGCTTCATCGCCAACCTGCCCAATGGCTACATGACCGACCTGCAGCGGCCGGAGCCCCAGCAGCCGCCGCCGCCACCTCCCTCCGGCTCCGCGGCCCCCGCCTCAGCCTCCCCGGCCGCGGAGCGCCGGCAGCCGCCGCAGTCGGCGCCCCCCCAGCAGCCTCCGCCGCCGCAGCAGCAGCAGTCAACGGGCAGCAGCTTCTTCAGCTCCCTGTCCAACGCCGTGAAGCAGACGGCGGCCTCGGCCGGGCTGGTGGATCCCTCCTCCGCCGTCTCCTCGGCTGCCGGCAGAAAGTTCAAGCTGCTCCTGGTCATCGACGAGCCGCACACGGACTGGTAGGTGCCCCCTACGCGTGTCCCCCGCGTCCTCCTCCCGCTCCTTCCCGGCCTTCCCCTCCCGCGCACTGCGGTTCTGTCCGCGCAGCCCGGCCCCGCTCCGCGCCCGCTCTTCATCCCGCAGGCGCGGGCTCACCTGGGCGGGCGGCCCCGGGCTCAGCGGCGGGACCGCGGCCGGGCAGCGGCCGGGCAGTGCCACCTCCCCGGCAGTGCCATCTCCCGGGCAGTGCCACCTCCCCGGCAGTGCCATCTCCCGGGCAGTGCCACCTCCCCGGCAGTGCCATCTCCCCGGCAGTGCCATCTCCCCGGCAGTGCCACCTCCCCGGCAGTGCCATCTCCCCGGCAGTGCCACCTCCCCGGCAGTGCCATCTCCCCGGCAGTGCCATCTCCCCGGCAGTGCCATCTCCCCGGCAGTGCCATCTCCCGGGCAGTGCCACCTCCCCGGCAGTGCCATCTCCCGGGCAGTGCCACCTCCCCGGGGCAGTGCCATCTCCCGGGCAGTGCCACCTCCCGGGCAGTGCCACCTCCCCGGCAGTGCCATCTCCCCGGGCAGTGCCATCTCCCGGGCAGTGCCATCTCCCCGGGCAGTGCCACCTCCCCGGCAGTGCCACGTCCCCGGGCAGTGCCACGTCCCCGGGCAGTGCCATCTCCCCGGGCAGTGCCATCTCCCGGGCAGTGCCACCTCCCCGGGCAGTGCCATCTCCCCGGGCAGTGCCACCTCCCCGGGCAGTGCCACCTCCCCGGGCAGTGCCTCCCCGGGGCAGCGCTCCCCGCCCGGCAGCCTCGGGGCCGAAGCGAAGCGCTACGGGCTGGAAGATGGAGCAAAAAAACCCACAAACTCCACAGCGCCTGACTAGGAATAAAAACGACTTTCCATCAAAACACTAAATAAAACATGTTTACCGCCCTGAAAAAGCACCCACGGTGTTCTCTAGTGAAATAAAGCACCCGTGTACAGGTGCAGGTAGGATTTAGGTGTCTTAGGCACGAATTTCTGTTTTGAACTGCGTGTGTTCGTAGCGTTACATGTGTTGATTCATATTTATGAGCGGGCTTGTTTTCGCGCAGATCCCGCTGCTTCTGTTGCAGCGTCTGAAATGCATGTTCGGGTGAAGGTCCTTCAGGATATCGAGGACCAGCCCTCAGTTTTACCGTAGCCCTGTGAATTTGTGTGATTAGGTTAATTAACTTCGCTGGGTTTGTGTGGGGTGGGTGTTTTGCTTCCAGTATCGTAATAAAAAATGTGGGATTTACAGAACATAAAACTTGCACATGGAGTCATTTCCTCCCTGCCTGGCTGCTGCCAGCAGGACAGGTTACAGCCTTTCCAGACCCGTTTATCATGTATGACTCTGGTGGGTGCTGTGCTGTATAGGAAGGATGTATACCGATTAATCCTTCACTAATTTGCTTCCCTATAACGTATGTTTACACGTCAAGCTGTGAATCGTCTCGTTCACTGTTGCTAATTACAGTACAGAAGGTCTTAATAGTGCCTTCAAATAATACAAGTAAAACAAGTATGTTTTTACGACACCAAGATCATTCCGTAATGGATTAATGGATTGTGGGGTTTTGATTTGATTGTCAGCTTCTCAAATGTATATAGCCTTGCTGTCTAGATGGATGTGCACAGTTCTATGGCTTGATGTTTTAAAATGGTGTTTTAATAAAATACTTAAAACAAAAACGTAAGCTTTAATCTGTAGCAAATATGTTAGAATGTTAAGATGACGTTAGCTATTAGATTTTTCAGGATTTTTCTTCTGTGCTTGATTTTGTGGTGTGGTTTTTTTTAATGAAAAAAAAAGAAGGTTGTTGTATCTGCCAGACTAAGCCAGCCTCTGTACCTACGTCATGGAGATGCATCCATGGACACTGCTCACTGCCTTGCAGATACAGCTATTTATTTAATATTCTACAGTGCACAGATTTTTGCTCGGTAAATTAAATAACTGTAAATGTTAACTAAGTCTGTTTCTGGTAGAATTCTTCTATACCCACAGAAGCCTCCCTGTTTATTATAATCATGATATGTTTTACGTATTTGATAAATGCACCTGAAATTAAGACAATCTGTCGGCAATAGCGAAGTTTTTAAAGCTGTGCATGGTGGATGCCCCAGCAGTATTCCAGGTAGGAGAGGAGATGCGGTCCAAATAAACGCAAGGTTACTCATGCCTGCTTACTGCATTTTTTTTTCCTTCTCTCTCATACCATGTGACACGGATATGTAGTAGTTCTAGAAAAAACTGTTGTTGTACTGGCTCTTTCCCCTCAAAAAAGCTAGTAATTTTGTAACTGAAGATTTTAAAATAGGTTTTGAAATACATGTATATGTATATTCTGATAATACATGCAGAAAAGTTTGTTTCATACCTTTGGAAGTAGGGATATCCATACTGACATATATTGAGCTGCTATAGAATCACAGAATCACAGAATTGACTGGGTTGGAAAAGACCTCAGAGATCACCAAGTCCAGCCCTTGGTCCAACTCCAGTCCGTTGACTAGATCATGACACTAAGTGCCATGTCCAATCTCAGTTTAAAAACCTGCAGGGCTGGTGAGTCCAGCACCTCCCTGGGCAGCCATTCCAATCCTGACCACTCTCTCTGCACAGAATTGCTTTCTAATCTCCAGCCTCAATTTCCCCTGGCAGAGTTGAAGCCCATGGCCCCTTGTCCTATTGCTGATGCCTGGGAGAAGAGACCAATCCCCACCTAGCTAGAACTGCCCTTCAGGTAGTTCTAGAGAGTGCTGAGCTCAGCTCTAAGCCTCCTCTTCTCCAGACTAAACAAGCCCAGCTCCCTCAGCCTCTCCTTATAGGGCTTGTGACAAGTCCCTTCACCAGTCTTGTTGCTATATGGGCTAAATATATTGACTATATGGGCTAAAATGGAATATGTATGATAATTTGAAAAAAAAAGAACAAACTGAAAGCCTAGGTCTGGCAATAGCTGACTTTGTGTGGTCCAATGGGCACCACCTGGCAGGATGCGCTGACACTCACTCAGTGAGACGAGGTGCGAGGAGCTGCTGCCAGGTGACACTGAACACCCCCTGGCAATGACAAGGAAAACACGACTGGACATCCCTCTGAGAGCCTCCTGAGAAACAATTGCAGCTCATTTACGTTAATCCTGAGAGGAAGATGATATGCTGGGGGTTTGTTTTCATGATGTTTTGAGCTGCATTGTGTTTGTCTTAAATTGAAAATGGATGTATTGTTTTTGGATGGCATTTTCAACTGAGATAAAAGAATTTCAGTCTGGATGACGCAGACATCCTACTAATACAGCCTTCTCTTTAGCAAGGGCCAGAGGAAGCATTAAGCACCTTCTTCTGTCAGCAGAGGACATTGCCTCTTACCTCTAGTATCAAAATGGCATTTTGTTTTGTAATGTTTTTTATTTCTATTAGAGATTGACTCATACTTGAAGTCTAAGATTTAGTAACCCAACATAATTATTGTCACTAATGGCATCATATGGGATATTCTACATGTGAGAAGATGCTCAATTGTTGCTTGGATTTTTTAATCTTGATCTCAGTGACTTATCTTGCCTTAAGAAGTTTGTCCTATTACAAGTTTTGAAATTCTCCTTCTAAGATTCTTTACTTTTATGGCATAGGATAGGGGCAGAATGGGACAATTAACTTATTTGGACTAATTTTTATATTTTTACCATATTATATGATCTGACTTCTTAAGGAAAGAGGGCAAATGCCATCATTATGTCAAACTTTCCTCCTTTTTGCAGTAATGCTCTCAATTAAACATGTGTTAGAGCCGTGAAAGACAATTCTTTTCTCACAGGTTCTTTGGAAACTTGCAGTTACATAGACGAGACCTCTGAGGGCTTCTGCCACAGGCAAGACTACAAAATAGTTGATATCAAAGACTTTCTGCCAGCCCGCGGCTTTATGTCTGCCTTGGTGGCAAGCGTAGGGGAAAAAGAAAACAGACTGAAGCTTGTTGTCAACCACTAGAGACAAATCCGTGACAAGCGGGCATTGTTGGTTCTGCTTCTCATGGAATACTCTCTCTCGGTCACTTTGTACGATAAATGATCCTTTGGTCCAAAGGTGAAAGCCAATAGCTAGCCATCACTTTTGCCAATTTGAAACTTTCTGTCATTCTGGAATATCACTGTGAAGAAGGTGTGGCCTGCAATGCAAAAGCTCCTTCAAATGGAACAGCACCAGTCTTCAAAAAGCTAATTTTATTTTCTGGCCTATTCTTCATGCATTTTAATGTCAGCTTTTTTTCCACCTGCAGCTGCATGCTGAGCAGACATTTTCAGTACCTTCACTCATGTCCAGAAGCCTGTTCTGAGTTAATACATCTAGTTGAGAACCTTAGAAAGTATTTAAAGATGTAATGGAAAACTGTCTGATTTACAGATGTTTCATGGATCGGTTGGAGAGGGCAAAGCTTCAAGAACCACTTGTTAGGCTTGATAATGATTTTTTGCAATAGACTTCAGAGATCGTTTTACAGCTTTAGGTATCTTTTTGATATCTTTGCAAAAGGAGGAAATTAGGAAGTAAAAGAACTTGTTCAAGGTCATCCAAGAAGCTAGTGACAGAGCCCAATTAAAACCTAGGCGACTTGCTTAACCTTTTATTTTAATGCTCTTTTCCAAGCAACTGGTCTGCATTAAGTGTCCAAAGATTTCAGCTAGATAAGTTTATTTTAAAATGTATTTAATTTCCTCAGAAAACAACCATTTTGTTCTGTATACAAAATGTTCTGAATATTCATTGCTGAACAAGCAATTGATTAGGGGCCATACATCAGTGGCAAGGTGCCAAAGTGCTGTGTATATAGATCATTAACTTTATTGAAAGCTTATGTGTCATATTTAGAAAGCTGTTTCAATGTTGAAACGTAATTATTCCTTTGTCTGTTTTGTGCTTTAAAGCCTGAATATAAGATTTGTTGGCAGTAGTGGTGAAACTATAAAAAGAATCAAGTGGAAAAATTTTGTTCTTGTAATTTTAAGCACAAATCTTGTTGTAAGTACCAGTACCTTTCCCCCTCGCCCCCAAGAATTATGCCTTTCTTGTACTGTTTACTGCCTTAGTAGTTAGTCATCTTGTGACAGGCCCAAGAGATAATTTCCAAGTGGCTGGGACAAATGCTATATGAAGAGCAAACTTTCTGTTTTAAAATTACTGAGTCATTTATGGATAAACATTGCTGATCATAAATAGTTTTAATATGAACAGTATTGTTGTAGTGCAGAAGAACGCTGGTTTATGATACAAAAATTTACTGAAGCGAGCAGAATTTTTTTTTTCCCATTTATTAGAAGCTGGAAAACAGTTTCAATCAAAAATATGTGTGCAGTTGTTTTATATAGGGATGTAGGGGTAACTGCCAAACGACCTGCATACGCCCATGAAAATTCATTGCTGTTTTTCTGTTCGGTAGGGATGGTGCAGTTGCGCGTAAGTAATTAGTATTTCCTAACTTCAGTTGAACTGGAAGCCACAGCGTAAAACAGGGAGGGAAACCCAGGGCAGGGCCAAACGTGAACCAGCGGTTGTTGCCCAGAGGGAGTGGAAGGATCGTGTGGGGCTGAGGATGAGCAGTTTTGGAGAGCGGATCGAGGCAAGGGACAGCTGAGTTGCACAGGTACAAGGAGACTGATTTTTACAAAGGCCTTAGCTGGTAAGGCTGGCCGGATGGCCGAGTGTAGATCTTTGCCTTCAGGCAACGAGTGTAAAGAAACAGTAATCTTAACAATGTATTTTATATAGGGGAAAAAGACATACAATAGACTACTTTAATTCATTTTAAATACTAATTTAGAGCTGCTGTGCTTTTTGCAACAAGAAGCTCCTAATATAAAAGGAAAAGCAACCTTGCCTTCGGCATAGCACTGTAATCTTTCAAAGAAGGTAACAGGTTCCTTAAAACCCCTGAAATTGAGCAAGAGTGATAAAGATTTTACTTTGGTTTATCTTTATTTTTTGTTTCTTGTGAAAGCTTCACATTTTGAAACTTTCTTTGTGAGAAGTTTAATCTGAATCTTAAAAACAAAATTGATATGTTGCAGTCTAATTCTAGTTATGGCCTTTAGACTGAGGTCCTACTCCAGAAGGGAGCTGGCAGCCAGATTTTACACTAAGGCATGTGCTTGACAGCGTTTTACAACCAGGTAATTAGCTCAGTGCTACATCCCAGCACGCTGCGGTTCTCAGCTCTGCATTAGCACTCTCCATTTCTGCAATCAAAATAGCAACGTAATTCCCGGCGAGCTATGGGCACGAGCCGTGGCTGCCATGGCCACCAGCAGCACGGCTCCGCGCTGGCACACAGGTGAAACGAGGTGAGTTTCTGCAGAGCGAAGTAAAGCTTATTTTGAGCTCTGCCTCCTCATGGCTCGTGGATGTGTTTTTCTGAAGGGCTGCAGGCACAGCTCGCTGAGCCGTGTTACTTGTCTTTCTCTGTTTTTTCGGTATCAAGTTCATGCTGGGCAAGAACTTGGACAAGGACATGGAGCTGAACTAACTGCAGTGTGTAATGTAATGTGTTAACAAATCTGAATCTGTAGCACACAGCAATCTCACGCGAGTTGTATTTCATGGCTGTTCTCTGAAATGGCCACGCGATATAATTCTGCACCACACAACACGTGTGCTAGTATTTTAAGATGATTTAAGAAAAAATTGCAGAGCTTTTTTCTATCTACAGTTCTGTCATGTGTAATACTCGGCTCTATTTGTATAAATAGCAAAACACACTACATTCTTTTGGCTGACTTAGTGTATATGAGATGCTGACTACAAATTTGGGCAGATTGTATCTGGTTTAATCCCCTGTCCTGTCCCTGTCCCCTGTGCTCAGAATACAAGTGAATATTTTTTTTTTGCCTCCTTTATCTCTGAAGAGACCACAGAAACTGCTCTGATGCTTAATGAAACCTATAGTAACATGTTCAGCTGAATAGGTAATATATATTAAAAAGAGTTTGCAATTTTTTTTTTCCTAAAGTTTTCCTTAATGGAAAGGAAATGGAGAAATGGGCGAGGAAATAATTAATGAATTTCAGATAGGTATATTTTGATTTTAGATCTAAGTGAAATTGTACATACAGTCTAGTCAGAATTTAATAATTATTTGCCAGTAGCAAATTGTAAACCGTTGAAATACAAACAAAAGGTTATTAAAAATTATATTATTAGACTTCATATTGTTCATCTTGAAAAAGTGTGTCTAGAGGACTGACTGTATTTTGAGCTGTCTCTGCTTTAAATGGATGTTATTTGCCATTCTGCAAACACTGCAAGACTCTACACATTTCTGTTGAAACCGTGTTTCTCCAAAAGATTGATGCTGAATATTCTCACAGTATCAATATATTTTTGAATTAGTGACTTCACAGTATGCAGTTTCAGTACCCAGTTCTTAATAGCACCACGCGAGTCACCCACACAAGTATTCACATGTAATATCACATGATTTGATCACCTTTAGGTCTTCAGCCAGCCTACCCATTGTGAATGCTCTGAACTACAGAAGTGTGTTATCCCTGTAATTGAAACAGACTGATGATTGGGATTTTTATATGTTTGTAGATAAGATACACTGCAATCTGTGTTAAAAATGTCATAAGACTTCAGGCAAATCTGTGTTTTGAGTATAAACTTGTGTCTGAGGAAGAGAACAACAAATACCAGTGAGTCAGGTTTGGATGCAGGAGGATTCTAGACCTGGTTGGATGAACACAGCAGCAAAGGGTAATTACAAGTAGGTGGAAAAGTTGTAAAGAATGGAAAAAAGTAAATTGGCAAAGCAAGCTATGTCATAAATGACAAAAAGTGAACCAATAAATTATGAAGTAAATATTACCTGGAATAATGATGGCGCTTCCAAAGGTGAGGCTACTTGTGGAGTGAAAAAAGTGTGTAATGAGGTGATAAGACTTTGCAGACGCCATGGGTGGGAGGACAGCGCCATACCTTAGTCTAGAATGCAAAATACTTGCTTGATTGCACTGCTGCTTTTCTTAATTAAACAGCTTTATCTGTGCTGAGTCAGACTTAACTTCCCAGAGGAAAGCTACTGTGCTTTCAGCCAGACAGCCGGAGGAGAGAGGTGATGGGCGTTCATGGTAACGTCAACTGGAGACTAGTTTAAGCTTCTGTGAAAAGTGAAAAGACTCTGACCATTTTGCAATACCCACTTCCACTGCAAGCGTGTCCCTGCCTGGCTGAACCAGAAATATTAATGAACTCTTGTTGACAAATGCACTGATTCCCAACAAATCTTGGAAATTTCAGTGGGATTCATTTAATTAATGGGTGGGTCCAGTATCAGTGCTGAAGAACATGAAACTTCAGGTTTTGAGGAACCTTTCTATGTTTTCTGCACACTGCAGTTATCTTCATCCCTCTTCCTGTGCGTCTGTGATTGAAGTAGGTAGAAGACACAAGATGTCACAATGTTGTTGCTCAAGTGCAGCTGGTAAGGAGTGTGAACAATGTTCTCTTCATTATTTTCACCTCTGAACACCTGTGTTTGCTTGGTCTCAGCCCATTTTTTTTGTAGGCTACTGTGACCTCCTCATATGAGAGGCAGGAGAATAGAAGTTCTTTCCTCCCTCTGAGAAAATTAGGGATATAGTCCCAGCTTGTGCAGACAGAGGCTGAGTGTACTGTTCCTGTTTTCCTTAAAGTGAAACAAAAAACCAATGGTGAGATGCTTGGTGTCACCTTCCAACCAAGCAAGGAGCGGGAACAAAACCATCTCATGCCACCATCAGCCAGCCGGCTGCCAGACATTGTTACAAAAGGCAGGTTTGGTCCAAGCATTCAATGCACTGTCTTCCAGCTTTTTGTAATGGCTGGTCCATGTTTGAACTTGCTCAAATTGACCATTTGATCTCCACAGTCCTATATCTGATTGGATATTGGTGTTTATAATGCAGCATTGATTGCTAGTAGGAGTTATTATTATTAAAAATACATGCATTTCCTTGAATTTTTATCAGGTGATTAAAATAATTAAAAATATTATCAGAGCCTCAGATAAAATCTTTTAAATATCTTAATTCTGTTCTAAAGCACCCACATGATTTGATACAAATGAATAGATTTATTCAATTTAATGAATTGTTCCTATTTATAGATTATACCATATTAATATTTTATAAATGTATTACAGAGAAGTAGACTAAATAAAAATGATATGACTTTTAAGAAAAAAAAAGCTATAATTTCTTGTCCTAACCCCCAATTTTTTAAAATCATGCCTTTGCAGAAATGAACTGTGAGTGGATAAGCATTAGGGCATATTGCAATGAACAGTTAAAAATCTAGAGTTTTTTCTTTAAAGGTGTAATAGGTACAGGTTCCAGAGGACTATTTAAAACTGTAATAGGCAGTTGTTTCCATTGCTCAAAGTGACGAAAAGTTGACCTATGTCAGCAGTGTGTGCTGCCTATTGCAGACAAGGCTTGTGGCCCAGCTGGGAGCAGAGCCCAAGTTGTACTTGTGTGTGGATGTGCCCCTGTCTCTAGGAGTCAGAAGTGCCTGCGTTCCAGTCATTCCTGAGCGGGTGTTTCAGAACCGAGTGCAAGTTTAGATACTCTTTCCGTGCGTGTATGAAAATAAAGTGGTTCTGTTGGTCAGGAAGTGCCTTTATCTCTTCATGTTAACCTTCCAAATCTGCTGCTGTTTATGAACCATTGACTGTTTTTGCTGGATTGCCCGGCTTGCAGGGGCTGAAATGTGCTGAGCCGCACACCTCCCAGATTCTGCTGGTCACCGTGGCAGAGCCCGTGTTGTGATAATGTTGACTTCTCACAGGAGAAACCAGGGAGAGTGTGTATGTGGAGGATAAACACAAGCCTGGGAAGGAAAAGTGGTAGTTTAAAAGTCTCTTCTGATTTACAGTGAGTTCCGAAAGAGAAAAAAAACGGTGCTGATCTCTTGCTTAAAAAGAAGGCAGCAATGTGACATTCTTGTTGTATTTGTATACGTATATCTATGCCTTAACTTCTGTTTTGTTCTGTTCAACATTGTTTATTACTTCTGACTTTTTACTAATAAAAACTGATTATAATTCTACTGAAACAACACAGATGTAGTAGATTAAACTCCAATATGAGAACGGTCAAAGACTGTTACGTCCCATATTTTGTTTAAAGGTATTAGGATGGCTCCAAAGAGGAAGATTCAGCACTATTTACTACCTTTTAGCTTTCTTCAATGATTTATTTTGTTTTGAAGATAATTTGCAATGAAAGCTTTCTACGTATATGCACATTTTAGTGTGGTTCATCATTAAGAAAGCTTTAAAGATTTCTTTCTTTTCTAGGACCAAAAAATGGTTAATATTAGAAAATCTGTCATCTTAGATAGGGGATTCTGGAAGGGCAGTGAAAAGGTTTCATCATAAGATGTGATAAGTCAAATTCTACTGAGTGGCAATATGATTACATAATGTGCTGTGACTACAGACTTGTTCTACTTAGTGCTTCTTGTCTTAGCCATCTACTGTTTGAGGTAAATAATTATTAATAATTGTTGCATACAATATATATTAATAAATGCCAATAGTGTTTATAGTAGCACTTTTATAATTTTGGAATAAAATAATATTTGAAGTGTTTGAGATGAGGTTTAAATAGTAGGCAGCCATTACAATGAAAACCACAACAAAAAAAGTTGTTTTAGTAGCGATGCGCTAGCGTTATGAAGGGTGTATTTGGTGTATGTGCGCATATATGTATTTGTATGTATAATTTATTTCTAAAGAAGGATTTGTAGGGATTTTCACTGATGGACATTGTCCAGAATGCTAATTCTTCTGTGGTTGTGGTTTTCTTGCTCTGGTGCTGTTGGGTTGCAGTGGAATAAGAGGAGGCTCTTCCGTTGTGCCGTCAGATGCCACTCAGCAGGTTGGAGAATCTCTTGTATGGGGTGTGATGGTAGAAGAATGGGATTTAGAGAGTTGGTATTTTGTATGAGGTTGGACTCTACCTAAATTATTTTTGTCGGACTCATGTTCTAGAATTTTTGTGCTGATTCATTGTCTTACTAAGGAGGAAATGTCTGGTGTGAACTAGCAGCAATTCAACATACAAGAGGGTAAGATTAATTGTCTTGCCAGTAGTAATGCTTTAGAGGAGTCAAAAGACACACTAATGTAAAGTATAATGACTGTGTATTAAGGTTTACATCCTTTCTGTTAAAATAACTTGCACTGGACTGGTCTGTGTTCGTGAAGCACATGGGTAGAAGCAGCGGGCAGGTCTGTTCTCGGGTTGGTGAGGAGCACTCCTTTGCCTTGTGGGTCTTGCAGTGGCCTGCAGGTTTTGTTTGCCTGTTTGCTACAAGTCCTTTCCAAAAGGTTAGGCAGCTAAGGATGTTTTTAGGTTGCTGTTGTGTTTTTTTGGTTTGCTTTTTCTCCGAGCAGTGTGACCCATTGTAAGTGCACACTTGAGATCCCCAACCCTTGGCTGCTGGGTGGTGGTTTGATGACCCAGCAGGTCCCATGTGGCCCTCAGAGCAATATCCTCCCTCAGAGTGAAACGAGATGTTACTGCGTGATTGCTTTAGCAGGGGAGTTATCCAGGTCCCTTGGGAATAGTGTCCATGTACTTCAGGAACTGGACTCTGGGAAGCTTTCCATGTAGAATAAACACACCTGCTACTGTTACTCAGAAACCCAGGCACTGTGTGATTTTTGCACTGTAACAATGTAATTAAATCTGTATTTTCTGGTTTGCTTTGCTTGAGGTAGTTTGTTATTGGGCTAATGTAGGCTTGTTCCTGAGCGTTTGTTAGTAGTTTCTTATTTGTTTGATTTAAAACAATGCATTTATGGTGCTTCTATGCAAGAGAATTCCAGTACTGGTTTCAGCCTTTGAAAAAAACATGTGGCAAACTGCTATCTGTCAGTCACGATAGCATGAGAACTTTGTGTGTATGACTACTTAACAAACACCAGTGTAAGATTTAAAGCACTTGGTACTTCATTTAAATGCACATTTCCAGTTTGTGGATTTTCAAATGACTGTTTGAAAGGAAGCAAACCTAATTGATATTGAGAAAACATGTATTTTTGAGGGACAAACAGTAATTCTAAAAGAAAGGTCTGTAGCTTTTCAAATATGTTAGCAGGGCTGTTGGTACCTAGTGCTCCTGTGTGAGGCAACAGTGTTTATAAATGTTAAATGATTTTGTAAAACTGCTTTTCCTGGCCTTTTTTCAGTTATTTGAATAATTCAAAGAATTTCAACCTCAGTGTACTTGTCTGTGCTAGGATTTTTGCTCAGAATAGCTGAGGTAACCTTCTAACATCCCATCTTACATAAACTAAAATATCCAGTTGTTACCATGAGATTATTGTTTATCTAACAATGTACTTATGTCCATGCACATGAAGTTATACAGTGATAGATGAGTGATACCAGCACTATTCAATATATTCATCAATGATTTGGACGAGGGAACAGAGTGACTGTCAGCAAGTTTGCTGATGACACCAAGCTGGGAGGAGTGGCTGACACTGGAAGCTGTGCTGCCATCAGAGACCTGGACAGGCTGAGAGCTGGGCGGGGAAAAATTTAATGAAATAGAACAAGGGCAAGTGTAGAGTCTTGAATCTGGGCAGGAACAACCCCAGGTTCCAGTGTAAGTTGGGGAATGACCTGTTGGAGAGCAGCGTAGGGGAAAGGGACCTGGGGGTCCTGGGGACAGCAGGGTGACCATGAGCCAGCACTGGGCCCTTGTGGCCAGGAAGGCCAATGGGACCTGGGGTGGGTTAGAAGGGGGTGGTCAGTAGGTCAGAGAGGTTCTCCTGCCCCTCTGCTCTGCCCTGGGGAGACCACACCTGGAATCTTGTGTCCAGTTGTGGCCCCTCAGTTCCAGCAGGACAGGGAACTGCTGCAGAGAGTCCAGCGCAGCCACCAAGATGCTGGAGGGAGTGGAGCATCTCCCGTGTGAGGAAAGGCTGAGGGAGCTGGGGCTCTGGAGCTGGACAAGAGGACACTGAGGGGGGACTCATTCCTGGGGATCAAGATGGAAAGGGGCAGTGTCAGGAGGATGGAGCCAGGCTCTTCTGGTGACAACCAGTGACAGGACAAGGGGCAATGGGTGCAAACTGGAACACAGGAGGTTCCACTTAAATTTGAGAAGAAACTTGTTCCTGGTGAGGGTGGCAGAGCCTGGCCCAGGCTGCCCAGGGGGGTTGTGGAGTCTCCTTCTGTGCAGACATTCCAACCCGCCTGGACACCTTCCTGTGTAACCTCATCTGGGTGTTCCTGCTCCATGGGGGATTGCACTGGATGAGCTTCCCAGGGCCCTTCCGACCCCTGACATGCTGTGATCTTATTGCTGATTGTCCCAAGTGTGGAGCCACATCTCACCTTGTTTTGCTGTCTGTCTGGATGCTGAACCGAGGACAAATAGTTCAGCCTGAGTCAGTGGGACACAAGAGCTCTGCACTGGGTTATTTTGCCTGCAGGTTTGTCCCAGCACATTTACAAGTACTGACGTTGCACAAAAAAAGAAGAATAAAGAATGGTGAAGATTCCATATATGATTTTGTCTTATTATCAGAACAAGTAAACATCAACTTTTCATACTGGGTCATGGAAAAGATACAGTTTTCTTTTAAAATCTGTAGCACAGACAGGTAGTGAGTTACATATTGTTATTATCCTGTTTCCATAACTAGTAGTTTTAAAATATGTGATAAAGTTATTTTAAAAAATTACAAGAGGAATGAGGGAAATTTGAGTAAGCAAAAGAGAATTTTTAAGAAGCCAGTATGCTTACCGTATGCTAAAATGTGTACACTGCAGAATTTTCTAGTTACTGATCGTATTCTTCAAAACCTCCTATTTTGATGAAGTATTGCAAGCATAATTTCATATTTCTTAAATTAGTCTATCTTTTAGAATAGTTTTTTGATAGATGATGTAGAAATTCTTTCGATCTAGACACCCTACTCCTCAAGATAAAAAGAGAATATTTTCAGTTTGGGGACTTTAGCAAATAACTTTCATGGTGGAAAATAGGATTATGTGTAAATCACAGTAAATGATGTTAATCAGCAGAAGCAGCTTGTTCTAATGTCTGGTTGATCAAAGTCATCATCTCTGCTGCATCTGTGTTGGTGTATGGTAACGGATAATGTAGTTAGCATACAAAAGGAATTTTGTTTTGTGCACTGGGAGGGCTTAACATACATGCGTGTGAGGGTTATGTGTGTCTCTCTCTGCAGTAAACCAGGGATATCTACCTCAAAGAGCTGTCCAAGGCATAAAGCTATTCTGTGCAACGAGGACAAATTCTTCTGTTTTGTCTGACACATTGCCTGAAAACTCAGGCTAAAAATCCATGACTGTAAGACTAGCAGCAGTTCTTTAAGTATGGAAATGGAAAAGAAATTGATTAGAAACAGCTTTGATCAAATAGTTAGCATTTTAAATATGCAATCATCTTTCATACACTTTGAAACAAAATCTCGTTAGGTGACAGTGCAGAGGACCTGCCAATGAAGGTCCTTTTATTCTTACATAGCTTTTTTTTTTTTTTTTTTTCTGTTCAAACTCGAATTAAACAGAGATAAAGTGCTGCAGTTACTGTCTTTTACAATTCTCTTTGTCAGCTGTCTCCACTAATACTGCTAAACACACTTTGAGGCCAGTGTGCAGTCAGCTTAACTACGTTAAAAAAAAAAACAACAGCAAACTTCTAGAACTATTTAAAAGTTGAATTTTTTATTTAATAAGAATATGTCAGAACTTGCTTTTGTTTGAATCAAGCATTGCTGAAATTGTTTGGAAAGGGTGAAGAGGAAAAATCAAAGTATCTGTGGTTTTAATGTAATTGTCTTTTTATTAATCAATGACTTACCTGACCTTTATGTTGAAACCAAAACGGGCTGTGGAGGTTTGTAAGTGACAATGAAAGTTAGAAAATAATGATCAGGCGTGTCCGGTCACAATACCTCTGTTTATTGACTCTTGTAATTTTGCCCCATGAACAGTTAAGTATCTGCATGTGGTAGCAATGACATTTTGCAGAAATAGTGTGGTGTGGTTAGGCATGACATTTATCACAGTATCACAGTATCACAGGATGTTTGGGATTGGAAGGGACCTGGGAAGCTCATCCAGTGCAATCCCCCCATGGAGCAGGAACACCCAGATGAGGTTACACAGGAAGGTGTCCAGGCGGGTTGGAATGTCTGCACAGAAGGAGACTCCACAACCTCCCTGGGCAGCCTGTTCCAGTGCTCTGTCACCCTCACTGAGAAGAAGCTTTTTCTCAAATTTAAGTGGAACCTCTTGTGTTCCAGCTTGATCCCATTACCCCTTGTCCTATCATTGTTTGCCACCGAGAAGAGCCTGGCTCCATCCTCGTGGCACTCACCCTTTATACATTTATAAACATTAATAAGGTCACCCCTCAGTCTTCTCCAAACTAAAGAGCCCCAGCTCCCTCAGCCTTTCTTCATAAGGGAGGTGCTCCACTCCCTTCAGCATCTTTGTTGCCCTACAGTGGACTCTCTCCAGCAGTTCCCTGTCCTTCTTGAACTGAGGGGTCCGGAACTGGACACAATACTCCAGGTGTGGTCTCACCAGGGCGGAGTAGAGGGGTAGGAGAACCTCTCTCGATCTACTAACCACCCCCCTTGTAATACACCCCAGGATGCCATTGGCCTTCCTGGCCACAAGGGCACAGTGCTGGCTCGTGGTCATCCTATACTAGTCGCTACTCTTTAAAAGAACTATTTCAAACTGCTTCTTGGGGATTAATTGATTTTTTTTCTGAAAACTTTATCCCTAACTTTAATTTGCCATATTATTTCCAGTAGGAAACATGATGGTCATAGATCTCTAGCATCAGCTCTAAACTAAGGTAAATGCCTCAAAAATTTTCTGAAGCTCTTTCAAGCAAAGAAAAATATTTACTGGACAAAATGTGTAGAAGTCCCTGGAGCGTTGCTGCAGATGCAGACAGCCCTGTGGTGGGGAGAGCGTCCTTCACATCATCGTCCTGACAGTTCTTACAGCTTCGCTTCCTGCAGGCCATTCGCAATCAGCTGTGCTGGCTGTTACCTTGCAAAACAATCCATGGAGAGACGGCAAAGTCAGAGTCCATTGGGAATTTTCAGTCAGGAAATTATTTTCCTGCTTGCCTTCTTTTTTTTCTAGAGCCCTTGTATGGAAAAGTTGGAAGTTAATGGAAAATTTAGTGGAGACTTCTACATCAATAATTCATCAAAGAAGGAAGAGTGACTTAATTCTTAGTGTACATTTATAATTATTGCCAACAACTAGAATACTTGCTGTTATTCAAACCCATTTTCTTAGAAGTACCTTTCTGACTTCTGACTAAAGAATTCATGCAGCTAACACAGGTATTGTTTAAAAAAATCAGTTCCCCTCCCCAGTATTTAGGTGGGATAAATGTGTTTGACTTTTTTCACTTAGAGGAATTGTACTTCTCTGTAGGAGTAGTACTTGTTTGGCAAAAAATATGTACATCAAGTGATTGAGACTTGCAATTTACTTGTTACTTAGCCATTGATAGATCATTATGCTGGAATTTCATTCTATTGGAATAATGGGGATTATATTTTCTTATTTCTGTAGTCTTCCAAGAGCCTATTCTGAATAGCATTATAAATCCAAATGATGGTTAGACCAAAAAAACACAAGAAAATGAAAACCAAGCACTCTGAACAGCCTTAAGCTGCCTCCTCTGCTCACTTTGCTCGCTTAATTAATTTTGAATTCATTTTCCCTAGTACACATTTCTTGAGGGTTTGTTTTTGCTTTCCTCTCCTCATCCCTTCCCACCTTTCAGTCTTACATAGTGTGTTTGTATAGCTTTTGTTGTTCAGCTCTTAGTGATTAGAAGTACTTGGTTTGTCATAAAGAGCATGTAACTAATAACAAATTGTCCTTTGTCAAACTGTAATAATGGATTTAAAAATTCTCATGACTTGTTATTGATACACTCCATGCATCACTGATATGTTGAAATGCATTCAGTACCTGAATAGATTATATTTTTGCCATATATTTAAACTACAGTATCACTTGCATTTAGATTGTCATAATTCAAAGTTATCTCTTTGTGCTCCTGCTGTCTGTGTGAAATTAGCTTTTCCTCTTAAAAAATTATCAAAGTTACTAGTGCTTCTATTTCATTAGAATATTTATTCATAAGAATCTGTTATTAACTCACATTCATGTTCCCCTTTATCCCAATGTTTGTTCCCTCCTTAAAGACAAAATTACTTGCCAGAATTTCCTATGATCTTATTAGCGTTTTAAAAGAATAAAATTAAGCAAATACGTGTGTAGTACTTAAATTTAGGCATTAGTTCACATGTACTAATATGCACTTGTAGTTTCAGTAGTAAAGCAGACTTTGGTAGCAATGTGGTCATAGTTTGTTCACAGAATCCCAGAATGTCAGGGGTTGAAGGGACCTGGAAAGCTCACCCAGTGCAATCCCCCCATGGAGCAGGAACACCCAGATGAGGTTACACAGGAAGGTGTCCAGGCGGGTTGGAATGTCTGCACAGAAGGAGACTCCACAACCCCCCTGGGCAGCCTGGGCCAGGCTCTGCCACCCTCACCAGGAACAAGTTTCTTCTCAAATTGAAGTGGAACCTCCTGTGTTCCAGTTTGCACCCATTGCCCCTTGTCCTGTCACTGGTTGTCACCAGAAGAGCCTGGCTCCATCCTCCTGACACTGCCCCTTTCCATATTGATCCCCAGGAATGAGTCCCCCCTCAGTGTCCTCTTGTCCAGCTCCAGAGCCCCAGCTCCCTCAGCCTTTCCTCCCACGGGAGATGCTCCACTCCCTCCAGCATCTTGGTGGCTGCGCTGGACTCTCCAGCAGTTCCCTGTCCTGCTGGAGCTGAGGGGCCACAACTGGACACAATATTCCAGGTGTGGTCTCCCCAGGGCAGAGCAGAGGGGCAGGAGAACCTCTCTGACCTACTGACCACCCCCTTCTAACCCACCCCAGGTCCCATTGGCTTCCTGGCCACAAGGGCCCAGTGCTGGCTCATGGTCACCCTGCTGTCCCCAGGACCCCCAGGTCCCTTTCCCCTGCACTGCTCTCTAATAGGTCATTCCCCAACTTATACTGGAACCTGGGGTTGTTCCTGCCCAGATTCAAGACTCTACACTTGCCCTTGTTCTATTTCATTCAATTTTTCCCCGCCCAGCTCTCCAGCCTGTCCAGGTCTCTGATGGCAGCACAGCTTCCAGTGTCACCACTCCTCCCAGCTTGGTGTCATCAGCAAACTTGCTGACAGTCACTCTGTTCCCTCATCCAAGTCATTGATGAATATATTGAATAATACCGGCCCCAGCACTGCCCCCTGAGGCACTGCACTGGATACAGGATCAACTGGACTCTGCCCCATTGACCACGACTCTCTGGCTTCTTCCCTTCAGCCGGTTCACAGTCACCTCACTCCCCGCTCATCCAGACCGTACTCCCTCAGTTCAGCTGTGAGGATGCTGTGGGACACTGTGTCAAATGCCTACTCAAGTCAAGGTAGACCACGTCCACCGCTCTGCCATCATCCATCTTGTTATGTCCTCATAAAAGTCAGTGAGGTTGGTCAAGCATGACTTCCCCTTGGTGAAGCCATGTTGACTGCCCCTAATGACCCTCTTATCCCTGATATGCCTTGAGATGGCACCAAGGATAAGTTGTGCCATCAGTTTCCCGGGGATGGAGGTGAAGCTGACCGGTCTATAGTTCCCCGGGTCCTCCTTCTTGCCCTTTTTGAAGACTGGAGTGACATTTGCTTCCCTCCAGTTCTCAGGCACCTCACCCGTTTCCCAACACTTGGCAAAGATGATGGAGAGCGGTCCAGCAATGACCTTAGCCAGCTCCCTCAGCACCCGCGGGTGCATCCCATCCGGACCCATGGATTTATGGATGTCCAGATTGCCCAACTGCTCCCTAACCCAGTCCTCATCAACCCAGACAAACTCCTCCAAACTCCTCCTTCCCGGTAACTGAACGGCAGAAACAAATTACTGTAACATCTAACATTTTGAACTGTTACCTAGTGACTCACAGGGACAATTGGAATAATATGAAAACCATACTTTCACAGGAGTGTTTGAAATTTGCACAGCGCCTTCCAGTTTTTCATGTCCTGTTGTTTGACATGGTTTTGGCCTTTCAGTAGTTCAACTTTTGAGAAGACACAGATTGAGCAAGTACTAGACTTTTAAAGTGTATTGCAGGTTACTCATGGAGAAGGAACATACATGAATAATCTCAATTTTTTCCTGACTGTCATTAAGGACAGAATCATATGCAAGAAGTAATAACACTCATAAGCAACTTATTGCAATTATTTTTTTTCAGTTACAACCCAGAATTATTAGAGTAGCCAACCCTGATGGCAGGCCGGAGCTGTAGTGAACAGCTTATTCACCTGTTGAAAAAGGGCAGGGTTTTTCTGAGCCAGTTATTACTGGCTTTTGCTTGGTTCAGTGGGCAGTGTTAGAAATGACAATGAATTTGAGTTGGACAGCTTTGAGTTAAGGCTTCGGTTCTGCAAGGATGAGCAGAGTTGATGCAGATGGTAATTACGGCCCTCGGTCAGGTATTGACCCAGGAAATTACTTAGAAGCTCCGCAACTTCGTATTTGTAATAAAAAGAGGAATTGCAGGTCTGCAGAGTTGCAGGACTAGGAACTTGCACTCAGTAATAGTAATAACATTGTAAAAAATTAAAAAAATTAAGCTATTGTAAAACAGGGTAATACTGGGAAATGTAGGAAAATGAAGAATTTCTCATGTAAAGTAATGAACATATTCTGAATTGTACTCTCTTTGCTCCAAGATCTAGGTATGCATGTTTTGTATTCCATCAGGAACATTGTAAAAGTAAAATAGTGTTTTTTAAATGCTTCTTTAACTTCCTGTAGATATACTAAGGCTGACTTCTAGTAGCTTATTTTTGGTACATGATGTATTTGTGGAATATAGTGACATTGTACAAAGCAGTGGAATTTAAAATAAACAAAAATTACAGTTTCTGCATTGAATTATTATTTACCACTAATTCTTTGCTGCTTTTCAAACAGTTCTAGAACAAATAGCAAACCATATTTATCCTCATGGGAGTCTAGCAGGCATAGAATTAAATACGGAAATACTAACATAGAATTTTCAGCTAAGTTATTATAATGAGGCTTCAGTCTTGCATTCCATATGTTAACCATCTTCCAGGGAGGTGCTGGACTCACCGGCCTGGAGGTTTTTAAACTGAGATTGGACATGGCACTTAGTGCCATGATCTAGTCAATGGACTGGAGTTGGACCAAGGGCTGGACTGGATGATCTCTGAGGGCTTTTCCAACCCAGTCCATTCTGTGGTTCTGTGTAAAGGTCTTTGGGTAGCAAAGAGTCTATTTTGTTCATTTGACTTAAAAAAAAAATGTCCCTATATTTTTAATGATAATTATATAATTCCTGCAATACTGAAAGTTACCTTTGGAGTTTTTTCTTTCGTTTTCCCTATAATTTGAAAAACATTGCAGGAGGGGTGGCATTGACCTTCTGACAGTTGATGGACAGCAAAGATTAAACTTCTTCCATTGTAGCAAACAACTGGAATAGATCTGCTACATTTTTTAACTATTGCAAGCAATTCTATCACTAAAAGTTTGGGGGTTGGATGCGTCTTCTGAATTTCTAGGGCTGGTAAGGGCTTTGTGATTAGTATAACATGGCGCATATTAGTACCATATTGAAAAAGGTAAATACTTGGAGTTGTATATCTAATTGTTTGTATGAAATTAGTGGACCTGGAATTCTTCACTTTTTTTTTTTTTTTCCCTGAAATTGTATTTTGTTTTGTCCTTGGGTTCCAGCAAAGGCCTCGGTAGAGATCCTCGGGAGAAGGGGAGCATTAGCTATTTCAACAGGAATAAGAACGTGCTTTTATAAATTCTGAAATTACCCGTCAAAATGCTGCAAAATGAGTCATCCCAGCGATGTATCTGAGCTCAGAGCAGATCCCTGTTGTGGAGGGGATAGAGAAAGCATATTTGTACAGTAAAGCACGTTTAGTCACAAAGGGAGGAAAATGTGTGGGTAAAACAGTTACATTTTAATGTGAGCAGCAGGACATCCCTGCAAACACTGGGAATTCACCATCCGGGGTAAAGTGTATCTGTATTTTTCAGCAGGTGTTTTTCTGTCACAAGCAGAGGTGCTGGATGACTGTCAGCACGTTCAGGGGTGAGCAGGAGAACTGTGTTCTTTGGGCAGACACCGCGACTGTTACACACTGTGCAGGCTCCGCGTTGCTGCATCATTCTCAATGAAAGGAAGAGGAAAAATGTGTATTACTTGTGTTACACAGTACGGCAGCTATTAGTTCTTGTTGAATTGACTCTTGGTCTTCTGTTCTGAAGTTTTGATTTTTTTAAACGATTAGAACTACATTATATGCCAGTCCGTATACAGATAGATGACAAAGATTGAAATTATTTACTGACTTGTGTCCCTCATTTGGAAATGCTTTGGGATGTGTCTTAGTGCACTCATTCTCGTCCACTCCGAGTCTCTGGGAGAACTATTGCCCTGGTACATCTATTACAGCTTTACCAAATCTGCGAATCTGGGGCTTTTTCTAATCAGTATTAGCATTTTCTCAGGTGGAACTGACCGTTGTGAAGTCAGATGCCACAGACCAAATATTTTAATCAAGTTCAATGCAAAGTCTGGAAAAATGTTGCACAAAGACCGAATTTCCTGCTTGGTATCCATGCGGTGTGTCAGACAGCTGTGGATCAGCTTTTCCTAATGCCTCCATTTGAAGCTGTATCCATGCTTAGCAGATTAAACTGAGGCTACCTTTTTTGATTTACAAATTGTCTAAGCCTGATCAGTTGTTACTTTTAATGGACAGCTTCCTTAAACTCATAAAACTTCATTTCTTCATTGAATTCTTCTAAATTATGAGGGTATATATAGTGTTTTGAAAACGTGGTGGTGGTGTACACGTTTTAAACAGTGTTTTGTAGAAACTGAGCATGCAGCAAAGATCTTCAAGATAATGCTAATCTAATAGGCTTTATTAAAAAAAGTGTCAGCTGGGAAGATCTTCTGGGAAGCTTAGAATGATATCTTTAAAGACTTAAAGGATTACAAGTTTAGTTTGTTTTTTATACAAGTGTTTAAATGTTATTTAACAAATTATTCTTACGCTTTTTTATAAGCTTCCTTGGCAAAAGAAACAGAAAATTCCCCATGCTTCATACCCTTTTCTAATTAATTCAGGTAATGAATCAGTTGGATCTGAGCTGATTGTAAAATAGTTTTCCCCAGTTGATTGCTCTTAGGAAATGTTTTGGTACAGGAAGATGTTCAACTATGAAAGAATTAGGCAGCACATTTGTAAACAACTTTGATTCCAGATAAATTTGCTCTGGGAAATTGTTCACAGAATCACAGAATAGTTGGGGTTGGAAGGGACCTCTAGAGGTCATCTAGTCCCGACAGGTTCTGCGGAGCGGTCAGAGGGTGCTTGTATTGCTGGGCCCATTTGAGATCAGCAGGTGGAGGCAGACAGCTTGAGCAGGCGCGTTATGGCAACCAGGAGAGCAGTATTTTAGATGTAGCTCTTGCCAGTGTCAGCAGCAGCAATATTAAAGTCCATTTGCAGAGACTAATTCTGGATTTAATAATCACAGATTTATTTAGTTTTAGTTCAGAAAGACAGGCATTAAGAAATTGATTGAAAATCTTAGAGACATGAACTTCTAGCCTTCTTTCAATTATTGTAGCATACCTTTTAGATTTGCATTTACATTTTCTTTGTATTCAGATTGGGTAATTTTGTGGATTTTTGACTTTCCTAAGTGACATCCAGGTCTTTATTTTGGCAAGATTATCTTACTGGGTAAACCAAGTTCTTTGCGACATTTTTCATGGAACTTTACATTTCAAATGTGGATTTGGTTTTACTCCTTCCAGACTGCAAAGAGAGATGTTTTACATGATGTGTCATCCCCTACACTGTGTCTGGTAACAGTATTTCAAAGCTTATTGTTATATAATTGGACTGTGTTATGGGTGTTGTCACTAATGGAGAGCATTTTGAAAAAATATGTTCATATCTAAAATGTCTACTGTTTGCAAAATAATGTGTACCACAATGGTGAACAACAGGCTATTTTATCTGAGTCAAAATAATTTCTATACGGTAACCTTTATATCTAAATTATTTTATAGAAAGAAATATCAAGGATTTAAACTTTATGTTGGATTCTCCTTGCTCATAAATATTGCAAAATCTTTGGAAATTTCTGCAGGTAAAGTGTGCAAATAGGCTTTTTTTTTTGGTTGTAAAAACATTTTGTGAATGAAACCCATCAGGGTAGTTGTGTAATCCATTGAATCGTGCTGTATATGACCTCAGGAGCACTCTCCAAATCTCTAGGACGAAGTACTTATCTATAAATCAGACAAAATCTTATATAGTGGTGGAAATTGCTTCAAATCCTGTGAGTAATGAAGACGAATTGTTGAATGCTCTGTTCTGATCTGATTAATTTGTCGTGTTCCTATAAAGAAGCCTTCTGCCTCAACTAATCCGTTTCATTCAACATTGCACATTATGTTTGTTGAAGGAAAAAATGGAACTTTATGCCATTGACATGACCAAAACTTCAACCACCGTCTGATGACTCACCATATAGAGCTATTTAAGACGTGACACTTTTTAATAATACAATTATGAGTAATGCAGTGTGATATCTATCAGGAAGTGAAGTTTTTAGTATTTTTATTTGGTTAAAAAGATAGATATATATATATATCTCCTTGTTGTGAGGTGTGCGGCAGGTGTGCAGGATGGAGCGGTGATGGATGTGAGCGCCGCCTGCCCCCACACACTCTATAGGTTCTGTGCATCGCCCTCCAGCAGCGGCTCTTCCATCAACCCCGGTCTGCACCTCTGCGAGAAGGGGTTGGATTAGTTATCCTTGGCCAAGCTACTACTGTAAAACCATTTGACAAATTTTTAATAGAGAGTAGAAGTATGGAAGTAGAACAGATTCCAGTGAAAATGTTTTTAGCTGTACCTTCTGCAATGTGTTTTCACGCATCTGTGGAAACTTGTCTGCTAGCAGCAGCAACTGATGGGACGTTGCAGTTTGTGTAATGCCAGCATTACTGGCTGGTGAGCTGTGTCATTTGCATTGCTAATATCCACAGAGTCAGGTTTCCTCTCCAAAGTATCAAAAAGTGCAACATTCAGTGGGATTTTTGAAAAACACTTGGCTTTAAAGAACAAATGAATGCTATGTCCTGGTTCTAGCATTCGTGCAAATTCTTCAGTAATTCTCTTCTGTAATCCCAGCCTGAGTGTATTGATGCTCATCCTCCAGTCCAGCAGGCAGGGCTCTGTAACTTGTGTTTTGCTTCTTTCTCAACTCTTAATAAATTTGTTTTGCTGTGTTTTGATTCTATTTTCTTACACGAATTATAGTTATTAATAGTTATTAATATCTTTGGAACTTCATTCATCAGAAAATAATCATCAGTTAGTTCATAGTTTGTGTTCGTTAACTTCTTGAATGGCTCTGATATAAGATTTAAATTAACCTTCTTCCTGTTGTGTAGAGAATTCGTTTTTCTCTTGGTACATAACATAACGAGGCCAGGTACAGGAGTTCTCATTGCAGCCTCCTGGTACCTTTTGCGGAGGTGGAACAGTAGGAATTGGCAGGATGGATTTTTGGCATGGAGAATCCTATCAGGTGACACTGTCAACTCAGGGCAGTTAGCAACAGTTTCCTATAGCAGAGAGGACAACTCTGCCCTTCACGGTTAATGCTTAGTTAATAGCAGATGTTGGCTTTTATACATATATATATATATATATATGTAATTTTTATATACATATATTAATATTAAAAAACCCAGCGCAACCAAACCAAACAGGTGTTTTGTCTTTCTCACAGGAGCTGTGCTCTTTTTGGACTTCTGTTGTTCTAAAGGTGATTCTCTGGAAAACACCCAAGCCAGAATTCCAGGCTACAGTTATACACAGTTATATATATATATAGTTATATAGGTGAAGAAGGGGAAAAATAGGAGAATGCTTATTTTTGCATGGATTAAAAAGTGTAATAAAAATAGTAATATTTTTCAATTGCAACAAATATGTTGTAATTGTCTATCAGTCTCTTTAAAACTATAGCAAATGTGGAATTTTATTTCTACATGTTTTATTTCAAAGAGCACATTTTTCTCTTTTTAAGAAGGAGGTGATACAGACCCTGGAATTATAATATGCTTATGTGTAGCTATTACAGCAATTATAAGATTAAATCAACAGGCAGTTTATACATAATTAAAAGTACAGTTGCCTATTTCTGCAACTTCTGTTGTTGAATCTGAGTGCCTTCACAGTCTCGTCTGTAAAAATGATTGTTTCACTTTAGATTTTGCAGGCTTAAACAGAAAACATTAGTTGTTATGTACATACAGGGAACTCCTGTGAAAAGAGCATCTTGTGTAAAACTGATACTAGAAACAAAATTAAATCATAAGCAGCTGGGACAAGAATCTATAGCAAATGAGAAAAAACAATTGAGATTTAGAAGTCTGTGTATTCAGACAGCTCACGTGGGGAAACGGGAAAAGCCTTTTTATCAGCTCCCAGTTGGAGAAGGAAGCTCACGGTTCGGTCAGGGCGAGCCCTGCAGCTCCGGGGCTGCCTGCGGCTCCTTCTCTCCACGTGCCTTGTTCCTCGAGGCGTTCGGCATGTTCCTGGTGGTGCTTGGGCACCTTGCGGCACGTCTGTTGCACCACTGTTAATAGTCAAGCAGCGATCAAGTAGCCAAAATAAATGTGGATTTTTTTCTGAAGGTACATTATAACTACGGCCTTTTCTGTTTGTTTTATTCTTTAAGGAAATAGCAGGTAGACCAAAGGGAGACTGTTCACTTGTGTGTGCATAGGAAATCACAGCTGATCCGCAGAGGTTGTGTTATGAACAGACTGGAACTATTTTTCCGAGGGAGTTGGTAGTTCATTAGCGAGAAGCTCTGTCTTGGGAAGCTGTCGGTGTGAGAGGAAAATGCATTCTTTTTTCCTAGTGCTTTAAAGTAAGGCTGGGGAGATGGTATTTCTAGTTTCTCCTGGCAAACTACTACCGCCACGGCAATACAGGCTACAAATGGAATTTTCATCTCATAACTTCTTTCAATATTATTCCTGCCAGTAACAATCAATTACCTTAACAAAATGATTTGCAAAATACATGTTAAATTTTATATTGGAAATGAAACTTCCAGTAACATTCCTGTTCAGTGCAATTTCCAGTACCTACAAAGATTTTTTCTTAGACCATTTACAGACAACATTCTCAACAATATAGTAGTTGATCCAAGATAGGTTAGTACAATGCTAAGCATTGTTGAGAGGCGCTAGAATACTGTTAATTTGACTTAACAAAATGTTTTGCCTGCTATTTGTAAGTTGGGCAGTGTAGAAAAGTGTTGCTTCAGCCTCTAAAGGCAGTATCTTCACTCTGTGTGTACTTCTCCCATTCTGGTGATGTCTGGGTTTGTCTCAGCACTTCGTGTTCCCTTTGGGCTCTAGAAAAGCCAATGTAAAGGTTACCTAAAATAAGCAAGTTTCCTTCACTGACCTATATAAAACACGCACAACGCGCCAACCCGCAGGCAGCTTGTTCAGGAGTTACTGGCTGCCTCACATTTTACGTTGCCTGCTTTTACCGATCTCCTTAATTCAAAATTGCTTCCTGCACTGTTAGAATGTATGGATGTATTTAGAGGAGATAACTGTGTATGGCGGTGTTGTAAGAACAAATACCAACAAACTTCTTTGATTTTATGTGTAAAGATTGGGCAACAGTTTTTCCTGATGGCAGTAATGTTATTTGACAATAGATTTGCAAAGAAAGCAAAGAGGCAAAATGGCATCAATTTTTGAAACAATTTATGATATAGTTTCCTGTGCAGTGACATATATATTGGAATATTTCCTTTAATCCAGTATTTTTCCTTATGTAAGCAGTATATGTACATGCTTCAAATGCTACTGTAGATTGTTACAAAAGCTCTAAATTCATTGAAAAAATGGTTGGCTTAAAAAAAAAAAAAAGTCTGATCTGATAATGGGCTTAAACCCAACATATTTAACTTGATTTACTCTACTGATGAGATGAAACATTCCATTCTGTAGGTACAGAAGCCATCCTAAAGGTTCAATTGTGATTTGTGCGTGTGACTCGAAGGGCTGGTGTCGCAGCGTGTGTTTGTTTCCAAAACTGCTTGTCTGTTACTGCTAACAGCCATTTAATTGCGTGTAATGTTTGTTTCTGCCTCTGTTCACTATGTGTGTTCTAACACAGTAGAGGAAAAGTATATACGCTTGCAACAAAAATTGGTTTTGCTTGAAAAATTGAATAGAACTTTGGGGAGAGGTATACAAAAGTTAAAAATCATGTTTCTTGCAACAATTCAAGAAATAAAGCTCACGGAAAATTATACAGATGGAACTTGTACTAATAATGTTATGTATAATATTATGTATAAATTAATAACACCTACTATTTATGTTTTTTATCTTACATATATATATTTATTGATTTCTTTATACAAATCGATAACGGGCTTTACACCTCAGGCCTCCATCGAGGTTCTTGTGCATGTGGAACGAAGACTGAAGCACAGAGGCAGGTCAGCTGGGTAGTGGCTGCTGAAGCCATCAGAACAGACAGGTTCATCTGGAATGCACCTCAAGCAGATGCTCATTCATTTTGAAGACCAAATTGCAAATATCAGGTGACTATTTCATTATTCAAACAAATGTATTTTTATTGCTGATCCTCTACTTGAAAAAAATACGCAGGAAATAATGTGTATTTTCTCTAAGGACAGTGGGGGAATAATATTTCAGGAAACAAATAGAAAATGAGAGATAAGAAATACTAGATTCGGTCATTCTGTATGTGAGAGAGAAGAATATGTTGTTCAATATATTTTATTAGCGAAGAAGTCAATTCTAATGCATACCCAGAGATTATTGCAGAATTATACATTTTTTTAAATCTCCACCAATTTTGGTCTCCAAACCCACTAACTGAAAAGGGATTATTCACATTATGAACTGTCAGTGATGTTCTGCTTGAGCAATTATATGTCTTATTACCAGTAAACATGTTTCAGTAGGTTGTAGTTCTGGAAAAATTTGATACAAGGGATTTAGAAGAGAACTCTCAATGTATGTGAAAGAGTCTGCATATGCATAGTCTCAAATTTAGATTGTTGCTTTTGGAATTAGGATCGTGAACGGCTTTAAAACAGGTTGCAAAGCGTAAGGTGGTCTGTGCATGGCAGAGCAGGCTGTGGTTCGTCCTGGGCACAGCGCGGCTCACTGCGGCGCTGCTCACAGCCCCGGCTCAGCCCGGGCAGCCCTCCTGGACACAACCTGCAGGGCCAGCTGCTGCTACACAATGTGATTTTCAAAAACTTGAGAAGTATTTTTGCCTTGCTCTGCTGGGCAGCACCCAGATGCCATGAGCACAAGGTGAGAGGTGACTGATGGCACACCGGCGCTCCAAAGGCAGTTTTCAAATACAAGTCACCAGTTGAGCACCAAAGGAGAAGACATGGCCAAAATCTTCTTCCGCATTCAAAAAGAAAATTCATGTTTCTGCTGTAAATATTGCTTGGAAAGATGTGGGAATATCTTGCTGTCTGCCTTTTCCAACCCAGTTGATTCTGATTTGATTCTGTGATTCTGTAATAGACTGAAATGTGCCTTCCTGCCCCTGACATGGGAAGCAAGGATGGTGCAAGGTAACCTGCTGCCCAGAAGTGGCTGCCCTTCCTCACCGATGGGTGACCGTTTTAAACTAAAAGGAGAGATTTAGGGTAGACACGAGGAAGAAAGTTTTTACAATGAAGGTGGTAAAATGGTGGCCCAGGTTGCCCAGAGAGCTGGTGGATGCCCCATCCCTGGAGATATTCAAGGCCAGGCTGGATGGGGCTCTGAGCAACCTGAGCTGGGTGAAGGTGTCCCTGCTCATGGCAGGGGCTGGACTGGATGACCTTTGAAGGTCCCTTCCAACCCAAACTATTCTATGATTCTATGAAATGACAGAGATTTGTCTAAGCAAAATTTAAGAAAGAGAGGCTGCTTGTAATTTTCAATGTGGAGTTTGGTTCAGTGTGTCAACATTATTTAAACATGTCTTTAGCACATTTTGGTTTTAATTATTATACTAATACCTAAAATACATAGAATTAACAGAAGTAAAAATACTCTTGTTTGTAAACTCATATGAGGTATTGTCACTTTAAAAACCCTTTTTCATGTTTGTCTTCATGGGTGTACTTTTTTCTCTGGTAGGTTTACATGAGGGAAAATAAGGGTTTTTTGCAGTGTGGGGACAAAGTGGAGAGGTCTGTGGATGGGACAGAATATCCCAACAGCAGGAAGTGACACTTTAAAACTTCCTTTTCTAGCATATCAACACTTTATTCTCATGAAAAGATCATTATGTGTTTCCCAAACTGTCAACAAGGCCTGAAATAATATCACCACTTCAAAATTAGGACTTGTGCAACAAGTTGGTGATGGTAGAACCAGTACGTGTTTTTCAGAGCAGAAGATATTATTTCTCTAATAAATTCTTTCAGATGCAGAATTTTTTTGGTAGCTGTGTGCAGTGACAACGCACATGGAAACAATTTACAATGGATGTATTATAGGTTTCTGTGACATTTTCTTATTGTATTATTGCTGGATTGTTTCATTTTGTAGAGTTCGGTGATAACTTGGGGCATTGGAACCAGACAAGCATTTTATTTTTTAAATCTTCTGTGGACATTTCAGTGCATTTTTGAATGCCCTCACATTTTTATCTCATTTTAGTAATGTTGTAATAGAGTTTTAGTGGGTGACTGAAAGATTATTAATGTTTAAATGGCTAAATGACAGGAAGAGGCTCTCTTGCATTCAGACACATTAAATCAGCAATGCTCTATGTGTATAAAGAAAGACTGCATTTAATTCAACAAGATTTCTAGTATTTTGCATCCAGACCCTTGCCTATCCTATGACTGAAAGAGCAAATAAAAATGGTGCATTTGATATTTTAATAATGTAAATGTTTTAGGTTGGAGTTGTTCCTTTATTCTGCTTGTGAAGCGTGATTGCTTGCTTATGTGTATTTGGAAATTTGTCATCGTTAACACACTGTTTTCCTTAACACAAAGAGCAATGTTGATGCTGCAAAAACATTTTATCAGAACCTGACTACCGTAAGTTTCCTTTCCAGCAAAACCCTGGCGTGCTGCCCATTTCTTCAGGTGGTGTGGTTTAATCAGGTCTAACTTGGCATGATATGTCATCGTACAGTGGTGAGGTTCCAGCTCGCAGAGCAGGGTGTGCTGTGACTAGGAACCTGCATGTTCCAGCCCTGCACTGTGCCATGGGTGGTTGGATTGGTTTGCCTCAATTCTCTGGTTCTCTAAGCAAACGGAAACTCTGCTCTCCTTGCTGACTGTGCCTCCAGAATCATGTTCCTCACGGTGTCCAGCAGACAGTCCTCAGCTTTCTTTAGGTGTAAGGTCCATCAGCATTACTGTGACCTGAAATGACTTTACATGGTGTGCTGAAAGGCGCCTGTCTGGAGCAGTGAGGTTGGCTCCTCTACCAATAAAATCCATGGGGGACTGAGGGTACTTAGGGCTATTTGTTGAGAATTTTGTGAATGAGGCTGTGAGATGGTTTATCCCTGGTGGACTGCTGCTCAAATGACGAGCATGTTTTGGGGAATGTGCATGAATGCACGTAATGCTACGTACAGTTCTTGCCTCTGCTGTTCTCCTGGTGGTCCATGTGATCCTGTCTGTGCGTGTTGTCACTGCTGTAGTTCCACACTCTGCCATATTGTTCCTGCGTCCAAAGTCAGAGGAAGATTAAGTACATTGCCTGACTCCTTGTAAGCTCGCAATTTATAAACATGCAAGATTTCATGTATCTCTACAAAAGGGAAGAACCTCAGGAGAGAAGCCTGGCCTCTGAGCAACACTTTTCACCCTGCTGGTTACTGTGACGAATGGCCGTGGCATTCACAGAGGCCTTGTAATAATGTGTGTCATAGGTGCGAGGTCGGTGCTTTGTCAGTGATCACACTTGATAAGGGCTTGGACAAAACAAAAATGGATCTCCAGCTATAACGATGTCAACGCTGGTAAGTTCTCTTTTCTGGAAATGCTGTGCTTTGCTACAATATAACCACCTCACTGCAGTTTTTGCTCTATGTTGGACTTACTCTGATGTGAATAAATCTGTTCTACATCTTCCATACTGTGTTTGCTATCTTCACTTAATTTCCTCTCAAAGTGACAAACTGGGACATGGACAGCAGACTTCTGTCCTGACAAATGAAGAGAATTCTGTAGAATACAAAAGATAGAATTTAGGCAATTATAAACTGTGCAGATACTTTCAATTCTATGCAGTATTATAAGATAGTAGAAATTATTCACCTCTGAAGAATGAGTTGTATAACTATCCTATAGTCTGTAGCATGATTTCTTTTGTTGTACTGCAAAGTGTTGTGATACCCACACAATATGACTTTGATAACCACTTCTGCAACGCTATTTTCTGTATGTCTCATATCAGTGAACTGCAAAGGGCTTTAGATTTGAAAATCCCCGAAATAAAATGGATTTTAGTAAATATAGAGGAGGAATATTATATCTTGAATGATCACTGAATACCCACAGGTTTGTTTTGGTTTGGTTTTACTAGTCACTATTGCGATATCAGGAAATACAGCTCTCGGTAGGAGATTTGCATGGGCTCTTTGGAGGTTCCTTCAGGAGGTATTTTTAAGAGAAAAATCACCTCTCTTATGATGGTGCTGGACAAATACACAGTCAAAGTGTCTTTTGTGGGGGCTGGGAGCATGGAAGTGAGGAACAATAAAAATGGCATGTTTTTTTCCAAAGTTTATAATAGAGGAGTACACCTGCTGTCATATGTACACGTGAAAACAAAGAACAAACTGAATTTTGAGGTGTTTTCGCTGGTCCAGATTTGTACCGTGTGCTGATCCAGAGCAGAGACCATTCTAGTCCTAGTATTTCAAGTTATTCTCTTAGACGGTGCTTGGGGTTTTTTTAAAGTTGTTTCCTCTGGTGAAATATCAGGTCCTCACACATTATGTTATTTTGCGAAGAGGACAAAAATTTCCACTTTTAAAATATGTTAATTTTTAACAAGACTTAAAAATATTTATGTGTTAATGACTTCACTGATAATCTGTGAAGTGCATCTAAGCTGAAAATTGCTAAAGCCGCATAAATATTCATTTCTATGTGGATAACCGCATCTGTAGCAGGTGTACTTGATACTGCTGTATTATTTGTGTATTTAGATCCTTTAGTCTGTGTCTCACAGCATTGAAAGCCATTGAAGCTACGTGAAATTCAAGCTATACAAGCCTCCCTGCGCCTCGGGGGCCGCGGGTTTTGCGGCTGGGGGCAGCGTGCAGCTCTGCGTTCTGCACTGCCTCGCTAAGGCCTGGGCCTCTCCAGCTCCGCACCTGCACAATGAGGTCACGACGCAGCTGGAACTGTGCTGCTCACCTGTGCCGTGTCTGTAGGTGTCAATGCTTTTACAAATTAGGAGTTAGATACCATTTTTTAAAGCATCGTAGAATGTGTTACGGAAGGAAAATGCATGAGATTGTTGTTCTTCTGCCTGTGTGCTTTTCATCCCATACTGGGACCGGTGCTGTCTCAGAGTGTTCTCTGCAGGGTGTTCTCTGCAGTGGAGCCGGGTGTTCTCTGCAGTGGAGCTGGGTGTTCTCTGCAGGGTGTTCTCTGCAGTGGAGCTGGGTGTTCTCTGCAGGGTGTTCTCTGCAGCATAGCCGGGTGTTCTCTGCAGGGTGTTCTCTGCAGCAGAGCTGGGTGTTCTCTGCAAGGTGTTCCCTGCAGTGGAGCTGGGTGTTCTCTGCAGGGTGTTCTCTGCAGCAGAGCTGGGTGTTCTCTGCAGGGTGTTCTCTGCAGCAGAGCTGGGTGTTCTCTGCAGGGTGTTCTCTGCAGCAGAGCTGGGTGTTCTCTGCAGGGTGTTCTCTGCAGCAGAGCTGGGTGTTCTCTGCAGGGTGTTCTCTGCAGTGGAGCAGGGTGTTCTCTGCAGGGTGTTCTCTGCAGCATAGCCGGGTGTTCTCTGCAGGGTGTTCTCTGCAGCAGAGCAGGGTGTTCTCTGCAGGGCGTTCTCTGCAGTGGAGCTGGGTGTTCTCTGCAGGGTGTTCCCTGCAGTGGAGCTGGGTGTTCTCTGCAGGGTGTTCTCTGCAGCAGAGCTGGGTGTTCTCTGCAGGGTGTTCTCTGCAGTGGAGCTGGGTGTTCTCTGCAGGGTGTTTTCTGCAGCAGAGCTGGGTGTTCTCTGCAGGGTGTTCTCTGCAGTGGAGCAGGGTGTTCTCTGCAGGGTGTTCTCTGCAGCATAGCCGGGTGTTCTCTGCAGGGTGTTCTCTGCAGCAGAGCTGGGTGTTCTCTGCAAGGTGTTCCCTGCAGTGGAGCTGGGTGTTCTCTGCAGGGTGTTCTCTGCAGCATAGCCGGGTGTTCTCTGCAGGGTGTTCTCTGCAGCAGAGCTGGGTGTTCTCTGCAGGGTGTTCTCTGCAGCAGAGCTGGGTTTTCTCTGCAGGGTGTTCTCTGCAGCAGAGCTGGGTGTTCTCTGCAGGGTGTTCTCTGCAGCATAGCCGGGTGTTCTCTGCAGGGTGTTCTCTGCAGCAGAGCTGGGTGTTCTCTGCAGGGTGTTCTCTGCAGCAGAGCTGGGTGTTCTCTGCAGGGTGTTCTCTGCAGCGGAGCCGGGTGTTCTCTGCAGGGTGTTCTCTGCAGCGGAGCCGGGTGTTCTCTGCAGGGTGTTCTCTGCAGCGGAGCCGGGTGTTCTCTGCAGGGCGTTCTCTGCAGTGGAGCTGGGTGTTCTCTGCAGGGTGTTCTCTGCAGTGGAGCTGGGTGTTCTCTGCAGGGTGTTCTCTGCAGTGGAGCTGGGTGTTCTCTGCAGGGTGTTCTCTGCAGCAGAACGGGGTGTTCTCTGCAGGGTGTTCTCTGCAGTGGAGCTGGGTGTTCTCTGCAGGGTGTTCTCTGCAGCGGAGCTGGGTGTTCTCTGCAGGGTGTTCTCTGCAGTGGAGCTGGGAATGGTTTTGTGTTTATTTTGCTTATTTTGCCTATTAGGAAAAAAGACTCAATCCAAATTCAGTTTGTTATGTTGATCTTTCCATTAGTCGTATACATTTTTAAATTTCTCAAAATCCACTAAAGTTGCAGTGAATAAAGAAAAATAAACTTTTTAGTATGTGCCATTCTCCAGTTCAAACAATCAAATGAGTGAGCAGCGGAGCTGCTAATGAACTTGGGTGGTTTCAGCGTAGGCTCTGTGTACATTACAGGAGCCGTATTCACACGTGAACAGAAAAGTGGGAAACTAGAGTTTGAGTGACAAGGTACCTGAGACTGGTTCAGGCAGAACTCAAAGCACTCAAAGCACTGCTGCTCACATCTGCCGTTGGCAAATCTGAAAGAAACATCGGGCCAACTAGTGCAAGGATGAGCCAGGGCAGTGACACAGGGCTTGTTGCTAACACATGGAACAGAACACATTAGAGAAATGGAATTTATTTCTGTGTTCTTATGAAGGGGCAGGTTATAGCTCCCAAAATGTCTGTAGAAAAAAATAAGTAGTCTTTTCTGTTCACAATTGTGTTGGTAAGAACAGAGGTCAGGAAAGGAAACAAATCCTCCATAGCAGTAACCGTCCACCTGCTTAAAGGATTTCTTTTTTGTCTCCTCCGTATACAAATAGTTTACTCGCTTGCAGCTGTTTGAATAGAGCGGGGACGGAGCTTTCTCTCATATACAAGAGGTTGTATTTAGAGTTGTGCTGAGTAGATGCTGGGTATATTTCCACTTCCCCTCGTTGAAATATGGTTTCATAGCAAGAAGAACGTGAGCTATGCTCTCAACAGTTTATTTCTTGAAATAACTATATTTAAAAGAAGAAATTGAAATGGTATGGAAAATACCCTCTCTTTAAAAAGAGGAAAAGCCTTTCTTTTATACATTCATTTTCATAAATCATTAATGAGAATTAGCTCCATCATCTGGTTATTCTGCTGAAATAGATGTTGTATTTTTAGCTATGCTGTATCTGCATAAGTTACTTGGTCTAGTTAATGAGAAGTGATTAAAATAATACTGACCGTGTGGCAGAATGGCCTGATACTGATAGGCCATTTGAAAGTGTGTTTGGTGCTCTGGAAAGGGCTCTGCTCCACTCAGGCTCCATGCTGCTCTTAGGCCTTTCCTTGGAGATCATCGCAATATTTTACCTTCTGTGCTGTTTCTCTTGTGACTGATTTGTATTGTTGTGACATGCATGAGCTTGATTTTTGAGCCAGAAACACACGGTGTGTGCTGGATGTTGTAAACGCGCAGAATAAACACGGCCCTTTCCTTTTTAAAGCCAGCTTTGATTTCAAAATGCATTGTCGCTCCAGTAGACACAGGTGATTTAAAGAAGATTTTTACTATTTGGTAGCCAAATAGTCATTCCAGCTTGTGCAAAACAGAATCAAATGTGCTTAAATGAATTTGTATTTGTTCTTTTAGTGGTCAGTGTTGAGAAGAATCTGGCTCCATCTTCTTTACTCGCTCCCTTCAGGTGTTTATTATTCCTGGGTTCTGTAAGAGCAACAAAAAAGGTCAACAGCTGCACAAATTATAGTGAAGCCTTTTATTAGTATGTGCTGAGACAGTTGTGTTTTTTTGAGGATTCCTTGAGTTTCTGTTTATGTGCACGAAGTGGTACAGTAAAAACTGATTTTGTTTTGGATTTGTGACTGGCAGTCATTGAGGTTCAGTTGGATCTTAAGAGCAGTCATTCTGGCACAGTCATGAGATCTTAATCGTAAAACTTCATATATTTTATAATATACAGAGCTCAAATTGTTTATTTGCTTACAGAACTGAAATTCTTCTAGAATAACCCACCAAACTGGGAATTAAAGAACAAGCCCAACCTTTTAAAGATATGGGACAGCATCTGGGATTTGGCAGTCAGGTTCTGATTGCTGTTTTTCTGGAACTGATTTTTCTGCTCCCGAGCAGGTAACCTGCCTGTTGATTTGATGATTTGATTTGATTTGCTGTTGAGAGTGAGAGGCCACTCCAGGAAAGGAGCTGAAGTGTTATTAGTTATCATCCAGGCAACTGTTTTGCTTCTATAGACCATGAAATTTGGAATACAGAGTTTTCTTCAATCTAACGTGCAGATTAACAAAAATAATTGCATTAAAAGTTGTAAAATAATTGCTTGTACTGAGTCTGTTCAATGTAAGAAAATAAAAGAGGAGGGGAAATGTGTGGGAAAGGAAATGGAAAGATAAGGGAATGGAGGAGAACGCATCTGTAGACATTCTACCTAAACACTCCATGCAAGCGATGGAAAGAAAATTACGGGAATCACATGCTTTTAACATATGAAACAAGTTGGAAAGAAGGATTCTCTCTTTCTACCCAGTGGAAAAGTTTACCTTTGAATTTCTCCGTCGTGGTGACAAGATAAACGTCACTTTTGCAGGTGACAGAGACATACCACAACAGGTCTGTGCTAATAATGGAATAAATGCTGTTTTCCTAAGAGCACATGGTAAAAATGCTGGCTTCCGCGAATGCCCTTTTCAGAAGCGTTGGTCCTCTGTTACTGACACCCGGCCTTTGAGAGAGATTGTGAAAGTGCCATGTTTAATCTGTTTTATACCTGGAGTACCTTCTTTCTGCCTAGTGATCAGTTATTTCAATATTGTTTGAAAGTCAGGATGCTTGTCAAATGTCAATACATAACTACCCTTCACTCACCAGCAGTTTTATTACATACTTATTTTCTTGTATGCTTTATTGAAATTCTTCTATCTGTTGTAAAATTCCTAAGCTGTCGTCTTTTTATTTAGATATTCAAGTTTAATTAGCAACTGTTTTAATGTGCAAGTCTGAAGAATGCTTAAACAGGAGGGATTATTATGAATAAACAGCAGAAATACATTTTACTTACAAAAATGCTTATGACATCAAAATTAAGTAGTAGTCTGTGAGTGTCTCATCATTACCTATGGTAAGAAGGGGCCAGTCTGGAGTGTGTTTCCATAGAGAGGAGGAAGGGAGCTCAGTCCAGCCCTGCAAAGCTGGACTGTCCTGTCGGGGGTCTGACTGCTGGGCCCGTGTCAGGTTCACGTCGCTGGCTCTTCATCACCGTGCTCACATCTGACAGCGCTGAACTTGAGCTGCTGGGTTCTGGGGAAGAGTTAGAGGCAGAAAAATCCCAGCAAAATGCTGTTTGACTTTACTGCTGAAGCAGAGGTTACAACTTCCCTTATGTTTTGTTGAGGAAAGATTGGGTACTGTTTACTTCAGTTTTCTGATTTGCGTAGAATGTGTTTGCAAATGCTTACAAACTGATAAAATGGTAGGATTTGTTTAGAGGGGGTACAATTCTGCCCTGTGCAAAAGATGGGCTATTGCTTTACAGTTGTGAGTAAATTTGGTCACAGAGCTATATATTCCATATAGCTCTGACCAGGGAGTGTGAGGCTGGAAATTATCGCGAAGGGGAGATTTTAAATTACTACCCTCATTGTCTTAATCATAAGATTTTCTTGGATAGAAAATGATTTGAATGTTAGTAAAGCCCAGGAACAGTTCTTCAGTACAGTTACATCCATCCCTAAATCAGGATCTCTTCAATAAAAGCAAGTGACAGCTTTAAAAAGATCAGTTGGGGTGGCAGGCGGCAGCCCGGTGAGTCCTGAGAGGCAGGGAAGGCTCTGCTTAGAAACCGGGGGGTGTTATACTTTTCTAAACCTAATAGCTGTTGATGTTCTGATTGTGGTGAGTTCTGCTTGCTTTTGTGAAGGATGATTCCATTGTCACTCAAGTCAGAGAGTCAGATTAAAAATCAGGGGTTTCTGTTTTGTAGGTGTTGTTTTGTTTATTTGTTTTACTCTATTAAAGATAAATTTACCAAAATTCACTGGGAGATAATAGTTTTGTTTTTATTCTAAATGTCTTTTAGTAAATGTCTTTCCTGGACTGTAGCACGATTTACTCCACGGGCTGGAAAGCTCGTTTCAGCAATGAGCAATTGAGTGCTGCCTTCCAGTAGGACAGTTTGATACGGGATTTTCTACAACTCGTGTTTTTGCTCAGAGCAGAATTTTGCTAATACTGACTAACCCAACAGGCCCATTTCTTGATGTATTTCAACGGAGAATGTATAGTGGGGTCAGCTGTGATCTCCAGGCGCTGTGCTCAAGGGAAGGTGGAAGATGATTGTCCACCCTGGGTCCTGCCGTACCACAGCACCTGAACCCCAGGCCTGGAGGGGTTTGCATCAGCCCCTGGTGTTCCACGTGCCAGGAATTTGTGTCTTTGAGTTTCTCAAGCACAGAAAATCACCTCAGAAACATAACTAAAAGGATCCACTATTACTAAATCTGGTGGCACTGAAAGGTATGTCCGCAACTTGGTGAATATTAACCACTGGCTTCACTGGTGTTTCCGTGAAAGGAGAAAGGAAAAGAAAACCCAGACAAGTTTATGGCAGGATCTACTTCTGCTGCACATAATACATCTGCATATATTTTCCGCACACAGCATATGGCAATTATTCAGATTGCGACAGCCAAGTGTTAGGAGCTTATGTTACTTATTTCTAAGTATAGCTCAAACATAGATTGCTGTGCTGATCAGTTTGGTGAAAGTTTTTGTTTTCTTCGTGCCTCAACATCCATTATTCAAAATCCTGCCCGTTTCAGCTATGGAGAGTTGAGTCATTTGCATGTGAACATTTTGCCTCCAGTTAGCACCCAAAAAAAGGGCAGAAATAAAATAGAAGGAAACTGCATCGTATCTCTTAGAGCTGAAGTGAAGCTGTGTTACAGCCATGCAGTGGTGGGATGTTTGTTTTAAACCTAACAGTGTTTGTTTTGATACCTGTAGCTGTAGGTGCAAACCTGAGGTTTTGATGTACTAGCCTTCAGTTGTTTCCACAGTAAATACTGAGAAATTGACAGCTGCCTAAGTCATGTAAAATCATTTCTAATTCTTCTATGGCATTTCTAGAAGTGGAGCAGTATATAAAAATAGAATTTTGCAGTCATGTTAATAAAATCTTTTATTAATTTCCACGGCAGTCTATGGATTTTAAAAAGTCTGAGTCAACATTCAGTGACCAACTTCAAAGGAGGAATATTCAGTTCGGATTTAAGTCGAGTGAATGAGTCAGCTCAGCAGCTCTCTGGGATGTGCTTGTGTCAAGGGCAGGCAGTGCTGAAGCTTGGGATGTGTTTGAAGACGTGGATGGTAGGAATAAGTTAACTATGAGCAAGTTATGGCTGTGCTAAAGTATACTTGTCTTTAGAGCAATGCAGATTTTCAGCTTCCTGTGGTGAGGTATTATTAGAATCTTCTTAGACTTGTCCAGTAGCATACACTCATATCCAGTCTGCAGAAAATGGATTAACTGAAGGAGTAACAGTCCTGTGAGAAAGTTTCCGGCAGTGAACGGGAGCAACGGGCGAGTGACAGAAAGGAGGGTGTTGTGTGCGCAACACACCACAGCAAAGGCACGTGCAATGTGTGGAACGTATTTGCTTGCCAAGCAGCAATTCATACCCAATCAATATTAAACACTTATTACAAATGACGTGTTGACATCTGAGGATGATCATAATGGTATTCACACCAAAGTGGACTTAAAAGGACTTGAAGTATCTGATGCCTGTTCTCTTTGCACTTCTTGTTCCTTCAGGATTAATTTTTAGTTCATTTCTTAATTAAAAAAAGAGTTAGAAGCAAATGCTTTTAATAAAGGTTTTGTAAATGCGCTGTACTTTAAGAGCAAGTCAAACCTTGGCAGCAGAGGTGCTTCGGATTTGGTGTAGTTTGTCTGTTCTTGCTAAAGGCACAACCAAGTTCCAGGACATTTTTCAGTTGGTTTTGCACATTTCTGTTTGGTTTTTTACCTGTTCAAGCATTACTGACTTTAATTTGTGCACACAGACTAAGAGATAAGTTATGAAAGAAATCATCTGCTACATGGAATTTTGCTGTTTCTGGGTTGCACAACTCCAGAACTAAAAGGATGAAAGATGCTGCTGATACTTGATCGGTTCTGAAATATGTGGAGGTTTGTCAGAAGTGTAATAATTTAGGTTGATACCACAGTTGTCTGTTATTGGAAATCTGTACTTTCTAGGGAGGAGTTCAAACTGGAACAATTGGAATGCTTCCGCAGCTTTCTTTCTTACCCTCAACCCATCTCTTGGTTTTGCAGGACCCTTTGCTGCAGTGTCTGTCTGTCTGTACTCTCCTGTGGTAGGTTCTTTGTCAATAGTGGCATTTTGGAGTGGCTCCTGGCAGAGCAGGAGCTGGTTCAGAACCAGCAGGGGCTGGTTCAGTGTGTGAGTTCTTCCTGGTGTCGCAGAAGGTGAAACTGCCCGAAGATACGATGCTGAATAGCTTTAATCCATGACGTGATTCAATACAGCCCAGCAGGCTGGCAGTTGTGCTAATTCCTTTAGATCTGGTAACGTCAGAGATACCTGCTGGAGGTTTGGCATCCTTGTTTTAAATAGAACCTTGCAAATCTCAAGAGGAACAGCAAACGTTGCGTCCCCTTGGGAATTCAAGCAGCTGAGCAGGGCAAATCCCATCTGCTGTGTCTATGCACTGAGAAACTGCCCATTTCTCAAAGTCATGCCTGAAGAGCTGAACAAATAAGGTGTTGTTTATGCTAGAACAGAATCTTTGTTAGCCATTAGTGGCTAGATGCTGCAGCTCTTTTTAGGTTCTAAGTTTTGTCAGCAACAAAGGCAGTGAAAAGAGTCCCAAGGTACTGGTGATGTTAATGTCTGTCAGTCATCTCCTCTAAGAGTGATCTATTCTGCTAAAATACAACATCAACATCATTTCGCATAACATGTGTTATTTTCAGACAGAAAAGGCAGTGCTTATTACTCATTTACTAGTGTCTGACTTGCTTTTCCTCCAATCGTCTAAGCATCATATTCCAATAATTTTATGAGGACGTAGATCAAACTTGTGGTATATAAAGTACTGGAAGTTTTGTTTTGAGAAGTATAGCTAGCTTACCTAGTGAAAGGTGAGGATGAATAGAAAGTAAAACCTGCTTTAAGAGACAAGCTGTGCTATGGATGTGGGTTGTCGAATTCTCAAATGCTGAGTAAGCGTAGAAGATGCTTTGACATTCAGTTTTGGAGCTGAAAATGATCAGTTGCTTTCAGTTCTATTTCTGGGCTGTTGATGTTCTGTGCCCTGTGGACAGCCACCCTAAAGTTTCATTGGCTTTTATGGTGTTTTTCATGACAGTTAATCGTGGTTCTTCTAAAGAAAGACATTGTTTCTACATGATAGCTCTCAAACTTATATGTTAAAATCAGGCAAATTTAGGACTTTTGCTGGAAAATAAACATTTAGACGTTTTAATAAAAAAATGTTGTATAGAGTGCTTGTTCAGCTTTCTTTGAAAGTGTTTTTCCAATAGCAAACGTGGTTTCAGTGATAGAAAAAGAACATTTGATTTTGGAAATAATATAGCAGCAGATTTTTACAGGTTGGGCTAATAATTTATTTCCATTAGTACTAAAAATGGTGTTGAAGTGTTAAAAGCAAACTACAAGGCACAGCCGGTTTTCCGATGCGTTCAGAATGTCCCGTTGCAGATGCTGTGGCTTGCTAATTGCTTTTAAATGAGGGTATTTGTGCCTATGATGACTATTGCAATGTGTCATTATAGTCTAACAACTGGAGTAGTGTCCTAATTGGGGTTTGATTTGCAAAAAGTGTTTGAGAAAGATGATGCTGTGGACTTGCATTTTAAAGCATCCCTGTCAGTGGCTGTCGTGCCGTCCTTTCTGCAGACGTTCTACAGACCCACTGGCAGCACCGCATCGGATCGGCCAGCTCAGGCCTTTCAGAAATAAAAACAATTTCTTAATCTACCTCTTTCTATTATCAACTCTAAGAAATTGCTTCAAGATTTAAACATTTTTTTGCTTTGTCGCTGTCGAGGTTTGATTGCGGGGTGACAATCAAACCCTGGCAGATGTATTGTTAACCCCCTCTCTCCCCTCTCCCCCTTTCCCACTCAGCACAGGCGATCGGGAGGGAAAGAAGGACAGAGAGAAGAGAGCTGGAAAAACTAAAAATGTTTTACTAATGCTACTGATAAGAATAGAGAAAATAATACAAAATATACAAAACCAATCTTGAAAGTCTCAGCAACTGCAGAGCCGGCACCCGAAGGCCTGGACTGGACTCTGCAGCCAAGCGGAGCTGGATTCAGTCTGTCACTGGCCTCAGTTCGCAGGGACGACTCGCAAGGTTCTCTCCTAATGTCGCCATAAGGAAAACAGGACAAGGTCCTCGTGATCTCCCATTTTCATATGAAGTATCACATGAATGGGATGTTATACACAGTTGGTCAGTTTTTGGTCACCTGTTTCTCGTTGTCCCTCTGACGAGATGTCCATCCGTGCTTATCAGTGACCTCACATTCCATTGCTATGTTCACCAAAACATGGATCTGGTTCTCCAGGAAAATGCAGCTCATATGAAGCTTTAGCTGACAGGCTAATTCACTAAAAGAGAAACGTGTTTTTTAACAAAACCAGGACAGTCATTTAATAATTTCTCCCTGGGTTCAGCATTAACTGTTAAATATCAAAAAGACAAAATAGCAGTAGAAACACAAAAAAATACTGATTAACAAGAAGGCCTCTTATGCAATCTACAATATTCAAAGTGGCAGGGAAAAAAAAGAGGAGGACGAGAAAATGCACATTCTGTTTCTTTACATCAGAAAATTAGAAGACCAGAAGAAAAATTACAGATTTTAAACCTGTCTGTTTCATGTATCCGTTTGAGATGAACAATGCTTTTCTACTGGCCCACCTGTAGCGCAGCGAGCGCAGCGAGCCGGGCGCACAGCAAGGGGAGCGAGCCGCTCACACGCAGCTGCAGCTCCATGCCATTAGCAGAGAGAATCGCTCTGTATTCATCAGAGCCTCTAACTCAATCCCACAACCTTTTTCTTCTTGTAGAAATCTTGTCGCTTTAACAGTAGATCTTCTGACATTAGTACAATCTCTTTTTAGCAGATTTTGCTACATTCCTTCTCTTTTTTCTATAGCACTTATCCACTATACATTTCTCTTCCACAATCAGGATTTATTAAAAACAATACCTGTTTTTTAATAATGAATCATGACAAAGTGATGCTATTAAAAGCATTATTTAGTTATTTACACACGTGTGGGGTTTTATTTCTTTCATTTCTTGGCCAGGAACTAAATACAGGAAGGTCAGAGGAACTCTCTTTATGGACTTAATTATTTTTTAAAGCCAGATACAGTTTGCTCAGTTTGAAGTTCTCTCCTGTGTTTTGCTCCAAATGAAGACAGTCCCTGCCAAATTAACCGTGAATGTTAAAGAACTATACAGATAACGTTATCCAAACCAGGCATTTTTCTTCATATCTTCAGCTTTGTTCTTCCTTTATATCTTCAGACGTGTGACCATCCAGGATGTTCGCCAAGGGAAATTTCTCGCCTTTTGTGTTTAATTTTCTGATCTGTGGGTCCAAATTGTGGCAATGCCGCTGTGCTGGTGCTGTCAGCAGTGGCTCAAGCTTACCAAAGGGAACACAAAGGGTATTGGAATCTCATCTCTACATTTGTGACCTAGTTTATCCTTCCCTATCATGTAACCTTAGTTCCTCCTCTCTTGTGCTTTTCCATCCTCCCCTTGTACCCCTGGGTTGTCACAAACTTCTGGCGAATGTGCCCCGAACTGGAAAATGGAAGCTGGAATAAGAGAATGAATACAGTTGCTGAGGAAGCAGGCAAGTGGAGAAGGCATTGCTGATTTACACGTCATTTAACAGTGCAGGGGAGGAGAAGTTCTATTCTGTACAGGCTTGGTTTTGCCTGGAAACAAAAGTCTGGATGGGGGGCTGTCAGGTGTGTTAACTGAAGCAGCTGATCCTCAGGAAACTCCTGGCTGGTAGGTGAGGCTGGTTTTTTAGTTTCTGTTGTGTGTTTCATTATCTGTTGATTGCATGAACAGCTGTTTTCCCTGCGGTGTGGAAATACTTACTGCTTTGAATTTGAATAAAGCGGCTCTATATAATTTTTTACAAGCCATGATATAAATTAGTCAGATCAACACCATGTATTCAATTGTTTGGCATCTGTTTGTATTCCTGCCTTATTGTCATTGGACATAATGCCACGGCTCACACTAAGGAAGCTTAACTTTAACTTTCCAGACTGGATCTTACCAATTATTTACTCCAATAATTTCAATAAAAGCATCACCAAACACTGTAGGAAAAAACCAAACCAACCCTGTCAGAAGCTTGTATGCAAAAGATAAAGGGGTAAAATTCCTTTTCTTTTTCCTCTTCCTTTCCTCTTCCTTTCCTCTTCCTTTCCCTCTCCCTCTTCCTTCTCCTTTTCCTCCCTCTCTCCCCTGGTCTTTCTTTCCTTCTCGGTTGACTAGAGTCCTGAATTTAAAAATTTAATATTTCTTCTACTGTAAGTCATAGATGCTTTGGATATTTTTCATATCAATGTTTAAGCTCTTTTTATATTTTTTTAAATCTTGGCACTTTCTGTGACAATTATAGCTGCTCTTTAATAACGTTCTACTGATTTGGGCGTTTCTTCCAAACAGAATTTGGGTTAATTTGTGTTAATTTGGGGTTAAAAAAGAAACTCTTGTTTTTCTGGTATGGAAGAACACTTGGAAGAAGAAGGATTCTTAATCTGTCTGTAATTTAAATCAATTGTTCTTTTATGTACTTATTTTAATGTACCTTCTCTGAACCTCATCTCTGCAGTAAGCAAAGCTACTCTACTCTCCGACCTCTAGTAAGTATTTCCAGCCCATGTAGTAGGCACAGATATGAGACTTTTCTATAATGCTCATGAACACCTTTTTATTGCTAAATACACACAGAATACTCATCGTTCGCCTTCTCTTCCCACGCTGTATAGCAAACCCTTTGGAACAGCGATAACTTCTAACGGGAGGTGGTTTGCCCCTTGCTGTGGCCAAGTGGGACTGTCACATCCTCTCCAACGGGGGCCGCCGAGGTGTCGCTTCCCTGGCGGATTTTCTGTCACAATTTGGCTCATTTTATTTGAATTATGTTGTAAAGTGTGAAACACTACCAATACTGCTGTAGTTTTTGTTTCTCTAAGTTTTTTATGTGTTCTGTGTAATATTATGCTGATTGAAATTTCTCTATCAAAATGCAAACATTTGTTCAATTTTTTTTCCACTTCCTAATCTTTTTGCAAAAGGAGGGAAGATGTTAAACTGAGGTAAAGCAGTTGCATTTCCATTGACCAAAGATCTTCCATTTAAGCAAGAACCAGCAATCTTGCTTGAAATACTTTGCCGTTTTCATTGTTTTTAAAATAAAAAAATTTGATAGGAGAAGAAACCATTGCTTAGGATGTTTTTCAGTAGGTCATAGCTATCTGTTTGATACCTTTTCTGCTAACTTTGTTGCTCTTTCTAACACATCTGTATTGACCATTCCTAGTGATATGGACTTAGGGTACTGAGTATTTCATTTTAGCAGTCTGGAGTTCATAGGATGGTAGAATCATAGAGTATCTGGAGTTGGAAGGGACCTGCGAGCACCATGGGGAGGTGGTGGTTGGTGCAGACTGCAAGGAATCAGCAGCTGGAACTGATCAGTGGATGGAACAAGAGTGGGGGATTTGTCAGGGCTGGAGCACTGGGACGTGAAGGGGAGAAGGACTTTGGGAAGAGGCAAGCGGCACTAACATTTCTGCGAGGCCTTTGGGAGTTGCAGCTTCTTCCGTGTGAGTGCAGATAGGGGAGGGAGATCAGGGAGTCCTGTCTCTAGTATGGTCACAGAGCTGAGAAGGGAATAGTTTGGTGGGGTAGTTGCCAGAAATGGGGCGTATTTTACCCTGTCAAGCAGAGTACATGAGATACCAGCTGAAATGTAGTCTGGAGAGCAAATTGGCATGTCAAGAAGAGAGAAGAAGTTTTAGGACGTATTAGAGAAGCACTTTAAGAGGTGGTGTGTCTGGATTCTTAGCCTATGGATTATTTAAAAGGAGTCTGTGGAAGGTGACTAAAAAAGCCATGTTCCTGTAAGTTATCTTGCTGTCCATATGTGTGAAATGTCTAAATGGATGGCCAATCCAGAAACAAGGAGCTGGAGAGCTGCCTTCCAGCGGGATCGGGGCACACTCAGCTCTCCTCACACCAGCTGGCGGGGTGCATTTCTCTGCTCTCGCTGCAGGGCAGCGCCTGCCCGGAGCAGCTGGGGAGGTGTGAACGTCTCGCCGCAGCGTGTGCTCTGCGCGGGTGCGGCGCTGGAGCAGCTGTGCGCGGCGCTGGAGCAGCTGTGCGCGGTGCTGGAGCAGCTGTGCGCGGCGCTGGAGCAGCTGTGCGCGGCGCTGGAGCAGCCGTGCGCGGCGCTGGAGCAGCCGTGCGCGGCGCTGGAGCAGCCGTGCGCGGCGCTGGAACAGCCGTGCGCGGCGCTGGAGCAGCCGTGCGCGGCGCTGGAGCAGCCGTGCGCGGCGCTGGAACAGCCGTGCGCGGCGCTGGAGCAGCCGTGCGCGGCGCTGGAGCAGCCGTGCGCGGCGCTGGAGCAGCTGTGCGCGGCGCTGGAGCAGCTGTGCGCAGCTCAGCGCTTGGCCGGGACGCGGGGCGGCCAGCGGGACCTGCCGGCAGCACCGAGCTCCTGCCCTGCGTGCAGAGCCGCTTGCAAGGGCAGGTTCAGACCCACACCGCGCCCCAGGGCCCTTTGCTCCACTCTCTGATACCGCTGATCGTTGCTCAATAAGAGCAGTAAAGAGCCAGCTGGGAATTTCCCTGTCCCAACGCAATATGCTTCTCTGTGAAGAGATGTCTTAGTACTTTTGTGGGGAATAGTTTCAAGATAAACACAGGAGAGATTAAGGATTGAGAGAAGTATCCGAAATTGTGTAGAAAGTGCTTAATGTGATTAGATGAAATCATCTATATGCGTCTAGCCATTTCTCTTGGAAGAGACACTGTCTTAAGTATTTTTCTGCTATTTTATTTTATTTTATTTTATTTTATTTTATTTTATTTTATTTTATTTTATTTTATTTTATTTTATTTTATTTTATTTTATTTTATTTTATTTTATTTTATTTTATTTTATTTTATTTTCACAAGGCTAAATGGATTGCAAGATTTTCTTTCTCCCTCAAATTTCATTGGAATAGCCCAGAAGGTTCAAAAACTACGAGGGGTGAAGGATGACAGCACAGGCTTCCCTTGCTTTTGTGGGAAATGGACCTGACTTGCGTACAAACTGTGTGTATATATGCAGGAGATTCCTCGGGCTAAATACCAATTCTGTCTCATGATTTTTTATTTTAGATCAGTGAGAAAAGCATATGACCAATATTTTTGGTTTGGGTTTTTTGGGGGGGATATTTGTCAGGATATCAAGTAGAGTGTAGCTGTTATCATATGTTAGGTGCCAGATGCAATTAATGATACTGAGAAATTATCACACTGAAACAGGAATTTGTGTTAGTCCGAAGATCCAGTGGCAGGACATGATATATTAATAAAATGTATAATATATTGTGTTAAGTGCTTCATAATTTATGATAGAAAAAATTTATTTCTGCGAACCAGATAAACTGTATGTGTAAGGCTTTAGCCTTTATTAAAATGAATCTCTATAATTTTTATATATATATTCTATATATTAGATAATTTCCAGAGCCACCAAGATGCTGCAGGGAGTGGAGCATCTCCCGTGTGAGGAAAGGCTGAGGGAGCTGGGGCTCTGGAGCTGGACAAGAGGAGACTGAGGGGGGACTCATTCCTGGGGATCAATATGGAAAGGGGGAGTGTCAGGAGGATGGAGCCAGGCTCTTCTGGTGACAACCAGTGACAGGACAAGGGGCAATGGGTGCAAACTGGAACACAGGAGGTTCCACTTAAATTTGAGAAGAAACTTGTTCGGGGTGAGGGTGGCAGAGCCTGGCCCAGGCTGCCCAGGGGGTTGTGGAGTCTCCTTCTGTGCAGACATTCCAACCCGCCTGGACACCTTCCTGTGTAACCTCATCTGGGTGTTCCTGCTCCATGGGGGGATTGCACTGGATGAGCTTTCCAGGGCCCTTCAGCCCCTGACATTCTGGGTTCTGTGGTTCCTCGTACTTTGGTCAGTGTGAGGATGTGCACGCGATATTGTCAGTTATTGGTAGTGGTGTGGATGGCGTGTTTGGCAGCCCGGCCGTGTCTGGCAGCGCTGAGCAGAGCCCAGCAGGCGGGACTGGCTGGTGATGGGACAGCCTGGTGTGTGAAGCACTACACAACGTGTCCAACAGCATCGAGATTAATGCTGGATATTATGTCCAACACAGTGGCCACACAGTTGCCAGCAGAAGCGTAAGAGCAGATTTCTACCAGTTATAATCTACAGGCTTGTCTTCTCCCAAGTGGAACTTTAATTAGTTCCTGGATATAAGATTTTATTATTTTGGTTTAATTTCCCATTTATGATTTCTCATGTGCTGTGTTGTTTTTTTGTCAACAGTTTATGATTTTACAATATTTATGATTTTACAGTAATTAAATTTGCCAGTACATAATTGTGCCCAAATAATGCTGATGTGAGCAAGGTGGAAGTGAGGTAAGGGAAGCTGGTACTCAGCAGGTAGAAGGATTTGATTCTGCTCTACTAAACATAATTTAAATGTGAAGCTTGATTTTTCTCAGCTGCCAAGTGCTGCTGCTGCTAATGGAAGTGCTTGCTGTATTTTTAGGCACTTGTGTGCAGAAGTGCCTAAATCGTGGCAATGTGGGCACGAGTGCAGCGCAGATGGTGCTGCAGGGCTGGAGCAGTGCTCGGGGACGGCAGCGGCAGCACTGCGGCTCTTAGTGCTGCACAGAAGAAAGTGCATGTGCTTGCGATTGATAGCTTACAGTGTATTTAATACAGTACTCAGTATTTGTATTCATGTTCAGGATACCCATTCAACGAATCAACTAAATGTGCTCATGTCACTGGCCACATGTGGTTGTCCCTCACGGGAGAGGGGGCACCCGCGGCTCAGGGGGCTTGCGCTGCAGGGCTTGGCTGGGCCACCCACCGCGGTGTCTGTCCCCACTGCTGCTCCGCTTTCGTGCCCGCCGGGCCGAGTGTTCGCCATGTGCAGCCGTGCGTAGTTTCAGATGCGTGTGGCAGCAGGCGGCGGTGTGTGGCAGCACCGTGGCGGTGTGTGGCAGCACCGTGGCGGTGTGTGGCAGCAGGCGGCGGTGTGTGGCAGCACCGCGGCGGTGTGTGGCAGCACCGCGGCGGTGGGCAGCGCGGCGCCGTGCCCAGGTACCGCTGGGGAGCGGCGGAGGCGTTGGCGCTCTCAGCAGCTCTGCCCCGCAGTGCAGCGATGGAGACGTGCACGGTGCCACAGGCCTTGGCATCACTGCTGATGTACAGTTAAACCGTGACACCTGCGAGAAGTATGGAAATGCTGCTGATCACATTAATTTTCAGAAGTACATCTGAGCGTAGGTGATACATTCTTGTGATTCTGTGTTTCAGACGTAAATTGTTTGCAGAAAATGTGTTATAAGGTCTTTGTTTTCTGTGTGGCATTGGGCAAAGTGACTCTGACTCAGTGGCAGCAGGAGCCAGCTGGACAGCAGGGAAGGCCATTCTGTGCGCTGCTGCTGGAGGGAGAGCCCGTGGTCGAGTTAGTCACTTCACCATCTGTCAGAAAACAAGTCTGAGTGAAGGAAGGTAACAAAGTCAACACATACTTTATATTGAATTGAGCTCAGACAATTACAGGAGAATATTTTAAATATACATTCATAATCTGTGGCTGAATGCATTTTTTATTTTCATTTTTTACTTGTGGTCCTTCTTTTTCATGTAAGAATGCACAGCTACGACTGGTCCTTCAGGGAGGATTTATTTACCAACTGACAGCAGATCTCTCTGTCTACCATATAGGAACTTCTGGAGGAGGCTAAGTGCTATAAGATGCTTGGCACAGTCATTCGCATCTCCATATAAAGTGTGTGTGTATATAAGCAGGCTGTGTACGTATGTATATACAATAAGGACGTGAGCTGGTTTTGTCAGCTTACGTAGCTGTGTCTGGATGGCTCCCAGCTGACCCAGAGCACCTGTAAAGTGAACTCATTTCTTCTGACAAATGACCATATATTTCTAGAATCTATGTGTATTTAGACTGGCTACTGAAACAGTAGCTTCTTGAAATACCTCCTAAAGTGCAAGAAAGCAGCATGATTTTACTCCTTAGATGAACAATGATGATATTAGTATATTCTAAAAAGCAAATAATAGAAAAGAGACGGTTGGTTCTGTGCAGGTCAAAGTGGAATGGTGTGTAGGAACAGCAGATGTTTCCCTACCTTTTCTACCTTTAAAAAAATGATAATTATTCTATGTTGATGGAACAATGCTTTGGAAGCAATTTCATCATTTTCTTTAGATGGGAGATTTCTAAATTACAATGTATCTCCAGTTTAATATTTGTAAGCATTCTGTGTAATTACAGATCCACAAAACTGATTACCACTCATACAAATAATGACTTGGGGTTATTACAGAATGTCCAAGTCAGGAATGTGAAAGAAGAAAAACGGTATCTTGGAAAATCTTGCCCCTGGAAATTAAATATTATCTCTTCCTTTGGAAATTCTCAAGAAAAATATCCCACTGCAGCACTACAGTGAGAGGAGGGGAAGACAGACGATACAGAACGCAGAACACAATTCCAATGTGTAATTCCATCATGTAGCAATGTGGAATAATAGATTGTTTGTTATCACCAATTATTCCAGGTATTGCTAAATTAAAGATAAAAATATTGCAAGCCCATGTCCCAGCAGATGCTGATTTATTACATCAGCTCTTAGTGTAATTCTTCTGTCATTTCTAATATGGATATGGATCCTTTTTATACCGGTAGTAATGGAGTCTGGATCTGTGTGTGGCTTTTTATTGCTGTTCTCGAGGAAAGCTCCATGTCACTGGGTACCTAAAATCCATTCCTGCAGCTGCCTCCACTGGGCACCAGAGGGCAAAAAGGCTTGCAAAGGAAGAAGTGAATGGAGTTTCTAAAGAATGTATGTGTATAGCCACAGTTTTAGTGTGATGAATCATTCAAGTGTGTCGGGCTGTGAGCTCCAGAGCACCTTTTGGATCAGTTCTGAGTACACTGCTTCTCCAGTGCCACTGGAGAGCGCCCCAGAGCCCCGCAGGGGACCCGTGCCGCGGGGGGTATCTGAGCCTGCTCTGCGGGTCACGCGTGGCACTTAACATGGGCCGTTCCTTCTGGCTGATCCGGCGTCTTGCTCATGGATAAATTAACACGTGACAGCTCTTAGAAAATACAAATAGAGATCCTTTTGGAAGGCTGTTATATAGCAAACTTTTTCTATATATTGGTCATATAGCCGTTTAAAATATTTTTTGGGGATACATGAAATAGTTCTTCAGATTAGAAAGTTCATTCTTCTGCTGGAAAGAACAGTTTAAGATATTTTAAAGATTACTTGCCATAAATTTAGTTTTCTAAAAGGTAGGGGGGGTTTTCTTGTAATTCCATATGTGAAACTTCAGCTTTATTAAGATTGTGTGGCTGTAAGTAAAGGAAATTGGTGTAACCTGTGCTTGGGTCCATTTATGTTCACGGAAGGAAAAAAACCCAACCAGTTATTCTTAAAATGGAATAAATTTAATTTCAAATGCAGCAGCAAGGCACTGTGAAAAAGTCCTCTTAGTTTTTAATGCTGTTGTGAGCAGGTTATTAAAGCATCTGGTGTGTTTCGTTGCAGTTGACATTTCAGTGTGTCCTTGCTCTTGTCAGGTTTCTTAATCAACTTGTCCCATATTCATTGTAAGAGGAATGTAAACGTGCAGAGACAATAACAAATTATAATAAGGTTTGAGAAGCATCCCAGCGGATAGAAGCGGGGAAGGTGTGAGTCATCACGTACAGAACCACCGGCAATATTTGACATTCTAAATGAACTGGCACCATCTCCAGCGCCTTTCATTAGCGGCCCTTCTAGCTCCCCTTTCGGTACAAACCCACATTTTGCTTTGTATTTTTAATTCCTTTTGTAATTCCTCTACTGACTTGTTTCTAATCAAAGCTGTCAAATTCAGCTGTGGCCACAAGCATTAAATCGCATGCAAAAGGACAAAAAACTCATCTAATTCTCATCTAATTATGGCATTAATGATAAATATGCTATTGAGATTGGATATTTTCAAAGCCCATGTCAGTAACTGGGACGTCTGTCAAGAGCGCTTAAGGGTCCATGTATAAACCACCTGTAACCAGTTTGGTACCAGATTTTCATTTATCGTTCTTACCAAGTCGTCTTGAGCACTTAGGCATGTCTTTCTTAAGGAATACGTATCAGGTGTGTTAATGATTTTCCAGTGATTTGGAAGCTGCACAGAACACGTTTTGAGGTACAGCACAGTCTTTGCTGGGCAGACATTTGTCTTTGGTTGTTGAAATGCTCTTGTGTACTAAATGTACCAGGCACAAGCTGGCCCGCGATACGCAGCGGTTCATCTGTTTCTCCTACCAAACTAGCTGAGCAAATTGCACAGATAAAAGGCACAGTGGGCAAAAATGAATAATGCTTATGGAGCTCCCACTTCTTTCTGGTAGATACAGATATTCACATCTTTCACTCTGAGAGCTCTTTTCCTTCAGCTGAACTACAAAATCTTCCTGTAATGAGTGGTACCAGTATTGAAACTAATGGTGCTTTTGGTCCAAAAGCCGCAATTGCCTTCCCTCTGTAATGGTTTGTGCTGTGAACTCTCTGGCTGTAATGGGAACTGTCTGTCTGGTTATTCAGAACGATGCCTAAGTGTGTTCCATTCAAATTAATGGGACATGAGCATTTGTCAGAAAAGACACGTTCACGAGCTGCCGTAAATGATCCTGTGTGCATCTACTTGTTGGACCAGGGTGACAGTGACCTGCTGGTGCTGCGCTAAGTTGCGAGTCGGCGGTGGGTGAGCTGCGTCTCCCGTTGGGCCACGAGTAACGCACAGGGGACTCAGGCACGTGGAACAGTGCGTCACAGCGCGAGACGGGGACACAGGCATTTGGGGCTGTATTTGATGTAATCAAAACCTTGCACTGATTCTTTTTTCTAATCTGGAAAATGCCTTTTGAAGTAATGCCATGCCTTTTGAATTGCAAGAGAAATTATGCAAAGGGGAAATAAGTTGCTTTACCTAGGGCTATACATTAGGGAGTTATTCATTCAGTTTTCTAATGGGCATCATCTTCTTGTTCCCCTGTGCCTATAAAACCATGATCTTGTGTTTTTTTCTACTATTAATTTACCTGTGCTTTTGCAATGATTCTTCTGGGATTTCTAGCTTAATCAATGAAAAGGTTCTTATTTAAAGGGTTCCTTCTAACAGTATTTGGGATTTCATAATGCCAAGCTTTAGATGGTGTTAATGCTACTGGTAATTCAGAATTAGTCTAAAGACTAATCAGGCTGAAGCCTTCTTACCCCATGGCATTACGAAAAATCAGTATTGTTACACTGCTCTTAGTCCAACGAAATCTATGGAGTTTTTCTTTTGCATAGTATCTTTGTCTCATATCACAACATTGGAATAACTGCCTAGGCATTGAGAACCTATATTAATTCAGGTGATAAAGATCATAAGAGTGAGTGAGTCAGACCCTATGGGGAGTGTTGGACTTTATTGGCCCACCATAAATTTTACTCCAATAAATGTTTTTCTGAAGTTTGGTTAATATAATTAAATTCTTATTGAAAGAAGGAGCTTGTTAAAAGCCATTACACCCATTTGCTATAGTGATCTATAAAAGGTATATAATAAAAGATATAGTAAATATATGATACTTCATATATATAAATCAAATAATTTATTGGAGTGAAGTTGATGTATTAAAACGGCATTTGAATATACATAATACATTTTTTATAAATATAAAATGTGTAAGAATTATATAGATTTCTTAATATGTATATATAAAATTAAAAGGACTTGCTAACAAAATGTAGCCCTATAGAACTGTGCTATTTATTTGAGGGACAAGGAGGATCCTGGAATGTGCCAGAGGAACTATTGTGTCTCTCTGGACTGGGCCTCTCTGGCATCTTTCTCACCTTCATCCAAGCCCACTTTTCCAGCACTGCCTCCCTTCTTCATCCCTTTCTCCAAGGAGGGGTTGATATGGAGTCATCGGTGGGTTGATCTGAGGATAGTCGCTGTTGATATTTTGGTACTTTCCTTCCAAACTCAGTGTTTCTCAGTTTACCGAAGATTACCTTCTCCTGCATCCTTATCTCCGTGCCTGGCGCGATCAACATCAGAGGCTTCTGCATCGGCTTTGTGTGGATGGCTCGACACGTTTTCACTGACCCCGCGGGGTGAATTTCGTGAAAAATGTGAAGCCCAGGAAAAATACAATTAAGCTTTGTGCAGAAACCTATAAATCATCATAGTGGGTTAAAATTAAAAAAAAGCCTATTTATTGAGCATCTTTTTGCTGTGCGTTCATTAGGAGGCTGAGCAGCAGATGATGGGATGGTTGCTAACAGGTTTCACTGTGATCATTTTCCTTCTGTCATCTTGTGATGGTTTGCAAAATACCACATAATTAGTGGTTCTTGACTCTGATACAATACTTCGACTCTTCAAAAGAAAGCCAGGGTTTTATAGAGTCAGGAAAGGAAATGTGACACGCTCTCTTTTTGCAAACCTCTCAACACACGTATGTATGTCTGCATATGTATACATGTGGATATAGTGTATATATAGGCAGTCACAGACACACCCACCACTTCAATTTTAGGTTAGACATCTGTTGTCGAAATAGCTAATTAAACATGAAACAGAAGCACCACAAAGAAAGTTGAAACTGCACAAAACTATTGCAAAATTATAAGCACAGTTTTTCAATTCTATAAAATACTTTGCTGACCATAAAAGGAGGATGAAGGTAATAGATCCCTGAAACAACTGAAAATCTAAATAAAGCAGCAGAAAGCAAATAGAACCTGGCAGAGGAAAGAAAACTGGAAAAGCCTATACTGCCATACTGTTCAAAGCGTGACGTGGAGAAGGGGAGAGTGTCGCTTTCAGTGACCAGGAAGACAGCAGAAAGCATATAGGAAATGTTGGTTCCGTCTGTCTGTATTTCACTTCATAAAAACTGCTTCGCTGGTACCTAGGGCGTGAAGGGCTGAGAACAAGGACACAACTTCTGTGTGAAGGAGCTGATCTTCTCATTAGGAGACTCCGCTCTTTTGTACCAGTGCCAGCACATCATTCTAAAAGATCCTACAGCACTGCCCTGGGAAAAAGGAGATACCAGTTAAAAGAAGAATAGTCATATAATAGATTTTTCTCTTTCTTGATGGTTTTGTGAATTTCATGTCTTCTTTTTCAAGCTGTGACTATCAATATCAAGCTCTTCAGATAAGTTTTTGTCAATGAAAAGGACATGTCTCAGCGAGCGCGAAGATTAAAACAGACATTCCAGTGTCACAGAGGAAGCTCAACAGTTAATGAATGTCGTGGCGCTGCTGAGCCTGCCTTGTGTCCTCGCTGTTCCGGAACGAGCCGGCACTGAGATGGCTCTGGCGCTGAGCGCGGTCACGGCGCGGCAGCTGCTCCGGTGGCAGCCCCGGCCGGCTCACGGCTGTTTCCACACCGTCGGAGAAACCAGCAGAGATCGCTGACTGCCCTGGTGTTGTGGGCGCTCAGAACGTGCTTCTGAGCAGCTTCTTTTAAATAAGGTTACAGCCTTTGGAATCAAGCAAGAACTTTAGCTGTCCTTTCAAATTAATAAGCTTACATCTCCTCTGAATGGAATCGGGGGATTGGACTAGATGATCTCTTGAGGTCCCTTCCAATCCCTGACATTCTGTGGATCAAAAGCATACAACAAATAGAAAAAAGCGTGTATATTACTTTACTTCATATATATATTTTTCTTCAAATGTAGGGATCTCTTAAACCAATCTTGTGATTCTTGTTAGGCCTGTGACTCAGATTTTTATTATTTTTTTTTTAATTCTAAGTTTTTTCCTCTAACAGATTTTGTCTTCCCACAGCCAACCTCCCATCTGTTCCGGGTAATGGGTTTTCTGTCTGTACTCAGAAAGGAGCATATTGTGGGATCTGAGTGAGAAATTGTACCTCAAGAAATCACTAGTCCTTGGACTCTACTTAAACTTGGTTGCCAGGACTACTCCATCCTAGGCAAACAGCATAAAAATCTGAGCTCCTCTCGCAGAAAATGAAGAACTATAACCAGCCTACAGAGAGAAGAGAGAGCTGTGTGATAATGAAATACAAACCATACAAACATTGAGATTGTTCAAGCTCTCAAGTCTTAAAGATGTGTGTGTAGGTGGGTGGGTGGGCCAAAGGGAAAAGGGCTAAGAAAGTGTGAATCCAGGGGTGTGACAAAAAGCTGTCATACCTTTTATAGAGGGACAGTATGAAAACAAGGACTCGGGAAGATCTAAATCAAGTGTTGCACTTGGTATTGTCTCATGTTAGAACTGAAAATTAATCAAAGTATCAAAATATTGTGGTTTTAAATTAAGCTCTTGAAAGAACTACTATCTTCATGCTGTCAAATCCCAAAGAAATGCTCCAAGTATGTAGATTTGCACAGCTATCAAAACGATGAAGTGTTTTAAGACTTGGCCACTAACTTTGAAAATTGTGTTTTTAAAAAGCAGTAATTTAGAAAGATTCAGATTTGGTATTTCTGTCGCTTCATAAATCCTTCCCTTTGTTTGCTGGGCAGCTTCTTTTCCATCTCCAGCTCGGGAGCGACGGTGTGGGGGTCAGGAGATTCCATCCATAGGAGAGAAGGGCAATGATAAGTCCTACCAATTAGCTGCTTGCTCAGCAGCAAAGTGCAAAATACAGCCCAAGCTGTGACACGACTGTGGGAGTATTTACAAGGTATTTTTCTAACTGGGAATTGTGTTTGAATGTACAATAACGACCTTCTACTTTCTTTCAGTGAAATAACACTGCATTAGAAGGAGTTGCTCACCTCAGCGTGTGCTTTTCTGAGCACATATTTTGAAAATACGGTGTTCTGATCACTGTCCTGCAAGGAGGAGTGAACACTACGAATGAACTGATGGTCAAGGGAAGATGGGGAGGGCCCAGCAGTGTCGGTTCCCTCTCTGCCCTTCTGTCGCTGAAGGTTGTTGTCACGCCGTGGACGCGCAGCCCCAGGGCCAGTCCTCGCTTCGATGGGAAATGGGGATTTAGTCTCCTACAAATGATGACAATCGGGTAGTTGTGCCGAGAGCCGGAGCACAGAGGCGCAGGGTCAGTCCCGGACGGGACCGCAGTCACGGGTCTCGAGCCGTAGGTGTAGCCCACCCTGTTCCCTTCTCCCACCCGCGGCACAGCTTTATGCCAGAGGTTTTCTGTGCTGGGAGAAATAAAACTTCAGGGGATCTGATCTAGCTGTATTCTTTTTAGTAAATAAGTATGCCTTGATTTTTTTTTTTTTTTTAATTTTTCAGTCTCTCAAACTGAGGTGAAATGTAAAAGCAAAAGTCTGTGGGGGATTTTGGCTGTTGCCAGCACTTCACCCATTTGTGAAATGCTGCACCGTAGCTCTGCTTGTGATAAGTTCACTTGTTTTATTTTAATCTGAGATACAACTGAGAAAATGCTTCTCTTTCGCCTCAGAAATTTTGTAGCAGCAGAGTTACAAGGCACAGCAGGCAGCAATGCTAAATAGATGGAAATTACTGCTCAAATTACCTGTAGTTTCTCCAACTTTATGTACAAAGATTAATACTTCAGTTTAAAGTTAAACCACCGTTACTTTTGAATTAATGCCTTTTGACTGACAAATTGGTGAGTGCCCCAAGCTTCCTGGGTTCTGCCCCGCGCAGTTTGGTTTCGGGAGGCTGGTGCCGAGCAGCCGCCGGCAGGTGGCGCTGGAGCCGCGGCGGGGCCGGCACACGCCGCGCTAACGGGCGGCGCTGGAGCCGCGGCGGGGCCGGCACACGCTGCGCTAACGGGCGGCGCTGGAGCCGCGGCGGGGCCGGCACACGCTGCGCTAACGGGCGGCGCTGGAGCCGCGGCGGGGCCGGCACACGCCGCGCTAACGGGCGGCGCTGGAGCCGCGGCGGGGCCGGCACACGCCGCGCTAACGGGCGGCGCTGGAGCCGCGGCGGGGCCGGCACACGCTGCGCTAACGGGCCTTGGAACCTCCAAGAAGGAATCTGGCCTTATTTGCTACATACGGCTTAGTGCATGTTATGACAGTATGGTATAAAAAATGAGATCCACTAATAAGAAATCTTTAAAAAAAAACAGTATGTAATATTCCGTCTGTAAGTGAATTTCTTTTGAATTCACTGCTGGGCGATGGCATGTGGAGAGCAGTTCATGACAGTGCGGAAACTCACAGGATCACACAGAATCCCAGAGTGTCAGGGGTTGAAGGGCCCTGGGAAGCTCATCCAGTGCAATCCCCCCATGGAGCAGGAACACCCAGATGAGGTTACACAGGAAGGTGTCCAGGCGGGTCTCAGTACCTTAAAATGAAGTTACTGAGCATAATGCTCCTCAGGCTTGTTGCTGATTGCTATAGAAAACAGACGTTTTTACAGAAAATAAAGTTATAAAAGCAACTGAGGATAAGAATGAAGTGGCACACACGAGAAAATACTGACTGCAAAAGTAGTCAGAAATATTTTGCTGGTTTGCTTTAATAAAATCAATAGCCATGTCTGCAAGCCCTGGTGAATTTTCTTTTGGTTGTGCCGCTAGGAGTTTATGGATTACTTGCTCGTTTTATTTTGTGCTATCTGTTGTGGTTTTGGTCCCCCCGGTCCCCTCCCCGCCTCCAGTTCACAAAGAAAAGCCAGAAGGATTTTAGAAGAAACTGGCAGTTTGCCACTCTGCGGGAGCTGGGTTGGAAAGTTGTCTCAGAGCGATCGCTGATAGAACTGCAGACTAATTTGTGTTGATGCGGTAGCAAACTCGGATGAGCGCAGCAGCCTTTCTTCCTGAAGCAAGTCAGACGTGCAGTATGGATATCCTGGGTCTCTGATTCGAAAGGTTTTCATCACATCCTCAATTTTTGTCCCAACAGGCCTCAGTGTAGAATAATCAAGCAAATATTATTATTCTGAATGGTGTTATTTGTTCGTGTTTTGTTTACTCACTGGGATGATCATCCTTGCCCAGAATAATAAATTCACTAGCGAAAATATTTCCCAGTAATGAGCTGCAGATTTGGGATCTTACGTAACAAGGGCTCGCAGATGCCTGCTGGTTCGGCCGTTGCCAGATGGCAGTATCTTCATGGGAAAAGCTGTCCCGTCCTTTTCTCTAACACGTCCCATCCAGATGAACCGGTGCCATGGGCGAGCGGCTGCCCAGGACCAGCGCTGCAGAGGTGCCTGGAGCACAACCGAGCCACCAGAGCGGGCGGCCGTACCCACAGCATGATGTGGGGCTGGATCCAGTTCATCTCTCGGACATCCTTGGCTAATGTGCTGGGTGTCACCACATAAATTTGAGGCAGTCTTTCCATGGTGCAGCTCTGAGAGAGAAGATCTGCTCAAATCTCTGAGATTTTGGAACAGCCTTTGCTATTGCATGCAGAGGAGGACAGGTCCTGTTCTCACCCCTATAGGCACTGGGGGAATTAATCCCAGAAATGTGAATCATTCCGTTATGAAACTGCTACTAGTAGTAGTTTACTACTCGCAGAGCTGAGCGGGACCCAGTGCAGGCCGGGCCTTGCGTGGCGTAGCCAGTGCAGCGGCACAGCAAACCGCTGGGACAGCGGGACGCCTCTGATTCCAGGGTTCATGAAGCAGTAAAAATCCAGATCACTTTTGTTTTACCAGTAATGAGAAGGGTGTGGGCAATTGTGGGATTTTAAATTATTGTAATGCGCAGTTTGATGAAAATGAATGTATAACTCGTGGAGGTGTTGTTTTGTGTTGGCTTTTGTTGTTGTTGTTGCTTTTTTAAAATTCAGCTCCTCATTAGTTGCACTATAAGCAAATGAAGTGTTTGTACAGCTGCCTACAATAATGCAGACCTGCCAGATGCTGCTTTCATGGAAGTTCTTGTCCCGTATCCTGGTTGTGATGCTCATCTCCAAGGGCTCCGGCCCTCAGCTGGGGAGCGGATGGGTAGAGCTTCCCCTCTGCTCTATTAGTTGTGCTGCCAGTTGACTGTGCAAAAAAATATCATTTACTAACTTCAGCAGTACCAGAAAATTCTATTATTCTCTTAGCCATAGGGGGAAGCTGAAAATCCTCAGTCACACAGACTTTTAGTTATTTGGCTTTTTAGAGAATATTAAAATCAATAAACCAAGCATGGATATTTGAAGTACAGACAGAATATATGTGATTATACTTCTAAGTATAATATTAACATACAGTTCAGTTTTATAACGTACTTGGGAAGCTTAATTTTGAACAGAAGAGACTGCAGTCCTTTCAGTGAAAGGGTTAGAGTATTGCTAAAACACATTCCTCGCTGTGTTTTCAGAGCCGCGCTCCCATTCGTGCACGTTTTGCAGGAGTTGCTAGACAAGTACTGCATTTTCAGGTCCTTGCTAATGTAGTATCCCGTTTGAAAATAGTTGTAGCAGTGATTTGTTGGGGTAAAAGTGCCAATATGTCTGAAAGTCTGCCCAGAGAAGGAGTACCTGGAGCACCCTGGCGGTGGCAGAGTGGGGATCTGCACCGTTCCGTGTGTTTCCCTGCAGAACATGGTGTGAAATGTGGTTTTAAAGAAAAAAAAGTGATAGTGGCAAAAGAATTTTCTGGGTTTTTTTGCTATCAGTTTGTACTGAGAATTATCAGTATAATGTGTTCCTCGTGGCTGTTGTAGCTGGAGTATCTTGAAGCAATTGGTTTTTCATGGCAGCATTCTAGATGTTCCTCTGAAGATAATGAGTAGATAAAGTGCATGTTTCTGAAGCTCAGTTTTCCATAAGAACAGATAAATGAATTTTTTTGTTCTGCTGAGCACAGTGCATGAAATCCTTCTGTCCTTGGGGGCTGGCAGCTGAGGTACCACCCGGCTTCCCCATACCCTGGGATCTGATGTAGAGTCAGGGGGGACTGTCGTGAAGCCAAGGGGAACGGTGGATGTGCATGCGTGCTGGGAGGGAGCAGAAACTACCCTTGCTATTGATTAATTCACTTCAGAATAGGAAAGGAGTATAGAAAGCATTAGCAACTGCTGTTCATTTCATGCATGTTGATGTCAGTGATTCATTTCCCCGGTGGTCTTTTGCTACCCCTGTGTTAAATACAAAGGGCCTGTACTGTTGCTGTTGAGATGTTTTTCTGGCAGATCTGAAGGCAGGCGCAGGTTGGGTGGCGGTACCCGCCGTGCAGGTGGGCTGTCGGTCAGCACACCCCCAGGTTTGATGGCAGTGAAGCGTTTCCCCTGCTCTCAGCCGGCTCTGGTGTGCGACGGCTGCCCGGCCCCTGCTCGGCTTTCCAAGGGCGTTTATACCGGGGCGGCTGCCTTAAAGCTGCTAAAGCCAGAAAGATGACCACGGGCCTCAATTTATCTGGGATTGGAAACGATTTTTTAGGCAATCTGATATACATTTCTCTCTACAGAAGAGGGCAGCAAACACCATATACTCTGGTTACTGCAAGTTAAGGAGAGCTGTGAACGCCAGGTTGTCCGATTGGTGTGCTCAGAGAAACAGGGCAGCACATGACTGTCTTAAGCCCAAACCTTAGTTTCACTTGCACAAAAACAAAAATTGAAATATCAAAGACTGTTTTATGCTGATTGTTTGGGATCCTGATTCAAATGTGAGCTCTAGCGCTCTGTAACACGTTCTGGTGATGGAACTGCAAGAGACCCCGGATCTGTGCAACGGAGGTGAAAGGATCTCCGAGCCAAAGATCAGTGCAATTGCTCCTTGTCATTTAAATATCTCCTTCAGTATTGGTGGGGCCACAGAAGTGTTGCTGCGGGGCTGTGAAATGCCTGTGGGGGGCCAGCTGGGAAAAAATACTCAGACTTTGCTGTACTGTCACTGCCATTCTCCGCAAAGGCCACTCTTCTGATTGATTTGTGTGTGTGTGTAGGTTAACATATATACATGTTTCTGTCTTCGGTAAGATATTTTGGCACTTGTGGCAATCCTTTCTTCTCCCATTAATCCATTTTTCCCCTGGGTCTCGCCCCTGTGTGGGCTGCAGGTTTAGTGTTTGATACTAGGGCTGGAGTGGGTGTACTGAACTGGCTGAGCTGCGGCGGGGCTGCCCGGCCGTGCAGGCTGCAGCTCTCTCTGCAGAAACGGGGGGATTCCGCACGCTTCCCCTCTTTCTGAGCTCACGGGGACTAGTTTGTTCAGAATCTCAGCCACAGGACAAGCACAGACGGAACTAGCTGGAGAGGTTTTTAAGATATAGTTTCTGTATCAAGTCCTCAAAGGTGAAAATGCAAACAATGTGATAGCCCAACATGTGGTATGTGAGCATCACCTTGTAATGCCCCCAGACACAAATGATTCACATTTTCTCACCTCACAGAGTCATACATCTTGCTTAGAGGCATTCAAAGCACCTTCGAGAATTCAGTATAAATGGAAAAATTAAAAGGCAGATAAATTTCTGCCAAAGAGTTTCTCAATAACGTGGGTTCTGTTTCAAAGATTCACTTTGTGCTGGTTTTTATGACATTTCAGATGTTGTTAGAAATCACCTTCAGTTAGTGTACAGTCTTTTAGAATCACTTGATTTTTTTTGGCTCAATAGGAAAGAAAGTAAACTAAAATATTCTAGATAGTTTGTTTTTTTGTGTCATAGATCAGTCACCAGGGGCTGCATTGTGTGACAGTTTTGCCCCTTCTTCAAGGTCATGCAGAGTGCCTTCCTTTCTGAATAGTTGAACGGCTCATTAACGGTTTGTAGTACTTTATCTTCATTGTCAGCAGAGTGAGAAGTTGGAAAAATGGACTTCGTAGTTGGTAGGGAGACTTGGAAATGACAGATTTAACTTTGTTACTTTAGCTTGCAATATTATTACATTTGCTATAGCAGATAAGATTAAGAACTGAGAGCAGCTTTTGCAGAATATTCAGTTTGAGTCTGGGAGCACTGGGAACCATTAAAGCCTACATCGCTATTTAGAACAGCAGTATTTTGCAGTTTGGCTAGGGGTGTTTCCTGGACAAAACTTGGGACTTTCTGTTCATCTCATGAGTACAAAATATTTTGATGAACCTCACCATGGGAAAGTGTAGTAGTCATTCGAATGAGTCAGATTTGGAAAAGGTTATAATGTGTTGCATCACATATGAGGTCTTCCAGTGAGGAGGGAATTAACATTTAAAAACGCTTTCATTTGTCATCTAATTTAAAAAAAAAAAGCCCCCAGAAATGACATGGTGACTGTAAATCTTGCGCAGAGGTAACGGGCTAATGGTAAATGTTACATAATGGGAGGTGTGGGCTGTTGAGACATTACCACGGGCAGGGCTCCCGAGAGCTCCTGTTCCCTGCAGCGGGCAGGGCGCGGGGCGCGCCGTGCGGACGGCTCACGAGCCAGCGCCGGCTCCAGCGCCAGCGCCAGCGCCGGGGGCGTCTTCTCCTTGAGTGCGTCTCTAGGGAAAACACCGTGTGCTCGGGCACAGAGCAGACACACAAACAGAACAACAAAGATGGGTCTTGGGCTGGACAAGCTGTGCTCTGAGAGAATAAAATGGCTCTGTTTTGGTTAAATAATCAGACCAAAGGAGATAACTTTCAGATATATGCCAAGGGGACAGGATAATTTGGGTTTTTTTTTAAAAAAAAAGGCTAGTAAAAATTAGGAGAGAAAAATAGGGATTGCATCAGGGATTGTGGAAGCCTCTGGAGATGCCACATATAAAGCTATTCTAAAAACGACCCCACCTTTCTAGCAAGGGGATGTGCAGCACAGACAGGGAAATGGAGTAATTCTTGCTTAATAAACTTGCATTCTTTATTTCTAGATTGTTTATGCTTTTTTGATATGCTTTTAGAGGTGAATCTCTTTGGGCAACTTCTGTCTGCTCAGGAAAAGCCTCCACTGAAAACTCTTCACTCTCTGCTCTTCTCAAAGTCCCAGAATCCCAGAATGTCAGGGGTTGAAGGGCCCTGGAAAGCTCATCCAGGTCAATCCCCCCATGGAGCAGGAACACCCAGATGAGGTTACACAGGAAGGTGTCCAGGCGGGTTGGAATGTCTGCACAGAAGGAGACTCCACAACCCCCCTGGGCAGCCTGGGCCAGGCTCTGCCACCCTCACCGGGAACAAGTTTCTTCTCATCTTTCAGTGGAACCTCCTGTGTTCCAGTTTGCACCCATTGCCCCTTGTCCTGTCACTGGTTGTCACCAGAAGAGCCTGGCTCCATCCTCCTGACACTCCCCCTTTCCATATTGATCCCCAGGAATGAGTCCCCCCTCAGTGTCCTCTTGTCCAGCTCCAGAGCCCCAGCTCCCTCAGCCTTTCCTCACACGGGAGATGCTCCACTCCCTGCAGCATCTTGGTGGCTGCGCTGGACTCTCTGCAGCAGTTCCCTGTCCTGCTGGAACGGAGGGGCTCTTTCCTGGGTTTAACCTGAGCAGTAAGGGATCCCAGAGGGGCGGGTGCGGGGCCCCGTGCTCCTGCTGGAAGGCAGCGTGCGGGAGCTCTGCTTTGGGCTTGTGTTTGACAAAGGGCTGTGCTCCAAGTTACACAAGCCACGGAAGGAAAGCTCCGCACCAGCGGTTCCTACAAACATTTTCTGCTGCCCTGTTAAGCTGTAGCTGCTCAGGTGCTTTCATGATCCTCAGTAAAACGAGGCAGATGAGCAAAGAAGAAATCCTGTTAGTTTGATGGAATTAACTGTGTGATTGGTTCGCACATGAGCCCCCTGGGATGACTCCATCACCTGCTAATGGACACTGGGACCATAGTGCTTGGGTTTGTTCCTGGTCATTCTCTTTCCATATGTTATGACTGACGAAATTGGTGTAGTAGCTGTAGAGCCAGTGGTTTCACATAAGATACACCGTGAAGACCGAGACATTGTACCACTGGAAACAATATGATATAAAAAAAAAATGACCATGCTCTGCCATTTGGCACGGAATAAAATGTTCAGAAATCATTTTTATTGTGAGCTTGATAGATTAAATAGGCTAAAATGCAGTTGTTTATGTGTTACCTTATAGAAAGCCAGCTAGATTGTGACTTAGAATGGAGAACTGCATTAATTGCATCCTGCCTGTCGTACTGGGGAAAAAAATGTGTTTAGGGAATGCATCAAGTTTCAGTTGGGGTTTCTGTGGGTTGTCAGGCTACACGGTGACTAACTGGAAAGAGCAATTGGTGCATCCTTGCTGTGACAGCACTTCCATGGAACGGGGCGTTTCATCAAACCGAGTGATAAACAGCCGAACTCAGCCGGCCTGGTACAAACGTGAGCTACGGAACCTGTCAGAAGTAAGCCGTGCTGTTTCAGAGCCCATCACATGTGCTGCTGGTCAAATCACAGGCTCCTGAAGTGGAGATGATCATTAATCTAATGAAATCCAGCTCAACAGGGAGCACTGCTGCACTAAAAGTCATGCGTTTGGTATGTTCCAGCGCCTATTTGGTGGTGATGCTCTGCTTCTTCTAGGACAACTTCTGCATGAAGTAATAGCTTGAGAAAACATAACTGGTTTTTATGAGAGTAAAATACTGGCTGGGTCAAGTGCAAAAGCATAACTTTATAGTGCAGAAGAAAAAAAGAGTGTTTTAAATCCAAATAGGTCTTTCCAGAATCTGAGTAACACATTTAAGAGTATCAAGTGCCTTGAGAGTCAGGTTTTAAATATTTTATTCTTTTATAACAGTCGCTTTTATTTTTTTCTTTTAAAAATGGAATTAGGTAATGAGTTATTTCTAACCGGGTTTAAACATGAATGCTGGGCTTGCTTTCTCTTCACCTTTGTCTGTTCAGTGGTGGGGGCGGTGTGTGGGAGGCTGGCTGGTTCTGGGTCGATAGTCTGTCACAATTTCACACGCACGTGGTGGTTCCACTGGAGGAGTTATTTGAGACTGCTCTGTGTATACAGATATATATATATATATGTACGTGATCCTACCTGAATTATGCTAGCTGTTTATAAATGTTGACGGTCCGCAGTTGGTGTGCTCTAGAGGGTGCTACCGTTCTAGATGATCAGCAGACTTTTGCCCTGATGCAGGAAGCTGGTGCTATAGTTATTTTTGAACGCACACTTTTCTTGTTGATCGGGTCAGTAATGAGTTGCCAGTTCAGACATAACCAGAAATCGGTGTTCAGAGTGAACGGAACCCTGGGCTCACACTGTTATTTGCACAGAAGTCCGAGTGCCGGTGTCGGGTGTTGGGGTGTGCGGCGATGTGCGGGTGTTGGGGTGTGCGGTGATATGCGGGTATTGGGGTGTGTGGTGATGTGCGGGTATTGGGGTGTGCGGTGATGTGCGGGTATTGGGGTGTGCGGTGATGTGCGGTGATGTGCGGGTGTTGGGGTGTGCGGTGATGTGCGGGTATTGGGGTGTGCGGTGATGTGCGGTGATGTGCGGGTGTTGGGGTGTGCGGTGATGTGCGGGTATTGGGGTGTGCGGTGATGTGCGGTGATGTGCGGGTGTTGGGGTGTGCGGTGATGTGCGGGTATTGGGGTGTGCGGTGATGTGCGGGTATTGGGGTGTGCGGTGATGTGCGGGTGTTGGGGTGTGCGGTGATGTGCGGGTGTTGGGGTGTGCGGTGATGTGCGGGTATTGGGGTGTGCGGTGATGTGCGGGGTGGGCAGGGTTCGCGCCGGCCCCCCCGTGTGCTGTTACACAACCTGTCACCGATGAGCTTTGTGTTGCGGTGTGAAACAATGCAAACCGAAGAGGTTAAAACCCCTTGTATGTTAGCAAAGCATTTTACTATTGCTTTTGCTGCCAGTGGAAAGTAGCACCAGTTTTAATATTTTGTTATTTTATATAAAATGAAAGCACATTGGATTCGTGGCATAGCAAGATACTGCAGAAACATATGTAGATGCTGTGAAGTTTGAGGGAAATATTTCAGGTTGTTTGTATATATTTGAAACATTTTTCGTGATTACCGCTTGATTTGTTGTCCTCGCCGAGGTTCAGCAGGTAGTATGAGTTCATATTGCGCTGTATCTGTGGCAACTGTATATTCTATGGTTGTTTAATTTTAAATGTGCAAGATTTTTATCCAGAAAATGAATTGTGAAGCAAGAAATGCATAAATATTTCACATAGTTTGAGGAGATTGTGACTCATGTTAGTAGTGTTGCGCTTTGGTAACTTCCCTCATGTGACAGCTCTCCTCTCACCCTGCCCGTGCAATATATGCATGGAATAGATGTTTTTATGGTAGGATTGCACATTTCTTATATTGCGAATAGGAAGTAATTCAAGCAGGACACGTCTGTATTTCCTTAGTAAATAAAAGGAACGCTAGGTGCTATTTCACAGCAAACTCGTGCAAGAATTTCTTAGTGTTTGTTCTGAAATGATCATGTTACAACATTTTGCTGTAAGGTATTTTTTCAAGATATCGAGACAAATTCCTGCAGTTTGTGGCTCAGCATTTGGAAAATATTATTGAATATTTGACATTTTTATAAAAGTTGTTTGTTATAGCTGCTTTGCTATTAAGTCCCTTTAAATGTTTAAATGTCACATTTGTTTTCAAGCCCCGTGTTGCTTAACTTCGGTGCTTACTATTGCTGTTTATTTTCAAAGCTGAAGTCATTTGTTGAAATCTGAGTCGTGCCAGAGTTCAGTTGTTTAAAGGCTGCCTCATCTAGATGTTGTTGAAGTAGGAAGACTGCATTTAAAGGAATAGCTTCTCACTAATTAATAATTAACTGATGTTTTGAGCACATTCCAATATGTGCAATGGACTTGGCGCTCATGGGGATCCAAATGGGAGTTTTAAATGTTTTTTCAGTGGTAAATGGTAGCTTTTCCCCTAGGGCGTTGAAGTTGTGTGTTGTTGTGAGTCGGTTGCTGTTCGGAGGCAGATGTGCTGGTATCTCTGAACACGACCCCTTGCCCTCTGCTCTGCTTTTGTGAACTTGTCCCAGGGTATACGCTTGTCCTGGGTCTCCTGCACTGTGAGGTTAACCTGCTCCTGCTGGCGCTTCAGCATCAACAGCTTGGTCGTAAGTTGAGCCATGTCTAGACATCTTCAAAGTTGTCAAGAGGTAATTTTGTTATTCCCCAGATGGAATTTCAAACAAGTTTGGAAAGAAAAATAAGTGATGAATAATAGTGATACAGTGTGTTTAACTTCTACTTTTTTATTGGCAAAGATATCTGATAACTTCATGTGAGTATGCACCTCCTATAATCAAGCCATGGGTTTCAAACTTCACATTTCATATGTGTTTATTACAAGAAAACAGCATAAACCAGTAATGGAAACACTTTCTTCATTGTTATCTTCTTACCAATTGCGTATTTGTACAGAACTAATTGTTAGGCAATGTTTTTGTACGTCATTTCAGTATAAACCTTTTCTTTGCTTTCTGCCATCCATTCCCAACGACACCTAAGATATCCGTCAGAAATATGTTGCCAGAGGCAGTGTTTGCCATTAATTATGCTGGAGTTTGGTTCTTCCACCATTGAAACCAGGGTGACACTCTTCTGGAGCTCAGTGGGAAAAGGGTTTTCCCAAAGCAATAATGAATTGTTTTGACGTGCAGCATACATCTCTTTCACCGGTGAGGTCGTTACCAACGGCTTTTGTGGTTGTTCAGTTCTGTTGGGTCCAGCGCAGGTCCAGGCTGCCCCGGGCACAGCTGGCGGGCCCTGCAGCGCGTCTGCTCGGCAGGCCTGGGCTCAGCGAGCTCACTGCTGCTGTATCACTGCAGTGCTGATGCACAGTCATTCCTCTCAGCTCTCCTTCAGGTTAATTGCAGTGTCTCAGGTTATAGTCCAGAGAAAGCAGAACTGATTAGTACATCAGGCACCCACAGATTTCATGACAACAGTCTCCGCTACCCCTGATGTGTTCCTGCGAAACAATAGAAAGTTTCCAAGTGTAGTGTTTCCAATAAACCGTTTTTTCTAAATAAGCTCTTTGGACAAAGATTAACATGAATGGTCGTTAGGATGTTGTTTACATTGAAATGAATTTCCACTGGCGTTGTTGACTTTACTGAGGGCAGGATTGCATCTTTTTAGTGGTACTTGTTTTTACATTGATAACTAGTTGTGAAATATGTATTTCAGTATATTTTAATATACACTTTAATGTTGAAAATCACATTATTTATGCTTTTTATCACAAAACACTGCGTGATGGGATGTTAATGATACAAGGATGAACTGTTTATGTGTAGTGGTAGATTCAATAAGTATATATGTGTATTTTCGAGACACTAAAAGCCATACAGGAAGCTTCTATGTAGCTACTGGTTACAGATACAGACATCCTTGATTTTCTCTCTCTCTTTTTCCTGCAGGGCCAAGGCTTTTCGTGGAAAAAAGGTCCATGGAGAATATGATATAAAGGTTGAACAGGTAACTAAATGACTGAACATTATTTTTATATTTCTGTATTCATATGAATACACATATATATACAAATACATACCTCCCTGGAGGTATTTAAAAGACGTGTAGTCATGACACTTGGGGACATGGCTTAGTGGTGAACTTTGCAGAGCCAGGTTGGCGGTTGGACTCAGTGATCTTAAGGGTCTTTTCCAACCTCAATGATTCTATATGCATACATGTATAGATAGCTACGTTGTCCTTTGGACTTAAAAAAAACTTCTCACAATTTAAGTAGGACACTCAAATATTTAATTGTTTCATTCTACCGTAGTTCTTTTTGGAGGATTCTGACTGTAATTTGCACAACATTCAAAAATGCAGTTTTCAAAATGTGTTGCTTAGAGACTGTGAATTTCCCAGACACTCCATGAATTGCTTGTTGCCTTTCTGTGTCACTGCTCCCTTCACTTACAAACACACGTGCACTCTGCTTGCACTGCCAGCATGTGTGTTGTTTTTGAAAAAGCACCGAATAAATATGGAGATATAATTCAGGGTGCATTCGAATTGTGGATATTTTATTTGTGCTAGATATCTGAAACCAGAGGGGTAAATAAGTATTTTCACTGCCTTTCAATCTGTAGTTATACAAATAGATGCTACTGTAAGAGGCTTTAGTACTTAAACTGAATTGTGTTGTCATTGGAATTCCGAAGAGTGAGGGAAGATTATCACGAGCTGTGTGGGTTCAACCTGTCTAAATCCACTGGAACAGTACAGCATCCAGCTCTGTGAATTCTTTACCCGTTGAATATCTGCTGATGTTCTTGGCTTGAAAGCAGGACAGGCTGTGCCAGGGCTCTTCAGGAGGTTTAAGGGACAGATGGGAAAAAGAAGCAGAGCTCTTTTGTCCCAAATCCACCTAGACCAGCCCATGCAGTGGACATTGTGCACTCTGTCTCTTTAATATTAACAAAAGCTCTGTGTAAGTGTAGAATTTCCATCATATGGTCTTGTAGGACCAGAACTACCTTTAATAAGATCTCAATAAGAGACTGAAAGTTTCGGACCCCTACTAATCACTTTGTAGCAGGTCAGCACTCTGACAATCGTATGCAGTTATTAACAATTACTTCGGTGTCCTTTTGCTCATCCCAGAGTGTCAGGGGTTGGAGGGCCCTGGAAAGCTCATCCAGTGCAATCCCCCCATGGAGCAGGAACACCCAGATGAGGTTACACAGGAAGGTGTCCAGGCGGGTTGGAATGTCTGCACAGAAGGAGACTCCACAACCTCCCTGGGCAGCCTGGGCCAGGCTCTGCCACCCTCACCAGGAACAAGTTTCTTCTCAAATTCAAGTGGAACCTCCTGTGTTCCAGTTTGCACCCATTGCCCCTTGTCCTGTCACTGGTTGTCACCAGAAGAGCCTGGCTCCATCCTCCTGACACTCCCCCTTTCCATCTTGATCCCCAGGAATGAGTCCCCCCTCAGTCTCCTCTTGTCCAGCTCCAGAGCCCCAGCTCCCTCAGCCTTTCCTCACACGGGAGATGCTCCACTCCCTGCAGCATCTTGGTGGCTGCGCTGGACTCTCTCCAGCAGTTCCCTGTCCTGCTGGAACGGAGGGGCCACAACTGGACACAAGATTCCAGGTGTGGTCTCCCCAGGGCAGAGCAGAGGGGCAGGAGAACCTCTCTGACCTACTGACCACCCCCTTCTAACCCACCCCAGGTCCCATTGGCTTCCTGGCCACAAGGGCACTAATACCAGAGAGCATTATTTTATTTTTATACTCCTTAGTGCATCTTATTTATAACATAGAAAATCTTGTGTTATGTACTAAGCTTTTAAAGTACATAATTTATATTATGAATCCTCATCATTGTATAATATGATTTATTAACTCGAGAGCTCAGTTGTCAATCTCAGATTAAATAGATTTTAAATGATTCTTTAACATTGTTGGCACTTATACAAATATTTCAATCTCTCACCATTTGCTGGTTTTTACAGTAATCTTACAACTGCCCTTTGCGTTCAGAACATCACAACACTGATCCAAGAAGTATGTAAGCGTGTGGGGTTTAATGGGGAGCCATGGGTGCTGCAGATCAGGCACTTGGTGAAGCTCTGGAGGTGCACGGTGCTGGGGTCAGAGCTTGCTCAGCTGCACACGGGATTCTGAGGGCTCCCACAGGTTTCCCTTGGGAGGGCTTCCAGTGGTGCCATTTTTCAAGAGGATTCTGACGCGCTCTATTCTGTATGAGTGTCGGCGATAGCAAAGACGCTTTTATTTATCCACTGGAAGACAGCTGGCTGCATTTCAATTATTCTGCTGTGTAATGTTATTGTAAAGTGCCTTGAGAGTTTAAGCTGATGAAAGACTGTGGATAAATAAAAAACATCCTGTCCTTTTGTTTCAGATAACTGTAGATTCAGAGTATGGAAGTGATTCCTTTTACATTCCCCATTTCCAGTGTGAGAAGATGCTTTGAAAAAGTTATTTATTTGTGAATTTCATGAGTCCATTGTTTATTAGCACCAGATCATTTTAAAAGAGTAAATGCACATCAAGGAAGTGGAAAGGGGTAAAATATATGAAGAGACACTAAGTGCTATAGGAAGATGTTTGATTTATCATAATTGTTTTAGCAGTGCTTTTGTACTGTTTTCTTCAAAACTTCATGTAAATGCTGGCTGAATCTCTGATATTCTATGTGATGGCTCCATAAAAATCAAAGATACAATATCTGCACTTCCATGCAGACATGAACAAGGAAATACACTTTTTACTGCCCCACAGTCCTTTTTCATAAAGTCTTTCTTTTGCTTTCTTTGTGTTAGAATTTATTCAAATGCGATGTGTCATACATGGCAAAGATTGTTGGATTAGTATCCTGTTAGTGCTCATTTATTCCAAGTGGGTATTGTCGGCAGTTCAGATACTAATACTTAAAAGGAGGGACTTGGGAAAATAAAGGTTGAATAAGCCAGAGTGACTGATGTGAGTCTTCTTTTCATAGGCAGAATTTTCAGAAATCAACTTGATAGCCCATGCTGATGGCAATTACGCAGTAGACATCCAAGTGTTTCGAAATGGCACTAAAGTTGTCAGGTAAGAAAAATGAAACAGAATAACAGCAAAAAGCAGTAAATGGCATCATGTCTGCATGTAAAAGGTATGGAATGGTTTTTTGTATATGTGCCATAGGGGTTGTTGGCGTGGGGAGTGGAAACGAGGGATCTGCCCCATGCAGAAATCTGCTTGGGACAGGAAGGAGATCTCTCCATGCTTCGGTCACATGAAAAGTGGATTGGATTAAGGTGGGGATGAAGTCTGGTATAAAGAACATAAAGATGGGGAGTGCGGGTTATCGATTTGGGTCTGATCTTTGCCTCAGAAATAAAGCCAGTTTTGGTGATTTTGTACACACCAGACCTTTCCAGATGAGCGGTATTTATATCCAGTGTTGAATATTTCCTGTAGAAACAGGCCAAGTCACAGCTCTGCTCTCAGGATAGTTACTGGAATATCGCTGTCTGTTTGAAAGATTTCCATTTAAAGGCCTGAGGTTTCCCAATAGGCTGTTTTGTCCAAAAAGGATTATTCCAATGCAAGTCAGGGGTTTATTTTTCAGTGAGGACACCAACAGCCCTGTAAATATAAGAGGAGAAAACAGGGGTACATCTGGGCCAAGTAAAAGCTTAAGTAAGCATTAGCAAAATTATTTCAGACAATCCTATATTTTAGCTAATTTGTGAGAATTACTCCTATTTTGTATAAGTTAGATGTAGCAGTTGCTTGGCTGAACAATTGCATGCAGGAAGGTAGATCAAACCTGCTACTCTACTGATTCTCTTTAGGCCCGAGTAAGGGTTCAGGGGGCTGGGCAGCATACAGCATCTTCATATTTTTGCACAGCATCTGTCTGGATAAAAGATTAGAACATTTCTACTCATTTATAAAAAAAAAATCAACAAAAAACTATTGGCAAGTGTACTTTATGCTTTAAAACTTGCAACTGTTTAATCTCCTGTGTGTTCTAAAAACGCCGCATCTTAGTACAACAACCACTTATGCCAAATCCACAAGATAATTTTGTTAGAAGAGTAAGAGATTTTTTAAAATTTTTTTTATCATATTTTTTTAGGATTGAGGGTGTTTTTTCCCCAACAATGGCAGTTTTGGAGCCAGGAAATCTTCATCACTGCTCCTTAGTGGAGTACTTAATGTGAGTTGGGAACCTCCAGAAAATAGCATCGTATTTGCAGTTTATGAGAAAGTTTGCTGATGTTAGCAAACAGAGAACTCTTGTTATGTCATCTGATATCTCTGATCATGAGATGACAAAGGATTTTATCATGTTTTTGTGGGTAATTGATTGAACCCAGCAGCGCTGGGCTGATGAATTTCCCTCCAGCCTGTGTGAGGTACCTGTGCGTGTGTGTTCTGGTGTGACAAGGGTATGGACACCGTGGGACAGCAGGTCTCTGTTCCTGTGACAGCTTCTCCAGATACACAATATAATGATTTTTCATTAATGTTCTGTATCTTCAGATAAGTGCTGGACTTTGTTGCTTTAAGCCTAGTTGGTTTGTGATGTTTACTGTCTCTTGTGTCACTAAGGAATGCAGAGGCAGTGATGGATGCTACTTTATATGTTCAGCTGATAAGAAACTTCGTTAGAAATCCAGTGTTAAACATGACTCAGACAATAGGATGTGTGGCATGTGCTTTTGTTTCTGTCTGTCTCAGCTTTCAAGAGAGTTGGGAGAAACTGCTGGTCCCACTGGTATCTGAGTTCCCATTGAATGTGGACTGTGAGCATATGACCAAGAAGGCCTGAATACTGAGGTGAAAAGTCTATGTGTTGTTAATATGAGCTCCACAGTGACCTCGTGTCGTGGATTTATGAGCAAAATATTAGCGTAGCGCAATGGAATGTTAACGCTGCTTTGGTTTAGCAGCGCTTTAAAAGTTACTGGGGTAGATCACAAGTCTAATATGTGATTTCTAATAATGCTTAATCAACAGCTGATTAACAAAATGATTTAAAACAATTCAATGGGATTTGTTATAGTTAAATCAGCAACTTGATTATGGATTTGATGACGTCAAGGGTCACACTGTACTCACAAAAGAGTTAAAACACTCACATATAGAGACACACAGGTATACGATTAGAAACTTAGGTACACACCTGTAAACATTTCCTTCTCAAGGTAAGTGAATCAGTCACTTCAATGCATCACCATTTGTCAACGGGCAATTCATTGAAACTCGAGAGCTGTGTCGCGGCCCCCGGCTGTGCGGTGCCGTTCCTCACGAGCTGTGCCTTCGCGCCTCCGCTCACCCGCTCGTGCCTCAGCTGCCCCAGCGCCGCTGCACTTACACGGTGGGGAACGGTTCTCCCTAGATCACACCTGCCCTGTGGTGGCCGCATTGCGGCCAGCACGATTAGCCAGGAAAATCTGCAACTGCAAGGACAAAATTTTACTGCCTTAGTTTAGGAGGAAAAAACTGTGCAACAAGCACCTGCTGGTTTAGTTTTTGTGAATGGAAATCAAACCATGAAAAATCACAGAGTCCCAGAGTGTCAGGGGTTGAAGGGGCCTGGAAAGCTGATCCAGTCCAATCCCCCCGTGGAGCAGGAACACCCAGATGAGATAATGCTGAGATTTTTGGATCTTACAAACAATTAAGCCAGGATTAAAATTTTTCTCATGACCTTCTGTATACACAGTCATTCTGCCCAGCGGTAATTACAGAACTAGAACAATTGTGTAAATGTATCATGTCCCTTTGAAGACTTTTTGCAAAGTAAATTTTATATATATATATTTATATATATGTGTGTGTGTGTATGTAAAAGTACATTCCCCAATTCCCCCATTGTTTCATTAAATCAGTATTTTAATGGATACTTTCTGTTCTTTACTGTTATTTAAGACCAGTGCTGTGTTTGCAATGAAGTGTGAACCCCGTAGCGCTGTTTTAAACAATAGAGGGGTCTTTTTCTTTCACTGAGTCTGCAGGTTTGATTAAGGCATCGTTAGTCCTCTAAGTGTTACACTCCTGCTGTGCCAGGAAATGGAGTTGCCTTGTTTGGAACGCTTGGCACACCACCGTGAAGCCTCGATCACCAATTCTCAGAACAATGCTAGAAATATTATTTTTGAAACATGTTAAAGGCAAGCGTTTATTTACAAGTTTTGGTCACTGGTCTGCAGTGCCCTTTGATTGACTCCTGGCAGTAAATCTGTACAACGTTGCTTTGCCGAGTCACGCGTTATGTTGGAAAGCCGACTTCAGAACCCAGCGAATATACAATGACTGCTGCATTCAGGCTCCAATCTCAAAACTGCTTAAGAAATTTGAATGTGAATTTTAATCATTTTGGTTTGGTTTTGTTTTACCAAAGTGAGACTTCAGAATCATTCAAAGCATGTAAATAATTACACTAATTTACTAGACTAATTTAATTTACTCTGCAGTTATCCTATACCTCTTCAGGAGGCTGATAGCTTCAAGCTAGTCAGTGTTTTTTCCACCCGCAAAATTGAGATAAGGAGGAGAATCTTTCAACAGTCAAGTTTAGGAGCCAGTTGCCCCTGACCTGTTTCGTTGTGTCTTGTGTTCTCCATAACCTGCTTCGGTAACGCAGTGTCAGGGTTTGCATGAGGTGCAGATGGTGACAGGACAAGAGGCCACAGGGGTCGCCAAGGGGAAATCCTGATTAGATACAAGAAAGAGGACCAAAAACCAAAAAAGCGCAGTTGTGAGTTCAGAAATGCATTTTGACAAGTGTCTCGACCAAAGGTTGTGGTTATCTCCAGCTCTGGTGTGATCCTGTAGGGAGCAGTGGGGTTTGCTTCATCTGTGCAAACAGTCTGACACAAGCTATGGAAGAAAAATTGTTCTTCAGGAGCTTTAGTTTCTGGCAGAGACATTTCCCTGCTTCGGTTTTGGTTGTCATTGCTCATGGTGCATATAAACTAAGAACGCAATCAGAATTGTGATTTTATTCAAATGTGATTTATCTTGGAGTGGAAAAACAGCCTAAAAACCAGGGTGATTTGTCTCTTCTCTTAATGGAGTCGCATTATTGACTGGATGCTGATGTTTTCTGATCAGCGGTTGAGAAATGATACAGTACAGTTTTTCGTAATGTCCTAATAATTCTTTCTGTCTCGTAGCATTTCCCTTTGTTTTGAGAGGTCTTTTAGTACTTCTGTGTCCGTCAGCTAGACGTGTTTCCCTGATAAGATTTTGCTGTTGAAGGAAAAACATTTTGATCACTGACTGTTACCAACATATCTTTCCCTAGGTCATTCAGGCCTGATTTTGTCCTTGTTCGCCAACATTCATTCAGCATGGCAGAAAATGAGGATTTCCGTAACTTGGTCATTGGAATGCAGTACGCGGGCATCCCGAGCGTCAACTCGCTGGAGTCCATCTATAACTTCTGTGACAAGCCCTGGGTGGTAAGTGATGCACTGGAAACTTTGCTGGTGCAAAACCAGTTTGTGACTTTTTTGGTTGTTTGCTTGCTTGCTTGTTTAACAGAATCACAGAATTGACTGGGTTGGAAAAGCCCTCAGAGATCATCCAGTCCAACCCTTGGTCCAACTCCAGTCCATTGACTAGATCATGGCACTAAGTGCCATGTCCAATCTCAGTTTAAAAACCTCCAGGGACGGTGAGTCCAGCACCTCCCTGGGCAGCCATTCCAATCCTGACCACTCTCTCTGCACAGAATTGCTTTCTCATCTCCAGCCTCAATTTCCCCTGGCAGAGTTGAAGCCCATGGCCCCTTGTCCTATTGCTGATGCCTGGGAGAAGAGCCCAATCCCCACCTGGCTAGAACTGCCCTTCAGGTAGTTCTAGAGAGTGCTGAGCTCAGCTCTAAGCCTCCTCTTCTCCAGACTAAACAAGCCCAGCTCCCTCAGCCTCTCCCCATAGGGCTTGTGTTCCAGTCCCTTCCCCAGTCTTGTTGCTCTTCTCTGGACCCGCTCCAGCACTTCAATCTCTTTCCTGAGCTGAGGGGCCCAGAACTGAACACAATACTCCAGGTGTGGCCTCCCCAATGCAGAGCACAGGGGAAGGGTCACTGCCCTTGTCCTGCTGACCACGCTGGTTTTGATCCAGGACAGGACACCATTGGCCTTCTTGGCCACCTGGGCACACTGGTGGCTCCTGTTGAGCTTCCTGTCCATTAGTCCCCCAGGTCCCTTTCTGCCTGGCTGCTCTGCAGCCACTCTGTGCCCAGCCTGGAGCGCTGCTTGTAGTTCCCTTTCCTGAACATTGAGTATCAAGCTACAAAGTTACTTAGCAGAGCAGTGAAGCAATAGTGAAAGGAATCAAAAGTAAACTAAGATATTTAAATCATTTTTTTCAAAGAGCCAGTGTAGGCCGTGTGGAGAAAAAATATTTGTAGTACAAATAATGAAATAAGTGAGGACACTAACGGAAAGCCAATCCATCGCTAACATGCTTCCTCAAGTGAGGAAAGTGTGTTTATTCACAGTTTGGGAAAAGCAAGCTGAGAATATTTTTCATATTTGTGGTTTTGAACGTAGCTTAAACAGACTTGTAGCCAGTGTTTTGCTGTGACAGTTTTGGGGCTGTGCTTCTGCAAGGACATGTGAAGCTCTGCGTTTCCTCGCTTGAAAGCTCTTTTCATAACCTTGTGCATATGGGGTAGGAGTCAGTCTGTTCAGTTACACCCTGAGTCATCACTGAGAATCACTGATATTTGCCACTTTTAGTATAGAAACCAATTCAGTTTTTCTCTACTTGTGTTGTAGTGGTGTGGTTAGAACGTGGTGATTTTTTGGTTCATAGAATGCTAACCATAGCAGCAACAAGTTAAAATGTGGTGCGGTAAAAGATGATTGTCAATGGTGCAATCGCTGTTGCTTTAGCAGAAGAGTTCAGTTGCCCAAGAGCCAATAAAACTTCAAATACCACTTGTTATAAATAGCCAAAGCTCCATAAGTTTTTCCTCTAGCGTCTGGGTAAGAAAAGAAGGCTTGTCAGTGTTTTTCATGCTGAACAGAAGTTTTACCGCAATACTTTTTATTGCCTTGAAGATGTTTATTTTTTTACACTATGAAAATCCCTCCTAAAGATTATCAGCAGATTTTAACGTAGACTTATTTCAGCTAATTTTTCATACTTTTATGTTGCAATAAACTACAGTGGGGAATAAATGATAGCTAGAGCCTTTATAACTTCTCAGAATACATATTGAACATTTCTGCATTCATTACTTCAATACATCACATTTTCTATGCTGCGTGGCATTTCTTAATGCTTTGATTCATTGTACGCGATGAAGCCGGGCAATGAAGCAATAACAGTAGCATTTGTGTGCAATAATCATGCAATAAAAAGTAGATGAAGAATTCCTCCTTGTCACGTTTTTCTGGTGGCATTAGTGTCATGGCTGTTCTTCCACCGAACCAAAAAACAAGGTATCTCTGTCTCAGAACTGGTGTCTGCTGATTCTTCTCTATTGTAATAACAGCTGGGAGTAACTAGGAGTTGTAGGAAAATTTACTATAATACCTGGAAGACCTGGCAAAAGAAATACAAGGTTACATATGTGAAATAATTGTCATGTTCCATATATGGGGATTTTTGTCCCATATAGTACACTTCACAAACCAGTACAAAGTATTTTGCTTATAAGGTCTTATTTGAATTTAGAGTTGTAATAATTTTAAAATAGTCTTGAATGACGGTGGAGCTTTTTGAAGGTGTGACATAACAGTTCCTTCTGAATTGCCATATCTGTATCTCTGCTTGGTGCAAAAGTTTCCTTTTTGGCTGAAATTTCTGCAGTTTGTCTCAGCCTACATAGGAATGAAGTGAAAATATTTTTAAGCTGATCTTATTTTGTTTGAACATAGAGAAGAACGATTTGTTTTTAACTTTGAGCTTTTTCACCTTGCCATTGCTCCATGCGACAGCCAAAACAAGGTTTGTTTGAAGCGCTCCAATGTTGCACAACCTCAGCAAGAGTCTCTTTCCCATCGCTTAGGTATTTCCTCTCAGAAATAGCTCATCTAGAGACATTTTAAGGGTCAGACAGGACACATGCTGCAAGCGAGCACCTGTTTTCCAAGTCTTGTGTAGCTCCGTGCAGTGGTTTTCATGCGGATGCGGGAGCCTGCAGACGAGTTGCTGCTCCCATTCTGAATAGAGGTGGCCTGGACTTTAGCTGGATCCCAGTTGAGGAGTCTGGACTTGGAACTTGAGCACAAAAGTAGTTTCTGTACAAACACAAGGGGCTTGTTTGGGCATTTAATTTGGAGTATCTTGACTTCTGTCTGTTGCAGTAGGAGGGGATGTAGGAACAACCGTGTTCATCCCGGAGCACCATGGAACCTTCATCAGATTTGGGAACGGTAAACACTGCAACAAGTCCTGCAAACCCCTTTCAACCCGAGCCCAGCACAGATACTCTGAGGGTAAAAATCCATTGATCCTTTGATTCAGCCAATTTCATGACTGTTCAAATAACGCAATGGGATCAAAGACATAGGTTTTGCTAATATTATATTCTAGCCTGTTTAATTAAACCTGGCTCAAACACTCTGCCTATGTGAAATCCCTGATTTCGTTTTGGGTGCATGAAAACCATTGATGCCCATACTGGGCTCCTACATGTACTTTAGGCCAGCGAATCAAGCTGTGTTCCAAACTTAGTTAAACTGTGACTAGAAAACCCTAGCAGAATTATTCTGCGAGTTCCTTGGTCAGAAACCAGTTCAACATTTATAGCGCTGATGAAAGGTATTGAACCACCTGCCATTTTACATTATTTGTAGTCTTAACGTTCATATAAAAAGAAAAGTAGGTTCTACCTCATACATGTATGTATATTTCTGTAGTGCACATCTTATTGCACTGCAAGTCAGCAAGCGCGCGCTTCGGCCTCCCATCTGCTGGCGCCTTTCTTGATGCCTTTCTGGACAATTCCTTTGGTAACATGGGTGATACTTTTACGAAAACAAAGATCACAAGTTCAAATCCCTTATGAAAAATTAGAAATCAGGACTCTAGAAAAAGTGACAAGTAACAATCTTTATTAATTGGTGAGAAATTTGCTGCCAGTAAAATTTGAGTTGCAAAAGTGAGTTGCAATTTTTATTACAGTAGGAAAAATTAAAAAAAAATAAGGTGTCCAGTGGAATGAGCCTTTAAGGAATGAAAAATTATTATTACATCAGTGTAAAATCAGGAGTAACATGGAAATGCTAAGAGGAGGAGTCGGGCAAGTTGGACTAGTTTGAAAAGGGCTGTCAAATAAAATGCGAGTTAGAATGCAACGTCCGAGTTCTTCGGAGTCGCAGGTGTTTGCTTCAGCGTGCAGGCTCTGCCTGCGGCCCCGAGCAGATGCACCCTGCGCCGGAGCCCCCGCGCCCGCCCCTGCCAGCGGAACCTCCCCGTGCTGCGCCTGCAGACAGCGGGGGCTCCCGTGCCTGCCAACACAGCCAGCAAACTCCTATTCGATGGCAGGTACATTAAGGATGGGGGCGTGGGGGTGGGATACCGGGCACGTACTAAAGATATTTCTGAAGACAAGTCTTAGAGCTTGTGTTTGCTGGTGTCAGGACATGCACAGACCTTTACGTCAGAAGTTCAGACCACCATATAACCTTTGAAAAGTTCAGATGCCAGCAGTCGTGGCAAAGGAAGTACTGAGGTGAATGTCTGTGGTGAGATGTTTGCATACTGAAATATGTTAACGATCTGGGATTATTACAGTGCTGTTATTTCGCTTCTGTGATAGTAGTTCCCACCCACCTCACGAAAAATGCGTGAACCTGGCTGGTGAGATGGATTTCACTTGGATGCTGCTGAGAATGTCAAGAAAGCAACTTACCTGGGGGTAAAGCCTGAGTTTTGTCAATAAAGACTAAGTTCTTTGTTACTGAGTGCATGCAGAGCTGTTCCTTACCCCATTCCTTACCTTATTACATTTAAGTTTTATAATAGTAAAAGAAAAAAGGGCAGAATTAATACCTAAAATTATGATTTGATATTATTTAAAGAAACAATCTAGATACTTTATTATCTCTGTTTTCCTTTAGAAAATGTCATTCAAGGAATAAGTGAGACATTCCCTAGCTGAGTGTTATGAGATTGTGTGTAATCTTTCTGATAGTACACGGTGTAGGTAAGCCAAGTGGGGCTGCAAGTAACTAGAAAATGTCATGATAATTAATGGCAGTGGTTGCAGTAATAGGTGAAATCTCATGCTTATGATTCAGGTTAGGGAGAGAATATTTAAAAAAAAACTCCACAGTTTTCCAGTGTATTGGTTTGAATTTAAAAATAAACTCTTCTGTCCTGCATGCAGCCTTTTGGATGCTTCCTATGAAGATTTCTGTGAAATCTGCATGTGTAGGTGTTCAGTTGAACCTGCTCTTGGTTTTGGCTTCCGCTGCGCAGGCTGATGGGGCAGCAGAGCTCCCGCCACGCTGGACTTAACTGCTCAGTACCCTGGATGTGCAGATCCTGGCTTACTTGCGAGGGACTGAAAGATTCAATGTCTGTGGCTGCTATAGCTACAACACTTTATCTCAGTTAAACTCGGGCTTTTACATATTAATTAGGTGTAACTAGACTGCTGCCTCTAGGTTCAGGTAGTGATAAGCATTTCAACGCTGCAGAGATTACAGAATTGCTGCAGTTGTATAGACCGAGTGTGTTTGATTGAAGAGAAAGAAAATTCCTGTAACATCCCAGAATGTCAGGGGTGGAAGGGCCCTGGAAAGCTCATCCAGTGCAATCCCCCCATGGAGCAGGAACACCCAGATGAGGTTACACAGGAAGGTGTCCAGGCGGGTTGGAATGTCTGCACAGAAGGAGACTCCACAACCTCCCTGGGCAGCCTGGGCCAGGCTCTGCCACCCTCACCGGGAACAAGTTTCTTCTCATCTTTCAGTGGAACCTCCTGTGTCCCAGTTTGCACCCATTGCCCCTTGTCCTGTCACTGGTTGTCACCAGAAGAGCCTGGCTCCATCCTCCTGACACTGCCCCTTTCCATATTGATCCCCAGGAACGAGTCCCCCCTCAGTCTCCTCTTGTCCACAATCAGTCCAGTTCCACAGTGGCAGTTCTGGTTCCCTCAATGCAGATAAAACAGCTGCAGCTGTAGCTGCTGCAGATCTGGTCTCCTGTCAGTGTGCCTTGGGAGGCTGCCTGTCAGTGGTGGCTATCGAAGGCTTCAGGCATCTGCTCATACATTAATTACACGTTTACTCAGGTGGAGGAGGTGGCACAAGCTACAATGCAATAATGGGTGTATGGAAAGCGTCTGTGAGCTCTGTGACCTCAATGAGCTCTTGCTGTGCTGCTGGGGGAGTCTGTATTTATTTGAAATCCTGACTTGATGTGAAAGGAAGATCCTGGCATTTTTTACATTGGGCTCCATCTGTGAACGCATCTCGTACGGAAACATCTTCCAAAGATTGCTGGGACTTTGCTGCATGGGATGAATTTATTGTTATTAGGGGTTCTAAATGTAAGAGAAGTGCCACAGAACACTTTGTTATGCCAAAACTGATTTCCTTGCTCCTCTGCAATCCTTCTCGGGGAGGGCTGGCTGGGGCTTTTTCTTTTGACAAACTTGGTAGTATTGTAAATCTCGCAGTTCTTGTTTGTTTCTTTTCCCGCAGTTTGTGACCGGACAGCCAAATACATTTTTGCAAGTTTGTTGACATTTTCCTTTTTTGCTCCTTTTGCCAAGCTTACGTAATTCTGTGCCTTCATGTGTTGTGTTTTGCTTTGCATTTCTTTTGCAGATGATTTTCTCCTTCTCTGTCTTCATGTGTCTGCTGCTATTGCTCTATTCTTACCTGGCTTTGTTTGGCAGGTGTGTTTTAACTGCCCTTTCGTGCTTTCTGATGCTATTAGAGTTCTCTTCCCCTCGTCCTTGTGTTGCTGGTAGAAGTTGCACTCGTGTTTTCCCCTTCAAGCTCCACTCCAATACCGCTGCGCAGCAGCGTGGGGCCCTGGCGGGACCTGCAGACACTGCAGGGAGGAGCAGGTAAAGAAATGAGCTCTGGTTGCCAGCTCCTGTTGACCCTGTGCAGACACAGCCGCGCAGATGAGCTTCAGTATTGTGTCTAAGTGTCTTCTGGAGAATGAACCACAACTAAGATGAATATACAAAGAAGCAAAATTTTTTGAAAGCGTGCTTACTGTAAGTCTCTGAGACCTTTCAGGGCTATTCCATGCCTGTTTTACAGAAAGAAATTAGGAACTTCTTACTGAATATTTATTGCACTACAAGAAAATTCTGTGCTTATTACTAAACGTAAGATTTGTACAATAGCACTGAACAAGGGGCTAGAATTTGGCTGGTTATTGCAGTTCCCTGTATGCCAGAGGGGATCTTATTGGAGGTCAAGGCTAAAGAACACCTACCTGCAATCTGGCTTCAGCTCAGACAGGGAAGACATTTAGCAGTGTTCAAACATAATGTCTGTTAGCACCATAAACTTTAGAAATGTCAGAACCTGTATTTAGTCGGAGTCTGTAGTGTAACCCATTTCATTGGATGAAACCTGGAGCCAGCACTGACCCGTCCTGTTGTGTGAGCCATCCTGGCGAGATGGATCTAGGTGACAGAAGGTGACAGGGCCACCCACAGAGGGTGCTGCTGGCGGTCCCGTCCGTGCTGCAGGGCTGCTGACGCTTGAGCGGCTCCGTGTGATCACGGGTGGCAATCTCCACAGCAAAGTCAATTTGCTATTTGCAGATATTTACGTGGATGGGTAGAGGTCTTTCTAAAACCGGTTTTGTGCCTTTTAATCATATGGAGAGTGTTGGATTTGCAGACACAGTGAAGGCAGATGTCTGTGTGTCTGTAGGGCAGCCAGAGAACAAACTGTCCACATGTGCTGCTCTTTCTTTCTTAAGCATAAAAACCTGTAGTTTAATTCTCTGTCAGCCAGTGAAGATTTTGGCCTCTTTGCTCAGTCTGCCGGTTAAAGCAAAACACGTTGATGGATTTGTAGTGCGAGAGCTGAAAGTAAATTCACAGAACTGTGTCACAGAAAGGTGAAAACATTTTAAGCTTTTTGGTCGAAAGACCATTTATTAGCAAGTTTGAACATTACATTGCAGCAATGTTAATAAATAATTATTCATTTAAATGTGCAACAAAGAAATCATTAAACCTAGCGGTGTGGTTTCTTCTTTGCACATCTTTATAGAGCTGTTTCAAGTCTAGTCTATTCTTGCAATTGAAAGGGAATATTATGGTCTTGCTAAATGATTTTGCTTTTCTAAAATACGTAAGCTCACTTGAAATTCCTTGCAAAAAACAGAGACTCTTAAATAGCGAATATAGCTCAGTGGGTGATGATTCGTTTTCTGTTCCATACAGCATGTAATTCTTATGGCTCTGTATTCATCAATCTTTGCTTGAACTATGAAGTACTTTATATACAAACTGAGTATATATGCGTTTTGCTGTGTCCAGTATTTACTGCCATGAGGCCAATTTAATTCATGATGCCCATGAATTTTTTAGTGCGTTCTTGAATTCAGATTTTGTAGTGCATTCAGGTTTTTTAGTGCGTTCCTGAGTTCCGCGCTGGGTTGTTCTCACTTGCCCTGCTCTTCTGTGCGCTGGGGAGCAGCAGCGGGAGCTCTTGCCTTCCATTGCAGACTTCCATTGCATTGAACATGTCTGGTGGCAGAAAATGGAAACAGACTTTTAACCATTTCTCAGCTTCTACTCAAAGAAATTGTGTGTAAATAAAGGCTGTAAGATTAATCTGAAAACCAGGGCTGGAAAGCTGTGGCTCATATCCTTTGTATGATCTGCTGTTCTGCTACAGTATTGAAATTCAAACCCTGTCTTTTGTCTTTGCTGAAGTCAAATTGAAGGCCATAATTATTGCAGGCCAGATTATGAAAATTACATCATGTGCAATCCTAAGATTTAATTAAAAAGGAAACCTGTATGTTATATTCTCCATTAAAGTACCCTAGAAATATTTCTTCCCAGCCAAGAACGAGGCAGGGATTATATCCGCTGCTTTGCTCTGGGAGCGTGGTGGCTCAGGGAGAAGCGGAGGGTCAGAGTCCCCTTCCAAGAAGGGCGTTTGTCACCCAGCCAGGAGGGTCCGTCCCGTGGTGCCGGCTCCTCGGTGGCCACCCCATCTCCTGCCCCAGCTGGCAGGGGTGCAGAGTGTCCTTGTCCTTGTTCCTTTTATGAGCTGCACTAACATACCTGTTCTGTGAAGTGTCTCCTCGAGCCCGTGGGCCGTTACGAACGCTCTGAAGTACTGCAGCGCTCCTGTGCTGGGCTGGGAATGGTGTTCTACCATCGAGCCTTGCCAGAAAAAGCTTTTTAGGTCTCCTTGTCTTCCTGAAACAAGGGAAGCATCTCGGGACAGAAAGTCCATGTAGGTAAGAAGCCTCGCTTGAATCCTGAGAGCAAAGTTGTAGTTGCACGTGGATTGCATCCGTGCAATTTAAAGGAAATAAAAAAATAATGTATTTTAACCGTATGTTTAGCTTTAAAATGGGATTTACTTCTTACTTCAGTGATTAAGTACATAAATAATGCTTTGTTTCTGAAGGTAACGTCACGTAGACACATCTGAACAGCTGCACAAAGTTTCATTAGCTGCAGGGCTCCTTACCAACGGGTGTGGGAGGGCTGCATCTGCACCAACCCCTTTGCATCAAAGCTGGATTTCATCCTCGGCCATGAAGTTTCATTGCATTTGGTATTTTTATAAAAACTTACTATTTTGTCTGGAAAGTCTCAGGATTGTAGTATCTCTAAAAAAACCCACAAACCAATGAAATCTCTTTTAATGATAGTGAGCGCCAAGCCCTTTTGAGAAGCGCTTCAGCACATGCCCCAGTCCCATTACGATAAACAGGTGCACAGATGTTTCCTTGAGCAACCCACTGAACTCGGTGTTCCCATCGGAGTGGAAGAAGCTGCACATTCTCAGTGCTGCCAAGCGCTCCCGAGAAGGGTCCTCGCCGCTTTTATGGGAATGACTCCGTTCCATAAACTTTTTCCCTCTGCAACTTTTCATTCTGAAATAAAAAGTTCCAGAAGGCCTCTTGATCTAGGCCTCGTGGTACTAATTTTCGCTAATCCTTTTCTAACAAACATGTCTTGATCTGTTTTCTACCTTTTGTGCTCATAGCTATTTTTCCTTCGTTTTAATCCACATGTGTTCCATAAATCTCATTTCCTCGCTGTTTACACATGTTGTCACTGCCTCTGTCGTTAGCCAAGGTGTTTCTCCTTGCCAGATGCCTTGCTACCCGACTTTGCAAGCCAAGTCCAAGTGTGTTTATGTCTCTGTGGTCCTCTTCTAGTTTGGTGTTTGGGTGGGTGTTTTGGTTTGGCGTGGTTTTTTTGCTCTGCTTTTCTAACTGTCATAGGAAGCGTCTCCCTCCCACGGATGCACTCTGGTAATTGGTAAGCGAGAGCTCTGCGTGTGGTTCTTCCAAAGGCATGAGGTTTTTATTTAAGGCATTTTTTGTAGAAATTCGTAATGGTTTGTATATCTCATCAGATGTTACTTCCAATGTGAAGTAGGAGTTAATTACAGCAGTGATTAGCAGCTGGAGGGATGTGTCTCTCAGAGGCAGTACAGGCTGCAGGGAGTGCAGAAGCCAAATAAATGCCTTTGGAAACTCTGGGTAACATGGAGCAGAGACCCAAATGGTTCTGGGAAGGGTCAGCAGAACCTACACAGGCTTAGTGGATGCAGAGAATCACTGCAGAGGGTGAGGACAGAGCTGGAGATAAAGAGGATGAGGAAACATCAGCTGCAGTCCGAATGGAGGGAAGCGATGCCGCTAGTCCCAGGGCGATGGGTCAAACAGCAGGACTTGCATACAAATGCAAAGGGGGATTGCAGCTGAGCTTGGGCAGGCACAGCCCATCACCCTGTGCTTCTGTGGGGCTGCAGAAGGGGTGGGAAGCAGCTCTGTGTTACAGAACTACTACTTGAATTATGATGCAGGGTCCATATAAGTTATCTTTCCATTCATAGTCCGTGTTGTCTTTGGCTTTGCATCGTAATAATGGAAAACTATTGGAGGAACATCAAGTTTTCCTGTCAGTTCTCATCTCTTCAGTATTCTGTTAATGTGCCCAACCTGATTTGTGGGCAATGTTTCATTGTTCAGTTGCCATGTCGAACTTGGAATTGACTTTGAAACTTTGAATACTTTCATTAAGTTGTCTGTCGGCTCCTGCTGACAGAAAGAAACATGTAAGCTACAGTCAGCAGTCTGTTCTTGATTCTCCTATTAGGTATCAAATAGCAAATCAAACATGTATGTACTCAACCTTCTGGAAAAGATTGAATGTTTGCTAAAGCATAATAGAAGAAATGTAGGCCAGTCATAACAAAGAACAAATATTTTGAAGAACATAAAAAAATAGCAGATACTTCCCAGGTAATAGTAATTAAAGGAAAAAAAAAAAAAACAAACACAAAGAGAAATATAGAAACCATGTTTAAAATACAGACACAGCTCAGCTTCTTGGTTAAAGTAGGTTGACTCCCACAGAGCACGTGTCCAATCCACCTTCCCAGACCCTTCCACACAACTGCTTCATTTCTTCTCCCTCCAAAGGGTCTACAAGGTTCATCTCAGTCTTGTTGGCCACCAAGGACCCCTGGTATGTCTGTGCTTTTGAACATCTCTCACTGTTACAAGGCAATCATGTTTTTCTGGAAGGACCAGCTGTATTTCTGAGCCTCAGCCTAAAAATGGACATGTCAGCCTAAAAACAGACTTCAGGACATTCTTCACAGTGCTATTTGAACAGATAAAAAAGGTCAACGTGTTGTGTCTTTATTAGTTCGCTATAACAGAAGTGTAACATAAACCAGGCTATAATGTAGAACAGCTTATCTCCGTAACATCTCTGTGACCTACAGCCCCCACAGGAGATTTCTGCAGGTCGTCATGGGGGGAGAGGAGCTGCCTTTTCTGTACTGAAATAGTCCCCATCCGCGCTCACATGTCACGATATATATATTCAGGCATCATTTACTCTAGCGTGCGTTTCACACAGAAATACTGGGAACCTCTACAGAATTTCCTTGGAAAGCTTTCATCGGTTTTTAGTCTTACAAATGAATGATTGAAGTACACAGTAGGATGAAACTTTTACTCTAAATGTTTGATGAGCGAAACAACCCGATCTTCAGACTGTTTCATATCACCTGCTTTTAAGTAATCCATGTTCAAAGAAAGCTGGCAGCAAGAGCGAATATTGAGATCATATTAGAATCTTAGACATGTTATTTTAGTGATTTCACCCACAAACACAAACACACCTTTAATGCGTTTGGTAAAAGTCAAATGTATATATGGAAATCCAGAAGTAAACTGGTATTGCATTACATTTCTTCACTCTTTAGATGTGCCCACACCTTAGAGCAGTCAAAGATCAATTAAATCTCAGCTAAAGGCACCAGTTTTGAATGACAGTGGGATGCAAAAGGCACTCGCCCATCAGAGTCTTCCTGGTTCTCTAGTCCTAGAGAAGCCAACGCAGCTGCTTGGGTGAAACACACAATCCGGAGAATTTTGTGATGGCTTCAGTTGTTACTTTGAAGCACTAGATGGCCAGTTGGAGTTCTTCAGTGCTGGCAGAAGCCGGCCTTGTAAAGAGCACAGATAATGAACGCAATAAAGGAAAACCTCGGGCAGAAAAGGTTGGTAATACACAGCTCAGCGGTGCTCCCCTGATAGGGAACAGGAAGACCAGAAATAGTCTGTTGCATGAAAATCTTATTCAGCATACCAGGAAATTCTCTGCCGGAACACATGATGGTGGACATCCTTCAGTCTGGCCAGAGAGATTAGAAGCTTGCTGGAATTGAAGGGAACACAAAGCACCACCTGCCGTAATTAATTTTAAATATCACTTACAATTATCTTTGAGGAAGAAGTTTGTGCAGTTTGTTCAGGAAAAAAATCTGAGCATTTCAGGGAGTTTATTCTAATTAAGCACATTTTAACTCATCTAAAGCGATAAGCAAAGTCATTATTCAGATCCTTCTCAAGGGGGCGAAGCGATGTTTTGTAGCTGCGCTGCTTGATGACAGCGCAGTCGAGTTTCCAGTGCTCCGTTCTTCATGTAATGAAACCCCATACAGCTTTTCCGTGAATTCAAAGGAAATAAGCGTCTTTTTTTGACTAAGTATTTCTTCTTATCTGTATCATACTTCAGAGAGGAGAAAAAGTGCAGCTGGCGCTCTCCTCTTCTTTTATGGAGGAACGATCTATAGGCCAAGATGTGAAAGCATTTAATCCCTAGTAGAAAAGAGCTGACGTTACAAAGAATGTTACAAAATCCCACTATTCTCCTTAGGAAAAAATAATCTGAAAACCATAACTATATGTACCTGAGAATATCGCTCTTCGAGCTGAAAATAAGATAGAAAAATTGAAAATTAGAGGTAAATTCAGCTTGCTAATGTAAGAGCTAAAAGAACTTTTTACTACTTTCTTGTTTTATCTGAAGATGTTGAAAGGACTCGTGCTGAAATACTCAACTCTGTGAGGTTATTTCTTTAGGTAATTGTTAAAATCTCCCAGGGTTTTTGGCATCCATATAAAATACCAAATTTCAATATAGCGGACCTCTACCCTTCTTCTCTATTTTGTGAACACCTCGTATCTGAAAAAGTTCAGCACTGGATTAGATAATAATTCAGTAGTTTATCACCTAAAAACACGACACTCTTGCCCAGGGAAGGATTTGATAAACTTTACTGTGATTTAAAGGTGTTAATTAAGGTCATATTACCAAGAACAGTAAAACAAAACATTTTCAAACGTCTAACCAAGGCAAAGCATTAATATGGTCATTAAAAAGAAATACAGTCTTTTTCAGAAATGGCCCGGTAGGAATCAGGGAAAATAAGAAACACTGGTAGCAGTTGAAGCACGTACAATTAAAATGTGATGTGAATTTGGGTTCGGTTTACGAAGTTGCTTTCTTGTGGGCGCAGAGTTTGACAAGAGGTCCCTAGGATGGCGCCATGCGGGTGAGGCCGTTTGGGAGCGCGGGTCAGTCCGTGCCAGCGATCGCTGCCTGGGCGCTGAAACCCGCCGTTCCTATGGGCTGTCGCACAGCTTCGGCACGGGATCGGAGGGGATCGCAGTGCTAGGGGTGTATCGTCTGGGGCTGATTCTAGTTCATTTGCAGTAAACAAACATTTGCTAGGATTAATCTGAATTACAGCTTTCTTACCTCCTCAGTGAATGCCACAACCCCTACAATAGTGTTGGTTTCTCACCATCTTTCACTTGCTTTCAGTGACAATGGAAGAGAAAATAAGGAAAGAATCACAGGAAATACAATCATAATATTTTTTAAAGGTTTTTCTTTGAAGATGGGTAAATACATTTATTTTATCATAACAATTGTTTTGCAAAGTCATGTATTTAACAGGCAGTACTTGCTTATGAAATTTTGAATTTGCATCTTGGATAAGAACAGAAATAAACAGCAAGTTGCCAGGAATCTACTTGCAAACCACCTTATTTTGGTAGCTGTGATAATATTTCCTTTCCTTGAGGTCTGTCTTGCACAGCACACTATCCAACCAGGATTCCTTAAGCTTCATCATGGAGGTATTTCCCACTGGACTTCACAATCTAAATATGTCCTTTACCAAACCTAAGTAAACACCACTAAATTAAACAAATTCCTTATGCCAGCTGGAAGTGCAATGCAAAGCCTTCATTTTGATTTCTTTTCCCCTTTACATGGTTTTTACCGTCCCTGCACCCCAACGTGCATGAACAGGGGCGGTATTTGATCCAACTGCGTTGTGGACAGAGCCCTGTTGTTGGCTGCTTTGTCTTCCCCTGTGTGTAGCAGCACATCGCGCTGCTCAGGCTCGGTGCCGACTGTTGGTGTCTGACGTTGCATCCCGACAGCCGAGCCCGTGAGGGGCGGCGGGAAGGCCGGGGTGCGGCTGCCAGGCCCCAGGCCCGGCCTGCGCCAGAGCCCGCTGTTCGCCCCGCGGAACGAGCAGACCCCCGGTGCCTTCCCATTGACTAGAGAACTCTTTGTCTTCTGGTGTTTAAAGGTTGTTTTGCTCTCTGTGTTAAGTTACTGCAGTCTGGCGCAGGGGTGGACTGGGTGTGTGTTGGAGAAGGGCCCCAGAAATAAAACATTAACGGAAATGTCAGTAACGTGTAGCTGTTTAGATTGTTGGTGGGCCATCCTGCTGCTGCCGCCATGTGGCTGTGACACATGGCTGGAGCCTAGGAGATGGAAATTCTCTTGCTTGTGCTTCACCTGACTTGTTACCTATTGACAGTTATTGCTCTTCTCTGTTCTCCAGTTTCGCAAAATTGCTTTTCAATGTCAGTGAGGTGCTAAATTACTGTGAAATACAGCTGATCTTTAAAGTGATAGGAAATGCTAAACTATAATCATCTCCTTATCACAAGGTCAGCTTAAAATACATGGACTCTGAGGCATCTGAAAAGCAATATTCCGATGTATTTCATTTTCGGTACACGCGAAGGCAGAACTGGAGAGGTGTCATTCTTGGTGCTGTCTGAATGAAGTCACGGCTTGGACGGGTTGAAAAGGTGTTTGTGTGGGAGAGGGGAGAGAGAAAGGGTATAATGTGTGTGTGTTTGCTGACTTTATGAAACACAGAAGACAATAAGCAACATGACGGTATGAGATCATTTGGGTAGAATGTGGTTTCTCTCCTAAGCTTTTTCTTTTGTTTTGCTTTGTTTTCCAGTTTGCCCAGCTGGTGTCTGTCTACAAAACTTTGGGTCCAGAGAAGTTCCCTTTAATTGAGCAAACGTTCTATCCAAATCACAAGGAAATGGTAAGTGCAAATACCAGTGCTAAACTGGCTTATTGTCTCTGTGAAACAGGAACTGTAAACACACGATTCATTTCCCCATGTGCTGTGTATTTCCAAAGCCCCTCTGGAAGCTGTCGGGATGGGGCTGGCTGACCACTTGGAAGCCTGTGCTGGTTGACTGGAGGCTGTTCAGAGGCAAAGGCAGTCGTTTTTCAGCTAGCCAGCTTCAGATCTTAAAGAGATTAAATGCTTATAAAGACACAGAGCAACTATTCAAGTGCAAGAGTTACTGATATGTTTTTTTAAAGCCAGTTCTGTAGGTTCCGTTCAGAGTGTGCAGTATGTGGGTGCTGGTGCACAAGGCCATGTGCCTGTCTGTGCAGGACGTTGAACTCACGTCAGGGTTTATAGGACTTGTGATCTTCATGTACCTGAGCCGACACTGATTTCCTGCTCCGTTACAGACATAACTGCATTCATAAAAGTAACACTTATGACCTTTATTCGTGACCTGTCTTATGCTGCAGACTTTTTTTTTCCTTATGGTTTCTAAACAGAAAGTCTTAGTATATTTTTCTAGAGAAAATACTTTCAGCCTTGAGAGAAACTGGAGGGAGTCTATTTGCGGATTGAATAGACTAGCATAGGAGCATCGATTATTTTTAGAATATAATCCATTGGGCATATGTCACCCGGCTGTGATTGATGTACCATGGCAGGGTCACACTGGGTGTCTTAGCTGTTCGTGTCAGGTCCCCAGGCTGTCATTGCTGCGTGTCCCGAGACTCTGGCTGTCACCTCCCTGGCGTTGGTGGCCTCTAAGATAAGCCTCAGTGACAGCACTTGACTAAGATCAGTTCTCTCTGGTTTCTTCGGGCTGTTAATCACAGATGCTTCCCCTTGTCGCATGCAGCACTGCTGAAAAGAGCTTTCACCACAGTTACATATTTAGTAAATTTGCTACACAGAAGTTCTGTAGAGCTGAAGGAGAATGGTACTGATGGGAGCAGCAGATCTAAATATTGTCCCAGACAGTCAAATCTTTTTAGAATGGAAGAGGGTTTTGTTGATAGATTTGTCAGGAAAATATACAACTTTATAAAATGTATGTTTTTTTAAATGCAAAGGAAGTGTTTTATGCCTTGGGATTTCATTTGTAGCAGGTGGAGAAGCAGAGCCACATCTCATGTTCTGCCATGTGCTTTTCTGATGGTAATAGGTTTTATGTCTCTCTATTTTCCTGAGAATGGCCAAGATTAAAGCTGGTTTATGATTTCCTGTGCACCATTTATTGTTCTTCATTGATGTTACCAGCTCCTATTGAGGCTCTCCAGGGCAGTGGTCACCGCAGAGTCCACGGAGCATCTGGCCGATGCTCAGGCAGAGGGTTTGGCTTTAGGTAGAGCCATGAGGAGCAGGGACTTGGGCTCAGGGACCCTTAGGAGTCGCTTCCAACTTGAGATATTCCACGATTCCGTGATTTTCTTGAAAAAGCAGACATCAATAATGCACTGTTAAATTGCAGTACTTAGAAACAAAGGAAATATGCTATAATTTTGGCACAAGAATTAATGTGTTCACTTTTAATTTTTATGTAGTACAGCCATGGGTTTTATGTGGTAGGTGAGCCGCTGCAATTGCAAACCGGCGTCTTGAACAACTGACTGGATTTGAATTCAGTAACAACACAAACAAGAAAATGCGTGTATGTGTTCATAAAGGATATTTTGCTTAAGAGCGTAACAACTGTTTGAGTGTTTTTTTCCCCCTTCGTTACTCTACATTGCTGATTAATGTCTTAACTGAGAAGTTATTTGTCTTTTTTGAATGTTAATGTTCCCCACAGCTGAGTGATTTTTTACATATTTCCATATAATGGATGTTAATCTGGAGGGAGTGAATGTGTTTCGGTATTGCGTTGCCATATATGGTTTAGAGGTGCTGTAATAACTCATTGTGATGAAGCTCATTTGTTTGTTTTTTTGCTTCTGAAGAAATTATTTGGAACTTTGTGGCTTGAAGAGTAATCAGGCAACATGGTACAAGAGAACATTTTATTCACATTTCTAGGACGGGTTGTGAGGTGATCTGAGTATCAGTCTTCTAGATGAATTGAAATGCCATTTAAACTGTGTTGTTTTTTAAACACTTTATGACCAGCTGGCCTCATTTACTTTCAGAGGATATTGTTTTCACGGTTGATGATATTTTGTGCAGTTCTCTGGTGTTAGTTCCGCCCCTGCTCGCTCTGCCCAGCCAGCGGAGCTGCGGCCCTGGGGCTGAGCGGGCTCTGGGAACCCCTGGGGCTGAGCGGGCTCTGGGAGCCCCTGGGGCAGAGCGGGCTCTGGGAGCCCCTGGGGCAGAGCGGGCTCTGGGAGCCCCTGGGGCTGAGCGGGCTCTGGGAGCCCCTGGGGCTGAGCGGGCTCTGGGAACCCCTGGGGCTGAGCGGGCTCTGGGAGCCCCTGGGGCAGAGCGGGCTCTGGGAGCCCCTGGGGCAGAGCGGGCTCTGGGAGCCCCTGGGGCTGAGCGGGCTCTGGGAACCCCTGGGGCTGAGCGGGCTCTGGGAGCCCCTGGGGCAGAGCGGGCTCTGGGAACCCCTGGGGCAGAGCGGGCTCTGGGAACCCCTGGGGCTGAGCGGGCTCTGGGAACCCCTGGGGCAGAGCGGGCTCTGGGAGCCCCTGCGGCAGAGCGGGCTCTGGGAACCCCTGGGGCTGAGCGGGCTCTGGGAACCCCTGGGGCAGAGCGGGCTCTGGGACCCCTGCGGCAGAGCGGGCTCTGGGAGCCCCTGGGGCTGAGCGGGCTCTGGGAGCCCCTGGGGCAGAGCGGGCTCTGGGAACCCCTGCGGCAGAGCGGGCTCTGGGAGCCCCTGGGGCTGAGCGGGCTCTGGGAGCCCCTGGGGCTGAGCGGGCTCTGGGAACCCCTGGGGCTGAGCGGGCTCTGGGAACCCCTGGGGCTGAGCGGGCTCTGGGAACCCCTGGGGCTGAGCGCGCCAGGCGTTCTTTCGCACTCTGGCTTTTTCACACCACGGCCATGGTTTGTACGGGATCTTTAGACGGCAAGAGAAGGTAAATAAACAAAGATGCCATTCTTTTGTGTAAAAACGGAGCTGCTTTAATGAAACACTTTTTGAAACAGAAACATTCATCTCAGACTGATTAAAACTATTCAGAACGCTGCGAGGCTTCTTGAACTCATTGCTAGTTGAGTCATATCAACAGCCTTTCCCCCAGTAATTAGTTCCCTTTATTTCACTGCGTTCCCACCTCCTGTGTTCTCTGTCATGAAGAACAAACACCACGGCTTTCTCAACACGATTGTAGGACAATTTAATTAAAAACTTAACTGGAGCTTTGAGAAAAAGCCAGCGATATTCAAGGTGTTTGGGTTCGTTTCCCACTGTTCGCCTGTTTAATCTCCCTTCTCTGTTCTTTTCCCTACTCTTATCATAACTTATGTAAGTCATTTTCAAATTAAAATCAAATTGGGCTGTATTTCTGCTGTTTCATACAATGCATACACAGTTTCAAGAAGTAAAAATAAAATGTTGTAAAAATAATCTGTTGTTAATAAGGTATCAAGGCCACTACAGTAAAAATCTTGATAGGAAAATAACATGTTCTGAAGGCCGTGTTGTAGTTAATCCTTTTCATAGTGTTCACCAGTGCTGGATCTCAGGGAAAATAAAAACTCATTCTGAGAGAGTGTTTGGTAGAGCTTCACTTGCCGTATTTATTGAGGGGAGAACAAATCTTTGTAGCATCCATTGGGTGAAGTCTGGCCAGGTGTGCGCTCAGACAGAAACCAAACCGGACAGCCCTTCAGCTTCAAACGCCTCTTATGGGATATTTTATGGCAGGTCAAAAATAATTGTTTTTTTAAACTAATTCTGGCATACAATTCCTGTTACCGTCTGTTCATAAATATCCAAGAAAACATTTTCACAAGGAACATAAAAAGGCGATCTGAGCTGAGTTCCTTGAGTTTAAGGTCTACTTACTAGAAATCTGAAATAGGAACAGAACTATGTTGAGTGAAAAGGAGAAGATATCTGTTTGCTGCAGCGCGCTATGCAGATGACGCTATTTCATCAAAATGGATTTGGAAACAAGCGCTGCAGTGTCCATGGGTTGAATAGCACTGGCCGTGCGCTCGGGGGTGGGGGGAGCTCCCGCGGGCTGCCCCACGAGCGGGTTTGCTTTGACACGAGGAAACGGGGCCCGGGGTCTAAGTCTTTCTGTGAAGTACTAATACAAGCCACAGCACTGACAGTCAGTGGCACTGGCAATATTGGCTCTGCAATATCAATTCCTTTTTGCAAGAGATGTAGTTTTTAATTTCATTGATCTAAGCAGGCATAATAAGTCTGTGGTCCAGATTATTGCTGGGTAATTTTTTCTTAGTCTTCAGCAAAGCAGAAAATGAGCCAGGCTTTACATTTGGCAGCACGAATATGTGGTGTCAATCAGGAAAACTGATTTACAGTGGATATAAATATATATGTATATGTGTATATATATATATATATATATATTCCTCAAATGACTAACGGCATGCCTTCCTGTTGGCCTTGCGCCATTTGCGCTTCTTGGTATTGTGTAAGTTTAGCCACGAAAAAAGAGGCAAAAAGAATATTCATTCTCACAAGAGTGTTCTCAAAGCTGCCGTTGTCTGTCCTTTAAATATGGATTCATGCAATTGTCAAAATAAACATTAGAATCACAAACAAAACATGTTACAAAAATCATTTATAAATGGCACATGCTGAATTTTATGTCCAAACTACCACTTCATTGAATTGAATGGAATTACTGATGCCTGGACTCTTAAAGATTTACGGATCTTTGCCAGTTGACGTGCTGGTGATTTTATAAGGACTCAGTGTACAGGAAGCATGGGGAAAGCTGGGCCCTTGAACCGATCCATGAACCCACATCCCAGCGCCGGTTCCCGAGGGAAACGTCACACTGTGCTGAGCAGGAACCAGAAGCGCGTTGGTGTGAACCCTTTAACCCGACAGATCTCATCAAAAGAACGAGACTGCCCAAATCTCTGCCGCCTCTTCTAAATCCTCATGTGAAAGACACCAAATCAAGAAAATTGGAGAGTACAGTAAGTCAGAAATGGCAGCAACGACAGGTTCATCTCCTGCGTGATGGTTCTCCTCCAGTTTCTGGAACACGAGCGGCTGGACGTCTGTCTAAACTTTGGCATTTACTGAAATAATTTTGAAGTTTTACCACTGTGAATTGAGTTACTTTTGTAAACTTAAATATGCGGGAGATTAGTTACTAACTACAGTAATCAATTCACAGAAGACACTAAAAAACTAAAAGGCAAAATAAGTTGTGACACTTGCCTAGTATAAGTTCATGAGTTGCCAAATTCATTATGACAGAGTACAACAGGTACTGATGAATGAAAAATCATTAATGTAAATTTAAACTAATATATGTGTTCAAATAGTGGAGAGCTTTTTAGAAATGACTTGCAGCGCAAGTTACTCAGTGTCTATTGCATGTATTTTTACAAGAGTTTCTCAAGCCAAGGCTTTGATTATCAAGGCTGGTTCTTAACTTCGTTATCAATGAAAGTTACAACTCTGTAGCTAACAAAACCACGACGTGAGTAATGTACAGAATATGGAGCACAGATTGTTCCATCATGGAATTGTTCAACTTGTTTCAACAGATAAGGAGAAACAGGGACTTTTTGAATCTTTTTTTTTTTATATAGCATGTTGTCGTAATACTTTACAAATACACTGTACAATAATTCTTTTGTATCAGAAGACTTTCATATAGAAAAAAACAGTTCTATAAAACATTCCGTAGTTCATCAGGAAGATCTGGAATAAAACACGGGGCTCTCTTAATCTGTAGGTTAACACAAATAGGGGACAAAACTCTGGCAATTCTTTTGCTCTCGTACATTCCTATTGGGAAAAGGGACACTGGTTATGCCTTAGAGGACATAGAGGAGCATTCTCAGCTTGTGCCTCTCTGTCCAAAGCGTAACTGTACAGAGGAGCTACCTCCAGGAGGGCTGCTCCCCATCCTGCGCCAGCGCCAGCTCCGCGGACTCGTGCTTTAGCTGTACAGGACAATTTGGTTTTGTTTCTAAGCAACGGGTAGATTAGACGATGGCAGTTGGAAGCTGTGAGCGTGCGGTGTTGGATGGAATTAGACTCCAAGGCTTTTTAGGAAGCGATGATTTAGGGTTCGCTGATGTCGATGAACTCTTTCTCGGGGGGAGGGCCACCCCGGTACCAGCTGCAGGTGCCGTCGCTCCTCTTGATGCAGGCGTAGTGCTTGGCCTGGTGCCCGTACAGCCTCCGCTCCATCAGCCAGTCCGTCCACAGGCACTCGTTGGGGGCTGTGATTGAGCAGGGAACCATGTAGCAGGTTGTAATCTAAACGTGAAAACAGTACATTAATTCAGTATGTTGCAGGTCTCTTTAAAAGTGGTGTTTATTCTCAGATAGTATCAAATATAAGAGACCAGCTCCTGCCAGTGACAACCACTTGTGCCTGTAAGGTGGGCTCCACCAGGATAAGTTGGGGAACGAGCTGTTGGAGAGCAGTGTAGGGGAAAGGGACCTGGGGGTCCTGGGGACAGCAGGGTGACCATGAGCCAGCACTGGGCCCTTGTGGCCAGGAAGCCAATGGGACCTGGGGTGGGTTAGAAGGGGGTGGTCAGTAGGTCAGAGAGGTTCTCCTGCCCCTCTGCTCTGCCCTGGGGAGACCACACCTGGAATCTTGTGTCCAGTTGTGGCCCCTCAGTTCCAGCAGGACAGGGAACTGCTGCAGAGAGTCCAGCGCAGCCACCAAGATGCTGCAGGGAGTGGAGCATCTCCCGTGTGAGGAAAGGCTGAGGGAGCTGGGGCTCTGGAGCTGGGGAAGAGGACACTGAGGGGGGACTCATTCCTGGGGATCAATATGGAAAGGGGGAGTGTCAGGAGGATGGAGCCAGGCTCTTCTGGTGACAACCAGTGACAGGACAAGGGGCAATGGGTGCAAACTGCAACACAGGAGGTTCCACTGAAAGGTGAGAAGAAACTTGTTCCTGGTGAGGGTGGCAGAGCCTGGCCCAGGCTGCCCAGGGGGTTGTGGAGTCTCCTTCTGTGCAGACATTCCAACCCGCCTGGACACCTTCCTGTGTAACCTCATCTGGGTGTTCCTGCTCCATGGGGGGATTGCACTGGATGAGCTTCCCAGGGCCCTTCAACCCCTGACATTCTGGGATTCTGTTAGTGTTTTTCTATACTCACTTTGCAGCCGCAGCCCATTTGATATCTCTGATTAAGACTCTTCTTTTGAGACAAGGATAAATCATCCCATGGTTCAATGTAGTTGCATAAATGGATGAGGACTTTGCCATCACTTAAAATTTGACCTGCAGCATGAAAAATAATAAAAATAAGGCAAGTAAATAAAACTCTGTTCTAAATATAGAAATAAATCACAAGAATATCTGAAGTTTTTAACTAATTGCACCAAATTAGTTGTATTTCACCCTTTTTCAATAAATGCTATTAGACAACTTCTCTGCTGATTGCAAGCTGAATAAATGTTAAAGATTTAAGAAGGATATTTTTCCAAAGATGCTGATAATCTGCCAGCAAGGGACGGGTACAGCGCAGTAGTAGGTTAAACTAGATTCCAGGGTTCTGTAGGAACATCTGAGATTACTTAGAGCCCCAAATCCACATGCACATAGGCAGGTGTTGTCTCAGTAATCATGTTTGTGTTTCTGGGGAAATCAGTGCTGTTGGTTTTAAAGAAATAATAATGGCATACTTCCTATTTAGTGATTACATAGTTACTGACTTCGACTTTCTTTGAAAGTGCTTCGAGATCGTCAAGGAGGGATGGAAAACATGTAAGATCACAGTATAATTACAGCTTTACGTCATTTGTACATTTAATTGTGTTTGTATTAATTGGAGTGTACATAAATACATTACTTTTTAACAAGGGCTGGCACATTTTTGCAAAGCCAATCTAAACAGTTACTTCTGGTCTTATAGTTATGCTGGTTTTGTCATATTTTACCTGTCAAAAGATACTGTTTTTTGTTGTTAGCTTCTAGTTTCACTCCACAGAGTGACGAATCAAAAGGGGTATAGACATACTGCACATCCTTGAGCTTCTCAAATCCTTTAAACATCTGAAAATTATCAGAAACAGAAAGTCAGTACTGGAAAACAACCATGTGAAAACAGTTGCAAACAACAGCTGAAAGGAATTTGTGGTGCATCTCTTATATGAGAAAACACCAATTACACCCCTTCTCTACACTAAATGAAATGTGTCCATTATGTTTAGAAGGAAATTAGGTCTTAGTTCTTTAAATTAGAGGGGTTTAGATTTGCTTTTTCAGTGTTTTTAATGGATCTTTAAGGCTTTCTCCTCAGTTAATATTCTACTCTACCATCTTCCCTTTAATGCAGACAGCGTTCTCTCAACGGTGCTGCAGCGTTGTGAGATGCAGAAGTTTCTCAGTATATGAATACAGGAAATTTGATCTTGACCACTGTAGTGGGGTGTATCTCCAAAGACATGACACGCGCTAAGAACCTTGTTCTTGTGTTCTGTCATTAAAGCAAGCTGGGTTGCCATGTCCAGAATTTTGCCCAATGCGACCTTCTCAAACATCTGTTGGAAAATGGGATCCAGCTCGTAGAACGCGTTGATTTTCCTGAAGGAAAATTGATGGAATAGAAAAGGCCAAAGTTGTTGTCACTGGGATTCTGATCCAAAAATATTGTGTGTGAATTTGAAATGCTTAGTAGAAAACCCAAACCAAACCTAAACAAACCAGTATCCTGTACAAAGCAGCAGTGAAAATAATAGGAAATGCATATAATGATGAAAATGTGTGAGGTGTTACTAGGTAAGATTATCGGGTCTGTCGGCCCCACACAGAGGTGGGCAGGCGAGGAGGAGGAGCAGGGCACGGGCTGGACACCGGTGCCTGCTCCAGCGAACAGCGCGGACAGCTTCTAATGCCCCTCACCGCATCTACGCTAACTCAAAGGCAGTATGCAGACAACACACATTGATTTAGCTATTAAATAAGAAAAAAGATAAATATCCATGGCGACTTATAATGGAGACAGGTTAATATTTAAGTAAGTTTGGTGTTTGTTTTTTGGGGGTTGTTTTGGTTGTGTGGTTGGGGGTTTTTGCTTGTTGTTTTTTACATTATTGCATTATTTGCATGTTTACCCTGTGACCTGATTCAATCCTGCGTTGTGGTGTGGTCCATGGAAGGTTCTGGAAGGAGCTCATGGAGGTAGAAAGGTAGGGTGCGGGGTTAGGAGAACAGAGAGATGTGAGCCCGACACTCCCGTGTGCATCGATCCCATCCTGTCCCGAGCAGTGTCGCTGACACCACTGCAGAGCTATCGCTTCAGGATTCCACAACACTTTTTTAAGACTATCTGTATTACCTGCAGTGTGTCAGGCATGTTCCCGTTACAATAATTACATTCTTCTTTTTGTTCTCTAAACCTTTTCAACTATATCGTGGCTTGTTTTCTTAGCTTTCCGTAGTGACTCTTCTCTAGCTTTAGAACTGCGTGCACCTCTGTAAGGTGGAGATATCGCTGTATTTAGCTTTAATACCTCTTATTCCCACTGTGAGGAGACCCCACTGTCTTGTAAAAGAAGTCTAATTTTTTCCGTAGGTTTCTATCCATTCAGCTTCTGCAGAAAATATTTAGCAATTTCACTTATACTAGTTTAATTAGGTAAAATGTGTTGATTCCGTGTATGACAGTAATCTCTTTGGCCTTACTTTGCTGCTCTGATAATACAGGACAGTGTCACGAAAGCTAATGGCACTGTTTTAATTCTTGGGTGGCTCCTCAGAGTAAGTAGGATAACCAAGTCAATAACAATAATGTTAGGAAGATGAATATTAAATTGCATATAAATCACATATTTTCCTTTCTCTTTAGTATAGTGCTGTAAATATTGCAATAAAAGAAAGTAACACGTATAACTTCTTAACATGCCCACCCAACTCTGAGAGGACTGTTCCATTTATCGTAACTGCGGGCCATCACATTTACAACATGAGAAATCGGTCTGAGTGAAAAAAGACAAAAACAGTGCAAAGAGAACATTCTGCCATTTGACATATGCTGACTTAGATTATTTTACATGTTCTCATCTGAGGGAAGAGGCAAGAAATCGCGTTACCCAGTTCCTGCTCTGGTCGGCAAGCTTGGAGTTACTGAGGAGACTGAGAGCCCCGTGAGGTAACTGCTGGGGGGCTCGGTGCGGCCAGCCCGTGCTGGGCAGCCTGGGCACTGTCCTGCTACACCGAGCTGGCCAAAGCTCACTGATTTTATACACCATCATATTATTTTATTGGATTATTTTGCACTTAGCAAATATTTACAAGCATGAGCTATTTAAAATCCATCACTCTCTTCGCTTTTGTAACTTGACGTGGACTTTACAGTGTTACCCAGAACACTTTCAAACTTCTGTTAATTTAAAAGTATTTCTCATTAATTTTTCAGTATACCCAGCCCTGTTCAATTTTTCCTCATATGCCCACTGTCAATCGTATATTTAGAATAAACCGGTTACATCACTCTTTGCCAGTTCCTGTACAGTTTCCCAGGTGCAGTTGCCTTTATGGGCCGATAATTCCCCAGCCAGCCCGCAGAAGAGCCGCAGCTGGCAGAAGCTGCTGTGTTGCGGAGCCTTCAGACAAAGCCGCTGTTGTCGTGTTTGCTGGAGCCAGGGTGAGCTCGGCTCCGCTCAGCTCCCTGCTGCCCAGGGGAAGCACCTGGAGCTGGGACTGTTAGCACCCATTGGTCTTTATCTGATGATGTAGAGCATCTTTGATTGGAAAATAAAGCGCTCAGGTCTGCCCAGTACCAGCTGAGTTGCCTTAATGGAATTACATGAAGATCTGGCACTGATGCCTTCACCTAGGAAAATTTGGGAGAAACTCCAGAGCAGCCCCCCATATGAAGGTGTTTCAGAGATTTCCGTGTGCTGTCACTGAACAATGGGATGACAGACTGAAAATAACAACACAGGCTAGACTTCTCAGTCTTCTCTTTTGTCCTGAAGTATAAGATGATTTGCATTTCTATAAAGTTGCTGAAATATCAGTAGCAAGAGACAACTGAAGTGCTAGTGGGAGGAAAGAGAATTGCTCTGGTATTTATATACGTATTTTTGTAAAGAAACATTTGAAAATACCCTTAATACTTTAAGAAGACAGAAAGCAACAGATGGTGACAAGTTTTGGGGTTTGTTTTAGCAAGGTAAAAAGAACTGGCGTGCTGAATTTGCTGTGAAACCTTAACAGGAGTCATAACCATCCTTGGGAATGTTTTGAGATATTCTTGTTTACTGCAGATTTTTCTTAGTAAGACCCCTTTGAACTCATCTACGTTGTTTCTGAAAGCACGTAGCCGTTCATAATGATCTGCTTAAGTGTTCCCAATAAATGTAGTAATACAAATCAATGCAAAGAATATAAAATCATCTTCTCTGAAAAGTGAGAGATAAAACCACCTAGAAAACTTAAAACAAATAACCAAACCAAACCAAACACCCCATCAACACTCACACATTTTAATTGCAAGGGACTACCTGGCTTTTGTGTATTCTGGAACAGGTAGGTCATGCTCTTTTTTACACCAGAGGGATTTTGCTGGTGACTTGGACAGGATCAGGACACGTCTTTTTGAAGTACATTAATGAACATCTCCTTATTGGAGCTGAACAAATCATGGAAAAATTCCGTGTGATTCCGAGCCACAGTATTTTTGGGTGCTCCCACTTTGCTCTCCTAACAGCATTCATGCAGCGGGATTTTTGTTTGGAGGAGCATCAGGGAAGGTCTCTTGTTTCTGCAAAGACCTCTATTCACTTATGAACAAAAGTCCTGGCTATTTCAGCTCTGTTCATGCAGTTTGCATCGTCCACTCCGAGAGCTGTGATACCATAATGCAACTAACACAGCTGTGGAACATCTGCCAGAAACAGCACATGTATTGAACACCGTTCACAGACTGAAGTATGTTTTTATAGTCTTCATAAAGCAATTGCGAGTAACGACAACTTTTGTTAAGTACAGTTATTTAGCAAGCAACTCATAAATGTCAGAACAGTTTTCTTTCTCTTTTTTTTTTCCCCTAGTTTGATTTATTCTGTGTAGTTCACCTGGGTCTAACTGTGGAGGCAGCCGGAGCCTTTACCACCTGAAAGCATTTAGGGCTAAATTGTAGTCACATACATAGGTTATCAGCACTGAACTTCAAAATAGCTAAGTGATTCCATGTACCTTTATTTGTTTGATTTCATACCGGATCATTTTGTGGCTATCAAGAGGATCATCACTGGCAGGAACCACCTTTTCGCTGGATATTTTTGCTCGAATTGCTGTAATAGAGGAAAACATTTAAGTGCAAATAAGCATATGTCTGGTTTTAGAAGAAATAGCAAAAATCATATTGATAGATTTCAGCATTGTTTTTACACTTTAGCTAGAAGTAGATTTTAAGACTTGTTTCTATAAGAACACTAGATTGAAGTAAACTGCCGAAAATAAAGTTAAGTGGGCTACCTATGATATACATCTGAATTTCCATGAATCTGGAAATCTGAATGAAGTTACCACTCAGTTTTCACAGAAACGGTTCACCAGAATCTTGGAAGGACTTCATTATAATCAGTGAGCAAAGGCAAAGGCTGCTCCTGTTGATGACAGAAGAACCGGCGATCAATGGCATAGACGTGAAGTCTGAAAGACTGTGCCAGGCCAGATTAAAGCGTCAATTTTGTGCATGAAATGAGAAGACAAGATGAGAATAATCTTTCATATGCTTTTCTGAGACTATGGATTATAGCATTTTTCTTAACACAACATGTCAAGTTGTGTTCACCTGTATCAATTTATTACTTCATCTTTTGACACATTTATTTTCTATTCTTTGAAGAAGGAAAGTATGAGGTTTTACGAAAGAAGAAATGGTTTATTGTCCTATCTGTGTGTTTGAGGCTTCTCCCTCATATATGCGGTTTAAAACATACCGGGACTATCAGGCACGGGGAAGAACAGGATTCTAAGCATATGGTACATGGCCAAAACATTTCTTTGATAGATTGACCTCAAAACATTCTATCTAAAGAAAAGGAATAAGAAAGCCAGATGGTAATTTTCTTTGCAGCCAAATAGAGGTCAGTCCCATCTAATAATGGGCAATTCTCACTCCCTCACTTATTAGCAGGGCAAACTAGATGTAATAATCCACACAGTGCAGATGCCTGCAGCTTCAAAGCTTGAGTCCTCTATCTTTTGGCAATGCTCCCTCCTCCCGAGCCTTTTAAACTCTTTTAAAAGAGCATTTTAGACTTACGGGTTGGATTGGAAGGAAAGAGTTCTTTTAAGTATGAAGAGCAAATTCCTCATTTCATATGGTAAGTGGCAGCATCTCTTTAATCATCTGCAGATGCGCCGTGTTCCCACAAATTAACAGTACTTCTTACGTGCTTTGATCTAATTCCAGATGAAAAGTGTTGTGGATCTGCGTATTATACTGCTGGAAAGGTCAAATTAGAATCATGTTGGTTTGTTTTGCATTGCTTTCCTTTGCATCGTTATTACCTAAAAAGAGGTTTTCCCATTAAAGCGTTCATTCGCTACAGAGGGTGAGGGCTGAGCCAGCCGTTAGGAGCTGGCTCCGTTATTCTCCATACACATACCATAACGCGGGTTTTAGGCAGAGTATGTTTTCCTGCCTACTCAATGCAGACATTTGTAGGATAATTAAAACTACTTTTCCCCTTGTCTTTAATGTTGAAACGTTACTCATTTTCATATTTGTATTAAATTGTGCTTGTTAGCGTCTGAGAGGAGCATTGGAGGTGATCAGTGATAGCTCACAGCGGCTCCAGGCTCACAGTACAACGGTTTGGGGTTTGTCATGAAGAGAGCTCTTTCTGGGTGTGTAGAAGAAAATGAAAACTACTTTTATGTTGTCTGTGTTTCATTCATTTGTTTGTTTAAGAGAAAGCTTCCAGATGGTGAAGGAAGACCAAATTGAGAGTTTTATTTTTTATCTTTTTTAATGACAAGGAAGTTTTATTGCTACAGGATGTCTGAATTTTCAGTTATTTGGGTTTTACTTTTCTGCTCTCCTGAAACCAGATTCAAATGCACACAGATCTTCTGGGGCCTTCTAATCCTTCTTGGTTTGCTTTTTTCTGTGTTTTAATATATTTTTTTTCAATCAGTGCCGTCTAGCTGTCTCCTAAACCCTCTTATTCGTGTGGTTGCTTCTGTTTTCAACCACAAGCACTTCCTGATGCAGCATTCCTGGGCCGCCCATCTCCCTGTCCTCGCTCGTGGTTCGGAGGGCGGTTCAACCCCGGATTCCTGCTCGTCCGCCCTCCCCTAGAAAAGGTTCCAGTGCCCCGTGGCTGCCTTGGCTTCTCTGGGCCTGACTGAGAACAACCTCTGCTTGTTGAGTTGTAATAATGGCATTTTATCTGTCACTTATAGGATTCCTATGAGGAAGTTGCATATATGAAATACATAGGCACAGCCTCCGGATTCTAGTGCCAATATCTCCGCGTGCCTCCAACTCACCCCGCATTAAAAACACGTACTGTTTTTCAAAAGATATTCGCTCTCATATTCCAGTAGTAGGATGTGGCATTTCACAGAATCCCAGAGTGTCAGGGGTTGAAGGGCCCTGGAAAGCTCATCCAGTGCAATCCCCCCATGGAGCAGGAACACCCAGATGAGGTTACACAGGAAGGTGTCCAGGCGGGTTGGAATGTCTGCACAGAAGGAGACTCCACAACCCCCTGGGCAGCCTGGGCCAGGCTCTGCCACCCTCACCGGGAACAAGTTTCTTCTCACATTTAAGTGGAACCTCCTGTGTTCCAGTTTGCACCCATTGCCCCTTGTCCTGTCACTGGTTGTCACCAGAAGAGCCTGGCTCCATCCTCCTGACACTCCCCCTTTCCATATTGATCCCAGGAATGAGTCCCCCCTCAGTCTCCTCTTGTCCAGCTCCAGAGCCCCAGCTCTGGGCTCCGGCCGCCCTGTCCCGTTCTGCCTGTGCCAGCCGCACGTGTCCTGGTGCTGCAGGTATTGCAGGACAAGGGTCTGTCGAGTCCATCAGCTCGGCTGTTGGACACGCAGTGTTGGAAATGTCCTGAGAATATTTTTATTCTTTCTTTTCTGAATAATAATAAACATCTCGCAAGCATTTCTACATCAACAGAAGGTAATTTTGAACTGGGTGAAGGACAGAACTGAGTATAAAATGGGATATAGTTGTGTTTAGATAGTCCAGGGTTTTACACAGTATAAAACTGTTTATATAGAATAATGGTAGGAAGTTAGACATTAACTGCATCTTTCCTGGGTGATCTCTCTCTATAATTAGCTATGCTAATTATTTACTTGTAAATAAACTGTACCATCACCTTGTGTAATAGCAATTTTAATGAACATGAAGAACTACTTCTACTAGAGGCCTCTTCAAAAGAAATGCACTGCCGTTAGATCGTGAGATATGCAGTGAAATACAACCATCTTTTTCACAGCAGACAGAGAACTGAGCAGTGAAGTGAAGGCTGTTCCACGTCATAGATACAGATGGAATCAGAATAAAGTAAATCCTTGCGCTTCATCCACTGAAATTCATCTGCTCCCTGAAAATAGCAGACTCGGAGCTATTTCTGAGGCACTGACAAAGGGAAAACTGTTTAGTGCTGAATTACTCTCATTGTTACAAGTTAGTATTATTTAATAATACATTCTTTATGATACTATTTGAGATAGTATTATACAAGTTTTAAGATGATGCTGTTTAGCCTTTTTCCTTAACCTGTTGGCCACAGCACTGTTGTTTGAAGACAGGCAACTTGACTCAACAAAAGTAATCAACTTTATTACTGCTTCAAAAATGGAAAAAAATGACTTCTCCAGATTAACTTTATTATCCTAAGAAATAAACAACAAGGGAGAAGGCAAACAGTGATGAATAAATGAGATCTTCTTCCCCTAGTATCTGTTAGACATCAGCAACTGTATAACGACCAATACTTGCATAGGAAAATATTTTGGATATTACTGGACAAAAGAACAAGAATTTATAATTTCTTTTGCATATTCTTATTTTATATATAGAAACCTAAAAATAGATCAAATATAAGTAAAAATAAAAATATACCTAAAAAGAGTATAAATTTTAAAGATGGACAGATAGAGAGGCAGACACTTGGAGCTCTGAAAATCTCTTCTTTCATCTGTTTGGACTCTGAAAACCGTCAAGCCGCATCCTGAACAATGATGTCAGGTGTGTTTAGGTCACAATACTGTGAGAAATACAAACTATTATTAAACTGTTGTTTTAAGTTGGGGTTAGTTCAGTATTTTTGTCTCTGGAGTAAGATTTCTATCAGAAGAAAAATGTCATCTAGAATCAAAAGATTCATAGATTATTATCAGGATGGATGCATCCAGTTTGGAATATTAGCTGCACTGGAGTTTCCATTGTATCAGTGATAAACTATGTAATACGTACGATTCATTAATTCACATATTTTTGGTTAGGGAGTTGCAGCTTAAAGCAAAACTCCGTTAATGAGCTCCAGTCCTTGAGGGATAGGTAGGTTAATGAAGAGGAGGGCAGGGCTGTCTAGACTGGGATGCCTTAGCTGTTTTTTGTAAAAACAGGGGCTAAATCCTGTCCCTTAGCCTTGCAATAGATCTGAGGCCCGTGCACAGAGCAGCGTGTTCTGCGTGTGTCCCGGTTTGCCTGGAGATTTATCTCCTTTTAGGCACCTCTATGGCCACTTTTAACTTTTAGAAACGTCTCCTCCGGCATTGACACGGCACCAAACAGAGGAGCTACCGAAACACAGAGGGCGGTCTCTGATTGCACCCCGTCCTTTGTGTGAACGTTCTTGCTCCGTGGCGTTAGCCCTCGTTAATAAAAGCCACGAGTCCTGACGGGCCCAGGTGATGAGATCCCATTTGAGACCTGAGATCACAACCAGGAGCAGCAACGTCCATCCAACAGGCACCTTGAGGAAGAACCTGTGTTGGGGCTGTGGCCTCCAGCTCAGCCCGGCTGTACCAACCACAGGTACCCGAGCAGAAACGGCACCTGCGGCACTTGGAACAGCTTTGCTCTTCAGAAATCAAGAAAGATTATTTCATATCGCACGAGTTTATAATCCAAATCAGCTTTGCTACAAAAACCTCGAAATGAGACTTAAAAAGTTATGCTGACAGGAAAAGAAAGATCTAAGTTGCTAAGAAGTTACGAACAAGGTTGCAGTAATGCCTCACGCAGCTCCTTCTTTTTTCTTCTATTTGCCTCAGTTTAGCCCGTTCACTTTCCTAAATAGGAGTGATTTTTGAGCACTTATTTCTACCCGTCTCTTTAATGTCTGACACTTCAATCAAACTGTTGCCAGATCCTGTTGCTCTGATGTGGACAAGGCAAAAGTGGCACAAGGAGAGGGATCTAAATAGGAGTGTATTGCTATGTGGAAGGCTTGAGGGTGGCATCCCAAATATTTATGGCAACAGATAGAGAAAGCGTCCAAATGGGCAAAAAGAGACAACAAAGTGAAATTACGTATCAGTCAGTGTGTAGTATCAAATAAAGCAAAACTATGGACACATAACATAAATATATATAGATGTAAACATGAAAGCATTCACATACACAATATGCAGCTGTTTCTGCACACCCTTCTCCTGTAAGATTACCTCAAACTTCTATCTATCAGAACTATTTCATCCTTGGGGTGCAGTAGCTTCAACTTGCTACACAAATGTCTCGAGTTCCTGCAGCATCGGACCCGGGATGTGCGTGGGGGAAATTCCACAGCGAGAACCGCGGCAGCACCAACCGCACGCACCTCAGGTTCTTCAAAACTTGATGTTGCCATGCAAAAATTCTTCTTGGCCAAAATTCTTGTTGTTTTTTGTGGAGGGTTTGGGTTTTTTTTTAATCAAAAGCCTATATATATATTTTTTTTTTCTTTTTTCTCAAAAGAGTTTAACAAGGAGGTTTGCTCTTCAGGATTCTGCCTCATTGCAAACACTTTTGCGCTATTTTACGTGTCCGAGGGCAGGAAGTAGCACTGCTGCCCTGGGCCTCACCTCCCAGCTCGGTTCTGCCAGTGCCAGCGGCTCTGGAGTGTCTGGGTTTGTACAGCGCTGCAAGCGTTCAGCAGAACGTGCCACAGAGTACAGCCCCATTGCTCGTTTGAAGGTCAAGATTTAGGTCCAGTGATCTAAAAGAACTGCAGAGTAAACCAGGAAACAGCAGAAATGCCCCTGGATTTGCAGGCCGTGCCGGGCCGCGGTGTGAAAGGGCTGTTGCTGGCCCTGTGATGATATTAACAGATCTCCTTGTATTGTTTCCCTCCCATCTGAGATCTCCATTGTTCATTGTGGAGGGGGAAGGAGCTGCTTGTGAAACCTTTGTAAAACTGTGTTTATGCTCTTTTTGTAACCCTCGCTATGAAATGGGGCTAATCTTCCTACTTTGTTGGGTGTGTCAGAAAATAAGTTCATAGTAAATCGTGCTAATACAACTTTACACCCACCCACTGGTGTGGGCGAATCAAGTATCGTGTTGAAATTTGTAGAAGATAGCTCTGATCCCAATATCAACCCAACAATACGAGCCTCGTTTGTGACCAAGACTGTACAGTATCAGAATGAGCTGATAAATACATGCCTGTCTTTTTTTTAAGAACATAGACTCCTCGTTTAAATGAACTATGAAAGGCTTTCTTAAATTTATTTGCCTTTAATTGTTTTGCAGTATCATAAGGACAGCTTTCCAGAACTGATGCATTAACTAATCAATGACATAATTGATGGTGAAGTTCATTTACATATTGGGATAAACTACTTTGAAATGACTAGAGACTGCAGTACAGTGTTGAAGTGCCACAGGTTACGTTACAGCCAGGACTAAACGAAGCCAAGAGTTGCCTGTTAACAAACATTTGCAACTGAAGCAGAGATGATTATTTTCAGAGCGCTTCCCACAGAGTTAAGAAAGAAAGGGGTTTATCCATACCCTGTCACTCTCTATCAGTGATCAGCACAATCCAGGACCACCCCTCCTTGTAGTATACACATTTGAAGTATTTTGTATTTGTAAGAGAAGAAAGGGGGCAAATCTGATAATGAGATTTCCTAGCAGTGCCCATCTTCAGTTTTGGGAGTGAGTTAATTCAGTGGATTCAGGATGAGACTGGAGAGGAGAAGCAGCTTGAACTCACAGGAGGGACTAATTCAGTCCTCCTTATCACCAAAGAGCTGCTCCAGGTGGAGGTTCAGCAAAGCAAACTAACTCAAAGTTTGTGAGCAGAACTGGCCTCATCTACCGTATTCACCCAAACTCAAGTTACAGTAAAATAATGCTAGAATTCCAAGATGAATGCCTCTGCAGATAGGGTATAGACACACTGCTTCATTCACCGCGTTTGGGTGTAGATGCTGCAGATACTATAGCCAGTGTAGTGTGCTCAGTCTTACAGACTCTTGGTCTGGTGAAGAATGCTGACAAGTGGCACTGCAGAGCTGCCAGAGGAACCCCAGAACACACACGTGCATGCTCGGCTTCCATGGGTACGGGTTTATGACCAAAAAAAGAAAAAGCAAATCTTTAGATTGGAAACTAAACATCTGATACGCTTCAGTTTCCTTGCAGAGAGCGAAGAGAGTCAGCAGGCAGGGAGAATAATCTTAACCACGGAAAGGAAGAGGAATCTGCACAGAATTTGTCGCAGCAGGCAAAAATTAATGGCCCCACTTTCAAGCAATACTGCACAGGATAGAAAAGATAGAATAGATACCTGGGTAGATTTCAAAATAAAACAGTGTGCATTGGCCGCTGATTGGCTTCATTGGCCGATGAAGCCTCTTAAATGTACAGGAGGTTGTAAAAGTGTTGCTCCCTCCGTACTCATCAGCCGTACTCGTTCCCTGCGCAACGCTGCGCATCGGCAGCTGAACATCCCTTGGTGCATCTGCTTAGTGTAAAGCTGCGAGTTTCACCAATGAAGAAAGCAAATTCACTTGCCTAAATATGCATTAATATGTATTCATATGCCTAGATATGGAAAGGATTATAATTTCTCAAAATCCATATGAAAGGAAGAAGTATTAACAGCATAACACGATCATTGTAAATTTGGGCTAAGCTCACAGGTATGGGTAATGCTGCCAAAAGAAGGCAATTTGTCCAAAAGAAGGCAAAAGTTATTGCTTGACTGACATCAACGTAATGTTTTAAAATAAGTAATTAAATACCTAACATGTAGCTTTACATACAGCCTGATGTTTTTAAAGCAGATTATTTTAGAGACTTAGAAATAGCATCCAAAAGGATCAGCAGGGATGCTCCGGCTGTCTGAGCTCCCAGTGTGTCTGTGCTGTGCGCAGGTACCTGAGCACCCACGGCCCGCTCACTTAGAGAACAGTGCATCCATGGATCTGCTGAGACCTTGTGGAAATCTTTGTGTCACTTGCACTTTAAGGAAACTAAGTATTGAGTAATGCCATCAAGCGCCAGTGCCAGGAGAATAATGTCATGGCCTAATGAGTTGCCCTTAATCTGAAATGTTTAAGATCTTTTCAAAGCAAGTCCCTTAATGGCAAATATTCTGGTTTCTCTGTTTATGCTGAAGGATTTGCCAACTACAGTCTCATTAAAATGCCTTTTTTTTTTTCCCTTCCCATTTGTAATTTTCTTCCTTTTTCTCTGCTCGGGGTCCAGACGCAGGCTTTGCTGGTGCTCTAACTTCATTTCACACAGTTTGAGCTGAGAAGATCTGCACTGTATGCAAAAAGCTCTGCACTCCCTGTTCTCAAAAACTACTTTTTATTGGTTCGGTTATTTGGCTTTCAGCGCGGAGGCACATAAATCCCTATCTCTATACCCAAGTTACGCTCACAGCCAACATGCGCTTTTGCAAATTGACTCAAATGTGTGTGTGATCTTTCAGGATCTGGTTGTTATGAATTTACTGGAATAGCCTTCATCCTCTGTTTGTTATTGCACCCATTGTTAACTTGTCTAAAGAAGAATTTGGCATCCATGTAGTGTAGGTGCTGTCCTTCTAGTGCAAAATACATCTGTTTAATTCTGTTCTTCTGTTATATATATATATGGTTTACAATGGCCATAATTCTTTCTATGCCAAGCACTTCCAGTCATCTAGAGACCACTTCTGCCATGGGTGTCCAAATGCCTTACCATCAATTGTTGCTTTTGTTGTTGTTCTTTGGCGTGTTTGTTTGTATGGGGCTTTTTTAATCAATATTTGCTGGCTACCGTCTTCACCTCTGAAAAATAGTTTCAGAGTATTCACGTATTTCTTCTCGTCTTATACCAAAGACTCCAGATCTTGTGTGGGATGAGGGGGAGGTTGGAAGTTGAGTCTGGGTACTGAATGAAAACTGGTGCATTTTGTCAAAATGGGCCGTGTAATGTTTGTGGGAGACCAGAGACGACCCCCGGGCTCCCACAGGACTGCTGCCAAATTATTGCCAGTAACAACCAGTTTGGTGATGGGATAGAACAACGCACGGCTTCGGGAATCAATCTGGCGACCCTTTTGCGGTTGGCACAGCCCTACAGTGCGGGTTTTCCACACGCTTTTTGCTTTTGGTGCTTACAACATAGAGAAGATTGCATTGATTTGCAGTTTGGATTTCTGAGTTATTTGTGACCTTTTCATTGTTCCTTCAACAGAGAAATAGATCATTGCATCAGGGTATCTGCTGAGATGATGGATCAGCCTTTTATATATATATATATATATACTTTCTTTCCTCTTTTGAGAACCCATCTAGATGCTATTGAATCGTCTTTAAACACCTGAAAAAGAGCAAAACTGCCCCAATACTGAATCTGAAAAACTCTTCTCCTCTGTGTCTGCACCATGGATTTCTTAACTCTACGTGATCAGTATTCCTAGACCCAAAGTCAAGGAATCTTCCACTCTAAAGATGCTTGTGCTAGTTAGCATGTAGAGCCAATTTTATTTTTCTTGCTTTGTATTTTAGTTTTCTGGTATTTTATCAATAAAAGCTTATAGCCATCTGTAAAAGAACTATATCTCTGGCACAGTAATTAACTGAGCCACACTTTCTGAAATCACAAGAAAGAAAAATAGTGGAACTTAACGGACTATTTGGACATAAGTGTTTTGGATCTGTAACCACAGAGCTTGCTGAAGAATGTCACTGTAACAAAATCAGCCTTTTTCCTTTATTCTATGGAAAGCAATGCATAGAACGGCACTGCTTGGTCTTGGTGGTGCTTCAGTCGCATGAGAAGGTGAATGTGGTGAGATAACAACCATACCAGTGACTGAAAAATCAAAGCCTTAAAACTTCAACACTTGGGCTAAAAGAATTCCATTGAAATTTCTTTTCTAGATGATAAATTAGGATATTTCATCATCCACTGTTATTCAAGGCATTTTTTTATTCAGAGAAAAAATACTGCATTCCAACAACTCACCTTCTTGAAAAACCCCTTGAACGCTTCTGGAGTCGATAAAGCAGATATCAGGGGTTATTTTATCACCGTTTGCTCTGGATGTTAGTTTGCACTGTGTTAGTTTGCAATGCGAATGCTTGGAGAATCGGGTAAATCTCTGTGTTGCACACACAAACCTGCCCACGAGCGGCGTGTCCGGGCGGCTCTCAGGGCGCAGGACGCCGCGGAGGCTCCTCGGGGCCCAGCGAGGGCAGGATTCTGTGCATCTCTGTGTGTTTCTGGCTCCAGATGCAAAAATTCCTTGTGTTGAAGGCAAGAGTGGATCAGCTTTGGCTCCCTCGTTAAACCAGATTAGGCAGTTGCTTGTGTGGTTTGGTTTTTTAATTAGAATACATTCAATTTATGAGATTGAGGTTTCCAAATCTTGATTTTACGGAGTTTCAAAAAGAAGAGGTGAGTGTATTTTTAACAGATGCGTGGTATTCTTTTAACTTAAATATTACCTAAAAAATAGCACGATTTCCTAATGTTCCAGGTCAGTTTTATTTTTCTGCACTGTTTTTACAGCTGCTACTCATGTTACCAGAAATATTTCTCCCTACTTCACAAGCCTCAAATACCACATCATTTGACTAGTAATCAACATCTGCCCAATTTCAGCTGCAGAATAACGCTCTCTTTATACTCCCAAGTCTGCAGAACAACATACATGATGTTATTGTGGATTTCCATTCATAGCTGCGCTCCCCCTCCTCCGCGCGGAAAAACCCTCGGTACCGAGATACTTTTTAATGAGAAAGTTAGGGATTAAAGTTGGCCCGTTAATAGGATTAAGAGTCTGGCAGTCTTTCATGCTCTGTGTTCTGTATTATTTAATCTCTGTTTCTAAGCTCGCGCGTTGTTTTCCGCACAGTGTGTGCAGAATGTTGGTTTTGAAATCACGGGCTTTTAGTTTCTTAGCACTTTTCTTTAAAGTAGCAGTTCCTGATTTTCTGATCCTGCATTTATAACGTGCTCAGCAATGAGTCACTGTTACTGAGTCACTTCTACATCGGCCAGCCTGCGTAATTCTTCTGAGATTTCATTTTACTACACAATACTGGGGTTTTTTTTCAAAATGCTTAATTATTTGCTGGTTGTCAAGTACATTCTAATTGGCAGGAGCGTTGTGCGCAGTGCGCCTCTCTCCCCAGAGTCCCGTCCCGTTGTTCGCGGTCACGATGGCGCCTCGTTTCACAGCCACCCGTTGAAGCTGTTGGGAACCCTGCCACGAGAAGCTGGGCGAGCACAGGGAGGAGAGCGACTGCGGTTCTGCAGCCCCAGCCCCATTTTCGTGCTCAAATGGCGGGCTCTGAGCAGCGGTAACTCCAGCAGCTGGGGCGCGATTGTGCGAGCTGCTGGCAGCACAAGCCGAGCCTTACACGTGAAAAGTACCTTAGGAGACAGACCGGACATGGAGTTTGGAAGGAAGGTCTCAAAGTGTTTGCTTCTGCCTTAAGACCTGAAGTAGATACAGGATTATTTGTAGATCCGATTCAATTAATATTTCCTACTCCCAAACGGGAAATTCGGTCTTTATCATAGGAGGCTGTTTCGCCAACATGTTTTGAGTTGCCCCTGCAAATGGAAGGACTCAAACTGCGAGCGCCACGGCAGCGCTCGCACAGCTCGCCAGCATTCAGCAAAGACAGGTACCAGTACACAGAGCTGTAACCAGTCATCAGCAGCACCATGTCTGCAGCCAGCGCAGCCCAGGTCTGTACTTTGGAAAGCATTTAGATGTTTCAGGCTACAATGCCAAGAAACATGTGTGTACTGCAATGATAAATTCTAATAATCAGGCATTCGTACCAGTGATGGGCCTTTGCAGGGTTGCAGGTATTTTTTCTTTGGTAAGAGCACTCTAAGTGCATCAAACACTGTTAATGTGTATGAAAGTATGCATGACAGGCAAGGAGGAAAAATTACTATGTCATTCTTTCATACTTAAAGAAACCTGTCCCCTTCTGTATACCTGACCCTGGCAGGACATGATGCAGCTAAAACAGGTGAAAGGTGGGGTTGGTACTTATGTCACTTATGAGCGTGTTGAAATGTGAGTTGAGGGTAAAATGTTTATTTTTCAATATTCTTTGTTAATGAAGTTGACATGAGTCATATGAGAAGAAGGGGACGTGGGGAAGGCTCTGACGTTGATGGTTTCCACACTGTGTTCTGGCCACTCGTGGGCTCTGCAGAGCAGGGCAGGAATTGAGCTTTTCCCAGCCACTTTCTGAGGCCGCGGGGCTAAGGGAATTACCTCATTTTCAGCATTAAACCTACAAACACGAGTAGCAGGACTTTAGAGATCAGTATGATTGCTAAATGGTTTTAAGATGATTCACCGGTTAAGATAATGAATGTTGTTCTGGCAGCCTGCTCTCTCCATGGCACTAACACAGCCTCCCAACTTCCTTGGTGTGATAACTCCTGCCAGACCCCCGCCGAGGTGCTGTGCTTTGCTCCAGAGACACCCGCACCAGCACGAGGCCAGCGCTTTATTGCTATCATTGGACTGACAATTGTTGCTGAGAAAACTCCCTCCCCTAACTTGGGAGAAGTGCTGTCTACACTTCCAGTACATTCTCCAATGCTGATTTTCCCCATCAGGTAAAGTTACTTCCCAGTCTAATAATGTACAAATTCATCCATTCCAGAACAAAACTAGATATTATATTGCAGAGAGGAAAAATCCTGGGATACTGAGCCATCAAAGTTTTAATATGAAACTCAATAATAAAGAAATAGCATATTGTAATTTTATCCCAGAGGAGCTGACTTTGAGAACTTAATTCTGGTGTATTTAAATAAAATTTTTTACCGTTATTTTTAAATGGGATTAAAATTTAATATCTAATCTGGCACATCTTTACAATGCCTGATCTCAGCGATCTGAGGAGATTTTAGCAGGCTGAAAATGCTGCCAAGCTCCAGCTGTAACACTCTCATCCTACTCTGAAATGTGCCACTCTCCTCCAAGGCCACAGAACTATTCTCTGATGCTATATTATATATTTCTTTGTAATGAAGTTCTGTTAGTCATTTCTCTTGGTGCCAAATATTCAGTAAAAACATCATTTTTATGTATGTTTAAGAAAAAACAACCACCATAAGACAGTTTAAATCAGAAAGAATCTATCTAACTTTAAAGACAGGGCACTGCTGTTACATAGCTCGGAAATGCAGAGTATTTATGTATTTGTCATACTGTCCAAAAAACAACCTTGCTTATACCTAAGGGGGGAAAACCAGTATGACAGTCTTCAGAAAACAATCCGTCCTCCCCACATATACCATTTCTCTCTACAGATTGTCTAATTTGCTGTGAACATTGGTTTAGAATTGAGTCCAGGGAGACCAAAGTCAGTGGCAATAGGGAGATCAGTTCTCTCGACACTGATAAAATTGGTCACATCTGTGGTTCTCTCCAAAAGAGCCGTTATCAGAGGAATTTTCTGGTACCAGTTTGAGCTGTGGTGCCTCAGTACTGACCAGGAAAGGTGAAACAGCAGATCTGCAGCACAAGGTACTTCTGGGAGGAGAAGCGTCCTGTGCTCTGCAGCGGGGCAGGTGATGAACAGTGCATGGAACTGCAGCTTCACAGTCACAGCATGTCAGGGGCTGGAAGGGCCCTGGAAAGCTCATCCAGTGCAATCCCCCCATGGAGCAGGAACACCCAGATGAGGTTACACAGGAAGGTGTCCAGGCGGGTTGGAATGTCTGCACAGAAGGAGACTCCACAACCCCCCTGGGCAGCCTGGGCCAGGCTCTGACACCCTCACCAGGAACAAGTTTCTTCTCATATTTAAGTGGAACCTCCTGTGTTCCAGTTTGTACCCATTGCCCCTTGTCCTGTCACTGGTTGTCACCAGAAGAGCCTGGCTCCATCCTCCTGACACTCCCCCTTTCCATATTGATCCCCAGCAATGAGTCCCCCCTCAGTCTCCTCTTGTCCAGCTCCAGAGCCCCAGCTCCCTCAGCCTTTCCTCACACGGGAGATGCTCCACTCCCTGCAGCATCTTGGTGGCTGCGCTGGACTCTCTGCAGCAGTTCCCTGTCCTGCTGGAACTGAGGGGCCACAACTGGACACAATATTCCAGGTGTGGTCTCCCCAGGGCAGAGCAGAGGGGCAGGAGAACCTCTCTGACCTACTGACCACCCCCTTCTAACCCACCCCAGGTACCATTGGCTTCCTGGCCACAAGGGCCCAGTGCTGGCTCATGGTCACCCTGCTGTCCCCAGGACCCCCATCTCCATGGCCCCTGGGGACAGGACAGTCCCCATGAACAGGGCAGGTGGTGGGACAGCCTCAGCGGTTAGAACACAAAGGGAGTGCATCTACCTCCCTTTGTGTATCAAAGGTGTGTACCTGCATGGTGCCAGGCACTGCTTACAAATGAGGATTTACCTCTTGGAAGTGAAATTTAAAACTACGGAGAAGCTAATGAAAACTGCTCAGATTAGTTCAAAATCAGCCCCCGTGAAGGGCGCACGGGAAGGTGACCGAACGGAGCCCGGGTGAGTGGCAGGGCCGGTGTGGGCCGCCTGGTTCCTGGCAGGGGATCCTGCTGTCCCTGCGGTGTCGGGGGAACAGACACCTGGGGCTGCCATCGGTCCGGGGTCAGTTCTGTCCGCACCCTGCAGGACCAGGGCTGGCACAGAGCCTGTTCCTACCCTGGGCTCACTGTGAGCACTGAGACAGAGGGGAACCCTCCAAAACCTCCTACCGCACAAGTCATGTGAACAACAGCGAAAAGAGCCGCTCCCAAACTTCATTAAGGTCTCTACTTGTTTTTTCCTGGGGTATCTCATAAACACTGAGGTTTTGTGGCCTCACACATTCGGTTAGTGGCTCAAGTAACACCTGTTGATGGAACCCCCTCCACCTCCCTTTGCACCCAAATCACCAGCGATCCCAGAGGACGTTAAAAACGTTACAGATGCATGGGGAACCTGAGGAACAAAGCAGTAACTCCAGCGCATACAGCGGCTGGCAGCTCCGCCAGCTCGGGGACTTTGCCTCAGTTTTTACTTTGCTGTGGAATTTAGAGGCACGACCTGATTTCTGTTGTCTTTTTTTATGAAGATTTGCCAGGGGTTTATTCTGTAAGGAAATACTTCAGTGTGTTTGTGGTTACAGAGGGGGGTCTGCTTAAAAATAACTGAAAAAAACTGAATAGTCTGAGCAAATAGCTGATTAGCATTCAACTCCCATAGGTTCTGGTGGCTGAAGAGCCGTCCCTTTCTTTCTTTATCAATATTTTGGAAGTAATGTTGATATTGAAGTACAAATCTTCGTGTATTTATCTATGTACTTACATAAACAAATATCCATATGCATAATTTTATAATATATATAAATACTATTTTAAAATGATAAACAAAGGAATCCTTGATATAAACATTCCTTAGCCAAAAGGTGCAGTTTACGTATATAGGAATATTTATAGAAGTGAAAGCTTGAGCATCAAGTCCAAATATGAAGCAGTTTTATTTTACAAACTTCAGTATTTAAATATAGATTAAAAGTAGCATATATCTACCATTTGTAAAATGTATTTAAGGATGGAATATATCTTAATATGTAATAAGAATGGCCAGAATGGCTTCCCTAAGGAAGATGGCTCTTGATGGATATTTTGAGTTTCCTCTATACTGTGAAATTGTTGATTTAGAAATATCTCTACATTAAGCCTGTTGAGCAACTGCCACTTGCTGATATGTGAGAATGCAGCAGACTGTGACAGCTCCATGTACACATCTATGGTTAAGCTCCTGGTAGCACAGTTTCTATTTTCCTTCACACCACAAACAACTCCAAGTTCTGACGCCTGGTGTAGGTAACTTAATGAAAAAGATTGCTTAATGCAGCCAGATTAAAAACCAATTTAACTGATGGCCACAAACAGAGCTGGGAGTTTGTCATGGCTACAAAGATTTTCTGTCAGGGGATAAAAGCGATTAATCAGTATGCAGAAGGTGTTGCCTGCCCCATAGAGATGCTAATTTTGTGACACTTTGGAAACTCATGTTCTACATTTACTGTTCACGTTAGATGGAAGCGAACCAGCCTTGGCCTGGCCTAATGAAATCAAAAGCCTGCAAAATGTCACTTTTTCCAGTCCCCATGCAGTCGAATTTTGAGACCTTTAGTTTGTTTCTGTAAGTTGTTTGACAACCACAGTGCTGATGGAGCACTGAAAACATCATGACACACAATGAAAACATATCATGAAACACAAGTGTCCTAAAGATTGGGAAGTTCTATTTATATACAACTGCTGTAGCCAGTTTTTCTGCAGAAAATGCAGTTTCCTGCTCAAGTATTTTTGGAAAATGAAAAAAAAAAACCCACCACAACCCATTAAAGAAATTGTAGTATAGCAGAACAAAGATCAAGTGTTTGAACATGGTATCACCTGGGAGTTTGTGTTTTGTTTTCCATTTTCCCTGAAATGCTATTAAAAATATCTATATGTGTAGTTTACAGACAGCAGATATATTTACACAGAACCCCAGAATGTGAGGGGTTGAAGGGCCCTGGAAAGCTCATCCAGTGCAATCCCCCCATGGAGCAGGAACACCCAGATGAGGTTACACAGGAAGGTGTCCAGGCGGGTTGGAATGTCTGCACAGAAGGAGACTCCACAACCCCCTGGGCAGCCTGGGCCAGGCTCTGCCACCCTCACCAGGAACAAGTTTCTTCTCATCTTTCAGTGGAACCTCCTGTGTTCCAGTTTGCACCCATTGCCCCTTGTCCTGTCACTGGTTGTCACCAGAAGAGCCTGGCTCCATCCTCCTGACACTCCCCCTTTCCATCTTGATCCCCAGGAATGAGTCCCCCCTCAGTCTCCTCTTGTCCAGCTCCAGAGCCCCAGCTCCCTCAGCCTTTCCTCACACGGGAGATGCTCCACTCCCTTCAGCATCTTGGTGGCTGCGCTGGACTCTCTGCAGCAGTTCCCTGTCCTGCTGGAACTGAGGGGCCACAACTGGACACAATATTCCAGGTGTGGTCTCACACCTCAGATATTTTATTAGAAGAACCGTTAAGAGCAGCTATTTGAAAGCCCTGGTATTGTCCCCTGCTTAGTCTAAGTTATAGAAGCCATTCCTACTAAAAGGAAAACCAAGGCACTAAATAACACAGTGGTTTCCACGGCTTGTGCGCACAAAACACTCCAGACAGACGCCAAAGCGCAAGAGCCGCTGTCACCGTCCCCCCAGCCCCTGTGCGGCAGGACCCGCAGCCGCCCCGTCCCGCGCCCCGCAGCCCGCGCCCCGCACTCACCCAGCGCCGCGTCGCAGAGCAGCTGCTGCGGGTGCGCGGGTGCGCAGCTGCAGGCGCCCCCCGGCTCGGGCGCCACGGCCGCCAGCAGCAGCAGCGCGGAGCAGAGCCAGGCGCTGCGGACCGGCCCCATGCTGCCCCAGACGGTCCCGGGCTGCCCGGCCCGGCCCCAGGCTGCTCCGGCCGGCCTTGGGAAGCTCTGCGAGCCGCGGGTCCCGGCTGCGCAACGGCCCCTCCCGCCCGCTCCGCGCACTCGCCGCCGGCCGCTCGCTTCGCGCTGCCCTGACATGGGACCCTCGTATTTATGGCCCCGACACCGAGTCCCAACTCCGCCTTTCTTAAGGAAAAAGCGCATCATTGGTGAAAGTCCCCGGAGCGGCGAGGCTGTGCCGCTGTGGGACCGCAGCCTGGGCAAAACCAGCGCTTACAGCGCGCTGAAGCCGCTTTTATGGGCTTCAGCAGAAGAACGATTTTCTCTTTTTCCAGTAAATTTCCTGGCAGTTCGAATTTAAGAACGGGTTCTGCCGCCTCTGTGGTTCGGTCCGGCGAACAGCGCTGCCCTGTCTCCGCTGGTTTCATTCGCAGCCCCTGCTCTTGCCCCGCACTCTGTGCGTGCTGGTGAAACACCCCTGTTTGCAGCCCGCACAGAACTCCATTCATCTACGGGCATGCCAGTGCTCTGCTTGCGAGCTCGGACAGTTGGGAGGTACAAGGAATAAGGAGTTAAAAGGGGCAATAATGCATTTGTTATTATTTCATCGCAGATTTAATTTAAGGAAAAATCTGTGGTGGTGTGTGTTGGACGCACGGCGCTCTCTGCATTCCCTGTCCTCAGCCCTCACCGGCACAGAGCGGTGGCTGTGTCCTCTGCCTCATGTTGTACATGGAACACAGACACAAATACAAGAGCTGGGAATCTTTTCCAGCTCCAGATCTTCATTGCTGTAGCAGTCTGGGTGTGTGTAACATGCGGACACCTCCTGTGCGTAAAGAAGTTGTTTCATGAGCGAGGAACAGAAGGTTTGATTAGAGAGTAATAAAATACATAGATGGATTGCCGTGCAGGACAGGACTGCTTAAAGCATTGCATGTTTCACAAATCAGGCGTAGGAGCTGAGTATTCATTAACATAATTTAAACCATTTTAATGCAGACTCCTGCAAATGTATTTTCTTGAGGTTTACCTCTGCACAAAGTAGCTTGTTACCTGCATATAGATGTATACCTGTTTCACAGCACCAGATTTCTATTATTTCTTAACAGTAAGAGGTCAGTTTTACAATTGTTACTGCTCTGATTCATCTTTTTCCCACCCCTCCAAAAAAAATACTCTGTTAAAAAAAAGGAAAAAGAAAAAAGAAACCCACAAATATTCAGAATTGTTAGAATTGTGTCTCATTTTCAGATTTGAGATCTACTTCAAAACTGACCAGGAATGCTGTACACCGTGTCCTGGTTTCGTTCAAGCAGCCATACTCTGGTTTTTAGTTTTTCAGTCTGAAGTTTTGGCTTCAAGTCATAAAGTTGGATCCAAGTCCCAGACTAATGCCTGAAAATAACTTAGACCTGTTAAAATCTCTGTTACGCCTGGAGAAAACTGAGTTCTTTCAGGAAGCTTTTCATGTGAGCGAAAAGATAAAAAAGCTGTGAGGCTGAAACCTGACATGGGAAGTTCAGGCTACAAGCAGACCACTAACCCCCCGGCAGGTGTTGCACTGGTTGCTGTGGTTGGCGGTTGTAGGAACATCGATTTTCAGGTCTCACTTAGGGCAGTAGGACTGGAAGGTGAGGAATGAATTAACTGAGAGCCACTGATTGGTTTCCAGATGCCACCACATGGCTGCTGCTGTAGATGATCTAAATGACCGCTTTGATTACTGGTTCAGTAAAATCCAAATAATGAAGGAATATGCTGGGCAAGCTGGCTCCTCAACACGGAGCACGGGTGACTGAGGGCCCTGAGATGGTCCAGGTGAGCACGTCAACCCGCTGTGCTCCGCGTGTCTCAGAGGCCTTTGTGTCCAGTGCCATCCAACTGATGGTGCCATCAAACTAAAGTTATTAGGCTCATAACAACATTTAAAATAATGTTGTGCAAAGTTAAAAATCAATTCACAACTATCTCGCAGACATATTAAATACTTAAAGTCAACATGTAGAAGCGTAAACGTGCTATAACTAAATCTCTCATGGAATTATACAAATGCCATAAAAACCCATTTTCATTGTAATCTTACATAGTGTTGCCTGCAGCTACCCTTGAAATAATTTTTAAGAGTCTTTCAAAGCCATCTGTCCATAGGTGGAATATTTCAAGCCCTCAGAGGAGCTTTCGGCGAGGTTTGAGTCCAGAACGACGTCCCCGCAGTGTCTCTGGAGGGGAGGGCTCGGAACGCACCGAGCTCCCAGCTAAACCAGGGTGTTGTCCGGTTACTGTCAGAGTTCAGACAAAGATTTACATCCTAGCATTTGAAACGGACTTTAATACATCTGCAAATCTCTGTACTCGGGAGCATGTTCTTACAAATGCAAGAAAATGCATTTTTAATCCATTATCAGAGGAGACCAACATTACCTGCAGCTTCTACTGGTATCAGTGCAGTGCTTGAGTACCTGTTGCCTCTGCACAGTATCAGCAGGTATCGGGTTTTACTTTGAGGCTGCATTGTCCTTTGTCACATTCTATATTTTTCACAGTATTAAGAAAATTACTTTTAGAGAGTCTAAAAAAAGCCCCTCAGCTCAGCACCCCTTCTGTATCACAGTTAGATCTTGACCTTGTAAAATACAAAGATTATTCCCAAAAGACATAGAAATATTCCTTGACTGACTTTTAAGCAAAATAATCTTGTGTCTTAAATAATAGGAGAAATTACAGCCAACATGTTATAAACAGAAGCGGACTAAAGGAAAAGAAGCACTTGGTTATTGTACTGATTGTATGAATGGACTAAGAGCGCGGGGCTTCTTTCACTACGCTGCGCTGTGATGTCGATTTTCCTTTGGTTTGATAAGCCTTGATGTCATCCAGCGGCCAGGCTGGTGCCCACTCCTCGGTGACGCTCTTATACAGCCAGCACTTGCTAATGAGAAACAGAAAAGTTCATTTATCAAGGGATATCGTCACCAATTCCTTCAACTCATTGTTGACACTGTAGAAAAAACACTTGACACTTTCTCATTTCTGTCCAGCTAAGCAAGTGTTGAACAACTAATTTCTGTGTTCCAGTAAGATGCAACAAAATAAAGAGGATTGCAGACAATCGACTGTTTGTTGATGTGTGCAGTATAGAAACAGGGCAGGAATCCTGGCTACAGCCAAATTTATCATCAGCTTCATCTCTTCTCAGTGGGAATTCTAACTTTGCCCAGGACTTCCAGTTCTGGAGGGGATTTTTGTACTGTGGGTACAAACCAAGTCCTGTTTTCTGTAAGGGGCAGCATGATGTGTGCAGGTTATTGACCCTGGGTGCCGATGGGGAGCGTTTCTCTGGCAGGACCGAGTTGGGTTCGTTGAGTTCTGCACAGGGATTGTCCGTCCGGCCTCGTGCAAGGCTCTTGAGCTCCAGCGGGGACACCGCGCTGTCCTGTCCAGCTGCCAGCACGTGGGATCTACACCGTGTCCTTTGCCTGGGCCAGTGCTCTGCGTGTTAGCTTCTGGCCAGTGATGGAGTGTCATTATTTTATCTTTATTGATCTTATTCTCTCTCCATTGTGGCAAATGAATCTTTAGAGCCACCAAGATGCTGCAGGGAGTGGAGCATCTCCCGTGTGAGGAAAGGCTGAGGGAGCTGGGGCTCTGGAGCTGGACAAGAGGAGACTGAGGGGGGACTCATTCCTGGGGATCAAGATGGAAAGGGGGAGTGTCAGGAGGATGGAGCCAGGCTCTTCTGGTGACAACCAGTGACAGGACAAGGGGCAATGGGTGCAAACTGGAACACAGGAGGTTCCACTGAAAGATGAGAAGAAACTTGTTCCTGGTGAGGGTGGCAGAGCCTGGCCCAGGCTGCCCAGGGGGGTTGTGGAGTCTCCTTCTGTGCAGACATTCCAACCCGCCTGGACACCTTCCTGTGTAACCTCATCTGGGTGTTCCTGCTCCATGGGGGGATTGCACTGGATGAGCTTTCCAGGGCCCTTCAACCCCTGACACTCTGGGACTGTGTGATTTTAGACTTATGTCAGGCAGGATTCTCACCAGTAATAGTGTATCTGTTGCTTTCTTGATGCTTTGCTAGAGTTCTCATTTGGCATTGCATTTATTTTCACTTAAAACTACTTTCAGCTGAACTGCGATTGTCACAGTCCACATCCTGTACAAAAACTGGACAATCGTGTAGATAATGGAAAATTAGAATAGTATTTCACAAAATAGATGAGCTTGCATGAATTTTCAGTCGCAGTGCCTCCCTGTGCACCATAGCCTGCTCCCAAAGGGAAGGATCTATAGCTGTCACTCCCTAAATACTGCAGTAAAAAAGCCTCATACAGTTTCTAGGCACAGCAGTTTGGGTAATTCTTTTATAAGGTGGCAGAATGTTGCCTGGTTTTAGAGGCAGCAGTTTGCTGACTAGTTGGTAGAATGATTGGAATGGAATGAAACACCGACAAGCCAGAATCAAAATATAATTTGTCTCTGCGAAGATTTTGTCTTCTCCAGAATTTCCACCAGAGATCTGTGGGAGCTGCGCTTTTCGATTTGCTGCCATTATTCTTTTATCTTTTTAATGACAATTTCTGCTTTCATGCCGTGCAGGTGTTGCAAATGGAAGCTTTTTCTACCATCAGATCACTTCTCTTTTCTCTTTTCTTTTACATAATTGTTCTTCTTTAATTGAAAAATATTTGTGGGAACAAAGGTATTTTAGATTGATTTGCTGGCTCAGATTTGCTTGATACTGTCAGTTTATACAGCAAGATAACGTCAAAGTTGTATTAGTTTCAGTGAGTACTGAGAGAATCGGTGTGTTCAGATCCCGTCTCTCGAGGGCTGTTACAGCTGAAGGAACCGCCTACAGGGGCTGCTCAAAATACCCATTTTCGCATCAACTCCCATTAATTTCAGTGGGAACTGAGCTGGCCCAACACTTCCCTGGGACCAGTCTGTATTGCACTTATTTAGGTTATAAGCCATTTTAGCCCTCTGTTTTGAATGAAGAAATCACATTAGGGTGCATTTGCATCTCTTTGGTTCACTGGCACACGAATCAATTTAAAGCTCTACTTGTTTTACCCGCTTCAGCTCTCAGATTTCTTTAATGCCCATTTTTCTAAAAAGATATTCCTGAGCATATCAGATTCTGCGTGGGCTTGCCGTGCGTGTAAAGGGGTACAAAATGTTACTCCACACAGGTAGAATTCTACACTTATTTTTTCTGTCGGGGTACGAGGCGGTGGAAAATCTGGCTGGACATCTGTGAATTGTTCGTTGTGTTTGTTGCAAATCTGAGCTGGTGAAGCGCGCTGTGGCTGGCTTTGGTAGCTGGGAGAGGAGCTGGCTGAGCTAGGCCTGCTGGCGGGCCCTGCGCACGGCCCGGCCCGCTGACCTGCGCACCCTGGCTGCTTAAACCCGACGGGCCAGAGAACGCCCATCCGCGGCTTGTTTATTGAGTCAGGGCTCTTCCTGCCCGTTTCTGGGAAACAAAAAGTGAAGAAAAGGCCTCCTTCATTATTTCGCTTTTCATTTCCTTTCTCCAAAGCAAGCAGAGCAAAATTAGATTTAGTGTGATGCATATTCCACAAATAAATTGCATGGAACTAGAGTGGTTAAATGAACTTTGCTTGGGAACTATTGGAAAGGTAAATATTTAAACACTGAAATTGAGGTGAGTTGTGTTTACGCAACACCTTTTTTTGTTGGTGTTGCTACTTTTTTCCTCCCCTCTTTTTTTTCCTATTGTGGCTTTTCTAGTCAACTCACCCATGGGGACATTAAAGGCAGGGTCAATGCCACCTTCAATAAACCGTGGTTTCTGTATTGTTGCCAGCAGAGGGCTTTTTTTTCCTATTTTTCTTTTCTTTGCCTAGTTTTATGTTACTATACAACTTCAATTGTATTTTACATTCTATCTTGAAAGAACTCAAAGTAAATTTACAATAATTCAAATAATTATATCTCTTGGAAATAAAATAGCTTATATGATGTGACTCTAAGTACTGTTCAGAAATACTTAAATTGCAGAAATTAATTAAGAGTGTATGGGCTTCATAGCTAGTTAAAATAAAAAATGGAAGTATTTCTGGTGACTAGTCCTGGTGTTTTCATCGAGAGCTCTCTGGGCACTGTTCCCATCTATAAATATCCTGCAGTGCCAAAGCCCAACGGGTTCCGGGGCGTGAATAAGCGGGAGCAGGTGTGTGCGGGTCTGGGGCTGCGGGGCTGAGGTTTGGTCAGACAGTTCCTTCACAAACGCGCGTGGTGAAACGGTGCAGTGACCTGGAGTCTGCTCCGGGAAATCAGTCAAATAATCAAGTAGGATTTGTGCCCAAGAGCCTCAGGTTTGTGAGGGGGACGTCCCAGCTCCGGTGACACCCGCATCCTCCAGTGACCCCGCGTTGCCTTCCGTTCCACTGCCTGTTGTGTTCCTTGGTAAAACACAAGTTAAATTTACTTTGTCGGGTTCACTGGGAGGATGTATCTAGTGGAATGACACCTGTATCCAGTGCAGTGCCTCAGGGGGCAGTGCTGGGGCCAGTATTATTCAATATATTCATCAATGATTTGGACGAGGGAACAGAGTGACTGTCAGCAGGTTTGCTGATGACACCAAGCTGGGAGGAGTGGGTGACACTGGAAGCTGTGCTGCCATCAGAGACCTGGACAGGCTGGAGAGCTGGGCAGGGAAAAATTTAATGAAATAGAACAAGGGCAAGTGTAGAGTCTTGAATCTGGGCAGGAACAACCCCAGGTTCCAGTGTAAGTTGGGGATGAGCTGTTGGAGAGCAGCATAGGGGAAAGGGACCTGGGGGTCCTGGGGACAGCAGGGTGACCATGAGCCAGCACTGGGCCCTTGTGGCCAGGAAGCCAATGGGACCTGGGGTGGGTTAGAAGGGGGTGGTCAGTAGGTCAGAGAGGTTCTCCTGCCCCTCTGCTCTGCCCTGGGGAGACCACACCTGGAATCTTGTGTCCAGTTGTGGCCCCTCAGTTCCAGCAGGACAGGGAACTGCTGCAGAGAGTCCAGCGCAGCCACCAAGATGCTGCAGGGAGTGGAGCATCTCCCGTGTGAGGAAAGGCTGAGGGAGCTGGGGCTCTGGAGCTGGACAAGAGGAGACTGAGGGGGGACTCATTCCTGGGGATCAATATGGAAAGGGGGAGTGTCAGGAGGATGGAGCCAGGCTCTTCTGGTGACAACCAGTGATAGGACAAGGGGCAATGGGTGCAAACTGGAACACAGGAGGTTCCACTGAAAGATGAGAAGAAACTTGTTCCTGGTGAGGGTGGCAGAGCCTGGCCCAGGCTGCCCAGGGGGTTGTGGAGTCTCCTTCTGTGCAGACATTCCAACCCGCCTGGACACCTTCCTGTGTAACCTCATCTGGGTGTTCCTGCTCCATGGGGGGATTGCACTGGATGAGCTTTCCAGGGCCCTTCAACCCCTGACACTCTGGGATTCTGTGATTCTGTGACATGACTCTTGTTGATATGGGCAAGTAACAGGATTTTTTTTCCTGCAATGGTACAGCATGTGCACGAATGTCAGGTTAAAGGAAATGGTAGCAATGGATTTTCCTGAGGAGAGGAGTAGTTAAGAACTAAGAAAGAAGTGCTACTGCAGGCTGCTGATTCTACTTTTTATTTTTCATTGAAAATACATTGAAAATGCAGGTAGCAATATAGTATAAAAATAGCACGGTTTTTCATAAGCGTATTAGCAGATAAGTACATGAGCTGTATCACTTCATTACTGAGCTGCACAGGTCAGAGTTTGGCTGCAGCAGGTTTCGCTGTTTCCTGCTGGGCATCTCCAGATCAGAGGTGAGGAGCTTTCCGACCTTTCTGTGTTCCCCAGGTCCCCTGGAACCCGTGTTGCTGATGGTTTTCGGTGCTCTCACAGCACTTGCGTGCTTTTTTTGACCACCTACATCATTCGATCAGTGTCTTTTGAACCTGGTTTTAAACTAGTTTTCTTATATTCTAGCAAAGTGAAGACCAATAATCGTGGTGTTTGCTGAAATTGATTGAATTTTCTGCGTCTCCTTGTTCATTCAGCATAATTATTAATATGAGGGATCAGAACAGAAGATAGACCAACCCTAACTCTTTTGTACAAACAACGTATGTAACATATTGAAAATGTCCTGACATTTCAGAAGAGCAGTACAGTATTATTTTGCAGATTTCAGGCATTTAAATTAGGTTCTGATCAGTAACTAATGAATCTTTGAACCTAATTTGTGTTGAATCCAATTTGCAAAGCATCCTAGCAATGATGTAATAATTTACATCAACGGAAGACTAGAAATCCAAAGCTTTAATGAGGGTGATTTGATCACTTGCTGCTCTCAACACCAACAGTTTCAAAAGGCTTTGTGGTCCCACACTAGCAAACCTAACAGATGTCATGACCTAATTCTGAGAGACTTAATGCCACAAGAAACAGGCTGCCGGGATGTATTTCACAACGATTGCTGTGCGGGCACACTTGCCTTCATTAGTATTTATTCAGCAACTTCAGAATATTGGGTCACATTTCTCCCCGGATTTAGTAATTCCACCAGCATAACCCCTGCTTGAGATAGTTCTTTGTTTGTAAATCTAAGTAATTTCATCGTAACTACAATTACTTTGCTGTTTGCCTGTCAGTAGAAATGGCGTGTGCCGTGAGTTCCTGCCGCTCTGTCTGTGCTCTCAGTGAACGGATAGGAATAGATCCGATGAAAAATCAAGGTAAAATCCATGACTGTGAGAGATGTCGAGGGGTGGCTGTGTTTCAATCAGTAATTTAAAAGAATTAAAGACTGCTACAGTTGCTGCAAGTGCTTTGGAAGCCCCTCGGCCTCCCGTTTCACAGTTGTGCGTGAAGCTCTGGTTTGAGTCCCGGTGCAAGTGTGTGGCCGAAAAATCAAATCACTCGCTTGAGAAAGATTGCTCCTGAGGGTTCTACACCAATTAACTGCAAATGTGTGCACCTAAAAAAGCATATTAGGCCCGTTGCAGAATCAGTTTTAGTGACATTCAATCAACACCATTAAAATAATTACTTTCAACTGGACTGCCTTGAAAACAGTAAAATAAATAGGAGTTATGTAAAATAAAGCGATAGTTAAGTGGCATGCAAATGAGCTCTTGGATGAAAAATGCTAGTACGCAGTGATTTGCATAGGGAAATGATAGACATGCTATTGAAAACGTGAAGATTTTTCAGCCGCATTCTGAACCCATACATACTGATGTATTTCCAGCACAGATTGAATCACTTCTCCGCCGTCCTTGGACCTTCGCGGTGCAGGTACCCAGGACGGGGTCCGAGCTTTGCAGCATTTGCTGCTTTGCCCGCTGTGAGTCGTGTCCAGCAACCAGATTTGTCTGCTCGTTAAGTTTTAAAATTTAGCTCATGCTACTAATATCTGACAGAAAGCATTAAAACAAGTCACTTCAGTAAAGCAATGTCCACGCTAAAGATTTCTCCCTTTGAACGTGGGAATCCAGACTTCTGTGACCCAGGCTTTAAAAGGAGGCTGCTTCTAAAGAGTTTTTACTACCGCCTTTTATCTACAAAATGTAATCTACGTTTTGCTCTCCTAGGGAACATGCCTTCGGGTTCACAGATCAAAGTAGTACCTACTACTAGTAGTACTGAGTTCTAGTCACAGAATTGAGCCGCGCAACTTATTCTGTTGAAATGAGGCTACACATTTCTTTAAAGTAGCAATCGAGGAGTTAAAAGCACAGAAATGAAAACGTGCAGACTCAATCCCTCCTTGTAGTTTTTAGGAGATGATCAAACATCCTAATACTCAGTGATGTTATTTTGATTAATAATATCATATCAGCAAATATCAGTAATGTATTTTGACTCATTTGGTATAGGTTCCTACAAAAAGCCATGACAGTTTTTCCTGCTGTTACTAATATTTATTACCAATCCAACCATATCCATAGATTACTATGGAAAATTGTATTGCGTGCTTGCCATGTGTTCTCTTTTCTCTCTAATTAATGATTATAGTTTATTGCATTGTTATTTAGGTTATAGTAGAAGCCTCTTTTAGCTTTATTTTTTTAAATATTCAGATGTATTTCATGTGTGTTATTATGTATGTGCGAAGGTTCATGTAATGTAGTCCATTTTCATCTCTCATGAATAGGAACTTGCCAGATTTCTTAATGTGATTTTTGTTGCTGGTCTTTCCTGATTTTTTCCTCAGTTTATAATTGTCACAGTAGAATTTATGCTTTTCTGAATTTAAGAAAAACTTCAAAAAATAAGTGATATTTTTGTAGAATGGCCTTTTCGCCCCAATAACACATGTCAAAGAAAACATGCAATGAGTCCTGTTAGTATCAGCTCTGTTTAAAGTGGATCCATTGATACATGTGAGATTTCCTTTCAAGTTCTCTCTGTACCAGCTATAGTGTAAATTCAAAGGGAACCCATGGAGGCGGTAGGTTTTTGGTGTTAGTGTCACCCTTGTGTGGTACATAATGTTTCCCAAAATGTCTGGCGAGTCTCGCGAGCGCCTGTTGTGTTAGGACAGGAATGAACGGACAGACAGGAGCGGACTGGGAAGAGGTGGGACTCAAGTGGAGTTTTCTGTCATTTCAAGCAGAAATCTCCGGGTTTGTTATTTTCTGAGGGAGAAGGCAGAGGGGGTTTGAAACTTTCTCTTCTCTTTGTTCCTGTGGCCCACAAGGATTCCAGAGCTTTGGGATCACGGGCAGATACGTGATCCGCTAATGACGGGCTGCAGTCAGAGCTCTGCCAGCATCGCCATTAGAACCCCGGCGCGGTGGTTTGTAGTTCAGCCATAAAGATGTGGTGCTGCCCTTACGAGCCTTGGGCAGGCAGTGGTTCGTTCCTCCTCCCCCCAGAAAACAAAACAAATTGAAAAAAGACGTGGCTGGGTTTAAAATTTGCAAGCAATAAGTGACTAGATGTATTTTGGATTTAAAGACCAGCTCTTTTAATGGTTCCTAAACACGAGTTAAATAAATGACTTTCAAAGTATCTGTAGCTATTGATTCCTACAGCATTAGACCCCAGCATTTCTGCAAGAAATACCCGTTGCCTTTACAGAGGCACTGGGACGTGGCAGCCACGGTTCCTCGTGCCCCACAGGGATTCGGGGTGCTCCGCTCGCCCATGGGGTGACCCTTGGCTGCACATCTCGAGGATGCCCTGGCAGAAGGTATTAGATCTGTGTTACATTCCTACTTCACTAAGTGGAATCATTTAACTAGGATGGTAGTAGGGTTTTCGTAACTGCAAGTCTTCAAATCAAACCCGGTTTTCTTCTGAAAAGGCGTAGCTTTGGGTTTGATGCAGAAATCAGCGCAAACCCTGTGTTGTGTGCGACTGTTGGACCCGGGGTCTCGTCAGGCTTTGAAATCTCTGATATGGCAAAGGCATCAATCCAAAGATTCCATTTCTGATCAGGCAGAGCAGAAACAGAGATTCTGTCAGAAAAACAAGCAACTTGGGTTTGTTTGCTTAGACGCCCTTTGTACGCTTTTCAAAAGAAGTCAGAACAAACCAGTGCATCAGGATGCATTTGATAGGAAAGTCCATTTACACACCAACCGACCAAACCCGAATGCGTTGTGCTGGGAACCTGCCGGTGAGTACCAGCGCAGGGAACGCCGCTGCTTCTGGTGCAGATCTGCCTGTCAGTTCAAGTGGTTTGAAAGCAGGAATCCTTAAAAGCATGTTGAAAATAAATGCTTAAAATGCAGGAGAAGCAAGTGTGAATTGTAATTAGCTTTATAACCCTACAAATGGGTTTGGATGTTACCAAAAGCCAAGTGACCTTTCTTTCTTTCTCTCTTAATGTCAATATTGACAGTCCCATGACATTTTTGGTGTAAATATCTGTATTTGTGTGTTTCTGTGCAACGTGCAAAGCACGGTGAGATACGTGTGAACTCCATTTAGCCTTTTGACAATCTTTTGCAAGTATTTGGAAAATAAATTTGTCATAAAATCTCTAAGAGGATTTCAGTAGTTTTCCAAAGCATCAGCTCTGCCTTTGATTGTATTTACTCTGTTAAAATTTGGTTTCAGGGCCCATGACACTTGCTGTCCTGCTGCTGCCCAGTTTAATTACATGTTGAGAGTGTTCCGTTTTTTATTTCTAGTGATAATCCCCCGTTCTACTAAGTATTTGTATTTATGCTCGGTTGATAGAGGTTCGATATATGTACATTTTAGGTGGAAGAAAAAGACAAATAAGTGGCAGCTGCTCCCATGACCGGGAGATCTAAAGCTGCCTCAAATGATGGAAATAAAACTGGTTACTCACGGAACTTTCTGAGAGACAGAACCATTATAATTTGATCGAATACAGCGTATCCCTATGGCTTTGCATGTTTGGTTTCCTCATCAGTGGCTGAATTATGACTTGCATTCTATGCAGAAGCTGGAGCCTTCCCTAGAGAACCTGGATATTCTGTAAGAGAAACTGGGATCTGCCTGAAGTTGTTCTGGTGAATTAGACATCATTGCTTTCATAAGTGGTCACAAAAAGAATTTACAGCCTTGCTCAATAAAGGAAATCAAGGGGAAAAGGAAAAAGGTGATTAATTTGACATCATTAATGGTTATAACCTTTGAGAGTGTGAGTTTACGGGTCAGAACACACAGTAGCAAAACATAGAATAGGAAATGGCAGAAATGCAATTCAAAAAGTGAAGTCGAAAGACATACCAAAAAGCTAAGGTAGAATGACACAAGGTGTATGTGTCGGGAATAACATAGCACTCGGAAAACACGCACGGAGTCTTGCAGAGGTGAACATGTTCAAATGGCCCCCGGCAAGAGCGGCTTTGGCTGCGTGATGGTCGTGTTGAAGTCATTTTCGTAGGCAGCGCAGGTTAGTGGGTGCGCTCCCGTTGCTCTGTCTAACCCGTCTCCTCTGTTTCCCGTAGCTGACCATGCCCACGTTCCCCGTGGTGGTGAAGATCGGACACGCGCACTCGGGCATGGGAAAGGTGCAGATGCTACTTACTGCATGTTAGGAGCCGGGGGGTTGTCTGCAACCATGTGCATGCGCTTTCATCTCTTGGATATTTCAACTTCCCACTGTCTCGGAGCCCTACCCTTGCAAATCTCTGCTTGTATATTCTTCAAGAAAGCACCTCTCTTGAGGAAAATATTAAAACACATATTTTCACATGGATGCCTTTTCAGTTTATGCGCTGTCCTATACAGGACGTTCTTTCAACCGTGCCAAGATGCTTTCTTGAAGCAGAACTGTGTTTATTAACATGGTTGACTGCAGTGAAACTATTTAAGAGTCAAGGTGTGTTTGCACAATCCAGCTTTTTGGACCTGGGAATATAGGAGGGTTTTGCCTTGGTTCTTCATTAGTTTCAGCTTGATACTGAACTTTTCTTCCTTTCCTGTCCTAACGTGTTCTCTGTGACTGTTTCATACCATTGTATAACTGCTGCTTTCTTTCTCCAAAGTAATTGCATTTCAGTGGTGAGTACAGTTGTTTTGATATCACTTCTCTCACAATGATGGTTTGGTGGGATATGGTTTAAATCCCACTTTCATTTATATCAGTGAAAATTTCTAGTCATTACAGATTAACCACTTGTTCTCACCGAAAACACTTCAGTGCTTTAAGAGTTTTAGATTTTAAATAATGAGAGAACAGTTACATTTATCAAAGCTCCATAGACACAATATTTGCCACTAGCAATAGAAATGGAAAATTGATTGAGTTGTATTTTATTCAGTAATTATGCAAGATGTGCTGTATGTTGTGTTCTTTTGCCTATGACCGTTTTGCTTTATTTTGTACTTAGTAAGTCAGGGGAAATACAGCGGTCGATTTAACTGAGAGCAGAATTAAACGCTAATTACTTAAACTACAGTTTCTGTGGATTGCATACATGAAGTATTAGAATGTTTGTACCGTCCTTTCAATGTTCACCTCTCATTTATAGAAAAGGGAAATAATACACAGGAATGTTCAGCATACTAAAGGGCATGAAATCTAGATTTTTTTAGCTACAAAGTATTTTAAGTCCTTCAAGATTATTGTGAGTGTTTTGTAGAGAGCTGTGTACCGTCAGAGTCCAAATGAAGGTTCTGGCGGTAGCCCAGCCCTCGGAGCAGCGCTGCTGGGCGTGCTGTTCGCACTGGACACCATCAGACTGGCACGTGCTGGCCAGTTTTCAGAAACTAAGGTGGAAGCGGGCGTTGTGGCCGATGTTGTGGCTCTGCAATGGCAGATGACTCTGTCCGGTTCTCCATCTGAGAGCTGGGAGCCGATACTCAAGCCTTAGGGTTTGTGTGAGCTCCAGCAGAGCCCGTTTGGCGCAGGTCCCATCGCACGGGTTCCCCTGCAGAGCCAGGCGAGGCAAACAGGGCACTGGGCATGCAGAGGTGCAACCTCTCCTAATGTCAGATAACACAAGAAATACGAACCCCTGCCTCCTGTCTCACCTTTCTGAAATGTACTTTGGGTCAGTGTGCTGGTGGAGTTCCAGTTTCCCATTTTCTTCTCACCCTGACTTCTCTTTGAGTCACTTTTTCTCCCTATTTTGAGCAGCTCCCTTGATGTCAGCCATAGAGATGTGCCCGCTGTCCAAAGAACACCTCTGTCCTCCACCTGCTCCCTCTCCCCCTAAACCAACATTCCCCCCTTTTCCAGCTCCCCCTTCTTCCAAGCTGTTCAAATCGATGGGTTTAGCACCGCTCCCCATCTTAGCACAAGTGTTCGGACTGCTAGAAACCCGACTCCTTGCAGAGAGGTGTGCAAGTGGGAAAACCAGCCCCGTGCTCTTGAGCCCCCTCGCTGTGCTCCCTGTGAGCGCACACGGGACGGCACCGCCCGCCATCTCCTCCTCACAGCACATGCTGGGATACAGATTTACAGAGCTATCGAGAATTATGTGTCAGTTAGTGTTGCATATTATCACACCTTGAAAAATGCTAAAGCCTGCACATATAAAATTAACAATCACCACTAAAAAAAAGGAGAAAGTAATTGAAAAGCAAAATAAAACTCTACAATTTGCTTTCTACACATGAACAGGTAATGCTGGACACTTGAATGCAGGAATGTTATGGAATCCAGAAATCAGATGAGATATCCAATACTTTGTTTATAAACTGATGCTGTCAAAAAATGTGCTTCTCATGAATATCATTTGCAAGTGAATTCTCCATTTTGTTCCTAACTGCTCTTTTTTCTCTCGTGTCCGCTGTTCACTGGTGCTATGGTGACTCCAGATCAAGGTAGACAACCACTACGATTTTCAGGACATAGCCAGCGTGGTCGCGCTCACTCAGACCTATGCCACCACCGAGCCCTTCATAGACTCCAAATACGACATCAGGATCCAAAAGATAGGCAGTAACTACAAAGCATACATGTGAGCTAAACTCTTAACTTCTTTCGTCCTTTTGTTTCCGAATTGCCGCGTAGCGATCAGCCTGAGGCAGTGGGCTGAGTGTCCGAGCCGCTGTGCTGACTCCAGCCTCCATTGCCAGGCTCTCCAAAGACGTGGTGTTTCAGTTTCACAGGCAGCTAGATCAGCAAAACAGGTTATCATGTAGCAGTTGAGCTATGGTAACTGTGATTATGCATATTTTTACTCTGTTTCAATTATCAAGCAATGCAATCTGACATACATTCAGTTCAGTCACATTTTTAAGACAAGTTAGATCATCTCATGTCTTTGTTCCCTCACACTCACAATTCTGAGGCAGGAAAATACAACAAAACATTGACAAAAATACACATATGTATTTACATATGCACACCCACATAGACATGCAAAGATATTTCTCTAGGAACTCCTGTAACACTGGAGGGATCAGAGATTCCTTGTATGTTGAGGCTTGTAAGGTACAGTCCGGTTCTTTATCAGTAAAAACAATTGAACTCCAAGCAAATGATAAATACTAAGAGAAGCAAAAGTTGGAGCCAGGTTAAAGAAAATGCATAAAATGTTTTATAACATTAAAGACAGGGTTAGCACTAAGTGACAAGCAATTCTGGAACAGTCAACAGGCTCTATGAGAAAGTAGAAACTTTTGCCCATGACGGGGGAAGAGGCAAAATACAGGTTGCTATTGGAAGGCCACACACTCTTGACTTCTCTCCTAAGGCGTTACTGTCACAACATCCAAACTGCATCAGTGACCGCTGGCCTCTCCTGACACACGATGTGAAGGGGTGTTTGAGAAAGAAAGCCCAGCATTGGGCCTTTCAAGAGCAGCTCAGTAGTCCGTCTGCATCTCACTGGGCATCTGGGGGGCCTCGGGAAAGCACCCCACAGAGCCGGGGGAAACGCCGTTCCCAGAGGTCGGATCCATCCGGTGGCGCAGACGCTCGGGCCTCCTGCTGGACCCAGAGCTATCGACGTTTTGAGTTGTATACGATGACCAAGGCAGAACACTCAGATAGCGCATGAGGACTGGGGGTTTCTGGAGTCCTGCGTTGGTGACTTTCCGTGTCGCTGGTGATGCAGGACACACACTCTTTAGCTCACGCTCCCTACACAGAGTTAGGTGTGCTGGGTCTGCTCCACCTCTCCCTACAGGCAATAAGAATCATAAACAATGCTTCTGAACAATACAGCTGTTAACCCCTGGCTTCTCCAGGAAAGTCCATTCTGATTTTGCTTGTCTTACACTAGTGTTCCAGATGGGTGGCTTTTCCTGGCTTTGGACCCGTATCTGGAGACGTCCATCCTACTTTTCCTAACAGCGCCATACTCCTACACCCCAAAGTCACCTCTGTCCTATCTGCCCAAACCATATCTTGGGCCAGTCCCACCGCTTTGCCTCACCAGCCCTAGCCCTACTTGTCTTAGTCCTTACCCCGTAAGCCTGAGCTTTTTTTTTGCCCCAGGTTCTCCCTTGCCCCTTTTTTCCTACTCGGTGCCGTTCAACAGCCTTGTTCTCCCTCCACTTCCCATCCCCGTCAGCCAGACCTCGCCATCCCACTCCTTCAAGGCTGGGATGGCACCTGTCTCTCTTGTTGGTGCTTTGACAGGCAGATCTCTTGAGCTGTGCCCCCATCCCTCCCCTCCTCTGCTGTTTATCACCAGTGGAGCTGGTTTGTCTCTGTGTCACAGCTCCCAGGGGCAGAGTCTTGGGACAAGGCCCAGGTCTCGGTGCTTGTGACACACGCCCGGTACCAGCAGATGCAATATTTGTGACTTGGTGGTTCATCCCTGCGGCAGGAACTGCACCACTATATTTCATAGGAGAGATCCCTACCGTTTTTTCTGTGACTTAAAATTTAAATGCTGTTCAGTGTCTACAATAATTTGGGAAGAGGCAGCCACGGTAAATTTATCATTTTCAAATGTAAATGTTTCTTCTTCACAGAAGAAGCAGTTGGCCTAAGGGACAGCAAAAATAAGTTAAAATGACAGCTTGTTCCTCCTGCCTTCTACTTATTTTTAAGTTTCTACTCAGAAACTACGGGTTCATCCAAATGCTAAAAGCCTCCCCATCGTTTTTTCTCTAGATTCTTTCATACAATTAAATCACACCAAAAAAGAAATACCAATGCATTGTTACAAAGCATCGTGAAAAGGAGAAGATTTACCCAATGTCTGAAGAATTCTTCATATGCATACATATACATTCTGTCAGTAGACTATTGTTTTACAGCTGGTTCTCATTTTGTTCTGAGGCACAGGAACAGAGTACTTAGAGAGCCACCACAAAAAATACCAGCTGAACATTTGTTTTTGTAGTTGAAAGAGAGTTATTAAGAGCTTCAGTTTTATAATTCTGTGGGAAATTGTGGTATAAGTGGATCCATGACTCACAAAACACTGGTGCTTATCATCTGTCAGTGGAGATTATAGCCAAAATGCACCATTGGATCCCGCTGAATACCACAGCTCCCCAAAACGCTTTGTGACGCATACTTAACTGCACTCGGTGCCGTTACAGAATCCATCTGACTTCAAGGAAATAGAGTTAAAAGGGTCACACACAATGAAGAAAAACAGAAATACAAAAACACTGCACTGAAATTTCCTCGCCAAAAGCAATACTGTGAATCCTAACTTAATGTACGTTGAGCAAAAGGTCAAGAGAAGAAGAGCAGAGCACACCAACCAAAAAAGGCAGTGCTGTAGAACCAAACCACTGCCTGTAGGGAGACGTTTCTACCTGCCTTTCTGATGACAGGTCCCTGCCCAGACAATTTGGATTGTGTACTTTAAATGGTACTAAATAAAGCAGAAAGGTGTTGGAAGAGGGGAAGCTTGAGTTACTATGAGTACTTTATATTAATCACAATTCCTTTTTCTCCAATTTTAAAAGAGTTCTTTGCAAAGACCAAATCAAGTGAAAACGTGTTAAGCCTAAGTGTAAAGCGCTCAAAAGTGTTAGGAGTTGTTTTCTATATTATTCAGTACTTCGTAAAAGAGGAAGAAATAGTGATGTGAAAGACCCTTAGCAATTATCAGAACAGAAGCAAAGAAGGGTGGGAAACCTGCATATTTCAGCAGAGGCAATCAGATGTGAACTGCAGACGCCATATCCGAGGTGTAAAGTGCCAGGTGGTGGGGCGGGCACTTGTCTGTGCCTCAGGCGGGTGTGACGGAGCCCCCGTTGTGCTGGAGGTGACAGTGCCTGTGCGGTGCCCCCGCCCTCCTCTGCACCCTGCAGTTCAGCTGCCTTTGGGAGGCTCCCATAGAAAAGCCAGCATTCCCCCAAAACTGCTCCTGATCCCCGTAATTAGCTTAATAGAGAAATGGAGAGAAAACTGTAGCTGCTGCCTAATACACTTGTAACACATTACAGATGTTCCTATAACTTTACTAACTGGAAACACTTGATAATTGGTAGCCCCAGCCTGTTCCCAGTACAGCATTTAGGTTTCAGAGAACAGTAATCTTCTGTGCCCTGGTAGCAGTCCTGAGGTCTGAGGAGGAAAAACATTTCTATATGTTTTTTCTTAGATATGAAATAAAAGCTGGTATGCTCAAGCCTTGACATTAACTGCTTACATTACATCAGTAAAGCAGCAAAGAGTGAAAACTGGAGGAGGACCCGAAGTCCAGCTCTAAACCAGATCTGAGAGCACTTCTGTGATATTAAAAACAGAGATATCTTGATTTTCTAGTACTGGGACCTAACTCTGCCATGGTCTGGGTCTGGAACGATGCTGAAGCTTCGGTCTCTTGCTATTTGCAGTAACAGTACGTTACCGGCCATTCAGTCCATTTATAACTGACAGCAACTTATTGCTAACACTTTCCCTTAATCATAGTAGTGCGGGGCTGTTTTGTTTTTTAAGTGAATATATGGGAAACACAAAATTCACAGCATTGTCATACTTCATAACCTGCCTACAGTGAAGTATTACAGACAATTGCAACACCTGTTAGAATTCATCACATTTCAGATATTGTGTTCTAAGCTGCCAGATGTTAAAAAAGTGTCAATACTGCTACAGTATTCATGTGAAATTCAGAGTAATTGAAGACCTAGTAAAAATATAAAACCCTTTGCTGTCTTTGTAATATTTTCCCCCTTTCAGGAGAACTTCCATATCCGGAAACTGGAAGACAAACACGGGCTCCGCAATGTTGGAACAAATTGCTATGTCAGATAAGTAAGTCAAGTCTCATGTAAAAGGTGATTTAAAAAATCAATGGAATTTTATTTTAAGTTAATTTTTTTAAATGACATTGTTGATTGCATTTTGGAGGAAATGCATGTCTCCCATCGGTTTGTAAAAGATCCTTTGAATTAGGTGGAAGAACAGGAGCCAAGGGTTTGGGTGTGACTTGTCTCAGAGTTAACGAACCAAACTAAGTCCCGGCCTTAGGTGCCCGCCTGCTCCCTTGGGGTCCTGCGTTCCTACCTGCACCTAGAACACAACTGCAATTCCTTCAGAAAACTGCATTTTTCAGATTCGACCTGTCAGTCATTTCTCTGGTTCATTTCCCCTCTGTAACAGTCTGACCCCAGGCCACAGTGTTCAAACTTTTCTCCTCCTAGCCCACCTATTATAACCAAACACTCTGGTCTGAACTTTGCCTACTTAAATCATATTTCTCCTTTCTACTTTCAATGCTGCTAAATTGCTCCTCCGTCATTTCTGAGATCCCCACCGAGCTGCTCTGCGAGGCGTTTTCCGCAGCCGCTGGGACGTGCTGAAGCGCATTCCCGTCACGCCAGCTCTCTGCTTTGGCTTCCTCTGCTTTCCGTGGCTCTCCCAGGCCGTGCTGGATATTCTTGCAGTCAGGCCCGTTCTCCTTGCAGAACCGCTCTGGAGCTCAGGTTTTACTGACAGAACTCTGCTCCCAGTACCCGCATTTGCTCCAATTCCTCCACAGCCCGCAGACCCCTTTTCCCTGCAGAATAAGTCTGGGAGGCTTTTGGAAGGCGATGAATTTTCTTTTGTTCAGCTTCTCCAAAGGTTGCTACCCGAGGAAGCTGAAAAAACTCTGTACAAGAAAAGTATAATTGAAGAGGTGTTTTAAAGTTCAACAGTAGTCTTTTCCTGGTGTTTTGGTTGTTTGGTTTTGTCGTTTTGGGGTTGGGTGTTTTTTTTGGTTTTGTTGTTTCATTGGGGTTTTTTTAAGTCTGGAACCTACAGCCTATGAGCTGAGGGAGACCCGGGAGCTGAAGCGTTGCCTGCCCGGAGAAAGGTGAAAACAAGGAGGACAGGAGCTGCGAGTCCCTGCTGTCCAAGCCCTGTCTAGACTGTGTCCTCGCTGCTCTCCCCGCTGCGGATGGGCTGGAGCCACATTGTTTTCTCTCCCTCATCCCCCTCCCACCTTCTTTGACAGGGAGGTTATTCCTTCGCTGGAAAGAGAAAGAGGGAGCTCTAGTGTGTGTAATTACAGTGAAAACACAGGCACTGCAGTTTTGCCATAAGGAAACCAAACAATATCGAGTGTGGGTAATAAGTATGAAACACAACCTCGTTGTAAACGCTCTCTGTGCTCTGCTTCTGCTACCATGCCTGGATGTACGACAATTAGAGCATAATAGGTATTTTCCCATTAAAAACACGCTAGCCAGCAAAAGTTCTTTTATGCTGATGAAGACAAAAGCATTGAAAAGGTGGACGTTTTCCCAAAACAGAAGGGGATACGTATCACATAGCCCGCTTTTTGTCCGGTTCCGCAGCCAAGTGCAGGAAGCGGAGCAAGGAGGAGAAGGGAAAATGGAAGTTTTCTGAAGAGCTGAAGCAGTTTAACGGCGTACCAAAAGCAATCGAGTCTGACGCACGTGCATTTCATTTATAATGCACCTCCTGAATTAGGAAAAACTGCTTTGAAAGCGGTGCCTGAATTGACACTGTTGACTGAATACTAAACTTAGTCTCAGAGTTTAGGAAAGAAAGAGGAATGTAGTGCGGGAAGGGACAGTGACCAGGTAGAGAACCAGCACATCTCCGTGCCACACGTTCTCAGTGACCAGGGTCGGGCCAGGAGGAGAGAGCGCTGTGCCCACTGCCCATCAGATCCCGAGGAACCAGAGTGCTGTGCTCACTGCGCATCAGATCCCGAGAACCAGAGCCCCGTGCCCACTGCCCATCAGATCCCGAGGAACCAGAGCGCTGTGCCCACTGCGCATCAGATCCCGAGGAACCAGAGCGCTGTGCCCACTGCCCATCAGATCCCGAGAACCAGAGCCCCGTGCCCACTGCCCATCAGATCCCGAGGAAACAGAGCCCCGTGCCCACTGCCCATCAGATCCCGAGGAACCAGAGCGATGTGCCCACTGCGCATCAGATCCCGAGGAACCAGAGCGCCGTGCTCACTGCCCATCAGATCCCGAGGAACCAGAGCCCCGTGCCCACTGCCCATCAGATCCTGAGGAACCAGAGCCCCGTGCCCACTGCCCATCAGATCCCGAGGAACCAGAGCTCTGTGCCCACTGCCCATCAGATCCCGAGGAACCAGAGCCCCGTGCTCACTGCCCGTCAGATCCCGAGGAACCAGAGCCCCGTGCTCACTGCCCATCAGATCCCGAGAACCAGAGCCCCGTGCTCACTGCCCGTCAGATCCCGAGGAACCAGAGCCCCGTGCTCACTGCCCATCAGATCCCGAGAACCAGAGCGCTGTGCCCACTGCCCATCAGATCCCGAGGAACCAGAGCCCCGTGCCCACTGCCCATCAGATCCCGAGAACCAGAGCCCCGTGCCCACTGCCCGTCAGATCCCGAGGAACCAGAGCGCTGTGCCCACTGCCCATCAGATCCCAAGGAACCAGAGCCCCGTGCCCACTGCCCGTCAGATCCCGAGGAACCAGAGTGCTGTGCCCACTGCGCATCAGATCCCGAGAACCAGAGCCCCGTGCTCACTGCCCATCAGATCCCGAGAACCAGAGCCCCGTGCCCACTGCCCATCAGATCCCGAGGAAACAGAGCCCCGTGCCCACTGCCCATCAGATCCCGAGGAACCAGAGCGATGTGCCCACTGCGCATCAGATCCCGAGGAACCAGAGCCCCGTGCTCACTGCCCATCAGATCCCGAGGAACCAGAGCCCCGTGCCCACTGCCCATCAGATCCTGAGGAACCAGAGCCCCGTGCCCACTGCCCATCAGATCCCGAGGAACCAGAGCTCTGTGCCCACTGCCCATCAGATCCCGAGGAACCAGAGCCCCGTGCTCACTGCCCGTCAGATCCCGAGGAACCAGAGCCCCGTGCTCACTGCCCATCAGATCCCGAGAACCAGAGCCCTGTGCCCACTGCCCGTCAGATCCCGAGGAACCAGAGCCCCGTGCTCACTGCCCGTCAGATCCCGAGAACCAGAGCCCCGTGCCCACTGCCCATCAGATCCCGAGAACCAGAGCCCCGTGCCCACTGCCCGTCAGATCCCGAGAACCAGAGCCCCGTGCCCACTGCCCGTCAGATCCCGAGGAACCAGAGCCCCGTGCCCACTGCCCGTCAGATCCCGAGAACCAGAGCCCCGTGCCCACTGCCCATCAGATCCCGAGAACCAGAGCCCCGTGCCCACTGCCCATCAGATCCCGAGAACCAGAGCCCCGTGCTCACTGCCCGTCAGATCCCGAGGAACCAGAGCCCCGTGCTCACTGCTCATCAGATCCCGAGAACCAGAGCGCTGTGCCCACTGCCCGTCAGATCCCGAGGAACCAGAGCCCCGTGCTCACTGCCCATCAGATCCCGAGGAACCAGAGCCCCGTGCCCACTGCCCATCAGATCCCGAGAACCAGAGCCCCGTGCCCACTGCCCATCAGATCCCGAGAACCAGAGCCCCGTGCCCACTGCCCATCAGATCCCGAGAACACGCTGGATTAGCGGTGGGCTCTGGATCAGCTCTGGGAAGAGCAGCCCCGTGTGCTCCTGTCAAACCGTCTGGGCTGTAAAACACGGCGGGCGAGCCCGTCCAAGACTTCGCTTTCCAAATGTAACTGTATTTTTCCAGCTCTGGTGTGTTGGCAGAAGACAGACTATTAAAAATGCCTTCATACTTCTGAATGATGTTTCAGTATTTCAAAGAAAAAGGCTTTTATTTTTTTGTCATATAAAGTCCAGATATTTACCATTAAAGGCCAGTTTTGCTGTCCCCACAGCTTTCTAAGATACATGTCGGTATTTTACAGGAAAAAAAACAGTTATTTATAAGCAAGTGCATGCAAACAGTCCAGTCAGCCAGTGCACCTACAGATGTTGAAATGGTCAGGCATCCAAAAGAACCTCTCATTTTGGACAAAAACCATGTTTCTCACAGGAAAAAAATAATATTTTCATTGCTAAATTGTTACCGTCAGGAGCTTTTCAAAGAGTTGTATCAATTTCTTTGTATTCTGCTTAAAAGAAAAACTTTTCCACTGGAACAGGCTTGACAGAAGAAAGTATTAAGAATGTGACCTAGTAAGTTTTCTTGGAAGGGATGCTGGTCCTGAAGATATTTATATACGAGTAAGGCTCTCAGCCCAGTAATGAGTTTGCTTTGATCCTACAGTGAAGTCAAATGCTGTGTTTATTACATCTTTGTTTTTTGCAATGGAAAATACAACGATGGGGCAAATCTATCCATGTGGCCCAAAGGCTGGAGCAGGAGAGAGCAGGAGAGGAAATAGCTCTCATTTATACTCGTTTATACTCAAATGCTAGCCAGTGAAAGAGAAAAAAAAAGAACGATAAATGGCTGCTTTAAAACTGGGCTTTTTTTGAGGAAGACGTGTCCTCAAATGGCGCTGCTGCGACAGCTCCAGCACGGAGCCGCCTCGCTCTGCCGTCAGTCCCACCTCGTGCCCACGTTAGTCACATATTCTCTCTGTCCATCAGTGGATGGAGCTCTTCACACAAGAAAAATAAATTGTATTTCCGCATGTAGAATGGCCAGACTGTCCATTCCTCAGCTCCTATTTCTTACCATGAGGTTAGAAATGACATGGTGGAGTTCTGATGTTCGATGCTGAATTCTTTACATTGCTATTGAATTTTATTGTAGCTGTCTGTAACTCCACATGAAGACTATTATCTCTGCACGCTACATAACTTGTACGTAGTGTCACACATCTTTTTCTCTCACATCAGCTCAAGGGTTGTTTTGATTTCTCTTTTGCTTCGTTAAGTGATGTACATATAAAGCTCCCATTGCTACCTTGGAATACAGTTGGGTCCATGATTTAAGATGGGGACTTGCATTCTAGTTTTCCTGATAAAAGCATGAAACCCACCCGTCATTCGGAATAGGCACAATAGGCAAGAGGATTGTCACACCTGGGGCTGTGCGCAGGGTTGAATGTCACCGGCACACAGGAGCCCTGTCCCGGCTCTCTGACCCCCCTGGCACCAGCGGAGCCACGGAAACCGCTCAGAGCATCAGTCCCTGTCTGTGCAGCTGTCCTGTGACGTGCAGCCCCAGCTGGAAAGCTGAACAAGCTGGAACACAGGAGGTTCCACTTAAATCTGAGAAGAAACTTGTTCCCGGTGAGGGTGGCAGAGCCTGGCCCAGGCTGCGCAGGGGGGTTGTGGAGTCTCCTTCTGTGCAGACATTCCAACCCGCCTGGACACCTTCCTGTGTAACCTCATCTGGGTGTTCCTGCTCCATGGGGGGATTGACCTGGATGAGCTTCCCAGGGCCCTTCAACCCCTGACACTCTGGGATTCTGTGTACAGCCCAATGGCGCTGGGGATGCAGGATGGGACACAGAAAAATGCTGCTTGTGTTCCAGCGCAGCTCATCCTTGGGTCACTCACAGCTTAGAGCAGACACATCTGGACCAGTATAAACTGGGACAGGCTCCAGCATAGCTCTGGGTGACGATACAGAGCCCTGGCTCTTCTGCATTCTGCTGGGGAAAGTAATCGGGCCAGGATCTCTAAGCTACTAGTGGGAAATGTGAATTCGTAAAACTGACAATATGGTGAAAACTCTGAACTTGGGGCAAACATTATAAAATACTTTATTAGCTTAAGCCTATAGAAAAACAAGAGCCTGTAAGATGCTCACGGAAATAAATTATTTCTATGAAACAGGTACAAGCTTTGGGTTGACACCTGTTCGGAAATATTTGGTGGTTTGGACATCTGTGCTGTTAAAGCCGTGCACGGAAAAGACGGAAAAGATTATATTTTTGAGGTAAGCAATCCCACTCCTTTCAATATATGTTTTATATCTTACAAACACCCGAGGAAAGCACATTTGTGATAGGCACTGGTTTATTTGTGTTTCAGGCAAGACTGTGCATTTTTGAGCAACGTTCACATCATCATACAAAGCCACACATCGCACTTAGTGGCAGCACTTGCTGGAAAGTGTAACCATATATATGGTAATGTCTTTTAGTGTTAGAGGAAATGTCCACAAACTACAAAACCAACCCGAAGGTGGACGGCACATTTTCCCAGCCCGTGTGATTGCTTTCCTGAGCAGGCTTACCAGTTTTTCCTGGAAGGTTTATAGATAGCGCTATCCCAAGGGAACCCCAACCAAATTATACCTTTACATGGAAAGGGAAATTAAGAATGAAGGGAAAGCAACTACGTTTTTTCTAGCCTAAATGTTACCTTCAAGATCGGATTCTTCATGAATCACAAGTTTCTGCTGTAGATATTTTTGAGAAGTTTGTGTTTCTCATTTATCTTACTATGGATAAATATAACTTGACAAGCTATTGGCACTTGCCTGTCACATAATTCAGGATTTCTTCAGCATCTTCCACGTTCTTAGAATTTTATTAAGGAGATAGGTAAGGGTCTTCAGAATCTCCCCACTCAAAAAGAGATTGATATTTGCTAAAGCAAAATAAAGAGTATTTTTCTGTATCCTGAGAGTGATCTGGAGATTATGGATTGACCCTTTCTAGTTATTTATATCCATTTATAACAGAAAAGCTATGTAGAAGTAAAAATCTTTGTTTTCTCACAGTGTTTAACAACTCTGTATTTTCTTCTCTTCTGGTTTCACAAATGTATTTATTAATTATTGCAACTGCTAACAATTCCTAAATCAATAAATAGCATTTTAAAGGCCTGAGCAGCTTGCAACATTCAGCAAAACAGAGAGAATTAATCAGCACCTCCCGAGATGCTGAGGAAGACGTCAAGGAGTCCTGTTTTCCTCGGGCTGCCTGGCCAAATCAGAGCTGCTTGTGTTTTACTGCAGCAAAACCTCACTGTATCTGAAGATGTAGGATCCCGCGGTAACCCTGCTGGGCTGCTCGCAGGGCAGTGCTGGGCGCCCCACGCGCCGCTTAACGCGCTGCAGGAGCCTCTGCAGCTCCCAGGGCCCCCGTGTGTCTCAGAGGATGCGTCTCAGCTTTTCCATGCACACCCGCTTATCTACCGTCATTACCTTTGAGATAGTTCATGATGGCTTTAATCCAATAAATTCTGACCCCAAAATTTAAACTATAAAATCAATTAAGACATAGGATCTTAGTTATCTTACCTCATAAGATAATAGTTAAAAACGGAAAGATTGCATGCAGAAAGCTACAAAACTAGAGTAGGATGGCATTTGAGAAGTATATTCTTGTAAGAACTAGAGGTTTCAGACATAAAGCAATGTTGTTTCTTACACACCGTGGCTAAAGCTTGGCTCAGAAATGATTGGCAGCGGCCAACACTACTTAGTCCCACCTACTGACCTTTTTTATTCCCTGCTTGCTTTTCATCCTGCTGCTTCTGTACAAATATAGTTGGACCTTTTCTGGTTCCAACCCGTCACACTAAATACCCTTGGCTTTTATTCACTGAACTCGACTGTTTCCACATTTCTGATATTGCGCAGTTTATCAGATTTTCGAGCTCCCACCGCTGTCAGGTACACAGGGGAATTGCGGCATCAGGCCGGGGAGGGCAGGAGAAGGGGGAGCGGCTTGTCAGAAATGAAACAGCCAGTGCAAATGATGCCGTGGATCAACAGAGTGACCCCCATCCTGCCTCTTTTTCCACGCCAGACACGGTCATACTTCTAATCCAGCAGAATTCGAACAACTGCAGGATACATCATGCACTGGGTGTATAGAGCGTTGTAAGTAGAGCACATAATAGATGTTGCAATTAAGAGTGGAGAGAAGCACGATAATTCTTGCTGTTCTACAGAGTCAGCTGAATTATTTGGAAGATGGTAGCGCTCATCAGCAAGAGTATTCACAGGCCGTGCGAGACATTGAAATGTAGAAAAGTCTGCAAAGTTCACATCCAGCAGAACATCTGTAAAACTTATGATCATTTGCTACTAAAAATCCAGCTTACATCAACAGTTATTACACTATAATTTTAACAGTTACTTTGCGCTATAATTCTATGGTATAATGAAGACCAGAAGACCGTCCACTCCAGTATAGGGAAAATCGTTGCCTTTTGTGTACTTTCAAGATGGGAGCACAACTGTGCTATGAAAGCTGGCACGCACACGCTGCAGTCGGGGCCTGAGCACTCCAGACGCCGTTGGCTGCCCAGGGATTGCTGTGCTACGCTGGGAGAGCAGCGCCTCACAGGAGCCAGCTCAGTGCACAGAAGGGTTTGGACAGAGGAGAGCGCTAGGACAAGGGCTCCAGGACGTGCAGGACCCAGGACAATAGCTTTAAAATACCCACAGTGTCTAAGGGTTACATATAACAACTCGTCTGCTTACAGAAATCCATTCTAAACTAATGTTAGGAAGTATAACACATAAATTACTTTTTATATTACTATTTCTGGAAGGTAATTAGCTAATTTCATATTGCCCTTTCCCTTTTTATCCTATAACGATGATTTTCTTATTTTACTGCTATAGCCATTCAACTGCTTTGTGATGGTCATTTTGTCACATTCTGCTTGCTTTTATTCCCCAAAGCCACAGAGCAACAAATTATACCAGTGGCTGATATTAGAGAATCAGTACAACATTGTGTCTTGTGAATCTAATGTTCTAACTGTAAAGTGATTCTTTATCTGTAAAGTGACTCTTTATCTGTGGTCTAGCCCAGTACGCTTACATTGCAGGTAAGAGTGCATTGGTTCTCAGTGTGAGACCCGGTCAGCCTACCCAGCTTCTTCACGAAGGGTAAACACATCTTTTTCTGGGTTAGTTTCTCTACTAGTTTTTCTTCTATATCTGTTTGATTAAAAGGATGAGATTTTTAAAAGTATTTTTATTTTAAAGCCGCGTGGCCATTCGAGACCTGCGAAATGCGCTTGCTGTGTAAGTAGAGTAATGACTGGTCAGGAATAGTATGGAAGGTTTACAGATTTAAAATGAAAGAAAAAAAATGAAGGATATTTAGTGACACTGAAGTATAGTTCTAGACACTTCATTTCTGCATGTGTAAACCTTGATATGAAATAAATACACAAATGTTCATTACTGTTATCTTCCTTTGACCAATCAGGTCATAAAAACCCAAGAAATTGCACTGTAAGTACAACTTCTCACATTTTATGGCTTTGGTGCTGGATTGGAGTCCATTGCATAGATTGGGGTCGGTTCCCCGGGGCTGGTTTGTCCATCAGTATCTCCATATTTCGGTAGCCCCTCTAAGAGATTTCTAGCCATCTGAACAAGCCGAAGGCGATATTGCTGTTATTTCCCAAACTTTGTAAAAAGGACACATTTTTAGCGTAGCACTCATCTTTCCACACTGCTGCAAATTCTCCTCCCAGGGGAATTTCCAAGGCTGGCTGGCTGCGCCCCCTTGCAGTCGAGGGATACCTTATGCATCCCCAAGAAAACAATCCAGACCAATTTGTCTGAAGACAGGAAGGACAAAATATCAGTCATGATCTCATGCAGACACAATACACCCTCTGTTCACTGCGAAGCTCCGGGCTCCCTACAGTTGTCTGATGTGGGGGCTGTAAGGGGTAACTTTGACTTTTAGAAGAACGTGGTTTTCTAAAAAAGAAAATTACCTTCTCTAGAAGATCCTTCTGGCTTTTCTTGTCTTTTACTTCTATTCTCCAAAGACCTATCTCCAAACTCCTAATAGGGAGCGATGAAGTAAATGAGGAGTCTCTTAGCTAAAGGGAGGGGTTGTCTGGTTGACCAGGTGGAAGTCACTGTTGTGTGTAACCGTCCCAGCTCTTCACTTAGTGTCCATTCTTTTCACCTCCCTTGGAATCTTTGGCTGCCGAGCATCGTCACGCCAGAAACAAGAGTTTTATTAACACACCATTGTAACATACGACTTTTTGACTGCCTCACCGATTCTTGCTAATAAGACATCAAATTAAGGTCCGTTAAATTTTCACTTCTTAAATAGAAGGAGGACTTTTGATCTTTCCCTTTTAAAATTAATATTTCTGTAATTTTAATACTAGAAGGAACAGATACTTGAGCACTGTTCATGTTTCTGACTCCACTGAATAGTATCTTTTGTGATTCCTTCTTGGAAAACGAAACTTCTGGGAAGCTAAACAAAAACTCCTATCATGGTGATGAATGCAGTAAAAGAGAACAACTGTAATGGAATCCTTTAAAGTGGCTGCTGCAGGTGTCTTATTTCTGCTTGCTTATTTTTACCCTAAGCTATATGAAAATCAGCTTCCAAGTGGTTTATAGTGTAGAAAGATACAAACCATTTGGATTCCATAAAGAATATTTTCAGCCGCTGTAAGCCAATATAAGAAATTAAGAAACAGAATTTGATTCATTTTTTAAGTCTTTGTCCAAGAGATTCTGTCCCATCAAACCCCAGGAGATACACCTCCAACTGCAGCCTGTCTGTACGGTGTGGGATGCACTCTTCTGTCTTCATCATATACATTTCCAAAATTCAGCACCAAAGGCTGGACAAAGACATAAAAATATGTGCTGTTAGAATTATTTGGTAATGTCCCTGGCCAGTGGTTTATCACAGGTCAGAGCCACACTGAGACTGGGGGCACCCAGGGAGGGCTGCCCAGGCCCTTCCTGAAAGAAAGACGGGAGGGAGCTTTGCTTCTTACCACGTTGGCCAATATCGTAGATACAAGTCTCCTATAATAAACAGATCTTTTAAAGTTCCCTAGAAACATAATTTTATCTGTAAATCAGGTGATTTGGCATGTAAATATGTGCAGGAGTGGCAAATAATAATTACATACTAAGTGGCTTTCCTTCCATTAAAGAATATCCTGTGTTCGGGTTAGAAAGGGAACTAAATCCAGCTGGAATAGTTGATCAAGTCAGAAGTCTCTCATAATTTATCATCTGGTACTGTAAGTTTTGAACATTGAGGAGTCTAAAATGACTCTTTTGGTGGTGTAACTAAGACCGCATCTGTCTGGGAAGACTCATATTTCCAAACCAAGGAGCGTTCCTACATGTCCTAATAGAACTTAATAAAGCTTCATAAGAAATGGCTTAGAAGCTACAGTTCTAGAAAAAACAGCCTTTTTCCAAGTTTCTGATGCATTAGTGCTGAATTCATTAATATATTCCTTCGTATGTGGGCTTTGTGTGATAGAAAAAATCAGTTTATTCAATGAACTCTTCTGGGAGTTTTTTTAATATTTTGGAAGTAACAGATATAATCCACTGAAATTTTCCAGACACCATTCCAGAAATAATCATGTCAGCTGCTCTTCTAGACAGAGAAGTAAATGAAGTCTATCTACAGACATAGTTAATGGAGGGGTGAATTTGTTTTGCTAGGGCACTAGTTTTCATTTGAACGGAGCAATAATTATTGACCCGCATGAATAACATTAGTATTTTGGCTTCCATCCTAATATTCTTTCACATAGTATCTATGTTTATTGTGTCTGTTGTCAAAATACCTGTAACTTTTTAAATTAGCAACAATAGCACTTCTTGTAGGTGACTGGCTTACTGTTTTGTTCAGAATGAACCATACTTTATTACTAGGGGGGGAATACAGGTAAAATTCATTGTGATGTTAACTTATTTGTTATTTGATAGAGCATACCAATCTCCTTATTTTCTTCGAAGTGCTGGAATTATTCTCAGCTATATTAACTGCATTTTTTATATAGTTTTACAATTTTTTTTAAATCTCCTACATTCGCGTGAGTTATTCAGCTTCGTCCATCAGCTTTGAAGGGACGTAGAAATCGTTTGCTTGGTTTGTTCTCATTCCAGGTTAAAACAAGGCATGTAGGTTTGTAGGCACTGGATGGTTCATCTGGAGATGCCCGGCTCACAGTCGCAGCTGTTGTTACTTTTGCTGCAGTGTTGTTGTTCGCCGCTGCAGGATGGACTGTGCACCTTTCCCACCCGGCAGCGCCGCTTTCCTGCCGCCCCAGCCCAGCTCCTCAGCTGTGGTCACATTTCCAATTACAAATGGTTCCTGCATCTGCGATGGAGCCCTCAGGGAAAGCCCCACGATTGCTTCATGGCCAGTCACTCCCTGGCTTCTCAGAAATCACATCAGCTCTTCTTACACCCCGCTCAGTCTTAAATGACCTCTGCAAACGTTGTGTTTGCTTAATGTCAGTTACCTTCCCCATACTTAGAACTCTTAAATTAAAATCTTCATCAGCCTCTGCCTTTACAGTCAAAATTTTCACCACAATTGGAGACATCCGGGTCCCACAAAACCAGCCCAGAAGAATAACACATTCATACCACAGCAACAACACCGTCCAGCTCCTCTTATTCACAGACCAAAGGAAATGGTTTTCTCAGTCCTCACACTCTCAAGCACAGACCTTGAAAATTACCCTGATTCACAATGAAATTAACTCCTTCTCTCTCTGCCCTTACCACTTATCACATCCTCTCCTGTAATCCATGCATCTTTTCCCATCGTGGCAGGGGGTGGAGAGCTGTATCTGGACAGTGGCAGCTGGGGGAGTTTCTCCTTCAAACATGATGATCCCTTTGCAATTACTGATTCCTCACCATGTGCTGCCTCCTTTATTAATCCCGTCCCATTTCTTCCCATATTCCTCAGAGTTCAGCAGCATTTCTCTTCTCTTTCTGGCCAGTCTCAGTCTTGCAGCCCAAATTTCAGATGTTTGATAACCCCACTAGCAGCAGAGGGCACAGACTAATATTCACTAAAAGGTCGTATCACTACGAGGTCGGTGTTCTGGCTTATCACAGTATTGTGTTCACTGGAACATCCTGTTCCAGCTTCTGTTACTTCTGCTCAGTCTCTTATAGTTTAATATAAAGATGTGTCAAGTACATTTTCGGGGTGATAAAATTAATCCCATAGAGTTGGTTATTGAAACGTACATAAATTAAAGATAGAAGTGATATGAATGAAGTGACCGGAATTCATAGTGATGCATGTTTCTACTGACATCTGCAAGAGTAACATATTTGATTTTATAAATTACAGATGTCTTTTTTTCTATGAAATCCTCTTAGTAGGAAACTACAATATTTTAAATAGCTGAACAAGGTACTGAAAAAAAAAACAAACTGGCTGTGTTTAAACGATATTTTAAAACTAGTACAAATAGACTATTTATAAACAGGATGCTTTGTGTATGTTTAAGCTTTGTCAGGCCCTCGAAAGCGGGGAAATGCCAGCGTGGCATTCCTGTAAGTTACTCACAGGTCTGGAAAACTGGTATTGTTACCCAAAATATTTTTAATTCTTAAGGTACATTTATATAAAACATTACTGATTTTTAGTAACTGGGGGGAAAAAAGACAACAAACCCTCCTTGTAAAGTATTCGCCGTGACCGCAGCCGCTTTGGCAAGAACAGCAGCGGTGGCACCGCAGGGAAGACGTTTCTCTTTGGGATCAGTAGTTTTCTTGATAATGTGACACCTTCCTTTCTCTTTTTACCTTTGGCTGCTGCCTGTGTCCTTCAGGAAGGCACCAGCACATCGCCATCGTTCAGAGCCGCAGCCGACTGAGCGCTTATTCAGCGTGGTGTGCGGCGGAGCTGTGGCCAGTGATATTTACCCCAGTTTGGCAACAAACACGAGGGTTTTTAACAGCATCCAAACCTGTCCAAGTGACAAAAGGTCGTCTGGGGCAGGCGGCTGTGGTTTTTATGTCATATGGGTTTGAAACTGCCTCGATTTGTGAGTAGGGAGGCTATGCTTGAAAATACCATCGTCAAGAAATCTAAGATCTTCTCTGCTGAAGTGGACATGAGGTTTTGAGCAGCACCTCGAGGCTTATTTTTTCATCCTTAGCCATAGAACTACAATTTTCATATGTGTTCTGGCAAACAACATGGTAATATATCCTAAGGGAAGTTTAGATGTAAACTTGCAGTTAGAGAAATATTTAAAAATAGAAATTCGGTCAGGACCCCGTCCTGCAGATCTTAATCCCGTCTGATCCTTTGGCAGGATCTTATTTTAGGCAATCTGGTTCACAGTCATTCCAAATCATTTTTTTAATGTAAGTGGATGGTAAACAAAGCAAAGTTTTATTTGCACACTTGTGAAACATGTAACTGTTGCTTCTGTTGTTGGGTAAGAGGGGGTTGGATACATACCTGCTGGTGCAGGGGCAGTATGTACAAAAATAACTGTCGCTAATGCCTGTCTTCAAGGGGGGCTGGTTTTTAGACTGCAGGCGTAAGTCCCCCTCTGAAAATCAGGCAAATATCCCATGTCCTTCACACTGACATCAAGACATTCCAACGTTCAGTCATTATTAGCGCTTTAAAGTCCTGGCCAAAGCCTCTGGTGTATATGGTTCCCTCCTCCCTCCAGGATAAGGCATATTACAATTGCAAGAAAAAGCTCCTGATAAAATGAAGTGGATCTTTAAGTATTACAACATTATTAAGAAAGAGCAATAACTCAGCAGATGTTAATACTAGAGTAACTGCACAAAAATTTTGCATTTCAAGAGGCACACAAACAGCAAGACATTTGACACAGTGTCCCACAGCATCCTCACAGCTGAACTGAGGGAGTGCGGGCTGGATGAGCGGGGAGTGAGGTGACTGTGAACCGGCTGAAGGGAAGAAGCCAGAGAGTCGTGGTCAATGGGCAGAGTCCAGTTGAGGCCTGTATCCAGTGCAGTGCCTCAGGGGGCAGTGCTGGGACCAGCACTATTCAATATTTTCATCAATGATTTGGATGAGGGAACAGAGTGACTGTCAGCAAGTTTGCTGATGACACCAAGCTGGGAGGAGTGGCTGACACTGGAAGCTGTGCTGCCATCAGAGACCTGGACAGGCTGGAGAGCTGGGAGGGGAAAAATTTAATGAAATATAACAAGGGCAAGTGTAGAGTCTTGAATCTGGGCAGGAACAACCCCAGGTTCCAGTGTAAGTTGGGGAATGACCTGTTGGAGAGCAGTGTAGGGGAAAGGGACCTGGGGGTCCTGGGGACAGCAGGGTGACCATGAGCCAGCACTGGGCCCTTGTGGCCAGGAAGCCAATGGGACCTGGGGTGGGTTAGAAGGGGGTGGTCAGTAGGTCAGAGAGGTTCTCCTGCCCCTCTGCTCTGCCCTGGGGAGACCACACCTGGAATATTGTGTCCAGTTGTGGCCCCTCAGTTCCAGCAGGACAGGGAACTGCTGGAGAGAGTCCAGCGCAGCCACCAAGATGCTGCAGGGAGTGGAGCATCTCCCGTGTGAGGAAAGGCTGAGGGAGCTGGGGCTCTGGAGCTGGACAAGAGGACACTGAGGGGGGACTCATTCCTGGGGATCAATATGGAAAGGGGGAGTGTCAGGAGGATGGAGCCAGGCTCTTCTGGTGACAACCAGTGACAGGACAAGGGGCAATGGATGCAAACTGGAACACAGGAGGTTCCACTGAAAGATGAGAAGAAACTTGTTCCCGGTGAGGGTGGCAGAGCCTGGCCCAGGCTGCCCAGGGGGTTGTGGAGTCTCCTTCTGTGCAGACATTCCAACCCGCCTGGACACCTTCCTGTGTAACCTCATCTGGGTGTTCCTGCTCCATGGGGGGATTGCACTGGATGAGCTTTCCAGGGCCCTTCCCACCCCTGACATTCTGGGATTTTACCCATTCAGAAATATCAATTCATATTGATTCAATAGTTTTCTCTCAATTAATTAAAAGCATTGTTTATATTCCACTTTAAAATACCTCTATCGAAAATATTGGAAATTTTATAGAAACTTTCTGTGTAATTATTAAGATTTTCTGCAATACCGTTGATGTGGGCAAAAGTGGAAAAACATTCATTAATTTGCTCTCAACTTCAATGATTATTTCATCATTTCCTTTGGGGTTACTTTAAATTGGTTTAGCTGGGAAGAGCTTAGAGGAGACATCCTAGATCTGAAAACCCCTGAACAAATGTTGCCAACATTTTGGTTGCCAATACACATAGGCAGCATCTCTTGTAATTGAACAAACAGAAGAATAATGTAAATGCTTTGGGGCTTCACACTAATCTCATTATTAGAACAAACTTGTCAGTCTCGGTAACAATTTCTATAGCACTCACCATATGTTGACAATCCTCAAGCTCAGGTAACACTATTTATAATGCAGCTCGTTCCCAGCTACTGTGTAAGATGAAAGATTACATTCCAGTGTTATAATGAACATGCAAGTTCTTTTAAACCCAAGTGTCTCTTGACGTACCCAATTTGTGTGTCTAATTCCTAGAAGCACTTGCATATCTAAAAGAAGGAAGGTAAAACTGTGCTCTTTGTTGATAAAGGTGCTGAAGTGTTCAGTTTGATTGAGTTGCCCCACTGTATCCCACCTCAGGAGAGCTCCATACGCTGCGGGTGCATTCGATTCCCTGGGTCCCCCCTACAGACAACACAGTTCTTCCACCCTGTGAATATTTCAGCATCAGGTCTTGTTTCAGTGTCTTCCCTTCAGCTACACAGGCTGGGAGTTGGGGATAACGGGAGAGCAGCTCAAGCGCCAGCCCCAGCAGCGTGGCCACCCGAGGGCCGGCGTGGGCGCTGTGCTGCGTCCCAGCCCCGCCAGCCCCTCCAGAGCTGCGGCACCAGGGTTCTGTGGCCACCGGCACCCACAGTTGCCCATGGCATCAGGAAACACGGTTGCAGAAAGCTCTCAAGATTTTTTTTTTAATGGCAAATGGGTAAGATGTGTCAATTTGAAATATGATCATTTAAATGTAGCTCTAAACTGATTACTTTACATAAAGCGTATGCACAGAGGTACCTGTGTAGGACTAGCCCCTAAGGCTATCCCTACTTTCCACTCCCACCTAAGGAAATCAGTGTCTGCCCTTCTTCGTAATTTCTAGTGAAGGTAAAGCAGCACTCTCAGTCGTTTCCCCAGTCTTCACCTACACATCTTACCACTCCTCGCATGTCTCTGAGCACCTTTACCTGTAACATTTCCGTTTGCCTCTGTTGAACCTTCTCAGTCTTGTTCCGTTTACCTGCAACAGAGAGGGAACCTCAGAAGCCAAAGAGATACAGGAGGACGCACTTTTGGAAGCACTAAAACACCCTGTAAAACTCACCGATCCTTCCGCAGTTCTGCAAACCCCACGAGGATCCCTTACTAAGGATTCTTTCCTTCTTCGCCCACCACCTCTCTCACCACCACAACTTCTTATTGTCTCTACAGCATCACTCGCCTGTGCTGGTGAGAAGCCCTGGGTGAGAGGTGCAGCTGGGCAGCCTTTCACAGACCCAAGGGGAGATGGACCCCGCTCCATTTGGACACAGAATGACATCCACACAGAGTGTCACTGCTGGTGCAGTCTAACTGCTCTATCCCAACAGCCTCTCATTAATTGTTACTACTATTGTTTGCACTGTAGGCCTCGCTCACATGAGATCCGTACCTGAGAAACACCAAACTGCAGGTGACGTGCCTTGATCTGTATTGAAAAGGATTGCAGTGTCCCAGAAGTGAATTAAAGCCTTTTATTGTCAAGATAAGAATGTCCAGGGCCATTGTGACTAATAGTTGGGGTTATTATGTTACACTTTTATTTCCCCTGAAACAAACACAGATGTGCCAAAAGTAGATACAGTGTAGAAATAACAAAGATTCTGTAGAAATAACAAATGCTTATAACCCACCGAAGTGACTGAATTCAGTATCAGTTTTATTCACCTGACTAGCTGAATTAAATAATTGCGGAACACAGTTAACCTGCCACATCTAGAATGGAAACGTGCACATTTTTTTTTGCCTCTCTGATGTCATCCTTTCTCTGTAGGTTATTACTTCTTTTCTTGCATCAGCTACACTCCAGCCACACTATTTTTCGAGAAAGCATATCAATTATAACAAGGACTTATTTACAATTTTTCATTTCTCAGTAAGGATCCAGCATTCCCTAGGAGAAATCCAGCAAACAGACAGGAAGCTGAAGTTTTAGTTTGCATTTCCATGTTCTAATCCAGCTGATGAACACGGTTTGAGTCACAAAAACACATGAGAAAATCTTCAGAAATGTACTTTATACAGAGACGCAGATGATTATGTCTGAGGGAGCTGGGGCTCTTTAGCTTGGAGAAGAGGAGACTGAGGGGCGACCTCATTAATGTTTACAGATACATAAAGGGGCAGTGTCAGGAGGATGGAGCCAGGCTCTTCTGGTGACAACCAGTGACAGGACAAGGGGCAATGGGTGCAAACTGGGACACAGGAGGTTCCACTGAAAGATGAGAAGAAACTTGTTCCTGGTGAGGGTGGCAGAGCCTGGCCCAGGCTGCCCAGGGGGGTTGTGGAGTCTCCTTCTGTGCAGACATTCCAACCCGCCTGGACACCTTCCTGTGTAACCTCATCTGGGTGTTCCTGCTCCATGGGGGGATTGCACTGGATGAGCTTTCCAGGGCCCTTCCCATCCCTGACATTCTGGGATTCTGTGACTCTGTGATTTTTGGCAGACCGCTGAACAGCCTGAGAAACATGATTTTGCTTATGTGTGATGCGCTTCCCACGGGAGCCCCGTTCCCCCAGTGTCATCACACTGAAACTGTGTGTTGCTCGAAGGCTGAAAGGGATGACATTGTAAAATCGCTCTTCTCTTGCTCTGCTGACCCGTATCCTGCGCTCGGGTGCTTTTTTTCTGATCATTTCCACAGATCTTGTTTGACTTTTGTTAAAAATAACGAATCAAGCGGATGACCCGACTTTCTCGGCAGGCGTGGATCGGTTTGCTGCGGTGCCGTGTCAGTAGCTGATGTGGTTTATGTTACAGGTCATGGACTGTGCGATGCCGCTGATCGGTGAGCACCAGGCTGAAGACAGGCAACACATAACCGAGCTGGTCGTAAGCAAAATGAACCAAATGTTGTCCAAAACTCCTGTACCATCTCCTCAGAGACCCACTGCCACTCAGCAGCCTCAGGTAGGAAACCTTGGGGTTTAAAATAGAGCATCTTATTCTATAATTTTAAGCTCAAATTTTCCCTCAAGGAATTTGGCTGGAAAACTACGCAGACATATGTTCAACTACAAGGATTCAAGAACTTATCAACATGTTTTATAGGTTTGTCACATTCAAATGAGATAATCAAATAGCGCAAGTGTTGGTGTGGTTCCAGCAGTAAACTGGTAGCTGTGAATTCAGTGAAATACCAGGGTTTGTACTGTTTCCTCTCAGTTATATCTGTATAAAATATAATGGAAATAATAAGAAGCACTTTCATAGACAATCTTTGCCCTGAGGATGTGAGAAAGAATACTAAGACAATAATACTTGTTCTTGTGAGAAATGAATTATCCAAGAATATATTTTTTTAATTTGCTGCAATTAAAAAAATACCTTTAAAATCTAGGAAACTCCTGAAATATGTTTAGCATACTAGAAAACTTGTGTCAAAGGTTGCAAATGGATGTATTTCACTTCTTTTCTTTTACATGGCCTGCTAGTTAAAGTGCAGGGATGCAGAATTCTGCCCCAGCCTTGCTACCATTCAGACTTTGGAAATCATCTTTGTGCTTCCATTTCCATGCTTACAAAGTGTGAAGTTCATTTTACTGATCCTTTAAATAACTTCTGAGAGTGTGGTATTTTTGTAAAGGTGTCTAAGAACATAAACATTTTTTCCTCTAAGTTGGAGACATACGCATTTGATGGGTGGACTATCAGATGGATAAGGAATTGGCCAGATGGCTGTGCCCAGAGTTCCAGTCAATGGCTCAGTGTTCAAATGGAAACCAGTACCAAGTGGTGTCCCTCAAGGGTCTGTGCTGACACCAGCCCTGTTTAGTATCTTCACTGATGACAGACACGGCGAGAGAGAGTTGGGGTGTTCAGCTGGAGAAGAGGAGCCCCCGGGAGGCCTTATTGCAGGACTGCCAAGGCCTGTAGTCACGGGACAGTGGGGAATGGTTTTAAAATGAAAGAGGATAGATTTAGATTGAATATAAGGAAGAAATTCTTTCCAATGAGGTTGTTAAGCCACTAGACCAGGCTGTCCAGAGCAGCTGTGGATGCCCCATCACTGGCAGTGATGAAGGTGAGGTTGGATGGGTTCGATCCAGTGAAGGATGTCCCTGCTGTGGCGGGGGGGCAGACTAGATGAGCTTTGAAAAGGCCGGTTCTAACCCAAACTATTCCATGATGCTGTGAGTCTTTGAAAAGGGCTATATAAATGCTAAATAGCATCTTTTATGTCTTTATAGCTAAGCAGCAGGTCTGATCAAGAGCTACAACTTTCATGTACCTCCTTTAATATACTGAAGGAATAAACCATGACCTGACAATAAACTATGAAGGACCGTATTGCTGCTCTGTACCAGCGCAGCCCATGGTCATCAGTGAAGCATCAGAATAAGCCAAACTGTAATACAGGAATTACCAAGCCTGAATCAAGGATCTATTTTTACTCCCAGTAGGCTCCACGGCAGGTAAACAATTTGAAAACAGTTTTGTGGCATACCTCAGACAGACTAGTTCTTGAGGCAGAATGACTAATTTGTTCTTCAAATATATCATCATGCTTCAAGTTATAAAAATACACCATCCCACATAAAAAAGTGGTGTGGCTTCTATTTATATTACAGCCACTTGAAACTAAGCACAAAATTGTTTCAACCACGGAACCACATACAATGGAGAAGTTTCCATCCAACATGACTCTGGTCCATTGTAAAGGGCACTGAAAAAGGAAGACAAGGAGGGAGAAAAAAGATACCACCTTATGGCAAAATACAGGTTCTTTTAGGACTAGTAAATTAGCCATATGAATGAAGCAAAGAGGCAAATTTAGAGTTGCCCAGAGCATGCAAGTCAACCCAAATCAAAATTTAAAACAGTAACAGATACTGTTGTGACATTGATAGATGCCCAGTTTGTCTTGGGTAGGCATCCTTCTCTGCATTTTAAAGAAGACGAGGAGGAATGTTTATGGTTACTGGTGTCATCCAAAGAAACTGCTTATCTGTTGGATGTAAATAAAGCTTTTACTCGTTTCCAAAAAAAAGCTGCCTACGTAAACCCAGAGTGAAAACGGGACACAAGGAGCACTGTAAGAAACTCCCTAAATTCCTCAGTCATTGCTGTCACTTATCATGTCTGTGAAAAGGCTTTTTCCTCTGAAACAAAAAAGTTCTGGGTGGATCCACAGAGAGTACTTGCTGGCTGGCTGTTAGATTTCTACTTAGTTTAGGTTACTGAAGAATTCAGACTTTGCTACAGCAACTGCATGTTATTCAACATTAATCTTATTTCCCTTATCGTATCCTCTAATTGTGGATTCCATTTGACCAAAACCAGAGATATCCCTTCAGAATATTTGCAATATTCCTGAGTTTTTCTCTCAGTTAATCAGACACTGCTTCCTTAAAACTTGCCTTCTCATATCACCCACCACTGCAGGACAGACAAAGGGGATCGGAATTGCTACAGAAGATACTCTTTGCAAATACCCATTGATCTTCCCAGCTTTAAGGGAAAATCATGAGAAATCATTCAACAGATCTATAGTGTTTAATACAGATATTTCCTCATGTGTAGTTAATTTTTAGCCAAGTTGTTTTCCTAATAACAAATCAGTCTGTTAAAACAAGATGTCCCTTTCATCTTTGAACAGTCTTCTCCTCTTCTAATCTGAGAAATTATTTCCTAATCTTGACAAGCACAGTCCGTGCACTTGTGGGGCAGGGGGATACTGCATATTTCTGTATGTCACATAAATTGCAAATCAGTAACTTCTCCCAAGTCAACTATGTGCATATGTATCTGGTCTTAGAAACCAAAGTAATACAAATATCAAAGAGCAATTGGTGTGTTTTGCTACTTCTGCTTTTCAATGAAGACTTTACAGTCAACAGCACAGCTGTAGATGTGCCATGTTTTGAATTCCCTTATTAACTGCATGGGTTTTTCAAAATTAATTATAATCTACCCACTGCTACGGCACTGGGTGCATGGTACAGAGAAGAACGCTTACATTTATAAATGCCCGCAATGGTCGGTACTATTCCAATTAACTACCCATCAGAAAACAAACCAACGATTAGGAAAATAAGGCTTTGTTTCCAGCTGTGCAGCCAGATGTTGATGGGAATGCTTGGCCGGGCAGCGTGTTCTCGGTTGGAGCAGTAGGAGGAGCTGCTTCCAGCTGTGGGGACCCCAACATCTGTCTTGGTTGTATTGAACCCTCAGATCCCGAGATTCTTAAACACAAGAAATCTATCATCTGAGATACCAGATATATAGAGAATTTTTAAATATACATTTTGTATATGATCTATTGAGTTATTTATCTGTAAGCACTTGCCCAGGCCCTGTAAGAAGTTTGACTGGTACCCAGCGTGGAGGGGAAGTGCACAGTTTGCAGTCGTGTTGCTCCTCGCTGAGCCACCAAACCGTGGCTCCTGCTCTTCTCGAGTGGCTGCTGCGGAGCTTTGGCTGCAACACCGAACCAGAAGTTACTCTTGATTACAGGATCCAAAGCTTGCCCCGTTTGCTCTTATCACGAGTCGTCCCACTGCAAAGAAAAGCAAGAGTCCCTGGACTCAGAGGAGTTCTGGCTGGCATGACTACACATGGCCAAAAATCTCATTGCAAAAATTAACTTGTTTCTATTTAATTTAAAAATGTGACAGCCTGTTTTACTCACAACTGTGATGAAACTGTATAGTAGAACCTTATCTAGGAATATGATTTTTATAGAAGTTTTCCATGAGACAAACCTGCTGACTGGGGCCAGGGAGCCCTTGCTCAGCTCTCTCCAGCTATTTAGAGGTCTGCTTTGATTTATTTCCACTTTTTCTATTTTTCTCTTAATTATTCTTGGTTCCTTGACCCTTTGGGCTATTTGACTAAAGCCAAGAGGTTTTCTCCGGTTTTATTTTTCTATGTTCAGAGAGAAAATTGAACCAAATGTAAATATAGTGTAAATAACAAGAAGTATTACCTCCAGAGAGAAAAGCAAACCATTATCAAATTACCTATTCTTGTGCTTCCGTAAGAGTAGTCACAGTTCTATTACATTCCATCTGTTGTACTTGCCTTGTTTTTTAAAGTAAGCTGCTCATGATAAGCAGCTATTTGTTTCAAACCACTGAAGCTTTTCTGCTGGCCAGACAATACGGTTACTTGAGTTGATCTTATCTGAAGGAGAATGCATTTAACTGGGAAGGATCCCACCATGGAATTATATGGACATCTAGAATTCAGTATTAGCCTGCTTATTAGGAGAAGTAAACTTCTCCACACGAAACCTGAGGTGTGGACATTATCTAAATGACTTTCTGCTTTGCACGGTCTCGTAGAAGTTCAGCTGGAGTACAGGGTGTTTCAAAAAGATGGACCCAATTTCAAAGCAATATATTTCATGAGGACAATGTGTTACAATTAGACAAAAGTTTATGAACATTTTAATGAGTTATCAAGTTTTAGTGACCGTTTTATAAATGCTCTATGTTCCCTCCTTCACGGGTGGTTCGTGGTTGCATAGATACAGTGATTTCAAATCATATATGTATAACCATTGATCAGGGGAAGAGGAACAGGGCCATGACTTGTAGGTTTGCTACAGATTGGTATCATCCTTCAGACCCTAACGCTAACTCTTCTTGCCACTAATTAACATCATCACCAAGAATTTCCCTTCTGTCACAGCCCCTTGGCACTTGCAGAAGCACGTTTTTCTTCCTGGTGTCAGGAAGGAAAGGCTGCCTGACAAACAGGCGCATTAAAGGAGCACACTAAAGCGTTCTGCATGAATGAGGGTAGATACAGAGTTCCAGTATTCGTACCTGAGAATCCTGCTGAACTGGTGCAAAGCACATCACTCCCTGAGGTCATTAGATCTATACCAACAGACAGCAGGAGTCACGTAAGAACAGCTTGCCTTCAAAAGCCTTCTAAAAGATCTAATGACCCCTGAAACCATACATCTTGTATTTCTTTCTCTTAGGAAGACATTTAAATAGGGGATAAATGGCAGTTATGGCTTCATGTGACCATAAAGCCGATGTGCCCAGATTTGTGGAGTAACTTCTGATGGAAGCCCCGATCCTAAATACACCCAAGAGCTCAGCCAGGCTCATTGGCTGCCCAGGGCAGGGGAGCACAGAGCCCCTGCCCAAAGTCTGGACAGTTTTACTATATGGCTTTTAATGGTTGACCTTTCTGAACCCTTACAGCAGGTTACTCTGTATAAGCAGAGCTGCAGAGCTTGCCAAGGAACACGTAGCGTGTCTGTGTGCATCTGAACGGAGCATCCCCGCAGCCTCCATGAGCACTCTTACCAGCTGCACTGTCCCTCTGCCCTGAAGTTCTTTTCAATCACAGTCCCTAGCAAGCAATTTTGTATGAAAATGCTTATGGAGTTATTTTTGTGACTTAAAGGAAAATCAGGCAGGCAGCAGCAAGATGCCTTCCTAAAAATATTGGCAGAGAATCTAAAAACATTGCCACCAAAACTCATAAGGAACAGTGGAAAATACTGCTGGGGCGTATAGACATCGCGGAACCTGAGACACAATACCTGGGGAAGGTTATATAACTCAAAAGCCTTTCTTTAAACTGGCACGTTCAACTGATTTTTCGGAATAATTTTTGAAATGCAGGAGGTGCTGAGCTCTTTTAGCGCAGCGCGTTGTGGTTCCCTGGCTCACAGCGGCACCTGCTGGCGGGTTCTCCGCTGGGAGAACTGACTCGGATTTATGGATTATTTGGTGTCACCAGGGATCGCAACGTGTTACAGAACTGTGTCACATTAAACGAGAAATGGGGTGTACATTTTACAATCACTAAATGCTCCCTTGTCAAAAATTTCTCCTAAAGATATTGTATTTATTTCATTTCTTTTCATTATTTTAATACAGAATATATTTTAATGTGCTGCCTTCAAGTGTGTGTATATATGTATACACACACATACATGGTCTTTAGCCATGTATATTTGCAAGAGAAGATCCTTATTTTAATCAAAGGGCTTTTTAACCTTTTAATTAATTTGTCTTTGTGAAAATAAAACAAAAACAGCTGTTACCCCTTTAGATCCTAATATAAATGTGGATTTAAGAAAAGCAGAAGAAAATAACCATGTATGGACCCTGCGCTCTCACATCCTGGTAGGAGGCCACGTTTGAGGCACACTTCATTCCAGCGACATTTCCAACAGTGGAGTCCATTTATCACAAGTGTACAACGGTGGCATGTATTTTACAACACCGATGATGGGTTTTCCATCTTTGAATCAGAAACCCAATCAGGTTTCTTTCCTGTGTTCTTCAAACAAGTGACAGAGATCACAACAGGGGCAGAGACCCAGAATTTCACCGCTGGTTGAAGGGTGTCCGTGTATTTAAAACTGTCGCTGTGCCATTACACAAAGCTTGGTTTATTTTAAGCATTTGAACCTGGCGTTCAGGTACTGTAATATATTAAAGATCATGCAGGAAAATAAATACTAAGTTTTTTAATATTGACAGTAATTAGAAAAGAGCGGGACCCAACATACAAATATCAAACAGATACTAACAAATTGATCGGGAAAGTTAAGATAACCGATTTTACAATGCTTCTCGAGATCCTGTACCAGTAGATGGAGCAATTTCTAAGGGAGGTACACATGTATTGCTCAAATCCTGCTGCTTATTCAGTCTCACCCATGAGCGGAACAGGTAAATAGCTCGCTGGATGTTTGCTAGTGATAAATGCCTACATAAATGCTTTTGCTTGTTAGCTGTGAATCTATCCATTAAATGAGAATGCTAAAACCAAAACACCAATAAGGACTTATCTTTCTTAGCGTGTTTTGAAATAATGTGCCAAGAACTGAACAAGTGTGCCTTTACAATGCCCTCTTCAAGGGAAACTCCATGGTGACCACCCTCAAGAACCACAGGAAACATTTGATTTTGAAGCAATCCTGAGGCCCTCACTCTAGAGCAGCCTTTGTAAGTGCTTAGTAGACTTCTGTGAGAAACAGCTTTCTTGTCCCACAGTCATGTCCTAATCCATTATAGAGCAAACCCCAGCCTTTTGAAATTAAAACAAAGACAACAGTAATCCCGTCGTTCTAGAACAGGCAACAGCTGCCATATGCACAAATAGACAAGGAGAGTCTAAGTCCGATCTTTCTGTTGTGTTTTAGTGCTATAATTATTATCATATAACATCCTTTTGATTTTTTATTTTATCTTCTTTTTCATCTATTTTTACTCCCTGATTTTGTTTATTTAAGCTGAGCCTAATAGAAATATCTTTTCTTTGGAGGCTTTTCCTTGCTGTCCTTTCCTTTCCCGCTGTGGTGGGTGTTTCCCCTCTACCTTTTTTGTTATGATTCTCTCTGTCTCCACTTGACTCTTGTATTTGATTTCTCTGACCTCTAAATCACAACCTGTTAACCAAAGCTGCTTGGCTTTAGTCCGTGTTTAACTTGCATGGATTCTGTCCCTCTCTCCAGCAGTCATGGCCGCAGTTTATTTTGAGTAAGGACCATGTGCTAAATATAAGTTAGAATTTTTAAACAAGGAAAAGCACAGAGAGTAATGACAAGAAATCCATTTTCAAATATTCTTGGTATGTCCATGGCAGAAAAAGCAGCGACCGGAGCGGCGGGTGGGTGTCCGTCTGTCCAGCTGCTCACGGCTGGTTGTCCCGGATCTGGCAGCTCCTGGGGTGCTCTGGGCACTGCTGTTTGCCCGCTCCTCGCTTCTCCAACGCTGACCATACTATTAAGATAAAATGTGGGTTGTAAGACCGTTAGAGTGAGCTCCACCTTATTTTTTCCAGACTCTCTTGTTTCAAAGCATAAATTTCAATTAACAGATCCATTAAATGATGGATCTCTGTGGCTCGGCAAGTTCTGCAGATCTTAATTTCATCCTGTTCATGCAAGAATGACATCCCATATTAAGATCAAAATCTGCGTCTTTTCTTTTTTTTCTTTTCTTTTCTTTTCTTTTCTTTTCTTTTCTTTTCTTTTCTTTTCTTTTCTTTTCTTTTCTTTTCTTTTCTTTTCTTTTCTTTTCTTTTCTTTTTTTCTTTTCTTTTCTTTTCCTTTCTTTTTTTCTTTATTTTCTCTTTTCTTTTCTTTTCTTTTCTTTTCTTTTCTTTTCTTTTCTTTTCTTTTCTTTTCTTTCTTTTCTTTTCTTTTCTTTTCTTTTCTTTTCTTTTCTTTTCTTTTCTTTTCTTTTCTTTTCTTTTCTTTTCTTTTCTTTTCTTTTCTTTTCTTTTCTTTTCTTTTCTTTTCTTTTCTTTTCTTCTTTTCTTTTTTTTCTTTCCTCTCCTTTCCTTTCTCCTTTCCTCTCCTCTCCTCTCCCTTCATCTGCCTGGTCACTTTAATAGCGCTTCTCTGTGCCAGATCCACTCACATTCACCTTTCTGGAGCAGGGGTGATGTGAATCTTGTGTCCAGCTGTGGCCCCTCAGTTCCAGCGGGACAGGGAACTGCTGCAGAGAGTCCAGCGCAGCCACCAAGATGCTGCAGGGAGTGGAGCATCTCCCGTGTGAGGAAAGGCTGAGGGAGCTGGGGCTCTGGAGCTGGACAAGAGGAGACTGAGGGGGGACTCATTCCTGGGGATCAATATGGAAAGAGGGAGTGTCAGGAGGATGGAGCCAGGCTCTTCTGGTGACAACCAGGGACAGGACAAGGGGCAATGGGTGCAAACTGGAACACGGGAGGTTCCACTGAAAGAGGAGAAGAGACTTGTTGGGGTGAGGGTGTCAGAGCCTGGCCCAGGCTGCCCAGGGAGGTTGTGGAGTCTCCTTCTGTGCAGACATTCCAACCCGCCTGGACACCTTCCTGTGTAACCTCATCTGGGTGTTCCTGCTCCATGGGGGGATTGCACTGGATGAGCTTTCCAGGGCCCTTCAACCCCTCACATTCTGGGGTTCTGTGAATGATACTCAGCATCATGCCAGCGCCTGCAAGAAACATTTCAGTCCATGTGGGATAAGATTTTGCCTTTTTCACTGCACAAAAATCTTCATTTTCTGAGCTCTGCATTTCTGACAGGTGCATGTTATTAGTCCATAAATATTTTTGGACATTGTATTTCTGTTTCTTCTTTCTTTTTTACTCTACTCATCAGTTTCATTCCTCCTTTAGGATATTTTGGCCCTGTAGCCTTCCAGCTCTGTATCACCTACAGGTTTTAGTAGCACACACCTACCTTTCTGTGCTAATTTAATTAATGGGAATTCTGCTTGAGTTCCACATCCCAGTTATATCCTTCCCATTAGTTTTTCTTCAATAACTGTGTGTGTCCTCAGTAGCCACTTCCTTACCGGCACCATAATTCCTGTAGTATTAGTGCTTAACCTTCTCCTGTGTAACTCGCACATTCCCGGTTGTTAGATACCTGCTCTGGAATTCTGTATCCCCTGGCTCAGCTGGTTTTGATTTCCAAGAGGCAGAAGATCTCTGACCAATATGAGCCCAGGAAGATCTTTGATTTTGACGTCCATCTCATTTTTAGTTTTTATCCCACCTGCCATCTTGCCCTTGCTCCTGTATTTATCACAACGTATGACACTTGAAACATTAATTTACTATTGACACCCCACTTAAATTATCTCAATTACCTCTCTTCTTAGCAATCACATTTTTTCCTAGTTCTCCTGTTCCTTGTTTTACTATTTATTCTTGTTCCTATATGAGATCTAACTCAGCTCATATTTTGGCAAGTCCCAATTGATCCCTCCACTTCTTGACCTGAAAAACATGGCTTTCCCTTCAAATATTGAAATACCTATGAAAAGCTTCTATCATTGCATTACAAAGAAAACCGAATGGAACCCAAGAACAACTATACGTGCTCCAGCTACAGTTCACAAAATCTTTAAACTCAGCCAAATCAAAATCAATTTTTGCTGGGACTCAGTTTAGCATCTCTTTTGCCCAAGGGCTATTTCCCTGCCAAGTTGCTGCTTTCGCTCCCGCCCATTCAACATTCTTCATACTCCAAATTCACGTATATATGAATCCACTCTGCATTTAGATAAATATACAAGGTAGAAAAAGAAGTAATATCACTGATCAAACTCTAATACAACATGCTCTGAAGAACAAACAGTTCTTTTCTCCAGTTCTACCCCTACCATTGGAAGGAGGCTATTTCAGGTAAGCGTGGAACGGAGGGAAGTGCTGCAGAGACATCTGGAGACATCCATCTCCTAGACAAGTAGTGGGGTTTCTGCTCTGGCTATAATTAACTTAGCCAGTGTTCTTACAGACCATTATGCAACCAGAGCATCAATTGTTATACCCAGAGTTGAGAAATCGCTATAGTACACTTGCAGCATTCATGTGGCTTGGAGGTTTGTTGTACTTTTTTAGAATAGTTATATAAACAGTAAATCCTCTTTGCACAGGAGAGATTCTATAAGCAGTTCTATACAGACTTACTGTCAACATCAGCAATCCCTTCTCTTTGGGGAATTTGGATGTGGTACGGAAGTTGTGCTCCATAAAATGAAAACCATGAAAAGGGCCCCTTACGACAGCAGTACCACACCTCACTTAGGTAATCATAACCATACTGAACACTGTAGTTTCTGCTTTCTGTTCTACCAATTTTGCTCGTTAGCCCTGGGCATCCAAATAAGAGTCTGTCCAGGGTCATTTTCAGTGATACATGCTGCATTCTAATCCGTGATTCCCGTAGTGTTTGAACTAAGCTATAGGTGAGTTTGTAAATGGCGGTGCAGTGCAGGAAAACATGTTTGTACTAACAGAAAGTAGGAGGGTGAGCTCCTAGGCTGGGGTGAGTACATCTGCAGGACAGGTCTGGTCCAGCACCGCTGTTCAGAGAGATCGCGTTGCCCACGAGGAGTGAGCAGCACTTACAACTCCGCTGGCACACCACCCTGCAGAGGTGAGAACTAACAGTCTGGAGTTAATTTGCCAGCGACTGGTGCTTTAGAAGAAGCCTGGATTTTATTAAAGGCCTTGGCTCAGGACAGCAAACAAGACTGGTTCAAAGCCTGGCTTTAATACCAAGTATCAAGACTGTCTGAAAGAAAGACTCTTGAAAAGGACTGGATTACTACAGACCATTGAAAAACCATGAGTAAGACTTCTCAATTAGGAATGTAGTGCTAATTAGTCTTTTTGGGTCAGCCTGGGTGGGTTGGCTAATTAGCAAAAGTAATATAGCCATGTGATTGGCCTGGAGTGTGGGTGAGGCTCCTGGAAGCACCAGGTGATAGCTGGTGAAAAAAGGATGTGTGGGTGGTAAGATGAGGCCAGCTGCAGTCAGTGACTGGCGCGGGGAGCACATCTGCGGCAGCAAACGCACGGGCCCTCGGCTCTCACAACAGCTGAGGTGAGGGTTAGCGAGCTTCTGGAGGGTTTATTGAGAGCTTAATTTAGGATAAAATAATTTCTTTGTAAGATGGAGAGATATGCAGATTGTGTAAGTACTGATGTTGTCACGTCAGTTAGGTGGTGTGTGCGATAAAACCCAAGACCATTTTGGTGCAAGAACAAATGGCAGATTTGCCTCAGCCTCAGGGCATGGAGGAGACAGAGGCCCTGCAGATGTTGTTTTAACACTCAAGTAGATGAGAATTTAAATTGCCAGCCAGATAAAAGACGAGTCTTACCTACATAATTTTTTTGTTTTAGTAGCAAGATAGCAACACTCACATCCTCACTAGTCCTCTCGTGCCACTTGGGATAACGACATAGAGTGGCTCATGGTCCTTTGGAAGGCTAGGGAGTCTATCGCATGGTAATTGTAGTAATGTTCCTTATAAAATAACACGCGTGCTTTCTAACAAGAGCCACGTATCTGTTTGGTCCTCCAGCAAGAAACTCTTGGAGGTCCTGAAGCCCCAGCACTTAGTTTGCCCTGAGGGACGCGCTCGGTGTGGCCCAGGGCGGAGGGGGCTGCCCCGGCGCCGCGGGGCGAAGGTGCCGCTGCGGCACCGCCAGCGCCAGGATGTGAGACGAGTCAGCCCCTCCAGGGCGACTTTTCAAGGTTTCCACCCTGGGCTAATTTCCCCAGTATCCAAGGAGTTACTGATGTAAATGCACATTGTTCCAGTGAGCTCCAAGGCATTATGTGAGTTATACCACAAATACTTAATGTTACTGAAACATGCATAGGATAGAACGTCGACTTTTACATGTGGTTCAGCAAATTAGAGGAAGGAGAAAAACAAAACAGAGAAGACTTTAACCCACACTAAAGCACTTTAAAATGTTCTGGTGGCTGTGTCTTTCCTTATGGAATTCTCTTTTCTGCATATCCTCGTCCTTACAATGACGCTATGTAACTGGGTCAGTTAATATAAGGACCAGATTTTGCCTCCTTTTGTCTGTATCGTTTTCACTCCTTGTCTGGTTTTCTGAAGGCTGGTAACTCTGAATAATTAGAGTTTTGGGCCTGTCCCTTGTCCTTTTAGTGAGGTGGCCACAGCAGGCAAAGCAACGTGCAACAGCTGCCTATGGTGGAGTGGTGCTGTTTTGAAACGTTTAAAAGTGTAACTTCTAGATCGCTATGCAGGAATTCACGTCGCTATGAGTAAGATTTATTTCTATAGTTCTGAGATCAAATACAACTCTATCGGAAAAAAACAGTAAGTTTGCAAGAAACTTCAATTAATTTTCTGTTTACTATTTAATGCATTCTGGGATTTTTCCCTCTTGACAGATGGCAGTTTAATTTCTGGATCCTTAAGAAAAACCCCAAGCTATTATGCCTAATGATTTACCATATTTCACTTTTCAAAATATTAGAGATGGGCCTAAGACAAAGTTTGGACTCAAGTACTTATGTTCCCAGAGGGTGTTCTGCTCCAAGGGTTTGGTTCAGGCCCATCTTTTCCTCTCGACAAATACACATTTGAAAAGGACACTGCCAAATAAATCTGCTGGTTTGAAAAGTGAAGTATCACATGTGTTTCTAATAACATGTCAGATGGAGTAGCATGAAGTAATTTCAATTATTTTTATTATTTGTCTGTGGCTTTTGCTTCCTTCTTTCATTTTGCTCAGCAAAACAGCAAAACTAGAGGAGTCCATCTCCCTCCCCATTTACACTCAGCAAATCAAAGGGAAACTACCACTTGCAAAAACACGCCTGCTGCGCTGGTGCTTCCAGATACAAGTGAATGTAACTAAATATCAATTATTTCTTACGTTACATGCAGGTATCTGTCAAAGTCCGTTTTCTATTCAGTCTGTCCTAAAAAAAGAGAGCAGACGCAACGAGATACAGAAAAGTCATTTGAGGTGCTGGGAACTGAAGGAGACCGTACCCAACGGGAGGGAAGACTTGAGAAACACTCCTTATTCCCTATTTCATGATCACAGGCTGCTAGGGGAAAACAGTCTTTCTTAAGAACTCAGCTCGGTCCAGGATTCATATATCATGTCAGACAGCAACTACATTCGAAAAAGTTATCTGGAAGAAATTAAAAGTATCTGTTCAGCCCCAACCAATAGATTTCTAGTGAAAATAAAGACAAATTAGTGCAAAATTGGGACTAAGCTACTCTAATATTTTTCTCTTCTGTTTTCAAATGTATTTTCCAGAGCGGATCACTAAAGGAGCCAGAGCCAAACAAAATCCCACCTCAGCGACCACCACCTCAAGGTTGTTTACAGTACATTCTCGACTGTAATGGCGTTGCAGTAGGACCAAAACAAGTCCAGGCTACTTAGATAATTGAGACTAAATGCAAGGGGTAAAGCAAAAATGAGAAACAAAAACAAAACCGAAACACACAATCCTAAAAGCGACCATAGCAGTTTTGTTCAGTTTTCGCATTGTTTCAGTGCTGACCTGGACTGTGTTTTTTCTATGCAGTGTCAACTATACCGTCTGGTTGTTTCCTTGTTCTGTCTGTGCGTGTAATGCTTACCGACCTTCCTCTGTAAAACTTGTGATTTCAGGGCTGATGTCAACAGTGTACAAAGAATGTGCCTCTTTAGAGCCCAGTGCAACTGTACATTATGGATGGTTAGACAGTATTTTGGAGTATTATATATGGTTCAGTAAAACACCACCAAGGTTCAAATCCGAATACTTTGGCTTACTCTGTGAGTGTGCACACTGTACTCATAGCCTTTATTTTTTGTGCGTGTGCATGACTAATAGGTAGGTGATCCAGATATATTTTTAAAAGTCTAGATTAGAATTTGCTAGTGAGGCTTTTTATTTATAATTTTATAAAGTTTGTTAACATTTGAGTTTTACTTATACACAAGTGGAAGTCTAATATTTCAGTGACTCCATAAGAGACAGTTCTTCCCAAGGAATATTTAAAGTATCTTCTATTTTACATACTGGTATTCATATTTTTAGTAATGCTGCATTAAATTATTCGCTACAAAGCTATGTAAATGGGCCACCTATGTGCAATATCTCAGTGAAAGTGTGAGTATTTAATGTATCCTATTTCAAGTAAGTAGTACCTTTCGTTGTCGTTCTGAATTAGTAATCCATGGAGATTTTTAACGAAAACTAATGCAAATGCTTTCAAAAATCTTATCTTATACGTACCTAAGAGTCAAATCCCAGGTTATTTGGTGCAAAGTACCTCAAGGACTGTTAAACTTCCCGTAGGAGCTCGTTTCTTTCAAATACGGAGCTGTTAGATGGTCGACCAAGGTACCTTTGGCCAGCAGGGGATCTTGCCCTTGGATTAGAATGCAAGAAAAACTATGTCAGCAGTTTTCTTTACCAACTCAGGTCTACTCTTTTAAACGTAGAAACACCCAGATAGCTATAAAGAAAATACAGTCCCGGCGTTATCCACATAAATAGGGTTTGTAACAGTTGCTTGAAATCAAACATGCAAAAAAACCCCACAAAAACTCGAGCTGCCTGACAAGTGCCAGGTAAATTATTGGTGATTTTTGCATAAGCAATTTATAATGTAATATTACGAGAAATACACAGCAGGCAGTTAATCTGTTGTGAGAAACCTAGCCTAGGATCACAGGCTCCACAGTGCTAGCATACCATAAAGCTTAGTCGCAAGTGAGCTGCAAAGCTATAATTTTAATCTCGAATATGTACAAAGATGAGTAGTGGCCATTAGTTTAGTGCAAACAGTTTTGTTGAAAGGGAAAACAGCCTCATGTTCTACGTCTGTTTTCCCTACAAACACAGGAAAAAAATTATCAGTGAGAATCATCATTCTTAGTGTTTCTTTTATTTGTACAAGCTGGCTGGTAAGATGAGAATTAAGGTATGCATTATTAACTATTTAAATGTTTGTGGTAAGTGCTGCTGTTTACTACCTATCAGTAAATTACATGAATATTTTGCTTTAGTGATCAGCATTCGTCTGGGTCAGCGATCATTCCAATGATGGCATTGGCTGTTTTGTTCTGTATTGAGACAATGCCACTTAGAATCAGGTTCACAAGTCCTTACCTCCAGCCACCCTCCAAGCGACCCAACCACACTGCCCCGGGGTGGAGAAATGAATCTGATGACTGGTTCCATTTCAAGCAGTCGGTGTTCGTTGCATGCAGTAGTCGCAGTGCTCACAAGCGCTTTCACACGCGTGCGTGTGCGAGGAGGCGCGGGGCCGTGCCCGGGCGCCCGCGCCGCGCGCCGGGAGCCCAAACGCCTGCATGCCAGCATGCTCAGGTGCAATGTTGTGGGAGCAGGGAACAGATGTTCTACAGTGTAGGCTTGATGTTCAGTTTTGCTGAGTTCTTTTTGGTAAAAGTTTCTTTCATGATTGTTGCCTTTTGTACAACCCAGCTGCAAGAAAGTGAGCAAATGCTGGAAGTGTGACAGCAGTATATCTTTTATGTGAAATATCTTGTACAGCTTAATGTGCAATAAAAGAAAGTTATATCTGTCTTCAGTGTAAAGTTTCTGGCATTCAAGCCTGTATGTACAAGTGGGGGAAAGAAACCTTTCTGGTTTTCAATATTGAGTGAAAGGAGGCTAATAAGAAAATGATCCTTATTAAGATGTTGCAAGACTGTGTTATCACCTTCAAATATTTCCTACGAAAGCGGTTCAAATTAATAAACAATGAAGGCACATTCCTTAACATACAGTACGTGCTATTTATCTTTCTACACCACAACACACTGCTACAACTGTATTAAAAGTTACCACAGTGTTAGTACACGCTGTTCTCAGACATACACTGGAATGTCATATAGTGAGTGGAACGCTAACTATAATAGCAATTAAAACAACAAAAAAATCATGTATGGCAGCACTACTTCCACATATGAAGCTTTTCTTTTAGGCACCTGAATAGATTTAAGTCTTTTACTTGCACTAAATGTCTGTGTAAAACTAAAAATCCCAAAGTGTTCGGAAGGTGTAGATCAGGTGTCTTCTCTAATATTAACTGTTCAGCAAAGCTCTCACCCTGACTGAAACGTTACACAACAAATCCCTCAGCGTTTCATCTTGTCCTGTCCTCCCCTTAACTCCGATGTCCCGTGTGCCTTGTCACACGCAAGAGCAAATAGTTCCAACAGCTGTCAGCCCAGAAAACCACATTCAGCCGGCTGATGTGCGATAAAAGCAGCGTGGCCACTGGTATCTGACACAGCGCTTTTTCAGTCAGAAAGCAGAAACCCCCCTGTATGATGATGTAGCATCTTTCAGCTGTGGGTTTCACAACCTCAGTCTCTGCTGCACGTTGTAGTTTCACACTCGCTGGGGTATTTTGCTGATACTTCCTGCTCAGTGGAGAGATCTCCTTGGTAAAAAAATTACTAATGACTTACTTGTATTTCTTGTAATGTTCTTGAGGCATTAAATAAGTTATCAAGAGACTTGAAATTAGCCAGAAAATTTCAGTGTAAAGTTGTTTAACTGCTAGAAGAGTGAAGCTAAGAGGAGTATTATAGAAATAACTTTAAAACCTCGAAGGAACAAAACTGCAATAACTACACAGAAAATAGCTGTATTGCTCGAATAGATATTGCTGGTATGTTCGGTTATCTTGCAGCCTCTCCTTGAGCTGGGCCATTGGGTGTAACTCCATTGATTTGATTTGAAATCAGTACTGCTACTGCTGGGATAAATTGCGTAGTTCTTAGCAATTTTAAGGGTGAATTATAGGGGCTCCAAGCAAGTTACTAATGTAGCAGCTGTGATTAGTACTATTGCCTATATGAAACTGCAGTCCGTATTAATAGAATTTTGCCTCAAAACCAGAATTAAGCACATTCAAGAATTATTTTAAAGTGTTGAATATGAAATCTAGCAAAAATTCGTTGATACTATAACGTTATGAAGTTTCTCTTGTGCTGAACCTAGGGGGCCCAGTGCAACCCCAAGGGATGCAATCACAAAGCCAGGAGCCATTGCAGCCGCAGCGCGTGTACCCCCCCGGGCAGGCGGCAAAGCCCTCGGCTCCCCAGCCCCAGCGCCCGCCGGGACCCACAACCCAGCAGCCGCGGCCCCAGGCGCAAGGTCCTCCCGGCACCAGGTTATCCAAGGAAGCGGAGCCGCAGCCGCAGCCGCCGCCTGCTCCCCAGCCCGCGCCGCAGCCGCAGCCGCAGCCGCAGCCCGCTCCTCAGCAGAAGCCTCAGTCGCATCCACAGCTTAAGTAAGAGTCGCTTTATCCATCTTCTTTTCTCCTCGTAAGACAGATGTTGTTGTCGTGAGTGTAATTTGGGAGTTGGTCTGATATCCAGAAAAAAAAATGTACCTGTGTTCCCAAGTCTACAATGAGGTTCAAGCTTTTCAAAAAGCTTTTCTGTTTATGACTGGTAAGACAGTATCATTAATTATATCCTAAGCACTACACAAAATTTCATTTACTAGTTGTGCAATTTCTGCCCCAACTAGGTCTGAAAACTCATCATCTTTCTCGTATTTGTTTTCTCCTTTTCACGTCACTGACTCATGCTCTGGGTGTGCTGCAGGGCTGCGCGCACAGGGGATGTCTTATCTCTGTAAACTTTTGACTGCGCAGTCGCTCAGACAACAGATCCCGGTGTCAAAAGGCCGATCTCACAAACGGCCCAAGCGAACACGCTGGCAGCCAAGCCGTCCTTCTGTCCGGCCAAGCCGTCCTTCTGTCCGGCCATGCTTGGGTCGTGGTTCCCGTGGGCAGGACAGGCACAGAACCACCGTCGTTCTCTCGGCTGCAGGGTCTGTGCTGTGGTACAGAACACCAGAGGGATCTATAGGTTCTGTGCTGTGGTACAGAACACCAGAGGGATCTATAGGTTCTGTGCTGTGGTATAGAACACAAGAGGGATCTATAGGTTCTGTGCTGTGGTACAGAACACAGGAGGGTCTATAGGTTCTGTGCTGTGGTACAGAACACGAGAGGGATCTATAGGTTCTGTGCTGCTGCATGGAGCCAGCCCCGTGCTGTGGTATAGAACACGAGAGGGATCTATAGGTTCTGTGCTGTTGTATAGAACACAAAAGGGATCTATAGGTTCTGTGCTGTGGTACAGAACACAAGAGGGATCTATAGGTTTTGTGCTGTGGTACAGAACACGAGAAGGATCTATGGGTTCTGTGCTGTGGTACAGAACACAGGAGGGATCTATAGGTTCTGTGCTGTGGTACAGAACACCAGAGGGATCTATAGGTTCTGTGCTGTGGTACAGAACACAAGAGGGATCTATGGGTTCTGTGCTGTGGTACAGAACACAGGAGGGATCTATAGGTTCTGTGCTGTGGTACAAAACACGGGAGGGATCTGTAGCTGTGACCCCTCTTGCAGCTTAACTCCAGCGCAGGGCCGTGGGGAAGGTCCCGGCAGCGATCTGCTGGTTCTCAGCACAGCCGTCCGGACACACGCTGTGGTTGGTAGAGTCACAGACACATTCTCCCGCTCTTGCTGAGTACAAAGGCTGGCAGGTAGCCTTTGTTTTACCCAGTTAACACAGATCCCCTTTTTCCACCCACCCACACTCTAATACCAGTGTGAACCCATTCTGAATTCTTGCCTGAGCACACTTCAGTGGGAAAGAGGCATTAGGTGACAATAGGCAAAGACAACAGTATTTTCCTTGCCTTCCTAGGACACTGGATTCCTTTATTCTGTTTTGTAATCGTAAAACTCAAATCAATTAATCCATAATTTAAGTATAGACAGAGAAGAGAAAGGTGGATTTTCTTAAGCAAGATAGAAGGTCATTTGTAGTTTGTAACTTAACTTGTGAACTTGGCATTTAAGAAAAACAGTTAAGAACAGGTACAGAAGAACTGTACCACGTACCGGTTCCCAGCTTGCCCCTTTTCCTTTAGTTCCGTGCTCAAATCTAGATTCATTTCTCTTTTCTTCAAATGGAAGAGAATAGTGTTTATTTAAAATACAATAAAAAAGGAGAAATTAAAGTTTCTGACTTTCAAGAAGCATTTTTAGGTCCCCACCAAGACTCAGATCTCCTGCCTGTAGGATTAACTCTATTTGCATGTGTGCTCTTTGTATTCACCCACATGCTGTTGCCTAACCTGTATGTACATGTTATTAATCTGTGAATAAATATTTAATTAGGCTACTTATTGTGTTACTAATCAAGTCAAGTGCTGCTTCCCACCCTCCCTCTTTCAGTGAGTACAAACAAACATTTATCAGTCTATTCTCATTAACACAACTATAATTTATGAAAAACCTAAAGCGCCTGTAGCACTGTTTGCTGTACATTATTAGTTTAGAGGGAGAGAAGTTGCAAACCGTGGGGAGTATAAGACAATCTGAATAAGAAAAGTGTTTCAGTTTTACTACGGCCAAAACTGAAATCCTGTTATTGTACTGAGATAAAAATGAAATCAGTGAACTAGTTTTACTAACGCATGGATATCTTCCTAAAAAGATTATAACTCATTAATGTTTGGTATTTAAATTCAAGCCTACTTTGTAAATATTATTTTATCTGATAAGTCATGAGTTAAAGTTTTAAACCTGAGACTTTTTCCTTGTATGTTATTTTGTTCATGCTTACAGAGACTTATAACGTAGTAACATGATAAGACTAAAACCAGCATAGCATTGCTAGACTAACTGCTTATAGACAAGAAATACTATGTGTGATTTGGGGATTTTAAAAGGTAGGAAGTGTCATTAAGCCTCCAGGAAGGATCAAACATCCAATATAGATGTAGAGAGAAAGCACATTACAGCTTCTACAAACTCTTGCCATATACCTGATTTTTCTTTGTACGTAAGTGTTTGCAGCCTTAACAAACACAAGTATTAATCATCCCGTGGTGGGTGGTGATGTGGATTTAGCAGGCAGGCCCACTTCTTCCTCCAGTTCTAATTTACACCTTCCAGTTTACTGGAATACGGTGTTTCAGATGCGTACAAAAAGCGGTGTGTTCTCTACAGAAAAAGCTTGTCCTCAAGTCGAAGCGCAGCAGGAATGAGCTGTATTGCATCCAACTCTATGGCTCGTGTTGAATGTCCATTCTATTCCCATGCAAACCGTCTCCATCTCATGGACATTTTTCTGTTTCTCATAATTTGTAGGAGTTATATGTGATTGGAAGCCGGTGAACAATGTGACCATACAAAACATGTTGCGTTTTTGTCTTGCAGCAAGTCGCAGTCTTTGACAAATGCCTTCAGTTTCACAGAATCGTCCTTCTTCCGATCGTCTGTGAACGAAGATGAAGCGAAAGCCGAAACTATTCGAAACTTGAGGAAATCCTTTGCCAGCCTTTTTTCTGATTAGCCAGCTCCACCTAACCGCACCTACCGTATAGTCTGAACACTACGTGAATGTTACATAGGTTTTGTTTTCCCTGTGGCAGTACCTTCTCTACTGTGCTAACTGTTGTATTAAGCAATATGTTAAATTTAAAAAGAAAAAAACAAAAAAAAGAAGGACTTTGATGAGATACCATTCAGGAACACATATAAAAATCTATAAAAAAGAAGGGTTCTATTACTAGCACAGATTGCCGAGTTCTAAGGTCGTTATCCATTGTAATATTGTGGCCTTACTGTGACTGAACTATATAACCCTATTTGAGACTCCTTTGTAGAACTGTGTTAATAAAGCATTGAGTAATGGGTTTCTTCTTGCTTTACCCATTTCCAATGCATTGCAATGCATGTGTATTTTGTGTGTAAATGTTTTGTACTGCAAAAGTATAGTCTTGACTTGTTCTTGCCTCCCACGTTTAGGGGGCAATTCACACTGACGTTCTTGTCAAGCCACGTAAATAATGTGAGAAATTGAAGCAGTTTCCTCCTCCTTATACCATCTCCCCATCAGCTGGTTGTGGACTTCTGGTGTATCGCTGAGAGTTATCGGTACCCTAACTTAATGTCATAAATAGAGTGTATATGTACTGCTGTATCTCCATATGTCTATTTACATTTTTTTCCAAATTGTAACCATAACCGGGTTTAGTTGCAAAGAATATGCATGATGTTACCCTTATTTTTGTGAACACCTTCTAATAAATGTAAAGTCCCATGCCTGGTTTAAAACAGTGTCTTCTACAAAGCTTGTTTCAACACCGATATGTACTGTCTGTTTTGACTGATACCACAAGGGTAGCTTTATGATTAGAAAATATTTGGACACAAGCCACAGCTGTAAGAAAATAAACTATCGCAAATAATTCCCTTTTTGAATCAGCATCATAAAATCTTATAAATTCCAGGAATCACATTTACATATTTTCTAAGAAGTTACATCTTTTCAGACTATTTCTCTAACTTGCGAAAACAGAATTGATCCCAGATTTTGAGGTAATAGCCGTATTTTTGTTTAATTACCTAAATCAAACTGAAGTTAATTAGTAATCTCTAGACCATTCATTTCCAAATGATCATCATGTCGTTCTGCCTATCCTGAATTGCATGCGGCAGTATTCCTCGGCAGGAAACAGCGCTGAGGGGGGAAACAAGAAAAATAACTAACATTAGTGTGTCTGAGGGAGAAAACGAGCAACACGGCGTTAACTTCAAAACCCCGTGGGATTCGCAGTGGGTTTGTAGGCGCCTCTGCGTGCCCCGGAAGCTTCCTTCTCGTAGAGGGATAGTCTGCGAAGCCCAGGCGCATCACGATCGCCGTTTGACGGAGAGCTCCTGCCGGCAGCTCTGGCGCTGGGCGCAGGGCTCGGGCCGGGAGGCTGGCGCTGAGCTGCGGGAGCTTTCATCTCCCGCCACGCCAGAGGTGGTTGGTACATTCGCATCTGATAGCTCGCTGTTTGTCAACAGAGCCGAGGCTGCGGAGCTTAGCGTGTGTGTTTCCTGAAAAGCAGACACGGCCAAATCAGTCGCAGGCAGCACGACTGACACCCTTTTTGGCCTGACGACGGGGACTGGCTCAATATCGCAGCTCAACAATCTTGCCTAGAACAATGCTCTCCTCCGGGCTCAGACTAAAGGGAATTTATGGGTAAGTCTGCACTGCAGCATTACAGCCGTTAAATACATGGCATTGCCCTCTGTAGGATGACATCTCAGTCTCTCCGCTCAGCATATAACCCTCATCTTTATGGAACAGCCCTCAGAGAAGCCTTCCGAGTGAATTACTGACCATCCTCTTTTCTTTCGGGAGGACAGAAGCCTGTAGTTTAGACGACGAATTCTGTGCCAAAACAGAATGCTCTAACTGTTAATAGTTTTCATGAGTTCATGTGTCAGCTCTACTTTGGTTTTTTGTAGGTTCTGTCCCCCTCTGCCCCCCACTGGATTGAAACACCCTTCCTGGGCTGCTGGAACCACCGTGAGCACTTACACAGCCTTTCATGTCTGAGAAGCACTTTACTTCTAGATTAGAAAGATTAATCAAAGTTGCCAACGCAAATTAATTACTGCTACAGAGAAAGCATAGTAATTATGCATAGTTTGGCGTGGTTCATGATTAGTACATGCCTAGTTTCAGCAATATTTAGTACAATGTGAATTACAGGTAGTTCATTAGTCCAGGCCCCAGATTTCGACTTGGGGCAAAGTTTCTTGCTCATATAAAATTCCCTCCCACCTCTTCCTGGGAGAAAACGGGTTTCACTACGGTCTTTGTTTTACCATCTGGAACAAAAAAAAGAGAGAAAAGAAAAGAAAAAAGAGAGCAAGATGATGCAATCAAATCTGCATGGTGTATCCTCCCACACAATGTACATAACACATTGCCTCGCCACAATGCCAAGACTTCTCTATACCTCCGAGCGTGCTAAAGCGTGTCACACGCAAGCCGATGCACGCTGATGTTCCTGGTGCGGTCTTTCACAGTTAAGACATTTTTAAGCAATCTATAACACATCTCCAAAATACTAATCAGAAGAAAAAAAAGGTTTTGCAAAAGGTTTATTCAAACATTTATCGTCCATTTTGTCTTAGCTCATTAAATTGTGCTTTGAATTCACGGCCAGTTATCCAATATAATGCTATCTAGGGTTGCACAGACGCTAACACAGAAATAATCTGAGTGTCTGTGACTGTTCATCTCTATGAACATCAGCCTAGGAATGTATGGTCTGTACTTCATTTGCTCCTTTTCCATGGAGATGCAGCTCACGACGCAACAGCACTCCATCTTTTTTCATCTTGCAGTTATAAATCAGGAGAATATAAAATCTACAGAGCTACTAATCAAGTTTAGTCTTAAGATCGAGTTGGAGCCATTTTCTGGCCATTAGGCCCGAAGCCAATTCAAAACACTGAAGCAGATTTCAAGAGATTATGATTACGGGCAAAGTGACTAATGTAGCTTTGAAACAACCACCAACTCTCCAGTCAAAATTAGTCAAAATAGTACTAAGGTACTTTGTAAATATTGTGTGTGCTTTGTATACTTCCTACTCCACAAGAACAAAGTCCCTCCTCGGAGCCAATGTTGTCTCAAGGAAAAGATCACATACAATAAAGCTCCTATTTACTAAATTCTAGAAGTCGGTGCGTATTGTCTGCGCATTGACGTGGTTGTTGCCAGCATTTGGTTGAATGCTACAAATACATTTCCTATCAAGTTGTCCATCAACAGCAGCTTCCAGCAAGGCTGGGCAGGCAAAAACTCTTCAGATAATCAGAAGATGTCAATGTGAGAGAAGAATATATTTATTTCATTGCCACCTGCTGTAATTAACTTAAGCCCAGCACAGCCGGCACCGGGGGCTTGTCACCGTGCCCATCGGGGTGGCCACGGAGGGGTGCGCAGGGGGGGCTGTGGGCGACCAGGGCTACCCCAAAACTGGCAGGTGGGGACCAGGCAGGGGTAGGAAGGTGCGACACGGCACCCGCAGCCAGTGTTGGGGACGGAGTTTCCTCTTAGGCTGGACTCCCTCAGCCCTTGGAACCACCTCAGCTGAGCTCGGCTTTTCTTCTCCCGCCGGCAGAATAAAGCTGCCTGGCGACACAGTGCTGCAAACAACCACATCTGCAAATTTGGATCATTACTAGAGTTTATTTTTCCATACCGAAAACAACTAGAAGTGCTTATTGACTCGGAGTAATTTAAGAAAGATGGTCTAGACTCTCACATACGCCAGCACAAATGAATTTAAGTTCTGAATGACAACATGCATCTCCGACACAGAAATGCTTTTTATTAGACATACATTTCCAAACAAACAATTTTTAAAGATATTTTTAAGGTCTCATCGCAGAATTTTCAAAACAGGCGCTTAAAATTAGTTAATTAGTTTTCCAAATGCATATTCGGTCATGTAAATAAGCAGCCAAATTTGCAAAATCCGGTTTTCCTCATTTCCTCTAATTCCTCCTCATTTTCTAAGGAAGAATATTCCACCTCAAGGTGATTCTTTACATTGTTTCCTGAAACACTGATGTGCTCATCTGTAGTTAGATGCTTGCAGCGCAAAGAATGCAAATAAAAATAGCACCTTTTTAAAAAGAGAAAGAGTTTAAATAATGTGTAGAGTGTCAAGTGAGTTCTTTAAATTTAAACTAACGCAAGAAGAACAACAGATCCCCTTGTTTCACTTTAAGATGGCCCAGGGGTAAAAGAGATATGTTTTATTTCCCTATAGATTATGTTACAGAGAAAAGAAAAAAGCAGATTTTGTATTTTTTCCCGGAACTGGAGTTGTGATTCCTCTTAGCATTTAAAAACTGATCCACCTCACATTAGTTGACACTTAAGTTTGCCAGTACAGGGTATACGTTCTGGAGGAGAAGGTACCTAACCTTTATGGCTAAATCTTCTGTCAAAGCGATGGATAGAACAGTGTGAAGATCGAGAACGGACTAATTGGGACCTTAACTCTTTACACACAGGCTCTGTTAGCATTTGTCTCTCCTCCTAATCATTTCTATTTTACTCACATCTGCCTGTTTTTCTTACCAATCCCAATCAGTTAAATTCTACTTTGAGGATTTATAAGCTCTGAGGAGCAGCTGGATTTCTGTTTAAGGCAAGATTTGGAATTGTTGTTATTTCTTTGTGCTGGTCTATGCTTCCTAACACGTGAAGACAGCTAAAGTAGTAAAAAATGAAAGCTAACTGTTCGTGTTCTTCTCCTGCTTTCTTTTTCTTTCTTTTCTGAATTTAAAAGCACCTAGACAGGTGATAGGAAAGAACTTGTTTTTGTCCATCCAGATGAGAAAAAAAAAGAAGTAGTGCATATGGGCTTCTACTTAACAATTTTTAATTCGAGAGCTACTTCTCCCAAGTCTGTTACAAGTGTTGGAGTGACAACCATCTTTAAGAGACGATCTGGTATAGGGACAATTAAATTCTACAGCTAGATCGGCTCCACCCGTTGCAGAAGTACCGCAGCACTGAAGGCAGCACTCTGGATGCATGAGGCTAAACTAACTAGAGCCGCGGTTCCTCAGCGGGCCGTGTGCCCTTCTGGGGCCGGAGCAAAGCCTAAAGCATGGGCTTTGTTTTACTGTAACTCAGAGCAGCAAAGAGGGTCACCCAGAGAACAAGCAAGGTCCATGGATGTTAGATTTTTCAGTAGTTCTGCTGTTAAGGAAAACCAAGATCAGCTGGTGTGTCTTTTCCCCTACCCCTCCGGGATTTCCCATAAAATTCTGCCACTTAAGTCTCTTGAAATGTTTGTGGGAACTGGAGCTACTGAGCGAAAATTTTTCGGATAAACAGAAGATGTCAATGTGAGAGAATATTTCATTGCCACCTACAGTAATAAAACTTAAGTATCTCCCAGCTTCACTCCTAATATGCATCTTCTCCTAAAGTCAGGAGAATTTTAACACACAAAGCTGGCCAAGGGGGCACAGCATCCTCTCCCCATCCTTTCCCTGAGTGCAGAATGCCCTGAGCCAACAGCTCACCTGCCAAGAGTGCTCTGGCTGCAGATCCGCTCTGCTCATCTCCCCAGTGGTGATGATGTAAACCTTCCAGATGGGCCCTTTAAACAGCAGATTGCTATCCTGACTCTATCTATCATCACTGAGCACTTGATAGTTTTGGCTGGTTCAAGCCAAACTCCTGTAGCCTCTGTTTTTTGCACGTTTTTCTTTCTTTGCAACCTATATTAACCATAGTGTCATGAACACGGATATATCTTCAGGGATGGTTTCCCCACTTACACTTTTTTCTTGAGTCAGGCAAAGCTTGAGACCACGTACTCCACTGGTTTGTGCGGTAAAAAACATGATGTGCTACTCGAGAAGCTGCCACTAGAATTCAGTGAGCAAACAAATTCTGCTGCCAGGGTGCCGTATCACCTTGCAGTCTATGTACGATTCGTCTCACTCTGTAGATCCACCAAACAGCTGGGAGTGTCAGATATTCTGGCTTAAGAAAAAATAAATGCTCCTTTCCTCCCCTCTCCTCATGGGGAAATGGAGATTTGCTCCCTATCCACTGGCTGGCCTAATTACTGCAGAGAAATGATAGTAACTCAGAACTGCGAGCTGCATTCGTTAACTGTTTGTCTTGGCGACATTATATTAGCAGTAAGTGCTGTATGCTTCATCTTAAGGCTCCTAGGAAACTGCATCTAGAAGAGATCCTACCTCTGATATTGTTACTACACAAGCCCGACCAAACATTCACCTTCTAACAATCCTGAAAATGGGTGTTGTTAGCCGCATTTACTACTGTTTACCGTAAAAATGTGTTTTCTCATCGCTTGATGGAATTGTAACAAACTTGGGTATATGAAGACTCGTAATTTAAAGGCCTCTGCCCCACCTGTTATGGGAATGTCTCTGAACTAGGATCAAGGAAGCATTCTTTTTCTTATTTAGATAGTTTTTGTCTGTTTGCAAGTCATGACTTAATCTATTAAAAAAGTGAAATGGTTGTTTTAAAAGTACAATGTCTCAATCTCTTCTCCCCTTAAACTCAAGTTCACTCACAGGTGAATACCACGCCACAATATACACTCATTTACTCAGCTTTGTTCTACAGTACATTTTTGAAGACATTAGCATTTTTCACACCTTTTTTTACTAGAAAGGGAAAGCATGTGCATTGACTCTGGGCCATAGAGAGCTGATGTAATTTCATGGCAAGAAGACTCCTGCTGCCCTTAAGAATGTTAGTACAAGTTCTGAACTGACTTACCCTCCTCTGGAATAATTATGCATTCCACTCTGGCACATTTTATCATGCAATTCTCCTGCTTTGTAGATTACATGTCTTGAGGAGGTACAAAAGGGAAGAGCAAAGACTGTTTTATTTCTATACATGCATCTAACAAAATTATATATACACACACACCTCAACTAGTACTTTTAAATGTAAAATTATGTGAGAATTTGCTTTAGAGACTTATTTAATATGTACATTAAATACAGGTCTCCTTTAATGCATCAAGGAGATGCAAGCATCTCTTGGGAGGAACACAGCAAGTATGGGGAAAACATATTGTTAAATTATCATTGAACAAGCTGGAACTTGTTCAGGTTAAACAGCCCACCCTCAAACTGCAAAAAGCCAAATTATGCCCTCAGCAACTTCTGAAAAGCAATCTGCCTTCAGTGCATTCTGCAAATTTAACTGTCTAGAGTCTACAGCCACATCAGAATAAGTCTCCCTGATCTTGGAGATTAAGCAGTCCCGGCCTAGTCAGTATTCGGATAAGAGACCACTTGGCAACCCCACACGGCGCTAGACGTGAGCGCAGGATGCGCCCGGCGCTCAGCGCCTGGATGCGAGGGGGGCTCACAACAGAGCTGCACAGAGCCCGTGGACCTGCCAAAGAGCTACAGCCTGCCCCTCTCTGACCACACCAACGCCCTAAAATCGATTTTAAACGAACAAAAGCTAAACCACGGCCCCCCGACCCCCAAAGCCTCCAGTTTTTGTTGTTGGTGGGTGTTTCGGTTTGGTCATTTTGGGGAGTTAGCAGGGGGATATCTGGTTTTGTTTCTAATCTTAAGAAATAGCAAATAATAAAAAGACTGAATTAGATCATCTGTTCTGAAAAACTGAGAATATAATTATAGCCAAGAAAGATTACAGACCAGGTCACTTTTTAGACTGAAGGCATAAAAATATGTTACTGGAGTCAGTTTGACGAGGGTCAGCACAAGGATACCGGGAAATGGAGCTGCTGCCTAAAGTTACTTGGAGACCTGCTCTTCAGTACAAAGCCCAGAAGGGGAGATTTCTACTGTCCTTCCAGTAACTCCTTCAGACATGTTTCAGTAGATCTGGTGGTGTCGGTATGGCTGAGCAACATTTCTTTTTGACCTTCACTAGGTCATATATAAAACTTAGAAGGTGGGGAGCAAGTACATTGACCAGCTATGAACTCCGCGTGTGACCCATAAGGGATGTAGAGTTTCATTCTGAACACTCCCAAAACACTAATTCAGCTATCACAAATCTCTGCCATGTCCTACAAAACATACAGCATTCCATACTAAAAACTTCTTGAAGTTGATCAGCCCTGCCGAATTGCCGAGTCTGTGTGTTTCTCTGGGATATGGTGGGGAAGGGATGGGTGGTGTGCGAGCAAAGGCTCTAACTAAACAGGTTACAGAAAGACCCATCGTTGTTTTCATTTCTCGTCTCATTCTGAATTTCAGAAAAGCTAACAGCCAGAATAGTAGCAGAGCAGGTAACGGGGACTCCTGTACCTGTCCATGTATCTGAACCGCTGTGTTAAAACTTACAACCCTTTGTACTCTCTACACACAACTAATCCTTTTTAGTCGCTTGCTTCCTGTTCCAACCAAGTCAAATTTTCTATAGATGGGTCAGATCTATGATGGAAGGATAGCAAGAGAGGAATATATAGGGGTAGCACACAGGCCATATACACAGAATGCAGATCTTAATTATTTTTATTCTCCTGACTAACAAACTCAAGCCCTCATTATGATAAACAATCTTTTTCACATTTTTTTTTAATGAAAAGCCAAAATTTCCATCAAATTGCATAATAATGTGTTAAGTTGCTAACTAGCAGTGATGTTTTTTGTGCTCCCTCACACATATGGCTAGCTGAGAATGCATAGCAAGTTCAAGCTTGAAATGAATTTTTTTAGGCAACCAGTATATAACACTAAACATGATTTAATAATGGAAAGACTGGCACAGCCTTAAAGGAATATCATCAAGTAGGCAAGGTATGCTTGTGACTTATTATAAAACAGTTAAATCAAGTCGGAAGCATAATCCAGATTCTTTACATAATTATGGCAGAAGGGTGTGGAAGAAGGAATATCAATTATTTTTAAACTGGAGATCTTTTAACAGTAAAACAAGCAATACATTGATCTCTCATTTCTCTCCATTCTCTTTTAATTTTTACTTAGTGTTATAGCCAATGTATATGCCATCTTAACACTTTGTTATCACTGGGCTTGTTCCTTGGATGCAGACGTTAGTAAAAATTGTATTACGATTCTTACCAGCTCAAGCTTAACATTCTTAGGACAGCACCATCCCTCCTTAATCCAGCTGATCACAGAAAAGAAATGAAACAGCACTACGGGTCCTCCTTCCGTCTGTAACAAAACACTATTTAGTCAGCTACATATAGAAATTGCATACTTGTAGTGACACAATCTGATATTCTGAACAGCATTATAGAAGAGACGCAAAATGGAGAATTTGTTATTTTACAGTGCTTAAAACTCAATTTCTGCTACAATTAAAAACATTGTAGCACACAGCACAAAATGAAGACTTAGCTAGTGTGAAGAATGAAATACACATCAAAACACTAGAATGGTGTTCCATATTTTAGAAGTGCTTTTCCCCTGGGTTTCTGTGCACCTTGCAATTCCACGGCAAAAGGCTGAAGTTCCCTTCGATATCTGCCCCTTGCAGCCTCTCAAGCTTTAAACCTTTCTTTTTAGAGACTGGGATTAGAAAACAAAGATGCGATTTGTACACACTGGGTTAGGTCTGCGGAATCAACAGTCCTTGCCGAAGCTATTGAAACAAGAGGTGTGTCTGTGATTACCAAAGAGATCTTCCGGTGATAACACCAGAATTGCATCAGCTTTTGGCTCCCAGCGTCAGGGTGACTCAGCAGTTCACAAGAATGTGTTTCCATTTTCTTTCCGGTTGGAAGATTGTGAACCTTCGCTAATACTTTCTCCTAAAATGCCACGAAACGGGCAAAATGGGGACACTGGATTACTCAGAAGCAGCTCGACAGGCTTTGTTCAGCAGAGGAGCCACGCGAAGTTCGCAGACCCATTCTCACGCCGCTTTCTGTGCAGAGCAGCAGGAAATGTGTTCAACGGCTCAGCAGCTGTTCCCCACTGAGATACCAGCTCGGTTCTGCAAGTTACTACAACACAGGAAATTCTAATTTGAAATTAAAACTTAATTGGGAGAGCAAACATTCCTGGTAATTCTAGCGGTTAATTAGTCCTTTTTTCCTATGATTGGGTCCTCTCACACCAGAATTTTGTCTATTCTCTAAAAGCTCAAAGAAAAAAATAGGACATCTCAGGAAATGCTCATTAATTCTATATTTTGGATACTACACCAAAGCACCATGATTATCAACATTAACTCTGTAAAATATCTTCTTATGCTCTCCTATTGCCATTAGTCAGAGATGGAATACTGACTTATACTGACCATTGGTTTGACCCAACAGGACAGTTCTTGTCCTTCTCCTCCTCCCTCTAAGTTTACACCCATTACATTAAGCTGGCCTAAGTTGAAGTTAATTCAGCAGGATTGCCAAAATGTCTTCTGAAACAGATTTGTAAGTGTGCAAGTCACTTGTGGAAGGGGGATGCTTATGTTCCCTTCCTCACCAGAAAGACTTGTGAAAACTAAATCGAATCGGTTGGTTTGTGTGAGAAATAGGAGAATCGGGAACATTTATACCTGTTCCCGGAGACTTCTGCTGTTTGTTTGGCCTGTCATTGAGAACTGGAGTTAATATCCAACTTGAGGCAATTGATACTTGTATCTGGTCATTCACTTTCCGCCTCACTGCTCAGCATCGGCTGGGGTTGGCACCTCTGCTCTCAAAAACGCAGCACCCTCTGACTAAAACTGGGACCATCACTTTCCATTCAGCCCCGGCTTTCTAATGTTTAAATAACTTCCTTGGCCACTGACAGGAAGCAATTGCAATCTGTGCATACTTGAACAAGATATCACAAGACCTTAACCGACTGAATTGCATCATCCGACAATGACAGACCAAACATTTCCTTTGGGCTATGCTACATTTAAAAAGTGGTCTTCAAGAACTGCAAAAAATCTTAAAGCTACATTTCCAGTTAGCCTCGTTCTTCGAAAAGGACTCTGAAAAGATCCCTAACAATTACAAACATATGGGGATAAAATTCACACAGAAAAAAAAAAACCCACACCACATTCATTTAAATCAATCATTGTCAAATATTTTACCGTGGTCCAGAAAGCCTGTTCATGCTCCTGAAATAAGAACTTGCATTTTCTAGGTTATATTCACAAAGTCTGAAAGGAGCTTTAAAAACAATTTTTGAGGTCTGCCATTTCCTTTGCATCAAGTTTGATAAGTCTGAAATAGGTGATGAAATAATGATGAAGTCAAGACTAACTTTTGTGCCCAGTTCGCACAATACAATTCTAAAATACAATCCATCATCTAATCTAGAAAAGTATCCTAATGCCAGCTGTGGTTTTCAGCAACATGCCCTTTTCAATCAGCATCGAAAGTGATTTAACAGCACAGCTGATCAAGCCCCCTGTTCCTTAGTTTCTCACACACACAAAAGGTTGAGTGATTTTCTGCTTATTTAGCTGATGTTGCTTTAACAGTGTTGAAAGTCATTTTACAATAATTAAACTAATTTATACCATTTTTGTAGGAGTCGGTGACTTTCTTGGAGTAGACTGGGCTTTGACTGGTTTTCTATGTGAAATATTGGCCCCCAACCTGCTGCTATGCTGAGTGTACTCTGTTCATGAACCCCACCCCAAAAGGAGTCCAATGCATTTACAAGCCATTACACTTATTTAGTATCAATGAAGGCTAAAAATCAGGGGTTTACTGTAAGGGAGATTTAAGCTAGAGAACTCCATAACATTGCAAGATCGATTATTACCCAGGGAAAAGATCACTGACATTTTAAACAAATGGAAGTATGGATCAGTATGCATATCAGAACTTCACAAGGTATATTCTTAATGGAGGAAATAACATGTTTCCCAAATGTGAATACCGTGTTCCGTTATTTTCAAGATACCAACAAAAATTTCAGGGCTAAAAAGGGGTAGAAACATGCCACTTAAAAAATCAGAAGCTTCCTTTCTGTCCAAAGCATCAGCTATCTTCTCAAATAGTGATTTTACCAAAAAATCCTGAAAAGCAGGTAACTGCCAGCTCTGACCAACGCTGCTGCCTTATGGGAGAAGTGGCCGTGGAACAAACCGCATACCAGAACACTAACAGACCGGTTCTGTTGTGAAAGATCCATCACAGGCAGCAAGCGTTGGTCAGCAGAGACCTAGAGGCTATAGGACCCTTCTGAGGAAAACACTGCAGAGCGATGGGCCAGCTGCCCCTGGCAGGGCCCTCAGGTACCATCGGTACCAAGTGTCACCTGTGGCTGCCCAAGGAGGTTGTGGAGTCTCCTCTGCAGACATTCCAACCCGCCTGGACACCTTCCTGTGTAACCTCATCTGGGTGTTCCTGCTCCATGGGGGGATTGCACTGGATGAGCTTTCCAGGGCCCTTCAACCCCTGACATTCTGGGATTCTATGATGGGTTTGTGCGGGCACTGGCACTCGATCCCCGTGTACCACCTCCCACCCGGCAGAACAGCTCTGCGCCCCAAGGCTTTCATGCTTCTAGGAGAGGATTTTCCCCAAAGCAGAATAAATTAAAAAATAAAAACCCATGTGAGGTAGTCTCTGAACAACGAAATATTTTTCAAACTTATCTACATGTATATGTTTAGTGGTTCTGTGCATCTTGCTCCAAAGACTTGCTTTTCAATTACCAAGAGAAAAGACAGTCCGCATCAGCCTCTTGCTTCACAACGCACACAATATATGTAATTTATGTGATTGCACTCAGTGATCCGTATTATTTCTTACTCTGAGCACATAAGCTTTTCTAACAGAGTAGAGAAGATGTATGCCAAAAACTCACTTCAGCGTAAAAGGCCCATTCTCTCTCTCCAGCAGATTTGGTTAGAATGGGTTTTCCAAGTCTGTTGCCATCTGCTCACTAGAGATATTCTGGAGCTGTTCTTTGGCTGTTGGCTTCCCAATATTAACAAAATTAGCGCATATTTCAGAAGAAAAGGCCTCACAATTTCTGTAAAGATACTGACTCACAATTTTATCAAAACAAAAGCAAAAAGGACAATTCGTAGGACACATTAACTAACTTCTGTGCTATCTTACTCCTTCTGGAATGCACGGAGATACCGCAAGTAGTCCTGCTATTGTATCAAAGTAATGATTTGTCACTCACAGACTGTTTCAGTCATTATGCTGCTGCTGATACAGTGTTCATGTATTGTAAGTTCCTTGCTTTTCCATTAATCACCAAAAGCGAAGGCATTGCACCAGTTCAGCAGCTGCCACCACACCCCGTTCCACCAACGTCAGACCAGCAGCTGATACCATTTCTGCCTGATGCAAACACTGAGGACATCAATCTTATTGATTCTGTGAGCTGGCTACTAACTAATCTCAAGTTCATTTGTAACTACTCAATATGAGTTTTACACCTTTACGCCTATGTTTTGAATTTGAACTTACAGTCTCTGATAGAGTGACTGCTTATTATTGTGCCAAAATGTAAAATAAAGACTAAATTGTTCTTAGAAGATCAACACTGTGGATACATGAAACAAATCTCAAGAAGGCAGCTTTTAGTTTTAAAGTAAAGCTTCCTCTGTGTTAATGCCACAACACATTTTGAGGTGCTACTATGAAATTTATTTACTAAGTTCAGTTTCAATGTTGAAAGCTAAAGCCATTCATTAATTTCGAAGGAGGCACATGTCTACTGTGAGTTCAGTTCCTCAATAACTAAAGGAAAAAGAAGATTGTCCCTGTTTTACCTAGAAGTGAGTATTTCACGCGTTTCCCAGCAGGGGGCAATGGCATCTGTAAGTGCAGAACGCCATGCCAGGAACACTCTCCGTCCAGCAAACGGGGTCGAGAAGTGGGAGCTGACACTTCTCCATCGCACAAATTCTACTGCCCATGGCCATAGGGAAATCTGAGGTTATTGTTGAATGTGGTACAGCAACAAACTTGCATCAGCTTTTGTTCCAAGCTCCTTAGATGGCAGTTAAGAGTCCCAATGCTATTAAAACTGAAAGCATGATAAAATTCAAATATGTTTAATCATTTCCTCATTTTTAGTCTTTTGTTAAACTCAGCTTGGGCAGCGTGAGCTTGGAAACTTCCGCCTCCAGACAATAAGAAATCATATGAAAAGGGTTTGCAAAAAGAGGAAATAATATGAGTAACAGAGAGATAGTGGGCTACAAATAACTGAATGACCTACAAAAATATGGCTAAACCATGTCCTATATTTTACCCATGGTAGCAAAATTCTTTGGAAAATTAATACATTATTTTAGAAATCTGCTATAGAAGAAAAGCCTTAGTTAGCACACTAAAAAAAACCCCATATGTATCCCTACAATTAAAATGTCCATGTTAAGTTGTTTGGCTGAGTGCACACACATGCTGCATTTCGCTTTCTGGCGTGTTGCAGCTGCAGGAAGGCGGCTTTGGGGGTTGTTCCTCACACACACACACACACACACACACACAACCTCACTGCCAATTCCCCTGGTTGACAATATGGAGATGGGAGGGAAAGGAGGGAACTGAAAAAAAGAAAAGCAGGGCTTGGGTTTTTTCCACCCATGGGCTCTGAAACAGATCTTGGCTGCACTACCTATAGGAAAGATACAACTGCAATTAAACTCATAACTTTATAGCATCCCAGTTTAAAAAACAAAACCAAACCCCCACGTGTTCAGCGTATTTTACCCTGTAGTTTTGTACATAGATTCTGTAATCCCCACTTAGAAGGGGTAACCACCTTCAGTGTTGAGCCCTGTGTTACAAGAATAACTCACTCTTGGGATGCGAGACAATTCAGACAGCGAATGCCAGATCAGTCCTGGGATTATCATATACACACAAAAAATATTCCTGCCAACAGCATCACATCATGCAGATTTATTTTCTGTGTGTTTTCAAATGCCACTGCAGCGCTGTTCATTAGGGACTGGTCTTAAAAAGGTAATGCCTCAGTAATGCACATTTCTTATTTTAAATGAAGATCCAGTTTTGGGTTGTTTGGGGCATGTGGAGCTTAAATATAATTATTTGCTTTCCACTCACTTTCTAAACTGAAATATAGCTGCATACATATAGTAATACAAATTGTTCATCTCCCATGTGGCTTAGAAAGAACAGCATAATCTAGCAAATCCCATCACTAATGTAGAAGGTGTTAAGAAAAAACTGTTTCACTCTGTCCTGAAGAACTAAAATGCTTTTCTTCTGTACTTCAATATACACTGGGTCCTTGGAAAACTCCTATTGCATTCACAGCACAAAACAGCCAGTGTGTTTAAAGCCACCAACGCTAACTGCCATCCATGAATAAAAAATAGAATAGTAGGATCCATTTGTAATATTTTTTCCCCAGAAGTTCATATAAAGAAATTAAGATATAAATATTTGATTTCAAATTCTGCTCCTTCAAGCAGGAGTAAAAGTGATCATCAGAAGCTGAAAAGCAGTTTGATCTTTGTTACATTGGGACTATGGAATCTAAGCAACTATTTTACAAGGCATTGTAATTGCTTGTACTTGCAAAACTGGATTAAGAAATCACTGCTATTCTTAAAACACATTTATCACATACATACAAAAGTCAGCATATTTCTCCTTAGAGCGGAGCTTTCAGCCAACCAGAGTGAATTCCCGTGCACCGCCCACGCTCGTTCTCTCATCCTCCCCTTCCCCAGAGCAATCGCTGCATCTGGCCAGTATAATGGGAAAAAGTTTCCAGCATGCCTTACCAGGGTACACCTGCCCTGTGGATGACCCATGGATTATATTAATGTACCTCACCTATACTCTGTTGACGCTGTCACAGTTTCCAGCACCCTCTGTGTAATTACGGAAACACAGACGTTAGAAGTTCTGAATAAAGGTGAGATTATGGAAAGATTTAGATGTGTTTAAGGCACAAACTCTACTTTATCTCACAGGCATTAGGAATTAAAACAGTGGCACTGAAGTCCTTCACGGGGTAGCTGAGATGAGGCAAAAAAGGAGGCTATAGTATGGGCAGTTTTGTCGGACCTCTAGAATTTATAAGTTCAGCTTTACTGAACTTTTCAAAGTTTTGTGAAATATTTTTTTCCTGTAATTTAAATCCATTTGTTCTTTGGCTGAGGCTTAATTTAAAAAACATGTCTTTTGAGTTGAGTGGAAGTCTGACTAATTCTGTTGTAAATGCTGCTGAAGATGAACAAAACTAACAGTGTAACTGGGGAGGAAAAAGCCTCATGTGTACACAAGAGTCACAATCAGGCTAGTGCCTGAATTATGAGACTACAGCTCTGATTTTTGTTAGCTGACTCAAAATCAGCACCCATACCGCTCAACTCTGCAAGGAAATCTTAATGACTGGGAATCCAGAAGTTGAAGTTTCTACACTCATCTGTTTTCTCTTCCTATTTCTTCCTTTATTACGTGTCTATCTCTTCTGTTTCCCCTTCCCAATGAAGTATTCTGATTTATATTTTTATCCTCCCAGCCCTTTACTGCTACAGTCCCTCATAGTATAAACCAAAGCTCCTTCTCAGTCCTTTGGCACCACCAGCTTTGCCGTGATGCTCCTTGGCGTTGTGGTCAGTGTCCAGGCCCAGCCTCAGTGGCAGGTATGTAATTTATCTCTCCACTCTCCAGGGAAAATGAGGAAAAAAATTAGCATGGATATCCTCCTCCCTTCTTACCTTGACCCTTCCGTCCTTCTCCCACACAAGCAAAAAATTCTTGGGAGCTAGATCAAGCAGCAGCCCGCCGATGAGCCACAGTAGTCCTGTATGTTCTCTGACTCTTCCTATAACTCCCAGAAACATCTCCCGGGTACTCAGGACATCACGGTCTATTTTTCATATTAGCATTTCTCTCAACGGTATTAAAAAAGCAGTTGTGATACGCTGCCTATAAATAAGATGACCCAATATTTTTCATAGGCACTCACGGCATCCTCTGTTTTAAATTGCATTTCTTGCTACCAATGATCTACAGCAGGTTGAGAATTATGAAATGACCATAGTTTCCTTTCCCCTTAAATGTTTGAATTCTATTCTCCTTTCCTCTACATGCAACTTTCTTTAACAAGAAGAGTCATTCTGGCCTCCCCTTGCCTAAGGAAAGTGAGTTTTCTCAAGGAAACTTCATTTGAGCTGTTGGAGTGAAAATGCATTGTTATGCCCTTCTTGCTGGCCACGCACGCTGCTTGGCCTTACCTATATTCTACCACTGCCAAAGAAGGAAGTCTATTTTTTTTCCCTCTTGGCAACCCGTTTGGAGGTACACTATTGTGTTCTCGGAGTACTCATTCTCAAAGGCTATTGTGAAAACTGTAGTAAACAGAACGCTCAGCATCAGGATACAAGAAACAGGATCCAAGGCTGAAACTATTTGCCAAGAGTGGATGTGACCGCTGCCCCATTCAATCCTGGATGGTACAACAGTTCATCTCAGTTGCTAGATATAGCACATTCTGTAATGAGGAGGACAAAGGTGGCAATTACTGAGAAACCATGTTGCTGGAGAAAACAGCACCAGGATGTACAAAAAATTTCCTTTCCATCAGGCAACTAAAGAACGGATCTCAATCCCAGATTGCAGGCTATAGCCCCCATTTGTGTCAGCATATTTCCACGTACTGTTGTGGAGCTCCATGATTACGACAACGGAGCTGATGACAACCGAGAATTTGGCCCACAGCTTGAAATTGAAATACTCAGAGTATTTCAATTAGCTTCTCGGTTGTTTGGCAGAAAATGTGATGTCAGACATGCCAAATGGTTCACATCTATATAAAACTAGAGAAGAACCAGAAAGTGGTAAATCTAAACATTTAGGAAGCTAAGATTAAACATAGAATTTCACAGAATTAAACTATAAAGCAGAAGTAGCATTGCACAGGGAACAAAACACTGTGAACAGCTATGGAGGCATTTATGTTCTTTCATTTAGATTACGGAAAGAGTGAAGAAAATGTACACGCAAAACCAAACCAAAAAACCCACCAGATGATAAATCTGATGCTAACAGAATGATTACATTGATTTTACTATTCATTAAATTACTTAACATAGTGGAAAGAATGTATCAAAGTAACTCCAGAGAAAGGAAGAAAATTGCTTGATACTACCAGTCCTCAATGTTAAAGACAGAAAATATTATTATCTGATTTGACCGCCTGCATAACACAAAGAAATTGCTCTAGTAAGCCTTTAATTCTTGATAGTCAACTGGGTCTTCTAGATATACATTAAAACTTGGTTTGTAGGCTCTGGGCGGTAATACATCACTTTCTAGATGACTTGTTTCAATTGCATTCTCAATCCGAATCCGTGTAGTTGAAATCACAAGTATTATATTTTTTACGTCTTTCTCCAGTTTCTGCTGCTAGAAGAACCCTCCCCGCAGAGATGGTTAATGAGTCAATTGACCTGTGCCTTCTATAGGTTGGTCCAAGTTCCTGATGTCTACAAGCCATGAGAATATGCTGTATGGTGTAGTGCAGCACTCCTTCTGTTAGTACAGCTTCCCACACACTACGACACTTCACTTGTATCAGTAGTCCTCCAACAGTCTTTGCTTCTACAGCCCATTTGAATTGTTAAGTAATTCAGAAAACTACCTATTTTTACTAATATTCCATCACTTCTTACCTCATTGGTAAATGGATTCTTTGGTGTTGTTGAATCAAATATAAAGGTGCTCCTTGCCATATCTGTAAATCCATTCTGGCACATCCAGCCAAAACAGAATCCTACATCAACCAAAAACCTCTTGATAATGTGCAGAAAGACGTCAGGACCTTTTCTCAGTCTTAACGCTTTATTATGAGCCACCAACAAGGAAGCCAGGTGGAAATACCCTGCACACAAGGAGAAAAGAGAGAAGAGCACCTCAGTGTTCACAGGAAAGGAGAAGATTTAGGGAAAAGTTGTCCATAGGAGGACAGGGTGAGGGCCATTTTCTGCACAAATTAACACTTGAGCAAAGCAAGTGTGTATAGAACACCTTTTAGAGCCTAATATCTTTCTAGAAGCCACTTTTCTCTCCTCATGAGCTTTCCACTTCCCAGCATCTTCCTCTCCCTCACAGTTAGAGAGCATGTGCTTAGAAACCCAAGCAAAAGCTGTCACTCACTGTTTACACTCCTGAAGGTGTTGTTTCTGTACAACAGGTATGTTTTTGTTTTCAGCAGGAATGGATATTTCTGTCTGCTTACTAGCTTTCATCCATGCAGCTGTAGTTGTGTAAGAGTCTGAACCGCTTTTCAGAACTGGGGGAAAAAAGTTGCAGATAAATGCCTGTTTTCCATAAAGCACCACTGAGTAAAAGAGCTGGGGCAAAGCACCCCCAGAGACTACCCAGAGTCCTGAGGAAAGCAGCAGGAGATGGCATTCTGCTCATCTTAGACATAAATTGAAGTCTTGATTCCTGCAGTCATTGACAGACACAGAGAAATAAGTACATTAATGTAAGTTCTTCCATGGTAGTGACAGTAGAGATGTGTGACTGGGGCCTCAGTCCTAGTACTACAAGGCTACTTTGAAATTTACAGAAAATACACAAAACTTCCTCAATTTTTGTATATTCAAAATACAGCTCTATCCTTTAAGGAATCCATAAACAGGTCAAAACACCTCACTGGCTTAAGCCACTGAAATAACATTAAAAAGTCATAATTTATGGAAATATTTTTATTCATTTATATTCCAGGAATAACTAAGGCCACTTTGTAAAAGGAGTTGCCCAAATTCTACTTTGAGCAGAGAACATTCTGGAAACCATCACTATGGCAATGCTTTAAAAATTACTCACAGCCTAATTAACATCTGCTTTAAGAGTTAAAGTTATTACAGGGTCATTTATCTACTCGAAGAATCTTGTACACAATTGAGCAGATTTTTAATGTTTAACGTTTCTGCCCATAAACTACCAGTGAAAGATATTCACTTAAGGGCACACGATAGGCGATGCAGGTCTATGCTTCTCTTCAACATGTCTCACTAATGCCAGCTTCTCTAACCACAGGATAGGGAACATCACACATGAATGAAATGCAGTCCTGCTTAGAAAGCTCAAAGCAGACTTAAAAACTTTAGTAACAAAAGAGAAAGCAAACAATAGAAACAACACAATTGCAAACAACAAAAACTTAAAAAAACCCAAACACACAAAAAAATCACAAACCAAACAAAAAACACAAACCAAAAATGAACTGGAGATCCTATAGCTGGAAAACCTGTTCTCCAAATGGTCTGATGTGAATGGTCTTAGACACGTATTATTAGGAAATAAACCCTGAAACACAGCGGTCTTTGCAAGGTCCTCTCTAAAACCCCGTTTTCCCCACCTGCAGTCTGTCTCTTCTGCAACATCGCTGACTAGAAGGTGATTATTCCAACTGCAGCTATTCTTCCACCAACTGCTGTCCTAAATTTTTAGGGCCTCTGAAGTCCATTTCCTACTGTTAGATTGGCCAGTTTCTTACTAGGACAAACGGGATGGTGGGAACATACGTCACAGGATCCACCATTCAGGGAAGAAAGTTCCAGGACTCAAGAAAAGATTCATTTCCCTCAGCTCAGGCAAAAGCAGATAGATAGACAGGTGTCTTTCTGTTGTGTCTCTAGGACTCAGAAAGCTTTTCTACCAGCCCATTTGAAACTTCAGAGATCTGTGTTTAAACACAAGTAATACACAGACCTAGGAAGTGAACCCTTCTTTAATTTTGGCTTTGCTTAATGTTTTTTGTTATGTGAATTAATCTAAAGACTCTGGAAAGTCGTGTTAATCATGACTCTTACAGTTATTTTACTTTTGGTTTGGTGTTTAGGATTGTTATTGTTGTGCCCTACATGATGAGCATAAATCTGTAGATTAGCAAAGTATTTCTTTTAATTAGTTCTTGTTAGTCTGCAGTCCCTTTTAGTGGCACTTGGCAATGGTTGAGAACAGAAGAGGTGCCTAACTGAAGCAACAGAGAAAATCAGCAGGTTCCTGTTAATCAACTGGTTCCTGTTAATGCCCTTTTTTTCCACAAGATGTGTTTGGAAGCACACACCTGGATACATTGCTGCAAAGTACCCAGGAGAGATCAAAAAGCCCTCCTAGTTCCTCGCCTCCACAAGCACCAAAAGCAAACAAAGACAGGTTCAGTTAATGTAATGATGAGGTCAGAAAACACAGAAAATCTGCTCCTTGTTATAAGCAACCTCAGAATGCCTTCTTTTCCTTTTGCCTGTGAGGCCATCCCTACCCAACACGCAATTTATCAGCGACATTAGAGATTTTAACCCCTTTCCCAGCAGGAAGCCATGAGGGACGCGGTTGTGCCCTGGCACATCACCACGCACTCATTCTGCTTTTGGAGATGGGGTGAAGGTCTTTGGTACCACCCAGCAAAAGGGGACGTGAACTCAGGCAGAGCCTGCGCTGGACCGAGCTCTGATCTCAGACACCCCCCAGTTCCTGCTGTAACTCACGTGTGTGCACGTTTCTGCCAGCAGGATGTGCCCACTTGTGCTCTGCCTTAACGCGGCGGTGCGGCTGCCTTTGGAACAGTAACAAAAATGGAAAGAAAGGACTGATTTATCTCCAACTGAAACCCAACAGGTAAGCAAACTAAAGATGCCCAAACAATTTTAGTCCTTTCTCACTAAAAAGGGATTTTAAAAGACTGCCTTGTGTCCAGGCAACTCTCTATTTTCAATATGAGTCGAGGGACATATTTCAATTTGAAATTAGTTATGGGGAAGATTTATAAATTATTTAAACAGCCATAGGGATGAGCTTCAGCACCAGCTCAACTGTTATTATTTAAGCTGAAGGATAATAGATAACTGGCATATGGAAAAGCAGTACAGTGTAAATTAAAAGTGTAGATAGAAGTCAACACTACTCAAAATGTTGAAAAGAAATATCTATACAATTGGTTTTAGACATGTGAAGGAATACACCAATATGGTCTTATAAACAAGTTTACCAGATCTAGAAACATAAAATATTTAGATAACTTCTCAAAAGACAAAGTTAATATAATCAGAAAGAGGTGAATTCAACATTTGGCTCTGCTGTCACACCCTCAGTTCTCATAGCAGGTTGGCTTATTTTCTTTTCCACGCTCCTAGTTCCACCTGGCTACTAGAAATCATTACTTTCACAATTTAAGTGGTTTCAGAGTGTTAGAGAAGCAAATTAACTGGGAAACAAGATATATAACTGTTTCAAAAAAATACTGCTAGTAATAGAAATGCAGGTGTTTTTACAAGGACTGTTTCTCAAAAATATAAACATGAATTTAAAGAAAGCTTTGAGAGCACCTGAAACCTGAGCTGGTAAATGGGTCAGACCATAAGAAATCACATCATACAGTCTAAACAATAGGAACATTCTATAACAAAAAAGCTGAGGTGAAAACCTGTACAAATGGAGCTGAGGTTTCCAAATAAACAACAAAATCAAATAAATGCAAAAGGTACACTCATGAATAAAGAACTGCAGACAAAAGGGGACTGGAGCTGCGTGATGAGTAAACAGGAAGCTGGAAACAGAAAGGATGGAATGGAAGGAGTTTGCTGCCATATGTGAGAGCAGTTACCCTAAATCACTTCTTTGTCCTGAGCTAACGTTAGCACTTTTAATAACTTAATTCCAAGGAATAGGCTAAACTCTTAACATTTTTTACCATTTTTAGTAATCTTCTGGACTTATATCTAGTGACAGAAGTTATTCTGCTTATTTTCTCCCAATAATCACAATGAAAGTTAAAATCTTAAAACACTCTTCCTGTCCATCTAACATTACAATATGGAATATTGAATTTGAAATTTCGCTTTTCACGTCCTGGGCATTGGTTGTTATGCTTTCACTCCATTACTTACTACTGTAATTTAGAGGAGAAGTTGTTCCATCCTGCCTGCAAAAAAGTCCTTGCAGAACGAAGCTGTCCAAGCCACAGTCTATAACAAGCCATTTTTTCCCAAAAAGCCTAGAATAGAATGCCTATGTAGAGAAAAAAAATTAGCAAAGGGTCTAATTCCACACAACACAAATTAATTTTTACACATGGATACTTTGTAACAAAGCATATTTGAGCTGGAATAAATTAAATACAAAATAAATTTCAATTATAATTTCCCAATTTAATCAGATTTTCTGTCCTACCCTTCTTTTAAACATTGGTAACTTATTATTACTTCAGGTTCGACTGCTGGACCAAAGCTCTGTACACAGTACAATGCAAGGTCCTCAGAGATAAATAAAGACATCGAGGGGTGAGCCAGCCCAAATGTCAGAAATTTGCAAATGAAAGTAGGAGAGTTCAGATTAAATTTACTTTAGTTCATTGAAACAACAGTGGCTTGCCAGGTTCTGGCCCTCAGAGTACTAAACTGCTACACTTCTCTATTTATTAGTTACATGTAAGATTCAAATACCAGAAATCAACACAATGTCCTCTATATGTTCTCAAGATTGCATTTTTTTTGCTAACACAATACGCAGGGTAAGAAAATACTAGTAATTAAGTTCACAGAGTAAAATTTATGTAGAAAAATGAGTTTGATGGCATCTGCCACGTCACATTGAAAAGATGCTTCTATATTAACTCATTCTGATGCAAATACAAGTAAGCACACCATAGTATGCAAATGTGCTATTAATAAAGTGGTGCCGTATGTTACACGCGGATGAGAGACTCTTTGGCCAGCATGCTCTGCACACAGTTCTGCTCTGCTAATACTGAGGACCCAAAGCCATAAATAGGAATCACAAGTGCTGCTACAATACAAATAATAAAGATTTCATTCTGAGAGACAATTCACGTAAAGTGCTAGTGGTGTATCGGCTAGTTACAATCTGAGTGAATAAACAGTCTAAGCACTGTGGAAATATTTCTCATTAGTATTTGAAGCATATTAAAGCCATCAACCAACAACACCCCCTAAAACTCTGCTTTTTAAATCCATTACATTTTCGTAACAAAGAATTTTTTAGCAGTGAGTATTAATATCCTAAGTTAGAAATACATGGTTTCTGGCTGCTTTGTGTTTTGTTCCCGACGCAATGTTTTTTTTCCTCCATTTCTGATCCAACCAGCTATTTAAATTCACCAGGATGTCTGCACGTTTCCTAATTCACTTTATATGTTAACTTTTTTTTTTCAGCATTCAAGTGTTCATATTAAAAAGCAAATTCTATACTGTAAAGGTAGAGTCACCAGTACCCAGTAGAAGTCCTGTTGCCGTTCTATAGAATGGCATAGAATCTTCACGGAAGATACCACGTCCTGCCGTAACGGGCTACAATATGACAAAAATGAGAGCTTCTGTATTGATAATGAAAGGTTTCAAGCACACAGTGGGCAGAAGTCCTAACATACTTGAAAAATATTTAACTGAACAATAATGGAGCAATGCCAAATGCTAAAAGTTACCAAAGATAATTTTAATTGTTGTAGATATAATAGTGTTCAATGACAGCTGTTTTGGAACAAAAAGGTTATTTCCTGCAAATTATTGTAATATTTTCCTCCCAAAATAGACCCTGCTTCACTGCTAAAGTTACCTGGCATCCTCTAATGGTTAGCACAGACTAAAAAACAGTTATTAACTTTATTTTTTAAGAGTCTTAAGATCTTAAATTAAAATAATGATTTATTTAAAGGACTAACAAGAGTCCGTTCAGAAGAGCAGCTGATAAACCAATGGAACTATCTGCATGAACAAAACATTATGACCTTAATATAATAGCTATTTCAAGCTGTATTGCCTCACCATATTTTATTTTCTTGTGCTTCTGCAAAACAAAATTCAACAATCAGTAAGGATTAAAGTTTGCCCAGCAAAATTCCATGCACGTTGGCAGCACATTTTTATGATGCAGATTTAATCACAGAGTAAGCAGATTCTGTTTATGCAGTAGAAACTGTCATCTGAGGCCTCTGAGTTTAGCATCTGTGTACATTTACACAAAACAACATTTGACAAATATTATGCCCTAATACTCCAAATATTTATGTCCTTTTTCACTACGCTGCTGTCAGGAGTCTCACACCACTGCCTGTGAATCCACATGTACAAGCCAGAAGTCAGAGGTTCGTGTGCATGTTTTGGAGTGTACCTTGGTGGGCACAGCTTGCGTGGAAAAAGAAGCCTCTGCAATACAATTCGTGAGAGGGAAGAAAAGGACGCTTCTATTTTATTGCTATGCCACTCCTGGTGATTCTTTCAGAAACAACATTACTAAAATGACATGTTTAACATTATTATATGTATTTATTACAAAGAGAAACAAGAAACTGCTCTATTTAGTCTCTGGTCTTCCTATTGGAAGGCATGCAACCCATTTGCTGTAAAGACTAATTAAGGCATTTCAGTTAATTAAATCTATAGGATAGTCTGAATGCCATCTTATTTTCTTTCAGTCTTTACTATCTACATGTCTTTACTATCTGTTCTGAAGGATTATAAAATATTTAAAACGTTTGTAAGTATCTAAACAAAATTTAGCAGACATTTGAAAGATACAGCAATCTTCTTGTGTTAAAACCCCTCCAAGTTTCCCTCTGCAATAGAAATAAAAGTTGTGGTAACATGAACATGAGATCCGTGCCCCTGCGACCGAAATGCTGAGAAACGAATCCCTAAGGCTGGGCAGTACGCAGGAGATGCTCTTGATTCCATGACTTTTGCCGGGATTTAGTAGCTGCAATGTATACTGTTTTTCTACAGAGTCATCATTTGGTTGACCGACAGTATTTCCTCCATCTATCTGGAGCACCCTGGAGATTAGGGTAAAATATGTAAAAAGCAGGGATTTTAAAAATAGTATTTCAAATTAATTCCATCACAACAATGTATAAAAACTATAAAACGGGACAAAGGTTATAGGAAATGGAAGTACCAAGAGATCTTCACACAATCCTCCAAAAGAAACAATGGGATCGAGGCAATTAATTATTTTTTAACAATTATGAGGGAGTAAATACCACAAAACTACCTTTCTCACACTCTTACAAAGAAAACTCAATTTTCTTCATAAACAGATGTTTAATTGGAACCTGGAAGCAAAGTTCTCCAGATGCTTTAATTTAAATTTGGCACTTCTGAGTTCTTAGTTTTCTCTATCAGAATCGATGAGTTGCTGTGTGAGAAAGACGTAGCAAATTATACGAAAGGAATTACATTAGGAATATAGGTTTTGACCTGCTGATACAGTTACACACAAAGTCCTTTTATGAGCATAAAACAACTGTATAAACACTAATGACTTAAGTCCCACAGTGCATCAGCACTGCAAGTATTATTTCAATTTTGTATGAGTGAAATGAGGCATAGCTGAGTGACTGGGAGAGTGACCCACAGGAAGCTGGTGACACCACCAGGAATAGAACGGCGACCTCTCAGCAGCCAGTCCCATGCTCTGACCACGAGACGAGCCACCGCCTTCCCATCTTACATTAGCACAACTCCAAGTCTTGGTTGCATCAGCTACTATTTTAAGATGTCTAAGCATGTACAAATGTAGAAATCTGAATTTCTAAAGCTGAATAAGAGACATTCATAAATCTGTCCTAACTTAATCACCCAATAAATCAGGATAAACTGTTTTTAAATGAGACTCAAAATGAGCATAAACTTTCGCTTGCTTTAAAAGGAATAAATTTCTGATATCTATTCTTCTGTCTGCTATCTGTGTGCACTATGCAATTTGGACCCGTTTGATCAGAATGGGACTAGAACAGAAGATAATATCTAATTACAGAAGAACAAGACAATCCTAGAGAGAAAGTTTTTCTCTTCAAGAGAGGATGAAATCAGAGAAGTCAAGAGTTGGGGAGAGACCAAAGACCATGAAAAAAGCCTTATAATTAAGAGGTAGGCAGCCTGGTGTGATCTTGGCTTCACTGAATTTAAAGCAGGCATGATTTGGATTTTGTTCTCTTTTTATCTAAGCCTCAAAGTTCAGGGAAGGAGGATCATTTTTAGTTTAAAGGGTTCTTGTTTTGACCCGCTCTGCAGTTATCTGTGAGAAATCTGCATTATGCCTAGTCCTATCGCTCTTGCTGGATCCGAGGCACAGCATGCGCAATGCGGTACAACAATACTGGAGTGCGATCTCAAAGAGTTTGGAACCATACCAAGGGATAGTCCTTTACCATCACTTAAAGAAATGGGGTTTATACTATAGGCTTTGCCATATATCTGTATAAAATGCCACCAACAGTCGCTGAAACTTCTGATTTGCTTCAGGTGTGCATACACAAAATGTGAAAATTGAAGATAAGAGTGTGGCGGAATACTATGAAATACTTCTACAAACATATCTTCCCAGCCCAAAAACTGCCAATAAAGACAGAATAAGATAGGCTAAGACAAAGTTATTGTTAGAATAAAAGAACCCAGATACATCAGTATAAAAAAATCACATATTCCGAGAGAAAGTACACAAGGTAACTTTTAAAAAGGCAGCAATACAATAGTTTTTAGCTTATTTAAACTGCATTACTTTAAACCAATACAATTTCCATAATCAGATCTTGCTCTGACTGCTAGATTTATAGTCACACTACTAGGGTATGAAATTGTCCTCTAGATATTAAAAGTTTGGTTAGATAGTTTTCCATTCTGTCCAGAATACTGAGATGAGACACGCTGTGTGATTTGGGATTTTAAACTTCTGTAATGCACCTGGAGACTTAAAGCACAGACACAATGGAAACGTCAAAATAATTAAGTAAAAGTTGGAACTAGTGTCTTTGCAGAGTCTTTAATACATACATTGTTCTAACCTTGGATCAAACTATAAAACCCTACCTGGCATACCTTAGAACCTGTTGCACAAAAATCCATTCATTAAGATAGAAAAGAGAAATAAAAATGTTTAAGGGAGGCTATTTGGTCCACACTAACTCCTTTACCCATCTTGAGATTCCACAAAGTACTCTCTCATTTCAGTGGGACTATTTTTGTCATACGATTCAATTTAATCTGCTTGAAATTTTCTTAATAATTAAAACTAATAAGGTACACAGAAGTAGGATTTTTTCTTTCAGATGCATCAAACTCTTTAAAAAGACTTAGCATGAAAAACTGAATGATTGGAAATAATATAAAATGCAATGCTTTTACATGGAAAGAACTAACATTTTTATATCCAATAAGAAAAACAAAGTATAATTGCCCTTCTGCGAAGACAAATTATCATCCAATTTTAAAACTAGAAGTGATGCTGAGAGGCCCTTTTCTGCTTCTTTTGGAGCTTAGGGAAGAATTGCCCAGGATTCAGGAAGGCCTGAGCCCAACATTTCAGTTTTATTTCGTAACACTTAAAGGTCCCAGCCAAACTTAGGAATTCTCTCAGATAAGCAGGGGAGAAAGTCCACATAATCAAAAACTGTGCAGTCAAATAATGCAAACAAAAGCTGTATGAGAAATTGATAATTTCTTTATTATGACCATTTCATTACTATATAATGAAACACTAGAATTATAGAACAGATCATATATTTGTAGCCGATTTTATTTCTTTACCAATATGAAAATAATTGGCTTTCTGTGTCCCATGTGTGAAAAAAAAAAAAAACAACAAACACTCTTTCTTGATAAAGAAAACAGATTAATATAAATTATAAATAAGGCATATTTTTAGCTACCAAAAATATTTATGGTTTCTTCATCGCTTGATTCTTCAAATTAAGATTAGCTGTCCTCTTAAAAGAAGCATTTAATGAGGTACCAAATACTACCTAAAAATCTATGTTAAGCAGGAAATCAGAGTAAGCAATTTTTTCCTTTCCTGTCTCAATCTGTTAAAATGCATATTTACAAAACCTGAGTAATTTGTATATGTCAAGATTACGGTTTCTGCTTTATATTTTATGAGTTCTGTTCAAAGGATGAACTTGCTAAAAGAATATAATGCTTATAGCAGAAATAAAATGATACAGTATTTGTGACACTTCTTTGAAAGCTCAGTTTGGCTGATTTCTTTGGACTGAGTTACATATACCTACTTCATCCATGCGATTTAATTAAAATCTAAACCATGCTTTGTATTTCTGCTTATGAACTTACTCAAAGTCTAGGCTCAAACTGTGAGTGTATAGTCACAATCAGATGTTCGTTAACCCTGCCTCTTTTTGGAACGCTCCCAGTTTCATGGAGTTTTAAAAAATTTGCATGTTAAACCTTAGCTTTTTGGGAGGGCCCCTCTATTACTCAGACACTTAAATTAAATGGGTATATTCTCCAGCAGTTTGCACAGAGAACAGCATTGTTTCTGTTCTCAGCAGGGCTAAATCTGAGCTCTGTGGAGTTGCCCAGCTAGGATCCTCTTTTTAACCTTCTATTGAAAATGTACCGCAGATATTGCTGTACAATGGTTAGAAATATTAATAATTTAGGTATTTCAGCCTCTGTTATTATTAGATTATTTTACCCACATTTGCCTGTTTATTCATTCATGACATCTTGAGCTAATTCTGAGGTTTTGTTTTACTTGTTTTCCGTACCTGACTCCTAATTCTGTATTACTGAATACATATTACTACAGCAGGTTAAAATAACATCCAGAAGAAAAACAACAACAACAACAACAAAAACTTACAAACAAAAGATTTCCATATTTCTAGAGCTTAAAAAAATCAGAGGGAAAAGCATGAATTGAAAAAAAATCCCTGATATGTCAAAGCAGAAGTAACACTTCAAGCCTATACAAATAGGCAGATCGTTCTCATAAAAATTAACACAGGCTTCAAGCTTCTACAGACAGAAAGATTGCTCTCATGAACAAAAAGCTGCAGGCGATGTCAGTATCTCTATATAAGTAGACCAGGTATTTTGACGTACTCAAGTCTAATCTATAAATTGCCCTCAGTATACAAATAATGAAGCAAATGTAGGTTCTCCTTCAAAATCCTTGATGACTAAGAACCATGAGGCAAATTTAGGATCCTCTGAATCTTCTGATGATGTCCAAGAGATCAAGAGTTTTTAAAGATAAACTCTTGTATCCTGGGGCATCCTGACTTATAAGATGACTCCCTAACCCCTGGTGATCTTATGACTTCTTTTTTCCACATCTTTCTGAAGGAATCAGAGGGAGAAGCAGGAGGTGACATGCTTGTTTGAACTTGCTCTCTCCTGAGACTCACCGCACACCGCCTGTGCCATTTCCCCCTGCATTCCTGGCAGCGGGGAGGGGGAAAGGGGAGAGATAATCTGTAGCTAAAAAACGTGAGGGGAAAAAAAAGAATTCCATTTACCTCTGTCACTGCTAAGAATCTTTTCAGAAAAGCCTTTGCTGCTGTCACAGCAGGACACAAACTGACGTGAGGTGGCCAGACCAGCGACAGGAGCGCAGATAGGAGTTAGCTGGAGAACGGGAATGCAAAAGAGAAAGCAGTCAGGAGTCGGAAATACTGACTTTTCAGTCAGGAGATTACAGAGAGCAGAGATCAAACTCCAGATCCACCTCAGGGCCCGCGGTCTTGCCCTCAGGTACGCGCTTGTGCGTTCGCGCCCGGGCACGGACCCGGAGGGAACCGGCTGGGGTGAAAGGCCGGGGTCTGAGGGGAAAGGCGGGAGGAGCGGCGCCTCCTCCCCGCTGACCCGTTCGCAGCGCTTGCCCCGTCCCTCTCGCCGCGTTACCGCGCGGCCGCAGCCACCTCAGCCCGGTGCCTCACGCCGGTGCCTCAGCCCGGTGCCTCAGCCCGGTGCCTCAGCCCGGTGCCTCAGCCCGGTGCCTCAGCCCGGTGCCTCAGCCGGCCCGCGAGGCCCCGGCCCCCGCTGCGCCCGCGGGTCCCCCCGAGCGCCGGGCGCGTGGGCGGGGCGGGAGGCGGCGCCCGGCCCGGGGGGGGTGGCGCCCGGTCGGTAGGACGGGCCGAGCCGGGGAGTTTATCCCAATAGAAGGGAACAGTTTCTCCCGCTGAGACTTGACAGCGCCAGGTCAGTGCGGGCTACGGGGTGACCGTCCCCCGAGGTGAGAGGGCTGGCGGGGGCGTGAGGAGAGCGCCGGGCTGAGGGAGACATGGCGCGGGGGCTGGCGAGGGGCGCCGCGGGGTGAAGAGGGGCCAGGAGGGGCTGCTGGCGGGGAGGGGAAGCGTGCGCGGCCGGGAGCTGCGCCCCGGCATGGGGAGCGGGCTGAGCCCCGGGCCGGGGAGGAGGCCGTGGTGCCGGGGATGCTCGGGGCGGCGGGAAGGACGGCGGCTCCGGGGGGGGCGGGGTTAGAGGGCTTTTCCCGGAGCGGGGGGGAGCAGCGGAGCGCTGAGGGAGTGCGAGGCACGGCCCTGCGGGAGCGGGTCTGCCAGGGCCGCTGCCGCTGCCCGCGGGGCTGCGTGGGCGGGCAGAGGCGCTGGGGCTGCTCCGCGGCGGGCGGCGGCGGGCGGGACCCCGCACCGGGAGCTCCAGGTGCGCCGGGCGCCCCGCGGCGCTGCCGGGCCGGGAGGGAGCGGGGCCCGGGCGCTGTGTCCATGGTGCTGCACCCGGGCACGGGAGCCGCAGCCCGGCCGGGAGGAGGATGCTGAGGAGAGCGGGCCGAGCTCCTCCCGCCCGGAGCTGGCGGGGATGGGGTGGATGTGCGCAGGGGCAGACCCCGGGGTGCCCGTCCGTGCTGCGTGAGGAGCGCGCAGGGAAGCGCTGCTGCTCTCCTGCCTCGTTCGCTTAATGAATGAACAGACTTTTTTTGTTTGTTTTAAATTAAATTTCTCAACCGCAGAAAGTCGGGGAGCCTTTCTGAGCCTGCAACAACCGAGATGCTGTGTTGAAATAAGTTATGTCTTGACGGCATGTCTCAGGTTCGCAGGAGCGTTTTGTAATCTTCCTGGTGTCATTTCTCTCAGGGTATTCTACAACTGGAGAGTGCAAGTTCCTGTGGTGTTGTAACGCGGTGGCACTGTGTGCACACGGCAATACAATCCTGACTTAACAGTGATGTATTTATTAGTAGCAGTGACGTAAGACTGGTATTTATTCTGGTGAAAAGCTCAGGGCATTATCAATTGCTCCTTTAAATCAGAAGGATTAGTTATAGTTATCTCTGCAATAACTGGGGTCCTGGGCTAGCCTCGTGTTTGTGACTTATTGCCCCACCTCTGAACAAGGCTTTGCTGGGAAACATCACTGTAATGTTCCATTTAAAATGAGTATTCAAAAAAAAAATGGTACCATTTCGTCCATAATTTAATCAGTAATTTACCTTTTAAAAGGTTACTATGATTTGTTACTAGTTAACTAAAAATTCCCAGTGTATACGAAGTGACTATGACAGATGATACTCAGGATTCTCCTTTGAAAAAAGTTTCATGCGACTCGCTCTCATTAATATCGGAATTTGTTGCACGAAGTTGCGTGTTTGACATCATTATTCTCTTTGGCTGTCACCAAAAAAAAAAAAAAGCTGCAAGAATTGCTTAGAGATTTAATTATGAGATTGTAAGAAATCACTCTTAGCAGTATGTTAAAGCACGTGGTGCAATATAAGCATGGACTTGTCAAGGGGAGAGAGGGTTGAAAAAATAGTTGGCATGGACTTTGAATGATCACCAATCAGACAAACAATTTAAAGATATTTTCACACCGGTAGATTTTGAATGTAAATGTTCTTAGGCATCAGTTTTATAAAATATCTCATTATAACTCTTAGTTACAGAGATTATGTATCTGCAAACAGCCTTGAGATAGGATGTATTTCTTAGAAATGTCTTCCTGGATAATACAATTCATTAAACATCAGCATTTGATGAAACTTCCATTACAATATAGAATATACAAATTTTTCTCCCGATAGAAATTTATATTTCGTATAATAAATTATCACAAAAAATGAAAGTGGGAAAATATTAGAACATAAGTGAAGAATATTTAAGGTGTGCCTTTTAACCTTCCTTATGATACTGATAAAAACAACCACTACCAACACTGCTTCTAAATCTGACTCTTCTGTGGATGTTTTAAAATAACCATAAGTCCATTTCTAAGCCAATAAAAGAAATTTAGTCCCAGCTTCAATTACTGTCAGTATGATTTTCTACTTATAGCAGTGGCTAATAAAATGAATTTTGCCAAAAGTCGTATTGTAAAAACAAGGAAAAGTTTAAAAGAACAAAAACTGAGTCTTGTACAAAGCTGGACTAAATAATGAAAAGTATACTTAGGGATTTTTTTCACATATTGCTGAGGCTCTCTTTTGGTTTTATTAGTTTTTACATATAATCTATACAGCACGGTGTTGAATATCTTTACTACTCATTTTTTTTGTAGCCTATTTGTGAATTGCTAGTTGTGCATATTTGCTATTCAGCGTTTTTGTTTCTTTTACTAGCTTTTGTTACAAGGATTATTCCTGTATTCTCCTCTGGCACACGGTAAAACAGTTACCAGTGCAGTTACTCAAGAGAAATTGAAATATAAGTTTCAACTCTTCATGCTAGTTTCTTCTGAAGTCCTGGATACAATACTCTCCATTAGTTATTGCTACTTGTTTCATTTTTTAATCACTGATAGGCTTATTGACTTTAGCATGATATTAGATGATGACTGCTTTATTCCATGCTGTATTTCTGTGATGTCTATTTTTTTAACAGCAGGGGTCTATTTTTCAGGTACTTCGTACCAAATGTTCCTTGTGTGTCAGTTAACTTTTTGTGAATTAACAAAAGAAAAAGGTTAAAATAATGCGAAGCAAGAGAACGTTGTTATACTCAGGTCCTACATACCAGTGCCACAAGCAGGAGGTGGGAGTTCCTCACATTAACAGGTCTGTTCTTAAGGTTTTCATTTAACTATTACAGGGTACATGGAAAAAATCTTCCCCTACCCCCTTTTTTTCCGCTTTCCAAGGCAGAGTGAAAAACGAAAGAGCTATAATATTTGTCATAAGAGATACTTAGATTCGCAGGAATATAAAAGGTAAATTGATTCCTACGTTAAATGATAAACATCTTACATTTCTTTTGTCTGTTCCGCTCTCCTCCATCCCCCCCCCCCCCACTTTTTTATATGAAGGATAGTCCATCTTTTTTTCAGTTGTGCTTTCTTTCAGGTTCCAGGGACAAAGTATGTAGAAAATGCAGGCGCTAAGCAAACTGTCACCCTAGTGCTAGCACCTGCGGTGAGAGGGGCTTAGGACACTTCCAGATCTTGCAGGTGTAAGCAGATATGAAGGAGAAAATCCATGTGGGAACCACAGGAAAAGACCAAGTTTCTACTTCAGCATCAGGTCTTCTGCTGCAACATGGGCTTCTCTTTAGCCTGTTGCTACCAAGATGTCAGCTCTTCTCACACCACAGCAAAAATATACAGCTAAATGTTTTGCAGGCTTTTATTCCTTTAGTTTAGAGGGGGGGTGCGGGGGAAAGGCAAGGCCTAGTCTGCAGTCTTCATATGTGAAAACGTTTTGCAGGACTTAAGTCAATTTGATCAGGTTCCCATTATTCTCCCAGTCCACTCACACCTTCCATTATATTATTTGGCCTGTTTGTCCCCTCCTAAACCACTCTGTAGAATTGAACTAACCAGTTACATCATTCCCCAATTAAAATTCATTATATATGAACTATATAGATATTCTTAATTACCTGTGTTGCAGTAGTACCTGGCAGACTAGTCAAGATTTGGGCCATCTTGTAACTCACTCAGATGAAAAGATTGTTTTGATCCTTAATCCTATATGACCCATGACATGGGAATGCAAACAGTTATAAATTTACAACAGAGGCACAACGTAGTAGTGAGATTGCTGCAAAAATTGTCAGTGTTTTGATTTATCCTTACAACAGTAATAGAGCATTGCAATGGTAATAGATTCTAATCTGTATCACGATGAATTCAGAAAAGTTGGGTGTATGTGTGATAACTAATTCCCAAATTCATAGCGAAAAAAACCCTGAACTTCTAAGCAGCACTCTATTCTCTAAGTAGAGCTGTTTTTACTTGCAGTTTCACTAGATTTCACTGCAAATATGAAAAATATCCTACTTAGAAGGGGAAAGATGAGTAAGTACCTCAAAAGGCAGGTGTGGATTCCTGGAGTCGCTCAGCAGATGATGCTTTGTGGACTTGGATAAGCCACCCCCTTCCGTCATGACTAAGCAGATCACCTCCACGCCATGCAGGCTGCACATTCCGGACAAAGTCTATGAATTCAAGTCTATGAATCCCAAAGTCTACTCTGCTGGTTGATAATTAGCAATTTCAAAACCACAAAGCTGACGTAGCTCTGTGTATGTATGTCCTGGCACAAGTGTGTCTGGTGACTGCTGAGGTGAACACGTATGTATGGTTATGTGCACACCTGTAGGGGATCTGTGTGTGTAGGTAATGTATTAACAATATGTTATAGAATGGCTTCCTACTTATCTCAGTAATGTTGAAAGGCTATATGTAACATCTGATAACACAGTATGATAAATATTGGATAATATCCCAACAGAGAAGTACCCAGAACATTCTGCGGTATCAAAAAAAGATGATGTTGATTTGTTGGAAGATGCAAAGGGTCTAGAAAAAAAACTCAGCTTCATTTGAGTCAGTGGCAGTTCTGCTGGTTCAGTAGGGTCTGGTTTGCAGTTTGTGTGCGGTGTTCAAAATGTTGTCCTGTATATGGTTTACTTCATGCCGTGACTGTTGTTGTCAGTCTGTGGGTTTAGGACACTGAAAATATAGTCTCTGACTCTAAATGAATTGCTGTTTGCTCAGTGAGACTAAGTGCCTGAAATTAAATAACCGTGAATATATATTATAGCAAAAGTCCTATATAATTTTCTTTAAGTTATTAAGAAATACCAGTATAACAGGAGCAATATATTTATCTGTCTTTTGTTCTGGAATTTGTGTGATCAATTTCTTAACATAACTTTAAACACTAACATTTTGATACAGACGCAGTTGATATTAGTCTATACTAGACCCTCAGATTAGACATGAGTTCCAGTTTTTGTCTTGAAACAGCTATTATGGGAGGAAAATATACTCCCTACTGTTTTACGGATTATTGGAATTTCATTAACTCCATGGGGGCTCACGTCTTTCCCCTTTAGCGCGGATCTGATTGTGACATATTTTACATTCCCTTTTGCCAGAATCCTGTGATTTTTTATAGAAGACCTCCAGCTACCATTCCTCTAACTTACCTGTATGTATGTATAAAATTCGAAATATGTTATTTTCATGCAGACACTTTAAGCTGTCATGGAATAGGCATATAGAATAAGTGATAGTGATGGAAGTTTTCTTATTGCGCCTTGTGTTTTTCCACTGAGTTGAAGCACATTGCTTCTCGGAGAATTTCATATTTGCACAAAGTAGCCCTGCCCAGAATTATGATCTTGTCTTAAACTTTTTACACAATCTGTGATTACACTGCATTGCATAAAATAGGATTTTATGTTATAATATTGCATTGTAAGTCCATAGTACTTGTGTGTGCGTTTAGATTTATTGAACAGGGATGTTGTGTAACTGCTGTAACTATTCATGGCTGTGTAGCAGCAATTCTGAAGTCTGAGAGGCTTTGAACTTAGGTTGCTATCTGTATACAAATAGAATGATGCATGTTTTCAATACTTATGCTAGGGCAATATTTTGATGTTGCCGTGAAATAAGTCCTCAGCCATGGTGGCTTGAAACATATGTCAGACTACCAAAAGAGTCACTCTGTTACACCAAAAAAAGGAACTATGAAAAGAAAAATGTTAATTACAGGCTTTAACACTCACACCAAGATCTTCTAGTAGGGGTGGTCAGAAAAACAGGTTTTACTACCTAGACCTGGTGCTTTGTGGTGCTATCTAATATGGGGTCTTGTGGAAAAATGCAGCCACTTCTGTTTACTGCCTTTCATAATGTACATATTTCCTCATGATAGGCTTAGGTACTGACTTCTTATGTCTACAGTAAATAAAACTGGAGGGTTTATCCTTTCATCTTGAATACGTTTTACTTGGAGTTACTGTTCGCTGTTCCCTACAGTGGTATTTCAGCTACACAATTTTATGCCAAATCTCACTTTTTAAGCTTAATAGAAGCATGTTATTGTGTGGTATATTGCTAAATTGATTCTTAATCCTACCTAAGAATGTAAAAAAATAAACAATAAAGCCAAATTTTCTTTTCAGTTACACCCAGAGAAATCTCTGGATAAGCAAGTACAGAAGTACGTGAGGGCAGAAGTTTGCTTTATTTACACATAATTTTACCTGTATTATCTAACGTTATTTGAGACCATATTTAATGGAATCATGAGAGATTTTGAAGAGGCCACAGGCTGAGGTCTTCATTCCCTCCAGGGTGAGGAGATATTATTTTATCTATTTGCTTTCTAGCTTGCAGTATGTCTGAAACAAACTTCTGGCACTGCCCTGGTGATGTAGCTATTCCTCCGATTCTGCTGAAGTTAACCACTGATAGCGGAGGTTTTTACTTCGTGGAGTCACTAAACTCCTGTGAGGATTTAACTGTATTTCTTCTCTAGCATCACATTTACATTTAAACTGCACTTCTGAGATGCCTTATTAGTACGTCTAGTCATGTTAGTGTATTTGATTTTTTTTAATTATTAGGAATATTGAGAAAAGCTGGTTAGTGCTTTATTTATTTTAAATCTTCTATAGTAATTGTCAACATAAAAAGAGTTTGCCAAAGGAATGCATATTGCAAGGCGCTCATATAAAGGTTTAGATGTTTTGAGTTCTACATAGGAAAGAGTGTGGAAACACAAGTTCTGCAAATATGCTTTCACTTTCAGAATTTCAGCTGTTGCTGAAGATGGTTTGAGATGATAAACAAGATGAAACTTTAAGCTTTATTTAGAACAAAAGCATTTCACATTAAATCAATTCTCTGAATGAAATAAGCACCATTAAAAAGGTTTCTTTTCCTGGATTTTATTTTTTTCCCGTACATTTACACTAGAGATAAGGCCAGAATTGCTCAATTGGCCTGGAGTAGCTTATGTAGTAAAGATCTCGGCTAAGTATGAGTTGTTACAATTAACTGCAGAATAAGTTTCAAAATTAATATTACAAAAGTTTATTATGACAGGTCCTGAATTTCAAATAAGAAATAAGCAGCCATTGAAGAACTAGTTGGAAAGGTTCAGGTTTTTAACAAGGGTTTTAAAGTTTTTTTTTATTATCAAGACAATGCAAAATAATTTCCAAAAATCCTGTGGAAGCTTAATTAGTAGTTCCTAGCTTGCCTTTTTTTTTTTTTTTTTAATTATTTGGATGTTCGCACTTAGGAAATGCTATTCCAAGCAAACTCCACGCTTGCTTTCCATGATTAGCTTGTCAATTGATGTTGGTTCTGTTTTGCAAACTCCTTGGAGTATTAGTGATGATGCGAGCTCGCCAGTTCTCCTGAACTGGTTGTTTTTGTGATGCAGAGAAGCACATAATGGCATGATGAATAAGAGACCCAAGAGAGTTCCTTGCACAGTTTCCTTTGGGCACTGCCCAAAGTCTTGTTCTTTGGGTCTGCCTCATGTGACTGGCCTGGCCAACTTCACCCAGTTCAATTGGGTGTGGCGGATATTTATTAAGTTCACAATATCTTGTTTAGTTGAGGTTCTTTGAGGTGATCCAATACCTTGTATAAAATATACACTTGAAATCATTGCACTTGGTTTAGGTTTTACTCAGGATAGGTAGGATAAAACCTCAGGTTATGCAAGTTACTTTCTGTCATAGGTAATGACATTTGAAGAATTATTTTCTTAGACCAGGATTGCTAATTTATTAAGAAATAGTAATTACAGCACAGTTGGTGTTGGCAAGAGTTCTCGACAGTGTTTGAAGACAGTACTGGAAAACCCTTCAATATCAAGAATCCATTTTTCCTCCAACAAAGATATTTTCTTGTAGACACGTCTTCTTGAAAATTTTTGAAAATTAAAATCTTAATTAAAAAAAATCAAATTTTTAAAATGTAATTTTCCTACAAACATACCTTCATGTTTTAATTTATATTAAAAAAGCCAAAACACTTTGCATGCTGATGCCAGCGCTCACAGTAACTGATCCCATTATGAAATGAGCCTGTGTCTAACGGTCTATCACCATTTTCCTTGTTCTATGCATTGGACTGTGGTATCTGTCAAATTTTTAATGAGTCACAGTTTTGTTAAGAAAGGCTTTTTTTATGCAAGAAAAGGGTTCCATAGAGCACAGCGGCCCTCTGTACAGAATATGCTGTTTCATCCTTCGTGATGCAATTCTGAGGATGGGGAAGTCACATGCATTTCTTTCCATTCTTTTTTGGGTCACCAGGGTGCCGGTTTTGAGTAGATGAGAGACCAAATGAAAATCCAAGAGAGCGACCTTCTGTACGTCTTATCAATTCTGCTTTCAAAAGATAAAAATCTTATCAACAGTGTTCTGATTCTTTGCAAATGCAAATATCCATGAAACAAAATCTGTGCAGAATAGATGGAGTAATGTGCGATGTTAAATAGGCTCTGGCTTTAAAATATTGTGCAAAAGCTAGAATACCTTTAATCTGTCTAGAGGCTACTGGTGTTCGGTATGATTAGATGAATTGTCGTGGCGGATCAAGACAGGGATGTGAGGCTAATGTGGGACTTTGGAGGCCCAGCAGAGAACAGGGGTGGAAAAGAGTGAAAAAAAATGTCCATTATGAATATCAGGAAAGGAAATGAAAGAATTAATTAATTGAAGGCAATTTCAAAGGAAGGCAGTGGGAAGATTGGCCGAGACTGTTGTTTTTCTCTATTTATTTAGCTCTTTTTATGTTTGCCAAATAAGGTATTAAAAAACAGGGGAATTCTATGAAAATACAGATGTTTGAATTTCTTTCTCAAAGTGTAAAGTTTGTTCTTGGAACCTTCTTGATTTTGAATTCTTCTCTCTGGTCTCTCATGAGATTTCCAGCTTTTCTTGGTTTAAGATATGCTGACAATGCCATAATGTGGTCTTTCACTGTATTTTGGCATTCCTGCTCATTGTTCTTTTTCTGCCCAAGTTTGTTCTGTTTTTTAAATCTAGCTTTATTTATGACTCCTCCGAGAACAGGGACTGTCTGATATGCTAACAACAAGTGACAGCTTTCCTGTCGCTGAGGACAGGCAGTGAATGTTGCTGGAGTCGGAGGTAAGTTCAGAATCACAGTAACTTGTCCATACCCTACATGTGATATACGGCAGCGTGACCACGTTCTCTGACGCAGGGTGTGCAACGGATTCCTGTCGCCTCCCCCGTCCTCCAACAGGAAGGCACAGCACAGCGTCATACGGCGTGTGGCAGTTCTAAATATCTGCTGAAGCTTGGCCCCTAGACAGGAGTGCAGCTCTCTTGTTGTCACTGATGAAACAACTGGACAATGAATCTCCTTATAATGCGAGAACGAAGGGTTTTAAATTACAGCAAAACCAACCGGAACAATAACAAATTGGTAGACATTAAAACACTGAGAGACAGTAGGGCCATCTCTCCCTTTCCTCCCCAAATCTGCATTTTGAAGGGAAAAATAAAGAGAGGAGAAGATTTGAGGTGAAAAAGGCGAGAGACCCAGGGTAAGGGGGAGAGATGAAGCAAAAACTCGAATTGTCCTGGAACGAAAGCAGAAAAAAAGCAAGGAGGAAGAAGAAATTGATGCAGGTATGGTTGCCGCTTTCCTGACAATTACTCCAGGAAGGGCTAATGAATGTAGTAATTATATCTGGCAGTTACTCTGTGGGAGAAAGGCATTCTTTGGAGTTCAAACGCTAAGAGTGAGGGAGTGCTCATTTAGCTATGAATATGGAAATTAAATAAAGACAATGTAGGCTAAATACTAAATAGCACCGTTTTCTGATTCCAGGATGTCATATAAACTGTTGCATAGCTCCTCAAAGAAAGCATCTTCTGAATAAGAATTGCTGAAATAAAATTGCAGGAAAAAAATCAGAAAATATCCTGCAGAGGTGCGTGTTACATTGGGAAGAGGTACTGAGGGACCCCACAGCATTTTCCTCCCTTCATGTTCTGTGAGCCATTTTTCATAACAGGTTCCCTTGTGCCCTTTGATGCCGTACAGGCCATCTGAAGAATAGTCGGTTTTCTTCTACAACCATAGGGCATGTGGATTATTTTATCTCCTAAAAGCTAGGGGTGATTTTGAGACACTTACTGTATCCACTGTGTTGTTACCTGTTCTCAGAGAATAAGATGAGAAAAATACTAAGCTGTTTCCAGTTTGCTATGGTGCTGCCATTTTTATATTGTGGACCTTCAAAGCAGCAAAATACTTCTTCTGTTTTCATTTGGCACAAAACAGACAGGTAAATGCCTCTCTTAGATGTCAGCTACAGGAATCTGATAATTTTACTTGCTTTGTCTGTGTATCAAGAATGTAACTTGTATCTTAGTTTTCCATCTCTGCAATTTCTTTTTGCACAGATATAATATTTCATCAAAATGAAGTGTGAGTTGGGGAAAAATAGGTCAGTACATTCTATGTTAGTGCTCAATAAATGGTGTACAAAGGAAATGCATGTTTGGTGGGGTGTAGGAGAGTTCTGGAGTCTTACTCAGGTTCACACTGATGCTGTACGTCTTCCCCTTCCTGCAAGCTGGGATTACCTTCTCCAGGGATTGCCAGCTGAGGGCAGAAGGTGGGACCATATTTAGGAAAATAAGCTGATCCAAAATTGAATAACTCAGTGAATTTGAGGGAAAACAAAACAAAAACCCAAAGCAATTATATTCCCTAGTCTTGGAGAAGTCTAATTGAACTCAAAGGCTAGATCCATACTAGTCAATTTAAAAGTGCTGTAACTTGGGCACCAGCTCAGGAACTGGATTGTTAAATGGTTAAATTCTTAGAATTGTCCTTGGTCCAGTTTTGGCTCAGCCAACAACCAGCCATTCGAACACCTTCCAGAAAGAGTTCAGGAGTTAGCGTGGGCCATGGACCATTTGCAACAAGCCATTTGGGTGTTGCCACCCAGTTCTGATGACTGAGACAGCTTGATAACGTGGGTGGAAGAAATATGGCCAGAGTGAGTGTCTTGGTGCTCTTTAGTTTATTGGTATAGCTGAAACTGAATTAGTTTAAATGCCTCTCAGATTTGTCATAATTTTCTTTTAAGTTTCTTCCTGCCTGCAGACCAAGATGAGCTGTGCTTAATGTTCCATTCATATATTTTTAGCACTAAAAAAATTAAACTTACAAAGATCTCAAAGTTAGAAATTATTGAAATCGTGTGGCACGTAAGAAAGAAATGGAATGTGTATGGTTGACATCTTATGAAAAGAAAAAAATCTATGTAAGTCATTTTAGTCAAGGCTGTCTGTCCATTTGGCTGTCATATAAATAAATAAAAGGACATACAACATAAAGTCCAAAATCTTGGAAAATAATCCTAGAATTTTTTTCTAACCTTTGGTGAAGGATGGAGTTGTTATCAGAACTTGTTCTACGCGATGGCAAAACTCTTTATTTGTACATCTGCCCTGAGCAGATGTCAGGAAAATACTTGGGTACGACATAGTCATTAATCTGCAAAATATGAACAATATTTTGACATTTTTGCTGTCCTACTGTCTGTTCCAAGAACTATAGATAACTAACATTGTAACTCACCTTTCAAGAATACATTACAACTTATTTGAGCTGAAAATTCCTTTTGGCCCGAGTGAAAGTACACAGTGCAAACAAAGTTATGAAATGTGTACACAAGGTGTGAGAGTAGATGGTTATACCTGTGTATAACTTTATGGTTCTGATCTTTCAGGGTAGTCAGGGCAATCTGACCCCTACGCTCACCATCTCCTTGATTTGAACGGGATTAAAATGAATATTAGGCCCAAATCAGACTGATTTTCCCCAACTAGTGTCAACAAATAAGTCATGGCGTTTTTAATTTTTTTTTTAATTAAATAGAAAGCACAGAATTGTAAAATCTAAATAGATGAACGTGTATTTTAAGACTTGAAGATCTGAGAGCTGAAATATTTGACAATGTGGCCACTATTTTAAACACTCCATTTCTCTTGTAAAAATATTTTGACTGTTGAAATCCTTTTAGTTGTGTGACTATTGATTCAATTAAAAGGAGAAGAAAATACCATGTTTTGTTAAGACTTAACAAACAGAGGGCAAGAATAGGTAATTAAACACACGAAGCATCCAAGAATAAATGTAGAGTAAGTTACAACATTTTTCAAGATGATGAGGCACTAACTAATAAAATAGGACAAATCATAGACTCAAAACGCAACATACGATGAAGATTTGAATATTTTAACTTCAAATAACTGGCAATCTCAGAAACAGCATGTAGAGAAGGAAGTTCTGTCCGTTTACCTCTGCAAGAAAGATATTGTCTTGAGCACAGGAAACTAAAGATGGGGGAAAGCACTGCAGGAAAATTATTTCTACAGGAAAAATACCCCAGGGCTCCTCAGTCCTTTGCATTATTCTTAATTAAGAGTTACTTTTTAAAGTAAATTTTTGTCAACCAACCAGCGTCATTTTTAACCTACCCCAAAGTGGAGTCAGTGAGCAGCTTGTTCCGCGCGGCGTACGCAGCAGCGCGGCCGCAGCCCATCCCAGCCGATCAGGAGCAGTGATCCAGAAATGCAAAGTTCCATAAGTTCGTTTCCTGTTTTCTAAATCTTGAAGGCATGTCTTTCAAATTGCTCCACCTTGGAAAATCTTCGCTAGAACAGGAATTAAACCATAATGAATGGATATCTGTTATGTTTTGTCAAATCAGATTTTTCAAACTTAAATGGTTTGTAATGAGAATAAGAGCAGCACAGAAGGACAAGTAAAGGAATTAGTGTGTGTGTTACTCTGGCTGTTTAAAAGTATTATTCTGTCCTTATACAAATTGCTCTTCAAACACTAGAACCAATTAAGTTTCTTATGGATGTGTCTTTTAGAACTTTTTCATTTGGATTTTCTGATATTATTACAGGGTGAGCTCCAACTGTTTCTCTTTCCATGGTGACACTAACAACAATTTAGATATTTGTGTTAAAACTGCTTTCCATTGTAGTCAGTCCAGGCTGGAACAAGCCAACGGTTTCCCAAGCTGTTGGAGGTGAAGAGACCAACACAGACACACAAGAGCAAAGAGTGAATATTATAAGCCTTTATCAAATGAAAAATTAGTCCTTCAATGGTCATTACTTGAATCAATCTGCTAAACAAATGTTGACGTTTCTATAACATGGTTCAAATTGCATGTGAGTCTAGATTTTCAAGTCTTCTGCATACCTGTGGGACGTGCTGGCCATCCTCAGGAGCCACGGAAATACGGGACTTTTTAGAAAGACCTTTCAGAATGAGGCTGTCTCTTAGTTAATGTTCCTACAGGGAACCAGAAGCACCAGAAATCCCACAGCTCAGTATGTTTCCTTTTGGTAAATCAATCGTGGCTTCCAGAGCAGAAAGCACAGAAAAGCATCTAAACGTTTCTGGTTTATTCTTAATTACGTTGTCAATCTTCTGGAATTCCCTTTCCTTTCTGTATTTGAACTATCAGCTGTTATTCAAAATGGTTCTAAATCATAAATTCATATAGCTTGAAACTTTTTCAAGGGAATAAAAAAGCAGTTCGTGGCCTCTGGGAGAGTAAATTCCGAGGTTAATTTATAACTAAAGCAAATGTATCTATAAAAAGAAGAAAAGCTCCATATGAAATATGTTAACAAATGACAAGAAAAAAGAGGCTTGATAAAAGATATCAGAACTTGTTTAGCACCAGTGATTTTATGACTGAGGAATTCATTTGTAGGTGTGTTGGGAGTACCAAATCACAATTCTTTAAATTACTAATGGGAGACAAAGCTCTTTATCTGGTCTGAATGTGTTCACATGAAATGTTCAGTCCTGCCCTCTGTAAATAAACTTTTAGTGCTTACACTATGCATCTGCATTGAGAGTCTGTGTCAGCAGGGTAGAAAAAGATACACAACTGGTGTTGAATCACTTCTCGGCCCTGCTGCTGATCCACTCTGCTCTTAGAAATCATGGGAGCCAGCAGATTGTTTCCTCCAAGTCTGTAGAACTCAGCTTGTCATTTTTTCCTTCTATATTATTAGTGTTTTCCTAGAATCTTGGTAGCTTTGCTTGCAGCAAAATTAACTCTATATCACCAGTGCACTCTACAGTGATGTGCAGTAAACTGTTTCACTTTGGATTTGTTTACTCCTTTGTCAGATACAGAAGTTTCACAGACGTCTTTAACAAGTGATGTAGTTAATGACCCCAAAGAGAGAGATTAGCTTTGGATCAATTGCAAATTAACTCCTACAGTCTGCCTATAATCAAAATTGATTTAAGGCTGTCTGCTACTTGTGTGTCAGAGTAGTGGACCTGCATCTCTTGGCAGTCTTTGAAAGAGGAAGGGCTGCTTCTGGAAACGCACATTTAGCACATGGGGACATACCCCTGTGAACAGCGTTGTAGGAGAACTTCAGGGGCTACATTTCATCTGCACAGCTGAGTTACAGCACAAATACACATCACTGCGATGTGAAGAACTGCAGACCACTGAGACTCCAAAGTTGGCTGAGGTTACTTTAGGAATCATTTGAATCTTGGTATTGTTTTCTTGAACGTGTCACGACTAGGACTTTCAAATATGATCATGATGAATTTATGTTATGCTGCATTACTTTATATTATAATGTGGTATCATTACAAGAACATCATAGGTACAATGCCCACCCAGAGTACCTAGTCAGCAGACTGCGTATATGAAAAGCTAAAAAAAAGTAATTTATTTTATTTCAACATGTTTATTTTTTCCTTTGGTATCTCTAATTGACCAAAAAATGTTGTTTGCATTGCAAAGGCTTAATGCCTAAAACTTTTACCCTGAATATCCAAAAAGCAAAATATTTAATTCTCTTCAGTTATCTCTTTATTGGCATACCGATTTTACTTTCAGTGAGAAAATTATTCTCTCTTGAATAAGAACTTATTTTAAATGGTTAAGTTTTGCAGTCTTGACAATTTGTAATTTTTCAAATACAAGCAGCATCATTCGGCTTCTAATTATTTAACTAATTATCTCTGCAGGCTTCAGCAGCATAGAGAGATAAGGGCTGAGAAGTGTTGAATATACCTTTCTAAAACTATTGAAAAATGTTTACTTTCTGTAAGTATTTAAACACTGTTACTGGTCATTGGTAATCAGCCTGTACCACGAAGAGATCTCTCCTCTACAGAATCATTTGGAGCAAGAGACTGTTTTTGCTGTTCTGGATCAGCCTCTGGTGGAACCTCTCACTGGCCACCAAGGAACCTGAGGTATTATTCTTGTCAGCCATTCTGAATACTGGCCATGAAGGAAAATGTTGAAAACTGATTTTTTCAGCATTCAACTTTTAGATCACAGAATCCCAGAATCCCAGAGTGTCAGGGGTTGGAAGGGCCCTGGAAAGCTCATCCAGTGCAATCCCCCCATGGAGCAGGAACACCCAGATGAGGTTACACAGGAAGGTGTCCAGGCGGGTTGGAATGTCTGCACAGAAGGAGACTCCACAACCCCCCTGGGCAGCCTGGGCCAGGCTCTGCCACCCTCACCGGGAACAAGTTTCTTCTCAAATTTAAGTGGAACCTCCTGTGTTCCAGTTTGCACCCATTGCCCCTTGTCCTGTCACTGGTTGTCACCAGAAGAGCCTGGCTCCATCCTCCTGACACTCCCCCTTTCCATCTTGATCCCCAGGAATGAGTCCCCCCTCAGTCTCCTCTCGTCCAGCTCCAGAGCCCCAGCTCCCTCAGCCTTTCCTCACACGGGAGATGCTCCACTCCCTCCAGCATCTTGGTGGCTGCGCTGGACTCTCTGCAGCAGTTCCCTGTCCTGCTGGAACTGAGGGGCCACAACTGGACACAAGATTCCAGGTGTGGTCTCCCCAGGGCAGAGCAGAGGGGCAGGAGAACCTCTCTGACCTACTGACCACCCCCTTCTAACCCACCCCAGGTACCATTGGCTTCCTGGCCACAAGGGCCCAGTGCTGGCTCATGGTCACCCTGCTGTCCCCAGGACCCCCAGGTCCCTTTCCCCTACACTGCTCTCCAACAGCTCGTTCCCCAACTTATACTGGAACCTGGGGTTGTTCCTGCCCAGATGAGATCCCAGGAAAAAATATGCTGATGTAATAAGCAGGGAAATGCTGAAGTGTGTGGATCTGTGAGACAAGATCTGTATTGTGTATTAAAAAAACAGTGCTGTAGGGGTGGTAATTGTGTTCACCCAAAGGAACATGACTCTGTTCCAGAAACAAACTCACAGCCAGTGCTATCCTGGTCCTCTGAATGCAAGGAGTCCATAGGCCTTAAAATTCCTCAAAGCTTAATCTCAAATGACATTGGAAAGCAAAAAAAAAATGGGTGAAAGATTCAGGGAAATACCTTTGTTATGTTCCTGCCTTTTTTTTGTTGTTAACATACCGCATGACTTTCCTCTCAACCTCTAGGAATGCCTTGGATGTCTTTCAAGATCACAAAGTTGTTCGTATTGTAGAAATGTATGAAAGTTGTCTCTATACGGAGTTGCCGTTGCTCTTTTCCTTATCTGTGAAGGAAACACAGCAACTCCCACTGGGGAAATTTCATGTTAACTTGATCTTAAAATAAAAAATCAAGGGAAAGGTCACATCCTAATAAGCTGTGCGCATCTAAATTCCCAGGGAGCTTCAAAATGACATTGTATGACTAGGGTACTAACAATTTTCCAACAATGTAATTTTGAACTGCTTCCAACAGCGTTTCTAACATCCGAGAACAAATAGTAAAATAAAGATACAACTGGCAAGATACAAGATCCAGTTGAGCTCTGTGATTCACAGTACACCACCCATTGATAGTATGGGGGCTTTGTATCTGACAAACAGATTGGAATCGGCAACTTTTTCTGCTTTGATTGAGGTGCAAATCTTATGAGGAAGCTGTTTATTGATCAGTTGATGTATTACTGTGATCTTGGTATCCATAGTTTCTACTTTTTTCCCTAACCTAGGATTATAGACCCACGATTTCCTCAGCACGTCTGAGGAGGGGGGGCTCAGTTTGAGAGCCTGCTCAGTATGGCGCCTGTGTTTGTGTCGGCAGAGATTTTGAATACATTATGTTCAGATATTGACCAAGAGCTGCAGAATTCCTGTTCAAAAACACGTGCCTTCCTCATTGTCCCACAAAAGGTAAATTAAGTCAACTGATAGAAATCTGACAGTGAGTTTTAAAGGAGCTGGTATTTAACTCCAAGAGTTCTTGTCTGACTCAGTGAACCTGTTACGTACAGTTGTACAAAATATTCCCTAGTTCCAAACAATGAACCAAGTCTGGTACCAGTTTACACCTCAAACAGTTTAGGAATTCTCAAAATACAAGAGACACCATTGTGCAATTGTATTAGTTTTACCCAGTATGCCACACACACTTTACAAGCCCGATCTTTGCATTGGAAGGGTGTGCCTGTATCAAGCCATGAGGTGAAAACCGTCTTCTTGCAATCCAATGAAAAACTATTTCTGCTTTGCAAATAGTTTGGTGTTAAACCTATTTTGTTATGATATATTGACAGCACAAAGTGGAGGTGAGAGATGAAAACCAGGTTCTAAATGCCCCAAATTTCTCAGGTCATAGTTGTCCTCATTTTCATCCTTGTATCCCTCTGAAGCAAGTCTGTCACTGTCGGTGAAGGGTCGCCTGGGCTGCTGCCAAGCAACCTCCAATTTTGGACAGAGTACAGCAATAAGGTTGAAAGCAGATGTTCACACCTTGTTACACAAAGGACGGGAAGTACAGGGTGTGGGAAGCACTTTGCCATTGAAGATCCCTTCTGATCTTCTGGATTAGAGATGGTTCCAAAAGTTTCAGTGGGGCTTTGCGTGCACCGTGAACAGAAGCAGGGCCTTATCCTGCCAGCCAGCTCTACATTACAGCACATGGCGCTGGATCTAATCCACATGGCCATGCAGGATTATTTTTGGTGATAATCTCAACAGCATTTTAATATGATTCCTTTTAAATACAACCGAATCTTTGAAGAGATTGACCATCTGTCTTGTGATCGTTTTTCGAATTCAGCGTATAGAAATTTGCAAACTACCGATTTTTGTTTAGCAATTAAAAAAGTAATGAGAACAGTGAGAAATCACAGTAACTTATCCTCAGTATATATTAGAGCCACAGGATACTTGGTTGTTCACAAACCCGCTTGAGGGGTTACACAAAGTTCCTCACACTAAACTTGCTTGCCTAAGAAATGAATCTCCTCTGAAGAATAATGGAGTATGACAATATAATTGATTGCAAAGTTAACTATTGGTATTCTGTCCAAATTAAAGATGAATAACTGATTTAAAAATAAAACGACCAAGTTAGTAAGTAGCCCAGAGTATATGGACAAAATTCCAGTGGATAATTTGTGGTTTGTATGTGAAAATGACATGCATATTTAGATTAAAGAAATAGAGTTCCATGTAATTATTCAAAATAACACTTTCTAGAAAGTTAATTAATATGATTTTTTCAATATGCTAACTTAATAAATATTCTAGAAAAACAAGAAGTTAGCTATAAGTCTAAGTATTTAAATATACTCTTTTGTCTTGAATTGTGGTGTATACATCTATTTATCGTGACATGAAACGGAAAGATTTGCTGTTATCTGTCGTCTTAGATCACTTACGGAAGAAATTATTGAAGTATTTTAAATACAGAAAAAAATGATGACAAGAACACGTGACAGAGAAGGGAACTGAAATTTTCTCAATCTCTTCCCCTCTCTTTAATGCTGTTAAAATTAAACATAGCTGCTTTGCTTTTACCGCTATTGTTCATGTTGCATAACCCTATAATTATTAATCTTACTGACACAGAGTTAGAACTTGATTATACGCTTTTCTCTTCACTTGAAACTAGCAAATGCTGTCAAATATAGAAACAGAATGACAGTTCATGTTTTTGAAGAAAACAGGCAGGTTTACATGAGCTGGGATGTCTCTGGGGAATTGTCATGTACAAAGCTTCCTACAATCTGAAATCCATGTGAACACAGGGGCATAGAGATTTTCTGGCTTTGAGCTAAGAGACACTTCATGCTCTCCACAATGTTTATGTGCAAAATACAAAGTGCAATCAGAGTCTTTACTGAGTTAGTCAAGCATCGGTAGATTCTTTACAGCTGAAAACGAGGACAATTACAAAAATCACTCTTTAGCATTAGTTCTTAAAGCATTTGTTTAACCTTAGTTGTTAAAAGTAACAAAATTCTGAAAGTATACATTACTTTATCCGAACAGTAAGTTGTTCTTAGCTGTGGCTACTCAACTTTCAATTTGGTGCCCTAAAATGAGGTCATTTTATCTCTTGAAAATTTCTTGCCAAAAATAGCAACACCACTTTCCCTCTTCCTTGACTAGAATCATTTGCACAGTTACGCAGTCACCGTGCAGATCCAAACTCTGCGGCCTGTGTCGGTGTGTGACAGGGGACGTGCTGTGCATGCCACTGCGGGCTAAGGACCAATATCTATAGCTGAAGAATAACATCAAGCACCATTTCTGGAAGGTTAGTTTATTGCAGAAGCAAAGAAGAGTAGCACAAGCCATGGAACTGCTAAATGGGTGCTGTTTATTGCCATATTTACTTAAACATTACTGTTACTATACCCTGCTTTCTCAGTAAATGACACAGGAAAAGCAGGAGTGACATATATTTCACATAAAGGAAAAATTGAGTTATGTGAAATAATTTTCCATACCTTGGCAGGTAAAAAGGTTCATTTCTTCATGGGGAAAGCAAGGCAATTCCAACCTTTAAAACAAAGGTTGACAAAAGTAGGGCCAAATCATAGCAGACATATTCATAGGATATGAATAACGTAGAGGAAGAATAACCCAACAACAACAACAACAAAGAAATTCTTTCCTTTTAGTTTTCATGCACATTGTAAAATTCCAACCTTGCCAGATCTCTTACTAGGAAATACAATAAGTTGATGCATTAATAACAAAGTCAGAACTTTGTAGAATTTTGCATTAACACACCATTATCTGGGTTATATTTATTTTTCAAGTGCATTTGTCTACTTCTTCTTATCAAAGGGCTGCAGAGAGAGTATTCATTTTTCGTTAAGATTCAAATAGCACTTACCCACTCTGTTTTTAGTAAGTTATTCTATATCCTTAAGAGAGACGTATCTTGGCTTTTTTACACTTGAAAAGTACGTTTGGAAAAGACTTAAACATCTCCATCAAATTCTGTGCCACTACCAAATACTCATGTCAGGAAACTACAGGGAGATACGTGACAGAAGGCTTAAGGAAACTTGTAGAACTATTTAGCATGTACCCATTTTTGTATTATTATATGATGTTGCCATGATCATCCATTATCTGAATGTATGTATTATGGTATGTTGTTCTTCAGCGATAAAGGGAGTTTTGTTTGTTAGAGTTAGATGGTAGGAACGGAAATGACGTAATTAAAAATAGTTCGGTTTGCTCAATGTATGCACTGACATCCCGGACTACTTGGAGTTTGCTGGGGAAAATGTTCACCCACAAACTTCTATTTTTAACCCATTTTATTGACTTTAGAACTCAAGATAGTGCAGTGCTGTTCTAGGCCTTCTTGGTATCATCTGTTTCACAGTAACTCTGATCCTGGGCTCTGATTTTTGGGGTTCCAGTATGCAAGAAGACTTTCTGAAGTATATCAAATAGGAAATTCATAATGAAATTACGATAATTTTTGTTGGAAGTAAGAAATATGATAACGTGAAAGGTGGTAAGTTGGCGCTTACTGAATTCTGAATTGTCATAGTTGATACTTAAGTGTTCTTTTTCTCATATTGCTGTTATTTAGTCATAGGCAGGCTTTAAAATGGATATTTTCTATCTAGCTCTTATGATAACCAGTTTTAAGTGCTAAATTTCCTTCAAAACGTTGTGGGTTGTTTCATATTCTTTTTTCCTGGAACAAAATAGAGTACAACATTATGTTATGTTGTATTTTCTACCAACCCCCAAAAAACAAGAATGGGGAAGATTCTCTTGATGCTCTTGTGCTGTAGTCCAATAGAAGACTCAGAAGTGGAACTCTTCAAGGTAACTTAAATTTAGAGCATAATTAATGTACTGGTGTTCATTAAATACTTCTCAGAGCGTTGCACAACGTTGGAATTTCGGTTACAAAAGCAAACTTACCCCACTTGTGACCTGATTCTCCACTTCTTGTGTAGACAGCCTCAAGTCACCTGGATGGGGTAGTTTTAAAGCTGTCTGGAAAAATTAATATTTAGAAAGATGGAGCACATGAGATGCAAAGAACATTGATCTAAGTATGTGATAAGTATCCTACACTATTGAGCACAATAATTATCGAATCACATGTAAAAACACGTCAACATATTTTAGTTGGGAATATTTTGGAGGGTCAAAAGTACAGTAGTCAGATGACAAGAGATTGCTGTGCTGCTGAAAAGTGGCTGAGCAGGTTAGATGCTTCTTGGTTCATACAGTTGAGAAGGTTAATTTTTCTTTTGCTAATTTAACAGATGAAAGAGACACGTTTGTGCAACAGATGATAGGTGGACAAAAGTTCATGTGTCTGTATTATTACAATTTTAGTTGAGTAATCTTACTATAGGCTGGTGCGAGGCCTGCTGGTCTATATAGTCAAAGTGGGGTGCTCGTTTGAACTGTGCCTGGTGTTTGTCTTGTTGGAGTAACGGCAGCACTGACGATGGAGTGGCCAACGTAGGGGGCTCCTGGGAGAGGAGAACGCTAAATGTTAAGCCCTCTTTAGTACTACTTATCTACTTTCTGAAGCTTTGATGTGCTCGAACTAGCTTGACGTCGCAGAGTTTAGTGGCTGTACACACACATATACAGCGAGTGTTATCTTATACTTGGCATATATCAGAAATTCTATGCAATTATATATTAAAAAATTAAATATAGGAAAGTGTGTTCCCTCTCATGCTGAGATATTTCCTGTATTTGGTACACAAATAGCACTATTTGCACTAATGAATCAGTTTTGCGACACGGTGCTTTTTATCTTTTAGGACTTAGTGACTGTCCAACAGTTAAGCTATTTGAAGTGATACTAAATAAAAAAGCATTCAGTCAAATTATATGGGCACTACGTATAGTCTTGCCATGTTAAAATACATTGTACAGTTTTAGTATTTTAGAAGATGACAGCTTTGTGATGAAAATGGCCCGTCCTGATATGAGACAAGCTTTTTTTATGGATAATTTGCAATGCGTTTGACTGCCAGGAAAAACTTTAAAAGTGGGATTTCATTCAAGGAATGAGTTTAAACTCATGTTGCTTTTCTTCCTCCTCCTCCTCTTCCTGTGGGAGTATTGAGTATTCTGCCATGGCAGGGAACTGCATTTGGGATATTAATGAGTGTATTTTGCCCTATTACGGTTGTGTGCCTTATTAGCTCATCTCTTGGAAACAATGCTTAAGTTGCCTGTCCTGTGAACGCTGAACAGCATTGACGTGACAGGGGCTGAGGAAAGAGAAATCTCCCAGGCTTCCTACCACCAGTATTATCCACCCGCAAACAGACCTTGGGAAACTCTCTGCTACTGAAAGCACTGAGAAAACTCTATGTGGTTAGTTAAGTATTGATATTACAAAAATTCTTCAGTCTCAGTATAAAATTTATTGCACCTAAGATGTCTTAGAAGACAAAAATTAACTGGATATTGTGCACATAATATACAGCATTTACTATTTAATTTATTAATACTTGCAAAAGAAACACAATTTTCATGTGCAGATTTCAGCCCCATAAGGCAGTACAACTGTTTTTAAATTTATTGATAAATTGGTACCTTAGTTGATAATTATTGACTAAGCACCATTTTTAAGAATAGACTTCATGATTAGCATATTAAAATAGATTAAAAGGTGCAGTGATAATGACCTAATGAAACTAAACAAACAATGGAGCCTTATTGTCCTGTAAATAGCTGCAGTGCCTACATATCTCTTCACATATATTTTGCCATACTGTATGCTTAAATCTTTGATAATCTTGCACAGGCTTAAGAAGCCACAGAGGAATTTGCTAATTTTCATATAATGAATCATGTGAGCACAATATAAATTTACTAGATAGCGTTTCTATTATACTTGAATATTTTAGGACAGTGTTTAAATATACAGTAGGTATCTGGCTAAACATTGAATCTAGGGTTTTGTGGGAGTTTATTTTATTAATTCTGGGCACGGTGTTGTGACTGTGGTTAGTGAGGAACAGTAATTCTGTATAGAAAGCATGGCATTTTATGAGAAGCTAATTTCTTATGGATCTGTATTACAACATACACTGATTTATTTGTGTGCATGCGTATGTATGATACATAATTTAGTAATATACCTTACCTAAAGAAGTCCTCCCTTAGCTGGGAAATGGTTTTTTTAAAGTGCTTGACATACAAATTAGCATTTTGCTTAACTGGGGCTTAAACACTGAATTTCTGTTGAAGCTATAAACTTCCTATTGACTTCAGAACAAGTTTGATGGCATCTGAAAGCACAGTCACAGGTTAGGCGTGAGTCTGCTTATGAAACTTCTATATGTGGCATTTGCTTTTAAAATACTTTTAGTGGCATCTACCAAACTGCTCCTGGGCTGTCACTTGCAGCTGGTGGAGCTTTGCTGGTATCCAGCCCGGTTCTGTACGTGTCAAAATCCAGTGGTGTTGCTCTGCGGCCGCTGCCGCGCCGGGAGAGCCCAGCAGCGGCACATCTCCTGGCCACGCTCTGCCAACGGGGGCAAAGGGCTCCCGTAAGACGCCGGCTTCTTCCGATTGCAAAACCGAAGGTGATTCATTGCCTATCTATCAGGAGCCTTTTTTAAATCACAGTGATTCATCGACAGCAACGCCTACATTTTATGTCATGAGATAGTTTTACAATATTGCCAGTGCAAGTTAGGGACATGTTGTTTCTTTCTGGTTTCCTCAAATCCCTCAAAACCAAAATGACCCAGAATTGAGCTCCACTAATGCACGTGGGCATATTGTAAATGCCAATGTATTATCTTCACCCATTAGAATTCTGTAGACATTTATTTTGATTTTTATATTAGCAATCCAATGATATCTTGTTTTTCAAATTTTTATGCTTCTGGAGTAGTTTCTGTTCACTGGAACGAAATAACGATAATTTCCATTTTGAAGACTGGGAGGTATTTTAAGATATTTTTGAACAAAAAGCATTGGAAGAGAAGTCTATCATCAGGATTAATTTTAGTTTCAATACAAGGCGCCTCACAAAGCATGGATTGCAGCTGTGTGGAACTAAATAACTGCTCCGTTTTTCTGCTCAAGTGTTTCTAAGATCCATCCGAGAGTCCTTTCCCATACACGTTGTGAGTTAACAGAGCAGAAACGATCCTGCGGCTCGGTGTTCAGTCGGGAACAGCAGGACAACATTTTCATTCCTGTTGACGTGAGTCTTTCAACACCCAACACCGTGTCACCTCCAGAAGTTTCTAGTTGTGTTCTCTATGATTTTGAAGTGCCGTTCCTCTGAAATCTGAGCTGTCTACCACGTTTTCCAAATATATAAATCACTATTTCTTTACAGCTGTCTCCCATTGTCCAATATTCCCATTTTCTATTTAAGCTGTCATTTGAGCACAGCCTTGCGATAGATTCCTTTTATAAGCTGAAATAACTTGAAGTTTCATTGATATCTATCCAGTATGAGAATGCAACAGCCCCTACCTTAAATAATTAAAATGTGATTGTAGAATTTGTAGCATTTCTGAGTAGTCTGGCATTTGTGGAGCTTGTTTCTCATTTGCATTTCTATTTTTTGTGTATTTATATTTAAAATGGCTCATGTTGCTGCAAGGGTATAAAAAGCTGCTGTTTCAAATAAGAACCCAGACCATTTACAATTTTGTGTGAATTCCATAGGCACAGACTAGAAAATATATCTTAAATTAAACAGCTCTGTTGTTCCCTGAATGGGCTTTTTTTTTGTGTGTTTCTATTAGCAGCCACCACCTAAACATTGTAGTAAATTTTATGGACTGTGATTTTAGTGATCACGGCTTGTAGTTATAATTCAGTTACAGGAATAAAATACATTTCATACTGATATATGTGTTCCCCGTTTTTGGCCTTTTCAAGTGTTTGCACTTAGACCATTCCTCAGATTTCTTCTGCTGCTTTCTCATGCAGCCTTGCTGGGAGGATGACGGGGTTGACTCCCCCCTTACTTTTTATTTGGCTTTTTGAAGGACCTTGGTGTCACGGTTCTCTGCAGAGCACAGGGCACCACTTGGATTTCTCAGCCTGGTTCTCAACTCTTGAACCGTTTACATTTTGAGGCCGTGACACAAACTTGCATCTGATGGCAGCATTTTGGGATGTTCTGGGAGTACCTGGTTTGTCGTCACACCTTTCACATTCCACTCAGCCCCAGCTTAGCACGTTTTGCGATCAGAATTTGGGTCCGTGCTGGTTCTGCAGGTTGGTACAGCGGACTGGAAAGAGAGACTTTCATAAGCTGATACCCCTCCCACTCGGTGATTAACCCTTCGGGTGTGCTTGGCGGCTGCACCCTCCACAGCGCTTGTACACTGACCCTCCGCCTCTGTCCAAATGTGCAACAAAACCCTTTTGTCTAGAACCAGCAGTCTTGTTTTTATACAGAAAGTTTATTCCCTGTCTTTCAAAAGTCAATTGTATGTTGGGTATTGTATGTTGGGTATTGTATATTGGGTATTGTATATTAGGTATCATCAGGTGTCTTTCCTAATGCACATGGCTGGTTTGAGGCCACGTTCAGATGGCTCGAGGGTTGGATCTGAGGAGCAGAGAAGAAAATGTCATCCGTTGTCCTGATCCTGTGCTTGGCATCAGGGCTGATGTTAAAAGCAGCGCACCAAGAGCTGACTTCTGCACTAAGTCACTCCTTACCATGGAGCTGATTTAGACACTCAAGATTTGCTGGAGGACACTAGGTATTTTCTTTGTTTTTACAGGTAAATTAAGGGGACTGAGGAGCTGTAGTTTAGGGTTGTCTAATTGAAAGAAATCCATAATATTTTTTATAAATTCGTAGTTGAAAAGATGAAAAGCAGGTGTACAGAGACAGTGGGCCGAGCAGGAGCGTGCTGGAGTCCGGGGTGCACTCAGAAGCACTGGTGTTGCTGCTACAACGGGCAGATCTAGAGTAGGAATGCTGAAAGGTAATACTGAGTTTTCAAAGAGGATTGTTTGAATTTAAAATGCAAAGATTTGTCAATACTTATTCTATCAGCTGCCTAACTAAGCCTGGGTCCTTTCCCCACAGTCATAGTGGTTTCTAGTGTGTAATCTGCTTGGAAGAAGGCTGCTTTGGATAATTATTTTAAGTCCTAGCAATATACACATGTCATCACATAAATGAAACCTGAATTATACCAATGTTTTCTATATGTGCATGGATTTTAAAATATCCTTTTATCTCTGCTTTTTAGTAAAGCAAACATAGCAATACAAAATTCTGTAATGGGATTTTAAAGCAAGTCTTTATAGCTTTTTGCTGTTACTTTGCCAAACACTGAATTGCGGGTATCAGCCAACAGGGCTCTTTGAATGTACCTGTTTGTTTGTTTGTTTGAAGGGCATCGCTGGCTGTGTCAGCAGAGTCCTAGAAAAGAGGGGTTTAGTTAAGTTGTGCTCCCTCTGCTGACTCCGCAGCAGCAGAACACGGAGCGGCGAGGGTCCATGCGTGGGACTGTCAAATTTAGGAGCCTGCAGAGCACACAGTGCTTGTTTTAACGTATTAAATGGAATATGCCCAAGAGCTTTGAGTCATTGTTTGCAATATAGAAAAAAATGCACATGCTTTGGTTCATCCAAAAGCAAATTACCTTTATTTTATGCAAAAGTTGTCTATTAGATAAAGTCCGTTGTAATGACAGATACCAGGAATGAAAAATATATCATCTTCATGATTGAAGAAGGTATCTTCTCATGGCTTAAACTAAGATTAAAGCCTCGCTGTACTCAGACACAATCGGAAATATTAACAATTTGAAGAAGACAGCTGTTTGAACGTAACGCGGAGAACAGGCCGGAGGGAAAGACAATGTTCTTCCACTTGACGACTGGAGAACTGAGACAAAAGTCTAAATAGTAGCATCATTTTTTCCCTCCAGGGAAAAGTAAATGCAGTAAGATGATACAATTTTCTCTAAATAACCAGAAGAACAATTTATAGGACAAAGTGATACTGCTGTTCCAAGTCTTACTGGAACTGCTGACCCATCTACACCTCCCAGAGACAGCTGTTAATCACCCTCGGAACACACTGTGTCACCAGCCCCTCTGCCTCACATTCGGGGCCTGAAAACAGTGCTGAGGAAAGTGAAATGTTGGCTGGAACCCCTTGCCCATTGCCACACAGAATCTCTGTGTCAGAGGCAAGAGCTGAGCTATTAACAGGGGGATGCAGTTGCTCTGTCACAAGACTGTCCTTTCTCTTGCTAGAGTCCTTTTGCAACATTCTCTTTCTAAAAGATCAATGAAGGTCTTTAATTCAGAGCACGTGGGGGCATTATTTAGGGTAGATTGTATTTTTGCAAGGCACACATAGAACATTTTGTTGTTTGTCTTAAGTAGATAAATGCCCTTTCCCATCTCTATTTTTTTCTTGAAAGCTGGGAATGGTTGTGTGGCCTTAACCGACTTATATACAACACATCAGAGATGGCCTCGGTCTGCTTTAATTAAATTAATTGGAAAAAGTCCTATTAAGTTCTGCAGGACTTGCATTTAGGTTTACTTGACAAACTGATATATTTTTACATGAGATGAGATTCAAATGATTCAATGAAACACGTTTTAATGTAATAAATATTTACAGTATTTATTTATTTGTTCATATCTATAAGTGTCCCTGTAGTATAATCATACCATTGCCACGTTCTTAGTAATGGTTCAGAGCTGAGGGGCTTTAACTAATTGTTTTTCTGTATTTCTGTAACTCCTATGAGGCTGAATGTTCTGGTTGCTCCACTAAATACCTCTAGGCTCATATTTTGGTAGTTTTGTCTGGAAAGAGCGAGTGCAGAATGTCGTGCAACAGGCCTTTCCAGCTACCTGAGCACAGGTAGTGTTTATGGGAAAGAGGAGCTGGCGATCCAGGATGCTTTTCATACCATGGCAATCTGTTATATTTTATGTCCTCCTAACATAAAAAATGTGCTGAATAATGTTCTTAGGAACTTACAATTGCTACTGAATGGAGTAACTTAAGATAGTTCTCTCAATCAGCACCAACTTAACGGAGCGTAGGTTGTCCCTGCGGCTGGCAGGTCACACAGACGTGTTGGGTGAGTTCGCGGCCCTTCTTGTGCTGCCCTGCAGAGGATGGTCACCAGGGTGACATTAAATGCAGGTAAAGAGACTCAAAACAACTAGTTCCACATCTCAGTGTCTAATGTTGTCTCCTTCACTTCTGCCTTTTTAATAATTAAATGTGAAAGCGTGTTCATCTGACTGCATGTGAACAACCTCTCTGCTACTGTTCTGCTTAGATTTCGCTGGCCGAGAAAGATTTTTGCACATGAAAAGCTTTTTATCCAGTGTTACATTTTTGTTACCTGGAACTCATCTGAGCTTGTGTAAGTTTTATGAAAGAAAGCTGGACTAGTCTGCTGATTGGACTTAGCTTTGGATGTCTTGGTGTTTTGCCATTCATCTTTTACGGGGTGGAAAACAGGCAAAATACATATCAGGAATCAAGTAAAGTTACATGCAAAATAGAAATAGTTGTAAACTAACTATTAAACATAGGAATGATTTTCATGTTTTAGTCTTCAATAATGCAAGAATAAAACTAGGCCATAAAAGGTTTTCTCCATTCTAGTACTTATAGAATAAAATAAAGCCAAGCAGTAACGTTCATTTTGTTTCCAGTGTAATAGCAAATTTGATTAAATTGAACAGGATATCCATAATTTGACGAAGAATTAGCAGTCGTGTGAAGATTCAAACTTTAAAACTGTAATGAAATGCTGCGATTTTTATATCAAAAATCTGAGCAAACCTGAAAATTCTCATATTTCAGAAATGTTTATGAGTAATATTCATGTGGAATCATTGATGCATAAAGAAATGCTGTAATCTGCATCTCGTTAACCAGAAATAGAGAAACGAGGAAAGCGAAGGTGAGGTGGGAGCCCCACGTTCTCCAGGAGCCCTCCTGGGGTCGTGGAAATTAAAATCCATGTTAATTGTACAGAGCTAAGGCCTCGTCAATTCACATTTACAACATAGCCCAAGATAACCGTTTCCAGTGGAAGGAAAACAGTTAAAAATGCACGTGTAAACCTTTTTTTGTGTTCAGTAAAACCTATTCACTTACGGCATTTTACCATGTCAGAACCTTCTGTTTAACAGGAGACTTCAGATATGTGTATACGTATGTGTATGTGTAGATGTATAGATCCTTGCTGGGTACCTTTGTGGACATCTTAGATGAAATTATAACATAGACAACCTAAAAATAAACATTTCTCTTAGTGGAATGATTTAGCAAAGCCTTGTTAGTTGCCTGAAGATGAGAAGAACGGATATTGCCAGTCATGGGGTGTGGACCTCTGGAAGGGGTCGAGTTTATAGCTTTTGCTCAAAGAATTGTAAATGGCTGCTGATTCCAGATTTTATTACCTTAGAGCAGAAATATGAGCAGCATAAAATGGAATTACTTTGTGACCCATAGTAGCTGATAGGTGCACCCACAATGCCCTGGTTATTTTCCTCAGAGTAATCTTGACATTTCTCCAAAACGTGACGGTCATTCTCTGTCACGTGCTGAAACACAGGCTGGCCTTAACGTGTTGTGCAGCTCACGGCGCTTTGCAAACTGTAGCCTTTTAAATTGAAAATATAGAGCGATAACGCCTTAAGATTGTGAGAATATTTTTATAGTTGTATGCATGATGTAGGAAAAATGTTTGATTTTAACATCTTTTCTGTGTATAATACAGAAATTGAGCCCAGTGGCAAGTGATTCAGTATCTCTGTTCAGTGAGTGACTTAAGCCTGCGCTTAAGCACGTGTGTGTGCAGTGTGGGTGTCAAGGGTTTAGATTGCGGGGTGACAATCAAACCCTGGCCGATGTATTGTTAACCCCCTCTCGCCCCTCTCCCCCTTTCCCACTCAGCACAGGCGATCAGGCAGGAAAAAAGGACAGAGAGAAGAGAGTTGGAAACATTAAAAATGTTTTACTAATGCTACTGATAAAATAGAGAAAATAATACAAAATATACAAAACCAATCTTGAAAATCTCAGCAACTACAGAGCCGGCACCCGAAGGCCTGGACTGGACTCTGCAGCCAAACGGAGCTGGATTCGGTCTGTCACTGGGCTTCAGTTTGCAGGGATGACTCGCAAGGTCCTCTCCTAATGTCGGCCATAAGCAGAAGGGAAAAGAGATGAGATCCTCGTGATTTCCCACTTTTATATGAAGTATTCACGTGAATGGTCAGTTTTTGGTCACCTGTTTCTCGTTTCCCCTCTCGCGAGATGTCCATCCACACTTATCAATAACTTCCCATTCCATTGCTATGTTCACCAAAACATGTGTCTGGTTCTCCAGGAAGACGAAGCTAATATGAAGCTTTAGCTGACAGGCTAATTCACTAAAAGAGAAACTTGTTTTTTAACAAAACCAGGACAGTGGGATACAGCAGCAGCACTTCTGTTCCACCAGAGTGGGAATTTCTGATCTGAAATTTAAGAATAAGTAAGATATCTTACGATGTTTGTTGTCAGTATGTTCAGAGTAGAAGAACTAAAGGGTTGCGCTGTGAGTCCTAAAAGGTGGGAGAAGAAAGACGGTGACTTGCCTGGGGAAAGATCAAGAGAACTGTGACCATTTCCAGCCATGAGGGCCTTAGCGCCCCAGCACAGCTCGGGGGGACAGTCAGAACAAGGGATGAGCACAAAATTATAGAGCAGCTCTGGTCCATGATATTCATTTTGCAGCGGGACATGGTAGTTTTGATTTGAGGCAGATCAAATCAAAGTCCCTGTTATGTAGAGGTTAAAGGCCACTCACTCGATTGGGTCTAAAGTCCAAATTAAACAGCCAAAGTGACCAAGTTATTTTAGTTCTGTAACATCGGTTCTATTTTTAGATTAGAATGTTCTTTTTAAAAATCATGGAAAATGAGAGACACACCCTAGTTATAAACCAGCGAGTGTTCCACACTTGCTGTTAATTACAGACCTTTTAATAGTTGAAAAATACTAAAGCAAGGATTTTGGTTCAGCCAGCTATCAGAAGAGGACTCAGAAAAATGTTTTATATCTTGATCTGAATTCACTGGATTTGCTGAAGATTTTTGCAGATTGACGCTTTTTATTTGTTTACTACTTTCAACAGCTGCATAAATACATATGGAATTTGGAAAGTCATAAATTACATTTCCTTGTGCCTTGGGTTTAAGACTCTGGCATCATTGGTCTTTTTTAATGACTTGCATGCTTACTAAAGTACAGAAATGTTTCATAAAATATACTATTAAAATGCAGGTGTGTTTCATTTGGCCATTCATCATTATTTAGGTGGTCACTTTTCCCATATCTGTTACTGAACCGCTGTGCTTGGAGCCCAGATATCGGAGCCTTCCCAAGAGGAGCCTCAGGGCTGGGTTAAGTGCCCAGTCTTATCCAGGCAGTGTCACTCTACAGCCTTATCCATTATATGGTGACAAACTCAAGCCAAACAATAGATGGGTTCCCCAAACCTGCACCTGATTGTGAGTTTGCATCTCCACCCTTTGGACACGGGGCAACGGGACCTCAGCTCAGGCCCCAACTCATCACAGACGTCACAAGCTGCTTCTAAAATGCCTGTTTCTTTTTTTATTATTATTTCTTTCAGGGATTACAATGGTGGACACAGAAATGCCGTTTTGGCCCATTAATTTTGGAATTAGCCCGGTGGATCTGTCTGCGATGGATGATCATACACATTCCTTTGACATCAAGCCATTTACCACTGTTGATTTTTCAAGCATTTCTTCACCGCACTATGAAGATATTCCTCTTGTGAGAACTGACCAGACAAGCTTTGACTATAAATATGATATCAAGCTCCAGGATTGCCAAAGTATGCTTTTATTTAAAATATTTCCTTCATGTTCCCTTTGTTTCATTCTCTGGAAAGTGTACCATCAGCACGAGGATTTAGAAGTATTCAGATGCCTAAATGCTGTGTCACCAGAGGTGACCATAGGATATCCCTGCAGGGCAGGCAGAATACATATAGCAGACCTTCACCCTCCCAGAGCAGCAGTTGGAGATCAGGCAAGATAATAGAAAGTATCTAAAATGACATTAAACACTTTGTGAACCCCGATGATTTGTTTCTGAAACCTCCAGTCTCCTACTCGTGTATCCAGTGTGTGAATTGTGCTTTGAAGCTCTATGCACACGGTGCAGAATAAATAGCCTGGCTGTTAAAAAATGCCCCAGCATTCACAGCATATTCATTATTAATTTGTGTAGCTTTTAAATTCCAAACAGCCTAAGAAAATGATGGAGCAGAAATAGTGGCTACATCTGAGTCACGACACTGATACGAGTTTTATCAGTGTTCCAAGTGCAGGCATAACCATGGATTATTTACACACTATGAAAAACGCTCCTCTTGCCAGTCGCGGTAAAAAACTTACACGGAACTCTCCTCTTGAGACAGGAGGTGACCTGTTCCTAAATGAGTTGTTCCTGCGTTCCTGCTCCAGGTAGGAATGTGAGGAACTCTTAGAGATGCGCTTGGCCTGCTTCAATCTGACATCACTCTTGGCGGTAGCAATCTGGACAGGAATTCCTTCAGGGAATTCTCGTGTTTAACTTTGGTTGCACAGCAAAGCAAGTGCTGTGTACCTCTGCGTTACTTAGGAAATGAATTCAAAGACAGTTTTCCAGCTAGTAATTTATTTGTCTTTTGTTTAATTAGAAATGTCCATAACAATTTAATAGCAACCTAGAGAGTGCAGTAGAGTCTCTTTGTCTCTACTTAGATGAATTTCCACTTTTCCTTCTTCTTCCTAGTTTATATAGGAAAGAAAACTTTCTAGTTTGTATAGTGTAGCCAGTCTGGAAGAGAAAAACATTCACCTTATTGTAGCACGACATCTGTTACGTTGCTCCCAGATGTGATATGATATAATGTTATAGTGTCAAATGTCACAGCTTGATTTAAAGAGATCATATTTGGTTGGCTGAGCTTGTTCAATATTGGAAATTGCTCTTTTAATTAGAAACTTTCCAAAGAGAAACGAAGCTCTGAACTGCATCCAAAGCTGAACAGTGTTGGCCAAAAAAAGAGAGAAATTTATTTAAATAACGAATATTATATTATCTAATATATATGTATATATATATAACCAAACAATATATTATTCAATGTATATGTCTATTCGATACTTAAATATCTTCTAGGCTCGATTAGAAACTCCAGTCAGTCTCCCTGCAGTAGTTCTGAATATCTTAACGTAACCCAGCCAGATTAGATACTGAGAAAAGCAAGGCCTTTCAGGCGTGAGGCCGCCGTATAGAAACGTTTAATATCAGAATCTGCCTCTTGAAGGTTTTTCAGCCTATATCCTGCCAGTGAAATAGCTGCTGCCAGCTGACATCCCTTTACGTCCTTTCTTTACTACTCAGTTTGTATTTTAAAGCAGCCCTATGAATCTTTGTTAACTGTAACTGCTTGCGATTATTCCTTGCTGCTTCTTCTACATTTTGACTTATACTTAGAGTTTCTCGTTTAAATCTTCTCTATCCGCAGGTGCGATCAAAATGGAGCCTCCTTCCCCGCCCTATTTTGCAGAAAAGGTTCAGTTGTACAACAAAGCTCACGAGGACTCTTCCAACTCGCTGATGGCCATTGAGTGCCGCGTGTGCGGGGACAAGGCGTCCGGGTTCCACTACGGCGTGCACGCCTGCGAGGGCTGCAAGGTGCCTTTTTGGTGCTTTTCTTCTACTTCTGTCAATTAGGCAATTGTATTTCATTCCTGCTGTCTTGGAAGTCCCTTGTAGAATCTGAATTCATACAACGCAGCAAAAGGAGGTGAACGCGCAACTCCAAAAGCTCGATACTCTGAGCTATTTAAAATTCAGGCTCTGTTATTCTGACTGATTAGAGTTTCTTTGCCCAGTTTACACGTTTCTTGGTGACTACTGAAAATTCTGGTGGCATTAAAGAATGTGCGTTTCTGCTGTGAAACTCCACAGGGTATTTTTTAATGTTCAATGATATTTAGTGTCTGTAACACATAGAGGACAAAGGAATGGTAGAAAAATTGACCATCCTCAAGAATTAGAAAAGAAATGCCAGAGAAATAAATTAATAACAATTAATTGAGTTCAAAGAAAGACATCGCAGAGTTTGATGTGAAATTTTCATCTTCTCTATTCTCAATATCTTGAGAATAACTAATAGTAAAGACCCAATGCAGAGCTTAAATAAAATTGGAGCACTGAATTAGGAACACAAATAAAGCAATAAGGATTCTGTTGATTACTTAAATTACGAGGAATGATATAAATAAGAGTTGGCATTGTGCTTTTATTGTTGTTATTGTTCACTGTGAGAAAAAATCAATTGTTACAAGCAACGATGATAAATTTGGGTAAAGAACATAAATCCTCTTTAAGTACTCAGGCTCAAAAATCAGTCTTTGAAATAGAATTAAAAAATCGTTAGTTGGGAAAGAAAATTTAAACAGATAACACATACCTCTTTGTATTTCCTTGTGATCAAACTGCTGGTGGCAGAATTTTTGGATTGTTGTGATTTATATAACATTTTCTACGTTGGTAGTGAACTTCGAATTTTGAAAATGCCATGTTCACTTAATAGCGAAATGTCTCGAAGCAGCGGAACAATTGAAGCTTTGCTTCCATGTTTTTATGTTTATTTCAGGGCTTTTTTCGACGAACAATCAGACTAAAGCTAATTTATGACAGGTGTGATCTTAATTGCCGCATCCATAAGAAAAGCAGAAACAAATGTCAATACTGCAGGTTTCAGAAATGCCTCGCTGTTGGCATGTCGCATAACGGTGAGTGAACACAGCATGTTTTCAAACCATCGTGTCTCGTCTGGAAATAACATGAAACATTGATGTGGTTACTGAATGTGCTGCTTTAACATCTCGACTCTTCTGTTTCCTTACGCTAGGCAGTTCATATACATAGTACATATCAGAGAGATTGCTTCTGAGCTTGGGAGATTATGTATATGATTGCAGATTACTTAGAATAGAAAAATCAGATAGGTAGAGATGTGCACTTATTGATATAATACATAATATATGAGTTGGTTTTACTCTCCATAATTCTTGCTCATTACACTGTTGGTTGTTCTTCCTGAGCACAATCCCAGTGTAATTGTTATTTTTCAGTTCCCTGTCTTACTTTCTGCATACTGTAGCTCAATACCCCTTTCCTCTAAGTGGAAAATTTAATTTAATTACGAGAAATGGACTTGAGAACTTACCGAAAGGTTGTGAGTAATAACAACTCGCATAGGACACTTACTGAGGACAGTCGGCATCACTAAGTTAACAATTCCTCATCCTAGAACACAACGTACTTTAAACGAACAGGCCAGACCCTGTACTGTTTTAAACCCCCCTGTCCTCCTCCTTCCTAGGACCCCACATCTGGGCATAGCTTGCGATGCGTGGTAAGTAGGAGCATGGCGCTCCTCAGCATGCTGGTCCAGCTCCATCACCCCGTGTGTGTAACCGTGATTCCCTGTGACGTGCACGGGCCGAGAGCCCAACACCCCGTCCCATCCCCTCCCCGCAAACTGCGCTTCCATTGCCACCGTGTCCTGGTCCTGGTCGCAAAGGTGTTTGCAGTCGTGTATCTGCAGCCGTGGCCGGTTCTGGGACTGCGTCCGTCACGCTAGGGCAGCGGATCGCATTGAGCACATCACGATACCGCTCGCTTGCGTAGAATTCAGAACAAAGTCCCTCTGAACTTTACAATTAACATAGCAATTCATGTGGAAATACTTACTTACGAATGTTTGGACAGAAAGACATAATGAAGATTCTTTGCTGCCTTGCTTTGGCAAAGTTGACCGAAAACAGGAATTAAATGTCATAACATAGAGACTTATGTAATTCTAAGGGTAAAGAATTGCAAACATGACTGGGAAAATAATTTCTCTGTGGTTTTTTTAGAACTTTCATTATTTTCAATCTAAAAAAAATGAGTGTAGTGTCCCCAGGAGGAAAGCTTAACTGTGGTTTGCAAAGTTAATACATGCAGTGAATGTAAATTGGTATGGGAAATGTTTTGCTAATAGAAAATATGGTTTTCAGGTTCCTGGGATGCAACAGTAACACTTAAAAATAAATCTAATTTTGAAATGCTACTGTGGGTATTTTTATAGTAATTTGGGAGGTTTTATTATTATTGTTTTCAAGGTGCGTGCCAAATTCTCTCATACCCCAGCAACACAGCTTCCCATCATGTCAGTGGGAACCATGTGCGTTTCTATCAGGAAGGGGAAGGCCAAGGCTGTTCTCTTTGGCTTAGTAACGTAAAGGGCCCAAGAAATATTTTTAAAATTAACATTTCACCTGCCATATTTTCCTGTCCGGCCCCTGTCTGGGTTATGGGAGCCGGGGAGGCACAGAGAGGAGGGGAAAGGGCCAAGTCAGGGGCTCAGAGGGACGCTGCCGCTTCTGTCACTGGGAGCTCACCCAGCACGGAGGTTGTTGTGTTATAGTCAAGTGGTGGCTTCTACATTGGCCTTTTTTGCTCACCCTGGTTACATTACATGGCATGAAACAGCACCCTCATTCCTCAGTCATTTATAAATAAAAGAATTGATTAAAAAGAACTAAATTTCACCTTTGAAGACGCAGGCCCGTGAAATGCAACACGGGATGTTGTCAATGGCAGAGAGGCGTTTTTATGTTACAGGTTAAAGTTCATCCATTGGGTAGTGAGATTATCTGAACTTTAAGTGCTTGGCATCAGAACATGGATTATTTGTTCCACTCCATGCCTGTCTGTGCATAGATACGTTACTGCAAAATGAATAGGGCCTTACAACAACGGGGAGCGCAAGGAGCCACTCGCAGCTACAGCCACGTTTTTTCACATATAAACGCGACATAACCACTTGGCTGAAGGTTAAAAAACACACTTGTGTTCTCATGCCTGGAATATTGTTTTCCTGTCCTCCTCCAGCCACAATGCTGCTCCGTGTTTAACCCCTCATTGCTCAGATTGTGTTCTGAAGTACCACTCAACAGAAGCTTGGGTCTTTCATTTTGGAAATTCCGTTATTTTTTTTCTCTTCTACTAAAACTGCCCATTATAGGAGCTGGTTTTATCTAAATAGCAACAGAGCACACAAGGCAATGTGTCTTTGTTATCAGCTCCATCTGGGCACGTGCTGCCAGCAAACTCAGGTATCTGCCCTGGCGCTCTCGTGTGTTTTCTAGAGTAACAAACTGTGTTTATGATCTATTTAGGGACTCATTTGTGCTCAAAAAAAAAAAATCCATAATCTAGTCTAGAAAACTTTATTCTCATAATTCGCGAATTATGTCAGAAACCTTCCAAGACATGTATTTTCATGTTTAAAAGTGGATCATGAAAGATCCACCACCATTAATCCATCCTAAAGACACACTTTTACCCAGAAACACGTGTGGAAATGATAGATTGCTAATAAACATACAATCCACACATAACACAGCACAGGTGCTCGTTTTCTTCCAGAGTAATCTTGGCATTTGCACAGACTTGCTATATAATTCAGTGTTACCTTTGGCAGTAGCACTTAGTTCTTGTGTTGTTTGTAGGGGCTTTTCCTTTTTCATTTACACAGAAGGAATTTAAAATAATCTTTGTTTTAAAAGAAACTACAACTCTGATCTTTGTAGAAAAATCAGCATCACGAGATAGCAAATTCCTGTGCAGCTTTACACACACACAGAGTCCCAGAATGTCAGGGGTTGAAGGGCCCTGGAAAGCTCATCCAGTGCAATCCCCCCATGGAGCAGGAACACCCAGCTGAGGTTACACAGGAAGGTGTCCAGGCGGGTTGGAATGTCTGCACAGGAGACTCCACAACCCCCTGGGCAGCCTGGGCCAGGCTCTGCCACCCTCACCGAGAACAAGTTTCTTCTCATATTTAAGCAGAACCTCCTGTGTTCCAGTTTGCACCCATTGCCCCTTGTCCTGTCACTGGTTGTCACCAGAAGAGCCTGGCTCCATCCTCCTGACACTCCCCCTTTCCATATTGATCCCCAGGAATGAGTCCCCCCTCAGTCTCCTCTTGTCCAGCTCCAGAGCCCCAGCTCCCTCAGCCTTTCCTCACACGGGAGATGCTCCACTCCCTGCAGCATCTTGGTGGCTGCGCTGGACTCTCTCCAGCAGTTCCCTGTCCTGCTGGAACTGAGGGGCCACAACTGGACACAAGATTCCAGGTGTGGTCTCCCCAGGGCAGAGCAGAGGGGCAGGAGAACCTCTCTGACCTACTGACCCCAGGACCCCCAGGTCCCTTTCCCCTGCGCTGCTCTCCAACAGGTCGTTCCACAACTTATACTTTAATCACACGTCATTTGATATAGTCTTCCTCCCTGTCTTTGGGCTTTATCTCCAAACCAGATAATATACGTAAAGGTGCTTGCATTCATAAAATTTACCACAGTGAACTCAATGTTCTGATTTAACATTCATGTTCACAGGTGGTTTTGTTTGTATATATAAAAGTTACACAAATTCTCAAACACACAGAAACAAAAAAATAGGTATTATTCCAGCAAGAAAAATACTGAAACAGGTAGCAAAGTAAGAACTAATATTTGGGTTTTATAGCACTTTTCATGAGGAGATCTCAAAGCACTTTTCAGGAAAATAAGTATCACCATCACAAGCAAAATAAAAATAAATGATAGGTTGAAGAAGGTATCTATTCCAGAACTATTAAGAGTAAAGGAAATATCAACAGCATGATGAACTCCAATGCAAACTATAAATTAGTGGAAACACCGGAGCTTATCACATGTGCCTGCTTTGCAAAGATAGGGAGTTTTGAGTTAGTAGCTGATTAGGAGCACTTGGTGTTAAAATACATATGCCATGGTGTATATGATCCAAACCAAAAATCAGTTGGCAATCATTCAAAATTTCCCATATGAAAAAATTACGAGAAACAGCTATTTTCATGGGGAAAATAAAACAGAATGTGCTAATTTGTACGTATGGAACTAGGTTTCCTTTCCTGCTGATTTTTATTCTGACATGTTAACTCCACCGATGTCCAAGCGAATAGGATACACACAGCATGCGCGTGCGGAGCCTCGCTGTGCTGAAACAGAAATGTGGTCCACTTGTCAAAATAGATGACCAGGAAACAAGAGGACTGTTCGACAAATATAATATATGACAAATGGGTTTTGTATGGTTTCTGACACAATGATTTACTCCTGTAAAACAGTGGCATTTTTGTCCATCAGCACACTGCAAATATCTTCATAGAAGGAAAGTGGTTAGTTATTTCCAAATTAAACCTGCCTAGTATAATCATTCATATGTATGATCTTAACAGCACTTGATGCAGGGAAGACACTAACCGCGGAAAAAATATTTATAATACTTCTAGTTCTTCCTAAGGCCAAAATGAAAACCTTTCTTTCTTCCTTCTGTCTTGTGTTTTGATGCTCTTTTGTTCTGCTTTAGTTTTGTAAAATAAGATGAATTCTGTTTGCTGGCACATTGTGTGATAAACCAGTCGTGATCTTGATGTCAGTCTCCGTGTGAATGGATGTGGCTGTGGGCAGTGAGTACAGGGGTGCTGGAGCGGGAGGTTTCCAGCCGCTTCGCCTCGGTGTTGAGCAAGTGTTTCAAGTCCACAGGCACACAGTTACCATGAAGAACTCAGCCTTTTCTGGCTTTTTTTATTCCCTCCACAACCTTCTTTCTCATTCCTTAATTCTTTGGTAACACTTTATAGCACTTCCTACAGTAAGTTCTGTTGAACTATTGAGGAATTTTTTCCTGCAAGGCATGTGAGTGTTTTGTTTCTAAACAAATGAAGAATCCGAGATCCATATGGTGATTTGCGCAAAACAATGCGAAGCTGAATGTGGTTCCTGCCCTAAGCCAGCAGAATTTTAATACCCTAAAGATCCTTTACACTTCGGTTAGATGGGGAGCAGAATCAGTGATTTTCACAGCTGTGTCAGGTGAGCTGACAGCAGGTTTGCTCTTCCAAGCGAGATATTGTATTCTTACTGTTTGGACACAGGGTTTATCTTCTCTTTGGGATTTGTTTGTGTGCATTTCTTTAAAGCACCTGGGCTGCTTTGCCTGTGTTACTGGAGAAAATTGTCTTTCTCTTCCTTGCCTAAGGACTGCTTTGTAAAATTCCAAGAGCTTCTAACAACAGGTAACATAAAAATGTATTCAAATACGATTTTTTTAGGTGCAACTATAGCCATAGTAATCGCTTGTCATCTTCTTCAGCCATCAGGTTTGGGCGGATGCCACAAGCGGAGAAGGAGAAGCTCTTGGCAGAGATTTCCAGCGACATCGACCAGTTAAACCCTGAATCTGCTGATCTCCGAGCACTTGCCAAGCATTTGTATGACTCATACATAAAGTCCTTCCCTCTGACCAAAGCCAAGGCGAGGGCGATCTTGACAGGAAAGACAACAGACAAATCAGTTAGTTCCTTTTTCTTTTTCTTTCTTTTGAGTAGATGATTTACCACATTGACAACACATCTTTAAAAACAAAACAAAAACAACAAAAAACCAAAAGCCACCACCAAAGTTTGCTGTTGGCAGTGACATATTTCAAGCTGTGCCTGAAACACAGGAAATGTTTTTAGATAGGATAAGTAAACATTATTTGAAAAAACTCCAAGTTCACCTAATAAAATACTTGAAACCAGGACAAGAATGTGAAGGTCATCTTAACCTTTTTGTATTCTCTGATCCGCTCTTCCCGTTTTCCTTCTCCTTCCCCAAAGGTTATCTTCCACGCTATCTGTTCGAGGTGCCTAGCTAGCTGTCGGGAATTAAAGCATCCGTATCATGGCACGTTATCATAGCGTGTCATCAGTATCAGCGGTACCCAAAGGAATCATCTTTTGGTAGCTGTCCGATGGTCCCAGCACCGACAGCATCGCTCGTGAGCTGTGATGCTCGTTCTTGCGATGCTCTGATGTTTCCCTGCAGCTCTCTGCGTTCTCTTGGGTCAGGTCCAAGCCTGTGTCGGTGCGATTTGAATTTTAGGAGAACGTACAAGAAAATATTTGAAAATTAAGAATGTGTGTATTTGTGGGTTTCCTTGGAAACTTCACTGGCAATACGTAACGATCTTCTGTATCAGGGCGGAGGATGGATAAGATCTGATAATTATGATCGATTCTAAATTCTGTCACTAATTCAATACCTAAAACAGTTTTCCAAGACTTATAACTCTTAGTTTTATATATTTTTGAGAATGACTGGCAGAAATTGTATTGTCAGATTACAACAGAGACTGTATTTTATTTTCTTTAATGATTTCAAAGACAGGAAAGAATTTGGAGGCTTTTCAGGCTTTTAAAGCCAATTAAAATCATAATTGAAATATTGTCCCCAATTTAGTTGTAACCCTCACATCAAAACTTCAGGTACAGTGGACACTTACAATTTGAGTAACTTTTCCTCATGGAGTACGTGAAGTTAGAACTAGCGCCGTTTATTTCCTCAGCAGGAAGCTGATGCGCTGAGTCCACTCGAAGGTCTTTGCTTTTTCCAAGCCTTCCTTTGGTTCTCTCTCTATATCAGAAACATAAGCTACTGGGAAAGAATCAATACAGCAATTTAGTTTTTTGGAAGTGTGTTCTTCAGATCTATGTACCTGCATTGGGAAACAGAAGCGGGGTGTGTAATTATATGTCTTGTTTCTTCCTCTTCATCCTGGAAGCATCCCCAGGCAGCTGGGTCCTCTTTCCTGCAGCTGCCCCGCGCTCTGGGACACGACAGGAGTCTGGGCAGCGTTACCTGTGGTGCTCCCAGCTGCCGTTTGTCCAGACGTGCGGTTAGAAATCTGCAAAGTTGGTTTGGGAGGCCCCACAAAGAGTCTCCACCAATGCCGCTTCTGTTCTGCGAGGTTCCGCGAAGCTGCCGCAGGACTCGATCGGCGCGGTTGCGGCTCCGCCGCGCCGGGCTCTTCACAACGCGGCTTGGCCGTGTCCGCAAGCGGCACCAACGCGGTGCGCAGAGAGTAAACGCGTGGTGTGCCATCTGCTCTTCTGGGGGAAGCTTCAAAACTGTGCCAGATTATAATACAGTAATTAAAAAAATAGACTTAGAATTCAGCTTTTAATTGCTGCAAATTTTCAAGTCTTTAAAAAAAAAATGACACTGAAAGACTGACAGTATTTGATGGTTACGCCTCTTATGTTATTTGAACTGTTAACTCTGGGCAGAGTTTAAATTTATGTTGTTTTTTAATTGGTGTGTCATCTGCATGAACCGAAAATGATTGGATATAGATACTCTTGGATATAGAGTGCTCATACTCTCTAGTCCAGTTCTTGGTGTATAATTCCCTGTGTTTTAAGTAATTATTCAAGCATGTTAACAAACATATTAATATCAGTAGATATTAGTTCAGTGCAGCAATGAACTGTTTAGTCATTTACAGATATATTCAAGATATTCAGATATATTCAAGAAATCCTCACTTAACCACTTCTTTAAAACCAGGAGCTTTTCCTGCACATTCTGGATCCCAATGGCATTTTTCCTGGCACTACATTTTCTAACCTGCTTTCAAAATTTATTTATTCCGGTTGAGTTTATTTCACAGTCGGACTCACTCTTGTGTTCTGAATTGTGCTGCTGTAGTTTGTATCACATCATTTGTGTTTTCTTTCCATTGACAAGCCGAGTTTAAATATACCCTAACTTCATTATTTTAAAAGGAATTAACAGCAAAAGGTTAAGTTTCTAACATAATCAACACCATAAAGTCAATATTACTTGCAGTATTTTCTAGAAGGATAGAACTTGAACATGGCAGTACATGAAGGAATTTAATGTGAATATCCTCTGTCTTTCCACAACAAAGAAGTGATATCACCAGAAGTGATGATTTACCACAGACACGTCACTGCACACTTACTAGATTCTGTTTTATAGAAGCCATTAAAGTTCAGGTAAAAGGAGCAACAGTTTAATCTTTTCTTAATAAGCACTCAAAACTTCGAGTTCTGGTATTACAGAACTTTTGTAAAGAAAAACAAAACAAAAAGGCAAAAAATCATGGATATTTCAAACTAGTGTTCTAACCCTCCACCCACCAGTTATCCAAACACTATCAGCCAAAGCCCTGTTTTTAGCGGGCAGATTCACAGCACATGTGAGACGTCCTTAGGAGCGACTTGTCCCTCCTGTGAATCATTTTAACTTTGTGAGGATATTTGCTTTAATGGGTTTATGAAGATTTAACCCTCTGAGGTCAACCAGCCTCAACACGTTCCTCATAGCTTCCCAAGTGTTTTCTGACAAGTTGTACTTCTGCTTCAGCTTCTCGGGAGTCCGATGTTCATAGAAAAGATGCTTGAAAGTAAAATGTCTTTTCCTTTCACTTGTAGCCATTTGTTATTTACGACATGAACTCTTTAATGATGGGGGAAGATCAGATCAAGTGCAAGCACGTGTCCCCGCTGCAGGAGGAGAACAAAGAGGTAGCAATTCGCATTTTCCAGCGGTGCCAGTTCCGCTCCGTGGAGGCCGTGCAAGAGATTACGGAGTTTGCCAAGAACATTCCAGGTTTTGTGAGTCTTGACCTGAATGATCAAGTAACTCTCCTGAAATACGGGGTCCACGAGATCATATACACGCTCCTGGCTTCTCTGATGAATAAAGATGGAGTTCTTATATCTGATGGACAAGGATTCATGACACGGGAGTTCCTGAAGAGTCTGAGAAAACCTTTTTGTGACTATATGGAGCCCAAGTTCGAGTTTGCTGTGAAGTTCAATGCACTGGAATTAGATGACAGTGACCTGGCAATATTTATAGCTGTCATTATACTGAGTGGAGGTAAGTGCTGTCTTATTTCATACGATATTTTGTGTAATACAATTGACACTTTTAATTCCTGTCCAAACAGGAAGCTGCTCAGCACTACAGGACGGGAGTGAGCTTATTTACACATATTTTTTATTAGTTTTCAGCTTGCTTGGTGTTATTTTGCCTTTTTTTCAGTTTCAGGCAGAAACTGAAATTGTAAATGACCCAAAATTAGTGATGGAGCTGGAAATGCCGGCTGAGTCAGCAGTTCATGTGGTTAGGAAACAAAATCAGGACTATCTTTCTGAAAACAGGAAGGGTGGAATTTCACTGGCAAAAGCTTTGAAGCATTAAAATTCTGCATGAGGATTTTTTAAACCTGCAATGAGATTGTGCAGCTGCTAATTGTACACAAACAGAATCACACAGGATCACAGAGTCACAGAATGTTAGGGATTGGAAGGGACCTCAAAAGATCATCTACAGCTTTGGCTCCATGACAATTTCAAAATACACGTGGCATTTGGCTTACAGGGTTTATGGGGAGGGTTTTTTTATTATTGTTGTTGTTTTGTCATTTGTGCAAGGTTTTATTTGCCTTTGAAAGTGGAGGGTGGGGGGAAACAATGCATTTCTCAGGGAAACGATGTGACCATATGCCTGAGACAAACAGGCATCGTGTGTCTGCTCTGTTCAGGTGTCCTGAGCTGCTCGGTTTGTATTCGTGTTTCTGGACCGTGCTTTGTGCAAAGCATGGAACGGAAAGCCCAGGTTCAAGCGTTCTAACACTGCGTGAAAAAGACACTGGATTTTCAGCTTTTTTTGAAGACAGTCAGTACGTCCTGTCTGATTCTGAGGTGGCATAGCTATTATATTTTGTGAATTAGTGACTGCAACCCAGATTCGTTTCACTTAGAAACCTTCTGCCGAGAATCCGAAATATCAGATAGGCATATCAGGGCAGACTGAAGGTCTTTTACTTTGGCCCATATATCAAGATAGTGATGTGGCACGAGAATCCAAAATATCACAGAATCATGGAATCCCAGAATGTCAGGGGTCGGAAGGGCCCTGGAAGGCTCATCCAGTGCAATCCCCCCATGGAGCAGGAACACCCAGATGAGGTTACACAGGAAGGTGTCCAGGCGGGTTGGAATGTCTGCACAGAAGGAGACTCCACAACCCCCCTGGGCAGCCTGGGCCAGGCTCTGCCACCCTCACCGGGAACAAGTTTCTTCTCATCTTTCAGTGGAACCTCCTGTGTTCCAGTTTGTACCCATTGCCCCTTGTCCTGTCACTGGTTGTCACCAGAAGAGCCTGGCTCCATCCTCCTGACACTCCCCCTTTCCATCTTGATCCCCAGGAATGAGTCCCCCCTCAGTCTCCTCTTGTCCAGCTCCAGAGCCCCAGCTCCCTCAGCCTTTCCTCACACGGGAGATGCTCCACTCCCTGCAGCATCTTGGTGGCTGCGCTGGACTCTCTGCGGCAGTTCCCTGTCCTGCTGGAACTGAGGGGCCACAACTGGACACAAGATTCCAGGTGTGGTCTCCCCAGGGCAGAGCAGAGGGGCAGGAGAACCTCTCTGACCTACTGACCACCCCCTTCTAACCCACCCCAGGTACCATTGGCTTTCCTGGCCATATCAGATATACATTTCAGGTCAGATTGAAGGTCTTTTACTTTGGCCAATATATCAATATAGCGAAGAAAATTTTACCCAACTGATTTGTGTGTATTTTGGCTTCAAACAGTACTACAGATATCAATGGGAGGAATGTGCTGAATGTTCTGAATGCAGCTCCTCCACAGAGCAACGCAGAGGATTTTGTTATTAAATTATGTCGAAGCAATCAAAGACAGCAACCACATGCTATTGTTCTAAAAACAAACGTGCTGTTGAGAGCGCGCTGTTACGTATAGCTTCATTTAAACTCATGTACAATTACTTCTAGCGCTGTGTCTCATTCAGCAAAAATGTGGTATCACAATTTGGTTTATTAGAAGAACTAAATCCACTTCAAACAAGTGCGGTTCCCAGAAGTCGTTGTCGTGTGCAAACCTTTGAACACAACGATCCCTGCGGACTCTGAATTAATTTAGGAAGGAAAAATGTGTTAGTGGTATATTTTCAGTGGGCTTTGATGGGGGAGGAGAAATTCTACAAGCCTATTAGGGCGCTGCACAAAACAGACCGATACTTTGTGTTTTCTAATAGAATGAAGTTTGACAGATGAGAACCAGGCCTCTCAAAATCCCCCCCTAATTGCAGAAAGGGAACTGTGATCTGCCAAGCCAGGTCTGCTGGGCTTCAGGGCTCTTCGCTTCACATTAGAGGAAATAGGAATGATGTGAGTAATCGTACAACTGGGATCTCAGGAGGACAGTGATCCACAGAAAAAAAGATCGACTGCGCTAAACCGGTTTTATCAACAAGTCTTTCTTTTAAAAATGATTTGTGGACAGAGATCCATCCATCAAGAACTACCTGCACTTTTAGTTAGTTCTTAAATAACTCTGAAGCAAATCCATTTAAATATAGAAATCCATGTAAATATAAATCAGTTCTTTCTAGAAAAATCCTTTAATTTCTTGATAACAAAGATCTCTCACTATCTTCACTCATAATTTCTTTTTTTTTCCTCAAAAAAGCATGACAGCTATTTATAAAAACTGTCTATATTTTTCTTTAAAAATAGGCTTTGATGCCAATTAAAGAGTGGCTTTTATCATGAAACTTACAGTCAGATATGATGTGGATTCAACTGTATGAATTCTGTGGGACTATAACGTGTGGTATGGAACTGAAATCCTGTTTCTCAGATATCTCAGGTGCTCTTGTTTCCATAAGAACTATGTTCTTACAGCATTTAACTTCCATGAGAGCTGTATGCATGCTGAACCAGGATGATTTCACTGAAAACAGGGTTTCAAACCCAGCGCGTACCACCTGCAGGACTTTACTGGCTGCAGGAGCACTGTGATCTCGCATCACTCGGAGAAGTCCTGTGTGCAGATACCTTACAGGAAAAGCGGTTTGTGAGACACAAGCGATGGGGCCAAACGCTGGGATTCGAAGTGAATCTGCCGTTGCTCAGCGCAATGAGGTTCGTCCCGCTGGCTCCACGGGGCCATCGCAGCTCTGAGCCGAGGGAGCAGGGACAGAGAAAGAGGATTCCAGCTGGAACATGCCGTGTAGAAAGCTTTTCATTGGGAACTAAGTGGTTGGAATCCTGTGAAACGGCCCAGCCTTTTGATATCGAAACAGTCGGGTTTGCGTTATGTATAAGCGGCTGACAAATTAACTGTAATAGCAACAAAATGGAAGTACTCCCACTTCCCCGCAGCCTTGTTCTGTCTCAGTGATTCCAAATGGCACCCTGAACTCCTCGTTGCAAAGCTGACAAGTTGTTCTTCATGTCGGTGTATTGCACTTCAAAATAATGCTGCAAATGGCCAATGAATCCTAGTATTCGGAATTTACTGCTGATGAGACAGAGAGCAGAAGGATATTACCTTATTTTTACAAAAGAAACGCTTTATGGCATTAACAGCAACGCCAAACTCTCATTGCAACATTCTTTTGCTTCTGGTAACTTTGAAAAATATGCTTTGGTAAAATGAGATTTGGAAAGGTATTTCAGGGAGATGTTCTTCCTCCCTGTTGTGTTTCTTTGTGTTCCTCTGTGCCCCTGAGGCCAGAAGTGAGTGCCATGGTACACACGTTAAAGAACCTGAAACATATTTAAATATATTATATATACCCAAGCTGAAATGAAGTGTGTCATAAGAAGAAGGTTTAAGGAGAATGAGCTGGATGTCTGGATTTGAGCAGGAGAGGTAATAGTCCCAGCCTTATTGGGATAACCCACGTTCGGAAACAGAGCAAACTCAAGCAGGTTGTTGTCATATAAAGAAAAAGCTCAAAAGGTAATCTTGTGGCATTCTGAATATATCATGGGTAGACTTGAACTTCTGCGTATTCCCCTCTGCAGTGCTCCGGGTGCGGCGCTGGTGGGGATCGCAGTGGGGGTACCCGGACGGACCCCCCTGTCAGTCAACACGCAGCCAATTCCGTACTTGAATTCAGAAATGTTGCTCCGTACACTTTTTCTAAGCGTGCTCCTTAGCGTCAGTTTTAATCCCTGACCCGCTGCTCCTTGTTTAAGGACACTTTATCCAGTCATCTGGCTGCGCTCTGAGGTCAGCGACATTTGAAGTGTTATCACTGAATAGTACCAATAAATAGCTCAGATTCGAGTGCTATACAGCAATCCCGCTCTGGCAAACCTGTTAGAACAAAAACCGCTTCCTAATCAGACCAAGAACGGCAGATAAACCCCGTGGGCTGTGAACCAGACTCCTGGGGAGTGCAATACACGTGACAGGATCGGAAGCAAAACCTCCAGCTGCTGAGTCACGTCTGCCTCAGCAAAAGCAGCGTTGTTCAGTCGCCACAGCTTCGTTTAGAATGGGCATTTAAATGCAAAACACACTAAATCAAGGGTATTAAAGCGTAAAGGCATGCAGAGGCCAAGTTCGTATGTGAGGGTGAAAAAGAAAAAAGTCATTATTGTTAGGAACGTGAAAGAAGCATCCAAATCTGTAAGTAAATAAAGAAACCAAATCTTTTTCCCTGAGGTAGTATAGAACATCAGTTTCACCAAGTCATGCTGTTGGCACTCAAAACTAAGGGACTATTGGCCTTTCCCAGTCACTGTGAACATTTTCTTTCTTGCAACAGCTCCCTGCAGAATGTTCAAACCAAATGCTGTATGACAAGAAATGAAAACCTGAACAAAAACGGGATAAAGAGAAGGAGTAATGAAAAGTGGTACTGCCTTGGCGTCATCTGGGTGGATAAAAGGCGGGTTGCAAATAGCACGTAACAAAATCTCAACTTCAATAAGCCCTCTTCGGCAGCAGAGGGGTTTAAAAGTCGTGTCCAGTTCACATGTAGTGCTCTCTCACCTTAATCATTTCAACTCTCCTTCCTTTGGGCTCTGTGACCCGATTTCCTGGTGCCATAAGAACGTCCTGCTAAAGCCATTGTTTGTGTCTTTGTCTTTCCCTTCCCTTTGCCGTGTTCTCGCTGGGCTCTGCAGCGGCTGCCTCGGCCTCTCCACAGCCCACGGGATCACATCGACTTCACCACCATTGCTGTTTCTTCCTGTTCTCAGCCCCGTTTTCCTCAAGGATTACTCCTCATCACTTCCTTGGTATTTTCTTCCTACAAGCCACATCTATCTGGAGCACCTTACTACACAAAACACACCTTCTGCTGTAATAACCTGATGGCTCTGGAGCACATATATAAGAGCATCCGAACAACTTGAAATATACTATAATACCTGTATGTTAAAGCTTTTGCAGCCTATGGGGTTTTTTTTCTGATTTAGATATGTTTCTTGGAACAGAAACAGCATTTTCCTCTGTAAGAAATTTTTACTGAGAAAGTATAGCAAACTGTCAACACCCAAAAAATAATGTCCGTATCCTCAAGTTCTCATTCATGAAAAATCTCTCTTGCCTTCAATGGGAATTTTCCTTCCTCTGGAATTGCCGCATTTAAAAATAACATCTGATGATCTCCTAGGCTTGTGTCGTAGTCATCTCTTCTGACTCTCGTTCCACTGGGTCATTATAAAACCATCAGACCGGGTTTTTCAAAGAGACTTTAGGGTTTTATGCTCTTAAATTGCGCTCAACTGCCACCAGCCACGGGCACCCGAATGGGGGCTCCTGGGGACGTTCCGGTCCCAGCGCTGATCTCCCGGGTTTGTCCCCTGGTCGCGCTGGGGAGCACAACGTTTGAACTGGGTTTCAGTTCTGAAAAGCTCACCCCCCAGAAATTCCCACCATCAAAGAAGCAGGGGGCCAATGGAGATTAATCTCCGAGGAAATCAAGGCCACGGGCTTTGTGCTTTCGGATTTTTTTATATCGCTGCGCACTGAGTCATACCCAGCTAGTTCAGAGTTCATCTGCGACACACAAGTACAATTTAAAGCTATCGCAACCCAAAGCCAAACGATTAACAGCGCTGAAGTGCTGGATGTTGGAAAGCTTCTGAAAGATAGAAAGAAGGCAACTGGGTTTTGCAGCACTTTTAGGTAATCTAAAAAAAAAAATGTCTACAATTTATCCAAAATTAACTAAGTATCTTTCAAAAATGCCTAGATAATATTGCCAAAGAAAATTAATGAAAAGGATCACAGGTAATAACAGCCTATCTTTTAAATTGTTAATCAGATCAACCCCTTGTCCTTTCTGAAGTGGGCAGTGGCGTAGGGCAGGCTATAGGCACTGCTTGCCATTGATCAGCCTGCAAATTAATTGCATAGCTACCCAGCAAATGTTTGTTCTTGGAGTATGTTGATAACCAGGATGCATTACCCCATATACAGTAGTTCAGCAGTAACAAATTACCGATGGTCATTGTCGTAGGTGAGGATTTCATACCTAAGCTGTGGAATCAAATAATCTATTATGTAAAATTAGATAACAAGTGTTACAGATTATGTTAAATAATAATTGCAGCCGCTTAGGAGAAGGCGTTTGGGAACAGACACGAATAACAGAACAGCTATTATTATGAGAGATAATAATGGTTAAAAAGGAAAGATTTTGCTTCTTGCCGAAGAATAAGATATGGCGGGAAGCGTTTTTAACAGCAGCAACCACGTGCAAATCCGTCTGAGTATATGTTGATTTTCCAAAAGTGAATTACCTGGCACAGACTATATTTGCCAACTAGATCTTGCTCTTTGTGGCCATGGACGCTCCCGGTTCACTGTGGAAACGCACGGCAGTGTTGTGTAAACCTGCCTGTGTGTCTGCGCCACGCAAACGCCTCCACTGGTTCTCAGACTGGTTCTAAAACTCCTTCAAGCAAATTCTAGTAAAATCTTACAAATAAATCCATTAAGAAATTGTCAAAGAGTTCTCAGGAAGTGCCACATGTAAATGCTTCGTATACTAAGAAATCTTTAAGAAATTAATACATGAGCTCGATGTTTCCGTATTCTTGCTAAACTCACGCCTCCCGCTGTTTTTCCTAGATCGCCCCGGGTTGTTAAATGTGAAGCCCATTGAGGACATACAAGACAATCTGCTGCAAGCTTTGGAGCTCCAGCTAAAGCTCAATCACCCCGAATCGTCACAGCTCTTTGCAAAGCTGCTGCAGAAAATGACGGACCTCAGACAGATTGTAACGGAACACGTGCAGCTCTTGCAAATAATGAAGAAAACGGAGACAGACATGAGTCTTCATCCACTCCTTCAAGAAATCTATAAAGACTTATATTAATGACCATAGTAGTTCTGATCCGCTGACACAATGTATGTTCTTCAGATTGCACTATTTCTTTGAGGGAAAACTTTGCATACCTAAGAAATTACTGTGAAACAGCATTTTAAAAGAGAGAGCTTAGTATAGTAGATCTATTTTATGCATATTGTTTATAAAGACACATTTACAATTTACTTTTAATATTAAAAATATCTATATCATGAAATTGTTGGCAGTATTTTCAGAATTAATTTTTTAAACTATCTTCTTAAAATTGCTTGTCCAGTATGATTGATGCTTCACTGAAGTTGGTTAAGCATGCAGTTAAGTTTTCAACTGAAAAATAAAAACCTTTCTCCTTAAACATTTCTAGGGAAACGTTTTAAGCATCATGTTTGATTTTGTGCTCCCAAGGCAGCAGCAAAACAACAATAAAACTGAATCACAGATCGGTGTAACTTCCTATGAGAGTTTAAAAGGCAGATGTTGCAAATTTCGGGTCCGACAGTATTTGTGCCTATGGTAAGATCATTGACACTGAAACAACTTTCCTTACACTGTCCTCCTCCTCAGTACTGACGTGCGTTTCCCTTCGATTCACGTTAAGGCCACATCTACTGGTTGTGAGTGTGACCCCTGACAAAGTCAGGCAGGTGTGGCCCACACTGGGGAGCAGAAGAGGGAATGTGGGGGAAAAAAGCCGCTGACATAGCATATTATTGAAGTAAGGAGCAGTCCTCAATTGAATAGTTTCCTCACCATGCCCACATTTTATTTATATAGCAAAACCTGTGCCTTAAACTTAGTGAGACAAGCCCAGTGGTGATGCAGAAGTGGACCACGAGGTAACGTAAGCGTAGGTGTGAGCAGACTGGATTTCCAGGGAGTACAAATTGGCCTTACTCCCAATCTAAGCTGGTGCAAATTGTGCAATCAAGAGGCTGACAGAGGCAAATATTGCAATAAATCCTTGAGCTCACGCCTTCCACACCTGACGAGTTTCCTGCTGCTATATTCAGGCAACATCTGGGCCTGCGGTCAGTAGTAAGCGCTCTGCCCACCAGGAACTTCGGAGAATCACGTTGTTCCGCCTCCAGGTTTAAAGCACAGAGGTGAAACTGCAGGGCGATGAAGTCAGTGTGAGCTTTGATCTTTGCTAGGTTGGCAGTAAGATCATTTCAGGTAGCTCAGGAGCGGCTGCCCTGGAGGAACGCTGCGCGTTAAGGCTGCAGACGGCAGGTTTCCTGTGCGGTTGGAGTCGCCGGCCCAGCGTCACGTTCTGACAGGAGTTACATGCACGCAGCGTTCGTGGGGTGTTACAATTAGAAAGAAAATCTTCTCTCTCTTCGTGTTTTAAGTTGTTTTCCACTGGACACTGGCCATTTGAAATGTTGCCACCTCTCAGTGGGAGAAGCTCTGTTTAATTGCGGAGTCCATCCCCTCCTGGAGGAGGACAGACCAAAGATTAACTGGCACTGAGAGGGACCACAGCTCCAGCGCTGAACTCCTGTAATAGTCACACAGAGCAAAAACTATTCATCTGCACCTGCACTTCGTATCCAACCCCACTTTAAATTGGCTTCATTAGAAATGCAAGTTCAGAGTTGGTTTTAAATAAAGAAGATCTCTAGGGCATGTTCTCGTGTAAGCAATATTCAAACTGGTTGGAGCAGGACAGTGGAAGAGACGCACCGGCACCGGAACCAAGTTCATGACTTCGTTACAGGAAAAACTTCTGTGTAACCAGGAGGCACATTAAATCAAAGAGCTTAATTCTCCTTTATTGGAAGTGGTGATAGGTTTGGAAGTAGCAGTTTAGCAGTGACAGTGTGTAAGCCATTCAGTCCAGTATGGACGTATACAATCCATACATTTTGAGAGTGGTAGCGTAATCATAGTCATAATGATCTAAGGATTAAAGAGAAGACAGTTTTGCAGGAACAGGTGTTATCCTTTATTAGGATAAAGGGACTGAATGCCCCAAATCCTACACAACTGTATAAGCTGCTCTAATAAAATATATTGTTCTCCCTACATCCTGTCTCCTCTTACATACTGATAGTTCATCATTATGTTTTCCTCAAGCCATTGAAAATGTTAATTTTTATGTGAATTACTAATCACAGAAATGTTCCGATTCTAAACAGTTACATCATGGTTAGGAAGTTTTGCCTAAAATACTTTTCTACAAGAATAGGTCTTCAGGGAAAAATGTTCATTTAATGGACAATTGCTCTGTACTAATTTTGAACAAATTACTGTTGTGAGGATATGAAAACATTTTCTCAAAAAATAGCATTTTCTCTTGTGAATTATATTCAGAATTTTGATCTAATTGTAAATATGTTCTGTTTCTATGGGACTTTATTTATTAAAAACAAAAAACTTGCTAATGGGAGTTTATAAGTAGGTTGCGATATTTTCAGACTCTCCCGAGTTTTGGTTAGAGAGGGCCATGCCATAAATTAACAGTTTGGTTTTTGATCTCCAGTGCTACTAAAAACCTTGAAGAACTCAAAGGCAGAAGCGGTCAGCTGGTGTGTGCTTTCCTTTGAAGAACGCTTGTGTTTTCCTGTCCCCCCTTAGTCATCTCTTCACGACACCGAAACGCATTCAGGGTGATGTGCGGAGTGGCACACCGGTCCATTCCCACAGGGCTTGACACTTCTGAGCCGCTATTCTGTCTTATATTTGACACTGATCTGCTTCTTGGGCAGATAAAGGTGGAGGTAAATCATGTCCAGATAAAGCCAGCTGGTGTAGCTGCGCAAACCAAGCATCAACTGGTCATCAAACATTTCTTGTGGAAGCTCAAAGGGCTCTATTTTACAGGAAAAAAATCACTTTCTTTAGACAAAGTTCATCGGTGACCATCTCTATAGTAAATATTGATCCCAGTGTCCTAAAATGAAAATTTAGATGAGAGAAAAGCATTTCCAGCCTCCCCGTTATTATAGCAAAGGCAGCTGAGACCGCTTTAATCCCTGTTTCCATAACAGCGTTGAAAACCCGTTTCTCCTGGTAACGCAGGTGACCCCAGCGCTGCGGGAGGAGCAGCTGGGCCGGTGTTCCCAGCACCGTCTGCTCCCAGCGGGAGCCCGTGCGACGCCGAGCCCGCGGGAGCGCTTCCCGACACCGCTGTCACCGCTCGTGTTCCAGGGCTTTACGAGTCCCGGGCCTGCCCGGCCCTGTTTCCACACACACGCTCCGGGTGCCAGTTCACCCTGGTACAGTTAAGCCCTGGGGGATCAGGATTTAATATTTGATTCGCAATTGTAAACTCTGTCTTGAAGTCGAGTGCGCTTTCATGGGAGTTTTTCCTCTTAAATAAGAGGTGATATCTCTCCCTTAAACAGAGATAACGTCAGCTTTGTAAACAGGAGCAATACAAAGCTGCAGCTAGAGCTTTATAGAAGGAGGAAAAAAAAAGTGTGGGGGGGAAATTCCCAACAAACCGGCCTCCTGGATCAGCAGCTCAATCGTACACCCGTCAAATGCTCCAGGTTTTCATCCAGGCATTGGAAAAAATGATGTGCTTCACTTTGAGTCCCATTGCAACTGCCTTGCCCGAAGTGGTTAAAAATCAGCTGCATAGGTGCAGCTCCAGCTACATGAATGCAACAATATACCTTCACCCTTACCAGCACTAAGTAGCCCTGAAAACGTTGATAATTGTGGGAAAAACAGTTTCTGATTCTTCATTTTGATATAGATGTGAAATTAGAGTGGTGAAGCAGCAGGCCTTAAACATTGCTCACTGGCTTTCAGAAACAACCAGCAGCCGGTGACTGACCCAACAGCTAAAGGGGGGAGAAGATTCCAAGATTTCAGATGCAATATCATATTATTATGTATGTGTTTGTGCACATAAGCAAGGACACCTGTATCATTCATTCACAGTATAGCTCCTAAGCAGAAACCATTCCTAGTCATCTGTGGGTGGAAGAGCTCCAGACATTAAAGAATAACTGCTGCTTGTTACCTTTCTGCTCATACATTCTGAGAGGTGCCTCAAAATACATACCACTCCTTTTCCAGTATAAAAAGAATATTTAGATATGAGTATTTTTGCTTCTGATCAACCTGCATTGCCATCTGTCCCCCCGTTTGCCCAGTCCTGTCCTGCCATGCCCCTGCTTCTACACCGTACAAATTCAGCTGCCTTTCTCCTTGCCCTGGGAGCTCTTGTTTCATGTATATAATACACCCTCAAGTTTTAGTGCTGAGTTGGAGACGGGTACAAGCAACTGTATTTTTACATGTCTACTTTGCAGCAGCCAACTGTCTTGTGAGCCTTTGTGTTTGTAGAAGTCTCGGTGTAACAAAGCCAGAATGCAGCGTCTATACATGAACAGGCTCCCCAAATAGTTCAATGCACAGTGTTTATTGTTTGATGTATCAAACCCATGCTAAATTATTGCAGGAACACAGTCTCTATAGTGCAGCTCATTTAGATCATAGAGCTGGAATTCTCTGGCCAAGGCTTTTTCTGGGCAAGCCATACTCAAGGCCTCTTAGATCTTCAGGGTTCAATTCTTCAGGACTTCTTTTAAATGTGAAATTGATTTACTTCAATCGATTTTTGCAAATTGCTAAAATCACTTCTCACCTCTCAAATGGGAGAAGTTTCTAATTATGATTTTTGCTAACTGAATATGGCTTCCAGCACCGCTTTCGAAAAGTGCCTGCATGGTGAAGCAGAAAAAGAGCTTTTTAGCTGCAAATGAAAATAGCCCGTCTATTGAGCCACATGTTGGTTAAGGGCCTTCTTTTTAATTATTAAGCTTCCTTATTGTGCTGGAAATGGGCAACATTTTCAGCAGAGCGTTGGCCAAGAGGAATATCCATCGCTCATTCTATTCGACGCTGTTACCCAACAAGGTTTCCTTAGTTCAGTGGAAGCAGCAGGGGAGAAGGTGCTCTCCGGGGGCAGGGAGGGAGGCAGCGCTGCGCAGCACCATTGGTTCTCACCCGGGGAAGAGCTGGCAGGGCAGCAGGAGATCTCGTCCCGCTTGCTGCAACGCTGATTAAAGCATTCTGTGGTGTCAGCAGATCCTCGGGTTGTTAGTGCGAACTCTCAGCTGGCCATATCCTGCCAGATTTGCAAGCAGAGCCTGCCAAGCCATCTCAACAAAAATGTAGCTTTAAATATTATAAATGATGCTGCATTTTGCTGTGGAAATGTTTCCTGAAAAGGCTGTTCCAAAACATCCTTTATTGTTGGGGGAGGGGAGCAGAAGGGGCCTGGGAGAGGGAGGAAAAAGAGCTACTTTTAATAGACTTTTTTTTCTTTTGAGGCCAGAGATTCATTTCACATCATTCTGCAAGACCAAATGGATTTTTTTTTTCCCAGTGACTATAAAACATTGCAGTAATAATTTTGTATGTAAGTTTTGGCAGCTGAGCTTGGGGCGGGAGGAAGGACAGAGGGCATCTTGTTTTATAAAGGATTGCAGTGAGGGATTTTGCAATTGATCAGTTAGTAAAATCTTTTTTGGTGGACATCTGCTTGCTGGCAAAGGAGAGCTCTCTTCTTCCCCTTATATTAAATGAAAAATCACAGCAGAGTGAAGGAGGTGGCTCTCATAGCAAGGCCAAAGTGTGGGTTCGGGCCTCAAAAAGAGGCTTTTGGTGTCTACTTGGTACCAGGATGGTATCACAAAGTGTTCAATGAAATCTCTCCAAATCAGCTGTTCTTGTGAAACTTTGGTTGCTAAATTTCCTTCTTGTTTTGTATAAGACCCAGAACCCAAACCTAATCTACATGAAGAGTTCCAAACATTTGTGCAGATACACACGGAAATTAAAAGCTCTTCAAATTCAAAATCCCAATTCTGGCCCATTTGTATATGGAGGTCCTTTTAAAAAGAACATTGCCTCGAGAAATTCCTTTGCGGTTCAGCCTCATAACAGAATAAATCGAAAGGAAAGGAATGATCAGAGTCATGAAATCAGCAGCAGATTCTGATGTGCCCGATCCAAGAGTCCACCCTAAGAAACAAAGAACAGTTTCGTTGCCGCGTGTCCGAATCCAGGTTACACTTGCTGTCTCTTAGCTGAACTTTAATCAAAGGATCTAGTAGCTATGTAGCCGACCATTTCTACACATCTTTTATAGCTCCTTTTTTCTTTAGTTTTCACATTTAACAAGAGTGGGTTTTGCCGGATTACTCCAGACTGCTGGGCAGTCAACACAGGGGAGCTGGTGCTCTTACAGGCAAGACAAGTGCCATGCGGGCTCTGCCGCATCCACACTCTGCACATACAATATCAGGTATTTGGAGTGTATGTGTTTTAACAATAAAATGTAAACAAGGGTAATAAAAGCCAGATACAAGGAAAACTGGCCTTTCAAGGCGCTTTGCCTTTGCAAGGTCAATTAATGGAATAAAATTCCCCGAGTCTTATTATTAAGCTTGTACTTGCAGTCCGATGGAAAAAGATACTGCAAATGACTATCAATTTTTTTTTAACTATTACAAATAAAATATAATAAATACTTAGTAAATGAATATATTTTTTTTATTTTCAGCTGTTATTGAGAAAAAATAAAATGTACAAAGATAACTGAAAATTAAGTCACGGGCAGTTCTTTCCTTTCTGGGTGAACTCTACAAGAAGTGATCTTTGCATTTACCACTGTGATGCAAAGGTCCAGAGTCTGCTGGCAAGTATAATTCAAATCTGGTATAATGTTGTTAAAGGCAATAGCATTATACCAAAATGAAATTATAGTGGATGAAATCACAGTAAAAAATAGATTTTGAACACATGACAGAGTTGCGAAGGTAGTAAGTAGGAGTTATTTGGATAGGCTAAGTCCCGAAGAGGGGACTTTTGGCTCGCAGGAAGGAAAATCCCGTGTTCATAAAGCGGGTATTTTCTGATCCCTATAAGCATAACCTTTCATTTGCTCTTTGTAGAAGATTGCGAGGTGCTTACCTGCCAGGTGCAATATAAGAGCAGTGTATTTCTACCTTGTGCTACCACAGTAAATTGTCATTACCGGAGATTATACAGCTTCATCCATATGTTATGAGGGAGGGAACGATGGGCCATAAAGCACCCACTTGTGATGTTTATAGGTGTCCACTCTTCACTGCACTTCATTTATACATAGTAAAGCTGTATACGTGAACTGATACCAAGCCTGGAATGTAATTAACCAAGCTATATAGAGTTGGGCTGCAAACCTTCTGAATCCAAGGCAAATTCTCCAAAACTGGGAGTAAACCTAGAGTGTAGCAGCTGTTTGTGTTTAGAGAAAAATCACATTTGCATTATGCATGACATGACCCAAGTGCTGAGGGTTTGGGTTCTGGCAGCTCTCGATCGGACAAGATTCTGAGTTCGGTGGAATGGGTACAGGCTGCTCTGTGCCCGTCGGCTTCAGCGCTGACAAGCTCTGCATGTTCACTGCCATAATCACATCTTCAGCCTCATCGGGATGCCTCCTTATCTCACACCCCATTTTGCATTTCCATCCAGATCAGTCAGTATCAGGAGAGGTCTGCTAGCAAAGGAAAAGAGACAGTACGAAAGCACTCCAGGTCTAACACTTTTAAAAATATTCCTGTCTCAGTTCTACTGTTTCTGTTCACAAAAGTGCTTCTGCCAGTGCAGAATCCCAATGAAACCAGGACTATTTGTAGAATTGGCCTCCAGGGAATGAAAAGTACTAATGAGTTTCAGGCCCTTGACCATTACCACTCACTTTTCAGCCATGTATAAAGAAATATTACTGCGCAAGCAGGACGGAATAGGTTTGGAGAGCAAATCTCAATACAAGTTATGTCAGAAGCGTCCTTTAAAATCCATGTTACTTTTTGGTATAGTGAGTAATGCCTTGCAAAGCACACCTCAGCCCACTGCTGACAGTCAGACTGCTCACACCTGGTACCCAAAGTGAGCAGGATTCCATCCTAAATGGAAAACTGGGGATACCCATCCCAAATATTTAGAAAATATGTTTGCAAAGAGCAGTAAAGTATTTTTTAAAATAAATTAGACATAAAAAATTGTGATAATGAACTGTCAGTACCATTATTGCTCACTTAGAAGCAATAGGTCTGTGCTCAATAATAAGCACAATGTGAGTATCTTGCCAGCCCTCTGCCATCTCCGGCCTGACGCCCGACTGATTTTCAGTGCCTGAGAAATGTCATTCTGTGCCAACAAGAATCCTCTAACTTCCACTTGCAGGAACATTAATATTCAGTTGTGGGCACAGTTCACAGCAGAGGGAGAGAGGAGCCCCTGTGGCCCAAAGGAGCGTGTCCGACTGGTTTTCCTGCTTCATGTCTTCCCATAAGAAGCGGCTGCACAAGGAGCTGGCTCAGTGCAAACCAGGGGGCGGCTCGTGGTGGCTGCTGCGCCCCAGATTCTTCCCATTGTCCCCAGTTCCTGTTCCCTGCATCCGGCCTGTGCCCTTGCTGGGTGTGAGTGTCTGTCCTGCTCAGAGTTATGATCGTTTGGTTCGCAGCCAAGGGGCTGAGGATACAAATTATAATAGCATTTCCTTCCCCAGAACCCATTGTGCCAGGGGATGGGAGCTGTGCAGCCCCAGCTGTTCCTGCCTTCTGCAGCCATCCTGAGGTCAACAGCAACCTCCAGGCATCCCGGGAAGGAGCATCTTGCCAGGTCTGTACCCAGGTACAGACTCTTCTTCTTCTTGGGGCACAGTACTGGCATCTAGTTTTCCTCAGCCTGGCAGGTACCTTGGCCATTGCGGGTGGTTTCTCTTCCAGTGTTTTTTCTGCTGGACCTCATCTATTTTGCATAGACAAATAGGCACAGAAAGTCACAGTACTCGTCTGGAGGGCAGGGCAGGGACCTGAACCCCTTGTCCCTCTCATCGCAGGTGAGGGCTTTACCTCACAGGCCTTTCCTTGGCCCATGTTTGATCTTTCTCTGATCTGCATGTAGTCAAATGAATACAAGGTCTGGGATTCACAAGTGCTGAGCAACAAGCAACCGGACTCTGAATACATCAATATAGATTGAAGAGCCTAACTTTAGGCACTGGTTTTGAAATTCTTGTGCAATTCACATTGTGAGATAGTGAAGGGACAGTAGTGTGTCTAGGAGACACAACAAACATTCTCCTTTACATTATAAACAAGCCTTAAATGATAGTAGTGGAGCTGTTACCCAATCTGTTGTGGTGTTTGTTTTGTTTTGTTTTGTTTTAAAAAAAGACATTCCAAAGTACCCTACAGATTTTTGGAAAACCATCTTGTGCACATTTTTTTTCTTTTCAGTAAAATGACAACAACAACAAAATGAATGAGTCCCATGTTACAGATCAGACCATGTTTCTTAACGGGGTTTTCAAGCTTGTTGTTACACAAATACAATTCCCTCTGCCAAGAGTAAGCTAATATATTCTTGGCATGCCTGGTAAGTCTTAAATCACAGACAGTGGGTACATTCAGCTTGACGTCCAGAGGAACGAAATTTCACTCTGATAACTGCCTGGTGACGAACTCCTGACTCAAAATGAAGCCTGTTCCACCATGCTTAGACACACGAGGCCTCCGCAAGCTCAGGGCACAAGAATGTTGCCATACGATTCTACCTTCTGATTTTCTTAGAAATTACCCAGCTGCATTTTAATGCTACTGCTCTAATTTGAAATGAGTAATTGCACAGTGGATTAAGAATCCAACACGTTTTATTTAGCGTTTTACTATGTCTTTCAGATGTGGTTTCCAAGATAAAATCTCAGCCTCCGAATGGCACGTTTGCTGAAGAGAAGCCGTTGCTCTCCGCAGCCCGTTCTCAGCTGGCTGGTTCTGCAGCCCTGTGCAGAGGGGCAGTGCAGGAGCGGCCTTGCAGCAAACAGCTCTCAGCGCTCTAGAGCCAGCGCACCAGCCAGGCTCGTTTGGCTGATGGGGAACCTGCTGCGCTGGGGTTGCAGGTGAGTGATTAGCCTGAGATCATCCAGAAAGCCAGCTGCATATTCAGCCTCATTCTTAATCCCCTTCTTATAGTATCTTGTGCTGTATTCCTAAAAATGTCTATTTTTTCCAAGGAAAAATCCATTTGCCATCCCATAAAACACTACCAGAAAGATTTTGATTTATGAACAACAAAGCTAAGATAGGACTGTTCCTTTAAAATGTGTTTTCTGTAATTGTGTGATTGTTTGCAAGTGAGCAACTCTTTTTTTTTCCTTTTCCTTTTTTTCCCCTCCTAGTGGTGGTGTCTCCTGTCTCCCAGAAGGGCCGGGGTGCCTGGGTAACGTGTGAAGCAGCACTATTTGAGATCACCTCAGGTCAGTGGAGACGTTTAATAACCAGTAAACCAAACTGAAACTATCTAATGATATGTTCTCTAACCAGAGTAATGCATCCAGTTGCTGGGCTGGACCATGTCATGGAGCTGACCTGGACAGAGCCACTTTTTCCCTACTGGCTCTAAAATCAAGTGCTCCCTTTCTGTTGGTGCAGACTTATTAATACCCCCCGTGACGGGAAACATCTATTGGTGTTATGATATTAAAGTAGAAAAGTACAGTTTGCAAGAGGCATTAAAGGAGATGAACAAAGATTCTATATATTAAAATGAAGATGACAGAAAGATAGAAATTGTAGTACTACCAAGGGAAGATGAGGAAGTAACAGGATTACTACTGTTCAATGTCTTCTTTGCTTAGGTCTTCACAATAAAAGGTTAATTCCTACCAGATGCTTAGAATAATTAAAATTAGCAACAAACTGGAATATAGAGAGTAGGAAAATAATAGGTTAAATATGTTCAGCTGGGTTAGATATATTCAAATTAGCAAGCTGTAAGGAAATTTACCCTGGAGTATTTAAGGAAATAGCTGAAGCAGTCTGAACCATTAAATGGTTATCTTTAAGAACTCACGGATCACAGAGAAGTGAGGTCTCAAAGGACTTCAGAAGGTCACATTTCTTTTTTATTTTTCTCTGTCTCTTTTTTTTCTTTTTCCCTTCTTAAAGGAAAAAGAAAGGACCAGGAGAATTACAGAACTACAGGTTAGTCTACCTTCAAATACCCAGTTGGTTACTGGTTTGTTCAAGTAACTATCCATCTTAGAATTTCTAGCCAATAGCAAGATAATAAGCAGTCCACATATTTTTGTTGAGTAAAATCACACCATGTTAATTTAGTTTCCTTTTTTTGACAGAATAATTGGCCTTGTGAATAAGGGGGGAGCAGTAGATGTGCTATGACGTGACTTAGCACAATTGAACGTAACACTCGTATAAACAAGCTAGTGAAACATTGAAAGGTGAAGCTATTATGGGTGCAAAAAATAGATTAAAAAGTATTTCTCAATAGTTTGCTGTCAAAACAAGAAACCAGACCAGCTGCACAAGAATTTTTCTGGGTGCTATCTGCTTTGAAGGTTTGCATAATGACTAGGGTAAGAAAATATACAGTACACTTAGAACATTTCTGAATTGCCTCAGAGACTTAAGCATCCTGGAGCAAAAGATTTCAATTCAACCTGATCTTGAGATATTGGAACAAGTATCTGGAATCAGTACAGTAAGATTCAGCAAACATAAATTTGAAGCTTTACCCGTGCAAGAAGAAACTCTAATGTGCCATTACAAGCCGTGGAATAATTGGCAGTGTGACATCGCTGCATGACATGAGTGTGCGGGTAGAGCAGATGACAATCCCAGCGCACAGCGGTATCGTGTTGCTGTTGCTAACGAAGGCAAGCGCTGCTTGGTCGCCAGAACATCTGTTTGGCTGACAGCTGACTCTACCACTGCTGGCCAGGATTGTGCTGTCCCTGCCGTGCGTTTGATGGCACAGTCCTGAAATGTCTGAGAAGGAGACAAGAAAGGAGAACTGGCAAATGTTAAAAAAACCCCCACACCTTATTTCATTTCTCATGTAGGATGTGACTTTTTTTCCTCTAGAAGAGCCTGTTCCTTGGTGAGGAGAGCCATCCTCCCAAGGCAGCAGCAAAGCAGCCCTTAACATATCCACTAGTCTTTTCTTGGTGGCATTTCAGATATATCTATGTCACCGCTGGCTGACAATGCACACTTCAAATCCAGGCTGTGCTGTAGAGACAGCAGCGCTCTTTCGAAAGACATTTTGAAACCAGACAATTGTATTAATGTGTCTCTCCCTCTCTAATAGCCCCACACTAACCAGTCTCTCGTGCATAGTCCACTGTTCCCACGAATTGCTGGAGAGTGAGGACTTCATGTTCCCCAGTTCAAGAAAAAGCCTCAGGAAATTGCAAAAAGTCCTAAAAAGCCGCAGTTTGTTTTCATAACATTCTTTTCCTTTTAGAGAAGTAATAGATTTTTTTTAAACATTATCTCTGATATTTCAGGAGTTAATGGACAGTAAAATGATCTAAAAACTGCAGCAAAAACTATGGCACAAGACACTGGAAAGGCAGCTTGACTAATTATCAGGGCTTGGTTTGTGGAGGAAAAGAGGAGGTGTAAGTTACACCAGTGAGTCTCAATATTTTATTTTTTCGGTCAGGTTCTGTTTCTAAGTGGATTTCTAGGTCATCTCTAGCTATTTTACTATTTACAAGGCAAAAATGTGTATGTACATTAGGTCTAAAAGCCAAGCATTCAAGTAGTCTCATTCTGTAAAGGGGGTAGATCAGCGTGGCATTCAGCTCCTGCAGAAACTGAGGTTTCGGGCTGGGATGTGGCTTGTGCTCTGGAGATGCTGTTCCTTCTGCAGGCTGTGGATGTGAATTTTAGATGACTAAATAAAAACAAGACAAATCATAACCTATAATATGCTCCACAGTAATGTGACACCCTATATCTTCTTTCCAGTCATATACAGAAGGCTTCCTTCTCTCTCATAACATATGAAATTTTAAAGGAGTCTGCTAACTATAAATGACACCATGTATCCATTAACCTAGCAAAGCTGATGTCATTAATTCACACTTTCTTTCCTCTTCTTCCTCTAGTCTCCTCTTTTCCTTCTCACCTTCATGTTCATGAGACTTGCTTTACAAAACACGTGCTCAGTCCTGCACAGTGCTGAGCTTCTTTGGGGGGGATCTATGTCTATGCGCTATATGCACAAGGAGATATTAAAAGGTATACAGCATTTTCAGGGGAAAAAAAATAATAATTGTAGTTCTCAACCTAAGCTTGAATTTAGAGCTCTCAGTATGAATTCAGCCATCTGGAAATCATTGCAAGAGGATCAGACTGAGTTTGGAACACAGGTGTGATCTGATGGTAATATTGCTCTTAATATTCAAGAAAAAAAGTTCAAATTTGCCTTTCCAGAACATAATCCAGTCTTGCCTGAGCGCACTTTTCAGAAAGCACCGTGCACGTTACCGGAGCCTCTCCCAAAATGTTGGGTGCTTAGAACTGGCTGTTCTGGGTGACAGTTCTCTTCATTTTCAGCTGTTGCATTTATTATTAGAAGACAAGCAACAATACGTTAAATGCTTTCTTAATGTCTGCTTCTATTAGGCAATTTCATTTGCCATGGGGATAACACGCAATCGGGGCTGGAAGAAGCAGCAATGTTTGCAAACTGTGGGTGGGAGAGGTGAAAATTTTTATTGGGTGCATCCAAGAACAGAAGGAGAAGGGTCTACAAGGCAAACTTTTTCAGTGTGGTCCAAGCATCCAAGTGTGGGGAACTGCTCCTTTAGCAGAAAATACAATATGCCTTTAACAGGTTGAATTGAGCAAGAAATATCACAACCTCAGCTGCTGCTGCCAATATAACTAGTGCTACTATGCTTATGGCTCTAAATGAGCTTGTTACTTATTACTTTCAAACACAGAAATGCTTATTCTATGCATATGTCCATACAGTTCTCATTAGCAAAGGTTTATCCACTTAAAGAAATTGCTTTACTTTTAAATGTTCTCACCAATGTCCTGGGATAACAGGAGCTGCAAGTTAATTGTGTTTCATCAAAGTGTTTCCTTTACTGAGTTTAAATGTGTTGGGTTTTTTCCATTTCACCAGTAACAGCATTTTCAGATCTGGAGCTGCCAACAAAGCCTGCAAAACCCCGCCTTTGAGACAACAAATAGACTAACTGTATGTTTAATTACCTGTGTGAACGTGCAATTCTCAAATTTGCTCATAAAATGCGAGAGCTTTTGCAGGAGCACAGGCTACACCTGCTATTCTGCAACTGTACCTTGTTACCCGAAGTTTTGTACATTTGACTTCAAATAAACCTAATTCAGAGAAAGGAAAACCATACACCAGTGTTCCTCGGCAGCCGTCACTCTTGCAGACTTCTGCCACTGACCTCTGTTTTTTCCCTTTGTTCAGGACTCTCAGCTCCTGCCTTGAAACAAAAGGATGGGTTAGAAGATCTCTTCGCCCCTTCTAGCACTATTCTTCTGTTTCTCTGTTCCAAACTGTGGTATTCAGGTCCTTCTCCAACCCCTCCACCTTGCCTCTTCAGAGAAGAAAGAAAATTCGACTATAAGAAAGAAATAATTCTTCCAACTAGCTCTGGGAAATCTGTCCCTGAAGCAAATCAAAGAAATCAGTGTTTATCTGTTTCTCAGCATAGCTATTTTCCCTGTTATCAGCTGGCTGAAAGCTGTGTGCAGTAGCCTATAGCTGAAGTGAGCCTCCAATCTTTCCATCAGCTTTTGCAGTTGCTCCCAGAAAATATAATGATGTTTCATTATGCTCCCACATTGCCCTGAGGTTGGTTACGGAATGTACTACGGCTACACACCGTTGGCCAAGGTCTAATAGAAAGAAGCAGGTAGAAAAATAAAATACTATTTTAATTTCCTGCCATATACTAACCTTTTACTACACCCAAAGCAAAGAAGGATTATAAATAAGATCTTACTTTTTGTTTGTCACTTGATTGATGAGCTGTTTAAGTAATTCTCACTAAATGTATTTAAAACATATTTTTCCCTGCCACAACATGCTCTTGGATTTCTTCTCTGGGAACTTGTGTTTACAGAGCTTTGTAAAGCGTAAGTGCTGCAGCTGAGTTAGCAAAATTCCTTGGCTTGCTTTGTAGGATTGGGCATATAGACAAAATACTGGAGTGACAATCTGTAAGCAGAATACCGCTGCTTCCATTTCTGCCGAACTGATAGCAGTGCTTCACTGCTGGATGATAAAGAAATGACGAAATTATCAGCAAGAGAACTTTATGACTTACAGACTGTACCGATGTCTGATTATGACTCCAGTTGGGGAATACAGAATTGGGTAAATGTGTAACCAGAGCAGTATCAAACCAAGCCCCTCGGCGCTGGCCTGGCAATGCTGGCCACCGACAGGGAGCCGGTGACTGATTAACTGCGCAGCAATCACCGCGCTGAGGCAGATAGCGCGGGCCTCTGCCTGTGGGTTGGACTGCACTGGGTTTACTAAGGTCAGTCATGGTCCCCTGCCTGTTCTGAAATAAACAATGCAGAAATGGGCATTATTAAAAACCAAAAAAACTCCAACCTCTTGGTTGTTTCCATTAGGTGATCACTGTGTGCCCACTCCCGTCACCTACATGGCCGCAGACATTCCTTCATCAATAATTCTATAGAAAACAAGGTGAGCACGCAGAGCAAAATGCTGCCTGGATCTTGTATCCACACGTGAGCGTTTCATCTCTGGTTAACTGGCTGACAATTAACTCAAAGTAGATAATACCTTTATAAAATCTGGTTTGGACACTCCCCAAATATTTGTTCCAGATGACAACTGTAAACTTTTGTCCTTGTTCTGACCCTGCTTGGCAGTAGGATATCAACCCCATGCGTATCTACTGTAAAGAATCTCAGTCCAACTGCTTTTTTCACTTTGTTCAGAAGTGCAAGGTGCAGGCAGCTTGTCACAGGCACAACATTTTCTCTTCCCAGTCTGAGAAAGAGCGTGTATTGTTTTGTTTCACAAGTTGCTTCCCTGAGCCAAACTCATGAGGGAGAATTGCTCTCCATCAAAATGCGGGTGTTTCTAGGGCCAGAAAAAATGGTGAAACAGAAGCACTTTTAATAAAAATAAATGCTACTTTTATTCCCTGTTAGAAACTGTTGTGCTCCTTGAAGGATGGAGTATTTTGTGACAAATGTTCTCATTCCTCTTTTATTTTTAATCCAAATTCCCAGCTGTCATTGGCCTCAGGTCACATGCTATTTGTTCTGCCTGAACATCCTCAGATGATAACAGAAGTCCTTGTGAGTCATTTTCTGAGAAAGAGAGCCTGCATTGCATATTCTGTCCAGTCAGAGTGGGAAAAATGCTCTCAAACACAGCAAAACAAGAGAATTCCCTTGATGCTGTCTGTGTGCAGAGAGGTAAATTGCGCACCTCCTTTCCCACACATCAGTCAGCGAGGACTGTCGGGGTGATGGCTGTTCACAATTAGCAAAAAGGCTGTTCTGGCACCAGAGGAAGGGCCAGCAGAGCGTGAGCTCACGGACAGGAGGAGCAACGTGCCAGATATCAGGGAGAAAGAGCTGGAAATCCCTTGTGCCAAAGTGGGTTAAGGTATCTGTGAGCAGAATCACAGTGTGAAGAATTATTGGCAACTTTCTGAAATCCAAGCAGTAGTCAGATAATCTGGCTTTAAAAATACTGATTGAATAAGTGACTCACGTTTCTGACCACCTCTCTCCAGCTGCCTGTCTTCTGACTGTTCATTTTCACTCTCTGTTGCTTCAGCAAGCAGCTAGATGACATCTAAACATCTTAAGTGGGCTAAGCTGCTCTGTTCCCTGGACTTCTCTTCCTGCCTCCTTGTCTTGGTGGCCTGGGAATTTTTGGTGGCTGATCATTAAGTCTCACTTTGTTTTATGGCTGCCTCCAAACAGGAAAACCCTCTCCCGACACTGAGAAGCGAGTACCACTGAATTTGTGGCTATACGTCACTGTTCTGTTCATGGAGAAGAGAACAGCATCAGTTACTTAATGAACTATTTGCTGTTTCTCAACAAAATAATGACTTGTTTTAAACTTCTTGAGTTGTCCCTACTGCCTCTGAGCCAGCACCCTTTCCTGCAATCAGTGCTCCAAGGTGCAGGGTCCCTCATGTTGAAGAATTGGTGGTTTGCCCCCCATTCTGAGCCAGAATAGACAAACAAACTTTGAAATGACGGGGGGGTGGGATTTTCAGCCCAGTCCTGGGAGCAGCTGCGCATGTACCACCACAGCACACATGGGGAGGTCTCTGGTTTGCCACTTGTGACTGTCTTTGACAGAGAGACTCAAGACAGCTAATATACCACATTTAATACCCTGATTCTACCTCACAATCACCCAGTAGCTTGGGATATTATATAGAAAGAATTTTTCTTTTATTTTCACAACTAGTAACTCCATGAAATGTAATTGGCAGGATCAACAGCCTGTATCATCTGCTTCTTCTGCCTGGATTTGTGAACTCCTACTAGGGTTTTGTTTTACCCATTTATTCCCTCCCCTGTTTGTATATATAAATCAAAAGTTTGGAGAACTAAGTCTGTTTACCTACAGATGGTACAATTCTGGCAGCAAGATGGTAAGTCCCTGTTTGTGAAGTCACTCATGGCTACAGATCCCAGCTGGAAAGCCACATCTAGGAGTGCGTGTTAATTTAGCATTTGTAACCTTTCCTTCCCTGTTTTTGCTGAGATGATTGACAACAGGGCTTACTGACTGACTGGGTCCTTTTCCATTTGAACAGGACTAAAACCAATTTGTCTCTGTAAAGTGCTATGCCATACATATAGCTTCTGTCTGTATTTCATTACCTTTGCACTAATCAATAGTTTTGCCGATGTATACAGAAGTTAAAAAGAACTTTATGTTCAATATAAAATATTTTTCAAGGAACATAACATTTGTTTAAAGCAAAAATAATGCCTGCTTCATGATGCAAGGTCCAGCATTGCTAGCATTAGCATATTTTCTAACATTCTGGAGTTATTGTAACTGAACACAGTACTAATTCTGAAATCTTTTTGTAAATGAACACAGCCAGTATTGCATTCACCAGCTTACCAGACTCTCATGGGAACCACAGACATTTGCACTAGCACCAAATTTGTACCCTGAAATTTTGGACACTAAAAGCTGCAGATAATACCATAGCTGACTTGCTACTGACTAGAGGTAGTTATATATTGGCCAGACAATTTCTGTAGCAATTTTTAAGCTTTCACAGAAGAAGAAATTCAATAATTTATTGTCTGAGCAAATGATACCTTTTGTGTGGAACTGTGGTAAGGGTAGCTTTGCATCCAGACTAGTAACTTGAATACAGCCTGAACTATGAGGCAACGTGCGGAGATGGCAGGATGCTGAGGGAACAAAATGACATTTCTTTGCGTTTCACCCAGCAATTTCAATAAAGAGAATGCAAGTTATCTTATTCTGCTAAACAATACAGGCAAACAAATTGCTGTATTCTGACTAGCCAGAGGAGGAGATTATCTTTTGCAACTGGTCCGTGTCAAGTAGTGTACATAGAAATTAAAATGAGTCTTTTACAAGTACTGATGTAAATCAAACCTATTTACTAACAATATGCTGTGTCATGTCACCACACGGGTGACTCAGCGTGGCATCACCTCATGGCAGCAGTATGGAAAAAGAGGAAGCGATGGGGGCAAAAATCTACCCATGTCAGATGACATACTGCTTTCTGTCACACAAAATGTGTGGGTCAGCATTTGCATAAACATCTATGAACACAGCATGCTTCTGGTATGCTGATTTGTTTTCTGCGCTATAACTTATTCTGAAATACGACACAGAGTCTGTATTAATACAGAATCATCCTGGTTGAAGCTGAAGTGTTCACACAGGAAAATTTCAAAATACCCAATACTATTTTAAAAGATGACTAAGTTTCAGAAGATATTGTGCATTAAATAATACCCAGGATATATCATATCAGCCTGTGCCAAAGTGGAAAAAGAGCTGTGGCAGAATAGTTCGTTCCTTTCTGTGCTCCTTTGGGGCCAGCACTGAGAGCAGGGAGTTCTGGGCAGGAGCTGAGGTGAGCAGGGGATCGGGTGCTTCTGCCACATCCAGTGTCAGAAGACCTGGAAGCCCCAGTTTCTGTCATTTAGCAAACTCTGACTTTTGCTACAGCCTTTAATTCAATCCTGAATCCTCATCTCAGTAGCCAAAAAACTCTAGGGACAGTCTTGGAATAATCCTTGGGCTGTAAAGAACTGAAGGATAATTCTTGGCAGCGTGCTACTGTGTTTTAAGAGAACCTTTCCAATATGCATTGTTTATTTAAGACAGTGAAATTACTATATATTCCTCCTCCTTCAAATAATACACATCTCTTTATAACAACTCCTTTATTCCCACAATGATGAGGCTGTCACATAAATCACACGCGAACAACAAGCAGGATTAATCATAGCTCCAGAAATATGCTTGCCCACATTCCCACCCCTGCACAGCCCACAAACCCCTGTGGCCATTAAAATATGCGGATTATGGGTTGCTTCCCTGGGGTCACTGGAAAGCTAAGGACAGATGCTTGTAACCCTCTTGCTGTCAGTAATGCTGCTTCTCTTAGACATGGGTACCAAATGAATAAATAAATAAACAATCCGGGGCCAAGTTGGGTTTACTATATTTTGAAACCTCCTGTTGATGCAACAGGACCTTGCAGTGCTGCAATAGGTCTGTGTTTGAAAAAGGCAACAAAAGTTTCACCTCGTCTCAGTAGCAGACAAAGCCACATTGAGTTCATGAATAGCAGATGTGTGGTGCAACTCCGAGACTGGAACCGTATTAATGCGTTTGCCCTGGGTCCCCTTCGTGTGCCTGCAAAGCGGTGGGGATGAAGTACGGTGACCAGGTGCTCTACATTAAGATGTTAGTTCCTGATACTCCATTTAAATGGAAGAGAGCATTCATATTGGGAGGTATACAAGGTAGTATATTTGCAAATGCAACTGAAAATAATGGAACACAATTAAGCACTTTGGTTAAACAAATTCTAAAAAACCTCGAGAAACACTGAATTGCTGATTGTTTCTTTATGACAATGAGCTCTTCTAGGATTTATTTTGCAGGTTATTGTTCTTGCTTGATGGAAAGTTCAGCAATTTAGATCAAAGAAATATGCAGTTGCTGCTGGGGACCTCCTAGCCTTAAAAGTTTAAAAACATTGCACAAAGGCAGACTGGGAGATGACGTGGATGGTGTTTGCCTTCAAACCCAGTGTTTTGTCAGTTTTAATAGACATCAGAAACTGAATGGAGGAATTTACTTTAGGATCATCAGAAAGCCTAGGTTGAGGACATACTTAATATGAATGATCAGCACAGACCTATTGATAGATTAAATAGCATGCTTGCAATTTTACTGTAGGAAACAATTCTGTGTGGGACAAATGTCCATTTTACCCCTTTCCCTTCTTTTTATGGTTAGGAACATTGTAGTACTGGTTTCATAAAACGAGGATTCTGGCTACTCGTGTAAAAAACAAAAACCAAACCAAACCAACAAACACAAAACCCTCATAGAATTAATAATATTAACATTGTTTTTAGCCAGTTTTAAAATATTCATTCTACTGTGCCTGCTTTTGCTTTCCATTGCCATTGAAGTGAAGCTTCCCTTCTTCCTAGAAGACTTGCTTTGGTTTATTGCTTGCTAACTGAAAATTCTTCTCCAAAAAGTGGCCGCAAACAGATAGTAAATTATGAACCCCCTTGGCTTCCATAGAGTTACATGTCCTGATAATGTCACCAAAATATTGTATAGCAGTCAGACCCCAGTGGCATTGGATCCATTTGTTCAATGGCACCAGACAGATAGCAGTGGGGTATCTCTGAGGAAAGTTAGTACTTGGGCACCTCCTTTTTGTTTTGGCTGTACAATGATAAGATACAACAGACTCCTGTTTTTCTTATGAAATGAGTCAATCTCCATTACCTCCTTTCTTCATGGATAGTTAGAATCTACTAGTTCTGAATACACACTGCGTCACAGAAATGCAATACAGATCGCACCTCTTAACTGTTCTTTTCAAATCACAGTTTGCAGCCTGAATTTAGGTATCCTGTGGTGCAAATAAAAGTTATTATATCATAGGTAGTAACGTGCATTTAGTTATTTATGTACGTTGACGTTATTTATCTTGGCAGCAATGTGACAGAGACTAAACAGTTGAGTTTGCCTTGAAATTCTGATATGTAGAAGAAACACCGGTGAGATTATCTACAGGGATATTCTATGTAGAAGTCTAAATTACAATGATGAGCTCCAGATCCCTCCTAATCCTAGACCTCTCTTTTAAAAAAATGAGAGGTAGAAACAACTCGAATAAGATTTAGCCTTTCAGCATTTGTTGTGCGTGTGGTTGTTTCGCATATTTTGTAAAAGGTTGCACGTGTGTGCATAGCAGAGAAGCAGGGCTGGCGCTGGGGGGCTCGGACCACAGATCCAAAATCCAGCTCACTTCGTGTGCCCCAGGCTGAACGGAGCCCTCGTAAAGCTGCCCCCGCGGCTTCAGAGCTGGTGCCAAGGGGAGGATTTCTTTCCTCTGGAACCTGATGCAACCTGGCTACTCTGCTTGTGTGCTGAGAAAGGGATTACTTCTTGAGAATGAGCTCAAACCCATGAAGCTTAGGTCTTTACTCAGCATGCCATGTGTATTTTTTCCACAACTGTGGTTATCATTCCAGCAAGGACAGCAGCTTGTGCAGAAACACATTTTAATTTCTTTTTCCACACCTTCCTTTGAAGCAGGAGGAAAGGTCACACTGCTACCAGATTAGAAAGACCTGGATCCCGATACAGTTTAGCAATCCCTAACCGTTTTTCTGGCACATTAGGGGATACTTATATTTGCCATCCATAGAAATAGGTGGACTCACACAGGAAGATTTTAATTAACAGAGCACGGGTTTATTTCATCCTTCTATTCTGACTCAATGTCACTTGACTATGTAAAATCAGAAACAATAGAAGACAAAAGCAAAGAATTAATTCTGTGTGAATACCTGTTGTGTTTTAATTGATATAATAATTCCTTAGGGATGTAAACAAATTATGCTCCTCAGACCCTCTAGAACTGATGTTACATGAACAAATACCACACTCCCATTTTATCAGATGTCATGGAGTGCGATTTTCTATGGTTCAGAATCTAAACTTCTGCTGTTACTGCCGGTCGGGAGTGGTAGAAGTCAATGAACAGTTAAATTCTGTCCTTAAGAGCCAGTTTTACTTTAATCCACATTTTCCATGTCTTTCCAATTTGCTGTGACCTGCATGCAGACCATGAATGTGAGTTAGAAAGCCTTTTCAAATTCCTGCTGCTTACCTATGAGACCAGAATATTCCTTATGGAGTAAGGAGGTTTATGGAGATTTTAAATATGCATTGTAGATATTTAATAGGATGAAGAAGTAAATTTGCATTTAGATAGATGCTACTATTTCTATGAATACATAATCATTTCTAAATGAATTTTTCTAAAATAATTACTTTGAAAGGCTTTTTAAAAGGAATTATAAGAAATGGTAAGTCTTAAATAACAGTACCATTCTCTATTAATATCAAAGTAAGTGGTAGGTAAGTGGCTTCATTCTGTTTTGCAAAGGGACACTGAGTAACTGAGGTGTTATTTGCCAAGTGTGTGTCAGAATGGGGAATAGCACCCAGTATTCATAGCTGTAGTCAAGCATCCTGTCTGCCTAGACCACGGTGCCTCTAAATAGCCCCTGGGAAGGTGTCAGAAATGTGGCATTTTTGTGAAAGTCTATGGGGAAAGTATATAGACCTTGCATAATAGTCAGTTGCTGTTTTATTTATTCCAAGTATTCCAATCCAGCCACGAGTCATTTTCTAATCAGACAGTGTTGACTCAAGGGATTCATACACCCATTGCAAGAATTGATGCAATCGTGCTACAGTCTTGCAATGAGTGGTGTTAATAGTTTGTGGTCCCAAGACATTCCATTAATCTACATTACTGACATCAGGCTGTCTTTGGATAACCACGCAGTTAGTAGATTACAGTATCCAGCACTCTCAAATGCTAAGATTTTTGCAAGAACCCATGCGTATTTCCTTTGTATGATTTCCGTAGCAAGCAACGAGGACTGATGCATGCATATGACCTTATCACGTCTTTGAGGACAACAGATGTGGAGAGTTATGGGCATATGAAGTTACACCAACTACAGTTGCTAGGATCAGCAAATGATGCACCCAGTGACTCACCTGTCACTTACAATGATGTTGTATAGGTGTAATTCATTGGAATTCAGTAAATAATTCTGTTTGAAGGTTCAGAAGATGAACTGTAATCAGCAGTTTTCTCACTTGGAATTGTGTTAACTCTACAGGGTGAGGAGGAGCGAAAAAACCAATTTTTTAACTGGTCAGCTGACACAAACAAAGTACAACTCTAGGGAATAAGCAACACTGTGTGCAGTCTAATTTTCAGAATAGAGTTGCACTTAATTTAAACCAAACAGCCTGTTTACCAGAGATCATGTATGGATCTCAAGGAGCTTCTCAAGCATTAGCCAATTTGGTCTTTCAACATGTCTGAAAGCTAGATGACATGTTAGACAATGTTCTGTCCTTTAACAAGGCAAAGAACATTTTATCCTGACTATAAAAGAATTACTTTCTCTATTAAGGTGTTGATTCAACAAGATGGGAACAAGAGGGAAAAGTAGTAGCTCAGCATAAACTGTAGTTTGGTAAACAGCATTGGTGGACACAAATGCCTTCAAGAGCAAAGGAAAATCATTCATTAAAAGCTGGATCTCTTGGATCTCTCGATTTAGAATAAGCTGACAACCTGCTCAGAAAAACTTCACAGCAGACACCTAAAAAGTCTAATTCTGTCTTTGACCAGCTGGTTACCTGGTTGTCATTTGCTGATGTTAAACATTTTGGTGAGAGACTTGTTTTGAACTATTTTATCTATCACTCACTGAGCCTGCTGGTTTTGTTTTAACAGGGCAGTGCCCACCGCTCACCAGACCTCCAAAGGGAACAGTACTAGTTGCCAAGCCGTTCTACAGCTAGATTAACAGGCAAGTTCATAGACAAGAAGATGAAATTCCAGCTGCACTCAGGGTCTCCAAGTACTGCAAAATTCAACCTCAGTAAAATCAAAGGTATGAAGCTTAAAAACTGGAAGATGCTTTCAGAAAGGTAAGAAAAGAGACTCAGACCTAAGGCATCTTCAGAGCCTTGGCAGATGGCTGCTGAAAGTTGTTTCTAACAGAAAGTTAAGCTGAGCCACAGTGAGTCGGCACCAAGAGTTCAAGTGTGGCAGTTAGTTCAGCATGTAGACGCCTCGATTTTCAGCCTGCTGTCTTAATCTATACTGTTCTTGTGACTAAAAATAAACTTACACCCACAGTAAAGAAAGTCATTTACTGGCAGTTGGGCCTGATTTAAGAATTAAAAAAGAAGGAAACATCAGTTGCATTTCTGTAGAAAGCACTTAATCAGCAAACCAGAGTTCCTTTAAAACCTCAGTATGCTTAATTCTCCTTCCTTTTACTAAGCAGTCTTCCCCTTCAAGCCTCAATAATTTGTTTCCCAACAGAAGACAGAAATAGTTTTCGCACAGCTTTTACTAATGTTTACTGTGGCATATGCTTATAAAATCTTTTTAATATGTAACCATTTAACTTCTCTTGGCAAGATAAATCCACGGTGGTACAGATATTTTGTAAATACCATATTAACTTAGCATCTGAGTCAGAGCAGATTATAAAAGAAAATGGCATTTGAAGTAGACTTTGGTTTTGCAGTGCAGTAAGGTATATTGATCCAAAATGTTAAGGTGAACTAGAGTTGAGAGTTCATTATGTTCTTTATGGTACAGATGGCAACTGTGTGCCCTGAACTTGTGTGAGGGTATTGCTGAGGTCATCAGCCATCCCGCGGGGGAAGCGAGTCAGCAAAAGCGGACGTGATTTCAACACCTTTGTTATAAATTCCATAGATTAGTAATTTGAACTTTATAAAACTCTTGCTAATTTGGGGCCTGTGAGACTTTCCACTGAATAACTTTAGCTTAAAAAAATTATAGGCACCGTCACAATGTTTGCATTCAGGCAATGGTAAGGATTCAAACAGGAACAAGATTTCACTTTGCTGCCCTATGGCTGCATTTGAAAACAGGCCATTCCCTAGAAAAGGTTCAGACAAGAGACAAGTAGCTATTATAAACTAAGTGAAGAATAATAATAATAAACTAAGCAAAGAGCATCAAGAATAAGAACCCTTACATTATTGAGACAGAAAAATATGGCTATTTATACCACAATTCAAAAGTTATAGAAAAACCTTTTTTACAAAGGTAGAGATATCTACAGTGCTTGTATCAGTAAGCAATACCACTTGGAAACCTTATACCTCAAGGTGAGAAGAAAGCTAAAGAAGCAGCTCTCAGGAAAAAGGTACCACAGACCTCTAGGATCTGGTAAAAGAGTAAGGAAAACATGCATGGTTTAAATTGTAACATTCTTTAGAAGTTAAGCATAGAAATCTGTATCTGAAAGCTAAAGAGAATTATGTTTTCAGACATCAGTAATATAGGTGGTGAAGTTCAGATGTCATTACATGACTGTGGGCTGTTAAATGTAATTAATGTCTCCTTATATGGCTGCAAAATTGTAGCTACCTCCTGACAGCAACTTGCATGTAATATGAACATATGCAAAATGCAAATATGAAATACATGTGTCTTGGAGACTGTCCATTTACAATTTTATTCTGTTATAATTCCCCAAATGATTAAGTTCTATGTATCAACACACAACGATTCTCTGTTCACCCCAGGTGGGCAATGATGTGACAAACCAGGAAGTTTTATCCCATTGTTCTACGCAGCCTATATGTTAAACCCATACAATTAAATCTAGAACAAATTCAGTATGTGTAAGTTGTGCCAGACCTTAAACACTTGTCAAAGCATACATGTGAGCCTTCTCAGAGGTGTATTCATCACAGTGCTCTCTGCTTACAAGTGATTTTTCCTAGTCTAAGATCCAAATGCATAATCCAGTGCCCTAAAGGCGTTTAGTAGAACTGTGATTCTCCCACGGGACTTTGTGGGTATGAATGGAACATATTCATCCATACATGGAGTTTCCCATCTGTCACAGGTCGAAGGTGTTAAAGAATATCCCTCATTTTTCTCTAATATTTCAGGACATAATGGAATGGAAATCACTTATATTAAATACAATGCATTTTGAAAGCCAGTACATTTTAGATAAATAAATTATGTGTGTAAATTTTACCTGCTATTGTCAGGGAAAGGATATGAGAAATGGGGTGTTTATGTACAATTTTGCTGGGTCATTCAAGTAGAAGTCTATGATTCGTGTGTTTCTATCCATTGTTTTACAAATCTGAATACCAGTATCTAGTAGTCATGTGACTGTTAATCAGTTTCTTCCCTTGTGATATGAAATCCAATCATGTCATAAATTGCACAGTAGGTTTCATAACACGCTGCAATGCGATGACAAGATGGTTCATATTCAAATACAGCCACCCATATTGCTTGGCCACATGCCTCTGTTCTGGATTTATAGAAGGAGTAAAAGAATTGTAGCTTGTTGTAAATTTTATCATGTGTGAAAATAACCTTGCAGAAACATACAGTAAGGGCTCAATGTGGCTGCTGAAGAAGCTGTGCCTTTCCTCAGTGGCACATAACGTGCAGAAGCAATCCTGAGGTAAAAGTACAGTGAGGACCAAGCACTTCAGTTTAGCCTTGAGTTAAACACACCAAGGTCAGCTCCGAGTGTGGACTGGGATAATAGCACAGTTACATCACGGTAAGAGAAAATAATGCTTAGTCTTCTCTTTTTACTTCAGAGTAGTTCCAAGAGTTCTATATTCCAAATTGTAAAAGCCTGCATTTTGAGCAATGAAGATAAAGCCTTCTGTAATATGGCGGCTTCTGTATTAATTCTTCCATTTCCAAGCCAAGTCCTGCATAAAACACCACTCCTTCAGCAAGTTAGCAGAGGTAATTTTCAACCTACAATGCATCTTCTGAGGTTTAAAGCACTCTTGACTGGTTGTACAGCTCAGAAAAGTCCTGGCCAACAACTTCTGTCCTTTGCCAACCTCTTTAGTTTGCTCATATTGTTAATATCTTATTAATATGCTCATACCTACACAGTCACTTCTTTCAGAGACCATGCTTATGATCGGGGTTAATATGCTTATGGTTTTCAACGCTTAGCATAATGTAGAAGGTCTTTCTGGGCCATCTCCTTCTTTCTCACCCCCAGATTTCCAAATAATTTTTGCTTACAGAGCCCTCACTACTAAATAATATTTAAATTCCATTTGAGAGGCTTAGTATCTTCCTACAAAGACTGCTTTAGCTGCAGTAGCATGCCCATATTAGCATGTAGTTTTCAAAGGCCATGCTTGACCTACTCATCCTGGCGATAACTGGTCACGGTTGTCTGAGTTATGAAGGGTGTTTTCAAGATTAACTGACTATTGGTAAACTACCTCAGAACAGTAGCATTGGTTTTTTGTTCAATGAATGAGAGACCGGCCATTTTAAAAGGAGTGGTAAAGATCATAGTTTTCTGCCAAATCTCATTTTCATGACAATAACCAGGAGATAGACATGATCAACAAAGCCTGTGTCTCTGAGCCTGAAGTTCACCTCTGGAACATTGGTGTCTGTGCCAGGGATCTCTTGTGTACCTAAGTTAGTGAAGATGCAGAACAACTGAGTGAAGATCACACATCCTTGTCCAACTACTTCAAGTACACAAGATGTCCTCAAAGCCCAAGCCCCGGGAGCCTCCCTAAAGCTCACCATTCTTTCCAGTATGACAGTCTTTTACACAGCTTGACAGATGGAAACATGATTTTCCTAGTGTTTGCACTTCCTTTTATGAGTTATTTACTTTTTTTTAATCTGAAGCCTGGATTTCAAACACTACTGTGCCCACAGCTATAATCCTAGGGAATCCAGTCACTAGCTGTTTGTACCTTACTCATTGTTTAAACAAGCCCACATCATGTTATAACTATGTAAAGGGAACTGGCCTGTTTGATTTAGTTTTATCTGTCCTGCAGTGGCATAACTATTCTACTTTTTTAACATGATCAGGTCAAAATTTGCTGTAGTTACTGCAGCTGCCACCATAGAACAGGCAAGGCCAAAACAGGTTAAAGTATTTCTGTAAGAAGTCTAAGGATCTTTGAGAACTATTTGCTGTACTTTCTTTCCGAGTCTAGTCGAAGGGCTATGTACTTAAAAAGCAGCTTTTCAGTTTTAGGATTCACTTCTTCATGCCAGTGCCAATCCTTGTCCCATGGATCCAGTAACAGATGTGTGACAAACCTTTAGCCCAACGTTCATCACAGCTGAGGCACCAAAAGCAGCAGAGCCCAGCAGGTAATGGGGAAATGAAAAGGAAGGATTTAATCTACCCTTAGGTTCAAAAGGAACAGAGAGGGGTAAGAACAGAACACAGGAAGGTCAGGGGCAAATGAGCCAAGGAACTATATAAAGAAGTACAAATGAGACACCAAGCCATGATCAGTTGCTCCCTCGGTTTATGGTAGGTAATTGTTTGCCTTTGTGTGCTCATAAATGCATTTAAAATAAACAGAACATTTCCTAGTATAGGCCATGGCACTGTTTTTTTTCCTGGTAAAAGTTTGAAGAATACCGTAGGAATATTAAGATGCTGACACGTAAAACTCAACAAAAGAGCTACAAACCTTTTCCTGTTATTAAACAAACGGAAAGTAAATATTCAAGATCGGGATATATTCCATAAGAGGATGTTCTGGTTTTGTTTGGGTTTTTTTTGTATTTAAAAACATATATACTTTTGGCAACAAATTGATTTATTTGGTTTATTTCAGTTCTTAGAATGTGATGATTTAGGGATTTATCTTGATTTGCTTGTTATTTTGTCCTTTCATCAGTTATGACATATGAACCTAGAGAGCATTCAGGATGAGCTTTGAGATAACTTCAGATAATATGTGAATCCAGTAGGATTGCTGATGTGCTTAAAGGCAGAGACCCATGTTAAAGCACATTCCTGGATCAGGCAGGGTCTAGATTAAATGGAGTGACACCAGATTTCCATTTTGCTATATAATAAAAAAAACCTATTCTGTTTCTTTAATATTGTAAGCAAGGTAAAAGTGTTGGACACATATTCAGTTTTAGATGCTACACTCACATCCATGGGAACGATAAATCACTAGTGCCTAGTTTGCATCTGGTCCTGGAAGCTGCCTTAAAACGGTCTGGTACACAGCTTTCCCTAAAACCCATCCTCATGTTTAGCAAAACTGAAAACGCCTGGAAACCAGAAGAAAAACAGTGAACAAAGTCTCTCTTCTGGGTTATTCGTAGAACAGAATTCAGTGATCTGAAATAAGGCCTTCATTTCAGCTCTCTGGAATTCCCTAGTGTTTGAACTGCATGGCTGGTCTCTGACCTGGTATTAATGAATAGGAATGCAAATCACCAGAACAGCAGAGGACATAAACCAGTATCTCTGTTTGCAGCATTACAGGTAATTAAGGAAGTGAGTAAGAATGTCACTCATTCGGCCAGATAAAGATGACTCAAAGCCTTGCTGAGGCAAACGAGCAGAGCGATGGCAGAGATGCTCTTCTGCCAGCGCAGACAAAGCGATGGCTGGAGCTGGAATTTCCCAACAGTCACCGCTCTTGCAGCAGATGAGCACACGCTTAAAATGAAGGGCAAACCTTGCTCTTCCCAGCCGCCAAAAGGTCCCCTTGTCCAGCCAAAGCGAGGAAAAGCATCTTCAGCAAGTGAATACCAAGGCCAAAAGGCCACAGTTTGTTGAAAATTGTGAGAGTAAAAAAGAGCGTCTGCTCAGTTACTGAACTTACGTGCACTCAAGCGTAACTGTGCTTTCCAACACCCATGAGATAACCAGAAAAAGTAGGTAGATATTAGTCATCAATATTTGAAGAGAAATATAATCAACAAAGCAATTTTTTAACAATTATGCAGGTGTAACTAAAAATCGGAGCCACTGGTTTAGGATTCTGCACACGTCTGAATGCAAAAAAAAGAACTCTGCATAGAAAAACTAGAAGTCAAACTGAAAACAAAACAAAACACAACAACAGCACAACACTAAAAATCTTGAAAGCTTTTTCCAACTGTTTATTCCTAAAAGTTAATTCAAAGCACGTATACTTCGAAAAAGAATAAGAAAAACAAGGTTGTAAACAACCAGAGAGGCAATACTCAATATCTGAAAAGCCTGCCAGCCTTGAAGGGCCTTCTTTTGAGAGTTAGGATGTACAAAGTGAAAGGTGGTTTCTGGGTGTTCTGCACCAGGCTCAGTGCTTTTGAGACAAAGAGCCATGTGCACAACTTCACTAATGTGAAAATCTATCTTGTATTTACATCTTTCAGTGGAGCGTAGCTATTTTTATGCATTTTGCACAGGGCTGCTTTGTTCATGGAAGTTATAATTGAAAATTGCTGAAATATAGACATCTAGTGGAGACATCGAATGATTACAGTCTCCTTTCCACTTGAAATCCAAAAAAAATGAAATGGATTTTACTGATTCTCTTGCTGGAGCCTGGAGTTTTGTCCTTGCTTTTCACTGCCTGGCCTGTTGCTTAGTTGCATGAGGTGAAGGTGACAGAGTCAGAATTTGGCAAAACAGAAGCTGTGCGTCACTTAACAACTTGCCTAGGTGACTGATGAAGCAGAAAAACTAACGACCCGTGAAGGAACAAATGTTTCTTCAACAAAAGGTAAATAAACCTGATATGGGATCTCAAGGGATGGCCAGAAATCAGAGGTTTTAAGTGCCCTTAATTTCCCTGAAACTGCAAGCTCAGACTTTTTCCATTAGTTTCCATGGGAGAAGGAAAGTGGTAATTTCAGAGGTGTTAAAAGCCTTGATGCAGCAAAAATGAATGTTTAGATTTGCAAGTGCATATAGGTTGTAACAGAAATTGGGAGCTAGCTATGAGGATAAAGAAGTGACACTGTGCAGTGTGTGTCTGCAGAGAACCCACACATCATGGGTTGATGTGACGGGATGTCAGCTGGATCAGACGGTTCTGTAGGAATTCCTTGTCAAAGTGTGTTTAATCCACAAGAACACAAAATCATTTTCCACATAGGAAGTAAGCATGCTAACTGCATCTCATTTTGAATGTTCTCTTTTCTCATGCTATTCACTTTATTGCCGTCCACCTCGGGATTTCTGCTATTATGGGATTTCTTACTGAGTTGATGCTTGGCCAATATTTATCTGACTTCGCTTTTTTTGTCTCCTGTGAAAACCATCTGAAACTAAGCAGAAACTAACCTTGATTTATTTCTTTAATAAACAAAATGAAGATACTGCATATTAATAAAAATGAAAACTATTCCCTAGTTGTTTTTTTTAAAAATGTTTCCAAAACCAGTCCCATATCTCTGTCAAAGTTAATGTAACCAGAATTTCCATGGGAATTTCTGTCAGTCTGGGGAAACTGGAACTGGCTAATGTAAGTAACAACAGCACATCCTCCCACTACTGTTCAGATCACCTTGTGAGAAAGGAATCAGCTTTATTGAAAATAAAGTGTCATAATGTTTCTTTTGCAGACTACAAGTAGTATGGGATGAGAAAACTTTACAGGAACATTCTGTGGAAACCAGAGACAGAAATGAACCTAATGATGAATCATGACTTGAATTTCATGGGATTCTATGCAAAATGTTGTGGGTTTTTTTTGTTTGGTTGGGTTTTTTTTTTTGTATGCAATCCAAAATTACCTAAAGACACTACAAGAATAGGTCATTCTATGATTTTATTACTAACTTCCTTGAGAGTGCTACATAGGCAAATAGTTTTACGAGCTAACATTTCTGTTTCTTTTAATACACCTAAGAATGTAAAATATGCATTTAAAGAGTACCTGGTCTGTATGTTTTGGCTGAGATAGGACTGGGAATTAACTTCCCAACTCCCTATAAAAGTGCCCAAACATCCAGAAAACAATCGCCTTGGATAACGAAACTCTCTAGCACTTTCCTGCATATGGCAACTTAATTTTACTGGCAGTAGAATCTTCATAGCATGAAAATTAGTTAATATTAGCTGTTAAATATTCGCTAATATTATATTAAATGTATTGTATAAACAGAATGTTTTGTCGAAACAGTTCCAGATGAACTTTGTAATATGACTGTTATTGTGGAAGGACACAATAAACCAGAGAAAGGCTGAGAGTACATGATTGCAAAAGCTTATGAAGATTTTAAAGGATATTTCTGCATATATGGTCACAGAAAGAGTTTAATAAGCCTGATGGTGAGAGCGTCTCTTACCATTGTAACTGTATTTCTGTTCCACTCCTCTACCACTGACTGAGAAACCCTGTAACGTTGAGCAGAAGCTAGCAACTTCCCCCTGAAAGACGTACTGCTCATTCTGAGGGACTAGTCTTGTGCACTGGTGTCCCCAAGTGGGACAATGCTGTAGGAAATTCTGGGGATGACAATGCAAACCTTAGGTAACAGCCAACTGGGAATTATGCAGCAAAGGCAAGTGTGTCAAAGTTTAAGGCGATGCATTTCTGGAACTGAAGGGATACAACCAGGTTGCTCTCATCATGATTTGTAAAAGAAGGTCATATTAAGTCTTTTCAGAAAGTGGACACTGGTTTGGACCTTAATTTAATAGAGAGCAACAAAATAATTGTTCTGAGTATCAAGAAATAGCAATTGAGTATTCTGCATTAGAAGCAATGAATCAGCCAGAGACAACTTGAAATAGTCTGTTCTCATAATGACATCCCTGAACTGAAAGCCTGTACAACAGAAATGGAAATCTCAAAGTTGATTTCACAGAAGCAGCAGGCGTTCAGCCTCTGTATGGCAGCATCGAGATTGCGTTTTCTGCCGCACTGCAGACATCAGAAAAGCTCCTGGAAGGACAAATCCTGAAAGCTCCCCTGAAAGGGATTTTTGATGCTTGTAGTGCAGTCTGTTGTCTCAAGGCAGGATTAATTTGAACCATTCATGAAAGACATTTGTCTTATCTGCGCTTAAAATTCCCAGTGATGGACATAATACACTCCTCACAGGTAATAAGTGTTGTCCTCACCTCACAGGTACAAAATTACTTTGCAATATAATCTCCTTGCTCCTTCTGTTATTTTCTGGTGGTCATGTACAACTATGTACTCTTTGCAATGGTCTTTTGCCCATTTTGCCTTTTCTAGACTGAGTCATTTCTGTCTTTCCTCATAGGTCACTCTTGCCACTCTCTTCTTGACTCTTGACAGCAGTATGACATTTCTGACTCACTCCCAGTTCGTGAGTCACTATCATCTTGAGGGTTTGCTTTTCAGAGCTACAGCCTAGTCATTTAGCTGTCACCTTGTCATTTGCTGTCTCATCATAAAAAGGGAGATCCAGATATTTGTGAAAGTGTCTGTACAATTATTGATATTCTAAAAAAAAAATTGGTCTGACTCATCTTACAGACAGCTTGTCCTTCAGAGAGCAAAATGTCTGGCTGAAGCACAATCTGGGCTTATAATCAGAAACGGGAGCAGATATTTGGTTGAAGAAACATGAGTGTGATTTGGTTCATTGACGGAGTGGCGTACGCTGCGGTTTCCCTCTCAAGGCTCTAGGAAGATAAGAAAATGAGAAGGAAAGGAACTGACCCATCGCTTTTTTATGTTTTGTCTGCTGCTCACTGTAATCTACGTCTCACAGCCATGTGTCTGCACAATGATAAAATATAGATGTATCTAGCATAGATAAATTCAATTTCCATTTAGATGAGATTTGACAAATTTAGAAGGAATTTTGAGACAGAGTGACACCTCTGATATTGGCTTACTTTCATGTTTTTCACTAGAATACTTTAACTCAAGGGGTTTTTAATGGCAGAGCTCTAAGAATGAACCTGAATTGATCACAGCATTGCTGTGTGCTTTGGTGACAGGAATACAACAGCATCCTTTGTGGTTTAACTTCAACATTTTGTATGTGAATCAACCAATGTTCAAAAGAAATTAACAGTCATCAGATGGTATATAAAGCGACCTCTGTGGGAAATAACTGTAAGAACACTAGCTTAGTGTTCTCGTGTTTTGTGTAACATTTCTTCTGTAGCCTTATAACCGTTACTGCCCTCCCTGTGCCTCACTGGTCTGTAAGGAAAATGGGAATGAGAGATAAAATACCTCGTAAGAATGATGTATTTTCACAACTTCCAACGGTGACTTCACCGATCTCACTGTTGAAAATCAGACAGATTTTTCTACTGTCTGCACCTCTGGAGCCAAAATGTCTTCATCCTCTTTCTTTGGTAGTGGCACTTCACAAAATAACCTGAAAATAAGAAAAACTATTGCATTGTAGTTGCCTGTGTGACTGTGAAGTCAATGAGCAAGGCTCAAACTGGTAACAAGTTCACTGTGTATGAAAACAGAAAAAGGGATGCTTGCTTGCTGCTCACTAGCTACTGAAAATGCCTCACATTTTATTCAGATACTTTTTTTAAAAAATTGCACCATGACGTGGTCCTGAATCCAGCTCTGGCAATAAGCTGCACCATCACAATTACCTCTGTTAACAAGTTGTGTCAGTCCCACTGCATTATCCCAGGCAGTTATATGAGTCAGGGCCATGTCAAGGGTTTGTTACAGAGCCAAAAACAATTGCTCCAAGCTGAAAATTATATCCCCGCCTCACCTCCCACAGCTATAAAATTCCATCCACCCATATATGTCAAATGCCCCTCATTAAGAAGCTCGTAACTCATTTGAGGGTGGGTGTTCCGCACAAAACGTAATTTTTCGCTCACTTTATTGAATGGCCAGCACGGGCGGGTTTGCAGCCAGGGGCCGTCGCTGCAGCCGGCGGTTGGCACAGACACGAGCGCAGCGCTGCGGAGGCCCCGGGCAGCGCGGCCTTGCGCGCCCCGCCCGGCAGCCGCGTCCGCACGGCCCCGCCGGCTCCGCGCGCACCGGGGAGGCGGTCACACCCGCGGGGACCTGCGGCACGACCGGCCCCTCACAGCGCTGCGGACGGTCCGATCCCGTCAGACCGATGGGGACGATCCCCTCACGGCGCTGAGGACGATCCCCAGATCGATGGGGACACTCCGCTCATAACCATGGGGACACATCCCTCAGAACGATGGGGACACTCCCCTCACATTGATGAGGACACTCCCCTCACAGCGATGGGGACACTCCCCTCATATCCACGGGGACACTCCGCTCAGACTGATGCGGACACTCCTCTCATATCCATGGGGACACTCCCCCCACAGCGCTGGGGACGTTCCTCTCAGATCGATGGGGACACTCCCCTCACATCCATGGGAACACTCCCCTCAGATTGACGGGGACACTCCCCTCACATCCATGGGAACACTCCCCTCAGATCGATGGGGACACTCCCCTCACATCCATGGGAACACTCCCCTCAGATTGATGGGGACACTCCCCTCAGATCCATGGAGACGATCCCCTCACATCCATGGGGACACTCCCCCCACAGCGCTGGGGACGTTCCTCTCAGATCGATGGGGACACTCCCCTCACATCCGTGGGGACACTGGGGACACTCCCCTCACGTCCACGGGACCGATCCCCTCACAGCGCCCATTTCGCCCCGCCCCCGCCGGCCCCGCGCGCCTCCACAACCGGCTCCCGCCGCGCGTTGCCCTCCCGCCAACGGGATGGGGGGGGCGGAGCCACCCGCGAGGCGCCCCCGCGCGCCGTCTCCCCGCGCACGCGCGGCCTCCTCGTGCGGCGCTGCCAGTGAGGCGCGCGCGGCCTCCTCGCGCGGCGGTGACGGGTGCGTGGGGCGCGCGGTCGCCATGGCGACGGGCGAGCGGCCGCGCCGGGGCCTGTGGCCGCCGGCTTCCAGCAGCTCGCCCCGGGCGGGGCTGCCGGCGCCGGGCCGGGCTGGGCGCTGCGTGGGTGGCCGGCCGGGCGGGAGGCGCCGCGCTGCCGGCCCTGGGCCCCGCGGCGGGGCTGCTGCCGCGGCCGCAGCGCCGCGGTCCGGGCGGGCGGCGATGGGCCCGGCGGGGACGGGCCCGGCCTTGAGGCCTCTCCCAGGCCCGGGCAGCAGCGGGGGCACGGGGAGCGCCCGGTGGCTCTGTCGGGCGGGGAACCGGGGCCCGCGTTCCCAGGGAGCCTCGGGCTCTGTCCCGCTCCCTGTTAAATCTGCCAAGCTGCTGCTCCTTCTTCGTTATTCCCATAATTATTCAAAACAGTTTATTTTTAGGCGCTTTTGTGCTGTGGTTTCTCCTATTCTACTCATTCGTCTTGCTTTATTCTTGAAACGTTTTCAGCAGTGTATGTGCTCGCCTTTCTTCTTAAGTTCACTTTATAACCTCTTGGCTGAGAGCAATCCCTGCCTGGTGTGCAGGGCAGACTGCGGTGCCCGCGAGAAAATATGAACAGAAAACGCTGGCAAATCGCTGCTTGTGTTTGTCTGTATAATGGTTATAGAATTAAACTTGGGTTATTCTGTAGGATTTATTGCTAATTTGCTGCTGGGAAGGGAAGATTACTGAAACATGGAAAAATAGGTGAACTGCGACTCCTGAGCTTTAAACGTGTTGCTTCTGCTTTTTAGGAGAAAACGTTAATTTTAGGAAATGGCAGAAGCAGTTTTTCATCCCCCAAGAAGGAAAAGAAGAGTTTTTGAGACATACGATGCTCCCTTTCCTGTGGATGTAGGTGGGAAGGATTTCAGAATGTGCCGGGCTGAAATCATTAACAACAATGTTATTGTGAGGAACCCTGAAGATATTGAGCAGCTGTATAACAAGGTGCTGTACCCTGTTTGCACACTATTTTTAGTGTTTTAAATGTCGGTAAAGCATAATACTTGTTAAAATCTGCCTGCCTTTATGGTTTACTTCCTCTTTAGCCACCAATAATTTTCCATTTCTCCCTCCTCTCCTGAAATCAGTACCAAACATATATTCTGTATCAAACATAAAAATTATTTCATTCTTATCCCAGCAAATACATTTTGTAATGAAATTATGTTGCGAGCTATAAAAAACAGCTGCAAAGACTTCATGTTTGTTATGTTTATTTCGTCTTTCAACATTTTATGCAACCTTGCAAAAGCATTTTATGTTTTTAAAGATCAGGAGATTGGAATATTAATGTTTTATAAATGCTTGTGTAATTCTTTTAGTATCAGAGGGTTTTCTTTCTGAGTCAAATAAGCTACATTAAGCTTCTTACGTCCAAGTACTATTTAACCACCATTCTTGCCCAGTAGTTTTATCCATCTTTTTGTTTTCTGTTATGCATTGTCACAGCATTGATACACAGGTGGTTTCTTCTGCCTCTGCTTTCAAAAGTCTGCTTGGAGACATCGACTGACAAATATTTAGAACTGAGGAAAAAGACCCAACAGCCACCACTGGCTAAATCTTCAAGTACACGTGTTTGGTATTGAACTAGTTATCAGAAGCTAAGCACCAAGCTTCAGGCATAGCTTAAATGCTGCAGAATTTAAGTTTTTTTTTTTTCAGCTGGTCTTCACAGTAAACATTTTCTATTTGGAAAGAAGTTTGCTTTTGTGTGGTGATATAAGGCTTTTTCCTTTTCTCTGAAGGGCTATTTTGGAAAAGGTATCCTTTCAAGAAGTCGCCCAGTGCACAGCATTTCAGAACCTTCGCTGGTTACTAAGTGGCAAGGTAAATTGTGCCCATTTGTACTTCCATCACTATTCACAGAATCCCAGAATGTCAGGGGTTGGAAGGGACCTGGAAAGCTCATCCAGTGCAATCCCCCCATGGAGCAGGAACACCCAGATGAGGTTACACAGGAAGGTGTCCAGGCGGGTTGGAATGTCTGCAGAAAAGTAGACTCCACAACCGCCCTGGGCAGCCTGGGCCAGGCTCTGCCACCCTCACCAGGAACAAGTTTCTTCTCAAATTTAAGTGGAACCTTTTGTGTTCCAGTTTGTACCCATTGCCCCTTGTCCTATCACTGGTTGTTACCGAGAAGAGCCTGGCTCCACCCTCCTGACACTCACCCTTTATATATCTGTAAACATTAATGAGGTCACCCCTCAGTCTCCTCTTCTCCAAGCTGAAGAGCCCCAGCTCCCTCAGCCTTTCCTCGTAAGGAAGATGCTCCACTCCCTTAATCATCTTTGTTGCCCTACGCTGGACTCTCTCCAGCAGTTCCCTGTCCCGCTGGAACTGAGGGGCCACAACTGGACACAATATTCCAGGTGTGGCCTCCCCAGGGCAGAGTAGAGGGGCAGGAGAACCTCTCTGACCTACTGACCACCCCCTTCTAACCCACCCCAGGTCCCATTGGCTTCCTGGCCACAAGGGTCCAGTGCTGGCTCATGGTCACCCTGCTGTCCCCAGGACCCCCAGGTCCCTTTCCCCTACGCTGCTCTCTAATAGGTCATTCCCCAACTTACACTGGAACCTGGGGTTGTTCCTGCCCAGATTCAAGACTCTACACTTGTCTTTGTTATATTTCATTAAATTTTTCCCCGCCCAGCTCTCCAGCCTGTCCAGGTCTCTGATGGCAGCACAGCTTCCAGTGTCAGCCACTCCTCCCAGCTTGGTGTCACCAGCAAACTTGCTGACAGTCACTCTATTCCCTCATCCAAATCATTGATGAATATACTGAATAATCCCGGCCCCAGCACTGCCCCCTGAGGCACTGCACTGGATACAGGCCTCAGCTGGACTCTGCCCCATTGACCACGACTCTCTGGCTTCTTCCCTTCAGCCAGTTCACAGTCCACCTCACTACCCGGTCATGCAGACCACACTCCCTCAGTTTAGCTATTCTGATAGTACTTTTCACTCTTTCACTCATTGAAGATACGTACTTAGAAGTTACACACAGAAAATAATCTCTGTACTGGGTCAGATCAAGGATCTGTCTCTGCTGGTGGCCGGTACCAGATTCCCAGGAAAATACAGGGCCAGTGAATGTGTTGATAGCTCCTCAGTGTGTTCTCCAGCCTTCACTGGCCTGTTGCATAGGAAGTCTGTAATTAAAGGTATCATCCCTGGACTTTTCTTCCTATAGCTGTACAGTTTTTATTCATTTTAATCTGTAAATTTTAGTGTCCATGAAATCATGGGGCAAAGATATGTGACATTTTTAATCTGCTTATAGCTAATTACATCTGGTCTGCTCTTTTTACAGGCTGGAGAAAAATAGCGTATTTAGTTGTTCTGCTTGTGCAGGGTGTTCAGTCTTTATCTCTGTACCTTTTCTAGTTCTGCTGTGTCCTTCTTTAATACATGTTGGGCCAAAATGGCATAGAGGATTGAAAATGTGCTTAAATATTAGACTGCAGATTGCCTCAACGCTCAAAATAACATTTTTATATTGGTGAAATAATGCATGATTTTTCTTTTTACAGGTGCTAACATAAATATGCCTATAATTACATCAAAAAAGTAAGTTCATTTACTTTTTTTTTTACCCAGATGATTCTGTTTTATGTTTTATCTTGCTGTTTTTCAGATAGTTGGTTGTGTACACGCTGGTGACTTGCTTTTATTTCCGTTCTTTGTATTTCATTTATAAACCACATTAGAAAAAGCAGAAATAGAGTAGATGATATTCAGCATGGTTTTTCGTGTAAGCTTGCAGTATTAATTGCTGCCTAGAAGCCAGGATTGAAAGAATGCATAGTGTAATAGTATGGATAACTAATTCATTAAAACATCAACCATAATAAACTTGTTCTTTAGCTGAGGAGGAGAAATAGATGTTTCTGAGGCAGGCTACTTAAAATAGTTTTCCTAATTCCTTATTGAATTAATACAGCGTGGGCTGAAGCAGCTCTTGATTTGTGTAAAACATAAATGTTTTACCTTTCTTTTCTAAGTCTCTATTAACATCGCTAGTTTGTACATTTAAGAAAACAGAATGTTGAACCACATATTTATTTTGCTCTGCTTAAATGGTATATTTACTAACTGCAAGAGTGTGCAAGTTAGTTACTCTGTTTGCTTTAATCCTATGATAACTTAAAAAAAAATAAGTTTAAAAATTAAGCCCCTTCAGTCCTCAACTTTAGGTAAGGCAAACAGCAGCAGTATTACTGCTACTACAGTTATTACTGTGTGCAGATATGCTTTGTGTGTCAGCAAATACAGCTGAGCATCGAAGTGTCATTGCATTGTGCAGAAGCTGCGTTATGATCTGTCTCAGGAGAGATCTGTAAGTGCAAACTATATGGTAATTAAATCACAGGACAAATAGGAGTCTATTTTTTATAACAAGAAGTACAGCACTGAATCATATGGCTTTATTATGAGACTTCAGAGGGACTCAGATTTTGTGTTGACATATGAAATTTGCATTTAATTATCTTTGCAGTTCCTCATTACCTGGTCTGTATTTGCTGTGTTAGGATTTTATCTGGGGAAATAAAGAATATTGGATTGGAGTTGTCCGGGTTTGAATAACGACAGCTGTACTCACCTACCTGTAACTTTCACAAAATGAAGATTAATGTCTTTGACTGGATATTACTGTTATCTTTCAAGGAGAAATAATTGAAGGGCAACTAAAAACTGACAACTGGGATTATCATAATTGAAAAATATTAGGAATACTTACAACTTCCAGCTACTATCTCACTGATGGGATTATCATTATTTCTCAGGGATGTGAAAATGAAGGTAGTTGCTGCTTAAGTTTTTTATGCTGGTGCTTTTGGCTACACCATTGCTACTTCAAAGATAGTTACAACAGAGTTGTAGTTAGCTGCATAATAGATGAAGTGTGTGAGAGATATGCATGCAAAGTCTTGTTGCGTGTTTTAACCATGCAAGCTCTGATACCAAGATGTTTTTGAAAGAAATTCAGGCTTAAGGCTTCTGTGGGAGGAAGGAGTTTTTGCTTGGTGAAGTTTTTCTTGCAACTCTGTAGCAGTAGTCATTGTGCAACATTCCCTAACAGTGTTTGTTGGCGCAGAAATTTAAAATGCAAAACAAAGTCAAAGAGGGGAGCAGAATCCTGGTGATCAGTAATGGCATCTGCAGCTTCTCGAAGACCAGAGTCCTGTTCCATTGTGCGTGTTGTATTTTGCATAGCGGTTATTGGGCGGCGTGTTCAGATTTGCTTTGTGAACTGTGTTGAGTCATCTTTTTTTAAGGTGCTAAATAAAAGATGTAACACCCTAGAACTTCTCATTTATTTCACTAGGTACCAGCGGCGTGTTCAGTGGGCTAAAAGTATTTTGCAAGAGCAAGGATTTGATGACGGCTCGGTTACCAGAATTCTTGAAAATTACACAAAGCCTCTTGAGCTGCCATTGTTAAAAGAGGATGGAACCGAGCCAGCCGGAAATAGTTGCAACAGTATGGGCCCAAATAGAGAACTTTCCAGACAGTCTTCTACAGATACTGGAAATGTAGGAGCCCTGAGTGCTGAGAACCAGAATGCTGGCCGCAAGCAAGCCCGTTTGGAAGGGGACCCGCCGTGTGCTTCTGTGGCCGTATGTGGCTCTAAAGAACAGCAGCAAGGGGACTCGAAAGAGAGAGCCGAAGCGTCCTGCCAGGAGCACGGTTTTCTCGTGTGTTGTGGCTGTGAGGCGAAGGAGAGCGTGGAGCAACGGTCCTGTGAGACGATCGAGTCAAAAGAAGGTGCTCCAGAATACGTCTTGGTGGAAGAGGAAGATGAAGGCAGTTTACATCCAGAAGGTGACTCTGCTCACGAGCAAGAAAATGTAAGGATGAGGAGCATCCTAATCTTTTAGTAAAGTTATATAATCAGTGCTATTTTCAGAATTCAGTATTTTATCTAGGTTTAGTAATATATTAATTTTTTCTTGTAGCTTGTCAAGAAGGAAAAACTAGTATGCAGAAGAAATCCATTTAGCATTTCTGAATATTTACAACTCAGCTTGGAAGAGGTACGTTTCAAGTACAGTACAAGTTGTTTTACTTTTAATCTGAAAAGTAAACATTAAGCTGTATTACAATGTAATTCAATACCTGCTTCTAAAGTACAGGGTTCTCTGTTGTCTCTAAAGTATTTGGACTGTCTTAGTCATTAAACATATTTTTAATAACTGGAGACAGTTACGTGATATGGTTAAAAAATATATGAATAGTCCAATCCCAATCGATTTATATGAATAATCCCACTGACAAGGACAGCACTGATAGGACTTAAGTATAGAAATACCAGGAATATAACATTTGTATAAATCCTGCGTTGATTGTGCTGCTTCTAAATATATTCACGTGTTAGTTTTAACACAGCGCCTTCAGGAGTCGGCAGCAAGTGCATAGACTTGTTGTAGTGCTTTGTCTGTTGAAATGTGAAGGTCATGAAGACAAATCTCTAAGGAAACTTTCAGGCAACTTGTTGCTCTTGGTGACATTAGGATTCTTGTATAAAATGAATCTGAGCCTTCATTCTTGAATGGAATGTAAACTACAGGTGGAGTCTAGCTGTAGTTAAACTCATTATTTTTATTTTTCAGGCTTTTTTCTTGGTGTATGCTCTGGGATGTTTGAGTATTTATTATGGTGAGGTAAGAGATGGGATTAATTTTGGATTTCTGTGGATATTATTAGTTTGGATATGTTTTGGTCTGAAATGTTTACTGACTATGGCGGGATTTTATGCTGTTAATTCTGAAGGAGGAAATACCAAACAGACTAATTAGGAAGTTTTTGTTATAGGTAAGAATATTTCTGTTTATTAAATACTGGTCTGAAAGTGTTATGTTTACTAAGGCAAATTTAGCTAAGCACAGTCCTGCAGAGAAAGGTTTTTCTCATAATTTAGGCAGGAAATATGGGGAAAGCAAGTGTGGAAGGAATAATGTGAATACTCTCTCCTTCCCGAAACAGGAGAATTCTTCGGAGTAAGCATTGATCTATATCAAGCTACTGTTAATGTAATGACAAAATAATTGAAACTTATGTGTCTAGTTCAAAATGTAACATATTTTCCTTTAAACAAGAGCATTATGGGACTGATTGTGAAATGCTGAAAAAAACCTACTCCATGGAGTAACAGGTTTCTGTCTTATGTTTAAGGATTGCGTCTTTATTGCCCAAAGTTCACACTCTTAGCGGTGGACTGTGATATCTGATATTTGACTGTTATGCTCTAATATACATAGTATTTATACTGTATTAAATAGTCATATTAATGCCTTTGGTTGTGATTTTTAGGAGCCCCTAACTATTTTGAAGCTATGGGAAGTTTTCAGCGAAGTCAAGCCCAACTTTAAAACGACGTACATGGCGTATCACTACTTCCGCAGTAAGGGCTGGGTTCCCAAAGTCGGACTCAAGTATGGAACAGATCTCTGTGAGTAGCTTCCTTACAAAAATGGGATCATTTGCAGCCAACTTCTCTTCAGGCAATGCCAGACTCCAGTGCCAAAGCTGAGCAAAGTACATGCATCTCATGATTTGTTTAGTGGAAGCCGGGCTTCTGCTCAGCTTACTGCTAAGTCTGTTTGTATGTTGTTTTTTCTCTTGGGTCAGAGGAGGGGGAAGGGACTTGCTTATTTGCTAATGTTGGAGTTTTTAATCTTACAGAAATAATCAGTAGCATCCATAATCCCTTGCTTAGTAATTCAAGAAGTACATTCAGCTCATGTCAACATAAACAGTACAGTAACACCTGTTGTTACAGGAAAATGTGCATAAAGGGAGATATTTTTTAATGTATGCACACAAACCAGCAGATGTTTTAATACTGCTGAAGCAGTTTTATAATTTAGGGGTTCATGTATTTGAGTACATCGAGGTTGTGCTGAGCTGGTCCTTTAGATCAGTGTGTAGATTTGGCTGAATTCACCATCTCTGTTCTTAGTAGCTTGGACTGCAGATGGGGTTTTGCTATTGAGCACCTGGTGTATACGTGAAATTGTTCACCCTTCTTTTGTGTTCTGGCCTTTGTTGTTTAGTGTATCACTGCCTTTGGATTTGTGCCAGACGAAGGAAGTGGATTAGTTTAGACTAGTGGGGGATTAGTTTAAACCAGTGGGAGCTCTTACCCCTGAGCTCCGCAGGCTTCTTTTTCTTTGGCAATACTTTCGTAGGATTGGTATTAATTGCAATTACATCATTTGCAAATCATGGTTGTTGCTGGAATTAAATGCTGATCGTCCTTTTCCTGACAGGGTCTGGGCAGCTGTATAGGATAACCTGCGCTAGTTAAAGTCCCCTCTTACAGGCTCGTGACCAATGGAAGAGAGGACACGAAACTTTTTAGCTCTGTTACAGCAGAGCAGCCGCCATGAGTCTTGTGTTATCTTGGCTAGAGGAGGAACTTCTAGGGGGTCTGGTGGGCAGCATTTAAGAACTTGTGCCCTTTGCCTCTCCTAAAACTTGTGGAAAATGCTTGTTTGAAGCAGAACCTCGGTGGCTTATTGGGATCTTTCATGTGTACTCCAGTGGCTTAACTTCCATTGTGAATACAGCGTTAAAAGCACGAGTCAGTTGCAGAAAAATTCCATCCTAAACTGTTTGCCATGGCAATTGCTATCTGTCCTTTGACTTTGTCTTCTACCTGCCACTGCCCTGAGCCACCCTGCTGCTCCCATGGCAGGGTTTGTCTCTTCCCTCTCTCTTCACTTGCTGGGACAACTTAATTCTGAGCAGAATTCAGAGGTGTTGACGTTTTGTCTTGTTTCATTAAAACTTAAGAGAACATTTGAAAATATTTATGGACCCAGGTATTAAACTCGGATGGAAACTCAGATTATCTAACTAAGGTGCTTCTCTTTCATTTCAGTGCTCTATCGAAAAGGCCCCCCCTTCTATCATGCAAGGTTTGAAGCTCATGTTTCTGTCTCATTTCTTAGTTTCAAATTAGTATATTTCTCTCCCTGGTTAAGCACATATTCTTCACTAAAAACCCTTTGCCAGTTACATTCATACTGGCTATTCAAAAGTCCTTTTAGCAGCGGTATTAAATAACACAATTTCATTGAATTCATATAACAGTAATAAAACATCACAAATTAAAAGTTGGAATGAGCATTTTTAGCACTCGTGGTGAATACACTCAGGAAAGTAATTTGATTTAGTAATATTGACTTTTAAAAAGAAATTGTATGGATATGTATGGATTATGTAATTTGGGAGAAAAAAGCTGTTAAGGGATGATAATTGTCTTTATTTGCTAGCAAGTCAGGTTGAACTCCTAGATAATAAATTGATTGTGAATGTCAGATTGGCATTCCTAAGAGAATGCTACAAACATCAGTAGAAGGGTGGGGAGGGAAAGTCCCAGTACATTCACAGCTTCATCTTTTCTCCTCTTTGCTTAGTAAAAAGAGACTCAAGTTTCAAAATTTGCTCACTGCCCACTGACATATTAACACAAATTTTAGGCTCTTAATTCTTAAGTTTCATGATATTCCTAATATGGTGGTTTTCTCTCTGTGAATTGTCCCGTCTGCTTTGTTTTCCAGTTACTCTGTCCTTGCTGAATTAGTTGATGATAGTTTTGAAGGTTCTCTTCGCAGACCACTCAACTGGAAGTCCTTGTCTGGCTTGAACAGAACCACTGCTAATGCTTCTAAGGTAAGGTAAGATGTTGGGTTTAAAATGGCTCTAAAAAGATAAATGTACAGTTTAGTTCCAAAGAACAGGGAGTTGGAGTGAGGCTGGAAAGAGAAGCCTTCTCTTTCTGATCTAACACGTTGAGTTGGCAGTAGGCAAACAGGGGGTTCCTTTGTCAATATCCAGATGAATTCTGGAAGAAGCTTAATAAAGTTCTGTCACCCATGGGAACATTAAAAGTTGTGTGAGGAGCAGAAGGAAGACCTAAGGGACACGTCTTTCCTGCTTGCCACTTCTGTTTTAAAGCCCTCTCCATCTACCAGCATTTTCTTTTGAACAGTGAAACTGAAAGTTTCCAAAATGTTTTCTCTGTGATAGAACCTCAGACATGGCCCTTCTGTACTCATAGCTGTATTGCTCAGGTGTTGTGTTGCAATTCTACTTTATCTGATAGCAATATTATGCTTTGATAAGAAAAATGAGATGTGCATTTTATACAGCTCTCCCCTAGCTTGGTTTGCAGAAGGCATCTTCTAGGAAACTTGGTATCTGCATTTCTAATTAATCTAAAACTCGTATAGAAAGGAATCGGTTGGAATTAATCTATCCATGTGTTCCATTTGCCAACAGGAACTGATGTTATGCTATTTGATCAGACCATCTGACATGACTGAAAAAGAGATGTCGACACCAGAATGTATGAAAAGAATTAAGGTTCAGGTGAATAATTCTTTATCTTCTTTGCCTTGGGGCAGCTGGACCGCTCACTGTAAGAGCCCCCTGAACTGTCATTTGCTCTTCAGCACGCTTTGGTTTTTGCAGGCATAGCTGCAGTAAAATAAACAAGATTCCTTTGTGCCCCAATGCATGAGAAGTGCATTGCAGGCTCTTTAAATACTTCAGATCTTCTAAGTTTTGGTGTTGCTACTACAGTGAATGTAAGCATTTGCATGGGGACACAGGGGTACCTGAAGAGACTGTAAGGTTCATGTATATTAAAAAATGGAGAAAAATGTGGTGGTGTTTTTTAACTTCCCACTTCCATAACAGTTGCTTTTTTTATTTCAGGAGCTGATTGTAAGTCGCTGGGTTTCTTCCCGTGAGCGCAGCGAGCAAGATGAATTTTAACTGACTGCAGAGGAAAGGCTTTTTATTTTGAAACCACATCTTATTGTTTTTTACATGATCTTCTCATGATGAACCATTACCTCAGAACAGTTTCTATCAACATACTGAGTTGGTATGTATAAATGCTATTTAAAATGAGGTATATCCTCTTTACTGTCGAGAATGTTGTATTGAAAAACATAACTAAACTGCATAGGAAGGGAAAAAAATTAAAGCTGTATTCCAACTCAAAATACTTGTTTCCTTAAAGCTTACAAATATGTATCTTTGACATACATTGATGGCTAGACTGTGGTGATTAGAGGCCTGCGGAGCCACGCGCGTCCCAGCCCTCAGTGTCTGCCTGAAAGCTGAAGCAATGAGGGATCAAACGGTTTTCCACGAATTCCTCACAGATTCTTGAGTCGAATTTGGGGATTGTAAGGCTGACTTCCCTTTGCAGCTCAGCACAGGGCCCTACAGTTCTTCAGAAATGAGGACTTAACCTTGATAGTCCTCAAGTTTGCTGCTGTTTTTTAACTTGTTAATTATAATGAGTCAAAGAACCTTTTGCAGTACCAATGGTACCCTTCTAATTCAACCAAAAACTGACTTTGTGGCCTTCATGAAGGTGCACAAACTGCAGTATGGGAAGAGATTGACTTGTTGCGATTTTGAGCATTGTAACACATTGCTGTTAGTGGTCCCAGCTGAAAGTGCTTATTCTCACAAGCACTGCTCAGAACTGAGGAACTTTGCCCAGATTGTGCAAGGATTTAAGTGAATTCTGGGGTTGGGCAGCTGACAGCAAAGGCGTTAGGCAGCAGGGAGTGCCGGGGCACCTTTCCCCGTTGTGGTGAGATGTCTTCCTTCCCTTGGGATTTGCAGCGCAAGATTCCCCCTCAAAAGCAAGAGCCTAACTGTGCCCCCAGGATGCCCTGACTGCATGTTGATGCCCTTTACTTCTGTTAAACATGGGTTACAGCATAGAAATTTGCTGAGGTAGTGAGAGGAAGTCAGTCTCTCTAGCTTGGCAACCAGAAGTCGCACTTTCATTCCTTGCTTTTTTCTCTGTTATCCAGCAGCTACAACGCTCTGCATTTTTTTTCATAGCACATTCGTACTTCTTTGCCCTGGCATATGTTAAAAAGACTGGGAGACACCGCTGCGTTGGTGTGCAGTGAGTTTCAGCCCGTGCTGCGCAGCTCTGCCGTGCCACACTAGGTGCCTGCTGCTGCTTTTTTCTAAGACTTAATCATCTAGATTGCACGTTCCTAAACGCCATATTTGCTATTGCTAAGCTGTGTTTGGAAAACAAACCAACCACCCCAGCAGGTATCCAACTGTCTTTCAAGTCAAGCCAGGAGGTTTCAGTATCAGCTACGCTGCATTTTAAGTTACTGCTGCTTTAGGTTCAGGCATTTGCTTTCCATCATAGTCTTTGATGAAGAGGCTTCCTTCCTTCACTGCGCTGTTATTATTTCCCTGTGTCATGAGAACACATTTGCTGCAACCGTAATGATGCATTACAGCTGGTGACAGTTACACTGTTCTGGATTTTCTATGTGCTGTTGCCACTCACTCTAAAAGGAGTTTTGCCTTCTGGCTGCAGGAAATTTTGCAGAGCTGGTCAAACTTCTGTCAACTCAGGCCCACCAAACACAAAACCGCAATCTTGTTTACTTAAGCAGTTCAGATTGTAAAATTGTGTCGTGAATGCAGGAGACTACACACAATTCCAAGTGGAAGATTTGCTCGTCTTTGCTTTCATTTAGTATGTTCCTACTGGAAAGAAGTAAACTGAAAATGTTGATTGCATAATAGCTTTCCCAAGCGGAACAGGTACGTATGTGTTGACTGTACGTGGCAAGGTGTTTTATTTCTAGCTGCAGATGACGGTACTTCATGTTTCAGTACTGTTGGATCAAATAACTTACACTAGACAGTTGTACAACACCACTGATACTTGCCATTATATTTATATTTTACCAATTGAAATACAGTATTTAAATGAAGAACGGATTCACTCCAAAATAGCATACCATGATTTATTTTTGTAAGCCAAATCCTAGCTGAAGAATTCCGCACTAGGAGTGGGTGGACAGCAGCCAAATTGCGTGTTTCAAGCTGGTTGTCTCCATTGTGTTGTGCTTTTTTTAATATGCTTTTAATGGAGCTATTATTTAGAATTTAGCAAGAAGTGGAAGAACATGGCGGGGGGGGAAGTGTGTAAAGTGTGGTGTCTGCAGCTGGAGAGCGTTGCGGGGCAAGGCTAATGCAGTTTGTGTATAAAAACGTATAGACTAGATGTGAACAAAACCCCAATTGCTTGAGATTACTTCTCCATCTTCGATAAAATAGGACTTACATGTTCACTGAAACCAGAAATTAGTAGAAGTGGAAAAAAGCTGGTATTATTTTCTTTAATTAGAATATAAATAAATAAAGTGAAATTGCACAAAATTATGGACTGCAGAATTTTGACCTCAGCATACATGTCTGTGTAATGCACAAGAGATAAAAGTGCTATTGGAGGATCTTTTTAACTTAGATTTCTTTTTGTTAAGTTCTAAAGTTTTGACTCCAATGTAAATCCTGAGGAGTCTGTGGCTTATTACAGATACTAATAGAGACAGACACTAAATTATTACCCTTTAATACTAAGCATCTGTTTTGCGTTGAGGAATAAATGTACAAAATGTAAAGAAGAATTGGAAAATAAATATATCTGGCAAAGAGGCAGGATTTACTTGTTATATTTATTAGTAATTAAAGGAAAGGAAAATAACTTTGCATGTCGTGAATCTGCATTAAGTCTTGGACTTTGGATTTCAGTAGCACACAAGCACAAATTCCCTTTTTTCCCACTCATAGTGAACAAATGTGACAGGAAAAAAAAAAAAACAACCACCATTTTCGTTTGCTACAGCTTTAGGTACCACAGTTCACTTGTTAAGCCCTTAACTACACAGCAGTTACGATCTGTGGTATTGAGTGTCCTGGCAGAACAGACCATATAGTGATTGTAAATGGAACTTTTTTCCATAGGAATAGTTCTCAAGGAAATTTTCTGTAGTGTGTACATTGTATCTATGTTATTCATTCACATGCACAAGTTCAGGTTCCTGATCCTTCCACGAAGTGCAGGTCAATGTGTAAAGTTAATTGTGCAATTAAATACGTTAGTAGATCATGCATCTTAATCCCTGAGATTTGGAGTCTGAAGACTTTTCCTGTTGCAGGTTGTAGATGTTTTAATATAGCAACTTGTCACGTTCAGCCCAGTTCTTCCTGCTGGGGAAGGGGAACAATGTAGAACTCGTTAGCCGTTAGCTCCTGGTGCACAGTGATGTATCGGGCAGCTCTCTTTGTCTGTGGCATCACAAATCTCTCTGTAAATTCACTTTTACTCATTTCCCGTTTTCCCTGTGTGGTCAGGATGCTGTTAATGAATGCCAGTGCGTATGTGTAGCAGTTGTGCTCGTGTTCATCATACCTAGGAAAAACATCTCGTTAGTAAGAGTTAGCCCTAATCCCTTAATTACTGTGCATGGAGGAATATTTTACGGAGTGAAAGAAGGAAGTGCGTTCTCTCCAGGAACTATTGCCACTTTCATGCTGATGTTTAAAAATATATTCTGTTCATCTCGAGTTGTACTTTCCATGCAACTGTGACCATTGGAAAAAAAATGGCTGCAGACTTTCCAGTAATTTATTTTTTATGCTTATTTGGCTTTTACCTTGCTAACCTTTGCTCTTCCATGTATTGTTACTCTATCTTGAACCCTTCTTCCTGCAGCAGTGATGTTAATTGTGTGCCACCATGTGCACTTCCTTCAGCGTGGCATTAACTTGGACGCTTAGTTAAAATCAAATCAATTCCATCAGTAATATGTTGATACAGTCGCTGTACAGTGTGCCAGTCAAACTCCTGCTGGCAATAATTTCTGCCCATTGTGCAAGGACAGAAACACTAACTGAATAGAAGAAGCAGTGATTTAAAATGTTCTTGCCTTTTTTTCTTTCTCACCCGCTACCCTAACCTAGGAGCATATGGCACTTCACTGTTCTTCTCACGGTCAGAGTTTCTCGGGTTCTCCCCAGTGTTTCACATTGGCCACTACCAATTTCAGTAATTTATCCACTCGCTCCCCGCAGTGCTGCTTTGTCCTCTGGCCCGGTACAGCCGCATTGGACACAGACCTGCCTCTGCCGAATCCTCAGGCTTCCTCCCTAATTGCCTCATCATCCGTCATTCTCCCCCATTCTTCCTGGCCCTGTGACTCGTTCCTTGCCTTGTACTCCTGGTACAATTTTCATTTTTGTTTGCAGACAACCTTTGTATTTATAATGCAAAAGACTCTGTAATATACTTCTCACTACCATCTGTGTCTTCCCGTTAGCATCCCATTTTTGGGAAGCATGTCTTTATACCCTGACAAGCAAACCTGGTATCTCTCAGTAATTTCAGATATTGGTGGCTGTGGCTGCTGTTCTTTGCTGCTATGATAGACTATCCTTCCAGTAAATGAAAAGCAATCAAGAAAATTAGAATCAGGCTTGGCCTGAACCCAAAGGAGTTACAGGATTAATTTAGCGCAGTTCCTGTTCATTGAAAAAATAGAGGAGTTAATTTAACATCTCAAAAATTCTATTGTAGGTCAAATTCTTTCATCTTCTGGTATTAGGGAGATAATACGTTATTTCTGAAATTGTATAGTCCAGTGCATAATGCATTGCTAGAACCTGCTTTTGATTTGTTGTGGGTTTTGTTTTCTTTTATGCAAGATGATGTCTATGTTCACTCACTTTAACACAGAACGATGCTCAGGCCGCTTGTCACACATGTGGTCACTGAGCAGCAGTTCCAGGACGGGTGTTTTCCTGGAGAGCAGGTCACTGATGTGGCAGCGCGTGTTTTAGCCGGGCTGTGTAACTTGTAACGCTCTCATTGGGCATTGACTTCAAGGAAAGCTACAAAGAACCAAACGTTCTCGGTGGAACATACCGGTTTAATTCAAAATATGTGGAAGTCTTTCTGTATTTAACTATCCAAAGCAATGTTATGAGCCAGCTGGAAATGAGCCTGTTTCCCATTTCTGGTCATTGACAACAAAGAAGTCACCTAGATGCGAGATCTGGGCAAGAATCCCATCAGTGTGGTCAGCCTGTGCAAGCAAATACACCTAAAACTGTTGAAACTTGGAAGAAATAATTACAGAATTGCACCTGGACTTCCTTTCTCAGCACTGTCCTCTTAAAGGTGACGCTTCATTGAACTGTTTCACAGAAAGTTATTTTGTTGCTGGAGAAAACTTCCCTAAAATGATTTTAGAGCTTTTACATTCCAGCAGATGAGTTTGTTATTTAGAAATCTAAAATATTCTCTCTGTTCAGCACAGCCTGTACATTTCAAGACAGCCTGACAGCGTTGTTCAGACTGGTTTGTTAGAAATGTATGTTTGAAAGGAGCGAGGCTCTGAATGAACAACGGAATAGCCCCATTTCTCATCCCAGACTAAAAACTCCTCTTGCGTCCAGCTTTTAAACTCCGTACCTGTGAGGAAGCCAGGCCTGTCCCGCGGAAAACTCCTCCAGGAGCTGATCCCACTGCTGCAGCAGCCCAAACATGTGTGGCTGTACCAGCGGGACACTGATGCACTGCTCCCAGCCCGTCCCAGCTCTCTGAACGCCCTCTGCATCGTAATTATACACCACGCCTGCAAATAAAAGCAGCAGATTGTCAGGTGGCACTGGAGGGTCTGATCCATGGCCTTTGGAGTTGGTTTTGTTCTGTTTTTGGTGATGAAAGCTACTACTGTTTTTCCACGCTGACATTCTTTCTTGTGCTGGCTGTACCACGGGCTTCCCATTGGTGGCCTCTGTGGCTACAGAGTAGAAAATGCAGCACTTGCTTTTATCACAAACCTGGTCTTATTTTTACAGTGCAACTTCAGCTGCCTTCTGCTGATGCAAGCAACTTGAGCACAACCAGGCTTCTTTTTTAAACCCACACATGAGACAGCTTTTATATTAAAGAAACATCTCAAGTGAGGTTTTGCAGGTGGGGCCTACTGTAGCAGAACCTGATACAATTTTTAATGTGGGGATTTTTCTTTTTAACGAGGGGTATATTTTAGAATTAGCAAAAACTGTGCTTAAGTCAAAACTTCCTGAAGCTACTTTCAAAAAGCAGGCTGTGAAGCTTTTTATTCCCTGCATCAGGAATAAAGTCACCTGTCCATTCTATCCTGTGCAGTACGAGAGGTGCTTGGCTTTGATTTGGAGCTTTGTGTGTGCTTGCTGCTGCAAGGTGAAAGAAATTCTTTGGAGTCAACATTTTATTTTGATCTTTATGTGATATTCTTCTGTAGGGAATAGCTGAGTGCCCAGTTCTGACACCTGTGGCGTGCTGAGGAAGCAACAGCTGAGCACCAGCTCTTGGGATGCTGCAGCTGGCATCCGCAACAGGTACCAGGGGCGGCTCTGAAATACCTGTCGTGCAATTTAGATTGTCACAGGTGGAGGGGACAGACCTGAGGGGTGACTCATTCATGGTCATCAATATGGAAAGGGGGAGTGTCAGGAGGATGGAGCCAGGCTCTTCTCGGTGACAACCAGTGACAGGACAAGGGGCAATGGGTGCAAACTGGAACACAGGAGGTTCCACTGAAAGATGAGAAGAAACTTGTTCCTGGTGAGGGTGGCAGAGCCTGGCCCAGGCTGCCCAGGGGGGTTGTGGAGTCTCCTTCTGTGCAGACATTCCAACCCGCCTGGACACCTTCCTGTGTAACCTCATCTGGGTGTTCCTGCTCCATGGGGGGATTGCACTGGATGAGCTTTCCAGGGCCCTTCAACCCCTGACATTCTGGGATTCTGTAAACCGGGCATACAGTCTGAATACAAGATACAGGAGATGGGCTGTAAGGAAATATGAAACACTTTTTACCATTACTGTTGGTTATTCCAACATGAAGATCGGATTTCCCGTCGTATCCTCTGAAACAGAAAGAGGGGTGTTGGTGGTGCTGCAAGGGCCGACAGAACCGTCCCAATCCCGGCTGTGTCGGAGCAAAAGGCACAGGATGGAGGCACCGAGCTGGTGTCTGTGGCTGCGATGGGATGAGGAGGCGAAGCTGCACCAAAAGCACCAAAAAGGTGTTTCCCTTCCCAGAAAAGGTTTGGTCAGGACTGGCACAAGGGTCAGGTGTGCACCCTTGGGTACCAGCCTGGCAATGGCAAAACCAGGGAGAACGTGGCCCAAGTGTGATGGAGCGGCTGAGGGACCTGGGGGGTTCAGCTGGAGAACAGGAGCTGAGGGGAGACCTTCTGATCTCTGAACTGCCTGAAAGGAGCTTGGAGCCAGGGGGGTCGGGCTCTGCTCCCCAGGAACAAGCGCCAGGAGCAGAGGAAACAGCCTCAAGTTGCGCCAGGGGAGCTTGAGGTTGGATCTGGGAACAATTTCTTCCCCAAAGGGCTGTGGGGCATTGGAACAGGCTGCCCAGGGCAGTGCTGGAGTCACCAGCCCTGGAGGGTCGGACAGACGGACATGAGGTTCTCAGGGACATGGGTCAGTGCCAGGGGTGGGTAATGATTGGACTCGATGATCTTGAGGAGCTTTTCCACCCGAAATGACTCCGTGCTGAGGCGGCGCCCCCGCCCGCTCCCCCCGCAGCCCCTACCCGAGGAAGGTTCCAGCCGTGGGCCGCAGGAGGAAGGCGCGGGGCTGGCGGTGCCCGTGTCGGAAGGGGCTGGGCAGGCGCAGCGGGGCGTCGGGCAGGTCGGAGCCGCGCAGGGGGCGGCCGCAGCTGGGACAGCGCTCCGGGGCCCGCCGGCTGAAGATGGCGGCGCCGCAGTGCCGGACACGCACGATGGCGGCCTCCGCCATGGCGGCGCTCCGCCCCGCCGCCCCGCTCTCTATGGTCGCACCGAGCGGCGCTCTAGCCCGGCCCCCCGCGGCGCCGTGAACGGCGTTACTGCGGGGGCGGCGCTGGGCCCGGCGCTGGGCGGCAGGATGAGCACCCGGCAGGTCACCTGCAGGTGGGTCCCCGGGGTGTCCCCACACGGCCCCGGAGCCACCCGGGACCCTCTCGGGACACGGTCGCGTCGCGGAAGCCTCCCCGGGCCGGGCCTGGCGCGGCGGGGCCGGGCCGGGCCTGTGGGGCCTAGTGGGGCCTAGGCCGCGGGACCGCGTTCTTCTCAGCCCCCCCGGGCCTGTGGAGCCTGGTGGGGCCCGGGCCGTGAGACCGCGTTCTCCTCAGACCCCCGGGCCGGGGGCAGCGATCGGCGGCCGGGCTGTGGGGGCCGAGCGCGGTGCCACCTCCGCTCCCCGTCCCCAGGGCCGGGCGGGAAGCGCCGCCGAGGTTCCGCCGGTCCCTGAGGCCTCTGAGCAGCGCCGCTCTCCGCAGGTATTACATGCAAGGAGTGTGTCGGGAGGGAAACAAGTGTCTGTTCTCGCATGATTTGGCTACAAGCAAATCCTCCACCATCTGCAAGTATTACCAGAAGGGACAGTGCGCCTACGGAACGCGCTGCAGGTAAAGAGCCGGCTCGCCTTGGGACGGGGTTCTAAAGAACTGCACATAATAATCGTGTGTGCTCAGCTTTAAACCCGGGGAGTCAAAGATCAAGGTGACAAAGGGAATGAAATAATGTATTAAATATGAGCTTTTCTCCCAGTACCAAAACCAGCTTATGGATCCAGTATTATAGTTTTACTCTGTCTTGGCTTCTGCAGTTATTTCAGTCTGTAGAAATTAAACTTTAGATTTCATTTATGTTTTTTATCTGGTTCTTACTTTAGTAAAGCCAATTAAATGCAAAAAACCCTTTCAGTCCCACATGAAATAGCACTTGGCTGCACGTTTCCTTCCAGACGATGAAGCGGCTGGAAGCAGGACTGTCTGGGCAGCGCTTTGCGCTGTTGTCCCGGTGCAGCTCACAGCCTCCTTTGTGCAGATCCTAAGGCACAATTTTGAGGACTTTCAGTTCTGTCAGAGCAAAGTGTTTTTCTTGCGCTCCCCTGGGTTTGAGGGGAAAGCTGGACGGTCCCACACCTTTTCCTGGAGTCTTCCGGTTACAACTCCTTGACAAACGCTCTAGTAAATACTGTGCGTTAGTTAATGGCGTAACATTCCATCAGGGACGTGCCACGGGGCAGCCCGGGGCTGCTTGGTGGAAAATGCAGATCACGTATGAGAAGCTGGTGTTCGTGCCTTTGCCTGACGAGAGCAGGATCTCACGCATTGCTGGGATTGCAGCAGCTTCCTTGTGTTTCCTTTGCCTCATTCATGGTACCAAACTGGGATCTGCAGATGGAACATTAGTGATTTCTGCAGCTTCCATTAGCTGCTCACGTTAATTAGCGATGTATAACGCTGCTGATGGCCGTGTCGCTCAGGGCACTGTGTCACACACAGACTGGGCCGTAGCAATGGCTGCAAAGTGTGTTGCTTTTTTACTCCAGCTGTGTTGCAGGAGTTCGGGGCACTCTGTGCAGGAGCAGTTCATGCTACAGCACATCTGTGAGCGTGTACGGGCCCTGAGCATGGGATGAGAAACAGATGTGGACAACGTTTTTGTTCCCATCACAAATATTCTACAGCGTTCAGGTACATCCAGGGCTTTACTGGACCAGTCTGTTTACTGCACCGCTTGCTCCTGCTCTGCTGCTGGAGTGTATTTCTGTGCTTCACTGGATGTTTCAGGTCCTTTTCTATCCCATATGCAGACCCCACATCTTGTCCTGTGGTGTGGGAGCGGAAAGTTTGAGTGTTGCTGCTTGCAGGGGGAAACCAAGATCACAGAATGCTATTCCTTCCTGTGCAGCGTTTGGATGTTGCTTCTCTGAGAAATGCCAGCAAACCTGTTTGTGTGAGGGGATGACAAAGGTCTAATTTAATACGCACGTGAATAATGTTCTTTCAGCTATGCTCGGTGTCAGTGGAGAAGAAAATAGAGGTGTGCTTTGAGAGGCATCTGCTTTTTGAGACTGAGAAACCTTTTAGTCTGGCTTTGGAAGAGACTGAGCAGTTCAGTCAACTTGTCAGAACAATCCTTTTAAAGAAAAAAGGAGCTAATCGGTTTTATTTTGTTTGAATATACATCAGGGCTGTGTCCTGCCACTGTGCTGAGTTTAGCCTTTGAGTTCTGCCTTTTTCCTGTGGCAGGTACGATCACATCAGGCACCCACCGTCGGGGGGAGCGGCCCCCGCGCCACCTCCGCTGTCCTCAGCCGCGCCACACAGCCCCCGGCCCCCTCCCGAGCACGGCGCCCCCATCACCCGCAGCAAACTGCACGAGACAGGCAAGCGGGAGAAGAAAACGCTGGTGCTGAGGGACAGAAGTGAGTGGGATGGTGCCACCTGTGTCCTCCTCGGTGCTTCGTAGGAGTCAGGTGGTTTTTCTCCTTTTAATACTCGAGTTCTGTGGACGGCTGGCGAGGTGCAGTCACACTGCCCACCCCCTGAGGCCTCATTCCTGGAAACGCTCGTGCCTGTTGGCGCCTTTTCCTGCTTGTGTCCTGCTGACTGGTTTTAGGCGTTCCCTGAAGGATGGGGTTTGTTTTGGGCGATTTTTAGGGGTGTTATTTTGTTTTGATTTCTTTGGTTAAAATATCTCTGCCCCTCAGATCACAGAATCACAGAATGTCAGGGATGGGAAGGGCCCTGGAAAGCTCATCCAGTGCAATCCCCCCATGGAGCAGGAACACCCAGATGAGGTTACACAGGAAGGTGTCCAGGCGGGTTGGAATGTCTGCACAGAAGGAGACTCCACAACCCCCCTGGGCAGCCTGGGCCAGGCTCTGCCACCCTCACCAGGAACAAGTTTCTTCTCATCTTTCAGTGGAACCTCCTGTGTTCCAGTTTGCACCCATTGCCCCTTGTCCTGTCCCTGGTTGTCACCAGAAGAGCCTGGCTCCATCCTCCTGACACTCCCCCTTTCCATATTGATCCCCATGAATGAGTCCCCCCTCAGTCTCCTCTTGTCCAGCTCCAGAGCCCCAGCTCCCTCAGCCTTTCCTCACACGGGAGATGCTCCACTCCCTTCAGCATCTTGGTGGCTGCGCTGGACTCTCTCTAGATTTTTTTGTGCGTTCTGTTCTCAACATGAGGGTGTCTGAAATGCAAAAACCTGGCAGCTTTGTGCCAGGGTGCCAGGCACATGCCGGTGGAGGTTGTGCCAGCCCTTAGGGACAGCAGGACAGAGATGTCCTCTCGTGCCTGGCAGAGCAGGGGGCTCGTGCACCAAGTGGGGCAGTTGCCCTTGTGTGAAATGAGGGGACTTTTTAATCCTACTTGTAAACAGCAAACAGCTGAAGAGACCTTGAAATTGAGCTTTTCTGTAGGTAATTTGTAAAAATCCTTGTGATGTGAGCAAAAGGGACTTAGAGATTAGATTTCATTAAGAAGAACACTTGGAAAAAAAAAACAAACCAAAACCAACCTGGTAGTTATTGGAACAAAATAATATGGAGCTTCTTGTGCAGGATTTTGTGCAGCTTCTGCGTGGTTCATATTATGTTTCTGTTTCCCAAGACCTGTGCGGCTCCAATGAAGAAAAGCAGAAGCCCATTGCCACGGGCGATGTGGTCTATTGCAGCGACCAAACGGAGAATCTGGAAATGAAGCCCCACTCCTATTTGGAAGCGATTTGCAGCGGGCTGGAAGAGCCGGTTGCTGGCAGCGCCGGAGCCGAGGGAGAGCAGCTGTGTCCCTACGCTGCGGCGGGCGCCTGCCACTTCGGGGATCACTGCCCCTACCTGCACGGTGACGTCTGCGAGATCTGCGGCTTGCAAGTCCTTCACCCTTTCGACCAAGAACAGAGGAAGGCTCACGAGATGGTAATATTGACGTGAGATCGGTGGGGGGTTTGCTTTGCTTAGGGCAAGGTTTAGTTTGTTTGCCCTAAAATCCAAAGATGTACTTTGTAGAAGAGTCTGTTGTTCCAAAGAGCTTTTGTTTAATTGTTATCTAGCTATAAAATGATTCTCAGAGTGGTCTGTCCAGGCATCTGGTGCTTAATTGGTACTGATGATGCACATGGCCTTTTATAGCAACTTCTTTTTTCCCCATTTCGTCCTGATGGGAACCTTGCCTGCAGCCTTCTCCCGGAACATCCTAAAACCCTACCAGGAGAATGTCGTTTGTAGCTTACGTGAGGTCGCAGTGGTGCGTTGTGTACAGTGTGGGAGAGGAATCGTGATCTGCCGGGGCGCACTCAGAGGTCGCTTGGCCCCTCTGCTGCCTCGCCGCTTCACCTGTCTCCTCTTGGTTGGGCTGATTTCAGGGTGTATGAAGATTTTGGAGCTAAACCTGCAGTAGAACAACTGGAGGGACTAGATGGGGAATTGGCTGTGCAGAGCTGGCCTTAAGGGGCTGCTCTTCTCTTTGCCTGGCTACCAGATTTAGGTCAGGGCTCGTCAAGTGCACAAGTTCTCAAGGCTGAGGAGGAGACAGACCAGCAGTGTTGGTGGTTACTCAATCATAGGTCTCTCTGGAGTCCAAAGGAGAATCCAAGGGATTAAAAATGAATTGTGTGTGGTCGGCGGGTCCCTGCAGATCGCACGGCTGGTGGTAGGACCTGGTTGCCATCTGGCACCATGTCCTGGCACCGCCGCTCTCAGGCGCTCGGCTCTGGAGGTGTGTGCTGGGGCTCAAAATGCTGCCGCTAATGTGGAATTGGTTTGTCTGATACTTTATTATTGTAATTCAAAGTCTTCATTTTGCTTGTCAAGTCCTGAGAACGTTGAAAAGCAAGAGGTAAAACCGTGCAGGTATAAGCACCAGCTCACCTTGTAGTGCTGTGAAATGTAAATTGGTTCTGGGTTGTCACTTCTGGGATGCTGTGATGAGAAATGTCACAGGACAGTCGGTAACAGGAGACTAAATGCGTAGCTGGGTACAGCTTAGTGTCTGGCGAACGAGCGTGGCCTTAACGCTGAGCAGAGTAACATCTGGAGTGTGGCCCCTGTTCTGGCCCCTGAATTAGCTGGTTTTCGGGGTATTGGAAACATCTCCCTCCATGACAGACACAGAAAGGGGTGAATGCCGAGCGCTGGGGCAGCCTTGCCTCTGATTCTCCTGAAGCTGCAGAGAACACTGAAGGGTTGAAATATGTGATTGAATTTAATGTTCTTAAAGTTAAATGAGGACAATGAAGGGTAGGAACGATGCTTCTGAGGAGTGACCCTTGCTTTTCCTGCAAGAGATCCTTTTCATAGACACTCGTGTTTGACAAGGGACAGCCCGATACGCAGACTGCAGTTACCAGCGATGTCTCTCCCCCGACAGATGTGCATGGCGACGTTTGAGCACGACATGGAGAAGGCCTTTGCCTTTCAGGCCAGTCAGGACAAGGTGTGCAGCATCTGCATGGAAGTGGTGTACGAGAAACCATCGGCCTCCGAGAGGAGGTTTGGGATCCTTTCCAACTGCAACCACACGTACTGCCTGTCCTGCATCCGGCAGTGGAGATGCGCCAAGCAGTTCGAGAATCCCATCATCAAGTAAGTCGGTGTTACCAGAGTTCTCTGTGCTCTGTGTTGGTGCGATGGGCTCCCCGCTGCGCTTTGACTCGAAACAGAAATAAAACTGCTGGTAGCTGTAAATGTTACCGTAGCCGTTCGTAAGTCTGAGCTCAGAAAATCCCAGTCCAATTGCTGGCAAATTGCAGGACGTTGGAGCGTGGCTGTGACAATGACTGTCAGGAGCAGTAGGATCCATCGGGTCCTTTGGTTCCTTGACGTGGGGAGAGCCTGGCCCTGTGTCACTTTGCCCTCTGGTTATGCTCATGGTGGGACGAAGCGCACGCCGGGCTCTGGAGCAGTTGAGACCCTCCCAGTGACCTGTGTACAACAGCAGCGGCTCCTTCCTCCCTGTGTGTGTGCTTCTTTACGGGATTTTTCTCTAAGTGACGGCTGACTCAAGCTAAATGTCCCACTAATCACACATTTACCTGTACCTGAGTAAATGCCTTTGTCTTCTAGCTGTATAAAAACTGTATTCCAAACGTGTTCTTCCTCAGATGAGAGAATTTAAAACATCCTATTAAGGCAATTTCCTTTTTTGAGCACCTGTCTGAAAACTCAAGTTACAAGCATGCTGAGGGAAAGGTGGGAAATATTTTGTCTTCTGCCAAAGGAGACTGTTCTGCACAACTTTCATTATAAATTTAATTGAACTGTAGCTCGTTAGGATGTGACGTGCATTGGACATGAACTCCTGTTGTGCAGGTACTGAGATATTTTGCCTACAGCAGGGACTGTGAGGGAATTAAATACTAATACAAACTCTTCAAACAAGTCTTTTACATTCTTCCATAATGTTGAACATACTGGTTGCTGCAAAGTTAATCTAAAGGAGGGACTTGGATCAGTTCTGTTGCTTGCTGGGGAACAAGGTGTTTGACAGGACGTACGAGGAGGGGGTAATAAAGCCCTTCCGAGGCTTGTCGAGGGACCAGACGTGGTGTATTTGACTCTTGATCTTAGTTCCTCACGTTCCTTAGTTCCTCATGTAGAAATCCATCTCGTAAACGCACTAAGTGAACAACCCCTGGCTGCTGGTGGAGGTCAGATCCCGTTTCAAAAGGCTTTGAGACCTTCCTGTGTCTTTCTTCAGCTGCTTTGCCTGCTGCAGCCCTCGAGTAACAGGTTTGTTTCTGGGATTAGCAGGGACAGTTTGCTTCTGCGTATTGAGGAAATACCTGTTATTTTGGTCAAGTCTAGAAACAAACACAAGGCAGCGCAAGCCCTCGCTGCCTTGAGTTGGGTTGTTTTGTAACATCTGCACGCGTCTGACGCGTCGCGGTGACGAACATCTCCCGCTCCCTCGGGAGGCGGCTGTTTCTGGCAAATGTACGGAGGAATATCGCTCTCGGGAGGTAACAGAGCGTTGCTGGTTTGTCTCCATCCGTTCAGGTCTTGCCCGGAGTGCCGTGTGATATCCGAGTTCGTCATTCCCAGCGCGTATTGGGTGGAAGACCAGGAGAAGAAAAACGAGCTGATCGAAGCGTTTAAGCAGGGAGTTGGGTAAGTTCAGTGACCACAAACACTATTTACATCATCCTTAAGACAAACACACTAAGACTTAATCAAAGTGCTCATTAAACTTTATATAATTACAGACCTTTATACACAAAACCCTTAATCTCTGTCAACACTGTGATTTAGCGTTGTGACTGCCACAAAAGGGTCTGTCACGTAATTACAGATCAGGAATTATTCAAACTCACTGTGCTCTGAAGCGTTGGAGCTGTTTCAGTTCACTTGCCAAAACTGGCGTCATGGGTTTTCTGGTGATCCCTCGGACATACTCACCTGGAAGGTCGTCAGTTACTGAGAACAGGTAGGGAAGGAAAATGTAATAGTCCTTTGAAATATGGGATAAAAATTCACGGGGCTTTTGTAATGTCTGCTGGAAGTACGTGCACCAGCCTTTAAACACGCCTTTGGACACCCAAAAAAGCCCCGGTCCTTGCCTAGATCTGTGCAGAGCTCTTGCTACGAGCTTCCCAGCTGCTTCAGAAGCTCTTGGGCTCTCAAGTCCTGCTATACCACGGCAGAATTGCTGCGAGCAGCACTGTGGCATTACATGTTTAATCCAGCATCTCGTCTTACCTTACAGTCAGGGAAAAGATTTGAATAAAATGAGCCACTTTAAAATGAGGTTCTTCCAATATGGTTTGTTTTTAATACCCTATTGCTGTCGTAGTTTTTCATTTTAATTCCTAAGGGCTCTGAACTGGGGGGAGTAAGTTGGGCAGTTTTTAAATGGCCGCGTTCTGGGTGAGATCAGCTCGGGTGTTACAAACAGGTGTCAGCACGAGGAGCTGTTGTGTACAGGAGAATCCCAAACAGGCTTTGCTTCAGTGCTCAGCCAACAGCGATACATTGTGTTGGAGACAGTTTCTGTGCCACGGAGGTTTTTGTCAGTAGATCTCTTGGCAGTCAGGTTAACTTGGGGATTTAGCATTGCATGGAATGACAAGCTCATAAAGGGGAGGCTGAATTAAGAGCAGGGGGTCACGCCAGCACAAATCCATTGTGATTTATATGCCAGCACAGGATGAAATAAGTCAGACCCAGAAACGTGGAATTTGTGTTCCCAACCAAGACAAATTCATTCTGCTTTCAGTGCACTGCCTGGCTGGGGGATTGGGGTTCATTGGTGGGTTTTGTTATTATTTTTGAACTTTCTTCTCCAAGTAGTTGCTATTTGCCAGAATGGAGATCTGGTAGATGTCTTAGAAATCAGTGCATGTAAAGTTCCCAAGTTCAGCTGCGTTTTCTCTGCAGTTTCCTCTGCAGATGTTTTTCATTGTAGAACAATCCATCAACCCCTGGGTACTGGGGGTACCAGTACACCCCCCCGGGTACTGCTGCACCACCTTTGTGAGGAACACGGTTATAGAAACTTGCTGGGCAGCTACAGTGGCTTGGTTCAACAGCAAAGCTGATGGGAACTTAAATTAGGAAATGACTGTCATAGATCTTCCAAAAGAGACGATGAGAAGAACTGGTTTGTAATAATGAAGTGGTAGAAAGTACAGGGGAGGAATGCCAGAAAAATAGCAAGAGATTTGGCCACTTGATGAAGATGCACATTCTCTGAACATCCTTTGCTTTTCAAGTCTTAGGATGTTTTCAAGGTTTTTTTGTTATGATGCTGGTTTTTTTATATCTTTGTTCCCATCTATTTTGATTGCTGTCGGGTGGGGAACAGCCCAAACCTCTGGGTGTGTTTGTTACCAGGAGCAAGTACTTCGCGTCGCTAAGGCTGAGGTGATGAGCTGATGTGTCCGTGCTGCCTGCTCGCTGCCGCAGTAACGCTCTCTCCTCTCCTTACACCAGGAAGAAACCCTGCAAGTACTTTGAGCAAGGGAAAGGAACTTGCCCGTTCGGCGGAAAGTGTCTTTACCTTCACGCGTATCCAGACGGGACGCGAGCTGAACCCGAAAAACCACGCAAACAGCTCAGCTCCGAGGGGACCGTGCGGGTAAGGGGCTGCTCCAGCCAAGCGTCATTAAGACGTTGTAAATGGAAAGGTGTTTTGCACCCTGCACGGCCTTAGAAAAGCATATACAGCGTCCCTCAGCTTGCCTTGAGGCCAAGGTTTGTTATCGGGAAGGAGAAGGCACCTTTCATTTAATTGTAAACATTTATTACCGTTTGTTTTTTCAACCAATCCTTCTCGTGGCAAATCTTCAGAGGGATTTTGCTGGTAAAGCTGTCACCGATGGTGCTGAAAACTGCTCTGGGCTGCTCGCACACAGCTGGCAGCGAGAGCCGCTAACAAAGCCAGAGCCTCCCCAAACACTCGCAGGGCCGGGGCAGCTCCTGGACACCGATCGTCATGGGAAAGAGGGGCTGTCACTGTGATTTAACACGGAACGGTGCCGAGTGTTAGTAAATCCCAGCACAAACCCAGATTTTGAGTCTCAGCTTCTGACTTGATTTTTTTTGCATCAAGAAATGAGGCTGGTAGTGGACAATACTTGGATGGAGCGGGGACAAGTGCTGCTTCCATCTCAGCTGGATGTTCTTCTATTGCAGTTCTTCAATTCGGTTCGCCTGTGGGACTTCATTGAAGACAGAGAAAGCAGGACTGTGGGCAGCACAGACGATGACGTTACGGAGCTTGGAGAACTGTTCATGCACCTTTCCGGGCCCGACGAGGATTCTGCCACCTCGCAATAAAGCGAACGCAAGGTGCTGCTATTTGTTTAGCGCTGCTTCTCCTTTCTGCAGCAGCCTGGAACGAGTGTGCCCTGTGGTTTACTTGTGCAGTCCCGGTAAAGTTTTGGGATGTTTTTTTGTATGGCAACAAAAATACTAAAATATATTTAAAAAGTGAAATTGATTGCATGGAAACAAATCCCTTAATCCCAAGGGGCTTTTCTCCCTCTTGGACGTAACAGCTTCTGTCTTGTGAGTTGAGTGGTGGTTTAAATACAGCTCCTCTCTTACCATTTAAAGCTTAAGCTGTTAAAAACTGTTGCTAAAAATCTATTTTGGGTGCTTTTTTCACTAAATGTATATCTACAAACCCCACTGGAAATGATGGTCAGTGTAGCTTTTTCTTCCTTAAAAAGGAGCTTTAAGAACTAATACGTTTATACCTCAACCAAAGTAGTACCTGGAGGTCACAATCACTTTTGGGGAGCGGGTTCCCGTCCTTGGGTTAAAAATAATCTTGTTTTAAAATAATTACAGCGTATAGTGGCAGGAGGAGACTCAGAGCACCTCCTGGAAAGCAAACACTACACTGATTAATAGATTCAGGCAGAGCAGCCACAACATCCACCCGAATTAAACCCACAGTGCCAATTGGAACCTGGAAACTGTAAGAGAGTCGTTACTGTCAGCGTTCATTGCAACAGTAATAGTTAAATTTTTGTTCAATTTAATTAGTGCAAATATATTTGACTGGAAGGGAAACGTTGATTCAGTTAATTCAAATGAACTAAATGATTTTCTGGTCTGATGTCAGTGATCTTACAGTTTGCACAGCAGCACTGGTGACACTGCCCGCAGTGTCCCGGGAGGGACAGCAGCACAGGCCCAGTTGCTATTAACGCAATTAACGCACATCTCTGCTGAAGTAACGGAATTACTATCATTAAATAACGTGGGTTGGAGAACACCCTTAAGATCATTGATCCAACCATAAAATTGTTACTGAATTTTACTTTTGTCAAAAATTTAGTTCATGTTTGTGTTGCAAAAGCAATTTGTGGAAGTTGAGCCAAGAAGTTAATTCTGCTAAGTCATTTGTAGTAACTTCACGGTTAAATTCAGTCTGGCCACAACTGAAATGGTGACTGTGTGATACAGCATTAAAACACTTAAATACAAGTTTTCTCAAGCACATTCATACCATTTAAAAATAAGTAGTGGGGCAATTTATCCCATGGCTGGAGGAGACTGTGTACCCCTGAGAGGCTGCTTAAGTACTCCCGAAAGATTCAGTGGTGAGACTGCAGGAATTATTTGTGTTGTGAAGTCTGTTTAGAGACACTTGTGCAAAACTCCTTCAGGCAGCACCCCAGGGCGCTGCGCCGCTGGGGAAACCAGCATCTGCGCCACCGTCACAACGCAAACAGCGGGAACCTTCACCTCAACCAACCTGAAACAGCACCAAGTTAGTGACATGAGGACTATCCGCTTGGGTTGGCGTTTCTGGGTCAAACCTGGATGGAAATACTGCGTGTCTGTAAGGGTGAGGAGTCCCCTCTCTGCCCGCCCGCTCCTCCAGCCCAGCGTGCCCGTTTGGCTCCTGTGAAGTCTTAACCCAGTAAGTCGTTAGTGTAATTCTTCAGCACTCATTACAAAGGTGAAGGAAAATACCGTAGCGCAAGGAGAGGTGGAGAACTTGCTGTAAAGTGAAGGTTCACCAGCTCTTTGTATCCTCAAACCCCTGGACAGCCCTTTGCCTCCCGCTGAAGCTTGTTTCTAGCTGCTCTTGCACATTTTTTCCAGAGAGAAATATTTTTAGTAATAAAATATACCAAAAAAAGTCAATGGAGAGGATGTTCTTTACCTTAAACAAGACATTCCTGATTTACTTTGCCCCAAGAAATTCTAAACCAGGCAACAATAGCCTGAAATAAAAAGAAAATACCCTCATTTTTCAAAGCTATCCAGGGACAACATAAAGAGGAGTTTGAATTTAAGGGCAGTAAGACTTAGAAACTTAAATACTTCACTTAGAAGCTTTCATCTATTTTGACATCAAATGCTGGTCAAAATAAGCCTATTTATCAACAATATTTTAATTTTTTCAAGTGACACATGGTCAGTTTTAAAAAACGAGGCATTAAGAGTTTCTTTTAGGAAATCAGAGCTAAAGCACTTGATTGTTCTTCCTTTCTTCAACTGTTTCTTATTGAAATGAAGGTAAAATGAGAGATAAATGACGTACCCTGACACATACAGACTGAATCCCAGGCTCCCGCTCCAGGAGTGGAACCTTGGCTTCCATCCTTCCCTAAGGATCATATTTAAACAGGACATTGGAGAAACTGATTCTTCGATTAAATCTATTGGTCAGTCACCTGTATTTGTCATCCGTGGAGTTCAGCCAAGACAAAACACTCCTGCCTAAGGAAACAGGTTCACAGAAGATAAAACACCGAGATGGTTCAGTTAAATACCTTGATGGTCCATCAGTAGATGCTGCTGAACAATCAGTACTGTAAAATAAACATATTGTAAAGAATGTGAGGGGGAACCTCTGGGTTATCATATCAAGTGTGTTTTTACTTGAGCTGCTATTATCTATCCCAGTGATGTTTTAAAATCTATTCAGAATGTCATTTTCTGAGTTTTTCAAATCCAGATGTACATGTTAGAAAAATGGATGACTGCATTAAATGATGACATTGAATCTTACACCTAAAATTTAATTTATTTTATTAAAATAAGATAATCAGAGGAACCTTGGCTTACAATAAATGCATTTTTTCAGGAGCAATAAAAACAAAATTAAAACCCAAATCAGCAAGAAAAACTGTATACACTCAGTTTCCTCTGGCTAGTGCATCTCTCGGACGACAGCTTCCGGTGGGGCGAAGACTCCGCTCGTTCTTGCACGAGTATCCGGATCACGTTCACTCGCCTCGGCCCCAGGAGCCCGTGGTTCGCAGCTCCCGCCGCTCTGGGCCGCAAGGAACAAGTCACTAGTACCAAAATAAGCTGCTGAAGTTACTGCGGGTGGCCGTAGCGAGCCTGGCGTAGCTTCCTTCTCCGAGCAGTACAGCTCCAAACACACTCCTTTCTTTTGCAAGAGTTTTTCTTCTATGTGCAAAACTATTGCAAAACTATTTTGTGTTGAATTAGCATTTTAACTTATTTCATTGGCTTGATGAAAGCTCTTAGGCAGGAGCTGATTTCCAGAAAGTTGGGTTTTGTTTGTTTTTCCTCTTCCCTCAGTCGTGTTTGCGGTTCCCCACGTCAGGGCAAACTCTCCCACAACCATCATCTTGCCTCGACCACCTAGGCAAGTAAAAAACACCAATTCATCGCCAGATTCCAATCCAGAAACGCTGCCGAAGAACCATCCATCGCTTCTGTGTATGGGGAAAAATAAGGCTCAAGTGCATCTATTAAAAAAATAGTAATAGATCTCTTGAATTACGGTCTGTTAACTACCCCAGTAAAAGAGACGGTAGAAAAAGGCAAGGTGGAGCTGTGGCCCTGCAGGAGGAGAACTGCAGGAACCCTTAGCAGCTTGTTCAGCATGGGCCGCAGCTGATCTGCGGGCACTGATCCTGGACACGGAGGCATCACACGCACAACTTCTGTCCTGCTGCTCCTTCCCCGTCGCTGGCGAGAACAAGGGAAGGGATCGCCAGCCTAAAACACGGGCAGTCTCGTGGACGTTAACGTGCAGGAGTTGATGTCCTCTGTGTGGGCGGCGCGGTGCAGGGAGGGCTCCGAAGCACTCCGGTTGATTTTGGGTAAAGAATGTTGCAACAGTTCAATGGACGACAGTATCTGAGGGAAACGCACAAAGGGAAAAAGGTGGCTCGTTAGAGCTGCTTGTCTTTTTCAGTCTTAAACCTTCATTTATTCTGACATAGAATCCCAGAATGTCAGGGATGGGAAGGGCCCTGGAAAGCTCATCCAGTGCAATCCCCCCATGGAGCAGGAACACCCAGATGAGGTTACACAGGAAGGTGTCCAGGCGGGTTGGAATGTCTGCACAGAAGGAGACTCCACAACCCCCCTGGGCAGCCTGGGCCAGGCTCTGCCACCCTCACCAGAAAGATGTTTCTTCTCAAATTTAAGTGGAACCTCCTGTGTTCCAGTTTGCACCCATTGCCCCTTGTCCTGTCACTGGTTGTCACCAGAAGAGCCTGGCTCCATCCTCCTGACACTCCCCCTTTCCATCTTGATCCCCAGGAATGAGTCACAGAATCACACAGAATCACAGAATCGACGGGGTTGGAAAAGCCCTCAGAGATCATCAAGGCCAACCCTTGGTCCAACTCCAGTCCATTTATTAGATCATGGCACTAAGTGCCATGTCCAATCTGAGTTTAAAAACCTCCAGGGCCGGTGAGTCCAGCACCTCCCTGGGCAGCCATTCCAATGCCTGACCACTCTCTCTGTAAAGAATTTCTTTCTAATATCCAGCCTAAATTTCCCCTGGCAGAGTTGAAGCCCATGCCCCCTTGTCCTATTGCTGATGCCTGGGAGAAGAGACCAATCCCCACCTGGCTATAACTTGCCTTCAGGTAGTTACAGAGAGTGATGAGGTCACCTCTAAGCCTCCTCTTCTCTAGACTAAGCAACCCCAGCTCCCTCAGCCTCTCCCCATAGGTCTTATGTTCAAGTCCCTTCACCAGTCGTGTTGCTCTTCTCTGGACCCGCTCCAGCACTTCAATGTCTTTCCTGAACTGAGGGACCCAGAACTGAACACACCTCAGTGTCCTCTTGTCCAGCTCCAGAGCCCCAGCTCCCTCAGCCTTTCCTCACACGGGAGATGCTCCACTCCCTCCAGCATCTTGGTGGCTGCGCTGGACTCTCTCCAGCAGTTCCCTGTCCTGCTGGAACTGAGGGGCCACAACTGGACACAAGATTCCAGGTGTGGTCTCCCCAGGGCAGAGCAGAGGGGCAGGAGAACCTCTCTGACCTACTGACCACCCCCTTCTAACCCACCCCAGGTCCCATTGGCTTCCTGGCCACAAGGGCCCAGTGCTGGCTCATGGTCACCCTGCTGTCCCCAGGACCCCCAGGTCCCTTTCCCCTACACTGCTCTCCAACAGCTCGTTCCCCAACTTATACTGGAACCTGGGCTTGTTCCTGCCCAGAATCAAGACTCTTAAAAGCTCTTAAAAGCACTGAAGTACCGTTTGGAGGCTCTGAGAACAGCGCTCCAGAATATGCCAGGCAGTGCCACTGCTATAGGAGTCCGAGTTCCAGGGGATGGGGAGATACTTGTCCTTAGCTCACAATGAATTAACAAACATCTACGCAATTCTCCAACAGAGTAACCCAGCAAGAATTACATCTTCTAACAGTCCGTTTAGAAGCCATTTAGAAAACCTTCTAAACAACAGAAGTTGTACTTGATTCTAACTGCAAGAAGTTATTTTTCCGAAAGCTGCTGATATTTAATTCCAGCTATTTAGTGAATCCAAAAAAGCACCTTCACCATCCTCAAAGTGACAGGAAAAGGTAAAGCATCCTTTGTAAAAACACCAGAACCCGCTACATGAATTTGAATCCCCCGGTGGTTTTGTGTGATTGTTTGTAGTTGTGGGGAAGGTAAGAACAGCCTCTCACTTCCCCCAAACCTACACTCACATAAAATACCAATACAAAGATTTTATTGTGTTGGGGCTTTTTTTGCTTATCTCTAAAAATTGGTCAGCTGTTGAAAGCAAATTGCTCTAGTGTTGGTGTAAAAGTGCTTCAATCTGTGTGTGCATAAATTCTTTCGTGACCTTCACAGAACTACATACAGTCAGAACTCCAAAAGATGAGCATGTGAATAAAGACAAAAAGAGGAAGGCTCCACTTTACATAAACCAACACTTGTACCTGTGTGGAATGTTTGTGTGCTAATGGCTACTTATGAAATACTCTGAAACACCGCTTACTTGTGGAAACAGAGGTCGTTCTTCCCTGACTTTCTTCAAACAATCTGCTACGAGCCGCTTCATGGCCTTGGGGCAGTTCTTGTAGAGCTTGCTGAGGTCTGGGGACGCATACCCTCGGCCCACCATGAAAATGATCTGCAAAAAACCCAAGTTGGAAAAGCTGTTTCACCAGCCGACGGCTTCAGTAGCATTAAGGCGAGTACCAAAGGCACAGGCACCAGCACGGCCCTGGAGATTTGTCCAGATGAGTTCATGGAAACAACGGTGCTGCTTTTGGATTAAACCAGTGACGCTGGCCTGCACGGCTGAGCCCCTTCCTTCAATTGAAGGCTATAGCGACTAACGAGCCGCAACTTGGGCCGTTAGAGCAGCGGCCAATTTGGCAGCACAGCTCAGTCCGTCAGTAGCAATGAGGAGAGGTTAGTCGGTGTTCTTTTGTTATTTTGTTTTCTTTAGGGCAAAGAAAACAGGACCGTAATTACACACCTGAAATCAGACTGCATGCAACTGAACCCCCTTTTTTCACTCTGTCCTGCGTGTGTGTTTCACTTGCAATGTATACCGGGTTTCAAAAGACAGATAAGGATGATTTTTTAATGCATACTTGTGATTTTGAGAACGTATTTTCTAGACGTTTGAGCTCAGATTTTGCATGTACTTAAGCATGAGCTTAATTTATGCACATGAGTAGTCCCACTGAAATTAATACTGCAGACAACTGAGCATATGGGTAAGATAGGGTGGTATTTTTAAGCTAATTAGCTGCAGCTGTACTCCCAAAAAGTGACTATGAAATGGCACATTGAGATCCCACAGTTTAAAAGCCCTTAAAGGTTAAAATAAGTAAATCCATTTTGGAAGCTCATAACAGGATCTGAAAAGTCAGCTTAGGTTCTGTAACCAAGATTTTTGTCATAAAACCTAAAATAAGGAGAAGTTTCTTTACTTTGAGGAGAAACTTCTTTACTCGGAGGGTGACAGCACTGGAGCAGGCTGCCCAGGTCAACAGAACCGCTCACAGCTAATGCAGCAAAGAAAGACATGGGGTTGGTTTTGTTTCCAGACAAACAATAACATATTATTAGTGTCGGTAAATACATTTTCTGGTTTAGTCCAAGTCATCATTTTGGATTTTCATCAGACTTCAGTAACCTTAACAGTTGACTCTATCATGTTGGTAGGACTGTTACCTGGGCAAATGGTGGTTGGCTTGGTTGGGTGACAGGAGTTTGGTTGTTTGAGGGTTTTACTGGGGGCGGGAGGGGCAAAGAGAACTAATGGTGCTACTGGTTCAACTAGTGTTGTCTCAGAAAAAAGAACAGCTCAATATAATGTTGCTAAAATAAGGTCTTGGTGCTGTTCTCCAGGAAATATTCCATCCCTTCCTGGAAAACTTAGTTGAGAGGCAAGTGTCACGTGTTTTGCAACAGTGATGATTATTAAAGCCTGCATATCATTTCAATGTTCTGAACTGAACCACAGGCCAATATCCCAGTTTGTAAAGAAACTTAAAAATAAGAAAAAATCCGCCTTACCAGAGCTGGCCTGTCCTATTTGCAATACAGATTATATAACATAATAGACACTAAAATCTAGTAGTTTGTCCCCATACACTCATACTGTCCATTATAAGATCTTAATTAAAAACAACAACAAAGCCAAAAAAACCACCAAACCACAACTAAGGATCAGCAAAACAGAGATGGAAAAGATGCGAGAGTCTGAAGTTCATGCAAATACATAAGCCAAGATTTTCATGATGTAGCTCTAACAGGCCACTTAAAATGTTTATAAAAGAGATTTTTGTCTTTCCTTTTGACTGTCGCTATTTATTTAAGTAAACACACAATTACACAGACTTACCGCTGAAACAAATCGTGTTGTAAACAACATTTCAATTCTTGTTTTGCAAATATTTTACATTTCTGGAGGACGACACAACGCACTATGCCCAGAAACCAAACGCAGTGTTCAAAGGATCTCTCTTACCTGATCTCGGTTGTTAATGTGGGAGTACGGCAGCTCGCCCGTCATAAGTTCATATAATACTATTCCATAGGAGTAGACATCTGACTGGAAACTAAACGGGTTACTGTCCTGCATCCGAATCACTTCCGGTGCCTGGAAGAGGCAAAAAGAAACAAATTAGAAGCAATTTTAATAGAATTTAAAGACAGAAATGACAAGAGAAGGGGAAAATATTTGGAAAGCAGAGAGTGAGCGCAACTGAAAATTAGTGCACGAAGGACACCTCAAGCCTTCCATGAGCTGCACCTGAGGCTCTGGAAAATTTCAGGCAGTACTACTGGACATCTTATTAAAAAAAAAATAAATACAATTGTAAGTAAACAAAAAAGCAAGATTTTAATTCAACAAACATCTTACCATTAGCAAAATAATTACTCTGATTCACGGTATTTATTGACTTCTGTTGCATCTCATGTACAGCTCAGTCTGAGCCTCTCCCCGTCGGTTCTTAAACAAGTATTGATATTAAAGGGGAAAAATACAAAATTCTAATACAGGCTTAATCTCTTGTAAAACTGACACCAAAACACTTACATGAAATGTGAAAGCCAAATTCAAACCAGCATATATTGAAGATAGGGGAAGAAATGCAAGAACATCCTTGCATCTTTGCAAAAGAAAGCAAAATTATGAAGCTGAAGAACTTCAAAGAAACAACATAAAACAAGATATAAGCCATCAAAATATCTTTCCTGTTGACCAAAATATTTTTTCCCCCTCAGAATTAAGGAGCAAAGTACTAGTTAAAGTACAACAGCAAAAACTAAAGAGATGATATCAGCCTCCAAGGAAACAGAATGAACCTCCGCTTCTCCGTAATGACAACTCGGCAAAGATGGTCTAGAAATTATTACAATGAGAAAAACCGCAAAGAGCAAAAATGCAGGTGTTTTTCTAAGGTGTGTTTCATGTTTCCACACACACACTGTTAGGTAAGCTGGGTTTAAATCCGTCAGGGGAAGCTGTAAAAAGCCTTGGCTTGTAGTTTCGGGTTTGTAACTTTGTTTCAGGTGATTTGTGTATTTTATAGGTCACAAACAAACCTTGGCCAAGCATCCTGATGTTCCTAACCAACACTCTCTGGCTTTTCTCAAAATACAAATACCTCCATACCAGTGAAGGCTGCAAGACTAGTAATAATGATTTCTGAAAAGGAAAACCTGTTTCCAGTAACACTTTGAGGTCATTCAGTGATAAATATCAGAAGATTTAAAATGTACTAATATGCAGCATTCAGCATGTCACTTTTATTTGGTTCCACTCCCCTGAAGTACACACATCAAATGCCACGTGTGCTGCCCTGGAAAATATTGCTGCTCAGTGCCCGTGCTGAATGTAAATCTAATGCACAGCACGAGCAAAAATGGGTCGAGTGAAACTTCAACGAAGTATTTCCTTTGAGCGCCAAATAAGACATTCTTGCATCACTTTAATGATGTGGTAACAGGCACTGCTCCACTTTTTCCATTTACTTTATTGAAGCCCCACACTGAAAAGTTCCTAACTAGATTTTCTTCAGGTGATTTTTTCGTGGGAATATTGTGGAGCTGCCTTGCAAGTTCTGGCAGCAGTGAACCCTCAAGCCACTGTGGGGAATGTCCTCCGGGACAAGGAGGTGGCAAGAAGAGGACGCGGGGCGGCTGTCTGAGGGCTGTTCGCTCACCATCCACAGGATCGAGCCGGTTGGCTGCTCCACCTGCTGAGATCCGCTCCACCGCGACTTCACCGTCGCCAGCCCAAAGTCTCCTATTTTCACTGTGAGGCCTTCATGAAGAAATATATCTAAACGTTCATTAAGGAAATTCTGTAGAAAGCTTGAGTAAACAACTCGGAATTTTCTGACACGATCACAAAAAGACTGGTTAGGTTATCACAAATCCAAGCCAGCTGTCCAAGAATAATGCTGATTTGTTTTTTTAAAGCAGCTATGAGATGTGTGTTAAACAGAAGAAAAGTAATTTTATGGCATCCATATTTACAGAGTTAACATTTAAGACTAAACAAGCTGTGCTGCCATCCAGAGACCTGGACAGGCTGGAGAGCTGGCAAGGGAAAAATTTAATGAAATAGAACAAGGGCAAGTGTAGAGTCTTGAATCTGGGCAGGAACAACCCCAGGTTCCAGTATAAGTTGGGGAATGACCTATTAGAGAGCAGCGTAGGGGAAAGGGACCTGGGGGTCCTGGGGACAGCAGGGTGACCATGAGCCAGCACTGGGCCCTTGTGGCCAGGAAGCCAATGGTACCTGGGGTGGGTTAGAAGGGGGTGGTCAGTAGGTCAGAGAGGTTCTCCTGCCCCTCTGCTCTGCCCTGGGGAGACCACACCTGGAATCTTGTGTCCAGTTGTGGCCCCTCAGTTCCAGCAGGACAGGGAACTGCTGCAGAGAGTCCAGCGCAGCCACCAAGATGCTGAAGGGAGTGGAGCATCTCCCGTGTGAGGAAAGGCTGAGGGAGCTGGGGCTCTGGAGCTGGACAAGGGGAGACTGAGGGGGGACTCATTCCTGGGGATCAATATGGAAAGGGGGAGTGTCAGGAGGATGGAGCCAGGCTCTTCTGGTGACAACCAGTGACAGGACAAGGGGCAATGGGTGCAAACTGGAACACAGGAGGTTCCACTGAAAGAGGAGAAGAAACTTGTTCATGGTGAGGGTGGCAGAGCCTGGCCCAGGCTGCCCAGGGGGGTTGTGGAGTCTCCTTCTGTGCAGACATTCCAACCCGCCTGGACACCTTCCTGTGTAACCTCATCTGGGTGTTCCTGCTCCATGGGGGGATTGCACTGGAGGAGCTTCCCAGGGCCCTTCCCATCCCTGACACTCTGGGATTGTGCGATTCTGTGAAGAACAGATGTTTTATTATTATTGATGCATTTATCTTCAATGTGAGTTAGGATAGAAATCAACCATGTTAATTAACATCCATGACTGCAGGTATGTAAATAACTGGTGTCAAGAGACACATGGGGAAACAGCGTAGAAGTCATCACAACTCAAAAAAAAAAAAAGAAAACTAAGAGAAAACAATTACAAGCAGAAACAAGTATCACAATAAAATCTGTTTCCATGAAGTTCTCTGGCAGATCTCCTGAGATTTAACTAGGATTTAACTATTTCAACTGGAAATACAAATGTCTGTACTAATTGTAATCTATCTACTTAATTGACTTGTGTGTTCAGATTGATAGGTAACACTTTCTTTGTTGGGCTTATTTTAAGATATTTTACAATTTCATTTAAGAATGTTTCAAGTTGAAAAAGATGCTTCAGAAATACAAACATGACAGACTCCCTTCTCATTTCCATGTCAGGTGAAGAGTTCACTTATTCACAGAGCAGTTGTAATTACAAGGAACCACAAACTCCTGACGTCCTATACACTAAAACTCTTCTTTTTCTAGCTTAACTGAAAATGGGAATCCCCTTACATTATGAACTACTGGATTTGGTGTGGGTTTTATGATGACATTTGCAAAACACTCTGTGCACATTTTATGGAAGAAGTTACAATTTGCATTGCTAGCTCAATGGGCAATTCCAAAAACAGGCACTTGCAAAGGCCAAGGACAGCAGTTCAAAACATTTTAACCCCAAATGCATTACTAAATCTCTGCTTTTCCAAGAAATACAGCAGGGTAAAAGGTTGTCCTGTCTCGAGCTGAAAGTAAGATTTTTGGGTTAGTTTCTGCCAGTCATGTGAAGGTGTTTGACATTTATTAAAAATATATAAGAAACAGTAAAATAAAGCCCGTGTGTGCTCACACATCACTCAGCATGCACACGCACCCATCTTCTGTCAAGTAAAGAGTGCAGCTTCTCACCAGGACACTGTTTGGATAACAGAGAATGACAGAAACACATTTTCAGTAAAATAAGACACTTTTGGAGCACAACCGTTGCACATCCTTTTTCATCTTTATCACAATGCACATATGTTCTCTGAAAGTCTTTGCTAAAAAGTAACTTCTTACTCATAGGAACGACTCGTTATTAGTTATATACACTGGAAACTGAAGTTAGGAAAGGATACTATTGGATTTCATGTCTCTGTGGATGATGTTCTTTGCATGTAAATAGCTGTGAAAGCAAAAGAAAATCGCTGTTATGAGGGGTGTTCACAGAAACAGAGCCGTGCAATTTACTGATAGCAGCGCAAAAAATACATCTCAAGAAGAGAAAGAGGAGCGTCAGGGCTGGGGAACTGCACCATGCCCTAGAAAACCAGTGCTGTACTCATACACTTGAAGTTTGTATGCTATCTAAGGTTTACATTTTACAAACTGCTTTATTTTGCAGTCACAATATATGTTCCTTGTTTTCTGGGTGGGTGACTGGAAACATGGGTCTTGATCTGCAAAATGGGTGAGCACTGACAGCACCAGCATCTTCTGCGCTGTGAACATTGTACCATGTTCTGAAAAGCGGTGAGGTGGTTCCTGATCAAGTGGGACACCTGGAGAAAGGTTCCAAAATACAGCAGCTGTAGGAGAGGAACAATCATCCTCCCATCTCCCCAGAGCACCGTGAGTATGACTGAGTGTTTGCCAAACACTACGGTGTCAGAGTAACATAAGGAGGAAAAAAAAGGCAAAAGTAATTCTGTGTTTAGAAGAGGATCTCACCTAGAGCATTACAGTAAGATCTCCAGCTACAAAAGAGCAGAAAACGTTCAGTGACTACTGGTTTAACGTGAACTAAAGCAAGAATCCATGGAAAAAGAAGCACCAAATGAAAGTAAGAATGTATACAACAGTGCTGAATTAAGGCTGCACAAACACACTTGGTGTATTTTTGACCCGTTTTTCACCCAGTAACTCCACGTGAGTTTGGGGAGGAGAAGGAAAACATCCACCATCGCATCTCCTACTCACTCCATGCCCTGTGCCGTCTGCCGAGCGATGTCAATGAGCTGGAACATCTGGAACTTGGTCTCCTGGACGTGCAGGTGTTTATACAAACTGCTTCCTTCGCACCACTGCGTGACGATGGCCAGGTTGTCTTTAGTCATGTAGCCCATGAAAAGCAAAATATTAACATGCCGAGTCTTCCTAATAGAAAGCAGAAGAGAGAGAAATTAGTATCTTAACAAAAAAAGTTTTCGAGTTCTTTTACTCAAGGCTCAAGGAACATATTTGAGCTTTTGAGTCCAAAAACACGTTTCCTGCAAAATTTTTGCTAAGTGGGTGTGATTGTACAGTTTGTCTTTAAAAATAATAATCATATGCCACAGTTGCCAATTTATTATTTGTAAATAAAATCAGCCATTTTTCTGCTTTTTAGTTAAAATACTCCCTTTTAGTTCCAAAGAAGGTATTTAAAATCGACCTTCAAGAAAAAGGTGTCGTGACAATGCAAGCGTTTTGAAATTAGTGGCCAACATTCTCGCTTGCAAGTGGCATTAGATAAAGTTATTGGAATACAGAAATCACCCTGGAAGCTGTGAAAGAGCGACAGCTTTAGATAGAAGCCTGAATCCCAACAGGGAAATAAAGGGTCGTCATGAACTGTGAGGAATTAACAGCTGGGAGGATAGTCATGATGTACTCAAACCGCTTCAGTTACAGGATTAATATTACAGACAGTTAATTGGATGCTACAGAAACAGTATTTGAAAGTAAAAAACATGTAGATCAGAGCATACATTTGAAAAAACAAAGAAAAAAGGAATGATGCTGCAATTGTAAAAGGTACAGTTCAAGTGTTCTGTCCAGTGGTGAAAATTATGGCAGAATTGGTTAATCCTCACCTTTTATTGTATGTCAACCGTGACCTGAACAATTATGGCTGTTAGTATTATTTATCTGAAGAGGTGACTTTCAGAAACAGTGAAGAAGCACGGGGACCTATGTCTGTACGTGCTCTTCCTCTTCCATATAGAAGCACTTCCTTCCATCACTTTGCCTGCCTGTGTGTCCAGGGAGTGTGATGGACTTTCTAGTGGAGCTGTTCTGGAGGAGCTAAAACAGGCACCAATGTCCCTGGACTCTTGCAGGTTGGGGTAAGACATCAGATTTTGTAAACCAAACCGGACCTTACCGGAGATTCAGAATTTGCATACTTTTCAGTAGGTTTCTTCCATGGAAGAAACATACTTTGACTGTTGTCATCAGCAGGTATGTGGTTTCTCAGCTCCTTTAGCTTTATTGGGGACTATTCACAAAGGGAGGGGGCTCTTTCAAATCAGAGAGACAACTTCCCTGGCAGCCAGCATGGAGGCCAGCAAGGACTAAGCACCATTGCAAGACTTTCCACAAAGAGCAAAGCTTGCATCTTTACCCTGACACAAAGAGCATCATGTACAGGAAGAAAACAAAAACACTTCTTCCCTTCTAAAAACTGTGATAGAATCCCTTACAACAGATGTGAACAGACCGGCATGATACAAGACAGTCTACTGCACATACTTCTTGAAAAAAAGATGAGATGAGGGAATGCCCTGAAGTACAACAATATTTACAAGTATCACTATACAGTCTGGTTTTACTCTTTTTCTCCAGAGAGCTGCTTTTTATCTATCAAACATGGGATACTGAGCAAGACAGCTTAAAGGAGGGGGGAGCAGCAAAATGCAGTGCCCTGGAATAACAGAACTTAGCGACAAAACTCCCAACTCACCTTAATACAGCCACTTCATTTCTGAAAGCCTGGAACTGTTCTGGGGTTGGATCGACAACCTTTAGTATCTTCACTGCTACATCCCCTGAAAATACATTTACCATAAAAAGTTACTAAAAATGCAGCTTTTTTTTTCAAAATATCATTAATATACAGTATACTTAGAATTCCTAATTTGTGCACAGTTTGCCTCTACTAATTCATACATGGGTCAAGACTTTTCTGTAGACGTACAAACTTTCATACCATCAAGCAATTAATTTATCTGAACTTCAGTCTAACAAACCTTCTATTTTTTGAACAGACATGGCTGGCTAGAATTACATGTATACATGTAGGATATGAACTATTAAAATCACCACTAGTTGTTGCAAATGAAGGCATTCTAGTGTAGCTGCATTCTCAGCACGTTATTTCAAGCGCACTCACATCAAAGTCTCTCCAAACAGTATCCAATTTCATCATTTTCCTTCTTCTATCCAGCTTCAGCACGCTTATTATATACACCTTTGTATTTTTATATAATTAAGTTTATACACTAAAGTTTATACAGATACATAAAACATACGTATGCATACACAGCCTTTATAATATAAAGCTTATTTAAAAAAAAAAAAACAAAACCTTTCTATATTTAAATACTACTTTTTCAGGAATGGGAGGGATAAATCTGTCCAGGAATAGGAGAAAAATCATGACTGATACAACTGGTTTTAATATTTCAATAACAAATTTGGGGACTATAGAAAGCAGAATATCTTACTGCTCTTTAAGCTGACACATTATAAAATTTGACTTAAAGCTTCATTTGAATTGTTTTTAGTGTCAGCACTTGCTTTAAATTTCAGTATCTGTTAAAGGGCAATACAGAGAGGAATAAATGATGATCCAGTGCTATCTGTTTAGAGACTGTTTCCAGAGAATAAAGCTGTAAAAACCTTTACAGTGTACATCTAGAAAACAGTAGAACAGAACTGATTCTAAAAAGGTACAATAGTGGAACCGTTCTAACAAAAGGAAAAGCACCAACAGCAAGACCCACCGACTTCTCCACGAACGAAGTAAACACCATGTTCATTTGAACTACCGATGGACAGCACTTTAGAATTCAAGAGGGGGATCAATTTGCTCTGAGACTGTCACAGGAAGGAAAAAACAGCTCAGGAAAACTGAAACTTCCACCTCAGTCCACATGCAGTAAAAAGATTTGAGAGATACTATACTCAAACTTATCCCAAGGTTTAAAGGGCTGCCGCCACTTCACATCACTTAAAAAATATCCCTAGAGTGAAAGATGGCTCTGCTGCCACAATCACTAATTATTTTCTTCTTAATACAGCCTCTTTTTCAAGATATATTTGAAAAATACGTTAGCATGTCTCTAGACATGTCAACAAAGTAGGAGAAGGATTTGGATTTGCAAACTGGTACTTGAAAGTTTCGGAGCACCCTGAGTGAACTCCGGGATCTCCCGCTGCAGTCACCAGGTGCTTAGTTTGCCATGTGATTTGAAGTCACAAAGACACACACATATTGAACATATTATTATATGTGTGTATATTCTTTGTTTAACTTCAGTAAATGCAACATGCTTCCTATTTCATCCTCTAGCATCTTCAGAAAGAGAACCATCTCGATTTGTAGCCTGCCTGGTGTTCTAGAACTTAGAGATCTCTCTGCTTGCAGAGCAGAAGAGAAGATAACTAGTAGAAAAAGGGCATTTTCACAGGACCACCAAAAACACAGGCTTTGAAACAGCCAGTTCCCACTGCAAGTCCTGCTGATGTACAACGCCAGACCAACACCTGCAGTATATCGCTATGAGCTACACCAAGACAAGGCGAGGATGCGGCAGGTCAAACAATTTCAGATCATTTTTCAGTTATGATCCTTGCTCCGTGGATGAAAAGATGCTTTTAACCTTACGCTGTTCTTACTGAATCAGGTGCCACACTTTTTTTAGGCTCAATGGCATTTCCTGAGCGGTTTTCTCTACAGAAACAAATACACAACAGCACTTGAGTTTTTTCAGCAGCAACCTGAAGACAAATCGGCTTCTGCCACCCCCCAACCCCCAACCCCCTAGAACTGATTACCAGGGTCAAAGGGAAATGTGTTTATGACAGGTAGTCTTCCAACCCATTTAAACTGCCTTGCTTCTCTTTCCGCCTTTTAAATTTAGAAGCATGCTACAGGACACTATGGATCCACATGGGGTCTGTAACAGAAGTGGTGCAAAGGCGAAAATTAGTACTTAACCATCAGAACAAGCTGGAAAAATACGGAAGTGCTGTTCAACGAGACACACACTCCTCAGAGCAAGACTCCTTTATTTTTACTTTGGAAGACTAAATCAGGGGAGCTTGTTGGGAACCTACTATGGTGCAGAGTCTTCCATGGGTGATCTCCAGAAGTACACTGCAAGCAGCTCTTCGTAGTTGAGCATGGTAGGAAACCCCCTAATTCAACCTGGAATTTCTACGTAAGCTTGCAGCAACCTGCCCACTTCAATTCATTTCCTTCAGCTTCACCAAGACATTTTTATTGCTGCATTTGCACTATTAGAATAGGTTACAACAAAAAAAGTCTGCAGTTTCACTCATTTGTGCATTGTGAGCTCCCAGTTCCTTAAACTCCAAACAGAAAGGACTTGCAAGAAATAGAAATCCTTTAAGACCACACCGCGAATGACGGTGTACTTTAACTTTGAATTTCCTGAAAATCAGGACAACTATAAACTGTTACCACAAATAAGATATTGAATCTGATCAATATCAAGTTGGGTGACAGCGACACAACCATCTTGTGCACACAGCTGAAGGCTCTTCCTAAATATGTAGCTCAATGTATTTCCTGTTTAGCGCAGGAAGAACCAAAGTTCCCAATACACAAAGAATATTTATTAACATAAAATTCAAATATAACGACAAGGAATTCACCTTTATTACCCTTAGGGAAATCTTACTTTTTCTTTTTTCCTTAGAAAAACACAACTGTAAATATAATTTATGAGTTTTCCTTTCTCTGCCACACTGGCTATCAGTATGCTAATTAAACCACAGAGGTATTTAAAAAGAAAGGTAAATGTAATTTAACATCAGGCTGTGAAATTTCCCAGCTGATTCTAATTCCATCCTGCTAATGGAAAGCAAAACCTTTTCAGAAAACAAGCTGGTGTAGAACATGGTAGCAAAGAAAACAACGTTCGCTCCAATATAACGAACACGTAAGATTCAGATTTTGACGCCTCTTCTTTGCCTTAATTCCCCCACTGCTAATATCAGGAAATCAGTATTCCTCACCTAGTGCCTTTGGTGGTAGATAAGGACATGGCACCACTACAAGGATTTTACCTTTTCCTGGCTTGCCGTCCTACAGCATCAACATTTTGAGAAGACACTAACAATGGGCAAGACCTTACCATGCCATTTGCCTTTGTAAACCGTTCCGAAGGAACCCGACCCTATTCTGGTGGAGAGCATAACTTCACTTGCTTCTATTTCCCAGTAATAACTGGAATCTCTCTGTCCACGAGGCCTCTGGAACAAAAATGGATATGGTTTTACCCCAAGTATTTAATCACATATATTATATATACACAAGAATGAAAGAGCTTCCTTCGTACAAATTTAGGGTGCGCTGAAACATTGAGGGTTTTGTCCTGCATTATGGACTTCTGTTTTTCTCCTCAATTTGTCAGAGTTGGTGGGTTTTGTTACCCCCCCCAAAAAAGAGTACATTAGATCTTAAGAGGAACAAGTATTTTATCATCAACTGTTTAAAGACTCACTGACTTTTACAAAATTACAATACTAAAATTCAGGAATTCATTTGCATATTTAGAAGGAATAAACCAAAAAGGTGAGAGCAGAATTCTCATATGTTTAAGTGGTTAACAAGTGTAATGCAAGGCAATAGTGCTACCTTCCCCAGATTAGTCAGAATTATATCGTTACTACGTACACACAGGGCAGGGAAATCCAAGATTACCATCATCTTGTACTGGTTTTTGTGTATAGAAATTTATCCCAACACACCACTGTCCCAGCCTAGTTTAATATCTATAAAAAAAATACATTTAAAAAATATTACCATACTTACGATTTTGTTTTTTTCTTGTGTATTGGATCCAGGGGCTCTCTCTCTTTGGGCTGGGACCGGGGTTTTGGGCTGAGACCAGCCAGTGGGGCTCATATTGTTAGGACTTCCAGACAGAGCAGAGGGTGAAGCTTAAATATAAAAAGAAATAATCATTTAAAAAAATTAACAACTAGAAAATAAACACAAAATAATATTATATATTATTTCATTTTTTAAAACCATACCTGATTCACTATGGCTTCGAATTGCATCCTAAAACAGAGGAGACAGATAAAGTTAATAAATATATGAGAGCATACAAAGGAACAAGCAGGAATAGCATTGACATAGTTCCTGGCAGTTTTGGTCAAGTGTGCTACAATATTGACCAACCCCCTCCAAAAGATGACAGCTTGGTTATTTTCTAGTTACAAGAATCCTATATGCTAAAAACCATGCAATTTGTGAATACTTACAAAACATTACAAATATTCACAACATATTAAATGGCATTACTACCAAAAAAAAAAAAGAGAAAAAAAGAAAAGAAGACATGGAACAAGATGAAACACTAGAAATACTGTCTGCATTCCCACCGCTGGAGTTTTGTACATGCTTGTGTATCAGATGTGAACACAGCTCCTGTATCTCTAGAGTACACGTTCTCAAAAAGATTTTGGCTTACAAGCAGGAAACTTTTTAAAGCCCCTAAAATACCCCAAGTCAATGTACATTTTTTGAAATATCTCTACTGTACTATTTCAACCCCCCCCAAAAAAGGCTACATCTAGTGGCCTAATGCAAACACAGCTAATTTCCCCAGCGTTTTTCCACGGATTAAAGTGTGATGTTCATACACGGTTCACTAGTTGGCACAGTGCGACAACTCTCACCTCATGCCACAGGCACGTTACGACACAATTCTACAGCCATGCACAAGATCAACTAAGCTCTGACAAACAGGACTCCACGGCTTTTCTCACCTGCTATGTATTATCCCAAAGTACATACGGGAAAGGTAAAATATCCAGGTACTGTATAAGTACAAAGCAAGAACATGCACTACAGAAATGTTAAACACCGTCAAAGTTAATAGAAGGCAATTCAAACTTTTGAACTAGTTAGTAGCATCATAAATGTAAGATTTCATAGGAGGACAGAACAGGCCTGCATTCCACCAGTTTTCAAATTAACTCAGATAATCCTTAGTAGAGAGTCATTTATAAAATACATGGGTTTAGCTAGTTAGTTGCATTCTCCCAGGCTTGACTCTATACCCCGTGTTCTTGCAGAGAATCTCTACGGCTGAGTGGATTAAAATCTGCATTCACTGCCCATTAAGAACTCTCGCAAGTTGCTACTTTTGTCTGTTTTGAGGACAATACAAATCTTTAAGAACCTGAATTAATAATGAGTGATGGGTTTGTACATCAGCCTGAGAATGTAACTGCTTTCAAGTAAGCTGGCAAAGGATGACTAAATCATTTAAAATTGTTCTCATACTTATGTATATACAATTCTTATTTAAGAAAAAAGTATTTTTGAACTTCAGTCCTGATGTATTTTCTTTTTTACTTATGAATCCTACAGCAAATGAACCAAAGCCGGTGTTCCTTGGAGTTGTTCTTACAACATAAATAATACCATACACAGTGCTGTAGTCTGTCACCTTTACTTCGATGTGAAATACAAGCAGCACATCATGTTCTTAATCTAAGGGGTTTGTAGAGCTCTATTCAACAAAATAGTTCCAGAGCAAAACAGCCACACAATAGGTGTGTATGAGAGGGTTTTACTTTAAAAACTGTGTGACCAAATGCATCTCTAATCCAAGACTATAGAAATTCATGCCAAATTTAACAGTGGTGTGGATTCACCCAACTAAACTAAAAATGAAGCCCTTCTATCAATTTGCCTCTTCCAGTTAGCATCCTCAATATTTAAGTATAAACATGCTATGAAGGTTTTCATCAAATCAGCTCCAGATTAAACATTTCATGTGAATACTGCCATGGCTTGCAAGTTATAGCAATCCTGTTAATCACGAGAAAACAAAAGGCACCAAGAAAATACCTACTCTTCCCCTCAAACAAAATCGTCTGCACCAGGAACTGGGAGAAGCATTCAGGCTGTTATTCTAGGCCAACACGGTAAGAGATAAAAGAACAGAGGAAGTATAAAAAATATATATTAAATGTTAGGATAAATGAAAGAAAAAGTAACCTAATTTGTTTGCTCTATGATAATTAAGTGCAGTAAAACTTTGAAGAAAGTATTCCTGTTCAAATGCAAAAGTCAGTAGCATCCATCCTTTGCTAAACACTTTATAAAGGTGATCTGCCTCATGTCATATTAGAAGGTCTCTACTACGGGATTTTGTGGTGTGGGGTTTTTTTAAACATTTTTTAAAGCTATTGCCTGTAAGATATGACAGCTACTTTTCTTCAGTCCCTATGATATTATGAAGAGCCAGACTAGAAATCATTTCTGTCTTTACTGCTGTGCATAAAGGTTAAAGAAAGCAACGTCAATGAAAAGGCTCATCACGCTACAAAGTTCAATAATTCATCCTCTCTTTCTTGAGCGCTTCATTATCTTTCATGCCATAAAAGATGGTCAGCCAGGCTTCTGACGCAGTAAAAAAGGCTGTAAGCCTAAGAAACCCAAAGAGAAAGGTGACGTATGTTTCCCCATAAAACCCAGCTGACACAAAGCTTCAAACCATAAAAGCTTCATGGGACTGCTGGGCACTACTCTTCAGTTCCACCAAAGGCCCAGAGAACTTCTTGGGCATTTTCAGAGGCTTCATGTTTCATATAAGCCTATAAACTACCAGCTGAAGATGCAAGTAAACTCGATAGTCAAAGGCTTCTGCTTAGCCTGAAGAGTTTTTAAACCATTACAGAGAAAACAAACAAAATTAACATAAACCAAAAAAAGAAGAAAACACCCAAACCCACCGCACCATAGTGCTCTCTCTAAAGCCCTGCAGTTCCTTCTGCAAGCCTTTGCTTCACACCACTCCTTTATTTTGCTAAGGTTATCACAAAACAAACAAAAAACCCCACTTTAGGCCTGAGTTCAATGAGTTGTCTCTCACTACTGCCAGTCTAAGGTAGGGAAAATAAAAGAAGGTGCTTGAAAGGAAGTAACAGCAGAAATATTCTCAGATACAGACGGCTTTAGTGCACAAGCCCAGAATTGCTGTTAATTCTGTACAGGTGTAACACAAAATCTATTGCCAGTAAGCTTTGAGTAGTCCAAAAACTACCTCCAGATTAACAGTACCTGAAGTCTGACTCCAGCCCCTCCAACAAATCTGGATTTGTAAGTTTAAAAGAACATTTTTAGACATGCCTAATAACTCTTTCTTCAGCAAAAATGAGCTTCTTTTCTTTTCAGATCTGCAAAACTTGATAGTTAAACTCTTCCACATGTTTACAGACACCAAGAACCTATCTAGAGCTTCAGCAAAGTCGACAGGCTGCAAGAACGAGCTATAACTTTCTGTGCAAATGTGTCCCCTATATTCTTCATCGCTCAGCCAGCTGAGGCAAACAGCAAGCAAATGACAGAAAGCAAAGAAGAAAAACCAACCAGCGACTATTAGGTAGCCAGTCCCACTTTTAATTTAACTTTACGCTATTCCCTCCCTTCCCCATGTTACCTCGATTATCCGGTTGTCTACAGGCATCGTAGTGCTGACCATGTGGACATTTGGTGTGGACGTAGATCGCTGTCTTTGGGAAAGGGAGCCCTCAGAGGAAGGGTTTGATGTGTTGAATGTGAAGGCATGAGGTGTGGAATACCTGTGCTGGGAACTGAGAAGGAAGAGAGAGAAAGGGAAAGTTACGGATATTTTTTTCTCCTCTAGCAGTTGAAAAATACTCTGCAATGTAACCTGTTCAAAAGCAATTCACACATAACTCCAAACAGAAAAAGTTGGGACTTATATGCTAACTAGTTGAGTCAGTTGAATCATTACCAGTTTAACTTGGGAAATAAATTTAAAACTTCAAGTATGATATTACCAGTTCACACACTTATTGAGCGTGTTTAATGCAAGTCTGTTTCTGCCATTACAAAATTTACCTCAATCCTCATCAAATCACATTTAATATACTGATAAAATCCTGGCTCTGCTGGATTAATTCAGGTCTGTGAAATGTAAACAAAGCGATCATTTCAAGCCTGTGATGCAGAGCTTAAAAGCTGCTTTCACTGCTAAGCTCTGAATTTGTAAAAGTTTGCAAGACTGTTCAATGGGTGGCACAGAACAGCCAGCAAGGAAGTCATGAAACCCAATACCAGTTAAAAGGAGGCCAACCCTAAACTCCAATTGAACAAAGACTTATAAATCACAGCCAAGGCCACTCAAACCCTATTTATCCCAAATCACACAAGAATCTTAACTGAAATCAGTCCACCTTAACAAAAAACTTGGAAAAACCTGTCAAGTTAATGCGTCATTGTTCAACCACGCTGGAAATAAGAGGGCAAAGAGAACATACGGTCAATTCCTGACGCAGTTCCTACTAAAATCAATCAATTGATAGATACACAGAACCATTTGCAAGTCAGCTATGTGCTCTGTGCCTCACTCCTCAATAGGCCAACAATTTTCAAAGGGATGCAGAAAAACCAAAAGATGGCCTGCCCTCCTCAGCCTCTCGAGTTTCAGGCATGAATGCGGCTCAGAAAACAGGCCTCTTTGAAAGTAAAGCCATTTTTATTCCAGCATTTAAAACTACAGGAGTGTTCTCTTTAGGTCACAGAATTTTCTTTAAGAGGAACATATTTTCAGTTTCCACTGTTCTCTCTTTAAACTCTTACCTGTCATCATAACATTAGAACATTACTTTAGTTTCTGTATGCAAGTCATGCAAAACAAGTCATGAACCCTTACAAGTACACTACCTGATCAGGTGAAACCAAATTAATTCACAAAAATACCAAAGGGAGCCATGAATTTTCTTAAGCAGGTGAATAAAGGTCTCCAGAAAACCTTTAATACCCTCCCTTAAAATCTTAAGACTAAGAATTAAAAATATAAAATCCCAAATAAAACTTTTGCTTGAATCTAAGAACAAGAAAGGACACTATATATTATCTGTGATGAGGTGGTGTTGCCTTCTTGCACATTTATCCCAACCTTCTATACGATTGTTTAATTTTTGACAAGTTGGGGTAGTTTCGTTTTTGTTTGTCGATTTTTTTTCTTTTCTTTTGTTTTGTTTTTGTTTGTTTAAACAACTGTATTTCCCAAAATAGAAATGACAGGAAATACCAGCTTACCTAACAGGTATCCGGGAGACAGACTCCCGCATCCGTCTCATTGTCAAGGGAGGTAGTGCAGGGACACCACTGTCACTGATATTTGAATTTGGGAACAATCTGAAATATCAACAAAAACAATTACAAATTCAACTGCTACACTACCTCCTGTACAATGCTCTTGAAAGCTGAAAATTGAAAGGGCTGTTTCTTTTCAGCATAATTACCTTCATGAATGCATTCCTATCTTTACATAATCATTTTCCTCTGTGTATGATACAACTAAAAACGTCTTCAGACTCCCAAAAAAAATTCTCATGAGTTCTCTCATGAGATACAAATCTCTCAAAAGATACAAATCTTTTTACATCAGACTTCAGATCTTCCTCAAAGAGTATCTGAGCCCAGATTTTTAAAGTTCTATTAAATCCAGGTAAGCACCAAGTGGCACTAGACACTCTACACTCTAACGACTTGTCAGTATAAGAAAATGCATAACTGTATGACCCAGTTTAGTTATAAAAACATACAATCGCTACGTAAGACACGTAAGATCAGTTACAGGTTTTAACACTTCTACATAAAAGGACTACTCCTAACATAATGATTTGCAACTTTTTCTAATCAATATTAGGAAAGCCTTATCCCCTATCAGTTTTCTCACCCTTCCATGCATTTTCAACAGGGTGACAGATTTGTGGTAGTTCTGAACACTCACGCATCCAACAGCTAAAACACAACTAAATCGTGACCTGCCTTCCTTCTAACAAAGTGCTATATGAGAAGAATTACTGTGCCTTCCCACGTTGAAGCAGAGGGCATTATAGCACCTGCCTGGTCATTCACGATCTCTGTTTGCTTGTCCCAGAATATTAAAATATACAGCAAGAACAAAATGCATTTAATGGAAATGGCCTTCACCTGGGAACAGACAATCTTTGCTGGCTGTTTTATGAAATCAACACACACATTCCGTATATTGATCAAAGTTATGACACTTCCCAACAATCCACATTTATCTATACCACAAGAGATTAAAAAAAGATGCTCGTCTGTCACAAAGAATCACTGTTGCTATTGAAAAGGAACAATCCTTACAAGAGTTGCCTGATATTGCTCCAGTCGACACACATGGTTGGAACTTTGGTGCTGCAGTGTTCGTGGAATTTATAACCGCATGTCTGACACCGAAACCCATTTAGCAGGAACTTCTGACAGATGTCACAGAAAGCAAGCTTTAGAAACGTCTTCCGAGCCTAGAAAACACATTAAATTATTAATCCAAGCAACTAGCTTCTCTTCACTAGCTCAGACGAACATCTCCAGAGCCTGACATAAAGAAATACCAGGTTAAAATGTTATCAGTGCCCCCAAAGTGCTGCTGAACTTAAAACCACACTTGGCTATTCCTGCATATATTTCCAGTTTGGCTGGAAACCTGGAAAGCTGACAAACATTTAGGACTTTGTGCACCTGATTATTAGAAAGAAAGAAAGGAAAAATGTTTTGTCAAATTCAAAAGCACTGTTTTGTGTTCAGTAAGGTGACAAGAGTTGGGTGAGCCAAGAATTGGGGGTTTTGTTTGATTTTAGTATCATCAAAACTCAAGAAGGATCAGATTGTAAGAACTACCTCATTATTTTTATTAGTCAAAATGTTTGTTTTGTGTTTGAATAACCAACACCCCTTATGCAAGAAATAAATTCCTTAGTAAACGAAATAGTTCAAGGAATTTCTACTTTATTTAAATGGTATCTAACATTTTTTTACAGCTTCTCAAATACCAAAGAAAAGATTAAAATGAACCAAAGGGTTCCTTCCTCCAGAACACATTGTGGAGGAAGCTCAAAGTCTGAGCTTCTTCCAGATCTGGAGAAAAACACTTGAAACACTTGTTTTCTGCTGACCGAATGTAGAAAATTTTATTTCTGGTTTTCTAAAAATGTAAAGTAGAAGCAAAGCTATTGTCATGGGTTTTTTTATATTAATCCTAACCTTTCTGACGGATATAAATGATAATCCCTTGCTTTTGTTACTTGGTACAATATATTTCTAGGACAAAATAGAGGGAGCAGGGGTGAAGGAATCAAATCATCACTTCTAAAATGCACCCCCTCTGTTTAGAAAGCCAAAAGGTAATTAATGCCTAAAACATTCTTTGACTGAATATGTCAAAATCCAGCTGAGGACAAGCTTACAAAATTGTGTGTGGTGAGCGGAACATGATCAAGAAAATCCACTTGCAGTTCCTCTCCAATCAAGGAGGCAGCATCTGTATTCCAATCCAAACGCACTTTTTTTCTGAAAAAGAGAGAAAATGGGGACAACAACATTACTTAGGAGGTAAGAAGTCTGGCCTAATCAATGAACTATGTTTTGTGAGTTTTCTTGAGTAAACTGAAAACATACCAAAAAGTGTGGCTAACCTCTCATAGTGAGCTACATTTCAGTGCCTTTCACTTAAGCAACTTTGAAACCACAGCAATTCACCTCTTTTTCTGTTTATTTTTTAACATGTAAGTCATTTAGATACATAGATTATTTGAAGTAAGATACCTAGAAGCTGTAATGGAGTCAAAGAAACACCCTGATAAACAAACCAGAAGAAATTATGAATGGCAGACTTAGTGACATGAAAGTCATATTACGTGCTTCAGCACTGAAGTTACTGGTGACCCCAGAATGGACTCAGTTACACGGAGACGTAAACCCACAAATGGCTGCCTCATGACTGAAGCTTAAAAGAGCATTAAGTCCAAGCCTTATGAGGTGTGAAGTTAAATGTATTAACTCCATGAGATACCTTCACTCCCTCAGCTTGTAAAAGAATCATTTGGTATTTAATAGCAGCATCCCCGGTCCTACAAAAAATAAGGAATATCTGAAGTGAGATTTCAATCCAAACATTGAAAAGTTGTAGAGGAAAGTAGAGCCTTAAAACTGAGTGCACAGAGGAGACGTTCATTTAAGTTGGCTAAGAATCACTAGTGCTGAAGTTTACCAACTACAAATTGTGAATAGAAACGCACCTCAAATATGAAGGCATATCACATCATTTCATCTCGAGTATGACAAAAACCTCTGTAAGATACTACACGTGCTTGAGTGTACCACTTAATTTTGAGCATTTTTTATACTTAGCTTTAAAACAATAAAATTTTTAATACCCAGGAAGCAACAAGACTGGTGAAGGGGCTTGAAGACAAAACCTATAGGGAGAGGCTGAGGGAGCTGGGGTTGTTTAGTCTGGAGAAGAGGAGGCTTAGAGCTGAGCTCAGCACTCTCTAGAACTACCTGAAGGGCAGTTCTAGCCAGGGGGGGATTGGTCTCTTCTCCCAGGCATCAGCAATAGGACAAGGGGCCATGGGCTTCAACTCTGCCAGGGGAAATTGAGGCTGGAGATTAGAAAGCAATTCTGTGCAGAGAGAGTGGTCAGGATTGGAATGGCTGCCCAGGGAGGTGCTGGACTCACCAGCCCTGGAGGTTTTTAAACTGAGATTGGACATGGCACTTAGTGCCATGATCTAGTCAGTGGACTGGAGTTGGACTAAGGGTTGGCCTTGATGATCTCTGAGGGCTTTTCCAACCCAGTCAACTCTGTGGATTCTGTGAAGGAGTTGACCTAGAGGAGAGTAAAGAAGGCAACGCGGAAGCCTTCGCAACCAAACCGCCCTTTTAAAAGAAACTAGCCAGGGAGAGAGGAAGAAAGTATTATTGCCGCTAATCTAAACCCAAGATGTTTACATTCTCTAGTTGAAAGTTTCACATATAACATCACAGGCTCTTACCCTTTTGGTTCCGTAAGAAGTCGAAAAACCGCACAGCATTCTGGCTGCAGACCTCTTACTTTAAGTGCCTTCATAAGACAGTCATGTAAGGTCATCCCATTCCGCACATTCACCTGCGGCCAAAGGAAAAAAAATGAGTCAGTAATTGCCATTTTTTCCTCTCTTTTTCTTTAGAAGTTCAAGTAAAAGTAAACAGCTGTTCCCTTTTGAAGTTAATAAATAGGTAAATAAAAATTATTTGTGTGAAGTAACAACAGACTGCTGTGTCTTCCGATTTAACCCACTGCCCAAGCGATCAGGCAGGCGTGTTTTCTGCCATATACATTAACTATTTTGTACTTATGCAAAGGAAGCTTTGAAGTTGTTTTATAACTTTTTAATTTCTTACAATTACTAAGTTTCTGTGCAACAGGATTTCATACAGCACTCACACAAGTAGGTAGCTTGTAAAGTAACAGAAACGGAGACAAATGCAGTTAACTTAGGTACAGAAAAAGGCTTAATTTAGGTTTCAGGGAACTTTGCTTGAGACTATTATTAGTAAGCTCAGCTCCAAGAAATCTAATAAAAGTGATCCCTCAAGTTTCACTTCAGCTTTAACCACCATGCTTCACTGTGGGTGCCCAAGTGAAGAAAATGGTGACAGAAATGACTACACGTTTTGTTTCATGCAGGCATCATTGCTTAGGTGGGTCAACTGGAGTCTTTTAATGTTAAATTTGTAAGAAAAGCATCTTGCTCATGTGTATTGGAAAAATACAGCACTGAGGTAAATACGGGTTCTCAAAATACAGATGTGTTGTTTTCAAAATATGTCCTCTAGAATTACCAAACTGATGACAACACACTTAACCACAATCAGACCTTTTGTGAAGCCTGGCATTTCTCTTGGCAGATCCACGTCCCAGTGTTAGCACTGGGAACAGCGTGACATTTCTTACAGAAGCTGATCTAGACTTACCACCGTGCGCTGCTTGTTGGGCAAGAAAACACGAATAGTGTTACTAGTTTTGGAAGTATCTGATATTTTGCCATCATCAGATGCTCGGCGTTGGTAACCAAACTGCTGGACGATAGTAGGTGAGATACAGTTTGGGCCATCAAAGACAGAATCCTTGAGTCCAAAACCATTACTGATAGTCTTCCAAGCTCCCTGAATGTGCTCCATTGACGCGGTCTACGAAACAAAAATTGAGAGAGTCAGGGAAAATTACAGTATCCTTCCTTATAAAGCGGTATTCTCTCTTCCTGACACAACAGACCTCACAGCCTCTTTTGAGAGCCTTTGAGAACTGCCGCCTCTTCCTTTTGACATGATCAACCTACACGAACATGGCAGTTCACCCACCTCTGCAAAACCAGCCTAAGTCCTGAAAGCATTTGACTTGCGACACATGCACAGATTGTGGCTAATGTACGTATAACCCCTCTCACTGCATCTCTGGTGTCACAGGAGCGTCACCATCATGTACATAACAGTGCCCGAGGGGCCTGCAGAGAGGTGGCGAGATGCTGGCTGCGGGCCAGAGGAACAGTCCTGCAAGCATTAGAACAGCCTATGCTGTTGAGAAAAAGCAGCAAGACAGGAATTATAATAAAAGACATTAATTGAAGAAATTCTACTTTTTATCAGTGATTTTGGGGAAGGGATTTTTTTTCTGTTGGTTGCTTTTTTTAAAGAGTAACAAGTTTAGTACTGTTAGTATCCAAATAACCACATAGCATTTAATAGTATCACAATTTATGTAGTACGAAACAGAAAAAACAAACAAACCACACTATGCTGTTACATTTCAATATAAACCTCTCGCAGCACAGGGACATGAGCAACCCCCTGCATACTCCCAAATCAGCACACAGTATTATTTTTGTACACTCATGGACAAAGATGAAGGTATCTGTGTATTTTTTCCCCAGCTATCACAACTCCAATGCAGCTTGAAGTCCAAATTATACTCCAAAGCAGAAACGAAGCTTGAAACAGTTTGAACAGTGAAATGTATTCCTTGTTAAATTTCGGAGCACCCAGATTCATTCCCAAGCTTTCAAAATGAACAGAAATAATCAAAAAGGAACAGTGAAAATAAGCACAGTAGTTTACTTCCCCCATAAAACAACATCCTTCTTTAAAAATCTGAGAAACTGATGTTCAATAGTACAGGGTGCGAGTGCAATTCTTTTGCCACCAGTCTGCAGTGGCTGTGCACACCACCGATACTCCCGATCACCTCTACAAAAGGGAAAGAAAGTCATCTTGAAGCTGCAACGTCAAAAAGCAGCCAGGAAATGCCAAAACAAAGGGCTTCCAAGCAATCCTAATTTCACCCCTTTACGGTAGAGGAAAGACTTACATTGAAAGACCTACATTGTTCCCCTGAAACCACTAACAACTTAATTCAGTATATAATACCAAACACTCCTTTACTGAACATCTATGAGTATCTCTTAACGTTTTATTCCATACATGGTCCCATGCCTCCTTTGTTGCAAATATTCAGCCATCCGATTCATTTTTTCCTGCTCTTTTGTGCAGCACCCAGAGCGAGCGTGAGCACTTCCCTTATCCCAAACACACGCTTCTGTCAGAGAAAAGACATCTCCACTACTGTACAGTGTCCATTTGGGGAGGCCCAGAAGGATAAACTTCGAATTTCAGAGCACAACACCAAAAAGCCTCGGCTAGATCCCTCAGTACTCACCATGGCTACAGACCCCAACCCAGATCTGACTGCTATAACATCTAGAAAGGAAACATGTAACAATGAAATCAAGGAAAAGGTTTGGTTTATATGAAGGACCCACTTTTACACACAAACTCTACAAATAAAGAGCTCCAGGCCTCTTATACTCTCTGCTACAAAGGGATCTTCTCAGTCAGTTCACAGCCATTTCTTTCACTGACACCAATATACAATGACAACATACACATCCTCTCCTTTCCTGATCATTCATGCATCCAGTTGTTCAAGGGTTCAAAATATTTAAATGTCATTAAGATTTCAAACTCAACACCCAACTGAAATCTAATGAGGTTGAGATACTTGGTATTATTTTCTTTTTTAAATCCACAGCACATAAACGACAACAGTCGTACGCTTGATTTAAAAAGGGAACATGGAAGACACAAAGACATTCTGAAAGGAAGGGGCAGGAGCAAAGATAAAACTGAGGAACAGAATCAAGTTCAGCACGCACAAGCATCTACAAGTATGACAATCTCACAATTCATATGCACTACCCTACTGTCAGCAACCAAAAAGGTGGAAAAAAAAAAGTTACATACAGTTGCAACAACCTTATTATGCACATAGACAGCTAAAAGAGTAGCTAGTTATATGGTAACAATAAAAAGAGTGGAGATAAACTGTTAAATAAGAGAAATAAGATGAAACCCAACCAGTTTATACGTTTTCCTCCTGCCCCACTGCGGGGAACGCTCCTTTACTTCACCCCTCTAGGGAACACACGAGATAACACAAGAAGCTCAACTGGGTTTCTCTACTGAGCAAGCTGAGATAAGGAATAGCAGGGCAACCATCAAAACCTCCTTGTTGTCACTGCTCACGTAACTGGACAACACCCTAACGTTACAGTATTTGTATTTATTATTTTGACAGGCTGATGTTTCCTGAAAAAAATCAAGAAAAAACAGGAAATGACCAAAAAGTCAAACTTGCCAAAAGCTAAGTTTCATACCAAAAAAAAGGTACTTCTCTGCTCTAGAGGTGCTCTTTTCTTCAAATCTGAAAGGCCAGCTGCATATTGCAGAAAAGCTGTCTAGAGGTGGTGGTACGCACAGTCAGAAGAACACAAACACAGCAACCGCTATCAGGCTCTGTACCGTACAGATGTCAGCTGTGTCTCTGATGATGCATTTGGATCCTTCCCTTTCCCAGGATCTTCACCTCAAGTCAGTGCTGGATATTCTCAGGACCGTGTAGGTTTGGCACAATCCTCTCGTCCAGAGATGCCCTGCTCTCTCTTGCCATCACGCTTCACCAGTGCTGCTTTTTTCCCATCTTTTTGGCTGCAGCGGATGACTGCGTCCCTGGCAGCTTGGGTTCACTCTGGGTTCTTCTTTTTCTAGAAAAATTAAAGTACTTGCTTCCTCACCTCAGCAGGCAAATTTAAACCATGCCATCTTTGGCTCTACCTCCTGCCTAAACTGAAGGCTACGGCTCCTACTCACACGCCTCAAGAAGCCACCAGTGAAGGGAGATGAGAACCTGGCTCAGGTCTGGCCTGCAGTGGACAAAAACCTGCGAGTGGCCCGAGGGTGGAGGAGCAGGAGAGAAGAAAGAGAGGTTTAAAAGATATTTGCAGTCTCCTGGGGAGAGACAGGGAATCGATCATGAGAAGTTGCTAAACCTGCTCTTGGCTCCCGTGACACAAGGACATGCAGTTGGGAAGGTGGAGCTTGCTAACGAAACAGCAGTAACCCATTGTCCTGCTGCTGACCTCTCCAACTCCTGAGGTGACCCTCGTGTGGGATGACAGGAGGCTCCAGGTCCTCAGAAATAGTTCTCAGCTCAGGCCAAGAACAGTCTAATCAAGAGCACCTCAACTGTGATCCCGCATGGGTAGCTGCTGGACACATTCACTCCTCAAACCTAGTCACTATTCTTATTCCAAATCATTACCATGGAAGAATGGAGACAGTCATAAAAGCCGCTTCTTAAGAAGTCATTTTACAGATGAATTACACTCCTCCCCTGCCCTCTAGCGTAAGGAAAGCTAGCTTAAAAAAATTATATGAATATATACAAACACATCCAAACAGCTCACTGTATTCATAGATATGGGGTAAGAGAATTAGCCCAGCAACTACTTGACCAGCTTTGAACTGACAAAGAAAATATATATATAAACAACACAGCATAATATTGCACATACACACATGATTTCTAGCTGGTACACTGAACCCAGGACTGAACACGGCAGCAGAAGCCAACAGATGTGCTGGTTCCCAGGACAGCGTGTCCCCCTTCTGGCCACCTTACCAGATACGACACGTGCACAGCACAGTTCACCTTTCTATTCATTTGGGGTCTTTTGCTCCAACCAGTAATTGATGGAAGCCCTTTTTACTGAAATTCATTTTCTCCAGCTCTCCCAAGATCCACATCAATCCATTCCAGTGAAAAGATGTCCAATATGTTTGAAAGAGAAACTTGAAGTAAAAAATGAAAGGTTTTACAATAATGACTTCATAAATATATAATTCTTAGTTTGCCTATTCCAGAAAAATTAGCTTTTCTCCTTTAAATGAGTTATGTTTCCGAAACATAACCATTACCAGATACCAGACTTATATTTATGCCATGCTCAAATAATCCATTGCCAACTGAATGTTTTCACACATCTAAAATTTTTCTTTGTGCAAATCTTCATTTTCATGAAAATGACTTCAAACAGCTTGTCTACAACTTATAAACAACAACAGCAGCACAGAATATTTTAAGCTACTAAAGTATATCAGTCCCCTTGTGGATCCAGTACTGCCAGGAAACTGATACTGATTCATTTCATATTAACCATCCAATCTGAACGGAAAAAAAAAAAAAAAAAAAAAAAATCACACTATCCCTCCACCTGCCACAAGTAAACTGTACACTGGGACCAAGATTGCACTTTTTCATTAGTCCTTTTTGCATAATTACAGATTTTGATAGTCATTTGAACACGCATTCAAACGAGATGCACACAATGTCTAGGCAATGTGCACATCTAACAGTAACGAATTTCTGGAGATCATTCGCTCACATCCGCTCAGATTGTACACTTGTATCACTGATTCATATCCAAAAGACACTTTAAGTTGCTTTAACTTTTTCTATGACTAGCAAAAAGTGTTTAGTCTGAACTGCTAAGAATTTCAGTCTGCCTCCCTAAAGAATGCTGGAACTGGTGATGAAGCAGCCTCGGAGTTCACGGGATACAAAGCTGAACTCGTCTGGGTATCGAGTTTAGGTGCCTCACCTTCTTTATTTCTGAAACAAACACCAAAAGCTTTCAAAGCAAATGTAAATACAGTTGCCCCTCCCAACACACACATGCTACCATTTCTAACCACACAAACCATCAGAAGTCACACTCATGTTTAATGAAATGCATATACAAAAGCAAAACGCCACAGAACAAAACCCAGAATCCATTTCAAAACAAACACTTCTGTTAGAAAATATAAGCTTTAAAAGTTGCTTACAAGAAAAGTTTTCATCTCTGACACAAAAAAGATCAAGAATACTCTTAACTGCGGTCTTTTCTCAGTTCCCTTGCCATGCAATAATTCTCAATTGATTGATATTGCATGAGTGACCATCTGTCTGGTGAAAAAAAGAAACATTAAACAAGTATCTATTGTGATGTACAGCAGTGTTTTTTAAAAGCAGATTTTCATAGCAGTAGAAGATAAATATGGATGCACTTCCATATTAATAAATAAAGCTGTGATCCACGTAAACATAAATGCAGGGCAAGAGTTAGGATCAGTCTAACAACCCGAGCAGATCTCTTACACACCTACAGGGTTGGCATTTTTTCTTCAAATGTCCTTCATTTTAAGAGATTGACACCAAAAAGCAAGCGCCCCCCTAATAGAAGTGACCAAAAAAATATTAAAAATTAACAGGAGGAAGTGTCATTATTCAGGAGAAAAACAAACAAACCCCAACCAATACTGAAAAATTACACGTCATTTCTGCCTCAGATGTTGTGATCTTGGAAGTATCTTGTCTCATCTTTTTCTCCATTTCTCTGAACACTGCATTTCTTAGTCACTACTTCAGCCATTATGCTGCTAATGTAACTTTGAAATATTTAAGAAAAAAAATAACATTGGTCTTCCAACAACGGGGCTCTACAATAAGGTGGGCACAAGCAATGCAACTCTCAGGATGATGTGCTTCCAGATCCATTAATCCTTTGCAAGACTAACACCTTTCAGTATATAAGAGTAACTTCCAGAGTAAAACTTAGGTTAGTAAGCATCAAACAAGTCATACAATAATAGTTGGCTGTAGCAGGCTGTACTTTGGGCTTTGGTTAGTAGGGATTTGTCACCCAAACCACCTGCACCTTTGGCTGCTTTGTTGACTGCGACAGCTCCAGGCTACTTTTCCGAAACAATTTTTATGAAGACCTGTCATTCCCATGTCAGTCACCCATTTCTTCCCACGTTCAATTTGTATTAAGTTCAAATGCGGGGCTCTATTAAGTTGCCCTACAAAACCTGACTGACTTCATTAAAGAAACAGGAGCACTGAACACTCCGCTTGTGTCTAAAAGAGCACCAAGGGCTATCAAATCCAAATACTTCCCTTTTCCAAATGAAAAAAGGCATCCCAGGTAAAAAGAAAAAAGCAGCATGTGTTTCCAAGCACTCAACCAGAACTTTTTAAAAGTTTTAGTTAAGTACTGCTGCTGAGTCTATAAAGATTGACAAAAAAGCTCATAAAATCACTATTAAAACAGCTACAAAAGGAAGGCAAGTGAAGTACACAAATTTTGCATATATGTTTTGTACAAGTCTTGCTAAAAAAGCACTGGAACTCTATGTCACGGAGTAAAACCTCCACTTTTTTTAGTATGATAATTTATCATTTTTATCTTATAATAAAAATTGCTAATTATTGAGAGGTGGTCACTCCATGTTTTAACTGTGTTAACATTATAAAGACTATGAAAGCTGAAGGGATGTTTCAGACATTCTCCTTTTTTAACTTGGTAAATTTGAATGCATTACTAGAAATCAAAGCATACTGAACACTGCTTTCTTATATCTGATTGTATCACCATCACATTATATCACATTCCTCTCACGCCTAGACTTCTTGTTTCTTCACCATAATGTTAAATTCTTCACAGCAGAATCCTCCAAAGAAAGATTTTGAAAGACAGCACTTTAAAGCAGACCTTGCATTGCAGGACTGTGAATTTACATGTGTGTTGGCATTACACAGACAAGTAATTTTTCCCCCAAGTCCTTCAATCAACTGTTCATACATTCTCAGACACGTGCCTATTTGCATTCTGAACTTGCTCACACTTGAATTGTTTCAAGTAGGGATGAAAGCCCCAAACTGTGTTTACAGTTGCCTGGAACTCATCCACTTTACAGCAAGGATGAAAAAGTTACTCACATGTCAGCAATCCACCAAATACCCTTCCCACACAAGTTCTCAAGGATTAAACAAAAGCGACTGAGAATCTCAGCGCAAAGAATTCCTGGCTCGGTCCTCCCTCAGTTGCACGCAATGCTGAGGACATACCAGTCTTCAAACCCACCTCAGTTTTGCTGAGAAGGAGCGCAGCCTGAGATGAGGTTATTCAAGGAGCTGCTAGCGATGCAGGTGAACTGTACAGCACAGACATACCCCAGGTACTGTTCAAATACTGCTGCAAAATACCAGACACGCGTGATTATCTGTACTAGGATGCAGTGATCCAGCTAATTCAAGAGTGAGGTGATCTCTGCATTCACTCAGGGGAGCTTTAAAGTAATAAACTGAGTTTATCAAATGTCATCTTTGTGCAGGCAGTTGTGCCACCAGGTCACTGCTACAGTTCTAAAAGCCGGGGCAGGGGGGAGTGCGTGCAGGGAACAGGGACAATAGCACCAAGGTCTGCAATGGGCCTTGAGTTATTTTTCTGTGAGAAGACAGGGCAAATGTTTCTCCCTTACATTTTATAATTAAGTGTTCCTAGAAATAGCTGAACATACCCTTCTGCAATATGAACTACATCTAACATGATACTACTTGAGCATTTCAGTTACAAACTGCCTGGAGTGCTCTCCTAACTTTATTTTATTGTCTCCTACACACCACTATTTGCACAGAAGACTGCACGAAATGGTAAATAAAGACTGAACGTAATTAGAAATTACGGATTGTATACAATCAAAATTACTTAGACTATGTCAGACATTTACTGGTCTGAGTGCCTCCAGAAAGAAATTATGCTCCATTTTAACTCTATCTTATGTTATTTTACTAAATATATCCATTAAATTACAGTTCTGGTTTGGGTGGGTTTTTATTTATTTAACAAAGTGCCATAACAGACTTTTTATTTCAGAGGTACAATCTCAGAATAAAAATAAAATAAAATATAAGAGCACCAGTTGTAAGATAACTTCACAGACATGATTTACATTATGTCTGGATTATTCACAAGAGATCTGCTGTAGCTGTGTGGAAAGGCAAATGCTACCTGGAAAAGACAGGCAAATATCAAGATATAAGGTTCTAAACTGAGGAAGGGCTTTCCCCCTGCAAAGTAAATATCCATGGAGACTTACTAAAGTAAGAGTTTAAGTTAAACATACAGGATAAAGCAAACACTGTATCACACCAAAAATAAAGCCCAACTCTAGCAGCAGTGAAGAAATAGAAGCACAGAGCTTGGTTGTGGTAGGGTCCCCTTCCCCCAGGAAAGACCCAGGGACCTCAGAAGAAGGAATGGGGCAGAGTAAGGAGGAGAGGAAAGATAACCAGAGAAAGTTATTTATACCTTTAGTTTTTCTTTAAGCAGATGAAGTCCTACGACAAAAGGATGAAGTACATCATCTGTGGAAGGTAACATAAAACCAGAAGATATTTACTATTTTAATAGACAAACTTATACATAAGCACAACATAGCGAATTAATAACAAAATAATACTCTGTGAATTACATTGACAGTAGAGTTAACTTACCACCCTTCAACTCTTAAGAGTTTTTGGGCCTTCTAGCTTTTCCTTATTTTAGGCAACATTTTGGTATAATGAGATGCACTGTGTAAGGCCACACTGCATGACAATGCTACCCCAGTTCAATATTATGTCATTCGGAAACATCATACAAATCTTTTACAGCTAAAAACACACTAAAGTAAAAACTAAGCAGAAGTTGGATACTTTCTTCTCAAGACACCAGTTCCTCAGTCATACACAAAAACACCTTGCTGACTCACAAACATTATGACAAATCTTGGATCCAAAACAAACCAAAAAGTAATAAGCTAGGCCTCTGAAGGCTACCTGTATCTTGCCTATAAACATCAGCTGCAAGAGGAAGAATTTCTATGGAAGCTGAAGAAGTCTTGATTAAAAGACTGGAAGCTCAGATCAGTTAAAGAAAGAAGCATAAATCAAACATACAAAAATATTCACTGGACAGTAAAGGGTAAAATGCTTTCTTAGTCAAAGTTCCCATTCTAATTAGCAATTCCTAAAACAATGCTATGCAGAGATGACTAGAGAGGACAAGGATGCAACCCCGTCATGGAGCCATTGAGGCTGGAAGCCCCTGGGCTTTGAGCAGCTCCACAAATACACACTCCACAGCGCGATTTGCTGCAGTGTTTGACCACCCTCAAAGTAAAAGAAGGTTTTTCTCATGTTCAGATGGAGATTCATGTGTTTTAATTTGTGCTCATTGCACATTGTGCTGTCACTGGGCACTCGTGAGAAGAGCCCGGTGTCCTCTTCGTTCCCTCCCAGCAGTGTATTGATACACATTGATATCATCCTCCACAAAGCTTTCTCTTCTCCAGGTTGAACAGCCCCGTCCTTCTTTAGATGAAATACAAGAAAATACACATAAAAAAATCTAGAAGAGATCTTATACTGCAAGCTTGCATTTGGTCAGAAGAATCATCTCTCCTGGGCAGCGCACATACATGAAAAAAACCAGCTGCAATCACTGTACCCAAGACAGCAAACTTGCAAAGACTACACCAAGAAACCAGAAGAATGCTCCGCGATCTCCACCTTGAGTTGCTTAGTAATTTTAAAATTAAAACCTATTTACAGTCTGAACTTTACATTTACCCAGCTTACTAACTTGCATGCCTCTCTACAGCAAATGTTTAGGAACATGACCTACAAAATATTGTGAATACGGTTTCTGTCGTGGAAAATGATAAGCAGGAGGACTGGGGAGAAGGGAGGAAGGAATTCTTTCACACACCTGAGGAAAAGCTGAGATCTTTAGTTCTACCAGAAGACAACCAGTCAGCAATATGATATATTTAGGAAATAATCCACAGTGAATCAAGGGGGAGGAGGAGTTTGTTTGTTTATTTTTAACAGATTACTGAGGAATAAGGTGTGGGAAGTGATGGGACCAGAAAGTATGTGGGGGCCAGAAGCAGAGAGAAACGGCGAAGATCAAAAACACCTCAAGAATCATAAGAATAAGCAGAGGACCAGAAAAAGACACAGGAACCAGTACAGGCATAGGGGGAGAAGGGGGAAGCGTTGTTTTTTTGTTTTTTAAAAGTAGCTTGGTTGACAACTAGCAAACTGATCAAAACAAGGATACAGTTGTGATCCTCACATTCAGCTCAGAGGTCAAGAGATTTGCGATGAATGGTTCCTCGGGAAAACAAGAGCTAAAAACTGAGCTGAAAACAGTCCGGGACAAACTTTGAGAAAACTAATCCAGTCAGTATGATGGATAATGCTGGATGAAAAAGAGGAGAGAAAACTGATGGAGAGTGGTAGAGGTTTTACAGATTGAAAACCCAAAGCATTTCTATCAAAGAATATATACACCAATCAAGAAGGGAAGGCATAGCATAAAATGTGATTGATAGGTTAAAGAAGGAGCAGGTACAATATTTCTACCTGCAACCAAAGTAACAGCTGTAAGGGAGTAAAAATCATATCTTCTCCTTGACAGATACGTTGTACATAAAAACCAAAAATCAGCAAGAACATTTGCTAACAGAACTGGCAACAACGAGGATTTACAAAGCAAAAGAGTTGACAAAATACCAGCTGTTATTGCAGATGTAGACTCAATTAAACACGAGAAGTAGAATTGTTCACCTAAGACAATGGCAAAGCCAAGGGAGAAGAAAATGACTCTGTACCGGAGGAAGTTTGCCAGTTTGCAGGATTTCCACCCGGGATACCCCACAGCGCAAGAGAAGGAGCAAGGGAAGCAGGTGTTCTGCAAGGGGAACGCTCAACTTGCACGAGCTGATCGCTGATCATACGTAACTGTCAAACCATTGCTTCGGAAAAATTCAAAATTCTGCTGCAAATATACACCTAATTGCACAAACAGCCAGAGCAAGAGTTTGAAACGAACAGTTTTAAAATCACAGGTTAGTGTTTCAGTCTTGTCAAGTTACTTCTGAACTAGACGCTGACAGTTTTAGAAAATATACCTGGACAATATTGTATTTAAGATTAGGTAATCACAAATGTTAGCCACTTCAGCGCTGTGATTCGGATGGTCATACACCTGCATGTGTGACATCCTATACGTGCTATTTCTCCAACCGCACCCCAGCATTACCCTCTTCTTGCAGTTTCCTCCACTTTTCACTGCAACCAGTTTGGTAGATACAGCGCTTGGTCACTGGCAGCACTGAAAATCTATTCCCAGATAAACATCAATTTCATTTTCTATTGTGCGAGAGAACCATCAACTTAAAATTTAAGCAAAATCAGATAGACTTTTAGGAGTAATGACAAAAACCTCCTACTAATTCCTGGGCTACACTGTTAATTCCCTGTCTCTAAAATTCATATTGCCTATTTAAAGTCTCCACACAAGAACCTGAGAAAGACAAAATGCTCAATATAAAAAGGAAATCAAAATTTTTAAAAAGCCAGACATAAAATATGCAAGCAAAAGGGAAAGAATCTCTTACAGTTACAGCAGCAGTATTATTTGTGGTGACAGAAGAAAAACTATTTTCCAATGTAAGACAATTTTAGTCTCAATCTGCCTGACAACTTTATTGATATCTTTCTTCAGAGCATACAGCACTTCTGTAAAACAAAATAATTCCAGGTACTGTCCTGTAATTTAACATTACACAGGCAGATCTTACTGGAATAGGTAAAAATAGCACTAGTGAACATGCCAAAGGAGAGTCTTTCCACTATATGGCCAGTGCTTAGATTGCAACATCAGCTGGCTCTCTTTTTATAACCTCTTGATTGTCAGTGAACAAGTTACACAGTCAACTTAAAAGCTTTGAGAAATCCAAGAGTAAGCTCTGGAACTCACTTTCAGCTGAAATCAATCCACTATATCACTCTGACACGACCACTTTGTTTCAGTTGCCATTATTGCCTGCGTAAGCTTTATCCTTGCTTCTAAAGCATTTAACACAGATGAATGACGTAATTCAGAACATGGTTTATTTTTTTGTTAAATGTCAGCATAAAATTAGAGGCTTGCACACTTTGTTGTTTCTTTTGGCTGCAACACACTCTGGAAGCTGCTTCACTCACAGGCGCTCTTGCAGCCGTGCATGCCATCCTGCAATGAACCCGTTTGGGCTCGGTTCTGCAAAGGCAGCCCCTCAACCCCAACCACCCCTTGCACCTCAACTCCACATGGGTTTTCTGCCATGTTTTCTCAGAATGATAACAACTGTCACCATAGGAATGTTTAAAACTGTTAGAATGGTGATCAGATGGAGACAGAAATGTTGCTCTGCTGGAAGAAATTCATGTTTCTCAGCCAGCAGCTTGGCTTAGAGATGACTGAGATTGCTCCGCTTTCTAATGAGGTACAAGGGAAACCAGGATCCTCCCACCTCCAACACCACCGGGTTTCTGCCCACTCGTGACCGTGGATCGGTATTGTTTGCACACAGCTTTCAGAAGTTGTCAGAGAGGGACATAGGGAGGGAAAAGGCAGACAGAAAAATCAGGATGCCACCTAGCTTGCATAGTTACTAGTATAATTTTTCCCTTGTTCTAGGAAACACTGAGTGATCACAAACATCTGTAAGTCTCCTTAAGTCTGAAAACACTGCCAAGATCAAAAATGTTTCATATTTACACACAATGGCACCAGTAGTATCATGGGTATATATGAAGAAATACACATATGTTTCATGCAAATTCAAAAGCAGAAAGAGCTTAGACACATTTGCCATACTCAATGTGTGTGGTTTACAATACAGGTTTTACAAAAATCCCCATAAAATTGCCACAAGAAGGGCACAAAGAAAGAACTGATTAAACTAATTCTTTCAGTGGGCTCATGAAACAGATTAGATCTGAAGGAATTCAAATTCTATCCCAAATTATCAAAATAAGGAAAATATTTACCTGAGAGTAATATTGGAATTAATGGTTGCTAGATAAATTCTGAACTTCTGGAATTCTAAGAAAATGGGTATATAGAATCTGAAGCTGAAGTCACATCCTTTGTCATAAATATGATCACCTTTCAGTGAAACTTAGAACACAGTTTCTAAAACAAAGTTAAAAAAACCTAAGTGTCATATATCAAAATGCACCTTTTCAACTGGAAGCTAGAGAGGTAATTATAGGATCTTTCATCTCCATATTAAGTGGAATTAAAATAAACTTATAAAAATATTCTACTGTCTATGATAATCCTTTGGGAATAACATAACTAGCACTTTTTGGGTAGCAATAAATTAGGAATTAAAAAAAAAGTTAAAATATTATTAACTAGTATTTCTTCTTCCCAGCAGCATTGCCACCACTGGAGCTCCAGTCTAATGGTCCTCCCCCCATTTTTATTACTTTGAGGACTATTCCTCTGTGTTCCTACATTTCTATAACAATTCCATGCGAAGACGAGGGAGTACACGTTTCTCCACGTTTCACTATGCTTCCTCCAATTGCACCAAGAAACTCTGAGGTAAAATCTCATAGTTTCTTCTACACTGGAAAAAAATAGAAGAAAGCAAAAAAGACGATAATTTACTTGTTCGTCCAACAAGGAGTCACAGTGGGGGGGCAGTGCCTTTTATGGTATACCAACAGACTTTAAAGACCATGCTAGGAAGCACTGAAAGTATGATGAGACTTTGAGCGAACACTGTTAGATGTTTGAGAATGGAACAAGAAAGTGGAATACGCAAAAATTAGCACAGACTACTGACAAATTTGAGAAGGATATATACTGGAAGCAAATGACTAGCAAAATAAGACATTACAGAAAAATAAAAAGGAAGATTAGTTGCATATTAAAGTTTCTCAATATATACCTAAATGTTAGCCCTGCAGAGGTACAAAGGCATTAAAGACACCTTTCTTCTAGCCGCGCACTACCTTGCATTCCCTCTTCTCTTGCTAGTCTTCTCCAGCTTGGGGCTCCTCAAACTCTCATTTTCAAATCTCTAGCTCGCTCTACAGTGAAAAGAATTATCTAACAGCAGACTATAATGGGGGCTCTGAGCCATTTTTTAAAAAACCTCTGAGCCAGGTTTAATTAATATGGTTAACCCCACGACACACCCAGCTGCGAGTTAGTGAAGCAACCTCCCTCTAGCTTGTGAACTAAAAATATACACGGTGTCTCAACTGCTCTTAACCGATACTACGTATTTCAATTGGAATGCAATATTAATTAACAGCCTTTTGTCAGCTGTTTGTCAGAAATGAAATATTCTAGGGTCGAACCAATAGCAAGTATGCGACGTAAGCTGAAACCTGAAATGAAGCCATGTAGTGCAGCACTAAGAGAAAACTGGCAGCACCATCGCAATCAACATCTGCAGGGAGCCACAACACAGCAAGTGAAACGATTCCACGGAGCAACGAAACTGAGAACAACAACAACATAAAAAGGGGCTCATATCAGAAGAGCTGGAGATACAGGTCCCGTGTGCAGATCTTCAGATGAGTGTAAAGAAAACAAGACAGAGTCGCTTACATATTCACCACGGGCACAGATGATTTGCAAGGCAATGCAAAAAACTCTTTTGCCTGAAGTTAAAACCAATCGGCTTTGATGTAACTGTGCTCCTGCTCCGCTCCGTTTCTGCAAGCGTGCAGGATCCATTTGGAACATGCAGGAGAAACAGCAGAACAGACACACCTGCAACTGCAAACCAACGCAGCGACCTGCATTTGCCACCCTGGCGTCCTACACAAATCCAGTTCTTCTGCACTCCAATCTTAGCTCGAAAAAGCCTGTTGTTCCCCATAAGCAAGCAAAAGCCTCTGTAAAATATATAATTCAACCATACTGACTCTGTCACTAAAAACCCTGAAAAAGGGATACTCACTTATGTAAACATTCTGTTCCTTAATGATCAGTTATAATTCTTAGCTCTGAAGTCTACCAAGAAAATGCTTTACTCGTTTACAAATGACTCAAGAAGAGTGCTTTGTTTATCCTCATCTACTGCATGCACTGCAGAATTTCAGTACACAAGATGACCATATTCTATCAAACTGCAAAAGGTCAGTACACACTGCTGCAATAAAATCAGCTCCGTGTGAAACAGATGACATTTATTGTACAAACACAATATTGAAGTCACTAAAGGAATAAACGTGCACCAGCTGCTTTTCAAAGCAAAATTGTTTTTTTACAAAAAAATAGTGTACACAGCGAGAGGCAACAGAGCACTGAGAATTATTCACAGAACTTTGTCCAAAACAGACTTTCTTTTCAGAAAAACTAGGAACATCACTAAATATATATTTGGATTACCCACACACAATACCATACAGGGTAAGTTGTACCTGCTGGATGCTGTCTCAAAACCCATGCACTAATGCATCCGCATTGCTAAAATACCTCGTTCATTTGTCAGAAAGTATTTTTACCTGATCTCCTAGTGCTGCATCAACTCATCTTTCCATTAATTTCTAGAGCTGACAAAATATTTCCACCACTTTATTCAATGCATAGTGGATCTATTTCATACTAGAAAATACTGAAGGCTTTTGCATAAGCAGTTATGCAAAACCAATCAAAATTAGTACAATGCAGATGTAAACATGTCAGCTCACTCACAAATTAAACTTATGTAAAACTTACTGAAATTGTGTTTCTACTACCGTGCTTGAAATTATAGATAGATCACAAGTTCTAATCTTGCTTTGACTACTTTTGCCACTTCCTCAAATAAACAGAATTTTGACTTATGCAATTTGATGTTTTTATGAGAAACAGAACATTCACTCCTATTTCTCTTCACAGCTACACAGTCTATCGTTACTGCATCTTTAAGTTAAAAGATGGTCCAGGAACTTCCTTCTTAGAATACAATAATCCTTATCAATTATTCACCTGTTTCAATATGAATTAGCATTTTGGAAATTCAATTGCACAAATCAATAAAATAAGTTACCCTTGTTTCTTAGGCAACTGGTCTTATGTGATCCTGCCACCCAGCTGTCCTGCTGCTGCTCCTCCAGCAACTCTCATTTCAACTAAACAGTTCAGGAGGGGCATCGAGGATACAAATTTCCCACAAGCTATGGCAATATGGAAATAGGGAGGCAGAATAGGGAAGAATCCTTCGCTCTGCTCATCCTCCTCACTGGAACCGCAGCAGAAACCTCTGGTGTGAGGCTAAAGCCCCTCTTGCCTGGCTGAGAGGCCAAGAGGCAGACAATCAACACACAAATGGAGGGAGAGGAGAAAAAGAAAACAATTGGAAGGTGTTTAAGTATGACAACATCAAAATGAGGAAGCAGGAGGTGCTGGAGGTATCGCAAAAGGGTGGCAAAGGGAACGGCTGAAGGTGAGAACGACAGTATATTTGCAGCAGAGATGATCGGAGATCAACACAAATCTGTGTTGAACTAGACTTGGTTAGTTCATGTGCTCTTATAACTTTCTTTGGAATACAAAAATAATTTAAACCTTCTGCATCCATAACAGAAAAGTGAATTTGTCAGCACCACTTCAGCACTTCAAACTAACTGATTTTTAGACTTAGTCATACATAGCTATTTGAACTGACAGCTTTTGGTTCCCATCTCCTCAAAAAGTTTTAGAATCAACTGCTCTCAGCATCTCCACTTAATTTGCTTTCAGGGGCAAACAGAATCTGTTTTTTCCTCAACTCCTGGTTTCCCAGCAGTGAAGGAGCCAAATAAACTGGGGGGAGGAGGGGATTACACATCCCAGAAGAAACTAGTGCTGATTTAGCATACCAAGAAGTGCTGACCAATGATTTTTGTGGGTCATGTTTGTGGTTTATAAAGTATGCGTTATTTTAATAAGCTCCAGTAACTTCAACCCCTGATACAGCAGTAACTTCATATGTAATTTGAATAGACTTTGTTGTTGTTAAGGAAAAAAAAAAAAAAAAGGAAAATTTTATGTACACACCAAAGGCATTCAACTGAAAAAAATAAGGTTTATATCTTCTTTGGAAAAAAATATCCAGATTTTCATTCAAAGCAGGTTAGTCAGCAGTGTTGCACAATAAGTTGTCCAGTCCTGAAGATATTAAATATGGCAACAAACCATATGAAAAACACATTCCAGATTTCTGAAAGCACCACTGCTCCAACCCAAATAAGCTAGTTCACATCTGATTTAATAATCTGAGATTAAATTGCTTACCATATTAATCAGTCATCCATTGCATGAATATACATACAGCTCCATACCGTTTTTATGATTAATTGTAGCCTTAGGGTTTACCTACAGAAAATATTCATGAAGACAAACTAAATTAAAGCCACTTCCATTCTGAATAAGTGTCCACAGAACAGATTTGACTGAACTGTCTGAAATTAACTCTCACATTCACCAACTCTGTCTTTTCTTCTGCACCAACACTGTAGACATGTCCTAAAGGATAAGCACGTGTGTTCAAATTACATCCTAGTTTTAGCTAATGCAGTGATCCTTTAGGCAACATACGGAGCTGAGTTTTTCAGAAGCATTAAAATAAAAGACATTTTAAAAGTCTTTCATACAAAACTATTTTCAGATATGTTAAGCTGGCTTCAGTGTTTGAAGAATATTAGTTTTACTCCATTACAGACCCTTCTCATCTTGCATTCCTATGACAACCTACAATTGCATCTGGAATGCACACTGTGCTGCAGCAATTCCACTACAACTGGTTTTGAGGCCTCACTGTCCCAGGTAAGGTCCCTGTATTTATGGATGTCACTGAAAGGCTAAGAAGGAAAATAAATTCTATACCGATAATTTAGCCTGACGTAGGCCAGATGAACAATGGGCAAGAGCCGTGCTGCTGTTAGCACAGGCAGGTTATTTGTGTGTACATTTAAAGTGTAGATAAAAAGAGCCCAGAAACAGCAATCTTCGAGCCCTGGCTCTGGAGTAACACCATTCATACATGTAAAAGCTGAAACAAGTTAGAACAACTTGGGAAATGAAACCATCTTACTCCAGTTTTCAAATGTCTTTTTTTCAAACTGAATCTAGGCCAACAAAAAAAAAAAAGCAGCTCAAACTGAAGAATGCCCAAGCAGAGTGCATTCAGTTATGCTAATACAACTTAAACGCGTATTCCGTTCTGGGTTCGGCCAACAGGGCTTTCAGAAAGGTGCGGGAGCCCCCACTGGAAGGGGACACGGAGCCGCCAGCCCCGAGCAGGCCGGGCCAGCGGAGCCACCGCGGGGCACCCCCCTCCGCGGCCGGGGCCCGCGCCAGCGGCTGCTCCGGGGCGGCCGCGGCCCCGGGGGTGCGGAGCCCCAGCCCGGACACCCCCGCACCCCCGGGCTCCGCGCTGGCACTGACAGGCGGCCACGGACACCTGCCCTCGCCTCCCCTGAGCCGCCGCGGCCGCCACGGGCCCCAGACCCCCTCACAGCCCCCGCGCCGGGGCTGCGGCACCTTCCCCAGGCCCGGCGCACGGGGCGGCCCGCGGCTGGGACGCCGGCCCAGCGCTACACACCATCCGACCGCAAAGAGCTCGGCGATGAGCCGCGACCCGCAGGGACGGAGGCGGCCGATCGCACCTCCCGCCTCCCCCGGGCCCGTCAGGGGCGAGCGGCCGCCCCCCCGCGCTGCCTCCCCTCAGGGCCGCGGCGGCGGCCGGTCAGCGCGCCCGGGGCTGAGCCCCGCGGGGAGCAGCCGGCGCCGCTCCAGGCGCCAGCAGCGAGGAAGGGAGCGCCGAGCTTGTCTCCCCCGTTCCCTGCCTTGTCCTCTGCCGCTCCTCAGCCCACCGCCGCTCCTACCGATGTCACTCCCTCCCGGCGGCTCCCCCCAGGCTCTTGTGCCACTCGGCGCCGTTCCTTTCGTTCCTCATCTAAAATGGCGGCCTCACACTCAGCGAGACATTTATCCTCCGCCCATCGACCCGTCGGCACTCGGCTCCTTCTCTTTCGCCTGCCTCGCCTCCTCTTCCCGTCCCGCTCCGCCCCGCCTCTCGGCCTGAGCGCGGAGCGCCGAGCTGCCGATGGAGCCTCCTCCTCCCCGCGCCCCCCGGGCCGCCATTCGGGAGCGGCGGCAGCGGCCGAGGTGCTGCGGGGGGACCGGAGCCTCTCTCCTCCTCCAGCCCCTCGGGAACCGAGCTGGGTGTGAGGGATGAGCTCTGCCGCTGCGCCGGGGCAGCTGGAGCGGGGCCTGGCGGGGCGACCCCGCCGCCGCCCCTCCTCCCCTCAGCGGCGCCCTCAGCCCGGCGGTCCCGCCGCTCCCGCCCAGCTCCCTCCCGCTTGCTGGACAGTTAAGCTGTGTAGCTGGGCAGATAGAATATTCAGCTGCTGTCAAGTACCTTGTTATTTTCTGGGGCTTGAAATATCTGGCCTGTTTGACTCTGTGGAATCTGAGTCAGGAGCAGTCTCTTGAGCCCTCAAACATTTAGAACATCTAGTCAGGTAAGAAGGGATCACTGCTGAGGTCTGTCTGCAGCATACTGCCACAGCATGCTACCAGCACTCTTCTGTAGAGGATTAGTATTTTGAAATTCATTAAATCTCTTACTTCTTGGGAAAAAAAACCACATATGCCTTAAATCGTATGATATCTGTGATACACAGAGAGGAGAATGTGCTGGAGCACATGATGCTGAGGCATTTGAAACAACTTTCAGCACCTGCTAAATAATTCAAGTTACTTGGATTAATACAGTTTTGGTTTTGAAACTGATCATCTTATTAATTCTACCTCACCTACTGTCTTTAAACATGAATTAAATTTTAAGAGGCTCATCGGCTCCAGGCATGTTGAACTTGGAGGGTCTGTTTTGCGCTGCATGCTCAACTTTAGCATTATTCTGCCTGCTAGCAATTGCTTCAGATCAACATAAACTGTTTTTCTACCTCTGAAATAATTTTTGAAACAGTTTTTGAAGTGGAACACACCATTGGGTGGTTCCTGGTACTTCTGTGGCAGAATAGAATAGGTGATGGGCTGTTGTGTATAGAGAACTAGGGAACAGTATAGGGATATTCTGAGGTCGTTCAAGTTACATGATAATATCTGTTCCAAAGGGTCTTTTAAAAGAAAAGCTTTTATAACTACACTTCAGTTACACAGGCAGAGGATCTCTGAGGTGAAAAAAAAAGTCCTTTAAAGTGCTTTCACTTGCTTCATCGTAACATTAACTATTTTGACTTCGTTATTGAATGAACCCAAGGATTTTCTTCTATAATGCCTTTTGTTACCACTTTGATATTGGGTACTTCCACATATGAAAGTTGTACAACATACTATTTTTTCCCAAACAATCAATGTTATGCAAGACACTTCAGCAGAATGGATATTTTAGGCTGGGATGTAAGTTTTAGGAAATGGTGATGTCTATGATTAAAAAACTTAAGTCTGCGAGTCTGTCCCTCCCCGGCCCCACTGCAGGACCGGCCGTGAGTTCCACCTGCTCCACAGCAACCCCGGGCTGGGCACCGGGCAGGAATCCCTAAGGGACGGTACATGCTGAGCGGGGTGGGCTGTGAACTGAGAGGTATTTGGGGAGAAAGTATTAAAAAAAATAATAAATAAAAAAAAAAATATATATATATAGCATGCAACCTCTTTTGCTGGAGGAGAAAGGGAGCAGCTGTCAGCCAGCAGCCCCTGTGTGAACTCAGCCTCCCACAGACACTGAGGGACTCAAAGCACCACAAACTAGCCGGGTTTAGGTCAGGCTTCAAAAACGTGCAGCACTGCGCATTCGACGGTAAACAATTCATTTATCGCCCCAAACCAAAACTTCTAAGGATAGCCATTGCAAAGTAGAACACTTCTCCTGGCTTAAAGAGCATACACGTTTACAGTTGCAGTCATGTTACATTAATTGTTAATTAAAGAAGCACTCCTCTAAAAAGAGCCTCCAGCAAAATTATCTCAGCCTTATGTGGGATTTCTCTACAGAAGGTTTATTCTGATATAAACCAAGGCTTCAGTTCAGCTGAAGTCACATTAACCTCCGAGGCAGAGCAAGGGCAAGAAAGAGCAGCACTGTTGGGCTTGGCCCTCCTAAGGCAAAGTAAAAAGGACCAAAAAACCACCATACAAAGTCTTTAGCTACTGGTGCCTCTAGGAAGAAGTGTGGTTGCCAAGTAATGGGAGATTGAAATGGGGATGGCAACCAGAGCTCTAGAAGGCTGCAGTAGAAATGTCCATGCCTAGAACACTGTGGTTCAGTACCTTATTGCCATGTTTCTAGAAGTTACCTGCATGCCAGTGTAATAATGCCTTCAATTTAGAGGACATTGCTAAAACAAAGATTTAACTAAACTTTTGCAGCACCAGACAAACCACATGGATATATCAGCCTTCTGTTAGGAAAAGTGCTTATTTTCTTCCCCATTACCATGGGCTCAGACATACAAAAAAAAAATAGAAAAACAAATCCAGACCAACAAGGTATCTGCTTAAGACAAAATTTATGAATCTGAATTGTTCTTTTCAAATTCTTATACAGTAACTTTTCTCTTAAGTGTCACATTTGAACTGCAGGAGTCCTCTGATGCACATACACAGTGTGCCTGACTTTAACAAGAGTCATATCCATGTATCTGACTGCGGGAGTTGGCCCAGAAGAAACAAATAAACTCAAAGCAGTGCGTAAAATAAATATTCACATGGCTTAAGACTAAGCATATCCATGTAAATGGTAGACAGTAGTACAGATTTTGGCAAAACATGCAAAAGGAGCTTGAAATATTGTAATATAAAATATGATTAAAAATATGCCATAAGAAGCTTAAAAAAAAAAAAAGGAAAGAAAAGAGGGGTAACCACAAGAACTGATGTTTTTTAGAGAAGACCATTCATAAAGTCTCAAACTTCTTTTAAAAGAGTAGGAGGATCAAGGATTGTAGTCATGGAACAAATGAACACAGATATGGAGGAAGCCAAGCCAGATTTCAGATAGTTAAACAATGTAGCACATGTAAAGAAACACAATAATTACAAGAAAGAACAACAAAAGCAAACAAGGAAACCCAGCAAAGAAACTCAAACATTACAGCATTAAAGTAGAAGGGAAACAAAAATTGAATGAACTTTCCAAAATAAACTGAATGTTATTAGCATTCTTACTGAGGCTGATCTGGTTTGTGTTTAGTGGTTGGGTTTGCAATATGTTTAACATGTGAGTGTCCAGGGGTTGGACTTTTTGTTTGTCCAGGCATAGAATAAAATCTTGTGTTGTCATCATCTGAAGTACTTTCTACATCTCTAGAAAGCAGCGTGAGAAGTGATGAGGAAGGGGATGAGAACCAGTGCTGCTGGGTTACGAGCGGGCTGGTGCCTGTAACTTAACTCTGATTATCTGGGGAGTCTCAAAATTGTATATTAAATGTTTTAAGTGGCATTGTATCTTTAGTACATAAAACGGAGGCTCAGAAGAATGAGTAGCAATAATGAAGAGTGTTATTCAGCCTGAGCCACACTCAAAGCATCATGCTTCTGCACGTTCTTTTGATATATGCTATAAATAATCCTCTTATTGCCCCATAAGATTTTTTCTGAGTAAGAGAAAAATTTGAGTCAAGTTAGATACAAAAGAAGTCCAATGTACAGAGGGCATGAAAGTGGCCTTGAACAAATCAAGCAATAGCAACCCAAAGGAGCGGTACTCCAAATAAGGAATATCTTATTTGTATGATGGTGCATAAACCATTTATATTTTATAGTTCAGCTGAAAGACTTTATTTCTCCATGTTACTGAAGTGACCAAAGGAGAGGTGTGGGAACATAATTCATGGTTTGTTTGGGTTTTTTTCATGCCTGGTAGAATTTAAATTGCAGACATTACAACAATAGGACACCTTATACATGAAGCTGTTAACTAGGCAGTAAACTTGTTTGGCTGGAATGGAAACCGTAGCACAGTCTGTTCACATTATTTGTGTTGTTTTATCCTGAACAAACTCTCCTTATTTTATCCATGTCCAGCTAACTGTGGTTGATATTGTGCTGGCTACAGTGTGTGTGTTTCTCCACTCTGCTCAGCAACTCTTCAGCCAAACAGTGAGGCTGAATCCCAGGAGTTTTTCTTTTCCTTCTGAAAATAGCACCTGATTTCCCATGGGTGCAATGCAAAAAGACATCTCCTTCTGAAAGCTTCAGTCTTTAGCATCATAGATAAAGTGGGGACTTCACTGCTTCCCTGGAAGGGCTGGATTGTGGGAGCAGATCCATTTGCCTGTGCTTGGAGAACTCGGGGGAGTCACTTGGGCTGTGAAACGGACTCACAGAGGCTTGTGGCTCTGCAGGGTTTAACCCCCGAGGATTCCTGCAGTAAATCTTCATCTCACTGTCAAGTCATGTACCTTATGATACAGAATGGACTGTCTGATACAAGCCTCCTCTACACTTCATGGTCAGTAGCTTATTTTTAACTTCACTTCAGTTTATTTGCTTGCAGGGTCAATATAAGTGCTTTAGGACAGTTACAAAGAGCTGTCATGCAAAGTTTCTTTTGTTGTGTGACACACATGGGGACACACACGTGCACACCCCGTGAGACACTGCCTGGGGGAAGTACATTGTGCCATAGTTGCCTCCACAGTACTGCAAACAAATTTTGCCTTATCTGTTGACCGCGTAGTTCTGTATATAAATTTAAGTTATTCTTTATTTTTTCCTTCCTTCCTTTCTTTTTTTTTTTACTGCTTTAACACTTCCATTTAAGAAACAGGTTTATCTAAAAAACGTGCTATTGCTTGTAATGTCAACGACTGTGATCCTCTACAGATTTGTATATTCTTCCAGAATCCATCCTATCTCAAACACTAGAATTCACCTATTAGGTAGTCATCTTTATATGGTTCTTGGGTTGTCCTTGTATAAATTTAACAATAAAAATATTTGATGAAAATGTCAATTGCAATAGCTTTTCAGTACAAGTTTGTGAGGGAATGCTTCAGAGTAAAATTGAAACAGATTTGCATTAAGCCTTACAGTAATAAATAAGTTATTCTGAGAGCAACTCTATAAACAGAAAGCTGTATTCTCTTACTGAAGAAAAAAGTAATATATTACCCTTTCTTCACTGATACTCTTACATGAAGCATTCTTAAAATTTTCAACAAACTCTCTACCAGTTTTCAGTCCTCCATATGCTCCTACTGTAATTTATGGTATTATAGATATCCAGTGTCTCTGGGCTTGTTCTCTGCAGTGCAGCGGGGAATTTCTGCTTCTCCTATTTCAGTGCAATGCTGTTTGCTTCTAGGAAAAGTCAGAGGCGCTGCACCACCCCAGCCAGGTCCCTCACACCTTCTCCACACAGGAGCAGCTCAGTTGCTCTCCTGAATTTCAGATTCTCATTTGCAGTACTTATTACCAAGATTTCACTTTCTTCCAGCGTGAACAGAAGTCGTGACACAGAAGAACACTGGTCATAGCTTTGAAACCTGAGCTGTACATCGCGGGTCCTGCTTACAGGCAATTGTCCCCGCTGCACAGTGTTGACTCATTAGCTGTTGTGGACCTTGGCTGCCCATTTGTTTGCAAATGCCGTATAAGCTGACTGAAAAAAATAAGAAAACAAAAAATACTAAAGCCACATTGTTTCAAAATGAACTCTTAAATTGTGTCTGCTGGGTATATCTGTTTTATCAGGGGTGTTTTTGCCCTGTCTCTGGGAGTGCGGTGCAGGGACAGCAGTCAGGCTCCCAACAGCAGGATGGAGAACCTGGGTAACGTGCCTTTTGTCACAGACAGAGCCTAGGAAGCTCCAAAGAGGAGCGTAAGACAAACACGGCAAGTGAATTGGTATATCACCTCTACTGAGAATATCAAAGCGTGAAAATAATTTTAGAATAATGTTTTATGAAATTAATCTGCTGAACTGATGGGTGACACCTGCACAGTGAATAAATACTCAGTCTGAATAAACATTATTGGATCTCTAAGAGCAGGAAAAATAATCTAGGCTTTAATTTGTTGCTATTTGAACAGTCATTCCTACTTCAGAGACAATAAATAGAGCACTTTGATTTATACATGCGTTCTATTTTTGAAACCTTACCAGACTGGTTTATTTGGTTTATTTTGAATTTCTGAAGAAGTCTAACCACAATAAAATCTATTCAGAGCTAGGTACTGCATAAAAAAACATGAAAGCATAAATAGCTCTTTCCTGACAACCATCCTTAAAACCTAGCCTGAATATATAATTGCTCAGCTGCAGAATATTTTGTATTATACCTGATACAGAGCTACATAAAGAGACTGATCATCTGGTTTGGCATGACCTCAAGCTATGCATTATTTTTTTGTGGCATGGACAATTTCTAGTGTGTGGTCACTGAACTGTATTCAATACTTAGTTTCTCTACAAGTTATTCATTGTAATAATGTACATTAGGATGACAGGAATATTTCAGGGGTTGATGAAGAATCACAAGTATTGAATCAGGAGTGATATGGTAAAATAGGAGGATATGTATACATGCATATATGTTTAACTATATATGTTCAAAACATGTGGAGAGATGCTAGGCAACAAAAAGAAAAACAGTAAACTTCCCTTTATCTTTTAATAAATCCTAATTATTGTGATTCTTCATTTTAAAAAGCCAAACTTTTTTCTTAATAATTTTGAGGAGGAACCTGTTCTTGGTGTGGTGTTTGTGTTGTGTACAGAAACACTCACTTCTGTTCTTTTTGATGTCACACGCTGCTTTTATCAAAGGGAGATTCTAAGAGACAAGGAACTCTGAAGCAGCCGAGCCAGCGCTTCTATCCAAGCTGCTCTCCCGCTGCTGTTCCAGAGAAAGCCAGACTCATTAGAATATAGCTACACAGTTACAAATGCTGAAGTTTGATATATCTAGAAAGAACACACATTAAAAGTCCATTTTAGCCATGTGCATATGTCCATATACTAGAAGAAACTGAACTCTCATTTACGAGATTCTGTTCTGAAGAGCTATGAAAAGTAATGAAAAATAAAGTATTTGGCTTTCAGTACAAGCCTATTTATCCGTTGTCTTTCAAGTTCATCTCCAAGATTCAGATAACCAAAGATAGCTGATCAAAGGCGTACATTCCCTCCGGCAGCCGTACCCATGCTTCAGCTGGCCTTTGATAATTTGTGCCTCAATGTCGTGTACAGCAAATTGTGCTTAGAAGGGTATGACAATTAAAAATTACATTGTAAGCACATAACTTGAGAAACAGTATACTAGTGAAAATATGACAGTGGTGAAAGATCTTTATGATGAAGCTGTTTCAGCTTGGTAGCTGTGCAAGTCTAAGTTCGTAAGGGATCTGTGTGAAGCGTGTTGCTGTGTGGCATTGCACACTAAGGTGCGTTGGTGAAAATGTCGCTGTATGCTCACGGCCCACGTCTCCGTTACAGGTACCAGCGTCGTGCTTGTCAGCAGCAGAATGCAGCACTTTTCCCCACGTGAAGCTCCGGAAGGGTGATACACCGGTGTGGGTATGCTATTTTCTTTGAAAAAATTGCATGTGTATATGGCTAATTTAGTCTCCAATTATAAAGATGGAAAATGTTTTTGTCAGATAGTTCATGTCATTTGTTAAGGCTTTTTTTGTTGTTAAGAATTCATTTCTCTTAGACTGGACAGTGGTAATCAGATTGATCTCGTGCATCAGAATATGCTTTTTCTCCAATGGAAACGTCAATTTAATTTTATTTCAAGCGGTTCCACTTAAATTTGAGAAGAAACTTCTTCTCAGTAAGGGTATCAGAACACTAGAACAGGCTGCCCAGGGGGGTTGTAGAGTCTTCTCTGCAGACATTCCAACCCGCCTGGACACCTTCCTGTGTAACCTCATCTGGGTGTTCCTGCTCCATGGGGGGATTGCACTGGATGAGCTTTCCAGGGCCCTTCCAACCCCTGACATTCTGGGATTCTAATACAAGATAATGTTCATTTTGGGCTTATTTTTGTAAGAGCTTTTTTTCTTTTTGCAAGATTAAAAAAAACAAAACAAAACAAAACAATGCTGTGAGCAAAACAACTAAATTACCCAAACGCTAATTAGCAAAGACATCAGGTCAAAGGAATGCAAACATACAAGTCTATTGCTATGCCGCACTGCACAGCTCTGGTGTGCTGCGTTAGTAGGTTTGTTAAATCTTTCAGCAACTGCAGAGAAATGAGTATCGACATGTCTGGTTTTACCTGAGTATTTTTAATACTTTTGAGATGTATATCTAATACTCAAATGTATTCAGATTAATTGATTCAGACATTCCTTAACCTCAAACTTATTTCTGGTGGAGACAGAAGCTTTGCATTAGCAACAAATTATGTAAGCCTCTCTTCTGCATTGCACCTGAGCAGAGCAGTGACATAAGAACTTAAGTAACTACTAAAAGATTCTTGCTGAGACATCAGTTTATTTGATACTAAAGCCAAATAATAAAAGGCAAAATCTTTTCAGGAGACTAAAGACCTGTTTTCCATAAAGTAAGTGTTGCTGACATCTTTGTGAGTTGGAGTAACCTGTTTCTATATTCACATGCTATCCTTCAGACATTAAATGAAAAAAGTATTGGTTTTTTCCTCTAGTGTATGTAAAGTTGACAGAGGGAAAGGAACAGCAAATTCTTGTTGCCAGTATATAATGTATATTTTCTTACAATTCCAGCTTGGGGTTTGATTTCAACACACCACCATTTTAATTCTTCTGTATATGCCATGCTATTATCTTCATCCTAAGCAGAGGATTACTTGCAGTATTATAGGGTCAGTGGTGCTTTATGGTTCTGTAATTGAAGTGAAGTTAAATCTTTCCTGAGGCAACAGGGCAAAACTCAAAAGCATTATTTCTATCTGAGGAGAACTGATTGCTGAGACATCTCCCCAGGACATATTTGACAGATACACTTCTCTTACGACTGTCTTTGGAAAATAAACTCAGGTGAATTTTTTCCTCCTCTTGGGAAGGCCACACAGTGAATAAGAAAGAGCATGACCTAAGATACCTTCTGTTGGTGCATTCAGTCTTCAGCTATTTTCACCCAGCATTCTGGGTAAATTATCTGACTTTTTGTAGCTTTCAGGACCACAGACTTCAAAATCGGCAATTTTAACTAAAGATTTGGGGGAAACATTTGGTACAAAGCAACTAAGTTATTTCCCCAAGTAATGGATTTTGATTTATCAAGTTTTCAAGTTGGGTCATGCTCTTAGCTGACAAGAATGCAAGCAAGATTATTTGCCTTGCCTCCCGGCTCCGGCTTTGTTTAGCATTTGGTAACACACAGTCAACTACACTTATTCTTAAATATGTATGGGTTTGGTTTTTTGTTCAAAATAAATATTGCATATTTTTATAAGCATGTTTCCAGAATATTTGAAATATAGGATACCTTATGTATACTATTATAAATTAAATATATTCTAAATTAATATTTCACACCTGCTTTGCTTATATCTAGGAGAGTTCCGGATATTTCAGATTTTCAGTGCTGTCAGAGTAGAGCTTATTATGGAGATTGTTTGCTTTTGTAACCTTGTGCATAATCACTGTACTTCACTCTAACTTTTACCGTAGTGCTTTCTTACCCATCTTCACATAGTTCAGCGAGATATAGGAAGGCAAGATTTAACATAGAATTTTGAGATGGAGGTTAAAAAAGTAAATAACCAAACCACGCAACAAAACACCAAATGCAAACCAAACACAACCTTAGAACACATAAGGATTGAAAAAAGTCATTACCTGTCGGTATCAGAGGACAGGATTTACTAAATTTAGTAAATTCACTATTAGTGTTAAATATAGACTATAATAAAGAAAAATCTCTTCCAGATGTACCTGGCATTCTGCTTTGCTTCCAGATTCTCTCCAAGGTGGGCCATTACTTTTAAACACACAAACACGTAACGGTGTATGGCAAGCATTAGTGCAAATACTTGTTCATTTGAACACACCTTGGAGCAGTCCAGAGTATTTAAACATCACCAAGGCGAAGCTTCAGCATCATGTGCTACTCTAAGTGCAAGAGTTTGTCCTCCCAGTATTCGAAGTGGTGAAATCTGGTATTAGAATAGATCCCAGTTCCTCTGGATTCTGAAGGAGAGTGGTGAGCATTACTACAGCAAACTAAGTTAAAGACATTGAGTTATTGCACACATGTGTTACCCAGTGTTTTATATTTAAAACACTGGATTTAAGAAGCTTCCATTTATCAAAAAGAGTGAGAGATGGCAGCTAGTTCAGACGTTTGAAAAACACAATGAAATCTCACATCTAAATGGTGAAAAGATCAAACGGATCTATTCAAGAAGAATTTCTGTTTCTGTAGCAGTCCTAGGACATCTTTGGGTATGGGCAAGAAATAGCATCTGTTCTCATATTTAACACAATATAGTTCATAAAAAATAATAGATCATAGATTTATCTCGTTTATTACAGGCCATGTAATTCACTTGAGTATTTAACTTAACCATGTGGAAAGTCCTAATTTCTCTTAGGGATAGGAAAGAGACTCAAGTGATTAAAAATCTCCTGGTTACTTTTCCTGGTAGCTTTTTGTCACTTGTTTTTGTAGGAAGTTAAGAATTCTCCGAGGAAAGCTCCAAGAGCTTTGTGTGGCTTTGTGAGTAATGGAAAGAATTTACAACAAAATATGCTACTGCTGCATGGTGATACGGAACAATAACTAATAAAATAGACGCAAAGTAAGGATCGCTAAGACTCCCTTTCTATAAAATAGCTTTTCCTAGAGGAAAGTAAAACTGCTGTAGAAAAACTTATATGAAACATTGGGGCTGATGCTTGCCAAGGAAGCCTATTGTGGAATGTGGCAAAAAGCCAATATGTTCTAATTACCTTTACTTTGCAGTTGAAGTTCTTGGTAAGAAAGCACTGCTTGGATGTAGCTAATACTGTAGATTTTTATAATCCTGAGTCAGTTAAATTGCTCTGCTGGGCCAGAAACCTAAGCAGTCTTTCAAAACAACCAAGAATGTACTGAAAATAATGTTTTATAAAAGATGACAGGGATTTACAATGCTAGGTAACCAAAGCTAAGCAGTATTATAAATAATCATCTAGGTAGGTTATTAAAAATAACAGTCATTTTCTTATGAAAATAGATAGTTTTCACCTTGAATACTGCATTCCTCATTCAAGAAAAAGAAAGAAGTTTCAGGATAACTTATTACAGAAGGAGAGAATATAGAATTATTCTTTCATGATGACTTAATGCAGTAGAAAACTTTCAAAGCAATAAGCCATATAAATACTGTTCTTACCTCAACTATTTACTACAAGGCATAACACCCTTGGTTGTCATTAGCGTGTCAGAATAAATGAATGTCATTATGTCATCCTGAGGCAGCTGTTGATACACTATACAGTTGCTTTCAGTTAATTAGCAACTATCTTCAAGCTATCTAAACTGTTTTATTTTTAAGCTTAACCTGAACTTCTTATTCTGATTTCCTGCTGATATCACAAGAGCCTTTATTGCTCTCTGCCTTCACAGGTTTCTCTCTCCCCTACTCCACCATTGCCCCCGGTTCCAAAGCTTCTGCACCGCCTGCGCTGTGTTAGATGTGTGCCACCCAGCGTGCTTTCCCACCTGAATGCCAGCGGCATGGATCTATTTATACTTAAAGAGATTGCTTTTTGATTCATAGAAGTTAGGCTACAAAAGTCTTGTAAGTTACTCTTACTAGAATTAGACACTGTCAGATTTAACCAAGTCAGGCTTTCTATTTCATTGGAGAACTTTTCATTTTTTTGGCTTAATCTCCTGACACCAGCTTTCATGTGCAGCATAAACAGTATGAGTGGTAACCTGAGGAACAATGACAGATGGACTCAAAGCAAGTCACGGGTCTGATCACATGGACAGCAGTTCCACGGGTTTTGTCTAGGGCTAAAGCATCACACCACGTCAGAGTGTTTGGGCTACGTTCCTGCTGCCGCATGGAGAGAAACTGTGGGTTTGGTTCAGTTCTCCTCTAAAGCAAAAGTGGGAACACTGCTGTGCTTTAAGGCTTGGGTGCAATGTCCCAATCCATGTCCTGACTATATACTGCTGCCCAAGGGACGGTCCTTTTTCCCCTCTCGGCCCCAGCCAAACGTTTATGCCCCTTCTCTCACCTTACATCTAGCAGTCATGACGCTGCCTGGCGAGTCAGATTTTGTATGTTTTCATGACTAATCTCACAATCCCAGCACTTCTTGATCAAAGCACGGGAAGGAATGAAGGCCCAGCTGGTGGGTGAGGGGTGCAGAGACTGGAGTTGCCCCATTTGGCAACAGCCCACAGATCCAATTATTTGGTTTGTGAAACCGCAGCCTAAGTAGTCAGAAACTCTGTGATCCCAGAAAAAGTAGCTTTGTGCATATGCAAAGTGTATCTCAAAGGCTCTACCTTCTTACTCATCTGTTTATCACACTGACATAAGCAGCAATATTATTATATACACTCAGAGCTGAAGTTGCTAAGTTAGTCTATTGTTCAGAAGATCCACATGTTATAATTAATTTGCCTCTTACACTATAGGTATTGTCTGGTTTGAAAAAAGCCCATATGACTTCTTCAAAAGGTTATTTAGAAAAAAGAACAATAGGAATAACTAGAAAGGCAAGAAAGTTTGCTGATAAAGATAATTTTTCAATATAGTTGAGACTAAAACACAAACATTGAAAGAGCACAATATTAGATTATGAAATAGTAGATTAAATCTTGTGCAAGTGAATGCAAAGCAACAGTCTAGGAAAAGGCAGCCTGCATCGTATGTGAACCGCAAGGGGTTCTGGTTTAGCTCTTGTCAACCAGATAAAGAGATGTGGGATTTACTGTGAAGAGCTCTCTAAAAACGCCAGCTCTGCACCCAGCAATGGTCAAAATGAGATACAATGTGAGGAATCTGGGATGAGAAGAGAAGATTTATCGCACTGTATAACTCAAAGGTGCACCCACATATTGAAATACAGCGTGGAGATGTGTTCCTGTGCCACAATAGATGTTTAACTAAATTAAATGAAGAGCAAAAAAGGGCAGCAGCAATTTTTAGAAATATAAATCAGTTTCTGTGTGATAAGCAACTGACTAGATTAGGACTCTTCAGCTGGGAAAATAGAAGGATGACACAGAAAAAGTAAAGTTATTTTTATAAGAAAAGTACCTCTCACATGCCTATGCAGTCATCTCATAGGGTCTAAAGAGATTTGAATAAGACTTAGGCTAACTCAGAAAGCAGGTGCTCTGGTGTGTGTTCGTAGACATTTCCTACCCAGGTTCTCACAGCGCTTCACAAACCACAGTGAATACAGTGATAGATTATTAGGAAGAGTGCTGGAAACATACAAAAATGAAAGATTTTCCTCTGTTGGGTCCTCCCGTGTTCTAGCAATCAATGTCAGAAAATCAGCCTCTAATTCAGGAATTCTGTGCATTTGAAAGTCTTTGATAGTTTTATACTTTCTGCAAGTTGCCTTTTGGGTTTTGTGTTCACCTTACTATGATTTTATATTTAAGATACCAGAGCCAAGGGCTTTTAAATTCTCGTTTAGAAACAACTTAGACTTTTGGACAAATTACTTCTTGAAGCTCATAGTGCTCTCTTGTTCTGCGGTTTAGCCTTCTCAGGTTAGGAGGGAAAGATCCTTTCAGCCTTTTTTATTGGTAAATAATTAAAGTCAGGAGATTGTGTTGAGTCTCTAGAATAGCATCTTTAAACTCTGAACCACCTGCAGGTGTTTTATTCTTTTAGCTGTTACTTCAAAATGAAAACAAGGATTGATTTGCCTAAGGGCACATGGTAATGAGGGAGATGGGGAACAAAATTGAGGAGCAAAGGCTGGCAATCTGTTGTTTGAATATCCAACTATACAACTTTCCCCCAAAATTCTTATTGTATAACAAAAATGTTCACTCCTTAGCAACAGTTATCCTGTTTCACTAAACTGCCAAACACAGCTACAGGAGATACATGAGACCGCTAGAGCTGAACAGTATTGAAATATTCTTACACATCGAGATTTTGGGGTTGTTTTCTCTCAGGACAGACCACAATTACAGCAGAACATGTATTGACAGGGCACAACTGGGCAGTTCTAGAACCAATTCCGCATTTCCAGATTTCACCTTACATGTATCTCTGAAGTCATGATACACAGATCTTCATGTTTGCCTACATGTAGCAAGTGCATGAAGTGTGATAAAATTGCACAATTTCCCAACAAAAGGTGTGCATACGGCTGTTTTGAAATTAATTTCTACTGTTGCAAAATGCAGCCAATATTATAAAATTATCACAGCTTGTCACCTTTAAGTGACAGCATCTCAGTTAAGTAATTGGAAGACATTTTCATCCCTTTCCTATTTGTGAGCTGTGCTGATGTGATTTTGCTGGATTTCCATCCTGAATGGCTAGTCGGTTACTTTTGTCATAGTCCAATTACTGAAATACCAAATAGGCAGATTTTCTTTGTCTCCAAAATGTGCCTGAAGCACGGGGCTCTGATTAATCCCAGTTTGACCCACGGGAATAAGCGATCTATCTATTGATATTTAGTTTAAATCATGCACATATCCTAATTCAAAAAGAATTTAGGCCATGAGATTTAGATGTAGATCTGTTCACCAAACACTCTGTAGTTGTTGAAATCTTGATCATCCAGGACTGCCTAAGCTTTTTAGGAAAACTATGGCTCAGACTTATTGATGCTTTTGTTCCTCCACAAAACCCTCACAAAATTCTGGAGAGTTCGTGTTTTGCCTTGCTTGACCTTTGTTTAATTAAATAGAATAAATACACTGTTCTTTCCCCAACACCTAGAAACTGCAGGGAAAAAAATAGCACCATGACATAAAAATACTTAGAAAAATTTTTGCAGTTAAGCAGAAATATCATCTAGTTTAATTTTAAGGGTTAAAAAACTGTTTGCTGTTCACAAAAATTTTGCAAATAACCTGAAAATCCTTGACAGGTGTATCCTAAGGAAATATCTGGGGTGTTAGCCTCTGGAATACAGACACACAGAGCATATGAAAAGATGGTGGGCTCAGAGATTTTGTTTGTATGTAGCACTTTTCGTGGCAACACTAAGCAGCATTAAAGCGTGCAGCGTGTTTTTGACAAGTAAGTAAGAAGCACACAGGATTGTCATCCCAGACGGCTCGCAAAAGGAGACAAAAAAGACAAAAAGGGGTGGGAAGAAGAAAGAGGACATGCAGGTATTCTGGAAAGTATAGCAGACTCCACCCAACATAGTAAACGGACACTTTACAGAAAAGCCGGGCTAAAAAGAGAAGTAAAATGAGGAACCCTGCAGTCAGAAAATACAGAAGTTCGCTAACTAAATAGACGTTCGGTGTTAAAATTTATCATCCTGATTCTAGGAACTAAGTGATATGAACACAGGCTACAAAAATAGCCACAGGAGGAGTCACATGGAGTGATGTAATGTGAACATGGAATAAATCCTTGCTTTTTTTAAACTGAAAGATTTATATTCAGCGAAACTCTAGGAAAAACACAAACCAACAGAAAGGTTATTCCTAGTGCACTGAATCAGGTCAAGGGCAGCATGCGTATGTACGCATTTGATGCTTACATCAGTGTCCCATGGCAGAAAAATCTTATATTAACGTTGGCGTAACAGTGCCAAGCACTGCACAGAAGTAATGGATGAGACCTTCATTTCTGGAAGAGTTACTCTGCATTTAAATCCAACATCATATAGCGCTTCACTTCTGCTGTCCAAGGACAGAAATAGATACAGGAGCACTGAGCAGCCCCATTGTGAGGATCCGTCCTCATGAAGGAGGTTCATGACTTTTTGAACATGAAGGATTTTTGGTGTGTTGCTTTTCTCACATGTTCTTTTATATAAAGGTACCCAGGAAATCTGAGACATAGCAGACAGTAGTGGATTGCATTTCAGTTTTACCAGCCTGCACTCCTACTCCTGTAGGAATATGCTCCAGGATAAGGATTTCCAGAGTCTGAAGCATTTTGAAGAGACCTTCTTAAAAATGTAATACTAAAACATTTCTAAGGAAGCCAGAAAAAGAAAATAAAACAGCTTTCAAAATTTCCGTGAGAGTATATTGGAAAACACACACCACAGTGCTGAGCTGTGAACGGTTAAAGAAAATTACTAGCTGGACGCAGCGCACTAATACAGTAATGCAAGCAAAGAGCATCATTCTGTATGCCCTGGTGCACGAGATCATTGGCCAAGTGGCTGGATATTTCAAACCACGTGAGAGGAGCATTGCTCCTTCCAGCATGGAATATGGCCAGGAATAAAAAGCTTTAGAATCTCCTTTAAGAAAAAAAACAAACCAAAAACATGGCCCTGCTGTGGAGCTGCACATGGCTTGCCAGGTCTGTCTCTTAGAACTGCTCCTGATTTCAGGTTAGCTCATAAATACACTCTGTGTTATCTTCTCTTTCTACCACATCATTGAGTAGTTTTGCAACATGCTCCTTTGGCTTTGGAGCCCGCCACAGCTCCTGGTTATTGAAGTTACTCTTATTATCCAGCTCCATTAATTCCAGTTTTCTTCTAGAGTACTTGAATATTCAAGAGTGATGCTTTATGCCATTTAATTCTCTTCATAGAAGTAGGTGTTAATGAGGAAATAATGTGGGTTTAAGATAAAATACACAATGAAAACGTATAAAACCATATTACAGCAAATTTTGGATTGTAATGAGCAACAGCTACAAAGGCATTGGATTTCAAGCAGTGAAATGCTCAAATTATGGCTCTATGAGAAACTACTTAGTCAAGTCACCTAGGTGAGTAATTTAAATGTGCTTAAGCTGGTGTTAAATGCTTTACTGGCTCCGAGACCAAGTTAAATGCAAGAGAGAGATTTTTCAAGAATGCCAAAATTACTTTCTTCGTGCAAGTGCATCAGTTGGGAAAAATTGTACAGTAGCAAGGCAGTAACAGGGAATATCTATCTATAGCCACACCTGCAGCTTCCAAGTAATTGAATCAAAACTCATATTACACACACACACACAAATCCTGTTTAAGGACTGGATCTGACCCTTGGGGAGGGTGGTTTGTTTCTATTCCCTCAGCTGTCCCCATAAGATAAGGGGATAGCACATGTGATATTATTGCCATCATTCTCAGGTTTACTTGACCTCGAATTGAAAAGCTCTTTCACACCCCCACAAGTGGGTTAGTTCTGCTTCCTCTCCCAGCCTGACTGTTGCCGCTGCTTCTAGCGGTACCAAAAGAAGGAAAGCAGCTTTTCAGAAGAGCTGTGTCCCGTGGGGCGCTGAAATCCACAGCGGGGCTGGAACGTCTCACATCCTCACAAGACTGACACCAGTCCTCACCAGACTCGCATGATTCAGAGGAGTCACAGGACATGACAACACTCAACTAGAAAGACTGAGGTGAAACATCAGCCCTGCTGCGAGTTTTGCACATGTCCGTGTACTTGGGCTTTGTCTAAAGGGCTCTGAAAGAGGCATCTCCAGAGCAGCTCTAAGCACAAAGCACCTGAGCACCTGTACCTACTGAACGTTGACCAGAACCTGCGCCAGCTACACCCAAAGCTGTTCCACGAGGTTTGGATGAGTCGCACTGCAAAGTCAAGCTCAGAGCTTGGCTCTGGGAGTCGTCAGAGACAGTTTTAGTCTCCAGTTTTCAGTCTTGCTCTTTGTTCATACTTTACACATCCATACCTGAGCGAGGAAGGATGAAGCAAAGAGAAGCTAACCATCACAAGACTCCTGGGTATTGCTGTAGCAAGGACTCAGTTCTAATGTTACGGAAGGTATTTGGAAAATGTTTTGTAAGTAAGGGTCCATAGCCTCCTGATGCCTCAATTTTTTTAATCCTTGAAATGGAAACAGGAATACTTCCCTTGTTCTTTCAACACTTTCAACTGTTTATGAGGCATCAACATTGGTTATATGAGGGGCATACTCATTCTTAAGCCAGAATTCCTTCCAGCGTTGGACATAACTGGAATATCGACAAGAAAAATAGCTCCAGTGCCTACTAACACTGGAAAGGCACAAAAACCAAACCAAAGCAAACTGTATTAATGAAGAGTGAGGCACTGGGAAACAACAACAAAACCTTTAGCACTTAGAAGAGGGGGCATTAAAGAGCATACTAGACTAGAAATCAGAACCATTTACTACATAAAGTTCCCACTTCAGCCGTGAATCAGCTAAGCGTTATTTCATTTCGTACCATGGAAGTCAGGCAGGAGTAAACCTCACTGACCTTCCTGGGCCAAGCACATGTAGGTGTCCATGCCTGGTAAACTTCACACCTCTGAGAGAAAGTCCCACCTGCAAATACCATCCTCATTCTCCTCCTTCATGAGGCGCCTGCCTCCCTTCTTTGCCATGGGGAACACAGAGAAAAGGGCTCTCAGTAACCAGCAGAAAAGCTCATAGAAGCGCATGCTTTCCAAAAGCGGATCCTTTCCCACTTGGAAAAACTGGTTCTGATTTCATTTTTTTTTTCATTCTCACCACTTACAGCATTTGTATATTTGTTCCAGACATCTGCAAAATCTCATATGTCTACCTAGGAAGAGTTCTGCCAGCATCCTTGCAGCACAAACAGTCTGCTTTTGCTGTCCAAAACATAAACAGAATCAAAATTAAGAGTTACTCACTTCTCAGCATACTGAGATTACATTATAATATTAAGAACATGGCACTTTTCTGGCTAGCAACCCTGTTTGCCCTACCTCCTGTGAAAGAAGGAAGAAAATTAACACTCAGCTCACATCGTGGTAGTTGCAGAGATCATCATTTGCTCCTCTGATGTTATTTTATAGATGTTATTGTGTCCAAAATTGTGTCTGAGAAGTATCAAATGCAAATGCTGTCATAAATCAGCAAGTTTCCTAAAGAATAAAGCTGATTACCACTTTGTTTCCAAGCTGGCTTGTGAGATGCGGTTCTCTTACTTTGACTCATCTTTAATGGGAAGGACAATTAAACACTGTTGAGATATGAGATTCCAGGAGTTCTGGGGAATAGCAAGTAGTGTTGCTTACAAACCTCGTTTGAAATGTACGCAGACTCCCAGTGCGAAGTTTAAAATAAAAAGTTACGTGGCAACAACTTATCTGGAATTCTCTGGCCACATACAAGTTCTTGTTTGCGTTAAGCTCTGATCTGCTGAAGTCGGTCGTGTAACAACAACTCAGTGTTTAATCCTGCAAAGGGGAATTCTTACACGTATCATTAGTAGTATGGCTCATCCGTGATATAATCATAGGAACAGACCGGAGTCCCTGACCAGTTCCTTTGAACTTGGAGAGTACAGCGTTATTAATTCTCATGTTTCTTCCAAGAGCAGAAAGATTCTGTCCTGTGAACCAGCCAGTCTGCTGGAAACGCAGCGACTCCAGCTCCCACCGCATCTCCAGCCCTGTCCGTGGAAACCTCCTTTGCCTGTCTGCTACTCCCACCTCCTGGGGTCCAGCATCCAGGTCATTCCCTCACAGGACAGATGGACCTTTCTTTTTCTCCTTCAGTATCCAATATGATTTTTTGCAGCTGAGGTTAAATGAGAAGCAGAATCATTAATGCAGCCCTCATAGGGAGAAGCAGAAAGTGTCCAGAGGTCCAAGCCAGCCCTCATTCCTTCTCCTGCCGTTCCTGCAAGCAAAGCTGGGCTTTGCTGTCCCTCTCATTGTGGAGGTGGCCTGAACAACACCGGCCTTTCCTCAGTTTGACTTGAACACCCCAGTCTAGAAGCTGTCTCAAGCCTGTGGTCAAAGCAAGAGCACACCGCAAGCCACAAGGAAGAGAAATGTCATTAAGGGCATCATCTAAACAAGGGCAACAAAACTGATTAAATACAAGCTGGCTGCCGTAAGTATTGATTGATGAGGGATGTTGTTGTCAGGGAGATCACTAACTGATGTCAGCAGAGAGGATAGTGGAACAGAATGTGGGGCGTTACTGGCAGCCTTTATCAAGCAGTTTAAACCATTCCTGGATCCCAAAGGCAAATCACATTCTATATATTTTGGAGAACTGGCAACATTACGGAGTCAAGTTCAGAGTGCTTGGGATAATCAGATAAATAACTATAAACACACACTCTCTCTATATGCTTTTCTTGGTCTATATGCTTTTTCTTGTTGCTGTTGCAGGAATTTTCTTCCTCGGGATATTTTGGCATCCATCCTATGCTTTTTGAGGTTAATTCTGCAATACCAGCACTAAACGTATAGCTGAAGATATTCTCCAGCCATTCGACACCAAGAGCCTCTGCACAGCCAGTCCAAAGAGTGCTAGCTGAAGATTACGTAATTGAAATACAGAAAGTGGTATGAAGTCATAGACATAGAACTCGGTCATTAAGATATAACAAAATAATTCAGGAAACTATATACATGTTTGGTTTGGTTTTTCTTCTTTCCCTGCATCCCCAAAAAAGAAAGGTTTAATCTCTCCTTTATAGTGATGTTTCCAAGACTAGACCATGAGGGGAAAAGAGAAAATTAGTTACAATCCATTTGTTTTCCCATCACAAAGCATACCACAGAGGGGGGAATCTGGTCTTTTAGATTCCACTTGGTGTGAACGGGGATGGTGCTGGGGAGAAAGAGTTAACTGGAAACCCTTGAAAAATGAGGATTGCTGTGATACTCTGTACAAAAGGCACAAGTAGGATGCTTCTGCTTTAAAGAAAATTCTCAGCTACTCACTGAATAAATCAACTACATAAACCTACTTAAATTTTGAGCTGCAAGTTCCACAGATGCGTATATTGGCTTTCTTCAGATTTCACTTTTAAAAAACTTTTATCTGAAGGGAGGAATCCAGGCTTATTTAAGCTGTAATGATTGCAGATCTATTTTCCAGCTTGTGTCCCATGACAGTGCAACTGTATTTGGAACTGCAGAACAATTCTCCCTGGATTAGGAGTTACTTAACCACGGGGTGGAAGTCTTCCAGGAAGAGCCCCCTAAGAAGTTTTAGGGGGTAAAGCCAAGACTATTTTTGAAGCTTGTCAATAAAACAAAACAAACATTAAGGGGGAAGTCTCTTGTTTACATGCTAGGTCATCAGATTCTGCCATAACCAAGTCGGATGTCCAAACCCAGCACTGGCGGCCGGTTTTTAGTAAGTCTTCCAGTCTCTCCTGATGGAACTGGTTTATTTTGTATAGGCACACATGAAGAGGAGCAAAATCTAGGAACTCACTTTGTCCCAAGCAATTGGCCTACATTATTTGATAATTTGGAATGATGTCTCATCTAAACCAGAAATTTTGTCCTGGAACACCGAAACCTCACCTAAGAAAAGCTTCACCAAAATAAATTCATGTCCATGCAAAACTTTTGGGCTTTGAATCTCATTTTCCAGTGAAAAAGCATTTTGTTGAAAGACTCTTGATGACTGAACAGAAGCGTTTTGAGTAATCAGTGTGTAAGACAAGGAAATGTTTGAAAATCATGAGCTTCATCAGTGTCATCCAACAGATGGATTTTTGCATAAGTAATTAACCTGAAAGATACGTACATAAGCATTCTGTACCGGTTTGCAGTTATTTTCAGGGTATAGCGAGTAAGCTAACACTGCATCTGACAGCAGCTGCAATTTATAGATGAGTAATCTTCGCATATGAATAGATTTTGATCTGTGTATGACTAATTTCTGCTGCTTCTGAAACAGATTAAACATGTTTTGCTTCCTGCTAGAAAGAAATTACAATTTATGTGGACAATTGCCTTTTTTTTTTTTCTTTAAAGAAATATTGCCTTTGTCAGTATTGAACACTACAGTTAAGATTGGAAGCTGTATTTCATTCTTAACTTGTTCAGACGCTTTCGATATCACCCAGCAAATTCCACTGGAGCAGAATCTGAAGGCACATCAAGTGATAATTTATGGGACTCTAAGCAGTTACATTATATGAATGCAAGAGAATCCGAATGTTTTAAATTATCTTTGTACTTCAAACCAGATACATAATAAGTCTTTTTTCAGTCAAGTACTTACAATATATGCTACATTGCAAGAACAGCTCACAATGTATCCATGCCCATTTTAGTATAGGTAGAACAAGCGAAAATAACAGTGAAGATAAGTTATTATGGATGTCAACCTAGAAAGCAACTTTAATATATACATATTCCCTGGGGGCTACTGTGAGTATTTATGCTTAAGATTACTCCAGTCAGTTTTATTGACCTTTAGACATGTAACAATCTTAAAGAAAGAAATGCCTACGAGTGTCAGTACACCCTCTGTAGGGAACTCAAGTGCAACATCTGGAGAGGTTTGATGATAAAGAAACGGTTCAATAAGTTACTGCTAAGAGAATTTATTGGATATTTCAATATCTGAGCACAGTTACTGGCACTAAAATTTCTGAAATACGTTTTTCCTGGATACAAAAGTTCCTGTAAACAAGACAAGCATCACTCAATACCCAGTTTCTCAATACATTTTCCCTCTCCTAGTGGAAGACTGACTTGAATATTCTACATCTGATTACTACAGCATAGAAGAGGAACCTCCAGAGCTTTGCTAATGTGGCCAGTATGTTTTTGTTTCCTGTCTGGCCTTTTTAAAAAACAGCACAACATCACTATAAAAGCTACCAATATTGTATGAAGATTTCTGCAGCTGTGTTGAAAAGAGCTGTGAAATCCTGCGTTTTGCTTGTTGAGCAAGAAAAATCATGTTGATCTGCTCATAGTTGGAGACACAAGCAATGAGATCATGTCTTTTTAGAATCTGAGGATTTAGTGTGTAGTTGAAACCAGGAGAATAAAAACCTGTCTTTTGAAGGCAAAATGTTTCTATTGAGTATACAGCAACTCACATTTGGAGGTACAGGATATAGAAAGGTGGGACTTGGTGCAGTTTGTCACTATAAAAGGGGCACAGCGCAATATCATGTGATATTTTGCATATAAATCGATTGTTAATAATATAAAGGTGTGGTGGGTGTGGAAAATAGAAAGAAAGACAAGCACTGAGTAAGAAGTATTAGCATGAAGGCTACACAGGTGGCACAAAGCATTCCCCAAACTCTGTGTCAAAGAATGACGGTCCTACCGACTCCACGGTTCATCTCTAGTATCTTTGTCCGTAAGCAAACAAATCCCTTGCATTTACAGTGATCCTGATCAGAATATGCATGCTTATGATGTCCCATGGCATCTATTCAGACTTCAAAGTGGTATAACAACCAAATTTGAATCTAGACAATTACATCAACAAATTGCACAAGTTTCTGGGTAAGACCTAAATGTGTGAAACTTGACTCTGGTTTCTGTAACAGTTCTTCCTCATTGACCCTCACTCAACAGTTTGAGTAATTCTTTCATGAAGTAATAAATTTTCCACAAGCCCTGGTTAGCAAATGAACTTTGACTACAAGTAGCATATGCTCATGTGAGTTAGAAATCCACAGATTCATCAGCTCTTTAAACAATATTAATTGCTTGCATGCTGCTGAAGGGAATGAGGTTGTCAGAGCATTCTTTTAGCTTTGTGTCTGTAGGGAGAATTGCATCCAAGAAAGAATCAGAAAAAGGTAAGCAAAGCATTTCCCTTGGGATTTGAGACTTTGAGGAAAGCACTGCGAGCTTTTGGCAATACGTGAAGGAATCTGAATGTAACGCCTGGGAGAGAAACCAGATTCAGAAAGGTGCTGGAGAACCCTTTGTGGGAGGCACTCGCTCGCGGGATCCAGACAGCAATGAAATCCAGGACCTGGCAGGGAGGAATTGAATCAGCTTTGGGTTGTTTTTCACAGCATCACACAGAGCTTGTTCTTACAGCTTCATTCTGGCCAGTGGATATGTCATTAATCAGCAAGACAGGGTGCTATGAACTTGATTTTGAAGTGAAGGGCTGCCTATCTGCGAAGAGGTGGCAGCTGTCATCCCTCACTGCTGCAGCCGGAGGAAACGGCTCCTTCACGTTGCAGCCACGTTCTACAACAGGTGCTCAAGTCACATCTCACTCAGCTGCGCTCGTACATCCCTCGGCTACTCTTCTGTACCAGAGAAAGTAGCAGCAGCGTGGAAAACAACATAGGGGCAGGATACTTTTAATGAACCTAATGCGATCTCAGGGATTTGTGGATTAGAACGTGCTCAGAGAAAGATTTGTATTGATAGAATAGAGAAGCGATAGGGAAGTGATTTCCCTTGCGTTCACTCACATACACAAAACTACACTAATCTGGGTTCTAGACAGATTTGAACTCCTCTTAAGTAATCTAATCTCGTGTAAATCTAAAAATAATAATGATAAAGTAGCATATAATTAATCTGAGTGTTCTTACTAGTCTTTCAGATACAGGTTTCTTCAATTACATCAGGAGAAAGGCATGACTATCAAATCTGTATTCCTTTTCATCGCAGTCCATAGGACCATTTAGTTCTGTAAGGAAATCTAGTAGTATTTTCTCAGGAATACAATTCCTACACGAATCCCCTCCTCCACATGCCCACACACCCCGAAGCATCACCTCCTGTTCACAGCACAGGGCTGGGAACTTCCACAGGAGCAGAGGAAGATAAAATACCCAGTTGGGCTGCACATCCACTGTTTTGTAAAGTAACTGCAGAGATTGTGTAAATGCCTGAGTTCTGGTTGCCATGTAGGCTTCAAGATCTGCATAACCATAAAGTATTTCTAAACAGTACTTATTTGATGTATAAGCTGAATATATTCAAACGGGGCACAAAGCTGTCACAAAGGACCTTCTGGAAACAAAAAATTAAAGCTGTCTCCAGTCCACCTATAAAATTAGTTACACTATTTAAATGCTTTTCACAACTAACATAGTACCAATTTTTCATACATTAAATGCATAGTTTTCTCAGGATAGTAAACATGTATTTTTGTACTTAGTGAGCAATATATGATACACTTTTCAAAGCAAAACCATATCCACAATTTGAAACCCTTGCTCACGACAACACAAGATTTAGATACGTATAGCCAACTTTAATATACAATTTGAAGACCAGAGCTGCTTCTGCACCTTCAAAACATTATCTTTGATTAAATAGTGATTGCAATCTTCCCTCAGATAAAAAAAAATAATATATATGTGTATATATATTTATGTATATAATTTCAAAATCAAAGCCTTGTACTTACTGCATCTTCTTCTGCATGTCATCTGATGGCACTGGGAACGGATCCCAGCATCCCAGAATGCAGCTTGGCAGGTATTTAGTCTCCTGCTTATAATTGGCTCTCTAATTGCAATGCATTTTTTTCCCTTTTGAACTAGCTAACTAACCTGTAATTTTTCTTGGTATCTGCCCAAAGGTAAATGAAGTATCTGATACACCCAAGGAATTCCTCATCTGCTACAGGTGACTTCAGATGGGGAGCTGCCATCACCAAATAAGAATGAATCTACATGTAACCAGGTTTCAATAATATCCCCAGGCAAGACAGATCGCTCATGCTTCCATTTTTATACTGTTTATTAGTTCTTATAAGAAGAAGCCCACATGCAAGTCTCCTCCCCTGAGCTCCTGCACAAGATTGAAGCTGAGAGAGATTCTGATCATTGAGCAAGTATTGACTTGATTTAATAAGGCAAGAAGAACCTCAACGAGCAATTACAATTGCTGCTGCTACCCACTAGCTTCAGGTGCTTAGCAATTCAGCAGATCAGCAATGAGTATGCTTAAGTTTGACCCACTTTTTCTTCTTCATTTTGCAAAATCAGGGTTACTCTTGTTATTTTGCATGTGGCACTTTGCACTTAGGCAAACACATCACAGTAAAGTATCTTGCACTGTCACAATTTGAAAAGATTCTGTTGTTATTATGTCGAGCTGTTAAAAGTCGATGCATATGTGAAAGTGGGGAGGAGGCTGCAGAATTAAATGCAAATTAGCATGAAATGATAATGGGCCTGCAGCAAGAAAAAAACATAAAGGAGCAGGTGCTTTAACTAAAATACTAAGTCTTCCCTTTTCTTCATTTTGAGAAGCACTGAATTTGTCCTGCTTTCTGTTCCTTCACTCTGCCTGTAGCCTCTTCTTCCTGCTGGTGTCCGAGTAGCAGCCGAGGGACGTTCTGTCCTTACCAGCTGTCTCTGTTGTCCAGGTGAAGCTGGTGGGTGCTGGTGCCCTGCTCGTCTGTCAGGGGCCAAAGTCTGTCCTCTCCCTCAGAGCATAAACAAGGAGCGGAGCTGCTCCCAGCAGGAGTGCGCTTGTTCTCCAGCTCTTTCCTCTCTTGCAGATCTATGTTCTGCAGTGCAGCAACTTGCTGGACTTTGCCTTTCTGCAAGAATGTATTATTCTCATGCCCATTCTTTCCTTGTGGCCTCTGCCTCATTGCATGTGAAGGAAAGTAGATGAGAATCCAGAAAATAGTATAGGACAAAGACTACTAGGCTTTTCACTCAACATACATGAGCTTTGGGTAAAAAGAAAGTCAATTCTCTTCTGGGAAGATGAAATGTTTTCCTAAAATATTGCCTTTCTGGTCTATTGGACAAGAAATGCACAGCCTTCCCCAGTAAAGCATTTCCGTCTGTTTGTAGTCAGTCACTGCCGGAATGGCCATGGACAATCCTTTTGTTGTGCTCCTAGCCAGTCTCCGTTTCTCACTGCAGGTGTATATCCATGCACATTCAAATTACAAATAACACATTGCACGGCAACCAGATGCAAAACCCCGCAGCAAAGAAAGTAGACTCAGAAATCAGGCGCACGGTCTATACGATGCAGAAGGAATGTTGTAAATCATGCTAAGACAGCAGCTGCTGATAACACTCGCTGCCTTTCTCCAACGCACAAAGCCATTTCAGTGCACAGGGAAATAGGGAATAGTTATAGCCAGGTAGGGATTGGTCTCTTCTTCCCAGGCAGTCAGCAATAGGACAAGGGGCCATGGGCTTCAACTCTGCCAGGGGAAATTGAGGCTGGAGATTAGAAAGCAATTCTGTGCAGAGAGAGTGGTCAGGCATTGGAATGGCTGCCCAGGGAGGTGCTGGACTCACCGGCCCTGGAGGTTTTTAAACTGAGATTAGACATGGCACTTAGTGCCATGATCTAGTCAATGGACTGGAGTTGGACCAGCAAAATTATCAATCCCAAGTACTTGAAGTTTGGCTTTTGAAGGCACAGAGAGTACAGGATTTAGAACAGAAAGCCTGGGATAGCGTTTACTCCAGATAGCAGCGCTGCTTTCTCCGCCTGGAAGTTGAAGCTTCTGTGTCCAAAACTGTCTCGTATCATTTAGTTTTCATGATAAGGTTTGTTTCAAATCCACTCCAGATTTCCTAACAAAAAAAGGTTGGATAATTTTGTGTATGAAAGTTGGAGAAAGATACTCAGTTTTAGGCAGCTTTTTTAGGTGGCACTGAATTGGTAGGCAAACAGATTAAATTCTGGTGTCCTAGGAAAAATAGTTAAATTTTTCCCATGTATGTGATGATGAGAAGTGAAGTAACCCAAGTAAAAGTAAGAAAAAATAAGCTACTGGTTGGAAGACTTAATTTTGAAATAAAATATTGTCCTGGTATCCATAAATTCATGCTTTTAGTTCAAGCAATTTTTCTCCATTTCCGTTCCCACTGATTATAAATGATAAAGCACGCGCGAGCGGCGGGAAGCAGATGTGCTCAGTGAGTCTCTGAATAACAGGCTGGGCTCAGAAGAGCTTTCAGCACTCATTGACATGTTTGGGACTCTGCTTAGGAACAGCTTAAGTCCAGCATTGTCCACTTGCAGGTTCCCTGTTTTTCAAAAGAGGAAAGTACATTGGAAATCCTGTGGATGTTGCAAAGCAGAATCTCGTGTTGCAGCTAGCTTGTTGGCAAGGATCTCTGTGAGATGGTTCTTTATGTGTCTGCTGCTGCTCTGATCGGTGTGTAGATGCAGTGGGCAAGTTTAAAAGATTGGTAGGTATGTGTGTAGATATTTTACAAAAGCAAAACCTGTCTACAGGTGTAGCTGAAAACACCTCTGAATAAAATTCAGGCAGCTAGTTCAAAATGCTGGTAAAATCCCAGTGTCAGAGGGTGTGAATGTCATCATTTAGCAAAATGATTTGTCCTATATTTTCCTTGAATGCAATTACTTTAAACTAATCGCTATTTCAGTAATGTCATACTGTACAAGATGGAGATTTGGGGCTCAGCTTCTGTAGTGTGGTTCAACTTTTAGGTTCTTTTTCTCCAGACTTCTGTGTGCACAGTTTTATTTGTATCCAAACAATATTTGTGCAGGTGTCTACCTGGTGTTTGGGGCGTGCAAAAGCAGGGCTTGCCAAAACTTTGATATACATTTATGTATTTATGTATTTATTTATTTATTCCTACCCAAACAATGATTGCATACCAGAGTGTCTGGGCAACAGAGATATGTGTTCTTCCATTTCAATGAAAGTCCACATTCTTTATGGAATTATTTATGCTTTCTTCTTGTACTGCAAATGAATAAGGGTACAAGACAGAGTAGAAGAAAACCTTGAGACAGAATTCTGGAATCTTTCTCTGCTGCTTCCAAAGTAAGAAGGTTTCTGATTTAACCCACTGACACTCACTGCTACCTGATACATTCCAGGGTAATAAAAGCTGATTCTCACCAAATTTGAGGCAGCAGAAAAGAGTGATCCCTGACTGGCAATATTCTAAGGAGGGAACAAGCTAAAAATCCACAGACATGAGGTTCTTTGAGCACTTCTGCACACCTTGTGGAGTCAGAATGAGCAAGTATTAAATTTGAGCATCAAAGTGAATCTTCTTGTATTCGATTGATTGCAAAAGTTAATGTAATTCTGAAATTAGCAGATATTCAATTAAAGTTCTAGTGCGGTATGATTAAAAATGGAATAAAGCCGAACACATCTTTTGTGGGAGAACTGCATAAATATAATAGGGTTCTGTGCACGGATCAGTTGAGTGGCAAAGGGAACACTGTTCATTTTGTTGCACATGCTGGTCCATCCTTCGGCTTTGCATGCGGCCGCTGCTCCTGTTTGTAGGTACGGCACCACTACCTATGTCTGGCTTTCCCAGTAAGAGTGATATAGTATCTTTGCTCTTAGGAGGGAAAATACAGTCAATATTCTCATGTTCCCCCACCTAGACAGAGGTACTGGAAGGAGCACAGGGCACGCCAGCAAATGGCTCCATCCATACTATGGGAATATGCAAAAAAACAGAAAAAAAGATAGCACTTGGGCTAACCACAACTATGACAGCAGAATCCAGACTCGCTGCCGATGAGGGAGGGCTGATGGAATCGTGGGATGCAGATTAGGGAGCCAACTGTTTGTCTAACATACTATGGATGCCCAGAATACTCATCCCAATCTTTTTACTTCAGATTTTGAAGAAGTACGGCATATCTGCCAATGAAATGACGTACAGTATAGCTTTGGAGCTTAGAGGGTAAAAGTCCGGTGACCTAGCACTCTGGAAAAAAATCTGACTACATTTCCATTTTGTTATTCTTCTCCAGCCTGATTAATGGTAATTATCAACAATTTGGATTCAACTGAATTGAAGCTGGGAGTATAACTAGACATCACTACTATTAACTTGTGAACTCTTCTTCAAAGCAGCTGACAAACAATCTGTGTTTCGTTGTCAAACCCAAGCGTGCGTCACTGCCAAGAGCAAGGAGGCTGCGCACAGGGCTTTGAATGGCTCACCGTCTGACCGGGCACCCTTTACCTACAGCCGAATTAGCCACACTATGGCGGTAACACTGAAATGAGAAACACCGTTACGATATCCTTTTTATTATAGTGGGGAGCAAAGGTGCCTGAGGGATGAGACCTTATAAATCTGTAGTGAAACTGCTTTAGTTTTGCTGCTCGTAGAGCAATGTTGTTGCTTTTTATTCTTGAAATGCACTCAAACATTCAAAACCCAATAAGCATGGTCTTTTCATTCCGAAAGCAGTGTGGTCCCATACTCAGCAAACCGTGCCCTAGCTGAGGCACCAAATCAGTAAAATACTGGGTGGAAGTATACACAACATTTTTGTCCTTGGCTAGACGACCATAGGTTATTTCACCTATGAATGGGAAAGCGTAGGTAATAACTTCTGATCTGTCCCTCTAAGATCATTTGGATTTACCCAGTTTGCCAGAGAATGAGAATCTGAATGGTGGCAGCATGTTGACTCAGATTTTTCTAAGGAATAAAAGCAATGCGGTCATATAACTGTGCGGGAAACTTTGCCCAAAATCGTAAAATGCTTAGCTCTTTTTCCTTATAGCACAGCCCTATCTGTGTCATTCCTTTTTCATTTGTTGTTCTCAGCCTGAATTCCTTAGATAATAGAGTCTTGACTTTTATTGTAGATATGGAAAACGGCCCAGACGTTTTGCTCCTTGGTTGTTCTGGCTGCTTTCCTGCCTCAGTAATACCCGCAGCACATTCAACTTGCTCCTGCAATCATTCTTCAAAATCAGGCAAAAAAATAAAGGACACCATTAAAGATTAACTCGCTGCTACCTTAGTTAATGACTTCAGAAACCAGCAAAAGTGAGTTGTGAGCTGGATTTTTGGAGAGCTAGTCCTGACTCCGCTATACTGGTTACGTGCGCCTAAAATATAGCAAGAGGTAGAGGTGGCGGGGTTAGTGTAGAGGTCAATAAACACTATTCAGCGCTGCAGGTCTTGAATTACTAATGTTTCTATGACCGCACAACAACCAAGGAATTTTGGGAGCACATTGCAGCCTGCGCACATGTTTCAATTGTTCTCAGTGCCAGTCCAGCTTGCACCTGCCGCTGACAATAGGGAACATGCACGCGGAGACACCTGCCTTGTATTAGAAACCCTGTCAACACAAACTTCGCTGACTTCTGCGAAACTTTTCTGGCTACAGGCAACCAGAAGGAAAAGTATGGAATAACAGATGGAGTTACATGAAGCATATAAAGACAGTAAGCTAGATTTTAAAGCTGAGAACATGACACATAATATACACCATACATCCAAGTGGTATAGATAACCCTGCCCACTTGACATTTCCAAACATAAAATCCTGATTTCTGTTGCTTAGTAGATTGCCAGCATACTATTCGGGCTGTAAATTTTCATGCTGGGTCTCTGCCCTAAGGTCATATTTTGTGTGTGTCCGTATGGATAAAACAGCAACGACCAGTTCCTCAAGCAGGAAAAATAGTAAGCTTTGCTCTGTTAAGCATTTTACAACTATTTCTTTGAATCTGTAGTGTGCCCAGGCTCTGGCGAGTGAATTGCTTTGGTTAAGGATGTGTCTGTCGGCATCCTGTAGACTGAAAGAGTTTGCATTTCCCCGCAGCGAGCCCTGTGATCCCTCTTTGTGCCTTCAGAGATGCACAATAAAGGCAGAACATGACACACAGACTTTGCGTGAGACTTGTAACACATTTACCCTTCACTTGGAAGGTACTTCATGTATTTGATGTCCCCTACCTATCGTGTTGCCCCCTGTTTCAGTTATAAGACAAGGTAGGGTCTCATACAACACACATAGTAACTTATTTGTATTGAGCGGTGAGAGAAGGGATTTCACAAGAACGTGGACGCACAGAGGAGAGAACCAGAGAACCTGGATATCCACAAGACTGAGGGAATTAAAGAGAAGTTACGATTCTGAGGCAGCTGAAGAATTTAAGAGTCGGGCAGAAACTCCAGAGCTTCCTGTGTGCTGAACGTCCTGGCTGACACAGGCTTTGATAAAGGAGGATATTATTGCTTTTCTTGCAACTGCTGACCAGCTGCCAGATATTGTTCAGCTGAGGACAGCCATCAAAAAGCTTGTGGGTTTTTCTTCTATCAGAGGATATGAATGACTGTTATTTCCTTCAAATGAATTCCAAATAAATAGCTGAAATGTATTAAACCTCAGACCATCTAGGAAAAAATGTAAAACCTGAATCTTAAGGGGTGAGATTGACAGTTCTAATGAGGAATTCAGTTTGTTCACTCATCTTTATTAAATCAAGGGTTCAAAGGCAGTATTCTCTGGGTGAAGCTACAGTCAGACGAGGTGTCAGGGGAGAAGACAAGATCACAGAATGGCAGAATCACACAGAACCCCAGAATGTCAGGGGTTGGAAGGGCCCTGGAAAGCTCATCCAGTGCAATCCCCCCACGGAGCAGGAACACCCAGATGAGGTTAGAAAGATGAACCTCTGCTGTACGGGTGTCCTGGCGCAGCGGGACCAGGTCCTCCAGGGCTGAGAGTCCTCACGCCAGCTCCGCCTGGAGCTGCGCTAAAGCCGACCCAGCGAGCTGGTGAGTTGTGTAGGACAACAGAGCAATGTGTTCAGTTCCTTCGTACTCCTAGAACCTCTCCCTGTGATCTGCACTTAATCAGCTGTGAAGTTGCACACCTGATGTGCTGCAAAACTATAAAGGCACCTGCCACATTAATATACATAAGTAACGAGCATTTTGCATATATATTTTTAGGTGTTTTTTTGTTTTGAACACATGCACACCTGAAACATGGTGATACATCTTCAAATGCTTGCCTGATGATTCCGTTAGCTTCTTCCCTGCTGTAAATTAAAATACGTGGGTCCAAATTTCTTCTATGGAGTTAATGAGGAAATGAAGAAATGTAATTTAGCAGTATAGTTTTAAAAATATTTAGATTATGTCTCTTAAATTGTTATATCTTATTGTAACATTTCGTTTTACCTGTACTATTAAAAAACAATTAGCTTGCATGAAATGCTGCATGTGAAGTACTTTCAAGGTCACACCCTTGGGACAACAGAGGTTTGGTCTTAGAGTATTAGAAGGAACCCCAACAGAAATACCCACGCAGTTTTAAACACCCACGTAATGCCCATTCTAGGTTTCTTTGGAAAGCACCATGCGAACCACTGTACTGAAGATCAAGAACCAAAGCAAATCTCAGAATTGCATAACACAGACGGCCCGGGAGATATCGAGCCCTATTGCCTCATCCACTGCAACAGACCCCGTTGCAGCAACGCATTAAGAAACTGAAGTCGGGGGTAAGATGAGACGTCGCAATATCTCAGCATTGTGACACGGGGCCGGGGCAGGTCCACAGACCCGGACTGACCGTGGAGCGAGGAGCAGAACTTCACAGCTCTCACGAATGCTCACGAGTCCCGTGCCTAACCTATAGCACACTTGGAAAATGCAATCCAGAATACACATCATCGCAATCATCGTTTGGAAACTTCCGACCTACATGCAGGCTCGCTACCCCTGCAGATACACTATCGCTGCAATTACAGGTAGCCATGGAGCTCCGGGATTGTGTGTATATAATACATTGTTATGCAAACACACATCGACTTTTAACCTCAGTTTCACAGTCATCGTGGTTTTCATTTCAAAGGAGGAAAAAGGAGGCAGAAATAAAGTCTCCTGCAAATAGACCTTGATTAAATCTAGAAAGAATTTTTGCAAACAACTCAAACGCAGGCAGGCTGAAACCCTAAAATGGCACCGTGCTGGCCAGAAAAGGACAGTTACAAGAAACATTGCACTTGAAAATTCAACTTTGTACTTGGTAAGACTTCTTTCTTGTCCTGGTTTAATATTTAAATAGGGAAAGACGATTTCAAAGATTATTAGAGTTTCCCTCAGAAAATGAGGACATTCCCACCAAATTCTTTATAGGAGATCCATAAAATGCCCTTTAGAAATAGCACTTGGGCTTTTCTATCTGATCTCAGACTAATAAATTTAACCTTGAGCAGCAGTCCCAAGGAAGTACTTAATCCTGACCATTTAGCCTGGATTCCCAGATTCACTGACCTGCCGTATGTCACTGACCATTAAAAGTGCCACAAAAGCTGTGAAAATCATATTGCCCCCCACCTGTCCCCCCAAGACTCACCAGAGCCGGGGGCTGCTCCCCACGCCTGGCCAGCCCGCGGGCACCATGGGGAGTGCGCTGGATCCGAAGGAGAAATCCAAATGCTGATCCAGAGGAGAAATCCAGCGGCTGGGTTGGGGTCTGGCTGGGAAGATGCAGCAGATATCCCGGGGTTAACGGCTCTCAGGGAGAGCAAAGGCAAGAAGCCGAGCCAGTCCGGACGATTCGCCTTTCCATGGGGCTCTGGGGCGTTTTTGCATTTGCAGAAATACCTGGACCACAGGCTGAGCTTTGGAGCGTCACATGGGTGACAGAGCTAAAAAAGGTGAACCCACAGGCTTGATTTCAACCCACCCAGTAAATCAGTGTTTTCCCCCGAGACTGCTTATGTGCCCCTTCCAAACTTCTCTCCAGTCCTCCTGGAATTTCAATATCCTGCTCTCTTTGGTTTCGTACTTTTTCACTCTTTTATTTTTAGATTCAGTATCTCACAGTGGTCTGCAGAGTCTGCTTGACGCCAGCAAATGTAACTGGATCCCGGGTCCCCGCGAGCCAGGAATTGCAGCCATGATCAGCCTGCTGCCGAGAGCGCAGACCTTGGCACTGCTCGAAACCAAGTAGTCTGAATCCTCTATTTATCTTATGGCAGGGCTTGGGAAAGGAGGCTCGAAGAGTTCATCAAAATGTAAAGGATAGCTGGGAAAGGTTAGGGGTAAGTAAACAGAAATCAAAGGTGCAAATGGGTCTGTTCTACAACAGATCTCTGTGACCAGATTTCCAAAAGCGAGAGCAGGGATTTACTAAAAAACAGCGATATTTCATTCTCTAGTAACCTAGTAACGCAACAGGCATGCACAGAGCAGATTGCCTTTTAAAAAGGCTTGTGTCAGCAAGGTTGACTTCAGTGGAATAAATAAGAATAGGCTGCTTGGCAGCAGGTCAGTGCTGACAATAATCTCACAGGTCAGATTTTCCGAGTTACGATGGCTCGTTTAGCACACACGTAACTGCAGCTACCAGTTCTGTTTAGGATTAATTGGGCTGCCATCTTCCACCCATTCTTTGGTGCGCAGGTGTCAGGTTTTCACCCGGTCTCTGATACTAAGGAGCTGAATCACCTCGCTTGAACTTACTTTTCTGTTTTCTATCACTTCTGGCCTTTTCTTCCTGTAGCAGAGAACAAAATGACAGATTGCCAGTTTGTCTGGTTGAGAAATTGTTCATCCTAACTGTTCTAGGATCTGTAACTATGGTAACTAGTGTCTACAACGGAGTGTGACCACTTCACGGAAGGAAAACCAAGCGTATCACAGCAGTTATTTCCCAGAGGTGACGTGGTGAGTCAGCAGAGCACGGATTAGAATTCAGCGTTCAGCCTGCCCGTCCCAGCCACCGCTCCTCCTCCAGCCTCCAGGGAACAAAGTTCATTTAGGTGGTAAATGCTCAGCTCCTGCCCTCACGCTTCACCTTGTTATTTATCGAAGTTTTGGCAGCCTGGATTGTTTGTTGCCAAGAAGGAGGACAAATCAAGAAAAACAGAGAAAGCTTTGGTCTTATCATGGGGCAAAGGGCACCTTGACACCAGAACTGCACTTGGAGGGAAGAGGAGCACTTGTCTGCCAACACACTAAATGTATAGATTGTGTGTAACACTGAAATTGCTTGAAAAGGAATGTTTTGCAAGGCAGCTTCTCTGTCTCTTCGTAAGTAACAAATGCAGAGTAAAAGAACTGTAAAGCAGAGATCTTGAGCAGAGCAGCTAATGTTACCGGTCAGTTTTCTATCTATTTTTTAAATTTATTTTTATTCCTGGCATATTTAAAACTGGTTTAGGCAAATTCTGTAACATGAGCATGTTTCCTTGGCACAGATGGTATTTGATATTCGTGTTTCCTCAACCATATTTGCTGGTATCATTTACCTCTGACACTGAATATCACGGTATAGGAGCTGCCATTGCCACTGTGATGCTTCAGTGTCTCATCATGTCAAGCACAGCTGAAGTGCAAAACCTTCTAGTCTCCCTTATTGATGCAACTTTTCTGTAGAGTTGTTCTTCTCAGGGAGATTTTTCCTTAAATGACCCAAAGCCTCAGCTTTCTCGTCCTGGTGCTGGCAGCCTGAGACACCGACATGAAAGTGCTTCAGATCATGGATTCGTGAGGCATCAAAGATTGGGATGAGTCAAACACTCATCTGTTGCAATTTGCCCACTGGCAATTTGCCTGTTGACTTTTTTTTTCTTATATTGGTAAAACAGTAATATTGATTTATTAAGGGAGTTCCTGATCTGCTAATTATTTTTGTTCTGTTTTCTAACATTTAGGATGTAGACAGCTGATGTCAGATGGTGTGAGGTGACACAACAGTTGTCAGGAGCTCAGAATTCAGACTGTCTCTCTCTGCTTGGTCCACAGGGCTCGGAGAAGGTGCCCAGGGCAGAAATCATGGAATCCCAGAATCCCAGGATGTCAGGGGTTGAAGGGCCCTGGAAAGCTCATCCAGTGCAATCCCCCCATGGAGCAGGAACACCCAGATGAGGTTACACAGGAAGGTGTCCAGGCGGGTTGGAATGTCTGCAGAGAAGGAGACTCCACAACCCCCCTGGGCAGCCTGGGCCAGGCTCTGCCACCCTCACCGGGAACAAGTTTCTTCTCAAATTTAAGTGGAACCTCCTGTGTCCCAGTTTGCACCCATTGCCCCTTGTCCTGTCACTGGTTGTCACCAGAAGAGCCTGGCTCCATCCTCCTGACACTCCCCCTTTCCATATTGATCCCCAGGAATGAGTCCCCCCTCAGTCTCCTCTTGTCCAGCTCCAGAGCCCCAGCTCCCTCAGCCTTTCCTCACACGGGAGATGCTCCACTCCCTTCAGCATCTTGGTGGCTGCGCTGGACTCTCTCCAGCAGTTCCCTGTCCTGCTGGAACTGAGGGGCCACAACTGGACACAATATTCCAGGTGTGGTCTCCCCAGGGCAGAGCAGAGGGGCAGGAGAACCTCTCTGACCTACTGACCACCCCCTTCTAACCCACCCCAGGTCCCATTGGCTTCCTGGCCACAAGGGCCCAGTGCTGGCTCATGGTCACCCTGCTGTCCCCAGGACCCCCAGGTCCCTTTCTCCTACACTGCTCGCCAACAGCTCGTTCCCCAACTTACACTGGAACCTGGGGTTGTTCCTGCCCAGATTCAAGACTCTACACTTGCCCTTGTTATATTTCATTACAACTCTCAGCCTGTCCAGGTCTCTGATGGCAGCACAGCTTCCAGTGTCAGCCACTCCTCCCAGCTTGGTGTCATCAGCAAACTTGCTGACAGTCACTCTGTTCCCAAGCTGGTCTCTGGGGAACTGGAAGCAGCCATGGACTGTCTGCCACCAAGGAGCCACAACCCACAAGGTAATTAGTGTTAAAAAGCAGGTGTGGCCACCAGGACAGAAAATGTGACACCACACTGGGCTCTGCCCTGCTGGGGAAGCATCCTCCATGAGAAAGCATGGATGGCCACAGTACAAGCCCTTACAGTGTTGAGACCCAAAGCATAACTTTGGAGCGTATATTACATCCTATTTCATAAGTTACCTCACTAAAAGTGATTTTAAGTGTGGTATGTGTTTTTATACAGCTTTGAATGTACGTGGCAGTGCTTTTTCTATGATAGGTGGTGCAGAAATGTTTGTGCTGGGCAGAAAATGCAGCCAGATATTCTAGGGAGCCCGCAGGGCAGCCTAAGGCTATAGAAAGTTATAAAAAGAAAATGGGGTACTGCTTGGATGAGTTAAACAGTAGGGACTGACTTACCACTGCGGGTCATGATTCATCGACTTTTTGCATTTCTGTCACCAAGAAATATAGAGGAGCGAGTTCATGAGAGCAGGACACACAAGAAGCCTTAAGCTCTTAGCGTGTAAATATTTGTAAAGCAGAGTGAGTCCTGTCCATGAGAGTAAACATCAATTCTTCTGTTTTATTCTCAAACGCAAGTGTATTTTATTCAAACCCTAATCTGTGTGCAGTGTAGCTGCCACTAATAAACAGTTTCTCCAAATAATCTCTAGAGAAAGATGGTGTTCAACCTACCCTGACGTGTTTCTTGCAGGTGTTTTGCTCTTTCCTTCATTGACTTATTCTCTCTTTTTTTTTTGAACATGATAAAATGTTAGTCTAGGCATCTGTATTGTGGAGAAGACAGATTTTAGAACCAGTTATACGGAGATAATTGTGGAAGGCATGGAAAATTTCAGATCAAATCCCAGTCCTGGAACTTTAAGGAGAACAACCTGAGTCTTGTTTTTGAGAAGTGATGGGAGGATCCACATGGTCTAACACACAGTGTTGAACTTTGGGGTCTCTGAGGAGAGAAACGGACTCTCATTTTTATTTGAGTTACTTTCTGGAAGATCCTGCCTCTCTTTTTTGAGTATGAAGTGTGCCAGGATGAGCAGAGCCAAACCATTTTACATTAATTCCTTCAATGTGAGGCTTTGGCTTTAGTTTGAGAACGATGTGATTTTCTCTCTCTCTTGTTTCAGTCGGAATTAAAAATTACACATATGTCAAATGTTAACCAGATTCAGATCCCTGAGCTAGACTCACATTTTGCTCAATATGTGGTTCTCATTGACACATTTTTTAAATGCAGTTCCAAAACATAGCTGACAATGTGCCTGGCGTTTGTGCCATCAGCCAAAAAGCTTAAATATCTACTTTCGTAAGTACTTCCCTCATATAGGGAAAAAAGTATATTCCTTATAAGTATATCCCTCATTTCTTCTGTATCATGATCTGAACTTATCAATAGACTGCACATTCACTTATGCTTTGTACTTCCTTTGAACTAATCGTTCACATGCAGGGAAATTATCTGAATTAGCTCTAGCAGGTTTGGTGATAAAAACCATCATAGATGCAAAGAATATTTTCAAGGAGCTCAGTTTCCTAGCAATACCGTTCTGTTATTGGCTTGGACTTGCTTCTTGAGTCTTGTTACAGTATTTTTCTTGTTTTCTTTTGCATTGTTTTTGGGTATGATTTATGGTTGCTTATCCAGGTTAGAAACCCAAGCCCGAAGGAGGCAAGTGCTTTCAAAACCAGGGCTAAACAGACTTGGGCAAGGTGGGCAGGCAGATGCCTGGATTTCTGTAGCAAATAAGAATCCTGGTTACAATTAAACATGTCACTACTAAAATGAGCAAATATGCTATTCCAAACAAAATCAGTTTTAGACGATACAATTTATTACAGCGCTTAAAGAATTCCCCCTATCGACCAAAATATGCCTTATGCCCTCACTCTTGTGGGTTAATACTCAAATTAAAACCAAAATAACATTAATAAAATCCTGGGTTTCTTAGAGAAATTTCTCTACCTGTCCATTTCGATATTCAAAGGTCATGTTAACAATAGTTAACATTTTGTTTGCCCCTCTTATACAGGCTCTCAACACCCTTGAAATGTCCATATAATATATACTGCTTTATAGGCGGAGACACTGAAAACCAGGATCCAAATCTGAGCAGAGGACTGAACTCCCATATGACTATTACACCATTTAGAAGTGTCACCAGCCTCTCTCTTTCTTAGAACAGTCACACCTTGTTACTAAATAGCAAACTAAATTTTTTGGTATGTCTGGGACAAGGCTGAGTCTAAAAATGCTAGCCCTAAACAATGCAGGAGTAATATCATTTGGAGAGAAAGAACTCTTTTTACCTCGTAAAGCTGATGACCAGAATAATTCTGATGATTCTGATAATTCTGAGTGAGCTGGGGTGTCCTGGGTTCATTTGTGAGTGCAGCAAGAAGCGATAAATTGTTGGGCCTCATAAACTGCCCTAATAGCACATCAGCATCTCAACAGAGGCAGAACCGGGCAGAGACTGCCCGAGTCATCAGTTCCAACGGAGTTGTTATAAGGACTTGGGGGACAGAATTCTGGGTTTCAGTCTCAGACCTGCCACCATCATGTAACCGTGGATAGATTTTGCGTGTTGCCATTAATAACATAATCAAATAATATAGTATTGGATGCTGTACAATCAGCATGGTCGGCATACCGTCCAAACTGCTCGGAGCAGCAGTAAAGATGCATAATTAGGATTCTGAAAAATGTGTACTTGCTGTGTATGTATGGTAGCTGTAAAATATTACCATTGTAGGTCCTTTTAAATAAGCAGAAGCTCTAGTAAAGACAATGTTGCATGGAGAGCGGCATACATTCTTAGATCTTAGATCTCATTCATTGACCTCATTAATGTTTACAGATATATAAAGGGGGAGTGTCAGGAGGATGGAGCCAGGCTCTTCTGGTGACAACCAGTGACAGGACAAGGGGCAATGGGTGCAAACTGGAACACAGGAGGTTCCACTGAAAGGTGAGAAGAAACTTGTTCCCGGTGAGGGTGGCAGAGCCTGGCCCAGGCTGCCCAGGGAGGTTGTGGAGTCTCCTTCTGTGCAGACATTCCAACCCGCCTGGACACCTTCCTGTGTAACCTCATCTGGGTGTTCCTGCTCCATGGGGGGATTGACCTGGATGAGCTTTCCAGGGCCCTTCCAACCCCTGACACTCTGGGATTCTGTGATCAGGCCAGGATTTCAACAGCGATTTTTGGAACAAGGTCTTTACACTTTCTCGGCTGTTCGTTCTTGCTTATCCCATGCAATAAGACATACACTGGAAAAGCAAGCGTAAAGCGTATTTATTCATGATACAGGTCAAGAGCCGGGATAAGAACAAAGACACTCGGTGCTGATAACGGCAGCTTTGTGGTTGAAACCGGATCCTTGATGTTCAGAGCCGCGTTTCATGTGGTGGGGCGGGAGAAGCCCCTGTGCTCCATGTTCTCCTGTTATCAGCTGGGAGCCAGCGCGGGAGTTTCTCTCCAAGTGCAGCCTGACTCTCTAATTTGTGCAGGAGGCTAAAAGAGCTTTTGGAGCAAGTTTGCTTTGTGAAGGAGTTTGGATTCAGTGTCCTAATTTAAAGAAGAAGGAGAAAGAACTACAAAAATCAAGCCAATGAAAACAGCTTTTTGTTTTATACATACATACATGTCCTATATTGTTTGCAAAACAAACAGAACCGTGCAAAGGTATCAGTAGATCCAAGTTCTGTTAATCGATCTAGTTTCCCTCTCTAGAAAGAAAGTGAGATTGCAGAAACTCTAGTCCAAAGGAAAATAGCAGTTAAATTTCAGATCTAATCATTCAACTACTCAGTAACAGTAAGAACTTTATTTTTTTGAATCCTCTATTTAATTACACAACCACAGACAGACTTTCATTTGCATAAGGAGACAATCAGGGCCACACCGGCCCTGCAGCACGGTGCCTCTTGCCCAGCTTCACAGCCAGAGAATTTGACACAAAGCCACAGAGCCTTCATTTTTTCAGTATGACTTTAACAAAGGTCTGTGTCTTGCCCAATACTTTACTTAAAGACTCCCGAAGGTGGGAAGTAAAGCCTTTCAAGGATGAAAAATTGTGGGGTGGGTGGGTTTTGCAGCCACTGCAAGAGCAGTATACAGATGAGAAAATGAACATTTTGCAGCTTTTGAGTTCAGATGAGCATCAGCCTGAAATTTTTTTGGTCATTCCTTGCGATTTACTACACAAAAAATAGAAGATCCTGGAAAATAATAGAAGAAATACTAATCAGAGTGAGTTTTCTCTAAGCTCAAAGAAGAACAGAGCAGAAAAACAACTTGCGATAGGAAAAGCCTCTGATCATTTTTAATGTTTAGGTTATGTCATGTGTGGTATTTCTAACGTTGACTGTAACTGTTAGTGGCTTCTGGTCTAATTGTGACGCTTGGAATCTCGCTTGGTTTCAGTTAAGTCACCTCAAACCGTTCCTAAGTTCTCCAGACAGACGGCGGGTACGTGGGAAACAGCTGCCTGTGTGCTCAGCCGTGCCGGGGGCTTTCTAGTAAGAAAAGCACAGCTGAGCGAATAGTTTCCGTCGCGGGGAGGGTTAAATGAGTTTCACTTGCACATCCTCAGTTGCTGTCTATGAAACATGAGTCAGGAGAACCCTGCTTGACTTCAGCATCTCTGGGGAACAGGCAGACTTGGCAGTTCAAGGAAAAACTTGTTTATAAAACGAACAAACGGCCGACAGATTGAAGGAGTCCTCCACAATGTCACTTTTGGAGTCACTTTGAAGATCAGAAACGCATGTAGGCTGAGCCTGTCACCTGCTCTCGCGCCTGTTGACTGTACACATCCCCATGTGCCGTCACTCCTGCTCACTCTCTTTCTCGGATCTGCGTGTACCTTTCCAAAAGACCTGACGGCAAATGCCTAATGTAAACCTAGCTCGCTCCTCGGCCAGTCTGTCAGCTTTCTGCGCATTGTTCCGCAGAGCAGGGGTTATCTGACACTGCGTGCCGGGGAGGTTAAGCGAATGTCAGCGCCTTGAGAGGCGCCCGTACCTGGAGCAGCGAGGACCGAGTCTGCCCTTCGCCTGTGGTTACACGGGGGCTTTTCAAAGTGACTCATTATATTGCCTAAACAGTTGGGGCTATTTCAGACTGGGTCTAGATTCCAAATGACACCAGCCCCTGAGGCTTTTTATATAAGGGTAACTGGGCTCTTGCATATATGGTAAAACATGCTGATCTGCTTTGCATATTTTTCTGCTCTGGAGCCAGCCTGTCTCCCAAGGCCAAGGGCACGCTGCTGACTCAGGCCCAGCGCCGTGGACACTTTGGAGGAGTTCTGTGTCCTCAGCCAAGTATCCAGAGGAGACACAGAGTAATCCATTGGTGAACGAGGCACTGTGAAGCGCTGAGCGCAACTGCTAAGCCAGAAGTGAAATTTTAGCTCTAGTTCAGGATTAAATCAGAAAAGTCTTTAACTTAGAGGTGTTCCTGCAGCTCTGAATCTTCCACATTGCATGTCCTGGATACTTTATGGTATATGCAAAGAGCAAAGAACGGTAGCAGTTGAGGTTCACCTGGCAAAGGGAAATGCATAGAAAGAGCCAAGTTAGCATGAGAGCAATATGACCCTTAAAATTCACCAATTTTTGCATGCTCAGTCTGTCTGGTTTAGGGGGCATTCATATTTCTCCCATATCTTCTTCACACAACTGTGGAGATACTCAGATGGGAGAGCTTTTGCACCATCTTGAGGAAGGAGCTATTTGGTTTATATCTCCAGATTCTCTTCTGTGCAGATAAGCTCTCTGCAGGAGTGCTGACTGTGCAAAACCTGATCCCTGGCTCTGCGGGGCACATCGTGCAGACCCCAATGACGCTGGGAGAACCTCTGAAAAGAACGACTCCCAAAGCAACCCTACCCAGTCTCGGCGAACCGAGAGTCACTGCGGTTCTCCTCAGTCCAGATAGACTTTTGAAAAGATGCCTGAAGTTGATTAGAAGTTTTCAGTAACCAGAGAGCAACATTTTTTTTATCACAACATTAAAGTCTCTTTCCTTTCTGCTCCCACTTATTGAATAATTCGCAGCTGAAAACCCATTTCATTTGGTCTTTCACACATGAAAGTTGGCCTTTGATCTAGAACGAAGCATGGGGAGCTTTGACCCAAGAGGAATGTATTTATTAAAGCCAGAAACAATAGAAGCAAGGGTGTTAAACTGACTACCAACACTGTGCTTTTAAAGGCTACTGCCTGAGTTTGCTAAGGTTGTCTATAAAGCTTCAACTTATGGATAAAGTATAAAATATTGTATTGGTTGGAGCTATCGCTTCTGCACAGTTCTTCCCAAAATAAAGAGTTAGGCATTCTAATAGTTTTAATGTATTGACAGCTTTTGAGCCCCTTTGCTCCCCTTGCCTGTGGGAGTTCTGTGGCTGGCTAAGAAGTGTCCCAGGACATGGGCAGCCAAGGGCTGACACGGAGGGAGCTTCCAGCCCTGCATTGTGTTAGTCGCCTTTGAACTCTTTCCCAGAACATAGGGGACCCTGTACAGAGGGAGATGCTGAAAAGCTTCAAGAGAACAGTTTGAGATACAAATACGCAGATCATCCTTCCTACATCATTAAACTCCACTGAAGATTCAGTGGTTTGAATGTACAGGCTCAATGTGGCTTAACTGCTGTTTCATCCTAGGGCCCCAGTCAGGTTAGTTCACTTCTGGATTTCTTTATAGAATGGAAAGGAAATCAGGGGACATTTTCAGCCTTGAGAGGTGGATGTGAACCATGCCGCATTTATTCTGATTCTGCTCTAGTAGTTCTTACACCTTCAGATGCCTAAAGGCAGGAGATCCATGCGTTGCAGCTGTGGTAGGCTGCAACAGACACTATGATTTCATGCATTTCCAGCTGAGGGAAAAAAGAAACAACAATCACAGTAATCTCAGGACAACCACACAGGGCCCAGGGCTATGCAATGCAGACTCGAGCCAGTCTGGACCGTCTGGTCAGGGAACCAGGGTTATTTTCCAGGTATGGTACAAAAGGCAGCATCTCCACCCGCTGGGAGCAGCCTGGCACGATGAGCCCAATTTTCTGTGCGACCATCACAGCCGTTCCCATCTTCCTGCCGAGAACGCGGAGCGGCACAGCACACACACAGAACCCTGGGTTTGGGACAACTGTTCTGTACTCAGCAGGAATTTGCTTTAGACAGTTGCTCAGTTTTACAGTCCCATGTGAAACTGATGCCTTGGTATTAGTCCTTTTTTATCAATTGGCTGCTCTTAATGGGATTTGTGTCCATCACTGATGCTGTCTGGACACACATGGAGTCAGAAACTCAGTAGCAGACTCCCTGAAGCTGTAGTCTCCATTCTGCAAACAGTCTGCCATCCCACGATTCATAATGTTACATAGAATATCATAAACAGTCGCCAAGTGTAGGACAGTGCTGCACAGAATGAGATAAAATTAAACTGTCTGACTTATAAAGCTGTACTAGTTTAGCCTTAGAATTTCACTGGAAGTATTTTCTGGCTAAGGAGTTAATATCTGGTCTAGAAAGAGCTTCCAGTTCTCTGACTGTGAATCCTGACCTGTGGCCAAACTCAGAGCCTCAAATATCAAGCTTCTTGAGATTTAAGTCAAAGAATCCTCCTATGTAGGCAGGACTCTGATGAAGCACTGGAAACGCTGTTTTTCTGAAGTTTGCAAGGAAGATTACAAAGGAGACGGCTTGTGGCAAGGCCAGGACGCTCAGGAGACAAGGCTGCTGAGCCTGTGGGGTGTACCTGCACCTCCCCACCGCCGCCAAGCGCCCCCCGGCATGCGATGGCAGCTCTGCTGAGCACTTTCCCCAATGAAACAGGATGAGTGACGTACAAATACGGCGTGTGGGGCGTGAGAATCCTGCCCAGCCACAGGTGGCTCATGGGGTGTCCCAAGAAAACGGAGGAGCCACTCTGAGATGGGCTGGGGCCAGAGACTCAGCGACAATAATACGGGAATTCGCTTTCAGCTTCCTTCTTACTTTGCCCGTTGGCTGTAATAAAACAATCAAATATCTCTAGCAGATAAATTATGCATTTGGGGACATGGGCCTACTTGCATCTACATAGGGGGGTGAGAGCTTTTTATTATTCTTTGTTGTTTCATAAAGGTTTGAAGCCTGTGTATGGTAAAGTGCTTAGCAGTGATTGGGTACTTTTAATACTCAGAATGAGAATTAGAAATCAGAAATGGTAACTGAAAAAGACCTTCTAATCACAAGGATCCAATAAACTTGAGATTTTTTTAGAGAGTCGTTGCTGAGACAGAGAAACACGCATCTGTGTAAGCCCAGATGACTTTAATGAGGCTGCACAGCTAATAATAGATTGCCTTCTACTAATTGCAAAGCTATAATAAAGCTAAAATACAACTGTTCCAATTTTCTTGTCCAACAAAAGACACAAGATGCTGTACTGATATGTCAGTACCACCCAGTACACTCAAATTTCTTCCAAGATTATTTTTATAGATGTTTCTGTGACTCCCTGGTGAACAGACCCTGAAAGTTTTTCTCCCTTGGGAAGCCTGAACAAGGCTTTAATTTCTGCTGAAGACAGAACAAGTCTGGCTGGAATCTTGCATCATACTCTCATTGTTGCCATATTTACTTTCTTATTCACATCATCAGCAATCTGAAAATATTAAAGTGTCCAGAGCTTGAACGGGGAAAGCTGTGTTGCACGTACAGCCTCACGGGACAGGACGTGGGTCCCTTGAGGCTCTGGTAGCTGTGATCTGAGGGACCTGGTCCCAGCACAGCGGATCTGGGAGGCAGCAGAGGCCAGTGACCACATGGATGGAGACAATGTGCTCTCCTGAGCACACGCTGCATCATTTGGGGGATTGTATTTATTGCCTGATTTAAAACATGCACTCTGCATGGACTTACCTTTTTTTCCAGTGGCATAGTTTCAGATTTGATCTCAACAAGAGGACCAGCGAAGGTAAATCCTGCCCTCTCTCTTCATGACTCAAAGCAAGTGAGAATGTCCCATGGAACGCTCTGAATGCCAAGAGCCTTGACTGATGCTCTAGGCCAACAATGGGATTTGGATTGTCTGGAGCTCCTAAACAAAGCACTGACTTTTCTGGCTCATTTTTAGATTACAGGCTGCCCTGGAAAGAGTTAACAATGATTTTCCTGCAGCAAGCCTGTTCTCCTGCAAAATACTTGCAGGCAGGTAGAAATGAATACCCACCTGGATACAGGAGCATGGGGGCTTCCGAAAACCTCTCCTGCCACTGGCGGGCAAGCAGCAACAGGGGTCTCTTCTGATGGAAAATGTCGAGTTAATAATGGTTGTGATGGTGTTAGGTGGACTAAAAGCGTGAAGGCATTGAAAACCTGAAGCCCCTCTTTCACAGGATTTCACAGCCTGTTTGGGTTGCAGGAGCTCTGTAGATCCCCACTCCAACCCCTGCTCACGCAGGGTCACCGAGCAGATCACACAGGTGGGTCCAGGGGGTTTGAATGTCTCAGAGCAGGAGACTCCACACCCGCTCTGGGCAGCCTGGGCCAGGCTCTGGCACCTCCCAGCAAACAAGTTTCTCCTCATGTTCAGATGGACCCTCCTGTGTTTCAGCCTGTGCCCGTTGCCCCTCACCCTGGCGTTGGGCACCACTGAACAGAGTCTGGTCCATCCTCTGACTCCCACCCTGAGATACTGATCCCATTGATCAGATCCCTCTCAGCTTCTCTTCTCCAGCTCTCTCAGTGTCTCCTCATCGCAAAGATGCTCCAGACCCCTCAGCATCTTTGGAGACTCTGCAGTAATTCCTTGTCCTTCTTTAACTGGGGAGCCCAGATCACTTTATTCTAATCCCATGTCACAAAGATTTGGTAACACTTAAGTCGTTCTCAGATCATTTTAAAAAAAAGTGAACTAATAGAGTCTGGGTGCTGTGCTCACTGGTAGGATGGGAGCGCTGGAGCTGGAATGTCATGGCTCTGGACTGAAAAATTCCAGCGACAGGGATATGAAGAACATGTGGAAGCCTCTGCAGCCAAGTGCTTGCAAGCCATAAACCACGGGCTGTATCTGGGCTTGTGCAGACGCAGAGCACTGCGATTCATTAGCAAGCACAGCCGCACACGTAGACAACAGGACTCTCAATGTGAAGATGGTTTTGGAGCCTGTGTCACTGTATCACGGGCCATTGCTGTGGTACAACTGGCTGAGCTGTTCTGAGGGACATCGATGCTGTCCAGCATTGTCATAGATGTGCTTATTGAGCACAAAGTCTGTGTGTTTGTAACGAACAGCGAGACGAAGCCTGAGAAACAAGCACAAAGTTTTACACCTTATACCTATTCCTCAGCCAGTGTAAAGAAGTAGAAAAATAAGTCCCTATGAAAAATCAAGCTGCATTTCATATTTTGCTTCTCAGCTGTAGAGACTCAAGCCTGACAGAGCAGCCAGACAGCTGGACAAAATAAATACCCGGTCAAAACAAAAGTACTACCAGTAAGTGGTTAACGTCTAATTCTAAATTAGAGCTTCAGTTCTTGGAAGTCATGTGTGAAGTGTCCCCTGGGCAGAAGGTTACGGTGTGCCTGCCCGTGGGGTTGTTGTGCGGGCACCAACAACCTGCTGTGAACTAACTCCGCTGGGATTATTCCATTCACAATAACCGAGTTACTGAGTTAATCTGTACTGGTGTCCAAATTAGGGCATAGAATTAGAAAGCAATTCCTTGAACCTCAGGTCCATTCCTCCTCTCTCCATTGGGTGATGACCTGCCATCTCAAAATTCATTCTTTTCCAAATCCTGCCTGACTCGGTGGGGAAGCCTGAAGGATAACCTAGGACTAGTTGTATGAACAGAACTATCATGGTTTTCTCTGTGTCAGCTGATAAAAGATATGTTTGTTCATGAATATTACCCAGTTGAAAACATAAAATTTGACTCATTTTTTTTTTTTTGCTTTTTAGGCTCTCCTCTTCAATATTCAGGTGGAAATATGTTCATTCAGCTGGCAATGTGTAAAACAGAAGACAGTGAATCTGCAGAGCACAACCAACTTGTAGTGAATTGCACAAGTAATGGTAACTATTTCAAACCAAAATGTTAATGTATTTTTGTAATGGGAGCCACCATGAAGTATATGCTGAATTGAATAATTCTAATACCTAAATCTCTGAGTTCTGGCCATTTACATTTTCTGTCATTTGGTCTGTTCCAATGAGACACACAGTATAATCATAATATCAAACTCAAAAAGCCAGCAATCATGAGAACTTGGTATTTATAGAATGGAGAAGTGATAACTAGTACTTCCAATGTAATGATTTAAGCTTGCTGAAACTTTTCCCACCATGACAGTTTTCCATCAGAAGATGTTGATTCAGTGGAAACTTATTGGGCTGTTTCTGGTCAATTCTTAATCTTAGCATCTCTCATTATACTGATGTTGAAATGTATCCTGCTTAATTGATGTGAATGACTCCTTCTTGCTCATTTTCTCCTTCAGCTCAGACTCATAAAACCGTAGCTTCATCTTTGGCACTCCAGTGCTGTGCTGCTAAACATGGAGGTACCGCTATTTTTTATTTAACTGTAGTTTTAAGTATTGAAGTTCTTTTTTCACTCAAAAGAAACTTACAGATACGAACATGTGGTTGTCACTGCCACATCCCTTCTCTGTCTGGGTTATTTTCCTCCATTTGCTGTCAGCTGACATGACCCATGGTGTAGAAATTTGATTATTGCCGCTTATATCACTGGAGCCTCCCACTGTCAAGTGACCCCTGTGCATCTGAGGAATATCAATATCCATCCTGCCACTGCCAGGGCAACCGCTCTCCGGATTTGGTGTATTTAAGGGGAACTCCCCACCACGTGGAATGCTGCTGCCTGGCTTCTTGTGAGTCTGAGCAAGGTCGTGTCACCCTTGTCTTCAGACTTCGCCGACTTCTCTGTCTGTGTAATATTGTAGTCGAAACTTCCCTTCTTGCTTTTAAAATTATCCATTTTCTTCAGATTGTCTCAGACTTTGCCCTCCTACTTCTGCAGCGCTAGTTGCTTCTGTCTCTATAATAACGTATATATACATATATATATAAAATATATAGCTACATGTAATTCTATATCTATCCAATAACGTATTGGATGCAATTGCTGCCTCCTGTGCAGCTTCCCTGGGCCTCATTAACTCATGCTGAAGTTTCATATTTCAGATGCCAGTTTAAGGCTTTGGTCATAATCTTCAAAGTAGTTAATAGATCAAGCCTAAGCTACATTAAAGGCTGAATTTTGATCTGTGAACCATCATGACAGCTGCATTTCCTTGGGGCAATGTAGATTAGGAAGCCCAGGAGGAAGCGTATGAAAGGGAGGAACAAGGCAATCTTAACTGAGAGACGCAAGTGATGGAAAAATATCAAGAAGATATTCTGAGTGATTTCAAAACTGAATCACTCCAAACGTTGATTTCCCCCTCTATCCTAACAAACAAGAAACCAAACCAACCAAACAAAACCCAAACAGCAACAGCTCACCACCATCGTTAATACAAATTCTGAGTATTTTTTTCTAGAGAGCTACCATAAAGTCAGCTACAAATTGTGATTTAGATGCAAAGTTCTCAAATACCCAAGTGCTAGAACATCTTTTCTCCCTCATCGTCAGTTGTGCCGCTGCATTCACAGAATGTCCCAGTGTTGAGATTGTTCATATGAAGCACAATCATCAACAAAAACTAACACAAAATATTCAAATAGAAACAATCAAATAGAGAAGAGTAGCCTCTTCTTCAGGAGGGACTTTTTGGGAAGCTGGTGATGAATATAGTGCACAGTTTACTTTTGAAGTTAAACCAGACTTTTTCACTCCTATTCTAAGCTAAGGCAATGTATTTCAGGCTTAGGGTTTATCCAAACACAAAAGTCCTGCTGGTTAATCTTCCACGGAGGTTTCAAGCCATTCAGTTACACTGGTATAAACAGCTCCGTAAAGACTCTTAGCTTAGTTTATGTCAATTTGGAATCTGTTTATGGCAACCCAAAACAAGTTATTCTTGTGCTTGACTACAAATGTCAGCCAGCTTCTTGCACCGAATTTGACTGAACTGATTTAAAATAGAATCCTAACGTAAACTAGCATGACTTTGCTGTAAACTGGAAACTTCTTGGGTAAGCGGGGATCTTCAGTACCGCGTGTCATGTCCTCCCTCTGGTGGCTGAAGATCCGCAGTGTTGGGGAACGCGCATCGAAGCCCTAAAATGGGTTAGGCTGTCCCTAGCCATGGCCTGGGGACAGGGATGGCAAACTGGCAGTTGTTTTGGTACGCAAAGAGACACAAACACAGCTTTATAAAAGGACAATAACAAAATACTTGAAGTTGTTAATCTGAAAAACAGAATTTGTCATTATTTTGGAACAAACTCCTAAATTATCAGTAAGCATTTCTGTTAAAATTACTATACTAGTAGTAATGTCCTACGCTATCAGTGTAGTTTACCAATATATTATATTACTGTTAGTAACCTACCAATGCTCGTATAGCTTGTGCTGTGGGAGGGCGCTAGAAAAGGAAAGTTGTGTGGGATGGATAACCAGGAACCAGGGGGGTTGTTTGAGGTTGGGACAAAGGGAGAAGCTCCAGAGGGAAAGTTTTGCAAATTCAAGAGGTGGTCTGGAAACCGCATTTCTGAACTGAGGTCCCTTGGGCTCCTCTGGTGACAGACAGGTGGGTGACAAGTGGGATGACGGGAGACATGAGCACCGCGGGGCTGCAGATGCGCCGTGGGGCCTCCCGACCCGCTCTGCCCCCGGAGCCTGGAGCTGGGGACACAAACCAGTGTGACCGGTGGGTGCGGTGAGCTCTGCTGCTCACAAATCAGAAACAGCTGCCTCAGGCTTCAGTACAAAAAATGCTAAATTATATAAAATAGATTCCTGCATTCATTTAGTCCTTGCCTGATTGATTGCCTGACAGAGCCAAGCAACCATTAGGTGATTTTCAACATGCTTAAGGGAGACTCAAAGTTGCCCTAAGGATCTCAGTCCTACATTCCCAGATTAATGTAATTGTTGTGATTACTTTACTGACACTATTATGAGGTTTTCTCATGTGAAATTTTGCCTGAAAAGGCTTGGTGCCAGATGAGTCCTCTGTTCTCTTGCTCCACCCTGCCAGGGTAAAGCTGATCTTCCAGCAGCTGACAGAATTCGCTGCACTGGGCAAGCTGGGCATTGCGTAGGTTAGTGCAAAATAATCAGCACCAGATAAATTGTTTCTGGTTTGCAGCAGGACTGCTGGGATAAGCAGAGTTCTGCAATCATTATTACTCGAGATTTTTTTTCCAAGTCTATCTTCAGTTATGTTGTCACCAAATTTTGTGTTTTCTGAACTGCGGGGGATCCATAAACAACTTAAGCCTGACGAGGCTGTGCCCATTGCCTGCTGCTCCCCAAGGGACAGGGAGCCAGAACACAGTGACGCAGCCCAGGACCAGCGCCGTGGTCACCAGCGCCATGGTCACCAGCCCTGGCGAGCAGGCCAGACCCACAGGTAGCAGCGAGGTTCAGCCACAATCCCAGATTATCCCACAAATTCACCAACAGGTCAGGACCAGGATCAAGTCCAGTGATTGCTGGGCAGGTCCACAGCTCAGAGACAGGTCCAAGGTCCAGCTGGGAGCTTAGTCCAGCAGTTGGGATCAGTAGAGAATAATAAAGAATCCAGGTGGGGAAGATAACTGGCTGGGACCCCAAGGACTCTGAAAAGATAAAGTGTGTATCAGCAAAACTTTTTGTGGCCCATGTTGGACAGGCATGGTCAGGAGAGAGAGATTCTGCTTGTTAAATACGTAAGGAGCCAGTCTGGCTGCAATCTGCTCAGGTTTATGAAAACATTGGGCTTCTATTCCCCAGAACCAGCATGAGCCTGGTCACCCGGTGGTGACTCATTATAGGACTCAGCCCTGAGAGGAGGAGAGAGGGACACTGAATTCAAAGCGATCCTGAGTTCCCTTTGTCACAGTTACTCCCATTGCTTATGAAATTGAAATGTAGGGTGGGAAAGGACTTCAAGAGAACAGCCAAGCAAAGGATGAAGCATCTCTTCCAGACTGAAGGCCAAATAGGTCTTTGATGACCCATAGTAACCAATTCTTACTGTCATGCAGTAACAAGATGGAAAAAAAAAAAAGATAATATGGCTGTTTAGCTTTATGCTGGAGTTTGTATGTCTGGCTTCATAGTTCGGGCTCCTCCTGTCTGATCTTGGTTATTCCTCTGTGTTCAGGAGCAGTAAAGTGACAAGTGCCAGGCCAGGGAAGGTAACAGTGCAGAAGTTATCTGTGCTGAACAGCAAGGGTATAGGGTATTAATTGACTGGACATAATGAAAACTGGACAAAACTGTTGCAAAGTTCATCTTTTTTACGTGTATTAATGCAACCCACTGACACAGACATTTTTAACATCCTGCTCACATGGTTTGCATTAAAGCATTATGAAATCCCAAATTCTGGTGCCAGATGGTTTTGGATTACTTTGCTTGTATAAAGGGTTTAATTTGGGCGCGTGGAAAAAGTAAACTATTCTGGTAATAGCTTTAGCAGGACTACATAGTCTGCATTTGCTTTATTCATCAACTGTGCTATCTGCCTTCTGCACATCAGATTCCGAGTCACAATAAAACTTCAAAACTAATTCAAATGTACTGACTTCCCAGAACAGACTATGCTCTGTAAAACACTTCAAGGCTTTGACGTGAAAGGAAATATTCCTGAAGACCGGCTATGCTGAGAAACCACACAGTGAATAAAAATAGCCCTCTTTTTCCGAATACACGGCTCCGAAGAACGCACTGAGCCTGGCCTGAATGTGAAGTGAGAAAAGCGAGAATGGGTAAAGGTCAAGCACACAGCTGTTGTTCCTGCCAGCGAGCATTTTCCGTGCTTTACTTGGTGAGCCGAATGAGCTTTTTAGCTACTATTAACAGGGATCACATTTTTTTCAGATGATCTTTTCTTGGTGCAACAGATGAGCACCAGGAGTATAAATATGGAGTTAACTTGAAAGGGGATCTGTTGGAATTCACCCATCCTGTTCTACGCGGCATGAGCGGGGTGAAACGGCCCCCGAGCTCTCTGGGTTTCGTCCTGCACAGACCAACGTCACATCACGTACTGTGTGGCTTCTGCCTTGTCATTATTCAAATATAGAATCACTTCCCTGAGCCAGTCGCACTCCCAAGTGCAAGTGGACGTGGTGACCTGGTTAAACCAGTAGCTTTCTAGGATATAGTAATAAAAAGAAGCTGGGTTGTATTTTAGGAGAACACTTTAAAGTTACTTCTTTAGCTGGATTTCATTTTAGTGTATTAGTCTGAACTCTAGATGGGGAAGCCACTGACTAGTTGGCGACGGTCTCTCTCTGAATCCTTTTTCCTAGTTTTCAGAAATAAATCCCTTATTTTCAGGGGCAGCACAAAAGTAAGGGATGACATACAAACAGTGATGGTGTTCTCACAGACACAAAGGGAATTCGGCTGGTTTTACAGGGGGATTCCCCTGGCTCTGCTCAACCACTTCTAGCAGTTTGCACTCCCTCATTTTCCATAGGTGTTGTTTTCCCAAGTTTCAGTGTAAAGCCCAGAACGAGGTGTCATAGAAAAACAAACCAGGACTTTCAGATTTGATTTTGACAGGTTTAGTTTTGCCAGAGTCTGTGTTTGCAAAAAAAAACAAAACCTAAACAACAGACAGAAAATCATTGACTTGCATTACATTTGATCAGTCTCCAAGTACTCCAGCTTTAATTACTTGGGAGTAATTTGTCTATCAGGTTATTCTCTTAAAAGAAAGTGAAGCAAAGCAAAACTTACGAGTCTTGCGAGCTGCCCCCCAAACCTGTGAGCCCCACGTGAGACCTACGTGGACCAGCGGACAATTACAGGATTATAGAGGAATCGTGACTCTGTGAACACTCCGCGCTGTCACATATTCTCAGCTGAGTTTCCTCAGCCTCACCGATGCGACGGAAAGGACCTGCTGACATCAGCTAAGACTCTGCTCAGACCTAGAGTTGCTACTGGAGGTGGAGGTGGGGAGAGGCAGGAATAACATCAGCAGGGACATCAGGCAGTGACGAGGTGCGGGATGTCACAGCCCAGGTCACGCTGGCTGTGGGGAACTCACTCAGAACCCGGATGCGCCGCCAGGTTTGCACAGCTCCTGTCTGGGCTGTGGGGTGGGGACAATTCATAGAATCCCAGAATCCCAGCATGTCAGGGGTCGGAAGGGACCTGGAAAGCTCATCCAGTGCAATCCCCCCATGGAGCAGGAACACCCAGATGAGGTTACACAGGAAGGTGTCCAGGCGGGTTGGAATGTCTGCACAGAAGGAGACTCCACAACCCCCCTGGGCAGCCTGGGCCAGGCTCTGCCACCCTCACCGGGAAGAACTTTCTTCTCAAATTTAAGTGGAACCTCCTGTGTTCCAGTTTGCACCCATTGCCCCTTGTCCTGTCACTGGTTGTCACCAGAAGAGCCTGGCTCCATCCTGCTGACACTCCCCCTTTCCATATTGATCCCCAGGAATGAGTCCCCCCTCAGTCTCCTCTTGTCCAGCTCCAGAGCCCCAGCTCCCTCAGCCTTTCCTCACACGGGAGATGCTCCACTCCCTGCAGCATCTTGGTGGCTGCGCTGGACTCTCTCCAGCAGTTCCCTGTCCTGCTGGAACTGAATATTTCAGAAAGGGCTTTTCAGAATTAAAGAAGCTACAGACTTGGATATAACGGAAGGAAGCAGATACAAAGCTTAACATTGCCTTTAGCTGCAGGCAATGCCTCTAAACATTTATTAGGATCTGCGTTAGAAAGCGTGCGTGAGCAACCTGTGTTTCAAATGAATGACTAGCGGGGAGACACTTGTGTGAGTGGTTTTGTACGCTCTTTAAAACCTTGTTGTTTAGCCTGCGTTGTACCAATGATACACTTTTTATAACTGGAAAGACAGAAATTCCCCTGTCTTCCTCACTTTGTCACCTCTCCCACTGGCTCCCCTATCTATCTAGAGATAGTCCGAAGAGGGATAAAGTACCATGGATTATTTACCAGTGTTTTCCTCTGGAAGACTCTGTGGTGGGTTCCTTGTGACTCTACCAAATCTTAATCATTTTCATACAATTTTCAGCATGGATGTCGTCCCTCACCTGGTTAGACACACACTCAGTTTAACTCAGGACAGCTTAATAAAACTAATTCAACGATTTCCAGGGATGACCCTTGGCTTAGAAGAAGTTCCTGTGACCTATTTTCTGGTAACTCCGGCGCTCCCATCCTTCGGCGTTAGGACTTGCCTACAGCAGTGGTCATTCCTGACTTCTGAGCGCCTCAAATATACAGCCTTTGAAAATTACACATATACATTTAGCCACCACCTCTGACAAGTTTAGTTTGTGTGACCTGTCTGGTATCACACAGGTGACCTGTGACACAAACATGGACAGAACCCAGTTACCCAGGACAAGTGCTCGGAGCCGTGAAATTGTCCTTTCCCTTTCCTGTGGTCTCCTGTCTCATTGTGCATCATTCCATCAGCGTGCAACCCCAACCGCTCCAAGGAGGCTGGGAAAAAATAGCATTGATTATTTCACTGAAGGCTATTGGAATTCTGTCCACAAGATTCCTAAATTAAGGTTGTATAAGCAAACTTATAATAACTCTAGCATGTCTCCATTTTGGAGTGCCTGGTCTACAACCATTTGCATGTGTTCTAATAACTGGGTTTCTTTTCTGGAGGAGTTTTGTCTAGAAATTCACGTGCATCATCAACACTCGCAGTTACTGTTTCTAGCGGCCTCAGTGCTCAGGTATGTGGGCCTGAAGATTTAACAATTATATTCACCAGCACTAATGCCCTGGCCAAAAAGTGCTTTCCTGTCTCAGTAGAGGGAAGTTTCATTTCACTGAATGAAATTTTAATGGAAGAGCGCAGAAAATGTACAAGGGGAAGAGATTTCTGTGTCCACCAGACAAGGAACGAGGAGCTGTTTGATTCACGTGCCTCTCTGTTCTCCCTTCAAATGGAAAGCCTGTCCAGACCTGCAGGAATCACCCGTTGCCTTGAGGCAGCACAGACTCCCAGCTCCATCCAGAAACAGTCGGGCTGTCAGTCGCGGTGTCGCAAAGAGATTTCAGCCGTCAGGACCATCTACAACACAACTTGCAGATGTACACGGAATAAGTTACAGTCGGCAATAGTCAGTCCAGTCAGAGGTCCTGCATTTGGGGTCTCTACTGCAAACCAAACGCATGGAGCTGTTAATTCCTCACGGAGGCTGGCAGGAGTTTCACAGCAACAAACCTGTTCATCAAGTTGCCTAATTAACGTATTTGTTTCTGAATGTTCCGGTGTCAATGTTAGTCACTGTATGAATGTTCGTAACAACAGAAGGATCAGGCAACACCCAAGGTCATTCCCAACTCAAAATATGAAAGAACATTCTTGATGTACTTTGCTGTTGCTATCACTTTTGCCACTTTTCCCACTTTGGAGCTGACTCAGAGCTGCTCCTGGGAAAACGACCGTGACCCTGGCAGATAACATGTTCCATCCTGGTACACACGAGTGACAAAAACATGTCATCATTTTTGAAAAAGAATGTCTTCTTTTTTCAAAGGCGGAATTCTATTTATTCTTCAGTTTTCAGGGGTATCTGATTTTTCTCTTAATTTCACATACAACCTCCTTTTCCTGTCTTTTGCTAAATGTTGTATTGTGCCATTTTCAGGCTCACAGGGGTAAAACTTCCTTTGAGATGACTCATTTTATTAGTATGACCAGCCTTGGAGATGGATGTTTATGATGTAATTATGCCTAGACTTTCAGTTGCCTGAATCTTAAAAGAAGATCTTTTTTAAAGATGACTTATAGAATAATGAATGCTGTAAACAAATACAATTTCTGCGTCATTTTCTTCACTGACTATTTTTTATAGGGTTTCTATAAATTATGAATCATTCATCATATATGGTATATGTTGTATCATGAACTTGAAATTAGAGATGACTTGGAAACCAAGCGCCTGCAGTTCTGAAGTCCATGTGCACAATTTGATGTAATTTGCCAAATAGGCACCTGATGCTTAAATCACTCAGGTAGTTGATTGGGAACCCCCTTTTGGAATATAAATAAACACTTTATTCCACCCACCTGTATCTGACACTGAAAAAGAAACTGGAGGCAGGAAGAAAATTACGTTCTAGGTGATGTACTCCTGCATGTTACTGTTCTTGTAAACTCTTTCTAAAAGAACTAGAATGAAAATACTTGCCAAACCGAATTAAGAGAGTTTTTAAGCAGATCCTGTTTTACTTCAGCGGTGATCCAGTTTATGTTCTTCCATTCCCAAGACGCTCTGAAGTTGGGCTGATGGTTGTGAACCGCTGGGGAAAAAAAGCCTTGAAAGTGTGAAGTCTCACTGCTCATGCACTGGGGTAAGAAACTGAAGCAACATTTCCACATGTTCTGTAAGACTGGGATTTATTCTGACTCCTCCACCGAAATAACATCTTCAAAAAATCACTTATTATTTTGCATTAAAATGTCATCTAGTATTTAACCCATACTTCAGGCAGACTTGTTGCAGTTCTCTTCCAAACAGGTATCCCTTTTTAATTGTTTGGGAAATAACAGTATTTTTCTATCATGAGCCATGTAAGCCACTTTTCTGAAGGAAAAGACTAGGGATACATTGTCCTGTTGTGGCATTTGACAACACAAGAAAGGAGTGTAGTTATAGTTTGCAACCCACGTGCAATACTTGGGACAAGAATCTTCTGCACTTTCCAGCCACTCCAGAGAGGCCACAGGAGAAGAGAAAACATCAGGGAAAACAAAATGTCACTGCATACAACATTACAAAATAGAAATAACCAGCTTCACTATAGGCCTGATGCGTGGAAACCTTCCTCAGTTCCCACGGATACAGGTTTAAGGAATTCCAGTGTTAGCTGGGCATATAGTGGAGGCTTTTGAGCTAAACCTGTGAAAATCCAGGACTGACCTTCTCCATGTGCTGTGTTGACACAGCCCCTGGTGTAGAAAACACCCTGTGGGCTACACTACGAGTCTCTTAGTGCCACACGTGCAGACACCCTGTTCAGAGATGTCCCAACACCCAAAGTGACGGCAGTGTGTGTATCACAGGAACAGAGGTTCTGAACCATCTCACCAAGTTTCATTTTACCCCACAGACCTGGCCACGCTGGAGAGGTGGCTGGGGAAAAATTTAATGGAATAGAACAAGGGCAAGTGTAGAGTCTTGAATCTGGGCAGGAACAACCCCAGGTTCCAGTGTAAGTTGGGGAATGACCTATTAGAGAGCAGCGTAGGGGAAAGGGACCTGGGGGTCCTGGGGACAGCAGGGTGACCATGAGCCAGCACTGGGCCCTTGTGGCCAGGAAGCCAATGGGACCTGGGGTGGGTTAGAAGGGGGTGGTCAGTAGGTCAGAGAGGTTCTCCTGCCCCTCTGCTCTGCCCTGGGGAGACCACACCTGGAATATTGTGTCCAGTTGTGGCCCCTCAGTTCCAGCAGGACAGGGAACTGCTGCAGAGAGTCCAGCGCAGCCACCAAGATGCTGCAGGGAGTGGAGCATCTCCCGTGTGAGGAAAGGCTGAGGGAGCTGGGGCTCTGGAGCTGGACAAGAGGAGACTGAGGGGGGACTCATTCATGGGGATCAATATGGAAAGGGGGAGTGTCAGGAGGATGGAGCCAGGCTCTTCTGGTGACAACCAGTGACAGGACAAGGGGCAATGGGTGCAAACTGGAACACAGGAGGTTCCACTGAAAGATGAGAAGAAACTTGTTCCCGGTGAGGGTGGCAGAGCCTGGCCCAGGCTGCCCAGGGAGGTTGTGGAGTCTCCTTCTGTGCAGACATTCCAACCCGCCTGGACACCTTCCTGTGTAACCTCATCTGGGTGTTCCTGCTCCATGGGGGGACTGCACTGGATGAGCTTCCCAGGGCCCTTCCCATCCCTGACATTCTGGGATTCTGTGAACCCCGACTTACCCCCACACACCATAAGGTCAATGCGTGTTGTGCAACATCTGGCTCTCTCAGGACTGTGTGTGCTGTACGTGAGCACACCTCCAGCAGCCCTTCCGCACCATGTCCCCGCACACACACAGTGCCCGGCTGACACTCCAAGCAGTTTTCACGTTGAGTAGCAGAGCTGAATCTATTTAGTGTGAGAAGGAAGATCTTGTAAGAAGAAAGTGCACTGGCAAACATATTTTGAAAGGTCAAATGTAAATGGAAGGCCTTTCTGCGTTCATTACCAGGGATGAGTTTACATAAAAGTATTGAGGTAAACTGTATGTTCCAGAGAGAGCCATTCCTAGACTCCGTAAGACTAATTCACCACAAGATTTTATGGATAATCAATTCAAAAAGGTGGAAAATAGAAGAAAGTTATTTATTTATACAGAGCGGATCACACCTATTGTGAATTATGGACAACGAGTTTATATAGCAGAACATATGTGCCTAAGTCCTTTTTTGAAACTCAAGACCTGGGTAGCTATCCACCGAGTTACATTTTACACATGATAATGAGGAGAAGCCTAAGAAATGAAGGTAGTTCCTTGCTAAGTAAAACTCGTGCTTAATTTTTACCCATAAATCCTCACCTTTCCGATTCCAAACACCAACTGTTTGCACTGCTGGTGAACCCCACGGTATCTGGGCTTCCCCTGACCTTTAACACCACCTCACCTGTGCTATTGCTCTAACTTGTAGCCTATCATGTAATTAAAGCAACTCTATTAACTCAGCCCTGCAGAATATCTAACACACACACACACACACACACATCTTTAGCATAACTTCTAATTCTGATATGTCTGCTCTGATGCTTTTTTTCTACCTTCAAGCCAAGCACCTTTTGATGACCTTTTACTCATCCTCAGCTTGCAGTTTCTCATGCAATTCAAGTGAGACATGCCTATTTTTAGCACATAAAAACATTCTAGGCACTACAGAACCGTTTGTCATCTCTGCTGGTAGAGCCTGATGGTTTTCATTTGTTAGGTGGTTGAAATCACCGTGGAATTCAGTTATCTTTTTGTTGTTGATAATGTTTACATGTTTTAGATAATTTCTGCCTAGTAATTCCTGCTGCTCCTTCCAGGCAGCCATGCCCATTAACCTGGCTCCGCACAGCGCTAACTGAACATCTTTTAACCATCTTTTGGTTAGCAAGAATATTTGTGATAATTATGTTTGTACTTCTACGTAATAGTTCATGAAGCTGAAATCGTGCTGTCATTTTTTGGTTCACATTTCAATAAGAGGTGGGATTACTTCACTTAGCTCGCTCTTATATACGCTCTCCACTATTTCAGGTAAAACACCACACTGGAAAATAACCAACAATAAAGCAGACAAATCTCTGTAATATGCACACAAACTTTTTCCCATTAGATGTCTATCTTTCTACATAGAATTTATGTGTGAAAGGAATGTGGCTATAATATTTTCCATTAAATTATCATTCTGCTAAATCTTCCTTGGCAAAGACTGTGATAAGGTGAAACAACTCAATTGCTTGACAGATTATTCCAGTAATAATGTAGAGGCGAAAAAAAAGTTCCACTCATTATGTCAGTAATGAGATGGTGTGTGGGGGGGGACACGTTTTAATCCCTTTTGCCTTGGCAGGCTGCAAACAGGACACCAAATGGAATACATTTAACAAATAAACACTGCAAGGGCTCTGATGCACCTGCAGCCAAGTCCTTACTCAGCCCGCTCTTACTGAAATGGTTTGGAGTCCAGTCAAGTGCAGATCAAGAGCTCATTTCGGTTTTGGATCCAAGCTGAGCATTGCTGCATGCAGACGAGCTTGGGAACCTGATCCTGGGGAGCGCTGGAGTGCGGGAGGACAAAGGACCTTTGCTTTTGTATTCCTCTGCTGGGCTGTCCCGCGGTCCGGCCCGCTTGGAACAGTCTGTTTTCTCTCCTTACGTTGCCTCTTGAAAACTTAAAGAAGCTGTTCAAGCATCTGGACATCTCTGGGCTGCTGCTGCGCTCTGACATATTGTTTTTTCCTGAGAATCTCTTTCTTCCCCACAGTTCACTGAAACAGCCATGTGGGGATGCCCTCCAAGCAAGGTACCGTCTCTGGTGCCCGGTTACCGTTGCTTGACAGCAAACATGTGCTGGTACAAGATGGGCTGATTGCGAATCTGAAATGTAGACCTCGTAATCTATTCTACACAATTCAGTGCAGTTGCCCAGCAAAGAGAAGTTCAAGCTCTTGGATCTGAACCTGCTCTGGAGTCCCGGCTGGGGAGGCCCCTGGGGAAGTGAACAGAATTGCACCAGCAGTCAACGAGCACGTACATCATGGAAGGCTCGGGCCCAATCATCTTAAATTCATAATTAACATTTTTAGTTGTATTTGGAATAAAACGCTAGATAGAGATCTTCCCTCACTGGTTCCTAGTCAGCAATACTTAAATTTTGGAATCGCTTGTGTAAATCACTGGGAGAAGTGAGAAAAGCATTTGCAAGCCAGCAAGCAGACACCCGGGGCTGCAGATTGATGGCAGCAGATGCTGGGGGACGGGACAGCTGATAACACACGGTCCTGCAGTTCCCCGCGTCCCCTCTGCCACCACCGGCACCTCCCGACCTTGGCTTTATGCTGGTATGTTTGAACCCTGGGGTGCTGCGCAAAAATAGAAGCGGCAGCCCCACAAAAGCTGAGCCTCTGGTCGAATATCCCATTGTAGAGGGAGAGCAGAGCTCCATCCAGACTGCGTCCACATAAACACCCACTATTATTGTCATGGTATAGCGTCTAAGCTGCTTTAACTTCAGGTTATACAGGTTATTCCTCGCTATTCTTTACGCGTGTGGACAGCTCCATCCTGCGCTGTACAGTTCTTTGAAGCATCATACAGACCATCAAATATTAGTGTAATTTTTAACGCTCTAGTCAGCTCAACAGACATAAGAATTGTCTCAATGGTAGGATTGCCGGTGTGATAAAAGGAAATGATAGCTTGAAGACGGACACAGCGCAAAATATTAATGTATACTGAGCAGCTGGGACGCAATGGGTTCTTCCATAGCTTCTTGTAAAAATAAGAGAACAGGAAAAAGAGGGTTGGGTATTTTTTTCATGTCTAAGAACACGCTTTGAAGAATCCTTTATTGAAATAGACATTTTCTAACTGTATCTCAGTCTGGTCCACTTTGGTTATGTTGAGTGTGAGCTCATGGTGCCTTCACATGCAGGCTGTGTCTTCCCATCTTCATGTGACCCCCGTCTGCTGCTTCAGGCATTTGCTGTAGCTGGGTCCTGAAGACTCCCGCTCTCCTTCGTACCACGCAAGCTCTTGCTTCATATTCCACAGGACATTCTGAATAACCGATTTCAGGTAATTTATAAACTGCATTGCACACTTAGAAAACCTGTCAGTAAAAAATCAATGTAGTAAGTTACTTAAAATATATTAAATCTTAAAGACACAGCAGAGTCACTAAGCGCATTTAATAATGTCAGAGCCATGAGTGTACTAATAGACTTTTAATCGCTTTGACCGGCTTTTCCTGGTGCTTCCAGCCACCCAGCCCAGACCTGGGCCCAGGCCTAAGCCACGCTGTGGGGTGTGGGTCTGAGCCCCATATCCAGCTGTGGTACAGCTGGGTCTGTGCCTGGCCATGGGCCTCCCTGAGCTGAACCCAGCCTTGAGCTAAGCCCAGCCTTCCAGCCTTGTGCTGAGCCTGGCCTTCCTGGCTTGACCTGAACCTTGTCTTCCTGGCTTGATCTGAACCTCGTCTTCCTGGCTTGACCTGAACCTCATCTTCCTGGCTTGATCTGAGCTCAGTCTTCCAGGCTTGACCTGAGCCCAGCCTTCCTGCCTTGATCTGAGCCTGGCCTTCCTGGCTTGATCTGAACCTCATCTTCCTGGCTTGATCTGAGCTCAGTCTTCCAGGCTTGATCTGAGCCTGGCCTTCCTGCCTTGATCTGAGCCTGGCCTTCCTGGCTTGATCTGAACCTCGTCTTCCAGGCTTGATCTGAGCCCAGCCTTCCTGTCTTGATCTGAGCTCAGCCTTCCTGGCTTAATCTGAACCTCATCTTCTTGCCTTGATCTGAGCCCAGCCTTCCTGGCTTAATCTGAACCTCATCTTCTTGCCTTGATCTGAGCTCAGCCTTCCTGGCTTGATCTGAACCTCGTCTTCCTGGCTTGATCTGACCCCAGGCTTCCTGGCTTGATCTGAGCTCAGTCTTGCAGGCTTGATCTGAGCCGAGCCTTCCTGGCTTAATCTGAACCTCATCTTCCTGGCTTGATCTGAGCCCGGCCTTCCTGCCTTGATCTGAGCTCAGCCTTCCTGCCTTGATCTGAGCTTAGTCTTCAAGGCTTGATTTGAGCCTGGCCTTCCAGACTTAATCTGAGCCCAGCCTTCCTGGCTGGATCTCAGCCCTGCCTTGGCACCAGGGGCTTCCATGGCATCACCAGCTGCATCTCACCCTGTTCGCCGCCGCTGGACCTGACCCTGAGCTGCAGGTTGGTTTCCTGCATCACCCAGACCCGCCTCCTCGTTAAGATCTCGTCTGATGATCCAGCCTATATGTAGCTGGACAACTTCGTTAGCAAAGGAGGTTCTTTTTGCCTGACTCTGAGTGTGGATATCTGTGTAACAGTCATGAGTAACTAATCATTATTGTAGTATTATATACATTAAGCAAGTGATTATTTGAAATCTCATAATCTAATTATAATGAATCAAAATGAACTAAGCATCTGGAATCAGTCAGTATGATCGCTTCTCTTCAACTAGAATAATTTTACCCTAGAAGATGAATTTAGCATAGACATACTCTCAAAAAAAAAAAGGATATTTAAGCCTATGAAATAATTCAACCATGAAGCTTGAATATAAATATGAATATTCTACAGAAAGGCAGGCCAATCTTTCCTGTTATCTGTTGCATCTTCCAGGGATTATGCCTTCTGTGCTTCCAAAGACTCTGAATCACCCCACTGAGGCTTCCTGCCCTGTCCTTTCTTCAGACGGGCACGAACCAGCCGCAGTCTCTCAATACACCCGCTGACTTCACCGCATGTTTTATCCGGCCGCTTTTCAACAGCCGCTTGACTGTGGCTTCCTTAAAGAAATAAATATACAGAGCTGACTAAAGACTCGCTCCATTTCTTTCAGCAACGGATGATTCCCTGTTTTGCAAAAGGTGGCTGTTGCTGATCCACTGGGCTTAAACCAGGTAAAATAGGATTCTCTTCTATAATACGGAATGTCACAAGCAATCTATTGATCCTAGAGGGATAACGTCACTTGCCAATCTTTAAAAACGGCTGGGGACCAGGGAGGGAATGGGCCACAGGTACCACTTGTTCCGAAACCACTGCTGACAAGTTGTTTTCAACCAAACCGTACTCCAAAAGCAGCTTCTCTACTTATGATCCGTAGCAATTATTTTAGGTCTCCTTAGTTTTGAAAAATCCCACATACAAGATTGAGTAAGATCTACTTGAACAATAAAATGATGTGGCTGAGAAGCGCTGACAATTGCCCAGCAACTGAAACAGTTTTCTGCTCACACGTCCAACTACTCAGAGGAAAACAATGCAGGAACATTGGCTGCAAAGTGCGATTGGGTGTTTTATTGGGTCTTAAAGTGATTTGGCTCCTCAGCGCTTCTAAGAACCGTGCGCGAGGGAAGATGCGTTGCTGAAACTATAGATCACCTTCGGCTGTCACGGTACTTGAGCTCCTTTGAGCAGTTATTCATGAAGTGTTCTGAGGCTTGGAGTTTTCAGGGCAGAGCTAAGGCAATGGAGAAGTCTGGAATGGACATTAAATTGTTGGTTCCTTGTCCATAAGCAATTTAAAGACTTTCTGCTTCTACCTTGTTTTCCGTCTACTTTGTTTTCTATAGGAAGTACTAACCAAGCCAGGAGCAGATGGCGTGCCTCTCACTTTTGTTCTTTAACGGCAAGGCTATCCTTTGCCTAAATATCCAAGAGGAACCTGCAGAACCAGAATTGCAAGCTTTGTTAAGATACAGCAAGCCAAATTAATTCTTGAGCTAAGGACACAAACCAAATGCTGTTAGGAGACTCTCATTATCTGCTGGCGAAAAATGTCATCCCTTATAATGAAACATATATCCTATATTATAGGAACACTGAACTGTATTTGAGGCAGTACGCTTAGAGAGGATGATTAATTGGTTTGTCGTTAGCAGTAACACTTCTTGAGTAATGCATTCTTGCTCACAGTTGCACCCTATTTCCATTTCAGCGAAGGGAGCGTCCAGGATACGATCTGAAGTTCCTTAAATGAACAGTTTTGATTTGCCCAGGGTAATTCACTGGCTGCACCAGTCACAAAAGCTTCTGATGACAATTAGCCCTATGGATTGCCACCAAGATGAAGCTTGGCGTTCCCAGCCGCAGCCAGAAGTACAGCCAGCAAAACACAAGGAAAAGTCCTTTAAAAACAGTAAGGATGTGATGAAAAAATGGAGGATTTCTTATTTTCTCCCTGCATTCTTTCTCAGTGATATGGATCTGTCGTTTAGTTGTATTTGTAGACACACTCATGATTTAGAAGCTCTGAGCAGTTCCTTAGCTACACGCATTATTTTTCTTCCCTTTATCACCTGAAAAGAGTAGTAATTAAAAGTACAGCTGCTTATGAACGGGATTGTAATGTATCCAAGGCAACCAAAGGCCATGAAAATTATGCTGAGCTATAACAGTAGAGATGAAAAATGTAATTAATGGGGAAAATGTTGTTACAAGTTCAAAGCTTGTTGGCAATGTCAATGTTTTTACATCGCTTCAAAAAAAAAAAAAAAGAAAAAAAGAAAAACACAACAAACCAAGAGAATAAGAGTTGGCAAAAGTTTTATTAAGACATGACAGCGTAACATGCAGAGTTGGGCCTGAAAGGCTCATCCCGTTATCAAACCTCGATGCTGATGCCTGGTTTAGGTCTGTAGAAAATAATGCACGTTATAAACCACACGACACAGACATGAAAACACAGCACACAAAATACAGATAAGACCAAATGAAGTCCATCTGGAGCGAACTGCACTTAACACGGAGAAGGCACGTTGTTACTCATACTCTAATAAACGCAACTCCAGTGCTGTATCATTAGATGTACAGCTTGAGGAAGGGTCAGTCCCCAGTGTCTCCACGCCGGCCTTGCGCTGACCCCGAGACCCAGGGCCCGGCGGGGACTCATTGCCCTTGTCACCATTCTGAACAGAACGATGACGATGGGCTGGCCGGAGCAATGGGGGGTGTCTGCACGGGCAGGACGCGGACACGAGTGTGTTCGGTGCAATACTTAGTTGCCAGGTCATTTACAAAGTTCCTAGGCGAAAGGGAGGGAGGGTTATGCAAAACGCCTCATAGCTGAGTACTAAACTATGTAGTAATATCATGAGATTTGTGTAAGACACAGATTTTGTTCACTAATTCACTCCGAAGAAAACGTTTTCCCTCTCGTCTTGTGGCTGGTGTGTGTGAACACCCGCGGTGTCCCCGCGGGCGCTGCCGCAGTGACGGGCTCTGCGCGAACCGCCGGTGCCCGGGCCGCGTCCACCATTTCCTGCCGCTCCGCCGGGCCCTCCCGCCAAGATGGCGGCGGCTCCGCGGCGGGTCCGGCCGGGCCGGGCCCTGCCCTCCGCCGGGCGGTGCCGAGCGCGTAGCGCGGCCCCGCCGCCTCACACGGCGCCCGCGGGCAGCGGGAAGGCGGCCGGGCGGCCCCGCGGTGCGGGCTGCTCGGGGCGGTGCCGCTGTCACTGACAGGCGGGCAAACCGAGGGCTCCGGCCCGGCCTGGGGAGCCGCGGGGGGACGGGACAGCGGGGCGCGGGGCGAGCTCGCCGCCCCGGAACGACGCGCGGCTGAGCGGGAGCGGCGCACGGCAGCTCCCGCCGATCCGCTCCGTCCCGTCCCGTTCGCTGCTGCGTGCGGCCGAGCGGCCGCTCCCAAGGCGGCGGACGCGCACGGAGCCCGGTCTGCGCCTCCCGTCCGCCGCGGGAGCCAACCCGGGCTGCGCGGCGCGGGCAGGGGGCGCGGAGCGGGCGGCTGTGCCGCGTTGTGCCGCATCACCGGGCGGCCCCCGGCGAGAGGCGTCGGGCGGGCGGTGGAGCTCGCTGCGCCTTCCGCGGGAGCGCGGGCACGGGGCAGGGGAGGGAGCCGGAGCTGCCTGGGCGGTGAGTCACGGTGCGAAGGGCGGGGCGGTGCCGCAGCGCCTGAAGGGGCCGCTCTGCCCTGCAGGGCCCCGCGAGCAGCCGAGCCGGGCCGGGCCTGGCCCCGCCTCGCCGGAGCGAGCGCGTCCCTGCGCCGGCGCCCCCGGCCCGCCCGCCCCGCCGCACGCAGCCCGGCCAGCGGACAGGCCCGGCGGGCGGGCCCCGCCCACCTTTCCGCTGCGATGGTTGGGTGTCTCCATCTGCAACGCCGATTGGCCCCCCGGAAAAGCGGTTTGCTCCCATTGGCTGAGGGGTGGACTCAAGTGAGCCGTGCGCAGAGTAGTAGGGAGGGGCGAGGTGGTCCGGGGGAGAGCGCGCGGGGCCGTGTGCAAACCGCGTGTGGCGCAGCCAGAAGGGACGCGGGAGCAGCGGCGGGGCCGGAGCAGCGGGGCCTTCTGTCGTCCGGCCGAGCGCCCAGCGGGTCGGGGGTCCGCAGGTACCTGCCGGGCCGGCCCCGGCCGCGGGGGGAGCTGCTGGGGCCGGGGGTGGGCTGTGAAGGCAGAGCGCGGGGGGATGGTGGCGCTGGCGCACTCCGGCCTAGTGCGCGGGAAAGTGGCGCCGAGCGGCCCGCCCGGCCTGGGGCGCGATCCCCCGGCGCGGGGGTCCGGGGGAGCCCTGGGGGAGGTGGATGGGGGTGCTGGGGGGGTGGGGCCCGCAGGCCCGGCGAGGGCGGGCGGTGGCGGCGGGTGAGTCAGGCTCTGGCGGGTTCCGGGAGGCGCCGAGGGAGCCTGCGCTGCGCTGGGGGAAGGGAGGCGGGAGGGGGGGATCCCTTATCCCGCTCGCTCGGGCCGGGCGCTCCCGGGAGCGGTCTCTGCCGGACCTGCGGCGGCGCTCGGCCTGTTGCCCGGGGCCCGGCGGCGGCTCGGCCGCCGTGTCCCGCCGGGCAGGCCTGCGGCGCGGGGGCGGAGGGCGGGGGCTGAGGCTTCACCGGCCGGCCCGGCCTCCCCGCGCGGGCTGGGCCGGGTGGGTGACTGAGGAACTTCCCCGTGGGCGAGCGGCTGCAGCGAGTTCGGTGAGGAGAAGAACTTGTGAGAGCGGGGGGTGGGTGGAAGGGGGCTGAAATAAAATTGTGTTCTTTTTTTTCCCCCCATTTTATTTTTCCTAATGTCCGCCGGCCTCGCCGTGGGCCCGGCCGGGGCACCACGTGGCCGCCCACGTGTGAGGCCGGGCCGGGCGCGGGGTCGGGCTGTTCCTCCGAGCACAGCGCGGGTGGCGGCCCGCGCCACATCCAAGTGTGACCTATAAATGGATAGGAAAAACAGCCCGGGACATCTGCATCAGACCCGTGGAGCAGCCTTTTATTGAAGTTACTGTCAGACATAGTTCTCAAGTAACCAGTGTTACTCATTTAGTATCCAGAATTGTCATAAAGGAATTATTTAACTTAATAGTGGGTTTAATTTTCATTTCAGCACTTGGGAAGATCCCATTGCCACGCAGTGTTAGGGTTGCCTAGTCTGTTTTCTTCAGCAGTGCAAACTTGCTTAGAGAAGGAATCCTGCATCTGTCTTCAAAGTGAAGAGGTTAAACGAGTTCGCTAGGGCAGTGCGAGAACCTCGTGAGTTACAGGCTTAACCTCCCATTCTTTTTAAACTGACTTAGTCAATGTCTAGACTGAACTCTGTGTTTAGAAACTCCACATTGTTGATGTTTACTTCTCTTAAAGTTTAAAACTTTCCACAGATAGAAATCAAAAATAAAAGGGGAAGATGGTAGAATAATGTACGTGTTTGGTAGATAGTCTGTAGTTTCTATATTAACTAGGATGGATAGGCAAAGTGCAAGAGTTACTCTTCTATGAACTTTTGCTCTCCTTCTGGTTTGTGTCAACAAAGCTATCGCAGAATTACTAGTCTAGCTGAAGTCATGATGTCTTTTTGACCTGGCTTCTGGCTGCTTTTTGGGGATCCAGGTTCTTGAGTTGTAGTTCAGCATCTGTGGATTAGCTTGGCTGTGGAATGTATTGGGGGGGGGGGCAGGTAGAGCATAGGGCTTGGCTTGCCCCTTCTGCGGGTTTTCCTGAAGTTTCAAACTACTATTTTTCAGAATTGGGATGTTGTTACCTGGTGGTCAGAAAACTTAGTTTTATTTCTTTTCTAGTGAGGCCAAACGCTGGGGGTGGGAGCATCACTAACTCTATTTGTAACATGTTTTCAGGTTACAGGTGTGGAAATTGGGCCAGCTGAATACTGAATAGCTTTGCTGACAGTCATGTCTCCGGTGTTCAGGAATTCTCAAATGCACTTAATAGGAAATAAAAACCCTTCATGGGTAGTGTTTATCTGAAGAGATTGAGTAATACTTATTTTTAAATTAAGTGCTGGTGCTTCTCTTAGCAGTTCTCTCTGCCTTTCAGTTCCTTTATCTTATAGGAAGGCAGAGCTGTGCTTCCTACTACATGGCTGTTTCGCCGTGCTCGGGCTGGCTTGTCAAGTCCAGGTGTGGTGGTGTGGGTTGGTCACCTACAGCCTGGGAAGAAACTGCTGATTTCTCAACGTTTGCCTCTTCGATATCACTGACTTGCCAAAGAGCTCTTAAGTAAGCCAGCTTAGGCAGTGGGTTTTATCTAGTCTGTGCTTTGATTGAAGGGGTGAAGTCCTGTTAATATCAAATGGCAGTGATACTTGTAGATCACAAGAAGCACCTGGTAAGTATCATGAAGATAACTGCCCTGTTGTATTGGGCTTGTGTTGTTGAGTTCTAAGGAACTGCTATTGTGAGTAATCTTAGAGGTGAAATTCAGCTTCTTTTCTATTCTTGGGAACCCAAGTTAGTTTTGCCTTTGTTAAAGCAAACTTCTTCAGGGGACATTGAGACTGAAAGTCATGAAAAAGAGCATTGCAGTGTGGCTTAGTAGTAGTTCTTTCCATCATTTGGTCTAGATGGGCTACTAAACCAGACTTGGATATATTCCTGAACCTTGCATGAAGTTTAAAAATACTGGAGTTGAATAGCACCTCTCCTGTTTTAAAAGTTTTGAATGTGTATTAACCATAAAGCCACACAAAGACATGATTGTCCACTTTAAAGTCGATACTAGGAAGTATCTAGTTGCTAGTATCATTGGAAGAATCATAAATACACTTTTGTCACTTCGCTGAAGTTGTGCTCGAAAGCTTCAAATCTGACCTAGGAAATGACTAAGGTGGCACCTCTCCCTTGGATCTTTGAGCTGCTCTTGACCCGTGATCAGTAGGGCAATCACACAGAACAAAGGCTGAAACTACTGCTCAGAATGTTTTGCTGAGTAGCTGCAAGGTGATTTATTTCTGCTTCAAGCTACAGTTACAGAGCTCTGTAGGAGGAGTTCAGGTAAATGGCTGCCCTCTCTTTTGTAGAGCAGTAAGGATTGGGGCAACTAGACTTGAATTTCTTGATGAGTTTTGGAATCTGGTCTGAGGCAGTGGCTTAGTATATCTTGCAGAATTTCACCTGACTCAAAAAAATGTGAATGAGGCTATAGCTCTAATTTGTTTTCCATTATTTCTTATTTCTTGTCCTGGTGAGGTAAAACCTAGTTCTGGGGAGGGGGCAGCCTGTTTTGTCTAACACACTTGAGCTGCAGAAAACACTGATAGATGTAACCAAGTGAAAACTTTCCAAGAAGGCTTAAACAAGTAGCCTTGTTGCAGAAGACTTACTTAAGGTGGACCTGGTAGGTAAAAGGAACTGCTGGAAACTTGCCTTGATGATGAAATGGAGGAGTATTGACTAATAGAGGAGAATTTGAACTTGGGTGTTTTTTTACTGTACTCTTTTTCTCTTGAAAGTGGCTGAAAAATGTCACGGTGTCCAAAGTGCTTGGAGGCTGTCCATGTAAGGACTGGTCTTCTGAACTAGCCTTTTCTGGATGTTGCTGCTTAAAGGTGGCTGTTGGCTTTATCTGAAAACTAAATCCTTATATTGGTTTTTTAAATGGTTTACACTGAGACAAGAAAGTCTGTGTAAGGCTTCTTAGAATGTGGGGCAAGTAAAAGTAGTGGCAGCTGCGTCTGCCTCTAGTTGGTGGACTTGTATTCGGTTTCAGATCCTTTACAGGAAGAATGCAGAAGTTAAACATTAAAATACTGCTGAAGAGAAATTCCAGGCGGACTGTTTAGTACTTTTCATGTACTTAATATATCTGAAGATGGAGCAGCGTGCTTTGTTATCATACTTCTACAGCAGCTGTAACCTTCAAATACCTCTGAGTTCAGGGGAAAAGGGGCCACTGAAAAGAAAGATTTTTAAATGAATGTCTCCAATAGTGCAGACACTGTTTAGATTTCTTACTCATTTTGCTTAATCTTGCTTTGCCAATTTGCTGTATGCCAGAGGAAAAAAACCTTAGGTGTTCCTTTTGAAGGAGTAGTTAAGAATGAAGCAACTTTAAACCAGATGTAAAACTTTTCAGATTCCTTTGGGGCAGTGAGTAGTGAGCTTTCGTCCATTGTGGGGATCCTGACCCCGACTGGCACAATGACAGCCTAGATAATGATCTTGGATACACAGTGAAAAAGTTTCTGTACTAAAGTAGGTCTAGCTCACCTATTAAATGTTTGTCTTTTGCCATATGCTAATGTTCTTCGTATGGATAACTGCTGGCAATGTTCAATCCTGTCACTTTCTGCTGTATTCAATTCATGGTTTGAATGAGAGTGGTGGCTGTTAATATCTGTGAAGATGTTTTTAAGAGTTGCAAGTTAAGAATGTATCAGGGTGTATAATTCAGAGACCCCATCTTGTTGCTCTTGAAATTAAAACTGGCATCAACTGTTGTGCCTGAGCCCAGCTCAGTGAGCTTTGTGGTGTTCTGGTTCTGCAGTGTCAACATGGTTGCTATGGAAATGGGCATAAACAACAGCGCAGTGAGTGCCACCAGCACAGACAGCTCCTCACCCTTGGGTGTCCTGATAAGATAGTTTGAAACCTTGAACACTGGGATGAAGCAGAAAAGACTGGCTTGTGTGTAAAATCCAAGTGTATCTCTGAAGTGCTCAACTAACCAATTGTTTTGTTAGTGTTAATATCTAAGATCTTGCATTGCAGAACTTCATTTTAAGAGCAAATACCATCATCTGGTCCAGCTGGAAGATGGATATGGGGTTACAGCAGTAGCATACTGGACTTTCTTTCTCCTGTACTTTGAATTCTCAGGCTTCTGCTGTGGCTGGAAGGATGGATGCTTGCTTCTGTGCTGAAGATGATTGGAGAGGGGGGAACTTTTTGGAGGGAGGAGTGGCTAAAATGCCACATTAAATTTCTTCAGTGTTGGAGTACTTTAAAAATAACTCTAAATAAAAATTGGTGTTTAGATATACACTCTCCATTTAAGCTCTAAATGTCAGGATGCTAATTCTGGTTCCCTCTTGAGGTCATGTGTTGTTATTACTGCTTCTGTAGTGGCTTTTTTCAAGACACAGCTCAGGAAGGTTCCTGGTAATCTGGGATGCTCGGAGGGTTGATGGGGAGAGGAGCATTCTGTAACAAGTAGTGGGGGTTACAGGAGGATTATCTTCATGGGGGATCAGGTGCAATGACCAAACCAACCAGAAAATGATTCTGTTTCTGTTGGTTTAAGAATAATGAATTGGGAGAAAGCATGTGAAGTATTTAAACTTGAGGAGACTTCATCAAAACAAAGCTTGACAGGTATATTTTTAAACTAGTGTACTTTAAACTTGTCTTGAGCACACTTTAAAAAGTATTTCAATTTAAATGCTTAACTTCCTTGTTCCTTCTGGCTCTGGAAGTCTTGTGGAAGTGTTGTACGGCTGTGGGGGTTATGGTACTGTGACTGTGGTCCAGATGGACTTCTGCTCAGCGAAACCTCCATTCCCCAGTATGGGCAAAAGAAGCGGGTTAATCTTGTCCGGCAGGCCTGGCTGATGGCTCCCTGGCGTTCTAAGGATGTTTTCCCAATTAGCCTTCTAGAGATCTGGCAAGTGTCTGGTGTCTTTTAGGGAAACCAAGTGTCTTAAACACTTTCTTTCATGTAAACCTGGGGGTGAAGTGTATGCCTCCTGAGCTGTGGGTTAATACGTTGAGGTTGTAATTCTTGTTTCGCAGTTTAACTGCTATTTAGGTCATAAAAGAAGTTCTTCAAATGTTAAGCTAATGTCTTCTTTCAGGCTTTAGGTGTAATACCACCTATTCTTACAATTAGCATCTAGAATGAAGCTTGATCGGTTAATGTATTAACTACCAGTTTAAGAGGAAGTGCTAACAACTACCAGGAAAACTTTGTAGAGATAAGTAGTTGGCTTTTGGGTTTAACTCTGGGGAATAAGTTTTTGAAGAGAAGACTGGATACAAAAATGGGAGGGCAAGTTCTGTCGTACACTGTCGCTCTGGCTCTTCACAGCTGCCTTACTCCTAGCAAAGCAGAGACAAACTTCTATGCTCTAGAGTGGTTTTTAATAGTCAGGATCAGATATTGTACAAGGCAGTACTGAGTTAGCCAGAAGTCCTGCTTGGTTTTCGTTGCCTCTGCTGGGAGGGTGGGAGACCTCTATCTCTTACTTAAATGTAGCCCTTGGCTGGGGAAGGAGGTGTTCTGAAAATGTCTTTTTTCCTCAGGTGATCTGCAGCCATGAGCAGCAATGAATGCTTCAAGTGTGGACGCACTGGCCACTGGGCTCGGGAGTGCCCGACTGGAATTGGCCGTGGTCGTGGGATGAGAAGCCGCGGCAGAGGTGATTGATGGCTGTGGCTCTGTTTGTTTGTACAGTAAGATCTCTAGCTGACTGCTTGAATAGTGTGTAAAACTGGCTTTGTTAGTCTGAAGTGAACAAAGTTAGGACACAAATCAGTAATTTTGCTGGTTCTTATCTCTGCGTAAGAACTTTGCCAGGGGCCTCTGAGCATGAAGCTAAGTTTGCGATTCAACTGGCAGTGTCCTTGATTAACTCTTAAGAATATTCTTAACTTAATCCTTAAGCCTTTTTTCTCCTGTTACCCGTTTCAAGCAGGCTTCCAGTTCATGTCTTCATCTCTCCCGGACATCTGTTACCGCTGTGGTGAGTCTGGCCATCTTGCCAAGGACTGTGATCTTCAGGAGGATGGTAAGTATCACTAAATATTCTACCTCTTCAGTCCCATGGACAGAGATCTGTGGTTGAAGAGGAGTACGTAATTCACTGGAAACAAGCTGTATATGTCCCTCATTAGAAGCATGCTACATCTCCCGCTACCAAGGTTTTATAGTCTTGTTTGGTATGTTTTTCTTATTGTGGAAGCCTGCTATAACTGCGGTAGAGGTGGCCACATTGCGAAGGACTGCAAGGAGCCCAAGAGGGAGAGGGAGCAGTGCTGCTACAACTGCGGCAAACCCGGCCACCTGGCTCGGGACTGCGACCACGCAGACGAGCAGAAGTGCTATTCTTGTGGAGAGTTTGGACACATTCAAAAAGACTGCACCAAAGTGAAATGCTATAGGTAAGAACTGACAAGAGAGCTGCAAAATGTACTTAAGGTGATAAATGTGTTCTGTATCTAATTTTGGTTAGGAAATGAAGCTTACGGTTTGACTGGGTGGCTTGTTTCTTTAAACAGTTATGTATTCTTGTTCAAAACTAAGACTTAAACACCTGTTAGCAAGTCAAGCAGATTCAATGGCACACCTCTCTAGATGGCCAGAACAGCGCAGATGTTAAATCACTTAAGCTGCATGGGAGAAAGGGCTGCATCTTTTTGCAGAAGGTAACACAAAGTACTTGCCTGTAGTGCAAGCTTAAGTTGGATACCTTGTGTCTTCAGCTGGAACTAATAAATACCAGCTGTCCAAGTCAACTGAGTGGCACAGCCAGCACCAGCAGGAATACACACTGGAGATGTCTTGGTTGTAGGAACTGTGCATACAGGTGGGTGTTGGATGAGTTTGAAACACCAGCTTCAAAATGCTGTCTGGTTTTTGAACGCAGGCCTATGCTAGAAATGGTGTGTTCCTGAGTGCAGGATTCTGCAGGAGTCCCTCCTGTGTCAGAAAGACGAGGGAACATTGTGCATTTGAGTTCAAACTAATTACTCTCAAGGTTAAACTGCAGTCAGAAGTATCAGAGCAGGCAAAACCTGACACACGGTTGTTTGTTGGTTGTAAAAACACCCTTCTGTACAGTGATTTTTGGCATATATGGTGATTAATGTGAGTTGATAGTCGGAGAGCAGGTTTTGGCTCTGACATAGGGCAAGTTTGTCTTCAAAGAATTCTGGAACACTGAAGCAGAAGTCATGAATACAGAACTAGTGTTGCATGAAATATAAGTAGAGAATGTACCTGACAGAACAGGATTGCTTTTCCGTGGAACTGTTGTGGCTAGTTTTGATAAAATCCTTTACTTTTCACAGGTGTGGTGAAACTGGCCATGTAGCCATCAACTGCAGCAAGACCAGTGAAGTCAACTGCTATCGCTGCGGCGAGTCAGGGCACCTTGCACGGGAATGCACAATTGAAGCTACAGCCTAATTATTTTCCTTTGTCGCCCCTCCTTTTTCGATTGATGGTTGTATTATTTTTCTCTGAATCCTCTTCACTGGCCAAAGGTTGGCAGATAGAGGCTACTCCCAGGCCAGTGAGCTTTACTTGCCGTGTAAAAGGAGGAAAGGGGTGGAAAAATCAACTTTCTGCATTTAACTACAAAAAATGTTTATGTTTAGTTTGGTAGAGGTGTTATGTATAATGCTTTGTTAAAGAACCCCCTTTCCGTGCCACTGGTGAATAGGGATTGATGAGTGGGAAGAGTTGAGTCAGACCAGCAAAAACCCTCTCTGGGTTACAGGGAAGTGATCCTATGCAGGAGGAAAGAAATTCTGGAAGTGTCGAAACTTCCTCATAACTTTAATTTTATCACAATGGCCTTGGATTGTCTGACCTCAGTAGCTGTTAACACCGAGTAATATCTGTATCAGGCCCTAGCTAGAGCATATAGCTGAGTGGGAGTAAACAAACACGATGCACATGCCTGTTAATGGCCATGAGAGAGAGAGAGAGAGAAATCAGGAATAACCTTAAAAGTAACAGAAATTCAGTCAACGAATGTTCACGTTGGAGATACAGAACGTAATGGGAAGCTTTTGAATAAATATTTCAAAGTAAATCTGAAACCCAGACATCAGTGCTCATAGCATATACAATTTGGAGCTATTCAGGAGTTGCAAATAAATGCATTTTCACAGAAATCAAGATGTTATTTTTGTATACTATATCACTTAGACAACTGAGTTTCATTTGCTTGTAATCAGTTTTTAAAGTAAGATGGTAAAAGCAATTGAAGTCCTAGAACATAGAAAATGTAATTTTAAACTATCAATAAAGCTGGAGGAGGAAGGGGAGTCTGGCTAAAGTTCCGTTTGTTTATTTTTGGTTCTCATGTACACAGTGCAAAGTAACACATTAAAAAGGGGTATGTGGAGGTGTAAAAAAGTTTAGTTTGGACGTTTCTTTTGTACTGTTGTGTGTTTCCATCTGGCAGCATCAAAATGCGCATCACTAGAGTAGCCAGCCCTGCCCGAGCTGCATGTCCCTGGGTGGTTTGGGAGCTGAGGAAGCATTTTGGTACAAATAGCTGAAGGTGTCACAGAAGCAGTGGAAAAACTGGCCTGTGATGTTGGTTGTGGGTGAATTCACAGAGAAAAACAGGCTGAGCGGCAGCTGTGTGAGAGAATCTAAACTGGGGCTGTTGTCTTCTGGGTCTGGGTTGCAGTTAAGCAGTTACATTTTGAGCTGTGTTAGAAGCAAAGCTGCTCAATGAGATGAGATGTCCCTCGAGGTCATGAGCTCCCAGGAACAACATGAAGTCTGTGGCTTTCAGCAGCACAGTGGGGAGGATTCACAGGATGTCAGGGATCAGAGAGGACCTCGCAGTGCAATCCCCCATGGAGCAGGAACACCCAGATGAGGTTACACAGGAAGGTGTCCAGGCGGGTTGGAATGTCTGCACAGAAGGAGACTCCACAACCCCCCTGGGCAGCCTGGGCCAGGCTCTGCCACCCTCACCAGGAACAAGTTTCTTCTCATCTTTCAGTGGAACCTCCTGTGTTCCAGTTTGCACCCATTGCCCCTTGTCCTATCACTGGCTGTCACCAGAAGAGCCTGGCTCCATCCTCCTGACACTCCCCCTTTCCATCTTGATCCCCAGGAATGAGTCCCCCCTCAGTGTCCTCTTGTCCAGCTCCAGAGCCCCAGCTCCCTCAGCCTTTCCTCACACGGGAGATGCTCCACTCCCTCCAGCATCTTGGTGGCTGCGCTGGACTCTCTCCAGCAGTTCCCTGTCCTGCTGGAACTGAGGGGCCACAACTGGACACAGTATTCCCGCTTCCAGAAAGGCAGCAACCATTCCCCAGTGGAGGATGGGGAGGGATTGAACTCCAAAAGCAGCTGTGCGGCCTGATCATTTCTGGGTCACTTTGTGCTCCTGCAGCCCGGGTTGTTACCGCGCGACCCGCACGTTCCGTTCGCCGCGTTCCCGCCGCGCAGAACAGCGGGTTTTCCCGCCCCGGCAGCACCGCAGCCCCTGGGCTGAGAAACACGGTAAGCAAACCGCGGTCCCCCCGCGGCTCCCCCGCGCCGCGGCTCCCGCGCATGCGCAGTTTGGGCCGGCGAGCGTGCCTCGCATTGCGCACGCCCAGCAGGGAGAGGCGGGAACCGGCCCCTGGGTGCGCGCGTGCGCAGTGCGGCCGGGCGCCATTTCTGTGACGGGTTTGGCGGGGCTGCGGAGCGCGGGTTCGCCATGGTGAGTGCGGGGCCTCCGCCGCTCTCTACCCCGCCATGGGCGCGGGTGGGGGCTGGTGAGGGTGAGGAGCGGGCCGGGCCGGGCCGGGGCCGGGGCCCGCAGTGACAGCCTGTCTGTGTTCTCTTGCAGGCTCGGAACGCGGAGAAGGCCATGTGAGTGCGGCACGGCGGGGCTGCGGGCGGCCCGGGGTCCTCCCGGGGACCGCGGGCTCTGGGTGGAGGGCACAGACCTGCCGGGGACCCTGTGGTGTCCGTGTTGCTGCTCAGGCAGCGTGGCCGAGCTGCCGTGCCCCTGCCCTGCAGGGCGGGGCTCTGGCTGTGTGTGGTGTCACCTGGCCGGGGCACACACCCAGGGGTCACACTTGCCCACGGGGACTCACTGTTCAGCTGTTTTTAAAGCCCTAGGAGTGTGTGTTATCACAGGATCGTTAGGGTTGCAGGAGCTCTGTAGATCCCCAGCCCAGCCCTGCTCACGCAGGGTCACCGAGCAGATCACACAGGGGGGTCCAGGGGGTTTGAATGTCTCAGAGCAGGAGACTCCACAGCCGCTCTGGGCAGCCTGGGCCAGGCTCTGGCACCTCCCAGCAAACAAGTTTCTCCTCGTGTTCAGATGGACCCTCCTGTGTTTCAGTCTGTGCCCGTTGCCCCTCACCCTGGCGTTGGGCACCACTGAACAGAGTCTGCTCCATCCCCTGACACCCACCCTGAGATACTGATCCCATTGATCAGATCCCTCTCAGCTTCTCTTCTCCAGCTCAACAGCCCCAGCTCTCTCAGTGTCTCCTCATCGCAAAGATGCTCCAGACCCCTCAGCATCTTCGTAGCCCTGAGACCAGTTATGCTGGTCTAGAGGCGATGAGAGCAGGGGGACAAGCAGCCTCTGTAACTGGGTATTGGTGTTGCAGAGCGTGCGGGTGCTGCTACAGCTGCTGCAGGGGAGAAATGTGGTGAAATAGGTTCCAATGGCCTGTTAGGTTTCTGGTGTTCCTGGTTTTGGAGCAGATGCCAGGCTAGAGAGGAATCTGTCAGCATTGGTTCAAAGATAATTCTTGTTTGGGCTAAGTCAGTGTTTTTTTACATATTTATTTTTGTATTTGCCTTGAGTAATTTTCAAAAAGATTTGCAGACCACGTATTGGGAACTGCTAGATTAGAGGCTCTTCAACATGTTTGTCTCCTGTTTATTCTTTTTCCCTAAAATACTTTGCAAGTTTGTAGCAGTGACTCAGAGCTGTGTGGTGCCTGGTGAGGTGCTCTTGGGGGGATCCCATCCAGTGCTTTTGGGTGGGTTTTGTTCTGGAAATGCCTCTTCACAGCAGCTGGAGCCTGGAGAAGCAGCGTAGATGCAGGGGACAAGTGTGCTGCTGAAGGCATTAAACGTGCTCAGTAGTTTTGTGCTTTTTAACGTAGCCACTAAAGGTCTAGCAAATAAAAGTGTATTAAAAACGGTAGTGTGTGTAGTCTGCTCACTTGTTAGAGACTCAGAATATTTTGGTAATGTTAATAAGCTTGTTTACTAACTGCTGCTTTCCTTACTGAAGCTTTTTTTTTCCTCTCGAGTCTTTTGTTTGCTAAGATGTGTTAACTTTATGCCTGTGCTTATAACTCGTTCATGTTGGTTTGCTGCTATTATCTAACATGCTGGCATATGCTAAACAGAAAAATGAATTAGGTGCTTACCAGGATTTATATTTATCTCAGAAATTAACCACTGAGGTTTTCTAGTCTTGAAGAAATCACTAGCAGGAAGAAACAGTCAATGAATACGTTCAAGCCTTTGTTTTCTACAGACTGTAATTAAGTCTGTAATAAACATCCAGATGAAAACCTGTAGCTGCTGGAATGCAGATTTGTAAAATTCAGTGTGCTTCCTTTCTTTTCTCTAGGACGGCCTTGGCAAGATTTCGGCAAGCTCAGCTCGAGGAAGGAAAAGTTAAGGTAAGATTAAAAAAACCTGGAGCTTTGTTAGGTCTGGTCAAGAGCGGAACACAAGCCCTGTGCAGCGCTCAGTACAAGTCTCCTGTCGGAGCATGGCTTTATTTGTCTGGAATGCAGCTGCAGTAGGGACTATATCTCACAGTGACACAAAGCAGAAGTGGTAAATAGAATTTCCTTAACAACCCATTTAAAAATTTATGTGTGTTTCAGATGTGTGAAGAAAGTGAAAATTGAGCATCTCTTATTTTTTTTATGTGATGTAGGTAGCATAGGTAGTAGCTTAAAAAAAACCACCTACAGTAATGCTGTAAGTAGAGGCAGCATGATGGATAGAAGATGTAAATTACTTTTGAGACGGAAGTTATCTCCTTCTGCAGTGACTTGGGCAAATCAATGCACGTACACTTGTTTTTATTGACAGTAATCACAAGGTTGGTTTGGATTTCTTCCCAGAAAAGGCAGAGTAATGCTTCTCCTAATCTCGTTGGTTGGTGTGTTGTGACCAAGCAGTCACCACTGAGCAGCGGCCGTTGGGATTGTTGTGAGACATACTGCTGCCTGTTATTGAGCTAACGCATCGGGGCTGTGCCTCTCTCCGGAATTGCCTTCACTGTCACGCAGATTTCTGTTCAGCTTGCTGCAAGATTGACAAAAAAATGGACTAGGCGACTTCAAAATTTAAAAATCCCACCACTAGAATGAAACAAATAGCACCCCTACGTCCCCGCGAAACTTCGTGACTGATTCTCAAATTTCTGGATATTCCACTGTATTTTTCCACTCAAATTGCTGGAATATTTACGTGGGGATCAGAGTGTTCTCAACAACATATTTTGGACAGGTTAATAATTTTTAATTTTGAGTAACTGTTGAAGGAATTCTGGAAACTAACTGAGGTGTCCTATGTTTGCACCCTAAGAAATGCTGGTTTACACTGGAGTGCGAGCAATGTGGAACATTAAAGTGGAAAAAAACTCTGTAAACAACAGCTGGAGAATACAATGGAATAGAGTTTCTGATATATTATGCAAAGGAGGGCTTTTTAATATATAAAAGGCAGAGCTGTAGAAATACTGTAGAGAAGGGGACAAAAGAACTGCACAAGGAGTCCTAGAGGTAAGATGAAGTTTTAGTTTGTTGTAAGTGAGTCAGCGGAATGTGAAGAAGGTTGGGAAAAAGGTGTTTTGGATAAACTGGAGTTGGGAGAGCACAGAACAAAATTATCCAGGGAAAACTACAGTATTTGGGTAGTAGCAATTGAGAGAGAAAGGACTAAAATTAACAGCTACTTGGAAGCCACTGGATTTGATTCAATGGCAGTATATTGAAAATGATGCTGTCTTAAAATGGAACGTTATTTATGTTGGAGAGGATTGTGGCGCGATTTTTAGAAAAAGAAGTGACAGATTTTGTTTTTAATAAAGTGGATTAAATTAAGTTGTTATATTCTTTGATAGTTTAATTTGGCAGGGCTGTAAATCGCCATTTCCCAAGTCAATGGGAGCGGAAGGCACTGGAGCTGGGTAGCATAGTTTGGGATTAATCAAGCCATGAAGTTCGCAGGAAATGCTGTGAATATATTGATGCTGGGTTAAATTTCCCTGGTATGTGGCTTTGTGTTAAACAGGAGCGAAGACCTTTCCTTGCCTCGGAGTGCAACGAATTGCCTAAAGCTGAGAAATGGAGGCGGCAGGTAATGTCAAGCTAGAGATTCTTCTCATTCTACAGCAGGTAGAACTTTAGCTCTTCGTATTTAGGCAGCTGCTTACACATGGTTTTCAGACTTCTTCAGTGTGCTGACAGTTAAATCACAGAATGATTGAAATTGGAAGATGACGTAGTTCACCACGGTGTTCAGATATCGAGTTGCTCAGGGCCATGTCCCACTGAGTTTTTATTAAATTCAGGGATTTGGATTCTACAACCTTTTGGGGCTGCTGTTCCAGTGCTTGATTACCTCCATAATGAATTTTTTCCCCTTGAATTTAATCAGAATTTCCCCCGTTCCAACTTGTGCGTGTTGCTACTTGTCCCATTGCTGTGCAGCTCTCAGGCTGGTCTGTCTTCACCCCCAAAGCTGAAGGTGACAACGGGTTATTCCCTTTTCCTCTGCTCTTAAAGCGAGTCCAGCCCGGTTCTCACAGCCTTGCCCTGCACTTGGTGTGCTCCTGCCCTCATCACATGGACAGCTGTACAAATGCTTCCTTGTTTTTAAGCTGCCGAGGTACTATATTCGTGTCTGAATAAAATCTGTGTTGATATTTGGAGTTTATAGCCTCGGCTCCATTTTCTAGATCAAAAAGCCAACTTAGAGGCTGGATCTTTCTAGGGGATTTTTTTAGACCTTTTTTTTACTTCCTGAGAAATTAACTTCTGTGTTCTTATTTAACTAGATCATTGGGGAGATTTCCAAAAAAGTGGCACAGATTCAAAATGGTAAGAGATTTTCTAAGTGTGTTTGGTTGGTTTGTTGTTGTTTTTTGTTTTGTTTCTTTTTTTAATCTCCGGTCCTAAGCAGTTACAGTAAAAATCACATTTCACGCGAACTATACTGTTTCCTTTGCATAAATTCTGCAATGACTCTGGTGCTTCTAGTAAGCTGCCCAATTTATTGTTTGCTTGTTTGTTTTTCCCCTCTAACAGCTGGATTGGGTGAATTCAGAATTCGGGACCTGAATGATGAAATAAACAAACTTCTGAGGGAGAAAGGACACTGGGAATTCAGAATAAAGGAGCTGGGGGGTCCAGATTATGCTGTAAGTGTGGATTATTTTGTACAACAGTGTTGCAAGTAAATTGAGTAATTGGAAAAACCTGTGCAACATTTAGTTGACCACCAGCTTTTATTAGAGAGGAACTTTATTCAGCCCCTAAAAATGTTGGGTTGTGTTAGAAGAAATATTTGTTTCCATGGTGACCAAATCAGCCTTTTCATTTGGAACCCCAGTTCAAGGGGTTTTACCTTTCTCTTAAGAGTTTGCATCAGTGGTCTGATTATTTTAAATAGTGAACTCTGTTTATTTTCCAGCGGATTGGACCGAAAATGTTAGACCATGAAGGGAAAGAAGTTCCAGGAAACAGGGGGTACAAGTATTTTGGAGCTGCAAAGGATTTACCAGGAGTTAGAGAACTTTTTGAAAAGGAACGTGAGTAAATAGTGACTTCCCAGACACGAATCTGGACAGTGGTGTATTGCGAGTAAAACGTCTGCTGTAGTGCATGGGGAATGCGAGTAACAGCACGTCCTGGCCCGTGTCTTAGATCAGCTAAATGAAATGCTGAACACAAGTCGTTAATTGAATACTGTTTTTTTGGGCAAAGAAAACCTTGGGTTATTTCCAATTAAAGTAGTACAGAAAAGAGTAGACTCTGTTTTGTACTGGGAGTTCAAAATAGTGGGATCTGGTGTTCTGTAGAAACCTTCCATCGTAACAGGTTAAATTTATTTATAAGTTCTATATAGTACTCTGTGTTCAGAATTTAAAAAGGAAAAGGTAGTTGGCTTGAGCATAATTTTAGAAGCAGAAATCAGCTTTCATAATAGGAAAAACTAGGTGTAAGTGGATAAAACTTCATATATTGACTTGACATAGAATGAGTGGGAATTAGGTGGGCCTGCAAGCGAGGCATGCCTGTGGAATCAGCTCTTATGTGCCATCTGCACAGAAAAACTGGGCAGGACTACGTGACCTGAGGGAGCTTGGGACAGGTTTTTAGTTCCTTTAACTTCCGATTTTGCTCAACACTGGGACTCCGGTCCCGGAGGGAGAACAGCTGCATGCGTGCCAGAGTGGAGAATTATTTTTGGGAGGGAACGCTGCTACGGGATGCATTGGGTGATGTATTCAGACGGTTTGTGTGGCACACAAGAGGCATTCCAGTGCTGACAGCGGCTCAGGTCGTTGGCAGCTGCAGCTGCCGTGAGGCCGACAGGACCTGGGGAGGGACAGGGGAGATGGACCCGGGTGAGTGACAGTCCTGTGTTCTTCCAGCCCTCCCACCGCCTCGGAAAACGCGAGCTGAGCTTATGAAAGACATCGATGCGGAATATTATGGCTACAGGGATGAAGAGGATGGGATTCTGGAGCCGCTGGAACAAGAATATGAAAAGAAACGTATGTGAGATTCAAAACATGCATAAATCTGTCCAAGAAGGGGTGATGATGGCCTCTGAGGTTAAGATAGCGCTTTTTTTTCCTGTGGGTGTTGTCTTGTGCTTAGCTGTCAGATTTCACCCATCACATGTGTATCCAAATCACTGTTGTGACATGCTGCAGAGCTGTAGGAGCCACTTATCCCAGTCATGTTGGCCCCTGTTATTTGGTTCAGAAAGTGGGTTGGGATTTATCTGTGACATGTAGAGTCTAAAACATACCCCAATTAAGGCAATAGCAAGTACCAGGCTTCCACAGTGCTGGTGTTGGGTGTTGCTCAGGTAATGTGGATACATTTAATACATAGTACATCAAGGTTCTACAGGAAGCCTGTGTTACAGATATAGAGGATTTAAGCAGGAGGTTTAAGTCCATTAGAGGAGCTTAGGAAGCAGGAGACAAATCAAGGGAGCTTTTAGCTTCAGTTGCGGCAGGGCTGCTGTCGAGGAAACTGGGGCTACAGCTGGACCGTGCTGCTTTGACTTGCTCTTAGTTCCCCTTCCGTTTTCCTTTGCTAACCAGTTCTAGCAGAAGCAGTGGAAAAATGGAAAATGGAGAGAGAAGCACGTCTTGCAAGAGGCGAGGAAGAGGAGGAGGAGGAAGTAAATATCTATGCTGTCAACGACGATGAGGTATGTGATGGAACATTTCATGTGTCTTCTATGCTGTATTCTTAAAGTGGAGTTATTTTGCCCAGAACCTGTCTGCTGCTGCGTTCTGCCCTTCTCTCTGCCTAACTCACTATACAATTGTCCCTGTTCAGTAAAATCAGTAGTAGATGAGTACACTTGGCCCAGGTTTAGAGGGTGACAAGTGCAGGCAGCTGGGAAAGGCTTCTTACGGGAGCGAGAAACAACTAACAGCTGAGACCTTGTTGGGATTTAACTGTCGCTGCCTGGAATGCTGGTATTTGTAGGGCAGCGTGTTGTTAACGGATCAGTCTTGCTCCTAAGTACAACCTGCATCAGGAGCAGCACAAGCAGTTTTGTGTACAGTATAATTTCACCCTGTCGGTGCGCAGCAAACCTGGGGCTTGCGGTGTCGTGTTGATAGTTGAATCCTGACACAGCAAAGCTTTGCTGGTGCTGCAGTCACTGCTGTGACTTGGCTCTTGCTGCTTCATTCTCCCAGCGCCAGTAAGCAAAGTGAGGGATGTTGCCACCACTCCCCAAGATCTGTAGAACTCTCGAAACTTGTTCTTATTTCACACTACCTAAGTGGGTTTATCACAAGAATAAAAAGGACATAGTCCATAAGGTAAAAACTGGTTGTGCCTTTCAGTTCCCTGTTTTATTTGTGTTATCTCATGATTTGTAAGCCCAGCTCTGGGGTGTGAGAAGGAAGCCGCAGAGAGCTATCCAGGGAAGCGGTACACATACTTTTAAAGCACTTCCTTTCTTGTTGGTTAGCTGGCTCCTCTTTGGCTATAGCTTTGCTATGACAGCCAGAGAGCTATGGGAGAGGAGGGAATACAGCTTTACATTCATGCCCACGCCACAGCAGAGGAAAAGCCATATGAAGAATGGAAGCAGCAATGCTGAAAATGTCGAGGAGCAGGATCTGAATGTAGTGCTTGTCACATTCCTTTGTTGTTTGGTCCTGTTCACCTTCTTGTGTTTGTGGTGTTGATCGTTCTCGGTCTGGTTTCTTCTGGCAGAACAAATAAAAAAAGGTGATTTCAGTGACCTCTTCAGAAAGTAAACTTGATGTGGCTTTTTTTTTTCCTAGTCTGATGAGGAAGGCGGCAAGGAAAAAGAAGGTGAAGAAGGCCAACAGAAATTTATTGCACATGTTCCAGTGCCGTCTCAACAGGAGGTAAGACATAAGCAAACAAAATAGTTGCAGAGATGCACGCTGGATTTTGCAAGGTAGAGATCTCAACTTGTGCCAGATCATCAGTAAAAATGTGCTTGATTTGTTATTTCTGTGACTTGACTCCACAGCTGTTTAATCGTCTTGCAAATGCTGTGGAACTGGCCTGAATTGTACTGTTGCTGTTCCTCTTTTCAGCTGAGAATTTCCAAAACCTTCATAAGTACTACATAAATTGGAAAGTGTTGTGGTGTTATCATCGAGACAACCGGTTGCCTACTGTGTATTTACTGTGCTTTTCTGCTGACAGTCGAACTTTTTATTAATTCAGTGGGATGATTTCTGAATTGCAGGGTTTGCTTTCAGAAATTTTCCAAAATGATTTTGCTGGCCTGACCTTTGAATTGACTGTTATGTTTTGAAAGTGCTCTAGGGTATGTATTACCTTAGCAGCGACAGATGGTTTGAAATATAACTTAGGCAGGAAGGTTCTGGAGCTGGGTATCTTTTGGCATGTATGTTTTCACATCACACAGCATGTGGTGGTTTTTCCGCTCTGTCATCTTGTCAGATGACAATGCTGCATTCTGCTCTGAAGTCATGCACATTCAACAAAACATACATGTAATGGCTTGTCAAAACTGGAGGGGAGAATTAACAACTAAAAACATTGCTCTCTGGCCAATGGTGTTTTCTTAAAGAAGAGAGCAAAACTGGCTGCTTAATATGTAGCCACTGATTTACATAGGAATCTTTTCTAATGAGGCAGTAGTCATTGTAACAGTTTTTTCTTTTTTAGTGGCAAATCACTCCATGCCTTATGCCAATGGGATTGTGCCTTCTAGATGCTAAATTATAAAAAGCTAAGGTCCAAACATTTATTTTTGAGAGATGCTGTTTGCCTGCGTGTGATTTGGAGAAATATAAAATCACTACTGAGATTAAAACAGGGCTTGCGGGTGGCCATTAGTAGATCTCTAAGGTACGTGTGTATTAAAGAATTGTGTATGGGTGGCACTTCCGGACAAAATTCAGGTACGATGTTCCTCGCCCTTGCTCATGTCAAGGGTGAACCCACTAAGCTGTTATTTCAGGGATGTAGACTAGTGTGCATAACTCCACTTGTTCCCCATTTGTTAAAGCTACATCTGAGACGTTTGAACCAAAATTCAGATGGCTGTACTGACAGCAAAATAAAACTGCAGTAATTCTGAACTAAAAAGAATAGGAGCATAGATCTGCAACAGAGGCACCTATTTTACTGCTTCTGGCTTCCATGAGCTTCAGCCGAGTATTAAAAAGGATACTCCTGACTCATCTTAATTACTTTTACACTAGTACCCACCTCTAACTTTCACAGTCTGTTTCCTGTGTATGCCTTCCTCCTGTCTCAATAGCTAGGTTTCAGCATCTCAGTTCAGCTAAATGTCATCCTGGTTTTATATTTGCAGATCGAGGAAGCTCTTGTACGGAGAAAGAAGATGGAGCTTCTTCAGAAGTATGCCAGCGAAACCCTCATGGCACAGAGCGAGGAAGCAAAAACCCTTTTAGGATTGTAACATGGCACCAGTATGTCCTGGGTTTTATATGACCTGTCCTAAAGCAGCAGGCTCGTGTGTTCTGGTAGCAATCACTTTTAGCTCTGAAAGTCCCGTTGGATGTTAAGAGTAAACCAATGAAGTTGCAGTGTGTTCTGCAGAAAGAAAACCACCGTTTTGGTTTATCCGCTGAAATGACTTGTGCTTTGGTGGTGAAAAAGGTCAGACCTAGATTAACGTGTCTACATCTTCAGCAGGTGGCTCTGATGCTTTCACTGTGTAAAGCAGTCTGTGCAGTGGTGCCTCTTACAGGTAGAGCTGCGAACCCAGTGACTCCTTAAATCCCGAGGGGAAGCTGGCAGACGTTCCTGCCGCTCCGTCCCCGCTGTCCGTGTACACAGCTTTCCATGTTGATCTTTGCTGACCCGAGTCCAGAAGTGACTTGTTGCGTTACCCCTGCTGAGTTTACCAGAACAGCCTGGAACCTCTTCAGAGGTGCCTTGGTGGGAGATCTTAGGAGTGACTTTGAAGGTGATTCATTTTTTTATATAACACACCAATGTGTCTAAAAGCTGTTACGTGCTTTGTGGTTTGTAACTGTGCCTGGGTGAATTGCTTAAATAAATGCTGGATATTTCAGCAGCTATTGTAAATAATTCTAACTTTGCAAGACCTTGTTCAAGTACTTTTTAGTAAAGTTTATTTACAACCTGATGTCTTGTTTCATTCTAGCTCAAAGGATTGTGGTGTTTCCCTAATCGTAGCCAAAGAGTGGGATCCTAACCAGCCATCCGTGTAGGGGTTTGAAGCTGTGCAGCCCCCGCTGCTCAGAGCTTGTGCATCATGTGACAAGAGGCACATTACAGTGGAGCCTGGTTAGAGTCTTACAGGTGACTGACATTGTTATACAACGCTGAATTAATGACATTTTAATTTGGACATCTGCAGTTGTGGAGTAAAAGTGCTATCTAAGGAATATAGTATTTAACAGCCAAGTAACCACGTCTGGGATTGTTCAGTTTCTAGATGCTCTTAGTATTCAGTGCTATCTATTGTGAATAATCCACTCCAGAGCAAGCAAAGCTCTCAGTTACAGAGGCAAGCTTCATCTTACTCAGCGTAAATGATCAAACAAACAAAAAAAAACTTAAAAAGTGGAAAGCATAGCTGCCAAATTCCGATCTAGAGTATTGATAGCAAACAGACAATGAACATTACAAACGCATTGCTCTCTGTTCCTGTTAGTGGCGTGACTTTCTTGGCTTTGAAATAAAGCAGCAAACGAGTATGTTTATGACTTGCGATAGCTGGTGTGCTCTGAGTTGCAAGCGTCTATCCAAAGTTGGTTTTAGTTTTTGCTGCTGCCCCTTGAGTGTGTTCTGTTCTCGGGTTTAGAGGTGATGTGCTTTTATCCACATGCTGTTTGTGTTGCTGTAAAAGACAAGCCCATTTCCCAGAGTTCCTTCCCTGAAACCCCTGGCCACCAAGAATGGAAAAACAGGCTTCTTTCATGTTGGTGTGCAGCAGGTTTATAGACCAGTGGTACTGGATCAGACTGGTGTCCTTCATTGATGGCAAGGATTAGTATGTGAAGGGAAAGGCTTTGTTGCCTGGTAATGAGGCACTAACTGAATTCCTGGAGCTGCATGTTTGGTCACCAAACCATAGTATGACCAGGGTCGGGGGGACACCAACAAAAAAAATGAGAGTTCTCAGGTGGGCTTGCTAAACAGGTGTTCAGAGTTAAAGTGGTGAACAGCCCCTTGCCAACCCTGCTTCTGCCAGACTGTACTTTTTTGTTGTTCAGTACAACTGGTTTTCTTCTAGGGAACAGTCTTTGGAAGAAGAATGCCAGTCTTGCTGTGGATTTGCGAAACTATACACTGGGGACAACCAAACTAGATTTAGCGGGGAAAAACCCCAACTTTTTATGGCCTGATTCAGTCTGGTAGTTTGTTAATACTGGCACTTGGTTCCTTCTGTCACTATATGAATCTATAACATAGAAGACAGAAGAGTAAAGACCGATCAGGGACAGAGTGATAATGACAGAACGGATAAGAAAATAAATAAAGGGAAAGAATGAGAGAAAAATCAAGACAAGATTGTAATTGCATTCAAGTTCAGAGGAGTAGTTACCAGCCCTGAGCACAACTTAAATAATGAGATAGATAGGGAAGTCTTTAAGGCAGTGCTGATCTCTGCTGACCACACAGAAATAGGCTGAATGTACACAAATGCAGTATGGAACTGTGCAAAGCAAACTGTGGCTGCTGCTTGAACCTGCGGTGCTGAATGTTCACTCTGCAGGTTCGGGTGCTCAGCATTTTTAAGCTGGCTGCTCTTTTTGGCTGCGTCTGAGCCAACAAATTGCAGCGTGATTGTTTGCCAGCAGTGGTCTATGGCGGAATGCGTCTGGTGCACTGCTGGGGGACTTAGGGCTGGGAAGCTTCTGTAGCCAAAGCCAGGAAACTCATCTTGTGGTTAGTCCTGGAGAATGAAACAGGGAATAGGTGCTGAGTTAACTCTTCATTAGTGTGCAGCTGGACTTAGACTTGGGTGTGGTGCTGGGCTTGTAATTCTAACCATCAGCCTTCGAGTCATAGAATCATTTTAGTGGAAAGAGACGCTCAAGATAGACACATTTAAGGTTCACTGTTAGGTTATGATTGGGCTCTAGGTTATAAAATAGACATTTTATACGCATTTACATGTATCTTGATCTCTTGTTCGCTTCAGAGTTCTGCTCTGTGCATGATCCAAGCTGGAGCTCTGAGAGGAGAACGTTCTGAATTCTTCTAACTCTTCTGCTCTCCGCAGCAGTCGCGGCTTGTGTGTTCTAGAAATGCATTTGATTCCATTTCATGTGGCGCGGATTGAAAGGCAGCTTCCTCCTTTGCCTGGTGACTGCAGTGACATCACTGGAGGATAAATATCTCTGCAGAGTCTGAGAGAGGGTGGGGAGGACTGTTTGTTGTCGATACTAGGAAATAAGTGGATTTACATAACCTGTATTAGCAGGTGAGCAAGATAAGCAGAGATACCGGTGCCAAGTATCCATTAACTAGTGATACTTTGTGCTTGTTTTCTCACTTTCAAGTCCAGTCGCTGGGAAATGCCTTTGTAATACAGATCCCACGTCTAAGACGCTGCAGTGTTTGTGTATATCAATATGTTTTTTCCAAAGAGCATTGATTCCTGAAGAACCAGACAATGTGGGGTTTGTTATTAAAGACAGCAATTGTTACTTCCTTGGTAGAAACATTGTGCTCCTCGCTTTTGCTTTGCTGCTGGGGGGCGCCACGTCCTGCCGCGTTGGAGGGTTGGACAGCTGAGCTCAGGCTTTGCTGCGGGTCCTTGTCCCTTGCCCGGCCGCGACACGGTGGCTCAAGCGGGGACTTTCGTTTCTGCCGTTAGGGCCCGTGACGTGGGGTTTGACGTCACTTGATGAGGTCAGACTTGAGCTGAGCGCCGGGGGCGGGGCCTCTCGGGGCGGTGCGTCAGGGGCGTGGGTGAGGCGGCGGTTCGAGGCCGGGCCGCGGCGGGCAGGGCCGGTCGCTGGGCGCTGCCGCCAGCGTTCCCCAGACCCCGCGGCCGGGATGCGGCGGGCGCTGCCGCCGCTCCGCGCTCTCCTCCGGGGCGGCGGCCCGGGCCGCCCGCCCTGGCTGCCGGCGCTCAGCGGGCTCTGCGGCGCGGCCGCCGGCCTCCCCCCGCCGGCGGAGAGCAGCGGCAAGGTGAGCGCGGGCCGGGCGGGGCCGGGCGGGGCCGGGCGCTTCCCGGCGTGCGGGGCGAGCCGGAGCGAAACCGAAAGGGGCTCGTCGGGCGCGGCCTCCTGGGGACGCGGCGGGGAACGGGCCGGGGGCGCGGGCCCCCGCTCCGCCGGCGGGCGATGGTCGGTGCCGCCCCAGCCGGGAGGCGGGGAACGGGGGTTCCGCCCCGGCCAAGGCGCCCATTGGGCCCGGTCGTTACAAAAGAGGAACCGCGGAAAGTGGCTTCATCCGCCTCCTTTGTTGTTGCAGCGCTGCTGGGCTGCTCTGTCGCGACAGAGTGTTCCCTTATGGTCAAAAGCAAAAATATAGCTGTTAATTCCCTTATTTACTTGTTGGACATACGGCGAATTCCCATTGTAGTTCTTTTTTTTTTTTTTTCCTCTGTATACTCTGCAAAAGACTTCTTTTTTTTTTTTTCCCTACATTGTTGTTCACTGTAAAATTCACGTTTGTAACCTTTCTTATTTACAGACAGCAACATTAATGTGAATAACTGCATTTGTTACAAAACTGTTAGGATATAGTCTCAGTAATTTCACATAGCAGTTCCCAGGGCCCGGGGTGACTGTGGCACGTTTATCAGCAAGGCTGCGCAGTCAGTGCTGTTGCAGTTGGGTTATTTCTGATGTAGCATTCCTAACGCTCTTACCCACAACTCCGAGACAATGGCTGCAGGGGGTTGTTTTCAAATAGGACTGATGAATATCCAGGGCAGAAAGAGCTTCAGGGAAGGTACTTGCATGTAAAACTGGACAAAACCCAACTGCCTAGTTAAAATCAGTGATGGCAATACGGGTAAAGTGTTGTCTTTATCAAATTAAGCTCTGCTGGGGAATGTGCTCTAACTCACAGGTTTTCAAATGCTGTTTGCGTGTGTTGGTTTGAGAAGCGGCAGCAGCAAGAGCCAGGGTGCCAGGGAGCAGCTGTCACCGCCTCGCCTTTCACGGCGTGGCCGCGTCTGCCTCTGCCGTACCCAGCGGCAGGAAAATGCACCAGATGAATAATTGACGAGGAACAAAGTGCTGCTCAAATGGGCAGAATCCCTTCTCCCTGGACAGCAGAGCCGTGGGCTGGGTTGCTGTCAGTCTGTGACAGGCCGGCGTCACGTCTGTGCTTGTTCTTCCCATCGCACCCGATCTCAGCGCTCGATTTCTCCCTCCGATTTCATCAGATAACAGAGGGATTCATAAATCCCGGGAGTCCTTGGTTCCATTTTAGGCTTAGGAGAGAACTGCGGTTCACATTAGAGGTCCAAGCCGATGCAGTGTGGGTCCCGTTGCTCACAGTCTCCTCAGGCTCATCGCCTGGACCCGCTGGCTCACAGTCCTGCTCTGGGCTCGTGCATCCAGCTCTGCTCTTCAAAGGCAGGCGATGAGGTCAATGCTGGTAACTCAAACAGCGTCTTTGTTGAAGGAGGTGCTAACTTTAACAGTAGGCATTAGTCTGCCCTGCACAAAACTAACAATTAAGTACAAGGAGTGCAACAGATATCTAGCTGTAGTCAAACCTGTTGTGGAGCACAGAAGTGCAAGGGATATTTTTATTATCTAAACGTCTTGTAAGGGAGGAGCCAAGAACCATATTTGCATTCAAGACATACCTGCTGCTGAGAAAACCACTTTTGTTTACTTTGTTAGTAGTTTATTTTGTTAGTGTTCTGTGCATTGGAATTACCTGTGGAGTAGAGCAGAAGTGTGGCTCGCTGGCACAGCAGCCTGTGTTTCGTACCTTTTTTATTAGTTTAACTCAATTTATTCCAGTCTTCTAAAACGTCCTGGGATGTTCAACCTGCAAAGCAGGGTTGACCTCCCGAGGCTGTGTGCATGAGGAAATGGGAGCTCAAGTGTACAGATATGTCTGTACAGCACGTTAAAATGCACAAAGTTAAAGGTCCTTTCCTTCTCTGTTTGCATCGGGCTTTAGCTGTTGTAAGCGTAAGTAAGGGCATAAGTAACGTATTCCTTTCCAATTCCTCCTTGCAGATCAACGTCCTGCCCTCCTTTGGGTTTCTTTTTGACATCGATGGTGTGCTGGTGCGAGGAAAGACCCCGATTCCTGCTGCAAGAACAGCCTTTCAAAAGCTGGTTAATTCTCAGGGACAATTCTTGGTGCCCGTGGTGTTTGTCACCAACGCAGGGAATTGCCTTCGCCAGGAAAAAGCTGATCAGTTGTCTCATCTACTGGGAGTGCCAGTGAGTAGCTTAAATCCTATTTATTTAGGTATTTACTTACGGTGAGTGTGCCAAATGTATTATCTTTCATTAGATGCTGCCCAGTTAATTCAGTTTTATTTTTCCCTTAAGCTCTCTGAAATGCTTTGCTGGAGGTCTTATGGAAGTAAAAAGTACTGTCCAAAGCTAGTGCTATTTCCATTGGTAAATGTACTGATTTTTCCAGTGGTAATGGTGTTTCATTGCAGAATTATTATTGTGGGAAGAAATCTTGCATTTCCTTCGGAATTTAAGAAAACCTGTGTGCCAGTAACATGAAACTGTGCTCTAGCAAACGCAATGTCTTCTGTGATAACGTGTGAGACAGGAGTCCTGATTCTTCTTCCCTTTTGTTTTCTAAATGGGTTTGGTGATCTTGCAAAACTAGGAGAGGAAACCCAGTGTTCATGTTGCACAGCAGAATTCTGGAAGCAGAAAGGATGTGTATGACGATATGTCAGTAATCTGTTTTTCTTGGCGTATCATCTGTGAAACTGAGGAGAAAATTATCTAGTAGAGTTTTACGTAGAGATGTATGATTGGTATGTGATTCATAGAATTTTTCACACCTGTTAATTAAATCTACATATAAGTAACTTATCTGAAAAACAACAGACTCCTTTTGTTCTTACATCCCGAACAGATTTCACAGGATCAAGTCATGATGTCACACAGTCCTCTGCGCATGTTCAAACGTTACCATGAAAAATGCGTTCTTGTATCTGGCCAAGGACCGCTGCTTGATATTGCTCAAGAGTATCTTTAAAAAACCACAACAGCTTTGTGTTTGTTTCCCTTAATCAAGGTCAGGGGATCCTGTGGATCAAGCAAAGACCAAATATTTCAACACTAGAAATCCAGTAACAAGCAATGGTAGTTCTTACTGTGATGTCAAATTTATGTTTTGAAAATGGTTTCTGTGCCGATACTTGTTTAATGTTGTTCTATGTGTTTGCAGTGGGGAAGGAAAATAATGAAATGGTTAATTTTTCGAGTGGTATGTCAAGGACAGTTCAGCAGGAAGGGCTCGTGCTCCCTGCAGGACAGAGCGTGATGTTCTGTCTGCTGGTTGTCACAGCTGCTCGGGATGCGCCTGTGCGGCTGGGCTGGGTCACGCTGCCTTTGAACCAACATCTAGAACAGAACTAGGCTTGAAAATATTTTGCCGCTTCTGTACTAACTGCCAAAAAGAACTTGAATTATGTTCAAGTAACAGTGGTACCAAAACTTCCAACTCTAATTTAATGACCATAACTTTTGCATAACCTTTTGCTCATGCTTCCGGTAACTCCCTTCTGTGCTTAGTCCTTTACTGGGAATTTAATTAAAGTTGGTATAAATAATAAGTTGTAAAAAATGTGTATGCAACATTTAAGTATAAGCTTTATTTCCTATACAGAGATGAGAAAAAGTTACTGAAGGAACATTGTATTTAACTGTCATTTGTTGGCCATGGCTAAGTGCCAGGTGTATTACAACACTGAACGCAAAATATAAAAAGCATATTTCTGTTAGATAGCATTTTCATGTGGGATAATCTTATTTAAAAAGAATTTTACAAATGGCCTGTGGTGTTAATTCCAATACAAAATCAGGTGGCTTGGTTTGTATAATCATTATATTTAAATAGCTTTTTGTATTGTAAGAAGTTGTCTCAGTATTGAGAGAAGCATCGCAACTGCTTTTTACATAAACGAGTAGGTTTAGTTTGATTAGCTCTTGTTAACTAAGTTTAATGGGATATATCAGCATGTAAGAGCACTGCTGTGCAAATCAGGAGGTTCTTTTCTGTCTGAAGATTTCAGACATGCAGGTCTCCCTTTTATAAATAACACCACGATCATCTTTTTATCTCCCAGAAGGAAAAGGTCAGTCTTTGATGTGCTGCCTTCATTCCCAAATTATTTCTTTTACCAGATAAACTGCATGTGTTAACATTGTTAAAATGGAATTATCCATTTTAAAAATAGCTGACTGCAAGCAGTTGTGTATCCTTACCGGGTTTGTCCCCAGCCTTGGTTTCTGTCAGCCTATCACCATCGAAACGTTGCGGGAGAAACACCCTTTGCTAGATGTAGTTGACCATGAGAGAAGACCTAATGTTCTGGTGAGTATTTTTGTTTTAAAACTCTTTGTTTGCTCATTAGGTGACATTCTATAACAAGGGGCAATATTCAAACTACCGAGCTAACGTTGTTCTTGCGTTGTGTTTTGACTTTGCTTTTCTGCTGCTTTATTTTGTTACATCATTGTCAAGAACAACTGTAGACTTTCTTTTCTGTCAGTGGTAATTCTTTAAAATAATCTTTGATTTTGTAAATTACCATTGTGGGTAAACTTATAATTTAGTACAGATACCTAATTGAAAATCTGTCTTGGAAAGCTTATTACATTCTGCAGGTTTGTGGAAGATAAAATAAGCTTTTTCCTTCCGTTTAGGGTTATCTTGGTCTTGTTTCTAGGCTGTGGGGTTGCTTCGATTGTAAACGAATGCTTTGCAGATAATTAATTTTTCTTCAAAGCCCTCCTTTTGTTGTTCATACCATTATTGAAATACTAACAGTACATACAGTATGGTTTCAACTGAATTGTGCAGAATTTCATATAGAAGTGAATATGTAGAAGGAAATATATGTGTGGATTGTACATATTCAGGGTCAGTATAGAGAGTGGATTTTCCCTGTGTGAAGTGAGTTCTTTGTGGTTGGCAGAATCCGTAACCCGGTTTTATCCCCTTTTGTCTCACTTCACCACGCGGATGTAGAAGATCCAGAAACCATTAGTGTATTTGTCACCATGGGGAGTAAATCACAGAGTGCAAACTCTTATTTGTTCAGCAAATATATGACATGTTATACAATGTCTTTTTCTTTCTTAGCAGTATTAAAGAAATACGTATTTTAAAGTATTTTTCAAATGTCCTGTTAATACTAGAGGCCTCTTACTCCTGTGGAAAACTGAACATCCATATTTTCACGCACAAGTAAATTCAAGAGCTGCAGCTTTATGGTTCAGTAGCTGCAGGAGGGTGGTGGATGTAGAACACGCGTGTGTGCTGCCCATTTGCCACTTCAGAACTGAAACACCTTCTAAACACACCCACGTCAGGTGTTTATCAAAATAGTGCATTTCCTGTCAGTGTTGCCAAAGGCAACAGTGGGAGCTATACTTGAATTTATTCTGTTAAAAACAGTAGCAGATGTTTAATCCTGTAGAAAACTTGTACTTTTTTCTTATTGCAGTACCCCTCTGCTGTGGAGCTTCCCAAGATTGAGGGTCAGTTATCTTTACTTGCAACTATCCATTAATAAATATTTTTACTGTACTTTTCTTGGTAACTAGAATTTCTCCTTAGACTGTTGGGCACTTCAGGAAGTTGGCTGAGGGGATTCTAAAGTTTCCTCGTTAATGACATCTGTCATTAACTTGGAATGCATCCCATGTGATAAAGCTGGTTTTTCTTTAACGTGTGCAGTTTCCAGCCATGTTTTTTTGACGTTTCAGAAGGTGGGTGAGGTCTCCTTTCCTTTCATCTTCCTCTGACCTTTCAAAACCAGGGATGAACTGACGCGTTCAGGAATAATGGGTCTGGTTGGCACAGGAGTCAGGACGGTCGCTTCAGAGCTGTGCTGTGAGCAGCACCGAGTTCCGATGGGTTCGCTCTCGTCTCACCTGAAGTACAGGAAAGTAGAAACTGCACTTCAGGGTTTAAAACAGTCCATGTTGGATTATCGCTGGAAACCAGAAAAATGTCTAAAAACAACATTCAAAGTTTGTTTTAAGACTAGCAAGATAACATCTCTGATGGATTGTTTAATACTGTATGTAAACAGAGAATTCACAAAAGTATGGAAGAGTTAGAAATACAATTTAGAAGTTAATATTTTGTGGTGCTATAGAGAAACCTCGCCAATAAAAAAATATCTTAAACCTGTAGATACTGCAGCGGGGTCTTGTTACTCCTGAGATTTCCTGCGAGTGAATGAATATATAATATAGTAAAAGTTAATGTGAGTATTTCATCGGTTCGTGGTTAAGTCAAAATGACTTGTTCAGCCTCTTTAGACCAAGTTTTAGCGTCAGAGATTGGGTGCCCTGTTAACTAACTCCATCACTATTTTGTAATTCTTGTTCTCCCAGCTGTTGTTCTGTTTGGGGAGCCGGTCAGATGGGAGACCAACCTGCAGCTGATCATCGATGTTCTGCTCACCAGCGGCTACCCCGGCAATCCCTATCGGCACCAGCACCGCCCGCACATCCCCGTGCTGGCCTGTAACATGGACCTCATGTGGGTGGCCGAAGCGCAGTCCCCAAGGTCAGCACCGTCCCCACCTCTGTGCACCGCCATGGGTTTGGGCTTTGCTCATCTCTTCAGAAGTCAGAGTCAATACTTTTAGACAAAATGCTTGCTGTAGCGTCTCAGCTTGGACTACCTCCCTAAAGCAATGCACTTGCAGCAAATGCTGCCTTATTACTGTCTACGTTATCGCATTTGGGAAATCAGTTATTCAACATAAAAACTGCCTTTAAGCCCTAAACCTTTTTGTTTCCCCGCTCCTAGAAGATTAGAGAAATATGGGGTTTTGTTTGAGGGCCTCAGAGTCTCAATTCAAACTGGAACACAGGAGGTTCCACTGAAAGATGAGAAGAAACTTGTTCCCGGTGAGGGTGGCAGAGCCTGGCCCAGGCTGCCCAGGGGGTTGTGGAGTCTCCTTCTGTGCAGACATTCCAACCCGCCTGGACACCTTCCTGTGTAACCTCATCTGGGTGTTCCTGCTCCATGGGGGGATTGCACTGGATGAGCTTTCCAGGGCCCTTCCAACCCCTGGGATTCTGGGATTCTGGTGGGGTAAAGAATTGACTGTGCTGGTTGAAAGCGGTGAGTGTTTGGAGCTGAGGACAATATAGTGAGCTCTTTAAGGAATGCAAGAAAAAACAAAAAGAACACACAGAGCACAGTGATGTGATCTCTGGTAGAGGTTTTGTTTGATTTTGTTTTCAATAGAAGGTAGTTCTTTAATAGTTTTGTTCCCCCGCCCTTGCCCCTGTCTAAAATGCGAAGGTACACTGCAACAGAAAGCGTTATTGTGAGTGGATTGCTGCCTTGATCTTGGGTCGAAGATCTTGTCGCATATCCTGACGTGAATGCAAAGACCATCTCTAATTAGTACATTAACAATATACATGTGTGATACTTTCAGGCTAGAGTAAAGCAACCAATACATCTGCAGTGAATATCATGCATAATTTTGGTTGTCTCCTTTGGGAAAGATCCAGTACAGGGTTTCATTTTTTGGCGGTGTGACAAGGCTGCATCCGTCAGTGCCGTTACCTTCACTATTGGAATGTGATGCCATGACTAAGTTGTTTTCGGCTGTTGCGAAGAATTACTCCAAATAATTTTCTGCCTATTTCTTGGTATTTCATAGTACGAAGCAACAGACACGGTGGAGAGAGGGAATGAAGGGTTAATTCAAAAAAGCTAATTCTGTACCACGTTTGAAAGTGCTACAGCTGCTTCCTTCTCATAGCTGTTTCCTTAAAAGACTATTTTGATTTCTAGGCCCCTAGAGACTTCATTTCTTTATTAGAGCACCTCATATATCTCTACTGGGTTCTGATGCTCATTATATTGGTGTTTTGCAGTTTTTTAGGCTGTAGATACCTGGTTTGAGCAGAAATACCAATCTATGTGCGTTAGAAGTTACCTTGCAGCTCTTCTTAAGTCGCATGTGTAATTTATTGTATACAGAATTGTTGTACAGCAGCCTGTTATTCTTCTTAGTGTGTTCTGGGTGATCCCATATTTCTCAAGTGATATCTATTAGTTCATCTTTAATCCCACACCCTGACTCTAGTCATGAAGTAAAACTGCTTTTTTTCATCATGAGATTACACTTTATGAATTACTGATTTACTGCCGTGGTTGATGACCCATCGTCAGTGTTTCCACCTTGATCAAAAAGCCTCAAAAGCCCACTGTAAAATTATAGTTTGTTCCTTGATCCTCCTTTGCATCTAGTTTTTCAGAGAAACCCATGGGGTTTTTCATTTCCATATTACAAGTGGGTTTTGATATACTCTTGTGTTTAAGAAGAGATGAGTTTTCCTTCTGTCTGATTCTTTTTCCTCTCTGTTAATTCAGCTGATTCTGCAGCGAGCAGATCACAGGCTAGGCATCGCTTCTGTAACTACGGTATCTACTTAAATGCAAGTAACACTAACACAAACCACTGCTACGTTTTAAAAATAGATAAGTCTGTTGTGCTGTCCCAGTAACGTGGTTTTATTGCGGTATTTATTGTTCAGCTATTCAGCACTTAATTTTCAGTGAAACAGCTGTGGAAATGTTGCATGCGAACTGAGGGACATTTGACAGCTACAGGATACAATTTATTCCTGAAAGATCATGAAATCAAAAAGCCGGGTTTTCTTGAATCTGTATTAAATATAATTCAATTTGTCTATGTCTCTGTAGGTTTGGGCATGGAACATTCATGGTTTGTTTGGAAAACATTTACAAGAAAATCACCGGCAAAGATCTGAAATATGAGGCTTTAATGGGCAAACCCAGTAAGCTGACGTACCAGTACGCGGAATATCTCATCAGGGCCCAGGCCGCGGAACGACACTGGAAACAGCCAATTCAAACGCTTTACGCTGTCGGGTAAGGGGTCGGACCGCTAACGAATACAGCAGGAAATCACTCGCAACATAAAGAGCAGCAGAGAAAAATACACGAGTCTTACTAGTTTGTTCCTCATACTGACACTGAAAAGCCAGCAAAAAGACTCCTTAACTCTGCTCTGCAAGTGTTACCAAGCAGGCGCTTTATTCAGCATGCTGGACGCGGGGAGGATCTCTCCTCTAATCAAGCACGTGGCTCACGCTTCCTGGTATTTATTACACAGACCAATTGCATATTCATTAGTTCTTACCGCTTAGTTGATGCATTAAACATAGATTATTTCCATAATCATGCCCTTTGTTGAGAGTCATGTTTTGGTATTCGAGGGTCTCCATCTGGGGTCAAGTCTCGCTGTTTCTAATTTTGAGTGTTAGTAATACTTTGCTCTTTCTATGTGTAATTTCCACAAAAGCGGTTTATATTCAACTAAGATTTCTCGTGATTTTATTTTTTTTAAACTACTGCTGTGCAAATCTAACAAAAAATATTTACATGGGTGTTTATCAGGTTTACTGGTGTAACACCAACAAGCTTTAAATAAGTGACAGTTATTAGAGAATGTAGAGCTGGAATTTGTGAGGTCGTGAAGCTTGGTCATACGCTACTGTGTGTGCTATCCCATCATAGAATCCTTTTCATGGAAAGAGATAAAGCCGCATTGTATTAAAGGTTGTTCTAGAATCTCCAGGATGCTTGGAAATATAATAAGCTCAGTCATGGACTGCTCATACCTGTCCTTGATTTCCCCTGCTCCCATCTGCCATTTCAATATGGACAGTTATTCACTTTTATCATATGTCATGCTTAATGAAAGTGGTGTAATAAAAGAGCTATAGGATTGGATTTCTTCCTGTCTGCCTACTTCCACATAAAGTTGTGTAAAGTATAAAATGAACCGTTAAATCAAAACTGTAAAAATAACTTTCACACAATTGAAATTTGACAACTAAAATTGCCCGGCTGACCAGACTTTCTTCTTGTATTTCCAGAGATAATCTCATGACCGATGTCTATGGTGCTAACCTTTACAATCGCTATCTTGAGGAGAACTCCAGAAAAGGCTCCAAATCGCGGATTCAGGCCAAAGCCGCTGGCGGCAGAGGATCTGCCGCTGTCTCGCAGGACGAGGACATAGACAACAGCTGGGAGAACGAGTTGGCCTCTGCAGCTGCTGCCCACTGTAGGTCTGTCCTTGTTTGTACGGGGGTTTACAACCCTCACACCGAGGTGCCCTTGGACTCCGGGGAGAGCTTAACTGAAACGGTGTTCCATGGCCACAGGGATTTTAGATTTGATCCTGGCTTAGTCGAGCCAGATCATATTGTACCAGATGTTGATGCTGCCGTAGACCTGGTCTTCCAGCTGGAGAACTTTGCACCTAACTCAAATGCCGTGATTTCTTGAAGACTACTCAGTGCTATGCTTTTCTTCCCCCAAAAAACACACTGTGCTTTAAAATCTAAAATTTTTAACTTCTATATTAATAAAATCTTAAGTATATTAATATACTTAACGTAAGTATATTAAATATCAGTAATGCTTTTTTAAGTACTTTGAAATATGCAATTTCTTACTTTAGTTGCCCTTAATTGTCCTCCTTTACGTTAGGTGCTTTAATAGCGATTTTTCATGGTAGCTTACGCACGTTACTGGTACTTAAATCCCCACGTGACAGTACATTCTTTTGTTTGCTGGGAGGTTTTAGCTTCTCGGTCTTGGGGATCTTGAGGATATCAGACGGTGGTGCTGGGGTCATTCACAGGGGTACGAATTGGCTGGTACGGAGCACAACGTGGATTACTTATCGCTTGGGATGCTGCAAGTGACAGGTGCGCTTTCACATCGCAGCCAAAGTCAGGTCTGTTCTGCTGCTGTGTAGCTGCTCACCTGTAGCCCTGCAGCCTCTCTTGTGGTGTGTCCGCACCTGGCCGGAGCTGCCGTTGCCTGTCTCTACTCTGACGTGTAAAGCCTTATTGGAAGTGCCAGTATGAAGTGGGGAAGGCTGAGTTGTTACAGCGGTTTGGGAACTCCAGCTGAGCTGAACACAGTCACGTAAGGAAACACAGGGTGTCCTCTGTGGCATAATCCCTGGCCTTTTTCTCTTTGCCTTTTTATCTGCACTTTTTTGAGGAATTTAGAAGCTTAAAAAGCTTTAGCAATTATGTTTCAGGAGTTTTTGTCGGTTGGACTTCTCCACTGAATGAGTGACTACCGTTTGGGCAAAAGTGCCTAGTAATTTACTTGAAGCTTCCTACCACTGTGGTAATTAAGCGGCCTTTCATTTTGTGTCAATGTTATATGTTGTTTGGTTCATGGATTTTAGAGCTGTTCATTTAAAAAAAAAAGTAATTTATTTTATGTTATTTTTGTAAAATACTTTTAAACATTTTCATTCAAAAGATGTCTTTGAAAAGATTTTTGTGTTTATTTGCTACAACACACTATATGGTGTACTTGTGACATAAGCCAATTGAGTGTGTTTAAAAACGAGGGCAACTTATACACAAATATCACTTAACACCACCTTGGGCACTAGCCAATTTTTTATACTTGCTTTTTGTCATTTTGGTGTGGTTTGGCGTTTTTGTTTGTTTTTTAATTATAAATTGTATGAACAAAAATCTATGGGTCTTGCGTTTTCCCAAGTTGTTGCAGAACCAGAAGAGCGCTGGCTTAAAAGCACCGACAGACAGGCAGTGGCATGAAGTGACAGGATTTCCTGGACAACTTCTTCACTGCTCATTATCCAGAAATCCAAATCTGAAAACTCCCGTCATGAAGAGAACGTTGCTGCTGGGAAGTCAGAGCTTTTTTGGTTGTGTTTTCTCCATTTGCGAACTGCTGTTATCCCTCTCTCTGCTATCAGGATTGTTGATTCACTCACAATGTTTCGAAGTAGCTTTCAGCTGGATCCAGCTTAAGGACACCGTATTTCCTGATGCTTCACTGGGAAAGTATTACAGCAGCACATTCTTGCCTTTTTGTTGTCACAATAAACAGATGTATACTTATTTCGTTAGCACTTTTCTGTAATACACCAATTATTTGCAAAGTATGCCAGATCTTCTGAAGTAAAGGTTGTAGTTTAGTAAAATGTCAGGTGGCTGAAGTTGCGTTGTTTCGATACTGGTGCAGGGCTCTTTAACTATTGCCAGCAGGGCTTTCAGGCTGTCAGCAAAGCAAGGAATAAAAATGTGAAAGCTGATGAAGAGCAGAAGGTGTTCAATTTGTTTCTTGCTTTTTTTTTCCGTGGAATACGCATGAACACTTGAGAAGGTTCATGAAAGAACTGTGTATATACTTTTTAAATTTCGTCCCTTATGGAAACGTTAACTTATCACAGAAACACACAGAATCCCAGAATGTGAGGGGTCGGAAGGGCCCTGGAAAGCTCATCCAGTGCAATCCCCCCATGGAGCAGGAACACCCAGATGAGGTTACACAGGAAGGTGTCCAGGCGGGTTGGAATGTCTGCACAGAAGGAGACTCCACAACCCCCCTGGGCAGCCTGGGCCAGGCTCTGCCACCCTCACCGGGAACAAGTTTCTTCTCATCTTTCAGTGGAACCTCCTGTGTTCCAGTTTGCACCCATTGCCCCTTGTCCTGTCACTGGTTGTCACTGAGAAGAGCCTGGCTCCATCCTCCTGACACTCCCCCTTTCCATCTTGATCCCCATGAATGAGTCCCCCCTCAGTCTCCTCTTGTCCAGCTCCAGAGCCCCAGCTCCCTCAGCCTTTCCTCACACGGGAGATGCTCCACTCCCTGCAGCATCTTGGTGGCTGCGCTGGACTCTCTCCAGCAGTTCCCTGTCCTGCTGGAACGAGGGGCCACAACTGGACACAATATTCCAGGTGTGGTCTCCCCAGGGCAGAGCAGAGGGGCAGGAGAACCTCTCTGACCTACTGACCACCCCCTTCTAACCCACCCCAGGTCCCACTGGCTTCCTGGCCACAAGGGCCCAGTGCTGGCTCATGGTCACCCTGCTGTCCCCAGGACCCCCAGGTCCCTTTCCCCTACACTGCTCTCTAATAGGTCATTCCCCAACTTATACTGGAACCTGGGGTTGTTCCTGCCCAGATTCAAGACTCTACACTTGCCCTGTTATATTTCATTAAATTTTTCCCTGCCCAGCTCTCAGCCTGTCCAGGTCTCTGATGGCAGCACAGCTTCCAGTGTCAGCCACTCCTCCCAGCTTGGTGTCACCAGCAAACTTGCTGACAGTCACTCTGTTCCCTCATCCAAATCATTGATGAATATATTGAATAGTGCTGGTCCCAGTACCGACCCCTGAGGCACTGCACTGGATACAGGCCTCAACTGGACTCTGCCCCATTGACCACGACTCTCTGGCTTCTTCCCTTCAGCCGGTTCACAGTCACCTCACTCCCCGCTCATCCAGACCGCACTCCCTCAGTTCAGCTGTGAGGATGCTGTGGGACACTGTGTCAAATGCCTCACTCAAGTCAAGGTGGAGCTCTGAGCCCAAATTCGAGCTGTTTCCTCGGTGACGTGTTCCCATCCCATGTCTGTGTGCACTGAGCGCTTGCACTGCTGTTAGAATTTTGAAATAATACTCCTCTTAGTAGTATAGCAACCTACTTTGCAAAATGAGTAGGAAAGCATGTGTGTTTCTCTCTCAGGGAGTGAAAATATTGGTGCCAAACCTTTCATTCCTCCTGCTTTACTCAATGCTGAATTCCAGCAAAAGCCTTGCCATCTTCATCTTTGTATTAATGTGACCCCTCAAAAAGCAGACTTTGTTCACTGTGTTATTATTTCGTGTTTTACAAATGAAGATGCTACACTGGCGGAATTCGAAGTCTTTGAATTTCATGCCTCCCGTTCACTCAGGATGTGGTACAGATGAGAATGTTTTTGAAAACAAGTGTGAGAAAACATTGCAGAGGGGTTACCACTGTAATTCCTAACATTTCTTGCTATGGTACTTTGGAGTGAAATTTAGTGAGTGTTCTGTTACCTGGAGTTTCACTTATCTTCTGCAGTCTGCTTTTGGCTTCAACATTTAACTCTTTGAAATACACAGTATTTCCCTTGTTATATTCAGTGTATTTCACTGATAACACAGGTAAGCTATTGGCTGTTACAACACATCTTTCAAGTTTAAAATGTGCTGTATCTAAGTGACCAGCATGTGCTGAAATTAATCACTGAAATAACTTTAAAAAATATTTTTGAGGATCTTGCTGTAGTTTCTTCTAAATAGGACTTGCATAGTAGTGTTTTTATTCTTGATACCTTTTGTTCTATAAAAAGAACCTTCAAAAACAACCTTACAAAAATGTCCTGTAGTTATTTTTGCTAATACAAAATCGACTGTTTTTTAAATGCTGATCATGTGTTATCTCCAGTATCATGTGTCTCTCTTTAGAAGTATTTTTCAATTAAACTAATGTTAGAGGATATATGAGACTTAAAGTTTAAGAACAAAAAATTTTCAGGTATCTCTTCTTTGATACAAAAAAAAAAAAAATTAGTTGCATTTATAATTAAGTTTATCCTGTTGAAACTTTAATACTCTTAATGTAATGAACGGAATAATGTATTTTGTAGTACATCCTACATTTGTTAAATCAGTCTCCTACACCTATTGATACCGCTTCCTATGGAATAATCTTTTCAAATGGCAGAATTTTTTACTAAAATGCCATATCCAGGTGACTTGAAGATGTGAGTAATTCATGATAATCTGTTGCAGTATTTTGTTATAGTTTACTTCTTTCTATAAACTGCTTGATAATGTTGGGTTTTTTTGTTTTTTGATTTTTTTCCTGGGACAGCTCCTTATTTCGCTCCGTCTTTTGTTCTTCAGCAGCACAAATGTGATTCTATGCTGTGATGTGGTGCAATTGAATCTTATCTAGAAAAACTGAAATATTTCGGTGGTAGCAGGAGATGAAACGCAGCCTCTGCAGCGCGGTGGCATTGGCAGACGACTATCGGTAAGAATATTGAAAACACGCGAGCAGGAACTTCATGTCCAGATGCCTCGATCCCAGTGAAATGCAGACGTACCCAGAGAGGCCCACGCAGAACCACAGAACCCCAGAATGTCAGGGGTTGAAGGGCCCTGGAAAGCTCATCCAGTGCAATCCCCCCATGGAGCAGGAACACCCAGATGAGGTTACACAGGAAGGTGTCCAGGCGGGTTGGAATGTCTCCAGAGTAGGAGGCTCCACACTTGGGCAGAGTTGAGGTACTGAAGCGCAGGAGCTGTTAATTCTGGGAGAACGCTGAAGAACATACGCCGGGCGTGGGGGTGCAAAGGTGTCAGCCTTCACGCATGGCCTGGGTTCGCTTCTCCGCTATGATCTCTAGTTTTTGAAGGGGATTTTTTTGCCATTTTGGTGAATTAACCTGCTTTTGGCAGAAGACAGTGAAATGCTTAAAGTAGAAGGTGGCTCTAAGTAATATCCAAATTAATACCTGGCTCTCTGAGACTACATCAGTGTCTTGCCTCCTAAAAAGCTCCAAAAATGTAGTTGTGCAGGGCCATCTCCCATGAATGTGAACAGATACCAATAGGTAATTGCCTTTGGTATTCACACAAATAAATTTCTTTAAAGCAGCACCTGCCTTTTCAATAGCTTCGTTACCTGAAATCGAGACTCTTGAAACAGAAATCTGCTTTAGTTGGTACCACGTGCTGGGGGAATTTCCCAAATCCAGCACACTATCAGGGGTTTCTAGTGGTTATTTATACATACAGAATAATTAAGCACCTCATTTCTAATACAGTAATTCCACCTATATATTACATATTCATGAGATTAGGCAAGATATGTCTGGAGCATACGTAGTTTCATTATGCTGCATTGGCATATTAAATTTGTGCCTGAGTGGTCCGGTGGTTATTTGGGGAAAAACACCCTTACTTGTATTATCTATATATGGTACTGAGTCACTGCAGGGCACATATATGTTCACCAGACTCAGCCAAGTTCTTTGAGGAAGTCCCGGCTGTTCCCTGGACAGGCATAAAATTATCACTGTTTCAAAATTAACACACAAAGACGGACCCTGAACAGAGTAGCGAGCTGTCTGCCTCGCTACCTCCTGATGATAATATCCTTGGGGCTAAGGCATTCCCAAATAATTAGAAATAGTAGCTCAAGCTAACAGCCTCATCAGGATAAGTACAAGTCACAAGCGTTTCTCACAGCTGTTTAGTTCAGCAAAGTCCTGGCGCGATCCAAGTGCAGGTGGGAGCTCGTTTCACCCATGGGGACCTGCCCTGGCCCCTGCAGAGTGACCACCTTAGTAACTCTGTAGACACGAAGCTGGAGACCCTTTTGTCTTAAATACACCAGTCTGGGGCGTCTCAGTGAGAAATGATTTTATTTGGGAAGCGAAAGGACAGAGCTTCCCCCCACGGAGGCTGTGGTGGTTCATGCCGGCGGCTCCTCCAGGTGCAGCGGCCGGGCCGCTTTCCCGCCCAGCCGCGCGGGGGCGCTCGCCGCCATCTTGTTTTACCTCAGCGCGGCTGCCCCGGCTGGGCGGCGGGAAAGGAGGCGGAGTATCGTCATCCTTCTCCCTCCCTTATTTTCTTTATTTTTTTTTTTCTTTCCATATCATCGCAGTAATAAAATACAAAACCACTGGCCCCACACAGTTCTCCAGGGCTCAGGGCATTTCAGATTATTTCAGGTTCTCCATCTTCATGGTCTGAATCCCAGCTTGGTAAGTGGCAATATGGACTCCACAGACCCTCAAAAAGCCAAAATGCTTAAAAAATAGCAGGAGAGAGTGTTCGTAATTTTAGCTTCCTCTCATTCACACCCTTTCTTGGTTTCAAACAAGTGTGAAGTGCTTGATCCCTCTTCAGTAATTCTTTCCTGTCAAGTACTGAGAAATTGCACCCCAGGAGTCTGAGAGAAGAGTCAGAGCTTGGTGCTCCTGAAACAGGAGACATCTATGCCCCAGTTCTGCTTGATGTTTGGGCTTTATGTGCTTTGCAAAACTGACAAATGTTCAGGCTTTCTTCAGCAAAATAAGTAGCTATGGCGTGGAAGCCACACAGCGAAGGTTGTTCCTCACAGGGACGAGTTTGGTTCCACAGCCGTGTTCTCACCACTCTCCACTTTCAGAACTTCAGTGTCAGCTCTTTGTCACCTTTTTCTCATTCATAAAATGTTTCTAGGTGATAGATGGAAAGGAGAAATACTAACAAAATAATTCATGGAAACGTTGTGCTAAGCTTTGACTTTTCCCTTGTATTTTTGTTCCCAACAGCCTTCTGTTTATCAGCTGCTTCTCCCAGTTCTGTCTCATTTCTCAGTCTCAGTTGCATTATTTATCTCTTCCACTGATTCTCCAAAGCACTGTGGACACCTATAGTCACATCCAGAATGTTTTGGTAGTAAAGAATAAGAGAATTGACAGTTGTGTTCAGCTACACCCAGCACTCCAGGGAACCAGGTTCAGAGCAAGACCATTTCCTTGAAAACTACCAATTGCTGGTTTGGTATCTGAGGCTCTTATTGAAATAGCAGACTGAATACAGAATCAATATTTGGTTTCAAAAACCTGCTTAGCTCATCTACTGACGTTAGAATTAAAGGGCCAAGCAAAAGGAAGGAGGTGTTGCTTTGTTTAATTTACAGAAAATAAAACAAAATCCAGGATCTAAATGTTCCCTGCAAAGGTACAGTTGCAACTACACTGTTTACACTCAATTGTAAGCACTGAAAAAAGTTATTTGCACTTCTCCAACACTGAGGATGTGTGTTTTCATTCTTAATCTTCTGGCCAGTTATGCTGTAGAGTTTACTCATTTGAAACAATGTAATATGCGTGCATTGATGTAAAGGATGGGCAATTGTAGGGATAAAAGAAAGCTAAGCACTGTTTGTTTAATGAAGAGTACATTAGATCATATCTTGTGTAAAAGTAGAAGACTAGACTATGTACTATACTCTGTACTATGTTAAATGTCTTAAAACTTGATTTCGTTTCTGATAGTAAACCACAGCAAGGCACATGCATAAAATAACCACAAAAATGTATTAATTGCCAAATGTTTGCTTTAATTAAACCTTTTAAATGATACACAGTACAATGTATCCACTACTTTGCGAAAATTCACAACAAAATGCAGGTTTCATACGTTTAAAAATATTTTTCATAATAAATTCATAAATAGATGAAGGTAAAGTATAAAAATTACTGTAGTATGCAAGCTTGCTCCCTTGTCTCCTCATATTCCAAACTATCTAGACAGTATTGTGATAAGACAGTTTAAAAGCAAAGTAGTTACTGATGATTAGAAATGTACAGCCTGCATTTCTAAAGAAACCTTGAAAAACAGCAACAGATTTGTCCTAGAAAATGCAGAATAATTTTAACACTGTTATCATCCAAATCCCTCAAATAATTTTGGAATGCAGTGAATGAATTCAATATGAATTAGAGATTTTTTGTTTTCTCCACAACAGGTGTGCGAGCCAGGCTCACCTGGGTGCTATCTGCTCTGTGGAGTTGTGGGGCTTCTATCTGTCAGATACCGTTGAGTGAGGCACAAAGGAGGGAAAAGCTGGGTTGGCAGCACTGAGCAGATCTGTCAAAAACCTTGGCATTTCTCCTTACAGACTTACAAAATAGAAATCTTTAAAAACGGTTACAAATAGTTCAATTCACCTTCTGCTTGGTACATGTCTGCTGTACATCAGCCAGGCAGGACCGTGTCTGATCTCACCTGTTGGCTTCCCCAGGTTTTGAAAGGATTTGTGCACGTAGCGCCATTCCAACACTTAACTCCAGCTTGCAAATCCCTTATGTCACACCACAAACTGTATTAGCAAAGTTATTCTTGTCATCAATATTATCACTCTCTTAAGAAAATGTATATAGCGTTTTATTTTGTCAAGTATCAAACCACTTTTCACACTAAGAGTAATCTAATTTAATACCATTTATAAAGGGGAAAAATGCTTACTTACACATCGCATTGAAATAGGGAATGAACATGAAAAATACGGAATCATCAAGATGCTTTGCCTTTCACATGAATGCATTTGTTTTTCCTGCTAACTATTTCCCTTTAGTGCAAAACTGGTTCCATACAAGTTTTGTGCTTTTTTTTTCAATAGTAACTAGATGCTTTTGAAGACATTGGTTGGCATCTGTCTGCAGCTTTAATGTCTCTGAAAATCCAGCTCTTAACTCGCTTTTTAGAAGTACCTTCAAACTGTCAAGACAAGTTTGCATGCCATGTTCAAAGGACCATCTTTCACACTTTTGTTTTCACATACAGTAGTTTAGACAGCCAAAACTACTCCCTCGCATCTTCTTATGAGTCTATATTGCTCATAGAATTTATTGCTGAAAACACAGGTGTTGATCATCGCATGTTCTACAGCACAGTGCAGTGTAATAGGCTGTTACGTAGTGGTTACTGAAGAGACTGGCTTTTGGAAACACACAGATTGTGTTGGTCAGCTGCCTTAAAAAGACAATTTCTAAGGAAATACAGTCTTCCAATTAATGTTTTCCTCTGCTGTTATGTGGAGAAGATAATCTTTGTGTCATAAAGTTGTTTTATTTTGTTTTTTAATTGATTCAACAATTAGAATTCCTAACCGCTAGCTTGCCATAATTTTGGTCATATGTAAGGTACTTCCTCTACGCTAAACTTCAGAGAAACTTCAATCCTTTTAGTCAGCTGTTACATCTGAACAGGGCGTACTTTAAGATGTCTGAGTTTATGGGAAAATTAAGGTTTTGATACCAGAAAGTCAGCAAAAAAACTCCTTAACTCTGCTTTGCAAGGGTTAAATTCCTGTTACATTATGTCTGGTCTTGTTACATTAGGCCTAGCCTGGTTTCTAACTGACTTTTCTGTTCTTCTGAGTTTAAACTCCTACAGTGTAGTCAATGCGAAGGTGTACGTTCTTCTGAAAGCTGAAAATAGGTGACTACTGTTCTTAGTATCCTAGTCTAGGCTTTAAAATTAAATTATATAAATTTAGGATTTTTTTTAATGTTATGTTTATGATTAAAACAGTTCACTTGTAATAATATAGTTTGTAGTAATTTAGTAATTAATTTTAATTCACTCCTAGTAATTTAGCTGCAATAGTGAATTTAGAATGTGCTAGGTAAGCCTTAGGCAGAAGTAGCTTAAACAGAAGCAGCTTTGTGAAGCTGCTGTACCCACCTAATATCTTACCCTGACTTACACTACCTGCTTGGATGAATGATTGAAATGCTGGACTTAATTGATTCTGCTGTATAGTGTATTATATACATACATGACAGATACTAAGTAACTGTCACAGGAGCAGGAGATTGATAGATATACATGTGGAAAAACCTGCTGATAATAGTCTATCTGGTGGCCCTTCAGCGTTTTGTGATAGGAAGATTAATCTTCGATTTCCTGTTAAATTTGAGGCTGAAAGAAAGTAGAAATCAGTGTCAGCAGTTCAGCTGAATAATCCAGTTGGAAATAACTCAATTGAGGTCTAAAAATATCTTGCAAAAGAAATATGAAAAAAGTGACTTTTTTGATGATAAAGACAGCCTCAATAAATTCTAATCAATGTACAATCTTGGATCTTCTAAAGGTTTTTAAAATGGTGTCCTGGGGGAGAGAGACATACTTTTTACCTCGTAATGGAAGGAATAGGTTCTAAATACAGCTTTAAGGCAATTTAACAGCTCTCCAAATGTTCTGTTAGCATACACTTAACTAGCTAAGCTGTCCACTCTCGTTCAATATAGACAGCAGTCAAATTTCTGTTGTACAAAAAGTGAACGGGAAAACCTGTAACTCTTTGTATAGTGTATTATTTTACCTTTGGGAAGGAAAATATTTTCTTTAGACGGAGTAAGCATTGATTAAACCTAACACATATAATCGGACTAAACAGAAAATCTTCCCTGACTGTTAATTAGGCTTCACTTTTCCCATTCTTGTGGAGTTATTCTGTTCACTTGTTTTCCGCTGGCCACTAATTCCCGGACCAACAAAACAATTGTTGACACCGTCTGTCTTTAGTGACACCTGAAGTTATGAATGTAATACAGGGAACTGCCTTTACCAATGTTCAAGTAATAGAAATGCTTGTTAAGAGAGACAAAGCGGGAGAAAAAAAATCAAAACCACTTTGTACTTCAAATAATTATTTTTAAAGTGCATTTTAACATTTTTCAGTCATATTAAAAAACTGCTAAGATCAGGATAGAAGAGTATGCTGGCTATTTTTATCTAACCTCTGGCAACAATTCCATAAGCAGTAAATGTACGTTTGGGTTGGCTGGTTGGTTTTGATTTTGTAACCCTGCTCTTTTCCAGGTAAACTTAAATGAAATGATAAAAAGATACAGAGGGCTGAACTTCTGCTGGCAATCAGAACACCTAGTTGCTGAATATTTTGGGGTATTTTTCTAAAGTATGCAGTGGAGATTGCAATTAAATGCTTCCATCTGAGATTTTTTGCTGCTTTCAATAGCTTTATAACCCAATTCAACAGAGTTAAAAGAAATCTAACACTACCTGGCCAGTAAACACTAAGATACCCAGGAGGCTTCATATACATATGTATTAATTGTTAATTTATATATATATATAATTTATTATTTGGTAATTAATTGCTAATCATATACATATGTATATATTCAAAGCATATATTACATGCTTTGAAAACTGAAAAAAAAGGAGAGTCACTTAATTTTTCAGTTTTCAAAGCATGTATTGTTCACACTTCATGTTCCTCCAGCATAGTGTTTACACAAAATAATGCAATAGGGCAAATGTCATTGGTCTGTTAGTATAATAAATGCTTTGGAGGCAGGATGGGTAAACATAGACTATTTCTATTAATGAAATAACATATAAATTCAAAACAATCCTACAGAGAGAAACTAATAATGTTGCTACTTCCCTGTTCCCTCAGGACTGGCCTGAGATGGCAAAAGACATTCAAATAGTCAGATGGCTGGGACTATGAGATTAAATAACAGAGGTGTAAATCTTAGTGGGACAATATTTACTGGGGCATATTAAGGAAAGGATTTAATGTTATTTAAGGGTGCTACTGTATATTGCACGTGATCATCCACTCTATTCTTCAAATAAACATGATCTTCCTTAAAGGCAAAGGAAAAAACAAACAAGAGCTCCACTTTTCATGAAGTTCTTGGAAAACCATGCAGTGCTAGTTGGGCTTCATTTAGTTTTGTAGTTTTTCCCCACCCAAATGTGACCTGCTTTCCACTACAGTGAGAATAATAACATTTTTAGGACTTCTCCTCTGTTCTCATTTTTAAAAAAAATTGTTTTGCAAAGCAAACGTTAGCAGGTTTCTAGGCTGACACATTTGGTATTGTACAAAGATTTATAGTTATGTAAATACAAGTTCCATCCATGATGATGGACTGTATGGGTAACTGGAGATAAAATTAGCTTACATCAAAACCAATACAAATGATAACAATGCCCACGCTTCTGGGAACCACATTCTGCTGATTTCATTTCAGTATTTGCCTCTGCATTCCACTCCTAAGCGGTACAAGGCAGGGATCAATGTCCCCTTCTGTGTTTTTGTAATATTTTGCACAGTCTGGGTACTGCCAAAAATAAATGATAAACACTAATGCAAATACGTGGTCAGCCAAGGAGATCTGCTTAAAAGCAATTACTGCACCATAGTCTTGTTAATCTTCAACTGCCAGTAAACAGGTTTCTGGCAAATGTTTATGCTGTGAACTCTGATCCTGCACTACTGAATTATTGACTTCATGTACGTCAGCACGCATTTGTAACCTAAGATTTGAAACTCAGGTTTTACCCGTAAATCTCGAGTTTATTGCTACTCACTCTCTTCACCCAGGTAGCCTTTTGGTTTCACTAGGATTATTGGAATTAAACCAACAGGACTGTCTTCCTAATATCTGAATTACATAGCTATGTGTGTGAATTACAGATTTCACAAAAGCCTTCAGAAAGGGAGTGAAAAACTCTAATTCACATTTCCTGTTTAATTGATTTCTGATCAAGAAGCTGTCAACCTATTGAGTACTGGGCTATTACTAATAGACCAAGAGAGGGTTTGGTAATTGAAATCACTTTTTACTACTGATAGCCCAAGCACTGTTATCTGTATCTGCTACTAACCTGAAAAAATAATCCAGCTCTCCAGTCTGTTTCTTTGTTCCCTTTTGTTCAGTTAGGTAGGGCATGCAAATTTGTATTACACTTCTTACAACACAGAAGAGCCAAGAGTTAGAAGAAAAAGCTGAGTTAAAGCCATAGTCTTAGTTTTCAACAGCAAAATGAAAACCAATCTGGATCAGTGCCTTCATTTGAAAACCCAGTGAACAAATCACTGGTGCTGTATTTCATGTTTTCTGACGGAAACAGACTAACCTGCAGACAGAGGCTCAACCTTCAAGACTAACTTAAGATTTGTCATCACATATCTCTTAAGAAAAAGTATAGTTCTTGGTTTGATGCTACTTGTTTACTAAACAAACCTCAGAACTAAGGCAATGGATCAATAATCGCTCATTTCTCCATCTACTGTAAAAACACAATCATTCACTGACTGCACTGTAAGCAGGATTTATGTTCATTTTGCATCTTGCTCCAGTTTTAAGATGAGTTACTATGTAAACTACTGATTTCAATCTGAGAGGTAGCAATACTGTTCTTAAATGCGTGTGAATTTTTATCAGCATGGCTTAAATAATTTGGCACTAATCCTGCAAATAGTGGGACACTGAGCTTATCTGAGGGTCCATGTTCAAGCACGCAGAACTGCAGGACTGTGACCTACAGATGTAAACTATAATATGTCATGACATAAAATCAAATGCTTGCTAGTATTCTGTATCTTAAGGACCACCTAAAAAGGAGGAAAAACATTTATCGGGACTTGAGCTGTAGCTTGGGCTGTCTTCATCATTTTTCCCAAGAGTGGAATACCAGGTTTGCTAATCACTAATAAATCTAGAGATTGGACAATTCTCATTTTCAGTGCCTAGCTACTGCTGGACATGTACTACCTCTTATCTTTCGATGTAGGAGTGCTGGGAAGGTCCTGGAAAACTATGCAAAAATAGTACTGAGCACTGGAGCTTAACCTGCCCTTCCATATAAAATACTCAAATTGTGAAAACAATACTAATTGAAAAATTTAAGGCCCTTTCACTCTTACTACTATAAAACTTGAAAATTAACCCCTTAAATTAGAACCAAACAGGCTACAAAGCATCCCTAACTCCTCAATTATCTATCTCATAGTTTAAAAAACCAAAAGACCAGAGACTGGTTTAATATTTTTTGTAGGAAGATTAATAGTATTGAAATTAGGATCCACTAGCCCTTTCTTAAATCTTTTTGATTTTCATGATACTGGATATGTTGAATGGCTAAAAACTGGTGTAGCCCTAGTAGCAAACCAGTTCAGGTCCTTTTTGATCAAGGTTTTCAAAAACAACAAGTGACTTCACTTTAAGTGGGTGCTTTCTGAAAACAACCTCCTTCAAAGTATCGGGATTGCAAAAATCACTTGTCCTGTCTGAACACCTTTGCTTTAACTGCAGTTTAAAATAATCCTGCTTCTGCTGCCTTTGCAAATCCATAACAATGTAGACTTCTGAACAACAGTGACAGATTTTTCCTGCTGAGTGTTTTCAAGAAATGAAAAGCCATTGGTAACTTGTGATAGGGAGAGGGAAGCAGTTGAATACAAAGTTGGGAGGGAATCACTAGAAAAGACGCTGGTTTTCCACAACCAAGAGGTTGCAATGCATGCAGTTTTCAGCTACTCTGAAGTCTTCTTTCCCATTATATGCCCAGATTGTATTTAGAGAGATGGTTTAAAAAACAGCCCAAATCCACTTATGCTACTTAAGCAATAAACACTCTGGTAACATAATGTCAAATACATGACCAGAATTCATCCTGTAGATGACCATTAGGCACATGGCAGGAGATCATGGCTACCAGTCAGTTCAAAGTTTCTCCAGTTCCTGCATCCAGTGGTGCAGGTCTTGAGTTATGGAATGAAATTAAGAGACCTGAGGGCAAAAAACTGAATGATACCCACTTGGAAAAGGGAGCTATCACTGTGCAAACAGCAAAAAGTAAAACGCATCTACCCTCTCCTCAAGGCTGTATTTAAAATAACTACACTGGTCCAATCCTGCTTGACAGCAAGTCACGTGATATTGCTCAGGCTGATTTTGCTTTTTGTTAAAATGATAACTTAAAAAAATTATAACAAAAACCTGAGAGAAGGCTTCCTCACCTGTTCCATTACTAACTAGCAATCCATATGCCCTAGGACAGGTGACTGCTATTTGGTCCTGTAATCAAATCCTTGGGTATTCTGACACTTGAAACACCTTCATCAAAGACACCATCACTTTCTGGTCATTGGTGGAGTGCTGAGGATTTAAAGAGACACTGTCAAGACTGCCTATTCCAAAAGCAACTTCCTTTGCCAACAGTTCCATGCTAAATGCTTCCGGACTTTGGGCGTGCATCAGTCTCTTCCCCAACCATCTGTCTCCTCACCCCACATCACCAGTTCAAAGTTGTTTCCTCTGCTTTTGTAACTTGTATGAAGGTTACACAAAAGAAAATGGTGGGGACAAATGTTGAGTGAGTTTTTCAGAGGGCTTGACTTTTAGGACTACCTCTCAAGAGTCCCTTTTTAAAAATAAGACACCAAAGCAAACAGGATTGTGTCTAACTTCTACAAAACTGCTGGTTTCACAGGAGGAGAATATGGCTACCATGCTACTCAGCATTAGGGTGAAGCACCATCTAAATTCCAGTAAAGTTAGGGATATCACCTAGCTTGGATCAGCAACCACATCCCCAGCTTTCTACAACGTCTTTGCTGTCAAGCTTGATGCTGTCAGTATTCTTCTCACTGAACATGGGGCCTCCATGCCTCATCATGAGCTCTGTAGCCATCTTCACAAAAGCCTCCTCCACGTTGCTGGAGTCTTTTGCAGAGGTCTCTATGGCACAGATGATATTATCGTAGTGTTCAGCCAGACTCTGAGCTTCCTCCAGCTGAACCTCTCGAAGGTCACTTAGGTCAGACTTGTTTCCTGGAAGAAAAAAAAACAATGGAGTAATCATAATGACTATTTCTGTTAGACTACATATTTAGCAGGAGGTTCTCAGGTTGCCCATAGAAGCTGCAGAATTTCCATTCTTGGAGATTTTCAACATTTGACTGAAAGGCCCTGACCAACCTGCCATTAGCCTTGCTTTGAGCAGGCTGGATGAGATAATCTCCGAAACCTGTATTTCTGTATGACTGCTACAGAGAATAGAAAAGGTCAGTAACTGAAGAGTGGTGGCTGTAGACCTTAGCAAAAGAAAAATGGGCTAGAAGTGAAAGCTAAAACCATTTTATGAAACAGCAGCAGTTTACCAGTAGAATACTACAGGTCTACAGGCTTTGAGCCACATCTGAGACAGAAAAATTTGGGATGGGAAGCAGAACTTCTAGCAGAGAACTGACAAACCCTGATTGCCCTGAAGTCCTTCCAAAATTCTCCATCTGCTGAAGTATGTGGGTGTTCCAGTTCAGCAAAACACGTTAGCTTGCTATGATGGAGCTTCTTTGGGCCCTGGCAACCTTCTGATCCTTATCATGAGAGTAGCTCCACGGCAGCTGTGCTCCCGGAGATCCTGGGCACCCAGTTCTCCATTAAGTGAGACGCAAAGGATTCAAAGCTGGCTTCTGATACAAAGCTGGCTACATCTTAGCACAAATTGATCAAAGCAAAACATTTCTGTTTTCATGAATCAGCACTTCCTAATTAAAAAAAAAAAAAAAATTGGGAAAATTTCCAATTGGATCTATTACATATATCTTAACTTCAACCAAAAACAAAACTTTTAACCATCTTAAACAACTATTGCAACTAATTACATTGTAGAGTAACATGTAGTTCTTGGTATGACTATTTTTAACTCACCAATCAGTATTTGTACAATGTTGGAACCGGCATACTTTCTGACATCCTCGATCCAGCGAGGAATGGACAGGAAAGAGCCCCTCTTGCTGATATCATACGCCAGGATCGCTCCATTTGCGCTGCGGTAATAACTCTGCGTGATGGTTCGGAACCTCTCCTGGCCAGCCGTGTCCCAGATCTGCAGCTAAATTAAACAAAGCATACAGCGAGACACTGAATTAAAAGCTAGGGCTTGATTCAATAGCCTTCTTATAAATCTCCCTTATACACAATACATTCTGGCATCATGTTTTTCTAGGTCTTTGTTCATGATTTAAGGACAATAATATACACTGGAGAACCTTTTGTGGTTGGTTGCTCAAAATTTCTATCTGTATCAGTTGAGACACTCTGGGTTCCTGCAGGTGAGCTCTGATGCATCCTTCTGTGGCAGGTTATGAAATGATCACTTTTGTATGCCCAGCCCTACCCCTTTGCCACCTCCTCTAGCAGAGTTAGAAAAATAAGATCTTAGCCCATAGGCAAGCCGATCCAGTTCATCGCCTGGTGTGTCAATGGAACTACAGGTGGGTTTTCATCAGCTTGTCCTCTGAGCTACCAACACGGTTTTGCCAGCTCTGCTGCAGGGACAATAATAACTGGAGTAGGATGTGATACTGGCATCTGAGAGCACTGAGGCTGCTTTATAAGGAAACACGACACAATTAAAAGAATATATATAGAAAACCGTAAAACTTTTAGAAAAGCCAGGAATTCTAGGTTTCAATGAAGTCAAAGATGTAGTCAGTCTAGTCACCTGTCCTTTTTTAGGTGGTAGAAGAGACATTACATCTGGGCAGAAGGAAGAAATACGGAGATTTTTGCCTAAATCCAGCAGTGTATGAGCTATGAGTTCAGTATCAGGGTTTCAGTTCCCAGTACTAGATGTTCCAGAGGAAGAAGCCAAATAACTCAGAGTGGACAAACACAATATCCTGCTCATAAGGAAAACTTCTTTTTAAAGCCTCTTCTTTTATAGGTTGTCTAATGTCCTAGAACATGACGGCTTATATTCCAGGAGCTTTTAATCTAAAGTAACTGTGGATGTTCTCATTCTCCACTTAAATCTCTAATCCTTTTTGAATCTTGCAAAGCTCTTGGCTTTAATACATAGCAGCAATGAAACCAAAGAATTTCCTTTTAAAATTTTATATATTCTGTCCTTCTGTTGCACTTTCATTTATCATTTGGGGATTGAGACATGAGAGACCACTGCTTGTCTCTTTGTGTCATTCCTTATGTATTCTGCATCTCCTCTTAACCGAGACAGGCCATAAGCAAATATTCTTGGGTTTTTAAATCTTCCCTATATGTGTAGACCTGTTAATTAGTTCCCCTCCCTCTGAACTCATTTCTTTTCAAGTGCAGACAACTAAACACAATGTGCCAGTGATGTTTTATACCAAATTATATGGAATAACTTTTCCATTTATTTCTTTTGCACATTAGTACTTTGTATCTTCTGACTGCTGCATTTTTTAGCATAAATTTTCATTTTGGAATAGGCTGTGCTGATCAGATCACTTTCCTGTGCTAACCAAGCATTTAGATCCCAAATGTTATTTATACAGCTTAAAAGGAATCACTCCACTGAAAAAGTACTTCTCTGTCCTGGTAAGAGTTTTCTCAGAGAAGGGGAAGGGACTGTAATGGACTCAGAAAACCACAGAGCAATGATTATTAACAGAACAGACAGTTACTAGAGACAAGGAAGTTCATGGCAGGTTTATGTAAGACGTTCTCTGTACTCTAGGCTCCCACTAGACCTTTGTGTCTGTTACATAGTTTTAAATCTTAATACGTGATTAAGCAAAGTGCAAACAAGGCTAATGATGATTACCCAACTCTTGGAAGATGTCTGAGAGATTCTGTGCATATAGAATAATTATAAGCTTTTTAAATTAAAAAAAAAAAACAAAAAACATTTTAGCTTACACTTTTCACATAGTATAAATAGAAGGGATTTACCTGCAGAGTGACTGAGCAAACCAGTCTTGGGCCTTGTGCTGTACACTGGGTTTTGAAAACCTCTGTGTAAGTATGTACCATAGAATCACTGAGGCTGGGACAGATTTTGGGAGGTGGCAAAGCCAACTGCCTGCTCAAAGTGGGGTCAAAACTCAATTCGTCTAGGAAGTACTGCTCTGTGATTTTCCTGGAGGACCAAAATGAGTCTGACCAGCCTGTAGTTCTCAGGATTTCTTGCCCTTCTGAATATATTTGCCTTTCTCTGGCACCCCCCCATTTCCACAGCCTTTCAGTGGTGATAAAACAACCTCAAAATGTCACCAACAAGATCTTGCAGCACCCCTACACATTTTTTACTCAAACATTTCTATCTGTGTCTGCAGGACTGAATGTATTATACACAGTTGCTGAAGCCCTGAGTATCCTGCTGGGAACAGCACAGAGGACTGGCCTTCCAGGAGCTCCCAGCCATCTCCTCCCAGCCAGCATCGTCCCAGCCTACGCCCTCCAGGTAGGCTCCTTCCCTTAAGAATCTGAAATTCCTGCTCCCCTACTTGTCACTCCTCTTTTGTGTAAGGATTCTGAATTATTTAGCTCTTTATATTATCATCAGTTTGTTGTAGGTTTGCTTTCATTGTTGAGACTACGGGATACATTAGACCCAAAATCCAATACTTTCTTTGCAAACATATCAACCGACACACATGTTGGTTACTGTTCCATCCCTTCTGCTGGCAGAAGGAGCCAGGTGGGTGTTTATTCTGTTTCAGGGAAAGTCAGTCAAATAAGGGCATGGTTTAACGACTTGCTTCAGCCAAACTGAGACCACACAGTCATCAAAAACTTGCCCTCTCCCTGCACTGAAACTAGGAGCTGTTAATCTGATACAGAGAGCACTGATTTAACTAAGTTTTTTCCTTTTGTTTGAAGGGTTAATACTAATTATACTGAAAGCACACAGACTGCATAGGGAGGAGAGTAATGGCAAAGTTTTCTTGAACGAATCATGAATATGCCCCTTCAATTTAACTTGTTGCTGAAGGTGGGCGTGAGCCGATGCAATAACCTCACCTGAAGCTGAGCACGGAGCCCTTGTTCTGTCTCTGGCAGACGTGTGCAGAGCCGGCAGCTCTAGCTGGTGAGGATCAGTCTGCCTTGCAGCATGCTCAGTGTGCAAAGGTACTTTGTAGGGGGCTAATAACAACTCACTCCTCACAATTTGGAAGCTTGAAAACCTTGTTGTCACAGTGTTTGAAGTTTTAATAACTGTCTTATTTTAAAACAATAAGAACACACACTACAGACATAATAGAGTATGCAAGTATTCTGAAGCAGATTACCTAGTTTAAAGGAAGATGTATTCCTAGAGGCAAAATGTAGCTAATTTGCTTGACAGCATCCTTACAAAACTCTACAAAAAAATATCTCTGTATAGCACAAATCAGTCCAATATAGGATTTAAAAAAAAATAAGTCATTACAAAAATACCAGTTCTGATCATAAGTTAATAGTATTTTCTCCAGTAGGGGTACACAGATACATTTCAAACAATTCTATTGAAAAAGAAACAAGAACTATATATAAATACCAAGCACAACTACAAATTAGACCCATCATTTTACAGTCAAAGTTTTATACAGTCTCTTTGTTAAACTATCTTTACAAACAGGTAACTCTTGACAAGAAATAACAGTTGCAAATTCTTTGGAAAAAAAAAGTTAGTTTTAGTATTTCTCATTTAAAAGCCTCTCAATGTAAGTTAAACGTTAAAAATCAAAATACCAAGTGAACTGTACTAGCCACAGGCTACCAAAAAAGTACAATCATATAGTCTTTCGTATTGTATAAGTGTACCACATATGCAGTATATGACACAAAGTTCTTAATTATTTATTTCCTTTATTTAAGTGCTTCAACTTTGTAAATAACGTGATGAAAGCCATGTCTGTCACTTAGTAACCTTTTAAGCAATTCCTTCTTTGTAATTACTTTCACAACAATTTTGGTGAAAGAAAGAGAGAAGCTGGGATTGCTGGAGGATTGTGTTAAATTCATGTGAAGATACTAAGGGAAACCACCTGTGCAATAAGAGTTTGGTAGCAGGTCTTCAGGGGACCATCCCTAGTGACAAATGAGGACAGGGTAAAGAACACAGAATAAACACCTCTTGTTCAGAAGGAATATGACAGAATACCCTAAGTGAACAAAGGCAATGAGCCACCTTTCTTGTGCTAATTGTTTACAATTGAATGCCCATTTAGTTACAAAAGCTGGTTATTTTGATCTGCTCTTAGCTTTGAACTTTTTTTGGCCAGCAGAGCCCCTAGCACTGGCTGGTACTGAACAGCAAAGCACTAAACCAACTATTAACTCCTGTAAGTTTTTTCATGACTCCATATAACCGCTGTAGAATTGGAGCTTTCCATAATTACTTTAGACAAAGTCTTGAACATCTTTTTGTATTTGCTTTTTTCATCTATTCCTGTTGGGAAGGAGTTAATCTCCTTCAGCCCCTGCCCAGACGCAGGCTGGGCTCTGGCTGCCTGGGGGGCGGCTGTGCTGAAAAGGCCTGGGGGTCTCTGCAGGCAGCAAGCTGACCAGGAACCAGCAGATCAAGGGAGGTGATTATTCCCTTTTATTCAGCACTTGTCAGATTCCAATTAAAATATAGTGTCCAGTTTTGGGCCCCCCACGCAAGGAAGACATTGAAGAACTGGAGCAAGTTCAGGGGAGGGCCATCAACATGGTCAGGTATCCAGAGTACACACCCTGTGAGAAGAGTCTGAGGGAAACAACCTTATTGAGCATGGGAGAGGGACTGGAGATGACCTGTCAGCTGTTGGCCCCAGCCTAGGAAGAGGTCAAGACTGAGCCAGGATCTTCACACTGGCACATGATGGGAGGATGAGAGACACCAGAGAAAAACTGAAACAAGGAATGTTTCAACTTAATGTAAGAAGGAAAACAGAAGGTGGCAAAATTTATGGTGGATCTCTAGAAGAACATTCTGGGGTGTCTGATTAGGCTTGAAGACTCTATTTCTATAGTTGAAACTCTTTCTTTAAGACAGTGGGTGACAGGTTGACCAAAGAGCATGAGTATTATCAAATGGTTTGACGTGGCGTCTTCTTGCATTGATAAACATGTTGTTTATCACAGGTTAAGGCTTAACAAATGGCCTCAAGACACATTAAATAATTTCTCCATCCCACACTTCCTACATAACTTACTAAGAACTTTCCTGGTTCATCTAAACTATCACAGGAGTTCAGGTTTAGTTTTGCTTGTGAAGGAGCATTAAGAATAACGAAGTACATCCTATTGCTGATACCTTCCTTTAAAAAGATAGAAGTGTCACTTTTGTACTATGAATTCTTCAATATATAGCAACTTCCATAAAATTTTCCAGCAATGAAATGGTGGGTGCAAAGACCATGCTAAATGATTCTTAACCAACTGTGTCCAAATCCTGTCACCTCAAATGGCAAACAATAATATACATTTCTGTCCACTGACAAATCACAACACTTGCTCATTAAAAAAAACTTACTGAAACAATATGGAAACTTAACCCATACAGTTTTTGTCAAAAGCAACGAAACCAACATCTGTATGGCAACATATTTCAATTTAAAGCGATATCCATACACAGTTAGGATAAACGGATCCATTCAATTGTTTCCCTACAACATTTTCAGAGAATGAGGAATCCCTGTTTGCTGGGAATGCAGCATTCCTGTTTGCTTTAGCATCATGGGTGTCACAGTAGTTAACACAGAAGAGAGCTACACTCTCCTCTGGATATCAAAGAATATTCTTCCATTGAGTAACCAATAGCTTCATTTCTATTTGTTTAGCAGTGTTATTAAATACAACAGTCAGGAATCAAGACAGTTAACAAGTCATAATTTTATATTACTTGCAATTTGGCCAGATAATGACACATTATATTTTGGGCCATTCTGAAAGGAATATAGTTACAGCCATGAGGCCTGAATCAAAGCCAAGAATCTTGATATCACATGGGCTGAAAAAGCTTGCAAATTAAAGAGTGCAGTGATACATAAAGAAGTATTTGTCCAAAAAATAATGTGTTCGTTTTCAAGTGTTCTGCTGCTGCTTTCTGAAAGATACAGCAAGAGAAAAACTATGGCATAAAGGAAAAAATACTCAGTATATGTAAACCACTATGAAATGACAGCATAAAGTAGATATTAGAGACACACAATTAATTTAAGAGGAAATTCAGTGAAAGAAAGGAATTTTGTTATTACTAATCACAATTCATGTACTTAGGAATTAAGAATGTCCTTGCCTATCATTATGTAGTCTTAGTGCCACCATTTTATAAATATTTTCTTAGAGTGACATAGCAGTTACAAAACATTTTTTGTTCTGTTTGCCAGATGCTTTCTCACACTTAAAGAACAAGTAATTACTTTATCAATAGGACTTTAATCACTATGCATTAAGTCAACAACCACAACTTTTGGGAACTACAGTCTGTACTCTGTAGGATTTTGCCAGCTAAGGAGGATGTATTTTATAGGGCAGAATGCCACTATTTCAGCCTGTTAAACAAGCATATGCTAGAGATTTTTAAAAAATGAAAATAGACCGCAGATATTTCATAAAGCTGAGGGGGGAAAATCTGGATATATGTTGGTCAGAATTTGCCTTTGTGATAAAAATCAAGGTGGTCATCACAGGTAGCTTTGACTTTGAAGTTCCAGCAGAACCCAGTGTGCTAGATCTGCCAAATCCTGCCTGGCTCTGTTCCCCACGGGCTGCCTTCTCCAGCGCCCCCAGGAGCCCATGGCTCACAACAGCCTGTCCCACGGGCAATGGGCCTCTATCATCCCACCAGACAACCCCTCAAATTACAGCTGGAGATCTTGAAACAAGAACAAGAGAAACAGGAGACTGGATGGTGCAGACAACCTTACATATTCTTCCTCTCTGGAAGTGATAAATATTGGCAAATCAGGGTTAGCGCATACTGGGGAAGCTTACGATACCAATACTTTACTGTTTTATTTAAAAAGAAAATGCTTCAGTTATCAGGACTGTCCATTAATAGATCCTTTTTCAAGCATTAACATCTCTTTAAATCTGAAGTTTAGTCAGCTTCAGTAGCTGATGAAGCAGTGCTGTAGTAAGCATCACTTAAGGCACTTGAAATAATGCAGCTTTAAGATGCACAGAAAGCCTTGAGTTTAAAAACAACAATTAAAGAGTTATTTGCAGAACTTTTAGATCTCTTTAGTATCCCAACATGCTTTTTTTTCCCTTATCCAACAAAAATGCATCAAAAGGAAGTGAGACTTAGAATCCTTGGGCTCCAAACGTTTCAGAAACATTATATAACTGCAATGACAACACTTGAAGTTTTAAACAGACAAGGACACTAACACAATTAACCATAAAATGTTTGTTTCAATCTCAAAAGAAGTATCTGGCTCATAGTCTCTGTTGTGTTGTAATACTGTCCCCAGCCTGACCAAAGACGAAGCTTAGGCCATCGGGGATGTGGAGCAAGCATTCAAAAGCTCCGTGGGACTTTTTTCTGTTCTCATCTGAAGATGAGCTTACAAAATATTATAAAAATAGGAGTTGTCGTACTCTGCACCGTTTGCTAAGAAGAAAATAAGCCTTCACATTCCTTACGAAGACACTGTCTTGAGTAGCAGAAACCCATAATGAAAAGGGAGCAGCACAGAAAATCATCACCTGGCATGCTTTTGTATGGATCTTTTTGTAAGGTCAAACTTTATTTTAAACATGTCCCAAACACCTCGATCTGAGGCATCCTAATCAACAATTTATCCGAAACTGTTAAAACACAGTATGTCTCACATGACTGAGCCAGACACAATGAGACACACAGTGTCTCCCACAGAGCACATGTACAGGCTTGTTTACTATGGGGACAGGACATGGTCTGTTTGGAGAGCTAAAGTGCTCCTCCTAGAATCACTGGAACCCACACCAAACCCAAATCTGTCAAATGTGCAAGATACATCTGATAGTAAGAATTTATTTACCTACTCTATAAGGGAGCTCACAAAAGTATTATCCTTGTTTTCCGTTTCCTGTAGCATGCTGAACAATCCTACCTAGATTGGATGGGCTGCTCTGAAAGCTCAATCAAACTGGAAAAGTCTGAGTGGAATTTAAAACTTCACATATAACCAACTCCTTAACAGACCAAAAAAAGAAAAACTCCCAAGCAAATGTTTTCATATTCTAGCTGTGTCCCTGACTCAGCAGCTATCAAAAATATCTATAAGGTAAACAGGCAACAATGTTGGATTAATTTGCCCAAAGTAATGCTTAAAATACTCTTCTTCAATCTGTGCCTCCCTAATTTTTGTTCTAAGGGGAAGTATAGAACATTCCAAGGAAAAAGCCTCAAGAGCTTGCATTTTCTTACTAGTTGTTTTTTTTTTTTTAAACACTTAGCAACAACCCACAGGTTTCATTACAGACTGACTACTAATTCAGGTGTAAGTAGTGACAAGAAGAAAGAGCACAGGTAGGGAGTTGGGGTTATTTCCTGGGCCAGTCCTCTCCTGCTCCCCAACTCTGTGGCCAGGCCCCTGGCACCAGGAACAGCCACATTTGTCACTTGCTATGTGCCTGGCATTTATATGGAGCCAGGCTTCAATCCAAAAGGAGAAACCCCACTTCCAACAGCTCCCTTGCTAGAAAGCACAGAAGAGATTATAACAGCACAGACAGAAAATCCAGGTTTCCTCTTCATCTGCTAACCACAGCTATATGTGATAGGGAAGTGTGTGATACTGCCAAGAAAATAAACACCTTGCCTAGGTGTGCAACTTCTAATCCCCCTCCTTTCCTAAAAAATTTAAGCCTTCATTTCTTCAATTTCTGCAACTTTCTCTGCTTTTAATTATCTGCTCAAAGTTAATTTCTATATAAAAAAAGAATAGAGGACTTTGACACCTACTTTGGTAAACACAGAGTAAAATTCAACTGCAATCACCGTATTTCTGTGTCACCAAAAGCTGTACAGTTTCATTATCTTTCCCAGGCAGTGGCTGCGTTAAATTCTTTTTAGTTCCGCCGGGGATAAGTAAGGATAGCTGTCAGACCCCATTCTGGAGGTGCTTTAAGCCCTTTTTCCTGCTGTTTGATCATCCTGTGCTCAGAGGCCAATGTGTTGTAGGAGAATCTATGCTGCTTAGGGTCTGAGGATAATTCCACCAGGTAAATGTCCTGTCCTCTTTCTAACCCTAACAAGTAGCTGGTTTTCTTCAGCAGAAGAAAAGCAGAGTCAGATTTAGGGTTGATGTGTTCTGGTTTAAGAAAAACTATAAAAGTTGCACTTTCTGAGACACCCTATAAACAGTGATTTAAGATAACTTAAATATGCCTATTTTAGCAACCACTCCTCAGGCTTCTCTCAATGTGCCAGTTCCACATCCCTTTCAGGAAACATGACAGCCCAGCTGAGGTTCCTTCTGGCTTGTGAACAGCCCCTCGCCAGAAGCCTGTCTGACAAGAGGGGTGCTGCACTCACAGCAGAGCGGCGGCAGAGCCCGGCCGCAAGTGAGCCTTGGAGGGGCTTTTACCGGCCTTCAGGCGCTGCTAACGAGGAACCAGCCCAGCCTGCGGCTGCACGGCTGTTCCTGCCCCAGCAAAACACGGCCACGGATGCGCTTGGTCCCTCCTCGCCCGCGGGAGGGCTCGGGAAGGCGGCACCGGCGCTGAGCAGCCCGCCCCGGGACACAGCAGCAGCCCCGGGCAAGTCCGCAGCGGGACGGGGCACCCGGGCGGGCGGCACCGCTCGCCACCGCCGCCTCCTCCTCCGGCAGCCGGGCCGGGGCCGGATGACCCCGCCGGCATCTCGGCGGCCCGGAGCTCCGCGGCGCTGGGGGCGGGCCGGGAGATGAGCCCCGGCTCCTGCCTGCCCCGGAACCGGAGCGTCCGGCCGCTCCCTCCGCCCCAGGCCGCCGCTCCGCTCACCTTCACCCGCTTGCCCTGGATCTCCAGGCTCTTCATGGTGAAGTCCACGCCGATGGTGCTGCCCTGGCGCTCGGCGAAGGCCCCTGTTTTGAAGCGCTGAACGAGGCAGGTCTTGCCCACGCTGGCGTCCCCGATGAGCACCAGCTTGAAGAGGAAGTCGTAGCTTTCCTCCGGGTCGGGGCCGGGCCCCGCCGCCCCCGACACTGCCGGGCCGGGCATCGCTGCGGCCTTGCGCCCGCCGCCGAGGGGAGCCGGGCTGTGCGCAGCGCCCGCCGCCCCCCGCCGCGCCGGGCCTAGCGCTGGGCCCGCCCGCGTCCGGCCCGCCCTCTCTCCGCCTCCCGGGCATGCCCGGCCGGGGCTGGCGGGGTCTGCTCGGGGCGCGGTCCGGTGTAAACCATCGTGTGTTTAGACGGTGTGTTAGAGTGTGTTAGAGTCAGCGGTCGTGAGTTGTGAGTGCACTCGCTCTGCTGTGAGTGCAGCACCCCTCTTGTCAGACAGGCTTCTGGCGAGGGGCTGTTTACAAGCCAGAAGGAACCTCAGCTGGACTGTCATGTTTCCTGAAAGGGATGTGGAGCTGGCACATTGAGAGAAGCCTGAGGAGTGGTTGCTAAAATAGGCATATTTAAGTTATCTTAAATCACTGTTTATAGGGTGTCTCAGAAAGTGCAACTTTTATAGTTTTTCTTAAACCAGAACACATCAACCCTAAATCTGACTCTGCTTTTCTTCTGCTGAAGAAAACCAGCTACTTGTTAGGGTTAGAAAGAGGACAGGACATTTACCTGGTGGAATTTTCCTCAGACCTTAAGCAGCATAGATTCTCCTACAACACATTGGCCTCTGAGCACAGGATGATCAAACAGCAGGAAAAAGGGCTTAAAGCACCTCCAGAATGGGGTCTGACAGCTATCCTTACTTATCCCCAGTGGAACTAAAAAGAATTGAACGCAGTCACTGCCTGGGAAAGATAATGAAACTGTACAGCTTTTGGTGACACAGAAATACGGTGATTGCAGTTGAATTTTACTCTGTGTTTACCAAAGTAGATGTCAAGTGTGTTAGAGTCAGCAGTCCCAAGTGGCACTGATGAGCCATTCATCGCTACCACTGCCCTAGTCCTGCACAGAGAACCTACACAAGTGAGTATTTGTTCACATTCTTGCTGGACTAAGTTTTGTGTTATACATCCTGCTGATGTATTTTACAGTTACTGACACATAGCAGTAAACAGGTGCAATATTACACCATTGAGTCATCCAGGAAGTGCAGCTGATTTGCCTTGTTGGCTTTTCATGTTTAGGTCTGAGCTGGGGTGTGGTTTGTTTCCAGAGTTGTAGGCCAAGGCTCAGGGCTACGGTTTTTCACCCGTGCAAGGTGCTGCACTGTTCAGACACGTCTTTAAAACTGTTAACATCATGTTACCTGTCTTACATACATATGTCTGTGTGAATATTTCACAGAATAGAATAATAGAATCATTTAGGTTGGAAAAGACCTTTAAGATCATCAAGTCCAACCTTTAGCCTAACACTGCCAAGTTCACCACTAAACCATGCCCCTAAGTGCCACATCTACACATCTTTGAAATACCTTCAGGGATGGTGACTCAACCAGTTCCCCAGGCAGCCTGTTCCAGTGCTAGACAACCCTTTCAGTGAAGAAATTTTTCCTACTATCGCATCTAAGCCTCCTTTGGTGAAACTTGAGGCCATTTCCTCTTGCATCACAAACTGGTTATGTGTGTTGAGGTAGGTATATCTGAGGAATCTGGAATTAATCGTGTTTTAACTGCGGCCTGGGTTGTCTACAAAACAAACTGCTCTTCAATGAGTACTTTCCTTTAGATTATGTGGTGAGTTGAGGTGCTTATAAAAATCAGCTTTACTAATAGAATACTTTGACACAGCACACTTTCTTAGTCTGTTCTTTGTAACAAAGATTTTGCACAATTCCATCCTCATAGCTTCAAATGCCAAATCTCAAAATGAAACTGTTTAATGCCAGAGAGTGAGGGTCGAAATTTCCTATAGGTGTTTGTGCAGGATGTGAACAACCTGATCTATGACTCTCATAGACCAACCAGGCCAGCTTGTCTTGAATTGCTCCAAATCAGTGGACTTTTGGGTGGCTTCCCAATGATTCCTTTTCAGGTGTCCATATTTTGGCAATCCATGGTAACCTGCAAGCTAGAGCAGAGGTGTGAGTTCTGTGTCAGGCAGGAACAAAGGCGTTCTGTTCCTGGTAGCCTGCAATACTGACTTCAGCTGTCACTGAATTCTAGGATATTGATCAAACAGGACAGAAAAAAAGGTGTTAAAGAGGAAGTAAGATATCACTGGGCACATGCTGTCATGCTAATTAGGACTTTTTATGTCTTCAGTATCTGAGCAAAGCACTTCAGGGAACTTAGATTATTTAGGAAGAAACATTGCTAGAGATGTCAGTCTCTAATATTTTGAATTAATTGTATGACCTCATTTTAGTGGGAAAATAAAGGTACTACTTCCATAAAGAGAATTATAAATCTATTATTCTTGCTATAGATGATTACAAACTCTTTTTTTCTACCGACTGTCATTGTTACCGCTTGTCATCATGAGTCTTTAACTGCTTCTAAAACGAAGTGTTCCCCAAACAAAACCCATATATTGTCACATTATGTTGTTACACTCAAATGAGGGATCTTTCATTAGTTCTCTCAAGTTGTGAAAGCCATAAATCGTGGTTTGAATGTTAAAATGCTTGTCTCTGATTAATCCTGACTCCATTGGGTTTAACACCTGTTTCATGCGAAGATTAGGAAAAACAAAATGGGTTTGAGTCAATTCCAATTTGTATCTGGCTGTACTGGAGTCCTTCATCAGAGCAGGGAGTGCCAGAAAACACTCAGTAGTCAACAGCAGTCTGTCCACTAGTGCCACTTCAGTAGTTACTAGAAAACAGCACCAAAACACGGGAGAAGGTCCCCTGTACTGGCCTTAGTCACAGTTTCCTTTTCACTCCGGTGACTCAGTTTAACAACACAAGTTACATTTCAACTCTAGCGAAGGGGTTGAGCTTCAGAGCCTTTGCTACAGGTGCAAGGTCGCTTGCGATTGCCGTGTTTGATAGTGGGAGACTGTATTCTATTTCAAAGCAGCTGCTTGAGATCTGGAGTTACAAAGCAAATTAAGTTCTGACCTTCTAAATAAACATACACAGTGATCTCATATCAAACACTGGAAAAACATGAGGAGTCCTGAAATATATTACCCAATCTTGTGCGGCACTGTTTGGAGGAGCAGAGGGTGGGGGTTCAAAGTAAGTTTTGTAATCGTGCAATGACTCTACAAGTTTCTAGTTTGCTGTAATTCTGTGCAGTAGTGAGCATTCATTCTTAATAGCTTCCAGTGTGGATATAGAACAATTGCCAAAATTGTTCTTGAAAACCAAGACTACTTGAATGATAGCTTGGTTGGTACGTTGTTTCTACTGTGTTCCAAGATAAAATTTTCAGCGAATTTCAACATTTCCTCCTTGTATTTATAATGCAGGCATGCTATTTGATGTGTTAGTGCTCCTCATGTGGTCCAAACTTTCTTTGGTTAGGTTTTGGTTAAAATAATGTTTAAGCATCTGTATTTCTGGGTGGCTTTAGATTCTGCTAATGTTATAGCTGTGTCAGCTTGAATGGATTGCTTTCTTCAAGACAATAAAAATAGTAATATATTGTACTTTCTTTTTTAAAAGAGATATCTCCTAAATAAATGTTTACTTTTTATAAGAAATGTAAAATATACAAAGTTTGTCCCTCAAAGCTACAGTGATTGTAGCACTTGGAAGACTCCTGGAATCTTGAAAAATGATGCTAATTGTATCACTTGTGGCCCATTCTAGCAGAACTTTTGCTTTTGCCTGGTCTGTTATTGTACGAGCACAAGTGGCAGTGAATTGTCAAATTCTAAGGAAGCTGCTGACCAACAAACAGGGATGAATTTGGGGTCTAAAACTTCTCTGACCAAGGATTTTTGTGGAGCTCTTCTTCTGGTGGGCCTGCAGAGCCCAGCGTTGCTCTGAGGAGAACGTTTCTGTCTCTTCCATGGGTGATTCCCAGCAATGAAATCGCTTCTGTTACACAGTTGTTCACTTTGTCATGTGTGATGCGTTTGTTACCTAACAGGAGTGTTGAATGTGTTATCAGCCAAGTTCCACAACAAGCTGGTAATTAAAAAAAAAATTAATTGCATTCGTGAAGTTTTCCAAGTTATGCATTTTGAATATTAGAAGCCATAAGCTATTTCCAATTCCTTTCAATTGACTCAGTTGTCATTTGAAATGCTATATTCATATACATAGCTTAATCATCTTCTGGATGAATGCAATGCAAATTCTCCCCTGCTTAGTTTCTAAAAGCTTTTATCAATCTTGGTGACCCATCTGTTTTCCTTGTCTGCATTCTATAGAGAATGAAAGCCAGTCATTGCACGGGTTTTATCTCAAAGAGAGTAAGAAGAGACATACCGCTACAGAAACCATCCCAATTAGCAGAACGGATTTCTTAAAACAGCTGTTAATCACAGTTTGAAGCACCAAGAGTTGCTGATGAAACTGAAACCCCTGGTTCCTCGCAGTCAGGTGCGTTTGGCAAATCATCACAGGCCAGTCCCCTAGTTTTGGGTATCTGTGCAGTTCCTGGAGTTGTTTGTTGCCCTGAGTCGTCTTGCCGCTGTAGATTGTAGATGCGCCTTCAGGAACGTGGAGTAGGGGGAATGGGTGAAACACCTTTGATCAGCGCGTATGCTTGTTAGTGTTCCTCTCTTGCATTTCCAGTGCAACCAGAATCCCACAGAGCGTGCACACAAACTGAGGATTTACCAGTTGGCCTGTGGCTGCACATTCATGAAAAGTTGCTTGAAGTGCTAGAGACTTGGTAAAGAACCACCTGGAAATCTTCATAGCTTGCTAACTTTTTATTCTTCTGTGTGAGATTAACATACCTGCAGCTTTATCAGACATCTTAAAATCTGTGTTTTTACAGTCTCCACGTGTCTGAGATCCTCTGATACTTGTCACAATAGCTGGATTTCTTGGTGTAAACTTTTCCTTTCCCTGGTGCAGATTGCTGAGGGAGCTGAGGTTATTCTAATATATTTGCGCCTTCAAAAATGATGATGCTGCGCATCGATTAGGTAAAGCTTTTCGTACTGCTCAAGTTTTCTTTTCAGAGCTGATGCATTTAATCTAGGAATCAGTTTTAGGCAGTGTAAATTGTCCTCCTTCGGTGTCGTTTTTTGCATTTGTTAACTCTCTTTTTGGCTTAGTGATGTTTTAGTGTTGATGTAATAAAATGAAAGAAAGATTGTAAAACATTCAACAGTATCAGCCTAGATATCTTTATCTTAGTAAGGGCATATAAGGTATGTGAATATGTTTTTTGAAGATATATATTTATATGGGTGTGATATATATGTGTGTGTATATATATACTTGTACATATGTGCCTGTGTGCATATATACTTGAATATATATATATGAACAATTTTCTTCCCAAAACCCACTGTAAAAGTAAAAAACTATTATAAATCTACAAAAAATAGCATGACTGTTGTTGATACTGTAAAAATCACCCGGGGTAAAAACAGAGGTTCGAGTGAGTTAAACTGCAGCTCATTCCTGCATATATAGTCATATAGCTAATGCATCCCAGCTTGTGGCAGCACTTAGATCCTGAGTTCTTTATCTGGTGGTGTTTTTGTTCATTAAAGAAGTTTGCTTTCTCATTTCTCTACAACTGCGTGTTTGGCTTTCAAGACATTCTACCTTCTTCTACTTACAGTTTGTAAAAGGCTTGGGTTTTTTTCTGAGTATGATCTCATGTTAGTGTCTTTGTTTGAAACATACTGTTCTCCATTGCCTTCTGAAATGCGTGAACAGGGTAAGTAGTGGCTGTGAATACTTCCTCTCTTTTCAACATACTTTGTCAGTATTTATGCTGTAATTGCTGCTGCTTCTCCTACGTGAAATCTGAAATGTCTGCATGTGAGATTAAAAAAATGAAGTGTCCCATTTTCTTCCTTTAGTACCATAAGGATTACTTCAGCTCTGAAGAGTTCGTGTAGATGTTTTCCAAGTTAAGACTTATGTCTCACAGGTTTCTTATTTCCTGAGAACTGTTACTTTGGCCTTGTGATTTGAGCAAGTCTAGAATATATCCTACAAACAATGTTTCACTATATCTAGAATATGGAACTGACACGCAGCCAGCAAAGCTTCATTTCAAGTGCACATGCCAGTTTTCCCAAATATTCGAGGGTCTCCATTTGGGGTCTCTGCTCCTGGCAGCCTGGTCCTCCCGGCTCACCAGTGTCGGCTCCTTGTCCTGGGTTCTTGAGTGTGTGTGTTGTCAGTTTGTGCTGCTGCGCAGCAAAAGCCATGGAGCTCTTGCTTTATCTGGTGGAACATCCCGCTTGCCCAGCCTGCAGACCAAGGCTGTCCTGCTTTGCCTCATGGCCAGTCCCTACAGAGCTGTTGTTTCTCTGTTAAATTCCTGTTACATTTTGCCTGGTCTCATTACATTAGGTCTAGTCTGGTTTCTAAAAGACTTTTTGTTCCTCTTATCATACCAGAAGGGGTAATAAGTGTAACAGTTGTCACAATGTCATGGTGCTGTCAGTACTCCCCAAACCCTCCTGCAGTTTATTGCCTTGTGAATTTTCAGCTCTGAACTGCATTGGAACTTTTATCCTCCTCAAGCAAGAAGGCGGTATGTCTATGGCATGGTAATTTAGTTGCCGGACTAATAAAGCTAGGTTAAGAAAACTACTGATTCCAAACATGGATGGTAAAAATAGTGTTAGGGAAATATGGTGTCATTGACTCAATGTGTTTTCAGCCTAAATAAAAAATGTTTTTCCTCTCCTGACTTGTAGCCCCATTTTTGTCCTGAGAGCAAGCGGGATTTATGATTGTTTTTGCCCCATCGCCAGTGATAAAAAAGCCGAGGCTAAATCAAAACTGCAGTATTTGTACCAACTGTTGTCTTTGAATTGCATGGGTGCAGCACAGATTAGAACATGTGAAATAACTTTGCTGGTATGGAATACAGTCCAGATCTTTGTCTTAGTAACGCTGCCTCTGGAGGATTTAGACAAATGAGAAGCAAGGAGGTCTTGCATACATAAAAGGAGAAAATCTGATAAGCAAATGCCTTTTTAAAAAATGAATAGAATAGTATTTTTGTTTTCATTTCATACACAGCACATTTGGCATCAGTTTTGAGTCACTGAACAGTAAGTATAAGAATAAGGAGCAATTTTGTATTACTCATTTGAGATTGTTAATCATACAAATGAATTAATAGTCTATCTGTATGAATTCTTTGCAATTGAGGTGATACATAGACAGTTCAGGTCTAGACATGATTGGTATGAAAAAGATATCTCTGTAGTTTTGGAATATACCTGCTGAGTACTTAGCAATACTGCTATGTTCTCCAAAAAAGTCTAACATCAGGTAGTAATACTGGATGGAGGTTTTAATTTCTGAAGTGAAACTGATTTCCCACTCAGGTCGGTAAGTCTTTGCTTTGTCTTGTTTATCATACCGAGAATGTGAAAGAACAAAATAGTTGGTTTGCTAGAAGAGTATTACACAAGCCTCTGCATTTTGTTTGCATTTAAGCATTTTGATATTCTCACCAAAATGAATATTTTTTTTCAGTGTCTTATAAAAATTTGTCATCACCATCAGGGTGGTAGGATTTAATTCTACCTGAAGTGACTGCAAAGCTCCTTATTTGCTTTGTGAATATGCCAAAAATGATCTTAATTTTAAGATCATTTGCATAGTGCACACAGATAGTTGGAGGACTGATTTTTATACTTGAATGTACTTGGACAATGACACAAGCGAAGGACACATGCGTACCTCGCAGGAGAAGCGTGGAGCTGGTTTGTGTTCAGCTTTCTCTGACCCCGTGCTGAGAGCTCAGCACTAACGTGGACGTTCTGCCTTTCCAGCTCCGCGGGCCGTGTTCTGCCCACTCAAATAGCGTGCTCCCCTTCTCAACTGCTCTCAGTTTCTGTGTTACCGGATGTTTATTTCTACTCTCCTCAAAGTTTTGATCTGGAAAGAGTCAATGAAATTAATTTGTACGTCTGAAGTTCAGATGTAGTCAAATACATGGTTAAATTTGGCCTCAAAAGCTTGTGAATCCTTTGATATATTTCCATGAGATATATTACAAAATCTGATTTTGACCCCTGTTGTTATATTACTGTTAAACTTCAAAGGTATTTAAGTACAATGTTATAGATTTTGCCAAATTCTGTATACAGAATTTGATAAACCAGATCCCTACCTGGTATTTGATGGCCTCTGATGCAGGGACATGTCTCCTTCTGTTTACAGGTGGTATCTCAGTGTTGGGAAACAGAAATTTAAGTATTTTATTTGCCAAACTTAGGCTGCATTATAAAGAAATTATCACTAACACTAAGAGAAGAAAAATATATGTATTAATCAAGGTTAATAAATGTGTTCCTCAATTACATTCATTGTCAGGATAGATGCTGCTACTGATGTATATGTGCATATAGTTACATCACACAGCTCAGTTAAATTTAACGAGGCTGGTAAGGTGTCAGCTCCGATGTAAATAATATAAATCTTGCTCCTCTGCTGAACAGGTTTTTCTTTATTGTTTTATAGTAATTTGACTATAGTTGACAGTTAACTGTCTCAAATGTGGATAAAAAAAAGTACATGTGGGATGTGCTTGGTCCTTTATTATGATACGAAGAGGAGTAGCCAATGCTCAAAAAAAAGAGATTGGTTCCTAGATGCTTGTGCCTTTAAAAAAAAAAAAAAAAATATATATATATATATATATATATATAAAAAAATAAATATATATATTTATTATAAATACATAAAACAGTTAAAATATGGAGACTCACTTGGTCATGATGAAAAGTCCTGCAAAAACAGTTTGTGGTTTAGTATGGTAACCAGGACAAAATGAAGTATCTGTATCTGTCTCGTGAAGCCATATTTGCAAGCAATGAATAAATAGTGACAAACAAAGAGAAAGTAGCCCCCGAAAGAGTGAAAAAAAATAATGTTGCGTTTGCAGCAATCTCTGCTTCACAAGTTATGAGTCTTTTTCAAGTAATAACTGAGGGCTGTATCCTTTGCAGGCGTACGGGAGGTGAAGCATGGCCAGAGCTTCAAGGGTCACTCTCACTGCTGCCATTGCCATGAAAATGGGTCCATACGCTTGAAACCATCGGTAAGCACCTTAGCATGGCATTTACTAAAAAAGTGTTGAAACCAGAATTTCCTGGAGTAGCCTAAAACTCTCTCAGGTTATGCATAAAAGGTGGGCTTTTTCATCCATGACAACAGCAAATAAAATAAACCAACTATTTTGAGCACAAGCAGGAAGACAGAGAGTCATCAGCTCTCGCTTCTTTTCTCCAGGTGTTCACGTTGTTTGGACTCTCACTGATGGCTTTTGGCCTGTTCAGTTAAGTTGGGTTATGGTTGGACTCGATGATCTTGAGGGTCTCTTCCAAACTAAATGATTCATGATTCTAAATGGGGCCTCTCCCACTAAGCTGGTGGGACTTGTTTGGCTCTGGGGGTTGGTTTGTGTTGATCGGGAGACACGTTGGGGCCTCAGGCCTGGTGTGTCTTGCACGGCTTCTGCAGCAGTGAGCATGGGGACAGAACTTCCACACAACTTGAAGTTTCTTGGCTGGAAGTTGCTGTAAATGTGAAATTGCCATCAGTGACATGAATGTGTTGTTTTCCCTCACAAGGTGCTTGAAAGTGCAGTGACCTTAAGTAAAGGTCACTTGCTTAAGTAAAAAATGTTAAGAATCTCTACCCCCAGAAGCTGCTTGAGAAAAAGCATACTGTGTATTTGAAGTATATCTACAAAGGTTTCTCTAACTTTATTGAGGATAGCTAGCAGATTGCCACAGATTTGTTAGTTTTGTTGTCTTTTAGGATTGATTTTGTTGAGTTTTTATTGTTTTATGAAACAATCTCAGAATGATCTCAGACTTTGAGGAACAGGAGAAGAATGGTAGGACCCCCCCGCCAAGTGCTATCTGTTTTGATTTCATTATTTTGTTTTAGTTACTTAATTTATAATTTTTTTCTTTATTGCACCTTGATAGGATGAAGCTACAGTATCAAAGGGGTTAGTGAAATCTTAATTTAGATTAAAGTTCATCATGACTTCAGGAGAACAGAATAAAGAAAACATATGTTGAGTTTTAATATAAAGATTGAGCTGTGTCTTTGGAAGTTGTAGTAGCAGAAAACTCAAGGTCTAAAAATGATTAATCACAGTGAAGAAAGTAAATTGAAATTGTATTGCCAGTGTCCAGAAGTATAGTGACAGCTTTCTGTCAATAGAAAACAATTTGTGACTTTCACCATGTGACACTTGGTGACAGAAGACCTGCATTAAGGCTTTAGGAAAAGTTAACAGTAATTGGGAGCTGGTTTGGAAAATCGCTCTGTCACGTCCCATTACTGAGGGCTTGGTACCCATGGGTGACAAGGCTGGAGGAGCTCTTGTCCCTGGCCGCTCTCAGCAGCCACTAGGTGCCAATGTTGATCCACAGCTGTGACTGAAGTTAAAGGGCTCTGAGATTCTGTTACGCACAATTTGTGTTCTTTTATGGACTGCAGTTGCCCTTTTCCTTCGGGTTGTAAATGTTGCTATTTTAGTTCTAGTCTTGTCAATAATTCAGCTTTTGGTAACTGTATCTGAAAATTATCGGGTTTTGCGGCTGCCTTGCAAACTCAGGGAAATCAAACATCCTCTTGCTTCCAAGCGCTCTGCTGTCTTGAAGGCACCTTTTATGGTGTGGCAACTGCCACGTTCTTCTGCTGATGTGTACGGCTGCTGATAGGAATGCATTGCAAAGGTAGGTTTTATACAGATGTGTCATGTTTCATAGTCCTTCTCCATGGTCAAAAGAGGCAATCTATGAAGCCAAGAAATAAATTATTATCAGAGGCCTAAAGAGGAGACAATAAAAAATGGTTCGTGTAGGAAAAGGGAGCATGTACCCTGTCCCTGCTGACACCGGGGATATAAGAAAGGGCTTTGCATTGGTTTGTTTTTGTTTTTCATGGACTAAGATGAATTATCTGGGTTTCCTTAGCCCTATTTCTTCATACTGTTCAGAGGGAAGAGGACTCCATCCACTTTTCTCAGAGAATGTATGTGTATAAAACAGCGCCATTCAATTTTAATAACTATAGGTTGTTAAAGGACTGGGCCTTTGATGGTCAGACAAGAAAGTCATAAGTAAAGCAAAATGAAACCTGAATGAAGTCCTGTCCAGTACCTGAGACTTATTTTGCCTCCAATGGACTTGCCGTGTCCATCAGTAGCTGTGTCCCTGCTGAGGGACGTCAGCGCTGCTGCCCAGGGACAACGGGCTGGATGAACCACAATGTGCCGCTGGGGCAGACGCTGTGGCAGGGAGCGGATTGCCTGGAAGGAGCTGGGTACAAACAGCAGCCCTGTGGCCATTGCACAACCAAAGCAATTTGTTGTCACACACCCGTTACGGAGTGTAATCTAAATTTAGTTGGAGTCAATGTGACAGCAAAATATTTACATGGGTTCTACTGACAAAGCACTTTTGAAAATGTTTTTTTGTAGCGCTCTGAAGAGAAAAGGCGCTAAGATAAACTGCATTACTGAGATAAACTTAGCGTTACTAAGCATTATGATAAACTTAGCACTATCAAAGGAATCATTAGATAGGAATTGTTAATTTTTCAGTGTAGTCGATGTCTCATGTTGGCAGGCCAAAGTAACAAAATTGTGTAGTTCAGAAATGAGTCATAACGTGCAAGTACGTGGACCTTAAGAGTCCAAGAAAAACAGTTTTGTGAAGCCTCCAATTCTATTTTAGTAATTCCCAAAACAGTGCATTTACACATCAAATCAATATGAGAATGTATGAAGAATACAAGTGTGGTAACTTAGACCAATTAACAATTGTCTTGCTGCTACTCCATTTTGTAAATTCAATTAGTAGTTAGTTCTTATATGTTTTCTAGTTCAATAATGAAAGACATTTCCCATTCACTTGAGGGCATTCCTATGTGTTACTAGTCCTGTTGGCCTGTGATTATTCTTGGTCTTTTGCTGTTTGAAAACGTTCTATCGGATGAATTATTCTGGCTGCAGTTCCACATCCGGTCAATGCAAGCTGTAGCCGTGCAACAAAGGTGGAAAATCACTGTCATTATGTGACATATATATGATGAAACGGCCGGGGTTAAACAGAATAGGAAATATATTTTACTTTGTATTACTCACTTTCTGCATACTTAAACACTTTGACTGGGGGCTAAGGCCTGGTGAGGGGTGGAATCGGAAGGCCAGAACAAAGTGTGTCCCTTCATGTTTATTCACATAAGCATTGGCAGCTGTTTTATAAACAATGCTGTACATTTATTAGTGTCAAATGGGAAAAAAAAAAAATTAAAAAGCAGCAAACATCTCTGATGCATGAACTCAAATAGTGGATCTGGAATAGAATAGAATGTGTACACCAGACAGAAGGAAAGGTTTAAGCTGCTAAACAGGAGTTGTTCAGATGGACCAACACTTTTTGCTTCAATGGTAAGAAAATCTTGAGTGTGTCAAGAAAAAAGGTGATTCACCTGCCATTTCATTTAATAAATGAAGCCCGCAAATATTTTCCACATTAATTGAATTGCAGTTTACGCAGAATTGCATTTAGCACAGATCTACTCCATGTATTACAATGAACTCTTTTAAAATATTTTTTTTCCTAGCTCAATATTTCTGAGTATGGCTACTTATCTTGCTAAATATTGAACCAAAACTCATAGCTTTTAGTTGCAATGAATCCCAGCAGTTATACCTGTGTTACCAAAACATGTGAAAACAGGTATACTCTCTAGTTTGCACTCTTGCAGGCTGGATACAGGCACAGTCTCTGCGATCTGTCCGAAGTCCCTTGGGAACACTGTCAGCGTGTTTTATTGAGATAGCTGACGTATTTTCCTGTCTTTGCACATTGTTAGCAACCGCAGCAGTTTGGTGGAGTGTGTGGCTCAAGCACGACATAGTGGCCTTGCGAGATAAACAGTTGAATGTTGTACTTGAGCCTTCAGTTCCAGCTTTCCCCTTTTCCAAGGGTTTTTTTTTCAGATAAAAGCCAAGTGGGTCAGAAGTGATAAATACAATGGTGTTATAGTGGAGTGTAAAATACTGTCATGGAAGAGATACCCTCCTCTTTCCTCTTATGTGGTCAGAAAACATGTTCTCTCCAATACTACTTTTTTTTTTTTTCCTGTATTCTGTGCCTCTTATTGAATGTGTTGGTTGATATCAGCACAAATGTTTGCTGATTGCTCATTTTTTAAATGTTTGTACAATCAAGGCTCTAAAGTAACTTTACTATTTTATCTATAATAGCAAACTTTTAAGATGACTGTGTTCCAATGCGTAGTTATAACTTCATCCATTTCACCTGAATATTGAGTTTTGGTTTGCTATAGGTCATGGGCTATATCTATTGAGATTAATTGAGCTGCATGGCCTGTTTTTATGACAGGATTGAAAATGCGTATCTGACTTTATAGGCACAAAAGAAAGAGGTAAGCTCTTAGTGATCATGATCTAATTTGGGGAAATAAGAAATCTGATTCAGGAAAGTCCCCATGAGAGACTGCAGAGCTCATTTATTCAGTAATATTCTGCATTAATACAAACTGGTGGTTGCCTTTTAAAAAATTGGATAGCTCAGCACAGAAAATATATTCTAAAATTATCTAACTGCCTACACCACTATGTTCTTGTGTATTTCTTTGAAATTCTCTCCTACAGAGGTCATTTATGTAGAATAACATTCAATAAGGGCAGAGAAATTGTGAACGTTTGTGCTCACCCGATGGAAATGTGCACATAAATCTGAAGACACAATTTTCCTCTGGTCGGCACTGGAGGGTGACCCAGCCTTACAACACCGTGCTGTTTCTGGGTTATATGGTTGGGTTCCTGCAGCAGGGATGCAGCTCTTCATAAAAAGCCAATTCTGTGCTGCACTCGGAGTGCTCGCGGTGCAGAGCACAACGTGCGGCTGGAGAGGCAGAGGGAATATCTGCTGTGTGGAGCAGTGGAGGTGGCTGCGCCTGCACCCCAGGTGCTGCCAGTGCTCACTGGGGATGGCCCTGGGACACGCTGCCCTTGGGGTCTGCATTTTCATGGCCTGTCCTGACATCGGTTTGGCAGGTGACCCAAGCAATAAGAACAGCTGTAACGTATTAGGTCAAGAGAGGTTCTCCTTCCTCTCTGCTCTACCCTGGGGAGACCACACCTGGAATATCGTGTCCAGTTGTGGCCCCTCCGTTCCAGCAGGACAGGGAACTGCTGGAGAGAGTCCAGCGCAGCCACCAAGATGCTGAAGGGAGTGGAGCATCTCCCGTGTGAGGAAAGGCTGAGGGAGCTGGGGCTCTGGAGCTGGACAAGAGGAGACTGAGGGGGGACTCATTCCTGGGGATCAATATGGAAAGGGGCAGTGTCAGGAGGATGGAGCCAGGCTCTTCTGGTGACAACCAGTGACAGGACAAGGGGCAATGGGTGCAAACTGGAACACAGGAGGTTCCACTTAAATCTTCCTGGTGAGGGTGGCAGAGCCTGGCCCAGGCTGCCCAGGGGGTTGTGGAGTCTCCTTCTCTGCAGACATTCCAACCCGCCTGGACACCTTCCTGTGTAACCTCATCTGGGTGTTCCTGCTCCATGGGGGATTGCACTGGATGAGCTTTCCAGGTCCCTTCCAATCCCTGACATTCTGGGATTCTGTATTAAGTGTCATGTGCAATTCTGTTAAAATAGTTCACATTTCAGGTAGCACCTACCAATTTGAAAAAATGCCCAGTGTTGGTCAAGCTATGGGATTCACCATGACATGGGATGAACTGTTTCAGTGTTTAATTATTTTCACTGTTAGATTTTGAGCCCTGTTTCTAGTCCGATTTCTACTCCCAGCCCTTTGTTAACAAATCTTTCTTCATCTTGATTCATACAAGCTGTGATCTTGTAATTCCTTAAATTCCTGCTTATTAAATGAAATTGATTAAGCTCCTTTTAAGATATATTTTCCAATCCTTTATTTGCATTACAGTTTTTTTTTCTGATTCCTCTGCAGCTGATTCTTCTTTATTTGTAGACATTGATACTGAATTATTGTAGCTTATCTAAACACAGAAGTAAATAAATCTTTCTATCCCTAAATAATATTCCCTGTTTTAAAAAGATCACATTAGCCCTTTTCTGCAATGTCATACATGGGTCATTGTTAATGGATTATTTGCCTTCTCCAAATTGAGTTTTCAACCCATCTTTTGTTTCTAGATGTATGATCTTGCTTTTGAATGCTTGGTGCTCCTCCACTTTTTGAGTTTGTGACTCTCCTCTTCTTGTTCCCCACTGTATCACTTGCAGATTAACATTGCAATGGGCATTGTCTCATCTTATAGAGGTGATAGCACATGGTAATTGCATGGAAAGCTGGAACCAGCAGGTTCGCTGGGGCTATTCTGTGCTTGAACAAGGAACCTTGCTTCTGTGACGAGCTGCTAGGTAGAGAGCCAAGCTGTCTGTAGCATCCCAGCAGGTAACCTCTCACACCTAGCTCAGGGATGGGGCTAGGAGGAGCATTTGGAAAACATAGCTTAATTTGAACTGCCAACAGTAGGATTAATTGTTGAAGACCTTCAGAGATCTCCCGTCTAAGCAGCCTCACGTCACCAGAGCAGCCTGGATCACGTCATGCGTTGCTCTTCCTGGAGTCCTGTGAATTATCAGGTTGCGGAGAAACAATGGACTCAAGTCACCACAACTTTTCTATGAGGGTGGGGGGCACAAGAAGAGAAAGAGAAGAAGAGAAGAGAAGAGAAGAGAAGAGAAGAGAAGAGAAGAGAAGAGAAGAGAAGAGAAGAGAAGAGAAGAGAAGAGAAGAGAAGAGAAGAGAAGAGAAGAGAAGAAGAGAGAACATCCTCTTCAGAGCTGTTGTGTAAAATCCGGTGTATCAGATGTCAGTAGTTAAAGTGGAAAACAAGCTCTGGAAATTTCATAGGATTTTAATCAGAAATATGTAGAACTGTAAAAGACATCAAACTTGGGTGAGTATGAATGTTCAATAAGCATTCATTATTTCAGTTTCATGTAGAACACTTTTTTATTGTTCACTCTCCAGGAAATTCAACAATATTTAAAATTATTTTTACTGATTATATTCTTATTACAGTCCATCTTTAAACATATTCAACAAGGGATACAATCAGTGGCTGGCCTATATAATCACAGCAGTTTTGCTGGCAGGAAACTCCTGAACCTGAGGAAGAGATGATTGAATAAGAATGATCCTACCAGTGCCATTGGGACACTGTGAGGGGGTAACAAGTTGCAAACTCACACAGTGTCCAACTGAGAAAAGAATTGCTAAAGCAGTATAGTTGGTGTTCATCTCCATATATTAAAAATTGTAGGATCTGGGGATGTAAATCTTCTTGCTATAAGAGCTGAGAATTCAGTGGAAAAATGCTAAGTTAAATAATTTTTTAAAAATTTAGAAACTGCTTTTCATATGAGTAGACGGCAGCAGAATGAAACTTGCTTGTCAATACATTGCAAGGCTTATTTTTGAAAGGAAATTAAATTAAGCTTGCCTGAGGACCCAGATTTTGAGCCCTGGGATCTGTTTCTAGCATTGTTCACCATTAGAACTAGTGTGTCAGTGCATGTGCTTTTTTGTGGTAGAACAGTTTGATGCTTCTGGTTAATCCAGTGGTAGCAAACAGCTCATTGTGTCTTGTGGTTTTTGGAGGCACACTTTCCCTGGAGTCAGCGCCGGCAGTTGTATTGCCTTAGGTTTATCTGGCAGACCAGCTTTTTCGAGAACTTCAGAGCCCATGCTACTAAAATAAGTGTAATTATTACTCCAGCAATTAAAATGAGGTCTCGCCAGAAGAAGTCAAGACACTTGATTGGGAGAAACCTCTTACAAACCCCCAGCTCGTTCCCAGTCAGCTGCCTCAGGGGTTTCATCCTCAGTGGAGCCGGGCTTGCACACCTGACATTTGCAAGAGAGGCTGCGGAGATGTCTTCTAACCAGAGTTTCAGATACAGAATGTGACAGTCACAGTTCCAAGGGTTGTCAGACATCCTCACCTCCTCCAGGCTGCGCAGGCCATCCAGGGTGCCGGGAGGAACCCAGCTCAGGCTGTTGTTGTGCAGGTAAAGCCGCCTGGTGTGGAGCGGCAAGGCCGGCACTTCCCGCAGCTGCCGCGAGCTGCAGTCGATGTGCAGACCCTTCGATTCTCCCAGGGACCGACAGCGGCAGGGGGGAGGACAGACCTCAGCGTGGCTCGGCTGGAACAGCAACAACATGGCAAATCCCACAACAGTGACCAGCTCTGTCTTGTTCATGCTTCGGCTACCCACGGAAGAACAACAATAACCTAATAAGTATGATTCATTAGCATGTTGCTAAATGCAGAATTACAAGACAGCCAATTCTTTCTCAGGATTACTTGTGAGGTTTAGGTTTTGGGAAGGAAATATTTAGTTTTCTATATTTCCCACATCTTCCTGACGTTATGTAGAATAAATGCAACTGGGAGGGACCACAGTGAGATATTTTGTCTCTAGTTCATTGCTTTTCCCTCATAATTGTGCAACATACCCTGTTTGCCTGAAAATAAGACAGGGTCTTAGATTAGTTTTTGCTCCAAAAGATGTGTTAGGGCTTATTTTAAGGGGATGTCTTATTTTTCCATGAACAACAGTCTACATTTATTCTTGAACAAAAAATCAACATTTATTCAAATATAGACATGTTACCACATTCTGGAACATCATCATAACTCTCCAAATGCTGAATTCCATTGTGAATTTCCTGTGGCTCTATTTCCTTTAGAACCACTGGCCCAAATTTCTCATGTCACGCAATAGCACTTCCCTTAAACGCGCTTGTTTTGTCCACGTCTCCTGCTCATAGCGCACGGGCAACACAACTGGCTGTTCTCTGTCAGGTCTCTGCTTTTCTTGGTGAAGGGTCTGTCTGTCCTGCTGTGTTCTATTGCCAATTAATTTTACTTTTTTACATGTATAGCTGCCTGGACACTATCTAAACTGGCGTTTTAAATGAACTATAACTAGGGCTTGTTTTTGGAGGAGGGCTTATATTTCGAGCATCCTCAAAAATCCTGAAAAATCATGCTAGGGCTTATGTTTGGAGTAGGTCTTATTTTTGGGGAAACAGGGTACATTATTGTTCAAAGTTCTGGAACAGAATGTCGCTGGGAGATGATAGTAAAATGAGGTTAGTTCTGATTTTCTAACTTTCAAAGGTCTAATGTTAAGACTGTGTGATTAAATCAGTTTTCAAAATTGAGCTTAAGAGCTCGAATAATTTTAAATGTTAAAAATCTTCTTTCTGAGAGCATGAAGACTCTAATCAGGAAGGGTGTATCTTTATGTGGCAAATAGTTCTCTTTTTTGCTGCTTTGTAGCTTCATACATCTCTGAGAACATACAGTTTAAGATTTGGATGAATAGAGAATTGGAAATTTTACGTATCTGGTACTGCTTGTCTTCCAGTGCTTTGGGCTAGCAGGGAATTATCCCTTTGCTGTGTCCTTCCCACTGTTGTAGAGCAGATCCCACCAGCCTTCCATCTTAGTCTCTTCTGTTGGCAGTTCAAAACCTCGAAACCTTCCTGTATTTCCTACTGCTTTGCTGAATTTAAAACCACAAAGCTAAGCTTGGGACCAGGTTGGAATTCGAAATACAAAATCCCTCGCACAGGTTGAGGAATTTCCAGTCTTGAAGCTGCCTTTATTTTTAAATACATCCCACAAGTAAAATGTATTTTCTTATGATTTTTCTTCCTCCCCGTCCCCCCTTCATTTGCAATAAGTAAGTATTGAAGCAAAAATATCTGACTGTATATTGCCTTCAACACCGTGTGGAGAATGGCAGATACTGTAGAAAGTGTTGGGTTTTTATACACTATGCACTTAAAGGAAGTTCCTTTTTAAACTGAAGAAGATGGAAACATTTGTATAAGTTTGTTTGCAGGCAAGTGTTAGAAGCACGTTGACTATGAATTGAAAATTGGACTGGACAAAGCCTGAGAAATAACAAGCAGGTAGAACAGACCTATTAACAGCAACAAACACAGAGGAAAAGAGGTTTTGACATACTAAGGCGATAAGAACCTTAAATTATACTCGTGTAGAATGGAATTTGGAAAAAGAAAATCTTCAAAATAATGTTTTCAGGTGTAGAACTGAAAAAAAGAATATTTTTTCCCTCTAGGAAGTTCTATTTAATGGAAACTAAAATTGTAGGAAAAATGATTGATTTTGTTTTAAATGAATTTACTTCCATTTACTTATAAGGATTATGTGATTAGCTTCTCAAAATGAAGTTAGACAGCTCTAGATTCCTATGTTTTAAATTGGATTAATGCTACATAAAATTATACATTTCATCACAGAGAAGCTGAAATATTAATCTAAACTACCTCCTATATCTTTGTTAGCAAGCAGTTAGTCTAAATATCTTTGATCTGAATTTAGATACTCATTTTTAAAAGAAACCTACTAAAGCCGTTTTTTCCAAAGTAGACATCTCCAAAGGACAGACCATGTCATCTGACTAGAAAAAGTTAAGTAATATCTATAGAAAAGACAATCTCTTCTGATTTAATATATACACAGCAAGAAATTCCAAATGAAATAAAAATAAGAACCACAGCCAAAATGCAGGAAGGGAGAGCTGTGCAACCGTCTGACTGGTACTTACCCCTATTTCTTGGCTCTCGATTCCGTCCCCCGGCCGGTGAAGTGTTGCAGCACAGACAGCAACTGGTGCTGGATTTTTGAAGAGTTAGGGGGAAATGTGGTCAAGCAGATGCAGAATAGGAAACCGTTCCGGTTGGAAGATGCTATATATGGTTGACACGTGTCACTGCATATTGTGCTTGGGGCATTTTTGTATTTTCTGTAGACAGGAGGAAATGCTTTTGAATATTGCTTTTTTTTTTTTTTAATTGCTAATATATTTTTCCTATTAAAACTGACAATGTCTGGAAAACCTAAAATGACTGAAATCTAGTGGGTTTTCTTCCTTAGCTGTGATAATCTACAGGTATAAAAATTAACTTGAGCTTCAGCTGCTGACACATGCAAGTACCCAAGAAAGATCCAAGGCAGCTGAAGGTAGAAATGAAATGGAGTTGTTCTGTTTCAGTCCCAGCCAGGTGTGGTTGATATCTGCCTTGCTGCTGATTAATTACAGTTCGTAAAAACACACCATAGTGTCAAAATAACTTCTGTTAGTCAGATTAGATCACTAAGGGATAGAGAAATGTTAATGCTGTTATGTTGAAATAGTGGCGAAAAGTCACCATCCCTGAAAGGGTTTAAAAGATGTGTAGATGAGGTTCTTAGGGACATGGTTTCGAGATAAACTTCGTAGTGTTGGGTTAACAGCTGGACTCAACAATCTTGAAGGTCTTTTCCAGCCAAAATGATTCTATGATTCTCTGAAGTACAGTATTTAATTCTGGTCACACATGTTCAAGAAAGACGAAGCCCACAAGTGAATGGAAGGTTTCTGTGGGGGTCAGGGCTTGGAGGAGCTGTGTTAGGTGGAGAGGCTGTATCCTGCACCCTGCCACGTGGAGCCAGGCGGGGATCCGGGCTGTGAGGAAGGGTACGTGTGTATGGATCAATTCCTGCTTTGGTTCTTGTGATATTCTGTGGAATATCATTTATTTGTAATATCCTAGTTTGGTTTGGAGTTCAGAACTGAATTGCAGAGTAGTGTAAAAGAAAAACAAAAATTTTTTGTTTTTCTTTTTTTCTTCTTTTGTACATGAAATTTTGGAATAGAACTGCCATAAGTTTTCCTTTGCTTTAGCTACCAAACACAAACACTCTAGCATTAAGATAGCAGTTTACATTTGGAAACCCCATGTGTTGTGGAACTGCTGTTGAATTCAGACTGGTTCTTGTTTTGTGTGGTGTTTTGGGGCCAAGCTTTGAGCTGTGTTCCGCATTTAGAAACAAAACCCAGGTGAGTTTCAGATGTTACAGATGTGCTTCTGAGCTGTTGTCTCTTTATAACATGCTGTTCTTGGCAGAAAGGGAAATTTCTGGCATTTCATATTATTCTGATAGAAATTCTTATTCTGTAATTCTTACTTCCGTTTACAGTACTTTTCTTCTTTAAGTCTCATCAGGTGCCAGTAGCCTGAAGTTTGATAAGAACTTCCTTAAGAAAATGCCTTAATGTGTATCTCTGCTCTTTAGTATGTTAAAAGGTAATTGAGACATTGCTGGAGGGAGAAGATCATAATACTGCAGCCCCCTTTTGAAATTCCATCTTTTCGATAAGATGCGGAAAGTGATTCTGCCCATGTTGAAATGAATAGGCCATCTGCCTGTCAGATGTTCAACAGCTGGATCTGTGAGCAGACTGCTAGTAGTGGGAAGATCCTTCTATTTTAGGGGTTGTTACATATTTTTTTTGGAAAGTATGACACTAGGCCATAGTTTTCATAAATGTCAGTCTTCCCTTGTGCCTATTTCCTATATCATGCAACCTATGCCATGTGCCATTCACAGAATGAAAATGTTCCTGTTATGTGATGAAATCAAATGCTGCATCTTCTTGCACTGAAATGGATGAATATATTTGGAACCCTCTGGACTCCACACTCAGATCCTCACCAAAGTAAAGCAGTAAAGCATTTGACACAGTCTCCCACAGAATCCTTGCTGCTAAACTGAGGGAGTGCGGTCTGGATGAGCGGGTAGTGAGGTGACTGTGAACCGGCTGAAGGGGAGAAGCCAGAGAGTCGTGGTCAATGGGGCAGAGTCCAGTTGATCCTGTATCCAGTGCAGTGCCTCAGGGGGCAGTGCTGGGGCCGGTATTATTCAATATATTCATCAATGACTTGGATGAGGGAACAGAGTGACTGTCAGCAAGTTTGCTGGTGACACCAAGCTGGGAGGAGTGGGTGACACTGGAAGCTGTGCTGCCATCAGAGACCTGGACAGGCTGGAGACCTGGGCAGGGAAAAATTTAATGAAATATAACAAGGGCAAGTGTAGAGTCTTGAATCTGGGCAGGAACAACCCCAGGTTCCAGTGTAAGTTGGGGAATGACCTATTAGAGAGCAGTGCAGGGGAAAGGGACCTGGGGGTCCTGGTGGACAGCAGGGTGACCATGAGCCAGCACTGGGCCCTTGTGGCCAGGAAGCCAATGGGACCTGGGGTGGGTTAGAAGGGGGTGGTCAGTAGGTCAGAGAGGTTCTCCTGCCCCTCTGCTCTGCCCTGGGGAGACCACACCTGGAATATTGTGTCCAGTTGTGGCCCCTCAGTTCCAGCAGGACAAGGAACTGCTGGAGGGAGTCCAGCGCAGCCACCAAGATGCTGAAGGGAGTGGAGCATCTCCCGTGTGAGGAAAGGCTGAGGGAGCTGGGGCTCTGGAGCTGGACAAGAGGAGACTGAGGGGGGACTCATTCCTGGGGATCAATATGGAAAGGGGGAGTGTCAGGAGGATGGAGCCAGGCTCTTCTGGTGACAACCAGTGACAGGACAAGGGGCAATGGGTGCAAACTGGAACACAGGAGGTTCCACTGAAAGATGAGAAGAAACTTGTTCCCAGTGAGGGTGGCAGAGCCTGGCCCAGGCTGCCCAGGGAGGTTGTGGAGTCTCCTTCTGTGCAGACATTCCAACCCGCCTGGACACCTTCCTGTGTAACCTCATCTGGGTGTTCCTGCTCCATGGGGGATTGCACTGGATGAGCTTTCCAGGTCCCTTCCAGCCCCTGACATTCTGTGACTCTGTGATTCTGTGAAGGTGTCTCCTGCATTCCTCGGCTCCTGGCTCACATGGAGCTGGAGAAGCAGCTGTTCAGGCTCTGGATCTGGTGCTTGTGATGAGGACAAGGGGCAGTTCCCTCAGTTCTGCCTGCAGGGAGAAGCTGCCAGAAGCCAACTTAAAATCCAAGGCGTTTACATTAATGATTTTAGGGCTGTAGCTTTTTGTAAGCCAAATGTTTTTGGTTTTGTTGTTTTGTTGTTTTGTTTTTTTTTTTTTTTAATTTAAGAGGATTTATTAAGACCCAATCTGAAAAAATAATAAACAAGTTAGAATCTACTGTAATCTTGTTATAGTCTGAAAATATTTCTTCCACAAAAATGAATCCATTTGAACATTTTGTGAATGAGAGAGTCTCTGTTTCTTCTCAGTGGAAAGGTATTTCTGAACACTCTTGTTTCCCAGCCAAAAACTCTCGCTCCCTTACTCCCTGAAAGCACAATTTCTGGCTTCCTTTTCTTCTGAGCCCTTGACTTTTCCAGATAGTTATGTGGCTGCTGCTTCTGATTGCTTACGCAGGGAGAAAAAAAGGGGGAATTGCTCGTTTCCTTGCAGTTAAGAATAAAAGCTGCAAGTTAAAGATAAATGTGCAGATCAAACGCGTGACCTGCTAAGAGGAAATTTAGGCAGCATATGCCATTATTTTTTATAGAGGGTTTTAAGGAGTTATAGTCATTGATTGCTGTCAATGACCTATTCTTGACCTAGAAAGACAGAAGTCTTGCTGAAGCACTATTTCCAATGCTGGAAAATCTTGCCGCATCACATTGTCAACAGACGGCAAAAGTGCTTCGTATTTAAGTTCTATCACCTTGATTAAATCTGTTCCTTCATATTTTCAAAGAGCTTGGTGAGAACAGACTAAGCAGAATATTTCTTCATAATTGGATGTGAGTCACTGGTAATTCATGAATTATACAAATGAGTGAATAAGCAAAAAGAAGGAGAAAAAAAAAGGATCAATCATGAAATTCATTCACACATCAAGGAATATTGCCTGCAGAAATGAATTAAAGAAAAGCTGTGGTTTCTCTCACATCAGGAGTTATTGTTGCCCCAGGGCCAAAATATTCCTGTTATCTACTGCACCCTGGAGAACCAGCCTGCTAAAGCCTTTTCAGTATTTATACAGAGAACAACTCTGATTTTCGTCCTGCCCATGTTCTACTTATTGTGTTGTTTCCCACTGCACATTTATTTTGTTTTTACCTGATTGAATTTTGCCTCTGTCAAATCAAATATCCCATTTCCTCAGAAAATTATTACACAGGCAGGTAAACTCTTGTCATTTAGGAAATTCATCTCCCAAATTGTTCTCCACCCGTTTCATAAAATAATTCTTTCTCCTTCCACATATTGTCATAAATAATCTCCCTCCTTGCTGTTTTCACTATTCAGAGCTGTGCATGGTTGTGCGATCGTCAGCTATCGCTTATCTTTCCACTAGGTGTCATTCAAGTTACTATTTTTGTTAAATGTTGAGCATATACTCTCTGAATCAACCTCTAAATATTGTTTATCAATTCAAAATAATTATCTGAAAGACTGAAATATTATATCCTTTTAGGATATTACCTTTTCCGTAGCCTCAAGGTAAAAATGTAGCAGAGGTGTGTATTACGTGATCTGTTTAAATCAGCCAAAGAACAGCCGTAAATGACCCTTGTTTGAACGCCCTGGTAACGATGCAGTCCAGCCTGCTAAAGATATTTATTACTAAGTGTCTTTCCCAGGTTACTGGATACCAGCTGCAGTAGGACTGTGAAATTCCTGAGATGAAGCAGCACTCTGAGTGTTGTGGTGTGTTCTTGGTCAAGGAGTTTGCTGATAAACAACATCAGTCTTGAGCCCCATGAGCTGAAGTCCTGTGCTTTTCTGCTTGAAGAGCTGGAAATGTGGAAGGCAGGGCATTGAACTGTGTGGTCACACCGAACCCTTGTTCTTGGAAAGATCAATTAGAAATTAATTAGTCTCTTATGTAAAAGACTATGTTGGAAAAGCCCAAGTGATGAGTTTACCGTGGTAATTCATTGTAGAATTTAACTCACTGTTCATAACTGATGATTTGTTTTTATGTTGCTGTTTATAAAGCTATGACTTCATGTTTTTTTGAAATAAACCAGTCAACTCTGGATATCTTTTCAGTGATGAATTACATTTTTCTAGATGTGAGCAGCCACAGTCGTGTTACTCCTTCCATACTAACGCTGTATTTACGCACTGTGCTGTTAAAACTTGCAGCTGTGCCCAGTTATGTTCTTTGTGCTGCAGCGAATGGCAAATTTTTGCCAAGACTTCTGATTGCACCGGGAGAGCCACAGAAAGGCACTGCAGACAGATGGGGTCCAGTTCTGCTGGGTTTCTGCTGCAGAGCAGAGGGGCTGTCAGGACCATGTACCCCAGCAAACCCACCCATCCCGCTTCGAAGGTGTTGGCACAACTGCAGAGTTTGCCTGTGTCAGGAACAACGCTCTCAAACTGTCTTACCGCACAGGATTTGCTTTAGTATGCCACATAACATTCTTGCCTGCGAGGGCGAAGAATCATGGACTCCACACAATCCAATATGAATTCAAGCGAAGCCGTTTATTACTTGTTATAACTCTCCTTAAATATCTTTTTGACCTGTCCACGCGCTGTCCATGCATCAGAAGGCTGCTTGTAATTGGTCAATAGCTGCTGTTCACGCGCTGCAAACTAACAGGTGATTGGATTATACAATTCTTACATAAGCTCTAATATTAAACAAAATGTATCTATATTATAGGTGACTTGCTGACTCTTTTCTTCACTAGACAGTCTTTCGTTTTACCCAAGGTTGTATAAAGTCATGTAAGACACGTAGGCTGCTCGACTCTTGCTCTCTTGCTCTCTTGCTGAATACATAGGCCTCAGAGGCCTGTTCAGTTCAATTCCATGCGATGTCCATTAACTTCAAGAAAATCACTCAAATCTCCCACACTTACCAACCCCAGTTTTCCAATTCTTGCACTGCATTCCCAAACTATGACATTTGCATTTTAAAAAATATACTATGTTGACTTGGTGTTTTGAGGCATTAAAGCTCACTTTTTCCAAGTTCTGCTGATAGTCGTTAAGGCTAGATATTGTTAATGAAGGCTGAGATTAACCTCTAGTCACTCCAAGAGTTGGGTTCTGAAGGAAATCTTTTATATAGTGTGAGCTGTGATAAAATCACAAAAGCTGAAAATGCTCCTGTGCTAATCCTATTATTTCTTATCGCTGAATTCTAATATATGAAGAGTTTGGAGAGTTAGTTTTACCAAGCTGGGAGATGAATTAATCATATAGTCACATACAGCAGGGAATAAATAAGCAGTGTTCCTCTGAGGAGGGTTGTAAATTCATTAAAAGATGCTGCAAGTCTCTTCCTGCATAATCTAATTATTTCTTCACCCTCATTTACTCTCTAGCTCAAACACAGTGTTGATGGCTGTACTTCAGTGACACTTTCTACATTGAACAGAGCTAGTTGGGGGTTATTTATAATTTATTTCCACATCAGTTCTGATGAACCTCAGTGGTTTGATGTTGTCCTGCGATGACACTGTTGTGTAGTTGTCTCTGTGCTGACAGGCACTGAACACCCGCAGCATCGCACAGAACACCCGCAGCACCGCACAGAACACTCGCACAGAACACCCGCAGCATCGCACAGAACACCCGCAGCACCGCACAGAACACTCGCACAGAACACCCGCAGCATCGCACAGAACACCCGCAGCACCGCACAGAACACCCGCAGCACCACACAGAACACTCGCACAGAACACCCGCAGCATCGCACAGAACACCCGCAGCACTGCACAGAACACCCGTAGCACCGCGTAGAACACCCGCAGCATCGCACAGAACACTCGCAGCATCGCACAGAACACTTGCAGCACTGCACAGAACACTCACACAGAACACCCGCAGCACTGCACAGAACACCCACAGCATTGCACAGAACACCCGCAGCATTGCACAGAACACCTGCAGCACCACACAGAACACTCACACAGAACACCCGCAGCACTGCACAGAACACCTGCAGCACCGCACAGAACACCCGCAGCATTTAACAGAACACCCGCAGCATCGCACAGAACACCCGCAGCATTGCACAGAACACCCGCAGTATTTAACAGAACATCTGCAGCATCTCACAGAACACCCGCAGCACCGCACAGAACACTCGCACAGAACACCCGCAGCATCACACAGAACACCCACAGCAGCGCGCAGAACACCCGCAGCACTGCACAGAACACCCGCAGGGTGAGAGATTTCAGTCTGCAGACAAGCGCAAAGTCCCCTCCTGTCGGCAGCTTCCAGACTGGAGCCCGGTCTGGCGCCTTGGGGGACCCCAGGGATCACGAGTCACTTTGGTTTTACAGGAAAGATAAAGGCTGTACTTTTCTGTCTTTTCTTAACATTCAGGCTGGTCGGAGCTCTCAAAATCTCAATTTTTTTTTTTTTTTTTAATAAGAGCTGATTTCTATTATATTGGACATGTCAAAAATTTTATACTTTTACTGCAATATTACTGTCAAGTAGGAAGTTCAGCTCATGTTGGTGACTCCCGCTGCTGCAGGCAGCATCAGTCTGCTCTTCCCCCACCCACCCACACCGCGTGTGCACTGTGCATTCAGTGCTGTGTGTTGCCCCACCACTGCAGTGCTGCTGGGGACAGTCTGGGTGGCTGTGAGGATAGTGGGGAGGGCTGATACACCAGCTTTGCACAATCAACAGTGACTGCTGGTGTTGGATGCAGCTCTCAGGGGAACCGCAGCTTCTGGTCCTTTTGTCACAGAACGAGGAGCAGCCGCCATTTTCCCGCCTGGCTGCTGCCTCTGCACCGCGGAGCCTGTGGAGAGAGGAGGCTGCTGAGGCCTCAGCTGCAGGCGGGACACAGGGCCTCTCCTCCGCAGCACGGCCAGGGCTGGCAAGGCTCCCCAGCACCACGGGCTGAGCTGCTGGCCGGCCTGGGCCGAGGGGGACCCCTGCACCTCACGGCACCACCGAGCAGGGGGATTCCTCCGCGCAGGTTCACCTCCGGGCAGGTTCACCCATCTCTTTCAGGCCATGGCCATGGGGTCCCCCAGCCCCTGGTGTCCTCACCGATGGTGGGGGGACCCTGTGCCTGGCTCCTGCCAGCCCCGAGGGCATCCAGGGCTGTGCCTGGGGGGGTTGATTTTGGTACTACCAGGACATATGTTAATCACCACAGTCCCTCATTATTTGTGAAGTTTTGGACATGATGGATGAACTCCTCTGCAGCACATCAGGCACTGGTGGAAACTCAGCTTGGAAACTTGGCTTTTTCCACTGCTGTGGAGTAGCATCCAGAGCTGTTCCCAGGCCTTGGAGATCAACCAGCACTGGTCCCCCGCGGGGTTTGATTTTCGTACCACATGGACACATGTTCAACGCCTCAGTCCCTCTTTATTCGGGGAGCTGTGGACATGGTGGATGAACTCATCTGCAGCACGAGAGGCGCTTGAGGACACTTGGCTTCTGCTTCTGCTGCTGCTGCGGGGGGGGCGAGGACAGGTTGGGGAGGCATCCAGGTTGTGGTGACGGTGGGAGCACAGGTTTTGACTCCTTCGTTTGGATGCCGTTGTTCTCATCCTGCTGTTGCAGCAAAGCTGGTGATGGTTCTGGAGGCCGTGGTGGTTCTGGACAGGCCAGACACTCTGTTTCTATTTCCAGCTGGTCTTGGGGGCCGCTGGGCTGGCCCCACCACTGTGGTCCTGCTGGGGACGGACTGGGGGGCTGTGAGGTCCTTCTGCCACAGAACAAGGGACAGCCGCCATATTCGCGCCCGGCTTCTATATCTGCATCGGGGAGCCTGTGGAGAGAGGAGGCTGCTGAGGGCTCAGCTGCAGGCGGGACACAGGGCCTCTCCTCCGCAGCACGGCCAGGGCTGGCAAGGCTCCCCAGCACCACGGGCTGAGCTGCTGGCCGGCCTGGGCTGAGGGTGACCCCTGCACCTCATGGCACCACCGAGCAGGGGGATTCCTCCGCGCAGGTTCACTGCTCAGGAGCGGGTGACAGTGAGAGTGTGGCTTTCTTGGGCAATCTCGTCCCCTGCTCCTCCTCGTCCTGCCCTGGCTTTGCCTGTGCCTGCCAGTCCTGGGGCTGCTCTTGCCCAGGCAGGGTCAGTTTGAGCTAAGCCTGGCCCCAGTCAGAGCGGGCTCCTGGGAAGGCGGCCCAGGCATTGAGGCCAACTGAAGCATCTGACAGCAGCAGAATCCTCAGCAGAGTTCTTTGGTCAGCCAGGAACTGGCCACTCCGCAGCAGCCTGAGTAGAAATTCTTTGTGGTACATCAGTCACCTAAGGAAGCAGTGGGGGGAAAAGCAATAACTTACTTCATTGCCTTCATCCAGTCCCGCATCATGACAGAAAACAACACAACTGCAAGTAACATGGAAAACATGGCTGCCACTGTGATTATAATGCAGATCTTTTTCCAAACAACAGGGCTGAGAACACTTGCACTCCCCTGGGGATTGGGAGCACCTGTGGTACTCTCGCCAACCAGATCTAGAGGAGAAATTCAAGATGTTAGTCCATCCTGTGCACCACTGCTAAGCTTGTAGCACCTTCAATATGGCCAGTGAGTTCCTGGTTTCCCTGGGTGCTGCTGCCTGGAGGCACCATCCCACCCTTTGGGACAGGACTCCCACCCTTTGGGACAGGTTGTCCCACCAAACAAAACCCAGAAGGCCAGCAGGACAGCACGGGGGGAGCGCAGCTGCTTGACCGGTCACTCCTTTGGGGGACACGGACAAAAGTGCCAGCCCCAGCTCTGCCCCCGGTCCAGCTCCCACAGCCGCAGGGGACGGAGTCCGGCCCTCTCAAGAGGGACATGAGCCTTGCGCTCCCCGTCTGCCTCTTCTCCTGCGTGGGCACCGCTTGCAGCCACTCCGGGGTTTTGGGATGTGTCTCCTGTTCAGGGACCCCACCAAGACGCTCAGTACCTGAGTTCATCCTATGGAATTCATTTATGCTGCTGTGCTGGTAACCTCCGGGCCTTGGCAGCCCTGTCAGAAAGAAGAGACGAGAGGTAAAGCCTCAGCACGGCCCAGGCACAGAGGATGCAGGGGGACGGGACGTTCCCTCTATGCTGCTGCCCGAACTGGCGGTCAGGGCATCGCTCTGGACCTCAGATCCCGGGAGGGATCCTGCTCGGTGCTGCTCCTGTGCCTTGAGCCTCTGGGGACTCAGGGCAAGCTCTGGGCCGCAGCTACAGCGGGAGGTACGTTTGTGCAACAGTCACATTCCCCATCATCTGCAGAACGTGGCCCAGATGCCTCGAGCCCAAAGCACTTTGTGTTTTGTCGGTGAGGTGACGTGCAAGAGCGGGCACTGGGGGAAGAGCCTGCTGACACACAGCCATCCTGACGGGTGCCACTGGCTGACCATGCGACAGTGATTACCTGGCATACCAGCGGCTGGCATCGCCTCTGCTGCTGCACCAGAGCCGGGCAGGGAGCTGCGGCTTCCTTCTGGAAACGCCTCCTTCCACACAGCCTCGCGGTTCGTCTCTTGAGAAAGAAAGAGGGAGGGCTGGATCAGATGGAACCGTTCCCCATGAGGGACATGGTATCTTCGGGGGGCAAGACTTCTCAAAGGCATGGCTAAGGTTTAGAAACCAGGGCTGGGCTTTGGGGCTGCGCCTGCCGGGACACCAGGAAATCGCACGTGACCTTCGGGTTTGTGTTGCACATTGTGGGCAAAATGTCAAGTGATGCTGAGCGCCGTCCTTCAAAGAGAACGGGAAGAAGCTGCAGCCAGGCCAGCTGGGGAAACAGCCCTTTGGAGAAGACTCCTCTGCAAGGCCCTCCTGCCCTTCCTGGAAGCACCAGCACTGACCACATTCACCCCATCCCAGCAGCTGCCCCTGGCACTCGGCTTGAACCACAACTGGCCGCACAAGCCCTGCACCGTCTCTCTGGCAGCTGCAAGGTGTGACACCAGCATCGCTGCAGTGGGGCCCTGATCGACCCCTTCCCACTGTACAGCCTGTCCAGTACCTAAACCTCCAGATGCTGAGCCTTACAGCTAATTCCAAGTAAAATATACCCACCGTGTGCTCTGTGCAGTTCGTCCAGGAGTTGCCTCATGACTTCTGATGGATCTGAGGTTGTTTTTGCTTCTTCAGGTTCATACATTGGCCTTGGAAGACCTTAGCAGCAAGATTCAGTTCCAAGTGAGATAAATACATTATGGAAAAACAAGGCAGAGGTTGTGGGGTCAGCACAGACAGACTGCTCACCCCTGGGACGCCAGCCAGGCCGGAGCCCAGCACGCTGCCAAGGAGCTGGAAAGTTCCTTCCTTCGGGATCATCTGTCAATAAAGAGCCAGAGAAGCTTCCATCACCTGCTGTGATCTGCATGGGCAGCACTGAATGGCAGAAGCGGTGAGGGGACCGCGCGAGGAGAGGACACACACACGAGCAGGTCTCTGTCCTCACACCCGCAGACCTGCCCGGCTGCCGGACCTTGGGGCTTGGAGCTGGCAGCTCCCAAAGGGAGGAGAAAGCCATGACGTACCCACGGCATGTCCTGGGGGCTCGGTCCTGGAACCCAGATGGGATCCTGGATCAGCTTCGCCCACAGGCTGAGCTGCAAAGAAGCGCAGGACACACCAGCTCCCGTGACACAGTTCAAGATGCTGCTTCAGCTCGGAGTGGCCGGGAGCGCAATGCAAAGACGGGATTGCTCCGCGGCACTCGTCCCTCCCTTCCGCTCGGGAGCGTGGGGCAAAGGGTCACCATGTGCCTGCAGCGGCACCGTGCTGGGACCAAACGAAGCCCGTGTGGACTTGCCGGCAGAAAGGACTCCCTGGAGCTGACAGCAGCTCCAGACTCAACCCGAGCCAGACGCTGACCTGGCATTGGGCACCGGGGCAGCTCAGGCTCCGAGGGGCCGGCACAGGCAGCTTGGCAAGGGACAGCGCCCCGGGACACATCACTGAGCCTGACCCCTTCCCTCTCGGCTCTCCTCCCTGTCTGAGTGGGGGCCACACAAGGAGCAACTTGCATTTCACATGGAACTTACCTCCAGGATACCTCAAGGGCTCCGAAACAACCTCCAGCCAAGAAGCTGGATAATCGTTGCCACCAGCCTCATCTAGAAACAATCACATAGGAGAAACGTTTCCATTGCCCGCTGGGATCCACCGCAGCCTTAGGGAACTGCAGGCACTGGAAGGGGGTCTGGCAGCCACGTGGGAGCCAGTTGGAGTTGGACATTGCCAAAGCTGCAGAGGGGCCGGTGACCTCTTGGCCAGCTCTGGCTGCTCTGACACACTCTGTACAGGCCACGAGAAACAGCTCTTGAGGGAGGATGGACCAACAGACGGTCCCTGGGGGCTTCCCTCCCGGGAGAGCTCTGGCACACAGAGGAAGCCTCGCAAAGCACTGGAGGGAACAACCATCACCCACACTGCCCGGGAGAAGAGCCCGCGGGCCGTGAAAGGCTGCACCGCTCACCTGCTCCCCGTGCTCGCCACGGAGCAGCCTGGGCAGGCCCGGCGTGCAGGGCCAGCAGGAGGAGGAGGAAGAGGAGGCGGCGGGTGGGGAACATCGTCCCGTGCGCTCAAAACGCCCTTGTGCTGCTGCTGCTGCTGCTGCTGCTGCTGCTGCTGCTGCTGCTGCTGCTGCTGCTGCTGCACTGGGGGCCAGGGGCTGTGCAGCCGCTTCTTATGGCCGGTGCGGCACCGCGGGCTCTGTGACCTCACAATCACTGTGACCTCCTGGCCGGGCCGAGGCCGCGTGGGGACCCCTGCACCTCATGGCACCAAGGGCAGTGCCATGCCAAGGGCAGAATGCTTCAAATGCAATGAAAAATTTGGGTGCTGCTTCATACAGTTTAAAAATAACAGCAACATCATCGCACAACCACTGCAGAGAATCCGTTGAGCGTGTAAAACTGCTGGCATGATGGCAAATGTGTCTGCGGTGATCTTTGGTGATGTGGAAAAGGAGACACCCCATTTCTGCACAGCTTGGAAAGACAGCTAGTGGTGAAGTGCACCACATGCCAAAAGCCAAGGAATCAGCCTCAATTAAGTGTATCGCAGTTATATTGATGGGAAACATAATTATTTTTTTCTTTAGAAAACTGGAGTAGACATGTAATATGCAAGTCTTGTTTGCACTTGAACCTGCTCAGAAGCAGCTACTCCTGACAAATCAGTGTCTGTTTCCTTTACTTCAAGCCAAAAACATTCAGCAAAGTTGAACAGGATAAAGATATCTTATACCACAATAACAGCCACCTGCAGGAGCATCTTATGAATCAGGGCAAGTTATCTTTACTCAAGAGGGGAGAAAAGGAAGGTTGAACAGCTTATATCTGTAAGGTGTTTTTCTCTAAAAGCCTTTCTTTCTGACTGCTCCGGGTCTTCCTTTCAGCACTTTGCTCTGCTCGAGATCGATGTATGCTCTTCACCGCTTTGTTTTTCTCTTTCATCCTGCCATCTGTTCCACCTGGTACCACTCCATTATTTCCAGCGCAGACAGACGCAATATGCAAACGTATTCTGCAGGTATTGTCCTGCTGGGGGAGGAAACATAGTTCATATTCATTAATAACCTGATTCAGTCTCGAGTTCCATCCTTTCAAGCGTTCATTTTGTGAGAGTGTGTGTATAAAAGTTGTCCAGAAAACTCAGAAGTTTAGTGCCCTGTTAAAACCCACTGCTAGGGATATATTCTAAAGCATATCTAACCCATAAGTCAACAAGGATGTGTGCAACTTATTGCTATATATGAACACCAGTATGTCACAGCTTGAGATGTGGTGTTTTACATGTGGTAGTTTCTCTCAAAAACTTCTGCTTGGTCCGAGTGTAAGCCAAAAAAATCCATCTGCTGTTATTTTCACATTAGAGGTAAGCAGGCAAAACCTTCATCCCATTGAATGAGCTTTCCGTAATGTCATTTCAACAGCATGAACTACATATATTTGCATTTGAGAACTTTTTGAATAGAAGCCAAGGATTGGCTCACATCTTTTAAATCTTCCTCTTTTTCTGCCTAGTTTAGCTAACCTAAACTGAAACAGCTCACCTTGCAAAGGAAGGGAAAGCAAGGACCCAAATTTCGCTGTGTGGATGGATGGATGGATGGACCTGCACTCTAAATACATTCAGTAACAGCTGCGCTTGCTGACAAAGTTGCTCAGTGAGGCAACTTTAAAGAAGATGTGGGAACTAATCTTCAGATTAGTTAATAATGATAATATTGATGGTAACGATTCCGAAGCTTACAGCTTACTTTATGGAAAAAAGGCAGAACTGAAGGCCCTTCTCTGTGGGACTTCGCAGCCTGCGGGCGGTTTCTCTCCTCGTGTTGATGGGCTCAGCCAGCACTGCAGCCTCAATGCCACAGAAGCTGTGATGCCATTAAGAAGTACACACTAACTGCTTCTCAGATGAAAATACAACCAGATAATTGAGGTTTATTGGGGTAGTCTGTTAAGTGATGTTACTGGCACTAACTACTGAGTCCAGGTACCATGGCAATCCGAGGATGAGTATGTTTTGCACTACACGTTTGAAATAGAAATAGATTTCCTGGCTTTTGATATTTCACCCACCAGACTGTCTCAGACTGCTGAAATAAGTGCACAAAATTTAAGCAGGAATAATATAATCTGTCTGAAAAGCAAACAAAATAAATTATCCTCCACACTCCGACTTCGGCAATGCCAAAAAGCCCCAACATGAGTAAACGACCCATCTCTTCAGTCAAAAATCAGTGATAAGGTCTCAGTTCCTTTTACAAGTTTAAATCACTGATGCTGGTGTTGCAAGTCTCAAGTTCCCTTCAAGTCTTTAAATTTTTGATTTACTATTGTCTTCAGGCTAGAGGTGATTTTCCTTGATGTATAAGGAGCCAGGTAAAAAAGGAAATAAGGATAAAGATAATTTCCAGATACTTGAGGAGAACTGGAGTAGCTTCGTTAGTTACCAAAGTTTCTTTACTATCTTAACTGTTTCTTGAAGCTTTACATACTCTGTCTGGCCTAGTTTATTTACTTTTGAATTTTACTTTTTGCTTATGGTGTTTCAGAATCTGTTCCCAAACAACACCTTCTGAAACTGTGTCGCTACTTTCAAAGCTATTTTCAGTAAAATAGCAAAGGAAAGGGGAGTGTGGATTCTCTTCTGCTGCTGCTGCAGTTCTAGGTTGTCATTGGTGAGATGGTTCAGCACAGGGGTGCTTGTATGGACCTTAATAGACCGACATCCTCCTCAACAAATAATTCAGAACATTTTTTCCAAAAGGAAATTCTTTAATGTCACCACATTTCATATCTAAAATGAGAAATTACTAACAGCCCTAATCTTCAGGAACTGTTGACTGACCACTCTTGGAAATCAAGGCCTTAAACTCTCCCTGGATAAGCAGATAATACAAGTTATTCTCCAGGGTGTTTCAAAAGGAGGGACCCAATTTCACGTTGGCAGCATGTTACAATTACACAAAAATTTGCAGATGGTTTAATGAGTTATCAAGTTTTAGTAACCTCTTTATGTTGCTCTATATTCCCTCCACCTGCTGTACAGGAAACATCGAGACGATAGTTGAATTTGTCCTAAACACCTCTCAATTGGGCCCATCTTTTTGAAACACCCTGGATTATACTGATTGTGTTTCCTTTGGTTAGAAAGATCTTAGCTCTTTTATTAATCCAGTGAAACATTTCTTAAGTTGATTTTAAATTATCGTGTGTCTGGTACTTTTTTAACATATATATATATATATATATATATATATATATATATATAAAAAAATATATATATATATAAGGTAGCACAGGAGAAAAAGTACAACTTCCTTGGATCTTAAGTACTGAAGTTTTACATTTATTAAATGAGGTGATGGTGAATGTTCTTACAGGGAGACTGCATTTAAATTGCTGTGGTTTGCAAAAGGAAAAGTTGTTTGACCTGATTGAGATAACTCTGAGACCTTATACAAAAAGCTGATTTAAGCCGGTGTAACCTGAGAGGTTTGCGTACAGGTGAAGTGGATACCCCGTGGCTCAGGGCTTTCATCTAGGATATGGGCCAACTGGGTTTAATTCCTTGCTCTGCATAACATGCAATTATTTATGCAAAGTGGAGCAGCTCCAAGAGGGAAGATTAAGGGAGAACCCGGCAGGTCAGTAGTCCAATGCTTAGAGAATTCACGATGATGTGGGAGACCAAAGTTAAGTCCCTACTCAGTTATATTCAATCTTCCACCTCCCAGGTGAGTACCGTATCCTCAGATATACTGCAGAACACTTGACCTACTATGAACTCTCAATGTAATTTATATCAACAAGATAACATTCAATTTAATGAAATCCACTTTTTTTCTGACCAAATTCCTGGTCTGTTCTGCTTGCTAAGTTAGTCCTTCCCCTAACTGCATGAAGGAATGATGTATCATCTGCTCTTCCCTCTGCCATCCCGAGGGCTTCGCTCACTGCATCCACATCACTCTCTGGAAGGAAGAGCCGTTAACGTAGATGTCTTGACCAAACTCATCTGTGGCATTCTTTTAATATGCTTTGTAGTATCCATAGGGTGGGGTAGTTTCTATTTCTCCTCTCAAATTATTAGGTAGCGTTACTGCTAAATAGCTGCCCATTTTACCTTAACCATGGGTGAATAATCTGCCTGTTATCCCTCCCGTCCACAGAACCGCTGCCAGGTTGTTGTGGACCCCCACGCTGCTGCCTTGGGGCTCTGCTGCACCCGGCTTCTCTGCTTGTGCTTCGCTTGCCGACAACCTATCGAGTTGTTTAAAGGTCACTCTGCTGGAATCACTCTTCGCCACAGCATACAGTGCATTGATTTCCACATTTCTAAGACTCCCCGTGCCTGCTGTGCGCTCTCGATTTCCATAGTGATGTGCTTAGCAATCGTTACCATGTGCGGGACTCATTTCACATTCTAGCTAGGCCACACTCACTTGCCAGGCTGGACTTTTTATAGTGTCAGGTCTATTGAAATGACTACATTATTTTCTCCTCTATTGTCTGGTAACTTTGCTTTATTCTCTCATTTTGTTTTGTTGGAACTTTCTGAACAGAAATCAATTTTTCCCCTCCCTATTATTCAAGCCTGATGTTTTTTTTAAACTGCAAACAAATGGGATCCTTTTCACCCAAGCTGAGACTTCTCTTAGGCTGCCCTAACTCCTGTGGCCCCCGAGGCTGGGTGCCACAGAGCCCCCGCCCCATGGACACACATGGACACTCAGTCTTGCTGCTTTTTGGGGTCACTGGGATGAAGCCCTGTGCCCTGAGGGTGCCCATTAGATCAGGTGGGAACTGTTGATCCTTGAGTTCTTTCCTGTTTTCCCCTCAGACATTCAGAAGGATGAACAAGCTCTCCGGCACCTCAGCCAAAAGACGGATTACTGTGGCCTAAAAAAGCTCCCTGCGGGGCCCCCCCAGGGATTTTTTACTCGTACTGTGCACACCTGTAACGTGGGTCGGACTTTTCAGGGTGTCCAGTGGTGCTCAGAGCAGGCCAAATCAGAAGTTTGGATCAATGTATAGTAAAAACATGCTCTGGGTGAGTAGCGTAAAGGATAGTTCTTCATTTCAACAAGGCTTTTCAGGCTGTGCATGGCATCCGTTCACTTGGTACCTGTCACCAGTATTCTTAGAACTCCAAGACAATTGGCATAATGTGACTGACCTAATTTTGAATGTATGTGCCAGCGGCACCAGTTTACCAAGCATGGTAATGCCTTAGCAAGCATGTACTTGCTGTCTTTGTCTTGCATTGACTTTCCAAATGCAAGTATCTTTGCTGTTACGCTTATCACATACTGTTTCTGCACATGGTATGGAAAGAAATGTTCACTTGTTCTTACATATCCAGTGTTTGCTTCAGTCAGAGAAATAAGTGAATATGGACTGGTAAAACACAATTAGACAGGGAGATTTCACTCGTGAGGAGCCAATATCCCATGTAACTTATTGTGAAGATGGTGGGAGTTTTATGGGTGGGTTCATAATAAATAGTGTATGTGCTTTGGAGCACAAAGATAAATGGGAGTTATTAGGACCAAGCAGGGAATGTAAAGCACTGACACAGGCAGGTGCCCTTGGTCAGGCAATGTAGAAACTGCTTATTGGGAAATATCCCTTATCTGCCTTCTGCCAGGCAGAGAACCCTTAATTCTCCCAACACAAAAGCTGAGGTCAAAGGGAACCGTGAGCACTGGGGGACCTGGAACTGAGACAGGGCAGAGACAAGTGAATGACTAAGCACTCTAGGGGTAACTGAATAGGAATTTATCATTACGTTGGTACTGATGGTTAAACAGAGCACATATGAACATGCAGTGCTCAAATTGTTTGAAGAGCAAAATTACCTCGTGTTTAATTACGGTGGGGGGGTGTGTAAACTCAGAACACCAATTGCTAAGGGTGTTTTCAGAATAATTCTTGGCCATTGGTAACTATGAAAAATTAAACTTGAATCTGAACGACTTATCTATGATGGTTCATTTTTCTTCCCATAATTGTGTTAAATGCTTCCAAAGGCCTTTTCAGGCATCTATTTAGCACTCTTGTGCTGTAATACAGTTGTGGTAGGGCCATTAAGTGACTCGTCAGCATTCCTCTGTCCATATCTGCTATAATTTGTATGGAAATTTTTATGTGGCATTGGCTGGACAAGGAGTGATAGGGAAGAAATAAAGGAAAATGGGACTTACATTTGTTATTTGCTGGTGTGACAATTTATGAGCCAGTCAAAGGCTACACTACAACTCCACCATCCTTCAAAGATCTCCAGCTGTTTATTTTCAGCAGCAGTTATGACCACGTCTCCAGAATGTTGTCATTCAACAGCAGATGAAGCTTTCAAAGTAGTTAGAGTTTATTCACCTGTGCAGGAATGACGTGAATCTGGAGTCTATAACATGGAATTTCTGAAGATTCCATACAAATTGCTGAGTTAGTTCTTTCCATTTTTAGTAGCTGTAGTGTATGGGCTTCTATGCTGATATTTGTTATTAAGCATGTTTCTGTTTATAAGGCAGTGTCAAATGTCTTGTAAGATTTGAAATGGATTTTAAAAGTCTTGCTACTTTTTAGTCCTAAGCTCCCTTTTCCTTAAAAAAAAAGTCAACAGAGTAGTAAGCTGGGAGCTGCTGTTTTCTTTCATGAACAAAAGATAAAGAAAACCAAGGTTTTTGTATTGTGAAATCTTTTAGTTTTAAAGGTCTCTCAATTCTAAAACAGGTTAGGATTCCTCATGAGATTCCTCACCAAATGAGACTCAGTTGAGGTGGAACAGGTTACCCCAGGTTCCAGTATAGGTTGGGAAATTACATATTAGAGAGCAGCGTGGGGGAAAGGGACCTGGGGGTCCTGGTGAACAACAGGATGACCATGAGCCAGCACTGGGCCCTTGTGGCCAGGAAGGCCACTGGCATCCTCAAGTGTATTACAAGGGGGGTGGTTAGTAGATCAAGAGAGGTTCTCCTTCCCCTCTACTCCACCCTGGTGAGACCACACCTGGAATATTGTGTCCAGTTGTGGCCCCTCAGTTCCAGCAGGACAGGGAACTGCTGGAGAGAGTCCAGCGTAGGGCAACAAAGATGCTGAAGGGAGTGGAGCATCTCCCTTATGAGGAAAGGCTGAGGGAGCTGGGGCTCTTTAGCTTGGAGAAGAGGAGACTGAGGGGTGACCTTATTAATGTTTATAAATATATAAAGGGTGAGTGCCACGAGGATGGAGCCAGGCTCTTCTTGGTGGCAAACAATTGTAGGACAAGGGGTAATGGGATCAAGCTGGAACACAAGAGGTTCCACTTAAATTTGAGAAGAAACTTCTTCTCAATGAGGGTGACGGAGCCTGGCCCAGGCTGCCCAGAGAGGTTGTGGAGTCTCCTTCACTGGAGACATTCAAACCCGCCTGGACATGTTCCTGTGTGACCTCACCTGGGCGTTCCTGCTCTGGCAGGGGGATTGGACTAGATGATCTTTCAAGGTCCCTTCCAATCCCAAACATACTGTGATAACAGTTCAAGTGAACATAAGCAGGTGTTTTGTCAAGGGTGGACTTTCTGGTGAGAGACACAGATTTCTCATGTTTGATAGTCAAGGACTATTCTGTTGTCACTTTGTTTTCTTGCTGTATATTTTCTGTAGTACTATCCTTGTTCAGAATGTTACTAACAAAAAACACAAACTGTAGGGACCTTTGTCTCTATAGGTAAGAGACTGAGAATCACAGAGCAGCTGAGGCTGGAGGGGACCTCTGGAGATCATCTTCCATGCCCAGTTGTGCTTTCAGGATGTCCAAGGCATGAGAACCAAAAGTATTCCATGATCCTGTGGTTCTTTGACTCCACAGCCTCTCTGGACAACCTGTTGCAGTGTTTGACCACTTCTTATCTTCTTATGTTTAAACAGAATTTCTTGTATTTCAGTTTGTGCCTGTGGCCTCTCGCATGCCAACAGCCACTGGAGAAGAGTCTGGTTCCATCTTCATTACTCCCCCCATCAGGTATTTCTACACATTGATCATTTATATTTAATTATACTGACGTATATTCTCCTCAATGTATTTTCACGGCTTTTCTCTAAAACTAATCCAAGTTCTAGTAAAGTACCTTCAGACACATTCCTCAGGAAGGGAACAAGCAGTTTTTTGTCCTAACCTATTACCAAATCCTCTATATTCTAGATTTTTAAAATAATTGCAAAAATATCATAATGTTGCATTTGTATGCAGTACTTAAGTTGCTTGGACTTTGCAGTTGTTTGAAAAACTGTCCTTCAGCTTTTCTCAGTTCCACCTTGTTGACATGATCCCAGTTCCACACTTGCTGACATTATTGTCCCTACAAGAGATAAAATAATACTGAGGAAATTTCACCCTCTCCTTCTACATATTGAAGAGAGCTTTTTCTTGCACAATTCTTGTCAGCATAGTCTCGGCATTTTCAAATATGTTTTATTTCAGAGTCTCAGTCATATTTTTCTCTCCTCTCTTCCTGTACTTTTAAATTACTTGTGATCTCTATCATGCTATAACAGGAGTTTGGGAACGACTTGTGAAATCAATTAAATAATAGTATAACTTGTGGTCAGTCTATCATGACTTGAAACATTTTCCTTTGTGAACTAGTGGGTGCTAGAGATACTATTCGGCTTCTCTATTAGGGGAAAAAAAAACCAACCAACAAACACAACAGTGCCAAGGAAGAAATGACGGCTATAAATATCAATGTATTCCTTGAGGATGGGTGGCTGTTGGGCTGGAGGGCTGTGCCCTGCACCTAAGAGAGAAATCCTGCAGTACCACTTCAAACTTTAATTCTTGAGAGCAGCTTGTTGTTAAAATTACACAGAAGAAAATTGTACAGATTTATCAATGTAATATGAAAACTTCGTTTATCTTTCTTCTTAGGTTCCCTTCCCAAATTTTATCTTGCTAAAGACGCTTCCTTCACAGATCTGAACATCTTGATTCCATACTTAAAATAATTAGGTTAAAGTGTTTACTAACAGGTGCTGTAAAAATTCAGTTTCTTCCCCTGCATCAGAAAGTTGTTGGTGTTCCCTGAATAGTCAAGAATCTGCTATGTAATTATTTCTTCTTTTCTCCTGAAATATTTCTGTATTTCAGGATCTGAAATGCTTCCTGGCACTTTTCCGTCTCTGCTCAATATATTGTTGTTCAGTTCAATGGCTCCTTAAATCTGATTTTGTGCCTCGGATTATTGGTTCTGTCAGTTTTATTTATCCGTAGCTACAGTCAGATATATAAAAGCAGCTCCAGGTTTCCCTCTTGGTAGGGTCTTTCCAGCATTAATGGTGTTCTCTCCAGAATTAGTTTAACCCAAGCTGTTACACGGCGTGGGTTACAAAATGGATGGACAGGATCATTTTGCTACCCTCGCTAGAAGACTAGAAATATAACAGCAGCGTCTGAGCCGAGTCCTCCTGCGGGGTATATACCTTCCCCTCTTTATGCTGGAGGGAGCACATCATTTTATTTGTGGCGTATTATGTGCAATTACAATAAATGTTAAGCTGGTTGCTGCAATCTCCATTGAAAAGGAGTGTGCTCTAATGGTGGAGCTGGTGAGATGATGTTTTCTCCGCACTGTTCTGTAAAGGTGACCTAGAAATGGTTTCCATGGCAGTGGGATGTGCGACATCACTGGCAGGCCTGGGAGCAGCCTCCGGGGAGCCCGTTTGGTTTAAAACGGGAGCACATTCCAGAGCGACTTTCAAATGACTCTCCAATCCTGGTGACATTTTGGGGTGACTATCAATCCTTTGGTAGATGAGTCAGCGGCGTGTCTCAGCCCTGGGCACTGCAGATGTTTGTTCAGAAGCAATTAGCAGCCGTGCCAACTTCTCCTGCCGTCCCCAGAGCTGATCGCAGCTGGTGGGAGCTGCCGCGCTCGACCGGACAGCGAGCGGTTCTGCAGCGAGCGAGGGAGCGAGCCTGGGCAGGACAGTACTGCCCAGATCCCTTCAAAGGCAAACAATACCCTCCCGTGGGTATCGCGTATTCTTTATTCTTAAATAACATTTTTTAATCTAAATGGCATGTTTAGTTAAAGTTGCCTCACCCTCCATTTGTTTTCTCCTTTTTTCTATTTTATTGGCAACTTTCAGAGGTAGAAAATTCCTTTCTAAAATACCGGAGCTTGCCTTTATTAGAGAACTTTTTTCCCACTTGTAGTTGGGAAGAAATCAATGAGAAATAATCAGCAAACCCAGAACTATCAGACAACAAAACCTTCTTCAAGTACAGAAATTATCCCCAGCTATAATAGCACACTTGGCTCCTACAACCCTTTTGCTTTGTAGTGAGGATGTGGGTGAAGCAACTGGAATACTGATAATTTTTCAGTGTCATCCTACACTCCTTGTTTACTCCTTGACAAAGATAAGTTATCTCATAGTTCTTTGAGGCAGGATCATAAAACAGTCATTTATAATGTAATTTGTGTTATGCTCGCAAAAGTACTATTCATACAAAACACCCAGGGAACAGAGGTTTTGAAGCTGCCCCCGTCTCACCTCAATAAAGCTGCCTGACGTGTAGAGATCCTCCTGCTGATCACCTGAAATCAGTCTGCAGTGAAGATACACCCTCGCCAGGAACAATGCTCGTGGGCCTCGTCTCATCAGTATGTAACGGTGTGTTACTGCATGGTGGGTTAGGTATTTATAAGCCTGACATGCTGAGCTCACAGCGTGAGGTGTGAAAACGATGGTCACCAGCTGCAGGTTAGTTGGCACCAAGTGTCTTGTGTCAGGACCAGCCCCGTCCTGCTCTCAGCCTGGTTATATTAGTACACACCAGGCTGCTTCAGCTCTGCTGTGGCTTCAGAAATGTCTCTGGGTCTGCAGTCCCCGCAGAGCAAGACTTGTATGAATATATCCCCCAATACAGACAGAGGAATCGGCAGCTCCCTATTGCAGCAGACACGGTGCTGTGGCGTGAACTTGGCTTTGGGACAAATCCTGTCATCCTGCTGCATTTCCCCAGTGGAGCAGATGGAAAGAATGGACTGGCAGGATCATGGATTTCCGTTTCATGGCATTCACGGCACTCGGTCAGTTCCAGAAGAGCTAATACAAGCATAGCTACCCCTCAGGGTGCTGGGGGCCCTATGGATGCCGGGGCTCATCTGTGCTGTCTTCATGTTGGCAGCCTTGTGAAAACCAAGGGTTGGGTTTGTCTAGGGAAGACGTGCTCCCCAGCTCCTGCACCAGCCTCTTGTCAGCTCCCAAACAGCTGATGTGTGAAAGCAGTTAAACTTCATTGCCAAAACTTCCTAGTGAAGCCTAAACTAAGGAAGGGCTATTTCCTTCACAAATCTGAACAACAAACGTACAAAGTCTGCATCCTCTGAAGCACGCATTGGTACTATGCTGAGTTAATTATTTTTTATTGCTTAGGCTATTATTTAACTTGAACAGCCATCTGTATTCTGTGCTCAAAGTTTTGGTATATGTAGAAGTTTAAGCAGACCTTTGTCTACTGATTCTGACACTGCTATCCTTTTGTTTCATTAGACAAAAATACAGTTGTATTGGCAGGAAGAATACTGGCCATGAATTGAATTTGATGTCTAGCTGGCGACTGATCTAAAATGCCAGCTGGGGTTTCCAGAATTTCCTCTGAGCCTTTTCATGCTTCTCTTTTGTTCTGCAGTTCATACACTCTGGGAATGGGTAAGGGGTTAAGTCTAGGAGGAGACAGTTCTTCAGCCAGAGACTCTGAGATGGTTACAGCTCAGAAAAACATAAGCATTTTAGGAAATATTGTCATTTAAGATGTGAGTCTCAGTTCAGGTTTGGTCTAATGCAGATGCCTCTCCTAAGTGAACAAGTGAGTGAGCTGCATTAGACAAAGACATTTGCTACGGGGGGCTCTTCTAAGGACCTGAGTGCATCACCTGAGTGTTTTGTCCATTACTTTCAGCCTGAAGGACAAATAATAATTTGAAAAAAGTGGAGGGGACAGACTGAAGTTGAGCTGGTTTGGCACGCTGAGGCAGTGCCGGCAAAGCGCCTCGGGCTGCCCAGGATTTCCAGATCTGTCGAGCAGTGGGGTGCTGCCTCCGGACACTCCGCTGGGGATACAACCACGCAGAGCTGCAGCGGGAAGTGGTGGCATCTGCTGCCTTGAGGTAAAGATGGGGAATTCTGCCTTCTTTTCAGGAGGAAGCTGGGCTCAGGAAGCCCTGGTAGCCCCCAGAAATGCATATTCCATCTGACCACTTGCCTGCAAAAGCCACATTTCAGGGCCACCAAACTAGTGTAACAGAGAGGACCATGGGGAATGGGTAAGGAGGTTTCTGCTGGTGTATTGCAGAAAAGCCAGCAAAGTAGAATAGAAACCAAGGGGAACTCAGAAAACCCTGGTCTCTTGAAAATGAAGTGTAATTTGGAAAGAAGGATGGTTCAATTTTCAATTGACTTTCACACTAAGAAAGACATTCTATAGCTTTTGTATTATGTGGAGTTATATGGAAAATTATTAAGCAAATAAGATAATGTAAATATTATAGGATTCCATCTCTTAAACTCCATGAAATTGTAAATCTAAGAGAAACCATTTGGCTAGTAATGTGATGTGGCACACACATGCTGAGAATGTTTATTGTCATTCTCTCACACCAAGAAATTCTATTTTATGCAGCATGGTTTGAAAGTTTTCCCTTCTTCTTAACAGTAAGATGGAAACAAAGAATGAAATCTGAACAGCCTTTCATCATTGAAATGGACCATATAGTAGATTAACAGACAGTATCATGAAAAGGAATGAGATTTAATTCCAACAAATTCAGCAAATTTAAACGTACTGGTGCCAAGGCCATTTTTCTTCCAAGAGTGTGTACAAATGCTGTCGGTAACTCTGGCTGGAGACGACCACAATGATTTGGTGCAAAAGTTTTGTTAATCAGTGTAACATCTGTGACAAGTGGTCACTGCCAGGAGCTTCAATGGAAATAAATTGGACAAGTATTGAATAACTTAATGTATCAGGTAGACTTTAATTTACTAATAGTTAAGACCTCATATAAAGTAAAAACTAATGGGAGGAGGAAAACTTTGAAAAATGTAACTTGTGCTGAAGTGTGCAGACCCTCCGATTATCTCGGCGAGAAATATGCCAAGTGATGAGTGAGGAGAAAGGAGTTGGAGGATGAAGTTTTGTGGAGACCAGTGGAGATCTGATGTCGAAGTGCTAAGGCTGAGGAAATGCCAACACACATGAGCAGAGCCTGTGAGCTGAGCTGCCAGGTTCAGGGGACGTGAGGAGGAGCAAGGGCACGTTCCTCGGGACTTGTAGGAGTGAGGGCCGGGGCTGCTGAGAACACTCAGTCGAGGAAAGTACGAAATCTGGGAGCCTGAGGGATTTGTTGCTCTGCAATTAGTGATGAAGGAGGAAAGGACATAGAGAAGAGGTGATGCAAAATAACTTTTTTGCAGGGTGAATTACATTAGGGAGACCCCAGAAAATACAACGGGAAGGAAACAAGCTGTGCTTTTTGTAAGAATGGGATTATTCTCAAGAAAAAAACCAATAATCTACTGGAATGAAGAATGAGCATGCTGGGGAGGGGATAAAACCTCAGGCACGGTACAAGGCCTCAGGTGCAAGGTTCAGGGTGCCTTAAGCCCAGCATTATTAGGTTGCTTTAGCCCTTTTATAGGTACCCATTGGCTCTCTAACAGAAAATCACAGTATAATACTACAGGTCCCTTCTACAGACAAGACCTAAGTAACCCTTACCAGTTGGAAACTGGTCTCACCTGGTAACGCAGCACATGTTCTCCTTCACATGGGGGTTCAGGTTTGGGCACAGAGGGAAACTGGTTTTACAAAGTCAGTTTAAACTTGGTATATTGTCCCTGTAGAAAAAAAGGCAGCTGAATTCTGCAGTAATCCCTTGACTTACAGAGCCGGGTCTTTGAGAAACCTCGAGCTTTGGGCTTTCTCCTCAGGATTACTGCGCAGACTCTTCGGAAGATGTTCCACATAGTAAATCAAAGTCTGGAAGTGTCCTTGCTCTGAGGCAGAGCTAGAAATTTCTCAATCACAGTGATTAAAAATCACAGATTTATACAGGTTCATATGAAATATTTATCAAGTCTCAGCAACTCTGCCGACAGGCTCCATGTAAAACACCAAGGTAAATATATTTAAGAAGAAAACCTCAATGTTAAGGTCACCAAAGAAGGCCACTCAAAGTACGGTGCTTTGCTTTGCCTCTGATTGCCAGCAGGAGCTTGACTGACAACTGGTTTTGATCCATCCTGACCAACAGATTCTTCTAATGGAAATACTGCAAGTCTGGCTTGCTCCGCATTAATTGCTTTTTTGAGTTAAAATAATCATATTTTATTACTAAAAGATTAATCAGCATGTGCTGATGTATCAAACCTAATTCTGATATAGGCATTTCTTAAAGAAATAAAAATGTTACAGTATTTGAAGCTAATTTAGCGAGATAGGATTCTGCTGCTTCTTATATCCATTAAATGCTGTTTATTTATCCACAAAAGCTTGCTTTTCTCTAAACTGTTTGAACTTCCTTAACACCAGTTTAGGTTCCCAGTGACATTTTCTAAATTCCAATTACGGTTCAATTGCTGCTTGGATAAGGTGTGCAGTTCTCAGATTATATTGCTCCTATATTGGCATTAGGACATCAGTTTACGTAATAGTCTAGATTTCTAGAAATATGTTAGAAAGTGAAGTAGAAACTTAGTGGTGAAAAGATACTTAAAGTTTACAATTAGCATAGCAATCTTAGGCTATATATAAGTATATATGATACAAATACGCATATATATGTGTACATAGAGTTGATGTGGTAAGTAATATTAATTCAAATCATAAAAGAATCCTGCAGTGCAAAGAGTATCCATGATCAGATACGTACCTGCATTATAATCCTAATCCTCAAGCTTCTCTTCTACTAACTATACACACATCATTTATCTTTATGAAAAATCTACATTAAAAATATATATATTTTCTTAAAATCTTCCTCTGTTAAACCAGAAGAGTTTGTTCCATTGTTTGCACAACACTATTTTTCCTCCTCTAAAATGAAATGAAAACATTTATGACAAATCTTTTTTACCAACATGGCTCTAAATGCTACGTAATGTATCACAACTTTGGATAGGGGTGTGTGTCAGCTATACAGTGTATTATGAATAGAAAGGAATAGAAATCTTATTCCCCAGACTGCATTGCAATACAGACCTTATTCCTGTATGGAAACCATTTTCCTGGGAAAAAATCCTATATGCACAGATCAGAACCGAATGGTCTTATTGCTGGCATTATCTCAGGAAAATCATTTCACATTCTGAACAGATCTACAGTGCATTTTCCAATGACATAAATTCACTTGGATCATTTAAGAACTCTGCTGCTTTAGTTGCTGTGTTTGATAGTTGAGTGAAACAGCAGAAGCAGCCTATTTTTTTTCACTTTTGCCCCTAGAAAGTGTTTTACTGCTGATTAAAATGCTACATGGCACCATGATTAGGCCCAGTGTTTTAGATTAACTTGTCTGCAGGTGATGTCTAGTTTTGTATCTCTATGGTTGCAATGAGGGGAATGGAATGGGAGGACAAAGTCGTGTTCTGCACATGGTGTTTGCTGAAGCGACAACAGCAGCTGTTGCAAAGTGAGTTTTTCAGCCCTTCCTTTCCCCGAGAGCCTGGGATTGCTTTGTGCCTTTTCCAAGCAGGTAAATGGAACTTTTAATGTAAAATCTAAGACTATCATCAGGAAAGACTAGTGCAGATTTCTAAGACATCTCTATAATTGCAAATAGAAAATTCAGCAGAGCACCAACAATTCTAACTTTAGAGTTGAATAAGGTGAATAATTGAATTCCCCTCCCACACACACGCACATTTTGTACATGAGCCCTTAAAACCTGCACTACTGGTGTGTGTGTTTATAATACAGTTTGTCACTTGTATGTTAAGGAAGTGGTTTACTTGCCAGTGATAACATCACCTGCCTTTTGCTTTTGAATTGAGCCATCATGAAAACCCAAACCCCTGCCCAGCCAGTATGTAACCAGAGCAGTAAATCTAAATAGGTCAGGTCGATGTATTTGGAATAATTTTTATTTGGTTAGCCCGTACATGACAAGGCCATCATACATGGGCTTTAGGCTTCCATCGAGACCGGCATTGCTCACAATCCTCACACCGTGTGGGTGCTCATTCCCTTACGGAGGGTTTGACATTTGCCGAGGAGTGGCCGCTCTGCCCAGCACACCTTGCAGCTCATGGCTGTTCTGCTCATCCCCTCCATCACCCATCTGCCTTGAATTGGACAAATCTTCCTCATTCCTCATGTGTTTGAAGGTCAGAAGGCTGTTGTTGGGCTGGTCCTGCAGGCTGGACGTGGCACGGCTGCTCAGCAGGAGATGAGCAGGGGGTTAGACAAGGACTGGCGACTCTGCGCCTTCTCCAGAGCCTGGCTTTGTAAGAGTTCACAGGCTGTCAGCTCCTGGTAAAGAGTGTCTAGGACTTCAAACAGGTGGGCTTTTCCTTTTAAAAGAAAATTGTAAACATTACAATTTTGATAAACAAAGAAAGTTGCAGCTTAACAATCGTAACACAAGATTTCTTCTTCAAAGGTGCCATTTCAGGTAATCAACATAAAATGTCTAAATTTTGAGACCAAACAATGAATTCCCGTCCCTGTAAAAATGTGGGTGGAACTGGGTTCAAGGACTATTTTCTCTATTGGTTCTCTTGCTTCATTCACTGCCCGTTCACTATGTTCTTGCAAACTTGTGTGAACAAAGACTATGTCATATCACGATAAAGGTTCACCATCCACTTAGTCTTGCAAACAGGAAGAAGATGCTTGATTATAAAGACTTAGGAAAGAGGCTTAAGCCATTTCAAGTGAACAGCCAGAAAACCAAAAGCAGAGAAGATGAGCTGATTATTGTGATGGTGATGCAGAATGGACAGAGAGCATCACGAGGTTACTCTTGGTATCATTTTCGGAAGCTGAGCGGTGCTGCCGTTGCAGGGCAGGTATTATGCTTTCAGCAGCATCACTCAGAGTTGGTTTTCACAGTATCACAGTATCACAGTATGTTTGGGATTGGAAGGGACCTCAAAAGATCATCTAGTCCAATCCCCCTGACAGAGCAGGAACACCTAGGTGAGGTCACACAGGAACATGTCCAGGCGGGTTTTGAATGTCTCCAGAGAAGGAGACTCCACAACCTCCCTGGGCAGCCTGTTCCAGGCTCTGTCACCCTCACTGAGAAGAAGTTTCTTCTCAAATTTAAGTGGAACCTCTTGTGTTCCAGCTTGATCCCATTACCCCTTGTCCTATCATTGTTTGCCACCGAGAAGAGCCTGGCTCCATCCCCATGGCACTCACCCTTTATATATTTATAAACATTAATAAGGTCCCCCCCTTAGTCTCCTCTTCTCCAAACTAAAGAGAACCAGCTTCCCTCTGCGTTGGTGTCCTGGAGCCAACAAAGGCCATTCTCTGCCTTCTTTCCTCTGCAGCCGTGCTGGAACAGCCCAGCTTAGCTCTGGACGCAAGTAGCAACAAGGTTTTGAAACTGCAAAACCCAGAGTGGTTTGTAACTTATTCTCCCTAAAGCACTGTTAATAATATTCTCCAAAATGAAACCCTCAGGCCACATCTAGTATTCTGTAATCTTGTCTTTGACTACTGTCTGTCTATTAAAAGCACCTCCAAGCCATTTTCTTAGGCTTGGTACACGATGCTCATTTCTGGAAGGTAAGTACAAATGCTCTGCTAATAGGAACAGAGTAATGAAAGCCCATCCTCCAGGCTGGGATCCCTGCGTGGCTCCTACAAAGGCAGCTCTGGGACACCAGACCATTGTCAAAGGAGAGGAGTTTGCAAGTTTGACTTCATATGAGGAACACAAAAGACTATTATTAGAGGAGTGCAGGTTTGATCCGGTTTCCTTCCAGAAATATTCTGGCTTGTGTATTTGTTTGTGTTGTAGCAGAGGAATAGAACTCACAGCAGGATAGCAAACTTGATAAATAGGTGCCTTGCATACTTGGTCATGTTTTCCACTTTCTCATATCAATGAAGCCCAACAGACATTAGTGGGATACTGAATTGTTCCCCTAAGGCAAAATTCTAATTAAAATTTTGCTAAAAAACCCCTGGATATGTTCCTGTTTCTGGTGTGTCACAGACTAGAAAGGATTGCTTTCTATAGGTAATCTTCTTGCATAGTGCTGCTTTCTCCCTAGCCTGTCTCTCAGTATTTGAAATCTTTTTCTTACTCATCTCTTCATTATCTAGCACTTTTCCCAAAAGGTCACTTTTTGTGATTCTTGGTCTTTATATGTTATTGATTTTCTTACCAGGATGGGGGTCACGGCAGGATTCCAAAGTGCTCAGCAGGATTTTCCCCAAGGCTCGCTTAGAGATGTTCTTTAAAAAACACAATAATATTATGGCACAAATGTGTTCTTCGCCAGTTTAAATGCATGCTACAAAATCTACGTAAGTGCATTTGCATTTGAAAATTAAAACAAAGCAAAATTGAATCCTGATAACACAAGACCTGATATTTGCTATATTTTCAAGCTTTTTATCCCAGATACTGCTCAAATAATCGCAGTTTGCGGAGGGCTCCACTTCTTTAATATGGCTGTAGAAAGACAAACAGCAGTTTTTCAGTGGAAAAAAAAGGAATTTTCCGGAGTGTGTGGCTAAAGTGATGTAGATGGCGAGGAGTGTGAGCATGGCAAGCACAGGAAAAGCTCGTTCAGTGCTCGGCCAGGCTGGTGTGGGACGGGACATGGGACCTCAGGGGCTTCTCTGGGAATCACTGGCAACCATTTTAGGTATGAACAACCGAGCAGAGATCGTACGTGTCATGTGGCAGGCCCACTGCTAGATAGATGTGATAAACATTGGCCAAAGTGAGAGAGAATTGTAAAAACTTAGGATTTGAGGGTCTTTTTCAGTGGCAGTTTTCTGTTAGGAAACTGGAGGGATGTTACATAACGTCCCTGAAAAACCAGTTTGCTGTCGAGACACTAATGCGTGCTTTCTGAGAGGTGGTCTTGCAAGCAGTTTAATTAGCACTTAGGGTGCCTATATCTGCAGGGATAGGTTGTTCTTGTTAAAACTTCAAAAAGAGACATCAAACAGAAGCTGTCCTGGCAGAGACCATGAAGCTGCCAGTGGCCCCGGCAGTACTGGCTTTGCTTACTGGTGCTGCCCATGTACCGCCTGCCCAGTGGGGACTGGGACGCAGTGGAAAGCAGTTTGCAGTGGGCCGGGATTACACCTGAGCTCTGCCTGAGGTTTAGATAGTCCTAGCAGCATTTGCCCTTGGGTGGTCATTGCCTTGTAGTAGATTCTGCTGCAAATGAGATGCTTGGGTTATTTAAAACATCAACGTGAATACGCTGGGGAAGCGACACCTACAACCACAGTTTCTGATGAATAAGCTTTCTTTTATCTGAAGTATATCCCATCAGGGATTTAAGGGATTCTTGTTAAACTCCACTGGGAATGCTGTAAATTATCTTGTTTGTTGGCAACATCGTTCCTGTGTTGGTGCTACGGGAGTTAGCAGCATTCAGTGGCACGTTTCCAACAGTAATTAGCATTAAGTGCTATTATCACTGAGATACGGCACTTTGTGTGACGGATTGTCTCCTAAGCACAAATGCTGGTGAGGGGCTGGAGCACAAGTGTGATGGAGCGGCTGAGGGACCTGGGGGGTTCAGCTGGAGAACAGGAGCTGAGGGGAGACCTTCTGATCTCTGAACTGCCTGAAAGGAGCTTGGAGCCAGGGGGGGTCGGGCTCTGCTCCCCAGGAACAAGCGCCAGGAGCAGAGGAAACGGCCTCAAGTTGCGCCAGGGGAGGTTGAGGTTGGATCTGGGAACAATTTCTTCCCCAAAGGGCTGTGGGGCATTGGAACAGGCTGCCCAGGGCAGTGCTGGAGTCACCAGCCCTGGAGGGCTGGACAGACGGACATGAGGTTCTCAGGGACATGGGGCAGTGCCAGGGGTGGGGTAACAGTTGGACTCAATGATCTTGAGGGGCTTTTCCAACCAAAATGTTTCTGTGCTTCTAATACAACTGCCAAGTGACTGACACGTTGAAGTCCTGACACAAAAGGTTATTATGCTGGTTGCCAGTCATGGTCTTTACTAGTTTAATCCTTCACTAGATTGTTATTGATGCATGTGTCAGACTTGCAATATGAAAGCAGAACTTCCATGTCAAGTGCTAAAATAAGTTACCAAGGGATGAAATATTACACTTGTTCCCCAGGTCATCAGTGGAACATGAGTGTACTTCAAATGAAGTGATCATCTGAGGGAGCATTCTTGTCTCACACAGATTAGGCAGAACTTTGCTGAAAACTGAGGAGAATCCTCAATCATTCCCAAAGAAATGAGCTCCTCACAGTCCCCTGCGGCTCCCAGCACACTCCGTGTTCTGCAGACTATCCAATTCACCCATCTTTTGCCCAGCCCTTACTATTATCATTCCCAAGCAGGAGATTTACACCTGTTTTCTAAAGGACTGAGCTGCTGCACTGGCCACATATTTCTAGGATGTTATTATGTTAGCTTTTAGAAGTCTATGTTTAGATTTTTAATTGGGTAAGAAAATTATCACCAAAAATACCTCTTGGTATATAGGAAGGAGTTTTGTCCCTTTACTACTGACTCAGTGTCACTGTAGGATGCAGTTAAACAGAGGTCCTTTTCTAGAAGTAGAAATAATCTAGAATCTTTCTGATGGTTTTGGATTCCTTGTTTCCTCTAAAATTTTACGTAGAGGATAATCAGAACTTGGAGATCTAGGTCCAAGGAGATCTCTAGGCCCCTTTTAAAGAGTCAGCCATAGAGGTCTAAGAGTTTTCTGCAATCATCATGCGGTTCCCATGTTTCCTGGTTCAAAGGACTTTGCACTGAATAGAAGGTATGAAAATACTTTTTAGTGTGGAAGGGGCACTACAAAAACCAGGTTTAAGTCTTTGGACTGCTTTCTTGCCATACCAAGTCTCGGAGTTGTTGAAGAAGCTGCAAAACATCCATGAGCTTCTCCTCCACCAGTGACAGCCTGACCCTCTCAGTCTCCAGCATCTGCAGCTCCATCTTCAGCAGGTCGGTCTCCTCCAGCTTTTGCTGCAGCTCACCTGGCAACAGGCCTTTCATCTGGACAACAACACAGGGAATCAAAAGCACTGGAGCTTTGCGCGCTCTTGCCGAATGATTGCAAAGCTAATTTACCCCCCTTATCTGGTAAACGTCAGTTCACTCCACAAGTCTATTTTGAAAGGAAGTACATTTCTTGAACGTAGTACATGACGTGAAGAAACAATAGTTGCTAGGAAATGCATTTTCTGCTCTTGCGTGTAATGGCAGTTCATTCAACACGGGATGCAAGCAGATCACTCAGAAATTGTAAGTACTAGCATTTCTATTTCAGTTTTCTAATCTTTTGCATTCCCATCATCCTCCATAAAGCACAAGTGATTCCTGTGCCCTCATGAACGAGGTCATATTTTTGTCTTGCAACTCCTACAGAGAAATAATCTGTACATTCCGTAAAACAAGAAGGTAATGAGCTAATTTCTTACAGGTTGTGGTGGTTTGGGTTTTTGTTTGTTGTTTGTGTGAGTGTGTGTGCTGTTTATATATATTTTGTTTGTTTATCTGGTTGTTTTTGGTTTGGGTTTGTTGTTTGTTGTTTTTTTTTTTTTTTAAGTGTCTTAAGGGAAAAAGATCAAGGTTCTGGTTCTGCAAAGCACAGTCATGTTTGCTTGGTGAAGCGCTGCTTTGCAGCTAAGCACAAAAATGTCCAGATTTAGCAGGACTTTTGAACACTAGAGAAATGCTGGGCAGGAGAGGTCTCCTCAGAGCTGGACCTTCCAACACGGAGCTGACCCGTCAGTTGTCTCAGGTCCCCCTGTGAAAAAATATTTAGGATTTGAAACGTTGCTTTTGTTTCGATGCAGAATGTGACGTATTTTGAAGTACAAAGCTGCCGCACCATTTGCAAAAGAAAAGATCTTTGCTTGTCACAGCCCCAGGCCCATTGCAGATACACGACCAAGTTGCTAATAAGAGCCTGAAAAGCATCTCCTGCAAAATGCGCCACTTACACATCAGAGAGCACTGATGGATTTCAGGTTTATTAATAAAACTAAACTGATTTCTCAATGATTACCGTGTCCAGCATTCTGAAATTTGCAACTTCTAACAGGAATTTGCAACAGCAAACATCATCTAAATACATTTATTAATATTACACTGTGAAACAAAATCATGTGAGGTAAATGACAAGCTTGCTGGCTCTGTTAGTCCCTTTTTGTTGTCATCTTTTACCTTTATTGCCGTTTTAGAAATAACTAAGGAGTTGAACTAGAAAAGCGGAAGGCCTTAATATGCACACTATTTAATAGATTTTTTTTTTGTGGAGATTTGTATCCTAATGAGGTTGAATAGATGGGAAGGAACTTAAGTTCCCAAAACACAAGCGTCGTCAGAGTGAACAAAGAAAGCAATCCCTGACTCACACTGAACCTTCCAGAACATCATCTTAGGTTCTGACAGGCTGCAGTCCAAGTGTGTGTGAGCTGGAAATGGGCCTGTGCCTCTCGCTCCCCGTGAGCTCTGCCCCGCGCGGGGCTCCAGCTCCCCCGAGCTGTTCAACAGCTACACAAGTCAGGGTCGATTCATCTGCTCCATCTGCCAAACGACAGTTTCAGCATCCCTGTCTGAACAGCCTTTCAGATGAAGATACCAGCATTTCCCTGTATGAAGAGCCAACTGCGTTCCCAACCAAGACGTAACAAATACTTGAGAGGCTGTGGGACCTTAACAGTCACTTGACCATGTAGCAGGATGCTAGTTTCCCAATACTTTTGTTTCACTTACACGTAAGGGTACTCAGGTTTTCTGTTTAACTGCGCTTGAAGACAGTGGCTCAGCCCTGCTGAGGCCTCATCTGGAGTTGTGTCCAGATCTGGGCTCCCCAGTTTGAGAAGGACAAGGAATTACTGGAGAGAGTCCAGTGGAGGGACACAAAGATGATTTGGGATCTGGAGCATGTTATGAGGAGAGACTGAGAGAGCTGGGGCTGTTGAGCTGGAGAAGCTGAGAGGGATCTGATCAATGGGATCAATAGCTCAGGGTGAGTGTCAGAGGATGGACCAGAGTCTGTTCAGTGGTGCCCAACGCCAGGGTGAGGGGCAACGGGCACAGACTGAAACACAGGAGGGTCCATGTGAACACGAGGAGAAACTTGTTTGCTGGGAGGTGCCAGAGCCTGGCCCAGGCTGCCCAGAGCGGGTGTGGAGTCTCCTTCTCTGAGACATTCAAACCCCCTGGACCCACCTGTGTGATCTGCTCGGTGACCCTGCGTGAGCAGGGGCTGGACTGGGGATCTGCAGAGCTCCTGCAACCCAAACAGCCTGGGATTCTGTGTATCATTAAAACATTCTCCCAGATTGTTTTCTTGAGCTTGGGTACATCTCGCTTCTGTTCTTACCTTAACATTTGCAGTAAGATAATGACTCTAGTTAATCATAACCCATTTTTAAAACTTAGATGCTGAAGAGGGATGGTCAGTACTTAAGTCACAGGGCTCAGAGGAGTGGGGTTTGTTTTTAGCTCTGCCAAAGTCCCTCAGCAGAGCCTGATTTTGGCTCTGTGCCTTGTTTGAGAAACGGAAATACTACCTTGCCAAATACCAGGTTTGAGAAGAAGTCAGATACTGATATCCAACCCTCTTATAAAAGGGGGTGAGTGTCAAGGGGAATATCTGAGCTCTGGTGTAGTGTGTACAAATACATCTAGGACAAGGAATAATTAATATGCAAAAATCTCTTAAAGAATGTATGAGAAAATCATTCTATTGCATTTTCTACAAAAGTTAAGGAGGCTCTCATATCAGAGCCATTTTTACAAGCAATGAACCAGAGAAACAATTTTCAAAACAGGGAGAAAACAGAACAGCAGAATGAAGTGCTGAACAGTGCTGTGCAATTCATCTTTTAAATCGTTTCAACCTCAAAGGACTGGAAGGTGGCAAATGTAGCACCAGTTTTCAGGAGAGGCTGCAGAGGTGATCTGAGGAACAGCAAATCACCTCAAGTATACGGTAATTCTGTCAGGCAAATTGATAGGAACTGTAATGGAGAAGGGGCTTGGTGAACACATAGATACACACAGCAAAGAATCTATTAGATTTCTTTGAAAAGTTCTATGAATATATATGAATAATGCTGATAGATTGAGAGATTGCAGTTGATAGAGTGTATTTTCAATCTGCAAAAAGCTTTTGATAAGATTCAACACCAAAGGCTCAAAACCAAGTAACTGCTGCAGGGGAGCAGCGCTGATCCTGCCATGGGTTGAAAGATGGGGTAGAGCACAGTGACGGACCAGGACGGGAGGTCTCACAACAGAGAGAATCCTGAGGGTCTCACAAGTTGCTGCGTGAAGACCTGAGCTGTTCAGCGTATTTATAAATGATTTTTAAAGCAGGTGAATGTCAAAGTGTTTAAGTTTGCTCTCAGCACAACTTATTGCGGGAAATCAAGACGAAAGCTGCCTGGGAAGAATTACAGCAGGATTTCATGATGCTGAAGAACTGGGTAATGAAGGATGAGATGAAATTCAGTGTCAGTACTGCCCGTTAAGGCGTGTGGGACAGGTACACAATGTCACACGTGTGCAGGGAGGGGACGGCCGCTCGAGAAGGAGATCTGGAGGAGCTGGGATGTCCTGAGCAGACACCCCAAGGACACAGGCCAGGGACTGTTCGGAAAGGAACCAGGAACAAACCAGAAGCCATGGTTATGGCATGAAGGGCGTGCATTTGAATACTAAGCACATTTTCAGTTCTTCTCATTCAAAAAGAGCTTGAAAAGTACATGGAAGAATAAAATAGCATAAAAAGTAATGGTTTCTATACCAAGAGGGCTCGGGCACACTAGGAATGGTGATAACTGAGATGGTATTTCTGGTGGTAAAAGTCTGTAAAATTATGAGGGGAAGTTCATTTGCTGTTTCCCAAGCACAAGAATGAGGTGACGGTGGATGATCACACAGTAGATTTAAAGCAAACCAACCCAAACCCTCAAACCTTTTTCCTTTCTAACTAACATGTGGGAGTCCTTGTTCTGAGATAGCAAAAGCATCGCTAGCTTTAAAGAAAGGTAAATTCAGGGTAAATAGCTCCAATAGTGGCTATTAAGCATGATACTTTCTGCGACGTCCAGTTCCAGGTGTGTCCGTCCCGGTGTGCTGGGCCCCAGGTGAGTCCTGCCAAGGGAAAAATCCTCTGTACTCTGTGTCCTTGCTTATCCGTGAGCAAATGCTGCTCACCAGCACGTGTGGGATGGTAGGATGAGCTATTCATGTGACCCTGTGTGGCAGGTGATCAACTAATTGTCTTTTTAATCAAGCTGACAGATTTCATGTGAGCTTTTATAGAAAATCCTTGGCATCTCTTTGCAACGCTGGGCAGCGTGTCACTTTATTTTTAGAATTCACTCGTGCTTTCTCCACCTATTTTCTGCAGGTCCCGACACCATCATCACTCTGTCTGCAGCAGAAACTATTTTTAAATGTTGGGTTGTTGGAAAGCAGAACTTTCTAGACATGACAAATTTCAGAACTGTTTCATCCCCTGGCTTTACAATCTTAGACTGTAGATTATTAATGGCTGGTTTAGAGTGTTGCTCTTCCTTTGCCTGCTGAGTTAGCTTGTTAGCTTTGTTGTTATTTGTCTAATTTTCAGCATTGAGCAGGTCCAAATAGACGTATATAGAGCAATGTGTAAGGTTGTTTTGCCAGGTTTTCAGAGAAAGTGTTCTTGGTGGTTTATTTAGTAAGCCAATATATTCATTTACAAGTTCATTGAGACAGAACATTTCACAGTCTTCCAATTTGGTTTGTGTTGTACAGGAACAGTCACCTTACTTATTACTTGCATGTCTGTATTGTAGCATCAAAAAAACCAATCCTATAACTGCACACAAGATACAAATACTGGCTAAATAAAAGTAAGAGGGTTTAAAAGTAAATTTCTAACAGGCTCCAAATGATTAATCCTACCGATTTTAAATTCAATTTGCAGTGAATTGGTGCTATGTCTTATTCACCTTCCTGCTTGTTTTTAAATCGAGAGCAGCAGATTCCCTTTTTGTCCTGGAATTTTGTATTAATCTATCAATAACGGTACTTTTCTGAACAAAACGCACAGAGCTAATATCCAGCAGCAGAGATTAAAAAGAAGGCAATCTGATAGTGCAGAAGAACATGAGTACATCTGAATGGGAAAAAAGAAGACAAGTGGCACTACCTGCGGGAAGGTGCTTCCTTCCCGTAGTTAAAAGAAAAAATCTACATTTAATGTGGGCTGATGTTAAGCAGTATAGAAGGAAGCTTTGTGTTGCTCTAAGGAGTATTATAGGAAGAAATTGTCCTTGAATACTGCAAATTGTTTAAGACACAAGTTTGATTTTATTCTGTTTTTAGATTCTTTTCCTCACAAGTAAACTCTTTCATTTAATTCAGTCAAGGGGGAAAATGATATGAAATACTGATAAAAACCAAAGGATGGCAACATGTAAAGAAGTTGGATGCTCTTACTTTAAATAAATGACTGATAAAAACAATCCTTCCAGAACTACTGAAATCTTTACTGTCCTTTTAAAGAAGGGATATAAAATACTGAACAAGCACTAACTGAACCTTAAAACAAAGCCACGCGTATGATGCACTAGTGTTGTTTCACGGTAAGATTGCTGGTATTTAAATTTATGCCCATCAATGGCTGAAGTTTGCAGTATTTAAATAGTAAGATCACATGGCTCTACCAGGGTACTGCACCGGGGCTTTCCAGTGCTGGGTTTTAACCTCTGCTCAGGGGAAGCTGAACATGCTGCTAAGCTTGAGAACGGAGGGTTTTGGGGTTTTTTTTAGAAATATATTTGTCTAAGCCCCAGAAACAGCCAGAGTAAACTGGAGTATTTTCTCGGAAGGATTCCGGACTGGTGGGCCCCTGCATCTCGGTCAGCTGGAGGGATTTCTTGCACTCCCAGAGGAGCTGGATGTCCCAGGAGATGTGGAGTGTTTCATCCACACCGGCGGAACCACCGAAAGCTGCCAATAGGAACCCTGTGGTTAATGTGCGGCTCTTTGGTGTGCAGTGGTATCAGTCCCATCAGAGAACATCTCAAACTGTTTGAGTAAAGGAGAGGGCTTGAAGAGCTCATGTACATCTCATCCTCCAAATAAACGGAGGTTCCAGTAGGAACCAGACCTGAAGTGCAGGTGTCGCAGGAAAGCATGAGATGTCTGAGCTGACAACTGACAGCACAGTGAGAAACATCAGCAGCAGAGAGCGGAATGCCCAGAACAACATATAAATGCATATGCATATAAATGCAGCTACTTAAGGACATACAACTAACTCTTTCATGCTGTGCTTGGCACCTGTTACCTCTTCCATATTTGCTTCCAGTTTCTTCCGTTCATGCCCTTTAAGCTCCAGCTGTTCGGTGAGCTGTGTGACCTCCTCTGTGAGCTCTGCAGGGGCTGTGGTGTGGCCATTGGGGTTGGTGGGCTCCAAGTAAGACATTAGCTTTCTCCACATTTTTTCATCATATCTACATACACATTAAAAAAAAAAGATAATTAGTGAAACCTCGCAATGAAGGTCCATGTTTCTAAAAGCCATTTTTCCTGAAAAACTCTTGGCAGCACAGATCACAAATGAGTGTCATAGAACAGAATTGTGGAATAGTTTGAGTTGAAGGGACCTTCCCAGCTCCCCAGTGCCCCCCTGCCATGAGCAGGGACATCTTCACCAGCTCAGGTTGCTCAGAGCCCCGTCCAGCCTGGCCTGGGATGTCTCCAGGGATGGTTCAGCCACCACCTCTCTGGCCAACCTGGGCCAGGCTCTCACCACCCTCAGGGACAACAATTTCCTCTTCATATCCAGCCTGAATCTCCCTCCCTTAGTTTAAAATCATCACCCCTTGTCCTGTCACAACAGGCCTGGCTCAAAAGTCTGTCCCCATCTTTCTTAACAGCTCCTTTTAATTCCGGAAAGGCCGCTCTAAGGTCTCCCCAGAGCTTCTCTTCTCCAGCTGAACCCCCCAGCTCTCTCAGCCTGTCCCCCAGCAGAGCTGTTCCAGCCTCAGGTCATTCCTGTGGCTCCTCTGGCCCCTCTCCAGCAGGTCCACGTGTGTCCTGTGCCAAGGACCACAGAGCACTGATTAGGTGGGAATATCCAACATGTTGTTCTGCAAGAGCTGTAAAGGATGGACAAAGGGACCTGCTGATCTTGCTCTAGAGTGTTACAGTTTCTTATGGAACCCATGGTGCCATCATACCATGAAACAATCTTTGCAAAGGCCTCAAACTGCATTAATCTCAGAAACCTACCCGCTGCCACAGCAAGGGAGCTCGGCTGCTGTCTTCTTCATTGGGTCCACCTGGGCTGGCTGGTCTGCTGCCCACTTCTCCTCCTCCTCATCAGAGGCTGCCTGGCCCTCCACGGAGCGGAACAGCTGATCCTCTGCTGAGAAACCAACACAATCACCACCCTGATGGGCTGCAGCTGCGGCCCCTGGAGCTCCCGAGGCTGGGACAGCGAGACGGGAGGTTTTAAAAACCCCAGGGAAGCACATCACAGGCTCCTTCAGTGGCCATGGAAAGGGGAGCTTCTGCAAAGATCCTTATTTTAAGAGGCTTAAATACTTCAGCAGGTAACTTGTAGCTATTTCACTTTGTTTTCTTTCCTCTAAGGAGCTATAACGTAAGGATAAGTCTGGAGGATCAGTGTGTTCTTGGTGGGGGGGCAATGCTGTTCATGTACACAAGTGAATATACACTTTTCAAGAGAAATGAGGAATCATTGTACTGCGTAAGGTTTTTTTGCATAGTTGTTGCACCAGTTGAATACATTCAGAGTCCAGGAGTTGGATGTAAATGTTCTCTCATTCATTCCCTTACTGTGTTTTGTAGGGACAGTGATTTTAATATACAAATGTGCTACTGGACCCGTGGCTATCTAATGTTTAATTATGCCTTTTGTACCTAAACCTAATATCTCCTCATGTGCCAAATAAATCATAAATGTACTATTTAAAATACATGTACATATTCATGTACTATTACAGTAATACTTCAATACTTTTTAAGCTGTGTCTTGTAAAAACTATTACATTTAACTGCTTTTTATCACAAGAAAATATTTATTGGGACTTAGAGGATTGTCATGCCTGTATAATAACTTACAGAGAGGCTTTTGAAACAGTTAATACAGGAAAAGCACTGGTTACATCTTTATTTTGAGTATTTATTTTGAGGTGACATCAGGTTAAGCTAATATCAACAAGATTTTGAATGTTATGTTTATTTACCTTAATTGCTGTCAGTTAATTACACAGGTTTAACGAATTCTAACAGAGTGATCAAGTCAAACACTGTTATTTCTTGAAATCCCGAACCACATTTGCTGTCAGGTAGCATTACAAGTTCTTGTGTGTTTAGTTTGTTCAGCACAGGAAAGGGGACTCAAGGGGACTGGTCACCCAGCAGAGGTTGCCTGCTCAGTGATATTCTCTCTCATTTCAAGGCCAGGGGCAGTTCAAGCTAAAATGCCACCTTGGTTGTCACCCTGAGGAGGGTTTGTGTGTTCGCTTGGTCTTTTTCTTTCGGTTGATGCTCAACACGTGTTTGTTAATGCAATTTTATTCCAGTAGCATTCCATGTGCCCAATTTATAGTTACCATGTTCAATAATAAATTGCCTAAGCAGGAACAAAGCTTAGTTGCATGCAGTGTTGCTCTTTAATTACAGTGAACATCTGCATTTTTATGGCCATCCTTATGCTGTACAAACTAATTTATTAGCAGTGCTTGCTTTCTGTGAGCCTGTGGGCTGCCAAAACAAAGAAAAGAGCCTTTCTGTTTTCAATCTGTGATACATTAGGAGTGAACTTTTCCTGTCTTCATTTCTTTCCTTGCCACAGGAGTTCAAAGGGGTAACGATCAGGCTTTACAACTGCTGCGGCAGCCGTGAGAACTGGAGTCACCCAAACCATGGATTCCTCGAAGAGCTTCAAACTGGTATGTTTAATGCAGTAAATTGTTGCTGCATCTGGTGTCTTAGCTTAGGTTTTTACAAATGAAGGACAAGGCATGTGAACCTCAGGCTGTATTCATGCTAAGATATCTAAGACACCTGTAATCTGCTTTTTTAACCCCTACACACACGGGAATGTTCTCTGCTCTGACTGAATGCGTGTGCCAAATAGATTATCTTTACATCCCCCTTGTAGGTTATGATTAGTAGTGCTGGAAACCAGAGAGGACAAGCAAAACTTCTTATGTATCTCTCTTAACATAAAGCAAATATTATATTAAAATTCTTCTGCTAAGCTAATATTAAAAAAAAAATCCGTCAGTAGAATCATAGAGCACTTTTTATTGTGATATTTAGATATTTGTGGCCTACCTAATGCAGAATAACTTGCCTAATTCCTTTGATGTGAGTGCTCTTCTCATCTAAGAAATTATATTTATTAAGTTATATCTAAACAAATTATCCGTAAATCTGTTTCTATACTTATCTAGTATATCTAGGTTTATCCCACATGTTCACATAATTTATTTGTTTGACTCTCTGACTTATTATTATTTTCTGCCTGAATAATCCTTTTTATTGATGGAAACGTTTTTCACCTTTGCATTTCCTATTATTTGGCATGTAAACCACTAGGGAGAGGGGAGAAAAAAGAGTTTGGCTTCCAAGCTGACTATCAGAAATGCTTCATCACTGCAGCAGCTCAGTGACACCCTCAGCTGCTGTCTTTTTAAAGTCAGTTTTAAATCATAACTCTATGTGACATGTGTGGGGAGTGGGAAGCAGAAAGGTGAGACATTGTCTCTTATTTACACCTAAGGTTTCAAGACTCATTAGGATTTCTTTGTGGCTTTGGTGGTTTAATATCAATATTAGTTTTTCTCTCGAGGATCTTGCAAATCAGTGAGGAAATAAAGTAGTTGGGTACAGGGTTCGATACCGTTCTCGGCAATGCCGGCTCCGCCGGTGGGAGAGCGTCGGTGCGGCTGCACCGCGGCTGCGCCATGTCCCGCGCCTGGCGAGGCTGCTCCCTCCTGTGCCGGTTCAGACCTGCAAAGGAAGGGGGACTTGTAGGAAATTTGGAAAGCCAAGATGAATGTGCACAGCATAGCACATGGATGACTTTGAATGAAGTTGTTCACACTTGCTATAGAAGAACAAGTGCCAAATGATAGGGTGAGGGGCAACAGGCACAGGCTGAAGCACAGGAGGGTCCATGTGAACATGAGGAGAAACTTGTTTGCTGGGAGGTGGCAGAGCCTGGCCCAGGCTGCCCAGAGCGGGTGTGGAGTCTCCTTCTCTGAGACATTCAAACCCCCTGGGCCCACCTGTGTGATCTGCTCGGTGACCCTGCGCGAGCAGGGCTGGGCTGGGGATACACAGAGGTCCTGCAACCCAGCCAGCCTGGGAGTCGGTTTCTACCTTCAGCACCTGTAAAATTGAACCCCCAAGGGCTGCATTCAGTTCCTTCACCAAGAATCAAAGGAAGGTAGATGTCAGCTGGTCTTTAGGTATTAAGAACTAAACGTTACTTATAGCTTTTAGTTCAGGTCAAAGACATCTAGAATCTGCATATGGAATCAGTCTGCTCTGACCATAAACTCCCTCTTCTCCAGTGACAGGGCAGCACATGCATTGTTTTACCCTGTCACCATCGCTGGGTGCAAAGTCGAGCATCTGGTGCTCGGACTTAGAAACGTCAGGCAGTTTGATCTAAGTCTGCCGAGTACTGGAGATGAAGCAGCGTCAGGCTGGAGAGTCAGAATGACGCATCTGAACAGCAGCAAGTTGTGGGTCAGAAGTGTCTCAGCAGCGGGCTTCTGAATTGCTGACAGTCTCATTTGAGATTATGTATTTTTCTGAGTGGAATGTAGAGGATACTACATCCATGTGAAGTTTCCAAGGGATGGTACACAGACCAAATACTGTATCTCAGTGTCCTTACACTTGCCAAAGTGAATATGTTTTGAAAAAAGTAATTCAGTGAAGGATGATTGTGCAGGTTGAGGAGCTTATAGTTGGTTAAATGAACAGCTTTGAGGCAGTACCTTCAAGGAGATTCAGGGTAGCACCTGTATAAGGAAAAATCTGGAATATATTTACATGTCTTTGAGTTGAAAGTGTTCTAACGCCAACAGGAAGAGGCACAGGCACATAAGACAATAGATGTCATTCTTTATAGCAAAAATGAAAACTTCCTGTATATAACCCAAAATCTAACGAATCTAATAACATATTTATTTTCTAGTAATCTAATATTACATTTTGGGAAGAATGGGAAATGACAGTCATGATGAGTCCATTGGAGCTACTACTTTTTTTTGTTGTAATGCATTTGGGTTTGTTGGCTTTGGCCTCCTGCGGTTTCGGAGGGATGTACTGAAAGATGGCATTGCTGGTTTAGAGGAGATACACTGGAAGTGTGCAATACAGTTGAAAAGAGAATCAGTTCAGACACTCCTATTTACATGCAAATTGTTAAACAGTGTCCATGAAATTGAAAGGCAACACATAATACCAAATTTATTTTAGGAGTCTTGTTTTTTTCACACAATATACATAATATGTAACTTAATTCCACAAAATGTTGCTGAAATCAGAGCTATGAAGAATTTAAGAAACAAGTCTCAGAATGTAGTAAGAAACTCATAGTTATATTGGATAAATAGAGATTTGGCATATCAGTCCACACAGGTAAGGTTTACATAGCTGTTCTCCAATGTAGGAACAAGGTGCCTCTCAGGTATGGAGCTAAAGCAACACCAAGTGCAGTCCATTATAAGCTTGCGTATGGTATGTCATATAATATTATAAATTTCCATTGCTTCCTTTTTTTACTATTTAGAAAACAGTTTACTTTTAATAGTAACATCAGGATATTTTCCTGTTTAGGCCATATAATAATGTGGTTATACTTTTCCCAGTATGAGCTGTCATGTAGTTCACAAAGAATCTACATGCCAAAGAAAGCAAACCAAATTCAGGAGTTCTATAGTAAATTAAGTTCCCTCCAAATTCTTCCTAAGATGAGTTTTGGTCTGGTGAGTTCTGAATATTCCTTGCACTTAAAACATTAAATATCCATCAAGAAAAGTGAGAGCTGGAACACTTGGTCCTACTGAAACCAGTTGTATGACTCAGTCTTTTTGTATCAATCTCCTAAATATTCCTGCCTGTAAATTCAACTACTGCTAGAAAGCGGAATTTAGATGTAGTAATCGAGATGCTGATGCCAAGTTAGAGATAAGTATTGCAGAGAGCTTTTGTTAATCTAACACAGCTGTGTGGGTTCCTGAAGAACCACACCAATGGTAGTTCCATGAATAAGGTTCTGAATTTAACAACAACAGTCAATATTTCAAATGATCTGTAGGGACGGAAGCTGAGGTGAACCATGCTTAGGAACCAGCAATTCTTTTTACCCCCTTGAGTGCATAAAAACTAATGGACGGATTTTGTTTACAGTTTCTGGTATTATTTTGCTTAGCAACAATTGGATTTCCTGTAAAGCCGAGGGAAATAGCAGTCTCCAGAATGGAGCCTGGCCAGTCATTTAGCTTCATTAATTCTGGACGAAATAACGATGTGGTAGCGCACAAATAGCAAGTACTATTGGACCTGGGCATTTAAAATGGGGGCTCCTGGGAGCATCACAGAGCTTCAGGGTTCTGGACATTTGTTGTGGAATATAGTAGTATTTCCATTCACAAGGTTGTTGCCTTTTTTTCTGAAATGTGCTAATTTCCTTCATTTGAAGACAAATATATTTGGGGTCTGGTCCTCATAAAAGAATACTTAACAATCTCTTGAGGGCTGTAGCTGGTGTTGTGGAGACTGTTGCAGTATAATTTAGATCTGTTTGCATTTCAGAGACATAATACAGAGATGTTGACATTTCAGTGAACACTCATTGTCTCAAAGTTGGTTAAGATTTGAACCCATAAAATATTGAGAATATTCAAGTATCATGAAAATATTTTCTGGCAGAAGTGGGTAAATGCTGTGATGTTTAATGGGAGATCTGCTGGTGGCATGAACTTCTTATAATACATCTGGCAGCCTATTTTCAATTTAACTTGCAGTCCAAGGAACATTAAGAAGTTTGGTGCAGAAAAAGAAACAATCCTTCCCATAAAATTCAGGATTTAGAGTAGCAGACTCCCTTTATAATAGCTTTCACTTCTCTCTAGTTCTTGTAAAGAAACTTGTAATTAGTTGATGAAATACAAAGCATAAATTGATTATTCTGCAGCAATTTTCTTGAGAGGACTTCGTCAGCTCTCTCTAAATGTGGAGAAATTCAGGAAGCCATACAGACGGTATGTTTTATTAGGTCTTTCTGCCCAATATATCGATTAAAGACAGCCATGTCTGTCTCCTCTGGACATGTTCATCTGGGAAACTAGAAAGCAACGTAAGGTTTGAGCGAGGGTTTGCAGGCCCAGGTGCTCCAGAATTTCAGTCTTGGTTGCGGCGCAGGCTCTACCAGTTGCATCAAATCACATTGTGCCTTTGTTTCTCCAACAGAAGAAATATAGCACAGTTAGTGCACCTAAATAGAAAGGCAGCACAGATACAAGATACAACTTTGTTTTCTAGAACCATGCATGGAAATAATTTCAAGGCGTTTAGGAATGGAGCAGATTTTAAATGTTTGTGAAGGAACATGTGGCCAGACAAGCTGGGATTTCAGAGCTCATCTATACCAGATAAAGGTGATGAAAAAACCCAAGCAGCAGCATGAGTAGACACACAAGTCAAAAAAAAAATGTATTTGATTAGCTAATATATAAAGTCAAGGATCCATTGGCAATAACAGAACTGGCAATGAGTTGTTTTAGTACATCTGGCCAGGAGAGCAGTGCACTGGGGTGTCCACAGCAGCGAGCAGGGAAGGTGACAGGCAAGGACAGGACCAGCAGCCTGGTGACAAAGGGACAGGGAGGGGAACAGCCTGTGCAATACGGTTCCAGAGAAGAAATGTACACACACAGTTGGGTTTAATTCATATAATCCATAAACGATTTAAGGCAATAATTTGCTGAATTGGTGCCAAAGATCAGGAGGCAGACTGGGGAGGGGGGTTGGGGGCTGCTAAGATTGTTCATGTACCATTCCAAACATCCCATTCCCTTAAACTCTGACCAGAAACCCAACTTGAGATGGATTGAAAGAGGTTCTAATCAGAACTGTTGCATGGAAGGACAGCATTACGGGTACCAAGGGAGCTTTGCTGTCTACTGGAAGAAAGGGGCCGTTTCCTTCTGTTCATTTTGCTATCGATAAAGGATCCCACACTCACTTTGGAGGGTGTTTCAAATTTCTGACTGGATTTTCTGTTATTTGGCCTTTAAAGCAGATGCAACCAGAAGATTTAATTTCTTAGGGTTGCTTCATGCTCCTCAATTAGTTGTTGAAGTACGTGGTATTTCGTCATTGTTCTCAAGCGTGGTGACAGAGGCACAAATGCAGTCAAGGTGGCACTTCTTGGTAGGACAACAAGGGAGCTTCATGATCTCCTGATTTCTTCTCATGGGATTTAACCACTAGGTCATTTTTTGTCATCTGTGAGCTTTTTATTTTCTTTAATGCCAAATCTGGTCTCTGATTTTAATTTGGCAGAGGTTTCAGGATTTAAAGAAGAGCCTAACAAAAGAGGCCAAACAGCTTTTGCTGTCACGGTAAACGGTGAAAGGAGGAATCTTCACTCATTCTTAAACACCGGTTTAATTCTTTTCTCATTAGTATTCACACAGCATATAATGCGGCTTCATAAATGAGGAGTGAATCAACAGCACGTTTGTTTAGGGCGGGGATCAGAGGGGAAAGTGGTGCAGAAGGTGCCTGGGAAGCGTTTGTGGCCGGTTTTCCATGGAGACGGGCGGAGGGGCCGCGGCATCCCCGAGCCTTTGTCCTGAGCACAATGGGCAGCGCCGGAGCAGGAGAACCGCAGAGGGGAGACTTTGCAGAGTACGGGACCTTAAAGTAATGTCCATGACTAATTGGCTTTTAATTGGCTTTCCTGGGATTGTTATGGAGACTTCTAACTGCAGCAAAAACAACCTGCTTCTGGCACTAAACAAATCTTTAACTTAAATAATTCCTGATTAATCATGAAATAACTCTGAGGAATTATTTAGCTTCACATTCATAGACCTTTAACTTGTCTCTTTCGGAGACGTATTTGGAGCAGATCGACCAGCCGCATGAGTGTGTACATTGCTCTAAGTACAGCTATACAAACTAAGCTATCCTTTATTTTAAAAGTGTGTGACTTGTGTTTTTTAACTGATATGTGATTTTAATTTTTGTACTATTTTGCCCGAAGTGTCAGAATTCAGGGAGCTCAGAATGGTTTCAGTTTCAGCTTATCCCCTATGGGGAGCTACAGAGTTCAGAAGGTGTGCATGGTTTTGATTTATTTATGACTTTTCATTTAACATTCAGCTCAAACATGTTTTCACATTGGAGCTAAATGTCTGTGTAGGTTTTGTGGAAATACCTGTCTTCGGTTGGTGCTCTGAGATGTGAACCCATCTCAAACAGAAATCCTATTAATGAACTTTCTGTGATCAATTCAGATTTTAAATTGCTTAATCTCAGGTTTTAAATTGCTCGATATGTAAAGTATTAAATAGAATTTTTTCAATTATGAATTTTAGTGGCTATAATAAAGATGACTAAATATCCTGGATTTATACTGAAAGAAGGTGAAGCTTGTAGCTAAAGAGCCTCTATAATTCCAGTTATGGTTCTGGGAGTTTTTCTGTTCTTGGCTGATTATTTTTATTGTCTTGCCAAAATCACCATCCTCTGGAAAACCCTGCTGATGACAGTGTGGGGTTTTTGCAGAATCTCTCCATCTTTCTGCACCTTGTAGGTAACCAGTCCGATCTTGCACTGTCGCTATGTCGTATGATGATTTCAAGTGTTTTTAAGACGACACCAGCCTTTGCGCCCGCAGTGAAATTACAGAATAGAAACGTGCCCCTTATTGCCTGTATGTGCCATTCCAATGAGCAACTCCTGCAAGCTCAGGCTATTTGAGGGAAGTTGCTTCTCAGTAATTAGCTACTGCTAGGACAGGTCTTCGTTGTTCATCTGTGAACAACCTTCTTGTCACTACACTTCTTAGAATCTGAGATCAGGTTAGAAAAGCGTATTTCCTGGCTGGTACACTGGTGCTCCTGATGCTTCTGATGCTCAAAGATTTAGATGCAAAGATCTTTCATTGCAGGTTGCTTTCCCATGCCATTTGGGTCAAATTTGTTGCAATCCATATGTTTCCTGGGCTGATCTTTTAGGTTGCATGTAAGCAAGAACAACAGAAGTAAATGCATTTCTAAAAGGCCTTGGATGTCCTTTGTCTGGAGCACTGACTGTAGGGCTCTGAGGCACTAAACATGCTCTGGTCCATACAGGAAAGACCAGAGGAGCTTTTTAGGCCTGAAGGAGTGGTGCCAAATAAATCTGGAAGAAAAACTCCCTCTTTCTGATCATCTCTCTCCTTAAACACCTTGCTCCTGTCCTATATCTTCTTATAACTGATCTCACATGCTTTAAGTTGTGCAAGTGTTTGTGCTGCTATGAGCTGGATTTATGAAATTAGATGTCTTCAAAATATCTCATCCCTCTCTTATTTTTGGACAGAAGTTTAAAATTTGGATCGGTGCATAGCCCTAAGAGTTGCATCTTATGGGGGATGCAAGAGGAGGGAGCAGGTGGAGAGATCTTTCAGCTGGGCTTTACTGCTGATGGAAATGATTGAATTACAGCCTGGACAGGTACAGCGGTTAAAGCGAGAATGAGAATTACTGCAACAGCAGACTTGAACATAGGAAAAGGAGACAGGATGCAATGTGCCCTCTCTGTTAGCTCAGCTTACTTTGCATCTCTTTTCTCATCTTTGGTGTGTTTTCTGCCTTGTTATAATGGTAGTGCATAGGGTTGAACAAGAATGTAGACTCTGCACCTTCAGAAAGACTCTTCTCAGGTCTGTACATTCAAGAGACTTTAGAGAAGAGGCACCAGAAATAATTAAAGCTTTGTACATTGTGCCTGCTAGTGCAGAGGTTTGGGAGCTCAAACTGCTCAAGCTTATTTTTGGCTGAAGGTTAAAGTGAAAGAAGAGGTGACAGTGCAAAAGCAGACACAAACATAAGGGCAGAGGATGCGTTTTTAAAGTGTTACCATTTGTTTTGCTCCAGTTAATGCTGTTACAGTTCAGCCAAGCCAGAACCTGTAGGCTTGATGTCAGTGTTGCTGAGTAAGTACAGTCTTACAGGTCATGCTGAGGAGAATGGTGATCCCTAGTTTGGGCAATAGAGCATGTCAGTCCGCAAATGACAAGAGTTGGACTTGCTGATCCTTGTGGGCCCCTTCCAACTTGCAATATTCTATGACTGGGGTAAACTGCCAGATGATGAAATATGCAGAGAAATGCGCGTAAGGGCCAAACACTCTTCCTGATAAAATTTGGGAAGACCATCCACAAGTGAGTTTCTCCTCCTGCGGGTTACGTGGAGGATGATAACTGACTGCGCTGTCAGCGGCTCCGTGAACTCGGAGCAGAAACCTATGCAGGGAATGGAGAGAATCTGACCCTGCTGGTGGGAAACACAGGTGTCATGATGATGCTACCTGATACAAATTCTTGTGTGTTAAGCGTATTTGCTTTTAAGGTTCTCAACTGACAAGGTATCAGGAGGTTGTCTTAACTCCCAGAGCACATGCATTACCATGTAGTTATTATTTGTAAAATCACAGTCTGTTTTTCCTGTGTGACCTTTGCCTCATTTGAGGCGGGGGGTGAATGATTTCTGTGGATGAACAACAACTCGAGAGAGAAGGAAACTGCTGCCTGTTGTAAGTAGCAAGGCAGACGAGACCCAGGGATGGAACAGATAGTGTCCTTGTTAAAGCAACTAAATGCTCCTTTGAGGAGGTAGATTCTACTCCTCGCTGCCAGACCCCCCCCTGCATAATCCCAAGCAGATTACTTTAGGCTTTCTACACGTAATTCCCGTTTGTATATATATTTATAAAGCAAACTTTTTACCAATGCTTCTCAAAAAGAGGTACAAAAATACAGCATAAAAACACAGCCTCCAGTATAAGACTCACAGTTACAGCAGCAGGTTCTAGAACATAAAATCCAAGAGAAGCTGCTGTGTGAAGTGGTAAGAAAGTGAGGTAGCGTACACAAAATTACCACGTATTATGTGCACACATAAAGTGTACAGACAATGATCGAGTCCTGATTTATTTTTGCCATGGAATTTGAAACTGTGGGGTATGAGAAGTAACACTGAAGCACGGGATCATGAAGGTACTGTTTGTGTGGTTTGCTCTGAAACACTTGATACCATGAACACACAGATAAGTCAGTGGGCATCTAAAGTTAGCAGAAAATTTAATAGTAATCCTTCTAGGCTGGTGTATTATACTGTGGTGAAGAGCGTACTAAAAACATAGTAATTTATTTTCAATGTAATTGTTAGGGTCACACTTACAGTTAAAATAAAAATCGGTGCATTAAGCAAGGCCCACCTAAGTTCAAAAAAGGTGCTCTTATGCATGAATACGCACACTCGTACATAAATAAATCTACTACAAGTAAATGACGGAGGAGTGGAATTACCTGCGTGGGCAGGTTTCATTCCGTGACCTATGGAATATACTCCTTTTGCTCTGAAATGCAGCTCAAGATCTGAGTCTGTTTGCTGCTTTCCATCACCTCTTTTGGCCTTGAAACTTTAGTTTACTGTTATTAATGAACTACCAGTCACTTGGGCTGCTCCACAGAAGATAACATTTGATGATCAGGCTAAACAGATGAGGTAATTATCATGCTTTTAAAAATCCTGTACCTAGCAAATTATTATAGTGCATGGCAGTAGTTCTTGAGCATGTCCCTGATGAACTGGGCTGCTTTTTGCTTTGTATGGAGTATTTTATGGTTAATAGTCACTGCACTATCCAGGAGAAACACACATCACTTTGGCATTATGTCATTCAGATATTCCTGCCCCTTAATGACTTCTTTTGTGACAAAGTAAAGGAAATGATTTCCAGATGTTGTTCCCCTGCAATAAAGAACTCCATTGCCACACCCTGCTAGCTAAAATTCAGATATTGCACTGGAAGCCTGGAGTTTGGGTGCACACGGTGCAGACCTAAATGAAGCTAGAAAAGTTCAAGTATCCCTTGTTCCTGAGTGACCTATTGGTACAAAACCTCTCTGCCAAAGGTTTTCTTGAGTTAAAAACCTGGATTCAACTTTCCTCCCAGTCATGGAAATGGAAGTCAGAGATTCATTACCTCTTCTTGTCTGTTACACAGCTCTGCTCTTGACTTTCCCTTCCTTCCGTATTGGAACAACTCTTTTAATTTAGTATAACTGAAGTTTGTGTTAAACTGGTGACGTCAGGGTTATTCCACAAGCCCACAAGACTGAACACAGAGCGTTTGTGGGTTTGTTTCCTCCTCTCTGCTCTAGTCAGGCAGACAGAGGCAAAACCTCTCTAGATGTTTTTTGACATCTCCTTTTAGCCCAGCCCAAAAGGAACAGCACCAGGCGCAGGTAAGAACAAACATCCCACATAACTACCTATGTGTGAGTTGTGGGTGTGTATTTATCCATCCCGATCTCCAAACTTTTACTCTTGAAATTTTCTCTCTCCTGCTATGGTGACTTGTATTATATAGAAAGATGCTTCAAAGCCTGCAACCAAAAACTAGTAATAAACTAAATACCATGAAATTGTAAAACACTGATAGCTATAACCAAAATACTTTATAAAAGGCATATATGCCAGATGAAGAGCAGCAGAGCTGTGGTCCTGGAGATAATTCCGTTCTGCCGTTGCTCGTGTGACAGACAAAGCCCTCCCGTATTCTTTCACATAGATGTGTGCTCTTTAATCCCGGGAATGCTTCTGCTGGCTCCTGCGTGCTGGAGTGCGTGTCCGTAAAGATCAAATGTCCAGTGATCCTTTCACTGTCTCCTAGATAATGTGTTCTCCTAGATGGAGTCAGACCGGGCTTAGCAGCAGGGTGGAGATCTTACTGAATTCAACTCTCAGAGCTTAAAATGTCTCACAAACCATTGTCAGTTCTCCGTCTGATGTATGCAAAACTGCAGATATCACTGGATGTGCTACGAACACCAAAAGTACCTACTTACTGGCATGCAAATTCCTTCAGGGCTGATTTCAGAACATCATAGATTTAGCGCCTGGTGGATTTGGAAGAGTCTCACTTCACAGCAACATTGTGCCTTAAGCTGCCTGCAGGTTATTTCTGACCGGCTCTTGCTAAGTGTTTGGGAAAATGACATTCAAGTATGTTGACAAAAAGGGGCTGCAAGCATTGTTTTTCACATCTAGGTCAGGTATTGCTTAGTGTTTCGGTGGTGCCGTTGCATGAAAGCCCGTGTGGCGGTTTGGCCCCTGCGAGGCCCCGAGCGCTCGGTGCACAAGCGCTGTCCCGCGGTCACCACGGAGCCCGGGGGCTCGTGCAGGCGCCCGGGAGTCAGCGCCAGCAGCTCCTGCTGCGGACGGGGGGAAACTGCAGCCTCCGTGCTGCCCAGATCCTGCATCAGGAAACAAGAATAACAATGACCTCATACCGCTGTGTTTTCTGTTTCACTGGTGTTTATAAAAAACATCCTTAGATCTTCAGAGAGTGCTGCTTCTCACCTAGACACTGTATAATTCTGCAAGCTCCTTTATAGTCAAGCTTGTGCCTGCTATTCTGATGCATTTTGCAATAGTTTTAAATTTCCTGAAAGCAGCCTGTCCTTTGCTTTCTTGCAGCCTTTATTGTTCTGGTAGGTGACTTGCAAAAAATAGCGCTGCCTTTCCAGTCATCTCAAATTAATTACTTTCCTTCCCAAATGTTCAGAAGTTATTTGCCAGTTCATAGAGGTCGGAAAAGATTGCCAAGTATTCCTGCATTTATGAGGCTCTTAGGTATATTTTGACAACAAATATAGCAGCTTTTTTGTCTTTTATTGGTTATATGGTTGAATAAGAATAATTATTGGGAGACTGAAGAGCCAATGACAGATGTGGGAGCTGGTATCTGCCGTGGTCTGTTTGCACTCTGTCATTTCTCCATTCAGCGACCTCTGCTTGTTTCAGCGGTTTCTCCAATTTCTTGATCTGACAAGCCTCAGTCCAAGCAGGTTTGCATTGTATTTATCACCAAATTTACTTAAACCTTATCTTAGTTTAAACTTTATGTAATACCTTTCCTACTGCAGCAGGATACTTAAGCAGGTGGATAATTTTAACCAAATATGTAGTCTCATTGATATAAAACCAGTTTAATTTTATTGTAGTTTCATCATATCAGCTGCAATCTTTATATAAATAAAGTTACATACCTCCTTCAATGTTTTACTAAGTAAAGATTTCAGTGTCACCATTTTTGAATAACTGACTTCATCCAAGTTCAGGTTAAGATTTAGATAAGCACATTTAACAGCTCTCCTCAAGCTTTTGCTTTACAAGCCATTTTTCTGTTCTTGTGATATGATTACGCTGTGTTTATTTCCATGATGTTCAGCAGCATAAAATGGTGATTCCCATGGGGTGTGGGTGACCTTTAGCCCTCCTGGGAAGTGCTGCCCCTCTCTCCTCGCAGTTAAAATCACCTGGAATTTGCAGGGTGGCCATATGCAGCACCACTGAGCACTTGTAGAGTCAACATAAATGAATATAAATATTAAGTGGAGGAAAAAAAGGTCTGACTAACTTGTTTCTGTCTCCTTCTGAAAAACTAGATGCCATAAATGTAGGTTAATGTATGAATGTATATAAAAACTGCAGGTTTTACAGATGACTTCCAGTAGACCAAATATGGAATGTCAAGGTTCTGTAAGCTAAAATAGTTAATCCACTAGACTAAGGGAATAAGCACATGTTAAAAGACATTTAAGAAGTATAACCTGGGCACACAGCAGCCCAGCAAAGACAGACTGAAAATGTAGTCCCACTCACATCAGCATTCGCCGAGTCCCCGGCAGCAGAGCGTGCTGCTGGTTATTAATGGATTATTGGCCAGACCTTGATGGTTTTTCATATCTTGAGATGTTATTGAACTATTAAGGCCAGTTTTCTGATAACCCTCTTCATATGCCTGGGTTTTTTACATGTGGCTGTGTAAGAATGTAAAAGATGTAACTTTCCATAAGCGTCTGTTGTGTCAGCGTAAGGGTGTTGCTGGGATAAAACCAAGATCGATAATGGTCCCTAATAGGAAAACTAAAGCTGAGAGGTGTTGTAATTTATCCAGCACTGATATTGTACATCTGGGATAATGTTCTAGAATTGCACGTGCATAGACGCTCAGAGCCCCCGGGTGAGGTGTGTTCGCTATTCATTAGGACAATGGTACAATGGGAGCCTGACAGGAGCCCTTGGAAAGATCTGAAATGTGATGGATAGTAGGACTTATTTTTTCAGGACAAAGAGATGGGTAGATTTTATTTGTAACTAAAAATAACTCTCATTCCTCCTCCCACCCCACCCCACCATGATTTTTTCAACTACATTTGAACTGAACAAGCAGAAAACTTGGTTGAGCGGCTAGTTACTGCCCTGGAAATTGGATATAGATTATTTAACAAGGGTATGAAGAATTGAAACCAAACTGCCTTCCATCCTTCAGCAGCACCTGCAGCTCGGTTTCCCTTGGAAACACTCAGCCGTGCGGCAGCACCGCAGGGCTTTGGGAGTACATTCCATCAGGCTGTCAGGATCAGACACTAAGTTACGTCGAAATACATTAAGCACATTTTCTCCTTTTGTTTTGGATTTTTAGCTCCGCAGTGTAGAAACTCGGGTGGCTAAAGCCAATTGGAGCTGCCCTAAAGGTCATTGAAGTGATGCAAAAAACAATTCCGAGAGTGCTTCTGTTTGAGCTGCTGTATGTTCAAGGTATTACAGAACTTACTAAGGTTACATGATTTAAAAAGGAATATTACGTAGGTAAGATCTTTAATTGTAGATGGCTCTGTGCCACTGTGTCTTGTTCCCTGAACAAGAGCTGGTCACGTGTGGACATCACAGACTGGTGCAGGCCAATGGATCCTCTCAATAGGAGAACTAATAACTGAGTTGAAGGACCAGGGGCAGCTGGAAGTTGTTAGTAGGAAAATTCTGCATAGGAAAGTTGGGTAAGGGGGCTTCATGTTTTCCCCAATTAATGTTACTCTCAATTATTCGACCAAAGGCCTCCCCTCCAGCCCTGCTGGACAGTCTTACAGGTATTTAGAAACAGATCCTTCCTCTTGTTTTCATAGGGTTTCCTCAATAGATTTCCACAGGAAAAGAGGGAAATCTGTATGGAAAACAGGAAGCAGTTCTCAGAAGTTCTCTGCAATGAAGCACTAGGAGGAAGACTTAAAATAAACGCAGTTGTTTGAAACGGTAGGTGATGCCAGTTGTGTTATCTGACTCTAAAAACAATGATGGAATTTAACATCAGGCCATAGTAGAATTAAAAGCCTCAGGTGTTTATTTGTGAAAAGTATTTAGCTTTTCATTTTAGTTCACAGTACGTGACAAAACTTCTGCACCCAGGTTTTTACACCATGTTTTCTATTTCAACTTTATCGCCCTGGGCAATTACTTTTGAAAACTTCTCATCGCCTCAGCCTTGATCCCATATTTTCTAATGCCGATCCATTCCTCTTGCATCCAATATGAGACTTAATCTTTTCCCTTGACTTTTTGACATTCTACAATAGTTTCAAATCCCGAGATTTACGTGTTAGAAGAAGACAGCTTAGGATAAAATTTGACACACAGAAATACTGGTCGATGAAAACATTCTACAAACGTCACATTGAAGTTCCATTCTCATCCATCTCCAAACTCCTATAAAATTCCACGTGTCATGGAGAAATGGTTGTAAGTTTTAGTGCGAGCACTGAGAAGGGGTGGGGAGGTTGGTGACTCTCCACCTGAACAGCAAGTACAGTCAGAGCAGGAGAACGTTCCAGACGAGCGCTGGTTCTGTTAGGAGGCTTATGAGCCTCCGTAGGCTTCGGGCAGTGGAGACAGCCCCCTAGAAAATGGGGATATAGCACGTGGGATGACAATTTTTGAAGAAGAAACACCTACATTTCTAAATCCTTAAGAAGAAATTTGAGCCCAGTTTTACTTTCTGCATTTAATAAAGCCAGACTTCAGGAAGAAGATAGATTGGGCCTTCGCAGTATGTTGTTTGTATTTGAGAACATTAGGGATAATGTAATCTGTGCTCATTTCTAATACAGAAATAGGTAAAAAGTGAAAGCAGAATATGTTCCTGAGTTTTACTGCCAGGTTTCTAGTAATTAGCAACCTGATGTTTCAAGAGATATACGGCAATACAGACTCAAAATCCTCACAATGCAAAAGCATCTAAATCAACCCCCCCCGTATCTGTACTACTTTCCTGGCAATGCTGCTGTTGTTAAAGCTCTAGTAGCCACAGAGCAGAATTTCATGGAAACATTTCAGGCATGGCATATTATACTAGTTAAAGTTTCCATTAGAGTGGGTGAAAAAGGCTTTGTAGGTCTGAAAGAGTCTCACTGGAATCAGAGCAGAAACAGGACTGATACGCTGCAGTGTTTCTTTCAATGGTTTGGTTTTGTTGCTTGAGTCAAAACTATTGAGCAGGCTGGAGTTTGTCTATAAATTTCACACAGAATCTAAAGACACCATTTCATCTGAGGTGATAGACTTAGAAAAAGCACCAGGTCTTTGTAGCGAATGTGGTTTTTTTTCTTGGTTTTGTTTTCTATAGATACTTTAAACAACTACATTGGGGGAGGGGCGGAAATCAATATAGTTTTGCGAAGTGCAACACTGTGTCGTTAAGCCTGAAATCTGTCAGTAGAGACCCGTTCCCCCTCCAAACCAGCAGTTACAGTTCTTCAAATGATCTTGGTGGTTGTTATGACTTGACGGGCCTCACCACAACCTTTTGTTCCGTGATCATTTGCGCTCTGTAACGTGCCATATTGCTCAGTAACTGAGACTCTAATCATCCTCCGGGAGTGGGTTTTTACACCCTATAATGATTGGCCTGGCAGCAGCAGCTACAGGTAGGATTTAACACACTGTGCCTGCATTTTTGATTGTAAATTCCTTCAAACGGGGCATGAGTACATTACGTGTCATATATTGGGTGCATCATTAAAAAAAAAAAATGCTGGCAGTAAACTAAGCCAGCTGTACATTTACGTCCTTGAAGGATTAATGACAGAATCACAGAATTCCAGAATGTCAGGGGTTGAAGGGCCCTGGAAAGCTCATCCAGTGCAATCCCCCCATGGAGCAGGAACACCCAGATGAGGTTACACAGGAAGGTGTCCAGGCGGGTTGGAATGTCTGCAGAGGAGACTCCACAACCCCCCTGGGCAGCCTGGGCCAGGCTCTGCCACCCTCACCCCAACAAGTTTCTTCTCACATTTAAGTGGAACCTCCTGTGTTCCAGTTTGCACCCATTGCCCCTTGTCCTGTCACTGGTTGTCACCAGAAGAGCCTGGCTCCATCCTCCTGACACTCCCCCTTTCCATATTGATCCCCAGGAATGAGTCCCCCCTCAGTCTCCTCTTGTCCAGCTCCAGAGCCCCAGCTCCCTCAGCCTTTCCTCACACGGGAGATGCTCCACTCCCTGCAGCATCTTGGTGGCTGCGCTGGACTCTCTCCAGCAGTTCCCTGTCCTGCTGGAACTGAGGGGCCACAACTGGACACAAGATTCCAGGTGTGGTCTCCCCAGGGCAGAGCAGAGGGGCAGGAGAACCTCTCTGACCTACTGACCACCCCCTTCTAACCCACCCCAGGTCCCATTGGCTTCCTGGCCACAAGGGCCCAGTGCTGGCTCATGGTCATACAGCATCCCATGAGTGTGCAGAAGTCTGGTTTGCATTAGCAAAGGCCCATTGAATTGCATTAATCCTGGCCAGAATGGGGATATTTAGGATAAATACTGCTTATTTTTCAGGTCCCCATCTGACTAGGAATAGAAATGACCTCAGTTTCAGATGCAGAGGCTGCTACTAATGCTTGTTTGAGAATGAAAGGCTCCAGGTTTGATGAAGGGTCTAAGCTGCTAAAAAAAACCCAAATTCTGGTGCATAAATTTCATTTTCTAGCAGAAGCATTTGTTTAAAATGCCAGATCACTTCCAGATCTTTAGTTAAAACCCAAACACATCATTAGTAACAGAAAGAAAGGATATATCCCATGCAGTTCTATTTCAGCTGCCTTCAAACCCAGGTCATGCACAACTGCCTCGAGCAGCCCCCAGGTGTCTGTGCTGGTGATGACAGACAATATCTTGTGGTGACATTTCTGGCAGCAGCTTTAAGAATTATTTAAACACACTTCTCAGAATAAGGGGGATGTCGGCTCTTGGGTCCATGGCAGTGTAGGGGAGAGATGCTGGCATGTGTACAAACTCCCAGTGACCCTTAAAACCACTGTTTAGTTCAGTTCTCTGTGCAGGATCAATGGTTCCTTCCAAGTGTATCATTACTGTTTAGGAAAGGGCTTAGCAAAGTCTTGGCCTACGGCAGCACTTCAGTGCCTTCCTTTATTTGCAACCTTTTAATCAGATCCAGGCGTTTTGATTCTGTGGAAATGTTTCAATTGCTGCATTTTCTAACCTAGACCCTATGAAAACAAGAGGAAGGATCCGTTTCTAAATACCTGTAAGACTGTCCAGCAGGGCTGGAGGGGAGGCCTTTGGTAGAATAATTGAGAGTAACCTTGATTGGGATTCTAGGAAGTATTTTTCCTGGCCCTGTGCAATGTGATATTGGCAGTCTGCTTTTATTTGGTTGAGCATATAAAGCAACTTTCCTGTTGCAAATGATAGGTAGAGGTAGGATTCCGATAGCTGGGCTGTCAAAACAAGAGCTGCTTGTTTAGTGTGTCAGCTTTGTGCACACCATGCTGTCCACTGGGACTAACCGTGTTTATAGATGTATCTTACCCTGTATCTTACCCTCGGTACCCCGAACACACCTGGGAGCTCCGCGGAGCCGTACCCATCCCATTGGAAACTCTGGGCTCTGTTGTTTCTGCAACTAACTGTAGTAGCTTTCAAAAGCAGGGAAGAGAGTCCACAGTGACACAGTTGCTCATGAAATGATGAGTTTTTTCCAGCACATCCCAGTCCGAGAGATATGTGCTACTGGTGTGGATGGGATTTCTGTGACTCCCTCGTGCTAACGTCAGTGTGACTGCCTCGGGAACCCACGGGGGAACTGATGGCTCTGCGCTCAGGAAATGGTCATTGGATTCTACTGCTGTCAGATTCTTTTGGCTCAAAAGCTGGCAGATCAAATGGGGTTTTATCGCCATTCTGCTAGTGCTACTACTTTAAAGAAATGTATTTTTTCCTGTATTAAAAAAAGAGTAAAGTTGCCTAAGTTGCAGAAGAACTGAGGATTTGCCTTTACAATTCTAAGCCCAGAGACATGACTGTAATGGGTTGTAACTGCTCCCTAAACTTGTACATTTAGAGTATTTGTGAAGACATTTGTAGCAAATGTGTCCTTGCCTGTCTGCCCGCTGTCCTGTGCATCAGGCACATACAGGCTCGTGTGAACATTCAGTTGAGTGATGAAATGTTTGCAGAGAAGCCCAGAACGATGCGACATTCACCTTGGTCGGTTTTTTATTTTTTAATTGCATTCTAAGACAACAAAGACAGTTTTCTAAAGGATTGATTTGGATTTTAGGAGTTACTTGAAGCAGAGGTTGTTTAGAAAGCTGAAGGAGGATTTTCCATTGCTCCTATAATAAAAATGGTGTTCACATTTCCATACCTTCTTAAACAGAGATAAGCCCACAAGTTGGAGCTTCCTCATGTAGAACTCCAATTTGATATATGAAAATGATTATCAGTGGCTCGAGTTAAGCCACACGGAGCCTGATTTGAGTATGATTCATGATGCTACATCACCATTCCATATAAGAAGTTACAGAAATCCAAACAAAATGTAAGGCTCATGAGAATGTATTGATCTTTAAATGGATGCAAGAAGATAAGAAGGTAGGAACAACCACACTAAGCTTAGAGTTTCATCTTGTGCACTGCCCGTCTCTGACAGGGAGCTATAGTGGATGCTTCCAAACAGAAATCCAGGCCCAGAGGAAGGCCAGAGCAATCTTTTCCCAGGTTCCAATAATTTTGAAGCATTTTGAATAATAATTCCCAAGCATTTTGAAATTTCCACACACAGAGTGTGCACTTGGACTTCTGTGGTATTTAATGGATGTATAAAAGCTTGTACTTATAGACACGTAAAAGCTTATCTGAGTATTTAAAGTTTCACAGTTCCAAAGCACCATGTTGTTCATCTGTGGCTGGATGAACTAGTTTCGCCACAATGTTTTCAGCCATGATCCTTATCAATACACAGCAACATGTAAAAGCTTAGCTGAGTATTTGACATTTCACAGTTCCAAAGCACCGTGTCGTTAATTTTGACAGTTATTCCTCCCCACTGAGGATGATATTGCTGTGGTTAAATAGTGCGGAGTGCCCGCTTTCTCTTGCTCGTGTCTCACCTCCACTTCTTGCTTAATAAAACCAGACTATGCTCGTGTAAAGTGCATTGCAAAGCCCCAGAGGTCTTGTAGAGGATTTAAAGAGATCACATTTACTGTTTCTAAGCTCTGTCTCTGCTATGGTCCCACGGAATTGGAAAGGCTGCATCCGAGCAGGCCAGGTTTTGCTTGCAGAATAGTTCTGATTTTTTTCCCAAGGGTGGGATTAGTTGACAGGGTTTTTTGGTTTCTGTGAGGAAAACCTGGATTTTGAACTCTAGTCACGGTGCTGCCCTGTTCAGCGCTGCTCTTTGTCGCTGCCTTCTCATGTCGCTATGTTAGTACAGAAGAACATGTGAGCCGAAAAACTGAACGCATTCATGAGACACCAGCTTGAGAAAGAATCACTTTCTAGTCCTTAAGAACTTCCCAAAGATGCAGTGCCTGTAATTTTTTACAGTGTTTAGGTTTCATTTGACGATTTTTGAATAATAAGCGTAATGATCGTAGTGTTTCAAGCAACTGCATCTTCTGCGGCCCTTTTGGATGCCTCGCTCCGTACGGCTGATGTGGCAGACACAGAGAGCTGAGATTTACTCATCTTTTCTGCCATCAGAGAACTGCAAGTACCAGCAGGACGAGAGGTGATTAGCACCTCTCCAAAATATACCCCTTGTTCTCTAAGGGGTACTCCAACCCTATATATGTAATGCTGAAATCAAAGTAATGTCATATTGTGGCAACATATTTGACATATAAAATCAAAATAAAACCTTATAAACTCTGAGTGCAGTGCCAGTCCAGCTCTCCAACGGCTGTCACGCCAATCACAGCTAGTGCGGGGGTTTGTTTCCCAACCAATGACTGCGGCATCCAAATTTATTTTATTATAATTAAATGCTTTTTTGTTCCCTGTGGGTCTGTGACCAATTGAAAAGTGCTCTAGAGATTGACTTTAGCATCATATATAAAACCTACCAAACCCGTAAGTTCTAGCAGAGCAGCACGTGCTGTTATGAATTGATATTTATTTGCCAGCTTCGCACCTGTAACAATGGAAAAATGTTCCCTAAGTTAAAAGCACAAAACCGTCCATGAAGGAAAACTTTTGGGGGATTTGACCTGGAACTTTGTAATCTGATAAAACATGGTTTATTTTTAAAATTTCCAGAAGAGGAAAACTACAACGCGGTGTTTACAAAACTGATGAATTCTCCTTATAGAATAGAGCAGTTCAGTTGGAAGGGACCTGCGGCGATCATCTACTCCCAGTGCAACTCTTCTAAATTCTTGTTCACTTTTAATATTGTCTGTAGAATTTATGGTGTGCAGTCTTCTCCAAGACATGTTCATGTGAACAGGTTTTAAATGAGATTTTTCTAAATAATCTACACAGGTAACTTTGTCCTGCTGCTTTATCATGTATACATTTAACTAGGAATAAAGTATCCAGAATATGGCCTGTGTTTTATATCTTTGGTTCTGGCAAGCACACAATAACCTCTGTAACAATAGATGTTTGAAATAACAAACATCAATGTCAGAGGTCAAATTATACATAAATTCTTGGCCACATTTGCACAGAACAAAGTATTATGCAAAGTTACTTTCTCATCATTTAAAACAGAATAGTTGTTATTCTGGTGCCGTAAATTATTACGATGGTTGAATTAATCTAATAGTACAGTTCAAGTGTTCATAGTATATTTATTAATGAGAGTGTCATGCTATTTCAATGAAATCCATTGTATTCCTAAGCAACGCTGTTGGTCCAGGTTTGGAATGACTGCTTCGCTCAGGAATATTAAGTGAAGAATGCAAGAGGTCTGACCGTGGGCCATATATTTAATTATCTGCCTTGTGTAATCTACTTAAGCTTTCTGTTTCACGGGGCAGCTGTCTTTGTCTGATTCTCTTCCATTTGGATAGTCAGGCTGTTCTTGTACCATTGTAGGGAGTTGAAAGGAAATGAGGATTCCCCCCTAATGTATTTTAGAACACATTCATTTTTTCAATGAGATACAATGTTGTTTATCTATCTCAGGGCTATCTTTCCATGGTTATAGAATACCATTTTCTCTCCCTGACAGTGTGTCAGAAACCAAGTTAGACATGCATTTATGGGCAGATATAGGTGAGGCACTTGCGTATGCGTGGTGAATGTAAGGTATCACACAGCCCTCTGAATTATTGAAGAGAATCTTTAATAGTGCATATGTATGCACATACCAAGCAACGTGGAGCGAGAAAATATGAACAGAGAAGTAGCAGCACAGGTCCGTGACAGACAGCATGAAGAGCAAATAAATGTAAATGTTATTTCTAATAAACATATTTTGAAAATTCTCTGCTTCACCCTAGATCTCAGGCTGTGCTGATAACCACTGGGCCAACGCTCTCACAAATGATCTTTTCCAGTTCTATAGGAAAACATTTGCTGTGCCAGCGTGTCAGAAGCGCTAAGCCTGGCTCTTTGGATTGAAATTTGCTGTGGGCAGTGAGGGATGGGAAGGATCTTTGCAACGCTGGTACGGCTGTGACACAAACCTGTGTCTCCATGGAATGGTGTGAGTTCTGTCCTTTGAATGGGAACGAATTAAGTGATGGGAGATTGGACAACAGTCGTCTGTCCAGCGGAGTATAGAATGTGAAAGCATGAGCTGAAGGCAGGGACTTGGGCAGGGTTTGTCACACTAGATTTTGGTTGGTCTCTTTATCTGCCGGCTCCTGTCTCCTGCTCACCATGTCCCACAAGGAGATGCTGATGAGGAGTGTGCACAATATACTGTCATAGGTTGTTAATGGGGGAAACTTTCACCTAAAGCCAAGAGTCAGAGATTGGCTCTCACACTGAAATAGAGGGTTCTGTGATTTTCCAAAATTCTAGCTAATATTTATCACTCTAACTCAGAAGTTCATCCATTTTAAATCCTGGTAATATCTAGATATCAATGATGGCTCATAGCAACAGCACTTCACCACCTCTCATGTAGATGTACAAAGAATTAAACAGCATTTGTAAGCTTGTAGTTCATACTTTCCTATCTTAAGGGACCTTTCCTATCTTAAAGAACCATTAAGTAATGTGGGTAATAGCTGCCTACTTCTGTGGTCGTTATAATCTTGACTTTTTAGATGGGGAAACTGGTGTGAAGGAAAGATGTCAATGATTCTTCCAAAGCTGTGGTCTTAAGTCCAAGTCTGGGCTCAGCTTAGAGCATGGCCTCTTAAACTGCAGCTGTGTGAGGGAAGCTTGATTCTCAGAGCAATGACCTGGGACTCTTGCAGATGGAGACGAGGCAGTGTTACAGACATTCCGAATATCAAACCGTAGTTTGCCATTTTATGTACATCCCAAGTTCTAATTGAATACCGACACACACCTTTCCCTGATCGTCCGTCGGCCCCTCGCTGGCCTTTCGCTGCAGCATGTGTGCAGAGTTCCTTGGTGACCTGTCCTTTTTCTATTTAATGCTTGCTTAGGGTTTTTGTTTTGTTTTGTTTTACCTGGGTATTTTAGTTGCTTTCTTAACCCACGTAACATTTGATCAAGCTCAGCCCCTTGCAGGAGGACACTGCACAGCCGGCTTTACCTGCTGGGTAAGAACCGCTTCTGTGGGTCTGCTTCAAACCTGCCACCTCCATCGAAAGTTTATAGACCCATTTGGCTTCTTTCCTCAGCTCTTTTCTCCATCTGCAAGTGGCTGAGATACATTCCATGGGTTTTTTTCCATGCTTTTTGCGTTTTCCAGTTTTACTCTGTTGCAGGTGGAAGGCTCACTGAATGTGCATAATTATTTTTTTGTATTGTTCTCTATTCCCCTCCTAATAAATTTTAATGTTAAATTTGCTTTCTTCACTGCAGCTCAGCAACTGAATAGATACATTCCTAGAGTTATAAAGCTCAAAGATATAATTCCTAGGCAGTTATAATAAGCTCAGAGTCCATTCCTGTATCTGTTCCACTGAAGCTTGAACTGCTGTTTGAGATTGGCTGGTTAGTTGGTTTGTTTTTACCCTGGAAGTCCATCAGTTTTCATTCAGGTGGCATCACCTCTCATCATCCAGTCACTCAGTATCCTAAATTCATTCTGCACTTCTCCATAGTTGGTCCTTGTTTTTAACATTTTGAATAATTGAGTTATTTTTTATTTTCAGCATTATTTTTTCTAAAAATCAAATGATAATGAGATTATAGTTGCTTTCCTCACCATGTGATACATAAAGTGTCTTTTTCAAAGTGCATTTTTAGTTGAGAAATTACTCAAATTATTGAGGCGGAACTTTACTGCTTTTAATTCCAGAGATGAATTCAGACTCAGCCTGAACTATGGTATCTTCTGCAGTGTTTTTAATGAGAGAGAAACATCTTGATATATCATGGGTTTTAATTATGACAGGGTACCCTTTCTTTTAACACAAATTAACCTTTTAAAAATGTAAAGCTATAATGCATATAATCCACTAAGTTCATTAATTATATATGCAATGTATATTTGTTTAACTGAGGCCAAAAAAACCCCTTTAAACTTATACAAGCTAAACCACATAAACTTTTTTTTTTACACCTGTTTTATAGCACTCATCTCTGACCTGGCACTTTTTATATTGTATTCTGTGCCAGATCATGGTTTTACAGTTCCATTTATAAAGCGATGGAAAAACTCTATCATTTTCATAAGCACGGCAAAGCAGCACATGTTGCCAAGGTCCCAGTTGACACTCATCGCACCTATGGTGAGCGGTCACACCGCTCTCCTCCAACACAGACCCTCGTTAAAACGAGCCGCTGGTGTTGCCGGTGTTCAAACTGTATTTGAACCAGCCCCTGACCCTTGCTGCAGCTTCAATCTGCGTTCCCCTGGTTGTGTTCCGGGTTCGTTCTCTGGTTGGGGTGCCCGAGGGGGTGGCTGTGTCCCCCGGGGCTGCCCCAGCACCAGCCTCTGCTACCGAAACAAGGGAACCCCAGAGCCAGCTGGTGGCTCCTGGGCCCCTTTGTCCTGCTCGCCACAGCCCCTGGTTTTATTTTGTACCGACTGCGCGGTCCCATCATTCATTCTGACTGTTTGATTTCAGCTTCCATTCCCCGGGTCAGAAAAAGGCTGGGGAGGATGAAAGAAGCTGACACTTTGACAGCTCCTTTTTCACAGTAATGAGCAGAACTGCTCTTTCTCCCCCACTCCTGTTCACTGTGGCCTTTTCTTTCTTTACAGAGCCCATGAAGGGAAGGAATTGCAGGTTCAGCTCTGCCTGCCGGGGGCTGACCAGATAAACTGGAGAGCTCTGGGTGTCCTTTGTAGGCTCTGCCCTCATCACTTTCTTTAGGGGTTATTTTCTGTTTATTTCCTGTGTATAATGACAGGTAAACGTAGATTAATAGAATTAACGTTTTGGCTTGAGTACGTGAGGCAGCAAAGCATCAATTACTCGCTGGTGATTTCTGTGCTGTGTGTCATGCTCGTTCACCAAACGGAGCTCCGTTAATTTAGCCAGTCCACGGGAGTCTGCCACAGAAACGTTCTCTTTGCTTGGAAGAGGAGGAAATAATTGCTACCTTTCCAGCACTAATAACCTTCTGTTCTTAGAACAACGTCATTTGGTAAAGAGGCAGTCTAGATTCTAGTAACCTGACTTCTCTGATGCAAGACAGTGCTGTTCACAGGAGCAGAGCCTTGGCTGGTAAGGTTCAGGAGCTGCAATTTAAGTATAAATAACTTTGAATAGTTCACAACCAGTGCCAAACCTTAGGGATTCACAGTATCTCCAATTATATAAAGTACAGATTTAAACACCTCAAAACTCTCAAGATCTTTACATCCTTAATCATGTTTGCTGTGAATTCAGAGCTTAGATCATTGACGTACTGCATAGTATTCACCTAAAAAGCTTTACATTTCTTTACTTTGTAAAATTTCCTATTTTAAAATGCATTTGGAGCATCATTCGTAAACTGTAAATCATCACGAACAAAAAAGCCCCAAAGCACAGAGCGCAAAGCAGGTGGGTAACAACAGGAGAGAGCGAACAGAGGGAGCCGCCACACAACCAGTAGGAAGGACGTTGTGCTACAAAGAACGTTTGATTTAACAAGGGACAAAGGCAGCAAGTGTCAGATTGACAGCCCAAGAATAGACCTACTATATCATTTTGTATAGAGATTAATCATAACTTTTCTGAAAGATACCAACCCCCGGCTCCACTGAAAGGTCTTTCATTCAAAGTCGGCGCATTCACCCAGGAATATTCTGCCCATGCTGTTCATATTTCACAGGCAGAAAACTCCTTCTGCGCAGCAGCCCCCGCGCAGGCAGGGCCGCGCGCCCGACAGCAGCAGCCAGCGGCATGCCTGGCTTTGGTTCACCTGTCCTTTCCCCTCTGCTGAGGGAATTGTCCCTGGGGACTGTGGTTAGTATTGGGAATTAAGCAGAGCTATACACATTCATTGATGGAAACACGGATGTTTCAGACCAGAGACCAGCTCGTCATGTAACTTTTGCTTAAGCTGTTCTGATATTTTCTTTATTATTGTTTTTAGTTGATTGAACTAGAAAGCTGAGTTTTAAAAAAAAAAAAAAGTTTATATCTAAGGAAACTGCCTCTTCAATATGAAATGAAATATATTTTGTTTTGGTTTAATTGCTTCTTTTTAATGCCTTAAAATGGTATTTTGAAATTCAATTTAGCGACACTGATTTAATGTCATTCCAATACGAAAAATCTAAACACTCCAGCAAGAAAACATCCAAATAAAAGACGACAATTTTTCTGCTTTTTAATTTTGTCTATGTGAAATCTTCCCTGAGGCAACCTAAACTGGTTTAAACTGTTTCCAAGCTATATTTTTGGAGGATGACCTATTCACCCCCAGTATTTCGCCTGGGTCTAAATGAACTCGGAGCAGTCGGTGTAGGTGAGAGGGTCCGTCTGTTCACCTCATTCACGCCAGTTGTGTCAGGCCACCCAATTAAACCCCTGTAAGCAGCCTCATCGATGCCCCTGTTCTGCAGTGCGGAGTATCGGAGACCTGCGATTTTAAGGGCAGGCCTGTGTTGTGCAGTGTAACACTGGTTGAATTAACCGCAGCGCTGGTGCTGTGCAGTTTAAACCCAGCTGAATGGATCCCCAGAGCTGGTGCTTGCGCCGTGCAGCTCTGCGGAACGCGGGGCTGCGCGCTGCTCGGGTGTGATGCTGATGCAGCGACGCTGCCCTCTCAGCACATCAATGCGTAACAAAATACAGGTGTATCCCCAGTTTGATATATGCTGTTGGAAATCCCACCTTTGGGTAGATGTTGAGACAGAAATGGGTTGCATAACCTACTTTTGGACAGTTTTCATGAGGATTGGCTTTGCTTTGCTCGTATTTCTGTCCTGTGTAATTTCCTGCTAAGCAGAGCGCTGCTGAGACCTACCGGCTCCAGGAGGGAGAAAAAACTATAGTCAGAGCTCAGCTTAAACCTGACAATGTTCTGCTTTAAACTTGGCTGGCCTCACCATACGCAGTTCCAGCAACTTTGATGTGATGTGAACTAATGCCAAGGACATGTGATGGGGTCAGGTACGGAGAATAAAGGCAGAGCAGATGTGCTGTGAATGCCACAGTTTTCGGTGTTATGATTAATGTGACATCATGAACCTTCCCTGAAACGTTGTGCTGTGAAAAGAGACTCTTCACAAAACAAAGCGCAGGGCCTGGTTTTATTCTGTAGGTTTATTGAAAGGTTTGAGGTCTTTCCAGTGTAATTTGATTCCTAACACTTGGCACCTCTTTTCTGGAAGGGGCAGCTGTGTGATGTGATGGCAATTAGCACTTGGAGCTCAGGCACAAACAAGGAGGGACTGCAGCACAGTCAATCACAGCCTCCACACCTTGTTTTTCAAGTGGTTTGAAGACCGATGCTGTGAAGGCTGAACTTACTTGTACAGAAGCAAATTCCTAAAGATGCGTCATGCTCAAAGCTTATACTTGGCATTTATTTTCCAACCGTTTTGTTCATAAAGTACACTTCTATGTGAAATGGCATTGGTGAATAACTGCAAGCAGCACTCTGTGATACAGATATCTGCAATAATCACCAAGCTTCAACCCATGATTTACATTTTCAGTCTTTGCAGTTGAGCTGCAACCTTGTGATTCTTTAAGGACATGTGTATCTATTAATTTTTATCAGAATTTATCAAATTTTCAGATGGTCATTATGAAAATTTATAAAAATGTACACTTTCTTTTTATAGATAAGAATTATCTCTGTAAATAATAACTAAAGCCAGCCTTTGCTGTATCTTACAGCTTCCAGGTTGCTTGACTTGAGCACACAGGTTCCACATTAGAAACCATAGAAATACCTTTTCTTGGTAATGTACTGAAGCAAATACTATGACCAGCTGATTCTCCTGCTCTTCTTCTCCCCCTTTTGCCCCCCAAAATCTCAGTCTGTGTTTGAGTTGCCCATTTGGGATTATCTCAGCATGTGAAGCTTTAAGATTAGATGCAGAAATTGCCTATATTACATTTCCTAATATCAGTGAGATACACAAGCTCATCCCCCATCTAGACAGATTTAAATACAGATTGACTATCCGCCTCTACACGAGTATCCCCGGCAGTGTCCCCAGGAACATCGGGGGATTGAAAGTCTTGGGCTCCCGCCTGTGTTACTCCAAGAATGGGGCTTGAGAACTTCATTTGGCTGCGGGTTTGCGTTATAGCAAGTTCCCAGTGAAGTCATGGAGTCAACTAATTTGACTTGCTAGATATTCCCCAGGTCTGCAGGTAATTTAGTATCTATTTTTTCTGAGAATTTAAGTAAATAACAGAATAGTTCCTGTACATCTATCAAAAGGCCAGACTGATTTCTTTCTTGGGACGGCCAACTCTAATAGGCAACTGGTTGAAGAAAGCTGCTGAAACAGAACATATGTCTGGCAAATAAAGGACATGGCTTTGCGTGGGTTGGTCCTGCGGGCATTTTCCCATTGCAGCATTCCATGCTTTTTTCTGGTGCACAAATTAAAAAGGCTTTGTGTTGAGTTTTGGTTTTTAAGCATAATATACACAAGTTTCCCTTGAGCTAGTTTAGGGTGACTTCACTTGTCGTATCATTGTTGGTTTGGGGATGTATTCAAGAGGTGAGGTGTCCTCCCCTGCAGGTCATTAATCCCTCTATATTCCAAGAGCAGACTAGTTTAGCATAACAAATTAGTTTAACATTTGAACACTTGAGTTGTCAGCATCTGTCTTACAAACTACCTCATCTATTTTATATCCGGGAGGAAAGCGAAATGAGGAGCAAAGAGTAAATAATCGCTTCTTGTGCTATAGTAGAACTCCTCTCCTATTTTCATGAAGTAACTTTCAAGTTTTATGGAGAAAAAATAAAATGTCTTCCCTTTTTATTCACCCAGCAGATTAAAAAGCTTAAAAGAACACAGAATTCTGTGCTTGTGCCTGAGCGTAGATGATAAGCAGTGCTTGATTTTCAATGTAAGTTGTGGGAATTGACAGCAAAAACGACTCACGCTGAACCCACTTGAAATGGGGTTGGTTGATTTGGTTTGATTTTCTCTCTGGAGTGACTCAGTGGAGTTGTTGAGTACTTTATACTATATACGTGTTGAGGTGCCTGACTGGAGCCCTTGTCCATGCTCTGGTCCCCTCGTGGTCTCGGCCCTGGTGTTTTTACTTCATTTTTTGGTCAATACCTTTGACATCCATAGAGATCAATGTAGAAGCCCCAGGTTTAAGCCACAGGTTACACGCTGAGGTTATGTGTCAGTACTTTGTCTTACAAAACTGACCTGAAGGAAAAGTATATTTTTAAAGTACTTCTGGTTCTTTGAAGCATCTCTTGGGGAGGTCTGGCAGACTCCCATTCAGTAAAAGATTTCTTGCCCAGTTACGCTCTCGTTTCTCCTATAAGCAAAGGGATGCTGGTGAGGTATTCAGCAGGTCAGATCTCGGGAGTGTACGAGCTGAGGGCAGAACAGAGGGTCCTGGCAGCGAGCTGGGGAAAAGCCCGAGCACCCCGGCCAGCGTCCTTTTCTACAAGCACTCTTTTGCGTAGAAGCAGCTACAAACGGGTCAGGTTTGCTTAGGAAACACAGCAAGGCCAAATGTGTGACTGTGTAGGCAACACATAAGGGTCCTCTTGGTCCCCAGGTTGGTAATGAGCTGTAATGTTATGTGACAGGAGGCTACAAGCGCTCGGCTTACAGATGCGTTTTTCTTGGTAATAAACAATGGTTCTCTTTATGCAGCTGTCCTACAGTGCCGTTAGTCGGCTTTTAGGTGAAGAGAGATGCACAGATCCAGCCTTGTCAGGCTGATGACTTCATTCCCAGAACAGCCCCAGCACATCCAGTTTGCTGTGCTTGTATCTGCATGCAGCGGGATCTGAAGTGTCAGGCCCTGCTGGATGGGTGGTATTGAGGTTAATGCAATTCTAAGGCCCATAAATCGGGCAGAACAGCAGCACACGGCAGCGATGTCCTGTCTGCGGCGAGCTGGGCCCAGCAGGCAGGAGGTACCGAGGGAGCCTTTGTGGCACCAAGTCACCGACTGCTGACCCGTGGTGCAGAGAGGTCTGTGCGGGAGCTCGCCCAGTGCTCCAGAGCATTGCAGCTGAGTCCTGCTTGTGAGCCAGGACATTTCTGCTTGATTTGGGTTCTTGCAATGACAGCGAGACAGTGACTTTGTTCTGGGAGATGTTCTTGTCAAGTGGTATAGCTGACAGGGAGTCCAGTCTTATCAAACCACTTGAAAGGGGGTGGGGGTCTAGGCTTTTTCTTTAATTTAAAGTTATCTCTGTGTATGAAATTTTTGCTGGCATAAGATGCATTATATGTTGCATCACCTAGAAAGTATGGCTAGTAAAAGGTGTCTAATTTCTTGGGGAAAGACTGTAAAACCAGAGAGGTGTGATGCAGCTTGTCAGGGCAGCCAGAAGGCTGGGGGGACTCCCCCAAGCCGCTGCCTGGATTTCCAGGCACAAACTGAAGGAGAGGAGCTGCAGAAACACCGACGGCACACCTTCTGGGGAAAAAGAACCTCTCTGGCGTAGGAGGCATTAGCATGATTCGAAGTAGTCTCCTCGTCCCCAGGAAGGTACGTGCGAGGGGGCTGCCGAGGGGCGGTTATGGCGGGTTCCGGAGCTGGGGAGGGAGCCTGGGACACGGTCACCGGGCAGCGGCCCCGTGCGTGGCATCGCCATTGTGCTCGCAGTGATTTACTCCCCGCACAGCAAAGCAGGCAAGCCGGATGAAAAGGAGGATTTAGTGAGAACAGGGAAGGTCTCCCAAGGATAAATGCTGTGTAACTGAGAGCCCAGACTGAGACAGGCCAGAGAACTCGCTACATTTCCAGAGTCAGAATTAGCACACAAGCACAAGCTTCCTTGGGGATAAACTTGCATTAATTTGAGTGGATTTGAAGTAAACGTTTTGCCATTATTATGGGAAGCAAGTATTATTAATATTAGAAAGGACTGAAAGACTCTTCCTGCATTTGAAATAAAACCAGCCCTTCCATAGAAAGAGATGATACACATTTTCTTCAATGCCAAGCCAGTGTATTTCAATTGCTCTGTGCAATTCTCTCTACCATATATAACAATACCTTCCATTATACCTTTGTGTGAAATCAAAATGTTCCTGTAAAGTGTTTCAAATGAGTAGTAATCTAATTTGCTTGCTTAGCTCATGATTCTTCTGTGACTAGAGACATGCAAGTAGACTAAGCTTCATATGATGGGAGCATATCCTCCTGTTACTGTTAACTTCCCAAAAAACCTAAAAGGTCTGGGGTTTTGCACAAGTTTCTACACAACATCTTACAGTCTTACATAGAAGAAAATATCAGGCACAAGCAGAATAACAAAATAAGATGAGATGACATCAGTTCATCCAGATACTGATGACACTCATCAAGCAGAAAGTGGTCCAGATTTTCTTTATTTAATGTCTATTTCTTTGAATAGAAGAACAGTTCTAGAATGCCTAAATATAAAATGTGCTTTAGCAGGTGGCTTGGACTAGATCCCCAGAGGTCCCTTCCAAGCCCAATCATTCTGTTGTTCTGTGATGGAACCTCCTTTGGTGGATTAGTGTTTCTTTGCTACGGCTTTTGTTTCTTCACCTAATGGAGCTGACTGTATCAGTTGGGAATATTTCCATATTCCTCTCCTGTTTCTGCATTATTGATTTGGATCTGTTTGGCCTGTCATGTTATATTCTGCAGAATAAATGATAACCTGAGAAATTATTGAAAAGATCAGGGCCCCACCTCCTAAGAGAAAATAACTACTTTGGATGCAGGATAAGCTAGAGCATAGCTTTTTAGAAAAATTAAGACTGGTGACATCATGAAAGAAAAAAATGGAGGAAATTATGCCTCCATCTTCATATTTATAAGAGAATATGAGGGGATGAAACAAGCCTTTCTGCATTCCATGCGAAAAGGATTCCTATGCATTAACACATATAAATGCTGATGGATAATTAAGTAATTTGGGAGACAGACCATGCATATGGGAAGCATTTTTGGTATTTTATGACCCCTTCCACTGACCTATGTAATTACTGTGCTAGTGGCTAACACAGCAACATAAACCCTCTGTGAACATCTCCATTGTGAAGTCTATTTCGATTCTAAATGACCTTTCTTTTTATTTGTTACACTGGGATCAAAAAAAAAGGTTGTTAAATTCTGTTATTCCCTCCAATGCTATTAAGGAGAAAACTTTAAACTCTGTAAACTTTATTAAGTAATCAATTTTGAAGCCACCTATAAAGTAGTATAGAAAATAGAGCCAACTTATATTTGGCAAGAACAATTCATGTCAAATGAATCAAATTTCCTTTTCTGACAGGGAAAATGGCTGAATGGATAAAGAGAAGCAGTAGATGTGACATTTTTATTGCAGTAACATTTTTATATGTGGCAGTCTTATAAATAATGCTCATAAATCATAGGACTATATTAGAATACATGGATGGTGTCAGCTTGAGCTGAAGCAAAACTTACTGAAAAAAATAAGCCCTTAGGGAATAGCTGTTAATGGTTTGCTCTCAAATAAAGAGAGAACAGCAAGTGGGGTCACCAGAATCTGTCCTGGGACGCAGCCAGGATGCTCATTTAGGCTTCCAGCCTACATACAAATGTGCAATTGAGCCCAAGCTGGGAGGGAATGACAGTGACATGGACGTTAGTTCCAATGTCATCTTAAGAAGCCGAAACAGTTGTCCAAAAATCAACAAGTTGAGCTTCAGTTGAGCTTCAGGGACAAATGAAAAGTCCTGTACCTGGGAAAATGAAATCAAGTGCACCAGTACAAACTGAGAATGACTGTCTGGGCAGCACTGCAGAACAAATGGGACTTGCGGGTCTTCCTAAACTCTGCTGGATATTGTGAATTATGTGTTTTTTATAAGATACCAATGATAAACATACAATTTCTTCTGACATCTCTTTTCTCTGAAATGAATTTAACTCCTACTTTTCAGTAAGGAATTTCTTGAAATCTACCTTTAAAAAAGTATCTGAGCTAACTCATTAAATTGAGAGGGATTAAAAAATAAAAGACAGTACAAATACCTAACGGTGGAGAAAGGGACCAAAACCTGACGCGTGCATCCAGGGTAGGAAGAATGGGATGCGCACCTCAACACAAGAAGCATTGATAAACTATTTGGTCAGCTAGGCTGGCTTAGGAGCCTCATAACGTGATAGGGACTTTTCAAACCTTGATACAGGAACCTGTCCTCAGAAAAAGTTCAAGTCATACAAACTTCAGTCAGCAAACGTCTACCAGGGATGTTGATAGCGACATTTTGCATTAAATTTGCAGGAATAAGAATCTGTGGGCAGAAAAGGCAATTGTAATTGGGTACCGTAATTTAGGAAAACGTGTAATCACTTGTAGGTATTTAAACAATTTCCTGAATAGATGGAAACCATGTTGTTTCATGAGTGAGAGGTTATAATTTAAAGTCATTTTTGTGATTCCAAGTCTAAACAATAGCAAGTTGGTATAGACAGTGGTCTAGAAGTGGGAGTTAGATACTTAAAGAGCTTTGAAAATCTGAATCTAAAAGAATAAATATTTTACTTTATAAATATGAAAGTATAAACAGGAACAGCATGTAACGCTCATAGACTGGTCTAAATCTTGAATATGATCCTCTCTGGAAGAACTCAGGCTTTGGCTGGAGGGAAAGAGTGGCCTGCCACGCCAGGGAGGGTGAATGCTCAGCAGACACATCCGCAATGGCTAATGCTTTCTGCAGAATACCCAAATCCCCACCCGTTTCTCCCCACTGCTGCCTGGCAGCGTTAGCTCTTGCTGAACCGAGATCCTGCCTACCTGCTCACCAGCTCTTTGTGGCATGTGGAAATGGAGAAAACTATTCACTGGAGTATTAAATACATGCTGAGAAATGTGCTAGTGTTAAACTCTCATCACAGAGCTCTGCCCTGCTTAACTAAACCATTTTCTGCCAGTTTGGGTATCTCTGTGCTACACTGTGGCATACGTGGAATTATGGGATTCCATCTGCCATGGAATATGACCATAGATCATTAAGCAGCTCTGTTGTTAAGCTGTTCAAGCCCAGAGCCGTGTTACGTGGACAGTGCTTTGTGTCTCATATAGCATCATGCCCCATTACAGGCTCCTGCCCTGGTCCCGTGCTCAATGTGCTGTGCAGCTAAAAATGGGGTGTAGTTTCCAAATGGTCAGTCTAGCACCATTTCTGAGCTTCACACTCGCTTTAAACTAGCATGCAATTTTAAAATAAATATTACAGATTAAGATTACTTTACAAAGAAAACATAATTTACATATTTTTAAACTCACACGTTTTAATGCAACCCATAGAAGTTCCTGCTCTGCAAGACCCAGTTGACATGGCTTATTGTCTTTAACTAGTTCATCTCTACCTGCTTAAAGGCAATTTTTTATGCTTCATCATACTTTGGAAAAGCAATTCGGCAGGACAAGAACTCCTCTTAAGTCCTCATGCCAGGGAGAACTTGATAGACTGGATGAGCAGTGGGATGTCTCAGCACTGAGAGCTGGATCCTTCATCCCGATATCTCTGTAAATGACAGTCATCTTGGACTTTACATGCCCTCACACTATTTTAAAAATCCTATAGATGTTTAAATAAATGCTTTTATCTTCTGCCACCATGCAGGTATTAACATACACAATGTGTACAGAAAGACACCGGATAAAATGATTATTTTTAGAATTTCCTCACTTCATAAAAGAGTACAATGGCTATGATGCTACAAATAACTCCCTATGATTCTTCTTACAAGCAAACAGAGGAAGTATAAGTTTAGGAAGCGACAAGGAGTTGAGAATAGACAATATATTGAAATACTAGCTGTAGTACAGTTAGGAAAAAATATTAAATATTAGTTTTACTTTGGGTCAGTAAAAATACAAGCAGCAACTCATTTGCTCAGTCAGTTTGAAACTTGGGTAGAATTACCTGGCACTTAGCAACCATCAGCGAGTCCAAGTTTTGTCTGAGATAAAAAGCACCAAAGCAGCGAGCTACTAAATTTGTGACCAACTTTCTGAGTTTTGCGAACATTTCTTTATGCTATTACAGAAGTGGGGTTTGGATGGATCATGTATTTTCTGCTTGACCCCCCCCCATATTAGTGTGTGGGTTTAGGGAAGCGTTTTAACTTTTCTGGAGTATTACATCTTCTGCCAGTGAGAAAGTGATCAAGTCCCAGCAGAGTTTAAAACCGCTACCCAGAAGCTGCCTGGTGTGTTTTTCTCCAATTGATACGACCAGTTGAACAGCTCCCGTAGGACATGGAGTATCAGCCATCCATCCATCCATCCATCCATCACTGCTGGCTTTGCATGGCTGACTTCATTAGCAGGAAATGTCTGAACTGATATTAGTTAGTTAAGGTGAAAAAAATAAGTGTTTTAGAAATGGATTCTGAAGGACTGTCGGCAATTTCTTTTGAGGCTTTCCTGCAGTATTACTATGTTGAGTCCTATTGCTGTGTGTTTGAGGAGCAACTCCAGCTCCCTGGAGCTCAGCATCCTGATTTTGGCCAACCTTCCACTGACCAGGCCCGGTTCTGTTATGGATCCCTGCCAAGAAAATCGATAAGCAGCTCCTAATTTCCCTCAGGCTGTACTTCAGAAGATTTATTTGGAGACATTTAATACCTACAACCAGTGATTTTCAAGCTACCTTGTGCTCCATTACTGTGATTTCATAGGCATGTTTTAACAGACTCAAACGTACCTGTAGTGCCGCAGTTCCGATTCCAGCTGCTGAATGTATATTTGCAGATGTGGCACTTTGTTAGCTTTCACTTCCAGCTCCTTCACCTTGCCCAGGCTGTTGAGGACGGCGTGTCTCGCCTCTTCAACCTTCCTCCTCATTTCTGCCTGTTCCCTCTTCAGGTTCCGGTTACAATCTTCCAGGCTGACCAGGGCTTCCCGCGAGCTCTTCAGCTCCCTCTCCAGCTCCTGGTTGAACCTCATCGCTTCTTCAATTTGCCCGTCCCTGGAGCTCCGGATGAGTTCCACTTCCTCCAGCACGCTTTGAAGGCACCTGCTCTGGGAGCTGTTCTGCACTAATTGTCTCTTACTCCCTATAAAACAGGTCCCCTCTTCCTTATGGTTAGCGTGGCTTTTCCGCAGTCCTACCTGTAACGGAGCAGAAAGCGGGGTGAAATTGATGCATTTTAAACTGACATTTTAATCAAGACTGAGCATGTTTGGATTGTTGTTTGGTTTGGTTTTTGTGTGTGGTGGTTTTCTTTTGTTTTTTACGATACATGGTTGATCAGCAATGAATAAGCTACTTAAATTTGTGAAACACAGACAAGGAAAGAGTCTCTGGAAAGTGTTTTTTTTATATATAAACACATTTAATATGTGTCTATAAATCAAATTTTAAAACTGCTCATTAAAGTGGAAAATTAGGTTATTGCACAAGTTTCTGTACAGCTTTAATTCATTACTTTAGTCTGTCCTCAAAAAGCAAGTATTCTGAAAAAAATACTTCCAGTTCTGTTTTTTGTGTTCAGTAGAAGTAAACAGAGAGCAGCTGGTGGTGTTCTGGACCTCTGGGCTTTGTCTTTCTGATTCTTCCTGGGACCTTTGACTGGAATTTCACATTTGCTTCTGATGGCCTTTCACTTTTCAAAGGAAAGTACCAAAAGTGGCTTTCAGCCTCCACGCTGGACATTGCGGAGATGCATGGCCAGATAGCATTACAGAATCCGACACGGAAGTGTCGGCCGTGGGGCAGAGCTGCGTGAGCGCTGTGTTAGTGTCAAATCAACCCAGTCAGACCTGCCAGAGCAACCGGTGAACTCAGCCCTGCAGTGCTTTGCCTGCTCTGTGCTATTTCATGCCAGAGCCATTTAACTGCTGTTAGGAATGTGTTTCACTTGAGCCAGTGCAGAACGGAACCCAGCCCGAGTTAACAGGGCTCTGCATGGGAGCCAGAGCCGGTTCACCAGCCCGGCTGCAGAACTGGCAGCAGCTCTGAGTCAAACACAGTTCCCCCGTTCAAGGCAAAGCTCTCAGGTGTTTATGACTGAATCGTGGTATGTGCTTGTGCGGGTAAGAATCCAAAAGTTCTTTCTTACTTTGGGAAAAAACACAGCAGTGCATAGCTGGTATATAACTGACTGCAGAAAAAGCAGCGTTTTATACACTTAAGTTTGTTAAATTGATGTCTTGTACAATTTCAGCAGGGTAGTTTTCAGGGCAACCCTTGTATATAAAGTTACAACCATTATATATAATGTTACACCTTTCCTCCTATGTAGGAAAACTTTGTTAAAAAGTAACTGCCAAGGATGAAGGAGCGGTTTAGGTGTCTGCCATGCTCCTCGTGTGAATCGGTGTGGGCGGCGAGGTTATTGAACTGGTTTTCCGAGAGCAGCATCTTTGCTAAGCCGCGCTTTAGTCAGGGCTGCCTTGGGGCCCCGGCCCGGCGCGCACCCACCTGCAGGGCCAGGCAGCGGGCGTCGCTGCTCTGCAGGGCGGCCCGCATGTCCTCCACCAGCTCCCGCAGGCTGCCGTTCTCCTCCTCCAGCTTGGCGATGCGGTCCTCCGCCCGCTCCAGCGCCACGATCTCCTCGTAGCGCTCCGGCGAGCAGGGCCCCGCCGCCCGCCGCTCCGCCGCCTCCTCTCCGGGCCGCCCCGCCGCGCTGGGCCCGGCCGGGTGGCGGCGGCGCCGGCGGGGGCTGCGCAGGCGGATCTGGGTCTCGATGTGCTCGCTCTCCCGGCCCAGCGGCAGGCGCGGCACGGCGCGGCGCGGGGCGCTGCCCGCCTTGCTGCTGAAGTACCCGCAGAGCCGCGCGTGGAACTGCCGGAAGGTGAGCTCGGCCGAGAGCCCGTCCCACAGCCCCGCGCACTCCTCGGGGTCCGCCGCCGCCTCCGCCGCCTCCTCCAGCCCCAGCACCCGGCACAGGGTCCGGAAGTCCTCGCCGGGGATCCTGCCCGCCCCGGCGCAGTCCAGGTGGTGGAAGATCTCCTGTAGGTACTGGTCCAGCCCGGTGGCCAGGACCACGATCTCGTTCTCCACGCCGCGGTCCAGCCCGTAGTGGTAGGCCAGGGCGCTCACCAGCCACTGCGTCCTGCGGGCCGGCCGCCCGTACGGGTCCCAGCCCTCAGGCGGCTCCATCGCGCCCGCCTGTCCCGCCGCGCTCCCCGAGCATCCTCCTGCCCCGCGGCGGCCGCCCCGCCCCGCCGCCCGTCCCGCCCGCTCTCCGTGGGGCGGTGGCCGGGGACTGGGGCTCCCGCCGCGCCCGGGGCTCCGGTGTCCGCGGTGGTGGGGTCTCTCCTCCCACCGGCCGCCCCCCTCTCAACGGGGGCTGCTTTTGGCGGTGGACAAGAGCCGCCCGCTGCCTGGGGTCCCCGGCTCTGCGGGGTTCACTGTGCAGGTGCCACCCCGCTCCGTTTGTCCGTCAGGAAAAGGGTGTCAGCCAAGCCGGACCTCGAAGTTTTTTTTCTTACTTCTTAACTGATTTCTTTCTGGTTCCTTTGTAGCACGAGCAAAACGATAGCATTACAGAATCCGGTTTGATGAGTAACACTTGTGAATGGGTGGTTCCACTAAATTAAGGAAACTAACGTGCTTAAAAGAGTTGATCACGCTTCTGTTGCTCAGGCTTTTTCAGCTCTGTAGATGTGTCTTTAAGGTATCGTAATGTATTTTTTAAGCTGTTGTCTGTGACAAAGCTGCATACATGTTAAACTGGTTCCAGTGACAGCTTTCCAAAGCAGCACTTTTTGTCACATTTTGCCTATGGAGCAGGACCTGTGTTGTTGAACACAGCTGCAGTCAGGGAGCAGGGCTGCTCCACCAGCAGAGGTGACTGTGGCATCGATCGCGGCCAAGTTCTGAAGAGGCTGACAAAGTTGGGGTGTGATAACAGGCTCCATTAACAGTCTCAGATGAGGCAAGGGGGTAAACCAGGTCTGGGGGTCCATGCAACAAGTCCTGTCGAGAGCAGCAGCAGATAAGGCTGGTGGAAAGGCTACAGCGCAGGTCCAAGGTCCACCCAGCAGACGGGGCAAGGAGCAGAGGTAGGTGCACCTACAGCATCCCTCGGGGAGGACAGGGCGCTCAGTGCTGGGTGCAAATGCTGCCCTTGGGCAGGGGGTGTGGGTGGGGGACCCCCTGAGGTTGTTCGGGGCAGGTAAGGTCTGCTGGTGCGCTCAGGGCCTAGACGCTGCTTTTACTTCCCGCAGTTGCATGGGAATGTCAACCAACTTCTGCGTACTGTGCACGATTAAGAAAAAGCATCCTTTGGAAGGCTGCTGACCTTCCTCTTTGTTAGAAATAATCAGGGATCTGACTTCTGTGGTAGGCTGGCAACATACAAAGCTGTCTGGCTGAAGATCTCCTTTGGGTTTTTATGTTACAAGATGTGGGTTCCCCAGGTGAACCCAAGGCATTAGCCTTCCTGTTCTCAAGGGCTGAGTTTTATCTACTAGTGATCTATTTATTTATTATCCCAAATGGTGGTGTGTTTCAGAACTGTGCAGTTGTTAGGAATCTCCTGTCCAACTCATGGATTTACTTTTCTTTTTAAAATGTATTCTTGTACCTTTAAAGAGTGTTTCACCCATTTTCCCCCTATTTGAAGTGATGCATAACGTGTAACTTGCATCTTTGATTTACTTGAGGAGCGACTGGATGAACTGGATGTGTATATATTCCTTATGCGCTCTCATAGCCACGTATACCTATAAAACTTTAGCTTTTCTTAGTCTGATAACATTATTAATGCAAGATATTGCCTTGGAGTCAAAATGTCCCCCTAAGGCAGCACCAGAAAGAGACAGGAAGGACAAAAACATAAACCTTGACTGTTCATAGCAGATACTGTGTAGATCCACATCTGTTATCCACACGCATCAAACCAACTAACCCCAAGCACCAGCTAAAGCATCAAGGCCCTGGAGTCAGACAATGCAATGATCTACATTTGTTTTGGTGTAGCTAGTTTCAGATGTAAAAATATTTATCAAGTGGAAATAATTGATTTAAAGGCTGCCAGAATCTTTACCAGGCAATGAACCTGTCAGTGTAAACTGTATTTTAGCACCTGCGGTTTCCAGCTGGGTTTTTTGGTGGCGTCTCTGGCTAGAAGAGAGAGAAGCATTATCAACAGCACCGCGGAGCATTTGGGCCTCTGCTGAGTTCCTCGTTGCCCATCTGCTGGGCTTCTGGGTTGGAAGAGCAAAGGATCTAAATGCCATGACAAGCCTTTGCCTTTCTGTGTTATCACTATAACAGGGAAATGAGAATGTCGGAATGATGTAAATTCACCTTCACCAAAGTTTCATCTCTGAAGGAAAGCAGATACTCCATACCAGCAAAATACCCTAAACCTTTGGCCACAGAGTTTTGTTTGATTTTTCAGGAAAAGCTCTGACTGCCAAGCAGTTGGGTTTTGCATCATGTTTTCTTAAAAACCAACCACCAGTGCTTTTAAACACTAGACAACTGGGAAAACAGTTGTACCAGAGAAACCTTAAAAGTCCCTGTAGCCTCCCTTTGATTAGGGGCTTGGGCTTGGTAGCGAAATGAAGAAATAAACTGAAGAGCAGAGTCAATTATACCGTTAAGTGGCATTCTTTATTTTATCAGTGATGGAGCACACTGGGGATCATCCTCCATAAGTGCTCCAAACACTGGCTGCTCTTGTGTTGCTTATATTCACATAATTATTACATATGCCTTACAATTTTCTTAAGTTTTGACATACAATACATCTATAATAATTGATGATGTTAGTTAAAATTGTTTAGTTTCTTACTTACAATACATCTATTAATTATTAGTTAAATATAAACTAAGCACTCTGCTTCTAAACAATGTATCACTTAATCTTCTGTCTCCCTCTTGTCACGCAGAAGGATCTAAAACTTGAAAAAGGTCCCTTCGTTTTGCAGGTGGTCGGGAAGCATTTATCATGTCAATTGGTTAATGACGGGTACATCTTTTGTAACTTAATCACAGTATACATTAATTTAGCAGCTTCTTTTCAGTAGAAGTAAACTTTCCTTTTGCTGCCTGCTTTTCTTTAGAACTAAACCATTAATTGCTCCACACTTCACCTTATATTTTTTTTCCAGTGCAGTGCTTCTGCTATCAGAGGTACAGAAAAGCCTGTTGCAGTGTAATCATAATGACCATTGTATTTACTCCCAACTATAGCAACACTGAGATTTAATCCTGACCCAGACAAGGGTTGCCTGTTCTTCAATTTATTCTCTAAACCTGCCCAGAGAGATATCAGAGTTGTATTAAGCATTCAAGGACTTTGTGTTACTAAGTTGTTCCCAGTTCCATTAGTGCACTGCAGCATGAAAGTGTCTCGAAGGAGTCCCAGCTGTAGAAAGAACTGATGGGGCAGCAGGGTCTGAATGGAATAGCTCTTTCTGCAGTGTTGTGGTAATAGTTGGAAATTAGAAGTGTATTAAAATACTGCTTTTGAAATCACTTACCTGCATGGTTTCATTTTAAGAGGTTAAAAGCTGCCGCAGTCAGACTTAAGCCTGTTTGCCAACATCGATGGAATAATGTTTTAAATTGTGTTAGGTAGCTGTGGGATCAGTTAAGGCACGTAAACCAGGTTTATAGGAAAAAAAAAGTCTTGAGCTTAAGTTAACCACACTTATATTCTATTCTGTGGTTAGTACATATCGCAGGATCAAGGATCAGCACAGTTTGTGTTTCTGTCTGACATTGCAGGATATCAGCGGTCTGGTCTTATGTGTGTGGTGGGTCATCATTCGGCACACAGAGCTGGCCGGAGCCTGGGGAGGATGCTCATCTTGCCAAAAAGTTCACTTCATTACAGTAAAAAAATATATTCCTGCTAGACTTTCTACTAGCAAGGAGAAAAGTGAAAATGTAGTGCTAAGTACCTAAAATTTGTTTTCCAAATCATTTCCAACAAAGTCATACTGTGATGTTATTGATCCTTTTAAAACTGTTTTTCTCTGAAACAGTTGCTTTCGGAAGGAACTTCAGAGACGAGTTAAAATAATATTAGTGGTGCAGTGTTGTTCTTGGCACATTCTTGAGGTTACTTGCAACTAAAAAAATGTTGGGTGTTTTCTTTTTGTTTGTTAGGTCCAGCAGATTGGGCCAGCTCTGTGTGTACAGTAACACAAAGAAGGAGAAATGTAATGGGAGGTCCCTGTCCGTCATGCAGTTCTGCTCCTGCCTGCAGTATGTTTTCATTAACACTTACACAGACAAGATTTTAGATGGACACATCCAGGGAGTGTGGAGGTAATTCTCATACTGTGTAAAAGGCTGTAAAGATGTTCTGTTTGTTTAGTGACGTGAAGAGCATGTCGGGTGGATACAGGAGTTTCAGTAACTAATATAAGGGAACCTTAGTAAGGAGAGTGCCTTTGTTAAAAATGGACAAGAACTGGTGTCCAGATCCTCTCTTGCTGTGGAGCTGCTGGGAAACCACTGGGGTTAACACAAGACCTTCCCTGACTGCAACTTGGTTTTCATCCAGAGCGATGTTACTAATTAGATTGTGATCCTTCTCTTGGCATAAAGTATTTAATGGGAAGAAACGACGTGTTATGGAGTCTGCAAGGGAAACAGCTGCTGCTCTCTGAGTAACCAGGTGTTGTATCTGACATTTCTCAGCTATTCAGCATCTGGAACAATTTTAAGACTCTTCTACAGTAATTAGACATCTACTGCTTTCAGCTTTTGTTTAGTGGTGCTCATAGGGTAAATGTTTATCTTTCTATGAACAAATTTTGAAGTAGAGGGGGAAAATGGGAAATTCACAATAGGATAAGCGAGACCAGAATTTGGCTTGTAGTGATTCAGTCAGTGTTACTCCTGGCTTTCTCTAGCTAGTAGCTTTGCCAGTGGTTCCTGTGCAGGCTGTGGGGAGCAGATGTGATCTGCTACAAGGCTTTGACTTCTCTTAAGAGTCTGTATCTAAATTACTTCAGAAAAGGATTTTCTTTCTGAAACATTGATGCTGCCTTAATTTCTTCTGTAAATTAGACTGTAGATTCTCAGGATAAACATGTATTATTTAGATTTAGCCTTTTTAGAGCACTTTTTCTCCTGGATATTCCTAAATACCAGAAATTATGAAGCTTGTGTGTACAGGTGAGGGAATGGACTGTAAGGAGCAAATGCAAAGAGAGTGATGGAAGCTTCAGCCTTGCTGTTGAGACCCATTTTGTGTCTGTCTGGCCATTCCCATGACATCTAGAACCTGAAATCCCTGGAAAGTCAGAATCAGTTCCATACGGGTAAGCCGGACATCTTAGCGTCCAGTCCCCCCAAATGTCACACTGGACAGAGCGCTGCATAGATGACACAAAGAATGTGCGTGTCCCCTACTCCTTGTTATTCTGAGGTTTTATGCACTTTGCTGAGGATTCACAGCCATGAGCCTCTCCCTGAGAGCTGTGAGCATGAGTTTCTGGCCTGATGGTTTGGACTCCGCCAGCAAGGAGGGAGCATGTGTCCTGTTTGCTGCTTGCTGAGACTCTTCATGCACTTTCAGTAAATCACAGTAGATCTTAAACCTCTCTTTTCCTGTTGGGCTCAGCAAATCTTGAGCTCCTTTCCCAGTGGTACAGCTTCAGCAGAAGGAGCGGAAAATGCCCCTGAGCTCTGCCTCACGTACAACGCTGCTGGTCACCCGGGTCCCACTCCTGTCAGGAGATGCAGCAAGGCCTCAAGGAAGGGAAGAACTGCGGAACTGCTGGTCCTAAGGACGGTATGACACATTGTCCACGGCCTTTTATTTCCTCACAGCCGTATTTAAAATAAAAGTGTTGCAGTTTGGATGCAGCCCAGTGTGATAGAAGCCCAGTAGGTATCTACAGTGCTTTGGTGTCAGGGCTGAAGTGGAAGACTGGCATCTAGGATTTGAGTCTTCATCTAGTGAAAGGAGCACAAAACTAGTGAATCATTTTAACATTTGGATCCTTCTGGGCTTTAATGTGCTTTTCAGTTTCATGTGAAAAATTCAGGTGCTCTCATTGTGTTTGAAAATGATTTACCAAATGCCATGCGCGAAGGCAGCGGCAGATATGGGAATGGCACACAGGGATCTGTGTGTTCGTCATCCATGGAATACACCCTGAAATGCTGAAGCTTTTATCTGTCAGGAAGGTGTTTCATAACAATGTTTTATTCCATCAACATTTTAATTTCCAGTCAGCCATTTTTTTCGCAGACAATTGAGGTGTCAGCCTGAGTTCTTGATGATGGGCTGTGAGACACGATCCTGTGGGAAAACAAAGAGAACCGAAATCTGTGAAATGAATCGCTCCGCCCTTTTTCACCCTCCTTGTGTGAAATATTGTCAAACTAAATGGATTCAAACAGGCTTAAATACTAAGCTGTTCATACGAAAAATAGGGATGTATAGTTTGTACAAGGAGACAAAATAATTATTATTGGGTGTATAAATGTTGAACTAATCCTGTAATGGTTTTGCTGCTAAGGAAGAGGGAAGTCGATAGGTGAGGTGTGTGTATATACAATGTTAGTTACAGTTTAGGCACTCGGAGTCTCTGAAAAGGGAGTTAGAGACGAGTAATGAATGACTGAATTCTCACTAGCACTTGGTGCTCGGGGTTGGCTGTGTAGATAATCCTGTGCTGCCGTCTCTGAACAACGTATCTCCATCTATTTCTGTCTGGTTTATTCCTGTTTCTGCTGAGCCATTTGGATGGTCGTGCTCTTCAAATTTAGTGAAAAGTGACCATGCTTAGGCATTTTCCTGGTTTGTTAGCTGCATGCATAATTAATTACTACTGGTTGCAGACAATCCTCGTTGCTTTGCCTGCTGTACCATAAACCATGTTCAAGACAAGAAAGACATATTTATCCAGTGGAGGGGAAAAATGCAAATGTTTGAAAGAGAATATGATTGTGTTGGGGGGGGAAGGTGGGGGCTGTAAATCTAGGCTTATGTGGTGGCGTTTCCTAAATTTTCTGATTCGTGTAAATTTGTTATGATACACAGACTATTCAGGAGTGAAGGTGGAAAACATTTCAAAATGAAAGGCAGGTGTGTATCGACTGAGGAGCCGGCACCGAGTGGGACAGGTGTTCTCACCCATGTTCCTGGACTAACTCGGCTGCGAGGGAACGGCCGAGTCGGGTCGGGGCGGCGCGGCGGGGCTGTGAGGGACCGGCCGGGGCTGCGAGGGAACGGCCGGGTCGGGTCGGGGCGGCGGGGCTGTGAGGGACCGGCCGGGGCTGTGAGGGAACGGCCGGGGCTGCGAGGGAACGGCCGGGTCGGGTCGGGGCGGCGGGGCTGTGAGGGACCGGCCGGGGCTGTGAGGGAACGGCCGGGTCGGGTCGGGGCGGCGGGGCTGTGAGGGACCGGCCGGGGCTGCGAGGGAACGGCCGGGGCTGCGAGGGAACGGCCGGGTCGGGTCGGGGCGGCGGGGCTGTGAGGGACCGGCCGGGGCTGTGAGGGAACGGCCGGGTCGGGTCGGGGCGGCGGGGCTGTGAGGGACCGGCCGGGGCTGCGAGGGAACGGCCGGGGCTGCGAGGGAACGGCCGGGTCGGGTCGGGGCGGCGGGGCTGTGAGGGACCGGCCGGGGCTGTGAGGGAACGGCCGGGTCGGGTCGGGGCGGCGGGGCTGTGAGGGACCGGCCGGGGCTGCGAGGGACCGGCCGGGTCGGGTCGGGGCGGCGGGGCTGTGAGGGACCGGCCGGGGCTGCGAGGCGAGGGCGCTCTGGCTGGGAGCGCCTCTCCGGCCGCTGAACTGAGGCGGCCCCCGGCCGCGGAGCGACCGCTCTGCGGTACCGAGGGTGTGCGGCCGCGCCCCGGGCCCTCGGCGGCGCTGGCGGCCCCGGGCGGCCGTTGTGGCCGCTATGGGCGCGGGATGGGCTCCAGGGGCCCGCCCGTGCGGCCGCGGCCTCAGCGCTGGGCTGCTGGGTTTCTCGCTTTTCTGAACATAAACTCCTTCCGAACTCAGCTTTCCTCCAACGTCAGGTAAGAAAGCGGTAGTTTAGACGCCCAGCTGTCATCCCATTTTTACTTTTTTTGAGCGTTTTGTCGCTCTTTGTGGAACGCGCTGATGAGCTCTTGCCCCACGTTGTCACTTGGAGCCTTTTGTGTGCGTTGTCCCTGGGTCCAAAAACTGATCCTCTGGGTGTGTGTGTCGCACGCTTTGAAAGCATTTTGAAATGGGAATTTTTGCTCCTCCTCATGTTGTCCTTCCCTGCTCCTGCTTTGGTTCTAGTAGGGATTTTTTATTTCAGCGCTAAAATGAAGCTGTTTGTTTTGTTCCGTAGCCTCTGATCCTGCTGCATGACCCCACCTCAGGATGGCAAAGCAAGAATGTAAGAATTCAAAAACAGTGGAAGAAGAGGATGTGCAGGAAGATGATAAAGACCAGATGACAGACCTGAACACAATCTGCTCTGAAAGCACTTTTGAAGCTGAAACCCCAGAAGCTGTAGTGAGTGGTGGGCCGCTGAGCCCGGAGGGGGAAGGCAGCAGCCTCCTCCCTTCTGAGGAAGCTTGTGTGGGACCAGATGGCGCCCACACCGTGACCTGCACGTTCACAGTGTCACTTGCTGTCCCTGCCCTGCCTACAGGTAAGTACCCAACACAAGTTTTCCTAAGAACCCTTTTCTTATTACTTCATAATTTCGTGTGGCAGAGTCCTGAATGGTTTAAGGAGATAAAGCTAGAAAAAGTGTTAGTTGATTTGCATTTTCCTGGGTAGGTTGCTCAAGAAAATGGCAGTGGTCATGGGAGCCCTTTATCTTTGGGTGATTGTCACCAGTCACTGAAAGCCTTTCCTGACTGCAGACTCCCGGGTAGTCACAGGTATTTAAGTTGCTGATCTTAGCTGGTGCTTTTTAATCAGTCACTGCCTAATAGGGAAAATGTGGCATATATACTCAGCTAGCTAATTATGATTTGGGTAGTTTAAAGATAGTAGTGTCATTTTAGAGGAAGGTAGCCACTGTTGAACAGATGAGGGATGGTTCTCTTGTGGTGTAGGAGTGTTTGGGAATAGCAGGAGCAGGTACGTTCAGCCTTCCCCCGCGCAGTATGAAATCCCACTTTTTGGCAGTTCCCTGGGCAATAGAACACTTGTGCTTTGAGAACTGTGATTGCTGGATGTCCTGCTGCAGGAAGACAGGATGGAGGGAGGAGTTCCAGGAACTTTCTGGACCATGACAGTAGTTAAACCTGGGTAGGAATTGCAGGGCTGGGCTCTGGGATGAGAGTTTCATGTTCACCAGTCAGCTGTGTCCAGTCAATGATTTTTCTGTTGTCACACTGGAACACTTGTTAGCATTTGGTCATTGCAGAAAGCACTAATTCCCCCTGAAAGTATCATCTTTGATAATGTTTAATACTTCCAGATAATTCTAATATTCTCTCTAGGACAAATGCGAAAGAAATCTAATCTCCCTGATACGCAAGGAGAGAGAATTCAAGCTGATGATTCAGGAGCTGTTCCAAGCACGCAGCGTTTCTATCACATTGAATACTTCCTTCTACCAGATGACCTTGTGCCTAGACAAGTGAATTTGGGGTTGTTTGGGGTGGCTGCACAGCTATTTACAGAGTCTGGTTCCAAGGTAAAATATAGAATAAAACTAAGTAATCCAAAATGTCATATACAGAAGGTGGGTGAACGTTTTCAGATAGGGAGCGATGCAGTTGCACATTGTTTTAACAGCTGCTTAGGCCTTATCTGCACACACAGATATAAAACAAATATCAAGGATAAAACTTGACTCTGCTAGTCCAGATCAGCAGTAACTTCTGACATTTGTAGTAGGAGGTTGGTGGATTTCAGAGTATTTTATTTTCCTCTAGATTATTAGTTTATTTGGGATTATAGCTTTTATCTTTCAAGTACCAAGATAATGATATAATAATTTGAAGGCAATTCAGCAGTTTTATTAACAATGAAGAAAAAAATGAAATTTATGCCTTGGTCTTCGTTGAGGAGGAAAAGATTTTGCAAATTTTGTTTTATTTAGACACATGTCTAACTGAATTCTGTGCATTCAAATTCAAGAACCTAAAAATTTTATATACTGTTTTGTATACATCTTGTTAAGAAATTATTTCTAAAACATTGATGATAAAATAGGGTGGGGTTTTTTTGAAAGAGAGAAACTGGATATTCTCAGGTCTTATCCTCACACAACACTTTCTAATGGCCCTCTTTGATTGCTTTGCACTTCTTCTGAGTATCAGTTTGATGTTTTTGTTAATCAAAATGGACTTGCAAAGTTGTTGTTTGACATGTTATGCTGGCAGCTCTGACGAGTGCTTCATTCTTAGTTTATCAGCATGTACATGTGAAGTTTAGTGCTGGTGCTTTAATTTTGTAAATACCAATTCAGCATTTCCAAGTTTATATATTTGCTTTTGCAGCATTCTGCTAAGTTTTCAGTCCACGATCTCATGCTGAACAACAACTTGATTGCCGTTTGTTCTTACCTCAGGTCTTTGTATCAGACCGTAACTTGATAAGACTACTTTGTGTGAATCCAACAAAATATGCCGCTCCGACACAGCAAGAGGGAGGTTGTGTAAGACCCAGCACAAGCTGGAGAAATAAAAAATGTAGTTTGAGAGCAGTGGTGATGGTGGTCAGTGTGTGAATACAAGTTCTTCAGTCCTGCTCAGTGCCTGTAAAGATTTTCATCTTTTGTTTTAATAGGCTATTACACCATGGTTTGAAGATGACAAGATGTGGATATCATGGAACCACAGTGTTGATATCGCTGTCACTAGTGAATATCTAATAAAACTAAAAGATCACAAAATAATATTAAAAATCTTGGATACCAAGGACAAAGCTTCCTCAAAAATGAAGCTTAGTAAACCAAAAGTTGTTTCTTCACTAGAAGAGGACACGGAGGCTCTTGGTAAGTCTAATGTTAACAGGCACATTGTATAACATATCTTGAAATTGTGACTGCATCTATTGATAAGTTATTGTTGAGATTATTTGACATTCATATGCGAATCCCATGAAAATAATTCCTACTTGTCAGTGTTTTAGTGAATGCATGAGTCATTTTCTGAAAATTTTGATGTAATTAGGCCTGTAATCTGAACCTTTGAAAACTAGCGAGTTATTTGAGGCTGTTGGGTAGTAATGATAGGAATGAATGTCTTCATTTTTCAAAGATGGATTTTTTTTGTTGTTGTTATTGTCCTGAGAAGAAGCAAATCCTATACAGCCCAATTTTTATTTGCTGTGCATCTTTCCCTTTCATCTTCCCTTCTTTAATCTTCCCCTGGTTGTCTCCCACAACCCTGTAACTTGAATCTATCCATAAATTTTGGCGACACTGGCTTGAATGTCACTGGTTTCAAAGACAGTTATTTTGTAATTTATACTTAATTAGAGGGAGAGACCTTGTTAGGGCTCTTATAAGTGTGTATGAAATGAGATCTCAGTCCTTAACACATACCATAGAAATAAGCATGAGATGAAGCCTGGTGGAAATGGGGTATCCTTTGTTCTGATGGCCTGAAACGACTTTTGAAATTAATTTTACTATTAAAATATCACAGTATCACAGTATGTTTGGGATTGGAAGGGACCTCAGAAGATCATTCAGTTCAATCCCCCTGCCAGAGCAGGAACACCCAGGTGAGGTCGCACAGGAACATGTCCAGGCGGGTTTGAATGTCTCCAGCAAAGGAGACTCCACAACCCCCTGGGCAGCCTGGGCCAGGCTCTGCCACCCTCATTGAGAAGAAGTTTTTTCTCAAATTTAAGTGGAACCTCTTGTGTTCCAGCTTGATCCCATTACCCCTTGTCCTATCATTGTTTGCCACTGAGAAGAGCCTGGCTCCATCCTCCTGGCACTCACCTTATTTATACTTATAGACATTAATAAGGTCCCCCTCTTAGTCTTCTCTTCTCCAAACTAAAGAGACCCAGCTCCCTCAGCCTTTCTTCATAAGGGAGATGCTCCACTCCCTTAATCATCTTGGTTGCCCTACACTGGACTCTCTCCAGCAGTTCCCTGTCCTTCTGGAACTGAGGGGCCACAACTGGACACAATATTCCAGATGTGGTCTCACCAGGGCGGAGTAGAGGGGAAGGAGAACTTCTCTCCATCTACTAACCACCCCCCTTCTAATACACCCCAGGATGCCATTGGCCTTCCTGGCCACAAGGGCAAAATACGTCTAATTTGTTAGTACAAATACTGTAATTGTTCTTTCTTTCCCATGTGTATCACTGGATAGAGATTTGGTGAGGTTAGAAGACTTCAAATGCTAGTTAATACAGGGTTGGGTGTCTTTTGATTGAACAGATACTAATAAATGAAATGTCTGCTCAGTTATCGTGGGGTTTGTTCACAAATAGGCTTTGCAATTGGTGGGAATTTCTGACAGCATTTGGTTTTACTCTTCATCACCGCTTGAGCACCCAAGTGAGTGTTGTTGGGGAATGGAGACTTGTTGGTAGTTCAGTATTTTCTCAAGAGCTGTCTCGCCTTTCAGGCGGAGGAGGGAGGCAGGAGGAAGCGTTCCAAGCCCACAAGCCTCAGCTGCCCTCATATTTCTTCTCAATATGTATTGTTGTGCAGTACACAGGGAGAACACTTTATGCTAGGTTCTTCTGCAGGCTTTGAGGTGTATTTCGGTGGCTTTGAGGTATATGTCAGTAACTTAGAGGTATTATGTATCCCAGCTCCCTGGTAAAAAGCTTTTGAAGGTGCTGGGGTCCATCAGTGCTGGTCACTTTTTAAGTACCACCTCCTAAAAGCATGGGAGCAGGCTATTCCAAAATGTCAAGAGTCAGGGAGGTGAGGCTCAGCAGGGATCTTCTTGTAGAGTGACGCCAAAAAAAGAAAGTATCTGGTCAGTGGAAGCAAGGTCAGGCGTCACGGGAGGACTGCAGAGGTGCTGCTCGCCACTGCAGGGAGGAAAGTGCTGCGGCCAAAGCTCAGTTAGAGTTGAAGCTGGTCAGCACTGTGAGGGACAATGACAAGCACTGGAACAGGCTCCCAAGGGAGGTGTCACAGCCCCAAGCCTGACAGTGTTCAAGAAGAGACTGGACAACGTCCTTAGACACTGTGTGAACTGTGGGTGTCCTGTGCAGGACAGGAGTTGGACTCTGATCCTTGTGGGTCCCTTCCAACCCAGGACATTCTATGATTCTGTGAACTCTGGTGATGTTTATCTCCAGATGAACAGACTTGAAGTCCGAGAGTGGCTTCTTACAGACAGGAGGGAAAGAGGAAGAGGCGCCATGGGAAAACCATTGCTCAGGGTATGAGTGCCCAACCGGTCTAAGCCATGAAGTCTAAAACAGGGAATTTTTTTCTTTTCCTGACAGATGAGGTAAAACATGCAGTGCTGTTGCAAAGAAAACTCTTTGAAGAGAGTCAGCCAGCGCCCAGCTGTACAAAAATCAGAGCAGCGAAGAAATCCAAGGCACAAGAAGATTCTTCAGCCCTTCCTGTTGAAGGTATAACAGTATGGAAACTGGAAGTGGCTAACATGGGTGAAAAGAGAGGGAGAGTGCAATGACACCTTGAGTAATGGGTGAGCAGGAACAGGACTGAGGAATGTGCTGAGGGAACAAGGGGTTGCAGGAAGACTGAGGGTGTATAGTTAGAACAAGGTTTTAATAGCTTTGGAATAGAATCGAGACACAAAAGAGATGTAGCTGGCTCACAGAAGGTTTTTAAATTATGCTAGAAAAAAGCATTGGAATTTTTTGCTGCTTCGTGTTTATAAGTGATTGCATCAACATCTAGAGCCATGGCTAGAACGGAAGTTCCCAGATTCTTGCTGTTTCTCTGCTGTTGGAACTCTCTAGGAGGACTTCAGTAATGTTTTGCCACACCAGGATTAGTGCTCGGATACTTTGTAAGAAATGACCCAAGACCTGCATTGTGCAGTAGGAAAAATGCAAGCTTTTGAAATACCCTTTCCTTGAGCAACACAATGAACAAATGCGTGCTGCCTGGGGCACGGACCATGACAAAACGTGTTTAATCATCTTCTTGAGTCTTGGATACTTACATGTACCAAAGGGCTGAATTCAAGTAACACAGAACTTATTTTTAACATTTCTGCTTTGGGTGGTTTGCCTTGCAATTTAGTAGTTGATTGTATGAATAAAATTGTCCCAAAAGTACCAGAAAGTGATTATTATGAAACTCTATATTTTGACTTCAGTAATCTTGTGAAAATGCAAACAAAATGTTTGCTTCTTTGTTGTTTGTTATTTTTTTCCTTAATTTTAGATTTTTATGGTGAAAACAAAACTAAGAGCCAGGTCTTCACTCTGTGTTATGTCTATGTTTTTGTTAGATCTACAAGCAACAATGGACATGCCAAATATTTAGATAGAATTATCCAAAAAGAACCCTTGTTACTGCACTAAGGTACTGGGGATTCAGCAGATAATAGGATTTCCTCCTATATTAGCGTCTGATGCAGGGCTGCTTACATTATGTTGGGAAGCACTATGTCACCAGCTTTGCTTGGTTGTATTTGTTATTTTATTTTCTCTAATGATTAATGACATGCACCACTGAAGCAGGAGTAGGTGCATTCCTGGTGTAATGAGGCTGGCAGAATGCATCTGGATTTTGGTGGCAGTGCCATGTAGTGGAGGGCCCAGCGAGGACTGATGGACCCAATATTGACATTTGCAAAGGTAGAAGGTGTGTTGAAGGAGATTAAGGGCAGGAGCATGGCTTCTTATGGACAGGGAAGTCCCAGCCTTTGACCTACATGCCCAACCTGCCTACGTAAAGGAAGAAATGAATGTCCTGAAGGTCTCTTTATGTTTCTTTTAATTGACTTTGAAAAACTACAGGTGCTCTTGGGGGTACCAGTGCTTGTGCTCTGTAAAACAGGTGAATTATTGCAGTTTCTCAGTATCCTGTTATAGCCAGATAAAAACCTAATGTTGCATTGCTGCATCTTTGCTTACTTCCAGAGAATGGCAAATTTTGTTGTTTCCAGTGTGGAACACATTCAGCTATTCAAGTGCAAATGCTCGCTGCCATTCATACAGTGTTGATCTTATCTTGCTGTAATTAAGGCTGATAAATTGTGAGTCTGAGTGATGAGTCATTAACTGTGACTGTCTAGTGGTTTTCTGTAACTGCCATTTGCAGACAGGTGTAGTGTAACATACTTATGGCATATAGAAAACATTGCATAAATGTCTGGATATTTCTACGCATTGTGTAAGAGATCTGGACACTATTATTTTTTTTTGGTAAGTGTTCACTGGAATAGCAACGGGAACAGCTTATTAAAATAAATAAGCAAAAGTAACACCATTTTTATGCATTAAGGTATGTTATTGGGCAGCAGTACCTACATAAGCACAGACAGGACATTCTGTATTAACAAAAAATTATTTGGGCATTCTCACCTCACTTTAATTGCTTGTTAATTCCTAGTTTTGTTTTTAATTGCAGCACGATAGTTACCATAGAACTTAATTTTCTCAGAAATAAAGTATGACTTAATAATATTTTAGTTTCTCTGCATGATCTCTGAAAGTCCCTCAGAAATAGTTTATTTTTTTCTATTTTAGGCTTATTCAAACTTATCCTTGACACAGAGACAAAAATTAAATGGATTGTGGTTTTGAGTTACAAATACATTGCATGAGATGTTTTCACCACATTTTCCTAGAGCTTTACAGACGTATTTTGTTAGTCTTATGGGAGGTACCAAAACATAGAAATACTTAATAACAAATGTAAACCCTGTTTTATTTCAGCAGAAGAAACTGAGCTGAATAGACTAGAGACATCTAATTGTGATTTACCACCTGCATCAAGGACAGATAACTTCTGTTCAGTGAGGTAAGAGTGTTGCACTTGCAGTGGGAAATGTTCATGTGTTAAATATATAGTTGAAAATATGTAATTGTTTTTTTTTCGTATCTATGTTTTTTTGAATGTTTTATAATTATACTGTGCTTTCAGAAGTGGTTACCTACTGCTTTTTGCACCCATGCCTTCTGGTTGCAGGAGAGGAACAAAAGCGTTAAGACCTCCTTTGATACATCAAGCTTGTTATAGTGCATTTGAGGTGAAGAGGCTACCTGTGAAAAATTATATAAAATAACAAACCTTGCTCAGCTTAGCTTACTTGTTTGCATATTTTTTCTTCTATTCACTCATAACCTGTGACTTCAGATTTGTGGGATAAGATCATGTCATTGAGAATAGATGGAGGAGGAACGAGGAGTTTCTCCTACTGGGAGCTGCTGAGCTGCAAGTGTTAGGAAGTGGCCAAGTGAGGAGTGGTGTTGGTCGGGGTACCTCGTTCTTTTTGAAGGGTTGGAGGCTGTGTCAACAGTAACAGCTGCTGGCAGAGCAATGGATCAACTCTGTAACTACAAATTTGCATTGGGTCAGATTACCATGAGCTCATGTTCTGAAGCAATGAAGGTAATTCTGAGTTTATGCTGCTGTAGTAGCACAGGTCCTTATTTCTTCTGTCCTGGTTTTAGGAACAGTGATTCACTCTTTGGTTTATTAAGTCATTTGTTCTAATAGTTTGCAGTGGTAAATTTCTTACAATCAGCATGTAAGTCTCTAAGATGGTAGGAAAAGTTAAGAGGGTTCAAGACTTGAGAAAGTATAACATTTAAAAAATTCATATTTCCTTGAATGTTATTCGTAATGGAAGACTTTGCACTTGAAATAGAAATAAACCATGAATAGGGTGTATCTCAAATATGTCATCCAGAATGTCATATAGAAAAGTATAAACTCTTAAATTACTTTCTCAGCATTCCATTTTTGTTTCGTAAAAAAATCAATGATAGCATAAGGTAACAAATCCATACTGTATTTTAAGATGTGCTCTCTCATTTCAAGCTGTTATGCAAGTTTAAGACTTTCTCCTGAACAAGATTCAGTCAGATTATTATTCTGCTGAAGAGGTAATGAAGCCAATGAAAGGACTCTTAATGCCTTCACAAAGTTGTGAACTCAGTGTTACAGATGGATGTTCCTGAGTATTTCGTACATAATGAGAACACTGTTATTTCTGATGAGTGCATCTGGAAGTGACCTTACCGTTCAAATGGTGTGGGTTTCGTGTGCAAAAAGAAAACATACGTTTGTAAAGATGAAGAAAATCAGCAATAATGTTGAATTGCATGTGGAAGCAACATCTTCAGTTTGTTTCAGATAGCTTTCATTTAAGTGCAAAACCATCTTTCAGAAAATCCAACATTCAGAAAATCCAGTGACCTTGCTTTAGGTTCCAGGCTGTGTTCTTCTGAGCTGCTAGAGCTTGGATGCTGCTTTAACAAAGGTGATGCTCTGTTGTAAGATTTGAGAGAATCTTGATTTTTAAGCTGTGTTTTGGTTCATCACCTTGCTTAATTCTTGGTTTGCTGCCTATTCTGTTTCTAACAGCTCTCAGTTTCTGGTTTGTAGATTAAACAGACACTTCTGTTCACGTCCATCATATTATAGCCTTTGCTAATTGAGCTATTTCCTTCTGCATTGTATTTTTTAATATGAAAGTACATACCATGTGATTGCTTTATAAAACAAAATGAGGCACTCTGAAGCTTCAGAAGTGCTAGAATCAATTGGGCTAGTGTGTTTGTATCTTATGTATCTGTTTGTGATAATAGAAATGGAAAAAACCCCAACCTTTGGCATGGGATTTTATTTGTTAATGACTTACTGCAGGAAATACTTGGTGCAAATGTGAGTTGGTGGTATTGAAACTAAGCAGGGCTTTTACTCCAAAAATAGCACTGGTGAAATCTTGCTCTGTGACTGGGAATGTGAGTTGTTGCCACTCGGTGTCCCGTGAGCACGTCCTCTCTGCTCAAAGGTGGGTGTCCATGGTGTGCAAGATTTAACGTAGAACTCCAGGCCATTACTTTACCTTGGATTTGCTCCGCATTCCATAAACATCTTCGTTGCTGAAGCGTAAGGATATTTGAAGGACGTTTGTTCAGTTTAAGTCTGAAAGTGTAGTTCCTCATGCAGTTGCTGTTCCCGTGCCAGCATTTATACTGTCTGTCATGCCAGGAACAAAATTCTGGGGAAACATGAACAAATGAGATCAGTATTTTGCAAAATTATGAGAATGTGTTTGGACTTCACACAAACAGAACTATCAGCACAAATTAATTGGAATAAAAATCCTTTTTAGGTAGAAATACTGTAATAGTTTTCTAAAAACCCCCAAAATCATTAGTGAAATTGTAGTTAGGGGCATTACAGACTCATGAAACAAGAGTCCTATAAGAATATTTATCAGGATTCAGTTCTTCTGGAAAAAATTATCTCTTCAAAGTGAAGCTCAAACAGGAAAAAATGAATTAATACTATATCCATATGTACATCTCTGGGGCTGTATTGTGACCCTGGCGATGGTTTTTTCTAGCTTCATGTTCAAAAACTATTATGATGGAAATGAGCATTCCTTGTGGAGGACTAGTGAGTTGAGCCTACTACTCTAACACCAAAGCTGAGCTTCAAGAAGTTATATTTTACCAATTTTATTGCTGGCAAAGTTCTGCTACTCCTTTGTGCACATGGGAAATAATCTTCTTTTCTAAAGAATCAGCTTCCTTCTTCCCTAATGTCTATATGTCTATATGTCTAAAGTCTACAGCCAGGAAGTACGACAGTCACAATAATTGAACGCCGCATTTCTTCTCTCAAATTGGTTCCAGAAAACATCTTAATACTGCTGTAAGTGCCCGCATATGGGCTGATATCCCCTACGCCTTCTCAGGCTGTGGTGGGGAGGTTTCCAGCAAATCCCTCCATAAATTCCATGCTACCTCTGTGAACTCCACAGGACGGTTTCCTTCGTTTATCCCCAACACCTGGAGCTTCCTATAAACAGTGATGGTCTCTAGGGCCTCTGACTCATTTGCCTCAGTTAAAAACAAAAAGAAAAATCACTGCAGAGAAACAGCCTTGTTGTTTTTAATTTTGGCAGGTCTGGTTGTTGTTTTTCCTTAGGACGATAGTTTACTTATGTAAACTTTTAAAAAATTTAGATCTTTTGTTCCCCAAGCAATTATTTTGACAGTCTGTCATTCACTACTTACTTAACCAGATATTAACAGCCTCTCCCTCCACTCCCAGCTGTTACTACAATCCTTTTGGAAGATCTCTGAGGATGGGTAGAGTTATTTTGGAAATGCTTGGCTTAATCTGTGTAGCGAATTATTATTTTTAGCACTGTAAACATAGATTGCTTCCACCTTCACAGCCCCAGTCTCGATTCATTGCTCACTGCATGGATACGTGTCTGAATTAAAATCATGTTTGTGAAGCAGCTGAAGAGCTAAGACCTCCTAGATTAAAATTCCTAGGAGGAGGAGGAAGAAAGGATGTTTGAAAGATGTAGTGCCAAGGATAAAGGGAAGATGTTGCACATGGTAATAGATCAGAGAGAACACGCTGTTGGTGGAATATCATAGTCTGGAGATGCTATTCATCACCTGAGATCCTTACAGAAATCACAGTGAGAGGCTCAGGGGCAGTGGGCAGGGAGAGCTGGACTTTGTGTCCCCAGCACAGAATACCAGTCGCACTCAGAGGTGGCTGGATGACATGGAGCTCTTGTGGTCTATGTTACTAGCAATACAATGTTTGCTAGATTAAAGGCTTGAAAAGTAATGAATGTCATAATGTGTGCATAAAACAGTAGACTGCATGCATCTGTCTACATGTATCAAACTGTAGTTATTTCATTATTAAATATCGTGCCTCTCAAAGCATCATCAGTTGCCTTTATTTTCAAACTGCTATTATCATGCCTATAAAGCTAAAGAAAACAGTGACCAGGTTTTGTGACCACTGATGTAAAAAAATTCTTGGATAGACATTATATTTCCTGGAAATAATTGTACCGCCAATTCCGTCACCCCAGTGCGAGGAATCCATAGGGCCCAGTGCGATCTGCACTGCTCACACAGTTTTGCTGTGGGATGTCTGCACTGCCGCCCTCCGGGTACCATGTGGAACAGGGGGCTGAAGACAGGGACAACCAGATCATTTATTCAGGAGATTTAAAATGCAGTGAGATTTGTCTCTGCTAAGCAGACTTTTCTCTTGCTTCTGTTTAATATTCATTTTTCAGCAGCAATAATATGTCAAATTTATAAGGAACATGTGTACTTTAGGGAGTAAAATGTATGACATCTGATGAAGAGCCAGACAGTGGCTGATGTGGTGAAGTCTGGGAAGCAAAAATCTGTTAATCTCTTAATTCTAGATTTCTGGTCCATCTGTAATTGTTTTGCAGTGTATACCAAATGCAAACAGGAATAGAACAGATACATTTCTCCTTCCTCAAAAAGCAAAGCAGACGTACAGAAAAATCTGAAAGTGAGCTATAGTTGTATGTGCTACAAGATGTTTTACTTTATGCATCTCTTCAGGTACTTGGTCTCTGACTCAGAAGAGAAGGACCATGTATCCTGTTATTTGCCTTTTTAAATCTCCTTTACATTTATATTCTGGCAGATGAGCTCTTTCAGACTTGATTATTTAAAAATAAATTGTTTTGGTGTAATCATTGGGATGGCAGGGATTTTTTTTTTTTTTTTAATTTTCCACATTTCATAACTAACTTCAGGTATTTTTAATGTTTTCAGAAGTGAGATATTTGAAAGAAACAGATTTCTGGATGAGGCCTTCCTGCCAGAGCAGAACAAAACCACCACCACAAAAGGTAATTTCTGAATGGGAATATGGACTGAATTTTAAAAAGTAGATATGAATTTCTCTTCATCTTCTCTCTATTTTTGTTTTAACCTTGAACTCTTGGAAAAGAAAAAGAAGAAAAAAAAGAGTTATGGGCCGTGCACTTTACTCCTGGCTTTGCTGAGAGTTTTCTGTGTTTCTTCAGCAGTTAATAGAGCTTTCTTTTCCTGTTTCCTCAGCCGGTAGTGTGAGGCAGGAATGACCACTTGGAGTGTTCCAGGGGTGAAGTCACAGATGTTTTCAAGGGACTTGGGTGAACAGTGATGGAATTTGTGAAGCAGTTATAGAGTAATGTTGGAGCTAGAACAACTATTCCAACTGTGACGCTCTCAAGCTGTTGTTTCATAGGACTTACCTTGCTTTTTCCACTAGAGGCCAGGTTTTGATCTGTGCTTTACAGTCTGGTTTTATTTCCAGTACTTGTTCTTTGTGTTAAATGAAAAACCACAGCGCTACTGAGTAATATTTTGCTCTCTCATCTGTAGATTTCAACTAAGGCCCTACAGTTTGGTCTTTCCCATGACTCTGGATAATGGTGACTTAATGTGATCGGTTTTACACAGTTATCTCTCAAACTTCCACACACTATTTATTTCAAAACTAAGGCAGTCGGAAGTCTTAATTTATGAGCTTTCAATAAACAGTTCTGCACTTTGTAGGGAGCTCTCTACCTCATTTTACTTAAGTTCAGCATGGGCTGTTTTTTCCCCAGTGTCATTTTGGTGCTGCTAATATTTCTTGTCACATTACTGTTGTTATTAAAAGATAAAACTTTAATAATACATTGTATGCCTCTCCTTCCCTTTGAGTATTAAACATGTGCTTGAAATATTCTGCCATTCCTTTTATCATAGGAATAATAATAAACTGGGACCAGCAGGAGTAACATCTCTACAGTTCTTTTAAGTTGCTGTGTTCACTTGCTGTATTTTTTCTCAAACTTAAACTATTTGTGCTGGAATTCTCTACTCAGTTAATGAACTGGTTGGACAAAACAATCTGAAAATAGGACTTAAGTACTTGAGGCTGGGACTGACTGTGCTTTTACTGGTTGGGTGGAGACTGGATCTGGGCAAAAGGAATTTTGGGAATAAGTAGCCTGTAAGAAAATGACAAATATTAATGAATTTATCTTCATGGTATCCTTGTGAGGTACATGAATGACAATATTCCCATTTTGTAGATGTGAAGTTATAAAATACAGGTTTCTGGAAATACGTATCACAAAGACTACCATATTTGTGTTGTAACACATGGATGCGAGGAAAGAATAGTAAGGTGGTAAAATAGTTGGGTAATTCCATGAACTTCTAATGCTTGCTGTTGCAAGTTCAACTTTCTTGTAAAGTAGGGATTCTACATATGGTATTGTGGACTGTGCAATGGAAATTTGAGCATATTGAAATACTGGCCTAAGTTGGTGTTGAAGTATATAGTAAAAATATTTTTCTAAGGACAATACTGAATTACTGTAGTAAATTTTAAATCATTTATTTGATTAATTGCAAAAAAATGTTTCCTCCTTCGTACTCAGTCCAACTCTGCCTTCCATCAACAGGTAAAGGAGGTTCTGTTCCTAAAGGAGGTTCTGTTCCTAAAAGGCGTGATGCTACCGTGGCACATGACATTGCTTCGCTACAGCTGAATCTCCTGCCTCTCCTCGCAGGTATTAATTCTGTTTGGAAGGGGCAGGGAAGGAGCAGCGTGCTGGGTGTTCCCCATGTCTCTGAAACATTGGTGCTGCTGGGTCTGCATGGGGGAAACTGTCTTGAAAGATCCAGAACATGAAATTCTCTAGGGATGAAAGCTGGCTGCTTAAGAAAGATTGGGGATTTGGGTTTGATCTGGGGGAGACTGACACATGTTCAGAGGTCTGTGTGCTCTGCAGGGCAGGATGTCAAAAATAACTGCATTGTAGTTCTCCATCAGCATGTACGTCTAAATTCTTTGATTCAGAATGTGTTGAAAGTGCGGATATCGGTCAGTGTAGAGTGGGTTGTTTCTGTGGTCTTCTGGCTGTAAGTAGGTTAACATTCATATATATGTTACATATACAGGGTGTTTCAAAAAGATGGACCCAGTTTCAAAGCAGAATATTTCACAGGGGCAACATGTTATAATTACACAAAAATAGGCATCTAGAGGTAATCATATGAAACTATGGCCAGACCTTTCAAGTGATAAGAGTTTCATTCATGGGTGGCTCATGGTTGCAGAAATATAGTGATTTCAAACTAGGTCCATCTTTTTGAAACACCCTGTATATGAGATATACATATATATATGTATATATATAGTGTATATATATCTATGTATTCTTTGCTGGGTAAAAATTGAGTAGATGGCAGGGCCCAAAGAGTTGTGGTGAATGGAGTCAAATCCAGTTGGTGGCTGGTCACAGGCGGTTTTCTCCAGGGCTCAGTAGCCATTTTTCAGTCATCTGGACAAGGGGATCGAGAGCACCCTCAGTCAGTTTGCAGGTGACACCAAGCTGGGTGGGGGTGTTGATCTGCTGGAGGGTGGGAAAGGCTGTACAGAGGGATCTGGACCTGCTGGATCCTTGGTCTGAGGGCCAGTTGTCTGAGGGTCAACAAGGCCAAGTGCCAGGTCCTGCACTTGGGTCACAACAACCCCATGAACGCTCCAGGCTCGGGGAAGAGCGGCTGGAAAGTGCCTGGCAGAAAAGGCCCTGGGGGTGTTGGTGACAGCAGCTGAACACGACCCAGCGTGTGCCCAGATGGCCAGAAAGGCCACCAGCATCCTGGCTGGTACTCGCACTGGTGTGGCCAGCAGGCCCAGGGCTGTGACTGTCCCTGTATTGGGACCTGGGGAGGCCAAACCGCAAATCCTGGGGGCAGTTTTGGGCCCCTCACGCCAAGAAAGGCCTTGAGGTGCTGGAGCAAGTTGAGAGAAGGGAACGGAGCTGGTGAGGGGCTGGAGCACAAGTGTGATGGGAGCGGCTGAGGGACCTGGGGGGTTCAGCTGGAGAACAGGAGCTGAGGGGAGACCTTCTGATCTCTGAACTGCCTGAAAGGAGCTTGGAGCCAGGGGGGTCGGGCTCTGCTCCCCAGGAACAAGCGCCAGGAGCAGAGGAAACGGCCTCAAGTTGCGCCAGGGGAGGTTGAGGTTGGATCTGGGGAACAATTTCTTCCCCAAAGGGCTGTGGGGCATTGGAACAGGCTGCCCAGGGCAGTGCTGGAGTCACCAGCCCTGGAGGGTTGGACAGACGGACATGAGGTTCTCAGGGACATGGGGCAGTGCCAGGGGTGGGTTATGGTTGGACTCGATGATCTTGAGGGGCTTTTCCAACCAAAATAATTCTCTGATTCTATGTGTTGTCCTGTTTTTGTGTGTAGTTGGTTCTGTGCACGCAGACAGAAACAGCACTAAGTCACACAGCACGGAACTCAGCTGCTGAGTCTGGATGTGTGAAAGCTGCTTGCAGAGAGGCCAGTTTGTTTAATGGCACTTTACATTTAATGACGATTTAATTATGATTAAAAGCTTCTGAACTGCTTTAATTTTTGTTGTTATGCGAACTGTATGTTTGCAACTTCAAAAATAAACTGCTTTCAGCAGTTAGGCTGAGTAGGGGTTCTGACACTGCTTTGGGGACTATTTTCTTCCTTACTGTAAAAGAGAAATAATATTTGAAGCAGCTAATACTTTTGTTTTATTTTAATTCATATTCAGTGGAGTTTTGTAACTAATTGCATCAAATAAGGGTGCCTTGATGGGATTGCTTCTATAACAAGATTTTATCTTGTATGTTTAAAAAGGAGAAAAATCTGTGATCAGTCGCCTGGCAGAAAACAATCCTAAAATTTTAGATGCTTATTTGACTTTCACTGTGGAAACACCTCTTCTGTCTGAAAGACAAAAACATGAATTGAATCCCCTGGTTATAAGGATTAAATCAGCTACCTGCCTCCCAAACACACCTGTACCGATAGAAGTGCTGCAGGTAACACATACGGCTACCTCTTTCTGAATGAATTTTCTTGGTACCCTCAAGTAACTTTGCTTAAAATACCGGCATGGTTTTAAAGTTAACTTTCTCTATGAGTTGCAAAATTGGACAATATGACTAACATATTGCCTGAAGAACATGTGGCTGGATTAGTGCTTGTGTTATCATAGGCACTAGCAGAAAACCAGCAGCCCTTGTGTTTTCTAAGGGCAATAATTTGTATATGTAGTCTGAGTGATGGATCTGGAGTAAGTTCAGCCACAGCACTATATCCTTTGCAACAATTTGCTGACGAGTCAGCACATGTTGACTTGCTTATTAGAAAAACTTCTATTCCCGTGTTAAAAATACTATTTAACTTTTAAAAAATAGTGAATGTTTCGCATCTTAAAAAACGCTGTGCACAAGAAAAGTTCTATCTTGGTGAGCATATAGTTTAAAGTTCTTGGGTTTGTATTTGTAAGTTTTGAGAAATTAGTTAGAAAATATGTTCTCTTGTGAAATGGTTACATTTTTAGGCTTAAAGAAATATTTTTAAAAAGCTATTTTCTGAGTATCATATGTGTTTGATGTGAAAATGAAATTGAGGCCAAAGACCTTTGATTTCAAGAGCTGTTTCCATGTTCCTTGGCTGAGGGGGAGTTATATGGGAATAGCACATGAAAGATCTGGTCCAAGTTACATCAGCCTGATCCTTAACATTAGTAGGATGTTTTGTTGTTGTTTTTGTGAAAATAGTTTAATAGTATGTCAGGAACGTTATCATGGCACATGTAGTTCTGTGGTGGAGTTTTACACTGCAGGGCTTATGACAGACGGGGAAAAATGTTAGTAACTGTGCAACATTAATAAATACTGAAGACAAATCACTTTGTAGTCTCTAATGCAATGTACAGAGTGACCACAGAAGTTTTGACTTCGTTTCCCTTGTCACGTGGGATACTCTATGAAATAATGAACTGTTTCAAATGTGGAATTATCGGGATGGCCCATGACAGGACTCGGCGCAGGCCGCCGTGGTGCTGATGTACACTTACTGCAACAAGTACAGTGGAATGAACCCCCCGTTTGCTTCCCAGATTTGTAAGCAAATGGTAAATAATAGAGATCCATTCCGTACAGTGTCTCTGGACACTTGTTGAATTTCCTAACTTCTAGCTACAGGTATTTATTTTAGGCCTTGGATACTACAGATGAATGCATAGGGAGAAATGGAAAAGGTCTAGGAGCCATCCCCAGCATGCTCCTTTAATCATATAGAAACAAGGAGAGCTTTTCTGACGCATTTGGAAATTCAGGCAAACAAAGGGGACAGCATATTCTCCAACCCCAGAATCCAGGCGTGTAGAATGGCCTCCTGCTGCTTTGGAAAACCACAATTAGTGCCATGAGGTACATCCCTCAGCTAGAAGACTTGAGTGTCCTGTGAAGTTAAAAATCAAAAGGAAAAAGGTTAGTGCTACAGAGATCCATTTCTCCCCATTTTTTGTTCTTTAGAGATTGTGTGTTCCCACCTACTGCAAATACAAATTTCACAACTTCCCACCTCATCGAACTCATGGACAGGTCCATGGAACTCACGTCTACTTTAAGGATGTTAATGTACTTCTAACGGGGACAATGGCACCTGGGGAATTACAGCGATATCTTAGCGGTCCACCTTTGGAGATTGAAGTTCATGACCGGGATAGAAAGATGAAAAAAACCACCAAAAAGCCATGTTTGTTTGGGGAGGATGAGGCAGATGAAGAAGTGGGCAAGGTGAGCTTCCTTGCTTGCACATCCACAATCTGTAATTCTTTCATGGAGAACGAACTGTGGCATCCCCATGGGGTAGCTAAAGTCAGTCTCACTGATTTATTGTTGGGTAGAAAGTACTTGGCTATCCGTGCTTCCGTCCATAATTGTTCAGTTCCAGATACAGCTGTTTTCAGCGTGGGGGAGGAAAATGGAGCAATAACAGAGTCAGTGAGTAATTGTTCCCCACTGCCTATGGGACATTATCTAGAATCAGACTCGCTTTTGAAAGTAAGAGTGGAAATAGCTGTGCCATTGGGAATGGATGCAGAAAGTGATGACGCTCAAGCCACAAATTGCCCGTATGGTTATATAATCTACGTTTTTGACTACAAAAATTCATTGTTATTGTATGATCTGGTGAAAGAGATTACAGAAATCAATGCTGAAGCCCTCCAGCTGGACTGCTATCCTTTACACTCATTTGGAATGGCTCTTGCTGCATTAAAACTGCAAATCACGCTTGAGGAAGTCTCTGAGTTGGATATTGTTACTGGTTTTCACTTAGTGGATGGAGCAACTCATCTCTTTGTCTTGGAGGGATTAAAAGACAAAGCAATCAAGAAACTATGGGATAAACACTCTGAAAGGTAAGAAGAGTTTCAGATTTTTTTCATCAGTTATTTCCTTAGATTCAGAGATTTTTATTTGATTTACACCTCATCCCTCCCTTTCATCAGTATGTAGCTGATACTTTCTATGTGGTTTTAGTGGATGCGAGTCCCAGTGGCTGTTTCATTTGAGGCATAATCTTCTCATCTTTACCACGTTACACCAGAGATCATCTGTGGAGAGTTTAAATGACAAGGATGGGAACATGTACTCTTTTTTGTTAAGCTGCTACTTGGTCTGTGGAAGTGGAACTCAAATCTGCCAATTCTAAATGATAACCAAAATTCCTAGTGGGATCTAAACCAAAAATAGTCACTATGAGGAAGCGGGACTTCAAGCTGGTTCTTCTTCTGAATTTAGAGGAAAATGCGACAAATTCAAAATGAATGTCTTCCCTCAGATTTCATGCTTAAAAAACCCAAGAATTGATATTTTTGCCAGCGCTGTGGCCTGTTGTTAAAGCTTTCCTGTGGTGGGGGTGTGCTGTGAGTTGTGATTTGGGGGTTTTTTTTGGTCTCTTGTCAGTGCTCACCTGTAACCTAAATGGAAGCTTTGTTTTGCTGCTGCGCTATGAACGTTGGTATTTGTAGTAGAAATATTTATATAGTGCATTTGTAGCTATAATAAGGCTGCTAAGGGGCACAACACTGCTGAAACTGAGCTGAGCTCCCTTTCAAATGTTTGCCATGAAGCTTAACAAGAAAACGTGAACAACTCAGTTATGTCATGAGAGTTTTGGTGTTTTCTTGGTAATTTTGTCCAAAATAAGTTGTTTTAGAACAGTTCATGTGAAGTGGAAGCTGTAAAGTAGAAGTTCCCTCTGAAGGACAAAAGCAAAGCTGTTTTATTAGAGAGAGTAATTGTGCTGCAAAACTGAGGAAACCTGAGACGCGGGCTGATTGTTTTAACCTTGTTGTTGGGGTGTTTTGTTACAGGACTCACAGACATGGACAACTGAAAATACTGTATAACTCGGGCCTGTCCTTCCCTCAGCGCCTGTACACAGAGCTGAAAGCAATCTTCTACCATTGCCGCCTCTGCCAGCCCCTGTTCGCCATCGCAAAACAGCCTCTGCTCTATGTCAGGGGAATCGTGCCTCGGGCCTGTTTCCAGGCCTTGTCCAGGTATGACTTGGCCAGATTCATAGTCAAGGAATTGTGAAATGAAACGTTAGCGAAGTAGAGTGAATATTTGATACCAAAAAAATAATGCTCTTGGATATCTTTTCTGTGATGAAAGCCACCTGTGGGCCTGATGGATATTTCAGGTGTTAGATCAGGTGTGGTAAGACAGAACGTGGTTTTCTAATGGCTGCTGTAGTGGTAACTGGACATTGGTGAGCCCACTTCTAGTTTGGGCAGGAATTTCGACTTTGTAAGGGAGAAGAGAGAGGTGTAGGATAGTATGTCAGAAAATATCTGAATGTAATATAAATTGAAGAGAAAATTCTGATGTCAAGCCCCAGCTGGGAAGGATTTACTTCTCTGCTCTGTTCTCATAGAGATGGAGTGAAGAAAGAGGCCAGATAGGACTTGATAGATCCAGAAAGTCACTTGAAGTAAGTGGGGAATTCTAGAAACAGTTTTCCTAAGCTGACTAGAGAAAGGAGAAGTTTTGTGAGAGTTGGGAGGATGTGTTCTGTGTTCCTGGCTTTGTGTTTGGGGGTTTTGCTGTGTGATTTATTGCTGGGTCACTGCCAGGCTGCTCACTTTGTCACGCAGGTATTCACAGCTCTTTGCCTTCAAGCATCCCTGACATTTCATCTCATGAGACAGACTAAAGAAAAAGAAAGTGAATGAAGTCTTATGTGCATACATCTCTATCTATCTATCTGCATATTACTTACCTACTAAAAATGTCTATATTTGTTTTGTCTGTTTATTTGTAAATTAAGACTCATCTATTGAGAGGTGGGAAAAGGTACCATCCACCTTTAATGTGAGCAACTTGGTTTTAGAAAGCAGAGATGACCTGTGGTTGTTTTCTTTCTTGCTAGAAACAGACTGGCTTGTTTAGATTAACTTCTGAACTGAAATCCTGCAAAGCTTCTTTGAAATGAATGTGGACATTTAGTCCTGAAACAAGAAAGAGTGAATGTCTCCTAAAAATCAATCTGATTTCATAAACAATTTGTGCTAATGCACAATAATATATATGTAGTCTCATAGTAGCCTTCCCCCTCACCCTCCCACATGCTTGCTTGTTGGTGAAACATATTCAATAACGCATATTACATATAGATTACCCATCTACTACAAGTTTTATTTTGCACATGTCAAGGCAGTTGCTGCCAAATGAATGTAGCAGAGCTCCCATCTTGCACTCTGGTGTACGATACCTGTCTGTTGCCCCTTGCTGGCTGACCCAGCCAACTTCAACAACTGTTTGTTTGTTGATGACTAATTCATTAAGCTAATCAGGAGCCAGGCCTTTACGCTTACTTCAGTATCTTCGTTCTAATGGTCTGCATCTGACTTGGTTACCTCTTCACACATCTGTAATTTGTTTCACGTTTGCTCTGTGAGATGGTGAGGAAAAGAATACAATATGAAAGCGACTGCTCGCCAGCACTATGATGTCCTTAAAAGTCTTTCTTTTCTTTTTATTTTTTTCTTCAGCAGTGGTTGGTGAATACTTTTCTTCCTTTAGCTATGTGCTGGCAATATTTAAGGTAGAAAATAACATAATACAGCGTATTTTAGATACTTGGTAGGCATGGATGGCTGAGTCGCATCTGCCGGCGCTGGGTCTCAGTCCTTTTTGCCGCAACCTCGTTCCACTGGGCCTGCGATTATGCAGAGAAATAGAAATATGTTCTTCACTGGGGGGAACAGGCTGTGAACTGTGTTCAAGAGCAGCCGCTAACTCATAGAACTCCAGTTTTATTGGTTTTCGGTTTGCTGTAGTCAGGCACTGGTTTAATGTGTGCACAACAGAAACCGCAGTTTCCTGATGTATTTCCTCCTGCTGGAATTAGCCAGAAAATTAATTTGAACTGTAAAAAAACTAATGCACGTGATGCATATGCACAATGGCCAATTTAATTTTTAATGTACCGATATAAACTCAATTTGTGTCATTAAAGCTGGTGCGACTTTGAAATTAATGTTATTCAGTTGTGTGTGTTGTTCAGAACTAATGGTAAGAAGAGGTAGTTGTTGCAGTAATTTTACATGTGAATCTTTTACAGTACTTTTTAAAGTTACTCTCTCCAAATAAAGAACAGTTATGTGATAAATGAGTTAAACTTCCAGTTTTAGCAAGGAATTGTAATGCTATGTTTGGCAGTTAGGTAAGTCACTATTTTGTGGCCTCTGCTGTGGCCTGAGCCAGAGAGACCGAGAACTGAATTTCAGTGCATGGATACAAACTGTGTGTATGGTGTTCAATTGCCGTCAAACTTTTAGAACCGCTTTTGTGTGTACACCAGGCTTTGCAGGCCAGACTTAGTGAATGAAATCAGATGTGAGTTAAACGTTGTCATGAACAGCGTACAGAATGACATTTGATCACAACAAGAAGTAAAATAGAGGTAAGGCAGGATGGATTTTACAGGGTGTTCAACACAACTATGGGTCATATGCTAGAATGAGGTGCATGAAGGGAGCTTGCTTTACTGCCTTTGCAGCCAGAGGCGAGAGAAACACAGCAACTAATCGTTAACTTGCAGCTAAATCTGGTGCCGGAAGCTTTCCTGGAATATTCCTAGTAGGTTTATTAAACTGCTGACCTTCTTTATTGCCGCTAAATTCCAGCATACGTGAACTGACCTGAACTTCTCAATGAATAGTCGTTTCAATAAGGTTGTATAGTTTTTCCACAGTAACACGAACTGTAGTGATTTTGTAAACTAATAATATGTCGATGTCTATTTGTAGGCTCAGTTACCTCTGTCAGAGTAAGAGGTTGAGGGACGTAATTTGCGGGGATCTGCTGCCCTCAGCGGAGATGATCGCAGCCTTGAGCGCCGACTACGGAGTTCCCCTCACTGATGAGGATCTCTTCCCTCAGAAACCTCCTTCGCTCTCGCTTTCCTCTGATGATTATGCAGTACCAGGAAAAGTTAGAGGAGTGAAACAGGCACTATGTTCTTCATTAGATAACGACAATGAAAAGTGTGTGCAGCGGAAGGAAGAAATAGCAAGGAAAACGTCTTTTGAGAGAAGCCGTAGGGTGAGTAGATTACGATATGCCAGAGGCAAGCCCGATAGCTGCAAAACTTCGTGTCCGAAGTCAACATCTCCTCCTTCTCCTGAAACAATGACTTAAAAACTTATCATAAGGTGTTTGTAGGTATTGTGGAAACATTGTAAAAAGGTGCAGGGTAATTTTATTTTGCAGAAGTGGAATTGCAAATGTAACTGCTTCTCAAAGGGGAAAAAATTCTAGCGCTCACAGAAGAGACACTCTACGAGTGGTAAGGAAACTGATTCTTTGAAGGACTTGTAAATTCTTTTTGAGTTTGGTTCCTATTTTTCTTTGTCTCCTTCTTCTCCAGAGCTGCCCCATTGTGCCTTAGCAAGTCATCCAGGCTTCAGACGCTCGCAGGGGACCAAGCCAATTAAGCTCATGTGAAAATTGCGCTTTCTTCTCTTGCCGTGTGAAAGACCTGCCTGCCTTTAGGCAACCAGAATGGCATTTATTCTTGGCTAAATAAAACCAGCAGTTGCAGACAGAGCTGAGCTGAGCTTTAAGGAAATGGTGAAGAATTTTAGATCCCCTTCTGACTTGTTACCAGCATCCACCTACCCTGTCTGTTGCCTCAAGGAAAACGCATTGAAACTAAACCCTTTCCTGTTAGCACGGACATCAAATAAGGGGTATCCTGCCATGTTTCCTGGGAGTCGGGGTTGGTTTTTGGAGTACATTGCTTAGTCGAGGACTCCAGCCATCCTGTGGTTTGTGAGGAATAATTCTGAATGTTTTTTCCTGTTTATATTGTAATACAAAGAGGTTTTGCCTGATACCTGCAAGTCTGTGTTCCTGTCCTGCATAAGGGTGCTGTCTTGGAAATACTGCAAGAAATTGAACTCCTGCGTGTTTCCTTTTCCAGTTAGTCTGTTGATAAAGGAGTATTACATGAGGAAAAGACGACTATCTTTAGTAATTTTTCCCAATGCTTGTGTTTATAACATCACAGGAGGAGGAGAGCAGCAGAGCTCTTAGGCCTAATCATTCTGTATAGATTAAGTGTAGAGTTATTTTGTTATTTGTACAAAGTTAGCAGTCTTCCCAGTGTACGGGGTTTAACCGGTTGTCATTTTATACATGCTTTAATCAAGAGGATAATAGAGGAACTGGGGAGTCCTCTGCAGGAAAGAGAATTTGAAGTTCTTTTTTAATGGCAGGTAAGGTAAGCTGTCAGGCTATGTGATCAAAAAAAGAAAGGAAATGTGACATCCAAAATGCAATTTTACTCTCTTGCTGTAATTACCTATTATGTCAGAGTCTGAATTCAAAGCCATAATTACCATGAACACAGCAGAATGAGGTTCTTAAGTCAGTTAAAAGGTATGAGGGTTTAATTATACTGTGTCAGCAGGGAAATTTGAAGAGTCCTAATGAACGGTGTTTCCCATATCCCTGTGTTTGCTGGGGTGTTAATGGAATCCTAGAAATGAAAGAACTCTCTTGGTTTGAAGACAATCATCAGCAGCTCTGCAGAACAGCTGTTTAGATGGGCAGGAGGCATCAGGCCCGGGCAGTGCTGCCTCTGCTCTTGCGCCATGGCGTCTGTGGAGTGTTTTATTAACAACAAACTGTTGTGTAATAAATCTAGATATACTTTTAAAGGGATTTTTTTTTTTTAATATTTACAAAATCATTTCCTTGTTTGTATTTTTCTTCATAACATTCTGAATTCCCGATTGAGGCAGAACTCAGATGTCATCTCTTTGCAGGCTGCTGTGGGTGCTCTATGCCAACTCAAAGGAAAGACGAAAAAGCCAAAGTTTGAAGCTTTCCGGATTTCTCCCATCGATGGGAAATCTGTCTTTAACTACAGCTGTCAGAGCCTGAATTCTGCAGAACTTGCCAAGAAGCATCTTCGCCAGGAACTGGCAAAGGTGAGTTGACCCACGGAACTGGAAGATCCAGTAGCAGCACTGAAAAGAGAGAGATGAATCAAATAGATTTGCACTAGTAACTCCCGTGGTGGTGAGCAGGAAGGGAGGTTGCTAATCGCCGCATTGGCGTATGCAGCATCAAGTGATTTGAAGAAAATGTTTGAAGAATCACATTAATCTGCTTTTGACTGGATGGCTGGCTTGAATCTTAATAACAAGTACTATTTTCCTGTCAGCTAGTGGAAATTAGCTATAGCTCTGAAACTGTTCATGATAGGAACTGCAGTTCTCTTTTTGCACAAATAATAAAGACATTTCTTTCTGTAATTATTTTACAAAGACTCCATTATACCACTTGCCATTAAATCCATAGAATTAAATTTTAAAACAGTTTAAAATATTTACCAGTATATGTTTTGTGTAATTTTATCTATGATTACTTGCAGTCGTAAAGAAGAAAATTATACTGGTTCTGTACCTTATGTGCTTTTGTCTCAGCAAAGGGGAATTCACACTAACAACAACAACAAAATCTTTCTATAGGAACCAAAGAAGATATTCACTTATTGTCCTGAGTATCTGTCAGCCACATTTGAGCCAGTGGATGTGGTTGCTGCCTCTAAGGAATCCTCTGCAAAATCCAAGAGTATGTGGCTGTCACCGGAGGGATTTGTGGTTCCTGGGTTGAAGAGCAGCATCAGGAGCACCCTGCAGCCCCTGGTGCCTGGTGGGGCACGTCGAGAGGAGTTACGAAAGGTACCAGATGACTGAGATGAGCAGTCCAGAGTGAACTAGGGCATTTTGGGAGACTTGAAAGAGGCAGAGTGCTCTAGCGCTTGGAAATGTGTTTTGAGGGGCACAGCCTATTTTGAGGGGGACACCTCTATTTGTGATTAGAGTACATCAGCATCTAGCTCACCCAGGTGATACTTTGTTTGGATGCACAAATTCTGTCCTGAATACACACAGAAAATCCATTTGTCAGTATGAATAAGTATGAACGGACTATAGCGTGCTTTGTTCCACAAGCGGGGTCTAATGTCAGGAAAATCAGTATTGTGTTTCATGATGAGTGGGTTCCAGGCTGTTTAGTGAGTTGCCAATCCAACCATAGCCTTCCTTCGTGTTTCCAAATTCCCTCGCTGCTTATTTTTTCCTCCATCTTTTATTTGTCATTTTTAGCTACAGTTTTACGGGGTCTTTGTCCTCCACAACCATGCTCTCTATCAGTTTCTTCCTCCCCTGTGTCCTCTCTCCTTCCTTCCATTCTTTGCTATTTAACTTCTAGTTTTCTGCTGTTTTACTGGATCGTCAACTTGACTAGTTTACAATTCCCTGTTTTGAACTGTCTTAGCGTTGTGTACACTCAAGCACCTGTGATCTGCCTTTGGGAAGACAATTTGGATGCCATTAGAACTGACAAGGTGAGGAAATGAAGGGAATAGAACAGGAGGGTTTTGTGCAGGATCAGTAAATTCTACCAAATTAATTGAACACAGTCACAGCACAGAGTGGTGCAAGCTGAATGCTTGGAGGCTTGCTATCTTATCTTGCAAGAATGTATACGTGTTCATTTTATTTTCAGGCTTTATCTTACGTTTATTTTCGTACAAATTAAAGTAGTTTCTCAGAAAGGTTAGAGGATAGCTGAAGTGAAATGGTGAGTGAAAACAAAGTGCTTTTTTCTGATCTGTGATGCTGGAGAAGGTATCTTCTCATGAAGGAGCAGAGATGATTTGCTGTCTGAGAGTAGCAGAAGCCAACCAGTACCATGTAACAGCTGCTGCCTTTGCCACGGACATAAAGAAGAGCAGCATTAAGTTGGAAACGGAGGTTGATTCCGAACTTACCATCCGTGCGACCTGAAGGGTGGAACAAAAGCAGAAAACTCTTAGTGTCCCATTCTGAAGCAGCCTGGGTTTCATATGTTGTTGATTTAACCATTTCTTCTTTTCTTCTCAAACACAGAATTTCACCATCTTTTGTAACACCATCCTCCGGGAGGCAAAAAAGTTGTCGGGCTCTTTCTGGTTTCCTAAAATACAGTTTCTGCACTGACTCAGCTCTCTTTTACTCTCACTGTTTTACCTAAAACTGTGCAGTTATAGGGCTAGCAGAGAGTGGGAGTTAATTTTTAGCTTAGGAAGTATAGTTTTCTCTGGAAAGGTTTAAACTGGTATTTCAGCAGCGGATAGTCAGAGGGCCACAAAAAGTTGAACTCTTTTGCGATTGGGATGATGAATATTCCTGCCCCAGTTGCAGCACACGTGCTACTTCTCTCCGCTGCCTCCCGGGGACACCCAGGCTCTTGAGTTTAATCCCGGCGCTTGTGTTCTCAGAGCAGGAGGAGGCTGCTGCTGTCCTAGAGCAGCGTGCTCTCAGCTCACCCCGGGATGATCTAGAGCTCGCGCTGTGCCGGCAGCTCTGCCCAGCCAGTCCCCTCGGTGCTGCTGGGGTCAGATAAACACCGAGTTAGGTTTGGGATTGGGTCCGTCCTCTCGCAGCCTTGCTGTGCGAGTTTAGCAGCTGTGTGTGAAATACAGGAAAGTGCCTCAGCCCCCGTATATCACTGCAGAGAAATGTGGTATAAATATGAAACTGGATCCCCTGCTGGGTATTTCTCACGTACACTGGAAGTGTCTGTATGTTAGATAACAGCTCAGTGCTAGAGAATCAGCAGCTTGCTCATGAAATGGATTTTTGTATCAAGTGTAACAAACTGAAAGACTTCTTATAGAGAGAAATAGTCCTGTGCAATGAAGTTTGGACTTTGAGATCCTATTATGGTAATTGTTAGATTGCTCCCCAGTAACGTGGTTAGGTTGTTTTTTGTGACTCCTTCCTGGTGATTTTGGCCGGGGCTCTCAAAGGGATTCAATTTTCATTTAGAAATGGCAGGACGCTAACGTGGAGCCAGTACTGTCACGAGACAGATGGAGCTGGGACAAACGGCACATTGATTTTGAGCTTTATAAGAAGCCACCTGAGCTCTTCATGACAACGGCCCCGCTGACGGGTAATGGATCTGTTAACTAATCACAAAGACTGAACTGGAAACTCTGACATATGGTCCTGAAGCTTGTTCAGTTCTGCCATCAAGGAAGGGAGTTTGAATGTGAAGAGGTTGAGCAAGGAGCAGCAAAACTGTTCGTACTCTACCAAACGATGTAGGCTGTAGGACCTTGGCCATGCTCTGGTTTTCCCTCTCCACTTACTCACAGCCTTGGTTCCTTCGGCTGTGGTAAAGTGTGACAGGGAGGTGCAGATCCTTCCTGGCTGGTTTTGTAAACCCGCCTCTGTTGGCTGCCTGATCTTCCTTTGAACAGGCTGGTGACAAGCGGCATTTGTTGTGACCAAGGTCGGACCAGCCAGCGCACAGCCCGTGAGCCGCAGCAGGTCCTTGGCGCAGGGGGCTGAGCTGAGCGGGTGGGTCTCTCGCTGCCAGGGCCGCCGCAGCCCCCTGGCCGAGGGCACAGCCTGCGACCTCGTGCTCACACAAGACGACAAAGTTGTGTTTCATTATGCAATGGTATTTTGAAAAGTTTGCCACGCGTTTCTATTTGCACAGAACTGCCCGAGATTCACTGCAATGTTTATAAGCAGAAAATAATAGATTTACTGTGGCTGCTAGAATTTTTCATCTTCTACAACTTTTGTGCTGCACATCATGCTGTAACTTGCAAAGCACTTGCTTAGTGCAGTTCTGCAGTGCTCCGTACAGAGAAATAGCTTTGGAAGCTGTCAGGATCAGTCCTGCATTATGTGTGTTTTACGGAGCCTGCAGGACAATGGGTTGTCTCTTGTGCGCACTACCGATTGCTCTAAAACTGTTTAATTTGTTCTAGTTGGATCCTTGTGTGAATGGTCGGTTGGTTGCAACAGAGGCTTTTAGCCTATTTCTTTTTTTTTTTTAGTTCAAACAGCCAAAACTTTCCCATCTAACTGCTTTCTGTTGCCCGGTTTTTCTGTTGTTGGCCCTGTGAAGACACGGAGCAGGCTGTGCAGGCCGGGCTGGACGGCACCGCGGTGAAGGCCCCGCGCCGCCCCGCGGCAGCCGAGCGCCCCGCGCGGGGCCGAGGGCCGGGCTGCGGCTGCGGCTGCGGCGCCGCCGGGGGCTGCCCCAACGTGAACCTCCCAAATCCTCGCTCAGGACGGCAGGACCAGTTTGGAAGGTAAAGTGGAGCTGTCTTTGGGCACTGACCCTGTGCAGTGTGGGAGGCGGATCATGTGTGACGCTCTTAATTTAGCACAATACTATTTGTTAAAATTGATGTTGATAGCACTGGTTGACTCAATCTTACAAAGCTCTTAGAAAAATGTAGGAGCCGGGGCACAATTTTTTTTTTTTAAATTGATCTTTTAAATTTTTTGTTGTAGTTCTTTGCTTTGATGCTCAGAGGTAACGGGGAGAGTTTCTGTTCAATTAAGTGAGTTGCCTGTCAGTGTGCAGTGGATGAGAAAAGCAGAATATTTGACCAGCTGGCTCAGCAGCTCTAAAGGAAATTGTCATGTCCCCTAATGAAATGTAGAGGTTGAGGCGCTTCTATCGGCTGGATGCCACATGTCTGCCAGTGTGTTCTCTTGATCACCATAGCGCTGTAAAGGCTTCCTGAGCGCTGCAGAAATCCCACCCAGACGCCCCCGCTTGCGAGACTGAAGGATTTGTGCTCATTAATTTGAAAAGCTGTATGGGTGGCCTGCACCTCACCGTTCTTTTGTTGGCTGAATCCTCGTCAGTGCTTGCATGTCAATGACTGACCCAAACCCTGAGCGTGCTTTTAAAGCTGATTTTGATCAAAGGGACTGGAGCTCTCTGTGGGCTACAAATGGTTTAGAAAAACAAACACAGGATCTATGAGAATGTTGGTAACAAAAGCAGAGTTAAACCTTGGAGGCCAACTCACTCCCACCCAACCTTTTTTTAAATTTTTAACCATATTCTGAGTGCTGGCCCTTGTATGACGTGGCCGCTCAGCTGGGAGCTGCCTGGGGGTCAGTGTCGGGCTGGGAACCGCGTGTCTCTGTGCCCTCGCTGCTTGGCCGCCTGCTTTGCTTTGGCTGTTCAGATTGTGACACTTTTCCATCCTGGACTCTTTGCCTGTTTTCCGTAATTCCAATAGCCATCCTTTTGTTGCTAGATGGCATATAGATACTCTTGTTGGCTTATTAGCTAATGTACAGCTTGCACTTCGTTACAAGCTGCTTGTGGCAACTGGACTTGAGTCTCTCATATCCCAATTTTCTTGAACACATTTTTCGAGGCTTCGAACTGTAACCTGTAGGAAGACATTTCTGTCTTGGTTCACAAAATTGCCTACTCCATTGTGAAGACATCACTTTAAAAAGGAGAGGTTACTTGCATTAACTTCCAACGGTCTGCTTTGGAAGAAAGATTTAAAAAATAACATTTTATTTCTTGTTGTTTTTAATGATTTCCAAACTAGCCTCATTTTCCAGTAGAGTGTTTTTCCCTTGACAGAAAAAGAAAGGAAACATCCTTGCCGGAGGACATGCCTGGCTGAAGGAACATAGAATTTAAACAAGATGGATATATGAAAGCTAAACACGCAGTTCCATTAGCGCAGCATCATTTATTTTCTGCTTATTTGTATGTAAGAGAATGGTGAACACAGTGGCTCAGCCCCACGAGCCAGCTCAGTGCCATTGCCTCCTATTAGCTGCTCATTCTTATGCCATTGTGTTTTCTCCTGATTTCTCTATGATCGCCACCTCCTTTTGTTTTGTTTTGATTACAATCTTTGCCGCCGCTGCTCAGAGCTGGTTGCCAAGTGCTGCAGATTTTCCTCCGGAGTACCTAAGGTGGGAAACAGGCAGTGCCCGGGGAAGCCTTTGGATCCCTATCAGGACTGCTTCAAATACTAGACTGTCCCTCAACCCAGGTGCTTTATTTATCCTTCTGTGAGTGTCATCTCACCCAGTGTGTTACTTCTCGCATTCAAATCGTGCGTCTGGCTATCGTTAGGCTCTCGGCCCTTGTCTGGTTGCAGCTGTTTGATTACTGGGCCATTTTTGGCTGGAGATCTCTACTCGCTAGGCAAGTAAACCACCCCAGGGCTGTGCGGCAGCTCTGTGGGCACCTGCAAGCTGGAGCGTCACCTTTACAGGCTGACCTGGCACGGTGGTTGGTTTGGTTTTCACTTAACACAAGGAATCAGCTTGTGATTTGTGTGTTCAAGGGTTTTGAAGCAGAAAGTTTGCACGTAATGGCTTTTTTTTTTTTTAAGTAGTCATCTCAGATACAGGTTTGTAAGAGTATGGGAGTTTGAGTAACGTGTGCTTTAGCTGGGTACATTGCTAACCTGTAGTTTACTCCAGGGCTCATACAAGGGTGCACCAGCTTTCATTCATTTTCTTGTCCGTGTTTTGGGGACTCTGCATTTAAAAATTGCCTCTGAGCTCAATGGTACCTACAAGTTTCATGTTGTTTGAACTTTCTAAATTAAACTACATCAAAGAGCAAATTTTGCATTAACAGGAAACCTGTAGTTACTATCTCAGTTACCTATGGTGCGATGCAAAGTGGTTTAATTCATATTTTTTTTGCTTTATTGATGGAGATGAGTTCTGGCCTTTATTTTGCTGTCATGCCACTAAATGGTCTCAGATAATGCTTCACTTTATTGTATTATTGAGTTCTTGCAGAAATGTAATATTTTAGAATGCCACATTAGATACAACTGACGCTTAACAAGGTCAGGATTCAGCCTTTTGCGTGTCAGTTGTGAAACGGTTTGTTCGCCGCTGTGCTGGCCCTGGCACTTTCCTGGGCCGTGTGTCCTTTCCCGGCTCAGGCCGGCTGGTGCTGACACAGCCACCCACAAATTTTGCATCCAAGCCCACACCAACTGTTAAATGCTCCAGCATCCGATGAGCAGATTCCTCCTTCAAATCACACCTCCTGAGAGTTGGCGAGCAACAGGAATGAAGCAACATAGTCATTCATAATATTTAATAACAGTGGTGAGCTTGTTGGTTAGTACAGTTAATTATTTTACAGGTTCAGTGGGGTTGAGTAAACCTCTGTAGTTGAAAACTGCAACTCTATTAGGAATATATAGCTAAAGAAATAAGAGCTTAATCTCTGAGTCCTTTCCCAGTCCGGTTACTTTGCTATAGACATTGTTTTGTTTTCAAGGCGGCACCATCAGCAGGAGCGAGGCGGCACCAACCCCCTCAGGCAGCCGAAGAGCCTTCCCAGAGTGATGCACTAGCGCCAAGTTACTGGGGATACCGGTAAGTGGGGAAAACTCCATGACTGGCGATGTATAAATGTTTGTAAAAATACCTGTGACCCAAAATAACCACCTTCCTCACGAGATCTGGCCAGCAAGTAACTCCCAAAGGCAAGTGTGGGAATGGTTACTTGACTGTTGAATGTGTCACTGCATAAAAGTGACCTTGCAGGCACAGAGGAAGCTAAATGACGGCTGGGGGTAAGCAAAAGGGCAGGGGAAAAGTGTGTGAACCGTCACCAAGTCTGAATTACGCTCATCCAAAAACCTCCTGTCTTATGGGGTTGAGTTGACAGCTTGTATTTAAATAAAACCCCCATTTATTATTTAAAGAACTAAACAAAGGGGCCAGTGTTTGACTTAAGACCAATGCCAAGAACAGAACATGGAGAATTTCTGATTAAATACAAGGAAAATAATTTAAATGGGAGCTCAGACAAGTGAAACCCCCGTCCTTAGAGATGCTCAGACCTGGCCTGGGCAAGGTGACCTCCCGTGGTCCCTTCCAGGCTAAACTGCTCTGGTTCTGAGAGTCTCTCCATATGTCTCTAAGGTAAGGAAGGAGCTGATTTAAGCTTAAAAAAATACTTACAAACCCCCTGCTCCCTTCCCTGGGAAAACATCTCATGGTTCAAACCCCACTGTCTTTCTTTAGCTCCAAGGGAAACTCATAACTTGAGATTTAAATAATAAACTTCTTTATTTATCCTTGTTATATGAAGATGTGTTTAGAAGTTTTATTTTACACAGAGCTAATTACATTCGGTAAACGCAGTAGTTATTTTTTTAAGTCATCAAACACTGGAGCTGCAGAAAATGAGTGAGTGTTGGACACTCGGGGGGCTCAGAAGGTCCTGTCCAGCGGGTGGGAGCAGATGTAGGCTCTCTTCTCCAGCACCTGCTTGGCCGCTTTCTTAATAAAGTCATCCAGATTTTCATCTGCATCTGTGGAGAAACAGACAGAAAATTAGAAAAGCTACTTACAGTGCTTACTTCAGTTAAATTTATTTCAAAAACGGTTTTAGATTACAAATGTAAGTATCTTAGCACTTCAGTGCCAGGAAAGAACATCTTCTGCAGAAGACACTGATGACTGCAGCCCGTTTCACTGACAATTGCCTCATTGGTCAGTCAGTACTCAACCAAACAGGTCAAATCTTAGATTTTCTTCACAGGAGTATTTGCTACTGCCAGATTGTATGTTCGTCCCCCAGCTGGGGAAAAAAAAAGTATCAAGACAGTGTGTTTTATCTATTAAATGAAGTGACTTTATATTGAATTGGTACCAGTTCTGTTCCTATCCTAACTAAAGGCAGGTCATATCAAAAATACCTCCTTTTGTGGGGAGTCTGTGAAAGCCGTAAGAATATTAAAATTAGTTTACTTTATGGCACTTACATTTTTGTAATTGAGCCATGGCATAATTATTCTTGAAATATGCTTCTGTGCAGAAGATATTTGTAAGGAGCACCTGAGAAAACAGTAAAACTCAGTTGAAAAGTAATGAATGAAATTAATACACAAAACAATGTCGTATAAAACCAGTCAAGCCCCTGACAGTCTAGTTTTGTCTCTTGGTAACGTCACCCTGCAAGCTCCTTTTGGTATCTTTTTCCCCCACAGCTCCTGAGCCTCAGAGCTGGGACGACCCCACACCCACAGCTGAGCAGGAGATGGTTTTGGTAACAAATCCAGAAGGGGCTCACACACAAATAAACTGGAGTCTCAGGGCCAGTGAAGTTAATCAGTTTGCATTTGTCTAACACTTATTTGTAGCAAATTTACTTGTCCTGTAGTGTAACTGTTACCATGAAACTTTAAATGAACTACTATCCAACCACCTGTGTGCCAAACTTTTACTTCACTGTCAATAGAAGGACAAAAGGTTGTTATTATATGTTACTATTTATGAATGATTATAGGGAAAGAGTTAGGGAAGAACTGCATGGTATTAGCAGGTTTAAGAGAACGTGCACATTTCTCATTCTTCCATAAATGCGTGTGTATGCGTTAAAGTATTTTGAACTCTGACAGGCAACTGCTGTGGTTCCTGCCCTCCTGCACCCATCCGTTCAGAAACGTTCTGCTGCGCTGTAGTTCTATGGGAGAGTTTCCTGGGATAGGCAGATACAAGTTCTTAACCGATGTCGAGTGTTCTCTGGGGTGTAAGCTCTTTGTGCCTGAGGTTCTGCAGCGCCGGGGGCAGGAGCGCGCTCAGGGCCGTGCCACCCTCGTGCACGTTCCGGAGCTGGGGGGACAGCTGGCTCCCCGAGAAACACACAGCAGCCTTGTAGACATGTGGAGGCTGTGACGGTGTGAGGAAGGGCTGAGGCTGGATTGTGCCTCTTCATTACAAAACACGTAGTGAAGCAGAATGGGCGTAACTACTGCGTGTTACGCTACGTGATCCAAGCAGCGCAGATATTAAATGGATACGGCTGGTAGTAAAGCACTTACTTCGTGGTCGTGGTTCCTTAGGCCGATACTGATAGAGCGGCTGGCTCTGGAAATAGCTGCTGTCATTGCGTATAAATTAATGACAATATCTGCCACCCTCTTCAGAACCAGCTGCTCATCCACTATTGTCTAGAAGAGTAAAAATGATTATTAGCTTGTAGTTTGTCAATTTAAGACTTTAACCAAACATTTAGATTGGATCTTGGGAACAATTTCTTCCCAAAGGGCTGGAGTCACCGCCCCTGGAGCGTTGGACAGATGGACATGAGGTTCTCAGGACATGGGGCAGTGCCAGGGCTGGGTTCTGGTTGGACTCGATGATCTTGAGGGGCTTTTCCAACCAAAATGATTCTGTGGTTTTTTTTCATGGTTTTATTTAGGTTCATACTTACTTAGCATAGACAGGTAAGTTGTTATATTGAATTCTACCCCAAGTAAAAAAGATTTGGATTAATTCTCCTTCACCTTCTAACAGTTTTGGATTAACTGCACTTAAACTATGTTTTGGATTAACTATGCATGTTCCACCTTGTAACAGTCTGTCTGCAGCCAACAGTAAAATTGCTGTGTCTTGATACCACTTTGGTAAATGCCAAAGATCACAGAAATTAAAGACCAAATATATTTAGGCTGTTCAAAAGACGTGTTAGCTGAGGTGGGCACGCCCAGAGCAACCAGACTGGCACAGAATGGAAAAGCCACGGGATTCTAAGTTCAGTCCCTCCTCTTAACTACAGCACTTTGCAGGGCAGAATTCTGGATTTGTTTGCTGTACAGTACGGAGGAACAGCATCAAATGGTTACGGATAAACTAGGCAGTAATGAAGAGAACAGAAAAAATAAGTTACCTTGCCAAACCTACTTAGCAGGCCTCTCACTGTAGTTCCAAAATAATAGACGTTTTCTTCAAGTTTCTTGCTGCTTTCCTATGAAACAAAACAGAAAATACAACAACTTGAGTAGCCGGTCTTCTACGGGGAAAAATAAAACTAAAATCACTGTTTCTATGCAGCCCTGGGGTCCTGAACTCCAACTAATACTGGATTTTCTCTTGACAAGAACTCTTTTTTTCTACCATTCATCCAGTTTGCTGCTGGAAGGCAGATAGGCACTACTCTCTTCTATAAAAATATACATGAAAATGCTCAAAATGTTACTTTTGATAACTTTTTAGTATAGTCTTTATGCTTATGCAAGCAATAGTTTGAAAAATTCCTATGCAACATTTAGTTCTGCACAGCAAACCTAATTCTTATTCCAAGTGCTGCAAACCCTGAAAATGAAGATTATCTGGTACTACTGTGTGAATTCACCAACAGTCTCAAACTCTGATTTTAAGTAGGAAGAACATTTCCAGTGTCATATTTGCCTTTTATTAATTCCTAAACTCAACTAATTCACAATGCTGATTCTTGTAATATGAACGTAAGTAAGCTATGTAGGGGAGATTGGCCTCCAGCTGTCAGCGTGGTCAGAACGGCTGCAGGTGCGACGATGCACCCGTGTGTGCGCTGACCCAACGGCGGCGCCTGTCGTGAGCCTCCTGATGTGAACGGACCCGCATTAAGAAGTCCTCACAACTCCCCTTACCCGTGTGCCTGAACCAGCTGCCCTGGAGGGCAGGGGCTCTGGCACTAAAACCCAGCTTGTTGCAGTTTTCAAATTGCTAACAAAACATCACAGGAAAAAGATACTGCACCATTTTCTCTTAACAGAACATTCAGCTTTGGTCATAGTTATTTATGTTGTTCACATTCTTACCTAAAAAAACTGTGCTAACAGAAAAAATACTGTGTTTTGTAACCGAGCTTATTATGAAGGGCAGCAACAGACCACTGCAAAGTGGATACTGTGAGGTCTCAATTTCTATGAATTACTACAATGGCTACAAATATAGACTTAGTTATAGATATTCTGTGTGTACACAGCAAGGTAAAATGAAGACTGCTCTAAGTCCTTACCCCTGCAATGGTACAAACATCTGCTGACATGTGTCAGTCTCCCAGGTGTCACCCTGGCCCTGTTCGCCCCGTACCTGCAGGCTGGGATGGGCCACCCCGCGATCACCAACCAGCCCATAATCCACCTTCCTGCCCATGGTGTCCCGTAACTTGGCCAGGAACTCCCCCAGCGCCAGTCCCACGTTGCCTCTCTTGATTTCTCTGCAACAGAGGGTGAACAACAGCTGGTGAAGGCCATTCCTGGTTTGCACGGGAAGTTTCAGGAGGTTCAGATAACCAGCTGAAATGTTAAGCGCTTTCTGTAACCCCTGCACTCTGCCTGTGAATCATCAAGTCTTTTGAGCCATTTTACTACAAACAATTATATGGCCTTAAAAGTATGTGACATAGTTCATGTTCAGTTCCTCTCGAATATACAATAAGCTCCAGAGACAAATATGTGTACTCAGTGTGTGCAACACAGCTGTCTTTCTTACCAATAAAACTTTGATATAAAATCTTAATAAAACTTTAATTTATAAAATAATATAAAAACTTTATAAAAGTTTAATTACTGGTCCTGTAAGAAAGAATTTTACACCAGCTGGAACGATAAGATAAAATACAATAAGGCCAAGATTCTTAAATCTATAAAACATCCAATTAAAATTAAAAAAAACCCCACATCCCTATAACATTGAACTGCCTTTTAGACAGAGAATACATTGAAAAATACCGCGGGCTTTTTCCTACAGTGTCCCCTCTTATCTATAGTTAAACAGTTATCAGCATCTGTTGAGTCTATTAAAAACTATTAGCAATAAATAAGAACATACTTTATTTTGTCAGTTAAGATTTTGCCTGCATATTGCATACCCGTCAGAGCAATATACAGCCGCAGAATTTCGTTTGTTCCCTGGAAAAAACCAAAACAGAACACTAAGTGATGCTGGTATCAAGTATTTAAAAAAATATCTAAATCATGCTGTGCTAACATTGTCTATACATTTTTTTTTTTCTAAAATAGCTTTTAATGTATTAAAAGATTACTCTTCATCCATCCATAAATATTTACTGCCTTTGTTTTAGCTCAATTATAAGCTCTGCTCTCACTTGGCTGCGCAGAAGTTGAGCCTCACATTATCACACGTGCATTCGTATCACAGTGAGCGTGTTTTATAAATGGCCCATCAAGAACAAGCGAGTCTCAAACCGAGACTCGGGTCACTGACAATCCCGCTTGCAAACACAAGACATTTCACAGCCAACTTTGGTTTTTTTTAGATAAATGCACATCAATAAGTTAATTAAACTTTTAAATGAATCTTTTTGAATTTCCTGACTTCCCTCGTGAGAAGCGCACAAGAGGAAAGGTTATTCAAGTCTAGGCACCAACAGAGCAGCTTAGCCACAAAAAAACATAGAAAATCCTATGAATTAGTTTAAAAGTGAAAACTTCGCCCATACCTCTTACCAAAGCCTATCATGTGTACAGATACATGACAATAAAAGCAGTGAGAAAGTTTCAAACCATGCTGGATACAAAGCAAGCTGGCCAGCTTCATTCTCACAAGGCTCTTGCTCGGGCAGCCGTGGTACTTGATTTCATCCTGAGCCAGCCTGCGCGGTTACAGCCATTGCTCTGCTGAGCACAGCCGGTGAGCGGCGCCTGTCAGCTCTAACAGGTGGAGCCTTTTATGCTGATTTATATTATTTTACTCTATCCAGAACAACTACAAACCCAATTCATGAACTGGGGCTGTTTCTTCTCACGTGACAGTGTAGTTAAAGTTTCTAAATGCTCAAGAAGAAACCATACACACTACCAGTATATATGTGTATATATAAAAAACACTATACGACCATGCATGTATATTACCAGTCTGTTCTTTCCAGAGGTAAAGCTGGTACCAGTTCCTACTGTAACTCACACTTTCTGGTTACAAAAGCCATCAGACCTGGTGTTCCTACAGGAAGGTACTACCTGTATCTCCAGAGTAAGCAAGTAAGTTTAGTTCTTCAGTCTGTTCTGTTACAGACTTTGCAATGAAAGGACTGAAGGCCTGTTCAACTGAATACTGCGGTTTCAGCTCCCGTTTATAAAATCTGAGTGTGAATGGCAGTTAACAGTAAAAAGCGTATTCATACTTGCCTCAAAAATCAGGAGGATCCTGGTGTCTCGGAGGTAGCGTTCGTAGGGGTAATCCTTCATATAGCCAAGGCCGCCAAGGATCTGCAGTGCTTCACTGACGCAAGCCCACGCGCCCTCAGAGCTGAACACCTGCCAGAACAGCATTTTAACCACTGTGCCACACGTTACACGCAGAATACACCGCCCGTTATTGTACCTGTGTGACACTGCTGATATATTCTGTCCTGCTGTTGCAACAGTCCCGTTTAAAGCTCGCCTGAAATCGTATCCTTGTGGCTGAGGGTGTGTGCACTTTGGTCAAACCTCGCAATCCACAAACCCATCTCTACAAGGAAATGTTCCCGGAGAGCGGGAGCCCAGAGCAGCTGCGGTTTGGGGTGGGAGCACGTTCCGCCTGCCCAGATCCAGTGCAACACGAGCTCTTGTGCACCGAGCACCCCACAGCGCCATCACCAGGATGAGAACCGTGAGCTCTCCCGGCCCAGACTGTGACACCCCAGAGAGGGACCGACTCGTTCTCCTGATGTATTTTGCAACCATTTCTGAGTTATAGCCTGTGCAGAAGCACCTCAGCCTGGCCCACAAGTAACTGAGTGTCTTTTTGCCACTTAGAGTTTAAGAGGACCATGATATTCCAAACCTGTTGTACAGAGCTTTTATTTTGTACAGTGACAAAAGCCTGAATGTGAGGTAATCAATAGTGCATGGGATGCAGAGAAAACAATGTCTATTTTTTTCATCCAGCTGAGGTGGTTGTATCATATGTCTAAATGGACCACCTGAGCCTGTCATCCATCTGGAGTGTGAACTGAAAACCAGAGAGGAATTAGTCTGTATGATTTAAAGCTGCAGGCAAGTCTCCCCATGGCATTAATTACCTTGACCATGGCCGCCTCCACGGAGCAGTCGGGGAAGCCGGGCCTGTCCATCATGCCCGCGGTCAGGTACGCCATGCTCTCCATCACGTACGCTTTCACTGCCATCACACAGAACTTCTCCTGCCAAACGGGAAAGCCCCGAATCCATCACACAGGCGCTCACGGGCACAATCCCTAAGCGTCAAGCCTGACGCTTAGGAGCGCAACAGCAGTTTTTGCATGTTTAACATAGTCTCAAATACAAATCAATAGAAATAAATCAATAGAATTCAATAGAAAGTACCACCGCAAAACAACCATGAGAAAACCCCAAACAAACATAAAAAAATAATGCTCATTACATTTATCATTCTAGACATCTAAAAGATCAGTGTATGGAACTCTGCACTAAGTTTACACAGATTTAGCACCTTTAAACTAGTACAGCCAAAAGATACCCAGCATGATCCACGTCCTTGCATTTAGTCAGTACAAAGCACAGAGATTTTGCTTTTTCATATTTTATTACCTGAATTAATCCAAAATCGCTCAGTTTCTTATTGAACTGTTTTCTGGTACAAGCATACTCTGCTGTCATTTCTTAAAAGAAAGAAAAGAAGTCCGTTTCAACCCAGCAGCTCTGGAACCGTGACAGCCCATTCCCGCCAGCAGCGCCTACGGCCTGAGCCTGACACGCAGCTGCGTCAGCGTGTACCCGTGTCAACCCCGCGCTGCTGCACAAGCGCCAGCCTGTGAAAAACACCCTCCGAACGAGGCTGTTGGTCCCGCCTGGGAACACAGCGCCAGCAGCTTTTGAACAAGAATCACAGGTGTGAACCTGTGCTCTTAGACAAGGCACCTGTTAGTGCTAATTAATTACTTCAGAGGGATTTCTGTTACTGTTTTTATTGGTAGAAACCAATTTTATTACTTATTACTGCATGTAAGCCTGGAGCAAGTTATTCAAGTTGGAAGTTTTAAGGGAGATCGCACCTTTTAAATACAACAGTATATAGGTTATTCTCCATAAGAATATTTTGCCTCAGGAAAAATCAACAGCTGCAATAACTTCCAACTACATGCACTGAAAAAACTTCAGTCTTACAGGCTTTTAATAAAAATTTTAAACAAAAATTATGTTAGTGTTTTAAAGAAGTCAAAGCACGTTATGACTGACAATGTAGCGATGTTGCTATGATCAAGGCTCACGTTACTATTTTGCATTAACTGCATTCTATACTTTATGCAGATCGGGGTTTTCTGCGTGACATCCAGCACCACACACACCTCATTCACCCACCTATCAATCTTTTAATCATTCCAGCGGACGCGCTGCCCATGCTAAATCTTCCACTGTTTAGGATATTCATGGCAACCTGTGAAGAAAATGAAGGTATTGTTAGGCACAAATGTCACAAACTTCTCCTTAGGCCACAATGGTTCGTGCCGTTTGGCTTCCTATGTCAGTGCTTTCCTGGGTTTCACTCATCACTGGGCTGCACCTTGGGACACCTGCCCTTGTACTGCACTCAGCAGTAATGGTTCCAAACTGGGCTTTCAAGGTGAGCATGACATCTGATTTCACATTAGGGATAGTTTTCAGATCCTGATGTGACCAGGAAATAATCCTTAATTCAAGCTACATTAATGTAAAATGTAGATAGATAAAAATGTATTTATCTGCAACTAGACAAACGACACTGAAACTAGACAGAACTGCTGAAGTTCATCAAACAGACGAAGGAGAAAAACAGAATATTGTTTAATGTGTGTACACAACGGCCAAATATAAAAATCCTCTCTGCAGCTGACCTACAATGGCAACCTTCCTCCTTCAGAGCCCTTTCAGCAACACGCAAGAAAAGGGAATAAGAATGAAAGGTGTAGAAATAAAACAGAGATCAATAATGTATAAAAATACATTTTGAAATCTAGTATTATTGCTTCTTAACAAGAGAAACAAGAATGACTCAGTTCAAAGACTGTTAAGAAATTTAGCAAGAAGTCACTGTTCCTACATTCTCATTTGTGGTAATTATCTGAAAAAGAAACCAACAAAAGTCATCTTTTGATATGTTTACTACATTAAAGAAAATGGTTTCATTTAGCATTTAGGTCTGGATTTGTCTGCTACAGAATAAGTAAGAAAGCTGAGAAGGATAATTAATAACAGTTTTGCAAATTCCGCACGTCAGACTCTCGGAGGACGGTTAGAGCAGCAAAGTGAGCGGTGTCGTTTGTACTGGTGTCAGACTTTCCTGACGCCAAGGGGAGGAACTGATGCTGGAGGCAGCTGTGCGGCCTGCTCCCCTCCTGCTCCTTCCCTGCTCCTGCCCTGCTCCTTCCCTGCTCCCCTCCTGCTCCTTCCCTGCTCCCCTCCTGCTCCTTCCCTGCTCCCCTCCTGCTCCTTCCCTGCTCCCCTCCTGCTCCTTCCCTGCTCCCCTCCTGCTCCCCTCCTGCTCCTGCCCTGCTCCCCTCCTGCTCCCCTCCTGCTCCTGCCCTGCTCCCCTCCTGCTCTCCTCCCCTCCTGCTCCCCTCCTCCCCTCCTGCTCCCCTCCTGCTCCTGTGCTCCTCCTGCTCCTTCCCTGCTCCTCCTACACCATCCACAGTTCTGGCTGTAGAAAACAGCAGAAGACATTGCCCTGATTCAATTCAGAAGTTCTGCTGAAGAAATTGCTCCCTCTTCTGAAAAGAACAGTATGTTCTATTATTATAATGAGAAACAATAAAAAACCCCAAACAAATCATGGAACCAACTAACACAAAGAACATCAATGGAGAAGTCTCCTCTGGTACTCTCCAGTTTGGCCACGTTCATACTACCAGTAAAGAAACGTCAGTACAGGGGGAAGGAGGGAAAAAAGCCTTCAGGCTTTTAAAAACCATCAGTAGTTACTTGTGACTGCTTACCTTAAATCCCCCTCCTACTTCTCCAATTACATTCTCTATAGGCACTTTTGTGTTTTCAAAATGCACTTCACAGGCTGAAACACAGAATTAATAGCTGTTGAATTATGCAGAAATATTTAAAAGGCACTCGGGAAGATAAATGACTCCTCTTGTAACAAGAAGTAAAGTTTTCCTAACGCACTCTTTATGACAGAATTACATATGCTTTGCCAAAGAAGTTAGAATCTGGGAAAATACTGTAGTTGACAACAATGTAAAATATTAACAATATAATTAATGTGCATTGCATAAACAGAGAAGTATAGTTTTGTCTCTATTTTACGGAACTGATACAGCAATCAAGTCCAAAGGACAGACGGTGAAAAGCTATAATTTTCAGCAAGCTTACGAAGAGCCAATGAAAACTGCCCTGTAGGTTAAAGCTGCTTGTGACTGAACGTCCTGAGCAATGTCTCTCACTGAACAGTGAGGGAAGCTTCACGTGCAGCAAAGAATCACACAACATGGATTTCTTATTTCAGACCCTGCATTAGGAAGGACTCGTAGGACAAGCTCAGTAAAGAAACTTTAAACTTATACTGCTATATGGAATAGATATTGATTAGCCTCTGAATTCAGATGATCTAAACAAATCAAAACATTAAAACAGTAAAACAATTTCTATTAACCGTTTTAAGTGGTTCTTACTATTTGATCCTCGAATGCCGAGTTTATCCTCAGGCTTCCCATGGCTGACGCCACCAAAATCCCGCTCTACGATGAAAGCAGTAATTTTGTCTTTCAGTTCTCCATCCTTATCAACAACCTCTGTCCTGGCAAACACTGTGAAAACATCAGCAATGCCACCGTTTGATATCCAAACCTGTTTTGAGAGAGGAAAGACACACATAAATATACTTGTCCTCATTTTGTGAGCAGTGTTCTCAAGTGTTTCGTAATAGACCAACAAAGAACAGAGTGGTGAAAAATTGCTGCTTCTCCCCTTAAAATTCTAATTGAAGTTCTGCTACTAGTTTTGGGAAGCTGACCACAGAATGTTAAGTTTAGAGCAACTATAAAAATAAGTTGTAATATAATCTGAATTACATTAAAATCCATGGTGCATTTTCACAGAAGCTTGTATATCCTGCTACTTATGACACGAGGGATATAAGGGTAATAGAGACTGTAGACACACTTTGCCCACAATAATTTCAACTCTGATGAGAAATTCTCTGAATAACGTCACATACATACGGCCTTTCCCACAGCCTGGTCGCTTCACATCACAGACAAATAGTTCAACAACTACAGATCAAGTCTGCAACAAATTAAGCATTGCTGAATCCAGCACCTCTACATTTCTTCAAGATTGTATTCTGCCCTTGTTTCTGGCAGCAGAAATGCTCCAAGCAGCCCTATTTCCAGTTGATTGAGAAGATTTCTTTCAAAAATTCCTACAAAATCTGGCATGAAAAGAGGGGAAAACGTGGATTTAGGTTTCTTTTTGCCTGTGCTGTCACAGCAGAGGCCAACCAACTAACCAACCAACTAACCAACCAACTAACCAACCAACTAACCAACCAACTAACCAACCAACTAACCAACCAACTAACCAACCAACTAACCAACCAACTAACCAACCAACTAACCAACCAACTAACCAACCAACTAACCAACCAACTAACCAACCAACTAACCAACCAACTAACCAACCAACTAACCAACCAACTAACCAACCAACTAACCAACCAACTAACCAACCAACTAACCAACCAACTAACCAACCAACTAACCAACCAACTAACCAACCAACTAACCAACCAACTAACCAACCAACTAACCAACCAACTAACCAACCAACTAACCAACCAACTAACCAACCAACTAACCAACCAACTAACCAACCAACGCTGCCTTGAAGCTAAAGAATGTGAGCTGGCAATACAGTGAAGGAACTTCTGAGTGGCAGTTCCCACCTTTCTTACCACCAGCTTAGTGCAGGCTGTTCCCTGAACCCGTCTGTGCTTTTCTATTCTCTGTGGCCCTACAACAACACGGGTTCTCTTTTTGACATCATTTGTCTTCACTAGCTTGGAAACCTCAAAATAAACGGACTGATGGCAACGCTGCAAAAGACAGAGACGCCTTCTATAAACTTGTAACAAAACCCGTCGTGTTTCCAGCCCGTGAGCGGATACCTTGGAGCCGTTCAGTACGAAGTGTTTCCCATCGTCACTGAGGGTGGCTCTTGTCTTGATGGACGCAGCATCACTTCCACTAAAAGCCAAACAGATTATTAATGTTTAAGGAAATAAACATGCTTCCCATAGTTTAAAAACGTTTACAGTTGTATGAAAGAGTAGCATATGAACTGTAGTTCTTAACTGCCAAGGAAACTTAACTAGATTCAACAGATTGCTTCTGTGCACTGGAAGAAAGGTCTCTAAGAAAACTGATGTTGAAAGTCACTAAGACTAGCCATCTTTTAAAATAATACTGAGCTAAATAAAGACATTTGAAGTATTTCAGAACACAGCCCTTGTTTTTATCCTCCATGGATCACACTGTTAATATCTGTGCTAGTTGCAATTTTACCTGCAAGTGGGATAGTTTTCTGAAAGTCAAAACCCAGCTTAGGACTCCCGAATAAAAATCATCACTGATGGCTGGGACGCATCTACGTCACAGCTACATGAAAATCCACAAGCAACTCAAATGCTCACTGCAAGTCATTCCAGCAGACAAGAATTCAGAAGAGACCGTTTCGAACTATAGTTTTGTACAGGCAAGCAAGATTCAACCTCAAACTTCCAACTGGTCTCGGTCCTTCAATCCCTTTCCTTTACAAAGGATCACGTAGGAAACCACCTGCCTCCACGTTTTTAAGAAAACTGTACCTCTTCTGCATTAACACAATTTGCAATAGTCAATGAATAAACGTAATAAATGTAACTTTTATCTTTGAAATGAAGTTGCTGCTAGAAAGATGACTTTTCTAAACTCTATGGAAAGACCAACATTTCTTCCTATTATTTTTAGTAGCTCCTTCAATACAGTCTGTTATAATTTTACAATACAACTGAAAGCATCCTAGAACAGCCATCACAGCACATTATTTCTACCGTAGCACAAAGTATCCTTTCAATTAATATTCAGTAATGCCAAAAATGAAGCAGACTAATTCCTGGGATGGGAACAACAACAGTGATTTCACAGAAACTGCCATAAGCAGCACCTTGGGTGAAAGATTAACTACACAGTTTGAAGTGTACCTTTAAAAACAATAAGGAAAGAAGATCGACCTATATAGTGATGCGAGATAATAAGGATTTAATATATTAACCAAACAACCACTGTAATGACGATGAAAATAGTAAAAAATCATTTTGGTGCTTTCTGAAGCTTTTCCAATGACAAAGCCAGTACCTTCCAGGCTCGGTGAGACAAAATGCTGCGATGTGCTCCCCAGACGCCAGTCTAGGCAGGTACTTTGCCTTCTGCTCATCAGTGCCAGCGATGAGGAGCCCCTAAATAATAAATAGAAAACTTTTCAGCATCAACCTGTGTAAAAAGAAAAAAAGCTGACAAGCTTCACCAAGTTCAGGAAGCTTAATTTGCAATTTTATGGTGTAACAAGACACAGTTTAATAAACAATGGACATTATTTATCAGACATTAAAATACGTCAGTTCTCAGCACATGGTTGTTCAAATGACTAGCGGAAATGGCTTATTGTTAAGATTGCCTTATAGGGTAGGCTTCACTTTATTTACGCTTAAGTGAAGACGTACTCGTTGTTCTGAGAGGCACTTTGTTGTACCTTCAGTACTATAATTTTATTTTAATAACCCAAAAAGCAGCCATTTTCAAAGCTCCTAATCAGAGGACAGAACCCAAGATTTACTTAGGTTCCAAATGATTTCATTACACAGGCACAACACTCTGTTTTTTTACAGCAGGGTTCTTATGAAGGACAAACTCAATACAAAAGTACATCACAAAGCTAACTTAACAATGGTAATATAGCTAAGATACAGTTACTCAACAAAATCAGGATTGACCCAAACTTACACCACACTTCTCACCAAACCACTTTACAAATGAGCTCCGCTCACTATCCCTGCTCCACAGATGGCGACATTTTAAGTAAGGTGAGGAATAAATACCTATTTTTAACTAGCATTGTTTGCTCAATCCCATGAAGAATTTTTTCTTATTATAATGAATTTACTGCTACCTCAAACTTCAGACTACTACTCTCCATCCAGCACAGAATGCACTAAAAGGTAGATACCTGAGGCTACAATAAACAGAAAATGAATTTAAAATTCACACACTTGCTAGATTGATCTCGATTGATTGATCTTGCTAGATTGATCCACCTCACCTTTTCTTTGCAAGCTGTGTAGAACTACTTGACATAAATGAAGAGCGTTACCTTCAGCCCAATAGCCTGATGAGCTGCCAGAGTCACCGCGATAGATCCGTCTGAAGAAATGATTTCTCCCAGCCGTGCATACATGGTATTCGATAGACCAAGACCACCTGGAACAAATACTACATTTTATTCTAAGTAGATACTTTACAATTTAACTTCCTCTTCCCTCCTCGCAAAAATCCCTTTCAAGTACAGAAACATCAAGAATATATGACTGTTAAACGGGGAGCGGCTTGGTATGGACTGGATATAATATGTCCACAAATAAGTAGCACATTGCTGTGGTTGTGCTAGAGGAATGCATTCTGAAAACAGTAACTTTTTTAATAAGCATGAGTTGCGCTGAATTTTAACCTACTCAGAAAACAGACTTGTTTGTGTTCAAGCATGCATGCAGATACAGTATAATCCATCAAATGGTGGAAAACAAGCTTGTTTAAAACACTCTGTATGTGAAAATGGTAACAGATTCGGTATAAAAATTGCTCTGGTCTGAATTTCTGTGCTTACAGGATAAAACAAATTTTTGTGGGAGACACTACCAGGCTATGTGCCAACCCCAGACAATTAACCCCCACACAGCGGCTGCAGACCAGGCAGCAGAGAATGACCCAGGCACCAAAACTGCCTCCCAACAGTTCCCAAGCAGACTGCCAGGCTGGTATTGGAGGAAGACAAAATATACCACTTCAAAAATGCCTTTAATCAAAAAATGTGAATGTATCAAGAAACAAACTTGACATCAGCACATCCTTTTTGGAGGAATTTTGTGATCTGCTGATGCAAATACAGAGACAATTTGTGAGGAGCTTGAAAAGAACATTAGGATAAATCGATGCTGCCTCTATACAAGTCCTCCCCCTCTACTCTGCCCTGGGGAGACCACACCTGGAATCTTGTGTCCAGTTGTGGCCCCTCAGTTCCAGCAGGACAGGGAACTGCTGGAGAGAGTCCAGCGCAGCCACCAAGATGCTGGAGGGAGTGGAGCATCTCCCGTGTGAGGAAAGGCTGAGGGAGCTGGGGCTCTGGAGCTGGACAAGAGGACACTGAGGGGGGACTCATTCCTGGGGATCAATATGGAAAGGGGGAGTGTCAGGAGGATGGAGCCAGGCTCTTCTGGTGACAACCAGTGACAGGACAAGGGGCAATGGGTGCAAACTGGAACACAGGAGGTTCCACTTAGAGATGAGAAGAAACTTGTTCCCGGTGAGGGTGGCAGAGCCTGGCCCAGGCTGCCCAGGGGGGTTGTGGAGTCTCCTTCTGTGCAGACATTCCAACCCGCCTGGACACCTTCCTGTGTAACCTCATCTGGGTGTTCCTGCTCCATGGGGGGATTGCACTGGATGAGCTTTCCAGGGCCCTTCCCATCCCTGACATCCTGGGATTCTGTGAGTCTAATGTTCAAGAATTTTATGTAGCCAGGACTAGAATGCTGCTCCATGTAATTTGAGAGTATTTTATATATTACTGCTGAATAAACAACCTTATCTATTCAAGATAATCTTTTGTCTGGGTTAATAATTTTCTACTTGGGACAGTGGTGTAAGTCAGGGTAATGAACACCTAACTTTGGCAGATGTCTCAATATCCTACTCTTTTATTAATTACTGAATAAATGCAAGAACATGTCCCCCAATACCATTAACTGACATCACTGCCCCCTACCCCCTTCTCCTTCAGAGCATGCTTAAATGAATCAAAACTCACACTCCTACCTACATGCTCTTACTCCTTTTCCCCTTTCTAAGCAGTGCTGGGTTCAGGATTCAGCTTGGCGACTCCTGACGATGTGCACAGTAATTCCAGTGCCACCCATGTGAACGAGAGCCACTATTCCATCATTTACATGAGCTTCATTGTTCCCATGAATGGTCTGCATTTTAATGCCTCTGGCAAATATGCCAATATTACAAACCATTCTGAACAACACCATGCAATGCACAAAGCACTGAATACGTGTCACTGAGGAGTTTTAAAATATGACAGGCACCACCAACAGAGGTTTAAACTACAGAAAATGGGAAATAACCTCGTTAGAAGCACAATATTTATGGTGCAGAGAAAAGCAGCTTGCTTATAGTAAGGTGATTGCTTTCCACCCTCTGTTTTTTATCCAGCATACATGTTTACAAGACAAGTATGATGAATGGATTGTGACCTTGCAGCAACTGGAAGGTGAGAGAGTATTATTTCATAAGCTTCAAAACAATATAAAATCAAAACAACAACAACATTTTCTTGAACTAAAGTATGATTTTTAAGGCAAATTCATTGCCTTTCAGACTCTTTAAAATAATTAGCAGAGTATGAAACTTGTTTCTAGTTAATCAATAATAAGTTACACTTCCAATGTCATGATGCTTCCTAACACTCTGCTCTGAGTTCTGTCCTCCTCTGCTTCCAACACCTGCTTTCAGCAGACAGTACTCTCCTGTCTTCTTCCAATATATTTCTTAATTCCTAAATACCTCTCTCTCCCCACCTGGGTTAAGGTGCTCTGTCCAGATCTTTCTCCTCCCCAGACTCTATCCTGAAGAAAAAAACTTAAAAGAGGTTACAAAACTTTTTTCTATCTTACTTTCATATCATCCTGCCTAGTTCTGAATACCCATGAAAAACATTTAATACCATACCATTTAATACCATTTAATACCATTTCTAATGCCTTAATTAACAATTAATCAAAGATCACATCATGTTACAGTACATATAAGTTATCCAATATACTTTAATGAGCTTGTATATAAACACTTTAGTTACAGAAATGAAGCACAGATGCCTAATTAAATAAACAAAAAAGCTCTGATCTCAACTGACACTATAATGTCCTTCAAGACATAAACTTTTTGTTCAGTACTGCATAGGGAAGATTTTATACAGCAGCTATGCTTTTAATAACTAGACATTATACTTTTACACTTCTATGTGGTCAAACATATTTCTGCCTTCAAGTGACAGCTTTGATAGGTCAGTTCCATGAGACAATGTAGTTTGGACCCGGTGTAATTTCGGGAACCATCAGCAAGAACAGCCAAGTCCCACAGAACATCAAGCTACTCTACTGCATCCAAAAACAGAACAAAAAGGACAATGCTATGCCAAGAGGAATTTACACCGTCTAAAATTAGTTATCTGACTTAGGCGCCCAAGGTAAGAGTACACAGAGCTCCCTGCACGGCCAACAGACATTCCTGGGGCCCACAGCTCTTCATCAACTATGGAGCCTCAGCTCCTCATTTAGACATCAGAGTCAAAGGACTACACACAGGACAGTACGGACACATTTTGCAAGACCCAAAAAAACGCATTGCTTAATATAGACTACTGGGTTATCCTTTCGTGATCATGTACTCACCGTATTCCTCTGGAATCTGCATGCCAAAGAGACCCAGGTCCTTCAGTCCTTTTAAAGTTTCAGGGGGGATTTTTGCATCTTGATCAATCTTCTTAGAGTCCACTGCAAATACAGGAAGTTTTATAATTTAAAACCGTGTTTCTTAGGGCAGAAAAAAAAACCTCTGAGGCTGCAGTGTTCTTAAATCAGAGACAAGGTCACTACATGCTACGAGTTCGCACCAGTACGATCTCTAACAGAACTATCAGCCCGAGAGCCCAGACCTGGAATAACTCACAGAAAAAGGGGCTGCTGTACTTCTCCTCCAGTCTTGTGGAGCATCTTCAGAAAACACACAGTGTGCCTGCTGCTCCTCGTCCCTAACTTCACAATTCCTCTTTCTAGCCCCAGTCTGATCCTACTGACTGTCCTGTTTGCCCCACTCCCCTTGGGGCGGGTGAATTCTCAAACTGGCTTCTGGGAAGTCCCAGTTCTGTTTCTGGGGAACAATGCTCCACTTAAGTACCCCACCTCACTACACCATCTAAGTCAAAATACAGAATGAACTGGAAGGTCCCAAGAATATCGGTCATGGCTGTAAAGTCACAACATACACAAAAAGAGGACTTGGAAGTGGTTTTTATTTCATTTTCTCAAACATTTCTATGTGTACAGGTTATACATGGGCATGTTAGCAGACTGCAGTAAGTGAAGTATTTCCAGAATTTTCTATGTAAATCATGTCTAGGTCATGATTAGGAAAAAAAAAAGTACATAAAGGAATTAGTTACAAAACTCTAGTTCTGAGTTATTAAAATTCTTGGGGGATTACAAGAGGACTCTGTACTGTGACAGAGAAAATAAACAAGAGTCACATTAGGCAGCAAGCTGCAGCAAATGAACACCAACCACCTTTCCAAAAAGTACACAAAAAGCAGTATCACTGCAAAAGGAATGGAGCTTTCCTAAAGAAACCTCACGTTCACCCCTGTTAAACGACACTGTGACATCGGTATGAAATTTAATGGGGGGGCAGCTAGGAGAAGTTACTCAGAAAGAAAACTCATTTTAAAAAACACTTTTTGCTCGCCATGCTAATTTTTTAGCTACATAGCGTCAGATACATGTTGGTGGTATGTCATCAGCTGCTCTGGGGAGAGAAAGGTGGGTTTTTACCTCTTCCTCCCTTACACCCATACAGACCTATCTGTAGTGTCTGGACACTGTCACGCTTCATACACACTCTGCTGAGATGAACTTTCTTACCCAGTACCAATAAACCAGAAATAGTTGTGAATTCAACCAAAGACAAGCAATTTCCACCTTCAGTTTGGAAGCCTCTGTAATTTGACCTTTGTATTCCTCCCTTAAATATCAGGTGTTTTACTCAATAAATTACGTTCCACAACAGAGCAAAGAATTAAAAAAACATAATCTGCATAAATTCTTAATTTACTGTCAGTAAGCAACATTGCAATTTTACAGTTAAAATTACCTGGATCTCATAAACTGTGATCTGTGACAATCAGAGGCTTCTTCAAACTCTTGCAGTGTTTGGCAATGAAGATCTACTATCTTTGTCAGCGGGAAATCTGAGATGATACTGTTTAACTGGCTTAGAAATTGCTGTCTGTAAAAGTCAATTTTCTACAATTGTTCTAAAATTGGCCTATCGCACCAGTAATAGAAGAAACACCCTGCAGCCCTATCTGGAATGCATATGGCTAATCCCAAGTAGAATCACTAATGCTTTAAAAACATAAAACCTTTCGATTTTTCATAGCTCTCAGTGAGTCACCGTTTATTACTATGTCTGCTGAATTTTGTTAAAACCAGTTTTAGGACAGTTAAAAAGTTTCAGAAAAAACATCACACAATATGAAGTGGTAAATAGTATTAATCAACCAAGTTAAAAACAGTTTTACATCCTAACTCTACCACAGAATTCTGTTATTTTCTGCTTTTTTCTCTTTTGAAGATTTATGTCTTCTCATTAGCATCCAAATACTCCATATAAAAGAGCCACAAATGAACATGCCTACAGAACCAGCAGCACTGTATGACTAGCAGTAAATGCAAAAACCAACTCAAATATTTAAACTATAATGATCTTATTCAACGGCTATAGTTAAATCATTTCATAATCACTAAACCACTTGCATGAATAATAAACTAATAATTATACCTTCTTCACTGAAGAATTTTTCTATAGGTCCTACAAACTGGTTGATCTCCTCTAGCTCTTCATTGCTGATTTCAGGATAAGGGAAAACTTCTTCCTAAAATAAGAAACAATTTTTTAAAAAGCATGAATTATACAATTGAAATAAAAATTCAAGAACATATGCCTTTCAAATACTAGACTATAAAAACCTGTGAAAACTAAGAACTATGGAAAATGTTCAGAAAGAGCCTTATCTGATGAAATCCACAGGACTCAACTTTACTGCAAACCAAAAATAAATCAGAAGGTATCACCTGAAGAACAAAACATTACAGAGAAATAAAGATATTTTAACAACTATGAGAACGCAAAAATCCTTCATCAACCGTGAATTTTGTCACTGTAATCCTATTTTAGGATTTAAAAAAACTGGCTAATTCCAACTTGTATCAGAATCAATTTAGTGTTATAATGTTTTCAAAGCTCAGCCCACAAACATTGTCCCTTGGAAACACACAGCATATTCCACCTGTTTAATGGCACAAGTACAAAGTTTGGGAGGTTCCATACTGCTCCTTATCATCACCGTGGTGCTTTGGTCATAAACTCAAAGCAACATGGCTTGAATAAATTAAAAATCCAAGCAACTAACACGTGCAGTGAATGATTACATGAGAAGCCTGTGCCTAATTTTTATCACCTGTTGCCTATTAAATAGAAGAGTTTACCTCTGCCCAAACAAAACCGTTCATTATAATCTGAAGAATCACATCAGCTCCAAAAATTCAGGATTTAGTAAATGCTATAGTTTTTTTCAGGAAACTGTTGCATTGATATTTGAGAGGAGAAAAAAAAAGACATAAACAAACAGAGGTTTAAGCAATGGAGTCTGACTGCAACCTCTCATAATAGTTTGCTTGACAAGGTCTGCCTTGGGAGACTTTATTGTTCAAGTCATTCCAGTGGATTTGAGTTATTTCTTCTTTCAATTTATTTAACCCTGTAGTCTCTGACAAATGCATACTCCAAATACTGCATTAACAACTGCCCTTTTAATATAGTGTCATAACTCAAATGTGTAGCTTTTTCGGTCCGGTAACATCTCAATACACAACAAGAACTTCGACCTTTCCTATAAAAAACAGTCAGCAAAAGTTCGCACAAAGTCTCGTTCCTTGAGGCAAACAGAGGAGGCAGTGACACACGTTTCGGGGCACGCAGGTGTTCCCCGCCCGGAGCCCAACGCAGGCACCTGCGGTTCCGCAGGGAACGCGCTCGGCCCGTAAGCAGAGGGGTCTGAAGTGTCCCCCTCCAGACGCTGCTCGTTCGCGAGCACGTATAACCAACCACACCGTGTGCTGTGCGCGCACAGGCCGGCCCACCGGGCACAGCCAGGAGCGGGGCTGCGCCGGACCCGCGGGGTGCCCCGCGGCCGCCGGGCACGGCGGGGCCGCCCCGGGGGGGGCCGGGACACGCCGCCTCTCCCAGCCGCGGGGACACCGCGGCCCAGCGCGGCCCCCGGGGCGCGCACCCCGGTACGAACACCCACAGCCCGGCCCGCGCGTCCCCTGAGGCGCCGCCGGAGCGCCAGCCGGGCCCCGCCGGGCCCTCCTCACCTTCCGCAGCGACCCCAGGAACAGCTCCTTGGCGAAGGCGGGCCGGGGTGCGGCGGTGCGCAGGCGGCGGACAGCGGGGAGGCCGAGGGGGAGCGGCAGCGCGGCGCGCAGGGCCCGCAGCCACGCTCCGCTCATGGCCGCCATCCCGCTGACGGCAGCGCCGGGGCACGTGACGGCGTGACGCCGCGCGCGTCTTCCCGCCGCCGCGCGCCCCCTCAGCCGGCGGGGCGGGGCCGCCCTGCGGTCCGGGTGACGCCGCCCCCGGCGCTCGTTCGGTGCAGCGACACGGACGCCCGCCCTTTGGTCCCGCGGCAGGGCAGGGCAGGGCAGGGCAGGGCAGGGCAGGGCAGGGCAGGGCAGGGCAGGGCAGGGCAGGGCAGGGCAGGGCAGGGCAGGGCAGGGCAGGGCAGGGCAGGGCGGCACACAGGCCTGCGCACCCGGCAGTGACCCGCCGGCCGCGGTGTAACCGTGGCCACAGAAATGGTGCCGCTGGGGGATAAAGCCGCTCGCAGCCGTTTTTTTGCACCGCCCGCACTGCTGGAGTCCATCCACACCCACCAGCTCCAGGCGTAGCGACCACCCAGCAGTGCCGACAGAAAATGGGCTGGATAGCTGCACAGCCTGACCAAAAGAAGTGTTTATGGAGCACACGGGATGTCCTTGAATCACCTTGAACCAGGCACCAGAACAAGGCAGGAGAGGGAACACCCCCCTGCCAGGGACTGGGTCACCTCACCCCTTTGAGATCTGGTCGATGTGCTGAACCATACGAGATGGTGGAAATCGCCACAAAAATCACAGAACCCAACTCCTAGGAGGAGGATTATGTGAGAAGCTGACAGCCCTCACCTGAACGGCCCTTCGCTCACGTAGACAATTGATGGATAACCAAGTGCCAAAGACAAAACACTGCCGTGATGTTCGGCTCTATATTTCTCCTTCGCTTTCAGCTGCCACATCCTTGACAGCAGTTCTTGTATTCAAAGACCAGGTGTCAAACCAACGCCAGCTTCCCGAGCTGGTTGCCCAAATACTGACTGCTGGTTAGGAAATACACACCAGCCCAGTTTTGTACCCACGGTCACCAGTCAGGGTTGTTGCTTCACCACCCAGTACCTGCTGTTCCCATCTACAGGTAAGTGCTCACCGACACATAAGCACTTTATGAATACTAAACTTCATTTACACAAGGGTAGAATTAATTTGTTTGAACTATTTCTTTCAAGTCCTTCAAAGGTTGTCTTTACTCTCTCATTTTAAGAATCACCATGTCCTGCTGCCCTTCATTCTTCAGCTGCCCTCGTTTTGTTTTGGTATTTGAGAAGACTTTCAGAATGCCAGGGATTTAACAAAATGGCTTTTAACAAAACAAGTACTAAAAGTAAACACAGACCTAATGAACTGATTTACTTTGCTTACTTATTTGCTTACTTTACTTATGACTTGTAAAATGTAAATCCTTTAATCCTGTAGTGCAAATAAATTGCCATTTTGGTTGCCTCTCAGGCACCATATTGCAACTCTGAGGGTACAAGGAAGGGAAAAGCTAAAAAAATGTGCCCGATATCCAACTCAAGCAGCTTTGCTCACTGTTTTGGGTTTTTCTTGTGTGTGTATGTATTCACATTGCCGGAATCCTCAAATCCTCAGCACTGGCAAGCAGGCAGTATCCATCAGAGCACTGCGCACACCGAGCACGCTGACTGAAGCCAAGGCTACCAAGTGTGTTAATGCTGGACGTCTGAGAGGAGGTGAGCAAGATTTCACACACTGGTTGGTGAGTCAGCCACAGTATCGTGTGGAAATCTGAGGAAACAAACCCGTCTCACTTGATCCCATGAATTGTAACTATTAGCTGGGGATAAGATGCAACTGCCAAGTGCTCATTTTGTGACAGTCTCTTGAAGGGTGAGTTTTTGATGTTCTGTACCCTACTTGCCTTTGTAGGAAACATGGGCACCTTATTGATGAGACAAAAGGCAGCCCTTTTGCTAGCCCTTTGGGAAAGGCCACAGATAGGAAAGGCTACCTGCAGGAACCTGCTTCTCTGTAAGATTACAGTAATTTCACAGATTTGTGGTTACAGAAACACAGAAGTACCAGCTACCAGGGCTGATCCTAGCTTCTAATCTCCAGTGTTCAGTTCTGGTTAAGTTGTCCAACTTCTTATAGTTTTTGAAAGGTGGAAAAGCAAGAGTTGATATCTAGTCCTACCACAAAAATCAAAAGTTTTTTAAAAAAGGGTAGGGAACACAGAGACAGCTCCAGCACTTTGCAGTCTCTGGGGTGGAGTGATACCATGTTCCTGCCTCCATAGGGTGCTTACATCTATAGCTGGGTGATGGTATGGATAGTAAGAAGCCTGCTCTGCTGCTCGGCCCCATGCCACAAGGGGGTGATTGAGCAAGTGGCACTGCGGTGGAATGGTGGAGTGCAGGAGAGGGTGACGCCGCCCAGTGCCACCTCCCAGTGCTGGGAGAGCTGTGGTGGCTGGGACTTCCCCAGGGAGGGGTCCGCTGAAGAGGTGTGGGTCCGTCACATCCTCCCCACACTAAATATGCAGGGGTGAAAGTGCTAAAGCTGAGGCCACGCTCTACTGAGACAGGTCAGACTGGTTCGGGTCAGTACAAAGGGGGGTGATCCGGCAGCTTTAAAGGAAGGATAAACAAAGAGTGCAGTAAAAGACTTCTTAAAAAAAATGATCCAAACAGTGAAAACAGGGCTGGGCAGCTGGGAAACAGCAGGAAAACGATGCCTCATCAGGAAGTTCAAAAGCACTGAAAGAGCAGCCAGCACACTCCACCCTGTGTGTTCATTCCCTAAGCACGAGAAGGGTATTGTTAGCATATCCTAAAAAATCCCTCCTTTTTTTCCCCATTGCAGAACAAGTCATAGTGGATGACAGTATATTCACAGCATGAAAATACAAGTAGACTATCACTTGCACATAGAGAATCCACTTTGTTTCTGCACTGACGCAAATGGTATCACACCACTTACTTTGTGCCCCCCGCACAACTGCAGTCGAAAGCACACTCCTGGCAGCTGCAACTTAATTCTACCATCCTGACCTATAAACAACTTCAAACTTCGCTGCACAAAACTGCACAATATGCTGCTAAAAAAAGGAATAAATAAATAAATCTGCCTTCTGCGTCAGCAACATGCCCAACCCTTTTCTTTCCCCTCTTTTATTTACAACTCATCTCTGCTTTCTCTGCCACTCCACATTTGCTCACATGTTTATATAATTTCAGCTTCCTTTGGAATTGTTAGACCACTCTTCCCTACATTCCTGGACCAGCTAATTCCTCAGCTGTCAGACAGCTTTTCATAACTCACATTCTGTGACCAACCATGACTGCCACAGTCACGTCGACTGCAGTCTATTCCACATGAATTTGCTTTCTTAAGGTGGAATTAATAGAAGAGATATAGATCAGTAAATTAGTATCATGAAATTATGCTACAGTTTTCCTTTCTACCCTACCATATTTTTCAATAGCTGCTTAAAAAATAGTATTCGTTAACATAAACATCTGATAATATTTAGCTCTTTGAGCTATCAATATTTTACTTACTGAAAAAGTGCCACTGTAGGTCTAAATTACTTTATACAAATCTTCACCAGTCTTTGCAGCACTTCCAGGAAAATACATACAATTCCTTTAGCAGCCTCTCCTCCCTTTATGCAATTGTTGTTTTCTCCTTTTCAATCAGACAGCTGGTAAGAAAGTTTTGCACTTGAAATTCATAACTGTCTTCCCTATGGGCATGTGACGATGTCCTCATTGCATCATCGCTCCAGTCTCTCAATATTGAAAAAAAAAGTTGGCTTACAAATGAGATCTTCGGAAAGGTGAGAGCAGGAACTGGTATTTCCACTTTTGCTCCTGGTTACATGCTGGGGAAGTAACATGATGTGTTTGAAACACAGATGTTAACATGTGACTGTATAAATACATTTGTCCAAGCTGGCATGCATCCAGAATTATTGTACTGTGGCTATCCTAAGTACCTGAAAAAGAAACAGATACATACAGTGAGTGAAAGGGATTCCTCACAACTTACAGTGACACTTAGAGGCAAATTGGCAATTAGCTCTGTCATGTTAGATAAAAAGGAAACACTAAATTATGAGTATTTTATTTTCTGAACTGTATTATTTCAAATAATAAAGGATTACAATTTTTTTCCTTACAGTCAAATACGCTTCAGTTTTTCAAGAGAGAGAAAACAGGCCAAACATTGTATTGGAATAAAGTTAACTCTGTGAAGGAGATAAACCTAAGCTCTCAATCTAGGAAACCAGCTGCTCCGGTGGAATTGTGTAGGAGCACATCTGTGGATGGAGAGCAGGAAGCCGGCCTGGAGAGCGCAGGGTTTCTATCACACAAAAATGACAGCGGTAAGTGAGAGAACAAGGGCGCCTATAAAAAGATCCTGCAGTAACTGCATAAAGCACATCCTGGCACTATTAATGAATACAGAAGGGAGATGGGTCAAGAGCCTCTTTGCCAAAATAAATGTGGTAGTCTGCTGTTGGAGAGCAAGGAAAGAGCTCCAGGAGATCAAGAACATTTTATTAATAATTTTTTAGATGAGGCATCTGTTTCTCCCCTCTCATATATGGAAAGAGAAACAGATGAGCCAAAATGCAAGTGCTTTTTTTCACCAGCTTTTTCTTCCAGTTATTTCAAATCCACAGTCAAGAGGAGCTGTTGAGGCTGCCTCCCTGTCTTTCAGACATACAGACACCTGTTTTGCATGAAGCTGTGCTGGCAGTTTTTGCAAATATGTGAGCAGGGTCATGAAATAGTCCAGCAATCCAGAAATCTGAATGCTGTGGTAGCAGAAAACAATTAGAAAGAGTAGAAACAAAGTTTCTTCAACCCTTATGTATAAAATATATGTGCAAGCTGCTTTGAAAATTTACAAATTGCTATAGCACATCATCAAAGACATTTTTAAAAGTTGCTGAAATGCTGTGAAAATTCAGGGCTATAAACACCTAGGATGCCTGAAGTCCTACTTAGAATACTCAGTACACATTTCTCATTGAGCTAGAAATGTTACTTCTTGTCACTGCTCTTCAAAATTCAAGTGTTCAAGCACAACAGAAGTTTTGGAGCCTGGAGTAAGGGCCAAGACAGAAGCAGAGACACAGGATGACGAGAAAGATGGGGAAGACAATATATAGGATGAATCATTAAATAAAAATGTCCTTGTCTGGTGTTGGAGATAAGTATGAAGGAATATTAGCCAGTAAAATGAAAACAGTAATCAGTCAAGAGCATATGGTGAGCTTATGGAGGAGAAAATGCTCAGCTGCTTTAATTTCCAGCTGTGACACCACTGCTGAATAACAGCCTCCTAACCCAGAACACCTGCATAGTCCTTGCTTTTTCCATTTCCCTAGACAAAAAACTAAAGCCTATTTCTTTGTCAAACACTTGCTAATGCATTATCTTGTAGAAGAAATGAGAAGCTGTAGAGAGAAAGCATTTTTCACCATGCATGCACAACACTTCATTTGCATTAGAAGGAACTTACCTTATTCAGCTTCCTAAAGACAGATTATCTTTTCCATACTCATAATATATACCTGTTTAAATCACTAGGCCTAAATATGAAGAAATAAAAGCAAGCTGAAGTTGTGTATGCCATTTTACAACGGAGCTGACAAATTGTATGCTTGTGTGATTTGAGCTGTGCCTTGTGAACCAGGATGCTAATTTCACATCTCAGTTATTGCAAATTGCTAAATAAAGGGGATTTTAAAGATAACATTTTATCCTTAAAAATATTCATTTATACATATGGTAAAAATAATACATCTAACCAGCTGAAAAAAGTAGTGGTTCCAAGTCAGCATCACCCACACAACTTCCATTTAAATCTTAATTAGCTTAGGAAGTCCTTCAAGCAGAGATCTTCACTGAAGCATTTTCTAGCATTCATGATCAGCCTCATCCTGCAGTCCATTTCGTTTTGCCAAGTAACACAAGATTTGGCTTTAATTTTTGAAATAATAGGAAACAAAAAGAATACATACTAAAAATACACCTAAAATGAAGCATTTTCCCATCATTTGTATATTTTAGATAGTTCATTCAAGTCAGCTGTGCTATATTTTCCTCTAGGAATTTTATATCAACAAAACATAGCAGCGGAAATCACTAAGAGGCTAGTAAATAGGCTAAAATCCCTTTTGAAAAAGGCGCATATAATGCAGTTATCATACTCAGGAAGATTTATTATGGCATGTTTCTGTAAGTACCTTGTTCATCTTATGCAAATACGTTTGTCAGTACCTACGCCTGCTGAAATATGAAGTATTACACAATCCTAACAGCATCCTAATTCTGATTCCTTGTGACCGTTTGAGTGTAAAGAAGAACCTAGAAGTGGTCTTAATGTTTCAAGCTCAGTCTGAAAAGCTGAGGGATAAGCAATAGTGCATGGAAGATGTTCTGGACTCTGTGTGACCAGCACCTGCGATACCGTGCAAGACATTAAAAAATACTCGGGGTTCAGGTTGTAGCTGATGAAGAAGACATCACAAAACTATTACTATTATATATACTCCAAATAAATACCTGGCAAAATGATACTACACCTGTTTTTATGAAACTCCTGAATGCAAATCAATCATTACGGCCAACTGGAAAAAAAAAGAAAAGTTAAACAGAATTAATGAGGTTTTAAGTCAACAAAAACCTGAAGAGAGAAACAGATAAAACCTATTTCTGAAGTGAAACCTATGAGGGTCTTTAGTTAATTTCCCTGTCATTTCAATGCTGCACTTCTTTATTACAACTAAATAATAGGGAAAATACCTGGAAAGTTACCCCCTCTTGAAGTGTGCTGACTGGAGGAGCTGCAAGTGTCTTGTTACCGCATGGCAATTCATTCCTGCAATTATTGTGTGTACTGATACACGCACACAAACATCTAAAATGCACAAACAGGACAGAGTTCAGGAAAAGTTTCCAAACACCTGAGTTGCAAAATATGTGGTTTTCAGTAGCAATTGATGACAGAAAACCTTGACCTTTTTCTTAATGCTAGGGCAAGATTGCCCATCCTCAGCAAGAAGGCAACATGCAACTCCATTAAGATGAGCATCTCAAATAAGGATATTAAACAGTAAAAACCCCCATCAACAACTGTGAGCTATTAGACTATCACACAATTAAGCTACATTTAATTTTTTTTAAATTCAGTTACTTGCATTACTGCCACTAGTACAAATCTACCACACAAACCACAACTGCTGCTGAGGTTCCTTTGGCTATTTATTTTTCTTCAGTAGTGCCACAGCATAAATGATTTCAACCGAGTCTTAGTTTAGGTAGGAAGCAGCAGCATTTAGACATGTTATTTAGGTCCTACTTTAAAAACGGAACAGGAAAAAAAGCCCAGCATAAGAAAGACCAGATTTATAACAAAATTTAAAGGCTTTTCAGAGTTAAAGACAGATCCTCGGCCTTCGCAAAATGTAGGTGCATCAAAATTCTTAAAATCGTAAGTTCTAAAACAGGGATAGAAGTACCAGTAAAGAACTCCACTGCAAATTCTTCTGTTTCCAGTAGCAGCAGGTTTCTGTGAGGCATCGGTTACCTTCCGATGGGTTGTATGGCTGCCAGGAAGCTCCTAGTGATAAATGGATACTTACCCATCAAAAAATCATTGATCAAGATGTACATCCTGAAAATACAGCCATTCGGAGATAAGTCATAGTTGACTACTCCCACAAAATCATTCAAGAATCTCCTAAAATTCATAGAAAAAACAAGCAAACACAGGATTTAGTTTGAATTGAGCTAAGCATTAGTTTTAGCAGGCTTTACACACACACTGTAATCCCCTGGGAATGCAGGAAATGCACAGAACCAACACAATTGAGTACACCACAGGTTATCATCTAAAATAACGGCAGGAGCGTAACATTAAATGTTGTGAAGGCCCCATGTGACAAATGTGCCCGTGTAGCGATCCTTCTGTGGCATAAATTAAGACGCACAACAAACCAACAGAGGTACAAGGGCCAATCCTTGTGCGGTGGCGTCACTTACTGCGCTGTGGGTGGTTCCGCAGCACCGCGGCTCCTCTCCACGCTCCGTCCGACGCCGACGAGCCATCCTGCGGCACCGGCACAGCCGGAGGATGAACGGCAGCAGCTGAACGTGCCCGACAGCTCATGTTTAAGAAGATTCAAAATCTAGTTACTGTTGTTGTTTTTTTTCAATATTAGAATGTTCTGACAAACAGTACACCAAAAAGCCTCTTCGGTGTTACCTCTCACTGTTCGCAGATCTAGGTCTTTTATTTATTGTTCTTTATCGTACCACCAATCAAAACCTACTGAGAGGGGATCCCAGCCTCCACAGCACCAACCACCGTTTCCACCAACTTATCTTTAATTTAAGACGAAGACTGAACTCTTGGCCCCTTTGGAGCAGCAGAAATCCCATTGCCTGAGCAGGGCCAGGATACCATTGGAAGGAATTTCTTCCAAGTCTGAAGAGTTGAAGTTCTTGGATTACAGAAAATGAGAAACAAAGAGTTTTAAACGATTTATTTGATTTCTCCACATGATCACAGTTATAGTTTTACATCAATAGGGTCTGTTACTACTTACAAACAGAATGCATATTAAAATGAAAGCACTCCTTTCTTCCCCATAGTTACAAAAGGGGTCTCAAGCCTCCCCAGAACAGAAGCTTCTTGTAAGCATAATGTTTTTTGAAGTCTTTAAGAGTCTGCATTCAAGACCTAATTCTAACAGTTTAATACAACTCAAAGCTGATTTAAGTTCCTAGCAGGAGATAGGCAACCTCAAAGTGACTGCAGACTTATAGTAATACTAATTTACACACTATGTACAATTTAGAGAATGATCTATTCCCCCTACTGGTCCCATTTTCACCACCCCCTTCTCTCTTTTCCAAATTTAATCTTGTTATTGGTTCCACTTTTCTTTTAAATATATACACAAGAATCCATTTTGCAGGCAAGAAGTGCGATGGTATTTTACAACGGAACAGCAAAATGCATGCTTAACTGCAGAAAACACACAGCTTCATATGGAACAGCAAGTCAACACCTAGAGATTGTTTAAATATCTGCTGACTGTCTTTCAGCTCATTTTAGCAAGAAACAAGAGGCTTCTGCTGCATGCAGTACATGATGGGAAAATCATTCTACACTGTATGTTAGACTTGGGTTTTTTCTTCAGCAATACAAGACGCACATTATATTAGGATGAACTGTTTTTTTTGTTGTTTTTACATTGTTTTACATTTCATTCTTAACTTAAAAAAATAAAAATCCCAAATATATAGAATTGATTGTTGTCCCAGAAAAGATTTTTGTTGCCACACCTTCATTCGTTACGCTTCCCTTTCATTTTTTTCCAATCAGCATTACTACTTTGCCACATCGTTTATGGGAAAAGAGAAACATGGTCACTCTATGCAGTTCTGTACCAGTTTGTAATTGGCAAATGCATTTGAGAAAAAACCCTCTTCATTTTACTCCTGCACCCGCAGTGTTAAAGTACTATCAACTTCCTACTCTAGGCATGACCCACACTGCTCAAAGCAATTGTCAGTCAAGGACGGAGTCTGAGAGGTTACACTACAACCTGAAACAAGCAGCCAAGTTTTAAAGAGTTACGCTGACACGAAGACACATTTGTTTGTTTAAAGTACGTACAAACACAGAGTCTGAAAAAACAGAAAAGGAATCAAGTCCACTGTTTCTCCTCATTGACTGAAACTAATACGAATTTACAAATACTGTGCTCTTATTTGACCAGTTTTGTTGTTTCAAGTAGCCTCAAAATGGCCTGTGGTTTTACACGTGCGACTGAACGCGCCTGGAGGGCAGGCACAAACGTGCACACAGCACGTGGACATGTTCTTTTTGCATGCACATTTGTGACGTCTCCTGAATACGTAACTGATTGCACATGGAAAATCAGTGGTCCAGCATTAAAATGTGGCTTACTGTGTAAGTTTAGCATAGTTACATGTAACCCTAATTTAAATGAATGAAAGGGTTTTTTAAACATAAAGCAAATGCAGATCTGGGAGATTTAACATCTTTGTTGGTAATTAATGCAGCTAGAGTCAGATTTTCCCCTCCACTGCTACCGCATATTCTGTATTCCATACGCAAGCAATGTTACTTACATTATAACTCTGCATCTGAAACAAGTACAGGCTCCATCACTCAGGGCAGAGGAGCACTCTTACCTCCGTTTTAATTAAAAGATGCGGTTTCTGAAAGATGTTTATACCTGAATGGTTCTTTATCTTTTCTGGAACAACCTATAAATTACAGTTAGACTCTACTATCGGTACAGATGTATGAAGAAAAGTCTACATATTGAAATATGTTATCACTTTACTTCAACTAATATCAACAGTAACACTGATATATTTTGCAAATATACAATATGTAGAGTGTAGCCTCACATTAATAACATTAGATGACATGCAGACAGTTCTACTTTCCCTTATAAGAACAGTATATATTTTTTTAAACTGCAAGGAACAGAGCCTCAGAGCACCCCGAGGAGCCCTCTTAAGGTAAGCCGCAGAATTTAGAATACTATGAGTGATACTTAAAAAAGAATAACGTCATTACTAATTTTATTTTCTTTTCGTGAGGATAATTTAGAGGAGAAGGAGCAGAAGGGGAAAACATATTGCACATGTGTGAAACAAACGTGGACAGCTCTAAACAAAAGGCTAAACTCTAGATTGCTGTATTTGCTCTCTGTGGAGGTTAACAAAGTGCTCAGTTCGCAGTTTTGCTGGTATTGTGATATCAATGGTATGAAAGGGAAAAAAAGACTCAACCTCTTCCCCGTCCCCCCCAATATTAGAGATGCCATGAGCGAGCCAATACCAAAAGTCACCCTCTTGTTCTCAGGTCATTATTCCTGACAATGGTATTACTGCTAAATAGAAAATCGACTGGTTGTTATTATTTATTACTTTTACCCATCTCACATGGAACTTTTTGCTCATCCTCTTCAAGGTTTGCTTTTAGGCTGGTACAGTTTTGCAGTTGTGATTCCTTTGTCTCTACTGTTTAGGTGTAAAGTCCTTGCAGTGGCTCAAAATGCTGAAACTACAAAGTAGGCGCCATGTATAACTTTTTACAGGATTTGGGGATAAAAATCGTATATAAATTTGCAAATGGTTTGATTACAACACATAAGCAACAACAGCACAGCCTGTTTTCATGTGATGTCTTGCAACTAACTGGACTATGAAAGTGAGGGTTTGAGCATCAACTCAGCCTGCTGAGTGCTGGGTACTTTCAAACTAACAAATGTGATGAGTAAAAATGGTGAAGCCACTTTGTTGCTAGCACATGGCTACATGGAATTACATATTTTTAAAATAGATATTTATATAAAAACCCTATACTAAATTCTAAAACAAACCTTCAAGTTTTAGAGCACTTCCACCTGGAAACACTCTGACTAGAATTCAGCTTCATCGGGGGTAAAAATGAGAAATTATGGTGAACAGGAAACGAAGTAGCTGAGAAAGATGGAAGTTTGCCATTTTCATGTTTGAGATGAATGTTTTTGCAGTGTATACATGCACCTGTTGGAACTCTTCATGTGTGTTCGTTAAGTCGTATGCATACAAAAGAAATGTGGATCATGTAAGTTCACAGTTATCACAGCCTTTAAAGTGTCTAAGAATTTGTGTGACCAGCTGCTGGTAAATGGCCATCCTACATTGCTACGGTATAATTACTGCATCTTAACGAGTTTGCTTACCTGGAATAGCAGAGCAGTTATAATACTGATTACGTATGATACTATCGTGTTAATAAAATAAGGATTTATACAAAGCAGTATTTGACTACAACATTTAAATGCTATGTTACTTGGCACATTTAGTAATGATTGCTTAGAAATCTTTAGCAAGTCCAGAGGACTTTCCATGAAAATACTGAAATGTCTGAAATTTGTTTCTAACCTTTAATATTTTTGGTCTACTCTTTCATATACTATTCATCTATTATACTGTCCTATCAAGTAAGTGGAATTCCTTGTAAGGTCTATATTGCTAGTTTTGTGGACTGAAAAAATTGCTTTCCAAGCACAAATGTTAACTATACAGTATATATATATATATATTTATATGTATATATTTATATTATATAAAGTTTACTTATGTACTTTCATCAACCATATCAGGTCTACTTTTTTTTTTTGCCCATTGACAATAAAAGAGCAAGAATGCAACACTTGGTTCTGTATCACTTTTTTCCTTTTCTCATAGACTAAGTTTTGATGATGCAGGTAAAACTGTGGAGGGATTTGGTGTAAAAGGTAGCTTTACTCATATTCAGCAAGCAGCATGTTTACAAGGCGGTTTGGAAATAAGAGCTAACCAGATGGTGTCTGTCGAGTGGGTAAGTAAAACCAGTATTGAGTGTGCTAACTTGAATTATTTTATTCGGTGACAGGAAGCCTGTAAGCTCACGCAACTCCATTAAATTGTCTGTCTAGGTAAAAACTGATGCTACGATTTGTTGCTTCCTGTAAGTGCCTTTGTAACGTGGTTGAAAACTACAGCTCTGAGGAGGGCCGGGCCGCTCTAGACTATTGTGCTGATGCCGCTGTGTTTGGGCTTAGTGCTGGCGGAGGTGGCGGGGGGCGGCGGGGGCCCGTGGTGGTGCTGGGCGTGCGGGGCATGAGCTGCGTGGGCCGGGGGCGCGTGGGGAGCGTGGCCGTGCTGCGCGTGGCCGTGCGGCACGTAGGGCGCGTGCTGGGCGTGGGGCACGTGCTGGTGGTACTGGTGCGGGTGCTGGAGGTGCTGGGGCGGGTGGTAGTGGTGGTGGTGGTGGTAGGGCGGCGGGTTCTGCAGGTGGCAGTACTGCGCGTGGTGGGCGTGCGGCGCCTGCCCCTCGGCCGGCCCTGCGTGGTGCATGGCGGGGGGGTGCTGGGGGTGCTGCTGGTGGGGGATTGCTGGGGGGTGCGGAGCCTGCTGGGATGAGCCGGATGGTGGATGGCCTTGGGAAGGTGGCTTGCCCCTTTTACTACCAAATAAGGAACCTAGGAGTGAGGAGGAGTTAGGCATAGTCTGGTGAGGGCGAGATGGACACTCTCGGGTTGATGTAGCTCTTCGGCGCATGTGAGGACTGCTAATGATGGACCCCTAAAAAGAAATTAATAGAAATAAAAATTAAAAAAATCTTAAAATGTTTAAGAGGAAAAGTTCACACTGACCCACAACTCCTCCTTCAGTGTTCACATGGGTGGACTACGTTAAGAGTTCTAGGAAAAAATGTATTTCCACCTTCTCTAAGTTGCTAATGAGGCATTCATGCCCTACCTGGGATATTTTAAGCATTAGGTGTTTTTTCTCTCAGTACTTTAATATCAGATGCTATGACTTTAATTAAGAGTAACGTAAGACTTAGGAGTGTGTTTTTAAAGGAAAAATACATTTTAAAGTACTGTAAAAAATACCATACTAGACTTTTTACAACAAAAAAATCAAACTACATTAAATTCAACCTAAATAGTTAAACACACAGCAGCAAATATTACAGTTACAATTCAGATTTCAAAACAGTACTTTAAACTTTTTTTGATTAGTAGTTTTTCCACTACTATATGCCACATTGCTGCTTCTCAAACCTACCTCTGAATTATGTGTTAAATGGAACCACACCATTTTTGCCACTAAGATTTCTATGTGATTGTGTTCTTCTGACCTGCGGTCCAACCTTATTTGGCCTGGAATGGTGTGTTTAATTTCTGGGTTTTGTATGTTTTAAAAAGACTTATGGGACACGACAGTACTTAGGCAAAGTGTGCTAGATTTAAACTGCAATCTACCTAAAGCAAACACAAAAGAAAACAAAAAAGGAGGAAAAACAAAAAAAGAGAAAAAAATCTGCAAGCTGAATTCAGAGACATGAACAGTATATATATAAATGGTTTGAAGATGAATGAAATCTCATGAAATCCACATTGAATTCACCTATCTTAAGAATTTTTTCCTCCCATGCCCCATCTGTGCAATTCCATGGTGTCATGACTGCAGACATTTAGCAATTTAACTTGAAAATAAGCAATGGGAATGGTTGAGCATGAAAGTCAATAGTTGTAGCTAAATACCAAACAGCAAGAACAGTGTACTTGGTAACAAAGAGCAAGTGGGCTTTTAAGCTGGGACCAGACTGAAATGGTGGCAAAAGGACACATCATATTCATTGAACCATGCTTGCAGGAACAAAGGGAACAAGGTTAGCTCAAACCAAAAATGGCATTGGTCTAGAACAAGCTGTCAGTGCTTTTTAAGCTGGAAGAATACAGAGTGAGTAGCCTAGGCATGCATTTTATTCGAGGCAGGCAGGTTATATGTTAGAAGAAAAAAGAGCAAAAAAATATGTATATAAAAGAAAGGTTTGAAATGCACATCATCACATCCAGCTAGACATCAGGAACTTCCTACTTACTTCCATATTGCTGTCTAGCGATCCTGCACTGCTGCGTCGCCCACGCTTGCCTGCCCAGGACATGCAACACCAGAGATTAGAGACTGAGACAAGACCCGGGTGAAAAACAGCTGCTGGCCCTGCGTCGCTAGCGGGGGCTCTACACACAACTAGAGGGGCTGCGGGGGACATGGCACCGCACCGGGACAGCAGCTACTACGGCAGAAACCGCGACTTCTAAGGCCGTTCGTTAATATAGGTAAAGTTGCTGTACCTGACTAATGTTTAAGAGGTATTGTTGTTGTGAATCCAACTAGCATTAGCGGGGTGTGATTTTTTTTAATTTGTACAACCCTTAAAGTACATGACTTGTAGTATCTATATTTAGTTGTATGGTTATGGTGTTGACCAGCAACAATTTTAAATTGTCCAATTTCCTGGAATCTAATTGTCTATGAAGTTTCTTTCTTTAAAGACTGGTAACATATATACATATATATTTGTGGGGTGGTATTAATTTAAATACAAAATATTGGCGTATTCTGAACTTCAGTGTGGGGGATCGGTGAGGGGCATCAGTTTCACCATTTCATTTTCAGTTTTGAACCTCAGTGGATTTCATATTATCTTCTTTCATGATGTTTTAAAAAACTAAACTTAATTTTTTATCAGTAAATCTGGAATCTGTCTTGACATTATGGCTAGGTTTTGTTTGTTTAGCTGTGCAGTGCTTTATCTTTAAGTATGATGGATTTGTTCTCCAACATTCTCCAATTGCCAGACATTTGCCTAGAACTACCCACGAAACACTCGACGGTTCGCCTGAAGAGCCAGAGTATGTCAGCAGCTATATATAGGACACGGGATCCCAGATTTTCCCTCTCATTTCACAGAAAGGAAAATAGCGTATGGCTGCAGTGGAAATAATGTTTTTGCAAGGATAGCTTCTTGAAAATTGCTGTGCAATGTTTCCAAACACTTTGTATAAACAAAGCTAACCTTTGAAGAGCGGTCAGGTTCTCAAGCTTCTCTAAAAGCTGCATGTTCTCAGAACCCTAAATTTTTGCCATGCTTCCTCCAAGGCCAAATATCAAAGCCGATCTCCACCCTGCACTGGCACATCGCTGCCTTCAGAATCCAACACTGTCACGGCTGAACTGCAGAGGAACGCGAAGGTTTCAGCACCGCTGAACCTTCAGAAGCCCAAAAGGCAACTGCTATCAGAGCTAAACAGAAGCACTTTGGGACCGGTTGGTAAGTGGGATCACAACAGTGATTGCTGGGAGCTTCACCCTTACTTCTTGACATATCTTCTCATACACCAATTTAGACTATCCCTAAATCTTATGAGATTGGTGTCATCTAAAAATACCACCTACGGGATCCATAAGCAGAACTGTGACCTGGTTGGCCATGGGATGCTGCCCTGCAACCCAAGTTTCTCTTAAGAGCTACAGTTCTGGTTAGATTACTGGAAAATTTCTTGCTCTGCCTTTATCACCGAGAGTTACTGTCCAGTACAAAACGCTCTATGTCAACATTAAATTGAGGGGAAGGTGTTTGTGGTCACGGTGTTTTGTTCAGCTTGTTAAATTTGTTGCAATTTTGAACAATTCCCCTAGAAAGGCTCTTCATCAAAAGTTTGGCGGTTCATCTCTTGCTGCAGTTTTGGCCTCATCAAAACCATGACTGTACTGTCTTATGAACCCCCCAAGAAAAACTGGTTTTGATAATCTCTTATTTTTACTGCTGGTCAGGCTTTGATATATTTCTGCTTTGCTAACGGGATTAGTACTGATTAACACACAACTCTTGCTTGCCAATACAAGAACACAAAGGAAGATTGCCATCTCTTAACTTAGCAGTCAATATCACAAATAAGGCTGACAGTTGCCACAAGTCATTACATGTGGCCAAAAATGAGGGAAAACAGGAAAATCTAATGCCTTTTGCATACGGCAAAATCTTTAATAAAGTAACTATGAACATGGTACATACACAGGATTTATGGGAGAGACAGATTTTTGCTTAGAATAACTTCAGGGCAAATTAGTACTAGCAAAGCCAAGACCAAACACAAAGTCCTACTTAAAATGCCTCTAATTTCCCTGCGATAGGCACTATCACAATTAAGAGCGCTTAGTTTAGTTTCTTAAAAACAAATGGAACCCGATTCTGTATTGGCCTACGGCACGACATGAAAGCTGTTAAGGAAACCTGCCAGGGTGCGTTTTGTGACACTGGTCTCTGCTCTCCTCTCTCAAAAAGGTTTCCCTAGAGCATCCAAATGGTGACTCTCGACCAGAACTGTATGTAAGCACAGCTCAGTACTCACATAATAATTAATGGCTGTGATATAAACCACAGTGGTATTTATCAAATCTGAAGACCAGTTTTGCTCAATCTACTCTAATTTACTTGGAATTTTTAAGGATGTAAGAGTGGTTTTTAATTTATTTTTATAAAATTAAATTTCAGTTATCTTTTCTGATTCATTCCAACAATTCACTGATGTTAGATAGCAATATTCTTTGTCAGAAATCATCTTATACTTACATAACTAAAATATGTCCCATAGATGTACATGCATCATATAGGACTAAGAATATTCCAAATTTATAGTAGAAATAGTAAATGGCCAAAATATTTTTTACAAACTTAAATATTCCAAAAGAAAATACAGAGTTTCATTCATAAAAATCCACTCTACCTTGTAGAAACTGATCTCACAGCTGTGCAGATCATTACATTAAGTGTAAATACGTCTCACTGCTACCCTCTATTTCTTGAAACCCTGCTCTATGCCAGTGAGTTACACTGATATCTAAACTCTGGATTACGAGCTGCCTTTGTATGTCTGGGGGAAAAAGTTTGTAAATAGCACTAAATAGAGGTTTCACTAAAGCAAACTAATGTAGCAGCTCTTACATGTTATAATGGCCTCCAAAGGCTGCAAAACTGATACTCCCAACAGCAGCAGAATCTGTAACCGTCTGGTTACTGAGCTTACAGCTCTTACCCAACCTGACTTGCTCAAAATTATCTAAATATGCTCTAATTGTTACTTTAGAGACACCACTTTCCAGGGTGAAAAGACTCTGTGTAACCTTCCTATTTTCATGTTGGTTTTGGGGGCAAAACTGGAAAGCTCTGTCTTTTCCATAAGACAGAAAAGTTGTTGATACAACGGCATTTACTTACAGTGTGGGGTGTCTTGGTACAACATACTCGTAAAACAGTTTGATATTAACATACGCCTGTCACAAAAGATTCATACAAATCTGGTTTATTTTTAAAAAGCAGGAAATTCTATCATACCCATTACTGTTGCTACCCTGCCTGCATCAGAGAGAGCCCAGGGACTGCCCATCCCAGCACAGATGGATTCAGCAGATTAAGGGAGGCTGTAATTGCATGAACTCAGGGTCTTTTTAAGGTGATTACAATGCTGAGAAGTTCCACAGTCTTTTTCATCACATTTTGGGATATAGGAAATTAAAAAAAAAAAAAAAAAAACACGATGAAATTGTGAAGGAAAAAATAAAAGCAGCTTTTTTTGGAACGTAGAAGCATTTAAAAAGTTAAAGGTGACGACTGAGATTATATGCAATATACAAATAGCATTATTTTAATTCCGGAACTACTGTATGGTTTTGTTTCGGCCTTTTTTTTTCCAAAGGTCTCTACTGGTCTGTGATTGTTTTGAGATAGCTTAGGGGATTACGAGACAAGCACAACTTACATGGTAACCATTATACCATCCTGCACTTCTGTGTGGATTGCAATATTACACGGGCATGCCACTTGTGTATTACTGGGGAAACCCATAAAACTACGATTTTTAAACCAGTGCAGTGTGTAAATATTACTTCCACTTTACAGGCTAAAGAGGGGGGGGAATAAAGCGGGATCTCCACAGGTGCTCACCCTAAACTCAGTGTGAAAACGCTGGGTCCCCCAGCAACTCCAGGTCACTGGATTGCAGACTAAGCCTAAAATCCATCAAGAAATCTGAGAGATCCAGAATCGGAAACACACCCAGTCTGGTCCCCATGCTCTGCTTCAGCCACCAAATCCTTCTGCCCACCCAAGAATGGCCACAACCCACTGCACACCTTTCTGTAAACCTACTTATCACATCATTGTATACGGAGTAAGTGGTGAAATGTCCAGAATTCTATCTGACCCGGTAAAACTCAGCTTAACTACATTAAAATTTGTCTGTCTTCTAATAATTTTATGTATCTGTCAATCCACAATAAACAACGCTATCTTTAAACCACGAGAGCCTCATGCACATCCTTTTTGCAATTCCGATTTAAGCTATTGTGGGAAATGCATGGAAGCACAACTGTCAGAAAGCGACTCCCAACTTTGTTTCCTGACAGAGAAATCTTCCCTTTCTTTAGGCTTTACAGCTCAGGAGTCAGAATCATTCAGGGGAGAATCAGATCTAAGAAGCTTATGAGTCATCATACTTTTCCAAGAGAGAACTTTAAAGTCACTTTCCACAGGCACCATTTACTACTGAGATATCTGGTAGAGAGTAAGACACCGTTTTCTTAAATAGTTTTGGCATATACCCATGCAACCAAAATGCTGTTCAATCAGATTTCCCCCTCACTGAATAAACATTTTAAAATTTTCAACTTGTTTTCGCAATGTTCATTGGAAAATTATCTGCCTTACTGCATAAATAGGCAACCAGGCAATTTTCTCCTGTTTATTGGATTTATTTCTGTTCAAATGTAGAAAGGAACTCTTTGAGCGTCCACTGCTATCATGGCTCTTCCTACAGAAAGACACACAGCCACACACAGTCCTGCTGCTCCTGTTTCTCCTCACTTTGATCCCGTTTCAACCACAAACAGAAGAACTGAGGCAACCTAACTCCGTACTCTTGGAGAGCTGCAGTGTCTCGCTAACAGAGAGAGATTTGTCTTTCTATGGATCATCTGTCCTATATTAAAACACAAGCAGCCTCGCATGCAAGCTATTCACTGAGAAAAGGCAGAAAAAGACGTACAATCTCATTAAAATGACACCGAATAACAAAGCAAATAACAGGTATGTAATTTCTCAGGTCAGTTGCACTGCACAAGAGCAAACAGAAACTCTCCATAATTCTCAACTTGTTAAAGTTAAAATTAAGTTTAGTTGGGTTTAACAAACTCATTGATAAACCCTGCAGTCCGTGAGTGATTTCTACTTTTTATTATGGACAAAAGTTGTTTTTAGTAATAAGCATGCCAACTGTAGGCATGCCCTGTTGAAATGTGAAATGTTTTCATGATTAGAAATACTTGTTTATTGCATAAAATCCATAACATGAAATTAAATATATGGCAATGTTTGAAAGTCAGGGATGAAAATTTCCCATGGGATGAAAAAAAATAATGAGAAATCACATTTCTGGGGACAGATACTCACTGAACTCACATATTCGACAATATGCTAGTTCTCATTGTCATGAAATAAAAACAAAACAACAAAGGATGATGGAAGTGTCCTCAACTCGGAGATATGACAGTGGGGAAGACTAGGGCCTTGATCTAAAATCCATTGAAGCCAAACAAGCACCGATATTCAACTTCAGCCTGATTTTGGATCAAGGCACTAGGTCTTTTTAATGAAGCAAATGGGCCTATGAATGGAGTATGAAAGCCTAAACAGAGAATAAAATAATTGAAAGAGCTCGCTTTTACATATTTGTATGCACATACATATACCCACAAAACACAGGCTATAATTCCAGTTTACATCAGTTTTATTATTGCAGCATAGCAAAAAGCTCTTCTTTAGTTAAAAAAGGAAAAAGACATGTAGTGTCTACTACCAAAGATATACACAGTATTGAAATTATGACTATACTGTAAAGCACCACTGCAATTAAAAGAACAAATCGGAGTATGTAACACAGACTATGAACTAAAAAAATAATAATAATAAAAAAAAATAGTTTCTACTATCCCCAAAAGTTCTTTCTGGATAGTGGGCATGGTGTTCAGATACGACTTCTTGCAAATGACCGGAATCCCATCTAACACTGAACGACAAGGTTACTACCCGTGGTAGCCTGTACTATATGGGTGTGCCAGTTGTGTATTACCAAGGCAAACCATAGAATAAAAATGTACCAAACATCCCCTGGCTTTTCTTTGGCTAAAAAATCACACCACCACTCCTTTCCAGTCTTTAGCAATATTAATTGGTTAATAAATCTCTAAGGCACATCAGTGGTTTTGTGGGATATCAGTATTCTTTTCTACTAGGGCTTCCTTATAATTGGCAATAGTATTTCACAACAACCTCTTTTGCAAGAACTGGGAACTATATCTTGAGTTACAAAACAATAAAAGAGCATCAGGGACACACTGAACGACATAGCTCTAGGCAGAATTTAGCAGGGCTTCACTCAATTTCATTCATCAATGTGGTAACACAGGTAGGCTTGAGCACAAAATACACAGAAAGCGGTCATTACACAGAGACCAGTTTCTTTTCTTTTCTCTCTAAGCCTAATGTATGAAGGGGAAGAAGCAAAGGGGACGAAAAAAAAGAAAGGAACACTAAGTGGGTTACACCTAGCACAAGTCAACCTTCTTTTCATAGAACACTTACGATTTCTCCTCTGTCTTCACTCTCCTTTAAAAGTATATATAGCAATCTACAGTGCTTTAAATGCTTTCAAATAGTGGTTGCTTCATAGAACAAGGGTAAAAAACAAACAGAAATTAAACACGAACTACCAAAGAGGAGCTGTCTAGAACGGCTGTGGTTTCAGCACGCCTCGCTGTGCCCGCCCAGGGCGAGCGGGGCCGTGTCTGCGCTTACCTGCTTCCGACAGGTCCCGCAGGGAGCTGCTCAGCGCGCTGCGCTTCAGCCCCTCGCCGCTGGCGTAGCTGTCGTCCAGGCACGCGCGGCTCAGCGTCCCGTTGCCAGAATCCTTTTTCAAGCTGGAGCACTGAGACATGCTGGGACGCACCACTCCCTTCTGCTTCTCTAGCTCGGCTGAAATAAAGAGAAGCCATTTGCAATTTGTATTTCTTGAGATGGGAACGTCACAATTTCTGTATGTGGTCCCCTATTGTGAATAATAGATAAGAGTTTGTTTTGACACTGTTAAATGCCAGAAAGGAATTTCAACCTTGTACTAACAGCTTTACACTGCAATATACAGGATGGAAGGCTATTCCTCTTTTGCAAACACAGAAGATAACATTCTATGTTTAGACGTAACTTCCAGCAAAATACATCAATTTGTACTATGGCGACCTAATAGAGAGAATACAGGAATATGAACACAGAAATGAACAAGAAACTTATTTGAACAGCCATCGCCGAGAATTTCAGAGTAATGTAAATTATCCCTAAAATTCTTACTGGAATTTATACTACAAATTACAAACCCATCTCTGCTTTGGCCATCGCTATTTGTGGTTTGTCCAGGCTAAATTGCCACTGCAGCTGTACTGCAGTAAGTAATAGTCAATGAACTTGGCTGGGCCTTCAGACATCACTGTTTTTTATCTCTTTCTAGAACCAAAGCCATGAAAAAAAGCTCACATTATTTTGAACTTTTAAAAGTTCTAATAGGTTATACACATCCTCAAGATGTGATTAGCTTGAAAATGCTCTACTATATGTACCTTTGTACTTACACTCTATTCTGTGCTTTTCCATTTCTTGAACCTCTGCAATGGATTCCCTCAAATCATCTGTAAACTTCTTCCTGTCCTGAGGATTTGGTGCATTGAAATTTATTAGTACTTTGATATCTGCTCCTGGAACAGCTGACGTGAGCCGGATACCATTGGGATAATCTAGAAGAAAGAGTCAAGAAAAACTAAGCTCTGGTTATTCCAATTACTTTTCTTTTTATAAAACAAAACCCCCCACCCACAACTGAAGGCCTTTTACTAATATCACCATATTCCCCGTATAGGAAACAAACTCAGCAAAATAAAAGTCTGCAGGCATGGAATTTTGTCATGGAGCAGATGCCCCTGCCCCTTACTCAACTGTGATCAAAGTTTTGCTGAGTAAAGATTACTTGAATACATCTGAAGTACCAGAAACTGCCTTAGACATTTAATGTAATGTTTGCAGGAGGACGAACACACTAGCATGTGCAGCTTCTAGTATTTCCTATTAGGTTGTGTTCCCTAGACATCCTACTTTCATTTTTTCTTTGTTAAAAAAAAAAAAAGGTAAAATTATCTGTTAAATTATACACTGAGGAATTAAAATGGGTGGCTTTGGTGTGTTTTTTTTTTCCTCTTTGGCCCATATTACGGGCATCTGCACAACAAAAGGCAGATTTTTCAGCAGAATGTCTTGGCCTCTTTTCTAGCTGCACATCTGAGAATGGAAATTTTAACAGCTGGTCAAGAATATCTCCTGCTTCAGAAAATAAGGTTCATTTACAGAAAGATAGCTTATAATGAAGATACCTTCTGCTGTAGAAAACAGAATCAGCCTTCGCTTGAAGCACGGACCTATAGAAATGGGGTGTCAAAACCCCTCAAAATACCCATTCTAGTTCACCATATTTTCTTTTACTCAACTGCCTGACCTTATTGGTTTGCTAAAGCTCTCGAATATTTACTTAAGTATTCAACCTGAAGTTCCAGTGCTCCCATGTCCTAAAACTCCGTTCCCTCAAGGAGCAGATGATGTAACGCAGTCTTCTCCTCAAAGTCATTAGGTTTCAACACCATACAAACTTAAACCAGTGAGAAATAAATGCCAGTGCTATGTGTTTTCAAAGGCTACCTTCACTTCCAAACCACAGTTGCAACTCAAAAGTGAAGCAAGTCCATTTACCTTTCTCAGATAGAAAAAGCTGCCAACTACTGCAAGATTTTGACTGAAAATGTAAAATATACTTCCCTTATGGTCTTTTTATTTACTAGAGATACATGACATTACTCTCCCTTTTGGAGCTCATCCATCCCTCAGTGCAATTTACTTCTGTCGTTAGAAGTCAATTCTTCTATCACCAATGTGAACATTTTGTTCAACCTCACCAGCAGTCAGACCAATATTTTTGTTGCTTCTGCTCTAGTGACACTCAATGTTACTCACTGGAAAGCAGCTGATTGTGACAGCTGCTGCACACAGACGTACTGAATGGCGTGATGGCTCTGCCCAAAATCCCCCCCGAGCTTGCTGGGGACAGGGGACACCAAGAATAGGAATTTTACAAACCAGAGAGGAAGAATATTTCTCCTTCCCAATTGGAAAATACTGTGTTCCACCTGACAGGCACCGATATCAGAAATACAACCAGCTCACCACAGTGAATTCACCTCAGGAGCCCAACTAGGTCTGCTCAAGTGTCTCTGTTAAAATGCCTCCAGTTCACTGGGACAAATCCAACCTTTTGCTCCTAGTTCTTCTATAGATATTTTTATGTCTACTTGAATAGTGTTTCTACTTAACATGCTTATGTGATTTTTATTATTTAAAAATTTATTTAACTTGACATCAGAGGAATTATATATTCTTCTATTTTAGTAGAATCCAGAATAGAAATATTTGGCTTTCATCTCTAAAAATGAATTTTGTATCTTATACTGTGTGCACAAGAGAGAGAGAGAATGAACGTGTATGCATATAAATAATCTGTAGGATACATCGCTGCTGTAAGCTCCGCAAAATCCTCCCTTTTGAAATCTCCAGATGCTTTGACTCAGTAGCAGTGACTGCTTGTGAGCGAGCTGAGCATTGGAGCACATTCTCAAGGACAAGCAAACACTGAGAACTTTCCACAACAGGAAAGCACAGAAACTACTGAATGTCACACTGACTTGTAACCAATTTATCCTGAAGGTCAAGGTTTGGTTGCCAAACCATTAAGTTAGGTCAACCAGACTGTCTCCCTCTGTGCCACACAACCAGCTGTGCTCGCCTATGGTATTTCTGATGCAGTCTCTGGGCTTAAAAACTGCAGGAGCATTAGCAAACTAGATTATTTTGTTAGGTTGTTGTCTGCTAAGACTAAACTTGACAAGTATTAAAGATAAAAAGAATATTGGATTGATGTAGATAACAACTGACACAAACAAAAGGTGTGAGAAAATACGAACTTTAACCCAGACTCTCTGCTTTGTATTTATATTTGAACGAGTATACATTACCTAGGCACAAAGCTATTTATAAATCAGAAAAATAAATAGGGGTTTGAATTTAACACATCACTATAAGAGTCATTATTTATTATCATACATTCAGTTTCAGCTAACTGAGAGACAGCGATAACAGAATCACAGAATCACAGAATTGACTGGGTTGGAAAAGACCTCAGAGATCATCCAGTCCAACCCTTGGTCCAACTCCAGTCCATTGACTAGATCATGGCACTAAGTGCCATGTCCACTCTCAGTTTAAAAACCTCCAGGGCCGGTGAGTCCAGCACCTCCCTGGGCAGCCATTCCAATCCTGACCACTCTCTCTGCACAGAATTGCTTTCTAATCTCCAGCCTAAATTTCCCCTGGCAGAGTTGAAGCCCATGGCCCCTTGTCCTATTGCTGATGCCTGGGAGAAGAGCCCAATCCCCACCTGGCTAGAACTGCCCTTCAGGTAGTTCTAGAGAGTGCTGAGCTCAGCTCTAAGCCTCCTCTTCTCCAGACTAAACAAGCCCAGCTCCCTCAGCCTCTCCCCATAGGGCTTGTGTTCCAGTCCCTTCCCCAGTCTTGTTGCTCTTCTCTGGACCCGCTCCAGCACTTCAATCTCTTTCCTGACCTGAGGGGCCCAGAACTGAACACAATACTCCAGGTGTGGCCTCCCCAATGCAGAGCACAGGGGAAGGGTCACTGCCCTTGTCCTGCTGACCACGCTGGTTTGGATCCAGGACAGGACACCATTGGCCTTCTTGGCCACCTGGGCACACTGGTGGCTCCTGTTGAGCTTCCTGTCCATTAGTCCCCCAGGTCCCTTTCTGCCTGGCTGCTCTCCAGCCACTCTGTGCCCAGCCTGGAGCGCTGCAGGGGGTTGTTGTGGCCAAAGTGCAGGACCCGGCACTTGGCCTTGTTGAACTTCAGCCCACTGGAATCAGCCCATTTTTCCAGTCTCTCCAGATCCATCTGCAGAGCCCTCCTGCCTTCCAGGCATGTTTGTTTCTTTACAAACATTCTGTTCTTTGAGAACATTCACAAACAACACATTTGGCTCGCTTTGGCTTTGAACTACAACCAAAAAAGTAACAGCAGTCTTGCTGTTTCAACCATCTTGTTTTAAACTTGAGGGCTAAGTTATTCCTCAATTTGGAAAGAAGTTCTGTCCATCCCTTTCACTCACACAAGTTCTTATTTCATTTTATTTCTAAATAAAATGGTCATCTAGAAAGAGAGGTAAGACTTACACTGGTTCTCAAAAAGAAGAACTTGCATTCCATAGAGGGAGAAGGACTGTCGGAAACTGTACGTGACTGAGTTCTTCTTCTTTTGAAAAATCTTGGTCACCTGAAAGTTACCAAATAAATGAAGTTAAATATCTCTTTTACCATATGTATTTGCAGAAAATTATGGTTCTTAAGAAATAGCACACGAGGAAACATTTTATGCCAAAGAAAGCTACGATCTACCAGAAAAGATGAACTTGTAATTTTTTTTTAAGCAACTGATATATTTAACCTACTACTACTGAAGAAACAAGGTTGAAGGTTCAATATTTTGTCTAGCTACAAAGCCTTTATGTTCTCTACTCTCCAGAGCTTTACTTCTTGACATTCCAGAAAGAAAATAAAACAACTGCATCAATCTAAAATACAATTACTGTACAGACGGAGAAATCTTATTTACTGACTTTGTTATTACTGTTGTTTCATTGTGTACATGCTACCAAAATGTAAATATGTTTAAAAACTGTCCCTTTTTAAAAAACTGAGCTGCTACCGCACTTTCCTTCCCCCTTTTTCCTTGCACTCTGACTGCTGGCAGGATGTGCCCACGGAGCCCTCCCCACAATGGTCATTCTCAGCCCTCGCTCTTCTGTGCTGTGGGACCTGCCAAGTTGAGGCATCGCTCTCAATCAAAGCTCCGCAGCTGTGCAAACCTTTCCTGTTTGCTACAATTGAAGTAACATCCTGCTGCTTCGCATCACTTTGGATGTTCTCCTCAACTGTGAACGCAACCGTTCTTTGGTTTTACCAGAACTGACAAATTGGGTCTGTATTACTCCCCAACAGTTTGATGAAACCACTGAGATCTGAGTAAGTAATAAAAATAACAGAAAAACTTGCAGCCGGAAGATGACAATGTTCCATCATTTTATACCTGAGTTCACATTTACGACTAGGAGCTTATACTCACAATCACAAAGATTAATTTTTTCAATTTGCTTCCTGGTTTTAAGGTCTGAAGATACGTAAAAATTACATACAATAAAAATGTGCATCTAAAGCGTGCCTTTTTTGTAAAAAAAGCATGAAATATTTAGGTTAGTTCTTAGTTGTCAAGTAATGACCAAATACATTCCAAATAGAATGCAATGAATTTTCCTATTTTTAAGAGTAAATCAACCAAGTAATTGCAACAGGTTTGTATGTCTGGTTTCCAAAAGACTGGATCAAATCAAATGCGCACTAAATTAAAGTCAACCGTCAAATGTATTTCAACATATCTTATTTCTACTTCAATTAATAAACATGTCTGGTTCATATAACATGTGGAGAATACAAAGTGGTATTTTTGTTTTTCCACAAGTAACTTGAATTCATTATTCCCAGAATAAAAAATGTCTCCATTTATCCATTAGGAAAATGGGTAAACTGGAGGTATTTTTTGCTCTTTACAGTAAAAGCTATTACATCAAACTACTTTCTTACACTAGAGTGTAGAAATCAAGAAAGGTTTCAGTTTAAAAGCAAATTATATATAATAAAGAAAACTAAGAAAATTTAAATCCAAATCATCCCGAGATTGTTGAAGCACAGAGAGTAACAGGCAATAGGTATTTATTTTTAGGAATGCTCCTGCACTCTGTTGCCACTGATTTAAACAGAGACAGGCAGACTATCCACCTGGAAGTACCTACCACAAGAAGATCATTAAATAAAAATATTTCTCGCTGGTGCAATCCGAGCTTCTGAGGTTTATTTGGATCTGGAACTTCGAACAGCCTACAGTAGCAAACAAGCCTCCGGTGGGGTAGAGAGAGGACCTATAATCATACAAAAGTTCTTGATGAATATAACAATATTTAGCCACGAAAGAGCATCTTTCATATCCAGAGTCTTTTTTTCAATACTTCAAATATTTTTACCTCTAAGCCCATTAGAATTTTTCATCAAAGGACCAACAATAAGAAAATATTTATATGGCACAACCCTGCCTGACTTTCAAACTTCATCAAAATTCTGCTAGAAAATATTCTCTACCAGCTTGGGCGCCAATGAAAGTTTTACTGGGGATCCATCATCTTTGCCAAGTCTTGGGAAACAGGAGAGGTGCCTGAGGACTGGAGGAAAGCAAATGTCACTCCAGTCTTCAAAAAGGGCAAGAAGGAGGACCCGGGTAATTATAGACCGGTCAGCCTCACCTCCATCCCTGGGAAACTGATGGAACAACTTATCCTTGGTGCCATCTCAAGGCATATCAGGGATAAGAGGGTCATTAGGGGCAGTCAACATGGCTTCACCAAGGGGAAGTCGTGCTTGACCAACCTCATTGACTTTTACGAGGACATAACAAGATGGATGATGGCAGAGCGGTGGACGTGATCTACCTTGACTTGAGTAAGGCATTTGACACAGTCTCCCACAGCATCCTCACAGCTGAACTGAGGGACTGTGGTCTGGATGATCAGGTAGTGAGCTGGACTGCGAACTGGCAGAAGGAAAGAAGCCAGAGAGTCGTGGTCAATGGGGCAGAGTCCAGTTGAGGCCTGTATCCAGTGCAGTGCCTCAGGGGGCAGTACGGGGGCCGGTATTATTCAATGATATGGATGAGGGAACAGAGTGACTGTCAGCAAGTCTGCTGATGACACCAAGCTGGGAGGAGTGGCTGACACTGGAAGCTGTGCTGCCATTAGAGACCTGGACAGGCTGGAGAGCTGGGCACAGAGAAATTTAATGAAATATAACAAGGGCAAGTGTAGAGTCTTGAATCTGGGCAGGAACAACCCCAGGTTCCAGTATAAGTTGGGGAATGACCTATTAGAGAGCAACATAAGGGAAAGGGACCTTAGGGTCCTGGGGACAGCAGGGTGACCATGAGCCAGCACTGGGCCCTTGTGGCCAGGAAGCCAATGGTACCTGGGGTGGGTTAGAAGGGGGTGGTCAGTAGGTCAGAGAGGTTCTCCTGCCCCTCTGCTCTGCCCTGGGGAGACCACACCTGGAATCTTGTGTCCAGTTGTGGCCCGTCAGTTCCAGCAGGACAGGGAACTGCTGGAGAGAGTCCAGTGCAGCCACCAAGATGCTGAAGGGAGTGGAGCATCTCCCGTGTGAGGAAAGGCTGAGGGAGCTGGGGCTCTGGAGCTGGACAAGAGGACACTGAGGGGGGACTCATTCCTGGGGATCAAGATGGAAAGGGGGAGTGTCAGGAGGATGGAGCCAGGCTCTTCTGGGTGACAACCAGTGACAGGACAAGGGGCAATGGGTGCAAACTGGAACACAGGAGGTTCCACTTAGAGATGAGAAGAAACTTGTTCCTGGTGAGGGTGGCAGAGCCTGGCCCAGGCTGCCCAGGGGGGTTGTGGAGTCTCCTTCTGTGCAGACATTCCAACCCGCCTGGACACCTTCCTGTGTAACCTCATCTGGGTGTTCCTGCTCCATGGGGGGATTGCACTGCATGAGCTTTCCATGTCCCTTCCCATCCCTGACATCCTGGGATTCTGTGATTCTGTGATAGAGTTTTACTTTGTGAAACAATAAAACCTTGAAAGAACTTAAGATAAAGCAAGGAGGAGCTCAAAGCAAAAGATATTTGCTTTCCTGAGCATTTTTACGTATCTTTACTAGAAGAAAGGATGCAAAGTGACTTTAGCTTTTGTGAGATGAATACACTGATGTTGTAGATTACGTTTTGTCAGCCACTGAGTTAATGCAATCTGATCATTCTCCGACACCAAGGAAATGGTGGCATTGGAAAAAGTAAACGTGTTTTCAGGCTGGCTGATTTTCTCATGCCAGCAAGAAAACTGAAAATAATTTTCCATTTGCTTATTTGAAATGTCTGCTGAAGCTACCTCTGAAGCTGCTCTTTCCAAGCCAGTGAGGCTGCCTTTCTTTCAAATACATATGATGAGATCATGTCAACAGTATTAAAAGAAAGCCTTTAAAGACTGGAAGCAGAGCATATTCTTTGTTAACTAGACATATTTCATTTATGTATTACATTTATTTATGATTCCTGATTCTGCATGAGACTTCTAAGATTCACTAGGCAGAGTAAAACAGCCAAAGACTCTCAATGCTGCTGCTTCCTCTGCAGGAGACAGGGTGGGCGAAGGAAAAAAAAAGAAGGAAAAAGAGGGGAAAAGAGTTTTGGATTCACCATCTGCCCTTGTTCCTGGTTGGTTATCAAGTCATTTGGTGAGTTTCCAGTTTTTCCCCCAAATCCAATGATGACTATACTAATAACAGATAAAACGCTAATAGCATTTATCTATAGCATTAGCTTAATTGCCTTCCCTCAGCTTGCAAGGAAAAGGTGTTTAAGACAAAATCTGAGATGTTCTAAAGGAGACAGAGTGTTGAAGAATGCTGGAGAAATCCCTGGTTTCTATTTTCAGGCAATGTGGGTAACTGAACCGCTTCCATGGGCTCTCAGTGGACAGCGGCAGGAGTAAGTGGGCCGTGTTCTCATTCTCTCCTCCCTCCCGTTTCCCCAGCACTGGGCAGTGTGAGGTTTGCTCCAGTGAGACCACAACCCCCGCAGGCAGTCACGCTGAACTCGCGGACAAGCCCAGTGCGCGCTGCTGGTGGGACTGATCTCCAGACCGTGTTTTGGCTCAGAGCAACACGTGAGCTGTCCCGATTGCCTCCCACCGTATTTCAGAAAGGTCACATCTTTCCGTTTGCTTTTGCAGTGCACTGGCACCACTAGACAGGAAACAACCACTTCACTTTGCAATATGAAGCCAGTTTTGCATGATTTTAATTGTTTACACAGAAAAAGCAAGAAACAGAAGACTGAAAAACCAAAGGAAAGTTTGAAGTTGCTTCTCTGGTTTGTCACAAGTAAGATGCTAAAGTATAGAATTGAGAAAAAAATGATTGGGGTCAAATCTGTATAAGGTAATCAGATTTCAGCGCACTATGGGCACTCCTTTGCTATGAGGTCATTTCTTTGCTCAAAACTACTAGCAATAATATTATCGTGAAATTAAAGTGGAATACTGCATTAGAATAATAGCTTTAGGATTATTTTTGAATACGCCAATAGCTTAAATCTGGAATCAGTATTTTCTATGTTCATCTACCTTCCAGAAGAGAACTGTTAAATTAACTGGCGATATCTTTCTAGATTCAACACTGAATGGACCAGAAAGAGCAAACACACCAGGGCCCAGCTGGAAGGGTGCGACTGTCATTTTACTTGTTTGTTTATTCTTCACTGGCTAATTTCTACAGTGATAGTAACTTTTGTAATGCATACAAAGTGTACTTAAAAAGGTCTAGAAAACTCTCGGCAATAAATGAAGCAGTCTCTGGGAAATAGATTTTTAAGAAAATCTTTATACTTTGGAGAGTTATTACTAAAACAATAGGAAAATTTTGCTTGAAAGAAGCCAAATATTTTTAAAGGTTAAAATGTAACAGAATACATTATTGCCAGTTTAAGAAAATGCTGCCCATTAAAATGACTATAAATTTTGAAGGAGTATGAGAGAAATACCTACACAACCAAGTCCATGATGCAGAGATCCAATCTACAGTAGAAAGACACATACAAGTTCGTTAAACTTCAGAGAAACACAGTACTGTATCATAGCAAGTAAATACGGCACGGTCTTACTATGGCTAAATGCCTATAAAGTAAAAACAAATATTTCTATCAATAAAGACTGTTGGCTGTTTCCTATATTTTCTTTCACACAGTTAAAAAGTCCCTCAACAGAAGAATCCTTGAGCCTAGGACTCCATTGAGGGCATTGTTCTCTTAATCCCATTTAATTTACACGTTCGGGATTAGTTTAAGGATTTGAATTGCCACATGCATGAATAAAAAAAGAACCATGAAAAAAAGAATTGTCTCCCACAGAAGCCTATATATAAACCTAAATCCTCAAACAATTACAGAAAATAAGTTTCATATGAAAGCATAAGTGATACTGATTTTAGAATATTTATTTCCCTTCTCCTCAATAATATGTAAAAGCTTTTATTAAGGAAATTTTGCTTTGTGGTCCCTTATTCTCTTCCCCTCTGCTCACCACAGTGAGGCTTGTCTGAGTCAACATTATAATGCAAAGCTCTTTTAAAGTAACAGGGAGAATCCTGAGATCCAGGCTCTTTTCTTAATAAAAGATCCCCCAACCCACCAGTCGCTGCTGCAGTAAAGTTCCCCAGAGCTGATAAAAAACTGGTGTAGGACTTCAAAACCATGCAAGTCTAGGGGTTTTTTGGCTCTGTTGCAGGCTGCCTTGGGGACGACTAACATGAAGATTTTCAGAACGTGACTCTAGGACTTGGATTCAAGAAGGCTGACGATCTATCGTCCCTCTCTACATTAGATATCACCATTAGCAGGTAAAATATTGGTCTTAATATCTCTGTGTTTATTCAGCTCTAAAATGCTGTGGCCTCGCTTTTCTCTCTCCTTTTCCAACAGATGCTTTGAAGTTTAATTTATACTGCAGAGTATTTCAGGATTTTTTCCCTAACAAAGCAAGAGGCATCTTTGGATGCTGAAACCCTGCACTGGAACCCCTGGGATCTGATTTCCAGGTGAGTTCTGAGCCAATGTGACACAATCTCCCCTTCCAAACACCAGTTCTCACGGCCAGCTGCCACGCTGAGAACAACGCTGACGTGAGCTGGGATTCTCTATTAGTCCTGGAAACTATGGAGCCATAACTGATACCGTAAATGTTGAAATGCAATTCTCTACAACATCACCTTAATAAAACACTTCAATTCTTTTGAAACAAGCACAAGAACTGCCTACAAAGCAGATATTTTGGTGTTGATTTCGGAATTGTAAAGCTTCACATACAGGAAAGAGTTTGACTCGTATCATCACTGCACTGTGAACACTCCAAAACTAAAACCAACCTTATAGCAAATTATTATCTTGACAGTTTCTGTCTTTTGCCATTTATCAACCTATTTATACTTGTAAGCAACACACTTCTGTGTTGTTCTACACTGTACATTGTGCTCCATCTCCTTAGTAACTGACAGGCAGTGCAAAGTGAACTTACCGGTTTCTTTCCTACTATAAGTTTTTCCACCTTCTGGACTTGGGATACATGATCCTCATTCGTCTTCAGTTCCCGTTTGCGGATTCGCTCATAAATCCCGATCAGCATTTCTCGTGGGATATCCTCGCCGTCGTCCACACCTGCAGAAGCCAACAGTTTCTGTTCTCAGCCTGGCTCTCAATGATCTAACACACACTGTCAGTGCTCAGCAAGGAAAGGAGGAAAACCCAGGCAATCTTGTTTCCTCTGCTCACAGTAATGCCAATGCTGCCTACGACTGCTCATGTACTTGCTGATGTTGTGCTGTTTCACAGCTTACTGCTCCCGAGACATTGATGGAAATTACGCAGGTTTGGCTAATCTAAAACTTAGGCATAAAAAGGCTAATTTGCTTTTTTTTTTTTTTTTTACGTTTCCTCCGTTTGGTATCAAAGCTCAAACAAGTTATAAATACCTAAATAACCCTCTAGACACTAAAATCTCCATATGACCTCCTCCTAGCAGTACACCACTGAGAGAAAGCAGAACAACAATTCCACTTTGCCTCTGTCCCAATATTACTCAACACTGTTCATATGTCCTTGTTAAAAAACAAGTTTCTCTTTTAGTGAATTTGCCTGTCAGCTAAAGCTTCATATTAGCTTTGTTTTCCTGGAGAACCAGACACATGTTTTGGTGAACATAGCAATGGAATGGGAAGTTATTGATAAGCACGGATGGACATCTCGCCAGAGGGGCAACGAGAAACAGGTGACCAAAAACTGACCAACTGTGTATAACATCCCATTCACGTGAATACTTCATATAAAAGTGGGAGATCACAAGGATCTCATCCCTTTTTTCCCTTTTGCTTATGGCTGACATTAGGAGAGGACCTTGCTCATTGTCTCTGCGAACTGAGGCTTAGAGACAGACCGAATCCAGCTCCGGTTGGCTGCAGAGTCCAGTCCAGGCCTTCGGGTGCCGGCTCTGCAGTTGCTGAGACTTTCAAGATTGGTTTTGTATATTTTGTATTATTTTCTCTATTTTATCAGTAGCATTAGTAAAACATTTTTAATGTTTCCAACTCTCTTCTCTCTGTCCTTCTTTCCCTCCCCATTGCCTGCCCTGAGTGGGAAGGGGGGAGAGGGAGGGGCAAAATGGGGAAGGTGGGGAGGAGAGGAGGTTAACAATACATCTGCCAGGGTTTGATTGTCACCCCGCAATCAAAACCCTTGATGTCATAAAACAATTTCCTACAAGAGAACCGTATGAACATCCAATAAAATTAATTTCACCAATATTTCCTATATGATTTCAAAACCAATTAATTGACTTTGGAAAAACAAATCAACAAAATAGCCTAGTTACACTATTATTGTTTAGCACTCTGTGATCATCATCGGCAGGTCACTATTCTAACAAATGCCACAGTGTTGTGAATGCTTGATCCTGAATTTTTAATAGCAGTGGAAGGAGTCCAATTTCAATAAGTGGCTTAAGCTGGATTTCCTGGGGACAGGGAGATACACGTCTATTTTTTAAACAGGTTTTAAAGCAATAAGCTCTTCTCTCCCATCCTGAAGCCAAAGTAGAGGATTTTGTCACACAGTGGGAAAACTTCTCACATTAAAAATACTATGATAAAATACCGTTTCTTTGCAACTAGAATCAAGCAAAACTGCCTCTATTCTGTTCCACGCCAGCAAGTCTTCCGCAGCGCACCCTTTGCGACCCAGTCATTTGAAGTTACAGGCAAGGCGGCCTGTTAGAGAAATGCCTATAATAAGAAGAAACTGCTGGTATATGGGCTGGAGCTCAGAGAGGATGTACTGAATTTAACACAACAAATATAACTCTAGCGTTATGCTAAGAGAGGAATATCAGGCCTTTTGTAACCACTGTGGACTTCATGATAAAATCTCAACACTACCTTAAATTTTGCTAAGCTAAACCATCCGCTAAGCATAGATCGTCCATTGCAGTCTTATAGAAATCTAAAGGAATAAAATCACCAGAGAGGACTTTCATTTCAAGATCTGAAATTCCAGGACACCACAAGTAATTTATTTTTACTAGTCAGTCCTAAAATGGAAGTATGACATGCACACATGAATACAAACTGTCATGCACCTGAGATGCGCCAATGTATTTTCATATAATAAGCAACTTTATTCTATCTTCCTGCCATCAGCCCACCTTTAGGTATCCAAGGGCTGTTCCCCAGTCCAGCAGCACCTGCTGGTGCCTGCAGTAGTGGGCCTGTTCTGCTACCACGCTGCTACAGCTATTATTGGCAAAGGAGGAGACACTGTGCACTAAGTTGCGCTTATTTTGTGCTTAAAAGCAGGAGGAGGAGGAGGAGAGGGTTGCAACACTGAGCAGGCAATTTTCCTGCCCTTTGCACAAACACACAGTAATGGAACTAGAGTAAAAGCTGCTTTTCCCTATGGGCACAAACTATCTTAAAGGAAAAAAAGAGCTGGGGACTTCAGCCTCATTTTCTTTCTCTACCATCTGAGTACTCTGCTGTGATGAAAGGTGAATGCTGTCTGATCCATTCTTCCCTGATCCGCTATCTTCCTCCTCAGCTCTGCAGTGGCAGAGCTGATACTTAATAGAAATCTGCTCTTCTTCAGCAGAAAGAACCAGCATAGAAAACTCTTGAGATACAGATTTGAAATAATAGCCATATTTTTTTGGCAGTCTAATTGTGTGGATACCCTGGCAAATAGTTTCTTGATCAGAAAATATGCCAATGAAGAAATCAAAATTAAATTTCTGTGCTATTTGCTGTTTACCTTTCAGAAAGGTTTTGGAGTTGGGATTTTTTTTTCCGCTCTGAGAATTTAAGTCTCTAGTTTATTTCTAAAAGTTCTCATCATGACATAGTGATTTCAGTCCCCCAACATATATACATATATGCAGATAAAAAGACCTGACTATACATTCATTCAAGAAAGACAAGATAAAAATGACAAAATACTATATGCTTAATTCTGTTTTAACTATTCCAGAAATAACTAAAGCCTGTAAAAATGCCAGTCGTTTTAAGTCAGTGAAATCAGGATCAAGTGCTCTGGTATTCTGTGTTTTTCCCAGAAGAAACACAGCATCGCTCCAGTGACAGTTACAGGGCAAAGCTTTCACCCTTAGCGTTCGCTTACCCCTTAGATTCTTGACAAAATCTTCTAGCTTCATTTTACGTTCCGGTTTCACGTTTGGGCTGTACATATCTGTGTTTAACAGTATGATGGCGAAAGCGAGAATGAAGATGGTATCAGGATTTCTAAATTGTCTCACAACACCCGGATTGCAGATACAGTATCGTTGGCTGTAAAAAAGCGAAGAGGGGAAGCCGTCAGAGCTATGAATTACTGTTCTAATTCCATCACATAAACCAACTGCTACGTTCCAGGGGCTGAGCAAGCCATTATTTGTGTTCCATACACATATTTAGCTTTCCGTCCACATATTTTCATAAGCCAGTCCTAGAATGTGGAAGGCTTTTGTCTTCTACTACCACATAACTTCACTTCTTAGTACAGATTCTGAGCTATGATAACTTCAGTATTTCATTTTTTTCAGTGACACAAGGTAAGAATACAGCATTAATTTTATTATTAATTATTAATAGCTGAGTGCCACATGATGATTTCCATCTCATACTGCCCTGGATAAAGTACATTTGTGTTAGTATTAATAAGTTAGTGCTTTTTATTCCACTATTGTTGAAATGCTTAATGAAAGACTGAGATTATATATACTCTAAAATGTATATGGTCTTATAATTCCACTCATATAAACTATTATATCCAAATACATTGAAAGAGACATTCAAAAATCCTTAAATAGCTTTGCAACTGATGCCAGAAAGAATTTTTAATTGAGAAACCTCACTATGTTAACACAAGATACATGAACAGCGCCAGCAAATAAAACCTCCTGTTTCAAACTTGGCAAAACCACCACAACCAACACTGTATGGAGCTCATGAGGACACTGCAAACAAGCAGAGGAGTAAGTGGAACACACTCAATGTCCCCAGTCCTCCAGCTGGACTGCCAGACAACAGGTTGCTGGTGACCAGAACAATTCACTTCAGCACCATACCTGAAAGCTTCAATGAGACGTTCGACTTTCTGGGCTTCTCCTTGAACACGGATATGAGCCTGAAATTTCCTGAGTGCTTCATCCAGTTCCATTGTTGAGAAGTCCATCTCATCCACAACACAGCTAGGAGAAAAACACATTGCCGTTGTGGCTTTTAATTCCTAACAACACAGTACTTTGAGACAAGACTTTGAGACCAAAAGAACGTTTCTATTTTCCATCTCTTGTAGAGATGAATGGAGGTTTTTTGAAACTTTCAGCAGCAATTGCAATAATTGTAGGTAAGGTGCAAAGGAAAGATTGCAAAGAATAGATCAATGAGAGTGTGTACATGTAAGCAGGGCCTTTCATGTTTGTTAACAAAATAGCTGCTGGAAGGACAAATGTTTGACCAATGTAAGTGACATACCATTGTCAAGACTAATTCTTGGTTTTGTGCTTCCAGGCTAATCAATTATTAGAATGACTATAAAAATAATAAAAGCTTATACTGTCCAAAATATCACACCTAAAATAGCCAGCAGCAAGCACGATAATCTGTACCAAATGGCTGTGCTTAGGAATGTTCTTACGTACTGTGAAAAAAAATGATCTTGCATGGATACTCTCTTATAATTAGTGTAATTCTCATTTCCCCATCATTTGCCATGTCTTTCAGTTAACGTTTATGGAGAAATAACTACTTTCTTCCTCTGAAAACACAGTGCTGATAAAAAATGAAAAAAGGAACCACTTGGATATAATCAACAACATGAACTATGACATTCTAACACTTTGCTTAAAGACTACTTTTAAATCAGAAACTTTTAAGTTTCCTTTCTTTAAACTTGCCTTTAGTTTTTAAATGACCAGACATGAATCACGGCAAGTAACAGCACCGTAATGCAGAAACCATAGAAAACAAGCACAATCCAGTTTTAAAAGCCCTTCTTAAATGTATATCTATACCATGATAAATCAAGTCACACTTTTCTTCTAGTACCGTTGTGGCCAACACAGATTAATACCAAAGCAATTTATCCACTTCACCTCGAATATTTTTCCTGTTACGCAGAAGCACAAGGAAAGAAGCAGACAAGCTGTGCCTTTCTCACACCCTTTCCAATCCACACCTAAAAGCCTATTATCAGTTCTGCAATAACACTCACAGTCTTACCACCTATTGCAAGTCCTGTAACACTTTCAAAATCTCTTTTCTCCTTCGAAGGTGTAAAGCACATGTGCAGACAGGCTGGAGTCAAAATGAAGGAATTAGAGCAATTAAGAACCCCCAGAAACACCCTGGCCAACAACATCATGGGGAGGGGTCTTAATCTCTTTTCTGATATATGGAGACAGCAGATACACCACCGCGGTCAATATTCTTAACTGGAACCAGTACTTTCCTGCAATATTTCAAAATAGTAACCAAAACTTTTCTAGTGGCTATGTAATGAAAAAACTAGTTGCTTTGGCTAGGTCAATACAGCAAAAGGAATCATGAAAGTAAGACCAGACATACTTGTTTAGCTTTTTTTTTAAACAATGGCGAATAAAATTATAACTGTTGATAATATCATGATCATAATGATAGAGAGAACATGATTAAATGGGCTGTAGTCAGTGCAGGAGAGCCCGAGTCCACACACATGGTGGGTGAGAAAGCCCGTGCACATCCTCACTGCACCCGGGCAGGTCAGAGCAAGAAGCTGCCAGGCTTCACCACATCACCTGAAACTTCTCCCTGGGAACCAGCCCCTGCCCACCACCTCTCGACAAAACGCAGGCAAGAAGAGTGGAATGTACCATTTGCTGGGTCACCGCAGCCAAACTGCCGGGATTCTCTGCGGTACCATTTGCCTGTGCTCTTGAGCATAACCATGTAATGAACTGAAATGATAGACTTCCATAGAGAGTAACACAACATCATACTCTCCCTCTCACACTTAACAGTGTTCTTTATGATGGTTTTATTTTATTCTTTCTTTGAGTGACTGCACTTTTGTTTCCTAATGCAAAGTCAAGCCACTGTTGGTGGTCAGGCCCTCAGCTACATCCCTATGACATCGAGCACTGCTTGGTCAGGCCCTCAGCTATATCCCTATATCAAGCACTCCTTGGTCAGGCAGGGACAGAAATCGGAAGCTCACTGCAGGAACAGCAGTGTTTTGGGAAGCACGTCTGATGTCCGCAACGCCGGCTACGCCGGCCACACGTCACCCAAACAGTGCCTTTACAGTCCAGCTACCACCAGGTAGCAACTGCAGTAGGCTCAGAATGCAGGTCTTGGTCAAAGATTTAGGCTTCTAAGCTCCAGTGATAAAAAGATTTCAAATAGTTGAAATACTGTAATTTACAGGATTTGGGAAACCTGAACACAAATCAAAGTCAGTCACTTGAAATTAAATTGTGTAACAGAAAAAGGATCATCTTTTAAAATAGCTTTTCTATGTGACAGCCTGGAATTATTATCAGTTCAACAAAACCTACCTCCAATCTGTAAATGTGATATTTAACATGAAATGCTATTCTGTTGTCTCTTTTTAAGAAAAAATACACTGTTCCTATGTGCAGACAAGGTTCAGAACACTGTCAGGAGAACTGCACTGCTTACAGGGTGTTCCTCACCCCAAAGCATAGGTGAAACAGTTTATTTAAGAACAGATTAATTTCAATAAAAGGATTGTTGTGGGGTTGTAGGTAGGTGACTATGACCTACTCTTAACAATTCACCTCATCGTGGATACAGCATCTGGCTTAGCAGAGACACACTTCTTACCCATATTCTACTAGTTTGTTTGAGACAGTGAGGGGAAACAATTTGTTCAAGATCAAAAAGTGAATCACCTAAGATTATTTATAATCTCATCCTGGACTTGTACTGTTTTCTTTTAAAGAATTAGAAGACATGCACTCTTTGGAAAGTCTTCACCTTAGTCTGACTCATAATTGCAAAATCCAGACGATTATTACAAGCAGCTAATGATGCCTCGTGCTGAGCAGGGATTGCATCAAACCCAAGCCCTATTCTATTACTGCGTACTGTAAGGCTGGCTGCCACCCGTCCCCGCGTGCTCGGCTATAGAGCTTCTCCCAGTGCTTTCTGCTGCGTGTCAGACCGCACAAGGCACAGGAAAGAAAGAGAAGACCTCTAAAAAAAGGTCTGCGGCATATGTACACAAGCCATTAGCTGCATTACTACTGTGTTCAGGCTTGCAATTTGAGGCACATAAGTCCTGACAGCATAACAGCAAGGCCAGGAACGTGACCAACATCTTTGCAGTGTGAAGCTGATGAGAGCAGTCTATAAGAAATATGCACAGAAAATATAACCTGTTGTCAGACACTTTCTATCATGATACCATAACCTTAAAAAAAGAGCACACCCCTAAGGCATACATGTTTTAAATGAACACCTTCTTAAAATAACTTAATTTTTGGTCTACTCTGTATATAATGTAACTTTATGGCCAAGCTGCTAAAAGTCTAATTTTCTGCTTTGAACGTCTTTGTTTTTTTAAAACAGTTTTTGTTTTTGTAATCTTTTGGAAAAGAACAGTTTGTATAGATCTTGTCAGCATATGCCTGCACACGCTGCAATCCCTGTTTATCTAACATCTGAGCCATTTGGCTGCACTAATTATTTTCATGTTCTGCTACTGATGAAGCCTTATGTTGCATATAATATTATTTTGTTTCATTCAGTAAATTATTAGAGAGCCCAAGGAAGGAAAAAGACTTTGAAACAACATCCTTTAACACCAATAAAATTGAAACATAAATTTAGCGTAAATGTACATGAATACAGGGAATATAAATCCTTTTAAGTACCTTGCTGGATCAAAATGAAGCAGTAACTTAGCTGGAAAGCAAAGAAATAAGTATTTGCTCACGTGCCTGTTTTCTTTCTTAACCCTTAGCCTGGTTTCACCCTCCTTCAGAAGAGGCAGAGACAGGCACAGAACATTCAGAGACCATTCCGGCCTCTAGCTCGATGAAGCACTTACTGGCACATTCAAATACGCTCAGCTCCTCCCCACACGCAATACTCACTCTAATACATCCCGGTTGAACTGTTTTTGCCGATTTCCCAAAAATTCTCCAATCATCTGTCTGCTGAGACCTTTCCTCTGCAGGAGAAAGTGGGCGACGCCGACTGGAGTGTCCGGCACAAAACCTCGCTCAATCAGGTACTGGACTCCTTTCTCAGGTTTTCTAAGGAGAAATGAAAAAGCAAAACTATTAATTTTCTTCCATTGGACCTGAAGGCATCTGATTAAAATTCTATGACAATTTTACCAACCACTTTTGACTAATGTACTACTAGTATGGGCTAGTGTAGTTTCAGGAGAAATGTAACTCTCCCGTAGAACATACCATTAATAGCTTACTAGCTTTGAAACACAGCTTTGCATGTTATTACACATTTCCCTGCTCCATAACCCTTCCCAGAGAAGCTTTATATGCAAACAGCTTCAGGCATGAAAGTCAAAACACTTGTCAATGCAAAAGACAAGCTTTAAGCTTTTGCTACTAAATGCTTGTGTTGCTGGGAGAGATGGACCTTCCAGAAACTGAGCTAAAAACCTGCTGCTGAACCAAAGAACGGCCCTGACCTCCCACTCCCCTGCTGGCAAAAGTTAACCTTCAAGTCAACCTTATAGAACAACAACATCCGAAGAGGTAGAACTTGCAAGCTGAGAATCCAAAAAATAAAGGGGAAAAAGAAAAGCCTGTCATGCAGAAAAAAGCAATTAACAACACACCCATTGCCCCAGATTTCCCTCTTTCATAGTTTCTTGAGTATTTTACATCTCTTTGTACATTACCGCTAGATTTAGCTGTAACTATTTTCCAATCTCAAAACAAAGCAAGCTGAAGCTACTAATTTTAATGTATTAAGAAGCATATGTTGGGGAGGAGGCTTGGGGATGGAATTGATTTCTGGCAATGAAATGCACTTCTTATAAAGGCAAATGCTGCTTATGTTTTGAAGTGGTGTAAAATTCCTCTCACAGCACATATTGTGCACTGTCTTCCAGCAGTGTGATACCACAAACAATCATTATTTCTTTTAAAGATATTAAAGGGTATCTTCACAGAACCAGTAATTCATCATCATCTTTATTTTGTAAGGAATGGCAATATAATGTCCACCTGTCCAAGTGAACGGTTTGCAGCACACTGGATGACCTGAAAGATACGTCCTTTAAGGCAAGCAAAGCACTTCCAAAGGACAAGGTGACCATACTATTTTTGTAAAAGGTTCATCATACAACCATAACCCCTCCTTAGGGCTTTTAATTGCAAATAACATCACTAAATGCATCACCATTCAGCTGTCCTGTTCTTTTACATTACACTTAATACCCTATTAAGAATTAGATAGATCAAAGGAATATATTATATAATTTAATCAAAAGGGAGTTCTCAAACCTCCGTTTCTTGCATTGGGCTTTGTGGCTCTTTTCATCTTAAATAAGATTACACATATGGTCATCTTCTAAACGCAATCTTGTAAAATGAATCTCCTTCAACACTCAAAAAGTACCCTTTTTCTTGTTAAGTAACATAACTGCTACGTTCATACGCTTTTGAGTTGTACTTCAGAAGCCTTAATATTTCTGAATTTCAATTCAAAGCATCCAACAAAACCAGGAATAGTTTTCTCAGTCCTGCTTTTCAGTGAGCTACATTTGTCTGTAAGGTTCGGAAAGTTCCTTCCCAGCAATCGTCAAAACAGAAAACAAAGAACGTGGTCACAAAGTACAATTTGATCCAAAGATCACCTTTACTTGACATATAGAAAATGCTGGATTGTTGGTTATTGTACTAAACCACAACTTGACTTCTTATCACTCCCACAAGCCTGAGCATTTAAAACCATCACAAAGGAGACACATAATTTATTTTGCATCAGTTCTGAAGTGGTTGTACAATTTTACATAAGCCAGGGTCTGCTTCTTCACATAAGAAGCTCTGCTTCTGGTTTGGCAATTGAAATCACATTATTCAGATAACTTTATGTAAGGCTCCAAAAGGAGCTCAAAAACCCATTTGACAACACACACTGGAAGCCAAAAGCTCTTTTCCCATTGATTCCTCCTTCATGCCGCAGTGAAGCAACAGGAAGTTTGGCAGTGTCTGTTTATTTGACAGTAGTCTAACTTGTAGTAAAAGTTGTAACACGGAAGCAATGTAAACTCTGAACTGTAATCGCATGAAAATATTACCTGAAAACTCCGAACTGTAAGAATGAAGACTTCCCTTACTCTTATCTTTATTTGATGTATCAAACTGTGGTAGCAGTGGCATAACCTTCAGAGTAACAAACGTAAGAGTAATTTCCACAGGGAAGAAACTTCTTTTCCCTTTCCTTTTCCTTTCCTCCCCTTCCCTTTCCTTTCCTTTTCCTTCCCTTCCCTCCCCTCCCCTCCCCCTTCCCCTTCCCCTTCCCCTTCCCCTTTCTCTCTGTCTTTTCTTTCTTTCAACTCTGACCCACTGAATTTGCCAACTAGAGATCAATAAAATGCTGTCATGTTATTTTGAAATCTGTCCTTTAAAAACTGTTAACTTTGTTGTTCTATTCCAGAAAAACACTTGTAAACCTGGAGAATATGACCAACCTCAACTGAAGAGCTCCGTGTGGGCTGAGCCCAGCCGCCGGGCAAGCCCGGCTTAAGCCAGTAGAGAGATACCGCTACTAATAAAGAACTCACTGGGCCTTCTCCAGGGAATTTCTAACAGGCATTGAGATGAGAACTGTAACTTTTAATTTGATCTTTCTTTGAAGGTTCCGACAGTCATCGCTACAACGGGGATACAGGATTTCTTAGGCAAGCATTAGGAGGACAATTGTTCTTCAAGACAGGAGCTGTAGCTTCAGGTCATCTTTGGGTACCTTGCCCTGAGTAATGCCAGTCTATAGTGGAGTATCTGCTAAAGGGCGGTGTAAAGGATGAGCAGCCAGGGGAGGCTGGTACCGCTCTGGAGCTGTCGGGTACCACTCACTGAGCAAGGCAGCACACCATGTTTTCAGTTTTCCTATTAGCAAAGCAAATTATTTGCTCACAGGAGAACTCCAAAGGTTAAGAGTTATATGGGGAGGTGCACAAATACAGTTCTAAATAAAATTTGTTTCTATGGCTAAATGTATTAAGTATCAGAGGAAGATAAACTTTCTTATGCAATGGGTATCTCCCTAGTTTCCCATTCAGCTCATAAACACTGATTTTGGTTTCTGTTCTGGAAGTCTAGCTTGCCAACAATGTCTCTTCATATTTCTATTTTTGATGACCTGAAACCTTGAATTCGTTCAATATTCTTGATCAAGAAATTGAATTTAATTTTATCAAACATCTTATTGAAAGAACAATCTCCCTTCTGTTATTTTAATCACCTTGCGAGCTGGGCAGGCTGGTGGTTTATTGCTGTGGTAGAGGCTTCCTCCACACCAGCTGGGACACTCACTTATTCCACAGGAAAAGTACTTAACAGAAAACTGTGACTTTGTCAGAGCATTCTGAAGTGCTGTGAAATTTAACCTAAAGACTGAAGCTAACAACAGGTTAAGGGAAAAATGTACACAATAGTGCCTTTCCTCTCTGTCTTTAAACCAAAGAAATATTTTCCCTATTTTTAAATTTGGACAAATTGAAGTACTAGACGGGTTCATGACAATTTAAGTCATCCCCAATATCACAGATTTCAGATATTACTAAGCATGAAGGGTTTTCCTCTTAAATGCACAAGAGGACACACAGGTTGTGGTGCTGACTATCGGCAAACTCCCAGAAACGCATTTGTTCCTTCCCAATGAAAGGCAAAAACCCCCAGGCAGCTGACAGGGCTCTGGGAGGGCAGCTTTTAAAAGCCAACAGGGATTCTACTGCTGGTAAACCCAGCTATTTTATATTGCACAAACTTTCTTTTTCACCAAACCCTAATGTTCCTGAAGTGTATGACTGGGTGTGGAAGGGAGTGGGACACGAGAGGGCCATGGACATCTGATACAAGTTATCCCCGTTATCCTCGCAATGGAGCGCAGACCATTTTGTACTTGCAACTAAGAGTCTTTTGTGATTAGGAAAATTCCCAGTGATGGTTTGTTAATTACTCCTGCCAATAACACGGAAGATGAGAAGTCTATAAATAGCAATTGTTGAAGCTGCATAAGCAGAGCATTTATTTTCAGATTTGAATGCATTAACTAATATCAAAACACACCCTCTAAAGATAGCACCTTACATAGCTGATAATATACATAGAAAACTCTTCATATTTACAGATTGCTTCCAAAATAAAGCTTAAAAATGTGTTCTATTCCAAAAAATAAGCAAAACAAAGAAATACAACCCCCCCCACACACCAATCAGCAAACAAATCAAAAGGAATCTACTGAGAGGAAGGGAAAAAAAAACAAGTAACACAAAAACGTGTGCAAAAACATATTTACGTAAGATTCTCAGATGTTGCATGAAGGGATAAGGAATTTTCCAGAAGCTGATTAATAATGAGACCTCTAGGATGGTTTAGGAGAAAGTTATGGAGAAAGTAATGGAAACTTCAAAATAACAGATCAAACCCATTTATTTTAATCAGCACACTTCTGAGAGAGTACTGGGCTGCTCCAGCCAAAACATTGGCTGTGTGTTTCTGAAGATGGGTTGGATCCTGCAGCGATTTCTGCAAAGTGGCATCTTTAAGAGGAAGCAAATGGCAGGAATGAATAGGGCAAAAATCACACATGGACAACAGTTTAACAAACACCACAAAAAAATACCACAAAAACACCACCCCCAAAACCAAAACCCATTCCCTCAAGAGCCAAGACACCAGTAAATCCCTGCACATCACTTCTGTTTCCCCTCCTCCCTGGGCACAATACTAACTAGAAGGAGATGGCTTATTTATTTAGCAAGTTCTACGTGCAGTACTGAAAGCATAAATTCAGTGGAGGTTCATATAACTTGCTGACATTTGTGTGGATCTCATTAGAGCGGTGGTTTGTTGGGAGTTTATAGCTTGTGAAGCCAAGGAGGACTAGTGGGTTTTTTTCCTTTAACAGCTATGTACATTGAATCTGAACAAGTCACAAAAGGTCAGTATGTTCAGGAGGTTTGCTAATGTGATTTACAAGGCTCTCCTAAAAATGAGTTCTCCTTTGGAGGGTGGGGTAGAAGGGATGATCATGGGTAATAATAATGAAGTGGGTACATTCCTGAGAGAAGTGCCCCTTATCCAAGCTAGAAATATATAAATGAAAAAAAAAAAGAATGGTGGTCATTTTTTCCTTACACTAAAACCTACATGTATATAAGCAGCATAGTATCTTTAGAAACATACTGCATTCCTAATACTTTTATTGTCATGAACAAATCAGCGAGTAGAGTAGTGATCCAGACACGTATAATTCTGAATGTATCATTACTTGTTGCAATTAACTTTCACCTGGTCGGAGGAACCACTGACAGACAACTTTAGGATACGTGTAGTTACAATCATTTATACCACCTGAGAGTATTATCAACCTGTAAAGATAATCACAAAACTAGCTGTTACAGAAAATCCCCATTGCCAGTGATAATAAACCAGCCCTAAAGCTCCATGAATTATTAATATGGACTGTCAATATTACATAACTCCAGTCCATGGTTTGACGTTTCCTTTGCTTGAATTGTCTTCAGAGGTGCCCAACACCTGCTGGAGTCTGAGAGCAGGAAAGGGACAGGCACACAGATTGCCCATTGAGCCACCAGAGGAAACATGGGTAGAAATACATCAACTTATGCTGTAAAGTAACACCAGTGGTACTTGGGAAGTGCAGCTTTGCATTACCCCGATATTGAGAATGTTATCTTTCAAATTGTAGGAAACACTACTTTTGCAAAAATACTGCAGTGAATTTAGAAAGTGAAATTCGTAGAGGAAAAGCTTTTAGTTGAATTCTAGATGGTACAAAAGAGATGAGCACAGATTTAGCATTTACTGTTATCTACCAGTCTTACTGGTACAGCCAGTCCTAGTGCAAAACAAGCCCATTAAACCTGAGCACTGCAGCTGGTGAGTGCTTCAGCGGCAGCAGCAGCACTGGCAGCAGCAGCGCTGGTGGTGGCAGCACTGGTGGTGGCAGTGTTGGCGGCAGCAGTGCTGGTGGCACTGGCGGTGGCAGCACTGGCAGCAGCAGCACTGCAGCAGCAGCACTGGCAGCAGCAGCACTGGCAGCAGCAGCACTGGCAGCACTGGCAGCACTGGCAGCACTGGCAGCACTGGCAGCAGCCAGTGCTCTCGCTGCTGTTGCTGACAAACCAGCCTCCGGCCAGCCGGGCTCCCCCACGCTGCACAGCCAGCTGCACAAACCAAGCCCCGGTGCGGAGAAAGCGCCCGTGCCCACCCTGGCCAACAGGACTACCTCGAAAAGAAACATTCAACAAAACCACAGTACAAAAGTGTCTAAAGGCTTCCCTATTTCTGACTTGCCAAACATGTAAAGCTTACAATCATCCAAAACCACATGAAATTTTTTGTATTTCCCTTTAGGTACTCAGACAATAACAGAGCTGTAAAATGGAAGCATTACTAAACAAGCAAGGACAGAAAGCAGCTTGCCCAAGCCTAAATTTCCAACACCAAGCAATGCCAAAAGTATCTTTGGAGGTAAACTAAAGGTCTATACACACCATGTAAATAACCACAAACACACCGTTCTTACAGCCTTCTCAGACAAGCAGGACAAAGCCAGCTTGACTGAACATGAGAAATGAGAAGCTTGGTGAAGCAACTAGAAAGAACATCAGTATTTCGGCAGGCACATCTGTGCTTTTTAGATTCTCGTCTGCGTTTGGGCACCCACACACACACGCTACACTGAAAGGAGCATAAGCTGAGAGAATCCAGAAAACAAGCAAACCAGAACTACAAACATTTCCTAGAGGTTGTCAACACCGCGAACAGAAACAGGTCACAAACCTGCTGCTGCCAATCTTTTCAGGTTGGGGGTGAAGAATTTAATGCAAATATGATGCCAGCCCTCTGTTAAAAGAAAATAATCTTCCTTGCCTTTGATACTAGAGATCCCATTTTGAAAATGTTTACAGTTGTCTCGAAACTAAGCACTAGTTTAACATTAAAATTCAGGGAAGGTTTTTTTAACAGGGACAATCTAAGACTTTTCTTAGAATCATTTAAGTTAAATATTTTTAAATAGCCAATTGGCAATAAGAAGCTAGTTGAACATTCAAGCAAGCAGCTAAATTTTGTTTCTATGGTTGTATTTCTTCCTTTACTTTGGCTGAATATCCTACTGCTGCCACAACAAAGGTAGGAGAATCACTATGGCTATTTGAAACATCCTGGGAAATAAGAAAACAACTCAATAACCCTAAAATACTACCAAAACTAGCATCAGCTTGTCAGAGCTCACGCAGCTCTGCAGCAGCACAAGAAAGACTGAAAGGAAAACTGACTGGGAAGCCTGATCTGTGCCTTCCTCACGCTACACAACCCGGTCATGAAGAGAAAGAAGAACCAGGTGTAAACTGCATCTTCTGGTAATTACAAGAAAGACTCTCTGGCTTAGGAAAATAAACCAAGAAACAACACATTTCTCACAGCTTCTCTGTATCTCATGGAAACGGGGAGAAAGTTATTCACATTATTTGGGCAGGAGCTCTAAAGTTTCCCCCCAAGTGGGGAAGACTTCTCCCCACTACATTATGGTACATTAATCTTCTCAGTCTTGAGTGAGCTTCCCAAGTTCATTCAAGACTAAACCAAAAAACTACCACCACCCATGTAAAGGTCACAGCTTACTTGCAATTACGCCAAATTACCCGGTGTAATCTCCATTCAGTGAAAGTTCATTTATATTCATGTCACCCACAAAAGAATTTACTAGGAAGTGATCTCAGTGCCCAGTTCTATTTGGTGGGGGAGCAAAATAAAGAGAGGAAACTCTGTGGACAACCTTTTGCACAAAATCGGGCAAGTGACCTGAACAGTTCTATCTGATCAATCAGTTTCCTTATGCCACCATTTCCTAGTGAAGTGCTAGGAAATTATACATCAAACATCAGTGCTGCTCACTGAGCGTTTAGGTTTGTCTGAGTTGATTACAAAATTGTAAAAAGTGTATGAAAGCTAAAGTGTCCAAGCAGAAACTCTGGGCTATTCTAATAAAGGAGGAAAAACAGAGTTTAAAGCTATTTTGGAAACAGGATTTTTTAGGTATGAGAAGTGTCAGCCTTGAGGAACATTTAGCACAGTGAGGAGGATCCTAAGGCGCACCCCGAGCAGTTGCACTGCAGTAGCGGGCGAGCCCCGGCCAGCGAACCAACCCTGAGTCACGGTGCTGGAGCAGGTTCTGTAGATCCTCATTACTCCCTCTCTTGGCAGTGGACAGCCTTTGTTATTTTTCCTGCTGCTTCCTTCCTTGCAAGAAAGGAAATATTTTAGTTAAATAAATGGACTAAAACAGTCTCTGAGGATTTCTCACCTCCTCTGACCCCTTCGCATCTCTGCGTTTCTCGAGGAGCAGGGAAAAGAGCTTGGAGCTGCCAGCAGAGTAAAACATACTCCACTTTGAGACAAGACACATGAAAAACCTGCTGGCTCTCTCAGAACTATTTGCCAGGGCTGGCTGTTGCTTTCATGTTTATGCAGCTGCAGTCAGGAGTGACACATGAAGATGACTATGTCCTTGAAATTGAGGAACAGCTCCTGTCTTAATATTTTCTAGTGTCCCTGCCCTAAATTCTCTTTCCACACCCTCACCCCAGTTACACATAACAGAAGCACTTCAGCTTCAATTTCTGCAACTCTGCTGACTATAAATGGGAAACACTGACAATCACCTTTACCTTAAAAGGGATAGCTCTTAAATTTGCAATGCAAAAGTACTGTTTAAAGATCTCCAGATTTTCCATTTACAGATCCACCAAACCCCAATTCAGTAGATGCGAATTTTTAAACAGGAAGAAAGAGTTGGTGCTGCCTTCACTTTTCCTTAACTCTTCTTCCAAGGGTTCCTTACACAGCTTTCCCAACTTCCTATTCAAACTGGCCGCTGTATGCCTGCAAAGGCAGCTGGTCACATTTTTCACCCCCAGAACTTGGTCAGTTGAGATTTGGGGGCAGGGGTAATTCTGGCATCCAGAGTCATATCAGATGGCTGTCTGGGAGCTGCTCACCCAGTCAAATTCCTCCATTCACAGGCTGATTTTCTAAAAACCGGCCGTATCCTGAGCACGCACCCTGGCATTGTTAGAGCAAAGCGGTTGCCGATTCCTGGCACGTAGCAGCGGGAGCCGTGTGCCCAGAACGCGCGAGGGCAGGCGGAGCTGGCGGCGCGGATGAGGTAATGGCTCCATCCCGGTGCCAGGGACGCTCGCACACAGTTTCTGCTGCTCGCAGAGCAGCCTTGCGACAGCTACATTTGCTTTCAACATTTGGTACAGTTTACACTCCCTTTTAATGGCAAAAAAGGGAATCCTTGTGCACATATTTGAAGCCAGCGTTTAAATACACTATTGGTTGAATTCTCAGAGTTAGACATTTCAGCTGTTTCTTATAGGTGGGACATAATGCATACTAATTAAAGCACCCATTTTGGAAAAAAAGGAGGAAAAATGGGTCCTCGGGGAGAAAAGATAAAACATGCACAGAACAAAGCAAAACACACAGAGCTTTTTTTTTTTTTCCCCTTTGGGTGTTCTCACTTAGGGCTAAACGTTTTTAGAAATAATGAGAGTCACACTAAGAACATTCTTCTCTTCTTACTAACTCCTCTGCATGTTAGAGGACAAGCTACATGGAGTGCTTTGATTTTAATTTTTGTTGGAACTCTCTGTGGCTGAATAATCTGCAGTCCAGATGTTGCAACAACAGTAAAGTCCCTCTCTGCTTAATAAAATAAAGAAATACTTAAATTAACATTCCAAGGAATCTAGGCATGTTTTAAAGAGTCTGCTCCTGGAATTAGTAAACAATTCACATCAACAGTGATGTTTCAATTTTGAATAAAATCATCTCCATCATGCAATAAATGAAGCCGATAGGGTCAAAAGACGATACATCACTGCATAATGCAAACAGATACTCATGCCTTCTTAGCTCTGTTAATAAACCCTTTGAGAGAACTCAGGAATAGTGGGAACCTTGACAATAACTCCTCATAAAAGAAGCTACAGAAAACTCTCCAGAACAGTATGCTGTAATGGGCTGAGGACACACAGGGAACAGTTTTCCATCTGTCACTACCCTTCCCAGAAAGCAAGAGAGGACAAAAAAGGGGGGTGGGGAATGAAAGTCATCTGGGAAAACTTATTGTAAAAATATTTATAGCCTAGCCTCTGTTCTAGCAATGTTAAATGGCCTTATGTTCGTTTACCTCCAAGATGTATGTGCAAGATTAGGCCGTAAAACCTTCAACAAAACACCACACCAAAAAAGCCTTTAACAAAATGATGCCATAGCAGAAAAAGCAGAGCAGCGTGGTGGCAATGGCCCATGAGATGGACTGCACAGGCCCTCTCCACCAGCAACAGCAACAACTGGCACCAGCACAAGCAAGACTGGTTCCCATGGCGAGAAATCCCAGTGCCGCAGGAATGCTGCCAGATAAGAGGACACTTAACTGTGCCTTCTGCTACCTGATATCCCAAAGGAGATACTAAATATGATTCTAGTCTCTGCTAGATTAGCAAATGAGTCTGAGAAATGCAAACTTTTATCTCCCATATTTTATACTACTAGGCACAGTCACATCAGCTTTTCAAACCATTCTAACGCTCTCCAAGTTTTGTCGAAAACACTTTATTAATACAGAAAGTGTTTGTGTCTGCTGCCCGAGAAAAAGCTGAATAAGCGCTACACTGTCCTGCATTCCACATGGCCCAGCTCAGTGTGTCACTGCAGGCTGGGAGATGGGAACTGAGGATGGTGTTATCAAGAGACATACCTGGTGGCCACAAATACTTGGAAAGGAGCCAGACTTAGCACCACGGCCATGGTGGCACACGAGAAGGGAACACAGCAATGTCCTTCTTCCTACACACAGCTCTGCACAGAATTACAGTCTGCTACTGCCGACCGCAAAGCTGCCTCAAGGGCAGGACATGTTTCCTCAGACTACTGAGGTTAAAAACCATTTGGTCCTGTTTAATCTGTCAGACCCATCCATGCATGGATAGCAGAATGGAACCTGAAAATCCTACCAGATTGGGCCGCAATAACTGGCAAACCTGGTATTTCCAGTCTGCAGTCAAAACAAACATAGGAATCAAATCACAGCCCTTTTCACTTTTTTTTTTTAAGCAGCAGTCAAAAGCGCTCTTGAAGCCTTGTTTATAAGCAAACCAGTCTCAAAGGCTGGATTTGCATTGGCAGGGTTTGAAGCCTGCAAAATAAACCTTTCTAGGTAGTGTTTTTCTTCTGCCTGTGAGGAAGGAATGGTTTCCAGTGCAGTTTCTCCCAGACTACAACCCTTTCAAACTGCACTGAAGAAAATGCCTAATTCAACACAGTTGGGCTCAGCAAGCTGCCCTGGGAGCCCCTGTGCTCTGGGCCTGCACCTGCAACCCTTCCTTTTGGAAGGCAATGAATGGTAGCTCACCATCTGACAGCCCATTGCCAGGGTGAAGTCACTGCTGCCATTCAAAACCAGGAGAATGTACAGAAGCTCTTACTTTGTTGCAATTTCTTTGGCAGAAATCATTCCGTTTGGGTGACACTTTACATGCCGGTATAGCAGATGCCACAAAACTTCTTTAAAAAAATATACTTATTTAATCAACACTAAGGTTCCAAATCGAGTGTCACATTATAGTTAGAGATTCTATGATCAAGTGATGTGACTACTAGAAAAATGGTTTTCAATTACCTACATTTTTTTTTTTCTCTACTGTCCTGTGTTCTCCATTCTCTAAGGACATTTGTGCTACTAATGTTTTGCTTTATGATGGTGCTGAAGTCAACTAGCCCACCAGTTGTGCTCAAATCTCACTCCATCCATAACTGGCTACTCTAATAAACAGCCTCTGGTAGGAAAACTGCACTTTGGCTTCTGAAAATTCTTATTGTAATAGGAAAGCCAGAATAATTATAAGCATCTGTTGAAATTTCAACTGTGAGAATAGTGACCTTCCATGCTGCTTGAAACTTCATCCTTTCAACACTCATAGTGAACAAAGCAAAAATATTTTCTCTAATACAATTCATGCACCTCTTTAAGGTTCTAAACTCTTTGCATTTCAGCCAAGCTCCATGTACAAGAAAGAAATAACATTATTATTTGTTAATTAAGGTTTGAGATTTTAATTTCCAAGAAAGATTTCAAAGATGCAATGAAATTAATTGGACTTCTCGTAAAAGACATCTTTAAAATTTCTTCTGGTACATGCTGACACTTGGAAAAAACTTGACTTCTTGTAATAGGTAACTTCAAAGCCACTTGTTTGAGTTCTGCACACAGTCCTTCCGCACGGGTGGAGCACACATCCTCTCAGGAGCTCGCTGCCAAGACTTGTGCTACTCCCTCATTTGGTGGTCATAAATGTGTCATGACACATGCCATGTCATGAGAGCGAAGCTGCAAAGCTGGGACTGATTTGCAGAAAGTCCCCCTGACCTGCAGACGCCTCTCCCGGCCCGTGTCAGACCAGCCCGGGCAATCCTCCTTCACGCTGTGCCGCATGTGCAATAGCAGCATTCGGCAAGGGAACTCACACCTAGGGCACGGCTTTCTTTTCAAAAACACCTGGACGCACAAGATGCTATGACATACTTCATGTGCCGAGAACAATGAGCGTGATGCTCAGAAGTTAATTGAAACCAATGCACCTGTACAGCACATATCTCAATGGAAAAAGAAATCATCACTGGTAAATCCTGGCAAGTGCCTGAACACAATCTCTGTCCCTTCATTGACCTCACAAAATGCAATCTGCAATCCCACCTGATACAGTCTTAGGAACCTCCTTCTGAACTTTTTAAAAAATAAAGATTTGGAAGTTTTCCAGGTCCCTTTTCAAAGGGTTTACAGATTCAAGCGCATCACATTCTATGATGGTTCAATACCTGACATAGCACAGAAGGGAAATAAGGCTATTAATGAAAATGTCACCATCTGCGGACTTGAAGCACCATAATCAAAACCAAGATACATGGGATACTGGAGGACTATCTGAGCTATAAATAGAATCAGAGTGACTTAGCAGAAGGTAACAAGAATCTTCAGGTCTCTATCAATACTGGAGATAAAATAGGGTGGGGGAAGGAAACAGCAAACAGCAAAAGATGAGGCACAGAGGAGCTGGCGGGAGTGCTGTCTTTAGAACTCACTGCTAAGAAACTGCAAGTCACCTTGCAAGCAGCCAGCTGAGAAAAAAGGTTTCTCTTTGTTCGAGTCCATTCAGCAAGATGACTTAGATGTGTTTCAAGTAACAGTCTCTATTCTTCTCTATTCCTGATGTTTATTTTTCACTTTCAGCTTCCTACTGATAGGGCACATGATTAGAAGCATGTGACAATTTCCAGTGCTCTCTCTCATCTCCGCTTGCTGCTTGAGCACTTCAATTCACCTTTTTTCCTACACCCTCCTGCAATTGACTCAAAAGACTGTATTATCAAGCCTGAAGTTCACTGATCATTGACTGCTTAAGGCTTAATTACAGTGCAAAAAAAGAGCAAACACTGAGACTTTTAAATGTCAGCCAAACAGCATCAGCACCTTCCTCCTCACCCCTCACACCACGGATGTTAATGTTTTCAAACCTTCTAAAAAAAGCAAATCGATATATTCTTCTACCCAGTCTACTTCATGAGCAGCAAACGCTGCAGACATCCTATGATTTACATACTTCCAGTTGGTTAAAAGCTTCTGTAAAAGCCAATTAAATGTTTGCGAAGATGAAAAAAAAACCAACCTGAACGTTTTTACAGCCAAACCTGGCCAATCCATACTTCCTATTGTAAGGCACAGCCTCACGTGATGGCATCAAAAAGCTTTCATTATCTGCAATGTTCCAACATATCATTATACGATGAACCACTGACCTATTAATCAAACGAAACAAATCACAGCACCGCAAGCTGAAAAGAAGGGCTGGACTCACTCGAGCTGCACGAGCCAGCGCAGCAAGGTCTACGGCAGCACGCCCAAATAGCTATTAGCTCTTCAGAAGCTACACAATTTTCATCGAGAACTCCTGAAGTACTCTGTAGAGAATCCCAAATGCTTATACAAACACTGTGAGCTGCTAACAATATTTTAAAGAAAAATAGGCAAAAATTTTGGTGCTTTGCGTCTTACATCTAAATGTTTTGAGGAGCTTTCTAAGCACTAGTACCAGAAGAAGTTTAAGTAAATTATACCCATTCTATGGCAGGGAAATTGCCACATAAGGCAGCAACTAAGCAGCGAAGAAAAACTAGGAATTCTAATGCCAACCTGTTCTTATCTTCAGAATGAGATAGTTTTAATGAGATCTGTGTAACCCCAGTAATGTGAATAGAGTTTAGAGTCATATTATTTGCTATCCTCTAATATTCATGGGTTTCTACAGCCACATGGGAGTGTCCAACGAAGAAACTTTAAAAGTCATTTTACAGAAATTTTAAACAACTCCATACATGAGAAAACTAAGTCGTAAGCAGAAATAAAAATCTTATGATAATTTTATGATAAATAAAGTTCATTTAGCATAAAAATTTTTAGCGCATTGTTTTTTAGTATCAAAGTGTTGACGAAAGCCACTGACCAAATTCCAGGTCCTGCCTGCGTTAAACAGGAAACTCATCTTACGCTGCTTGTTCTAATTCCCATATGGCAAGTTTTACAATACCTACATGATTAGGGCAGGAAGAGATCTGAATTGGTTATAACACCAAAAATGGATCAGGATGAAGCCACCACATTTTTCAATAAGAAAGGAATCTGATCCAACTTCTTCACTAGTTTACTACTATATATATACACACATAATTATATTTTTTCTTTTCCCCTGAAGCTGTTGAACTATGAAGACAACAACTTGTAAGCACTCGAACATGAACAGTCATAACAAGCAGCTTATTTTTTCACTGAAAAGTCAATATCAGACACCAGTCTCACTTATCTGATACAAGAGAAAATACTCCTGGTACAGCGGTTACCTTTCTACTGAACACAGAGAAAAGGACAAAATACTGTAACTTACTTGTTAAAAAGATTCAGTCCAATCCTATAATGGCGTTTCCTGATAACATCATTACTGAAGGCAGGGGAATCCCAGCTGTTGCGAGTTTCTTTGTGGTATGTTTGTTTGCTCAAGGTTTGCTCCCTTAGGCTGTCTCTAGAAGAAGACTCGGAGCTGCAATTTATTGTATCATTGGAGTTGGAAGTGCTGTTGATGCTGTCATTGTCTCCATCAGAATAATCGGACTCGGATTTGCTTTGCCTGTTTGCTGTGCCATTGATAGCTAAGTGACTGTCTATAGGCCTGGCCCTATGTCTCGCCTCCGGTTCCTCTCGGGATATAATCTTGGCAGGAATACTGTGAGGGATGTGTTTTGGGCTTCCTTGTTGACTAGTGATCCCTCGGTCATAGGCATTTTGTCTCTTTAACGAACCTCTCTCGGAGCGATCACTCAAGTCCACTGAACTGTCACTGGGTGGCTCTATAGTCAGCAAGGGGAGATGATCCATTCTCATCCTCTGCTCCTGGCACTCCAGGGATGGGGTACTCCTGCAGCTCGTATCCGTGTCTATCTTATCATCTTTGTGGGTCATGGACCAGTACTCTTGAGAAGAGTTTACAGACCGGAGCCTCAAATCAGATTCTGTGCTGGACGGTCTCTCTACTGACTGGGAAAGTGGAAGGGGGGGAGATAACTCTTCCTCATCAATATATAACGTAACATCACTGTACGACGCTGTCATCTCATCAAGCTTCCTGTGATCCACATTGTGAATTGCTGGTTTAGATTGAGCACAACTATCCCTTTCCATCTCACGACTTCTGACTTGATCCGGAGTCTGGACTTCATCAGAATGTAGGCTGCGGCAATTCAGTGCGTCATCGATGGACTCTGCAAGGGATTTCACCTGCCTGGAAAAAGCATCCTCCAGTTCTGTTATAGCATCACTAAAATCAGTAGATGCTGCTGGAGACTTCATTGTAGCTGACTCTCCAAGGTCACCACATTCAGACTGTCCCAGGGATCCCAGCTTTGACCCGTCATTTGTAACAGAAACTTGTTTTCCTTCAAAGTAAGAGCTGTGGACTTTCTCAGGTCCTTCAAAGGAAAACTGCATTCTCATATTGGACAGTACAATGCGTCTTGACATACGATTTTCAGACATAGAACTTCTAAGACGCTCAAAATTTTTGTTCATCTGATACTGGCGAAAAGCTGTTTGTATAGTACGAGCAGCATGTCTAGTTATGAGACGGCCTCCATATTTCCGTTCTAGCATTTCCACCTGTGAAAGGGTGAACACAATTACTTTGTAACTTGATGCAGGCTATAACAAGGTTAAAGCATAACAAAAAAATTTCTTCTTACAACTTTAATTTTCAGAAATTTCTCCAAGTGTATACTGTTTCACAAAGTAAAAACGGAAAGCTCCAGACTAACAACTGCATGGATGCTGAACCAAATAGTCATTTGCAAGTTCCACCACAAAAATACAGACAAAAATATGACTACGTGAATACTGTCACATAAAATAAAGGTGTTAGCAATTTGTGTGTGTGTGTTTCCATTTTGGTTTTCACACGTTAGCAGTGGTGTGCCCCTGTCAAAGCAGACAAGGTAGTGCTCCAATGCAGCACAATGCATTCATTCTGTCTCCGTAGGGACAACTGCAGAGAACTGAAATCCAAGTATAAGGCAAATTGCCATCTTTTGGGAGGAAACTCTAAAAGCGGCTATTGCCTTTCCAGGACTGCATCACTTTCTACGTGAATAAAAACCAGGTAACATGGTTTCACCCACCCAGGCTTGATATCAAGGGAAAACTGAGCCTCCCAGGCCATGTGCTCCCAGACAGGTTGCTCTGAGAGAATACCCACACACCCAGTCTGTCTCAAAGCAAGAACAGATTTCAGACTTTCTAAATACAAATTCAAATCTATTTTCATTCTTGTAATTAAAGTCGACATTGCCAGTGTTTCCAATTAACAGAATGAATATGCAAAATAAATACATTATAAATGCTAGCAATTTAACCTAGTGAAAATGACACAAAAATACTTTTAGTATACTCATTAGATATTTTCAAACCTTTCCTTCCAAAACATGAAAAGCATTGCTTATTTAAAAAACAGTGAACAAGACGAATAACTAAGTTTGCTCCTCTCTGCCCCCAATATTTAATTTCTGATCAGTCTGTCCTGTATCCACATTATTCAAAAACACAAAACATCTATCACAAACCAGTATGTTTAGTACTAAATTAAACCCACCATTTTTCTGACAGCATTTTTGTGTAAGTCCACACAGTTTTCATTATACTGCAAGGATTCAAAAGTCATTTCTCCTTGCTTGCAAATCTAAGTCCCCTTTTTCATTGGACACCATGTTTAATTACTTAGATTACATGTACGTCTCCCCCTCATACTTTGGAGATCTCTCTGAGTAATTGCTAAGTTCAGATACTGATGTGTATCACTTTCTATGGGAGGAACTAAATCAAAACCATTTTCTAGTCCATCATGCATTCTATTCAGGAGTTGCTGACATTTTTGTTTCAATGCTATTGCCAGTTCCAGCAGCTCCCATTCCCCTCCCACATTAAAGATTATGTCCTTTCTGTCTTTTTTTAATTGTGAACATTTTTCTTTTTAATTCTACATGCAAAAAGTATTATGCACAGTTAATAAACTGAGGAGGCAAACTTCTCAGATGGGCTCAGATCCAGATCACTGCTCAGGAATTGTCCTTTCGACTGCATCTTGAAACAACTACGTAAGAGATTATTTTGCTGGGCTAATCTCAAATCGAATGATGAATTGTCAATTTAGTTCTCCTCTCAAAATTAAGTGTCAAAGAAAACTAGCAGAGCTGATACGAAAATTTAAAACAAAACTTAATATTCTATAAAGTAAATTACCTGGACTTGATTCATGCAAACAAGCTGTTGTCCTTCAGGTCTACACAGAAAATACCATCGCCATTGGTTATTGTAACTTATGGGGTTTTGGTGGGAATTTTAACTGAGTATTTTGGAATTTGCCTAGACTTGTGACTAATAATCCTAATAAATTTTAATGTATATTTAATGCACCTTTTTAATGCATATTTAATGCACATTGCCTGTAGGTAAACCCTTGGACATTTTCCTAAATAGTTTTTAAGTACCTTCTGAGATTTCAATGAGAGCTTTTTGAGAGCAGTAAGCAACTTTTCAGTACCAAGCTTCCTTTATGCATCATTGTCACTTTTTATTGTGCAGGACTCCCTGAACAAAACAAAACAACATCTGCAGTCCTCACTCTCTATCAAACTGGCAAGGAATTAGGCTCTGTGGAATATCTGCAGTGCAGGAGATGGCTTTTGTGAGCCTTGCACTCTATATCAATCCCTTACAAGATATCTAGCAAAAATGACTGCCAAAGGTGGAAAGGGAAGTCGCATTTTAGATCTCACGAGGAGGTCCAATTTAATAGCAGAGCTGGCATGATCTAGATAAAGAATCAGGAGCTTGACAGGTAAAGGGTGAGTGTCAGGAGGATGGAGCCAGGCTCTTTTCGGTGACAACCAGCGACAGGACAAGGGGCAATGGGTGCAAACTGGAACACACGAGGTTCCACTTAAAGATGAGAAAAAACTTCTTCATGGTGAGGGTGGCAGAGCCTGGCCCAGGCTGCCCAGGGGGGTTGTGGAGTCTCCTTCTGTGCAGACATTCCAACCCGCCTGGACACCTTCCTGTGTAACCTCATCTGGGTGTTCCTGCTCCATGGCGGGATTGCACTGGATGAGCTTTCCAGGGCCCTTCCAACCCCTGACATTCTGGGATTCTGTGGTAGGTCATCCCTCCAGTACAGAATTTGGTGAGCACACAGGCTAATCTAAACTCATACTTGCTCTCCCAGATATTTATTTACTTGAACTTTATGTCAGAGCTCAAGCTCTGTTCTTCCAGGTCTCTCTGGAACAAAATTATATGATTCTCCAACCTGAATTTTCAGAACAATAAACAGATGGAAAATGAGACTTTGCCCCTATAAATTTCACCGCCTATCAATGTGTGGTTCAAAATCAGGAGTAGTCTGCTTCCTGTCTGTGGAATTTTGCCTGCTTCCTCTATCGCCATGTTAACATAAAAGTCAGAGTGACTATGCAATATACCACAATGATTCACAGTAAACAAAATATTCCGTGGCAAGAAAGATCTCTAACAAAAAACTACCAACCAACAAAACAACACACTGAAAAAAAACCCCTAAAAACCAGTGATGGATTGGCTACTGTCCATCTATCAGTGAAACCCAGAGCACCCTGCATATTTGCTTACCTTAATCTATTACAGCATCATTTAAAAAATTATAAATATGAACTCAGATGGCAATAAACATCTTTCAACTAGGACTATATTCAGAATAAAGCTGAAAAGGAATGGCTGAGGCTGGCTGTCTACAGAAGTGCCTTTTTAGGGACAAAGGTCTTGAACATCTATGTAGCCTCCATCCAGTTCTCTGTAAAGCACATGGGAGTTCTGCCTAGGTGCGTAAAATCAATTAAGACCTTGAATTCACCACACAGGTATGAGAGAACATCAGTTGCAATATGATATTTCAGCAAAAATTTCCTTTCTTTCAGCAACGAAGATATCCAGTTTTCAAAACTACTCATTTTCTTAGAACAATATTTTGCATTATTACATTCTAGTACTTGCCCCAAGCATGAAATCACAATTCCTAGGAGAACGAGTTTTACTTTTAACACTATTTAGACACCTTTTACACCTGTTTATGGGAAGAGGGAAAGGCATATGGGACACAGGGACGACACACACACAAGAGTCAAAAACCTCAGAAATGTTGACGTATGACTACTTTGAACTAAGGTGGTTGCAGGAAAAAGGGTCTTTTCAGCATCACAACTGAAGTGATGCTGGAAAATATTTTTCCCAGTTTACAGGCACATTGCCATTCTCCTAGATTAGGTCACAAAGCTCAAATACCTGCTTATCTTGTAGGTCTGAAGAGAGTTCATAGCTCTCAGAAAGGGATCTTGACCTTTTAATAGCCTCTTCCTCTGCTTGTTTTCGCAGTATGGATGTCGAGTGCTGAAGTTTTGGCCTCCGAGACCTTTGTTGTCCAGGGGAGACGGAATACAGCCCGTAAGCAGAATGATCGTAGTGGTCTGGACTTATAGCTGAGCTGTGTGTTATAGGTCCTTGATGGTAGCTAGATGGGCTATCCAAAGATGTGCCAGTTTCACTGCTTGGAGCTTCCCCCTCAACACTAGGCAGAAGGAAAAGACAGGAAAATCCACAGGTGAGCACTGTATACCAAAATTCTCAGCAACAAATAGCATAGTTTTGCTTTGTATCATTTTACATAGACATCCAACTCATTGTGTTCAAATTCAGCTGCAGTTAGGATAAGGTAATGTGGCTTTCATGTCAACAAACACCACCATTTTCACTCTAATCTAAGCAAGTCTTTATTTCTGTTACAGAGGTCATCTTCAGAGCATGAATCAAGCTGGAGAATGGAGGTTTCAAGCGTCAATTAACTTTCTAGAGTAATTACTAATAACATCCTGAGTAAGTCACTCAGCAACTTCTGTGTAGAACAAATGAAAACTTTTAATTTCTTGTAAGGCTGCTCATTTCCAAGTTGTTCCAGTTCAAAATGGGAGATGCTTATTTGTGTTTTTCCTTGCTTTGACAAATAAAAGCAATACTTTCTTATTGTTATACTGCAGTTTGACATAAAAGGATTACTTTCACGTTACTCAAAGGAGATTTGGGATTTAATGGATCTTGTGAGCTACTGTCTTTCTAGAAACTGAAGTTGGGAAAAAGTACCTACAGGAGAAATCTCATTTATTCCCGCTAGTGAAAGTGTGCTCCCACAGGATACTTTGTAGTAAAGCATCCCAAGGGATGGTGTTTCTAGCTAATGAAAGCTATAGTTTCAGGTAGGGAAAACACACTAGGAGCTATCTGGCAAATAAAACACTTCATTTTCACATGAATGCTGTTATTGGTAAGGAATAAAGAAACAAACACTTTATGTACACAATAGGAAACATTTTAAACTGAGTCCTACTCAAGGTTTATCCTGGAGTACTGGTGACTAACAGTAATTCGTATTTGTTTTATATTTACAGTAGGGCATTCTCATACTGTAACAGGGTATGCACTTTCACTCTTCCACAGTCTGCCTTTTTCATATGTTTCACATAAATATTTACCATGTGCCCTATCCTGCGTACACAGAGCATTAACAGAAAAACAAAATTTGACTTTTTTCAAATGCCTCAATAGGCTTAGTAAACACACCACACACGCATGAATATAAGCACTTGCAGCACTTCCCCTACCTCTTGTTTCAGGAACAGGTACATCCACACTCTAAAGGAGTAAAATTCCACGCTCCCACCACACCCTGTATTTCTTATTTTGCTTTCCTTCGCATGTATATGAAGATAAAAAAGCAAAGCCTTCCTGTTGCCTCTCAGCAGTGAAATGCGTGAGCCTGGCTGCACACACAGAGCACACAGAGCGGTTTCTGCAGCAGCGCCCGCCAGCGCTCAGACCTTCAACACTGGCTACGTTGGAAAGCGAAGGAGAAAAAAGCCCTTTAGATTCCTCAAAACGTTTCTATAAATATGTAAAACTGAAAGCAAGTCCTCTTTCTTTGCCCATCAAAATATGACTCTACCCGAAAGGTATTTTCAAACATACTTTACCCAAGCTGGAAATATTTTCAGTGTGCACACATTACTTTTTCCAAAAGGAAGTTGACAGGAAACTAATCCCTTTCCCTCCATGATACAGCTGGCTTTCAACTTAAAAATCACTAATTATCCAGAGTTTTGCTAGGGACATTGAAACTGTGTAACCACCCATCAAAAACAAACAAATCGTTCCCTCTAAAATCACCATTAAAGAAATGAGTATGATACTGAACTGCTTCACATTCTCTCTTTAAATACTAAACTACATTTCTCTGTTCTGCTGTGAGGCAACACTATTTCGTATCTCAGGTTCCTAATTACAAGCTTATTTGTAAGTAATTTTCATACAAGTATGGTAAATTTGTTTTTAACAGCAAGTCAGGAATTGTCACTGCTTCCCCTTTTTGCCTTCCTCACCCTTAAATTGTGAACTATTTAATAACCCTTCCACATTGATTATAATCTCATGTTGACATTTTAATAATAACTTCAATGGATCACTTCACCTCTTCACCAACAAAAAGGGTACTGCCCTCAACAGAAAAAAATGGACAAGGTTCTGCCTAAGGCTCTGATTGAAGTCAGGGGTTTCTTCTTTGTTTTTAGTTTGTCTTTCAGACTTTTTCCAGACATAAATATGATCCTTGACTGACCGCAACGCTGGCTCTCACTTTGCTCATAGGCCCGTTCCCCGCCATCTCAGCTGACCTTTGAAGCGGGGCAGTAATTATCTCTTGGAGCAGACAGCCCTCTAAAGCAAACAAGCATGCACAGGCCAAACTGCGGATTTGAAGCTTTTCTCCCATTCAGCTCTTCCCTGTCCCTTGAACTAAGAGTAGCTGAAGCTTCATCCGAGTTATTTCATAAAAATGAAATACCACTGACAAAAGAAAAGCAACTTGCTTTCTATTTCTTACCACTTTATGTAAGTTTGGAAAAGAAAAATATTTCACCATGGTTAAGGATGACAAGATGTATCGTTCCGCTATGGAGGAAGCGCACACAGAGCATTGTGGAACAGGAGTAGGGAACTGAGAATCATCCCACCCACGTCTGTTTTGAAAGACCATATGCTAAAAAGGGCACCTTTGCTTCAAAACTGACTCGGAACACGAGCCAGCTCCTGCAAGGTTACACAGGCGGGTTTTATCTGTCCACTTAGAAAAATGCCAACGCACAAAAATGTCAGGGATTCCGCTCCAGGCTTGCAAGAAGAATTTGAATGAGTCCCCTGTGAGCAGGGGAGCAGTTGGCTACCCCTCTAGCAATACTTCCCATGGCCACCATGCACACGCTGTCCTTCTCAGAGGGGTGAGAAATTCCGTACATGAAGTATGCCGCAAAAATGGACAGCACAACACCTGGCCCAGTCCCAGCTGGAATTAGAAATAACTTCTTAAGAAAGGTCTCCAATCTGAGGCATCTGCCATCTACTATACATGTCCAGTAGAATTACTGATAATTTTAGTTCTAAAAAACTCTAGTGGATGAATTTGGTTCATCCCCACAGCAATGTGCAATAGCATACTGCTAGGGAGACAGGCAACATGGTGAGTATTGCAACTGGGTAATATTAGGAGAATGCAAACCAGTTGAAATTAACCTTTCATTTTTAGAACTCCAATTGTTTTATCACACTCCTGTTTCAGCAGAAAATAGACATTCATTATCTGCCAAGCCAGAAAAAGAGAAAGGTTATTTGCCAATATTTTACAAAGAAGCAGAGAATGGAGCAGCTGAAGAGTGAAAATGGAAATAAAATATTTTAAGATAATTGGTACTATTAATATGACTTTGCATGAACAAAACTTTACAACAGAGACATGGAAAAACTGTGTTTCTTTGTACCTCTAAATTACTTTTTTGCAAGAGCGGCTGGCACTGACTGTATCAGTATTTTATCAGAAATTGACACTGGAAGTTTCTTCCAGCATGAATCTCAACTCGTAAAGACTGCTAAAAAATACCCAAAACATCACTGCATCAAGGAGCAATAGAGAAGATGAAAGGCTTAAAGCAAAATGGAAACAGACTCAGTACAGTATTTTTAACATATCTTGATGGATATGTAAAACTATTGGTGGAAATCAAATTGATTTTACTTTTTCAATGAATATAAACCAGTATTAAATACCAAGCAGGGATGGATTCAGGCATTAGCTTTTCTTTCGTGTGTGTATGGCTCTAGGCTTCCCGGAAGAGCTAAGCCACACACTCTGCAAACAACTTAAATTAAAATACATGAGTTGAAGTGACATACGTGCATGTGAGCAGGATCTGCTGGCTCCGTGGGCCGGCAGTGAGCTGCGGGTCAGCCCACGCTGCAACTCATGCCGCACTTACCCGTGATGGGCCCTGCGCTACAACAGCGACGGAACCAAAGCAAAGGCTAAAACCAACGTGCAGGGAGCAGCTGCCAAAAGCTGCTTTTCTAACTCCTTTGCCTAGATGTCAAAGCTGAGTAACATGGTGCATGGTTGTATCTTTGGATTAAACAACCACATGAGAGATACAAGCTGACAAAATGGGAAGCAGATATTTTTGCTAGCTAGCAAAAGGTCATGGTTTTACTGTTATTACCCAGTACTCAGGTGGTAAGTTCATTTCAAGAATTACCTAATAAGAAAACGCTCTGTCTCCTCCTTCCTTCTGCCTAATTACCGTATGTGTGGTTAGCTGTGACCAAAACAAAACATTTCCTCTCTGGGCATTTCAGCAGCAGAATCTCGGCAGGTCTTTTCTTCCCTGTGTCTCATTTTATACCTTCAGTTATTACTTCTGATTACAAAGGCTGTAATTAGCCACCAGTACTCTAAAATTACTATCATGTTTTAAGACAACATATTATTCAGGATGTTTAAATATCTACTGTTATTCTTAGATTTTTCATTTTTATATTCACACCTTCCTTTTCCTTTAAATTTTGCCGAGCTGTTATCTCAGCAAAATGACAAAGAAGCACAATAAAGACAAAATTTTGAAAAACGAGAAAACTTCAACATTTGAGCTTGAAATGGAAACTAGAAAGAGTCCTCAAGATCTACATTTCAGTAAGGAGCAAACTCCAAACTTTTCCATGAGTCTAGATTTACTCATTTCCACTGACAATAATGGCAAAACGATCAGAGAAGCTGCAGGTTTGAATCCATAGGCACAAGCATTTACCTCTTGGAGAGACTATACTATGAGAGATGATAACCAGGAAAGCAGAAACTCCCTTTTTACTGAGGCCCAGTACCTTATCTTTAAAACTACACTCATATAAAGAGGAGGTAAATAACAGTAACCATCAGATGCAAAGAATTATTCATTCCAGAAACCTCAGAGTTTACAAGCAGTGAAGTGTCCCAGTGCATTTGTAGGACTAAAATACAAAATAACAAGAACATATGCTTACAGAAATCATCCAAATGTTCAAACCAGTATGTTGCAGATTTAGTTTGGAACTCAAAGCAACGAAGAAATTCAACATACTTCTAAATAATATAAATGCCAAACCAAAACTGCATGCAACATTTTAAAATAGAACCAAAAGAGCCTCCCAGCAAAACAGAGTAAATAGTTGAGAAATCATTTTAGCAATGAACATTCTCTGAAATCACTAGTTATTTTCATCACTCATTTAGAATGGATGTTCAACAGTGTAATATAAAGACATTAAATTGAAAACAGGCCCTAACAACTGGATGGTACAGGCATGAGAACCAATCAGCATTATATTCATTCTGTAAAAAATTTGTTTTGGACATAAAGAGAAGTATGACAATATAAGAAGTTTGTGCTGCTACATCTTAAAGATTTTTCCATAGCATTTTAGATCCTTAAAAGTAAGAACACAAGTTCAAACGTTCACAGAATATATTTCTTTTCTTCTGAAATGTGGAAAGAATGCACAAGTAATATGAATGCAGTAAGAAACACATGGCCAACTTACAATACTAGTCAGGATGAGATGATAAAACTGCTCAGCTTGGCCACTGTTCGTTAGGAAGCAGTTTTGAAAGCATGACTGTGGCACAGCATCACTTGCCAGAGACGGCAGTCAAAACTCCAGGTAGGCTGTATAACCTGAATTCAAATCAAACTTAATGAGGAATTTAAACAGCGAAGCACTTGCATGAGTAGTTCTTCATGAAATTCCTCAATCAAATCCATGCCCTCTCTAACTTGCTTACTTTTCCCTGAATCCATGTAATTTATTCCCCTCTTCAGGAAAAACGCACATAAACCTGGTTCTCTTTAAGTCATATCTACTGTTAGAACAATTCAGCAAGCTTATTCCTTTGTTCCAGAAACTCTTCTATCCATAAGCATTAACATTATATCTCTGCCATATGATTTATGAGATGGATTTAAATGCAAACCAAAGAGTCAAGCTTCTTGTATTCAAACCTCACTTCATAAACATGATTCCCAGTAAAACTTCTGCCTCACTCAAAAATAAATACCCTAAACAGGCCCAAATGCTCAGGAAGGAAGAAGAGCTATGCATCTGGTTTATGCCAACTACCTCTTTATAAATTTGGAGACTAAAAAAGTCAAACTCTGATCATAACTCCTAATTATAGATACCCACTTGAAGTGGATCCAAATTCTCTACCTAGCTCAAAGAATGCAGACCAGAAGTCGCCCATGGAACTAACTCTGGGTAACAGAGAAGCATGATGGCAGCTGCAAGAGCAGCTGGTATGGTCAGGCACTTCCAACGAGGCCTGAAAAAACCCCATTTAAATGGCAAAAATGTTTAGGTCAAATTTAGGCATTCCACAGAGGAACAAACCTCTACCAAAGTTCATTTCTTGCATATAACTTTCTCTTTACAAGTGCAATGAAGTCCTAGTTTGAACGTGAAATTTTAAATGACAATTACAAACATAATACTAACTAAAACTATGTCTCCCCATAGACAACTTAATCTGAACAGAAGCGTTCATTTGACACAAGGGTACACCCCACTGCTTCAAAGCTGCCTTACATTTCAGTACCTGTGGTGCTTTCTCCTAGAAACCAGGAGGTGTGTTTAATTAAACCTCTGATACATTAATTGTATTATCTCAAATTACTCTCCACAAAAAATTCTTAATGTAACTTCTTAAAACGCAAAACTTGTCATGTGTAGTTCATACAAGCTAGTTTTTTAGCATTTTTCTTCCCCCACAACCACTGCAATATTCCCCAGTGGAGTGAGAGCATTTGAGCAGAAGTACATTATTAGCACAGTTTGCAACAGATTAGAATCCACTTCTTATTTGCCATGTCTGTTTTGTACTGTCCAGTAAACAAAAGTCAATTATATTAAGAACTTATACAAATGCCCAGATTCAATAATGCAATAACATTAACGAACCAATCTACCTTCAAATATGCCCTGCCAAAAGTTCAAAGCCATTATGATGGACAACAGTATTCACAGGCAGTGACAAAAGCTTTGATCCAGGAAAGAAATATCGACCAACTCGTTTTACTTACAATGCACTCTCAATACTGCTGTTTCGGTTAAAACCAACTGAAACCTTTGAATGTACATCAAAGTAATGTCCCAGGTAATTCATCTGACTGAATTTAAATGTCATTGCAAGAAAAATCCAGACAAAATTTGCATGTGTCTCAGAAGCAAACACTAACAAAGCAAGCACTTCATGTTGTAATGTTCTATGTAATGAGACTGCCAATCGCACCAGCTGCAGTTCAAACCCCGCCTGACACCACTGACAGTACCACTATGTGCACTGCAAACCTTCGCCTGCTCTCGGGTCCAAGTTCCAGGTTCAACATTACAGAAAAACCCCAACATCTACTCACTTGGACACTACCAAGTTTTAATTCTCACTAAATGACCCCACAAAAGGCATTACCAAAATGTGTTTTGTTTTTGTTTTTTTAAAAGGGCATTTTGACTCACAGTCTTATATGCCATGAATAGTGGCGGAGAGCAGGGGAAGAAAGATGAGAGATTACTTTCTCCAGGCCAAAATGGAGTGTAGGAATCGATGCACTTTCTCTTCTGAAGTGCAGATGCACAACAGTAAGATGAAAAGAGAGCCAAACAAAAACCTACCCAATGTCTCCATTTTAGGGAATGACCTTTATAAGAGATTTAAGAACTAAGAATATCCACTTGAGAAGAGCTTACCTGAGATAATCTTCAGCCTCCAAGGAGGAGAAGGAAGGTTAAACACCTCACAAATCACCTTTGTCTAACTCAAACAGCGCAGCATATTGGCCACCAGACACAAGTATTTACTACAGAAGGGTCAAACAAACAAACCAACCAACCAACCCTCACCCAGAACCCATTTAATACCTTTTGAACCCTACCCACTAAAGGTAAAGCTGTGTTTTATTTTCATTATTTAGCAGCTGAAAAGTAACGAAGGAAACTGACAGCATAACCAGAACCTGAGTACAGCTTACAAATGTTAGCTTCTATCTCAGGTAAAGACAGACGTCATTCTCTGCTAATCTGGGTTAATCATCACCCAGCACATGTTTATTCAGTAGCGACCATATTCTATACTTCAAACTATTTTTAAAAATGGATAAAATATTGTTAAAATATGACCATGGTAATAATTTGAGGCTTGTGGAGGAAGAGTTCTCAAATCTACCAGCCTCATTTTTAGAGGGTTCTTTTATGGTCAGCTTCTCCTCTTGATGCATCAACATAAAACATACTAAGGTCAGAAAATGTCATGTATGCTTCAAAAGGATGCTTATCTTCTTACAGGGACTAAAGCTAAAAATTTTTCAGTGTAACTGTGGTATCTGAGCATTTAACAAAATCTCTGAAGGTCTACCTACCACTGCAGACTTTGCCCTGTTCCTCCTATGTAAACTCTTACACAATAGGATAAGCTCAGAAATCTATAGAGTTTCTCAATGCAGCTGTGGTAGAATTTGACCTCAACTACTTATTATTTATTCAGATATATCATTCAGCAACTGGAATCCTCTTATTTAGCATATCTACACTATATACAGCAGGAATTTAAGGCAGTAAGTCATGAACAAACCTTCTACCATTCATATCATTACATGACCTTTAAACAACGCTCATTTTAAAGAGGAAGATTTAGTTTCTGCAGCTGAGAAAATCTGATTTGCACACACAGCTGAAGCAGCATTTGATATAACGCAAAAATCCCTGGCATCCTGCAGCAGCCATCCTTGTATTTCACCTCTGTTGTGGCTTCAGCTGTTGTGTCCAGCCCACCGGAGGCAGCGGTGACACGGAACGGCACTGCTGAGGAAGCAGCTTGCTGGCAATTAGGTTCTGGAAGAGACTAAATATTAACACTAGATCACTAGATTCCTCTCCCCGTTCAGGCCTTGGTGGATAACACTCTTCTTTCCTCTCTTATATACTCTATAAACATGAATTATTTTATTTTAAAGATCCTTAATGAATTACTGTTTACTGAGTAAACAAAATGTTTCAGGCACTGAAATTTCATACCTAGAACAAAACTGTGTTCTCATCTTAGATAAAATATACTGGATAAAGTCTATCATTTGACTCATTTTAAGGTTTTACCCCTTTGCTATTCAAAATTATTATAAATCAGATGCAGTATAGAGAGCCAGGAACAATTTCTGAGCAGGCCAGCCCTTCCCTTCAGGTGTGTCTGTGTGCCTGGGCAGAAGGACATTGAGAATCAACATAAAGCAAAGAGCACACTGGGGCTCCAAGCAGCAGAAATAACCACAAAGCATCTTTCTGTATTGGACACTGTATCGGGTGAAGTCACAGACCACAACACAACTGTATTCCTTTAGGTCGTATTTTAACTGAAGTTGCAAACAAACCTTATACAAAAAGACCTATTTAAAACAATTAAGGGATTGCATTTCAATTAGTTAATAATATATTGTGCTTTAAAACAATGTCACTGATAAACATGAGATACTTCATTTTCTCACTTGGATTTAGGAAATAGTTGGCTAAAGTTTTCTCACTTTTAAGATCAGAAAGAAATGGATTGTTCAGCTTTCAGTGATTGTTTGACTTCTCTGTGAAGTTACAGCTAAACCTCATAAGGTTATAGAGCAACATACTTCAAAAAAGATGGACTGTTAAAAGCCTGATCAGAGAAAGATATTCTACTGATCTAAATGAATCTAGAAGTAAATATAATGTAATATAATAGTATGACTCAGTTTTAAACACCACACAAACCCTGCATTTTGACTGCCAACTATGTTGTGCCAAGTCCAAAAAGACGTAAACCCAAAAGACAAAGAAACCCTACTAGTTTGTACTCCCTGCTCTGTGGGAGTACAATGTAATTTTGATACGCATAAATGCCAACGGGCATGGGAAACTCTCACCAGGTAGGAAAGAAAATAGATGAGAACACAGAATCCTTGTTCCTGCTTCCAGTGAAGTCCAGAACGTTGCTACCAAGTTAGTGAGAACGGGAACTGGCCTTGCACATTGTGCACGCACCCAGCGGACTGTGTTGTAACCTACTGGAACAGAATCACTGCTAACCAGTGAGATTTTTATCCTCTGCAACACACCCAAGCTTTATATCAAAGTGTACAGAACATCATGTTTAAGGAAACAAAACTGTAAGAGATCTTTTGTTTGAGGTATGGAGTCTGGTGGAAAAGAAAATGTTTTAGATGTTACTTAGACTCAAGGCAATGCGTTTAAATACAGAAAATATTTGCAGAGACACTGAGAAAGATATTGTGTGTCTTACTATGTGTAAATCTTCACTCTTAGGAAAACAAGACCTCAGAAGACTGCTTACGGCCTCTAAATCAGTTGAAGAGCTGACAGATGCTTTTTCTGATCCACAAACTTCCTTCCTTTTACATTTCCTCTCCATTATGCTGAGCCTGTACTTTATAGTTCTTTCTCTGTTAGTGAGGAATTAAATGTAGGCTTTCATTGGGACTTCTGACCTACCTCACTGATCACATTTAAAAAGTAACACAGGTTGCAATTCCTGTCTTGGAAACCTATAAACGCTACTTCAAAGCTTACTGTAAGCCAAGAACTTTCTCCTTACAAAGCTTATCTATTATCAAATTTTAAGATCTGCTTTACATTCTAAATAACTTCATTAGCTACTTCCAAGCAGTACCTAAAAATAGAGGATTTACTGCACATGCACAGAACGAGAGTACTTGTTCGGCTGTACTGCAGCCTGTAGCAGCTCCATTTCGTGCACCACGCAGATGCCCCGTGCAGCTCTGAAACTCTCGCTCCCAGAAGCACGGACAATCTGCACTGAGTTTTGCTGACACCGCTTGCTTAGCCGGGGGTTGCACGTGAGGCAGATCAACCACAAAAGAACAGCAGGTCTAAAATACACAACTCTGATCACTCTTAGAATGTACAGGCTCTTTACCACAACTTAATTCATAGATCTTTCCACGATGGATGATGGTCTTTTAGGACAAAGGTAGAAGTCCAGTTCCTGAAAACAAGAGTCACCATTTTGTGAACTTAAAATGAAATATTGTGCAAAGACAGACTTTGAAAATGTCAACCAAAGACAGTCAGAAATAATCTTGTGTACCATGCTGGACTGTGGCAGCACAGGAAAACCTGAAATGCTTCTTTTCTTGTAGGCTAACCTAATAAAAAAATCTTAATCGCTTTTTAATAACAAAAAAAAAGAATCCAAGTTTGCACCAGGATGTCACCATTCGGGAGAATTTCCATTAAGGCTGGGCAAACCCTGTTCTCTCTCAATTTCACAAAGCATTAACTCTAGTATTACCAGGAAACTATTAGCTGTAGTCCCACTCTCCCAAAACTTGAAGCATTAGAATCAGCTCCTTCTTGAAACCACTTTCTAACAAATGTTCCACATGTCACTGGTATCTTCTAAATAAGGTTCACAGAGTAAAATATAAGAAAATTATACGTAAACAACAATAACGAGCTGTCTTTCCTTCAAGAATCTAAGAACAGTTGAAAATACTATCTAACATTCAACACCCTGCAAAATGTCACAAACTTCAAAGCATGAGAGTCACCCCAGCCACCCCTAGAATGGAAATTCAACAGCTGTTTCACAGCACGTTGCAATAAAGCAGAACCATGTCAGAAAGAAAAATAACGATAATTTTTATTCCCAACTGAAAATCCAGAGGGAAGTTAGATTGAGAGAAAAGCTGTTATTAACCTAAAACATGACCAGAAAGTCAGGGGTTTATACAGGCCTGTTCTGTTCTATGTACTCTTAGAGCCCTAGGAAGGGCAGCTGGATCAGGAACACTGCTGTCCATCTCATCTGAATGACAAGCGAAAGCCTGTCTTTGGTATTCTCTTTAAAGGCAGGAGTGCTTCCAGCTAAATCTTCCATTCCTTCCCAAAGATTTATCCTGCGAGTTCTGTGCAAGTACTGACATGGCCTACCCCAACTTGACTCATGAAAACTGAAAGGATCAAACCCATAATCATTGCAGCTGTAGGCTACACTAAACAAAATGCACTGAACTCAAGTTAGATACAGTCCAACATGCAGCTGGCTAAGCTACAGTGGCCACCACTGTACTTAACTCTCCATGTGATCTGAGATGGAGTTTGGTCCATTCTACTACAAAGGTGGAGAGTGAAAAACTAAAGTCAAATTGTGAACTTTCCTGTAGTGCAGTTTTAGGACCAGTTGTAAATATACCCTGCAACAGAAAATCCATCAGGTTTGTATCCTTGCATATAGATGACCTCAAAAGTCCTGCATATATCAACAAACAGAAGGAAGTTAGTTTCCTTTTTCTCTGTTCTTACCAAAACATTTAAACTCATGGCACATCCATCCTTGTTAATCCGTCAAATTTTAAGGGTGACTGAATTTTTTTTGATGAAACAACGCAAGTACCCCTCAAAACAAGCTCAGGGCTCTTTTTCTATTGCCCTGCCCTCTACATAGCCACTTATGTGAAAGGAAGCCAAATCATAACTGCTGCATTTTCTTTGTGCTTGCACAACATAAGGCAACAGGGAATTGGGTCCATTGTTTTTAAGCACAAGTTTAACTCAGATGACACTGAACGACTGAAAGAATCTGATTAACAGATATACTACATCAATTTTCAGTATTAAAGGCTATCAAAGCCACCATTCTAATTTGCTGCTTCTCCCACAGGGTCAAAAGGGTTTGATTTTTTTATCATAGCAAAGCTTGGCTTTTTGACTTTATTTTTACTAAAGACATCTTTACAATAATTCATGAAAATGTTTCTAGCCTTTTGTCTATTGTGAGGAAGCAAAAGGAGATTTATCTAGCTAAATTTGCAGTCCCCTTTAACGTAATACTAGGGCTTTGTGCTACAGTGGATTAAAGCAGCATCTGTTCTTCTCTGGAAACCTGGAGTCAAATCACAGCAGTGCAATAAACTTGCCATCTCTGTCTGTATCCTAACTAGAATCGTCCTTCCTCCAAATAAAATGCAAATGAATTCCTGAAAAACACAAAAAGGGCTATAGCTATGTAACTAAAGTGTTTTTGTTTAATAAGCCTTGCTAAAAGCTCATGATCAGTAGCTATTTTTGTATAACAAAGATGTATGAATTAGACAAAATCTGTACTTACGTGAGTTTTGACATAAAATGACAACATACAGGATACTAAAAATGAACTTCCAAATCCAAGGCCTGATTTAGCTCTTATAACTACACATTCTTGTTAGGCAACCAAAATAGAGAAGCAAACTAGAGAATACGAATTTGGATTGTGGCCCACACTCTGTATAAATATAAATGAAATCTAAACAAAACACGGTTAACAAAAAACAACTCACCAACACACTTTCTCCCCAAACCCCAGATTCATCTCTCCATAATTCCAGTTGTTCTGTTGCTCAGGCAGTGTCTGGGTTAGGGGCACACCCTCATCTATTTAATGTAACAAATAGAGCAACCAGGGTTCCATCCTGATTACAGTTTCTGAGGTCTCCTGCAGTTCTGTTATTAAATAAACATAAAAAGCAATAACTGATTGACAGCTCCTGTGATTAAAAGATGGCTGGCTCTGAAATTAACAATAAATTTGCCATTGATTCTGACAGAAAAAGAACTATGTAAATGCTGAAAGAGCAAGAAAATTGCATTTTAATGTCCTTCATAAATAACGGTAAATCCTTGCAATGAAGAGGCACAACAGATGCAACAACCCAGCTTATCTACATCCATTTATCAGGATGCACAAAGCAACAAAGTGGGGTTTTTTTCTCCTCAAATTGTGGTCCTTGACAGTTTTTTCAAATAGTATAACATTCAAAAATACAATAACTTAAACCACTCCTTGGCACCTGTCAGAATCAGGCAGAAACCAGAAGCCTCATGAGTTTACAACCAGGAGGGTGCATTCGTCTGGACCTTGAGATTCTATGAAGGCCTAGTGGATAATTTCCAGGCCATCTTTATGGCATTAATATTTCCAAAAGAAGGCTGCCCTGATAGCCTAAATCCAGTTGGACTCAATGAGAATCCCAGAGCTGAGGCTATGAAGCTAAGGCAGTGCAGAGCTTTGGATTTCAATTGGAACACCAGCCGGTGGACAGTTCTACCAGGAAGGCAGCATCTCACCTCTAGCAGTTTCCCAATGTTCTGCTAGAGACACCTGAGGTCTGAGTATCAGAGGTGCCAAACGCCAAGAAGCACAACAGAAATATGTGAGAAGATGATAAATACCTACAGGTAGCACCTCCACAAGTGCTGGGTTTGCTTAGAATGACGCCCTGCACTCACCAGCAGAAGGCTGGCTGCTTTTAGGCTGGTTTTTATCATTCCCAGCTACTTCTTATTGGCGTTCAGGGCAAATATGGTTTGCAAGCATAATTAGAATAATCATGTAAGTGTGCTTATCAGCTACATAATTATATCTTGCTCTTCACCATGTTTGATCCCTGAATTGCTATCCTCACACCTCAGAAAACATGAGCACTATAAAGGTAAACTGTTGTTTCAAAGCGGTTCCACCTTAAGTCCCAACCCCTGACCTCTAGGACCCTCCAAGGCATCAAACAATCCCAGCTTCCAAGTGATGGAAGAGTATTCTCATGAAGACTAACTAACTTCCTATAGCAATATGAAATAGAAACACAGTCCTCTTCAGAGAATTTTCATTTTGCAAATATGAAATGGTCATGGGGCAAGAAAAATGATGTAAGGCCATGGGGATGCCTGTATTAAGAAATCCCTTCCCAGTTCTCATGAGGAACACCCTGCCAGCTGCCAGCAAAGGTACCGTCTCCTTGCCCAGCAGGAACTCGCTGTGTCAACTCCGAGCAACCTTCCAACACACTTTTGTAACAAGAACAACAGATCAGAGTTACTGTTCAACTTGGTATTTGGACTTTTCAGCTGAAAAACGGAATCCTTTGAGTTTCCTTCCCTGAAAGTTGTGAATTATTCAGTGAAACTGAATTCCAAATTGTTTATTAACTGCACTAGGATTCCCACAGGGCTTCTAAAGGAGCAGAGAAACAACTAAATGCTGTTGATACACTGAGTGCTGTAATTTTCAACAGTTAGCTCCAGCTCCTGGACTACAGTCTTTTGATGACAATGAATTACTTCAGATTAGTAGAAATGGGAAAAAACAATGGATGATAGCTGACTTCACACATGAAACCCCAACACTGAGCAACTATTTAACTAAAAAAAAAAACAGCTGACTACGATATAACAGTACTCTCAATATCTGGAATTTCATGTACTAGAAGAGGACATCACAACAACAAATCTGGTACAAAAGTAGAAGTAAAATGGGAAATGAGTCATTTTATTCAGCACAGCTTAAGTTCTCCTGATGCACTAGACAGATGTAATGAATTCTGTGTTTATATGAAAGGTATCTGCCACAAGCATAGACATGGTTAAATACAACCATCCAAACTAAGCACTCAGCAATTCCTCTTTTAACACATCAGGCAGAATAATCAAGTTTGGCTGAAAGGAAGTGCACAGCAACGTGCAAATGGAGGAAAAAGGTCTGAAACAATGACTGAATGGCAGAATGTAATTGTATGAATACAGGCAAATCTGGCACTACAGTAACATTTATGAATTATGTTTTTTAACAAGCCATGCAAAGGCTTGGTCTCTTATGCAAACATTAGCAACTCCACACACACAAAAGGTACAAGCTCAACTTCAGTATTTTCCTTAAGGGTAAAAATGGGCTTAAGAATCATTACATGTGTCACTAAACTGTACTACAAAACATTTTTCTTCATCAAAAAACATTTTTCCTTTCTTTTCCAGAAAAGACACTGGTGCATTCATATGCAGTCACACTGAATCCAGTCACTTCCTCCTTTTCTATTTTTCCACACATGCACACACCCAATTTCAGATGCTGCCTATCTTTATTTAAATCGAATATTTCTTTAACAGTCAATCCACTCAGAATTTCATCCAATTATTTGGTGGAATAAACTTTCACGATGCATTGGAGATAATTTTCTTTTGCAAGTGCACTTGCCAGGCTAACTGCTTTAGTCTGTCGTAATCCACACACGACATTGCACAAGAAAAACTAGTTTCTACATCGAGTTTTCAAGTGGCTCATGTAACAGAGCAGTGTGTTTTTGTAATTTTGACATGTTACATCGCTAGTTAACAACATCACAACAATAGGGGCTGTACGTATTAATACGGTAAATCCCATTTTCTGTTTTTCTTGCATGCGTTATTCAGTATTCCCACCTTAAAGGGCTCTGAACTAAACTTTGTTTCTCGTTATTTTCGGCTGAGCGCGCACAGGCTGGTTCACCCTGAGCGGTGTCACTGGGCTCCAGGCGCCTCCCCGGGCCCCGCGGGCTGACGGGGACACAGCGCAGCCTGTGCCTGAGCTCCGGAGCTGAACCGGCCGCCGCTGCGACACCCGGCATGTTGTGACACCGGCATGTTGTGATCCCCACACCAAACCCCACGCACAGCGGCGTTTCCACGCCCGTGCCCACGCACAGACCTCAGTGGGAACGCGGACACCGAGATCACATCCCAACAGCGCCCTTCTCAAAGAGCTTCTGGCGGGTTTATGCTTTGTCTGGCACCCACCAGCAACAACATATGCACGAGTCCACTTCGACACCGCACTTGAGCGGCTTGTTTTCCCGGTCCGAGACGGGCGGCTCTGTGAGTCCCGCACGGCGCGATGGCCACAGCGCCGCGGGCGGCCCCGCTGCCCCCCGACACAAAGCGGGGACCCCGCGGCACGGCCGGGCCCTGTCGCACCCGGGAGCGGCCGCTCCGCCCGGCTTCCCCCGCCACAGCTCCCCGGCGCGGCCGAGCAGCCACGGAGCGGAGCCCTTTGTGTGACAGGACGGGGCGCGCACTCCCGCGGGCCCCCCGAGCCCCCGGGCGGCTCTTACCAGCTGTCAAGCTCCAACTCCAACAGCGACTGGGTCCTCTCGGAGCTGCAGTGCAGGCACCACATGGCTGTGCCGAAGTCGCGGGCGGGGAGCTCGGCGCTGCCACCATAGCCGCCCCTGGGCCGCCCCGCCCCCGCGCCCGCTCCCCTCAGCGACGCGGGCGGTGGAGGGGGAACACGGGAGCGCGCCCACGCGCCCGCGCGGAGGGCGGTTTCCCGGGGAACGCGGCGCGCGCCGCTCTCCTCAGGGCGGCCGCCTCACGGAAAAGCGCGGGAGCTGCGTCCCCACAGCGCCGGTCACGGGAGGGGACGGAGCCCCCAGCTCCTCCACACGCGCGCGCGAAGCCGGTTCTGGCGAGCAAGAATTCCTCGCTAGAATTAAAAACAAAAAACGACGCAAACAACCAACCACCACCAAAACAAACAAAAACAAAAACACCCCCAAAGCAACCAAACAAAAAACCAACAAACAACACGCACATCACCAACTGAATTTCATCATCACAGTATCTGACACATGAATAACAATCCTTCCTAGTTTTTTGTTGCTTTGTTTTGTGTTTGGGGGAGGGGGTGTTTTGTTGTTTTTATTTGAATGGAGTTTTTTGTTGGTTTTGTTTTGTTGTTGTTTCCTTTTGTTTCATTTTTCCTAGCAGATTAACCACGGTGGTGATCAAAGTCCTGAAAGAAATCAAGTCTAAACAGAGTTAATTGTCACTTAGTAATTCATGAAATAAAACCATCTCATCTCCTAGAACACCGTCAAAGGCGCTTTAATTTATATATATGCCTCTTAGGTAGAAACCACGCAGCTGCAAATGAGAACATTGACATTCTGTAATTTTCTCAGACACAATAACATTTTACACGCACGTTTAACAAAGGTGCTCATGGCTCTGGATGCTCTCCAGCCTTCCTCCCCCAAGCCCAGAGGAGGGAAGGGTTTGCAGCACGTTTGAAGGTTAATCCGAGCGCTGAAGAACTGAGGACCCTGCAGGTCCAGAGCCTGTCAGGACATTCCCGGGGACAACACAGCCGAGTTCTGTCACAGATCAGAATCACAAACAACTTTGAAGAATACTTGCCAAGTCCTAGTTCCACTGGTAGACTATTTCTATGGCAATTTTAGCTTGATGGGATGCAAGAACAGCTGAAACTGCACTGTAAAACCAGCAGATAAATCGTGCTGCCTATAGCTACAAAGAAATTAGTGTTTCAAAAATCAGTGAGGCCCATATGATTAATATCCTGTAATAAGGCAAGAAAGCGAGACGAGTTTTAACTTTGGGGTTTCCTGTTTCATGGAACTGTCAAAACAACTTGCTTTCCAAATGAAGTTTCCCTTCATCACAAAAAGCATCGTGTCTATGTGAGCCGGGCAAACCGTCTAACCACAGACACTCCTTGTCTTCATCTACATGCCAGGCTGCTGGAGAAGGGGGAGCTAATTAAGGAAACTAACCAGTCTTGGAGCGGTGGGGGTGCCACCAAGGGCTTCATTCATAATCATTTGCACAATATTTAGTGCAATTTTGTGTAGGGACAGAGCAATTTGCACTATAGTTTTTGGGAATGGAAATGTTCCAGCACAAAAAAGCAGCACTGACTGATCTCTGTGGTTTGGGGAAACTCAGAAGTTTAGTCAGGAACTACAAATGCTGCTCAAACAAGAGATCGAGGTACAAGAAAGAGCAGAATGAAAGGCCCAGCTGTGCCCTTGTGCTGTATATACAACATACCTCCTATTTACAATACACACACTGAGAGCTGATCACATTTCTGGATGATAAAAAGAATCAAAGCAAAACTTTACTTAAACCCAGCTGAACGTTTGGATCGAGTGTGTGTTTTGCATAGTTTCCTAAGGAAGCATTAGGCACGGATTCCAATAAGTCTGGGTTTAACCAGCTTTCAGTGAAACTCAAATATGTTAAGGAAGGACACACCTACACCAACTGTTTTGATAGTAACGTCACTGCGAGCCCATAACCAGAGACTATTTCCACTGCAATGCCGCCTCTCAACAGCTATCCAGACAGTCTCTTCCCTACAGAAACTCTGGGATAACAACAATCCCACATTTTTCTGGTCCTGACTCAATGTGCTCCCGTGTCAAGCGTCATCTCCACAGGCAAACAGAGACAAATCCAAAGCAGACACAAGCAGCCCATAAAAGTCAACCGCTGCTTTGGAAACCAGTTTCCATTTAGAAACCAAGCGCAGACAGTTGTACCGTGGGCTGTGACGGAGGACATGGACTGGAAAGGGTGGCCAAGAAGCTCTGACCTCAGAAGCAGTCACAGAATTTTCTGAAGAATGTGCTTTTCTGAACCCACTTCAAACAGAATCTTCCTTCTACAGGTCTGAACACATTAGATAAGCAAACAGCCAAGCAATGCTAACACATCCCATGTCAAATACAACGTAGATAATTGCTACAGCTTCCCCCCTTCAATGTCAAGCATCTAGACTTCTCAATTTTGTTTTGACCATTCCGCTACAAAGTTTTTCTTAAATCACTTCTTGTTTTAGTAAGTCTTTAAAACATAAAGTAGAAATTAAATGCCAAAGTCATCTACATATTTAAGATCTCACATGTATTCCAACAGGGGAAATTGTGGTTTCCGAGTCAAGGCAGCCAGATGCGATTATTTTAGGAGGGATATTTTGTTTACATTTCAGCACTCCAAAGCCACCTTCGTTGAACCATAATCCATACTGTGTAATCCCATCTCCCTCAGGTAGCGGCCACTATAATCCATACTGCACAGTCCATGCTCACTCAGGTAACTGGGGCTGATTTTTCACAGCTATCTAGACTTGACTTTTTAGGACAATTTTTTTGGTGGCACATAGCTCCGTTTTTTCACTGTCCTGACTGCACAGGTGCAGTGCTGATGCTCTACACACACAGGTGACGTTTCAGGCCTTAGACGACAGTGGCAGCAGCAGCTCTTCTAACAACACAGAGCCAAGCAGGGTTTCTATACCACATCATTTATCCGCACCTTGTACAGAAAGCTTTGGTAGAACCAACAGGAGATGTGTATGTGCTTTGTTGTTCTCCCACTGCTATTTTGACAGCTAGCTGGCATTAGAGTTGCCGCCAACATACTGTAGGAATATGCCGTGCAGGGTAAGGAGACAGTAAAGTGACTTTTCATGTCTTAGTATTCGTTAGAACGCAACTAATAGCACAACACAAAGTCATCATTGCTCCAGCAAAAAAAACAAACAAACAAACAAATCAACTTGACCTATGAAAAGAATACGGAACCAGGAAATCTCTGTGCAAGAGGAAGTCAAGAAAGATTTCAAACTATGGGCTTGCGGAGGTAAATAACTGCGCAGCCCCGGGAGGAGCTCCCTGCCCCGTTCGCTCGGTGCCGCTGCAGTTTGCAGGCGGTGTGGCCACGAGTGCTGCTGACAAACTTACAAAGGCAGCTCCAGTTTTGTTACCGCTATCCTGTTCAACAATATCTCAGTAGTCAATGTTGCGCTTGGACTGTTCAATCTCCCTTGCTGAAGCTAACCGTGTTTTATTTCTAATACATGAATATAATTAAACTTAGATTAAGCACAACACTGAAATTTTGGTTTATCCAGTAATTTACATAAATCACTGTTATTTAATGTGTTAATAGCTAAGACAAAGTTTATAAACCCCCAGAGTGCAAACTCAATTTGTAATTATGAGCACACAGCAATTTGTATAACATGCCATCTAAATCTACAGTAATTATGACCCTGCTTAAGGGTAATTCCCAACTTAATCACATTTAATACACCGTTATTTCCAAGATCTAAAAGGCTGAAACGGGCATTTATCTTGCATTTTGCTTGAATAAAAGCAAAGGGTTACCCAGAAAAAAATGGAAGAAATTACCAGGGAGTAGCTTTCTTCCTGCAGAGTACAAATACAACCATGTAGCATTGTAAAATAAAACACATACATGGGTCAAAATACATGTTATTCCTCTTCACAGTGGGCTTTGGGGGGATATTAATCCAATTCATTCATTGAAAAAAATACGCTAACCCACATGGATGCTGCACTGCCTTCCTCCCTTCCTTCCCCCGCAAAATTGATTTCTTATCTTCTCTCATATACATTTCTTAATTTCCTATGGCTGCATACTAGTTCACTTATTATTTTAATACCAATATACAAAAATCGGCATTAAAACAACACCTACAAGTTCAGTTCACTTTGTAAACTGAACTCATAAAGCCTTTAAACAAACACATCTGGGAAAAGACTTTATGTTGTCGGTTGCTATGGAGTAGGCAAAACAATGAACCTTTGTAGGCATTTTGCTCTTCTAAGAACAGATCCAAAGCCTATTTAAGGCAAAGGAAATCTCCACTGACTTCAAGGTTTGCAGACTCAAAATTCTACTTTTCAGCTACCTATCTCAAACCTTACAAAACATAAAATAGCATTATCGCTATGTAAAGGGTGGATATATCAAAGTACAAAGAGTAGAAACCAAAGCAGAGGAAAATTAGAATAGCTTTTCACAGTCACCTTGTAGATCAGTGGGAGCACTAAAAATGAAACAGATCTACATGTTTTGCTTCTTTGTCCCCTCTCATAAAACAAGATACTTTGCTCCACAGAGGCAGAAAAGGGTCTGTCAAACGACACCCTGAGCTCTGCAGCAAACTCCCTGCCTGGCCCTGGCTAGAACACTTGGAGAAGGAGCCCAATTTCGGAACAAAAAAAGGAAATTCTCCAATGATAACAATGTTTCAAAATGCTCAGATACTCTGTTTCATCCAGTGCGGAAGCATGTGAACTAGACAACCCTGTAAATTATAGCAAGTCGTAAAACACATATCCAAGATCTCAGCAATGAGAACAGCGAGGCGCAAAGAGGATTAGATCACAGTCAAATCATTAGACCAAAGCCAGGATTCCCGACTCGAAATTCTCTGCTGTCAATACTCTGACCTGGTTTTGTCCCTTGAAGTCAGTAGCGGATCCTGCCAACCCTCCCTTGCGCAGGCAGCTGTTGTCACCTATGTTATTAGATGCACTACAGCACTGACTATTTGCATCCACAGGAACAACATCAGAAATAATAAAAGACTTTTTATTTAGTGCAGCGTTTAGGTCTTTCTCTCAGAGAACTATGGAACACTGGTCACACTGCTTCTGACCTAACATTTGCATCCTCTGGTTCTGCCTCTGCTCCCCCACAGTTTTGGTTTTCTACAAAATTTGTCAGTCACTAGATAACTACATTTCATTCTAATACTACCAAGATATTTAAACTTTCTCTTGTCAGACCCACAGGCACGTGGAACAATTATTTTTTGTGCAAATATCACGCAACCTCCCTTTCAAGACAAATTTAGCAGGGGGCTTTCCTTTCAGCTGTGCTCAATGCTGCCGTCACTCACCTCAGCAGAAACTCCACCTGAGAAGCAGAAGCTGCGATCAGAAATCTGTGGACAGAAGGACAGCGCTTGGAAATCCCCCAAAGAAAGCACAGAGGCTGATAAGGAGCCAGAGAGCCCCTCTAGAAAGAAGTTAATCTGTACGCCAAGTACGCTACTCTATTATTGCCAGAGATCGTACATCGAAACCCAGTAAAAGGGAAAAGGAAATCTTTAATCTGCGTTCTCGGGGGCAATAAAGGCAGGACTCTGTACCGTGAATGCAAGGTGACTGCAATTACAAGTTTGTTGATACTGTTATACACGTCTCCTAAGAGCAAAGCCACAAGAGCGGCTCCTTCACTTTCCTCGCTGGCATGTGCTGTTCCCTGAAGAACACGGAGCTCCCGCAGCTCAGGACTCACCTCAGTGCTTCCAGTGCACAGCACCGGTGCCAGGACCTCGCTGGCTGCGCATTCGGTGCCGCTGCTGAGCAAGGGTGGTGGGCACCAAGTCCACCTGGCTCAGGACTGGGAAACTCAGGATCACAGCATCCCAGAATGTCAGGGGTTGGAAGGGCCCTGGAAAGCTCATCCAGTGCAATCCCGCCATGGAGCAGGAACACCCAGATGAGGTTACACAGGAAGGTGTCCAGGCGGGTTGGAATGTCTGCACAGAAGGAGACTCCACAACCCCCTGGGCAGCCTGGGCCAGGCTCTGCCACCCTCACCAGGAACAAGTTTCTTCTCATCTGTCAGTGGAACCTCCTGTGTTCCAGTTTGCACCCATTGCCCCTTGTCCTGTCACTGGTTGTCACCAGAAGAGCCTGGCTCCATCCTCCTGACACTCCCCCTTTCCATCTTGATCCCCATGAATGAGTCCCCCTCAGTCTCCTCTTGTCCAGCTCCAGAGCCCCAGCTCCCTCAGCCTTTCCTCACACGGGAGATGTTTCACTCCATCATCTTTGTTGCTTGGGATGTAAGGAACATATCCTGGTGCTCTGAACCGGCAGAGCTCACAGAGAGAAAGCTGGGGCCACGAGCTCTCCCTTCCAGGCTGTTACTTAGTCACAATTAAGGGCTGAAAAAGTAAAGTAATTCTCAGTCACTAGAGCAATGGAACAGATTTGTGGTGAGATTAAGCTCATACTGGCATGGAAAGCAGTGGCTTTACCTTCTCCATTCCCCGCCCCCTTGCAGGACTGGAATTAACACAGTGGGCTTGGGCAGGTCAGGTTTGGATGTTCCACGTTACTCAGGGCAGAGACATTTACCGAAGGTGCACACTGAATGCCAAGAGCCGCTGAGCATGCACTTCAGGCACAAGAGAAAAGCAATGCAAACATTCACTTCTTTACCTCCAGGTATTCGCTCCAAATGGCACTTGAATGGAAAGATTATCATGATTTGGGACTGTTTATTACTACAAAGTACCACTGGAAAAGCGCCATAAGAAAAATCCACTGACACAAGCTGATACAAAGATGATAACACCACCTATGCAGTAGCTAGCAAACTCACCACAATAAAATATCTTTAAATGAAGCTGGACAGAACATGAACATTGAGATGATCCATATAATGTAGGTAGCTAATACACAGTATATTAACGCTCTTGAAAGACCCAGTGCAAACTAACTGAAATGGAACCATTCTTTAAAAATTATTCCATATACATATATATATATATATATATATATATATACCCCAGAAGGTTCTCCACAGCCCCTTTCCCCCCTGCTTTCATTTTATGGCAGTAATAACGTGCTTTCTGCAAAAAGCCTTTCTTTGGGATTACCGGACAGCAGAGATTAGCAATGCTTAGTTATGCTCCACGTGACCAACATCTCAGAAGCTCTCAGACCTTTAGAAAAGCACTGTTTTGTTGACTCGGTGTTTAGTTTTTTTTCCCTGTTTGAATGACCCACAAATGTAGTAAGCTGAGTATGAGCTTCTGTGTGCACACCGGCTTCTGTGCGCACAATAAAGTCAAGTGGAAAAAGACATGACTGATTTTTAAATGGTTTTACTCATATTTTCTAATTCTGGAAAATACAGAATTATGTTTCTTTGAATAAATATGTGAAAGAATTACAACCCCTATGAATACTGGCTGAAAGCTTGTGGTAGTAATTATTAGTCAGTATTAAAGTAAATATCTGAATGTTGCTAATTTATGCTCTATATAGAACTGTCTTCCTCTCAGCATTGGTGACATGTGGCTCAGGATAACAGGCCACACCATGCACATATTTTCCATGACTTGTATTTCTGCGAGCACATTCTATACCCAGAATTTCTTCTCCTTGAAGCTCAGATTGTGTTACAGTTGCTTATTTTTATAGCAACAACTAAGTTTAAACTGTTACTAAAATGACAAGCATCACTGAAATGTCCCATATCTACGTAAAAACAATTGACCAAAATCCAATTTGAAGGTAAAGAAATAATGTTTCTACTGACTGCATATTGAAACAAATGAGTAAGAAAAAGGTTCTAAGGAAGGTCTTGTTATTGACATGATAAAGTTAGGTTTAGAGGTATTTTATGAAAATATTTTCATGGCTTCTGTATTAGTGCATGACTGCAACACAACGATTTTTACCTCCCACATGATTCAGCGCCGGCCTCCTGCTCACAGTGCCATGTATAATGCAAAGGGGGATCACTGAGGAAAAACAACAGAACCACATTCCCCAGCAATGATCACATAGCAAAACGAGTTACTGTACTATGGCCACCCTATACATATAAATATATATATACATACCGCAGGAAACAGCTGTGGCACTGCCAATACCACTGTGTGTGGTAACAACGTCTGAGCCTCCAATAATTGGCTTATATCAGTGAACTAGATTCAGTAACCATAAAAACTCAATCTTAGCGTAAACTACACAAACAAATATTGACTTTTTCCATGGTAACCTTTATAGCTAATAGAAGCTTTGAATGGTATTTTAAGCTGGATATAAAGTAAACAAAAATAGGATAGGAACCAATAAACGCACACCTCAGCAGAGCAATGCTCCGTAGGAACATGAATGAAGAGCATTAATTCAAAGGGGTATTTTTGTGCGCAGTTTCCCGCGGCAGAGCCTGGGGGCAGCACAGCGGGTTTCACAGTCCTCTCTATGGAATATGAAACCCAGGAGCCAACATGGAAAAGGGCAGCAAAACATTACGTTGCCTTTCTGGGCATTATTAAACAAGAGGGAATAAATTATTGGAAAATACCCAGTTTAAATTATAGCACTGGGGGGTTTACATGCAATGCATCAGGGATTTAGAGGCAGGTTATTTATTACTACAGAGTAATAAATTCAAGCATAAGGACACTTAAATATTTGTTCCATCCTGCTTATTCACAGATTTCTCCCTCACGCTGTCCCTTCACCGTCATGCCGAGCAGACCTATACATGTATGTTAAGGTAAAAAAAAGGACCAGGAAAATTCCGCTTTGAAACTCTCAGTGCAGAAAACTAATTACATTTCCTACTGTGTTAAGTGAAAGAAGAAACGTGTGTCCCCACTGTTAGATCCACAGGGAACGCCCCGACAGCAGCCCCTGTGACACAGGCCTCTGTTTCAACAGCTTATAGCTTGCCCCACAAAGTGTGCAATAAGGGACCTATACCAGAAACCAAAGCATATTTTTAATCACTGCCTTCAAAAGGCAAAAGCGGCAAAGAAATCACATTTTTGTCGCCGGTAACAAAAGAACAAGGAACTACATTACTGAAGGTGCTTTTAACTTCTGATTGACTTTTTGCCCTGTCACAGAAAACATTTAATAAATTAAGTCTCATCTAAGTCTTAAACAAAAGGAAAATTAAAATCCCTCATGCTAATTAATTGCACGGTACAGTTAAGGGTGGGTACCCTTTCAAATGCAAACAGCTAATTTACAATAAGAACCACCCCCAGGTGTCTTGGGAAAAGCTGCTAACCAATCTGGAGATCAGAATGGGAAGTCATTTGAAATGCAAATTCGTTTTCTTTACCACCATCAAATATCCTTTCCCCCCACTAATCCAGGTGCCCACGCTACAAACTGCAGTAACTCGGCAAATAAAAATGACCCTGAGGTAATAAAAGAGATGAAGGATGTGTTGTAAATGGGTGATCTTTGGCACCCACCATGAGATTATTCAGCGAACCAGTTTATATCAATGTTACTTAACTCTATTAATATGGAGGAAACATAGTCTGGATGCAAAGGGACTCCAATTTCTCCTCCTCCGCAGCCCAACACATCCAGGCCTGGCAATTTAATCCATTTATACCCTTTCACATTAACAGACTGGAGAGATTTCCTCCTTCTCCAGACGAACACAGCTCCAGGCTGTTCCATGCAAACCTGGCCGTGACCTTCCCATCTCCTGAGCTCGGCAGGTACAGATGGAAGATGCTATTTCACAGACCAGGAGTCATCTAGAGGCCTCAGGAGGCTTCTGGTATGAACAATATTTTATGGACTGCAGATCTGAACTCCTATTCTAAATCAAATCTAAGCTTAAGGCGCAAACCCCATTATGGAGATCCAAAGGAGCACGGAGGGACCAAAAGGGGTGAAACCAAAGAGGTGGCACAATCGAATGCTTTGCTGGCAAACCTGTTTGCAGATATTGCAGGTATTTTGTTCTTGAACAAACATGAGGATAAATTTTACTCTTGGTGGAAACCTGAGGCCGAGTGAAACGCCAGCCACGGCAGCCTAGGTGCACACCAGCCTAAACACCTCCTACGGCTCCAGCAGCGCGTGTGAGCATTCCCAGCAGTGATGTCCAGGGCCTCGCCCCCTATAATCCATGCCCATCATCCCAGAGACATTTATTACACCCTATCCTATCAAACCACCCATTAGCCCCACCAGGACCAGACTGTTGTGCCAGACTTCAGGCCCAAAACACAAACTCAACCTGCAGAGCTGCTCACACAGCCCGAGCAGACACACGCGTGCGACCGCGCAGGCGGGCGCTCACACCAACCACCTCGGGATTCCTGTATATGTGTCACACAAAGGTTATTCCTCTCTGCAACCCTGCTGAAAAGAAGGTAGAGTGTAGCACAAGCAGTTTATGCTTAGTTAGCAAGTAAAAAACCTGGTATTTAAGCCTAGGAAGAGACTTGTGACTTCCTAGAGACAGAAGAAAAATGAAAATAACTGGAACTCCAAATGAAGCGTTAGAAACCTTTTACATTTACTTGATCGAATCACCAGCTTGGATATTATGCCATCTTTTGTTTAAATTATGAACTGCAAAGTAATTGAAATGTGAAGTATTGCTCAATCAGTTTAAAATTTCCTCTAAAGAGATTCAGCTATACTTGATTTACAGTGGTTATCTTTCTTCCTACAAAAAATAATGAAAGAAATAAGAATTTTTAATCTTGCTACTGTATTGTTTTCAGAATGACTTTCAGATACTCTCAACTGACAACAAAATCCTCTAGTTTTTATAGGTAGATGATTACAAAAATCTTTACAAAAATAATTGCAAAAATAGTTTAATGTGTCCCAACTGCATCAGTTGCTTGCTTTACAATCATCCCAGTAGCTTTTCTTTTTGTCACCCACAGTATTTCTTACCCATCACAATGAGTTTCAACAAGTAACTATTTTCAGACGTGTGGTTGATCTTAAAACTGGCAGCAAAAACGCATCTTGATTTACATGGTTCTCTTTCTGCATATTGTAGACAAAGTATTTACCTGGGCTAAACATAAATGGGATGATTCACGTTGCTCTGACCTCGCTGATGAAGCCAGCAGAGCCTCTCCTGATATTCTTTAGCTGATGAAGTTTCCTTACATTTATTTTATGCTAAACGTCTACTTATAAGCATACTCTAGCTATTAAGGATGAATGTTAATTTCAATATTGATAGCAGGAAGGTGTTTGTTGTGGTTTGGGATTTTATTGATCACATTAGCTTTCCCTAATGGTGAAGTACTCAAAGCACCCCTTTTTGTGCTGTCCTGAAACCTCTCCCACGGGCCAGAGGGAGTGAAATCATCAAACAGTCCCAGCTGGAGTTATTGCAAAAAGCACATTTTGAAGGATGTGGAAAGATCATCCGAGTATGACGGACAACCTAAAACTCTTATTTTTTTCCCTAAAAGGGACATTGTGTAAGGGCCCCATGGCTCCTCTCAGGCCTTTCCCAGGACTGACTAAGCCAGAAGATGCCAATTGCGCGTTTCTGCGCAAACCTCTGGTCAGTACTGCCGAGCCATGGGGTGAAACCACAGACTCCTCAACCACATCTATATGAACACTGAAACAAAACAGAAATGGTTCTTGGGCATCCGTTTTTCAGAGCTCCTGCATAATATTCCAAGGAGACCAAACTGAGAGGCTGGGTTTTTCTTTGTTAACTCTGGAGAAAGTATTCCAACGGTGACACATAGTGCTAGTATTTGCGCATGTTATTTGCTGTACTTTGTAGCATTATGATTGCTGGAAGAAGCTGCAGTTTAGGATAGATGAAAGGAAGAAGTAACGTTAATGTTGAAGGAAGGTGAAGCTTTCTACAACCTGACTATTCAATGCTACCCTGGCTCCAACCAGCTGCAACTGGCCTAAAACAAAACCCTAAGAGCTCTGACAAAACCCAGCCTGTTTCACAGACCTACATTTACCCTCCCTACAATGCCAACAAATACACAGAAAGCAAAAAAACCCCAAATGTTTAAAACAAAAGGTGCTGAATTCTAGTCTCACAAGCACTGGCTGCAACACGATTTCATGCAAAAACTGGTGTTTAGTGCAATTGCTGCTTCTGTCTGGATGCTCAGAAATACGGTAGCGATGCTACTACACCTTTCAGTCCTGCTCACAGGCCACAGAACATACATGCTAACAAGAAAAACATCATTCATTGTTTCTCCCAAATTTCCAAAGGTTGTTTCACTGTGCAGTGCAATATACCATCCAAGCTCATCCTTTTCCTCCACCACCGCAACACAAGTCAAACGGTCTGCCACAAATCACTCTTCTCCTTGTAAGTCCCAGATACACCCTCGAGCAGGCGGCTGCTGAGAATTTCCGCATGTGCTCTGCACGGCTTTACACAATGCTGTGCTGCTCCTGCAGGGAATTACAATGGCACATACATTCTTCAGTTAATTAATTTCTAAAAATGAAGGATTAATGATTTTAAACCTGTTAATATGAAGTCCAGACACTTCTGTAAAATTTTCAAATAAAAATAACATTAGTCTGTTATGGATTTTATTACACAATCACCATATAAAAGTCTGAGGGATTCATTCTTTACTCAGGCTAATTCCAAGTGCCTGTCAGATTTTCTCTATCCAGAGTACATGTTCCCTTAGAATACATTTTCCCTTAGAACACTCAGCTATTCAGAGGGCTCTGCGTGCCCGTGCCCTCACACACATGAATTCCACAAACAGTGTTCTGTGACTGCATCTACAGTTACATGCTATCAACACAAAGAGGCAGGCAACAAGCTTACCAAAAAATTCACAGCTAGTTTTATTTCTGAAAATAGAGTGACTATCAGCAAGTTTGCTGATGAGACCAAACTGGGAGGAGTGGCTGACACTGGAAGCTGTGCTGTGCTGCTCAGTCCTTACACGCTGTAGTAGCATTCAGAGGTACATGAGGCTCTTCTCAGTGACAACCAGGGACAGGACAAGGGGCAATGGGTGCAAACTGAAACACAGGAGGTTCCACTGACAGATGAGAAGAAACTTGTTCCCGGTGAGGGTGGCAGAGCCTGGCCCAGGCTGCCCAGGGGGGTTGTGGAGTCTCCTTCTGTGCAGACATTCCAACCCGCCTGGACACCTTCCTGTGTAACCTCATCTGGGTGTTCCTGCTCCATGGGGGGATTGACCTGGATGAGCTTTCCAGGGCCCTTCAACCCCTGACATGCTGTGAGTCTGTGATTTCTGCACTGATGCCTTTCAGCACATGCTGACTCACAGGTACTGCTGTGGTCCACAGAATTGCATCTCCTGGATTGGTGGCAATTCCCTCTGTGTTTGAGAAGGAGGTAAAGACGCCCTGACTTCATGTGAAAGCCAAAGCTGCAGAACTGGGATATAAATGCTAACAGGCCTTGTGGGCGGCTGCTACCCAGAGCTGGTGCTTTGACAGTTCGAGTTTGGCAAAGTCCCAGCTGGGGGACAAATGCCTGAAGCGAGTCGGCTTCTGTTATGGGGAGCGTCCGCAAATCCACCGATCGTTCGATCGTTCGAAACCTGTCCCATTCAAAAGATAATTTAATCAATTTACCAGAGCCATTAGAAGGTTCCCTGCAGGGTGAAAGGCAAAGGCACAAAACAACCATCTCATCTTGGCTCAGTTCTGTAAAGTGTGGTCAGACATACTCTAATCAAGAGGTCAGACAAAAATGAGCATCATGCTGAAAATTAAGTCTTCCTGGCTCGAATTTAAGATGTGATTTTTGTTATGTTTTATTTACACACCAATAGTTTGTGCATGTAGCCATCTTTTGACAGCTTCCTCTGCACCATTCTCTCTATTTGGACCTCAGTGGGCTCATTAGAACTGAGTCACCCATGCTGCCAATACAACAGTTCTAGAAACCTGCTTATGTTTTCTCTGTTGTGTTCGCACACCAGGAGGCTGTTAGCTGATCTTGCTACTGCAGACAGTTTTGAAGTACTATTGCACGGGCTCAACCAGCAGGAACATCTTCTTCACTTAGTCTCCTGAGTCTGTTTCAATGGTACAAATAATTGGAGTTTCCAATTAATTTTCCAGTTAATTACAATTTATGATAAAAAGCTCAATATGGATGTATACTTTTGTTCTGCAGCATGGGAAGACTGGTGTATAAATAATCCAAGCAGCCTTGTAAATTGAACCAAGCAAGAAAACACCGTAACTCCTCAAGTAGGATAATAATACGACGTAGCTGACAGTAAACAGAATAACCTCGGAGGCCTGAGCCAGGCGCTGAAAACAGCTGGAACAAAGCCCCTGCTGAAGCAGCTCTGTGTCTCTACACAGCTCCTATAAGAAAACTCTAGGAGATACAACTTACTCACCTTTGCCAGATGGAGGCAGAGAGAAATTCAGCTTTGAGAAACACGCCTATCCCCGCTTCTTTCTGCTCATGTACATCTGGCATTTCAGATTAAAATACCCAGCCAAGTAGCCTGGGCATTATTTTACCTGACACTGCTAAAGAGCATCTAGGTCAGTGTGCAGAGAGAGCCGGAGCTTTCCCATGTCAGCGCCTGGCACTCGGCTGCCTCGGAACCGTTTCTCCCGTGCTCTCTCATTAAGGTGTCATTTTCCCATCCAAGAGAATTTCACACCAGGCGACACACTATGCGTTCTGCTTCAGTTGTATGGTTGGAGAAAAGTAGAAGGCTACCAATATTTACTTGGGAAAATGGTTCTCCTCCAATCTCTCAGGCCCATCTTGCTAGGACCCCCTGCACAATCCCTGTCAGAACGGCCAGGGAAGGTGCCTCCTTTGCATGGACAACCATTGCAATCATCATTAAGTACTTTGTCTTATCCTAAGTTGCAAAGAGTATTCTGGGTCTACAAATACACATATGGATAAACAAGACAGGCATTGTTTAGGGCATGAAACAGCAGGAACATTATTAGTAGCGGTGTTTTTCCAATATGGTTCATTTCAGAGTTACTCTTGATTTAGAGATGAATAATGAAACAGGTGTGCGTCTTACCAAAGCAGAAGCATATGAAATGGAGAAACAGTGCGAAATGAGACAAAAATATAGCAAATGTGTTCAAACCATATCCAATACTTGCATAAAACTTCATAGTTCGGCTGAAACTGAAATGGCTCTTATCAACAACCAGCTGAGTATCCCAACCAATGAGATATACAAGAACTGTGTTATTTTGTTCATATTTTCTAAAGCACAGAAAGAAAATAGTGACTTTAAGGTTAGTAAACGCATCACATTTTCATTATTTTGTTTCTTCTATGTGTAGTAAAACCTAATATTTTTTTTACTGCATGTTCTAAATCAGATTTTACATTTGTTATATTAAGGTACCCTGTAAGAAAGTATAAAATCTACATTAATACCTTAAATGCAAGTGCATTTTGTAGAAGAATTTATAAATATTAACAAGATAAAATTTACAAGTGTAAAAGACACCATTTACAGCTACAGATGTTTAATTCTGAGGGAACGGGAATAACATTTTCATATTCATGCGAGTCATAAGCTATATTGAAAGACTACTTACGTACAAAGTGTTAAAATAACAGGACAAACCAATTTTGATCTGAGGTGATTCAAACGCCATTTTTGCTATTGTTTCTAGTCTCAGCTCAATATATGACTTTTAGGTCCAAACTATCTGTTTGGTGTTGGTAGGCACCTGCACTTGATCATCCTGGCCCAGGAACCCGGGCTCTCCTGTTCCTGCAAGGCCAATGGAGGCCAAGAGCACGACCCTCCTCTGAGGGGTGACCTGGAAACAGAATCCCAGAATCCCAGAATGTCAGGGATGGGAAGGGCCCTGGAAAGCTCATCCAGTGCAATCCCCCCATGGAGCAGGAACACCCAGATGAGGTTACACAGGAAGGTGTCCAGGCGGGTTGGAATGTCTGCACAGAAGGAGACTCCACAACCCCCCTGGGCAGCCTGGGCCCCCCTTCTAACCCACCCCAGGTACCATTGGCTTCCTGGCCACAAGGGCCCAGTGCTGGCTCATGGTCACCCTGCTGTCCCCAGGACCCCCAGGTCCCTTTCCCCTACGCTGCTCTCTAATAGGTCATTCCCCAACTTACACTGAACCTGGGGTTGTTCCTGCCCAGATTCAAGACTCTACACTTGCCCTTGTTATATTTCATTACAACTCTCAGCCTGTCCAGGTCTCTGATGGCAGCACAGCTTCCAGTGTCAGCCACTCCTCCCAGCTTGGTGTCATCAGCAAACTTGCTGACAGTCACTCTGTTCCCTCGTCCAAATCGTTAATGAATATATTGAATAGTACCGGCCCCAGCACTGCCCCCTGCGGCACTGCACTGGATACAGGCCTCAACTGGACTCTGCCCCATTGACCACGACTCTCTGGCTTCTTCCCTTCACAGTCCACCTCACTACTCGGTTGTCCAGACCGCACTCCCTCAGTTTAGCAATAACCCCAATAGTTTAATTTCCCACTTCTAGATCACTGAAACACTTGGGAAAAGGACAAATGGAAAATGGGAAGACTCACAAGCATCGGATTTCCAAACAACAGCCTCACCTGGAGCGCTCTTCCTCCTGCACACCATTACTGGAATTATACACTCCAATCAGAGAAATGCATACATGTTTTTCTGTATGGTTAACTTTATTGACATATGCAGCACCAAGTCCCCAGACTACACATGTATACTACCAAACCCGTACACAATAAAACAGGACCACAGTCAGAATGAGCCACAAGAGTTTTGCCTTCGTGCTCACCACAGCTCAAACCACGCTGTCCCACACCGAATAAACCAGGAAAACTAGTTCCAAGTAATACATTTTCACTTCCAAGATCCACCAAAGATATTAACTTAATGGGAATAAAGAATCTGTCACTTAGGAACAGAATTTCCTTGTCCGTACATCGCACAAAACGTAATTCCGCAGCACCCTGCCACAGGCCGATGCAGAGCGGCACCCCTGACGCGATGAGGGACTGGGAGAAAAGTCCCTTTGGTGATGAAGAGGTATGAAATGAGGCAGATTATCGGGTTAGCAGTCACTCAAAGTCAACATTTTGAATGTAAAGGTATGTCAATAAGCACTAATAAAGTAACTCCTTAAGAAAACTATTCCAGCATTGCATGGATAACTAAAGTAACTAATTCATAATCACCTTGCAAGGACTACCTATTTCTTCATTCTAACTAGCAGGAGGTATGCTTTGTGGGGCTTTGCTTGGTTTTTTGTTTGTTTTCCCCCAAATCTCCTTTGCATCTGTCACTTAACATATAACTTAAGAAATAACAGCGTGGAAAGAAGAATGTAGCATCAAAGCAAGAGCCACTACAGGCTGTGACACAAAGCAAGCCTCATAACAGCCAAACATTTAAGAGGAAACGGGACTAAAGAAAATTCTTCCGTGTAATCAACCTGCCATTCTCTGCCTAGGCCGACTCCTGTATCATCAGCAGTAAATACCCACTGATTTGACAGATAATCATCCTGTCATCTCACCTCCATCAACAAATTCTCTTCAGATATTTTCCAAACCAGTAAATAAACAACAACATAACAACCTAATTCTCAGGTATAAACACGCAGGTGAGTGGAAGATGAACTGCACAGTGTGCTATTAAAGTCTTTAAGTAGAATTTACAGTTAATTGCCTTTCACTGTGGAGAATAAAAAAAAGTCCCCCTTCCCCCCAGCTCCGTGCGAGCTCTCCCAGCCTGCCGCTGCTCGCTCAGACAGCACCAGACTGCCGAGAACACCACGGTCAGCAACGGCAGCTCAGCAGAAATGCTCCGCTTTAGCATTTTTCTTTGCTGCAGGCTGACAGTTAAAGGGACTCAAAGCTTCATGTCTCCTGATTCTCATTAAACGCTCATGTGCTGTCGTAATTACAACATAACATCAGAGAGGCCTTGCAGTCCTTTTGCAGCTCCAAAAGGCAGCTTAGCCATTGGATTTCGTCAACAGAACTGAAATAGGCGGGAGTGGTGTTTTAACAAACATATTCATTGCAGAATATTAAGACTGTATTTAGCAGGTGATGCATTATTCACACCCCAGAATGCAGCTGACTGTTCTCCTCTTGTCATTTCATCCCCACGCCAAACGCCGTGTTGTTTACTCTGGGGTTGAGAAACTGCTGGAGCAACGCGGAGCCCTCTTGGCCCTGCATTGCAGGCGTTATGCTTAAATCTTTAAAGAGTAAATAGCCCTTTATCGATTAAATTACTTTTAAAAACAGTATTTTAGTTCCTTGATTTTGTGTGTGTACACCTAGTTTTACAGACAGGCATAATACATCTTTTAGTTCTACAAAATGTACTTGCTCTCAAACCCAAGGGTGAGGCAAATGAGGCAGCAGTGCAGGGTGGGATGCGACGGCATTTTTAAATTACGCTTCAATTGACTCGAGAGCAGGGTGTGAAACAGTGTCCTTACCAACAGCTGGAAGGTCTTCTTTAATGAATGCCAAAGGAAAAACTTGGGAATATTCACTTAAGCAGGTGCCCAAAACGCTGCTGTGCACAGTGTAAACTGTTATGTGCTCTCCATGATAACAGAGAGACAGCAATAATTTGTGTTGTGCATCTTCCCGTTTCAGGTGACACACCGCAGGGACTGTTGGGCTATTTTTAGAAATGCACTTATGCTAACATATTCTGGTTTACCCCATGTGTCTGTACACAAATATCTTCCAGCTCTCAACAGCTCTTCACCTGTATCGGTTGTTCTCCTTCCACAGGCTGTAAGGTTGTCATTACTCCAGGTCGGCCTTATCTTCAGGTCAAGTTTCCTACGGTAATAACTACGTCCCACTTTCCATAGCAGTTTTATATTGGTAACCTGCTTCCATTGCCTTTAAAACAAGCTGTAAAAATGCATTTAAAAGCCCTCACTTCAAATTTATTTACACAGTGTGGATATATAGACTGGAATAAAAACTGAGCAAGTTCTCATCTCAGCTGCTTTCTGAAAGAAACAATAAAACTGCCCAGTCCCCAGTGTGACACTACCCAGTTTTCTTGGTGGTATTCTGTCCAGGTTGTACTCCTGTTTTCACAGCCCAGCACAGTAAGGACCAGATGGTTTGGGGTACAGGCATTGCCACATGTCAGCCTATTCAGAGCCATCTTGAGTAACACTGAAATCTCTTCTACTCTTTGCCCTGACCCTCCACCCCTCCTCAATGAAATAAACTCTGTGGGAGACACCTCATCATGTAGGGGAAGAAAGCTTCCATTTCTGCTTCAAAAGTCGTTCTTGGCCCTCCTCTCTTCTTTGTACCCGCTCTATTTTACTGCACCAAGAAAGGAAGAAAAGGGAGAATTCAGCTACCCGTCAAGAGCTAAGGTATCACTTGTGAAAGAGGGCGGCCCTTTTAGCGGGGCCTCGTGCGACAGGACAAGGGGTGATGGTTTTAAACTAAAGGAGGGAGATTCAGGCTGGACATAAGGAAGAAATCCTTGGCCCTGAGGGTGGTGAGAGCCTGGCCCAGGTTGGCCAGAGAGGTGGTGGATGAGCCATCCCTGGAGACATCCCAGGCCAGGCTGGACGGGGCTCTGAGCAACCTGAGCTGGTGAAGATGTCCCTGCTCATGGCAGGGGGGCACTGGGGAGCTGGGAAGGTCCCTTCAACCCAAACTATTCTGTGATTCTATGATATGAACTGGGAGACATGGAGCATGTCCTGGGTGTCCAAAGCAAACCTGCACACACCCTAACGCACTGTGGCACGCTCCCAGCCCAACACGTGTGTGCTATGAACCGCTGGGTCTGACCTGCGTGGAGCGGCTGCCGGGGATGCTCTCAGAGGCAGTTTGGGGGACTCCTCCCAGCCAGGCGCTCGCTCTGAGCTTGCCCTGCAACAGCCCACAAACAGTTTATTCAGCGCAGTCCTGAGGATCGGGCTTGTTCAGCTGGACACTCAACGCTCAATCCTCGGCGGGCACCACGGCGTGGTGAAGGCATTCCTCGGGTTTGCTGCCAGGAGGAATCTGCTGCCACAAGTCAACCAAATATGTGAGCTTTCACAAGACAGCATTTCCTTAGACCCTCAAAATGTCTATTCTCTATTACTCACAGTAATTACATCGGGTAACTTGGCGTTCGCTTGTCACGAAACGCCAGCTCGCTCTACGACAAACATGTAGGGTGGCATTTTAGCCCTACTGCGAATGGCAGCTCAGGGTGAGCAAGTGGCCACAGCCCAGGTGAGCCGTCCAGAGGAGAATCCCGAGCGCGGCCATGGAAGGGGCTCTGCCCCGGAGCGCAGCAGCAGTTTGCTCTGGAGTAAAGCGACAGTCCAGCGCTCAGTGAGTAAAACCAGTGTTGTCTTGACTGTCTGTCCACATATGCGCATTTAATTATTGCAGACCCACAAAAGAACTAATTATATTCCAATTTAAACTCACTCTTTCATTTCTGCCCTTTAATGTGCTGAAAAATAAAAGCATCATCAGAATGGCAGAGAGAGGCTCAGAAGCTCAGAGATGCAACCAGGCCAGGACAAAATTGTTCAGACTCCCGAGGGAATTTTAATTGCAGACGTTTTGCACAAGCTAATAAGGAATCTGTGTGCTGAGACTGCAAGAAAAAATACTCTGAGAACTCTAGTCTAAATTTATAGAATTAAAAACATGATGAACATTAAATTAGGGTTGTATCACCACTGAACATACAGCCAACAGGTCGTCTCTCTTGGTGGGGGTGATCTCAACCACAAAACCCACTGCTCCACCCTATTCTGGCAAATAAAAATAAGCAGTTTTTTGAAGCATTTTATGAGTATTGAAAATATATTTCCTCATAGTCTGGTTAAATATTTATTTTTTTTCCTTATAAAAATGAAAAGAGAAAGACGTTTTGTTAATAGAAAAAAATGCATTCCAAGCCCCCTAAGGATGTTACAGTGTTTGGGGACAGTTTCTGGAGCCTTATTGAGAGGGATCAAACCTGCTTTTGTCAAGTCTTGCTTCAGAAGGACTCCATATTAAGATACGCATGTATGTTGTTCTAACCAAAAGTTCCTTCCTTTTAATTTAAAGGTCCAGAAACATGCAATGCTTTGGCAGCCAAACAGCAAGGATATTTTTACTCAAAGAAACCCTTCTTAATTGTTACAGAAAGAGTCTTGGCAAGCATCTATAGCAAAGCATTCATCAGGAGCTCAGATTTATGTTACACTTAGGAGAAGCTGCCTGGTAGCTCCTCCATGCTGACATTGCAACTACGTGATTGGGGGAGGAAGGTAAACTCTGGTTTAAAATTAATTGTTGAGTGTAGGAGTCAGCTCTGCAAATGAAGTCAGCTGATGTGCCCCTGTGTAAAACATCATCTCTCGTCTCGGCGTGACCCCCAGCAGTTCCACCTCCCCGGCCAGGCCTGGCAGCTCTTGCTGACTGTGTCTCTCCGAGCTTGTCTCAGAGTGAGTACGGTTTAGCACGACAGCTGCTGTGCTTCGCAAGGACATCACGGAAGGATTTCCAGTTGAAAGACAAACATATTTGTATAATTAAAGCACCTGCTCGCAGAGAGCAGACTTTGTGGTTTCTGGCCGTAAGGACTCGGCACAGCTCCCCGCCCGCCCCGCCATGAGTGTATCCCCGAGTTGCGCCGCTTCTCCACGGCGGTACCCGCGCTCCGGGACAGGAAACCTGCTCTCCATTTCCAGATCAGAAAGGCCCAGGCCCCAAAGTCATTATATAAAGTATCTCAGCTGGCCAGACTTGATCTCACTCAGGGTCAGGCCTTGAGAAACCCTGGTCAAGCTGGGGTTGTCAGAATTGGGCAGATGAAGGCTGGCTTCAGAGAAGGGAGTCAGATACTGCACAGGCTTAATTTAATGTCACAGAAACGCCTTCCAGAGCTGTCCTACCATCCTTCGCTAATAGGGTGGCTATTTAAAGAAGAAAGGCTCTTTGCAGTGATCCAACCATTCTGAACAGGGCTGCTGTGTGACCAGCTTTGGTCACAGACTTTTCTATTCTTATTTAAGGAACAGAGACCATCTAGTTATTTCTGCACAATGGAAGAGAGCAATTAAAATATTAATTTCCATTAGTTCTGATTCTCTAGAATACTTCCAGATATAGAGTACCCGTCAAAACCAAACCAAAGGTAGCACGATGCTCAGCAACTGTTGAACAGTTTGCTGTTAAGCCTCTCAAATATTTTCACTTCAGCTCATGCTCACAAACCTTTATTTCTTTTACATTACCAACAAGAGGTAGAGACTGTGCTGTCAGGACAGTCACAAATTAGTTTCTCTGTCATTAGTGACATAGTGTTTTGACAAGTATAGTCAGGCAAGGCAAGCCCTCTCATTAAGTGTTCCAGATGCACGAAAACAGATGTGTCTTCCTCTAGGAATTCAAACACACCAGATTTGAGCTGTGAAAGATCATGTATGATCTAAGATATCTATTTAAGATACCTAGATACGTGTGGGAGGAGATGTTCTCAACGCCACCTCAGAACTTCACTATTGTTGTTCATATTTAGGCTGCTCACAAAATATATCCAGAGGTACAAAGCACAAAGTATCACACGGCAAGTCTAAATCCCCCTCGCTGCAGGAATGGTAACTTGCATTTCCTGACAGATTGTGTCCGATAGCTTTAGGACATTAGATTAGCTTATTATTTGACCAATTGATTTATGTAGATTTCCGGTTTTAACATCATCCACTGCTCCAGATCAAACCAATACACAGTTTCTCTTTCTAACATCCCACTTTTGCCAATCTGGTGCCATGTTTGTGCCCCAGAACTAGAGATTCTAGTTCTCACAGTAAGCTGACAGCAGCTTTTTTCAGACCCCACAGTTCCCTTGTGCCCTGGCTGGTACCATCCCGGTACCCGGCACTTTTTGCAGCAGGTTTCAGCAAACAGCACCACCGTGGCTTGAAGATTGCTCTCCAGTGTCTGTATGAAGTGCTGTGTCGGGGCGGCAGGCTGGCTGGCTAGCAAAGACTAGAAAGGAAAATCCTGCTGTATGCGCTTCAAGAGTATGAACATTTCTGCACTTGGACACACTCGCTAGTTTTCTGTACTGCTTTGAGCTGTAACGTTCATGCAGCAGACTCGTTTTTCACAGCGCGCACCTCAAATTCAATACGGGATGTGAGAGAAACAAGCGTCCCCTCTGCTGTTCTCACCTGAACAGAGAGGTCAGCAGGAACTTTGACGCAGCGCCGTGTGCTGCAGGTACCGCCGGCCGGACCCGGGACACACGTGCAGCCACTTCTCTGCAACGACCTGAACCCAGCGGGAGGGAGGGAGGGAGTTCAAACCAGTGATGAGCTACTTATCACTTCTCTCAACTCTTTCCCTTGTAGCTTGAGCCTATCCTTGATAGCAAAAAAAGATGGACAACATCTGCCAGGGAAGAATTGAGCACAGTAACAGCTCAAACATGGGGAGGAGACAACATCTTTTAGCCTAGAAACTGATGGACATAAACTTGAGACCATCTCACTGGGCTCTCCATGTAGGCAGCTACGTAGAAAACGGGTCCTACATATGAGCTATATATCAGAATATATTTTTTTCTCTCACGTCCCTCAGCAACCTCATCATTGCTCCCTAAAAAGGGTAACAGCATGTGGTGCTTTTTGCTTGCATTTGCTGCAATGATCACAATGAATTTTACTGGGGTGCAATGATGGAGAGAGTGGAGCACATAGTTCCCTGGAAAGCAAATGTACTGCCAGAGAATCAGAGACCATGAAAATGGCACAAGTGCAGATGACTCCGAAATCATCTTATCTGCTATATTCATAAGCTCTTAAAAGATTTCTTGTGTGCCTAATATTTTTTCACCCAAAAAACTATGTATTTACAGTAGAAAAGCTTGCTCTTTCAATATCCTAAAGTATAGAATAATAAACCCAAAACTGTGCCTATAATGTTATATGCATATACTTAAAAAAAAAAAAAAAGTGTATGGAAAGAGTTAATATTTGTAACATGTAAAATAGTAGGTCAGATGTGGTAGGTCAATTTGTTGCTCCAAGTAACCCAGCTTTATTAGATATGAGCCCACATTTAATGGAAAGCACCCAGACAATCACTAGACAGTCTGTGAATTTGAGAGACAGAATTTAGTCAATTCCATTTTAATTCCGGTTGTGTATAGAAGTGTTTAGAGTGTGAGCCTCGCTAAGAGATGACAGAATATCATCCTACAGTAATTTAAATGCTTTAGAAGCTGCTAAGGAAGCTCCACTGAAATGACAGGCCTTGTGAAGCGCTTTTCATCCGGTTTCAGCCATTCTAGACGGGTTTAGGATAAGAAAATTCATATAAGAAGATCATATATTTACAGCACATAGGCTAACCTTTAAACTATTGCTGTAATCATATTATCCAGAGTTGGCTAAGACTTGCAGCATGGGTACCACACGGTCTTTCTGAGCTGCAAGCTTTTAGTTCGCTATGAGAGCCAGAAAATGTGGGAGGACCCCTTGCAGTGGGCATCGCTCTGCTATCCACAGCCCTTCCATCGCGCCGTCTGAAATTCTTCAGCAAGACTGAGCATTCGCTTCCTTTAAAAACACTGAGCTCAGGGAAGGGGAAACAGCTTGACTTAGTGTTTCTGTGCCAAGAAAAATAAAAATGTCAGAGGAAGTGAACACTTTAAAAGGCTGGGTAAACATATCCTAAGAGGGTGGCTCACTTCTCCTAGATTATTCAAATACCTACGATTTTTTTTTTCCATAAGAAAACCAACTGAAAATAAAATCTCTTCAATGGCACCATTCTACAGCGATCACAAGCAAGGAAAGGAACGCAGCCGCTGTCCAAGACGCAAGCTGGTCAGATCACATTTGGCTCCCGGCGTTTCTTTTCATCAGCGTTTGGTCTTCTTCTCCCATCACCACGTTCTTACCACCTCCTGGCTGCTCTGTGTTCTCCAAAACATCTGTGTGATTTAGTCCTGTTTGGATCAGACGGCCAATCTTGTGTGGTTCAGCCAGGATATTAGCCAATCCAGGCAATAAACCTTCTAGAGTTTTATCTATTGAAGTCTGAGCAACAGATAAGGGAGACAGAGCAGCACCGTAATGATAAATCAAGGCACGCAGCTCTTCAGCTTTCACTCTGGGAGTGCATCTCTTTTCGTCATAGTCTGTCCTACTCTAATACCAAAGTTGAGACCTGAAGGATGCAATGATATTCACTAAAAGATACCCTTCAGAAACATGTTAATCTTGGGTTTGAATGCTGCTTTCCCTTTTATAAAGTTTTCAAAGAAAGACAAACAAAAAATAAAAGTCAACTTTCTACATATGGCCACTCTCATCCTTCCACTTTACCCTCCAGTTTATACCCCAGGAGAGATGAGACAGGGTCCCTGCCTGAGCTTCTAAAATAGTTAATAACGACAGTCTTGAGAACATGGACACAAGTGCAATAAGGAGATTGGATAAAGAGACAAATTGGTTGTATGCAATCCGATTAAAATCAAAGGCTACATAAACAAAAAATTCCACCCCTTGGCTGCGTTGCTTCACAAACTGGATCTCTCCAAGAAGTGGTGCTTGCCTTCCAGGAACCTGCTTATCCAGGTAGAAGCAGCTGGGAAACTTTGCTAGGGGCTGAAATGTTTTGCAGTGGGCAAAGCTATTCAGATCAGATATTCTTAGCAGAAGAATATGCAAAAGGATCAGGTAACAGGACCCAGAAGATAGTGTGGAAGATACAGCATTCAGACGAGTAACTGGAGTTTGCAAGAAAAGCAAGCTTGCAGAGCAAACCTAAGGACTGGCTGCATGCACAAGTGTTGGAAACTCTGGTATTGCTCCTGCCCTCCAGCACCAGTTACACTGTGCAGTACACGCAAGTGAGAAAACACTTCTGGTATTGATATGCAAACATGCACACCAGGCATCTTGCTTTATTTCAGACTTCCTAGATCTGACACTGCTGTAGCAACCAGCTTGTCCTGGGATACAGAACCCTCGGCAGCAATGTGAATTGCTTGCGTTTTGCTCCTTTTGCATACTAATGCTTCGTGTTCTCTTCCAGCTGACAGCTACTTCATCCACTTCCAGCGATGGCTGAGCTCTGGACTGAAGCAGAAGTTGCACCAAAATCTCCTCTGCGGGTTTCCTTATATTTTCAAAAAAAAGAGCAGGCGTGAAGGCGAAACGGGAAAGTTGGAGTAGGGATTTTGTTCAGTCCTCTGCAGAAATGAGGACAAGAACAAAAGAAAGCTGTAGGTTCTGTAGGGGCTGCAGGCAGCAGGGTGTGAGCATCGGGTCTGGAACCACGTAACCGCCTGGCTGGAGTGACCCGTCTGCTGGGGAAACCGGGAGAACGCAGCAGCTCCGGCCAGCGTTCGGATGGCCGAATGCAGAAGCAAGCATCCGTGAAGAAACAAAGTCCTCCACATTTCTGTTCCTTTTCTGCCCTGCTATCTACTGCAGAAATGTCAGGAATGTGTGTTTTGTGCTAATGAAGGTGGCTGGACTGACGGGCAAACATTCTGGGGCCAAAAGCATGAAAAGTCACCCTGGTGAGCTCCACACTGCAGCTCCACACTGCAGCAGCTGCTCCTTCTGGAGAAGCTGCCCCAGGCTGGGAGGCTCAGCCCACACCTGCTCCCGGCTCGCTGCCCGCTGCACAAAGCCCTGTCCGCCCCTGCAAGGGGAGCAGCCGGCTTTTTGGGGTCCCTTTGCTGAGCCTGCGGCCAGCGAGGCTGCCAGGGGACATAGGTTGTGCCAGGAACGGGCTGCAGAGCAGCGGGATGTTCTGCTGAGCAAGAGTCAGGGTTTCCGGAGCGCGGTGCGGTGTGAAGAGATGAACAGAGCAGCCAAGCACGCGGGACTGGGCAGCTATAAAGTTCAGGGCAAGCGCTGGGGTGGGATGGAGTGACAAAACAAATGGCGTTACAGAGGAGTCCCATGACAGCAGGGCTCAGAGTAACACACAAACAGGAAGGGAAGGAAGGAGGAAAGGACAGCTGAGTGAAATTTAACCCTGCAATTATTTTCTTTGGCTTATTTCCTTTCCACCCAGCCTTCCATACTTCTGCTAGCAGGCTAATGTTACTATCAGTTCAATCCCCAAGCAACGCTTTTGAAATTCATGTGTGCCACTGATTTAAGAGCATAATGGCACAGATAAGCTATTCCATGGGATACAAACGCTTTATACTCAGACACTTAAATCAGGCTGTCGCTCTCCCCTCCCCATTTCCCATCTCATCAGTTCTGTTACTGATAACGCAACGGTGTTTTATTTTTCCATTAGTCTATTCATCATGCTAATCAAGAGATACAAAACATCACAGTTACACTAACATGTCCTACAGAGAGTATCCAACCAGTAAGGTCTTATTACCAGGAAATATTTTCCTCTGGCCCTTCACTGGAAAGAAACCCAGCTGAGGCCAGCCCGCTTTGGCTGCACTTATCAAACAAGGGAAAAAGAGAGCAGTGTCTCAAAGGCAATAGATTTCCCTCCCTCCCCTTTTGGAACTGAATCCAAGAATATTCTCTGGCCAAAGCCCCGCGGCCAGGGCACACAGCTGAACCAACACTCTTCATTGCCTGCTCCCAATACCCTAATAAAGGCTCAGCAGCACAACAGGCCATTTCTCAAGCCACACTCTTTGATCCCGACCTTCCCCTCTGCTGATCGCTGCTTTGAAGACTGTCTCGATTGATTCTATTCTTAGCTTAAATCTTAGGAAAATACCGTTGGAGCGCACAACATCGGTATTGAACGATCTGCCTCAAGCCTGAACAGGTCAGCATCATCAACCCCGGCCTCCCGAGACGCTGCGTTTTCTCCCCTTTGCCTTCCAATCTAATTGCACTATAATTGTTCTGCTTCGCCACTCCACTGATGCCTTCTGGATCTGCAAAGTGGACTCAAGCATTGAACTGACGCTGGGAAAACTGGAAAGACTGGGAAGGGAAATTCATTTGCATGAGTTTTCTTTTTCTGTTTGTCTGTAAATATTAGTCGTTTCCACTGTTTTGATTGCTGTGCTCATTATTGGGCGTTCAAGGCAGTCCAGCTATGCTTCCCCAGCGTTCTCATAACACACAGCAGTACAAAGTGCGAAGCAGTATGTGATGCTGTAACGTGTGACGTGATTGCACTCATTTAAATAATACTGTCAGTTCAGCCTTGCCTACGACACACCGAGTGTAATTCAGAGATCAGGTTTCACTGGAAAGAGCTGAGAATCCTTGCCAACCACTGTATTGTGCAGATGTCATGTACACAGCGGGTACACACGCAAAATCACACTTTTAAAAACATTTCTATCTCATTGTCCAAGCACATGAACTCGATGGTGTCTCATGCTCCCAGGCAGCTGGGAGGGCACAGCACTGGAACAAGGATTGCCAGCATCCAGCTCTGCCTCTAATAGCAACTTTCCTCTGCAGCTGAACAAACCGTTCTCTCCCTTCCTCTCCCTCAGACTTTCCATCTGGAAAAATGAAGACATTTGCATCTGTACTGTGGGCGCCTGTGCTGTGCATATAAATCAGTAAATGTTTATAAAAATGTTTTGAAGATGAGAACTTCCATATTTCTGATTTAATGCATGTATTTATTTTTTTGTGGAACAAAACAAACAACAAACCCTGCAAACCCAGCTTCATCAAGGATCTGATCCAGAGCCCACGAAACTCAATTTCCTTAAGGTTATGGCACAGGCACCTCATGCCTGATATTAAAAATGAAGGAGTTCTCATTGTGACTCCAGATGAACATCTGAAAAATGATAAGAGAAGTCAGCAGGCTCGGCTGTCCTCCCCCTTCTCCAAACCACGGCCTGCTCACAAAATCCCAGAATGTGAGGGGTTGAAGGGCCCTGGAAAGCCCATCCAGTGCAATCCCCCCATGGAGCAGGAACACCCAGATGAGGTTACACAGGAAGGTGTCCAGGCGGGTTGGAATGTCTGCACAGAAGGAGACTCCACAACCTCCCTGGGCAGCCTGGGCCAGGCTCTGCCACCCTCACCAGGAACAAGTTTCTTCTCATCTTTCAGCGGAACCTCCTGTGTTCCAGTTTGCACCCATTGCCCCTTGTCCTGTCACTGGTTGCCACCGAGAAGAGCCTCATGTACCTCTGAATGCTACTACAGCGTGTAAGGACTGAGCAGCACTCCCTATTGCAGGATGCTACTACACACCAGCTTTGAAAAACCCTCAGACAGCATCACCTTGGTCCACGCTGCTCACATTAGAAAACTAAGCTTTCTAACAAAGTGGCTAAAACATTTCCCAAACTCCAGGCTGCTCAGTCGTCACATGTATAAGGCCTGTGATTTTTTTTTTTTTCCAGAGACCTAAAAGAATGAGGAGCCCGGATTAAACTGAATTTCAGCAGGGTTTTTCACTTTGGCAAACACGGCCAGCTATGCTGTTTCTTGTGAGGGGCCCAGATGGATAGTTTTTGGATAGTTTTGTCTTGCTGAAAAGCAAGTCTCTTTTAAAAAGTTCACTTCTTTGTTTGTCTCATCTCCCTTCTCATGCTTCAGGAGGTGATTTAATTTTGTGATGGGCACAGCACGGCAGCCTGCTGACCTTGTACACCCAGACAAATGTAAAGGCTGTGCTCCTGAAGGAGTCCCCTCTACCAAGTGCAGTGGTTTCTGCCTGGGAGGGTCTCAGAACAAGATCCAACTTGCTTGCAATTGGTTTTTTTTTCCCTTAATAAAAAAATCTCTCCTGGAAAATGTGGATTTCCTTCAGAAGCTTTTCAGTACTCTGAAGATTGAGCGTTGGGGAAGCAACACTGTCAAAATATTGAGAGATCAACATTTCAGTTGCATAATGTACCTATTTAAACTCCCAGCTCTCTCCATGTATGCTGAGACGCCTGGTTGTCCTCGCTGAGGATGCATCACAGGTAAGAATCTTAAAAACAAAGGCTGCCTGTCCATCCAGCAGCCCCCAGGTACCCACTGGTATATGCTGGAAAAGCCCCGTCCCCAGCGCTGCCCCAGCACGAGCCGCCTTTGTTCCCAGCAGCTCGGGAGCGGAGGAGAAAGAACATCAGCGACGCTCAACAGCCCCGTCCGCGCTCAGTACTGCAGCAAACCAGCGATGCCCTCATGCGCATTACAGCAAAACTAATACTATTTACACTGAAAAAAACCCCAGACTCCCAAACGACTAAATTTGCTGACGGAGTAATGAAAAAATGCTCTGTCTTCATGCAGTTGCTGCTGCTCTGTTTGCCCTCCATGGGCACGGTTTCCAGCTGGCAAGCATGTATATGGAAATTCAGGGGTTTATTGCGGGACGGCTGTTCAGCATGGGGGCCATTCAGTTTTTACTGGAGTTCCTCTGGCATGAAGAGCTTGACTTGACTAGCAATGAGGCACAATTTGTCTCTACCCTCTATCAAAATCATGATTTCGGCAACAAGGACTTAAGTCCCCCAGGGCTCCCCCCCCAGTTTGTGTACTGAATAAGAAACTTTTACATCCACTGCGCACAATCCTTACTATCCAGATTACAGTAAACCCCAAAACACGCATGCAAAAGGCTCCAGGCCTTCAAACATGTAAGCATATATGTAACTGCAAGCACAAATACTTCAATTCTAACCAAGCTATGCATCTATAAATTCAAGTACTTTTTCTTAAACTGCCAAACAGTATCTGTTACTCTTATGTAAATTAGAAAAAAAAAATGTTTTATGTTATTTATTTTAGAAAAAGAATTGGGGAAAAAATTGCCTAGATTAATGCTTTTAAATGGTATCATGTTCAAAAATAAATAATAATTCAGGAAAAGAAGTCGTCATTTTTAGTAATATTTAGTAGTATTTTTCGCACTTGAAAAAAGCACAACCCAGAGTTTGTGGTTTGGCGGCGGCCCCGCGGGGCGACACGTGGCCTTGCCCTGAGCTGGGGGGCACAGCGCTCGGGAGCCCCGCGCAGGGCTTGGCCAGCGCTCTCCAGACCCCAAACCCTGTGAGCAGGGAAGGGCCCGCGTTCCCCTGGGCTGTGCTGGGAGGAACCGGGGAGCTGGGGCTTACGGAAGCCACGCTGGATTTCTCCGCCTGTGACCTTCTCAAAGGGACGAGGGCTCTCAGCCCCAACTGCTCCTCAATCCACCGACGAGACGCGACTGACACCTCTCAGCCTGCTTGGAGAAATTCCCTAGTTAGACGTCAGCCTCGTTCAGCCCCCCCAAATCTGTTGACCAGTGGACTTGCACAGCGCGCAAGGCTTAGGTTCAAATTTAGTGGTTTCATATTATCCCCAGCTATTCTACAGCACAGGAACACTGCTGACATTCGTATCGATGAGCATGTGACACGTCAAGGTATTTTTCATTCTGTTCATATAGATTCCCATCTACCAGCATTGTGGCTATTGAATTTTAACTTTAACTAGGCTGTGACAAAGGTATTTTTCATTCCTTTACTTCCAACTGTATGTCGACGTTAAAAGGTCCGAAAGGTCACCGTCTCCAAATCAAAGTAGTGCGTAAAGACCGAAAGCACTGACTTCTTGACAGGCAGCACCTATGATAGCTTCGGCTTTCAAATCGGAATTTCGCCACTTCCTGCCCTGGGTGCTGGTAGCAGCTCCGATTCCATTCATCAGCTTGGACAGAACGCAGCCAAACCACATCCAAAGCAGTGTAAAGTAACTTGGGAAAACCAGCAACGATTAATACCCCATTAAAATAAAAAGATATTAATCTACTAGCACTAATAGCTTTTAAATCCAATGACACTGCCATGAATTAACAAATTTGTTTCGAAAAAAATACTGAGCACAAGAAATGCATTACGTTACTAAGTGTTATGCAAAAATAAACTAACGCCCTGAGTCTCAAGGCCTGGACCCCCCTGCCCCATTACACAACCACAAAGCACCTACACACACAGGCCAGTGCACGAGCTCAGGAACTCGGGGTAGGATCTGTGTCCCCAAACCTTCCTGGGGACAAGACACACAGGAGACCAGTTTGTTATAACCCCGAAGCATCCCCCTGGTTTGCATTAACATCCCTCCTTTAACAACTGCATACATTGCATGTGATTTAACAGAAGGATTTTGCTTCTTGAAACATTCTGCTCCCTCTGCCGTGGGACTGGTTATTGTTCTGGTGATTTATTTAAAAGCAGACACACAAAATAAAAGAATAAATACATCTGGCCACAAAATCAACAGAATTTCACCAGAAGGGATCCAGGGTGGGCACAGACTTGATTGACTGAATGCAAATGTGAAACCTGAACCTACAGCCCAGAATCAATGCCAGCAATCTCCATAACACAGCACATCAGCCACAATGATTAACAGGCTTATTTTTTTGCTGAGAACTTGATACGCATTTATAAGGATGAAACATGACATTCCGTTAATTCCAGCAAGTTAAGTGGATAGCTTTGCCTTGAAAAGACTGGTTTTCTATCATTTTAAGGAAAGCACAACCTTTGTACATGACTACTTCAGGCATAACGGAAAGCTACATAATTAGAAAATGTCATCTGCACCTAGGAAGCCTTGCTTTGCTTCGCCCCCTGCCCAATACATGCACAAACAGAATGTATTAATATTTCCCTCCACCGTTAGCCCGATACATTAAATCATCACCTCTGTAGCAAAGCTACTGCTGCAGCAACTTCCTGCACTGCATCATTCACCTACCTCTGACTTCATTGTTCCGCGGGCCATGAATAAATAAAATCAAAGACGCAGGTGGAGCTGTCACAGTTTCCCGTTGCGGCGGATGTGCAGCAGTAATCCCCGAAGCCGGAGCCGGCGGTGCGGGAGGCTGGAGCTGGGTCGGTGCCTCGTTCTGGAGCGCAGGGCTGGGCGCTGGGTGATGCGCTGTGCTGATCAGCACACTGACGAGCCGCGGGGCTGGGCCGCACCGCCGCTCCCGCTCGGCAGCCTCCGCGCCGCCGGACCCGGAGCTGTCACCAGGAGCTGTCACCCGGAGCTGTCACCCGGAGCTGTCGCCCCGCGCTGTGCAGCTGGGGCCCGGGAGCCACCCCACCGCAAGGGCACTGCCCTTCTCAGCCTCGCAGCGCGGCTCAGCTCCAGCAGCAGACGCTGGGCTGGATAAAAATGATGATGCTACGTGTGCTTTCCTAGAATTAAACCACTTTTGCAGTTTGATGCTAATTCTCAGGTAATATTCAACTCCTCAGCCCCAAATGGGTTGTATTACCGACTTAGAGCTCAAAATTTGGAATGACACCAGTGATGTATAAGCATCAAAATGCTGTAGCATAACTTCTATGCCTAAACAGAAATGATTTTGTCTTCTAATAATAATCTTTTATTAATGACTCTTTTTTTCCCCCCCAGATTATCTTCTTAAACATCACCACACCAGACAGAACATACACGAGCCTCTGGGAGCCCCCCGGTATTCCTTGAGCTCTGCCCATTGCTCTGTCAGACTTTGCCACGTCACAAAGTGCTGAAGCGCAGCTCTTCCCAGTTCTATCGAATGCAGACAGGTGCTCAGCACCTTTCCCTGACACATTTATTGCTCGGGCTTCTCCGGCCTTCAGAGGAAAGAATTTTCCCCCATCTCTTCGCCAGGAATATCTCCTTTAACACCAAAATGCACATTCTGCGTTTGCTGTTACTGCGGCATTTTCAATACATCTTGAAATGAAACCCAACGCATGGGCTAGATTGAGGATATTTCTTTGTGTGGGGCAGCCCAAAGTAGTTTAGGTTTTAAAATAATAAATTACCTTAAAAACCAACACTATTTACACCGTTTCTATACAACTCATGACATTTGAGCTAAGCTTTTACTCACTTTAACGTGCTTTAGAATAGTCTCAGTACACACCAATACTGCCAAGCCAACCCCAACTGATGCTCACTAGCTGCCACAGTTCAAACAACAGCAAATCACAGACACACACTGAAAAAAGTAAACCAGGATCCCTTCAACCAAATGCCAAATCTTTTCCATTATCTTGCCAGACGCTTTGATATCCCTTGAAAAGGTAAATTTTTGAAGCTGCTTTTCTGAAGCTTGGCACACAGATGCAGCAGTAGGTTTGGAGCTTTATATTAGAAGCATAATATATAGAAAGATTGCATGAAGCACCACATGCAGCTTTTCCTACCTGTCAGATACCTGTACAGCACGTGTTATGACAGTATCTGACTACATAACGCTACTGACTGAGAGATAAGAGAGCGTCCCTGGCCCTGGTTGGGTTGGAAACACCACGAGTTCAGCTGCACTGAACGTGGACCCCAAGGGTTTTTACAATCCTTTTCTCAAATCCAATAAAAAGTTACTGTGCACTGCTTCATTTCTTACATATCAGACTCCTCTGCTCACAAAATCACTTTATTTCATTCAGCTCTATTAGTTTTCTGGGATAGTATTACTAACGGTTACCTTGAAAAAGCCTGGGAACCCAGGACTGGAGGCTCTCTCAGGAACTGGTCAGTGTAATTTGGGGTAGACAGGCAGGTTTTCCCCTTTTGACAAACCATTCCATACAGTAAATCACAGGTATCTGAAAACCAGATTGTCACATGAGGCTGCCACGTTTCGAACCCCCTGTATCCAACCATGCACGTCACCTGTCGGTTGTTCACTCCCTGTCCCCTCGGCACCTCCTGACTGCAGGGAGATCTTCAGGGACTGCTGGCACAGGGACTCACTCCTCCCTTGTACTGCTCCAACCTTTGCGTCACCTCCGCAGGGACACATGAAGTGGAAGCTTTTTATGAGACAGAAATAGTGCATTCAAAGGGCTGGAGTGCTGACAGGCATTTTCAGACAAATTCCTTATGCAGGCAAGTGAGCTCACTGCAGAGCGATGGCTGCGAGCAGTAAGTGTTTCCAACACGCAAACGCACAAAGACATTTAGAAGATAATTCAGCCAGGACAGGAAATACAGAGGGACTAAAGGGCTATAGGAGCACCCTGGGTGCTGGGCTCCCCTCTCACCTTCTCCATCGCTGCCTTCACCTGAGTCCAAGATCTCCGGTGCAACCAGAACCTCTCTTTACTGCCTCCCTACAAACATCTTTCTGTCAGAGGACGGTGTCCAGAGAGACACCTCTCAGGACATTTCTGCCGAAAGTGATCCGTGACAGTTTCCATGCCGTGCGATTCCTTCGTCATTTGTGTCACATCATTTGTCATCACATCACAGACAGCTCTTGCTTCCAGAGTTCAAGGTCAAACCACACACAAAGCAAAACCTTCCGCAGAGCTTCCCGGTGAGCGGAGGGTCAGGCAGGCTGAGCCACCCCCTGCAGCCAGGCCTGCAGCACCTCTGCAATGGCCTCCCAGGAGAGAGCTCACAGTAGAAGCGGGGAAAAGCAAAAAAGCAAGCCTGAGCTCCAAATATGACTGTGCTGCCTCTCCAAACCGCACACCAGAAGTCCTTAAAAACGTGCTTCAGCATTACCTGTGGAAAAATTGGAGATAATCACTCTCTTCTGTTAAGCACTTCTGAAATTTTCAATGCGAAGATGCCAACTAAGTGCAAAATATTATTGAAATAGTCATTGGTAAGAACAATCTATATTATTCCCACAATGATAAAATCCCAGAGACTGTCAAGCCTGCAGGCTTCAACACCATTGCAGCTGGGAAGAAACCTTCTGGTCTGAGGTTGGCTGGATGTTGTGTCCATCCTTCTGTGAGCGCCACGAGCTGCAGGTCTGACCAGCTGTACACTCGGGGAACAGCTTCGTTTCTTTGTGTTATTTTTACTGCACTACTGAAGTGGTTTTGGGAGCTGGAGGAGGTCGTCAAGTCATAAGAGTTCATGTACTTTTCCCGATGTTTTCTCCTTGAAACCTCCTAACAGTTCAGTGCCCGCGGCCTGTTGGTAAAGCCGATCAGCTGGAACGACACCACGAGGATTCTGCCTTTCAGAGACAGAACACATCGTACTGTGGAGCTCAACACCTGGCATTCGACACAGGTGCATGAGAAAGCAGGCAGGGCATGAAGAAGCCGAAGGAGCTCTGTGGTCCCTGGGAAAGGAGGGTTCACATAGATACTGACAAAAGTTGTGTGAATGACACGGAAGTGGCCGGTTTGCTTTTACACAGAGTCATTTGCTCCTCTCACATAAGCTCAAAGTCTAGCACCTTTTCAGGTAAGTCTCCCCGAAAGTCAAGAGAGAAGAAGCTCAAGATCACACAATTTTGATCCTACTTTTATTTACCTATGTAATGTTAGAGAATACTCATTTGCATTGATTATTTGTGTCCTAAAGCAGACCCGTAGACAAGACCAAGTGCCAGGAAGTTTTGTCTTGACTGGACGCAGATTGCAATTTGCAGCTACAAGGGCATTCCTGTCAAACGCGTGACTCTTCCCTTCTCCGCTTGGACTCGTACATCCGCACGGTTTCCATTTGGCATGCCTGCCACCTCCGGGACCGCGCAAGGAGCCAGATGGACCTTGTTGGTTCTGTTTAGCCACTGAACAACATCCACAGACAAGGCCCCTGGACGCTGCCTCGGGCACGCACACGCACATACAAACCACACAGTGGGTGTTACTTTATATTTTAACACATGCTAAGGAAACAACTCCAAGCTCTTCCCCGATGAGAACATAGCTTATAAAAGCATGGTCTTGTCTGCAAGCGGTCTGGCAGTCACGCCAGCCGACGTCCCCGCTGTGCTGTCAGTGACTGCAACGGCAGAGACAGACCCGCCAGCTCGAACCCCACCAAGCACATGGTTTTTCTTGGGAAACCTTAATCTCGAACATCGATCGTCTTGGTGCTCCCGCACAACTGGTTGCATTCCAGAGCCAAAATATGCCAGCTCAGTCTATCTAATTCAGTACGGCAGTGTCCGGCCTAAAAGTCATTGCGAATGGGATGGATTTAATGGATTGAAGGTAAAGTGCAAGGCTTCTTGGTTCCAGCACCTGACAGAATGTTTCTCTAGCTCATAGATACAACTGCAAAAGGTCTTCACACCTTCATGATTTCCCCAAATCTCTCCTATATATTCCATAAGCATAGTAATAAGAGCAGATAAACTCTGTGCTAAGATTACTGGCTGGGTGCAACAGCTCTAATATTTCTAGAACAGAAACTAATTCACTCTCAAAGAGAGTGAATTTTTCAGCAGAATCTCATATAATTTAATTTTGAAGGTAAATTCAAACCAATTTTTTTCTGTTCTGGATTACTGACTGCCAACACAGAGCTGAAGGTAACCTGCATACGCTGTCACTTACAGTGTGATTTCAATTACCTTTACAATAATGCACCTTCTAAGAAATTACTACATAGAAGGTTTGAAATTAGAGGACAGACAGAGCAATTTTAGCTACATTGTTGGGAATAATTTAGCGCCAGCAATGGAGATAGAAAAGAACATCAAGTCAGATGATTTCATGGCTGCTTTCTGTGGAGACAGTAATGAATCCTGGAGGCTGACACCTTCCCAGCCAGTCTGCAAAGAGCAGGAACTGCTGGGAAATGAAACAGAACTCTGTCAGTGCTGTGCCGCATGCAAACTAATGTCTTCGGGGAATAGGGACAAATATAAGGAGAGATTTTTGTTTTCATACTGGCCATTTTAGATGCAGTAAACGAGTGCTGGGGGTGCAGAAGTCAGCCCCACGGAACCTGCAAAGCCTGCGGTGCTGCTCAAGATGCTTTTGTACCGCACCTGAGGGCTGAGCTGGAACTCCAGCCTAACGTGCTCTGCAGACAGGGGCTCTGGTGGCACTGTTACACCTGAAACGGTTTGAAACACAGGACACTCCAAAGAACAAGCTGCTGACCACTGCAACAGCTGGCTGAAGGAGGCAATAGCTTTCAGCATGGTCTTTATTTCAAAGGTGGGGAAACTGAGGCAAAAAAAGAAAGGGCGGAGGCAAGAATTTTGGTTAAAAATGGAGAATTGCTGCACATCCCATTTCTTCATTAAAAATAAAGCACAAACAAGTAGTGTGTCTTCAAATGCTAAACAGCCTTAACAGTTGGACAGCAGAATAACTCTGATGTCGGTTGGAGTTTGTACCCTGCTCTCCTTACACACGTTAATAACCACACTTGTAAAGACCCCTTGTTACCTGCAGTGTACGGTAAGGAGGATGTGGCACATTCCTCATGTCTGGGAACAATCCTTACACCCCCCAGTTTGGAACAATATTCCCCATCCAGAGAGAGAGATCCATTTCTCCATTCACGGGTAAAGCCGTCAGCTTCTTCCATTCGGAGGCTGTCACAGGCACTTGTAACATTATCATCGCTGGCTTTGGAGAGACACTTTTTGTCATTTTTCTGTAGTTTATTTGAAATATGTTCAATTCTTTAGTGATGCAGTCTCAACCACATTCTCCTTATTTCCCAATTGGAAGCTTAATTGCTGGCAGGGTGTCCATTTAGGGGAGGATAGGAGACAATGAAGACAAGCCTGACTGCAGTCATTACACACTATAATCAGAGAGAGCCTAAATAAAACAAACCCACCGGAGATTAACAGAAAAAGGGTCATAACTGTCGAAAAAAAGAAATAATTTGAAAGATAAAGTAGATCTAGATGTAGACACAAATATATTTTTTAAAAGCATAAAACAGTTGTAACACTTTCAATGCGGTATAATTTAAATTGGGATGTAACGATTAGGTACTTAGATCCGACTTAATACAAGCAGATCACGTTTCTAAATATCCAAGCCTTTTGCTAGGGCTTAACCTCTGTTATTTGCTTCATTTCTACTTCTTGCTCGCTGAGGGTGATGATCCCCAGTAACCCACTCTTCCTTCCTCACTTGCCCGTGCCCCGTTATCTCCCTGGAGTGGCTCCATGAGTCTCGGAGCACCGTCTGTTTTACAGCCCCTGCTGAGCCGCTGAGCTGCGGCAGATCTGAGCTCCCCGTCTTCTACCTTGTTGTGCTACAGAGCTCATTCACACGGAAACCCCCGGGGCTTTTCGCTGTCGCCTCACACAGGTGCCTCTGCCACCCCTGCTCCTCCCGCCGCCTTCTCACAGACCCTGTCAGGTCTTGCTTGGTCCCAGCCCCTCGTCTCGTCTCCCCAGGGCTGGCAGAAGATGCTCATCAGCCTTTCCTACAGGTACCGCACCCTCCGTGCTGCCCGACAACTGCACTTACTGCTGCTAATATTCTTTGATTTCCCTTGCACCTGAATTAACCATCTCAGTAACTCTGGAACTTACAGATTATTGTTATCCTTTATCTCCCAAGGGAAGGAGAGGCTCTGGTTTAGCTGCCCTGTGAGGTGCTTCCAACCCCAGATAACGTTAAGGTAACCCCTTGTGTCTTGCTTACAGAAATATGCCACTTCAATATGACTATTCACTCAAAAAAACCAAGGCGATTTTGATCCTTTTCCATAGTTTCCAGCCATTTTATCTTTTCTATTTTTTTTTTCTTCTACAACTTCGGCAACAAACCAGCAAAATCTAGATTTAATTTTCAAGACGCCTACATATATAACTACAGTTCATTACGGTTTCCCAGCAGAGACTGTTCATTTGTGTCTTCTCAGAACTGGTCCAAAATCCAAGTTATAGCACATCATCTGTAGAGCCTGTATCCCATGAATATACAGCCATGACTGATACAAAGTTTTAATGGCCAGCTGTGACGAAAGGAGATAAGCGTATTAGAAAGAATGAGGTTGATAAAAAAATGCATTATCCAAGGTCCAATTTGCAAAAAGCAGCTCAGGTCTTTCACACAGGGAACATCACTCTGACTTGAACAAAATGTTTTAAAACTGGAGTCATTCAAATTTGCTTTTTTTGTTGTTGAGGTTTTCAGGCATCTTTTTTCTTTAATTCATTTCTTTTGAAAAATGAGGGTCAGATGAGGAATAGCCCAAAGAAAAATTATGCAAGGAAAGTACTGCCCTCCAATATAAAAAATTAAACTTCAACAGAAATTCATATATTTTCTTACAAGCAGCGTTACTCTTATAAACAACCGCAGCACTTGGGTATTCCGGGCTTGGCTTATTCCGACAGAAGTCTCAGCAGTCAGAAAACCACCAAAATCCAATAGATTGCAACCAAATTAGTTATACCTCATTATGATTTGGAAGACAATAGTGTAGCCACCTAGGATGAATTAAACGTTCACAGAATCACAGGATTGGAAGGGACCTCAAATGATCATCTAGACCAATGCCCCTGCGGAGCAGGAACACCCAGATGAGGCTACGTTGTGTGATAACGCCTTTAATCTTCGGTCTTTTTTTATTATGTGCATATGTTTTTATCTGTTATAGGGTAGTTTCATTTTTACCCCACCGAGCAATTGATGGAGAAGTGCAGTCTTTATGTCTACCCAAGGTCAAAACTTTGTAGACAGCTTTTGCTTTGCTGAACAAGCATTTGGATTCTTTGACTTGCCCAGAATCTCGTGTAGTTCAGGGAAGCCACATTATCCAAAAGATCAATATTTTGAAGAGAATCTTTTCAAATGTTTTCCAGATTAAGGCCTATGAGATGCAGCACGGTCAACATTTTGCTGCGTCTCCTGCTGGCGTGGATCGGTGAGGTTGAAAACACATCCCATCCTGCTTCGTCACCAGCTCCTCGCCTTTTGGGTTAGTCTGGGGTATGTTGTGGCCGGGGAGGGGTTTGCTCAGCGCCGGCACCACGGCTGGTGGGCACAGGAGGAGGCAGAGCCCGCGGCACCGCGCGGCACCCCGGCAGCGCTGCCGAAGAGCCATTACCAGCCAGCCGCAAAGCCAGAAATAGAACTCGTGTCTCCTGACTTGCAGTGCTTGCTATAATCATTAATTTTTATTCACTTTAAATAACTTTAAATAACCCTTCTCCTCCTACTACTATGTAAAGAAGAGATGGTCTTTTCCATCTTTACAAAAAGGAAAAGCTAGGGAAACAAAGCAAAAGACATCCAGAAAAAGGATCGATATTTGAAAAGTATTTAGAATTCTACTTCCCATCTCCCACAAGTGCATCCTGAGCTGTGCTCGCCCTCCCTTCAGGAACACACCTTTGCATGCCTAAGAACATGTACAAATGATGAGGTATACGTTATTTTTAGAAACCTACAAGTTTCAGTGCATTATAATTGAGAAGTATTAGAAAAATCACACACACACACACAATTTCCATCCATATCACAACTGCCTAAAGCGCAGCTGACCCAGGGAGTTCAAGTGCTCCTTACTCCACCAGAACTCTGTGTTTCCTGGCCTTTTAAGCACAGCCTCCTCTTCCCCCTCCCTCCCAAATGCTGAAGACAACAACCTGATCAATCTTTCAGTAGTTGCATTACACACAACAGATGATAATACGTATAAAGGCTATGAAAGCTGAGATCACGTAGCAAATGAAATCACGTGGGGCTGGTAACAATCTCTATGTTTACAAATGCAGAGACAACAGGAATGTATAAAAGTAGCCATTTGCTTCTGAAATCAGTCCAGTTGTACCTTGTGGAGAAGAGCCATCAAAAAGCACTGTACTTTGCCACAGACTATATGGTGGGGTTGTCAGACAAATTAAGCCATGACCTGGCGTGTAGACTCCCGGTCATTTGCTCATTAGCCTTTGTTTTCATCTATTTGAAGCGTAAGAAAGCAAAATAGCTCGTCACACATCTACAAATGCAGAGCGGTTCCATGAATTCTTATAGAAACTACAGCAGCCACAAACTGTACCTGAATGCGTTTCCAAGTACAATGAAATTACTTCTATATACATGCAAGTAAAACACGGGCTCTACAAATTAAAAAAGGTGCTTCACGCTCTTATTAAACTCTCCCAAATGGCTTTTTATGCTATTCCCGTTATTTCGCAGCACACCTGCTGAAGCAGCCTTGCAGTTCAGGCAGCCGTAGCTCCAGATACTGGATCAGCTTGGATTGCATGGCAAATTTCACAGCTGTGACTGCTTTGTCACTCAAACACAGCTGGTGCTTGACTTCCCGGTGTTACAACAGAAGTCACCAAAACCAGCCATAGAATTACGGTGTCACCTGGCTATCTTATCAAAAAGTTAAGCAGCAGCCTCTTCTAACCACAGTTTTCCCTTTCGCTTGCTTGCTAACGACAGCATCGACATCTAGATGCATTCCTCTCAGTTAGAAAAGCCTTGCAGGGTTGAGTACATGGGCAGAAACTCTTCCAAGAGCAGACTGCAGCAGCACAGGTGTGGTTTATCTTCCGTGCTAATGCTGCGCACCATCTCCTGAGATAAAAGATGGTTTAGAGACAAAGATCAAGTTTCGTTTCAAAGTTCTTCAAGAGTTCACGTCTCAAAATTCATTTAGAGAAACAAAAGGATTGCATTTCTAAATAATGTATGTAAATGTACATATATATACAGTTCCTAGTTTATTGTGTTTATCGTACTTCCCTGGAAGATATCCCACAGCACTAAAAATCTAAGACAAACAGATAGGGCAGGATAATATTACTACAGGGATTTTAAGGTATATTACTTGGTACTTTTACTGGAAGCATCAAACTAATAGTTGTAAAAATTATGTGCCGTGGGGAAGGGTTTGTTTCTTTTTTCCAGTATAACTGTCAATGCAAGGTGCAGGGATAGAAGGAAGAGCCTGCAAGTTAGGCGTTAAAAAACCTATATATATTCACGTCAGACTGCCAAAAGGCAGCTGGCAAGAAATGGTTCTACTGCTTGGTGCCTGCTCTTCTCTGGTAAGACACTCGCACCAAGTTCATTCCCTCTGGGAACGCTGGCTGCTCCTGCTGCTTCGTTAAACTTAATCACCGCCTGTGTTCTCCAGCAACACCCTTCTAAAACAGTGGTGAGACCTCAGTTAGAATAACAGCACTGGTCTTCCGTACTCATGGAATCAGTGTGGTTGGAAGAGACCCTCAAGATCATCAAGTCCAACCATAACCTAACTCCAGCACTGCCCCATGTCCTGAGAACCTCATCTCCATCTGTTCAACCCTCCAGGGATGGTGACTCCACCACTGCCCTGAGCGTTACTAAACACAAAGTAAATCAAACTTTGCCCTGGGTGCAAAGGCCTCTTTGGATGACCGAAGCAATGGAAGAAACGTGCACAAGTTGGAACTGAATTAAGATAGAAATAAAAAGATTTCTAGCTCTGTGAGCAGCAAACTGTGGAAAATGACTGGATTATGAGAAAAAAGCACTCAACACGCCTGCTTGAAGTAGAAGGGATTAGTGAGGATAGCCCAGAAACTCCCATTTCAGTCTTACCTTCCAAAAACTGCTGCTGCTTTTGCTATAGTTTCCTTCTTACAAGTGTCAGGAGTAGGTTTGGCCTCACAAGCATCTCTCTTTCAGTCTCCTGCTACCGATGGATGGAAGGGTCTAGTAAAACTCCCAGGTCTCCATGAGTTTCTCACACATTTGTGCATCTGGGTCCCTATTTTCTCATAAATGCTGTATCACAGCATCACGGGCTGTGCGAAAGGACTTCACAAGGTGTATCTGTGCACCAGGAAAGACCCGGCATGAACATGGATACAGGACACAGATAGAGCTGTTGCTAGAAAATAGTCAATGTCTTTTGAAAAGAAAATACAGACATGGATGATGTTCAAGCTGTTGCACTTTTTCCAAAGGAGTGAACGCTCTTTGGAAATAAATACCAGTATGACAAATGGGACAGGAAGAACAGCATCTTTTTCCATTTCCCTCTTGATGAGTGCGCTTTATAATCCATTAATCCAGCATATATATATATGTATATATCTCTTCCCAGTTGTTATACTGATTAAAAAGATCAATTATTTAGATTGATCTGTTAGGAAAAATGTTTTCTTGCTTTACCAGTCCTTTCTTCCTAAAACTGCTGTTAGGAAACTTGGTGTTATACATTAATTCAGTAAGCTACTAAAGAAAGTACCTAACTCTCCTTTATCTGTACTACTCATTTACATGTATTTGGTTGTTCGTATGTGCTTAGAGCTTTGCTGAATCAAGTAAAAGAGCTGGATCATGACAAACGCTTGAGATACACAGCAAATAGGAACTGATTCTTTGTTTTGGAATCAAGTCAGCATCAAAACCCCTTCCTGCTAACATGCAAATAGTCAGTTGAAGGACAGAAATACAGGAAGAATGATGCTAATTCACAGTTCCTAAAAACAGATGTGTTTTTCAAGGGCTATTTGTGTTAACAAGATAAAGGTAAGACTGGCCTGGTGTCACCTCATTACATCAGCTCCCTACACTTTACAGAGATATTCCCAGCATCCCAGAAGGGGTCACTTCCCACCACCCTTCAGCCTCACGGAGCCTTCAAAGCTGCTCAAAAACTCCAGGACTCAAATGAACATTAGGGCAGCCTTGCTATTTTTGCTTCCAAATCGTGATCTTTATGCAGCCTATGGAAATAACTCAGTTCCCAATTAACTCTACACGACCTGTTCCTTCATTTTCTTACAGAAGATGTCAAGTGTGTCAGTGGAAAACAGAATAAGAGTATCCTTGCAAGCCATTTAGAGAACAGTGAAATGGCCACACACAAAACAACAGTATTGAAAATGGTTCTGTGATGAGCTTGCAAAATCTGCAGCCTCTCCCTCCCTTTTGTGAATTAATCGCATTAATCTTCCCTTCACGCTCTTCAAAAAGCTTTTCCACTGGTGCATGAATCAGCAAAACCAGCAACCTGCCAATGCTTTGACAATAAGGAACCTATTCTGTTATATGTACTGAGAGAGGAAATAAGCTAAAGCTTCTCTGTGGTGCTTGGAGCAAATGGGATTTACAACAAAGGACACGCCACATGTGGGTGAGGGTTTCAGCATCTGGCTTCTTGACCAGTGTCAGAGAACAGACTGCCTTAGCTTACCGAATTATTGACTAGTCCTTCATACCACACCACCAGCGCTTAGCACGGTCAGTGGTAGCACCTTCATGCTTCATCAGACTTCTCAGGGCCTCCGAGATGGATTTTTATTTTAACACACTGATGTACACAATAAAAGTTAGCAATGCTTAAGCTTGGTGTTAAACGATTTGGGTTAGGGGGTTCAGAATTAATTCTAAGGTATGCGAGAGGGATGCATTTGAGCGATGGAGACCTACGGCACCAGAAGGCCAGCGCATGGCACAGAAAGTCCATTGAGGAGCTCTGCAATGCAATGGGAGGCTCTAAACCTGGGACTAAACCTCTAAACCTCTGCCCATGGACCCTTCTTGCTTTATCAGGACACGAGATTAGTTTGTATTTCTGCAAAGCAGGTGCAAGCTCTGCACAAATCACAGCTGTATACATAAAGACACCACAAAATACAGTGGAGATGGCGAGTTGTCAGAAAGAGGTATCCACAGTACACCAGGCACTATGTACCCCGGGTGCCTAGTGAGCATAGTTTATAATAAAAGCAAGTTTTAAACATTAACCAAGAGGAAATGAGGAGCTTGCACATGCTGCCTTGCATCGAGTGCTTTGTGTGCATACAGAAGGCAACGGTCCCATCTGGCACTTGACGGAGCGTGACATTAATTGCCACACTTATCTAGAATGCACAGACCAAGTCCTTGCAGGGTCTGTCCAGCTCATCACCCACCCAAAGCACAAGTGGGATGTGCAGGTCTGTGCTCAGAGTGAATGGGAAACGTTCCCGGGGCCAGGGGCTCGTGGGCCGGCTGCACTGCACTAAGAGCTCACTTAGAATGCTTGATGCCTTTGCACATCTTCATTACAGCTAGAAATGCTTTATTTATTCTGATTAGGCAGATTAATTTTATCTTGGCAGCCAGTAAAACCTGGTGTTAAGTAGTAATAAGGGATACATTGATTTGTCACTAGAGGAAACTACTAGAAAAGAGAAAAATTGTCCTCAAACCCTCAAGCAGGGCTTATTGTGCAGTTGAAGTTTCTGTTCCGAGAGGACCACCGGGCCACAAAGCCATTTGTTTCAAGCAGCAATTGATGACACGGCACTCTAAAGCCATGTGTACAGTGTGTCATATCTGGAATTGCCTCTAAAAAATTTCACCGTATTTGCAGCGAGTTATTAATGAAACTGTCCAGGGGAAACAGAACAGAAAATAGGAATCTCGTCAGCGATTTGTTCTGATATCTGAAAACGTGTCCTAGACCTAGCATCTTCCAAAGTTAGAAGCTACCAACATTCTTTCAGCCTTCCTGAATGCTGAAAACACTCTGAGCAAATCAGTTTGCTTTTCTCCTACCTTCGTTTGGCTCTCATCCGTTTGCTCATTTACTCAACATGACTCCTGACCTTCACAGAACCAGTTCCTTGGGATACAGTCCCCATTCTTCTATGTGTGGGCTTCAACCCTCGTTTACAGACAGTCAGCTTTACATTCGATGTATTAAAATATTCACATCATTTGCTTGTGCTCTACTGACCAAACTATCCTATAGCTGTTCTCTTCGGGCCTGAGTTTGCGTCATCTACAGATATTACAATTATTTTCTTACCAGAATATTAAAACGTATGTAGCGTGATATCATTGTGACTCCAGCTGCTCTGCAGCAACTCTAATTCACAGCTACTTTCTGAGAACTATCAGAATTGCATGTACCAAGAGAGTTTCTCATGGCAGTTCTTAGAGCGGTGGTGTCCCAGGTGGGTACACACAGCCCCCGGGGTTTGCATCATGAGCTACCGGGGTGCGGGAAGACGATCGTAGAACTCCAGCAGTACATGTCTATAAGTAACAAATATAGATACACACATTGGGAGCATGGGCACCAACATTTTTTCCTGATGGCGTACTCAATCAGAAAGCTGGGAGATCACAGTAGCTCATCCACTGTCCAAATCCACGACAAGCAACACAACCTTGCACACAAACATCTGTTAGAAACACAAGGCACGGCTGTTTCAATCGATGGCGATAAAAGCCATCTCCATCAAAGACAAAGGGTAACGTAATCAAGCTGCACAGTGGCTGCTCAACAATTCAGTCAAAAAGCAGCAGCAGGCTCGCACACGTTATCAATCCTCTGCATCCTTTCTTCTCAAACATGGATATTACATTAACTTGCACTGGTACGGTTTCTGTTTTCCCCATCCCCATAAAATAATTAAATATTACATGTTGGAGAGAATTAGTTGGCGACGTCTTCTAAAAGCATTTGGATAGAATTTATCCAGATGTGCTGATCTGACAGGTGCTCTTGATCTTCTGGAAACACAGACTAGAAAATATTACTTCGTAAGATGTGAAATAATTTCCTAATTTGGTTTCCAAACCACAATAAATAAGTTGAGTTCACTTCTTCTGCTTTCATTGACAAATTTACTAGCTGTAATTAATACCATTAGAATTATCTTGGTCTTAATATTTAAAATGTTGCCCCTAACTGTGATGGCATGAATTTGTTCTCCTTTGCTTTGCTCATCATTCGGAACAGGTCCTTACTTGTATGATATATTCAGAGTCACCTTCCTCTTTTCCATTTGTATGGACTTAGATTTTTAGAGGTATTTGCACCACTCTGAGCTACTTAGATAACAAAAAGGCACCATGAACAGCACAGACTTTTACTGAAATCAGAACACAGCAACTGCTGTTCAGAAACTAATAATTACCATTCATAACTCCGTTTATATTCCTAAACAAAGTAACACAGTTTATACATCATGTGGCTATAACTTTATTACTATTCAGATGAATCAAGAGTACAAGACTGCTTTTTAGACATAAGCACGGCGTTCATTCATTTTTGTCAGAGGAAATGCCCCTAACCCCTGACAAATCAAGACATATTTAGATCAAATGAAGCAATAATGAGGTGTCTACTTTTAAATTTTAAGCAAATTTACAACATAAAAATGGCCAAGTCTGTTATTGTTGAAGCCCAATTGCATGTGTTCGTCATAAACATCAGCCCTTGCTAAGAATAGAGAGAACTAGCGGGTACGCTGGGCACGTCGGGGTTCTGGGTGAGCGGCTGCCGGTGCGGGACACACTGCGACACGTTCCAGGGGTTTGGACTGGAAGTAATTTCTGTTCCCACAAACATCCCTTCTGTAAGCGTAACTTACCATGCTGCCTTTATTTCCACTGGAATACAAATTCACTTGTTCCCGGGCGCAGCAGGAACACACGCACTGCTCGCGTCATGGCAGATTTTTTACTGTTCAAACTACCCTCAGATTTTTTGCGTACCTGTTCAAAACCAACGCATATTTGTCTTGCGTGTGAGCTCCGGAAAGCACGACACAGCAGCACCATTTTAATATTTCTATTTTTACATATATATATATATATCCACATTAAAATAGAACCTACTTCAAGAACTAAAACTACTGTAGGACTAAATGTCCATGTTCTCAGGGTCTCCGGAGTGGGAGTAAGCACGGAATGGAGGATTTTACACCAACCAGCAGAGCACTTAACTGGTGCTTTAAAAGCGTGAGTAACTCCCATGGCCAGAGACACTCAGGATCCTCTACTGTCGGCAGCAGTGCTGCCTGGCTCTTTCAATTATCTCTTTAGCTGTGGCATTTCACACTTAATGTTCCTGCTGGATGAAGAATTTTCTCTTCAGATACTACAGCATCCTCCTTTAAGTTTACAGCTGAGCCGCTCATTCCGTTTTTAACTAGAAACAGGCCCGAATGGAAACTCAGCCCTTCTCAAACCTGTCGGGGTTCACGCCCGGGTGTTGGCATTAAGCTGACCTGGAAAAGCTTCCAAAGATACTGCTTCATCTGTAGAATGTCATATATGACAGTAAACATCAAACATCAGCTCTGAGAGCAGGCACGACATACAGACTTTGTGTTTCCTTAGCTATGGAGGTAGCTAAAGTATTGACCTGAATGAATTGGATCTCACCTTGAAAAAGTAAGACTTTCTTTTTGAGTCTTTTCGATGTTGTTTTATATGCAAATACATACATATCAATATAGCCATAGAAACACATGGACTGTTCTCCCTTATCTAGAGCAGTTAAGCTGTCATACTACAGTCTGTATGTACAATTTCAACTGCAAACATCTTGCAGATCATCATAATTGTTTTGGATTTCCAGAATAAATTCCACTAGGCAGATATGTAATCAGCTAAATGCCTATAATTAATAATTTTTACCTCCGTCAAGCAGTATAATTTCTTGTGGCTTCTACTGCACAGATGCAACTATTTGCCACCTGAAAGCATACTGTTTAACTTCAAACCACCAAAATATCCATATTATGTATTACTGCAATGTGGAATAGTAGAAAGATTTGCAAGGCAGTATATGGCAAGGGAGGGCATTTTGACTCAATAACGAAAACCGAGGACTGAATATGATTCGCTAAATTCCTCAAGAGATCTGAGATCCCTCCAAAGCCCTCTTTCAGCCCAGCCCAGGCTCTCCCTTGTTCCCAGTGTGCACGACCTCTCCCAGACGCCAGTCCTTGGGTTTGTTTCTTTTTCAGCCTTTCTGTTCAGTACTAAATCACAGTAGAGGAATAATGGCTGGAATCACATGACTGAAAACAATCTGACCACCTAAATTCACCTTGATTTGGTTTAGTTCCACCTGAAAATATTCTATTTCTTTTAGATAATCTGTTTAGAGAGAAAGGAGAGATGTGGAGTACAGAATCACAGAATCATGGAATCGTTTTAGTTGGAAGGGACCCTCAGGATCATCGAGTCCAACCATAACCCAACTCTGTCACTACCCCATGTCCCTGAGAACCTTGTCTAAACGCCTTTTAAACCCCTCCAGGGCTGGTGACTCCAGCACTGCCCTGGGCAGCCTGTTCCAATGCCCCACAGCCCTCTGGGGAAGAAATTGTTCCCCACATCCAACCTCAACCTCCCCTGGCGCAACTTGAGGCCGTTTCCTCTGCTCCTGGCGCTTGTTCCTGGGGAGCAGAGCCCGACCCCCCTGGCTCCAAGCTCCTTTCAGGCAGTTCAGAGATCAGAAGGTCTCCCCTCAGCTCCTGTTCTCCAGCTGAACCCCCCAGGTCCCTCAGCTGCTCCCATCACACTTGTGCTCCAGCCCCTCACCAGCTCCGTTCCCTTCTCTGCACTCTCTCCAGTATTTCAATGTCCTTCTTATGATGAGGGGCCCAAAACTGAACACAGGATTCAAGGTGAGGCCTCCCCAGTGTCGAATACAGTGGCACAATCACTTCACTGGCCACACTATTCCTGATACAAGCCAGGATGCTGGTGGCCTTTTTGTTGTGACCCAAGTGCAGGACCCAGCATTTGGCCTTGTTGACCCTCAGACAACTGGCCTGAGCCAATCGATCCAGCCGGTCCAGATCCCTCTGTACGGCCTTCCCACCCTCCAGCCCATCAACACCCCCACCCAGCTTGATGTCACCTGCAAACTGACTGAGGGTGCTCTCGATCCCCTCGTCCAGATTGTTGATAAAGAGATTAAACAGCACTGGCACCTCCAATACTGAGCCTTGGGGAACAAAACTTGTGACCGGCTGCCAACTGGATTTGGCTCCATTCACCACTTTGGGCCCAGAGAAGTGGTCACAATTCTCTGTGGTCCCCAACATGTGCAAGATCGACCTAACATACCCTACCCTGAGCAGGTATTCTATCCAATATAATTTTTGTTTTATTTCAGCCCAGAACTGTTAAAAACCACGCAAGCCCCAAAACCCAACAGAGACCAGTAGTAGATGAGGAAGTATCAGAATCCCAAGTTTCCATGGCTGATGAAACATCTGCAACTTCTTTACAGGAGAATTTTGAAAGCCTGCTCACCATAATTTAAATAGCCATAGAAATCACATAAAATATACAATTATTGCTTTATCATTAAACTATAAGCATGAATTTATAAGTGCTACAGTCTCTAGATGAAGTTTGTGCGACAAGATAATTTCAACACGCACTGTATTCTTATAACAGCTGTAGCTGTGGGAACTAAGGAAATTATTTATGTGCCACATGGTTACATTATCTGACATTTAGATATTGCCTTGATAGAATTTCCAAACAAACATCTGGACACTCGAGATGTGCTTGGGAATACTGACGGAGGAAGGAGGGAGACTTTGAAGAGGGAAGCAGATAGGAAAGCTATGCAAGCTCATGACAACTGCTGGAAAAAGTAATTATCTCAGTGTCTCAGTTCCAAAGTACCACAAGTGGAAACATACTCAGGCACTGCGTAGGTTAAAAAGGAACACTATCAATAGCAGAAAAATTAAAAGAAAGGCAAGCAAGAAACATGTCTTGCAGCATTATCTCCTGGCACTTGGAATTTACAGTCCTTCACACGTGCGGCATTGGATGAAGCTTTAATCCTATGTCAACACTACAGCTTAAAGGCTAATGTTTAGCCTCTTTTGTTGCTCGGAAATGATCTTGGTTCAGAACACTTTCCACTGAACGGGTATAATTTTTAGAAAACGATTGTTCCTTTCTGAATCACAGAACACAAAATGATAGGATGCATGTCCGTTTGCCTTCCTACACTCTTTGTTCTCCACACCCCTGGCGCTGTCTTATTATACAGCTAATCATATGCTAAAACTGCTTTGAATTTGGCCTGGGCAGAGGGACTGCTGGCCGCGGGCCGCCGAGAGGGGGGCTAGTTTCTATTAAAATGATGAAGTGGGTTCAGCAGCTGCCCAGGCAGCCCGGTGGCCCCCTCTGCCACCACAAGCCGTCAGAAAGTTAAACACATGCATGGCTTTCGTTTTTACAGCCAAGTTAAAACCACCAAAACACAAACCTCCCCCCAAACCAGGCGGCATCATCTGCAGAACAGCCAGCTGAGCGCATTGAGTGTGAGGCGGGTGCGAAAGGCCACTAACAAAGCACAGAGATCTGCTCACCTGATAACACGGTCGGTCACCGTAAAAGCAACTAAAAATGTAAAGTAAATAGAGCTGTTTAGTTTTTAAAAAGGGAAAATAGAGACAGGGACTGGGGAACAGGGGGAAATGGGGGGATGGGGACCAAACCAAAACCCAATAAGACTTGTCAAGCTCACCCATGAAGAGTTCCCTGTAGATCAGCAGAACACAAAGTGCTCCCACGAGGGCTCTTATTTACATTCCATTCCTCTCTCAAGTCTTAATACACCCAGGCTTAGATTATTTTTAAAAAAAAATCTTCCTTCAAAGCTAATTCTGGGTGAATAATGGAAAAGCTTGTGAGCTGGAAGCTGTATGACTACAGAAAGGCTCGGGAGCCGGGACGGAAAGCTCTTTGGAATTGCCTGTCAGCTTTCACATCACTTTTATAATTAGAGCATGTCAACTATAATTGAAACAGATTATCTGCCACCTGTGCTATGGCTTTAGCAAGGTGCTTGGCCATGGCGGTAGTGCCATTAGAACAAGCATGGCAGTCAGTGCACACCCAGAGGAAACTCGAGGGGCAGCGCTGCAATAGTGTTTACCACCTATATACATCGTATGTCAAAGCCAAGCTTATTGCTGAATACCTATAAATAGAAAAAGAACTCCATAAAGATCTAACAAAACGGGCTTCTGTGGCCTGTCTTATATAGCATTTTGTTACCCCAACGCTGGATTCATTATGTCTTTTAACCCATTCTTTTTGTGACACACTTAATGTGTTTAATTAAGAAACACCTTTATACTCTGAGCCCGGATGCTGGTTTGCTGAGAGCACCCGAGCAGGAGGGTTCCAGTGACCGACACTCTTGTTGCCTTGCCTGACATGGGCTGTGCCAAGTCCCTAAATCTACTTAAAGAAACGCAGCAAGATTGCACAAAATGAGCTTTGTCTCTTCATTAAGTTGTTTGGCTTTGAGGTTTGCTGTGGCATCCAGCACATCCCAGATCCCACTGCTTTGGTAGCTTTTTTCAGAACCTCTGCAATCCCTTGATTTCTACCCCTGAGCGATAGAGACACAATAAGAGGGAATAGAAGAAAAGATGAAAAGGTCGTCCCATGTAAAGGAACATTTCTCTCTGTTACTGCCATGTTGTTGTACACATATCATTGAATCCCCACCTACAATATCTAAAGCTAAAACTGACCTGGTAAAATTAGCAGAAAAGCTATTCCACAAAATTGGCCAAATGAGTAGAAATTGTTAATTGTAGAGAAGAAAGAGGCTCTTTTACATGTCCTGTTAACAAATCAATTCCTTCAGCTTCAGACAGCAGTTTATTTCTGACGGTGTTCTCCCAGTTCTGTACAGTCAGAACAGACTCACTCACAAACTAGTTAATATAAGAAATATTTTATTGCTATTGTAGCAAGAGTTCCAAAGTTTGGTGGTTTGTTTTTTTTAAAAAAAAAGGATAAAGACAACTGCAAACTGTAAGACAGCAGAACTGTATCAGTTTAAGGGCACTAAGATCAGAAACACTGCAGATCATTTCCCAAGTTCACTGGTTCCCTCCTGAGGACAAAAGTGAAATCCTCGCTCAAGTTGGTGGGAGCTCCCCCACTGAATTTCAACAGCACCAAAACAGTCCCTTATATATTGCATTTATCATTTATTTGAACCACATTTAAACAACAGATTTATTTAGAGAAGGATCAACAGAAGTGTGATCATGGCACCTGTCAGAACGGAAATCCATCCTTACTCCTACTGGCAAGCGCAGCACACGGACGGAGCGGCACAGCAGCTGCAGAGGTACAGCTAAACCTGCCAGCCTTGGGATCAGCGTTCAAGCTGAGTAAGTTCAGGCAAATCTCTCTTCCAGGTGTACAGAAGCTTAAACTTTAAAAGTGTGCAGGTGGGGGTGATTAATTTTTTTTTCCTTTTCATGTACAATATAGTTTTTCTAGTGACAAATGCAAGAATATGGTATCTTTCAAACACAAAACCACAGAATATCTATCTCTCTAAAACCTTTAACTCAGTTTCTAATCTTAGATTTTAAATCTGAAGTTTTGAAGGTATATATGAATACTAAGCACAGCTTGGGAATCCCACGTTTGACCGCTGTACTTCCTGCAATGTAAAATCGATCACAGGAAAGCAATGACTGCGATACTCAGCTGCTGTTCTGTTAAGACCTTCTTGCCATATTTTCTAGAGTTCAGAATCTGTTTCTGTCTTGCTTCTTGCTTATATGTGAACTCCTGAACCACTTACCTTTGGAATTTGAAACCAAAGAAACTGTAACGTCCTACAGCGTAGTCTTCCAAAAGCCCCAAAGGCAATAACCTCCAGGAATTAGAAATCCAAGTCCTCATCTCCACGAGAAAGCTCACTTTACAATATGTAAGGTCTATTTTAAAAAACCACCATTCAATCACCGTGCCACCGTGTGCATCACCAAGGCATCACCCCTCTTTTCTCCTCACCCCTGTGACTGTGCGTGTGCCTTTTATTCCTGTCCTTGGAAACTCCGACTGCAGCGATTGCTGGAAGTCAGAACACAGCACAGAGTACATCTCAAGCAGTAGGAAATACGCCCTGGGGAACCCCCACCATGTAAATAATTCTTAGCAAAAGTCGAGAGAAAAACAACATAAATATTTGATAGGACTATAACAAATTGCCTTAATACTGGAAGGGTGAGAGAAAAGAATGAAAAATCCAGCAGAACATTTGACCCCATCTGGTAGATAAGTCATGTACAGATAGCGACCATCTGGGGTCTGAACTCTGTACCTGACCCTCGGCTGCAGCATTTGTTGCCATAACTCTTTAATTAGAAGGATCTCCAGCTTGAAGAGGAAGAAACACTTGAAAAATATTTGCCAAAGAACAATATGCCTTAGTTTGAGATTCTTCCAGTGTCTTCCTTCTATTCAAGAACTAATGCACTTATATGTATTTGCGTGTGGATTGATTATATCAAGCCTTTCGCAGCCCTTGCGAGCAATTGCTTTGTGACACACACGTTGCGGGGGGAAAAGAAGTCTTGAGCGGCAGCAAATTCCCAAGACACGCCACTGATTCATTCAACAAAAGTAATTACTTTAGCAAATGTTTGTGTATTTTAATGCCAAGAGGAGGATTCCAGGTATTTTTCAAGCTGGTTAGAGCTTGTCGGTCTAGCGGACATCCAGAAAGATCTAGTCAACATGATGGAACATTGATGCACCACCTAACTGGAAAAATACGACGTTTCTCCAACGAAAGGATTTGATCTTTAATAAGTGTTACGTTTCATTCTTACTAATGTATTCAGAGCTGGCATCACGTGGTCCCCAGATTTCCCCTGGAGGTATAGATTTGAAAAGTCCAGAGGGAAATGATAATACCATACACAGATTTGTTGACATATGAGCTCTGAAATTACCATTGGAAAAAAATACCAAGGTCTGCAAAGATAATTTCACAGCCCAAAGTGCATCCTAGCCCTGTACTTCGGAGTTTTAAAAGCTTTTTGAAAGCAAAGTTATGAAGAATGAATGAATAGCACTCATTGGGGGCAGATCTTAAAGCCATTTTTTAAAGCGCTGTGCAAAGTTCACCTCCCTTTTTAACGAACACCAACTACTTGGACAAAACGTTTCCCTCTCTCCCCTCTCAGCAGATTAAGACACAGTGAAATTCACCTTTTGTGCTTCAATAGATAAGAAAAATCAGAGACAGAGAGGGGAAAGGCTGAGACTACATCACAGCTCTGCTTTCTTACCAGTCTCATCTGTTTCAGACACAGATGGGTATCAGTACCCTAAGGACACAGATGTATTTTTTCTGTCTCTTTGACAGAAAATTAGGCACACAGTTCTCTTATTAACAGCTTCATTAGCCACTGGTGTGGAGGAGGCCAAGACCACGTACCTGACCTCACCACTTAGAAAATGAAAGATGGAATAGCCCCAGCGAGCTAATGGTTCTGAGCAGGCACCGACGGAGAGCACAGCGCATCACCGCCTCGCCAAAACCGGCTCTTGAAAGGCTAGACAAGAGCTAGGGCAGTGTCCTAGCTGGCCTTTTTCAGTCCCTAAAAGGATAAGAAAGTCATGAAAGGTTTTCTTCTCCCGCCCTTATTTATTTTCATTTTAGAAAATGCAGCTTTATGCTCCCCCTGAATTACTCCTTCAGAAAACCTGATAGCGCAGGATACTACATACCTGCAGACCCTCAATTCAGCTCTTTTACAGTCATCAACAATCTGATGAAAATTTTTATAAAACAGTGAGCTGCATTAAGGCTTCAAGACTCCCTGTTCTGAGAGCTTCCTTAGTCCTCATCCCTAGGGTTTCCTACCACAGCTATCTAAACTACTCAATTAACAAAACCACCACCAAACCAGCAACCTTCAGTACATTTACCAACACGAACCAAGCGTCTTGTGCCTCCCCAAACCAGCGTTACAGCAGCGACCGCTCACGGAGCTTTCCCAGCGCTTTCCCATAAGGCTCCTAAGTGCCTCAAATATCCCGTCTTTTCTTTAAAGTCTGAGAAAAGGATCAAATATGGATACAAAACACCACTAAGCCAGTAAGCTTATTTAACGGTTGAATACATATTATGAAGTATGGAGTATCAGATACAGAAATAACTTGCACAGGGTTTTTGGTACTTGTGTGGCTTTTTTTTTGGTTTAAAGAAGTGGCTGAATAGCCACATGCCTGCTACTGCTGCCCTTCAATATTTGAGTCTGGGACTTGTAGTAATTTGGGATGTGGGCATCTTTCAGTGACTGTACAATTTCCATTTTGGATCTCTCTGCGTGAACGCCCATCTCCATCCTCGCTTTGCCATGGCACATCCACTGCAGGGACTCCACTCCCGGTTCCTTTCAAAGCCTCATTGTTCCGCTGCTTTGGAGGAAACGGCCCTGCCAGTGTGGTTGTGCTTTTGTTTGCCCAACATTTCCTCCAGAAGTCACAATGGTGTAAGACGCCCTGATCATACTAACCCATTAATCTTTTTGGCCGCCTGTTTTTACCGTGGATTCTTTTCCTTATCTATCACCATGTAGCATAACGTATTGTTACACCGATAAAAGCGATGTGTCGGGACAATGGGATGAGAAGAAGCAGGCTAGCACGGCACAGGCACAACGCGGACCTACGAGTTACCATTGACACCCCTCCAGCCCACCCTTATCCCACAAAACACCAAGGTTATGCCCGGCCCTGCGAGACGGGCACCAAGTGCAACAGTCTCACAAGGTGCGGACACAAACTGCTGTGCAGAACCCACTAATCCGAGGAACAAAGCTCGGAATATGCAGGTGGAATAACCGGTAAAACGCAGTGGTTTTTGAGCCTGAAAGAGGATAAACAACTTGGGACAAGTTTTTCAAGAGGATGCCTTTAATGTACGGGTTCTTTCCCATGTATTTGTTTGTAAGGAGTTAGCACTGGCCCTTTGGAAAGAATTCAAGTGTTTATCTCCATCTCACTGGCCTGTTTCCTCCACAAGTGTTTGTTACATTAACTTGAAACTATACAGACAGTGCGATTCGATCATCAGGTCTTTGAATGTACGATCCGGGAAAAATCACACACCCTGCAGGACACAAGTATCGCTATTTGTGGAAAAGTGCTGAAATTCAGAGCTGCCTGTAGCAGTTCAGACTAAGCTCTCCTCAACAGTCACATTAAAAGCATGCTTTCCATAATGCCTAGTTTCCACTCAGTTTGAAACAGCGAAAGATCATTTCAGATACATAATAAGCTATTGAAAAGATCAATCTGCTCTTCTCTCATTGATTTGGTTTATTCTTCCTGATTCAAACATGAAAGGGAATTAGGCCACACAAACCTCTGCTGATACAAACACACCTGCCTATGCAAGATTCATGTTTAGCAGTATATAAGGCCTGAAGACATTTTGTGGACATCCAACAATTCTAAGTAAATTGCAACCGAGCTTTAAATCTGAGTTGAACATCTAATATTAAAAATATGCAATTTAACAAATGGTAACTGCTAATTTGGTTCTCAAATTTCTGTTAAATCAGCTTCCATTTCCTTAGGAACATATTAAAAAACAAAAATACCAGCAATGAAGCTGGTTTTGTAGCTTTTATAAAAGCTTTTCTTTTTATAGCGGTATCTGCCAGTAATAGCTATTATTACCTCTATCGACTTCTTCCAAAGGCAAGCAAGACTCGCTCTTAGATAAGAGGATCCAAGGCAAAGGCACAAAGGTGCCGTTTATCTTCCCGGAGGCATCAGCAGCTCCTTGCGCAGCATCCTCGGCCGTGGCGCTGTGCCCATCGCGGGGTGCGATGAACCCCCTCGCTGAGCAGGGACCGATCCAGCCCCACACCTTCCCCTGGCTGCCCAAGGAGGGGAAGAGCCAGCGGCATCTCCCGCTTCGAGCTGGAACAAACCGTCACAAAACCGGAGCCAAAGAGATCGTCTTCCACAGCTTGCAGGCAACAGACTAGACCGCAACCCCACGGTCCTTTGAATAGAAAATGTGTTATCCATAAGACTCATAATATATTCTGAAGGCTCCCAAGCAACAGAAAGGTTGTATTTCCCTTTGCACCAGCCTGCACTGGCTTCACCTTCTGCCTTTTTGACAGTTATTGCAACCTGCCGGGATTTTTGGAAACACCTCTTGCTCTAGCAGAAAAAAGCACGGAGGCTGCAGGTGAAACAGCGCTCTCAGGTCCACCAAAGCTCCCAGAGAAATGGTGCTGCTCCGAGCGGCACCGCAGGCAGCAACACCAACTGCCCGGCGCGGCACAGGCAGCGCGCGGTCCGGACGTACGACACGCAGCAGATACCACAGGGAACACACGGACACAGGAGCTCGCGCCACCTTCCTCCAGCAGCACCTCTGGATGCTTTTGTCAAGGGTCTCCTTGGGAAGATCACATTTCTTGGTACCCAAATAATGCACAGTTAGACTCAGGAAAGCGAACGGCGGCTGTGAACATAACCTGTCCCTCAGGATGGGGTGGTAAACTACAGTGTCCACGAAGACTTTCATATTAGAAAAAGCAAGTTATGTAAAAAAACAAAGAACTTTCAGGAGAGCTGAACCAGAACGCTTCATGTCAGGGTGGCCGCTCCTCCTGTGTCATTTGCAGCCATGGTGTCGCTCCCTGTACAAAACAGGCTCCATCCCACCATGACGATACGGAAGAATACTGCTCACTGCTCTGATATCACACACTCGTTACATGCACAATGCCACGCGTGTAGCTGAGACTTTTCCAGAAGATCAGCACAGGTGTGACGAACCGGAGAGCACATGTGATTGTTAATGATCAGCGTGCAGCTCAGCAGGGCCGCGCTCCCCGCGCCGCCGCACAGGCAGCCGTGCATCGCCCACTCTGCTCCTGCTTAAGTTTCATTAACCGGGCGGAGGGGCTGAAGTAAATACAGAGGTGATGAGCTTTGATGTTTTTATTTTCTTTTATTTGCCTATTACTGCAGTTGTCACGAGACTCTCGAGTCTCCTAATGAAGCAGTTCTGCCGCCCCCCGGCCCCCTGCAGCGTGAGTGCAGGAGAAACCCCAACAATCTAATAACACTTCAAACACTTCAGTCACTTGATACCTGTCAGGCAGTTAATTATACGAATGAATTTATTGTCTCCTGCTAGAAGATGACTGAACGCAGGACATTTTGCTTACTGGCTTAACTTTGTGCTCATTTTATGATTATTGTCAAAGAAGACAATTAATAGGCAGATACTGCATGGAGAACGGCAAAGAATTATTTACATAGCATTCAAAAATATATCAAGAATTAGAAATTACACTTCTATAGTGAAATGAATTCCTATTATTAAAGGAGTGAAAAGTTTCCAAGGCATTTAAGCAGAAGCCTTTTTCATTAAAATCATTTCACATACCATGCTTTTCATGCTGTGATCAATTCACAGTATCCACTGACATTAATCACATGATTCATAAGCATTAGATTGATCACTACTCACCAAGTACTAAAATGTCATCTGAATCCTTCTGGAAAACGCATGATCTTATTAAAACCAGATAAGCTCAGAGCTTTATTTTCTCTCTATCTCATTGCTTTAGAGTCCACTAGAAGATAATCCCATTCAAACTGAAGAGCAGGTAACGCTTCCATGTGATTTGCTTCTTGTTTGCACATTCGGAGCAGACAGACAAGCTGGGAGGCTGGTTCAGGAGTTCTCAAAATACAAAAAATACAAACCAAACAATCTAAGAGCAACAGCAGCAGCGGTATCCTTTCAAAACAAACCCTAAAGGCCAGTTTCTAGGTAGGCCTGAGAAGACATCGAGCAATAGGACCAGCAGTGGAAGCAGAGCAAACCTCCAACAGTAGTTGTGCTCTAAAAGTTGTCACATTTTTATCACCTAGAGCAAGTATTAAAATACAAAAAGCTACCTTAAATATGATTGAACTCCCTGATCACTAGACAAACACTTTCCCCAGCTCAGTAACCTATGGTTCTGCACCAATAAGCTCTTTTGAAAGGTCTGTGTAAATAAATAATAAAAAGGTCTGTGTAAATAAATAATAAAAAGGTCTGTTAACTCCTCCGGACTCCCTTGATCAGGTTTCTGAATTCTAGACTTTCAATGCATATCGTATACCCCGCGTGGCGAAAGGACAGAGCTTTGGCTTTGGGCTCTGAGCCCAAACTAAAGGTTTGAGCTGACCACGGATGCAAGCGTTTTAATGCAAAATCCTCAACACTCAGGAAAGGGTTAGAAGTTGACTTCATTTTTAGCTAATCAGCTAAACTGGCTTTGGGTCCTTTCGTACCATACTCAGCTTTAAAATAAAAGAGCAAAACTTTTATTCTAAAACTTTTTAGAATAAAAGTGATGTGGGCAGTGACTAAACCCGGCCTTCAGATCTCACACTGGTCCACCACTTCCATATTCTGCAATTATTTGTCTCTTAACTGCCCCTGCCTATATATTTTTAGCTTTTAGCAATAAACAAGTGATGCACAAAGAGAACATAGTACAAGACAAAAAGAAGCCATGAATATACCAAGCAGGAGCATTTTCCTGAGTGCTCAGAGCAAAACCCAAAAGCAAACGGAGCTGAAGAGGTTCTGGTCTGCTGCTCTAACAGCTCTGTAATCTGTAACTGTGCCCCTCCTGAACTTAAATCCCAAACTGCTAATTGACATTAAGAATCAGATTGAAATAATCCAGCCAATGTAAACATGGATACACCCCAGTTGAACAGAAAGTGTATTTAAAGACAGTTACAAAAATATCAATGCAAAAGCAAACCAAAGTAATGTGTAATTCACCTCTTGAACAAGTCTGCGGTAGTTAGAGCAGCTGAGCTCAGGGGAATTAATGCCACAATGATTTCCCCTCCAGATTCCTGCATGTAGACCAGAGAAAATAGGAGAAACAAAGCACACTTTTCCCACAATAATGGATTTTAATACACAAAATGCACAGGACAAATGCACACCTAACACAGAATTATAAAGATACCAACTTCATCCTAACCTCACAATGATTTGTTATACTGGCATGAAGAGCTTCTTAAAAATTCATTAAGTGCTATGTGGCTACTGGCACCGTCAGGCTGAGGAGATCTTTTAACCCAAAGGAAGATTTGCACCAGGATAATGACACTTGTACTATATTAAAATACAAGACTAATGGCTATAGAAAGCTATGCACTAAACAGAGATTAAAGCATGCGGAGTACTAATGATGAGTTGCATTTGGTTTTGTCTTGTAGCTTCTCAAGTGCAGCACTTTGCACATGACAAAGGTGGGTGTTCTATTTCCATTTCAGATGAAAACAGAAATGCGTCAATTAAATATCTGATTATATACCCCATTATCTTTGGTTACGTGTGACAATGTATAGCCTTAAGATGAAAATGCTGCTGCTATTTGCCAGTGACCTACAGGGCAAACTATCTCTAGCGCTGGCTCAGTCCTGCCTGCAGCCCACGGCACCTCCCGTACAGCAAAGGCACCCTGAGCCGTGCCAGCGCTGTCCCCCCGTTCACTCTGTTATTCCTTTATATTGACCCCTGGTTAATACATTATTATTTAGAGTAGTCTGAGCTTTCATGACGCAGTGGGGATGCTCAGAACTTTTATAAATAAGCCCTTACACGAGATATCTCAAAAGGCCTTGATGTGCTGCGAGCTTCCACGCCTGCCCGTCCCGACCCAGCGCCAGCAGCTCCCACCGCCCAACAGGCAATTAAAGCCCAACTGAGACCCTTTCACTTCACGGGGTGTTATTTTTCCTTGAAAACTCAACACTGTTCTGTCAGTCTTCAGAAAAAAAAAACAACCAACCCATAGCAGACAACTAAAAATAAAGTATGACTGAACCGAGACGGAAAATGTTTGTAGCAGAAGGAAAATAAGTGAAGAAAATCCATGACAACTCTACTGAGGACTAATTCTTACTTTTTTCCAGATGTGTAGAGCACTCGGAGCAAACTATTGACTGTTTTCCTCCGTTGCTTGCAAATGGAACTTTAAGATGCAAGCTGAAAACTATGCGTTACAGCATTATAAACCCTTTAATTTCTTCTGCGGGCTGTGGATCTGCTGATTCAGATGGCTCCAGTCTGCTCCTCTAACCACTGGCCCAGCCCACAGGCCGGCTGGCCCAGAGCACGTTACGGAGGGAACGCGTAATTCCATACGCAGCCGATCTGCTCCTGTCTTTATAGGACGTGTGGTCCTTCGATTTAATACTGACGTGACCCTATAAATACAATGCCCAGTCTGAATATGTTGACAAACAATTCCCTAATTATATACTTATCCCACCTGTGGTGTGTTACTAAAGTATAACAGCACTAAGTGCCTAGTGATGCTTTAACCCCAGTTCTGCTTTCACGCTTTGTCAACTCTGATTTGGGGAAAGTTTTCTACCTGCAAACACCACCACAAGTGGACATTAGGCAGCGAACCGCTGATGTTCGGAGCGATATTCAGCAGAGTGGGACGGGCCCCACACACACACTGGGACAGCAAAGGGTTCAGTGGGACGAGCAAGTGACTGAGGCTGCTGGAAACACTGTGGCCTTCCCGTGGGCTCAGGGAATGGAGCTCTTTGAAGGGACAGGAGCTTCATATCAAGTGCCACAAGCTCAGCTTGGGTACATTAGTGAAGAAATCCCTCCATCTTTATAATTTTTGCCATTTTGCTCTAGGAGGAGGTCAACACCCCATAGGAGAAAAGAAAAAACCAAACCAAAACAAAGACATCATTTAGACAGTGCAGCGTATTTCCACACGACAGCATCCTGCTCTCTCCTAAGCTTATTCCGGTATTACCTAAAGCTCCCCTATGCAAAAAGCCAACCACTACATTTTCTTCTGGTAATACACATGTACTTCATCTTGCTAACAGGCACGACGCTATGATTTTAAGGTCTAGTCATGTAAACTTAAACACATATACAAGGATGTAGGCAATCCCTCTGCCCCCAAGCCACACAGTCTAATTAAAACAGACGCAGACTCAGCCAAATATATACATATATATATATATATATATTTAAAGCTGTTGGAGTCCAATAGAAACAAGACCAACCCTAAAACCCAGTTAAAAATAACTTTCCTTTTGGCATGGGACTGTTTTCTCAGCGGGGCATCAAACCCGCCGTTCGGGCCTCGCGCACGCGTCAGAGCTGCAGGACAGCGCTCCAGTGGGGTCCAGGCAGCACACGCGGCGGCACCGCGGGCGGGTGCAAACGCCTCTGCTTACGCACCAGGGGAGAAGACAAACTCCTGCTGCTGGTGTCCAACACCCTGAAGCTCGCTGGCATCCCCGGGAGGAGCTGCACGGGCTGCAGCGGCCTACAGACGGGAGGAGGCGAGAGGGAGAAAGGCTGGTGGAGCCTCATACTTGCTGGATAAGAACATGAGCCACAGTGGTTACTGAAGCCTTCCAAAACGCAGGGACAGCTTCGGGATTTCTGAAGGATATCAGAAAAGCAAATGAAGGTGGTAGAGATCTTTTTCCACAAAGGAAAAGTTCTGGTTTTCTTATGCTCCCTAACTCATTGGTGTCACTGCCAAAGAAAATAGGATCTGTTAAAACAACCAAAACCATTAATTGAAACTACTCATAGTGCTGTAACAAAGAGGAATGCTACTTTGCTTTACACTAGCTGTGGTAGCCGGCAAGCTGCTCTATAAATAAACCCTGCTGTAAGCAATTCAGTTAATATTCAACCTACATACTCTGAACAGCAGTAAGGCCCCTGATGAAAGAAAGAAAAAGTGGCTGTTTACAGGTACGCACAACTTATATGTTAAATGTCAGAAAAGCAGTCACACTCAAGTGCTGCAAGGAAACTTGGAAGCTTAGTCTTAGTCGGAATAACAACTAAATGTAGGACTTTTGCACAGGACTTTTCTCAGACATTTCCAGCAGTACGGGATAAACATCTGTGCTAGAAAGGCTGTTTCTCTGGATTTAAGCACTGTTCCAGTGCAGTTTAGGCTTTCCCTCTGCTTCCAGTTTTAAATCCAGATCATAAACAAAATTACTTTTATCTTAACGGAATCCTCTCTCAGGGATGATATCCAGTGTCTATTATATTGACTCACTGTCTGCTAGGAACTTTTTAGCTTCCTTTTGGTATCCCGATGATAAAAAGCTCTCCACAGTGTCGTTCTGGTTGTAATGAAAGTTCACGCAGGAATTCAAGCTCTCTGAACTATTTCCTGAGCACAGAATAATTATGCAGCGTGAAATGGAGTAATTACTTAGATTACGTGATTTCTCAAGGGAAGCTTGCATGACAAAACATACCACTGAAATCATATAACGGTGTGACGCGGAGAAACTATCGCCTGAAGATGGCCAGCTATTCTGAAATATCTAAAATCACTGTGAGAACCCACGATCGCTGTCTCGCTTCACAGCTCCATTGCTGGAATAAACCCCCCTGGAATGCGGAGGAGCCGTGCTTGGCAGCGTGTCCTGCCGCAGCCACCCGGGAACGCAGCCCCAGCCCGCGGCCGCGCTTCGGATACACACACAGGTAACACTGGGGCACTTCACCAGCTCAGAGGCACCAAACTCCACACTTTCACTGCGCTTTCAAAGACACTTTCTTTCCTCCTCCCCTCCCCCTTGGTCTGAAGCAAATGATGCTGAGAACACTCACCCTGTTATCTCTGGATTAATAAACAGAAGATTATGGTAGGCAAGTGTTCATGAAAAGGTTTCTTTCATATTCCAACTTTCACCTGGTAATTCCAAGACTCTGGAATCATGAAAACTCCACTTCCCTTGGAGATTTTTTGCAATAAATCTGGATTTTTCTTTTCACAGCTTTAGTATAAGGACAAGTAAGAATCTCAGTTAATCATCATCTCAGGCTACTTAGAGTTAAACATGCAGGGTGGAAGAATACAAGCAGTACACAGGCGATCTTTAACGCATGCAGTTTTCAGACTTAGCACAAAACGAAGTTTAATATCTTCTTACCGTACCTGATTGTCCTGACAGAAATGCAGTATTTCCACATCAGATTCCACATTGCGCTGCCATCTCCCTTCATGACCTTCTCTGAAGTGTTTGCAAAGTGAGAAAGATTCCAAGTCACTCAAGGAACGAGCAAGTTTAGCAGCACACGCCGAAGTCAGTCCAAGGTTCCCGCGGCTGCCAGGCACTGATTCACCATTTCCAAGCGATTCCTCCGACCTCCGCTCACCCGGCTCCGAGGAGCCGCTTTCTCCTCTGAAGTCTCGGGTTACTGTTTCTTCGTGATTTACAAGACTCGTTGTTTACATTATTTGAGAGCCAGAAAAGATTATTAGAGGCCGTTCAGAAAGCTACGTGCAATATTGCTCCAAGTTGTCAAGTAAGAAAAACCTACCTATGCAACACCTACAAAATGTTGTTCGAATTTATTTCACTTCGAAGAAACAGCCCAGTAAAACAGTCCTAGAAAATCACTGACGAGAAGTGTAAACGCTTACCAAATACACACTAAATCAAATGCTTTAGGCTGAATAAGCTCTCAAGTGTTTGCAAAATTTCTTGTGTACTGTCATAAACTTTTTTGTGCCAAAAGAAGTAATGAGTCATTTTCCAAAGCCGTATTCGAAGACATGCAAAGTTATGACTTTCAATAGTGATTATCAGCAATGACACACCCTACAAACTACACAAAAATAAAATGGCAAGTTCTGATTTAAAAAAAAAAAACAAAACACCCATAAAAACTCAACCAAACCCCAACTTTTTCATTATGCATATGGGATTCTCTCACTGTGCTGGAACCTTGTGGACAGGTAAATGCTAACAAGGTTTTGTCTTTAGGACAGTATATACCCCTCAAAAGCACAAACGTTTGTGCTGAACACAATCTCCCCATGAAGAATTTTGCCCATAGCTTTTCTAGCCGTAAGTTTAAACGTCTCAACACACGCTGCCATGGAATCAACCTCAAAGAAAAGTATGATTGTTGTTGTTGTAATTATTGGGAATCTTTTTAATTGAAGGACGAGCCCTTTAAATTCCGCCCTGGTTTCTCCAAGACCACCCTGAAAGCCGGCGCTGGTGCTGTGACCGATGGAGACGTCCCGGAGCTGCGCTCAGCCCACACGCTCTGCTCTCCAAAGAGGTCGCAGCACCACCAGCAGCTCTTCTGGATCAAAGGCATTAGATACATGTTTACGTTATAAAGCTTAATTAAGCAAGAAACTAAGGCCATGCTACTTTTCATAGATCAGTAGGCTTTTATGATTAGATGTCTAATTCCTGTTGCACAACTGCGTTTTATCGAGGATTTCGTGACTGTTGCTGCTATCCAGAAATAGATTCTGGTTTGGGGTTTTCTGACAACTGGTGTTTGGTGCAAATTATTGATGGCTCATTAAGGAAGAACAAGTTCCACGGCATCTTGCACGTTTTAAATCAGCGGGCTTAATGAAGAAAAATTACATTAGAAAGCTCATACAACTGTTCTTAACGTAATCATTGGAATCCTTTTCAATGATGGAAAGAGCTTTGTAAGCTCAGGCAGATGAGCTGAACCTTTGTCCATTACCTTCACTTGCGAATTTGAGAGACGAGGTACCTATAAGAAAGGTTTTCCAATTTTTGTATAGCGTGCACTGGAACTATTTTATTTAGCATAAATAATCTCATTATATACAGAGTATTAAACTATTTTAGTAGTTGATTTTCTGTGTAGTATAAAGGTATCAAACAGTATGTTCAGTTGTGTCAACTACATCTCTTTGCGCTTATACTTAAGGCCTCAATGTAATTCATGTATTTAGATGACACAGTCCTTGATTCACCTTCAGTTGCAATATTTTGATATTACCAGCACCTGCAGGAATATTATTTTTATCTGTCTCTAAAGATAAATCAAGGTGGATGAAACTTACAAGAGAACAGCATTTAAATCACCTTCTTCACCCATGTTTCTAAAATTTATGCACAACCAGTGAGCAAATGGATTAAAATACCATGTGAGAGCATCATAGGACAGAAGTGAGATGGTGTGGGGTGGTTTGGGTGGGGGCTGTTGGGTTTTGTTTTATTTTGTGTTTTAAATCATTGCTTTGCATTTCCCATGGAAAAGAGGCTATTTATGAAATAGTATACGGAGTATTTCAGCCCCTGTTCTGACGAGGCCAATTTGTCCACTAACTCCCAGTGAGACTGGGCAAATCAAGTTATTCCTCCACTAAGCAAGCCTTAATTTTACAGGGAACAGCAGGCCCTAATTTGGAACATACAACTGAGAGACAACCTGCAAAGACGAAGTAATACACATCCAGAAAATCCTGAATACTGCGCAAATCACATCTTGAGTTAATGTGGCTCCAGTGTTCCAGTTCTATAACTAAATCTCAGATGCAAAGAAATGCTATTTATTCTGGTGTAAATACGAAGAGCAGATTGCGGTGAAATGCTCCTTGCGCTGATATTTGAGAGGTGTGCTAAAGCCAGGAGCATCCTGCAAAGCTTCAGGAAGGCAGGGAGAACAATGCGGGATTTGCCTGAGCACGGGTGCAATAGCATCAGCTAATAGCTGATCATTTCTGTACATACACGGACGTGAAGAACTGGGGATTAATCAAAACCTACGGCTAATTCTGTCTCTCACAATGGGCTGCCTTGGCTAAAAACAGCTCCTTCGCAATATGATTACCGAGGAGGTGACAGAACAGCTATCAAAGAGGACACCAATTGATCAACTATTTCTTACTATTATCTTATTCCAGAATAGAGGCGCTTTCCCGGCAGCAATAGGACAGTAAGGCCCTTTTGTCTTAGCTGTTTACTTTCCTTCCTTTGTTCGCAGTGGCATCACTATGCCTGAAACAGGGCACAGATTAGCATACCAAATGATTTCACTTTTTTGAAGCCTTGTTTGCTTTCACTGTATGACAAGTCACGATGAGCCCCAGCACCACAAGGGCCTTTTGGCACCAGGTCTGTCTTTGACATGGATTTTCCATTCTGTACATCAATCATGATCTATTGTAATGATTCCAGTAACAATCTTCTCCCACACTCACACGTCTGGCCAAGAAATCCCAGCCAAGGCAGAGACTGTGGTTGGTAACGAGGGCTGGTTGGAGACAGTTATTATTCCTCTTTGGGTGTGGCAATGAAAACTTCAGTTATCTCTTCTCCTCGCAATAAAACAGCGGATTCCATTCACAGGACATCACTGCACCCACCCAGCCACGCTGTGCATGGGACCTTGCTCTGGATGAGCCACAACTCCCCAAACAGATGGACTTAGTTTGGAGATTTTTTTCCCTCCCATTATACTCCCGGACAACCTTTATTAGATTTGCCCCACTTGCAAAGATCACTCTCCACAGCCGCGTCAGCACCGCAGGCTCTGCACCCATAGCCGTGTCCTTGCCAATGGTTCGTGTACTGGAAGATGTCATCGTCCCCCCAACTTGCAACTGGAAGGTGCAAGGAGTTCTGCCTCCTTCCAAAATTTCTTCCCACTTCCACTGTTTTTTTCAAACCAAGCACCATTATGTTTCCCTAGGACACCGACTGCTTTATTTCCAGTAGGCACAACTATGAAGTGCTTTCCCCTGAATCAAAGGTCACATTGTACTTTGGTTTTTCACTCAGTTTCTCTCCACATTTCTACATCAAGTGGACAGACCAGTTCTCTTAAAGTTGCGTTTCACTGTCTGTGAAACAGGGAAAGCAATTCTCGACTTTACAGAACATTTTGCATCTTTTTTAGGAAGAAATCTTTAATTCAAAGAGTCACTAATTCAGACACAGATATGACAGCGGACTGTCCGCAGCGCGGAGCAGCCCTGGAGCTGCTGCTGCAGGTGAGGCCGAACCCAGACAACACAACCAGCCACCACAGACGCACGGGTTTGGTTCTGCTGCCAGCACACCGAGCAATGAGCTGGAGCAGGAGAGGCAAAACTATTGGAAGAATCAATAGCTCGAAAACGCTGGAGCAAAATCCAGCAGAAGCTGTTTGTCAGAGCCCTCAACTTGGCCACTTCCAAGCACATACGACATATTTTAGTCATTACAAAAGGATTGTCCCAGTGGGTTTGATTGTCAGAGCAACACGAGCCCACTAGGTTCCTTTACAAGTTGTAGGTGGTGTATCACTTTTAAATGATATTAATAGAAAGGCAGAGCTTAGTTTGGAGTCTCACATTCCATGATTGTCTCCCCTCCTGAGGTCCGTTCCCGCAGGATAAGCAGAGTGCAGGGCAGGCACGGCACCCGCGACACCTTATCTGATCTGCCTCCTGCCCCACTCATGTGCTGCGGATACACGCATCACTTTACACCTGACATGTTTGCAGCCAAGATAATCTTCCTACTTTAACTGTGCATAGGCTCAGCCTAAATTAGGCTAGTGTAACATTCCTGTGAAGAGGGAAACGCGTACACGCCGTCAAGAGGGAAGGTGGCAATTTGCTTGTTTTCCTGAAGTTTCTACCAGGACAAAATGATCATGAACCAGAATTTAACAGCATTTCTATTATTATGTAGATTATATTTATAGGTCATTTGGAAAAATAAAATGTGAATGTTAGAGCTATCATGTTTCTGGTTGTCAGGGCAGTTCCAGACCTATTTTTAACTTAGGTAGCATTCCCTTCATACAACAGCTATTTCCAATTAGGGACTGAAGGAAGTCTTACAAATATTTGGAAATAGATGGTTTTAAATTTTAAGACTGAAAAGCGTTCTGGCTTTTGACATGATTTGGTGTATCGTTAAACCTGCAAGTTGTAATAAGTCAGCTTTTTTAGTAGATAGAGGAGGTTTAAATAAAATCTTTTCACCACGTATTTTTTCCTTGGCCTTTCTTTATATTTGATTTCCTTCCATTTTAAACTTCCTTTCCTGATTTTTCACAAACATTCTAAGAGTATGCAAACCACAATGTTTTCTGGGAGTTTATACCCATGACGTCCGCGCACCCGTCCCTCCATGAGACACAGTCTGCATGATTTTGGTATTTTGATAAAGGGCATCCCCTCTGGTCCCCAACCAGCTGGCAGGTTTGTGCTGCTGCCCCAGGCTCTTGGAGCGGCAGCTCCTGCCAGGCTCCCCGTGTGTCCCCAGACCCCGCCGCGCTCCCAACGTCCCCTCGCTGGGACTTCACCCTGGAAAGCCATCAAAGGAAGCTCCGAAAGCTTCCAACCCCCCCGCGCAGGGCACAGAGCCAAGCACACAATTAAAATGTGGCCGCTCCAGGGTTTGCCCGTCGGTTGCATCTAAATACAGTAGAGAGAAGCTATGGGAAGCAAAGTCTGGCGAACACCGCGCTCTCCGGCCTTAGAAGCTCTGCTTGGGGAAGGTGAAACTGCACAGGTGGGAAGGGAGAACCTGAAGACTCACAGATGGTTCCTGGGGGAGAGGGAAGGGGGTGAGGAAGAGTTAAGACTGCAAAGGCACAAAAAGACACATAAACCAAGAACTGTCCCCAGCCCGAAAGCCGCTTGATCAGTTCCAGCAGCGGGAAGGGCAGCGACACCACACAGGATTTCTGCTCAGCAACGCCCAAGTCCCACAGCACCCACCGAGGAAACCAGGGGATGGACAGCAAAGGGATCCTGCGAGCTGTCTGTCTGTCTGTCCACCAGGTCAGGAGGGAGAGCAGCCCGGACAGTTCAGACAAACCACAAGTATGAATTTAAGGTGTATGAACAATGCATTTTGACCACTTGCAGGAAGACTCTCTTTCAGATACAAAATAGCATTAATTACACTACAATGAAGAATTCAACCAGATTAATGAGGATTTTAATTCAAACTTCTCAGCTTGAAATCACTTTAGTTCCCTGAGTGTAGGCAAGTGCTCTGTTTTTAAGGCATTTTGCTATTCTGTATATTTTTTCTGAGAGTTTCCTCTTAATCATTTTTATGCTGAGTGTGGGAATACTGCAATCCGCGCTGTTTGCAGGCTGTATTTCAAGAGGATGGTGGATTTGGGGGGATAAGGAGGAGAGAATTTTGTGCTCTCAGCTGCTCTGCAGTTGCAGAAACGTTGCCAACACAAACCTCTGGAGAACGAGCTGAGCCCTCGGCATATGACTCAGCCCCGCTCTGGATGAAGTCACTGTCAACTGAGAGCAAACTATTTGTCTCTAACAACATATATGGTGAACTCTAAGCGCGAGTTCAAGACAAAGCTTCAGGAATTTTTCCCACCCACTTTGCTATTGTTTTGTTCCAGATATTGCAAAGGAGCTCATAATTCAAATGGCAGCAAGAAGGAAGGCAAACCAGCTGACATCACTGTTATCAGGGAGCAGAAGTTCCCTGCCCTCAGGAACTAGAATCGAAGGATTTTTCCCCCAGCTCACTGCTGCTGAGATTTGTAACTAGTATACAGCTATTGTTTCCAGGGATATAGGAATATAGCACTGTATATAAACCACTACCTATAACTTTTTCCCCTTTATTAAATCTGCTTTTAAATAATGAATTTAACAACAGCATTCCCTTTAACTATGTAGTAACACATGACAATTGAGTTGTGTCTTGTTTCATGCTGCATTTTGCTTAAGGGAAACAGCAGCTCTGCTCTGTGCCTCTCAGCAAGCACGTCCTCCGCACATCTGAAGCCACCTCACATCATCCTGGACGCAGAGTCCACGCTGTTAAGACCAGAATTAAGGAACAAAGACTATCAAAGCACACTCTTTTTAACAAAGAGTTAACCCAGAGAACAATCCTGACATAGATCATTTAAAGCACACGTGCTGTCTTTGAAACTGCATCTAAATTAAGCCTGGCAATTCCTTTAATGGCTTCAAATGCTGCAAACGTGTCTTGGATAACAGAGGGGGAAAGAGGATGCGCACGGAGCTGCAGGTGCCCCACAGAGTGTCGTATCAGAGTGGCTGCAAGTAGCTTCTGACACCCAGCTACGCTCTGATATTCTTTGTGATAAGCTGCTCCTACCAAGCAAATTCATGAAAGCATTTTCATTTATAATCATCACTGAAACATCCTAATGGGACTGAATCATATACCAAAGTATAAACCTATTCTTGCCCGGAGATGGGCTTAAGTGCATGATTCAATGTATCCTGAATCAGAGTGTTGGAACTGCTAGTCCCAACTGAAGGCTGGCAGAAACAACTTCAACTAATCCCTGCTTAAAAACCCCAGGCATTGCTCACTTATCTTATTCCATCGGGGTAGCGGGAATCAGGCGCTTGTTAGAAATGGTCCTAATTGTTCTGTAGGAGGCTCATGCCTCCTTTAGAGAGAGCAAACTGATGAAAGGAAAATGAAAAGTGACACAAAATAATCTAAAAACCATTTTGTTTGTCAAGCAACTGGATTCCAGTAAATTATCCTGTACAAACTGGGCACATTATGTTTTTAAACCACTCTTCTCTAAGCAAGAGGAAAAATCCACCCCAGATTGCAGTTTCCTTCCCTGCCAGTCACAATTTTTCTCACCTTATCCTTTATCTTTAATGCAATGCTAATGGTAACAATTTCTCGCTTGGGCTATTCCACACCAGCTGGCAGAAGCACAGCACGATGCACCCAGTGGCTAAAGAAAATCTTCACATGCTAAACCTGAAGTCACAGGATTTTATGATAATCCATTGGGTAAAGCATCAGACATTCATCCTCAAAATCCCACAGAAATCCTACAGTGATTTGCTCATCTTACACTTTAATCTGTTCTCAAAATATATCGCTACACGTTCAGTATTTGTATTTGATACTGAAAACCAGCACTTAAATGAGGGGCCGTAACACTGACCAAAATGCACTCAGTGTTAATGGCAAAAGACTTGCAATCTGATTTTCATAAATTAGTGAATTATCAAACATTCTTTGACCAGGTTTCTACCCCAGTCCGCCCAGTTTGGTGTATACAATCTGCTGCAACTTAAATAAAAGCAGCCTGTTAGTTTATATGCAGTGATGGAAGGAGCAGCATCCTGGACACAACCCTGTGCAGTCTGCTCTAAGTGACCCTGCTTTGGCAGGTGGGTCGGACTCCATGATCTCCAGAGGTCCCTTCCAACCCAGCCACTCTGGGATTGCCTTGCAGTAACTTTGTTTCATAAAGGTACATGTGATGGGCAAAGTCCTGGCTGCTGAAGCTGCTGCCAAATTTAAGAAATGGACTAAAGCCACAGCTGGTTTATTTCGTCCTATGTCCCCTTTCCCTTGCTATGCTGAGGAAATACACCTCAGTGAAGAGACAGAGATGCAAAGTTCCATTCCCAGTGCAAGACAAAATTATACCATAAATCATAATTGTCCAGGTCAGGCAGACATGATCCCACCAAACTTCCCTGAGTCACAAGAGCTGAAAACCACAGTGTGATTTCTGAACAGAAAGAAGCAAGCCACTGAGCCTCCAAAGCAGCAAGAAACATGGACCACGGTCCTGAGCACAGACCACAGCTGAAAAGCAAAGCCACGCTCTGCTCAGGCAGCCCACAAAAGGCAAGAACACTCACTTGTCACGCACAGCTTGCTGGGGAGGGCGAGCGCACGGGAGCCACGAGCACAGCTCTCGTGGCCGGGCCGTGGCTCTGAGTCACCCGCGGAGCAGCACACGTGGCGCGGTGGAGGGGGCAGCTCTTCACAGCCCCCGGCTCTGCTCCAAACCTCCTGCACACAGGGGAGGCTCAGGCACCGCTGTCCCCACACTTGTCACCACACCCCGGCACCTGAAGTCACAGCGGGTCACCAGGGAACGTCCCACGGAGACGGCTGGAGTTTGCTCCCGTTACATCCGCTGCCACGTCTGCGCCCGCAGCATCGGGGTGTAACAGAGGGCAGGCAACAACCCCACTGCTCAGACTGGACATTCAGGGAGTGACGCTCATGGAACGGAAATGTTGCTCAAGTCTTGGTTTGGTTATCTCATTTTATATATAAAATAAGACAAATATACATGCAGGCAAACACAAAACTCTTCCCCCACAGCACCTTGGCTCGTTTCCAAGAGCATTTTAAACCAATCTGTGGTTACTTATAAAACATGATTGAAAGACTGAAAATAAGTCTCAAGAAAGCGTAGGGGTATTTTTGTTTGGTTAGTTTTTTTTGTAATATGAACCTCCTTGCATTTAAGGTTTGTTATTCTGGACCGTTTGCTTTTCACGCTTGTTTGTTGCTGTGCATCATCTAGAAATTATTTTGCTTTAAACATGAGAAAGTTGCAACTTTCCTTCAATTTTCCTTTTCCCAAAATGATGAGAGCAAAGTGCTTCCATCTAAGTACTTAAGTCCTCTTTTCTGCTCATGCACACCCGCTCCAGGAGGAGGGCTCAAGTACATCCAGGTTTTGATGACAAATAAATCAGCTATCTGGAAGGAAATAAATGGCCAGTCCTTAGCTGTTGTAGAGGTTTCCACTAGGAGATGTAGAATAACCACAGTAATTCACTTGCAACAAATCTGGGATTTCACCAGGAACCCAAGACATAAAGCTTTAGTTTAGCTGTATTTATTTGTGTCAAAACAGTCTGGCTATATGTCTATTATTTTATACAGTTTCTCAGCAAGGAAGACATTACAATGGGCTGGCAATAAGGTGGAATTTTTTTGGCTCAGAGATGAAATCTGTGAAAAGGTGCAAGAAGAGGAGAATAAAGCTATCCTTTGAAACTTCGTAAGCCAATGGGCACAGATGAGGGTCCTATATCAGTCAATGCCAGAAAGTGTGGGGCACCCCTTAAACCTTGAAAAAGATTGGAGCAGTTCCGTTCTCCAGCCTTCAGTCACTGCCTGACAAATTCAGCTGCAATTAGCATTTCGTACAAAGCACTTTCTGTATGCTGACAATAGACCAGAAAGTGTACATAACAGGGACAGAATCCTGTTTTAAAGAACTGCATGGGTTTTGTTAACGATAAAGCGAACCCCACTTTTTCTCCAGAAAATTCAAATACTCATAATTCCCTGTTGCTTAGGAGTGTAAATCAAGTTGAGATTAAAAAGCAGCAGGGTAAGTTCAGGGACACGTTAAATGGAATTGCTTATTTTGTTGTTCCATTAAATAGGCAAGCTCAAGGCATGTGACACCCAGTCCTATTCTTTCTGATCACTGTTCACCATCAATCACTTAAGCCGGACGTCAGACCTGCCTAAGTGAAGTGCCCACTGCTCTGAATGACTGTGATGCGCCCTTTGCACTGGGAGGGGGATGAAAGATGAACTATTATATTACTAAATATCTCTGGGAAAAAAAGGATCTTCTCTGCATTACATAAATTTCCATGACATTTCAATTAATCTCCTAGTGCTGTTTACAATCTGTAGACTACACAAGCCAAGCTACCGTGCCTAAGGGTAAAACAGCAGAGAAGTACTAATTGAGTCTTAGCTGAGATGATGTGACTTAAAGTAAATGTTAAAAACAAACGCATCTTCACCTTTCACATCCGTATGCACAGAGACAAAAGTGGCTGATAATTAATGCAATAAAAAAGCAGCTTTACAATCTTTGTCACAAGTTCTCATTAATTCTCTACCACTCCCTCTTCCCCTGCATATTTGCCTTTCTGCAAGAGAGCAGAACACTCAGTGAAAGCACTGGTGGCATCGTGTGCAGCCACCCAGTTCTGAAAAGCATTTCACAGTTAATGTTTTCTTACCTTTTATAGAAACCGTGAAGAGGCTGGAGACATAAAAACTGCCAGTAATCCAAGCAGAAGGCCTTTAACTTCAGCATTTTCAGACGCTTCTGCTGCAGCGACTGTAGTCTGCAGCTAGCTTTGAACAACACAACACTTCTTTTTGTTATGATCTGAATGACTCAAATCCAGTCCAACACACTCCTCTCCTTATTGCTGCATTAGTGTTTCTAATTGCGCCCGTGGTGCACATGGCACAGCACCTGCACGCTCACACTGTCCCGCTGCCGTACAAAGAGCCCGGCGCACAAAGGATACGAATTCATGTGCGCTCTTTGATCCGGTTTGCAGTTTATCTTTCCAAAAAGTCCCCTGTGATACTGGGATAACGGTGATTACACAGAAATCCCACTTCTCCTTTTGGCTATTTTAGGCCATTCCAAAAGCCCTCTGGTCAAACAAAGTGTATATATTCCAGTTAAGGTTTTTGAAGGACCTTTGAAAAGCATCCTTAAAGCTAGCAGAACTTCGGAAAACAGACGCAATTATCTCAATCAGATCTGACAACAACTGTCCTATAATCACAGCAGTGCTGTGATCCCATCACATGGGAACTGCAGGCTTTTTTTTTTTTTAAATAGAGCAGCGCACAACTCTGCTAATCAGCTCCTCCTGTGTAAATCACACCAGCTCCATTGTCTGCCAGCACCTATGAAAACTGTGGGCTCCTTATGACAGGGGAGGGGAGAGGAAAAAAACAGACAGGCAGAAGCGCAGACCCTCCCCAGTGGCAGAGCACATTGTGCTTATCGTATTCCCAGCACACCCGCCGGCCGGGCTGTGTGAAGCGGGGCTAATGAGCGGAGCCGCAGGGTGCGGGGCGGCGTTGCCGGGCAGCGGGGCCGCCCGGGGGAACGCGGCTCTGCCGAGGCCGGCGGGAATGGGGCCGGGAATGGGACCGGCAATGGGGCCGGGAATGGGACCGGCAATGGGGCCGGGAATGGGACCGGGAATGGAGCTGGGAATGGGACCGGGAATGGAGCTGGGAATGGGACCGGGAATGGGGCCGGGCGGCCGAGGCTGCAGCGCCAGCCCAGCTCCATTGTCCTCCCGCAGCCGGGAGCTGAACTACAGTGAATCCCAGGATGTCAGGGATGGGGAGGGACCTGGAAAGCTCATCCAGTGCAATCCCCCCATGGAGCAGGAACACCCAGATGAGGTTACACAGGAAGGTGTCCAGGCGGGTTGGAATGTCTGCACAGAAGGAGACTCCACAACCCCCCTGGGCAGCCTGGGCCAGGCTCTGCCACCCTCACCAGGAACAAGTTTCTTCTCATATTCAAGTGGAACCTCCTGTGTTCCAGTTTGCACCCATTGCCCCTTGTCCTGTCACTGGTTGTCACCAGAAGAGCCTGGCTCCATCCTCCTGACACTCCCCCTTTCCATATTGATCCCCAGGAATGAGTCCCCCCTCAGTCTCCTCTTGTCCAGCTCCAGAGCCCCAGCTCCCTCAGCCTTTCCTCACACGGGAGATGCTCCACTCCCTTCAGCATCTTGGTGGCTGCGCTGGACTCTCTCCAGCAGTTCCCTGTCCTGCTGGAACTAAGGAGCAGAATCTGCTATTGCAAACCTTTGGCTGGACACGAGAAAAGGACATTGCTTTATTCTGAAAAGACTCGAGTCCAAATTTAGCTGCTGTCTAATTATGAAAGACATTGGCCCAATTCTACCACTTCCCCTTCCCTTTCCTCCCTCCACCAACGTGCCAATTACTTGTAAGGCATTTCCCCAGGCTTGAAGGATACTCTGAGCAAGAGTGAAAAATGCAGAACTGCTAATTTGCAGGAAACGTCACCAGCACAAGAGAAGACTTCAACAGCAATTTTTATATATATAAATTTTTTTTGGAAGTTTTTGTCATTGTTTTTAAAAACAAGCGCCCTAGTGGAGACTCACCCATCTCATGTCCCTTGTGCTGTTAGGTTTACTTTCTCAGAAACTGCAATCTGGGTATTTCTCATTCTGCTGAGTTTTTAAAAATCACTAACAGTGACCAGTTAGGATACAGCTTCCAAAAGTGTCAAAGAGGTAACAGGAACTTAAGAATTCAACAAAACCAAAGTCAGAATCTCGGGAAACACTTAAAAGCAAAGATACTGGCACTTGGACAAGTGGTCTTTAAAAAACCAAACCAAACCAAACCAACCAAACACACCAGAGCATTTTTAACACTTTGAAAAATACGACAAGAAAACCAAAGCCCTAAAGCTTCACTTGCAGCTCTTTTCCACGCAGACGTATCTGGTTCCACAAGTGCCTGGATAATCAGCTATATTTAGGGATCCTTTTGGTTTCTGGTTTTACTCATTGTCACTGTTCGGTTACGTAAGGGCCTTGCGACTTCTTCGGAAACTGGTTGTGTAAGGAGACTTGAAATACAATTATAAATATATTTGAGTAAGAATTGGCACTTTCTTTAGTAAAGAAATACGTCAGTTTTGCCTAGAAAACATTCAAAACTCTTTATGTCACAACTTTGGTGTTTCCCTCCATGTGCAATACAGGGTGAGTGGTGGAACAAACAGATCACGAGAAAAGCAACTTGAGTGAGAAAGGACAAATGTGATGTGCATTTGATTTGGGTCTTTTAAAAGGAATTTAAAATAAAATAAAATAAAACAAAATAAAATAAAATTAAATTTAATTTAATTTAATTTAAAAAGTAAAATAAAGTAAAATAAAGTAGAATAAAGTAAAATAAAGTAGTAGCAGTAAGGAATACCTCATGCCATAACGAAGAAGAGGGATTCACAGAGTCAAGGAAGGAGAAGAGACAACTGAGCTCAAGTGACACCATTCAAAGATTTGATCCTGAAATGGGACTTTGTTTTAACTGTTCACATTGCAAAGCAATTTCTTTCTCTCCATCAAACCCTTTCCAAAAAGAACAAAAAAATGCTGTTGCCTTAATTACTTACTTCTAAATAGTGGACTTGCAGTGGGCAGTAGCTACATGCCCATGGATTTTCTGACAGCAACCAGTGCTGATTATACCGCTCTGCATGCAGAGAAAATGCTAATTAGGACTTTTGCAAATGAAAAGCACCATCCTCTGAACATGTTCTTCATTTTTACTTGTCTTCCAGAGGAAAACAACAAAGACAATTAAGCTTCATCTCACGCTCACCCTGGATATAAAACCAGTTCTTTCAGAAAGTCATTGACTGAAACCTTTGACTTAGAATTCCCAGACCTAATAGGAGTAGGAATTTCCAGACGTGCTGCAGCTTCAGCCCTGGTACCGTAAGGAAAACGTCTATAGTCCTTTAGAGTTCTGCTGTGCAGAGGCAGCTCTGCTGGCGAGGTCCTGGAGCCACTAAAAAAAGAGCAACGTGAAAATCATATAGCACAACAGCTCCTTTTTTAGGGATGGTTGTCTCGTCAATCCATGGAGCTCCGAGGCTGAAGCAAATCAATCCACTGATGAGGGAGAGTGTTGTATAAAACAACCCCGGCATGAAGTCAGCGCCTGCCGGAGTTACCAATCCGCTGATTCTAAATGCTGGGGTTGAGGGTGGGGAAATCAGGAAAATTGACTTGTCTACCTACATCTTTAACCCTTCATAAAATACATACATTAAACTACTGTTATTTCTTTACTTACACCCTTATGCCAGGAGCATTCCTGAAAGATATTTCACCTGCCTGGAAAAACAGTGTATCCGCCTGTTGCCTGGAGTACAGAAATTGTAACCCTGCAGTAAGAAAATTGTTTTCTGTGAGTCTTCCATGATTCCAGGGTGAAATACTTCAATAACCACACACAAACACTTCACGCTAGTGATTTGTACATTGCGGAGCTCAGGAATACCACGAGAGCAAGAGAGTGTGGTTCCCATACCAATTCCATGTGCGCATCACATTAAAAAGCGGGGATCATACAAGGAATATATGTAAGGTGTTCAAACCAGGATTTTGTGCAGCCAAATAGATGCTGAACTACTTCCTGGGAGGCTTAATGGTACACAAAGCTCCTCTACATCGGGTCCCTTTCTTGATACGGCAAATCAAATGGTCTCCTGTTAAGGCTGTGATAAACCAGATCTGCCTTGCTGGCCCTCTTGGCATCTCTGGGTACCACCTCAGCAACCATCCCTTCCCAGGCAGGGAAATGAAGAGCTGTGCTGGGACACCCGCTGGGTGACACCCGCTGGGTGACACCTGCTGGGTGACACCCGCTGGGTGACACGCTCTGCAAGGACACCCCGAGAACCCGGGACACAAAAATCCAGCTCCCTTCCAGTGCGCCCTCCCGCCTTTACTGGAAGGGAAGCTCTGCTGCCTAGAGATGCTCAGGTAACTCAAAACAAAGGTATTTTGCTTCAAACAGCTCTCAGGTTTATGCCCCACCCCACAGATGAATATTAATCATCATTTGATACTATCCTTCATTTTTGGTTATTAAAGCTCTAAGCCACCGAAATTTCATGAAGTAGAATAGTAAGAATTTTTTGTTCTCTTAATGCCGAATATCTTTTCTGCATGTCTGTTCTCTAAACTCATACAAACACTAGTCGGTGAATTTGTTACACAAGATGACAAATATGCCATGAATATCTGCAAAGCTTAAAATAGTTAAGTTTCTGGATCATTTGATACAACACTCCAGAAGGCCCACATTAGGATTTAAATATTAGGAAACAAACTATTTTCAGATACCAGCTGAAAACTGACAGAGTCCAACTCAAAATATCCAGAATACTGTGCAGAATATGCAAGAAATTACACAAGACACAATATACACACATATATACATAGCATGCCAATTTGTACAGATTTTTTTCTCTTTATAATGGATGTAAGGAAATTGTTCACATTAGCCCTTAGTCTTTATGGCACTGGACCTTTCTCTGATCTCACAACCGTGGAACTGTCAAACTGAATGTACAGAATCAAAGTGCAGTCTATATAAACCCAGGGGAAATGAATGGACCTGTCTGGTGGGGAACCTACACACCATTGAAAATTAACAAAGTCAGAAGCCTGGATTACAATGTTCCAGAGCAGATGAGAACTAGGAGAGTGGTTCTTTGAGATCAAACTCACCTTGATAGGGACAGGAACTTACTGAGCAAAATGCAAGAAAAGGTGCCTGACTAGAAAATACTAATTGCTTGACAGGACACTGGATGGGATCATATTAATGGGTACATTCCATTTTATGGGTCATTCAATGGCAAATTTGTGCAACAGGTTCATAAGAACACATTCAGTAACTAGAAGTCTTCTAATATCTTTCATTTGACTCTAAAATAGTAGCCTTAATTCTGCTCAGTTACAGCTCCAGAACAGGCGTATTTGACCGACTGAAGTCAACTAGATTTTTACATGCTGTTTCTTCAATAATTATTTAACCATAGGAAAAAATCACTGGTTTAGCTGATATAACCTGGGAATTTCTTTAATGACTCCTCTATGATTGTTTTACTCTAGAATTTTTAAACATAATAAAAGCATTTCATTTGTAGTTAGAGCGGCATTTTTACATCCTCATCTGGTGACTCCTGGATATTTCAACCCAGTTCTCAAAAATTGTAAAGGACTCACCGTACGCAAGCCTGTTTATTTCCAAATACCTTTTTATAAAGGCAGGTCTATAACAAAAATGATAAGTATTCTCAAGATCATGTGTCTGAAGTAGTTTAGCAAACGTCTGAGCACACACTTTATGAAAGCGAATGGGATAAAGAAGAACATCTCCAAATGTCTGATAACTTACAGCTTTTTAAAAAATGTTGTAAAAGGTAGAATATAAGCTGTTATAAAGCTATTGTTTGAAATATAAAGCAGCGTAATCAGGGATTCCATACCAGCCCGCAGCTCTCTGTTGCAGGCTTAGGAAAGCGTTACCCACCCATTGCATACTAATGAGAACGTACCACGTCTCCTGTGTGCTGGACTTCAGAGGTCGTGAGGCCACCTTGGTGGATATTAAATCACACGGCCTCATTTTATTCAAAATAGTCTTAAACAAGGAATTATTCATATGTTTTTATGATCCCATAGCAACTTAAAATGATTCAACCACTGCCATTTCTAGCAAACACGTCCATTCAGCGCAGCTCAACCTATTCAAAGAATGTTCTCTATTCCTTTTCCCACCAAACGTTAAAATTCAGCCACTTCTAAGTTTTATCTAATTCTTCCTCGTATTTCTCACTGATATCCTCCCACAAAAAAAAAATTCCACCAGAAGGAGAAACGTTGTAATAAAATCTGCCCTTTTCACAACGATTTCTCCAGTGGGAATGGAGATGGCAGCAATACCCAGTTCTGGGCACCTTATCCCAGAGAACGGGAAATCACAAACCAGTTATACCATGTTCTTGCTAAAATAAGTGGCAGCAAAGCTGGGCAAGGAGAAGGTGTCATTGTTTCCTGCATTGTCCTGGCACACAAAGGAACAGTGTTCCAGTCAACACGGGAAGAAAACCACGGTGATGACTGGACAGTGTTCAGGGCTGCTCTGCTGAGCTGAACACAAAGATAATATCACAGCCCATGGGAGTGTGAGTCTGTGCTTTTAGGATATGATAATAAGGCATACGCTGGACTTCAGAGGAACATACACTGGGAAATAACGGAAGATAAATAACAGAGAGGGCCTTTAATTTGAATAAGGTTAAACAGAACAGATCCCACTACTGTTTTGTTCAAGCAAGGTTAAAACGATACAATGTGGGAAAAAGTCGCATCCTCAACCCATCACATCTCCAAAGGAAGATTCCACTCGTATCAAAACAACTGTCAGTTTGTGAAGGACTCTGCCCCAAATTAATCAAAGGAAGTCTGCGACTTTGATGCACACTTTAATGTGCAACTACGAGAATAAAAGATGTAAGGCGCCCATTTGATATGCAGTGTTCACAGCACTACGCGTTTTTTTCTAAATTGAGTGATCAAAGTAAAATCTTGGTTACTGCAGTGACTCATATGACGGTGCTCTCTGAAGTTTATACATGTGCTTTTATCAAAATGCTGAGCAATGGAAAGCAGGGCTGACATTTTGACGCAGTGGGTGCTGTTCACTCAAAGCAGCACAAAGGTGCCAGGGAAGGGCCAGCGCTTTCAGCACGACCTGGGGTTCTACAATGTGAGAGCTGGTCGGCCCATGTGCACAAACCCAGCTCCTCCCTCCCCTTTGTGCTCCTCGGAGAGCAAATACAGCGTTCGAAACTGGAACTGAATTTCAAATGGGAAATCCTGGAAAACAGTGAAATAGCACCTCCCAAACAGAAAAATCCAGCTATTTTGTCAATGCCTTTACTGGCTATGCATTGTAACAGAATGTTATGTGTACAGATGGTACAGAATAGAGGTAATTTTTATTATTTCCAACCTAAAATGGACATCTGTATTACTACAGTACCTGAGCGGATCAGTTGAGATGCTGCTTCCTGTTTCCAGTGACGTCCTGAGATGACAGCAAAAGAATAAAATTATAAACTATTAAAACTATTCAAAAAGACAATGTCCTTAAACATCAAATGCTTAATAACTTTACGCTTTCATTTTTATTGACATTTTACAACACTTAGCATGCCATTAAACATGACCAAAAAACCCCAACAGCCATTTCCTACACAGCAGAGAAAGGGGAATTACAACATCGTTCTGAACTCGTTGAATGTGATCAGTTGTCAGTATTCCAAAAGCACTCGCCCGTCCAGATTTGCTCCAAATGAACAATACTTTGTTTCATGAACGACTGACACAAGTTCTACTGCATGCACCACTATATTAAGCATTTCAGGACCCGTCTTCTCCTTTCAGTCTTGCGCTGCGTGCGCTTGGCTCTAAACTCGCTGTGGCTTTGTGTGTTCTCTACCCAAAAAGGCAACTACGGAGTCTTCCTGAAGAATTATTGCAGCAGAGAGTTTAGTTAAGATACTGAATGGACAGAGGTGATTGCAGCTACTGTTCAAACAGTGATATTTTACCATGGCGTGCGGTATTACCCAGCAGACTTGCTCTCACTGTGAATGACTGCAGGTTTCATATAAACATATATATGACATAGAGTTAAATTTTAAGGGTGAAAGCAGTTTTTCCACAGGTTGTAATAAAACATGAGCCGAAGCCTCACAATGAACACTCTGTCATCATGCTAGAAATTTTTAAATGGTTATTTGTACTTACCCATTTATATCCCTTACACAAACTGCCATAGTTCAACCTTTGCTCATATATAGTCATAAATGTGTACAGTCTATTGAGCTTCATAAAATTAGCATTAGAATTATATTCATTATATTTACAGTGGTTATGTGTAAAATAACTGCAAATATTTACTTTTAAGCCCAAGATTACTAGTATATTTACAAAAATAAACAGGGTTGTGTGAAGGGAGGAGGCCATAAACACAGCATATGCAAGAATTAGCTGTACAGGAATGGAAACAAACAGCATTGTCCAAACAGCTTTGAACTAAAGCTTTAAAATAGCTTTTAGGAGCTTATTCCATCCTGTAATTTGTTTGCATTCGGAGTTCAGGACTTGTGAATAGTGACGAATATTGAGGGGGTGGCTTACATATGTTGGCTTCGTGACTCCTTGTTAGTTTAACAATTGAAAAGGGTCAACTTAATTTACTTCTAATTAAGTTTACTGCTTAACACAGTGTGTCGCGGAGTGCCAACCTGCTCACCGAGCGTGACTTTTTGCCTTGCTTTGAACACAGATTTTAAAATCTTCTCTTCACAGGTTGGGCCCTTCTTACTACAAATAAATATTGAACAGCCCATGTCTTTGTGCAGTGACAATCCGCTGTGCATAAAGACGAGATGGTAATGAGGCGCTGATTAGCACCACCCCAGCGCAACCTTGATTGTGGTGCCGAACACCACGGAGCTCCTTGTGACCTCAGGGACTCCTTATACAATCACGAGCAGCGGGATTACAGCTTCATTAAAAACACCTCATTTTCTTTCTGAAGACAGACACCTAAGGCAGGCTCCCCAGCAACCAAAAGCTCCAGTCAGGAGATGCATACATTTTCAAATAGATACGAAAAAGGACAATTTCCATTTTGGGGGCTCTCCCGAAAGGTTTTTACCGAGATAATCTGCTAGAAACGTCTCCGCTGCAGCTCGAGGCAGTTCAGCATGCTGTTAGTAACAGTGGGTTTGTACTTGGTAACGGCAGTGAAAAAGCCCAAGCCGCAAAAAGCCCCAGATCTAATCAATTTGGCAGCTGGCAGCACAGAGCTGCAATAGCTGCCAGTGTGCTCAGCGCGTCCCACAGGCACCACGGTGCTGGGAGGGCTCCCAACGCCGACTGCTGCACAGAGGCGGTGGGAGGTGGGCACCCGTGTCACCCAGGGACACCCTGCGGTGGCTTTTCCCCCCGTGTCGTGTCACCGGGGAGCAGCAGGGCTCAGAGCTGACCGTGGAGCCTCCTGTGGTCAAGTCTGCAGCTTAGAAACCTCCCGTCCTTGTACAAGTCGTTTCTTCAATCACGGCAAAACGAGGAAAAGCTCCATGAGTTGAGGGGAACTGCTGGAGAGAGTCCAGCGCAGCCACCAAGATGCTGGAGGGAGTGGAGCATCTCCCGTGTGAGGAAAGGCTGAGGGAGCTGGGGCTCTGGAGCTGGACAAGAGGACACTGAGGGGGGACTCATTCATGGGGATCAATATGGAGAGGGGGAGTGTCAGGAGGATGGAGCCAGGCTCTTCTGGTGACAACCAGTGATAGGACAAGGGGCAATGGGTGCAAACTGGAACACAGGAGGTTCCACTTGAATATGAGAAGAAACTTGTTCCTGGTGAGGGTGGCAGAGCCTGGCCCAGGCTGCCCAGGGGGGTTGTGGAGTCTCCTTCTGTGCAGACATTCCAACCCGCCTGGACACCTTCCTGTGTAACCTCATCTGGGTGTTCCTGCTCCATGGGGGGATTGCACTGGATGAGCTTTCCAGGGCCCTTCCAACCCCTGACATTCTGGGATCCTGTGGCTGAAATCCACGAGCAGTGCTGGGGAGCAGGATGGAAAGCAAGACGTACATCACAGAGGGTTCCGTGCCCAGAAGCAGCTGTAGCCCCGGCCTTTGAACCTGGGCACACCCCCACGAATGATGAAAATCTCAGGAGCAGACTGACAACATGAAAAACAAAGTTTAATGGCCAAGAAAAAAAAGCCAGTGGAGATAGAAGAAATCAAATTGGAAATCTTTAGAAAGATCCAGATTTGGGGTACAGAAACTTAGTTAATCCTTGTTAAATTTACAGAATAAGTTTAGTATAATCATATAATCACTGCCCTTCTTTCTTTACATCCACAATATCATTTAAATATTTTGCTTTCTTTCCAAACACTGCTCAAAAATGCAAAGTTAATTTGCATAACAATAACCCAAATCCTGCACAAAGTATCATTAAGTTACAACAAACAAAACATCTCATTCTACACAAAGTAATCTCGGGAATGCCTGTTTCGGGAACAATAAAAATATATCTATTTTAGGTTACTTCAAGGTTGTTTTGGTTTGTTTCATTTTAAACAAATTAACTGGGCAGGAAAAAGAAAATTGCACTGTTCTAAAGGATCAAGCAGGATGGTCTAACAATCCTGTTTGTTGTTTCCTAATGGGCACTGTCTCCATGCATTTGTAGTCCAGAAATAAATCTATGTGCTGTCTGATGATAAAACTATTAAAAACACACTATTAAAAAGATAATGGATTTGTCTATATTTGTACAATTTCCACTCTGTACATACACAAGAAATGAAGAAAAGCCCCAGCAAACAGTAGAACTATGCCCAAGGAACTTGCTGAAAATTGAGCTAAAAGACTTATGAAGAAAACAAACTGCGGAACTATCCTGCATTATCAGGGAAAAATGCTCTAAACAACCCTGCAGGCTGTTCTGTATCTGAGTTGGTTTCCATGGAGTTTGCAAGGGCCATTTAGGTAGGGAGTTGTGGAAAAGTGCACCAGTTTCAGCGATGAGTCAGTGAAATGACATCTCTTCGTCATGAAAATTGTTGACATTTTCAAGCAAAGGCAGAGGAGTCGTTGCATGAACTGTAACTAAACGCGGCACACAGGGCTATGCCCGGTGGGATTAGCCGGCACTAACGTGGTCGGCGTGAAAATTGAAGAATGGGTGTAATTGTTGGTAATAACAACCTCTTTCAATGCTAAAATCTGGATACACGCAACTCCTGTATTACAAACTTGCTTAGAGCTTGCATCTCTTTTCGTCAGCCAGCACAGAAATCACCAATAGCCCACTTCTGCAGGGTATTACACAGGAGAAAATAAAAGTATTCCCAAGAAATCAAAGTCTAAAATTCGGCCAGCTGCTGTCTGATTCAGTGGGCTTCGGGTATCCATAGACAAAGAGAGTAAATACAATTCCAGTTGGGAGTTCTGTCCTGAAGCAAAAAGCGAGATCAGGGGTGTAACGCCTCTTACTCGCACTGTGTAGACAGGGGGCTAATTTAAGTTGGGTAGTGAGCCAACCCAAGGGTACAGGTTCCCTAGCAATTGGCTGTTTAAAAGCTAATATTCCAAAATGTTTTAGCAGATTTAAGCGAGACACACAATTAGCTTTTTGGTACCTTGAGCAATGAGTTCTGTCTTATTTTGCTATGTTTGTGATGAAAGAAACTTTTTTTCATAAATATAAAACCACTCTTACCACAGATTACTTCTGAAACTGCATAAATGGAGCTCCGTATGACTTATGGACATAGAGAAGGCAGAGAATGAAGAACTGACAATCTTTTATCTTGCTTTCCCCAGCTGTGATAATAGACAGGGAGTGTTATTGATCTGCATTACAGACGGAGACCTTAATTTAAGCTATTTGGTGTCTCAGTATGGAACGGTGACAATGTAAATCATTAAGACGTTTCTAAGAAAGATGTCAATTTGACAGCGGTAAGCACCGTGTGCAGAGCCGCATAGGAACTGCGCTCCTGCTGACTGCATAGACAGAATACAGGAATTCTAGTCGTCCAGCACTTTGTGCTATAATATAAACCTTTTACAGAGTGTTTGTTAACTCCCTTGACGGAGTGCGAGTTACACAGAGGTTCTTACTATGCAGAGCAGATAATGCAGTGAGAGCCCGCACGCTGCGACAGGCCCCGTCCTGGGGCCAGCGCCGGGCTGGATGGGACAGTCCGGTCCCATCAGTGCAGATGGCCGCGGCTGCTCCATTAGCTGGGAACCGCAGGACACGCGAGAGCACAGCGCTCCCTCGCTTATTGCTGACGGAAGCCACAAATAACTACAGATCATAAGCAGACATTCTGCAAACGGCATGAAAAATACCTCTTTGAGAAAAGCCAAGATGCTCTTCTGGCATGAAAATGCACAATGGTGGCAGATTAAATAATTGTAGTTGAAGCAAATCCACAGCTTGATCCCAAATAAAGACTGTTTAAATATATCATCTTTTGGCTAAGAAGTGAAATTCCCACAGAGCATCACAGTACAAAGATGCATCATCCGCAAATGACAACTCAGAGTGCATGTGTGTGAGGGGAAAAGACAGTTCTGAGCTCTGTCAAACCTTTGGTGCGAGAAGCAGCATGGTACTGCACCTTTTTAATGCTGAGGAAGGGAAGGCAGAATAATATATTAAATATTTAAGACACTGTGCTAGATGTTGCTCGGTGAGTTGCTGCGAGTCACAGCTTCTTTGTACAAACTGGCAGCACACAGAAGAAAGAATCCTGTTTCATCACAGGCTGATTCTGTGACATGCTCAGTTACAAAGGATCAAATGATTTCTTAATATTCCAAAGTGCGGCTTCATTACATGGAAACATTGACCCTTGCTTGAGGACGGTGTGAAACCTCGCACTGCTGAACACTTTGGATCTTACTAGTCCATGTGCTCGGTAAGGCCGAAGCTTCTAACCACTGCAGGCAAAAAGAAGGATCACAGCCAGAATAACACCCTCCCACAGAAACTAAACTGGAAATGATATTCCAGCCATTACACAGGCCATCAAATAAAATCAGCCCTTTATATTCTGCGTGAACTTGCTGGAAGTCACTCCTATGAGCAGTGATGGGATTCCAGGCAGCCTGACTGGACACCCAGCACACATTGGCTCCAGCATTGCCGAGCATCACACGCTGCACGGCACCACGGCGGCTTCAGAACGCTGCACTTCAACACAGAGAGCTGGAACATCTTCAGCCTGCCCCCTTTTAATTAGTTGCTCAGTGACCAACCACCAAAGCACTCACAATATGGTGAAGTTACTTAACAGAATTAGAACTTGTAAGGTAACATTGGCATTAATTTTAGTCTGTCACATCTAAATTGTGCTCAGTAATGCAGTGCCCCCACTCGTGGAGCCTGGCTGTGCCCAGAGATCTGCCCCGCCGGCACGGAGGGCACATTCCAAAAAAGACTCCAAAGAGCCCTGAGCCAGAGAGCCCCAGTGGCTGGCAGTTCAGCACTGGCTTTTGTTACGCAGCCCTTCGCCTCACGGCCCAAACAAACGGCCCTTAAGGAACAAGCTGTGGGAAATTCTAATTTGAATATCACAGACCAGAAACTAATGAAGAGATTGAGCTCCTCCCAGAAATCAGGAGGCATCTGACGGATACATGGCTGGAAGCTCTGCTGCGATGTCTTTTCTGGCTGGAGAATCATTTGTCAGCCACGCAGCTGTGCCCTGCATTAATTAGCGCAATGCAAGTGAATCAAGATATCTTCAAGAACGGAAGGCAGACATGTGTAACAGCATGCTGCCTTACTCTTCCTGTCTATCGACCTTGGCAAGGCCATGGACCACTGTCCGAGACAAGATACTGGCCTGGACGGATGATTTTCTCGTGTGGGATGGCTCTTCTGGGTCACGGTTGCCACCAGCTCATGACCCTGGTGTTGCTGAGGTCTCTGGGGTCCCGCTGCAATCTCACAACAGGGATGCTGCTCCTGGAAACCTGCGCTGCTCCCGGCAGCAACATTCAAAGCGGGATTTGATTCAGAAAAGCCGTCTCGTGACGGTAAGTAGGCCAGGACTAAACATCACTCAGTTGATATCAGGCATTGGAACAAAACCTGAAAATATAGTTCAAATTAAGCCTGTCTTTCAGATATAGCTTTACTGACATAACGGGCAGTGCTCACATACAAAAAGGCAGCATTCAGAAGGAAGGACTAGGAATTTTAAAGAATACCATTGAAATTCCTGCTTCTAATTTTCTCTTTTCATACATTGTGTTCCAAATATTTTAACGAACCTTTTAGACAGCAAAGTACTTAAATACATGTTCAATGCTGCTCTTCGAAATACAAAGCTCTCCTGACTCGGGCTCTGAATGACTCGGATTCCTGAGCAGAGTTGCGCTGGCTCTGGAGGTTTTGCGCAGGGAAAGCCCGTCCTGCCAGTTCAAGGAGTTCAGCTCATTGTCCCGGGTCTCTACCAGCTAAAGCTGGATTACAAACCTAAGCAGGCAACTGATTGTTCAGAAAAACAACTGATCGATGGGAGATTTTTATTGGATCTTTTCCAGACACCACACGGCGAAGTGACCAAAAGGTTTGCTTCAAAGCCAGAAACAGAGCAGAGGAAAACAAGAGCTTTAGGAAAACTCTGAACACATTTTTCTACTTGGCATACTAGAAATGTAACTGAATTTTATTTGAGCCCTGTGCGACCTATAGACACAAGCTTGCTTTCTTTTTTCCTCGCTGAGGAGGCTTCTCTTTGCATCCCGGGGTTCTGCCGTGATTCCAGGAGTGTTCAGCACAGAATGCCCAAACACCTCGTTTTATAACATGCTTTCCAAATAAAAATACAATCACAGTATCTCAAAGAGATTTTAAATCTATAAGAAAAGCAATATCTAGGAAATATCTAGAGAAAATAGATTAGGAAGCTGAGTTGGCTTTATTAATTTGAGAGTGCTGTGCAAAAGTAAAACTGAATTTCTGTACAGAGACAACAGAATTATATTAAACTCAGTTCACGCTTATAAAGTTGGGGCCTGGATTCCTAGAGCAACCGGCAAGAGTAACAATGGGGGCACGTGGAGAAGTGTATATATTTCAAGAGGTGCTCTAATTTCAGTTTTGTAGTAACACACTGTACAGTGGAAGATGTTATTTGACCAATTCATTTTAAAAAACTCCCTCCAGCTGCATTAACTCCAGCAATAACCTGTAAAGGCCAATGGCCCTGCTGTTTGAGACTCTCCACCACTCTGCCATACGAAGCAGCCTCAGAGCTCACACCGATCCCGTGTGCCCTGGTTTTAGGCACCCCAGCCTCCTACCGGGTGTTCCAAAGGAAAGTCAGTCAGCATTGTTTTTCAAGGTGACATCTTGCCAGAGGAACTGATTTCATACTAAAACATCGCAGTGATGCAGTTTGGCGTTTGTTAGAAGTAAAGCCTATTATTTAAACGCCACTTATTCCCAGAGTTCCATGAAGATCAGATGTTTATTAACAAGCTTCACTACTATTTGCAGCTCAAGTTTAGAGCCATGAAAACAAACCCCAGCCATACATACAACATGGGAATTGAGGTTTTCCAAAGAAGGAAGAGGAATTGTGTTGCTGATAGCAGCAGCCAATTGTATATAATTCAATTTGAAGACATTAAAGTTTCAAGATCTATGTTTAATCCTCCATGAGGCAAAGGTCCAGCATGTTAATGTAATTTGAGAACTGAAGTGTTTGAAAACATCTTGTTCAACAATATGGCTGGACAAACTGACTCTCCATTCAAACTTCTCATCTTTGGCTGTTGTGGCCAGAAGCAGCTGCCTTTCCTTTTTTGTTTGCGGATCATCTGCAAGGACAGTGCTGTTCCTGAGAGTCACAGATCTGAAACCGCTTCGACATTATGTGTAAGGTTTCTTGATTACTGTGAATTAAGCACTTAGAGTAACCAAGTCAGGCGAACTGCTGTCCTGTGTGTGACTGCTTACCCAGGGTAAGAAAATCCTCCCACAGGGAGAAAGCCCAGAAGCTTCAGTAGACACCAGGACACTCTCTGCACAAGTCCCCAAACCAGTATCCACCCAGGTACCACAAAGATCTGAATTCTACAAGTATCCTTGCATGGCATTTCAGAATACTTGACTGAAAAATAACAGCAAACAAAGGCTGTTGAGTAAACCTAAAATGGAATGCTTAATTTAAAATGTGTTTGGATATCATGTGTCCTTTTGAGAGCTATATAGTGTGAGTACTGCCCTCCTCAAGCAGCCAGCAGCAGCTCTGTGCAAGCGTGATACAGCAAAGCAAAAAACAACCATTGAATATGAAAATTAACACACCAAACTGGCCCCATTACATTATATCCTAAGAGCAGAGACTTACAACTTCATCCTTGAACACGGAGACCATTCCTGTTGGGTATATCTCCTTTATACATACTTAACATTACGACTGCGGACAGTTCAAAGCCTACAAGACCTGTTGGTGTGGAGCAGTACGTGGCTGCAGCACAGGGCTGGTTCAGTGGCAGACTTTGCTCCACTTTTCATCTTAGTTTCTAGAGAAACAATTTGTTTCTCACCCTCGCATCAGCAGATTTTAAATCCACAGTTCAGAACAAGCGCTCTGAGAGTTTGCAGCTGAAGCACTTCTGTGTGTGACCATATGCTGCAGGCACCTCCCTGCAGTTCTCAGGCTGCAAACGTTACATACGTACAGGAAAACAAACGGCTCCGAGAGGAGCATCTTTCCCCGCACACACCTGCAGGCAGCACGAGCCACAGTCTGTGCTGCCAGAAGCTCGTTTCTCATGTACCACGACAAAGCTCGTCATTCCTGGAGCTGCCCAGAAACATCAGGATTACAATTTCAGAATTCATCTGACTTTAAACCTACCTCAACACATGCACTTCCAATCAATGATTATTTCTCTGCATGTCAGTGATATTTTTCTTTGATTACCTAGCATTTAAGAAGCAGCAGCAGATGACAAGATAGATACTATAGATCAATATGTGTGCCCCTTTTGTTTCCCAGGAAATGTAACTGAATGACACAAGCTGTTAAATGGATTCAAAGTCCTGTGATCAATGTGCTGTTTCCCTATTACTCAGTAAAGCGGAATCTATTCTATTGATTTCATAATTTCTGAAAGAAAATGGATGGAGGTATCCACATAAGCAGATGCAATGATTTAAATTGTAGTGCATCAGTCTGTCAGAGGTTATGATGCTTCTTCTAAACATGGAAAACGACCTTTTTATCACTACACATGTCCAGTAAATGTTTTAGTAATTCTGCTCCTTCTGTAGGCTATGAACCTACTGAACTGAAAATGGGCTCAGATTTTTAAAAAAGCATCATTGTTTCTGGAAGAAAAGGCTGACAAATTTAAGTTAAATATAATAACGTGCAACTAGCAAACTACTACAGTACAGAAGTGGAAACCAAGCACTACTGGAGCTCCGTCAGCATGTCTGTGGCAAAACAATGAAGAGAGGGGTTAGCGGCGCACGTGTTGGAAGCGGGACGGGAAGCTACAGAGCAGCCTCGGCCATGGGAAGGACGCAGGATTTTCCAGTTAACTGGCAGTTTACATTGCTCACGTGTGCTGAGTGAATTGAGAGGCTTTGTAAACATACCTGAGAATCTGAGACAGTGCCAAAGGGATCCCGCATGGGCGCCGGGTTCCAGCCGGGAGACACAGGACCGCGGCGCAGGGCTCTGCACTGGCCCCATCCGCAGTGGCTCTTGTCCAACAGTTAGAAACTTTAGGGGGTATGCGAACACCAGACTGTATAAGTACCATATTTTTAAAATATATATTTTGTATATTTGTGTGCGAATATACATATGCACGTATACATTTATATAGTATAAATAAAAATCAAATTTACTGTAATAAGAATTTTCACTACCCTGACTTTCCGTAAAAGGAGCCAGTTGAAATCCCAATAAGATGACCACATGCTTTACATAACTTCAGAGTTCAAAAGTGATTGCCATATCCATTCTAAGTTCCAAACAGTGCTTGCAGCAGGGCAGTTCGGCGTACTTCTGTACCCACGGGAGCTAGTACAGCGTCAACGCAAACCAAGAAATCAGACTGTGCAGTGCCAGATGCGTCTGAGAGGGCCAAAGGTTCTGAGTGCCATCTGCATAGAGCTGTATCTGGAGAACAGCCATACTTGGGAGACTGCTGTATGTCTGTCTGCATCTGTATATACACACACAATGCTGTGAAATGGTTTTAGAAAAGCCCTCAAAACACAAAACATGGAAAGAAATTGTCAAAGTACCTACAGCGGGTAAGCTTTAAATGAGTCTTCCCCATTCTTCAATTTCACACATTACCCAAAGACTATTATAGCATTTAACTTTTCAGTACCAGAGAATTCACTGAAACAAACAACTGGCAGACACTTGCGCATCTGGCTAGAGCTGGCAGCACTCCATCTACACTGCAGCCTCCACTGCTGCGTAGTGTACCGCTCCAGGGTCGCACAGATAAAGCATCTTACATGAAGACTGATGAAAACTGCCTCCCAGATTTCTCCATCCTCATGGCTAAGTCAACTAGGGACTTCCTCAAGCTGGCCTAAGTTTTGTGGCTGTGACGAGCACCTAATGAAACATGAAAGCAAAGCTCAGGATTCATTTTGCCTCCTCTGCAATGAAGCAATAGGGTTCCTGCTGCTCCACTTACACACCTACAGCTCTGCCTGCCTTGTTGGCTCTTTGATCATCCTTAAGTCTTTGATGCAAAACGTTAAATGAGTTGACGATGCCTATTACTCATTTTCGGTTTTATTTTATAAAGCAGTGGCTATTTTCTTGTCTTGAAGCACTAAAGTTAACTAAGCAATTTGCAGGGAGAGCTACTACTGTTCATGTGGTGGCAAAAAGAAACATATTTTCATTAAGCTTCCCAAAATCAAGAAGAAAATACATTTTAAAAAGAGCCTTCAATAATAAAGCAGAAGCCATGTCTCCGCGGGCTCCAGAATTGCTGGACGGCGGTGGGGAGCACCTCGATTTCACGCTGAAGCCCGGAGCCCAGGAGCAATCTGGAGGCTTCCGCAGGCAGCTGAGCGCCTGCCTGCTGACAAAGAACAACGGCGAGCAAAATGGCTTGAATCACACGCCTCGTGACCGAGCTGCAAACAAACTTGTTTGTCAGAAACATCTGCTGCACAGCAGAGCCGGGGCTGTGGGCTGCCTGCCCGTTCCCCGCACTGTCACACGGCACCTGCTTCATAGTGCTGCTTGTGGGATTACCAAAGAACATTATTTGAGCAAGATTTCCTGACTGAGATTAATTATCTGCGCTACACCAGCCTCTGGCAAAATCTTGTTGTAAAATATCAATTACAACTAAGTGAATTCTCCATAAAGATGAATTTAATTGAGGGAAAGAGCAAGACAGATTGCAATTCTACCTGATTTTCAGGTGTGCAATGCTCCAGTGATTGGCTAGGAAAGAAAAAACGCAGACGGGAACACGATGTGGCATAATTTACTCAGAAAAAAAATGCTTACATAAATGGATCATAAATTGTGTTGATTATCTGCATTTTTCTACAAATGCATCAACCAAAAATCACTAAAGGTCAAAGAAGGTACAAATAACAACTAAAAAACAACCCCAAAGAACTCTAATGGGTGTGGAAACAAAAGCATTTGCTTTGAAACACTTGAAATTAGCAAGGGACGTATTTTTCATTAATAATACTTTGTGTACAATTTTTCCCTTGAATATGGAAATAAACGTAACTGTAGGAAGAAATGGTCTTTGGTTATTTGAAATTTCAGCTGCTCAGCTGGTTTAGTAAATGCAGGTAGTTATTTTCAGATTTTCTAATAACTTAGCCCCAACTCTAACGGGAAAACAGCAACACCCATATTTCATAGCAATGACTAAGGTAAAACATTAATTGCAGATCAAGCTGTTAGCTGAGCACGAAGCAGCCATACTGAGCAGGATCTTGGAGACCTCCCACCCTTATTAGCACCTTTATTTAATGAAGCATTCTTTAATGAGTACCCAGATGTTTGCTAGACACTTACTATGCAAACTAAAACATATTAGCTGTACAGATACTGTTTCCTTCTGACCATGCACACATTCTGGTGTGAAAAACAGAGATAACTCACTCCGAGTCCCTCCCACCCCCAGGAAAGGCTCCAAAGCCTCTGTTCGGGGTCAGTAAATGAACAACTGTGTGTTCCAGGGTGGAAACCCAACGGCAGCAGCACCGAGTCACAAAAGATCAGCAAGCAGCAGAGAACAGAAGGCTGGACTTGATCCAGACATTAGCAGGAAAACTCCCTCTCAACTCACTGGGTGTTGTTTCTCCTTGTGGATTGACTCAAGTTCTGTGTCCCCTTTATCCTTTTGGTGAGAACATCGGCCCCAGGGATCCCCTGGTCCCAGGCTGGAACCGGCCCCTACGAGCTCGGAGTTCCCCCTGCACGTTCAGGTAAATGCTGCGCAGGGGAAGGAGGGACGAGTGTCCTCAGCGGCAGGACGGGAGGGGGATCAGTCCCATGGAGCTCCGACCCTGCCCAGCTCACGCGTTCCTGGCCAGTCCCGAGCAACCGCTGGGCACCTTTGGGAACTTCAAAGAGAATATGAAACATACCTGCACATGAGCAAAAAAGTTCATCAAGCCAAATGCCCTGTAAATACAGGTGTGGTACTGAATTCTTATAATTAGTTCAGTAAAGGTAGAACAGTACAACTAGAATTTCTGCTGCTTTAACAGCAGAAACACCTATTTATTTGAAATTTTTCATGCTTTCTTTTCTTCTTCTTTCTCTCTTCTTTCTCTCTTCTTTCTCTCCTCTTCTCTTCTCTTCTCTTCTCTTCTCTTCTCTTCTCTTCTCTTCTCTTCTCTTCTCTTCTCTTCTCTTCTCTTCTCTTCTCTTCTCTTCTCTTCTCTTCTCTTTCTCTTCTCTTCCCTTTTCTCCCTTTTCTCCCTTTTCTCCCTTTTCTCCCTTTTCTCCCTTTTCTCCCTTTTCTCCCCTTCCCTTCCCTTCCCTTCCCTTCCCTTCCCTTCCCTTCCCTTCCCTTCCCTTCCCTTCCCTTCCCTTCCCTTCCCTTCCCTTCCCTTCCCTTCCCTTCCCTTCCCTTCCCTTCCCTTCCCTTCCCTTCCCTTCCCTTCCCTTCCCTTCCCTTCCCTTCCCTTCCCTTCCCTTTCTCTCCTTCCTTTTTTTTCTTAGCAAACCTACTAGACATCACCTATGGATTATTTTCTCATACAAAGCTACCGGAGCCTAGGAGAAGTATCGCTGTGTGCTCATCTTGTTCTTATACTCCTTCCTACATAACCCTCAGACATCCGACAGTGGGATGTATGATACCGCATATGGCTATTCATATATTGTTAAACACACGCACCTTCCCTGGAACATATTCTGCATTACGACTTGAGAAAGGCAGAGGCAGACCAAACCACACAAGCAAACAATGTATTTATGATAAGTCTAAAATATGTAAACAACATTGGTTCTCGGACATGCTGGCATATATATGCATTATGTCGTTCCATAGGATCAAACGGTTCTGTATCTCCAGTGGTAATAGCATGCAAAAGTAAACAGAGATGCTCTCCTCTTTGTTTTCATCTGCAGGTAATAGAACAGGCCATATTTCTACTGAGCGAACGGGCAAGCTTTGCCACAGCCTGCCGGGGAGCTCCCTCTGGCTTCCGCCTCAGGAACTAGTCCATGAGTGGAAAATGAGAACATTCCACCACCGCTGGCAGCCCTGGCAACAACACAAGTTCTTTCACAGACGCTTGTGTAGATGTTTTGGGTTTACATTTCCTGAGAGCTCCCTGCTCCGTTTCAGTACCCGAGGTGGCAAAGGACTCAGCGCTGCACTTTCAGACGGTCTGTTGGACAAACCGGTGCTGTGTAACATCAGTGTCACCCTTGCAAACGGGAGGATTCCCAGGGGACTGAGCCTTGCCAGGTGTCTGCGGAGCGTGCGGACGGAGCAGCCGAGTCCCCACCACTTGGCAAGGACTCTGTGCCTCACCTTACATGCTGCTTTAATGCTGCTGCATTCTGATCTGCACACCACATTCTGCCATCCCCGGGCACCTGCTCAAATAAGGAGCTTCCTTGGCCATACGCGATATCCATAATTCAAATTCATGATGAATCTGGAGTTGCTGAAAATTGTGGCAATTCACATTCAATTATTATACACAACTGGTGGAATGGCTAAGGGAAAATTAAAAAAACCCTAAATTTAAAAGCTTGATCTCAGTCATGCTCAGGATCTGAGATTATTTCTTCTCCCCATGTTATACAACCTTTTTCTTCAGCTAGTTCAAGTCATTTTAAAGTCTGCTTTGGGAGATGAGTCTCTAATTTATCACAGTTGAACTGGTTTTTGCTCCATCTAGTGGCACATAAAAATCCATACCATCCAAGCTGAAGTATCCACACACACGCTGCTCTGAGCTGTTTGATGACTGCACACCCCCAGTTACAGAGGGCAAATAACACGTGCTGAAAATAACGGCAAGGCAGTTGCTGCTCCACAAAACTGAAGCCTCACCCACCTTTTTAGGTAAAACCACTCAAAGGAATGTAAGAGCTGAATATGTTTGCAAAGGAGAACTCTACATTGCAGAAGAAAAAACATAATAGTCTGCATCTAATACATGCAAGTGCCTGAAGGTGGCAAAGGAGAAACTCTCCCCCTCAATGCCCTCAAAGCAGCAGCTTTTCTTCAGTCCCCTGAATTCCTGAGCAAAGAAATTAGGCCCATAAAAATAAGACAAATGCCATTTCTACTCCACCTTCCATACTAGAATGCACCAGGAGACAGTTTCACTCTTCACAGAAACCATGCAAATTCATCTAGGAATGAGGAGAAAAAGGAAATGTTTCTGTTTTATAACAATGTGCACCATTTAGGTCATCTACTTTTAAACTGTTTAACTGAAAGAGAACCCCTACCAGGATTTAGCGATAAATCCTGAGATTCCCAGCATGTTTGATTTAGCCAGCCATGATTTATTTAAATAGGAAAATGTTTACTTCTGCATTTCCGACTTTCCCTGCACCACAGAAGGTCGGCTTCTCTATTTGCTCCATGCAGAGTAAATGCCACGATTCAATGATACTATGGATACCAACTCCAATTGTTTCAAATGCCACCAACTTATAATGACACCATTTTCCCTTAATTGGAAAACTACCGGATAGAAACCAATGCTAGTGTCCTGTTACAGCTAATAGCACTGAGCAGTCTTCGCCTTCATTTTCTCCCGAGACACATCATTAACTATAACCACACTCAGGATAATCAAATGTCACCTCCTCAAGGCCAGAGGGCTGGCACCTGGAGGCGCTGCCGTTAATTCTGGCGTTTAACCAGCAGCCTTTCTTCTTTCTTTTCCTTTACACAAACATACAAAGATACTCATTGAAAGATTGGACAAATCCTACCCTATGGAAGCGAATAATTACAGTGCTTCAGTTTAGTATACTAAGCAGAGAGAGTTAATTACTGTTTGTATTGGGGAGGGAAAGAAGCAAGTCAAAATATCAGAAGTTCCTAGTGTTTCTATCTTTGGGAAGCAACTCTGAGATTACAGCAGCAAAAGGCCAAAACTGCGAGCACCGTTCGAACATTGCGATGATTTACCCTGCCCAGAAAGCATCAGAGCACTTCCAGGGATGTATTAAACTGCAATAAGCTAATATCCACTTTTTGCATACATAATATTCAAATTTTACAGTAATTCAAATAAATTGTAATGCCCAGTGATTAAGAAACACGTGAAACTAAGGAACATGGAATAACAAACAACAGAAGCAGCCATATATTGTTTACAGTCTGCAGTCAGAATAAAGGACAAACTGTTACAAAATCATGAAGACATTAACCTTCTGCAAGCAAATTCTTCCTTAGGCCCTGCACACGTCAAGATCATAACTAAAGCAAGCACAAGAAAATATTTAACAGGAAAGATAATATTGGTAAAATGCTAAGAAACAGTAGATCAAATCAAACGGAAAAGCAAATAACCTGTATTCTGGGTTTTTTAATACAGATCCCTTCAGGGTCGTAAAAAAAAGCACATTATACAGGATGAAAATGAGCCTTCTGCTACCTTTACAGTTCTCCCCTTCTTCATCATGATGATTCTCCTTCTATCCCGTCCTCAAAGCCACGTATAACCACATGTAAATGTCAGCTTTTCACCCTACACCAAACCACGTCTACCTTTACATGAGCTCCAGAAGTTTTGGAGTAATATTTTAACTTCTGATAGCAACAACAGACTTAATAGCTCTTCCCCTCCCACCCAGTTATTTCAGAGCCACACAATGTGTGTGGAAAGATGTGATCAACGTGCCTTTTGGGCAATGGTAGCTTGGACTCTGTCTTAGACACCCATGGCCAGGTTCACATTTACCTGGTTGAAGTTCCAGAGCCATTCAAGAACAAGTTCATTCCTTTAACGACAATCTTGTGCACAGCTTAGACAATAATATTTTCATTAGAAAGTACATGTGTCATGATCTTGTACTTCTGCTAGTGCTTGATACAGGACTTTCACAAACACAGGCAGACAAAATGAGGAGACAGACCTCAAAGCAGCTTAGAAATGTAATCACTCACAGCTAGAGCGTCTGCTGCAACAACAGAACTGCGCTCGTTCCTCAGAATAATCAAAAAGCAAAGAAAGAATGGTTAATCTCTATATGGTGTCATCCACAGAATGTCACACTGGTGTTTACACGACCTTGAAAAAAATTTCTAGGGTGGTTAGCAGTAAAAACAGCCTAACACAGATTATAAGAAACAGCTCCATTCCCGCCCCATATCCTCAGCATCATTTTAGTTTGTACCCTTCATACCACATGACCGTGTCCGTACAGTAACAAAACTCACAGTACACTTAAAGACTTATGGTTCTGTTTATTTTAGTTGTAAATAAACGGTGCATTTTACTTATTTGTTTACAGTTTGCGTGTGGTTTCAATACTGGACACAAGGAAGAGAGCTGTAGAAAAGCACAGAGAGGAGATTACCAAGCATCAGTGGCAAAACTTGACGGCTGTGCCATTCGCAACAACTCAAACTTGACATGAATCAGAATCCTATGGCATCCATGCAAGTGTCAGTCCCATACACACCCGTAAGAGAGGAGGGATGGACTATAGAGATGTAGCACTGACTGCACACTGAGCGCCCCCGAGCTTCGCTGTTATCTTGAAGATGGACTACTAGACCCCGAAGGCGGACAGCAGAACTGGTGCAGAACATTATCTTCCCTGCCAAGGAAGGGGGGGGCAAGAAAGAAAAAAGACAGAGGAACAGAATCACAGGGAACAGCATTAGGAAAATCAAGCTTGAGACTCTTGTCGTTTTGTTCTTAAATCCACAAATACTGTGACTTGTTTGTAAGTACCGTCCAATTAACCCATTTCAGTCTGAGAACATTCAACACAATGGAGAACAATCAAATGAGCCTAGGCCAACACTTAAAGTCTGAGGCAAAAGGCCTTTTGAAAGGGCAATTGCTCTTTTCCCACAAGAAAAAATACATTAAGTAGTCATATACATACCCAGCCTACTGTGGCCATAGCTCCTTTATTTTTAATATGTTTAAAATAGGCTTTCCACAGGTATTTTCACTGCCATATTCCACTGAAAAGGCAGAACAGATGCATTCCCCTTCTGCTGGTGATTTACACACACAAATATTGATGATTGACAGATCTGCACTTTAGTCCTCCCCCCCACCTCCTTTTAAAGTAGAAGGAAGAACTCTGTTTCCACGCAGAGTTGCCAGCGTCATGAATGGTGCTACGAACCAGACAACACAGAGGCGATTAAACAGCACTGTGGAATACCTACATCTGTAATGCTAGAATGTGCTTTATGGCGGGTGGAGGAAGGGATGCCGGCTTAGCAGGAAGCTTGGACGGGGTCACTTCTTTATCAGTAACACAACCACGAGTGGCCATTTCCTTTAAACTAAATAACAAGCTAAAGGAGGAGGATGGAAAGGAACACAATGAAGGAAGAAAAAAAAACAAGTAAATCCAAAACCAAATAGTAAATTTCATGATATTCTGCCAGCTCCTGGTTGTTTTCAAACAGTATGGACACAATTCACCATTTTTTGCATCGCCAGATCACGTAGGCATCAAGTGGAAAATTACAAGTATTACTATAATTATGCCAGCTTTACTTTGCCATAGGGTCTGAACACAGATGCCTTATATAATCATCTGAACCTCATACTGACTTAGCACAGAGCGCATGATTTAGTCAGAGCTGGGATCTGGTTTGCTTTGTTCATCTGTATGTCGCATCTTTGTTGCAACCCGCTGGCTGGTCTGAGCCATGTTGCTTTCACTCTTTAGCTCAATACGAAAAAAGATTTTCAAGCTTTTAAATCTCTGCATGCCACGAAGAGAGGCTACAGTGCTTAAATGTGCCAAGTTATATAGCTACACAATTGGTATTCAGTTAGAAATTGGATTCCTATTCAACTTTTTTTTTGTAGAAAATGTCAATCACTAGTCACATGTCAGTAGTACAAAGGGTTGTGAAGTGCAACGCCAGCTTCACCTGGGACTGATCGTTCACTGCAAAACTACCACAGGACTGCGGCGAACACTGGGTACTGTGGGATGTCTTTACAGATGCTCGGATGAAGGATCTGTGAAATATTCACTACATGTCTAAGCCTGGGAAACAGTACAGTGCTCATCAGTGGAAAAAGCAAACCAAGAGTTGAAAGGACCAGATTTATCTGTAAATAGGTATTTTTCACTTTCAGGATTCTTAGCAACAAGCTCCAAATTCTCCCTGAGTGTACCTAGCATGCAAGAATTCCCACCGTGCTCTTGAAAAGCTTATGAAAAACCAAACCGCTCTCATACAGTATAGAAGCATCTGTCAGCTAGACATCAGTGTAGGTTAAGCTGCTGTGTTAACTAGTTCTGGGAACAAAACAGCTACAATGCCTATCGGGGGCTCAGGCAAAAAGAAATAGCACAACCAATCCTTCTAGCATCTTCCATACAGCGGTTTGTTGCATGTAAGCCAACATTACCTGGTGAAACAAAGATTCCATATTAAAATTTCACATAAGTACAGTATTTTCAGAATAATACTTTTACCTCCCAGAGGTGCTGATTAAACATTAAGCGGGCAGAGACTGCAAGAAAATGATGGGATTTCTTTGGTACTATAACATCCTTTGCATTATCTTTTTGTTTTCACAGGTATCACTGGGGAAAAAAAAAGAAAATAAAAATCTCTAGCTTCAAGATTTTGAAAATGGTCTTTGGATATGATATGAGCATCTAATTTAATATTAGAAGGATGGAAGGTAAAGTGGATGGTGAAGGGAATGAGTGACAGCCAACATGTCATGCAAATCAGAACAAGGAAATCATAATTGTGAATAAACACATTGGATGAAAAGATGCTTCAGTAATAGTGGTAAGCAAATCGGTCCACAGTTGTAGTTGCGTCTATTACATAGCCATACAAAGAGTGCAGGTATAAAGACTTTCTATTCCCAAGCATGGGCATTGTTCTACGTTCAATGTTCCTGTGTGGAGCCATTCCCAGAACAACTTTTGCTGTCCCCCAGCACACAGCAGCCTGAAGAGGTGACAGCTACAGCAGCATCAGGACTACAGGGCATTAAAATCAAACCAAAACCCCCTCTAGTTTCAGCAGAGTAGGAAAGCTGCTCAGGGGTGGGCTGCGGAGCTGTCCTCAGACCGGAACCAAACAAGCTGACAGCTCTCAGGTGCACAGAAGTGCATGTGTGTGTTATCAGTATAAGGCGTCCGGTACCTACACAAGGAGGCTGAATCACAGAATCCCAGAATGTCAGGGGTTGGAAGGGCCCTGGAAAGCTCATCCAGTGCAATCCCCCCATGGAGCAGGAACACCCAGATGAGGTTACACAGGAAGGTGTCCAGGCGGGTTGGAATGTCTGCACAGAAGGAGACTCCACAACCCCCTGGGCAGCCTGGGCCAGGCTCTGCCACCCTCACCGGGAACAAGTTTCTTCTAGTATTTAAGTGGAACCTCCTGTGTTCCAGTTTGCACCCATTGCCCCTTGTCATATCACTGGTTGTCACCAGAAGAGCCTGGCTCCATCCTCCTGACACTCCCCCTTTCCATATTGATCCCCAGGAATGAGTCCCCCCTCAGTCTCCTCTTGTCCAGCTCCAGAGCCCCAGCTCCCTCAGCCTTTCCTCACACGGGAGATGCTCCACTCCCTGCAGCATCTTGGTGGCTGCGCTGGACTCTCTCCAGCAGTTCCCTGTCCTGCTGGAACTGAGGGGCCACAACTGGACACAATATTCCAGGTGTGGTCTCCCCAGGGCAGAGCAGAGGGGCAGGAGAACCTCTCTGACCTACTGACCACCCCCTTCTAACCCACCCCAGGTCCCATTGGCCTTGGTACTAACTGAAGTTTGTTTACACAGATATGTTTAGAAAATGCTGGGAAGAGGCTCTTCTTCAAACAAGAAACACGATTGAATTTCCTTTCCCTCAATGCCATTTGAGCTCGGGCTTTGCTCTGCACATACTCGAGCGGCTCGGCCACTGAGATCTCACAGCCCATCTCTGGCAGGAGCCTCAGCAGCTCCAAGAAAAGCCTCGGTGGCTGCAGGCCCTTTGCAGCTCTCCCAGGCTAACCGTGCCTCCTTTATTTTGCCCTTCACACCAGATATAAAACCTGTATTCAAATCGTCACTAACAAATACAGAGCACCTCATGGAGTTTGCAGCTTCAAACTGCAGTATGTTGTTCTTAAGGCTCTGCTTTTGGGAGGCAGGAAGAGAAAGGGAGTCAAAGAAGCCAAGCTACACATATTACTGATTTTATTTTTTTTTTTTTTAAATTCCAAGCAAAAATAAATAAAAAAAAACAATCCCAGGAGGCATGTGGGTAACTGGAACACAGACAAATAACGAGCTGGAAGTACGTTGTATGTTTAGGCTTCCTAAGACTTTTCTTATGCAAGATAACTTCTATTATTTCTGTCTATTTTGAACGTTGTAAAATGAGCAAGCAAGGGATTACTGCAATAGCTGCAGTTATTAAAAATGCATTATTTCCCTATTAACAATTCAAAACAGATGCCAAAGATCATCTTGACTAGAAATAAAACTGCTGGAGTGAATAAAACATCCAGCAATTAGCTAGCAGCAAATCAGAGATGCTCCGAATTTCACTGCAGTGCATTCATTAATTGCTTCTTTCAGAGCAAATTTAATTTTTAATTCTGGGCTACAAAATTAATCCCACTGCATATTTTCTAAATAAAGCCTCAAAACTGAAGTTAGAGTGAAGCATCCATTTCTGTTAGTTTTGTTTTTAGTGATTTCTATTTATAAATTGATACATGAGAAGACTAAACCCTAAATTTAATACTATTAAATCTATGTGGAAATTTAAAGCCCAGCCTTGTTAGAGTTTTAGTAGCTCACTGTCATTCAGAGCAATAGGATTCCCCTATACAGGTCATTTACAAAAACAGGTGCGTAATTTGTATAATACTTGACTAATAGACTGCAGATGTAGCGATGTCAAACTGTAGCCATTAGTTTGGATACAACACCTTCAGCAACGTAACTCATGGGTAAAGCAAACAAATTCCTGAGAGGGGGAAGACTGTAACAGCCCGGCCGTACCACACCACCACATCTGTAACGTGCTGCCTGGGACGGCATTAACATCACAATATAATTTGAAGGTAAATTCTACAGAACAAACTCGCAGCTCTTTTTTCCTTCCCAAGGACAGAGTGAATCAGGATCACAGGATAACCTGTGTTGGAGGGGACTTCTGGAGATATCTATAGTCCAATCCCAACTCAAAGCAGGGTGACCACCATCAGGTTGCTCAGGGCTGTGTCCAGCTGCACACAGAGATCCCACCTCCTCTCCTGGCCTCTGCTCCAGTGTTCAACTACATTCATACTGAAATTCCACTCTCTCCCCCATGGTTTATCCAATCGGAATTTTCCTTTCTGCTTTTGTTGCCTCTTCACAGAATCCCAGAGTGTCAGGGGTTGAAGGGCCCTGGAAAGCTCATCCAGTGCAATCCCCCCATGGAGCAGGAACACCCAGGTGAGGTTACACAGGAAGGTGTCCAGGCGGGTTGGAATGTCTGCACAGAAGGAGACTCCACAACCCCCTGGGCAGCCTGGGCCAGGCTCTGCCACCCTCACCAGGAACAAGTTTCTTCTCAAATTTAAGTGGAACCTCCTGTGTTCCAGTTTGCACCCATTGCCCCTTGTCCTATCACGGGTTGTCACCAGAAGAGCCTGGCTCCATCCTCCTGACACTCCCCCTTTCCATATTGATCCCCAGGAATGAGTCCCCCCTCAGTGTCCTCTTGTCCAGCTCCAGAGCCCCAGCTCCCTCAGCCTTTCCTCACACGGGAGATGCTCCACTCCCTTCAGCATCTTGGTGGCTGCGCTGGACTCTCTCCAGCAGTTCCCTGTCCTGCTGGAACTGAGGGGCCACAACTGGACACAATATTCTAGGTGTGGTCTCCCCAGGGCAGAGTAGAGGGGCAGGGGAACCTCTCTCTTGTCCTATCCTCTCCTAGAAGGGCTGGTTGCACCTTTTCCGTACTCTCCTCTTAAGGAGTTGAATACAGCACCAGCCTTGAGACTTCTCCCAGCGTCTCCTCACTTGTCAGTGCACTGGCCCCAGACACCACGCTGGCCCCTTTTCTGGGCTTGCTCCAGTATCCTAATGCCCTTCAAACAGCCAGGTGCCCAAGAGGAGCTTCCACAGGTGGTGACAGGGGGGGACATTCCTCCCTCAGCCCACTGGCCGCTCTCGTTTGGCCGCCTGTGCCACAGACCACTCCGCTGGCTCTTTAACACCTTCTGCAAAAGCTCATCTTACACCCAGGTAACTTGTGCACTGGGCTGGGAGGAGGAAAGAGGAGAAAAGGACACATCTAATCCCTGACCTCCCTTATCTAATCACTCATAATAAACCAGGGGGCTGGCACAGATCACGTGCTGCTGAACCACAAGGGGTAACGCACATCACTGCTCCTGGCAGCTGGCCCCCACCCGCTGGTTGCTCCGTCCTTCTCTGATGAATCACTGGCAGTGCCTGTATCTCCACTGGGCTATGACTATATATGTATGCGCAGCTGAGGAGTTTGAGACCTAAACATCCTGGAGGGCAAATGAGGTCAATAATGGGTTCCTTCACACACTCCAATCCTTAAACAAAAGGCTGAAGGTCTTAGGGCATATGTTTGGCCATTATCCAAGTCTGTATGTTGGCTTAACACATTAGCGCTCTAAAAATTGTACATGCTTCACGGATCCCTGCCACATGTAGGGCATTTGGTTTTCTACTGTACAAAGACAGAAAGACAAAAAAAAAAAGCCAGGGGAATTTAGGATTTTTTAAGCACAAAGTTAAAAAGCCAGTGGGGAATGTACTAGTGTTCAGGCCTGGCTCCTCACTGAAGGAACACTAAGTTGTACTACAACTTGACCACGGATTCACTACCACGAAATAAAACTGAGCTCTGATGGAGAAAAAACCCAAACATACAAACAGATGCTGCAATGTAAAACAAGAGGATGAAACCAAAGATGCGTGATTAGATAAAACTAAGAGATGAAATATTCAAATCAGAAATATGTTTATGCATTTACAGATTTAGGATTCATTGTTTGTTTTTGTCTTTCCTTATTACCAGTGCAAAGTGATTTGATTTTTCAGCACCAGACTTGAATATTTTATTATTAATATTATTCATGAGCTGGCAATTGTCACTAAATTAATCACTAATAGTAAAAGTAAAAATTAAAGACAATTTTTTCATGACATGCACAATTGCTTAACAATTTTGACATTTCTAATTATTTAGATTAGCTGTCCTTTAATGCTTCCACAAAATGACTTAAAATAAACATTGACAGTGAATTGTACTAAGATGCATAATTACTGCTCTCCAGTATTTGATCAAAGAGAACTTGGAAAACACATAGTAAAGACATCTATGTTAAATAAAGCATTATTTGCTAGAAGATATATATATATGTTTTAATATATATTCAAGGCACACGGTTTGGCATCAAGGGCCTGCATCTGTTGCAAAATCCCTGCGTCCCATTGAAATCACAAGGCAGTGCTGAGCCTTGTGCAGGTCGGTGCCTTTCAGCGTGGCTGTGCAACCACAGCTGGCGTACCTCACATCTGGCCTGAATTAGCCAGCGTTAAAAACAAGTGTTGTGCAGGACAACATCAATATCCTACAGAAATTAGATCAACATTGCAATATGTTCGTTAGGTGAGAACTAAACCTACAACCAGCTTCTTCCTGCCTTTCAGAGTCTGAGGGATGTGCCTCTTAAAGCACATGAAACTCATTGCACTGTGTAATTCAAGAGAGAGTACCTGAGAGAAGTGAACAGAACTACCCTATGAGATGTTAATATGTTTGATATGATTTTGTAATCTTTTTTTCCTTTTAAAACTTAAACTATCATCCCTTTCCTCACGTCAAATGGCACCATGAGATGTCTGTTCGGCAATAAGAAGTGGGTGGACCATATCTACTCTTACCTGTACTCTGAGTGTGTGGCAGGGACAGCTAGCTGGGTATGGTACAATGGAGCTGGACAGCAAAACTGGTGCAGAGTATTTAAAGACCTACGACACAAGGAAAAACACAAAGTCAAAACACCAAGTGTTTAGAAAGGGGCTTTGGAGGGAAAAGCAGGTGCTAATAGGAATATTTGAAACTCAGGATAACTGTGAATGAAATTTGATGTCCGGCTGTCAATTCTGAATCCCAGGAAATAAGGAGGGAAATAGTCCCATGGCTTAATATACACATCAAGGATGACGGTGATGAACTGTTGCAATGAAGACTCAAAGTTTTGTTGAAAAATTAAGATAAAATGCCAATTTCAGACTTTGTTTTTGCCTTGCCATGCGGAACAGAAGTAAAAGCTAAACACTGAGGGTTAAAATTTCTATGGAAATGAAGCTTCAGACTTGTGTTACTCTGCACCAGTCAAGCTGTTTCTTTGTCAATGGCATTACAAATACAGTGCTTAAACATGAGGAGGAATAATGTGATGAATATGGACATAAGCTTTCTTCAGGCCCAGCAATTACAAACATACTGCAATATGCCACTTATACATTTGAAAGACCCAAGTTTCACCCAGGTTTTAAACAATATTCTGTGTGATAAAAATTTAATTGCTGTCATTTGTTCAAAGCATGGAAAAATAAAAAGAAATATATGTACAACACAAAAAGATGTTCTGCATCACAAATCGTTACGTTTGAGTTGCAAAACGAGACAAGGTACTGCATCTGAAGTAAAGCTTAGAAAATCTTTAAGCAACACATAGTCCACTTCTCAGCTTTTTTGATGTTTGTGCCAGGAAACATTGAACAATGTATAGCACATTAAGTCCTCCATGATAAACCCACCTAACCACATTTCTTAAGACACGACATTCTTCTAGGAAATCATAAATAAATAAATAAATAACATCAATATTTCCTAGCTTTCCCGGTGTGCCAACATGGAAGTAGCCATTCCATTGGAAAGCCTCATTGAACTTTTCAGCATGTAAAGAATTAAATAGAATGTGTGTATGTGCACATACATGCACCTTTCTCCCCCTGCCCCTTTTGCTTGGCACCTTGACAAATGTTTCAGAAGGTTGGTTTTGATTCTTCTGCATCCCTGAGGCTTAAAGTGAATCCTGCGAGGTCACTTGCTTATAAGATCAAACAGAGTAGTTAGGCAAAAGAAAAGAGTCTTTGTTCAGAAAGGAGTCAGTTACTAAGGCTTTTCAAAAAGAACAAGCTCAGCCTGTTCTGATTTCTGTTGCCAACAGTGTGTCAGCAGCCGCGTGGCCAAGATGAGCTGGATTTTCTGTTTAAAGGCAGCGACTGATGGTAAGTCCTGTAAAGTACTTGAGCTTTTGGAAGCAGAAGTGCACTGCAATTCATCCCGAGGCAGATGGCCACCACGGGCCGTACCTGCTAACGCCCGGCACCGCACCCTTAGTGACGGGGACACCTTTAAACCACTTGGGAAGATGACCAGAACAATTCCAAACAAAGACAGACAATGCTACTGAAAACATTGATGGAACAGGGTAGAACACACCAAAGCTGTATTTTCTGACAAGAAAAACATAGGATATTCACACAAGTTGCTCCCCGCAGTTCCCAGACCCACATTGTAAGTGTGCATTGCTCCGCAGGCTCGCACTGGGTAGGGAAACCGATCACACTGATGAAATCACTGCTTCCTGCTTTGTGAATACCTCATTTTTTTTTCAATAGAAGCAAAAGGAGGAAATTAGTATGATGGTGTCCCAGATTCTCTTCCCACCACCCTTTTTTTCCATACAAATCTCTCTGTTCTCATGTATAGTGCTTCTTTCTTCAGAGAATAAACCAGTAAATGTATGAAAGAATCTGTCTGGATTCCATTCTGCTCAACCAAGCATTTTGAACAGAGCTTGCTCCTGGCTATTCCAAAAAGAACCTTCCCACCAGGCTGCAGAAATCTGTCCTACTCTGACTTTCCTAGGTTCCAGGAAAACCTACACAATAAGGAGAAAGTCTTCCCTAGAATCTGAGCTTGCTCACCTGTAGCTAAGGTCAATACTCACCTATCGCACAAGTCTGGTTGGGAGCGCAACCGCTTTGAGTTGCTTTTTGTAGGTGCAGTATAAATGCAAAAGTCCAGTCACCTTGATTGCAAATGGGAAGTGCCAAAGGTTTGGCAAGCAGTAACTACTCTGTGTATCATCGGTGCAGGTATGGAGCAGACGACAATGTTAAACTGCAGACTTGTAATTAAGTTACCATATGTCATTGCTGTTGTCCAAAAGAACATCTCAGATGTCAAAGACGTACGTTCAATATGTAAGGTTAGATGTCAGCCATTTCTTAGGGTATTCAGAGATAGGCTCTTTGTCCAGCTACTCACAGAAACAAACATGAGGTTTGGACTCTGCTCCAAATTTTGCAATGCGGGGATATCTTGCCCCAGTCGTTTGGTTCCTCTGGATCACACTGACTGATGTTCCAACTGATGCTCCATCAGATGAGGCCCAGGCTTTACAGCCTCTGTCATAGTACACTCATTTTGCCCAAAGCAAATCCACCTTCTTCTTGTGCAATCCAAGATTCATATGTAGCATTTTGTGCCTTCAATCATCTGCTAAAACAGTACTTCCATTCATTTACTCCTCTGGAACGTATCGGAAAAAGCTGAACATTCAAACGCCTTTTTTTATTGACCTCTTCCCCCAACACTATATAGCTATGTTTTTCCATCCGCTTTCAGTACAAGTTTGCATTTAAAACAGAGTTGTTTTGCTCAGTTGTAACACCTAAAGATGTCAGGAGAAATACATTTAAATGAGTTGGAGGAGAAGTAATCACTTCCCCGATTCACAGTATCATAGATACTTAGTCCTATTAAGTTTAGTTTCTCCATCTCTAATCTGTGGCCTTCAAAAGACACAACACAAATTATTAAATTGATTGTCCTGTGTTTTGGCTGGGATAGAGTTCATTTTCTTCCCAGTAGCTGGTACAGTGCTGTGTTTTGGCTTTAGAACAAGAATAATGTTGATAACACACTGATATTTTAGCTGTTGCTGAGCAATGTTCACACCAAGTCAAGGACTTTTCAGCTTCTTACCCTGCCCTGCAGTGAGAAGGTTGGGGGGGCACAAGAAGCTGGGAGGGGACCCAGCCAGGCCAGCTGACCCCCTGACCGAAGCGATGTTCTATACCATACCATGTCATGTTCCATATAGAAACTGGGGAGAAGCTGGCCAGGGGCATGACTGCTGCTCTGGGACGGGTTGGCGAGCCCTGTGCACCACTTGTATCTTCTATTATTATTACTATTTTATTTTCTTTTTCTGTCCTATTAAACTGTCTTTATCTCAACCCATGAGTTTTAGGTTGTTCCTGTGTGGCGTTCAGCTGCCTGCTGGGTTCAACCACCAGACTGACCTGTGTTCTCCTGGTAGGTTCAGTTTCTGAACCATCGCTGCAACACCCCAGTGGCCACGGAGGCTTTGCCATTCCCTGCTTTCAGGCCAAGTTTCTTCCAGCTCTCCCCAAGTACTCAGAGACACGGAACCACTTCTCCATTTTTAAAGAAAGTTCTTTTAAGAGTAGTCAGACAGTAAAAACAGAACCAAGTCTAAAAAAAACCCCTTGAAATCACATCCTCCCCTCCAGATACCAGTGTAACAAGAAAAATCCAGCTACGAAGTAAGTACGCAGACGCACAGTAGGTTCCACTGCTCTGCTGACTTCTGTATAAATTCTATTATGTTTGCCATTAGAAACGGTTCAATTTAACAACACTTTTGTATCCATCAGCAAACAGAAATGACCATTCTTTTCATTCTTTCACTCTTGCTTAGAGGTACAAAAAAAACCCAAACACACAAAAAACCCAACAGATTACTGATCACCACATAAAGCTATAACTGTATTTTCATTTTCTCTTACATTCACCAACAAGCCTCCCAAACTCAGTAGACCATTTTCTCAATATTGGTTTTAAAACAACCTGGGAGAAGAGAATAGCAAGCTATTCACTTGGAATGCCTTTGGCGTGAAGAGCTGTGCTCTTGCTGTTTCCCAAAGCCCTGTTCTTGGGCTGGTGGGCACCATCCTGTCCCTTGTCCCCAGTCTCTGTGCCACCATCAGGCAGCGCAGCACTGAGAGCCTGGGGAAGCTTGTCCTCCCAGCTCTGAACAGTACACAATATGATAGCCGAGCCGTTTTTATTTCACTACTGTTCAAGCATATGTAAATCTGTGAGTAGGTAGACAACATTATTATATCATCACTGTCTTCAAATTTCTTTCTAAAAAGATCTTCAGCTTTCAAACAGAAGGCTGTTGTGTCACGGATACCTCGTAAAAGTGTCTCGGTACAGATGCACAGCTGGAAGAAATGTTGTCTTTTTATAAACTTAACAATGTGGCTGATGACAGGACTCTACCAGGTACGACTGTTCGTTTTAAGTGCTGCATTTTTCTACAGCCATATGACTTCATACAGTATTCCTTTCTGCGCATGAAACAACAATCTGTTCACCTCCATCTGCCAGTATTCTTCCCTTTCCCCTGGTACATTTTTCCAAGAGGTGCTGTGTTCCAACAAGTATGTGCAAGCACTAGGAAGAATTTACACCAGCACAGGCTCCTAGACTGCCTCAGGCACTCCGGTGCTAGTTAACACATCTCCTTTTTAAAATTAGCTGCTAAATAGCAGAAGTGGTAGACAAGCTCATCTCCTATATAAGCCCATGCACTTCAATGTCATCTGAAGTAGCTGAGAAATATTCACTTGTTTGGATCCCTGCCCGTGAGCAAATAGAATGAATACTTCAACTTCTCAACAGTTTATCCTGAAGAAGAATAACATCTTTTCACAAGTTGAAAAATGTCCTTTCTTGCATCAATCGAGAGTTATGGCTACAGCTGAGATTGGAAATGACTATAGTTAAAAACTAGTAAGTTCTGTCCTCTTCTTGTTTAATAAATGTAACCATTTCCATAACGAGAAACAAATTTTAAATATAATCAAACTGATCTCCAAATACGTGACTAACAATAAAAGTCGTTACACAGACTCGTATCAACTCCAGCTGAAAGTCTGTATATTAACATATTTATGAAGATGCTAGAAACGCTTTCAGAATCAACACACTGACTGTGCCCACAAGACAAGTTGCTTTTTGGAAACGTCCCCAGCAAACAGCCCGTAGCTTTATACGGCAACTCATAAAACCTGCACATAGCCCAGCTTGGGCTGCGGTTGCCCGTGCACACATCCACTAAGAGGTGATTTAGAAGATGAGCCATTCACACTCACAAGGACAAATTCCTACTGTTTTGACAACAAAGATATTTTTTCCACTACTCAGATCTTCATGCAAATTACACAGGACAGTGTGATTTTAGCTTTTGAAGTAGCACTGATACTTTTTTCTTGTTAAAAAATTGTATTCATCTACTATGTCCAGCAGTGCAGAGCCAAAGTGTGTAAAGGAGAGACTGTGGTGGCATAGAGCAAATACGATGTTTTTTTCATGGTGTTCTTATTAATCACAGCAGGTACTTTTTTTGAATGGCAACTACACAAAATTAAATGCTGTTACCGCTCTTACGGTTGCACGCGTAACAAAACTTACAGTTCACAGGCACTTGGCAGAGATCATCACACACTCTAAAAAACTAAAACTAATACCTTTATTCCCATCATTTCCTTTCAACAAGATGGATTTCTGTACACCAGATCACAGGAAGGTAACAAGAAAGCTCATGGCAAGTAAACATCAATGTAATTACCTTGTACCGTAGTCTGAGAGTCAGGAAACTGCCCAGATCTCATCCAGCAGCACAACATTTGCTCTAGACCTGCTGCGCTGGCTTCTCCTCCTTCCCTTTCTGTCCCCGCTCCCATGCAGCAACCAAATAGCCTACTTTAAAAGCATTACAGGACAGCAGGTTTTCTTCATACAAATTAGAGATAGTTTCACTAGATTATCAAGGATGATCCATGAAATCTGCAGTCCTAAGAAAGTAGCACATGTGCTAGATTACAGACCGCTGAATTTTGCTCAAGAAGACATAAAAATGATTGAATATCAGCATTTTTACATGTTGCAGTAGAAATGCAACCTGCTAGGTTCTTGTTTTGACTAATACTACCCAACTCAAGCATTCACAGCTGGATTTTTCAAAAGAATGACTAGATACGCTTTCACTGACCTCCCTCCACCTAAAGGGCATGAAAATCATTACCGCCTCTTGGGAGAAATAACGGCTGTACCATTCCAGCATACTAAACGAGAAACAGCCGTTCTTTTTGTCCACTCCTAGAGCACAATGCCTATTGACATTCTAGATAATCATGATCATCAGCTTTTGGGGTTTCACAAAAATGAAGTACTAGCCTCTAGAAATAGGCAAGAGGTGATTCTTTTGCATCCCGGCCAACGCAGTTTGTAGGCAGCCTCCAATACCAGATTAGCTGTAACTAGGGTGAATTTAATTAAGATTGTTACTACGTAGACACTTATAATTAGGAACATTTATTTCCCTTTTGATTAAGTCTTACTACAAACCCATCAATTCTGAAGGGTGATGTACCATAATTTACAGTGCGCGTAAAATGTTCTTCTATCTGCTGTGCTTACAAGGCACTTTCCAAATCTGTAGGAAAATCCCACACAGTCCAACACCAGACATAAAGAAGAGCAGAGAGACATCAATAGAAGAACAAAATATTTTCAATTAAATCAGAAAATTGATAGATTCACTGCATCTTTTCTGTATTTCCCACATCATTAAATGAGGTCCCAGAATCTCCCAAGAAACTACAACTCATATTACAAAATACAGCCACATTGGTAATTTCACACAGCAACAATCGTAGTAAAGCCAAGTCTAAATAGCGACATCTACACATACTGGATTTGAAGCTCAAGCAAGAGGAAAAATAGTGATGTCCAAAGAATGAAATTACACAGATGTAGCATAAGAGATTTACAGCAAGGCAAATCCTGTTATTTAAAACACTGCTACAACAACTACGTTCTATTCAGTGCAGCATCTGAAAAAAATGCTTTTGCTAATCCTAGTTGTTTGACATGGTTTAGCTTTTTAGAACAGCAACAATCCAGCTTTTTACATTTTATTTAAGGTGTAAAAAAGATCTATTTCATTTTTTAAAAGGCAAAACTCCTTAGCGCATGAATTACTAGAATGTTGACAGATTTACAGTAATTAACTTTTCATCTCAAAACTTAGTCATGCATTAGAGAGCTGCTGTATTTAACTGTTTAATATACATTTTCAGTATTAAGAGCAGACCAGTTTCAAACAACACGAAGATTTTGTATATGTATGCTCTAGAGAGCTAGTTCTAAAAAAGCCCCCGGGCTTACATTTTCCTCCTTCTCAACTGTCAGCATCAACTTTCTTAAATAGGAGTCAAAATAAGGAATTCCAGAAGAAGTCCCAGTTCATGTCTCGTTTTCTGCAGCAACGTGCTGAGGTGGGTAGAAGACATGAAACATGTGAGCAGCAACAGGGGAGGATACGGTACGAGCTGGTTCTATAAATAAGACTGCAATATCAGTCTAACCTACAGCAAGTAAATATTCTTTAACAGCACATGATAAGCACTATGAGAAATTCTGTCCCCTGCTGAGACTTAGAAAATCCCCAGATCCCAGAACACAAATTAAAATGGAGACTATCACAAACATGACTACCTGCCCCTTGCATAAACACGTTATAAAGCTGATCCACGTATACATGGAAGGCTACGACCTCTTTTCCAAGTTCACTTTTCTTACTTCAACTCCCTGCGTCCAGTTCCAAGTTAATTTTGATTTTAAACCACTTCAACATAACCGTTCACACCATCACCATAAAACAAAAGGTTAATTTAATACTCTTTCAATATTAATAGTGAGTAGTTTATTCTTGAATGGTTGAACTTACTATGCCTGCATGTGGACCGGACTACTGAACATAAAGCAGATTTACTCAAATTAGGACCCTCATAGGCACTATTAAAATAACTGGAAAAGGCTACAGATGACAATTGCATCTGCTTAATGTATAATCCTCTGGCAAATGTAAAAAGCAGAGTTCAGAAACGCAAACAGCAGGAACAGCCATTTGAAAGCCCTGGGTCGGGAGTGAAGCGGCGATGGCAGCGAGGGCGGGTGGCAGAGCCAGCTGAGCTGCACCCCTGACCATTTTCTTCTGCTTTTCCTCTGAAGTGGAACGAGAGAGCGCATGGAAAGGTCATGTGCAACCGCTAGAACTCAGCCGAATAAAACCACCCAGCGTGGTTTCCGTCCATACAGCGATGCTGACACCACAAACACTATGCAAACTTTAGCATTTGTCCTTCATCTGGCTACAAGTAGATGAGCACTCAGCCCCTGTGCCAAATGTGACAGCTCATGCGGAGAGCTGCTGCACTGCATTAAATGAATGAAAAATTCAACTCCTCCTGTGCTGACTGGTGTTTGAGAAACTGTTCATGTAAATAATCAGAAATTAATGCATCTTTAGGTTTTGATAAAACATGCATACAATGACAAACCCCACAGCAACACAGTGCCTTATTGATGTTGTATCGCTGAAGATTGCAGACCATATCCTTGTATTAGTACCTATGTTTTTAAGAGGCAGATTACATTTAATATGACAAAGCATTCAAACAAAATGGAAGAGAGATTCTTGACTCATCATAGACAGATTTCCTAGCATCCTGCATTACTTCTTGTATGCAAACTGTTTTGGTTTTGCTTTTGTTCCCCCGCCCTCCCCACAACTGCTAAACATAGGCTTATTCACTTCATTAGGTTAAATTTTTAAATACCCATATATAAAAATACAATCACGATCGGGTGCATTTCTAATATACAGATCATTCATCTGCCGAAAAGGTAACACCCTAAAAATGGTTCATGGAAAGAAACCTACCAAACAATAAACTGATCACTACTCCCACTTCTGGAATCCTCAACACAGATATCAGAGATGTGACGACAGATGAAGAAGGAAAAGGTACTCACAAATAACACCTTCTGCAAGCCATCCTTCAATGTGCTGTGGATTTGGTATTTATATTTTCTTTCACGCAATCTGAGGTAGAAAAGCTCTTTCTTAAGGAAAAAAAGAAATCACATTCACAGCTTTTGCATGTTCATTCACCATCAGCCACGGTGGAACATCACAGATAAGTAAGCTCGTGATGTAACCAGCATCAACACCGCATCAGATAAACCCAAAGGCTCTACGGGGTTATATTTTGCAAAGCCAAAAGGTTTTTCCCAGAGAGGAGGTTTAGCAAGAATAAACCAGCCACAGTGTTTTCACATTCCTGGTGGGTCTGCTTTCTGTTCCAGAAAAAGGTCCCAAATCTGTATTTATTATTAAACTTCAGCACCAAGAAAAAAGCAATATGCTTTCTCATTTGATATTTAGACTGAAATATAAAAGCACCAAATGTTGCATTTTCGAATGCACCATCTCTGTACGAACACTGTAGTACAGTCCAAACCAAGAAAAGGCCATTGGTCCTTTTATCTCCATGGTAACAGCAGCATCTGTGAAGACAAGCCGTATTCCCTCTTCACTGCACAGTCAATTTATAGTCACATACTATGACATAAACTGATAAGACAGCAAAGCTAATCAGCAGCCAGGAGAAACAAGAACCAAAGTACGAGATTAAGCTCTTGCTCAAGAGAATGTTCCTCTGTATATTGTAGTTCTGCTGTGAAAATTACAAAATGAATAACCAGATCAAGCTGTTCTTTTGAGCTGATCCAGGTTGGGAATTTGCAAATTTCCCAATTTAGCTAACAAGGATATTTGCTGAGTATTTTAGAGAATTAGCTTCTTGTTTAAAACTCCCGTTCTACCCTACAACGTTTTCTTTGCAAAAAAAATACTGAAGGATTATTACTTAAATATTTCTCTTTTCCCTTCAAAAGACTTGCCATCATCAATAGCAAGAGCCGAGTGAGAAGTTTCACAACTCTACAAACTACTGCCCTCCCACCTCTCCCCATTTACCACCGTCAGTGGTGCAAATATTCCAGCAGCACTATGATTGAGCACGAACAGTCTGTGTCTCCAGGGAAATGACCACAGGTACAGGCCTGATGAGTCACCTAAACCTGCATTTCTTTTATTCCTGTCCACAGCAGTCCTTTGAAAAACAAAACAAACAACGACCACACCACATCAATTTGCTTTTTTCCTGCCCTTCCCCACTTCTTGCCCCAGCCCAATGCTCAGCACTCAGGTTATCGAGACAGTCAAGCTTCCTCCCTTGCTTCAACCAACACAATGACCATCTGCTTACATTATGAAGTGAAACATATAGCAGAAGACACTGATGAGAGCAGCTCATTGCCATGCGCAAGTGACCAGCTCATAGCTGTTCATGGCCAGTTGCAATATTTCCAGAATAAGAGAGAGCAGGTGGTCAGCCAAATGCTACCTATCATGGCATTGCCTGGGAAGTTCCCCAGGCTGAGGAGAAGCATGAACTGCCAAAAATGCTGCTAAATAATGTACATTCACAAAAACAAACAAACAAAAATCATAAGGTAGGAGTTATTCTGATGATGCTTGGTCCAAATTGATTTGCATACAACTATCTTTTGTGTCAAAACACCCTAAGGTGCTCCCTTTTGGTCGCTCATCTGCCCCAAGCTGAATTGTTACACACAAGTTCCTGCTACACTGGAAACCAATTAAAGAATTGAATCTAGCAGCCGTGCACTGAGGTTTACCTGCTCAGCTTCACCTTCCATCCCGACAAAAGTAAAATAGATGATCATTTGTAGAATTGTCAGGGTAGCCACAGCTCTGGAATAGCATCACTACATGTTAGTGCTACAGCAGCGCAATAGGAAAAACCACAGTGGGGAAAGAAAAGCCCCAAAATTCTCAATTCCCCCACATCATCGGCCTGTAATGCTTGGATACTGCACCAACAGGTACTTAACAAGTATGCACTTCATAGAAGCTACATTTGTCTAAACATAAAATTGATGTGGTGCTGCCCCAGGCAGCACAAAAGGAGTGAACTACACAGAATCTGGCGTAATGTGGCAGTTCCTACGTAGCTTTGTTTATCTAGCTCACAAAAGCTTCACCGTGAGCTTGAGCCTGTAACTCCAGCTCACATGGGCTCACAGCATCATCAGGGCCCTTAGCAAAACAACACCATTCCATAACGAAGGCCTGATTTGAAGCATCCATACCTTGAAACACACATCAACAACACTGCAAGACATTAATATGATTACTTGGTATCTGCTAACTTGGCAAGTTAAATATCTTTCCCACAAATTAAGATAATTGACAAAGATACAGATTTAAGACAAGTGGGTTTTCTATCGCACTGGACAGGCTGAAGGTACCTTCCCTTGCTCCAGAGCAGCTTTATAATGGTTCAAACACTGCCTCATTTTTAGCAGGTACCAAATACAAAGCACTGAAGAAACACTACAATTTTAAAAGGTGCTTACGTATAGCGAAATTGCACATCACAGCCAAAACCCTCTAATAGCAATCAATACATCACGCAGATACCTGCCTGCTAAGAAAATAAAACTGTTCCATAAAGAGCCTCATAAAACAGCTTTCCAACACACTGTAAAGTCAAGCAGCTCGATCGCCGCTGGTCTTTGAGGCAGAGAATATATAAACTGTCTCGTCAGCTTGGTTTGATACTTCTGGGTTTAAACCCAGCTTCTACAGATACCTGGCACTGAAGCACACAAGTTGAATGAGAAGTGAAGAACAAGTTACACAGGTATTCAGAAAGGTGCTCTCTGCATGATAATTGCTCCAGATCAAGGAGGAAACACTCCGGTCAGGTAACTTCATTTATTAGACCTGTGAAACAGTTAATCATTTAAGCTATTTTTTGATAAGCCCAGTTTTGAAGAATACGAAAAAAAGACTAACAAGTGAAATCCATAAGCAAAAGCAAATTGCACAGGACAGATGCATTATCTAGAATCCAGCCACGTTAACGCTGCAGAAAGGCTCTCAGGAGCTGCGTGCAGGTGTAACTCGCTAACCGCACAGGTTCAGAGCTGATGCCCACGGCTTCTTCACTTGCCTTTCCTACAACAGTTCTAGTATCAAACATACCCCAAAGCAGCAATACAGCAGCCATTTCTTCATATAGGAAAGATGCATTAGAAATGTAACAGCTATTCCTCTCTAGGCTGTAATGAAAGCCATTGAAATTTTAAATTTGACAGAATAATAGTAATGAAGCTTTTGTAGTGCGTAGCATTTTTTTCATGTTTTTGGTACAAGTTTGCAGTTTGGTTCTAGTTTTTGTATGATGTGTCCAGATACAGCGATAACTGGAAAAAAAAAAAAAAAATACAACACACTATCTGGCTCTAAATTCATCTGAGCCCTTAGGGTTTTATTCAAGATTCTAGACTTTCACAGTTTGTGTTGCACCATGCGCTCAGACTGCCTTCTGAGCCAACATCGCTTTAGTTCACTGTCTTCCTCAGTTCTCCCCTAAAACAATACGAAGTTGGCCTGATGAGTAAGCACAGGATAAAGTCTGCCCACACTTGTATCTTAGCAGAATGAATGAACGTGTTTTACAATTGATTGAATACTACAAAGTGAAAAGTTAGTAACTACACAGGCTATTTAGCCATGGCTTTACCTTGGAAGAAAGCCTTTCCTTCATAAGGAAAATATAGTAAGTAGGACAGAACTGGGAACATGAGGGTTGCAGCTTTCCCGGGCATTACAAAGTCTGCTCAGCAAGATACCAGCACAATCTGGTTCTCAATGCCCCTGCGTGCAAAAACATTATCCCAATGAGTTTGCACTCTAGAAGTATTAAATACCAAGACTCTGACCCAACTGAAATGATTGGGAAGAACTCTCATGGGCTTCAGCAGGGGCAGCTTATCACAACAAGCTTTTGGTTCTACTCAGTCCTACCAACACCAATAACCTGCAAACACCAATAACCTGCACAGCCAGTGAACTGTTTCCAAAATCCATTTTTCTCTGCTGAGATCTGTTCCTTCAATTACTGCCAAGAATAAGCAGGTCACCGGAGCAGTATCAAACAACATCACATCGGACAGCTTCTGCGGGATCATCCGCACCACAGCTGACACTTACTTACAGATCAAACCCACTCTCTGCTACTTGCTGGCTCATTGATTTTAAATGAAGGCCTGAATTTACCTGGAATGTTTCGGGGTATGCTTTAATATGTCTGTCTTTAAAAATGTAAGTACCAAGTGGCTTGGTGACAGTTACATGTACAGGGGTGGGGGGCAAAGCTGACAGCCGTGCTGTTTATATGAGCAACTGGTAATCTGAGAAAACACAAAGGTTGTTTTTATAGGAAAACACCAGCCACGGGAACCATCCCCATGGCCAAACACCGGCCACAGGGGCCCAGCGCTCTTTTGTTAAACAGAACGTGTTCTCAAAGTAGCGGTGGAAAAAGGTGGTTGTTACTCATTACTTGATATACATTTGGTTGAGCCGAATTTTCTTCGCAATACTAATCCTATCCTTTTATACTCTGAGCTTAATATACAGATGCATTTACCTGTTTTATCTTAAATACTCTCTATTTACCATCAATCTAGTTACAAGCAGTTATTTAACCCCATACTTTTCCCTGCTGGCGTTGGCTGCTCTGCTTCAGAGGCAAGTGGAAGATACTTCACCAAATGAAGCCTCAGCTGAACATCAGTTCAGGAGCTGCTGAATTCATTTGCTGGCTCTCATGACAATAAAACAAGTGTTAACTGTTACTGGCAGCAGAACCAGGTTCTGGGAAAAACTGTATGTTATCACTCACAATAAATTCTTTTTCTACTTGTAGACTATTAAAATGTCTTGTTTTCTGCTCAGCAACTTAAACCTTAAGAACCTGCTTCCTTTTAAGTTATGCTTAAGAACTCTGCTAAAATAAGGCTCTAAATAACTATTTATACCTCCTCCCACTCTGCAAAACAACTTCTTTCAAAAGGAAGTCTACAAACCCAAGAAATCTATCCTTCCCAAATCAAATAATTTTGCAAGCCTTCAGTCAGTCCTAACAGATACTTCCACTTAGAACACACTGTATTAAATTGAGCAACTTCAACCCCTTTATTAAGACAAGCTTATTTGACTACAGACACATATATATGGTGAGTAGCTCTCAGAACCCTTATTTTCCATCCCCTTTTTGGAATCTCTGTTTTGTGCCAGTTTTGCCCCATTCCTTACACTGCATGTGACTCTGGAAACAGAATCACCTCTTTAAAGCAACCCAAACTTTCACTTAACAAACTGGTATATTTTAAATGTAAGCGTTATAACAGCAACCTTCTCTAGGCACTTAGTATGCCCACAAAAGATGGTAAACACATTATATATGTTACTTGCTGTACTTTTTTTCCTTCTTGCCTTTCCAAGGATTTTGTTTGTTTGCTTTAAAGAAAAGCAGAATACGCTCAATACCTGATTTTCCCTGTGTATATACACACCCTCGATACATTTTCATTTCAACTATAGGATTGTATTTCTTTCACTGCAGCAAATACAGTGAAGGGTGAGAGAACTCACGTACCACAGGAAAAGCCAGGTGAATCACTAATGTCCTCCCCTCACATGCAACGTTAGCAGAATAGAACCTTTCTTTGCACAAAACACAGCAGAAACTGTCTGTGGCGGTTGTTTTTGTGATGTGTGTGTGCTTTGTGGTGTATTTTGGGTTTTGTTTGGTTGGTTTTGGTTGACCTTCCCAATTCTGTGCCTGCTTCAGTCCCCACATAAAGCACTTTACAGTAGGCTCAGACAACCCTATGGGTCGAGTTGCTTTCTTAATCAAGACGCACATATGGCTTGTTAGGGGAACTATTTTCCCTGCAATATCTTATGAGGCACAATCCTTAACAAGGTAAGAAAGCTTAATTGTATTCACTCCATGAGCTACAGTCCAGTACAGGTACTTCCAGCTCAAGGTTGCTCATGACATCGAATGATTTCTGCTAAAGAGCAGGAGGATCTGAAAATTAAATACTAATTAGCCAGAAACGTTTCAGAAGAGCTGCAGTTCACAGCATCTGTGCTGCTTATGTCCACTGGTAACAAACACAATGACGCTTGAACTACAAAGCAAAAGATGCATTAGAAGCTACAAAAGCTTAAAAAATCTCAGTGACTACCTGCCCCACTGAAACAACTCCTTGTCTGCATATTTTCTATTGGAACATTTAATTTTGGAAGTGAAATCTATAGAAAAATTAGTATAGTGCTGCTGACAACAGTTCCGATCAGTTTGGAAACTGCATCCCAAGTTTTCAGGTAATCCAACCGCATTGGCAAAAAACTGGTATGAAGAAACGCGTATAGAGATATGCTGTACTCGACTCTGTTACCTGCCATTGCTTTTATAACCAAATAAGAGATGCATGCACTCTGACACCGGGTACAAAATCCCTTAGTCTTCATATGAGACACTCAAGTCAGTTTATTCAGGTAACATTGCTATTTTAAATAATTATCCATGATCCTCATCTAACAGCTGAAGACAGAGGTTTTGAAATATCCACACGCACCACGACATACAGATTCACAACTAGCACTTATCACTCCAGCACAGGCCTCTAAGGGATAAACATTTAAGCCAATAAGTAGCACTGTTGGTTTTGTGGTGTGGTTTTCTTTGGTTGGTTTGGGTATTTTAACACATCTTTTAACATCATTATACATTCAATTATCAGAAACTCCGTGGTCTCTGGCAGAGAAATAACAACTGAGTAATTATTTTTAAGAGCTAAAGACTACCCTATAGTAAATATTTATGTGATAAATTAGTGACAAAAAATCATTCTGCAAAATCAAACCACTAAAATTCCATTAAGCGGCCTTTTGTACCATCCTACAGGCTTGATTACTCCCAGAACATAGAATATGAGATTATTGTTAGGTTTAGGTGCAAAATTATCTGAACAGCTTCAAACTACCCCACAGCCTTTGGACCACATGAGCAGAATAGCACTTAACATAATGGCCGTCTATTACTTTCAGTTTGAACTGTGAAGAACTAGAATGGTTTGCTGACCTTTTTTTGTATCATTCTGCAGCTTTGGCCACATGCTGCTACTTCTCTTCTGCTTCCCCATCTATCTTTTTATGTTCTATATATTCTTGAAGCACATTGCAAGAAGTGCTACATCAACTGAGGGCTTTTCTGATTTTTCAGCAAGAACAGATTCTCTTCCAAATAGCAGACTTAAACTCTGCTTGATTGCCCGTAATTAGACACAATTATTACCCCAAGTGAGAATTCTCGGGACGAGAAGACAAACCAGCCATCCCCAGTCATTTCACAGCTGTGCATCCCAGCTAAAATTATCGCTTTAAAAATGAAACAAAGCATCGCAAGCAATTTTTGCAAGAACTGCAAACTTCAAGGTTTTACTTGAGATTAAGTTTCCGATTTTGTCTCGTCTCTTCGTTATGAAGAAGAAAACTTGGGAGCCTGCAAACTGCTTGGAACCGTCCTCTGTCACTGTGGAAATATTTACCCCAGGCTCTTCCCTGGACAATAAATACACTACCTGTTCTAAACTTAAAAGACCTCAAATAGGCTATGAACGGAGAACAAAGAAAGTCTATAAAGTTACAGGCTTGAGTGTGATTAAACAACACACAAAACGCACAGGAAGAATCCAAGACGGAACCATTTCAGCCGTGCAAAACAAGGGGAGTGGCAGGAACACCTGAACCCAGCCCAGGAGCAGGTGCGGCCAAGGCCTAAGTGCAGCACTTTGGCCCCAGTCCCTCTCCTGGGCTTCCCAAGAGCAGTCACAGCCCCTGTCCTCTTTCAGAAAATACTCCACTGCTCCAATTGCTAGTTTTAATTTGACATATTTATTGCCTTATTAATTATATAATATAAGTACAACTTATTTGTTCAGATTCATTCGTTTATCATTTGGATGACGAAGCTGAAAATGCAAAAGCCAGGAAAAATTCTGCTGCATGCACCTTTGAGAATGTGGGGATGATACATATACAATAGCAAGTCAGTATCAGCAGCAGAATGAATACTAACGAGCTGGATGTAATTAATGCCTGCAGATCTTCCACTCTCTAAGTAAAGCTGTATCTGTCATCAGAAGATGTTTTACAAACATTAGCAAAGTAATGGGCAATGTAGTACATCATGTGAGAAGAGATAAAAGAAAGAAGTGCCTGTCTATAGCTCAGGGTATCACAATTCACTGGATACCACACATGTTTTTATTCTTCAATACATATTTCTGACCTACCCCAGAATTATTAAGCCATTTACCCAACAATTAACTAACCCAGGGCACCTTGTCAGAAAAGTATTCAACTGGGCTACAAATAAATGTTAACAGTTCAGAGGTATTTCCTACATCCTTCATTCATATTAATCATGCATTTTATTCCTAGATTTAACCTCTGTTCACTTCAGCTGCTATTCAATGGATCCCGTATAACACAATGACATTAGCATTATTTTTTTTAATAATTTCTACATAAAAATAAACTGGCATTTCATTATTATTTCTTAGCATTTGTTTACTGTGAAGACGTTTTGATTATTTTGTCCTTAATTGTTTTCATAAAAATCCAGCTTAATAAGCATTTTAGAGGGAGGAAAAATTGGAAATTAATGGTAATTTAATTATTTTGGCAACTAGAGCCGTGGCAAATTTCACAATAAGGGCCTTAGACTCAATTTTAGTGACAAGGCTAGTTAGAATATTTACCCCAGAATTATTAGCTAGATGCTCAGTGGATCAATTATATCAATTAAACAGACAAGACTGAAGACAACTTATATCAATATACTAATAAAAACTCCAATGCCACCTCTCTCCCCAGGGTCAATACAACCCAAAATCCAGCTGGGTATTTCCTGGATGCATTGCTCACTGAAGCGCTAAGTTATTGCACTTCCAACGTGCATTCGATTTACATTCACTACAAGCTTATAGAAGAACCTGAGGAGCTACTACGGCAACCCCAGCGGAGCTGGGGAGTCCTGGGTGACCCCGCTCCCCAGGAACGCCAATTACTGCAATCAAGCTGCTTTTGGGAAACCACGGTGGGGAATTTGCAAAGCAAGAACAGAGCTGCACCATCAGCTTTGTTGGGGTATTTTTCTACCCTCCTCTTCCTAATCAGCTTTAATACCGCTATATGACTGCTACATAGCTCATCCCAACGTCGCCATCAGGACCTGGTTTCCTGTGCCAGAAGTGATACATTATCCTTGACATCTCTAAGTCATGCATTTTATTTATTAGTCTTTAAAATTTCTTTCCAGCTTAGAGGACTGTCAAAGGGATTTTTTAAAAACATTCAGTAGTTTTGGGAATGGGAATGTGCACACTAGTTTGATGCTGTTTGGTGATGGAGTGTCCATCAACCGAATGATATCAAATAAGAACATTGCATTGAAGTGATTGATGCTGAAGAAATGGAGAAAGAGAGCAGTTCATTGCAAGCCTACACTTGAAGTTATAACTTACAGAGGGAGAGCAATGCATCATCCAAAGGGGATTTCTTGAAAGAAAAGGCCCATCAATATACAGCATGCATATAGAACCAACACAACAGGCAATACAACTTCTAGAGAAACCGCTCATAAAAAACCATCCATAATATTCCCATCTGCTACCTGCAGGGGAAGTAAGGGGCTCAGCTATTTCAAACACATACAGCTTCATAGCTGCATCTGCAGAATCACGGCAGACTTAGGACAGGAGCTTTGTGACAGTTTTAAGACAATGGAAGTTTAAAAAATCCACTTCAGGGCGTCATGTATTGCCCTAAATATTCAAAAGCAGCAATATTCAGAGTACTTATTGTTCCTTACATTCTCATTTGAGATGAGTCAAGATTAACGCAAGAATCCAAATGCTTCAAAGCATGCTTCATTCAGAGGCCTGAATAACAAACTCGCAATACTCTGACATGAAATAGCAATCAAAACACCTTTTCCCCACAAGGAAATCCCACAGCCCAGCAACACCCACCAAACCAGCCTTCCTCCTTTTCCTCAGCACGGCCTTTTCTGCTTAACATATGCCCAAACTTTGCACAGCAGAGAACTAATTTAGTACTTCTAAAGGGAGTGAAGAGACAACTAAAGCTAAAACTTAATATAAGATCTCAAACCAAAAGGCCAGCAGGTCTCTAAACTTCCTTTCCACAAGTGTTTCACTCCTACATATATACACATATATATATATATATATATATATATATATATATATGAGTTTTACTAATAGCTTTTTGGCTACAAGTCAGGTCAAATTATAGAGAACTGTAGGCATTGGTAACTGTTTCAATATTCTGGATTTTCCTCGCTATAACAACACTCTGGTGTAGGATTCCTTTTACTACCCTTTTTGGTCTTCCACAACTTCTGTTCATTTTCATAATGCAAAACATGATTTGGACAAAGTAACTAGTAAACTACAACTCCCAGCAGCGCCTTGAAACATGATTTGTTTTTCCACTACAACTCTTCAGTTTAAGTTAAGCTTAGCTCTAAAAAGCATGCAGGTCTCAGAAGTACAGAGTAGCGTCCAAAACACTTTCAGAGAAAAAAAAAAATCCCAAACAGGCATTTTCCTTGGTGGGTTGGTTTTTGTGCTGTGTACGCTGGCTCTCTGGTGCTTCCAATATAGCTACAGGCACGGATGAGATACTATTTTCTTTGGTGAATTAAAAGCAAACAAAAAACCACACAGAATCCCAGGATGTCAGGGACTGGAAGGGACCTGGAAAGCTCATCCAGTGCAATCCCCCCATGGAGCAGGAACACCCAGATGAGGTTACACAGGAAGGTGTCCAGGCGGGTTGGAATGTCTGCACAGAAGGAGACTCCACAACCCCCTGGGCAGCCTGGGCCAGGCTCTGCCACCCTCACCAGGAACAAGTTTCTTCTCGTATTTAAGGAGAACCTCCTGTGTTCCAGTTTGCACCCATTGCTCCTTGTCCTATCATTGGTTGTCACCGAGAAGAGCCTGGCTCCATCCTCCTGACACTCCCCCTTTCCATATTGATCCCCAGGAATGAGTCCCCCCTCAGTGTCCTCTTGTCCAGCTCCAGAGCCCCAGCTCCCTCAGCCTTTCCTCACACGGGAGATGCTCCACTCCCTCCAGCATCTTGGTGGCTGCGCTGGACTCTCTCCAGCAGTTCCCTGTCCTGCTGGAACTGAGGGGCCACAACTGGACACAAGATTCCAGGTGTGGTCTCCCCAGGGCAGAGCAGAGGGGCAGGAGAACTCTCTGACCTACTGACCACCCCCTTCTAACCCACCCCAGGTCCCATTGGCTTCCTGGCCACAAGGGCCCAGTGCTGGCTCATGGTCATCCTGTTGTCCCCAGGACCCCCAGGTCCCTTTCCCCTACGCTGCTCTCTAACAGGTGATTCCCCAATTTATACTGGAACCTGGGGTTGTTCCTGCCCAGATTCAAGACTCTATACTTTCCTTTGTTCTATTTCATTAAATTTTTCCCTGCCCAGCTCTCCAGCCTGTCCAGGTCTCTGGATGGCAGCACAGCTTCCAGTGTCAGCCACTCCTCCCAGTTCTGTATCATCAGCAACTATTAACTATCCATCCTCTCAAGGTTCTTCTGCGAAAACCTTCACAAATAAAACACTTGCATGTGTGGAGTTCAGCGTATAAAAGAGAGCTGTATTCCAGTTTGCACACAGCACATTCATTTCCTCACAAGGGCCACAGAACACATCCTTGTAGACGCTCAAGTACCACTTGGCAGCAGTTCCCGCTGGCCGGGGCTGGCGCGGCAGAGGCGGCGGATGGAGCAGCTGCTCGCCCGCAGCCGCGGGACCCGCGCCAGCTTCTGCTCCAGAGCTGGAAACCGGCCACGGGCCGCACGCGCCCGCTCGGGACCCGCTCCAGCCGCTCCCCGTGACCTTGGGAGCGCGGTACCAGAGCTGAGCTCCGCTGGGAGAATCCTAAAAACATCTTACACAATTGGGTTTGTTTGAAGACGTAATTTAGTGCATCTCATTTTTATTCATATTTGAAGCTGCGTAGCGTTCTTCAGTTATAAATATTAAAAGCAGATTTTGAAGTAATTTAAATGTCCGTTCAGACCAACACAAACAAGTAAGACGGCTCCTAGCAGGAATCTGCTGTTAAATGCACAGAAATGGGTCATTTTCACAGGACAGCGGCAGCAGGTTATTGCATTTTTATATATTGAGCAGTTCAACGTTGGGCAACATCTTTGAAAGTTTGAAGGAACAGGGTCAAGTCACGGAAATGTTCTTCTCCTTCTTATTATTATTTTACATGCAGAAATGGTTTGAAAAAAACTTCAGAAATTCTGCCGCTAAAATTCAGAATGATTGATACAGAAGAAATCCCGTATGATTATCCCATTTCAATTCTCCTCCACATATAGCAGCTACCAACTTGTTTTGATTAGTGCAAATAATATAAGAGCAGGGAATGAGATGCTGCCCTCCTTGTAGTTACTGAATAGCCAGACCAGATAGAAAATACTCAAAGAATTACTTTTTTCTCCCCATTTTTATTTTCTTTTTCATTATAGCTACAATATTAGCCACCCTAGGCTGCAGCAATGAAGCCACATTTTTCCCCTCTGTATTTCAGTATATTTCAAAACAGGTGCCTTTACAGCAATATTAATATTTCAACAGTAAAGTTGAAACAACAAACCCCAAACCACAAAAACAAACCAACAAAACCCAACCACCCCCCACCCCAACTTGTCCTCAGTTTTTAAAGATATCGGGAGCTAAGACGACACAAGTTTACAGATTGTATGTTCTTGAAAGCAGAAAGGAAAGAGACTTGGATACTCCGAAGCAGGATCTGCCTTTAATCCTGGAGCCGAGATCAGCCCCATATGTTGAATTTAGTATAGGCACCATAACTGTATATTTTAAGGTCTTTTCACAGGTTTTAGGGCATAATTAATGACACATTAAAATAGATTACTATGGGGATGTTTATTCAGCTCCTCCTGAAATTCAAAATAAGAACACTTTCAAAACAATTTTTTACATATAATATGCAATTCTGAGTATAAAACACAAAAATATGACAATTAATTCTGTCCATAAGCCTCTTGAACATAAATTTGTCTAAAATGATTAGTCTCTTTCTTATGCAAATGTCTGAAAACAGAACAGCGCATTACGAAGTCAGTTTGTTGTATATTCATGCACCCATTGTGGATTGCTAGTGACCACCCTCCACAGCAGCCACACCACCGAGGCACGTTTGAGTTCGGTGGTGTGAAGATCTAAACACAACCTAACTTTACCAGCTAGTATTGTTTTGAAAAAAATAATAAAATAGTGATTAAAATGCAACATTCTTGAACTTTGTCTCTAATACAGGCTGGAAGAATGAAGGTCTTGGCAAAGCAGTGTTTCCTGAGGACTCCCCAGCGCGCTTTACCAGCAGAGCCCACCCAGCACACCCCCACAAAGGGGAAAAAATACACCCCAAAACCAACACCAAACCACACCACAAACAAACAAACAAAACCCCAAACAAACAAAAATAAACCCTCCACATCAAAAGTGGTCTGACTGCAGTGTCGTCCTGCTCGGAGCAGCAGGTTGGAGCTGGTGACCTCCAAGCTCACTTTAACTCCAACAAGTTGGATTCCATCACACTCTGATACTTCCCCAGTTTCCAAGAACTCACAGTTCGGTGACTCCCCAGCCGCAGGAGCGTCATAGAGGTTAATAATCCTGGGTACATTTTTCTCCATGACGGTGTCTGTTGAATCTGTCTGAACTCAACATCAACTATGTTCTGTGCCAGAGTATGATAAAGGTTCATTATGCTTTACAGACAAAAAAAAACCCTAAAAAATTTCTATTTTCTTAATCAGCTTTCATTTTCTGCTCAGTAGCTATGGTCACGGGGATGCTGAATGCTTACTCTTAACTCTCTATAAAACCTGACTCCCTATAAAAGTCTCTTAGCTGTCTATGACACCTTTCCCCGGCCCCTTCGCAGGTTGGGGGGCACAGTGTGGTTCCCCATTCTTTGTGCAGAACCGACTCCTTGGGTCACTTCTGATCCCCTTCTTGTGTTTTACCACTCCACCGCAGTGCAACATCAAGATCAAGATTGCTTTCTTTGATAAGAAATGAAGAAAACTTCCAGCAAATAGCAAGAGCAGCTCTCTTGCCCCACAGAGTCACCCTTCTGGCAAAAAAAAAAAAGGGGGGGGAAGAAAATAAAATGTTTTTCATGGAAAGCTCAACTTTTTACTTCCTTACAGGAGAAGAATCATTGAAGGCTTATTAATAAAAATGATGGAAGGAGTTTTACCAAGCAGATTATCAGGTTGCAACTTGCAGCCTTAATCATCTTTGGAGGTCTCAGTGCTGAGGCCCAGGGCAAGGAGCCACCTTTGCCAGGCAAAAGGGAGACAGATGGTACCGGCGGCAGCGATCAAAGCTCCAGTAGGTAAAGCTGTTCTCTTTCCAGAATCATGCAGGCTGGTACGTTTGCTAGATGAATTTCAAAAAAGCATGCCTATTAATTCAGGTTTTGCAAGCCTCAGTAGTATATATTTTTGTTCTATTCAAAGATGTTTCCAGTATAAATAAATCAGAGTATTTTTCTTGCAGGAAACAAAGCTAATTGGCTTCCACTTCACTGAAATGGTAAACTGGGCATTTCTTGTAACATTTGCTCCAAAAAATACTATTTTAGGCTATCTTAAAATGGAACAAAAAAATTTAACCTAGAACTAACTGCAAATATATGAGAAGAACACTAGTTTTCTGACAATGCTAATATTGTTATGAAGTTGCTAGACATCTGACCACTCATCCTCACTAAAGAGCTATATCCAAGCATCATTTTTTTCTTTATGCTACATCTGATGCCCCCTAAAAATTAATTGGGAAAAAAAAAATCCTCATATTTAGGATTATATTTCAGACAATAATGCGGAGCTGCGGCATCCAATATTGCATGCTTTGTCAGAGCAGCATATTCTTCTGCCTTTGAACTGGCACAAACTGAGAACTGATACAGTTCGGTATGTTAACGCTCTACTAAAAGAACTTTAATGCCTGCAAGACAGTCACAATCTTCCAGTCTTGAAGGAGACGACAAAGATATATGCGGATTGCTTATCTAGGACAAAGCCAACACTTGCTAAGACTGCTGAAAGAAATCCGTGGCAAGAGCAAAGCCAGCAGGCTCCTGGGGCAGCTCAGCAAGCCACAGAAATCCTACAAAAAGCCTCATTTAGTGTGTTAGCGCAGAGGGTGAGCGGAATGAAGGTCACGGCTGGAGAGGGGAAGGCAAAGGATGAGAGCTGGGGCTTTTGCTTTTAAACCAGCACCGCATGCTCTTCCTCTGCCGTGTCTGCATGAACTGTGAGGCAAACTTAGAATAAAAAGTAAACAGAGAAAGTTTCATCACACAAGGCTAATGGGGTCAGTTTAGGCATGACACACGCCTTTAAAGCTTCAAAACTGCACAGCTCAGTGAGGAGTTTAATAGAGATGGGTAACAAGGATATTTTTAAGCAAACAGCTAAATATCTATGCCTACATACTTAAAACCAGGCCAATACTCTCCTGCCATAGGTAAGGAAAGCTTTCTGGAATGTTGGGTGCACAGCCCAACGCCTCACTGCTTGAACCCGAGTTCAGTATAAAGTGAGCTTGGGCAGAAAGGCAAAGGGACAAATAAAGGCAGCAGATATCAAAACTGGACATCGCTGGGGAGCATTCTGCCTACTTCAGTTCAGACAGGAATGATTTTGGCAAATGAAGAAACTTAAATACCAAGAGTGAGTCATCCATAGTAAGAAATACAACATACACAGCCTTGCCAGCAGCTCTGAGTCCATCTCTACTTTCTCAATGTATGGTGAGTGCTTTGCTTTAATCTGTAGCTTCTCGAGAAGGTATAATTAGCTAGAGACATAAGAGAGGCTTTTAAAAATAAAAAAGAGAAGGATGACAAGCTATTACTGTAGGTGGTTTAGACTTTAGTCTTTACTTCAAGCTGAACGTTGATGTAAGTGAAAAATAAATCTTAGCACTCCCTGAAGCGTTATTCCATGCCATAAAGTGAAAAAACTGCTTTTCTCACCCAGGGCAACAGGTGTGCCCATCACTGGCATGTCACAATACAATATAGATGAAGGTGCATTCCAGATACACTGAGCGAATAAGGCTGCACACATTGCAAAATGATTCCAAGTGAACCAGCTCAAGCTTTGTACACAATCAACATCTGAATTACCTTGTTGCTATAACAACGCGAATTGCCGAGGTGAAAAACCACAACTGCCGGTGGCTCCTTTGTGTAAATTGGCCCTTGTCATGTTGTCTGGGTAGCCAAACACAGCCCAAGTTTCACCTCCCAGGAAGGTGGTTTTCCACGTTCGCTCTTCCCCAGCAGGTGAAGGAAGAAGCGTGGGACCGCCAGCTGGCTCCGAAACCCGGGTTACACACCACAGAAGAAGAGAATGAACTTAGATGGGATCTCTACTATGTACAAGCCCAAGTAACCTTTGCTTCTCTGATCAGTGCAATGCATCTCACACAATTTGTCTTCCGAAACACATTTATAAGTAGATTTTAGACTGTAAAGCGTAACACCAGGTCTCTCTAACACGAGATGAGTCACTAAAATGACTCAGTTCTCACTTGCTCTCGTTATTCAGACACTGATACAATATGGCACTAGTCTGCCTTATTTAAAGCATATTTATAGAAGCCTGAGTCACTGACTAACAAAAACCACATTAGTTAGGAAGTCGGTGCACAAAATTCCAGCTCAGCCGAACACCAGAGGCACTGTGAAGATTTCACTAGTCGCATCGGAATCTACACTTACGATACAAAACTCCTTCAGCAATTCTTATGTATGTAGTTTTTCCTCCTCAAGGCCACATCTCTCGATGTGTATTTAGAAGACTTTAGATGTGTGACTTCAGATAAAAATGAAGAGCTTTTATTATTTGTCACTACTCTTCAACCACACACCCAGCTACTGCACAGAAGCTTTATTATGGGAATACAAACTATAAAACTGATTTATAAACCTGACAGTAACACAGTGTTTCCCTTCATGGTGTTACAAAGCATTTTGCTAAACAAACAAACAAAAAGTGGAACCTGCAATACTCCTTTGGATCACCTTCTAGATTAAAATAACACCTGTAAACTCCAAAACAGCAAATGCAGCTTTCAAAGTTTTCAGTGGCAATAACTTAACTCATAAAATGAAGGGGGCATTCATTCATAATGTGAAGCTCATTAGAAGTTAATGAAAACTTATGATTCCATTTGTGAAAAGAGTTGCTATAAATAAAAGAATACTGTGAAACAACACAGAATAAGAAGCGAACAAGTTGTCTAGATACATTTAGTATGACAAATACTACAACAGGATGGCTCATTCCAGAAGTCCAGCCTCTAAGAAGCACAGTCCCTGCAGATGGATGTTGCAAGGAGAAATTTGCGACAAATTCACAGAAAAGCTTTCCTTCTGTATTACCGAATGCTGTCCGGATGCAAAGTTTACACACACTTTTCCCTGCAAATCTGAAGAAAAAAACTCTATGTAACAAGTGTCAGTAGTTGCAGCACCATAACGTTTTCCTACCCAGATACTGACCCACTCAATGGAGAAAACTGGGGCAGAAGAAGGTGTTGGAGTTCAGTTTTGGTTGGGTTTCCTTTTGTTGTTTGTTTGTTTGCTTGAAACTTGCTTAGAGGCGCCCAGTACAGAGACTGTCTCACAACATTTTCAGTGCTATCTGCCTCCAGTAGAAAAGAAGAAATGAGGTTCTTTTTCTTGGTTACAAAATTAGAAATAAGGTCACGAAGGGGTTTTGTCTGTTTGTTTCTTCCACTGGACTCCCACTCTCCTTTCTCCTTCTGCTTTGAAAAGATTCAGATGCGGAAGCATTTTGTTCTAACAGAACCAATCCATGTACCAAAGTGCCTTTGGAGGTTTTTACAAGTACTCACTTTTCACCACTTCATAGGAAGTATGAAATTGCCAGATATTTTCAAATCAAAATGAAGCAAACCAGTGAAATCACATTATATCAGAAGAAACTTCTAAAACTGGTACAGGAGATATTGAATAACATAGATGTGACTTCACAGGAGAGACAGGGAATTGCTGAAGCGTTGGGGGTTTTGGAGGTTTTGTTGTTGTTTTGGTTTTGGTTTGGGTTGGTTTTGTTTGGTTTCAGTATTAAAAACACACTGTTAAATCAGTTATTTCTTTCAGCTGATTATTGAAGGCTGCTCAGTCAAGCCCATCTTCTTCAGAAGTTAAACAACCTGGCAGGTTTAAATAATAGATGTTTCAGATAAATATTTCCATCATCCTTTAAGCACTATTAAGTAAACCAACTTTTTTTTTCCCCTACAGAAATGGATCTTAACACAGTCTATATCAAATATTTTAGTCCACTAGTGAAAGGTCATTCGAAAAAAGAAAGGCAGCTATTCAGCAAAACATCCAAATATGAAGATTTAAAAGCCAGTCTGATTAACTAAGGGTTATTTATAGCGTACATATGTTTTAAGATCCAAAGTATCTTATTAAACTTTCTATGAGTTGACTATTCTCTTACATGAAGCATCTGCTGAAAGGAGGCAGAGGAACAGATTGTTTTATGGTAAAAACAACGTTACTTGAAGCACCACGACATTATAAATAACCCTTTTGATGAGTCAGCAGATGAGTCCGTTGTCTGTAGAAGTTTTGACGAGATCAAACTTTGAATGAAACGATTCTGTCAGCCAAAATGTTATGCTATTACTAGACACAGTCCATTAAGTTTTTGTATTTCATCAAGTCTTAAAAGTGAGTAATTCATGCCAGGTAAGGGGATCAGATTTACCCAGGCTGGCGGCCACCATGCCAGGGGCTGCATGTTTAATTCCGGGGGCTGGGGGCTTCTGCCAACGTCTGATTCCCGCAGGATCCAGGAGAGGGCAATGTCTGGCTTTGGAAAACATTCCACACGCTCTGCTCAGAGACACAGGAAAAGAAACTGTGCAAGCATGAATAAACAGTCGCGCCACTAGGAAAATCACAAGCAATATTCTGATAGGAAGCTAGAAAAGCATGATTCAGTGTCATTTTGCTCATTTCCAGACATTATTAGAGCTATGCAGAATAATGACATTTTCACTTCCCACTAAAAGATAAACCGACAAAATCCACCCAGCAGGGAAGTGCTTTATTGCCACTTCTATCAGCTGGCCAGAAGATCATCTACCAAGAGTTTCCAAATCCAAATATTACTTAGCTTGATGCAAAACCTTCTGGAAATGCTGTTATCCCAGCTCAGGACCAGCACTACCCCAGCACTTCATTGTACCCTTTGATGCCCTCACTAATACACTAGTGACCAGCAGGGAATGATGGATGGCGGCTCCTTTACAACTCAGTTCTTTGGAAGGCAGAGCAACCAGCTCCTACAGGCTCCTGAAGGTGGCTGGAACGGGCCCAGGAAGGCAGCGCGGAAGCACCAGTTGAATTAAGCACGTTCACTCACCTCTCATCAGTTTTGGGCACCCGTTTGGTCCTCCTCAGACACCCAGGACATTTGGAGCACGGCAGGGGCGGGGAAGTGATAACACTTGTTTAGAAACAGTAAGATCTGACTGATACTTTTTTAGTAAATTTGGTTGGGAAACTCTTAGGTCAATTTGGAAACTTCCACTTGAAAATACTATTAGAAAAACAGCAAGGAAAACTACAAAAGAATTTTATGAAGCCATTTAGAAATTCTCTTTTGTTGAGGTTTCGAGATGAAAGTATTTACAAAATTCATACAACTATAGGATTCCATCGGTAAATCTAAACTGCAGACTGAAGAAAGCCAAGAAACAATGGAAAAACTCCTGCTTTAAACCAGAACCAGCAGTGAGATCCAAAGGAAACCATCTAAACTTACAGTATAAGAAATTAGTGCAGCAGCCCCAGTTCTGACCTGCAGCAACTGATGGCTGGCGATAGCTGTGGGATTGGTCCAGTTTGTGATTAAACTTCTGAAAAATCAATCTTTCTGCTGTCTTTTCCTTCCAGGCAGAACAGTCTAGACATGGAGAGTATCAGATCTTGTCAGCCAGCATGGTTTTATTTGGGCTTTTTGGTTGGTTGGTTTGAGGTGAGATTTTGGTTGTTTTTTTGGCTTGTGGGGTTTTTTTGGCGGTGAGGGTTTTGTTTGATTGTCTTTTTTTTTGTTTAAAAAACATCAGAAACCAAAATTCTCAAAGGTGTGACTGCAGTAGAGTGCTGAAAGCTGCCTTGAGACATCACAATTGCTATAACTGCATCATAAAAATCGATCACTTTTCACAGCGCAATAACACGCCACAGTGGTGCCTTTGGCGCATTCCAAAGGCTGAAAAAGTGTTAAAAAGAGCGATGAACTTCAAATCATTAAGGTTGAATAAAGCTACGACATCCCCAAATGCAGCAAAACTTCATGTTTCAAATGTTTAAACCACACACATATGAAGTAACCATCCTCATCATCACTCATTTATTTACAATAGTAATTTACAATATTTCACTGTTATTCTTAAAAATTTGTTTACCAGGACAGAGAAGAAGATATTGCAGTTGAAAGGCATCATCAGCATTAGAAGAAATAGGCATGAACTGGCAAAGTAAGGACTGAAAGGAAATGGGAAAGTTTTAAGTTCTAACATAATCCTGACCTAGGCAAGGTGAGCTCCCTAGCCAGGCTTAGAAAAAAATCTACACAATAACTTCTAAGCAGAGCAGGGAAATGAACTGAAGAGTTAATCCTTGGGCGGAGTTAATTGATATGAAACAATCCGAGTGGGCTCTACCGTGTTTCCTTTCTTTGGAAAAGGGCCGTTAACCCATTACCAATCTCAAATTGCACGAGTGCCTCCCGCAGCGCTGGGGAGCAGCAGTCTCCCACATGCCAGCAGAAAATATTTCTTCACTCTAATTTATAATGAGCATTCACTGAAGTTTAAGTAGTAGGACCTCCCAGGTTTCTGCTGCATTAATATGAGTATCATAATTCAGGTTTTAGTTGCCAGCTGTTATTGTATTGGGTTCTTACCATTTTGTTGTGCCTGTACTGATCGGCATTGCTACTCATGTAAAGGAAAACAAAGTGCTGGTTTTCCTACAATTAAAAGTCCCTATTAACCTGTGTGCTGCCTCCTAATGCTGTTAGGGAACATCGGCTCTTCCTCCGTAAATATCTGCTGGTAATTGCTCTGCTGACTGCAGCGACCAAGTCTTGGGAAATCTGATCCTATCGCAAATGTTGGCTTCAGCAAAGCCCGTACAACTGTTCTGTTACAGATTCAAAGTACGGAACTCGGAGATAAAGGTGTTACACGGCAGACTGACAGACGGCAGCTTGTGCTCATGTTCTGCAGCCCGGGACACAACAGGCCAAGGTTTCACACGGGTGAAGTGTTAATGCACAGATCAGCGCTGGATCAGAACTCCAGCAGCAGCGCGGTGGGGCTGGCTTTCACAGAACCCCAGACTGTCAGGGATGGGAAGGGCCCTGGAAAGCTCATCCAGTGCAATCCCCCCATGGAGCAGGAACACCCAGATGAGGTTACACAGGAAGGTGTCCAGGCGGGTTGGAATGTCTGCACAGAAGGAGACTCCACAACCCCCCTGGGCAGCCTGGGCCAGGCTCTGCCACCCTCACCAGGAACAAGTTTCTTCTCATCTTTCAGTGGAACCTCCTGTGTTCCAGTTTGCACCCATTGCCCCTTGTCCTGTCACTGGTTGTCACCAGAAGAGCCTGGCTCCATCCTCCTGACACTCCCCCTTTCCATATTGATCCCCAGGAATGAGTCCCCCCTCAGTGTCCTCTTGTCCAGCTCCAGAGCCCCAGCTCCCTCAGCCTTTCCTCACACGGGAGATGCTCCACTCCCTTCAGCATCTTTGTTGCCCTACGCTGGACTCTCTGCAGCAGTTCCCTGTCCTGCTGGAACTGAGGGGCCACAACTGGACACAATATTCCAGGTGTGGTCTCCCCAGGGCTTTCCTTTTATCTAAGTTCACATAACTTAAAGCTTCACAAAGCCAGTGTTTTCCCAACTCCCTACAACTTTCTAAAACCAAAAATAGAACAGGAACATCACAGCTGGACTTGGCATTCACAGAGATAAGTGCACACACACCTTTGTAGGTGTTTTCAGCGGCAAGGGAGGGTGCCAGCTCTGGGTACAGTGTCCAGACCCCGCAGAGGCCCGGCAGAAGCTGGGGCAATGTCACCGAGAGAGTGCCAGGGCGGGATGGACCAGAGAACACCTGGGCTGTTCTGTGCAGGCAGAGGGACAACAGCACTGAGGGTGCCACTTTCTTGCCACCTTCAATAAGTGAGGCTATTGAGCTCATACCTCTCTATTTGGGGTGGGCTGGTTTTTTTTGGGGTTTGGGTTTTTTTCAGTTGACTCATGCAGATCTATGCACCTTATTGACTTGACATACTGAGCTTCACCAGGATTATTGCATATATGTAGTGTTATTTGACATTGCCAACACTAGCATATACTAGGATGGGCAGGTCAAGTACACCTCTTCACGGTCACGGACAGAATTTAATCACAAGTCAAGGAAACCTTTGCAGCAACTCCTCATCCCCTCAACGCTACAAGACCAGGCGGGCACCTCTGGACTGAGCAACGGGATTCCCAAGGTGAGGCACGGGACAGGAGGCTGCCCAGCAGTGTCCCTCTGCGGGGTCCCGCGGGACACGGGACCAGCCACCAGAAACACCATGGGATGAAGGACCACAGCCCCCACCGCCAGGAAAACAGCCAGCAGGACTGCTCACTTCAGCTAATATCTGCACATCTGAAGAGATTGACTGATGACATGAACCCCAGCACAAAGGGCCACCAAACCATATATTGCTCAAAACCCATAAGCCATTATGAGATGTGTGGGTTGGAGGACATTGATGAATCACTGAGTATCCCAGAAAGGCATAAAAACCTGCAATACCTTTGTCCTGCTCACAGAATCATAGAATAGTCTGGGTTGGAAGGAACCTTCAAAGGTCATTTAGTCCACCCCCTTTGCAATAAGCAGGGACATCTTCCACAAGATGCATGAGCAAGACACTCATGCTCAAGACCTACATTGTCACCTAAAAATATAAATAATCTTCCTTTTACCATACGCACAGCGACGCAGGGCAAATCAGCCCAAGCTGCCAGATCATCTAAAAGATACCAGTTCCTCATTCAATTTAATGTTTCGCATAGGACACCATTTCTTTAGTAACAACAAATTGCTTCAGTTAATGCCATCATCTTAAACTCCAGTTCTACAAAATTTCAGTAAAACTTCCATATACCTGAATGTAACTTAAAATCTATAAGTAACTTGGAGTATTTAAATCAAATGACAGTAATGAAGCTAAAGTGTTTACTTAAATGAAAAGTTAAAATATTCCTCAGCAAGGTTTCTGTGCATGCAGACAAAGAACTGAGGGCAAACTGAACAAGAACTGGCCCATGGTGCACATGTGAGTGCGAATATATCTGCTGGGATTTGGATGTGCCTTGGATATGTAGATCTTCCCTGAAAACCATTTGCGAGAGCAATAAGGAAAGGTAAAAACTGAGGAATTTTATTAAATAGATAACTTAACCACTCTGTTGGGGGCAGTTGTTAGAAGTTTGGGCTTTTGACCCGCTCAACATCCCTCACAACTAGCCATCAAAAGACAAGGAACATAAAAACTCAAGAAGAAACATACTTGATATCATGTTTGAACAAGAGCACCGCCGCTGTGTTACAGCACCTCAAAGCCACGTACAACCCTATCAGCAGTTCCCTGCGCGCAGTTTTTACTCATCTCTGCTAAGTCAGAGTTTCATCTTACAGGCTGACATGCAAGGGAAAAAAGAAATACTGGAGTGCAAGCAAGATACAATCGCTGTTTCTACCGACCCTTTGAAAAGGAGCGTGAAGCTCCCGATAAGTAAGATATGCCTGTGCCTGTAAATAGATACACTTTGTACAGGTGGTGACAAACTGCTTGGGAAAAATTTCCGAGGTCCGGGAGCGCCAGGTTTCATGTGTTCATGTCATGCACTGGAAAGCAGGGTGAAAAGCATGGCTGATACTGCAATGGTTTTCTCCAGTTTTAAGTTTTACCAAACCACGCTGGATACAGCCCACTGAGGGGGGTGGAATCTATATGTAGGCAATAGCTCTTTTATCCTGCTTCTTTCGCCCCAAGTCCTTTAGAGCACGGCCACCTCCCGTACTAAGAAACAAAAGAGCAGCTCAGCATATTCTCGGCTCTCCAAACTTGCTATGGGGACTGCGGATGGACTGGAAATACTAACGCTGCCTCTGGCATAAACTTCCATAGTAAGAAAAGTATATACCTGAGCTTTTCATTACCTCTTCTACTTTGAATTTGTTACACTAGTTGATATAACAATGAACTCTGCATTAACGATGTATAAATGCAACCATATTCAGTAGAATGGTTGTACAGATATTTGGCAAGCAACCACACAGCGGTAGAAATCTGAGTTCTTCTTGGAGGCTGTGACAAGCTCACCCTGACTAGACACCAAATAAAAAAGCATCAGGGACATTTAATTTTATGTTAGAATTATTTACATTCTTTTCCTGGGTGCTGATTCTTTACTAGCTTCATGAGTGTTTGCATTGGGTTCTACTTTTGTTACAGCAATCAGACTTTAAGATCCAGACATTTTCAATTTAACTTTTATCTTTATGAAGTCTAGACAACAGCTTTTTTTATATATGCAGTTGGCATAAAAATTACAGTTGTGGAAAACGTCCAACCAACTGTCACATTTACCATAGCATGATGTTTAAGTAGCATAAAGGAAAGCATCAGGAAATAAGGAAAATCCATTTGGCTTTAAAAATTAAAAGTAGATGAATGAAGAAAACTGGAATAAACCCACCAAGAACAAAATGGGAATGACAGGGAAAAATAGGTGTAGAGCAGGAAATGGAAAAAAATATACATACAGAAGGAAGAGAAAACATTAGGTTTTCTCCTCCTCAAAGATATTATGAAAACAAGAACATTTCTAAGTTTGAGCATTTCATGTGTGTGGAACACTGGCCCAAGTGAGATAGTGCCAGAGCAGTATTTTTGGCCTTGAGAAGACAGCTCTTCTCATTTATTCCCTGTCTAATGGTAAAAGACACCAAGGGCGGTTTTGAGAAGATCACTTGCAAGGTGTGTCCCCCATCCTGGTCGCCAGCTCTGTATATACATATCTACACAAAGTGTAAAAAAACCCCAACCTGGTGCACAGAGCACTGAGAAAAATAGGCAGCCATAGTATTACACTACCAATGGTGGCCTTTTTAACCCAGCCTGAAAACCATCAACCTCTAAAAAACAGATGTGGAAACAGAAATGAAGTGACTTTCCTCCCCAGGCAACCATCTTTATACCCAGGGAAAACAACTTGATGAGACTGACACTTTACATTTGGAAATAACCAAACCCACCAGACCCAGGGAAGGGGGAAAAAAAAGGCAAATGGAATTGCTTTTATTGCTTTTGAATTGAGTTATTGAATTCCTTCCCTACCTCCTCTTATTTTTCACCAGGAACTATTCCTCAGCTCTAGCAAGGCAGGAACTGAATTCTTATGAACAGAATTCATCTTAGTCATGCAAATATACCCAATGAAGCCACCAGAATTATTTTTATGAAGATAAATGCAAGTATTTTATAATTCTCCTGACTTTTTGACTCCCTATTACATCCTTGAATAAGGAAAATAATAACTAGAAAATTGTTACTGGAAAATTGTTACTAGAAGATCAAAGCACCCAGTCCTGGATGTGCCCATTTCAGAAAAGGTGCCCGGCTGCAGAGAACAAAGGGCAAAGCCTCACAGCACAGCCACGGAGCTGCGTTTGTTTCTAACACGTGAAAGTTCCACATTCCTAAACATCAAACTCTTTGAAGTCTTCACCTTCCATTGCACAAACATTAAAACCAAACAGCTCATCTCCATTAAGTATCTGCACAAGAGATCCAGAGACATACGTGGGGAAATACTCTCACGTATTCTATGAGCAAATATGATAAACACCCATAGTTAATCTCCACTTATAAATACGTCTATTTTTAAAGTTCAAAGAAACTTTTATATAATTATGGTCGGACACATTATGTTGTGCACAATTAACGTGCTATCTTCTAAGCTCCAGTATGTACAAGCAATTTCAATAGCGTATTGCAGGGCAGGCAGAGGAGGTAGCAGAACAGCGCTGATCCAGAATGGAACAAAAGGAAACAAAAACATTTTGAGCAGCATTAGGCTGCTCGGCTACAAGCATTTGCAAAGCCAGCGAGCCTCCAGTGCATGTTTTACAAGCACATTTGGGGGGATTTATTACCATAAACCAAGGAAAAGATTTCCAGGCTAACACGAGACTCCATCTCACAGCAAAAGGTATCTCAACACATTCAGCTCACGTTTTCCACAGAGGTGCAATAGTCATCAGGACACAACAATTATCCCTAGAGCATGTAAAGGGCTCAAGTAAATTAGCTTTTAGGGCTCCCTGCTGCTCAGACCAGAGTGCGCAGTTCTCCATGAAAAAATACACCATAATTCTCACAAGTAACTGTAAACATCTATTTATGTTCACAGATAAACACACGTACATACACAACAGTACACTCCCTGTGGAAGCCTAGAAGAAGCCCAGCAAAAACTTCAGATCTTTGTTTTTAATGCAGAATGATTGATCATACTATGAGTTTCCAACATTAATGAGGACTTAACACCAACCGTACAAAATTTTCAGTCATGGATAAATTGAACCCACTCGTAAATCCCAGCAGCTGGACTGCCCAGGCTCATATTAACGGACAGGGTTTAGCAGGCTTAATTCACTTGGTGTTGAGAACAGTCACCTCGTGATCCTCTTCCTGATGGATACAGAGCTTTGTAACCTTTAAAAAGTCAAATAAATGCTGAGAAGTCTTACTAAAATAGTACAATATGCAGGACATGTATAATCAGAAGAGAAAAATGCCAACACTCAGGTGATACAAAGGCAGCATCCTTTGATACGGTAGAGAACCGACCCTACAAAGTGCAGCGAGGCACCCCAAAGCCATTTCAAACAGCACAGCATTGGTACGACAGCATTTAAACACCTTCATGACTTGACTCAAGTTTCATTTCTGTGTGAAAATGTAAGTTATGGTACCCAACGAGTCTCTCAAGAAATCAGGAAATCTACAGTTAAAAACTATTACAGTGCTATAACTGCAAAATATGATATTCAGAAACACGTCTACCTCTAATGAGAATCCAAATCCCCTCCCATAGCAATGCTTCTGCTTCGCTTCCATTGTCCAGTTTCTGTACGTTGTTTTCTGGAGGGGGTTGGGGGCTTCCGTTTTGTTTTTGAGAAGAGGTTTCTCCTGTCAGCCGCTGGTCCCAGCAGCGCTGGTTGAGGTCCCCAGTGGCGGTTCCAGTGTCACTGGGGACAGGACCAGCCTCTTGCAGTGACTCCCAGCCACTGGGTATCTTTATCTTACCCACCTACAATTCAGCAAGATGTTTGGAGAGTGGGGGGAGACTCTTCCGTCACCTATAGGTTTTCCATATTGGCTTACTGAAAGGTTCCCTTTTGATGCATTAATGCAACTTGAAAACACGTGCACTGAGACAATCACCACTAATTTTGCTACTGGTTTTCTACATCCTCTACTGCAAGCTTCATGTGTTACAACGTCAAGCTTTGGTACTCTTCTATGCTGGGGTACAAAAAGATGGTAATTAGAAGGCAAATTCCACCAAATAAATGGCCCACACCTTGTTATTATTTCCCAACCCTGTGCTTGATGATGGAAGTTGCCATTCTATATTTGGATGATTACCTTCCCCTCCAGGCACCATCTAATACACCCACCAACCACCACCTTTCAGGTTTGTCATTCATCAGGTACTTCTTGTATTCTTGGCAGCAATTACCCCTCAATCTTCATTAATACTGGAGTTGTTCTTTAATCCTTGCTGACTTGCCTTCATATTTTGCTTCCAACCCTACACCTCCTGGTTACTAAATCACATTCTCTGCGCATTTTGCTCCCTACTTCTGTTCCTGCTCCACAAGTTCGCATTTCTTCTCTCTCCATACAGCCAGTTCCCTGAACACCCACGTTTGCTCGTCTTTCCGCGGTGAAGGAGAAGCCGCTGTTTTGGCTGAACAGCTTCTCTTCCGACTTCACCATGCGAGGACACAGCGATTCCCGTGGGAGAGCACCCCACCAGAAAAGCACCGCTGTTTTCTTCCATTAGCCGATGTTACCCATTAGTTTGATGAAAACATTGATCTTTGCCACAAAACTACATCATTTGGTAGCTGAGAGCAAAGCGTTCTCCAAAACTGAAAGCCTTACAGCTATTATAAAACTGGAAGGAAGCTCTAAAAGCAAAGCATACATTCTGTGTGCTTCTTCAACACTTCCTCAGGTAAATGAATTTAAACAAAAATGGTATCAATCCTGAAAAGGAAGGTGTTTGGAAAGGAAACTTCCGCTGCAATTGTTTTTTTATGCTAACATTTCTACACAATCACAAACACTGACAACTCTCATATCTGTTTCATACTGAGACTTCCACTGTCCCCTGTCACGATAATATCTCCGCACTCCAAAGCATGAAACCCAAAAGCATTGTTAGCCACATTATAACAAAATTATAGTCCTGGTGATTTCCTCCCACCCACCCCATGTTTAAGAAAGCGCTGAAATTTTAATTTCAGACTCATGAAAGAGCCATGAGTTTACTGACATGTTCCTTTATTATCTATATATTTATTCATGAGACGAACCTACATTATCTGCAGAACGCTAACGCCGCCACTTTATGGTCTCTGACTCACTACGTTGTATGTACCAAATCCAAATAGTCCGTCTACGAACGCTACTCTACACAAGCCTGGGTCACCATTCTCCTGACAGCTTGAAAGTGTTAAGCTACTTAATGCTTCTTTTCTTAAGCCAAGTGTTCCTGTAGTGTTGGGATTTTCAATGACTGTAATTATCTCCTGTAGTGTTACAAACTACACTTTTCTACAGGAATATTGCTCATAAATAGGATTTTCTCTACCGTCTCTCTGGAATTGGATGCCAATGAGCTAGTTGGATAACATCTCTGATAATACTTTGACAGCAGGTGGGCCTCCTGCTTTTCTTTTAGCCCAGTTTCCATAACCCAAGTATACTGGGAATCTAGTGATCTTTTGGAACCATGAAGAACATTGACTCCCCTGTCTCCTGTCACACCATTGAGAAGGATATACTTCTGCTTCAAAGTTACAACACATTTTTCAAAATCAACATGCGATAAACATCTTTCCAGATTCATTCTTTGATCAACACTGGCATGATCGAGGTCTGGAACCATCATTTGTTGACCCGTACTCCACCTGAAGTCAACAAGACAAGGTATGAACAAAATGTTGGCACGATCACCTTCACATCACAACCTTTTTATTTGCTCCTGCTTCCAAATAAAACCAACACCCTTGAGTGCCTCGTACAGCCGCTGGTGCAGTTCATTGTCCTATGTCAGTGGAACAGGACCATGTGCCTGGGGGTTTTGTCTGCTAAACCAGAAGCCCCTCCCTGTTAATGCTATTAATAACTTGACTGCTTCAAGTGAAACGTTATCTAGTTCACTGAGACAAAAATCTGCTCTGAGCAAATTATCTGAAGGCAGATTCGTTACAGAGCAGCGTTTGACTGTAGCACCCCGTCTCATTAGCAGTTGCTGATCCCGCTAAGTAATTAGCATGTTTCTTTAGCTCTTAATCCTGCCCTGATGTATAGCAGAGGGAAGCGGCCACAGGAAGACACTGCTCCGTGGGAATGGGTGGCTCTGTGGAACACGAAACGACATTGAGCACCCAGCAGCTCAGCAACTGTAGCAGGGCTGAGCTGGACAGAAGCGCTCGGGCCCTTACGCTGTCAGTATTTGAGACCTCTGCCTAGAACGGGACCTGAAGAGGACATTCCTTTTCACTGGGCAGTTTTAAGTGGTGTGCAAACCTAATATTTCATAAAAGCTCCAGCCGTAATGACTAAGGTCTTTGAAAGGGCTGGTTTGTCAGCGTTAGCTCCAGCACTATGACAGCAGCAAGTTGCACACAACTTCCTTGCTTTGTAACTCTTCCAAAACTTGGAGATTTTCAAAGCCTCATGAAACTTTATCAGCTTTGCACTTGCCTAGAGCCCACTGATATGGCTCTCATTTTACACTCTGGCTGTGAATATCCTGGAAGCATACACATCAAAACTGAAAATAAGATTGCCAGGCAAAAATGCTAGGTGTTGTGCAAAATATAGCATGCTATGTTAAAAGAAAAAGCACATTCTAAAAACCTGAAAGAAGCCCCAGCAGCTGCAGGACTGGAAGGCGGTTTTCTTTGCTCCCCAAGAGCAAGCAGTCAGGCTGGCAGAAGGAAACTCAGAAACGACAAGGTCTGGAGCACGGGGCTGGACAGGGCGTTTGGAACCCAGTACAGTGAGTTCCACTGGGGTGGCACTGGAGCAATTTCTTGGTGACTACCTTGAAATGTTTAAACTTCCAAGAGTTTTCCACGCCGTGAAAATGCAGACGTAGTAAAGCTGATGTTACTGAGTCACTTAGGTTCAGAAAGAACTTTTGGCTAACTACCTTAGAAATTAATAACAGATAAAGGCAATTGTAACCTATAGATTAAAATTCCTGTCATAAACACAAAAATAACTGAAAACCAAGCAAAGGTAACTCAACTTCTAAGATTTTTCACTTCCAAATATGCTTTGTAATCAAAACAAAAAAACTCCACTCATCGTTTGCGAGTTTTCGGATATTGATCAAGACGTCCCCATTCTTCTCATGCATTCTTTCTAAATGGTCCCACTCCAATAATTTATAATAAAAACTTATTCCTATGCTCAGCTACAACATTGAGTGACTGAAGGTCAAGAACAAGCCTTTCCATTAGTGAACATCCACATTTCAGCCCCAGGACCACGGAGGCACCGCTCCCACCCCCCAGAGCAGAAGGCGGCTGGAACTGCTGCCAACTACGCAGCCTTGGCCCTAAACAACGTTCTTGGATTTGCACGGAGAAACAGGTTTCTTTTTCTTTCTCAAAGAGTACCAGTGAGTTGGGTTTTTTTTCAGTTTTGGAAAAGACAATCCATGGTACTTTAAACCAGTTTCATTCAGACTAAAAGATTCACTGTAAATATAAATGCTGTTGATTTACACTCCATGTAAAACAAACATGTTATTTGCACTTTTAAAAGTAGTTTATTCAATCAACTCTGTTGTAATTGAAGAATTTAACTTTAATAAACTGTCCCTGAAGTGTACAAAGTACCTTTTCTGAACATAAAGCTCTCTGCCCCATCACCTCTGTGAGGAAACCATCACTCTTTGTTACCTCCCTAACGATACCCAAGCTTTTCATCAACGTTCCCACGTCTCCATTAAGGGGATCTATAGCTTCCTCCAAGCAATATTTTTTTCTTGCACAAACTGATCTTCCAAACAGCCTTAGAATTGTTGGAAACAGTACAATAATTCCTTTCCTTTTCACATGCACAGGTGAAACAACTGTTAATGTTTATCTTAGAGTTGCACTGAAAATTAACTGAAGTGCACGTAGCAGGAAGACTTGAAATAGGAGCTAATCAAAGGAAAGCCCCTAGAAGGTCCATTATTTGTTGTTAGCTATTTCTTCTGATATTGATAAATGAAGCCAGGTGAACAAGAACAAGGTGGTGTATTTTTGAAAATATATGTCCCACTTCTAAAGAGTCTTAGAACAGTAAAGGATAAAAACATCCAAGCATCCCAAGTCCCCCAGTAGCGATCCATTTCCAGTTTAGAACATTTTTGAATGTCAAGTGCTTTTCAGAATATCTTACAATCATCAACAAGTTTTAGATGCTTCTGACTGCAATCCTATTTATCAAATAGATGCAAAATTTGCATAAACTTTTTATTAACATGAGTTTTATTCCTCATCTGAAGTATTAACCACATGTCACAAAAAGCTGTATTCTTGAGGAAAGCAGAAAAAAAATATGGATAACAATGGTGTGACATTGCTTATTCCTCAATCTGCACTCAAACATACACATCATAAGGTCACACTGATCTCCATGTGCAAAGAAAGAAGGAAAAAGGAGGAAAAGAGTAAAATTACGAGCAATTCTTTATGCTTATACCATTTCAGAATATTGAAGAATATAGCCCGGAAATAGAAAGGAAAGCCCCGCACAGGGAAAGCCACGGTGAGAACAACCTCCGAGTTAAAAATGCTGTATGCGTGTCTGTATGTACACTGGAGAGAAGGAAAACAGAACCATGTATTTCTAAGGAGGGGAAAAACTCACAGGTGCTTGTTCCTGTATCAGACAAGAAATTAAAACACAACATCTCAGTCAAAGAGATAAGAAGGAAGAAAAGAGAAATCAGGAGTCGGAGTCACTGGAGACTTCAGAGGTACCTTCAGAAATCTGGGAATATTCAAGGGATTTTTTAAAGTGATGGTACATGTCAAATTGGACTGACTTTTCTGCATCTTTTCATAAAGTTAAAAATAACTCTTCTTTCCAAAATCTTATTTTTACATATACAAAAATCTGTTTTAGAGTATTCCAGGAAAATGAAGTTTGCTCTTGTGTTCAAGCATATATTTTTCAAGCATTTGAGAGGCAAAAAAACCCAGACCAGTTCTTATAAAGTAAGTTTTCCTCCTTCACCATCCACATCTTAAACACAGCACCAAACCAGGCCATTTACTGTTCAGGCAGCGCTCTTGATCTTAGGAGAACAAAGGGGTCAAGACTCGTGTCTCCTCCAAAAACCAGCACGACTCAACGTTTGCTCTGACAAGCGTGAGAGAAGGCCGAAATGTGCTTGGACAGCTGGCACACGACACAGGTCCCAGCTGCCACCGCTGTTTTGTCACACTGAGTTACGTTCACAAGATGCAACTGATACATTCGTTGGTGCCAGAAAGGGATTATCCAGCTGATCTGGAACCTTTGGTTCATCCATTTTACCCAATCCAGGGCAGGCACATAGGTTGGAGAGGAAAGTCAGGTCACTGCTACACTGCTGGCTCAGTCTTACAGCAGTGTTGAGACCCATGGGGTGTCCATGCTGCCCCCCAGCTTGAGATGACCTACCAGTAATGCAGACTGGGATCAGTATTTTGTGTTGCTCCTCTATAAACAGTCCATTGACTTTGGCACCTATACATTCACTACCACATGAATGGGGATAAGAAAACCCCAACACACTGCATGTTTAAAACATGAAATTGATAAAACTAAAGCAGAATTCATAGTTTACCGGATCCTTTTAGTTTCTAAAACTTGTATTTGTCACATTATACACTGTAGTAGAGGCTTCCAGCCTTTTTATATTCTAATATGATGAATCACACTATGTTACTGAGGAGATCTCAGAAGTAATCTAAGCTTTAGAACAAAATCACTGACTACAGCAGCCCTAAGAAAAGACAAGAAAAAAGATCAATAAAAATATTCTCTGGAAAATTAGCTTCTATGAATGAGGAGGAAGTGATTTCATGTCCAAAGGAAATGTTCAGTGATGTGTTCTGTGCCATTGTGGCAGGTTAGTTTAAACTGGGCCTTTCTAGGAACACATGAACCTCAGTAGCCCCACGAATGAGTGGAACAGTCCGTGGCAGTGGTTGTCCCCTCTTGGGGAAGCGAGTGCTGCCCCCAGGAACACCAGCCTGAGAAACCCAGAGCTGCTCCGACAGGCAGGGGCTGTACCTGGGTGGTGATCAGCAGCCGTATTTGCCTGTGTATCAGCGATGTGTTGGCACTGACACGTCCATCACTGAGCTCGCGCAGATCCAGCTCACTGAGAAGGGGGCGACAGACCCCCGTGTCACCTCCCAGAGATGGCAGCAGGGCCGGCACAGCATCCCGGGAGTACCACACAGACAGACATCGCTCCTGCACAGCTACAAACCCTCTGGACACTCACACAATCACAGAATCCCAGAATGTCAGGGGTTGGAAGGGACCTGGAAAGCTCATCCAGTGCAATCCCCCCATGGAGCAGGAACACCCAGATGAGGTTACACAGGAAGGTGTCCAGGCGGGTTGGAATGTCTGCACAGAAGGAGACTCCACAACCCCCCTGGGCAGCCTGGGCCAGGCTCTGCCACCCTCACCAGGAACAAGTTTCTTCTCATCTTTCAGTGGAACCTCCTGTGTTCCAGTTTGCACCCATTGCCCCTTGTCCTGTCACTGGTTGTCACCAGAAGAGCCTGGCTCCATCCTCCTGACACTCCCCCTTTCCATATTGATCCCTATTGTCCTATCATTGGTTGTTACCAAATTGAGAATGACACCAAGAGGAATCCTCGGCCACAACAAGCACAGTTTGTGTGTGTTCTTCTGAGCAGAACTCCTCCCCAGAAGCACCACAGCCCTTGGGAGGCCTGTTTCCATGCGGTGTGAGGTGACCTGTCCCAACGCCTCTCCTGCTGCCTCCTCCAGCCAAGCTCGGTGCACAGACGCTGTAGCACCCACAGCCATGCAGCTCCTGTGCAAGCTGCACACCCACTGCAGACTACTGCTGATTTTTGCCTTGCTGGAAGGTGGAAAGAGCCTTTTTTTCACCCTTCACAGCTACAAATGATCACAGTCTCATCTATGGTCTAACCTTCAGGGTGTCTCCAAATCCCCATGACAGCTCTTTAGGTTTTGTCTCTTAGTAGCACATGCCTTTTCCTCTTTGCAACGTCTGACCTTTTAAACCCATTTTCACCAACACTACCACTACGAGAATAATCAGATTACACTAAGACATTAGTTGTGAGATACTGAAAAACTAGAGATTAAAAAAAAATGGTTTTGGTTCTTTGTTTTTGCAGGGCAAAGACGGGCTGTGCCTCTGGGAAGCATCGCTGATGCTGCACAGCAGAGCTGGCACGAGCCCCAGAGCAGCCAGTCTGAGAACAGCTGGCGTGACAGACAAAAAAGATATGATGATCGCTTTAAGGTGAAGCACCCACTTCTCAAACTGACATATTAGGAAGGGGAAGCAGGGAAGATTCATCACAAAAGAGCAGAATTCAATCCAATGGCACCCCCTTAAAGCATGAGTGAGAGCGACCCAGCAAAACCTCACAGCAGAAAGGGCCAAACCTCAAGTCTAAAACTCAAGAGAAGTGGTTCAGAGCCAGAAGAGGTTAGAACTGTATTTGCTAGATTTCTGTTGATCAAGACCGGGGAGCCGCAGACACAGTAACATTGCTCTGTCTGAGCAGCTTTTCCATGTGGTTTAGATTTCTTTGGATGCAGTATGTGCAACAGCCTATTTTCTCACTTTGAAGCCTGACTTGTGCATCAGCCTTTAGAGTCTGAGGCAGCAATCAGCAGCTACCGGCGGGACTGCCAGCCTGGGTGGGTAACCAGAAAGGACACAAAGCCCTCACTGAAATCTGCTCTAAAGGATTTCACATTACAGTCTCCAATACAGCTCTGCTCACTGCATTGTGATTCTTGGCAGCACACATGGGAATGTTCTGAGACTTGTGCAGGCTGCAATTGCTCCTCCCATCAGGAGAAAACTCTGAAAGTCCTGGATCATCAAGCTATAAAGCCTAGGATAAAAATAAATCTCAGATATTAATACACATATTTTAGCAAGCGTGTAGCAAAACTAAATAGGGGCATACATTTTTCTGATGGCACTACCACTTACTGTCTACACTGTGGCCATATCAATACAGGGCAATGTTCTTCATATATAGCACAGATCTTATAGCACCATATACACGCACAGGCCAGCTTGATGCTTCTGGTTGAGTGTGGCTTTTATATCAGGATTATGAGACACAACACATTCACGCCTCCTACTCTCCAAGTCCATCTCGCTACTGGAAAACAATAGTGAGCAGGTTCCCAAAGCAGATTTGTCTGGGACAGAACAGGCCTGAATTCAAACCGCAGCAGCACATCACTGAGCTGGATAAAGCACAGGCTAACCAGAAACTGGAAAAGAGCTTTCATTAGAGAAATGTTGCTAGGAAAGAAGAGAGGCTGAAAGGGCCTGGATTTGCAAGCCTAAATTCAGGTTTCTGGAGATGACTTATGTTTTTCAAGGAAGCTCTACCACATAACAGGGCGTTTTGGTTTTCATCTTTTTTTAAAATTTATTTTTTTCCACATGCTATTTTCTTATTTCTTTTCTCACTGTTATGAAAATGGTTTTGTAAGTGAATGTGACAGGCCACTTTCTTCGCTTGGCGATCAATGTATGACTGGGCTTTGACAGCGTTCCAGAGTCTAACGAGGTGCATGTCCAGTGAGCAGCAGCACTTCTCTCCCAGTAACTTCTCCAGTGCTCTGACGCCAAAGCTCAGTATTGAACTGCATCCATGTTAATTAATTCTAATTTTAGTTCCACCTCTTTTTGACCACCAATAAATCCATGCTGCTTTGTAATCCAGAACTGGGATACTTTCCAGCATTACAGAATTTGGCATTTTAGCCATTTCTGTATCTATTCCATTTGTCAGTAACCTCAATATGTTTGGCATATGAAAAAATATACATATCTGCTTCAGGGTCAAGTAAAGCCTATGGGATGGTAATTCTAACAGCCATACCATCCCTGGAACTGCAGACAATATAGCACAGTGATGCCATTTGGTATGGAACTGGCTTTCTGTGCAGGAAGAACATGATCTGTCTGTCATTAAAACACGCTGAAGTTCTTCCAAGGGATGAGCTACTAGAAATGGCAATTCTGCATCAAAACCACATTCTCTGAAAATCCTTTACTTTCCCTGATATAGCTTCTATACCAAACCAAAATTCTAATTGTAAAATAAAAACAAAACCAGCCTTTTAAACATAAATAGACAGAAAAATGTTTTTATTAGTCTCAAGGCTGCTGTCCCAACTATTCCTCCAATATTTTATAAACTAAATGTACTTGAAGAAAATGCCCAAAATAGGAATTTTATTTAATTCAAAAAGCAGATCTACATATTTAAAATGATGTCTTCCCCTGAACCCTTCTGTGATGCTGGCAGGCAGTGCTTGTGCGGGGCTTTACGGCCCAGGCAATGAAGTGTCCCAGCTGGTGTCACACCAACTCCAGCCAGTTGCAGCACTTTGCTCTGTTTCATATCCTCAGGCAGCTTCCAATTACAGTCAAGAAGATAGGACTTCCACTAACACGAGGTTGCTTAGTACATACTCTGTTTCTCAGCCACCATAGTTTTCTTTGCTTCAACTATTTATGCCTTAAAGTATGATTTGTTTGACTCAAACACACAAACTTGCCAAATTCTACTGAGAAAAATGCAATTACCTTTCTTCTTTATACAGGCAGGTACATGGATAAATTCACACCTGCTGCATTCATGTATCAGCATAACGAAAACATCATCTTGACTATTTTAAAGAAAATTCTGCCTTTATTTTGTTCAGAAGTATAATCAAAATTGAAACAACTGTAGAGTAATAAATACTTTAATTTATATGCCTTTAAATCAGCATAGGCTGAGATAGTATAAGCTTTCCACTTAAGGGAAGTTACCCAGAGAGGCCTCATTAAAGTAGAAATTGAACCTTGATCTCCAAAGTGCCGCCACTGACACATCCGCGCTCTGATTTAGCTATTTATCCGATAAAAACCTCCCTCTCGGAACAGCAGGCAAGGCGTTTGCTTTGAACTCATCTGCAGCTGCTTCTTGTAAACTGAAGATAATTCAAACCCCTCATAAGTCTTTTCTGAGAACTAACAGCATTTCTTGCCGTGAGAGAGATGGAGGTGACCGGGGTTAACAAAGACATGGATGATGTAATAAAATAAATCAGGGGCATGTTTTTGTCTCTATCAAAAGAGATCTGATTCTTCAGAATTGGGATAACAGCTTTATTTGAAGTACTCTGTTTCAGACAAAATTTATGGAGCAATGGTCAAATTGTCCTTCTTTCCAATCTTACTTTTGCAAGTCAAAAAAGAGAGAATAAGATGCTGGGCCACAATTTGAAGAGTCTAAATTGAGGTAAACATTTTGATTTTAGAGAAAACTGCAATATATAACTATAGTATAAACTACAATATGTAGCATAACCTGCTTTCCGATTTATCACCTGGGGGAGGATACTTTCTGTCAATCTGGCACAGTTCTCAGGGGGAAAACAAAACAAAACAAAGACCACCACAACAACCCGCTGTGGTTTTGAGATTAAATAGAGTTTTACAAGAAATGGAAGAAGGGGCTTTACAGAAGAAGAGGCCAAGCACACATTCCTATACTAGAGCTCAGGTAGCCTGGCCAGATGCCAATCTCTGCCTTGCTCTACACGATGCAAACATCACCGAGGCAGTCAGTCCCCCAGAGCTTTCCCTTCCCCATTAAGATGGGGATGGTTTGTAATGCCACCTACAATGCATATAAAAAAGTCCCACAGTGCTATTATCAAATAATTTGACAGCAGAGCCATCATGACAGGAACACCTGTATTATCTTAAAGAAACCATTTTTACAAATATTCCCTGCTTGCTGGATGGAAATTCTCAGACAACTTCAGTCCAGTGGATCTGGGTCTTACTTTGCCTTCTCTTAGGCTTGGTTTATGCAGTAGAGCATGTGGATATAACAAAGGTAATAATAATTATAACTATTATAATCACTAATATGGAGCCATGTAGCCACATGGCTTAGTAATGTTTCATTAGTATCAATTCTTTGCTTCTTGATAAATGAGTCTTGGAAAAGTCACCCACTATTCACATGTTTATCGCGTGATTCGAGTTCCAAGCTCATGCATCAGCGCTCAGCATTGGATGTAGCATTGAATTCAAAACTCCTTTTGCTGTGGGGACCATCCAGAAAGTTTCCCACCAGTGATGTTCTCCATCCTTCTTCACTCCCTCTAGGACAAGCTGTATCTTCTCTGTATCGTATTGGACGATCATCAGGATCCTGCTGTACTGAATCCACCCTCGGCCTGAAACCAGCAGCAGCATTTTGGGCTGGGGAGCTCCGGGTGCAGCACATCATCACCCCAGCACTGGGAAGGAGCTGGGCTGAGGATCTGGCTCTCCGAGCTATTGGAACACGCACAGAAACCTTGTGTTTGCAAGGAATCTTCGTGCACCTAATTTTGAAGAAAATATAAGTATTTTTGCCGGTATTTCTGAAAGTAAACACTGTGATCATATTGTAATACCAGAGGCCTTAGATACTTATTACAACTGTGAGCTGACCCATTTTCACACCTTTACAGCTAAAAGTGCAGGGCAAAGAGGCAAAAATGTGTGCAGATGCATCCTGCAAAGAAACAGAGCATCCTATTAAAAAAATAACCAAGGGAGAGGAGAGAGCACGGGCTGAAAGACACCGCTGATGGCAGGTGACAGGTGACCATTGGTGCGAGGGCAGAGTTAAAGCAGATATCAGGAGACCTTCTCGTTCTCTACAACTGCCCGAAAGGAGGTTGGAGCATGGAGGGTGTTGGTCTCTTCTCCCAAGGAAGAAGTGACAGGACAAGAGGAAACAGCCTCAAGTTGCACCAGGGGACATTTAGATTAGATATTAGGAAAAAATTCTCCCCAGAAAGGGCTGTCAGGCATTGGAAGAGGCTGCCCAGGGCAGTGGTGGAGTCACCATCCTGGAGGGTTGGACAGACGGAGATGAGGTTCTCAGGGACATGGGGCAGTGCCGGGGTGGGTTATGGTTGGAACTGATAATCTTGAGGGTCTCTTCCAACCAAAATGATTCTATGATTCTAAGATGTGCTTCTAAGGGATCACGGAGCCCAGTGCTCCCACCACAGGCCACTGCAGACCCAGAGGAGCCCACAACGTGATCATCCTCACAGCATGAGGCTTCAGGGACTCAGCGTAACAGCACAAGGGCTCCAGGAGTAGCCATGGTCATCACCACCAAACTGGGCCCTGAAAGCAGTGAGCCATTTGTGAGATAAAAGCTCCTAAGTGATCTTAAGTTCACTCCCCACCTTGTTGTTTATCTATTTGTTTGGGTTTTGTTTTTAAACAAAGTGCCCACTGCTGCACAGTCACATAAACCAAGATAATCCCATGGCACGATATGGCACTGATACACTTGCCATGCTGAGTAATGCTAGAAACTGCAAACCCAGGAGTTCAGAAAGAATGATTTTTGCTAGATCACATCGAGGTCATTTGACTTGCAAAAATATGAGGTTCCTTGGCCACAGGGCTTAAGGCACAATGTGAAATACACACTAGGGACAGCTCTGCAAAGGAATCCAATTCAGCTTCTCTGAAATCAAGAGGAAATTTCCATTGCTTTTATCAACTGTAGCTCTGACCCTATAAATAGCAAACATAAAATACCAACGCCCCCACACCTTTCCACAGCCCCCAATCTTCCTGGAGACTTTTCCGTCTGCCACACATCACCTACCTCACCCCAAAACTCTTCAGCTACACTCAGTACTGCACAAGTAGGAATGTATTTTTAGGGGTACAGACAAAATGCAATACCTGGCTTCTATGACACCTATCAAAAGCAAAATGATACATCAGAATCATCCCAGAGTCATTAGAGAGTCATTTGTTTATAAGCAGTCCTCCCAAAAACTGCAAAGAACATGCAAAAACAACAGTGAGTTCTGTATGCTGCTAGTAATGACCAGTATAAGCCTGACAGGGCTGAAATGAAACAAATCTTCCAACATTAACTGCACTTTAACCCCTAGGTTTGTTGAATTCAGATTTTTTAAAAAAATAATAATTAAAGAAACCATTACTGTGTCATGCCTGACTAACAGCAGGTACTGACATGGGCACCACCAACAAAACAGGCAGAAATGGGCTTGGGCTGTTCCTTAGATATCAGCATCTAGATGGAATTTTATCATATCAGCAAAGTAACACATTATATAAATATGATGTCCAGTGAAGAATTGTCAATCACAAAGAATTTGAGCAAGCTTCACTAAAATATCCACTGCAGCTTGACATCAAGATGCATCCCTGGAGACATCCCAGGCCAGGCTGGACGGGGCTCTGAGCAACCTGAGCTGGTGCAGATGTCCCTGCTCATGGCAGGGGGGGCACTGGATGAGCTTGGAAGGTCCCTTTAACCCAAACTATTCTGTGATTCTATGATTATACTGGGACTGAGCACAATCACCACTAGTAACAGGTTGCTAGTGCTCCAGACAGCTGAGCAGCCCCGGTCCGCTGTGCTGCCAAGCCCTGCGACAGGCCGGGAGCTGAGCTGAGCAGAAGATGGGGCAGCACCGCTGTGTCCCCAGCCCCACAGCCCCACTTCTCATCTCCTTTTAGCATTGTTTGCTGAGCTCTTCTTTCTGTGCACACTCAACCCATCAAGCATGCCATGAATGCATGCTTGGAGTCTAATAACTTTTCTTGATCTTCTCTCTTTCATTACTAAAGCCGGAAATTAACGAACAGAAGATGCTGCCACCGTTACAGCGGTGTGCATCCCAGGCACATGAACCTCCAGCAGCTTATTCAGAAATTGGAGAAACAGGAGACGTGTAGCACACGTTGGTGCCTCACTGCTGCGCTGTGCTTCCCTGGCAGGTAGGAAGGAAAGAAGCGAACAGCAGCGCAATAGGAACGTGCTCTACAGATGGGCAAAACCAGCCAGCAGCACTCTGAGCATCGGCAACAATTTCCCAAGGACCAAAACCCACTCATTAATACTTGAGAAAAGGCTAATTTCTGACTTCAGATCTGGTGATGAATTTCACCTAGCTTTCCCTCTTTGTATTTTAGCATTTAGGTCTTGGCAATGTACAGGTTTATAAAATACATTTTATTTCTATTTAAATATTTTTATAAAAGGTATGTTAAAGCAAAGAATTGGGAGGCATTCTGGGTTTTCCAGAGCATGTTATAATGCAGGCTGTATGGAAGGATAAATATTCTGTGAGGTTTTGTTTGACAGTCTGTCAGATACACACAAGATGCTCTTAATCATTCCTACCTACATAAAGCACATATTTGTGAGTGGTTTAGTTCAACAAATAACATCTAGTACTTTTCAAAGCACTTTTAAACATCAGTGAATTAATTTAGGGTGTGAGGTAGATCCGTATTCCAGCAGCTGGTACCACCCTGTTTCACAGATTGGGAAACAAATGAAGGGGATTGTGAATCGGGAGCTGACATGGAAGGTAGGAAGGTTGGGGTTTGTTAGACTATAAGAGGAAACACTGATAAAAAGTAGCAAAGGCACACTATAAATTAAACATTTCACTAAATTCCCAGGCCTCGATTTTAGTCCAATCTGAAAAGATAAATTTAAGATGTTCATGAATTCAGAAAAGCTATAAAATTGTATACGGCATTCTCTTCATAAAACATCTACTACAGGGGTTCAATCATGCTACATGACAGAGTTTGCATCTGTTATTTTTCTTTTGTGACAGAAAATTATCATTTCTGTGAGAATCTGAAGCATGTGCCAACAGAGAAAACTCGTCAAATAATTAACATTATGAAAAACTGTTTCACTTTTACTGAAGTGCTAGGTGAGTACCTGAAACGCCTCCTTCCTCTTCTCTTCCACATTAAAGAGTCCTTTCTCCAGCAGGTCCAAGGATTCAATGACGTAACTGAAACTTGCCCCATACTCACATGAGCAAATGCCTACTTCACAACCCCATAGAAAGTCTCAGAGTAAATGCTATTTGCTGCAAAGTTATTCTGTAATGTTATTGTTTGAGAGCAGACCAACAACATTTTCTGGCTAGAGATTCTACTTACTGCAAGAGCAGCTTGTGTAAAAGTTGTAGTTGACAAGATTTAAGGTAAATCATCTGAGCAACACTTTAAAAATATATTTAAGAAAAAAAAATTACTTGCCCAGAAGCACCCTGCCCAGCAATGCACTGCTGTTACACGGCAGGATTTTCCTGCACGGCTTGTCCCACAGCTCCGTTCCTGGGATGTGCACGTTCCACCATCACCCTCTGCAGGATCAGGCTGCTTTGGTGGGTGCTGCTTTCCCAGCTTCTCTACTTATGATTCAACATGCTATTTTATCTTCAGGAATTTAAGAAGCCACTCCGAAAGATGACAACTCTTCTCAGGGAACATGCAATGCACAACCAGGAAAGAGCGACATTGCAGGCTCCTTCTACTACAGATGTCACGGAATAAGACTCCTCTGGAACACCTGCCCATCATCTTCGGAAGTCCTGTGGAAGCTTTAAGACCAGGTAATTTAACTGCCCTTTGCATAAAGCACAGCAGAAATATTTCCACAACCAAGAAGTGCACAAGGGGTTGGTACTACCAATTCATTTTTTTTTTTTCAGTTGTCTTTTCCCCACCACTACCCTCAGACCAAACGGGGAAAGAACAACAAACAGTCAATACAGAGCAGTCACGGTGTTGCAACTGGCTCACTCACTTTTAAGGAGCAGCAGTAGAAATAGTCATAAAGCAGAAAGCTGGATCAAACCCCTATTGACTCCATTCGGCAAGGACAAGCTGATTATAAAACTCGATCCTCAATCTCATCTCTAGTCTTTAAAGGCACATACTTGTTTACAGAACTAAAAGTAACGAGGACTCAAAGGCACGTGGCTCCAGCGAAGGAAACATGAAGCTGATTGGGGGTTATGTGTCTGCAGGAAAAACCTCTCGCTGCCCAGGGAACTGCAGCTGCATCCTCAGCCTTCAAACACTCACAAGTAAGACAACAGTTTAAAATACTTCGGTGTTTTTGAAGACTGAACCCAAGTTTTGCAGTTCATATGCATCCTTCCTTTATAAACTAGGGCTTTAGAACTTCATATAGCAGGACTCTCTGCACTAGTTCTAATTCAACCTGTAAGTACTGGAAGCTATTCAAGTATGAGTATTCCAGGCACCAAATCAGACTAAATTCTCTTTTATTCATAAGACACCATGAATTTCTCCTTTAAAAGCACCAAAATTTGGTTGAAGCCACTGTTGTGTCACTTCTCCCAAATGCTTTTTCAAGCTGGTAACAAGCTCACTTGCTTCTCTTGGCACTTCCCAGCACGAGTAGCTGCTAAAACACACAATCCTGACCCGCTCATCCCACTGTTCCACACAGTGAGCAGAGCTGGGGACATTATTCCCTATGTGGTTTGTACACCGTGGTCAGTAAGGCAGTGACACAAAGAAAGATGCTGAAGGGAGTGGAGCATCTCCCGTGTGAGGAAAGGCTGAGGGAGCTGGGGCTCTGGAGCTGGACAAGAGGAGACTGAGGGGGGACTCATTCATGGGGATCAATATGGAAAGGGGGAGTGTCAGGAGGATGGAGCCAGGCTCTTCTGGTGACAACCAGTGACAGGACAAGGGGCAATGGGTGCAAACTGGAACACAGGAGGTTCCACTTAAATTTGAGAAGAAACTTGTTCCTGGTGAGGGTGGCAGAGCCTGGCCCAGGCTGCCCAGGGGGTTGTGGAGTCTCCTTCTGTGCAGACATTCCAACCCGCCTGGACACCTTCCTGTGTAACCTCATCTGGGTGTTCCTGCTCCATGGGGGGATTGCACTGGATGAGCTTTCCAGGGCCCTTCAACCCCTGACATTCTGGGATTCTGTGAAACACTGGGCTCTGTCTGACAGCAACAGCCCTGGCTCAGCCCCACAGAACATCCAGGAGGTTTAACATATCCCATTGCCTGGTCCTGCTGTGCATCAATGCCAGGAGCTGGCCACGTTTTTAACTCTTGAAATTTGTCACACCATGAAAAAAAAAGAATGTCAATGTATAGCTTTTTAAAGATTTTAGAGCCATAAAGAAAAAGCACGGTAAAATTTGAAACCAAGTCATAACCCAGTTTCAAAAGTTCAACTTTGGGATAAAAACAGGTAAAATAATTTATGAAATTCTCAGAGCTTGGTTATTTAAGATTAACTAATTTTACAACTGTTTGGGAAATTTACAAATGTCTACCCAAATTTAGTATTTCCCCTCTCTAGCCCCAAAATAACTCTTGAGGTATACTACAGGCATAGTTTTGATTCACATTAAGCTTCTAACCAAGTCTTGGCTGAATAGTAGAAACGGTACATGATACAGACCTCTCTTTTGACCAAAGAACAAGTAGAACACAAGAAATGTCTTAGAGGAAAAGGGAAAAGAAAAAAAAAATCTATTATATATCATAGTACTCTGTTAGAAAAAATTGTGTCTAGCAACAGTGTAAAAATAGAGATACTTCATCCTGGATCTTCCAAACCAAGAAGTGTTTAGCAACGTATTAAACTGAAATAAACCACTCCTGCGATTCACATCTTTGTTTCTGCTTGTGCTGGAAAGAGAGAAGAAAAACTTCCTCCAAGGATTTCAATGAATATTTCTTATCCATTCAAGTGGTTTCTAACACTTCTGTAAAACCCTTTGAACACAGCTTTACAGAAAACACTGATTTTTACCCCCCCCAAGATAATGTTTTTTCTTAAATATGAAAAATCTAATTCTGAGACTGTTTAGTGAAGACTGAAATTTTATGATGATTTGAAGATATTACCAGAAAAGGTTGTGCAATGAGAAGAACCTCCTTAATACTTGATTGAAGTGTAATGAAACTGGGATGAGATCCAGCTATACACATGGATTTTTAATTTTTTTTTGTTTTTAATTATGGATCTATTTTTTTTTAAACACGGAACCAGCCGTAAACACAGAATTTCAAACATTCTAACCTGGAGAATTTGGCAAGTTTTACCAAGAGGATTCCCCAAATTCCGAGTTCAACTGATTGCGAGCAGGGCTCAGGACACCCCACCAAACCTGCCCAAAGCTGTGGGCAGACAAGCCTGGCCCCAGGCCCAGCTAGACCAGGCTTTGCAAACTCAGGAAGACGACACATTCCGCCCAGGGTTTAACAAGACAGCAGGTGTCCTCGCACCACCAGAAGTCTGGGAACACAAAGCCAAGAGGCACAGAGGACAACTCAGTTTAAGGCTTGCAGCTTTTATTAGCAAGCAGCAGCACCCAAGAGGTGTGTCAGAAAAAGGCTTTTAACAGGAAGAGTTTTAAAGATGTGCAGATAGTTCCCCACCAATAAAGCATAGGCAATTAAAACTTCAATGCATTCCCAGTAGCTGACCACGTTCGCAAGCAGAAAGTGCTAATGAGACACTCACCAAGAAAAGAAAAAGCCTACGAAAGGGGCAGCGTCTTCTGTTTTTAATCCAGTCAAAATATGGAAGAGGTGCATCTTCTCATAGAAAAATGGAGAGGGGAATGTATAAAGTCTCTTTGAAGTGAGAAGGCAGCAGTTTTGGAGCTTTTGCCAGCCAGTGACAGCAATCCTCACCCCAGGGCCATGCGGAGCCTCTTCTCATCTTGACACAGGGAAGAAAACACCTGCAAACCCCCGAGACCCCCAGGCAGGCAGGAGTCTGCCAGTGCCGGGGTATTTCTACCCCACCCCGGTGATGTTCAGCTCAGAGCGCTCTTGATCGCATTCCTTTCCACCCTCTCCAACACCACATCTCCCATCCCCGTTCCCAGCAGCGCTCCCCTGGCAGGGAGCACAACGCCGGGCATTCTCGGCTGCGCATCCCCTCGGCTCGCTAGATGCAGGCGAGCAGAGAGAAAGCATTAATTTGAAACAAGATCACTCCTAGTCGCTCTGTTTCCCGTGAGCACTTCATTAATATACCAGAGTTGCAGATTTTCTGTACCAGAAACTTCATTAAGGTTTTTCACAGCAGCCTTTCACCAACAGTTTAGACATAAGCAGGGCTCACTTGTCCTTGAACGTAAGCCCTTATCATCACTTACAAAATCATTTTAAGTTGACACAGGAGTCAAGGCTCACCACTGCTTTCACAACATTACGTGTATTTTCCTTCCAGAGCATACTAGCGAAAGCACAATTTACTCAGAATCACAGCTTCTGCTTCACACACAGGCAGGCTGAGAGAAGTCCTGGGGCTCTACCTGGACCATGACTAATGTCAGCTATTAATATTAATACGACTCGGACAGGGCCAAAACACATCCAGCTGAATCCTCTGGCTTCCAACAGTATCAAAACACCTGAACAAATCTCATTTAGTTGGCAACAATCTCAAAATCAGATTTGGGCGAATGAGTATAAAACTCCTGCAATAAAACCACACTGCTGCTTTAACATGGTTGGGCATGTTCTGCTCCCCATGAAAGCAGCAGAACTACTGATTTCAGCTATGCCATTCAAGCCAACACATACTTATTAAGATACAAGTGCCAATGTGCACACAGGTTCACAGAAGCCACCCCTGCCTAACAGAGTGTCAGCGTTACAAATCCACATCATCTAATTTAATATAGTCACTCTGGGGTACAGTGACTGAATGGAACAATCTCCTTTCACAAAGAAAAATATCCTGGCTTGTTACAGGCCCATTTCTTCATTGGAAGACTTCAAACTTCACAGCACTACAGAGGGCGGAATGTTTTGTAGTGCAGCGATAGACTATCTACAAAAACAGGTTCACAGTGATAAGGTGGCTGTGAGAAAAAATAGGAAGATATGACAGAGACACAACAAACATGCAGTTCTCCCCAACAACACCTAGAACATTTCCCACAAGCAAAGCTTGAACTTTCCATTTTCTTATACTTCCAGTGTGTGTGAATATGTAATAACAACAACAACAACAATCACTTTCACCGATTTTTTAAAAATACTTTATATCTACTATTTTTTTTTTTTTAAGTTCATATGTCACAACAGCAAGAAACTTTAAAGGATGAGGGTGCTTTTGCTTTTGGTGGGGATGGGGAGGAAGGGGAGTCCTCCCCAGCAGCACCTCAGTGCACTGCAGGCTAATCCCTGTTGTAAGCAGTAAGGGAATAAACCCACGTGTTGCTGGACGAGAACTGGACATGCCTGCAGCCACCCTGCAGAAAAACCCATCTAGAAATGAAGCATCTCCAACGTATTTGCATCCAGCCAACAACTAAATCAAAAATGCTTCTCCTATCCTGCAGCAGTTTGATATTTAAATGTTTTTCTTCATCCTAAAATCATCCTACCCAATATTAAGGGGTTATGCTGTATAGTGTGATCTACAAAGTCAGTTTAGATTGCTAGTTTTTTTTGTCTGCATTTTCAGCTTCAAAACTAATATTTCAGTTAGGGCAATAGTGCAGAGAGGACTAAAGAAAGCCAGGAATACAAAAGGACTACAGAGCTCCAAACCCCTGTAATCCTGAAACGATGTGCTCCCAGTGCCAGAGCTACTCAAAATGCTTCAGAATCACTGAGCTCGACTCCTGGTGGTGTCAAGCACTGCAGCTCCTGTTCTGGTAAGCTAGAAGATTGATGACAGTGGCATTTATAATGCTTAGCTCCTCAATATCAAGGCCATTTATTCACCATAAGAAGAAATCTAGGAGCTACTTAATTCCTGACAGTAGCAGCACAGAACAATTTAAGAGAATTAAAGACAATTCCTATCTTTAATTGAAGAACTATCTAGGCAGTTGAGAAGGCAAAAGATCAACAGTGAATTTTGCATCTGATCTTCTGTGTAGAACAACATAGCATTTTCAAAGACCAGAAATAGTTATATTTAATGTAGGAAACAAAACTATGTTTTTTTCATAATTTTGACATTCAGTCTGAAGTGTTAGCTATTTTGTGTAGTTGTAAGAACATTAATTTTACGTATTAACATTCAGCTACCCAGAAATAAGTCTACATCTGCACAGGAGAACAAACATCATGTCTTACTGAACATTAAATGTGGCTTTGCCCTGTCCACATATAAATACCACCTGAATAAAACCTCAACTCAGTTTTAATCTAGCACAGAGTTGCTTTGGCAAACAACTTATTTCAGTACCATCTTCTATATTCTTAGCTGTACAACAGGGTTGTTCTTTATCATCCAACGACCTGAAATGCAACAACACAAGGCTCCTCATCCTGCTCTGCTGAACTTTCCATGGGCCTGGATGGGATGCAGGAAAATAATTTGGTTGCAAAGTTTCTCTCTTCCCAGAGCTTTGAAGCATATTAAAGCTGCACCTCAGCAAATGACACAATTTGCTGCAAAACACATTTTCTGAATAATTTCTTAGAACAATTTCAATATTATACTATTAAAATTTATATCACAATAGAGGTTAAGCCTCATTATGACACCACAAGAACGTGGTGAGGTCCACATTCTGTTCCATGCCCAGCAGATCACATAATACACCTCAGCAGCACTTAGCCCTGTGGTAAGAAAAGCCTGAAGCCCTAAGAGTATGTTTGAAACAGCTTTTCAAGTGTCTACCCCACAAATTGTACATTAAAAGGTCTCAGTATACAGTGGCTCATTTAAGAAAACCATTGCACTGGTGCCATCATTTAATGTCACCATGTTAATTTTCAGTGATTTTTTCTTCCTGCTTTAAATATACAGACCTGTTTTCCTCCTAACATGCCTGAATGTAAGAACTAGAGCTGCAGCAGCTTAGATGTTAAAGCATAAATACAGACTGTTTTCCCTAAATATGTACTTAGGTTGTTTTCTAGACAATTGAGTATTTCAGATGAAAGTATCAGCTGAAGAGGGCAAACATTTGAATGGTATTCAGTAGGAAAAATGATGACTAGCAGAACAAAACAGTGTAATTTCAAGAGCTGTACTTTATAATCATCATTTGAGCAGAGTCGGGAACTGTGCTACAAGCAGCAGGAATACAAACCCAACAGTTATTGCAATCAACTTCTGTTTCTTTATAGAGATTTTGCAGCTTCACAGAGCTAACAATTTTTAAACCATCCTGCCTGTCTGAAAAAAACCACATATTTTATTACAACTTTTACTGCTGGATCTGTAGCTTTATATGCAACACTGCTCCTGGTACCGGCATGTTTCCTGCTGGGTTTAGCAACAATCCACATTTGAGATGAACAGTGTTAATGGTTACTTTTACTCCCAGATCTCAGTACACTGTCAGAAAGCTCTTTCCATCCCCCTGCTTCTCCTCCGAGACAGACCCTGCTGCAAGCAAACACCACCAGCATCCCGGAGCTGCAGACCTGCAGCCACCACCCCCAGGGCTTCTGTCTAGGGAAGACTTCCCTTCGGTGGTGCCACAACAGCCAGCGGCCATCCTCAACAGACAAACCTCAGGGAAATTCATTATAAGACCCTATTATGGGAGACTGGGCATCAGAAATAGATGAGACAACCTGGAGGAGAAGGAAGAAGATCCAGTAGTGCTCCCAGTGCCTGTCTCAGGGGCAAACCCTACCAGACTACCAGAGTTTTGTAACACAACATCAACCACCTCCCAAAAGCTCGTTTTCCTTACTCACAGCCAGTATTACAGCAGGAGTATCGCTGTCTTTACCACTGCCAGTCACTAAGCCACAGGAACAGCGTGCTGTAGAGGTGCAGTACAATTTCCTCATCTACAAAGGCCTCGATTAGGATTCTGTCAGAAACATTTTTGCCACAGCCGTGGTAACTGACTGCCCAACCCTCAGTCTTGTGCAAATCTCCGATCAGTGCTGCACCTTATGCATATCAAACTTTAATGTACTGAAGAAAGCGTGCAGAGTCGAACAACAGCAAGAACAATTTGCGCCTAGCTACAAACTGTAATAATAGTCTTAAAAACATTCCTTCTATCTTCACTAGGTAAAAAATCACTCATACCATGGCAGTCAGCACACTGCTTATGCATAATTTAAGAGCCTCATCTAGTTTCCACCAAGTCACTGAAAAATCTCCTCCAAACCTTAATGTCAACTGAATTGTGCCACAGGGACTGAACTGCATGATTCCCACACTTGTATTAGATGAACTTGGCAACGTAAGCTGAGCTACTTGTTTTTCCTCCTTTTTTGCTCTTCCCTCGAATAAAATAATATATTAATTTAAAGCTAAAGTAGGACAACAAAATAAAATCCAAGCTATCCATAGAGTAAACAGAAAAATCCCTTCAAAGGACTATAGCTTCATGTTCCAGGTCACTGGGATGCTTTGTGTGGCACAGCACGGGTGCTGGAGGGGAGCAGGAGGTTTGGGGGGGCCGGGTCGAGATGCTGCTTGGCACAGGACTGGTGGCTTCTCTGGGGAACCTGGCAAGAAGGCAGAGATGTTTTTGCCACCCAGACCACACCAAACACAGACTCAGCCATCAGATTTTCAGAAAAGCAGCAAAAGGAAAACCTAAGTCAGAAGGCTTTTTGCCACAGTTACAGTATGACTTTCTAGGAGGAGGGGGAAGGGAGCAAAGTCATTTCTTGGCACATATTCAAAGCACTCGCCTTACTATGCAGTCAAGGCCCTCTCATGAGATGCTCAGAGGCCAAACAGTTAGAACGTAAGCAAGTAAAAACATTAGAAAATCAGGAGCAAGGTACAAACTGTCTTCATGAAGCTGAAAAAGGTGCATTGTCTTGCAGAGTGTTTTGTCCCAGCCAGGGGCTCGCCCCAGTTTGACACCCGCATAGACGACGTTCCCAGTTACCAGCAGCCAAGCGCGGTGTTTCACACCACAGATACATTCTGATCTTGTCTAAATCAGCGCGAAGCTTCTATATATGTGAAGGTTTCCAGTTTTGTGCCTATCAGTTAACACCACAGTGTGTGTGATACAGGATAAATAAGGAATTTTCCAACACCCAGCAACGTAGGGCTTGAAGCTTTCTAACTGAGGTAGAGCTGTTTTTCTGCTTTCTGTTCCATGCCTCTTAATCATAAATTATTTCACGTTTTCACCTCAGTGCTCTCTTCTGCCATTACAATCATATGTTAACAAATTCTATAACACTTCTTAAACATTTTAGTCAGCAGTTAAGTTTACATTTGAACTCCCTTTTGTTTTAAACTAGTGCAGGAAAACTTTAAGGTGGGTATTTTCTGCGCAGAGACGTTCTGCTCCCCCAGGCACTGCCCAGCTACTCGGTGCTGCCGCTGGAGTTTCAGACCCGCAGCTTGACCTCTGACATTTGCAGGATTCAGCCCATTTTCAGCCCAGGCTGCCTGCAGACCTGACAGCTTTGTTAGCATATTTTTAGAGGACTGTAAAGCAGGAAAACTTAGGCCGCTTTTCCTTATTCTTGACACGGTACACCAGCCCTGTTTCATTTGCAGAGACTCATCAGATACTTGCTTTTAAGAACAACTGCCATGGTGGGACTTCTATAAAAAGGGCCATCTCAGATCTGTCTGTGGAGGAATCTCAGCGTGAATCCCCACTTGCTTGAGCAAATCCACCCCAAGATCTCTCAAATATTTCAATATGTTCTTAGATTTGGATTTCTCAGAAGTCTAAGGAAATCAAATCCTACACTAACACCTCAGCTCTGCCCTCCTTCAGCATACGGCTTGTGAAGCGGGAGGAGATGCTTGGCCTAATTCCACTTCTTATACCATTCTATCCCACATCTCATTCATGCAAATTCTCAACAGTGCTTCAAAAATTCCATCAAAAAAAGATACTAAGTATTTCACATATTAATTTGTGTATGACATGGCATCTATAGGCCCTGATGGAAAGCCTACAAAGTCTTATGCTATACTATCAACTACCTATACGCTTGTTTCCGCAATGAGCAACAAGTCTTTCCCACCATCTCTCAGCATTAGCATAAAGTATTTTAGACTCACAAATCCAACTACAGGCATAGATATCACACCTAGCTCACTTACATGGTGATAGAGTGTTATAAATGCATTTCAAGTACATCGGTGTTCACACCACATTAAAAAAATGGAACCAGACCTCAGCCTTGTGTCTCTGCACCCTCAGACTCCTCACATGTGCAGATTACAGAGCCCTTATTGCAGGAGATCACTTGTCACTGCCAGGCCTGGTAGGTGCCTTGTGTTTCAAACAGTTGAAGTCCGCTCTTTCACATCCTATGAGCTCCTCCGTATCAAAAAGAAACCCATACAAATGGTCTCCTACCAACTCTCTGCAAGGACTTTGGGCAATAATCTGCAGCCCAATTTGTGTGCAGCATCTTCACATGAAAAGTAAATGTGAAGTACTTGAAATCTTGCTGTAAATTCATAACAAGTTCACTGCACAGCAGTTCTGTAAGAGGCAGGAGGTACTGTAGAGCTGTGCCCATGCCAAGAATTCATTCTCTTTAAAACGGTCTATGCTTTGGTGAAGAGGATCAGATATATTGGCCTTTTTATTGATAGGCATGTTTGTGTATCACATCCCTTTCTCCTACATTATTTAACACAGTATCACAGTATGTTTGGGATTGGAAGGGACCTCAAAAGATCATCTAGTCCAATCCCCCTGCTGGAGCAGGAACACCTAGGTGAGGTTGCACAGGAACATGTCCAGGCGGGTTTGAATGTCTGCAGAGAAGGAGACTCCACAACTTCCCTGGGCAGCCTGTTCCACTGCTCTGTCACCCTCACTGAGAAGAAGTTTCTTCTCAAATTTAAGTGGAACCTCTTGTGTTCCAGCTTGATCCCATTACCCCTTGTCCTATCATTGTTTGCCACCGAGAAGAGCCTGGCTCCATCCCCATGGCACTCACCCTTTATATATTTATAAACATTAATAAGGTCCCCCCTTAGTCTCCTCTTCTCCAAACTAAAGAGCCCCAGCTCCCTCAGCCTTTCTTCATAAGGGAGATGCTCCACTCCCTTCAGCATCTTCGTTGCCCTACGCTGGACCCTCCCCAGCAGTTCCCTGTCCTGCTGGAACTGAGGGGCCCAGAACTGGACACAATATTCCAGATGTGGTCTCACCAGTGTAGTAACCAGTGTGGTCTCACCAGTGTAGTAACACCAGGAATAACTATCTTTAAGACCTGCCCTCAGTGAGGATTAACCCAGTTCTTCATGCCCTGTGTTGCTGCTCTCCTGTTTGAAGGCAGCAGCACATACCACCCGTTTGTCACCCCAGCTCAGTCCCCAACCAACGCTGTTTTTGCTTCAGCATGGTGGCTTCTGGTTCCTCCTCCTCCCTCATTACTCTTCCTATGAGGAAAATGAGCTCACAAGTGGACAGCGAGGCAACTGGGGATGGACCTGAACAGGATTCCTGGCCATCCAGCCAGCACCTGTGATAAATTCCAAGTCACTGTGCTGCAGTTATTGTTCCTTCGCTTCAAAAATGGCATCTGCAGATGTAATTTAAAACACCATAGTATTAATTTACTAATTAACAAAACAAATAACATTAACATGTTACATTTTCATCTATTTACTAGCTGTTTTGCATTATTATTAGCTTTCTATTGTGTTTTCTATGTAAAGCACAGTAACTTATGTGCATTTCATGCAAGTTACTCAGCTTCAGTATCATGAACATGACTTCATGGGGAGAAAAACACAAAGCTTCAAGAAAATCACTGATACTCCCATCAGCTGAATCTTAAAGAAAAAAGAACCTGAGACAGATTAAGTAACAGGAGTTGAAATAAAAACCTCATAATATACATCCTATCTCTATAAGTAACTTAGTACATTCAGTGGTTACTTAAAGTACTAAAACAACTTGCCTCTGTGCAGGACAGAACACCAAGACCATTTTTATGCATCATGTCTGTGACCTCTCGTTAGGGTGGGCATCGGGTTCTGCCACCTCTCACAAGTGCAGGAGCAACTGACTCCACTTTTCAGAAAACAGAGCAAAGGATTGGGTAACAGCCAGTACAGCACTGGAACAAAATGACACTAAAAATCTGTTTCACATATTCCAGCTGCGGTATTGGTGCCTTCCGCCACTCAAAATAAATCCATTTATCCGACGCTTCAAAGCAGGAACCACTCTGGTTTGACATTTTTAGAAGATATTTTTCAAAGCGGCAGAACACTGTTTTTAGAAGCAGTAGCTTGCACACATGCTACATGTAACGAGGTCTTTTATCGAGACATATCAATGTTTTCCCCTCCCAAAGCCAGTTACGTATCAGGACACCAACAAGCAGCATCAGGCTTGCCGACTTAATACAGACACCTTTGGGATTTTGAGATGAAGAGAAATTACTCACAAATCCTCGTTAACTAAAACCATTGCTACTTACTTAGAGAACTGTGATTTAATAAGCAGCATGAGCAATACAAATGGGAATTTACTCTGGGATACCTCAGCTCCCCGCGTCCCCAGAGCCCAGTAATTCCAGCCCTAGCAGTGCTGGCAGCACCGACTCCTGTGGGTTTTCCAAAACGGAGCCTGCAGAGCTCTGTAAAGCCCTTCCACACAATGTCTCAGTCAGGGAAAGAAAACAGACGAGCCCTCTTTGGTAAAAATGATCTACAAACATCTTAAATGCAGCTTTGTGCTTCAAGAAATAGTTCATCAGCAAGCAATGTGTATTTTAAGATTTCTAAACATAAAGTGGGTAATATTTGTTCTAAATCTCCATTATTCTGTGACTGCCAGCTTCAGAACTTGTTACTATTAATTAGCAACTATCATATAAAATAAAGTATGCAGAAACAGGCACAGATTCAAGCGGTTAGATAAGCCCTTTCCTTCCATAAGATGGAGAACCAGCATTATTTCACTATTCATCAGAATGTGTTGACAGAACAGGGTGCAGGTTATTTGATCAGGTCTGCAAGCAGTAGGTTTTCTAAAAATATTTTCAGTTCTATTTATTGGGAACTTGTTTCTATTTTTTCCTTTGCATAAACCATTTGCGTGGCAAGCTGCAACACGAGCAATCAGCCAGTGTCAGAAATGTGCCAACAAATAATAAAAAGCTTAAAGCAATCATATTTCATTCATCTTGGTTGTAGAAATCCCACAACCATAAATAGGGAAAAAACTCTTTATTCAAACAACATACCCCCTAGAAAAATGATAAAGTGATGTTCCCTGCCCATCACAAAACTTGCTAAAATTCTCCCTTGCTGTAGCTGATCATGCCCTGGAAGGTCCATCTGCAGCAACAGGAGACAACCAACATGGGACACAAGTCCAAACATCAAAATAAACTCTTAAAGCCATGATTACCCCTCAGTAGTTTCACACAGCCACTTTATAACCTAGGATGAACCTCTTTTCCAGTAGCATTTTGAAAATGTGAATTGGCACCCTGAAAGAGACTGCATTAATTTTTGCAGGTGTTTTAATCTAATTAGGAGAGTCGATCCGAGCGGCCGTTACATGTATTAAGACAGTGCTCTGAAATGCCAATTAGCGATCAGGCACCAAAGACACACAAGATAAATTGCTCCCTTAACAAAGGCAACGCTGAAGTCACGGGAAAGGGATAGAAAAGTAGCATCTCCAGAGCTAAGAACTGAAGTCAATCAGGCAGGGGACAGGAAAGATCTTTTATCTGCCAGCAGCACTCGATGTGCAGAGCTGAGACTGGTTTCTAAAGCCCTCCAAGCAATATTAATACATCACTGAAGCATCATCACAGAACAATGTGGGCTTATATTGTACTCCAGCATATTTCTTGAAATAAAAAAAATGCTTAAAATATTCCTGATAAATCACTCTGCTGTACCTCAAAAGCATCACTCTGTGTCAAAGCAATCCAAGGTAACTATGACCACGTGCATTCAATGAGAATTTACAGTACGCAGCCAGAAGTATTATTCAATTTCAGAGTCTTTAAGAGCACAACATAACAAAAGCCAACTAACAAAGCTCTCTCCCAAGAACAAGCTGTCATTTTGACACAACTTGGGGTGGGTGGTGGGGCAATTTTTAATAACAAACCATCAGAAAAATCAGAGACCATTTCAAATGCAGAGAGAACCAGTCAGGAAAGATTTTCAGGCTGTCCATCCAGATGGGATCTTGCAACTAATACCGGTACAGCCGCCGGCTCAAAGGGAAATGGGGCAACGATCTCATCGTTAAGGGCTTGGAGGAAAAGCGTTATAATAAGTTATTACAATTCTGTAAAACAACATACACAGGTTAAGGATATTTAACCATTTTCCCAGGTAAAATTGTAGACTTCTAGGTATTTATATGATGATCCTACAGTTTGGTTTTTTTAGGGTCCCCGAGAAAATTCACTGTCGTGTGCCTTTTGGCGGTAACGCAAATGCAGACGCCAGCGCTGCCTGGTTGTGTACAGCAACAACCATCTGAGCCGGCGACTGCGCACATGCTGAAGATGCTTAATCTTTACTTACGTTTACATCTAACAAGCAATCAGGAAAAGTAATAGAATAGAAATAGAAAGAAATAAGGTACTTCAAAGAAATACATTCTGGTTTGCTTTTTTAACCTCTAAATGGGTTAGACGATTTGTGAAGTTGTTTACATGCCAGCCTGAACTAAAAGAAGTTGCAATGAATGAATTTTTGCTGTACAGTGCCTTTTTAAACTGAAGAACATCCATTATGAAACTATAAAAAGCAGCAATAGCAAACTGTGCTGTGTTTATCTTGTCACTTGACATATCAAAATACCCACTTAGTGTCAGCATAACAGTCAAAAGTGTCTACAAAAGCAGAATCTTGCTCTGTGTTTGTAATACTTGCCCTTATTTCAATGACAAGTCTTACTAATAGAAAAGATTCCTAATTATGTGGTATTTTTCAGTATGTATGACACTGCAGACCAACAGCCACGGAATGAGAAGAAAGGCTGGATATGCGAATGTGAATTAAGATGCAGTCTAGTAAATATTTGGAGAGAGACTGGGTTTATTAGATCGTGAGATTTCTAGATGCATCAGACATCAGAAATTCATAGCACACTCTATCTGAGCCTAGTTGGTCAAGACTGCAAAAGGACACACTTTTGAAAGGAATTCCCAAAGAGAAACTATTTTCATCCTTCACATCATATCTGCTTTCAATAACCTTACAGAGGAGATTATTTATTCATTATAAAGATATTAAAATGCACTCAGCTTTCTCTTATCTCCAGGTATTTGTCGTTATTTCGTACACAAAATGGTACTCAGGAAGTTATTTGAAGTCACTGTCACTTCGTTTTAATTACTGTTTGCGATTGATTGGCTCCTAGTCAAGGTCTGTGGGAGAAAAATCAAAGAAGAGAATGCAGCTGAGCTGGGCTTTGTCAGATCGCAGGTCTCCCGCAGGAGACAGATGGATTAGTTAAAACCAGCTGACCAAACTTGATTCTGTGGTATTTCGGTGGGATCAGGTTAATGTGGAAGTTACTTGATGCCACCTGGTTGGCCAAGGTTTCTCAATGCCAAGCTCATAATTTTCTGTAAGTTTGCTTTTTTCTAAACACCTTTCTAACTTCTCACCATGGAAACATTATACTATTTCATGCTCTAGCTCTTCCTTATTTTAAGTGTAGGTATCTTTCATTATTATAAAGGTAATGTTAATATCCTGTGTTACCTTCTTTCTAAATATTTGTTAGCTTCTTTCTAAATATTAGTAAAGTAAAATACCCAATCTGGACACAGTTTTAAATTTTTATTCATTTAGTGCACACACACACACACAAAAATCAGTGTTCACCTCTTTTTTTGTAATTCACAGTGTTTCTGTTTTGCCTAATCAGCTTTTCTGCTTACTATGGCCTTAATTTAATTACTTGGTTCAATTAAGTGATCAATCAAATGTCAGCTGAATCACAGACATTTTGCAGCACAGGACCCTAGAACAGGATCCTTCTAGTACTCCACGGCAGAGCAAATCTTCCAGCAATTTATTAACAGCTTCCTCTTTGGATTCACCTACGAGTTCAGAGACAAAGAATAAATAAATTGGAAAGAATGTTGGAATCCTTGCTCCTGTCCTAGTTAAGGTGTGGAACAGCTTGTATCCCTGTATCCCTGTCCTGCTTTGTCACTTCTTTTATCCTCGATCTGCAACTCCACACTGCACGACCTACCAAACCCCGGAGGACAGGGAAAAGTGTTTTCAGAGTATATGCCATCTTGTTGCTCTGAAGCAATTACACTTGGGGGAAAAGGAGCCACAGACACTATTTCAAAATCACTGCAACCTTCACACAGTCAGTTCATCCCTGATTGCCAAAGCAAGTCAAGCATCTTCAAGACTCTTTTGCTTTGATAGCAAGGGGTCATCCCAACTACATTGTTAGAGCTTTTTTTAAAATGGAAATTTAAAACCAAAACCAAAACCAAACACCACAACACATCCAACACCCAGCACCCCTGTGCCCTACTATGGAGCCAGTGCAAACATGCCGGGAGAAAGAGTGAGTCTTGTGATGCAGGGCTCTTGGACCCAGGAGCTGCAAGGCCAAAGGAAACCTAAGAACTGCTCTCTCTGCTTTTGACATCTGTTAAGCACTAAAGAGGGTAACATTTCTGCTTTTTTACCTTTGTCTGGAGACCTGCAGTACATGCCTGACTCTACATTCTGAGCTTTAGAAGCACACACTCCCTTGATAAGCAAGATAATACTTCTCCCCATTTGTTTTCCTTGTCTTACCCCAAGTTGGTGTGAGCCATTTTTTAATCAAAGACATAAGTCATTCCTACAACTCCTGTTACACCAAGCAGACAATTCCAACTCCATTACTGGTATTCCAAGTTCTTTCCTAAGCTTTTGCAACAATACAAAGGACATGTTTTAATTGTTTTTCCTTTCCATTTCTACAACTTTTATCATAAGCATTCTCTCTCAAGGAAAACAGCTGTTAAAAATATCCCAAGCATTTGGATATATCTGCATGTCGGTTGTTTCACTGTAATAGAGTATTTTTGAATGTTAGGCTTACAGTGACTGTCAGTTCTTTTTCCTCTGACTCACAATAAGTACATTTACAAAGGTTTACATGCAGGACAAAACACAGTGAATAAATTTCAAGAGAAAAGCCTCTGTTTATAATAAAGTAATGAATAAAGTGGTACAACAACACTTTATAGTCTAGACCTGGAAACCTACATCTGTTTTTCCCCTATAAAAAAAGCTTAACAATTCAAACACTCCTGCTTTCATTTCTTGGTATTCCAAAAAGCAAATCCACACTACGCCATCTTTTTACCAAGATTTCATTTAAGAATCACTTAGGTACACAAAAGGTTTTAACATAGAAAGGTATCGTGTGTCAGCTCCATCTGCTGCAAAGCAATTGAAAGCTAACAGCTACAAATAAAATTTTAGATTTTGAAAAGTAATATCTTGAGTTCCCCCTAAAATGAGCATAAATGACAAGCTTAAGTTTTCTAACAAGAATTATTTACAGCTGCTTGGAATTCATGCTGCTTTGGCAGATGTTTATCTGCATCCTCCATCACATAGGCAGGATAGTTCATTTGCTCCTTCAATGATACAGCAAAACAGGAAGATGCTCAAGCCAGAGATCTAACACCACTTGGAGACTTTACAGGAGGAAAAAAGAGTTTACTTAGAGACAGCTGCTGGAGATCAGTGCAGACTGTCCGTGCGCTTCATTTAAGAGGAAACTCCCTGCTCATCATGTTACTTTTCACTGCTGGATGACAAAAGCTATAGCCTAGGTTTTAATTGGGGAAATCAGAACAGAAGTTAACACTCCTCTTTTGCAGGTTTGGTTAAGGGCACTTACTCTTCCAACTTGCATCATTTTATTAGCTAATAATTTTCACTTGCGAATGGAACTGACAACAGATGAGCTTTCAGAACCACATCATCCTGAGTAAAGAACCAGTGATTAATTTGTTTGCATAGAAGTCTGCCTGCACCATTCCATCCTTTCAGGGAGTAGATAGCAATATTGCCATTAGCTAAGCACACACACACAAATATATATATTTAATTTAATGTACAAATCCTAAATCTTTTGTATTGTGCTATTTTGGCTAAGAAACAGCAGCAGGATCCTCAAAGTGATAATTAAGATGTTGATTACTGAACCACACTGAGAAACCTCCATAAAAGCCTCATGCTGGTAATGACTTTGGCATGAATGGTGAAAGACATACAGCGGCAGGAGAGGAATGGAAGGCCAGCTGCTATTCATATCTGTAGAGCAGGCGTGGAAGCATTTCCCTACTTATTTTTATAAATTAAGAAACTCATACCACTCAACATTACACAGTGGCGTGGTTTATTTTCTTTTTTTTTGGTTAATGCTATAGTTTTGATGGTCTAATGTAATTCTGAAGTGGGGAGACTGTTAGGAAGGCTTAAGATAAAGAACTATTCACTGAGCATGGTCCAAGAACAGTGTTCCAGACTCATTAGCACTTAAATATAAAATAGAATGGAAAATGGATGTAGAGAATGTATTTCAAGAACTGACACCCAACAGAGCGAAGGTTAGGAAGGACAGCACTGCAGCTCTCACATAAACACTGTCAGTCTGTTCAGTAACCTACCAGGTGTCCCTAAAATGCAGATCCAGGAGGTTGAAGTGAGGAGTTATCCTTGAAGTTTACCTCTGGCTCCTTCAGCTTTCCTTGCTTAGCATGTGTCCACACTGCTTTTGCTACAAAATCAATTCCAATCAAAAGGAAAGGAAAATGTGTTAAGCCCCCACTTTTTTTTGCCTACACAGTTCCACCACCATAAACACATACATATGTTAGCATCTACTAAGGAGCTGAAACAGGAAATTAAAAGATTATTCTTTTCAGTGTGATTAAGATATGTAGAGTAATATGTATTTAAATGTCTTGAGCACCCTCAAAGACTTCTTGGAGTCCCTCAAATACTGAAGTCATTACATATATTTAATATTGTTATAGAATAGGACTGCTTCTCACAGGCTATTTTGAATTTGTATACATATATACACATACAAAAATTCGATTTTTTTTTCCAATTCAGTTTAAATTCTGAATATTTAATACTCAGACTGACCATATATTCTATAGAGGAAAAGAATGTTATTGCGATTTACTGCAGGAATTCTAAAGAGAATTTGCAGTCATTATCAAGTGTATCCTAGGAGAGAACAAGGACATAAGCCACGATTATGCAAACCCCTTAAAATAATGAAACAGCACTACAGAGTGGAGATCCTGAGAACATGTAGCCTTTCTGGTTTATGCCATCAAAACAGCACCACTTTCTTCTTCTGAAAACCCAGACTTTCAAAAACTTGTCCACCATTTCTTCTCAACAAGACTGCTGTTAGAGAAACAGATTTAAATAGCACATGTATTACATTAATAATGTTTAGGCATTGCGAGGATTATATCACCAGAAAGCACATACATTTGCTACCCCAGAACACTGAGGAATGACTCATGCTGAAGCAAAGACTTCAAAGAACCATATCCTGCATTCTCAGCCTTTCTATAAAGGATTACCATAAAATAAAGGTCTTATACAGCAAGGGCAAGAAGGACAGAAGTGATTCTGGTCACATTAGGGCTGGAGCTACATCCAAGACAGAATCAGCTGTTTAAATCAGGGACTGAGCAAAGAGCAGCTCCCTCCCTCAGCACACAGAGAACCCTTCAGAGAATCAGTCCTGACCTGATACAGTAAAACATTCCAGTCACCATCCGGACATAGTGGCAGAGACCAAAGGTTTTAGTAGAAACGCAACAGCAAATCAGGAGGCAAGTTATTACCTTTGGTCTCCCTTTAAATCACTTCTCTGCTTTTTTTTTTTTCTTTTACAATATAATCCAGCAGTTCTGTTCTCTGAAATGATGGCATCAGCATAACCCCTTCAAGTCCTCCTCCCTTTTAACTGGTTCATGGACACGTCCACAAAAAATACCTTCAGCTCCATGGAACAAGGATTATAAAGCAATTTAGCCAAGTGGCTAAGCCAGAAGTCACTGAAGTGTTTGGTCACTTAGCCCTGAAATTTGAGAGCCCTCTTTGGATTCAGCCAAAATACTTCAGCTGACCACTCCTTGGTTTTCCAAACAGAACACAAGAATAATGTAAAAACCCATCAACCAGAACTTGGACTCCTCAGTCAGACTTACAAATTCCATCAATTAACTATGAGCGCCCTTGGTGGGTTTGTCAAGCTTCCTCAGATTTCTTTTTTCTTAAAACAGAGGTAGCTGCAACAAAAGACCAAGTAGCTCCCAGTTTTTTATTATTTGGTAGCACTGTTCTTGGTCTGAGTAAATTCTTCCTTACGTGCTGCCTGCCACACCGAGCCCTAGAGGAGAGCAATACTGCTTCTTCCCAAGAGGGTCCAGGAAAACTACCAGAAGTCAACTGTTTCTTAAGAATCTAGATTTGGGGAAGTAACTTTTGCTTCCAGTTTCACAGAAAGATGAATCTCAAAAAGCAAGAACGGATAGGTTTAGAGTGCAAAGGCATGCCTGGGTATGCTACCGTTTTGAAGTGAGCAAGTACTACATCCTGAAGCGATACACACATGCACATGTGTGCATGTTACTCAACGATGACACCTTTGTCCACATATTCTTATTAATTTCTCCAAGGTCTGTAAGCAAGACTGTTAACTGATTCAGATACCTCAATTCTGAAGCACGTCATGGAAAGCATTCTCTAAGGAACCCGATTACGTCTGCTGTAGGCAGAGCTGCAATGCCAATTAATTCACAATTACTTTAGGAAGCACAGCACATTTTAGTGCCACAGGATTAAAAATAGCACAGTAGTTTATAGCCACAGTAGACCTGGTTCTTGAAAGTCAAATGCTCATTTACAATAGATAAAGTGCACAATCAAACAAAGGCTCAAGTATCTCTCTAATGTTATCTTGGTAGCATTTAGTCCTCTGTAGTTCTGTTTCTGAAACATCTATTGTCATTTTTGCAAATACACACATTGGCCAGGAGGTTACTTACAACAGTGCTTTTCAAAGCAGTTCATCTCAACACCAACTGCAGCAGAAAGAGATTATGAAAAAGAGCTGTGGCATCCCAGGCAAGCCCAACTTATCTTAGTGTATTCTGAGCACATCTTAAATGAAAATGTGTGAGCTGAAAGCTTCATCTTCATCACAGAGTGGAAACTTTCCTCAATCTATGCAGAGCTGAGGGGTTTATATTAGAAAACTAGTGATTTAAATGACTTCTTGCTGGATTTTTTATATTTGTTGTTGGAGCAGAAAGGGACTTTTTTTTCCTAAAAATGAATAATGGCAAGGCATCTTAATTCATGCATATGATCAGTTTACAGTATCTAGAAAGGAAGGATTTGATTGAGCTCAAAGTTCATTTTACCATGGGTGATATGCCCCAGTCCTTACCACTTCTAAAGGTTTGAAGATCACATTACATTTGATTGTATAATAAACAAAAGCACCTGAAGAAACTGAAAGACTGAAGATATCCAGAGAACATTCTCTAACCATACTCGTAACATTTCAAAACACAGTTCTTGACTCCTCACTTCTGCACCATACACAACACAGGTCAGAATAAAACTCGACTAAAATATTAACTAAGTTGCTCCTGGTTTATCTTCAAAAGTCTTTTTCGATTTGCTATATAGTAAGTGTATGTAGTATTTAGTGCAGCTATATCAATTTTGGCTGCAATCTCTGTTTTTGTATAGAGATACTGTTTCTTGCATTAAAATTCAGAGGAGGAATCTTATTCTCCTGCTAAACTCAACGGTTATAAATGAATTACAGGGGTATCTCAAGTAATGTGCTTGAATTAATTCACAAGAAGTTAATGAGGCCAAATTGATGGCAGAAATTAGGCAAGACTAGCTGGCAGGTATTTACAGATATGTTCAGCAGATACGATTGTGGAATCAATATGGTATTTCAGCCAGTGAGGGCATCTATTATGGAGCCAAGTCCAAGTGCTTTGCTCTCTCCTCTTAACCCCAGCAGACAACAGCTAATGATGGGGCAAAGCAGAGAGGCCCAAAAGGTTAAAACTTTCAGTTAGTAATTTTTACCAAAGGAGTCACAGACACCTTTACAGCCTTCACTATGCTTTAATAAGATAAAGTATGTGTAAAAGGCTTTTGTACTGCGCTTTGTTCATCTTTGACATGAAGGCTAAATCTACAGCTTCATTTACAAAAGAACTCAGAACAACATAAGTATAATTTATAATCATGGATATGTTTGCTTAGACAATAGAAACATCTGTCCTTCCTGCTTTTTCATTATAAGAAGTTTATTTTTTCCCCCGAGTTTTTTTTACAGCTCATTTAAATTAAAACCCATTCAAATCTCCCATCACAAACACTTGGCTACATTAAAATTTCCATTCTGTGTGATCTTGATTTCAAACCGTAGAAGAACGAGCATACTCCTGGAGACACAGAGACAGACTGAAAATTGAGCTGAAACATTAAAGACACAGTAATTAAGTCAACGTGTTTCCAAGATACCTTATACACTGCATAACACAATGATATCATCAGTTATCTATCTGAATGATGTTTTTTCCTTCTCTCTTCCAGTTAAAAGTCTAATGCTCCCCTGTCTGAGCATTTTAGTATAAGACATTTCCTCTTCACAGCTACTGGACTGGGAAACCTGTGGCCAGAGGCACAATTTACTTGCCTGATAGCTACAGGGGTTCTCTTTCCTAATAGTGGAAAACACACATCTAGTAGCATCTCAGAAATTTCTAATGCCAACTTAAAATTCCCATATTCCACTGTAGAAACTTCTCCCCTCCACTCCACTAAGAGGGGAATGTTCATGCAACAACGGTGTGAGGAAATGTGAAGATTTATCAAAATATAAAGAAAGGAAAATGAAAGTCACAAGAAGAAAACCCAAACAACTGCAAAAAGGATGCTCCTGTTGTTTTACTGACTGATTCCAAAAGGGACAGGTGCAATGCTTGGTCTCCCATTACAGTCTTGTGCATGTAGCCATATTTTTGTGTTTGTAGATGAAAAAAACCAAAACCTTCAGTAAATAAAAATCAGTCCTGATCTTGCTTGAAGTTTTCTTTCACTTTTAAAGCCAAATAATATTGAAAAATCCTAAGCAGATTTTGGAAAAAAGTTGTTTTCACATATTTGTTAACTAACATCACGTTTTTCCTCCAGAGGACATGCAGGACATACCCACTCTCTGTAACTTGCTTCCCACAACAACACGTAGCTGCCCAAATTCACACCCTGCTTTGGTCAGGGCTGGGCTGGCACATGGGGAACCGGACACCAAACCCTTCTCATTATTGTCCATTTCAGCCAATGCAGAAAATCTCTTTGGATTCAACTTGTGCATCCCACATATCAACTCTGAAAGTACTTTCGAAAGGCAGCCAACAGGCTGCCATGGTAGCTTTTAATATACCCATTACACAGGTTAGAACTGTTGGTGCTACAAGAGGAACAATAGATTTTGTAATAGTAAAGCTGGTTACATTTCAGGAAAACACAAGTTCAGCTTCTGGTGATGTTAGTGACTAGTGATTCAAGTAGTCTGAATTGTAACTCATACAAAGACACCATGTATGTAGAGAGCTCAAGTCTCTCTGTCCAGGTCTATAGGAAACTGTAAGGAAGGGGTTTTGTGCTTTCCAAGATGGGCAGCAGTCCCTCCATGGGGTTTGAGGGCACAGCAGCACCTCCCCATTTCCTCTGTGCTCCTTCCACTCCTCCATCTATGCAATGCAAATACTTCAGACAAGTTTGTGTCCTGTTTAAGTTACACGAGCAGTATTAGCACAACAATATCTGCATTAGATTTTTGCCAGGAAAGCCTGTAGGGGATCTATTTTCCATGCCTCTGAATGGGAGTGCACTGCCAGCACAAGGTAGGAGCCCCTGAGCACTCTCTGAATAAGGAGAAAGCTATTGAGAGCCCCCTAATAGCACGACCAAAATTGACTTTCCTGTTTCTCCAGAAAGCAAAGCAAGAACTGCAGGGGAAAAAAACAACAAACACCACCTCAGCCATAAACACACATTGTCAACCACTCCAACTGACTTAGAAGAGGTCCTAGGAAGCAGTTACGTCACAAATGAAGATTCAATCTTGATTTCAATTACTTAGAATGCATATTTTAGGATATTTGCTTTTCTTTTTTTGCTGTGATAACCTAAAATGCTCTCTTTATTAACATATTATTGTGTTCTCAGTTTCTCCAGTACATAGTTCTCTTATTTCATCTTCCAGTTACTTAAAATTGCACTTACCGGAATACTTCCAGAAGTATCATTAAAACAGCTCAGATGAGGAACCAGATATCTAAATCATGGTTAAATCCTAATCCAAGGATCATTCCTCAATTACACTGAGGCATCAAATTACCCAGAATACAAATTAAAAAAAAAAAAAAAAAGTACTGCTATTTTTTGCTGCAATTTCTGCTTCCTGTTAGATAGAATTAGTCTAATCGTAACTACTTGCATAAAGCAATGAGATCAGAAAGAAAAAGTATGAAAGGTCTCTCATTTGGTTTCAAGTTTTCAGTAGGCAGATTACTAACTAAAAATTGATGCACTGCTTCTGAACCAAAGGTATCACATTGCATCTGAGCCAAAGCCACCTTCACTTTACAATCCGATCTGTAGTGTCTAATCACAGAATCCCACAATGTTAGAAATTGGAAGGGCCCTGGAAAGCTCATCCAGTGCAATCCCCCCATGGAGCAGGAACACCCAGATGAGGTTACACAGGAAGGTGTCCAGGCGGGTTGGAATGTCTGCACAGAAGGAGACTCCACAACCCCCCTGGGCAGCCTGGGCCAGGCTCTGCCACCCTCACCCGGAACAAGTTTCTTCTCATCTTTCAGTGGAACCTCCTGTGTTCCAGTTTGCACCTATTGCCCCTTGTCCTGTCACTGGTTGTCACCCAGAAGAGCCTGGCTCCATCCTCCTGACACTCCCCCTTTCCATCTTGATCCCCAGGAATGAGTCCCCCCTCAGTGTCCTCTTGTCCAGCTCCAGAGCCCCAGCTCCCTCAGCCTTTCCTCACACGGGAGATGCTCCACTCCCTGCAGCATCTTGGTGGCTGCGCTGGACTCTCTCCAGCAGTTCCCTGTCCTGCTGGAACTGAGGGGCCACAACTGGACACAATATTCCAGGTGTGGTCTCCCCAGGGCAGAGCAGAGGGGCAGGAGAACCTCTCTGACCTACTGACCACCCCCTTCTAACCCACCCCAGGTACCATTGGCTTCCTGGCCACAAGGGCCCAGTGCTGGCTCATGGTCACCCTGCTGTCCCCAGGACCCCCAGGTCCCTTTCCCCTACACTGCTCTCCAACAGCTTGTTCCCCAGTTTATACTGGAACCTGGGGTTGTTCCTGCCCAGATTCAAGACTCTACACTTCTCCTTGTTATATTTCATTAAATTTTTCCCCACCCAACTCCCCAGCCTGTCCAGGTCTCTGGATGGCAGCACATATCTGAATTCGTTTGAAAGCAAAAGGTTACATGCAAGGAAGCAGATATTTTTTTTTTTACCAGTACATAGAGGCAAATCATTACAGAGCTCATTGTCTCCTACTCATGATCTGGTCAGTTTGCGCAGACACATGGATTTCCGATAGCTAGTGCAGACTGTTTTCAGAGTTCTGGACGTAGAAGTAAGCCAGTTAATTCTGTCCCTAAAGTCAGATTTTATTAATATCCTCACAGGGATATAGTTTAAATCCCCATGGTAAGCCAACTTCTGATCATTCCTCATCACCCTCTGGAACTCCTGCAACAGCTGGAGTAGCAGGGAGGTTCTGCTGGCCTCACTGTGCCACAATTCTGGTTTTTAAAATGAAATCCCTTGGCCAGTTGTATGTGCAAATGCAGCTGCACAGCTAAAACACCGGTTCATTTAGAGGTGTTTCTCACTATCCCACCAAACAGCTAATAGATGGGCTAAAAATCTCCTCCACATGCACGGCCTTCCTGCTTATTCTGGCTAGAGCAGAAACAAGAATTAAACCGGGTCGTTACGAGCTCTTCAGCAGATGCTACAGAGCCAACTTGAATGAAAGCCCTTGGGGAACATTATGAAGCACCCAGGAGGTATAAAATATTCTATGTTTTTCTCCTTCTTTATACTTATATTCTATCCCCTAGATTTAGCCAGCTTGTCATGTGAATTCTAATAGAAAAGAACAAAAGCAACTCCAAATTTTCCCTGGAATGGCAAAATAATGAAGGAAATCTAAACTACTTTATCTCCACAAAAAAGCAATCCTGTGGCACTACAAGCACTCAACTTCCTGAATTAAGTTGTGCACACGTGTTGCTCGTTAAGCCTTATCTTGCACAGGAACCAACGGGACTACTTGTGAACAACTCCTTCAAGAATTGAGTATAAGAATTAGCTGCATTGAATTAATGCAAAACCACTTACCAAGCTTTGTCTTTTCAAGATTAGAAATTCACCAACTGCCAGCCTGTCAAGAGAATTCTACTGAGCACAATCAGCACTTCAACTTACAGAAATTACAGCTGCCTGTCTCCAGTGGAAATAATTTTAGACAAAATGCTTGCATATGCTACTTTATCCACCTGGACGGTATCCGATATTTAACAAAACTTGATTCTACTTTTCAGTAGGAAAAAAAAATGGAATCTGAGTAATTCAGAAGCCAAAATATTAGTGTAATACATGACCTGAAGCAAAAATGTCATTAAATTGCAAACACACGCCTACCTTTGTTTACACAACTAATACAAAAAAATTTCAGCCCTTTTAATTCACCTATCACTACAAATGCTATTGTATTTCCTTGCAGATTGAGTAAAAGGAAACAGTATTAGAGGGTGGGGGAAAAAAAAAGAGGGAAGAATAAAACAACACACACCAACAAAACAGCTTAATCCATTCAGAATGTTTTGTCTACATGGCTGTGATGCTTAGAATCATTTACAGTACCTGAAGCCTTTGAGTCATTTTGGTACGTACAGAGATTCTTCAATGTGTTGAAAAACAATTCCAGAAAAATAAAAAGCTTATTATGCAAAGTACAAAATCATGGAAGTGGATTAAAGAGGATTCCTCAACCACCTTCCTCCTACCAGCTGGTACTATCACACAGTTACACATTAGACCTTGAGGCAATAATATGATTTTGGCTTTATTGCCTGAGAACTAGAACTCAGTTAATTGGCTTCTTGACCAAACTTCCTCCAAAAAAGCACAGCATTACTCTCGTTTTACTTCTTCCAACAGTGCATGTGAAAAAACAATAGAAGGTTTATGTAATAAGTTGTGTGCTTCTCACATAAACAATGTTAACTTCCTGAAATTTCACAAAGTAAAACATCTACTGTTGTAGCCACTCAATGCTAAAAGGTCACTCTGATTAGATATCAATTCTGGAGTGGCAAAGTTATTTTGAAATTTCATAGTAATTCTGCTTGGCAAGATATGTAATTCGAACCATTTAGACCAATTTTTGAGGTATATGCTCAACCTTTTTTGAAAATCAGAAAGTTTAAAAACACCTCAAATTGGGTACTTAAAAAAAAATTTAAGCCACTCAGTATCACCAGGAAATCTTGCAGATCTAGTTGCAGTTTACAATCAATTTCCATAACCCTTTCCCCGAAAATGAAGTGCCTGAAATGCCATTACTGACACTGCCAAGTTATTTTGTTATACTGAATGCAATTACATTTGAGGAAAAGGCTTTGCTACTGTGAGTTCGATCCACTTAAAAGTAAAAAGAACATGAAGTGAAAAAAACTCGGGAAAACTGTATTACAGAGCACAAATAACGACTCCCCATCCACTAGAGGATATATATGGCCATGTTCTGCTCTCTGAAACCATTCAGAGTCTCTGATGAAATCAGCTCACAGTGTACCAAGAGTCCCAGCCTCCTTTTGTCCACTGCCCTTGACAAAGAAACCAGGGACATTCCTCTGGAGGCTGATGGGGAAATCTGCCATCAACCATCATGCCGAGCCACTGCTGTTCAAGTGGCTGTCCAGAGAAAGCAACAGCTACAAAAATTATTCTGCTTGACACAAAAGTTGTTGCCATCTCACCGTGTCTTACTGACACAAGCCTTACTGAAGTAACGGGGAAGAGAGCAAAAATTCCTGGTTAATCATGAACCCTCTCACTGTTAATATAATTTACACTCACTTTGTATTGTACAGGCATTTGCAGCCCTTACAAGTCACATACCACTCCACCATACATATGTATTCTTACTATTAAGTCATTTCAACAGAACCTTCACCAGTGCTGAAATGGTGAACGGTGGTTATGGTGCATAATTCAGAGAGTTTACCTATTTTTACTATCATCCAAACGTCTACCACTGTCCTGGACAGTGGACCACATTGGTTTTACCAGCTTTTTTTTTGGAAAAAGAAATCGAGTCTGGTATTAATTTTTATAGATCAGTGGTATTAATTCTTATAGATCAGTGCATATTTCTCTAGCAGTCAAAGGGGCAGAACAGACGTTCTAGTTACATATAAACAGGAATGCTGGCACAAGATTTCAGAAACAGATAATACAGAGCTAATTTGTTTTCATCAGCTCCAAGAATATCTGGAAAAAACCAATTACAGTTGTTTATTAACAGCAGCTTAATCTAATTCTGAGATGTTAAGAGATGTGTGTTACTAAAGAGATCTGCTGAGACAATTTTACTTACCTTTTAAGAATACTCATTAACTAGTGTTTGCATCTCTAGCCTTCACTACTTGTATAATTTTATCTCAAGCTAGAATTTAACATTTCTTTGTATGTCAATATCATCAAGTTCCCCAAGCATGGTTAAAGTGCACAATTTAAAGCAGGGATGCAACTTAAGGCTCATGGGCAAGACACTGGGGCTAAAATCAGAAAAATCTGCTCGCTGCTGTGTCCCTGGCCCTGGGCACAGCTCCTCATCCTCACCCTCCTGCACCAGGTACCATTTTGGCAGGAAGCTCTTCTGCCTGAAAATTGTCTTCAAGAAGGTCGCTGTGGCAAATGTCCGTCCTTTGTCACCTCGGATTATATGGATGAGCACCTGCTATACTTATTCTAATAACTTGCAGTCCAGAACTGAAGCACAAAGGGATGGATGAAGGTAGTTATCCCAGTGAAGTCCCAAATACTGCTTGTCTATACACAGAGAGCACATGGTGTGTGTTATTCTGTAAAAGGAGATGCTTCATACTATGCACTTCATACATCACAAGTGTAGAGTCAACTCAAAGTTGACACAAATGCATTTTTTACAACTTGATGAATGCGTTGTTGTCCTTTCATTCTGAAATTCTAAAGTTACATACTTTTAAAGCCATTGGCAACTCCCCAGCCATCTCAGCTACTAGGAGCTCTTTCCATATATTTTATTCTGTTGGCAGTAATAGAACTTATTAAATAACATCAAAAATCTCATCACATTCCACTCTACTGTAGCGGGTCAGCTGGTCATTTATGTAGAATCTACTGGGGAATTTTTATTTTTTTTTAATTAGTATCAAATGGTGATTTGACACATTTTAAGGACAGACTAAGAACTGTAGAAAAGTCTCTGTGGAATTACAAAAAACAGCCAGAAAAGACCCTCTTTACATGTAGCCACTAAGCCATTCAGATTGCAAAGCAATACAGGTGAACTTGAAAATGAGCTGTACAAGTCTGAGTGCCTCTAATTCCCCCAAACCTGTGCTTTGCCGGTTAGCAGAGAGGAGGCTGAGTCACACACTTAGTGTAGATTTTACAGGGGTAAAACAAAACAACACAAGAAAACTTTGCTTCCTGCTGGACTTTCTCTGGCTCCATTACTGCATTTGTCAGGGTCTGTTTAACAGCCATTGCTCCCACTCTCCATGCAGCATAGAGTGAGGCTGATATTCTCCAACCCCTTCCTGCTCTAAAGTAAATTAAACAATTACTTTTCCACTTAATCTAATGTACATCTTTAGCAGAAATTACCCTTTTTGCATGATCAGCAGACACAAAACTTTCCATGTCTTCCATCTATTTACATACTGGTAAGAATTAGTCTCAGACTTTTCTTTTGGCTCAGCTAAATCACTTAGCTGCCGTTTTCTCCGTGGCTAATACTTCAACTGCCTTTTCTCTTTTTTTTCCCCCTAAACTATCCTTTAGGCTCTTCCCTATGTCTATGCAGATTTCTTAAATTAAGTGGGTATTCATAGAACACCACAAGCTTTTTGGCAACAGCCTTGCACCTCTCAGTTCAGGAGCCATGAGAACCATCTGCTCTTATGTAGTATTGTTACTTACAGCTTACCCCATGTTGTACTTCATCTCTCCTTTAAAAAGCACACAACTAGGAAGGAACAAAAGCCTAAAGAGGACAGGTCATTCCCAGGTCTGGCTGAAGCCGAGAGCTGCTCTGTGCCGCTGACAGCTGAGCAAGGACCGGCTGCAGCACAGGTGTTACACCAGGAATATCATCATTTCAGAGTCATTTAAGTTGGAAAAGACCTTTAAGGTCATCAAGTCCAACCATTAAACTGACACTGCAACTGTTAACCTAACACTGGAGCAGTTGCAATGAGTAACTCAACACAAATGTATTTCATCTCACCTATTTTACTTGCAGAAAAGCAACAATGGAATACCTAGGGAAATAGTTAATTAAATCTTACCTCTTTAAGCCATTCATATTACTATTAATCTCTTGCAAGAATAAAAACCATGGAAAGAAGAAAAGCCAGAGTAGAGCTATTGTTTCTGGGCAGGTTTTAGCGGTTTGTCAGTCAGAGATGCTACTGATGACCCGAGTCTCTCTGCACTGTATAATGCTGCTTGAATCCCCCGTTCTGGTCCCTTGTTCATGAAACCCAAGGTCCATAGTAGAGGTAAGAGGAACATCTAGTTACTAAACCTTAAGACATACTATTCTTGCAAACTTGGATGGGATAGATTATATTACATATAGACATTCTTACCTGTAACAGTCAGGTCATACTACTAATATTAAAATTGCTTGTAAAACAAATTGCATTTTCTACTGAAAACGTGAACAAAGACAGGTAATTAAAAAGGACCATCACACTGACAATTTCATAGCTCATACCGTGTACGTGTTCATTACATCTGCAAATGAAAAATGTTCAAAGCAATTTATCAGCTTTAAGTGATTTAACAAATACCTAGGCTTGAAAATGACATGGTATTCACCAAAAGGAAACCAATGCAAGTTTATTACAGTACGACAACATTATAAGCAGAAAGAATTATAAGGACTCGCACAAACAATGGGATAAATTATTATTTTTGTCACAATGACAATGCCAAGAAAAAAAAAATCAAGATAATTTTTAATGGTTTCAATATATTGCCTAGAACCATATCGCTTTTCTGCATCAACCTTGTATCTGCAAAGTCAGTTTTGATGTTTACTACATTTCAGAGCACTTAAACATCTTTTGGATAAATTTTCATCATTATGACAAGCTACAAAGCTACTGAAACAAATCCACCAAGGCAATAACTTTTGCAACTGAGCAACAGTACAAAATGCTTAGGGCATCACACTCCCTGTCTGCGCCTGCTGGAAACGCCAAGATACAAGTCGTAATAGTTCCAGTGCTGGTTCACCTCATGCCCACCCAGCAGGGAACACCAGAGAAAAGGTCTTGCTTCCACTAAACTGCCCTAGGATACAGATTCCTAGTGACTGAGAAATACGTGCCCAACTATCATCTTCTGGCAAAAGGAGGTAAAAAAATAAACGCTTGCATCTCAGAATTTATTTAGACTGATCCTTTTATCTTAAGGGCTAATGCTAGTGCAAGTCAAACCCTACAATCCTAACCAATACTTTTCCTTACTAACCGCATGTATAAGCCCTTTACTAAATTCAGCCAATACTGCACCTACCCAGTCAATGCTGAGACATCACATTTCATTCCTGGCTTCTCACCTGCTTGCAGCTTCTTGCTGCACTTTATTTCATGAATTCAGCGGAACAATTTGGCAGAAGACACTGGTGTAGTACAGTCAGCATATTGATTTGCTGGTGTTTTGATGGTATTTTTGTAAGCAGGAATGATCATTTCTTCTCTTCAGAGTTTAAGCACTATCCCCTTGACTGACCTTACAACTTCATTTGAGATGATTACATTTCATCTTCATTTGCCAGAAATAAAGGAAAACAGTATGAAGCAAATTAACTGCAATGTAAGGAAGCTCCTGAGACAAGCAAGCTTTTGTTCAAGACAAGAGCTGACCAGGATTTTACATATGCAGAAACATAAAAGCACATCCTCAGTGACATTTCACCTGTGAATAAACACGGTTTAAGAAGGATGGAGGAACCGGACGGAAGGAGCATTTGAAGAGTCCAGCTCTGCTTGAGTTGCCGCTGCCACATTCATCTGTTTGCCTAATTTTAGGCTAGTGTAAATGTCTAGAACTGACTTGGAGTACCTCAAGTTCATGCTGAATAACAGAATTAATTCACTGAACAGCCTTGAAACAGAAGATTATACCAGTGCTCCAAGACTCCTGCTGACTGCCCACAGGTTTCCACAGGGTTTGGTTTTCAGCATGGCAGCCCCGGAGCCCATACGCAGGACAAACAAGCCCTGTGCAGCACTGCCGGGTTGAATAGAGGCACCGAGCTCGAGCACACCCCTCCTTTAATGTGTGGGATTCAGCTGACCAGACGTACAACATTATTCCATCAGTCTTGCAGCCCATCTGTCAAACAACACATACCCCCTTTATTTTTAAATCAACAAAATACAATGTATTTAGATACCAAGTCCAGACAATCCCTGTAACAAGCTGCAGCTTATTATGGGGAACCCACAGCCAACATTTTGGACCTTATTATCGGGGACCAACTCTCCCTCCTTGAGAATCAAGACATCTGCTTAATTGCAGTAGTCTAATGAATGTGGAGCACTTTCAGATGCAAGTACAGAATTTTAAAATTTCAGCCCTGTTTTGAGCACCTTTACAAGCTCTGCAAGTTTGACTCACACAGCCACATTCCCTAAGAAGTAGGTTCAAGAAAATACCCTTGAAGTAACAAGTGAAAAATACTAAATGAATAAGTTAAAAGTGTCTGACAATTATTTAAATTCTCTAAATTATCTGAATCTTCCAAGTGCATAATGAGTATTGTAGTAACAAGTCAACAAAGGCTTCTACTGTCAAGTAGAGATGAAGAGAGTCCTAAGGAAGCCTGAACAACCTGTCACCGATACAGATGTTGACCCCCAAAACTGGCAGACAGCTGGCTCACAGCTTTGCTAACACAAATAACCATTTAGTACTCATTTTGATCAAAACCACTGGAAACTAACTATAAATCTTCTGCAATTATCAAAACCAAGAACTGAGTCTTAAACCACATTGGGAGATAGAAGCATTCAGGAAATGTCATGTTATCTGTTACTGAACTTATCCACAGTAAAAGGTGTCTCATTCAAAGCACAAATGGCATGCAAAGTAGAACAAACAAACCCCACGTTTGAAAAACAAACCAACCAACCAGTTTCTGTTTAACACTTTTAAATAAAGTTATGCTTTTTAAATAAAGTATTTTCTTAGAAAAAGGCATCAAGACAGAAAGAATACAATGTACACATACCTGATGCTTCTTGAACTTTCTCCTTCAGACCTGTAAAGCAATACACAAATAATTAGGACATAATTTCTTCCAACATTTCTAAGCCAGACAGCCTACAAATGGTAGCCCTTCTCATGCATTCTTTCCCTTTCTATTTTACTTAGTTTTTCTAAGTCTTGTTGTACTTTCCCTACTAATGAGACATTTAGATAGGAAACTAGCCTACTTAGGTTTAGAGTGAATACACTAGAAGTTAAAAAACAGTTACCAGGTGAAGGTGATCATTGCAATATTAAAATACATGCTGATGCTCCTGAACCCTCAATAAAGACCTTCTGTAAACACGCAATAACAAAGATTTATGTTTCATATTTGCAAGTGAAAAGCACCAGCCTCCGACACTGTTCTAGAGGCAAATTAGTTTGTATTATACCTTTTTCTTTTTTAGTCTTTCTTCACTTTTTAGTTGAAAAGCCCACAGGCAAAAATGTTTAGGAATCTAATCCCTGCGTTTATTAGGCACTACTCAAAAAGGGTTAAGGTTTGCAAATAAAAGTACTTTAAAATATTTTAAAACCCACCCTTGTCTGAATTTTATAATAGTGCAAGAATAAGAGACAAGATATACTAGGTTACAGAAGCTCTTAAAGGGCATACTTTTCTCAAGGTGAGATAATTTGAGCAATCAAAACTGGAACAAAGCCTCTCCTCCCCCCCCCAACATTTTTAAGTAAGGAAATTTAATTTAGTGTCATTCATATTGATAAAGCTTCCTCCCACGAAGAGAAACAGAAGCATAATACTTCCAGAATTTCACAAACAAACTCAAAATCCAGAAGAAAACATACAACCATTCGCCCAATTCTTTTCCTCCTTCACTCCAAAACAACACAGAAAACTTAAATACATCAGTAGGCTCTGCAAAACCAGGAACCAAACACACAAAGCAAAGCAGGAGATTCCAGGGCAAAACAAAGGCTCAAAACACCCTTTTTCCATGGCATAGGCTTAGCAGGGACCCAAATAAAAAGGTGATCAATATGAATTTGCAAACTCTAGCACTTAAGCCACTATTAGCTAGTACCAAAATTGCCTCCTGAAAATCAAACACAAGGGCATTTCTTTAGGAAATAAAGAATCTTCCCTAGTTTGACTGAAAAGGAAAAAAAGGTCTGATTTCTTATTAGACCGACTTCCATCTCCAACGGCAACTTGCATGTTATGCTTGAAGCAGTAGAAAATGTTATGGCTAGTAAAAGTTTCATAAGTCTAATGCCAGAAAGCCAACAGTATTAAAATCTAATTTTCAGAATCTATTGTAGAAATAGGTACCGAAAACTGACCTTTTTTTTGTCCCTCCCCCCGCTTCATTACATACTATCATCACCTTTTTGTTCAAGCTCAAAGAGGTCTGGATGATTCCAAAAGCACAAACTGAGAGCGCAAAGAAGGAAAAAAATAAACTTAGTCTCTTGTCCCCAGAGACAGTCGTGTAAGCAGGAAGGTGCTGGAATTCAGCAGGTTGAGTGTGAGTTAGGTCGCCAAATATGCCTGCAAGTAAGAATATCAGGTCATGTTCCTGACAGCTAATAGCATGGAATATTTTGAAACATAAGAGAAGTTAGCACAGCGGAAAATTCTGGAAGCAACTTCTGCCTGGAAAGGCCAATGCTGAAGTGGCTGCACCAGGACACCCAGCAGACCTCAAGGCTCAAAATGGTGGCACCAGAATCACCTCAGAGCTCAATATGGCAGCACCAGAGGCACCAAAATCACCTCAGGCCTCAAAATGGCAGCTCCAGAGGCACCAAAATCACCTCAGGCCTCAAAATAGTGGCACCAGGGGCACCAGAATCACCTCAGGGCTCAAAATGGCAGCACCAGAATCACCTCAGAGCTCAATATGGCGGCACTGGGGGCACCAAGATCACCTCAGCACACAAAATGGCAGCTCCAGTAGCACCAAAATCACTTCAGGGCTCAAAATGGTGGCACCAAAATCACCTCAGTACACAAAATGGCAGCTCCAGAGGCACAAAATCACCTCAGGGCTCAAAATGACAGCACCAGAATCACCTCAGAGCTCAATATGGCGGCACCGGGGGCACCAAGATCACCTCAGCACACAAAATGGCAGCTCCAGTGGCACCAAAATCACCTCAGGGCTCAAAATGGCAGCACCAGGGGCACCAGAATCACCTCAGGGCTCAAAATGGCAGCCAGAGGGGTGGTGGGATCACTTCATAACAAGAAAGACATTTTGGTGCTGGAGTGAGCTCAGAGAAGGGCAAAGCTGGTGATAGGTCTAAAGAAGGAGGTTTAGATTGGAAATAATGAAAAATTTATTCCCTGCAAGGGCTGTCAGGCATTGGAACAGGCTGCCCAGGGCAGTGCTGGAGTCACCATCCCTGGAGGGTTGAACAGACCAGAGAGGAGGTTCTCAGGGACATGGGGCAGTGCCAGGGGTGGGTTAATGGTTGGACCTGGTGATCCTGAGGGTCTTTTCCAACCAAGGTCATTCTGTGACCTCAGAACTCACCAGGCTGCCGGTCAAGCTTAGCAATGTTTCAAAAACCACTTTTCTAAAATTGTTACACTTGTCTTTTTACTTGAGGTGATGAAGAGTTATCGCTGCCCTTCATTTAAGAAAGAAGGATGATTTTCATTTAACAGTATAAAAACAGTAGCATTTTGTGTACCAAACACAGTATCTGCCCACACAAAGAATAAATACTCTTGGCTTTTGTAAGGGCTCTGAGAACTTGGGTGTTACTGGTATAATTATGTTACCAATAGATTTTATTTTACTGCATATTAAAAATATTTTATAAACCACCATGGAATGGATAAACAATCCTACAAATCCACACCCAGAAGAGCTCTTAAGTAAAATATTTACGAGATAACAATTTGTCAGTTCTTGTTAATGAAGACAGGATCTGATGTTGAATGGCTTTACTTCAGCTGTGTTACGTTGTTTTATTCAAAACATTTTAAGATATAAACATGCGTAAGACTTCAGGAGCGGTCTGCATTGCCATCCTGGCGAACACACGCAGTCCAACGTCCACCTTTGGACACCCCTTGAGCGTCCACCCTTGGACACCCCTTGAGCGTCCACCCTTGGACACCCACCACTCCAGCATCAGGCTGCAGCTTCATGAACTCAGAACTGACGCCATCTTAATTCCTGAGTCTCTTGTGCTTCCACTCTCCCATTTTAAAGCCTGTGTGGTCACTATAAGTCATTTGGTTTCTAGATACACGTACTTATTCCAAAAGAGAAATGGTAACTTCAAAGCAGCTTTTTCTACATGATTACCTTATCTCTGAAATTACGTGAACACAAAGAAATGAGCTCACCTATGCATGCCCATGAGTAATGAAAAAATTAAGGAATAAAGTGTTTAACTGACACCTTCCCACACTCAGTTTTCAGCAAATTACATCTTGCAGAAAATACAATTTACAATTGAAAAGATGTTATGTGTAATTGCTTGTACTACTAAGTTTTCAAATATAGCTGAGACAACTGGATTTTTAATGCCTTAATTTTCTGCCTTTCCTCTTGACTAGAATAACAAAACCATCTAAACAGGGAAAATGTCTTTGAGTGCTCCAGGCATTATGGGGTCACTAGAAGCAGCAGCCAGCCATCCTAGACCCACTATTCCTCCCACTAAAACTCAAGAATTATTTTAAACGAGGTGTTTTAGGCAAGGAGAGGTGCAAGATAAGGGCTGGGCCTCTGCCAGGTGCCCTGTGCTGGAACCAAGGGCCCTCCAAGCCAACCACCTTCCAACTCAGCACAGCCAACAATGGGGGAAGATGGACAACCAGCCCTTCTTTATTTGTAGGATCACCCAAAGTAGAAAAGAAAAGCTGCTAAACTTCGCACCTGCTAAATTTGCATTTTCAAAGCTAAGATTTACTCAAATTCCAGAGAGTTATTCAGAGCTGGTAAGTTCTACCCTAGAAATGAGTAATTGGTTTGCAGGGCCGAAAACAAAACAAACTACTACTACTAGTTTGAAATAAAGCACTGGATTTTCTTCAATCATTCTTTAAAAGCCAGGATTTTGGATCAATATTTAACGTTCCCGCTTACACAGTAAGCAAGTGCTGGGCTCTACATGATTATTTCCTTTTGAACCAGACAAAAGATACCGTGTCACTGCTGAAACAAGGAGAAAGGTGAAAAACATTCTGGCAATATATTGTACTATTTCTTTTAACGTAGAACTTAAAGGAAGAAAAGGCTACAGTATATATTGTATGTTCTATGCTACAGTACTTTATTTGAAACAGAATACATTCCATTGATATATCTAAGTTAATCAGTGACATGATAAATGTCGTACAACTTTCTCCAAGATTCCTCCTCTCATCTCTGGCTGGTTTCCAATATTTCAAGTAGAACTAAATACTAATCTGCACGCCCCATTGAAGTACAATTTTGTCTTTTTCCTGACCCCGGAAACTTCATTCTCAATAGGAAATACAGCAAAACACATCCTCTTTAAGATTGCTATAGTCAACAGAAGCAGAAATGACTTTGCTAATATCAGTGTTTACTGTAATTCTGTTGCAAGCAGGGGTCAGGAAGAACAGGTACCATCACAACAAACCTTGAAAGAAAAATCAAAGTCAAAGACAGACAAAAAACACAGGACTTACACGAGATAGCAAACCAAAGTGACTTAAAAATCATTCAGGATTTTAAGTTTAAAATCAGTACTGCCGTCAGCCTCTATCAGACCACTTCTGTGTGTGAAAACTGGAGATCTCCAAAACATCTCTATTCATGTTACCAAAATGACAGTTACAACTATCTCCTATAAATACAGCAAGCAGGAAAATGGCAAACAAAGTATCTTGGCTTCCAGTTGCTGAGTAGTTTGGCAATTTTTCAGAAAAACATTCTCAGTGGGATGTTGTCAGCTCATAGAAACTGGACACCGTTAGCAGGAATATCACAAATTTGAAGAAGTCTTTGAGAAAAGCATGAGACACAAAATCCGCTCAAACTGGGAACATGCGAGGTTCCCATTCCCAACCAGCACGTCTCTCGTTCACCAAGGTGAGCGGAAGGTCCTAAGCCCCAGAAGCAGCCCAGCTTCAGAGGCAGAGCTCATCCCATGGTTTTTCCTCACTCAGAAGATTTTTATCAAGTCCTTGCCTCACTGTCGAGGGTTTATGATTGCAGGGTGACAACAAAACCCTGGCAGATGTATTGTTAACCTCCTCTCATCCCCTTTCTCTCCCCCTCTCCCCGCTTCCCACTCAGGACAGGCGATCAGGAGGGAAAGAAGGACAGAGAGAAGAGAGCTGGAAACATTAAAAATGTTTTCCTAATGCTACTGATAAAATAGAGAAAATAATACAAAATATACAAAACCAATCTTGAAAGTCTCAGCAACTGCAGAGCCGGCACCCGAAGGCCTGGACTGGACTCTGCAGCCAACCGGAGCTGGATTCAGTCTGTCACTGGCCTCAGTTCGCAGGGACGACTCGCAAGGTCCTCTCCTAATGTCGGCCATAAGGAAAAGGGGAAAAAGGGGATGAGATCCTTGTGATCTCCCACTTTCATATGAAGTATTCACGTGAATGGGATGTTATACACAGCTGGTCAGTTTTTGGTCACCTGTTTCTCGTTGTCCCTCTGGCGAGATGTCCATCCGTGCTTATCAATAACTTCCCATTCCATTGCTATGTTTACCAAAACATGTATCTTGTTCTCCAGGAAAATGCAGCTAATATGAAGCTTTAGCTGACAGGCTAATTCACTAAAACAGAAACTTGTTTTTTAACAAAACCAGGACACTCACCCCAGCAAGAAATGTTAAATTCTCTCCATTACTGCCCCCTCTTAAAGTAATAACAAACAAGCTTTATGTAACCTGATTTGTTGTTTACTCTTAGAAAAATACTCAGAAGTGGAACAGCACAATGTAAAGCTGCTTCAGGACCAGCTTTCAGTCTGACTCATGAAAGTAATCATTTTCAAAATAAAATATTGTTCAGAACCATTAAGGCATATTATGTAGACTGATGTACACAACTAGCCCTGCAATAATTTCAAGCTTAGCAGGTACTTTATTTGGGCAATGAGTTATGGCAATGTTCTATAAAACAGATTATGTAGAAAGTACAAACAACAATTTTAAAACTATTTAAAATTCATGTCCAGGATGCAAAATTTTGCTTTATGTGCCAGGGCAGAGAAACAGCCAAAAGCAGAACTGGAATCTTACCATAAAACCCCACAAGTGCACAGGACTAATATTGTTTCATTGCACCCACATGGTAGTAAGCCAAGTCACATCTCTTCACCTATTTAGAGTTGTAACTCCCATCAGCCTAAAAAGAATTGGCTAAAAGCCCAGGTTTCTAGCAGCATGTCAAACTTCCATGCAAAACAACCATACTCCATCTGAAATACGTCTTCCTGCAAGCTACAAAAACTAACTTTATTTTAGGAGACCTACTGCAGGTATGAGTACACAGTAACCACATACTAAAGAGCATTCTAATTTCATTTCTTATAAAAGGAAGAGTCTGAACCAAATCTTTACAGAGCAATACTAGAATTAATGCATGCCTTGCTTTGAGCACAGAACTAGCCTCAAGCAAGCAAGCTACACCTCTCATAGGTTATAGTCATAGGTTTTGTAGTATATGAAGTCTTTCAGCATTTGTAATGCAGATGAAGGAAGAAAGCTTCAGGGATAATTCATTAATGGCTATATAAACGATACTACTTCTCTCGTGAGTAGGCATTAGTGTGCTCCAGCAGAAAGTTTCTATGGGTGTATGTTCTGAGCAGCAACCCAAAACAAAGTAGATGTTCCCAGGAAACCACCAGCCCCATCTAAAGGGTATTAGAGCTTTCTAGGATTTTTATTTTAGTCTGCTGTGTCCAAATGCTGTTACATGCCCCTATGGATCACAACAGATGTGCAATACTCTGCTAAGAAAAGAAACCCTCTTATTCCAAGAGTCTGGAAGCAGCCCCGTTTGCTGTCCAGGTAGTGATATGAGATACGCAGAGCCCAGCGAGCCGCGGGCGGCATGTGCCAGCTGTCCTGCCCTTGCCCTCCTGCCCAGCAGGACTGCATTGCCAGCAACGGACAAAACAGTATGTCCAGTAACACAGACATACGGGATGGAGATTTTCCTTGCCAAAAAATGAGCTAGTTTGCAAGACTTTGTATATTAGACAGGATCAAAAATTCTACTGGGCTGCAGACTCTTAGAAGAACTGATAAAACACTAAATATAGTAAGACCTGTCCAGTCAGTAGCATTATCACAAGGAAATTTTCGGGATGAGAAATATTATCCATTTGACCACTAATTATATGCTTTCCAGCAGAATTTTTTTATTATGCATAACAGAATGAAGGAACAAGCACCCACTGCAAAAAACATGTTCCTGGACCTGCCCACCACGGTACTAAAAGAAAATAAATCAGAGAAGTCCGATTGCTGCATTGCATTTCCACCTAATACAGACATGAAAAACTACCTTGCACAGTAGGAAAACCACTATTTTCATGGGTACTGAGAACAGTGATATCCTAATAGTCTTTTTGTTCTTTTCCAAATAATAGGAGAAAGTCTAATAGCCACCTTGAATATAGCACTTCAATTCAGCACCGTAGTGGACAGGATCTCTAACAGCTTTCTACAGAACACAGAGTTTCTTTTGGAAGGTTGCAGCGGACAAGTCCCACGCGATGCACATCAGGGTTAGGAGCAGACCAGATGCTGCCAGTAACAAGCAATCTTTGGAAAGAGATGTGAACTCAGAATAAAGGTAAACTGAAGATGTCAAGAGAAGCAACAGAGTAAACTGGGCTTCCCTATGGCAATGCCAACCAAGGTTTCTTTCTCTACTTCACTCTACAAAGGTATGCTTATTAAATCAAGCCATCTGCACACTGAAAACAGGAAAAAGCACACAGAAGTACTTTGTTGAAAAGAAGAACGATAACAGAAAGAGACCCACATGTCACTGATGTGATTTGGTTTTTTTTTAAACTTAAACTGCTTGAAGTGTTCCAATGTCAGAAACCAGAACAAGTATTTACCTCATAGTATAGAAAGTTTGATTTTGGTGAGCATAAAGCATTTGACCTAGCAATAATTCAGCAAGCTGATAGACTAGTATATAACAAACAGCCTTCAAACCTGGCACCGCATCTTTGTCTGCTCTCATTACTTCACCTCCCAGATAACGATTACACACATTGCCGGGGGGAACCCTTAACACAACGTGACAGTAGTTGTTATAGCATCTCCACGTCCATCTCTTATGCCCTAAAGCCTATAAGAATTGAACAGGAGAGGGATCGCAGTAATTAGCACCACCCAAAAACCAGCACGAAAACTAGAACTGCAATAGCATCATGGGTAGCAATGCTCTGAGACCCCTGATCGCACCAGCAGGACTACAGTGGCTTCTGGTGAAGTCTTCCCTCTCCAGCACGTTACCAGCACCTGGCTGAAGGCTTCACCCCAGAGCAGGAGCAGGACAGCCAGGCAGGGACCGCTCGCGTTCCTGGTGCCCTCTCCCTGTACAGGCGTCATCCTGGTTCTGCTTTGATCCAGCACTTTACTCGGAAGGAAACTATGGAGCAACCAGCTTACAAACCTCTCCTGTCTGCTGCTGAAACACACAAGTAACACCAACCCATGGACATATGTGAGAAAAGACAGCAAAATCTGGTATTGTAAAGGTGCGGCAGCTAACTAATATCAAAGCTGCTTCAACATCAGAGATGATGCATCCATGCCCCTTGTGATGTTTTTATAGCATCCTTTTCACAGAAGCAATCACAGAATCCCAAAATGTCAGGGATTGGAAGGGCCCTGGAAAGCTCATCCAGTGCAATCCCCCCATGGAGCAGGAACACCCAGATGAGGTTACACAGGAAGGTGTCCAGGCGGGTTGGAATGTCTGCAGAGAAGGAGACTCCACAACCCCCCTGGGCAGCCTGGGCCAGGCTCTGACACCCTCACCAGGAACAAGTTTCTTCTCATCTTTAAGTGGAACCTCCTGTGTTCCAGTTTGCACCCATTGCCCCTTGTCCTGTCACTGGTTGTCACCCAGAAGAGCCTGGTTCCATCCTCCTGACACTCACCCTCTACATACTTATAAACACTATATCTCAACAGCAGGAGATCCCTTGTCTGCAGCATCCCCCATTTCAGAAGTCTCTGGAACATTTGCAGTGAACCCTTGAAGCACATAGGGAGCTCACAGGTGGGGGAAGGGAGAGCTGTACCTCTTATACCATGTCCTCTGGAGGGAAATACATAGAGACAACCCAGCAATTCTTGCACACTCCAACTTCTTGAAGCGCACAAACCCAAACTGGTCACATCAAAGTAGGAGACCAAAGTCACTGTTCAAAGCTGACTCAGGAATCAACATTTATTCATCTCTGCCCTGTAGCCTGTGTGAAAGGAGACACTTGTGGACGCACGCCCTGTTCCCAGAGCCAGCCAGCCCAGCCAGCCAGCCCAGTCACCTCCTGCGCTCCGGAAGGTCTCGGGAGGCTGCGCACTAACCAGCCCCATCACACCCACCTGCCAGGGACACCACGGCCTCAGTGGGTTTGGATGGGCTCTGCCAGCAAGAGACTCCCTCAGCCCAGCCCGCCAAGTCAGCTTGAAAGACAGCACAGGGTCAGCATGTACGAGATATTCGCCTCTTTCAATTACAGGAGGACTAAGAGCTGTAACGCTTCCCCTCAAGCATTTTGACAGTCTTTACAATTGCTGCCTGAAATCCTTTGGGCTAATTCTGCTTCCCCATTAACAAGCACATCCGATAAATCCTTTTAAGTGAAAATGAAGTGGGTGATGGAACAAAATTGCACTACAGTAGAACGCAAGTCATTCACGCAGCAGTAGGTTTGAAGTCTGGCTCCCTCCATGTCTGCCAGCGGATCCCCCAGCCCGCACGCACGGCAGGAGACACCTCACCCCGAACACTGGGCTGGGACTGGGAAGTTAAAACCTGCATATCTGTGTGTCCTTCCAGTGCAGTTAGCGAAAAACACCATCATGGGACCCCCCGAAAAGGCACAGCTCACACCTACACCCAGTGAAAGGCTTGGGAAAAGCCTTTGTCCCTAAGCCAGGAGACGCTCTTACCTAAAGGACAAGTGCAAATGTTCCAGAGATGTAATCATGAAACATTTTTATACATACAAGTTAGCTTGGAGAAGAGGAGACTGAGTGATCAATATGGAAAGGGGGAGTGTCAGGAGGATGGAGCCAGGCTCTTCTCGGTGACAACCAGTGACAGGACAAGGGGCAATGGGTGCAAACTGGAACACAGGAGGTTCCACTGAAAGATGAGAAGAAACTTGTTCCTGGTGAGGGTGTCAGAGCCTGGCCCAGGCTGCCCAGGGGGGTTGTGGAGTCTCCTTCTGTGCAGACATTCCAACCCGCCTGGACACCTTCCTGTGTAACCTCATCTGGGTGTTCCTGCTCCATGGGGGGATTGACCTGGGTGAGCTTTCCAGGGCCCTTCAACCCCTGACATTCTGGGATTCTGTGTGTGATTCTGTGATAAGTAAAAATAAGAGTGAGTGTACTTCTCAACATACTGTGCAGCAACACTACACATTAAAATCAGATTAGTTGTTTCACTTTTCTATTCTTGCTCTTAACCAAAACTCAGTACAATGGTAGAACCATTTTCCAAAATTCTGTCTCTAATTTCTAGTACCAGAAATCTATATTTCACACCAAGTCATCTGTATTATAATAAACAAACAGTTTCTAGTAAGGATGAATTCTCCTCTTACTCCACATCAGACATCAATCTTTAATTTCTCTATGCTTGCAGCAGTATGCAAATAATGCTGAACTGTACCCCTAACTACTAAACAGCAGTTGTACTGGCTTATATTACAGTTATACCAGCAGGACAGGTTATTCTATTACAGAAGAGAAACAAACAGAGGTATCAGTAAAAGCTGACGACCCCATATTATTTGATGGAACTGTGGCTTATAAATATATTTACATTGGCACTTTCAGTGGTGTCAGTTGGTATTTTACTCATGATATTCTTACCAGATGGACAGCTGTGTTTGTATTGTCTCTAGCAAGTGAGCAGATCTTTTCAATACAATGCAGTTTCTTATGTTATTACGGGGCTTCTACTGTCAAAGAGAGGAGACACCTTTTCATCCACGTCATTAAACCAAACCCATCACAGGATGCATAGCCTTTCAAGAAACTCCAGATAAGTTATAACGGTACCAACCTCACATTAAGGCCTCAGGACTCTTGGTCACTTCAAGACGCAGGAAAAAAACCCCAAAACTTTGGTAATATTCCATGTTTTAGAATACTGGTTTCATGTAATGATAAATGCATAGAAAGCTTTCTGTTTCATTATTCTTAATGCTTCATACACTTCGGTTCACTGGGCACCATTCCACTGCTCATATGCGTTGTGTATTTGTACTCTCAAAAAAATCCATAAATACAATTTGGCTGCAGAAAAGCAGGAAGGGTTTAGATGTGATTTTCCATTATCAAAAGTGAAAAAGGAGTTTCAGTTAAGTCCCAAACAATATAAAGCTTAAAACCCGTAACAGACTACATACAAACACAATTTGGGCTGGTACTTAGACTAATGGATCTTGCTGCAGATCATGCACACAAGTACAGCATCGCCCACATGGAATGGCATCATGAAGAGAAGTTAATACACGGATAAACACATGAATCACTACCTGCAAGATCTGATGTAAGTTGTATAAGAGGCATTTTCAGTCGCCATTTTGAAATAAAGGGGAAAAAAATGACAGCAGGTGCCCGATTCCCATCATATACCATAGCAACAAAGTAGGTAATTGCCAGTTGTGCTGCTGGAACTGCTCCTGTGTGCCCAGCGCAGGGTATTTACTCGTGCACAGAGAATTGCGGGTTATGGCACTGCTCCCCGGGCACACCGATACAGAACAGCACAATGGATGCTGCTGTGCCGGGGGGGAAGCGGGGACAACCAGAGAGAGTTGGTACTAAAGCACAACTCACGACTGACTGCTTAGAAAGGACCTGCTTGATAAGCTTACCAAATTGACTGGATATTAGCCCTACAAGCACCAACTATAACCACAAAGCTCAGTGAAACAGCACACTATTTCACAAAGAACATCACTAATCACATTCTTTTTGTCCTACATTTTCTGTAACTCACATTAGCCAAAAACTACGTGATTTTCTTTATCTTAAGTAAGAATATAGTATCACAGATTTTATTTTTATTTTTTTAATACGGATTTCCTATGTGCAGTCCTCAAGTGCCTGCCATGTGCACTCATACCCGTGGAGATGATCTCCATCCTATGAAGCATCCTTACGCTCCAGGTCCTGGAACGCTTTGCTCACATGGCAGCGACTACCAAAACCTTACAAAGGTGTTACACACACACAGACACTCCTAGTAACCATGTTAAAAATATCAATTCTAAGTGCAAGCTGGGACAGGAACACTGAAAACAGGCACTTCCTCAGGTAACAGACACCAGTTCTGTCCTTTAAAGCTAAACTGCAAACCCCAAGCAGACATGTCTCTCAGTGCCTGAGAAACAGCAAACATTTATGATAACTACCATGCAAGTGCATCTACTTGCATGATAGTTATAACTATATAACTCCACGAAGAGCTTGTTATATCTAGTCCTGGACCGTCTAGAGCCGTTTCTGTCCAAGAAATGTCTATTCCAAACTCTCAGCAAACTCTGAGAGATTCATAGAGATCAACTTAATTTCTTTGCCCAGCCATCACTCTTGCATATGCTCCTGAGCTTTGGGCTGACGAGCAGTTGGGCTGAACGCATCATCTTGTGCTCACCTTGTCCATCTAGGATGGATTTTTTAGTAACCAAGGCTTTTTCCCTTACTGTCTGAAAATAGTTTGAAGCGGCGGACAGGATACAAACCCCACCTTGTTTGCACAAAAAGCAGCCCCCTCCGCAGGCTTTACCTCAAGGTTACAGAAACCATCTGGCCGCTCGGTGAGAGGCAGAGGAACGCGCTTCCTCCAGCATGCAAATGAAGACCCACATGGGCAGATGCTACATCACCCCACCACCTGGATAGCCTGGAACAGCCTTCCGTACCTGAATATTGAACAAAACCAGCCAAATACACGTAAAACTGGGCATACAGATGCGATTAGCTCCGGGCATTCCTAGGTAACTGGAGAAATACCGTTACCTTGCGCACACACTTGCCCACATTACCCAGGGGAAGGGAGTGAGGTGCAATTTCTTCTTGCCAGGGCACACGTTATACAGCTGCGTGCAGACTGACACAGTGCTGGTGTAAACACAGAACAACTGAGAACTACTTTTACGTTGCTGTCCAAAGTGTTTGCAGTCCATCCCCGCAGAGGGAAGCAATGGGGCTGGAGGATCAATTAAAACGTGACCTCTCTTGCGCAGCCCGGGAAGCCTGGCGTATGTCTCAGAAGCACCACATTGAGCCAGCTCCGCTCCTCTCCGTTCTGAACGCGATCCCTGCATGGAAAACCACCCATGGAACAGAAAATACAGCCAAGCAGAACACAGAGGAAAAAAAAGCTTTATTTACAAAGGCTTCCCATTACCCTTCCCTGCAGCCATAAGAGTTTTTTGAAGCTAATGCCCCCAGAACAACGCATTACGGTAGCAAAAAGGCTCTGCAGTTTCCACTTCCCGTGAAGTCCAGCACCAATACCTGTCTCGTGAGATTAAGCAATTAGAATCTTCAGCAAAGCCAATTTATGACTAATTAAGAATATTGCCAAAGAGCCATATGGAAGGAAAGTAAATATTTTGCTTTGATAAGCAGGGGGTGCTCTTAAGGTCAGCATCAGAAGACTTGAATCTGAAGATAACTCAATAAAACATCTTGGGTTTCTGAGCTCTCAAAGCCATTTTACCTTTTTCTATTTCCTCCCCCCTTTACTGTTCATTTGTTTGTAATTGCTTATAAGAAAACAATTAATATTACAAAAATTTAAATGGTGCGTCTGCTTCAATTCCATTTGAAAAACATCTCATTTTTGTTATGTTAATAATCTTACGAATGAGCCAATTTCCTTTCTTTTTTTCCCCCTGCAGCTGAAATATTTCAAACCATTTACTATTTCAACTCTGCCTTGCAGACTTGTCTACTCCTACCACAGCTCAGGAACCAGGGCCTTGCCAATCAAAACTCATTTAGATGTTTCTTTACAGCTCAGTTAATTGAGTGAGGTTTAAATATATATATATATATATATATATATATAAAAAATAGCTGAGGAAGTGAGAATGCAACTTACCCCAGAAATCATGAAGCAATGCAAAACATCTTTCCAATATATAACTGCACATGAGAAATTTCCAGGCAAGTTCAACAATATCGTGACCATCTTTGCTTCAGGAGCAAGTGGAAGACAAACTTTTCTGCAGAACTACAAATGAGTATTAGCATATGGTGTTCCTCTGGATTGAATATATTTACAGAAGGCATTATTCCAGCTTAAATTAACAGTGAACATAAGTGGAAAGCCACTAGATGGGATTATTTCTTATTGACTTCCCATTTACAGGCAAGGCCTTGTGATGAAAGAAAAATCTCTTTGAAATTGGAGTTTTACTAAGGAGTGCATGCTTTTATCTTGCATTTCAAATAACAGCTAAGAGGCAAGTGCGGCTTTTCAGTAGCCATGGCCCCAATTAAAACACTCCCTCACAGAGGTTCTTGCCTCTAATGGCAGCTAAATGCTCTTCAGAACATGAAGATATCTACAGCAGAACACTTGATCATCAATGTAGCCTCTCGACATGCAATCATCAGCCATAAGCATTCAGAAAATGATCAAATCAAGCTTTGTACTTCATTTGCATCAAGTATTTTTATTTTCCTTAATAAAATTATCTGTCTGCAGAGGGCTGTTATAATGTATTTTAGATGAAAATGTGGATTAGTTAGAGTGAGCAGCCAAGAAACCTTCAACAAGAATGACCAGTTTTCTACATACCGAATTTATGTCTTTAATCCTCAAGCTTTGGAGGCTATTACATCTCTATACTTATCTTTCATATAAGACAATATCTCACTATATTTATTCTTTTAGGAGAAAGAACAAACAATAAAACGTACAAGGACACAGTTGGTGTCAACCCTCCATCCCAGGAACTCGTTCAGTCATTGATCCAACAATAATCACAAATCAAAATCCAGCATCTGAAACCTCCCTACACAATTTAAACCAAAGCATTGATGGATAAAATTTTCAGTGTAAACTACACTCAAGTCCTATTTCAAAAGAGGCATCTGCACATCAAATTCCACACACAGATTATTACATGTCTGAGCGATTCGTCATTAAAATGGCAAAGTTACCTTTTAGGAAAATCAAATGGTGCTTTAGAGCACAAACTGGATTTCACGCTAAGATGCGGGAAAACTATTAAAGCCCTAACGCACTTCACCTCTGGATTAACCTCTCAGTCGACGCCAGCAGCACTTGGGATGATGCCAAATATGAAACAATGAGACATAAAACTTGCTCCCAGTGGACCCGACGTGGCTTTCGTTGGGAAGAGACACGTCACCACTCCAACCACGAGCTGTTTGACTTTCCAGATCTTCGTTGGTAGATGGTTAAGTCCCAGTCATCCTTTGCTAACTACCCAGGTTAATCTGCCCCTGAAGTCAACCTGATCTCAGTGGCCACACGGGTATGTATCAATTGCAAGCTCAGTTTTGTTGCCATTGATGAAATCATTTTTTCCAATGAAGACTAAATTTAAAAACCTAAAAAGATGAAGGCAAAACCAGGTGTATATTCTAGTATGGTAAATCAGAGAGAAGGCAGAAAGAACAGAATGTAAGTCTTGTTTGATCTCATCTATGCAGTTAAACCTTGAGAAGCACTGTAACTTCTAACTATTAAGTCTTTGCATGCAGAAATTTAAAAAAATGTGCTACTAAAAGAGAAAAATCCCATAGACAGAATTCTTGGCTTCTAAAGAGGATGCCTGGGGGCCTCAGCTTCAATTATAACAGCCGTACTTCAGCTAATGGTTTTCTTGCTATTAGTCAGACTCCATCTGTCCCACAAGCTGCAGTGGTTATTGACTGCGCCAGCCCCCCCATACAATGCCCTTCCTTAGATAATCTTGAGGTTACAATTTCCATTTCTTGACATTCTTTTGGTACTGGATGAAGCAACATAGCCAGGTTCTCACCCTCTGAAAACCACCTTTTTCATTTGTTTGATATTTGGGTTTGGTTTTGTTCGGTTGGTTTGATTTCTTTGGCAGGGGGGGCAGTGTTTGACACAGTTTGTGGGTTTTGTTTATTTTCTTTCCTAAAAATCAGTCTCTCAAATGCAAACTTCAGTGCAATTCCAACTCCTAGGGAGAGTTTTAACACCTAATCCATCCAGCTTTTAGAAGCATTACTTCAAATACCTTCTTTATCCTCCATGTCACTCAAACACTCCCTGAGAGATCTCAATCAACTTTACCTAGTTTTCCTGTTGTTCTTATTGTTTATAAACCCTCACAGCACTACAAAAATCAATCACATGTTGTGTTATTGTTCACAGTAATATTTCAGTCCTGATTTCTGGTGGCATACCACCTGAAGTGCAAGCAGACCGTGGATATACTCATTTGCCTGGAGTAAGAGCACATTCAGGTTCTTTACATTTGAGGTTAGTTCTTCCTGCTAAAAATCACTCAGTAACCTTCTACCACCACCCGCCCCTCAAAAAAAACCCTGTTGGCTGCTATTATACTATAATACCTTGTGCAACAACTTTGCATCTTTGCTATAAATTCCTTATATAGAGAGATGCAGAAGGCCAGTTTATGCAGCAAGTAAGACTATTCCCACAGTGACGTTCTCAGTGTCATTTTTCCTGCCAATGCATTTTGTCTCAGCATTTTCCATTGCTAAAAGCAGCATTCATTGCAGAGCTCCGGGATGTTTAAACACTCAGTGTCACACAGCTGCAGATACACAACAGACATCATTTGGCCTCCTCGCTCTCTTTCTTGCCCTCCTTTTGCCCTTGCTGCACTGAGATAATGGGAAGATTCTCACAGCTGGAAAGTCCAGGTGACCTCAGGACCCAAACTTTTCAGTCTCCTGCACCAAAGCCCGCTCAGCCTCCATTCTTTTCATTTATGGACACACATTCAGGGCCTCTAACCTGTATTTCCAGCCCCAAGTACCATCTTGAACAGCCCCTTTGCTTCCACTTTTTAGGTTCTTTTTGCTCTAACGTGCACCAGTAATGCAAAACAGGACCTGCTGTTTATCCGGCAAACCAACACTTTATCTAGGTAAGATCACACTGCCATTAAAAGGTTTTCGAAGGAAACAAAATGTGGGTGGGAAGGAAAAAGGAGAAGGTGTGTAACCAATCTCAGCAAGTTTTAGCCAAGTTGAAAGATGGCTCTTATTTGGCTTTGTGCCTTCTGTTCAAAATATGATAATGTGGTTTTATCTGGCTGTTGTCAAAGAAGTCTATAAACAAATTAATTCATTTTCAGCAGTGCTTGAGCTGCCAGCAAAATTTAAATTACGCCCAATGAGCGGTACTGGCACAAGCAAATAAAATGATGATAATATTTGCCTGGCAGTCAATGCATCAATTGCTTTACCAGACTTTGCCTTCTAGGAGGTCAACAATCAAAGCATGTAAGAAATTTAATATCTTCAACTTTGTAAACCAACACAAGTTTATATGCAATAGGTGTAAAACTGGGGGAAGAGCATCCTTTCAGATGCTCATCCATCAACAGCCCATTTTTATAGCACTCCGACCTTACAAAAGCAATAACATTCCACCCATGCAAATAGCTAAGCTCAAAGATCAAACACTGATGATACTCCAGAGACTTCTTTACATACATATTGAAATTTAACATTCCTTTTCTCTTAGAATAAATCAACTGTCCCCATTTGAATAGTCACTTGAGTTGATGAAATTATTTTGATGGATCGCTGTTACCTGGCACAATGAGTCCCCAACTAATCCCATCTCACAGAAGGCAGCTCTTGTGGATAACGATTGCAGAGTCCCATTCCAGTCCCCACATGTGATCACTGCAGACCTGGTGCTCAGTCACTGCTGAGCAGAGGCCAAGGACAGCACACATACAAGAGCTTTGGTGTATTTTACTTGAAAACGCATCTGCAAGCTGCACTAAGTTTCTGCCCCACTAATGGGTTTTAGAGAGACCTTTACAACTCCAGATCAGCTCAAGTATCATGCAACTAAAATATTTTCAATACAATTCCTCCTTTAGATAATCACCAGTTTTTCAGGTTTTAACAAAGATTAGGCATCCATGCATTTGTATGGCAGCAAATTTGTCTGCAGAAGCAGAGAAGGGGCAGGACACAGGATATTTACATGCATTGCAAGCCTGCCCCGCTCATTATATAGCTAAATAAGTCGGGCTGCTATCAAGAGTGTAATTCCTACACAACTACAGCAATATCAACTTTAACTAGCGTAACAGACTACAGCAGCAAGAACATGGGGATTCCCATGGCAACATCAGCACAAGATGTACCAGCTCTACTAAAAGCACTTGGTCTTTCCTTGGGCAACTGAAGCCTTTTCTGCTGCATCTTCACTGTCACAATTATTTGAGCTATACTGAGAAGAAAGTTAAGAGGTATGTCCATTAGTGGCAGATATTTATTTTTTTTAACCTGAAACAGAAAAGTATATAAGTTTCTTCAAAAGAATTACAAATATCCAAATACAATTCAACTTAATATTGTAATAAACCCCATATGATAGGATTTAGAGGACGTCTGGTCCTTGTTACTTTTGTATAGAAAGGTGCACACTGTGCAGATATACACATTATTAGGACTGTCATCTTTTAAAAACGGTGTACTTTAGGTGAGAAGAAGACAGAAGTCGTATTCCCAGCCCTTGGCTCGAAAGCAGCAGTTTGTTGAGCGCGATACCGGGTTGGCTGTGGACGCTGCGTCGTGTCTATGAGCCAAGATTTCCTGCGAACGCACCTTGAGCTGCTGAGATAGTTTTCCCTCCCTGCAAACAGCCCTTCAGCATTTGTCACAACTCGCTCCCTGGGAAAGCAAAAGGGACAGAGATGTCTGGAGCGCGATGTTTGTTCTGCCGCGCAGCGATTGCTCCCGCGGAGCTGGGCCGCGGCCAGGAGCCGGCAGCCAAGTCATCCTGCAGCCCACATCATTTGGCACTGGGTGAGTTTTGTTCCAGCTATTTGCACCAAACTCCACAGGGCTGAACGTCCTATCCATTGTGCTCATTTGGCTATTAAGTTGCATTGATTATTCTTCCCCCCGTTAGCCATACGGTACTTTTATCCCGCCTATAATGGTGGTTTCGGTATCCTCAGGGTGAACTGCAGTTAATGTAACGATGCGCTCGCAAATTCAGCATTAAGCTTGTCCACAGACACTATTAATGCAACATAACTACAACTCATCCTATTCCACACCTTTGCCACTGAAACTTCTTATTTCGGGGGGTTTCCTGGAGAATGTAAAGAACGAGCAGTTATTACTGAAGAAACAGAATCCTCTGAATTCTATTGCTCCGAATATCAGCAAAGCATTAAGGTTTAGGAGTCCTGCTCTTCAGTAAACCTCATTATGAAAGCTTGGCTACCACAGGAGATTCCTAATTAGATTATGTGAACTAAACCAACTGTTTTATAAGACAAGTTTAGCTCAGCCGCTTACCTAGAACAAGAATTACTAATTTCTCTACTTACAATACTACACAAGTTTTCAGAAAGCAAAATCAGTACAGCCCAGGCCTGAAAAACACCGTCTTCAGTCAAACACATTGTTCACAGACACTCCTGGAAGATTAATCAACCCTAAAATTTTAAGTGAGAAAGTTAAGTCTTTGATAGTAATACCGAAGTTAAGAATAAGAAGCCTTATTTTAGCACCTCAAAATGCATGCTACCTAAGCAGTCCCAGCTCATTCCTTTTCCATCTCCCTTAAACCACAACACAACACATATTGCAGAATAATTTCTTCCTGATTTTGAGAGGCCACAGTAAATTTAGGTTTATTTTCCAGCAAGACAAGAGTTTTCCTACTTACATTTGTGCTCTAGTTTACTTCAGCAGGCTCAACAGCTTTAGACAGCAAATAATGCTCCTGTCATTACTTCGTATTTCAGTGTGCATAGAAAACCCAGGAAAGAGCTCAGGTTGGCTTATATTATAAACTCCAAGCAATTTTTGTGCATGCACTCATCTTCACTCATTTCAATATGACAGATGTATGAGAAGAACAAACCCAAGAATGTTACCATTAAAAGCCTAACAATTAACTGGTTCAGTTAAAACAAGTTAATCCGACAATTTTTTAAAGCGGTACCACATGACTGTATAACTCACTAAGGATTGTTTACTTTCTGAGACATTATACATGGAAATTGCCATGTGCAAGTGTTGAACCTGTTCACCTTATCTCTTCGTAATTACTGGAAGGTTAAAAGGCAATTACTGAACATAATTAGTCTCAGTTCCACATTCTAAGAGAATACGCAATTTACAGAGAATCTTTCAACTGCAATAGCTCAGACATCATTGCAGATAAATGCCATTTCTCAAAGCATATGCAGTTTTAGATAATACAGACCAAGACACAAAGAGCAGACTTCAGTAAGAATTTTATGCCTGAAGAAGTAATATGGTATAATAATGTCAATAGTCCATAAACAGAGCAGGAAGATCTGTCTCACAATCACCGGCAGCCTAAAAACGTGCGATGTTCTCAGGTAAGGCGCCGTTCATCTGAAGAGAACTCCGGCACAGGAGTTGTCTGCACCAGCAGGTCTGCAGCTACTTTTCCATGAAGGTAAATTGCCTGCATTGCTATTTCAATTTATCTCGATCTGCCCTGAATATATTGTGAGAAATTAAGTGAACACATGAGCCAGTATAGCAAGTGCAGCATTCCAGCCAGGCAACATAGGTAAAGTATGTACAGGAAAAGGTGCATTTTCCTACAGGGCAAATCTTTGCTGCTTAACATACGAGTTGTGTCTTACAGAAGGAGATACTTCAACACCTCCATAGTGCTGTGCACACAGTGTGGTCACTCAGCGGGTCACCACAGACCTTTGGAAAGCCTGAGATCCTCTGGAAGAGTGAAAGAGCCTTTGAGCAGGGGGATATATGATGCATGCTTACAGCCACACATTCTAAACCAAAGCTGGTTTATATTTGACTGAATGCAACTATGAACTGGAAAAATGACACATCACTACTATTAAATGCTTGAGAAAGTTACACAAACACTGAAGCACTGTAATATTTTGATCCTGTTTCTCAAACAATAACAGCAACTAGAAAAGCCAAGGAAAGTAAACCCAGCAAACAAGTCACTGGCCTCCTCGTGTTCTGTGTCACCTCCAGAAGCAGCAGCTACGGCACTGAAAACAAGGAGCACCAATAACCACCCCTGAGAGCAGATATTAATAGTGGGTGTGTGTGGGGGGGGGTTTAATTGGCCATTTGGACATCTGAGATGAACCGTCTAAGGGAGCCTTGTTCTTATTGCTGCTTCTCTTGAGCAAGTACTAAGGTAAGACATCATCACAGAAAGAAACCGGGGTCTGGACCATTCTCGGTGGCAGGTTTACCAGCTACTCAGCTCAGTCATGGGGACTAGGGCAGAAGAAACCAGCAAACATTTATTAGAACTGGGGTTTAAAATGGATTAGTAGAGCCTCAAGCGCTTACTGAGTCTGGGTTATGTTCACTGAAGCTACTTTGGATTTGTATAAAAAGATGAACAAAACTTAAATAGATGTTTAAGAAAAGACTGTCTAATTTTTAAATATGTCTCAATGACTTCAAATCTATATATTCCATTCTTTAATCCTGCCCCCTTCACAAAGTTTTACCAGATAGCACTTAGACAGCAATTCCAAGTCATTCCAACTCGTCTTCAGTTCCACACAGCTGCAGCATGATTTTTCACCCGCTCCCGCAGTTGTTATGAGTATTTACAGCAAATGGAAAGGAAAGGATGTAGGAGATTCCTGGAGGCAGATGAAAAACACAGTATATACTTTTTGTCACTTCCACAGAATGTGACTATAATAGTTTGAGTGCTTATTTTCCATACTCTTTATGAAAGATGGTCTTGTGATACACACCTACAGTATTATTAAGTTTGATGACTTCATTCCTGGCATTTCAACTTCCCACTTATAAAAGACCAGAAGCACTTTTGTTTGTTTCTAGTAAGTTAATTCCCAGAGTTGCAGGCAATGGCTAAGAATCTATGAGAAGATGACTGCATGGTGCTGCTTTTGGATCCTATGAATAAGATTATTCTTAGGCAGATAACTCAATGAAATTAGCACATACCACCAATGACAAGGCATAAATTCGTTAGTCAACCATGTCAAGGTTAGCACAGGTCATTACATTGATGTTTGCTGATCATTTCTGCTTTCAATTAAATGTGCATAAATGCATCTCAACATTTACCAATGTCCTGTTAAGTTCTAACATTAATAATAATTGCCTTTACCTTAAAGAGAAAGCAGTAAGAGGATGCATTCATCATGATTTGTCACGTAGTCATAATACTGTAGAACTAATTCTTTAAAAAAGAGACAAGATATTGTATTATTTTAAGTGTTGATCTTGAATTCACAGTATTTAAAGATTCCTTTTTGCATTCATGCAAGCGGTAGTATGAACAAATTAATACCTAGCTAGTTAATTACATCCCTCTCACACACCTTCCTGTGCTTCCAGTTGCTGTTCAGCTGCCATATTAAACAAAACTATGGGCTGCTCAGAGGGAAAGAAAACCACAGAAAGAACGTCCTAGAGACAGAACCCTGCAGATTTTGCTGTGACTACAAGTCCAAACCTAGGCAGGGACTGCAAGGAATGCGTGTGCAAGGGGTGAACTCATATTTCTGCCTTTCTCATCTCCAACTTCTAAATAAAAAGTCACAAAGTCTATTTTTATTCTAAAAACATCTGACTGAGCTTGAATGTATTTTCTCTGTGAAAATGAGCGTAAGGTGAACGTTGTCAGGATGAGCTGGCTGGATCTGGATCCCAGCTCAGGATCCCGTTTGCACTGCCAACACAAAGATTCAGCCATACTTGTTCAGCTACGCCATCGCCAGGACATCCCCAAAACAAGATTGCTGGTCGAGAGTTTTCCAGAGGTAACTCAGTCAACAGCACTTAGACACAGATAGATCTGCAAAAGGGAAAAGCTTGAAGAAGACACATTAATGCTCAAGGGATAGCTCAAATTATGGCATTAGTAAAGGCGCGTTTAAAAAATCCATCTCTTAGATATGTAAAGTATTTCCCTTACTAACTCCTAACTTTCCACTTCTGAATTTTTCACCCAATTTCCACTGCAGCACATTCTAATAGAAAGATGCAAACCATGTTTTCCATAAGCATGGTATATTGATAATGCTAGGCCTAAGCCCACAGGTTCTGTCAGATCCCACATGCAGCTTTTACCAAGCAAACTTTCAGTTCCAGTTAGATTTGCCTGATCCTCAGTCCTTGTTCCAAGGCCTAAATAAAAGACCTGAAGTGTTTTAGAGTTACAGTGTGTCTTTGGAGGTCACTGCATTCCACATTTCATTCAGGAGGGAGACAAACTTCATCAAGACTGTTCTCACGGCACGTAACGAGTTATTTTTTGGAGGGGAAGTTAAAATTCCAAAGCTATTCCCTCTCTCACACACCTTTTGATTGGCCATCAAGTCTTTGTTCCAAGCATCACCTGTGGATCAACAGCTTCCAGAAAAAGGTATTTTCTGACCACTGTCAGTAGTCTCAAAACGTTTACTTTGCCCTGCTTTGCAATACTATTACCATGAGTGCAAATGCACGAGCTCAGAAGGACCCATGCAAATCTCAGTCCTACAAAAGCTTCTCTGTCCAGAGATGCCCCAGCTCTAAATCAGGCCACCAGTGCTGAAAAAAAAAAAAAATGGGAAGTTAATACACTCACTGTGGAAAATAACAATTGATACCTCTGCAAAAATCCCAACCCTGAAGTCTGGATGCTCTTCTACTCAAGTTCTCAGTAGCTTGGTTGATCCTATGCCTCCAAAATACGTACAAAAGCAAAAAATGCCTCATTTTACTTCTGTGGTGGATTGATTTATATCTTATCATGCGTCATATGTTAACCTGTGGATTAATTTGTAATATTACATAAATGCCAATTAATAATAGCTACAGACTGATTAAAAATACACTCTTTAAGGCCATAATTCTGGAAGTACTTGAGACAACCGCAGAGCCCAGCACGTGTGTGCTCAGAGAGGTGTTCTCATGCCCTCAGTGACGCTGCATGAACAGCGCGGCCTGAAGATGTGGGAACAGATGTTTAAACACCCGCTTTTTCTTTTTCAAAAGGGAACTAGATGGAAACTGTCACAATTCCTCAGTTCTTCAGGTTCACGTTTAATTTGGCTACTTGTGCAGTCGTGATTGCCCCAGGCCACGTATCTTATAATTGGCATAACAGAAATCTGAACAAACCCAGGAGCTCTTCGGGATAAAACCCTTTTCCCACAGGAAAATCAGATTTGCGAACAGTTCCATGAAGATGATGCTCCGCTATGTGTTTCTATATCACTGCATCTCTGTGACTTCTCTATGGACAGGTAGAGGCAACTAAAAATCCAAGTATTAGCCTTTTCAACTTTAAAATGTTATTAATAATGACCAGAAAGTATGTATATACAATAACTTTTTTAACCTACACATATGCACGGTGCAGCCACCGCAGGTTACTTTCTAAAGCTGCGCTTATTTTTAATACTTGAATTGTTGTTACTATAACTGGTTTTCCCTACGTGAACTACTTCATTCAATATTGCAAACTGCTCACCCACCCAGGAGCCAACCAGCCACTTTTGTGTTGTTTGGCTCCACTATATTTACTGTGCTTTTTCATCTTTGTGTGTAGGCTATTTATTTGCAGACATTAGAATAAATCTGCCTTTGAACTGTAGCTATAGCAGTGATTTATATGAGTTACATAAGTTACACTGAAGCGCTTTTTCATTCACCAATGTAAAACGCTTACTCCATGCAACACATTTTAACTTACAAAGCAGCTGAACCATGTGTATAAGAGCAACGCCAGTCAAAGGACAGCAAAAATATGTCCATTCTCATTATCCTATATGTTATAGAAATCACATCCTTAAACTATAGCAAAGACTGTCTTGTAAACTGATTTCTTTTCCTTTCTCACTGGGTTTAATTCTTCCACTCACAGCAATTGCAGGTACATGATTTACTGTGCAATTTTGGAATGCATTTGGAAGCCAGCCAGTTCAATCTCATTCTTCAAAAGCTCGTTTGAGACTCAGCTTTGCGCCGTTGACAAACCACCAGGACCATTTCATCATGTGTATTTCTGCTCCCACACCTGTTCCAATGGCACCAGACCAGGGCAGCAAACCAGAGAAATATTCCACAAACTGTTCGCTAGAAATCCGACACAAAAGCCTTGAGAAATAATGCAAACCATCTCCTACTCAACATATGCGCCGAGTCAATTGCCTAAAGGATAATGTGGCAAGTGTCATATACACTAACGCAAGTTTTCCATTTATTCTGTGAATAACTATGTTCTGAAGACAGCAGAGAAAGTTACATCTTGCACCAGCCAGATATGGCACAGTCGTGGTACACGTACGCTGCAGATGTGCTCTTACCTCAGCCAAAAATGCACATTTAAATCAGTAAAATAATTTTAGGTTTTAATCAAGTATTATTCTACAGAGCAAACCAGAACCAGCTGGAATGAAACAGAAGTCAAGGAATGTCTGTGTAACGGGACCATCCCTTCTGGCTGTACAGGGTTAATGAAAGTCTTTTCCTTCATGAAGGAAGGAAACCGGTTCTTCTGGGCATTTAGAGCTAAAATAGCCATTTGAAAAATAACTCAACCTATATTTGAACAAATTACCATTAGCTTCCTCAAGGAAGCTTTTTTTAGAGAGGACTTCTCTGATCATAACCTTATTTTTGATCGTTTCAGACAAGTTTCCTAATATTCCAATGTTCTTTATCACAACTACATTGAAAGAAATTGGTAGTTGCGTTTGACTGTCGTTCTTTGCCAAAAGCACAGCAAAACCAAGTATTCAAACTCAAGTTTTCAAGTTCAGGAAAGGTCAGAGTCTGGGTTTGTTCCACGTCCATCTCCAGCGTGAATTCTACTGGAAAGGATTTAGAATAACCCTTGTAAAAACACCAGCTCTCATTATTTTAATATGCTTATTTTTAAATAGTTCATTTTAAATTGAAGGGAGTCAGAACTAAAGGACAAAAGTGATCTTGATAACAGAAGCAAATATACAGAAGCACCATTAAAGACCCACTGCACAACACTGATGACAAGAAGAATAGTCATATCTCATTTCCCAGCAGCTTGTGACATCTTTACTTAGCACCTAAGGCCACAGAATCCACAGGCTACCTGGGCAAGGGTGGCCAAGTGCATCTTAATACAGTTTAATAAACCTGAATACCTCCACAGTGGTGATACCGGCAGGCAGCAAGAATAGCTTTCATTTGCCTAAATATACATTTATTAAGGTTACATTTACACCTGTGCAACTCACAGCATTAAGGACAGCCAACAGGAAGGTTGCTAATAAAATTATCGTTACTGAAACAGTTAATTACTAGCAGAGGGCACAAGCATGAGATTGTTTTTCCAAACCACCACGTACCTCTGACACTGTAAGACTTCTGTATTTACAAAGTACTATTACTATTTTTACTGATAGTGGGGTTCTGTCAAGATACTAAATGCAAAGTGGAAGCACTCCTAGTTTCATGCAAAGTTAACAAAATGGAAGCACTGTTTCCCTCTCCAAATAGGAAGCAAGTGTAGCGTTCCACATATGCTACAAAAATACATTTTACTCCTTTGTGATCTTTTTCATTGGAAGGGATTGACGTTAATGTTCAAAAGATGTGATGAGCTCCCAGCATCCATCTGACCCAGGAACAGGTCTCACATGCACCAACAGTTTTCACTCCGCACAGTTCAGCGGAGCTGTTTGCTGTATGACACTTCATCTGGCACAGACTGAAGCTTCCTAGGCCATTTGGGTTTTCCTCTCAAGCCAACGGCATCAACTAACATAAGCCAGAGGTACTGTCATGGAATTATTGGTGGTGGTGGTGGTTTGGGTTTTTATTTCCCCGCCTCCGGTTGCAGTGACGCAGCTGATGACAGAGGCACTTCCAGAAAGGAAACACAGAGGGATGCACATATTCCACCTTCTGAACAAAAGACCTTCACATCTTCTCAAGGTCGGGCTATATCTCTCAACTGAGAAAAGACTCTGACTGGTACAAATGCTAAGTTGTGCTGCTCAAATAAAGTTAATGATAAGAACAGGTTAACGTCTCATCTCACAAGCAGCAAGAAGCTGTTAGAACACTCCAGTTAAAAATCAGATTTAGCTTAAGCTACAGAAATTCTATTTCAAGTGGAAACTCCTAGATTCCCTTGCTGGTGTCACCAGATGCAACCTTCAAGTATGTCTGATTCACTGAGAGACTACCAGATGCATTAGATAACACTGAAGTTTATCCTAAGAGTTCATTTAAGTTCTAGACTAGTGTGTCTTGCTAACTTCTCTCCATTACTATTTTACATTCTATTTCTTTCTATTCTACATTTCAAAAGCGTATTTCACAGAGCAAGTCTGTTACCAAACCTTTAGGGCAAATGTTCTGTTCACCTGTCTTATCAGCTCCCTTAAAACACTCAACCTGACAATGCCTGTGTGCTAAGACTCCACATAAAGATGATCGATTATATGATATCATGTACGGTGTGTCTATGCATATACACCCAGAGAGCAATTTCTTACAACTACACACAAACTCATATCAAAAAGTCAAACAGCAAACTTCTACCTGAAGTTGCAAGCAAAACGTTTCCACATCTGACTATTCAAACCTCTAATTTAATCATCCACCTATATTAACTGCAAAAAACGCCTTAGAATAAAACCACTATGTAGCACAGTCAGTAAGCCAAATCCACTTGTTGGGGAGAACACACACAGTCTTTTACTGGCCATTTTGTCTTTTATTTCTCTATCATTTGATGTGATTAAGAAATAAAATACAGCACCTTCAGGCCGATCCATTTCTTGCTGACACAGAGTCATCATTTCCAAGGCATCAGCATCTTCGCATGTGATTTTTCACCTGTATCTGGGTGTCCTGTCTACATAAGTCGCTCAACACTTCCAGTGCTCTAGATCTAGAATGATTCAAAGTTGATGGCTATTTCAGGTACTTTGAAGACTTCTGCCACAACTCTGAGTAATGTTCTCTCATCTTCTATAGCAGACCAATTTTCTGGTTTATCTCAATCTCATACCTAAACCCAGCAATAAAGGCAGACAATTTATCACAGCACAGAACACTTCAAATAAAACATCAGCTTAGATTTATGCTCAAAGTTTAAACAATTTTCATTTGAAATGTCAAACGGGATTTTTTTTTGAGATAGAGATAATTCAGTTTTATTATTTTTCATGCTTCTCCAGCAGCAGAGAACTATAAAAGAAGTTTTTCTCTCTGCAATACATGTACACAAACACCACTCCTTAGTATTGAAATGCACATTTTTAAATGAGCACGTAAATCTTATGTTTCTAAAGATACCTGTATAGTTCTACGTACAAATTGAACCTCATAAAATTCAAGTCTGATTTATCCAACAGTATTACCATAATCAGCACATCTACGCAATTAAAAATTCAGCTCATACATACATTAGTGTCAATAATATGAATGTCCTCCATAACTTAAACAGTTCATTAATTAATATCACCAAAAATGATCTCTACATATCAGGCACAGCCTTATGGTAACCGTTGACCCCATCTTGCCTTTCAAACTCTTCAGATGACAAAAGCAGCATTTGTCTTATGATCAAGTATTAATCACTCTGATCCATTAAAAAAGAGATTAGCTTTCTATCAAGCAGATTTAACACAATATGGGCAGTAAACAGGCCTCGTATTGCCTATCTACATAATTAGTACTTACTACTATATAGGTATTTTCCAGTTTGACCTAATTGGACAAACTGAGGTGCATCACTAAACACTGTTTCTACAGAATGTTTGCCATCAGACACTAAAAATTTTAGCTCATATCTTTGCACAACAACAGTACAGACATCCAAGCTCTCAGGCTCTTGCTACCCATCTTTCTAATATCATATATTCCTAGGGCGAAAAGGAAAGACTCAATAAGCCTTTGTGCTGCAGCCGGGGCCTCTCCTGCACACCTTCTAGCACAGAAGATATTTATTTAAGAATATTTATTCCTCAGCAGAAGGAATAAACATTACGACCTCCCCATTCAGCGTTCAGGCCTCTTTGCAGGTAACCGCGGGTCTGAACGGGACACAAGAGCAAAGCCCAGCCAGGCCCAGAGGGCCGAGGGCCCTGGCTCTGTGGGACCAGCACCCATCAAACGCCATCAGCATCGCAAATCCATTCCATGCAAGGAAGCAACTGGGAATCCAAATTTCTTCCTCCTTAGCCGGGCCACTGCCTGCTATACTGCCAATGAGATGCAAAACCAGCACCCACAAGAGCTTATCTCAGTCATTTGCTAAAGAGATCCTGTCCAAAAGTCTCACAAGAGTCCATGGGTTTTATTACACTGTACTGGATTACAAAAAAATCCATTACTCTGATCCGGTACACTTCAGAAACAGAATAAACCATCCCAAAAGTGTAAGCAAAATACGGTTGTTTTCTTCAGAAAATTGTCAAATTGAATCAACTTTCCCCCCCACAAACGGTTATTTCAATGCTTGAAGCTCAGTATTTCTGGTGAGTATCACGGAGTTTGCTAAGCTGACACGTAGTAGCACCAGAAGGAAAACCAGAGCAGGTGCCAGTGCAGCTGGATCTCCAAGCTGACGGGCTCTCCAGAGCAGGGGATGAGATGGCAAAGTTAATGAGGAGCAACATCCATCACCACACCAGCAGAAAACCTGCAGTCGCTACCCCGTGCGCTGTGAAAACTCTGGATTAGCCAGCACAGCCATAAACAGTGAGCGACCCCCCGCACCCCAGTCACCCGGTGGTGACTGATCGGTGGGAACAGCAACAGGCGGGACAGACAGGAGCTGAACCGAAGCTTCTAGAAATACGCAGAACGGGGTTCAATCCAGCTGTTTCACAGCCTCAGAACTCTGAATGTAAGGAACATTTAACAAAGAACTGTTGTTTTTACATAACTGAGGACCTGGCACCTGAGCCCAGCAGGGGAAAAGGACCAAGAGACATCAGCCTATGAATCCTTAATGTAAAATACAGTCTTTTCCTGGAATATATACTGATACCTGTATACATACTGATACCTGTATTTACAAGTTAATTTAGGGGGAAGGACCGAGAGACATAGGACTGTGAATTTTTAATGTAAAACAGTCTCTTCCTGGAATATGTACTGACACCTGTATACATACTGATACCTGTATACATACTGATACCTGTATTTACAAGTTAATTTAGGGGAAGCGTAGCCAGAGTACCAGGAATCCATATCTTCAATAGATTGATAAGGGGAGGGGTATCATATGCGTCGGGGCGATCTGTAAACCCTGAAGTACCAACCAATGGGGAACAGGGGAGAGAAATTGCAGCCAGGATTTTGGGGGGATATAAGCAGGGGCTTTTTGCCCTATTAGGTGCCCTTTAGGTAGAACACCTGGTCTTGCAAAATCCTTATTAAAATATGCTTTGCCAAGAGATCCTGCCTGGGCCTATTGTATTTGCAAAATAATTGTTTCCTACACTGAATAACACTGACTGCTTGGCACATCATCCAGGGCACAAACCCGTATTTCACAGGTGAAACAAAGACACAGCAACATTTGCTCAAATGTAGGTCTGCTAATCGATATCATAATGCATAGCTTTTAAAGACTTAATTCCCTGGTCCATTTGTTGGATCCTTCCCCTCTCAATTTGTTCAGTAACATCATGGCCTTCCCTACTGGCAAGAACTCTTCAAGATGCTTCAGTGAAACAGGCTGAAGTAAAAGGTACAAAGAAGATATTTCGGATTCATTCATTTACTTAATTTTTACTGTGCCAACTAAGAATTACAGATAGCATTCAATTAAGTCTTACTTTTAAAATCCTTCTTAAAATACCTTGGGAATACTGTTGTTTCATTAGTTCACAATTTGTCTAATAATAACTTGAATTTCCATTTTGTATTCTTCACTCCAGCTATCTGTGAATCTGAACTGCAATTATACCAAAGACCGTTTCATTCAGCTTTTACAGAACAGTTTAATAGCAATTCTTGGTGTCACTGTTCAATTCACTTTTCAATCATTCTTCAGTCAGACTATTATTCAAGCAGTTAAATGGTACACACGGTATTAAGAGTCTGAGGCTGCAATCACAAGCATCTGCTGAATTTGAGACATTCTATAGATACTTGCTTAATTATTTCACAGATCATGCCATTGCTTAGAACATGCATGCAGTAATTCAATATCCCTCCAAAAGGGTGGTTGATTTGCTTTTCATTCAGTGCATCTTTATTCATCACTACTAAAACAATAATAATTCATTCCAGAGAGTTCAAATACAAACACCTCAAACTGTTGACATTTAGGGATATAAACAAGTGAGGTGAACAAGACTTCCCAAAAAAAGCTGGAAGCCCCAAGCATGTCTGTGGTGCATTTGCACAGACTTCAGACATCTTCTATCAAATCCTATAGCATAATTTTGCAGAATTATACTTACAGTGTTTATTATCAGTGTGTTATTAAGCATCTAATTTTTACCCTCTGATTTTCATATCAAGATTTATATTAATTACACAAATTGATACTAATTACACAAATTATTACATAAATTATATAATATCATTTACTACTGTAGTATAAATTAGTATCAATTATATAAAGTAGTATTTATCTCCGTATGTCACTGACATCAGGTTGCTGCCCTCAGATGAATGATTCAGGAGATAATTGTTTGAGACTTGCTATTTCAGTCTCAGCAATGGTTAAATTAAAGGATTAAATGGTTAAATTAAAGGATTACAAGTTTGTGATTATGGTGAAAACACAGACCTGTTTTCCTCCTACCTCTGGCAGTTTCTACATGTTCTTCAGTAGTCCCATTAATAGCTCTGAACTTCAGTTCCCTTCCTACCCCGCCTCCTCCAAAGTTATATTGTTTAATCAACAAAATCCATTTGAAAGTCATAGGAGAAAAATCTCTTTTTAAATAGTCAACACTCAAGCTTTCAAAATTATAGGAGAAAAACTACAAAACAAAGCAAGGTGATCAACATCCTGCAAAGGGAGACCCAGCACCAAGTGGTCCTTATGAAGCTTCTCAGTGGAAGGTTTGAAAGCCACACATGCGCTGATATTGTATATTTAGTTTTACCATTGCTCGCATGTGTTGAGGTCCCTTCCAATCCCCAACATTCTGCCATTCTGTGATCACTGGCCCATCTCCCCACATGCTGTACAGACATTGCCCTGCCTGCCTTTATTCACACAACCACCTACAGTGCTTCACCACTTAAATACCCTCCGCAAAACAACGGCAAGAACAGTTTAAGTCTTTTCATGGTAACGTCAATGCATGAAATACATTATTAAAAAAAAAAATGCAGTGAATTTCCATCACCAAGTGGGGCTGAAAAATTAAAACGAAGCAAGGTTAAAGGATACTTAAGTCATGAATCTTTCCAAATTCAGACAGGTGGAAGGTGTAATAGCAACCACTTCTGTTTGCAATGTCCCTCGGATAGGAAAAATAAAACCTCAAGGAAGCAGAGAACCATGCATAAGGAACACAGAAATACAAGCCCTTAGATAAAGCCACCAGAAAAACTCCATGACTGTAACAGAAGGTTTTACTGGATTAAATTCAATGTGAAAATAAGATTGCTGGCTTAACATCTCTATCCATTTATGTAAAGATAAAGAGAATTCCTCTCCCATTCCCATCACTTTTGACAGCACAGAGGAGAGATTTAATTCACTTAGTGCTGACAACCAAACTTGGTGCTAAAGATGAGACACATAAGTATGTGAAGTGCTCTAAGCTAAAATTCAGGCGATACCACACACAGCACTTCTGACCAACGCTTAAAAAAGTTTTGTGGTAACAATCCTTAAAAATAGATTTTTATTATTAGAATTTTTGCTTCCTTGTATACATAAAGTGCCAAAAATAAGCCTGACAAACCACTGTCCACATCTAAAAGATGTTTCGGAACAGACGCTTTCTGTAATAGAAGCCTTTTCTTTTTTTCCATGGTCACTCCATCCACCAAGTACGTAATTGAAAGAGCAGCTCCAGTTTGCAGGGCCGTACAGTGACTATTTCTTCCAGCAGACATCAGGGTGTTTTAATAGCACTTGTCTCAATCACCAGCTACTCCAAGCCCCATTAACTGAAAATGGATGTTTAGGAGTGGTTCCTTCTTCATTATGGTCCTGCTGTCTGCTCACCACCAGCAGCTGAGAAAAGATCTCCGGATAAATTAGGTTCCTAACCAACCCAGAAACAACAAGGACTTTCCAACCCACTAACAGGAACGTTTGTTTTATTTTTAAACGTGTAGCCAACACATACTTCACAGCATTGCTGAGAAGGATGGAGCGGAATGGTTCCAAACTGCATTTCTACACATCAGGACATCATAAATTGCATATAGTTGGGAATATCCAGTTTAATTCTCCGCAGAAGATTAACAACACTTCCTGTAAATACCGAGTGTGCTTCACATGCTCCTAAACACCTCTGCTGGTTGTCATGTTACTAAAAGCAGTCTTCGATAGCAATTCTGCTGCTTGTGGTCCGACAAGGAAACAGCAGAGCCAGCAGGGCAGCAGCATTCAGCCTGCGGCTGCACATCGGCATTTCCGATAGCACGGTTAACTCCCCATTTGTTTCTCTAGTTTATTTCTCTGCAGCTTCTGTAAGTAAAAGACAGGACTCTAAAAGTGTAGATTGTTAGTTAATCACATTCGTATATTATTGTGTAGCCTCAACAACACTTGGATAAGAAAAAGTGCCTCCTTATACACCGATACCACTCTGCTGGCAGAAGCATGAACTGTAACGCTGCTTAAGAAGAGCTCAAGTTTGCACTTCCATTGGTAATTACCAACATGAGAAGTACCACTGAAAATTGTCATAGTGTCAAAAAAGTCCATGTTAGTATTTATCACCCTGAAATAAAAGGAGAAAGAGTGAAGAAGCTGCATGTGAGGAAGTGAATAGCCCTTCCTACTACGTGCCAGTGAGACCAGAGCTGGAACAGCCCACTCAGCTCCAGGAGCTATTGAACCTGAGCTAATCAATACCAGAGATCACTAATGACCTGCTATACAAAAGGCTTTATTACAAATGCTGAAGTGTAATAGAAGGATTGCAGAAAAACGACTAATTCAATCTGCTCATAACGATCCAAATGATGACATATTAGAACATAAGTGTCTCTCACATGCAACCCTAGAAACCTAGGCAGAAAAAAAGTATCTAGAAGCAAAATAATCTCTTGTAGTATTTCATTTTAATCTAAGCAGAATTAAAATCTCATTTGCCACATATTATACTGTAATATGGCTGCAGAAATTCCACCTATTCAACGTGTACAGTAGCACTGCTCTCTGTTGTTTAGCTGGTTCGCTGCACGACCGCCCAGGGAAGGCAGCACAGATTAATTTTCATGTGCCCTCCCTTCAGAATACATGATTCACTGGAGGAAAAAGCATTTTCGCTTTTGATGGCTTGCAAGCTATTTTTAGAGGTTTGGAGCTAATCCAGCTGGGAGCAGCTCTTGCAGTGATCCATCCCTCAGCCTCCACCAGGCGTTCTGGCCACAATGCTGCAGCACAAACTCTGTCCAGCTATTCAGAAAATCAAGCTAACAGTTCTTAAAAGTGAGACTGCTTAATTACCCGCGTTCCCACCCAGGTATTAACGAGGACGAGTGCCTGTTCACAGCAAGCGCACTACTCTTCCAGGGACGAGTTTTCAGTTCAGGGGGGTCATTTTAAGTATTACAAGTCTTGCAATTTTTCTTGTTTCGATTCCACTCTCAATAAAGAGCACTGGCTTAGAGCCACGTATCCTTCAGTTTGACACCTGTATTTACGCACCAAAACTACCTGGACAAGTAGTATAAGAGGTCAGCTAAAGGCACAAAGACAGTGGATACCGTTAAAGATGCAGGCAAGCCTTTCAAAAAAGAATATGGGAAAGGGAATGGATTTCATGCCTCATGTGCAGAGAGCTGCAAAGTGACCTGGCATAGCAGTGAGCTGGCACCAGCTGGCAGGCGAAGATTCCTCAAAGAACAAATGAAGCAAGCTCTATATCCCTCTGGTTTTGAGGAGAAGGAAGATACAAAGCATATGCTCAACAGATAGCCTCAAGGGCCACATAAAAAGGCAGGATTTTTAGAACTGGATTATTAAGTAAAAGCCTTTTCTGAGACAGCCAGTTCCCTGGCATTTTCTGTTCTGTTCATCCCGCGAGCACAAGACGAAGGCACAAGGGAGAGGGAGGTGAATGTCTTAAATTAAAACAGGATGGTAACATACTTTATTTTTGTACCCAACAAGTATACACATATGATTTTCCATGAGTTTCATAACCATAATCCTACATGCATTTGACTTCCTACCTCAGGAGGAAACACAGAACTTTTGGAAGTACTGCTGAAGGAGGACGCGTCTAACTTTGCACATCATTTCAGACACGTACACCATCACTAGATGCAGTTGTTCTTACCTACCCAGGACACCAACACTCAGGTGTGCAAAACTCATCCATGATCAGAGCCCTTGCTTATAAACCCAACAAATAAATCAAAATTGACATGAAGCTTCTACTCTTACAAGTATTGTGCAAGCCCTACATTCATTTTGCAGACTGGGGTTTCCTCAGCCACCAAGTACCAGCAAATGAGGGGAGGGGGCACACATCTGCTTGTATTGATAGTGGACTAAATATATCATTTCACCCAAAATGCAGAGGCCAGTTTGTATCGGCACACTCATTTCCCTCCCACAAGCTCAAGAGTTTCGCAATGGACCTTCTGTTTTCCTCCAGGAAACAGAAGTCAAAGCCGGGGAAGGACCCTCATGTCGTGACAGGCACATCAAACCCCAGCCTGTTTTGGCTTTTAGAAATTAACACTTCACTCTCATCTTTAGCTGTGTTGCAGATTATTTTTTCCACGCCTCCTGCCACTGAGGCATTTGTTCACGTACCATGAAATGCAGTCAAGGTATTTCTCCCACATGCTAAGGCAGAAATCGCTGTAAAAAAGTCTCTTCCTTTCAGAAAACTAAGTTCATATGGTGATGGGGTCCTACCTAGATGAGAAAAGCACTGCCTAAAAGAATAACACACAGGATCAACACTCAAAGGGATATAAGCACAGTACAGACCCAGAGCTTTTCCATTCAGTCATAGATGACGCCTCAGCGAGGGTATTTTTTCCTACTACAAAGATCCAAAGGTGTTACAGCACCTACTGTTATCTCAAGTGCTATTTAAACTACACCTGTTATCAATAATAACTGATTACATTAAGAAAAGTTGTTTCCAAATGCATCCAATTTAAAGTTTAAAAATCAAATCTTAGTTTATGCAATGTGTTCTACAATTCCACAAGGAATACAGGAAAAAAAATAGCCATTTAAAGCACAAAAATCATGTATTCTTGCTTGGTTTAATAAGAAGCTTGCATCTATGGGAAATACCAGCATTTACTATGAAACAGTTGAATAAACTCCATACAGAGCCAGCACTGGTAATCTGGTATTAGCAAGGATTGCTTACAAATAAAAACAATGTTTTGCATGGGTTTAAAGATTAAACAGAACTTTACATTGAGAGACTGTTTTGGATTATGGGTTTTTTTATTTCAGTAAGAGGGGAAAGAAGAGAACAGCCACAACACACATCCAAACCACGGCTCTACTCCAGAGCCAAGGCCAAGGAGCCTCTTCCTAATATTTCCCAGCCCTGGGATGGGTTAGGATTGCAACACATCCCAAGCCCTTGTTTTCATGAGGACACCTGAAAAGCTGACACAGCTCATCTGCAAGCTTCAAAATGAGAATCAATGGAGGAAAACAATTGCTTCTGAGAGTTTGCCAAGAGTGCTTTTAGTTTTCCTTCTCTTCAGTTTCTCTATTCTCCCACCAACAAAAACACGAACAAGAGCCTTTTAAGTTCTTGGAAAAAGAGGGTAAATAGGGCAGCCTATAGGGTGAGATACTAGGAGGGCTCCTGAGTGTCCTCGGCCGTCAGGGCTCCATAGGGTTCATCTATCGAAGTGTGTTACCGGCGGAACCTCCATGGCACACCGGTACAAACACCGGCAGCTGTTGGTGAAGCAAAGGCAGCAGGGTCAGATGCACAGCCCGCCCCCCAACAAACCAGAGCAGGCACCCGCCATTCAGACACGAGTCTGACAAAAATTCATGTGTGCATGTACACACACACTTCAAAGCGTAATGACAATATTAACACCCAAAGAGTCACATTAACTATTCACAATAGTACCAGTTTAAATTGCCCTACTTTTACTTGAATCAAAGTTATATCAATTTAATTATTCTCACCTGATGAGAAGCATTTACTCAGAGTTTTATACAAGTTTAAATAAAATAGTTTTAAATAACTTTACAGTCGGTGCCCCGAGTTGTGCTGGCAAGCTAAATGGAGAACACCAGAACTGGGTCACGCTGGTGACATAACAGAAGCTGCTCAGCTCTCCTCTAAACTAAACATCTGCACCGGCTAAAGAACAGTAGCTGAATATTTAATATAACTCCATCACAGCAAATAAAAATGAAAATTCAATGCTGCAACATGATTTATATTTCACTTGTAAATGCTGTTGGTGCTTGTGCTTGCCAGGAGACATTTGCAGGTTTTTAAAATCTGCGCTAACCACGAGGCTTCTGCAGAACATACCTGTTTATGCCTCAATTTTAAAAGCACGATCTGTTTAAACCTGAATTTGCAGTGAGGAAATGAGCAGCTTCTCTACAAATCGGTTATACTGAGCCCCCTTCCTCGTACTCCTGCCCTTAAAGTGTCAGGATTTTGGCAAAGCCTTCAGCAAAACATTCTCCTTTGCAGATAAACATACAGGCCAGTCTATCACTCCTGGCACTTCACTGCAAGCCAAACATTTCCCCCATGTACCATTAAAAGTTGGTATGTGCCACGGCAAATTGTATCAAAGAAACAGTTTAAAAACACCATCATCTCGTTAAACAAACCCTGGAATTCCAAAACATGACTGTAGCAGGTAGGAGTTCAAATAGTAAATATTGTGAGATGTAACAAAACTTCCCCCTCTACATAACAGCACTTCTTTACCCTCTTTTTACACCATACTCAGACTGAATTTCCCAGCTTCCTACATGACTATATTGCAGATTTATTTTTCCTTCTTTTCTTTAGATTGAGGATGTCCTGAAATGACAAGCATGGCCGGGAAGCCTGCGAGAGCTTTTACCGCATGCTCCCCACACAAGTACTTTAAAGCCCATCCCACAGCTGCCCGCTCCCCCATTCTCCAGCTGCCTTTGCCTTCCCTCCTGGCCACAGACCTGCTTCTCTCCCAGAGCCGGCAAAGAGCTTCATTTGGAACAGGATATTTGAACATCTCGACAACTGTTTTATTTCCCCCCCTCCAGTCCACTTTTGGGTGACACCATGTATGCTAAGTACATAGGAAGGAAAACAATAATTGTGCGGCAGAGTCTTCATGTGACCCCCAGGCACACAGCTGGCCAGGGAGAGCACCAGCACTTCATCCGAACTCGGCAGGATCCGTAAGTGCGTTGGTACCCGGAGTCCCGCTGACGGCATCAGCTACTCGTGTGTTAGAAGTTAACGCATTCGGGAAGGATTAGCAAAGCTTAGTCCCGCTTGATTTGATACGAGAGAAACCGAACGCTGTTAGGAATCAAACTGCGAAGGGAACTGCACAGACGCATTCATTCCTAACAACCCCCGCTTGAATTTACAGCCTGTAATTTGTAAGTCTCGGCTCCTTCAAGGCCAAGGGCAGTTTTACTCAGTTTTAAAATAAAACCAGAAGAGTTGTAAGGTCATCCCCACCTTTTGAGCATCTTACTCCACACGAAACCATCTCCAGCAGAGTAGAGCAACCCTCAATTATCCACTGCAGTGTGTATTAACTTATTCAAACACCATCCCAGTTTCACAAAGTGGGTTCCCAAATACATTTCATATGCAAGTGTTAATGTGGATTATTCCTAAGCATCTATTGTGAGATTCTAGCACAGCTACACATATTTCTACATCAAAGATAAATGCCTGCTGTATTAACAAACGGCTCCCCATCTGCAGTTCTTGCTATAAGTGACGAAAAAGTAAATCGTGACTCCTAAAATTCCCCTCTAAGTGAAAATATGCATTGCCAGTTGGTATAAAGAACACATTACTGAGTTCCAAGATGTCCTTATCATGCTTCTGGACCTTCAAATAATTACTTTTATGCTGCTAACATTCAGCCTGTTGATCTGTCCAGAGAATTTAAATCATGCACTACCCTCCAGTACACACTAATTACTTCATACATCAATTACAAGTCTAATAAAACTATTTGCGAGGGGCGATGGTTAGAAGCTTGCCTTGCCTTTATGTCATTTAGCATTATTAAATTTGGAATCTATTATCGTTCTGTGTCGTGCAAGCCAGACTACAGTTAAGCTGATTTAGCAAGACAGGTTACATAGCTTGGCCCTGAAACACATGATCTGGAAACAGGCAGCTTAACTATAAAAAGGCACATAAAAGCACGAGCTCATCATCTACTGGAACACACAGAAGATGACAAGAGAGTCATCAGTTCAATATCAAAACTGTATTTCAGGTTTACCAGGGAAAACTAACTGTAATCTTTCCCAAATAAAACTAAGTCAACATCTACACTAATACAAGCTACTACATTTATTTTACAATTACTGATAGAGGTGTTATAGATGTATCATTTTTATTAGTAACTGTGTAAATCCAGCAAAAATGTGCTAATACATGCACCAAAACAACTCCAAAATGCCAGACTAAGTCACCCATATAATGGATGATTAAAGGGATGAGTAAAAACCATCAAGGAGGAAACTACAGCTATTCCACTATATCAAATTTCTACAAAATTCATCTACTATACCTCATTTTTATTATGGTACAGCCTTAAGAACCCAACCAAACCTGACACACTGCATCAACGCATGAGGGTCTTAAAAAGATTAAGGGAAGATTTTACAAGGAATGTGATAGTAACCTCTGATAACAGAGTCATTAGTTCACATCTAATATTCTCAAAAGAAATTAAAAACTGAACCAACATGTCCTCACTTTATTTGGTTTGACAAACATGTTATTTGGCAAATAATTGTAGTAGAGTAGCTGAGAGTCTATAAAACGAGCCCCAGATTTCAGTAAAAGGTGATCAGTTCCTAAGAGCTGGAAATAACACCTGCTTGCACGGCCTGAGCTTTGGAGTGGGAGCATATCAAAGAAAACAAAAGTGGAGGAACATTGGTTAATTACTGACCTTTTAAGCCATCGGTGAGCTGCCCAATATCTCGACAGCTTCATCCCTTGTTATATTAAAAGCATTTAAAGAAATAGCTTATTTTATTTGCTCTTAATGCAAGATGAAACCAAATACACAAGCAATAAGGGCAGGAGATGGAACTTGCTGTTTGCGCTATCCACTTAAGCAAAGATGTTTAAAATTCATGCTTGCCAGTTTGCCGCTGTTAATAGCCATTTAATTCTTCTGTTTGTGTGTATATGTACCTATTTTTCTTTTTGCCCAAAGCCATACTTGGCTAAGATCTGTTGATTTGATTGCAACCAGAAGAAACAAATGAGGAGAGATAGTGTTTAAAGACAGGTAAACGGAAGCATTGGGAGGATTACCCTCTGTAGAAGAAAAACCCTGATAAATGTGCACTCCAAACACCAATGTGCTTGGGAGGCAGGCACTTAGACATGGCCTGTCCTCAGAAAACAGAGCTCTGGAAGCTGGAAAGCATGGATTCATAGACCAGGCCACTGCTCTAGTAGTCATGCTACTTGTTTCGAAGCATGTTCAGTTTGCCAGCCCTCGTTTGAGCAGGAAGGACAGAAACAAACCAAACCACGGCACACAACAATACACACACGCACAAAAATAAAGAACGGGAAAAAGTGTACTTGGAGATTCTGAAAACCTTCAGATAAATAGCACCTAGCTCCAAACTCAGCATGAAAACACCAAAATAATGTCACTGCATTTGGAAAGCCATTAAAGCTGACTAAATCACCCTTCAGCTAGAATTTCATAATATACTTCCACCCAGAATAGGTCACGCTACATGAAGAGGTGAACTGGGCCTACTGGTGAAGAATCTTTAAGTCGGTTATCACACTCAGAGAGATGAGTTCCAGGTGTGGTACCCAGCAAACAGCACCCAGCACTGAAATAACAACCTGGGCAAAGAAGCTGGTGCAAGACCAGAACTACCTGGGCTTTGAAGCTGTGAGACAACGCTGATGGTTACTCTGCTGAACCCATTTTCCATCACTGAAGGCTTCCATGATAACACAGATACAAATATGTTCTTATGCAGGCTGGTCCTTGCTCTTTAACGCCTGCTGTCTCTTGTTATTTTATCATGATCTCTGGCCTGAACTTCCTCCCCAATACTTAAGCATGGGATATTTCCATTCATTTGGGAAAAAAAGTTTTAAATTCTCATACTTCCCAAGCCTACTCTTTCCATTTATAAGCATCAAACTGGTTTTTAATTGTAAGTATTCACCTCAAGACTCCAGTCACACATTATACTGACATGAGATGACCATGAAGGGTAAGCTTGCTATATACCATCCAGCAAAGAAAGGCATTTCTAGACAAGCCGACACCATCCCTCATGAAATTCAGCATGTTTTTCAACTCCCTCAGCTTTTCCTGAGGTGGGTCCACAACAGGAAAGATCTGTGACCCTCAAAATCTATCTGGGTCTGGGTCTGCTCCGTAAATAACCACAGACACACCATCTGATCCCTGGCCTGAAACACGCTTCTCAGTATTAATAACAGGGACGCAGCGGTAATTTCCAACTTCAGATTTAAAATATCAGTGAATGTTTCCTAAGCAGGATGAGACATTTAGTCACAGAAACCTTTTAGCTGCATTTCATGTAGTACTTGCAGTTGGGTTCTCCAAATTCTGCTTCTGACGGGAGGGAGGGAGGACAGGAAAGAGCCTTATGTTTTCTAGGCTGACTGTTCTGGAAGGATTTTCTCTCCTTTCTTACATAAAGAACAAGTTTTTCATTAATGCCACAGATCCAGCACCAGATGGTTTCAGTAGAAAGCACTAGCACTGTAACTAGGCTTTCTACACCCACTTCATAAAACTTGAATTCTGCCGACACTCTTGACACGTGAATGGCAAACGACATCTGAAAGTGTGTCCAAATCCCTACTAGCTCTATTTACACACATTCATGATTTAATCCCGTATCGCCCGATGCTTGGATCTCCAGCAGACACACCTAAAAATGGTGGTAGAGAGCATAGAGCATCAGAACCAGTAAATCAAATAACCCTGTTGTCAGACCCCATTCCTTGCTGCTCAGTAATCCCCTTCTACAGGCAGCTCAAGCAATAAACAAAATAGACTCAAATTTAATGACTATGCTGTTGCTTTGTCAGCAACACAAGCTACTGAGACTTCTAGGGTAAGACTGCCACACTTATTAGTACTTCTGGTTGACCCATTTACTTAATTACAAACAAAAGATCTGACAGAAAATATTTTGCTTTGGAAGCAGGACTTTGTTGGAGGTGGGACTTTTCTTGTTGGTTTGGTTTTTGGTGTGGGGGGCGTGATGTTGGTTTTTTTAAATTATTAAATCCAAGTAACATCAGACTCCTCACTATGCCCTTTTCTATTGCAATGCCATGATTTCTTCTGCCCTTTCCTACTGCAGCGCAAGGATTGATTCTTTAGCATAAAGGTGCTTAAAGTGCCGCAATAGTAGCAAAACGCTTCTGAACTAGGACATTGTTTCATGGGCAAGGAGCTTCAGCTCAAATCTGCCCACTTGGTATTTCTTACCAGATTAAAAAAAAAAAAAAAGCCAAGAAAACCCAATTCTAAGAACACACATTAAAATGCTGGTGTACCCAAAATCATTATAAATGCCAGTTGTAGAAAAGTGTTCTCCAAGAAAGTAGGAAAAAGAAGAGCTGCCTTCAACTTTAAAGTCCAAAACAAGAAGAAAAATCCAAATTACAAAGAACATCTGGCTACTATACAAGAGGACTATTTAAGGGCTTTCCAAAGCTGTATTTGGATGTTTCATATGTTGATAACTTTACCACTGAAAAACCCCAATGTACTATGGATTGCTTAGTCAAATATTGCATCAAAATATGTTTTTCTAATAAAAATACAGCTCTAAGCATAAAAATCTCCCTGTGTCTCATTTTCAGTGCCTCCAGTTATAAGCTGTGCCACATCACTCTTATTTGTAAAGATCTAAAAATATCTTTTGAAGGAGGGAAAATGACTGCCATTCCAAAGAGCAGACGGGAAAGTCGGTCTCTCGCCACCCCCTATGGATTCTATACTTAGCAAGAGCTCCGCGCTCACCACTTATCAAGGCAGGCTACGTTTCATAAGCACACGAAGGCAGGATGGAAATGCCATCGTTTTCTTCTGCATACTGAGAAATGTCAAGAATTAGAATAATGATGCATTCTAGGCTCATTCTAAGAGGCAGTAAAAAGGCCGAGACTCATTTCTCAACATCTTCTCAGCCACCCAAGAGCTGTCTGGAATGAGCTCCCGCCTCAGCGTCAGACGGGTTATATTAGCAATAAGTGCACAGAGTGATGAGATGGAAACAGTAAAGCTATCTGGAAATCGGGAGGAGGGAGAGGTGTTTAACACAGAGAGATACCTTATCTCCGCCTTCAGAACTATCTCTGCTATATTTAGCACTCCAGCCATGCAACAAACTGAGTATTTTGTTGGATGAGGAAGGACAAAAGGATATCAGTAGCTTGTTTTGCTATGGTTGCCTGACTAAGGCAAAATAAAGCACACGTGAAATCCCCCTGGAATCAGGAAGAGATTTGCTTGGTTCACAGTATCACAGTATCACAGTATGTTTGGGATTGGAAGGGACCTCAAAAGATCATCTAGTCCAATCCCCCTGCTGGAGCAGGAACACCTAGGTGAGGTCGCACAGGAACATGTCCAGGCGGGTTTTGAATGTCTCCAGAGAAGGAGACTCCACCACTTCCCTGGGCAGCCTGTTCCAGTGCTCTGTCACCCTCACTGAGAAGAAGTTTCTTCTCAAATTTAAGTGGAACCTCTTGTGTTCCAGCTTGATCCCATTACCCCTTGTCCTATCATTGTTTGCCACCGAGAAGAGCCTGGCTCCATCCCCATGGCACTCACCCTTTATATATTTATAAACATTAATAAGGTCCCCCCTTAGTCTCCTCTTCTCCAAACTAAAGAGACCCAGCTCCCTCAGCCTTTCTTCATAAGGGAGGTGCTCCACTCCCTTAATCATCTTGGTTGCCCTACGCTGGACCCTCTCCAGCAGTTCCCTGTCCTTCTTGAACTGAGGGGCCCAGAACTGGACACAATATTCCAGGTGTGGTCTCACCAGGGTGGAGTAGAGGGGAAGGAGGACCTCTCTCGATCTACTAACCACCCCCCTTCTAATACACCCCAGGATGCCATTGGCCTTCCTGGCCACAAGGGCACAGTGCTGGCTCATGGTCATCCTGCTGTCCCCAGGACCCCCAGGTCCCTTTCCCCTACACTGGTCTCTAATAGGTCATTCCCCAACTTATACTGGAACCTGGGGTTGTTCCTGCCCAGATGCAGGACTCTACACTTGCCCTTGTTAAATTTCATTAGATTATTCCCCGCCCAACTCTCCAGCCTGTCCAGGTCCCGCTGGATGGCAGCACAGCCCTCCGGCGTGTCAGCCACTCCTCCCAGCTTGGTGTCATCAGCAAACTTGCTGATAGTACACTCAATTCCCTCGTCCAAGTCGTTAATGAATATATTGAATAATATTGGCCCCAGCACTGACCCTTGGGGCACTCCACTAGATACTGGCCTCCAACTAGACTCCGCACCATTGACTACCACTCTCTGGCTTCTCTCCCTAAGCCAGTTTGCAACCCACCTCACTACTCTATTGTCTAGACCACACCTCCTCAACTTAGCTGTGAGGATGCTGTGGGAGACTGTGTCAAAGGCTTTACTGAAGTCAAGGTAGACCACATCCACCGCTCTGCCATCATCCATCCACCTTGTTACATTCTCATAAAAGGCTATGAGGTTGGTCAAGCATGACCTACCCTTGGTAAAGCCATGCTGACTGCCCCTAATAACCCTCTTATCCTTGATATGCCTTGAGATGGCACCAAGGACAAGCTGTTCCATTACTTTCCCAGGGACAGAGGTGAGGCTGACCGGTCTATAATTACCCGGGTCCTCCTTCTTGCCCTTTTTGAAGACTGGAGTGACATTTGCTTTCCTCCAATCCTCGGGCACCTCTCCCGTTTCCCAAGACTTGGCAAAGATGATGGAGAGCGGTCCAGCAATGACTTCAGCCAGCTCCCTCAGCACCCGCGGATGCATCCCATCTGGACCCATGGATTTATGAATGTCCAGACTATTTAATTGCTCCCTAACCCAGTCCTCATCGACTAAAGCAAACTCCTCCATTGACCTGGCTTCATCCGGGGTCTCAGGGGTACGGGGCTCCCCAGGACAGCCTCCGGCAGAGTAGACAGAGACAAAGAAGGCATTCAGTAACTCTGCCTTCTCTGTATCTTCTGCCACCAGGGCACCCACCCCATTCATCAGTGGGCCTACATTGCCTCTGGTATTAGTTTTATCTGCTATGTATTTGAAAAAGTTCTTTTTGCTGTCCTTGACCCCTCTCGCCAGCTGTAATTCTAAGGAGGCCTTGGCTATCCTAGCTGCCTTCCTACATCCTCTAACAGCAGTCTTATATTCCTCCCAAGTGGCCAGCCCCTGCTTCCATGACCTGTAAACTCTCCTCTTCTGCTTGAGCATACCCAACAGATCCCTATTCAACCACCTAGGCCTCCTGGCTCCCTTCCTTGACTTCCTACGTGTGGGGATGCTCTGATCCTGAGCGTGGAAGAAGCAATCTCTGAATGCCACCCAGCTATCTTGGGCCCCTTTTCCTTCAAGCAGTCTTGCCCATGGGATTTCCCCCAGCAATTGCTTGAAAAGGCCAAAGTTAGCCCTGCTGAAGTCCAGGGTTGCAATTCTACTTGCTATTCTGTTCCTGCCACACGAGATGCTGAACTCCACCATCTCGTGGTCACTGCAACCCAGGCAGCCCTCAACCTTTACTGCTTCGACCAGACCCTCCTTGTTAGTGAGGATGAGATCCAGCAGTGCACCTCTCCTAGTCGGCTCCTCCACCATCTGCATGAGGAAGTTATCATCAATGCACTGGAGGAACCTCCTGGACTGTGGTTGGCTGGCTGAATGGTCCTTCCAGGAAACATCAGGGAAGTTAAAATCACCCACAACAACCAGGGCCTGTGACTGTGAGGCCACTCTCAGCTGCCCATAGAAGGCCTCATCAACTTCCTCAGCCTGATCTGGTGGCCTGTAACAGACGCCCACAACAGTGTCAGCCCTGCCAGCCTGCCCCTTGATCCTGACCCATACACTCTCAACTCGCTCGTCATCCGCTCCTGGGCAGAATTTAGTACATTGTAGTTGCTCTCTCACATAGAGAGCAACTCCACCACCACGCCTGGCTGGCCTGTCTTTCCTGAAAAGGGCATAGCCATCCATGACCACATTCCAGTCATGTGAACTGTCCCACCATGTTTCTGTAATTGCCACCAGATCATAATCTCCCGACCGAACATAGGATTCTAGCTCCTCCTGCTTATTCCCCATGCTGTGCGCATTAGTGTACAGGCATTTCAGGGAGCGAGCAGAGCACACCAGTTTCTCCCTAGGGGCATAGGAGGCCACCCGGTCCTCATCAGTTTTAGAATGCAGCCCCACTGGGACAAGCCCAGCTACAAACCCATCCCCCTTCGAGCCTAGTTTAAAGCTCTCCAAATGAGCCCAGCTAATTCCTGCCCCAGCATCCTTTTGCCCCTGCGAGATAAACCTTTCCCATGTGACACTGTCCGGACTGGTGTCTTATAAAACCAACCATTATCAAAAAATCCAAAGCCCTGCCTGTAGCACCAGTCTTGGAGCCAACCATTTAGAGAGTGAATTTTCCTATTCCATCCCACATCATCACTTGAAGATGGAAGGAGTGAAGAGAAGATCACTTGAGCCCCTGAGTCTTTCACCATCCTTCCCAAGACCTTGAAATCATTCTTCATCCCCCTCAGACTACGGGAAGCAGCTTCCTCCCCATCTGTCTGGAAGACCAGCAGCGGGTAGTAGTCCGTCGGATGCACCAGTTTGGGGAGCTCTCTAGCGATATCCTTGATCCGGGCTCCAGGGAGACTACAAACTTCCCTAAGATGAGGGTCAACTCTACATATTGGGCCCTCTGTTCCTTTCAGAAGGGAATTTCCTATTACAATCACCCTTCTTTCTTTCTTATCAGAGGCAGTCTTAAGTTGTGAAGTCGACTGCCTCTTCCTACGTGATCTTGTAGGCAGGCTTGGCACCACCTCCTCACCTCCCTCTTCTTCAAGATCCAGGGCCTCAAACCTATTATGGAGGGGCACCTGGGGAGACAAAGCAGGCAGGGAGGGGGGCTGCCCGCGACGCCGAACCGGAATACGCTTCCAACCCTCGTCGTCTTTTCGGTCCCCTACCTCTGCCCGAGAGCAACAAGGGTGGGGCTGTCTCAGGACTTCCGCCTCTGTCCGAGAGGGCAGGAGGTCCATCTCCTTTTGGGAGGTACCTCCCTGGGGCCTTTCCGACTGGCACGTCAGGGTGTTACTCCACCAGTCGATCTCCCTTTCGCACTCCCTGATGGTCCTCAGCGTCTCAACCTCCTCCTTAAGTTTGACGATCATGTCGAGCAGATCTTGCACCTGCTCACCCCTCACACAGGTGGAGTGCTGACCCCCCTGCCCCGGCAGCAGCAGGCTCTGGCACTCCCTGCAGCCGGAGACCTGAAGAGCCACCGTTCGGGACACAGCCTCAGTCTGTGTAGCCACAGTCTGTTTGAGGCAAGCTCTCCTTCTGGAGGCGACCATGGTTGTCAGCAGTCTGGGGCGCTGGCAATAAGCTAGAGGGGCTGACAAGCAACAAGTGCTCTCCGCACCCTGCTGCACAAGCTCCCACACCCGCTGCTGCAGCACAGTGCGGGTGGGACTCACCCGCTACACGAGCTGGTTGCGCCTCCCTACACCAGGGAGACGCCCTCCCAAAGGCTTTTTCAAGGCAAGGGGAGGAGGTGTGGTCGCCGTCACCGTGGGAACGCCCCCCGCCACGTCAGCCGCTCTCTCGCAATGGCTGCCGGGGCTTTGGCGATCGGGACCCGCTGGGAATCACGCTGTCCCTGTACGTTTCCCTCTGAGCTTCCTAATCTCGGCTGAACCTCGTGGTCGGCTGAACCCCGCCGGCTCCGGCTCTCGCTGGGCTGGCTCCGATCAGCTGACTGAATGCAGATCACTCTGCAGCTGAGCTTCAGAGGCACCTCCAGTTCCAAAGTAGTCGTCATGCAGCCCTCTCATCTTGCAGCTCGGCCTGCAGCCAGGTGACTCGGCAAAGCCGTGACTGCCTTGACCTGGTGCTGGGGATAGTCCTGCTCTGAGTGGGAGGCCGCACTGGGGCTGCCATGGGCCAGTGCTGTTGTGATAGGTAGAGTTGCTGTTTGGAGGTCCCACTGTAAAGGGGCGATGGTGTGTGCCAGTTCTCATCAGAGAAGCTGCAGAGTCCAGCAGGGATCTCTGGTCCTTTGAGCTGGTGGCCTTCTTTCTCTCCTTCTGCCAAAGACCAGTCACAGTCACCTGGAGGCTGTGGAGCTGTGGTGCTCATCAGACAAATGAGGACAGCATTTAAAGCTGTGGTGTTAGCAGCAGGGGCTTTACTCTCACTTGGTCCTGTGGTGTGGGGCACTGTTTGTTGCCCCAGGGGCCAAGCACAGCAGCAACACTGCAGGTGGAATATTTTTCCTTGTCCCAAATGCAGAGCTCGTGGAGGTGTCTTAAACCCAAGGAGAGCAAGCAGCTGCTGTTTAGCTTGTAACTGTGCACCTCTGTTGTGACACATGGAGGAATGAATACTATGCCCTACTAGTTCCCTGAAGTGTGATGATTTCCCAAAGTCTGAAAAAAAAAAAAAATAAATCTCTGTAGTCAGAAATTCCTGCAAACGGACTCCTTATTATGGGGACTAAAGGCTATGCACTGCCTGTGCTCATGTGAGATGCCCCTCTGGTTATCCCTGAAAGCAATAGCCAGCAGGGAGCTCACGGGCAATAAATACTCTTACATGAGAATCACACAAAGACTTCAGCAATCCTTTTGCTGTGCTTCAAAGACTGCACCCAGCTTTTGAAGATATTTCATCCATTTCTACATAGCAACAACAGCTGTGGGTGCTAAAAAGTCACAAATATTGCTGGTTCTTTCTGCAGCATTACAAAGAGGGTGTAGTTATTAATATTTTTCAGGAGGAGTCCTTTAGAATCCCTCTACTCTTTTTATAAAAAGTAATATATTAATAAAAAAGTTGTTGAAACAATGTACTTTCCTGTGCCCTGGGAACACCGTGCAGTTACATGCAAAAGCAGCTCACTGCAGACAGAGCTTTAATCCAAACATGAGTCTTACACCAGAAGTGGTCAGGCTTTCTCACCAAAGAGAGGAGCAATGTAAGAAATCAAGAAGCTCACAGCTTTTCAGCTGTGTCAAACATGCCTGACAGCCTCAAATTTCAAAGACATTTTCACAGGGGTTAGACCCAGGGATATGACTCTGTGGTTTTCAAGCTGTCAGCATCAGAAAGGAGAACAAATGATGCATCCTCAGCAGTCTAGTGGATACGACACTTTTCTTGTCACTGTTTTTTTTTTTTTTTTTCCTAGGTTATTTTTGCTCATTTTTCATACACAATAAATTATTTAAATTATTTCCCCATTAAAGTAATCTTTTCCAGACTGTTTCTTTGTTACCCTGTGGCTGGCTAGCATAGAAAATGGTTGGCCACCATGGTTCTTATTGTGTTGATTTCAGTATTTCTGGAAAAGAAGTTGCTTTCATTTAGGCTTTGCTGGCAACATTTGATAAGGCGAGACTATTTAATCAAAAGGTCTTTTTTAGACAGTATGCCCCCAAAAGCATCGACTGTGAAATGTATTTCAGTTTGGAGCTTAAATGCAACCATAAATCTTACACATAGAGAGAAAAGAAAAAGTGCAGGAAGTGGATTTGCTTGGTTGCTGTTTTCTTGTTTGATTTTTTGGTGGGAGGGCTGTGTGTTGGGTTTCTTTAAAGAAAAACTAGCAGGTAAATGGAAACGAAGTTTTCTAAAGTATAAGATATTGTTCACGTTACTTTTACAGAGGGAAGTGTGATTTTTTTTTTCTTGCTATCAAAGCAAGTCCATGAGCAGGGCTGGGTTTTACAATTGCCTTCTTGCGGTGGTGATGTATTAATTCAGCTCAAACCCTCCCTCATGAACAATCACGTTATCAAAAGTGGGGAAGGTAACCCGGGCACCTCAGGAACGGCCCCTTTCCCAGAGCTACCAAAGGAGCAAATCCAAAAGCAACTAATGTACACAGAAATAGCGTAATTAATAGTTAATAAGTTTGTGCTACGTAGCTACCTTTTGATGTTCATAATCCTGTTTTACCAACAGGAAGCCTTCCACACTGACTTTGATGCTTAACAGTGGATTACTGGTCACATTCAAATAAAAATATCTGCAGCTCCGTGGGTAGAACAACATCAAAGAATTACATACCAGTGTTAAGTTTGAAAATAAATCCAAACAACTCACATCCACATGAGGAAGTGAGAAGAAACAAGCCCCTGTACAATTGTCATGTGAGGCCAAGATAACAGATGGACCCCAAATATAAACTCCTGCGAGTTTGGGAAAGCTAAGCAAACAAAGTGAAATGTGAGAGGGGATATCTGCAGTGCTTTTAGAAGAACCGGGCAGAATAAGCACAGAAACAAGCTTGCCAGAATCACCACTACCAACTACAGAAGAACATGAAAACGAGCTCTCCTCTGGAACGAGGAAACCTGCCTCAGAAAAGCACCCGCATTTACAGAAAGAGCCTTCGCCTCTCAATGAGAGAAAGAGATTGGCCACTAGATATAAAAATGCAAAACAAGAATAAAACCACTTGCTGTCTAAATATAGCAGCCACAGGAGAGATCACAAGTTTAGCCGATAAATAATTTAGTCTTCTACCTGCACTGTTTGGGGACATGGTATTTTGAGACAGGGTTTTTTTACTCACTGTGCAATATCAGAACAACGTACTTTTGCTACATATACATATGCCATGGATGTTCAATTGCTATGTAAACAAGTATCCTCTTGTCAAACAGATCCACACGTGGCAGGGGATCAGCACCACAAAAGCCAACTCCTACAAGAATATCATAAACAAAATCATAGGACCCAGTTAGCAGTCAAATGTTTACTAGAATTCCAGCCAAACCTGTCTTCCTCACACCAGCCTCAGGAGGAGACCTGGGAAAGATCAAGCAAACTCCCAACGGGACCACCTGCTGCCCTGGAAAGGGGGACACATTTCTTCCTTCTGACAGTCACCAGGCCAACAAAGCAGCACCCACTAAGTCCTCAAGTATGAGACAGCTCACCTGGTGTGCACAGGTATTCACATGCTTCGCATGGACCGAATGCATACCTGGGGTGTCAGGTAAAGACACTGCCACGCAATGTGATAAACCACAACTATCTCCAGTAGAAGTCCCAGTCTCTGTTTAGCTTCCCTTTGCGAGTAGCATAAAAACAAAACACACGTACGTTTGCCGTGACCTTGGAGTTACTGTCCCTTGGGCTGCATGTGTGAGTCAGTCAACGAGAGCAATTTATTTTAGTATAGTCAGCGAAACTCTTCAATGCTGTATCTACTGATCTCGTACTGGGATCAGAATTTCCATCCAAGGTACCTCAGAGTGATTCTTCTAGTTTTAATCCTCTTGTATTTCACCTCCTCCTCTTCCGTGGTTTCCAAACCCACTCTGTGTGGGCTCCCTGCGCACGTGCTGGACCCTGACCAGGATATCCCAGCCCGCACCGACCGGATCTCATCCTGCTCCCGTGTTTCCCAGATGAGAAAAGGCTGCTGGTTTGCACACACACTTAGTCTGGACCAGAAGACAGGTCCTGTGACATTAAACTTGTCCTTGCAAAGGCGCTTAAGCTCAATTCATTCATCTGTGTCTGGAAAATAAGAACTGAATTTATCAACTTTAAAGTAAGATTTTCAATTCAAGGAACAATTATCATATAGGAGGTCTCAAACTGCAAAGCTGCAGCTAATATATCCAACTTCTCTTCATTCACGACATTTTCTCAAGCGTCTTGGGGAGAGCAATAGTACCTCTGAACATTATACTAAATACAGAATTAGAAGAGAACAACTTATCTGCTTTGACAGCATCACAGGCTTCACGGTCCTCAATGCATTGCGGTTTATTTTGGCTGTTATCACCGCATCTCAGGCATTACTATGTATTACAAGTCAGCTTTCTATTTCAACTAAGCCAGACTTCTAATTAGAGACTTAAGTTCTTCCATCTCCCAGGAATCCACCTAACATTTAGAGATCAAGTTACCCCACATTGTCGTTACTCTCTGGAAACAGAAACAACCTGCTCGAGTAAAATGAAATTTTAAAAAGCCTTTGCTGCTGACAAATAATTCACATTGAACTGAAGTCACCATCTGATAAGCTGGTAGAAAGGCACAGGCAGCATCCTTGAGTCTTTTCTGCTACTTTCCCTTCATTAACATAAAGCAAGGATTTTAACTGAAGAAGATAACATAATATATTGGACATCAATTATTAAGACTGATTTCTTGAAAGAATCCCATTATTTGGAAAATGAACAGATCTATACCAGTTAAGAGATGACTACTCGCAATCATTGCTGCCGGAATGAGAATTGCTCAGTTAACTCTCCTCCCATAGACACATCTATTCAGCTGAGCACAAGGAGCAAGTGAAAATCCTGTGCTTAGTTGAGCAGGTGACAGAGATTTGAGACATTTTGTTGGCATTTCAGCTACCAAGGAGCACGATGTCTTAGAAACCGGCTATTTGTCTCTAAAATGGTCTTTTTAGTTCCTTTCATAAATGAGTTTTACAAGGAAAGCCGCTTCCACATTTTGCACTCAGCATGGCAACCAGATCTATCAAAACAGGGGTGAACTTTAGAACCTAGAAAACTTTATCATAATTAAATTATAACGCAAACAATCCAGAAGCACATTTCTAGGGCTTGGTTCAAAATTATGTAGTATTAAGCTGGTTACAGTTCATAACTGTTCCTCAGGGGAAACAGCCTAGAGATCCTGCCCTTCAGTCTCCAGTGGGTCCCAGATTCACCCCCGAAATTACACAGCACATCAGACCCATTGTAGTCAATGTTTACTATCACAATAGCAAGCTGCTAAACAGTCACTGCTACACAATGTATTTGTTTAGCCAGAATACAAGACCATACATGAACATAACGCATGAAGACTTGACAAAAATACCAACCCGAACAAGTTAGGATATTAACCAAAGCTCCAAGGACTTCCGCCAAAGTCAGTTACCTTCGTAAAGTTAGTTAAAGGTGTTGGTAATGCCAAGGTTCATTGCACGGTTTATCATAAACAAAGTATATTCTCAATTAAATATAATAACATTATGTAAAAGGGACTCTTCTTCTAGTTTAACAATTCCCTTCACTCAGAGCAAGATGACGCATGAAACAGCTTCAGAGGGTCACGCCTTGCTTCATTTAATAAAAAATCACTTCCGATCATTCCTTGAAAATCTGGGAAGCACCTACTTTTTAAAGATGGAAAAAGTCACTTTACCCCTGAGAGACTCTCATTGTTTAAAGACAGGAGACTCAGACTATGTCCTATGAGGAGACAAACCAGACTGGTACCTGATTTACTAGCAGTTTTCATTATTCTGGAGTAAAATGCTCAAGCGGGTTTCTAATACTGCACATAACCCTTAGAGGTAAGTAAGGGCAAGGAAATCACATGTTTTACATGAGCAGCTAGAGGTGCAGGTCGTGGCTTACGTCAGTAAGTTCTGGGGATCCATCACGTTACGCAGTAAGTAAAGCTCAGTGCTGGAAGGCACTTTCCAGAAATGTTACATAACTCAGTCTGTTTAAAAAAATTATACTTTCTTGCTTGCAGGGGGAGCAGGCACGACAGACAACGCTCCTGCTGCTGCTTAGGAGCTACTCATCAGATACATTTGGATAAAGGTAAGATTTCCTGAAAAAACGCAGGTGGGGAAAGTCGCCACCCAGCACATAAAACCCTACAAGCTGAAAGCCTGATATCCATTTCTGAGCATCAGTATCAGCACTGGCTTCTCCCTGATGAATTCTGAGACAGGCACATTTATATCATCTTAAAGTTGTCACTATACTGAGAAAGAAAGCAGAGAGGGTAGAAAACAGAGACACTTTTTTTTCTGCTTCTATAGGAATTCTTAGTTTCCTTTAAAGCGTGAGGTCCAGCTGAAGACACATGTCATTTAGCCTCTTTGACAGTCTACTGCATCGATCAGAATTCAACATCACAAATCCAACAAAGAAAATTATGCGTTCAGACATTTGCACTGCTATCTTGATTCATATATACAATCTAAGTCTCACCTCTCAGAGGACAATATCTCTGCCCTGGGTATGTGCACAGGCCAAAAGGGAGAAGGCAGAGCACTGTGGGACTGCACTGTACAGCTTATAATGATGAATTGTTTCAGGTTAGCATGAGATTTCATCTATTACCCAGGTTAACAGTAGACAGACGACTGTACAGCTTGAACACTTGTGCATAACCAAAGCCCCCCTTAATCATATTGCTACAAAGAGATTTCAGCATGGAAATCACCTTTTTAGTATTAAAAGCAGCCTGTGATGCTTAACGGAGGACCCAGGTTCAAGTCCAACCATGCCTTTTTTTAAGCAGCAAAGACCAGGAAACCCAAAGGGTGCAACATCAGCATCCAGGGAAAACAGGAGCAGCAGTTATTTCCCTGCCTCCTCCCTTCCAGGTACCGGAGCTCCCAGCTGCCTGCACGTAACCCTGCAAGCCAGGAGTAGCTACTGACTCACCCCACAGTCTCAGAAGAGTCTCAGATCACTGCCTTCAGAGTTTTCTTCCCAAGCCATTCAGGAGAAGTTCACAGATAAGTTCTTGCACTCGGATTATCATTCTGTGCTACCAACTCTCTTCCCTTCCCCACTGGTATTTACACCTCTGAACACGTGAGTAGCACAGCCACACATCCCACAAACACACAGGGCAGCGTGAGCATCCCGTGTGAGTGTTAATGTTGTACTAGCACTGGTGTTACAGCCTTAAACTAAAAGTTCTCCTTTTCTGCAAGACTAAGCCATTCTCTCAACACATGACAACCTCAGGCACTCAAGAAGTGGTGGACTCAATTAAAAGCTTAAAATAGAATCAATCCTGAAAGCTGAATATAGATTTTACCTTATTCAAATCTAGCTGGTTCATTCGCATTAGATCACAGCCCTACCCCCTGCATGTAAATACCTCACACTTCAGGTTCCTCAACAGGGGAGATCAATAGAAGACAAGACCACACTATATGAAGACTGAAATCCTCCCAACTATTTACTTCATAAAGGTAAATAGGCCATCAATAGGAAGGGTTGGACATAACCCTTTTACTTTTCTGTAACTAGAGCCTAATAAACTTATGTGGCACTACACAGTTATCTAAGTTATGTGCATGAATTAAGATACAAAATTATATAGGCCATTTTTGTCTTATTAAACATCAAGACAAACATCAGAAATGTTTAGTTTTACCTCTAAATTTTACTAATGTTGTTACAGTTTAAGAATCCCCATCCACACACCTGCCTAGGTCAAGCAGAAAGCTAAGCAGGCACAACAACAGATGAAAGCAGATGGTCTTTGAAGTGTAGACACTTTCCCCAACTTGAAAACAAGATTGAACAAATGTTTGTTATGGGCCTATATACAAAGATGGAACACAAGCAAAAAGTCAAAATACACCTGTTCTCCACAATGAGGAACCACTAATCATAACAACAAGAAGTGAGTAAAAACCCAAGGGAAGTTCCTACTGCTGTGAATTCTTGCTTTACTGTTCACCATGAGGACTCTGAACATCAATAGCCTCATCTGCTCCTGAACAAAGGACACCACTGCATAACCCAAAGAAAGCAAGCGAGTCTAAAATGCAGTGCGTACGTATGGCACAGCACACATACCTTGGGGTCTATGGCACCAGTGGATCCAGACACTTAGGACAAAAATCTAAAATGAAGATATATCAAGTTGTTTTGGATTGAATAACATGGCTTAAATTTCATTTCTGGAACAATACATGTCTGCCTCACTAAGGAAACTGTTCAGGGAACAAAACACTACCCAGCAGAATGTAGTCTGAACCACACTCTACTTTGAAATCACTGGTGAAAGGAAGACGAAGTGAATGTAGCAAGGTAAGCAGCAAGAATGAAGAAGAATGATAGCTGGGCTCCCTGCAATCCCTCCACTGCAGCCAGCATGACCAGAATTGCTAAGAGGTCCCTCTGAATTTAGCAGAATTACAACATCCCAGCTGCACTGCAGGGCGGGAGGTGAGCGCCTGTTGCACCCTGCCCTGGCAGCTGCACGTCACCGGGAGCACTTGTGACCCACACGGACACGGACCTTTCACTGCAAGGTACACCCCCAGGGCAAAGGGGCACCTACACCGTTCGGCTGTCAGCGCTACATAAAAGAGCACATCCGCAGGATAAACAGAAGTTACCTCTCCACAGGCTTGAGTGCACAAGAAATTCCTAGAAGCCTTTGAGGTTCAATGTTCTATGCATCTACCTTACCAAGAAACCATATTAAAACAGCACTGTTATATATTACAATACATTAGAAGGGGTTTTTTACTTGCTTTTCATTTCTCAAAAATTCTTAATTCTTGTGAAAGGTATGTTTCTAAATTCAGAAAAGCCATGCCAAGAGATCGGAATTGCAGAATGATGTGACGCGCTTGAACCTAAACTGGATGACAATGGTTTGTCTAGAATCTCTCACACACATCCTTGACATTTTGCTGCATTTCCAGGAGTGCACAGAAGACAACCAAACAGAAAATTTTACACTCCCCAAGCATGGCCAAGAATAATTACATCCATAGAAAGACTATCAAAACCAAAGTGTTGCTCAGTGAACCTCTGAAATAGAGGCAACTTAGACTAGTCAAGTGAACAGAGATCATGTTCACCTTGTATTAACACATCCCATTCCTTACCTGTAACCAGCCCCAACTAGATACTGAGGTCTGCTGATCCACTGCTAAAAACTGTTGTGCCCCATACTGCTCCCAAGCAGCAGGTCCATCTGGGACAAGGACCCCCCTGGGGCAGCAGCACTGCAGACGCTCAGGCTGACACTCTCCATACAGGAGGCACCATGCCAGCATGCCGTATTATTTCAATAATGATCAACCACTGCTCTCCTAATTTAAATGCAGTCAGAACTTCAAAGAGATTCTTTCTTCAGTTACAATGGTGTCTCCTGGGCACGACCAACATCCATCTCTGAGTAACTCCAACCTGGAGACACTCCATTTTCACTGGAGCAGAAGCCAAGCTACAGAACAACCCTTGTTTTACAGTGTTTGCTTAAGGCTGATTAAATTTGCTTGCTGTGACTTTTAAAGACTATTTCAACAGTAATTGGACTGAGGCAATCACCTTAAGGATTAAAAAAATAACTAAATAAACCTTTATATTATGTAGGACACCCAAGCTGGATTCCTCCTTCTGCCTTCCTGACTTTTCTGGAGCACAGAAGAGCGAGTGAAGCCTGTGAGGAAAGGCAGCACATGGCGTCCCCCACGTCACCAAAGCAGCGCTGTTCAATTCACTAATTCAACTTCGAACCCATTGAGCAACTGCCAGACTAAGTGCCATCTGTAATTAACCTCAGGAAACAGCTCTGGCACACACCGGGCCCTACGGTGACCCCCATGGCACTCCAGCACACCCAGCTGTACACAGACAACTTCAGCGTGTGTCCTCAGGGCAGGTGGGAGAAATTAACAGCGGGTGGCACAAATAGTAGGTTTAGCATCAGAAAATATATTAAAATATATTAAAACCAACTCGTTTTGCCAGTAATTCAAACTTCTCCAAGTATACAGCTTGGTGCATACTCGTTCATCACTGGCAGCCTGGAAATTGGGTAGGGATTCATTTATCATGGCAGCATTAATTCAGAAGAACCGATTGATGATTGTTAGAAGTGCTACAACACTCCATCCACTCCACAAAAAACAACACAGCAGATTCCAAACAGAGGCTGCCAACATCCTCATACGATACCCTAGAGACTCCAGATATGACCCTGACAAGATTGTTTCAAGTGTTAGTGCAAATGCACATTAGTAAAAAATTCAGAAAGCGGGTCATTATCTCACCTTGATCAATAGTTATTTTGACACAGGCAGACCTTATGCTACTCAAGTTTACACCTAAATATTAGATATAGCCAATAAAAAGAATACAAAAAGAGGCATAGTTGTAGAAACTAAGTAGCAGAACTAATAAGCCATGTTCACAGTAGAGGAAAGCGCTGTTCAAGTGGACAGAGAACCAATAGAGGAAATCTAAAACCGCATTAGATGGTCAAGTTCTGCTCTTCTTTGAAAACATGCTGGTGAAACCACGTCTACACAACGGTGGTTCATATTCTGTAGGGAAGAGGCTCCATTAACCTGAAGTCTTTAACAGGTTCCAGGCCAAGACCCTCCACAACTCCGAGCCTTCCAGTGCGATCACCAAGCACCATCTGACAGCCCAAAGCTCTCGTGCAGGAATCACCCCGCAGAGATGGGACAACCCAGCCCCACCACCTGGGAAAAGGGCTTGGGGGGCCTGGCTTTGTTAGAACAACACAACTTCCCTCTGTTCACCCTACACCTACACATTCCCATGCCCCAAAAGAGTAATTAAAAGCTCTTAAGTAGGTGCAATTCACAGCACCTGCCGTTGTTTTCAGCCACTAGAAACCCAGCACAGACGGAGAAACTCTGACAAACATGAACTCCCAACCTGCGTCCTACCTTTTTAAAGAGGAAAGCAGGGTTGTTTCCCCACCTTCCTTCCTCTGCTTTATTTGTCCAGTTATTCAGAACAAATACACTTAGTAAATCCGAATTACCATGGTGCAGTAAAGGATGTATTACATGTATGTCTTTGTCTCATGTTTGTTGGGGACGTCTGACTAGAAATCTTCAGAAAATGCAAATAATGTATATTATGTTTCGATCAATTGCTAAAAAGAGCTACCCAGTAGCAGTATTTTTCTTGTCTAACACAGCACTAAGACTCATTCCATGTACACAGATGCCTTACAGCAGAGTCATTTCTATGTATATTTTAAAATAGTACTATTTGAAAGGAAAGTTTACCCTTTAAGATGCTAGAAGGAAGAACTCAAATCTTCAGCCACATTCATAGTAGTCATTCTAATGCTTTGGAGAGCTGTAAAAGTAGTACAGATGCTGCCATTCAAAAGCAGATTCTCCACTGTATGTATACATGCAGAAGTATAGACACATTCTCACAGAAGCAGTTCCAAACCGAGACAGCAGAGGGAGCAGGAGCCACCGAGACTGACCTGCTCTTCTGGGATGGGGAGGGCTGAGACCCATCCAGAATCACACTCGGTGTGATGACCAAAGACTTCTTTAAATACCGAGCTGTCTGAAGAGCAGGAGACTCAGGTACCCAGATTCTGGTTTACAGCGTTTACACTGTTTAAATATTTTGGCCACTCTGCAGCAACATTATTATTTTTTCTCTACGCTAACCATAGAAATAATATCATTAAAAACACCCAGGTTGGTATGCAGCCATGAAGGAACAGAGGATTTTAAAAAGCTTGAGTTTGATATTTAATGCGCTAACTTTTCACCTAAATCTCTGAATAACCTGTTAAAAGACAATCGTTAACTTTAACATTGACTTGCCCATCTGTAAAACAGCAATCATTATCGGTGCTTACTTTTGCCAAGGACAAACAACAGGTCACCAGATGGGACTAGAGAAACACCTCCTACTTCTGTCCTTCATCGCAATACAGTGGTACTGACTGCAAAAGAGTAACGAATGCTCATGCAGATTTCCAGCTAGCACAAACCAGCCTGTCTGCCACCGCTGGAACACAGTGAACTACAGCAGCTCCGAATTCCAGCATCCCACAGAAATACCGGGAAGAATCTGCAGAGGAGCCCCCTAAGCAAAGAGGGGGAGAAAAAGCAGCCACCAGAGACCTAAAGCCCAACCAAAGAACAAGCAGATCCTCCCTCTTCAAATCACGCTGCTCTACGGTACCCAAGCCTGCTCGGGTTGTCCAAATACCTAATTCAGCAACTCTGCTGAGGAAAAAATAGTACAATTAGGCAAGGATAAAGGCAGGATGCAATTATGGCAACTCATTCACAGGCTCACTGAGCTAAGATGAAAGACAGGAGCGCTGGCAAGAACAGCCTAAAAGTATCTGCAGGCTGCAAAACACACACAAAAAAAAGGTGGAATTAACATAATAGCGAGGGTATGAGGAGGAATGGTAGGATCAAATTAGAATAATGCAAGTGTGGGCTGCATATCAGGAAGCACCTCTGGCCTGCAAAATCCACTTACCTAAGCAGCTTCCCCGCCGCCCCCTCAGTGCGCAGCAGGGGCTGCCCCGGCCACCCGCACGCACCAGGAGGGAGCCCTCGGAAAAAGGCTCGAAACGACAAATTAGTGACTCCTCCAGGTACAGGCTGCCTACCTGATGGGCAGCTCTTCCCATGTTAGGGCTTGTAATCCCAAACAAGCCATAAACCCAATGGAAATTCAGTGTACTGCGATGCTTCGCAGGTTTGCACAACTGTACCGTACAGGGGGCCACAAATTAAATCGTGTCAAAAGTAGAAGTGCAGAGGAAGCACCTGGGGATGTTCCTAAGCAGGTTCATACCCTTGAGAAAGTCCCAGAGAACCCGTGTGCTTCTGCAGCTGCTCCACACAGAAACTCAGCCTCTAAAGGCCACGCTCTGGCAGGCAGCACAGCGGTTCTGGTTTAGCATCACTGACCAGCACATGAATAAATAAGAGCCACCTAGCTTTACTGGGTGTAAAAAATGAAATTAAGCTTTTAGAGATGCTACTTGCAAGAAGTATTTAATAATTTACTATTTTAATAATTTACTCCCCCTATCAGGATGCTGTAAGAAAATACCTTGAAATACCTTGTTCTTTTTTCCTCATAGTTTCTGTGATCTGCCATTGAATAAGCTCTTCCTGCAGATACTTTCTGAGCGTGATATACTTTGCTTCCAGTTTTCAAAATGCTGCAACTTTTTGCCAGAAGACACATTCCCTAAGGACTGATGGAGATTTGTCTCCGTATGCACATAACCAGGCTAACAAGACTGCAAATCAGATTCAGAAACATATATGTCAGTGCTTCACATTCTCCCAAAAGTTTGTTACTTTAGGTGGAAAAGGCCAAAGTTTAGCATCTCTCACACAACAGGAAGCTCAGTTTATCCAAATGTACTGTCAATGCACATCAAAGCACTAACTAGCATAAAACCATACTTTGTTCTTAAAGTTCAGAACACAAGAGCTCTGAAGTTCGGAAGCTCCTAAGTTGTGTTCTGTGTCAGCAGAATAAAAGGCTTCGTTAGAGAAGGATTTCACATCCACTGAGAACTTCTAATTCTTTAGGCCTAGTCTGCTTGAGATGGGACAGGCTCACTTGATTTTGAGTTTTGAAACCATCTTTAATCACATTATGTTATAGGACGGGTTACTTCCTGCCACACTGGTTTTCCTCTCACAAAATAGCACGTGTTTTTATTGTTTTCTTTACAGATCATATTTTTTCTCCCTCCTCTAACTTCCAGAAACTTTCTTGATACCAGCATACTATTTTGTTATTGCTGTGTTTTTCGCACACATTTTTTGATACTTGTTTTATTACTCATACAGTACACATCTGTTTTCAAATTCATTTGTCTTTACATGTTATCATTTAGCAGACGTTAAGTACAAGAAATCACCCATATTTCAACAGAGATCCAAAATAATGTAGTTGAGTTTAGTTAGCAAGTTCAGGTCTCATTATACATCTCCCCAATATCGATCTCCTGCAGTCTGCCAGAACAACAAATGCCTGTTCTAAGAGGCGCTCACTCATCTGCCAACGTCCAAACCACACGGAGGATGCCGAGATGAGTGCTGCAAATGCAAAAGCATTCCCTTCAGTGTCAAATCCTTATTCTCATAGCTCAGTAGCCACACTGTTCAAGTTATGTATTGAAAATAAAATGGGCAGAACTGTTTTAGGTTAATTTGAAGATGCGAGTTTACATTCTGCCCAACCTCAGAATTACATCGTCCCTATCTGCTATTGGACTGACAGAATATGCAGTATACTGTGGCAGCACACTGTTCATTTTAGACATAAATATGTTCTTCGTGAGCAAAATAAACTACATAGGTAGAGGTGCATCTTTTAGAAATAACTGCATTTCTACTGCAGACTGCTTCCAGCAGGACTCCAGCCACAAATGGCACTTTCCCACACAGCTGATTGGGAACAGGACCTAAGAAAAGCACTTTCATCTACATCCTTGTTGACAGGAAGGCAGAAAAAGCCAAATCTTGCCCAAACATGAGCATACTTTAACAGATGCTGGATACCTCTACTGTGCCAAAGCAAACAAAAACAAGCTGCTCTTCAAGAGCAACAGAGGCAACGAAATAAGATTTACGTCATATTAACTGTCTGTCTCAGTAAAGAACATCTCTGGAGGGGGAAAAATACGAGAAATCAGGCTGGTCTCTACACTAATGCAATCTTTGGCTTCCCGCTGAGCCTGTGTGCAAGGGCAGCGCTCGGTGCCAGCGGCCACACGCAAAGCCACAGGCTGGGTTTATGTAGGCCAGAGCGCAGCCTCCGCATGTGACCATCACCAGAGCAACAACTTCCGCTCACCGGCCTGCACCGAGCACACCTCAGCTCGGAGCATCTTCCAAACACAGCCGGCATCTTTTAGAGCTCTGAATTGGGACTTCATTTTCCCCCTGGAGAACAAAGCCAGTCCTAGATTCATTTAAAAACAAATCAGGCAGGCCAGGTGCAGAATTCAGACTGAGTTGCAAATAACAGCCCTCTAAGATTGTTCCATCTTAGCAGACAATTATCCTCTGCCTCCCACTCCAACTCTAACCAGGCACTTCTCCAGTGGAAAGCAGCACAGTTTTTAACTTGATTAGGTTAAGTACCACTATCACTCCCCAAGCTGCTAACATGCCATTGTTGACTTGTCAGAGCTGGAAAAACTGTCCTTACAAAGGTTTGAGAACATCCAGTACATTGGTTTCTACATATTTACACAAAAATGTGCATTACCAAAATGAATGCATTGAACACATCTTCCTTACGCTGAGGATCTGAGTTTTAGAAGTTCTTGCTGTTTTCTCAGATGTTAAATGAAACGGATTAAATGAAAATTAGTCTTATGCAACCTAATGAGTTAAATACCTATTGTTATCTGTAACATGCTGATTCATTACATCTAACAAAGGCTCGTAATCAACTAATTATCCTCAATTCCACTTGTAGATTTTAAGAGTAATTTGCACTCTGCAAATTACTACAAAATTAAGTGAAACAGCACCCAAGCCTTTTCTGGCACATCCTCCTTGCAAGATAAGGAGCACATCTGCACCCGCTGCTCTTCTCCCCTCAGAGGGCAGCCTGCACAAACCACACTGCCTTGCCACTCTGCTCCTGTTGTGGAAGGACACAAACCAGAATATTTTTACCTTACTGGACTGTTGTGGGGTGTTTTTTCTCTTTCAGAAATCTATTACAGGGCTCACTAACACTTCCCTACCCCACACAAGATCTAGCTAAAGAATTTCTACAAAACATGCCAGCTTTGCCAAGTTACTTAATCAGTCTTCAGCTCTATATTCTTACCATTGTATGAACTGAAATATTTCTGGACTTGTGGGGCTTTTTGTGTGGGTTGGATTTTTTTTTACTTTTTATTAAGTATCTTTTATTAATATTCTTTTTTTTATTAATAAGTACTAACCATGAGCATCTCGTATAACATTTCCATGCCTCCCTTTGTATCACACAAGTTAACCAGGAAACAGCTGTCCTGACACTCCAGCATCAGTGATCCACATCCACTTGACACAGGGTGAACTGCTGCAGAGACAGGAGTCTGAACAGTGTAGAAAAAACCATTCAAGTCTCAAGGTACAAGCACTACAGATGAGTTTCTAAAAGTACTGATTTCTTCAAGCATTTGGCTAAGAGAAGACCAGTTCCCCTTAAGAAGGATTCCAGCCCTTTCAGCTTTGAAGTACTGAGGGTAAGGAAGAGATCACAGCTGGCACTTCACCCAAAGCAGTTCTGCTGCCCTGGAAAGAGGAGGAGGGAGAAGGTCTGTGCACCGAGGGCAGGAGGGACAAGCTGGACATGCCACCGCTCTCCTAACACCAGAGATGCCCAGAGCAAGCACCACCGACATTTGATACTGAACTTCAGTGACGAGGGATCCTCATTCCCCACCCAAACATATGCAAGATGCACATGACATTTAATTCTGGGGGCACCAAGACTGAGCTTCTGAATAGGAAGCTACAGACACCCAGAACCTGCATGTTCTGTTTGCAGAAAGCCAATACAACTGTGGGACTGGGAGAAGACTTTAAAGCAAGGATATTTTCTCTAAGTCCGCGACTTCCTTTATCTCTTGTATCCAGCTAGAGAGTAAACTGATCCCACACAGCTGAAGGCTCAGCAGTCTCTGCCACAACCCCCACCCGGTGCCGTGGGGAGCCCCCGGTGAGACCCCCCAGCCCCGGAGGCAGCATCTCTGGGGAAACAGACAGCACTGCTCCTCGCAAAGGGATGGGGATGACACGGACAGACACAGGATGATTGGGGGGAGCGGGCTACATTCCTCAGATGAAAGTGGCCCTGAAAATCTGTCTCCCCACGGAGACACACGTGGGCAAAGCGCCCAGCCCAGGACCAGACTTGTCTGCCCACTCCCCCACTGAGCCCTGCAGGCTATGCCTCAAAGCAATACAACTCTGCCATAAATATCCCAGATTAATTCTGATCCCAGCGTGAAATCCAGTTAAGAGACTTAAAAGCCTCCGAGTCCCCAGAGCTGCCTGCCCAAAGAGGGCTCTGCAAATGAGTCTTGGGCTGGAGAAGAGAAATATTATCAAACAAGGCAAGCCATTTGTACAATTTTTAGTAATGTCGTTTGCAAGAGATAAATGGGACAAGATAGCTGAGTTGATGTCTTGTACTAGAAGTACAGCCACAAAAAATCCTCGGGTACTGGACATGGATGCATGGGGTAGGATTCGTGTAAATATTCCAGACTTTCTGGAAATAGCTCTTACTCCTTATAGCAAGAGAACTGATTGTTGAGTAACAGCAGTTACTCTGTTCAAGGTCTGTTTACAGTCTGTTTAAGAAACTATTTGCTTAGTTTTCATAGAGACATCTCTGTTTATAAAAAAAGCCTAAAATTATTACCCCAGCATCAGAGGGAAAAAAACCAAACCACACAAGCATTAACACTTTAAGAGCAGGAAGGGAGCTGGTGGGGAAGAGTTGCTTCCCTTCCCACTCTGCTACACCAGCCAGGTGCAAGGCACTGGGGAACAGGAGCAAGCAAAGGGGCACTGAGCGAGCAACGACCCCTTTCCACATCTCCAGCCTCCACACCAGTACGCTAAGAAAGCGATTTCAGCGCAAGCAGCGGCGCTTCCTACCCCCATAACCGTCAGCCGCGGTCAGCACGGGCTCCGAGGACCCGCGGCAGTTCCCGGTTCGCTCGCAGCCCGCGGTCCCGCACGTCCTGCCCCCGGGGCCTGGGGAAGGAAGACGGGGCCAAGAACGCACGGAGCAGCGGAGCCGGGAGGGAGCCCCGGGCGGTTTCCCCCGCTCCCAGGCCGGGCGCACGGCCGGAGCTGCGGCGGAACGGGCGGCCCCGCTCCGCGAAGCGTTGGCCCGGCAACCCCGAGCACCCGCAGCCCCCGGCCCAGGATGGCGAGCGGCTCCCGCTCCCTGCTCGCCCGGAGCGGCCAGCGGCGTTTCTCGGCGGGAGGTCCCTCCTGCAAGCGGCGGCTCGGGGCAGAAGCGAACTGCCGTCTGCTGATTGAGAAACGCAGGGAATTCGAGTGCACCGGATTACAAATAGCCCATTGTCTTGTACCAGAGCAGCGAAGTGGGCTCTTAATATGATGCATGTTTTTCCCACTCCACTCAAGTAAAACTAAGCCTTAAATACTTTTCCATAAGTAGAAACACGTCGGGTAAGCGGCACGACTTTAGTTATTGCTATTCTTGAATTCCTCTTACTTAAGAATCGCGCGCAATTAAGCAGCTTTCCGTGGCTGTAACGAAGCACACGATTAATTACAGATTATAAAGGATGGAAATAGACGCAAGGGCCGGGAGCGAACGCGTCTCCGAAACGGGCGAGTTCCCGGGGCACGGCTCAGCCCGCGCGGTGGCGAGCGGCCAATGTTTACTGACCCCTCCCCGGGTCACTTTCGATAGCGGCGGGAGCGCGGCCGCTCCAGGCACGGCCGTGGGAGCACCCGCGGGGCATCTCCCCTGGGGTCTCATCCCCGCGTCCCCCGAGGGGCGAGCGGCTCGCCGGGGTGGTCACAGGACTGAAAGCGGCCGGGAACAGGCCACGGGGAGAAGGGCAGAGCTCGCCCCGCTCCTCCCAGCGCCCGTTAGTGCTGCGGTGCCGCGAGAGCGGTGTGCCCGGGGCATCCCCGAGCGCACGGCTGCCGGGGTCCCGGCCGGGGAGAGCAGGGGCGGCTTCAGGGAGAGCAGTCGACACGGGGGAAGAGCAGAGGAGCCTGCCCGGGGGAGACCCCGGCCGCGCTGCCGCTGCTCGGACCCCCAAGGGCCCGTTCTCTACGGGATCCCGACTACAGAACCGGCGAGGCACCGCCATCCCGACGGGCTGGGGTGTAGGGGCTCAGGCCGCCCCCTCCGCCTCCTTCATGGCGAGCTGCCCACCGAGCACACCGGAACTCGCTCCCGGGCACACGCTGCAGGGAGTCCCGCTGCTTCCCAGGGTTCGTATGCGGGGCAGCTTTAGAAAACCGAAGGCAGGACACGAAGGGGAAGGAAAGCCCCACTATAAAAACACCCTCCTCAAAAAAAGGCAAACAAACCCGGGCAGCGCTTACTTTTCATGCTTTGCATTTTCCTGGATGGCGCTCAGCACCCCCGGGTACGCGGGGGGGACGCCCTGCTGGAGCCTGCATGTGGCCAGGTGCCGGTGATGCTCGTCCTGGAGACACGCATTTTCGTGGTACAACTTGGCCACTTGCTGCTCCAGCTCGTCTATCCTCCGCTTCTGCTTCTCCAGCAGCTCCTGCTGCGTCTCAATAATCTTGTTTAGCTCCTTCAGGTACTCCGCCGCCTTGCTGGGGTTCTCCGCCGGGCTCTCCATGGCCTCCCCACACCTTTCGCCCTCCGAGAAGCAGGTGGGGGGCGCAGGTGCCGGCCAGCCCGCTCCGCTGGGAACTTAAGCGAGAGGGAAGAAATAAATAACCCGCCGGAAACCAGCCCCCCTGCGAGCTCCGCTCTTCCCCTCCTAGAGCAGCGGCTGCCCAGGCGAGCGTGGGAGCGGCACGCAGCGGCTCCTCGGCCGATCCGCCATTGCTGGTGCTGGGCTCCCCGCGCCGAGCGAGGGCAGGGCCGGTGGGACTGCGGGCGCGGAGCTGCCGCCGGTGCCGCTCGGAGCTCCGCCGCCGCTCAGAGCCCCGCCGCCGCTGGCGCACGGGCGCTGTCCCGCCCTGCCAGAGCCGCAGCCGGCTCAGCCCTTCGCCTGGCAGCGCCCCCGCGGAGCTCGCAGCCTGGCATGGGAGGCTGCGGCTCCCCGGCTGCCCCGCTGCCGGAGCCGGCCGCGCTCCCGCCTCGGACGCGGTGGGCGCTGCCGCTGGGGATGCGCTTTAAGTAGCCGCGGCTGCCTCCGCCGGGGGGCTGGCGGCTGAGCGGGCTCGGAGCGGCGCATCCCGGGCTGGGGCGAGCCCGGAGAGGTGCGGGATGCGGAGCGGGGAAGGCCCTGGAGCGCTCCTGCCCGGCGGTGCGGAGGGGCCGGGGAGACACGCGTTGTGCGCGGAGGCAGGCGGGTAGGGCAGCCATGCAGGGAACCCGGGCTGCGGGAGCCGAGAGAAGAGCAGAGCTTTTCCCTAGCACATCTGGGGAGCGGTTGTTTATTGTTCAACAGCACCGGGGTGTCGGCTCCCTCGGAGGTGGGGGCTCGCCAGCAGTGTGCCCCCAGTCAGAGCCGTGCGAACGGCCGCAGCAGAGCCCTCTGCCTTGCCCGTCAGCAGCCTTGACATGTAAAACCTCTGTTGGTGAAACAATGCTTCTCGTTAAGGTTGCATCAAGCCAAGAAAGGCTGCTGAGATTTGAGTCCTGTATGATCACGAGTGAATGCACGCTGGGAATGCTTGTGAAAAACAGGGCATAGGAAAGGGAAACAGAGGGAGATAGTGCAGGAAGAAGACAGGAGGGTGAAGACAAGGCTTTTCTCCTCCCTTCCTCTCAATGTCTCCTGACTTTTTTTTTTCTCATTTTTCTACCTCTTCACCTTTAAACTTTGCAAGTTCTCAATTAGTAAAATGTTCTTACAGCAGTTGTTTCTGCTGCCACTGAAGCACAAACCCTTTCTTGTGGAGTCAGCTCTTATTAGCATTTGCAGGCTGCGTTGCCTTTGGAGCACGGCTGATTCAGCAGAGTGAGAAGAGGGACACCCGGCAGCCGTGGCCATGGCGAGGCTGGGGGCTCAGGGTCCCCCGTCTGGCCTTGGCCTGAGCGGCCAAAGCTTTGGGAATGGAGCTCTGAAGTGGAGGGTGTATGTCCCAACCTGTCCCCCTCTGCCCCGGCAACGCTGTTACAATGCTCTGGATACATGCAACAAGGAGCTGTTGTGACTATGGAAGTGACTAGTAGGGATCATGAATTCACAGAAAAGCCTTTAGCTGCTCTTTGAAGAGGCCAAACTTCTTTTCATTTCTTTTTCATTAGAATTGTTAAAAATTATTTTCTTCAAAATACTATTTGTTCAGAATGTATTTGCTGAAGACCAGTTTGCTCTTTGTGGAAACAATTGCTTATCACAATATCTCACTGAGGTAACCTGCATAGTAGTATTTGGGGCAACTAGAATATTTGTCAGGGGTTAAAGCAACAAATTAAGAAACTGAACTTGCTTCTTTTATGCAAAATAAAATGCAAAGAAAGACACTCAAAACTCATTAATGTATCTGCAGACAATAAAAGCTTATTAGGCATTTCTCAGAAGGGACAGCTGAAGTGAAGCAGCAGCAGTTAGCACAACTAGTAGCTGTTTGAAAGACATCTTAAGTAGAAATTACCGAGTTCACGGCATCTATGCAACGCTGCTGAGGAAGCAGGGCCCTTTAAGGTGTGATTACTTTCCTCCTTCCTTCTACAGATTACAAGAAAATGCCTTCAGTTCCCAAATGGTAAAGTTGTATCTTGTCCAGTGTTTTACGCTGTTGTTAGAGAAGCTGAGGAATATCAGCTTCCCTTTTGTCTGGCTGGTTTTGGAGGGAGGTTGAGAGGATGCAGTAACAAGATAATGAACTCGACCTGCCAGTCAGAAGTTCGCCTGTTTGTCCTTTCCCATAGATAACATGGAGAAAATCAAACCTACTGGAAGTGCTTTTTCCAGGAAACCATAGATTAGACTGAAAACTACAGTAAACCCTGGGAAATGCCCTGGGGTTGGCACTGGGCTCCCTGGGCCAGGTGACAGGTGTGTTTTATTAATCTGTGTTGCTGGGTCTCAGCATTTAGAACCAGGATGGTTCCATCCAAGGGGACTGGTCTGTGAGCCTCAAAGGCCTGAATGCTTCATCACCCTCTGTAAATCAACAGGAAGAGGTAAACTTAGAAGCTAAGCATATTCATGAAATCAATAATGTATTCAATCTCTCTGTCTCAGACAGATTGTAAAAGCAGATCCAGCTTGATCAGATTTGCTCGGTTAGAAAATTAAGTGACATTGAGCCTATCCTTTTTGAATATGGAAATTACCAAACCAGGATTCTTATTACTTGCTGACATCTTACCTCAGACTGTCCGTTTTTGTAAGCTAAGCAGCACATGGTTAATTCTCATCTGGGAAAGTGCCAAGGAAGATTTAAATATGAAAAGAAATGTTAGTAAGTAGGAGCCTCTTACTAATTAATTAACTAGCAAGACATAAATATCACATCACACTTTGGAAAAAACCTTAGGATGGCCTCAAGTTTAGGCTGCCTCACGCCTTGGTATTTTTTGGCAACTCGTTACCCTGCAGAGAATAATTTGTGAGTGTAGGGGTATTTGTTCACGTCTGGTCCAAATTCTGATGGGGGTTCAGAGGGGCATCTCTGCTGCTGCATGACTCCATAAGCCATTGGATGCCTGATACAGATCAGGCATGTTTACCTGTCTGGTTGTGAAACCTGGTTCTTGTACTTGCAATGTGCTTGTCTAACTTGGATGTTTTGTCTTTAAGTTTATTGTACTGCACAACATGTCACTGTTTCAAAAGTGGTTTGGTGTGGCTAACAATACCATGGGTGAGAAATCACATGAAGTTATTTTTCAAAGACCAGTGAAAAGCCTCTGATGCATATTTTGCATGTAAAATTAATTAGGTCAGTGTGATATAAAACCCAAGGACCCAGAAGTCATGCAGTGATTTGTGCTCAATCTTAACTCTGCCCTCCATCTCCCTCTTGCAAAATTTTATTGGAAGTCCCTTCTTTCTTGTTCCTACTTCTCTCTTTTACTTTCACCTCCCTTTAGTTATCTCCCTCACCTTGGTTTTGCTGCACCATGTTTAGACATTAAGTAATTTTATCCTGCTGTTAGAGTTTATCCTGTTATTAGAGTTTATAAGTAGGTACCAACCTCTTTCACACCATGTGCCTAACGTCTGTGTACCCTCTTTCACGTGTCCCAATGTGTGAGAGCCGTGTTCCTTATCTCGTAACTGTGTACTCACCACATGCCCAGAAGTGCTGGTTCATCTCCAGGGGGCTGATGATGGGGAATCAGCTGCGTAATACCAGAGAAATCAACGTTCTTTGTAGCTCGTGTGCTGTGCACTGTTGAGATTCCCCAGAGAAAGAAGGCAACAGAAATCACTCTGCTGGCCTGGACCATTGCCCCAGCAGGCTCTATGGTGCCCATGAGACTGATACCTGGCTCTAAGATATTAAGAAAAAAACAAACAGAAATAAAAGCACAAACAAGCAAAGCCCCCCAGCAACAACAACAACGAAAACAAAGGCAGCACAACCTTAAAATACCTGAAGTCTTTTAGAAACCGTAGTGTTTCTGACTTGTTCTTTCCCCTCTCCTGGTTACACACGGCCCAGTTACAATCTAGCTGAATGATGCTTGGATCATCACATAGCACCTGTATATCTTTTATGGCACAACTAGGCTGTGTTTTTACCCTGACCAATTTGAACTATCACAAGCTAAGCATGACAGAATTACAGACCGTATTTTAAGGCATATACACAAGGCAGTAGAAAGTTCAATTTTTTATTTTTTTATGAGTTCTGATTCTGTACCAATTGCTACCATTTGTTTGAATTGCCTTTTGGTTTATGAAAGAGATGACAAATTGGTTCTTCCAGGTTATTTAGCTTAATCTGGAAGTTTGCCTGCAGAGTTTGGTCCAGAGCTAATCCATCTAAGTACCTAACTTCAACCAAGTCTTTAACTTGAGCCTTTCATGAAAGTATTTCCTTTGTATTTTTCTTGGTTTCAGTGAATTCTATGTATCTTGTTTTGGTAGGCAATATCACAGAAGGTTAGGCAAAAAAAACCCAGTGTCCTTTTGTGCCAAACAAAGGACTGTGACTGTTTTTGTGTCCTGTAAAATAAAACGCATTGTTGCTGTAAGGTATCAAGCAACTAATATAAAAGTGTGGGACTAATTAGCAAGGAATATTTTGCTTCTTTGGGGAAAGAGGAAACATCAATAATGGGCTTCTAAAGGAGTGTGCTGTTTAAAGAGATGGTTCACGTTTTTTCTTGGGGCCAGTGATGTGGCAATGTGGCCGTGGCACGGACTGACCGTGTGCTGGGGGTGTCTGCGCTGGGGCCTGTGGGACAGATGCTGCATTTTAGCACAGCCAGAGCAAGGGGAATAAAATCCTGTGGGGCACTTGCAAGTGCAGCCCCTTGTGTGATCTGCAGAGGAGCTGCAAACCACCTCAGAAGCCCTTGGATACCGGCAGCGCAAGGGCCTTGGGAAGACTGGAGAGGCTGGAAGAGTGGGTGAGCAAGAACTTTCTGAAGTTCAACAAGATCAAGTGTGAGGTTTTGCACCTGGGAAAACATAATCCAGGAGTGCAGCACAGCCTGGATCTGCTGGATCGGGTCACTACCTTGCTCTGCTCAGCACTTGTCAGGCCACAGCTGGGACGCTGCGCAGTTTTGATCCCCGCTATACAAAGAAGGTGCGGCCAGAGTGGAGAGGGTCCAGGGGATGGCCACAAAGATGATGCGAGGACTGGGAACCTGCCATATGAGGAAAGGCTGGAAGAACGGGGCTTGTTCATCCTTGAGAAAAGGCGGCGCAGGGGAGACCTCATCACCATGTTCCAGTATTTAAAGGGTGGCTACAAAGCAGATGGAGATCCCTTTGACAAGGACTCCCATGGCAAATACAAGGGGCGATGGGTACAAGTTATTCCTGGGGAGATTCCAATTGGACACAAGAGGGAAATTTTTCATGATGAGAACAATCAGCCATTGGAATGATCTCCCCAGGGAAGGGGTGGATTCCCCAACACTGGACACTTTTGAGATTCAGCTGGACAGGAGGCTGGGCCAGCTTGTCTAGACCGGGCTTGTGCCAAGAAAGCTTGGACCAGATGATCCTTGTGGTCCCTTCCAACCTCATATTCTCGGATTCTATGACACTGTAGCGGAGGATCAGCACAAGGAAAAAAGCGTGTGTGGTTCTGCTAATCATCGGTGACAGCGTGTCGTTATCTTCACCGCGCTGTGCACCGTGGCGATGGAGGCTTTGTCCGTTCAGCTGGGTTTGCTCCTGGTCTGTGCTCAGACAAATGTGGTTTTAATTGTGTGAAATTTCCTGAGGCTATAAGGGCTATACATTTACCTTGAGCTACTTAAGCTTCCTGGTTATGGTCATCACAGGGATCTTCATGGCCAGTTATAAGAACAAACAAGCTCAAAAGAAGATAGTTTAAAATCCAGATTATGATAGCTCATATTGAGAGCAGGGCTTAAGAACAGCTTTGGAATAGCTGCACGACTCTTTTTTCTACTCAAATTAATCTTTCAGAGTGAAACCAAACAAGACCATTTCAATTGAGAAAGAATCTTTCTGTGAAAGTGGCTAAGTAATTTTACAAAGGGGACTGAATTGAATTTATAGCTCTAATTTAGCAATAAATATAATGAAATTTTGAGTGCAGCTGTAATTGTTCCTCTGTTAATCAAACAAGTTATTTTATAAATGGTGCAGAAAATAATTTATTGGTACTTAAGCTGAGATTCAAGCCAAATCAGTGTTGGAATGAGGGACACCTTTCATTAAAACATAATATTTTAATTTGTAGGATAAACTGTGACTGAAGGAGAAAATATATGCTACAACATCAAATACCTAGTGTTAGGAGCAGATAAGTGCCAGAAGAAAACACTTCACATTAATAAAGATGAACAGCACGGGCTTATTGGCAGGGACAAAAACCCCTTACATATCAGATTAAGAAGCTGAATACAAATAGAGGAAAGTAAACTAATAAAACCCTCCCAAAATTACAGCTTCCCGAATCCACTGAAAGCAAGGAACAACAGCAAATGCTAAAATATCCACTTCAAAGTTTCATCATCGTTTCTTTTCATCACCTAATTTCATTGCACTATGCTTCTTTTTCAAGCTTATAAAGCTATAAAACGTGATATACAATAGCAAATACCAGCGTGTAAATGCAAAATAAACCCCAACCCACCAACCACAACAACAAAACACACAGACAAACCAGTGTTTTCTTATGGATAAAAACTTATCCATGTTTATTAAACAAACTTGGTCATATAAAACTGTTGGAGGTTTGGGGGGGGGGGGCTTGTTTTTAACAAACCCCGGTACTTAGAGTAATAATTACCTATGCTGCCAGAGTTAAATTTGCCCCCTATTTTCCACTTTAAGATGTCGTATTCTATTTGATTCCATACATTTCCATTCAAATATTTTTCTATACTTTAATTAGTTCAAGGTAGTTTTTCTGTGTCTACCATACTCCTCAGACTGAATGAACTTGGCCAATTTCAGCAAACGCTGCTTTTCAGAATAAGAGCAGGAGAAAACATGACAATCAGATCATATTTGTTTCTTTTTTAAATGCCCACAGAAACAGAAATTGGGGAAACATCAGAAGAAACACCTGTGATAAAAGGTGAAGTCCTCAGAAATACGTGTTTCTTTGGCCCCGGCTGTTTTAAATTGGACACCTACATTGATGAAATCAAAGGAATTTGAACATTAATTTCTCATTTTCATTTCACATCTGTAATGGGCATGTTGCTTACCAGGATGCTATGAACAGAAACTCACTTGGATGGCATAGTAGCATTTCTTATATTAGGAACATAATTCTGCCTTCAAAGAGAAGCTGAAATAGTAAAAGGGCAAAAAATGGGCAAACATTCTGAAAAATCAGCATCAAGTGGTATTTCCAGTATGTATTCTGTCCATTCAGTCTGAATCCAATGGATAAAATCATTTGAAAGCAGCACATACCATAATGCATATGTATATGATCAAAGAGAATAATTTGTTGCATCAGTAATCCTAGTTACGGCATTTAATAACTTGTAAATGCTTTAAAATCCAGCCTTGCCGGTCCTTTTGGGCAGTATACATCTCCACAGGTCCTGGCTGTTGTATGTGCTCCTTTGCAATCTTGTATCCCTATATATACATGTTTAAACCAGCCAGCATTCAAAGGAACATGTACAGATCAGTCAGGAAGCACTTGAGTGACTGAAAATGAAGATTATGACAGAGGCTGAATCTGTTCTTACAATCTATAATGTCTGTCTGTGTGTTTGGATGGTTTAGTGAGTACTTGTCATCAAAAGACTTGGAGGAAAAACACCTATTCACTCATTTTATATGAATTGCAACAACATATAAACCATGAAGGCTCAGGTTCCTGATCCATTTAGACAGTCCAGACCACCTTTTAATTAAGTATATATACTGTAGTGCACATCTGATGGGGTTTACTAGTGATGTGGACCATTTCACCTGCATTTTCTCATGGTGCATCCCTAGGGCAGCTCTGCTATCTGCCGCCACAATTCACAGGCAGGAATATAACATTTTACTGTTTAATAAGTGTTAGCAGCTAGAAATGAGCAATGTTAATTCAGCAGAGCAAACACGAGGTAGTTTTTCATCCTTAGGTATGAATGGGGACAAGAGAAGTGGCCATGTTGTGGTCAATGGGGCAGAGTCCAGTTGAGGCCTGTATCCAGTGCAGTGCCTCAGGGGGCAGTGCTGGGGCCGGTATTATTCAATATATTCATCAATGATTTGGATGAGGGAACAGAGTGACTGTCAGCAAGTTTGCTGGTGACACCAAGCTGGGAGGAGTGGCTGACACTGGAAGCTGTGCTGCCATCAGAGACCTGGACAGGCTGAGAGCTGGGCGGGGAAACATTAAATGAAGTAGAACAAGGGCAAGTGTAGAGTCTTGAATCTGGGCAGGAACAACCCCAGGTTCCAGTGTAAGTTGGGGAATGACCTATTAGAGAGCAGTGCAGGGGAAAGGGACCTGGGGGTCCTGGGGACAGCAGGGTGACCATGAGCCAGCACTGGGCCCTTGTGGCCAGGAAGCCAATGGTACCTGGGGTGGGTTAGAAGGGGGTGGTCAGTAGGTCAGAGAGGTTCTCCTGCCCCTCTGCTCTGCCCTGGGGAGACCACACCTGGAATCTTGTGTCCAGTTGTGGCCCCTCAGTTCCAGCAGGACAGGGAACTGCTGGAGAGAGTCCAGCGCAGCCACCAAGATGCTGCAGGGAGTGGAGCATCTCCCGTGTGAGGAAAGGCTGAGGGAGCTGGGGCTCTGGAGCTGGACAAGAGGAGACTGAGGGGGGACTCATTCCTGGGGATCAATATGGAAAGGGGGAGTGTCAGGAGGATGGAGCCAGGCTCTTCTCGGTGACAACCAGTGACAGGACAAGGGGCAATGGGTGCAAACTGGAACACAGGAGGTTCCACTGAAAGATGAGAAGAAACTTGTTCCTGGTGAGGGTGTCAGAGCCTGGCCCAGGCTGCCCAGGGAGGTTGTGGAGTCTCCTTCTGTGCAGACATTCCAACCCGCCTGGACACCTTCCTGTGTAACCTCATCTGGGTGTTCCTGCTCCATGGGGGGATTGCACTGGACGAGCTTTCCGGGTCCCTTCTACCCCTGACATTCTGGGATTCTGTGAGTCTGTGATTTTACTTGAAAGGCGGAGGTTTATTATTTACCTTGACTGCAGTATGGTTATTTACAGTGTACATTATGCTTTGTCCCCATCCTGAATGAAAAGGTGACCTGGAGACTGGTGAAGAAACATGTAAAAACCTGCAAATGAGAAATTCTATATCTACCTGTAAGTTGTTTTTATGCTACGAGAAAATCAGTTGATTTGTGATCCTGTGATCATTAAGATATATTTGTACTAAAGCAATTAGAAGAGTCCATGTTTGCTCCAACTCATCATATTTTTACTCTTATTGGTCTGTAGTTGTTCAGATTTTTGTACCATCTACTTTTTTCCAGACAGAAACTAGTAATGTATCACTGTTCAAGATAGTGTGTGTGTGTGTATATATATATATATATATATATGTGACGAGAAGGAGAAATAACCTTTCATTTGTAAACAAGAAGTAAAAATCATACCCCAGCTTTATCACTGACAACAGCTGAGGGAAATTTAAGTTCTTTCATTTTATTTGCCGCAACACTTAAAAATAGATTTGCAAATTCAGACTGGAAACTCTTCTGTCCTTTTCTAAAAAAGAAAATACATCACAATATGGACAAATCAACTGGAATTGCTTCTTGTCCAAATAAGCCGGTGCTAAACCTCAGGATGGTTTCGGTAAAGCTTCAAAATCAGGAAATGAAAAACCGAACGAGAAAATGCTAAGGTCAGACAGGATCAACCTGTGCTTATCCCTTCGCTTTCATACCGTTGAGAAGTACATAGGAGGGAATGAAATGTGTTGATGCCGGACTGTATCATTAGTAACAGCCTGTTATTTACAATTTCAGCCTAGAAGCCTCGGAAAGTACTTTATCACTTGATCTGCAGACTCGTATTTGTAACTCATCAGCCCCTCTCCGTTTTGTCAGCATTTGTACTGCAGTGGCATTGAGAAGCCCTACAGCAATGTAGTTAAGCTCTATTGAACTCTGTGGAGGTTTAAAGATAAGGGAGTTATTTCTGTCAAATCTAACATGAAAAAATATATTTGCTGCTTCATAATTGCCAAACAGTGGCAAAAAGGCACTTTAAAAAATTATTTCCTTTTTTCCTACTCTTGCAATCTGAACCTGGTCTTGCATAAGCAAGGGCTACGAGACACTGTGGATACCTGGGGCGCTCTGGTCTCAAGGGTGCGTTGTCCTTACGGAGCACGTGGCTTTGGGTGCACGGTTCCTGATGCTATTAAAAACTCACCATTCAAATGCTTCCCTTGAGCATGGTGCATCCCCAGTCTCTCAGCAGCTGCTCATGCAAACAGGGCTCTGAGTTACATGCTGGTGAGTATGAACGATCAGAGTAAAGGCTTCGCTTGGATCAGTACCCCTAAAAAGCATTGATCCTGCTCTCTTTTTAGAGATCTAAGAAAAATGCAGTAATTTCTGGAAGTTTTCCAGCTAGGTTCTTTCCAGTTGAATTTTTTTTTTTAAAAAAAAAGGGATATTTTTTATTTTTTTATTTTTATATAACTGAACCATCTCTCAAGAGGAGGCTCTATCACAGGCTGAAAAATCTGTCATATGGAATGAAAAAATACTGTGGCAGCAAACCGTTCAGTGAACAGTTATGTGGGGATTACAGCTTGGCAGAGGGAACAGTTTTCTAAGGCAAAGGAACTTCCAGCACTGACCCTGTCAGTGACTATCTGGAGGCAAAAGTAACTTGATTCACTCTAAAGATGAACTGAAATTCTACTTGAAAATTAAAAAAAAGGAATGTGCTGCTTCTACAAAGCCAAGATGGACATGTGAATTCTGGAAATGCAATGCAAAAAGAACTCGCTATGTTTTTTTCATAAGTCTGCTTTGTGCGTATTACTTTGTCAAAATTAAACTGGGTCATTTATCCAGAGGAGAATAAATGATCTGAATCGTTGTTGAGATCTCCAACAAAGTGTTAATCAGATGTTGAGAGATTTCCCCTTGGCTAAGAAGAACACAAGGAGAAACACCATATCAAAAGAACTTCTTAGTACTAATGAGAAATTTAGTTTGGTCCCAATCCCTCAAGAGGAACTGAGATCTTAGACTCTGAAAAATACGGAATGGACTAATTGGGAGCTTGTGACAAACTGCTGTGGGTTCCTCTGAACTCAGGAGCTCTCCGGAGTGACTTGCTTCATGAGATTTCCTGAGGAACAGCCATCCCATAAGGATCAATTGCTGCTCCTGGGTGCTGGGAGGTTCATGTGCCCTCGTTCGACTCCTCGGCAGCTTTGGTTGGTTCACTGACACGGCACATGCATGGAGGGTAAACAGAAATGCCATGGCTGGGGAGACTCCTGGAAACTGGCCTTCAGCCAAGTCAGGGAAAAGCTGTGAACAAACGAACATTTTGTTCACAAAATCCAAGACAGGTAGCATGACCACAAAGGTTTGGAAGGAACCAAATAACAGAAAAGGGGAAAAAAAAAGAGAAAATAAAAAAAAGGTATCTAATCTATGTTTGTAGCCAGGTCTAAACCCCGGCAACGTGTGGTAGATCCTTCCCTCCATCTGTGGGGTCCCCAGTGTCCGTGTTCACTTCAGGGTTCAATTGCGAAGGAAAAACTTGGACTGCAGAAGTGTGTGAGCTTCTTAAACCTCTCCCCCCACTCTTCTGCAATGGCCATAGGCATGAATTCCATTTTCTTCATGAGTGTTTTGATCCTCAGCCTCTTCAGGAGACTTTATTTTCTCTGTATTGACAACTAAGTGGATTTCTACCTTTGGAAATGCTGCTGCCTTCTTAGGAGCAAAGGTGGCGTTTAAATTATGTGATAAATCTGATCCATTTCCCACATGGAAAAGCTAATCCTGATCTCCGTATAAAGCTTTTTATTGTACTGAGCTTTATATTTCACAGTCCTGTGTAATCAAGAGCTATCCTCTGTATCTTGAATTAATTCGTGTGGGTAGCTCTCTACGGAAGCGCAGAAGTGGCACTAATCAAATTGAGGTGAGTGATACTGAAACTTGCCTTTGAGGAATCCTATGACAGGGCTGTTAACTGGGAGCTTTGTTTTGCCTGTCAGTGATCCAGACATTTGAAAGTCTCTTCCTGCATTTGGTTGCTGAATTACTACAGGAGAAAGATGCATTATTAATGTTCGGGTCTAACTTTCACTTGCAAAAGACATTTTCCAAAAAGCAATGTAAAGAAAATACCTCATAGTGGTATTTGTATTACTCAGATCTGTTGAGGAACATAGTTCTTCCATTACTTTAATGTATGGCTGGGGAAGACTTTGCCTTTCTCTTTCACATTGCAAAAAAATCACTTTCCAGCTCAGGTTTTTCAAAAACTGGTTGTCAAAAAGTCATTGTTGTGTCCTTTCTTTGTTTGATGCTAGCTATAAATTGACCTTTAAAGCAGACCTCCAGGAATTTCCGATGTACAATGCAAGAAATTCAGTCCTTGGGAACAAAAAAGGCTTTCAAAAAGGTAGAGCTACAACCGCGAGCAGGTTTCAACCCTTTGCTTTTTGGCTTCTGTCATTGTCTGATAGGGTTTTTTTTCCTTCTTTAAACTCCCCATCTCTGCCGCCACATCTGCCAGATGTGCTGGAAGGGCGAGCGTGGGGCATTTACCCAGTGTGAACAGTCTCCTGGGCGCCAGGTCCCACCCAGGGCAAACGCACAGCTCGGAGAGCACCAGCTCTTGCCTTCGGTAGTCATCAAAAGTCTGACAAAAAGGGATTTATCTCTGTATTATTCAATCTCAGAAAGTGAAGTTGACAAAGCCCTTGCACCCACAGCTATAATCTAACAAGGGACCTTTTTCTTCTGTTCTCTTGTTATTTTTTTTTTCTTTTTCCTTCATTTTTTGCCGTCTTCCCCTTTCTTTCCCCCTTCTCCTTCCCCTTCTTCTGTTTTCATTTCTTGTTTTCCATTTTGTTTTCCCTCAGCAAGGTGCTGCTGACATTGTTCATCAGCCAGGTTCCACTTCAGAGCAGTTACAGCATCACGTTGTGAACTCGAGGTCAGCACAACTGTAACTCAGCCTCTCTTCATCTTACACTGTTTCAGTGCAAAATAATGAATTCTTGACACTGTCTGAACATACATATAATTCCTTCTAAAAAGAAGAAAGTAAATATGCTTCTTGCTGAAACACTGCATATCAGTTCCTACAGAATCCAACTGGCTAAGCAAGCAGTCCCTTGTTATGCAAAATCCTTGTTTGTAAACAGTGTTCTGCCTTTAAATTGATTTTAATGCTTTGCCTTGGAGAGCTCACACACTTATTTTCCCAACATAAACCCACTGCAAGTGCCATCTGGTGGCAGAAGTAAATTAAATCTGCACAAAATGTTTTATGGCATTATTACGGGGTACATTTCCAGCAGAATGCAAAGGGATTTAACCGCGCGGTTCTCAGGAGGAGATACGTGCTACCGAGTCTGTGTTATAGCACAGGATCACTCTAGATTGGAAAAACTTCCACAAAGACAGGACAGCTTGGAGTGAAAATATAACTTGGTCCATGACTGATTGTCATAGCAAGATAAAGGTGATCTTGGCACAGATATTAGAGTGTAATAATTTCCGATTTCATCTCAATGATAGAAGCAAAATCAAAAGATATAACTTGTTTCACTTCCTATCCATGTGCCTAAGCTGCCTGCATTCAGGAATTTTTGTTAAGGAATGACTCAATACCTTCTTTCAGGGAGAAACATTTTTTCATTGCTAAAGGGAAAATACACAGTACTGCATGGCAACCGTTCAGTTCTGTATCCAGTCTATTTTGGTATACATGCCTTATTACAGATACCCCAAATCTTTAGGTTTTGTAGCCAAGCCTTCAACAGATTTCACGCTTGAACTGTTATTACTATGGCATTTATGAAAAGATGAAAAATCCTTTGGGAGGACTATTTGAGATTCATGCTCTCAAGGTACATGGAGGACTTATTTTCGTGGGAAGTTTTGCTTGGGATATTTTGGCCTCTCTCACAAGTAAATGCATATCCGGAAATACAATTTTCTACAGGGACGTATATCACCCATACGGATCTTAAAGACAAGTTCCACGTTCTTTTCTTAGCATGCCAGGGAACACTCAGACTTGAGAAGACATATGCTGTGTGGCAGTGCTACATCTTTTCCGAAATCCTTGTGAGAAGAGAGAGCTGAATAATGAGGCGGGTTCGCTTTCTGGGCTCGTCTCTGGATGTCAGTTCTCGAAGCAGAGTTGCTGACTCAGAACCGGTGTTTGGCGCTGGGTTACAGCTCTCAAAAGGAGCGGCTTGAATACCTGTGAAAAGCTCAGGCAATACACAAACACCCAAACTAATAATCCTCGCCAAGTGTGTCACTTCAGGTCACTAATTAATGCCCCGCTAAGGAGATAACCTGATTTTGAATTGACAAAGTCCTATGCTAGCTGGGAATATTTCAGTCTTAAGTATCAGCATTAAGCATATTTCATCAAGCAGATTTTTTCATTAAAAGTGGCTGCTGACGGTCACACCTGTGTGTATCCACCACATTTCCATCCCCGCATCGAACAGGGGTGAAAGCCAAGTGGTTGGTCCTCTTCAGCCACATGTGCTTGCACGTGCAACTTTTTCTGCTATTGTGCTACAACAGAGAGAATCCTCCCAGCCCATCGCTTTGTCGAGGCTGTTCACCTGCCCCTGGTTGCTGACTGCTTAAGAGCTGAGCCCGTTCCAGGGTGATATCTGATTTTCCGCAGCGTGACACAAAGCTGTCTGCAGGAGCAGCCCGGGACATTGATGTCTGGCCTAAGGACGTCAAAGGAAATAAGTGACAAGTGACCTCCAGCATTTGGTGCAAAACTGAGGGTGCAACCTCTTTCTTACTCTTGTGTTTTTAAGCTTTCAAAACAACCAATAAAAGGATTGATCATGGACAAGTATGAATTAAAAGATAAAACAAAAATCCATGTGAAGGGTCAGAAGCCCATTCTAGATAAAGCTGCTTTCTGTTGCTGAAACAACAGCGCGGGATGAAGTCATCACTAGATTCCAGCAACAATTGCCTGTTTCGCTGTTCCATGAATCACCCTTTTGAACATCGCTCACTGTAACCTGTAATTTTCGTATGCAGAATGTCCAATTTCAATGCAGCGATAAGTGAGAGGGAGGAGAGCACACTGAGTTGAATCATTCACATACGGAAGTGTCAACAGGTACTGTCAAGCAAAAAGAACATGAGTCAACCACATAGCAGGGTGATTTTTGAGGAGAGTCCTCCGGTACAATACCCAAGACAGAAAACATCCACAGGCTTCCCAGCTCAACTAGCCATCCCTTGGCACCAGTGACTCAAACAGGGCGGTCAGACTGGCAATCAATCTGCTCAAAGGCCACCATCGAGCTGCTAAAAACGCAGGCTGGGTCAGGGAGGTGACACACGGGCTGGAATCCATCACCTCTCACTGCTGCGCCCACGAAGCTTCACCGACTCAAATCCTAATGCCGTCACTTCTACAGCCACATAATGTTCCTCATGTGGGGGCTGAGGCTGAGGAGGATGGCCTGGTTTGGGCTTGGTAAAACCGGCTGCTTGCAACCATCGTTCTGAAACGGGGATCCAGGAGCCTCCAGTGGCACACGAAGCCTTTTTGGCTTGGCCGCTGAACACAGTGGTTCAAGAGAGAGTGGCAAGGACTTGAAAGAGAAGCAGTAAAAAGGTGGAAACACAATGTTGAGCTAATTACTGTGCTCAGATGAGGAAACATCCACAAAGACTCCCATCACTATCTGTATTTCTGTGATACGGGCCTGAATAGCAATGTCTGTTGTGCAGTGAGGGGAAAACAATATCATGGAACAGGAAGCTGACAACGAGCTTTTAATGGCAGCGCTGCAAAAAAAGCCTCCCTGGCAAAGTAACAAACATGTTTTCCATGCAGGATACCAAGAAAATAAAACTACAGTCAGGAGGATTTAGCAAAATACTTAATAAAATGAACCCAAATTTAGATTCAAAAATTAAATGAAGAATAAAAGAAGAAAAATAAAAAGAAGAAGGAAAAAGGAAAAGAAGAGAAAAATAAAAAGAAGAAGAAGAAGAAAGAGAAGAAGGAAAAGGCAAAGGAAAAGAAAGGCAAAGGCAAAGGCAAAGGAAAAGGAAAAGGAAAAAGCAAAGGAAAAGGAAAAGACAACCTGGAGGCAACAATTAATTCAACTAGTTCTCCCACTTCTCCAACATTTTGTTTTTCTAGTTCAGTAATAATAAAGTAAAGCAATAGTTTATTTGCAATATTGTACTGTTTTTCTAAGTGTTATAGCTAAGAAAGTCAGTTTGCTGCAGTGCAAACAGGATATCCAGTGTTTGCACTGTACTAACGGGAACACCTACGAACAATAAGCAATGGCAATAATATTGAGGGACAGAGAGCAGCAAGGGGCAAAATCTCCCTGCCAGAGACAAGCATAAGATAGTATGAGGCCAACACAAGGAAATTCCAGCATAGTCCATTGAGGTTTTCTCCAGAAACATGAAAGTTTTGAAAGGTTTCCCCAGACAAGAACTGGGAGCCATGGCCACAAGGCACTGGAGCCTGAGAGCAGGAAGAAGGAGCTGCCTCTCACAGCACTGCAGTGAATCCCAGGATCCCAGAATGTCAGAGAATGGAAGGGCCCTGGAAAGCTCATCCAGTGCAATCCCCCCATGGAGCAGGAACACCCAGATGAGGTTACACAGGAAGGTGTCCAGGCGGGTTGGAATGTCTGCACAGAAGGAGACTCCACAACCTCCCTGGGCAGCCTGGGCCAGGCTCTGCCACCCTCACCGGGAACAAGTTTCTTCTCATATTCAAGTGGAACCTCCTGTGTTCCTGTTTGCACCCATTGCCCCTTGTCCTGTCACTGGTTGTCACCAGAAGAGCCTGGCTCCATCCTCCTGACACTCCCCCTTTCCATATTGATCCCCAGGAATGAGTCCCCCCTCAGTCTCCTCTTGTCCAGCTCCAGAGCCCCAGCTCCCTCAGCCTTTCCTCACACGGGAGATGCTCCACTCCCTGCAGCATCTTGGTGGCTGCGCTGGACTCTCTCCAGCAGTTCCCTGTCCTGCTGGAACTGAGGGGCCACAACTGGACACAATATTCCAGGTGTGGTCTCCCCAGGGCAGAGCAGAGGGGCAGGAGAACCTCTCTGACCTACTGACCACCCCCTTCTAACCCACCCCAGGTACCATTGGCTTCCTGGCCACAAGGGCCCAGTGCTGGCTCATGGTCACCCTGCTGTCCCCAGGACCCCCAGGTTGTTCTCTCCTCGGCTATGAGGACGGACACCACATCCATTCACTCTCAAGTAGTTCCCTGGGAGTGTTTTACCTACTGAGCAGAGCTGTTGATACAGAGCGCTGAAAACCACAGCTGCTCTGGGACCTCCCCAGCACAGTTCAGACTCATTAACATCTAAGTATCTAAGTGACTTTTCCTTCTGCTCCCTCTGTTTATCTTCAGGATCTGAAAGTCTTCAAACCCTCACAAAACAACATGGATCTTTACTGTAATGAAGCAGAGCTTGGTTTTAGTACGACACTGTGGTCTTATAACTTCAGACCCTGCAGCTGTTGATCCCAAAGAGAGTCATTGATCTTGTCATGCAGTAGTTGCTTCCAGACATATATACACTTGTATTAGTATTAAAATAATACACTATCAGGCTCTTCACTTGACTTCAGGCTGCAATTGTTGTTCTGGAAGCAGCAACTGCCTTTATAAACAGCCTTTCCACTATTATAATAGGCCAAAGTATAATTTCTCAGTTCTGCTATAAATTAAAAGCTGATCTCACCCTCCACCCTCAGTATGCGCTGTATGGAGGAATTGCTGTGTCCATAGCAATTGCAAATACATTTTAAATTAGCTCCTTATTCTTATTTAAAAATCATCCATATAAGAGCTCTTACACCTTTTAAAAAGCATGAAAGCTTGGCTTTCTGCAGAACAGTTCCTCTACCTGTGGTAAGGGTGGGAACATGTACTGTTTGTGTGCTTGTGGGGAAAAAAATGCCACATTCTAAAGTCATTCAGCTTCGTATCTATGCTACGTATGAGTAACTGGATCTATCTCACCACCAACATATACAATCACAGCAAAAGAATTTGCTGCATTGTGCGGTTTGATACAGTAATGTGAAAAATACTTTCACCTAAGCAGCCTGTCTTAGAATTTCAACACAGCAGTAAATCTCCAGCAATCTGGTTTTCAGATGATGTTTTCAAGGGCTCCACTGTGACAGGAAATGCTAATTTTATGAATCGAGACACACTAACATTACTCATGTAAAACGCTTTTTAAAATTTAATTTAACATAATGGAAATCTCCTATAAAGGCAGATATTAATTAAAAATAAATTCTTATCATCCATTTAACTTAAATGCGCACAAGTTCCTTCATTAATGCAGAATGCAAACTTCTATTTACAAGACAAATGCCATAATTTATACATCGCAAAGATACTCAGCTCATGTAACACCTCTGCTCCAGCAGTAGCACTGTCTTAGTTAAGGAAATGCCAACAGATTAAAATGTGCTCATGGTTCATAAAATAGTTTAGAGGCTGGTTTGACAGCATTATTACAAATGTTGTGAAGCCTGGTGCATTTGGAGCTTATGCTCCGCATTTAAATAATAATTTTTAAAAAAGTGCTGCAAACCACAGAAAAAGGTGGCAATGCCATATTCATTTGTGGACGTCTGTAGTTATAGTGATTATATAGTAGTTACATAGTGGTTTCCTATATGGCGACATTTCGGTGTAATCACTGAAGTTTCTACTACGCTGATACGATCTACAGGGGAAGAGTATGAGCAGGAATTTACCTACAGGCAAGTGTGACAAAGAGAAGATACTTAAGAGAAAGATATACTTAAGGTACAAAGATCCTTAAGCAAAACTTACCCTCTCTTAGTTCAGAACTGAAAACAGTGGCAAGTTTATTAAGGGTTTATAGAAGTGCACAGTGTGACAGCTGGCCTGACCGTAAATAATAGATATGTGCCATCTATGGCCATGGCTGGTAGGAAAAAACTACACAACCGTGGGCTGTTCAAATCAGCACTTGAGTTTTGAGTCAGCAAATCAATTAATTATACTTTGATTTTACCACGCGTGTTTGCTCCAGTAGTGCACAACTGTGAATTTGGCCCACAAGTTCCAAACATCTGTTGAATATTTCCATCCAGATCATTCATTTGTTTCTGGCTTGAAGCACAAGCAGAGAAGTTAACAGCTGTTTGTGAAAGGCCACACAACTATGCTGAGCCCTGCAAAGCCCCTTCGGTCACAGAGCGGCCCTGGGGAGAGGAGACGCTTTGCCTGGCTGCAATTAGACAAGAGTCATCATAGCTGCACGTATTCGCTTTGTAGAGCAGAATAAAGAGGATGGAAGTATGGGTCTTCTCATAGATGAATACTGTGTTTTGCTGACTAAAGTGGAAAATTAGCGGAGGTAAGTTTTCCTTCCTATTTCTGATTTTTACAGGAAAATCTGAGTGCATACTGACCCACACATAAAGTCATACACAGAGAGAGGAGTTGTTATGTGAGTATCAGCCCGTAAGAAGCAGCGTCCCCCTTGTGCACTGAATATGTCATGTCTCATTGATTTTAACTGTTGTTGAGGAAGCACAGCTCCTTGCTAGGCATAGAATAATTTCTGTGAAGATCTGTATAAAGCATGTGATTTGAATGTGAGCGCAGAGGTACTGAAATGAGGACCTTAGAAGTTGCTGAAGCTGAGGGAAGAGGAAAAAAGTATTAAATTGATGGGAACATATTTGGGGAAGTTATGATTGAATAGGAATAAAATAGAGAATGTAAAACTGATGTGATGTTTTAAAATGAGATTTTCTAGCCATGATTCAAATATCTATTACATGGAGCTTTAATAAAGTTTATGCCCTCGCAGTGCTATATAAATCTAGAGCAGAAGACAGATTTAATCCCATTAAATATTTGTCAGGGATTTAATGTAGTAGATAATATAACAAGCACTATTGGACCTGGCATTACAATTACCCATTTTCACCAAACGCCAGTGCCCATGGCTTCAAAAAGAATTTTGCTTGAGATAAGTAAGACTCAGTGGCTGGACTTTATATTTCTTTTAATTCATCACCGCCAGATGTTAGAGCTGCTGCTGTTTTCTCAGCTCTTTGTATCTATCAACTGTAAAGTAGCTGTGTTTCCTTATTACAGAGGTAGTAATTAAAATGCTGAGAATTCACAGACTTGGTTTTTCAGGATTTTTAAAATACAGTAGCGTTCTCTTCATTAATTAAAACTGAATTAATTAATTCTTCAACTCTTATTATTCTCTTCTTTAAAACTCTCCAGCTACCAAAGCAAGAAACTGAAAGAACACTTGGTGATTTCCCATCCTAAACACAACTAATAAATGTACACTTGGTAGCTGACGAGAAAAATGCACAGTTTGTGGTTTCACTGCAATTTATTTAACGACCATCTGTAAAGTCAGTATTTGCAACATGTGAAAAACTTTTATGAGTTGCCACTTGTGCCCAGTAAAAGTTGTTTTTGAGAACTTTTAATGTTGTGTTTTGTAGCCACTCATTAGGTGATGTTTTCTATAGAACAATGGAAGGAAGTAGAATTAAAAATGTGTTATCATAAACTGAAAGTGTTTTGGAAATCCGTGCCAGGTTTCATGTGAAGATAAATCATGTCCCGACTGTCAAAGCATACATTTTCCACTGACAGGCTATCAGCATCCCATGGAACAGCGAAACTACTCCTGTCTGTTAACAGCAAAACCATGTGTTTATCAGTGCTTTCTCTACAGATTAAGCTCAGCCTTTCCAGTTGTAATATCAAGAGGCAAAATAAGACCAACACAGAAAATTCACCCCCCAACAAGACAAGAAACACACAGTATGACATAGGGAAGCCCACTTTTCCTGTTTTTTTAAAGAAGAAGATGGAATTTTGCTTTCTCGCCTGTCTTGGGCACCACCTTTGAACTCCGGTATCTGGAGGGGAAGGATGTTCTGAGCCTCATGGTTCCTGGCTTCAAGTCCCCACCGCTTCCTGAATGAGGAGTGAACGAATAGAACTGCTATTTCCTTTCTGGAGTGGGGCACTTGGAGCCATGGAAGTTACAGCTAAACAGAGGTCATCAGGTAGGGTCAAATCTTCCTGATGTCTCCGTGTTGCCTAAATGCCGGCCCGTGTCCTGCTCCTCGGTGCACAAGGATGACACTGCTGGACAGCTGGCTTGGGGCAGCCACACAAAAGTTGTTCATCAAAACTATGTGGACAAAGACAGGGTTAGAAATTCAGAAAACATGCCAGATCTCTGCTGCTGCCCTTGCTGCCCTGTTCACTGATCGCTCGTCTTGGCTTTCCACAAAGGTCACTTCAACTTTTTAGCTAAGCAATTTCTGTCTGAACTTCACATCGAGCATACGGCAAATGTCCCCCCTACCCTGGCTCCAAATCCATTACTTTTCCTCTGATCCCAAATATTTTCCTTCTTCTCAGCAGGATGAAGCTGAGAATTTTCTGGTTTTCATGGTGAATGGGGTGGGAGGGAAATAGGCCTTTCCCAAGGAATGTTATGGAATTCAGGTCATTCTTTTTAAACAAAAAAGACTCAACTTTTGCTTCCACTGAGTTGCATCAGGATCTCGTGCATGGCCATGAGTTCAGTGTATTTATAACTAATGCAGCCCCTCTGCTCCTGTCAAAACTGTGGATATTTCATAACACAATGAACTTCTATCTAATTTCTCATAGCAAAAGATAGATGCTCACTTGACAACTGCATGTACAATGTTCCAGCGAGCACATTGTGTTTAAGCCTCTGGTGGGAATTCGCAGATAGGGGTTGGGTCTTTTCTATCACAAATCACTGCAGATGGAAGTCACCATATTCTGATTCTTAATGACATCTCACTTTTCTCGTCACATTGGCCAAGGATTTAGCTGATGAGTTCTCATAAGGTAGGAATTTTTCCTAAACACTTGCCTCTCCCTAGAAGTATAAATGAAGGTGGCAGTGATGAACCCTTTGGAATTCAGGACAGAACATTTTCAAAGCCTGTGAGAACCAACATCTCCAATAGCATCTCCCAAAATTTTTCAGCTATAGGTCAAAGAGAAAGCAGGCGGGGAGACATCAGAACTGAGGAAGGATGAGGAACACAAAGGGTGAAAAAGGGACTAATTACAGTAAGGCTGTTTTAGAGCCTGACTTCTCTTTAGCTGTGAATATAAGTACACACGGCACAACATTGCCCTTGTCAGATTAATGTTAGTGCTACAAGTAGTATTCTGTCCTACTACCAGGAGTTTCTGAGACATTGCATTTAAAGCTCTAAGTGGTTCTTCACAATCCAGCAGATTTCAGTTGACATATTTAGTTTTAGAACAAACAAACCCAAACCTTCCTGCTAGTGATATTTTTACTCTCTTGCTATCATTTATTTTCAATAAAAAACCAGACTGCCTACTTTATCATGTAGAACACCCAAATAACAGCAGGATCTGTGAAATCATGCAACTTGTGTGAAAAAATAATAAGAAAATATCGTAACAGGTATAACACACTGTTCTTAGAGCAGCATCGGTACCTGCCATGAGATTTATGACTTGGTCCTTTAGCTCCATGCGAAAGCACAGAACAGATGACAAGCAGGCAAACTGCCTTGGAAAATGTACTTTTTTCATACAACAGTATGAAAAGTTGTGTTCACCCATAAAAGCCCTTTAAATAGAAGTACTTTTGTTCATTTTCATAGATCTAAAACTAGCAGAATATTGAGGGTAGGGAGTATTATATACTCAGACATGCCCACCACATAAATGTTATTTGTTGCCAGATGCACAAAATGACATTTGCCAGGAGTGGGATAGGAAACTTGAATATTCACAAGACCAACACTTGCAGCAAAAGCAGCGGCCAATATCTACCTATATTGCTTAAATCAAGGTGCTTTATGCAGACAGAATGCATGCAATAAATGAATCTGTGTAACGCCAACCCCCAACAACACTGTCCAACAATTAGATATATAATTCCACAACTGTTTAATTCAGAATCAGAAACTTTAATAAGCTCTTGGATTCTTCCAGTTCCCTATTGTTTTTAGTGATCCATATTTTGATATTTCCTTTTTCCAGATTTTTGTTTTGACTCCATTTCTGGGTGATATTTGAGAAGATCCCTGTTCTACTGAAGACTGAGGTAGAGAATTGTATTCAGTGATCGAGCTCTTTGCTCTCTGCCCAAATCTTTGCTCCTGCAGCATCATCTATAGGCAGTAGCCATAGAGGAGTCACTGCTGGCCCCTGGGCCCATCTGCTACCGAGACCCCTGAAAAGGACCGTTTGAACCTGACCAAACAGTATTATTTACCACCACAACTCTTCACAGAAATTAAAGCCCAGAAAGCAAGAGAATTTCCCTGTTGAGGCCAAAACGTTTGCGCATTCTTGCAGTTGGAGAACACGAGATTTACTAGAAGAAACCATTTCTACTCGGAACAAATACAGTCAGTTTGTGGAACAGTGTTGAACACAAGACACAGTCTGCAAGAAGAAAACGTTACTAGTCCGATGGTAGAAGGTGAACTTGGAAAGTGTTTGCTCAGCTGTAACGTACTTTTCTAACAGTAATGCATAAATAATAATCACAACAGAGAGCATGCTGGCTGCCATGGAAATGGAGATGTATCATGTTGACTACCGAGCTTCACTCGTGTAGAAAAGCAGGCTGGAATAAGGGGAATTTTTAAGGGCTATGAACTTCGTGTATAGTAATCTCTTTGTGTATATAGTATACACTTTGTGTATAGTAGTAGGCAGTGAGAGTGTGTCTGGTAGCAAAGGGCAGCCAGTCCCTGTGGGGGAGCAGCCAAAGGAGAAGTGTCGTCTCTGATTCCCAGCAGACATGGTGACAGCATTTCAGGATCCAAATGTCCAGGTGTGGCTTTTTCAATCAAAAATTAATGGTTTTAATTACTTCAAGAAAATTTAAATTCCTACAGAGTATCTTTTCCACCTCTCAATAAACTGTATGGTATAAACAAGACATACTTTTTAAAATATCTGTTTCCCAATTATGAAATGCTTTAGAACTGAAAAAGACAATTAAGAAACATAATTAGCACTTATAGGGGCTATAGAAGGCATTGAAGTAATGTGAATGTCAATCTCCCATTTCAGCAAACGCTCTCATAACCTTGGTTAACTACAAAGGCAAAACTCTTGGACAAAAGGTGACCAGTTCATGACAAGTATCATCATTAAACCCAAATGTGTCAGAAATCAGGAAGACAAGAAAATCCATAAAAAAATCAAGTGAAAGGGAAATAGCTTTTTGTAGCTAGTTCAATAATGGTTTAATAGCAAACTATCACAACAGCTCCTTTAATAATTAATAAAAAACAAATCTCCAAAATGTGACGATTCCAAGCAGACCTGGAATAGCTGATACGCTGAAGCGCCTGTTGTGAGCACCGCGCTGTGCTCGGTGACGTTGCAGCGAGAACAGCGTCACTCCCGCCAGCAGAGATCAGCCGGGGGGTCACAACCGCACAGACCCGCAGTGTCGGTTACCATTGTAACGTGCCGTTGTTGGTAACAACAGTGAAAGAATTGAAGACCAGAGAGAAAAATGGCATTTTGCCTACCAAGACATTATGTCTAAGGAGTCTGGAAGAACCAAAGGAAAGGTAAAACCACATAGATATGATCATAAAAAGTCCTGAAAGCACAACTTATACCAGAAGCACAAAGATTAACAATATTAGTTGGATACATCTTTAATAACAGAGATAACACTACTAGTGTAATTACTGACTCCCTGGCCAGGTACTGGGAAAGAATGAAATACATTACACTTCTGGATAAAGCCGAAGTCAGTATTAGTTTCAACTTTTTTCCAACTTAAAGAACTGTCTAGGGACTCGCTATAAATGGGTCTAATGCAGCAACTGCATTCTGATGTCAGTGCTATGTTTTCAACAATAATCAGACAATTCTTCCACTGACTTGGGGTCCCTTGCCGACGCGGGACTTTAGGTTTAAGTTTCTTCCTGGGACTGGAAATAACCTTACTGATCAAGCTCCAAAAGTGGTGCTGCTGCAGCTTTTCATCCCTGTACACACATTATTTTCCTTCCTCTGTATCGGAGGCTCCTCTTCCGCAACAAGCAATCCAAGGCACCCCTTTACTGAAATTTTATTAAAATGCAGTATAATCACATCCAGTAGCAAAATGTGTGCAAAGACATGTTCTCTGAAACAACTAAAGGTTTCAAGTTGTTGGATAGATGGTGATGGGTAAAGGCAAATGAGGTTCCTGCCCCACAGCTGTGGGGAGAATCAGCAGGACAAACAGAATAGGGATCGAGGTTCCCAACATTTTCCTTCTGAAACTCTTCCTTTGTGTCACCTTTACTCCTACTCCCTCTAAGCTTTGGCCCTTTCGTGGTTGCTGAAATATCCCTTATGGTCATGGGGACATTTCCCTGTACTCTCTGTTCCAGTCATAACTGTTATGGCACCGTCATAACTAAAAGAGAATTTGCACCTGGGACCAACAAACAGCATTCGGTGCACGTTCTCTGTGAAGCACAATGCATACTCAACATATTTATGCGTTTACGTTTTTATTATTGATGCTATGGGGCAAGATTTCAGATGTTCTACCTTAATTCTGGTGAAGGTTTCCTAGCACTCTTGCAGAAGCTGTACGTTTCTTTCATGAGCATGTGTTCTGTGAAACAAAGGTTTTTGTCTAAATGGCATTTAGCCATTTATAACAGCAATTCCCATCCCCTGAGTTAAGTATGCCCTAAGGAATGGAATTCTTAATGAAAAATCCCTTCTGCTCTTCTCTCTTCATAAGCTCCCTTCTCTCAAACATTTTATCTGGTATCCATTATTCTTCATTATATTCATGGAAAGCATAGCTCTGATGACATAAAATGATGTATTGACAAGCACAGTGAAATATTTATACAAAATACAAAAGCACTAATGCTGTGTTGATTGCACCCAGGCCATTCTGGTTCCTTCTCTCTTGTACCCTGGTCTGGAATTAATCATTTTTTATTGTTGCTGGTTTTAATACATGACTTTCAAACTTTATGAATGATGCGGATTTTTAGATGTCTATCAAGTTTTGAGTTCACATGCCACAGTGGTTGTGTTTAATTCTCTTCACAACTTGTCGCTGAGAAACTGCTCGTGTTAGTAATAACTTACAGTCTCCGCCGTGCTCGGCAGATATTCTGTTGCTCTTTGTATTATTTGTTATCAAAGAAAACCGCAAATTTTTCCAGGTGACAAAGCTTGTAGAACAAATCTGTCTGTTCCATTCTGCAGCACAGGTGCTTCTCTCTCCCGACTCGTTCAGGCTGGATGCAGTAACACATCGCATGAAATCGCATGCGGTGTGAGGAAGGTGAAGCGACACAGAGCTGTGGTGAGAAGTGATTGATGCCGCTGGACCTTTCTTACCCGTGTTCAGTGCTGCCCCAGTTTGTACTTGCAACAAGCATCTGTGGCACCTGTCACCCCAGTATCTCTTCTTCCGATGCTGAATGCCCGGAAATAACCTCTCAAAGATCTGTTTGCAATTATGAGCAGTGTTTCATAGACATCTATCTAGTTGTATGTGCTACACACTTCATGTCTTTGGGGACTAGTGCTTGTGGCCTTGTATCGCCTGTTTGCCAAATAGGAGTTCGTGGGTACTATCCCAGGATATTGGCAAAGACACCAGCAACTGGGCATTGGCAGCTGCCTTTATTCAACACAGACAGCTATTTTTCCTTATTCGTATATATATATATATTCATTATTTTTTCTGTTCACCTGGGAATCCTCCTTGCAGGCCAGATGCCACTATGCAATGTGTTCCACAAACAGTGCGAAAGGAAGATTTTCTGTTCTGGAGAACTGCAATAAGCTCGACTACAACTGAAGAGACAGAGTGATGCCCTCTAGAAAGAAATCTGCCAGAGAACATTATTGCAACATCAAAACCTCACAGTTAAAGAGTATGCACACCTTGGAGGGGAGGGGGGTAGGACAGTAATCTCAAATCCTTTCTTTTGGGTCAAGTAGCTGCAGACACTGGGAATGCTTTGCTCCAATAAGAAAAGTAATCCTCGTTCTCTTCCTCTCACTGTCATCTTGTGGAAGCACTTAATACACTGTGTTTTGTACCTGTCACAATGTGCTTCACACATAAGATCATGAAAAACTCACAACTGATTTTTTTAATGCAGAAAAACCCTGAGAATGTGTACATTCATCAGTAACTAATTTGGAAAGGCTTTCTAAAGTAGAAACAGACAACCATTTCTTTTGAGCTATCTGCCAAAACATGTGGCTCTAGCACATGAGCACTTACGGGCGTTCAGATTCTCTCTCAGGCGGACGAAGGATTAACAACAGGCACTTCAGAAACCCAAGGATTCTTTAAAGAACCAGAATACCTCAAAGAAGTAGTAAAGGAGGATCCACTTCATTCCTTGTTTATAGAGGATTAATAAACCACACCTGAATAATCAAGCGTAACAGTTAAAAGATCATTTGAACACACTTATCAATATATTTATAGTAATCTGTAGTCCTCCTCTCATCTATTACCTGCTAATGAATGCTTTGAATTTGTCATCCAGTTGTTGAGAATTCTGACATGCTTCATTTCCCTGACTGAATCTCTTCTGGAAAACTGTAAATGCTTCCACAGAAAGTACTCTACAAAAGCCAACTATTACTTCATAAAAGTACCCTTAATTTCCACCAGTTTCTGAATAGAATTTGGAAACTTTTCGTTCTTAAAACATAAAGCAGATGCCTTCAGATCTTTACATGTATTTATCACATTATTTAATGAATTGTAGGAGAAAAGGAAGAAGCAGCTGGCTCGGAATACGTTTTTACCACCAGTTACCCAGCCTTCATTCATGTAAGAAAGCCAGTAAAGCAATTCCCATAGTCAGGGGTGTCCTCCTCTTACCACAGAGCGTGATCTCCCTGCTTGTGCAGGCAAGTAGAACCTCCTCAGAACATGTTGATTAAAACAAATAAACACACACAAACAAGACACACTAACTTTAAATTATCCAATGCGCTGAGCCTGCTCTTACCAACTGTATTATGGTTTTTTATTCACGATTCCTGACCAATCGTATTATGAGTCCACAATAGTTTGCCTCAAATATTTTGGATTTTAACTCCTCTCTAAAAGAATACAGTGAACCAATAAATTAGGACTTGAAAATAAGCAGTAGTGGAAGAAGTAGATCATATTGTTAATGTACTGCCATGGGATGAGGAGAGTGCGGTGTAAAACCTGCTAGTATTATACACTGCTTGTCATGAAGCTGGATGCGGAGAAACAAATATCATCCCATTGAAGCCGGGGTGAGGACGGGCAGAGCACGTTGTCATGTTTGAGATGTGCAGTGGTGAAACGGTTCAGCACAGCTCTCTTTCTAAAGGTTTTTATAATGGATTATGACACCAGTACATGTGATCCCTACTCGGGTAACAGTAACACATCACCCAGTTTCCTTTCGGGTGCTGCTCTCTGCAGCTTTTAGGACTGAAATTTTGATTCTCCTTTCCTTGTGTGCCAGGCAACCACAGAGCATTTATCAGAAGCTTTGCCTATACAACAGCATAATATTTTTATCACAAAGGGTAATAAAGAACAAAGAAAGTAACCTTGGCAGACCACAGTAAAAGTGATGATGCCCCATGGAGAGCAGGAAACAGGCTGGGAGTGGATTTGGGTTAATCAGGATGTGAAGAACTTCGTTTCTCCTGCCGTTAACCTTTGCACTTTTTATGGCCTCTGGTGGCACAAGCCTGTTAAATTAATTTCTCGTTTAAATTTCAAATGATTTTATATACCTGGAGTTATTAGATGCAATTCAGTTTAACATAAAGCACCTGACTAGAAAGTCTGTGCAAAATCAAATCTGTATTTACACTGCTTGCTCCCACCTCATAAAATAAAAACTCCAAAGAGAGGAGGGAATTTGCCTTTTCCTCTATTTAACAACATCCTGCATTTTTAAATAGTTAAGCTATCCTCCATTTCCTATATAATCACTCACACTAACTGAATTTCTGCTTATACATCCTGAACACAAACGGACTCCTATACACTTATTAAAATAGAGATTTGGAAGGTATTTTGCTATGGAATTGCAACAACTATGGCTTGTTGTTGTATGTAAGTTGATTAATTGCCGATAGGAGCTTACAAGGGTCCTCTCTTTCATAGTTGCATTTTTAAGAACAGTGAAGTAGTTGCCAGAGAAAAGGACAGAGGGCTTTGCACATCGGTGTGAAGTATTAAAGCTGGGAAGGAATGGAAATTCACTAATTAGAATTGAACCTTAACAAGTGGCTATAAGGCCAGATGAGCAGGTACCTTGTTTTCCATTTGTCGTACATTGTGTTGGCCAACGCAAGCAGAGCTGCTATCCCATCAAAGCTACGCATGGAAAAAGAGAACAGTTATTGATGCTCCAAGGTGGAAACTGCTGGAAACCCAACACGAGTGTCAGGCCAGGCCCTCTGCTCTGTCCGTTCCATCCTGCCATCTTTCTTCTCCGTAATGAGGCAACACACAAGACAGAGTTTCTGCCTGTAGTCTTTATACAGCGTAACCATCTGTAGGCAACACGCAACTACACAGCTCCTGTAGATCTGGGTTCCTCATCATACTGTCATTTCTTGTCAAGGTTCTGCCTTTTCCCACCCCTGGGAAAGGTCCAAGGGGATGGCAGCTTCTGGAATTACTTTTGGCTCTAGACCAAAATGCCTTCCATCTAGACCAAAAAAAAAGATGACTTAGGCTTAATTTAAATGCATAATTCCAAGAATATGACCCTCAAACTTTGTCTCACCCAGGCAACTCTTCTTTTGCTTTCTGACAGTAACATTCTGTCAAAATTCTGCCTTGGCTGCAGACCCAGAAAGATCCTGATTTGACATTACTGTACAACTTGAATGTCTATTGCACAACTCACAAGAACTGAGTGTGGTGTTAAATTCAACAGCTGCTTAGTCAGTCCTCAAAGCTCGGACCAGAATCCGAGTCACTGGCCGGATCCCTACTCCAGCGATTCAACACCATCCTCTTTTTCAGCTCATTGAACCTGAAATCCTTTATGGAAGAGTAGCATTTCTATGAACAGATACTAGAGCAGAAATCTAGGTTTCTCTCAAAATAGACCTTCCTGCCTCCTAGACTGTCCCAAATCAAGTCTTAAGTGTGAGTTTTTTTGCCAGTATTACTCATGCTATGGTTCATAACAATCTAAATTATGATTGATAAAATGACTGCCTTTTTTTTCAATTGACCATTTTTTCTGTTTCCTTGGTTAGTGCCAACTGATAAGCACAGCCAAAACGTGCCCATCAGGAGCTTTCAGTGATTCATTAAAATATTTGTAATTACAAACAATAAAGCATTACCATTTCATTAATGTAGTAAGTATTTAATGGACAGGAGAAGAGCAGTAGGTGTTATTTACCTCGACTTCAGCAAGGCTTTCAACACTGTCACCCACAACAGTCTTGTTTCCTAGTTGGGACAATAAGAACTGGGTGGGTGGACAACTAGGTGAATAGACCACTGTTTGATTGACTAGGCTGAGACAGTTCTCACCAGGTCATATTCTACCTGGAGGCCTGTTCCAAATGCAGTTCCTCAGGGCGCTGTGCTAACATCTGTCCTGTTTCACATCTTCATCAGGACATGAGAGAAGTGATGGGGTACATGCTCATCAGGTTTGCAGGTGACAGCGAACAGGGGAAAGCCTGCTGATACGCTCAAGGGCAGGACTATCATTCAGAGGAATCTAGATAGGTTGAAAGAATGAGCTTTAGGAACCTCACACAATTCATTAATTAAAAATGGGATGTCCTGCATCAAGGAAGGACGACATTCTGAATGGGAGTGGCTTAAGCAGGGGGACAACCAAGATGGTTGGGAGCTTCAGCACTTGCCCCTGGAAGGAGAGGCTGAGGGAACTGGACTTGCCCAGCCTGAAGGAGATCAGATTTGGGGAACTTAAGAGCAGCTTTCCAATACCAGACTCTCCTCAGTGATGCCCAACAGTGAGGGGCAACAGGCACATACTGAAGTGCAGGAGGTTCCATCTAAACATGAGGAGGAACTTGTTTGCTGGGAGGTGGCAGAGCCTGGCCCAGGCTGCCCAGAGCGGGTGTGGAGTCTCCTTCTCTGAGACATTCAAACCCCCTGGACCCACCTGTGTGATCTGCTCGGTGACCCTGCGTGAGCAGGGCTGGGCTGGGGATCTACAGAGGTCCCTTCAACCCAAACAGCCTGGGATTCTGTAATACCTGTGAGGAGGTGATTGAAAAGGTGGAGCCAGACCCTTCACAGCCGTGCATGGTGGGCAGACAAGAGGCATAAGTTAAAGCAAGAGTGGCTCAGACTGGACATATGGAAAAGCTCTCTCCCCATGAGGACAGTCAAGGCTTGGGTGAGGTTATCCAGGAAGGTTCTGTTGTCTCTGTCTTGGACTGGATGGCCTGCTGAGGCCTCTTTCAGCCTCCATTTTCCTATTTCCTACCTGTCTACTGCCTCTTTCTTTTTGAGAGGGAAAAGCCTGTGAAACCTGGATGAATTCTGACACCAAACCCTAGTGACAGGCAGGATTTGCCATCGTTGCCACGTCCTGTTGTCTGGCTGAGACGTCTCCCACTCACCATGGATGCTATTTACTGTGAGGTACAGCTGTTTCCATACCAGAAACAGAACTGTGAACATTTTGGGTTGTGGAGCCAAACAGGAATCTGACAGTTCAACCCTGACTATCACAGTGCCTGGATCCAGTTGTAGCTCCAGTTGTTCTTAACATCATTAAAAAAACCCAACAAAACAATTGTCCCCTGACGCCACTCAAAACTAGCAATCACATCAGTTCAATGCACACTGGTTATAGGCATTGTAACCTCAGCAAAAAACAGATTTGAAAGATGAAGCAACATTATTTGAAATCCCTGTTTCGTACCTTCTACTTGTTGACAGAGTACTACACCAAAAGCACGAACACCTCTAAAAAATTATCCAGGCAGTAGTGGCTGGAGCAGCAACTCTCAATAAAGCTCTGAAAAACTGTTCCTGCAATTTGACCCCCAAAATATTAAGTCTGTGTCAACCTTGCCACAACTTCCACAAAGGGCCAATATATAGTTTGTATATAGAACGCATACTTATCTCTGTGGCACTTTAATCATTACCTCAAATCTGAACTAGTATCAGCACGTACAACTCTTTGAAAGCTGACCAGTGTTATTTTCAGAGAAGCAGCATAAAAAAACAGGGACAATTCTTCTGAAACTGAGTGTTTTCCACTTGGCCCACAATAATAGGAAGCTACTGAATAATTCTGTGCTTGAAAACCGCACTTTAAACCAAGCCAAGGCACATAAAGACGGCATATTATAAATTAAATTTCATTTTCTCATATGGTACAAGCATATCCTACATGAACATATGTTTCTCCTCATTCAGCACAAACAGAAAGAGCCCAACTTAATCTCCTTTCTCTGGCACACCTACAGTCTCCTAAACGAGCCCACGGTGCTTCTCTGCTCTGTAGGCAGCTTTTGTTAGGCCTGAGTGCAGGGATTCCTTCGAGGGAAGACTTGGCCTAATGTGCAGCACAGAGCAAGGCTCAGGGAAAGGAGGAGACCACGTTCCATGCCGAATGGAGCTGAATGCACCGTGCTGAAAGATTGAGGATGTAGGGCCAGCTGCCCGGTTTGTAAAATGCTTTGGATCTTTTGTTACTAAAACACAACCCTACTGAAATCTGGTGCTCCGAAGCAGGTGTTTAGAATAATTTCCGCAACGCCAGCGTATTTTAAATACAGTACAAAAGATAGCTTAAAATGAGCTTAGCACAGCACTCGCAGGGAAACAAACAAACGAAACCAGGAGTTGGCACCATTTTAGGTCTGTGTCCTGGCTGCTTACAGCGAGCGGGCAGTGTGGCCAGCCGCCGGTTCTCTCAGCACAGAACAACACGGGAAGAGCTCTGCACTGCTCCTCATTAGGGGCAGACTTGTGTTATCACAGCAAAGTTCCCAAACTGCGAATCCAGAGTCACAGACACAAAAAAGCAGAGACAATAGCTGTTAAGATGTAGGTTCCTGTTTTGTCCTCATTTTTGCCATTTGTCCCTACCCCACGCAAGATGCTTTTTGGCGAGTGACTGCTGTTTGCTGCTGCCTCTTAACTGGCAAATGAGCAGCCCAAGACGGGAACTGTAGTTTTAGAATACTCAGTGAAGCAGGTAGAAATATTTTATAGCTTATACCATTATTTTCAAGTATCTTTGGGCCTTCTGATGTTAGCAGGACTGTAGAGCAGGTCAAAAAGGCTGTGTGCTCTATTTGCCTGGAATACAACCCTTTCTGTAAATTCTCCTTTGTAACAGCAATCTTTTCTTCAATTTCCTCTTGAAGACTCAAAGCCTAAGGAAGAACTTGAGCATCTCACAGTACACTTATTTTATTAAAACTTCTACCAAAACTCCCATTAGAAGGCACATCGGTTTACCACCTTTCTTAGTTATTCTATTTCTGCTTATGGTAGTTTGAAAGAAAACTGTTTGACGCCCAGATTTCACTGTCACGACCCTCCGCTCACTGCTTGCTCTTTGGGATCGGATATTTCTGACACGAGGAAGTCATTTGGGAAAAATTGGCTCTAGATCCTGTGTGGTGCTTTTGGAAAAGGTATCTTCTTCTATTCTTCTGCACCTCAGGGCTATTGTAAAAGCCTCACTGAATATAGGAAGGGTGCAAACCAAATATTATGGGTATTTCCTAGTACAGTGTTAATTAGCATGAACATTAAGCTCACTCTGTAAGTGAGGTCAGTCTGCTGTGAAAGGAGAGATTAGCAGCCAGCAAGAGAAACGGCTTCCTTGGAAGAGTTTGGCTCAACTACAACTTTGCAATGACTGTGAATTTTGGTCCTTGGTTTTGAAGTACTACTTGACCATCTTCTTACCTTTTCTTCAGTGTACGACTGACTCTCATTTGAGATCCAATCCTCAAAACGACACTGGGGCAGAGGGGCCGCCCTATCTCTTCTGCTTCTAAAGAAAACCAGCAATTATGAAATCTAATTTAAAAGTAGTGAGTAAAAGTCTCCATGGAGTGTTTGTGTTGAATTTTAAGCCCCAAACAAATTAAATAGCCAAAGAACACAGAAGTTCCCTGCTGGCATCCAGCATTGATTTTCTACATGTTTATAGAAAGAGTGGAAATGAAAAATTGTGTGTAGCTGGGTGCCATCCCCAGCACTGGAGTGGGGTGGCAGGACAACACCTCAGTTTGGGGATTGCAGTCCCAAGTTTCCATGTAGCCACCTTCATTTAAAAATGAGCCCATGCAGAAAAGCCTTTTAACTGGTGTTGCTGCAGCACTTTAAGGCCCGGCTGGGCTTCTGCTGGTGCTCATTTCTGCCAGGAGACCCAGAGGCAGACTCACCTGTGTTCGGGATACTCACCCCAAGCACTGGGAGCGGTGGGTCTGCTCGACGAGCCGAGTCTCCGCAGGCCCGGCAGCTCCTGCGTCTCGCCAGCTCTGCCGGCTCCAGCGCCAGCCGGAGGGCGACGAGCAGCTGGGCAGATGGAACGTCTTTAATCTTCGCAGCTGTCTGCTCCCTGCGTGCCAATCTGCAATTTTCATTAAGGAGGATTCTACCAGTCAGAATGGATTTCCCTCCCTCTCAACACTTTCTGCCTCGACTGCTGCGTTGAAGAAGTTTATTTAAATTCCCTTTCGCTGCTTATTTCACAGTAAGTTGTTTGACGCGCAAAGGAACGGTGGTGTATTTTTTCATATTCGTAACGTTCTCTGAGCTGCTATCGAGGCAAGCCATACGTTTCAAAAGATACAGCGCTGTTTTGATCGCCTTCCAATGTTTATCATTAGGAAGGTGAGATTAGGAAGAAACTTCCACGATTCTGACACACACACGCAAATTCATCAAAACCAAAGAACACAACATTTACACCCCAAATCAAAACATAGGAAATATAAGACCCCACAAAACTAAGTTAAGGAAATGTCTGGGTAAACATCTGCAAGTGAGCATGGACGGGATTATGCTTTCATTTAAAATAACTAAATCTGAATCAATGAAAACGTTTCCATTTATTTCAGTGAGAACTGAACACTTTGAGCAACTTTGGATAGGTCTACAGCTAATTCAGGCCAACTAGCTAATGTTGTGTGTGAAGCACATTGAATTGCGTATTGCAAAGATACTATATGTATATTCAACATATGTTATTATTTATAAAGATATAATCAATATCAGAGTGCATGTCAGAACATGAAACCCACTTCCCGCTCAGGAAAACTGGTTTTTGCTCCTTCTAGAGGGCACAGTGAGCAACTAAGTAAAGCTGAACTGTACAAGCAAATTCCAAAGCTCATAAACACTGTGCTCTGAACACAGAAAGGTAAGAGCTGTGAAAGTTTAATAATTTATAAGAAACGTCTCAGTGCACGACCAGTGTTTATGCTGATTGTACCCGAAAGGAGGAGGCATCCAGGATTTCCACACTCACTGTTTTTTTAATGCGATAAGTCAAGACGTTGCTGGGAAGGAAATGTCAATGATGTGCTGTTATTAGCTACAATAAAGTTATAATGTGAAGGGAGTTTTCTGAAGGATGGAAGGTAGAGCTGTGAATGCTAAAAACCATGGGGATGTACAGTGAGAAGTAAAAACAAAACCAAATCCAACACAATGGAAATTTTGAGAAGGCAACAACATTAATTGCTGGAATTTAAAGTAAGATATTTAGAACTTAGGTCTCCTTGGTTTTCACACTGTTAAGAAGACTCTTTTTACAAGAAGAGAGAAAAAGAAACAGATCAAGAGATAGAGAGAGTGGAAGAGCAAAAGGAATGCAACTGGAAACTTTAATTCCTATTCTAAATACTGGCAAAAATCTTGTCCATTTTGCAGCCATCCACATATTCTGAAGTTCATGGAGAAAAGGAGCAGAACGGGGATTTGACTCTCAGCTCCATGTTTAGTATGTAAACATATCTTCTAGATCCCCCTATGAATTTCATTTTCCTCTTCCAATACGTTAAAGATTCTATCTTATACAGCATGTTGTTGTTTAAGCCTGAGGAAACAGAAGTCATCCTTTTGTTTGCTTTTTGTTGTTTAAGCCTGTGGAAACAAGTCATCAGACTGCTGATGACTTTAAACACCCAAGCAATGTCACTTATTAATAGCTACTGCTATTTTTTATATCAAAAGTATAAGAATAGACAGTATGTGTAGCCATGTATTATCTTGTAGAGTTTTTCTATCCCCAAAAGATTCCTTAGCATTAACACTTTTGTTTCTAGACTTTCTAGACTTAGGTTATTAGAGAAACTTAAAGGAAGAAAATTATGTGTATATATGAAATAAGATGCAGTAATGATAGCTATGACTTTTGATTGTCTTGATATAAAAAGATACTCAGATCCTAAGAGGTAGCATTTTATAGTTAATTAGGTTACTGGAATAATATGTATTTGTTACGACAACTGGCAATTCCTTTCTTACAGTCCTTACATTTGCTTTGTGTTCCCTTATGGAAAGGAATCACGCAAAATAGTGCACTGATCCCAGGGGTACATCTAGTCCTAGGCACAAATGATGTGACAATCATATATAAGATTATGCATATAAATAGATATATATTTATATATACACTTAAGTGCAGCAAATAACTTGTCCATTAATTCTGCAAAACAGACCCGGAAAAGTGGCATCTCACAGTTTTGGGCTGGGTTTGCAGTTGTTCTTCCTTTGCCCCCATCTCCCAGCTGCTTTTCTTGAGAGGCCTTTATCTTCTCCTATGGTTTATTAAGGTTTTATTTGCTTTGTTGGTTGGGTTTTGTTTAATTTTATTTTGACTACGTTTCCAAATAGGAAGCAGAAAAGAATTCCTGGGTGTGGGAATTGCATGTCAGAGCTGTAACTCGGGTTCCAGTGCTGGAGAGATCGGCTGCTGGAACAACAGTAGAGGCTTATAGAGCATCTCCAGCTCTACTCATTAGCTTCATTTCCAACCCTGTTTTAAATGATTAGAACAAAAGTGAAACCACAGAGACAGATAAGAGTAACCTGTTAGTAGGACTGGCTCTCAGCTAAATACATTTATTTTCTTCGCTGCTTTCGCTGAGATGGCAGGGGACACATTCTGCAAGGTTTATCATCATCGTAGTGCTTTGAACTGCTGTCTGCGAGGAAAGAAGGAATTCACCAAAACAAAACCACAGGTCTGTTCTCTAATCAAAGCAGACGCTGGTTCCCAGTTAATAAATGTACTGCCATTTAATGAACTAATTTAGAGCAAAGAACGAGGGTGCTACACAGGAAGAAAATCCAGCTCTTTGCAGGCTCTGCCTGAGCTGTGTGGGCACAGGGAGCACAGGAACAGAGCCCATGGACCGGCAGCTCAAATCCGCAATCTGCCTGAGAAACCCCTTCATTCCTAGCCAGCTCCCCTCCTCGCTTGCCTTTCTAGCCCTTCACTGAGATATTAACAAGATAACGACGTTTTATTTCATCTATTATAGATGTTTTAATAGTAGTAAAACTCTCCACAGAAGAATTAGAACTATTGCAAATGGGAAATACCAAATTATGAGTAAGTGTTCACAGAATACCGTGTGACAAATTCTATCTGGAGTTTCTGGCAGCTCGGAGGAAAGCAGCTGACGGTAGGCTGGGCTAAGAGAAGATCTGCACACAAGAAATAGAAAGTAATTATTCCGTGTTTACTTAATGGAGATAAGACATCATTTGGAGGGCTGAACCTGCACGCTTTGAAAGCAAAGATTAGAGAAGGAGTGATAAATGCGGCAGAAAACATGTGCTGCTTAGAATCTTAAAGAAAGGAAATAGGTTTGTTTGTGCTAGAAGAGAGGACAAGAAAGTCAGTCTTCCAAGCATTGTAGTAAAGACAATATTGATTGTTCTGCTAGGCAGCTGAGGGGAACACAAGTCGGCTTTAAATTGCAGAAAAGAAAATAGAAGTTAAATATTAGGCAAGAAAACCCCCTCCAAAACCAGACGGCCCCACCACTCTTACCCACCTGTCTCACCATGACATGAGCAGGGTGAGGGACAGTTCAAGATTCAAGGAGAGTGAGTTTAAATAAAACGTCTATCAAGGACAATCTAGGTTTACCTTATCCTCGTTTGCAAGATTAAATGATCATTCACTGTCCCTATAGTCCTAGTTTTTAGATATAGTCTAACGCAGGTTATCTAAAATTATAATTCTGGAACCCCTAGCAGAAATTCATGGTTCATGAAAAGGAAGATAAATGCAAAACAACAAGGAAAAATAATGAAGGTTCTATTACATTAATCCTACATAAGTAGAGGAAATGCATTTCAAAATGAGAACTTGCTGTAGCAGCGCTGTGGAGATCAAGGGCTGCTGACATGTACTTTAACATTCGGAAGAGGACACGAATCCTTCCTCAAATGTAACAAAAAGATATCATATAAATAGAGCCCTCGTGCAATAAACACCACCTGGTTCTTTCATAGTGTTCTTCACCAGGTTTTGAAGCATTTAGTCGAGTACATCAAGCCTCGCTAAGGGTGCTGGCACTATGTGGGCTAGGAATTTGCACTCCAGATGCATCTGCAGAGTCTGAACTTGCTCTGCCCTTAGAAAAAAAGACACAATATACCAATTATCAGAATAATTCTAAAGTTCAAAGAACAACAAATACCAATCCATCTTTAATAGCTTTCTAAATACCTTGTAATGAGGATGATTTGTTCCTGGCGTGTTTACACAGCTGATGTGAACAGGAATCGGGAAGAGGCAGAGGACGCTTTCTGCGTATCGTGCGGTGCTGGTTGACACAAGCCCCGCGTTCTATCGGCGTGGGCCGTACCAGAGCACCAAGCAGTGCTTCCTTACACCCGCCATCGCTATTGTGCGCTTGGATGGCACGCAGGGAAATGTCCTCATTACAAATAACTTACCAAAAAGCCCAAGCAAGTTATCCCCAGAGGGCTTGTACCTTCGCCAGCAGAGCAAAAAACCACAAAGTCAAATTGCAGTTCTGTAACTCTGCAGGTAATATTATTTACAAACTACTGATTTGCTTGCTAACTGAATGGTGGGGGGGTGCAATATCTTCTTGTAGACTGCCAAAATGTGGTGCCCCCTGAAGAAATGTTCTCTCTAGCCACTATTTGAATGATGCCTGTAAATAAAGCTTTCCAGCTGCCCTACCGGCACATGGGGGAACAGGGTAGACTCATCAGATACCTCTGTGGCCCTGCCTGAGACTGTGTTGCAACACCTACATCAACATGGACATGGATCATATATTTAGTTGCTTTGGTGTAGTCTTACACCTCACAAATTTGCCAAATCCAATATACAACAATGCCTTGCCTTCTAGAGTAAAGGATATGGCCTATATTCCTGAAGTCTAATATTTCCTTCTAAAACACTTCTGGAAATCGGGTATTTAACTATCTCATATCTCAAAGTCACAGCATTTATTTGGTAGTAATTTGCTCAAGACAGCTTGGTTGGTTTGTTGTGTTTGTTGTTTTGCTTTGTTTGTTTGTTTTAATGTTGTCTTCATTTTATAATTTCTATACAATCCTCCAAAGCTTATATCATGAGATTCCAACCTGAAAATTTTATCACCAATTCAAAATGGGCAGGACTTTTACCCTTCATTTAAAGTTACTTCATCTGTGCACGTGTATTTACAACATTCCCGTGGGAAGCAAATAATTCCCGTCAGGGTCTTTGTCAGCAGCTCTTCCCACTGCTGGAATGATTTTCAAGGTGAACAGATCCAACAACATAACAGTAACAGCCCAGGTTAGAACTGTTCACACGGAGCAGGCTGTACCGATGGGCATCTGGAGAGCTACATCTCAAATGGCTCTGAATAGTTTACCCGTACCTCCTTTTCTTAATAAACTAAATCGAGGAAAACACTCCAATTACATCCTCATTATATTTATTAATAGCATTAAACCCAGCCCACCAGACTCTTTGGATTCATTTTATACTTTTTCTCCCACACAGGCCGACACTTTATTCTGCAGACAATGCTGCTGAAATCTTTATGTTGTTGCCATTCCTAGAATTTTATTATTATTATTATTATTATTAATTTCTTTTACTGCTCTAGTATTGTCCTTTCATCCAAATGGGAAAAAACCATCCACAGACAAAACACAACGCTCCACATCATTTCTGGCTGACTGCAGCGGCCTAGCGTGGGGTCACAGAGCCCAGCACTAGCTACATATTAAGCTTTGAGCAGCTCCATTACTTAACTATATTGAATTATTCTTGTCAAGTTATAATTGCCTACATTTTTAAGAAATAATAATAGTAGAATTTTGTCATGCTTTTCCCCTGTTGTCCAGCAGATAGCAATTTTCTGCCGGATTAAACATCTCAAAATCCTCCAGGAATATGTACGTACCAATTAATTATTTCAAAAAAAATGTTTTGTTGTTTGGGCTTTGAACATAGCAGGAGGTTTTGAATTACAGACTGAAATGTTATGCAGTTAAATCATTTCCATATGGATCTCTTCTGAAAGCCCTCATCTAGTATATAACAGCAGTATGCTAAAAAGTTATGCATTCAAGTAGAACAACTTTAAATGGAACTAATTAACTAGGCATAATTTTAGATACATGTTTAAGTTCTTTGATGAATCAGGCACAACATTTTTGGCTTCTTTCTTTTTCCACTGGAAAAACTGAAATAAATGCAGAAGAAAATAGGAAGTAAATATATATATTCTAGGAGTTTAACCCAGATAACAAGTTTTGATACTTAAATAGCTCAATATTTAAATATCATCAGGCAAGACTGTCATGCATCAGATTAGGAAACATATTTTCGTTTGAAATACATAATGCAATGTACACAGTGGGATGAGATTCCCACTTACATGGGTAATGAACTATATTGTACTAACAGTAAAGCACTTCCAACTGAGATGCAAATGGGAACATCTCTTCTGTATAACGCACCAGATTCCCCACCCAACTCCAAAAAGTGGGGTGCAGAACACCCCCTGGGCTCACGGCGTTGCCCAGCGCACGTGGGGCTGGCTGGGCTGCAATCACTATCAATAGTTCTCCATGTGCAAGATTCTCCACAGTGATGCACTCACATACTTGTCAGCACAGATTGTCACAACCCAGCACGTTTCTTCTCTTCCCGAGCCCTACATCATGCACAACGCGTTAGGAAAGGGCAATTTTGGCTGATTCTTGAAAACATACTCAGATGTTCCGGTGTGCTAGAAAGTAGAATTAGTATTATTTTAAAGTTTAAAGCAGGTGCTGGTTTATTGACCATTGACTTGCAACAAGTTTCCCCGGTAGCTTTAGTCTTTTAATGCTGTAGGTGAATGACTTTCCATGGCAAGCGGTGTGTCTGTGGGAGCCGACAAGAGCTGTGGATCACGGGCCACAGCCTGCGTGTCTGTGACCTCTGCTTTGGTATTTCCCATTAACACCTCCTCGTTAGTGCGATGGTGTCACAGGCTGAGCGATGGACTTGGCTCAAGCACAGGGCTTGTTTTCAGCTCTGCCCTGGTCTGAGAGGGTCCTTGTGCAAATCATTTCTCCCTGTGCTCCGACCTTCCCAGTGACGAGGTGAGGTGAACGGTTCTGCTCTGCGTCACACGTGGATTCTCAACAGGGTTCTAAACACTTCACAGTTCTATGTCAAGCACTAAAACAGTGCTATGGCCTCTAGAAACAACCGTTTCCCTTTGTTCTCTTCTGCTTTCCTCTCTGCACAAAAAATCCAAACGAATAGTCCTCAGCTGAAAAGTTTTATAGGTTTAAATGTTTTATGCAATGCAATTTACAGAATATAAAAATGTGAAGATTTACATTCTGGGGAGCACAATTAATAGTAGTGAAATGATGGTCTGTAAAGCGTCACACAGTGATAGGAGAGGGAGAAACAACCAGTTCCAGGGTGGATCATGAGTTAAATCTGGTTCTCCTTCCTGGGGACACCTTTGTGCAAACTTAAAGGCAACACTACGTCACACACTCTCTGACAAGCCTGGTAAACGAAACACGCTTTAATGCCTATGACACGGGTCTTAGCTCACTTTAGGTACTCATTAAATGAGTTTTCACGGTTTCATGTTCTAATCACTTTCCAAAAAATGGAAAATTAGAAGCTATTTCTGAACTTTGAATAAAGGCTTCTGCATTTTTACAAGTGACCACGATCCAAGGCGCATGCAAATGGAGCAGCTGCGGGCAATCAAGGCACCACTGTGCCAGGAATGAACTTTTGTCTTTTTGCACATGTAAATCCATATAATGGAACTTAGTCACCTCATGTATCCACAGATTTGCATCGTCATACTAATTGAGACATGCTGATCAAAAAGATTAACACTTCTATTCACAACCATCTGTATATGAGCAGTTGTAGAGTCACAAAACCACAGGACCCTGTAACGCTTGAACTCCAAGATGCAGAAGAAGCCACCACCCAAAACCACTAGAAAATTGCTGCTAAAAGCTTCCAATAGTGAGTGGTGACCAAGCAATCCGTGCCAAGAGCTTATCTGCAGGCACAGACGTCAGCTAAGGCAATGGAAAGGTAAGCGGAATTAGGAGCCTGAGCTACAGGCTAATCAAGATGATGAATTAATATAAATAGGTGATGACTTAGTCACTCATACGAGGTACAAGTACAGCTTTACAACACACACAGAAACTGAAGTATTCAAAGAACAGTGACTTACAAATCACCTGTTCCCAAAGAACAACATTCCTAAAGCTCAATAGCACTGAAAATATTTAAAGTTAGCGGTTCTTAGTGCTTGAATACAGTTGCATATACCTGCAGGTGCTGGAAAAAAATATTCACTTTGAATATTTTATTTATCTGGAATTGAGCAACCTAAAAAGTTTATAGCGGACTTAGTACAGTCGCATCTATTCATGCAGAGGGAATGAGAGAAATTTATAATGATAATTCAAGAGAAGTCCTGAAGCACAACTGAACAGTGCAATGCATGAGACTTGTGTCAAAGAAACGTCATGGCTACATTCCAGCAGCAAGAGAAGCGTTCTTGGCTCACACCATATTAACCTGAAAGGAAGATGACCCAGAATTTAATTCCATTTTTCACATTAAACCTCTTAGTGCAAACTGTCCTCTCCCTTCTTGCCGTCTCCTCCCAGAGTTCTATTCCACACACCCAGGTTGTCATAAAAATGGCAGATGGAGACTTGTAACCTTATTTCCTTTGCTAGTATCACTATGTTCTGCAAACCTGCTTACGGAATAAAAGCCGTCTCCTGCTTCTCTAGATTTCATTATAACATGCTGCCCGGCACCTTCTCTGCTGCCTTCATAAGGCTGCTTCTGAGAAGCTGTGAAGTTATTTTACTTTCAAAGGGTTTTGCTTTCTTATATACTCCTTTTACCTAACCAACCATTCAAAGATGAATTCCAACTATTTCTAGATTTTGGCTTGTTAGTCTTTAACTGGAATTATTCCAGTTCTCCAGAAGCCTCAAAATCTTCCTATGGTAAGCCCAAGAGGCAAAAAGCTTCGCTTCCTCCTGCTGAATTTAATTTTTAAAAATGTGAACTGTACAGCTAGACACTCATGTTTTATAGCATGGTTGACCAAATCCTAAGAAGAAACTGGTTTTTGCGAGTGGTCCACCAGTACCAGAACCTGAAAGTCGAGGGAGCTGGTTTTGAAAATGCCAGCGCTGAAACTTGGGTGAGAACACGGCAGGTGGGACATTCGTAACACATCAAGTCACGCTACTTACCGGGGGTTTCCAAGGAGCCCGAAACAGCGATGAATGCCGATTGCCACTGGGATCGCCACAAAGCTCATCATGCTAAGGCACAATTACATAATTTCAAGCTCACAAAATACAACAACACTTTATTTGGATGAGTAACATTAATAGGTTGCTTTCTGCTGCTTTCATTTGTAAAACTATGACTGCCTGAAGACCTGGCTGTTACTGCTGGAGCTGCTTCGTTAGAAGAAAGGCTTCACCTTGAAGATTATTTAGCAAGAAGAGTGGGAAATAAATATTTAAGGTCCTATTCAAGAGTGGGTTCTATATATAAACTGGTTTATTTTACTGCAGAAACCAAAGGGATTTTATTTGCGATAGCAATTGCTAATCATAACAGCAGGATGCTCATCAAAGATAAGCCTGTGTGCAAAAGCCAGAGTGGATTCTGACACATTTACAATAGCGTTCTCAGCAAGGCACACTGCTCTGTAATTCCACCTGCTTTCTTGCAGAGCACATTTAATGACTTTAAAATGACATTTGGCAGATTTCGTGACAATATGCGTACATCACAGTACACAGTCCAACTACACCAAAATAACTACCCTTGCATGTACCGGGTGAATCAGAGAGACAATCAGAAAGACAACAGCTGAATCACCCACAAATCTTCCTTTGGCCAAATGTTAAGCTCGTTTACTGGTGTCTAAATGACAATATGTAGCTGTTGAACTAAGTTCCAGAGGTAGCTGAATAAATCTGAAGAAGGCAAAGCTATCAGTCTTGGTCTGTAAGAGTAGTATTACCCAAATAAAATGTTATTCGCCAGGAACCCCCAAATTTCCATGGCTGGGAATCAGGTTCCCATTAGATCAGCTAAGTCAGAGGCACGAGTGCTGCTGACAGACACATTAAGAGCAGTGACACAAAAGGGTGCATATTTGCATGTATGATGTTGTCTTCAAGTAGGAGGGCAGAAATAGATACAACAGATACAAAAAACCTGCACAGTTTAGTTTTGAAGGAAAATAGTTCATTTGAAAGGTTTTCTGAAATAGCATCATTTTTATCGAGGTTATGTATCTGAAGTTCGCAGATTCCACATATCTGATATTTCGAAGTTATGTTCGAAACCATAGCTCAGCGTATTTCCCAAATAGCACAACACGCCGCCTCTCCCTGCCCCTCCTCCTCATTTAGGAGGAAAACCAACACACACCAATGTGGAACTCACTGCTGCAACCAGGGTTCTTCTACTGCCTCTTGGGAACAACAGCTGGAAAACACCTCATGTATTTTCACCCTACTTTTATGTGTCTTGAGGAACAATAGTTTCTCTTACGTCAACCCTATTACTGGGTAAGTTGTTGCATTGCAGGTCAGTACTGGGGCCAATATTATTCAATATATTCATTAACGATTTAGACGAGGGAATAGAGTGCACTATCAGCAAGTTTGCTGATGACACCAAGCTGGAGGGAGTGGCTGACACTGGAAGCTGTGCTGCCATCAGAGACCTGGACAGGCTGAGAGGTGGGTGGGGAATAACCTGATGAAATTTAACAAGGGCAAGTGTAGAGTCTTGAATCTGGGCAGGAACAACCCCAGGTTCCAGTGTAAGTTGGGGAATGACCTATTAGAGAGCAGCGTAGGGGAAAGGGACCTGGGGGTCCTGGGGACAGCAGGGTGACCATGAGCCAGCACTGGGCCCTTGTGGCCAGGAAGCCAATGGTACCTGGGGTGGGTTAGAAGGGGGTGGTCAGTAGGTCAGAGAGGTTCTCCTGCCCCTCTGCTCTGCCCTGGGGAGACCACACCTGGAATATTGTGTCCAGTTGTGGCCCCTCAGTTCCAGCAGGACAGGGAACTGCTGGAGAGAGTCCAGCGCAGCCACCAAGATGCTGAAGGGAGTGGAGCATCTCCCGTGTGAGGAAAGGCTGAGGGAGCTGGGGCTCTTTAGTTTGGAGGAGACTAAGGGGGGACTTTATTAATGTCTATAAGTATACAAAAGGTGAGTGCCATGAGGATGGAGCCAGGCTCTTCTCAGTGGCAAACAATGATAGGACAAGGGGTAATGGGATCAAGCTGGAACACAAGAGGTTTCACTTAAATTTGAGAAGAAACTTGTTCCTGGTGAGGGTGGCAGAGCCTGGCCCAGGCTGCCCAGGGGGTTGTGGAGTCTCCTTCTGTGCAGACATTCCAACCCGCCTGGACACCTTCCTGTGTAACCTCATCTGGGTGTTCCTGCTCCATGGGGGGATTGCACTGGATGAGCTTCTGAGGTCCCTTCGAATCCCAAACATACCGTGATACTGTGATACGTTTCCAGTTTCTCCCAGCTCAGGAAAAGCACTGCTCTGCTGTCACCAACACATATTATACATAACTGTATCTGCTGGGTAATTCAGTGATTCAAGGACACAAATAAGTAAGACCTGTTCCTAAATAGCAGCTAAAAATAGGCTAGAAGGGGAGAATATAATGAACCAGAGGAAGGGATTTACACCATCACTACCCAGACTACGAAACCATGATTTGCTAAGTCAGATCATGAAGGGAGAGCTGAGACGACAGCACCGACCAGCTTCGTGCAGCGAGATGCCATCTGATCGGTACGATGGGCACTCAGCATCACCTGCAAGGAACTGTAGAGAACATACCGGATTGTATCTTGTGCAGCTGGCAGGTGTAAGTAGGTTGAAATAATGCTTTAGATAAGAACAATGTAACAGACAAGATGTATTTAACAATGCAAAAGAGAATATATACACTTTAACTGATTCCAAAACTAAGATGTAAACTTATTGCAATATTGGGAAGCAGCTTGTTTAATCTCATCTGACATTATTAGGGGAGAATAAACTCCTTGTTGGCACATGGTCTTTCACTTGAACCCAAGACAGAAGCATTATCACAGACTTACTGTGTAGCAATAATCACCTCACATTATGACAGGCTTAGATAACGTAATGACAAAGTAAAACAAGGTTATGGCAGTGTTATGTTAGGGTCTTCTCTTGCCTAATGCATGAAGTAAGATTAGATGACATAGGACACGCGATTCATCCTATTGTCTAGGATTGTTATTTTAACAACGTTGTAAATCAAATTTAAGAAATTAAGGTAAGTGTTGTACTTCAAATTACGTGCTATAACCTCATCTCATCTATTAGGTATCTAATTATGGCTCATATGAACTGTAACTACATATGAGCCATGAGCGCCAGCACTGATTATAAGTACGTGTACTAACAACTAGAAACATTCAGCACTGTATGACCTAAAAAAAAAGGAGGGGAGGGAAGGGGAAGGGAATATATACTTTTTGTTTTACAACGCACAACTTTCACACTAAAATTGAAGGACTGATTTGCAGGAAAGGATCAAACCTATATTACTAATAATATGCAATAAAATTTATTTGGATATTAAAAAATAAAAAGCAGCAAAGCTCATTCCCCATCAGTGTTAGCACGGGAGGGAACAGTTCTTTCCAAGAGCCTAACTGTGGAATGGCAAATTGTTGAGAGAAACTTCTATTTCCAAGTAAAAGCCAGAAGAAAAATCTTATTTCTCTAATGTTGTGTTTCAAAAGAGATGAAGCGACACAGAATACTGTGTTTTCACATCTATTTTTCCCTGCCAATTCCTTCACTGTTTTAATCACAATGATCCAACTATGAATTCCCTTGCTGTGTTTCCAGCCCGCAGCTCACCCGTGTAACCGATAACCCCCACGCCTGCCGGGTGCTCTGTCCGCAGCCCTCGCGCTTCCCTCCCCAGCTCTAAACGCTTCGTCCTCCTGACAGCGTTTACTTGTGCTTCATTACCTCAGCAGCCACTAGAAATTAAATGCCTGGCTGTTTCTTAGAACTTCTTCCTTGGTGCAAAATAGATGGTGTTACGAGGACTGAAGGCGCCGTGTGCTTTCAAGAGGAATATTACTTGCAAACATATGTTTCGCTAAAAAATTAAAGTGCCAAAAATAATTCCAAACAGTCAATACTGGCAGCAGAAAGCTCAGGATGGAGATAATTTTACTAAAACTGCAAAGATATCCGATTTGGAAAAAATGAAACCCACAAAATTCCAAGCAGATGAGATATATTTAGTAACCATTACAAATATATAAGTCAATCATTTTCATACCGAACTGGCATTTCTGCTCATTTTAATATAGAGGCTATTGTAATTAATTGCTTATTATTATTAATACCACCACCACTAACTTGTGGAGCCTGCGTAGATGCAGTAAAGAGTGTGGTATTAGATTCCACTCCTGCATCATCGACGGAATTGTTAACTATGTTTGAATTACACAATATTTGAACATGATTTGTAAGCATCAAGTAAGCACAGTTCCTTTAAAAATGGATGGGCTATGGAATAAGCACATTAAAAATAAGGTTACTCATTAAAGCTGGGAAAAAGAACCCAGCAGCAGAAAAGAGCACGGTTTGACTTTTAGATTCCAGGTCAAGCCTATGAAATATATATTTTCTTACATAAGTTTAAGACATTTGCTATAGTGTTGATGGCATATGAAGATTTAAGATTATTAGTAATGCTACTTTCTAAAAAAGCAAATTCAAACCTTTTAAGTGGGAACCTTAGTAATCTTTCAGCTGTATTTCCATTATGTTGGGTTGTTTTGTGTGTGTGTTTTGTTTGTTGTGTTTTGGTTTGCTCTGTTTTAAATGGATATGGTACTTACTAGACTCATGGAACAGGAAACAACAAGGATTAGAAGCCTCATTTACACGTATTTTGGTACAACTGGGCCATCAAGCTCAAGCAAAACAGAGAGGTTGAATTACCCTTTTCTGATGTTCTATGATTCTCCAGTCTTTGTCTGTAGACAATATACACACATTGTGTAAGGAACCCAACTGGGAAACAGCTGGAGGAAGCTGGTTTTGTTTCCTTCTTTTGACAAATATTTGATTTAGAGTCCCATCTACACATATTACCAAAAAGCCCCGAGATAAAGCAAGTTGCACAGGCCAGTTTCCCGACTTCTGTGACCTGAGTTGGATCACTGGGTGTTATTCTGAGAAAAGTATTCAGAGCCCTCCGGGCAGAACAACTTCTGGTGAGAAATCATGGGATTTGAGCAGGTTGACACCAACACTGTGCTACACACTAATGTAATTACAACCAAATGCAATCATTTCTATTGCAGAATATGCAGTTCAGGTGTAATGAATGACACTCTGAAGCGGGAATTAAAAGTTGTCTGTACGCTGTCAGGGAGTTGATGACATTCAGTCCATTCCATACAAATTGCTATGAAGGCAGCATGCCCGGAACAGTCAGACACCAAAACACCCAACACAAAACTCCACAAAACACTCCAGTTGACTTTAAACATCTCCAGCAGACCAATATTTCTACAATGCTATCAAAATAATCCTTCAATTCAGCTGCTTATTTGGACTCAGATCCTGGCATTCTAAGGAGGATGTTTAGCCTTGAATGTTTGGGTACTTGCTGAAAATATTTCTTTGTTTGGTCATTTTATTCATTTTCATCTCATGCAAGGAACAGTTGGCAGTGAGAACGAACCAGCTGGGGTCAGGTGCTCAGGACAACAGATTTCTTTTTTCTCCCTAAGAGACAATTCCTGCGCTAGAATTGAAGGCTATTTATTTCTATCAGCCAAACTTAAACCAACATAAAATATTAACCTAGCAAATGAACGAAGCCGCAAGTTACCACCATGAGCTGGGCATGACTGGTGAGTCACAGTGAAAGGGAGAGCTGAGAAGGGAAAATTATGTGGAGAGAATAACAGAATCACACAGAATCACAGAATCAGCTGGGTTGGAAAAGCCCTCAGAGATCATCCAGTCCAACCCTTGGTCCAACTCCAGTCCATTGACTAGATCATGGCACTAAGTGCCATGTCCAATCTCAGTTTAAAAACCTCCAGGGCCGGTGAGTCCAGCACCTCCCTGGGCAGCCATTCCAATGCCTGACCACTCTCTGCACAGAATTGCTTTCTAATCTCCAGCCTCAATTTCCCCTGGCAGAGTTGAAGCCCATGGCCCCTTGTCCTATTGCTGACTGCCTGGGAGAAGAGCCCAATCCCCCCCTGGCTAGAACTGCCCTTCAGGTAGTTCTAGAGAGTGCTGAGCTCAGCTCTAAGCCTCCTCTTCTCCAGACTGAACAAGCCCAGCTCCCTCAGCCTCGCCCCATAGGGCTTGTGTTCCAGTCCCTTCCCCAGTCTTGTTGCTCTTCTCTGGACCCGCTCCAGCACTTCAGTATCTTTCCTGACATACATTCAGTCCCTCACAGGCCCTTTTTGGCCGCTGAAAGGCAAGGAGGTTTGTGTACATGCCTGTGTACAATTATAACAGCCCATCTTTGTTAGGGAACTTACCTAGTTAGTCACAGCTTCAACTACTGATTTGTACCTCCCCGCGGTAAGATTGCGCCCCTCGCACATCTGTTTACAGGGACTGATGGCAGCTTCCAAGTTTCCTGCTGCCCTCCAGAATACTAAGAACAGAAAAATCACACCTCGTCTCTCATCACTCCCCATTCAGCCCAAACAGTGAGATGTAAAGCTCTCCAGAACACCTCTTTAGTGGCTGGTAGATGAGTATTTTACACGTTAGGGTGAACAACAAAAAAGAACTCATAGAACTCTACCATTTCCCGGATGGCTTTGCCAAGTAATTTTTCTACATACATGCAGTACAAAGAGCCACTGAATAAAGAACCAAGGAAAACCCAACTGAATTACTTCAAAACATTCTTCAGAAAGAACACAACCCAACATTCACAGTCAAATGGAAGTTGGGTGCGGATTTTGAAGGACATTGAGAATCTCAGGAGCGACCCAGGGAATGATGGGGCTGCTGGTCTCGTGAGAGCGTGGCCAGACCTTGTGGGAGCCCAGCCCGCCCTCCTCTTCCTCCCACACTGCTCGGGGGTGTGCAAGGTAAATAAATGTACTAAATAAAGAGCGGCGTACTGGGTTACTGGTTTAGCCCTAGAAACCAAAGGAATTCTCATTTAATAAATGAGTGTGTGTGAGAGAACATAGAGAAGTCTACGGAGCAAAAAGCTCGCAAGGTCAGAAGTGCAGAATAAGTGCTCTCTTGCATTATTCATTGCTAAGCAGCAAGACCAATTCAAATGATTTTTCTTCTGCATAACATGTTCGCTTCTACAAATAATTGCTCTTTTTTCTTCTAGCTCAAACTTGCTTTCGAGTTACTTCATTCCTTTTTGTTCCCCGACTTCTTTTGTTCAAGTTCATTCTTTTCCACTTGATATCAGTTTTGTGCCTGCCACTGCTGCAGATTTTATTGTTAATAAGGAGTAAACACTCCAAGTAACAACGAAATCCATTCAGCGGTGCAGAACATCAGTAAGAGATAAATTATTTGCTTTATTATTTACTGGTCTAACTTGTACCGTTCATGAAGCTTTGTCTCATTACATTTCCAGTTTCCCAAAACTGATTCTATTTGTGTGTTGCATGGTTACTGTTGCACTGGATAGTGCTGCTTCATTCCGCTGTCTTCTTCCGTTCACAAACACCATTATAATCAAATCCTCTCTTCTCTATTTGGGACTGCACTAAGGGTTTTTATACAAATCAGGCAATCGTAAAGGCCTGTGTTTGTGTGGGTTATCTAGAAGCCAACACAGCTTACAAACCACTAAAAATAGAATGAGAAAGTTTTCTTTACACAGGGATTAAGTTTTGCAAAACTCATGTCAACTTAATTATCCTTTAGATACCCATTCTGTTATCCTAATTGGCTGGGATCAGGCTGAAAATTGAAACGGTAAGTGGAAGCAAACAAAGCGACAGGGTGGCTGAGAACACCTCCTTCCTTTGGAGAACCAGGCTGGAAATACCACCATGAGCATCCCCCCAGATTCAATGTATCCGCACATCAGGGTAAAGATCAAATATGCGTAGGAACGGTCATGAAGTAATGCAACTGAATGATCATTAATAGCTCTGTTTGTGCTCATGGTGACCTGAATCAAAGCCTACGAGGCAGAGGAGTTCAGTGTGGGTCTCTGCTGGTGGAAGCTGGACTGTAATACTGAAACTCAAGGCTTCTTAGGATATTTCTGATTATAGGTTTGATCCAGCTTCCACTGAAGGCAAGCTAATTGGCTCTTACAGAAAAAAATAACAGTAAAAAATGGATTTTTAAAGCAGTAGAAGATCATAAAAATAGCACTTTTAATGAGTCAATGTGTTAAATATTTCAAAGAAGCTTTGCCTCGCTGTCCAATGGATTGTTACCCTATTAGCAACATTTTCTGAGAGGCAGTTTCTTTGTTACCTTAATAAATGTTGAAAAATAACTCTTTTAGTGCCTCTTCTATTTATGACTCACTCAGAAGAACACAAGTGACTCATGCTGTCAAATTACAAGTTATTACTTTAGAAAATGAGTTTTTCCCCTTCCTTTTGGATAAAATATGACAACTTTCACTATTTTGTTACTAAGGACCATTTCTTACTATTTATCAGGTTCTCAGAGCTCTGTTTTCTAAGTAAAGCGTATGCCACAAAAGACAAAAGCATCTCCCACCTCTTGTCTCTTTCAAAGGTGAATACATTTGATACAGAAGAACTACTTAAAACTAGTTCCAGAACTTCAGAGGTTGTTTATCAGTAAATTGTATTTCAGTCATGAGATTTTATCTTGACAATTCTGGGGTTTTTTTGTTTTTTTTTTTTTTTTTTTTGTTTTTTTTTGTTTTTTTTAAGGTGATTGCTGTAAGCTATTAATGTGTGTTGGTCTATAATTACTGGGATAGGATTGTTACCGGCCAAGGCTCAAGTCCTCTGTTGTGGTGATTCCTGGCCTGGCTCTCCAGGAAGGTTCCGTGGTGCCTTCACACACAATGAGGGGATGTCCCGGGTGGGCAGCAGCTTGCACAGCTGCCTCAGAGAACATGGTGAAGCTTTTTGCTTCTTAATACCTTAGGCCATCCCTCTGGTTTTCTCCCCACCTCCTGTTTTTTCCCCATGATGAAAGCAGAACATTCCACACACAAAAGGATCTACATAATTTCTGTACTCTGCATATTATAGTGTCTCATGGCTTTGTTACTGCACATGTGCCTGGTGATTCTAGAAATCCCGAAAGCACAGGTCCCGAAAGCCCTGCTCACTTGCTCTCATGTGAGGAAGCTGTTGCATCCTGATGATTTTCTCTGATTATTATCCCAAATGAGGCCCAACACTGGCTGGTGCCCATTTCACTTCAGTGCTGAGATCATCACTGCAGCATCCTTTTACTAAATGGCATTTCCCCCTGCTCAAAAATCCTATTGTATTTCCCTGTTGCCTGCTCCCTTCCCTCTTAGCGGATCACTCTGGAGGACACCCCCCCAAACGATCTGCTGTGAAGAGCGGTTAACATTGGAATAAAAACCAAACCAACCAACCAACAAATAAATAAATCCACACATCTCTGGAAGCTCTTATGTAACCTTGTCCTTATCTACAGGACATCCATGATGACAAGATCCAGAAATTGCCTATGCATGGGCTCCCTAATACTAGAGTATGTGCATCTCTCACAGAATCCCCGGATGTCAGGGGTTGGAAGGGCCCTGGAAAGCTCATCCAGTGCAATCCCCCCATGGAGCAGGAACACCCAGATGAGGTTACACAGGAAGGTGTCCAGGCGGGTTGGAATGTCTGCACAGAAGGAGACTCCACAACCTCCCTGGGCAGCCTGGGCCAGGCTCTGCCACCCTCACTGAGAAGAAGTTTCTTCTCACCTTTCAGTGGAACCTCCTGTGTTCCAGTTTGCACCCATTGCCCCTTGTCCTGTCACTGGTTGTCACCCAGAAGAGCCTGGCTCCATCCTCCTGACACTCCCCCTTTCCATATTGATCCCCAGGAATGAGTCCCCCCTCAGTCTCCTCTTGTCCAGCTCCAGAGCCCCAGCTCCCTCAGCCTTTCCTCACACGGGAGATGCTCCACTCCCTGCAGCATCTTGGTGGCTGCGCTGGACTCTCTCCAGCAGTTCCCTGTCCTGCTGGAACTGAGGGGCCACAACTGGACACAATACTCCAGATGGGGTCTCACCAGGGCGGAGTAGAGGGGAAGGAGAACCTCTCTCAATCTACTAACCACCCCCCTTGTAGTACACCCCAGGTCCCATTGGCCTTCCTGGCCACAAGGGCCCAGTGCTGGCTCATGGTCACCCTGCTGTCCCCAGGACCCCCAGGTCCCTTTCCCTTATGCTGCTCTCTAATAGGTCATTCCCCAACTTACACTGGAACCTGGGGTTGTTCCTGCCCAGATTCAAGACTCTACACTTGCCCTTGTTCTATTTCATCACATTTTTCCCCGCCCAGCTCTCCAGCCTGTCCAGGTCTCTGGATGGCAGCACAGCTTCCAGTGTCAGCCACTCCTCCCAGTATTAACTCAGGTTAATATTTCCAGTTCCTAGAAGACTCTGTCTCTCTCACGAATGAACAGCCATCATTCCCTAGGGGAGCGCATCTTTCTAGGGGAAAAGCTGCAAGTCCGCGTCATTGTTATCCTCTGATCTTCAGAATTGCAGATGGAGTGATCCTGATCTTCCCTGGGTAAAGAGCAAAGACAGATCCCAGCAGGACTCCCTGCCGTGTGTTTTCTAGGCCCTGTCACTTGGCCCTACGTTGCCATCCATCGATCGGGGGCTTTGGAAAGCAAAACGACCACTCCTTGGCTCAAACATCTTCCACACCGGGATATTCCCTTTGAAACGGCTGCAGTTCAGACCTCACCACTGAATTCTGCCTGAGCCGCCTGCTGTCTGTTCTCACATGCATCCTCTGCCAAAAGCAACATTCAGAGAACTATTATTCTTCCTGCTATGCCCATCATAATCCTCGCTTTAAAGCCTTTTCTCCTTTAAATCCATCAAGCTTATTGCCTCTGATTCGTTCTTATGTTCATAGAGAACAGAGTCAAGTCCTTCATTTGATTCTTCATTACATTTCCTCTCAATATGTCTTAATGTTTCTTAGCTGCCCCCTCCTCCCCTTCATAGGTCAAAATTCAGCCTTGTTGGAAATAGAAATAGCTTAGAATTCAAGCAGCTATGCTAATTTTTCTTTACAGATTTCTTGTCTATATTCTGTTTCTGCTACTTTCAGCCCATTTGGTATTTCCTTTATTCCTTCTGCTGCTTCCCCTAGAAAATCCAAAGCGCCGTACAGCATCAGTGACATTAGAAGTCACAGTGCTGTCCATAACCCCGTCCCAGCTTTGGGTGCTGCGGGTCGGGGTTCAGAACAGACTCGCTCTGATGCTGTAGCAGGAGCACAGACACCAGCTGAACAACAAGGTGAGCTCAGCTCCGCCGTACAAGTGAAAAACACTGCACCCCGACTCCACGGAGGTCCCTCTCTTTTCCTTGGGAAGGATGGTGCAGAATAAATGCCTCTTCAAATCCCAGGCCTTTCTTTAGGCTGATATCAAGATATCTGGCGTACGCGAAGCAGCTGCTTACTAGGAGGGTAACGAGGAAAAGACAATCAGCAGCACTAGATCAGCCTCTTGTTCGATATCAAAATTTGCCATTAAAGTGTTCTGAACACAGAGATACGTGCAGGTACCGTGCAACTACCACACCCACTGGAACACCTGCATTGGTGTATTATTTAGAAATAAAGCAATGGAACATTAAGTCGCTTAAGATTTTTTTTCCCATGGTCTGCACTAGAAGGTGGTTGTCAGCAATGAGAATAACTCCCAAAAGTAACAGAATTCTAACACCAAAGGTGAATGTTTGGGACTACAGCTTCACATCACCTCAGTTTTGCTCGGTAAGAAACCACTCCCTTACGAAAAATGGAGTTAAAGAAAGTGAATAAAAGGTCACAACAGTGACACCTACATGTCCATAAGCACAACAGTTTGAAAACAAACTTGTTTATGTGAAGAGCAAAAGTACAAGGTGTAGTCCTTTGGATTAAGCAGAATGGCAACGGCACTTTAAAACATCACATGGCAACTAAGAGGAGAGAACTCGGCAAAAATGAATGATTGGGTGAATTATAAACATGGATGCAACGTCTGCTAGATGGAAAATACCAACTGCAGCTTGCAATCCATTTAGTAATTACGGCAAAACAGACCCCAAAGCACTGAAACAGACACAGCGCGCTGAGCAGAGAAACAAGATGCTGTGCTGAATTGCAAAGACATTATAAATTGTAGGAAATAGTTTATTAATGCAAAAAGCTCTGGAGCAGGCCGGCCACAGTGGTAAACACGGTACCTCTAATAAAAATGCCTCTGAAGATAGAAAGGACAAGTAGTAAGAGGGAAAATCTGGAAAATGGTACTAGGTTTACTGTTGGTAAATTCACAGCTCAAATCCAACTATGATACATATGAATTAAGGAGAAAAATCAGTTTCCCATTCTTGTTTTAGTTTTGCAAGCTATCTTGTGCCTAAGTTATACAGAGAAGTGGTCGCATGGAAGTTAAAAGTGAACCCAGATTCATTCAAACTGAAAGTAAAGCAGAAGTTTCTGAGTTTTGCCAATGAAACAAATAACAAATGCAAGATGTAATGTCACCTGAAGACCTTAAGTCAGATAACCATTGCTTACTAAATGCCTTTTTTCCAGCTTAAAAGTTGGTGCATTTCTTAGGAGAGGAAAGCAGAGGGCCTGTGTCATGGGGAAGATCAGACTGGATTGTAAGACCAGCCATGACCTTAAACTTGTAACTGAGATGACAAAGAGCTGAAAAGGAATGGTTTTAATCATATCACCAATACTAGACAGACAAACATAGGTACTTAAAGCTAAATACATGAATAAACTTCCATTTGCCTTACCAGGAAAGCCACTTAAAAGAAGAGGAATGAATTTGAGAGCACATACCTTGCCTGCCAACCAACCACTGTGTCCAGGACTTCTCCAAGCCGAGCTCCATGCACCATATCAACGTTTATCTGTGCAACCTGTGTACTTAAAGCCAACAGTTAGGCTTCTAGGGGTTGTTCAGTGGCTGGGATGTCCCTGGTTGCTGCACTGGGATAGCAGAAGGCACCCTGTGCTCCTGTGCTGCTACTGCTTCCTCAAAACAACACAAACAATAAGACTTTACCTTCAAGATTTACTTTAAAATGATTTTTTCCCCTAAAGGCTCTCATTCATGAGCTTCATTTGCGCTCAGCTTGTTACAAACACAACAGTAGGCCGGACTTTCTGATAAATGTGGATATATATTAACAAAACTGGCCAAGGAAATCACCACATCTTCCCTGTACACCCCGACGCTGCCTCCAGCACTACAGGTGATTTCAGAAATCCCCGGAGGATGTTTCTGAGTGACTGACATGCAGGTGCTGTATGAATGCATATATCAGCAACCAACAGCAAATCTGCAAGTAAACACAGTGATTAGGGAAGATGCTAGAATAACACCTGTAAAACTCAAATTCGTCATACAGAGAACAAAAGTCAGCAAACATGCTGCTAGAATATCCTCTTCTTAAGTACTACACAATAATCCTGGCTCCTAATCACACACACTCTTAAAGGAAAAGGTTGGCTCAATGTTTTATTCATTATCTGCCCTGCTTTTTAAGGGGGGAGATAGTGATGATGCTGCATTTGGGATGTTCTATCAGAGAGCAGATTGCCTTGAAGACCAGTATTAACCTAGACTGGCCAGTGTGATTAAGTCCTTGCAAGTGGTGACAGGCAGGAAGTTTCTGGATGCAGCAAGACAACCTAGAACAGCAACCAGGCTCTTTATCCCCGGCCCGGGCGGGTGAGAACCAGCCCCGCTGTTACCAGCGAGTGTCCCGGGGAGCAATCTGAGCCACTTCACCAAAACCCACGAGATTGACACAGGTTATCGTTCCGCACTTCTGCTCAGAGACACGCACAGCACCCCAGGCCAGCTTTATTTGGTACGGAACGCTGTTTCAGACGTGGTACCAGCGCTCTAATGAGTACTCTTATTTTTTCTGTTACATTTCAGTATGATATTATTCAGTCTGATTCGGGATGCTAATAATATATGTTTCCCTAGTGGTTCCTCCTCCCCCACTGTTTGTAAACCCGGCATCTCCTTCCCCTTCGGGGACAAATTCCCTCCATGCAGATCCCACGACTGGGATTTCAGGATAATTTCTTTCAAATATAAAATTTCCTCTTCTTTCCTAATCTTGGCGGATGGCAATTGCTGAACACAACTGTACCTTTTAGATGACTTATCACATTCAAGTCTGCGACACCCCAGGCTCACAAGGGTTTAAAAAACCCCCTGAAATACATGGTAAGACTTCCCTCCTCCATCCCCTAGAACTTTTTTAAAAGAAAGAAGTGGTTAAAATGAGGCAGAGGAAGGTTTTGTACCACAAATACCTTTGTGCCTTGGCAGGGCCTGCCCGGCCCAGGCCCCGCGGCCGCCTCCCCTCAGCGCGGGAGCCCCTCGGGTTGTGTTGGCTTCTGTTGTCTGAGGGGAAAAAAGTCTTGAAATTGCATTTTCAGCACAAGTATTTGCAATTGTGAAAAGCAATGCTGTTCCCTGAGCACATCCCGTGGTTTCTATCTAACACAAGCGCTCCCAGCAACACAGTTTGGGTCACAGAGCCCTCCTGGTTGCGTGTTCAGAGATGGAAAGCCAGGGCTGCAAGGACAGCCCGAGCTGTTTTTCCAGTGATTTCACTACTCACAGATCAGGTTTGCTTGTTTCACAGGTTTCGGAGCTCCAGTCAGCCCAGCAGAAAGAAAAACCTTTTGCCCAAGAACCAACATGATGTGGTAAACCTGCCACTAAATCCTGATTCTACGAACAATCGCAAAGCTCCTGCTGAATCCGAAAGGACCAAGGTTTGGGTCTGAGTGCAGGGCTGTTTGGTTACTTAATAACCTTAAAAAGACAATTAAACTCACATGAGACCTGTGTAATTACACACATTCCCAGCAGCCCCTCTCCCATCACTCAGGAACTGAGTGAACTGAGGAAAAACTCAGCATTTAATGCCAAAAACTCAAACCTCAGCTTAATCATTTTAAAATAAACACATAAAATTCGATCTCTACATTGGCAGCGACACGCTCAGAGAAATTTCTGTCCTCCAGTGCCACCCACCCAGTCACCCAATAGACCATCAAGCTCCTGAAGGCAAGAGCCTCCCTACTGAACCGCACCAGCTCCTGATTCATACATTTATTTCTCTTAAACGCCCCTCTAGCTCAAGCTTGGGGCAGCTCACACTTCATTAAAGACCTGAAATAAACAGGGGGCATTTGCCAAAGTGCTCTCACCACCTGGAACAATTCATTTCTCAGGACAATCAGTGCCAGACTGGTAGGCTGCATGGGAAGGAGAAGGAATAGGAGAGTAAAAACTTTCTTGTAAGTGTTTCTGAAATGTTTATAACAGTAGCACTGAGATACTCGTAACGCTTTCATTTCTTTCTGAAAGGAGCTGGAGAAGGATGACATCTTTCCTTATAAAACGCAAATGAACCAAGTGGGAAGTCTGAACACACCTGGAAAATAAAGAGCTGCTTCCTCAGCCAACACCGACTTCAGGAGGAACTGAAGATGCTTAGTGAAAGCCGGGAAAAGGCCCTGACAACAAATACTCGATGAAAAATTGTCAAAATATTTAAAAACATTACAGAATCAACAAAAGTGAAAATTATCAATTTAGAAATCATGTCTGCAAATACTATGGGGCTTTAAAATGTGAAGTACAAATAACACAGTCTAGTGCCAAATCCTGAATAGCCAAGACAAGAAAGTTCATCAACAGCATACTGAGGAATCTTACAAAGCTTTATTAAATAATACAGATACAAATGATTATTATTTACATCCAAATTGTCAACTTTAAGTAGTACTAGCACGTAAGGCACCTCTTCTCCAAAATTAGCCAATAACTTACACAAGACTCAATACAATGACATGTAACAATGCTGCCTGAAACCAAAACTGTACGCCATAAACTGTCTGTGTTCCATTCCTTTATTTGCCATGAGATATTTTGGATGACATGTTTTGTTCTTTGAAACAGAACAATTGCCATCACCTTCACTATGGTCCTTAGGAGAGCTCAGACAGCCTGAATATTATTCACAGTTACAACTGTGATACTCGTTATATGTAAACAAAGCCCTTATCTGATAGCTGCAAAATCCTGCTTACGGATTGAAATTACTGTGATTACAATTACAATCCTCAAAGTAAAGGATTCCCACTGAGATACTTTTTTCCTGTTCTCAGGGCAGTACTTTAGGATTAAGAATTGTAACCAAGTTTTTTTTTTCTCATCTGTTTAAAATTAATTTGGAAAAAAAATTCTTCAAGTCAGCATCTTGTTTAGAAAGCAAAACTCTTTTGAGCACACAGTGATCAGCTGCCTGGTCTAGCACAGCACTCGATGTACCCAGAACTGTGCATTTCATACCTGTGTGTCTTAAGACAGTCAAGAAGAAAACAAAACAGTCAACCAAAACTCCTCCACATTAATACTTCCACAATTAAATGCTACGTGGTGTTTTACAGAATCACAAATGAGAATTATTAGTTGAATATAGTGGTACAAACATTCCAGAGTCTGGTCATACCAGTGGTATCTTACTGCATAGTTTAACTCCAGATTCTGGGGGTGGCTGGATCAGCTGGTACCCGAATACACCAGGGACAAGGCCACTCATCCCAAGTGTGAAATCAGCCACTTATTTCCAGTGCAGCAGGTGACAAGTGGTAATAAAAGGAGGCTCAGTTTCTATTGAGGTACTTCTGTACGCAAAACGACCTATATAAATGTATTATATTTATATCAGAACACAGGTAAGGTAATTACCTTTAATTAGAAATATTTACTACCAGAAGAGAGGTCCTCTTCAAAGGCACAGGCTTCACATTCCCAGTCCAAAAGAAAGTGCTTACAGTAACACAAAGGGAACGCTGCAGCTGTACCCAAAGGAGGCTGCGCTAAGACACTTACGTTCTTCTTTTTTGTTGCCGTTGTAAAAAACTCCAAATTACTCACAGTTGTTCCAGCATTCCTGATGTTAAAACAGCAAACGATGGGGATGAATCACATTGTAAGGCTAAACAGAAGGACACTTATCAGTGCAGAGCATTCCTGAGACTTGGGAACTCACAAGAAAAAAATAGCTCTTGGAAATATGCAATCCTCCATATTTTTGGCTCATGTTTGACTTGTTTTTCCCTTTTTAAAAAAGAAGTTCATTAACAAGAAAGTTAATTTTTACAAAAGTAAAGAAAAGCTTTTCTCACTATCACTTTGACATAACATCTAATTGCTTGAATAGTGCAAGAAAGCCAGCTTAGCGTAAACACTGCTTTTTGTGCAGCCATCCCTGTCAGCTGAGCATAAAACAACAGGGAAAACAAGTTTTAGAGAACTGAAACACTAACATGAAAAAAAACTCAATAATAATCTAAGAGCTCTAAATACATATAAAAAAAAATTAAGCTAGTTACATTCAAGACTTGAATTCTATTGAAACTGTGAAAGTTCTTAAATTTGCTATTGTTAAAGGCACTGCTATTTTTTTTTTAATTTTCCAGCATGAAGACGAGTCCCGCTGCCTCTAACATGAACCATAATCAGTGCTCCAGAGCGTGGATGAGGGGCTGGTTCTCCTGCTGGTGGGCTGAGGGCTGAAGGAAAGTGTAGGTGATGCAGAGAAACCTACAGCACAGGGGAAAAGGAAAGAGAAAATCATCCTCAGAAATGGTGGAGAAGGAAGAAACAAATCACTGCTGGAACACCTGGCAAGGGAGTCTAATGAGCCATTCCAAGAAAAAGAAGCCCTTTAGCTTATTGCCTGTTGAAATGACACCTTATAAGTACTAAAATTTTAAAGGTCTTCCTATTATGGGCTTTAATTAAAGAATTGAGTCTGAGGGGGGCAGAGCACATTTGAACTCAGCAAGTAACTTTCAGTTTGAGTTTGACTTATCTCAGATGTGGTTTTACAGATAGGACTGCAGCTCACTCTAACTTAGGTACATCTGTAACCATGTGAATTTTGGTTTAATAGCTGCTAATGACAGACCTCCCATTCAGTCAGGCAGAAAGGGACCTGGGGGACTAATGGACAGGAAGCTCAACATGAGCCACCAGTGTGCCCAGGTGGTCAAGAAGGCCAATGGTGTCCTGTCCTGGATCCAAACCAGTGTGGTCAGCAGGCCAAGGGCAGTGACCCTTCCCCTGTGCTCTGCATTGGGGAGGCCACACCTGCAGTATTGTGTTCAGTTCTGGGCCCCTCAGGTCAGGAAAGAGATTGAAGTGCTGGAGCGGGTCCAGAGAAGAGCAACAAGACTGGGGAAGGGACTGGAACACAAGCCCTATGGGGAGAGGCTGAGGGAGCTGGGCTTGTTTAGTCTGGAGAAGAGGAGGCTTAGAGCTGAGCTCAGCACTCTCTAGAACTACCTGAAGGGCAGTTCTAGCCAGGTGGGGATTGGGCTCTTCTCCCAGGCATCAGCAATAGGACAAGGGGCCATGGGCTGCAACTCTGCCAGGGGAAATTGAGGCTGGAGATGAGAAAGCAATTCTGTGCAGAGAGTGGTCAGGCATTGGAATGGCTGCCCAGGGAGGTGCTGGACTCACCGGCCCTGGAGGTTTTTAAACTGAGACTGGACATGGCACTTAGTGCCATGATCTAGTCAATGGACTGGAGTTGGACCAAGGGTTGGACTGGATGATCTCTGAGGGCTTTTCCGACCCAGTCAATTCTGTGATTCTGTGTGATTCTGTGTAAAGGAGTATTTTTTGCATATTTCTGAAAGAGTTTGATTCCACAGCACTGCAAATAGGTAAAATTCATTCGTAACAGGGTAAGAGCTGCTTACTGTTCTGGGTGTGTTGAGGAGTTGTCCTTGGGGTAAACGCTGGATAACTGTGCTGTTCCTTCGGTGAGAAAACTGCATGATAGGCTGCAAGATATTGTGGGGGAAAAAAATCATTTCACAAAGAAATTATTCCTTTAGATCTTACAGCTAATGCATTGTAAGAAGTTATGAAAAAAACAACTTCTTCAATCTTTCGTTCTCTTACCTATAATCATAAAAGCTGTCCCTGCTAATAGTGCAAAAAGCGTGAAGAACATGACTTGGTAAGAAGCAAGAAAGTGCTGGATGAGACTGGCTCCATCTGTAGAACCGATGAAGAGGAGACAATATTGTGTTAAAGAGCATCTTCTTCAATCTGCTTTAAGAGTTAATAGTTCTTAACTCAAACTGAAACAGCCAAAAGAAGGTTTTTATTTATAGCAAATAAGTGTATTCAACTTGGATAATACAACTTCAATTCTAGTGACTATTTTCAGTGCAGTCTTCAAAATCTGCCAATAACAGTTTAAGACATTGATACACAAATGTCTTAAGTGTGTTCTTTACTTTCTCAGCCCCCAAATGCTCACCTTTTTTCAAAATAACACTACATGCTTGAGAGTAAATAAAAGCAGAGCAAACCAAACTACTTCCAGACACTTTAGCACTGGGATATTGATGCCAACTTCAGTGTATTTTGGGCTGGCCCGAAAGGAAACCATGTTCAGCTTCAGTCACAGTGAGCAATTACATCATGTCTCCTGGTCACAGGAGCAGCTTCCACGTCCATGGTAACGTTAGCTGCCAGCTCAGATTTTAACACATCAAATTTTAAAACGTCTTGAACACGAACAGAAGTTAGAGGTTTATTTTGGCACATGAAGTCTAGAGAAAAACTTACGTCCCACTGATGCACTGGTTCTGTCTGTCAAGTAAATCACAGTCACTGGGATAGTGATAGACTGGTCAGTCAGAGGACTAGAGACACTCAGAGTGGTTGATAAGGGTCCCTGGCTTGAAAGTCTTGGATCAGCCAGACTGACGGTGTAGACCACGTAACTGGGCAGCCCGTAGGATTTCTCCTTCTCAAACACCTTCACGGTTGGTGACCCACATTTCACCTGCCGAGGGAAAAAAACAACCTGAACTAGACTGCTTGAGAGAGCAGAGCGCATCTCCATCTTCCAAAGCACCTCCGGGACAATCAACATGGCAAAGGTGACACGGCGTGCCTCGGGCTAGAGTTCAAAACGCTTTCGCGTGTGTTGGGCTACTTCCCAGCAATAGACTCACCTCCAGGGTATCAAGAATTTCAGTGGCACCAAATATTTTCACATCAGAGCTTGTGTAACGGTTACTTAACACCATTTCCGTCTGGTCAGCGTAAAGCCCGGGGCTGAACGGCACCTCAGCGCTGATCTGCTCCCCGGAGGAGCCTTGGACTGAAGCCGTTACGCTGAGGGTGGCTTTGCTCGTGCTGAGATGCTTCAGCTGCTTGTCAGTGAGCCTGTGCATGGTGATGGAACAGGTGTAATGTCCTACAAAAACAAATGCAGGTGGACTGTGAATTGCTCATCTTTATTGTTTTTTTATCCGTGCAGAGCGAAGTTTCGGTGGCATCTTCAAAGAAGAGCTAAAAAGGTGGTGGAATTCAAACGGCAAGCTCAGGAACGTGCAGAAGAATGGGAGAGCGTGTCTGCTGGTCCAAGCATCGCAATCCCAGCACTAAAACAACACATGATATTTCTTGTCCCAAACTAAACATCACAAAAAAACCCCTACAATGGCAGTTTCCAGTCACATTTTATTATACTATGCCAGCGAGACTCAGTTCTACATAGAACACAACATTTATGCTAATATTGATAGAAAAACTTTACTGAAACAAAATTTAACATCTTATTTCATACTCTCTTCACCTCATGTTAAAAGTTGCAGTCAGCTAACATCACCATCATCCATTCTGCGGAGACATGCTTTATTATTTATGGAAGCTTCTTTAAAGGTTAGATATTTACCAGCTTTCTAGTGTCTTATGGGACCTATTTGTCTATCAGTAGCAGTAAAGACAGTAAAAAGCTCCCTGGGTCTGGAAGATTCAGAACATAAGTAAAAGCAGAATTTGCTCAATACACGTTTTCCCCTTAGTTTCTTTCCCTAATGAAGTAACAGAGGCAGCCACTATTATGCAAAGTATAATAGTGTTGTATACAACGGGCATGGGGACTAATCTAACTGATGTTATTTCCATACAGCTCATGGTGCTTTGGTTCTTCTGAAGATCATGTTACAGTTATGAAACACTAACACATGCTGTAGACTTTCACACTTTTATTTCCACTTCCACAGTCTCCGGTAATCTCCCCTTCTTTGAAGTCCCAGCTCATCTTTTGCATATACATAAGAATTCATTAGAAATTTCATTAGAAATTACAGCACTCCGGTTGCAGAGGGAAGTTTGAAGGCATGATAAATTCCAGAAATGTTTAAATTGCAGAAGAGTTGAGGAGGTGTGGTCTGGACAATAGAGTAGTCGAGGTGGGTTGCAAACTGGCTTAAGGAGAGAAGCCAGAGAGTGGTAATCAATGGGGCAGAATCCAGTTGAGGCCAGTATCTAGAGCAGTGCCTCAGGGGGCAGTGCTGGCGCCGGTATTATTCAATATATTCATTAACGATTTAGATGAGGTAATTGAGTGCACTATCAGCAAGTTTGCTGATGACACCAAGCTGGAGGGAGTGGCTGACACTGGAAGCTGTGCTGCCATCAGAGACCTGGACAGGCGGAGAGTTGGGTGGGGAATAACCTGACGAAATTTAACAAGGGCAAGTGTAGAGTCCTGCATCTGGGCAGGAACAACCCCAGGTTCCAGTGTAAGTTGGGGAATGACCTATTAGAGAGCAGCGTAGGGGAAAGGGACCTGGGGGTCCTGGGGACAGCAGGGTGACCATGAGCCAGCACTGGGCCCTTGTGGCCAGGAAGCCAATGGTACCTGGGGTGGGTTAGAAGGGGGGGGATTAGTAGATCGAGAGAGGTCCTCCTTCCCCTCTACTCTGCCCTGGTGAAACCCCATCTGGAGTATTGTGTCCAGTTGTGGCCCCTCAGTTCCAGCAGGACAGGGAACTGCTGGAGAGAATCCAGCGTAGGGCAACAAGATGCTGAAGGGAGTGGAGCATCTCCCTTATGAAGAAAGGCTGAGGGAGCTGGGGCTCTTTAGTTTGGAGAAGAGGAGGCTAAGGGGGGACCCTATTAATGTCTATAAATATATAAAATGTGAGTGCCATGAGGATGGAGCCAGGCTCTTCTCGGTGGCAAACAATGATAGGACAAGGGGTAATGGGATCAAGCTGGAACACAAGAGGTTCCACTTAAATTTGAGAAGAAACTTCTTCTCAGTGAGGGTGGCAGAGCCTGGCCCAGGCTGCCCAGGGGGTTGTGGAGTCTCCTTCGCTGGAGACATTCAAAACCCACCTGGACATATTCCTGTGTGACCTCACCTGGGCGTTTCTGCTCTGGCAGGGGGATTGGACTAGATGATCTCCTGAGGTCCCTTCCAGTCCCAAATATACTGTGATACTGTGAACTTTCACCAGACTTTTGCATTTATGCGACTTCCCTCATTTCAGTCCCAGAGGTTAGCTATGCTGCAACAGCTGCAGTGGCTTTTGAAAGGCCAGCGTCACGCACAAAGAATAGTTGACTCTGTAGAGCACAACTGGGTGAACTCTCAAGATCCTTGGTAAGCAGACAGTAAAACTGTTGATTGCTTTTCTTATTCTGAGTCTTAACTTGCACTGCATTTCGGTGCATGGTGAAGGCACTGATGTATGGCCAGAAAACACCTATAAGAGCCACTGGGTGTTTACAGCTGCAGAGATACCCAGTTTTAGAAGGTTTGTCACCTGAGCACTTATTTGTAGCAGCTGAAGGTGGAAGTGTTTTGCTTCCACAGCTTCACAAACACCGGGCCTGATTTTCTTTTCTAAATTAAGCTATACACAAGGCAATCTATTTTTGCACAGTTCAGCTGCAGTAAAAGGTGGCAGCCGCCAGCAATAATGTGTGACCCCAGCATATTATGTCCACATTCTGCACCAACATCACTTCTGTCTCAGGGTCCCATGGACTGTCTATATACCTACAAATACACAAGCAGGAACTGGCAAAATTAGGAACTACATTTGTGGTCAAAACCCACAAAGTTTGTTTCTTCCCCAAGCAAATTAATGCTTCAGAGTTTCTTTCTGATTTACTACTACAACTCTGAAAAATACATGACATGGGCTGCTGGTGATTTCTGGCTTTATCTGAAGGCAAAAAAAAGGCTTTGTCATAGTCAGAAAAGCCTGGAGTTAAAGGAGAGTCCACGTTCCCAGCTCCCTGAAGCCCAAGATCCTACAGAGCAAAGCTCAGCGGCTTCCAAAGGAAATCTGCTGGGCCAAGGGCGTTGGGATTAAACCACAGCAAGTGCAAAGTGTCCACCTGGAGTGTGGCATCTCATCTCATCCTACCTGAAACTGCGTCAAATCCGGGCTCTGCTATAAAGATCTCACGTGCTGGGAAGTCAAATCCGTCATGGTTAAAATCTAGATGGCAATTGATAATGGACTGTGGCTGTAATTCAGCAATGGCTTCAATCTGAGCAGGCAAGCACTCCCCTAAGGAGAAGAAAAGAAGTAATTCATCTCTAAAGTAATTAATTAGAAAACGATAACTAATTATTTTAATTAATTAATTAAAAGCAAAAGCACGGCTTGAAATATCGGATTGTTCTGCCACCTTCTGAAACAAGTTTCACAAGGTTATGATGATCCTCCACCAGCTGGAAATCACAGACAGCTGCTCCTACCTCAGCTCTGAGCCCAAAGAGACGGCAAATGAACATTTTATATGTTGTGGGGTTTTTTGACAGCAATAATTTATTTACAGGAAAGAATGAACTAAAGAGAATTTTCAGCTCAGATGTGTCTGTTGAATAAATGATATGATCCTGGGAGCCTCCATTTATATTTTAGTATCTGGCAAGATGTTTTTTTTTGTAGGCTAATAATTTACATAAGGCACAACAAAATTCTATTTGAACAAGTGCTAAATGTCAAGCAAAAACCTAAAAGGAACCATAATCAAGCAAAATATAGCTTATTAAATAGGGGACACAATATGATGCCTCATCTCTGTATTGATTCAAAATACTGATAACTTCTGTGAAAGACTTAAGGATGGTAACTAAACACTCTCAGCAAGAAAAATACTAACTTCAAGAAGGCAATTGGAATTAAATATATAAACAATCAGCTGATTGCTTCTTAATTGGTTTCTGAGATGGTCAAATATGACACCTCTGTTATCTACCAACTTTAATAGTTGTGAAATCCTAATAGTGCCCCAGAACACCCTCCAAATTCTGTAATGTGGCCCTAAGACTCTTTTAGAGCTCCTGGGATCCCTGAAAGGGATCGGAGGTTCACAGAAACCTCACTACACCAGCTTCACAGACCCTTAAAAACAAGCGCAAATCACCTATTGTGAATACACACCATGTGATAAACAATTAGCATCAAGATTTTCTTTCATCATACCTTTCAAATTTTTCTTTCTTTCCCCAATAGAAATGATCACTTTGGAGGCTGAAACTCCTTGTAAGCTGGTTTTCCCTCCACTCACATGTGTTGCCGTCGTCCTCTGAGGTACATTAATCACTATCTGAAAAAAGGATGAAGTACATTGCTAAGAAAAACTGTTTAACAAATAAAGGCAAAAGCAGACTGGACTGTATATGCACACATCCTTGTGTGTATAACAGAAGACTCCAAGAGGTTGGGTTTATAAAAAAACCCTTCATTTCTCTAAGTTGGAAAACTGCCTTTCAAGGCAATTTAAGCCAGTAAAGATGGTTTGCAGACAGTAAAACTGTTGATTGCTTTTCTTATTCCTAGTCTTAACTTGCACTGTATTTCGGTGCACGGTGAAGGCACTGATGTATGGCCAGAAAACACCTATAAGAGCCACTGGGTGTTTACAGCTGCAGAGATACCCAGTTTTAGAAGGTTTGTCACCTGAGCGCTTATTTGTAGCAGCTGAAGGTGGAAGTGTAAAGTAAAGACTTTTTCTACTCAACCCCCACAAATTAATAGGCATAAAGCTCTATATCTCAATTCAATTTTAAAATAATGGTGCTTATGTCGGCCGATACAGTGAATTGTGTCAGCAGTACAACCGCACTGTTGATAGCCCAAAGGTGCTGTGCAGGGACAGGAGTTGGACTCGATGACCCTTGTGGGTCCCTTCCAATGCACGACGTTCTGCGACTTGGATTGAACTGAGTAGTTGTGGTCAGTGATGCACGCTCATGCGGCACAAGGCTTCAGAAAGTTCTTGTTGGCATCTCATCCTGCAGTGAAACTTTATTCTTAAAAGCAGCCACACTCAAAATATGTTCAGCCTCTGGAAACAACTGAGCGAGGCAAAGAAATCAAAACGTACAATACGAGAACAGTATAGGCTAAAAATAGAAACTATTTACTGAATTATTCTCCATGATGTGCTTGGACGCATATCAAAATAATTGCATTTCTAATACTTTTTCCTTTAAAAGTAATGTTTCTACATATTTGTAACAGAAAAAAATAAATCATAGAATACATTTTTGGTGAAAAAGCACCCAAAGCAAACAAATCAACGCAGCTCTGGTAGGATTTAACAGTGCCTCACCTCTCTGTATGTTTTAAGTAATCCAGGAATCTCATAGTAGACAGTGATGACGCCAGAATCCCTCGCCACTGCTACGCCCGTCTTGGAGTCGACCTGCAGGACGCTCGGTACCGAGGAGCTCCACACGCCTGGCGGGCCTGAGAACACAAACCATTTGGGCACCATTCAAGCAACTTGTGCTAGCTGAAGCATTTCGTGATCACCTTGGTGTCTTATAGGTACCCACTGCACGGACAGCGTGACTTTTGTTATCACACACGCTCCCCAATGCACAGACGTGAGATTTGAGGGTCTCACACAGTAGGACGCTGGCAGCCCGACACCAAAGGGACTTGCAGTTAACCTGACAAATACTCATTAATACTAAGAATCAAATACAGTGAGTGAATTTACATTCCTGACTCTGCAGGATTCCCACAAAACACAAACCTTTCAAGCTAACGGAATGAAAATGCCTGAAGTCTGAAACTCATGAATTCAACACAAGCCGTGTATTGCAAGGTACTATTGAAGTTAGAGGAGTTGATGAAGCCTATTTTTATCATTAACAAGAAGAGTGACATTTGATTCTGAACAAACATCGTAAATTATGCATTTCGTTTTCCTGAGAATGAGGAAGAGTCACACCGATGTCAAATTATATATCTGCAAAAACACAGCGACCGAAGCGCCGCTTACCTTCTTGGTTTATCAGCGACGTACTGAAACAGAGGACGTCACCCACCACCACGTCTGCGAGCTCGGGACAAATGGCGTGTTGCACGGGAAGCGGGACGTAGTCTGCAATTCCGCTGTGCTCTGCGTCCCAGACTTTGAGCAAGGTCAAACCTACATTTACAGTCCGGATTACAAATGTGTTGTTTGTGGCTCCTTTCCCAATCTGTACAAAGTCATCTCTGTAGATAAAAAAAGAAATGCTTTTATGTTAAGGCAAGTTTGCTAATGTCATTATCTCTACAATAAATAGTAGGTATTGAACTCTTTTCAGATGCTTGACTTCTTGTTTTCAGCAATGGTTATCTTCTAATGAAGTCAGACAAAAGAAAGAAAACACAAAAATTATTCAGGTGCTACTGAAGCAAATTTCAGTTCTCACATCATTATGCTGAGGAAATACTAAGGTCATAATTATCTATGAAAACTCCTTCCCAATGTTAAGAGTTTCAGAACTTCAGAATGAGGGAATCTGTCTTTTTCCCCTTTCTCAGGGAGTTAAGAAGCAAAGAAATTTAAACACCAATAGGCAGTTTTCCAGCCATAGTGTTACTAAATCACCTTTGATTGTGAGTTCTGGTATTTACCAGAACTGGTAAATTGTTTCAGAACTGGTAAATTACTGGTCAGTTGGTATTCACCAGAACTGGCAAACTGGTTCAGAACTGGTAAATTACTGGTCAATTGGTATTCACCAGAACTGGCAAACTGGTTCAGAACTGGTAAATTACTGGTCAATTGGTATTCACCAGAACTGGCAAATTGGTTCAGAACTGGTATATCGGTTCAGCGTTCCCAGCTGCCCCGGCAAAGGAGAGCGGCGGAGCTGGGTCACCCTGGGCACCCGAGCCAGCTCAAGGAGGTTAACGCTCCTCTCTCCGGGGCTAATAATTAGCTCTATGCTGAAGCAACCCTGCCACATCTATTTTGGAAGCTGAGGTTGTGTCATCTTGGGGACCTCCATATGCTACAGAAGTTTCCGCAGATCATTTAGGTAGGAGAAAGAAAATCTGGCACACAACCTCTTTTAGTTTTGTTTTCCCTTTTAATCATGATCACTGTGTTGCAATTGCAAGGGGCTCTGCAGAAAACAAGCCATGTTCTGGTAATGGAATTAGCGATTGGTTACTAACGACCACAGAAGGCTGTTTTAGAATATTTATCATTCTTTGAGGCAGAAGCCAAAAGGCCTTTTGAGTCTTGGCTCTGCTGTGCAACAGACAGCTCCTGATCCAGAACCTTCCCCACGTGCAGTGAGTCAGTGGAACAGAGCACGAGGAGAAAAGAGGCAAGATGAGGTAAATGCTCCTAAGATCGTTTTTTTCTATAGGCCACTGATGTATGGAACCTGATGATGTGGAGTCACTTAAAGCAGAAATGCCCATCTGATAGTTACCTGTTTGTTGCAAAGTTGAGCATAGAGTTATGCGAATGAAAAGTGTCTCCAGAGTTATCATGAAAATGGACTGTGAATGTCAGCGTCACCCCCAGGGGCAGAGCCAGCAATGCCTCTTTGTTCTGTGTGTGCAGAACAGGGCTCATGGAGATCCTCAGGTAGGAGATGGGGTAGACCTGTCAAAACATCCGCAGTGAAAATTAAATTCCTATTTTTGATGCCTCTACAAAGTCATCTAAAGGGGGTTCTTATAATACAAATATACAAAGCTTTCTTTATGAACCATTTGCTGTATGTTGAGCCATCTGACAGCACTGAGACGTGGAGCTTTTATTATCAGTACATATATTTCAAAGAATCGGGAGAACGGTGGAGGTTGAAGAGGCCTCTGGAGATGGTCTAGTCCAGCTGCCCCCGCTCAAGCCGGGCTACCCAGAGCCGGTTGCAACGTATATGAGAATAAAGGGATGAAACAGTCACTGTTTCCCCACTTGCACTGCCCCAGGTGAGAAATCCGAGGTGATCCAGGCCGTTTCTATGGGCTGTGGCTCTGCTGGAGCCAAGGCCTGCCCAGCGGAGGAAACAAGCAATAGCTGCAAAGCTGGTCCCTCGTGAGCCCTGTCAAACACCATCTGACCTCTGCTCCAAATGCTTTTGAAAAGTCTGCTGGATTATCCACATGTGCACACCCCACGTGTGTGCAGTGACGCTCCAATGAAGGAAGTTTGTCTGAAGACAAAGACTTCAAAACCATCTTCTTCCTTTTGTTTTAAGTCACATGTTACTATTCTTGATTAACTTATCTAGGTTGACCAGCAAAATGACCCAAGAAAAAGAACTCCATCTGTTCTTTCTGTTACAGCTGTTGGAAATAAGTAATGGAAGGATAGAGAAAGCAAGCACCCTCAAATATATAAATAAAACTATTTTAAAAGAAGCCCTCAGGCTCATCTTGTAGGAAAATCCCTTTTTCTAACTGAAGAGGCTATGCTAAAAAGTAAAACCCTGCAATCTGAAAACGTACATGTCAAAACTTAAAAAGGAAAGGACAAATTTAGCCTCGAGCAAACAGCATCTCTGGTGAGTCTGAAAAAAAAGTGGCTAGAATACCAGTATATACAACTGTCTATTCCCCAGGCCGACATACTCAGTTAAAATATCAGTGCACAGAGTCATCTGCCCAACCAGCTGAGGTTATGAGCCAACAAAAACACCATTTCCCCGACAGGTTTTCCAGCTTGCTTTACTTTAAAATCTCAGACGCTGTCCCACAAGGGACAACTGCTACATTTAATATTGATGAAAACAGCTATGCTGAAGCATCTCAATTTTTAAAGTATTTAAATAAAAATATTCAGTTGAGTACAGCTGGTGCAGGCAAGTGCTTAGCTTGCTGCCGTGCTAAGCACAGTCACTCCTTACTTGCAACGTCCTCCTTACCTTATAGTCTCTTTTTTTGAGCAAAGTTGAAGGTGTAAGTGTTAAGTGATGCTGCTGCAGCAGTTTGGTTCTTAATTGTGTACAGTTGTAACCAGACAAAACAAGAACTTAGAGAAGGAAGGACGGCGTGAAGGAGAGAACTCTGCCTTAGACTGACATGACAGATTTCAGCTCATCTCCTCTGTCACAAGTTTTCCTGTATGACCTTCAGCAAAGCCACTCAAACCCTCTCTGTGTTCTTCAACCACAAAGTCACAGCAGCAGCACTGTGTGACCCCATGGGGTTACTGTGAGGTTAAAAATAGTATTTCTATAAAAGCAGCATAGTCCTAATAAGTACCGAAAAACAAATTGGTCGTACAAGATGCTGAACTGAGATGGTTCCTACTACAAAAGGCTCACAAGCTTAAGATCATAGTGCACCAGCTCCTCAGTTCTGTGATATCCTGTGTGCACGAAGGGAGAATTTAACTTCAGTACCACTCTATGTCGTTCAAGCCAACCCAAACTTGTCAGATGTCTTTCACTCGCCAGATCCAGCCGTGAAGAAACAAGGTCACCTCTCGCAGAGCTGCAGACATGCCCTGTCACCGCCTCGCAGCAGCGCTGGCAGTACTGAAACTGCAAAACCGCACCACAGTGTCTTTTTCCACTGTCCAGCCAGGAAGACAGAGCTACCCGCTGAACATTATGGTAAAACACATTACAAAAACACACAAAATATCAAGCCACTTCACAGTGATTATAATATACTTCCAAAGAATTTGGAGTCAGCACTCAATTATGTCTTTCTCCTTCAGCTGGGACACAGGAAAGATGCTGACAGAGTAACCAGGGATACAAGGGAGCGGAGCAGTGGGTGTCTCAAGGCTCACGTTGCCGGATGCAGAAAGTTCTTGGCACAAAGACTTTTGAACAGAAATGAAGGACATACATTCCCATATGTCCCAAGTGCCCAACCAGTAAAGATGTATTAGACTTCACAGAACAGCATTCCATCGACAGATGAAGTTTTGAGGAAAAAAAAAAAAACAGGTTTCATTAGCCTGGAAACAAACTGCTGAGTTTTGCTCCAGATTTGTCCCAGATTTCCCTGAATTGTCCACGTTTTGGTGAAGCTCCGGCGCATGGGGCAGCCCTGGCCGCGCTGCTCACAGCTCACCCGATACCCGCCACAACAGCGGAATTACTGCCTCGGATAAACCAGGTTCTCATGCAGAGATTCACACTGTGTGCAAAGGCTGAACTGCTGCGAAACGGCAGAGAAAGAGAAGTTCTGGGGCACTGTGCAGCTACATGTCCAATATCTTGAAAATCTCGGAAGCACTTATGTACCTCACAACACGAGCTGCATTTAGATTCATTACTCCAGATGATATTTGCCTTTTTTGCACATTGCAAAAAGCATGTTTATGACATTAACATATTTTTTTTTTAATTGAACTTGTGTAATTACAGCCTCCTAAGAGATTTTTAGGACAAACGTTTTTTAGACTATTTACGGCACATGCACATGAAGGCCTTTCTTTAAAACAGGATTTGGGATTTAACGCTTACCCATCTAGTTTACTACACTAAACTTTTTTCAAAGCTCAGAACTGACTATTAATTCCTATACTTCACATTTTTCACAAGGGGAGTTCAAAATGTGCAGTTACTCATCCCTGTTGCAGTCGTAAAACAGAAAACTGCAAAAAGAGAGAGATGATACTACCTTAACAGCAGCTACAATGGTCTGGTTGATCCCAAATGATTCTTGTGAAACCACTTCAATTGTCGATGATCCTATCAAAGACCCAGAGTTCAGGAAACCTCTTTCATCAATTTTTACAACAGGAACTTTATCTGGTCCATCCAGAACACGGTAACTCAGTGAAGCCACTCGGTCCCTTAAGAAAACAAACAAACAAACCAGAATGACAAAAAACAGGGGACCCCCTTAAATCAGTAAAACCATATTTACACCAATATATTATGCAAAACTAAAAGTTTGCTATGCAGTCCGTGTTTTTTCCACATGTCCGCAATAAAAGCTGAAAAGCCTGCGTTCTAGTCTAAGAAGGAAGTTTTAGTTCTCATTCAAGCTCACTTGGAAGAATTCTTCTCTGGCTTTAGGCATGGAATGATATCTAGTTTTGACCCACTGCCCCGCAGTGTCATCATTCACCCATGGAAACTTGATTCCAGATAATAATGGTTAAGGCTACAACAAGCAGCTTCTGCCGTCATTGTCTGTAAACAATATTTAGAGGGAGATTAGTCTGCAGGGCCAATGCTGGCATTAGAGAGAACGCCAGGGATGTGATTAATTAGATCTCATCAGTTTCCTGGAAATGGTTTTGTAGACAAGGTTAATTTTTGGAACAACTCTCACCATGGTATTTGCATATTAATAAAGTGAGCAAATACATAAACTGTAATTAGTGAGCATTCTGAGACATTAGCTACTTTTAAGTATCACTTATCGTATCTTCTGAAAGATCTGTAAATGATTGTTTTGTTTTTCTCCCAAGATTCTTCATTCATATAGAAATTACTTTCTCCCAGAAAGCAAGCATTAAAGCTGCATTTTAGTTGCCCTTTTCTTGGCAATTGTGCAATTGGTTTTGGTAGTAGAGTTCAGACATACGGGCTCCAACATTGGATAGTGAACATAATGGGCCACAGACAAACTGATATCTGACCGGTTACTGACTAATTAATCAGGAAACTGCTCTGAAGAGATAGCAAAACAACATAAGTGGCTGCAAGTGATGGGGCTCCTACAGAACTGTTTCAAAAGTAGGTGCTGAATGACCATGGTCACTGGAGCTCCAGGGTTCCCATCCCTTAACAAGTAAATGCAGCTAACGCCTGGCGCTCAGCGTGTGTCCTCCTGTCTGTCTGCACACTGTGTGCTGGAAAAACACACGTCGAGCCTGATCTGAGTCCAAGATGTCAGACTTTGAAAACACCTTATGTAAAAAGGACTTCTCAGTTGGAAAGGACATTCGAACCTCAACATCTAATCATAGCCTCTGTGTAAGAAACACAGAGAAGTATGTTTCATAAAGCCTCTAGAGGAAGCAGGTTACTGCTTTAACTGGCTCAGTATCTTTGAAAATAAGGATCTATACGTTCCAAATACCAAATGAATTTTCTAGCTACAATCTAACTAATGCAAGATTTGACAGAGCCCAACAGTACAGATAAGATACTGTTGATCACCAGATAAGTTGTGTATGATATGGATGTACCGTGATAGTCATTTTAAAAGCCTAACCCAGCTTACTTCAAACAGAATTGCTTTACAGTTTGGATAAACTGTTTACACAAATCACAGCATAAAAACCAATCACTGACCTGTTTGTCTGAAGTTTAATAAAGGAATTTGGTGACATTAAGATCTGTTCCACCTCTACTTCTGGAGTGACTAGATGAAGCTTTTCAAACACCTGGAAAATAAAAGGCATTTTAGCCTATTGCTCTGTGCAGCAAGTCATTTATTTCCAGTTATTTCACCCTCAAAAAAACCCCAACCCAGATAAAACCATAACACCTTTTTTTTTTAACCTTCTAAAATATATATGTAGAGTAAAAAAATGAAAATTAAACATGAATATTTGAGAATGGCAGCGTCTTCTACCAGTTATTCTGAAGAGCATTCATTTCTATGGCTGTAGCTATACCATGAAGTAATATGAAAAAAGAAGCAGATTTGGAGCCTCCACATCCACCCAAGTTACTTCCACCTACCCCAAGCCGGAGCCCGTGAACTGAGTGCCCACATGAGATACACTCCTCAAGCACATTTTCCAGCTTCGTTCTATCTAAAGGAATTCAGTTTGCACATCTGAAGCTGCTCCCCAAAGCATGGCAAGTGGGAACTACCAGGAGATTCATTTCCTGACCCAAATTAACATGCCTGTGTAGACAGTAAGATAAGCACTGTCACCAAGAAGTATGATTGTGCAGAAGGGAACTACAGCACCCAAGTTCTTTAACAGGTCTATCACTGCTTACCCACAAGACACAATTCACCTCTATTTCAGGTGGTCTACAACAAAAACTAACTCCTGAATTTTGTTCAGTGTGTGACTGTTCAGCGTCAACCTTACCAACACTTGGGGAGCTTGGAGGTCTCCAAATAGCAAAACATTACGCAAACAAGAGTAAGGGCTCAAAGACAAACCAAAGCCAGAACTACTCTTTCACATCTCGAATTCCAGACCTCAAATACAGACTTGAATTCAGCACTGAAATAAAAATTAAAATACTAACTGCGAGGAACATTATCATACCTGAATTTGGATTTCATCGGACAGTTCTTTTGCCATGTTGTAAAACTGGTTGGCTGCAGGATCAAGGGCCTTCACAACAACTTTCAGTCCTGTTCTTCCCTTTACTCTGCCGTAAACATCCATTGCAAAGTTGTATTTTGCAGGAAGCTGAAAAGAAGCCTTGGACAGGAGAAAGTAATTCAAATTTTACTCATGGAAAGAGTTGACATTGACACAGAGAAAATAAGCCACCCAACACTGATAGTCGCTCTTTGATTTTGGGTAAATGGAAGGAATAATATTTTCTCAATTCTCGTTATGAAGCAGTTTCCTTTTTCCCAACATACACGTGCAAGCAAGTACACAAACACACACACACAATTTACCTCACTGTGTCTTGTCTTGACATCCAGAGTGTCTCTCTTTGTGACAGACCAGTGGAACGTTAACCCCGGCACTGCGTTGCCAAATGAGAAAGGAGTCTGGCTACTGGTGATGCCCATTACGTAAACTGGCATCTAGAAACAGAGAAACCAACTTTCTTAGGTAATTCTAGGATGCTGGCCAAACCCGCACAGAGCAAACAGAATTAAACTTCAAATTCATCGATCACGAGCTGGTATTTCTTCTGAAGAAAATAATTTGGCTGCTATATATGTTGCAGAGATACATCACGCAGAAGACTCAAACCACCACCACCTTGTAGGAAGCAAGTTTTGATTTATTCTCATTTGCTACATGCTCTACAAAAAACAAGTGCCAGTTTTTCACCAGAAAAGATTAATTCAATAATTCATTTGTCCCATTTGCAGCTTCAAATCATATGCTCTTATATTTTCTGCATTTTTGTCGAGATGATATCCCTGATTAGCTCTGCTCTGGTCATCAACCTTCCCCTTTCAGCTCTCCAAATTAAGACAACATAACATAGAAACACAAAACTGTCTTTTTCAACTTTTTTTTAATCTTCAAAGGAATTAATTCACCTGGGACCAGTGAGGTAGAACCACCAGCCATTTTGGAATGAATAACTAAAAGGGGAAATAGACTTACAAAAAGATAATTTGAACAGCATCTGTTGTTCTGGCTATAACAGACACACTGTCGATTTTTAATGTACAAAGGAAGAAAGTCTCCACTGCAAACAGAATGAAGATGAGAGAACTCTTCTCCATATCAAATGATGCTGCTTCAGCAGGACCTGAATTTCTAAAGATCAGCCTGGTGTACAAGGGAAACGTGTCCTGATTTCTCTTTGAATATGTCCAGCTCTGGAGCTTCCCCACTGATAGCACATTATTCCTGCAGCAGCGGTGGCAGCCCCAGAGCAGGAACCGCTCCGAGCTGGGCGGCGTTATCAGGTGACCGAATCAGAACGGCCACAGCTTGCAGGTCAACATTTTAAAGCAATAAAAGCTAATCACAAATCAACTAACCTGTGTACCAGTTTTCATCCGTGTAATTGGTGCACGGATTCTAACAGCCGTCAGCTGTACGACTTCAAGTTCCACTTTGTCCTGAACAGGAGGAAGAAGACATTGTAAGCACTTGTCAGGTCTCAACTAGGTGTCACTTTCAGGATCTATTCACCATTTTGCCATTATTTAATCACTATTGCCACGTGATTTGTGTGTTACTGATCACAGAAGACACAGAGGGACATAACTCAGTAGGACTGTAAAACAATGATAAAAGCATTAACTTTGTAAATTGACAGGCATTTAAAAAATGTCACCAAAATTTAAAAGTAACAACAAAAAAAGCTCTGCTCAAAATTAGTGATGAGTTGAATGACAGAGCTGAGAGGTGACAGCAAAGGACAAGATCATGGGGTCTCTGCGAGAAGAAGGATGAATAATCCCAGTAGGCAAAGAACACACTGAGAGGATTAGAAGGAAGTGAGAATGCTAAGCAGCAAAGGGGACAATCAAGAATAAAAGGATGATGTGATACTCTGATGACCCTTCTTCACACATCCTGACATTCCTGACAGATTTTATTCCTACTTTATACTGCGAAGGAAAGGTCAGACCTGGACCTCACTGGTCTGAGTTTCCAAGACTGAGCTTTCAAGTTCATTCTGCTTCCTGCCTCAGCACCAGGGCAGGCTGCTGCTCCCGCATTACAAAGTTCAGAGATATATACATCTAGAGAATTTTCATTTAAAAAAAAAACCCATTCCTTTGTCTCCTCTTGGCCTGTGGTGCCATCTTTCAAGCAGCTGAGCTTCGTGGTGCGCGGCAACGTCCTCTCTTGACCTCCCATGAAGAGCCCTACGATTTGGCCCAAGACACAGATTCTGATGGAATGTCAGGGATTCATCACCTGAACTTTGCGGATGGATTCAGATCACAGCATGGAACGAGGCACAGCCTGCCTAGAGCTTCAGAGACAATGTGCTTCTTACTCAACATCTACCTTCTGACTTCTGCTGCCATAAGACGCTACTAAACTGTAAGGTAATGCAGGCAAGGACAACCTTCTGCTGTTTTAGAGAGGCTTATTTAGACAGGCTTTTCTAGATTTACTGATCAATTCTAAAGATCCCAGACTGTTCATAGAGTCTCCCTGGGTTATCAGTAGATCCTTGTTTTAAGGTACAGCAAGATTTAGCTGTCTGTTGACAGTATCACCTGCGTCAGCGAATGCATAAGTTCACAGGCCAGGGAGTAAGAAACCCTGATTTTTCATCTCCTGAAGGAAACCAGGGATCAAGTACACAAGATAACAGTGCTAACACGAAAAGACTATTTGTCCCTTTAGAGCCAAACCCACGAGCTAAACGGAGTCTCTTTCAGCCACAAACAGTATCAGAAAACACTACCTGAGACACCACGACAAGCTTCCCTGTCTCTGCATCGACAGCTTGCACCACTCCTGTCACCGTCCCGTTCCCAATCGCCACTCCTGTGACAAGGCCGGTGCTGTTCACTGATGCAATCTTCTCATCGCTGATGGAGAAAATGATGTTGGATTGAGGTTGAGGGCCTCCTTCTGAAGTGATCTATAATTAAGAGCACACAAACCAACCAAAATTAACCCGTCAGATCTTTGTTCCAGTCAACATGACAGGGCACACCCCTTCCCTGCTCAGCACCACAATGTCTTCAGTAAGAAAAAGTTGTTTGAACCTTCCAGGGCACCTCAGGGCTTATTTCTCCTGCACACTGGTCCTTCCATGATGTCAGACTGCGAAATAGGTGAGCTAAGCACAGAGGTGGCCTATGTGCTGTGCAGAATGTGACGGGCTGATCTCCAGCCAGCCCAGAAAGTTTCAGAACAAGTTCCCTTCACCACACACAGTCCAGCTTCGCTCTGTGGTTCGGTCGGCAGAACTGCCCGCTACGCTTAATGTCAGGGAGGTGACAGATTGTTAACGCTGGTATTGGTCTCTTCTCCCAGGCAGTCAGCAACAGGACAAGGGGGCATGGGCTTCAACTCTGCCAGGGGAAATTGAGGCTGGAGATTAGAAAGCAATTCTGTGCAGAGAGAGTGGTCAGGCATTGGAATGGCTGCCCAGGGAGGTGCTGGACTCACCGGCCCTGGAGGTTTTTAAACTGAGATTGGACATGGCGCTTAGTGCCACGATCTAGTCAATGGACTGGAGTTGGACCAAGGGTTGGACGTGATGATCTCTGAGGCCTTTTCCAACCCAGTCGATTCTGTGATTCTGTATTTAACACTGGAAAGCTGATACCACCTTAACACAAATAAATACTAAACCTTGGATCCAGCAATACAATAAAAGAAGGCAGCTCAAGAATGAAACTGTTCTCGTTGGGAGGAGTATTCAATGTGGTGAATGTAGCTAAATTGCCAAGTTGAATATCTTCTGAAAAATAAGTTTTAAACATTTATTTTAAAAATAGAAACTACAAACAAGAGAAAAGACAGAAGAAGATGCCTTTACCTGAATCATGGCCCCGATAATTAGGGTCACTTTCCTCGGCAGTAGTCTAAATGGGGGAAAGACCTGAAAACAGAAATACAAATACTTGTGTTCACACTATTTCAATCAGATAAAACAGTACACACAAGTGTAAAACTGGGTCTTCACTTGCTTAATTACAGTAAATTGAGCATGCAGAAACTTAATTCATCACTTCCAGTTAAAAAACACTGCTATCTCAAATGGAGTAGATTTGGGTAACTTCTGGAGAAAAGGATCTGTTTACTTTTCCTGGCATATTAATTACTACACTATAAGTTAACTATAACACACTGTTCTAAAATAACATAGATTTTGTTTACGCATGTATTTCATATGACATTATTTACTTCAATTTGTTGTGGAGCGGAGTTGATTCTTTGTCCTCTTTTGTCAGCAACAGTTGCCATAAGACTGGTCTGACCGATGGCCATCCCGTGCACCAGAAAAGCAGCAGTGTGGTCATCGACAGCTTCACTGAGGGGCCTGTAGCAAAAAAACGTTAAAACAGAGAAGTTAATTGAATAAATTACAGGAATAACAAACGCAAAGGACTTATTTAGTGCATAGCAGGATGACTAAATGACTACGCCTTAAGCAAATTAAGGTAACCATCACATTTCTACATTTCAAAACTCAACAGTCCAAAAAACTTTCTTCTGTCATTATAATAATTGTATTTAGAGCTTGGAAAGTAAGAAGCTTCAAGGCAACAGGATGATTTAGCCTGTTTCTAAAAGGTGAAGCGACAGATAGAGTTTGTGTCATGGTTTAACTTCACTCTATCCCAGCCAAGCCAGCACTTTGATAACATCAAATGTGTCTTCACAGAGTTCTTCACCTGACATTATTTGCCAAGTCGCTGCTTCCAAGATGCGCAAAGCTCTGTGAAATATTATAGCGTATGAATGTAGTCTCAGTCAACGAGACTTAGACTGTGAGCTTAGGAGATTTTCCTGACAAATAGCATTTTTTTTACCATGTAATAAGCAATTACAACTTTACAAAAATAAAATCAATAAAAACTCAATTGTATACTACCATGGCTCCAAGCCAACACTTCTACTCATTTTTTGCTTATTCTGCCTACAAACATATTTGCAGATTAATAAAAAAACCATTCACTTACACAAGCGAAACAATTTGAGATGCTGCCCTTAGTTTTAGATCCATGACAGAAAAGTATTTTGCCAGAAAAGGCTTCTTAGAGTCATCCAGAACTCTGACATGAGCTTTGACTGTTTTTCCAATCTCCACCTGAAACACAGGCACATCCAGTCATTTCTCATTTCAACTATTCTTATTTATTAGCATAAACGTTTTCATTTTCTTTTGTATTACACTCTTAGTAGGACATTAGAGATAAAGCCCCAAGGTTAGATTAGCACTGATTTTAAAGAGTAATCCCTGCCAGCTACGGTTAGTGTCAAATTAAATAAATGAATTCAAGTCTTTCAGCTGGCAAGGGCATAATTAAAACATCCAGAAATATCAACACTTATTTTGTATAAGACGCACCCAAGCTGTCAAGTGAAAGGACTTGGACCTTTTTTTGTTCATTTTTAAAACATGACATATGGAAAATGACCTTGGGGCAAAACCTACTCCTAAAAGAATTGCTCTCCTGCACTTTAAACTATGGGGAATGTAAATTAGCACGTTCATATAAATTATGAATTAACATTGCTGTGTAGATGCAAAAGTTGAGATTGCTGCCACACAGAACATGGAGCAAGAGACACTTGATAGTCTGAAAGGTTTATAACCTAAAAGGACAAATTTGGGAGGGAGAAACAGAAACACAGGGAGATCAAACTGTTTCTCTAAGGCCGCAGAGCTGCAGCAGAGCCCCAACCGCTGCATCGTATCACAGTGACCATGTCTCATCTAGATGTCCGTGATCAGCACAAGGACTCGGGGCAATCTGGATCAGCTCACAATGCTGGTTTCAAAGCCACTGACCTTGTCAACAACTCGGACGTACAGTTCCTGTATATTAGATACATAAATGTCAGCTTTGGCTGGCGCGGGGAAAGCCAAACACAAGTCATGAATCATTACAGTCACCGATCCTGGAAGCAGAGGATGCACCTGCAATGCCAAAAGAAAATTCTATTACAGCACCTTTTATTTTCATTTGCCTGTCACTCCTGGGATAGAATTTATAGCACTTCCAGATGCAGTCAATGCAGAAGTCTCCAAGCCTTAGGCGCAGATAGTTCTTCCACCAAAGCAAAAGTAAAGCTGTAAAATGTGTGTTGAAAGTATCATACTATTGAGCTAGGGCAAATAGGCAGCAATTGAATTAATGTGTCTTAATCTAGAAGCAGTCTGGCACCCTGGTATTCTCCTTCTGCCAACACAAGGGCAAAAAATCCACAACAAATCATTCAGAGCAACGAAACTTTTCTTAGGGGAGTGAAAAACAAAATGATAAGGAAGAAAAAACAAGGACAGAGACTATGCTTATAAAGCATTGGTATTGCTTCCTACCAGATTCTTACTTTACAGGTATTGCTTTTAATCTGAATGAATAGCCAAAATCTGGTGATACACCTTCCCAAGTAAGAGGACAATTGACAAATTGTGTATTTCTTTGATAGAACTATAATTAGGTCTTTTTTTCTTTTTATACAAAGAACAAACACATTACACTTCTCAGAATACAGTGAGAATCAAACAATGAAGAGAAAGCCTCTGCTCTAGATAACTCGGGTTTCTCAGAACAGTTTACCATAAACCACCCCGTACCAATTTGGCTCCACTGACACCTGCAGAGCATTCTGCTGGCTCCCACGGGAAGGAAAACCCATAGGCGACACTGGAATTTAACAGGAGAGTGTACAACATACAAAAATAAGCTCATCTCCTCTATTTTTCTGCTCCTCTGTGCCCAGCTGACTTGGCTGGAAAAATATTCCCACCTTAGGCTCTCAGAGACGACCAAAATGTTTCACCAACACTCTAAACAACTTAAAAAATTCCACCTTTATCATCATGATTTCACAGCTTTATCAACGTTATTTATTACAAGATAAATGTGTGAATTATAAATTTGTGAAGGCTACTCTTTAAAACAACTTGTGTCACTTCCAATTCTTGTCTAATGAAAGCTAGAATGCAAATAGTTGTATTGTTACTCATTGTACAATGTATCTTCTATCCTGGGTCTGGATAACTGTAGTTTACTTGCATCTTCTAGTGGAAAGGCACATTAAAAACTTCATACGGAGATCAGAAATCAGCTCTTTAATAGGTATTTATTCACAAAATGAGGATGAAATACTGTGATAGCAAAATATCCTGAAACAGCACTGGAAGAATTTGAAGGTTTCAGAAGTACTTGCCTACAACAAATATTCCAATATTATTCTAGAAACCAATTAATCTTTCGTATAGCACTTCTGAATAATTCCGTCACATTATTTTTCATTTTGTGCTTATGAAATCAGGAACAATTTACTGAAAAAATTGTAACTGGAAAAGAACAACTTGTCTCTGGCCTTACAGAGTATACGTGTGCAGCATGACTGCAGGGAAACTATTTCCTATAGCTGAAACTACAGCTGACATTGCTAGAGCAAAGGTGCCCTGACTGCAACAGGCAAATGTGCCCAAGGGGCAGTTATTGCCTCTGTCCACACGCATGGAAAACAACCAGTTGTGATGAAACCACAGAATGGTAGAATGCGAAAAAGACATAAACCAGCAAAAAAACTTCACTCACCAAAGCGATACCTTGAGCTTCCTCATGAACCACTCTTACAACACTGGCAACGCTGGTGTTAATGAAAAAATATCCAGAACCTTCTTTGATGAAAAGTTCTGCCTGCAAAACCAGAAGAGCATCCAAAATTAGGCTGCGCCTTTCTAACATATTGCTAAAGGCAATATCCTTACACACATGAGGGAGCTGGGCTTGTTTAGTCTGGAGAAGAGGAGGCTTAGAGCTGAGCTCAGCACTCTCTAGAACTACCTGAAGGGCAGTTCTAGCCAGGGGGGGATTGGGCTCTTCTCCCAGGCATCAGCAATAGGACAAGGGGCCATGGGCTTCAACTCTGCCAGGGGAAACTGAGGCTGGAGATTAGAAAGCAATTCTGTGCAGAGAGAGTGGTCAGGATTGGAATGGCTGCCCAGGGAGGTGCTGGACTCACCGGCCCTGGAGGTTTTTAAACTGAGACTGGACATGGCACTTAGTGCCATGATCTAGTCAATGGACCAAAGGTTGGACTGGATGATCTCTGAGGTCTTTTCCGACCCAGTCAATTCTGTTATTCTGTCTGATTCTGTGATGATATGATTTTCGATGTTTTCCTCCCTGCAGTTAGAAAGCAGCAGAACAATTCCTCACCTGGACGTCAGGGTGATTGTAAATGGAGATGTCAGTAGGGTTCACTTTGACATCTTCCACTAGGATCAGTTCAATAGCGGCAGACACTGGCAGAAGAGGTTCGTACTGCAAGAAACCATTCCAGCTGTTACAGCAAACACTAAGAGCCAGAAAACAGCACGAATCTCTGGTATTTGCAGGATGCTGCTGCGTCCTGCATCTCCCACCCAGACCAAGAACAACAGCCCCTACATTAACAATGCAGAAGGGTCAATTAACCAAGCCTGACGTACACCGACAGGAGAGGCGTATTAGAAGTCCATACAACCTGCTAAAGCTTAGAGACAGAATGTTGTCTTCTACTTCAAGCTCGTCTTTTTAGAATTCTTCCTGGCAAGCCACCAAAAGAAATTCTTCCTTCAATGTAAATACATAAACCCCTAGCCAGACACAAGTTTAATCTTTCACTCATAATTACATTAGCTTAGAAAGGGAAAATGTTTTTTTGAGGAAGTTAGTATTATGTATGCATTTCACCTAATTAGTAGAATTATTTCCTTGATGTAGAAAGGATGTCGTCTTTCCCTAATGACATAATAGGATGCTCCACCTAAACAAGGAACAATGATCTAGACATCTGACTATGCCATCTATTAGATTTTTACTTGCATTTTTGTCTGTAAGGAAGAAGTATAAGTACTGATGGGTTTTAAAGCAGAATATAGCAACTCATTTCTAATGTATTTAAAGAAACAACACAAGAGCCTATGGAACTGTAGCAGAAGAGGTACCTACTACTACTGTCCAACTATCAAAGATTCCTCCCAAAAACAAAACACAGAGACTAGAACTTGAGACCTCCAGTGCCATTTCACAGGTAGGAATCCCACACTGAAATACAATAAACTTGCTCTGAACTTGAGGCAAAGTTGAGAGAATTCACTTCTCTAATTATCTCTAAATGTAAGAAAGAATATTGAATATTGGTTTAACAAAGCAGAGCACAGTGAATTACAAAATGATTGCAGAACATCAAGCGTTCTTATTACAACTCAATTTTCTTAAGAGAAAAAAAGATACAGAACCAAGTATCTTAGGCGGCAAGGTAACTGCCTCTAATCTAGTCATTTTGACTGGCCATACATTAGATTTACCGTCCAGATACCAAACCTTGGACATGCTGAGAGAAATCACAAGAATTTCACATTACTAGTGCTCATCTGTCACCTGTTTTGACTTACAAATAGTGTAACCACTAGCTCTATATTTTGCTCTTTGTCTCAACTCTTTTTTTCATGGTACACGATTCAGAACTTCATATAGTCAAAACCCATTTAAATCTTGCTTAACATAATTAAACAGAATTCCAGTGTAGTGAAGCAGGATATTTTAAGAGGCAGTTAGTATGCATGTCAGGTTGTCCCATAGACTGAAACTTGCCTTTATATTCCGTTTAAAAAAGTGATACAAACAGTAAATTGCCATCTGTTTACATCTGCCACCTTTGAATATCATCACTGCTTTTTGCTGCTCTTCTTCCCTATGTTGAGTATCTACAAACTAAATTATTTCAGGGGGTGGTTAATGACTTGCAAAATTAGAGCCAAGGCGTAGGGCTGGCACTGGACATGTGAGCAGCCTCTCCCTTCTGTAAGATCAACGTGAGACCAAAGGAAAAAAGAAAGCCAAACTGTATTAGCCAGAGTCCAGCTTTTACCTATGGACCACACGAGGCTATCAGCCAGCTCTTGCTCTGCTCATGCAGAACCATTCTACTCAGTTTGGCAGTGGAAAGAACACATTTGCTTTCCCCAGTGACAGCTGCGCTGAGCACATGGTTGCTTTAGTGAAGGACAAGCAGCAGAGATTCACCAATTCATTCAAAAAACCTACATCAAAACAAAACCAACTGAAACAATTCTTGGTAATCCCCCTTGCCCAGATGGTTTAAAGAAAATAAAAAAAGAATTAGATGTATTTTATATGGAAAGGAGCATGTACTGTAGAGGAAAGCAGGAAAAGCCATGAATATTATGAAAACTCGGAGGTATAAATCTGTCTTCAGAATCAGCTACAGAGCTGCCTTATTTTGACATGAATATGCACTGAGGAAATAAATACATAGGAACACTATACATTAAGCATCATAGGAAACAGCAACAAAAAACCGGAGCTCTGCATACCGGTATTTTTATTTTAGCTGCCTTGAGGTGGGATTGCTGGTATCCTGTTGCAGTTGCAGAGACGGCAGTTGTTCCAGACTCACGATGCACTACAACAGTTTGTAAGCCTGGAACCACACAAAAAGTCAAATACATCTGATTATGGGGAAGAAAAGGATGAGATATACACTGCTAATCCCTTCTATTATCTTTCTAAACAGACAAGAGTTTTCTCTCTCAAGACAGGTTCTAGGCATTGGATTTGAGTTTTGGTTTAGCTTTTTGTTTGGGTTTTTTTTGGTTGGTTTGTTGGGTTTTGTTTGTTTTAAATTGTGCACACTTCAAATGCATATTGAGGATAAATTGAAATACGACTGCAGATTACAGACATTTCTTTAATCAAGCTCGTACATTCCCAAATAGATTTAATCCCGACCTTCTTCAAATAACGAAATGCTCACTTAAACTAATCCATACCGTGCATTTTCTTTTGACCGTTTCCATCTTCTTTCAGCATCAGCTTCATTGGCATGTCAGGCTCAATATTAGCCAAGGACATTTTTGTTGACTCCCAGATCAGACTAAGAGAACTGAAGTTATCAAATTTACTGCCTTGCTGGTCATATGCAGCCAAATCCAGTACTGGATTGCGATAATTTGAAACAGGAACCTGAAAAAGAATGAATACTTTGAACTGAACAGATGCAGAAGTATACTGAATTCCATGAGATTTATTTTAACACTCACTACATGTGTGATGTTCATTAAAACGAGCCATCAGTGCAAAGTCGTTAAGCTGTACTTACACTACAAGGGCTTTTTTGGGAGGGTGGGAAGGTGGGGGCTTTTTAAGTTAGTGAATTACCTTAAAACAAAAATCGAGCCAAAAGTCAACTCTGTTGACTTTGGGATTCGAATAATGAAAAATACTGCTGTTTGTCAGAAGACACGGCTCGAAATTGTAGTGTTCATCTTGTGAGATGCATTAGCGACAGCAGTGTGCTGACGTAGCCTGACGTGTAACGCAGCCAGAACAACAGGCGGAGGCTGAAGTGAATTACAATACGCAGAAATCTCCTCCTCATCTTGCTGTTACATACAAGTTACTTAACATGATTCATCAACTCCATAAACACTGCTGTTTTATGAAAGCAGGCAGACTTGTATATTTACCTGGTAACATTAACACGACAAAACCCCCAGTATACTCAGCAGAGAATACGTGACGGCACTCATTAGGATATAGAACAGAGTGTTCTTTCTGCTTGATAATTTACACATATGCACTGTCTGTTTATTGTGACCCAGATTTGTAAAGCCGAATACATCTGATTTCACTGAACAATACTTGTTGTATATGCTTCCATAGGTATCTTCACGTCACCAGTGTTTGTGCCTTCACTAAGAAGACACACACAAATACACACTCATGTAATAAAGTATGTATGGTAAAATAGGTCTCTATAGTCTCAATGGAATCGTTAGACTAGAATGGAGTGGTACAGGGAAAAAGTACTTTCCTTAGAAACGGCTGCTTGAAACATTTCCCACCCGCCCTTTCTTTTAAAATAAAAAGTTTATCTCAAGACAAGTCAAAACGGCTTCCTCAGTGACACTCTTGTGAGCAGCCACAATCCAAATGCTTCTGCGTATACTCCTGTTGTTTGGCAGGTCCCTTTCTAAACCTGTTTAAACGATCACTGTAGGAAACTCCCATTCAGACTGCTCTGCAGAAGCAGACAACGATGATACCAGCATGGCCACAGGTACTGGAGTTACTGCTGCTCTTGCAGCAACTCACACACTGTATTTTCACAGAACCCCTCAATGTCAGGGCTGGGAAGGGCCCTGGAAAGCTCATGCAGTGCAATCCCCCCATGGAGCAGGAACACCCAGATGAGGTTACACAGGAAGGTGTCCAGGCGGGTTGGAATGTCTGCACAGAAGGAGACTCCACAACCCCCCTGGGCAGCCTGGGCCAGGCTCTGCCACCCTCACCAGGAACAAGTTTCGTCTCAAATTTAAGTGGAACCTTTTGTGTTCCAGTTTGAACCCACTACCCCCTGTCCTATCACTGGTTGTCACCGAGAAGAGCCTGGCTCTATCCTCCTGACACTCACCCTTTATATATCTGTAAACATTAATGAGGTCACCCCTCAGTCTCCTCTTCTCCAGGCTAAAGAGCCCCAGCTCCCTCAGCCTTCCCTCATAAGCGAGATGCTCCACTCCCTTAATCATTTTGTATGTGGATGTCCAAACACTGATTTTTAAATTCTCCCAACACCCTCTTTTCCTGTCACTCCTCAGACTTACCACTTGCTTGTTCTGCTGCAGCAAAGGGCAGGAGAGATCAAGCTGAGGACTTCCATAAACAGGAGTCAGAGTGAGTCGGGAAGGGACCGCACAGATGAACTTCACAACCGCAGGCTCCACCGCTGGAAAAGGGTTGGTGATCGTGGGTTTGTTTCCAACTGTTAATTCAATAACCTGGACAATTATGAAAACAGGCAAGTGAGGAGAGAGGAACGAACTAGTGAGCTCAGGCATACTCTAGCTGACACATCTCAGTGGCACGCTGATGTCAGAATGAACAAGCAAAAATATGAGTCTTGGGGATTTACAGCACCATTAAGACACAGGCAGATGGAAAAGGAGGCGCATATTTCACGAACAGTTCTATACCATTATCAAAGTAGTATTCCTGGGAACTCTTCCTAGAAAGTCCTGTTTATTACCATCAGGCTTCAGTTCAACAACAAATCTTTTGTAACTTAAAAAGCTAACATGCAGGTTTGTTTCATGTTTTTTTTTTGCAGAGTGAGAATAGAACAGCTCAAAGACAATATTCTGAGTCACTTCAGTGTGTTTAAAAACAGCTTATGTTTTATTTTAAATTCCTTTTTTAGCCTTCAACACAATAGCATGGATGTAAACACAGAGCAGGCCATCCCCGCAGGCTGGGGTAGCGCTGGGTACCTGCCTTATCCACCCCTGCAGATGTGATCTGTCCGGACAACACTCAGGACAGCCAGCCAACGCATGCACAGTCATAGAAAACAACAAAAAATGGTTTTCCTTTCTAAATTTGTGCTTACAGAACGAGCTATGCTTTGTACAATAGCTGCTGAGGAGAACAGTTAAAGAATTTGGCAGGCACACCAAAATGCTCAGGCCTTGCAGAATTACAGGAGAAAAACATTAAATCAAAGCTAAACGCTTTGTAATCTGGCCAGGGTGAGTAAAGCAGGATAAATCATTTCTGCATCTTGGTGAAAACAAGACAAGGTGGAAAGTGACTACAGCCACTATCAGAAAGCCTGCACCAATCAAAAGGCAGTACATTCATACGGCTGTCACTTGTCTGCACAAACAGGATCACACTGGAAGGTCATTTGGTTAAGAGGAAGAGGTCAGACAAAAGAGTCAGTTTACTGCAGCAACCTTCTGCTATCGTCCTGTTTATGCAAACTGAAGCTGCACTTATCAGGACCTGTTTAACACATTCTGTAACATACGGTTTCTGTGACTTGGCTTTATACTGCAATAAACCCATCATAAAGCACTTTATCACATAATGTTATTAAATGCTCACTCTAAAACCTGTACCAGCATGACAAAGCATAGACTATGTACTTACCTAAGTTCTTAACTGCCTTATTTTAAAAACTTCTTATATAAAAGGTATGTGGTATGATAAATCTGCCCGAAGCCTGTTCTCAGCTGCCTTAGGTCTGTGTTTGACAGAGGGCAACACAAACACCTTCTGGCACTTACTTGCTCTCCCAGGCTTTTGCAAGACGCTCTAACCCAGTGCTGGATGTTATTGCGAGACGTAGGAGGTCCAAATAAAGACAAAGCAACACTTTCTGCGTCCTCGGCGGTGATGTTCCTGAAGAACTTGGAAGGTTCTTGTACCCATGGTCTAGGTCCTCCTTCAAATAACATATCTTTAGAGGAACCCAAAGTCACTAAAGCAACAGACGGAGGATCAATAGCCTGTAAAGGATGATGGTTATAAATTAATGATTCTATTTACATACAGTTCGGTTGTACTTTGCAAAACGTACTTCTCAGTGGAAGATCTGATTAACCTATGGTTTTTCCCACACAGGGCTTTGTAAACATGGTTATTTAAGAGCAGAGCGGTTCCAAAATAATTAGCGTCACCTACATGGATTCTGTCCAGTCAGATTATATTCAATGGAACCCTCAGATCCAAAGAAAGGTTTTAACTACATTCCAACCATATCTCTTTCCTGAGGAGTTACAACAAGAGAATAATCCTGAATATACTCTTCTGAGCACAGAGAGATGAGTATCCTACTACATTTTTTAAGCAGACAGCACTAATGAAATAATGTCAAATTTTGCTCTTTAAAACCCCTTTCACTTGGCTGTGCTCTCTCCAGCACAGTTCTGTGCATGCAATTATTCTCCTACACAAGTTTTACGTCAGCCCTCTACAATAATTCTACATAGATGTGCATCAATGGGACAGCCTGTGCTGCTTATAATCACACAAGTTAACCTGACATTTTAATACCCAATAACCATTTGTGGTTTCTGTTCCACAACACCACATTACTCAGGAGTTTAGGAAAAAAGAAATAGCAGCCAAAATAAAGGGTGATTCAACTATTTCCACAGGTGTGTTTTGGTAGGAAGAGAGAGAGAAGTCATGGGAAGGGTTGGCATCAATGTTCCTCTTTCCTCCCATTTATTCCCTCATAATATTTGTAATACAAAGGTAAAAACCATCTGGAAAAGTGTGAGGTTCAGTCTCAAGTGTCTGCCTGTCCTTCACTTCTGTATATCTTTCTCCCACTTTTTATGTTACAATTTTTTAAAAAACAGATATCTGATAGAAAAATGCTGCCTCACGTTTTTGGGCATAAGTATTTCATTCTACAGAAAGGAGGGAAGAGAATGTGGAAATCACTGCTCTACACTTCAAAGAACAAGGTTCTTCACTGGGATATCTAAGCACAGATTTACTTTATCTGCTCTCGTTGTCACCACTTATTGGCTCTGTTAAACACCCTAGAATCATTTAACTTTATATGTGAAAAGCACTGTTACAATACCTCAAGGGGCTTGGCTAATAAATGTGAATGACAACATACATATGAAAAATTCCTAATTAAAGGGACTACGCGTCTCACATTGCTGCCAATAATATAATTTTACACAGTCTGCTCAGGATGGCTCAGCATCTTCAAATACTTGTACCCAGCAATTTACAGTCGTTGAAGGAAAAGCATGTTTTAAAAGTACAATCATCATTACTGTCACAAATTTGTACGATTTGCACAAACTTTTGTTCCAGATTTTGGGGGAAAAAAACCCCATATGGTCAAATGTATTGGAGTTCAGCTTTGCAGACTCATTGTTAGATCTCTGAAGATGAGGATAACTGAAGATGAGTAATATACTGTGTAATATGCTGTGTAATATTTCCATATATTGACCCTGCACTCAGGTTTGTTCTTCCTGTTTTTTCTAGTGAGTTGCCCAAGAGTAAAACACGTTTCTCCCATTTTTAGGGAAAAAGCGTATATTTTCACTGCTGTGTAGGCAAGCCAGCTTTGCTTTCTTGCAAACATCAGGACTATGTACTAAGGAAGCAGAAATCATCAGCTATGTCTGCTTCTATTTGCCATCATGGACACAGAATGCTGACTGCCCCTTTACTACCTCATTAAGCCAATTGTTAATCACTTAAAATGGGTAGCCAAAAACCAAACTATTTGAATCTGGCATAATTTTAAGCCCTGCTAGAGTCTGCTGAAAAGACTAATTCAGGTGTGCTGTGCAAGGCAAGATAAACATCCTGGCTTGAATCAGTACTGACTCCTGTTACTGTCCTGCATATTTCTTCAGGTGACAGCAACTGTGACTCTTTCACCAAAAATCTGAAAATTAGGCAAGGATATCAAATTCGCTTTCCATTTCAGAAGCTGGATCAGTCTGTTAGTTCACTATGGCACTGTTCACTCCTCTGTAGTTGTCTTGCAACGTCCATGTAGGCAAACGCTGCTATAGATTTGCTCCCCAAAGAAAGGGTTAAACACCGTTCCCCAAAACAGCCCATAAAGCTTTGATCCTGTGAATCAACCATGGGCCTCATTTCTGTGTTAACATACTCATTACCTAATATCAACTTGCTCTTTGTCATTTTAAGCGATTAATTGTTTTAGGAACAGTGAAAACACTTACTTTTAATGGTAGATAAGCAGCAATGGTGATGCTGGCGCTGAGGTGGACATGACCATGGGTGTAACTAACAACAAGCGTCGTGTATCCCTGAGTTTCAGCTTTCACTCTGACTCCACTGCAAAAATCAGCAGTTGGCTTAAGCCTTCCTGTCAGATCAATTAAAAATACATAAATACATATTGGGAAACAAATGCAAGTTCAACATGCGTTTTCTCGACAGCAGCATTACAACCAGAACTAAGTAGAGATGTGTTCTCCAACCAAACGGGTAAAAATGTTCATTACCATCTTTCATCTCAAACCCCACACTTACCAAAATAGCCATGTCTCACAAACTTCATTTTCACACTGTCCTAAACAGGACATGAGTCTTTATTCGGGCACAAATTAATATAACTCTATCTCTTGCTATTTTCATCTTGCTGTTCTAAAATGAAACTGGCTTGTAACAAAGCACAAAGAAGTCACAGTGCTTAGACAAGCTCTCCTGCACAGGGACCGTAGACAACACATCCTTTCCCTAGCTGAAGGTAATTTTTATGAGATTTCTCTGCTTATATCTTGAGATTTGGGAGGGGTCTATTTTTTCTTTTTTGGAAGCAAAGAGTACAACAGCATACTGTATATTGACATGTAAAATAGCTGCCTCCCAGGCAAACATATGCTATGATGCAGATGGTTTTCCTGGCATAGGAAAGAGCTTGCATTCAAGAGACACTCGGAAAAAACAATGGTACATCTGAATAACATACTGAATTCAGCAGACACAGGAACAAGCACGTTGCTCAATGTCCACTTATCCCAGCGACATTAATGGCAATCTTTGAAAATAAGATGCATGTCCTGTACTCTTTATAATACACCTGACAAGAGGCATTTCTTAAAGCAATGGGCTTAACGGCAGCTTTGGCAAAATTTAAGCAGCTGATTAGTCTTAGGTCCTCATGAGCAAACAATGAACAGTGTCTTTATAGAATTGAAAATACCGCTGGACAATTCAGGCAATGCAGTTACTAACCTTAGTGTTCACTTCCAGTGCTACCTCAAAACACAATACATATGGAGCCCTTTTATGAGAAAACTCATCAGCTTTGTAACAGGAGCATGTTAAAAAACTAAACATTATCCAATGGCCAAAATGCTTTCAAGAGTCCCTCAAAACAGCAAAAATATCAGAGGGAAGTTCTGCGTAAGAAAGAAAATTCATCCTCAAAACAAAACTACTCTGATCCCACCTCTCTAAGAATACCGTACACAGCAATAGGAACAGTGATTGAAAGGAGATGTGTGACTTAGTAACATCTTCATTTAACTTTCAAAATAGGGAGGGCATCAAATCACCTGGAAGTGGCCTGAACACACCACGGTTTTCTACTTCCACAAGTAGATCGAAGTGTGAGCAGTCGCTGAGCGGGACCGTCTCGCCCGTTTCTACATTTGTCATGCCGTTAATCCTCAGGGGCAGCTCCAAAATGTGGCCAACACGTGCTTCAACTTGACACGGCGTGAACTCCATCCCACGAGGTTCAGTCACGTACACCTGAAGGTGGAAAGAAACACGGGACACAGGTGTATGAACAGAACTCCACAAAGCATTACCAGCAAGAAAAACAACTTCAGTATGCTCTCCTTCTTTTAACGAGCTCTCTCACGTATTTCTCCCAGCTGCTGAATTCTCTCTGATGGCTGGAAACTATTCTCAGGTTCAACACTGGTTTTGTGTTTACCTGCTGCAGAAAGGAAGCAGAAAAGGCCAGGCAAAGCTTGCTGCTGTTTTAGTGCTCTCTTCCCATAACAGGCCAAGTCAACATCAGTTTGCAGATTGTTTTACATCTATAATTCTCTCTTTTCCTTTGTAGGTTTTCAAGTACAGACTAAGTTGCACAATATCTCCAGGAGGTATTGTCACCAGCTGGGACAGATCTTGATCCAGCCTTGACTTTCCCAGTGTAAATACTTGAGCTAAACCTGACACAGCCTGCAAGGCTCCCCCGCCTCCAGCGCCCACAGCAGCACGTATGTGAAAGTTAAGGGTTAATGGCCTTTTCTTCTTTCTTGCATTTCTGTTGACAAAACATTGTTAAAGGTGTCCAGGTCTCAACATTTCCCCACAGTAAATTGTCAGAAATCTAAAATAAGTGCACAAATATCTACTGCATAACTTACCAGCCTTCTGCTTCAACAAGTAACATTTACGTGAGAGCTACTTTGGAAATCAAAAGGATTACTTTCAGAACTAAGACCAGCAGAAACAGAGCTTCCATGCTATTATAGCTGGTGTGTTGATGAGCAAGCCTTACTGTATTATTTGTTATCCTGATTTGCTACTTTTTCCATTAACGTTCAAGAATCCACCACAGACTGACCGCATCTTTCATAACAATCACTATGGTCAAAGCTTTTCAGCTGCAATATCTTAACTTGCCAACCATCTGCAAATGGCTTCAGGATAGAATATCGAGCCATATGGTATAGAGTTAAGACTGTAATCCTCGTGGAACACAGCTAACTATTCCTAAAACTTGCTCACTGAGGTCAGTAAACAAAACTCTGAAGAGTTATTCTACGTAGAATGCAATTCCTAACACTAGAAGTAAAGCATTCAAAAATAACCTATTCAGATTGTGCAGTACACTGAAAGCTCACATCAAGAGATGCATTTTTTCTGTCTTCAGGCTTTGACTTATGTTTGAGGACAAGAAGTTTCAACCGCAATTCTTCATTCCTGTATCTCCTGCTGGTGACTGTCGCACAGCTAAAAACCAGCATCCTGGGTTGTCCAGAGAGTCATTTCAGAGCAAGCCTGAGAACTAAATTCTGCACAAATTATAATTTGCATTATTATTTTAAGCATGAAGCTTACTACCTCTCAAATCCATTCTGTAGAATAGACATAAATGATCTGAGCACAAAACTCAAGCTAATTTTCCCTTCAAAAAACCCAGCACCGGTAGGTGCAGGAAGAAGAAAAAGAGAGGAAAGATTTCTGCTCCCATAGCTCTGTCTTCATTACGGGACACACTTGGCAGTCTTGACCAAACACGTTTTTTAACACCTTTGTCAAAAGGGGCTTGAGTGCAACAGAAGTGCAGCACAACGCCAGCAGTGCTGCACACGGGAATGCTTCAACGTTACCAGGCAATATGTATAGCTAATGCATGCATATTTGATACACTCAGCTTGTGCCCCACCAGTTGCTAAATTACAGGCATGTAAAGGAAGGCGTGCTGTCCCAGGGCTTGCAAGACGTGCTTCCTAAATCAACATCTGTGCTCCCTCAGAACCAAGAGCATCACCTTTACGGAGCCTTCGCTAGATGGACGTTGCTTGCCAGCCTCAGCAACAACGCACCAATTCTGTTTCTGCCCATGCAGGCAAACAGCCTTTGGATCCCCAGTCAGTACATGTGCTCAGTGCACCATCTCTTAGCTTTTCTGAGGTCAAGAGCACATTTCCTCTTCCCTCTTAGCTTTCCATTCCTATGCTTAGCTCCTTGCAAAAGGCACAGCGTTAAAGCACAGATGGAAATGTCCAAATTTGTGAAGGCAGCAGAGCTGTACTGCTTCACAGCAGCAAATATGCACCACAGTAGTACTTTTAGTTTCCGCTCTATCAGGTCAACAGGTCTGGTAGTTCTTAACAGTTTGACAGAGAGAGCAAGCACTTCATTAAGGAAAATTATTTGTGTTCAAAAGACACGAGTAGATATTTCCAAATCAATTACATTCTAGACAAAAATATTTCAGATTGCAGATTTACATTGTTAACCAGAGCAGCTTCTTTACCTGCCTTTGTGCTCTCTTTCCTGGGGAGCTGTTACATATATTTTCCTGTGTTTTCTTCACACCACATCACACACTGATCACCCTGACCAAATCCCAAGAATAAGGTATGATGTGCACAGAGACCACAAAATCCCTCTTGGGACATGTATTTGCCATTCCCATTTTTTCCTCATTTTCCTAAAAGATTACGTTTTCTTGGCCAGCTTTGGTATCTATATTCATTATCGAGATCCACTGTAGAGCATTTCAGCCACTTCTCCAGGCAGGAATTTCCTTGCACATCCTGATAGCTGTCACCACTTTCCAGCGAGGGGAAACACCCCCCTCTTACCCTGCGGAATGCATTTTCAGTTTGGCTTGTCTGCTCAGGTGGCTAGGCCAGCACTAAACTGCTATTTCCTTCTGGCACTCCAAATTTCAACAAGGGAAAAGACTTGCCAAGGAAACTAGAAAGGGGCAAAAATGGGAGTAAACGCAGTGGAGAGAGCTTGAATCTCCAGAAGCACAAACTCCAAAACCGATCACTGAAGCTGCCATAGGGCAGGTGAGGAAATCTCTTTGGAACATTTTGGAAAGGGAATGCCTATGGCGTTCTCAGCTTCTTCACTGTTTCTAGAAGTGTTATTCATATAAGAGTGACCTGGGAAAATAAGAGTTTTACCTTCATTTCTCCATAATGCAATGGATTCTGAACATCAATCGCCTGAATAACACTGACGCCGATATCACTTCCAGTCGTCATTACTCCTTTGACTGTCACTGTAGCAACTGCCTGGTTGGAATAGGACCAGCTGAAATTTCCACTTCCACCATGAGCCTAGAATCCAGAGAGAAAACCTTTCAAATATTTTATGGAGTACATGGTTCTAATGCTTCTTAGCTGTCAAGCCTTTCCATATCTTGCAGGAAAACCAGGGACACGTTGAGCAATGACAATGCTATCATTGAGGGAATATAAATAAAATAACGCCTCAGAACTTTCAAACAAGCAAGGGCAAGTGAGAGATGAGAAGATTACCACCCTTCGCTCATTGGAATGTCAGCTTCTTCATGCACATATCTATGTGCTCACCAGTGCCGCTAACCCAAATCTCTCTCTCCCAGCTGCAGAAGGCTGATGCTCACAGCTCCGGGTGATTGACAGCGCTCAGAGCCAGCAGAGCATTTCACAAACCGGCACACCGGAGGCCTGGCACGTGGGATTATCGTACTTCTGAACACTCCCACTCTTGCTCTGCTGCTGATGGCCAAAGTGCTGATTCTGGGTCTCAGAGCTGCTAACCTGACACACTCGGTACCTGCTAATGTCTTTCAGTGGGAATTGTTAAAGGATGGGAAGGGAAGAGAAAAGGAGGTGGGAGGGAATGAGGCAAGAGGGGAAGAAAAGAAAAAGAAAGAAAAAAGTCACTCTCTTCTCGGCATTACTTGTGTATTTTGATGCTGAAAAATCAGCACGTCTCCCTGCAGCCGCTCAGGAACGAGCTGCTCCCGCGCTGCTGGGGGAGGAGGGAGCGCTGGGCACGGGCGGGAGCTGCCCAGGCGCCCCCAGGCTCTGCCCAACGCGCAGGCTCCGCTCCCTGGGCTCCCCAAGGGAGGACTCACTCACTGCCAAACGGAGCAGCTCAGCTTTATCATGCCGGTCCCCATAACAAACCTCAAACCAACCACAAACTAAAACCCACCCTTTTCCTAGAGCTGCCAGCTCTTGAAGTGTTATTTCACAATTCCAAGAGCTTAAGCGAGTGGAACTATTCTACAGAACGGTAAGAACTAGTTACGTGATACCCTGGCCCACAGAGACTAATTACTGCACCCACTGTATGAGCACTTCGCAGCCAGGACAGGGTAATATCTGCTGCAGGTACTTATTTTATAAAGTGAAAGGCCAAAAACATTTTCCCAGCATAAGTATTGTCCTCCTACATGTGCAATACTAGTTACTGAAGAAACAATCATTACACTGCTGTAACTCTATAGACTTTAAACATCATTATTGGGAGCCATAGGAAGGGTCTGTTGAGCCAAATATGTGCAGAAAGGCATAGAGAGAATCATGCATTTTTAAAGCAAGCTTAAAAAAAACCAGACAACTTTCACACTCCACAATAAATGGCAAAATTCCATCAGAGTAAAGCAAGGGTGAACATCAGAGCAACTTTTTCCTTTACGTGCCTTGTTTTAATGTCTTTAACTTTCTCAGCATTTGCTCTAACCCATTTCATAATTAAACTAAAACTGAGCAAGATGATAAATCTTGTCTAGAAGGGCAGTGTGGAAAAGAAACAAATCTAAACTATGTGGCAGCTTAGGAGGGAAGGGAAGGGAAGGGAAGGGAAGGGAAGGGAAGGGAAGGGAAGGGAAGGGAAGGGAAGGGAAGGGAAGGGAAGGGAAGGGAAGGGAAGGGAAGGGAAGGGAAGGGAAGGGAAGGGAAGGGAAGGGAAGGGAAGGGAAGGGAAGGGAAGGGAAGGGAAGGGAAGGGAAGGGAAGGGAAGGGAAGGGAAGGGAAGGGAAGGGAAGGGAAGGGAAGGGAAGGGAATATTGCGTTTTTTTCCTCTCTGTTTTACTTGCAACAGAAACCATCTTGTTAGCAAAAATATGAACAACGCCAGCAACAAAAAAACAGACAGCTGACAAAGTAAAAGCAAAGAGTCATTCTGATCCCATCTGGAAGGAGTTGCTTTAGTTATAAACAGAACTTGGCTAGATCCAAAATCCCTTTCAAGTCATTTTGAGAAAAAGTCTATTCACCAATTTCGAATAGCCTGGCTTAAAAACCATTGAGTAGGAGGCAAACGCTGCTGTACGGGCAGGAACAACAGTCAAGCTGTGCGCTACTGTAAACAGCCACTGGTGCTGGCGAACAGGCGGACTGGGAAAATGTTCTCAGTTTCAGTAAACACAAACTGATTTAAGTGTTGGGAGAAGAAATCTTTTATGTTTTTAATGAAAAAAAAAAATCACAGTATAGTGAGAATACTGATCCATATTATTGGAGTAATACCAAGGAATGTTCTATGATATATGCAAGATAAGGTGAAACAAGAATAGAACTGTAAAAGAGGCAGGAAACAGAGCAACACATTTACTTTCCCATACTGGGCTCTAGCAGAAGTTACGATGAAGCACTGAAAATGCCTACTTGTAATAGGAATTTTTACCACACTCTGTTGGTGTGGTTGGGTATAGCATGAATTAAACCAAACTCTAATCCCACAGAAATTAAAATTACAGATGGCAGCGCTAAACTCGGCAGCCTTCAGATTTACACGAGAACACAATTTTATCCCTATGAGATTGATTTGTTTACTTCAGATACCATGTGTTTACTTGAAGACAGACCCAAAACTCAGCAGCACTCTATGCTAAAAGGGAGAGGCAGGAACTGAGCATGAAAGAGCTGAGCACAGGATCCCAGTATCATTGCGGTGGGGTGAGAGTCCTGGCTGGAGAACAACAATGTTCTTTTCTCCAGTCAGACTGTACTCTGGGTACCAGAAAACAAGCCATTTGTTTCATTAAGTGCATGGAAGGACTGGCAGCATGGGAGCAAAGACACACACAAGAAATGTTAGAAAAAAGTTCTTTTAGAAGGGCATTCGCTAAATGACACTGTGGCCCTGACCTTCCCTCCCTGTGACTTTTTATTAGAAGCAAGAGATGTGGGGAGTGAGGGCCACTGATGCCAAAGGCTGACAGGGCGCTGCTCGCTGATCTTGTCGTGCCCTTTTTGCTGTCACTTCACACTCCGATTCATACTCCCATATTTCCATCTCTCCACAGTAAATGGCAGCTTGTAATTATTACTACGAAGCTTTGTGCCTAGGATGTTTTTTGCAACTCCAAACCCACGTGTGTGGTGCATGTGTGCGGGACAGAGGAAGCGAATCAAAGATAAGAGGTAAAAGTCGGCAGGGTTTTTATGTTTTTGTGGTGGTTTGGGGTTGGTTTTGTGTGTGTATACGCACACACACGAATTAAACTCCGCGTTAATTCCTGTAACTAACATCCAACAAAATTCCTCCGAATAAAGTCTTTGTTGTCACTGTGCCTGAAGTATCCAGAGCAAGTGGTTACAGGCCCCACTGCGCCTGCTTGAGCAACACTGCCTGCGCACAGGTGTTTCTTTGGCGTACCTGGATGGTGTACTGGTAGACTCCTGCTTTTGGCTGCCAAGGAAACGTCAAAATGCTGGGTGAAAGAACTATGGGAACGTAGATTTCAACATCCTGCTGGTTTCGCACCGGAACGGGTAATGTATGAACTCCTCCATCCTACAAAAAGCAATAGCACAGGATTATAAATGACATCATAGTGCTTTCTAGAATTAATGTTTAGTGCTTATATGTAGACAAGTTGCTGAAAACATTTCAGAGAGAAAGGAAAGAAACTATTTAGGGTTGCTTATGAACAGCATTGCTTGTGAGCAAACGGTCAGCTCATCGCAGCAAAGGGTGCTACTGTATTAAATGAGTAGTATCGCGATGGAGATACAGGTGCCCATATTAATGCAAAAGGCAAACAGCAATAAGAAATAGTCTCTTTCATTACTTCTACTTTTTGAGACCTTGTCTGGAGAACTGATTTGGTAACTCCACACCTGCATTTACTCTTTGCACATTCCGCTCTGCATCAGGTAAAGACAAAACTCAGCCTAAAATCCGCAGTTCCTCAACCCGCCCTGAAACACCGGCCTTTACAACTTTGCTGTACTTATAATGCCACAACCCTCTGGCAAAACACGCTGCTTCTTACTAGAGTCTTGAAGGAAGACTTTAACAGCTCTCACTTGGTTCAGGAGAACCTCTCTGGCACAGAGAATGAGCACGGCTTAGCATATACAAGGATCTACTAAGTCCTACTCAAGGGATCACTGAAACCATTGCACAGCAGATGGGTTGGAGTGTTGAATTTTTCCAAGTTTCAAGCAAAAGCAAATCACTTTCACAGCGCGTGCCCTAGTTAGCCATACATTCAGCAGCCTGCCCAACTAGCAGAAAGTTAATGAATATTAATTTGAAGAAATTTGCAGGCTGATACATTTGGCAGATTTTCATTCCAGCATTTAACATCACTTACCAAATGACAGAAAACTTCCCAAATGTAACTGAATGCAGAACAAGGCCAGGGTATGACACTGACGAGCCTACCACAATAAATTGTAAAGTTCACTCAGAGAATGTGACAGGACCTTTGCACCAGCACAAAGATACGATATGTGCCCACACAAGCATCTGTCGTGAATAAAAGATCAGTGCTGTGCACCACTGGTTTAACAGGTGTTTGCCACGCACTCAGTAGCAAAATCCCACAGACTTTATTTAAGCCAATCCTCTGTTGACTTAATTGACAATTTTCCTGAGGTAAGGATTTTAGAATTCGGTTCTTAATCTGTTTAAACAAAGACGGCTTAGACCCATGTCGCTCTTAGGTTTCCTTTTACTATGTCACTAGTAAGTCACTATTGCACAGGTTAATTATTTTTAGGCCTACCAGTAAAGCAGAAAAGTTGTGATAAAAACATACCTGATCCACTACTGATGTGAGCGCAGCGTCAATAATGGTCTGACCCCTCTTTATTGCTTTGACGTAGTGATACGATCCATTCAGAGATGACTTCAGCACCTCAAAATATTCTTCGGACAGCTTTGCATCAATTCTGATGTTCTAAAGTCAGCACATGAAATAGGTATTGCCACAGGTAACTGACATTAATACTGTACAGACAGTCAGAAGCATATCAGCAATAAATCAATCAGAAAACAATTGTTTAATAACATAGTTCAAAGAAACTTCCAGTCTTTCAATAAGATTATCTTTTAGACATAGCATTAACTCTGCAGAAAATATTTCCTTTGTAAAATTATAGGCAATGTGCAATTTAACATGAAAAGTGCCATTATTTATACTACTAAATAATTCATATTTCACAATAATTTCTTAACTTTGTCATTCTTTAACACAGAAGGGGAAACACATGCAAATACACTGCCCCAATAGCACATTCCTTTTGAGACCCAGCTGAAACTCAGATCTCCATCTCAGGAAGCAAATAAGTGCAAATCAAATAACATTCACAGACACTTGTTATTCTGAAAAGCAATAATAATTTCTTCTGCTTGCAAATGAACTATTTAAATTTTGTGGGGTTTTTTTTAGAACAATGTATATTTGGTACCTAGCACCTAGAATTAATCTGATTTAACTACTAAACAGTGAAGTATTTCCATGCCAGCTAATCCTCCAACCTTTGCCAACAAGCAGCTGATAGGAAGCGGGCAGCTCCCTCCAGAGCGTTCTGAGCCTGCCTGTCAGCACGTTCTGTGATAGGAAAGATCACCTCTAGATGGGACAATATGATATTTGGGGGGACTGATGAGACGGAGAACCGCATTAGTGCTGCTCTCCACTAGTTACACCCGTCTGCAGTTTCCAGTGCTACATGTTTCAAGTGCATTGTTCAACTTATAGAACAGAATGATAGGATCATTTTGGTTGGAATAGACCCTCGAGATCATCAAGTCCAATCATAACCTAACTCGGGTTCCTAAGAACCTCATCTATGTGTCTTGTAAACCCCTCCAGGGATGGTGGCTCCAGCACTGCCCTGGGCAGCCTGTTCCAATGCCCCACAGCCCTTTGGGGAAGAAATTGTTCCCCAGATCCAACCTCAACCTCCCCTGGCGCAACTTGAGGCCGTTTCCTCTGCTCCTGGCGCTTGTTCCTGGGGAGCAGAGCCCGACCCCCCCTGGCTCCAAGCTCCTTTCAGGCAGTTCAGAGATCAGAAGGTCTCCCCTCAGCTCCTGTTCTCCAGCTGAACCCCCCAGGTCCCTCAGCCGCTCCCATCACACTTGTGCTCCAGCCCCTCACCAGCTTCATGAAACTTCTTTCAGTTTCTTCTACAGCACAGACTCCAACGAGCACTTTCGCATGAATTGCCCGGAGTGCTTTATTTAAAAACAAAACCAAACCAACCAAAAAACCCCACATACACAAAGAACAACAATAAAACAACGGGAAAAAAGGAAAAGGCAAAAAACAACACACTTTGAAATGTTGTAACTCAATGTAAATAAGAAACTGCTCAAATAATTTGAAAGCAAGCCAGGACTTAGGAGACAGGCACTCAGAAGTGTATCAACATTTACTTACATCAGATAAATACACCTTATTGTTCGATTTATCATACACTTCAATTGTAATTTCATAAAGTCTGCCTGTTTCTAGGACCCATCTGTCACCCGGATGAATTGTAAATCCTACAAAACAGGAAATATTGAACAGCACAAATCAATGGCCTCTTTACATAACAGATATAAGCATTTTGTTTCTGGTGCCCGCGCTCTGAAGATGCCCCTTCATTGCTTTAAGCTGCTGAATACAGAGAGGAAAGAAAATAAATACTACTCACTACTAAACTTATTTCACATTGAGCTACTTTTATGAATAAATTTACTGCTCTATGAAAAATACTATGAGAAATGGAAGCATGTATATACACACAAAGGAACACACCAACACGAAAAGAAGGCAAGAACTTCTATTAAGCCATCAAGAAAACTGCAGCCAGTACCAACCTAAATACCCAGGATTCACAACATAGATGGTGCTGTTTGGTAGCCTGGAAACCCCCTGCATGCGGATACCTGGAGTTTCAGTAAAGGATCAGAAAAGTTTTGACAAAAGTCAAGTAAAGATCAGCTTGTTCCTTGTGCCTCTTCGGATATTTAAAGCTAATCGTACACTGAAAGTAACTGTTATCCTGAAAGACAGTGAGCATTTCAGAGAGATTCCACTAGAGAACATCATGCTCTAAATGTGAAAATTCAATAAAGCCCCATCACATTTCCACCCTGACTGGGCGAACAGACAGGATTTAACCCATCTTTTGCCAACCTAATTTCTCTGAACATTCCAAGGCACCGGGCAGCTCTGTTGAGGCTGCATCCACAGCAGTGCTGCTCCCTATGGCTGAGCCAGGTGTTTCTCATTTTCAAGATTACTGGTGCAAATGTGGCGAACTTTTAACTTTTTGTGCTGCAAAGGGTGGAAATTTGTCTCCTGCCATGAAGCTCTGGGTGGAAAAGCATCACCGAGGAAGGATACTCTTGTGGCCAAGCACGAGACTGGTCTGTCCCTGCTGCAATGCCGTCACAAGCGACGTCGCCTGCTCCAGCTTGGCAACCGGCCCAGAGCGATCCCCCTCGGGACCAGGAACGTGGTTCTGGAGCTGCAGTTCATACTGATCAGACGGCATCATTAATTCTGTACGTAAAACAAGACAACACATGAAACAATAGAAGTGTGTCAGTGTTCGGCTGCTGCTGATTATTGCTGATTAATTTTTATTGTTGCCTAGAGCACACATTATTTTCAACGTCTCACAGAAACAGCATTTTGGTGATTATATCACACACATACAAAACGAGCTTCAAAGCTGCCATTTCCAGCTAATACCATCCCGTTTGTTTTGACCTAACATTCAATTAGTTGCCAGCTTCGAGCAGTCAAATTACTTTCTACAAGTTCCTCACAATTCCTGCTGCTCCATTCTGGGCTGCTCCCTGGTGAGCAGCACAGGCTGCTTGGAGCAACACCTGCACTCACAACCTTCTGCACATTTGAAGGGACATGAGGCCTGCTAACCCACACTTGTACAAGTGGAGCAAATCCATTTGTCAAGGAAACATTTTTGATTAGAAAAACTGCTCATCTAAACTTGATTTAACTAAGAAATCAGGCAGAGTTTCTTAGTCAAGGTGAAATAAATGCCTACATCTAAAATGACAGCATTAGCTCCTGTTCCAAGTTACCCTTACCTTCATGTCCTTAACAAATCTGCCGGAGTGTATCCTTTATAGACACTATTTTTTTGAGAGCAAAAAACTAAACAGCTGTATCATCACGTGGTTTAGGAAAACATTATAAATATTAACAAAGCAGTTTAAACACAATTAAATGTTTCTCAGCAGTTAAAAGCTCAAACAAAGTGTAAAAAAAAAAGGAGAAAGAGAGAGAACTGGACAAACCTGTAATCTTCCCTTGCTTTATTTTCTGAACTCTGTACTGAATTGATGTTCCTACCAGAAGATAAATGTCATATGCTGGATTTAAAAGGATGTTTTCCAAAATAAGCAGTCTGACTTCTGCAGGAGGTACATGCTATTGATTGAGAGGGAAAAAAAAAAACAACCACATTCAAAGCAGTTCATTTGTTTGAAACAGACCATATGGCAATAATTTATAATCTCTAAGTGAAAAATATTATTTGCTGTAATTGGCTCTTTATTATCATCTCAAATTTTGTCATAAGAGGGAAATGCAAAGGATAACGAATGGTATAGAGATCTGCTCTGTGCACACTGTGCAAGGCTGAGAGAGAAAAAACTCAAGTCTGTACAAACATAATTTAAGTTTAGTTCTCTGGAAAATACAGAAAAACTTGATACAGATGCACAGTGACTATTGACATCTAGAAACTTATTTTCCCTATTGTATTACATGGTGTTTCCATGTAACATGTCCTTTATAACTTCACTGAGGGATCTGTATCAAAATCATTGGTCTAGTAAGTTAGGAGTACATGAGATAATAGTATAAATTGTATAAACTCTATTCTATGTGTAGTCTGGAAGCAGATTTAAAGGAGCTACTAACCAGAAAGCCACAAAAACTGCAAACAGAACAACATTATTTCAATTTCACTTACAGTATCAGCTTAAAACTAATTCAGAAAAATGAATATTAAACCAATAAATACCTAACCAAGCTACAAGCATTCAAGAAAAAGTCAGACTGATCTCCTGGAGAACAACTATACTGAGCACAATTAACAAAGGTAGAACGGTAACAAAAACAGAATTCTTGACATGCACTATTTGTGCCACGTTACTAGCATTACACATTTAGATAACACTTTCATAGAACATGGGTTAGATAGTCAAGGCAATTCTGCTTTAAGCAGAAACATTAAATACAACACGAATTTGCAAAAGCAGACTGCAGGCAGGAGATGAGCTTCAGCAAAACCCCACCACTTCATAGACCAATTTTGTTTATAAGGTGCAGTATCAAGTTGATACTCGCACAACGCCCCGTGTTCCTCTACGTGATAACCCACAAAAACTCTCTGAGGTGCCTGGAAATTCTACTAAGGGAAAAACCAACTCTGTTACCAGAGAGAAATTCAAAACTCAGTCACCACAAGTTACAAAGAAAGAAGCAGCACGGGTCTGCACGCTGGCTGGGAAAAGCAGCAATGCTGCAGTTCAGCACCCCTGGAGCTGACATTCTGATCCCAAAGGAGGGCACAATATAATGAGGTACAATTAGATACTAACCAAGTATTCATATGACCCTCATTTCAAGGACAACGGGGAAATAAAGGTTTATCCAAAATAATAATCCTTGTTCTAGATATTTATTTATCGGAAAAAAAAAGGACCTAAAGTGTTCTAGTCGGTTATTTCTTTAAAAAAGCATTTAAAAATGCCCTATCCAGCTTGATTTGAGTTATATATATAGAATGTGAACCCCTATTGGGAATAATTAAATGGCACAGGAGTATTTCACAGAATCCCAGAATGTCAGGGATTGGAAGGGCCCTGGAAAGCTCATCCAGTGCAATCCCCCCATGGAGCAGGAACACCCAGATGAGGTTACACAGGAAGGTGTCCAGGCGGGTTGGAATGTCTGCACAGAAGGAGACTCCACAACCCCCCTGGGCAGCCTGGGCCAGGCTCTGCCACCCTCACCGGGAAGAACTTTCTTCTCATCTTTCAGTGGAACCTCCTGTGTTCCAGTTTGCACCCATTGCCCCTTGTCCTGTCACTGGTTGTCACCAGAAGAGCCTGGCTCCATCCTCCTGACACTCCCCCTTTCCATATTGATCCCCAGGAATGAGTCCCCCCTCAGTGTCCTCTTGTCCAGCTCCAGAGCCCCAGCTCCCTCAGCCTTTCCTCACACGGGAGATGCTCCACTCCCTGCAGCATCTTTGTTGCCCTGTGCTGGACTCTCTCCAGCAGTTCCCTGGAGCGTATTCCTCTGCCACAGGGCCTTTTGTCAGAGAGCTGGCTTTAGAAATGCTCCCTGGCAACACTCCGTTCTGGGTCAGGAAACTGCATCTGGCTCCAGCCCTTTCAGCACTGTCATCTTTGGTGACAGAGTCAACCCAGTCAGACAGAGGTTCCGCACTGATATCCACAATGGAAAAATACGGCACGGCAAACTTACACTGCTCCTCTAACATCGGTCTGTTAGATAAATGAAACAAACAAAAAAAAATTGCAAGTTCTTACCTTATAGACGCTTTCCTGTATTCTTGCTTTTAATTTAGAATTCCCTGTTTTCATTCCAGACACCAAAATGGTATCTCCTTGCTTGGCAACTTTTTCCATCTCTGATATATAGGAAGGTGGTATATAAGTGGATTCTGAGAACTTGAGAATACTGAAAGGTGAAACAAAAAGTGAACAGAAAATTGTTAACCAATCTTTGTAAACCCAGAGAGAAACACCACCAGTGTCTACTCCCAGCTATTTCCATTTTTAAGCAAATTTAAGATGTCTGCCTGGGACCAGATATCTCAGTTTTACTCATTCTTCAAGACATCTGCAGCTAATTTCTGTGACTGAGGAAAGTCTGTTTGAAGCTTGTTTGTGGGATTTCAAGAGATATCAGAAGGCTGCACATGTTGTCTGTAATGAGCCCTCCAGTTTTTACAGTAGGTGTAGACTGCAAAGCTCTCTAGATTATTGTGGAACGACTGATGTGAAAGACCCAAAACTTAAGTTTACAAAAGCAACAGCTTAACAAACCAGAACACAAGTTAGGCCTATTTGAAGAAGCCAGGACACATTTAATAAACGACTATGAAAAAAAATGAACAGTTACTACAAGTATTCTGCGTGTAGACATTTCAATGAGATGTAATAACAGAGGGGAACGGAATCTGCCACGAGTGGGTAAACGGCAGGACAGAACTTGAAAGAGGACCATGTTTTACAAGTTGGCACCTTCTGCACGCACAGGACCTGTTTGGCTTTCACCTGCACAGCCAAATTGTGAACAGTTACAAATATTAACAGCTCATTGCTTATTTTGCAAAGCTGTAACACCACGAGAACATTTTTATGTTATCATAGCTAACAGTAGAGCATTTGTCAATATTAGTTTGCTTAAAATCCCATCTCCAGCAAATACTTATACTGAAACAAAAAGCTGCGTATGGACTGACGTGGATCGCAGTCCCACCGACCCATCAGCACGGCCTGGGTCCCGCTGTAGGGACGGGCCACACGTACCTCACACCCACAGCTTTGGGCGTTTTATGGGCTCAATAGGCTTTTCTCTAAGGCTGCAAAACCAGAGTTCATACCAAGAGTCTTGTTTGCTGCCCCCATCCCATCTCCCCTGTATTTGGAATACAGGTTTGAGGATGGACGTTAACTGGTAACCATTCTGCTTTCCAAGAGAACTGCTTTCCCCACATTAGTCTTAGAATCACAATATGGTACAGAATCCCAGACCCAAGCCAGGTTCTTTAAAGGAAGATATAGTTTCCTACGTTACGTTCCACAATCTACCTACACTTGGAACCTCTTTTCTGCAGTAACTGAAGCCTCTGGTGCATGACTGAATCTATTTCATCTTTCAAGCCTACCATAAGTTCGGGAAGTTTTGACTAAAGAAGTGTCTGTGAACTGTTTTGTGAGGAAAAACCTATGTCGCACATGTTTGCAGTCTGGTCAAACACATCTATATCAGGGAAGCATTTTTTCTATCCACCCTCAGGTCGAGCAACACCAAGGATTCACCATGGCATACCTGATGATGAATACTAGCACAATACTGCTAGGTAACAGGGTCCTGGTGTGTTGACACCAGTTGATATCAGTGCAAAGATCAAACATGAAAAATATCCCGTACAACGTACTGCTGTGTAGCCTTCAATTCTAGTTAGTTTAATAAGGATGGAAACTCAAATTTCTGTTTAAAGACACTAAAGAACAGAACGTCATCGCTGTAAAGCTACATGGTGCGCATGCATATACATTTTTTTTTTTTAATAATAAAATAAAATACACCAAAACACAGGCCAGAGACGGACTAGTGACAAATATTGCAAGAAAAAAAAGTAGAAAAAAATATCATACAGTCTGGATTCTATTCCTAAGCCTGCCACAGGTGAGCTTGCTGACTTTTGGGCAAGAACTTCACCTGCATTAAAGGGAGGGAATACTTAGTTATACAGAAATGCTGAAAACCCCTTATCTTGTCAGCTGAAAAGCACTTTCAGGATCTTTGGATAGAAGTTTCCACAAAATACAGCACTTCTAAATGCAAATTAACTTATTATTTGACTCAGTAGAGATGATGAACCAAGCACCATGGCTTATTTATCAAGCACGTGCTTTCCATTCACCGCTTTGTCTGAAAGACGATGTATTGAATACCTTCACTGAATTATTTCACCTGGCCTTGTGAGCTGTATCTCGCTGACAAGCAGCCGCTTGGTCCTTTCCACTGTAAAGGTTGCTACTCTGAAGCTTGGAAAGCTATTCCAACACCAGAACTAAGTGTTGACTGAAACACTAAACTCTTCAAGTTCAGAGATCTCCTTTCTGAAATGGAAGAGGACTCTTTGTCCTTCAAAAAAACAGAACAAACAAAAACTACCACAAAACCAACCAAACAAACCATAACCAACTATCTGCTGAAATCCCGAGATAACAGTGTTACTGATAAAACCTTCCTTTGCACAAGATGGTTCAGAAGATCAATTCCATCTATCCATTTCTCACTGTTGCATTAGAGCCAGCTGGGCTGCTCATTAACACTATCCGTTGTTAAATTAAACAAGGATGAGAATGCCCAGGCACTTCAAAAAACCCTGAAACAATTGACCCACAAGCATTATTTTAGGCATCAGTTCAGTAAACTGCCTAGAAGGGGGGAAATAGTTACACACGAACTTAATGGACTTAAGACTATTGAGCACAAATTAAATGAACTTACCGTAAGGCATTGTGGGAATCCGAGAAGCCATCAGCCTCTGTGTCTTTTACTATTGTCCAGTCAAAGACAAGCCCTGCCAACGTGCTGAAAGTGTTTCCTAGAAATCAAACCGATTAAAACAAACATAAGTAACAAGCAGAGAGTCTTCCTGGAACACAAATGATTATTTTTTTCGCTAGGAAGATTCTCTATCTTATCCCTAAAAGCAGCGCTATTGGTGTTTAGTTAAAAAAATCACAATCTACCTTGCTTTACTGGCAAATTTAAGATTTTCTGTTCACATTTTGCTGCACCAGACACCACTTGATGTTTTTCACACAGCCCATGGCATAGGTGCAGGTGTCACCATCTCCCTCAGAGATCCTTGGCACCCGCCACCTTCTTTCCTCTTTGACCACAAACCCCTTACTAGTTCTTGGATATTAGCAGGACATCAAAAAAACCTGCCAATCAGTCTTTCATTTTGAACCATGTGGATCCAAGATCCCACCTGGGTGATGTGCGCTCCCAGCACCAATGAACTGCACTTTCCACACGTTGCTCTGGTTTTGAGCACAAGTGTGATTTACCCACAACCACTCAAGGAACTCAAACTGAGCACCTGCTTTCTAGAAACTGTGACCCGCTAGAACAAGGACAATTCTAAATGTTTAAAAGGAACAAAAACAAAGAAATAAACAGACTGAAGCCCAAGATTTATTATTACCTTTAAGTGTAATAAGCTGCTAACATCAAATATCTTATAAACTTATGAGTTTTGTTCTAAATTGCAGTGTCCACTGGCACAAATAAATATGGAATTGAAATCCCAGTATTTACTATATTTTAAAATATATTTTCATTTGTGTTTCTCCCTTTGACACTTATGTTTATATTAAAATAAAATTCTTATGCTTAAAGGAGGTTTATGACAGTAAGCCACAAAACCATTTTAAGACAAGTGAACACATTGCACAGCTTATGCTTTCTCCTTCCCTTTCTATGCACCTTACTGCAGATAGCTCCCAATCCCAAACAAATAGGATTTTAAGCAGAAAACTCTAAACACACAAGGCAACACAATTACAATGGATTGAGACCAAGTTATTTAACATGCATTCAAGTCTAACTTTCTTTAATGATGCATGCTTTAGCTTTGCAAAGCTGCATTACACTCTTGCTTTGCTTCAGTGGAAAATAACAGGGTCAGTGGATAAACGCACAATCCAAACAATAGGTAGTTGGTCTTCACCACCACCTCTGAACGTCCTGTTGGATGCTGGACTGGATTCCCATAAAATGGACTTCTGCAAAATTATTTTGACTGTATCAGCTCAAAAGAAAATCAAAACCAACATAGTTGTTCACATCCGCATGCAGCTTTGCTCAAGCTGGTTAAATCCTGATGGGACATTTCAACAAGACAAGTGTTGGGATCTTTCTCGTTACATTCTTACTCCTGACCAGGAGGTACAATTGCTAAGAGCTGACACCTTCATTTTGATTATTTTAGGTTTGATTTTAAAAAACACCTTTACCACTAGAGTTAAGCTTCCTGGGAAAATATTCCAACATTCCTGGGAAAATTCTATGATTCTGTGATCAGACAATTAAGAGTCTCAATATAGATTTTATCTCTTGCTAGTAAACCTCTTACCTTCAGAATCCAAAGCCTGAATTTTTAGCTCCAGTGGTGAATCTTCAAGATAGAGTTCTCTTGTTGTGGACACAATTTGGATGTCGTGAATTATATCAACTATAGCATCACAACGAAGCACTTGTCCAGTCACTTGAAGAGACATCAGAAAGAGCACATGAAATCAGCAACACTGGATGTGCTCATCAAGAGCACCAAGACGACAAAATCACCTCAAATTTAGCCCATGATACAAGACACTGAAGGAACTGGAACTGGGTTGTGACCTTGACTAAGAAACACTTGGTCAAAGGGTGACTGTGCCTAAGCAAGCAAGGAAAGCAGCTCCCTTCCTCACTGAACTCCAGAAGAAATCTTTAAAAATTGTGATTTCCATCTATACTAACAATTACAGACATTTTCTGAGTACCTTTTAAGAGTTTCTGCAGTGCAACTGTCACACTTCGCTCACATCTTAGAGAACTTAATGACTTTTACCCACAGACAATAAACCCCTATATACTTCTTCATTTAGTGACTGCAAGACACTGACTTGACCATCTGTTTTGCCCATCTCGCATTACAAAAACTAACCAGATATATTGTATGATAGACATAAAGACAATTTCCAGCTTTCTAAATGCAAAACATCTGAATTTGCATTATATAAAAAGTATATACCGAAAATTATTTTCTGCCACCCCACTCTTCTTTTTAATGAATTACCCATTTTCCTGGATCTATCATTAATATAATTAACATTTATTTGAGGCCTTTAACAAACAGAACTTAAACCCCATGTCTGTGGAAAGCCTAAAATCACTGTGCATACGAATGGACATTTCTTGCTTTGTGCACTTTTAAATCTCTACTGTGTTTCTGGAGGATCACGGAATCACAGGATGTCAGGGATCGGAAGGGCCCTGGAAAGCTCATGCAGTGCAATCCCCCATGGAGCAGGAACACCCAGATGAGGTTACACAGGAAGGTGTCCAGGAGGGTTGGAATGTCTGCACAGAAGGAGACTCCACAACCCCCCTGGGCAGCCTGGGCCAGGCTCTGCCACCCTCACCAGGAACAAGTTTCTTCTCATCTTTCAGTGGAACCTCCTGTGTCCCAGTTTGCACCCATTGCCCCTTGTCCTGTCACTGGTTGTCACCGAGAAGAGCCTGGCTCCCTCCTCCTGACACTCACTCTTCATATATTTATAAATGCCCCAAACCAAGCAGTGGTGAGCTTACCGAAGTTAAAACTTACTTATATCTTCAGCAAAGATGATACTGGTGAGACGTGTGGGCTGGGAGGAGCGTGCCTGGACAAGGGCTTTCTGCGAACACTGGCGCTCGTCCTGATCCGCCAGCTCTATGCTCGCCACCTCCGGCCTGGTGGAGGACCTGCAAGATTACGGGGTTGTGTTAGCAGGATCTGAGTTACTGCTGGACGGAAATCCGGTTTAAAACCATTTACATGAGAAATGCTCCGTGGTCAGGACCAGACTTTCAGAAGAGCTGGATTGCAACAGCTACTTGAGGAGTTGAGAAGAAGGCGTAGAACAAGCAAAAACACATAGAAAATGCTAAATTAGAAGGTAAAATAATTTGAGGTACAGCTCCACTTGCCAGTTGTAATTGCTTTTCAAAACAAGTTTGGAACAAAGTTCTGACAAGAGTGGAAGTTTTCCCTGATCACAGAACATCACACTTACGTATGTTTGCTACATCAGAGCCTCTGAACAAGTAAGAGACATTTTTTAATCAAGAAATTAAAAAATTTTATTTAGTCTGTATAGCTGAAGTGTGTAACACTGTAAAACATGCAAAGTCGTATAATCATCTTTGGTGACATGTAAGCCTACATGGAATTCTGACCTAAAATTGATGCATCTGTTATTTCCTGCTCTGACTTGTATGGCTTTTCTAAAGACAACAGCTCCAGGAATGAGGTTGTGGGAAGCTCAGCATGGACGGGGAGCCCCGTTCTCACTTCCTATGTGCCAAAACCAACAAGATGAGGAAAAACAAATAATTTTCAAAGTTATTAAAAACCAAGCCTCAAATTCCATTTGAGATAGTAGCAATATACATCTGAGGCAATACAAAGCAATTAAAGTATTCAAGCAGGCCACACGTCTTGCAAACCGTCACAGAACGTCACCCCGTGAGCGGGCCGGGCTGCCGCCCGGTTTGCAGCACTGGGTCCCCACCAGAATGACCGCGGAGCAGCCCCCAGCTCCCGAATCCAGCGTCCCAAACAGCCACCTGCCTGCCCAGGGATCCCACCTCAAAGCTCTTCCACAAGGGCTCTTTGAAGGATTAAACCAAATCAAAGCAAGCACTGCTGACAGCACCGTTGAGGAACTGGTGCTCTCCGATGATGGCGGCAGTTCTGATGAAAACACTGCGTTATCTGGTCGATGCAATCTAACCCGGCTACTAGATCCCCACCTAAAGATTGTGAGGCTGGACTGATCCAGACTTTTTGCCTGGAGGATGTTCAAAAATGCCAACCAGTGATCTATGGGGCAAACCTGCTAACTCAGCAAGGAGCTGCAGGGAAGCTTCAAACCAGCAGCAATATCTTACAGGCCCTTCTCTCCAGACAGAGGTTTGCTTGACTTTTATCACTGGCAGAACCAACAAACTCAAAACAGGGAAGAATAACACTTCTTGTTAACCAATATCGTACCCATTTAAAAAAAATAACATATGGCAGTATGTTTGGTTGCAGTCCAGGTGAATATGGACCAATCTGGTTGTAATCGCTGCAATAAAATTACAAACCTTGTTTCTAGGCTTAAGCAATGAAAAGCACCATTCTGAAGACAAATCCAACCGTGCAAGACGTCAAGATCCCTTTGGTTTGAAGCAGCTGGGAAGACAACGACCAGTGCACTTTTCATAAAAACTTCATATGAAACAGAAATACATTGGTGTCAGCTCTCTGGTTCCCTACCTGTGGGTCTGGATTTTATCATATGGTACTGTCCAAATAATAAGGCCCCAAAATCTGGCAATCCAAGGGCATGAAAGCCCAGTCAGAACATTTTTAACTGTGTTTGCTAGTGAAGATGTAACAGGTTTGTCTTGAGCAAAATTAATTAAGTCAATGAATTATTAAATCATCATATTGCCGCGCTCCCTGCAACATTCTGCTTACAAAAGACTAATTTTAAAGGATTTTGAAACAATAGTAGCAAGCACTAGCCAAGAAATTTCGAAGTATCTTATCTGATGAAGGAAAACAACCCACAGCAGTACGCAATGGACAATCGGAACACCAACTAGAAGCTTAAACCTGAAAATTGTTTATTATATTCTAGATACCTAAGCAACGTGGACAAATATGAGCACATATTTTTGTACTAGGGTCTACATTGTTTCTAAAATAATATGATTTATTTTCTCTATCAATAGTAAGTTTAACTTCGCTATATATTGATTCATTTAAGAGCGAACAACTAGTTATTTTCCTGTTATTCTGTAGGTTCTTAGGCAAGCATAAAACAGTTCTGCAACATTTAGCAAGTTTCTTTAGACAATGTTAGTATTCACAACCAGTAAGGCTTTTGCTGTCCTTGGCTGGTAGGCTTTTTAAGCTGAGCATGTGAATCTGACTTAATATGCACACAGACATTTTAAAATAAGCATTATACGTTTGGAATTGACTTTTACTTTTATTATTTAGTTATTTACACTGCTTAATATTCCCTACCATTGGATTTTTTTAAATTAATTTGCAGGTTTTGTGTTCTTACAGTCTGAAATTGATCGTGTTTATAACACAACAGGGGGTTCGCTGTGTTTTGTGTTTGTTCTTTTAATCTATGGCTGTGTCTTGTAATACATAACCACTACAGTTTGTACTAACAGCAGTGTGGCCAAATTAAATGTAATTACAGGATATTTTTCAGAATAGAAAAGGGAAGGAACAAATATAAACTAAAAGTCTGCATTGAATTTCAGCTGTAAACTTACACTCCACAATTACAAAGGAACTTTCAAGACTTTACAGCCAGTTAATGCCAGTTAACTCTTAGTTGTCACTGACATAGGGAACCTGAGATTAGATACTACTTGGCCTCTTAACAGTAGTTTATTCATAAAATAGGAGGTAGATTATCAGCTGAATTTCTTACTCTTTTAATACAGATACATTCTTAGTTCTATTACCAATAGGATGTCTGCTATTTTAGGCAATTACCTGAGCTGGGCAGGCTAAGTCGGGCCTTTCTGAGGCTTGGCTTACTACTGTAATTTATAATAAAAAAAACAATTTAATGACTAATTTTTTTACACCATCGCATATGAAATATTTGATGACCCCTCAATATCATTTGGCAATACCAAAAGAACGTGTTCTTTACAGCTACATCGGATTCAAGGTCAAGTCCAGAAAGGACAAGGCACTGCATATTACACTGGCACTATTCTGCTGTAAGACACACAGAGAGAACAAGAAAAAGAAACTTTGGCTTTAAAATGACATCAAAGGCTGCAACTTATACCCTCTTCCAATTCCAGCAGACCTCTGGCAGCACGTCGGTGTCTGATATTGAGAGCTGGGCTTGTCAGGGGTCAAAATTAGATCCCGCGGAGCAGGCAGGGGCAGCATTTCTGGCAGCAGCGCCTGTGAGAAACAGCGCGGCAGGGGAGGAGGAGAGTGGGGAGGGGAAGAAGAAAAGCCAACAAAAGTCCCGGTATTTATTTCCCTCAGAACAAAATCCTGCGTGCAGAGGAGTTAATGACACTTGCAATAAAGACCACCAGGCCACAGAAATGCTCATTTCCATTTCGTTCATGATTTTCACCCCCTCCCGCCCCCAGATACAGAACCGTGTGCCAAGATTGTATCTACTGTTCTGCAGTACCACACTTTAATACTTCAAGGATTATACTTAATTTATTTATCAGCTGGTTTAAAGATCAGGCAAATGTTACTCTCCCCCTCACTCTAGCAATACTCCGTTGATTCTTACTGCTTCAGCATCTTACATTTGTTTTGTCAGCTCTTCAGACCAAACTCAACTGATTAAATTAACAAAAATCCACTTTTTTTGAGATGCACCAGGACTGTTTGTTGATCTGATGGTTTAGAATTTGTATCAGACATGCGGGCAGATATGTAGCCAGAGGGAAACTGGACAGTTAAAGTTTTCAAGAGTTTGATAAGATTGGATCGACCGATGCACTAGGTACCTTATTTCTAGTCACTCTTAGGACTAACACTGTTGACATACAACAATGAAGAGAGATGTAAGAGCCAGAAAAAGCATCCAGGTGACTGTAGTTTTGTGATAAAAAATAGATTCCCAGAGAACCAGGGATGTGGGAACTGAACCTATTCCAAAGCAAACACAGAGGGAGCCCGGCAGAATTCCCCCAAGTCTAATGGATTTTTTACAACACAGTGGCAGATTATCTCCCCATGGTTCCCTCAGTCCTCCCCTAGGATGTTTCTTAGTCACTGGGAAAACAAAGAGCAGGAAGAAAAGAGCCCTTCACCTAGTTCTGTTTTAAAAAAGGGAAACATCAGGCACCATGGAATGAGCCAAGGACAAAGCTTTCGCTCAGGGGATTTCATAGTGGTGATCAGCTGGCATGCCACGAGCTTCCAAGGACACAGAGTTAAACCAGTGAAGATGGGTATCAAAATCCAGCCCAGGTGTCCGACGGTAACCGGGATATTTCACCAAATCAACTGGTGGCCAAAGGCATTTTACCACAAGTGTTTATCTTTGTGTTTTCTCCAGCTGCATGAGGGAAAATGGCTAGAGACAGACATCTTCCCACTAGGAAAATGCAGTAAATAAATGTGGGTCTAACCAAGTTGTTCTGAAATTAGCTTAGCCTGATTGCAAATTAAAAAATAAAACTAATATGTGACAGCTTGCTTCCAAAACACAAATGTCACACTTTGCATTATTTCAACAAAATTTTCCATTCTGTTAAATTTTCTCACATGTAGACACTTTAACTGTGAGACCCGCACCCAAAGAGAGCAAAAGTCTTAAAACATTTAATGGGTGTTGAGCAGTAAATGCTGCCCAAAATTAACAATACTCCCTGTTCTTTCTGTCCTCCTTCCCAGGCAGGTTATGCTCAGATGCAGAAAAAGGTTTTTTCAACAGTAAACCTGCGCTGCAGGTTGACACAGCAGCCAAGAGGGAAAACAACTATTGCTTCTCCTGCCTCTTCAGCTCTGGCAGAACAACTATGCCACCGATTCACACCACCCAGTCTGGTTTTGAGCCAACGCACTCAGGTAACACAGGGCTGAGCCACAGCAGCCCAGCCTGTCTCACTTGACACACACGGACACCTCAGCCCAGTTCTGAGCTCCTTGTGGTACCTCCAGGAGCTGGAGCCGCGCTGGGAACGCGGCCGCGGCAGCGCAGGCACCTCCCAGAGAGAGGGAGAACATCCTGCTGCCTGCTCTGATGTGTCAGCGGGAAACGCGGAGCGGGCGAGAACCAGAGCGGGGGGAAGGATGGCAGGGGATTATAATCGCTATCTAAGATGTTATTTCATAATATGGAAATTACCAGTCAGCATCTCACACAAAGCATTTTTCAGTGAGAGTCAAAGACAGGGTTTTTTAGACCCGTGGTAAAACAGGTAATCCATGAAATAACAGCAACAAAACATCAGAGATGAGCTTGTCGGCTTTCTAGCAAAGTAACAGACCCAAATCAGCAATGCTCTATTTAATACACATTTTTAAAACACATAAGCCACAGCACGTCTCATGGAGCGATAAGATCAATTTACAACCCAATATCAGAAACTTGACAAGATAAGAAGCTACAGAATGAGCTTTGCTGGCCAGGTCCCACAGCAGCAGTGTCCGCAGGGCTCTCTGGCAGCACCTGTGCATTGCGCAGCTCGGCCGCTGGGTCTCGCTCCACCACCTGTGCTGCTCACAATGGCAATGAGCTTCACGCAGCCTCGTCAGGGAGGGCTCCAGGTGGCAATAAACTCGCCATCATATTTGTAACAAACAACATTGTCCAGGGCCATTATTGCCTTTGAACATTCCCCTATAGGTGAAACCTTTCCATAGCTAAAACTCCGACTTCAGTGCTCTGTGGTTCAAACCCAATAGGTTCTACTGCTCAAAGGTAACTCCTGAAGCTTAAACTTCCCACCAGCTCTCTGATGTATCTCAGTTCTACAAGATATGAAATAATGTTACAGACATGTAAGCATATTTGTATGCTACAGATAATTTCTGCTATAAATACCCTGTGCCATGCTGTATACCCCAAGGGAAAATGGGTTATTTTGTGTCTTCTCCCACTCTCCCCTAAAAATGTTATCATGGTAAGGCAGATTTCAAGGAGAGAATTTTGCTCCTGAATGCTTTCCTTCTTCCAGGTGTAATTTCTGGATTAAGGTAATTAAAAGATAAATACAGATGTAATTTAAATGCTAAATATAACTGCACAGACTGTGTTTTATCCCTGAAGATAGTACCATGTACAATATTTACAGATGGGAACTCCGTATGCTTTGAAAACAAAGCTTTTACCAAAAAAACAATTTAACATAAAGGCAACCCAAACTCTAGACTGCATGAGCATCTTGAAAATCAGAAAATACTTTAAAGCCATTCTTCTAACTCTATTATTGCTCCCAATCTGCTGGGATGATGATAAAATTTGACCTTTTCCCTTTGAATCACTGAAATTCTCAGACACCACTTCAACCACTTTGAAAATCTCCTGCTTTCAGTGGTAAACCTGAAGCCCCAAAGGGAAACTGGAAAGAAATAAGGCCACATCATGTTCTTAGGGACATGGTTTAGTGCTAGAGTGAGGTTATGGTTGGACTCAACAATCCTGAGGGTCTCTTCCAACTGAAATGATTCTATGCCATAGCCTGATTTGTCACAAAATTGGACACTCAGTTATGAATTCTGAATGTTTGAGATGAGTAAGGCAGTCCTTCAAATACTCAAAAGACGTACTTTGAAGACAGATGCTGTTGTAAGACAGCTTCCATCCGCTCCCTCTAACCTCCCCATCACCCACATTACAAAGCCCTGGTCCCCTCTCCATACACTAAGGGCCCAAATCTCACAATTTACATTCCAAATCCCATCTTTCATGCATGCAAACCCACCCACCATTTTACAAACCCTGGGTGAGAAGCAGTCACTACTTCTGAAGTCACTACAGTTGGTACTTTCTAACTCCTTCAGTTTAACGGGCCTCCTTCTAGGAATAGCTATTACTGACGGCTTTAACAGGAAAGTACAGGAAGCTCGTCAGCACGTAGCTGCAGAGCTGCCCCCCTCCAAAGCACACTTCGATCTAATCCCCTACACCTCAAGGCCCACAGATGCCATCCAGCAAACATGCTCTGAGCCCCACGACGAGCACTACTACTTCTGCTTGGCCACGCACGCCCAGCGGCTGCTTCCTCCTGAGGGCTTTGTAAGCACACGTTGAGTTTTACCACCCACTTCCTGCCAGCCCCTGCAAAGCAGAAGTGAATAAAAACACATTTACAACCCCAGTACAGAAAATGACAACACACTCTGTGTGAAGTTGGTATAGTTTCCTCAATTCTCAAGCAAAATTAATCTCCGAAGGGCAGCCAGAGGGTGAGGATGGAATAGCGTGTTGAAGCCTACCTGCATGATCTATCACTGGCAACTGGCACCAACATTACATGTTCTGAAGTGCCTACACATCACCCTCGTTACAGATACATATGTGGACCAAATCTGGTACTTCCCTAGAGTACAGTCTCATATATTTTCACCCGCATATTTCAGTGAGATTTGCAAAGGTCTGCATACTTCTGACAGCTGGATTTCACCTGGAACATGCAGGAACAGCTGTATCCAGCCCAATATTGCCTGGCAGTTTGCTGTAAAATTGGACAGACAGTCTACACCTCCTAGATTTTACTAGTGCTTTGATGAGCTTATGTTTTACCTTCATAGAATGTACATCATCACATAAATAAAATGCCTTAAGGACTCAGTTGCCTTTAAAGAGTAAGGAAAAAAAATACCCCATACTTGAGAGATTTTCACTAAGACGGTCCATATAAAAATTAAATTACACAAGCACAAGCAGCTCACCTAGTAACTTCCTTTCAGTTGACTCTTGGAGTAACTCCGATTACTGCTCTTGGGTGCAAACACCCTCAAATGTGTAAGTTGCCACAGACCAAAGGCTTGTAGCCAGCCCAGGGATGAGAAGTGTAGGACCACCAAGCAAATGAACTGATATAGAGTGAAAACACAGCCCTGCACCATGTATTTCAGTAACTGACAGCCACAAAATAACAACTGAAAACTGTGACATGCATCCATGTGGCACAGAGGAAAGTACCACCCTAAACATCTCCTGACTGCCACTTTTTTATCAGGTGGGTACCTCCTGCTCATTAGTGATCCAAATTACAATTCCGGCATGCTGAAGGAGTTAGCAACACTTGTTTAACACGAAGGGGACACAGTTTCTAAATCCGCACACACAGCGGTATTCCCCTTTAGCCCTGCGGCTCAGCACAGCCCAGAACCGGCTCCTGTGAGCCTGGCCCATAGGCCTCTCCTGGGGGAGCGGGACAGGGGCTCCCAGCCAGCACATCCCACCTGCCCAGCCACGAGGCTCCAGAAGAAACCCAGAAAACACACAAACTTTTAAAACTTGACTTTTGTCTTCGCCAGTCGACGTGCTCGGGGTGTCGCCAGCGCCAGGAGGCTCTCAGCTCAGCCAGGCGCTGGGACCCAGTCTGTGCACCCACTCCCCAAACTCAAAGCTGCGGAGGGGACACCGGTGGGGTAAGCACACGTGGGGCGCGAGGCGCACGTGGGGCGCGAGGCGCACGCGGGGCCCGGCCATGGCGGGAATCTCCGTCAGCAGGGAGCAGCCCCGGCCGGCACACAGCGCCCCCTCCAGCGGCCTTAACCCCCGCTGCGGAAATCACCCAGCCATGGTCTGCAGAGCCCAGCCGCTCCCCTCAGGGATGATCTCCATTTCTGTCCCCAGGCTGCTGGGCCACCCACAACACGGCCGGAGTGAGGTGAGAAGGGTGAGGGGCGCAGGCCGGGGCCGCGCTCAGGCCCCGCCGGGCCGCGCGTTCCCGCCGCGGGCTGAGGAAACGCCGCAGGTGCATCCGGCGGGGGGGGGAGAAGCGGCGGCCGAAGGGCGGCGGCACCTGCACTCACCATCGGTAGCAACCCTCGCTGGCCTCCAGCGTGAAGTTGACGCGGGTGCCGCGGGTGAAGGGCAGCAGCACCTTGGGGGTGTTGAGCTTGGAGGAGGCGGCGAGGTGCAGGGAGAGGAGGAGGAGGAGCGCGGGGGGAGCCATGCTCCGCCGCGGGAACGGCCGCCGGCGGGGGCGGGAAAGGGCGCGGGGACGTCAGCGGCGGGGCCGGGCGCCCCGGGGGGCGGGGGGGCGAGGGAACGGGGCGGGCCCGGCCGCTCTCCTCGCCCCTCCGCCCTCCCTGAGGGGATTCCCGGCCACGCCAACCGCGGGAAGCGGCGCTGCGGTCCGGGCGAGGCGCGGCCGCCGGGTCCCAGCACCGCAGAGTGGAGCCGAACGGGCTCCTAACGGCGCACAACTTGTTGGGAACGCCTTGGGCGCCTGGAGAGGGAGGTGGCTTGTTTGTGGCTGGTGCTTGCGGCCCAGGTGGTGGTTGTCACCCGCCGGAGCCGCCCCAGCAGCGGCCTCGGGTCGGTCACAAGCGGCTCCTGTCGCCCCTTTCCCCGCAGCACCTTCCGCCGGCCTGGGGCGGCGCAGCGGGGTGAGCTGGTGCTTTTAAACAACGGGACCTGTGGATTGAAAACACAAACAACAACAAACACAGAAAAACCCCAACAGCAAAACACAAAGCAAACCAACAAAAAACACAAACCAAAACAAAACCCAAACTATTAAATGGATTAAATCCCCAATCCAATTGATTAGAAAAACCCTAAAAAAAAAATCTGTCAGATATAGGTGTTACATTACATACTATCCTCTTCCATTATGGTACATACAGTGATGCTGACAGCCAGGTTAAGCAGCGGTTCTTTATTATAAAAATATCGATTTTCTATATGCTTACCCCCTTCAATTAAGACTTATTTTCTCATATAACTTTCTGTCCTAGGGAAAAAAAATGTTAGGCAGACCAAAGTGCAGAGAAAGGTGAAGTCAAGAGAAGGAACTTGGTGGTAGATGAACTCCACAAACAGGGTGAAGACCACAAGCAGCTTTGGTCTGACCCACTGGAGCTCCTCCAGGAACACAGTAAGTAGCTGGATTTCGTCAGCCGACCTAACACGAGCTCAGCCTTATCCTGTGTATTGCTCAAAACTGTGGTGGAACAGCATGGGAAGTAGGACAGTGTAGGAATAAAAGGGAAAAGGAGGGAAGTTTTAACCACCACTGGCAGATCAGTAATCATTTTAAGTGTGTTCAGAGCATGGCATGGAATTCAGGAATCACAAGTCTCCATTTGTTTGGGTTTTTTTTCCCCTACGTTTTGTAAGTATATTACAAAATGTATATTTTTCCTCCTGGTCTTGATTTGACTTTGTAGTGGATGGCATCTTACTACTTAGTCCTCTTCGTTACAGATGTTTTTGTAGAAGACTTTAAATTAACTGCTGATTTATGTGGGTATAAACATGATTCTGTAGGATGGAATTTCTGTGTAGTTGATAATTTGCTTTCTCAGAAACTTGGAACATACATGAAAGTACTCTTGAAAGACCATTGTGTTCTCTAAGTCCAAAGTCAGGCTGGTATTGCAATCTTAATTTGCCCTTGTTGCCAGTGTGCATTCACATATATCATCATTTCCGCATGTGTTTAACGGTAGGACCTCTTCACCATTCATGGTGCATGGGAAAGGTCACACTCCTGGAATTAATCAAAGCTATTTAGTGAATGAAGTTATCATGTGGAGGGTCTGCCTGTCCCTATCTACAACAGAGGGATGGCATAGATATGTGGCAAGAAAAGGGATTTTAAGAAGGAGACAATCATCTTGGAATTAAGGTAGTTAAATTCTGCCCAGGAAGATGCTGTCCAGGGACACCTGGGAGCTTGCCCAGTCCTAATTTAGGTAGTATAGAAGTTAACCAGTTCTCATCTACTCTAACCAAATAAACTTATACAGAACTTTTTATTTACCCAAGAGTATTTTTTTTCAGTATTTATTCAGCTAGTGTTTTATTTATCAGTACCTCAGCAAGGCTATTCCATTTTCTGCCCCAAAGGACTGTGTGCAGCCGGACAGTTCACTTCTCACTGCAGCTTCTGTTTGTAATATTACTCATTTTTTGAATGCACATCTTGAAATTGTGTGGTCTGATTTAGAGAAGGGCTGAACTTTACAGCTGCAATTTAAGTCACTGGGAGTTGGGCCCAGAAAGATATATGGTATTAAAAGCTCTGGCAAATCAAGCCACTACAGTTGAAATTGCTCCTCAAATACGGAGTTATTTCTTTTCTTTATTTTTTCTGTCAATTAATCTCTAACCTTCCTTCAAAAGCATGTTGTGAAGATAAAGTCAGTAAGGACTCAGCTATTAGGGAGGGATGCGATAAAATAGTACATGACTAAATCAGTACAATGTGTTTACAGTTAGTATAATTATAGCTGAGTGGATAAGAAATAGATACTGAGTACCTTGCATCCTGTGCTACGAATGACACAAGAAAATGTCTGTATCCCAGTATATCCTGGCTTTTCAAAGTAGGTTTTGGAATCTCAATAAGTCTTTACATTCTTTCATCAGCAGAGTGATGAGTATTCAAAATTACTGTTGTTCTCAAATACTTCTTAAACTTAAGTGATTTTTCAAAGGAAACAGCAAAGTGCACTTAGGACCTTAAAGCTTATTGGTGAAACATGGCAGTTAAGTACAGCAATTAAATGTCTGGCATATCATCCAGAGCATACTCAAAAGCATTCTAAGCAATTTTAAAAGTAGAGTGAAGCAGGAGACATTGATGAGCAACTCTGCAGTTTCCGTTACACAGTGAAATTACGAAGCAAGTTTGCTGCTTACTGAAATGGAAAGTCCTGCATGGCAGCACTGTGTGAATGTCAGAGGCTGTTTTGGACAGAGCGCAGGAGGCTGGGAGGCAGACGGCACAGCCACGTGCTCTGGGAGAAGTTACTGCAGTCACAGCTTGACTTGGTGTAGGTGCTGCAGTGCTCTGCTTTCTTCTACCAAACTGCAGTGGTGAGACGGGGATGGGGTCAGCGCATCCCTCCTCACGCTAAAATGACAGTGCAAAGAACATAAGAATACCTCCAGTCATCTGAGCAGTCAGCTGGCACCGCAGGGAATTGGAACAGGGCAGACCTATTAGGAGCAGGAGATAATTTTACATGCGTATCGATGTACACCTGAGTAAGTCTGATAAAGAACAAAAACGGAAATTTCTTAGTCACAAGGAATACAATTATAGAATGATAGAGGGAGTACTTTAATGAGCTGTTTAATTGCGAGAGGGATAAAAGCAAACAATAAATGGTTGTTCTCCAAGCAGCTGAGCCATTTGTGGAAGAATTTAAGAGGCAATCAAAATACACACAGTAAATAACTAAGCACCAGGTGCTGATAATGTTTTTATTGAAATACGAAAATAAAAGGGGGAGATTTTACAAATTTGCTTGGGCAGAAGATCTGAAAACACTCCCAAGGCAGCAAGGAGACATGAATTAAATCTTTTAACTTGATCAGTTTCTGTTTTTTTATAGACCTAGAAGAAACCTCTATCATTATATCATGAGGTGATCTTCTGTTCACAGTGAAATAATTTAAAATCCTTGTTCAAAAAAATAAAGTATCGGAATGGCACAATGATGATGGTGCCTCGATGCTTCCCCAGCCTTCACAGCTCAAGCGTATACAACGTGTCTCATCTTTTGGCAGTACAGGGACTTGAGGGTCTCATCACGTGCAGGAAGCCTAAACCAACCCGATACGAGTACTAAACATGGGTCTGACCTTGGGGTTATGCACACGTGCTTTCCTGGATTTAGGCCTGAGTCTCTGACAAATTTTGAATTAAGAAAACCTCAGGTCCTAGAGTTCTTTCAGGAAAATAAAAGGTTACTAAAAAAACCCATAAGGCCAAGGAACACCTTACTTTATTTTCTGGCATTTCATATTTCAAAATGCCTCAATAACTTAAAATATTTTGAAATGCTTCTCTCAAAAACAAACAAAAATCCAAAACAAAATGAAAAACACCAAACCACACTAATCGACCCCCACCCCAGCCCAAACTCTGAAGCTCAGAAGGTGAAATTCCAGCCAAATGATAAGGCAATGAGGCATGGAAGATTATTTTAAAGTGTACTGGGTCAAGCTAACTCAAAGCAGTTCCAACCATAACCCTTCCAGCTCTGTCTGTACTCCTGTGAACAGTATAGGGCTGGTTCAGTGTAGTATGAGCAGCGAAATGCACTGTGTTCAACGTAATTGTAAGAAGTCTTATTAAACTGGGTGAGTCAGGGCTCACCCGGTAGAATGATTAAAAATATTGTGTGCTGTCAGGTTCCTGAACCTCTCAAGTAAAATAATATATGATTTAAAGGCTAAAGACTGACTGACAAGTAATAGTAATGTGTTTAGTGAAAAGACTCTTCCTCTAGGGATTGAGAAGAGATGGGGAGTTGCCTGCACCAGGCTGAGTAGGAGATGAAAAGGGCAGGTTAACAGACTCGGAGAAAGAAAGTGGTCAGGGAATAGTAACTGAGCATGAGAAGAACCGTGCTGGGCCTTTTTTTGTCTGATGTTGTCTGTGTTTAAGGGGAAGACTAAAACAGTATCCTGCAAAAATCGCTGTGAAAGATGGCCAGTTTCCTTCCTCCTTATCAGGCTGCACCTTGAGACACCTCAGCTGCCCTTTTGTGTCTCTCCCTCGCTGACCAGCTCCATGGCTTTTGTTACTCTGTTTTTTTCCTGCTTAGTTTGCTGTCTGGTTCCGTCCTTGTAGCTGCAGAGCCTGGCAAAATATCTCCACCAAAGAGACATCAGTCAAAGAAGTATTTGAAGTAGTCCAGCACATGAAAAGGTACTTAAAAAGAGTCAACAGAGGAACAAAAATCATAAAATTGTTTTGTTTGGAAAAGACCTTTAAGATCATGAAGTCCAACCATTAACTTAACGCTGCCAAGTTCACCACTAACTCATGTCCCTAAGTGCCACATCTACAATGTCTTTTAAACCCCTCCAGGGATGGTGACTCCACCATTGCCCTGGGCAGCCTGTTCCAGGGCTTAACAATCCCTTTGGTAAAGTCATTTTTCCTCACATCTAATCTAAACCTCCTCTAAACCTCCTCTGGTGCAACTGGAGGCTGTTTCCTCTTGTCCTATCCCTTGTTACTTGGGAGAAGAGACCAACACCCACAAGGTGACAACTGGTGTCCCTTAGTGCTGGCAGAAGGCTCACGAAAGTTAGTAGTTCACAGATCATGGTATTTGCGCATGTGTTTAGAACCATCCATTATTTGAAAATTAAATGGAAGATCTTGCATATGTATTAATGTACACAGCAGTTAAGCTTGACTGGCAAAACTCATTAATTAGGTGTTGATCTTGTGGCTGGATGTGCATAGGAGAGGTTTCTGCCTCTGCATTATGGCTCCTGCCTACCTGCAGAGACCAAATTGTAAAAGGGGACATTACACTTCATTAGTTTAAAATAGACTTACAGAGTATATAAAACAACATTCCTCCTTCAATTATTTCTTTATCACTTTCTCTAGTAGTAGAGTTATCATGTTCAATTTACCGTATTAGACTTTTTGTGTCTTCATACATCTATTGAAGGTTTTATGAGAACATCCTCTCAGCCTTAAAACCATGCTCTACAGGCATAATGATGGATTGGTAGTAACTATAAAATTGAACACTTTGGTTATGCCTGCCAGTATTTTCCTTCCAAGAGAAGATGTTTGGCCAACAGAAGGCATAAATTTAGTCAATTTCCAAATTCAAGGCAGCCAGTTAATGGCAATAATGACGGAAAACTTAAAATTCCATCAAGGTTGATTTCCTTCAGGTTATTCAGAAGGAAGCACTCGTGTTTAGAAAATCAGTAAAATAAGGGCCAAGCTTGCCATTCTTTGCACAGTCTAATCTGCCAGGGATGTCACTGGGAGTTTTTGAATGTGATTGAGTCCCAAAAGAAGAATGTCTCTCTTTTTAAATCTCTGCTCCTATCACATAAATCCATTTGATATGCAAGACTTTCGCAGATGCTATAAAACCCCAAGGCCTTACCAAATTATTCAGGATGAGTCTGAAAACTTATGAAACAGTAACATCAGATAAAAATAAACCTTTTTCACTTCAGAGTTTATCTACCTTTCTAATGTAAATTTCTGGTTATTAAAAAGGTTATTTATAGCTGTCTGTTCAAACAGTTACATAAGGTGCTTTTGCCATGTGCCTTTCTACCCAGACAGAAATCATCGTAATGAGCTTTTCACTGAACAACTGAATGAACGCCTGAGTGACGAGAATTCACAACACAAGTAGCAAACAAACAGAAATCCCGGCCTTTGTTTCTGCTTTAAATACTTCAGGGAAATTCAGGAAAACACAGGAATCTGAAATCTTGAAAAGAATTAATACCATTTATAAACAGGCATGTGAATATGTTTAATGACTCCGTTAATAGTACTAAGGGAAGTGAATTGTCATCTTTTCAGAGTTACTTGGTTGCAAATTATGGTGTGTACACCTGAGAAATATTAAGTGCGCCATCAAGTACAATAATTCTGAGGCTTTTTAAACGTTTACACTGTTCTGCATTGGTTTGGTATTTTCTGTGCTTTAAACACCAACATGGCACAATTTATAACATTCCATCGCCTTTTCTATTTTTGCCATTCTGTCCCTGCAGTAGTTTTCTGGCCGCGCTGATCTCAGCACTGACATTGACCTCGAGCGCTTCTGTACCTACACAGCAAGAGTCAGACTTCTGCTGTGTTTCTCCATATAGCCTGGCAGCATATAGTATGCATTTCAACTGAAAAGTTCCATTTTTTTCATTCAAAATTCCTGTTCTTTCCATTTTAATATATACATAAGTACAACAAATTCAAACCTTGAAGAAACCTAACACAAATTGTGTTCTGTTTGTAGTGAGTCTTTCCAATGGAGATTTCACTTTGCTGCAGTAGAATTTTAGTAGAAAAAGCAGGAGGTGCTGCAATATGCAACAGAATATTACATACCACACGCATTGCACTGAAGTGAGCCCATTTCTATTTTGTCTTCTTTCAGGATCACTTGTCCAGGTGGGCCAAGTTACCTTGGGGAATGGAATTTTGAACATTGAAATAATATCTCATTCATGAAGCGCAAAACTTGTTTTCAATATGAATTTGAAACTGCAGGTTTGTAACAAAACAATGTTAAATACAGTGTCAGTGAGACGAGTTCACTGCAGGTACTGAGGCAGTGGACAGAGGTTTTAAAGATCTCTTGTTTTTTAAAAATACTTTCAGAATCCTGGCAAACCGGGATCCAGTCCCAGCTACACAGACACAGCTTCAGGAGAAAAAATTGTGCCCAGGGTAGGGCACAACAAGCAAAACTCAGGTCAGAGTTTTGCTGCTTATGGCCATCTCCACATGCAGACATCTTTCTCCTTTTTTGATTTTTGTTTCTGCTGCCTCTAACTCAGACTCTAGTCACGCACAAGCCTCATGCTTGCTTTTACCCTTTCTGTCCTGTATCTTATGCTGCCACTTTACCACTGGTCCAGCCTGCTTCACAGGTATTTAATTGTGTTTCACAGCTTGTCATTATCTCCATTTTGCAGTCGTGCAACTAAAACGCATGAAAAAAAATCTGACATCATGCTAGAAATTCCATTCTTAACATTCAATATCTCTGTGTAAAATACCAAGCGCTTTGCTGGTCTGCTCTGTGTTGGAGCTTCCTAGGTGGCCTGTATGATGTCTGGAAATGGGATATGGGTGAAATTTGGGGGCTGACGAGGACTTTCTTCAGACACGACAATAGCACTCTGCCTCGGCACTTGGAGATCGTGCAGCCACTGCACACGCGAAAATCTCCTGTGCAGGTGTGAGCACAGTAAATCTGACTGTACCGTCTGGGCCAACAAACATCTACATTGCCATGGTGGACATCTGGAGAAGAATTAGGATACGCTGAATGCTGCTCTACCCTGGCATGACCACTGGAAGTACAGTCTGATCCTGTTACCATGACCTTCACTGAGGTTTAAGTGCCTAATTTATCTTCGAGATTTAGTCTTAGTTTCTGAAGTTGGCGATCCAGGTGACTAAATGTGAGTGGGTACCTAATGATGCAGGTAGCATCCAATGGAACTTAAAGGACAGAATGCTCCCATTTTTTGTTAAACTTTAGCAGAATTTTCTCAGCATCACACATTAGGAATCTGTATCTGCCTTCAGGTGTTTAGTAAAATCTAACCTAAGGAAAGGAGTCTGCTTTGATTAGAACTTACATTGAAAGCTTTCGTAAGAAAAAGCACATTTCCCAAAGACCTTTATGGCTTCCTAGGAAAAGGCCTATTAGCTCAGTAACACAGGTTATTAAAATGCTGATAATTCAAATGCATTATTACACCTGTATACATTTTGTTCTCTCAAAATGTTCATGAATGAAAGAGGTTTATTTCAAAACACATGAATATTCATTAGTATTTTCTGTATTATTCTTCCAGCTCTTCTCTAGTACGAAGTTCAAACAAGAGGATTCGTACTTGGAAGACACCAATTAGAGTATTTTAAAGCTGCTGTGTAAATTACACACTTTTTAATATGCTGAAATATAATAGTTTAAAAAATAGCTCTAGATCTTCTGCTGGTGTTTATACAACATCTAAGTTTTTTAATACATCAGTTTTTATAACAGTAAGAGAACACTAAGAAACAGCCATTTTTTTGTGTGGCTTGGTGATGTTTCTTCTGAATACATTTTTTGCTTACAGAAATGTCCGCTACAGATACTGTAGCCAAGTGTTAGAGAAATGTGGGAAATTTTCTGATATCTAGAAAAAAACTAAATGACTTTGACAAGGAAGCACGTCCTGCCAACATGTCTACAGCTATAGTAGCCATCAGTTTTGTTAATTTGCTTCATCTTTTACTTTAGGCTTCTATTAGCTATGAATTCTCTACCTTGTCCTCTCTGGATCAAATACCTAAACAAGTTTTGACATCCCAAGGATATTCTGGCCAGGGCAATTTTAACAATTGCATAGGGGAAAAAATTCTTGAAGTACTGCTTGATAGCTCAATGATTCCGTAAGCAGCAAGTGGAACAGGTGTACAGAGCTGATAGTTCCTCTCTTTTAAATTGGCTTTGGTTTTCCCTTAAGTAACCTGTTTTTTCCACAAGTCCCAGAAAAGTCAGTGGAAATTGCAGGTGCTTGTATTCACAGAGTTTTTGGTGGTTGGTTTTTGGCTTTGTTTTTATTTCCTCTCCAGATTAGGGATAAATCACAAGCAATCCTGATTTTCGCTGTCACCACTGCTGTTCTTATGTAGTGCATTTAATTCATTAGGCTGTCAGTTTTCAATTCAGTAGGAGGTTAATATTAGTATGTCTCAAGGATCTGTACTGTAGTTAGTATTTAATACACCCATTAATTTTCCAGAAAGGCAGAAATGAGGGCTAGAACAAAGAAAAATGAGGTCAGCAGGATTTGCAGATGACAAAATTATTTAATGCAAGTCTTGGTAAAAGAAGGTTGTGATGAACTTCAGGGAAACTGGACTAGACAAATTGGCAGTCTGATGGTTGATGAAATTCAGACGTTGACAAATGCAGGGTAGAACACGTTAGAATGAAAAATCAGAGCTGCTTGTATGCCTGGCCCCGTTGTAACTTACTACTAACTGCTCAGGGAAAGAGAGCACCCAGCACAATTTAAAGCTCTTCTCAATGCCCAGCAGCACTTGCAGTCTAAATAAGGTGTTGTAATACGAAAAAATAGCATAGAAAAGACCCACAATATGGTGGAAAGTCTTAGTTCCAGTTTTACTTTAAACTTTCCAATAAGCTAGGGTCATTCCATCTCCCAGGAGATATGGCAGGAGAGGGCTGTGTCGCTAATCGTTCCTAAATCCACCTCCAGTTCTGGTTGGTTTCTGATGCAAGAGGCTGGAAGGCCATTGTTGTAACACCTGCTGGGTTGTGCAGGACTCTGTGGAGATCGTTTGCCTCCCTTTGCTTTTCATCACCAAGCTCAGTGCCAGCTGGTGGTGTTCTCTCCATTTATCAGGAGAAGATCTCTCTACAAGCTGGTATCACTCTACTCCTCTGGCTTTATGATCACCCTGAGGACACCAACATCAATCTTCTTTATTTCTCCTAACTAGCTGGCATCTTGATTACACCATTTTTTATGTTCTTGATGAATGTTTCCTCTTGAGATCCAGGAGGCACATTTGTATTCTCCTTTTTTTCCCCATTTGCTTTTCTTACTGGTTTTGGTTCCTTTTGAGTAAGTTCTCACTACCTCAGATCAGTTCTGTGCATAACAAGCATATTAATTGTGGGAGACAAAGAGCCATACAAGTTCATTAGCATTACACGTGCTGAGCTGAGAGCCAAAGTTAGTTACACTAGAAACAACAGTAATCCTACAAGACTTGATATTTTCGATAGATTAACTCTGCTCCAGTGTGAAAGTGCAATTTTAAACCCGTTCCCCAACGGAATTGCCAAACAGTCCTTTAGTTGTGGTGGTAACCCAGAACTGAAAACACAGAATGGTGTTTGTCAACAAGTTTTCATGCAATTTAAACATTTTTGTTCATTTTTAGTAACAGTGGACCAACAGTTTTTCTTACTTTTCCCAAGTAAGAGGTCTGCAATAAGTTCTGTGAAACACATTAATAGAATCAGAAGAATCGCCATATAGCTCAGTATTGGCTTATGACTGATCCCACACCCCTGGCCTTCAGCTTCAACACCCTTGGAAGCACAAAGAAGGTGCCTCCCCCAAGGTTTAGTCATTGTGACAGTTTAAATGAATCAAACATCCTGCAGCTGTCCAGCTGGGCTTCTATGGACAGTGGCTTTCAATTTGGGTTAGTTTTGCACTGCAGAGAGGGGAATATTGTATTTTATAAGGAGGGTAACCCATTCACCATTTAGTTTTGTTTTCTTTTCCTTGTTTAATCATGCAAACATTCAAATAACCCAGTAATAGCTTGCAAGAAGACAGGCTGTTACAAAACATACAGCAAGGTCAGATAAAAATATGCTAAAAATTACATTTTAAAAAACTCCCAAAACAACCACACTGAAACGTTAGGTAATACCAGAGTAGCATTACTTGATCAAACATAGTGTACCTCTTTTTGTCCACACGTCAGGTTGTGTAATCTTTAATTACTTCTTCAAAGAGTCTGGTATCTGGCCATTCAGCAGATCCCCTGCTCTGCTCAAGGGCACAGGAAGGATGGCACTGAGCTCTTTTGTTTTTTCCTCATTATTCAAGTGTGCGCCCTGAAGCTTTATCTACTGCACATGATTCAAACCATGCTCTAGAGGAGAATAATTTATTTCCTTTTCTGTCGCATCCACCCATCCAAGAGCCACCACTAGTAAACAGATCATGACATTTTTGCGAGCCAAAAGAGTTTTATTAGTCATAATTATAGGAGTAGTAGCATTAATAATACTAAATACACCAGTGGACAGCTGAGCGCAGATGCACAATTCACAAGTAACTACGCATTCAAAACAGCCTAGTTTAGGGCCATACTCAAGGATTTCTGACACTGAAATGTTTAGATTTTAGTTTTGTTAATTTTACGTATAAATGATTCTGTAATTCCAGTGTCAGGCACCCTCTAACCATGACAATATTAGTGAGCATCTGTGACAAGCTCCGGCCCTAATTAGTAAGAACTCGGTTTCACAGGCAAGGTTAATACCACTCTCAATGGGTAAAACCCAGTACCAATAAATTTCATTGCTTTGGTTCACCTTACTCAGCCATAACAGTTTTTGGCATACATGCAAAGTTGCAAATTCCCGGGGGCTGTGCAAAGTCCCGAATAGGAGATTTTGTCTCTGTCATAGTAGCCAATATAACCCAAAGACACATGGATTAAACAAACACAAATATTTTTAACTGAGGCACTAGAAAAGACCAGGCTGGCCTGGCAGAATTTACCTTGAAGTTAATCTTGTATTTCATAATCAATTAAGAGTTAAATGTGAGTGAGCAGCAAATGCTCTCCCAAGTGTCACTGATTAGAGAGAAGGGCTGAGCTGGCAGAAATAAGCCTGTGACACGCAGCAGGGAGATGAATCACCTTACCTGTTGTTTGGGTGATTTTTTCCCAGCTTTTCTGGCACTGAGAGAAATCAGAAAAGTTTCCACCCCCTCCTGCTGCTTTAAATCAGCACACACCCCGAATCAGGATGATATAAGCTGCAATTAATGCAGCACTAATACAAGAATTGATGTAATCACAGTAGCTTAATGAGAAGGGTGCTAATTACTGGTCATTGACATACCTCAGCTGATGAGCAGCTTATTCCTCTTCGAAATGAAGGGGGTTTATTATTATCATATGGTGCGATCAGCATGTCTTTGTCCAAATAACTTCCTGTGGAAGAAAAATAAGAAATGAGCTGCTCCTTCCACATTAAGAAGAGTTTTGCTGAGATAGTTGAAAACCATGGTTTTGTTTTGCTCTGATTGTGTCATTCAGATGGAAGATGGTGGGGAAAACACAAGAGGTCATCTTCTGAAATTCTCCCTCTCTGTGTGGACATTATGAAGGATCCCTGGCTCTGATACTTTCTAAAAAACAAGAATTTCTTACACTGAGATTGCATCAGGGTGCACTATCTTTGTTCCCATGTTACTTATCCTATCTTCTTATATATGCATATGTCTATGTAGATATCTCTTATGGTTCTGGTGGACAGCAGGGTGAGCATGAGCCAGCACTGGGCCCTTGTGGCCAGGAAGGCCAGTGGTACCTGGGGTGGGTTAGAAGGGGGTGGTCAGTAGGTCAGAGAGGTTCTCCTGCCCCTCTGCTCTGCCCTGGGGAGACCACACCTGGAATATTGTGTCCAGTTGTGGCCCCTCAGTTCCAGCAGGACAGGGAACTGCTGGAGAGAGTCCAGCGCAGCCACCAAGATGCTGAAGGGAGTGGAGCATCTCCCGTGTGAGGAAAGGCTGAGGGAGCTGGGGCTCTGGAGCTGGACAAGAGGACACTGAGGGGGGACTCATTCCTGGGGATCAAGATGGAAAGGGGGAGTGTCAGGAGGATGGAGCCAGGCTCTTCTGGTGACAACCAGTGACAGGACAAGGGGCAACGGGTCCAAACTGGAACACAGGAGGTTCCACTTAAATCTGAGAAGAAACTTGTTCCTGGTGAGGGTGGCAGAGCCTGGCCCAGGCTGCCCAGGGGGTTGTGGAGTCTCCTTCTGTGCAGACATTCCAACCCGCCTGGACACCTTCCTGTGTAACCTCATCTGGGTGTTCCTGCTCCATGGGGGGATTGCACTGGATGAGCTTTCCAGGGCCCTTCCAACCCCTGACATTCTGTGATTCTGTGATTCTTTACCAGTGGGAGTTTTTATTGCAATACAACTAAGAAATGTTACATTGTTTTACAGCAAATAAACATGGATCGCATCCCAGATGTGGGAGTGTGATGTGGTAATACAGGTCCCAATGAGACAAACCCCAGAGTCGTGCTGTAGCTGCACAGAGCCAACACAGGCTCTCCTTTGGCACTTTATTTTCTTCTTGATGAGGTTTATCTTCACTTCATAGATTTCTGCCTTCCTTAAGAGTTTTCTGGGTACAAAGCAAAGCAAGCACTGTTGCAGAATCCCTCTAATTTTTGTGGGTAGTATATGCATTTCTGCATCAGTAGTAATTAAATCAGTTTTTCAAAAATGACTGAAATATTGATTTAAAAATACCACAGGGAAGTTCTGCGGGGAATTCGATCATCATGACTTGAAGGAGGGTTCTTCACCGTTTAAAAATAAACACATATATGTACGCCACTTTTTGTTTTGTTTTTAGTGTTTCGTGTACTGGTTTAGTTCCTTCCTTCAATAACCAGTTTGGCTGAATGCAGTGGTGCGGGGCGCTTATCTCAGAAGCTGCTGTGACCTTATTCAACTACATTTTGCCGTATCTGTGTTGTTGCGATGGTTACATCATCGTCATTCAGCAGCTGAAACATCTGTTTGGTGATGCCAGACAGAAGGAGCTGGCTGGTACAGGCTGCCTGTGTGCTAAAACAAGCGATGCAAAACAGCGCTATTAATTCATGATGCCCAGTATTGTCTGAGTGCCAGTTACTGATAATTCACCTCTCACTTGTGCCATGATATCTGAGGACAAATAAAATGTCCAATGTAGTTACCACAAGACGTCCCTGTCTAAACGTGTAAACATCTCATGGTGCCGCTGCGAAATTTCAGCTGAAGGCCTTTGACTCTGAAGGAGCTTTTCTGAATAGCTCTGAGCTTATCAAACCCACAGAGCCTGGACTAAAGCCAGGATGTTTAGTCACGGCTCACACTGTTGTGGTTCCTTTGCTTTTCTTGGCTGTGCTCAGGTGAATATTGATATTGAAATTCCTTCAGGAGATCCCTTGTGGCATTGTTGTTGCAATTTATGAATCTAAAGCTAGCACACGAATATGAAAATATTGAAAAGGAAGAATGGATTTGGAAATATTTCAAGTATGTTTTGTGTCATGGCAATTTTTTTTTCAATGAGCCCCTGACTTCTCTTGGGACACCAAAGTGTTCCCAGTTGTTGCAAATGCTGATTTTCTGCTGGTAGCAGAAAACACACGCTCCTGGTGATGCTTTATGTGCTTGGCTTTAACCTGGAACAAAGGAATAGTTAAAGATAATTGTCCTCTATATTTAAACCAGATTTCTATATTAACTTACCTTTTTAGAGAAGATTCTTCCAAGGGAACTTGAACTTTCACGTGTGTGTTTCGCAGCATAAGCTTGAATGTCCTTCCTTATTGTACGGCCCTTTTTCTAATGAACGCTGCCATGCCAAGAGATGTGTCCTGTGTAAGGGACACATCAATGATTCTGATGAATCTTTTCTCATGGGGCTGTTGGACTGGACATTTTAGTTCCTTCCTAGCCTTTATCCCAGTGGGAATCCCCCTTTTTACTTCTCTCTTTAGACATATTCTGTAAAACTGCATTTCCTTTCCCACCTCTAATTTGATTAAGTACCAAGCCTAATTACTAGGAAATTGTCACAATTGTTCCATTGAAAACTGTAGCAATTGTTACCTTGTTAATGGGAAAGGTGCCTCAGGCCATCAGAAACAAAAAGATGTCCTGAAATCTGGGATTTCATCTTTTCCTGGTAGTATACTGAGTACCTGTGGTCTGAATGTATTTCTGTTGAATGTCCCTGGAAAACACAGGAAGATATTTGTGATTGACTTCGCTGCATTCTTGAGTATTATAAGCAGACTATCAGTTTTATTATCAAAGCACTTAAAAATCAGAACAGAGCAAATGTCAACTAAACATGCTCAGCTGAACATGCCAATTATTAGATGAAAACAGTTTTTTGTGAATCTGGTTGTTCTTAGGACTGAATATTATGAAAACTGTATGTGTTATATACACCCCTGTTTATTTTGAGAGGTAACAAAGTACTAGACTTCAGGTTGTCTCTGTAATTTGCAATGAATTTACAAAATTCTATACCATACATAAATATGCTTTGGGGGAATGGCTACAAATCAACTGGAGCACAAATCTGAGGTATTAGAGAGTGTGTTATTAATTAATTGTGTGTCTCTCCTGTGCTCGTGTTTACCTGGTTAAGAAGCACCTCTGGATGGACCTGCAAAATTAATCACTTCTTTGAAAACTCTTCTTGCTTCAGAAAACACCTCTTTGTACCCTACACCGTCTTCTCCATTTTGCCATTAACTTGCAGATATTTGCAGTGTTTGAGAGTAAATGAAGTCTTGTGGCTTCCTTCCCTGGTCATTGGCACAAGGCATTAAGCTGAGTCCCTCTAGTGAGTTTGAAAAGGCCATTTAAAGTCTGGTTTAGAGAAACCCTCGCTGGGATCTGTATAATCTGAATTCTGTTGCAATAGCCTACATGTCTCGTTCTGAAAATCACATGACACTGAAAGCACAAAGCAGCCGTTAGTGGTATCAAGCTCTATTGTTTTAAAAACTGAGGAATTCAGTGAGATGTAAGTCAGGGAGGGAGAAGGACTTGGGTTAATAAGAGTGAAGATCAGACTGTGAGGAGAATAATGATTTCCTTAGGAATATTCAGGCCTTGCATTTCCAGCTGCTCGGAGCAACAGCAAGGGAAGAAAACTGTACCAGTTTCTGAGCTCTAAAAAGCACAGACCTTTTCCTGCTCTGCTGGAGCACGGGAATCGATAATTTCACATTTTCTACACACCACGAGAGTAAAAGCCTGATCTCAGTCATGTCACCACAGGGCAGATCAAAGCCCTCAGGATCAAAGAGATTAAAGCAGCACAGGCTCTCAAAGTATTGTTTTCTGATTGAAAACCACTAATTAAAATTTCTGTAGAAGTTCATGTAATGAGTTACCATTAAACATTTTTACAGGAAAAGTCAGTCCCAATATAAATTAAAAAATCCCTTTTCTATATCCCTTTAACAGCGTTTCACCCCTGATTTTATCTGTAGCACATTTCTTCATGTTATATGTTTCAAAACCTCCAAGTCAAGGTAGTTTGAAGGGAAATTATTTGTGACGTGGCTCTTATTTCAGTCCTGAGTGTGTCTTGCCCTTTCAGGAAGGATATTTTGCACCTCACAAGTGAAACAAACCGAGCCAATTTGCACAGAGCTTTTTTCTCGATAGAGGACAGGCTGTGGTGACAAGAGCTTAGTGAGACTTTGGTGGTAGCTCAGCTGCCTCGGCATGGAGGAAGAGGAGGAGGAGGAGGAGAACAGCTGCTCGTGCCCGGCCTGACCAGACCTTCTGGGATTATTCCAACTCTCGCATCATTCCAGCCCCAGGCAGGAACTGGTAAATTTCTAGGAGGTTAAAATAATACCGTAAGTGGCATCAGCCCTTCATTTGTCATCATACAGTGAGGCAGGTGACCCAAAGCTTCCATCATTGATATAGATTATGGATGACTGGATCCATAGTCCCAGTGTTTATAGTATCATGAACTGCTGCTGCTGACTTTTGTCTCTAACTTCACTGTTTCTTGACATGGGAAAACCCTGATCATGTTTCACCATTAATCCTGTTTAAGTAATTTTGCCATCAGGGCACATCAGAACTAAGGAGTCATCTTCTGTTCTATGGGAGGTTGAGATGCTGGTGAAGGGCTTTTGCCAAATTCCCTCATTCCCCTAGAGAATGAACAGTGCAACAAATTACTTGAACAGATTTAATAAACTGGCACAATGACGGGCAGGCCGGACCAGCCCATCTCTTTCACATGGGACATCAGTCAGCCTTGTTTTTCTGCTTGCTAAGAATTGGTTTTGCCAGCAATTCAGACTCAGGGACCCATTGTCAAATGGATCTGCACAAGTGGATCCCGAATTTTAAAGAGACCAGTCACACAGCCTGAACTAGAGCTCCCCGAAGGACAGGGCTGTTATCAGAACCAATGTCGAACTGGAGCAAACTCTCTCCTTGGGAGGCAGCCTGTCCTCCCAGATGTGCTTTTGGTGATTTTCAACACGAGACAAATGATCTCCTGGATGACGAAGAGCACGTTAAACAGGCCAGACCTTGAGAGCTAATAGGCTGCTGGTTATTTATGATAACAACAACATGCCTGTGCTTTCAAGTGTGCAGCAATTAATGAACTCCCTTCCCACAGGACCTGGTGTTATCCATAACGTTGTCAAAACCATTCAAGTTGCACTTTGTCTCAACAGAAGCAAAGTGGTATAAGGAGAAAACATTTCCTTTGTCTTGGGAAAACAGAGCTATCGCTTGACAAACGATGTCAGTACTGCACAAGCTGGGCTGTAATTCATCTGTTTTCTCACTTGTATGGTGTATTTGGGGCCTAATTTTGAAGGATTCCCAGAAGTGTGGAGAAGACTGGGTTCTGCATGGTCTGTAACTAATTTCTGCTTGTTATGTGTGCTTTTATCCTAAGAGACTCAGGTCATCTCCCCATATTTGCTGCTGACTCATGCTTGTTGCCCTGCTTTTCAAATCTGCAAAGAGACGATTAGAACTCACTGAAACAGGTACGTGCCTTGATCGTATTTGTTATTCTGCTGGAGAGAAAAAGAATCGTATCCCAGCAAGAGTGCTTGGGCCTCGGTCTGACCACGTGCAGTGGTTATCGGGTGCCTCCAAGAGAACCCGTCGCTGCTGCTCACGCTGAAAAGGTGTTTTTGGGGTCTGGGCGGAACAAAATAGTGAATAAGGAAACTTCCCATTTGGAGAAGTGTGGGTCATAGTTTAGATGGGAATGACTAACGGGAAAGTGCATACGAAAACCAATTTACAACAAATATGCAAACTATGCTGCAGGTTTATTTTTAATATAAGTTTAAAGCTAACTGAAATGAAAATGAAGTAACAACATGTTATATTTGTATCTAGTTAACCAAACAGTCGCTAATTAAGCACCAAGCATTAAGCAGTCAGGAAGAAGGAATAAAAAGCAGATATGCTGAACTAACACTGAGGAAAGTGCACAAAGGGCCAGAAGAATAAGAAATGTTAATTAAAAGATAATGTCAAATGGATAGAATGTTTTCTTGGGATAAGTGTCTCCTGCTGCTAAATAAATACCAAGGTAAAGTCCAGGCATCCATCAAAACTGAATGCCAAGCCAAAGCCAGCATATTTTAAGAGGAAAGACATTTATCTGGAACTCTCATAAACAGACATTATTCCTCACAAGGAAGTTTATCCTTGGTTTGATAGATACCACTGCTATTGAGGGACCATTTTTAATGATGGTATTATCGATTTAGCTTTACAGCTGCATAAGAAACGTTTTTTTTATATATATTCAAGCAGAATTAGTAAAGTACACTTAGAACTTGCCTTTTGATTGAAACTAGCTTATTTTTCTTGTGTGTCTGACATTAGGGATGATGTTCCTGGGCTGAACCTCAGCCTGACAAAAGCCGTGAGAGTTCTGCTGCTCAGTTACATGACATCACTATTTCTCCTGTGTTTGCCTCATTCTGCTGCTCACCTGCCATGTCTTTTCACCTAGTGGTATCTCATTAATTTTATTTTATAATGAGAATCATATTTTCCTATCCAAACATACTGTTTGTGTGCAATCGCTTCGAGGCCCTTGATAGAAAATCGCGTCCGACACACAGTGGGGGTTGGATGTTTTAACAGCACCCTGCGGGCCCACCCATGACCCGGCTCCGTTACCAACCGGCTCTGCAGCCGCCCCCGGCCCCTCCTGTGCGGCGATGAGAACGACGCACACCAGGGCGCAAAGATGCACACACACGCAGAGATCTCGTTAGCAGCGAGAGCAGAGCCGGGCACAGCAGAGAGCTGGGCTGGGCTGAGGCCCTCTTTATTAGCCATTGACAATTTATAGGATTTACAGACACAGGCCTGGAATAAGATGTTAGACAAGATGTTTTTCCAATAATCGTTATTAAAAACACACCACACTCATGTTATGTTTGTTTCAGTTACGTTCCCACTCATTCACAGACCAGGCCCAAGGACATTCACACATCCCATGTGTATACACATACGCAAGAAGAGCCAGGGGCCATGAATGCATTGCAAAGAGCAAGTTGTATTTTAGTTATGTCTCTACTGGGGGATCTCCAAAGTGGCACCTGAGCTCCCAGGCAGAGGTGACACCAGCGGGGACACAGCTGCTGGTCAGTTCAGCCCTGTTAAGATCACCGGGCCTGCTGAGCTCGCCTGTGTTTCACGGCTTCAGGCAGGTGCAGCCTCCCGCTCTTTCTCACAACAAAGCAGGAATCTCAGCCATAGTGATAAGGTGCCTGGAGTTTCTCACAGGCCTGTGTTATCCAACACAGAGGTTCTACTCATCAAGCACACAAGGTCAGTAAAACAATCAGTGTGATGCGTGTGCTTTTTCTACAGACAGCTACATGTCACTTGAGCGTGTTTACATTTAACCAACCTCCCCGCCAAATCTTCCGCTACATTCCCATGCACCATGCACTTGGGGGCTGTCATCCAGCCGTGATACCATTCTCACGGGTCTGAGCTATCATTCAATTATGAGAAACGTACTTCAGCACAATCTGGCCAAGGCTCTTTATATTTTGCTATGATCCAATTATGTTAGTACTATAACTTCTACTATAAACTTGTTGGGGGTGAGGGTGGCAGAGCCTGGCCCAGGCTGCCCAGGGGGTTGTGGAGTCTCCTTCTGTGCAGACATTCCAACCCGCCTGGACACCTTCCTGTGTAACCTCATCTGGGTGTTCCTGCTCCATGGGGGGATTGACCTGGATGAGCTTTCCAGGGCCCTTCCAGTCCCTGACTGGGATTCTGTGATGCTATTTATTTGACCGTCCAGACGGTCATGTTAGTATTGATCTTCCTTATCATCCAGGTGGCGCAACCACGCATCTTGCTTCCTCACGTCTTTGCTTCCCCACACTCCTGTCCCCCGCGGATCCCGCACGTCACATCACGTCACACTGTCCCAGAGCGGCGACAGCTCTGCCCGGGCCGCCCGCGGGTGACAGCGGCCCCGCGCCGCCGGCCTCCCCTGCCCCGGGCCAGGCCCGAGTGGGGCCGGGCAGCCCCGCCCCGGCGCTCCCGGCCCCGCCCGCTCCTCGGTGTCTCCGCCCGCGGCGGGCGGGGCTGCGGGTGCCGTCCCGGGGGCGCCGCGGTCCGTGCGCGGCCTGGCCCGCTCCCGCGGGCGGCGGGGGGATGTGAGTACCCACGGGGGGGGCCTGAGGCGGCGGGAGGGCCGGCGGGCGGAGGCCGCCCCGGCTCCGGGACCGCCCCTGCCCGCAAGGTGCGCCCGGGGGGCGGCCTGGGGCTGCGGCAGCGCCGCTTCGCCCGCTCGGCGCCAGCCCTGGCAGGTGGGAGGTTTCGGGCGCCGGGGTCCGGGCCGTCCCCGGTGTGAGGTGTCCGCGGTGAGCGGGGCGGGAGCGCACGGGGAGGCCGCGGGAGTCCCCCCTGCCGCCCCGCGGTGCCAGGCCCTGCGGCGGGAGAGCAGCGCGGCCCGTGTGACAGGGGCCGCCTGTTGTCGCGGGGGGAGCCCGGGCGCTGTCCCTGCGGGGGGCGCAGGCTCTGCTGAAAAACATCCATTGTCTGCCTGTTTGCTTTTTTGTTTTGTTTCAACTGGATTTCGAAAGGGTATTTTTGATCATATTTAGGTTGGAAATAAGGGGTTTTCTGTTTCGGTATTCACCTGACAGTGGGCCGTTCTGTCCTGCGCAGTAAGTTGCAAAAAGCCCTTTGCAAAGTTCAGCTGAATTTCGGGGAGCAGGAGAGGTCCCAGCGTGACTTGGGGTTGCAGAATCCAAGAATTTGGAAGGGGGGTAAAGGAAAGTGTTGGTTAGGGGTCACAGGTGTGAGATCTCAAGCTGGGCTATGTCCTGTGGTTGTAATGCTGCACAGACACAAACCCAAGCCTCTCTGCTTTTGCTGAGCTGGTCACGAATTAATCTGTTGCGCCTGGGAAGGGATCCTAGACATCCTTCCACCGTTGTGTTAGAAGCATTGTGTGTAGGGACAGTGTGCTTTGTTTTTTTCAATTGTGTTTTAGTACAGACTTTGAACTGTGAGTCCTCTAACGTGTTTGTTGAAGGTTATGCTGTCTGTAAAACCAGGTGCACCTTCTAAGGTAGAGGTGCTGCTTGACAAGCTTGGAAAGGGAAGAGAAGTAAATGTTTCCGTTCATTAATGTCTGCAGTGAACTTTGTGTGCATAATTCATATACATTCTTCAGGTTTTTTTCCCAATTACTGGTTTGTGCAGGAGTTTGACTGTACTGATGGGAAGTCAGAGGTGTTGCTCTCCCTGACCCTACTGCTGAAGAGCAGTTAAACAGCCAAGTTTTCCTTCAGTAACCACGGGAAACTGCGTTATCAGGAACCATAGTGTAAACTTGGTTTTAATATGGACTCTAATTTATAATTTGAGATTTTAATAAAAGCATTCAACTTCGTAAATGGCTGCTAAAAATGGTGACGAGTTTGTTTTTTGCCTTTGAAGGCCTCACAGAACCGCGCTGTACGAGGACCCCCCGGCAGCATGCTGGCCTATCGTATATTCTCCAGACTACAACATCACATTCGTGGGACTTGAGAAACTGCATCCATTCGATGCAGGGAAATGGGGAAAAGTAATCAATTTCTTGAAAGGTAAAACAACAGAAGGTACCTCTTAAACCAACATTTGCACTAAAGCTAATGGAAGTGATGTAGTTAGTGTAGACTCATATTAACAATTGCAAATATAATAGTGACTGTACATCTTCATTGCTCACTGTGTAGATGTAAGCGACACTCTTTAATCATATTTGGAGTACTTCAGTATTTTTATATATTTGCAGATTTAAATCTTAGCAAGTTCAGATGACTGTAGGATTTCTGAGGTGAGTTGGATGCTGTGTATAACACATTGTTGAACATCTTGCCTGTGAAATATTTAAAAGATGAAATTGCAGTGTTAGAGCAAACATCCTACACTAGAGCTTTTTAATACAAAGGTTTGTTTCACAGTCCTTTTGAAAATGTATATTCTAGCCCGCTCCGCTAAATACACCCACAGTTTTGGTCTCGGCTCAGTTGTGGTGTCTGTGCAGAGTGAAACTCAGGAAATACGATTGAAATTTCAAGCTCATTAAATGGTTTGCTCTGCCTGGAGGTGTGAATAATACTAGTTAGAGTAACTAGTTTGACTCATTTCAGTGTGGCCCAAAACTATGAGTAAAAGGGAGTGAGGAGAAGCATGAGCATAGCAGTGTCTTAAACCATCTTAAGTATTTCTTGTCTTCGCAATTTGAATGGAAGCTTGAAGTGAGCAGAATTTCCTTGCTTGGCCTTTCTAGGAAACATTCCTGTTGGGTATTTGCGAACTGTTTCCACCCCTGTTTCCACCAGGATTTTGATGTCCAGCATGGCTCAAGTCGGGTGCAGAATACTGGAGCCTTGTGCTGTGTTTTGGTACTCAACGGATTTTTGAGGATTCCAACACTTTCAGTTCTAGATTAGTGTACGAGAACAATATTTCCTTCCAGTTTCCTCTTGAGGATAGCTGCTGGTTGTGGTTCCAGTTGCTTCTTTTGAAGGCCGAGCTTGAATCTAAAACAGAACCCAGGCTTCAGTTTTGTAGCGGTGAATGGAAAATCCTTCCAGTGTTAGCAAGCTTGCAGACGGTTTAGCTTGCAAGACCTGAATTACGGTTTGGGAGTGCTGTGTTTGGCTTCCTGAGCTTTGTGCTTCCATTGCTACATCTGGTGTAAGGAGAACTGGCACATTCCTTGTGGCTTTGGTAACTACAGGTGTTAATGATCGCCTTGCTGTGGTGTGTAGCTTAGTTACTCTACTGCAGCTGCAGGCAGCCTGCTGGCAAAAGGCACTTTTCAGGCTGAAAGATCAGCGCAGCTTCTATAAATCCATTCTTTATCAACTTCATGATGTTATTATGATAGTGTTTGGGAAGAGCTGTGAGAGATGCCTCTGGTGACAGGTGGAACTTTTTGCTATGGTGCTCATTATTGCTCTTTAAATAAAGTGGAAGGTACAGGCAGAAGTACATTAAGGAAATATGAATGTAAGAACCAAGGTTAGCATCAGGGCCTGTAAAATCTTGGTATCTCTCTCTCTAAAGTTTTAAGGTGTTTGTGTGGTTTTTTTAAACTTCTGCTCTTGCCGAGACAAAGGTTGTCCAAGGGCCAGGCCTCTTGCGCTTATATGCTCCTAATGATTCCTTCAGCTGATGATCTTTTGCAGTTAAGTGTTGGCCTTCCGACTTTAGGCTGCCTTGTATTCATTTAACCAGGTTTAAACTCCCCTTCTAGTAATTGAGTTTTGGCTCTTCCCTTAAATAATTGCCCTAGATCTCATGACTTTTTTCTTAATTAATCAAAACCTTTGCCTTTCTCCTCCTTCTTCATGTAAAGTCTTTTCCTCTAGTTTTTTTTTTTTCTCTGTCAAGTGTCCACTCTTTACTCTCAGTCTTTCACAGAAAATTAGTTTTTCCAGTCACTTCAACTCTCCTTGCTTTGCAAAGCAGAAAGAAGCCATGGGATACCCGCGGGTACTCCTGGTGTTCTCTGTCTCTGTAGCCACTCCTGGCAGCAGCTGATCTCCACTGCTCCCTGTCATCTTCTAGAATATCACCACTGAAAATCCTGCACTTACCTTCCTCCTCTTCCAGCTGACACTGTTAGCAGCTTGGCTTTCTGTCCGACACACAAATGAATGAAACGTTCCTCGGGCCTCAGTCAGGAGAAGCACAAGCTTGCCAAGACAAATGTTGTTGCAGGTGCTGTTCTTGTATAACACTTCAGAACGAAATATCTCACATTTGTGAGTTGTTTTCTTCCACCTCCAAGTATATATTGAAGAAAAGGTAACTGTCTTAGAAGACTGCAGCTGTGCAGCAGTTAAATAGCAAAATTTATCTGGGAAGATCAGCTCAGTGCCTTATATTTGTTGTTTATAGTGATCATATGCAAAGCAGTGTTGTTTATTTGCACTGCTCGGCTTTTTTAGTTGATCCTAACTTGAAGTTCTTGGCAAATATATCCAGATATATCCAGATTTGCATTCAAACATATTGTCTTTGATCACTTTCTGAAACCTTGGAGTGATATTTTGTAACTTGTTTTTAAAAGAGTAGGTTTTTAAATAAACTATCTTTTGGTTTCTAAGGGGAAGATTTAGTAGCTGGTCACTGGTATTTCTTGAAATTAAATCGAGGTGGGGTGTGACAAATATCCTAATCAAGTGTTACCATTCAGTTCCATGAGCATCAAAGCAGTTATTTTGTTTAAAATTTTTTTGTTGCTCTCCCCTGATTTAAGGAATTAAATACCAGTAGCAAATGTGGAATTTCTTAAAGCATGTTAAAGAGTGGTGAATATGTGATGGTATGAGCACAGAGGCTTCCTCAGTATATCAAGCCCTAGACTGTAAGGATTGTTTTGTGTCTGTCCATCCTCCATCACTACCCGTCTTTTCTTTCAGTTTAAACAAGAAGGTACCATGATTACACAACTTTCTGTAAACAATATTTATGATATACACACTACCTTAATAGCTTATGTGTACAGAAGGTATGTATTCGGAAAATTTGCAAGCACTGAGTAAACAGAAGTTCTTTCAGTGGTTTACAGATGAAGTTATTATATTAAGGTCCAAGTAGCTGCTTTGGTGGGGGGAATATGGAAAGTTAAGCGATGGAATACAATGCCAATTCTTATTTTTCTCCTGTTTCAGAAGAAAAACTAATTGCAGATGACTTGATTGTGCAGGCACGGGAAGCTACTGATGAAGATCTCTTGGTTGTTCACACAAGGCGCTACCTTAATAAATTGAAGGTGCTGTACTTATTAATGTGTTTTTCAAGCAAAGTGTCTAGAATTAGTGTCAAGGGCAACAGATATCCTACTAGATTTGTTATAGAATCAACTTTTACAGGTTGTAGGATGATACATTTTTAATTCAATGTTGTCATTGAGAATACTGAAAGAAAAACACAGAAATAGTAGGGAGTTCACACTGTAGAGGGGTTGGAGTGGAAAGAGGGTCTGCCGCTTTATATAAGTGACCTGAAATATTTTAGCAAAGTTAAATGAACATAAGGAATCTTCAAAAGGGTAAGTTTGATTTACTCTAGTAAAATATGGTTCTCAAATTGAAAATACATTGGGGAGCACCAAAATGGAGTACTTTATTGGATGCTTTTTAATGCAAGGATTGCTTTATGAGCACAGGTGACATTGCTTTGATTTTGCACCTCTTCACTTGGAGGGCAGAGAAGGGATTTGCATGAGAAATAATCTTCCATTTCATAATTCAAAAGAAGTTATTTTGAGTCATCTTTGCCCTTCCACAGTGCAAGAGTCCTTGTGTTGCTATTTCTGGAATGTTTTACTTTTCTGTGTAAGGGATCTGTTATTTGCGTGAACCTTCTCTCTTGCTGCTTTTCCAAGTTCTCCTACACTTCTTCGTTCTGTGCTATAAAGTTACATGCAATTTTATACATCATTAGATTTGATCTTCTTGCAGCTATTCTTGATAGTGAGCTTTCAATTCCATAGAACCACCCACTTCTTCTTGCTGAATCACTTCTTTGCAGCAGGGTGTGATTTGCATAGCTCAGTTTGCTCTACCATAATAATATTTTTAGTATCTACAGGATGACTTCACGGGGAATTGTCTGTATAACTTGTGTCTGGGTGTTCAAAACCGGTCCTGTCCTGTGCATTCAGATGTGATTAACTGTGTATCTCTCACAGAATCCCAGAATGTCAGGGATGGGAAGGGACCTGGAAAGCTCATCCAGTGCAATCCCCCCACGGAGCAGGAACACCCAGATGAGGTTACACAGGAAGGTGTCCAGGCGGGTTGGAATGTCTGCACAGAAGGAGACTCCACAACCTCCCTGGGCAGCCTGGGCCAGGCTCTGCCACCCTCACCAGGAACAAGTTTCGTCTCATCTTTAAGTGGAACCTCTTGTGTTCCAGTTTGCACCCATTGCCCCTTGTCCTGTCATTGGTTGTCACCAAGAAGAGCCTGGCTCCATCCTTCTGACACTCCCCCTTTCCATATTGATCCCCAGGAATGAGTCCCCCCTCAGTCTCCTCTTGTCCAGCTCCAGAGCCCCAGCTCCCTCAGCCTTTCCTCACACGGGAGATGCTCCACTCCCTGCAGCATCTTGGTGGCTGCGCTGGACTCTCTCCAGCAGTTCCCTGTCCTGCTGGAACTGAGGGGCCACAACTGGACACAATATTCCAGGTGTGGTCTCCCCAGGGCAGAGCAGAGGGGCAGGAGAACCTCTCTGACCTACTGACCACCCCCTTCGAACCCACCCCAGGTACCATTGGCTTCCTGGCCACAAGGGCCCAGTGCTGGCTCATGGTCACCCTGCTGTCCTCAGGACCCCCAGGTCCCTTTCCCCTACGCTCCTCTCTAATAGGTCATTCCCCAACTTACACTGGAACCTGGGGTTGTTCCTGCCCAGATTCAAGACTCTACAGTTGCCCTTGTTCTATTTCATTAAATTTTTCCCTGCCCAGCTCTCCGCCTGTCCAGGTCTCTGATGGCAGCACAGCTTCCAGTGTCAGCCACTCCTCCCAGCTTGGTGTCATCAGCAAACTTGCTGACAGTCACTCTATTCCCTCATCCAAATCATTGATGAATATATTGAATAACACCGGCCCCAGCACTGCCCCCTGAGGCACTGCACTGGATACAGGCCTCAACTGGACTCTGCCCCATTGACCACAACTCTCTGGCTTCTCCCTTCAGCCAGTTTGCAGTCACCTCACTACCCGGTCATCATTCCCCTTTTCTTGAGAGAATGTTTGTGGCAGTCATAGAAACTGGAAGATGTTGTATTGGTTATGCCAGCAAATTCCTGCCAAGCAGGGAAAAGTGCTTAGTTGCAAATCAAAGATAACATGGCTACATGTAAGGCCCTGGGTATCCTCTGTATGGCCTTATCCAAGGTTTGCTGTGCTATTTTTTTTTTTTTGTAAATCCAGACAAATACAGGTCTACCAATACATTGTTTTATGCCAGATCAGCTCTGGAGACTGCAGAGGTGCTTGTGTTTCTGGGAGTGCCTGAGTCTCTCAGAATGGTGGATCGCTTGAGTATTCTTCATTTAAAATTTGGGCCTGGACTTGGTAGGAAATTCCATAGAGTGGTAAGAAGAGGCGGTGGTCGGTGTCATAGCAGCAGCTGAAGAACATGGCTGGGGGTTGACTGAAGAGAAACAAAATGGTATGTGCAAAAAGAGATGTGGAAATCTGTTCTGCGTTGGAAGGAACAGTCTCTGTTTCCCTGCTTTAGTCCTTAAAACAAAATTCGACCTTTTGAATTGAGGTGATTCCACCTCAGATATTTCTTTGAAGAATTTAGGTCTCTAAGGTAGTGACTGGACTTTGGATCATTTGTTTGCAGTACTTTTCCACTTACTGCCTTTTTCTGGTGTTACATAAAATAATGAGCTTCCTGCATAGCAGCATTCCGAAATTTTGGAAGGAGACAGGCACTGCGGTTAAAGCGACTGCCAGACCTGGAGCCTTTCATTGAACCATTTGTATCTGTGAGAGGTTCTGTGATAACACGTGAGCGAATGCTGAAATGCAAATGTGAGGATAATGCTTGTGCGTCCGTGAACTTCTGTAGGTGCCCGTTTCATCCGAACCCAAAGCACGGGTTTCCAGCTGCCGAGTCACCTGTGGTCGCACACACAGCTGGAAACCTGTGGTTTGGGTTGGATGAGATGGGCACCTACAGAGGTGCTTAAGATTCCCCGTCTTGTTCCTCAGTTCATGCAGTTCTTGTGCTTTCACCCCTTGTCTCTGCATTTTGCTTTTACTTGCTCAGCTTTTGCAGACTTCATCGGTGAAAAACTGAGTGGATTTTGCTGTAGAATGTTCATTTAAAAGGTCATGAGAGCAGATACATAAATTTGATCCTCTTCACGTAAATTTTCACTTAATTGTTGATGTGTCAGGTAAAGATGTGTAGGAATGTAAAAAATATGTTATTTTAAAGGTGATGATAATTGAATATACTTGGAAAGAGCACTGAACAAGAAGACTTGGGCTCAGGGAACAAGGCGTGACAGGTTTCAGTATCTCCACCCCTGCACGGATGCTATAGGGTGTTCTTTGCAGCTACAACAACTGTTAGGCCTCTCAGAGGAAAGGATCAGGTGGCATTTGGTTTACAGTCTTGTCCTTTCTTTAATATTTCCAACTTACTGGTTAGGAGACTGATGCACCAAGATGATTTTTTGGCTGGTTGGTTTTCTGGGGTGTGTCATTTGGTTATCACCAGTTTCCACCAGTGCAATATCTTATTCCTGATCATAATAGTGTGTTTGTTTCTTGACCTAGAAACTTTTGTGAAAATTGCAAGCTTCTTGCAGTACTTTATGATTTTATCTATGTTAATTCAAGCTAAGAACAGAATTTCTTTATCTACTGAAGGTGGACCTGAAGAGCTTTGTCCCAGGCAAGTTTCTAATTATAAATCATTTTAGTTGTTTGATGTTTGATTTGTAAGTCCATGAATTTTCCCTTCAAGATGGGACTGGCTACAGGCACTTATCAATGAGATTTAAACACAGTTTAAATTTAGATATTAAAGAACAAAATTTACTTTATTTTTTAATTTGATGTGTTGTTGGTTGTTTTAAAATGCTGGAATGCAATGAATGCATAACATAAAAGGCGGGACATTGGAGGTTGGTTTTGATCAGTAATGCATTAATTGAGGATGTATCGACATAAAAACAACTGCTTCAGCTTTATCTTCCTAATATAGGTTTTTCAATGTAACTTTGAGTCCTTGAATACTAATAATTTGAAATATTTATCAAGTCATTTAACCTTACTGAGAAGTTTTTATAGTTAAGGAACTCAATTTAGTAGTGATAATATTTTGTAAGTGAAGTCCTTGCAAGAACATTCCCATTAAATGTGTATGTTATAGAGTTTGGGCTTAATCAAGGAAAAGCGACTGTGTTACAAGATAATTAAAGCGCTTTGTTGATGGTGGAGAGCTGACAGTATGGCAATAGAATATCGTCTTAGAAATATAGAAGTTGTGAGAGCTTAAAAGGAGGTGTTGGCAAACTGTATTTAGTACTGAAGAGCAGTGAGTGATGCTGCCCCTGCATCCCACCCCGCGGTGCTCCGGGTTCCCAGCACTGGGAACTGGGAAGCTGAAGTCTTTGCTGAATATCGGAGGACCCTGAAGTCGGGGTGTGCTTGTCTGTGGTTCCCATTGACCGCTTGTACGTCCCGTCGTGTGTGAACGGAGTGGACAGTGGTCAGGCAGTAGATTTACTAAGTCTGCTCAGATTTCCTGATGTTGGAGAGAATGGGATCTGTTCACAATCTTTGTACAGGGTGTCAAACCCGCAATTCTCAGTACCAGAATGTTTCCATACTGGATGAAGAGGTAAATTATTGCTTGTGACTCATGCTTTGAAATATATTTAGGAGTGTTATCACTGGCAGCCATGTTAGTAGAAGTTCTTTGAAGTGATCTATATGTTTGCAAAAAAAAGCATTTACATATTGCAAATATTTTGTGTTCTAACCTTCAAATCATATTCTTGTTGATATGACTTTTGAACAGAATGTTTCCTTGAAACATTTTCCAGAAGTGTTCAATATGCTAAATATATTTTAATCAGTTCTCCATGCTGAAAATTTCCACTGTGTGTTCACTTAAGTATTTGAACTTCTTGTTTGAGTTGTTTTTCCTTTCTCCTTGGTATATCCTTTTAACTCAACACAGGGAAAGATATTTTAGGTTTCAACAATATATCAAGTTGCTATTAATACTGCTGAAGGACATTTTACAATTCTTCCTCCCAGTCCCAGGGATATTAGATATTCTGAAATACTAACTTGCTGAAAAATAGCTGCTTTGCTACCATTTGATACTAAAATCTGAAAACCCTCGTGACAGTGATGGAAAGTGATGATTCTCCTAGTTAACAACTTCAGGATGAACCTATTTGGAGGTTACTGATAAGGATAGTTGCTGTCACCTCCACCTAAAAACATTAAAAACCTTGCGAAGGACCTGTGAGCTCCTCTTCAGTAAATAGCAACCGATACGAGATCTAAATGTCATCCTTAAGATAGACTTCATTAACTGCAACTTTTATCCCCCTTGTAGTGGTCCTTTGTTGTGGCTACGATCACAGAAATCCCACCGGTCGCCTTTCTTCCCAATTTCGTTGTTCAGAGAAAAGTTTTGAGACCTCTACGAACCCAGACAGGAGGAACAATAATGGTAAGGTGCTTTTGGTTCCCTTTTATCGTATTTAAGCTTGTTGATAAAACACTATAAACCCGTGGGTTGTAATAATTTGTCTAACTCGAAGGCTTAAGCCCTGTAGAGGGAACAGAGTTTGTGTACAGACCCAAACAGGAGCAAAGTTTGCAGCTTGCTGGCAGCTCCCAGGGTGAGGGACAGGCCTGATTTGTATGGTCTGTAATTTGCAGGAGCAGAGGAGGGAGCAAGGGGCAGCCTGGGCAAGCAACGATAGATATGGCGGGATGTACAGCATATACAGAAACTGAAATAGTTCTGAACAGCAGTCAAATACAGGCAAATTCTAGGAATGGAAGGTTTCAAAATTGGTAATATAGAGGCTATCTATAAAGCACAAATTTGCTGAGCGGCCTTAGTACTGTATGTGGAGAGGTGCGTGGTTTGTTTGCTCTTAAGTGTTTAAATTTAGAAATCCTGTCACCTTGCTCATTTTGATGATTTATCTGTTTCTTCTATTGTAAATACTACATAAGCAGTTCAGCAGAACTTGAGTGAGACGTAGCCTGCTTCACCTGAACAGAATTGTTTTCTAATGAGTGAAGTGAATGCTCTGGTCGGAAGAGCTGTGTAGTGTTGCCAGACATTTAATGTGCCTGAGAATTGCCATGAGAGACACTGAGGAGGTAGGAGGAAAGAAAATAGTTAATAGCTGGAGCTGGGAATGAGTTATTTAAACCATGTGTTGAGGAAAGGATGCCTTCGTAATTGTAAACCAGTAACTAATGGAACCTTTTCTGCACTTCTTATCATTCTTTGTCATATTAGAGCTCAGACTGTAGCGTGGTGCTGGGAGAGGCTGGTAATGCTCCCCATCTCTCTTTGCAGGCACCGAGCTGTAACAGATACCTAAATGGAAGACAATCCTGTCTGAAATCATTAATATTATGGTACAAATAGATCCCTGCTGCATTTTAGCTGCTCTTCCTGAAGGCAACTGTTACGGCGGGGGCACGTGAAAAGGATAGAAGCCCCTATTGCTTTTTCTGTATCTGTTTGAAGCCAGTTATTGAAGAACACTATTCTGTGGGTTGGCAAACCTTTCAGAGTACCTCTGTGCCAGATAGGAGAGCACGATTTATTGCAACCACTAGGTATTAAAAGTGAGACTGGGAAGCCAAGAATGAGTGATAAAGTAGTGGCATTATTTTCAGAAACAGGCTAGTTGGTAGCTTCCCACTTCTGTCAACAGAAACGTAGGTACTTAATAATCTGTGCGCTGAAATCAAGGTTTCTTGTTTTTAAATGCTTGCCTTCATGAATATATCAAGCATCCATTAAAGACATAAATAATGTGAAGAGCTCTTGTATGAGTAGTCTTTAAAAAGCAGTGCAGTACAGTTTTCAGAAACAATCAGAAAGACTGAATCTGTTTGTGAGCTTAAGCTGAGGATGATGTGAGGGAGCACAGAAGCTTGGTGAAGCAGCTCTCCGAGTCTTCTTTAATTTTGTGGGGCTCATGTGAGATTAACTGTTGCTGCTGTCATTTATAAGTGGGTCTGGGCACTATTGAGTTGCAGCTCTTTTGGGTTTTGCCACGTGAAGTGACAGTCCAGAGCCAGTCGTTGTGAAATGTTAAGGCAAGATAAAATGTCCTGCTTTTCTGTTGTGTTTACTTTTTTAATGATAGAACTATTCAATGCCTGATTCTTTATCAGAAAAAAAGTGGCAATTTCTCTCAGTATTTTAGTACTCTGCTGTTAAATCTGTGTCCTATCCAGCTGCTGGATTTGCAAGTGTGTATGTAAAAGTAACTCTCTGCCACTTGTTGGGTTTGGTTACCAAAAGGTAGCGGAGAAAGGAATAGAATGGACTGGGCTTAAATGAGGATTCGGAAACACCTGCTAACAGTGCGATTTAATTGTTTGAAACGTGGCATCTTAACTCTCTTTGTAATATCCAAGACACTGGTAGTACATATTTAAACACCAGGAGCTCTGCAGAAAGTTTGAGTTTATCGTCCTGTTTGAGCTGTGATGCAAACTGGCACAGCTTATTATTTATAGTGGGGAATGTAGTGTTTGTCACGTAGCTCTTCAGGATGCTGTGCCATACTCGGTGTAGTTGCAAAATGTATCGACAAACTTATGCATGTGTTCAGAAAAATCTTGTTTATGACGGGAGGAAAAGGTGAGAGTTGCAATCATAGCAGAGAAGTAGCAAAGGAAGATTTCCCGTGAGTTTTTGAACATGGGGGTAGGAGAGGGAAAGATCCAAAAGCCACCTCTTGCTGCTGAAATTGTCTGGGTGAAGTGAGTTAACTGCTGCTTATTCTGATGAGCTGCGAGGTAAGAATGGCCAGTGTTTTCTTCCAAAATCATTAGGACAGCAGCGAGTTCTGTGACACTTGCCATGGGTAAGTATCCTGCAGCTTCCCGAGTCTGGTTTAATTCAGGCTTGTGGCTGGGAAATGGCTTTATTTTATAACATATGTTGTATATGTCTTGCCCACCTTGGACTCTGTTCTCCACCTGTTGTTGCTCTCACTTCTTAAATCCCATTTCCTAATTTTACTTGAATTATCCTGTCAGGGTCTTGACAGTAGCATGTGTGAAATCTTTTTCAACTTGGTTCTCACTAGTTAATGCTTTTATATAGTTTTGTGATGTTTTTCATTGTGCTTATGTTATCTATAACTCATCGATGTGCATTCACTAGTTACAAGTGTGGTCATGCAGGAGAGAGAGCCACGAGTTGTCTGTTAAGTCTTTGTGTCATGTCTCCTGAAATACAGATGACACCACCGGTCACTTTTGGATTGAACTTGATGCCATATACTGTTATTTTTACCTTTTTTATTCTTCGCTATGGGGAAATAGCTATGTGCTTTAAAAGCAGTTTTGATTCATCAGGCAGTAAAATCTGTACAGCACAAGTCAGAAGTACCATCTTGTGCTACTCCTGATGGTCCCATTTATCGTGAAGATTCCTGTTGAGTTTCTGTACTTGTTAATGATTTTTTAGCAATCTGGGAAGATTGGGTTTTGGTGAGGAATCCCTACGCAAGTATGCTAAATCACAGATAATGTGCTTTCCCTGTGACTTAATGGGTTTTATAGTTCAGAAACTACGATCTTTTCTCAAGATCTAATTTGTGTACGTTAGCATGTTTGTAACAGGATGATGTTTATTTCCCAGTAGTTTTCTTAATACTAAATTAGAACTGTTCAAATATAAATACTGGGGATGAAAAACTCTCAACTGCCCAAACTTCCTTTCCTATATGATGTATCACAGGATCATAGAATAGACTGGGTTGGAAAAGACCTCAGAGACCCTTGGTCCAACTCCAGTCCATTGACTAGATCATGGCACTAAGTGCCATATCCAGTCTCAGTTTAAAAACCTCCAGGGCCGGTGAGTCCAGCACCTCCCTGGGCAGCCATTCCAATGCCTGACCACTCTCTCTGCACAGAATTGCTTTCTAATCTCCAGCCTCAATTTCCCCTGGCAGAGTTGAAGCCCATGGCCCCTTGTCCTATTGCTGATGCCTGGGAGAAGAGCCCAACCCCCACCTGGCTAGAACTGCCCTTCAGGTAGTTCTAGAGAGTGCTGAGCTCAGCTCTAAGCCTCCTCTTCTCCAGACTAAACCAGCCCAGCTCCCTCAGCCTCTCCCCATAGGGCTTGTCCCTTCCCCAGTCTTGTTGCTCTTCTCTGGACCCGCTCCAGCACTTCAATCTCCTTCCTGACCTGAGGGACCCAGAACTGAACACAATACTGCAGGTATGGCCTCCCCAATGCAGAGCACAGGGGAAGGGTCACTGCCCTTGTCCTGCTGACCACGCTGGTTTGGATCCAGGACAGGACACCATTGGCCTTCTTGGCCACCTGGGCACACTGGTGGCTCCTGTTGAGCTTCCTGTCCATTAGTCCCCCAGGTCCCTTTCTGCCTGGCTGCTCTCCAGCCACTCTGTGCCCAGCCCGGAGCGCTGCAGGGGGTTGTTGTGGCCAAAGGGCAGGACCTGGCGTAATACGTTCTTTCTGTGATTATGAAAAAGAATAATCTCTCTTTATCCTTTTTTATTTCTCCCATTATAGCTGGTGGTGTCTTTTTTTTAATGTGACACTTAAGGAATACTGCAGCTAAACACTTGCTTGACTCTTCCTGGCCAGGATAAGTCAGGTTTTCCAATTAAAATATCATAATTCAAGCCTTGTTTATCTCTTCTCTGTCGATACTTTCCCTTCTGTGACTGTCATTTGAGTTCAAAGGAGAGATACAGGCACAGGTTTTCTGTATATGAGGGGAAATCCTATACTATACATGCTGTGTCATTCAAAAAAAACAAGTCACGGGACACTTCATACTGTAGCATTTTTCTGTCCCCAGTCCCAGCCAAAACTATGTTAACTTGTATTTTCAGGATTTTGAGCTTATGTTACTCCTATTCTTACATGAGCAGAAAGCAGTTTGTTACTAATTCATCGCTCTGACCAACACTTGTACCTTCCCTTTCCCTTTGTCAGCTGGGGCTGGGTGTTCATCTCTGCAAAGCACAGTTTTAGATCTGTCCAACAGCCAGAAAATGAAATAAAGATGACAGATCAATTGTTTGTTTTTTTTTTTTTTTAACTAATTACACTGAGGATAGTTTTGTCTGGTTTGTATTCAGAGATTTGATTCAGAATGAGCTGTGGTGGTAAAATATTCCAGAGTCCAGTGGGTGCGTTGGGACGGCAGGAGTTGCGCTTGGGGTGGAAGCGACAGGGCTGAATGGTTGGTTTGTTCCTTTGGGAAGTTCTCACTGTCATTTTCTTAAGGCAGGAAAACTTGCTGTTGATAGAGGCTGGGCCATCAACGTGGGTAAGTACATAGTGCGTTAGATGGTGTGTTTAAAATATCCTCAGTTTCATTTAGCATGATGTGTGTTCTGTTTGTAATAATAGTCACTGTATTGTGTTTGACCAAAAACAACCCTAAAGGAAAAAAAAAGGAAAGAATACTAGATTTGTTTTCTCATTCACTATCACCCATATTGCAGTTTTATAATTCAATGGTTTTTGAAATAAAAAAGATAACATGATACAGATATGATATCAATAGATGTAGCTATTTCAATAAAATATTTGTTTTCATGAAATTATAATTTTTGTAGATCTCATCAGCTAATATATAAATTATACCAGATGAAGGAATTGGTTGCTATGCTGGAGAGCAGGGCTGTACCAGTTACTGTCTATTTTTGGCTATGCAGTTTTTCCTGGAAAAGACTTGAATGAATTCTGAAGAATATAGTGAATATAAATCTGCTGTCCTGCTCATAGCAAATAGCAACACAGACCCAGTAAACTATTGAAGCGATATTTTATGCCATGTAATACTTGCCTTGTCATTTTCATAGAGCTCATCAGTTCTGGGATTTTTCCATTATTTTAGACACATCTTGTACAAAGTGACTGTCCAATATTAAAAATTAAATAGACGTGAAAAACAACCCCAAAAGCCTGTTATATTTACTGATCTACTAAGTCAACTTGTTCAAAGTTTCTTCTGGTCTAAGTGTCTGCAAAGGACACGAGTATGTGCAAATACTGATAACACCATGGTCATAGTTTGGGGTGGTTTTTTCTAACCTGGTGCTCAGCATAGAAAAGAACTTTGTACAGGTCCTTTTTGCCTGCCCTGTAATGTTAATTATTCAGCTCAGACATACATGGGGGAGCTGAACTTTCCCAGCGATGCTTTGTCGTGGAGCAGCAGGTGTTAGAGATGTGCGTGTCTCAGCTCTTGGAAGGGACAGTTCCCTTGGACGTGGGCAGCTGCAGGTCCTGTGCCACACGTAAGGTCTGTACAGAAGCCCCAGGTTGCTGGTAAAGGTTCAACAGCTCTACGCGGGGTATTTGCTAAAGAAAAAGATGTTCCTGACATGTACATGAACACTATGTCTTTCAAAGACGATCTGTGTTCCTTAGTATCACACTTTTCACTTCAACATTTTTATTTAGGGGGTGGTTTTCATCACTGCTCAAGTGACAAAGGTGGAGGATTCTGTGCGTACGCCGATATCACCCTGGCTATAAAGGTAAGAGGTGTTATTTAAGCAGTGCTTTGTGCAGATGAAAAAAAAATCCACATAAATTCATAAAAACTAATTTGCATCTTACTAGTAGAAAATGAAGCCATCTATAGATGGGTGGGGATAGGAAAACAGTGTGGTACGTGATGCTGCAGACATAATGCATGTGCAGTATTAAGTGGAAGGGCAGAGTCGCAGGGGTCAGAATTACGAATGTAAATATGAACCACTACAATTGCATTAATAATGTTGTGGGGATTTTTTTTGAGAAAACCCACTCCAAATCAAACCACCTTTTAGTCTCCTCAGTGATAATTACCCTATAGCCTTGCAGTCGAACCTGAACATTCCCCGTTAGTTTTCAGTGGTTACAATCAAGACAGGCTGCACTAGGCAGTGCTCAGAGTGGTTCAAATTCATGAATAAAAATGTGAATGTCTCCTAAATGATCACTGAATGTGAATGAATACATTTGGTATTCAGCTGTTGAAAGGCTGAACCAAGAGTCTTCTGCAATTAGGGCTTATTTTTATCAAATGTACTGTGGTGTATTTGTATACTAGAATATTTATAAAGTATCAGTAATAATCAAACATTAAAAAGCTCTAATGATTGCAGCACACTGTATGACATAACATGCTAATTTCAGTACATGGTAATTTGCAGCAAAGTAATCCACAGTGTTCTATTTTCCCTATCATTAAAAGACAGATTGAGAAATTATAGCGAGTTTGTACAAAATCTTTGGGGTTTACGATATCTGTATTAAAGACAGTAACTTGTCAGAGTTAGGAGTCAAAGAATTAGATTTTTTTTTTTTTTTTTTTTTTTTGTTCCCTTCACAGAAGTGGAGTAAGAAATGGATTCCATTATTAAAAGTGGCTTTGACGCCAGCAGTCCCTGCTGCAGCTTTTCCTAAAGGCTGGATGTGGTGCCGGTGCAGCTGGATGCTGTCACTGGCTGTTTCTCACTTGTGCCTGTTTGTGTCTCACGCAGTTGGCTCCGGTGTTTTGGGGCCTGGGCAGCTCTCACTTTGCCCCGTTCCAATGCCCAGTTGTGACTGTTGCTTCCTCCGCACTGTGATTTGTTCTGCTCCAGCCTCTGGCAGCAAAAAGGTCACCATCAGCTTTACAGGCTGGTGCAGGACACGAGGATGCATCAGCTACACCTGGGTGGAGCTGCTCTTACTACAGGGTTTACTGCGCATTATTTGGTTCCATTGGGCTCACCCCTCATTTGTGGAATCTACTTTATAAGTTAGTGTGGGATGCTGTTCAGTGACACATCCCTGGTCCTGTGTCTGGTACCTTGTGGGAGAAAGAGGAGATGAGCAGAAGTCTCCTTCTTCCCTCTCACCATCAACTTAAGACCACACCTGGAATATTGCGTCCAGTTGTGGCCCCTCAGTTCCAGCAGGACGGGGAACTGCTGGAGAGAGTCCAGCGCAGCCACCAAGATGCTGAAGGGAGTGGAGCATCTCCCGTGTGAGGAAAGGCTGAGGGAGCTGGGGCTCTGGAGCTGGACAAGAGGACACTGAGGGGGGACTCATTCCTGGGGATCAATATGGAAAGGGGGAGTGTCAGGAGGATGGAGCCAGGCTCTTCTTGGTGACAACCAGTGATAGAACAAGGGGCGATGGGTGCAAACTGGAACACAGGAGGTTCCACTGAAAGATGAGAAGAAACTTGTTGGGGGTGAGGGTGGCAGAGCCTGGCCCAGGCTGCCCAGGGGGGTTGTGGAGTCTCCTTCTGTGCAGACATTCCAACTCTCCTGGACACCTTCCTGTGTAACCTCATCTGGGTGTTCCTGCTCCATGGGGGGATTGCACTGGATGAGCTTTCCAGGGCCCTTCCAACCCCTGACATACTGGGATTCTGTGAACTTTCTCTACAGGTCAGCAGACACCTGCACAGGTGACTGTGCTATGTATGTCTCATCTGGTGGAAACATATAGGGTTTTTATTGGATACCAACATTATATTTTTATGTGAAGTAACTAGAGCTTTTGTAATTAAATCTGTTAGAAGCATTTAGCCGTTTATTTGGTGAATGAAATGAATAGACACACATAACATTCAAATCAGAACAGTAATATACTGCGTAAGCTTCAAGCCTTCAGTTTAATCTGTCACCTAACCTCATAACTTTCTCCCACCTTTTTCTTTGCTTATATATCCAGTTCTTATTTGAAAGAGTACAAGGCGTGTCTAAAGCCGCAATTATTGATCTGGATGCTCATCAGGTGAGTAGCTTACCTGTATTCAGTGCTGCAGATACAAATGTGTAATAAATACCGTTTTTTCTAATAGTAGTATAAACTCTCAACTTGCAGAATACAGAGTTAATCATAGATGAAGGAAACTGTGAACACTTTAGTTGTTTAATTATTTTATGGCCCAAAAGGCTCTTAAGCCAGTTTAGTAAAATTGAACTGAGTTGCAGCTCCATCATGTGGCTAGACCTGAAAATCTTGTTGAGTTGCATACTGACCTGAGGCAGAACAGTCTCCAGAAGAGTCTCTAAAGCAGAATTACACTTAGTTCAGTGATCTTTGCGGTGTTTGGAAAGCCTGGCCTGGGGCTTGTAGTGTGACAAACACGTCCCTCTGCCCCGGTCAAGGGATTTACTGTGGGTACTGAGAACAAATCTCATCTTTGGGAGGATTTCCAAAATAAATCCTGAAAGGAGGGAAATTGTGTTTTTAGAAAAGCAGTTAATGCACCAAAATGATGTCCAGTCTGAAGCATTGAAGATACTTTATTATGTAAAAATAAACCTTTTTTAAGTAGCTGCGTGGCAGTGAGGAAGCCTAATGGCTGCAAGCTTTCCATCCTCTGTCAGTTCTCTTATCTGCAAGTGAAGGCATCCTACAGTTGCTTACTCAGTGTTGTTATTCATGGCAATAGAAAGATGTTTTGTGGTTGTGATTCTCTTCAGCCATCTCTGTCAGCATGTGGAATTATATATATGTTGTTTGGGGTTTTTTTTTTTGCTTTTTAGGGTGTTTTTTTGTTTTGCTTTTTTAGAAACTTCTTGGACTGGATTTTGCTTTCCAGGTGTGCAGATATTCCCATCTTGTGCATGTTCCAATTCTTGGTGCGCTGGCGCGTTTCACCTTCCATAAGAAAATGCTTCACCCAGGGACTCTCATATTTCTTGATTTCTGTTCGTGAACTTCTTATTTGTGGACCAAAGGTGCTAAAGAAATAGGTGGAAGTTGCCATTTTTCACACACATTGACTGGCTTTAGCCCAGCGGTTCTTTCTTTGTTTCCAGCAGGGGAAGCTGTAGCAGGAATATATTTTATCTGCCTGTTCGGGAAGAGTTGCAAAATGAACATAAAGTATATAACTGAATAACAGAAGATATATCTGTGGAAATGTAGTGTAAATGAACTTAGATTGGGGTCCTGGATGATACACTGGTTTCAACAAAATTATCTTAGTGCTTGCCGTGAAAAGATGATCTTTATACTAATGGAAAAAAGTCAAAATGAGAACTGAAAGAATACTATTTAAAATGAGAAATGGGGGAGAGGGAAATATGATATTTAGAATCTGAGTTTGCTCTTGAGTGTCTGTTTTTACACCCAGTACAATCTTTTTGTAGGGAGTTCCTGTTGTTAAACAATAGGTTAAACTGTTAGGTCTTTACCATTTGTAATTTTAACAGGGATTGCTTCTCACCGAGGCTTGAATTATCAGAGGAGCTATAGTCTGCTTTGTTTATTTATTAATCCTTCTATAAGAAGATGAGTATTCCTGCAGTGTTTGAAAGTGTCGTCTTTTCCCATGCTTGGCAGATGAGGAATCTTTGGTGGTCACAGCTGCTTTTGCAATGTTGCTGAAGACAATTAGCTTCTAATTTTTGTGTATTTTTCATATATGCATGGCGATATCCATGATAATTACCTTCACAGAGATAGAAGGCGGCTGATCTTGATAATTCTTGCAGTCTTCAAAGCCCCCAAACTCCACACCTCAAAGTAACCTTCAACACTATAAGACAATGACTCAGGAGTTTTAAATATTAGGTCTTTGTAGTCTTAATTACTCTAGAATTTGCAGATTACTTAATTCTGTGTTAGTATGGTAGGAATAGCTAACTGTAAATTTCCTTCAGGGAAATGGCCATGAGAGGGACTTTATGGATGATCATCGGGTATATATTATGGATGTGTACAATAGATATATTTATCCAGGGGATGGATTTGCTAAACGTAAGTACAATTGAAATTCATATTCCGAAGTGTAAAAGACGTACTGTGTTGTTAAGTAACTTCTTCATTGACTAATAAGCTTCCTTGCAACAATGTTAAGTAGTTTGTTGTGTGTTTTGTGTTTGTTTGCCTTTTTTTTTTTTGAATTTCACATTGAACATATGTTGAGGGTTTTGATTGTGGGGTGACAATCAAACCCTGGCAGATGTATTGTTAACCTCCTCTCCTCTCCTCTCCCCCTTCCCACTCAGCACAGGCGATCGGGAGGGAAAGAAGGACAGGGAGAAGAGAGTTGGAAAAGTTAAACATGTTTTACTAATGCTACTGATAAAATAGAGAAAATAATACAAAATATACAAAACCAATCTTGAAAGTCTCAGCAACTGCGGAGCCGGCACCCGAAGGCCTGGACTGGACTCTGCAGCCAACCGGAGCTGGATTCAGTCTCTCACTGGCCTCAGTTCGCAGGGACGACTCGCAAGGTCCTCTCCTAATGTCGCCATAAGCAAAAGAGAAAAGGGACGAGATCCTCGTGATCTCCCACTTTTATATGAAGTATTCATGTGAATGGGATGTTATACGCAGTTGGTCAGTTTTTGGTCACCTGTTTCTCGTTGCCCCTCTCGCGAGATGTCCATCCACACTTATCAATAACTTCCCGTTCCGTTGCTATGTTCACCAAAACATGTGTCTGGTTCTCCAGGAAAATGCAGCTAATATGAAGCTTTAGCTGACAGGCAAATTCACTAAAAGAGAAACTTGTTTTTTAACAAAACCAGGACAACATACACTTTTCAATGATCACTGTGATACACCACAATAGTGTTGGCACTGTAGCGTTTTCCCTCATTTCTGGAATGCGAGGTGTAGGTATTCCATGGACTTTGTTAGCAGTCCATTCAAAAGTTCCTGCTGTGCTTCAAATAGTGAGTTAAATAATCCTTTTGATTTGAAGATGACTGTTAAAACTTAATTTTCCCCTTATACTATATTTATAAATAAGAATTCGCTAGGGATTAGCTATTACTGTATAAAAAGGTTTCGTGTTCTTCTGAAAGTTATAAATTATGACATATTTAGGTGTTGTCTTTCCAGTAGAGCTTGTTTTGTAAGCATCCAGAGAACAAGGTGCATCTGAATGCCAACCAAGGTGGGAAGCAAAAGGAAGTGATGCGAATGTGAAGAGCTGGTGCTTGGTTCTTGTTGTTGTTCTCTATTGTGATGTGCCTATCGCGCCTGGTGACCTGTCACACCGAATTAGTGGGGTTTCAATAATGGTTAAATCGGAATGCAAATACCCGAGGTTGATTTGATCTTTGATTCTGTTACACTGTCCTTTATTACAGGCTTAATTTGTAACTGAATCATAGTCTGTTGGGGGAGATGTTCTTCTACTGTTGGATTTCTTCAGTGACGCTGTCATTCTGAAAAGCATACTTAATTTGGATTTTTGGCAAGAATTAGCTGCAGTGCATTGGACTTGTGTTTTTTAGCTAGTAAAGACTTGGAAAATTTTAGTGTATGTATTTCAAGGTATTAAACTAAAAAATGACCTTTTCAAGCAAACTGTGTCTGTAAGCAGACAAATTTCCAGCAAATTATTTTTTTACCCTAAGAAAAGCATTCGTTGGTTTTTATGTCAAATGGCAACATTTTGAACAGATGGATTAGGACCAAACCAGAGTAAGCCCCTGTTGACAAGTGTGAAGCCCTGAGCTCGCCCCTCCCCTGCGGAGCTGGCGATGCTGCCGGTCCCGTTCTGCAGATGAAGCTCGAGGGGCAGAAACGTGCGGCCCAAGGCGGGTGAATATGTTGTCCTTGTAGTTTGCATAACGTGTCTGAACAGGAGTTCAGCAGCTAAATACTCTAAACTCGTGCTGGGTGAGCAGAGGAAGGTGAGACCAAAAAGGGCATCTCGTGAAGGGAGGCTTGAACCTGAGAGTCTGAATCCTTAGGCTGAGCCCTAACTCATCGTTGGCTCCCTGTGCTTTGTGCTCATTTTCTTCACGTTTTATTACAGGAGTCTCTTATGTACTTTTCTTTTTGCCCCATGTACTTCACTGGGGGGGGGGGGGGGGGGGCGCGGGGAGAAAAAAAACCAAACCCAATGTAGCTGATGTTGCCTAATGCTCAACTGTGAGACCCTAAGGGGAAGTAGTTTGGAATGACACAGGAGTTTAGGAAGAGGAAGAAAATAAATGGGGGAAAGGACCAGTTCACTGAGGAGTGAATGTAAGAAGTTGACAGCTGGAACTCAAAAGTTCTCAATGCCTTCAAAAAGCATTGCTGTTGGTCCAAGTGTCATTTTACAGGGTTCAAAGCTGTAGAAGTACATTCACTAATTAGCAAGAGATGGACAAAAGCTGTTAGATGCAAAAGCTGTGTTCATTCTGGCCTGCGGATCCACCATGTCCATCAGCAGTCCCTGATCTGGGTGGTAACTAATCACTGATTCTGTGTTTTGTTGAAGACAAGAGACCTGCAGAGGTGTGGGATCTTATTCACTTGTCTCAATTTCTTAATGGTTTCATCAGAACAAGACTTATTTGTTCCCCATACATTGTATTCACCTCCTCCTCCCCAGCTCTGCGTTGGTCACCCTGGAGGGCTCTAAGTGCTGCTCTCCAGAGCACAGCTGTGCAGACTCACATGAACATCTCTAGCAATGAGAAAATTCAGGAAAAATATCACAAAGAAACAAATCTTGAAACTATTGTCCATGCTATCAAATAAAGGAAAGAAAAAGAATGCTTGACCAATGTTCAACAAGGATGGAAAGCAGAAAAAAACCCTACCCAGCAATCAGGAGAATAAATAAGTCTCATCCTGTGTTGAATGCATTTGGGCACACTTGGTGGCTGCTGAGCTCACACTTAAGACTCCAAGTCAGTGAATTCAAGGTGCAGGGTGTGGTGAGGTGGAAACTGTACCTTGAAACACCTCTGACATAGATGTGATTAATTCAGACTCAGAGTTAGGTGGAACTCCGTAAAAGCACACAAAGCCAGGCCTTGGGTTTCTTTCCTCTACTTTCTCAACCCTTCTTTATTAGAAGCATTAGAAAGAATTGGATTTAAATTAAGAGTAGATATTTGTTCTTCTGGTAGGATTACAGGGTAAGAACATGAAATTAAAAATGCTTGGGGCAAAGCTGAATCCTGTTATATTATACATTCATAAAGCAGTTCACATAAATTCATGATCCCTTGCTGTTAAGTTCTGAGTGTTGTGATAAAAATAAAACATCTTAATAATTTCTCAGTGATATTTACCTTGTGTTTTCCCCCAGCTGTTCCTTGTGCAATAGCAATTCAGTGTTTTCTTTCCCTTATGCTTTAGTTAGGTTACTTTTCAGTTAGTGATTTTCTTTATGGTTTCTTTGCTGTTTGGTAACTGGTTCCTGCTCCATGGGGGGATTGCACTGGATGAGCTTTCCAGGTCCCTTCCAATCCCTGACATTCTGGGACATGTAGATCAGCTGCTTTTCAATAACATTTTCTACTTTTTGTCTCAGATATAGATATAGATAGATATATATATATCTATATCTATAATCTTTTTTTACCCTGCATCTAATATTCTCTCTTCAGTGGAATTTTCTCAAGGTCACTGTGCTTACATTTGCTTAGAAAACAAGTAGTTGAACAATTTTCTTCAAGGTTCTGTGCAAATGTAATGTATTTACAAAACTTCCAGAAATATTATCTTTTTCTCCTGCTTAGCCAAGCCTTGCATTTTCTTTCAAAGCAATACTTTGTTTATTGAATAACGTCAAGACTCTTTTAGGTGCCATTAAACGCAAGGTGGAATTGGAGTGGGGTACAGAGGACACGGAATATCTTCAGAAGGTACATACTCACGTGGAAGGAGCGTTAAATGAATTAAAGCCTGATATCATTGTTTATAACGCTGGGACTGACATTCTGGACGGTGACCCGCTGGGAGGACTGGCTGTTTCGCCTCAGGTTTGTATCATTATTTATGATATTGGATATTTATGATATCAGATATCATTTACCAACAGACTTTGACTCCTCAGCAGGTGCTGAAGGGTGATGTGCCCGTTGTTAGGTGAAGGTAAGGACCGTACTTTAACCGGGAGCGTTTTCCTGTTACAGACACATACAGGTACAGCTTTGTTGCTCTTTCAGCATTTTTTTGTTGTTGTTGTCTCTTCCTGACTAAATACTTTTGTTCTTCAGGTGCCTGTTCCAGTGTTTTTGTTTCTTCTACTCTCACCTACCACATTTTGTGATGTATTTCTCCAGTATGTGTGTTACATGTAATTATCTCTGTAGCACTCCCAGCTGTTTTAAGCTGCTCTTCTGGTATCTTCCAGTTGTAGCAATTTAGTGCAGCCTGTCCATGTAGTCTTAGCAAAGAAACAGAATTTTTATCATTACCCTTTTTCAGTTCAGTTTCCCTTCTCCTCAGTTTGGTATCAGATTTAAATTTTGATTCATTCTGTATAGCTTCATGGAAGTCTTCACCTTCCAGATAGAACAACTCTGCTTTTCTCAAAATGAACAAAGACCTACAGATCTCATATATTATTCTTTTTGTAGCGATTACTTCTTTGACAGCTCCACACTTCTGTCTCTCTCCGGTTTTCACATTTGGTTCTTTTAGTGTCCACCAGTTCAATATAGAAAAGTACTTTCCTGATTTGTGAGCTCTCGGATTCCCTTCTAATTGAGCCAGCGCTTGATCTGTTCACTTTTCATTCTGTCTTGCAGTACTTTACTTCTCAAATGCTTCCTTTGGCACAGAGCTCTGGTTCCTTGCTGGGTTTGCTTGGCTTTCTTCTGTATTTCCTTATTCTTATAATCTCTATCACTGAGCAGCTGCTCCATTGCTCCCTGCCTGCAGAGTCCTCGATGCACCGAGGTGGGATGACCTGGGACCCGCTCTGAGTCTCCAGGTTCTGTTTCCATGGCTGTGGAAAAGTCTCTAAGGAGAAAAGAAAAGCTGGAGTGGTTGGACTCGGTTGGGTTTGACCTTGGAGAGGGTATGACCTGATGTGTAAGATCTCATTGGTGGGGCAGAGAAGGGTTGTGGTCAGTAGGTCAGAGAGGTTCTCCTGCCCCTCTACTCTGCCCTGGGGAAACCACACCTGGAATATTGTGTCCAGTTGTGGCCCCTCAGTTCCAGCAGGACAGGGAACTGCTGGAGAGAGTCCAGCGCAGCCACCAAGATGCTGAAGGGAATGGAGCATCTCCCATGTGAGGAAAGGCTGAGGGAGCTGGGGCTCTGGAGCTGGACAAGAGGAGACTGAGGGGGGACTCATTCCTGGGGATCAATATGGAAAGGGGGAGCGTCAGGAGGATGGAGCCAGGCTCTTCTGGTGACAACCAGTGACAGGACAAGGGGCAATGGGTGCAAACTGGAACACAGGAGGTTCCACTGGTGAGGGTGGCAGAGCCTGGCCCAGGCTGCCCAGGGAGGTTGTGGAGTCTCCTTCTGTGCAGACATTCCAACCCGCCTGGACACCTTCCTGTGTAACCTCATCTGGGTGTTCCTGCTCCATGGGGGGATTGCACTGGATGAGCTTTCCAAGGCCCTTCCAACCCCTCACATTCTGGGATTCTGTGAAGTGGAAGCTGGTGGTAGGCAGAGAATACTTTAAGATGTGCCTTCTCAAAATTCTTTCTGCTGTTTGAGAAGGAGCAATGTTAATTGCCTGAAAAAGGAGTTGCTACAGCTTGCTGGGTGCTGGGTCGGGAAAGAGACAAAGTGTAGGGGTGGGGAAAGGTGAAATGATTCTTCTGGTCACAAGTAGAGATGAAAGGCAGAATGGCGTCCCTCTGTGTAGCCAGGGCCTCCGGTGCCTGATGGAGAAAAGGTTTCTGTAGCTCAGGCCTTTGGTTTGTGAAATGAAGGCAGGGTTTCTTGCCTGTCTGATCTTGTTGGACAAGGTGTGAAGGGCACGCTCCACTAGCCTGAAATCCCAGGCTGCTGGACATACACGAACTGGATAATTAATCTCATCAAGGTTCATTAGTCCAGTCTTCAGTCCTACAGTTGTAGATGTCATTCATATTTTAATATCTTGCTACAGTCCTCCTTCTACTCAAAATTATGCCTCCTCAGAGTGCTATGAGTGATAGTTTCTTGGTGCTTGAGGCTACAGAAGGAAAACTTGGGGTGTAGCAGGTAAGTCCCTCTCATCTTTGTTTGTAAGTGGGCACTGTACCAGGCTGTCGTTGTCATTTCATGCATTTTCTGTCCTGGTGACACAACTGCTGGAAGAAGCCCCTGCGTGTTCCGTGGGTTCTCCCAGCTGGAGATGCTGGAGTGGGATGGGGCCCGTGGGTTCCGGTGACCACCCGGCTCGGGATGTGGTGCTGGTTCCCCAGGGATGCACATCTCTTCTTCTCTTATATCCTTTAAGGAGCTGTTCCTGATTGAATTCTGCAGTTGCCTTTTTCTTATTTTTCAGTTATTATTCCTCACTCCCATTCTTCTTTTATAGGGCTGTGTCAAACTGTACAAAACCCATTACTGTTCTATGGTTTTACAGAGTGTTTGTTCAGCTACATTTGAATTGTATGACTTCCCTTTACCATTTGTTTGTGGTCTAATTTTTTTTTAATGATGTATTTACAGTCTTCCTCTCAGCAGTCTGAGTAGTGCATATTCATTTTGTTGTAACACTTTTGTTGCTGCTTCCTAAATTTTTTGTATCTGATTGCATTTTAATCCTTTCCCCTTCTCCAGCCTTTGCAGTTAAATTTTCAGCTGTCCATTGTAAGCTGTTGTGTATTGTATTGTTAGTCTTCTTTTGTGGACTTGCAATGGATCATTTATGCTTCCTATGTACCTCTGGAACTCTCTACTTTTCATTTTTCCCCAAAAGTAGATTTTAATTCTGTTTGCACTTGTTTCTCAATTCTCTTTTCCCCCCATGTGTACTTATTTGAGACTGCAAGTCTTCTGTTGTTTGGGTCAATGACAGCACAGCAGTCTTTGTTATTTTGTTTTCTATACCTTTCTCTATTAGTAAGAGGTTTTTTAGAATTTGTTTTCCTTTCTGTGGGTTTACCATTACTTAAATTCCTCAACTCGCTCTTCAGTCATGGATTCTTTTAGTAATGAGCTTCCAGTTCCTTTAATACAAGCTAAAATTCAGCTAGCAATTGCAAACGTGTAAAATCTGATTTGGATTTCTGGTTCTTCTGTAGGTTTGTGAAATTTTGGTCAACTTGCTAAACTCTTGTCAGAGGATTCTCTGCAAGTTGAGCACAAGACAAAGCGCTTTGAATCCAGGCAACCTTTGAGCTCAATTCCTGCCCTGGAAACAGGGTGGACATTTCTAAGTTTTGTTCTCAGTTTAGGCTTTATGGCCTTTGAGCAGGAATTCTTCTATGAACTTACAGTGAAGACTTTTATCTGTTGTGTCCTCTGAAACCAACTCAAGGATTTTTGATTTTTTCCTTTCTTTTTTTAAACTGATTTATGCATGTAAAGCTGCTAACGGGACCTTTAAATGCATTTATTTATTCATATTGTAAAACATAGGGCTTAATTGCTTCTCAGGCATCCAATACTATAAATCCATAAGCCATAGGCTACAACTAAAATATCGCATTGGTATCTTTTTTCCTTTGTAACTGTTGCGAACCTGCAGGGAATTGTGAAGCGAGATGAAGTCGTGTTCAAGGCTGCCAGGAGGCGCAGAATCCCCATCCTGATGGTGACGTCGGGCGGCTACCAGAAGAGGACGGCGCGGATTATCGCCGACTCCATCCTCAATCTGCACAGCCTGGGGCTCATTGACAAGGAGCTGGCGGCCAGCGGAGCTGGGAATCCCAAGGTAGAACAGATGATTAGAGACTCGGCTCAAGACTTCAGCAACTTGTCACTGCAATGACAAGTTCCTGAATTGTAGGAAACAGCCTCCGGTTTAGGAGCCGGGAGTCTCCACGTCATTATCAGGGTTAATAAAATGTTTTAAGAACACTCAGCTTGCCTGTAAAATAACACCGTAGAGATAATATGCAGTCACAGAGTAATGGTGTCTAACTTCTGGAGCTGTCTTGAGCTAAGGCAACAAATCCTTTCAAGCTAATGGAGACATAAACTCCAGGGTACTGTCTTTCACACTATAATATTACTGTAAAAAGCATTAATTGCTTCTCTTCATGTTATGGGTAGTCTCTTATGTTGAAAGAATTATGCAGTTGGTATCCAAAGACTGTCCCAGGCCTACTTGAGGTGATGCAGTTCGGACTGTGGTGGGAAATGTATGGACTGAACCTACTGGCACTTCTTTTTTTTAAGATACTGCTTTTTATTTATTGCTTTTTCTATTGAAATATTGTTATAAAACGAGTTCTGTGCAGGCTTGAACTGTCAGTTTAATACTAAAGCAAAGTGCAATACTATAAAAAACAGTCGGTAGGCTTTTAAGCCTTAGCTTATTAGAACGAAAGTTCATTAATTTGTATTTTATTCCTGTTGTTGATAGTGACTTAAATCCTACTTATAAACACCTTGAGAAATAAAATATGAAATGCCTTTGGCGCCAAATGCTAATGAGCCATTAAGGGCTCAGCATTACCAGTCTAGTTTTTGCCTCTTTTAAAATGAGGCCTGCAAATAAAAGGCAATAGTTACTATGCATCGTAAATCACAGAGCAAAGAAACTACAATGAAATGGAAAGCTAATTTTAGAGTTTTGAGAATTCTTGCGGAAAATATGATCTAGAAATACAAGGTAGCTTATTATTGCCAGCTTGTCATGTATGAAACAGTGAAATTTTGATTTTTTTTTTTCCCCCCAACTAGTGCTGTGTTTTTGACTTGCTGGAAGAGTAATGGTACTCATAGTTGCAGTCATAGTTGGTAAGCAAATTGTTCACATTTACAGATAAAAATACAGTGAACTTTCTACATGAAGTTAATGTGCAAGCATCTGGGAGCTTCTAGGAGGATTTGGGAACAAAATAACATATTCAAAAGCAAATTGGGTGCACTAACTGTAAAGCCAGGTTTTATTTCAGTTGGTGTATTTTGCTTTAGGAACTGTTTGCAGCGTTGGGTCGTAAATGTACTAAACTGTATATTTTGCAAGAGCTTTAACTTCCAAGTATTCACTGACCTGTAGTACAAGTTTGATGTTGTGTTTAGGCTGGAGCCCTTCTATGTAGGAACACCAGTATTTTCCGTGTAGAATTGGTGCATAAGCTATTTAAGGGATGTTTAATTCTAATTAGAGTACTTACCTCACCTAGTCTTAATTTTTAGATTGATTGAGGTTTGTTAATTGTAAGAACTTGCACAATTGCTATAAATATCTGCTATAAACAGATTTGACATATTGCACTAATTTTGAGTTGCAACACTGTTATTAAAAGGCACTTTTAAATTTCTTACTAGAAGGATCATCAGAGTACAACTGATGTTGATTTATTTTTTCTATACTGTCTGATGTTACTGAAAGATGTTGTTCTTTCGTATAATTTTTACAAAATTATAACTTAAATTTCTACAAACTCAAACTGTTATAATACCTTATCATCTTTTCCAAGACATTTTCTGTTTGTGTTAACATGTTTTTGTTATTTTATCTCGGTGGAAATTAAAATGACGTTGAACAACACTGACTGACTTTTCACTTCATCTGTCTTGCCTGTCAAATGCTTGGAATGGAACAGTTTATTGGGAAGACAAGAAGATGTAACCAAAACTCTGAACAGTACAAGGTTTGTCAACAGCAAGTGGCTTCTCTGAGAGTTCATGTCTTGGCCTCTTACAGTGAGCTTGGAAGTTTTGCATCCAAATACTTATTAAGATGTCATTGTAAGGGATTAAAATCACTTTCTAATTCCAACTTCACAATATACATAAGGGGACGTAACTCGTATTTTATTGTTACAGGTATTAAACTAAACTAAGCTTCTGTTAAGGCCGCAATAATTTGTTAGAGGTCTTTTATAAATCAATGTCTTTTCAGAGAGAAAAGAATGTTTGCAGAAGAGCCTGCCAGTCGCTTTCAGTCTCATCTGTAAAATTTGCCGTCGTTAAGCAATGGGCGTGTTGACTGCGTTTTCAGTGCTTATTGTGAAGTTAGAATTGGCAAACAGAGAACTCTGCATATCTTTCAAAAAATTTAATTTAGCGTGATATTTGACTTGGTTGCTGAAACCAAAAGATGAATTTTTACACATTAAGAAACTAGTCCAAGGTAAACATGTACTCTTTTTCAAAAAGAAGTGGTGAAATGGTTTCTAAGTTGAATTTACACCACTGATATTATATGATTCATAGTTAATATACTGTCATCATTAGGCAAAGTTTACCAAAAACTTCATCATGGAAACCGTGCTTTGACCTACAACCATCACAATTTATATCTTTGACAAACTCCTACATAACACAAAGGCCTAGGTAAGTCTGCCAGAAGAAGGCCATGTAGTCATGCATTTTATGGGGAAAAATTGTGGAGTTTTTTGACGTGTGTGTTGGGTTGTTTGTTTTTTTTTTTTAGTTGCAGTTGTAAAATTCTCCAATAATAGGAAGGAGCATCTCAGAACTGATATTGTAACTTCCAACCAAAAACCTACCTTGAAGAAAGACCTAGTAGGCTTTGTCTTTCGTAACAGGACATTAGTTTTGAGTCAAATTACTTAAGAACGAACTAGTGAAGATTGTTCAATAGCTTATAGTTAATGTACGAACATGCATTTCTGGCTTGTCATCCATGTGTGAGATTTATTGAAAAAACAAGTGGAAGAGTTGTTTTTCTCTGTTTGCTCTACAGGTTGGCATATGAAGCTGCAGCAGATACCGGGACAGGACCTGGCGTTACACGCGCTGGGTACCATGGTCATGTTCTTACCCTCACTAAAATTTAGCTTTACGTGATAATATCAGTCTGTCTCACACTGAAGGTGTGACTTGTTTGTTTGACTTTAACAGAATCCCAGAATGTCAGGGATTGGAAAGGACCTGGAAAGCTCATCCAGTGCAATCCCCCCATGGAGCAGGAACACCCAGATGAGGTTACACAGGAAGGTGTCCAGGCGGGTTGGAATGTCTGCACAGAAGGAGACTCCACAACCTCCCTGGGCAGCCTGGGCCAGGCTCTGCCACCCTCACCAGGAACAAGTTTCTTCTCATCTTTAAGTGGAACCTCCTGTGTTCCAGTTTGCACCCATTGCCCCTTGTCCTGTCCCTGGTTGTCACCAGAAGAGCCTGGCTCCATCCTCCTGACACTCCCCCTTTCCATATTGATCCCCAGGAATGAGTCCCCCCTCAGTCTCCTCTTGTCCAGCTCCAGAGCCCCAGCTCCCTCAGCCTTTCCTCACACGGGAGATGCTCCACTCCCTGCAGCATCTTGGTGGCTGCGCTGGACTCTCTCCAGCAGTTCCCTGTCCCTGCTTTGTCAAGTCCCAGACTTCTATCATGAATCCAAGGAAAAATTTGAGAAATGCCTCCTGCGCCCACCCATCCCACAGTTATTTTCAGCGCTGGCCGCCTGTTATTTGTGGTCTTTGAAGTGACGCTCAGGAATTTCTTGTACTTTACAAGCTGTGCTGTACAGTTGTGTCTTATATGGGGAGAATGCTCTCTGAGAAATCAAGTTCTGAAGTTCATAATATTGGCTGTAGATTTTGCTTGCGCTGTGCTGCCAGGAGCTGAATGATCCCACTGTGTTCTGAATGCTGCAGGGTCTGGGATCTTGATGCTGTGTCAGCTTTTGAATAATGGACAACATTCTTCTTCCAGGAAAACTGCAATCCCTTGGTGAAGAAGAAAATTCACCTGCTATCTTTGCTCAATGGAAGATGATCTTCATTCTAGCCCCTGGCTGATTCTAAAGACGGAACATATCACAAGTGATACTAAAGGGCTTAATCCCGAGGGATGCTGTGTCCTGAACTTGCCTTCAGTTTAGCGCAGGTTGTGTGTTCCCCAACCCTTCTAGAGGCGAGCTTCCAAATTATTAAATGGCCCTTTAGGGTGGACTTGAAATAGGTGTGATTTTTTTGAGGTTTTTAGTCTTTCATTGATCCTGACACATTTGGTAATCTCTTAATTTCCCATCCACTGCTCATTTAATTTTCCCTTCTTTATGCAAGCCGTTTTGTTACAGCCAGTCACTTTTTAGTGCAGGTGAACAGAACTAATTTCTTACAAGCACAGGTGATGTTTGGAGAGCTGTATGAAGGAGTAGCTCATGGAGTGGTTCTCTCCTAGGCTGACGGCGGCAGTGAGAACAGAGGTTTGTTTTGCTCCGTGCGCGACTCAACGCAAGGACAGCACTGAGCTGGGGACGGGCCTGGGGATGCAGCCGGTAACACCTGCCCTGCTTTCCTGCAGCCTCGGAATGTGCATGAGTGCGTGTGCTGCACATAGCGCTGCTTCCTGGAACTAAATTCAGAATACTGTGGAAAGACAAAATTGCCATTTTGGTTGAAAAGATTGACTGGGCATGGGAAGTGATTGTGGTGGGGCCGGGGCTCTGACTTAGCAGCCTGGTGCAGTGCCGAGCTCCCTCCCTGCAGCCTACCCGAGCTTAAACTTCTGCTTGGAGATGAATTAAGTACAAAAAGTCTGACAAGACTGCCAGTAACATTAGGCACAGCTCAAGTTACCGGTCCTGCAGTGTTGCCTTTTGCCAGTACAGTGGTCTGCGGAGCCATGGCATGCTTCCATTTCTTCCTTCAAAAGTAACATTACAGATAATTAGCTGAAGTATTTGTTGACAGATATAAGGCTAGTTATATATTTCACTAATAAGATCCAAACTCTTGTTTTATTTTGCAGTTGAGAGCAGACATCCTTTGAACTTGGCTGGAACTGATTATTCTGGAAATGCATGTTTGAGTTGTGCACCAAAAACTAAAGGGAGCGAGAAAAGGAAAAATGTACTCGAGGCCAACCTAAAATAATGCATCTTTATAGTGTTCTAAATTTAGTTCTTATTAGGTTTATAACATTGCAGTGCTTTGTACGAGCAGAGATATGTCTCTTTCCATTTTGACACCTAGGAAAGACACCTAGGGTAAAATAGACATAATGTCTATTCAGTTCTATAGCAGAGATGACGTTCCCTGCCTGTTGGAGCTGCAGCCAGCAACAGCCTCTTTGCTCTTCGTATGAATCGAGGGGAAGCTTTCCTGGTACTGTAGGTATCAGTATATTTAGTTGCTTCTTCTCTATATTATATGCTGATTTCTCCCTCCTTTCATCCTTTATAACTCTTTCCTGTGAGAACCATCCAACAGAAGTATCACCAAGAACATGCTGCTTTTCTGTGCCGGTCAGCAGGATTGTGCCCATTCTCCAGCTGCCCCACAGCTCCCCACTGACCGATTGTCACTTTATAGAGGTCTTAGTGGACTTTGGGCTTACTTGTTTTGTTCTGCAACTTCATTAGAGTTTGGATCTTGTTTAGCGTATGAGATGTTCCAAAGTAGATGTGTCAAGGCAGGTTCTGCATGTGCCCCTGGGGGGCTGGTTATGGGCCAGGTAAACCGCAACTTCTGCCCACAGCGGTTTGTGGTTTAGGACGAGCAGCTCCCACATCAGAAAGAGGTGGTCGAAGTAATTCATAACAGCTGGTTCAAGCATGAAAACAGAATCAGATTTATGAATCAAAACAAGATGACAAATACCAGAAGTAGATGGGGTGGGGTTTTTTTTGTGGGGGATGTCCAAAAACTAGAGTGTCTGATGGTTCCTAAACCAGCTCCAAACTCAGGAACAGCTCGTGGCCCTGGGAGGGCACACGATACCTGTTTATTGCCATCTGCAGGTTTTCATGGAGTTTTCCACTTCCTGCAAGACTGTTGGAGGAAGTGCTGAGACTCTTGGAAGTTGCAAACAGAAATGTTGATGAAATTAGGCTTTTCTGGAGGAATTGTTTCACCTTCCTGACATGCTATCTCCGATTTTGGGGTTAATTGCCTTTATCTGTTTCTCAAAGTTGCTTTTTGTTAATTAAAACAACCCCAACAAACCAACAAAAATCAACCCCCAAACTTTTAGGCAACATTACAGTAACAGTGCGAAGTGTATCCCAAGACCTATGAGAAAGTACTTTAAGGATTTTTAAAGCACGCAATTAAATAATACAGCTATTGATAGCATGTTAAGATCAGAGAACAAAATTCTACAAGTAGAAATTAGATGTGCTCACAGCTCAAAGAAATATCCTGTGATGAGACCAGAAAGCCAGACTAGAACTTGATGTGCTATGAACAGAAAATTGGCAGCCAATAAGTATTGAAAATCAAAGAATTGTTTTAGATGGTAGAAATGGATGAGGCTGTATAAAAACAAGTCTGAGCAGAAGAGAAGCCAAACTTGGCCTTTTGTTCTCATCGTTATCATCAGCTCTGTAAATGATGCTCATCCTTGTCTCTTTTTTTCCTGTTCCAGTTTCTAGGTGTAAACGTGGTGTCCCAGCGATGCGACTTTGGAGGGGAAGGCAGAGTAAAACAGCCACGTTTTGATTTCTGGAGGGAAAAATCACCCCAGATTTTCTTCCCAGGTGATTCCTTCTGATCGTATCTTTACTGACTTATAAAAACATCAAGTTGTAAGACAGTAAAGTAACTCTTCTCTGTTATTCAACTAAGTAATAGGCAAACCAACCGGCGTATCTCAAGCCAACTTCCTTTGTGATTTCTTATTGTTGATAGTGTTAAAAAGCTTTACGAGTACCCAGTTAAGAGTTATGTTTTTAATACTATTAGAAAGCTGGAAACAGCAGGAATGTTTCAGACTTCACTGATCTGTAGAATAGATACATATTTTACCCAATCCTTAATTAAGCACAAGTTTTACAAATAACACCGTAAAAACTGTACTGTGACAGAGAAATAAGTCCAGTGTGCAGCGGTTGAATTAAAAGGCAAGAGAAATAGTCTGTATTTTCTCTAGCTTGTGTTCATTTACCCTCTAGGGAGCAGGGTATTGAAACAAAACGGGTGAGTAGAGGTTCCAAGGTCCATCAAGATTTCATGCTGTTCATTGCGATTGGATATAGGACCATATACTGATAAATTGATTTGAAAACTGTATCTAACTGTGACTATGAGCACCATTCCATAGAAGGCTTAATGCTTTATCAGCTCTATCTGTTGTTAGGGATAATTTTCCTTCTATTGTCGTAAACATCCAGGAAGTTACTGAAAGCTCTATAGTCTGGTTTCCTTTGGTTAGTAAAACTATGAACAGGGTTTATGTGCTGGTTAACTAGAAAAACTAGTTTAAAGAAAGCTACGCTGTGGAAAGAAAGAAAAGCTGTCTAAAGAAAGGAAAGAAAGATTACATTTTTCTGAACATATAGATCGCTAAGCCATAAGACAAGGATGAAAAGTGAAGCTCGATTTAATGTTATTTAAATAAGATCTGTCCAGAACTCTTGCTTTCTCACAGGAGCTGTGTGTGTCAATTACAGCGTGCTGTACGCAGTTGTCAGGGATCTGTGCATGGCTGTGCAAAAAGGGCTTCATCATTAATGAAGTTACAGCTCAAGTGCTACAGCAGGAGACGTCTTCAGCTAAGTTTGACATTGCAAGCAGCGTCAGGCCCACTTCTCCACTCCCTGTGCAAAGAATCCTTGGGACTAAGTCACAAACCCAGACTATTTTCTATAGGGCAGCGTTTCCCATATCCATTTGTGCACGTCATGCCACCCATGGAATTTGAGTTCTGTCATATCTTAAATAATGATCAGAATGGAATGGCAGCTGTAAAGATGAGTCTGCTACTCTACTGATGTGTCGGACGACCTCGCTAATTATTCTGTGAATAATCTGGTTTTTTATACAGTATTTCTAGACAGACGTGTTTTCACAGGCCAGCAGGCAGTGTAACCAGCACGTGGAAAAATGGGGAGCGTAGCCAACGGGCTTCAAGGTTGTAATTGAAAGCTGAGTACGCTGCAATAAGAAAATAACGATGGTTTTTAATGACTGCTCAGACAGCAACAGCACTTAAGAAATAATGAACTATCTGAACTAGCAATTAAGCTGTTTTATTGGATTTGCAGAAAGGAAGGCTAAATAGCCTCATTTTGCAGAAATTCTTGGTTTACAGAGGGAAAGACACACAAATAATCGTTGGCCTTTTCATTCCGGTGCCGCTTGTTTAATGCGTGTGGATTGTCGTTCCCGCTGCCCGCTCGTGGAGATGGTGTTTGTGCAAAGTGGGAGGCGAGAGCAGGTCCGAGGAGCTGCAGACCGGGGTTTTGAGAGCCAACTGCATTTCCTTGAGAACAATACGAAGAATTCAAAGAGTTTTACCTTATTTTGACCCCAGAAAAGTAAATGTGTATGTCTGGAAGTTAACAAGCTATCACAGAGATCTGTTCTTCACGGTGTAGTTGCAGTAATCCTATCTTATTTTTAAATACCTGAGGCTCTCGATGTAATGGGTGTACACAGCTTGAGAAATGAAGCTGAGTCACCAAATGAAGAATGCAATAAACTGCGTTCGAAACGGTTGCCATCTGGGTTTTTTTACGTTCCTCCTCATTAAAACTGGCAGGCTGATTTTTCCCAAATGCCGCAATGAGAAGGGGCATTCCTGTGTTGGAGCGTGGCCGTTCTCACGTTCACAACTAGAGGATTACACAGGCTGTCTCCCTTTCATGCTCCTAAGCAAATTATTTAAGGAAATGTAAATGACACCTTTTTCAGGGTACAGGTAAAACCAGAGACTAACGTTTTATTCTTCCACAGGGATGACCAATCCTTGCTGAGGCCCCGCCTATCAAAACCAAATACCTACATGTGGTGCACTGCCGTCTGAATAATTTGTTATTAAGGTCTGCTTTATTAAAAAAAAGATGAGGTGAGGCATGAGATGACAGTTGTTGTTAAGAAATGCAGTTTGTAAGCTTTAGTTCACAAGAAATATTTCAGCTTAGATGTGGAAAATATAAACCTATAAATAATTGTCAAGGTCAAACTAATGAAGTTGGGCCTGATTGATTGTGCATTTCTGCAATAAGGACAGTTTAGAGGGTTGGATTTGATTTCGTTTTCTAGGGAAAAAAACAACCAACCAACCAACCTTCAACTCAAGGAATTGCTGTGTTGTGGATGTAGTGAAATCAGTAGAGTTGAAGCTGGTTGTTCACATGCTTAGAAACGTTCTGGGTTTTGTTTGTTTCTAATCTTTCGCTCGCATGGTTGGCAGCAGCGTGGGTTTACCAAGGCGCACTCCTGCTGTATCTAACACTTAGGGCTCTGCTTTTATCTCATCTCCTCCTCTGCTGTAGCTGGTTTGCACTTCATCTACTTAAAAGGAGGTGGAAAAGATTTTGCAAATCAAAGGGCTGGCTCAGTTCTTCTTCCTTTGGCTACTTGGAAGAATTCCATTGAGAATAAAATTGTCGATCTGAAAAGATACGCTGCTTTCATAACGATACTTCCCCTGCTTCAATGGAAGTGTCTGACTGCTCTTTTGCACTCTGTATCAGTGGTTTTCAAGCTGTTATCAGTGGAAGGGGGGCAGATGTGATCTCTGTGTCATCAACCAGAATTCAGGTCATTTTTCGTGGCTTAATACACAAACGGAGGAATACTATGTATGGAGGTTTCTCTTTGTTACCAGATACATGGTATTCTGCTCTGCTTTAATTGGGTTCCTTTGCTGTGCATATTCTGCATGTTATATGAATACATCAATCAGTTCTTTCAAAAGATGTAAATATTAGCCTTTAACTGTTGTGAAAATATGACTAATAATATAGAGTATCACAAAAATTATAGAAAAGATAGAGGTGTATGGGCTGAGGAGGTTGAGTCTGACAGGTGGCGACGCTTTGTCGTACCAATAAATAACTCATCAAGGGAGAGTGAGGCCAGAAATCCTAGAAATTAGGGTGGGTTTTTGTTTGCCAGAGGTCTTTCCAGAGGAAATTTGGTTGACCTGTATATATATTGTCCTTATTTCAACAAGCCATTTTAGCGTTAAAAGATATTTCCTCTATTTACGCTTACTTAGGTTATGTTCTCATTGAGTGTAGAGCTGTGCAGCAGATTACCAAGATGCACAAGCCTTTCTCAGCGCTTCGTTACAAACGCAAGCAGAGGTAGCAAGGCTATGGTTACATTTTGACTGTGTGGAAGTTGAAGAGGAAACTCTCATTGCTCTTGGTATGTATATGAGTACATATATATATTTATTTTGCACTGCATGAAGGCTGTTTAACAAGTTTCTGCTGCCGCCAAGGACCTCAGAAGTCCTTTTCCCTTGCAAAGAGAGTGGTGAGGACACTTGAGCTGCCCTTCTTGTCACTAAGATAACCTTCTACTCAGCCATCCCAGCACTGTAAATTACTAATGCGTAAGAAAACCCCAGAATTCACAGAAGAATACAGGCTTTTTTCTGCTCCAGGTTTCAAGAGTTTGTCTTGTTGTTTGCCAGTTCCAGGACCTGTGGTGGAAAACAGTCGCCATTATTGGCATGAAGAGAACATCTCTGAGAGAATATGTCCGTAGAGCTCCTAATTAAGCATGCAATGGCTGAGGTGTAGGCTCATTATTTTTTCCATCTGCTACCTAATAGAATTGTGTAACACTGGGCTTTAAGGTTTGTCCGTTTTTGTTATCTTTCACTCTAAATGTGGATGTTTCTGCCAAGGCCAACAACAAAATGAGCACATTGAGATAATAAATCTCCAGTGAACAGACCAAGTTATTTATTTTGGATGAACGAGGCTACATGTAAAATGGGTGTGTTTGGGGTTGACTGGTTACTGGAGGTGGGAGTTGAATGCTTTTAGAATAAGATTCAGTTGTGGGAACATTGGAGCCTGAAACGTGAAGGAATGCAGACCTTTCAAAATATGGTATGTGAGAAAAATGCATGATTTAGTGTTGCCATTTCCATAGGGGAAATAGCAATGCTTTGCTTGAACCAAATGATAAATTTTCTGTAAACTTAGTCATGTGAGGATCAGGGAAATAAATACCATCAAAGCAATGGAGGGAGACGTGAGGTGTGTGACAGCGACCTGCTGCCTGCAAGGACATGGTTGTGTTAGTCAGCGAGCAGAGAACTGCACTTGTCCTCTTTTTAAACAGCCCTGTTTTATAACAGCCCTAGAAAAATAAACACTAGTGTTTATCAGAACCTGAGTTGTGTTTGTGGTCACTGCACTGTCAGCCCAACGGTAGACGTTCCATATTCTTGGACAAAAACACACTTGTTCCTCCAAGGAATAGAGATAGTTGAGGGGCAGTGCTGTATCATCAGTGTTTCTGCATTTGAGCTTTTTGACAGCGTATGATTTTTGAAATATTTGTTCTTTCCGCATGTAATACACCTTCCCAACTGCATTGCGCACAGAAGCGTGGCAGGAAAAGGTCTACATCTTGGTCTACATCTACATCTACTACATCTTGGTACTTCTCTTACCAGAAAATGCATCTTGAGTTCTCTGTGCAGCATCAAAAATGGATACACCAGGGAAGAACTGTTGATAGGGCATGGAGAGCGGTGCAGAACCCTAACTAGGTGCAATAGGGATTTAGTCCAGCTTGAATTTTGAATTTGGGCGACTGAGTTACGTCATGTTGAAATAAATGTACTGTTTCCAGTGACCTGCTTAAAACCTGCTCCCTCAGAAGTGTTCCCTGTTCCTCAGCTCGGTGGGACCGTCCGTGTGTTACGGCAGGAGCCGTCAGCAGCCCAAGGGATGGAGCCGGTCCCAAGTCTTGGATTAGCATGGCTTCAGAAGACACGTTGCAGGTCTGCTGGACAGGTAGAATAACTTAAGAGGCATATTATTAAAATTGTTTCAAGTTCTATTGCGGCGCTCTGCAATTAAAAAAAACAGAAGTGCTCAGTTGAACAGGCGTTGAGCTACTGTGTAAATCTTTTCATGAACAGCTTCTTGGTCCATCTCATGATGTATCATAATGTGGCCAGACTTGCTTCCAGTAAATGGCATCCCTGGCCCTGTGGTAAGCTCAGCACCATCCTTTATTCAGCCTTCTCCACAGGGAAGAGTCTGAAAAAACATGGTAATGGGGAAGATGACCAGTGTTTACAATAACCTAATGGGCACCCCAGCTGTTCTGGTAGGTTGTGTAATCTCGGAGAGAAAATGCAGTGCCTTGAAGAGAAGCAACACCGATTATCCTCTTTACGGTACCGCTGTTAGAAGATGCATTTTCATCTGTGCACGTGGTCATATTTAAATCCTCCGATCTGTCTTTTCTGAATTACTTGCTCATTGCAGAAGGGCCTAGTGGGTTTGTATTTTAACCGGAGGAAATATCTCTTGAATGCATGTTGAGCTTGGAAGTCTGATTTGGCTCAATTAGAATGTGATTAGGTTTTCTGTCTCCATTGTAGAGGCCGTAAGTGCTCTAGAGAAACATTTAATGTTGAAGGCTGGCCTGCTGGGTTTGGCCGAAATGTAGCTAGAAATATGCAATGCTCTGAGAAATTCCAGGACTCCCACTAGGTCACAAAATTTTCTCTCAACTAGAGCATTTCATCAAGTTCCCTGTAACATGTCTCCATGTATCACAAGCATTATTGCTTGGAAATCCACCAGCTTTGCAATGAGCTGAGAGTATTTATGCTACGTGCTGGATGGCATTCTCTTAGTAGAGAGGTCTGATGAAAACCATTTCCATCCCTTCTGGGTTTCAGCCTGTATTTGTGTTACATACTGTTGTTTTCCTGTATGGTACATGCTTTAGATGAGATAAATGTTGTTACATCCTGTCTAATTCTATTAATTACAATATCTTTAACCTGACATGATAATATGTTCAAGATCCAGTCAATTAAATCTGGGCTGAAGTAGAAATTAGCTATACTTTAAGAAGAACACTTGGCATAATCCAAAACATTACATACAGGAGACCTTAAAAATCCCTGCGCTGGTCATCTTGTTATAACCAAACTAATTGGGAACTCTATGATAATGGCTCACTTCAGTATGTCTTAGCTGTTCTTACAAAGATTTAAAGTTGTCTAGCTAGTCTTCTTATGGAATATCGCTTTTCTGGCTGGGAATACAGGAAGCTTCACTTAATCAAAACTAAGATTTTCGGTGCACCTGTTCTCTGGTCTGAAACTGCCTGACAGCACAACCGGAATCTCCCAGCAGACCTTTCCTGGCTTTGGCACGGTGGTTTTGAGTGCCTTTTTAAGAGGTAATTCAACAAATCATTTAATGAATCATTTTCAACTGAAAGAACAGTGTGATTTGCATAGGGAAGCAAAAAACTCTTCCTTTGCTACCACTCGAGTCTAAAGATGTTGATAATACAGTAATTTTGTAGTAAAATGAGTCACTAGTGTTCCGTGGGGGTCTCAGTGTATTCAATATTTTTGATCCTATGATGTGCTGGATCCCCTAAACCCCCACTTATCCTCGGATGTGTATGATTCAAGCTGATTTCATGTGTCTTCTCAGTGAGTGCCTTGCCGTCCAGTTTTTTTTAATGAGAAATTTGGGAAGCAGACCTAACATATTCTGCGTTGTGGACCTCCCAGGAGCTTCTCTGTGTGGCATGAAGGGTTGTCCGTGCCCTGTGCGACATCCTGCCCGTCCTGTCCCTGTGGGAGTGCTGTGCTGGACAGGGAGGTGTCTGTGTCTTCATGGCTTCTTAAAGAAATAAAAGGTCCTGCGAAGTCCTAAAGGCTGCAAGGAGGGGGTCAGTAGGTGTTTCTGAAAATATTTGGGTGCCCTGGGCTCATGTAGTTCGCAATGCTGTTCAGTCAAAGGCGTGTTAAGCACCTCAGTGGCTTGATGGAACTTGTCTGCTGGGAGCTGCCAAAGGCTCCGCAGATGGTACCTGCTGGGCTCATCACTCCATGTCCAGTGCTTTAACCACTAGAGGACACTGCCTCATTATGATTAGGGAAATGAATCATTACACCTTTAAAATGCCAACAGGCAGGGGTTGTCTTTTTGTTGGCTCAGCTTAATCTCAGATGAGATACATTATTTTATTTTGCACCGTAACTATTTGCAGTGCTGCCATGTGCTCTGATTCTCCTTTGGGCTGCACAGATGCCCCAAGACTGACAGCTGCGCTGCCCTTGCTGGGGGGAAAGCCCAGACCTGTCTGACTGCCCAGTGCCCCAGAGACAGAACAGAACCCCAGAATATCAGGGGTTGAAGGGCCCTGGAAAGCTGATCCAGTGCAATCCCCCCATGGAGCAGGAACACCCAGATGAGGTTACACAGGAAGGTGTCCAGGCGGGTTGGAATGTCTGCACAGAAGGAGACTCCACAACCCCCCTGGGCAGCCTGGGCCAGGCTCTGCCACCCTCACCAGGAACAAGTTTCTTCTCGTATTTAAGTGGAACCTCCTGTGTTCCAGTTTACACCCATTGCCCCTTGTCCTGTCACTGGTTGTCACCAGAAGAGCCTGGCTCCATCCTCCTGACACTCCCCCTTTCCATATTGATCCCCAGGAATGAGTCCCCCCTCAGTCTCCTCTTGTCCAGCTCCAGAGCCCCAGCTCCCTCAGCCTTTCCTCACACGGGAGATGCTCCACTCCCTGCAGCATCTTGGTGGCTGCGCTGGACTCTCTCCAGCAGTTCCCTGTCCTGCTGGAACTGAGGGGCCACAACTGGACACAATATTCCAGGTGTGGTCTCCCCAGGGCAGAGCAGAGGGGCAGGAGAACCTCTCTGACCTACTGACCACCCCCTTCTAATAGGAGCCGAGCAGCTCTTGGAGACCCTGCGGTACCGAGAGCTGTGTGTCGGTCGGGTGAGCTCACGTCGCCGTGCTGCCGTCTGGGAGGGAGCACAGAGACATTGGCCCTTTTCTCCCAGTTTGGGATTCTCCAGAAGGGCAGGCTGGTGGTGGCAGGTTGGTGTGATGATCTCACGCTGTGCTGGGGCAGAAGCGGGAGGTCACCCAGTGGACGATATGGGCAGCGCTGGCAGGGGGAGCAGAGCTGCGCTTGCTCTGGGAAGGGAAGGGAGAAAGTACAATCCCTCTTTTGTCTTCATCTCAGACAAGCTTCAAAAGTAGGTTGTCCATCACAAAGAGTTTTTTTCTGTAGTTGGGTCCAAACAGGAGAATCTAGAGATGCTTCAGGGTAAATTGATAGAATTTGCTGCCGTTTTCACTGATCAGAGTATTTAATTGTACCTCATCCCTTGGTGGTAGCAGGAACATTTCTAGATTTTTAAGTATTGTGATTACCCTCACAGAGCTGCTGTAACCATGATGAATACCTGAATATAGCAGTACATATTCTTGTGTGAAATCCCACAACTCTTTTCCATTGCATCATGAACTTACTGAGCTGGGAAGCTGTCCCTCATGAATCAGATAAATGCATCTCCTCCAAGAGCTGCTTATTTTCTTGTACCTTGTGCGTCGCGTGCCCTGCAGATTGGAAAGAGGCATTTGCTGGGTTAAGTTACAGAACTGGCTCAGTTAAGTTGCTGTGAGTCACTGGGGTGTCGAAGAGCAAATTCAGCTTTGATGAAGTGGTGTTGCAACCATGAGATGGGGTCGGCTGGAAGTGTTCATCAGCCAGTTCCTGTGCGGTGTCAGTTCTGGGGTATCCATGCACGTTGCATAAAAACCGCTTTTATCTGCAACACATCTCGCTGCTTTCCAGCAGCTCCCTCCATGATGAACATTCATACTAGTCTCTGCTCCCCGTAAATACAACCTATCCCCCAAATACCCCTTTTATGTGGAAAATCTGGTACTGTTATATTAAAAATGGAGATGCAAAGAACCTCATGGAAGTTTAAAAAGCTTAAAAATAGTAGAATTGTCTGAAGGTAGATGAATGTTACAGTCCAGATGTGATCCTGGTGAACACCACTGGCAGGGGCTGTGTCGGGAAGGTAAACTGGCATGTTTTTCCCTTCCTAGGAAACATTTCTGTGCTTTAGTCCAAGTATCTACGCAGATTTCCTTGCTGAATGCTGCCAGCAAGCACTACTTCACTTATAAATGCATGATAGCTTTATTAATTTCCATTATTAAAATTGCAGTGAATTATTTTCTTGTACGCTGAACAGTTCTTCTGTTGTTTCGAAGTGTTTTACTGCAAAGGTCTCTTGAGGTTTGAGTCTGACTGGAAGACAGCCAGATGGGAAACATCTTTTTGACTGACAAATGCCTGAGATTTGTAGCCTTGAAGCTTCTGGGAAGAACAGGGGAAGCTCAGAACACGATGCTGCTTGGAAATGGGAATGTCACGAATGGGTAGCTAATAATTGTCCATGTATGGAAACACACAGAGCTTGATCACTTTTATACAGCTGGAGGCCCAAATCAATTCCATAAGCAATGATAAATATTTTGGTTTGTGTTCATTTTATTAGGAGAGCATTGGGTTTGTCTTTAAAACCTGCAGTAGGACTGTGTCAAACTCTTCTCCATTGAACCGGACAGGAGGTGGTTTTTGCTGAGGCTGGCGTTCCGTGCAGGTTTATCCCTGGCTGCACCCCTGCCGGTGGTGGTTTTGAACCTGAGCTGGCTCCTCTCCACGGGGATGTTGCTCCCAGCTCCCCGGCTGCTAATGCAGCTCCGTGCAGTTCCAGTAACATTTAGTGCAGTAGCTGCTCTCATTTAAGCGCAGCTAATGCGAGGGGAGTTAACTTGAGTGCAGCAAACTCGAGTTGAATCTGTGATGAAAACAGCCTTAAATGCGTATGTTCAATAGGTTCTGCGTATGTTCACAAAATTAAAAGAAAAACAATAAAATCACCCCGCAGACACCCACGGGCAAGGCGCCCGGATCAGCACAGTTGAATGATGAGCTGAGGTGTCACCACGGAGCAGAGCTGCGGTACAAGGGATGGCCTGGGCCCCACCGCGCTACGGCTGCTGGGGAGCACCAGCCGCCCGCCAAACCCCGTTTGGGGTGCACAGAGCACCAGCCACCCGCCAAACCCCGTTTGGGGTGCACAGGGCACCAGCCGCCCGCCAAACCCCGTTTGGGGTGCACAGAGCACCAGCCACCCGCCAAACCCCGTTTGGGGTGCACAGAGCACCAGCCACCCGCCAAACCCCGTTTGGGGTGCACAGAGCACCAGCCACCCGCCAAACCCCCTTTGGGGTGCACAGAGCACCAGCCACCCGCCAAACCCCGTTTGGGGTGCACAGAGCACCAGCCACCCGCCAAACCCCGTTTGGGGTGCACAGAGCACCAGCCGCCCGCCAAACCCCGTTTGGGGTGCACAGAGCTGGGGAAGCCCTGAGGGACTGTCTGTGTGGCTTAACAGGCTCTTTCCCTCTGTGTTCTCTGTCAATGCAGGTTCATTTCCTTCCAGTGATATATTTTCTGTGTGGCCAAACGTTTCTTGGTCCTCTTTGAGCCAAGGAATAGTGGAATGCTACCGCACTCCTGGTTTATATACTGGACTTGAACTGCAACCCACAGCCGGTGAGCACGGGGATCCCACCACCTGAAGGTATTTGGGAAACGGAGTTGGACAGAGCAGAAAGGGACTTGTGCCCGGGTCTCTTGGCAAGAGCTGTCAGAAATTGTTCTGGCCAGCTTCATGCCTGGAGCCAGATTGTAGCAGTGGCATAACCATGGGTGCCAAGAATTTTGGTCCTGTCTGGTTTAGAGTATTGAAGTAGTTCAAGGTAGGTGAGAGAGGAAAGAGCCTAGATGAGTTTTATGATGCTTTTCAGTTAAGTTCTGCAGTGTTTGCTGTTATTTGCATTGTCTCCTTTGAATGTCACCCTGTTGTAGAGTCAGGTTATCTAGAGGAATTAAACTCTGATTAAATTCTGTGCTAAAATGAGTAAGCGTATTAGGATCCTTTAGCACTAAATCACAGTGATGTCACATTATGCCCCGAAAAAACAGTCAAAAAATTACTTGTTTAGAAATATTTTAGAAATTATTGTAGGTGCCTGCTTTTTAATGTCTTCCGACGTGTACTTTGAAAGTGATTTATCAGTGCCTTCATATATTTCTCTTTTGCTTGGAATATAGCAGAACTAGATCTTTGATATTTAGTTCCATATAATTGTTCTTGGAATTTTTCTTTGGCTGAAGATTTTGGCACCGATGATACTTTGTGAAACAGTCCTGTGTCTGGATCTCATTCATCACAGATCTCAAAAAGAAATGTCTCTTGGCTTTCAGATAGGGCCGTGGAATTTTTCAAAGGATGAATTTGAACCATAAAGTGGATGTGCATTTAAGTATAACTTCCTTAAATATGCAGAGCTTACGTATGGATCAGATTTGCCTACATTCCGTTAATGGTGAGTGTAAATTTTAAATGTATTATAGGCAATGGGATGTGGACCTTTATATGAGTTTAATTACGACAGCTGGAAGGGCCCTGGCTGACACGATGTAATAGGTGTTCTCTGATCTCGATGCCTCCGGTGCTGGGAAGGTGTTCATGGGCCGTGCTCTGTCCTGCTGCATTTCTGCCTCCAGTGTGTAACATGAAGCTCGTCCGTGTCTCACGTCAGGTTCGGTGCTTATCGCTTTGACTGGAGTGTGGTTATTGGAGCCGGTATTTGCTTTAGATGGGTCACTGGAATTACAAAGTAGGGTATCGGGTTGTGTTGAAGCAACTGAGCTCATATTGGCAAAGCCTGGCAGTTCTGGCTTGGAACCGTTAGATTTACGTATTTTTTTTGTCTTGAGCCTGACCTAAATCACCAGCATTTGGGGACAAGAAATGAATAAAGTCTTGTCTCTGTACTGACTAAATCCCTGGCCTCTGCTGAGCGTACCATTAACAGAGCCAGCAGTGGTCATGTCTTTCCTTGAGACTATCATAAATTGCGTTTACTAATGGCAGATTATATACATTTCAGCCAAGTCTTTATCAGCACTTAGGCCAGACACCAGATAAACAGTTGGCCGCAATTCTGGCCTCTCATAAAATCGTACAGGAAACTTGAACTCAGTTTTGCGGTTTAAACGCTTAAAAAACGAGCTGGTTCCTCAGCGGTGCAAACTGGGGGTGCTGCGTGAAGCCAAAGCCGTTCCACTGCCGTGCATCTGAGGAGGATCCCAAATAGAACCAAGTGACCACGCGTGTGGTGTCACCGTCGGTGAGGGACACCAGGGCCGCTCCGGCCAAGTCAGCCAGTGCCGCCTTTCTGCTCTTTTTCTGGTTTGTTTTGGGTTTTTTTTCAAGTCTTTGAAATACTTTTTGACATCTGCTCTTCATTACACAACAATACAGCTGTCTTTTTAGGAAAAGAGACATTTTTCATTATTCACGTGGAAGTTAACAAACACATTTTAAAGCGTCCACAGTAACTGCAAGGGATTTGCTTTCAGGTGATTTGGCTGTACAGCCGAGTCCAAATACAACACTGTTTTCTGTTCCATGTCTACGTTTACCTTGGTCCCAACTAAACCCAGGTTTTTATCAGAGCTCCTGGGTTTGTTTTTTATTTAAGAAATACTTCGACTTTGTCTGGATGGGCGACGTGAAACTCTGGCAGGAAATCCGAACCTCATGGTACTTCACGTACCGAGCTGGTCGGTAAAAGCATGTTGCTTGTTCTTTGTGGGGACAACCAGGTTGTGTTGGGGCTTTTTCCTTTCCCGTCAAAGGGGTCGTGTGAAGTTTTTGAAGAAGAAGGGTCTGAACTCGACAGGTCCCGCTTCTGTAAAAGAAGGCTGGGGGCTGGTTTTTGTGTTTTAGGGAAGTTGTTAAGTGTTTAGTGAACAAGGATAGAGCAACATTTTCTACAGAAAATACTTGCCATCTTGGCATTTCAGTTGTTTCTTAATACTTCCAATTCTTCACTTTTAGTTTTGTATATGCAGGGGATCTCTGGGACAATCAGAGAAACGTGTAACCTTTAAAATATAAATTCCCCTTTTAGCACTGCCAGAAGTTTGTTGGGTTTGATTTTGGTTTCTTCTTTTTCAAAAAGCTGTATTTCTGGGTGACAAGGCAGTTTCCTAAAGCACACAACCGCCTTTGGTGAGGGCAGCTCACCTGGAGCTGTGCCTGTGAGTTGGTGAGGGGATAGCTGAGATTTTCCTGTACCCCTGGCAACTTCTGGAACTGGGATCCCAGGCCTTCCAACCTGTATCGCTGCGTCTTTTCCAAAGAGAAAAATAAAACAAATGAGCAAGTCAGAGTGAAAAGATTTAAAGTCATCTGTAAAAACATATGGAGGGCAATCTGGATCTAACCCATGCCCTGCGAGCTGCAAAGCTGCGCATAGCCGTGGAAGTGTCTGTGCTATCGGTGTCTTTATTCTCAGCACCGGGCAGAGTCCGAGCCTGGCTGTGTGTCCTGGACCCGTGAGCAGCAATTGCTGATTTGTACCTGTAGTGAGTTTGTTCTGGTTCTCGTTCTGGATGTGGCCGGGTGAAGCATTGGAGCTGGGGCCACGCTGCCCGCTGGATATTCCGCGATACAGGGAAACAGCTGAGGTGAGTTTTCTAACTGTTGTTAATTAGAGGCACAGAACCTGGCTAGTAGCTCTGTTAATGAAGACTCCTAATAAATTCGATCCCTCTTTTCTGGTAAAAAGCAAATGTTGGAAAAACAATGAGAAAGCTCCTGTCCTAACAGGGCAGAGGAGCCTTGGCTGTAAAGAACGTGGCTTCCTCATCCCCAGCCAAAGCATTTTGATAAAATGAGAGACAGTGTGTCCCTGGGCTTGTATTTCCCTGCTCAGGGCTGCAAGTCTGCGCTCTCAAAGTATCCGAGGCTTATCTTGGAGGCACGGGTGTCTGCGACTGGGGTGGGTTCGAAGGGGGTGGTCAGTAGGTCAGAGAGGTTCTCCTGCCCCTCTGCTCTGCCCTGGGGAGACCACACCTGGAATATTGTGTCCAGTTGTGGCCCCTCAGTTCCAGCGGGACAGGGAACTGCTAGAGAGAGTCCAGCGCAGCCACCAAGATGCTGCAGGGAGTGGAGCATCTCCCGTGTGAGGAAAGGCTGAGGGAGCTGGGGCTCTGGAGCTGGACAAGAGGACACTGAGGGGGGACTCATTCCTGGGGATCAAGATGGAAAGGGGGAGTGTCAGGAGGATGGAGCCAGGCTCTTCTGGTGACAACCAGTGATAGGACAAGGGGCAATGGGTGCAAACTGGAACACAGGAGGTTCCACTGAAAGATGAGAAGAAACTTGTTCCTGGTGAGGGTGGCAGAGCCTGGCCCAGGCTGCCCAGGGGGGTTGTGGAGTCTCCTTCTGTGCAGACATTCCAACCCGCCTGGACACCTTCCTGTGTAACCTCATCTGGGTGTTCCTGCTCCATGGGGGGATTGCACTGGATGAGCTTTCCAGGGCCCTTCAACCCCTGACATTCTGGGATCCTGTGATTCTGTGACTGCTCTGCGAGCCGGGCTCTGCAGTGTGCTCACACCCATCCACTTTCGGAGAGTTTCTGTGTCCTGACCCTCACACACCCAACAGAAAATGATTGCTCTGAATTTGTAGCATGTCAAGGTGCTGCTGGGCTGGAGCGGGACAGTGCCCAGAGCCGCAGGGCCACGAGCTGGCTCCCTTTGGCTAGTTCTTGGTAGTTGAACCGTATTTGCTTTATTTTATAGTGCTGACAGCTGCAGTTTGAGAAGAAAGCCCGAGCTCTGGACTCACCCCAGCCCCAGTGGCTCCAGGCGGGATGGGTTCTGCTGAGCTCTCTGGGCAGCCCTGGTGTTCTCTGACCCACACTGGGGGCAGCTGCTTGTCCAGCCCCCCCAACACCTCTGTGCCGTGTGTTCCTTTGGCCAGAAGTCGTTTTGGGGCTCCATCCTAACAGTCCTAGCGCAGGATGACAGTGTTAGTCCCCAGTTAGTCCCCAGGCTGTCAGCCTGTGGTTTTCCATGCGCTGTTCTCTTCAGGTAAAACAAGGCTTGGTGCAGTTTACTCCAGATGTCTGTATCAGCTCAGGCCTAATCACTAAAGCTTTTATATTGCTGTGGTGGCTCCAGAGTTGTATCTGCAGGCTGTAGCATTGCATCAAACCGCTTTTAAAGATTATAGCGCTTCTGTGCTTCCAGGGGCCTGTTTCATGGCTGTTTACAGAAATCCTTTTGGTGCAGTGCTGCAGCCCGAGGAAATAACTCCCCAGCCCGAGCTGTTAGCGCATTTTTATTAAGCAGCTCGTTCTGATGATGACGAGAACATACAACACATTTGCCTTTTCTTCCAGAACAACAGGCAGTTTAGTTTCTGGGGAAAATAACTGTGTCAAACGTGCTGTTCACAAGTCATGAAGGGGAGGGTGGGAGGGAGGAATACTTGCTATTAACTAATTTAAAGGATGCTCTAATCATCTCCAACATTTAAACAAGCTTCTTTTCATACATATATTGGGCCATTTTCAGTACTAAATGGCTCTGTTAAATGGTTTTCCAGGTCTTCTGCTGGCCAGAGAGCTATTAAAGTCAATGGGGGTTTTGCCTCTGTAAGAAACGGAGCATCAGTTCTTCTGCCAGGCGAAATTCATCATTCAGCAAAAGTTAAACTCTTGCTCAGAGTATCCAACAAGCTGCTGTAAACAAGGACATAAAGGTTCTCAAATGCTGCTGAGCTGGTTTTGCAGAGGTAATGTCTTTCACAGCAGTAAAATCGGTTCCGTGGGTAAGCGAGCAGGGGACAGAGTGGGGCGGCCCGAAAACAAGAGCAAGTCCCCTGTTTGAGGAGAGGGTGCGGATTGTGCCAGAAGCAAACCTGGATTATGTCTTCAGAGCCTCCCTGAGCCTGCCGTGCGTCCAGCTCCTCTCCACGCACCAACAGGTTGCCTTGGCAGAAATGCCCCTTACGTCAAGTGTTTTTGCAAACTCACAAAAGAACAAAAACCTTCAAAAAATGCCTTTGAAAAGCCTGGGCAAGTCCAATCCTGGAGGTGATTTGGTTGCGATTAGGTGTAAATCTCCAACTGGAAAAGAGCCTCTCCAGCAGGTTGGTTCTTACTAGAGTATCTTAGTGCTTCCTAAAGATCAAGAGTTAAATGTAATTTATTTTTTCCTGCAGAAACGTCAGAATTTTGTTGGTTTCCCAGAATTGTGAAAATAATTTGACAATTAAACATTGAATTGGTGGGGAGAAGGAGGACAACCATTTGCTGTTCTTTATTAGGAAAAGGTGGGGGGTTTTTTATGTTGTCATTTATTTGAAAAACAAAGATAGTAGCTTAACCCATCTATTTAAAAGATTTTTGTTTTCATGGATAGCTTTTTCTTTCAAAAACAAACAAAACCCAACCCAACCTAGGGTCATGTTTCTGAAGATGTAAATAAACTTGGAATGTGTTGCTGTTAGTGAAGTTTCACACACACACAAATCAATAATTCAATTAATAGCTGAGTTGCGATAGGGCTGGTGTCCTGGAGCAGCTGTGCAGGGCGCAAGGGGCCCGGTTCCAGCCAGGACACGTAGGGGTGAAATGGAGAGAGAATTCCACTCTCGGTCTGTGACTCACGGAAGGTGCATCGGGGGGTAACAACTCCCGGCTGGGCAAACGCTGCCCAGCACTTGATTGTGCTTTCATCAGGTTGTTGTTTTTTTATTTACCTCCAACACAGATGTAAAACTGGTGATTCCTCCTATTTGTTGTTCTTAGCTCACTTTCTTTTGTTTGCGGGGGATCGGGGGCGCTGGGGACCCGGCTCTGTTGCCGGCTGCGCTGCGGTGTCTCCTGCCCAGGAGAAACGGAGCTGGGAGACACCTGGTTTGGTGGCAGGAGCTCTGCAGGGACGACCTCGCTCTGCTACCCGTGTTTCATGGGGTTGTGTGCTGCCGGTGTCCCCAGGGGGCTGGGCTGTGCTGGGACAGCCGTGCCATGGGCTCTGCTGTGAGCTTCGGGGTCTTGGGGACAGCAAATGGTCCTGAAATCCTGTGGGAGAACATTACAGAGAAGAGGATATGGACTTCCACCTGTCCTCCTGAAACACAGGGCCCCATAACCGGACTGTGAAGTGTCTGTTTATCTTTGAATGTGGTGTTGGTGTTGGAGAGAGCAATCCATCAGTGATGGGGACCTTGGCCGAGCACAAATGTGCTGAGCAGAGGTACAAGGCTGCTCTGCCCTCCCATGCCATCTCTGCCGAGATCATGCTCTCTTGAGTTCTTTTTTCTTTTTTTCTTAATAGAATCACAGAATCATAGAATGTTAGAGATCAGAAGGGACCTGGAAAGCTCATCAGGGGTACACAGAACAGCAAAAAGAACCAGCAGCTCTGGTAAGAACTTGTCCAAGTGTCTATGAGACCGATGGTGGTGTTTGTTGGATGCAACACTTGGGTTTGTGGTGATGGGACCTGTTGAGCCTTGCTGCACGCGCTGGTCTCAACTGCAATTGACCTTGATCGCACGAATTCAGCCCCGAGCTGGAGGCTCTGCCGGTGGTGGGGACCCACGTCCAGCTCTGCAGCGATCCCAGGCTGGAGCCGCTGCCCTTTGTGCACGAGGAGAGGCTGCACACACCCTCCGCCAGCATTTTCCCTGCTCAGCCCCTTGGAACAGGCACAAAAAGTTTCCAAGGGTGTTTCCGTGTTACTGTGTTTTTCCCTGTTTGGGTTACCAGATGATCGTCCCGCAGTGTCTCTCGCAGGCACTGCTGAGGACTGTGAGGACACCAAGTGTGACCTTCTCCCCGTCCCCTCTGCCCCCGAGCCATGGGCTGGCTGCTGCCCTGCACGCGTGGTCGCTCTGCAAAGGGCTCCTCGGGGCAGATGTTGCCATCAGCTTACTTGTCATGTTTATACACAAAGAGCGGCTTGCAGTCCTGCTGGCCTTTTAATGGAAAGGAAATACTGTGCTCCATTGTTAATTCCTCTCTTTTCCTGCTGGTGGGACAGGGGAGGCTCTGCAGCCCCGTCCTGCAGGCAGCTGCTCCCCAACCATCGTCTGGGTCGTTCCCGTTTGCATCCCCATCCTGCTCCTGCTGTGACAGCAGAGTGACCTCCCAGGGAAGGCGCTGGGGTGGCAGTGAGCAGCATGGCTATTGCTGCTGAAATACCTGCTTCGGGCCTCTCTTCTTTCTGCCAACAACCATTCTGTGCTCTCCTGCTCCTTCTGGCCTGGCCCGGGGCTGGGCTGTCTCAGCGCACGTGGGCAAAACATCATTGCCGCTCGACTTCTGAAGTGTGAGGCTCGCTGCAGGCGACTGAGTGTGATATTGGGTCCCTGGGTCACCTTTGTTGAATGTCACCTCTGCAGCATCCCTCTGAGCGGGGAGGTATCTCCTGCCCAATGTGGTGTTCGGGGCTGGGGTCCCACAGCAGGGCTGTGCTGTGCCCCGGGGAGCCCCAGCTGACCTCTCCGCCAGCTGCGCCCCACGCTGGGCCCTGGGCGGGCAGCAGCTTCGCACAGGCGTTTCTCAGCCCGTCGCTAGTGACTCACAGCCAGAGCGCACAGGAAAACTGTAGCCACATTTCAAAATACCACATGCTGTGTTGTTTCCTTGCCACTATGGATTTTTCCATCGCCCCAGCAGCCGGCCTGGATGCTCTCTGTGCTGCGCTTTGGCTGTCCTGCTGGTCCAGGTCCTGTTTCTGTGCAAAGACCTTCAGGTCAATGAGTCCCTGTTCCTTCTCCTTTGGAAGCACATTCTGGCAAGAGGTGATTCACTGAAGTTGCACCAAGATGTTCAGCGACAACAAAGTTCCTAAATCCACCCAGAGCCCACAGGCTGGACGGGCGAGTCACAAGTGTGTTCTTGCGGGGGTCCGGCGGGGGAGGCCGGGAGCGGAGCCCCCCCCGGAGCCCCCAGCACCCACAGCCCCTGCCCAGGGGGGCCCTGCAGGAGCAGCAGGTCCTGGCTTGGCAGAGGCAGCAGCCAGGGCAGGTGTGAGCATATACTACATAGGGACATTTACAACATTATGTATAACTTTTAATTAAATATAATGATTAGAGAAAATTTTGGGAGAGTGGGTTAACTTCAAAGGCATCGGTAAAGAATTATCACCACTGTTTTCCTGGGTTATTTATGATTCGAGAACATGATATGTTATTTTTTCCTATAATGCCTTACACAAGCAACCTCTGTCGCTGCAACGGTTCCTTTTCCCTGAGCCTTTGCATTTTGCTTCCTCCCGTGACAGCCACTCGGGGAACCATTTTGCTCCCAGTGCCGGCCCAGGACAGCTGTCCCTCCCACTTGCCCCCTATAGAGGTAAGGTATAGAAGGCTACATGAAGAAATAAGTCAGGATTAAAAAGAGAAAGCAGGCTCCTTCTCCCCATAGCCTGTAGATTTACCAGAAAGTGAGTTATCAGGCACAAAGGTTCTTGCTCCACTCCAGGAAAAGCCTAATTCAGTGCACCGGGAAGATTTTCACTTGAAACGTTGCTGATGTTCTCATGCTGCCATTCATTAGTAGAGATGGGCTGGTTTCTTACTAGTTACGTTTGATTTTTGTTTGGGAACAGTAGGAGAAAAAATGCGCCCACTGTGAAGATTTGGTTCACACGGGTCGGTGTATTATTTCAGCTGCAGAAGTTGCGTGATGAATTCACAGCGGCTTTCCAGGATGAAAATCGATACCGCGTGTGCCACCGGCGCCTGGAACGGGCTCTTTTAGCACGGCTCCCCGTGCCGAGCTGCCGGGCATGTTTTGATTGTTTTCTGGTTTTTCCTGATGTAGTAAGAGCGGCCACCCAGGGTGCTGGGCATCCTAGACGATCCTTTAACAACGTGTCAAACAGATTTGTCGGTCCCTCTGAATCAAATCAAATGACCCTGCCATAACATAAGCCTGGCTTTGTAAATGTAAGTAAGTGGCATTTAAAGCTTTACGCGGTGAAGGGCGCAGTGTTGTTAACGAACTTCATGTTCAGCTCCAGCACACAAGTGTGTTTTCTGTGGTTTTCAATCCGAGACTCTCTGCCCTTCCCTGCTGCTGCTGGTTTTCCTCCCCTCGGGACGGAACTCAGCTAATTAACCTTTGTGCCACTGCCCATCAGCGCATCCTCGGTGGCTGCGGAGCTGGGGGTGCAGAGAGATCCGTCCGGGCTCCTCCGAGCCGTCCAGCTCACGGGCAGAGTGAGGTGGGTGCATAGTATTTCCCAAGATGTTTTTGTGTGTTTCTATCTCTTTCTCCTCTTGCTCATTGTGAGTAATTGCAATTACAATAAATAATTAGATGTTGCTTGAAACATTTGGACCTTGTGATACAAAATCAGTGCATTCACTTGCAGAGCTTTTTTTTTTTTTTTCCCTAAAAGGCAAATTACTCTTCAGTTTCCCTTTTCCTTACAGATCACCATAAATTCATCCATTGTGTCAGAAGGGCTTCCTCTCCCCACATTCCACAGCCCCGTTCATCAAACGCTCCCGACATGTGTAGCCAAGTGCATCAGGCGCAGGAAACGCTGGAAGCGGCTGCAGACTCTGGACAGGCTGCCATCTCCTCAGGTGGAATGATTATAATAATAAATATAACAATATAATAAATAATATAAGTAATAATACGAGCCAGCAGTGTGCCCAGGTGGCCAAAAAGGCCACCGGCATCCTGGCTTGTATCAGGAATAGTGTGGCCAGCAGGGTCAGTGAAGAGATTGTGCCACTGTACTCGACACTGGGGAGGCCCCACCTTGAATCCTGGGGTCAGTTTTGTGCCCCTCACGCCAAGAAAGGCCTTGAGGTGCTGGAGCGAGTGGAGAGAAGGGAACGGAGCTGGTGAGGGGCTGGAGCACAAGTGTGATGGGAGCGGCTGAGGGACCTGGGGGGTTCAGCTGGAGAACAGGAGCTGAGGGGAGACCTTCTGATCTCTGAACTGCCTGAAAGGAGCTTGGAGCCAGGGGGGGTCGGGCTCTGCTCCCCAGGAACAAGCGCCAGGAGCAGAGGAAACGGCCTCAAGTTGCGCCAGGGGAGGTTGAGGTTGGATTTAGGAACAATTTCTTCCCCAAAGGGCTGTGGGGCATTGGAACAGGCTGCCCAGGGCAGTGCTGGAGTCACCAGCCCTGGAGGGGTTTAAAAGGCATGTGGGCAAGGTTCTTCTGGACATGGTTTAGTGCTAGAGTTAGGTTAGGTTATGGTTGGACTTGATGATCATGAGGGTCTCTTCCAACCAAAATGATTCTATGACTCTAAATAATAATAATATAATAACAGAAGCAGCAGAGAGCAGCAGGTAAATGCAGTGTGTGGAAAGGGTGCTCTGTGGGGTGGCTCCACAGCTGGCTCCTCTCTCGGTGATGTTGTTGATGGTGCCTTTGTTGGGCCCACGTGCAGCGGGAGGTGCTGCAGGATGCCCTGGCACTGGGGGGGCTGCAGCGTTGCTTTGAGGAAACATCCCCAGAGTGGGACAGAAAAGCCTGTGACTTCCAGAGGAGATGAGGCACAGAACAAAACAAGATGAGGAGCTGATGTAGTGGCTGAGGGACAAGGGAAAAGAAACAAGAGGGGAGAGCAATGGCTTGTGGTTATTTAATTGCAGGGCAGGCAGAAGACACCAGGAAGTCTGAGCTGGGCACCTTCTGGCCATGGGGCAGCCAGCCCCAAAGTTTGTCCTTGCTCAAGGGGCAGCTGTAGCCTGTGTTCACCCAGCACGGGGACCAGCGTCAGCAAAGCAAAATGGAGGCCAGTGGAGAAAGCTACCTAAATATCACTGTACGCTGCCCACAGCTGTTCAACGCCGTGGCTGTGATCATGGCTCTGCCGTTCCCGACACCAGCCTGGTTGGCTCAGAGGGAGCTGGAGGACGTTGGTGCCAGCTCTGGGTGCAGCGTGGGCTCTGTCCTTCCTCACTGTGCGGAACAGCGGGCAGGCTCTGCAGAGACGCCCCACGTCCGCCTGAGACGACAGGGGGCTTGAGAGAGTTGGAGTTTCAGTGATGATCCTCCGCAGCTGGTGAGTTCTCCATCCTGCTCCACTTTGGGCTCTGACACGGGAAGAAGTGCATTAGTTGAAGTCATAGCAGGTGCATGTTTTGGATATGGGTATTTTCCATAGCTGGTGTGTGGGTCTGTATTAACAGATCTCTCTGAGAGGAGGGTAAGGACCATTTTAATCTTGCTACTGCTGAGAAGGCAGAGGATTGGGCTAGAGCTGTGGCTCATGAGGAATGACTGCATAGATACAAACAGACCCAGGGAATGAGCAACAGGCAGCAGCCCCGTTTGGGAGGAAGGGTTAGCCCAGCAGGAGCCCAGCCCCACAGCAGGATGCCTGCAAACCTCTGCAACACAAACAGCAGGGAGTTCATTCATGCAGCAGAAGATTTTTCTGACCTTATCTAGCCTTGCATATTCACTGCCCCTCTTCATTTAAACAATCGTCGTGGGAGCACTCTGCCTGCGCCGGAAAAATCCATCCTTCCCCGCTGCTGCTCTGCAAGAAGATGCTCTCTGTTGCGCTGCTATATGGTGGGTCTCCTGGGTCCCTACCACTAAGGAAAATAAATCTGTTTACAAGAAACAAACAGCTTTGCGTAAACTACAGCTATAAGCTGCCAAATTTGTGTTCTTCCAGCACAGAAATGCACATTTCCCCCGCTATGAAATGCTGCGTTAACAGCAGCCACGGTGCAACTCCAGGGGCGTGTGGTTATGAGATCATGTCACTCGGGAACAGAAAGCACCAGACTATGCCCTATGTCTTATAAAGACAGATGTCTGACGATTATCTCATGATAACCATCAGAGTTCCTGCTGTAATGATACTCTTAATAATTTATCCTTCAGAAGCTTTTAGGTTGGGATCACCCTGCGCCCGGAGCAAACCGCTGTGCTCAGGGTCTGCTCTGGAAACAGTCACCGAGATCCCAGCGCTGTGTGCATAGACCATGAAAAGATGTAGCTGTGATGTGTTTCGAATGATGTGTGTAACCAGAAAGTCAGATAATTTCTAGTTGGGACGATAGATAGTAATGCTCAGACCACTAATATCACTAAATATGGTTGCATGAGATTGAATAAGAATACCCTTATTGTCAACCATGTTTTCTTTTTTATTACCAGATAATACGGTAATACATTATTATAGTTCTTTCTGTATGGTTCTTCTTCCTATATGTTCATCGTTTAGACTCTAGGAGGGCTGTGGTTGCAGCAGCAGTAGAAGCACATGAGGAAATGACTCATCCCCCATGGGCTAGACAGGGATTTTTGACCCAGCAAACCACAGGAAAATTTGCACAAAGGTGGAGCATTGTGTTATTCGAGGAACAAAATGTCACGACGAGTGACTGCTTCGAGTTTAGTCTGCTTTTTATAATAGACTTGTAGGCTGTGAAGAAAATGTACTTATTGTTGCATTACAAAAGGTCAAGTGCAGTGAGCACCTTCAGCTGCGAATGGTCTGAAGGATGCTGCAGTGACCGTCCGTGTGCGGCAGGAGGCTCTGGAACGAGGGGCTGAGTGGAGTTTCCAGATCAACAAGAGGCTCCTTTTTCCTTTGTGCTTCTTCAGGCTCCTCCCCTGGTCCCACCAAATGTCCTGGACAAGGGGCAAGCACCATGGATGGGGCTTCCAGTTGTGTAGATGTGTGCGTAGGGACATGGTTTAGAGGTGGGCTGGGCAGTATTGGGTTAAAGGTTGGACTCCACAATCTTAAAGGTTTTTTCCAACCAAAACAGTTCTATGATTTGTTCCTCCAGCGCCAGCACTGAGCTCGCAGGCCTGGGCGGGAGGGATTGCTGTCTGCGTGGGGTTTGCACTATGGTGGTCATGGCCAACTCAAGCCCTGATGATACAAAGGCATTTCTCTGCGCTTTGCAGTAACTTTCAGGTGCATCCGAACTAATCTGAAGCAAAACTTGTTTCAAGGGTTGTTTGAGTCTCTGTGGGCTTCCAATAGATCCTCCTTTAAAGGAGAGCAGTATCTGCAGAGGAGCCTGGGGTGTCCCTGTACCCTTAGACTGAGCTTGGAGAACACGCGTCCTTCACCTGCGGGACCTTGGTGTCAGACAGACTGGTTGTGTTTCCTGCTGTATTTGCCGAGCTGTGTGGTGGGAAGGAGGGGACCGGGAAGGGCAGCTGCGTCTCCATCTCACCTCCAGCCTTCCCCACTGCCCATGGAAACTCCCCGCAGCAAACCCTCTGCTTCTGCGCAGGGTTCAGGAGTAATGCAAAATCTCTTCCCAGAAATCAGGCTGTGTGTGTGTGTGTTTGCGTGCATGCTTGTGCCAAGTTTTGGCCCGAAGAGAGTTTTTACACCTGACTTACAACCTGCTGAAGTAATTTTACTATGGAAGCAGTGACATAACTTTAAAGTAATGCAAATAACAGCTATAATGCTGGTGGTTTATAAAGCTTTTATGAGGTGTGTATAGAGGAGGCGACATCCCCAGCGTGGCAGAGCTGGCGGTTCCTGGCTGGGACCCTCCGGCCGGGCCGGGATGGCTGCAGGGTGCTGGTGGCAGCTGCTGTGACAGAGGGTTTGTCACACAGCAAACCTGGGACCTGCCAAATGGATGACAGCATGTGCTGGAATAGGTGACAGCAATCACTGCAATCTGTGCTGCACAGACCGGCTGGAGCGTCCCATAGAGAGCACGGGAGACCTGAAAATGGGCAGGTTTTCCTTCTCCTTAGCCCTGGAGAACAGGAGCTGAGGGGAGACCTTCTGATCTCTGAACTGCCTGAAAGGAGCTTGGAGCCAGGGGGGTCGGGCTCTGCTCCCCAGGAACAAGCGCCAGGAGCAGAGGAAACGGCCTCAAGTTGCGCCAGGGGAGGTTGAGGTTGGATGTGGGGAACAATTTCTTCCCCAAAGGGCTGTGGGGCATTGGAACAGGCTGCCCAGGGCAGTGCTGGAGTCACCATCCCTGGAGGGCTGGACAGACGGACATGAGGTTCTCAGGGACATGGGGCAGTGCCAGGGTCGGGTAACGGTTGGACTCGATGATCCTGAAAATCTTTTCCAACCAAAATGACTCTATGGTTCCTCTGAACAGTCAGGGAACTCTGGAGCATCTCTGGGACCAGATTTTAATTAAAAGCTAAAACTGTGTCTGCTACACTCTTGCATCGTTGCTATTAAGAGGATAAAATCGCCCATTATCATGTAATTTCTGAATGTGCAGAGTCATAGCTAGAGATGGGTTGGTGACAAGAAAGAGGGTTTTTGGCTAATTGGTGGCTAATTCATATATAGGTGGTGTTCAGCAACCCCTTTGCATGGCAGAATCTGTAAAGATGAGGGCCTGTTTTAAAGCTGAAAAAATGCCTTTGTGTTACAATTCAGAAATTGTCCTAGAATAGAACCAATGTGCCTTTTTAGAAACATTTTGTTTCTATTGCACGTATCACTGCTGTGTGAGAAGGCTGCCTGTATATTGGTATTTTTTCAGTTACTTAATGTTCAGAAATGGCTGATTCAGAGCCCTGACCCAAGTGCCAATATGAGCAAAACAGCAGCTTCAATTATATCTTAGCTCATTTCTGCAGGGTATCTCTGTGCGCACAGATTGTTCGTCCACAAAACCAGACGTGAACAGGTACTATGTCCAGTGGAGTGACACATCTGGAACAAGCATCTAATTTATCTAAAAATGCGACCGAAGAAAGTAAAACCCTGGGTGTTTGGGGCACTGAAATGATATTCCTGGCGGGACTGGTTGCTCTGAATTAACTGGATGTCGTGGAAGGGGGAGAGTAAATGGTCACTTGTAGAGAGTTCACATGTGTAGTTTAGAGGGTGAGAAGAAGAAACGGAGCCCAGATTGGAAACGTGGACAAAACACGTGTTTTTTAAAACCCCCGTGGGTCTCAATGCTCTGTTACTTCCCCAGTGTTCTTGGGAGCTGGTGAAAACCAGACCCGTAACACAGCTGGGTGAGAAATGGCCAATACCAGCAGTATTTTCGCCTTGGGTATAACGGTTTCAGTTCTTTCATGTTCTAATATTAAGGACAAGGAGTACCTGTAAACTTAATTTAAAAGTTACATATTAGTTAGCCGAGATGGGACTACTGTACAAATCCAATTTATTATTTTGTAATTGCTGTCGTTCATTAGAATGGTAAGGTATGAAATTCCCTGGGTAGATTAATCAATAATTTATTGCGCTTTTTTTAACTCGCAAAGCTTTTTTTCTTTAAACACCACCACACACTGTGGTGTTAGGCCCATTAAAAAAATAACATTTTCTATTTATTTAACCCCTTTCATTACACACATAGCAGAGGCTCATTGTCTTAACTCTGAACCAACGCACGCTTAAACCAGTGATGAAGATGGGACTAGGGAACCGATGACAGCTGGGCACACAAAACAAGGCGTTGAGCAATACCATGAAATGATAAAGCGCAGTGCAGGAAAGCCTGGTGTTCCTTTGGACTTGGAGCAAAACTTCTAACCAAATGGTGCTTTCTCATTTCCAGAATCTTTTCCTGCTGACTTAAATACCATCTGGAGGATGGGGTGCTTTGTGACCTGGTTTATCTTCAGCTCTCAAGTAGCGCGTCACTGAATGACCTTGTGCCAGTCTTCGGTATCTTTCCAGTCTTTAGTTTCTCTCAAATATTAACCTGACAGTTGCTTAATTATCAAGTCTTCTGCTTTTAGATAATTTAGGAGGAAAAACTGTGCGGTTCAGACTCAAACTATCCCTTTTCAGCTTCAAGGTGCAAATAGAAACTTTTTCCCTACTCCTCTTGGCCGGTGGTGGCACCAATGACTGTTGCAGAAATGTCCCCTCCTCATGCCAGCAGTGACGTGTCTGCCCATGGCCGGGCCACGGCCCTTTCCCAGTCCCACCAGCAGCAGCTGCTGGACTGGTTTCCAGGGCTGTCACCTGTGTGGAGCCCAAGCTCCGTGCACAAGAGAAGCTCATGATTTGCATGGATCATGTTTAAGCAGCCATTTATTGCAGCCAGCTGTTGTAGCAAGGCATTCACGGGTCTCTGTGTGACCAGGTACTTGGTTATTCTCTCCTTATTTTTACTTGTGAACAGATTACAAGACTATAGTGGTTTCGATGCATCAGACCATGTGGCTGTTCAGAGCCTGGGCCCCATCCATTTGGTGGGCTTGTGGGATGAGATGGTGAGTGTGCAGCTTTGCTGGCTTTGATCCTTTTTCTAGTGGCTATAAACACCAAAATTTTCTTATTTTCTCTCTTTTCATTCTATATTTTTATAATTAATTATATCTTTCACCACTCCAAGTCTTGTCTGTCAGTCCTGGTGGAAGCCCCATCTCTCTCTGGCGTGGTTGGGATGTGCAGGGTTTCTGTGGGTGTCTCCATACCCGTAGGTCTGAAGTCTATGGTGCTCATGTGGGAAGTTAAACTTCTCCGTAGAGTTTGCACGATCAGGAACGAGCATCCCCAGTTCCTTGTGGCAGAAGCTGTGTCCATGTGGCACCTACAGCCTTTTGAAGGGAGACAATCAAGTCTGACGATACGGTGTTAAAACATCTGCCTTTTCACAACCGATCTTCCACGGCTCGGCTTAATGACCTGTAGCTAAATAATCACGTCTGAATTTGTGTTTCAGAGGGAAGTTCATTTGGCTGTGCAGTCTAAATGCACCGACGCTGCCTTGCCTCACCTGAAGCGCTGACACCGAATGTCCGTGGTCACGTTGTGACTATTGAGAAGTCATCAGAGAAGCTGCTCGATGTTTTTCTGAGGAGCTGTTTTGAATTCATTGCTAAACAATGAGCAGAGGTCATTTTTGGTGAGGTTCAAATGGCCTATTTTTGTGCTATGATGAATTTTAATAATTGCTGTAAGTATGCTATTAGTCAAAATGAAGCAGAAAGAAACCCAATTATTGAACTAGACTGCTGTGACTGGAATCTATAGCTGATATATTAAAGCCCGACTGTCGTGCTTAATAATTAACTCAACCCGCTGGCAATCCTGGAAAAGAAAATGAACATTAATAATGAGTTAACTAATCATTATTTCTTTTTCCCCACACCATTAGAACAATATCCTGCAGTACATCAATTAAACAATACAATAATTTTACATCATATACATTCTCTGCTTTTGCCTGTACTCGTCTACCTTCTGCTTTCCCAATACAGCTTTGATGTAATTGCTGCTTTTCACAAAGTCTCCATGTGCTGCCCTGGTCTGTGTAAGTATTGAAGGAGCCGTTACAGGATGCAAATATTATTTGCATTTTCTTTGTTTTCACCTGATCCAAAGAGGAAAGATCCGCCTCCAGACAGACACTGAGAGCACTCTCTGCGCATTCAGAGTCTTCGAATTCCCTCAGCTGCTTCGTGAGAGGATGGGGGCAGCAGAATCACCCCGATGAAGAGAAGAGGGTGTTAGGACGTGTGAGCATCTCTCTGGCGCAGCTCCCGGTGACGACTGTCTCTCCATCAGCTCTGCAGCCAGCGCTGATGGGACAATCCCGGTGACCCTCTGCTCAAGGGCCCCGCGTGTCTTGTGGCTGGAAGAGGAGCAGCTTTGCGTCCAGCCCCGGTGAAACCCGAACTCAGCACAGCTCACCCACCTCCCAAAGCCAAATCTTGGCTTTTCCGTGCTGCAGAACAAGCTGACTCCACAGGTTTTCCTGTCTCCGTGCGGGCAGCAGCCAGCTGGCTGCTCGAGCAGGCACCTCCCCGCGCGGATGTTGTCTGGAGAGCCCCACCATTGGCACAATGGCTCCATGACCACGATTTTCCCAAATTATTTCAGAAAAAAACTTGCTTTTTTTTTAGCGATAAATGTTCTCACAGGGAGGATGGAGGGGCTTTGCTTTAACATTGCCCTCAGTCTCCCATTGGAGCTACCTCAGGAGTAATTTTTATTTGGATCTTATCTCCCACATCTCAGCGAGCTCTGCCAGCCTCGTCTCGAACATCACCGTTTGGCTCTGAACTTGCTAATATTTGCAAGGGAGTCTGAGAAACAGATAGAAACATTGCACGAATTCAGAGCATAATGTGAAGTTAGGGCAAAGCTGCAGATCCCCCTGGTGTGTGCCTAGGGAGAGGAGAGCTGGGGACACAGAGGGCTCGGTGCCCACCAGAGACCACGGGATGAGCTGGATCCTTGGGTACATTGACCTCTTCTGATTATGGTTTTTATTTGAGGAGGAGGCTGAACTCTCCAAACAGAAACCTAGACTTCGATAAGAGCTTATCAAATGTAGGGTAGTGGGACGTGGGTGCCCTCGGCTGGGAGGGCAGAGACAGGAGAGGTGAAGCCAATTCTTCTACTCGGAAAACCAAATCATGGTGCAACTATAGAATATTGCATTAAAAAGGGGGTGGGGGATAAGCAAAAAAAAAAACCTCATCAAAACTCTCAAGGTGGAAAAATTCAGCTATAATCCATGCAAGAGAACTATTGGGAAAGGATTGCTAGTGCTTTGTTCTAGTCTCTCTAGGTCAACAGAGGTTCTCCTGCCCCTCTACTACCACATCTGGAACATTGTGTCCTGTTCAGGGCCCCTCAGTTCCAGCAGGACAGGGAACTGCTGGAGAGAGTCCAGCACAGCCACCAAGATGCTGCAGGGAGTGGAGCATCTCCCGTGTGAGGAAAGGCTGAGGGAGCTGGGGCTCTGGAGCTGGACAAGAGGAGACTGAGGGGGGACTCATTCCTGGGGATCAATATGGAAAGGGGGAGTGTCAGGAGGATGGAGCCAGGCTCTTCTGGTGACAACCAGTGACAGGACAAGGGGCAATGGGTGCAAACTGGGACACAGGAGGTTCCACTGACAGATGAGAAGAAGCTTGTTCCTGGTGAGGGTGGCAGAGCCTGGCCCAGGCTGCCCAGGGGGGTTGTGGAGTCTCCTTCTGTGCAGACATTCCAACCCGCCTGGACACCTTCCTGTGTAACCTCATCTGGGTGTTCCTGCTCCATGGGGGGATTGCACTGGATGAGCTTTCCAGGGCCCTTCCAACCCCTGACATTCTGGGATTCTGTGATTCTCTGCTGAGAAGCCCCTGGCCGCAGCGCCCGCTCCCACCAAAGCCCCCAGCCCCAGCTCCGCGTCCCCAGGGCTGTGCCTGGTGTGGGCAGAAATGCACACGAAGGAATAGTCTACTTGGGGCTCTGATGACACAAGTACAATTCCACATGTGCAAGATGATTTTTTCAGATCTGGTCCTGCATTCTAAGCTGTGTATGTATTTTGTTTTTTTATTCCAGATCTGAACTTTACTTTCCATGTGTTTTCTGAGACTCGCTGCTGCTGCCGTCCTTGTTCAAACTGATGATTTTGAGTGTGGTGCACTTAAGGGCATAAAGATGGGACTTGCTAATGGAGTTTTCTATATAGCAGTGCTATCATTCTAAACAGTTATTTTAAAAAAATTTATTTATGCTGTGCATTACGAATACAAGGATTTCAAGGGGTTTAGCATATCATGTCCTTTCGTACATATGAAAATGGAAAATGCTCCAAGATCACACGTTGCTAGTCTATGCAATAGGCTTATATAAGATTTGATATAGTTCACACACAGCCTTGCGTTGCAGGGCACGTGGAAAGCCTGTGGAAAACCCGTGTTCGGTGTCAGTGTGTCCCTGTGGTTTGTGCAGAGCCCGGCCGTGCTGGGGGCTGGGAGCGGCGGGTGGCGCGGGCTGGGCTGTGCCCATGGCACGTCCCCACCCTGCCACAAACCTGCCGCTCGCCCTGTTTGTGTTCGGTGCACTTAGCGCTTCTCACGCTCGGAGATGGTGAAGTTAATTTTGGTGGGTCTCCTACCACGCAAAGTCCTGACCAGCCACTTCTGCCTTTTCCAGCAAGCCCTTGGGGGCCAAGGGATTTACTGGGGGTCGTTGAGGAGCAAAACAAAATTACCTTTGGACCTAATTTGGCCTCAGTGTTTATAGAGACACAGCTGAAGTGGCAGAAAAAAAGAGTTTGATATCTTTTCCAGTGCTTGGGTCTCAATATTAACAATTTTGTGGAACGTTAGTTACCTCCTGGCTATGTATTTTGGCTGTGGGAATGAGCAGGTGCCCAGGTCAGGGTGGGAAGCGCCTGCTGCACCGAGCACACGTGTGCAGGTCCGCGGTCCCTCCTCTGCTCCCCCCACTGCTGTAAGGCTTGTGCAGAACGTTTCCCGCTTTAGGTTTCGATGATTTTCACCGTGATCAGGGGTATAGGCAGGCACAGTGTTTCCCTGCGCCCCAGGAGAAGGGTTATGTTGGGCATGTCCAAGTGACCCATGGGGCACCCCCACAGTGTGGTGGCAGGGCCAGGAGAGCCCCTTGAGTCAGGGCACGTTCTGAGTGGGGGGATGGTAGGAGCATCTTGTCCCCCCAGTCACAACTGTGTGTGCAAACTGGGGCTGGGAGCACGTCACTACGCGTGTGTCCATAGTCCAGTCCCTGGTGCCCGTTTTTCTCCTATTTACATGCAGCATCTGGTGTGACACCAGCTTCTTGCTGGACTTTGCAAACAGCTTTGATAACACATCTGGGAGCGGGTCCATACCCACTAACAGCCTGTGAGCCGCCTGCACTGCGGTGCGAGAGGGGCCGGGGCGGTCGTGGGGACACTTTGGGATGAAAACACAGTAATTCTGTCTCTCCTCAGGGTGGGTGCCATGGATCATCCTGTGAGGATCACTCCGATTGTGGCAAAGGCTGTTGTGCCGCTCTGGTCCCGTTCCAACGCGCTGAGGGGATGGGGATGGGGATGGGGATCCTCCTGCGCCCTGGGTTCCCTCCTGGTCTCGCTGTCCTGCACAAGCCACGGCAAGATCCCGCAAAAGCAACAGGAAAATGACTTCCAGCCCTCACCTTCTGTGCCCGCAATAAATTAAGCGATGAAATACCAGAAAAGCACCTACAAAAGAAGTTGTCCTGCAACTCAAGAAAGAAAGAAAGATTGGAGGAAATCCCTGGATCTATGAATGGGTGGTAGGGCTGGGGGAGGAGCGGGGGCTGCATTTGGATGTGGAAGAGACATCGAGATATCTTTAGCAGGAACAGCAATAAATGTGACTTGTCTGTATAACTTTCTGTAAAACTGAAGTTAACTGTGTTAATATTCTGAACAGTTTGGAGCAAGTAAATGGCTTGCTGCATTGGAGGATATTTACTCACTAAGTTTCTTTGGATAAATCCCCCTCGTGCCTACGTTATCTGACAGTTTTTATTTTTCTATATTGAACAGGAACCAAAGTACAAGTCTCTACTTCAGGAACCATTGCCAAGGAGATGATTATTCATTAACTCCGGGTAAGGAAAAATGGGCTTTGCACCATCTAACATCTCGGGGGGGAGTCTCTACATTAATTTCCTGTCAAATTGCTGTTGGTATTCTGTGTAGGCATTACTCCAAATTAATAATGCAAAATAACTAGAAAGTAGCTGGAACTCCAAGGAGAATACTGCAGGTTTTAGCCAGAATAGGTTTAATTGATATTGTTTGATGCATCCATTGCCCCTGATATCTGCTGAACTATTTCTGGCACGGGTACCTGAATAATTACTTCACTGTGCACTTTATATAGAAACTATAGCTAAAGGACATTTTATCTCTCAATTAGAACTGGTGGAATAATAATTGCTAATAATGTGTTTGATTAATTTTCACTATCATTGTTGAACATATTTCTTATGAATAAATGCCTTCATTAATAGATTGGTTTCATAGAATATAAATGAATTATTTAGGATATTTCCCCCCATCAGTCTCTGAATAAATTAGTCTTGAATATTTCTGTTCATTAAACCAGCTGCATTCTATTAAGAAAACTATATAAACCATAGTTCAGGGAAAGACTCACTAATTCTTTAAAAACCCACAGGGAATATTTCTCTCATATCAGCGCTTTTATAAATATATTCTTTTAACCAGGCCATGCTGTGCTCTGAGTATAAATCGTGGAAATCCCCAGAATTTGGGGGATAAATAAGCTGGTGTTTGGAGCGCTGGGCCGTGGGGGGGCGAGGGACTGGCCGGGGCTCGCAGGGGCTGGGTGGCCTCAGTGGGCCCTTTGCTCTCTGGGACCGTGTTTCGGTGCCTCCCAGCGCGCAGGACTCGATTCCAGCCCTTTCCGAGGGGAGATTTTGGGAACTCGGGCTATTCAGAAACACAGGAGGGCTGGTGACGCTGTCCTTGCCTGTCCCAGAGCTGGATTCCATCTTCCTCTCACACTGAAATTCCCCCAAAATAACTGTACAAATTAATGACTATTTGGCAATAAGAGCTGAAGACAATTCGTCCTCATTGCTCAAATCTTGGAAGAATGTCTCATGTAGTTTGACGGTACCCACCAAAGCACATAGACCTATTGTTATTTTTTTCCCACAATTAAGCAGGTTCACATTTGAGCATTTGGCATAGCCTCCTATAAATTCTCTACCTAATCACTTTAAAAAGGAGCCAATATAATTTCAATTTTTAAACAGCAATAATCCCCTCTTCATTTCGAGGGTCTGCTGCCTCGTTTTTATTCCCGTGACTAATCGTTCATCCATTTCTTGCTGATAAATGCCAGTTAGTGTGGTTGGTGGCAGGAATTATGGAACCCATAAATGACTTCTCGTCTGCGGCATTTCTACACTCCGCAGTCCATCTGGCAGACAGAGTTCCTCGGTGGTGCGGTGTGTCGAGGGATGAGAATGTCTTTGTTCTGGGCAGAGTGGCGGCACCGTCACCACTTCAGAGGTAGATAGAGAGCGAAGGGGCCCTAAAGGTCAGGGCTGATGGCCCACGGCACCGCGAGCAGCCAACAGGAGCCAACGGGGAGGTCGGGCGAGAGAGAAAAGGGCCAAATACCTTTTGTAAAACAAACCAAAAGCATGTGGCTCCAGTACAATCTAAATTCACGTCTTATCCCTATGGAGGACCCTTAGTTAGGAGGGGCGGGGATAAGTTGAGCATCATCCTCAGGTGTTTCTCCATGTGCAATATTTTCCTGCTGTTTCATCGGGAATGAACTGTGTCTCCAGTCTCTTTGGAAGTCTAAGCAATAGCTACAGAAGATCTGGTTGATGATTTATTCTTTCTTTTTAGGTGGTGATTGCTCAGGCTCTAAGTGCGTTGCCCTGCGCTCCCGCCAGCGCTGCTGCAGCACCTCAGCTTCTTCAGCCACAGCAAGAACGGCTCAGTGACGGAGCCTTGTGCAGCTCCTGGAAAAGGCCAAACCCCCTCCTTTTGTGTCATAAATGCTGTCTTGGGATCTCTGGCACCACTTGCTGCTGTACGGGATCTCAGCTGCCTGAACTTCCAGCGCCGTACCACAAAATTGTATTAGAGGCCTTGAGGGCATTTCATGAGCTACTAACTCAAAAGAAAGTACCTCGCTTTTTTTTTAATAATCGAGATTTTTCTCTTAGATCCTTCTCATCCCTCAGGTACAATATATTTAATATAAAACTCGACAAGAACATGGAATATTGCCCAAAGGTGGTGGCTAGTGATAAAATACTATCCCGTGCTCCAGTAGATGCTTTTTGGTCCCCAAAGATTTGTAGGTTGGACTGGTACACATTTATACAATATGCTCTTACAAGCTGTTGCACTGTGTTTCTGGCACATAGCATAACCCTGGTTTTGCATTACATTCTTAATGTCTTCCCTATGTAATTACACTCTATATAGTATTTTGTTATATCACATTTAGATTGCTTTAATCATTCAATGAATATGCTGAGGAAATGCTCTTTACAATGGTCTGAAAAATTTAGAGGGGTTTTGCTCTTTCTAATGGTTCCTGATGCAATCTTACATATGAAAGACCAATTCTATCGTTATGCCAATGTTACTAGTAAGCAACAAAATCAATGGGTATTTAAAAAAGAGGTTATTTGGAGCCTGTGTCTCAGGAATATCAAGTGACATTTCATGAACAGACAGCATTTCTAATTATGTGTTTTTCGTGTGTCACTGCTCTTTCAGGACCTTCATTTGAATGGACAGACCAGCAGAAAGAGCAGCCAACTACCTGGAAAGAGCTGAGAGTGATCTCTGCCCGTCTGCCTGCCCTGCTGAGGACACGCTCACCGTGTGCTTTGTGAGGGGCTCAGGATATGCAGTTACTAATTCATTTGTGTTTTTTCCCACCCTCTGTTTTTTATAAGTTAAAATAGTAACGTTTCTCTCAAATTTACCAGATCAGAATCAAAACCTGAACTCCAATTGTCGGAAGAGGGGATGTTCTGTTCAATCAGGTGTTCGCTGGACTCTGTGATCCAGAAACAATGTGTGAATGAGGGAGAAACAACCAACCACCCAACCGTCCGTACTGTAATTACATGAAATTACTTTGAGAAGTGGAAGGTATTAAAAAATAAAACCAGTTAAACAAAACCAAGCCCCCAAAATAGTACAAAATAAGTCATAGCAGTTTCTGCTTGCCTTTCCTCCAAGAATTACGGCCTGAAAAACCACTGTTGTAGAATTCAACTACAGAAACCAATGGAAAATATAGGACACAATGCAGATACCCCCCTCGCCCCCCTGCACTTGTGTCCTATGTACTACTGTGCATTAATCTATTTACCATGTTTATAATCCTCATTTACTTAGGAAACCACATATAATGCATGTACTAAACACATAAATATGTACTCGGGCATATAGCTCACATCCTAATTATTAATCCCCATAAAACTCAAACATTCCCCCATCATGCATGTACTATAAACACACATGTAACCGTTCCATGGAGAGGAACAAGTACAAGTGTTGATTAATTTTTTGAGGCTCCATTTTTAAAACAAAGCCCTTGGAGTGCAGTGATGCTGCGTAACCATCACTCTTTAAGGCCTGGAGAGGCTTTGCAAGCACAGCTTCTGCTGTATCCAAACCGTTCTGCATGCTGTGATGTGGATCTTGTGGAAGAGAACAGGGAAAATAGAAACCACTTGCAAGATATTGTTGGTCTTGAGGCCTGCTTAGATAGTGATGCCATGATATGGACCTTTTGAGCACCGTCCCACCTCCCTCCTCTCCAGCGAGCGAGGGCATCGCTTGTCTCCTGGACTCGGGAGGCGTGGGGAGGGTGAATTCCAGACTGTTTCAGCGCTGTTGATCTGTCGCAATGCTCAGTTATTTTTGGGTAATATCTAAAAGAGGACCCTGTGAACGTGTTCATTTGATGCTAACTCTCAAACGAGTCTCCAGGCAACAAGGAAATGGCTGTGCTGCTTTCCACCCTCACTAGAGACAAACCAGCTATTTAATGGACGGCTAAAAGGAAGAAATGTTTTCAATTCATAAATACCAGTGAGAAGAAACTAGTTATGTAAGTTAAAGAGGCAAATTAGCATGAAATTAAGGAAAGAGGGAATTTACATTTTTGTATCAGAAATATATTCACAGACGGATATATTGGGCTGTGCTGAAAACTGGTTAGAAGTCAGCACTTCCACTGCTGGGGGATGCACAGCTCTACATTCTGTTTTACAGAAATTAGAACTTTTTATGTTTCTGCGTTGGCAGGGAAATACCAGAGTAGATGATATGCTGGATTAGTTGTTATTACGTGCCAACATTTGATAGCTAGTATGGGATTTTGGAAGAGAAACTAGGGATATGCTATCAGCCCCGTTGTAGTGTTGGAGTAAATGGGCTCTTGTTATTTTTTTCAAAGCGAATAAAAAGTGGGAGGAAAACTAGCTTGCCAAGAGGAATAGCTAGCAATTAATGAAAAATAGCTTTGCTCTTCGTGGACTTTACAGATGCAAGGATGGAACCAGCATTTATTTGGTCCTGATTCAGCAGGTTCGTGCGGGTCACACAATTCACAGCACAAAGCCTTGGCCTGAGCTGCGAGAGCGACCGCGGGAGAGCGCGGGCCGCCCGAAGCCTTTGGTGTCCCGGGACACCTCTGCCTGAGCGCGGTGAAGAGCTTCAGAGCCTGCTGCACACAGAGCCCCAGCTCGCTCTGCCTCCAGAAACCGTGTGGCTCCAGCACCAGCTGTATGGTAGCGCTTCTTCCATAGCCCCCGCGTTCCCCCAGACACCGTACTCCTCCGTGTACCGCAGGAAAATATAAGCAAAACCAAGCCCGAAGACCCTCACTCAAGTTGTATTAAGTCTTTTGCAGCCACAAAACATTTCCTTCAGCTGCATGAAGGGAGTGGAGCATCTCCCTTATGAAGAAAGGCTGAGGGAGCTGGGGCTCTTTAGTTTGGAGAAGAGGAGACTGAGGGGGGACCTTATTAATGTCTGTAAGTATATAAAAGGTGAGTGCCATGAGGATGGAGCCAGGCTCTTCTCGGTGGCAAACAATGATAGGACAAGGGGTAATGGGATCAAGCTGGAACACAGGAGGTTCCACTTAAATTTGAGAAGAAACTTGTTCCTGGTGAGGGTGGCAGAGCCTGGCCCAGGCTGCCCAGGGGGGTTGTGGAGTCTCCTTCTGTGCAGACATTCCAACCCGCCTGGACACCTTCCTGTGTAACCTCATCTGGGTGTTCCTGTTCTGGCAGGGGGATTGGACTGGATGATCTTCTGAGGTCCCTTCCAGCCCCAAACATACTGTGATACTGTGACAGAATAAGGAGACACCTGTGATTTACACAGCTGTGCTGGTGCCATGGGCGGCTTCAGCTGCCAGAGGTGACAGCAGTGGCCTTGTCCCCCTGTGTTGCCCAGGACGGGGGCCAGCTGGCAGGGAGGCCACCATGCAGTCAACCTGCAGCAAGACAAGCACGGGAAGGTGAGTGTGCCTGGGATTCGCAGGGAGGCACGGGGCTAAATACCTGTGTGCCCAAAGCGCAGTTAAAAAGTGCTTGTTTTGGGGTCAGTCACACAGAGTTTCTCAAAGGAGCTGAGTGGCCAGGAAAGGCAGGTGCAAACCGAAGCCTGAGAGGCTACAGGTCTAATATGTGCTTCTCAAAAGGAGGAGGAGAGGGGTTGTTCGGAGGAAATGAGGAATGAACTTTCTTGGGGACAGGAAGGGATCCCAGAGCTGAAACGCCGGGGTGAGGAGCACGGCCGGGGTTACAAGGCTGGGCTGAGATTGCAGGAGGCAGCTCTGGGAATGAGATTCTTGAACCACCTGCTGCCCTCTTGGCCGCTGTGTCACAAAACCATCCCCTCTAGTGCGCTGCGAGCTGCAGCCTGGTCGCTGAGGCCTTGCAGAGAGCTGGGCACTTGGAAATGAGAACTACACCTGGTATAGCCCTGGACTTAATCAAAATTGTGAGTATCCTGGTCAACTACAACTGTTAATAAACACCTGAAATGGAAGAATGAAGAATGTATTTTTTTCTATTTTTTATATGTATATATATTTAATTATGACTCATTAATCTAAACTGGCCTTTTGACTCTTTGTGACCGGTTAGACCGAAGGCTAGACAAGAAGGCCACTAGTGCCTCTTGGGAAAAGCCATTGGTATTTCCAGTAATGCAGAAAATATTTGCACAGCGATGGGGGCGAGGGGAGGATTGTGCCTCCCTGCGCTGGCGCCACGAGCTGCACCCCTGGCTGATGAACATTTGTGGACGTGGAGAGCAGCTCTGTAGCGTGATCACCCGTGTCTCCGTGCTGAGCTCCTGCAGAACAAGTCTCCCAAGAATTGCTTCTCAACTCCAAGGGAAAGGCAAAGGGGGTGAGAGTGTGTGTGGGATGGAACAAATCCTGCATCACATCTTTCCTCTGCAAAGGGCTGTGAAGCCAACGGGGCTTTGGGACCAGCAAAGATTATTCTTGTTTGCACAACAGCAGCATTAACCATGAGGGAAAAAACCCCAACATTTAAAATATCCAGCTCCACGTTTACACTGTGCTGAAATGTCTTTCCGTTGCACAATAGCATGGCGAGCTGCTCTGGGATAAAGATGGAGCAATTTTTCGTTTCGCTCTCCAGGAGCAGAATAAACCACATATTTTTCACACCACATGAGGATTTATGGGAAATGTTGACTCGGTTGTGTCTGTCAGGGTTACAACAATCACTTCAGCATTTTTTTTGGCATACCTCTTTAAAATTCACCCATTTGTCATCTTTGCCTTGCACCAAGGAAGGGGTAATTTTGTTTTGCAGTTCAGGGATCTATCCAAGTATCTCATTGCCTTATTTATGAATATAATGAGGTGTGATTTTTGTGTGTATATACTCAAACTGCAGCTACCAGTGTGTCCCTCATCTTATAGGGGCAATACCACCAACTGATATTTAATATTTTTATGCTTTTTATAGTCATTTTCTTCCTATACTAGGTACAGAAAACAGAGCATACTTTCCTATAGACTTTGTATGGTGTTATGAAAAGTAACTCAGTGCTCTGGACATTAAACTCAGTTTGCAAAACAATGTTCCTACTGCAATCAGGACTGCCAAGCAAAATATTTGCCTGTTTACTGCTCTGGCAGTTGGACTGGGGTAGGTGGTAGCAGAGATAGAGCATTTACCTTTGTTAAATAGTACAGCTTTGAAAGAGGATGAGGTATTAATATATTAAATACCTTACAATCAGGTGGAGACAGACTTGGAGGGTCAGGAAGAGGGGGCTGAGGTGATAAATGGCCAAGAGACTATAGGAACTTGGGTAGAAATTTTAAAAACATAAATTCAGCCCAGCCAGTGCCAGATAAAATCCCTGGGGACTCTGGGGCACCTGGAAAGCAAGATTGGGACCAAAGCAGGGAAATGAGACAACCAAATGAAGCCTCTGGTTTTGCTCTGTTAAAGCTTTTGTCTTTTATCCAGTCAGTTTAAATAACTGTGGAGAATCTAACGGTGCTGCTGAAAATCTAACAACCCTCTGAATTGTCACTACAACCAGTTTTTGATTTTCATTGCTGGAGAAAAAAAGGTGTGTTCTAGATATTTAGGCTGATTTAAAGCACTGTGTAGTTTTTGAAGGTGCCAGTTGGGCGCTGGTTGCCCTGGTCCTGTCCTGTGCTCCCTGCAAGGGCTGCGGGCCCAGCGCCCTGGTGGTTTGCATCAGGCAGGAGGGTTGAGTGAGGGTTTTCTACAGATCTTTATTGCTAGGCTATGACAAGGAAGGGATCCAGCTTGCCTTTCAGATGCCACATTTGGTTTTGTAGCCTTAGCAATAAATTAAAAAAAAATAAAAAAAATCGCCCTGTGAACTGTGCACACGTTATCATTTCCCATGGATTTCCAAATGGTTCTGAGCCCCGACCAGGCCAGCTCCCCAGTGTGCGGGGGATTGCACTGGAAACAGAGCTCACCAGCAGGAATTTGGAGCTGGACCGAGGAGCAGGGCCGTGCCAGTGGGGTTTTTGCGACGCGACCCGTCCTGCGTCACGGGGGCTCAGCCCCATGTCACGGCGCTGCCACCACCAGCTCCCCTGCCATCAGGTAGATCAGTCCCAAGTACCGCGTGGAAAACCTCTCAGAAAATGGCTAGAACATTTGAAAGGCCCAAGTCTATCCATTCATTTGAAACAAGCTCATACAGAGGCTGCTGGTGTCCTCACCACAGAATTTAGCAGCTGTTGGTTGTGAAGGGAAAGAGAAATGCAGCTAAACGGGAGAGCGATCAGTTATTGATCTTCTGTGTGGTAACTTGTGACAAGTAATCACTGTTTTTTCTAGTTACTTTCACAAAGCAGGCTCATCAGGGTCTTAAAGTCAAGTCTCTGCTGTTCTTCTGGTTAAGAAACCTCAGGCTTTATGGCAGCTGTGTATATTCTAACAGAACCACGTTAACGTGGTGGTTGGAGGTATGGCACAGCGACAAACACCAGCGAGCCAGCCAGGCTCATGAACGGTATCTTAAAAAAAATCAACTAGCAGAAGCAGGACAAAACATGCAATTCATTAAGTAACCCCATATGATCTTCTGAGTTCCAAACGCTCTGCAACTCCAAAAAATGCCGATTAGGAGGAGGCTTTCAGTTAAAAGCAATCCTGTGGTTTGTGAAGGCAGGAGCAAACAGGACTGGAACTCCTCCGGCAGCTGCTGCCGCGGGATGCGGCTGCAGGAACGGGGTGAATACGCTGGTGTGCGGCTTTCTGTCTGCGTTGGGAAAGTTTCTTTGTAAATTCTAAATTAATGCGAATAACTCGTTCAGGTGGGTTTCGGAAGCCGTACAGTCTCAGCTTCTCACACCGCAGTCGCTGCTTCCTCGGATGGGGACCAGTCACTTCCAGTATTCTGTGGTAGTTAGCAAAATTAGGTGTTTGGAAAAACTTGATAATATGAAAGAATACTGGAACATTTCTTGGATCAGACCACTGCATTACTCATGCATCATTAATTCTCAAAATATTAAGGGAACATTTCTTAATATTGGGCCGTATTCCGTTAAAGAGATACAAAACAGGCTGCTTAGGTTAAACCATGATGCAAAATGCTCCATCAGCTGAGCAGATCCACTGCGTCAGGGGAGCCAGGAAACCAAAGTGGGGCTGTTGGTGCAGAAGGGACTTATTTGGCTTAGCTGGGGAGCTTTGGATTTTCTGGTACACGTTTTATTAGCCCAGAACTGCAATATCTCATTGTTAATGCTCATATTGCTTGACTCTTATGTAGGATTTTCTGTTGTCACAGCAGACCGATTTCATGCTGTATTCAGCATTCCTTGTATAACTAAAACCACTACGAACTTTTCCTGCAAGCCGGAGTTCGAGGAGAATGCAGCCTTAGTAGTGATGGTGTTGGGACGGCAGCTGCGTGCATTCGCTCAGGTTTTTAGTGTCTGCCATTCCAGCGAGATTCTCCTCTTTTCTGGGCTCAGAACTGCCCCGGCATTGTCATTCATTCATTGCTGCTCTGCTAGAAGTGCACAGAATTTCAAGTGAGCCTCTACATTGGTACCTAACAATGTTACCTACTGTTTGATTGCTCGTGTTCCTGCTCCTGTAAAAGTGATAGTTGTGCATAAAGCTTCGTAACTGGAGAAATTTGGAGTGTGTCAGCAACCAACTGCTTTATTAAGTTATTTTTCTGGCCAGGTGATGCTATCCCCTGCATTTTAAGGTCATCTATTAAGATGGGGCGTGGAAGCGGTAGATGGCAGAAGAACGGCCATCAGGCTGCACGGTTGGAGCTCGGCGGGGTCCCCACTGCCCCTGACATCTGTGCGTGCTGGGGAGGAGGTGACACCCCACGCCCGGCAGCACCAGCAAGTCACACTTCTTATTCAGTCTGAGCTGACAGGAGTGGCTGACCAGAGACTTGCTTCTGCCTTTCTATCACTTTCCAAACCCTCCATCCACTGATTTCCGCAAACCCAACTGACCCTGTGAAGAAATGCTCAGATTTCTGCGTTGCCTTCCGGAGCTCAATCGGAGTTGGTCTCTGAGCATCCCCCCGGTTTCCACGGGACTGCTCAGCCGGGGTCAGACACAAACTCCTGCTGACTCCAGCCCCCCGGCTCTGACCATGGGGCCTCTGGCTTGGAAGATGCAGCAGCAGGAGGGAGCAAGGAGCAGGACAGGTTGGATAAGCCACGTAATCCCCAGGCCCCGGGGACATTCCTTCTGCAGCAGAGCGAGTTGTGCTGTAAAAATTTATCAGCTTCACTTGCTCTTGCATACAGAAGACTTTATTTTGAAGAGTGCAGGGTTTTTTTTTTCTATTATAATGGAATTATTGTAGATATTCCTGCTGGCTATATGCAGAAGTTTGAAAGGAAACAATATATCTGCTTTTGGAAGCTGATGGTTCTTTGTCATGGAACTCATTTCTTGAAACAAAAACAGTTTTCTGTTTAATCATTCTCATGTGTTATTTCTCTGTATTATGCAAAGTAGTTCTTTAGAGAAATTATGCTCTTGTGTATAATGTAAAAGGTCGACTTTAAATAAGAAGATATTTTTGGCAGACTACAAGATGGAATGTGACAAGGTGAGCTCTGGGGAGTTACCGCTTTGGGAAGCACAGCGAGGGCAGGTGAGGCAAAACCCGCTGTCCTTGCAGTGCCTGCTGAGCCCCAGCGGCTCGGGGGAGCTTTGGCACAAACCCCCCACCACTGCAACCTGCCGCACGTTTAAAACTTGTCAGCATCGGTGGAACGACAGAAAGATAAAGTGGGAGGCTTCTGTCTGACACTCAAAGAGGGGGAAGGCTGTTCAACACTCAACAAGCAAGGAAATCAGTTGCTGTCTTTTTCAACAATTTTCTGGTTTCTGGCGTGTCACAGAATCACAGAATCTCAGGATGTCAGGGATTGGAAGGGACCTCAAAAGATCATCCAGTCCGATCCCCCTGCCGGAGCAGGAACACTTAGATGAGCTTTAAAGTTGTTACCACCACGGGGACTCGGCATGAAGAGCAGCAAAGTGTGACCCGACATCAGGCACCCGGGGCTGCGGGAAGGAGACGGATCCTGCAGCAGCCGGGGAGAGCGGGGAGGAGAAATGCAACCAGCAATGGAAGCAGTAATGTAAACTGTTCACGAGGGAGGTCAAAACCACTTTATTATTTTTATCAGTTGGTTTAGAGTGAAAAATGAGATGTGCTCAGAGTGTTTTTGCAAATATCTAGCAGGTCTGTGGTTGTGAACTGCTGGGCTTGAAGCAGCACTGATCCTTGGTAAGTGGTAAATTATGTATTTCCAAGACACGTGCGCTCAGCTTAGAGATTTAAATGGCTCTTCTGGTCTTTCCTTAGCAAAGACAGCAGTTTCATTTTTCTCAGTAGCTTTTCCAAGGAGCACTCCCTCCTTTCCCATTTGACATTATTCAAGTTAAAGGCACAGTCCTGTTGAACTCGCCCAGGGGATTAGGTAACCTCTAGATATTTCTAAGGAAAACAGGGGTGCCTGGGGGCTCCGAGTCTTGAGGCAGCTTCAGGACACTCTTCCAGCCATCTTTGATGGCCTTTGCTTCCCAAAGCCTCTGCTTAGCAGAAAGGTCCCACGTCTTACCTGAAAAGAGGGAAACCAAGATGATCATCGCCTGAAGTTTTCTTGGGTAATTAGCCAGGATCAGAGAGTTACAATCAGGTCAGCTATGATGTGGACAATTTTGAACATAAACGTAGTTCACCTGCCTCGCCCCCACAACACACTCAAAAGGTAAGAACTGCCAGCAAGGATGAAGAAAATAAATAAACCCACTGTCAAGCTAATGAGGCCCATCTGCTTGTGCAGTCAAATAAAAGTGAGCTAAACGTAGCGAAGAGCCAAAAAGCAGATGAATGAACCACAACAGACACTCTGAAATTATGTTTAAAATGCAAATATTCATATTTCTCACACTTTTTTTCCCTTATGTAAATCACATCTAAATAAGGCATCTGGTAGAAGAGAACATCCTTTTTGCCTTTGAGCTTGTACTCGAATGAAGCAAACCCAGCTTGAGAGAACACCCACAGGCTGCTGCAATTGCTGGAGACTGCAGAGAGTTGGGGAGTCACAAACAGGACTCGCCACCGCCATGGAACCTGAGTCGGAAAGTCATTTCTATTCAAATCTGCAGAAATTAATCTGAGATTATTTTTTTTTCCTAAAAAATCAAGCCACACAATTTTCTCCTGGGATGAAACTGCAAATGCCGGGTTTGGGGAATCCAGAAATAGTTGGAGTCAGAAAGCACTTTAATACCAGAAAAATTATCTTCTTTCTTCTGTTCTGTTCCTGTGTTACTTATACAGAAGAAGAAGAAAAGAGAAACAAACTGCCAGCTTTTATGAGCTCGATATTACTTCCAGGAAAGGTGTATCTATGGGAAGAACTGCCTTCCTTTGCTCAAGGTTTGGGCCGCCGGCTGCTACGTGCTCGCTTCGCCAGCTGCTGCTGTCACTGACGCCTAGTGCTTCGCGGGTCTGACACATCAGCCCATCTTTCTCCACTAGTGATGTCATTTAATTGGGCAAATTATGTCCCAAAAGTCGTGCTGGCAGACAGCTTGCTGCCCTCTAAAGAAAGTGTACCAAAATTCTTCTTTTTCCCTTTGAAGATGCCACTTTAACTTGATGGAGCTACTAACTTGTGTGTGGGATGGGCCTGAGCTCCTGCCTGCCGAGACATGAGGACAGAGCTCATGGCGGGGTTGTCATGTGCACCCCTGGGTGCTGATGTTTGTGAGCAAGAGCGATGTGGCCAAACTGTGAATTTGTGGGCGATTCAAGGGGAGAGCGGGGAAGGGGCTCCGTGCTGTGGCGGCTGCTTGGGCTGAGGAGCAGGGTGCTCGGTCAGTGCTGGATTCGCATGCTTGTGTGACAGCTGCCACCCTCCCCGTGACACCAGGGGCTGCACCGGGGACTAGCACAGGCTCAGCATTGGGTAGACTTCTTGTGATACACTTTATGCATCATGAAATGTAATAATATACCCGGCATATATTGCATGCTCGGGTCATAAGGGTACATGGTGACACTAAGTACTGTTCAGTTCAATGGCAGCCCAGTGTTTTTTCTGATCTGCTTTTCTTTTCATATCTGTATCTTTGCCTTTTGCTGATACTGTTATTTTTCTGACCTCCCTTTCAGGCAGCAGAAAGAAGAAATACACCCTGTTCCTGGTTACCCACCTTCTCTGATTTCCCCCTCCGTGGGTAGGACACATTGCAATAACCCATCGGGGCAGCGCTCTGCTTGGCTCCACTGGATTAAACACAAGTGTTCCTTCGCCCAGCCACTGCAATCTGTCTAGTCAGGGTGTTAAACCGTCCCTACAGCACCCATGAGATGCCCTGGAAAATGCAGGAATGCCACAGCTTCTCTTGCTGCTGCCACAGAAATCCATATCAGCTTGGCTTCCTTTTGGACTGTCTTCCCAAAAACCAAAAAGCTGTGAATATTCATCACACTTGCTTTGATTTCCCTCTCAGACGGAAAGCTTCAACACGTTTGCAGAAAGGGACACTTTACCAGCCTGGGTTGTGCGTGCCCAGTTGATGCCCAGCAGCAAAAGATGGGAATGTTTGGGAAAGACACTTATGGGTTTTAACCCAACATAGATTTTTACAAGATACAGTTTAACTGGTAGCTCGAATTTTTTCTCTGCACCTTGAAGTGGGAAGGTAGAGCTTAAAAGCTATGAAATAATGAGAACTGAGCCCAGAATGGAGAAAGCCAGTATAGATGTACTAGAGCTATGGCAGTTTACACTGGCTAAGGATTTGGCTTCTGTGAGTTGTCTGATTACACAAGTTTGTTGTTGTGGGTTTGGGTTTGTTTTGGTTTTATCTGCAGGTCTGCTGTTATGGGATTTCGCTGCATTGCAACATCTCCAGCGAGCGGCCTGTCAAAGACCTGCTGACAAAGGTTTTCTTGTGGTTCATGTTCCTCTGTAACATCACTGAAACACAACCCAGCATTTGTGACTACAGAGGGTGCCCCAAGTGCAATCAAAGTGCCGGTGATGTGACACTCCTGCAGCTGAAGTGTGACACTACCCTGTGCTGGCATCAGCTGACAGACTATTACAAGCCACTAATGACAATTTCCTTCCCTCATATCAAATTGTAAATGCATTACTAGATCACAGAAGTACCTCATACCTTGCTTAGCTGATGCAAGGAAATAATTCTCCTCCAGATTACCTGAATTACAGTGGGAGTGCCATTCCAGATTCACCAGGACTAAAACAAAGGCTTCTTTTACGATCCAAAATTCAGGACAATAGCTGTATTCTCCTGTTTCTTCTCTGAACCAAAAAGGTTCAGTTTGGCAGATCCTATTAACCACCCTCATGAAGTGCACCATATGTTTTAGTCTTTTTTAATTACTGAAGCCTTTACAATCTCAGCTGAATGTCACACTTAGTGCTTTGTTTCACAATTAAATCTCTCCTTTGGGTAGATCTTAACATCTCTTTTTCTCATCATCTGTGAAGTGTAAAGGAGAATTGCAAATTTACATTACTATAGGCAAACAACAGTTTTGTTTGCTAAACAATCTTTAAACTATTATTATATCAAGATGTGTTTTATTACATGCTGTGTTGATGCCACATAACAACAATGTAGGAGATAAAAGACACTCTCTCCTTCAGCAGTGCCTTCCATAAGCCAAAGCATTGGTTTATTATTTGAAGATAAAGGCCTACACAAAATAAAAAGACAGTATCAGTTCAGGCCTCCACATATTTTCAAGATCCCAGTACTAAAGGCTGAGGATGAATTTGCATCTCGAGCAGACTTTTGGTAACTGCTGCAGAACTTGAGTTTTTTCAATGTCTCCCACTCCCCAAACCCACACATGCTTTCCGCAAAGTGCTTGGCATAGAGATATGTCTCATTAAAAAAAAATAATTTATTAAAGAACAGAAAACTTAAATTTAGCCTTTCTGAACCTCATGCAGGGGCTGTTGAAGTTCTGCTGGCAAACTGGTAGCTGTGAGGAGCGCTTGGGTGCAGGGATGGAAACGTGACTGCCCCGCCGCAGGGCTTGGCTCCGGAGGTCTGCGCGCTGTTCCCAGCACTGATCAAACATCGCAGCCCCCCGCAAGATAAACGAGGGCCGGGCCGCACCCCGTGTGCTCCGGCTCGGGTGAAATTCGGCAGCGGGGTGACAGCTGCCCATGGCGGGAGGCGCGGGCTGGGGTGCCGGCCAGGGGGTTGGCTTAATCCAAAATCCTGGGGAGCTGCAGCTCCTCTTGTCACAAACGTCATGAGCTTCTCTGTTTACGGCAATCATTTCCAACTATCTTGGTTTGTGCCGCTTTCTGCAGGTAACACGTAAGAGGAAAGTCTGTTATCTCCTGTTTCTAGGTGACTGGTGCTTCCTCTGCTACAGAAGCTATTAGCATCGCAGCCTTAGGAAAAATGCATTTATTTCTGATTTAAATAGAGATGGCCAGAAACAAAAAACGAAACCACCTTCCTCCTCCTCATCTCCTGGCTGTCACAGGGCTGTTTATAACACTTTTTCCTCACGGCAGTGTGGTATTTTCACCGTTAACTCTGCACCCTGAGGGCCGCGGCCTCCGGAAGGGCTGTGCCCTGGAGCCCCCCAGCCTCGCCATGCACACCCAAGATGAGGAGAAACAAGGAAAAGGGAGGTTTTTGTGTGGAAACCATAAGAAGTGAAAGGCACTGCGCTGCTCCGAAGGTGTCTGAAAGCAGAGCAGGGTGAGCGCCGGGAGGAGCGCAGGGCTGCCCGGCCTCTGCAGCTACACTCCTCGCTTCTGCCTTTGGTATTTTATACAGCAGGTGTTTGCAACTCCTTTGTATTGGGAGACTGTCCCCGTTTGTCTCTTTTTGTCCGGTCTGGAGCTCTTCCCCTGTGGCCAGAGGCTCTGTGGCTGTGGGCAGACACTCCTCAGGACACCATGATCTATGCTCCCACATTTTCCCTCATTAATTAGTCCTTGCTCTGTCCCACCAGTCAAGACACGTTTTGGTGGGCACCCTTGCTCCCACAGCCTTGCTCCCGTGTGTTGGGAGGCAAGGAGGAGCCCGGTTTGGGCAGAGCAGGGGTGCTGGGGGCAGGGGCAGCGGCGGCACCACGGGTGCTCAGGCAGGGCGGCCCTGGGGCTCCATGGCCTGGCCTGTCTGATGCGACCTTTGGCGGCCACACAGTCACCTCTCTTCCTCCTAACGCTTCTGTTAAAATCAGGGAAAAATTGGATCCTCCTTCATTTTGCGGTGGCAAGGGTCCAGATTTGACCTCATTCATAGTGATCAATATGGAAAGGGGGGGTGTCAGGAGGATGGAGCCAGGCTCTTCTCGGTGACAACCAGTGACAGGACAAGGGGCAATGGGTGCAAACTGGAACACAGGAGGTTCCACTTAGAGATGAGAAGAAACTTGTTCCTGGTGAGGGTGGCAGAGCCTGGCCCAGGCTGCCCAGGGGGGTTGTGGAGTCTCCTTCTGTGCAGACATTCCAACCCGCCTGGACACCTTCCTGTGTAACCTCATCTGGGTGTTCCTGCTCCATGGGGGGATTGCACTGGATGAGCTTTCCAGGTCTCTTCCCATCCCTGACATTCTGGGATTGTGTGATTTTCCCCCTTCCTTGTGCCAGCTGTCTCTACTCAGAAAAGCCGGGGTGAGCAGGTAGCACGGGGCAGTGTGTTCTTTCTGAGGAGCAGGTCCCACAGCGCCTTGGCAACCCAAGTTTAAAGATCTCACTTAACACTACAAAACCCCCCCAGTCTTCCCTCTGTGACCCTTTCTTTTCCCTACAGAGGCTCATCGTGGCTTACACTGCAGACCACCAGCATGGGGTCTGTGGGCAGCTGGGGATCTGCCCATCGCTGCCTGAAAACTTTGTCAGAGCAACACTTCCCCAGAACTGTAACGTGCTGGAAAACAGACCAGGCTGCTGCAGGTCAGACCCTCACTGTAGAGGTGTTTTATTCTATTTTTTTTCCCCTTTCTGATGGTTATAAAACTAGCAGGCCACATTTTCCATTCTCTCTGGCATTGTTAAGGAGAAACAGGGACCTAAGGATATCCCTAAACAGTTTACATCTGTGTTCTGAATCTTGAAGAAAACACCCAGCCAAATTTCAGGAGAGAAACTGGAGACAGCTGTGAAAGGGGTGTTGCTGCTGTCTGTTTTATAGGGCCATCTATTCCCTTCAGTAGTAACAGGAGAACCACATCCAAGGCAATCATGAGTTGGCCTTTCAGTATGAACTAACTAGAGTTACACAGTATTACCGTCTCGTTACTCTGCTACACAGCAGCATCTGTAAATTCAGCAAAGAAGTACGTGGATGCCTATTGCATGGATCTAGCTCAGAAGCCGCAGTTTCAGCTAAGGTGGAAAAAAGCGAAAGGAAACATCTCAGTTGGATTTTCCAGAGCAGGTAACAGCGGGACTACTTTCTAACTTTGAACCGAGATGATTTTGTGTGAACTAGGTTTATTTGTGCAGGATGACATCTCCAAATAGTCCCTATGGGGCTCATGAGATGGTTTTGCTAAGAACTTGGCTGGCTGTGTGTCTGTGCTGCCCAACAACAGGGATGTTTTGCTTCACTAGATGATAACTTTCACATGTTGTTAGAGATCCATCATGGTACAAGTCAGTACTAACTGGCTCACATGGCCTTCAGCTTTCCAAGACTTAATCATCAGGTCTCTAGGCTGTTTCAAGTTTTTATTAGCTCCACACCTTATCCAATTTGGGAAACCTCTAATATGAGGCCTTGTTCCTGGCTGGAGGAGAGAGAGATGGTCTGCCAGCGCTTGGTGACAGTCACCCATTTCCCTACAGCCGTCAAAACACGATTTTGATATTTTCTTTGGATCATTTGTATTATAAAGCGAGCAAGGAAATCAGTGGTGACAACTGCATCCTAAACACCAGTAGGTTAGTTTCTAACCCAAGTGATTTATTTTAACATAAGGCTAGTTTTCTGTGGGAGGAGGCTGACGCTTTTACCTTTTTTTTGGGGGGGGGGGGAGGGGGCAGAAATTGAAACTTAGTATACTGCACCCGGACGTATTCTGCTCGATGCTTTAATGATAATGGCTTGTAATGGCTACTAAAAGTTGCCACGGCAAGGAATTGCCTGTCGTGCTCCTTCAGTATAGCAGGCAGCATCAAACAGCCACTTGCTTGTAGTGTAACTTTGTGACATCTGGGGAAATAGCCACTCGGGTGGTTTATTTGCATAGTAGGTATTTATTACCGATGCAGGATGTTGCAGGGCTCAGACCCTGCATTCTTGGCCTCAATGCAAACATTTTTATTTGAGCCATCACCAGAGGAAAACAATGATCTGTGTCAAGTAATTGTAAGGGTTTATGCACTTCTTTGTCAAAGGGGACCATGCTGTACCTCCCAAATGTGCGCCAATAACCCACACGCGTTGGCAGCAGGTCTCTGCTGTGCGGGCTGAGCCAGAAACCCCCTGTCAGCAGTGGTGGTCTCTGCCTTGGTCTTGTGTGTCACTGTGGCTGGGGTTACACCAGGCTCCTCACAAAAAATTCAGGTGCTGCTTAGAACAGGCTCCTGGGTGCGAGTCCCACGTGAGGACTTGGTATCTGGAGCACATGAGACACAGCGACAGCCTCGGTTAACGAGGTGATGTGCGGGATTTGAGATCCTGCTGGAGAGCAAAGAACTGTGGAAGGCTTAAGCACTGTTTCCTCCTGCATTTGTGAGCACTAGAGATGAGACAGAGTCCTATTTATGATTCTAGCAGTTTTGAAGGGCCATATGTTTCTGGCAGTTTTCTGGTAACTTGGTGAGTGGGTAAAGGCAGCGGGCAACTCCAGACAGCAAAGCAGAAACTTGGGAAATGCAGACATGTCAGATGGAAATCATACCTCGCTTCAGGGATGAAGACACAATCTTCCCATTTTGGGTTGGTAATGGAATTTGTGATGGGGATGACGAGATGCCGTTGCAATCTAGATGGGAATATGCAGGCCCAGAATGAAACCTTTACAAAATTAATTTATAGGTTGGGAGGGAAAGAAGGGGATCCCACATAGGCTGGTACGTGTGGAAAGCACACAGAAGTACTGTTGTGGACATGGGAGCGAACCCCAGATTTTACAAGAGCAGGAGTATGAGTGCACAAGGACGTGCCTGCAGAGCTGTCTGTGCCGTGGTGAGCACACACACACACACACACACACACACCATTTTGGGGAGTTCAGACAGAGTGCACGTGGGCAAAGGTTCCAGCAGCGGTGGCTCCTTCTGGTAGCCACAGGATGCTGCAGCACGAGATGGATATGTGCTCGTGTTGGAAAAGAAATGAAAGAACTATTAATTACAAGGCGACCATACAGATATGAGCCACCCCACTGCTGTGAGCAGAAATATTTCCACAAAGGGAAAGGCTCCTGGTAGAAGAAAATGAGCAGGTAAAATTGAGCAGTTGGGAGATATGTAAATTGAATATCTAAGCACAGGAATGATGGGAGATATAATTGACTTCAGGTTAAAAGCCTGGCAAGTCCTCGCTTGCACCAAAAGGGCAAGAGATTAAAAAAAGAGCTGACACAAACCTAAGGGAGAGCTCAAAGTCAGCGCCGCCACCCTGCCTGGGGCTGGCTGCCTGTCCCCGCAGACTCTCCCATTCCATCCCTTCTCTTCCCCTCTCCAGCCGGGGCACACTGGAGTGGCTCTTCACAACAGCCGCGCAGAGCATGTGCAGCTTCTCAGGGCACTTCAGCCCTGCTCACGGTCCGGCTGCCGGGCTCCCCTTGCCTCCCTTCTTCAGACCGCCTGCTGTCCCGCATCCCACCAGCAAGGCCGGGCGCAGTGCTGACAGATCTCCGCACCCACAGAGAACCCGCTGACGTTAGCAGAGCTGTCTGTGGGTGCAAAAACCCACATAAAAAGAGCCCACACAGGAAGAGCCCGTGGGCTCTGGGTCCTAGTTGGCAACCTTGAGTATTTGTGATGTTCTGCTGAAATGACATTTCAATACTGCTATTCTTTCTAAATTAAGAGCATGTTTCAGAATCGTAATGCGAAGCATTACTCGGGGGGGAGCTTGACATGATGCAGCATGTTGGCGGTCATTCTTATCTTGGATATTTATTTTGGTTTGTTTACAACCTGCATGCAATTTGCTGCAGCACATCTGAAGAGGATTTGAACAGTCTGTGTTAGTTAGCTTATCCACCATGAAAAGAGCTAGAGCTTCATCTGGCTTTTGAAAACTTTCAAGGTCAATACTGACCACTTTCAAAAAAGAAAACAATAAACAGAAACTTGTTGCTTCAGTTGCATCCTCAACTTCCACACTCTGAAGATGTTCAGGTAGAGAGGGGCTGTGAGAGAAACTGGGAGATGCCAATAGGGGTGACTGGGGACAAACACAACCCCTCCTGCTCACTGCACATCTGCATGGACGTCAGATTTGAGCTACATCTGCATAATTGGAAATAAGTCGAAACTAAAGTGTGTCTGACGCGATCAGCTGGGGTTTCTTGGGAACTTTACGTGTGACAAAAATGAAGGTAGCAAGCCCTGGAAGAGGGCGTGTTGTGCCTGTTCCTACAGCTTTGGGGTAAAGGAAGAGCTCGCCTTGGTGGAGGGTTTGTCTCATAGCATTTGCAGTCAGAAAGTTCATCAAGGAGGTGACATTTGCTGGCACCGAAGTGCCGATTTCTGAGAGCCGTGCTTTCTGTTGTGTACTGTTGATGGTGAAAAGGTTTGAGGAATCGTTTCAAATTGGGCTCCAAGATAAAGATTCATGCCATTTGTCTCGAGGAGCGCTTTGATCTTAGATATGGGCACATTTCTCAGACACTTGCAGCACAATGTTGGAATCTGAAAGAATATCTTATCAAACGCTGCTGTCTTGGTTTGTCAGTACATTAAATTAACAGCAAGTTGCTGTCGGGCACACATTTTATGCTTTACTCCATTTCACACGTATGACTGTATTTCCTCCAAGGGCATTGAATGGGTATGGCAGAGCACTGAATTTGACTACATACCTGCAGAAAAACTGGCTGATGGTAAAGAAGGGGTGATGCTGTTTCCCCCCTAAACCGTCCAGGCAGGTAATTCTCACACTGCATTCATCCAGCACCTCAGGAATCTTCTCTTGTAAGCCGTTTCTTTAACTTTCCACTGTTAAGAGTTCAACTGTGCAGGTCACAGCAGACCTTCGAGTCCTAGCGATCAGAAATCTCCAGAACAGTATGATCGCCACTGGGTTCAGAGCAGACATCCATTGTAAATGATTTGTTTTAATTGGGCTAGTCTATAAATTGTTCACTTTATCTCTCGTTTGACGTGTTTTAAGATATTGACTCTACAGTATTTCGAAGCAGCAACGTCTGCTAAAAGCTTTTCCTGGGTGAGCTGTACGTTTCTTATATTTCTTGACCGTCCTCTGCGCTAAAAGGCGCGTTGGTGGAATGGCCTGACTTTGGCCAAGTAAGCATTGTTTTCTGTTGCCGTGTGACATCTTCCCAAATTCTGGAAAACTGTGGTTGGATGAGGCCATGTGAGAAAATATTTCAGTCGGAGTCTGCCCACACTTGACAATTGTTCAGCTCTGCTCCGTGGTTATTCAGCCAGAGTAGCACTGCTTTAAAGTGGGAATGCTGTAGCCATGTGGAGGAGAGAGTCACGGAAGAGATGTGGCAAAAGAGTTCCTAGAACTTACAGTAGCAGAAAAAGAGGGGTACTGGCCTGCAATTAGGAAATTGTTGCTTAGGAAACACTAGAGACGGTTTTGTTTCTTTGTTTGTTTTTTAATGTTAGCTCTGGAATTCTAAAATGTCACATCTTCTCTCCCCTGATTTGGTTCTTCTTCTTTGGGGCTTTTATTTGGAAAAGCTCCAGTAGTTTGTGAGCCCCGCTCTCCAGGATTAACTGCACCATGTCCAGAGTCTCCGTGTCCAGGTCTCCTGCCTGTCTCTCGAAGGAGGCAGCGCTACCCCCCTGCCCTTTGGTGCCCAGTGCAGAGTTTCACGAGTGGTGAGGGTTCAAAAAAGGGCTGAATCAAAGTCCAAAATAAAGGGGTTTTTTAACTCCTTAAGTCAGGTTTCCAAAGAGATAGCTTTGTGTTCCAAAGACAGTCCCTGAGTGGGTATGTGCTAATCCCACCCGTGATGATGCCTGCTCTGGATCTTTGAGTGGATTCACACGACCTGCTTAATCCTTTCAGTTCCCATACAATGCTTTTTTTTGGTCAGTTTTCTTTTATTCAGAAATGGTGGCTATTTCCATTTAGTCTCACTTCATGAAATCCTGGATGGATTAGTTCTTCAGTGCCACTTGAAGTCAGAGCAAACTATTTCAAGTGATTTTTATGATGTTAAAAACATTGCTTCTGAGCCATATTTTTACTCAAGCGAATTGAGTGCAAGCGGTACCCGAGGCCAGGCCGCCGTGGTAGAACTCCAGTTTTCGGTGCAGGTGTAGGACTCCTGGGTGTCTCCAGGTGAGCGGTGCTGTGGTGAGGCGCAGCGGGGCTGAGCTGGCGGGTTCTGCACGGCCGTTTTGCTCTGCTGTGCCCAGGAGTTTGTCCTCTCCAGTAAGGTCCTCTGGGGCCATGTTGTGTCTGTTATTGCCGGTTCACACTGATGTGGGGAGGGATGAACTGGTTCGTCCTACTGGTGTGTCAGGCGATCATTGCAGAGCAGGATAGAGTCCGCTCCCTGTGTCACAGTGATCACCCTGGCCATGCCATTGCCCTCCTTCAGCTCCATCCTCAGTGCTGGACACAAGACTGAGACCTTGTGCACTATTTTCCACCTCCTACCTCTCCCCTCCTAAAGGAGCCCCAACAAATGGCTGTGGTTGTGTTCCTCCTGAAGCTTCTCCATTGCTGTACATTCAGCTCTGGGCATTGCAAGGGCATTGGAAAAGGTGTTGAACAAGTGGTGAGAAGGATTTTTAACTTGTCTTTACTGGGTCTGGTTATTGGGATCTCCTGCTGCCTCTGTGTTGGCTGTGCTGTTGGAGCAAGAATGGGGATAACAGTGAATGGGTGTTTCAGGGAGAGGAAACCTAATGCAGAAGATCTAACATAGTCAGGGGTACAGCTTGCACCCCCTTCTTAGATCTGGGAAGGATTTGTGTGCCTGGAAGCTTCTAAAATATTTCTGTGTGCATCAATCAGTCTGATGAGAGATTTTACCCCACCTACACACTTTGCCTTGCTGAGGCCATCATGGCTTTAACAGCAAGAGCTGCTGGAGTGATTTTGAGAGTCTCCTGTAACTCCTGTTTTAGTTTTATCATAGTCCTGGGGTTGGCTCCGTTGGTCTCTCCTGGTCCTCCTCACTCATCCGCGACTCCAGCCGTGGGGTGTGCAGCCGGCAGGCCTGAGCTCGCTCCCAGCTCAGCCTCAAAGCCGGTGCAAAGCCCAGATGAAGCGTTACCGCTGGCTCTGCTGCTTCCGTCTGCTCACGGCGCAGCTGGGTGACAGCAAGTGGCACTCATGGGCTGTCACCAGATGATTTAAGGAGATGTTAGTGCAGCAGTGCTCACATCACATCTTCACAGAGGTAGAGAGAAATCTGAGTCCTCTGCTCCTTCTATGTTTTCTTTTTTCCTTGAGATGAAATTCAAGACTGTGTAGGATCATTTTTGGAGGGTTGTTTCCTCACAAAGTAAATAGCATTCTTCTCTCTGGCTAAAGTTACACAATAATTTTGTATAGTTGGTCTAGCCCTGAGGGTATCCAGCAGCGATGGGCAGCAAACCCCCTCCCCACGCACACTGCAACATCACGCAATGAGACAGTCCCACTTTCCCAGGCTTTGGCTGTGTCAGAGACAGGATACCGCAGTGTTCAGAAATGGAAATTCTTACACTGCTCTGTCTCCTTAATTGTACACACATTTTGTCTGTGCAGATTTCAAACTTGCCTGTGAATGGGAGCTGCTGAGGGCCGTGTTTCTGCAGCCCTTCCCATGCAGGCTCGGGCAGAGCCGTCTTCTGCTGACGGCTTTGGGAGCATCAAATAGGACAAGCAGCGAGGCCAAGGCATGCGGGGGAGTTTGGTCGGTCCCTTCCATAACTAAATGCCCGAGAAGATGGAGGAGCTCAGCAGTGTGACAAAACCCAGCTTGTGGGGCTTGTTGCAGGGGTTCAGGGCTGCAGCCAGGCTGAGGGCTGGGAACGGCTTGTGCTGAGAGGGCAGAAACGTCAGGGGGGAGCCGAGCCCAGCGCCCCAAAGGGAGGTCCCAGAGCTGCCCATCCAGGGTGGGACAGGGTCCCTGACCCAGGCAGGGTGCTGGAGCCAGCCCGGCGCTGGGGAGCAGGCACCCTGCCTTGTTCTGGAGACCCTCTGAGGGATGTTTGCTTGATGACATAGAGCTGCAGTGACTTTGTTCTTCCCAGGGATTTCTTCTAATTTATACCAGGACGGGTTTCTATAAACAGTCTCTATTGTCTTATAAATACGACAACTGGACCCTCTTGATGTAAAGATTTAGATTCTAAATCACCAAATGCTTCCATGGTGGCTTACAGTGAGGTAAGTTTGGCGCCGCTTCAATCTCGGTGAGCAGCAGTGGGAGGAAAACAGAATTAGAAGCACTTCTTAGCACGATTTCGAAGTCACCTTTGATTGACTGACCGGGCTTAACCTGGGCAGCCCCGGGCGGTGGGGCCCCTCTGCCCCGCGGCGGGTGCGGGGCTCGCCTTTCACCCCCCGCTTTTTTTTTGGCCTTTTTTTTTGGTTTTGTTTTCAATGGGAAGCCCCAGGACCGGGGCTGCAGCCCGTTCTACTCCCCGTCTGCCTTCTCACCCAGCCGCTCTCAGTGCGCAGCGTGTCCAGCCCCGCTCCCCGGGCCGCTGCTGCCCGCGGTGCGGAGCGGGGTGCGGAGCGCGGAGCGGCCGCAGTCCCCGGGCCGGCTCAGCCAAACCCTCCGCCGCCGGTCAGCCCCGCCGCAGCTTTCCGGCCCCTCCCTCTGGCTCCCGGGGTCCCCTCGCCCCTTCCCCCGCGGAGCGGAGCGGAGCAGCGCGGCGCGGAGCGGCCCGGTAAGTGCAGCGGCGCGGAGCGGAGCGGCGGGCAGCGCGGGCGCGGAGCAGCCCCGGCCCCGGAGCCGGCCCCGCGGAGCGCAGCGCTGGGTCCCGGAGCGCTCGGCGGTGCCGGCCGCAGCCCCTCGGTGCGGGGACACGAGCCGGAGCCCTTTCCCGGCTACCGGCACAAATTCGCAAATGTGTCCTTACGCCGTTTCTCTTCCTCGCGTTCTTTTTTTTTTTTTTATTGTTGGTCTGAAAGTGGCAAATTGTCAAAGAAAAAAGTTTCTGTAGATGTGTCAGAGCTGTTGCTTTATTGAAAACAACTCCCCGGGTGGAGGCGAGAGCAGCCTGCGGTTTGGTGGGAGTGTTTGCAAATCAAATGTCATTTGGAGGTGGGGGGAAATCTGGCAAAATTGTTCCATAACTGCGTTCTCCAAGTTGTGCTGGCTCGCTCGCCTCGTTGTGAGCTTAACGAAAACCAACGGGAAGTTTGAAGAGGAGAAAATACATGGAATCACTAGGAGAAAGTACACGGGATCACTAGGAGAAGTGCTTTCTGCTCCTTGGATTCCTGGAGGGAGCAGGGGGGCTGTGTCAGGGATGTTTGGGGGACTGGTCTTGCCAGGTCAGTGGAGAAATCCAGCCCGCGGCAGCAGAATTGCTCATGGTGTGTTCAGGGCTTGAGCGAGCGCCAGCTTGTCCTCTGCCCCACGCCTCCCATCACCTTATCTCTTCCTCCTGTCACTCAGAGGCTTATGCTGGAGCCTGTCCGTCTGTCCGGCCGGAGCTGAGCCACCCGTGGGGAGCCAGGCCGGGGCCGGTGGGGTGAGTGCGTGGTCCATGCCACCTGCAGGAACGTTCTCAGAGCTTCCTGGCATTTCCTGGCACTGAGTTTTTTCTTCGAGCCTTTGGTACTGAAGGAAAATACGTTATTGTTGCTGAGTTGTGTTAGTACTGAGTTTTGTTTCTTTGCACCCGTGGGTGACAAGTAGAGGGGTGGTACTTGAGAGTGTGTCTGTCCCTGTGGTTTTCTAACCAACGATCAGCACCTAAATTCTCTTGTTTCCCACTCCGTCCTCAGGGGACACCCTTGTTGTAGGCATCCTTGTCTTTGCAGTTGCAGAGGGAGGCTATGGGCACATCCCATAAATGTGACTTTACTTATAACTTGGTTACTGTCAGTTAACAGCAAAACCTACAGCTTATGATGTAGAGTTAATGGATGAGAATTATCTGAGAAAGGTACAGCTTTCTAGGCATAAAACACCCTTATTAGTGGGATGGTTGAAACCATTTTTAATAGGAAAGATTTTCCCCTAATGGCAGAATGGGGCCTAGAAAGGCCAAAAAAGGGTCTTTTAACTGCTCCTTCTCCCAAATGGAGTCTGCTGGACCTTCAGAATCACTTTGAAGACAGTTACACCAGCACTAATAGGGCTGTTGTTGGTGTAAAACTATCATCCAAAAATCACACCCTTAATTGGCATTGCTGTGTTGGCAAACCTTTCCCAGCACTGCCGCCTTCTTCAACAGCCAAATTATTTTAACTGTACCCATGGATTCTGTCTCACGGGCAAGGCTCTGAGCAGGGGTTACTGAATTCAGGGTGGTGGGTGGACCTTCACCTTCTCCAGTAAATACAGGAGCCCGATGGCAAAGCAGCCGAGGCCTCAGTCCTGGCAGCTCCTCAGGGATCCTGCTGCTCTGAGCGCACCGCAGTGAGCTGCTTTGCAAGCCATACGGTGGTCACAGGTAAACGCTGCTTTGCAGTGTATTTAAATGGGAGGAAGAATGTTTGTCTTTTAATTCAAATCTGTTTCTGTGATTGGAGCAATCTCTCACTCTTTTTCTTTGGCAGATTCATCCACTTTGACACTTTTTCAGTTGCATTAAGTGATAACGTGGCATTGGAGACTTCTAAACTTATCTGATCTGCCTGCAGCTGGAAGAAGCTGTCTTTCTGCGGTTTTGTGCACCGAGCCATAGGTGTAGCTTTTCGGGGCATTAAAGGTGAAATTCCAGTGCCGTCATCAACACCTTCTGTCCCGCTCAGGCACACAGCGTGGGAGAGCAACAACAACCCACGCAGCTGAGGTGGGTGAGCATGGCTGGGATCACCTGGCCCCTGGGAACGGCCCGTGAGTCTGCCCAGGGGTGCTGGGGAGTGTAGTTTGGCTCCTGCATGTGCGCAGGATGGAGCCCACCAGACACCGCAGGCCGGGCTTTAGCTCTGCTGGTAGGTTGCTGTAGAGCAGCAGCGTGGTGGGGAAATGACATCTTCTCAACTGCTGGCTCTCTGGTGGGCGTTGAGCCCCGTTATTACGCTTTTTGGAAGTCTTTTGTTTTGCTGGACAGTTCCTCCACAACAGGAGGGACGGTGCTGGAGCATTTCCACGCTGCCTGAGCCACTCCAGCCCTGTGCGTGTCCGTTCCTCTGGATTTGCAGGAGCACAGAGTACTTACATCCCCTCTCCAGGCTGTGACCTGCTTTCACTCCATGTTAAAAATTATGCTTTTTATGCCTTTTGTGTGTGTGTTGGAACCTCCAAGGGCTCCTGTGGCTCTCCTTGCTGTGGTGTCTGGTATCTGCCCTCAGTTCTCAAAGCCTGTGTGGGGACTGTTGGCTATGGAGGTACCTTGGCTGTTCTTCCTGTCATCCTTGTGCCCGTAGGTTTTGCATCCCGTGTAAACCAAACCAAGCCTGCTGCCAACCGTGCCTTTCACAGCTGCGCCTTGCCTTTATTCTGGGAGATGACGTATGTTTACAATGTTGGTCTCCTCTTTCAAGCTGTTCTTCAGAAATTTTTCCATGCCTGAGAATTTCTTCCCCTAGTTTGTGGGCAAGAGGTGGGATTTAACTGCTTCTGGCAAATCCAGAAGCGTCCCTTAAATTATGCAGGTATTTTTGTGGTTACTGAAAGACTTACAGTGGACACATGCTTTCCTACAGCTGCCTTCTGGCTTTTCAGCATCATGCCCTGAAGAAACCAGCCCGCTATGACTGGGCCACCAGTGCTGGCGTCTCCCGTGCGCCTTCCCTGGCCTCGGGGGAACCGTGATCCCACGTGGTTGCACCATCCCACTGGGGGCTCCTCTTCTTCCTCCCCATCCCAGGGCTGGACTGTTCTGAGCTGTTTCTTTTCTGAGCTGTATGCAGATCCCGAGTGGCGCAAAGAACCTTGACTCCTAGTTATTCTGCCTCTTATCTCCTCTTAGATGGACCAACAGCCCATATGTTTAGAATAAGGCTCTGATCTAGTGATATGGTCTCATGCATTCACTTTTGTTCAGCTTTTCCCCTCATTCTCTTGCATTAGAAATTTGCGTTTCCTTCCAGCTCACTGGCATAACATTAACCTTCCTTCTTGCTGGAAGTGACGTGTTGCCTTTAATAACAGTGGCCCGGATTTGATATCCCAAGAGGACCTCTTCTGATTCCATGTTCATATAGATTAAGAGCTGAAAGAAAGAGAGTTCTGAAAGGGGCTTTCCAAAAGGTGGTTTGTTTTCTCCTGCTTGCGTTATTTTTGTCTTTTTGTGAGAAATCAAACTGTTGAAACAAACATATATCCTGCTTACATATGAAGAAATTGCAGCTCACTCATGGCCTGGATCCACTCTTTCTTCTGCTGAACGTGATTAGAGCAAGACCAAACCCTTTGAGTTACCTTTTCATTCTTGTGTGTTACAAACCTAATATATTATTCATGAAAATTAAGCTGTGTTAATTACATCGCCTGGTCTGCTTTACATTCCGGTCTGACTTGTTCACTAATGAACTCTGTGGATCAAGTCCAAAGTGAGGGAGCAGTTTGAGCACTGTCACCGATCCACGCATGCAGCTTGCCCCAACGTCATTGTCCAGATGTGACCCCCGGGCTCCCCGCGTCGGGGCGGCCGTGGCAGTAAACGTTTGACCGGGAGATGTCAGTGACTTTTATTGCCGGGTGCGCTGGAGCCTGTGGCTTTCCTCAGTGTGGTCTCGATTTTATGAATGAAGGCAGGCAAGGGCGGCCGAGCCGTCCAAACCCCTGCCAGAAATCCGGTGTTGGAGAGCCGTGGGTGGAGAGGGGAGCGTGAGAAGCGCCTCTGCGCCGGTCCCACCGCCGTGCAGCTGCTGTCCACGGGCAGCCCTGCGCCTGCTGCGGGGGGTCTGGGCTCCGGGGACCCTGGAGAGGGGAAAGTCACGAGGAAGGATGTCACACACTCCTTTTCATGAAGTGAAGGCTTAAAACGTGTCCCTTCTCACCTCACAGACTCTTTCCTGCCTGTTGCTGTAGGGATGTTTTGGTGGGTTTTTTTATGATCCTTGGCATGAAATTTCTTTTAGTTCAGTTCTGTTTCGTACTCTGGGCTCTATTCAGTCAACAGACCTTGGAGACAAGGAGGTCACTTTTTCCTGTGTCCGCAAAACCTTTTAGTAAGTGCTAACCCCTTACACCTGTACATGTACAGTCAAAGAAGGATCTTAGCATGGTTTTGTCTGGACTGGTGATGGAGGGAGAGAGAGAAAGCAATTCCTGGGGCATGGATACATGACTTCTTGGAAGCAGAAAATACAACCAGCAAAGATTATATCCCCAGCCGAGCTGGCAGAAGGGGTTTTACGGGTGTTCGTAATCCACCGCACTGCAGTGTCAGCCAGGTTAGCTCAAACCACCTTTGTTTTTGACTAAAATTCGCTGAGTCTGCCCGAGCGCAGTGAATGTTCTCTCTGTCCCTCCTGCCAGATGTGCGGTGGGAGACTACCAGCCAGCTGCTGGGCCTCGGCCAGCCCTGCTGAAACCCCGGCCACGTGTCCCCCGGCCCGCGCTTGAATGAGACCTGAGCCATTTATCCACGATCGACTTCAGCACGTTTGTCAGATGGAATCAACTTAAGATGTGCCCTTCACACTCACGGTTGTGGTGTCCTGAGTCATTTCAGCCTGGCATCTGTCCCCAGCTCATAGCTTGGGTCCCATTAGCAGTTCTTTCTGGGGAATTTCGCAGGTCACTGGTGCTCTGCGGTGGCCATCAGGAGTGGGACCAGCCAAACTCCTTCAGGGTCTGTGCGGTTCACCCTGAACAGCTATTTTTCTTTCACCTGGATTTGTAAACTGTGGGATTGTCCTATGAAGGGACAGCAGTTGGACTCGATGACCCTTGTGGGTCCGCTCCAACTCAGGACATTCTATGATTTAGGATGATACTGGGTATGCATGCATGGACAGGTTGAGAGGGTGCCCGTGAGATTTGAATTCCCATTTAAATGAAAAGGCAATTTGTTGTGGGTGTTTCTGTGACCATCCCATTTGAAGTGTTTTATAGAAACAACTTCTAGGACTTCAGCTTTTCTGAGCTGTGCATGGAGCTTTAGAGGCCAGAATACTTTAAAAAAAAGAAAAAGAAGATGGAAGCCAGAAACACTGTTTTGTTGGTGTCATGAATCTTTAGGCAGGAGAGAGACAGAATACATGTAAAACTCTGAAGTGTTGTGTAGCCTGAAACCTTTTCACAGGAGAGCGCTGCTTTAAATATATGGCTGGAATGGAAAAAAAATCACTTCTGCAAATGATGATTTTTTTTTTTTTTTTTAAGAACTAAACCCAACTGTTTAGAAATGATTAATTATTGTAACATGTGAGCGCTGTAAAGTTTCATCTATCCACAGTAGTATTTCACATGATTTAAAGTTGTTTGCTCAAAGTTTGCTTTTACCATGTCATTAAGTCATGGATTTGTTCCAGCTGTCCTCCACAAATGTATCACTTGTGATGGATTTTGCATGGGAACAGGCTGCAGGATTTTAATTTGGATACCAAAGCCCTTTTTTTTTTTTTAAAGAAAAAAATAATTAATATAGTTTTGCTTTGCAGAATATATTACTGGCTTCTAATGGAGCTGGCAGAGAAGATGCCAGACCTGTTCACAACCTCCCATGGCTGTCACAACCTCCCGTCGCTGTCACTGCCTCTTGGCAGGAGGTCGCAGTCCTCCTCTCTGCTGGCTCTGTAGCTCCTATGAGCACTTCTTCGTTTGCTTTAGGCAAAATCAAGTGGATTATCTCAGGCCGCTAATTAGACTGCTGAAGAGAATCCAGCTGGCTTGCGGGTTTGTCTCGTTCTCCTCCCGAGGTGGCTGGGGGGCGGTGCGAGGCGGCTGCAGCGCCGACGGGCGCTGGGCTGGTGGCGGGGTCAGGACGGGCAGCTGGAGGGGGCACAGGCGCCACGGCCTCGCCAACAGCCCCATGGAGTCATTACAAAGGAGAATGTCGTTGTTACTGAGCTGCTGAGGCTTGCCCAGTGGCTTTACCAGGTCTGTTGAGGCTTATTTTTACTTATTCAATTTTCATAACCAGAACACTTAGCATATAGTGTTTTCCTCCTTCAAACTAATCTGCCTCATGCATGGAGCTCTGTCTTGTAATCAGCACAACATACCGTCTGGTGATCTTGAACAACTGGCTATGATTAATGTATAAAACTTGGACGGCCACTTGGAGGGGATACAATCTGATTCTGTACAGAACGGATTGATTTGGGGGATTACCCCTCAGCTCTGAATCGGTAACTAGTGTAAATGGATCTGCCCAGTAGGAAGAACTGCAGCATGCTCCGAAGCGTTAGTTCACCTGCAGAGCAAAGCCAGGACACAGTCTGCTTTCTGCCGTGCCGTTGGGTTCCTGGCATGGCTGCTCGCACATGCAGAAGGATGTGTCCTGTGGAAAGTGCTTGTAATCATTTGTGGGTTTTTCTAAAATGCAGACATCAATAGCAAGAGCGCGTGATAAGTAATCTCTCTTCATTTTTATTAACATTTTTGCATTCTTCTCAAAGTGTTGACATAGTACACTATACCCTGGGGTGTTGCAAATGTCTGAATATTTAGGATGTGTAAAAGAACAAGAACATGTAATAATGTCTCTTCAGTCTGGGCAAACGGGTTAACTTGAGTGCATTGCTTTTATTGCTACAGTTTAATAAAATGAACTAAGATTCTAGTAATAGGAAACTCACTTGTATATACTATTTACTAAAACCTCTCTGACTGTAAAGAGTGAAAAATATATTAGCACTTGTGATCTTTATCATGAAGATGAAACACCTCTAGACTGGACATTACATGTATTTAATTCTAAATCTTGTTGGCATTTCTGTAGTCTGTGGTTGCTTGTCTCTGAGGCTGGAAGTCACAGTGCTGGGCACTGCGGTACTATCACCAGTATTATTCAATATATTCACCGGTGACTTGGATGGGGGAATAGAGTGTCAGCAAGTTTGCTGATGACAGCAAGCTGGAGGGAGTGGCTGAGACTGGAAGCTGTGCTGCCATCAGAGACCTGGACAGGCTGGAGAGCTGGGTGGGGAAAAAATTAATGAAATAGAATAAGGGCAAGTGTAGAGTCTTGAATCTGGGCAGGAACAACCCCAGGTTCCAGTATAAGTTGGGGAAGAACCTATTAGAGAGCAGCATAGGGGAAAGGGACCTGGGGGTCCTGGGGACAGCAGGGTGACCATGAGCCAGCACTGGGCCCTTGTGGCCAGGAAGCCAATGGTACCTGGGGTGGGTTAGAAGGGGGTGGTCAGTAGGTCAGAGAGGTTCTCCTGCCCCTCTGCTCTGCCCTGGGGAGACCACACCTGGAATATTGTGTCCAGCTGTGGCCCCTCAGTTCCAGCAGGACAGGGAACTGCTGGAGAGAGTCCAGCGCAGCCACCAAGATGCTGAAGGGAGTGGAGCATCTCCCGTGTGAGGAAAGGCTGAGGGAGCTGGGGCTCTGGAGCTGGACAAGAGGACACTGAGGGGGGACTCATTCCTGGGGATCAATATGGAAAGGGGGAGTGTCAGGAGGATGGAGCCAGGCTCTTCTGGTGACAACCAGTGACAGGACAAGGGGCAATGGGTGCAAACTGGAACACAGGAGGTTCCACTGAAAGATGAGAAGAAACTTGTTCCCGGTGAGGGTGTCAGAGCCTGGCCCAGGCTGTCCAGGGAGGTTGTGGAGTCTCCTTCTGTGCAGACATTCCAACCCGCCTGGACACCTTCCTGTGTAACCTCATCTGGGTGTTCCTGCTCCATGGGGGGATTGCACTGGATGAGCTTTCCAGGGCCCTTCCAACCCCTGACACTCTGGGATCCTGTGATCACACGCAACTGCGGCTCCAGGCGTTGCCACCGTTGTGAAATACCTTTGTACTGGAGAAAAAAAAATAAAAAACAAACACTGAAATAATCAGTGAAGGGTGTCCGGCAAGCATGTGTGTGATTTATTTAGTCTCCACTGGGTTTAAAATGTTTCCATTTCCTTTTAGGCCTGCTTTTCTAAAGCCCATCTGAAGAGACTAAATAATATCTGCCACCAGCAGCCCCCTGATCTTGGGGACGTCAGCGTGGGTAACGGGGTAGGGGGCAGAGCGGGGCGCTTGCAGCGCCGGCACCTGTCATAATGGGAGGAAATATATCTGCTTGGTTCGCAGTGCCATTTTTTCCTGACGGGTATACTAAGTAGGTCTCATTTCCTCATTAAAAGAAAAGTTAAAGAAGAAAACTGCTTTCTGCAAATCACGTCCTATCTCCATCCTCATTTGCTTAGCACAGATTTGAAGTTGCGGCGTGTGGTCCAGCTGACCTCCCTCCCCTCCCCGCCTTATTGACACTGATATTAGAACTATGGGAAAACTTCGACTGCTGGCAAAATGGGTGGAAAATCAAATGTTTAATGTTTTGCTTGAACATTTTGTGGTTTCTCCTGAAATTCTTTGTCTGAAACAAAGGATGTTCTTTGTTCTTTTTTTTGCGGGGGTTTGCTTTTTATTTGAAAAAAATATGCTATGTCATTGTGGATTGCAAAGTTTCTACAGAAATGGAAGAAGTTCTTTGCAAAATCTTTTTTTGTTTAAACTTGGAAAAGGCCAGATGCAAACCGCAAAAAGTTGCCTCTTCTGATGGTGAAAAATTGTTTGTTGGCAGATTCTTACAGATGCATTGAGAATCAAAATGTTAGTGATTTGGAAAAATCTCGAAATAGAGTAATTTCACATGACCCCCTCTTGGAAGCTTCTAAGCTTTGCATTCTTTTCTCCAGCGCAATTCCCACCGCTGAAGAAATACTTCAAAAACCAAGATTATGGATTCTTTTAAAAATGTCAGTCCTTGCTTTTTGGGTACTGTACTAGGTTGTGTTTATATATCTTAATCTCATCCTGATTTATAGATCAAAATGAAGCTTTCATGGATTTGTTTGGAGTCTGGAAAAGATGTGGACTGACCCACGGACACTTGTAGGCTGGGGTGCCCGGGCCATTCCAGCTGGATCTGGCTGCGTCGCGGTGGCCGCCCTGTGTTCGACACCCCCGCGGTGACCTGTCCCCAGCTGGGTGGCACTGCCAGCGCTCCCGGAACCTCCTCGCTGTTCGCAGGCCCAGGGAGCAGCGATGGGCGCAGGATGGGCTCTCCCGGCAGAGCTGCCCGGGGAAGGGGGTGTCTGCAGTCTTGGGGCAGCAAACAAGAGCAAATCCCTGGGAGGATGCGATGAGGGCGTGTCCAGTTCTGGGCCCCTCGGTTCCAGAAGGACAGGGAACTGAAAGATGAGGGTGGCAGAGCCTGGCCCAGGCTGCCCAGGGGGTTGTGGAGTCTCCTTCTGTGCAGACATTCCAACCCGCCTGGACACCTTCCTGTGTAACCTCATCTGGGTGTTCCTGCTCCATGGGGGGATTGCACTGGATGAGCTTGCCAGGGCCCTTCAACCCCTGACATTCTGGGATTCTGTGTGGCACTCTCAGCCCTGCACAGTGCCCAGGGCCTCTGAGCTCTGAGGGACTGTCTGAAGTGTGAAAAAATAGTGGTGTTGGGATGATGTGGGTGAAAGGACATTCTAGTCCTGTATCTTACTGTGATGCTGGCTTGTGCTCTTAAGTAGCTGCTGGTTGCTACTCTCAGAGTGTCCCTTTGTTATTTCAGAATCACTGAGACACTTAGTTGGCTGTTCATTAGCTGCTTTAGAGAAAAATAAGATTTGATTAATGATAATTTCAGCAAATTATAGCCTGTTGTACAAGCTGATGAAGTGAAGCAGTGGAGAGCGAGCTGTGACCTGCCCTTGCTGTGCAGCCTCACAGGCACCAGAGGGGTCACCGCCGTGAATCGGGACGGGGGAGCTCACTGTCATAGTGTCAGAGAATCATTTGGGTCAGAAAAGACCTTTAAGATCATTGAGTCCCATGTTAATGGGGTGAGGACCACAGAGCACTGTCCAGGGTGCAGTGGGGGTGATGTCTGTGCCTGCAAGTTGTGGATATAAACACAGCAAGAGAGGTGGCTGTTGGCCGTAATTCCTAACCTTTGAGATCACTTTTCTTCGTTTTTGTTAACTTTTTTGTAAGCAATCGCCATTATAACTGATCAAGATCAAATTTCTGAGCTGAGATCTTGAATTCATCATTGAAGAATGCATCTTTTTCTCTGAAATAGCCCTATACAGTGCCTTATTTCAAGTTTTACCTTGCACACTTGCTGATTTCAAACATAGCTGGTTTTAGTTAATTATGCAACGGGGAAGATGCAACTAGTGCCTTTGCTTTAGAATAAACTGGTTTATCCGAAGGTCTAGAGTTTGAAGAAGGGAAACGTCTGCAGATGGACTAAGCAATCACTAGAAATCCCACACAAGGTATTTGCGGGTATTACTCACAGGGCTAAGAATTTAACAAGCAGGTTCCTTACATGAAATTGTTTTACTGCCTTCTGGCTGAGAGAAAGTTCCCCCAGAGGTTTTCCATCTTCTGCCATCTTTGTGTCTTAGGTCGTTCCTTTGCCAAGACCCCTGACTGTTGCTCCCCTTTATTCTCTTTTAGGGCCCTTTCTTAGCTGTCACAGCAGCTACAGCTGCTCCCCCGCCTGGCTGGGAGAGCCACAGGAACCTCCCGTTTCTCCATGAAGTGGGGCTCCCTCAGCCCCCCTGTGCCATTGGATTTAGCGATGTTTGAGACACTGACAGTGTTACATCAGCATTACATGGAATTTGCTTTCAAGAAAGTTGAGGAATAGCACAACCATTGATGGTTTGCACTTGACCCCGTTTAAGACCTAAACATTCATGAAAAGCCTCCCCCAGGTCGGTGTTAATCCCCTGGGGTTTGGTGTGGTCGGGCTGGACGAGCAGCAGTGCCAGGACTCTGCGCCTTCTGCTCTGTGCCCTCACTGGCGTTTCGCAGCTTCACCCCTGGTTTAATTCTGCCCTGTGCAGAATTTGGAAAGAAAAGGTATTTCCTTCTTCTCTGAAGCGTAATCTCATCATTAAGCATGACGATGATTGGAAACGCAGAACAGAAACAGGTCAATAGCAACAGAAGAATATTAACAGAAGAATTAATGGAAGGAAGTTTAGAGGCTGTTTTGTGTGTGTAGCAGAAAGCTTTTTTCTGTTAGCAGAAGAAACAGAGATTGTTTCTCGCTCAGCTTTTGGCAGCACTGGAGAGGAGTGGATGGGAGCCTTGCAGCACACCCCGTTTAACATCTTCCTTGCCAGGGATCCCGGGCCAGATGCCCAGACTGCGCGGGGTGTCGCGGGGCCTCCCCAGCGCTCTCTGTGCAGGGCCGTGGTGGCGGCTGTGGGGACAGCGGTGTGCCCAGCACCGCGCTGTGGCCCTCGGCAAGGAGAGCTGGCTCCCTGTGCGGCGGGGCTGTGCTCCCCTCTGCGCTGGGCACCCCAGGGCTCCCAGCCTGGCCAGCGCCCCGTCCCAGGAGCCGGGGGGGTTGATGGTCCCGCTGGGGTGGAGGAGGCAGCCCCAGCACTGCCCTGGCCACAGCGGGGTCAGGCAGCCACAGGCTGGGCTTTGAAATGCGAGGCAGCTTCCTTAAGGCATCGCAGGGGGTAAAAAGTGCATTAACCATATCATAGGCACATGGTACTTCCCTGCTCAGATTACACTACAAAATCTGGGCAGTTCCTAAGATAGAGCTGGAAAAGGGGATTGGGGAGGGTGAGCAGCGCTTGGAGCAGAGCACAGCTGAGATGGCTGGGAACAAAAGGTGACAGGAGAACTGCCCGTGTCCGCGCTGCCGCGCACCCGCAGGTCAGCAGAAATCCTTCCGAACGGGACGTTTGTTGCACATTTTCTGGGAGAAGCGTAAAATAAGTTTGTTTGAGTGCTTGGCTTTGCTTTGTGCCTTGTGTTCTGCTGGTTGATTGTATCTGGCCGTGTTTCTCTTTGGATTTGTACTTTGCTTTCCACATTTGCTTTCTAACTGTTCATCAGGCTCCAAAGCTCTTGTTAAATATCTTCTGTTTGATACAGTTTAAAGACTTATGCAGATAGGGGCGGGTTTGCTTTGTTAGCTAAGACTGCTAAAGCTGTGTCTACTCTGCTTGTGGACAAAGCTTTCTGCAGTTCGGGGTTTTTTGCGAAACGCTCCATAAGCAACACATGTGTTTGTGCTATTAGTCAGATCTTCACAGGCTTCTTTTTATCTTCTCTTCAGCAGTGAACTTCTTACAAAACCAGTTATTTTTAATGCCGCTTCTGGCCTTTTGACTGGGAACGCAGAGAGCGTTTTACCTCACATACTGCAGCGAAAGTTAGGTTTGTTTTTGTTAATGTAAGTCAAGAAGTAGCGATGATTCAGTGTGACAGGCTGAATGTGAGCCATATGAGCCGAGCTGCACAAGCATAAAGGATGATTGTGCTGCAAAATATCTCCAAGTAATTTAGATTTTGACACACTTACCACTTCTCAAGTTGCATTTCCCCCTCCTCGCCGCTCCTGCCCTTCCCCCACTGTCCAGGATCTGATGTGATGGAAAAATATAGGCATTGTTGCTAGGGATGGTAATAGTTGGGCTGAAAGTGCTTTACTTCTGCACATTTTATTATAGCAGCGTGAGAGCTTCACAAAGAGATGATAATCATTGTATATGCTTCCATACGTAGTCTTAAGTAACTACTTTATGGGCTTGAATAGCTCGATTTTTAGATGATAGCTCTTGTCACTTTTAAGGCATTCAGGTGCCATCTCCCTATCGGTGGCACTCACAGGTTTTGAAATGCAGCGGTAGGTAGCGGTTTTGTGTTCGAGCCGTGCCAGCCCTGCCCTGAGCCGCTGCAGCAGGGCTCGCACGGCTCCCGGTGACACGAGCGGCGTGTCCCCAGCATCCGGAGACCCGGGCACGGCGCCACCAGCCCCGCTCCGCGGTGCAGCATTTTGTACTGCCATTTCTTTCCGATTAAGCACTATTGATTTCCTTGGTGCATGCTTTATTTTTCCGTTGTAACTTTATTTTTTTTTAGTCTGTGGTTTTTCTGTATGGATGGCAATTGAAGGCTGTTGTATTGTTATTCGAATGATGCATACTCATAGCAGGATTTTATGTCCAGCCTTTGTACTGATTAAACTTCTGCATGGATGTAGAAAGGAATAGCAGATGGCAGTTCATTTCTGGCTGGGGTTCCTACCAGTAGGTGAGTGTTGGATGTGTAGGGGCGTGAGAGCACAATATATTGGTGTAACATCTATAAAATAGAATGTATTTTAATGGCTCTTGAACCTGACGGTTGAATTTTGTTCTCTTAGGAAGTACAGCATAGAGGTACAACAGACACATAGCAGGGTAAATGAGAACAGAATTGGGTTTTTAAGTGAATCTGTTCTAAATCCTTGGCCCAGTCCAAGCAGGCTGCAGTTGATAGAAGGGACCCTGCTGACACTGGTGGAAGTGGGGACAAAGCCAGGCTTTAAGATGGTCTAGATTCTGGCACACCTTTGCTGTTTAATGTTGAGTGGGAAGTTTTTAAAGAAGCAAAGAAAAAAAAATACGTTGGATACTATTTTTAAGGCAAAATCCCAGAAAAATGTTTGTCTTCAGGTTCCAAATGATTCCTTGCTTCACTTGAACAATGAGCTATCCATTATATGGTCTTAATTTATGGAATGTTGAACAGTTTCTGGCATTACTGTGCCCCTGCGGGAAGACCAGATGGTACTTTTGAATGAGTTTTGCTATGGGATAAAATGTTCCAGGTCTTCAACAGATCATATCCATCTGTAAGAAAGGAATAGCATTTGTGTAAAGTGAACAGAGTAGAGTCAAACAACTCAAAACGCTCTCCTGAAGGAAGAACAGCACCTCGCGGCTGAGGTGGTTCTACGCATGTGGAAAGCTATTGTTTAACATTATTTTAAGAATGAACCTTAATTTTGGTTACACATTCCAAATGGGAGATCTTATCTATCAGGACTTGGAAGGCAGCGGTCAGTATATAACATAGTCAATATATACTGGCAATAGTTTGTGTGTAACAGGAGTATGTTACATTTATAATCAGATAGATTTGGGATGTCTTAATCTTGTCTCCACGCTGTAAAGTTCTTTTTTATTTGATTTATAGAGCTTTGGCTCTCTGAGAGTAGTGTGGAAGCAATGAAGACCCAGATCCTGATGGTCCTTATGTCGGTGTGTAACATAGCTGACTTTACGAACAGTGGAACATCTCCATTGTGATGCTCATCCTGCACCCTCCATAAAAACTAGCCCTATGAGTCAAACGGAGGGTTGGCAGAATTGTGAGAAGTTGCACCACTTTCCTTCTCTGTCCTTCTGAAGGACCTGGAACTGCTAGAATGGTGGAATCCATCACTTTTTAGAGCTCTGCTGGGATTCTTCCAGTTGGCCTCTTGGGGAATGATTGCTTTCTCTACGCTGGCCTCTGCACTTTTGTGGTCCACATATGGGGAATTAATATCCCTTTCAGTTTTTCTGTCTTAACAATTCTATAAATGTTGTTCATGTTCCCTGCGGTGTTCTTGTTTGCAAATTGAAAATCACAGGCTCTTCAGCTTTATCTACCTGAAAATAAGGTGATTAATTGTCTAAGGTCCCCGTATGGTGCATAAAGACAAGCTCACATCTAGGGAGCAATCCATCCATCCATCCATCCATCACCAGATTATCAGTGATATTAGTTGTCCTCACAAGTTTTAGGCACTTTGATCTCCACTGACTGTAGTGGCTTCACTTGTGAGGAGACTTGTAGTAAACTGAAGTTAAACTGAACCTGTGATCTTTAGAGAACTTAGACTCATGGTCACAGAATCATAGAATCACAGGTTGTCAGGGGTTGGAAGGGCCCTGGAAAGCTCATCCAGTGCAGTCCCCCCATGGAGCAGGAACACCCAGATGAGGTTACACAGGAAGGTGTCCAGGCGGGTTGGAATGTCTGCACAGAAGGAGACTCCACAACCCCCCTGGGCAGCCTGGGCCAGGCTCTGCCACCCTCACCCCCAACAAGTTTCTTCCCATATTTAAGTGGAACCTCTTGTGTTCCAGTTTGCACCCATTGCCCCTTGTCCTGTCACTGGTTGTCACCAGAAGAGCCTGGCTCCATCCTCCTGACACTCCCCCTTTCCATATTGATCCCCAGGAATGAGTCCCCCCTCAGTCTCCTCTTGTCCAGCTCCAGAGCCCCAGCTCCCTCAGCCTTTCCTCACACGGGAGATGCTCCACTCCCTGCAGCATCTTGGTGGCTGCGCTGGACTCTCTCCAGCAGTTCCCTGTCCTGCTGGAACTGAGGGGCCACAGCTGGACACAATATTCCAGGTGTGGTCTCCCCAGGGCAGAGCAGAGGGGCAGGAGAACCTCTCTGACCTACTGACCACCTCTTTGTTCTGTTCGTGGTCTTTGTACTTTGATCACTGTATCAGAAACTTTCAGAAGTGATTCTGCAAAGCTGTAATACCTTTATATATTTGGAAATCTGGTGCAAATTTTCCCTCTCCCAGCCTCCAAAATCAGCCAGCTGGCTGGGAATGTCTCGCTGGGCTGCCCACGTGTTTTAAGATTGTTCTGGGTGAGACAAGGTTGTGCCTCAGGAAGGGTCTCTGCTGGTGCCTCATTCTTCTTCTGTTGTATTAATGATTTCTTTCCTATTGTGTAAATAATCTTTACAGTTGTAGGATTTCTTCAACTGGAAAATAAAATAACTTCCTCACCTTCCAGGAGAAAAGTGACCAAAACATATGTATGTATTTTAGTGCACCAAGACCAAAACAAATGGTGGTCACTGGTCAATACCACCTTATTGGAGTGTCGTTCATTGTAATGAAAATCAGACTCAGTTTACTGTTTGGCTAGTGTGTTCAAAAAACCAAGATATCAGCAGAAAACACATATCCTTAGTATTTAAAGTATATGCACCTCTGTAAGGTAACATATAAAAAATATTCATCAACATTTTCTATTGGCGGGTGTACATGCATGTACTTAATGCAAAAATAGAGCTGTACTCAGTTGATTGCTCTGGATTCTCTCTCCAGCATAGAAGGAACATGTGGCTGTGGCCCAACAAGACAAGCAAATTTTACATCAATATTTTCATTTTGCCCAAAATTTTATATGAGAAGATGGGGCTAGCTTAATTTTTAGTGTATTCGGTAGGGTTTACTTTTATCTTATGAATGCTGGAGAAAGTCTAGTTGGTTTCTTCAGTAATAGGACCTGTTCTCTTTTGGGCAGCACTTGCAGTAAAATAACCATTTTGTTAGATATTTTAAAAAACATGGTATGCTCCTCATTAGAACAAAGTCAAATGTTTCAGTATTAGTGTTTCTGGATTGCCGAGATTTCTAAATTTGACCATTCTGCCTTTAGTTGCAAGTTATGGTGGGTTTACTTCTATTTGTTGATGATCGATAACTTAAAATATGATGAGTATGGGTTGCATATTTACACAGCAGACCATACTGGCTTTCTGTGGTAATAGAAAATGTAATTTATAACTTGCAAAGTAAACCAGACTTGCTCTTCTAATACCACTCTGGTTTGTCGGGTGAGTATGGTACAGAACCACAAATCATTATGAACACAAGAACTACAAACATGCATCAGAGGGCAGAAGTTGACTAAATGTACTTAGATATATAGAAAACTCTCTCTTTGTGATTGCAGGATATGTGAGCTGGAGATTCTGTGCAGTATGCAGAATAAAACCAGTGCTCCTATCCCCAGGAGATGATCCTCCAAGTTAAGGTTACATGTTGGACAATTTGGGTGTGCTCCAAACCTGTTGAAATGGGTGGAAGGAGTTCAGGATCCAGGGTTCCGCATGTGCAGCGGACAAAAGGGTTGTGTGTTACTGTCACCTTCCTTGGGGAGCAAAAACATGCCAGGGGAGTACAAGGAATATAATAGAATCACAGAATGGTTTGGGTTGGAAGGGACCTTAAAGATTTAGTTCCAACCCTGGAACCCTAGTGTCCAAACCCTGGTGTCCAAGCCCATGGCAGGGACACCTTCTGCTCAAAGGCTTGTCTAACCTGGTCTTGGACAGTCCCAGGGATGGGGCATCCACAGCTGCTCTGGGCAGCCTGGGCCAGGGCCTCACCACCCTGTGGATTCATATGTTTCTATATCTGCTTGTGTTGAAACCTTTCAGAAAGAATTAATACCATAATCAATATTTTGCTTTTACGAGTTTCAAAGTGACGGCCTCTAAATAGCTTTAAATCAATTTCAGGTTGGTTATAAATAATTTCGCTGCCCAGAAGAGAACAGGTCTCATAACTGAAGAGATGAGCCAAACTTCTCCCACCATTTAGTATGAAGCCTCCTCTGAAACACTTCTCTAATCTTCAGTAAATGGGGCAGCATTACTGGACTTGGCGTCTCTTGATGGATAAATGGGGCTCAAATCCAGATCGTCCCTGGCAGAGCCCTGAGTCTGTCTGTCCATCACCTTGAGCAAAACCTTCCCCAGCCTCACATCCAGCCTGGGAGGCGCAGGGTGGTTTGACTTCCCAAAACAGGGAGTCACGCAGCAACCCCCAGCTTCTCTGAGACAACTCCTGGAGGATCGGTGAGCAATGAGCACAGGGTGGGAGAAGGGAGGTGTTGCTTCTGTAGGTTACATCTGGTGTTATTGTTGTCGCTGAATGAGCGGCTCTGAGCTGGAATAGCAGAGCAGGCATCTTTTCACATTTTGGTATCCAACAAACCAAATTAATTCCATTATCTTTTACGGAAAGTTTGTGCAGGAGCAGTTTTGATGGATGGATTACATCTGCGGCTGCTGGCTGATTAGCAGCATGATAGATGGAGCTTTATTTACAGGGATTCGCTTTCATTCATGAGTAAAAATTGAAGGTTTCTTTCCAGCATGTTTTTTGCATTAAAACTTTTCAAAGTGCTCAACAAATGGTAGGCTTTGATTTCCGTTTGTTTAATGCCTGTGGTAATTAACATTTCTGTGAGAACATTTTAACCAAATGTTCTAGTTTCTCCTCCATTAAAATAATAATTTTTTGCTTTAGCTAAAGAATCTAATTGGTATATATAATAACCCTGATTTGGGATTTCTTTTGTCACCATATGAGAGGAAACTGTTCCTGAGGAGTGATCATTGTTGCTTTTTCTGGACTTCATTAATTGATAATTGGCAAGATGCCTCCTGGAGCATCCAGTCCATTCAGTACCGATGTGCTGTGTCTGCAGCCCATTGTCTCATGGCGTGGGCATGTATGCGAGGGCTGGAGTGAATCCCAGTTCCTCGTCTCCATGCCGCAGGAGAGCTGGGCAGATTCTCAAGCAGATCAATTAGCTGAGCAGTCTTCAGTGCAAAATCACAAGGCTGGATCCTTAACCCAGCCTTTGTGGAGCTGATTTCTAAACCCTGTCCCCTCCTTCATGGCTTGTGGAAAACCATAGGATTGGGAGATCAAGAAATGCAGCTGAGTGGTGGCAGAGCAAAGGAGGTGACTGTTCAGTGATACTGGTACCAGTTTCTATTGGGAGATGCACCCATCTTTCATCTTTTACAGCTCCATTCATCCTGTGTCTGTGGTTCCTGTGTGCAGGCTCAGGCTCAGACTGAGCTCTGGCTCAGAGGTCCTACCCGACCTGTCCTGCCGTGGAGCTTGAGGATGTCGGTTCAGGTCAGGCTTACTCCAGGTAAGCCTTGCAAGTAGAAGCCGTGGTCAGGACAGCTGTTTCATCTTGCGCTGCTCATTCTTGTCCCTCCCTTCTGTCAGGAAAGTACTCTGTTCAGGTTAGAGCACTCTCAGGATCACTGTCAATCGGGGATGGTTTCAGCAGTAAGAATGTGCTGAGGGCTGAAGATCTGAAAAATGAAAAGTTCTAAGAAACCTTACTGTAACCAAGAAAACACAATGCCAGTGACTCAAGATAGAGACATTTCCCTGAAGTGTGAGGTGGAGGTGAAGAGGACAGCAGTGATGCCTCCTGGTGAGACCACACCTGGAATATTGTGTCCAGTTGTGGCCCCTCAGTTCCAGCAGGACAGGGAACTGCTGGAGAGAGTCCAGCGCAGCCACCAAGATGCTGGAGGGAGTGGAGCATCTCCCGTGTGAGGAAAGGCTGAGGGAGCTGGGGCTCTGGAGCTGGACAAGAGGACACTGAGGGGGGACTCATTCCTGGGGATCAAGATGGAAAGGGGGAGTGTCAGGAGGATGGAGCCAGGCTCTTCTGGTGACAACCAGTGACAGGACAAGGGGCAATGGGTGCAAACTGGAACACAGGAGGTTCCACTGAAAGATGAGAAGAAACTTGTTCCCGGTGAGGGTGGCAGAGCCTGGCCCAGGCTGCCCAGGGGGGTTGTGGAGCCTCCTTCTGTGCAGACATTCCAACCCGCCTGGACACCTTCCTGTGTAACCTCATCTGGGTGTTCCTGCTCCATGGGGGGATTGCACTGGATGAGCTTTCCAGGGCCCTTCCAGCCCCTGACATGCTGGGATTTGTTGAGGAGCCGGAGCGCGGGCAGGACGGTGGGTGTGCAGAAGTTCCCGCTGTCGTGCGGGTCTCAGCAAGGTGCGTTCCACCGCCGGGAGAGCAGCAGATGTATTTTCTCAGCTGCGGAGCACAGGACAGCTAATGAAAGGAGCTGTTTTGTGTCTACAGTTGGTTACTGAAAGCACGTTTACTCTTGAGGGACAGATTTGGATCCTGTTGAGTCATAAAGGAAAAGAGTTTGATCTTGGGTCCTTCTGGGCATTTTGCTACATTGTGGAAAGTTATTGTGCATTTTGAGGGGAACATGTCAAGATTCACAGCCTACTCCTTGGGAAATTCTGATTGGAGACAGCAACTCTATGTGCTGCGGATCAAAAGGGGTCCATTGACAGCGTTTTGTGTAAAAGTCATGGGACAACTGTGAAAAATTAGTAAGAGGCTATAAAATGTTCACTGTACAATATGTGTTATTTTCACTTCATCAGCAGATAGAATTTTGCTGTTAATCACAACACTGGCAAGACCAGGACATATTTACTGGAAAATTATTTACTGCAAACTCGCTGTATTGACATTTTGTTTTGACACCAATTTGGAATTAATCGGCAGGCTGAAGCAAACCCCTCTGAGTTACTCTGGCGAGTCCCAACCTCCCGAGCTCTGAGGCTGAAGTTCAGGCGCTGGAGGAACTGCTGCTCCTCTGGCTGTGAGAACTTCTGCCTCGCAGGTAGAGACTGCTGCGGTTCCCTTCAGCGTTCCCTCCATGAAAACAATTGTTAATTATTTCCAAATTGGCACAGAGCGGTGCGCAGGGCAGGAAAGGCCACTTGCTAAGCTGTCAGTTAAACAGTAGGCTTTCTTTTGCCTAATTTGTATTTTAGGGTGGGGGAATTTTAATGAACTGTTCCAAAAGGGCAGCCTGAAGTAGGCAGGTAGTACCCAGGTGTGCGTCTCTGTGATGCCCGGGTGCTGCCACCAGCATGTTTCCCAACAACAGGAGAAGATGTGCATTCCTGATGCTGCGTAGGACACTGTGGTGCAGGCGGGACTCTTGCATCATAGAAAACTTGCTTTAAGAAACAAATCCAAAGCTGGAATCTGTTGCTTATGGAATGTTCTAACTAGCACTGTAGGAAACCGGGGGTTGGGGATCACAGAGGGAGTAGAAACGAGGTGCTCGGTGTTGTGTGCCGCTGCCCCTGGGGCTGCTGCTGGTTTTCGTTCCTTGGTGAGATTCAGCAGCAGCCCCGCAAATGTGTGAGCTCTGTGGGACACTGGGAAGGGGCAGGGGTGTCCTGGAGGAAGGTTTGGGAAAGAAAGGAGAAAAACATAATGCAGGGCTTTACAAGGATGCTTTTTAGGGAGCGTGGTTATGAAACTGTACAGGGATATAGTCTGCTTGAGTTACTTATTGTTTCCCACAAAAAAAGTATCTAAATAGTGGGGAGCACCGTGGAAAGTAGGGGCTGGTTTTGTCCTGAGGGGGTAATGGAGCAGTGCAGCTCTTCAAGTAAATGGGGAAAAATCATCTCCTTCACTCATCAGAGCAGCTCCCGGTATTGACAGAGTTCCCTGAGCCCAGGGCATCGCTGCGGGGCCGTCACCGGAGCTGTCACCGGAGCCGTGGGCCGCGTCTCCTGCGCTGCCCCACATGGCACGGCTGCGCCAGGGGCCATGGAGCTGGGGGACGTGCTTGGCCTGCCCGCTGCCAAGACAGCTCTCTCCGTGCAAATTAGTCCATAACTTATGAGCTCTGACAAGTTTTTGTTGGCTGTGCCCTGGGAAACGCTTTTGAATGGCTGCTGCTGAGTTTGCTTTAATCTTTTCCCAGATTTTTTTGGCTGTTGTGGAAATAGCTGGATTATTTAATTTTGGTTTTGGGGTGCATAGATAGTCACCTGAAACCTGGTGATGTAAGAGGGGAAAGAAAAAAAAAAGTACATCAATAGCAAACACGTTTATTTTTAGTGAAAATAAGGAGCTCGGCTCCTTCTTTAGCAGAGCAGCATCACCCTGGCCCTGCTGCGAGCACATGCTGAGCCTCCTGCGCCCTGCGCTGGCATTGCCCCGAGGGACACCGCATCCGTGCACGTTGTCACAGGCTCCGGGCACTGCACTGGCATTGTCCCGAGGGACACCGCATCCGTGCACGTTGTCACAGGCTCTGGGCACTGTGCTGGCATTGCCCCGAGGGACACCGTATCCGGGTGGGTTGTCACAGGCTCCGGGCACTGCGCTGGCATTGCCCCGAGGGACACCGTATCCGGGTGGGTTGTCACAGGCTCCTGGCACCGCACTGGCAAAGCCCCGAGGGACACCACGTCCGTGAGGGTTGTCACAGGCTCCAGGCACCACGCTTGCTGCGTTCCAGCCGCTCTCGTGCCCCCATTGTGCACAGCGCCTTTGCTGAGCTCCCCAGCGCCGGCTGCCAGAGCTGGGCCAGGAGCAGCTGTGGGCGCTGGGTGGGACGGGGTTTCTCTTCGCCTCCTTTCCCCCGGGTGAGTTGTTTCTCTCTCGCTCCTCTGCAGCTCCATCCTCCCCTGAGTCACTTTGGATCTGCTGCAGTGGCGACTCCCAATGACACACAATTCCGCTCTTCAGTGAGCCAAGTACCTGCCCTGTTATTTTGGGCTGGTCTGGGCAAAGGAGAGCGCTGACGTGCTAGATCCAAGACATAATTCTCCCCTCTTCTGCTCTGCTCCGTCATTCACTAGGAAAAAAGCTGCCTTCACTCTTCAGGACTTCAAAAATGGCTTCAAAAGCTGCACATTCTGGAAGAATACATCCCAGAGCTGCCTGCTTGCTCTTGCTAATGCTTGGCTACTTCAGCTGAAATACCTTGGGTGATGCTTTTCCATTACTGCAGCGTATCAGGTTCCCGTTTGGATCCGAGCGTGGGGAATGTCCTGGAGAGCGTCAGGAGCGTCTCTGCCCGGGGACGCTTCTGCTGGGAAGGGAGGTCTTGCCGGAGCCGCTGCTGGGAAACCGCGTGAGTTTTCATCCCTTGCTCCTTGTTTGTCCCGCTCTTGAGTTCTCTGTGAAGTAACGATCCTTCAGATTCCCAGATGTCCAGTTTTTAAGCTTTTCCTTGAAAATAGGGTTAACAGGTTTCTTATTGAAAATAAAGCTGAAGAAAACCGCCTGCAAAAACTATGACTTCTGAAAATGGGCTGATTTTGCCAAGAACTGGAGTGTTGACAACACTAAGTGACTAAGCACCTCGTGCTTTGCTTTTGATAAGAAAAAGCAGTTCATTGAATTTGGATTTACACTGAGGTTTGTCCTACCCCTCTCCTCTTTCTCCCCAACCCAGGTGCCCTGAATGAGAAGGCTGGCTGTACCTCATCTCAAATTTCCTCAATTAGCAGGCAGAAACGACTGGCTCTGTGCACTGCGTGTTGCATAAGAGCAGGGAAGGAAACCCCTCTCCGCTTTTCATTCATCTGGTGAGCAGCCCTTGGGTTCCCTGTGCTCGGGAGCCGGCCAGCGCGCTGAGATCCCGGCTTTCCCACCGAGAGGGTGCGAAGGGAAGAGCTAATCCCTGCCTGGCACGGCTCAGGGTCTTTTCTGGTTTTCATACAAGAAAGATCTCTCACAAATTTCCATTTTTCTCTTGTGTTTAAAAGGGATTGTTTTTTAATGGATATTTCCTTCCGTCCCCTCCCTTCTTCCTCCCTTAGTCTAAACTCTGACTGCAGCCATTGAAACGCTGCTGGCAGCGGAGCGGCGAGGGCTGGCTGGGGAGAGGTGCTCAAATACGCAGGCTGGCGAAACACCTCAGCCCTGGTGCTCGGTGAGGGTGTGCACGTGCGCTTTGGCCTCCTCCTGGGCTGTTTGCAATGCTTTCACCAACATGATACAGAGGAGATTCAACATCAGACCCGTGTTTGGTCACTGGTCACGTACAGCCTGAGCCTGCAGAGCCAGTTTGGACTGGGTGGCACTGGGGGACTGGGAGAGCTGTTCACAGCTGCTGTGTGGGTTATGAAGTTGCGTTGTGCGCAGGTGCCGAGTGCCGCTGCTGCATTTGCTTTCCCACAGCTCAGCGCGTGGCCAGACCTGTGTCTGTGTGTGTAGATCAGTGGCCGAGTGAGGTGCTGACCCCAGTGTCACCCAGGATGCTGCCAGGACATGGCACGGGGGGTCACAGTCCTCTGCCCCCTTCTGCTTTCACATCAGGCTTGCTGCTGGCTCTGCACACCGTTTGAAAGAACACGTATATCAAACCAGCTATGCTATTTTCACCGTCCTCAAAAAGGGCAATTTAGTGAGGAATTGAGAGGTAGTGTAAAGAATTGTTGTATCTAAACCTGTTTGCGGGGATCTGCAGCTGGTTAAGTCACATCTTCAAAGCTGGAAGTCAGTGGGTTCTCCTGCAGGTGTTGTCTTCTTATTCTGTTTATTGTTTCTTGTTTATAAATGGCTGCCTTCTCTTATTCCATCAACATTTGAAAGGATGCTCTTGATCCTGTAGCATCTCTTCCCCATGTGCACACCCTCTGCAGTTGTTCTGCCATCGCTGGGGCAACCTTTACATAGAAGGATGATGTTTGTGTGAAGCCTTTGAAGGAAAGTGCCTCTTGTCACCTCTGCTTACCTAGAATAAGCTTTCTGGTTCAGCACTGAAATGAAACCATCTGGAAAAAGAATCTCCCAATGAAATACTCCTCTTAATTTAAAGAAGTTGCGCATTTCAAATGTCTAGATCTTCTGCGGGAACACACTGGTTTCATCAACATTTTCAAGTAATAGAGCTGAACTGTTTTAATCAAGTCGACATTCTTCCTTTCAACTTTATGCTATGGCTTTGATTGAAGTAAGTCACTCAGAGTATATTGTTTTGCAAAAATGTCAGAATTTATAACTTTTTAGCCCCCAAATGCAATATTTTGAAATCCTGTTTTGTTCTCCCACTTCCCCTGCCGGGAGACGGGAGGATGGTGTTTTTCAGTCAGCTCTACTTATAATTTTGATGGTCGCTGTTGTCCCACGGATACTGGTTTCATCTGCAATGTGAAGCGTTTTCTTTTCCTTTTCCATGAAACTCTGTGCCTGCAGTTCATGTTCATTTGGACTCTTACTTTTTTTAAGCTGGTTTTCCGTAAGGTGTCTTGGCTTTGCCTTTCCTAGGAATTGTTTTTAAAGAAGGAACTGAGGTCTGCGGTCTGACCATCCTCTCTTTGCTGCTGATTTACCTCGTGTGTGTACTTCTGTTGACTTTGAGGGACTTAGTCCCAATCCAGACTGTTTGCCCTCCCTTGCATGGGCACTCGTGCTTTCTGGGGACATTCTGTGTGCACAGGACTGGCAACAGCTCCTTTAGCACTGGCCCAGTCCGACCCCATTAAAGCCAACAGGGTTAGTGCTGGAACCAAAGCAGAGCAGCATCTGCAGCACAGCGGGTTGGGAAGCTCCACAAAGGACAGAAATTGGAGCCTTCTGGGTCATCAAGCAGTGCATGAGGACTGGGGTGACACTGGGGTTGTCTTGCTGTAAAACTTTCAGCAGGAACCTTGAAAGACCTTTATTTTAGGCGTGCAGGGCTTAATTTGTTGTGACATCCCACCCAACTGAGCAGCGAAAGTCAATGACATTGATAAAGGGAGGGTGAAGGACAGAGTTGGGAGTAAAAAGAACTGATTCTCATTAAGGTGAAGCCCTTGGGTATTGTGTAAAAGGACATTAAAGAAAGCCTTAAAATAGTTAGTGGAAACAAGTTATTGCAACACTGTCTACTGGTATTAAACTTCCCTGTCCTCCAGAGATGGTGCATTTTTCCCTCTTGGTATAGACACTTTTATTTCACAGCTCCAGCTTTTGACGCTGTTACCAAGTAGTGAGCTGCTGTGTACAGAGCATCGTTCTGGTGCTGGGAGGATGCGGATGCAGGGCCAGCAGATGCAGGGGCAGCGGATCCAGGGGTGGCAGATGCAGGGGTAACGGATCCAGGGGCAGCAGCACGTGAGCCACATGGGCTGGCAGGAGCACACGCACTGTTTGGGGGGACACAATTTATCAGTGGGGCTCAGTGGTCTTGCCTGTGCGCTGCGCTCAATGCTGGTTTTCTCTGTGCCTGAAGTAGAGACTGTTTCTTTGATATTCAAGTTTATGGGGTGGGTGGGGAGAGCGGGGGGAGCGATGGGGAACAGATGGAGAAAGCAGAGGGAAAATGAAATGCTTTACGGGAATAAAAGGAGATACTTGTGTTGGAATCATTACACCAGAAACAAGGAGCCTCTGATGAAGGAAAGTGAGCCTGAGGACAGGGAAGGTTGTAGTGTTGTCAACAGAAAAAGGGTTTAGAAGGATTTTGGCCTTATCGCTTTGAGATTGGTAGTTTGAGAAACCAAATGTTGAGGGATGTGGGAATGATGAGAAAAGAAAGGGTGAAGAGGGAGTGTGACTGGGGGCTGAGCGGAAGGTGTGAGGGGTGGGAGCAGGGACGGGCTCGCTGGGGGACAGGGGCCACCAGCCCTGGGGCCTCGCCATGGGTGAGAGGCAAGGGACCAAGGAGAGGAGCAGGGAAAACGGGAGCTGAGCTCGACAAGCATCCAAACCCCTGGACAGAAAGGGGCTGCAGATGTGGAGGAGGTTGAGGGGAGGGCACTCAAGCACCTCCTTTCACAAAACCAGGGCTGTCCCATGAGAAACCTTCAGCTGGGCTTGAACTTCTGGCGTGTTAAGGTGTAAAGCATGACTGGCTTTCTGCTTCTTGCTTCAGGACATGAGGTAACGGGGGATTTCGTGTTGGGGCTTCAAGTTAATGCCTGAGAAGTGAGTGGTTGCTTTGGGAAGCCTGACTGTGCAAGCAGGGCAGGCAAACACCGTTCACAGGGCTGTCCTGTTCCCGTTGTCACTGGTACCTGCCGGGTTGTGCTGCCCCAGGACAGCAGCCGGTGACTGTTTGGATGATGGTGGGTGATGCACACAAGGTACAGAATCACAGACTGGTTGGGGTTGAAGGTACTCTGGAGATCACCCAATCCAACCCCTCTGCTAACACAGGGTCACCTGATTGTCCTTTCTGTGGCCCGTGGGTGCTGATGCCCAAGGCCACACTGTGCCCTGCCATTGTACAGGCAGAGGTGCCCAAACCTGGGGCTGGGACACCCTGAGAGCCCCTGTTGGGGTCCTGGGGCTCTCTGAGCCTGGAAACAGCAAGGGGCTGAGGGGACATGGCCAGGGCAGAGCTGTGTCCAGCTGCACCAGCACCCGGGGTCACCAAGGGCTTCCACGCACTGAAGCGTTGAAGCCAGGAGGTACAAAGGGCAGGGCATGGTGACAAAATCCTGCTGTGGGACCCTCACAGAAGAAGCTTGTCTTTAATTGCCTTCCCATTAATGATTTCCCAGCAAATGCTACGTCATCATTACAAATTTGGATTACCTGGAAAAGCTGCTCAAAGTAGGTAAATAAACAATCGCCAGGCTGGATTCTGAAAAATTAATTTCAGCACCACGTATTGAAAGTTCTCCCTCATACAAAATACCCTGTTTTTGAGAGCAGTTCTGCAGAAGTGATATTCTTCCCGGCCACTCTTACACTTTCTGACAATTTTATTTTGCCTTCAATGAGTATCCTCTAGCACACTCAACTAATATACTCAAATTACTGGCAGAAAAGCTACATTCGTAAGAGTTGTACCTCTGTACAGCGTGCTGAAGTAATTCCAGTTCCAGGGCAGAACTGTGGAAATTCTGAGCAGGGTTTGTCCGTATCTTATCAGAGCAGACACGATTTCCCGTGGCCTGGCCGCCTCCCCGCGCCGCCGGAGCAGCCTCCTCGAAGCCCGGCTTGAATGGGAGAGGTGATCTTTCTGAATGGGTTTTCTGGCAGGATTCCTGTTGCGTGTGTGGTTTATTGTTCTCAGTGATGTGACTACATATTCCCCCCCTACATAAATGTTTCAGGGTCTTTATTTTTTTTGGTGGTGGGAGGGGTTCCGGAAAAATAATCAGAGTGCTAATTCTATACAATTCTATAGGCAAACTTTTTTTTTGTTTTAGCTACTTTTCCATGTTGATCGTGTAGCTTTTTGAACATGCTTTAGATATAAAGGACACAACTTTCTTTTCCTCGATGCGTTTTAGCAAAGTGCTATTCTGCCACCTCATTTATGTATGTGTTCTGTTCAGAGTGTAGTAATTCACTATGCAGTAGTACCGGTGGTGTCAGAACTGAAAGAAGTGGTCCCGTGTCCTCGGCTGGTGTCACTGTCCCCGCAGTGGGGTCGGAGTCGGTCCCGTGGGCGCTGTGCTGTGCAGCCCCGCCAGCTCAGGATCCGGCCTCTGGTCTGTATTACAGGACCGCTAACATGCTGTTTAACCACACAGTAACCACAATATACAGACAAGTTCTATCTTAGCGCTGCTGGGGCAAGAAAATTACCATTAATGCAGAAGACTGAAGTGCGAAAGATTGCTAAGGGGGGGAAAGAGACGGAAAAAAATTCCTCCTCTTTGGAGTTAACATGTGTACAGATGAATTCTCACGTCTCAAGGCTATGTTTTGTCTAAGAAAGATCCTTAAGATTTGGGTCTTTGTAATTAAAGCATAAAGCATAATTATCTTCAGCTTACATCTGCAGAGGAAGAACTGTGTATTTACTTACTATCTGCCAAAAAATCTTTCTCTTTTTAGCTAGAAAGAATGATTAACAAAAAGGCATTGAAGTATAAAGGCGTTTTTGTTGAAATATGTATACATTTTGTGAACAGATTCAAAAGAGAAGACTCACAACCTTTTTTTCTCTCTTTTTCTTTCTTTCTCTTTCAAAATGGGTGTGAGGGGGAAGCATGCAACTCCAAACTTGGTCCCTACAATGCTTGGAAGACATGATGATTAATTTCGTACTTAGGTTTCCAGATGTTGGATTTTGTCCCAACGTTTAAAAACCTCTAATGTTTAACAGGATATGTGCTGGGTATGGTCTTTAACAGAGTTTTCTTTCATAACTCTAGGATCTGTGAGAAAAGGTAACTCGGGAACAACACTGCAGATCCGGAGCTGAACCTACAGCCTTCTAGGAAAACAAAACAACATTAAAGGTGCAAGTTTGGCCAGGAGCTGTGTTATTTGGGAAGGCCATGGGTAGGTGCCAGCGCTGGCAGCAGAGCTGCTGGACCGCCGTCCTGCTGGCGCTGCTGTGCGGCGGCGTGTCCCGCGCCCAGCGCGACTGCACGGGCGCCGAGTGCCGGCCCCTGGACAACTGCATCGAGGAGGTGCTGGAGCCGGGCGAGTGCTGCGCCACGTGCCTGCAGCACGGCTGCACCTGCGAGGGCTACCAGTACTACGACTGCGTCAACGTGGGCTTCGTCAACGGCAAAGTACCCGAAGGGCAGTCGTACTTCGTGGACTTCGGGAGCACCGAGTGCTCGTGCCCCAAGGGGGGAGGGAAGATCAGCTGCCAGTTCATGCTGTGCCCAGAGCTGCCCCCAAACTGCATCGACGCGGTGGTGCCGGCCGATGGGTGTCCTCAGTGCGGGAGGATCGGTTGCCTCCACGAGGGCCAGAAGTACGTGGCGGGGCACACCTTCCACATGCCGCCCTGCAAGGTTTGCCATTGCCCCAACGCCGGCGGCGAGCTGATGTGCTACCAGCTGCCAGACTGTAACGCGTTCGCCTTGAACACCGCGAGTCCCATAGATGCTGAGGACGGCGAAGCAGAGAGGCACTACGATGATCCCTACAGCTATGATCAGGAGGCGCCAGAAGGAGACAACACCCAGGTGGAGTCTCCAAAGAAATACAGGAGTTATTCATCCCACCTAGAGCAAGAGAGCATCAGCCAAGAGCAAAGCGAGGATTACGACTACCTGCCTGCCAGCATCCCTCCTTCAGCCTTGGCTCCGGCTGATCCGGACACCGAGGAAACGGCTGCGCCGCTCACCACGCCGGTGCCCAACGTCCCCGCGGAAGTTCGCAGTGCCACAGAAAGAAGCGAGCGAAAGAGGGTGCCCCGCACCACGGCAGCGTCCCTCCAGCAAACAACACGCAAGGAAGCACCAGTAACCACCAGTGCTCCTCCAGAGCACACAACGGCCACCACTGAGACACCCAAGCAACTGGAGGAGCTGGAGAGGAGACCAAAGGGGAAGCAAGGGGACAAAGAGAGGCCTGAGCAAGAAAGAGCCCTCCACTCTAAAATGAAAAAGCATGCCAGAAAAGAAGACCCAGGGAACAGCCTGCATCTGGACTTAAAAGAGGTGAACTTAACAGAGCCCAGTGGGTCAAAATCTTCCCAGGAGGTGCAGGAGGGAAACGCTTTCCCCAAGGTGAAGTTCAGCGCAACAACCTCTCCTCCGGTTGCTCTCAAGGAAGACCGCAGTCAGGCCTCCCAAAAGCAGTCCCAGACGCTTTATCGTTACCATCCCGAGGAAGACGGGGACCCCAACTCCATCCACGCTAACCCCAGGTTACCAGAAGGTAAGAACCACTGCCAGTGTAGATGTCTAGAGAACATTTATTCATAATAACATTGGTGAATATTGACTATTTTTTTCTTTTTACTGCTCCACATGGGCATGAAATCAATCCGGTTACCTCCTTTCATCCCTTTCAGAAGATGGTTTGTGTTTCATTTGACATAATAGATGCCATTTCACTATTGCCTGCCTTGCTTTGGTTTTGCAGATTGTGGATGTTGTTTTCAGGTATTTTAACTGTATTTCAGATGTTGATTTGTTAAACTCTGACCTTTTCCTTCCATGAATTGCTTTTAATTTCTAATGGAATGTTAGAGAAACGTCTTACTCTACACAGAAGGATTGAATTAGTTATCTGCTTGGGTCCTCCAGTTACCAAGTGAATGTAATCACATTTGTAGCTTTTGTCTTTTGCTGGAGAGGAAGCGAAACAGTTGTGCTTCTACTACGAAAATATTTACAGCACTTGTTGTAATATTTATCCTCTGGTTGAAAGGCTGTCTAAGCTCGTTAGTACAAGAACTTGATAGATACACTCAAATACCCCAGAGGACTAGTAGAGAGAAAAAGAACTGCCTCTTGCTTTGTGATTTTTGGGGGCTGGAAGTTTATGATGCTTATGATGAACTGTGGCAAGTGTACGTATTTCCTCTCTGCCTCCGGATTCCTCCTGACATCTGCAGTGAATGTTGATTATACACTTTATGCAATGCTCATTACTAGAATGAATGCAAACTTCATCGCCATAAATTAGCACGTGTATGGCTCATATTTCCAATTCATTTTTCATCAAATCAAGAGTAATATCTTCTTTTTTCAAGATGTGGCACAAAATGTTCTCATGAGGCTCAGATGTCTCATAATTGCAGTCTGAGCAGAGAATACTGATTGCTCCCTAGACAGCGATATTTCTTCCTGGGTTCTCCAGGTAGCCCTTAAACATCTTGAGCTGCCCCAGCCATCTACTGGAGACATTGAAGGGAGGCAGGAGGGGAGCAGATCTGAGCTGAGACTCTGGGGCCCAACACAAACAGCACCTGATGTGTCTTCACCAAACAAAACATGTACAAGGTCCGTGAATGGAGATGGCAGCGTTTTTTTTTCTGTCACTGCTGTTTTTATTGTAAACGTTGACCTCACAACTAGTGATAGCAGCTCTAATCTGAGTCAGACCTTGACTCTTGGTTTCACCAAAACAGTGCTCTAGAACCAGGCCTACCGAAGAACGTCACTGGTTGTAGGAGAGCAGCCGGGTTTGAACACAGGAAAGAGAAAATGTGAGCTGAGCGCACAGCCCATCCTGAGGGATGCTGTTCGCAACTTCAAAAGAGGTTTCATAGATAATAGTGTGCTCCAGGCCTTAACTCCGTGCTGCCTTCTCTTCACGGGTACCTGTTGTATTTTCCTTCTAGCTCCTTTTGTGGTGTGAAAGGTGAATCAGACAGGGGTGACTGGCCGCTTATCCTCGGGGAGCAGTGAGCGGATTCCAGCCTCGCAGTTTGTGTAGCCCGAGGAAGAGGATCTGCCCTTCACGCCTGCAGCTGCTCTGTGCAAATGCACGTGGTAGAACGGATCTGCCTACCAATGCCCCAGTTCAGCTGTAGTTAGACTTACACTGTGTAGTATTACCGTGCAGATTAAGTGCAAAGCTCTTCCCTTATATTTGTTGCCACTACCGCATAATCTGTACCGCACGATACATGGGTCCGAGTGGGGACTAAGACACAATAACCTGTTTTCTGACGTGACTTAAAACCAATTCATTAAAAGTTAAATTGCCTTTTTTTTTCCTCAAAAAGGAAAGATGGGAGAACCATCCTGAACTTTTCAAAGAGGGTGTTTAAGAAAGCCTATTGGTGTGGAAGTGTTTAGCAGCAGAGGTAACGACTCCATTTTAGAGTCTTCTCAGGTGATCTCCAGTCTGTGGTTCCCGGGGCCTGCTTGGCTGAGATGGGTCTGCTGGATTGTCACTCGTTTGGTTGCTTTAATTGATGCAGTTGTGACTCATACGAGTAGATCCATATGTTTCAAGTAATAAACCACATCCATCTTCTGTCGCGTTGGTGACTCCTGAACAGTGATAGAGGGCCAGTGAAGATATTAGTCAGACTTGAAAGAAAAATTAATTTTGCCTTCAGGTACAGAATGAAAACATAAATTTTGTACATGTATAACTATCTATGAAGTGGCATAATCTACTGGAATTGCCAAATAACTTATTTTCTACCCTCAGGAATCAGCAGCATGATGCGACTGCATCGATCCCCCTCATTTTCACAACCCGCCAGGTGGTTTTGCTGGGGATGGCCCCAGGACGGGGGTCAGCTCACTGAGGGATACATTTTTGTGACTATTGGGACATTCTAGCGTTTTGTTTTGTTTTTTAGTCTTTTTTTTTTTTTTTTTTCCATAGTTTACAAAAGTTTGGGAGGCTTCACAGCTTCACAGAAACATTTTGCTGCCACTACAAATTCAGCCCAAGTTAGATGGCTATTTTATTTGTTCTCCCTGTTAGCTGTGTACTGGCACCAAAACTCCGCTGTGGTTGGACCCCCAATGCCTTTGGTTAAAAACTTGGCATCATTACTTATGTTTTATGTATCTCACTTTGGTTATATATGTAGCTGAGCTTTCATCTCCCAAATCCCTGATGCCTCATATATAATCTAATGGTGGAAACAACATGCAGGACTTTGGTGCTCAGGAAAGGTTAATTTTGTGGTTTGATTCTCTTTCTGTTTTTGGTCATTGCTTTTCCCTGTGTTTCCGTACAACTGCGGGGCTGGTCCGTGCCACTGCTCTTTTCACCGGGGTGCGGGTGGGTCCCCAGCACCAGGACGGACATAATTCTGCACCCAAAACCCAGCTGGGGGTGGGCACAAGCATGTACAACGGGGTGTAATATTGCACTGCTTTAGCATCAGCCAGCTAAGATAATCTATTTCATGTCGTCACTCACGGACTGCAGTGAATTGCCATTTGGTTTGGGAATTTTTTCCCCTCTCCTTTTTCGGCTGCTCTGGCCCAGTCATTTTGCCAGTGAGGGTGCTGTGGCCAGCAGGCCCAGGGCAGTGACCGTCCCTGTGCTGGGACCTGGGGAGGCCCCACCTTGAATCCTGGGCTCGGCTTTGGGCCCCTCACGCCAAGAAAGGCCTTGAGGTGCTGGAGCGAGTTGAGAGAAGGGAACGGAGGTGGTGAGGGGCTGGAGCACAAGTGTGATGGAGCGGCTGAGGGACCTGGGCGGTTCAGCTGGAGAACAGGAGCTGAGGGGAGACCTTCTGATCTCTGAACTGCCTGAAAGGAGCTTGGAGCCAGGGGGGTCGGGCTCTGCTCCCCAGGAACAAGTGCCAGGAGCAGAGGAAACGGCCTCAAGTTGCGCCAGGGGAGGTTGAGGTTGGATCTGGGGAACAATTTCTTCCCCCAAGGGCTGTGGGGCATTGGAACAGGCTGCCCAGGGCAGTGCTGGAGTCACCAGCCCTGGAGGGTTGGACAGACAGACAGGAGGTTCTCAGGACATGGGGCAGTGCCAGAGTGAGGTTGTGGTTGGACTCCATGAGCCTGATGGTCTTTTCCAACCAAAATTATTCTGTCATTCAGGTGAAAACATCCACACCTGCCATAGTTCACAGTGATTTGCAAATGATTGCCTTATGTGAAGGTGACTTCAGTGACCGTGCTTGCAGGTATCCAACAGTATCGTTAATCTTGATGATCACATACAAGCATGACTTGCTCCTTTTAGTTAGGAACGTGGAGTTGAAACAAAGCCTATGAATTTTGTGTGTGATCCGAGCGGTGTAGGTTTTTTGTCAGGGAGGAGTGAGGGAATTAAACACTTGATGTCATTGTGTTTCTCTTGGTTTAGCGTGGCCAAAGGCTCCAGTGGGGTTACACTGAGCTGCACCACGGGAGACCAGGGGGTTTGAGCTGGAGTTGAAGTCTGAAGTGGAACTGAGCAAAGCGACTTACCTGGGACCTCCTGTGGGAACCCACAGGGCCAGTGTCCAACAAGGTGCTCCATTTAGAAGTTAAAAACTCCATTTCCTAATTTCCACCCCAAATCATTCATTTCTTAGAGAACTGCAAACCCTTGTTTCCACACAAGATTCTGTGATTCTATTCTATGAATCTCTGGGACACCAGCAGCTCTCACGGCCCCCGGGGAGGGTGCAGGTGCTGCTGCTGTCACAGAAATGGGCCCCGCTGCAAACCCACTGGTAAAACGGTGACTTGGGGAGCTGGTTCCTCCGTTTTTGGGGTGGGCAGCACAGTCGGCCCGGCGGGTCCTTCCCCACCTCTGCCCCGGCTCTCCGGCCCCTCTGCTCTGTGCAGCCCCAGCGCTCCCGACTGCGGAAACGTCTGCGTGCTGCTCCTCATACGTGCTGGGTATAGAGTAAAGAGCACCTTTCTTCAGCTACACACAGACCTGTTGAGGTGTCTGTGGCAAATGCTGATTACTCCATTCCTAAAGGAACTGTAAGTGTAAAGTAGAGGTAATTAATCAGCTGAGGAAGTGTAAATTAAGTACTTTCACCAAGGGAAGGGGTATGATTGATGCATGGAGACTATTCTCTTCACACAGTCTCTTTCCAAACATTGATCTTATCCTGTCACTTACTGCAAGAGCAGCAAACAGAGGGAGGTTTAATTTCTGTATTCCCTAAAAATGTCCTGAACACGGGGGGATGGAATAAAACATTTTTCAAGACCATCTTACTGTAAAGGTTTGTTGCGATTTCCCCAATTTTTTTATTATAATTATTATTTTTTGTTTCTTCCCCTTTCTCTGTGCTCTGCCAGTGGAGTGCTGTCTCTTGCATATATGCAACTCAGGTAGGAAACAGCCTCGTTGTGAATGTTTTCTGATTTGCATTCTGGTTTTGGCAGGCAATTTGTGTCTAGCTGGAGCCGCTGTGTTTCCGAATGGAGGTATTTTTCCACTTAAAACAATCACCACTTGTGGATGAGTTTATCATGGTCGTGTTTAGAGATAAGGATAATTGCTCTCCAACTGAAGTAAATTGCACCAAGTAAATATTTGCGAGCCGAGATCAGTGGATGTGAGAATGGCATTTATTGCATGGGAATCCTAATCAGGTTCTGGGAGGCTCCCGTGTAGCTTCTAAGGCGGTAATTGAGATTTCAGCCAACCCATCTGCTGCACGTTTGCTGATATTGGGGCTCATGAAGAAATACGACCCTGAATTTCTGCACTGAGGACCAAGAGGGACTGAGGTCCATGAAGCAGTGAGGGTTTCCGAGGCGTTCCCTGGGCACACCGACCTTTTGTCCCTTCTGTTGCCACCATAAAATGCACTGGAGTTGGGAGAATGCTGTGGATGGTGCGTCAGAAACGCAAACCGTGTTGGAAATTTCTTTGTATAATATTTTTTTGTATCAGGTGAAGCGTTCTTTCACATTTACTTGAATTACCTCAGGCTTAATCCAATGTTGTCTGCTTCGTCCCGGTTCTCTCCGCAGCAGGAAGAAATCAGCTTTGAGCCCTCCAACTAGGATAACTGAGAAGTAAAAATAAACCTCTGGAGAGTGGAGTGTGGGGACAAAAAGCCTCCAGGCCAGCAAGTGTGAATCAGCATGAATCACAGCTCCAGGTGACAGCGGCCATTGTCTCTTTGGTAGTTATAGTTCTGAGACAGCAAGATTATAGAGGAAGAATGCACGAGTGAGTCTAAGGCAGGCTCAGATACTTACAGAAAGAGGAAGACTAAAATAGTATAAAATTAAGAAGTGTTTTAAGAGAGAATTTCAAAATACATGGATCTGTTCTGCCAAAGCCAGCACTCATAGCGTGTCTGGTTTGGTGCTGGGCACTGCCAGCCGGCCCTGCGGACAGGGACGTGCTGGTTCAGGTTTGTGCTCGAGCCGAGCAGGGGGATAAGGCACAGCCAGGTCTGTCCCCTGCACGCTGTGTGTGGAAGGAAACCTGCCCAAGCTGCAGGAGTCACCACACTCGTGTTTCTCTGTCTTTTTATGTGTCTTCCTTCCAATATGTAAGAGCAGAAGTAGCAGCCAGGGTTGGACAGCAAGATGAAGGGAACAGTTTGTGCTGGGATGGGCCCTCTTGGCTCTTTCCTTTCTAACAAGACCAGTAATTTCAAGTGTTTGTACACTGAACATTGCTTGTGGCATGGATTTGTGGGCAAAGGGTGTGAGGGAAATGAAAACCTGCACCAACATGTAGGAGGACAGCCAGGCTGATCGTCTGCAGACACTGCAATAACCAGTAGCCAAAGGGATCACATCTCCAGATCCGGCCTTGCTTTCTGTTTCCAAAGCTCTTGCTTTCAGTGGATGCGACATTCAGCCTCTATCAAGCTCTCTGAATAGTCGCACTTGAGGAACTGGAGCAGGGATCTGCAGGGCTGACTGCTGGGTCAGGGCTGGGTTGGCGTTTGTCTCTCCATGATCTCTGGACGTGTTGCTGCGCGGCTGCTGCTCGTCTGGTTGTGTTTCAGGAGCTGCTGCTGGTTCTCCAGCTGGCTGGGTTCAGGGTGCCTCTCGGAGCTGTGAACTGAAATTTGGTGTGTTATTCTTTCTTTGCAAGAATTCCCTCTATGAGCCCAAGCCCTGGTCACCACAGAACTTCTTCCATTCATCATGTGCATCTGCTTGCTAAAATGGAGATACTAACTAAAGATCGTGAGCTCTTAGTTAATACTTTGTGTCAGGCTTCCATTTATGGCCATTTTAAGTGGCAGCTGTATATTGAACCAGGAGCTCTTTGTCTTTAGTTAGTGAAAATAGTTTAGAGGATCTTTTCTCAAAGATGTGAAGGTCTGTGAAGTGGTGCAAGCACAAGCCTGGGATACAGAATTACCTGTGCCAAGTTTCACTGCGCTTTACGAAAAACTGTGTGCATAACCTGTCAGAGTCTGGTGTATACAGACATGTAACAACTTACAGAAATGTTCAGGTCTTGACGTCTTTTCTTTTTAACCCCCCGTACCCGGCAATCTAGTAACTCGAGCTGTTAGAGAAGGTGGATTTCTGTCTTCCTCAGCTGCCCCTCAAATGAAGATACCAGCTCTTATAATGAAGCACACTTTGGGGTGATCTTATGGCTAAGGTTGCAACTCAGCATGGACTGTGGCGAGCAGGCCCGGAGTGCGGTACAAGGTGGGACAAACGTGCGTATTCCTTCAGATCTTGCTGGTCTTGCCATCATTAAATACTCTCTGAAGAGCAAGGTCTTTTTCCCCGCACCCAGTGTGATGATGTGGTGTTGCCAGATTTCCCATCCGCTGACGGTGCATTTTATATACCAAGTTCTTTTTGCTGCAGCAAAACGGGAACACTGAGCACAGGTTGGGGTTTTCAGATCTTCTTAACTTCATGGGACGTAGTTACCAAGACAGTTTCAATCTTATATTTTGAAATAATAAATTCAACTGGAGTAGAGCTTCCAAAATTTTTTGGGAAACCCATCCTGCATAATGCTTTGTAGAGGTAAATATCATTGTTTGTGAAGAGCTAGCTCCATCCATCATTTGCAACAGGAACAATTGATTTCAATTCTGAAATTAAAACATGCTGGAGACAAACTATAGAAATAATATAGGTGTTTTCTTGTACAAATTAGTTAACCACTTGAAAAGACAAGGCTGTTGGGATCCCCAGGTTTCTCAAGGGGACTGCATTTGCTGTGTATTTATAGTACATATCTGAGAGTATATGTTTTGTGTGCATGTACTTCTTCAGAAAACAGAATTTCAATGAGACTTCTTTGCAGTAGTGTTTGTAGTATTCTGATTGAACACTGAGGAATTAAAAACAACCCTGGATATAGCTCCTTGTTAGAGAAAGGCAAATATAAGTAGTAATTTCTGATCCAGATTTTGTGAGACAATAACCTTTTGAACAGTTTCAAATATGTAGGCCAAGTAAGTGCAGATTTCTAGCATATGCTTACTCATGGAAGGATCTGTAATTCTGTTACCCCAGGCCTCACAGTGAGCAATGTCTCTTACCTCTTAGGGATTATTAGGTAACAAGCCAGCAGTAATTGGAGTTTTATAAAGATCCTCTTGTGTGTGAGCAGGTTTTCTGTTTTATTGACCATTCCCTGTGTGTGCTGTGCCTGAGATGACCGACTCTCTTCCAAAGACACCAAAAAAATTCTGAACCTCCATCCCACAGCCCTGGTGGTGCTGGCGCTGAGCCAACGTCTGAGGGAGGGACAGGGGACAACAGTAATGGTGCTACCAGGACAATTTAGGACCAGCAAACCTCCACTGCACGTATTCCCCTTTCCTCCCTTGCCCAGGGAGCTGCGCTGTCCCCCCGCAGCCCCTCGTGTTTGCCCTGACAGGACACGTGGGGTGTTGGGGACTCGCCACCCACCTCGCGGTGATGGAACTGTGAGCAGTGATGTTACGGAACTGCTGGGTCTGTGATTGCTCCTCACACGTTGAGTTCCCGGGTTTTGCCCCATATACCAAAAAAGATGCAATTTAGAAAACCACATGGAACAATAATTCCTTCTCCCTCAATGCTATGAGCGCTGGTTGCTTTTGTGTTCCTTCTGTGAACCGCAGGGATGCTGATTGCATTCAAAAGGCCTCCGAGTTGTTTGACCTTAGTTTTGAATTACCAGGTACTAAAGTAAACGTTTATATCTCCAACAGCTCCGGGTTTAACACCTTTTAACATGAACGGGGAGGATTTGCATCAGTAACTTTTAAAAGATGTTATGGAAGTTGATGCTCTTGCGAGCTGTTGCTCTGTGTGTAATACACATCTTAAAAATAATGAAAATCATCAAATGAAACCTGGTGCCATTCACAGGGCAGGTTGTTGCTTGTGCCTCCCGTGCGGTGCGGCACAGATGGCAGGTTTGCGTGCAGCGCCGTGTGCCTTTCCCGTGGGGCTGTTTGAACTGGGCACAGCAGCGTGTCCCAGGGACATGTAAGGGAAGTGCTGTGGATAAGCTTTATTTTGTAAGAGGTCACTATGCAGGCTCTGGCACCCTCACCGGGAACAAGTTTCTTCTCAAATTTAAGTGGAACCTCCTGTGTTCCAGTTTGAACCCATTACCCCTCGTCCTATCACTGGTTGTCACCGAGAAGAGCCTGGCTCCATCCTCCTGACACTCCCCCTTTTTATACTTATAAATGGAAGATGTGCCTGTGGTGATGTCAGGAAAGTCAACAGGTTACCAAAACAAAATAACTGAAAAGGCAAGTAAGTGCTCAGCACAGGGTCATCACTGAGCACTACGGAAAAGGGACAGGAGTACCAGATGGGAAAAAATGGTATTTGCCGTGGATATGGGTTAGTGCTAGAGCAAGGTTATGATTGGACTCGATGATCCTGAAGGGTCCCTTCCAACCAAAATGATTCTATGATTCTAAATTTTAAGCCAACTTCATGCCATTTATCCAGGTCTGGGTAGGTCACTGGGCTGCTCTTGGTGTGTTTCCGCGGCAGCGTGTGCCGTGCGTGGCTGTGTCGGCGCCCGGCTCCTCCGGCCGCGCCTGGAGCAGGAGCAGGAGCTGGGGCGGACGGGAGCGGAGCTGGGGAGAAAATGAATGAGCTCTCGCAACAAGAACATCTGGCTGCGCTTCAGTTTCCTTTTCTTCTCACCTCTCACTATTTATACGTTAGTTTCTGTCTGGGTTTTGGAAGACATCGTATGTGCTACTTACTGGAATAATTTTCTGAGCACAAGTTAAATTGATTAATATTACAGACTTATACATCTTGTATGAGGTGAAGCACCGAAAGTCCTTCTTGTATTCATATTCTGATTGGGCCATTCTGCAGGGGCTTAGGAAACAATTATGTTTTGCTGTCAGTGGTTTGTAACACAGAATTCATTGTAGAATCATAGAATCATTTCAGTTGGAAGAGACACTCGGGATCATCGAGTCCAACCATAACCTAACCTAGCACTAAACCATGTCCCTTACACCCACCCAGCAGAGTTTGTTTCAGGCTTTCTACTGATGGCTGTTCCTCTCCAGTGCTGTAATAGACCCAGTTGTAATTCTTCAGCCACCTCTATAAAACATCTTGTTTATGGCCTGTAAGCGGCTGCAGATTAGTATAGTTTTCCTTCTTATCCAAGAATTCTTCCTCTGCAATGTGCATTAATTTTCCTTCTGTTAGAATAACCTTGCTAGTGGCTTTCACTTCCAGATTCAAAACTACCGCGTTCCAGCCACATAATCCTGTAAGAGAGTTATTCTGAGGAACTGTTTTCATTGAAGATAACATGTACTTAAGTAAAGTCTCACGTAGTAATGATAAAAGTTGGTAAGTGTTGTAACTCATGCCATTGAAATCAAAAGAAAAGTATGGTAGACATCAGTGAGAACTGGGTTTTATGTTGGAAAGTTATAGATGTTTCATTTCCATCAGCTTGGACTGGCTGCGGTCACAAGCAAACTGTATTTTGGTTGTATCTTTAAGAGAGGTGGAAGATAATTATGGGGACTTTCCAAAATCCTGTGCACTGGTCTCAGAATTCTGGAGTAATGCATTAAGCTAATGAATGTGCTTTACATATGTGTTTGAAATACAGACTTTTGCCTTGCTTGGCCCTGGGAGGCGATTGTCCTGAGCGCTCTGTGCTCGGCCCCGGGGACAAGAGGAGCAGGTCACTTCTGGAGTCAACCAGTTCCGTTTGCTTTTCATTGTGAATAGAATCATAGAATCGTAATGTCCTGAGTTGGAAGGGACCCGCGAGGATCATTGAGTCCAGCGACATTGCAGGTGGAACACTTCATCAGCATTGCTGATGGGATCTGGCCTTCATTAGGTCCCGTTAACATCCCTTTTTGGCATGCTGAACAGCTTTACGCAGCCTTGAAATCTGACCCTGCTATTTCAGAGAGTTTGCTCGTTGTTACTCACCTTATGAAGTTGGTAACATTTCTTGAGAAAAGACTTTGAAGGTCGAATCCTGTCCTGTCAATGCCGTATTAACCCCGTCAGTTCCCGTAAGGTACAAACTCATTTTAGCTGTGTCGCTTCCTCCTGGATTACTATAAAATGGTAAAGGACAACTGTTAAGCATTAGAAATTCTGAAAGTTAAATGCTGTCTGTAAGAAAGAATGCCTTACATTCCATGTGACCATGCAACAGTTGGTCTCACTTCACAAGGTTTTCTTTGCAGTCACAAAAAACCTATTTGTTTGTCTATTTTTTCAGTAAGACTCAAATTCCTCTCCCAGATCTCACAGTTAATTTGTAGGAAACGAATACCTCACAGACCATGCAATCATTATACAAATGCATTATTGTAGCCATTTGTCTTTTTGTTTGTGAATCGCACAAATTAAATGTCTGGGTAATGGATGTGTAGGGGATGCGGGTGACAGCACAACACGCTGCCGAGGGGCACAAATGAGCCCCCGTTCCGTGGCCGGCAGGGAAGGGCTCAATGCCTCCCGGTCCAGCATCCTGAACACAGTGCTTTAGAAACAGAGGACTGGTGTTGAGCGATGAATACGCTTCCCCCATCCGTGCCGGTTTAACAGCTGAGGTTCACGCTCCTCTGGTTCCAGCCTGATGCAGGAAAGTCCAGACTCCCCCAGGGAGTTAATCGTGCTCCTGACCACAAGTACCTGGGTTATGGTCAGTTTTGTAGATGAATCTGTCTTTCAGATGTTAGGGACAGACCAATTAATTGTTTTGCTCCTCTGAACCCAGAGTAATAACTATGTTAGTATGGGAGTCGTCCTTGTGTACTGCCTTCACACTAGGTCAGAATACTGCTGTTCTTGGAGCACGTCTTGGTTGCAATTGCAACACAGGTAGGTCCTGGAACTGGTGAAGAAATCTTCACAGTGCTTTATTGTTTTGTATTATTTAATGGCAAGAAACAAAACTCTTTAAATGCTGCAGGAATAAGGAATACATCCATTTGCTGGGAGGCCAGAGGACCACACTGCTGAAATGGTGATTGATTTTGTTCTCAGAGATAAACCTGCGAGGTTTTCTAAACCCAACTTGTTTGTTTTGGCTGGCTGTTTGCTGCCACCTTGCTGAGATTTTTCTTTTGCTGCTTGAATCTGCTCCAGACTCTTCAGAGCATGAAAATTGCCAAAGCTGATGACAAATAAGAAGGAGCAAGTGTTGGCGCGGTGGAAGGAGAACGTGAGTTCTCAACGGGTGTTAAGAGGGCCGACATTTGTGGTGTTGGAGGCTGTGGTGTGCTCTGCACCATGGGTACATCTGTGGATTCTCCCAGGAATGGAAAGCACGTTGTCTGCTTTAATGACCCATCTCCTCTCGGCTGCTCTGGTAGTGCTGGTGGTACAGCGCAGGTTTGTTCAGCAGAGCCACTCGTGGGACTGAAAATGTAAAGTTCAGGCTTTAGCTGTGCCCTGTCTTGATTTAATGAGGAGAAGACACTACCCGTGGGCTCCAGCGGAGCCGTTTGGGTGCTTGGCTGTGCGTGCAGATGCTGCACCCGCTCGTGTGGAAGTGCAGGCTGAGCTGTGGCAGAGAACACAAAGGTGGTGCTTGTTACAGGAGTTACACACAGAGAGCACGCGGGATGAATGTGTAAATACAGCCACTGCTGGGTACACATTGTGTGTGACTATCAGGTATCAAATGCCTTAAAAAGAGGTGCAGAGTAACTCCCAGCGCTGTGTGATAGGACTAGAAAATGCCTTTATCTTGCTTGCCCTCTTCTTTTCTTATTCCCTGATAGTTCCCAACTTGGTTCCCAACTCTCAAACTGCCGAACAACTTTTAAACACTTGTGTATACTTAAAAAAAACACCTAAAATACTAAAATACTTCCTAACGTTCTCTGAATCAGGCTGTCAAGCAGCTCTGCAGTCGTGATGACCAGTGCCACAATTTATGTACTTGAAAATAGAAGATTTATAAGCAGGAGTTTAAAAGTGGCAAAATTACTCCACAGTTTTGCGTGGTGCTGTAGGAATTCTTGCCAGCTTGATGTAAAGACTTTGCATATAGATGGAAAGTTTCTTGATCTCTCTTAAAAGTGCAGTGCCTTAAAGAGTCCCATAAATTGGGCAGCTGGAGATGGAGCCACATTGGACGGTGACACCAGTGACACAGGGAACCTTTGTTGGGTGGCTGAGTTGGGCCACAAACCTTGGAAAACCCTCAAAGTAGCGCAAAGTTGGTTTGCAAAACCAACACAACAGGGCAAATGTATTTCTGGCTGTAGCTGGATAACAAGAGCATGTAAAAAGACTTCACCTGGTTTCACACATAACTGCAACATTTCTCACAGCTCACACTTGCCTGGCTTTTTTTCCGTAACTGCCAGTCACGCAAATTGATTAATTTGACAAACTTCTGCCTTTCGTAGCAAGTCTTGTTCAGAACGAGGAAGAGTGAAGTTCTGTATGTGGTGAAGTTGCGTTGTGCCGCACATGCTTGTAAAGGAGACTCATAAACACTTCCCAGCACAGAATGTGTGCCTTGGACATCACCGACAAAACGAAGGGAGGAGTGCCAAATGCTACAACACGTTTCAAATAATCTGATATTTGAGGTTATTTGTAAGGTTCCATCTCCCGGAGTCCTGTGGCTGCCCCAAAAACATCACCTTGCATTTGAGAGATTTAAAAAAAAGGAGGAGAGCCGCATGTTCTTCCTTGAAGAGCTGAATCTCAAGAGTTTAAAAATAAACAAAATCTACCCCACCTTGTAAACAGACAGCGAAGCACAAGAATTCCAATGTGTCCCTGTTCCTGCTCAGGCCCACGGAGATGGGAGAGGGAGAACGGCCTTGCTGAGAAGTTCGGCAGACGGGAATGTCCAACTTTGTCACACGCCATGAGTGGGGGACGGGGTGGGCTTGGTATTTTTTTCTCTTTTCCTTTCCACCTGGAGGCGGCTAGATGGGAATGGTTTAAAATAGTATCGCAGTTGCCATAGATACTGCTCTAAATTGAAAATAGAGGTCTGGACCAGGCGTTCGGTCTGTCTGCCAAAGCAAAACTTGGCGCCGAGCGCTGAAACCCGAGTGGGTTTGGGGAGTCACGGCGCAGCTCGCGGTGCCGCGGGCGGCGATGCGGCCGCGCCGCCGAGGACGGGACGTGTTTGACGGCACCGAGCAGCCCCAGCAAGGGCTCACATGGGCCTGGAGACGCTGCAAAGGGAAAAATCCATCGTTCTTCAAACGTTTTCCTCCTTTTTGTTGCCCCAGGAGGCCTGTGGAGCTCGGAAAAATGCCATAGAATAATGCTTTCCTGGGATTGGGTTTGATTTTTATTTTTGAAATGTTACTGTGCAACAAAGCAGCAGCAAATTTAAAGTAGTTCAGCTGGATAAAAGCATCCTATAAGGTAAATTCAGTTTATTTGTCCCAGGAATGTGTGGCAAATGTGTATCTGATTACAGATAAGGCAACTAAGCCTTTCATCTTCTTTCAGTGAAAAAGAATCTGCAAATAAAGCGGAAAATGTTTTGGTGAAGTGTATGAAGGTCTTTTCAAGGATTTGGTTGTCACAAGTGAGCCCCCATGCAGCGAACTGGGAATGTTCCTCCCTGTCCCTCTGCTGTGTGGGTGGCACTGGGTGGATTGGGACCTTTTCAGCCGACTCTGGAAATCCCTCACTTGGAGATAAAAATCTGCCCTTGGAGATTTCTGGGTTCATCTGTCATTTTTCGATGGGGAGGCAGGTCGGTCCTGGTCTGGTGAGGGTGGTGGAGCTTGAGCCTGTCCTGAGAAGCACATACTTAACATCGTGTCATGTTTCCTCTCCAATTTCTGTCTCAGTAGGTGGTAGAGAATTAGTGCTTAATTACTTGCAGGCTGTGGACAACAACCAGCCCCCTTAAACTGTTTACATTTCTGGATAAGGCTGGAGCTGAATGTTATTTGTGGGTCAGCCTTTCTCAAAATCTATGGAACACTTTTTAGTGCTTGTTTATCTTTTGTACCGTATACTGGGAGAAATGTTTGTTCCCAAGAAGCTTTGGTCTATTAAAAAAAAGTCCATTCATCCATGTCTATATCACATTATGGATGATAAATCTGCTTTGTACCATTCAGCTCCCCAGCTTGTGAAGAGGCACAGTCTGTTGTTCAAGAGGCTTGTGCAATTGTGGGAGTTGATAACTGAGCAGAAAATCAGATCCAAGTCTTATAGGTGGAGCTGGAGTTCTAGACGTGGATGCAGGGAATAACATTTAGCAAACATCACTTGAATAAAACATTAATTTCCCATTAAAAAACATTATGTTGCTGTGATAATTGTTCCTGTTTTGAGTGATCCTCGTTTCCTGCGTGGCTCTGGTGACTCATCCCAGCAGAGATCTCATCCGTCCTGCCCTGCAGATGCTCTCAAGCTGTCTGTTCCCGTCTGACTCAGCTTCTGTATCACCAGCATCTTCCCTCCTTGCCATTGTGCTGTGAAATGTGCGCTTTGCTACGGGCATCATTCTCCTTCCAGCTTCTAAATGATCGGCATCACTGGCTACACCTTTAAATTTAACTCAAGTTTTAATGAAGGCGTAGGTTAAAAATTCACATTTGGTGTTTTCAGGTTGTCTCAAGTCTTGAATCTGCAGCTGAGAAGCTCAGATTGCAAAGATTTGTGCCTCCAGGTCCCGATCTCTGTCTACAATAGGAACAAGTCTTCCTTTCAGACTTTCTGCAAATGGTTTTGCCAGTGTAGTGAATTCCCAGTGTGATCTGTGCATCCTATAACTTCATCCGGGGGTTAACAGAGACGGGGGGTGTGTACGGAGTCCGTGCTTGTCAGAGATTCTGTCACTGAAGTTTATAGGTAAATATAAAGTTTTAAGAAAGGTAATGGGAGGTGCTGAGCACCAACCCCACAGGATTCACAGGAATCCCTGTTGAACATGCAGCTCAGGGCACTGCAGCTGTGCCTCCGCACAGAATGTTCCAGCACCTTTCCGTTCCGAGCCCTCCGGGCTGTGGTGTTGGGTCTGTATTTATTATTGGCAATTATTTAAGCTTCTTAGCTCATATTTGCATAAAGGTTTTCTCTCCATACTGAAACAGGCTGTAGTATTAAAAATTGCACGGGGACGATAGCTTTCACTCTGTGAGTGCTGATGGAAGGCGTTTTGGGACAGTGCCATGGTTCGCATGGCTCTTTAGATATAGCTGTCATTGGAGGTGGTTACCTCAGCTGTCAGTCTGCTGAGATTGCGTAAAGGTTTTAAATTATCTCCCCTTTGTATGGCCAAAAAATGATTCATTCCTCTTGCATATCGTATTACCTCAAGCTCTTGGTATTTATTATGCACACAATCAAAAAGTTAAGAGCCTGAGGCTCACAAAAATTTGTTTAGTAGCATTTAATGGCTATCCGCTAGTAATTTGACTCAACAGAATGAGAAGTTTATTGTTGAATTGTCTTTTAATGAGCAGATAAGCAGGTTTCTCTGTCACTCTAAAACTTTGGGTTGTCACTTCAGGGCTGGGATTTTACAAATGGAAGCTGTTCTCTCTTGCATGGGTAGCAGGCTGTTGTGGTGGTTGCTCTTGGCTTTCATGGAGCTTGGTTTTAAATACCCCCATTAGCTAAAAGAAGAATAAGAAACTTTCTCTTTTACTTCAGAGATATTTCTTTTACTGTATATTTGATAATCCTGCCAGTTACAAGGAGAAAATGAGCCTGTTTTTTCATAAAACGTGAAAAATTACATCATATTTTATTACATGGAGGGAGTGGGATTTGCACTGCACCAGCTCTGGTAAGTGAGGATTACCACTCTTAAGGGAAAAGTACCTTGATAAGATGGTTATATATATATATATATATATATATATATATATATATATATAAAAATAGTATTCTAGCTTGGATCCTACTTTAAAAAAAAATCCTTCTGCAAAGGTGATGAGTGATGGACCCATTTATTTATCTGAGGTGACAAAGGAAGGAAAAAGTCACCTGAGCAAGAGATCTGTATGAAATTAAGATGATCCCAGCCGTGCTGAACGTAATTGTATGGATGGGAACAATACCTCATGTTAGCAGCCAGGACTTCTTATGGCATTGAGAAGATTATCAAGATATGCATAAAGATTGATTATGGTGAGTTAGACTGCCAGGATTGAAATTTCTGGCCATACTGAAGGAAAGGTGTCCTCAGCTTGAAGTCATTCAAAGTAGTGTTAGGTCAGTCTGTCCTCAGAATTTAAATGAATAAAATAGTTGCTAAAAAAAGTGGATGCATTGCAATGGGGAAAAATGGTGAGAGGCTGAGTGTTTGTGGAGCTGTGATTGTACTTATAATCAATAGTCATTTTTAATTGCTCATTGTAGGTGTATCTTTATAAAATTTCAAATCACTTGCATTCTTCCAACAGATTTGGAAATGGCTGGTGCTGGATACATAGTTAATAAGCTCAGCTTGTAACTTGTACCACTGGACTGGGTTGTGAAAATATTCCATCAAGAGTTAAAGTTGAGTCTCTCTTTTTAGCAAATATCACTGGATGTCAAGCAAACATATCAAATTTAATAGACTTAAATATACGAAGTGTTTTGGAACTATTCCATGGAAACAGCGTTTAGAAAGTCTTACCTGCCCTGCTGTTCCTGTGCAAGTTGGATCTGTGTGTTGCTGGCAGAGAACTGGGCAATTTGGGCTCTTGCTGGTCTTGGGCTGTTTTTGTTGGGAGCCAGATGTTGACTCTTGGGAACAAATGTAACCGTCTGTGTTTAAATGCCAGTGTATTTTCCTCATTTGCAATGGTTTTTCACTTGCCAACCCCACTGTATGGAAGTTTGGAAAATAACTTCTTTTACTTACTGATTCTCAGTGACAATTTATGTTGTTAAGCTCTTTTTGTGTCATAGATGTAAGCTGATGTAAAGCCTGGAAAGCTGGAAGGGGCAAAACAGTTTCCCCTCTCCTAGGAAAGTAAGCAACTATAATATGGGAAAATGTGTAGAGAGGAAGAGAATGTGGGAAGCAAAATTGTATTTAGAAGGCTTCTTTTCATTCCTTTCAGTATTCAATATTACTTCCTCACTAAATAACTTCAATCCACAAATCAAGTGCATAGGGTTGCACTAATCATTACTTTAACAGAAGATGGTGTGGAAAAGCAATTAACTTTCAATAACAAATTGTTACACTACGCCAGGCAGTTTTGCTGTAAATGTAAGTCATCTTACTATCATTATGAACTCATGAAACTGTGAACTCAGGTTTCCATGTTCTCTCCAGTTCTTGGAATATTGTTCATTCGGTTATGGTGCTCGTCAGTTCATGTGCACACTGGAGATTAAGTCGTATAAAAGTCAGTGAACCGTGCACAGGAATAAAATAGTTTCCAATTGTACGAATTCAATGCAAATACCAAATGACTTTGATTTCATCCGTTGGCTTGAGGTGGCTGCACATGGGGCGGCGCAGCACAGGCCCGCCACTCGGGATGGGGGATCTATGGGGGATCTATGGGGAATGTCCTCCTCTCACACTTTCACACCTGCTGAGCTCCAGCTCAGCCAGCAGCACTTTGGATGCACTGAGCACTGGGCGCCCTGAGCCAAGGCAGAAGCTTTGCTGAGTCAGCGAGTTTATGTGCAAAAAGGTTTAAGGGTGACATAGGGCTGGGGACACATGTGGACTGAAGGAGCCGTGCGGTGGCCGGAGCATCAGGAATTGTGGAGGGGGAGAAGGAAAAAGGGTGAAGAAAAATAGGAGTAATACATGCAGGTAGCAAAGGGAGAAGTTGAAGGGACTCAGATGAAATCGTGTAGTGAAGCGGAGAAACATTTCAGGGTGAGAGCTGTGGGAAAGCAGCTGGACACAGATGCTTTTGCTTGGTGTCGTGGGGCTGTCGCTGCCGTGGTTACCGCTGCCTGCCCGGGTACCGGTGATTCATCCGGACAGTACCGAGCCCCCGAGGGTCACAGCCGTGGGCACAGCCGGGTGAGACGAGAACACCACAGAGAGTGGTCCTGGCCTGAAGCATCTGTATGGCACTTTGCTGTTGTTGAAAGCTGAATATTCGTATTGATATGAAAGGTTTTGTAACTAATTGCCTTGTGATACCAAGAGATTTTATATTGTCTTTTCCCAGATAGCTGATCTTTCATTAGAATGTGGTTGCAGTGCATTTGTTTAACTTCAGTTTTAAAACAAACAGCTCCTCCTAAAAAGCAGCCTTGCCAGTGGGCCTGCTGGGGGCCCTGCCCCTCGCCAAGGGAGCCCGGCTCGGGGCGATGCTTCTCCCAGCAGCTTTGGAGCTCCCCAGCACGGCAGCTTCAACCTCTGGTTGTGCTGCCGCTGCCAAAAAGCCTTTGCCCGTGTCCTGGTGCTGAGCATCACAGCCGCAGGGACAGCGTCAGGCCTCAGAAAGCTCAAAATGCATCCGAGGCACCTGCAGCTTGCGCTGGGTGGGTCAGAGCCTTCAGAGCGCTCCTGTGCTGGAAACAGGTACATTTTTCTTCACATTTTTATAAGGACTCACCTGTCTGATGTGATAGGAATTTCTGGGTTCCGTTTTGGTTGGCAGACGCTGTGCAGATACGTGCCGATACTCTGCTATAGTCACACACAGCCCATCTTCCTCCCCTCTTCCCCTTCTTTGCAGGTGCAGACAGTGGCAAAGCCTCCCCACAAGTCAGGTTTGGACCCTATATTTCCAAAGGTGTGTTAGAGGGGGACAGTTTTTCCCCTCTCACCCTGTGCAGCCCTTGTCCCCTGTGCAAGCTGGTGTCCTGCAGTGATCGGGAAGCAGCTGACAGTTAACCAAGAGTGTTTGTAGGTGGAGAACCAGCAAGCTCAAAGGTGAACCTCCGCCTCGAGTAAGAGAGTAAGACGCGTTCCTTACTGGGGAGGATCTGGCGGGTGCCGCTGCACCATTCCATGGTGTCCTGCACGTTGTTCCCTGTCCCCTTCCCATGTCTGGGTCGGTCTGTTGGTGATGGGGCGACAGGGGCTGCAAAGCGGCGCCGCAGCTTCTGGACCATGTAGAAAGGCAGCTGGTGCTGAGCACAGGAGCTCTTACTGGTGTCATTAGAAGGGACGTTATTCGGGAGTTCATGTCTGGTTTAATCTCTGAAGTTTTAAAACATTTGGGTTTTAGCACTCTAAGAGAGGATTTCCCCTCGTGTGAGTTAGTTGGGGTTTAAATGGGAATTAGTGGCTTTAATGTGCCTGGAGCATGGCGGAGGTAAGGGCGGTCCTGCCCGCATGAACCTTCTCCTTCCCTGCCTCCGGGATCCCATGTGGGATGTGTGGACGTGCTACTTGGTGGGTCGGATGCCTTTCTCAGGGAGAGAGGCTGTTTCGGAGGTCAATAGAATTGATGAGTAAAATGAGGAGAGGGAAATGAGGGGATTCCACTGGCACTTCACCGAGACCTGTGCTTTGCTTGTGAATGCTCCCTAGTGTTGTATTTTGCTTTTAAGGATCCATTCAACATCCCTTTGAGATTGCAGATAAAGCACAGAAAGGTTTTTATCTGGCAAATCCAAATAAAACCAAATCAGATCTCAAAAAGAAGTCAAAATTGTAAACTTGCTGGAGAGACCCAATATTCTGCACAGAGACTTGTTTTTCTGGAGTAGTTTGTGAAAGACCTATTTTGTGCTGATTTACCTTTGTGTACATAAATAACAAAATAAATTAGATTAAATCAGCTACAGAACTAAAAATCTGCATTACAGCCCCTTTTACAGAAGAATGTCAGTGTTTTTAAGTGTTTATAAGTAGTACAGCCAATGTGCAAAGATAGCACTAAGATATTTCTCCTCTTGGCCTGGGTCTGTTGAAGAACCAAGAGGGGGTGAGTTCATCTTTCACTTGTCTTTGCAGGGCTCTCTGACCTTATTTAAATAATCTGTTTGTCATGAGGTGTACTGAGGTGGGAGGAAGAAAAACACTGAATAAGATATTGGCCTAGTGATTTTGGTCTGTGTGCAGGATATAAATCTGTCCCTTTGATTCTGAGGGTGGAAATGCAGCGGGGTCGCCGGGACCCGGCTGAGGTGGTCACCACACGCTCCAGCCAGGGGTCAGGCTGTGGGGCCACCCCGCATCAATACAAACGGTGTAAACGGCGCTTATAAGAGTGTCTCAGGAGTCACCAGAACTGTGCGGTGTCTGTAGCTCTGCAGCGCAGAGCAGCTCTGCATGAAGCCATTACCTCATATGTGAAGATAAAATGTAGGCGTTATTGGGCTGCGAATGTATTTTTCCGTTCTCCAGAAGAAATGGGCAGGTCCCTTCTCATTGAAGGTGTGAGGATTGTGCTCATTTTCCTTAGAAATGAATAGGCCACTGAGAAGTTATTTTCTTTTTGCGGTTATGTTCGGACTTTTCTGGCTTTGAGTACGTAGACACATAGTTCCCTTCTGATGTGCTCCCCCAAGAGGTTTCGATCAGCACAAAGTGCTTTGTATGGATCTTATTATCAACAGCCCCCAGGACAGACTGAGACTGTACACCTGTCACTAGCTATTAGTGGGCTGACTTGGACTAGAAACCTGGATAAGAAATTTCAGAATTGAACCATCCTGATACTTTGATCTTTCAATTGTAATTTGGTCTTTAAACACAGAGCACTAAAACCACTTCCCGGTTCTGCTTTTCGGTTCCTTCTGTTCTCCATCATCTCCTCCCTTATCCAGCTTCTGTTTCCTCAGCCTGAGCAGGTGCTGTGTGTGAATGGACATGGCTTTATTGTTTTCCCAGATTGTGGCTGAATATTCAAAAAGAAAAAATGAGCAGTGGACTCTTCACTTATTTACACAGAAGTAATAAAAACCTGGTTTTTGGAAATACATTCATAAGTGGAATGTAAAGTTCTGCCTCTGTTAATATTTTCTTTCACTCTGTTTCAGATGTCTCCTGCAGTAATGAACTGTAATGAGCCTTTGTGGGAGACATGAAGAGACTCCTCCACCCTTCATTAGAATTTGCTGCCTTATCTCCAATGCTCCAAAACACATTTAAATCACAGAGCTGGAGCTTTTCACAAGTCAGTCCCTTTTCTCTCTCCTCATCTCTGGTTCCAAAGTAAAATATGTTCAGGAATGTAAATTCCTTTAAAATTGGCTGCAGTCTGTAGTTTCCAAGTAGGAAGTGTAGCCAGAGTCCATTGCAGGAGCTGGAATTCCAGCGAGATGTAAGTTGTGCCGGTGTGAGGTGCTGGTGTGGGGTGGTGGATCCAGCCCCAGTGCTGCACTGGGACCAGAGTCTCCTTCCCAGCTGTGGATGGAGTGCTTGGCCAAGCTGGACCAGGCGTCTGTCTTTCCACTCATGTTTGTGCTTGTTTTGAGTGGTTTATACATAAGAGCTTGAGCAGGAGCTATCTCCGCAGCTGACAAAAAGCGTAAAATGCTGAGATTGCTGAAGAAATAGTTTCTGTAGCGACAGATACAAGCTGCCAGCTATTGAAATGCTAATCTTTTCGCGACATCCTTATGATTATCTCATACTTTGTAGGAGACAGATGTTACTTGTTGAATGTTCCCCATAGGACGCACTGTCACACTCGGTCTCACTGCAGCTCGTATAGGACTCGAATCAGCAAAGGACTTCAGCATGTGCCTGATTTCATCAGTGCTGCTGAGCTGAGGAATTGCTTAAATATAAACATCTTCAAAGTTATTCTACATATTCAAGGGCTTTGTGCTTTAGTTTTTAGTAAAGGAGACCACAGGGCCTGTAGCTCCCATGGGCACTGGTTCAAACCCTCGCGATCTGGACCGGCTGGATCGATGGGCTGAGGCCAATTGTCTGAGGGTCAACAAGGGCAAGTGCCGGGTCCTACACTTGGGTCACAACAACCCCATGAACGCTGCAGGCTGGGGAAGAGCAGCTGGAAAGTACAGCCGAAAAGGCCCTGGGGGTGTTGGTGACCGCGGCTGAACATGAGCCCACGTGTGCCCAGATGGACAAGAGGCCACCAGCATCCTGGCTGGTACCAGCACTGGTGTGGCCAGCAGGCCCAGGGCAGTGACCGTCCCTGTGCTGGGACCTGTGGAGGCCAAACCTTGAATCCTGGGGGCAGTTTTGGGCCCCTCACGCCAAGAAAGGCCTTGAGGTGCTGGAGCGAGTGGAGAGAAGGGAACGGAGCTGGTGAGGGGCTGGAGCACAAGTGTGATGGGAGCGGCTGAGGGACCTGGGGGGTTCAGCTGGAGAACAGGAGCTGAGGGGAGACCTTCTGATCTCTGAACTGCCTGAAAGGAGCTTGGAGCCAGGGGGGTCGGGCTCTGCTCCCCAGGAACAAGCTCCAGGAGCAGAGGAAACGGCCTCAAGTTGCGCCAGGGGAGGTTGAGGTTGGATGTGGGGAACAATTTCTTCCCCAAAGGGCTGTGGGGCATTGGAACAGGCTGCCCAGGGCAGTGCTGGAGTCACCAGCCCTGGAGGGTTGGACAGATGGACATGAGGTTCTCAGGACATGGGACAGTGCCAGGGGTGGGTTATGGTTGGACTCCATGATCTTGATGGTCTTTTCCAACCAAAATTATTCTGTCATTCAGGTGAAAACATCCACTCCTGCCATAGTTCACAGTGATTTGCAAATGATTGCCTTATGTGAAGGTGACTTCAGTGACCGTGCTTGCAGGTATCCAACAGTATCGTTAATCTTGATGATCACATACAAGCATGACTTGCTCCTTTTAGTTAGGAACGTGGAGTTGAAACAAAGCCTATGAATTTTGTGTGTGATATGAGCAGTGTAGGTTTTTTGTCAGGGAGGAATGAGGGAATTAAACACTTGATGTCATTGTGTTTCTCTTGGTTTAGCGTGGCCAAAGGCTCCAGTGGGGTTACACTGAGCTGCACCACGGGAGACCAGGGGGTTTGAGCTGGAGTTGAAGTCTGAAGTGGAACTGAGCAAAGCGACTTACCCGGGACCTCCTGTGGGAACCCACAGGGCCAGTGTCCAACAAGGTGCTCCATTTAGAAGTTAAAAACTCCATTTCCTAATTTCCACCCCAAATCATTAATTTCTTAGAGAACTGCAAACCCTTGTTTCCAAACAGCTCTGGTTCTGACACATGCTGTGTGGCAAAAGAGAAATTTCCTGCTGGGCTCCCTCTGTTGGCTGCTAAATTCCCCTGAAACATTCTCTACATCATTATCAGCCCACCAAAATTAATATTTCCTCCCACATTTCTGAGGGATAAAAGGAAGTTTGTTTTGTTGCTGTAGACTAAAGCATCCCACCGAATTTCCTTTGCAAGAGCTTTTCTGGCACTGGGTGCATCCCGGAGCATTTAGACTCGGGGTTAGGGGATGAAGGCGGAACGTGGCCCATGGGCTCTTCCAGCCTCCTGTAATCCAGGAAGCGCCCTGGGCCGCAGTCATTAGCGCTGGAATTCTTGCACAAACACTGATTGCAGACCTTCATTTAAAAAAGCCAAAGGAAATGAGAGTGCTCTTCAGAACATCATAAAATAAATAAACAGTGTAGATTATGATTTTGAACCTGACAAAAGGATAGTGAGGAGTACATTAGGATACCCCAAAAAAGAAGAGCTGGAAGCCTAAAACAACTTTTCCGTTCTTTTTAAGCATCTCTATGCACTAGTTAGAAACTCAGTGAAACTTGAAGGTTTCCTTCCTCTGATGTTCAGAATTTTTTGGCCAACAGTCCTGAGCCCTGTCCAGCTGAGCGCAGGGCACATGTTTCCCCAGAGCACATCGGGCTGCTGGGGCTGCTGGCTGGTGCTGTGATGGCTGCTCTCACCTGTGCAAGGTGTGCAGGGCCCTGGGGCTGGTGCTGTGATGGGTGCTCTCACCTGTGCAAGGTGTGCAGGGCCCTGGGGCTGGTGCTGTGATGGGTGCTCTCACCTGTGCAAGGTGTGCAGGGCCCTGGGGCTGGTGCTGTGATGGGTGCTCTCACCTGTGCAAGGTGTGCAGGGCCCTGGGGCTGGTGCTGTGATGGGTGCTCTCACCTGTGCAAGGTGTGCAGGGCCATGGGGCTGGTGCTCAGTTGTTAACATCTCGCGTTCATGTCCTTCAAAACTTGTATTAGGAAACATTGCAGGGAAAATGAGCTGACACCAGCAGCTGGGGATGAGTCAGTGAGTGCATCTTCCCAGTTTGTTTCAGTAATGTTCTGAATATAGATGAGCTTTCAGTTCACAGTGAACAACTTCGCTGATGAATTTTACTGTGTTTCTGCTTTGCATGAATTGGTCATGAAGAGAAAGCAAATCTTGGCCTTGTTTTTTTTCCTCAAAAGGATTCAAAGTGTTTCTGTGAACAATTTCTGGCTGGGCTCTCCTAGGGTGCAGCCCCGGGTGCATATTTATTATCTGTGCTGATGCGCTTGTACCAATTGAAACAGATCAAGCACTGTTCTTCTGCTTGGGATTTTTTCTCAGTTATCAAAGTTGCAAAACTCAAATGCCTAAAAGCTCACAACTGCAACCTGAAAGTGAACTTGGGGGTTGGCTCCCCATGGCTATTCAGAACCAGTTCCCTCTCATGGGTTAGTTCTGCCAGGATGTGTGTCTAAACCTGTCATCCGTGCCCCTGTGAAGAAGATACGATTCAGATACAAGCGTACAATCCTCCTTTGTGACCTTACACAACAGCCCGGTTTCTACTGTGACTGGTATGAAAGCAAATTCTGTATTTAATTGGGTTGCCTGATTAAGGTGTGTCCAGCGTTCTTAAGCAATTGAACACCATAAAGGCACAGTAGCTTGGCTTGTCCTTGATCAGTGTTCCCCATCCAAAATAAAGACCTTTTTCACTACTACACTCTTAAATTTTGAAGTAGCAACATGTCTTGATGGATGGCTGTCCCTAGTATTGCAGTGTGGGGGTTTGAATAGTTACAAGGTGAAAGTAAGTAATTTTTTTCTGTAGATAAAGGCACAGGGGTAGGGGAAGCGCATAAGCTGAATTAAGGCCTTACACACACATCCTTTTGCCTCTTTGTTTGCTTTTATTTAAAAAAAATAAATATTATTTTGGTAATTTCATTATCATTACAACCTCAGCACAATCAGCTGAGAACATACTGAAAGTGCTCGGGTTACTAAATGCTTGAGTTGCAGCAGATTCAGGGATCCTGCCTAAATTTCCCAGGCGCTCGGACAGACAGTCCCTGGCTACATCCCCTGAGAAACACTTGAAGCTTAAGCAGGGCTGGTGGAATTGCCGGCTTTGGAGCAAGGAGCCTACCTCGCCACAAAAAGGAGCGCACAAAGAGCACGCTCTCCCCCAAGATAAAACCCTTTAGGCAGGAATCACAAGTGTAATCAGAACCAGGCTTTCCAAAGCCTCAGCTCTTTTGAAAGTTAATAGAATAAATATACTCGGTGCAATATCTGGGGAAGGGAAGTTGAGGAAAATGCAGCTGAGACTCTGCCGAAGGGCAAGGAACGTTGTGCCAACTTGAGTTAGAATTGGAGCCGATAGAAGGATGATGGTGAATGAGCTGTTTCACTTGAAACTCGCTGACAGAAGGATAGATCCAAACGAGCCCGTTTTTTTAAAGGCAGGAAGAGGAATTGCTTAGGGTTTTAGTTGGTGAAAAAGGTTAAAGAATTCATTTAGTTGGTTCCCCTCCCCCTTCTTTCAACCTGGAGCTAATAAAGGCTGCTGTCATGGAAACGTTAAAGACCAAACATCGGCTACATTATCTGACCTCTGGCGCAGGTAATACAAGTTTTGACTTACAAGGATTATCCAGAACTAAAGCCGGAGGGAATATAAGGTTGCTATTCATTCACACTTTGAAGAAAATCTGCCAAACAATCCTGGCTGGGGTTATGTTGATGTATGTCTCTATTGTACAGTGCAGAGTAAAATGAGAACATTCAGTTTGTTTTATCCAGTTTTTCTTTGTGCCTTTGGGCAGACACAACTCTCTATGTTTTGCCAAGCAAGCCAGCATAAGGAATTTATGAAAAAAAGAATAATGTAGGAAACAGAACGATTTCAGGTTGAAATGGAAAGCAGATGCCTCCCAAGGAGCGAAGGCAGCAGAGCAGAGCTGGTCCTGGCTGACGGGTGGGATGGGTTTCTAAAGAGATGCAGGTGACCTCGGGGGAAGCAGGAGAGCGTAGAAAAATGCTGTATGAAGTTTAAAGCGAAGGCAGGTTGCTGCGAGTGTGGTGGACGATGGGATGGCAAACTGAGGCCAGTCGGAATGGGAGAGGCGATGGAGAAGAGGACAGGAGCCTTAGGTACTGGACTGAAGCTGTGAGATGCGCGTTGAACTCTCGGCTCTGTCGGTATTTCTGCTGCTATCTTTTTTGTTATTTCCAATGAGAGGAGCCTAAAAGTCTAATGAGTGCCCGTGGATTGGCAGTGAGCTAAGGCAGGATTTAATTGTGGAAACGCTTGAGCACCGCTCTCATTTCAGTGAGAATGAGGGTCAAATACGCTCCTGAACACGGCGGAGCCTGCAGTAACCTGCACAGAGCAAACCCTGCGCTGATTTATCCAGGAGCAGGTCCTGAGCAAAGCTGAACCGGCCCCCATGACGCAAGTGCGACTGGGTTTGAAGCGAGAGCAGCTGGGCGGTCACCCTGCCCTCCCCTGGCTCTGCCAACACAAACGTTCTTCTCCTCTTCACCTTAACTCATTAAAATGTCTTCCTAGCCAGCTCAGATAAATCATGTTACACTGCACAACCAAATGGTGAAATTCAATGAGGGAATTTAATAAACCCTCTCAGACTGTTGATAAGATAAGAAATGACAAGCTATTAAGGAGTAATGCTACAGTACTTTTTTTTTTTCATTTATTAAAGCTTTAAATGATGAAGAGATTGGAGCAGAAAAAAGACCCACTGGAAACAGGTATTTTTATGTATTTGAAGAACTCCATCAAGTTAATCGTTGTTCTGTGAAGTTATTCTTCACTATTTGCCGTGATATATGGGATTTTGTTCTCAGGCAGGTATTTCATAAGGAAACACAATACGTTCTCCTATAGTGTGAGCAAGCAATTCTCGTGAAATGTATGTGCAGGGTGCATTGTAGGCTTAGATACCCCTTCCTTTAAAAGGAAAGATAGACATATATAAAACTATAAACATATTTTCAAGGTGCTTTTTGGGGTTTTTTATAAGGGAGCGGGGAACTAGACAGGAGTTCTGACTAGACAGGAAAAGCAGCACTCTGCTTTGATCCCTTCCTTGACCACGTGTGCTCATGGGACGCAATGGGAGCTGCTTTTGTGCTGCTCTAGTACCGTTTCTGTTCTTCCTCCACTCACCTCTGGTGGGTGAGGATGGTGGCAGCGGGTGAAACCAACCTGTCCCACTGGGTCGGCTTTCACACCGTGTAACGCTTGTCTCTTGAGGTGTGAAAGGGTTTATACCAGCCCACGTTGTGCAGTTGCTTTTTGCAGAATTGTAGCCTGAGAGTCCCGGTTTTCAGCTTCCCACGTGGCCGAGCAGTGAGACCCTCCAAATGAAGATGTGTCGTAGTGGAGCGCCTTGTGTCTTGAGGTTCCACATCAAAGTTAATCTGAATGCACAAACTCATTTCTTTCCAAGATCCTGCGTTGTTTGTTGGGTTTTAGTTCCCCTCCTACCTCAAAGAGAAAGTACTATAGGTTTGGGGAAGATAAATGATTTTTCTCAGGTACAGGAGCTGAAGAGCTCCAGAACAAGAGCTCAGGTATGGAGGTATGACCGTGGCCTCCTTTGCATGTGAGTGCCAATTTGGCAATTAACAGCTTAAATTAAAGCCAGCAGTGAAGAGATGGAGCTGTGTGGGGCTGACAACATCCCGCTGCCCCTGAATGCCAGTCTTACCTGTGACTCATGTTTCACCTGGATAGAGGTGCACTGACTTTCCCTGGCTAATAGGTAATCTTATTGGGGAATAATACCAGTTTTGAACTTAACCTACAGCTTAGATCAAATGGTTATATCCAAGCCCCTGCACTGCATCTCTCTATAGATAAAAATTACCATGTAAGAGTATTGGACTAGATGATCTTTTGAGGTCCCTTCCAATCCCTAACATTCTGTGATTCTGTGATCATGACTCCTATAATAATTTTAATAGAAAGGAAAGTAATTGTTTATTTTAACTGAATGAAATCTTGGTAGTGTCAAAGGCAATGGCCAAGGTTTAACCCATCACGTGCCACTGGTGGGTGGAAACCTGGATGGGTTGATGAGTGATGGTCAGTGCATCGGGAGGGAGCGCTCATGTCTGAGGGTTTGGCTGTGTGTTCTGCTTAGGCAAATAAACATTTACAACAGGAGAACGGTGCATAAAACGCGCCTCATAGCTCCGTCAGTGCATTTACCCCAAGAGTGGGTATTTGCACAACAGGAGATAGCAGTTGATTCAAATGTACCGCAGAACCGAAGTGAGAGTGGAAGCAAGCAATGAAATCAGAGGTGTGAAACCACATAAATGTTCTGAGTGGAAGTTCAGGTGAAGCTGAAATCAGTGAAACTTTACTGTCACAAAAAGTTCCGGCAAGAAATGGGAATATTTTATCCCGTCTTGACCAGTCATAGATCTGGCTGATGTTTTATCACTCTCACAATGTAATCTATGAACACTCAAGGGCAAAAAGGGAGGAGGGTTTTTGAAAATCCCTTTTTTTCTCCTGTCCTATTCTGACAAACTTATGGTTCACTGTGCGAGCGGGGGGAAATAATTTAGTAGCCTTTGACCATGTGTTTTCCTCAGTGTAATATTTGAGCTTCAGCTAAACTTTCCAAAATACACACACCGCCCGGAGCAGATTTCTCTGTCTGCAAGATGAGCTGCGTGGATGTCGTGTGGCCCTGGAAAACCCAGCCAGGTCTGGACCCGGTGCTGGGACAACGTGACCTGTTAAACCACAGCCAGGGAAGAGTTAAAATTCTCAGGAGGGGAAAAGGTTTCTCTAAATAATTGCATTACATTCTCCATGTCTCTAAAAGACAATACACGAACTTTTGAGATGAGGCCAAAATGTACTTAAGCTCATATCTTCAGAGTGATGTAGAGTGATAATTGTGGGAGATAAGTTGCTAAATTGAAAACAAGTGAGGAGACTTGATGATGTTTTATAGTACAGCTTGAAATAAACTACATTTTTTTCCTAGTGAGGAAATTAATAAATAGCAAATTATCTGTTCACAGGTGTCTTATGAAGTATCAAGGGCACACACAGTGTAACAAATATTCAGGATTATGGTGTTCTCAGACACAATTACTTTATTTTTTATGAGCAGATGCAAATCTAATTCTCAATCTGTTAATATCATGAGAGCCTCAAATAAACAGAGCTCTGTTTGAATGTATCAGTATTTCACAATCTATAGTCTCCATCCAGCATAGAAGCTGTGTGATCTTCAGTCTTGTGTATGTATCTTGTTGTGTATATTTGCACGTGCTAATGTGTAATCAAAATATCCTAAATCCACACAAATGACTGTTAATCCTATTATGAATTATTCAGTTTTTCTAATTCGTGATTGAGATAAAATGCAGTAGTTTGTTCATTTTATTATAAGTGCATTCTAGATTTAAAAATTCATAAGCTCGTAACAAAAGGCAATATATCTTGTAGATATGACTGTTTAATGATGTGGCACTTCAGTACAGCAATCTGATACTGAGTCTTTAGTGAGGAACGAGTAGTTCATTTTTATTTGAATTATAAATCATGTAGATTACTGCAATACACATTAGTAGATTCTGATGTATTCTTGTGTTTTAAACCTAGCAATACTGTAGCAACAGATGTGTTTCAGCATGTGGTAAAATGAACGGGGTTTCCACCAAGGGAATACATTAAAACTATGTTGAAAAACTGTGTTATAGCAATGATTTGTTACTATCTGGTACCAGGTGTATTTCCTGCCTAGTTTAACTGTGTATATCCTCCCTCTCATGTCATATAGCAACTCTTACATGTCATACAGCTTTCAAGACTCAGTTGTATTTGTAACATGGTTAATACACCGCATAAATGAGAGCGTTGCCTGGCCTGAAGTCCAGCTGTGGTTGTTCTGATGCCACATGTCCCGTGTGTGAGCAGGAATGGCATTGGGCATGGAACCCTCTGCAGTGGGGCTGCTTGGGGTTGTTTCTCCCCAAAGCCTTAAAGAAAATGAGATAAAATGTACAAAAGTTATGGGAGGAGCGGGGGCCATCCTTACTTTCCTTTCCTCCTTTCCTTCTTACTTTCCTTTCCTCTTTTCCGCCTTTCCTCCTTCGTTTCCTCCTTCGTTTCCTCCTTCGTTTCCTCCTTCCTTTCCTCCTTCCTTTCCTCCTTCCTTTCCTCCTTCCTTTCCTCCTTCCTTTCCCACCTCTTTTTCCTTCCTGTTAGATACAGTTTCTTAAAGTCACTTTCTCATGTGCAGACATTTCATGATCACAAGCCCCATATTTTGCGTGTGTTTAATTTTTCTAGTTGCTTTTTATAAAGCAAGCCACGCTGGTGATGAGAACTTTCCAGTTTCCAAAATGTTACCGTTAATTTAGGAGATAATATTACAAGCATAAAGGAATAGTCTTCTGCTGAGGAGGTTTGTAGTGTTTGTGTAAGTGCCAATATTTTCTAACATTGAAGATCACAATTCACTTCAACTGCTTACCCTTGATATCCACTGACTACTTAGCTCTCCAAGACACTTTATAAAGTTCTAGCCTTGTTTGAAACATAGAATAAGTGCTGTAAAGACTGCTAGCCTGGGCTGGCTTTGTCTCCTCTGCATTGTGCAGCGTGGGTACCCAGATGTTTTGAGTTGTAGCTGTTTCTAAAAATGTCTCGCTCAAGTGTTACAATTTTGCAAAGAAAAATTATTTGGCTTGATACCATATACCGAATGCAGACAAAAGAAAGGGTTGTGTTAACTTTTTCACGGCTGGAGAAGCTGCCATCTCAGTTGAGCTGGGCTGACGGCAGAGCCTCGGGTCAGCCGCAGTGCCATTCCCGACAGATCCAGCACGCTCAGGGCCGGTCCAGCAGCGACAGGCTTCCACATGTTGAGTTGTGTTGAGTTTTGCACCTTCAGCAACGGCATTTCTCCTAAAATCCCTGTAGAGAAAGAGGTTCCTCACGCTCCTGGTGTAAGCAGAACTGATTCAGGAGGGATTTATCTCAAAAGTGACTGGGGGATCTTGAAAATCCATCGTTCTGCAGCGTTGGGTTGCTGGATGTTGGTCAGGGAGTGATACCCAAGGAGCTACCCAAGCTCCATTGCCCCCACACATCTCCTACAACTCTGTTTGGGGTGGGTTTGTCTTGTTTCTTGTTAATGGTAACACCAAACCATGTCAGAGACTGGCCCAGAAGGATGAATAAAATGCACAAAGTGTTTCTTATATCCATAGAAATGGTTTTGAAAGGAACTGGAGCACTTCTGATGAGCCAATGGAGCAGGTGCCGCTTCAGCTCCTCAGCCCAGGACCATGGACTCTTGTGGAGAACAAGGAGCCTTGTGGTCTGATAGACCATCTTGATTCTGTGTATTGACATGAATATCAGTACTGCGAAATCACAGCTCCCAAGCAGTTGTAATGCACCTCATGTCGCTCTAACATACATCTCTTAATCACTTTCTTACCCGGTATCTGTGTAACTGTTCCCAAAGCCGACAGCTCCTGCTGTGGCCCCATTAGCTGGTCCACTCATGAGTAGAGCCCATCCATGGCGTGAGCGGGTGCAGGAGGGACCTTCCCAAATGTCTCTGCTCAGTCTGATGTGACCCAAGTCTGTTGTATACTGTCCATGTAGCATATTGCAAATCTGCTAGGTTAAGTCATATTTCACTGTGACTTGAAAATTTACATCTTAGTGCCCGTGTTTTACGTCAGCTCATTAGCAGAGTCAGAGTTACGTTTCTCAAACCTTTTTTGTTACGATTTTAAACTAGCTGAACCGTCAAGTTCAGCCATAGGACACTGCAGGTATATGTACCCCAGGCAATTCTGGGGAGTGAAATTTCTCCATTGGTCTTATGGAAACAATTTCTTAATGCTATGTATGCCAAACCTACTAGAAACACCCTTGCAAAATGCTAAGACCTTTAAGGGACTGTGACAAGAAATGTGCTTCAGTTTGTTGTTATTCACCAGTGAAACTTCGTATTTATAATTTGGTATAAGAGAACTGCTGCCACTTGCGTGTGCCATAGGCCAAGCTTGTGTTTTGTTTGTTGTGAGCTTTGTTTGGACACCTTCATGCTGCCCAGCTGGTGGTGCAAAGGCACTGTATTGACTTATTAAACTTGCATTGAGTGGCCAAGCATGATTTTTCAGGTTTTTGTTCAGAGATGTCAAAGGTGGAGTTGTCTTCAAATCAGTTATGTCTTTTATTGTATTTAAAACTCTGATTTGCTTCTGCTGTTCCTCCCTAAAAGACATTATTAGGTGTCAAGATACTGCAGGTATTAGTTGCCTCTTTCTTTTGCATGTAACTGAATGAAATGTGGAAAGGAAAAAAGAAAAAAAATTAAGAAAAAGCTGAACTATTGTTATTTTAAAGATCTTCTCAATTAAGAAAACAGAGCTAAATCCAGCCCATTCCATACAAAACATTCTGGGTGTGTGTTTTCTACAGGTTCCACAAAGGAATTGATTGAGAGCTGCTGTGGAGCTGGACAACAGTGGGCTATAGACAACGGGGAGTGCACAGAAATCCCTGTAAGTGGAATGGATGGTGATATTTGCAGGTACGTAAGGCAAAACCAAGCATTTTAACTTAACATAGAGAGCAGCCCTTTAGAAGAAATGAAACGATTGCACAATTCGTGCGATGTTCAGGACACTGGGAACCGTTTCATTCATTGTATGAATTGCTGGTAGACTGGCAATATGTCTTGCCAAATTTGAAAGAAGGATTTCCCCCTCCCTTTCCCCAAAGTCTGATCTAAACAAAAGCCTTTTAAGGTTTCTTTTCCTCTCCCATGTGGGCAGAGCACAAATTTTTGTTTTCCAGTTTTGTGTGCATCTGTGGAGCAGCAGATAAATAGAAAGGCAGAGTAGCTAAATGTGTTTGTCTTCCACTTGGCAAGTGCTAAATGCAGTGATTATCCGTCTCGTTAAACGATGTGTTTATTGTCCGATATGAATGGCTGCGGGTTCTGACGCCCGTGTCAGCGGCATCTGGGCTGAGTGAGGGTGCCAGGTCCAAACCGCACAGCAAAAGAAGAATGGGTGCAGGGTGACAGGGACCATGACGCTCCCTGCCATTCACCCCCCCAGTCTGAAACAGAGGGAGGCATGAAGGCAAAGTTCTCTGGTGCTACATAAGATAGATAGATTTCTCTAAGAGTAATCCCAGCATTTTCAGCATTAAAAAAGTTTGCGGTCATCATTTTTATCCAGGGTAGTATCATCGCACCATTCTGAAATTACTGGGAGATTAAAATCTAGCCCCTATTGGGATCTGGCATGACATAACCAACTGTCTGCCAACTGTCTGTGAACTAAAGACAGATTAAAAAATTCCAGCCTTGGCCTAAGTAGGTGCAAATCCAGTATGTTAATGAGTTGCACCTGCACATCTGAGGCTGGGTTTAGATGAAAAAGCCAGATCCTAAATGTATCAGTCCCTGTGAATCTGTTGGGATTTGGAAGCAAAAGACATCAGGAGTTCAGCTGGTTTACTTACAAAATTTCAGTTGTGTCCCTGTTTTGAAGATTTTAAACCACCTGTAAATATTCCACATAAATAAGATGTTTCATGTAACAAAGCATTCGAACTCAAACCTCGAAAGCTCAGACAAAACTGTCCTGCTGGCACTGGAGCTGTGCCCGTGTGCCGCGCTGGTCACCGTGCGGGTCCAGCACCATCCTGCACCGTCACCATCCGGCGTGCACGCACCCACCAACGCGACTCGGGATCTAAAGGGTTCAAAAAGTAGAAGATAGATACTAATTCTAAAAATTAGTTACCATTCTGCCAGGATAGTTGTCTATACATCTTGGGTTTGACAAGCGACCATGAGTGCACTGAGGGATTGATTTTTCCAGCTGAAGCAAACAAGTGATGCCTCCCCCGTGTCTGCCGAGGCCGAGGCTGTTTCTATAGAGATTGCGTGTTGAGGTGTCTGGTGTTTCCAAATGCCATTTTGGGGTTTTCAAGTGGCAAAAACTTAAATGTTAAAGCTACTTATTGATGTATCTTGATGTCTCTGGACATTTTATATTAGTGCACCAACGCATTGCACCTTTGTGTAATGACCAGCACCACTAATGGCAGGATGGGAACCCTATTAATAGAGATGGTCACGGTCAGGGTGAGCATCAGAAGTGCCCAGGGGAGGGTTTGTGCAGAGCTTGGCTGCAGACAGACAGTGGGGAGTGATGTGTGAAACATGATGTCCCCCCTTGGAGCAGATGTAACGCCTGGGGCATGATGATGCTTTTTTGGTCTGCCCAAGGGTTATATGCAAAACCCCACCACAGTTCAGTATAAATTTTCCCATTTCTCCAGCTCTCATAAATGTCATACAGCGAAACAAGTTGTGCTTATCTGAAGTCTTTTTTAAGTGTGATTTGTTTGTTCCCTTGGATGGTACAAACAGTGGTTTGGTTAAGAATCAATAGCAAGTTACCTGGAAATGACTGCTGCAACAGAGGAGTCTGCTGCAGCTGGGGCCACCTAAAAGAGATCGTGTGTAGTAATTACACGAATGGACTTGAAATAAAGCAAGTTACAGGAAAGCCTTAGACAGTCAACTGATAGATGCAAAAATACTCCCCGAGCTTGTGCCACTGGCTGTGTCAGGAATAGGATGTTAGGCTAGATGAAATCTCATCTGACCCAGTGTAGCAGTTCTTATCTCCTAATTGGAATGTTTTTATCGTAGCAGAGCAATGTTTATCTGGTGGCATTGACATCAGCTGTACCAGTGTGAATCCGGCTTTCTGCTGACACTGTGTCCCCATTAGACTCACATCAGTTTGATCACATTGACGTCATTTCACTGATCTTAACCTGTTAACTCTCTCCCTAAAGCAAAAATGTTCTGAATCTTCTTCGAACCGACAACTCATGTGCTCTCCTAAGAGGAGGTTTGTGAAGAAGAAACAAGAGAATGTGGTTAATGCTGTTCCCAATTCATTTGCTGCTAATAGAGTAGCTGAAGCTGAGCTGTGCTGATATACTTGAAGAAATACTAAAATTAAAAATGGCCAGTGATACTCCAGATAATGCTGTTTCTACTATGTATTTCATACACCAAAGGAATTTCTCTCAGCTAAATGTCACATTTCGGAAGAAGATGAATCTATGGAGATTTCGGTGTTTTAATACAGTAAACACTTTGCACATATAAAAATGCTTCTAGCAGCATTTTGTAAGTTCTACAAATGATAATGACTTCCAGATAGTTGTGGGTGGTTTTTTTTGTTTTTTTTTTTAATTAAAGTTTGGATGTCTTATGTAAGCAGCAACAGTTAAGCTACTGACACTTGAATCTGTTTGGGCAATAACTATTCATTGCTCAAAAAATTCTCCAGGTGGCAATTATACTGGATTAGAAAACTAACTTCCTAGAAAGCGAAGCACATGGAGGTGGTAAATCCCCTTCCTGTAATCACACTGCTTCCTGCTGACGCCTCTCCTGTGCCATCCAGCATAAAAATATTACTATAAAGCTGACACAACAGGCCATTGGTATCAGGAAAGTGGCCAAGTGGCTGTGACTAGCTGGGTTCTACTGGAAAAAGAGACATCCCTTTCCTTCACATATGTATATATATATATATATTTTAATGGAAGCATTAGGATGAAAGCTGTGAATTGGAAATACATTTTTCTCATAGAATAAAAGGTTTTGTTTCCCCGGACAACTGTATTTTCTTGCAGTAATAACAGCATCTCACTGACAAAAGTTGTTTGCTTGCAAATAATTCAGTTGGAGGAGAATTGCTTTGCTGTGGGGCACTGGCTGTTAAGATGCATCGACGTCCCGCTCGTTGAGCCGGGCACCCCGTGACAACACGTCAGCAAAATGTAGTGAGACATCAAGGTTGTTCTTGGAAACAAAAAAACTGTGCTTAATTCCTTCATGCCACCAAATCTGTCCAGCACAGAAGTTCATCCTTACTCAGAACATAATGTATGATTTCTTCTGAGTTCTAACGTGTTAATCCATGTCACATACACCCAATCTACAGGTCATAACCCCTGCAGGAGAATTCCTGTGGCCGCAGGTCCCAGCGCTCCCCTTGCCCCATCACGGGGCTGTCTCTGTCCCAGGACTCCCAGTAAAACAAGTCAAATGGGACAGGGCAACAAGTGAAGCCAAACAGACAACCTGATTTTGTCTGCCCTTTTGTATATGAATGGAAGAAGTAGACACGGCTTTGAAGGGGCAGGGGGGAAATCTAATATAGACTTGAAAATAGTAGGGAGGAGTATTTTATTATTTCAATAAACATCCAGTAAATTTCATTTAGAAATTTGCCATTTAGGTTTTTAACCTGTTTCATTTCAACCTCTAGTGAATATTGTTGAAATGTTTGATTTGAAGAACTATATATAGGAAATGTTTGTACACAGTGGTCAAGTCCCCCATAGCTTTCTAATTGATGACTAGAGTCAGAGGAAGGCTGAAGTTCTGGGTTACAATCTGCAGGGCTATAGAGTGTGTAGAGGGTTTTGTGATGTGCCGCACTCCTCACATCCCATCCAGAGCTTCAGCCCTCTGCTTGGTGAAGAAATAAGTGCATACAGCTGCGTTTCCCTTTTCCTACTTATCAGAGAACAAGGTTTCCATCCTGGTGGGCAGCAGGGTGAGCATGAACCAGCACTGGGCCCTTGTGGCCAGGAAGGCCAATGGTACCTGGGGTGGGTTAGAAGGGGGTGGTCAGTAGGTCAGAGAGGTTCTCCTGCCCCTCTGCTCTGCCCTGGGGAGACCACACCTGGAATCTTGTGTCCAGTTGTGGCCCCTCAGTTCCAGCAGGACAGGGAACTGCTGGAGAGAGTCCAGCGCAGCCACCAAGATGCTGAAGGGAGTGGAGCATCTCCCGTGTGAGGAAAGGCTGAGGGAGCTGGGGCTCTGGAGCTGGACAAGAGGAGACTGAGGGGGGACTCATTCCTGGGGATCAATATGGAAAGGGGGAGTGTCAGGAGGATGGAGCCAGGCTCTTCTGGTGACAACCAGTGACAGGACAAGGGGCAATGGGTGCAAACTGGAACACAGGAGGTTCCACTTAAAGACGAGAAGAAACTTGTTCCTGGTGAGGGTGGCAGAGCCTGGCCCAGGCTGCCCAGGGAGGTTGTGGAGTCTCCTTCTGTGCAGACATTCCAACCCGCCTGGACACCTTCCTGTGTAACCTCATCTGGGTGTTCCTGCTCCATGGGGGGATTGCACTGGATGAGCTTTCCAGGTCCCTTCCAACCCCTGACATCCGGGCATTCTGTGATTTTCTCTTTCTGAAGCCTTCTGAAGACTTCTGAGAAGCAAAACATAGCGAAGAGGGACTATTTCACAAATACAGATGAGCTGTAAGGGATATCGCTGGCCACGCTTTCAGAGATGGTGACCTGAACACGAGACTTCTCGAGCATTCATCAGTGCATGTTCTATATTACACTAATGTTGGTGCCCATGTCAAAGAGAGCTCCAATCTGCGGGCGGCGTTGTGAAGCCAGCAGCTCGGGGTGCTGCTGTGTGTGTGACCGCTGTCCGCTCTTGCAGGGTGGCACAGAAGCAGTGCTGCGTGTCGGCCGTGCGGGAGAACAGCTGCCTGGCCGGCGTGGTGGCCGCCAAGGAGGGCGACGTGTGCGGGCCGGACGAGAGCGATCCCTGCGGGGGCTCAGCCTATAAGGTACGGTGCTCTGATGCTTCCGTAGGTTTTGTCGCGAATATGAGGTGTTCTCCTTTCCTACGTTTAGCAGTAATTTCTTTATGCGTTATTGTGGAGCACAGAAAATCAGAGCTGTGGGAATGCGGCAGGGAAATTACACTGCGCTTAAGGTTTCAATTGCCTGGTGATGCAGCGCCTTTTAAAACTTCACAGTAATGTTGTTTTGAATTATTTCCATCTCCCTTTTTAAGATGTAACTTGCTGTATTACTTCTACCTCCTCACTTTGGAAATAGCTGAAAAGACCATTTAGGTTTTTATATCTATGTTGTGGAAGAATTTACAAAATGATAGGGCAAAACTTAAATTAAGATACAACGTGAAACCCATTACTGAAGAGTTTTCTTGGCTGCGGTGTTGAATTGCAGCCTCATTTCTCAGTTAAACAAAAGGATGGACGAGAGGAGCAAGCATTGTAGATGGTGATGGAAGCATTTGTTCATAAGTAAAGGCAGACTGTTAACAAATGGTTCAAATCACAAATCACGAGCCACAGCCTCAGCTTGTATAAATGAGATATGCTTTATGAGAATCAGTGGAGCCAAACCAATTTAAACGAGTTTGAAGATTCAGCATCTTGCTCGCTCGCTTGTCTTGTTTTTAGCAGAAGGGTGCATTCCAGAATTCATTTCCCTCTGATAATAATTTACATAGCTATATCTAAGCTTAAGTGCAGCTTCCCTTGTCTCAGCAAGAACCTGATGAGTTCTGTGTGTTCTTATACATCGGTGACGCTTGCAGATAATTGTTCACTGGAAAAGCAGAATACATGGACGTCTACTGTGGAGTTTAAAGTTCAATTAGCTATGCCAAATTGTCATTTTCAGAGCTATTAATTATGTAGGTCTGGAGTCTGCTATTAGAATTAAAGGAGAATTTGTGCATTTGTGAGCAGACACTGATACTTCTGAAGCATGACAGAATGATTATACTTACGTTTTCACCGTGGGTCTTTTACACAGCAGTCGAAGCACGAGCCGTAGGGTAAGTCTTTTGTCTGGAATGTGGAAAGATGAGTTTGTCGCCCCAAAGACTTTGCAAGACATTTACACCATCCTGCCAGAAGCCAGGTGGTTTGCTTCCAGGTGACAAACGTGTAGGCCTTCACACATCTTAGATCATGCGTGGGTCTTCTTCTGGCATTTTGTTATAGACGTGGCTCTTTTGCTTTGAGATGGATGCAGCAGTGCCAGCTCTTCAGCTCCAGGTATTCAGCCTGTCCCCAATACAACTTAATCTTAGGCTGATTCTGCCTGTTATTTAAGACAACAAGCGCAAGCTTAGGGACTTGTTGCTAGAGGATGGAGATGCCAGCATGGTAAACCCAATTATTCTGGGATTCCAGGAAGGATATTTTGGAGAAGAACATAGCAAGTTGTGAATCAAACAGTGGTTCTCAAGGCAAGTTTCTCAGTCTCAATGCAAAAATAGCCATATTTGTTATTAAGTCAGTTGTAAAATTCTGGTGAAGTTCGAAAGGTAGGTAAGAGAACATCAAGACGTTCAAGGTTTTGCATTTTAGAAGGAATTTTTTGACAAGTAAGTTTTTCCACTGGAAAATGAGACACTTGTATTAATCTGGAAAATATGTGAACCCAGAAGTGTGTGACTGATTTAATACTCTCCGTGATGCCTGCACGTGGGATAAATTGTGAATTAAAACCGTGATTGAAAAAAGCCATATTATTTATTATTCAAGGCAAATATTCCAGTATTTTTACAGCACTTCAGTTAAAACCTTTAACTTCTTTTATTTTGCATGTTGAAGCTGAAAAAAAATGGACCAAAACTAGAAATATTTACAGAAAGTAGAATTCTCAGTTAATTACATTTTGAATTTGGTAATTCTGGATTTGAGGAGGATAAAAACAGGTTTTTCTCTTTTCAAGCATGACCACAATAAATTATAGTCAGGTAATTTTTTTAAATACTTCTTTTGAAAAGGTGATTTAGCCCCTTTAGTATCAAAAATAATTCAGCATCTTCAGGACCTGTACTGTAAACATTTCACAGACATACGTTTGGGCACATAAAGGCAACTCTTTATGGCTGTGCACATTCACAGATGTGGATAACACCTCCTGTTTATGGTGTTTGGGGACTTTCCAGGTTAGAAAGCAGGGACAGAAGGCATGAGCTGTGGTCATAGGTACTGGGCTGAACGTGCAGTGGGTACGTATAGTGCGGAAAATGCCCAAGAAACGCTAAAGCTCCAGTGTTTGAGTGTTGAAGGGTTTCTGCGGATGGAGCTGTGGGGAGGGGTTTCCGTGTCTCCCCGGTGCAGACAGACTCTGGTTTGATGTCGGTGCCAGTCTAGGGTTGCAAATCATGAAATGTGACTCCTTCCCATTTCCATCTGTATCCAGCCCATCCAGCGCCGCTTCTCCTCGGTCAGAGATCTCTCTCCTGGGAAGTGGGAGCTCAGTTCAGTTTTCTTCTGTTCCATCCTTGGGCTTTCTGTTGACATAGCTAACTGGTGCCACTTGGAATTATGACTTTCATTTTATGTGTCTGACGCCTTTTAATTTAAATCCAGACGGGCATCTTCACAAATGGCCCCTGTATGTCTCTTACAACTCCCTTCTCAGTTTCCTTGCTCAATTAGATATCCACTGTGCAGATGCAGTATGGACTTCTTGAATTCGATATCATCCACGTGATGTGTTTTTGTGGTCTGACTGTGCAGTAGGTTTGTGTGTGACGGAGTAAAACACAGCACAGGTTCTGTCTGCCACCTGCAACAGACGACACTGCAAGAGAGACCCCAGTACAGGGGTGCCCACTGCATCAACCTGTCAGGGAAGCTGCTGCTGGAAAGGAAAGAGGAGAGGAGAGGAGAGGAAAAAGGAAAAAGGAAAAAGGAAAAAGGGAAGGGAAAAGGGAAGGGAAAAGGGAAGGGAAAAGGGAAAGGGAAAGGGAAGGGAAGGAAAGGAAAAGAAAAAGGGAAGGGAAAAGGGAAGGGAAAAGGGAAGGGAAAAGGGAAAGGGAAGGGAAAAGGGAAAGGGAAAGGGAAAGGGAAAGGGAAAGGGAAAGGGAAAGGGAAAGGGAAAGGGAAAGGGAAAGGGAAAGGGAAAGGGAAAGGGAAAGGGAAGGAAAGGAAAGGGAAGGAAAGGGAAGGAAGGGAAAGGGAAGGAAAGGGAAGGAAAGGGAAGGAAAGGGAAGGAAAGGGAAGGAAAGGGAAGGAAAGGGAAGGAAAGGAAAGGAAAGGAAAGGAAAGGAAAGGAAAGGAAAGGAAAGGAAAGGAAAGGAAAGGAAAGGAAAGGAAAGGAAAGGAAAGGAAAGGAAAGGAAAGGAAAGGAAAGGAAAAGAAAAGAAAAGAAAGGAAAACGAGAGGAAAGGAGAGGAATCATAAAATATACCCTGGCCTTGCTCTGGCCACTGTCTGAGCTGGGCTCTGTCCAGGGCAGTCTGGTATTAAAAGGTCACAGTGGATGTGTAGGGTAGTGGTGCATCGAGGAAAGAGTCTTTACTAATGGAGATCAGGTACTGCTGATCCTCATATCCATGCAAGATATTTTCAGGTCCTTTCACATACCTTCAACAATGAACCATTTTTTTGAGATCTAATATGAAGAGCTATAGCATTATTTTGTTTACAATGTCCTGTACACAGAGCAATGGCTGTGTGCCAGAGCTACGAAGAGGTGACGTGCGGCACTGTTACCTCCTTGCATGCGAAGTTGCCGAAATCATTGTCACAGCGGGAGTTCGTGTTCAGCCTGTTGCGGTTGAGCCGTTTGTGCAGGGAGGGCAAAACGAAGCACAGGGAAAGCTTTGATGTTTGCAACCATCCGCACCCTAAATGCTTTTCCAAATGCTCCGCTGCTAAAGAAGGTGCAGATCGGTTCCAGGTGTGTGTGTGGGCTCATCCCTGAAGGGGATGATGTGAAATCCTTGTCACTGACAGTCTCCTCCTGTTGCAGCAATGCTGCGATTGCTGTCATCTGGGCCTGCGACTGAGGAGCGAGGGGAAAACCTGCGAGTCCAACGTCAACCTGGGCTACCCCTGCAGCCACGTGATGCTGTCCTGCTGTGAAGGGGGAGACCACTTCATCCATCCCGAAATTAAACGGCATCCTGAACCTTTGCCTACAGTGACGCCTGAGAAGGGTAACTGTCCATTTGTGATGCGAACACATTGCAGATAAGGTCTCTGGCTCCCGCAGTCATATGGGGAGGTGTCGGAAGGAGTAATGCTTGAAGAGTAGTCACCTTCCCCCTCAGATCGAGTAAAGATTTCCTTGTTCTTAAAAAATATGTAGATATTTCTCATCCTCAAAATAAGCCTTCAGTCCTTTGGAATTCATTTTTTTTTCCCTCTGAGTCACATAGTGCAGAGACCTGCCACTGACTCTTGGTAAGAAGCAAAGATGAAGCTGGTCATTGTCTTTGAGCAGAAGCAATCCTGAAAAGTTCTGCGTAAAGCAAATGATGAGTTTTTTCCAGATAAAGTAGTCCTGTAGATCATGATCCCAATGAAACCTGGGAATAGATATGGCAAAGGGAACGTGACAAGTCTGGAGCTTGGACATCCATGCTCCCCCAGCACAAGGACAGGCTCCTTCCAGCATCACACAGGAGTCCCATGGTGACCTCCTGCCTATACTCCAGGGTTCAGGTTTTGTCCATTCCCTTCTCATGAACCAAATGTCTGTTTTCTCTCACCAACAAATGTAGGGGTTTATTTTGACCTAGCTGAGACCTCACTGAGTAAGGAAGTTTGCATGGACGTGTTTGAGAAAAGCTGACTGAGGAACTCGCTGAATGATTCATTTTGGTATTGCAGAAAGTCTTGTCAGTAGATGACAGGGATGGTGCCTTTGCCAGTGTCCAAGGTGGGACAGCCGTGTCACTGCTCGCGGTGTCCCAGGGTGTTTGTAATGCTAACTATAGAAGTAGCCAATAAATGAATAGTGGTGTTGAAGAGAGTTTCCAAACCAACTGGATAACTTTTTCTCCTGAAATTAAAAATTCAGAGTGCTTCTTCAGTGAGGCCAATTCAGATGGGGCTTCAGTGTGGTACGTTAGTTCAAAGAACAATAGCAGTGGCGTTAGTGTCACAGCTCCCCGGGTCACCTTCTGTGGCAGTGGCTCCCGTAAAATGTCTGTCCCTCCAGACCTTCAGCACAATGGTCTTATCTTCAGGATGGGTTCCTCTTGTCCTTGGTGTAACTCTTGTGGGTAACTTTGGCTGTATCTGGAGTTTGCGTGAGCAAAAGCTCCATACTGTACAGTCCTAATGCCAAAACACCTGTTAGAGAACCAGCAAGCGTTGTTCTCTTGTAGTTTCAGAGACAGAAGATCACAACGAAGCTTTGTCCATCAGTAATGAAGCCGAACTGTCAAATAACCTTCCTGGAGACGACCTGGATGAATGTCTGCTCTATGGTGGGGAACTCTGTCAGCATTTGTGCATCAACACCGTGGGGTCCTACAAGTGTTCATGTTTTCCAGAATTCACTTTGCAGGAGGATGGAACTAGCTGCTCTCCAGGTGAGAAAATGGGCAGGAATCACCATGTCTTTGTGCCACCTGCATTGATCTACCAAGCTTTTATTTAGTTTCTCTGGAGTTCCTGTGAGGCTTTTTATATGTTTTGATGCATGGACATTTTCCATAGAAATTGGACAGGTTAATAATGTAAAGACAAACAACCATTTAGGAAACTTAATTATGCTTAATTTTAATGTATTGGTGCCATGAGATCAGGGTGGTATTGAATATGTTCAAATCAAGACTGTTTTCACTTTTCAGAAGAGGATTTGTAAAGGTTGTTAATGAAATACCGTTTCTTCTTAGAGTCGTTTGTACTTCACTTTCCTTTAGCTGAACTTTAGTCAGTTCAGCTAGGCAGCATTGCTTCCTGAACTTTGATTTTTATCTAAAATCATTAACATCTTTCAGTGATACAAAATCTAAATAAATCTAGTGTGGTGGGAAGTCTTGAAAGGCAAGTCTATTGTGGTGTAATTGTTTTGATGTCTGGAGTTCTCCAATGGCCAGATTCCAAATCAGATAACCCGAAAAGTTGAAACCTTATATTAGTTACAAGTGCTCTCAGTTATTTAACAAGCAAAATAAGTGTTGCCATCCAGTGACCAAATTCCTTAGGTTTCACATACTTTCTGCCCAAGCCAAATAATGAGCATTCATTATGTCGCTCTTCTCAACATGATGTTACAGCGCTTACATCCATAATGTGTTTGACAGTGTTTCTGTGGCAGCTGTTTGCTCCGTTGTTTTTATTAAAGTTCTGGGGAAGGAGCCTAATCCAGAAGAGGTAAAGAAAACGATTCTTGTTTTAGGACTGTAAAATGTGGCTTGGTCGTTCACCTGGAGCATGTGTGTGTTTGCTTTGCTTTGCTTCTCCCACAACCCGAAGTGCAGATTTGGGTGAATGGCCCCGGTGCCCGTGCAGTCGGTGTTTGGGCAGCTCTGCCGGGGCGTGCACAGGGATGTACTGAGCTCACCAGGGGATTGTGGCGAGAGTCGGGGCCTGCGAGACGTCTGGAGCAACGGGCACCGCTTGGACGGGTCGCTGCCCGCGGTCTGGAGTGCTGCGTCCTGTGAGGGGCGAGGGAGGTGGCGCCTCACGTGCCCCCCGTGGTGACACCTGCCCTCTGCATGGCCCTGCCAAACATCGGCCTCTTATTTCTCATTTTCCCCCTGTGTACATACACATCTCTGTCGCAGTCTCCACATGGAGACCTACACCAGACAGTTTTACATCTCGTACTATTGGTAATTTTTACTCCTGCGATTAGCTATAATGCGTTTGCATCTCTTCCTGTCCCAGTACATTTCCTGCTCTTTGCTGGATTGTGAATGGTTTTGTATTTAACTTTTGTGTTTTAAAATGTGTCACTTCTTCATGAGGCTTGGGCAAGGTGATGTTCTTGCAGTGGCCAAGGAGAAAGCGCATACATTGATGAAACTTCAAAAACTGCTTCTCGCTTCCCTGCTTTCTCTCTGCGGAAATCATTCAGGCTATGCCACAAGCAGGTGACTTTTATTTGCTTCTGTGTCATAGTCCATTGCACGTCTGTGATTTGATTTTTTCCCCAAATGAATCCCTGTTTTTCCATACTGCATTCACACGTAGCCATTTAATGTTTTCAGTGTTTGGTGGCTCGTGCTTTGCTCCAGGTGACACTTGAAATCAGATCAGTGGGAATGGGACACATCCATCTTCAGGAAGAATTTAGCCTTATGGATTTAGGCTTCTCTTTTGATGATACTGGTAAACTGGATTAATCTTATTGATGTAACAGAGCTGCTTTATATTTTTTTAACTGTTCTGATACCTTTAACATTACTGTTTGTTGAAAATCTTAATGACAGAGAGCAGCTGTCATGTTTTCCACTTGGCTAGATAAAAGCCATTCCAGAGTATCCCATGCTTGTAGAGGTGAGCATCTGCTTTTTGTCTGTGTTCAAATAGGATGTACAGAATAGGTTTAAAGACTTGTTTGGGGTCCAGCTTTTTTTTCATCATACACTGAATGAAAGGCAGCCAATTTATAGTATGGCAGCATTTAAAAAAATAAAAGTAACACTTTCTGGTTGATTCATTAGGTGTTGCAATATTTGAAGCTCCCTCATCTGTATCCATGGCGTCGGTGAGTGTCGCCATTAGCACACAGCACAGTTTCATATCAAGCAGATGGTAACTTCGAAACCTCCATCCAGGGACAGTTGTCTGGGTCACCAAAACGTTTCCTCCTACAGAGCACCATGGAGCAGGATGAGGGACGCCTGCCGTGGGTGTCTGCTGGAGATGACGCTGTCCCTGACCCGTCTCTGCATCCCTTGCCTTACAGATCCTGACAGGGCACAGGTGACAAGGCTGGAAGCAGAAGCCACCATCCCTCCGCCAGCCTCTCCTTCTCAGCCTCTTCTCATCGTGTCCTTACAAGAAGAGCTTGATAAGTGTAAAGGTACGTTGGAGGTGCAAACCACAGATGAGTGAGGAACGTTTAGAGAGCTGGAATAAAATTTCACCCATCCCTTCACCAGTCTGATTTCAGTGCACGTCCTTATTTTGTTACCTCTGGCATAAGGCTGAGAAATTGTCAAGGGAAAGCTGAGGAAGAATGTGAGGCTCTGCTCTGATTCCAGGGTTAGTGCACACCTGCTATTTAGTTTAGGATAAGCAGTGCAGCTGTGCAGCCAAATGTGAACAATACAGGTAGGAGTGGCACAGGTGTGTTTCTGTGTAATTGGAGGGTTCTAAGTAGTGATTAGGGCTGCCCAGACAGGTTGTTTACAAACTGCATTCCCCATTGCCTAAACTGGAATTGCATTTGGATGACCTGGAGGTTTGTAACTTCAGCTCATCTGTGTTGTGAATGCTAATGTATTTTGCAATTTTGCTTTGTTTAGATAATGGCCCCTGCAAGCACATCTGCAGCGTTGTGGAAGGAAACGTCGTGTGCTCTTGTTTGTCTGGATACACGATCATGGCCGATGGGACTTCTTGTGAAGGTAAGGGGTTGGGGTTCACCACACAGACATGGTTATAGTGCTTTTATATCTTATTCCCCGAGGTGTTTCTCTAAGGGTTGCTTATTTTCAGCATTGTGAATTGCAAGGGGCAGTACAGAGAACATTTGGCAGAGGAACTGCCAAATGTGCCAGTTGCACCAGGGGAGGTTTAGATTGGGTATTTTTATTTATTTATTTATTATTTTCTTCCTGGAAAGGGTTGCGAAGCCCCCCAACAGGCTGCCCAGGGCAGTGGTTGAGTCACCATCCCTGGAGACGTTTGAAAGATGTGTAGATGAGGTTCTTAGGAACATGGGTTAGTGTCAGAGGTAGGTTCATGGTTGGACTTTATGATGTTGAGGGTGTCTTCCAACCAAAATGACTCTGTGATTCTATGATTCTAGGAAATCTGCTTCACAGGTAACTCCTGGGGACCTCAGGTGAAGGCAGGCCTGGGTTTGTGCTCTTTCCCTCTGACAGTCGGGGATGTTGTTCAGCCCTCTTGGCTTCCACTAGGGTTCCTCCCCAGTGTCTGTCTACACAGCTATGAGCATGCAGCCTTTCTTCTGAGAAGGGCAGCAGCTGGCAGGACGTGGGCACGTTTCCTGGCCTGAGGAACCCCCTCAGAGCAACAGCTCTGCCCTGTCACCTTTTTGGTTTGTTTTATTCCTGCTTGCCTTGAAAACCTGAATTCAATGAGGCTTCACCACTACGATGAATGTGCCATTGCGGGCCGGGCCAGCTCCATGGGATTCAGTCGATGCTGAAGCACCACGATGAGCAGTGAATGCCAAAGCTGCATCGTGATTGTTCACATTGTATACATTTTAAATGGACATGTTTATGATATGTTTTCCCAGGAGAGATTTGGGGGTTTGAAGCAGTACCCTGTGACGTACCTTAATTATAAATCTATAAGTGTGGGAGCACTAACAGCCAGTAGTGAAATTCAATAGAAGCTTCTGATGCCCAGAATTGTTCACAAGTGATCCACATCCCTCTTAATTTCAGATCTTATTGAGTAACGAATAATTTTCATGAAATTCCAGATAGTCTGTGAAGAAAATGGGAATGTGATATCACCAGATCAAACATTCACTGTGCGTTGCTTATTCAAGTGTGGTGGAAGCTAATTTGATTAATTAATGTCAGAATCAAAAGAGGCATTTCAAGGCAGTTGTTTTCCTACAGGAGGTGAAGAAAGTAGTGGGTTTAAATTGTAGAAGGGCATGTTTATAATCTATATTAAAGTAAGTGGTTGATGGTAAGGGTGGTGGTGCACTGAAACAGCTTTCCTGCAGAGTCTGCATTGCCTCTGCGTGACCGCCTGGTTTTAAGAATGGCTCTTTCTGAAATGACAAAAGCGTAGGGGTGTGAGCAAGGACTAGATAATCTCAGAGAGTTTATTCCAGCGCTATTTTCAGTGTAACACTGTATGTATCATAGCACCGTGCTGATGTGGGAGCTCCAACACACTTCATTCAGACATCTCCAGCGTGAAAGCAGCGTTGTTTCCTTTCAGAAATGGTTCTAAGGGAATTCTGGGGTTTGCTTTTGGTTGCAACATGTCAATGCGGATTTGGATGAGTGCCTCACAGGTGCTCCCGCTTGTTCCAGAGCACAATTATGTGTGAACACACTGGGATCATTCAGCTGTGTCAACCACAGAGTGATCTGTGCAGAGGGCTTTATATTCCGCAGGCACAGGGAATGTGTTGGTAAGATGATCGGTATAAGCTGTTCACCACAGCAGCATCATTCTTCATGCTCTGCAATGCATTTAAACCATTTGTGCTAAAAGGCTCTCTGGCCATCCTTGCATATGACATTTCAATATGAGTTAGTAAAAACACATGTGCAGCATTTGCTCAGCCAGTTACCATCAGGAGTTGTATGCTATTTGGCTTTTTCCCTAGCAATACATTCTCAGGATACATATAACTTTGTGCAAAAGTTGTAAAAGTTCCTAGGTATGATGGCCACAGCGGCGCTGCTGACTGTTAAACTGAGCTAAGAAAACACAGCAGTTGATCTCTGTGGACAGTGTCCATACCGCCCCATCCCCAGACATCATGAAGCAACAAAACTTCATAAATACAGCTCAAGAATTCTGCCTAAGTCCGGGCAGCGGAAAAGATCCATTCCGAAGTGATGGAATGTTGAAATTCAGATTAGTCCTTTGTTGATTCTGGCACAGACTTCTTTGTGTAAAAGTCAAAGATGCATCATAATTCTGCTGTATCATCCCTGCTATTTAAGTTCATATAAGAAACCAATGTATTTTTACAAGTGTATTTCTGAGGATTTAATTTGCTTCAAACAGCCAAGGCCTGAGCTTATGAAATAGTTTCTATTTGAGGTGCTTTCCTAGAGGCAGGTTTAGGAGTGTTGTGTGCTGACGCCTGGGAAAACAGAGACCTGGATTGCTCTGGTCGTTCACGAAAGCAGCAGCACCTGTGACTGTAATGTCACGTGTGAACTCAATCACCTTCTTCCACCCCTGTGCTCTCCCTGCATTTATAACATTGTTTTTCTGACCATCACGGCTTGGGTGATGTTCTTTCAAAGCTCTGTGATCTCATCTTATTAATGAGCATCCTGAGAGAATGAGCAGGAAATTTATTCAGTGTCATAGTTCAGAGCAGAAATGTGATTTACTGTTTTCTTGGGTTTTCCTTAAATTGTCGAAATTGGATTTTTTTATGATTTATTTGTTCTGAAATCGGAGATTCTGCTAAGCATGGGAAATTAGTAGAATTATTTAGTGTAAATTAAATGGCTGGGAGAGCAGCACTGGAGGGAGGGCTGCCTTTACAGAGGAGACAGCAGGTTGTGAGAAGGCGATACTCGCAGTTGGCCCGTCTGGTGTGTCAGGGCTTTCCTGAGCCTGCTGCAGGTCCCCGCTTTCTGCTCCTGAAAACCTCACTCCTCAATCCCCTGATGTTCCCCCTGGACTATGCGGTAGGGATGTATCTACCCTTTTCTACATTTCCCAGGGGCGTTCTGAAACGAAATGAATGCGTGTTTGTCAGCACCTTTGGCAGAAGGTGCTATACAAATGCCAAGTGCTTCCTTTTATTCACTTTCTTCCTCTCCTGTCCTCTACCCTGTGACATTATAACGGAGTTTTGTTGTGGCTGGTATAAGATAAACCTCAGGCATCGCTCGTTTGTAAAGCTTCTCCCTCAGTAAATAACAAACCTCTGTATTTCTCTAATGCAAGTCAGGTTTTTACAGGTATCCTTGTAAATAATCTAGAAAACTCTGCAGCTTCTCTTTCTTTTGGAGCAGATAGACCCTGAGCGCTCCCTGCTCACGCACAGCTCTGCTCTGTGTGCGGAGCCTGCACAATATTTGCTGTATGTACCATTTTTCCTCCTTCTCCAGTGGAGGGGGAAGACACAGCCACGCGGGGGTTTCTGGTTTGTTGAACTGCCCCATTGCAGCCGTATTAGCCCCAGGTTTCCCTTTTCTAGCCTAACTGCTTTTGTGCCTTGTCCTGAGCCATCTCAGACACCACGAGGAAAGCTTTGGTCACTTGTTTGCAAATGATTGTCGGTTTAGTGATGCTACTCCGTGCATATTTTAGGGACAGGAGTAAGAAGACTGTAATCCCAGGTACACTCGAGCAGATATCCCGAATTCCTGAAAGCCAACCATGCGCAGTGGAGAGTCACCAGCTGTTTCAATAGCTCGTACACGCCAGCTTTGTGTAACTTAGTGAGCAGATATTAAAATGTCTTAAGCTTGAAAATCCATGTTCTCCAGAGACAGGAGCTGGGGGTTTTCACAGCGGATTGCTTTTCCCGGTGACGTTCAGGCAAAGCCATCACCACCACCCACGTGCACGCTCTGCTTTGCTGCTCTCATCTACATTTTCCCTCCTGCAGCGTGAGCACTAAGTGGTCGTTTTATTGCTGAACCGTAGGGACGGTTTGTGAGCGCGGGACGGGCGGCTGCAAAATAACGGCCCTAAATAACACAGATGTATTCCAGAGACCAAATAGAGCTGAAGTAATTCGAAGAGAGTAGATTTCTCAAAAATTAACTGTATCACTTGTTTGCAACTGAATTATTTTCCCTCTTCTTCCTGTTATTTTATACAGATAGTCTTGCTCTACCTCACAGTCTCAGTTCTGTTGGCTGAACGCTGCAGCTGGTCCAGCGTTGGGAATTAACTTTGTTTCAAGCTGAACCCATAACTCATCTTTTTCCTGGTGCTCTGTCAAGCATCTTGCTGCCTTGTGGAGTTGGTTTCCTGTCCTGAGCAGAGACGGGTTGTGGGTGCTCTTGGTTTTATGAATAATCAACAGGGAGAAAAAAGTAGAGAGAGGTTGCACTGTTTAATAAAATTTACCCCAGCACAAACCGAAAATTACTGACAGTTTGTTTATATGGGAAAGCTCTTTGTGGTTTGCAAGAGGAGATAAACTCAGGTCCATGAGGGAAAGCAATGGATCTGCTGCTTTACTTATCTGGGAACGAGGTTCTACAGCCCAGAGGAAAATCTGATTTGAACAATACTTGCTGTATTGTGTAGTATGAGAACAGCTCCATGTGCGGAGGAGCCGGATGATTGGTAGTCGTTATGGTCACATTTGGCTTTCGTTAGCTCTAAAAATACTTCTTGGCTTTATATAGAACTGTGAGCGCGTAAGATTTTGTGGAGAACGGCAAGAAAGTTTCTGTTCCAATCTCTACCCTTATTGTTGCTTGTATTTGCTCTTTGTGGTATTCCTAGCTTTCATATTAAAATGAGCAAAACCTGAATTTGAGGTTATTTTGTTCAAGCCTATCAAAATGTATAATTTTAAAGGTGTGGCATATTCCTTTCCAAATGGTGTCCTGCATTCCGCAATCCGCTAGTTCAGTGGGTTTTTTTTGAAAGAACCTTTCTGCACCTCCACCTGCTGAAACCAGATCTCTTTGAAGGTTTAAGTACAAATTTAGGAGCTTGGTTGAGCTTCAGGATTCCTCTCGGTACCTTTTCCTGCATATCCAGTTCTGCCGACACGTTCCCTGTGTGATGAGGGTGTTGGGTGGCCCCAGTTCCACACCAGCAGGACCGAGAGCTGCTAACGAGCAAGGGGCATTAATCACATTCTCATTCACTTGTTTGGGAGGTTTCTGTCCAGTGAAAGAGAAGCTGGTTCTCAGTCCTCTGCCCACCCTGTGTTTGGTCAGTTCTGTCCACCCCTTGTCCACAGTGCCTGCACCAAGGAAATCTCCCTGCGATTTGTGTCTCGAGTTACTCTGTGTTAACAACAGATCTGGAATTAAAAAACCTTCGTCAGAACACCGTGGTGAAGTATATTGACTATCTTTTGGAAGGAATGGTTTCCCTTGAGCTCGTGACTCCTTCCCAAAGAGCAGGAAGAGGCAGATCACTTGATAAACACGAGGCACTGAACTGTTTAACCGTTTCTTGTAGACGTGAACGAATGCGTAACAGACACACACAGCTGCCAGCGGGGAGAGCACTGTGTCAACACCGTGGGGTCCTTCCGCTGTCTGCAGGAGCTGAGCTGTCAGCCTGGCTATGAGCTCAAGGATGGAGAATGCCTTGGTAAGACAGGTGGTTTTCAGCTGGTGCAATTGCTGTCACAGGGGAGGGGAGGGGAGGGGAGGGGAGGGGAGGGGAGGGGAGGGGAGGGGAGGGGAGGGGAGGGGAGGGGAGGGGAGGGGAGGGGGGGTGGGGAGGGGAGGGAAGGGAAGGGAAGGGAAGGGAAGGGAAGGGAAGGGAAGGGAAGGGAAGGGAAGGGAAGGGAAGGGAAGGGAAGGGAAGGGAAGGGAAGGGAAGGGAAGGAAAGGAAAGGAAAGGAAAGGAAAGGAAAGGAAAGGAAAGGAAAGGAAAGGCTTGCCAAGCATTTTATTGCTGCTGGTTTGTGATATCAGGGTTGTAATTAAAAAAAAGCAGATCATCATGGAAATTTTTGGCTTCATAGGCCCCTTCTGTACATTCACTTATTGGAAATAGTTGCCAGCGATAACTATAAATTATTTGGAAAATGGATGAATCCTTCTGAATTAGGATCTACCCTGGGTTTAAGGGGTGAGAGGGAGCTCACTGATGGAGAATTCCCGTTACACTCCTGTGCCTAGCTCTGCTTTTCTCCTGGGGCTCGCTCAGTCCGTCCTTCCTGTGTTTAGGAGGTCTGTCTGCATTTATTTACATCTGGAACGGCCATGGGGTTAAGCAGTTATTTATTCTTCATTGCCCCCACTCTCGGTCTGTCCGAGGTCCAATGGAGAAGGCGAGCTCGGCCATCACGGCGTTGCCCAAGTCGCTCTGCAGCACAGGAGTGTGCAAGGGACACGTGTCCTGCATTCCAGGGCAGAACTCGCTGCTATTTACTCCTGTATTTTTACACAAATAGTTTCCTGACAGCTGGAGTAAGAGATGCCTAAGGAAGGAACTTAGCTCTTGATATATAACGTAAGGTTATAGAATACAAACGATCGGAAATCTCACTTTATACACAGCTGTCATAAGTAAATCTTCGTTTACTCGAACAGGCTGTATGTGAACATCTTGTTCTGTTGTCTGGTTTTATAGCATTTCCACCATTTATTGCTAATCTAAATTGCTTTCTAGTCTTAAAGTTAGATAATAACAGATTATAAAATTTACAAACTCTTGTGAAGTAGCCTTTAAATTAATGGCTTATAAGAAAGACTAAAATGCTGACAGATAACCAGTGAATTTGCAGAGGTTTACAAAATACACAATTCCACATTTTTCTTTGTCTCAGTCTACAAATATGGTAGGAAGAGTTATGAATACGGTGTCTTCTGGGAGACTGGTGGAGTTCCCTTGTAGCATTACCATTTAATTGTGGAGTTAGAATAGAAGTGCCAGCCGCTCTCCTCCCGCCCGCAGGAGCGGAGACTCCTCAGCTCTGGAGATTCCCCTGTTTGTCTTTATCCTTTAGTAAAGATGTTCATCTCAGGGAGTGTTCTCAGGAGCCAGCGTACGTCACAGCAGTATTTGAAAAGAGTTTTAGTAACTGAATTTTAAACATGTTTAGAGCTGAAGTCTGTTCCTAGGTGGGGTTTCTTCATCTGGAAAATGGAAGCGATGCCACTATACCACCTGATCAGTTGCTCAACACGGATCAGTCGAGTGTAAATGGATAAGTTTGAACCTTGCAGGACGTGTTTTCAGTGTGCCTAGAGAGCAAGCACCAAGTTGGTCAATGTCATTTGAAAACAAGTTCATATACATAATAAAAACTGAGAAAGCGGCGTTGAGCTCTGGCTGCAGAGTAAGGAAAAAAAGCAACATTTGTTACCGACGTTCCTACCCCTCATTCAGACTTTCTTCAGAATAGTTTTCAGAGTTGAATAAGTGTTTGTTCTGTGTATGTAAGTACATCTGTGCCCATGTACACAGTGAGATCCCGGCCCTGTTAACGTGAGGTGCCCTATTAATATCAACTTCAGTGCAGGTCAGTTTCTACCTAGAATTCCTGAGGTACAGAAGGAATAAGAGACCATTTTGCTTTTGAGGAATGGTACACGCTTTGTTATGTGTACCCTATTCCTCGTTTTATCTGGGGTCCTTAGGATTTTGAACGTTTCAGTATTTGTGGCTCACAAAAGATGCTGTGAACAAGGCAGCAGGGACCTGAATTGAATTTGCGGCAGGACCTGACACATTCTGAAGCCCACGCTGAAGTGGGTGTCCAAGAGCAAACACGCCTAAACCTCCGATTTCCCGTAGGCAGCGCTGAGTGTCCGCTTTAAATAATGTTTCCTAACGTCCTCCCTGAGAAGTCGCGAAGATTACTGAAGGTTACAGCTCAGCCAGTCACAATTTGGTGTTTTGATCTATCAACAGATATTGATGAATGCGAGAGAGGAACTCACAGTTGTAAAGTAAACTTTGTTTGTCAGAATACAGAAGGGTCATTCTACTGCGAGTCAAAGCAGCGCTGCATGGATGGGTTTTTACAAGACCCTGAGGGAAACTGTGTTGGTAAGTGTGAGCAGCAAGATGTTTGTTGTGTGTGCAGCACCAGCCAGCTCCTGTTCTTTTTAGCCTGCCCAAGGGGTGCATACTGACCACATGTAGTTTTCCTGCTGTGAATTTAATTTAAACATTGCTGTCCTTTTAAAGATACGCGTGCTTGCATATTGAATTTGTAAGTGTTAGCACAGCAGACTTATCTTTGCAGCACAAGAAATTGAAAAGAAGGAAAAGAAGTGACAGCTGGAAGAAAACAGACCAGAAAGGTTAAATAGCTTCTCTTACTATGCTAATTCATTTTCTTCACCAGATATTAATGAATGCACATCTCTCCCTGAGCCGTGTAAACCAGGATTCAACTGCATCAACACCGTCGGGTCTTACACCTGCCAGAGGAACACGCTGACGTGCAGCAGAGGATACCACTCCAACGAGGAGGGGACCCGATGCGTCGGTAAGGGCCGGTCCAGTGGCTGCTCGGCTGCCCTCTCGGAGGAAAAAGTACATTTCAGTTCTAAAAAGAGGTTTTGCGTTGCCTCCAGAGTCCTAAGGTCCTGCGAGGACGGGGAATTTGCTGCGTGTTTGCTGTCCTGGCCGCTCAGTGACGCTGCGCTGGTGTCTCGCTGCTGCCTGCGGTCCCTCGGTGCACCCGGTGACACCGGGTTTGGCTGCATGTGGCATTTACTGGCTTCCACTCTGAAGTGGATGTGATTTAGTTAATATTTAACCTCATGCTGTCAGCGAAAGCCATGATCCATTGCTGGTTTTTACACTGTAAGTGATATGATGTGAAGCGTGGGATGCAGCAAACAAGAACGACTGGGTTTGTGGATCGCGAGAGCAGCGCTCAGTGGGTGTTCTCTGCTGCTCGCCATTCACACCCACCGGTGTGTATGGTTAGGATCAGTTCTTCCTTTGTGAAAAGAACGTTGAAATATTCATACAGGCTGGCACACAGCTCGCTACTGATTTGTATTTGTTCCACTGCGTTTATAGAGTTAGCGACTCAATAGCAGATTTCAGATCTTGTGAGCGTTTGTTCTGCAAATGAGCACATGAGACACAAAGGAACTGAGCACTTGGCCCTTGGTGCCAGGCGGGGCTGGCTGTGCCTTTTTGAATTCCCTGTGTTCTGTGTTACATGAAATACAAAACTGTGAAACAATGGCAGGGAAAAAAAAAGACGACAAATCAGTATTTTGTTTACTGATGATATCCTAATAATTCCTACTTATGTTCCCTTTCAATAAAAAGAAGGATGACAAAATGAAAAATAGATATACTTTTGTAATGCTACAGGTGGGTGGAAGCCATGTCAGTCACGACTGACAGTAGCGAAAAATAGCAGTATAGCTACACATAAATTTCTGCATTCTCCCTTTTGCTCTTGATTACGCTGCATCTCCCTTCATGGTTTCCCCCCAGGACTATCCAGACAATGCACAGCCACTGGGGAAGATCTGGAAGTACCAGAAGATGTGGACAATTTATGTTTGTAACTGAGGAAATTGAGAAACCGTCCTAATACAGCTCTAGGGGGTTGTGCTTTGTACATTTGGGACACGGTAGTGCGGTCTCATTTGCTGCCCTGTTATATAGCAGCCTGAGATGTTTTGACTGTTACAAAGGGAAGCTCCAGAAGTCCTGTCTCAGCTCTTCGGCTGGTTTCCATCAGCCCTGTTTCAGCAGAGCCCGCTGGCTCAGGTGTGTTTGCACCATCAGGCACATGGTGGCCCTGAAATGGTTTATGGAGTTACCGCCGTTGCCAACATCTCCAGAAATGCCATTGTTCCCAAATTCAGCGGTCGTCACCGAGCAGCTCGAGTGTCCTGGCCGTAGTGCTGACGGCCTTCGTTTGCCAGCCCTGTGAAAGGCCGGGGCAAATTCCATTCCTAAATTTCAAACTGATGATTTATAGGGAGAATCCAGCATATTTTGCCCAGTTGTTCCTCAAAGACAGTGACTGTGTGCAAATGTGTGAGAGGAGGAAATTGCCATTATTCCTACAGCATTTATATCTTTAAAGTGTGATGAGGTAGCACAGTGTGTTCTAATTACTGGTGACACTTTGTGTGACTGACAATGCTTTTCAGGAGTGGGTGTAAGGAAACTTACCTAGTCTGATTTTGGGAAAACAAATGTTTAACGTTAATCGGTGAATTCTCTGGCTTTGCCCTGCGCACTCTGCAGTCTATATCTTTTGGTATTTTTGTGGTATGAATTTCTTTAATAGGCAGAGTGCATGGAGAAGAAGAAAGAGAAGCATATGGTCCTAATTTCCTCTCTATGATAAAGACTAGTTTCCTTACAGGATTACAATAGCTAATTAGATTCCTGCTTCAGATTTATTCCTAGTAGTAAATACATCAGCTGCACATGTTTCTCCAGAACTACACTGCTTAGAACAGGGGTGTCAAACTCTTAGGAGCAGTTACCTTTATACAGGCCTAAAATTACATTTAGTCCTTTGAAGGCAACCACGAGGTGATGCGGTCCCCGGTGAAAATGAGTCTGACACACCTGGTTTAGAGGATTCGTCTCTCTTCAAAAGGTTTATATGATCTGATTTAGCAAATGAGTTATTAAAAACTAGTTCTTACATTCATTTGACTGAAAGCCACTCCAGCTGTCCTGAAATATAGCACACTGCTGATGGTATAATGCTCTAGAACTAATTAAAGTCTGAAAGCGATTGAATATTTGATTTTCGACAAACTAATGGAATGGTGCACACATGAAATCGTTGCAAATAAAACTGCTACTTTACAAATTTGTACCTGCATCAGAAATGTCCTTGTTTTGATGCCACCTCTGATCTTAAGAGACAATGAGGAGGTGGGATTTCAGCAGGAATCTCTGAGCCGGTCAGAAATTGCACGAGGAATTGTGATCAGAACTGCCCAGAACCCTTGGGAATCAAATAGGGCTCGAATCTGTGACTTCAAATAGGACAGTATGGAGAACCCATTAGCCTTAGACTACCATCCTAATTAATATTGCATGAACAGGGATTTGGGTTGTGAAAATAGTTGGAGATGTGAATACTAGGAAGGAAGCAGGATCTGATGGGTTACTAAATGGCAGAACTCAGAATACTTGAAGTTTCTGAGGGTTAATCAGACTTTTGATGCTTCTTGCCACAGATGGTAACAGGAATTTGTTAGATACTGATGAGCTATTTAGTCATGTTTCAAGTCTTGGAAATCAGCGTGTATTGAAAACCCTCATGTCATCTGAGGGCTTTTAAAATGAGATTGGAAGTGATGCGTGTGAGCGGAGAAGCGACTGATTTGTTGGTATTGGATTTTGGATGAGGCCGTGAGGAATATCAAAATGTGACTGGATGGCGTAAAGAAAGAAGATGGACATTGGGAGAGAGCAAAAGGTAGACAGCAGAAGCGAGATTGAAATGGCAACTGGGGATGAAAATAGCAGTAGCTTTAATTGACGGGATGAGCAGAATTTCTGGCTGGTTCTTGCTTTGCTTGAAATGGCTTGCTGTGACTCACGTAATGGCAGAGCAGAACAGGGTGTTGAAATGTCACAGTTCCATCAGAATCAAAATGTGTTTACACTGAATTGCAGAATACGCTGGGAAAGCTCCATTGCGGTTACAGTCCCCATTTTCACTTTTTCGATAATGTATTGCTTTCCAGAAGTTTGACTGGGAGATACAGAAAGCTGAGAAGAGCACGGTGGGAAGAGCTGCTCTTCTTTGTTCTGTCCAGGGGACAACCCTAAAAGTTTCTATTCCTGTTATTTCATTTAATTTTGTTTTTCCTCTTCGTAAACGCTGATTTTCATCAAACTATATTTAAGCTAATTGCTTTCTGTGGCTCTGCAGACGTGGACGAATGTCAGACTGGTGTGCACCGCTGCGGCGAAGGGCAGATTTGCCACAACCTCCCCGGCGCTTATCGCTGCGACTGCAAGATGGGCTATCAGTACGATGCGTTCAGCAGGAGCTGCATCGGTACGTAAGGCACAGGGTGGGATCAAACGACTGGTTGATGGAGCCTCGCACCTCGGGGCAGTACGTAGCACCATTGCAGTTACTAGTTCTGCAGTGCGGCGCCTCCAAAGATGCAAATGGGACGCTTTTAAAAATATCTCCCTGCATCTCGTTTGATGCTTTTGTTTCTAAGTTGATCGTGTATTTGCAGATATCAATGAGTGCTGGAATTACCCTGGCCGCCTGTGTCAGCACACGTGTGAGAACACCCCTGGCTCCTACCACTGCACTTGCTCTTCTGGTTTCCGCCTGTCTTACGATGGGAAGCATTGTGAAGGTACCAGACCTTTTTTCCATGAAGAAGAAATTGCAGTGTGAATTAAGGGACTTTAGAGGAGTTGAGGTGAAACATAAATACAGTAAGCCCATTATTTATGTGTCCTCAAATCTGCAGATACTCAATCAAACACTCAAACTGTCAGATGAGAGCCGACACGTTTCTCCTCTTCCTTCCTTTCCCTTACGCCCTTTTTCCTTTCCTTCCAGAGAGAAGGAGAACATAACTAAGTTAGAAATGAAACTTTTCATTCGAATTTTAATAAAGATGAAACTTGGTAGTGACAAAACTTGAAAAACTTGATTTTGAATAGAATGGAAATTTGGTAAGGTCTCCATTGCATTTTTAAGATAATGATTACATATTTTTAATCAACCGTAACATGTAAGGTCTGAAACACGTTTGCATGTGGACATGTTTTTATTGGCATATATAGAAATGAAATTCAGGTGCAACAGCCATCCTCACAGTTCCTGTCATTCTGCTGAGGTGGCAAAAACATCTCCTTGGGGTAAATTAGTCCTTCCTTATTCCCTCTGAGCAGAAGGGTCTGGTAGCTGTTCCCAGAGGCAAGAAGTGGTGGAAGTTACTGCTCTGAACTGTTGTGGCAATGCGTGTGGGTTTGTTTTTGGATGCAGATGTGAATGAATGTGACACCAGTCCCTGCAGCCAGGAGTGTGCCAATGTCTACGGTTCCTACCAGTGCTACTGCAGACAAGGTTTCCAGCTGGCAGAAGACGGGCATTCCTGTAAAGGTGAGGCTGCTGCTTTCCCAGGTCGAGTTCAATGTGCGTCCTTGTTAGCGGTCAGTGTTGTCTGACTCGTTAGCGGTCAGTGCTGTCTGACTCATTAGCAGTTGGTGCTGTTGAGCTCTCACTGAGCACCGAGTGCTGCAGGTGGTGCCCAAGGCTGATCCTGAGTTACACCTGGCTGCAGAAGCTGCAAAAGGTAACTCCAGCTATTAGAAAATTCAGTTTCTTTTCATGCCTCCTGCTTGGGCTGGAATACACTTGTGTAGAACCAGCAAGGTTCATGGGGCTAGAGATTATGACTGAAAAAATGAGGAGGGAAGATATTTTACCTATATTGCATCAATTAAAACCTCCTCTCAGCCACAGCTGCAAGAAGGCTTGCCCTGACTTCTGCTGGTGGAGGGTGAATGAGTGATCAGAATGGAGAAGAGAAATGTTCTACCTGATTTCTTGAAGTTACCAATCCTGACACATACTTCGGAGAGTCTCTGTTTAGGAAATAATGAAGAAACCCATGTTCTTCCTGGCACAAGGAAGCCCCTGAAGCAACCCTAGGGGAATTACAGAGGTGCTAGAGTGTTTTAAATTCAGATCTGCCCCAGACTTATTGTTCTTTTCCGTAAGTCCACCCTACTTGCAACCAGTATTTTTGGCAGCAGTCTTGTGTTCAGCATTTCAGAAAGAGCCATCAGCGGTCCTAGAGCAATGGCAAACTTTCATGGTTGCGTTCTTGTTTAAGAATATATTATAAATGCATCAGATAAGAATCTCCTTGTGTTCTACAGCCTCCCTTTTCAGACTTCTGTTCTTCTCATATGTTTGTAATTGTGTTTTTTCCCCAGATATCGATGAGTGCACACAGAGCGCAGGCATTCTTTGTACTTTCCGCTGCGTGAATGTTCCTGGCAGTTACCAGTGTGCTTGTCCCGAGCAGGGATATACCATGGCAGCAAATGGAAGAACCTGTCGAGGTAATGAGGACTTTAGGAACTGCAAGGATTTTATCATGAAGTTTTAATCCTCAGAATGATCTAAGCCATCATGATTATTCAGTCAAATCCAAATTTTATTACATTAGTCACTGTCAAAAAGCCAGTATTTGACAAAGTTTCCAAATATTGGTATCTGCAGTGTCAGCTTTATCCTGTCTTAGAAAATGTGCCGCGGCAACTCAGCTGTCAGTGTGAGCTCGTTGTTTAAATGAATTCCCAAGGGAGCCCATGTTGTCGTTCAGATGGATGACGACTTGCACAATGTGCCCCTTGGCGCAGCGGTGAGTGAGCTGGTTTGCAGAGGTGCCAGATGTAGGAGTCTGTGGCTCCATGATGAGCTGCGGTTTCCTGCTCCAGAAAATGAGGAGAGCGAATGGGGGAGCTGTGACAGGAACTTGCATGTCATATCTGCCACCTGAGCTTCAATATGTTGGTGTTAGTAAAAGTGAGTGTGAGATGTGTCCTCCCTGCACACACACACCTTTTCTCCATAATCACACAAGTGTCTGCTGGGTGTCTGGTGTTTTTCATCTGGTGTGCAGCTGTCTGGTTTTGAAGTAAAAAGCCCTGGTTTCCAAAGGATGCGCTGCCTGTGTGATGATGATTGAAGATCTGGTTACCTTCGCGTACTCTGCGGGCATTCCTGCCGTCGGTTACACCAACTACCAGGCATTTCCTGCGCTCCGGTTTTCAGGAACCCTTCACATAACTTTGGGGTTATGTATCTCCTGTGCTAAATTTCTCTTCTCAGTGGTAACTGCAGTGAATTTACACTGTGTAAATCACGAATGGCATAAGCATACTTGATCCTGACTTTGGAGAGACAAACAGACTAAGTAACAATTAAATTTTGTTAAAGATTTTTAAAGCTGCTTTTTTTTTAAGTTTGGCTTCAGAATGCAGTGACATCCGTGGGCATTTCATTTCTTACATAAAAATCACCTTTAGAAAGCAGCAGTTTTGTGGTTGGTTGGTTTTTTCCTCCCCTTGGAGTGCCGGCCCGTTCTCCGGCACCTCCCCCAGCAGCGAGGTCGGAGCCGCGCCGCCGCTCCCCGGCCAGCTCAGCTCCAGCCCAGCGCACCCGGCGCTGCGGGAGGGAGGTTTCCAAACAGACCTGGGGACCCCACTTGGATTCTTTGCATCGTGTGAAATCCTCCCTGCACGTTCCCCCTGCAATTGCACAGACCGGCCCTGCTAAGTGAGCTGTACAATAACGCTTAGAAAAGCTTTTTGAAGTCCTTATGCCAGCTGGAACACGCACCCTTCAAGGGCAAAGTTGGTCTCTTGCAGAACTCGGCATGTGCGTGGCTGGAGAGCTGGTGTTCAGCCAGGCGCTGGAACCAGCCCCACGTCCATGCCCTGTTTGAGCTCTGCAAGTGCGTAGCTACAAGTCTGGGCGGGCTTTTATATTGAGGTCTCTGAAAATATGGTCAGGGAAACAGTCTGAATTGATGCCAGCTGGACTAAACTCATGATTATATTGGTTTCCACCAGCTGAAGGTCTGGCCCCCACTGCTCATCATCTGAGCAGTTCTTCAGAGTTGCTGGTGGTACATTCTTTGTACCCTCTCTTTCAGACAGAGGGCTTCTATCTCATGTAATAGCGTCTCCACATATGGAACATTTTGGAGGTGCTGGCTGTGGTATTCGCAGCCCAGCCGCACTGGTGCAGCGAGCGCTTTCGTGACAATGGTTGCAATATGGAAGAAATTTTCTTTTCACCTAGGGGCACTTCTGCGAATCAGCAAGGGATTTAATTTACTTTGATTCTCTCCCGCTTCCTATTGTATACTTCGCTTTGCAAGGCTCTGAAAGCAGCCAGCTCAGTGCGGGAGACCAGTTCTTGTCCCAGGGGAACGGAGGGAGTGGGAGGTTGGAGTTTTCCTCTAAGTCTCTCTCCTCTGTGACAACTGGCAGGACTGCAGAGCCCAGCACAGTCCGCGTGGTTTGTCTGTTAGCGTTTATTTCATTTTAAAGCCTCCGTGCGTTGTCTAGACATTTGGGAGTACACAATGTGACTGTGGGATCTTTGCCAATATTTTTTGCTCAAGCTGGATCCTTGTTATTGCATCTGGTTTTCAGCATTTTAAGGTCCGTGGCTTGGGTTTGTGCGTATGTATTATTTAGGTAACTACGTTTATGCTCTAAGCCATAAAGTGTCTTTGAGCTTTAAATATTCTTTTTTGTCTTCTGCAACATTATTTCTCGTTACAATGGTGTATTTATATTTAACTTGGCCTTGTTCTAAAGTGAGGTTCCCGTATTTCATAATAGTCTGGTGGAGCTTACATCTCCTGGATGGTGCAGCTGTACAGCAGTGGTTGCTGCGTGTTGGATGTGCCCCCTGCTTTAATCCAGAGCAACCTTCATGCCTTCGTGCACAGACAAATTCTTCTCCAGGCACAGCCCAGTTTTCTCAGTTTTCAACACGTCACTGAGAAGGTCCCATTGGCTTTTACCATGGGCTGGTTATGTTCTGGTGGGTTTCTTTATTCCTAATGGAAAGCTTTTGTCACAGCAGGCTGTGAATGGGCGATGTATTGGCAGATGTAGGGTGTCTGTCGATCCATGATGTGTTTTAAGGCCCCTGCAGGCTGTGGTGACAGGGGAATGTTAAGTGGCCGTTTCACAGCCCTGTCCGTGAAGAAGGAGCCATTGCGATAACACACGTTCTGCAGCGTACGAGCGGGTTATAGCAGTGGCCAGTCCTCGTCAGGGGCCGTCCCTCGTGTGTCCCACCCGGAATGGGTCCCGCACGGGCTCTGCTGCCAGGAGCCCGGTGCTGCCCCCCAGCCCTGGAGCTGTGAGACGCGCATGGGGCTGTGAGCACCGCGCTGCTTTAGAAACACCGTGCAGGACACCGGCGCCGTCTGAGCCTCCAACTGTGGGTCAGGGAGTACCAGTGACCTGTGAAGCTGTAAAAATTGGCCCATCACTTTCAGGAAACTACTTAAAATCTACTTTCAATCACAACAGCTGTGGAAAGCTTGCACAGCAGCTGCGGGGATGGACGGGATGGCTGGTCTGAGAAGTTCAGGGTTCCACTGCCTTAGAGTGCTACTAGTTAGTTATTTTATTCTGCTTCCTTTCAGCCTAGTTTATAATATTACAACACAATTCAGACACCTCAGGAGAAGGGAGAATATGACAACACAGACAATTCTGTCTAGGTGTTCATGTATCATTTGAACAAAACATGTTTGTGTTTGGTTTTTATTGCAGTGGGAAGTGGCAAAACAGGGGGGTCTTGGGGTTTGACAACTTTTTTCCTTCTCGTGTTTATTCTCCATGGGAAGCTAAACCCTGTGTGCATCAGGTGTGTTTGGGATGGGAATAGCTGGGTTCACAGGCAGGTGCAGGTGTTTGCAAAGGCCAGAAGGAAGCTCACGGCCCTGGGTGGCTGCACTGGCCACAGCCTCTGCCACGCATGGGCAGGACTATCCCACAGCACGGGCAGGACCACGAGCTGCTGGTAGGGACGAGTGTCTCCCTTAATTATCGCACGTGCTGCCGAGCGTACTGTCAGTTCTTATTAACTGATAATGTCGAGGAAAGAAATATTTTTTCTGCAGAAGACATGAATTTTAGCAGAATTGAAATCAATGTGATTTACCCTGTTGCTGCAAATGCCAGAAAGTGTGGGAATAGAGTGACTATCAGCAAGTTTGCTGATGACACCAAGCTGGGAGGAGTGGCTGACACTGGAAGCTGTGCTGCCATCAGAGACCTGGACAGGCTGAGAGCTGGGCGGGGAAAAATTTAATGAAATAGAACAAGGGAAAGTGTAGAGTCTTGAATCTGGGCAGGAACAACCCCAGGTTCCAGTGTAAGTTGGGGAATGACCTATTAGAGAGCAGCGGAGGGGAAAGGGACCTGGGGGTCCTGGGGACAGCAGGATGACCATGAGCCAGCACTGAGCCTTTGTGGCCAGGAAGCCAATGGTACCTGGGGTGGGTTAGAAGGGGGTGGTCAGTAGGTCAGAGAGGTTCTCCTGCCCCTCTGCTCTGCCCTGGGGAGACCACACCTGGAATATTGTGTCCAGTTGTGGCCCCTCAGTTCCAGCAGGACAGGGAACTGCTGGAGAGAGTCCAGCGCAGCCACCAAGATGCTGGAGGGAGTGGAGCATCTCCCGTGTGAGGAAAGGCTGAGGGAGCTGGGGCTCTGGAGCTGGACAAGAGGAGACTGAGGGGGGACTCATTCCTGGGGATCAATATGGAAAGGGGGAGTGTCAGGAGGATGGAGCCAGGCTCTTCTGGGTGACAACCAGTGACAGGACAAGGGGCAATGGGTGCAAAATGGAACACAGGAGGTTCCACGTAAAGATGAGAAGAAACTTGTTCCTGGTGAGGGTGGCAGAGCCTGGCCCAGGCTGCCCAGGGGGGTTGTGGAGTCTCCTTCTGTGCAGACATTCCAACCCGCCTGGACACCTTCCTGTGTAACCTCATCTGGGTGTTCCTGCTCCATGGGGGGATTGCACTGGATGAGCTTTCCGGGTCCCTTCCAACCCCTGTCATTCTGGGATTCTGGGATTCCGTGTGTGCAGAGCTGAACCTGTCACACCTGGGCTCGGTGTGCCTGTCCCAGCCCAAGTGTGCCCCACAGCACCGGCACTGCCCAGGCACCGCGACTCAGCCCTCTGCACACCCACAGACCCCTCTTCCCATGCACACAGAGGCTCATAAGCATATTACAGCCTGTAAATTGTGATTAGTTTCATATTTTTGAACTTAGCATGTCTTTTTCCTTGTGTTTCTTCTTAGATGTCGATGAATGTGCGATAGGAACCCATAACTGCTCAGCTGCAGAGACTTGCTACAACATCCAGGGCAGCTTCCGCTGCCTGTCCTTCGAGTGCCCTTCCAACTACAGAAAAGTGTCTGACATGTGAGTATCGCCATCACAACACGGCCAGCAGCCCTGTAGCGCAATAGTTTGTGGGCAAGCGTAAGCACCCAGAGCTCTGAGAAGATGCTTTGGTACCTGGAGCACACAGACTTTCCCCATAGAGAAGAGTTTCTGCCTCTTCTTCTTCCCAGTTTTTGCCTCTTCTTCCCAGCCCTCGAGCCCCCATGTGCCTCCCGACTGCTGCTGTAACAGCAGCTTGCAGCTCAACTTGCTACAGCTCTAACAAGGCTCTGTTTATAATTAAATTTAAGAAAAAATAACATCTCTGCTGCTTATGTCGTTGCAGTGGCTGCCAGGCTGCTCCATGCGCCACTTTTACAGTGGTTTTGGGGCTCCCTGTTTAATATTCAGGTTGCAGCTCCTCAGAGAGTGTTGAAACATGGAAGGGGAGCGGGATAAGGAGCTTGCCAGGCTGCAGGGGTCTGGCAGGGGCACATCCCGCAGCGGCTGGGGCTCAGGAGCCCCGAAATCTCCCTGCCCATTTCTGCCTCAGTGGCTGCCGGGCCTTTGGAAGCTGTATTCCATTCCTTATGACTTAAAACATACTTTTCCTGCCGTATATAACCGAGCAGCTTTGCAAGTTGAGGAGCTTGTTTCCCATTCCCGTGTTTTAGCTCCTTTTTCAGCATTTTTACTGTTATTTTCTTGGAGCGCTGTCAGGGATGAATCGCAGACGCCTCTTCCACGCTGTGTGCTTCCCCACACAGCTCCCCACGTCCGTGATCTTTCTCTTACACTGTTGTACTCTGACACTTATATCATTTACAAATGGGCCCTGTAAAAGCAGAACAAGCAGCTGATTAGTACACAGCTGAAATTTGGGACACCTGTTTGTCTAATACTTTTGCAATTCTCTGAAATACATATATTTTTACCTGGATATGGACACTGAATGTGCTTCATTTCTCATCTCCTAGGCGGTGTGAACGAATCAGTTGTTTTAATTACCTGGACTGCCAAAACACCCCGGTGCGCATTACCTATTACCAGCTGAACTTCCAAACCAATATTGTGGTCCCAGCTCATATTTTCCGTATTGGACCATCGCCTGCCTACGCTGGAGACAACATAATCCTCACCATCAACAAGGGGAACGAGGAGAACTACTTCAGCACGCGAAGGCTGAACTCGTACACGGGCATCGTCTATCTCCAGCGACAAGTCAAAGAGCCTAAAGACTTTTTGTTAGATGTTGAAATGAAACTGTGGCGTCAGGGAACGTACACTACTTTCCTTGCCAAAATTTACATTTTCATCACAGCTCATGCGTATTGAAGCGTGTATTGACTTGGATTTTATTGGTGCTATGCTCTTTAACTGCTCTACCAAAGCTTAATACTGTTGAACTGGCATTTAATGTATCTAGCCTTTATATTATTTTTCTATCATTGCTTTAAACTTTTTTATTGGTTGTGTAAATTAAGTTAATTTTTATCGTTTTGTTTTGTTTTCTTATGTAATTCTTTACATCGTCATTTGACAATGAGCGTAGGAAGGGTTAGAAAGACAGTACATGCGTTGTGTTAAGTGCTGGAACCTTTTCTTAGGAATTATTTTTAGGTTTAGTCACATCTGCACCAGAGAGGAAAGATGTTCACTTGGGAGCATTGGGTTTTGCCACTAAGGGGAAAAAACCTTGAGCAGTTTCTCTTTATGACACAAAGTTCTGGTCCGGCTCAGCGCCGGCCCCCACTGAGGTTCCTCTGTGCGGAGACGCGGCGGCGACGGCCACACGTGGACGCTGACGGTTGGCTCACCTCATCCTACCGGGTTCTTTTCCTCCTGCCAACTTTCATAATATGTTGCCTAAAATATATATATAAAAATAAAACTCCACCAGTGAAAAAGCCTACGAATGAGTCTTGCTTTAGGAGGACTACACACATGGTGAATATTCGCAAGACCGAGGCCTTGGGGAACGTCGTGCTTTGGGGTGAAAGCTCACGTTGTTGTTTTTACTAATTGTCCTTATAGGTGCTGGGATTCCTCTCTATACAGACTCATGCTATCTAGGTAACTATAAGCGTAGATTAGATGCGTTATAATTCTTAAAGGAATGTCCAAGAGGAAACATGGAAATAACGAAATAATCAATTACTGCTCTTCATTTTAAAGCGTGGGTGCGCCACTGAGGAACCACTTGCAGCTTTAAATAAACACAAAGGGGAGTTGCTTCTCTTCTGCAGGAAAATGGCTTCGGTTGTGTTACTCAATGACGCAGAGGAAAATGCTCGTTAAATTGGTGGTTTGTATTATGCCATTTAGAGAATAGCACAACCTCAGTTTTGAGCTGGATTTCCTCTCGTTCTGCAGGAAACTGGATGTGGTCCAAAGCTGAAGGCCAGATGTGGTAAAGCATAGTATAATCGAAGTATTTGTTAGGATTTAGAAATGAATATCAGAACTTCTTTATGGCTGTTTTCTTTGGGTTTGATTTTTTTTTTTCCTTCCTCCAAAAAGGCTCCAATGTTGAAACTTTCTGGGCTTCCTTTGTTCCAATTATAATTATTCCGCAAAATGTTTTAAAGGAAAAACATAGCTACAATATATTGATGTTTACCACACTGCAGTTTAATAATCTGTTCTTTTCTACAATCTTGTTTTGTCCAGCGTGTACACAAAAAAAACCCAAGAAATCCAATCTTAGGTCTTGTTATGCTATAATCAACAATCTTATTATATTGTAAAAGGTTCGTTTGAACTGCATCTTAAAATGGCATAAACCCCACATGGTGAGAGGGGAGCTGTACTGTATTCACTATATCCCAAGGCCAATTTCTTCCACTTCAAGAAACTTAAAATTTGGATTCTCCTATTGATAAAAAAGTGCAAATCTTTCTGTGTCTAACATCACAAAGACCCATTACCAGGGAAAAATTATCACTTTTCCCCAGCTGTAAAATATGGGATATCTGAGTTTGCATACAACAAGCTTTGTTTTGGTTTGTTTTGGTTTGTTTTTTTTCTATAAAAATCATTTTGTAAAAGTGATCTTCATCCATCTTTTGTTTTGCATAGTGAAGAGTTTCATAAGCATTTAGCAGAGAGACCCATGTTGCTGTGATTTGTCGTTTCAGATGCCGCGGATCTCGCAGCCCCAGGCCCGACAGCACCAAGACGAGCAGGAGCTTCCCGGTTCATCCCGCAGCCTCCGTGTGAAGCGGCGATACAAGTGTCACCCAGAGTTCTCCATCAGCATCAGGATTTGATTGAACGTAAATGATATTCAAGCCTCAACAGTCTCTCTTGTCAGAGCACAGTTGGACAGGCCATTTGTTACCTGGAGACCTTTCGCTGACTAAAACCAGCCGTAGTCAATCATATTAAGGATCTGGCAGTTTGTAACACCGACTTTTCATTTTCTAGACGGGTAATTGATGAAGAAAGTTTGAGGAAAGGCTTTGCATACTATTATAAGTAAAGTGCTGTGTTATAAAAAAGCAAGTCTTCATCAGCACTGTATCCGGCAGGCATTCAGAAAGGGTTAGGAACAGTCACTTGGTCAGAGCAAAGGAAAGGCTTATGGGGGATAATTTCCCATTCCTCTGTTCCCAAAACAACCAGAGGAATCTTTTACCTCTCACCAACCCGACACGTGTGCGCTGTTGGTTTTAGCGGCCAGCTGGCGCTGCAGCCTCTGCTTTGTCTTGGGACAGCACTCATGATGAACTTGGACTGGTGAGGACATGCTCTCCCTGGCTCGCAGTGGCTTTGGTCTGGAATTTTGGTCTCCTCCAACCGGTCTGGCTCCTGGCAGCGCCCGTTCCCATCACCAGGAACACTCCTTCCGCTTTATTTGGCCAGGCAACCTGGATGGGAGATGAGAGTGTGTGCGTCCCCCTGCACACTGAACAGAGTTCAGGCCTGGGCTGTATCTCTGTGGCCTCTTTCTTAAAACACCAATAGCTTTCCTGAATTCTCTCTTAAACAGCCATATTTTTATTTCTTTCTTTATTTCCTTTCTCCATTTCTAACAAGTGAGTTAAGTAGCTTTTTATTTATTCCCTCAGCTGCTTTGTGCCCCTTCCACCTTGCCTGTTGGAGGTGAAGTAAGAACAGCTACCCGAGAACTATGCAAGCTGATAAACTCATGAGGAAGACAACAGCTTTAAACCTAATAAAGAATTATAGCAGGCTTGGGGCATATGATTATATATGTGTAAAACCTGAGATTATTAGTATGCCCAAAATTGGAAATGGCCTTTATGTGACCTGTCTGAACAGTCCGTGTTCTGCTTAGATTTGCGGGGACTTACTCCTGCCTCTACGAAATTTGATCTCGTTGTACTTGGCTGGTTTATTCTTTGGGAGATCTGGTGATCCCAGAGACTGAGGAAGATCAAATGTATCATTGCAAAGAAGAAGAAATGAAAATCTGTGTGTTTGCTGGAAATTTGAATGGGTCCATTACAGAATGAAACAGCAGGTTTGCTTTTGACTGGAATTTACGTAACATGCAATTCAACTAGCAGTAGATGAATGAGAAAGATGTTTTTACCTAATATTTTAATTGTATCTATTTTGCACGGGGGAGGAAGTGTTTTCCCATCTCGTAGCATGTAAGTAATACCTGTATGTGCGTTACTGCGTGGCTGGTGTGTGCCAGCGTTGCGCGGTGATGCTGTAGAGAAGAGGCACCGGGTGCTCAGCGTGGGCCTTGCTGCTCCTCACACTGCGGGACCCCCGCACGGCCCACCCACCGCAGCAGCGCGAGCTGGGAACCACAACGGGCCAGAATTCTTCTGTTTGAGGGTGGTAAAATACTGGCCAGGTTTCCAGAGAGGTGGTGGCTGAACCATCCCTGGAGACATCCCAGGCCAGGCTGGACGGGGCTCTGAGCAACCTGAGCTGGTGAAGATGTCCCTGCTCATGGCAGGGGGGGCATTGGGGAGGGCCCTTCAACACAAACCATCCTGTGATTCTGTTAGCTCCAAGATCCCACAAACAGAATTTCATTGAGTTTTATTTTTCTTCTCCTTTACGTCAGTTATTCCTCAGTCTAGTGATTTAGGAGAGAAGCAGCTTTCAGCTTTTCAGAATTTTGTGGTCTGGGTTATGCTTCGAGGTTCCAGCTGTAGGAAGGACATGCTGCAATAACAGCTTTACCATGAACCAGTCTGTTCTGCGGAGGCCTCATGGAGCACAGCTGTGTCACACAGGTGCTGGTGGTTCAGAGATCAGGGTGGGGTTTGCAGGAGGAGCCCAGGAGAGCCCCCACCTGCTGGGGCTGGGCAGTTGTTGTCCCTGCGCTCCCTTCACTTGGCTCTTGGGTGTCACTGGGTGCTGCTGAGGGGACATTTCCCCTGTACCGGCTGTGGTCTGCGTGTCCTCACACCTTTGCGACCCACCCAGCCCTGGCCTGTGGTGCTCTGGAAAAGCTGCTTGTCACAGCCCGGCCAGGAGTGCTGAAAACGGAGTGCACGAGATAGAAAGCAAAGGTAAAGAACGATAAAATGGCAAAGCCGAGGATTTTTCATTTCTCTGGTAGGTGGTTCTGGTGCTGAATTTGGTTTTTTGTGTGGTCCTGGGGTACAGTGTCAAGCACGTGATTAAAATGGGTGTCCTTTGTGGGTAGGGAAGTTTGGTACTTCCCTCAGAGCTTTGCAGGGTGAGGACTTGCTTTCATTTGGTTTAGAGGTTACAGAGACTCTGTTGTATATTCTTTGTCTCCCCCTGTTCTCTGTCACTCATGTGAGAGGCCCTGGCTGTTCTTCCTCATTCATTTTTCTTTTATTTTTTCTTCATCTTTTCATTGTTCCCCCCCATGCCAGGAGAAAGAGAAAGTTCCAGCTGGGGGGGATTAGAACTCTTGAGTAAAAATAGATTTTGAGGTTAAATAGAAAGTATCTTCCCACTTTCAGTGTTCTCCGCATCACAGACACATTCATTTTGAAGTGGCTATGGAAAAGCAGGATTTAATTATATCCACTTCCAGTGGTGTGAAACTGAAGTCACAAACTTGATCCTTTTGTCTTCTGAAACACAACTCTTGATGTTGCGTGTTCTCTACACACAGCAGTCAATGTGTAGGGCTGTTCCAGGGCTCTGGAGCCCTTTGGAGAAGCTTCCAGGGCCTGGTGTCCCCTGGCACGAGCCGCTGGGGGCTGGTCCTGAGGCTCTTCTTGTCACTGCTGGCAGTGTGGGAATGGGAACATCTCATGTTGGAAGGGACCCAAGTCCTGAAAAAGAGCATCTTCTTCCAGCTGCACCCCAACAGGAGGTGACATTGGCTTCGCATGAGCTGAGGTTGTCATTGCAGTGGGGTTAAAGATTTTGCCATCTGCTATGGATTTTCTATGCTATGGAGTTGGAGAGGAAGAGGATGCTGCGGTGCCCTCCGTGCTGTGAAGGGAGAGGCAGGAGGGGATCCTTTGTATGTTAGAGAGTCTTGTGTGTGGTGGCCAAGAACTGTGCTGAGTGCGTAAATTATCAGCGGGATGTTTTAACTGCTTGGAGCTGGGATGGTGTGGTGGTACCTGGAAGAGCTGAACTGGTGACGCGGGGCTTGGGGAGCTGCTGTGGCACAAAAGGTGATGAGGGAGACCTGGTGTGACAGACCCAGCCCAAGGAGAAAGTCACCCCTGGTTCATGCTGAGTGAAGAACTGGTCTCAGCTGGGACACGTGGAGGTGACCCGGGGGAGGTTAATCAGCATGGAACGTGTGAGACGGCAGATGGAGATTACTTCTGTCCAGGGTTTATGGGGATTTGTTTCAGTGATAATGGTCTGTAACCAAAGCATCAAATCAAACCTCACAGAGAAGTTTCTGAAGAGAAACACTGATTATGGAAAGTTCCTTTGGAGTCTGTGTTTCACAAATTGTTCCCAATAGAACAAGTGATGAATGCCATACTTCTGGGGGACGTGGGAGCGGGGAGTCTAAAATCTAATTGTGTTTTGGAATAACAGCGCAATGTGCAGAGTACTGAACTCTCATCGGCGCCGTGAATTTCTAGAAAGTAATTATAAAACACACTAGTAACAATAGCTGATCTAATTTAAGGAAAATCCATCCAAACCAGAGCCATAAATGCTTCGGGAGGGCGGCAATGCTGCCTCTGCTGGATGCTGGCGGCTCCACGGGCTGTGCTGCACGGAGGGGCTGGACTCGCCGCGATGGCAGGATTGCTGTTTGAATCCAGATGCACCACAGGAGACGGTAGATCCTCCCTGGCATTGATGGCCGTGGAAAAAAAATGTGCGCAGAATACTTTGAGTATGGGAAAAAGACTGATAACCTTCAATGAGGCACGTTTGGAGTGTTGCCATTTTTGGAGTTTGAATAAACTCTGGAAACGTGGTTGATAAAATGACCTTTTGCAGGTAACATATGATGATGAAAAGTTTGCTTTATTATTGATAACTGCTGGTCAGAGCAGCTTTGTTAAAGATGATGGTAGTGGGAGGACCTTGGTGTGAGTGGACGGCTGGAGAGCCCCTTTCCTACGTCCATCAGTGCAACATCAAGCTCCCAAACTCATTTTGGGTGGATGAGACTGCGCCTCCCTGGGCTGGCACTGGAAATTCCGAGTGTGTCGTGTAGCACCGCGCCAACGCTGCAGCCGCTAAAATGTAAAATGATCTTTTTCTTCTCTTACAGACATTCTTCACAATAGTTTTATAAAAGAGTAATCCCAGTTAATCTCGGCTTTTGCAAAGGTCTGTCATGGTTAATCCTCTTATCTTTCAGTTGCACCTTGGAGAAATAGCTTTCACATTGACCAGGAATATCTCAGTTTCAGGTTCACTAATGTAGAAGTGTAATTCTGGAGTAACGATACAATATAGTTTAGAATTGCTGCTGTGAGTAGGGGCAGGACTGTGCCTAACCACCAGCTACACACCGTAATAACTGAACTCTGTGTTGTAGGTATTCGTGTGTCTTAGATTTGGGTAAGTGTGCAATATTCCACCAACATATTGTAATGCTGAACTCAGTATAAACGGACACAAAGCTGCTGTGGTGTTGACGAGAGGAAAAGACAGTCCTGTAATGACTTGTGTTTGATTGTCGGTGCAGTTGGGAGGACACAAACGTGGAGCTTAGTCACAAAGTTTAGGGATTCCCAAGGCCAGCAGAAGGCTTGCTGCGTTTGCAGGCCGGGGGAGTCTAACAAGAGATACAGATGTTCATAAACTTTGCCAGAGCAGACAACACTCCTTTGAATGCACTCTCTGTTTATAGAAAAGTAGCGGTTACTGGTGCAAGTAATCCCATTAACCGGCCAGGCTTGGGTGCTCGGCTGGGCTTTGGAAGAGCTGGAGCCAGTTCTGGGCTCTGTCCAAAGGGACAACAGGGCACTAAGCAATGGCGACACACGTGGCTACAACCACGACGCGTCCTTGCGTCCAGTACGAGAGTTATACAACAAATCCTCTGCTTCACCCTGTAAGGGTAGTATCAGTGTGATACTTTGTGGTTGTGTAACTGCTGTTACCACATTAGAGGCTGGAATAAACCCTGTGGACTGTTCTCTGTCACCTGCAGTTCTCCTATACCAGACACCAGAGATAATAACTTTGAAAATAATGATTTACTAAGAAAACTACTGAATTTTCTTAAGACTTTTCTACAGACACAGCTTTAATCATAATTGTAAATTCAATATAAATTATAAATCCTAACTATTTTCCTTTGGGGAGAGGAGCAAAGACACATATGACAGATGCTTGTACTGTTACCTGGTCACATCTGGAACACTCTGGCATATATAATGATGAATTTAAGAATGCGATTACTCCACATAGGTACTTATTGTTCAAAACCATATCTTTTGGCTTGTAAATCGGGTAATGAGCAGCGGGTGAAGGCCGGGCTCCAAAGCAGATGTTTGGTGCTGGAGCTGCCCGACGGTGCTGGGAGAGCCCTGGTCCTTCCATCGGGCCCCTGCCCCACGCCCCACATGAAGATGGTTTGAGGGGAGTTTGGTGGTGGCGGTTGTGCTTTGGAGGGGTTTTGTTTGTATGTTTAGTGGTTTGGGTTGGTCCAAAGGGGGTGGTGGGTGTTCCCATCTCTGCATGGCACATTGTGCAGGTCACCTGTGTGTCACTTGGGTCAAGTCAAGTCCTTTGGCATGTGGTGCAGAGTTGGGTTTTACGGGTGTTATTTACCCACTCAGCACCGCGTCACAACCCTCCCATCCCTTGAAGTCTCCGGACTTGAATATTTGGTAACTTGGGTACCTTCAACAACCTTCATCTCTTCCTTTCATTCATTCCACTTGCAGCCTCTCTGCTGTTGTTGCCTTCTGTAGGTTGTTTTGCTTTTACCCCATTGCCGGGAGGTTTTTGTTTCATCACTTCTCTCCCTTTTAAAAGGGCACAGGGCAAAAAGGGAAACATCCAAAAATCCATCAACCCTTTCTCATGGATGCCTTGGAGACGGCCCCGGTGTCAGCAGCTCGGTAACGCGCTGGCAGCAGCGCTGAGCTGCCAGGCCAGGACCCCAACAATAATATTATTCTAAATTACACTCCGGCTTTAAACTGTGCGGTGTTGCAGGTTTGGAAGGCAGCTGCTCCCTGCACTCCTGTTGAACGAGCGCCCTGGGAAATTGCTAATAAAAGATGATTTATATTTTCCCCAATTCCGCTGGTTTTTGTTTTGCCTTTTTTTAAGGCATCGTGTTCCGTTCTTTCTTGGAGTGGTTTTGTGGAGGAAACCAAATGTAGAGTTTAACGTTAAATATTTGTTCCCACATGTTCCTCATGTAAATTTGGAGGGAGTATTGGATGCTTCAGTTTATCTCCTTAAGCATCATCCTCACCATGGGCCGAGGTCAGGACCAGCCTGGGCAGAGCCGCGTTGCCGCGGCTGCGTCCGGCCCAACCTGCGGCTGATGGGCAAGTAGTCAAGTAGGTTTTGGGGTCTGTTGTGACCACACACCCACTTTTTTTGTTGTTTTTTTTCAATTCTGTTTGGGTTTTGTTGGTTGGTTCTGGTTTTGTATGGTTTTATTATTATTTGTTTAAGCGGTGGTATAGCCGAGTCTCCAGAGCAGTGGGGATGCTCATGGCAAATAGCAGCACAGTAATACTTGGTTCATAAGCTGGTCACAAAAACCAAAGGAATGGAGGGGGATTTCCTTTTTTCCATGTACTGTAAGACTTCAAAGAACAGAGTCCAAGACCTGTTGTCACCTGCGGTCACTGTTTTCCCAGACCTGCCTGTTGGCAGCAATTAATTCCCCCCAATTACAATAACTAATTATTTTCTAGATCGCTCTATTCCCCTCTCCATGCAGGATGAGCCATTTTCAAATGCAAATCAAGGTCTTTCATTATCTCCGTTCTATACTACAGCTTCCTCTTCAGAATCAATAATGTAGAGATTTGCAGGCAGGCTCATTTTCTTTCAACACTGATCTAATTAGTTAATAAAATAATAGTTTCTCCCCAGCCTCCTCATGCCTTCCCCCCTCATTTCTCAGCCACTGAGGAAATATTTCCTCCATTCTCACAGAAAGCAATGCATTTACTCTTGCCACAGCAGCTCAAAGATACCACGAATATATTTTCCTGAAGCTGGTAATTGCTTTTCTTGGCCGTTATTTGATCAAAGTGGAGGAAATGGAATGGGGGCAGTCAGACTAAATAATAGATGTTTGGAGTGGAACCAGGGCTGGAGCCTTCTTGGGGTTTGTGTTTTGTTTTCAAAGTGCTGAATGATCCCTCCTCTGCACACGGGCGTCTCGCTGGTGGTTACACCTGTAGTAACTGTGGCGGTGGGAGGGTGTAGAACAAGCACCGTGCTGCTCCAGACCCTCAGCCGAGCTGTGGCCGCGCTGCCGTCTGAAGGAGCGCGAAGCTTTAATGCAGCTTTGGTTTGCAAGCACCGTGGAGTGTGATTCTTCTGTGGTGATTCTGCTGTGTTTCTGGCACTGTTCTTGTTCAAAAAGCTTATATGGAACGTGAACCTGAAACTTTGTATTGGCACAAGCATTTCCAGGCCTTTCATCAGATCTGTTACGCTTCCTGTCGCTGTATTTCATCATCGTTGCTCTATAATGAGGTTATGCTGGTACTGGCTAGACAGTCAGTCCGGAGTTCACTCTGTTGCTTCATTTGGGTTCTTTCCTGGGTTTTTCGCCCCCGTTCTGTGTCCGGCTCTGCGAGTTTTGGCAGACTCGCTTGGCTCCGAGAGTGCCGAGACAAACCGGTTTCTAGATTTCTCCTGATTTGGACCAAGTGCCCTTATCGCTGTTGCCAAGAATGTCCTGGTTGTGTGGCGAAGCTCCAGGAGCTGCCGCGGTCCCCGGGGTTCCCGGGGCAGGTTTGGGGTGACGGGTCTGGGGGTGCAGCCTTGCGCTGAGGGCGGTGATAACCACTGTGCAGTGCTGGCCCCTTCCGTGTCATTGTCTGCGAAAATCTTGTTTATGAAACCACATCTTTGATAATCCTCACATTTTAATATGATGCTGAGATGGAAGATAAGCTTTGTTTGAGATAGAAAGTTGGCTTTTTTTGGTAGAAGCCTCCCTGTTTACTTGAGTGGCATTTTAATCATCTCAAGACCCATAACATGTGTAAAGACTCCCAGAAATGTGGGAGATGCTCTGATTTGCTCTTTATTTCTTGGAAAAAGTGTTCTGGAATAGACTAAAAGAGGATTTTAAGGGCTTCCTGGGGACATGACTACTGTCCTTTATTTCTGTACTGAAGGGCCATCTTAGAAACAATGTGAAACTATTTGACCCAGAATAAAAGGGCAAAAGTGTCTGGAAGTATTGTACTCATTGGAAGAGAAGGCAGCACTAAAGTAGTCTTAGTGATTTGAGGTGGCATGATGAGGTGCGTGGAGGTGTTTTAAAGGTGTTTAGATGAGGTTCTGAGGGACATGGTTTAGTGCTAGAGTTGGTTAGGTTATGTATGGACTCAATGATCCTGAGGGTCTCTTCTGACCGAAACAATTCTATGATTCTACAATGTTTTGGTTTGAGTATGGAGGAAGTTAACTTGATGACTTGGCTCAGTGTCGGTTGGGATAATTATAACTCTCTCTACCTGCCCTGTCCCACACTTAGGGTTGTCTCCTGTGGTTTTTGGGGTGTTTGATTCAATACTCCTGAAGGTGACAAACTCGTGGCAAGGATGAAATCAATGCAGTTTTTCAGCATTAAAAGGAGGAAAAGCAGGAATACCTGGGAACAGGTTGGGTCTCTGAGCACTCTTGATCCTGGCTTTCCTTGTGCATAGGGAATGGCAGAGGAAGAAAAATTGCTCTCTGGGGTGGTTGATATGAACATTATCAGTTTGCCAGAGAGGATCGTCCTAAAGGAGTCACCCATGGAAAAAAGGCCATTTCCACAAAATGAGGACTTCAAGTGCAATGACTGGACTAGTTGTAGTTATCCCAGCCACGCTGTCAGCTAATGACCAGCTCGCAGGCACAGTAACTGTTGAAAACTGGCCTTAACAGTGTAAAATTTTAAGTACCCTAAAACAATAAACTGGATGGTTCGTAACCTACTTTTAATCAGGGAAGTAGCACACCTCTGGGCATTCCCATTCCTTGTGCTGTGCCCACGTGTTCTCAGGCACAGAGGAGAAAGGCCCAGCAGCAGAGCCCCGCACAGACGGGCTGTGCCGCTCACCTCGCCGCCAACACCAGCTCTGTGCGCAGTGGTGAGCGCACCGGAGACTGACTGCGGGGACAGACATGCTTTTGGAGGCGCTCCACTGGGAAGAGCTGGAAAGCACCATTTTAGGCCATCGCTGCCAGGATTTACATCCATCAGACCATAAGTGCTGAGGTTTACCGTGGTTTGCTGCATGCAGTGAAGTTCTGGGTTCTTGGCAAGAAGGGTCTATAGACGTGCATGAAGTCATCGCAGTGTGGCATGTGGCGGGCTTAAAAAATGGAGCAAAGTCCCCCTTGCTGAAAGCTGGCAGGAGCAGAAGGGAGGAATATTTTTATTATACAACTGCAGGGCTTTGACGGCAGAACTAGCTGGCTTCGCCGGTTTGTAACAGACTGACATCATGCTGCGGAATGGAGCCAGGAGAGGGGGCGGATTTCTTGCTGGCGCTCCTGAGTGTGCGAGCGTGGCTGGTGTTTGCGATGGGAGAGCGTGGTGTGGGTGGCTGCTGAAGGGTGGGCTGTCCCAGGCAGTGGCCCTGGCCAGCAGACGGTGTCTGTCCCATCTGTCTGTCCCGTTGGCACCCGGCAGAATGACGGGGATCTCTCATAGCATCTCATAGCATCGCTGCATTTGTCTGTGACCTCGTCCCCTGTGTCTGGGTGGTGGCACCGCCTGTGTGCTGTGGAGGTGGAGGCCTGGCCAGAACACAGAACCAAGTTCTTGGGCCTCATTTTCATTGACGCTGAGGCCCCTATGCACCCACCTCAGCGATGTGTAAATGAATTGCAGTGGGTATAAATTGTACCTACATTCACTGTAAGGCCACCTTCCCTGGTGGAACAATGCGAAAGGGTTGAGTGTAAAAGGTGCCTCGCTGGCCCAAGTCTCTACAAGTACCTGAAAGGAGGTTGTAGCATGGAGGGTCTTGGGCTCTTTTCCTAAGTGGCAAGCGATGAGATGAGAGAGGGGAAATGGCCTCAAGTTGCACTGGGGGAGGTTTAGGTTGGATATAAGGAAAAATGTCTTCTCTGAAAGCATTGTCAGGTATTGGAACAGGCTGCCCAGGGAAGTGATTGGGTCAGCATCCCTGGAGGTACATAAAACACATGTAGATGTGGTGCCTAGGGACCTGGTGTAGTGGTAGAGTTAGCAGTGCTACATCAATGGTTGGACTCAATGGTCTTAAGGACCTTTTCCAATCTAAATGTTTGTATGTTTCTAGCCTCTTTAAAACCACGGTGAGACTTCAGCTGAGAGAGCTGGTTTGGCTTTGGCCCTTCATGGGGATGCTCTGGCCAAAGGACAAGTCCGGTTGTGGGCACCTTCTTGGGAAGAGACCAAGGTTTCACTCCTTGTGCTGCTCTGGACTTGATGTGACTGGGCAAATCAGCTAAACTCCCTCTTTTTTTCCCTAGTAAAATATTTTTCTTAAGGATTTTAGACTGATTTTACTGTACACATTGCACGGAAACAACTAACTTTTTCTTGTGCCTACTCTGAGAGCTGGGTCCTATAAATAGAATTTTATATGGAAAGCATATAATATCTATGGTCTCTGGTCTATGCCACTGGTTCTAGGTATGGAAATGAGGTCAATGTTTATCTAAAAGCCATAATCTATTTGGAAACTGGTATTTACACGAGTTGTCCGCGTTGCTGCAGGAGGGGTGAGGAGCAGTGAAGGGGAACAGCTTCATCTCTGGGAACAGATGGGAGGTGCGAAGCAGAACGTCTTCAAGAAGAACTGTAAATTGCTTAAAGTCTGCAGGGAGAGATAACATCATTTCTGAGATATAATGATATACTTGGAAACAAACAAACAAGCTCTAGACCCTGCAAGCTGAAAAAGCGTTTTGAGCCTGAATGCTTCTATCGTTTTACCAGTTTACCCTTACGTGCAATAAATATGTTATTTCTTCCCTCAAACCTTGTCTTGATTATATCCCAAGACCTTCATGTCCAAAATTGTGCTTGTAGGATTTGACTTTCTGGCTTGCTCTCCCATACTTGCTATCGAGGTCTGCATTTATCCATCTGTGAGACATGCTGTATGCCCTGACACTTGGCAGAGGATGGCACACCAAGGGTTAATTGTGCTGACCTTATTGTTCTTACTGCTGAATGTTTATTTATCCATCAAGTCAGATTAAACAGTCATTTGTAGTGGATCTTAATTTAGATCACGGATATCCTAAGTACTTGAGTAACAATGTCATTGTTTGTTATTAGGTTTTAAATAACAGGCATGACTAAATAAGTAAGACAATATAAATATAAATCTACTTAATTATCTGAACCTCAAGGCAATAAAACCAAATCTTTAAAATAAAAAAAAAAAAGCCATTTGAGTTACTAACATTGGAGAGACTTCAGAAAGAGTTTGTCTCTATTATTAAATGTAAGTGGGCCAAATCCTACAGCTCCTTAGTGCCGAGGAGAGGTTTGTCCAAGGCTGATAACAGCTACACCATGATAAATGATGATGGAGGGTGGTGATAAATGCCATGTGTTGCTTATTAGGACAGGCAGAGATAGGAGGGTAAATGATGGATACTGATCCAATGATTTATTTGCAGAAGAACTGAAAAACATGCATCTAATGTAAGCTGTGTGGTGGGATGTTTCTAAATAAGACTGTGCAAAAACTGAGTCTTAAGAGTATAGTCAGGCTCGCTGGACACCTGGAAGCTCTTGGTTCAACCTTCCTCCCACCGCTCGGGTTTTGACTTTCCATCCTACCAAAGCTGTCAGTAGAACAGGCTTAGGGCTGTGCTGGTTAATGAGTTGCAAATGGACGAACTGGCATTCTATCACATCTTTATCATTATGCAGAATAATGGAATATATTTGAAGAACAAGAATGCTTTGGTTTTTTTCCTTCATCGCTTTCCTGATGGGCGACATGAGTCTCGTTAGAAGAGGGATGGGTCTCTGGGATCCGGGATTGTTGCTCCTCACGTCCCTCTGGTTTCTCCTGCATCCTGGGCTGTACCCTGATGCCTCCCCAGGAATGAAGGTGCAGAAAGTGTCTGTATTTTCTTGGAGACAACATTGGCAGTCTCCAGCTTCGGCATAACTTACCTTTTCTGTGACACACAGAATCTTTAGAAAGAACTTGTGATAAGTACAAACATAAATGCAAACAGTAAACACGACTGTCTTAATGTGTTTCTGCAGCCTGGTGCCGTTGCCGTGGGGTTTGCTGCTCCTGGATGGGTGCAACACCCAGACTAACAAAGTTAGAGCAGAGCCTGATCTCCTGCTGTAAGCTGTGGAGTAGTGCAAGCTCTCCTTTTCCTCCTCCTTTCTCTCATTTAAATGTTATCCCTTAGCCCTATGGTTACTGTTAAGGCAGTGAGTATGTTTATTTGCTCTTTACATAAGGATTGTCAGGCTAGATGGGTTACAGGAGGTAACAAGATGCTCACAAGGTTTGGGAGACCTGGGTTTAATTCCGTCTTGCAGAAGACATACTTTGTACCCTCAGGCAACTTGCTTCTGGTTAGAGAATATTTTCAAGATGGATTATTTCTTTCTTTTTTTCCTTCTTCTAAATTAGATAAAATATTCAGACTGTAAAGTGTTTGTTGCCTGTCAGGTCCATCAGCCTCACTATTTCAGACATACAGTGAAATATAATAATGTTCTTCTGTCTCGTGCATTTGCTGTGAAAATATGTTAAGGCTGTATATTAAGCTAAATAATTATATAATGATAATAGAGTCAAATCTTTTGTTATCCAACTTCTATAGAGTAGAAGCAGAATTAATAGTAAGAAGGAATAAAAGCTTATACAAAATCTAATTGATTGAAATGGCAGATTGGGGACTCTCTAAGCTGGATAGGTTTCAAAACCTCACAGGAAAACTTCGGTGCTTTCGAGTGTTTTGCGTTACCTTCTCAAAAGTCACCTTTGTGTGAAGCATTAATGGGTAGTAAAGTGGAAAGCTGACAAAAAGCCTTCTGTGTTTTCTGGGTTTCAGCAGTTTGAGCCCATTCGGTAGTAGCTTGGAGCCCAGGCTGTGGTTCTGTGGACGTGGGCAGTAAGAGGCGGGGAAAGAAGAGTTGAACTGAGAAGAAATAGTTTGTTGTTGTTGTTGTTTTCTTTAAGCTCTTGAAGGAGTGATGGGTGCAGCTGTGTCTGCTCTGTGTTTACCAGGATAAAACTGGGTTATGGCAACTGGAAAGAAATGGTGGTGACATCCAGCAGAGGAGAGAAAGCAGACTGGGTGGGAAAAGATGACTTTGACTTTGGTTGTCACCTAAAACATATAATAAATGTAACTTCTACCAGGCTTTGAGCATGCCAGCCTATGCCAACATTCCTCAAATTATTTTACTATCCTAGGGACTTACCATCAACCAGTGTCAGTGATGTGCTCTTTACACCTTAGATATGTGAAGGGAAACTGATGTTTTCTGCTCTGGATTGGATGAGGATTCTGTGAACAAGATGTAGTGGGGAGACGGGTGGCAGGACCATTTCTGAAGGCACGTGGCTGCGAGGACTGGAGCAGGAGCTCTGCTGCGGGGATGAACGGCGGCAATGCCACATGTGGCTGAGGGAGCTGATTTGCAGTTATCTCACTCCTTTGCTAAGATTAAAATCTTGGAGTCTTTCAGCAAAGTACTGCAAACCAGTCGGGCTCGGAGTGTGCCAGTGCCAAAGTCATTCCTGAGGTAACCCACCATCTTAGCAGAGCTATACCCACAATGACCTCGCTGAATTATCTCACCGTGTTGCATGAATTAGTGCTAAATAAGACTCTGCAGACAGATGCACGAGCACTGAAGGTGGACTTTGTGTTTAGCGGGCGGTTAGTGCCGTTTCCATTGCGCTCCTGTGCCGCACGATGGTGCGAGAAGGCAGCACTGCAGCTGCCATTCTGCCTTTGGTTTCAGCAAACAGATGTGTTTGGTTTTCTGAATTAAAAGTATGGCTAATGGTTGCTCCCTTCAATTATGGTGTGAACTTATGTAATCAGCGTAGCCTGGCTGCAAATGAAAGCACACCAGTGCTGTGCAGGTTGTGGGGTGTGCTGAGCCAATGTTGTTTTGTGACCCCAGGAGGCAAAAGTCACAGGATGCACGACGGGCAACAAATTGCTTTCAAAGACCCTGGGCAGTGCAAATCACTGTTTTTCGTGTAACTCTAGTGTTAGTGGCAGCCTCTCATTCCTGTGTGTTTCCTCCATTCCTGAGTTGTGCCTTTGGAACTTGTCCCTTCCCTGCGCCCATGCCGTGGGCTCAGAGGCCTGCACAGGCCCGGCTGCTGCGTTTGCAGTACCACAGCCAAACCGCTTTGCGTTCCTCAGATAACATTGTTCTAAGTGAAAATAACATCTAAGTACTATAGATAGGCCAGAATGAGAACAGTAGCGATAAAGATTTTGTCGTTGGTGATAAATTGTTGCAAGAGCTGTTTCTGAGCTTCAGAGGGTAAAGGCCTCTTTGAAAGAAGAGGAGCATCAGCTGATCTAGCACCAGATAAAATTCACAGCACTACATTACATTCATCAGCAGACCTAGTCGGAAAGATGATGGGTACCCAGGAAGACAAGGGCAACCAGTATCAAATCCCACACCTCAAGGGTTTCTTTCAGATCTAAACAGATTTCCAGAAATTGTAAATTGTCCAACCAGAGATTAATCTCTGTCATGATCCTGCCTTCCCAACACAATGCAGTTACTCACAGGGCTTCCAAATTGGGGTATTTCAGATCTTGGGGCTCTGTATGCCATGTAACCCTTTCTTCAGCGTTAGATGGGTGTCTCTTTTCCATAAGCCTGGATGGTGCAATCCAAACAAGAAACCAATTTGTTGGAATTCTTCCATCCAAACTGCTGTTCTAGAACTCATTTATTCATGTGAATAACTAATGTAGAATGAGATTTCAAGCAGAGGTAACTTTTAGCATCTTTAAGAATTGTGCAGCTTTGCAGTGCAACAAAAGGTGGGAGAGAATAGGAACATGCTGGAAATGCTGTCGTGAGTAATGGTAATTGCGATGAATGTACTTCAGTTGCTATAAATATACAACTTACTTTAAGAGATCTGTGAGGGAAGATAATAAACAGCCCATCTGAGGAATTATTATTTTTTTTAACATCCTCCAGAGTGGTTTATTTGCAAAAGATTTGCTCATTGTGTTCCACTTGTATAAAAAATGTACTTAGGTAGGTTACTGAGTTTCATGTACTGCACAGCAGGTTGTGCTGAGGGCCTGGTTTTGGTTTGGGGTTGGGGCTTTGGTGGGGGGCAGGAGTGTATGTCTGAGGTTTTGGGGGGTTTTTTGGTTGGTTGGCTTTTTTTCAGTTTATTTGGGTTTTATTTTTTCTGAATAGCTTCCTGTGAAATGGTGTTGAAAGGACGAGGAACACAGAGTTTCCCTTCCACAGCAGCAGGGAAGCCAGCAGACCACCTGTTATCTCAGTAAACGTAGCACTAAGAATTGAATAAACCCTGTACATCAAAAAGATGGGCACATACATAGTACCCTATGGTTTGGGAGAACAGAGAGACTATACTGTAAAATTAGTTGGTATATGCAGAAAGAGAAGGCTTCTGTTCTTCTGTAGTTATCAATCTACACAGCCAGCTAGAAGTTGGTTTTGTTCTCTTTTCTTCTGATTGCCTTCATATTTAAATTTAAATTAAAAAATGCGAACTGGCCAGAAGTTCTCCCTGTTAACTCATGGGCCATCTTTTACTATCAGCATCTAGCAGGGTGTCATATGGCAACGGTGCTCCCACCCTAAAGGAACTTGCTGGCTGAAAGATTTTAGAATGAAGCTTCTGTGATATATGGCTCATAAATCTGAGAAATTCAGAGTTCTGATTTACACTTTAATTAAAGTATGTATCATACTTATATTGAAATTCAAATGCTTAACTAATATAAAGGTCAATGGAATGCATCAGCTTCTCTGTTCCTACATTTTTAATTCCCACATTTTGGTTTGCCCAGGCAAATGTGCATAGAGAGTGATGAAGAAACTTAATCCAACGTTTTATAAGGAAAGCTATAGTGATGTGTCTTAATCTAAATTCAAATTGCTTTCTTCTGGGGGAAAAAAATTATAGCTGTCAAAAACATTGCTGCACTAACTATTAGTTTATCACTTTTGTTACATAATCTCTGGGGGAATTAGATTACAGAGCCTGTTTCTGGTTCTTCAGGCCTATACACCAAACAATAAAATATGCCTTGATTCATAACCTGTTACACTTGATTAAAAAAAAAATGGAGTCTGGAGATTTATAAATAACAATGACATTGGCATAGCTTCATTTGCAAAGAAATTACATCCATAGCTCTGCATTAATCTGTACGTGCTTATGAATGAGAACTTATTTATAAATGTTAGGAAAAAATATTTATGAGATTTACAAGTGAGATATGATTTATTTTGGGGAGTTTATAATTTCAATTATATACAATTAATACCAGTCATAATTTAAGACTTCTGCTTCATGAAAGGCTGTGCATATTGATTACTTCTCTCTTATTTTTCAGTAAGACATTAGGAATGTCATGCTTTGAAGGACTCTAGGTTTTCATCATGTAGTAGCAAGCAATGGCACAGATCTGTTTTATATGGTAAAGATAATACTCAGGTCTTAAGTGGCACAATATTAATGTGATAGGTGAAAGCTCTGTTAGTGAAAGTGAAAATACAATTTTATAACTGTAGATGTTGCCTACATCTACCTGGTTTCTCCTATACCCACTCCTATACCCACTAAAGCACCAGGCCAGTTTCCCATTCCAACATCTTTGGCCTTGTGTCCACCTAAATGCTGAATTTGAAATAGGAGGCGGCACAGGAACAGTTCAGCCATCTCTGTGAAGACTGGACAATGTTATATGAGTATGAGGCTTGTGGTTTGTTTTAAAGGCACGGTGTAGAAATGCAAATGCTCACAGTGTCTGCGAGTGCCTCCAGACCAGCACCAGAGCACAAAGCTGTTCTCTAGGCCCGGAAAGTCTTCAGAACAAGGCAAGCACTAACGACCCAAGTTTTCCCAGTTTGACAATGTCCCTCAGTTCTCTCAATGTCAAATCATTCAATGAATTGCTAAAAATACTTCCCTTATGCACAAAGCCAGCCTACATGAAAGGCCGGCATTCTTTGAAGAAGAAAGCATGGTAGCTGCCTGAGCTGATTGACTACTCCGAAAAAGCGTTCTGCAGATAACTGTTCAACTTCTTCAATCAATTAGCTACGGCTGTGCTCACGCCCTCTTTGTGTTTTCCCCTTGTAAGAACCTATAGGCATTAGGGTTTTTTTTGCCGTGGGTATGCTTGCTGCAAGCTAATTTTAACTTGGAAGCATGAACATCAGCAAATGGTGGCTTTTAATTTTTCTTTTGAGGTCTGTTTTAATCAAGAATATAAAAAGTTATGCTTGTGTTGTTAGGGAAATAGAACAACATGTGTGTCTTGGGCAGAATCGAAGCTGCTGTTACATATTTGGTAGCTCATTAGTACAATAGTAAAACTTGGCAAATTAATCATTCAAATGCTAGTTGGTGTCTCCCCATTTGTATAGTATTTGATTTGAGGCTAATAAAGGTGTGAATGAATCAGCATTTAACCTTTGGGAGCTTCCATTTCCACTTGCAGTGAAGACCATGTGCTCTTTGGTACAGCTGTGGTGATTCAGAGCATCAAATCCCACCCAAATGGAGCAATATCAGATGATGAGCAATTACCTGACGGGCTGTTCGTGATGCAGCTGGAGTGCTGGTTATGACAAGATGCAGTAAGTGCCTGAGACAGACTGTAAGAGGAACTGAGGAAGACGAAGTGGGGAGCAAAGCAAGTGATGTTGCAGTTGTTCGTAGTCTCAAAGTGTGCTTTTCGGTGACCATCATCTTCTCGGATGCTGCGGTAGCGCCATGAGGAGGATGACTGAGTTTGGAAGGGTGTCTTCTTTCAAACAATTGAAATGCCCTGCATGGATGAAAAATCTCCTGATGTTTCTGCTGAAGTATTTTTTTTGCTGTTTTTGGAAAGGCAAACAAGCCATATCTCAAAATGGCAAATGTTTGAATGCGCCTTAATTTGACCATAATGTAAATTCATATTTTTTCAAACATAGGTCAAAGTTGGGATAGAGGGAGAGAAAGATCAAAGCAGACCGGAGCCCAATTGCAGCTGAGGGAAATGTGAAACTAATTTGCAAAACCACAAATCATTTTATGATCTGAACAAGAGAGATCAGGGCTGGAGACTGTAATATGGTTCCTACATGGCAATGTCAACAGTACTGAGAGATTTGGTTCAGCAAATCACTTACATATGGACCGGTCTAGGCAGTACATGGTTCTGCTGATGACTATTTGCTTGTTTGAACATTCAGCTGAGTTGGCCTTTGTGCTTTCATACTCACTGTCTCCATTTAGTGACAATTTCAAATTGCAGTATTAAATGACTTTATAATTTTGTCTTACTGAGTGTCTGCTGAGGACAATTACCTCTTCAGAAATTTGTGGTGCTGTCGTTATTCCTACAGATAATCTTATATTCTAGAAGCTTGGTTTGCCTTGTTCCTATTGATTCAGTGTTGTGACTGTCTGTCTTGATGAGGTTTTCAGGCATCTTCCCACAACAGCCCATGGCCACAGTGGTGTCATGGGATGAAATGCTCGCATGAGGGTCCCCTAAGGCGTAGGGCAGAAGCCAAAGTAAGGGGGAGCCTCCTTCTATCTTTTTTTTAAACTTACCACATCTAATACACAGACCTTTCTCACTTAGATGAGTGCATCAAGAGTAGTGTGGCCAGCAGGACCAGGGCAGTGATTGTTCCATTTTACTTGGCACTGTGGAGGCCAAACCGTGAATCCTGGGGGCAGTTTTGGGCCCCTCACGCCAAAAAAGGCCTTGAGGTGCTGGAGCGAGTTGAGAGAAGGGAACAGAGCTGGTGAGGGGCTGGAGCACAAGTGTGATGGAGCGGCTGAGGGACCTGGGGGGTTCAGCTGGAGAACAGGAGCTGAGGGGAGACCTTCTGATCTCTGAACTGCCTGAAAGGAGCTTGGAGCCAGGGGGGTCGGGCTCTGCTCCCCAGGAACAAGCGCCAGGAGCAGAGGAAACGGCCTCAAGTTGCTCCAGGGGAGGTTGAGGTTGGATGTGGGGAACAATTTCTTCCCCAAAGGGCTGTGGGGCATTGGAACAGGCTGCCCAGGGCAGTGCTGGAGTCACCAGCCCTGGAGGGGTTTAAAAGACACATAGATCAGGTTCTCAGGGACATGGGGTAGTGCCAAACTTAGGTTATGGTTGGACTTGATGATCTTGAGGGTCTTTTCCAACTAAAATTATTCTGGGATTCCACGTTTCTACATTAGCCAGGCCCTAAAACACACAGCTCCCATCATGGTCAATCCTGAAGCCAAAATAGTTGGAGATGTATGTATAGAACAATACAGAAGCAGAACACCAGCTGATCCCATAGAGATGCCCTTTATAGTATTCATACATGTCCTGTATTCAAGGCAGGGCTTCAGAATATTGGTAACTCTGAAGACACAGGTGAGAGCCTAGTGTTTCGGTGGCACTGCCAGCTGCTCTGCCCTGGGGATGGGCGGCCACAGCCTCCAGGGAACAGCAGCAGCCAGCCCTTTGCTGCACAATCCCCAGCCAGGTTCTCAGCCAAACGAGAAAAGTCTTTGATAGCAGAGATGCTGAACACGCTGAAACCCAGCTGTGTTACCCAAGAGTTCTATTTCTTCTCAAAGATCCTTTCAAAAAAGTGTTGATGAATTAAAATGCTTTTGAAAGCGCAGAAGAAACTGCATTTACATCTCTTACTCCTATCTCTCTCTCACGAAAGAAATCACAGTCCTTACTATAAAAGCTAACGCTTGTCTGCTGGTGATGGATGTGCATGAATGAGAAGTGAAAGTTCATTTTATTCTTAACAACCCAGTGCCAGTCGGAGTTTCAGCCTCTTCATCCGTCAGTGTCAGGCGGTGTCACAGTCGCTGAGCACCACCCTGTTACTCCCATCACTGCTCCCGCTGCTGCTCGGGCTCCGCTTCAGAACTTTTTCATTAGAAGGCAGGCGAGGAGGGTGTGAAACACTGTTTTGCTGAAAATACTCTCTGGGCTTTGAGACACCCCGATGCTGCTGTCTCCTCGGCCAGCTTCAGAGGGTAGATGGGCAGCAAAAGCTGCTGCAGAGGGGGCACAGTCAATAATTGTAAAAGATGATACACCAGTTACACTAAGGGAAGGGAAGAAAAGGAGAAAGAGTAGGCTGAAATACACCATTGTGGGTGAGTCAGGATAGTGCCCGAATCTCCCATTCTGGTGTAGCTTCTCTATAGCTACTATAGGGACGGATGGAGTGGCTGCTATACCACTTTGCTGTTCTAACCCTGCTGGTGTCATGGGCAGGGTTGCCCTTCAACAGTGCTTATCAGCTCTTGACCTTCAGCTTTAATGTCTCTAATGTGAGGACAGAAATTTAAATCGAGCCAAACAGATTGCTTTTGTTGTTTAACTTCACGCTGCGGTCTCACTGCATTGCTCCCAGCCGTATCTTCATTTTTTTCATCTTGGACTGATTGCCCAAAGGAGTTAAGGGGAAGTATTTTTAAAAAAAACACATTACTTCTTGAAATAGGAAGACAATGGAAGGATTTTTTAAGGGCTTGCTGTCAAGTATTGTCTAGAATGCTTTTCTTTGAACAACGAACAGTTAATATGGTAGTCTTAAAAAAACACAGTTCCACTGTGAAAAGGCAATGGTAGAAAAATCATTGTCTACCTGACAAAGAAGCGTGGTTTGCTGCTCTGAATGAAAGGCTGAGGGATCCAGTGAAAATCTGAGTCTGTTCCCTCCTAAACCTGGGCCTCTAGGAAAACATTAACAGGCAGCCTATGGACTGCTGTGGGAGATGGAGGATTTTCACCCTGTGTAACCCCTCTTCAGGGGCAGACACCACACCGGCATTTATTTCATTGCCATGTCCAGTAGACACACAGCCATGAAGTGTCAAGAAGGCCTTGCCTTCTTCCCCGGCCTCAACTGTAATATCCGCAGTGCTGTGATGCTCAGAGCAGCTTCCAGCTGTTGGTTTGAAGTTGGAGCCTAAAGCATCTGCCTCCCCTTCTTCCAGAGAGAGCCTGTATGTGCAATGAATTCTGTAATAAAGCTCTAAATGTTATTACTTTAAATACTTTTTTCTCCCCACTGTGCTTTGGAGCTCATCATTAACCAAGCAGGCACTATGCTGTTCTGTGGTGGTTCACGACCACCATCTAGTGAGCAGTTTGGTTTCCCTGCTGTGTTCAGAAAGGCGCAGTATTTGCGCAGGGTTGTTCGGATGGTCTCCATTTACTGTGGGGTTTTTCAGAATTCCCAGTCCTTAGAACAGAACTGCTTTGTTTTACTGTATATGATCATGATGAATTCTGAAGAAAAAAATATTTTGCCCTCCGTGCAGCCGTAGTCCAATGTGCAGCAGCATTTTAGGAGACTTAAGAACTGCAAGGGCATTTCTGCTGGGGTTTTTCATGATGTATCAGTAGGTCTGTACTTCTCTCTGTAGAAGCGTGCTCTAAATAATACTTCCATTAGAAATGTTTTTTTGTTCACAAGTGGGTTTTGTGTTTATCAGTCCTTCAACTGTTTGAATACAGACAGTGCAAAACCAGAGAGTGTTACTACAGGAGATGTGATAAATACCCAGAGGGGATGCATACTGCACCTTCCTGCAAGCTGTTATGGTGCTTCTGTGACTATCAACATGAAACCCTTGGGCAATGTCTGCACAGGCAATGTCTTAATCCTTTGCTTTGCTTTGAGGTCCTTATTCCTTCGTGCACATGTCCACCCTTGGGTGCTGCTTCTGTTGAGAACCATGTAGCTCTTTCTGAGATGGACCCTCCGTGCAGGCCTGGGGTGTCTCACTGTGAGTACACACACCTGAATTCATTCCAAAAAGCTTATCACCCTCATGGCCTGCAAGAAAGGCCTCATGGTTTCAAATGTTTTGGAAAGCGATTGTCACAACAGAAACTCAATCCAGAAACATCCAAACATCCTATGGCCACACAATCACCTTGAGCAGCTCAGAGAAGACTTGGAAAAAGACATGGCCTAAGGCAGGCCAGTCCTGAGCAGTGTGCATAAACCCACTCTGACCATTTAATGTAGGGACTAGGAGTTGCCTACAGCCTGGATTTAGCACTAAACAGATGCTCATATCTCCTGCTTATATGTTTGTAGTCATGTCCATACCTCCACACAGAATCGGGCGCAGAGGATGGTTTTTGATTTCAAGTTGTGTGTTAACACCAGAAATGGGTTATCAAGGACTATCTGTCTGGTAATCCTGCAGGTATTGTTAGTGCTGAAAAATTAGAAGGGGAAGAGAGGAAAGACATGATTTACTGTAGCACGCTGCTGAAACAGAATTGACTTGAGCTGCTGCAAAGCTGTCAAATCAATATGAAGGGCTTCTGAAATCAGACTTCAGTGAAAATATTTTATTAAGATACTTTAGAACAGTTTGAAACGTCTTTTTTTTATTCTTAGAAACAAGTGGAATGTTATTTTGTACTAGTGCATTTCTTTTTATCAGGATTACAACTTCATCTTAAGCTAAAAGATGGTTAGAGGCTGTCCTGGTCCTAAAGACATGCTGATCTATTTAGATGAGTCTGATGGGAAACTGCTGCAGAGATGAAGTGAGTTGCACAGGGACATAGTGAATTAGTAGCAAAACAAGATATGAAGCCTGGTTTGTGAATTTGAAACATTATTGCTCTGTGTTTCAAGGTAAGTCAGCTAACAGATGTATGAATTGGGTGTGTATGTGTGAATGCAGATATGTAGTCCTGGGCACTTTTTTTCCAATGAAAAGTTTTACTAAAAATGTATTCTAAAGAGGGAGGACGGGCTGAGATATATGTGCTCCTCCAAGACACAAGGAGGCACAAGGCACTTATTTTTGTGCTTAGATTACAAGTAATTTATATTAACTCATTAAACAAGAGCCACCTAAATAATTTCATTGCTGGAAGATTTTACTGAGGGGGGTTTGGTTTCCTTATGCCTGGGAGATCAGACCAGTGCAGAATTCAGCTCAGCACTTCAGCTCTGCTTCGTGGTTTAGGCAGGTTAATCATGCCTTGGGCTGCTAGCCAACCATTCTGATTATTGTGTTATTTATTCAATACTTACTTTTAAAAATCCCATGCAGATTAAAATTTGGCAAACATTGGCTGCTAGAGTGAGTGATGCACAAAGGATCATAAACAGAGCTAAATTAATCTGACTTCCTTTTGGAAACTTTTCAAATATGCATATTAAAACATGCTTAAATCACAATGAATATGAACTGCATGTTCTCGAAAACACAATTCCCATTTACAACCTGTGTTCCCTGTAAATCTGTAGTTTACAAGGCATGTAAATCTTCTGCAGGCCAACAGCCACAGTAATTCCAAACTAAGAGAATTTGTTGTATGCCAGAAGCTGCTCCATAGCACCCCACAGGCCATTTCACTAAATGGAATCCTCTGAGACAATCCCAGAATGTCAGGGATTGGAAGGGACCTGGAAAGCTCATCCAGTGCAATCCCCCCATGGAGCAGGAACACCCAGATGAGGTTACACAGGAAGGTGTCCAGGCGGGTTGGAATGTCTGCACAGAAGGAGACTCCACAACCTCCCTGGGCAGCCTGGGCCAGGCTCTGCCACCCTCACCAGGAACAAGTTTCTTCTCATCTTTAAGTGGAACCTCCTGTGTTCCAGTTTGCACCCATTACCCCTTGTCCTGTCACCGGTTGTCACCAGAAGAGCCTGGCTCCATCCTCCTGACACTCCCCCTTTCCATATTGATCCCCAGGAATGAGTCCCCCCTCAGTCTCCTCTTGTCCAGCTCCAGAGCCCCAGCTCCCTCAGCCTTTCCTCACACGGGAGATGCTCCACTCCCTTCAGCATCTTGGTGGCTGCGCTGGACTCTCTCCAGCAGTTCCCTGTCCTGCTGGAACTGAGGGGCCACAACTGGACGCAATATTCCGGATGCGGTCTCAGGGCCTGTGCTGTTGGGCCGGACAGAGACCAGCTCAGCCCTTGAGCAGGGCCAGCTTTCAGAACATTTTGCCTGCACGAGAGAGGTCGGGTTTTACAGCCGGTCCCTTCCGCACAGCTCTGTCGGGCCTTCCAACTCCGTGCTCTGCCTGCCCAGGCCCCTCCTGTTCCAGCTCTTTACATTATTCCAAGGAGAAGCTGTCAGCTCATACTAAATATCCTGCCTGCTAACTCCTAGCACGCTTAGATGTGGAATATATTGGTAGGCTTTGGAAAACAACGTAGAGAATAACACAGTAGGCAAAGCTGGCAGAAGCCTTGGGAAATAAGCTGTGTTTGCTCCCAGTCCAGTTCCTCTGAGACAAGCTCTGTCACTTGGGGAGGGAGATGATGGTTACTTGCTGTTATTATGAAGGGGAAAAAAAAGGTTCCTGTAGCTTTTCTATGCCCACTGTGATCTGTGTGTTGCTGTGCTTGCAGTGTCCACGCTCTGGCATTCATTGCTGGGAGAGCATGATCCTATTGCTCTGTGTATTTGTATAGCTTTGTATATTTTATCCAAATTCTTATTCACTCATCTTTTATTCTATCAAATGTTTTAAATTCAACTCACAAGTCTTTCCTCCTTTTTGCTTCCTTCCCCCAGGGGAGGAAAGGTGAGAGAGAGGCTGTTTACTGTTTAGCTGCCACCCAGGGTTAAACAGTAAAAATCAGTAACCTCATCCCTGCAAAATACAAGTCTGTTTTTAAAAAATGGCTCTTTAATCGCCAATGCAGACAGCTCTGTCTTTGCTTGGTGGGTTATTTTCACTGTATGTGTGTCTATAGTCCTGGGTGACTGTGGCCAAATCCTTCAGACTGCGTGATGAATGCTGAATAGCAAATTCAGCTCTTTTTTTTTAATGAGCTCTGTGCAGGGGGGTAGGTCAGCAGCCATGAAGTCTGGCAATAGCTGGAAGGTGACTGTGAGAGGTGTGTCACTTGAGTCAGTTGTCTTACTGAGGAGCATCCCCATGGAGTAGAACTGAACTCTGGCTTATGACGGTGCAGGTTGTCGAATTGGGGTAAAAATGAAACACCGATGCTAACTTTATAAATTACTACCTTGATCTGGCAGCTTCCCAGGATAAAAGTTGACACCAGTGAGTACAGACATCCCCTCCAGTGAGCCTTTCCTACTCCTAGAGCAGGTTTGGGCTGGGCTGATGTACAAGCCTATTGAGTATCTATCTTTGTGTTTTAGCTCATAATTTAGTTCAAACCAGGCTTTCTGTGATCTACATTGCATTTTCCTTTAATAGAAACATCCTCTAAGATTAAGAAGGTATTCCTAGTGCTGCCTTCTGAGCTGTGTCTGAAGTGTGTCTGCATCAGGGGGTTAAATAAAAGTGATGGTGCTGCCCCTCAACTCAGTCCTGTGAGGTTTCTGTCAGTTGTGAGTCCTCTAATTTCATTACTCAGCAGGCTGCTCAAATTGATTTTGGCTCTCCAGCTGTTAGCAAGGGTAAAATTACATTTTTACTAGATTTCTTGCTTTCAGCAAATTAACGTGAAGGTAATCGGGATTCTTCAGGGAAGAATAGGAAAAGGAACAATTAGCCAGGCCATGAAAATCTAACCCATGAAAAAAAGCTGCCAGAATACAAGGACAGGTTTATCTTTAAAATTTTATTTCAGTGTAGTTCCATTAATGTGGATTATTGGTGTAAACAAATATAGAATAAGTATTTGCTCCCTTTCTTCAGTATGAATTTTAATATATTTTCACCAATTAATAGAATATTTTCCTTTGAGTTGTTAACAGGTGCCTATGGCCTTAACCACTCACAGAATCTCTTCCATAAGATGCTTGTGCGATTTCATTGCTTCAGGGATGCCCCTCATGCTTGAGAACCAAACCCAGTTTGGGACCTACTCATGTAGAAACTGTAGACCTGTTACCCCCAATGGCACCGTGCTGTTTGTTAGGTGGACCTATTCCCAGTCGGTCCCAGTTTAGCTTTTGGGCTCTGGGACACTTAGAGTGTGAACAATTTAGTTGTGCAAGAAAATGGCCCTTTGTGGGCATATCTCCTGTTTTCCGTTCCTTGGTGGATAGTACATGAAGGAAAGCAACTGCCTCCTCCTTTTATCATCTTATTTTGGTGTTTTTTTCTCTCTCTGTAGTCTGTCCTGAGGTGACCCCTGCTTCTTCCAGTCTCTATTGTGGACCTGTGGTTTGTGCTTTAGTCTCCCACAAGCTGTCCATCCCCACAAGCTCTGCTGCCCTTCACCACCGCTGCTGCTGTCTCCTCACATCAGGTAGATAAAGGAATCATCCTGTCCTCCTCTCTGAGCACATTCAGCTTCCAGATGCAAGTTGTTCTCTCAGGTGGCAGATTCTTATCTCACTGAGAGGCCATCTTGGCCTTTACTACTTGGGTCATGTCACTGTCATGAGGTACATCAAATGTCACCTTATCCTTGCTTCTAAGTGTCAAAACATCAGAGGAGTTGTCAGCATGTGTTACTCTGTTACCTGCCTCATCTGCTTAGCAGTATCTCTCATTTTATCCCTGAATTCTGTTTTATTTCCTTCCCTTCTTGCTGCTTGGGGCACAGATGTGCCATTTAGTTTTGAGCACTCTTGGAAAACTTGTTTCTGCAAGTGTCCCCCTCCTCAGCTGTCCTCTAGAAAAGCAGAAATAAAAAATAATTTCCTCAGCATTCCTGATGCAACATATACCCCTGGGGGAAAATGTGCTTACCCCAATTTAAACAGATAAAAAAATGTTTTACTGAGCTGGCAAGTGGCACAGGGCCCCAGCCAGGGAAGGGAGGCGACCCGCTCTTGGGTACCTGAGAACCGGATCATCAAAGCCGGAGAAAACAGGTTTCTTTTTTCACCTGGTGGCCAATCCCATCTAAAGTCTGCGATAATTTCAGTTGTGCCAGGACACATTCAGCTCAGTCAGCCCAGAAATAAAAAGAGGAGTGTTTTCCCTTCTCTCCCAGACCCGTGCAGAGCTGCAGAGGTGGGAGAAGCATCAGGCCTGGTCAGAAATGTCCTTGCTCAGCCTCTCCTCTTCAATAACGTCGTCACCCCAGGGCAGTGACTTCTCTTAAAACACTGAAGCACTTTTTGCCTTTTCCGCACCAACACTGACCTCTGGTGGTTTCTAGTGTTGTTGCACGTGCCTGGGATTTGTTCTGTATCTTCTGCAGAAGTTGGTCAGTCCTGAAAGTTTTCTCAGTAATTCCCTATGAGATGTGAACAGGTGACGTGGCTGCCATTCATGTGACTATCTTTTGTAGTGGTTTTGTTTGTTTCTTTCTTTCTTGTTGTTTTTTTTGATGTTGTTTGGTTTTGTTTGTTTGTTTTTTTTAAGAGGAAGGAACAGAGAATGTCGTATTTATCTTAAGTCTGTGATTTTAGACCTTCAAAAACATGCATTTCTCTAATAGGGGCTGTGCGTGTTGTGGTGGGTTTGTTTTTTTGTTTTAAGGTTTTGATGTTAGTTTTCAGCCTTTTTGATGATGTCTTGTCTTGTTTGGGGTTTTTTTTCATTGTTTTTGTTGGACACTTTCTGGGGTTTTTAACCTTTTTTTGTGAGAAAAGTGACACAAAATAGTCCCACCGGGTGTTGCTGGAGCTGAGGGGCTGAAGAACCAGCCCTGGCAAGATGGCGGCGGGGTGTGAGGGGAGAGGGGAGCCCGAGCCCTGCCCGGGGGAGGTGAGGGCTGAGCAGGGGGTGGGATCACCCGGTCCCGTGGGTGGGGTGTGCTGGGCGGGCTGGGGCGCTGCTCATGGCCCCGAGTCCTTCCGGAGGGGTCAGGCCGTGTGAAGGGGCAGGCGGGGCGGGCGAGGCCCGGGCCCGCGGGGCGGTGTGTTCCCTGCGGGGCGGTGGGTCACCCCTCAGTGGGGTCGGTGTGTCCCCACACGGTGTGAGGCAGAGGTTTCCCCCTCAGCAGGGCACGTCCCCCGGGTTCGGGCCAGGCCTCCCCTGGGCTGTTCACCTGTGACTGCTGCCCCACAGGGCTGGGCCAGGAGTGGGAGACATGGCAGGGCCGCCATGGAGCTGTGGAGAGGGACTGAGGGAAGCCGAGACACAACGTGAGAGGCCTCGTCTGGGAGTGTGTGAGGTAATGACCGAATGTTGGTGAGTTGAGGAGAGGAAACAGTCTGGGGCTGTGCGATGAAGCAGGAGAGAGGGCCGTGGGCAGCCGAGAGCTGAGAGAAAAGCTGCCATAAGTTTAACTTTTGAAGAGAGATCTCAGGCTAGCAGATTTGGGGGGTTGGGGTATGTGTCATGGTTGACATGGACAAACAACACAGACCAAGTTCTGAAGTACAAACAGCAGTCTCCATTTATTGCCACAAACGCTTTTTTATATAGTCTTAACCACCTTTTTGCTGTTGGTTACAGGCTGTAATAGTAACATATCATTGGCTAATTTTGCTATTGTCAATGTAACTCTTTTACTCCCATCTTTCTCATGGGTAGGCCTTAATATCTTCAAGGCTAATTTCTGTTCCCATACCTGAACTGAGCTCCTCAAAAGCCCACCAAAACCCGTGGGATCTCTTCCCCTTGGTGTGCGCAACAGCCAACATGACACACTGACTTGGACCAAGGCATTTGGTGTTCTTGGAGTGCTTTTTAACCTTAGCCATGCTTTTAATGCTATAATGTTGACTATACATAGTGTAAATTTAGCATAAATGAGCCTGGTTGCAGAGATGCTTGACTCAGAGGGATATGGTCTAGTCAGAACTGGGCTGTAATCTGGTACTTTCCATGCTACGAGGCTGCGTGTGTAATTGCTTAATCCTTTTCCTTGGAACAGGCATATGCCAAGTACACTACTGACCCTAGCACATATTTTTTATTTATTTATTTTTTTAAATTAACAAATGAAAAGAGTGAGGGGGAAAAAGAGGTATTACTAAAGGAAACATTCACTATAAACTTTAAAAACGAAATCTGCTGATGCGGGATAACTGATGTGTCCGGCTTCCTTGAAACCGTCACCTTGTGTTACACACAAGATGTGACCTGTGAGCACACATCAGCAGAACAAAACAGATTACATCTAGTCACGTCAGAGATGTTGGAAGTCGCTCAGAGACAGGCAAAGCCAGACACGCTGCACAGTCGTGGGGACACCCGTCCAGTTGCATGGACCCAATTCCTGCAGCGTTTATGCGATCTGTACTCGCTTGGATTCATACCGGTGAAAATATGTCTTTTCAAAATGATACAAAGCTAGTCCAGGTTTCAAATGCAGCAATAAAAACACAAACAGAAGCTGGTTGGTAATGTTCAGTTCATTAATGCCAGCTATCTTAGTGTTCCAAGCCCTGGGAGAGGTGCTGGGCACTGTGCCCTGCGGTGTGAACCCACCCTGGCAGTGCCTGCCCTTCCCTCAGTGCTTATCGTACACAGTGGTATTGTTAAGCCTGGCTTGGAGTGGGTGAGTGAGGACAGCTCAAAGAGTCTTCAGGCCTTTTTTTTTTTTCTCTGGATCTTTGGGAGAAGCAGAACTGGACTTGCTTCAAATCTTTTTATTCCCAGTATGCCTAGCAGGGCAACGTTCTCTTGTGTGGGCCAAGATAAAGAACTACTTCCAACATCCTGGAGTCCACCCAAAGAACACCTATTCCTTGCTATTTTGTAATCAGAGGGTTCAGCCACTCTGGTGACAAGCCAGGAGGAGAAGTACAGTAACTGAGGCTTTTTCAGGTTGGTCTAGTCAAAAGCAGCACCTTACAGTGTAGGTGAAAAGCCAGGGGGAAGTTCTGGCCCACCTGTTCCCAGCAGTTTGCTCTTTTGGATGCATTTTCGTGGTTTGTCAACATACTGTTGTCTTGTTGCCTTTTAGCAGAGTGAGAGTTGCAGGACCTGTTACGTAAGGGAACTGGTTATCTCTTATGGATAAATGCGAGCTGAGTACACAAGGAACAAATTCTAGACAAAAATGGAACAAAATATTTATGATATGTGGAAACCATAGCTACCATATCATATAGATACCATATCATTTGTACCATAATTTAGTTTGTGACTGCAAGAGAATGGCAGATCTCAGAGGCCAGAAAACAAAGTGAATGCATCTTTAGCTTTGTGTATGAAAAAGGGAAAGTGATGAATGTATGCTGTCATGGTCGATACGGTTTTGTCATGTTTTCCAAGATGACACTCATATAGAGAATTAAAGCTACTTGTTATGAGGGGAAGCAGCCTTCCCACAGTGGCTGTGCTCTCACCCAGAAAGGTGCAAGCCTCAAAAAGGCTTCCAGTAGTTTACAAAATCCAGCATGCATTAAGAGCAGCAAAGAAAAATGTCCATAAAGGTAAAAGATGCAGTATCCAAGACATAAAATGAAAACAGATTGTAAGAGTTTGGAATGCAGAGTTTAAGAGAGGAAAATGGAGTAGTTAATCATAGAGTTCCTTACAGTCACTCACAGCAATAGTGCCAGTGCAGTTTAGGTGCCACTGTGGCAGCATTAAAGAGCTTTAGAGTGCTTCAGTTAAATGACAATTTAGCCAATTCTGCCTGCACTGTGTACACAGCTGTCATAATTATGTGCATGTTTCTCATTCAGATCTTGTTGATGAGGAGTCATGAGCTGTTGGAGGATGTGCCTCGGTAGGTGCAGTTGTGTTCAGAGCGGGTGGAGATTTGCACACATATGGCAGTCAGCCAGTTGTTCTGCTGACCTCACTCTGGCCAGCATCAGGCCAGTATGAATTCTTTATTTACATTTGGAGATGCTATTCAATGCCTAAAGACTCTATAATTTCATTAACATGCTTAGAGCCACCATTATGTGTGGCCACGCTCTAATTTTAGGATCTATGCTCATCAAGGAACCAGAATAACACTCTGAGGTTATCTTTAAAACCAAATTCTTAGTACCTGGATAAAAGCAGTTCATAGGAAACTCACCATCTGAAGTCACCTGGTATTCCTATGCCATATGTTGGATACACTAGGCAAACATAAACATGGCTAATTTACACATGGATAATACGTCCAAAGAATTTCTCTCATTCTGTTCAGACCTACTAATGAATATGACCTCTGATCGTAATTAATTTTCCAGGAGGACTTGAAACTGCTATTTAACTTACTGAAGTAATGTCTCATTCTTCCTGAGGCACGTCATCAGAAGACTTCCTTCTTAATTATAAATATAGGAAAGGGTGTGAAAAGGACTTGGACATTGATATATATATATATGGGATTGTATGTTCCATTCAAAATAATTGTCTTGTGTATAATTAAAAATATAAGTGGTTGTAAACAATTAATTCAATTTCCTTGATTATAGTGTAATTTAATTTCTCTTTGCCATGCATTTCCATAATATTATTGTTTTACCTTTTCTTTGTAATACATTGGTTTACTCCTTCCCCACAAGATTCCCTTCCGTTTTCTCTCAGTGGCAATAACAAACTGCAGATTATCCCCTTGTGAACAGTAGCACTGGGTTCTGGTTTTTGCTGAAGCCAACTCTACATGTGGGAGATGTGCATCGTCACGTTGTTCCTGGGTAAAAATACCATTTCATTGGCTCTAGACTGTGCTGGTTTGAATTTTGACTGATCTTTCTTGAAGGTTTTCTGCTCTATAGCTTGCTCAGCATGTCAGCTGTGTTTAGCGTGGGCTGGTAGACAGCATCACCAGATCAGCAAACATTTTCCTATTTGTCCCGTCACTGAGGCAAGTTCCGAATGTGGGACGCTGGGAGGGACATGAGCGCAGGGGCTATTTGACTTTCCTGACTACGTGTCTTGCGAAACTAGATCTGCTGGGCTCTTGGAGACCTGCTGTGTTGTGAGTGCTTCCTTCATTCACCCAGGTCCCGGCCATCACCCTTGGAAGTGCCTTTACTTGGTAGTAGAAGCTGCTGTCAAACACTCCTGCCACGGGCAGCCTGATCTTCACTGGGGAAAGCTTGCAGAAGGGCACATGGCAGTTAGAGAGCTGGGCCAAGTGGCTCTATTTACACTTTTCAGAATCTTTTCTTAAATTATTATAGTCTTCATCCTTCCTTTTATTGACCACAAACTCAGACCCCAAGTAGCTCCCCAAATGTTATCACTGACCGTAGAAATGCTGTAAATTCTTTGCCTATTAAAGCTATGGACTTTTCTGAGAAAAGTTAGTGTTCTGAGAAATTCTTAGTTGTACTGAAAAGAGGGGAAAAAAATTGAGCCATTGGGTTCAGCTCCATCATGGGATGGAAATCTCTACCAGCCCAGAAAGGTCTGGCTTTACATTAATTTGGATACCTTACTGAGAGACCAAGGAGCCCTTTTCCAGCTGTTCATCTGCATGGCTTCACCTCCAGCAGTTGCATCCAGAATCTTTCCTTAAGGTTCCCTGTCTTGACGACTCCTACAGGCACTTCTGGCTTAAGTTCTCTGGACTGGATGTGCTTATTTGCTTAAGTAGTATCTTAATTGCAGGCACATTATGAGCTTTGGGCACTGCGTATCTTGGCCCAGTTTGTCTCTCAAAGCCATTGTAGTCTGTCACCCTCCATGCTCTGAGACTTCCTGAGGACCGTTCTCTGTGACTTGGGCATCCTGAAGAGCCTGCTGGGTGCACGCGATGTAAACGTTTAGGAAGCAAATGGAAAATACCAGTAGGAAACAATGGGAAACAAATGCTCCTGGGGAAGCTGGATATGTTGTTACTGGGATGTTGCCCAATCCTTTTACTTAACCCAGGGCTCCAGGGACCTGCCTGGAGCCATGAACACCTTGTTCCCTAGGAGTGTCCTGTGTTACAGCATTAAATCTGACAGCAAAGATAGCAACCACCTGTGTCATAAGGTCCAGATCTCAGGTGAGAGTGCTTTCTCCTTTTGCTAAGGTGCACGCTTCTTTTTGTTATGAAGAAAACATTCCTTTTGAACAGGAGCAGGGCTGCTGTGAGCTCCTGTGGCTGGCTCTCACTAGCTGGCAGAGCAGCAAACCAACCCCATCAGCTGAGTACAAAAGGATAGGAAGGGAGTCTTCTTGCAGATGTGGGCCTTTGACACAGCTTTGCATAAGCAAGGCTAATTTTCTTTATTTTAGCAACAATTGTATTTCCCTAGTTCAGTCTCTCTGTTTATCTATATATGTGTGTTACCCTAGTCGCACACACATGCTTGTGTGCAGTGCTTTTCATTTAAATGACTGCTTTTTCTTGCCTGCTGGTGCTGCTTGGGCAGGTACTTTGCAGGGCTGTGCTGCAAAGGCTCGTGAGTCAGAGCGTTATCATTGGTCTGTGGACACACTGTGCAGCAGCAGCTGCTCAGTCTGGCCTGTTGTGTGCGTCATTTAGTCCTCTCTTGAATACATAAACTGGAGATGAGGGACGTCACCTGCTATTTCTCAGTAACTCCGGAACTGTGATGTGCCTTTGTGATCTATCAATTAAGACAAAGGGCTGCATTACGGTGCTCTGGGAGAAGCAACATTGACTGGAGTTGCAGATACATTATCTCACTTTATCAGATTGGAATGTGGTTGGATGTGATTATGCTCAGTCAGAAATAATATATCTGAAAGCATGAGATACACATTTAATTCCCTATTTAAAAAAGAAAAAAAAAAAAGGAGAGAAGACCAGAACTAGTTTCCTCACCACCCCCCAAGAATAGTTTCTCTTTAATTGTAGCTCAATAGGAAAATATAGGAAAATATTCTGTCTTTCAGCTAGGTAATCAGGACTGCTCAGTTCACTGACATTGGTTCACATCTCATCTCTGCTCTCTTACTCTGCTCAATATATTTGAGCCCAGATGTGCATGTGTGGTGCAGATAATGTCAACAATCACACTGAGGACTATGTCTGAGCTTGCACTGCCAGAGCAAAGCTGCAGGAGCTGTTTTCTGCACACCCCTCACACATTGGGCATGGGTGCGTGGAGTGTGGTGGTACTTCCTGAATGCAAAGTAGGAGAGAAGAGGTCAAATGGCAAGAAAGAGGTGATATTTCTAGTTCTGAAGAGATACGATGAGCCATCCATGACTCTTTCCCCATCCTTGTCTGGTATATGTGAACAGGACACCTCCTGGCATGTATTAATGCCCCCCCAACCTCTTCTAACATCATTTATTCTGTCTGTGTTGCAATCAGCAAGGCAAGGGGCCTTCCTCCCTGAGAAGGAAGACGCTAATCTCACAGCCTTCTCCTCCCAAGGCCACAGTCAATGTCTCACAGTGAATCAGCTGCCAAAGGATGTTCCTGCAGAAGTCTGTTCACGCCCTAGAACTCTTTTGTCTCTTAGCTAAATATAACATGGGTAATAATTTTACTGACACAAGGTAAATGGGCATCATTTTTCTTTACAGCCTGTCTGCTTGGGATGCTGTATTATCTATGGCTTCAGAAAGGGGATGTTTTTGTAAGCTGTATGTCTTGATGCCATATTGCACTATGTTGTTATACACTGGTTAAAACAATACAGTGATGCAGTAAATACTTTTATATCAATTGGTCTGTTTTGTTTAAATATATATATATATATATATTTCTAGGTGTTTATACCTGGTGCTGTCTAGGTCCTTATCGCTCATTCCAACTTCAACGTAAAGCTTACCATTCTCATGTCTTGGAGGACTTAAACTCAGGGGTCGGGGGGAAGAATTACTTATCTGGGAAACCAAAAGTTTGCATACAAGTAATGTAGAACAGATGATACTGAAAAAGAAAAAATAAGTTGCTCTTAAATAATGGTGCTTTGGCAGCTTTATTTGCGCTGTGCCCACTAAACCGCTTCTCTTTCTCTTACCTTATAATGTAAGTTTAAATGTGCAGCGTCTTTGTGTAGCTCCAAACAGCCATTAGATGTCTCAGTTCCACCAACCAGACCTTGTCACCAATGTGCAATGCTGCAACAAATGAAGGCAAGCAACAGTCAGTCTTAGAGGTTAGTCTTGCCTAGCTGAAATGGAGTGATTATTCTGTTCCAAAAATCACCTTCCGCTATAATTTACATCATTTTGCAATCCATTTCTGTCCTAGAAAACAGCTTTTATACTAAGTGCTGCTATCAGTGTGATTGCCACGTTCAAGAAAATATCATCTTAAATAGGAAATATGACCTGGACAGTTTGTTCTGTGGCACAGAGAGGATCAGGCTTCCTGCAGAAGTGCATGAGCAATGAGTATTTTGTTGAAAAAACTTGCTGCTCTGCAGCTTGCTACTCCATGTCTGAAGGGATTTGTCATGGAGGGAGAGGTACAGAATTCCCTCCTCCGGTTGCATTAACATCCTCAACTCCCACCTGGAAGGAGGATGCTTCAACAGCCAGACTAGTCCGGGCATGGGCAATCCTCACCACTCCTGCTGAACTCTGTAGTAAATAATATTTGTTAGGCCAGATAGAGGGGAGGGAGTGAACATGACTCTTGGCAAACTCATTTAGGAGGAGAGATTTCAGTTCCCTGCTCCCAGGACTAGTTCTGTCCTTTTGCAGTGCGAAGTTGTGTATCAAATACAGCAGGAGATGTGGAAGCAGAGTTCAGATCCCAGAACTCTTCCCTTGCAGGTAAGTGCCCTGATCCCTGCCCTGTGCACTCATGTTCCCTTGCTGCCTCAGTAGAGTCCTTGTTGAACACGCTGTGGCTCCAGCAGCAGGGAGGTGAGTGTGACAGTCAGAATGTGTTGCCTCGTGGTGGCTGGGGCATGACGGTGTGAGCGAGAACCAGACTGAAACACAATCACTGCTGGCATGAGTGCTCTGACCACTTGCGTTTCCACCTCTGCTTTCCAAGTGTCATGCTCAGGTTTTTGGGCATAAAGGGTAGGTGTTTCTATTTGTAGAAAGTACTGGTCTATGTTTCTAAGTGGATACCCTCACTTCAGTGCAAATCTTTCTTACGTGTTGTGGGAGAGCTGGGATTTAAGACATGCTGAGATGAGTTTTTATTGCACTGTTATCAGTAACTATAAACCAAGCATGATTTTAAGCAGCTTCCCGTCCAGTTGTAGCTGAGTTCGGTCAGTGAATTTTTAAGCTCCTGTGCCATGTACAGAATCAATGAACCCAGCTTAGGCTTTTGGGTTTCGGTTTGGGGATGTGACTTTCTGCACTGCTGTATCCTTTTTGGATCTAGCTGAATCTAGCGTTGCTGTTGGGCTGTGTGCCTATGCTGAGAGAAAGCTCAGGTGCTGTTCTACTCCCACTTCTGTTATTCCTACCCTCAGAGAGACTCATCTGCTGTTTCTTGTTGTTGTAGTGGCTAGCAGAAAAACAAACATAACACCTTAACAAGCATTTGATTTTCAAGGTGTGTCTAGGAGCCTACAGACAGCTGTTTTTCTGGTCTTCAGACAGGCCAGAGATCATCCATCTTGGGTGTAGAGCCATGTAGGTATTGGACTCACTATCTCAGTCATCGTGCCACAGTTGTCCACCATCTAGACAAAAGCTCACAGCCAGCCAGCTCCAGAGCATCCTCAAAGAATTGCTGTAATTCACATTCCTAACATTCACCTTAAAAAGAACAAAACTCTGTGTCTCTGATTCTTCTAATTTCATGCACTTTATTTTAGAGAAAAAGGTGTTCAGGGTTCCTTTTTTTTTCCATCTCAGAATATGAGTGTAAACATCCCAGAAAGGGAGAATTTCCTTAAGAAGGTGCTCCTTAGTGTGTTACTAACTCCAGAGTACTTGATGGAGGAATGAGAATTAATTGGCTGGTTGTGAGCTGAGAATGCTGGCAGTAGAAGATTCTTTGTCATGTCAAAGGCGATAAGCTGTGATGTATTGCACACTGCTGCGACACAGGATTTAGGGCAGAGAAATGGTGGTTTGTACAGTAGTTTTAACATCTGAAACAGTGAAATGGTTTTTATGCATGCATGCTGCTTTGCTGGCTTGTGTAAATGTTTTCAACAAGTACTAAAAAATACAAGCGTAACACTTGTTATTGCTGAAGCTTTAGGGTACACTAAGAGTCCACAAACATCCAAGTTAAAGGGCTGATGTTAACTTGACTTATTCTCAATGTTGAAAGTCTGTACAGATACTGCATCTTAAGCACTGTCTTGTTCAGGCAGGCTGCCCATTTCCAGTTACCCACCTGCGGCCGCAGAACTGGCCGTAGGCTGGGTGAACTAGTGTAAAAGGAATACGAACCTGACTAATCCTGCTTCTATCTTTCTAAAGGTATCTAGTGATTTAAGGGGAATGGAGTTTCCAAATGGCCACGGCCTGGCCGAGGGCAGCATGCTGCGAAGGAGAGGCTGGCGCCTGCTTCCCTCAGTGTACCAGCCAGCTCAGGCTGAAGAGAAACAGGAGGGCGGCTCTGAGCCGCTAAAGGGGAGAGAGGCAAACTCTCAGTGGTTCGGAAACAAACCTTTGGTATAAAGGCTAACCAGTCACAGAGGGGAGACATGAATATCTTAAATCTGCAGCCAGACAGAGGCCCTATATTCAGGATTTGTACATACCAGGAAAGTGTGAAACCAAGGTGATATATACAGAGTGATTGAGCAAAATCTATGCTGTCTTTCTCTGTAGACCATCCTCACATGGAAGAATGTACTTGCATTCCTTTTTGATAATAAGATCGGCCATGAGATGTTGAGGGGAAGCAACAGCATCTCAAAGTCCTGTTTCTTCACTGCCTAGTTTTAGATGAAATGTAGACACAACTGTCATAACATTGCAGTAATCTTCTCTGTGTTAGTATTCCTGGGAAACAAGAAATGGAACTCTTTGGGATAACTGCTGACTTGCCAAACTGAAGCAAGTTGTGATAATGTGCTAGTGATGGAGTTGCAAAAAGCTTCCCTCTTTCGCTGTCCTTCCCAAGTACAAGGGCTCTCAGCAGAGTCCTTGGGCATATTTTAATAAACCTCTTCAACTCAGGGAGGTGGGTGAACATTCCAGCTTGTAGTGGTAGCACATAGATTGGTTAAAGTCAGATAAGTTAGATAGTAACAGATAAAAATGTTTGGTGTGGGTTTTTTTGTTTTTGTTTTTTTTTACAAAAATAAACTTTTTGATGAATGACATTAGCAAAAATTTGGAGCCTTGAATGTTAATTTTGCAAATGGATTGTGTTCATGGTTTGAGTTTTTGCTTCCAAAAATATAGATGTTATAAAATAATAGCAATGTCGAATGATAATGTGGAAACCAGATAAATGCCGCTAAAGATATCACTGTGAATCTGTATTTTCGTAGCCTATTTGTAGATACTTTGATATGAAATTTAAGTTCAACAAGATTTGTTGGTAAGCACCTGTTGAATTCTACATCATTCATCAGACGAATTGTGGTCAGCTGTGTGGACATACAGAAGGGATGAGGGCTGTTCACCTAAAGGAGGTGCAATCCAATAAGTCTTTTCTTAATTCTCCTTTCCCCCTTCTTGAGTTTTACTCGGTATCTTGCACATTTCCTCTCTGCTGAGAAGCAGATATGATGGAGAATGCACTCACTCAATTAGCCTGGAGACAGTGAACATGGTGCTGCCCTTTCCTCTCTGCAGTCGGAATCAAACTGAGAACACTTCCGTGTATTGATTTGCAGCGTTCTTTCTGTTTAGGAGTAGTGAGATTTGACAAATTATTTGCTTCCCCCACTGGTTTTATCAGTAAAGCTGTCCTAGTTTGACTAAATGCCAGGCTGTTTTTTGTAATACGGAGTGATGGGAAATGAACCAGAAACATTCTGAAGGAAAGGGTGAGAAGATTCGCTAACAAACTAGAAAAGAATTATCTGTACAGTAGCTGGCAGTGCAGAAGACTTACCATTTGTGGAAACTGCATAGGTTATGGGTTTTACCGTTATATTAAAGAAAAATCAGTGTTCTGATCATCTGGAAGAACAAATATTGAAGATCAGCACTGCTTTTCGGGAGTTCATCTTAATAATAATGGAGATTATTATTAGCAATTATTAAAAATGGCTGTCAGCTCCCTTTCCATGATCACTTGTTATGGTAAATGAAGGGCATAATTTTGCAGATGGTTGTAACTAATTTCAGTAATGTAATCATTAATTCCCTTTTTGCCTTCCCCTTTTCTGCACATTTGTGATTAAACATTGAATAGAGAATGTTTAAACATTCCCTTTGGAAAAAAGCGTGTCATGTGGTGGGACAGGAATGGGAAGCTGATGCCCTGTTCTCCGTTTCTTATTGTATATTGTATAATCTTGGTTCCAGGCACAACAGAAGTTTACCCAAAATGACAATTGTGTCAGTACACGGGTACTGATGGCATTTCCTAATGGCTCACAAGGATCAATCAAAATGTTTTAATGTTCTCGGCTAGAGCCAAATGCTACCCTCCCTTTATAGTTAGTTGTGTGAGATCAGAGAAACTCCCTTTACTGTTTCAGTCACTCTGGTGACACTGAGAAGGGAAACTTAGCTCATGGAGTTCAAGTCTTTGTGAAGTCGGCCTACCCAGGACTTCAGCTGGACCAGTTCAGTGTGCTCTCATGGAGGAAATCTGAATAATGTAATTCAGTTGATTGAAAGGGAAGTATTCAGAAATAAGAGGTGAAACAAGAACAGATTTTGATCTATTTTCACATATATGTATTTTAATCTTTTTTTAGTACTGTCCATCCCCATGCTGTTGGAGTGCCCTCCACATATCAGCAGTTATTCACCAGACTTTAAAGGTACGTACCCTGTTTCCCTAAAAATAAGACAGGGTCTTATATTAATTTTTGCTCCAAAAGATGCTTTAGGGCTTATTTTCAGGGAATGTCTTATTTTTCCATAAACAACAATCTATATTTATTCTTGAACAAACAAATCAAGCTTTATTCAAATATGGTCATCTCATCACATTCTGGAACATCTTCATAACTCTGCAAACCCTGAATTCCATTGTGAATTTCTTTTTTATCTGTCCTGCTGCATTCTGTTGCCAATTAAATTTACTTTTTTACATGTATAGCTGCCTGGCCACTATTTAAATGACTTTTTAGATGAACCGTAACTAGGGCTTATTTTTGGAGTAGGGCTTATATTTCAAGCATCCTCAAAAATAATGAGAAAAATCATGCTAGGGCTTATTTTTGGGGTAGGGCTTATTTTCAGGGAAACAGGGTAGGAGTCTGACTCCTTTTCAGATATTTGTTGCCAGGCCTGTGTCGTGCTTTGTGTGTGCTTTGTGCTTCCTTGTTCGTATTAGATCAATTCTAAGTGTGAAATCGGTCTCGTTCCAAGTATCTGTTGTCTGTACAAATCTCCTCCCTTCACCTGTGCAACTGTGGATGTGTTTCATAACGTTGTGACTTTCTGGGCAGGTGGGGGTGGCTAAGGCTTGGTCATTCCTTTTGGGAGGGAAAACCTGTGCTATAAACCAGAAATATGGGTTTGGGATTATCTACTACTTAAAACATTCTTTAGTGCATGTATGTTTTCCATGTAATGAGCAGAAATGACGTCCTGTTTTGTTAGAACAAGCTCCAGGCACAAGAATTTTTGTGTCTGTTCTCTTCTCAGAGTCTTGCTCATAACTTCGTCCCGTGTCCTCTGGCTGCAGTTGAGCTGCAAACCTGGGTCCTGGCCGCTTGTTGTACTCACTTCAGTTTTTACCAACTAAATTCTAAAATCCAAAATGCGTAAGCAGATGTGGGAGCTGGGAGCAGAACTTGGTCTATGTCCTGAGCCTCTGAGGTGGGTGTGCTAAAAAGACCTTGTCCACCTGTGAATCTTGAATTGTGCTCAGTGTGTCTTCCACAAGCTGGACAGTGGCTGAACAGCCGGTTCTGTCAGGAAGAAGAGGAATGTGACCTTCAGCCCCTCTCTGGGAAAAAACTGAGTTCCTATCTCATGCTTGTCAAAATCAGGCTACTGTATAAGTAATATTGACTACTGCTTATCAGAACTTTACAGAAATTGGTACTTATTCTGTAAGGAATGCAGTCTTGTGTCTCTATGTAATGTGTCCTTTAATAACACCTGTATCACAAGTCTCTTGAAGAGAAACAGCTGAGTTTTAGACCTTGACTGGGTGCAGGTCTCAATTCTGGGTGTGTGCAGAGGTGTGAACCTCCAGGGAGCTTAATGTAAAAAAACCAACCCAGTAGCTGTGGAATTGAGGCAGCTGATATGCAGAGCAAAGGAATTGTTCATAACTTTATCCTTAGATATTAAAACTCCACTAAGATGTTTGCTTAGGCTTTGGATGGAAAGTGAGTTGGCAGAAGCTGGAAGGAAAACCAGGGAATAGAGTCTCCACCCTACCTAAATCCGTTTGGTTTGTGCACTAAATAAGAACATATGGATGTGGAGGGTGTTGAATGGCACCTGATCAGCAGAATAGCAGTGTGTATCTGCATCCTACTGAGGTACTGATGTGGGCTGAATGCTCTTGTGGCATTTTATTGTTCACAGTGCTGGGTAGTATGAGCAATAAGCTCATAAGCTTCCAATGAAAAAGATTCTCTTTCACCCCCAGTATACTGTAGAATAAAATTAGTAGTCTCCTAGGGCTTGCCTAAGTGGAACAAAGGTCCCCTGCTGCTGATGTGGAAATAATTACCACTCATCTACTTGCTGTGACTGAGAGACTTACGCTTTTTTTTAATTATTATTATTATTTTTTAAAGCCCTTCTTGGCAGGTGAAGTGTCCATAATGGCAAGGAACACACTAACATGGGCTGCTCTCTTTGCATGTACATTTTTTTTAATCATCAGAAATTGGGTATTTTGAGAATTAGAGATTTCTTGGTCTTCTGAAGACTTGAAAACATGGTTTAGAGGTTTAAGAAATGACAGTAGTTGAAGTCACCTATTTTTATCGTTTAGAAATCAGCTCTCAGATTTATGGCACAGGTTATTCTTGGGGCAGGGGCAGGAGGTTTGGCTGGTTAATTTGTGAGCTGGTGCTCTGGGCAGGAGCACTGTCTCCATGTCCTGGTAGGTTTCTGGACCTAAGAGGACCTGACACATGGACCAGTTAAGCCTCAGAATCAACTCTCATAGCAGAGCCATATGGCAAAGCTTATGGTTGCTGTTTAAATGCAACTTTACATGGCTTAGTAAGAAAAATCACAGGTCTGGCTGAAACTCTCTAGGTACTTTGTTTTCTGAGCCCATGACAAATGGGTTCCCACCACCGAGAGAGGATCTCAGTTTACACTTAGAAGGCAGCAGCTTGCCTGCTTTTCACGTAAAGTTTAAAGGCTCAAAACCAGGAGTGATGTGAAAAGAGTCCAAGAGGTGCTGTTTTAAAATGTCACTGTTTGTAATGTGTCTCCTGAACTGGGGAATGAGATTTGCGGCAATGGTTTTCTGGGCTGCGCTGCTCGATTGTGATTTTATGAAATCTCAAGAGCTGCTGCAGGGTTGAGCAGTTTCCTGCAGTTTAGCTGTGACCGCAGAGAACGTTGCTGCCCCCAGTTAAAATCTGAGCTGTGTTTCTTTTCTCCAGCCTGTGCTGCTTGCAGGGCAAAACAAGAATTTCAGAAAAGAGGACACAAGTTGAGTGTTTCATACTAAGTAAAAATGTGCCAGTAATGCTTTTGCAGTGTATTTACAGGATATTTATACATCAGGCAGCCAGAGTCCCCCGCCAACCGTGCTCTGTGAATTTTGATGCCGTAGCAAATAACGCCAAACACATTCCCAAATATAGAGTACAAGACAAAACCAAATTGGGAAAATGTCCTTTCCACAAGCACTTTGCAAATGTTTAGGTAAGAACAGAAATTTCTTCCAATAAGAAGAAGGTGGTGTTTTGTAAGAATAAACATGACCGAAGGCTGTAGTTCCTTTGGCATCAACAGTTAATTTACAGTATTGGTAGGTGTGTACATCTCTGATATAATTCAGGAAGATTCAATTAAAATCTGTCTTCTACTTGAGACTTTGCAAATGATACTTGTGAAGTGATTTTACTTCTTGATCAGGGTTGGGAAGCGTTTATCTCAGGAACACTTGTATTAACTGGTTATGACTTGATCAGAGGGAAACTTGATCTTATTTTTTTCTTTCTTAAAAATACAATTTCAGCATTTGACCTGTCATGTTTCTCACACCCATCAGTACGTACTGTCAGCCAGAGGAATAGGCGAGGAAGTTATGGTTGGTGCTTTTGATCTGTCTTCGCCTGTCCCATTGTTGAACCACTGGAGGGCAGAATAGAGACGAAGAAACGTGTTTTCTAAATAGGACTTGCTGCGTGTTGCAGAGATACATACCTGCAGGACATTTATTTTCAATATTCTGGAGCTCTCATTGTGATTAAGGTGTTATACAGTGAAATCTTGACTCAAATAATTAGAGGAAAGCTTCAGTTCTTTTAAATAAGAGTTAAAACTTTTTTTCTGATATTTAGCAAATTCTTTTGCTAAGTCTGGAATAAATCTCCTTGAGCACTCAGGTTATATTGCAAAACATGCTGCAGTAGAAAACCCCCCCAAAATTAAGAAAAATAAACAAAAAAACCAATGTCCTTTTGATGGTGCGTGCATAGGCTTCAGCTGAATCGTATCATCAAAGGCAACTTTTCATCGTAAAAAAAAAAAGTGTCTGGTTTTGAAATTCAGTTTATTTTGTGAACAAACACGAGCTGGGCAAATTCAATTAATTTTTCTGTTTGCATAAGTAAAATTCTGTTGTATATTGTGCTGTAAATATCAAACTTTGTGTATCTTTGATGCAATTGTTTGACTACAGCTGTGGGGACTAAATTGTCCAATGTATTTGGTAGTTTTTCTGTCTTGTTCCAGTTATTTAAAAGCATAAAGCTGTAGGTACTGTGTTGACGTGATCTCTGTGGGTTGTTGGGCTTTATTAAACTTTGGCTTTAAGGGAACTATTTTCTGCTCAGCAGCAGTGACATGATTAACCACATTCAGCAAAACCTCGCTAGCGCTCTCAAACAGTCTGGCAGCATAAAATGACACAAGTTAGTGAATGTCCCTATCACTACAATGAGGTGATTGCTGGGACAAATGCGCTATCCCCAATATAGATTACTGACCCCCCCAGCCCCTGCAAATGACTCGGAGAGAATCGCCTTTGAAGAGTCTGTACTAAACCTGAAAGTCCTTGTGGTGGAGCAGGCAGGGGCTGCGGGGGTTGAGGTGGTTTAGCATCTGCACAGCATGGTTTGGACTCGAGAAGGGGCATTACCCTGTTGCGCCTAAAGTAAGACCTACCTTGAAAATAAACCCTAGCCTGATTTTGGAGGATGCTCAAAGTATAAGCACTACTCCAAAAACAAGCCCTAGTTATGGTTCATTTAAAAAGTAAATTTAAATAGTGTCCAGGCAGCTATACATGTAAAAAGTAAGCATCTTTTGGAGGAAAAGTTGTATAAGACCCTGTCTTATTTTGGGGGAAACAGGGTAATTCAGCGCTGTGCTTGTCACCTCTCAGGAAGGAAAAGCAAGATGCAGGATGCTGGCCTTGCACCCACCACAGGGATTTACACATTTCTTGTGATGCATTGTAGCTCCTTTTGGTTTGTTTTGGTTTAATGCCACCAAGGCACAGTGCCTTCCATCGTGTCATACAAAACAGTAGATGCCAGTGGGCCTGCACTGAGTAGCAAAGCTGTTGGTATCATGATGTGGCACCTCTGAGCAAGAGATGGAGCAGCTGGTGAAGCGTGGTCAAAGTCCAACTTCTGCACTTGTCCCAGTGTTATTTCCATTGAAGTAGAAACAAGCTTAGGCTCAGCTAAGCAGTGAAGCGCTTGGGTAACAAGTGCATCATTTCCCTGTATTAAAAAAGAAAATCGTTTAGACTGGGAAAATAAGTGGGGTTAGAGGGTGCCTCAGCTGATGAGCTAAATAACATCTACTTAAACAGCACATACGTAGAGACAAATGTGGTCCTGTCGGCAAGTGCTTCCCTTGGTCCCAGCAAGTACTGAGTAAGGCTGACTGTGACTTCTGGCAGCTTTTTAAGACCTTGCCTAATTTATGCTCTAGGCAGTGTTTAGAATATGCGTTAAGTTTTGTGAACTGACCTATTTTAAAGTCCCATCTAGTTCCCTGCCAGTTCTTCATGCAGAATAGTAACCCAGCAACTTCTGCGAGATTGTTCTGCTATTTTGTCTCACTTTGATCTAGGGCTTAACGAAGGTGAGGAGTCAAGTGGCTGGAGGACAGGTCATTGCTAGTGAAAAGACAAAGCATGTACGTGTCCTATCTCTTACTTCCCTGGTTTGGATTATCTACAGATGGAAGTGTATCTACATATACGCTTCTCTCCAATATATATGATTCTCTCCAAGTCATTTGCAGGGTGGGGGGGTCAGTAATCTATATTAGGGATAAGTGTATGTTTTCCTGTCATTTAGTCTTAAATTCTCATGGCTAACCCTGTGTTAGCAGTGTACATTTGTGTCTTTTATTTCAAGTAAGGTGAAAGCATATTTTTTCTTTTTAGCCAATTAATTCAATGTTTCTGGAAGTCCTGCTTCCATTATTAGCAACCTGACTGCTTTTTACAAACTATGAATACCAAGCGAGTAGAACAATGTGTTTTCCTTGTGGTGAAGACAGTATTTAAAGTCCAGAATAGCTATTAAAAACAGTAAAAAAAAAAAAATGCAATTTTGATGTTTTTCATTTTTTTTTACGGTAGACAGGTAGTTTCATGTTAGAGATAAGATTATCTGTAAGTGAAATAATTACTCTTTAATTAAGATAATTATAAAAACAGGAATGTAAATACTGAAGGTATAGTATGCCTCAACATTTTTTCTTGCGCATTATCCGCAAACTTATCTTGCATACCTAAACCCTGTTTTTACTTGATGATTACAACAGCATACACTCCAAACTGAAAACAAAAAGTCAGCAATTGGATTTTATGTAGACTGTTAACAGCTGAAAAAGGCTTTTTGTTTTAATTTTCCTCATTTCTTCAGTCTTCCTCTTTTTAGCTCATTGTCTAAGGAACTAGTGGCATCCTCCCACCAGTCTCCCATTTATTTCCAACTAGATTGGGTCCAGGGGCAATATTTTCCTAGTTTCTTCAGGTCTCACAAAAATATCTCACCCAGTGTTTAAGGGATTTCATTGGTGTTGGAAAAGACAGCAGTGAAATGTTCCGAATGGCCCAGCTGCAGGAAAAGGTTTGTCTTTGTGACACCAGAGTCCAACCGTGGATCAGCGATTGGGTGACAATGGACCCACGTTAGGCCTGATGCTGATGGAGCTGATGACTTGTTTCACACCTGGAGTATTGTTTTCAGTTCTGGGTCCCTCAGGTCAGGAAAGAGATTGAAGTGCTGGAGCGGGTCCAGAGAAGAGCAACAAGACTGGGGAAGGGACCTGAACACAAGCCCTATGGGGAGAGGCTGAGGGAGCTGGGCTTGTTCAGTCTGGAGAAGAGGAGGCTTAGAGCTGAGCTCAGCACTCTCTAGAACTACCTGAAGGGCAGTTCTAGCCAGGGGGGGATTGGGCTCTTCTCCCAGGCATCAGCAATAGGACAAGGGGCCATGGGCTGCAACTCTGCCAGGGGAAATTGAGGCTGGAGATTAGAAAGCAATTCTGTGCAGAGAGAGTGGTCAGGCATTGGAATGGCTGCCCAGGGAGGTGCTGGACTCACCGGCCCTGGAGGTTTTTAAACTGAGACTGGACATGGCACTTAGTGCCATGATCTAGTCAATGGACTGGAGTTGGACCAAGGGTTGGACGTGATGATCTCTGAGGTCTTTTCCAACCCAGTCAATTCTGTGATCTATTCTGATAAGTCATACCAAAATAGGGATCTTTTGTGCTCCATCCTAACATATAAATCTAGTGATTTCATTAGCAAACAGAAAAGCACAACAGCAAATTCATTGTTCTGTTCCGATCAAGGAAAAATTAAGAGAATCGCCAGCTCTTTACGGTCACAGAGCCCGTTATTTCTGGGCTGGTTCTGTCTCTAGTGCTATACAGGAGCGGACTAAAGTTCTTATAGACCAATGGCAGTTTTGTGATTTATTTTTCTTTTTTTGAATAGAGAAGAGAAGCATACACATGGAATTAGTGTTCTGTGGGAATGCTTTTTAGCCCAGCTACTATCTAATATGCATTTGCTTCCCCTGATTCTTGTCTCTTATGGAAATTTCTTTCTCTGCTGTGCCTGTGCTGCAAAAGAACCCACAGTGTTCATCTTTGATGCTCACAGTGCTGTTCCCTGTTAGCAATAGTGACTTTTCTAACTGGGTCAGTTGTTGAATTTTCTTTGTTCCCCTTTATTCCGATGCGTATGACGCAGCAAAATTGACATGGAGAATCGAGCCCGTGAGTCCGAAAAGCAACATTTTTGGCACAGTTGCCGTGATGCTGTGGGAGAGTGTTTCCAAATACTTGGAAGCTGTATTGCACATTCATAATGTTCTGCTATCAGGGTTTGTTGTCTCTGTGATCTGCCTGTGCTTGTTTTAGACAAATATAGTAGTAGTGTGGGAGTTGCAGGTTCTAGTGCCAGAATCTCTACTGTGCACAATAGGTGTAGGAAATCCCTGGAACTTCTGTGCTATGTGGCACTGGAAATCTAAGCTCTTTGGCCCTAAGAAGAATGAAACGCACTGAGGACACACGTGGAAGAAAAACAGCAGCAAAAGCAGCAGCTGAATTACTGTTCAGAGTGTCAGTATTAATAATATTAATATTGTTACACAGTAGCTAGTATGGAACAGTAGTAGCTGTTTGCTGCTATGTTGAACTACATGAACCTGAACAATATTTTCTTGATTTTGTAAGAACCAAATGATTCTGGAAAGGATGCTGTGTGCATTGAAAAGGGACACTTTATCAAATGAGGAGGAGAAAAGAGCGCTCAATACCTTAAAAATCCAGTTACCGGATGGCTTGTTCAAACTGGGGAGCTCAAGTTATATCCAAATGTAAATTCCATGAGTAGAATTGGCACCTGTACAGAACTAAACACCTTTTTACTACTGAAATAGAGAATCAATGGGGCAATTATTGCGCTTTAGCAAGTGTAAAAAGTATATTCAAAACGAGAAGTTCAGTTTAATGCAACTTATTTTCCTTATTCGTGTCCTCTTTGAGCTCGGTTCCACTGGGAAGAGCACTCAAGCTTTGTGAAACGGAGCTGCCAACTTCTGGTTGTGTGTTTGCTTTGTACGAGGTGCAGAGGATGACTCAGGTCTCCTGGGCAGTCACTTGACCTCTACATCTCACTTTTGGCACATACAGAATAGTGATTTTGGCCACTTCACGCAGGTTAGAAATTGTCGCTACTGACACCTGCAAATATTTGAAGCATCTCTTATTGATGCAATAACCTAGTGAAAAACTGTAATGCCTGTTCTTGGAAAAAATACCAATTCCAATCAAGCAGGCACTGGGACGGATCTGTCTGTACAAACACTCCAAAAACTGGTGTGTGGCCATCCTGGATCTGTCCAGTGTCACTGGGATGTGGTTACAATCAGGAAAGGCTTACCTTGGCTTCAGCGGCATTTGAATTCACTTTTAGTATTACACTAACTCTTTGGTTTACTGCAATATTCTTAAGTTTAAGAAGTTTCTTTAGCAAATCATTCCAGTACTATATTTTGTCATGGCCAAAATGAGGAATTATTCCATATCTCCAGGGGGTCAGACTTGAGGAAGTTTCCAGTCCCATTACTATGGTGTTGAGTGTAGGAGGTTCTTGGACAACTTACGACGCTGAATCCAAATCAATCCTCTGAGGCTTCTGGAGGCTTTTAGCTTAATAATTTAATAATAGAGATGATCAGACACCCTTTCATTAGAACAGTGTTTATTTAGAGTCCACACTAAGTAAACTGGTCATCTTTGCCCTTGTAAAGAGAATGAAAGATATGTACGTTTTACTTAATTCTCAGCGATCCCCACTGGTCCATTATTTCAGTTTTTCAGCTATTTATACTTAATGATTGTTGGGTAAGAATTGCTGTCTTTTAAATGGGAAGCACATGGACTATAATTATGACCCAGTAGATTTTTGGAGGTGTAATTCATATGGAACTGGGCAGTTCCATAGCCCGTCTGCAGGAGCCTGGTCTCAGCTGCGATCCTGCTGCTCAATGCCAGAGCTTCTGAAGCTGCCCCTTAAAAACCACCGTCCAGAAATATTGTCTCATGTTCAGTAGTTTGAACTGTATCGTGTCTTTAATGGTTTTTGCCAAATCGCACTGTACTACAGAACATACTGTTTTAAAGGTTGAGTTAGTGCCTGAATGCAATTGTTCATGTCATAATTTCATCTGCTTATTAAAAAAAGCTATTTAACCTCCCTCAGTTGCAGCAAAAAGTTTGAAAATTTAAAAATGAATCCTCAGTCCTCAAGATTCCATATCCCAAAGGCAAATAGTAATCCATATGTGTGTTTATATATATACACCTCTATTTATATATAAAGAGAGAGCCCTTTTAAGCCTATCTGATGAGCTTTTGGGGATTGACTCATGACTTTTGAAAGCGTGAGGGGTTGGCAGTACTGCAAAAGCAGCAAATTAATCATATCTGTTGAAAAGTGGTTTTAGGTTTATAGCTAGGACAGTGCAAATACTTGTTCGTGCTTTGTTGTGAAACGGCAGGTTCATTTTTCTCATGAGATCATGAGGTTACAATTTTCTGTCGCCATTGTCTTTAAGGCGAGTTGGTATAGGCTGGCACGTATGATCATGGAGTGGATCCGTCTGGCGCAGAGGTGACGTGTGTCACCGCCGTGTGTCACTGCTCCGGCAGCGCGCTCCTGGGGTTTGTTCTCTGACATTCATCACATACCATGGCTTGTTAGTACGTGCCCAAGGTATGAGTGAGGAAAGGGGGAATCTTTTCCAGAGCAAGATAATCCTCACAAATTCCAGTCACAGAATTCTTGAAAACCAAGTGCTGTGGCAAAAATATAACCTAATTCTTTTTTCTGGAAAAGCGTGGGCAAGATCCACAAGTGGGGGCAAGAGAGGACAGACTGTCAAATTTAAACCGGAGAATCTGAATACAAAGTACAACATGGAAGCTTTTGAACAATATCAATTACGCAGTGTTCTCGCCTGTATATTGTAAAATTTTACAGAAGAATGGGTCATATTGAAAAGCAACCAGCCAATTCAAAATGAGTTCAGGTCGGCAGTGACTGAAAATGTTTCTGTTTCAAAGAAGTTCAGTGAGTTCTGTAAGTCGGGTCATTCTGGATGCTGCTTGCAGAGCAGAGATATCCTGATATAACCATTACCATTATTACTAATTGGCCTGTAAATGCTGTAAATCTATAAGCTGATGCCTTGGGAAGACACTGTGCCCATGGCACCCTTCTTGATATTTTTAGGGCCTGCTAGAGAAATAAGTCGCCTCTCAAAAGTACCACCTCAATTATTTTGAAAATTACTATAGTTTTTACACTTCATTACGTTATGAGCCTTTTATTCAATGAAACAAAACAAATAGTCCATGTTAGGCAACTGCTAAGCTGGACATTGTTATTACCACTGTTCTTTCCTCTTGGCAAAGTTCCATACATGTTGTTTTCCATGCAGTTGAGCCTGTGACAGTGCAGCCACCTTAACCCTTTGCAGCAGGTTCCCTTTCGGTTCAGCTGGATAACTGAGCAGCGAGGGCACAGCAGATGGGGGAAGAGTCTGGGCTTTTCCCGAAAGAATAAAAGGATTAAAGAAACTTGGGTGCATGTGTTGGACTGTAGCTCCTTTCCTGTGGTGGCGACATGATTGTATCTAATTGCTGCAGGGTCACCTTTACACAAACAAACAAACAAACAAAACCCCCAAACAAATTTCACTTTCTAGCAATCCGGTTGGGATAATTTATTATACTTCCATTGGATGTCTCTCCAGGTGTTGGTGGTAAACATACGTAACGTTCTGATTCTTGGTCAGTTTGTGCTTGTGTTTCTACTTCTTCCAGCTTTCATCTGGCATTGATCCTGCAGTATGTGGCACGGTTTTTTGATCCTTCACTGCATCTTCTTTCCTGAAAGAACAAAGGTGTTCATCAGGATGTTCCCCAGTGCATACCTGAAAAAGATTGTTTACCATTTGGTATTAACCATGATGTTTACCAAGTGGGTGACATCTAACAGTGATTTTTGTGACAGAGACTCTTGGATTCTCTTCCCAAATGAGTCCCGGTTCCCTTTGTGAAGGTGTACAAGTTGTTTTCCTCCACGTGCCTCAATTTTCTTGTTTGTCGATTGAGATTCCATGTGGATCTCCTCTTCTAAAGCTGTTACTCCACTGTTGTCAGCAATAGTAATATCTAGAATAAAATATTGCTAATTTCTGGCAAATCTCTGTATTGTATTGGGAGGTGATGCGTTTGCTTGTGTAACTTTTGCAGTAGTATAGATGAGGGACAGATCGTACCCTGCACGGGCAACAATTACATGGGCCTGGAAACTTTGGGAGTTGACAAATCCAAGGAAATGCGTTGAGTTTCCTTATCAGAGGAGTGGCTTTGCCTTTGTGTCTCCGAACAGGGTGTCGCCTGCTAATCTTGGAGTGTCTCAAATCCTGGAGGGGAAATACATAAATTGCAGGTATTGCAGGAGGAATACGAGAGTCACGCATAATTCAGGTCCTCATTCTCCACTGGGTTACTCCGCTGCAATGCCAGTGTGGACTGCCTGTCTGTTTGGTATTGCTGATATAATAGTTTCTGAATGTGGTTCCAGGGTAGGACAGCTGGTAAGTGACAATGTGCTCCAGGCATCACCAGGCCCGGGGGGATGAGGAATTAACGCCAACAGGCAAAGCATCGATTAATGTCCTTGAGAATGAATTCAGGTTTTTATGACTTGTTAGGAAATGAGTCAGATTATATCCCTTATAGATTGTGCATTTGGTAATATGATAGGAAATACGTGTAATGTAAAACAAAATTGAGGAGTAATAAGTAAATTGACACGTTCTGCAACTTTGTAATCCCCTAAATACCATCTGGATTCACAGATCGCGGTTTACATTCAGATGTTATAGAAGCGTGGATGTAGTACCATTCAGTGAGATGTGATGCGGTGTTTGTGTGCTGAATTGGAATGCCAAAAAATGCAATGGCTGAATCAAGCTGTTCTCACCTGTTTCATGAATGTGAGGCAGAGGTGGCCAAATTACAGACAGCAAGTTGCAGCGGAGCACGGCCCGGCCCCCTCTCGTTTGATCTTATCTGCTGTGTCAGGAGGTTGACGGGCTCTGCCAGGCCATGCCGAGGCCAGGGGGTCACCAAAGTGCCAGAAGGCGGAGGAAAGGACGGGGACACACGGGGGTGGTTCATCGGGGAGGGGGACGCAGGCTGAAGCCCGGGGGTTTGCCTTTGGAAGGGTAGAGGGTGATTGTACACCCAGGTCACAGGTAAAGTTTGATGATGTTCAGGCTGTAGAGTCCATGGATGAGGCCCTGGGTGTACGGACGCCCGGCACGTGGGGACCTAGAAAATCATTGACGCAGCTGGAGAAGCAGAACAGGCAGAAACCCCGGCTGGGGTCTCAGCTTGGAGAGAGATGGGACATTGGGGTAGGAGAGCAGGAGGTACGGAGCATGGGACCGGGCCATGCAAGGGTGGCTCCAGACCACACTCAAGTTCTGGAAAAAGACTGTAAATTTCACCTTTTCCTCCCTCCTTTTTCCTCCCTCCTTTTTCCCCACAGACAGGGGAAAACAAGAAAAAAAATCTTACTTTTAGTAAAAGGCAGGAGCTGATTCTAAATGTAGTTTCAGGCGCTTCATTGGGATCTCTAGTGATAGAAGACTATGGCTGGTTGAAGAAGGAGGAGAACTGTAAAACAATCCGTCTCCTCATGCCCTTTCAAAACTGCAGAGATTGCATTAGGATGTGACCACAAAGAAAACAAGATGTATGAAGTTTCTAGTAGAACAATACTCCTAAAATGGCTTTTGATATTGTGGAAGTCTTTTGTGACATGAGGCAACTTGAAGATCCCATAAGCAGTGGCCAATCAAGTCCTACCTGACCCTGTGGCTGGAATTAATGCAAAAGAGCTCAAAAGTCCCCATTGCTTGTCTTTCGATGTCCCAGCACGCTGCTGAGTACATTTCCATCTCTCTGGAGTAATTACCCTTGAATTTTGTTGTTTTAAAATATCCTTTTGTTCATTTTTTGTAAAAAGATAATTACTGGGAATTCTTCTACTGTTCCAGTGTCTGTCATGCATTACTCCAGTAAATAACTTTAAGAAATCAAATATTGATTTATATATTTGGCTCCCCTTTGTTCTATACAAGAGCAATGATTTCACTTAGCTATTATGATGGATAAAACTTCAGAGATAATTAAATACATTAAATCCCTAAGGGAAGACTTACTTCAGGTCTGAAGTATTCAGACTTAAAAGCATTTAGAAAGTGTTAAACCCACCATCTTTTCAATGCTGTGACTTTAAAAAACAAACAACAAAACAGTAAACCCTCACTGAACATGCACAGTTCAAGTGACTGTTATTTATTAAAGGCATTTTGCTGTATTCTAACCAAAAAATCACAAGACCAAGGTGTTTTCTTTGACTAATTGTATATTTTATGTAACCCTTTAGTAGAACCACACTATTTGAGTAAGAAGTCTCACTTACACACTTTTTAAAATCATGTGCAACCATGGCCAGGTACAAAGAGTCTTGTTCATTCATATGCATATTTCAAATTAGAAGTTCATTCATATATATATATTTAGTGAACGTGGGCAAAAACAGAAAAAATTGTTTATAATTGCCATCCTATTGTAACATAAGTTAACACTTCAAGACTTGTTAGATAGTCAGGATTATTCCTTTGCCAGCCCTGTATTTGGTACATGTGGGCAGAGAGCATATCTCCTGGGTCTTCTGCATTTGTTCTGGATGGACTTGGGACTTGCTGGCCATGTTAATGTGGTTGTTACCTGAGCTGGTCAGGAGGTGTTGAACCAAGCAGTCCTAACCAGGAAACTCTAGAAAATCACTGACTGTAATTACGTCTAAGTCAAAATATGATTTTTCTGTATCTCTTTTTATGTTAAAAATGTATTTTTTTCAACTTTTGCTGAAAAGCTGAATAAGAGACAAAGCCTGAAGAGGGCACAAATTCCAACATATACCATATTAACGTTCCATGTAGAAACCTGAGTCATCTTAAAAACTCTTATACATCAAAACTGGCACAAAGAAGGAGAGTGTATCGACATAAGAGAGGTGTAAATGTCTTCTCAAAGCAGTGCCATGGCCTGAGGGTCCCTCTGGGATTCCGCTCGGTGACAGCAGAGCCGCACCGAGCAGTGACTGATGTTTTCCTCAGTTCCTCCTCTCTGTGTTCATCACGGAGCTGTGGAAAACCATGATGTCTCTCCAGAAATCCCAGTTGTGCCTTCAGGCTGGAGCAATAAGCTGTGTTTGTGGGGACAGACTTGGGCCGCAACTTTCCACAATCGGAAGAGACAAATCTAAGCTTTTTGGATGGATTATTGCTGGATTTGCCTCTGAACAAATATAAGGGCATCAGGGAGCATTCTACTGGTCCTTAAGTTTTTTGGGTAAGATATAATTGTGAACAGAAAGGCTAGACCCTAAAATAAACAAAATAAGATTGTCAAAGCTTTTTTTTTTTTTTTAATGAGAAAAGCAAGTGTTCATGCTGATGAGATTGATCCAGGAGGACTCAATCTATTATATCAGAGAATCCCGGAATGTCAGGGCTTGGAAGGGACCTGGAAAGCTCATCCAGTGCAATCCCCCCATGGAGCAGGAACACCCAGATGAGGTTACACAGGAAGGTGTCCAGGCGGGTTGGAATGTCTGCACAGAAGGAGACTCCACAACCCCCCTGGGCAGCCTGGGCCAGGCTCTGCCACCCTCACCAGGAAGAAGTTTCTTCTCACCTTTCAGTGGAACCTCCTGTGTTCCAGTTTGCACCCATTGCCCCTTGTCCTGTCACTGGTTGTCACCCAGAAGAGCCTGGCTCCATCCTCCTGACACTCCCCCTTTCCATATTGATCCCCAGGAATGAGTCCCCCCTCAGTCTCCTCTTGTCCAGCTCCAGAGCCCCAGCTCCCTCAGCCTTTCCTCACACGGGAGATGCTCCACTCCCTTCAGCATCTTGGTGGCTGCGCTGGACTCTCTGCAGCAGTTCCCTGTCCTGCTGGAACTGAGGGGCCACAACTGGACACAATATTCCAGGTGTGGTCTCCCCAGGGCAGAGCAGAGGGGCAGGAGAACCTCTCTGACCTACTGACCACCCCCTTCTAACCCACCCCAGGTCCCATTGGCTTCCTGACCACAAGGGCCCAGTGCTGGCTCATGGTCACCCTGCTGTCCCCAGGACCCCCAGGTCCCTTTCCCCTACACTGCTCTCTAATAGGTCATTCCCCAACTTATACTGGAACCTGGGGTTGTTCCTGCCCAGATTCAAGACTCTACACTTGCCCTTGTTCTATTTCATTACATTTTTCCCCGCTCAGCTCTCCAGCCTGTCCAGGTCTCTGATGGCAGCACAGCTTCCAGTGTCAGCCACTCCTCCTAGCTTGGTGTCACCAGCAAACTTGCTGACAGTCACTCTTTTCCCTTGTCCAAATCATTGATGAATATATTGGATAATACCGGCCCCAGCACTGCCCCCTGAGGCACTGCACTGGATACAGGCCTCAGCTGGACTCTGCCCCATTGACCACGACTCTCTGGCTTCTTCCCTTCAGCCAGTTCACAGTCACCTCACTACCTGATCATCCAGACCGCACTCCCTCAGTTTAGCTGTGAGGATGCTGTGGGAGACTGTGTCAAATGCCTTACTCAAGTCAAGGTAGACCACATCCACCGCCTTGCCATCATCCATCCAGCTGGTTATGTCCTGGTTATATCTTGGTTTTGACAATGTATCTTGACAACTGTTGGTCTAAGGCAACCATTGACCATTTTAAAGCAACCCTTCCAATCCCTGTTTGCTTCGTTCTTGGGGTACAGTGCCAGCAGCAAGGGCATTTTACATAGAGGATGGAGCAGCCCTGCCAGCAGCATAAGGTGTTATGATTATGTGAAAAAGAGCACAGGAATGAGAAGATTGATTCCAAGAGGTGATAATGTGGGAGGCTTGGCATCTCTGTTTTGCCTGCTTCATAACTAAAATTCAGTATTTGTAACTTTAATGAAAAAAGAAACATTTTTAATATTAAAAGGGTTAATTCTTAACTCATTTCTCTTTGACAGACAATAAATATTTTCTGTAGGCCATAAATAACACATTTTAATAAACCGAGACTTTGATTACTTCATGTGGTTCGACTTGCATTGTAATTTTGCAGCGACTGTTTGACACTGTTCCAACATCCAGTTTCTGTTGTGCATATTAAAAGATCTACATATTTCAGATGTGTACAGGTCTTCATGGTCTACTAGTGAACGGTGTTATTACTGAAAATATAGCTGACCTTCTAGCAAAATAATTGACTTTTAACGGAAAGCAATTTTATTTTTTTTTAAAAAAGCTGTATTGTTTTCATGATTTACCTTTAATTTACGTTCCCATCCCATACAGTCATTTTTCTCGAACGGCACTAATTTCACAGTTCAAACAAGGCTTCCATTTCACCCTTGAGCCAGGATCCCTGCTTTGCTTTCAACTAGGAGCGCATAAGCCAGGTTTTTGGAATCGGTTCAAGGTCAAATTGAGTTCCTTGGCGTTTTGTCTTGAATGTGAACTTCAACAAGGGATGAGAAAGGGTAAAACTTAGAGACAAAGCCTGGTCAATGCATTGGTGGTGGCGTGAAAGGAGCAAGAGGACTAACGCTGGTGTTTGCTCCATTGCTGGAAGGGGAGGATGACAGGAGTCACTTGAACTGTTTCTACGGCCTAGAAACTAATTAAAGCAGCGTCTCCTTTAATTTACTCTTATTGATTGTATCACTAGAACAACCATTTGGTAGAGAACATTTTAAACGTTATCACGTATGGTGCTCTCCCTGATCCCTGGAATAAGGAATAAATACAATAAGTTTAGCAGGTGACGTTGAATTACTTGAAATGTTGATTTTATTTTTATATTGGAAAAAAAAAAATGTGTCTTATGTACTTGGAAAGCTAGTTATCTCTATCTAACTAGGAGTCCAAGAAATATTGGCTGTATTATTTGTAATTAAGTGAACTGTTTTGCAAGGTTAAAACTCTCTGGTAGTGCATACGAGTCAGAGGGACTTTAGGGCTTGGCGCAGGGGGATACAGTCTCTTTGAGTCCAGTGGCTGAGGGTCACAACCCACTTAAATGAGTTGTTAATAGCTTGTCCAGGCTGCTTCTGGAGCAAACCCGGCTGTGGAGCAGGAGGCAGCATCACCGAGTGTCCTCAGTGGATCCTCCGTGGATCTTTCGCTGGCAGTTCTGGAGAACAGAAGAGCTTATTGTGACAGATTTTTCACACATATGGGAGATTTCATTGGAGAAACATTAATGTTTCCATTCACTTTAGGGGAACCTTTAATAAGCTGGCTGTAAACACGCAAAAAATGAAGTAGAAAATTGCTGATTAAACTTTAGTTTTTGCAGTACGCTGTTTCAGCAGCCCTGAGCAATAGAGGAGACCTTGCCTCATGTTTCAACACAATGAGCAGAAAATAACTTCTTCCAGAAAGCCTGAATTGTTTTGTCTTGTTGACAACAAAGAACTATGAACTTTTCCCCTTATCTCCAATATTTCACTATGCTTTCATTAGACTAGATGACATCAAGAAGCTTTGTTTTTGTGTCGCCGTAGGTTTCTTGTGGCACTGGACAGCTTGCACACAGGCAACGTGCTCTCCCCATCTCGAAAAATCTTTTGCTATATGAAGAAATATGAAGAATCAGCGTATGTATGAGGAATCAGCGTCGTTTTCTCCAGGACGGTCGCTGCAGCCGAGAGGTAAGTGGCTGTTCCGAGCACATACGATACCACCGTGCAGCTACTTTGATGGTAAGTTGTGAAGTCCTGCCTGCAAAGGTCCGCTTTAGAATCCATCCCTGCCCAGACTGTAGCCGTGCTTTCCTCTCTGTGGAATTCCTTTGTTCAGATCTGACACTTCAGCTTTAACCCTGGTTATTTATGGTTTACCTGATTTTGGCTGAGCTGAGTTCAGGTCTGAGCAATTTTCCAGCGACTTTGTACATGATGAACACTTCACTAAACTCGCTACCAGTGCCTTTGATCAATGTTCTCTTATAAAACTAATTATTCAAACTGAAACAGCCTACTGATGTAATTCTGAGCTCACTTTTGAACTGCCAGGCTGGTGGATAGTGTATATACTCTAATTGTAAATGATAATGGTATTTATTGCCCTTTATTATTGCTTTTACTGAATGGTCTGCTGTAATTTGGGACTTTTCTATTAACTTATCCAGATGCGTTACTTGCTTGTGCAGTGTCAGTGAAATAGCTCCTGTAGACCAGCGTTAGGGGATATAGAGACTGCTGGAGAATTTCCTATGAAAAAAGAATAGGCCGTTCATCCAAGCAATAAACAAACCAGCAGACTAAGCATGACAGTGGTTTCTGTGCGGTTGCAGGAGTTATAGTAAAGTGTTCTTAGAGAACAGGGAAGGAATCGTTTGAGTCTTTAAGATGGGGAAGGTTGTCTGTAGAATGAGTAGCAGGATAGAAGTGAAAATAAGAACAGGAGAAGATTGTAAAAGGAAACTTAGGGCTTCACTTGAGGCTGGGAAAGTAACTATGTGCTCTATTTTTTCTGTCTCAGCTGTTGAACAGAAGTTAGTTTTGCATCAAGCTTTGTATTTTTATAAAGATATCAGTTACTCCGTGTTTAAGTTCCATTGGAAGTTTATTATCATGCTTTAGTCTTTCCAATTCATGGCACAAAACCAGAGCAGGAGGCACCTTGAAGCTTCTTCTTGAGCCTGTGTGCACCCAGGAGCTACAAGTAGTGCTGCCCACAGTGATACGTTATGGCTGAGGTTTGTGATATACTTCATCTACGTTTTCACTTCTCTTGTGAGCTGTTGTCTCTGTTGATCAGAAAAAAAGAAATGCCAGACGAGTCTCCAGAAAAGAAATATTTCTGTTTTATTTCAAATTCTGCAGGACATGCTATTATTTTTTCTTCTTTACTGGTCAGGCTTAGTCTTCCTCAGGCTTCCTGATTTTGTTGTGTTTAAGGATTATCCTCTTACAGCCGTTTCCTACTCAGAGTTCTTTTAGGCCATTGCATATTCCCTCCGATTATCGTTTGCTGTAATTGGTGCTCCTATTGATTTCATTGGAGTTAGAGATCCAAATGTTGAATATGTACTGCAAGGTTTGAGCACCAAGTATTGCTAATAATTTTGTCCATGTTTTGACTTAGTTTAAAAACCAAAGGCAATGATTATGATTACTTCATGTTTGAGTTGTGTTTAAAACCTGTAATGTCTGGCTCTACGGAACTTGTGTAAAGGTATTTCCAAGAGGCTTCCAGTTTTACAATAGAAAATAATTAATTGAGGTACTTTGGACTGTCATGTCCCAATATGATTTCTTCTCTTGTCTAAAATGGTAGCGTTGAGCTTCGTGTATGCTTCCCTCAGTAATGCAATGGACATAAAATGTACCCAAACCCTGGCTGGACCACTGAAATTATTTAGTGTTTGTACATGTCTATACAAACAAGAGGAGTCACCTGTGAGTCCCTCCTTAAAGCAAATAGACAAAAACAGTCATAACAAAAAATTGGTATAGGTTTGTATGAAATGAGTAACCAGACTTCTGATATTAGAAGATACAGCCCTCTGTATCTTGCCCGATAAGGATTTCATCTAGTGGTTCTTTGGGTCCTGTTGGCTCTTTTGTTCCTTCTTCAGTAAACACGTGAGTCAAATCTGACTGGGAAAGCAGGGAAAGGGCAGCAACTGGAAACTTCCCTGTGGGACTGAAGCCAAATGTAGTAGGAGAACACAGCGGTTCGTGGGTTTGGCAGGAAAGACTGACGTGTGCATCTGAGCATGGAGTTTGTGTGTGTGCTTTGAAGAATGCCAAATGGCCATGCTAGGGACAGCCCAGCTACAGAGTTTGGGAGACTGGAACTGAGCTTTAATATCTACTTCTTCATGGGTTTGTTTGTTTCTCTTTTTATTTTTTATTTTTTTTCTAGGAGTACATAGAAGCCTATTACAAAATGCTACCAGGCTTTGTTTCCTCTTGCTGTGAACAAAGTGCTCATAACAATAAGAGTGCTCTCATTTGTACTGCATCTGAACACAGGCACCTTGTTACTGTTCAGATCTGTGGTTTCATTGTCTCTACCGTGCATGCATTGAATTTACATGGTCTATCATAAAACATTTCTACGAGATTCTTGAGCTAGGAGTTCAGCTGCCTTAATCTTCTGTATGGTTTGCAGCCCTCTCTCGACACGCCTCTCCCTCCCCGGGCTGTAGAAGAGATATTTAACATTTAGATGTTTAACATCTAGATGATATTTCATTTAACCTGGGTGGACTGAGTCTGGGCCTGACACCCGCTGTGAAGGCAGCAAACCCGTGGGTGCAGGCTGTTTCATTCGGATATCCCTCACACCAGAATATAATGTACTTTGCTTTCAGTGGAATTACTTCTTATTAATCCCTGTACAAATAAGAGTAGGAGCTGTTCTGCAAACGTTGAATTATTCATTGTATCTCTCCAGCAGGGCTTTAGGAGAGACCCAGTGTCTTTGATCTATGACATCATTAGTTGTGGAAGCCAAGTGCAGACTTTCTACAACTGAAATGTAAATTCCCAGATATGACCTGAAAACTAAATTCCAGTAATATTCCTCCTCCAGGTGATCTCTTCTTTTTTCATATAAAACCTCGTTTAACAAATGTTCACCACCCCCACTGTAGCCAGCTTTGTGCAATTGGAAAGCAGTGATGCACAACTAATTGCTGATGCATTGTGCTCAGTTATAGCAGCTGTGAATGATTTCCAGAAGTTGATTATTCTTGGATGAATGATTTTCTTACCTCTAGTACATTCAGGATTGCCGAAGTATAATTTACTTTTGCTGCTACGACAGACAACTAAGCAAATGTTATGCCTCAGTGGTATATCAGTCTGTGGTAGCAAAATTCATTTCACACATTGCAGCGGATTTGTTCTCCTGTGTTTTTTGACATTCACGTTTTATGCCTGTGTGGAGTACATATTCACCTGCCCACATGATTTGGAAGAGCAAAGGCTAAAATGGAATTTAATACCTTTAAATTTGATTGAAAGACTTCAAAGGCTTTTAAAAAAAATGATACACACTGGCAGGGGACAGTGTTTGCAGATGTAAAACTCCTACTCTTTTCAGCTGTAGAATATGCAAACTATTTCAGCCTTCTCAGAAGACTGGAATTAGCCCTAACGGTTGAAGGCAACGTAACTACCAACACGTCTGTAGGCTGGTCAGTAGGGTTATCTACTGAGATATTCAGGAGGTGTTTGTTCATCCTGCAACTTTGAGCAGCGTCTTTTAGTTCTGACAAATGAACTGACTTTTGTGTTCGAAGCCACTCACAGATACGAAGAGTAATTCTCAATGTCCGTTCCTCAATGCTGAAATAAACAGCAGGGGAATTACTAAAGAGGTTTAAATGAGTAGAAGCTTAAATTGCTATTTCCAAAAGAGTTGGAGAATGGATTTTGTAAGGGATTTGGGCAGCTAGAGACACGAGGAGTGGCACGTGCGGCCTGCCTCTCTCCAGCAGGAACTTGGGTGTCTAAGTGGTGTCATTAAACAACACACCAAGTTTTACTTTTGCTGGAAGTCAATGGGATTTATCTCCTCCAGCCTCAATTTATTTTTTTAAAGCAAGTTACTGAATTTTCGAAAACGTAGCCCAGGGTGTATTGTTATCTGTTAGGGCTGGAACCTGCCAAGACCAGATCCTAATGTGATTACTTAGACAGAAGTGTCATTGGAGCCCTGGAGTTCTGCCCAAATTAGGACTTCTGTGTTCAGCCCTTGGTCTTTTATGTCCCTAGTAGTCATAATGAGCTTATGTGTTAGTGTTCTCAGCTAAATAGTATCTAACAACAAATTATCACACTGGTTTGACAGAACAAAATATGGTTTTGTGTTAAATCTGCTTGTCAAAATTACAAACGCTGTTTACACCCAGGAAATTGCTTCATTTGTAGCAATTTCCTTTTCTTTAATTCCATTTCCAATTCCCATTATGAAACTCCCAGGCATGTAGTATGGCCCAATAAATAGGTGGAGTAGGACCAGAAAGGAGGAAATACCTTCCCTTTTGTACACTTTACTCCCATTTAGAGGAGCACAGTAAAAGAAACATATATAGAAATTCCAAATGTAAGCAGTTAAAATAATTAGCAGAGAGATTAGCACTTGATTAACATTTTTTTTTATTTTTTCCACATCTCCCTTCACAACCAGACGTAAATGGAATATTGTAGCTGACGTACTAATAGCACTTTTTTGAAAATTCCAGTGCAGATTATGAAACTACACCCTTCAGCTCTGCTATAAACAGAAGCAAATATCACTATATCTGGTTTACAGATGGAGAAGCTGAACGGCAGGAAAACCTTTCTCTAAGCCACATGCAAAGTCAGTCAGAGAGCTCCGAGTGAGTGTGTGCCAGCTGGATCCCACTGCCGGCTTTGTTCTGGTTACCCCCTTTACCACAGAAAATGTCTCCAGGTGGGCGGTGGGAGGTGATTCCGAGCCTGAGGTCACATTTGCACAAGTAACATCAGTGCAACTGGCATCTGGGCAGGAACAACCCCAGATTCCAGTATAAGTTGGGGAATGACCTATTGGAGAGCAGTGTAGGGGAAAGGGACCTGGGGGTCCTGGGGACAGCAGGGTGACCATGAGCCAGCACTGGGCCCTTGTGGCCAGGAAGCCAATGGGACCTGGGGTGGGTTAGAAGGGGGTGGTCAGTAGGTCAGAGAGGTTCTCCTGCCCCTCTGCTCTGCCCTGGGGAGACCACAACTGGAATCTTGTGTCCAGTTGTGGCCCCTCAGTTCCAGCAGGACAGGGAACTGCTGGAGAGAGTCCAGCGCAGCCACCAAGATGCTGAAGGGAGTGGAGCATCTCCCGTGTGAGGAAAGGCTGAGGGAGCTGGGGCTCTGGAGCTGGACAAGAGGAGACTGAGGGGGGACTCATTCCTGGGGATCAATATGGAAAGGGGGAGTGTCAGGAGGATGGAGCCAGGCTCTTCTGGTGACAACCAGTGACAGGACAAGGGGCAATGGGTGCAAACTGGAACACAGGAGGTTCCACTGAAAGATGAGAAGAAACTTGTTCCTGGTGAGGGTGGCAGAGCCTGGCCCAGGCTGCCCAGGGGGGTTGTGGAGTCTCCTTCTGTGCAGACATTCCAACCCGCCTGGACACCTTCCTGTGTAACCTCATCTGGGTGTTCCTGCTCCATGGGGGGATTGCACTGGATGAGCTTTCCAGTTCCCTTCCAACCACTGACATTCTGGGATTCTGTGGCATTCTGTGGATGAAGAGCAGCGGTGGGCAGGGAGACAGGCCTTGACATGGCACTGCAAGAGCCAGAGCAAACAACAGAAGAAAGAAGTCAGTATATATTTTTCTTCTGTGATAACAGAGCTGGCTTAACAGAGCAGGCAGTCAGAATGCTAGGAATTATGTTCCTAAGGAGAGCAGTTGGATGGAGTAGCGTGAGAGCCCAGCTCTCCTGGACTGTAGCGATCTCTTTGTAGTCTGCAGCCGTTCTTTAATACTGGACTCCAGCTCCCCTTGTCCTTGGGAAAGGCTCCTGTTTCTATTGACAAACGTCTCCTGGTGCAACGTCACTGGGAGTTTCATGTCCATATTTATAGCAGGGTGTGGAGCTCTTTAGCTTCCTACAAATAAAGTAAGATATGATTGCAAATCCGAATGTGCTAAAGGAATGGGAACCTCTTTTTCATGGCCATATAATCTTCAATGTGTTTCCTTCTCAGCCTTCTTCACCTGCCCATCAGCTTCCCCGCAGCCCCCGCTGCAATCAAAAGGGTGTTTTCCCTTTGAGATCTCTTAGCAACTGCTGTTACAGTTACGTGAGGTCTGAGGTGGACAGTGCTCTGAAGCACCGATGAAAACTCTGTTCAGCCTCATAAATTTGGCTCGCTGTTTGCAATTAAGAGATGGCTAATGAAATTGGAAAAAAAAACCCAAACAGTTAAAGCCTGGTTACCCTAAATGAGGGTCTCACTGCAGAGCAGTCATTTCAGAAACAACACTTGAACTCAGTGTTTGCCATCAATTTTTGTCTAAATAGAGCCGACTAAATCCAGCTCCTGCAAATAGAAAACACAAATGTTCTTTCCCACTCCTTGAAATGCACAGAGACACTGTCCAGTCCCAGGATACTGGTAGGATGTGGTGACTTCAGACACCCATTTCTGTCACTAATTTGTGTGCCGGGGCCATGTACCAGATTGCAGTGACCTTCTGCCTTTGGCTGGTTCTCCTGGCGATGGTGCTGACATACACATGTTGGTGAGGACAGTTTCAAGCTACTACAATTCTTCTTTCGCAGAATCCCAGAATGTTAGGGATTGGAAGGGAGAGTGTCCGGATACAGTCCGCGTTCTGTTGTTGTCATATTGCTGTTATTCTCCTCCTCTGACTGTATTTTACTCTGCAGCTCATGCCCTGCTACCAACTGTGTAGAAGTGACAACAGGACGATAGATATGAATGCTTTTTTTCCTTCAGAAAACAGCCGCGCATATTAATTCTTAGCAATGCTTCTTCCAAAAAGAATTGGCTCACTCAAATGTTGGGCGTTCCTTGTAAATGTCAGATCTGGTACATCTATGGATGCCAGAATTTGAACAGAATCTGAATTATAGTTCAGTCCAGGTTCTGGACTCAACTATAAAAACACAAGAATGAAAGACTAATTGAAAAATGGTCACTTTTATGTTCTTTCCATTCATCACAAAAATATATAGTTTGAAGCCACCTTGTAGAGCTCTGAGACCAGTAGTGAGCAGCTTGGAGCTGTGCATCCGTTTCCTTTTGAAGACAAAATATTTCTGAATACTTTCGTCAGGAACCCCAACGCTCTCATGTTAATAGTGACTGCAATGAACCATTGGGAGGGAAATAGTGCCTCTGCCCACCACACTTTGTTATAGTCCCTTAGTTTTACTTCTTTTTTGTTGTTGTGAGATGAACATTTCTGTTGGTCTGGGGGTTCTGGCCACATGTCCTCCTGCGGTCCCATCATCAGAGGATGGCAGAACAGGCTTGTCCTGCAGCTTGAGCTTTCCTGTGGTTGAGCCTCTGCTGAGTGTTGTAGAGAAACAGGCGTTCTTTTGGGTCAGGAATGGTTGCTCACTTTTTCCGTGGTCTAGTCCACCTTTATTTGCCTGTGGCCTGGGGTAAACCCAACTGTTGCCCAAACTGGAGCAATTACACCTGAGCCTGTTGAGAGTGAAAATGAAATATTATAAAGTATTGGGTTATTCAGTATTCTGGTGTTACTTTTCTCGGTTTGTTAGCTCTCTGTAGTTCTGGAAGCTTGCTGCTCTCATTACACAACACACGAGGCCTGTCCTTCAAGAGGAGAAACAGCAGATGTGCGACTCACGGCTAAGACTGGGAGCAGGAGTAGATTACAGTACAGTACGGTGTGTGGGGAGGGAGGGATGGCTCTGCACTGGGCCTTGGCTTGTAATTCTAGTCTTGTGTCAAATAATGATGCTCAGGACATAAGTAATGTGAAGACCACGGTACTGTTCTTTGCTCAGCTACTATATGATTATGGAGACCTGTATCATCTCTGAAGCCATAAAGGAGGTGGCTTCCTGCACTACCTTGCTTTTTTGAGTTTTTCTTTTGTTTGGTGGTTGTTTTGGAGGTCTCTTCCTGGGTAATGGTTCTTCTGGTTTCTGCATATGTATTGTGGTTTTGGTGGCCAGGAAGCCATAAGTCTACATATGCCACATGCTGCTTGGGATTGTCCTTTATTTATTTATTTCTCTCTGAAGAGTAATTGCTCTTCATGAGTCATCTGAGTGGTAACTGCTAAAAGAAAATGGAGCAACCTCCCAGAATGATAGGGCATCTGATCTTTTTATCCTGCTCTTTCTTTTTCTTCTTTAGCATGGGTTGGGTGTAACCAGAGCTAGTCCTCAGTATCACCCCGGTGCCTTCTCTGTGCCTTTGATTTGCTCCCACCTTTCTTTAGGGGATTATTTGCTACTGAGAACAAGAACTGCACAGGATGGACAGGGAAGCAATTAAAACTACTGGAGAAGGTTGGTTGGTTGTTTTTCTGGTACTGTCTTCTCTCTGGTCCAGCAGCATCATCTTTGGTGTAAGGAGTTCTGCCCTCTCTGATGACACCAAGCTGGGAGGAGTGGGTGACACTGGAAGCTGTGCTGCCATCAGAGACCTGGACAGGCTGAGAGTTGGGCGGGGAAAAATTTAATGAAATAGAACAAGGGCAAGTGTAGAGTCTTGAATCTGGGCAGGAACAACCAGTATAAGTTGGGGAATGACCTATTAGAGAGCAGGGTAGGGGAAAGGGACCTGGGGGTCCTGGGGACAGCAGGGTGACCATGAGCCAGCACTGGGCCCTTGTGGCCAGGAAGCCAATGGTACCTGGGGTGGGTTAGAAGGGGGTGGTCAGTAGGTCAGAGAGGTTCTCCTGCCCCTCTGCTCTGCCCTGGGGAGACCACACCTGGAATATTGTGTCCAGTTGTGGCCCCTCAGTTCCAGCAGGACAGGGAACTGCTGGAGAGAGTCCAGCGCAGCCACCAAGATGCTGAAGGGAGTGGAGCATCTCCCGTGTGAGGAAAGGCTGGAGAAGGGGAGACTGAGGGGGGACTCATTCCTGGGGATCAATATGGAAAGGGGGAGTGTCAGGAGGATGGAGCCAGGCTCTTCTCGATGACAGCCAATGATAGAACAAGGGGCAATGGGTTCAAACTGGAACACAGGAGATTCCATGTAAAGATGAGAAGAAACTTGTTCCTGGTGAGGGTGGCAGAGCCTGGCCCAGGCTGCCCAGGGGGGTTGTGGAGTCTCCTTCTGTGCAGACATTCCAACCCGCCTGGACACCTTCCTGTGTAACCTCATCTGGGTGTTCCTGCTCCATGGGGGGATTGCACTGGATGAGCTTTCCAGGTCCCTTCCAACCCCCCACATTCTGGGATTCTGTGACATTCTGTGATTCTCTCCTTTGAATCAACATCGGTCTGCCTGCAGCCATTTTGCAATATTGGTGTTGAACAACCCCAGAGCAATTAGGTCTGGGTAGACGTACAATAGCATATAATCAGCGCTTTGATGTGTTAGTGCTGCCCGTGATAAATGTGTGTTCTTTCTGCACCCAATAAAGCTGATGTGAGTGGCACTCATGCTCACGTTCTCGTGCTTTGGTGTTAACAGCAAATTGTGAAGCCAGAGACTTCATCAGGTGTTGTTCTGCATCAGTTACTCCTGAAGAATTTTATCAGTCCTTGTATACATTCTTGCTAGATATTTAAGGTCGTACAGCTTTCCTATAGTCATTCCCCAAACTTTATATGAAGTGGAGATCTATACTTTTCTTTTTTATTTACCTCTTGTATATGTTACACCAACTTATGAAATATTTGTTGTTTTAAAGGGACTTTAAAGCAGAACAAGATTAAAAAAAAAAAAAAGAAGAGAGGAAAAAAATATCACGAAACTGTTTTATAGGGATTACTTTGGTAACTTTCTTAACTGGCCTCAAAATAGACTTGAGTAAAATGCAGTGAAGCCAGTGCAAGGCCCCTGTCGACTGAGAACAGCCTCGAATTAAAGCAGACTGCTCTCTTGTGCTGTGTGCAAGTCCACTGAGCCCCAGCTTTTCTCCTGTTAGAGTTCCTTACTAGCCAGACTAGTTGTTCAACCTGGTTAAACCTGTGTGTGTCAGGAGCAATGTAAAAGATCCTTATGGCTGTTCCAGAAATACAATGTATTCGACAATGTTAATCCAAAAGTGCAAGACAACACAGGTCTCTCTCATTAGCGGATTGTGGTAGGTATTGCTGAATCTAGTTCAAACAATTATTGTTCAATTTTATGTCTTCAGGCTATGTAATAAACTGGAATATAGTTTTCACTCTGATCAGTCACATGAGAAATATCTATTTACTGTTACATACCCTTAGGGGGCCTTTTTCATCCATATATTCATTCTGGCAAATGCTTTCTACTTTCCACCGTTGTATTATGTACAGAGTTAAACCATGAGCTCGGGATTTGCGTAGATAGGCAGCATCTTATCAGTGTGCAATTGGAGATGCACCCAAAGCCAGACACCGAGCCCAAATTCTGAGATTGATAGGCTGGACCTTAGCATTAAGCTGGAGTGTGGTCTTGGTTCTTAATCTCTTCAAAATTTAGGTTGTGGTGTTTTGTTTTAAACAATTTCATGAGGAATAGAAAGAAAAAGTAAAAGATTTACTACACCTTTCAGAAAAATAGACTTATATTCTTAGTCCAAAGTAATATTGTCATGTGTTTTTTCCTAAAACTTTCCCCTTATGGGTACAGAAAGTACAGCCTGAGCTTATCCACAGATGAAGATCAGGGCCTATTTTTGAGCGACAATGCTGCTTCATGTTGGAGTCTGTCACAGCGGGTTTTAAAAAGAACAGTTGGACAAGGTAAGGGCAAAGAAGTTGTATTAGTGTGAGTCAAAAAGCGAGAGGGAAGAAATCTTCTAGACAAAGAACTTCAAGGTTTGCATAGTTCTTCCTAGGTTAGCTCTACTAGCTTTCATTGCACATAGATCAATACAATACAAAACATGGGGTGGAACTGCAAACAAATGTGAGAGGTGACCTGCAGGCTGAAAGAGCCAAGGAAGCTCAAATATTGCCCGTGGAGCTTAATAGTGCTGGGAAAATGTAGTGTTTTACGCCGTGGAGGCGTTCCTGGGAGAGTGGCTGCTGCTGCATTGGCTTTGACTTGGAGAAAAGGAGGTGGCAACTTGTGGCGATGGAAGGATCTGTTTGTAGATCACATGGAGTAGAGGATTATCTTCATTAAGGTCAAGGGAGTGGAACATCACAAATGGGACAGTCTGACCTTGGAGGTGTGGACATAGAATTTAAGTAATGCTGATGAATGGTGTAAAAATGTGAATACCCACCGTCAGTGGCTGTATTGAGTGTTGAAGGGTCACTCAGACCTTGGGTGTTAAACTGTGAGGCTGAAGACCTGGCGCTAGTTCAAAATGTGCCATCAGTCAGTAAGGCGACTCCAGATACATCTTCCCATGTGTCTGTGCCTTACGGCACCAAGGATAGTCTGTGTATGTACCGGGTTATCACACGTGCTCAAACAAGCCGCCTTTGCAACGCTGATGCCAGTGCAGAGGGCAGGGAATAAAAGGAGAGAGCAGGCAGGCTCCGGAATAAATCCTGCTAATTAGCTTTTTCTTTTTTTAAATACGAACTGCGAAAGTTGGCTGTAGCACCTCCTCTGATTATGGCTTTAACTACTGTAAATTTGGCTGATGTTTGTTTGAGAGAAAAATAGCAATTACGCAACACACAGGTGCCCCGATAGCACGTGAAGGTGTGTTGCTGAAGTAAACAGCCCTGCAGGATCAATTTGCCCGGATTTCAAAGCTGAGCGTGTATTCTCTAAATCTGCTGATGCTGAAAGATGCATCTCTCCACGTGTCCAAACCTCTGCCAAAATACTGCAGAAAACATCGGTAAAGGAGTGACCGTGTTATAGTTTAGGAGGTTGGGCTCTAACGTGTCATGCAATGGTAAACAAACACCGCAGTTTGATATCAAGAGTGGCCCATGCTCCTCGTTAGTGCAAGGATTTAGATGGTTGATAAGGCAGATATGAAGAATTCTCATTAATGTTTTATCTGTGGATCTGAGTGGAAACTGTTACTAAAAACTACAGCATGGGAGGGTACCGATATTCTGTGCTTCTCCTGCATTACCTTTTTAATAGGTGGAGAATGCAGAAGAATTTCAGGTCTAGCTTCTGCAATTTAAATATCATACTGACTACCTCGTGCTTGTATGAAATACTTGTGTAATGAAATATCCCCTCCCAACAGAAAATTAATCTCTGCATTATCAAATGTGACCCACAGCCACCAACTTCTTTCTCTTGTTCCTGACAATGTCCCCGTCTGTTTCTTTGTAGTGCAGACTCGATTGTTTTCTCTCTCCCATCTCAGATGCTGTCGAGGTTTTGATTGCGGGGTGACAATAAAACCGTGGCAGATGTATTGTTAACCTCCTCTCCCCTCTTCCCACTCAGCACAGGCGATCGGGAGGGAAAGAAGGACAGAGAGAAGAGAGCTGGAAACATTAAAAGTGTTTTACTAATGCTACTGAGAAAATAGAGAAAATAATACAAAATATACAAAACCAATCTTGAAAGTCTCAGCAACTGCAGAGCTGGCACCTGAAGGCCTGGACTGGACTCTGCAGCCAACCGGAGCTGGATTCAGTCTGTCACTGGCCTCAGTTCACAGGGACGACTTGCGAGGTCCTCTCCTAATGTCGGCCGTAAGCAAAAGGGAAAAGGGACGAGATCCTCGTGATCTCCCACTTTTATATGAAGTATTCGTGTAAATGGGATGTTATACTCCATTGGTCAGTTTCTTGGTCACCTGTTTCTCGTTGCCCCTCTCGAGGTGCATCAATTTGTTATCATAACTTCCCATTCCATTGCTAGGTTTACCAAAACATGTATCTGGTTCTCCAGGAAAATGCAGCTAATGCAAATTCACTAAAAGAGAAACTTGTTTTTTAACAAAACCAGGACAGATGCGTTGCTGTCGGGTGCCGCTCTAGATCTTGATGAGTCTCTTGTATTCTGCGACTCTGTACAAATTTCCACTTCCTAATTATCCTATTATCTTGATTCTCTTTGGCATTGAAAATGCTTCAGTCTTGAAGACCATAATCAGACCTAGCGAGGAACAAAGCTGAAATTCTGGTGTGACCAGAATCCAATGAATCCCTAAGGAACACTTGAACACACAGGCTACAGCTAAATGCGGTAGTTTCAAGTAAATATTTCAGCCAAGAACCAGTAAAACCTTTAGAAGGGTCAAAAAGGAATAATTCCCAAGTGTTTAATTGTTGTAGTTTCTTTTCTGAAATAACATAGTTATCTGATTTGGTTTGATATCACTGGTCTAAATCAGGTAGAAATTAAGGAGATTTTGGGCCAAATCCCTTTGAAGTGACTTAAAGTGGTAATTGCAGTAGGAGAAGGAGGGACAATATATCCATGAAATTATTGTGCACTTACTGACTCCTTCCGTTATACAGTGCTAATTAATGAATTTAAATTGAATTTACAATAGCTGAATTTAGTTTCAAGACAACCCGATATGTTTTATAGGTGAAAAAAAACTTGGCGAGTGAGAAAATCCCTTCTCATATCTTCGTTCTGAGCACTGAAGGGTACTGCTGTAACTTAGCTGTGGCTTGGCTTGGATGTACCTCTGTTGAGTTTAGGTCTCTAAATAGTCTCCAGCACGCTTTTGCTCCCAACATTTTACTTCCTATACCCTGAGATTTTGAGTAGTTGCAGGAAAATTGTCCCACCAAGAGACTGTCCAGCTGCACAGTAGCAGATTTCCTTGGTCTGGCAATGGTGCAGGGAGAACTTGGGAGGACAGGACATGCACACACCCCAAACACACACACAGATACCCCCAAAAAAACCCAAATTAAACCTTGCTCTTCAGGAGGCTGTTGTAGGAGACACTGAGCAAAGCCCAAGGTCTGGTGAGGCAAAGACAAGGAGCCTTGTGTAGGAAGGGAGTTAAGAGGAGCTAAGAGGAAGGGAGCTAAGAGGTACAGATGAAGAACTTTTCGACTGGAGTAGCTTTGAGAAGATAACGTAGGTGCCTTTGGAAAGAAATGGTAACTGTATTTACTTAAGATCCCAAGCTGGCGCTGTTTTTTTTTTTGTGGAGGTTGGAAGGTATTCCCCTTTCTACTGACATTCATTAACATGAAAAATGACTGAGCTTGTGTGTGAGCTCTGCTTTTGCACCTGGGACGTGGCAACCCTGGCTGTACAGACAGACTGGGGACGAGATGCTGGAGAGCAGCTCTGCAGAGAGGGATCTGGGGGTTCTGGACGACGGCAACTTGAACATGAGCCGCCAGTGTCCCTGGAGCCAAGAGGGACCCGTGTCCCGGTGCACCCAGCACAGCACGGCCAGCCGGGCAGGGGGGGATTGTCCCGCTCTGCTCTGCGCTGGGGCGGCCTCACCTGGAGCATTCGCTGTGTGCAGGGCTGGGACACAGGAGAAAAGGAGATAAAGCTGCTGGAGAGTGTCCAGAGGAGGCCGTGAAGTTGGTGAAGGTTTGGAGTGAAGCCGTGTGAGGAGCGGCTGCAGTCCCTGGGTCTGTTCAGCTGGAGCAGAGCAGACTGAGGGCAGAGCTCATGGGCTGCAGGTTCCTCAGCAGGAGCAGGAGGGGCAGGGTGAGCTCTGCTCTGTGACAGTGACAGAGCCCAGGGAACGGCAGGAACATGTGCCAGGGAGGGTCAGCTGGACATGAGGAAAAGGTTCTTCACCCAGAGGTGCTGGACACTGAACAGGCTCCCAGGGAGGTGTCACGGCCCCAACCTGACAGTGTGCAAGAAGAGACTGGACAACGTCCTCAGACACACGGGGTGACCTGTGGGGTGTCCTGTCAGGGACAGGAGTTGGAATCCGTGAGCCTTGTCCCTTCCAACTCAGGACATTCTGTGACTCTATGTGGGCGTGGAAGAATATAAACTGGAAAAAAATGGTGAGTTGCTGTTTGGTTAACTCTGGAAAGCTGAGAAAAATTAGTGGGTGTTTGTTCATTGGGCCTCTGATCTCCTTTAGAAGTGGGCAATGTCTCTGAAGGTAGACGGACTGTCATAGGCTGGTGTCTGCTGCTGCTTCAGGAGTGTTTTTGCCATGCTTGGTGCAGCCAATCTGTATGAAAGTCATTCAAGTGTATCTTCACATATACTGGCTTTTGGAAAAAGAGATTCTCTCTTTTGGTAAATACACCAGAGCTATCATGACATAATGCTAATTAACATGGAATCGCTGTTTCTGTCCCATCAGCTGCTGTCCAGATGGAAGAACCGGAACTTGGAAGTGCTGGAGCTCCTGCCTCTAAGCTTCCTAGCTAGGCTGCAGGCTTTAATGAGATCTGTACTGCACAGATCAGTAAGATCTTGGTCTTAAGCCATTAATGATCATTCGCAAGATGATACTTCTCGTTTGCTGGTGTATTTTTTCTTCCTTGCCTCCTAGGAGGAGGCAGGCGCCTAACCTGGGCTCAGAACCACGCTAATGTGGGGCATTTATCTGAAAATGAGCACTTCAACAGAGATGCCTGAGTTTGAAAAGCAGTTCTCAATGGTGTTGAAGGATGAGAGGAGGATGGGATCTGGAGTCATCATGGCTCAAGGAAACCAGGACTCGATTATTATTATTATTTGCTCACCTATATCACAAATGTGGTGCAGACAATATTTGATTTTTTTAAAGTAAGACAACGAGCTACTATCAGTGGAATTGATTGCAGGTTTGCGTCTCTTCCTTCCCCTACGCCCCCAGTACACGCAGTTAATGGTTATGAAAAATTAGAGTTGCTTTGTGTTTTGTTTTGATTTTACTTCAACGAGGATGTTCCATCTACTCTCCTCTCAAGCCTGATCAAGCCTTTATTTGATCCCAAATAGTGCAGGTTTTTAGTTTACAGAATTATGAATAAAGGTTTCATATGCCATTTAAGATACAGGTTCCTTCTCATTCAGAAGTGTTCGGCATTTACACTTCTTATTTAAACATGTTAAAGCGCTTCCATTATTAAATACTGCTTGAGGGAACCAATGGGGGAAAAGAAATTTGGCATAAATCCCAGTGCAATTTGGAGGCGAAGGGCTAAGGATGCTCGCTATCCTATAGAATGACAGCAATTAAAATTAATGAAAAATCACTGCATAACACCCACCACTTGACATTATTTCCTCAGGTGATTTTTGCAAAAATCTCAGCGAGACCTGTGGCTTGGAGCTTTGAAGTTCCCCTGCCCCTCCTCAGTCTCACCTCTGCTTTCAGGAATACAGAGGGATGCATGAACAAATATTCTCAAAGAAGTGCAGAGTCTTAAGTAACTTAGGGTCTGTTTTAAGAGGACTTTATACAATTAAATTTTTTGTGAGAAGATGAAGCTGCTTTGGTGGCTGAGTAAAAAGAGGCTCTTAGTACTTGAAATACAAGACTCTGTAGACATGACTGTTTCAGAACTACCTTAAGGTGGCATTTGTCTGTGGATTAATCCTTTGATAATTATTTATTTCTTTGTACAATTTCCAATGTTGACTGAATTGCTTAGAGCCAACAACCCAAAGCAGAAGTTCATCCCATGATCTAAAAGCTGGTTTTGCTGTTTTGTGTGTTGGATGCACAGATTGGGTTTTTTCCTGTTGTCCACAGATTTTCCCTGGTTTCATTTAACCAGGGGTATCTTGAGGATCCTTCTCCCATCTGCAACTAAGAAGGGTGTGGTGATACACTTGTGGCTTTTCTGTCTCTCTTTGTGGATAAATACATTGAGATAAGGTTAAATCTGCATTGGTTTAGGAGCCTGACATGGAAGGAGGCTTCTGGAATCAGGATTATCTAAATGTAGAGGCCAAATGGTGCCGTTTTGCATTCTGTTCTTTGTGACCGATAGTCAAACTCTAGTAAGTGATGGGACGAGAACTGTATAGAAACAATTATTTCTTCTTGCATTTAAAATCTTTTGGTTATTTCCATTTTCCCTTAGCTGTTAAGATCTTATGCCAGAACGCCAAAAGGCAAACTCGCTGTGTGACAACCTTGGTCATCGTTTGTGTCACTTTGCCAGGTGACACACCTGAAGAATCAGTCCCAAAGGACTCTTGTTAGTGCCACCTACCTGGAGGTTACGGATGGTCCGGATTCTCTTTAACATGAAGGAAACTTCCTGACCGGTGGGGCTTTTTTGATTGTTGTGTTTTAATACACCTAAGGGAAAATACTAATCTATTTGTAAGGATTTAGTTTTTTTCTTGCTGTATCAGACAGAGGAGTTTTCAGTGTCACTTGAAAGTGGCATTAAAAGAGTCTTTGGAATCAGCAAAGCATCTAACACAAAAAATCTCGATGCTTTACAGCCTCAGTGTTTAGTGAACAGTCAAGACACTACTCCCCTAAGGAAAGAGACAGACGTTGTTTCTGTCTTGGTGCTTCTTATTCTGAGTTATTCTTTGTTTTTTGTCGTGTCGCAAGTCAGCAATGAAGAAAACTCACTCAACAAGCAGTAAAAACAGCAACAAATGTTTACCCCTTGGGATATGTACTCTGGAGAGAATTCCCCACCCAAAAGGAGTAGACACTTCAAGGTCTCTGTGTACAAGTTGAGCTTGACTTGGAACACGGGCAGTCAGCCAACCCAGGAATCACACAATCTTGGTTTTCATTTGAGGTTAAAAAATTTTCTATCTAGCAGGTTAATAAGTTATCCATGAAGCTCAAGAAGCGTCACAACTGCAGTTTGGGATATCTGATATTAAATCTCTAAAATAAACATAGAGAACTAGAGAGAAGAAATTGCTCTGCGAAAGAGTTGAGTAATATTATCATTTCCCTCTTCCTCACCCTTTGAGCATATTGCTTCATCTATCATAAGGCTGTCATTCCTGTCCTGAAGAAGGATATACATGTGGGTGCCTTTGGGTTCCACTATATATTTTCTTTTTGGCAGCAATGAGTTGCCTTTCTGTCTTTGTTAGTCGTCAGTGTTTATTAATAACCTGAATTTTGGGTAAGATTCTTATGCTGCTTTCATTAGGATTAATCCTAGTTCCAGCGAAGCTGATAGGAACTTTGTCACTGACTTAGTGAAGCGATGTTTTTAGCTTGGCAATGCATGTTTTCTTATGAATCTGCCTTTTTCAGGGTGAACATATGACTGACAAGTGCTTCCAGGAAAAATTGCCAATTACTTTCTTTCCCAGAACAACAGTAAGTTTGCTTTTTCTTTAGTTAGTTCTGGAATGACATTTTCAGCCTCTCTTCTTGTCGGTTAGATTTTGTTTCTTCCTGTCTTGTCTTCTGGGTTTTTATGACTACTTATTTATAGGTTTGTTTCTTCCAGGCGGTTAAATTGATCTTTAATTTTATTTCGTGACCACAGAGGAAAGCAGCGCAAGCTCAAGCAAGTCGGGAGGCAGGCGGGGATTGTATGCGCTTTCCTGAGGCTAAACAGACCTTCGCTTTAGTGTCTGGGCTGCTGAAGTGTGCTCTTCTAAGGAAGAGGATGTTGAAGGAAATCTAGGGAATTGATTATTTTATTACATTAAATGGAATAAAGATAGGTGGTCACTCAACCATACGTGGCCAGTGCAGATTCCAGCTTTGTCCTTAGTTACCCGTGTCGAATGAGTCACCCTAAGAGTGGATGTGTGGGTGCGGCAAGAGCAGGGATAACAAAATCTCTTGGTAGCAGAACAAGTTATCAGCGTGAGTCAGGGCTCTGGCCTCTGAACTCGGTTTGGGATTGGAAATCAGCGTCATGAAGACATTTTATGTTGGTACCTAAGCCCTTATGACTTAAAAAGCGTCTGTTATTCCCAAAGACCAGTGGATTCCAGCACTGGCATTTGCCCTCTGCACTTGGAAGCTGTTGCAGAGGAAAGTGCTGCTGACAAGGACCCAGGCGGTGCTCGGTACCGATGGCATGGGAGCTGTCTGTGCTTGCCAGAAAGTTGCTCTGGTTTTGCTGGTGAGCCCAACACTTTGAGGAAAAGGATTTGCCACTTGCTTCCCGTGCCTTGAGCAACTGTTGTGTTTTCAAAAGAAAATTGCTCCACTACAATTCTAATTTCTACTTTTTGAAATAGTGTTTTCATCTTTGCTTTCTCTTTGCTTTTGTGGGATGGAGCAGATCATCACTCTGAAAAGACGCAGCAGTTTCTCCCCAGAGAAGCAGGACGAGGCGTTCGGCAGCATGACAAATCCCTCCATCAGGCGGCTTGGCGTGCCCACAGGTACCACATGAGCAGCTGAGATGTGGTTCTACCTAACAGGGCTCTGGAAAAATCCTGGTGTGTCCCTCCGTAGTTTGAGGTTTGTGGAAGGTGTGTATTTAACATGTAAGAGGACAGCCCTTTGCACTGCATAGCCCTTTGTCCTGCATTACAGGACTCAGTCTTGGTCCAAAGTTGATGCGGCAGTGCCAGACCTCATTTTCTTAAATACTAGAATATGCAAAACTCCATGTTGAGTACTTCTTGTGGAAGTGAAATTTTCTTGTGTTCGGTAGAGCATCCTCAACAACTCTAACTTTTGGGAACAAACCTCGTGGTCAAATATCAGTAGATAGTCAGTGCAGATTACCAGACACAGGAAAAGTTAAATATGTTTATTTCCTGTACTGGAATGTCTTGTGGAATTAATGTTGTGCGTGACTTGAGCAAGGATCATAGGAGCTCCTGTCGCTTGCGTGTTCTGCTGTGCTTTCTGTGGATTCTTTTGAGAGGGATGTGTCTTCCCAGAAGGATATCGTGAATTGTGGTGGATGAACCAAGTGTGGAACTGTTCACCAACATGTGCAACACTAGTGCCAGGAGACACCTGCAGAAAATGCCGTAAGACGAACTTAAAACAGCTGAAAGGAGGAATGCTTCTCTACACAGCAGGTGTGACCTCCTGGAACTGGCTGTCCAAAGTGTGGTGGAGATAAAGAGCATCACCTGTTTTACAAAGCAAGGACAAACTCATGGGCAAGGCGCTGGGAACATGGTGGGGATGTCTCAATTCAACAGTCGCGGATGTGCAAGGGGAACGGCCTGGACAAAGTGGCCGAGCTTGCACGTTTTGTCTGAGTAACGCTGCCTTTTGCCATGGAGAAAATACCAAACTAAAGAGAACTCTGGCCAGACCTGCCAGGCACTTCACACCTTCTTTGAGGGGCTCTGACTGCCAAGCTCCAGTCTGCGTTTCTGTGGCTTTTTCCTGCCAGAAGGCGAAACTCTGTGACTCGCAAGCACTGAAATATTACGTACGCATCATGGGATCAGTCAGGCGTACGGCTAAACAGGACTTGCCTGTATGCCTGAACACCAGGTGCTGCTCATAACAGGTGTCAATCAGGGAGTTCACGCTGGTTTGTGTACGGTCTAATAGGAGGTTGCAGGTTGGGAACGAGAGCGTTCCTGCCAACCCAATGGAATAACAGGGGTTTGACCAGCTATAAGCTGGTTTGCCCAGATAGCCTCTCATGTAACTCTTCAGCTTTGGTAGAAACAAAAAATCAGAGCTTTTCTAGCCAAACAAGTTGTTGCTGCTTTGGCCAGTTGAGGACTCCCTGTTTATTTCAATTTTGAGAGCAATTTTTGAAAATCATCTTAATGGCATTAAAATTTATGTCTCTAATCAGCATCCCCTTTCCCTTGTTGTAACATCAGGGAAATCACAAAGGACAACTTCTACATAGAAACCATCTCATTGAGATTTTAAGATCAGACTTATTCAGTGGTTTTTTTCAGGTTGTGCACAATAACGAAACTTGGGATAAATTGTGCAAAACTCTGATAATTTTTTTTTTAATTAATACTGCCCAAGTTAGAGCTTACACGGTATTGACTTTTTCTTTGTTTCTTTCTTTCTTACCAAGTTTCAGGCATTTTGGAGGGTTTGGCAGGAGTCCCTAACCCCTGAAGCGCTACATGATTTATCACCTCTCTGTAAGGCGCCGGAGCGCTCAGTGCCAGCTGCACCATCCTCGCTCCTCCATCCCAAACTCTCTGTGCACACCGATGGCCCCAGTCAGGACACTCATCTCCAGGAAGCTCATTGCTCTAAAACCTGTATTTTTAGAGAGACATATTCAGGAAATGTGGTTGTAAACATGGTTTTCTCACTGTTTTGCTGCCTCCAGAGGAGATGGCTGTGGGGTGTTTCCTCCCAGGTTCTATCTGGACCTCCTCATCCTTTACTGAACCAGTAGCATCTTCCAGTCTTTTCTGTATCATCGCTTCATCTTAATACTATGGCAAATTTAGGCCTTTCTTCTCCATTGTCCCATAAATTATGGTTTCCTGGATTTGACTTATTTTTTTAAATTAATCTTCCATCCTCCCCCGCTTCCCAGACCGTCTTTTCTCTGGCGTCTCTCCAGTGGAGGTTCTGCCCCAAGTTGAAATCCTGCCTCAGTATTTCCCGCTCATGCCTCAGCTTATTACATGTCAGTGGAGTCATTCTGCAAACAAATTAATTTCTCCTTATCTAGAAATAGTAGAACTCTTTCATTGTGTCTTTCTCCAAAGGATGTTAAACCCAATCTGTCTGAGGGGCTTTCAGGGCACTGTGTACAGAAGTGCCGGGTGCATCTACAGATATAAAAGGAGCAAAAGATGTTGGAAGAAATGAGAGACAGGAAAAGCAAATTGTTGTGGTGAAAAAAGTTGTTTGCTCTTCTTTTACAAGTGGATTAAACTTGAAGAGTGTTGCCACCCATACAGACAAACCCCGTGCCCCTTCTCCTGCCCCTTGGTTTGGACAATGCTTCAGAAACCGCCAAGTAAAGGGCATCTGCCCCCCTTCTTCATCTGGATATGCTGAAAAGTTATACCTTGGTGTTTTTCCATGCCTCTTCGTCAGGCTTTAACAGCGTATCTGGGCATGCTATTGCCTACAAGCTCTGGAGAATTTCCTTCTTGCTGTATGAATCTGCCATTGCAGATATTAAGAGAACGGTGTTGTTGTTTGGCTTGAGTCCAGTTCTTCGCAGGGGATTTGGATGGTTGTGGAGCGAAGCGGCATCCTGGGGTTCTGCGCATCCCTGCTCCTTTGCCAGCTGATGACAATCTGTCACCAGCTCAGAAGCTTCCTTGGGCACCCCGGAATGAAGCAGCAGATTTAGCCCGTTGTCAAGCAAACTGCTTGCTGGGTTTGTGTGAGGTTTTGTGCCCCTCTGAGCAAGACTCTTACTGCAGAACACTGTGGGATTTTGTGGGGTTTTTGGAAATGTCTTGGGTTTCTTTCATCCCAGTCTCACCTTGTATGTTGCTGATCTTTCCCTCACTTTAGAAACAGCAGTCTGTGCTACATGATATCTTATTTGCTTGCTACTGAATTCTCACCATACACCCAGCTATGCATAAGAGGACTATTGTTGGTCTGAAAAATAGATATAACCAACAAAAGGTTTACTGTCACAAGGGGATTTGATTTAAAAATTCAAAGTTCCTTCCAGCATTGGTAGTTAACTCCAGTCTTTTATCAGCTGGATTCATTTCCTAGTCTGCGGGAACTGTGCAAAGATCAGAAGTTTAATGACCAGTGAGGCCTGGATTGTAATGCATTGTCTTGCTTCTCCTAAAACTATTGCAAAACAAGAAAATGTTTTTAACGTTCTATGATTTAGCATTAGTCAAAATGCCCTTGATAAACCTGTGCTCTGCGGGATTGAGTGGTGGTGGCAAAGGAAACGTTACAGGACGGCTGGGCACCTCCAGACCAAAAGCTTGCGAGATGGATTAGGATCCCTGCCAGGTTCCTTCTAGTTTCTGCTCCTCCATCTCTTATGGTCACTTATGTTGTTTCATCCTTTGTACATTGTAAACCTCCTTGGAATAGAATACGAAAAAAGCACAAAGTTTTGTATTAAAATAAGTGTTCCGTGCCATGTTGATTGGTGATAGCTGTCACTTTCCGTGGGGTGACGCCGTCTATATTACATCCTTTAGGAGGTCACAGGGCTAATACTGGAGCATGGCAGCCAAAAGTGTGGGTTCTCTCCCTTGTTCTGCTAATTGTATGCTCTAGATAGGTCTTTCCCCTCTCCGTCTGTCAGTCAATTCTTCTCTAACTTGCCTTCCTATGACAGGGAAGTGGAGCTGAACTGAATGTTCAGAGATAGGGTTTGGGAAGGATCCTCAAGTTGGCTCTTGGTTTGGCTTGTACAACACTGTGTGAGCTTTGTATTCATCCATTTTTAATAAGCCAAAGTGCAGTTTGTGGGAAGGATGTGCTGCTAATGCTGCACTTTGTCTATTTTTAGGAAGGCATTTGTCTGCTCGTTTATAGTTGTTGCAATCAGGGACAAATATTCTCAGTCAATGCACAAATTACAAAAATGTTAATGTGTTGGTCTTGATTCTGATGTCGTCTGGGCAGGTGTTGCTCTGAAATAGCTCTATTGAAGTATGAGGAGTAAATCTGATCAAAGATGACATCAAAAGCAGTATAATCCATAAAGCAATTCTGCCTGCGTGTAGAACATGCTGGTTCGCAATAAAAGGCGAGCTTTATTGAGTTATGTTCAACTGCTGCCAGTATGTTAGTCCTATAACCAAACCTCGTCTCTGGATTTTCTAAAGTGACGGTGAGAGGGAAATGGGCTGTAGTTCTAATAAGAGTTGGGTTTGAAGTTTTTCATGGAGTTTTTCCTACAGCAAAGGTCCCAATACATGGCTGAGATTCTCACGATGTTAAGAACCAGAGTTGGGTTATGAGTTTCAGTGTCAGCAATCATCTTCACGGCTGCCGTGTGCTGCAGCTGGCACACGGAGCGAAGTTTACGTGTTTTGAGTGCAAAGAGATGAAAATACTGATAGAAGGGGTAAGATTTGACATTCTCGGGAGTGCAAGTGAGTATCCCTGAAGCAGTGCGTGAGGAGTGTGAATGTGACAGCCTTTACCTGTTGGATTTTCGTGCCCTGCACCTACACCCGCTCTTGCACAATTACCTACTTACCACACGAGTGTTTCTCACCCTTCTGACCACGAGAGCTGAGTGAATCTCCGAGTCTAAGAAGAACTGTGGATCTGGAGCACGACGAGATCAGGCCACGGCGATGCTTGGGGCAGTGGCTTCAAGGCACACAGTTAAATAACTCTTCTTCTATTTCATCTGAAGGATAATATCGGTTTGACAATAAGCAGGAGAGGTGAAAACACTGTCAGTATGGCCAGCATTAGTGCTGAGGCAGGGCTGCTAACACTGCACATTGCCATCTAGTGGGGCTGGTCACCCTCAGTGCGCCCGCTCACACCTCTGCTGCAAAACAGCTCATTTCAAACCCATGGACATGCATTTTGTTTTCTTTTTGACCTTCTCCCTCTTTTCAGTGTCATACCGGTCGGTGTCAGTTCTAACACAAAATTTGAAGGAAAAAGGAGGCGTCTTGGTTGTGCATTTGCTTGTTTTTATTTGCATTTGCAGCACACCACTTGTATTGGTTCTGTCAAGATTGCTGCGCTCTGGGAAGTCATATGGAGGTTCGTGGGTTTTGCTTCTGTGGGGAGTGGGAATTGGGAACATGCATCAGTGTAAGAAAGTTTGAATACTCTGGCTTTGCCTTTTATTCCTTCAGAGAGGCAGAAAACTCATTTCCTAGGCTGGAAGGTGCAGCGGGTGAACAGAGCTGGGTTTGGAGCATTTTTCATTGAGTTTGTATTTTTGCATTGGGTGGGTGGTTTGTTTGTTTTGTGTCATTGTTTGGTTGGTTTTGGGGTTTTTCTTTCGAGTAATGAAGCATAGAGGAACTTTCTCGACATTTCGATGTTGTGTTGGCACAGAAAAGCTGAGATACCTTCTGTTGAGACAAAATTCAAAATGCATTTCTATTACTGCATGTCTCTTCTGGTTACTTCTGCACATTTTAGAAGGCCAGTTCTGTAACAAAGCTATGGTAATTCTTGGGATAAGCCCCTGCTTCAAGGAAAGTGGGGGAATTACCTATTACCAATGGATATATTAAATTAATGTAAAATTTTTCATCCAGAACTTTTAGTGTTTCAGATCCAAATTGACTCTTCTCTGATCCTGTCTACAGTAAGTGCAACAGAGGGGTGGCAGCGACTGATTTTCTTGCCTTTCCTCTCTTGCAGAAAGAGAACTATTCCAGACAGAATAAATACGCAGCTTCGGGCTTTCACCCTGTGACCCCAGTGGGTGGACTTCAGGGAACCTCTCATTTCATATATGTTGTATATGTTCTGTGTCCCAAGGTGTATAATGACACTGAGATGGCCATAGGTTTTTGAGGACAGTCTTTGGACCAGCTGATCTGGCAAGGAATGCTTTAAATAATAATAATACAGTGGGAATGCTGTAAATAATAATAAGATGGAACCATCATAAAATAATTCAAAATAATTCAAAATTCAAAAGTGTATTTAAAACTAAATATTGCTTGAAAAAGCGTGCTTGTTGGAGACACAGCCTTTATAGGAAAGGCCAAATTTAATAAGTAGTGGATTTGGTCGAAATTAGCACTTCTACGTAAATACTATAAATGTAAAATCAAGGAATAAAAACCAAAGTGCTGAACTGTGTCGTCTGCAGCCACCACACATTTAGGATCTGTCTCTCTCTCATGTGTTTGACAAAACATACGTTAACATTTCAAAGCAGGTTTTGAATTCTTTAAGGACTTCTGCTCTTCCAGGGGTGGCTGCCTGCACACACACACAGACCCCGGTGACTGACGGCAATACTAGATATCAGCAATTCTTTTTGGGCGCAAAGACGCAGAAAAATAGATGTTGCTTAGAGCAGAGCTTGCTCTGACTTCGCTGTCCTTGGGGACCTGTGTGACGTCAGCTGGGAAGCCTCGGTAAGGTGTTAAACAGCTGTCAGGCTCAGCTGCAAACACATTGGGCTGTCAGCCTCTTGCTCTGGCTGCTGTTGAGCTGTCACGTCCGTGGACTTGACGTGACCATTGAAGCCTCTTCCAGTCTACTCCGTGTTTGCAGCAGCGCGGTGACACTGCGAGAAGGCCCCGTGCCAGGTCCTTTGTTCCAAATGAAGGGTCTAAATCATGGAACGTTTCAAAAACATGCCTAGAAATCAACAGAGGGGATTAGAAAATCAAATCTGTTCAAGTTCAGTGCGGAGCCGTCAGGGTTGAAAAAAGTGGCAGCGTGTTCTCTGAGTCAGACCTGGTGGGGAAGGCTCAGGACAAAACCGAGGACAAGCACAAAGTAGGAGCCGGAGCCTGTGCTGGCGTGAACCTGTTTTGTTCCTGGTTAGCTAAGCACGCAGACTGACAGCAGCTAAGGCTTGAGCTAAGGCTTGGCTTTCCAGCGGGAGAGCCGTGTTCCATTTATTAGGTGACAAACCCCAAATCGAACCAAATTTGCACCTCCGTGCAGGAAACCAAACCAAACACCTCTCTCTAGAACTCAGAACTGTCAGGTAGCTCTAGATTTGAACTTTCTCTTTACTCTCTATCCATTCCTACAGCGTAAGTTGCTCGTACCAGAAGCGCAGGAGGGATGGGATCTAGCAAAGCAGAAAGCAAGCTGTCCGAGCAGAAACGGGCAGAATTGCAACTTGACGAACACACAAATGAGCTCATTGCTTTCCAGAACAGCAACATCGAAAATAGGCCTGTCCTGTAAAAGGAGACCATTGTAAAGGGACTGGGGTGAACCTGTTAGTGGTGATAGAGTCGCACAAGCGAGGAGCTCTCTGAACGAATTACTATCAGCATCCTCAAAGGAAAAATCAGCCTTGGTTTCTAAATCTGAGCTCAGGTTTCTAAGGCTGGGCTGAAAACAGTGAGAGAGGTGGGAATTGGGCAGAGGAGAAGATGGTTTTCTTAACTTGTACAATCTCTCAACTTGAGTATGAATTGATCAAAATCTGTATTTATTGTATTGCAATTAAAGCCAGTCAGAAAAATGTCTTTTTCCTGTCTCCTGAAGAGTCTCTGAACAGGAGTTTGAAACCACTTGCAGATTTAAATGAAGGGAGAAGGATGCTCAGCTGGGCCTTCCCTTGGGGAGGTTTTCAGGAGCACTTTTGCAGAGCTTTTCCACTTATACTTGAACTTCTGTCTCTCACCTTCCAGGGACACTGTAACCATAGGGATGTCCTTGGAGAAGGAACCCCTCTGGTTTTGGGGGTAAGCAGAGGGGTGGGGGTGGGATGCTGGGTGCTTTCACATTGTTTTGTCTTAGATATACTTCCAGAATATTACTTCAATTTTGGAGCAAAGATGAGATGCAAAAGCACACTAGAAATCCTTTTCCAGTGTTTTGCTGTGGTTTGGTGTTGTTTTGTTGTTCTTTTTTTTCTTCCTCCCCTTCAGTTACTGTGTGGTCAACCTTGACAGGCTCTTAATGCTTCGCCAAATTCTCTGGGAGCTGCAGAGACCATCCTTCTAATGGATATATGATGTAATTATATTTCAGCATCCTCTAAATTGGTCCCTGCTACACACAGTTGGAAGTTTTGCTTTGCGCATCCATATTTAATGAGGATGTGGCTCTAAACTATCACCGGGGGCCAAGAGAACCAACTTTACAAGAGCTTTTGGTACCCAGAGCTGACTGTGATAAACTACAGATGTTTTTAATTTGTCTCATTAAATAATTTCTCCAAGGTGGTAATCAAAGGTAGTAAACAAAACTTGTTGTTTTCGTTATTCTGCTACAGTACTAAGAGACCAGAAATGTGAAGAAAAATCAGCACAGGGAAAAAAAAAAACACCTTTGTGACTTTAAAAGTCGGCCTTTTAACCCATATTTTCAACAGGGAGCTTTCACAAGGCTTCGGTGCTGGTGGATCCTTGTGCTGATCCGCCTATTGGGCACAAGAGAGGCAAAAACCTCTGCAGGCTTGTAGCTTTTGAAACCGGTTTGACTCTTAGTTTCCGAAGCGCAGCTCAGCGTTACACACAGAGTTAAAGGGGGGGTGTGTGGAACACTTGGCGCTGCAAGTTGCAAGTGGAACTGGAAGCTGTATCGCCATGGGAGCGTTGCTGCGCGTTCCTGCTCTGACCTCGGGGCGGTTTTTCTGCAGGGATTGGCTGCAAAGCAGCAGTCGGGGTGTCGCTGCCTTGGGTCTGGGCGCTTTCTAGTAGCGTTTTGTGGTGTTGCGTGTGCTGGAATCGCAGTGTTTGGATTCCCAAAGCTCAGGGAATGCGTGTTCTGGGCTTACTCTCAATCTGCTTTCCTTTTTCAGAGTCAACTTACAATTCATGACTTGCCCTTGTTCAAAAATGGTTTATAGAACATACACATGGGCAGTTGACCCAAAGGTAAAAACACAAATGTGTTGTTTCTGAGCAAACAAGACATTTTCTTTGAGGGTATATTATCCTCACTGAGAAGCAGCTTTACTGTAGGAAAGAACTGATCAGCTGGATACAAACTCATTCCATAGCCTGGCTGGCCGGAAACGCTCACCTGTAACAGAGCTGCTTCCGTGAATTATAAAATCCCCTCTTGACTTGAGGGGATGGTGTAATCTGCATTCCTAAATAAATCTCGTTAAGGTCACTGGTGATTTTCTTTGGACAAAGATCATAGAAGACCCAGGTCTTAAAAGGCAGCTTTAAGGAAATCATTTGGATGTTCGATAATGATGCTCTCTTGGACTCTGTGCTTCATTCTGCAAATAGGGTGCTCAGAATAGCCTGGATTGGTGTTGACTAGAATAAGGGTTTTTAGAGTCAATATTTCAATTGAGAACTGTAAAACAAAATAGGTATGGGTTTAGGATAAAATTAAACAGAGAGGAGAATTGTTGAAGCTAAAGGAAAAGCACATTTCTAACAGCTTGAAAAAAAGATCTATTTCCAGCAGTAGCAATTATGGAATGGCCACTAGAACGTGACTCCAGGCAGAGTGTGACAGTGGTTGAAGGGACCTGGGCACTTTTTAGCTTCATCCGTCCCTGAGCAGGTTATGAGAAGCTTCTCAGCGAGAGCCCAACCCGGCCCCTGATGCTGGGGCTCCTGTGGCTTTGAACAGAAATTTAAACTCCGAACAGCCCCGGCACCTGCAAAGGACGCGGCTCCCAGCGCCCCCAGTCCCTTGCTCTCAGTCGTGCTCCATGGTTTTGTTTGCTTTTCAAAGCAGCCCCCTGTATTTTGGTCATCTAGGATTACACACAGTTTGGAGCCGAGGTTGGGCTATTTGGGCCTGCCGCAGTTCAAAGAAATGAAGGACTGACCAAACACGCATTGCTTCTCTACGCTTTTTCCGTGGTGTTTTTTGTGATAACTGAGTAGAAAAAGACTCTTAATGATGTGAATTCGCAGTGATTCAAATTAAGAAAAAAAACCACTGAGAATTGTCTCTTGTGATTAGAGAGGCTATAAATCAAAGCATGCAAGAAACTTTGGAAATCTTGGCTTTCTGCGTCGGTTCTTTGATCTTTAACTGCAGATGTTCAGGCCGGTGCCACAGCAGGGCCCAGCACCAGCTGACACCTGAGCCCGCGTCACCTTTTGTAGGTGTGTTCGGCGCCCTCCAGCCCCTGCCCCGAGCGGGGGTGCTGCCCCCAGCGCCCTGTGCGCCCCCTTGGGCTTCGGTGGCACTTCACGGCTTCTTATCTTCTTTGCGCTGGTTTTGCCTCTTGAGGTGTGAGAGTCTCTGATCTCCGACAACCTGATCACACCGGGGAAGCGCTTGTTAAATTTCAGCAGCCTCCATAGCTGGAAAACTTGTAAAGCATTTTAATCAAATAGCTCCCACTGATCCAAGCGCCTGTTGTTGCAAAATAATAGAAACGGCGCGGTGCTGAACACACATATTGTGTTTTACGCTTCACCAAAGTAAAATAAATGACATGTTCTGTGTAAGCAGGTAATAACATCTCCCAAACAGAAGAGTTCCTGTGTTAATCATGTTTGAGTCTCTCCCTGGCTGGCTTCCTTCTCCCGGCCAGGAGAGCAGGTTGCTGAAATTGTGACAAATGCTCACACACTTCATGAAATAAAAATTGTATTCAATCTTTTTCCCCAGTCCGGCGTGCCAAGAATGCTTCGAATGGATTCTATGGCCATGTTTGTAGGCTTCCTCCACCGAAACTTTTTAATGGAATTCCATTTAAACTCGTCTCTAATATATGTCTTGTTCTTTCTCTTTCCTTTGCACAGTATAATGGATTCTTTAAGCTTTGAAAGTGAGTTGTTGTGGCCTAAAGTAACAAATCAGTTTTGGAATGCATGCTGTCTGTTGTAAATGATTTGGGGGTAATAAATTTTCTGGTACAAAGCAATAGGCAGAGTTTTCATAATGTTGAACAGTTTAGACTTGTCTTGAAGGGAACAATGTCGCTACAGCAATGCGCTGCTTCCAACTATTTGTTATTACAAAAGGCAATTTTTTTTTCCTTAAGGTAGAATCCTCATCAGATTTCGTGCTTTGCTGTAACTTGTTTTATTTCACATATTAGACAAATAAAAATATTTGAGCATAGTTGTGTATCTGTTACATGTTTTAATGTAAACTTTTTTTTAGGCTGCTTAGGAAAGCTTATACATGTTACCCTTTCTGCTAAAAGCCTGTTAAAGCTGATTTGATTACTCTTGGAACGTTTGCTGTACTACATTGGAACCTTGAAAAGTGAGGATTAAGGCAGCAGTGCAGAAGCTGCATGTGTTACCTTAAATTTAACACGATTTTTTTTTCAGCATTCATCAGGTTCTCTCCTTGAACCATTACACAGATGGTGATTTCTACAACTCCCTCACAGACAAATGTGGGGAACTGCTCTCAAGTTAGAACTGGATTTTGCTGAGCCTAGATGTGCAATAACTATCAATAGACAAAACTCTTCCACCTTTCCACGCCGGTCTCTGTGTCGCTGGTTCTGGGTGTTACACAAGCTACACGAAGCCTGGAGTCTCGATCCCAGCGCCCAGTGCGGGAAAAATGAACCTTCTTTATATCCAGCAGCCCTGAGAGCCACTTTCCTGCTGCCTTCTCTTCCCCACAGCCGTTCGTGCTGCGATGCTGAGGCCGAGGGGGACACAGCCAACGTCCCTCCTTTGTACAAACAAGACAAAGTAGGTTGAAGGTTCTCTTGTGTTAGGTGCTCGTGTTGTGAGAGCTGGTGTTATTCTTGCTTCTCTACAGTCTTGGTCTTCTAATTTCCCTTCTACATTCAAAACCTTAATGGGGCTGGCTCCACCAAATGAGAAGTAGCAACTGCAAACCAAAGCCCCTGAGACAAAGCGTTTGACACACAAAACCCCAATTAATAGTAGGGAGTTGTTTAATGAGATTTTACCAGATGTTTATAAAGCCATTAAGATGTTGTTGAGAGAAAAGACTTGTGATGTGCTGGTTTTCCCCTTTAAAGCACAGAGAAATCCTGGGCTGAAAGGGAAACGAAAGCAGCTGCCAAAAGGCTGATGTTAGTGAACAGTGTTTGGGTGCCTGCTGGGGCACAACAAGGGGGCAGGAGCAATACGGGGCCACTGAAAATAAAGTCAGCTCCCTTTTTCCAGAGAGCAATAGGAAAAAAATGAATTCTGTTCATACTTTAGTGTGATACTACAATACTGCTAGTGAATCATTGACAGTCCGGACAAGTAGGTCATAATTCCCAGCAGGAAAAATAGGTGATGTGTTGGTGTAGTGGGGCAGTGGACTTGTCCTAACTGGAAACGGCAATGATGCTAAAAAAGCGAGGATAATGTGGTGTCTTTAGATGCTGCACATCCACAAGCGTTCAAAGAGTTATGCAAGGATGTCTGTGACCTCTTATTATTGGGGAAAGGGATGTAGTTTCCTCAATCTCACACCCCACGACGCAGCCCTGGGAAAACTGGGAAATGCTGGAGTTGCACCAGGACTTTATATTAAAAATACACAAATTGAATGACAAAGGAAATCACAGACCTGCTAGAGGGAGCAAGTGACAGATGAAATACATGATTCATGTATTTGAATAGATGTGTCGGCCACTCAATGCGTCTTCAAGGAAAATAACACTGAGGTATGAGCTTTGGATGCTCTGACAAGCTTTGTTATTCAGGTATCTCATAGGAAATACCAGTTTGTTCTGGGTAAGGTGTTCCTTGGTTAGATTGGAACAATAGAATGAATTCATGCATTCCAGAGGGATTAAAATGTGCTCAAATGAGACCTTTGACTATAAACTGGGAAATAATCATTGAGTGAATGGGTTCCTAAAGCAATCGTCCTGGACTTGACCCGTGCTGCTTTATTTTATCATTAATCTGGAAAGAAAAGGAATGATGCTAAGACACATTTGATAGAGCTGGTTCTGGAGAGCCATCCCAAGCACTTTGAGAGCAAGCCTGTAACTGCGAAAGCAGCTCGCGGTTCGCTGGCAGTGGCATTAGGTTCCCCATAAAAGACAATCTGAAAGAAAATATTGCTGTCCTGGCATTATATCTTTCACTGAACGTGAAGCTGAAAATTGTATGGGAAGCTCACTGATTAAATGGAACGGTGAGACCCCCGTCAGTCATGGCAGCAGTTGTGCGACCAGTGTCCTCTCTCTGGTGACAGCCGCGTCTGCAGGTGTTGTGCTGGCTTTGCCCTCAAAGGTTGGGTAGGCAGGCCCTTTGCTGGGGATGGACCAGGGCAGCTGGGTTTGTAGGGCTGGGAAAGCTCAGGAATACCTTCAGCAAAAGATCTGACAGTCGTCCCCTTTTCTGGTGCACTTCCCTGTTTGTAGTCTGGCTTGCAGACAGCGGAGTGATCTTTCCCTTTCTCTAGGATTAGTTTTGTTTTCTCCATAACCTGTTATTTCTAGAAGTGAAAATAAGTGTTGGTGAGGGCAGGAGTGAGTCTGACCAGGAGGAACGTGGCTGCCGTGCGGTGCAGGTGAGGTTGTATCACCCTCACAGGGGTGTCCACCTCATTGTCGCGGGGGCCGTATCAGCCTCATGGTTGCCTTCAAAGGGCCAAATGTGATTTTAGGACTATGTAAATGTAGCTACTTGTACAAAATGAGTTGGACACCCCTGTGCCATGTCAAGGGAAGCTGGGAGGTGTAAGCTGGGGAACAAGCTGTTAGAGAGCAGTGTAGGGGAAAGGGACCTGGGGGTCCTGGGGACAGCAGGGTGACCATGAGCCAGCACTGGGCCCTTGTGGCCAGGAAGGCCAATGGTACCTGGGGTGGGTTAGAAGGGGGTGGTCAGTAGGTCAGAGAGGTTCTCCTGCCCCTCTGCTCTGCCCTGGGGAGACCACACCTGGAATCTTGTGTCCAGTTGTGGCCCCTCAGTTCCAGCAGGACAGGGAACTGCTGGAGAGAGTCCAGCGCAGCCACCAAGATGCTGAAGGGAGTGGAGCATCTCCCGTGTGAGGAAAGGCTGAGGGAGCTGGGGCTCTGGAGCTGGACAAGAGGAGACTGAGGGGGGACTCATTCCTGGGGATCAATATGGAAAGGGGGAGTGTCAGGAGGATGGAGCCAGGCTCTTCTCGGTGACAACCAGTGACAGGACAAGGGGCAATGGGTGCAAACTGGAACACAGGAGGTTCCACTGAAAGATGAGAAGAAACTTGTTCCTGGTGAGGGTGGCAGAGCCTGGCCCAGGCTGCCCAGGGGGGTTGTGGAGTCTCCTTCTGTGCAGACATTCCAACCCGCCTGGACACCTTCCTGTGTAACCTCATCTGGGTGTTCCTGCTCCATGGGGGGATTGCACTGGATGAGCTTTCCAGGGCCCTTCCCATCCCTGACATTCTGGGATTCCTCACCTGCTGCCCTTCCTTCTTCTTCCTCCTCATCCCCCACCCCAGATCCCATAAGGTGCTGCCCCAGGAATAGGACACTTGCTGCTTCTCTCTGAGAGAAGTGTGAAGGTAGAAGGGACTTGACCTGCCATGAGCATCCCAGGATCTGTATTTGCAGGGAGTTGGATTTACTGCTGGAATTGTCTCTCCCTGGGCCCAGGTCTCTGTGTCCTTTAGTCCTTTTTCCCCCTCTCCCAGCCCCAGGAGCTGTATGGCCACTCAGGAAATTAACTTACTTATTGATCTTGCTGAAGGCCTAGGGATGTAATTCTGTCTTTATTACATCAGATTTTAGAAGCTATTTTTGAACAGTGGCAAAAGCATAAAAGTCACAGGAAAGAAAAAGCTCACCGAAAAAAAAAGCAAGCAGCAGCCATCTCTTATGTCTCAGCCCCAGGTTTGTGGAGATAATCCAATCAGCACACACACATGAGGAACAGAGAGAAAATTTTAGCAATTTTAGGAGCTTTCTATCAGCAAACCTAATATTAAAATCAATTTACAAATCTTCAATTCTTCCTTATTTTAGCTCATAGGAAGAAGTACATGGTTCTTTCTGCAGTTTATTTCCTCAGAGTATTTTCAGAACTACTCATCTTGGTCTTTGTAGCCTAAAAACCTGGCTTGGCAGCTCGTGATGTTTTCCATGAAATTGCTGGAGGTGTTCCCATGACGGCCTGTGCTAATTGTCGTACGGCAAATGTCGTCCTCTTTTCCCAGGAACACCAGTGCAATGTGTGGCTCCCACCAACGGCCTCCGCAAAAATGTGCCCTGAATCTGCAACGATCAAATGTAAAACAATTAAGATCGTCAGTTGGGTTATGAGAAAAATGAGTCATGCTGATACCTTCGTTGCAATCTATACTCTTGACTTTTTTCCCAAGTTTCCAGTATCTCGTAGTGAGGATTTCTAATATCTAAAGCAAGCAGTGTACTGCAGACATATGATTTTGCTGGGACAAATGTGCTAGAATGCTGTTAGAAGTAGCTATTTGTCAATTAAACTAATTTGATGAGGTAAAATGAGAGCAGTGGTTCGTAAAGAAAAAATAACTGAGTACTCTACTTGGATTTCCTGCTGACTTCGAGGTAAACTCAGGTCATCGTTTAATCAGATAAAAAGATCAAGACATATAAAAGGGAATTTTCTTGAGGATTTTGTTTTCCAAACTTCTCGGTGTCTCGCAGTACCTTCTTCTGTGGACAGGAACTAAAGTTAGGTCTGGCTCAAATAAAGGAAGCATCATAAAAAGTTTTCATCACGTAGCAATTAAAATTTACTTTGACAAGACAGAAAATGTCGCTGAGGCTCACAAGAAATGACAGAACAAGATGTAGTGTTGGTGACGAGCTGGGATTTGCTTTTTCTTTTTCTTCATTAAATAATCAATAAATACATGTGCCACCCCAATAGGTAAAGAATTCCAACCTTACTACAACGTAGCTTCAATTTCTCACTCTCAGGAGTGAGGAAAAGCAGGACGGTCTGTCACGCTGACATTTCTATTTCCACCTTTTCCTTAGCACCAAGTCAAAAATGTATTTCGTTCCACTGATACCTACCTGCAACTTTCTGTAGCACAACCAGCCTTTCGTGCATTTAAGAGTAGAGGTGTCACGCTAATGAAATGTTCCTTTTTCTGCCTTTTGAAGGGCAATTTAAATTGTCTCCCCGCAGCACGGTTTGCATTAGCGATGCTGAAATGTGTGCCTGTGATACAGTAAATGGCTCCCGTGTAGGAGTGAAGGTATTTCTTTCCTCAACACTGAACAGCGATTTATTTTTCTTATTGAAATACAAATTGCCGTGTCTGTTTAAATCTGAAGTGTGGGCTGTTCTTATTAGCACCTCTGGCTTGAAGCCTTTTCATATTCAAATGAACATTAAGTGTCTCTAGGATTAGACATTAGTTGCATTTCAAAAGAATGGGCTGAAGAGCTTCTTTCAGCTGCTATTGTGCACTTGGGAGTATATTAAGTATGCTCATTTTTAAACTGCATTTCATCATCTTCTGAGATTTTGGAAGAGAAATAGGAAAAGACAGATGAAATGTAAGCCTTGTGTTAGCTTATATGGATTATCCTGCATTTTGATGATGCCTTTTGGCCAAATATTTCAAGAATTGAGCAGGAATGGCTACTTCATGTGAGGATTGTCTTTTTAAAGTTATTGATAATGTCCGCTTGGCTTTAGAAAAGAGGCAAATTGGTATCTGATGCCTGGCATCTTCATAGATTTTTCGCACATTAAATAAGTTATTCTCTTCTCAAAACACACGCAGTGTGGCTTTAGAAGGCACTATTTGTGCTGCCATCCAGAGACCTGGACAGGCTGGAGAGCTGGGCGGGGAAAAATGTAATGAAATAGAACAAGGGCAAGTGTAGCGTCTTGAATCTGGGCAGGAACAACCCCAGGTTCCAGTGTAAGTTGGGGAATGACCTGTTGGAGAGCAGCGTAGGGGAAAGGGACCTGGGGGTCCTGGGGACAGCAGGGTGACCATGAGCCAGCACTGGGCCCTTGTGGCCAGGAAGCCAATGGTACCTGGGGTGGGTTAGAAGGGGGTGGTCAGTAGGTCAGAGAGGTTCTCCTGCCCCTCTGCTCTGCCCTGGGGAGACCACACCTGGAATATTGTGTCCAGTTGTGGCCCCTCAGTTCCAGCAGGACAGGGAACTGCTGGAGAGAGTCCAGCGCAGCCACCAAGATGCTGCAGGGAGTGGAGCATCTCCCGTGTGAGGAAAGGCTGAGGGAGCTGGGGCTCTGGAGCTGGACAAGAGGAGACTGAGGGGTGACTCATTCATAGGGATCAATATGGAAAGGGGGAGTGTCAGGAGGATGGAGCCAGGCTCTTCTCGGTGACAACCAGTGACAGGACAAGGGGCAATGGGTGCAAACTGGAACACAGGAGGTTCCACTGAAAGATGAGAAGAAACTTCTTCATGATGTGGGTGCCAGAGCCTGGCCCAGGCTGCCCAGAGCGGGTGTGGAGTCTCCTTCTCTGAGACATTCCAACCCGCCTGGACCCACCTGTGTGATCTGCTCGGTGACCCTGTGTGAGCAGGGGTTGCACTGGGGGATCTACAGAGCTCCTGCAACCCAGCCAGGCTGGGATTCCTGATCCAGTTTTGATAAAAGAGTTAATTCTTATACCTAAGACTGCTCTCTCTCCAGTCCAGGTTGTGGTTCACTGGTCCTGCCCCAGCTGCCTGTGGTTGCCCAGCAGCACTGGCCAGGTCCCCCTCTCATCAGGGCAGCAGCACAAGGAGCAGGAGATGGCTGGGAAGCCTGGACGACATCTGAGATGATAAAGATGCAACAATATTTTTCTAACAGCCTGGTGATGTGTCCTGGGAAGGTTGGGAGCAGGGTTGAAAGAGTTGGTTGATAAAGTCTGGGTGGTGCGTCTGCTTTGGGTGGTTTAAGCAGCGCAATAGAGATGATGCTTGTGACACAGCGTCACAAAAATCTGAGTTCCAGAGATGAGGATCTATTAGATAATGATCTTAAACTAATTGTTTGTTCCTAGTACATCCCCTCCCAAAACTACTCAACACCTGCTTCTGGGTATCTTTAGAGACTGAATATTGTGCTGGATGGGGTTGTGGTGTGAGAAAGCATAGGCAGAAAGTACTGGGAGGAGAGACAGAGCCGCTCTCCCTGCTGATGGCATCGCGTTAACTGAGAGAACAGATCTGCAGCAGAAATAGGATGCTTTTCTAAGTCATTGGGGGAAAAATATCCCAACGAATGTTCTTGTTATTCTGAGAACAATTATGTGGTTTGAGCACTGAAAAATCTGTCGTTATCTGTCTGCCAAGAGCATGTGCTTTAATATCACAAAACTGGTGGTAGTTGGATGTTTTGCGTTTATAAACATTTTCCTTGTTAAAGGATGGGCAGCTTGTAATACCAGAGGACTGGAAGGAGAGAGTAAAAAACAACAAAAGTGGAGCTATGCATGCATACACCCTGAGCAGCCGATGACAGAATTCCTTCTTATCTGATATTGCCTGGATCTCCTCATTAAGATGTTTTGAAAACCTTTCTTTTCTTCCCACTTTTTAAAGTTATGTCATAATCTTATCCTTGGAAATAAGGTCTGAAGTGTCACTTGCTGAGATAGAGGTGGCGTTGGGATTTGGGACCAGCAATTTCCAGTAACCTGGCTGGGCTCTGGTCGCAACCAAACCTCCTAAATCTGGAAAACCTGGAGACTGGAAAGGAACTACATGGTTTACAGGACTGTCAAATGGAAGAAAAACATTATTTGAGCTCCCAGCATGTCTTCTGGTTTCACCAGGAATTGCAAAGAGCTGCTTTTGCAGAAGGAGAAGCGAGGGGAAAAAAAAAGGAAAGGAGAAAAACGACCTCCTAATACTGGTTTTAAAAGCAAGGCTCGGGTTCAAACCTTGGGCAGAGGTTCATGTCAGTTCTTTATCTAAACCCGTTCACCTACTCCTGGTTATCAGCTCTCTCCTCTCCCGGAGGCGGGAGCTGCTCTGTAGCCAAAGGGAAGAATCTTCCCAGTTAAAAAATACCAAGGAACTTGCCCCAGCTGGCTCCAGTTCTTGGAAGATCTTTTTTGCCTCTATTTGAGATTTCACTGACACTTTTCACTGAAACCTTTTTTCTATATTTTTCTTTAATGCCTCTCTCAGGTTTTAAGGGACTCTTCAGTCATTTGGGTTTGGACTCCTGATGTTTTCAGCTTTCCTAGTTGCTGCTTTGCCAGGAGAGCTCGCACAGCTTGTGCTGTACATATTCTGTACAAAGGCACCTACCTTGAGTGCTTTAGAGACCTTGCCATTTATTGGTGGACTGTGCTAAACTCTTAGTTGTTTAATTTATGGGAAGCACTAAATGAAAAGGGTGCTGTAGATTATATATTTCTTTCCAGTACAGTACCCTGCCCTGAAAAATACAATAGAAGTAAAGTGAAGCACTTATAGAAAAACTATCCATCTGTCCAAACACAGCTCAGCTTTTTGTCCAAAGGCTATTTTACGGAATTTGGTGCTGAGCGTTTGTCCGTGCACCTGCGGTTGCACACAAGGACACTTTTTCTTCCTTAGATAAATATTTATACAGGAGATACTTGCACTTAGTACTGCTTATTTTAAGTTTGTTGTCATGAAAATATTACTATTAAAATAGACCAGGAGAGAAATCTGATGCAGCTCATCCATACATAGCAGGTCCATGTTTTACAATCCGGAGGAGCCTGAAGCTTTGGGCTGCAGATGCAATGGGAGAGGTTGGGGAGCCAGGAGGTGCTGAGCAGGTCACGGCTCCTCTCGGTTGTTCCTTCGGCAGAAATAAAAACAATCTTTATGCCTTTGGTTGCTTTTGTTACAGAAATCTTGATAGATCCCTTCTAGGGATAAAGGACGTTCTTAAAATAAATGAGTTGTAGATGGAGTTTGGCCTAGTTTTTAATGAGAGATGGTAAGAGCGAAGTGAAATTTGGATAAATTTGGATAAATCGGTACTAGAAGAAACTTTAAATTCTATGACCTGGTTTTGGCGATTTGGAAAGTTCTATCTCATTTGCAATTTCACTGTAGTATGATTTATCAGGACATGGGTGAATTTTCTTGCACTGCTTTGCTTTATGAATCAGGTGATTCTCTGGCTGTGCAGAATTAAGCGTATTGCAAATAACTGAAGTCGTTTTTATTGTAGTGCAGTGCTAATTCTTGGAAACGCAAACTAAATTGCATATCCAACAGTATAATAGTTTTGTTGGGAATAAAGCAACCTCTGTAACATTACAAAGTATTACTGCTTAATGATTATTTCTTTTATGTTTCATGAATTTCTGATTTTTTTGTTGCCTGTATCCATTTTAGTCTAAACATCTAACCTGCTTTTCCCGTATAGCAGCCTGCTTGTACACAATTCTACATCTTTCCTGTTGCTGTCAGCTCCGAGTGCTCCTCCTGCAGTGATGAGAGACCTTCTTCACCCTTGAAGGATGGCACACGCTCCCAAATAACGTATGGAGATGAAAGGGAAGAGCCTGAGCGGCTCTTTGATCTCCCTGTCGCGGGTGAACAGGTGAAACACGCTCTGGTCGGGGCAGGGAGCTCTGCAGGCTTCACACAGAAAGGGAAACACCTTCAGGATGGAGAATGGAGAAAATAACACGTGCTAAGGGAAGAAAAAGAAAGCGTGTTAGCCAAGCAGCTGTTAATTAATTGGCCGGCCAGCCTTAGGGTATGTGTGTGTGTAGGTATTTACGTATCTGTGTATCCAAAAGATATATAGATTTCTTTGACAAGAAAAACATTGCTTTTCTTGAACTAGACTATCAGAAAAAAGAACACGCGGAGTGTAACCTGAGATGGCAACAAAGAGCAAAGTGATGGAAAGGCCTCAGCTCGAGGTGCTATGTGGCTTCATTTTGGAACCGCTGTGTGTACGAGTTTAGATTTCGGTAACTGATTGAGAAATGTCACTTGAACACACAGCGGAAGCTCCTGGTGGTCAGCCCACCCAAAAGGCACGCAGCTCTTGCTGCACATGGTGTTGAATTCGTGCTGTGGTAGCTTGTGTATGAAGTGATCCCAGAGTATTTGATGAATATTAGCTTGGTTTGCATGGTTAAGATGTGTGATGTGTCAAGGACATTGACATTGTTTCACTTGACAGCTGGTGTCAGCACTAAGATCTGGGGTCTTGTCAAACGCTCCCAACATTGAAACTCTTCAAATTATTTGACTTAAATTTAAGCCTGAGTGGTGATGGGCAGTAAACGGTGTATCCTGGTTCCAGGCTCCTCATCTAAAGTGCCTCTTTACGTAGCTTTGCGAGAGACTTGGAATTATCATTCTTTAAAATTGCAGCTGGCCACATGCATGAACCAAACAGCTCTGGCGGAGCATTTGGCAGGCAGTTTGCCAGCTGCCCTTTCTGTTGTTTCCTGTAATATGGGAAACGCAGGGTTTCATTCCCCATGCAGACCCCAGGCTGCAAGCTTCTCCACCTTGAGTTATGTGCAGGGGAGGCAGAATTCCTGTTTTTCCCCCAAACCTATTTGAGGAAGGCTGTCTCACTTCTATCCATTGTGAAGTGCTGGTTACACTCATAGGGAGTGAATAATAATTTTAGCGTAATGAATACATGCTGATAGACAGATAAATCTTTTTCTTGGATTTTTGCATGCTTAAAAATCTGGCCCCACTCCCCTTGCATTGAGAGCAGATGAGATGCCTTCAAGATTAGTCCCATATTAATGACTATAGAACATTATGTCATATAGATGTATAACAAAAGATTGTGTCATATAGGTGTTAAAAACCCCACGGTTACATTCCCAAGGCAGTGTTTAAAAACCTGTTGGTTCAGCACATCTTACACCAGCATAAACAACTTTTTTCTGCTCTCTAAAACGTTTGCATTACTGAAATGCTGATTGATTTCTGCTGCGCTATTGTCCAACGGACGACCTTCAGAAAACATCAGCTGAGATTGTTTTCCCACTACTTCTTTTGAAGTAGTTACAAAATGTGGAGATGAAACGAGATATTGTCAAATGCAATTTAAATAGATTCTGCCTGCTCCCTAATGAAAGGGACAGAGTTTATGGTCTCGGGGGAGACAGAAGCATTTGGGCAGTGTTTGTGAGCAATATCCGAAGCATCAAATACCCAAAAGCCGGTCGGAATGACTCAGCCCATCAGCGGTTCTCCCAGCTCAACGCACAACAGATACCCTAAAGCAAAGTGGGTTTGTATAAATGTATTTGTTAACATTTTCTGTGCACTCAGGCACACAAAAGAGAAGATTGATTTCTAGAAGGGCTTCAATGTATAGTTATATATAAGATTAGTATTCGTGATGGATGCCTTCGGAATATTGATATCACGTTACGCTCTCCATCAATCACATTTTTGCAACTACTTTGAAAATGAAGGGCTACCAATTGAAATGACAGATGGGGGGTAAACCAGGCTTGGGGAGGTTGCTGTGGAGCTGGTCGGGTAAGAGCAAGCGGTGTGAAGTTTGGATCCGTTGTGGGACCGGGGTCTGCGCTGTGCCGGCTCCAGGAGGTTCGGGGACTCTTGTGTCGAGTTTGAGATGCTGCATCCACGAACTGAGCATCAAACGGGACAAGTGAGGGACATCACTGGTTGCAAACCTTTAGGCCGCTATTTAAAACCCTTCAGAATATGTTTCGTAATACTAAGCCGTCCGTTCAGTTTTTGCAAGAAATGCTCTCAACTCGAATCCTGTTTACCTCCTTTGTTGTGGAAATGATCAGAGACTGCCTTACTGGAATCATCCAGACAGCTGCTAGCAACTGCCTATCATCTCTTATAAAGTTGTTATTGGCAAGAAATAATTGAATTTCATATATTTTACTACATAATTGCAACAAAAAAAAACCCAAACCCAGCACCCTACCTTAAAAGGTGGGGGAGGGCAGAGAAGGTGCATAATTGAAGAGACAATTCCTGTCTCACACATGTAGTGACAAGCTCTACGAGATTTTTATTGCAATAATTACTGTATCCTGCTGATCAAGAATAATTATCATCACCATAGCAACTTCATATGGAAAGAGGGGTTGGGGGTGGGAGGGTTCGACGCGCTCGCTCGCTGTGGTTTTGTGTCTCTGTGTGTGTCTCAAAATGTTAACGCTCATGCTCCACGTTTGCTTTGGCTTCCATAGCAGGTGAGGAAATAAGGGATGTTCCACCAGCATAAAAGTCCAACCGTGGTGAACGCACTTGTACTTTAGAGATTGGAAACCAGAGCCTGAAGCATCTGGGTCCGTCTCTGCACGTGCTGCCCTTCTGCTCATTGCCGTAGACAAAATGACATTCCGTGCATATCACTAATTAAGGGGTAGGAGGGACTGAGCTGACTGTTTTTCTCGCTGTGCATCTGTACTAGATGCCTCGATAATGACAGTTATATACATTTATTTATGTATTTGGCCAGTGTTTGCTGTTTTGAAACCTTTTGCCCTCATGGTTGCTTGCAGCATTCAGTGCATGTTGATTTTTGCGTTCCTTCTTTCAATAGCATTTCACCTATGCAGTGATGATACTGTTCCTAAAGTGCTTTTCAGACTATTTTAAAATGAAAAATAACATTTTGCGGAATACCAGGTGACATGGACAATTGTGGTCCATTTTCAAAAACTAGCCTTTAGTTTCATTCTTGTCATATAACACACAAACCACCCATTTTAATGGCTTTGATACGTGCTGAAAATAGTTCATGAAGTTTATGCTAGATGAGTTCATAAAGAGGACTTACGATATTCCAGAACATCAATATACCTTCACTGAAGTTTCCAAATTCCTCGAATCAAGAGTTAAGGTGACACAGACCTAATGTTTTGGAGGAACTAGAAAAACAGTTTTAAGACACATGGCAGGTTTGCAACATGATGCTAAATCTTTCCAGTCCTGTGGGCATAGTCAGTTGTCCTAGTTCACTTAGTCAGAAGAACTCCTTGTGAGGAAGGGCTGAGATGATGGCGTTGTTTGGCGCTCTGAATAACCAAATTCTGAGATTTATCCGCGTGGGTTGCAGGTTTCCGAGGCTTCTTCGGTGACACCGGATTGCATGGGGCAGCGATGTGTTGGTGGCTACAAAGGAGCTTTTTCCCTCTCGGGAAGGGCTCTCCCTTTTTGTGCCGATACACCTTCCCTCAGCCCCACCTGAAACTGCGGCAGTTTCGATACCTTGGATCAAAGTCTTTTGGGTAGGTGGTGAATGGCGTCATCTCGCCAGTCTGAAACGTGCACCATTTGTAGATCTGGTTCAGTAGGTTTGTCATTGCAACCTGCTATCGTGATTCCAAAGCATCTCTCTGTGATGGCAGAGTATGAGCAACGTGTCCAGGAGTGCGTGAAAGGGTGAGTTAGGGCAGCGCTGCAGGAATTGCTTCACTTTAAGAGTTTGTTGTTTTCTTTTCTGCTTTATTTCTTCACCTTCTCGATTTGTAAAGAAAGATGTGGTTTGAGTTACGCATCTACCCCGAGAGATCAAGGGTGCCCTGTTTCTGGACTCACTTTCATAGCTTGGGAAGGCAAAATATAGTATGTAACTCTTAGTCCAATAGCTGATAGGTGAAGGGAATGTTTTAGAAGGATTTTTGGAAGCAGTGATTTTTGGGAAGTCTGCAGTGAGAACAGGCCAGGTCTTCACGGCCCTTCTTCATGATGCTGCCACGAAGCTGACTCCACGCTCCCAGCTCTTAAGTGCTCGGAACACAGGGTATTTTTAGTCGGCCCACTGGAACATTGCGTTAGGTATTGACGTTTGTGTACGTGTGGCCCAGTGTTCTCCTCCTCCTCCCTCTGGTTCCCTGGCGATGCCCGTGTCTCCCAGAGGCTGGGCTCGGTGGACAGTGTTCTGTCACCGCTTTCTGTCTCCAGTCTCTGTTTGAGGGTGTCCCCTTGTCCCACTAACAAACACTCCTACAAGCCACAAGCTGGACAATTGATGGAGACACCGAGAGGGGTGTCCGCAGGAGCGGGAATGTGCTAAAGCTCAGATAAAAGCGAAGGGGCAGAGCGTCTGTATCCATCATTTATCAGCTGTTCATTCGTTCCACCCGATATGTTCTTTTCCTACCCTCAGTCCTGAAGAAGCAACAATCTGGGGAGTGAAGATGACCAAAAAGATGGCAGCGCTCAAATCCAGTAACCCTTCAGCACCCAATGCCCACCCGCTGTTACGGGCACGCCTCCCCTTGCTCTGCTTCCTGAGGCTTACTTGCAAATAATTGCAGCAAGTCGGGGTTCAGGCTCCTGGTTCTCTCAAACTTCTTTCAAGTTTGTGCAGCCTTTAGGGCATTTTAATGTAGCGTTCTCAGTCTGTTGGTTTGATTTCTGGGGAGCCCCCCGTGTGCGGTTCGGTGTCGGGAGCAGCGGCTGGGCCGCGATGCTCACGTGCTGCCCAGAAATGCTGTTTGCAGGCTGGGGGTGCCGCTGGTCCGACAGGACGGGCCTGAGCACCCCAGCTCGAAACACCAAATATCTACGGCAGCACTCTGTGTTGGCCATTTTAAGCAATGAAAGAGATCTCGTGTTCCATTGTGATACAGGTTCCTATAAAATGGGAGTTAACAGCTTGAAAAGCTTGAAACAAACACCATTTTCATCAGAAAACTTGAAAGCAGTTGCATCTTCTAAGGGCGGCTTTCCTGTCAAGACATAAAAATGTAGTTAGTGGGGAGGACAAGGTGAGCCATGGGCTGTTTTCTTTATGTTAAGGGTCTTATGGAAATTTGGGTGCTCTGAACATAAAGTATCTTTGGCATCTTTCTTATATGAGGAGAAACAGAGAGCTGGAGGAGAGAAGCTGAGAGGGATCTGATCAATGGGATCAATAGCTCAGGGTGGGTGTCAGAGGATGGACCAGACTCTGTTCAGTGGTGCCCAACGCCAGGGTGAGGGGCAACGGGCACAGACTGAAACACAGGAGGGTCCATGTGAACACGAGGAGAAACTTGTTTGCTGGGAGGTGCCAGAGCCTGGCCCAGGCTGCCCAGAGCGGGTGTGGAGTCTCCTTCTCTGAGACATTCAAACCCCCTGGACCCACCTGTGTGATCTGCTCGGTGACCCTGCGTGAGCAGGGCTGGGCTGGGGATCTACAGAGCTCCTGCAACCCAGCCAGCCTGGGATTCCTGATCCAGTTTTGATAAAAGAGTTAAGACTGCTCTCTCTCCAGTCCAGGAAAATAGCTATAAGGACAAAGTTAGGATCACTTATTTTCCCTATTTCTCATTACAGGAGCTCATTACCACATGCAGTGTGCTCTATGAGCGTTCCAACGCTGCTGTCACATCCCTGGGGCGGTCTGTCTGCTGGGCTGGAGCGGTTTCTGCGGCACGTGAAGTTACTGAACCGAGTTTGGAGGGTTTGAAAGGAGCTGTGAAAACACGGGCAGGGCCGTGGGGCGCGGGCCGGGCCGGCAGGACGGGCGTCGGGGAGCGAGACGTGGGGACGTGGATCCGAACCGGCCCTCCCGCTGCTGTCCCGCAGTCACAGGAAGCAATTCCTGCGTTTAGCTTCTGTGCCTCTGACAAATCGTTAAATGGTTTCGCTTCTGGGTTTTGTAAGTAATGTAGCTATGAACTGACACGGTTTTCATTGGGAATAATTCTTGTTGCTGCACTTTGTCTTGGTTTTCTATTTGTTGTTCTAACTACCGGGCACTAGAATGACAGCAGGAATTGTCTACAGAGTGTGACCAAATATCACATAATTAAGCAATTTGACATTGGAATGCAGAAAACAAAACGTAACAGTAAAAGACTAGTCTAGATTTCATCTGCTCAAAGTAATAATAAAGACATCAGCAGGGAAATCAGTCATGCACATATATTATTTGTGTGCACTTAAGTTGGACAGATAGGATAATGGATGTGGTATACACCAGATGTTACATTTCCTGAAAATAGATATGTTAAAGGAGCTCACAAGTGGTTGTCAATGCCCCTTTCATTACCCCATCAGTCTAAATTTATCCAGTTGAAATAAACATCTTAGTTTGTCTGAACTTGGGCTTCACCTTTAAATTTTCTGTGTGCAAGAAAGTAGTTAATAAACTCTGCCATGCCATGTCATACTGCCTCTTAAATCCCCTACCAGCTTAAAAAGATAGCAACTTTCTTGGAACCTCTTTTTAAAACAAGAGCAACGGCCAGATAGGCACAGAAGTGTTAAAATATTGTCAAGACCCACATTTTCACAATATTTTTATCTCGTGCGTCACGACAGGCAGCAATAACGTTCGCAACTGCGTGTATACCCAGCTCGCAGGTGTAGTTACGTCTGCACAGAAATGGCTGTTACAAGTGAGTCGTTTGCAGAAATTCCTACTGCGAATGCACACGGATCCGGAGCAGTTGGATTTTCACAGGGTGGTTTGTTTTGTTTTTCTGCCGAGCTTGCGCTGGAAAATTTCCCTATGGCTTTGATGCTGTGGGTGAGAATAAATCTCCTGCCAAGCTGGTTTTTTTTAGGTACCTTTTGTGTTTTGTCAATCAAGTGCAGCTGAAAGGGGCTTCGGCGTTGGCTGGCGTGGTACATCGTGTCATGTTGGTGGGACCACGTTGTCCCTTCCCAACCCAGCTATTAATGGTCGGAGCTCTGTCTGCCCCGTACGGTTCGGTACGGTCGTCACAGAGCGTGACATGGTGTCCACGCGTTATCTTCTCTGGCTCTTCATATCAAACTAGTTCCTACATAGGTAAGTTCTTAGAGAGAAACGGACAAAATGACATCATCTTCCCTCCCAGAAGGAAGCGTAGAAGCGACCCAGTTTGAGAGAAACAGATCGTTCAGGTAAATACATTTTTGATGAAAACTTTGCCTTTTAGAGTCCATTAATAAAGAATTGGGGTATAGTATTCTGGAATGTAGCGCTGAGCAGTTGAGAGGGGCTGCTTCATAAAATCATTTAGGTTGGAAAAGACCTTTAAGATCATCAAGTCCAACCATTAATGGACTTTGAAACTGCACAGTCTTTTGTTGAAGTTTAGCACAGACAAAAAATGGAATTGTTTTTAGATATAATTTCTTACAAGGAAAGAGAATAAGTTCTCCCGAAAGGACAGGCAATCTTCAAGGTAAAAACCACTCTGTGTTAAAATCTCCAGCACTTTGAGGAGATTGCGATCTCCTGATTCAACACGTATCTCTGGAAGTCACTGTTCCTCTAGACAATCAGACGCTTCAAGGGCAAGGAACCGAAGTTTGTGTTTAGTGGCACCAGATTCGATAGTTACCAAGGTGGTAGGTGACCGTGCTTCTGCATACAGTTAAAAAAGAAGAAGATCCACTGAACAGAAAAAGAAATAACAAGGTGTGCACACCTTCAGCATTGTGTGAACATAACCCTGGGCACTGGGAACGCTGGTGCTTACACAGGGAGTTGTGCCTTAAATTATGTAGTTACTTCTTTATGTAATTTCTTCAGTAGAAGTGAGTTTCGGGCTTTCACAACTGCACATACTCATTTCCTGTGGCGCCTGTTACCCATAGCGAGACCGCATTAATTTCTGTGAACACAAGGTCTGACCTCAAATATAGAGATCCTTCCAGTCTCATCTGGGGGAGGGAAGGAATTTGTGTTTCAGTTGACCATTGTTTTCAACACCTTTATTGAAAAAGCTGGCCAAGAGGGGCGGTCAGCTTAGGTTATTTGACCTTCTGAGGAATGGTCTTCTCAGCATTTAATCTGATAAGGACTGGCCTGCTGCTGACATCAGACTGATGGCACATGCACTACGTGGACATTATTTCCATGTGTTTGGTGTCTGGATGATATTCAACCCTAGTCCGAGGAAAAAGGTGCTGTTAGGGCTGAATGCCGGTGATGTTGGTGTTCTCAGGGTCTTCCAGGATGCTGAGAAGCACTTCACTGGAATAGGGTCTGAATAAAGGAGAGCGCTGGAAAGGACGTCGGTTGGAGCTGGACGGGGCCTTTGGAGTGTGCGGAATGCACTCGTCAGCGGTTATTTTTGTGCCAATCGGTTAGATAAGTGTTACTGTTTACATACCAATTTGCTCTGTTATTGAATAATTTCTGGAGTAACCAGGGCAACAGTTCCATCATGCGGTAAATTCGTTACTCCAAAGATACACATCTTCATAAAGGAACTTCATATCATCAGGTTTTGTAGGCGCTTGGAAAATGTGCAGCATTTCTTAGACAGGAGACAAGTCCAGTGAATAAATAAAATCATCCCAGGCTTCAGGCTTGGCCGCAACCTATGTGTGGTATAAAACGTGTTCCCCCTGACTAGGCTGGGCTTTGGATCTTGTTTAAAGATCTGCTTAATAAAAACAAGCTCCTGAATTTCTTTCCTGCTGCTTCCATTTATATATATGTGAGCAGAAGCAGCCAGGCAAGATGAAACTTTCCGTGGGATGGGCATAACAAATGAGAGGAAGGTTTTTCTTTTAAATCATAAAGCCCACGCTGCAGGATGAGGGGAAGGGCAGCAGGACTTCTCAACTGTGGTTTTTCATGGAATAAATGAACTCTGGTGCCAGTAAAATCAAATTTGGGTTACTTGCCCTCGAAGCGTCGGATTTTATAGAGAGATGGTGACTTCTAGAGATACGCGTTGAATCAGGAGATGCCACTCGGAAAGTGCTGGGGATTTCAACTCTGATTCATTTCTACAGCAAAACCCCGAAGTTCGGCATAACCCTTTTCCTTGCTATTTTGATTTTTTTTTGGAGAGAAAAGGAAAGCCAAAGGCATGGCCGGAGAGCAGAAGATTTGACCTGAAGAGTATTAATGAAGATGCGGGTCTGTAGCTGTTAAAAAATGGTCTGTGCAAGTCAGGGTGAGAAACGCTGCAGCTGGGGAAGTTTGTAGGTCAGGAGATTTAATTTATCTTAATTGGAGGTGGCAATAAATGGTGGACTTGATGTAGATTTTGTGCTGTAGCTCTTGTGTTGATGTGTGACCTGTGTAGAAGTGAGCGGATCCCCGTTCAATCCCTCGCTGACGTACCATAGATAGGTATCTCCCAGACACCTACAACTTCATTTCACAGTATCAAAGCAAATTAGCAAACTACTTACATTAAAGAGATAAGCCACTTAATAGTCTAAGCCTTTTTTATTTTCTATGTGTGATAATTCTAGAAATCAAAAGCTTTTATAAAATTAGTGAAAGAACTTAATGACTGAAACAAAGTACTTTTTGTAGCATGTACAGCGTGTAGCATGGTGGGTTGCTGAAAATGTTTCAATAGGTGTCCTCACATAGGGCAGTATAGGTCATATTCCAAGGGAAAAAAGGTAGGAAACAGGAACATAGACGCTAAAGCCAAGAGATTCAAGAGGCCGAATTCTATGCAATCGGTGAAGAAATACGTCTGCAAAATCTTCAGAGGAAAAGAGAATGGGGAGGCAGCTCTGTAATTACTCCAATCAGATAGTATGCCAACAAAAAAGGAACAATTAGTGATGTTTCCCAGTCAGTAGGTATTTCTCCTTAACTGGGTGATCTATTGCAGAGATATGTAATTAGGACCTCGTAATGATAGGTTTGGGAACTCTGGCCCTGTCAAAAAGGGAAGAAAATCCATCCTATTGATAATTGCAGGTTTCTCTGTGTCTCGGTTCTTTCCATCCTCCTTTTCTGCCGGTCAGATTCTTTAAGCGTGCCTGGCCTTTTGCTCACCGTGTTTTAGTGTGAGTCAGTGAACATGTTTAGAGATGGCATTCAATGAGTTACTAATAAAAAAAGAGAGATAATTCAGAGAGATAAGTTCCTACCTTGTAAAGTGTGAATAAATAGAAGCAAAACAAACAAACAAAAAATAAGCAACCTACGATAATTTCGAAAGTCCTGTTTTGACTTTCAAATGTTACTTTTTTCATATAGACATTACTTTTTGAGAAGCTACGCTGTAGGTCCCAGTGTTCCGAGAGCAGCGAAACTCCATCGGGGCTGTTCACCTGAGTGCTGGGTAGGAAACCGTCCTGCATTTCAGACCACAAGGTTTCTTGCTGATATAAGGAAAATATTTTCTCTGATCTGTTGCTATCTTACCAAATGCTTTGGTTAAACATGCAATGCTACCAGTGAAATATTCCTTCGGCAAAAATATAACAAGATTTCAAGTAGAAAGATGCCGGACCCAGTTGAGGCGTAGCCAAAGACTCCATAACTGTGTGTGAATTAGGGACATGATGGCAGATATTTCATTGCTTGAAAAAAGAAATCCCGAGTGACAGGTGACATGGGCCATACAAGAAGGGTCTTGAAGCCTCACACACCGAACGAACAATGTACGTGATTTTTACAGGCTGGATGTCAACAGAACTGACAACTTCAGCAACCGAGTGCGTCAGTTTGTAATGATCTGTAAGTGCTGGGACAAAAGTGATACAGGTCTCTCAAGCTGTTGGCTTCTGTCGTGTTTGAGCAGTGTAGCCAGGACTCCGTCTTTAACGGGATTTCACAATTAAATCTGCAGGTTAAAAACCCAGAAGGATGATTGCGATTGCTGGACAAAGACCTCAATGGCTGTTCCCAGGAAGAACAACCATGTGCTGGACCTGATGGCAGGACTGAGCTTCATGACATCTTCAGTCATTCTTGAGCTCACACAGACACACTGTTGAAAAAAATGGCTTCTAGGAGGAAAATTTAATGTTCTCACTGTGAAAATACCTGCCCCCAAAAGAGTCACACGAGCTGGCACTGTTACTCTTTTGGAGGAAGTGGCTCCTGCTGCACATTGCTGAGTACGTGATGGGCATCACTTGTGAGCAGGCAGGTTTACAAGTGCTTCTTGGCACCAATTTGGCATTGGCTCTTGCTTTTTGGAATTCTTCCAATAGTGCTCATGAGAGATGGGCCTGAATATACCAGTTTCACACCTGAATTAATCCAGTATAGATGATGGTGAAGTGTGGTGAGTTGTGCATGCCTTAGTGACACCTCTGCGTACATTACCTGCAACTCCACCTCCTCCCAAACTGCTCTTTTGGTGCCACTTTGTTTTAGTGGTTCGCAGTAGCTGCTGCTTTGTTTCAATAATCCCAGTCTTAATAATCAGCTGAGACCCATGTGTGACCTGGGTAGGCAGCACGGTGACCTGGGTGGTGGGAGGTGTGAATCTGCTACTCTGGGCAGTGCTAATGGTGAGCGTGGGCTGCTCACCAAACGTTGTCCACTCTAACGCTGGTGAAACAGTGACCGTTCACTCCTCTTGGCATTCGTGGAGAAGGGTGTTGGAGGAAGCCATTCGTTGGGCACGGGTTCCGTCCGGGCTACAAGTCCCCTGAGTTGGGCTGCGTTTTCTTGAGCACCATCTGCTGGTTCTGTTACTGGAATATTAATAGATATTTGTGAGAGTGTGTGTTGTTTGCCTGCATCTAAAACCTTACCCGTGTGACTTGTGCAGCTTTCCCAGGTGAAACCAAGTTAGTAAAAACTGTAGCTGTTCGCATTGTAAACTAGAAATCTGACTTTGTTACTTGAAGGGAAGCAAGGCAGAATGTCAGAATCACAGAACCCAAGGCTCGTTGGGTTGCAGGAGCTCTGTAGATCCCCAGTCCAACCCCTGCTCACGCAGGGTCACCGAGCAGATCACACAGGTGGGTCCAGGGGGTTTGAATGTCACAGAGAAAGAGACTCCACACCCGCTCTGGGCAGCCTGGGCCAGGCTCTGGCACCTCCCAGCAAACAAGTTTCTCCTCATGTTCAGACGGATCCTCCTGTGTTTCAGTCTGTGCCCGTTGCCCCTCACCCTGGCGTTGGGCACCACTGAACAGAGTCTGCTCCATCCCCTGACACCCACCCTGAGCTATTGATCCCATTGATCAGATCCCTCTCAGCTTCTCTTCTCCAGCTCAACAGCCCCAGCTCTCTCAGTGTCTTCTCATCACAAAGATGCTCCAGATCCCTCAGCATCTTTGTGTCCCTCTGCTGGACTCCCTCCAGTAATTCCTTGTCCTGCTTAAACTGGGGAGCCCAGAACTGGACCCTCCCTTTGCATTACACTTACCAGCAAGTTCCTTCCTTTCCCCAAAATAACATCTCCCTTTTGCTTTACGAGGATGACACAAAGCTGTCTTTAAATAAATAAATGAAAACCTCAAGCAATGTCACTTCTAGAGCCAAAATTCAGTTATCCCTTTTGCAGACCCGCAGACACGTTCTGCCGGCGTGGCGGGTTTGCCTCCTGGGCTCTGGAACCGCGGCGCATCTTAGTGCTGTTATACTTGATAAAATCCCTTCTGTAGCACCGATTACAACACGTGTGGGCAATTCCGCGTTCCCCATTGTATCTATTCACATCATCTGGTCTATTTTATATCTGTTGTGCAATCTTCTTACTGAAGAGTAACGACTGACATTACATTTCTGCATCTAGAGAACAAGTATGAGATACAGGCTGATCTATCTAAAGGATACTACTCGCCAGTTATAACTTGCTTCCCTCTTTGTAATGCTTTAGTAATAAGAATATGTAATGAAGGGGAATAGATACTTTCAGTCTTCTAATTTGCCATTGACTTGGGTCTATCTCAATGTGTTCTTTTAACTAGAAGTGTCATCTGTCATCATCTGAAATATTTTTTCACTTTACAGAACAAGCAAATGAGTGACTCTGTTTTCTAATGCTAATATAGGAGGGCTTGTTAAACATGATACTAGCATTAAAACAAAAATCAGCTTTCCAAAAATATAAAGAAGCAGATAGACTTCCAACCACATGCAGTGTTTTTCCTGGAAATAATCTGTTACTGATAAAAGATTTTTAAATTGGCTCCTAAAATAAGTCACCCAATGTTAACAAAAGTTGTATTGAAGTTACACAAAGTGGCAGATAAAAATGGAGAAGGGATTTTTATTCATAAACTAATTTGCTGTTTGTTTCTCTTACCTTTACGTGAGTAAACAGGCTGTCAGGAGTCCAAAGGCAGTGGCTGGCAGCGGTTTCCAGGTATTAGACATCCTGTTATGTGTCCCAATAACAAGGATTTTCCTTTGAGGGGCCTCCATTCCCAAAGAAGTACATGGTTGCATTGGACATTTAAAAAAATATGATTTCAGATAAGTTTAGCAATGGAGACTCAACTGTAATATCCAGTAGTGTTGAGATCGTTGCTGCCTGAAAGCAGTTCAGGACTTCCTAAATTTGTTCAAATAAGTAAGCATCATCTTTCAGAAAATTACCTACAGAATTCAATATAGATAATTAGAAGACAGATCATGTAAACAGTATAATAGTGTACCTTTCATCCCCATAATCTTTGTCCCTCCGGTGCTCTTAGATAACTGACTCAAAAAGAACATAGCCTGACTAAAATCTTTTTGGAGAGAACCAGGATCTTTGTTCCGAGGGCTATTTCTTCCTCGTTTTTTTTTCCTTTTGTCACTAAAAACCAGTAAGCCAAGAATATTATTCTTCTGAATTCGCGGTCTTCTTGCTGTGAATGTCGTTTCTTCCGTCACTACAAGATAAGGATCTGTACTTGCTGTCCCGCTGGCAGCAGCAGCGCTGAAGTTCTGCCGCCCGCGGAAAGAACGTTTTGCCATCTCGCTCCAGCATTCGTACTCTCTTTCTCCAATCAGCAAAATAGCCCGTTTGAAGATGCTGCGCATTCAAGTGTGTGCGTTTTGGTGTAGAGTTTTTTCCTTCTGAATTATTCATGGTTTCACAAAACCAATCTGACTAGTAGTTCCGCTTGCAAATTCAGTTCCACCTAATGATGTGTTGATCTTTGCTTTTCTGTGTCTATTCACACGTTTATCTCGTACACAAACCGGCCCATTCTGCGCTCTGACTTTGGTATTAGACTTAGTAGGTTAATTCTAGTGGTTCTTCTTGACTGGAGGATCTTGCACTGATGGTGTCTCCCAACGGCTCACAAGGAAATTCTGAGAGGAACGTTTGGCAATGAATAGAATGTGAAAGGGAGTGGAAAGATCCAGAAGAAAGAATAAAGTGGTTACAGCTCGTTCAAGTTCAGGTTGAACTGTCTGTCACTTTCTGGTTTCTGTTTCTTGTGTACTCTCTTCTTTTCTTTTTCCCTGGTTTAATGTAAAAGTTGCATTACATGCAGAAAATAATGCAGAGGTGTTTATGGAGAAGATGCTCTGATGAAAATCTAATCAACAGTTTGTCATCATTTCCTTCAGCTCTTACTTAAGCCTTACAAGTGCACCAGTCCAAATAAAACATGCTATGGTAAAGTTCTCTTCTGACATACCATCATAATGTTTAGTTAATTGTAACACAGTAAGGAAATCTTATCGGAAATCTATAGAACAACAAAGAAATCTATAGGACAACATGTAATGTTGGAGTACTGGGGAAACGCTTTCTAACACCCTGTTGGAGGAAGGTGTTTTTAATCTGTTTTCACGTCGGATGCACAAGCAGGAGCTGAGCTAATATAAATGTTGCATGTTAAAATGGAGCTCATGCATCAAATCTTGCTGTGGCACAGAGAAAAGCATCTTCCAGCCCCAATGGATACCTCATTCTCGTAGCCCAGCTGAGTTTAGTACCATTTTCTAGAGAGAAACAGAGGAGAAAAATGCAAACTTGGCAGACAGAGAACTAATGCAAAGCAACGCTGGAAGCCCCAACGCGGACAGCAGCTGCAAAAAGCCTGTGACATTGCTGCTTTTTTGAGTTTTTCTGCTCTTGCTTCTGTGCAGGGTCTTCCACTTCCACTCGTGCATTTTTCCTTTTGACTTCTCAAGACAAACTCTGGAAGGACCCTGATGGTTTTGTGGCTGAAACTGATTTTTCGTGTGTGCCAATAACAGGTGTATGGAATGACTTGCAACACAGTACAAAACCCACTGGTGTGGGTGTGAGCTGTAGAGAAAGCTGCTCACATCAAAGAAGGGTTTGTAGACCACGAGTGTCACGGGTCAGGCACTTTTTTACTGTCGCTTCTGGGTGTCACGCACTGAAGTTTGCAGCAGAAATAGCTGCCCGTGCCGTGAAATGGCCCCAGACCCTCGTGTCTTGTTGGAACTGCAGAGTGGATGTTACGGTAGAGTTAATGTTGCGTGTGCATTGAGGCTCAAGAATTGGATGTACTCCCTGCTGCTTCTCCTCAAAAGAGAACCCGTAGCAACTGACAGTCTTTCCTAGCTATTGATGGACATTGGAAATCCTGCCCTCTTTCCTGGTCTTGGCATTATTAGCTTTTAAACTAACGTGCACATCTCCTCTGGGAACAAGGTGTGCTTCCTGGGATACGTGTGCTGAGAAGCTGGGCCCTTGTTAAAACATCGTACACTTCATGTTGCACCTTTCCTTATGATAATGGGTGCTTGTGTCAGCCTACCTCAGGGGCAGCTTTTTTAATAGGTGGCCTTTAAGCATAAAAGTATAATTATTGTTAAAGATAGGTATTCAAATAAGCTATAATAAAAAATAAGTCTCTTAGATCACATTGGAATCTCCTTCTAACCTCAGCTGGAGTTCTGTCTTATGATTGTCTGCTGCTTCCCTACTAAAAACCAAGAATGTTCTCCCTGTCGGAAGTTGAGCCCTGTCGTGGTCACTGCAGTTCAGTAAGCCGGGGCTTATTTTACTTGTACACGCTGCTTCTTCTCTAGTCCTTTGAACAGGCCCATTGTGTTACTTAATTAACACATTCTTTCACACAGTCTGTGCATCTCTGCTCGTCTTTTGATTGTTCTTGCCAAGTCCTATGTAGCAAATTCTGCACCTGTGTGCATCACAGGTTCCTCAAGAGCAGTTTTTGTTGGGTGTTTTTCCTGTCAGTTCTGTGTAAAGATCAGAGATGCTATTGCACATGGCGAGTTTGAAACAACGGAGAAATGTCTCCTGTAGCTTTGTTCTTGGCCTGATTCCTGTTACTGTCAGACCCCGTGGAGTGGAAAGGGTGACATCCTGGTGCAGAAGGCTGGACTAAAGCTACCACAAGAGCTCTATGAGAAATAGTGACCCGTGACCTGCCTGTGTGTCGGGAAGGAACACGCAGGACCACCGTCTACAGGTACTCCAGGCTGTAGGTCCCAGCCCTTGTTGTGCAGTGGGTAATAACTGTTTGTAACCCAGAGTGGGGTCAGGAAGTAAAACCCAACCATTTGCTAGGAACGAACATTTTCATTTTAGTCAGATGGTAATTAGAGTGAGTTATAGCTGCTTGCAGGGATAGAAATCTCCAGTCTTCCCACAGAAGGGAAAAATAAGAATACTGTTATTCATAGAATGTCAGGGGTTGGAAGGGACCTGGGAAGGTCATCCAGTGCAGTCCCCCCATGGAGCAGGAACACCCAGATGAGGTTACACAGGAAGGTGTCCAGGCAGGTTGGAATGTCTGCACAGAAGGAGACTCCACAACCCCCCTGGGCAGCCTGGGCCAGGCTCTGCCACCCTCACCCCGAACAAGTTTCTTCTCATCTTTCAGTGGAACCTCCTGTGTTCCAGTTTGCACCCACTGCCCCTTGTCCTGTCACTGGTTGTCACCAGAAGAGCCTGGCTCCATCCTCCTGACGCTCCCCCTTTCCATCTTGATCCCCAGGAATGAGTCCCCCCTCAGTCTCCTCTTGTCCAGCTCCAGAGCCCCAGCTCCCTCAGCCTTTCCTCACACGGGAGATGCTCCACTCCCTTCAGCATCTTGGTGGCTGCGCTGGACTCTCTCCAGCAGTTCCCTGTCCTGCTGGAACTGAGGGGCCACAACTGGACACAATATTCCAGATGCAAATGTTATTGTCTTTGCTGCCCAACATTTCTTAAAGGTGAAAGTATTTACTGCAAAGTGAACATAGAATCACAGATGTCCTTATGTCCAGCCTGAATCTCCCTCCTTTAGTTTAAACCATCATCCCTTGTCCTATCTCAACAGGCCCCGCTGAAAAGTCTTCTCCTGCCACCTATATATGCAACTATAAACAAAATAACAACAAGTGCAATAGTTATTATAATTACTGGTGTGCTGCAGGTTGTCAGGTGCCAACTATGGAGGTTTGTCAATGCCAAACTCTTTGTTTACACAAAAAAAGAAAATAAATAAAGAAATATTTGTGTGAATTTTAACCTGAACCTCTGAAACAATTAAGCAGAGCTGAACAAGTTCATAAAACAAAACCTACTGACATGTCCCCCGCACGGCTTGGCTGCGTGCCCCCATTGATTGACTTGTAGAATGTTACAGGCGTTAAGTTGGTATTTTTCATTAGTTGCGATGAAGTATGAGACTCTGGTACCGTTCCCTCTCTTCAGTTCTGCCTGATTTTTGTGGCTCAAGTTAACCAGTCGTTACAAGAAATCGTTATTTATTTGTGTGCAGGAGAAAAATCAAGGCTACTTCCCAAGTTCTGGTCCTCCCATAATACCTCGATTCCTGTTACCATTCACCTTTTCAGTACATTTTACTGCAGTTTGTCTCAACTGTACAGGAAAGGCCAATCATGTAATAATGCATTTGTAGGCAAGAGGAAAATACCGGCTTTGTTTGCAACAAAAGCGTTTCTTGAATTGCTTCTCACTGTTTTCTTCCCTGCCTGAATCAAATGCAGGTTGTGCGCATGTACCGGTTACCGTGTTCGGTTTTAGCAAAGCCTGTTCTACTGTCCACCTTAAATTTTATTAAGGATAACATGAAACAATGCTGTGGATATAACCCTGAAGGCAACTACATGTGAAGTCATTTATCACCAAAAAAAAAAAAAGTGAGGAATGTTGAAAATAAAGTCAACGTTCATAGTCATATTTTCATTTTTTTAACCTGTAGTGCTAAAGGCATTTTTCTTTGTTCTCTAAGCATTTTCCTTTCTTTTTAGTCTTTATTTATTTGATACCCAAACTGCTCCTGTATCAAAAAACAACTCAAAATGATTTCTCAAAACGTGAGAATTGTGTAAGCTTAAGAATGTAAAGAACCAGCCATGTTCTCATTTTCCCCTCGCCTTCCCCCGCACGGAGATTTTGTTGCTGCCTTGCGATACATCAAAAATAAGCTCCTATGCCAAAGTCTCGTTCTTGTTGTTCATGTGGTTCTGCGTGCAGGAGTCGCTGCTGTACGTGGCTGAGTGTTAATAATGATGATATTCTCCGCGTATGCATAAAACACGTCCTTGCCTTTAGCCTCCCAGATCCTCTCTTAGCTAAATGGAGAACTACATTTGAATCCCCTTCATATATATATATATATATATATATAGTTGCCAAGTGTGTGTATGTAGAGGTAGTGTGGATGGGAATAAATTCAATGGTCAGAGGGGGTGTAATATCGAGTTGAGTGCAGCAGGAGGGGGAAAAAACGTGTAACCTTGTGAAACTGCAGTGATTTGGTTTGAAATACGTGTGCAGAGTAAGCGCGGGCGCTCAGCTGCTTTTCCAAAGCGATGGCTCTTCAGCCGGGCACGGTGTTCGGATGGAGTTTCTGCCGCGGGAGCTCTGGGGCTGGTGGGGAAATTCCGAACCAAAACTTGGTTGTGCAGCTGTGAAGGTGGGATCGCAAACCAGAAAGCAATTGGGATGAAGACTCCAAAGGAGTGGAGTTTAATGACAACAAGCCCTCTCAAGCATTGCTATGCAACTTGCAGCAATGTGCACAATACTATATGTGCTACTGGGCTGCTATATGAGTTGTTCCACTGCTGATGATGCTGTCTACCTGAGAGGAGCTTGGAGCATGAAGGGGTCGGGCTTTTCTCACAAGTAGCAAGTGATAGGACAAGAGGAAACGGCCTCAAGTTGCGCCAGGGGAGGTTGAGGTTGGATCTGGGGAACAATTTCTTCCCCAAAGGTCTGTTGGGCATTGGAACAGGCTGCCCAGGGCAGTGCTGGAGTCACCAGCCCTGGAGGGGTTTAAAAGGCATTTAGACGAGGTTCTCAGGGACATGGGTTAGTGCTAGAGTTGGGTTATGGTTGGACTTGATGATCCTGAGGGTCTCTTCCAACCAAAATGATTCTATGATTATAGAACCGTATTTTCCTGAGCCATCTCCAGCAGAGCCAGCGCAGAACAAACGTTGTGCGACTCCGAGGAGCATCTTGGCTGTGAATCCTTGTGGGAATGGAGCTCGCACACAGGAGACCCTGCGAACCTCTGGAATTGTCTGTGTTCAGGATTCCTCGGTGTGTCTGAAGAGTGCGAGAGCAGTAGCTGAAAAAGTGGTGCCTTATAGAAAGCTGAACCTGACTGTGTTCCAAGTCAAACACAATAAGTGGTAAACCCAATGGAATGTGAAAGAAATTCATACCTTAGTGAACCATAAACAGAATGGCTGATGATAAAATTTAATCAAAATGAAACTTTGCCTTCGGGATTCAGATCCAGTGTCTTTTGATGATTAGCAGGATTATCAAATGTAGATGCTCTGTTGAATACCATAATGTTGTCATGTTGCACTCTATGGAACATCAATGCCAGAAACAATTTAACACCTGCACATAAATCATTTTGCAATTATCTTTTGGGAATTATTTTATCTTAATCTTTTTATTTTGTTCCAAATAAAATTAGAGAGGAACACTGAAAGATGACACTAGGTGAAAGAGAGGAAGGATAGGAGCACTGTCAGGTTATATAAACTAAGCTAAATGTCTGTTTTCCATTATTTCATTTCTAGATTGACATGCAGTTTTGGCTAAGGATTGTAAAACAGAATTGGTTTTTGTGTATGTGCATATAGTTAATTAAATGAAACTTTTAGCAACAGCAATATTGAAAATGTACATTCTGCACCCCTTAGCATTAAGCAGAGGGATATTAAGGGTGGAAAACCTTGAGCCTGTTGATCCTCCTTTCCCTAAAGCAAAACAGCCAGAAGTTACAAAAAACCTCTTCTCTGATCAGGGAGCAGAAAAGAGACGAACTTAATTCTTCCTATCGTTAAGAAGAGCTGGGGGTATAAAACCCTGTGCAATAAGAGCAGGAGAAGCGCCCCGGGTAACCTTTCAAAGTGGTGCTGAGTGAGGCGTTGATGTTAATGGCAACTCTGCGGCTAAATCCCCTACGCAGTCCTTTGAAAGCCTAACCCCTCGTTTGGGAAGGAGAGAATGATGGGCTGGATTTACAAACTCTATAAGATGGAAATAAATTAGTACATTTCAGTGCGCTTTGATTATCTTTTAGTATTTGATCGGCTTTGTTTCAGCAGCGTTTTGGAAGTGAACTCTTGAAACCCTATTGCAAACAACTCTATTTTCTGCTCTTAATAATCACTTTGTAGTAAAACCTACAAGTGTTTTGTAGTCACATTAATGATAAGAAAGCAAACTGGAAAAGCAACGATGTAGATGTCGCTTTACATTAGGCCGAAAGAATGACAAAGGCTGCCACAGCCTTTATCTTGACACTGTTTTTCCAGTTGGCAAAATTTGACCAAGCTTAGAAATTCTCGAAGGTGAAAATAACTACGCAACTCTTGTGCCGTTCAGTGATTGATTTTGTTATTATTTCTTCCTGGAATATTTCCATACAAATGCCTCAGTCTTGTCTGGGAAGAATTAAATATTTCTGCTCATGTAAAAGCCTCAATTGAGACATTTCAGCATGTCTGAACTTTGAAGAAGACATTTTTTTAAAGCGAACGGTAAGAAGAGTTTTGGTGTAAATGTTTGGCAGGCTTGACAATGTTGTGTTTAGAAAACATTCACTTAACGTGTCTCTGTTGGGTCTCTCCAGAGTTCTAGCAAAGCCACACACTGAGCAACGACATTTTAAAAAATGCAGAATAGTTTGTTGGATACATATAATTGATATCAATTTATATAAATACAATTTTCCCCAACATTGGACACTTCTAAGGTTCAGCTGGACAGGGTGCTGGGCCACTTGTCTAGACTGGACTTTTGGCAAGAAAGGTTGGGCTGGATGATGCTTGAGGTCCCTTCCAACCTGGTGTTCTATAATTCTATAATTTTATGAGCAGAAGTTACGCTACGGACTAAACAACAAAAAGATTCTACTGTTTTGGTTTGGTTTCTTAGGTTTTTAAAGTATGTTGAAATTCCGTGTGTGTGAATCTGTCCAGCCCTGTGATGGACGTGGCTGGAACTGTCCGTGTGTCCTCGCTCCCCAGCTCAGGGCTGGGCAGGTTCTGCACTCCTAGTGAGATGCAAAGATTAATGTTTCCATGTGTTCAGACTCGGAGAAGGGATTCAGCGCTGTAGACCAGCTAAAACAGTCAGTTTTAAGGAAGGCCATTGTAGCACCGAGTCAACGTGTTATGGAATGAATGTAGTTTGTTTTTAAGTGACATGATAAGAATGTTGTAATTGCCAGAGCAGCTGAACAGTCAGTGACCAGCCCCTCTTGTCACTTGTCCCCACACCCCTCATGGGAAGGGGATTGAAGCATCTACTGAGCACTTTACCTTAGATCCCTCATGGAAATATTGTACCGCTGAGAACTAAAGATTGGGTGACCTCCTTATATAGAAAATTTAATGTACACCTAATTTACTTACTCTGTGTCTTCACCATATAATACAATGTCTGTGGCATTAAAAAGAGAGGAGAATGTATTAATATAGTTCATAATACTTTGTGGTCAATTTTAGATTTTGAAATGAGTATAACATCGACCTAACAGCTATTAACATAGCTTATGCAAATCTGTGATGAGGGATGGAAATATCATACCACGCTCAGTATAAAGTAAGAACAGAGCAAAGCCTTCAAATTTGAAATGGAGATTAAAGTGAAGAACATGCTCTGTACCCGTGGAATTTCTTCACAGCGTTAGTGCACGAGTTAAGAGGTTGCTCCAAATTTTTCCCACTAGGATTTTGACAATTTCTTAGTTTATTATAAAAATGCCTAGACTGGAGTTCTAGCGTGGGTTTCATTGTCAAGATTTGTTTTCCCCACCATCGTTTACATCTTCACTAAACTTTAGGGCCACTGTAGTACAGAAAAATAGAGCAGTCTAGGGGAGAGGGACCTGGGGGTCCTGGGGACAGCAGGGTGACCATGAGCCAGCACTGGGCCCTTGTGGCCAGGAAGCCAATGGGACCTGGGGTGGGTTAGAAGGGGGTGGTCAGTAGGTCAGAGAGGTTCTCCTGCCCCTCTGCTCTGCCCTGGGGAGACCACACCTGGAATATTGTGTCCAGTTGTGGCCCCTCAGTTCCAGCAGGACAGGGAACTGCTGGAGAGAGTCCAGCGCAGCCACCAAGATGCTGCAGGGAGTGGAGCATCTCCCGTGTGAGGAAAGGCTGAGGGAGCTGGGGCTCTGGAGCTGGACAAGAGGACACTGAGGGGGGACTCATTCCTGGGGATCAATATGGAAAGGGGGAGTGTCAGGAGGATGGAGCCAGGCTCTTCTGGGTGACAACCAGTGACAGGACAAGGGGCAATGGGTGCAAACTGGAACACAGGAGGTTCCACTGAAATGTGAGAAGAAACTTGTTCCCGGTGGGGGTGGCAGAGCCTGGCCCAGGCTGCCCAGGGGGGTTGTGGAGTCTCCTTCTGTGCAGACATTCCAACCCGCCTGGACACCTTCCTGTGTAACCTCATCTGGGTGTTCCTGCTCCATGGGGGGATTGCACTGGATGAGCTTTCCAGGGCCCTTCCAATCCCTGGCATTCTGTGAAAATGGTGGTTTAGGTTTGAAGGATATCTGCCTGACCTCTGGAATATCTTGGAGCAGAACTTGGAGTAGACCTGATTTTAAACGATCAGATGAAACTGGAACATCGGAGGCAGTAGTACATGTTCTCTTAATTTTTTTTGATGAAGGCTTTCTCCCGAGCTCCCAGTTTGCAGAATCGCAGTGTTGATTCCAGTTTCCCCTTGTGAAGGGCTCAGACACTTCACCGCTGCACCCGCTGGAAAGAAATGAAAAGGTGAGGGAAGAGAAAAAGAATAGAAAATAATCTCCTCTTCATAACAGAGGAAAATTTTAGAATGTAAAGCCAATTCTGAAAATGTTGATCTAATTGCTTGTCTGAAAAGTGGTCATCACAGAAAACCGATTCATGAGATGTTCTATAAGTGCTCACGTAGTCTCCCAGGTAGCCATTGGATGAGGTGTTTGGGTTTTTTAGGTTGGGATGAGGTTTTTTGGTCTGTTATTAGAACAAAGTAAATTACACAGAAAAAAACAGGTACAATTGTGGCTATCCTGTTTCTGGTTTTATGCAGTTCTTGAAAGATGTTCTAGTCAAGAAATGTGTAAGTTAGTTACCAGGACTCCAGACAAATAAGCATTTTTCTCTGGTTTGGGCTAGTATGTGCCTGTTTTACTGCTTCATTAGTTTTCCCAATTAAATAGCAGACAAACTCGTACTGAAATAACATTATGAAACAATGAAGAAAAATTTCGGCTAGTGAAGCTGGAAGGTTTCAGCAGTAGTTAGACCCTGTTTCCAGTTTAAGAGTGTTTGGATCAGAGAGGTGAAGGAGTAGCGGTAGCAACTCCTTAAGTACTCAGTGAAGTTTCAGATGCCTTGAGTTTTGTTGGAAATGATACAATGTCACTTTAAAGCCTTTCATGGAGCTGATTTTCCCATAGCTGGTGATCTTTTGTTGAAAATGGCAGATAGTTGGGGGCTACCATTTGGGAGGTTGTTGTTGAAGCTGGGTGTTTCAGTGTGCTTCTAATTGCAGTGGTAATTCTGACATAAGTATCAAAGTTGAGAGTTGGGGAAAGTTTCTCAGCATTTGTTTAGATTTAATTGACTTTAATATATAAGAAGTTATTTTATACTTGGAAATGAAGGCATAGGAATATCACTCAGCATCATTCTTGGAAGTGACTGTTGCTGGAACGAGAAGTCACCTACCAAAAGAGCAGAGCGCTCTGTGCCTGCACTTTGGTGTGATCCCCAATGTGTGTTTGTGTGTTGTGCTTGGATTCAGCAGCTGTTGTGGTTCAGGCTCAGGTTTATGAACCCAACAGTCGGTTCTCAGTCTGCGTTCTGCACCGCGGCTAAAGGCTGTGGGCTCCTCTTGACATACCAGCCCTGCAGAGCCGCGTCCTCGGGCAGTGCTGGAGAGTGTTTGTCCTGATTTAGCAGGTATGTGAGGCAGCAGCCGAGTGGTGAAGGGCTCTCCAGAGCTCGAGTGTTGTACAGAGGAGATGGAGTGACCTCGCTTTGTGGTTCACCAGGACACACAATCCCAGAATGTGAGGGCTTGGAAGGGCCCTGGAAAGCTCATCCAGTGCAATCCCCCCATGGAGCAGGAACACCCAGATGAGGTTACACAGGAAGGTGTCCAGGCGGGTTGGAATGTCTGCACAGAAGGAGACTCCACAACCCCCCTGGGCAGCCTGGGCCAGGCTCTGCCACCCTCACCAGGAACAAGTTTCTTCTCCTATTCAAGTGGAACCTCCTGTGTTCTCTGGGAATTGCATGCGCTTCAGCCCTGCCTAAGATGTATGTTAGACTGCAAGACTGCTTTCAATATATTTGAAATGCAATTAGAATTTTCTCTAATTGTTATAATTTCTATGCCAAGACTTGTCTGCAGTGTTGCAGTGGCTGCTTCGTAAATGACTTTCAGCTCTTTCCATTAAATCCTTTGCATTTTACCACTTTCCCTAATATTTTCTCATTACCTGTTTGAGACAGCACATCCTTAACTTTCCACCTAGTAAAAATAAATAAATAAATAAATAAATTTAAACTGTCTGTTAATTACTTGCAGGGTAGCTCTCATCTTTCAGTGGAACCTCCTGTGTTCCAGTTTGCACCCATTGCCCCTTGTCCTGTCACTGGTTGTCACCCAGAAGAGCCTGGCTCCATCCTCCTGACACTCCCCCTTTCCATATTGATCCCCAGGAATGAGTCCCCCCTCAGTCTCCTCTTGTCCAGCTCCAGAGCCCCAGCTCCCTCAGCCTTTCCTCACACGGGAGATGCTCCACTCCCTCCAGCATCTTGGTGGCTGCGCTGGACTCTCTCCAGCAGTTCCCTGTCCTGCTGGAACTGAGGGGCCACAACTGGACACAAGATTCCAGGTGTGGTCTCCCCAGGGTAGAGCAGAGGGGCAGGAGAACCTCTCTGACCTACTGACCACCCCCTTCTAACCCACCCCAGGTACCATTGGCTTCCTGGCCACAAGGGCCCAGTGCTGGCTCACGGTCACCCTGCTGTCCCCAGGACATCATGACAGACACAGAGCTGCCTTTGCAGACTTCCTAGAAAACCCATTGGGGACCTACCAGACTTGGTTTTTTTGGCTGGTACCTGCCCCCCGAGACAACTGTCCAAGGTCTGCCCTACTTTGTTATAGGACAGTACCTTTTGTCAGCTCCTCCAGCCCAAGATTTTTGCTGAGAATGTAGAAGGGGAAGGGAAAAGTTCATGTAAAATATTCACTGCCTGAACTGAAAGCTTTAAAACTACTAATGATCCTCTCCCTGTGCTCTCTGGTGTCTAAGAAAAGTTATATCAGTGTGTGCACAGGCCAGGGAAAGTAGCCATAAAATATTGCTATCTGTGCTTTGGTTTTCTCCTGTGTGTTTTGCTTCAGGCAAGTGGGTACATTAAGAGAACCGCAGAAAGTTATACGTAGTAGATAGGATACATTAGGTTCTCGAATGATTAGCACTAAAGACTTTTTAAAGTGTTAGTTTTCAACTTAAGGAAAAGTTTAAGTAAACTGCATGTGAAATATCCCCATGTTTATTCCAGGCTGAAGTGTAAAAACGCACATCTTGAGAAAGAAAGCTCAACTGAACTGCTTTCGTTTATCATATCTGTATAAGTGTATCACCTTTCATTCTTTCTTTCTCTTTTCCTAGGAGAAAACAGAAGGAAAAGCCTTGATTGCAGGTTAAGTTAAATATCGTGTATCCTCTAACTGTTGCGCCAAATTGTTTCTTATGTACTTATTGCATTTACTTTGAATCCGAAGCCTGGAGGTTTAACTTTGGATGCCTTGAAATGAAAGTACGCTTTGGTGATGAAGAAGGCATTTGCCTTCGGGTTGGGAAAAACTTAAACTAACATCATCTCGGCATGATTAGAGCTGGTGTGTACTGCTGACCCAGGGGCATGCGTCAACAGGCACGAGTCGGCAGAGACAATCACTTCATTCACTTGCTTTGGAGAATGCAGTTATAAAAAGGTGAAAATCCCTCTAACAAGAATAATAAAGGTCATAATTATTAAGAAATCAAAGGATAAAAATATTTGGGAGTGTCGTTACAGTGCTTGCAGTACTCAGCGTCTGAGGTGTGTGCAATGACATGAAAAGAAATTGTTTTAATCAATACAAAATTAAAGGTCAGTCTTAGGAGTGAGACTCAGTTTAAGGGATTTATACCATGCTTACAGACTTGCAGAGTTTGCATTTCAATTAACCAGTATGTCTGAAGAATCAGGCTTTTAAACTGCAGAATCTAAATCCTTGTACCAAAGATGAAAAGCGGTCAGTTCAGCCTGTTTAGCTTTTCAAGAAGGGACCAGCTTTCTGTCTGGTGGCTGTGCTCACACTTTCTGGCCCTCTCCCTAGCCAGGCTAATGAGCCAAAGTAACAACTCTGTGTTATGTCCACAGTAGAATCGAATCGTTGGCATAATTTCTAGGCCCAATTCTGTATACGTAGTACATGCCTATGTATTGCCCTCCTTCTTTTTCTGTTCCTTCCCCTTTCTTTCCTTCCCAGCAGTTTCTAGCAAGCCTCAAAACAGTTGGAGGTGGATGGTGATGCATCTCTTCCCTATCAACAGGGTGAAGGTGACTTCTTGGTTTTCAAACACCTCATGTGCCGCTACGCAGAGCAGTGAGCCCTCAGAAACACCTCACTTAATTCCTAAACCTACACCGATTTTCGTGTGGTTGGTTGCTGTAGGTGTATCTTTAGCGTCTTTCTTATATGAGGAGACACTGAGAGAGCTGGGGCTGTTGAGCTGGAGAAGAGAAGCTGAGAGGGATCTGATCAATGGGATCAATAGATCAGGGTGGGTGTCAGAGGATGGACCAGACTCTGTTCAGTGGTGCCCAACGCCAGGGTGAGGGGCAACGGGCACAGACTGAAACACAGGAGGGTCCACGTGAACATGAGGAGAAACTTGTTTGCTGGGAGGTGCCAGAGCCTGGCCCAGGCTGCCCAGAGCGGGTGTGGAGTCTCCTTCTCTGAGACATTCAAACCCCCTGGACCCACCTGTGTGATCTGCTCTGTGACCCTGCGTGAGCAGGGCTGGGCTGGGGATCTACAGAGCTCCTGCAACCCAGCCAGCCTGGGATTCTGTGATTCTGCATCTTGGCGTATTTCCTTTTTGTGTGCATAAGACGTGTGTAGATCCCCATCATGAAGGGCATGATGTGATCTGAAATCCTTAAGTCTTTACATCAAATGCTCTTAAAGTGTGTTTTGGGATTGAAAAGTGCTATTTGGAAATAATGCAATTTTCACTGGTACAACTAAGGAATGACTGCATGTTCCATGCGTAAATGCACTAACAGATCTGCATAATGCCTTCAACACACATCTGGTTTTATGCTCAGTGATTAGGAATTATCTTGTATTTTTAGGTGCCTCTATGAATTAGAACATGCAGTTTATAACTTATAAAACTTACTTGAATGCAGTTTAAAGATGTCTTATCAACAACTTTACAATTAAGAAAACATACCACTCATTTGTTCTGCTGGTTAAATATTCAGTAGTTGGTCTATCTACCAGAAGAATACTGGGGATTTTTTATTTTTAATTCAATGGCACACATCTGTACCTTCCAACAAATTGGAATAGACCAACCTTCAAGTACCTTGGTGAAAAGCCAGTAAAGATGATAGTCCTGTGCATTTTATTGTAAAATAAATGCTTCTGGTTTGCTCCTTGTGTGTGAAAAATGGGCAGTGAAACTGTAACAGAGGCATCCTGAATAGTGAAGGAATGACGGCTTGGCAGAAAACTTCTCAAGATGCAACAGATGAGAATAATAGTACTGATCCTTTCTAATCCAGACTGAAAATGTGCAGAGGGAGGTTTGAGCGACCGCGGTGCAGAGGCGTCTCGGTGGAGAACTCGCCAGCTCCCAACGCCGAGTGTCCCTTTGCTGTCCCTGTCTGTCTGTGGGGATCTCCAGAGACCTCGCCAAACGCCTTGTCAAAGAGGGAAAAAGAAATACCAATGAGATGCTCTACAAATATTTCCTGGGGTAAAGCTAGAGTACACATTCACACTTCTGAATTGCCCAGTTAGTGTTTACAAAGGCAAAAGTGAGCTGAAGTTAATTAGTAGTAATTTAACATGAGTTCAAACTCAAGCCTAGCAATACAAGTGGTGAAAAGGGAATAATTCTTGGGTGTTCCGTGAGGAAGTTTGTTAGCGAAGGAGAAGGATGCTGAAGGTTGATCTCTGTAGATGGAATATCTCACTGCAGCAAATAATGCTCGCTTCAGAGGAAATCGCAGCAGTAGCTGTGCAGTCCCCCAGTAACTGGTAGTCTTGGGGTTAATTTCCATGGGAAATACACTTATATATTATAACAAGGACAATTTTATCATAAAAATCTCCCTCATTTGTCTTTGTCTTGTAAGGCAGTTGGCCTTGGCATCCCCTGCGCTGAGCTCCACAAGTGTTGCTTGTTCCCTAGGAAGCTGTGGGTGCATCTCCCCACACAGCAGAGCTGTCTGGGTGTCCGCTGGCTTCTCACCTGCCTGGGCCTCAGCCATGCACACTTCCGGGGTTTGTAGTTTCTCAAGCCAGATTTTTGCCCTCTGTTTTCACAGAATCCCAGAATGTCAGGGGTTGGAAGGGCCCTGGAAAGCTCATCCAGTGCAATCCCCCCATGGAGCAGGAACACCCAGATGAGGTTACACAGGAAGGTGTCCAGGCGGGTTGGAATGTCTGCACAGAAGGAGACTCCACAACCCCCCTGGGCAGCCTGGGCCAGGCTCTGCCACCCTCACCAGGAACAAGTTTCTTCTCAAATTTAAATGAAACTTCCTGTGTTCCAGTTTGCACCCATTGCCCCTTGTCCTGTCACTGGTTGTCACCCAGAAGAGCCTGGCTCCATCCTCCTGACACTCCCCCTTTCCATATTGATCCCCAGGAATGAGTCCCCCCTCAGTGTCCTCTTGTCCAGCTCCAGAGCCCCAGCTCCCTCAGCCTTTCCTCACACGGGAGATGCTCCACTCCCTGCAGCATCTTGGTGGCTGCGCTGGACTCTCTCCAGCAGTTCCCTGTCCTGCTGGAACTGAGGGGCCACAACTGGACACAATATTCCAGGTGTGGTCTCCCCAGGGCAGAGCAGAGGGGCAGGAGAACCTCTCTGACCTACTGACCACCCCCTTCTAACCCACCCCAGGTACTATTGGCTTCCTGGCCACAAGGGCACAGTGTTTTGAGGTTCTGTCCTTTGGAATTCATCCCCACCCCGGACAGACCTGTCTTTTAGGCTCCGTTCTCCATAAGGGGCTGTGAGGCCCTGTCGTGAACCAGGAATGGTTTGATTTTCTCTGCATTTTGTAGGAGAATATGATGAGGACAGCAGCTCCATAAGACCACGCTTCCCTGGGCACCCTGACTGATACTGCTCGTCTCACCGTCACTGCGGGTACCTCATTCTGCAGATGTAGAAGACAGTGATTTTCTTGCAGATTGCTCACATTAAATAGTTGTCTTTCAAAGACGCCTAACCTCTTCCATCTGGGAGGCAATTTCAGATAAACCAGCGCTCCTCACCAAACCCCGGCGTGTTTTGGCTCCTTCCCTGCAGATCATCTCCCTGGCCGGCGGCGCCATGTCCGCTCTCTGCTATGGGCAGTTGTCTCTGTTTTGGTCGGATATGTTTAGTTCTTGCTTTCCCCAGCTGAAGGGAACCTTTGAGGAGAAGTGTGTACAACTAGCCCTGGCTAAGCATATAAAAATATGCTTCTGCTTTGCATTCGCTGGGGCTGTCAATGAGTGACCTGCATCAAAAGCAGCTTATAGTACCTTTATTGGAGCAGATCAAATGGGTGTTTTCTTCTGCTAGACAGAATGAACTGATGCACAGCTTTCTCTTTCAGAACGTTCTTACTTTTATAACTTATCCAAGAGTCTTTAAAGTGCCCCTGATTATTTTGCCTTCAGCTTGGTGTCACGGGGAGCTCCTTCACCCAGGAGTTGTTTTTGGTGCCACGTGCTGGAGCAGAACCCTGTGGCACAGGCCCCCCTGCTGCGGGGCCGCATTCGCTGGACATAACATTGGCGCGCGGCATGGAAATAATGGCAGTGATCTGTAAGATCTGGGTTGGAAATAAACCCATAAATTTGGAAGCTTTCTATTACCTTTAACTAGTAAAAGTGCGTCATGCAGAACATGAGGTATAAATCCTGTTGCTATACAATAGCGTCTTATGTGTTTCTCCAGGGTTTTTATTTGTGCACTGGGAAGATTAATGGCGTATCTCTGTGTCTGTGTCTCTGTGAGGGTTGGGAACCATAAATGAGCTGGAGAAATAGCAAGCAGGGTTGTGGAGAGAAGGTGGGTTTTGGTGGCCTCTACTCGGATAGCCCAGTGTGCTCATACAGGGGAACGTCACTGATTTTTCTGCCAATCTTTGATGCGGTAAATGTTTCTTGTCATGGAGAAAATTATACTCTGCCCCCATCTTAGCCAAATACAAGAATTTGCCAGCAGGTGGCATGCAAAGGGTGCTGTTGCTGATGGCTTTTTGCTTTGGTGGGGTTTTGCCTTACAAGTAAAATAAAATAGAAACAGGAGCTTAAAAGATGGTGAAGTGAGAAATGCCCTCTTTGCTGGAAGACTGGTGATCACTGCTTCGCCGGCAATAAGAAAAACAGGCCTGCCTTCCTTCTCCCTCCAAAGCAGCGTTACAAAGCGTTTTGCCATTTTGGGTGCCTCTCTGGAGCCCGTGTCCGTCTGTCCGTGAGTCCCGTCCCCGCTCGGGCTGTTGGCGGCAGCGCTGGCGAGAGTGACACGGAATACAAGGCACTTTGTTTTGTGGTGCCATTCCGAATTTTCCTGTGACAACAGGTCAGCAGGCTGGCCCGCTGCCATTGGGAAACCACATTGCGGTGAAAGAAATACTATTTTTTGTTTGTGGCCTTATTGCAAACGTCTGGGTTTAAGAAACTTCTGCTTCTCCCACATTAGCGCTCTAGACAAATCTTGAACCACCTTTGTGGCAAGGCCTAACAAACGCTGTCACTTTGACCTAATCCACTTTTCTGCACAGCTGTGCTAAAGTCACCTTTAGTTTTATCACATTTTAATGCAAACAAGGCCGGAAGGCTGCTTGTTTGGACTGAAGAAGCTGTGACAATTCATCTGAATGGGAACTTCAGTAACTGGGAAGAAAAATGTGACAGGGAGCTTTATCACTGCATTGTACACAACAATCTGAAAATTATTGCTTCTTTCGGGGCCTATTCTCTTCCTGAGGCCGAGCACAGCCTATGCTAAGCAGCTAGACAGAACTCTGAATAGTTTGCCAGGCCTAAAGACAGATTTTAATTCTATTGTTTGTGGGTATCCCTGACTTTCCTAAGAGGATTCAAAGACAGGCTGCACAACAAGGCGGCTGACATAAGACTTTGGCCAATCTTTACAATTCAAATAGCAAAGGCGCCTTTCCTCACTGCTCCGAAATTGGTCAAACTCCAGCGATGTTTGCTTTCAAAATTTGTCAGGTTCGTTCGAAACGAAATGAACTCGCACAACATGCTTTGTTAAGCCTTTGAAAAACAGTTTGCTTAACCACTGATTTCCTGTAACGGTGCGAAGAAAGCAGGGAGGAAAGATCTTTTTAAAACTTTAAATTGCCATAGTCAGAGGAGCTTTTCAGAAATTATATATGTAAACATTAACCAAATATGGGCAAATATTTATATAGGCATAGGTCATGTTTGTGCTAATTTTTTTTTACACTTCAAGTAAATTCCAAGTGAAACTGGACAAGTACTTAAATGTTTAAAAGCTTTATCACAGACTTCGATAAAGCTATTACAAACTGAATATTCAAAGTATTTGCAGAACAGCATTGAATGAATCCTTCTTGAGGGTACAGAGTAAAACGCAGGTACTGGGAAATAAGGGATTTGATCTCCTAGGAGACAGCAAACTGGAGTGAACTGGGATCGCGGTCGCTGAGCTGCAAATGCAACCAGTGCCGCTCCAGGAGCTGCCGGGCCCGCCTGTCCTGCTGCAAAGTGTCCCAATGAAACTGCTCGGGAGCTGCACATCTTCAGCTCCTGCTGTGAAATGGTCTGTAGAGATATTAACGCATCGCTTTGGCACAGATATTAGCAATATAATTGAACTTAGCTGATGCTAACTCCTGGCAGATGGAAACACATTGGGGATGCTTTATAACAGTGTGGAGAAATACCTGTAGCTGAGCCGTGCCTCCCTCTTAATGCAAGCACATGCCAGTGGACAGGAGGTCAAGGACCAAAATGTCCCTTGTCCCCATGACAGCTCAGCACTTGCTGAGGAAAAAATGACTGGAAGGTAAGATTTGCGCAGGCTTTTCTCTCCTCCCTCCCACCCCTGTTCCTACCATTGCAAACCGTGGTGAATAGTGGCAGCACCAGAAATCAGAAGTAATCTGGGCAGTTCTGCTGTCATACAGAAAGGGTGGCATCTCTTTTTTGTGACCGTGTCTGCTGGAAAATAAAGAGCTGTCAGATTCTGTCACTTTTCTTTAAAGATAATCCGTAGATTATGCCGCGGCTGTCAAATATCTCAATGTGAAAAGGTGACTTATTGCTTTTTTTAAGGGAATATGTATTTTGAACTTTTGTGGTCTAGAAGAACAGCAACACTATACAGCAGCATGATTGTCCCACGTGTTTGCAGAAGTCAGGTACTTTTTGGGATGTGCAAGTGACCGTGGGCTGGTCCTGGAGCCTGGGATCTCACAGAAAGCTCCTGCCAGAGGGAAAATCACAGGATCCCAGAATGTCAGGGATTGGAAGGGCCCTGGAAAGCTCATCCAGTGCAATCCCCCCATGGAGCAGGAACACCCAGATGAGGTTACACAGGAAGGTGTCCAGGCGGGTTGGAATGTCTGCACAGAAGGAGACTCCACAACCCCCCTGGGCAGCCTGGGCCAGGCTCTGCCACCCTCACCCCGAACAAGTTTCTTCTCCTATTCAAGTGGAACCTCCTGTGTTCTCTGGGAATTGCATGCGCTTCAGCCCTGCCTAAGATGTATGTTAAACTGCAAGACTGCTTTCAATATATTTGAAATGCAATTAGAATTTTCTCTAATTGTTATAATTTCTATGCCAAGACTTGTCTGCAGTGTTGCAGTGGCTGCTTCGTAAATGCCTTTCAGCTCTTTCCATTAGATCCTTTGCATCTTACCACTTTCCCTAATACTTTCTCATCACCTGTTTGAGACAGCACACCCTTAACTTTCCACCTAGTAATAAATAAATAAATAAATAAATAAATAAAATTAAACTGTCTATGAATTACTTGCAGGGTAGCTCTCAGGTGTTTATGAAGTGTAGAAATTGAAGTCTGGGAACCTACAGATCTCCTTATGCAGGGATTTCAGGTTGTTCTCACCTTTGCACTGCCATCCATTTATAACCAGGCACTTTCCAGGGAAGGAAAAGCAAATGATCTTTCTCCTCCCCGTTCCATCCCTGCCTCGTGCGGACAGTAACGATGCTGCGTGAGTTGGTAAATTCCGAAGCTTCGGTCTGCTCCTGTACTCAGCGAGACTCTAATGGATCTGGTTATACCCACAAGAGCTCTACGCTCAAACCACTGTCCCGGGCTCCAGCGCAAGATAATTAACCACAAAGTGAGTTATATGTCCCAGGCTGCGAACGTAATGAAAATGAAGGTCAGTTGCTCTGGTGGAGGAGACCAGGAGGAGTCCGCATTGGGCTCCCCACTCTCTTTAAGATGGCAGTTTTTAATAGTTAGTAAAACTACCTCTTTACAAAATAGATTTTTATGTCTGTTGACTTATTACAAAGTAATGAGTGGTCTTCATGCTAACTTTTAATTTACTATTTTACTTCAGATTATTTATAACCCACTGGAGCTAGACTGCAGAAAAAGGAAGAATAAAATTCTTCCAATTCATTAGTATATAATATACCAGCAATTTGAACTTATCCCCGGGATTCTAGGGATGTAGAGGGAATTTCTGACAAATCTCAGTGGTTTACAGGAATGAGTTTGGAGAACTAGATCTGTGGGCAGTGCCAGAGCTGCTGTTGAAGGTCTTTCTTTGATGTCTTGTAGGTAAGGCCTGGGGGTTTTGGCCAAAACCAGAAGGATAACAGAAGTTGCATCCAATGAAATTTGAGATTTGAGGCAGATCAGATAAGAGAAATATCTGTATATGTTGTATCAACAAGAAAATTCCATTTAATTAGAGATCATGATCTTTTCATTTGTATTTTGTTAGGGCTTATGTTTTAGATTTCATTGCATTAATACTATCAAAGGGAAAAAAATCGCCACTGTCTACATAGTTACAACCTAATACATACGAACATGTTATTTTTCAAATTGCTTGTCGGTCATGATATTCCTGAAGATGAGCAATGGGCTCTGCAACTCCCACTGGAATACCAGAAGCAACGATCTTGCTTGGGGTCAGGCAAAATTAATCTTCTGTTTAGAGGCTGAAATACCCTCGGTCCTGTGCTCTGTGCAGCTCCAAATGAATGACCTGGAAATTCGTCTTCGGAGGGCGAGAGGAGACAGCAGACAGCGCCTTACAAACAAACCAGCAAAGGCAGGAGGACGGGCGGCTCGCAGGGTTGTAGCAACTCTGCTGCTTCAACTATTTCATCATCCTGCTTGTTGGGACTGAGGGTGGCTGAGAGCTTGTTCGTTTTCTGCGAAGCTCTCAGGGTGCCCTTGTGTCGGTTCTGTGCTGGGTGATGTGTGAAACTCGGGCAAAATATGCTTTCCTGATATACAGGCAGTATTGTGACACAGCACATGTCTCTGCATACTATCAGATGCCTAAGATGTGCCCCGATTGAATAATCTTTATGCTCTCTCCCTTGTCATAGATCTTCCCTCCAGCAGATTAAAATGAGGTCTGTCTTAGCTACTTTGGCTGTGGCTGGAGAGGAGCATGGAAAAGAATTAGCAGTTTTTGTCCACCTCTCTTCAGAAGCTGCGGTTGCAAGGGAAACCTCTCAGATGAACAGCAGAGCTTGGCCTGCTTGACACCGCTCCCAATCCAAGAGGCTTCTTATCTGAAACACATGATTTAAAGGAATTATTGCTTGGACAGGTCAATAAAAGCACATTGCGATAGCCCTGCTTGCTAGGAGAAGCCGTCAGGTATTTTCCCTTGTCTGCTGTGGCCACCAGTGTGTGACCGTCCCTGGGTTTGTACGTCACGCTGGGTGGGGAGCTCTGCCAACCACGACGCTTGTGCTGCTCCGCTCTGTGACCTCGTGTGTTTAGAAAAATGAGGCTGTTTGCTGCGTTGTAATGTACATTAAAGCCTTTGCTGCGTTGTAATGTACATTAAAGCCTGTTGGCTTATTCTATGGAGTTTTATTGTATTTTACAGCATATAAGCAGGTGGAAGCAGATGCCTTAGTCGGCTTTCCCTTCAGCTGTGGTTCAGTTTGGGGCCACTGTGCTGGTCTGTCAGCCAGAGGATCCCATCCTACATGAAACATTCTCTACATGTGCAATAGATTGTTCCCTGGAGAGTGAGAAATTACACTCGGTAGCTGTTGCATTGTAGGATGTTCTTTGCTCATCTCCCACAAAACTGCAAAGTTCAGGAAAATAAGGAATATTTTGGATAGAAATGAAACAGTGACTGTACATCTTGCCTTCTCTCCATATTTGACTTTTACAGATGTAATTGTGGATCATGGACATTATTAGTGACAAATGCGGCCCTGGGCCCAGCCCTGGCAGGTGATGAAATGCTGATCAAGGGGGGCTTTGGAAACACCTTTGCAGAATATTTGAGGAACCAGACATGAACTCTTTACTGAATTGGCCAGGGGTTCTTGTGGGAAGCTTTCTGTTGATGAACTCTGTTCTGATACTATTATGTACTCACTTACTTCAACTCTTTATGCTTCTGTTGAAAATAAGTAGCATGTTTTCCCCATAATTTGGAAATTCAGTTCTATCTAGTGTATCTTATTCTTCTATCATTGATTCATAGCCTGGAATCCACGGACAAAAAAATTTCCATTCAATAAATGGTATAATTTAATTATCACCCAAAAAAAAACCAGACCTATCCCAAAAATGATAGCTAGATGCAATCACAGAGGGACAAATACAAACATCCACACTGTTTTCTTTTGCTTAATTTGCTTAATACTCTTTAGTGTGGCTAAATCTTCTTACTTTTAGTTGGACACACTAACCCATGGCTGAATACAATATGGTGTACTGACAGCGTTAGCTTTTAAAACCTCGTGTTTAGTGGTTTAAGAAGCATTTTATTAGATATATGACAGTGCGATCTTGGAAGGTGCTCATCTGTTCTTCAATTATCTGTTAAAGTTTTTAAAGTAGGGTTGAGATACATATGCTTCCTTTAAAGTTTAAAAACAATGGCATGCCTGAGACTTTTCTGAAGAGAAATTGAAGCTTTTAATGGATAACGTAAAAATTAATTTGAAATTTCAAATGAAATTGTGTTTCAGTGTTTACATCATGTCATTAAACTATGTTTTCTCCACGTCCTGAGTAATTGGAATGAAGCTGTTTTGCTCAAGGTCTTCACAATGGGAGCCGTATTGTACCTGTTGTCTCCGTTACAACAAGCGATTAGATTTGCATGTCAAGTGAAAGATAATTTTAGAGTTATTTCTTTTCTATATAAAATACAGAAAAAAAATGGAAAATTAGGCTGGTAAAGCCTAGTAAATGGGGCATGAAGAACTGGATGATCTTCATCTCTCTTGGCCTTTGTGGGCTGGGTTGCTGCAGCTCCGCTGTCTGCACCAAGAGGGCAAGTGAAACGTGTTGTATTAACCTGTTCTTGCTTTGCTTTGGTCGTTTTATTCTTAGCTTTGGAAAGCTCAGAGTGAAGCAGCGTCTGAGGTCTCGTTGGAGAGTTGTCGGAGGGGTTTTTCCCTGCGGATCCGTCTGTCTCTGCGCCACACACTTGTGTGGTAGTTGCACGGTGTAACCGGAGATTAATATTCTGGAAACCACAATTTATGATAGCTGCGATCGCACAAGTATCAGCTGACGGTACTGTGTCACGTTTTATTTCAAAGAAGTAGCGGTAACAATGGCTTATAGTAATAACAGTAATGCTGCTTCCCCCGGGGACAGGCAGAGAATGCTATCTTGCCACATGATCTCATTTCTTTTAAGCTTTGCACTAACCGCTGACATATCGCATAAATGCCTCCTTTATTACCTGCCAGTGATTGTCTTCTGTGTTGGGAACGGCCCCCGGAACCCACGTCCACATGCCAGCAAAGTGCTTCGCTTACCCCATGTGAATTTGTCTCTGTCTGGCGCTCCGGGAGGCCCCTCGATACACCTGAGCATCCCGACGAACTCGGGGAGCCCAAATTACAGGGGCTGTGAAAGGCCTTTGTTCAGGTGCCTCGGCGCAGCGGGGACTGGGAGCTGGCACAACCCAGGGCTGTGTTTCTCTATTTGCCAAGTAAGTAATTTGCCATTTTAGTGAGGGGTTGGGCTTTTTTTAAGTCGTGTCCAGCTAGTAATGTAGCCTGGCCACACATCTCCGCAAGGATTCTGGTTCTTATCTTTTCAGTTGCTTTTAAACAAAAGCAGCATTCAGTCACATCACTTCCCTTATCAGCTTGCTAGCAGATAAAATAGTTATTTTTCAAATTGCCTCTCTCTTTCCAGTTCTAAATAGACCTATATAGATACTTTTCATTCATTTTAGTCTGTAGATACTTGTTTCACATAAACAAGAATGCACATTCTATTTTATACAACTATTCACTCAAACTCCATCTCCATTTGATCAAAGCACATTCTCTTTCATTATATTCTGCTTGAATCTGTTCTGTCCAGCTCTGCTTAAACTAAACGCAGGGGAGAAAGTAGCGTATGAGCCAGTTTGACCCATTTTCCCCGGCGGTGAATGCCCGTCTACAACACACGCACCTACTCAGACTAGTATGTCACTGCTGGAGTTGGCAGATGGTACCTTTTACCTTCGTTTTCCTTTATTTTTCCGCTATTTTGAAAAAGCTGCTCATTTTTAGGGACTCTGAGTATAGCAAAGGACTGAGCTCTTCCATGCATTTGCGCTTTGCAGATAAATATGTTGATGGATGGTAATAAACACAGCAATGGCAATAGCAAACACGAGATGGACACGTCCTTCTCCCCGTTCCTTCTCTTCCAGCCAAGCAAGCCGATGTCAAAATATTCTGTTAGCTGGAGCTCCACTGTCTTTTCTCCAGTCTGTAATTCCCCATGAGCTATCTGGATGGCAAACTGAGCAAGTTAAACAGCGCGGTGCCACTAAAAGGATAAATTATCCCGATGCTACTTTTTAACATTTTGGGATAAAGCTTTCAAGGACTTATTTTTCCCTCAACATTACACCCGTTGTAACTCTCTCTGTATAATCTCTTCCTGCTGAAATTAAGACCAAAGATGCACTTGTATGCTGTAGTTTCAACTGCATAAATATCTGCTTCGCTTCTGTTGCCGCTGCTCAAGCTGTCTAAACAACGGCTGTGAAGGATGGTAACAACTAACATGGAATAGCCCTGGGAAAGTATAATAATGCAAACTTAGGATGGGGGCGAGGGAAATTGTCTTATTTTCTTTTCTTCAGAAACATGAACTGACTTCCCACATTTGTTTGCTTTAGTTTGCTGATTTGCCAGGTGCACGGATCCAGTAGGCCAGGGCGCACCCAAGACATTTGCCTGGATGGTTTTCTTTCCTTTTACATTGCTCTTCAGATCCTGTTGCATAAATTAACACGTCATTTTCCCACATTTGGTAATACAGAGTTAGCGGTTAAACACGGTTTCATTCTCTTTTGCGCTTGTGTTGAATCAACAGTGTTCAGTGTTGGGTCGGAAGCGGGTCTCAAATTTGATGAGTTTCATCAGTTGCTGCATATTCATGTTCTGTTGTGTGTGAAATGATCTCTGTTTGCTAACAACTGTGACGGCAGAGAGTTCTTAAGTCTGCAGTTTGTACTCTGGTTGGGTAGTTGTATAAGCTTTTAAATAAAATGTTTGCATGCTCTTAACAAATCTCAGCTGTGCGCTGCCCAACCAGTCAGCTTTTTCATTCGGTCCAAGTACTGCAAAGAGTAAATACCACAAACTATCCCTGCAGTGTGGGAATTGTTCTGTCCTTCAATCTGTGCAGAAATAGAGATGAACATAAATAATGAAGAATGGTACTTCCAAAACCAGCGTCAGCAGGGCCGGCTGTCACAGGCAGGTTTTGCTTCAGTGAGTTCAGAGAGGAGCCGAAAGCCGGGACTTCCAACTGCTTTTGGAAAAGAAACTGAAGCTCTCTCTGATTTATCTGAAATCCTGTTAATTTGCACTCTGAAGTGCAAATAGCTGATTTTTACGCGGCTGGCTTTTATTGTTTCAGCCCTTAGCGGTACTTCGCATTGATAAATACTGTGAGCTGATGTAAGTGTTGTCAGCATTGAAAGCGAGGGCAGCGCGGTCCCGTAGCAGAGGCCGCGTCCCTTCCCCGGAGCCTTCGCTGGCCGCGCAGCGCGGGACCAAGAGCTGCAAGATCGGTGCCTTTAGCTTTCAAACGAATTTTCATTCAGCAGTGGCTAAAGCTGGTGGACAGACGGCTTCAAAAAGCCCTTGAACTAATACGTGTTGCCAGCCCTACATCCTCTCTTCTGTTAAACGTTTCATTCATTATGCAGTTTGAAGACACGGTGAGAGCCAGCTCTTTTGCCAGTGTCGCCCCTGCGCGGAGCTCCCCCTCCGTTCCAAAGAGCTGTCAAGAGGCATTTTTCTTCGAAAGGGGCAGCAATCTGAGTCTTGCCACAATCGGCCTCTGAAGAGGAAGGGCCTTGAGTTCAGCTGGAGCTGGATTTAAAAACAAGAAGAAATAAGAGGAGAGAAAACCTCCGAGAGTGTTTCCCTCAAACAGCTGCGTTAGACGGGGTGAGTTGTACAGACTTTCAGACCCAGCTCAGTGTGCGCAAAGCGAGCGCCTCAGGTGCTGCGCGTGTTACCAGCCAACGAGGGAAAAGAGACATGAAAATAACACTGCAGCTTTTCCATCCTACCAGAGCTTCTTAATGGCTTTGAGTAATTAGAGGCTGCAGAGCAAAAGTGGCTGTTTTTCATTGCAAGTCCCATTTTAATTCAGCTCCAACTCACCTGTTGGTGGGAGAGGGGAAACAACCAACTCTTGGTTCTGCCTTGTCAATTGTCAGAGTTTCTTCCTAGAAAAATGCCAGGGATGAGAGCTGCTCGGGACCGTGGCTCTCCAGATGCTCCCAATGGCCGGGATGGACCCACACTGTGCTTCACTTGATGGCAAAGCCGTCGGGAGAACTTGTCGTGAGGATGTGCTTGTTTATACTGAAGTGCTAAGAGATTTTTCCCGGTCTGTTCAACTCTGAACAACCTGGGACAGAAGGACCAGGTTTGGGGCTCTGGTCTCCATCCAGCACCCAGCCCCATGAGCTGGGTGTCCCAGTTTCTTGGGGAGCTCACTGGGTTCACCAGGACTCTGTGCTGCCACACACGGGAAGGGAAAAATGACTGATTTTATCCTGAGAAGGAATAAGAACTGCATTTCCCTCATACATTCCTTCTCCTTTCCCATAGGCACGACTGGTGTCGTTTGTGCTTTCTTCCTAACACCGTGGCCCCGCGTCCTTTCTTTTAACTGACATAGAAGCAGCTGGGAAGGAAATAAAAAAAACAGACTCTGAGTTCTGAAATTGTCTGTGTTTGATCTCTTTTCTCTTGATTTTTCTGTTAAATATAAAACATTTTTAGAGGAGCTTCAGTCATTCAGAGCAAATGGAAATTGAGACAGGAAGAGTGAATACATTTCTCATGTCAAAGTACATCTCAAACTCCTTTAAATTCAAGGAATTTAAAGCATCCTGGTTTTCTGGCTGCCTGGTATGAAGAGAAAGGATAGGAATTTTCTCCAATCATAATAATATTTCCTTAAGTTGCAAGAATTTTTTTAAGTGTTTACAAATCCAAGTCACTTAACAGCTGCTCCCATGAAGAACTCTGAACAGCTCGGTATCACTAGTGCAGAGGTTTTGAATACATGTGAAAAGTAGTTCAGCAGATTAATTCTGACTCCAGTCGTGACTTGCAATTAACTTCACTGAAATTTTGACACGTGGGTGTCAAGGGTTTAGATTGTGGGGTGACAATCAAACCCTGGCAGATGTATTGTTAACCTCCTCTCCCCTCCCTCCCCCTTCAGTCCCTTCCTCTCCCCCTTCCCACTCAGGACAGGTGATTGGGAGGGAAAGAAGAACAGAGAGAAGAGAGTTGGAAACATTAAAAATGTTTACTAATGCTACTGATAAAATAGAGAAAATAATACAAAATATACAAAACCAATCTTGAAAGTCTCAGCAACTGCAGAGCCGGCACCCGAAGGCCTGGACTGGACTCTGCAGCCAACTGGAGCTGGATTCAGTCTCTCACTGGCCTCAGTTCACAGGGACGACTCGCAAGATCCTCTCCTAATGTCGCCATAAGGAAAAGGGACGAGGTCCTCGTGATCTCCCACTTTTATATGAAGTATTCACGTGAATGGGATGTTATACACAGTTGGTCAGTTTCAAAACATGTGTCTGGTTCTCCAGGAAAATGCAGCTAATATGAAGCTTTAGCTGACAGGCTAATTCACTAAAAGAGAAACTTGTTTTTTAACAAAACCAGGACACTGGAACTCTGCAGAGACAATGAATGTATCTTCTGTGGAACTTCGCTTTGTCTGGTTGAGCACTTCCCTTCTTCTAGCAATCAGTGTTGGGTCCTTGAGCACCAAATTTGTGCTTCTACAAGTCTCACAAAATATAGAACTTAAATCTGAGGCTTTATACATCACGTATTTTAGGGGAGACGTATATATGTGTTCTCCACTGATGAATATATCCATCTTACATGGGTGTTTTAATGAATATACAAAAAATGACCAACCCTCAGCCCAAACAGAATGAACCTTGCTTAGTATTTGTGTGCTCAAGGAAATAAACAGCCAAACTTTCCAAACAGCCTGTTCGTCATGGAGGAGCACAAGCCTGGCCAGAAGTGTTCTGATAAAGCAAAGCGTGAACATCAGCAGCAACAACAGCAGGTTGGAACACAGCGGCGTGATTGGAACGGGTCCGTCACCACAGAGGAGTTCTCTGCCCAGTCCCTTAGGTAGGGAAAATACCGACATTTTGGGGAGACTCTGGGGGGCAGAGATGCCAGAAGAAAACATTCAGAGGGAAGGAGGGAGAACACGAGATACTCTGAGGGGACCCCAACATCCTGCACCATGATTTGGGGTGATGTTTCCAGCACCAGGAGAACGGGGAGAACCTGAAGTGTAACCCACAACCCTGCACCAGGGCTCTCTTCCTGAGCCACATCGCCTCTCCCATGGGAAACTGATACAATTGGATATGTCTGTGATTAGAGTGTTTTGGTGTCCAAAGCCATTTAGTCTTCACGCTTTATTTTGATCTCAAACAGTGGAAAGTGAGAAGTGAGGAACCAACAGAGTAATTCCATGGAGACCGCAAGCAGCACCTTGGACATCTCGCAGATGCTGTTGCGGTTCGACAGAATTATTAGTTGGCTGTTAAAGACTTCAGCAAAACCAGTAAGAGTGTGCTGAGGGGGAAATCTAAAGATATTTAAGGATGTTGAAAAAAGGGTAGCGACCCACACAACCCATGGAATTCAAGAAAGGCTACTCTGTCTTGTCACAAACTCATGGTTTTTTGCCTCTGCTGGAACTCAAACTTGTCAGCGTGATCTGTGAAGACGGGATGTATCCATTCCTCCTGTCCCTGGGGATCTTCTGTGCTGCAAACCGGCTTAAGTCCGGGTCTAAGATGCAATTTGGGGAACAAGCAGAAGGAGGTGCCTGTTATTGAAATGCATGTGGCCAGTGAGATCAAAAGGCGTTTTTAATGGTTTCACAAGTGACAGGGTGAATAGGGAGCGATGTCACCAAGGAGCCATCGGAAGGGGCATCTCCAAAGGACCCAGTCACTCCCTGTTCCTGGATTAAATCACAACAGATGAAAGACAATGAAATCCAAGAAAAGGCTGAAATGTTTAAATGTTGGAAGATAAGCTGTTATGAGCCAAATCCTGCATTTCAAAACACCCTGATGGAATCTGAATTTACTTTGGTTCACAACAGCATTAGTCAAGGATTTTATCCGTGTCTCAAAGGACAGCCTCAGAATTGGAGCTGAAATGCCTTGGAAAGCTCCGTTCCAGGACAGACAATAACTCTGACACGACCATCTGTGCCAGTTCGGTCTGCAAAAATTAAGTCGGAAAATCCAAAGAGCTTCTTACCCTGTTTGAATATTTTGGCTGCTCTATTCAAACTCACAAGCACAGAAGGAGAGTTAAATGATGTTTTTTTAATGCTTCATTGTGAGGCTACATCAAATACATGGGTCTACGTCCCACCAGAGCACAGTCCAGGTCACTCTTGATAAATTAGAAAATGAGATTCTGGCACATCTGTATGGCAGGATGTACCAAAAGTACGTGATCTAGTACGATTGTCTTGCCTGCAATCATTAAGTTGTGTTTAGGTGAACACAAGGGTTGTGCAGAACGAAATCCCCGCGCTTGGTCTCGGTGTTGCCATGGTCCTTCAGTGCTCATCAGTGTGACCATTGTAGACAATACTCATGATTTTCCTATACAGTCTTACATCACAGACGCATCTCACTGAGGAGGGGTTTTCTTATGGTGGTTTGTTTTCAGGCAGTGTCTTTCCGCTAAAGAATTCTGTAACCTGCACCAATAGTCTAACAGGAGTCAGTTGATGGTGGTTATACCGTACTTGTCTCCACTCTTCCCGCACAGGCGTACAGATCTTCCTTTTACCTGCTTTATAACAAAGTTTGCATTTAAAACCTGAACCACCCACCCTGCAAATCCTATTTGTAATGGTTTATAGCTTGGAGAATGAGGCAGTGTGCTCTAAATCATGAAATAATAGGGCCCCCACAAATTGCAAGCCTAAGTAGTGTAATTATCATGTAATTGTAATGACATTTGGCTACCTGGCTTCAGCTGTCCTGAATAATACACACCTTGATGTCTACCATTGTAATGCAGTTTTCAGCTCCATGTGTTTTGTAGGGATCTGGGGTTTTGGGGTTTATTTTTCCGTTATTGCGTCATTAAATGTATTGGAGCATCACTTGGTTGTGTTCCCTAATTGTTCAAACTTGCGTGTGATTTCAATCCGCTTAGTTGAGTTGAACTGCCCATGCTTTGATAAGCAGTTGTAAGGATGGACTATGGACGTATTCCAAATACCCCACAGAAGAAAAGAATAAAAGTATTTACTCTCCTATGTTGATATGAATTCCCCTTGAAGGAAGAAAATTATCTCATTGCATTAGAATCTAATAGGAGGATGTGCTCAGTGTAATACATTAATGTACCTTATAAGAGATGTTCTTGAAATCTAAGGAACCATTTTAAAGTCCGATATAGTTGTAAATATTCAGTCTTTCAGTAAACCTAAATAAACCGGCAGCATAATGTGACCCAGCACACTTACAAGCAGAATGCCTTCCTTAACTACACTGAGTCGATGCCAAATATTTGCAGAAAGTAGAAAAAGGAGAAGACTCTTTTCCAGGAGAACGGCTGGTGTAGGAGTGCACCCGCTGCCGTGGGGGTGCGTTGCTGGGTGGGATGAAGCGTTGTTCTGGATCTGGCAGGTGCCAGCATCTCGCATGCGAGTGACTTATTTTAGCAATAAGGAGCAGATGTATCATTTGCATGATCATAAATCTCACTGGGAGGGTTAAAAGCTATTTGGATGCTCAAACTTACTATGACACAGTGAAGTTGTAGTGTTTCTTTGCTCGGAAAGTGTAGGAACAATTATACGATTATTTTAATTGAGTGTCTCATTTAAGCAAGTGTGAAATGCTAATATATGAACTGACTCCATCCCTGTTCATCGTTTCATACTGTGTAAATGCAGTTCATAACGTCAACAAGATGCATGTCAGAACAGAATTTGAGCAGTCCTGTCCCTGGCAAAGACAAGACAGATCTTGGTATCAAAAGCAAGCTGGTTAATGACAAGCTTCCAATAATTAACATTCTTGAACAACCTATTGAGGAATGATGTGAATGAGCAGATCTGTAGCCAATTCCATAATGACTTTTTGTGTACGTAGCTACATCAGCTTTTAGAAGATGTAGGACAATTCTGCCACGTAATCGATTCAGATATGCTGTATTGGACTCAAAGAGCAGATTTGCCTTACTGGATTGGATTTACCTGGTTCTGTGTAATCCAGCAATAATGGGGAGATGGTACTAGTGAGAATAAAGAAATAAGATTAGGGGGAGAGGAACAAGTGCATGGAAGACAGAGGTACCGCTGTGGAGAGCAGAAGGGAATGGAGAAGAATCACACTTGTCAGTGAAATCTCTGCATGGGTTGGTACCTGTTCATTTTGTTCTCTGTTTTTCAGCAGGAAAAGCGTACTTTGAATAGATTTTTTCCTTGTTAGACTTTTTATGTGTCTTCGAACAAGGTAAATGATCTAAAACTTGTTTAACATCTTGAGGGGCGAGAAGCCATCCGCACCTTCTTTCCCTTTGGTAGCAGAGAGAAGGGCAGCTCTGAACTGGAAAAGAACAGCTTTGGTTTAATAAATAAATAAAATGAACTGATGATCCCCTGGAACACTGGTGTAACCTGACAGCTCTGCCTGCGTTTGGTGTAAAGCTTAGAACTACATAGCGCAGGTATGTGCTGTGTGTAAGAAGAACCGTTACTTCCCGAGATCTAGACTGTGGATTGGACTCTGATGCGGAGTTTGGGTTTCTGTGAGGAAGATTCTGCCATTCTTAACATACAAGGCTAAATGTACTAGAGCTGCACAGCACCACTAGCGGTAAGAGGAAAATGTCATGATCTGCTGAAATGCTGTGTGCGTTTTTAGATACTTAGAGGTCAAAGTAGCTATAGATATGATATAGCCATATGAAGTAAAATATAAGAGCTACTGAATATTTTGTTCTGATATTGAATGTCCTTCTGAGAAGCAGAAAAATCTGTATAGCTATTTTGACTGTTGCTTTTGTTTGAAACCAACCCTCCTCCAAAGGTGAGTAAAAACCCACCCACGCAAGTATAAAGCTCTGGTCAGTACACCTTGTGGACATTACCAGGTTTGCTCTTGAGAGTACCACTATTGAGCAGAAATCCAAAGTTGACCAAGATGTCAATGACAGCAAGAACTCTCATGGATTAACCCCACCATCCAGAAACTGTGGTTTGTTTTTCCATGAAAACAATGTGTTTTTGATGAAGGTTGATCTTTTGGGATAATAAGAAACAGGTTTTGGGGAGCAGCAGTGAAGAACGGTGTGTCCTGGGCTTTTACAGTGGAAAGCGTTGCAAGGTTGTATTGGGTCATCCACGTGTCCCATATCCATTATAAAGCACAGTATATTTGTTTCTGCAGATTATTAAAATACGGTAATGGGACACGGCTTGCTTTCTAGCAACCCAAATTCTGCATTCTTGTCCTTTTGATTGGATTAATATAAAACCATCAGGTTTTATTCAATAAGAAAGAAAATAATATTCCTGAGTAGAGGGAGGTGTGCTGGCTTTAGGAGTGCTAGAGCTACCAAAGGGCCCTGGCCAGGTCTCACCAGAAAGGCTGAGGAGTTTTATCTCCTTGTTGGCTCTATTGCAACTTCTCCACTCGGGCGGGTTGGTCCGCAGCTTTCTCCAGGAGCTGCCATGCTGACTGTCACCGCCTTGGGACAGGACTCAGGGAGGATTCCTCACAGCCTGGCGTTCGTTTGCTGAGCCAACATGGAATGAGTGGCTGTATAATGTGTTTCCTGACACGCGGGGCTGGTTACCGCTGCACGACGTGGGTTCCTCGGGGTGTTGTTGCGAGGGTATTGCAGCGAGGAGCGAGCAGCGTGCTCATGGGGGACAGCAGTGAGCTCGCCAGGGTTGTGGCAAAGGCTTCTTGGTGTCAGGTGCTGAACACTGAAACGCCTGTGTGTGTGTGTGAGAAAATGGGATTCTGACTGCAAAACACAACACTGTGCAACTCCCCCAAATTACAAGAGGAGCTGAGTTCCATGGATTTTCTTAATGAGGTAGCTGACTCTGTTCAGTGGTACCCAAAGATGCTGAGGGGTCTGGAGCATCTTTGTGATGAGGAGACACTGAGAGCTGGGGCTGTTGAGCTGGAGAAGAGAAGCTGAGAGGGATCTGATCAATGGGATCAGTACCTCAGGGTGGGTGTCAGAGGATGGAGCAGACTCTGTTCAGTGGTGCCCAACGCCAGGGTGAGGGGCAACGGGCACAGACTGAAACACAGGAGGGTCCGTCTGAACATGAGGAGAAACTTGTTTGCTGGGAGGTGCCAGAGCCTGGCCCAGGCTGCCCAGAGCGGGTGTGGAGTCTCCTGCTCTGAGACATTCAAACCCCCTGGACCCACCTGTGTGATCTGCTCGGTGACCCTGCGTGAGCAGGGCTGGGCTGGGGATCTACAGAGCTCCTGCAACCCAACCAGCCTGGGGTTCTGTGTCTCATGTTCTTGAACACAAAAATCACTCCCCCAGTCCCATTCTCTTGCTGGTGGTGTTTATTTATCCAACAGTCCCACTGGATGTGGTGAGCCTGACCAGATTTTACGTGGTGATTCTGCCCACAAATACTTTTGGAGGGTTTGAAAGCGATAGCAGCAATAATAGTTACTAGAGAGTGCGTCTAATTGGAAAGCGTTGTGCCGAATACCTGTCCTGATGCGGTGTAAATGCCTTCATTGCTGCTGGTGTTCCAGAGCACTTGTGATGCTGAAACGGGGGCTCAGCACAGAAAACTGCTCACAAGAAAGAGCTTCTTGGCTGCATTTCCCTGCGAGGAACTCAAGGTGCCTTTGTAATGTAACCCTTTTTTAATGACAGAAATTGAGTCAAAGGAAAGTATTGCAAGCCACCGAGGTTAACCAAGATGGCACTTAAATATAACTGTAGTTGGTGTTATCTGTAACTGAAGAAGGTCATGGGATCTGTTGCTTGCAGCGGGAGGTTGCAGTGCCAACAAATTAGCATCAAAAGCCCATGCTTGGCAGACAGAACAACTTCTCAAGAGAGCTGCGAGCGGAGAGGATCAGCCTCCCTCGAGCTTGTGATCTTCCTGTCATTTATTACAACAGCCCCGCTCTCGGTGCCAGCAAGAATGTGCTTGAGAAGCTGTCGGTGGAGCCTTGGGAAGCCAAGGGCAGCGGTGCCAGCGCGGCCGGTGGGAATCGGAGCCGCGGGAAGCGCCGGGCTCGGCGGGGCAGCTCGCACACATCTCGCCTCTTTGTGCTTTGAGGATGAGGAAGGCAAGAACGGGATAAGCCCGGAGAAAAGTGGACTTCTGAGAGGGTAGAAAAGAAAACCAATTTACTTTGAGAGCAATGAATTTAAGTGCTTTTGCCCTTTCTTAACAAGACTGGCAAAGAAGGAGAAAAAAGGGAGAAAGCAAAGTCTCCTCCTTCCCCTCCCCCTTGCAAAATCCTACATGCCCTTTTGGCAGAGATCCATCATTCGCTTAATGTGTCCTGCTAAAATCAATTCACGTGTCAGGATTTGGAGAGCTAGAACAAAATTTGTTTGCTGATCCCATCCACAGATCACTCAAGAGGATTCATAAAGGCTAGGGGAAAAAAAAAAGAAAACACACAAACCCACATGCAATTTACTATGTAACATAATGCATTAGAAAACGACAGATTTGAATGGGGAGGAGAAAAAGTCTGATTGTACAAACCAGTTGGCTCAAAGTCTGCTAGCACCTTCAAGAACATGCAGCTACATGAAAGATGACTTGCCTCCTTTGGCAGCTGCAAAAACTGCCCTCTTGATAGCGCAAAGAGCTGCTGAGCAGAGGGGAGGGCTGTGGGGGCACATCCCCGGGGTGGGGACAGCCGGTGACCCGCAGAGGGGCTGCCCGGCACCAGGAGGGGACGCTGAGCATGGGACGGGGCCACAGCAGGAGCAGCTCCCTGGTGCGAGGCTGCTGATCCCAGCCACAGGCAGCTCCGTCTGCCCGGCGTCCGCGGGCCTCGGGAGTGCTCCCATCTCCACATCTTCGTGTGTGCAGAATTCCCCATCGCACACCCCATCGGGCACGTGGGGAGTTTTGTCCTCCGGCTGCTCGTCTTCACAGACTTGAGGCAACCTGTGGAATTACTCCTGGTTTGGAATACCCTGGTATCTGTCTGCACGGACGCTTTCAACTCACGTAAAACACACTGGTATAAAGCTAACCTTTTGTGTTGTGAAACTTGAAGGGGGGTACGCTTAAGGCTGAACGTGAGCCAGCATGTGCCCAGGTAGCCAAAAAGGCCACCAGCATCCTGGCATGCATCACACTAGTGTGGCCAGCAGACCCAGGACAGTGACTGTCCCTGTGCTGGGCACCGGGGAGGCTCCATCTCAAATCCTGGGGGCAGTTTTGGGCCCCTCAAGACAAAAAAGCCCTTGAGGTGCTGGAGCGAGTTGAGAGAAGGGAACGGAGCTGGTGAGGGGCTGGAGCACAAGTGTGATGGGAGCGGCTGAGGGACCTGGGGGGTTCAGCTGGAGAACAGGAGCTGAGGGGAGACCTTCTGATCTCTGAACTGCCTGAAAGGAGCTTGGAGCCAGGGGGGTCGGGCTCTGCTCCCCAGGAACAAGTGCCAGGAGCAGAGGAAACGGCCTCAAGTTGCGCCAGGGGAGGTTGAGGTTGGATGTGGGGAACAATTTCTTCCCCAGAGGGCTGTGGGGCATTGGAACAGGCTGCCCAGGGCAGTGCTGGAGTCACCAGCCCTGGAGGGTTGGACAGACGGACATGAGGTTCTCAGGGCATGGGGCAGTGCCAGAGTGAGGTTATGATTGGACTCAATAATCTTGAGGGTCTCTTCCAACCACAACGATTCTGTGATTCTATGTGATAAAGAGAAAAATAAAAATTTGGTCCAAGTGTCCACAACTGTCCACTTAGGAGAAGTTCTCAAGATGCAGGTGTGAGCTGGCCTGGCCACGGCTGTTTTGTCTGCTGATGTGCTGAGAGGGTTTGCTTTATGCTGTTGCAACAGGTACAAGTAAGACCTTGCTTTTTAAAATTATTCTTAATTAAAATGCAATTAACTGCATTAAACAGAAAGCGGCTTTCTCTAGTCTCACATTTGAATTAAAAGGATCACTATAAATGTTAGTGAGCAGTGTGCTCAGTGTAAGCTCAACTAACAGCACCCTTCCTGCTTTCTGAGGTTCACATGGTTGCAGCTTCACACAAAATACTCGATTGGGAGAGTAGAATTATACTTATTGTAGCTGAAGATCACAGCAATTACATGAACCTGCTCACGGACCGATGAGCTGGTTTATAGCCTCCCTGTATGCAGTTCCTCTGGTAAATAGCGTGGGGCATGATGTCACGCTTGCTTCAAGCAATTTGTTGAGTTGTAAATATCAGTAATCAATTCCTGTGACTGAATCCTGTGACCTTGGGTGTACTCCATGACAGCGCTGACTCTAATGTATTTTCTAGCCTCAGCAGAAGTACTTTTAGCTGCCCTTTCCCATTAACTTCCCATCTCACTAATAAAATACAGAGAATTATATTCACCACTTCTGCCAATTTTAACCGGAAACTGTCCTGACCAAGGAATACTAAATGGTGCCTGTTGACGTCTCCTGCTGGCCCTTGGATCGGCCGCCGCCTCCTCGGCCTTTCCCTAAAGCCAGACACTCTTGCAGCCCAGGGTCACTTGACCGCAGTTTCAAACTTGAATTTAAGGGGCTTTTTTTTAATGTCCAAAGCATCACAGGGTACGTGATCTCTGTCTGTGTGAGAGGGTTTATTGTGAGACTCCTCCAGCTTCCTTCTTCGAGTCCAGGGCCTCCTGTCCTGCCTCTCCTCCCCTCCACCCAACTCGCACTTGTGTAAACTATTAGTATTTGTTTCCATTTGATCGTCTCTTAAAGCAGGAAAAAATACTTTACAAAATGATTTTTTTACATAGGTTTTTGAAGGGTAGTTTTGGGGAGGATGATGGAGGACAGGACACAACAACTTATGTGACAGGAAGGAACAGTTGCGGTTCTTAGGGACATGATTTAGAGGTGGACTTGGTGATGCTGGGTTAACAGTTGGGCTTGATGATCTCGAAGGTCTTTTCCAACCGGAGTAATTCTATGGTATTTGCACTCGGAGTTTTTTTTCCTGGCATGTGAGATGGTTCCAGTGCTCCAGAGCCACATCCTCTCGACTGAGTTGCGTTCCCATGGATGGCGGCTCAGAGCCCCGTGCAGGGCAGCGGGGTGGCCGGGCTGCCTGACCCGGGGCTGCTGCGGTGCCATGACCTGGGTTTGGAGCAAGGGCGGGAGCTCGGGAGCACAGTGTGATCCTCCAAAACCTCTCTTGCTGTCTTCCTGTAATGACACGAGAAATCACTGCATATTTGCTTTTTCTTCTAGACTTAGATTGTAGGCGCAGTCAGGAGCAGATGCAGCCTTGTGGGACTCCAGATCTCCCTCATCCCCACAGAGATTTTACACTTGTAATTCTCATTTCTGGGCTTTAACCCTCTAGCTGGCTACAGCAAAAACCCTCATCGCTTCACAACACCTCGGTGAGAACTCAATGTTGCAAACTTGTCTGTCATCTTTCCCTGTACTGCTGTACTTGCATCTCCAGGCCTCCCAGCAATTGAATTTCAAGTTCTTGGCACCGTAGGGTTCAGCAGATGCATTTTTGTTGTGAACGTGATGGGCGAATCGGCAGCTCTGGGGCTCGTTGTGCTGAGAGATGTGAGTATGTGGGTGGCAAGGAACAGGCTGACAAAGTTGTTGCAAAGTTTGTTCCCTAGAATCTGAGCCTCAGATAAATAGTACATGCTGGCCGTAATTTAAATTCGATCAATATTCAGTTAAAAAATAAATAGAAAGCTTTTTAGATCGGTGATGTAAGGGAATGTTGGTTCAAGGAAGTAATTACATATTATGTAGAAAAAGTCAATTTAAGTTCTCAATAATTTACTTAAGTGATTTACTTGACTGATGTGTTGTCTTGACCCAATAGGGCAGAGTAACAGACACTAAGTTATGGCAAAGTTCCAGCAAAACCAGCAGTTGTTACTGTCCGACATAAATCATTAGCTAGTGCCGCGTTCCAGGTGTACACAGGTGCTATTTAAAACAAGAAAAAAGCGATAAATTTTATGTTTGTAAACATAACTCTGTCAAAGCTAATCCTGTTCCTGGCAGATGAAGATGTTATCCATAGCTCTTGGTGAGGCAATATGCACTTTCAGGAAATAAAGTTCCTAGTGTATAATTAGCTTAAAGCGACGGTCCATGGGGCAGGGGGGCTGCGCTGGTTTTTAGGCAGATGATGAAACCCTGAGTGAATCACCGGCCTGTTGGGCTGTTGAACTTTGTCTTGAACTGCATTGAAAGAACAGCACCGAGTCCCATACACTCCTTCAGATATATGAGACCAAAATCTGAATTTAATCTGCTGCTCAGTTACACTGGCATGTCTGCCAGTATTCCTGGGTACGATTGCGAAGGTACAGTCCAACAAGTTTAAAAGCTTTGAGCAACCCATTAGTCACCTGTTACACCTTTGTTTCCCTGTTTTACAATTATTCTCTGGGGTGCTTGTAGCAGCAGGTTATGGCTCCTCTCTGCTTCCATCCCTGCGCCATGGGGATGTCAGTGTCAGATGTGGGCGTCAGTTTTGGAACACATTTTTCTACGGGCATTTCTAAAGCTCTGATTATACTATGACATAAAATAGCAAAACAAAAAGCCAAAAAACCCAAACAAAAATACCCCCAAAACTCACTTCCCAGTTGTACTTTCTTGAAAATTAACCTTACGTTGGAATATAATTCAACCAGTGCTATTTCAGCGTTAGCACCAGTGTTTGTGATCTCCCTTGGGCTCCCAGGGCCCGAAGCTCAGCAGCTCTGGAGAGCTCAGCACCGAGGAGGAGGAGCAGGCGTGTGGTGGCTGGTGAGCAGCCGAGTACAGGTGCTTTCTTCATCTCAAAATACAACTTTGCAATCATAACATGAAAATGTCTATTAAACATAATCAAACCGGGGGCATGTACAACCCAGTAAACCACGTTGTGGAGGGGAAAATAACAAATGTTATAATATTTTAGAACGTAGAAAATATGGCAACTAGTGATTTTCCACGTGTGTTCTTCCGGTAATCCGTAGCTTAAAATGTCTTGAGCTTGGTTATGTAACTACATCGTTAGATTAATGTTTGGGACCTATTTACTGTGACAGGAAAACAATGCACCTGTGGTCTATTGTGGGCTGGTTTTAGATTTCAAACTCCAACGGTAAATGTGGTTGATAAACTTGCAGTTAAATTAACATGATAGCCCTGGAACAGCAGTAGTATTTTGTGTTTTACAGATGAGAATAGGTGTTGAAATCACTTCTCAAGGAATTAACCTGAACTTCAGTCCTTTCAGGTCTTCGCTCTCTTCATAAAGCCTATAAATACCACAGACAGGGCTTATGTCATTAGTCTCTTAATGCTATAAACATTTAATGAAGTTAAATTTGAAGTACAACACATTGTAAAATCGATCCGACCTTGCCGGGGAAACGAAGGGAAGAAAATTGTTTGAGTCATTTGGAAAACAAATTAAGAATTATATTCACTTAACTTTGAGGTGGATGAAAAGCCATGAGCAGGACAGACGGAGCCGCTGTGTGTCAAAGGGAAGGTGGGATGGGGAGCACAAACCTCTCGCGGTGTTGGATGCGTCAATGTACGTCGACACCAGCGTCAGCAGCCGTGTGTCGATATATCTAAAGACCCTCCTGGAGTCACCTTTGTGCAACAGCAAATGCTTGAAGAAAAATACAGCTCTTCCGTCACTAAGCATAACTACAGTACAATAATATGGAGCAGGGTGGGGGAAGGTGGCGCGTCCGAAGAATGTTGGTACTTCCACTAGGGGATGTAGGAAAAGTTGGGATAACTCTGATATTTAGCACAGAATAGCAGGCAAACAGTTTACTCCATGACTTCAGCCATCTTAAGTGAATAAGTTTAAATAGGTCTGGTAAGTCAAGATCTCTGGGTTGTTCAGGGTTTTTTTGCTTTAATAATTATTTCCCTAATAGTTTGTTTCATTGGCAGAGGGTATTTTTCTACTTGGTATAAATCTCTTGGAAATATTTCATATAGTCATATTAATTTGCTCACAGCTTCTCTTTTTACCTTCTAAGTACGCAATTAACTCAGTTTCTTTCCAGACCAGATTTAAAAAATCCCAGTAAACCCAAGGATTGTTGTAATAATGAAGCAAACACGTAAACTGTAGTACAATGTTTAAAAGATTATGATGACTGTTTGGAAGTGCTCAAATATTGGTGGTTTGGGGTTTTTTTGTTTCTGGTAGGGTTTGGGTTTTTGTTTGTTTGGGATTTTTTGTTTGTTTGTTTGAGTTTATTTTGTTTCTTCAGTTTATTGGCAGAGAAGATGAAGCTCCATCTGGACCTATGCTGGTGCCCATCTCTTCCGCTGATTTTATAGGTTGAAGGGCACTGCATGGCTGTAAGGCTCCTATTATTTACCCAGCATACACATTTCATCCTCACTACCAGGAGTAAGATACAAATGCTTCCCTATAATTGACTTGCTAAGGAATATATTGGACGTGAGGTTCTCTCACCTCCTGCTGAAGTGGGAGCAAAGGGCTTTACTGGCAGCCAAACCAGTTGCCTGGCGTGGTTTAACAGCACCCAGTGTCTCCTCCAAGTGCTAAGTGGGAAGAAAAGAAAGAAATAACAATAAATAAAACCCTCTGAGCAAAGGATTACTGTGTAAAAATCTAAGAGAATGAACAGGAAAAGTGAAGGGGCAACGGACATGCTAAAACGCCGCAGACAACAAGCTGCTCAGAGGAAAGTGTATTTGTTCTTTCTTTTTCAAACTCGTTATTTATTTTCTCTATTCTTCAGGCCTAAAGTCTCACTAATGAATTCCAGGGGGATTTTTGAATCATGGTGATATCATGGGTTAAACCCCTTCTCTACTTTTTGAATGTTAATTCCTTTTGACATTCTTACTTATTGCGGAGCACTGACTTCTTTCCGACAACAAAACCGAGCGCTATTTGGTTTTGCATAGTTAACATTTTGCTAATGGGTAGCCGAGATTCTCTCAGCGGCTCAACAACATTTTCCGCAGCCCGCTGGCGTTGTTGTAGCAACTGGTGGCTGATCTGTGAATAAAGCAGATGTCATTGTGGCGGGATAAAGGGGGAATAATCTATCACCCGGCCACTGCCGCTCCTGCCCAAACAAGTCATCAAAATGACAACGTTGGTGTCTGGTCATGAATTAGGGTCCGCGTATCACCTAATCTGGGTGTGATAAACCAGCGTTAGGTTATAAACGCAAAGGATTTCTCAGCCCCTCACCGTGGCCTTTCTCATGGAGGAAGCGCCGCTCGGATGTGCCGAGGCGCGGACGGTTTGCCAGCTTCCCTTGAGCCTTTGATGGGTTTTCCGCTTGCAGCCAAGCTGGTCTGGCCTAAATAAACACAATATATGTTCCGGGAAGTTTTTTTCTTTATTGTTTAATCTTAATTCAGCTCATGGCGCTTGCAACTAAAGATGGGCAAGCGGCAAAATATTCCGACCGGTACCCAAGCTGAGTACAAAGGGAGAGACAGAAGCAGATAAATTGCCTTTCTAACTTCTCAGAAAGGCTTTAATGCATTTATTTATTTAATTATTTAAGCTTCTATTCTAACTCTCACGATTTGTACTTAGTTGGTACAACTAACCCGAGTGAGTCACCTCGCATCCCCCTCTTTTGGTGGCAGAAAATACAGCGCGGTTTAGCGCTGTCCCATTAAACGCTTTCCATTAGAATATTTGTTAACAGTGGGAGTGCTTTCAGTGATGAAGCGTCACAGCACCGTGTCCCTGCTCCACGGACACTCTCAGAATTGAGTTCCAGTTTGCCGGGGGTTTGTTCCCCCCGCGGGACTGTCATCCCCATCTTCTGACTTGCAAAGTCCGCTCCCCGCTCCCTCCTCCGCATCACATCTTCCTTCATCATTTGACTTCAGGAGACAAAACACGAGACCAGGTTTCTGCCATTTCCCTGGTGCATGACTCATACTTAATGTGCAGGCTGTATTAATTACTGTGTGCTCAGCATTTAATGAGGTTGAGGAGACGGAGTCTCCTCGCTTCGGCTGTACACAACACGCAGCGAACCTCCTACACGCGATGAATGCATTTCCAAAGCGCTAAAATCTGGGTATGCGTTTTGTAAATGGAGAAAATCAGACATTGCTTGAGTTCCTTAAAACAGGGTGGCAAAAGCTGAGGAATCTGGGCCGTCGTCCTAACTCTGTCACAGGCTTTTCCTTGGTGCCCCTGGCCACCCCTCGTGGGCTTTGTGTCCCCTGGTTTCCTCTCTGGTTTGGGGATAATTGTGGCCAACTGGGACCAGACTTAGTGTGTGACATTTCTACAACTTGACACTATTATAGAAAGCCCAAAGGAATTATCCTTTAATATATGAAAAAACATTTTTTGGTGATAAATTATATATCTCCCGGTCCTGCGTGATGACATTATGGCCTAATGCTACTAGCCGTACTTTACCTTCTCTGTCCTTCATTACCTTCTTTCTCAGGCTGCCAGGTATTTAATATCCTCAGTAGTTTAAACCAGCTCAGATCAAACTTAAATCATTTCAAAATAACCAATATGTGGACAGGTGTGATGCCCACAGTGCATATTTCTCTGGGACCACATGCAACAGAAAAGTTGCCAGGGAAGAAATTAAGCACAAGAAACAACTCCCAGAACAGGTTTCTTGCTGCTTTGGTGGAGCAGACCTTTGGAGTTGGCTTGACCCAAATGAAATTGCACTGTGAGCTGCCTCAGCTTGGGCTCAAATCTGCGCATTTTAGCCAAGTCCCTTCTGCGTTCCCTGGTAGACTCAGCAGAGTGCTTTAATGTGTTGAATTTTTCCGGGCTTTTCCTTCCTATGTGGTTTTTCTTCTATTTTCCAAAGCCGTTCGGGGCTGTACCCTATCTGTACTAAGCCATTAGTTTCTTTATGTGTCTCCTAGTTACTCCAGTTCTTGTCTGATGAACGGCACTAAAACCCCGTCTGTTGGCGTTTGGGAGAAATGACTTTTCTGCAAGATCCTGTTGCCATCACTTGGAGAATCTCTGTGCTCCACTGCTGAGGATGCGTCGAAGGACGTGACAGTAAAACATAACCCCGGGGACAATACCACAAACCTCTCTAATGCCTTTGAATTTAATTTATTCTATAAGTTCTACAGGGCCAAAAATAAGTTTTGGGGGTTTCTTGCATTGGGGTGCTAGTAGCGTTATGGCATTTGTGGCCTCTTATTGTGTAAATAATAAAAGGATTTCAGGATAAAAGAAGAAATGGTACAGAGGATCTGGGAGGGAATCTGCCAAACTCATTTGTAAAATCTTTAGTTAAAGCAGCGTTTGCTGACATTGGATGAGTGCTGCAAGCTTGATACCATTGAGATAATAAAAGGATAGTGACTGGGAAGGGGTTGTGAAGAAGGAGTAAGTGTGATTAACTGATAATATCAAGCATTACATATGATACAGCTCTTGTGAAGTCACATTTAAATTGGTGAGTCCACCTGGTGAACAAAACCCAGCGCTGTCTCATTTAAGTTTTAGCTACGATTTCCTAAGGTCGGAACACCTCTTCTGATCCCCTCTTTGGATTCAGTAACCATCAGTGCAGCTTGCTCAGTAACATTGAAAAGGTGAGTCAAGAGAACACGGTGTATTAGCTGACTTCAGGAATTCCATATTTCTTGTATTGGTCTGAAAAACTAAAGGTGCGCTGCAAGAGGATGAGTGGGATTTTTTGTGTGTGTGAGGGTCCCCCTCCTCTGTTGTATCGCAGCCCCACACGCAGACACACGAGCCCTCAGTGCCTGGGAATGGGTGGGCGAGCTCAGAAACACCCCAGGGGAGCTGAAACTCCAGGTGCTTGGGAGGGGATAAAATCACAAGCACGTACACGCTGGTGAAGGTGGCAAAGCGAAGCGCTGCGGGAACAGAACGTTGTTGCGTGATGTGTTGTTCCCAACAAAAAAACATGCGCATTCTCATAAATGAGAGTTGCACGGGGTTTTCTGTGCTGGTAGGATCGGGATTGTGACGTGCTGCTTGTGAATTGTTTGTATCCACACCCATAAAATCAGCCATGGATCTGCTATGATACGTGTGCTTTGGGTGTAGGGAAAGGATGCAAGTGAGCATAAACTAGGGTTAAATATCTGTGCTAAGAGAGTTTGTCTATGTCTCAATAATAATAGGTAAGCGATGCGATATTTTTTTATATACCATTCTCTCTGCCTCATGTTTTGGTTGTTTTTTGCACACACACAATCCTAGAAACGTTTCTTTAAGGTAAATATAATCTCATCTTCTCCCAGAGATCCCAAACCTCTTTACAAAGCAGGCGTCTTTCCCAACGACTGAGGTGCAGTGGCTTGGCTAAAAAAAGACAAAGTCAGGGTAAGGAGTGACATGAACATGAGAGCACCGGTAGTAAATATTTAGTGTTAAATGTAGAAACGTGGTTTCTCTGGGACTTGCTTCTGACCTCCCCATTGCGAATTACATGATATGTGCTATTGATGAATATGTGATTATGTAATAACAAAAAAAAAATTGAAAAATCAGTAATTTCATAAAAATCCCAAGCATCAAAAGAAGCCGTTAGGGGTTTACAGCATCACCTCTGGTATCACAAAGTTCCGATACCCTTCTTCAAACACCTGGAGTCCTTCAGATCCAAGTACAAGTCTTCATCATTTTGACTTAATCATATGTTTTTAATTATTTGTTTCCAGAGGAAGGTTTCCCTGAATTTGTGTTCAACACTAAAATACCCTCCTTTGAGGACTCATTGTTATGATTTGGACCAGCAGAACGTGAATTGGGTTAGCAAATTAGGTCGCTTGTCATGGTGACAACTGAGATGACCGTGCATCAAGGGTTTGGAATCTGGATGAGCTTCATCACCTGAAGCTGTGCTGTGTGATAGAGTTGCTGTACTTGGTTCAATTGTGGGCAGTTTGGGGACACTGAAGCCTGGCTGGGGCTGTGCCCGTGTTGGTTGCCAGCAGCACCTGCCGGGTTTGGCCAGGCCTGGCTCAGCCCGTCAGTCACTGCGGCCGCAGTTTGGTCTTTATACCAACAGTGGACTTGGAGAGCTTCTTCAGTTGCCTTCTTGGAGTTACAAGTCAGGGGCTGTAGAGATCAATACACTCATTTTGGACACTCACAGTGTGTGTTTTCTACTCTCTATTATACTGATGAATGTAAAAATGTTGTCAGAAATACTTACGCTGAGTCTTTATCTGAGCGTGTGCCCCCTGACTGCAGCCTGTGATGTTTCTGCAGTCAGCAAATTGCTTTTTAAGTGTGGTCTGTTAAGAACAGTTTTCTAATGCACAAGATAGTTAGTTCATTAAGAGCCTTCTGTAATTTAGTACTTGTCCGTTATTTCCCTTTGCTAAGTAACTCTATACCCTTACAATAACTTTACCAAATGAGCCACTTAAGAGTATGTTTTAAGGATGTTTTCAGTTTAATTATCACTGTCAAAAGACATATCTCCATTAGGTTTGTGCATACATGGCAAAGAAAGCTTCATCATTGACTGATTGATGTTTTATATGGGTGCTTCGAGTATTCAAGCTACTTGTACTCAGGTTAGTTGTCCTTTTGGAAAGGCCGAGAGGTTAAATCCTTAAAACTTGCTTAGGAATCTCAAGGCAGAACTGCTGAATTTCCACGAATCGGGGTTTTGCTATCAAATGAGTGAATTTTCATAAATAACAGCTTCCCTGCTTGCAATTCATTACACTTGTTCTCTACTCCTCTTCTCGAACGTGTGTTTTCCCTACAAGCCTGGGTTGGGTTATGAATGTGGCCGGCGATCCCGCGCGTCCCTTGGCGAGCGGAGATGAAAAGCTGTATTTTCTTTCGAGAGCTGCATTGTTCTGCACTTGTGTGCATTTCACTCTCATTGTGTGGCTCCTGGTCGCGTAAAAACAGAGCTCTTCTATCCCCCAGGACAAAGAACAAACTGTTGTCGGGGGGGAGGAATATCTACAAAATCGTCAATCTTTGTCCTTCTCCTTTTTATTCTTTGTGCCAATCATGCCCGTTTGGAGAATGAGCAATTAACTCCCGACTCACGGCAGATTCTGATGGGCCAGATTCCTCCTGTCTAAGATGACACAGCCAAATTCCCCAATACTTTCTAGTCGAATGCAGCGTTTGGTTTGCCTTGCTCTTTAATTCATACCGCCCAAACCGGGATTCCGGTTATCAAACAAACGGGCATTAATCAATGCGCTGATCATCAGCAGTATTGTAAAATACGGGGAAAATGTGTACCAAATTAATGGCGTTGCGCATCCAGTTCTTTATTATTGTGAGTAAAACTGTTTAAAGATATTTGTCCTTCAGTAATTGATCTGCTGGCTGTACATTGCACATCGCTGCGTACTGAAATATACAGGAAGCAGGAGTTGTACAGATTACTTTTCTATGGTAAAAACATGCCGCAGAAGTAATCATTTGTAAAATAACTCTAATCAGTGAAGAAAACACACTTTTGACTATGATATGGTATCCACAAAGTAAAAAAACAATACAAACTTGGGGGGGGTATGTTCCAAAATTAAAGGTTAGATCTGAATTATTTAGCCGTGATGTAGCGTTGTAATTAACGTCCATACTGTACGTACTTCATTGCATTTTGTGTCTTGTCAGTTCTTGATGTGTGGAGTTTAGAAGGACTAAATGTAGCGACTTAATTACCCCACAAAATTGCTTTTAATATTGCTTTATATTGACAAGTCGTCAGTTTGAAAGTAAATCATGTTAATCATTTTACTTGGATATCTTGTGCTGTGTCTGAACTTCATAAGAATTCTATTTTATGCTAAGTGGTAGGTCTGCAAAGAAATGGCGTATTTAATCCGAATTATGAATGCTAGGATCAGGTACTGTATGGGCGTGTGTTCTTACATCAATAACGTATATACAGGAAGTGAGTTAAAAAATCCCACCGCGCCAGGTCGAGACAAGTTCTAAAAGGTCGTCACAGCGCAACTTTGCGACATCTTTTGTGATATTCTCTTTACTTTTGCTGAAATTTTTCTCTGTTTTCGCAGTTTTACCTCAGAAAGATCAATGGACATGAGATATTAATACATGTGTATTGTCTGCTCCTCGTGAGACCTGCGGTTACCAAGAGGAGCCGGTGGGTCGGTTCCTTTCCCGATGCTCTTTGTTGTTTCTTACCCAATGAAAAGCGACATAAATTCAGATTCTTTCCCTTTGATGGGTCACAAGTGAGTCAAACAGGAGGAACAGAAAGATTCTAAAACCGGAGAAATATTTGCCACTCAAATATCAGGAGAAATTAGCACAAAGGGAATGCAAAGTGGCTTAGCCGGACTCTGAAAAACAAGGGAAGCGTCTTTAAATGTGCCTGGATGGTTTTCTGCATTTTTGAGCTCTCTGGCCTTTTTGGGGGGAAAGAATAATGTAAATGCCAAAAAGAGCCGGACAAAAAGTAAGCTTTGTATCCTGTCTATGAGAATCAGACGGTGTGTGTCATGCAAGTTTTTACAGTCATAGTCTACAGTCTTGCACTGATTAAAATCAAATTTGACAGTAACACAATATAGAGGTTTAACTGACAGCACACACAGCACATTTGCTGGTCATAACGCCACCGTTTAATGACTGACGCATGTGGGAAGCTAATTCGGATTTTTCTTTTTCTTGAATGGGATAAATGAGCATCCAGTGAATACCAATCACCAGTTCAAGCCATGCGACCAAATGGATGCTACATACCCTGTTGTTGTTTTGCATATTGGGCAGATTGAGCTGCGGGAAAGAGCCGGTTTGTACCCGCAGCCGCAGGGACGCTCCTCCTGCCTTCTGCTCGTCCCCCAGCTCGCTGCTGGGGTGGCCACAGACCCGTTACCCTTTCTCTGTTAAATAGCCTAAGACTTACAAATTATATGCCTGTTTTGAGAAAAAGTACAGGTTGAACAAGCAGACGTAGTATAAATAAAATATTTATATAAAAATAGTCTCTTACAAAATATACTCTCTTATCCTATGGTTGATTTTTTCCAAAAGATGGAAGTTTGTCTGGATTTTCTTATTTTTAGGCATATTCCAAACAGGATTTTATTAATGCTTCTTTCTTTAATTGAAGAAAAAAAAATATATATATATAAACTGGTAAAGATTTGTAACCTCTACCGCTTGACTTTTGTTCCAGACAACTAGCAGCAAACAGGAGAGGGAAGACAAACCAAACCAACCAACCAAACGAAAAACACAAAACCAAAACCAACGGCGTGTTTGCGTATGTACATATATATAAAGATGCCAGCTTTTGTACTTAAACATCCAGTACTGTAGAACATATCCTGCAAGTCCAACTAATAGAAATATCCTAGTTAAGAATAATATGTACAGCTCCAGTTTCTCCTTGCTGTTTCTACAAAATTATTCCACAAAGAAAGCCAGCTATCTACTTTAATTGCAGAATAGTTCCGAAAACGTTGGGTAGAGTTCTTTTTAATTAAATAAATTAATATTAGTTTTATCTGAATAAATTGTTAAATATTGCTATTATTATGCCCAAGCGTCCCAGATCCCTGCGCTGGAATCCGCAGCACACGACGCACACGGAACGGGCGGGTGGAGCCGAGTCCGCAGAACCCTCCGGCGGTTCCACGCGCGTCTGGAGGGAAATGCAGGAGCAGCAGGAGCGTTTCCCAGCGCGGGCGCCCGAATCGGCGTCACCCCCGCGCTCCCGCGGGCCGTTCGTGCCGGGGCGCCGGCCGTCCCAGCCCCTGCAAAGCCCCGTTTGGAGGATTTCTCCACTACCCCTCCCTGCTCCTCACTCAGGAAAGTTTTTGACCATCTTTGTTCCAAACTAGGAGTCGGTTGCGGGGCTCAGAGCGTTCCCTGGCTGGTGTCTCTTCCCAAGGCAGTCAGTGCTGCTTGCTTTAACCAAGATGAGCTTTTTCTCTCTGTTTTGTGGCTCGGGGTGGGGTTGGTTTGTTTTTATTTCTTGGCTGATTTTCCTAAGAGTCCGCGCCGTGTATCCACATGAGCGATGAGAAGAGAAGAGAGGGCTCCATTCGTCAGCGTTTCTTCTGGGAGAGCAGGTCCTTCCTGCAGCCTCGTGTGGGTCTGCTGAGTGCACGTGCAAATGTATCCCGGGCCGGGGGGGTGTCAGCCCAGCCGCATCCTCACTTACAGGTGTAAACCTCTGTTCTTTCGCTGCACGTGTTGCACTTCACGTAGCAGCACCAGTGGAACTTGCAGTTGCACTGCCAGACGCGGGAGTACTGGTGCGTGTTGTAACCCCGGCCGCAGCACATCAGGTCGCAGCCGTTGGACTGCTGGGCCGTCTTGTTGCACATGCGGCCCTGCGTCCCCACGCTGCCGGTCACGGGGTCTTCTTCACAATAATTGGGGGATTTTTCTATGTACACTAAATCTGTATCCATGGGTTTGCGATAGGAAAGTGGCTTCTTGATTTTGAGGAAGGTCGGGCGTTTGTTGCGACTCGCTCTCACAGGTTCGACTTGAACAGCTTCGTTGTATTTGTCCTTAAGGATGTAGCCCAGCTCCCGGAATTTGGGCAGGGTTGTCCAGCACGTTTTAGTGGTACAGGATCCTGAGACCCCGTGGCACTTGCACTCCAGCTTCATGTTTTCTTCCAGAATCTGTATTTGGAAGAAAAAAGAACGATGCGTTAATACAAGCCAGAGCCTCTTCAGAAATCACAGGGTTACTTGATGCGTGTTGAGTGACAGTCATGGATGGGTTTGCTCTCCAGACTCCAGCCGCGTTCCCACCAAAGCTTTGCTTGCCCGGTGATGCTGTTGTCCCAGGCAGCAAATGCTCCAGTTTCAACTGGGTTCTGCTTCCAAAGCTGATTCCCCATTTGCACTTTGAGTTAAAGGGAGAAGATATTATAACTTTGTCTCGTTTCACAGCTCACAGACCAAAGGTAAAACGGGACCCTCCTTAACCACGGCTTTTCTGCACTCACGTTTGCAATATGACCGTACAGTGCTTCAGGTTTGCCGTTGTGGCAATTTTTGGCAGATGGCAGCGGAATTAGAAACTGGCAGAAAACCACACCCTTCCATGAAATGCCGCATGCAGAACACTTGGAAAGTTCAACAGTAGGTACTAGAACTTGGGTTTTGTGAGCTGAGGTTCAGAAATAACCCACAGTTCAGTTCTTGCACCTGAAAGTGGCATAAGCTGGTGCAAGATGTGAACAAGCAGATAAACTCTATCAACTCTCATCCTCCTGTTGCTCTCACACTGACCAACAGTGTCGAACAGATGATTGTTTATTCCTACAGGCATCATCTGTTCTAAATGTTGCAAGGTAATGCTCCAATTTAGAAATCTAAGTATTATTTTGATACACTTTGCACTTAGAGGCTTTGAAGCGTTTTGCCTCCTCTCACGTGGATAACGTAGCATACGAAATGCCCCAGCTGCTCGGCAAGAAAACTCGGTCTGACTTAGAGCATAAAGAATAAGAGTAAAGATGAGGAATTGGTTTCATGTTTTGTCATCAGTTCTTGTTAAAATTTTCTACCTCTTAATACTGTAAAAGCATCTCAAACACCTCAACATCATGGCTTACTCCACCTCTCTCATGTTCTCTTCTTTGCCTGAGTTGTCACTACTTTCCTTGTGAAGATCAAAACCTTCATCTTTTCTTCAACCTTCACATCCCTGGAAACTTTATTTTTGTATCTTCTCCTTTCTGTTGTTTGCTCACTGAACCAGTCTTGGCCAAATAAAACTGGGGACCAGCTTAGTCCTGCTGTCTGTCCTGAGCCCTATAACTGACCTCACTTACCAGCTACATTGCCTCAATTCTAGAAAACATACCTAATTCCAGGAATTAATTTCCCACTGGTCTTTGCTTGAAAGAGAACAGAATAATTTTGCTGATTAAGTTCTGCCTAACCTGGCAGATCCCAGCGGTGGAAAGCCGGGTGGAAAGCCCGGCCAGGGGGATTATCTGGGCTCAGGGAGTGGCCACATCATTTTTTCCCTGAGAAGCTGATCTGTGCAGCTCCAAACCTGGGCGAGCTGGAGGGAGGTCAGGGACAGGGAAATTTGAATTAACCCTTTGCTAGAACCACCCCCTCCAGTTCCGGATGGTTGGGAAACGTACCTCGCGGGCCCCGTGCTGCAAACGGCCGCTCGAGGCGGGACACGCGTTGGGATGAACTGGGGGTGGCAGGAGAAGGGCAACGTCTGCAGTTGTGCACTAACATGGACAAACGGAGCTCCGTCCTGTCCCTGGCGGCCTTAAAACACGTAATTTAAACACTGCATGTAGTGGTTTATTCTGATACCTTTTGGTCTTGATGCTGTTCCCGTGTCACCCAGGCAGTTGGGGTAGTTTGTAGCTGCTGCTTTACTCACTCTTGTTCCTCTGCCCCATTTCAATGAAGACTGGGATTTCGGAGGCTTTAAAATAGCTTTATTTTTGTTTTTATCTATGGGTAGAGTGTCAGCACGTGTGGTCTGAAGGCAGGATTAAAACCCCTAGAAAGTATAACTCCATGATTTTGACAGATGTGAACTTAGCATATTTTGTGCTACTGTTTTTAAATTAGACTTTCATGTAAACTAACGACTGCTCTAAAACTGAGATGTGAGAAACTTTTCTATTCAGATCCACATCTCAGCTTGCAGTTCTGCTCAAGCTTTGCCTTGCGTTTGACATTATCTTGTTATCTTGAGTTTCTCTCTCAGCCGCTGCATACTTCTTTTATTGCTCACTCATTCATAAGGTAGTACACTTAGAAGATAGATGAGGAGATGGAAAAGGAGTTATAGCACAGAAACCGGAAAAATAACATAAATTCTTTTAGCCTCATTTGTACCTTTTTAAAAGCTCTCTCTTTAAATTTGAAACTGGCCAGGGTTACATTTCTCAGCCCTAATTCAATCACTGCTCTTGTTCAAGTGGCTGGCCTTGTATCCTGGTACCTTGTTCAAACTTGCAAGAAAATATTTCTAGCTCACCTTCCATCAGGAGCTCCCGAATCGACTTGAAACATTTATTCAAAATACATCATGGCTTAGTGTCATCTCTCCAGGTAGGGCTTTTTTCCTGAAGTGTAAAGAGCCTAAATTGCCTTTTGGTGTATTTCATTAAGATGCCGTTCAGAGCCAGCGGTCTCTGGAGAAGGCGCAGGGCTGAGCCCACGGTGGGGGCAGCTCAGCAGCCGGGCGGCCTCACGTCAGTCAGAGAATCACAGATGGTTTGTGTTGAAGGGACCTTCCCAGCTCCCCCAGTCCCCCCCGGCCATGAGCAGGGACATCTTCACCAGCTCAGGTTGCTCAGAGCCCCGTCCAGCCTGGCCTGGGATGTCTCCAGGGATGGTTCATCCACCACCTCTCTGGCCAACCTGGGCCAGGCTCTCACCACCCTCAGGGCCAGCAATTTCCTCTTCATGTCCAACCTGAATCTCCCTCCTTTAGTTTAAAACCATCACCCCTTGTCTTATCGCAACAGGACCTGCTGAGAAGTCTGTCCCCATCTTTCTTCTGGGCCCCTTTTAAGCACAGAAGGGCCACAGTAAGGTCTCCCTGGAGCTTCTCTTCTCCAGCTGAACCCCCCAGCTCTCTCACCCTGTCCTCCCAGCAGAGCTGCTCCAGCCTCGGGTCATTCCTGTGGCTCCTCCGGCCCCTCTCCAGCAGGTCCATGCCCGTCCTGTGCTGAGCACAGAGCTGGACCAGCACTGCAGGGGGGTCTCACAGAGCGGGGCAGAGGGACAGGGTCACTGCTGGTCTCCTGCTCTGGGTGACACGATGCCAACCAGAACGGGCTGCTGGTTCTCTGGTCTCAGCTAATGCTGGGCTCGAGGGGTTAGGATGAAAAGGTCTGGGTTTGTCTGAACATGAGAAGTTTGAGCAATCTTAGATGACCCAAAAGGCTTGGAGGGGGTTGGGAGAAGGCAGAGAGATGAGAAAGAGTTTTGTCTTTTGATGCCACACCACGTTTATTGTTCTCATTTTTTTGTGGAGATAGCACTCCCTAATATTTGCTGGCTAATGCTCCTTTTTCTCTTTGCACATGTTGGGGGTGCGTTTCCATAGGCTCTGCTAAAATTGCTCCAACATATCTGCTTAATTTGTGTCCACCGCACTCTGCAGCTGAACTTTCCCTTCCAGTTCTGCCGTTTCTAACCCACCTTTCACTCCCAAGCCCTTTTGTTGGTTCTGCTCTTGTATATATTTCCCCCTTGCTGGTGCTGGCTTTCAGCGCCGTGTTCTGCAAATTCAGCCAGAGATGAATTGGCTCTATAGCCTTTAGAAAATAGGCTACATGTAACTCGAACCGTCCGTTCTCAGCAAAAGCGATTTGATAGTTTTATTGTACTGTGGTATCAGGTGCTTGGACTATTTGGTTTGCATTAAAATATGTGGATGGTGGTATTTTAATACCGTTATGTTATTCTAGTTGTCTCTGATAAATCAGTGCCTTTATGAATGCAAGAGGAGAGTTGAAAAGAGAAGGAAGAAAATAAAATAGGGGATTCTTTGGGTAGGGACAGGAGGCCTCGGTCTTTCCCTTGGTTTGTGTGAACCAAAAGAAGCGCTCTATCCCTTAAATACTCGGTCTCTGTTAAAACCAGAAAGCATTCTTCACCTTTCAAGGTCAGGGTTTGTTTCTTTGAAGGTATTAGCCAGCAGCTCACATTTTTTTACATTAGATTGAAACTTTATGTATTTTATAGACTGACTTTTCCTAAAATGCAAGAGCCTGAAGGGCACAAAATTTAAACCCTAGGTCCCCCGTTTCTTACCAAACGACCATATCCAGCTCCGTCAGCCATGGAAAGTAAATCTGTATGCACCAGTGAATGCTCTGAACTGGATTAAATGCGAACAAAGAGCTGGAGTTCTTTTAGCTTTGTCCACTTTTTCTTTGAGCTCCTACAGTAAACTGTCAGTACTTGTTTTTCTCTCTCTTTCCCCCTTGCCATTAGCCTCTGGGAAATAGTTTGTGTGCGGAGAACTCGCGCTGGCTCTCTGTAGTGATGTTATCTGCAGATATAGTACCTTTGGGCACTGCCATTAGGAATTAACGTGTTTTTCCTTCACCTTGAGTTTTGCAGAGAATGCGTGGGGTGCGTCATGTGAGGGTGGCGAGCGGCAGCTCCGGAGAGCCCGGCGGCCCCGGCGCTGCTCGGGCTGGTCCAGCACCGCGGTCCTGCCGGGGCCGGTGCCGGGACTGGGACCCGGCTGGGGAGCCCTGAGCCAACCTCCTGCTGCCCAGTGACACCAGCAGAAACCGCTGGCTGGTGCAACTTGGCACTGGAGTGGTATTTGTGTACGAGAGCTGCTGCGTTGTGCCCTCAGGGTGGTGGGACGGGGGCTGCGGGTCTGGGGTCCCGGCAAACAGAGAAGTCGTTACAGAAACCCAGAGTGTCAGGGGTTGAAGGGACCTGGAAAGCTCATCCAGTGCAATCCCCCCATGGAGCAGGAACACCCAGATGAGGTTACACAGGAAGGTGTCCAGGCGGGTTGGAATGTCTGCACAGAAGGAGACTCCACAACCTCCCTGGGCAGCCTGGGCCAGGCTCTGCCACCCTCACTGAGAAGAAGTTTCTTCTCATCTTTCAGTGGAACCTCCTGTGTTCCAGTTTGAACCCATTGCCCCTTGTCATATCACTGGTTGTCACCAGAAGAGCCTGGCTCCATCCTCCTGACACTCCCCCTTTCCATATTGATCCCCAGGAATGAGTCCCCCCTCAGTCTCCTCTTGTCCAGCTCCAGAGCCCCAGCTCCCTCAGCCTTTCCTCACACGGGAGATGCTCCACTCCCTGCAGCATCTTGGTGGCTGCGCTGGACTCTCTCCAGCAGTTCCCTGTCCTGCTGGAACTGAGGGGCCACCACTGGACACAAGATTCCAGGTGTGGTCTCCCCAAGGCAGAGCAGAGGGGCAGGAGAACCTCTCTGACCTACTGACCACCCCCTTCTAACCCACCCCAGGTACCATTGGCCTTCCTGGGCACAGGGGCACAGCGCTGGTGTGCTCCGAAACACACGTCACCTTTGTGCGGTGGGTTTTCTCAGCTGTGTCTCTGTTACCCAGTTAGTCAGTGGTGTGTTACCTTCTAGCAGCTAAAGTCGGCCAACTCCAAACGCATCTGCCAGGGCTGGCTGGGACCCCCGTGCCCACACACCTGGGGACAGGTACCACACAGCCCTGGGGTTGCTCACCAGGACTCCAAAGTATGCGACACCAAAGCTGTCCTGAAGGCCTTACAGTGTGAAATAACAGTGACCCTGGCACCTCCAGTGCATTCTCCTGCCCCAAAAGTACTCTCATGGAAACTCAATCCTGCCTCCAGCCATTGCACCTGAGGCCAAGGACCCCTCACTGCCCCATCAGACTTCACTCCGACTCCAGCCTGTGATGCAGATGTAATTAGTGAGACAACAGACACTGACTCCTACCCCACCAAGGCCATAATCTTTCCTAACTTTGTCTGACATCAGCCCGTCTGGGTCAGGAAATACCTGTCTCCTACAAGCGCCTGCACACATACCTTACTATAGGTCAAAGAGAACTCAACAGTTGGCAAAACAAGAATGAAATTTTTCACAGCGGAGAAGGGCACGGCGGGGCTTGGAGAGCGGCCACAGCATTTCTGTGGGCTGGGGAGGCCAACGGACAGATGCAAACCTGCCCCTCAGCCTGCGGCAGCTGAGCATTGCTGATTTGTATTACTCTCGGAGGCGATTGCAGCTATGAGACAGAGCTCCTCCAACTTCAGGAGTGATGTTAGAGTTACAGTTTTTGCTTTTGAAGAAGGATTCATTGAGTACGAATGTTGTCTTATGGTAATATAATAAAGCTGTTTCACTTTTAGTCTTTCAATAAACTATTTGAGAACCAAATAATTTCTAGTACAACTGGCAGCGAGGTCTAGGGTGACAGTAGGCATCAAGAAGGGCAGTGCATGTGGATGTAAGGTTGATTTGACAAGCAGTAAAAGGACAATGTCTGATTAAAATAACTAGGAAATGACTCCGCCACTTGTGTTATTCACGTGTGACAGTGATCTCCAAAGGATGCTGCTGGTTTTGAGTAACTTGTGGGACCGTCTTAACACCCTCTGAAACTTGAGGAAAGTATAATAGAAATAAGATCTGCTGCTTTTTGATCGGAAAATAAAAATAAGCATGAGAACGTCAAAGAAGAAACACTGCTGTTGAAGACAAACCCTATGAAATCTTTCAGAAATGTGAGGAACAGCGTAATAAAAAAGTACCCAAATGCAAGTTTGAAGTTAGCAAAGGCATGTCTAAACAGCAAAGATTATTTCCCATCAGTGGATGTTCACGAACTATATTAATAGAGCTGTTGTAAAATGTGTTCTGTAGAAACATAACATATTTGGCATTGATATCCTATGGCAAACTAGCTGTGGATGAGCTTGGAACTGATTATTAAGAGTGATTAATTCCAGACAGTCTTTCAGATTTCAGTTGGACATATTATGAAGCCCTTATTAAGCACAGCCAAAAGAGGGTTTTTTTCTCATGTTTTTGGTTAGTAAATCTGTGCAAAAGAATAATATCCGAAGTCAGTATCAAACGAATGTGATACAGTGAGCACCGTGAGCTGTGACTACCCCAGAAATACTACGACCCCTGGCAGGTTGAACCATTACAAGAAATGTTTTGTTTCTAATGAAAAATGGCTGGGAAATCACCGCAGCGTGTGTCCTACATCAATCAGATCCCCACTGCACTTCCTCGGAACAGGCGTCTAAAGACAATCAGGCAACATGCTGGTCTGAGGACTAATTATGAAGACAGCCAAGAGAATGCTGGTAGATGACAGAATGCTGGAAACACCACAGATGGGCAATATTTCCCAATACCACATATCTACCTTCAATAAAAGATATCCTGTTTGAAAGAGCAGAAACGCTTTTGCCAGGTTCTAGCTTATGATACCCTCCAAATGAAGACTTCAGTAATGTCGTGCTCTCCTAAGTTTAACCTTTTCTGTACTATTTCTGGATTTTCCCTATGCTGCCACAAAGCAGGAGGTTCCTTACATTTCTCAAACGCATTTTTTAATAGAGTTTCATAAGTCTTTGTATACTTTCTGCCCTGAATTAATAGTTGTCCTTTACTTCAGCTTTATAAAATATTGGGCTGTATGCAGCAATTATTTTCTAAATGCAGTTCCTACCTCCACAATATATCAAATGAATAAGCAAAAGAATAGCAGTAGTATTTCGGTGTGGTCACAGTACTCATGCGTTGTTGTCAGCACACGCAAACTGAATGAGATGTTCCTCCCTTTCCCTGGGTAATCCGTGTGGTTTAAATGAGAGGACGGAAGACCAAGTACTTTCATTCAATGAGCAGCACTGTGTGGAACAGCAGATGAACGCAGAAGGCTGAGAATAAGGCCAGAAAAGCTGAGAGGAATGCAGCAAAAAATATTTTCTCCTGCATATTTTTCTTATACTTGTGATAACCTTCCTGACTCACTGTGTACTAAATCAATTTATCACCGCTTCTGGGACCAAAAAACCAAAAGAGCAGCAACAAATAAATGTCACAATGCTTTCATAAGGGTTATTTTTGAAGAATAGTTGGACTTAGGATAAAAAGGACATTGCTGTTTTTAAAAAGATTTAATGAAGTAGATTCTCATACAAGCTAATAATGCTCTTCTTAAATTAAACCCTACGGAATGGTGGCGCTTGGCTTTTTTCATAGGAGCTGCTGTGTGAAGTAAAAGGAGGTGGTGTGAAACTGCAGCTTTCTGTTGCTGGTGGGTCCTTCCAGGAGGACACCTGATGTCCCACCGAGCTGCTCCTGCACAAACTGCCGAAACCCGCTCTGTTTGCAGAAGTAGCTCTGGACATGGATTCCGGGGACGTGGCTCAGAGGCTGGATCTGGCTTGCTCATTCCTCAGGATTTTTCTCAGACAGCTCTGCAAATCTAATAATGGCCTGAGAAAGTCAAATAAGGTTCTTACGTTTTTCTTTCTCTTCATCGAGATGCTGCCTGCAGAGATAGCGGGCGTGATGTGGCAACACCTGATGTTAACAGCTCAGGGAAATCTGATGCGGGATCAAGAGGAGCGATAGAGGCAGAAACGCAGACGGCCGCGTCCGTCCCTCCTCGGAGCAGCTCCCATGCCAGGTCTTCTCTTCTCCCTCCCTTTCCCATCATATCTGATAACAGTCTGCGGGATTCCTCGCCTTCTTACGTCTCTCGTGAACACATTCCTGTTTTCCCCAAAGGGAAAGTACCTGCACCCTCATCTCTCCCTCTCTGGTCATCAGAATGGAAATCGAAACCATTAATTCACAAGCTGGAACCGTGAGCTTCAGGTTGAGTTTCACATACTCCAAGGGGACGTGGTGGTGACAAAGTTTTCTGTGCAATATCAAATACAAGCCCGTCTGACTCACCCTCCTTCCTGTTGGCAGAAATTCCTGTTACAAAGTTGTTCTCAACTGTGAATTGCCAAACTCATGCTCAGGTACATTTTGTGTCCAGTAAATGGTCTGCAAGGACCATGTTCCTCCTGTCTGGGCTGGGACTTTCTCTTTGCCGAGTTCTCATGACAAAAGCTCTGTATGTGAACATTGCTTGACAGTTCACTGGGGGGGTCCTGCTGCGGTGGCTCTTTGGTACATCTGTCCCCAACACTGGTCTGACTTGCATTTTGGTTTTGTGGATTTTTCTATTTAAAAGCCAGGCAGATATTTTAACAGAAAAAAATCAAAATAATTTGAAAACATAACTGTCCATGTGTTTGATAAACTACTTGTTTTTAAAAAATAACTCTTGGGAGACCCGTTATCACCTAGATTAGACTGGATCAACACAGCGCCAAGTAAGTGTCATCATGTAGGAAGTTTAAAGATCAGTCAGAAAAAGGAACTTGGAAAAAATAGTTCACATAAAAAATGGTTTCTCTTAATGTGCTGTCACCTTCTATTGTTGGAATATAGCTGAATTGTCTTAAAGACATCAACATGTTATTTTATACTCTGTTTAAGTGAAAGTGTGATTTCCCAGCCTGTTACTGAAGTGGGATTGTGAGATTAAGGGAAAATTTATCTAGGGTTGTTATTTGCTGCTGTCCAAGCAGAACTGACACTGTGAATATGATGGATTTTAGCTTGTGATATACTGAATAAATAGTCTTGTTGTCTGGCCTACCTGGGCACTTTGCACAAAGAAGCTGAAATAGGTTGGAAAGGGGAATGGTGTTACAGAATTACAGAGCTGTTGGTTATGTTATCTAGTTTACCTTCCTATCACAACCTAAGTTTTCTACCGTACGTATCTTCCTCTCCAGAAAGATACTGGATGGCATGTTCATGCCAGGAGTGAATAAAAGATGATGATGAAGGAGTTTTGAAAGTGAAGAAGCAATGTGGTGTTCACTGACACCAAGACAATTTACAAAGAAAATGAGACAGCAATTTTTCTGGATTTGGACATGTTACCAACGTAACATTTCTTCTTAAATCATCTCTACCTTCCTTACATTCTGGGCACAATTAAAAATCACTCCGAAATACTGATACTTCTAAAACCTGTGAGGTATTTTGCCATGTGTTAAAAAAATGACAAATGTCCATTGTTAAAAATGCCATTGTCACTAATCCCTACTTTGGTCTAGCAGCTCGGTCCTGCAGTCAATGTATGGATCGGAGTATCGAAGTCAATGAAATCTGAACTGAGTGATGTCTGCCAGTCTTGACCTTTTCAAAGTCAATGTAATTCTTCTGGCATCCTATGTCCAGTGTGTCTGGTTTTAGTTCTGATTTTGGGGCAGTGGATCTTCATCTGTACTCTGGGCTTCTAAATGTTGGTGCATCAACGCTGTCATTAAAATGTAGGATGTGCTTATAGTTAATACTTTAGTTTGCTACTTCTGAATAAATTGGAAGTACTCCCAGATGAGATGATCTAAACTTCTTTGCGCTCCTCAGTTGGGAACAGAATGAGTTAAAGCCTCGGGGGTTATTGAGGCAGGGATGTCATTGGGCCGTGTCATGGAGCCTGAGTCACTCTTCACGTAAAAAAAGGAGGGAAACCAGGAAATGACACGACTGGAATTCATCCTCGTCACAGCTCATGTACACAGAGCGGGGAACGGGGCAGGTTTGACTCATTCCCACTGCACTTCACCTTCCGTGTGCTCTCCCCACGGGTGGGGAAGGACTCGAATGACACGCTGCTGGCTTTGGGTCGGAAAGAACTGGGAGCAACCAGGTAGAGCATTTTGACAAATGCTTTAGCTGTCGGGAGAAAAGTTTCCAAAGAGTGATGGAAACCAAAAGAACAGTCTGGCTTGTTCCAGACAACTTATCAGAAAACACCTCTCGTGCTAAACTAATAAAGCCAGGTACTGGCAGGAGTACTAGTTGCAAAATAATATCACTTCATATTGCTTCCAAACATTTTTAACCAATAGCCACCCACAGTTAATAATAGGTGCGTTTAGTTGCATACCGAACTATGAGAGTTAACCCTTAGGTACTCAGCAAATAACACTATGCAAGGCATGTTTCTTATGCTGAAAAACTTATATAATTTTAGTTCTCCAGACCAGTAGTTTTAGTAAACGAAGAATATTTTTCCTTTCTACCAAACTTTCAGGCAGTTCCAAAGTACTTCTACATTAATTTTTCAGTACTGCCTTTATAAAAACGCAATATTTCTTAGCTTAACTTTATTAACTCCTTCTTTTCTGAAGGACAAGGTGTCTTCACAAGGTCTTTACAAGCCCTATGGGGAGAGGCTGAGGGAGCTGGGCTTGTTCAGTCTGGAGAAGAGGAGGCTTAGAGCTGAGCTCAGCACTCTCTAGAACTACCTGAAGGGCAGTTCTAGCCAGGTGGGGATTGGTCTCTTCTCCCAGGCATCAGCAATAGGACAAGGGGCCATGGGCTGCAACTCTGCCAGGGGAAATTGAGGCTGGAGATTAGAAAGCAATTCTGTGCAGAGAGAGTGGTCAGGATTGGAATGGCTGCCCAGGGAGGTGCTGGACTCACCGGCCCTGGAGGTTTTTAAACTGAGATTGGACATGGCACTTAGTGCCACGATCTAGTCAATGGACTGGAGTTGGACCAAGGGTTGGACTGGATGATCTCTGAGGTCTTTTCCAACCCAGTCGATTCTGTCATTCTGTGATTCACGTTTGATTCACAGACATCTTTTAAGACTCAGTGCTAACACCTCACATGCTGTTCAGAGCCCGTCCCCATTGCCCGTTCAGCAGGAACGAGCACCGGCGCTGTCTCAGACCCGCTACCGTTCCCTCCGGTCACACTATTGCTGCCAAACACAATTCCATGATTCTGTTTTGCAAAAACAACAGGACCTGGCCTGTGGCAGAGGCTTCCAGCCCATTGAAAGGATGGTGGTTGGACCCTGGCTGGGATATCCCCGCGTTGACACGTCAAGCAACAGCTGCTCAAGAAAGTGATAGATATTCTTGACATTTTAAGAGACATTTCCCATTACTCCTCCAGCTAATCAGCATTTTAGTCATCATACGGCAGCCACTTGATCACAATAATAGCACATTGTGTTTTGTGATCATATTTCCACGTGCTCTGTGCTTACAATGCAAAATATTCACATTAGCATAAAGCAACATGCTTTTGGTGTTAATTGTAATATTCTTGTGAGAATCCTTATTCCACAGAGATGACTGTCAAATTAAGTTTTACACAGAAGAGTTTTCCCCCCTCCAGTTGCAGCTGGGACAATAGATCCACACTTCCATGTTTTCAAATAGCTTAGGAGAGATAAGATCCGAGCAGCGGAGCCTATCTCTGTAGCCCAGCAGCTGCCAAGATCAGCACGCCCGCAGCCGGGCCAAGAATTTTAACAAGGATCTTCTGGCCTGTTGTCAATGAAAATTTCCTCCTATACAGAAGAAAGTGGAATTTACTAATTTTGTGTATAATGCCTGGTGCAGTCTAAGCAAACCTCTCTGGGTTTCTCTTTCGCTTACCTGGCTTATTGGATTTTCTCCTTTTCATTCTAACAGGTGTTTTAAGCAATAGTTGAAGCTTTTGCCTTACAGGTGAGCCATCACATATTGACAGAAATTCACCTTTAAGGTGCATCACGCTGATGTACGTAATTCCCCTCGGTCAGCTCACATAGCTATTCCTTTTTGTTGATAGATCTACCTGTTTACTACTTATAGGTGAGTTAAGTAGCAACATCCTACAATACCAGCCATGTATAAATTACTCTTTATAAGACTCTTAAATGACTCTTTATATATAAATGACTCTTTAAATGACTCTTTATAAGCCGTGTATAAATGACTCTTGATATCAAGATCCATGTTTTTAAGAAAGGGCCAAGCAGTTGCTCTAGATCTTTAGTTCAGAAGGTCATGGGGTGCCTGTAACAGCCTCTAAGCACCAGTTTCACCAGTACGTAAACCTATCAAATAGGTGCATGACTGCAGCATGCGTTTGGTGTATTAATCAGATACTAATTTTATAAATTTCTCTTTAAGGGGAACCTTATATAAAATATAACTGTGTTAAATAGAATTACAATAAAATCTCAATGCTAAGGTATTCCTTAGTGTAGTTATTTAAATCTATACTTTTCTGGCAACTATTTTAAGATTTCGATTACACCTTTTAGCCTACATTTGCTGCAGCTATACTAAGGCAGACTTCTGAGAACAAAAAGCCTAAGTGCTCACTTGGTGTCTGCCTCCCTTCTGCCTTCCTGCTGTCCCGCTGGTAATGGCTGCACCTTTTTATAGTAATTTCAAGCAACTATGACAAAGGGTAGGATGTTTTGAAGAAGCTTCTGTGACATAAAAGACCACAGGGAGGATACAGATCTGTAGATACTCCAGGAGAGGGTGTGAAGGCGAGGGCTGTTGGATCCCGGGCAGTGCACGAAGCGTTGGCCGTCACCGGTAAGACGTGCTCTTGCAGGAGAGCATCTCCCCTCTCTCATTGCTTACGTTTCCTGGAGCTTTTCTTTTTTAGCCAAGGTTCTAATCCTGGCCTTTTGGACACATATTCTAGACTCCTTATTGGACTTCTTTATTTACGTACTATTGTGTCACCTCAGTAGTTAGTTGTTTTGTGACTGCGGGATTTATATACCCAAAAATAACAGTATATGTTATGACTCAGTTAAGATCTCACGTGGGAATAGCCCTGTAAGAGAATACATGGTTGTGCTCGTAATTGTGTGTGGCGTTACATTTAATGTGGGATCTGGGATGCTCACGGCAAGGCTGGATTCCTTCGCATCGGCCACCAGCTGACGCTACCAGGAGGACCTGTTGCTAGGACGTGGTTTAGTGCCAGAGTTAGGTTGTGGTTGGACTCGATGATCTTAAAGATCTCTTCCAACCAAAATGATTCTGTGATTCTAGAGCACTAGCAATAGATGTTGGCTTGGAACTGACCTACATTCTGTGTAGAATCATAGAATCAGAGAAGGGTTTTGGTTGGAAGGACCTTCTCAGCTCCCCCAGTGCCACCCCTGCCATGAGCAGGGACATCTTCAGCAGCTCAGGTTGCTCAGAGCCCCATCCACTTTCCTTCTGTTTGTCCCAGAGGACCAAATGTAGTCCATTAGGTGCAGCTCATTTTTAAGTACCAGAAGGCTCAGGGTCATTTCAATAACCAGTTCTAACGCAGATTAATACTAGTGCCTTTTGGCACTAATTGGGCAAGCAGAGCAAGCATCCTCTGCAATTACCTGAAACCCTTATCCTTTAATAGATCCATTCTGCATTCTTCCAGTACCAAAACAGGCCTTGTTTGTGTCCTTGGACTAAAAGGTTGTTCTTTATATAATCGATTTTTTAATTGTTTACTTCAAAATACCTGGAAATTCTTTCCATTAAAGCAAAAGTCCATCCCATTTGTACAGCAATTACTGCTTTTGGTGGGTGTTCAGGGCTCCATGACTTCAGCTTTCTGCCACCAAGTGTCTAAGAAAGTATTTGAACCAAACCTTGCTTTAGCTTATGTCCTTACCAAAATCTCTGTTATACATTGTTCCAAATGTCTCTGCTTAGCCCAGGTAACTGAGCTCGTGTTACTGACTCATCATCGCAAGGCTCTCGGGAATGTTCCGGGAGATACTTTCAGCCCAGACTCTAGAAGGTCCCACTTTCTGTCCCCGTTGACACACACGGTAGCAGAGATTCAACCACACAACCCTAGATTTCCGTACGGAACGGGTGCACCTCGTCAGAGGTGTAATGAGTGAGACTGCACAGTGCAAGATCTCCAGCGTAATTCCGTGTAAACTGCATGTGTAGTAGAAGCACTGCCTGTTTGTGTATTAAAAATGTTCCCAGTGAACAGCCTGACCTACTCATTAGTTTCCTGCTACCTTGGCCAATACCCGTCTTCTCTTGGGTTTTGCTAAAATTGCTAAAACACAGAGATGAAAGTGTCTGGTTCTACGCATGGAAATCAGTCTTAGGTTTGGAAACCTAAATTTGAAGTGTGACAGGTGTCCTCTGGGGAATACAGGAGAAGCTGAACTGTGCTCATCAGCTATTTCTGAACATTTTGCAACAACTTAAGCCTAAATTTAGGTATGAAGATTAAAAATTTTGGATTCTGATTTAACTTCTCAATAAAACATCAAAAAGCACAGGTTAATAGAAATACCACAAGGAAGCAGCCATGCTCATGGGTTAGAATTAATGCTAATAGGGCTGTGTTCTCTTTCTTACAATATTTATTACATGATCAGCATAAGCTTTACAGTACCCAAACACAGCACGTATTTGCTTTGGAGTGATTAAGCTTTGCGATAGCTGCATTTGTTTCAAATCTGTAATGTTTTTCAGAAATGAGGGGTTTCCTTCTGCAACAGCAGAGATGCTGAAGCCTCTACCACGGGTCCTGTCCACTGGGAGAACCAAACAATCGGCACACCAGCTATTTTTGTCTAGGTGACGTTCCCCTCCGAGCACGGAATGACAAGCGTGTGCCCTTGTTGCTAACTGTCCAAAGAGAAAAAATGAATTAAATTAGAAAATGCCCAAAACTGTGAGACCCAGCCAGTGGCTTTGCTGAGCAAGTTCATCACTGTAGCAAACATCTGATTATTTTGGTTGCAAAAGGTGCATGATATTAAATTTGGAATTTGAGATCTTTGTTATTTATTAAGAGGCCCTGGCCCTCAGCCTCAGCTCTCTTTGTCAGCAGCATGACACATTGTCAGCTCTCGTAATCAGACACATGAAATGCATGTTTTGCTCGTCATGCCAGAATCCTCTAAAATTGCGACTGCAGGTAAGTGATGGCATTTATCATTCCCTAATCTTCAGCGTAAATCAGGAATTCAGTTTTCAACCACAGAAGATATAGGAGGGAGTTGAAAGCCAAACTACAAGTAGGACCATGTATCACAATTTCTGATTAGCTGGAAGTGGAGGACAAGTGGAATGAAAATTCATTCTTGCGGATTACAGTTCTTGTGCAGTCCAATTCCCTCTCATAATTTAGACTAACATTAATGTTTGCGTTATCTTTCCTCTGGGCTGTTGAGAAGATGCAGAGCTTGTCTGTCAAGTTTGGTCTTGTTTTAAGACTATTATCTAAAAAAAGTAGGAAAGCCATAAAGTAGAACTTTGATCCTTTCAAACACAAACAAAATACTGTAAGAGTGCACAGGACGTATATTTTTTTTCACACCTAGAAAATCGCCCGGTGGAGCCTTGTTGTGCGCTGCAAACACTCAGCAGGACTGGGATTTTGGGGAGGGCTCAGCTGCGTCCTGCAGTCCCACCAGCCTCAATGGAGTTTGCCCATTGAGCAAACTGGGCTTCCTCCAGATCCAGTGCTGGGCCTTTCTGGCAGCCCTGCTGCCCCCAGCAGATGTGTGGTGATGAAGTTGCCGGGAAAGACTTTGTTGCATCTAAGGCTCCTTTTTCAATTGCATGGACCCGGAGCTGTGGTGCCAGCCCTGGGCTGGAGCGCTCAGGGACGAGGAGGCTCCGCAGCCCAGCAGCTGCAGGGTGGACAGGACGGGCTTTACCTCGCGGAACGGGCGATAACTGGAGCCAGGTCCCTCGGTGGACACTCCTCTTTGCCTGTGTCTCACAGCCATGTCAGCGAGATGTGTCAGGAGTGGTTTTTATGTGTTCCATCTGGTCACAGTGAGGCACAAGCCACATGTATAAATCTTCTAAACCTTCTCCATCTGCTCAGTTTTATCTAAGCAAAATATTGTACAGCTTAATTAAGCAAGCCAGCTACCAGGACATTCCACACAGGCATATTTGGTGCACCTAACGCTGGATTTTGTGGACATTACTTAGCATTTTAGCAGTGCAGCCACACTTTTGATTTGTTAAGACTACTGTTGCTTTGCAAGTGGCAGTGCTGTGTGTGGCTTTGGCTGGAGGTGGTTGTGCGGTGTTTTGGGGATGGTTCTCTCCATGGCAGCTGTGCCACTGCTCTGCCCCGTTCTCCACCGCCAGGCTCCACATTCACATGTCTGCAGCCTCATCTGCCAGGGGTCTAAACCGCTGCGGGTGAAGCCTGTCAGAATTGCTACTGCCACTATCAACAATGGGCACCTACCTGCCCACAGACTGAGCTCCCCATCTTACAACCACAGAATCACAGAATCGTTTTAGTTGGAAAAGTGCATAGAGTTGGAAGAGATGATGGAGTCCAGCCATTAACCCAACACATCCCTGAGAACCTCATGTCCGTCTGTCCAACCCTCCAGGGCTGGTGACTCCAGCACTGCCCTGGGCAGCCTGTTCCAATGCCCCACAGCCCTTTGGGGAAGAAATTGTTCCCAGATCCAACCTCAACCTCCCCTGGCGCAACTTGAGGCCGTTTCCTCTGCTCCTGGCGCTTGTTCCTGGGGAGCAGAGCCCGACCCCCCTGGCTCCAAGCTCCTTTCAGGCAGTTCAGAGATCAGAAGGTCTCCCCTCAGCTCCTGTTCTCCAGCGGAACCCCCCAGGTCCCTCAGCCGCTCCCATCACACTTGTGCTCCAGCCCCTCACCAGCTCCGTTCCCTTCTCTCAACTCGCTCCAGCACCTCAAGGCCTTTCTTGGTGTGAGGGGCTCAAAACTGAACACATGGTCACACAGGAGGCCTTTTCCTGGTCTCTTATCAGCCAGACCAGACACCTGGAAAGGGCTCAGTCCCTTGTGTGTGGCAGGGGCAGCGCTGGGCTGAGCACTGTCCTTGTTGCTCTTACGCATGCAACACATCTGTTGATGATGGAGATCCAAGTGACGGAGTGTTAAGAGAAACTGGATGTCAACAAACCAGCTCTTGAGCAAGTGGGCATCACAACTACTCCTGGGTGTGCTTTTCAGAGTCCCTCACAGGAACTTGTACCTAGAAGTGCAAAGTTATTCCTGAAAAAATGCTTTCCAGCTTCAGGCTGCCCTAAATGAGGAATGTACCACAGCTGTGGTTGTTTCACAAGTAGTTATATCTGCCAGTAAAGAGCATAATCATTCATCAGCTTTGTCTTTAGGAGCATCCCTAACATTAAGAAACAAAAGTTTCTGAATAAAAAATCAGCAGTATTTCTGTTTAAAACCACTGGAAAATGTTAAGTGCAATTGCAAGGGCACTGTTAAGTTCTGAACTCCAGAAACATGCCGTGCTGCTGATACTCTAATATCGCTGCCTTGCTGGTGCCAGGAGCGTCAGGGCAGGCTCACCCAGCCCGTTCTGCTCGGAGCTGGGCTCCCAGACTCTCTGGAGTCTATGGTAATTTTCAGCAGCTCCAGACACAGGCGAGCTTTATTCTGGTGTGCGTGTGCCGTTAGGAGCATTCTTTCTGATGGAGCTGAGAGGCAGTTGAACGCAGGTCCATGGTTTTGGTTGCTGTTGGGCAGTTGTGCTGTGGCAGGGCTGGCTCACGGACAGGTTACAGCTGGTGTGTGTGGGAGGAATCTGCTCCGCCATGGGCCCCGTGTCCCCCTGTCACACTGGCTGTCCCCTGCGAGCGTGGGCTTGAAAGTAGCGTGTGTCCCCAGTCATCAGGAAACAGAGCTCCTACCAGGATCTGCTGGGGTCCCTGGGATCCCCTCCATGAACTGCCTCCTCCCCACGGCCACTGAACCAAGCCATGGGGCACACAGGGATAGCACAGTGTTCCCATGTGCTTCCAGGCTTATTCAGGCAGAGCTGTTAAATCTTCAGTGTTTTATCATAGAATCCCAGAATGTCAGGGGTTGGAAGGGCCCTGGAAAGCTCATGCAGTGCAATCCCCCCATGGAGCAGGAACACCCAGATGAGGTTACACAGGAAGGTGTCCAGGCGGGTTGGAATGTCTGCACAGAAGGAGACTCCACAACCCCCCTGGGCAGCCTGGGCCAGGCTCTGCCACCCTCACCGGGAAGACGTTTCTTCTCATCTGTCAGTGGAACCTCCTGTGTTCCAGTTTGCACCCATTGCCCCTTGTCCTGTCACTGGTTGTCACCAGAAGAGCCTGGCTCCATCCTCCTGACACTCCCCCTTTCCATCTTGATCCCCAGGAATGAGTCCCCCCTCAGTCTCCTCTTGTCCAGCTCCAGAGCCCCAGCTCCCTCAGCCTTTCCTCACACGGGAGATGCTCCACTCCCTGCAGCATCTTGGTGGCTGCGCTGGACTCTCTGCAGCAGTTCCCTGTCCTGCTGGAACTGAGGGGCCACAACTGGACACAATATTCCAGATGCGAATATATTATGCCTATATTCAGAAAAATTATAAATGTTAAATTGTTCGGCAGCCTCTTTGATTAGTCTTGTCTCTTTTCTAATAACGCACTAGATGCTTGCGACCTTTCAAGTGATTCGTCTGTGAGAGCTTGTGTTTTGCGCTGCTGCTTGTAGTCAGGCTAATAGGCTATTTAAAGTAAAAGGTATCCTGAATGAAGCAGAAATAGCTGTCTTCTCTGGAGGACAGTTAAATTCCTGCAGTGGTGTGGTACTGCAGGCTCTGCAAGAACTGGAAGAAGTTCAGGAAAGTTTTATGGCAGCAATCTCCTTTGGAGGTCAGAGATGCCAGCAAGTGAAGGGCTGAGTGTCAGAAGTGTAGGGAATACACGGAATAGCTTAGGAAAACTCCTGAACTCATTGCTTTCCAGATGCTGGTGTTTCACTCTAACATTATTACAGTCTTCCCTAAAGAGTAAAATACTAAACACTTCAGTCTTTTATGGTCATTGCATGATCCACTTCAGAAACACGCTCTGATTTCTCACAGCAGCTCTGTTAGGCACGTGCTGCGCTTCTGTGAGCCTTAGGGCTGCCAGGGAGACCTGAAATGCTGCTCATTCCGAGGATGAAGATACAGTGCAAAGTTAGTACGCCTAGGTATGCCTCCAAAGAGAAGCCCTGCATAAAAATCCACCTTGATGTGCTCTTGAATTGCAAAAGCCTTCTAATGCAGCCAGTGCCCATGATTTATAACAATGACTCATAATATTGCATTATACTTAATATGATGTAACGCTGATGCAAGATGCCATCCGTGGAATTTCAATGTCATGGAGATAAAGAGAGGAGAGAGCAAGCTGGTCATGTACCTTGCCATGCTGTCAAAATTAGAAGTTTACAGCCAAAATATGTAGAACCTTTCAGTACCTACTTCAGTCTTTTTTTTTAGCAGCATAACTTGGAGAATAACATTTCTATTTCCTGAAGCATAAATATCTCTCAGACATATGTTATTGTGTTACTTACAGTAATTTAATTAACTTTGCACTTGAGAAGACAAATTTGCTAACAGACAATTCAGTCTTGCAATTATAACCCCTCACATAGAAGTTTGCAGGGCAAATCAGGATTATGCCTTTAAATTAATTCAAGCTTTATCTCTCTTTTCTGACCCAGCTGTTATGAATTCTGCTCCTGTTCTCCCTGTCCTGCTTGCTTCTTCCTGCAGTGAATCAGCATTTCAGGAAATACTAATTCAAAGAGGAAAGACACCCTAAACTCTGATTCTGGAGGTCAGAAATAGCTGCTCTCCAGTGGGTTTGACAAATGGTGTGAGGCTCCTGGGGCTGCTTGGGGCTGGTTTTGTGGGGTGTGCGTGACCCCCGTTCTGAACTCTGCCCCTTCCCCTCCAAGTAGCCTGGGAGCTTTGAGGCTGTGCCGTGAGCTGCAGGGCCGAGTCCTGGGGCTTCATCCCAAGTGAGAGAGAGAAACAGAGAGTCAGAGAGAGCCCTGCCCTTCAGCAGTGAAGAAGGTGATGCTGAGGGGTCTGGAGCATCTTTGTGATGAGAAGACACTGAGAGAGCTGGGGCTATTGAGCTGGAGAAGAGAAGCTGAGAGGGATCTGATCAATGGGATCAATATCTCAGGGTGGGTGTCAGGGGATGGAGCAGACTCTGTTCAGTGGTGCCCAACACCAGGGTGAGGGGCAATGGGCACAGACTGAAACACAGGAGGCTCCATCTGAACATGAGGAGAAACTTGTTTGCTGGGAGGTGCCAGAGCCTGGCCCAGGCTGCCCAGAGCGGCTGTGGAGTCTCCTTCTCTGAGACATTCCAACCCCCTGGACCCACCTGTGTGATCTGCTCTGTGACCCTGCGTGAGCAGGGGTTGGGCTGGGGATCTACAGAGCTCCTGCAACCCAGCCAGCCTGGGGTTCTGTGATTGTGTGAAGAGTGTTACTTGCCCCACGCAAGCAGCAGAGACACAGTGGGTGCTCAGCTTATTCCTCAGGAGCCATTGGCATTGCTGGTGATTGTTCACCGTGTGTGAGCAGCTGGAAATGGAGATGTTTTGCACTCACCGATCTCAGGTGGGAGCGCTTCTCGCTGCACCTGGGGTGTGCACGCCAGTATTTGTCAAGCATTGCCCTAGCCAGGCTGTTCAGGAAAGGGAATAGCAGCATGGATGTTCTCCACCTGCGACCTCTAAAATCCTCCATGTCTGACACAGTCAATTTTAATTTGCTTCTAGAAGGAGCTGACAGGTGGTTGTACTGTTGCTCTGCCAGAGTCTTGTATTCAGTAGGTTCAGAGAGGCTGTTGTTGGCACCGCAGAAAGCAGAGAGACACCTGCCTAGGTAAAACAAGGCTATGAGAAGGTAGAAAGTCTTTAAGTCTTCACAGAAAAGGTTGTGAAGCACTGGAATGGGCTGCCCAGGGCAGTGGTGGAGTCACCATCCCCGGAGGGGTTGAACAGACCTGAGATGAGGTTCTCAGGGACATGGGGCAGTGCCAAGGGTGGGTTATATTTGGGCTCAATGATCTTAAAGGTCTCTTCCAACCAAAATGATTCTGTGATTCTATGATTCTATGAAATGAGATCTCCAAAAGTCAATCAGGCTTTTCCTGGTGGTTGTTTGATGGTTTATACCATGCAGCGCTACTTAGGCCCAGTTTCCCTAGTAAGCCGAGCAGGCCTGTGTGCTGCAGTGCAAAGTCTGCCATTCCTTGCTCGCCAAGGTGGAACAGATTAATTTACTAGTGATTCTTAAGAAGACAACTAGGTAATAATATATGTGTGATTTACTGGAGCTGCAGCTGGTGTCGTCCCAAAGAAGGACCTTTTCACGGGAGTGAGCACAACACATGGTGCAGCTTCACATGGCAAGAGCAGAGAAGTGGAGAGGACTGGCTTTTGACCAGCGGAGCAGTCCCTACAGGTGAAGACAACAAATCAATAAGAATTGAACATCTAGTTTATTTTTGGAAGCCCAGTAGGTGCCAGTCTGTCTCCTAGGTGCATAAATACCATCAAAAACCTAGCCATGGGCAAGTAAAACTAGACAAGAATTTGTAGCCCAGAGGAAAGCCACCAAGAATAGATGTGTGGAGGCTGATAAGATCCATATTGCTCCAAAAGGCAGAGTACCACCTCAAAACAAGACAGTCTTTGTTGTGAAATGGTTAGGTTGTGAGAGACCTAGCTTGCCAAATACCCGTAATGGCCTCCCCCTGCCAATTGTCTTTAAATACTGTGATCTTCCACATAAGAGCAAAGCCTGAAAGGAATCTCTCTAGCAAAAACATCGTTTATTCATTCTCTACAGGATGGTGGAGAAACATGCCTCTTCTCAGCCATGTTACTCTTTCCCCTGAAGATTTCAAACAGAGATTTGTTCGAACAAAGATCGGTAATTTTGCTCTGTAAGGGATGCAGGAAGAAGCGTAGAAATATCTCTAGATCAGAACAGTTCCTGAGCCTGCTGGAGAAATGGCAGATTGCCAGAGATAGGCCGCACCGCTGCTCTCCCAGAGAACAATGCGCAGAGCTGGATCTTCCAGGCATCGTCTTTGAGGACGGCAAATTGTGCCCGCGGAGGTGAGAAGCACAAGGAGCTCGTGTCCTCGAGGGGCGGCTGCTGAGCGCTCTGCCTTCCCAGCCAGCGCCAGGACTCGATCCTCCTCCTCTACCCCAGGCCCATACCTGGGCGAGAACAGATCCAAGAAATGCAACTTCTTTTTTCTTTTTGTCTCTATCTTTTACCTTTGTAAGTGAAACAACTTTCTAAGACAGTTCCATCTCTGTTTGCAGTCCTTGATGGGCTGGTGCATCCTTTCTTGGGAAACTTTTACTGCCAGCACCTCTCAAATAAAAGGAGCTTTCCCACAAAGGTGAAGCTCCTCTGCTGTTTTTTATTGCAGTGGATCTGTGTTTGTGTAGCAGAGCAGACTTGCCTTGGTGTTTTACCAGGCTTTTCAGTATGCGCTTGCATGCCAGCAGAAGCTGACTAATAACGATACTGAACCTCAGATCATTTGATTAGCAAATATTAATGGTTAGTCCTTGAGTTATTCTCAGAATTCATTGTTAATTTTGCTAGTGTTTTGAAGTACCATGTTTGCACCAGAGAGCCAGACATGGGCGCTGGGGATACTAGGCAGAGGAAAAACAATAATCTGACCTATAAAACTGCTACAGTGGAATTAAATAAAAGTTAGGCTTTAGTTTGGAGTGGAAATGGCTTTTCTCCGATGCCATCTGCTTGGCTCCAGCATAAGTGGAGATGTCTCAGAGCCTACAGGTAATTACCACAACAAAAATAGTATCCACAAATTAACCGCTGTTCCTAACTTCCTTCTCCCTTTTGCTTCTCAGTCACACTAACATCACGCTAAAATCAGTACTAATGCATAAACAGTGGAGAAGGTAAAACGGAGAGCTAAGAAAGCAAGAGGATTTACATGAATTGTGTGAGATGCGGTGAGCAGATCGGTCGCTGCCGGATGGAGAGCAGAGCTGGGCTGTACCCGTGTGCGGCTCTGCGGGAGCACCACACACCCCACCCGGCGTAAACCAGAGCCCTGCAGCCCCCAGCCTGCTCCGCAGGGCTCGGAGGAGCACGGGGCAGGTCACAGGCAACCAGAAAACTGCCCGAGCGCAGCAAACGGCAGCAAACGCAGGGGCCGGTGCCCGGGATCCCCAGGATGCGTGTGCTGGAAGCGGCTGAATCCCCGACCTCCCCAACTGTCGGCTCCCAAGGCCGCGCAGTCCTGCTGTGCAAAATGATGAACCAAAGCCCCATCACGGTGTGACAGTGAGTCAGTCCGTGGCCTTTTGGCTTAAGTATTTTTCTCATAGAGGTAGTTCTCACACAAAGAGCAAGGTTTAAACAGCCGGGTGAAAGTGATCCCTTTTCAAATGAGTGAGAAGTTCATGTCTGAACCTGACGCGAATCCCATTCACCCACACAGTAGCAGGCAAGCTCTATCATAAGTACCATTTGACTGTCCAGACAAAATGTTTGCTTTTTTCTTTTTACAGCTGTAAAGAGTAACTTTTAGACAAATATTTGACAGACAGATGGCCCAACAAGCTTGTATAATTTGCAAAGGTGCCTGCTTGTCTCCTGTAAAGGCGGTTACGTTACATCTGGCTGTGTCTCCCGCGCGGCGCGCGATGGAACCCCTGGCACGGGAGCCGCGGTCCTTACCTTCCGCCCGGCCTCGTTGTTGTGCAGGTTCATGAGCGTCCGTGCGTTTTGCTTGATCTCCCGGGCATCCACAAAGACTTTGGCGAAGCCGATCCCGTATCGGATGTCGGCAGAGCAGCCTCCCCATTTCCAGCCTTCCTCTTTGTGGTACTGTCCCTGCTTCTCTTTGTCGCAGCCGCAGTCGCTCAGGTTGCCCTGCGTGCAGGCGGCCGTGATGGCATGTGCCACGCCAGCCGCGATGATGGCGTACGTGAACGCCGCTTCCCGGCTACCTGCAATTCAAACGGGGCCGTAAATACGTGATACGATACGATGGCATTAGTTAGGAAAAGACAAGCAAGTTCCTGCAGAGCAAACGTCGAGGCTATTATTAGAGGCGCTGTAAATCTGCAGGCATAAGCGGGTCTCTGCTCTTCTAATTATTGATTTTTGTGGATGTTGGCTCTCTAAAATGATAGCTTTCCATGAAGGAGTAGGAGATAAAGTGTTATTTAGGCAACTTCATGTACATGTTTTCAGATGGTATTGAAAGTAGTCAGGCTAAACTCTTTATAGCAAAAGGGTAGGGTGGGAAATGCCATAGCTCAAAGAGAAAGAATAAGGGGTGCAGTTGAAGGTGAAGCTGCTAAAACAACCATGTTCAACTTCTTAAAAAGTCGGCTGAGAAATGGGATTTTATTTAGAAATTTAATTCTTCACTAAAGTGTATTTTTACAGGAAAACAACCTCTCTTATAAATCTTGTTCTGAGACTATTTTACCTGAATCGGAACATTTTTTTCATATTGTAGGTATCACAAAGTTTTCAGCACTGACATTTGTTCAGACTTGATGAAATGAGTTTTGGTTTAATTTCAACATTCCTCGTGGGATGGGAAAAAAAATATCCTGACCTGTTGTAGGTACCATGACAAAAGCAAAGTGAAGTAACAGCCTCACCAGAGGGCTGCGAGGAACAGCTTACGCCAATATTACTTTGTGCAATAGGGCTCTAATGATGGGCTTCTGTCTATTTGGGGTGGGGCTCACCTTAAATCTGTGATTTCATTTTCCTTGAAGCTTGCTTGCGTTCTGGTGTGTGGATTTCCCACATGTGCTTCCTATGGGATCTGTGAGACTTTTGGAACCAGTTCTGCATCTCCAGAGCCTAAAGCGCTTTGCAGAGGTGGCCCGTGTGTGTCAGACAGCCCTTGAAAAATTCTTGGATCACAGAATCCCAGAATGTCAGGGGTTGGAAGGGCCCTGGAAAGCTCATCCAGTGCAATCCCCCCATGGAGCAGGAACACCCAGATGAGGTTACACAGGAAGGTGTCCAGGCGGGTTGGAATGTCTGCACAGAAGGAGACTCCACAACCCCCCTGGGCAGCCTGGGCCAGGCTCTGCCACCCTCACCGGGAACAAGTTTCTTCTCATCTGTCAGTGGAACCTCCTGTGTTCCAGTTTGCACCCATTGCCCCTTGTCCTGTCACTGGTTGTCACCGAGAAGAGCCTGGCTCCATCCTCCTGACACTCACCCTTTATATATTTGTAAGCATTAATGAAGAACTTATTCCCTCTTTTACTCCTCCAATGACCAAATGTACCTTTGCATCAATAGGAGCAGAATGAGGCTCTTAATTAGGAGGGGCAGATGGGAAGATCAGCTTCCCTCCTCCAAACACCCGCCAGTTGAGTCCTGGCAAACTTCAGCTGCTGGCGAGAGTTTATTATACATGGAACAAGCACATTGCTGCTGTTTATTGGATTTCACAAAAAAATAATCACTTTGGAAAGAAATATTACAAGCACTTCATTCTCAGCTACATCCCTTCCGCATATACGATCTAGATTTCTTTACTTGTCACTAAATGGTTATTTTAATGAAAAATATTTGCTTCCTTATGGCAAGGAAGTAAAATGGAAAGCAAGATGACATAATCAAAATCTGTTAATATGCAATTGGGTGCCCTTTTATTAGCGTAGGCAATATTCCCATTGGTACTGCTGTGCACTGTGTTTGTTGAGGAACTTGTAGACAAGTATCCGACTTCCTCCAGGGATTTCTTGTTTCCTCTTATGTAAAAAAAGAAAAATCAGATGGGGCTTGCTAGAACTTTTTATGAAAGTCCGAATATAGGATAGAAATCCCAGGCTTTAGGTGCATTGGGAGTCCCAGTGCACCCAGCAGCACCAGCCTGGGCGCCTTGCTGGTCCCTCCTCCAGCTTCCACTCAACAGCATCCGCACTGTTTTCAGTACAACACCATGAAAAATGCACTGATGAACAGGACAAGGTGCAATAAGAGTTCCCCATTTCCAGGTTTCTGTTCCATGGGGCATCATCAAAAAGATATTTTGAGTTGAAATTTGCATCTTGTTCTGTGTTTCCTTTGGTTGGATGATTTCTGATCTAGCACAAGTTGTTCTCAATTTCTGGAATGAAAAACACTGGGAGATCATTTTAATCCGATGCACTCAACATTGTGAAGACTAAGCAGCTCTTTTGCTTCTCAGAGGGGAGAAAAATGTGATGTAGAGAGTATAAAACTAGCACAAGCAAAATCACAATCCAATGTCAAGCTCGATCATAAAATATATTACAAAAATTAAGTCGTTTTATAAGTTTGCCTTGTTTGGGGGAAAGGTTTAGCAGCTTTTTAAAACTGAAAGTTAGGAGATTACAAGTTAAACAAAGCCAGTGTCTGGAGGAATCGATCCGGGTAGGAAGCACCTTGGCATTTGTGTGGTATTGATAAAGTGACACAGGCTTGTCGTGTCTGCACCAAACTATCCCTGTTCTCCAGAAATTATTCACTCCTTGAAGCTTCGTTACCCTGGTCTGGCTGATGGAAACGTCAGCGTACGGGCTGGGGAAGCTCGTTCGTTTTGAGCCCCTTCTGTGACAGTGACGCCAAACCAGTGCAGTGGGGTTTTTGTATCCAAATGGGGTAACGTGACCACATGTGCTTTCCTGCCACTTTTAAATAGTGAATACTCCTCCTCCACTGATTTCGCAGGCAGCTGGAAGGCCTGGAGGATCTCACTGATTTATCAAGGAGCTCGGGCAGCTGCTCCTCGTTGGTTTGCTCTGGGCTTCTGCTGATGCTCTAGCGCGGCCTGACCAAGGAATTACTGCTCCAAACTCAGCCTAAACTACAAGATGTAACCTCACCACCCTGCATTCCCGAAGACAAACAATTTGGGAAATGAGCTGATAGGATCCTCCCTTATTTTCTTTCTCGTTTACTTCTCAGCCTGCACTTTTTATGTGCGTCTGACAGCCAACTTAGACCTGCGCCTTATTTTCCTGTAAGGTTAGTAGTAAAAAATTCAAGACCAGCATTAGAAGAAGGTCAGGCTTTGATATCAACACCATACCAAGACTCTCTCGTATTTACTTTAAGCTGAGACTGTAGCATCACAAAATACTTCATAGGTAGGAACGGCACTTCTAGTTTGGGAGGATGAAGAAAGTTAATAATGCAGGAGATAGGGTACCAAATATAGGGTGAGGAAAGAGTAAAGGGAACAGGACTGGCAGCAACACACCGCACCATGGGAGACACTTTGGCTGATGACCAGAATAAGCAAAACACTGATTTCCTAGCAAAAATGGGTAGTCAGTAGGCTGATGGTAACGTCAAAGGTGTCACTCCTGTGTATAACCGAAAGGGTGCAGGAAACCCTCATCTGCAGTCACTACTGTCTCTAGATGGCTGGAAAGATCAGACAGTGAACAAGGATGTTTTCAGCAGTGGCATCAGAAAAGACCTTTTGAAGGTCTGAAATGCGCTTATCGGTGTGAGCTACTTAAACTGCCTCTTGAACAACCTTCTGAACCATGTGCTGGAAGCGTTGGGTGGAGACCCAGGAATGAACTCTTCTTGCAGTCGGTTCCCACTGAATCCGTTCTTAAACTGCAACCGGACTTAAATCCGTTATTAAAAAAAATGAAAAAAGTGAAAAATTAATTAAAAAATTGATATAATTAACAGAGCAGCTGATTTTTGTGGAAGATCGGTGCAAGTCATGATGCAGATGCTGCGACAACTTAGGTTTTTATGGAGCTTTTTCCAGCCAGTGACACACAGTGGTGCACATAGAACGTGTTGTGATGAGTGAAGTGGTATAAGCAAGAACAACGGCTGCCTGAGAACCACGTAAGTTGTGGGGAAGGGTGGAGAGTTCGCTGTACGCGTGCAAGAGCTGTAACCCGTCATTTCAGCTCCCAAATGACACGTTCTTCTCGTTGTCTGGAATCAGCAAAGGCAAAACGCACTCCAGAGCTGAACTCCACGGTGTGTATCAACACGGAGGCTTTTCCTCTCTGCTCTGTCTGGACTTCAGTGAGGTTTGCGGCATTGTGCGGCTCGGTTTGCTTGGACGGCGGGTAGCTTGGCGCCCGCGGCTTCCAGGATTTCGGCAGCTCCGCTCTGCTGGCGCGAGTCGCCCTCCCAAGCGCTGCAGTTCTGCCTGGGGACCCTTCGCATGAGAATCCCAAACTGGCGCTGACTTGGGGAGCTCTGCACAGCCAACCCCCGCCGCAGTGTCAGGTGTCATCAAGGGAAGCACTAACATTATCACAAACATAAATATTGCCGGCACAGGTGGCTCTCCTAACGCTGAGTGTAATTATATACAACTCACGCGTAGCTCGGAGCGTTAATCCTGCAAACACTCACATATCTTTGCTCACGTATAAATGTTTGTGGGGCTGGGCTTTGGCTGAGCTGCCTCTGTATCAGCTGCAAAGAGCAGTCTACCTTCTGCTTTTAATTTAGCAAACTTCATTCTTTTAAAGTTTAATCTTCAAATTTGAGCAGTTTGTAAAAAGCTGATTAGAAATGAGAACTTAGTTTTAAAAAGCAGCACAAGGACTTGATGTTGCACGTGGAACAGGACCTAAGCCTGCGAGATCCGGAGCGGATTTACTCGCAGGAAGTCGGCAGGTGCTCCACAGTTTGGTACCTCTAGGGATCTAAGTGTGGTTCTAAATATTTTGGCCCGCCCTATCAGCCCCCTCATAAATTGACTAAGCTGCGAAATAAAAAAGACAAATTTCTATTTATCTCACTGGAAAACATGGGTTGTATTTTCAGCTATTTAAAGGCAAAAGGTCAGAGGGGGAGTTATCTGCAGAGACATGAGCTGAAATATGATTGTGAAAATATAAAGATGGAAAATACAACGCACCTTGCCAATTATGTGCCATAGCTAACATTGCTTCCTACCTCTCTATAGAGGTCATAACTCATAGCTTGGAAAAACGAAGAACAGAACTCATCCTCTGCCTACTTTGGGCTGTGCCTCCTCCTTTCTCGGTAGAATATGGTCTTGCACTTTTTATCCTTCTTTAACCTAGCGTGTGTGATTAATTTAAATGGTAGCTTAAAAAAATCTCTGAAGTGCCCCCCTCTTAACTTTATCCCCCCTTCTGTAATGGTTCAAAGTTTTGCAGGGTTTGGTGCTTTGAAATACTGTCCTGACTTGAAATGACAGTGACAGCTCTCTGTAAATCGGCAGCATGCTCTCTGCAAGGGTTAGTACCGATAAATAAGTAGAGTTGCTCTGCTTTGAGACTTTGGGGGGTGTAGTCACTGCCCATTCTCACGAGCTACAGTTTGTTTCATCAACACGTGACATTGTTGGAGAGGAAACACTCCAGGTATAGTGACTATTTTTGAAAATACCCTCTTAAATGTATGAAGTTACTAGTCAAGGCATGCGCATTACCAAAATCACAGCCAGTATTTGGGGGTTCAAAGAGCAGTTTCCCCCTTTCAGAGGGCGCTGATCCCCCACCTTGCTTCCCAAACCCGCGTTCTGACCCGCGATGGAGACGGCGCTTCTGCCTTTCCAACAGACGCAGTCTCTTTGTGCCTCTGAACATGTACTCACAAGACACATCCAAGGCAGGTATGAAAACCTCCTGATGGGAATTCCAACTGCAGTGACCTTGGGGCAATGTTTTATCTCACTGTGACAGTCCCTGCTGGAAAAGATTGACTTCTTGGCATAAAGCAACGTGCTGGGTTTTTGGTGTTCGGGCCATATTTCAGCCCAGTCTCTCAAGTAACTGTTGTCGTGCAGGACACTGACATTAAAAACTGAGTGTAAGGGCTGTAAGCAACACAGAAATGCAGATCCTGAGCCTGCTTGAGTAGATAGCAGGGCTCCTGTTAATTACAATATTTCATTTCTGTGTATCTCATGGATTTATAACACTGCTGGTTCAGAAAACGGAGTATTTATCAATCTAATCTAAATTTTGACCACACTGAATAGCACAGCAGCACTTAGAACCTGGTTTCCCACAGGTTTCTTCCGTGCAGTACAAAACCAGCAAGCATTTGCGTTGTGATCTACCTGTGGTTGGTTACTTAGTCTGCTATTTTGTAATTCAAAGAATCAGACTTTGAAACCTGGCACAAGAGGCTACGCTGCTGCTTAAAACCAGAAGTCTCTAGAAAATTATTGAAGATAAAAACCTTTCTTAAATACACCTGTACCAGAATGTTTTCAAAAGTGATTGTCTTTAACACAGTGACAAATGCAGTTTTACCATAGTATTGTTTTTCTTTTACCTCTACCAGACCAGTATCTCGTACAGAAGAGACAGTTCTGATTGCTGCTGTACAAGCTGTCAGAGTTGGGCTTGTTGGGCAGTTGTCATTTGTTTCAGTAGGCAAGAGGGGTAATGTCCCCTCTTTACACTGTTGAAAGCAAAGAAGAGTTTCTTTTAATACATGAAAAATAAATCGCTGCTAAATTCAGTCCAGCGAGCAGTGCAGAGCTGGCCGTGTATTGTACAAAGGAAAGCCAACAGCCTCTTCTGTTTTAACGCGTATTTCTGGCGATCCCCGGCTGGCCAGCGCTGTGCACATCACCCCCCGGAGCCGACTTGACCAGTTTGTCCGTGTGGATTCTTGTTTTGATTTCAGCCTTCCTTACTCACATGAGTCACGTCCCATGGATGGAGGTATCAACGTGATTATAGTGAAACGTTATTCAGTGTAAAGGCAACCAAACATCTGATGGATTCTAGTAAGAGCAGGATGCAAACGTGGCTGAAAGCAGTTGTTCCGTAGCGCTGTTCAGGGAGCACCAGGCAGCCCTCGGCGATTCCCTCCGTCCCCTCCCGTGCAGGCTCCGTGGTGGCTTCCATGAGGCTGTAGCGCCTTTTTTTTCATAGATGGGCACGGAAATGCTCTTGCCGTGATCCATCAGAGCCCAAATCTGATTTTCAGGTCCTACCAAAGGCATCTCTGATTGCTCAGCTATTGACACTGGAGCCACGTTTCACCTGAAGAGAGGTGGGCAGGAGGATTTTGGCCTATGTTGCTTTAAAACCTTGGTTTTGATTGTGGCCGCGTTCAGGAACAGAACTGCTGACCACTGAAACAAATACGTTTGGTTTTAAAAGTGTCCATAATTGCAGCATTGCGTCATCTCCACAGTTATTTTAAAATTCTCTTTGTGACTTTACATTATTAATAAGGTGACTACAGAGTTGTCTAGAAAAATAATCCTTGTGTTGATCTTGATTGCGACTTTATCATGTCCTGTCTTAACTGCACCAAGTCCTCAGCTGCAGTAAACTGGTGTCACTTTTACTCTGTTATTTCTCTTGATGCTATTGGCACTGTTGTCACCAGCTGCCACGATAAGAGATCCACAGTGTGTCAGTAGGGAAGATTCTCTCTTTTGAAGGACAAACTAGATAAAAGGACACGAGAAACGGAGAGTATATGCTGTGTACTGGTTGGAAGCATTTGACGACGAGCTGGAAACTCAAGCCTGTGATCACAAATACGCCGTAAGAAGCACGGATGAATTTAAACGGTTACTAACTATAACTCTACAACTAAATTAGCTCTGGAAGACAGACTGTATGTGACTCTGTTAAAATACAGAGACACACATGCTACAGATTAGAACAGGCAAGTTTTGTTGTTGCTTTCCTTCTGCAGGCTTGAGAGAGTGTCACCAAGGCTCATGTCCCTGTTGCCATTTTAAAAATGGGGAAAGAGAAGCTCAGAGGAGGAAGCTCAGGGTCCCTCGGCCACAGAGCGGCAGAGCCACAGGGAAAACTTGGGTCTCCTGCATCACCCTGCAGTGTCCACAAGAGAATTTAAACAATTTGGGTACAGTTGCATAACGTTCATAAAACAGATGACCCAGTAAAGGTGAAAGTAAGATGTGGTTTTGAAGAGATTTAGCTTGGTGTGCCGTCAAAATCCCGGGCTGGGGAATAGTTCACAAGAATCTGTGGTATCCAAGGGAGCTGATTTGTATGGACTAACGCACTCAAATCCTATTAGCATAAGAGTTACTTAAGCGCATCCTCCCCAGTGGATGTTGGACTTTGCTCGCCGCAGCGTTCGGCAGCGCGGGGGCCAGGCGGCTCTGTCCCTCTCACTGGAGTCACGTCCTAATGGCAGAGCAGGTGCCTCGGTGTCACACCATGGCACAGCAAAGCCTCTGGTAACGCGGCACGAGCTCGTCCGTCCCCGCCGACGGTACCGCAGCACAAGGCAGAGCTGCCCCGCGTAAGCCAAGGTCATAACTTTGAGGATGCAATGGGCCGAGATACATAGTCAGTCCTTGAATGCTATAAAAGGTGTTATCCTAACGTATGACTTGCTGTTTGAGTAGCATTTTGTAATACATGCTGTGTCAAAGGACTGAGAACCTGGAGCTGTTGCTGCTAACTCAAAATCTACAATATCTTTACCCTATTGGCAACCTGGGTTGTTCTTGTGTACAGGAACCTTAAAATATGTCCTATAGGGTATATTGTTCTCCATGGCACGTCTCTCTCTTTTTCCTATTTAGGGCAGGGCAGACAGGCCTGATCTCCTCTCTTTGGGCACCAAATTTGACTTACGGCTTTATGGCATGTAGGTTTTACCCTTTTTTAATGAGAATGAAATATTGGCCTCTATTTCTCTGAATAGAGCACACCCCGACACAGAGATCTCAGGGGAGGGAGCGAGAAATGTAGGGAACAGATGAATTTTCCGTATAGCTGTAGAAAGATGAGCTGTGTCAGATATTCTAGATTTCTATACATGCTGATAGGGAGGAAGCGGAAGAACAAGGAGACAACCCGACCAGGAGTAGTTACGTTAAAATATTTCATGGCATTTTAGGGGCTGAAGCACTGCGCACATCTTGCACGCATGGAAAATTCACCATTGCAGATGTCAAACCTGGGGGATTTTTATCCACATTTGTTTTCAAATGTTGCTGTATAACCTGTTTAAATTTGAAGCTTTTGCTTATTCTTTAAATGAGTTTTATAATTTGGATGCCTTTCAATACTTGAGCATGTTCCGAAACCATCGATGAATTTGCCCTATCCATCCCAGCCTCGTAATGGATAGATAGAATGTATTAAGAGTTATCACCTCAAAGACAGATCAAAGTCTACTTCCTTTAATATTGACTTTCTTTAAAAGGACCTAAATATAACCCGCTAGCTAAATAATTCAATTTTGGGAGGGGGGGAGGAACTGAGTGCATGTTTATACAACAGACCACAATAACTCCGCAGCTTTATGATTTCTTGGAGAAGAAGAAATGCTTCTCACATTTTCTGTTTAGGGAAATGTTACTCTTAGACTAAATGAGCCCAAACCTGTCAGCCGTCCAAATGGACTCTTCACTGACATAAGTGGCAAACATTTGCATGGATCACTGACAGGAACAGCTCAGCTCAAGGAATAGAAACAATGAGCTAATCTGAATAAATGGCCCATTTTCTGATATTTCACAATGTCGTGCGGGGTGGTTTTTACATTCCCTACTTGACTCACTCTGTTTGATTATCAAAGGTGTTGAAAGGTCAGTAACTCACACGGGGCTTTCACATTTAGTCGTCTCGTTCTCTTTCTGGTCTTTCCTTAAATATCTCTAGGTTTTGGAAAATACACATATTGGTGTGCACACATGTGGCAAAATATACGTTCAGTTAATGCCAAGCGTTCTCGGGAGTTCCGGAGCAGGGTGGCAGGGCTGTATCTCCACATTTCGTAGGAATGCGAGGAATGAGGTACTAGGGACATGTCCTGCCCATTGATACCTGAACTGGAGCCAGCCCAGTTTAACCGCGGGGTTTCCCAGTTTGCTGGCAGCCAGGGCACAGCTGCTCAGGGCTCTGCCAGCTTCTGTCCCGAGTCACCTCTTCACATCAAACATCCATGTTTTCTATCACGCTAAACATTATTTCATGGGTTTTCCGTGGTTTTAAGAACTCAAGGCTGGAAACTGCAGATCCCAGTTTCAATTTCTTGATGCAGAGTGCCGTACTGTGAGGGATTAGCTTTCAATGATGCCTCTAAAAATGGCTATACCTGGTTTTTGGGAAAGACTTTTCCTCACTCTTTGTATTTTAAGTTCTATGAAATCAACAAGCACTGAATAAGCTCCATGATGGTTTTGCAGTACGGGGGTATGAGTTTTAACCTCAGCTCTGTTTCCTCAGGTTTGATGTAATTAATGCTGTTTTAGTTATGAATTTTGATACCTTTGTACTGTTGCAATAACTGAAAAAAACGGAAGCTGGAAATGGGATCTTCTGGTTTGAGATTTCAGGGCATTTACAAAAACTGGTGCAATCAACAGGCAGAACACACCCATTCCTTCTGGTGGGAGAGAGGGCAGTAGCGTAGTTGCTATAGAGTAACTATTTTATGTGGTGGAAATCTCTTATAATGAGACTGATTACTGGACCGTAGTCCCAACAAGTACAAATGTCAGGGCAGTATCACTGTTGAGGCGCCTGCACCCCAAAAGTGTAATTCTAACCCCGCTCAGCATTCACCCTCTGACGCTACCCTGAACCAAACACCTTCCGCACATGAACGAGGCTGCTGTCCCGTGCACACGGCTGGAAAATCGGTCAGAGACGATTTGTGAGAGCAGGACAGTGAAATGCCGCGGTGGAAGCGAACACGTGTGGCGGTGCTTTCCTGACCCGCAGCAAGGGCCAGGGCAGGTGCCCGTCATATTGGTGACAACAGCACAGCATCCAGGTGAACCCCAGCAGCTGTGCCCCAACACTCCCTGTGCACCCCCCTTTCGGCGTGGGAGCCGGGCAGTAGCGAGCGGAGAGGACACGTACCCACTTTGAGCTCCTTCCCGAAGACGGTCCTCTCTCCCAGGGCAGAGCAGTTCCAGCGCCCGTTGCGAAACTGGAACTGGCACTCGTTGATGCCCATCTGGGACCCTTCCCCGATGACGATAATAGCGTCGGGCCTGCTCTGGCAGATCGCCCGCTGCCGGGGGGCAAGACCCGGGATCTTGTTACAGATGATGCTGGCTCCCAGGGCCACCACAGAGGAAAATCCCCTGCAACGACAAGACAGCGGGGTGGCTGTGGGGAGGCTGGTCCCGGAGGTGGCCGCAGCCCCCGCCGCCTCCCCGCGCTGCAGGGCCCGGCTTTGGCAGGTGTCCCCGGAAAACACCCGCCTTTTCCCCTGTCGCTTCCCTCTCTCCGCAGCCAAAGCCGAGATAAGGAGCACGTGGGCTCCTGCCAAAACGGGACCCAACTTCCTCGTTCGTGATTTAAATGCGTGCGGCGGCGTTGCGTGCCCGGGCCGTGCACAGGCAGCGGGCTGGGAGGGTTTTCCCTCTCCCGTCGAACGGCGGGAGGGAGGGAGGGGTGCAGGGAGGGGGGACGGGGACAGCCCCCGGGCCGCGCCGCCCGCCCCGCAGCCGGGCGCACCTGGACGGGACGGGCCAGGGATGCTGCGGGACCGGAGCCGCCAGCCTCCCTCCCTCCGCCCGTTCGGTGCGGGCGGCGGCGGCTCCTCCGACTGCGGCCCCGAGCGATTCCCGTGCGGGCGCGGAGGCCCCGAGCTGCGGGCGGCAGGTGGCGGCGGGGGCGGCCGGGGAGCGCCGGCCGGGCTGGAGAAGAGCCGGTTGCTCCAGGGCGGCCCACGGGTCCCCCCCGCGTCGCAGGGAGCACCCCCGACCCCTCGCCGCTCCGCACATCGCCGGGGCCGCCGCCGCCTCGACCCGCCGGAGGCTGCACCCCCGAGGGTCGCTCAGAGGTGTGGGGGCTCTACCTGTCTTCTAAGAAATAATCGTGATCACCACCATCATTTTTTTTTTGAGACTTCCCGAGTTAAATAGTAACAGGTCTGGGCAGGTTAGGCTGAGAGCGAGAGAGAGCGCGATTGTTATAAAAGAACGAAAAAAAAAAAAGTTACTTACCCGATCTTGATATACACAATCCCCAGGCTCAGGAAGATGTGGAAGATCCAGCGCCTTGTTTTCCTGTTCATATTCCTTGCTTGCCGTGTCTCAGCCCCACATGCGAAACGATGCCCGCCGGCTGCCGCGGGGCCGTGTGTGCGGAGCCGCCGCGGGTCAGGGCAGCGCGGCCGCGATGGGCAGCGCCCCGCGCCCCCCGCCGCCCCCGCGGCCACTCACCATGGCCCGCTCCCGGGGCTCCGCTCCGCCTGCCCCTCTCTCTCGGATTTGTATGCCTGTCACACGGAGCGCTTTATTGCTGGCAATGTATGGGCTGCGGGATCCTCCTGAGCGCCGGCGGCTCCGGGCGCTCCCCCCAGGTTCAGTGTTAACTATCTCCCTCTCTCTTTTTTTTTTTTTTTTTTTTCCTCCTTTTCTCTCTTCTTCAGCTACTTGGGCGTGTTCTCCAAAGGAGGGAGTTGTCCAGCCGGGGGGGAAGAAAGGCGGGGGAGGTGGGAAGAAGGGTAACCAGAAATGGCAGACAGATCACCTGCCTGCACGGAGGCTCACAGCGATCCTCCTCGGGCGGAGAGCGCGGCTCCTCCTGCGGGCACGGCCCGGGGAAAAGCGGCAGGGGCTCCGGGGGGTGTCACCGGGGGGTGCCCCCGGGGCTGGCCCCGGCCCGCCGGGCGGCATCGGGGCCGCCGCGCTCGGCCGGCACCCCGCGCTGCTCCGCACCGGGGAGCGGGGGAAGTTTTCACTCCGCGATAGCCGCCCGTTCGTCGGGACGGCCGAGCACCTGAGGCTCGTTTTATGCGTTTGCCCCGGCCCTGACGCTCCTCCCCTCGCTCTGCCTCCCCGTGTGTAACGTGCGGCTCCTCTCCCTCCCGGTTTCCGAGCCGAGATAAGCCGGCGCGGCGGGGCGAGCCCCGGGCAGCCCGCAGCATCCCCGGGAGCGCCGCTTTGCCCCGCACCGCGGCGGCTCCGGTGGTACCGGCAGGTGCGGAGGGGCGGCCGCCCCCCCAGCCACCAGCGGGCAGCGAAAAAACCCCGCGTTGCCCAAACGCCCTGTCTGTGTCCCTGCCGTGCCCTCTCCACTCATTTTCTGATTGATCTTTCTTATGGCAGAGACCGGGACGCCTGGCCGCTCGCAGCCGGCTGTCCCGCCGGGCCCTGCAACGCATCAGGTGTCGGTGGGTCTTGCCCGCGCCGGGTCCGACCCCACGGGGGTGCCTTCCTGCCGCGGGGGGTGCGGCCCGGCCGAGAGGAGTATCCCGGCTCCTCGTTGCGGGAATTTACACGGATATGGTGACTATTTTATTATCCACTTAAAATATTTCAAACAGGGAGGTTACCTAAATGATAACAGGGGTGTGGTGCGGGAATTGTTCTGCTGATAGTGTTTTTCTGAAAACAGAAAAACCAATGAAAGGCCCTTAGGACCCGTCGGCTGGAAGCCCCTCTCCGGAGCAGCGAGAGGAGCGGAGCGGCGGCCCGACCCCTCCGGTGCGCCCGCACGGCGCCGCCGCTGCCCCGAACCGCCCCGGGAGCGCGGTCCGAGCGGGGAAGGCAGCCGGACCTGGCGGGGGGAGGACGGCAGCGCTACCAGGCCTGTCCCTGCTGAGTGCCCGGGCAGGGAGGGTGCTCCGCTCTCCCCGCTCTCCCCCTCCATCGCCCAGGCTTTCCCGGTGCAGCAGATGCTTTCACATCACCTTTCCGCCCGGCAGCCTCCCACCGCGGCCCGGGCCGTCCTGCCCGGAGACAGCCGGAGCGGCCGGCCGGCCACAGGCGCTGTGCGGAGAAGGAAATGCAATCTGGGGTGTTGGAGGTGGGAGCTGCCGCCGAACCCCGGGACGCCCCGAGCCCCGCGGGCAGCGCCCGCCCGCAGCCGGCAGCGCGCTCTTGGGCAGGGCGACACCTGGCGGGCGCGGCGAGGCAGCGGCGGCGGACAGGGACGGGCAGAGATGGGCAGAGTTGGGCAGAGCGGGCACAAATGCGTAGAGCAGGCAGAGATGGGCAGAGCGGGCAGTGATGAGCAGAGTGGGCAGAGGAGGCAGTGACAGAGTGGGCAGTGGCAGGCAGTGACAGGCAGAGCGGACAGAGCAGGCAGTGACAACAGAGCGGGCAGAGCGGGCAGTGACAGAGTGGACAGTGACAGGCAGAACGGGCAGAGCGGGCAGTGACAGAGCGGGCAGTGAAGGGCAGAGCGGGCAGTGATGGGCAGAGCGGGCAGTGATGGGCAGAGCAGGCAGTGACAGAGCGGGCAGTGACAGAGCAGGCAGTGACAGGCAGAGCAGGCAGTGACAGAGCGGGCAGTGATGGGCAGAGCGGGCAGTGACGGGCAGAGCGGGCAGTGACAGAGCAGGCAGTGACAGAGCAGGCAGTGACGGGCAGAGCGGGCAGTGACAGGCAGAGCGGGCAGTGACAGAGCAGGCAGTGACAGAGCGGGCAGTGACAGGCAGAGCGGGCAGTGACAGGCAGAGCGGGCAGTGACAGAGCGGGCAGTGACAGAGCGGGCAGTGATGGGCAGAGCAGGCAGTGACAGAGCGGGCAGTGATGGGCAGAGCGGGCAGTGATGGGCAGAGCAGGCAGTGACAGAGCGGGCAGTGATGGGCAGAACGGGCAGTGACACAGTGGGCAGTGACAGGCAGAGCGGGCAGTGACAGGCAGAGCGGGCAGTGACAGAGCAGGCAGTGACAGAGCAGGCAGTGACATGCAGAGCGGGCAGTGATGGGCAGAGCAGGCAGTGACATGCAGAGCGGGCAGTGATGGGCAGAGCGGGCAGTGACAGAGCGGGCAGTGATGGGCAGAGCAGGCAGTGACAGAGCGGGCAGTGACAGGCAGAGCAGGCAGTGACAGAGCAGGCAGTGATGGGCAGAGCAGGCAGTGACAGAGCGGGCAGTGATGGGCAGAGCGGGCAGTGACAGAGCGGGCAGTGACAGGCAGAGCAGGCAGTGACAGAGCGGGCAGTGACAGGCAGAGCAGGCAGTGACAGAGCAGGCAGTGATGGGCAGAGCGGGCAGTGACAGAGCGGGCAGTGACAGGCAGAGCAGGCAGCCCCTGCAGGGCGGTTGCGGGTGGTGGGAGTAGCTGCCCCAGGTCTTTCGCAGCCTCAAGGGGCATCAAGCAGGCTCCAGTCCTGGAGCACACCCAGCACCAGGCACAAGCAGCAGGCCCCAGCCTATACATGTCAATATACAGCAGATATTTATAAGTAAATTCGAGGCTTAGGGCAAATCCTCCTTGGGTGGGAGGGAAAGCCCCCAGAAAAGGAAAGTACCATTAAGAGATACTCAGAAAGGCGTTATCCCAATTTGCATTTGTCACCTCCTTAGCTCAGCAAGGAGCATGTTGTGTGGATGCTACAAGTGAGCCCATCCCCAGCCGTGGTGCTGGGCCAGGCACCCGCGCTGGGCCTCGGTGCCGCTGCCGGCTGCGGGGGGAGGCAGCGGGACAGGTGTGCAACAACCCCAGGAATCCGGACAACCCACGTACCCTGCGCACAACCCCACACACAGCTGGTCACCTGGCTCTCGTGAGGTGTATAGGCCGGTGGGATGGTCCTGCATGCAGCATCATTATAGTGTAATTTTACCAGTTCTGTAAGCAAACGTGGATGTGCTCAGTGTGCTGTCCGCTTTTGTACATCAAGCGGAATTTTCCCAAGCGCCAGAACACTCCCATCATTGGAGCCGGTCACCAAATGTACTGTGCCTGTGTGGATTTGAGAATTAAGGGTTTTATTTTGCTCCGTATATAGGTTGGTACAATGATACCCTAAGGCTCCTAATGGCTCGGGCAATCTGAAACAAGGACTCAGGGACATACCTCAGTGGCATTTGTTGGCTTTTTGTTGCTTTAAGTACAATTGGTCACGTTGGTTCAATAATCCTTGAGCAGAAATGGGCACAGTCTCAGGAGTCTTATCCTGAAACTAAACTTGCTACTAAACAAATCTACCCCCAAAGCGAATCCCTGAACGCTAAAACTGGGAGGTCATTTTAAATTTGCTTCAGAGTTTCAGTCCGCTGTAGTGATCTGGCACATAAAATACAGTCCGAGAGCTCTTTTGGCTTCATTTGTGTGTGTGTTTCTGATGCTGAAGCTATTTTGTCTAATTCAAGCTCAGCAAGTCGGCTGTCTAACACAGCACAGGGGTATGGGATAGGTCAAGGCTGAACAAATTGTTGTCTTAGGGTTCAGTAAGAGCGGAAAATGGCAAAGCCTCTTCACAAAATGAAGATAAATAATTTACTGGACTAATCAATGACTTTCTCTTACTCTGTTTGTTCTTCAAAAAATTGTGACCCAGATATATGTGAGGGTGTGTGCGTGCGCATGTGAAGCATACATAAAATAACATTCCTGCGCAGATTACAGAGGGTAGTTTGTCTTGTTTGGCAAAGTTTCTCAAGCATATTAATCACCGTTTTAAATGTCGTAGACCTTAAATGGTCCTTCCAACCATGTGGTTTTTCCAGTGGTCTGTAGTAACTAATCTTTACCTACCACCTGTTTTACAGTGCGTATATATCCAGCTTCCTTTTTTACAGTATATCTTTATATCAATTACTTTCAAATCTCTGCATAAAAAATCAACATGAGGCATTATGATAAATTATTCTGTTTCTCTTAACAGAGTACAGCAATAGGTTATAGACGAACCGGCAAATTAACACAAAACTTGAAACAATGATTAGAAATTAATGACGGCAAAGCAGGAATCAGGAAATCGCACGTGGCAATAGAAATGAACTTGACATTGTGCTCTTAAAAGGGTTAAAAAGACATCCCATAAGATGTCTGCAGGTGAACATCCAGCTCTGGGGTCTTTGCAGGAGCCGCGGCGGCAGCTTTTGCTGCTCCGGGAAGCGCCGTTGTCTGCGTGGTCGGGAAGGGGCCGGTCTGTCCCCAGCACCTTCCCCTGACTCTACAGGACAGAACCCTCACGCAGAGCAAATACTTTTATTCAGATATGATCTGTTCGCTCTCACCTTTTACTACCCATTTCTTTATTTAGCAGCAGCAGCTTTCTTCTGAACAAAGACTAGGCCCAAGCTACACCCTTGGGTCATCCATCACTTGTGGCCACAATGGTGTTTCTATTGTTAATTGTTTGTCAGGGTTGCTTTTTGGCATTAGGCAGCACAATGATTTAGCACACTAGCTAATGAGCTCTGAAACTGTATTCTCAAAATAAATTAGATTAAAAAAAACCCCAAACTTTGAAAAAAGTCTGTTGGTCTCAATACAATCCTCTGGACTTTGGGACTCCATCACAAAACCACAACTGGATCCAATAGTTCCCTCTGGCCGAAGAGATTCACGGCTGCTCCTGGTCTCTGTGGGGACATGGGCTGGTGAAGCTCAGCGAGGAAGTTTGCACAACATCTGTCTGCTCAGTGTGTGGTTCTGGCCAAGGTTATTAATGTCTCATTTTTCATAAACATAAAGAAATACAAAAAATATACCCACGCAAAATGAAAAAGAAAGGTTGTCTGGCTTTTTTTTTCTTTAAGATGGCCTCCGATAGCATGAATTCACAGAGGAGCGTGTGGTTAAAAGCCCATTTTGTAACTAGATCCTGGATGCACATACCATCAATACTCTGGCTCCCTTTTATCAGGCTAATCATAGCTGCACTGTTTTGTTGTCAAAACATCTCCTGCAAAAGTCAGACTAGAGAGTCCTTTCAGTAGCAAAAATGTGAGGTTAATATACCGGCATTCCTTGTATTAAGAATCTCCTGCCTCCTAGAAGGACGTTTGAAAAATACAATAAATAAATAAATAACATTCGCAAAGCCTTTTAATTTCCTGGGCTCTTCTTGGCCCACTCTGCAATGTATCATATCATCAGCAACCGCAGTAACTTCTCAGCTTACAGATGTATTTGTGGGGCTGAAAAACGAGCGATAAATAGTTTCTCTCTGCGAGGAGCCGCTGGCATCAGGAGCTGCAGCAGGTCAGAGCTCAGGAAGGGTCAGACCGTGGTGGGCTTCCAGAACATCTTGTCTGGTTGTGGACACTTGTGGCAATAAAAAGGTGACACGCGCCCTGTGATTGACCAGCATGGTGATGTAAGCGGGTGGCTGGCGAGCTCAGGGTGGGTCTGAGAGGCCTGCAGGAGGTTTGCACCCTTCCAGAGGGAAGTTTGGATGCCCAGGTGAGCTCCAGGTGGGGCCCATCCAGGCCGTTAGTGCAAGCCTAGGCAAACCTGTGCCAGGGAGCTAATTACCTGCAGCTTCATCTGGTTCCATCCAGCTTCATCTGAGCCTGTGTAGCTGCTGGGCTCAGAGTGCTACAGGAGCTGGATGAGGAGTTGGTTGACTAGAAGCCAGTAGAAGATTTGTGGTAAGGAAAGACTTGCTCTGTTTGGATGATTTAGGAGTCTAGTGCCCATGACTTGGAAGATACAGGTGTTTTATGTTGGTCTGGTGCAGGGTTGTGTCTGTGCGACCGTCTGGGCAGTCAGTCCTCTGCTGTAGCCTCTGATGCATCTCCTGGCTTTTGGGGCTGGACACAGCCCGAGGAGCTCCTGAAACCAAGGTCCGTGTGTCCAGGGTTTCTCTGGGTTTGGGTTTACTCAGATTTTTCAGTCTAACTACAGATGTAGGAATGCTTTATGTTGAAGCTAAAGTAATGTGTTGATGAGGCTGTCCTAGGCCTGCTTCTGGGGCCTAGGTTTTGGGTCTCAGAGCTGAGGAGGTCTCTCCGTCTAAAGACATGATCATCAGTCTTATTGAGTGTTAAAAACCACAGGCAGGAGAACTTGGAGGTTTTTCATGTGCTCTTTTGAAAGTGCTTTGATCTCTTTTCTGCGCTGCAGTGAGGTTATGGTTGGACTCGATGATCTTGAGAATCTCTCCCAACCAAAATGGTTCTTGGGTCCGGAGGAGCAGGTCAGTGACTGTGCTGCACCCTGGGTGGTTTCCCGGGCCCCTGCGGGCACATCCGTGCTACACCAGGCCTGGTCTGGGGCTTTGTTCCAAAATGTGCTCAGGCTTAACCCTGCCTGTGGCTGCTGCTTGTGCCCCCCAGGTACCACCTGGCTTGGAGTTTGGACCCTCCACTTGCCGAACATACCAGAGAAGGAGCTAATGATTAATATACATGAAGTAAGTTGCTCTCTCAAACAGCAATCCTTAGTGAGCTTCGACAGCAGAATCAGAGAGCCTGACCTCTCTTGGTCAGTTGTTTTCAGCCAAGTACATGAATCCCACCGGTCTGCATCTTCTGTTCCCTCAAGCGATGTGCACGTGTTACCATTGCACATCACACACGTGCCTGCAGTTCTACAACGGCTCATTTTTTTTCTCTTTTTACCTTTTGTCCCCTGACAGGTATAAACACAGGTATATTTGTTCACAGGGATGCTGCCTTATAGCTTCTTTGGGAAGCTCTTCTGATTCTACCCCATAACAAGTTACTTGTTACAAACACACTGGGAAATATGTTGCATTTGCAAAAAATAATATTCCTCAGCTATCACAACGTGCACTTAGGCAAATACTTTTTTTGCCTTTTTTAAATAAAGACCTGGTGTTTCCTTTACACATTTATTAGTGGAAACAGAGGTGAAAAGATGCACTGTTAAAGCAGATTATATGTTGCCAAAGAAGGGTCTTAAACACCATGGATCTAATCCAGTAAACATGACACAGTCTTCCAGACAGCGCAAGAACCAGAGAGCTACAGGTGCTGATAAAATAAGGTATTTCCAAAGCCGCAGGGTTCCCCCAGGTCTGCAGAGAGATGGAGCAGCAACAGCACGTGTAGAGGGAGGAGAGCTGGGTGTGAAACACGTTTCTGCAGGTGGTGTTGAACCGAGGGGTCCTGCTGGTGCATCTCCTGGGGACACATCCTGGTGGGTACCAGCGAGGTGCTGAGCTCTGGCAGGTGCTCACAGCGCCGGAGCGAGGAGGAGGAGGATGAAGCAGAGCCAATGTGACATGAGCTCTTAGCAGGACACGGTGAGCGCGGTGATGTGCGGAGCAGATGGCACGTGTGGCTGGGTGTGGGACAGCACCGGGGACAACAAGGGTGGTGGCCGTTCCCCGAATGTGCGCAGGGCGGGAGTCACAAAGCTGTGCACGGGACGGGGTAACAAATAGCGTGAGGAAATCACGTGGAGATCAGGGGAAGCAAACTCGTGTTCACGGCAGGAAGGAGAGAAAGGGTGGAGAAAGTGGAATGATGGGGAGGGAGGCGCAGAGAGACACGGGTCTACTTTTAGTTCTGACAAAGGCTGACCTTGGACTAACACACATTTATAAATCTGAAAATCAGCAGAAGACATTTTGAGATTGTTACTACTAGCGATGAGATTAGTATCACTATAATTATAGCTATAACAATAGAACTCAAAACCTTTCTTTCTCCAAAATGATCTTCCCTTTTTTCCCCTTCTATTCAAAGATTTGAGATGCACTTTCACAAGGCTGATGTCAAGGTGTCACTGGAGATGCACAAGGCCATGGTGATATCATGGTGTGAGAGAGAGTTATGAGCAAGGCACATCAACTTTATGAAGTGTTGTCATTTTTTTCCCTTCCGTTTTAGCCATTGCCTAAACTGTAACCATTAAGCTGGTCTTAAAATAGCATTGCAGGTTAAAAAAAAGAAAAAAGGGAAAAGTACTGAACTAGATTTTGTTTTCCAGCCAACTTTGTTCAAACAGCTTTTGCTAATAAGAGAGCTTTGGGGGAATTCTGTGAACCCTAAGAGAGGGTATTGTATTGCAGGTATCAGGGCTCTTATCAATAACTTCCTATCTCCTTGCAGAGCCAGGAACTTTTCCCTGTCTACCTACACAGAGATATATTTTATGTCAAGATGTGAGGCAAAATAGGAATGCATTCTATACTTAATTTAAAATTATGTAAACAATATTAACTACTCTGTCAAAAATGTGTCCATGGAAAATGCTTGACTAAGCTAATTCATGTTTTTGGAATTGTTGCTTGTACAGGCACCCAGAGCACACCTGGTTACCACGGGCCTGGCGAGCCCCACGGCCTCCAGTGATACATCTCCAAACAGGAATTGTGGGGTAAAGAAATCAAAGGTATCAACATATAATTGTGAGCTGTTGGGGGTCTAATGATCCAGAAGACAACGAGATCGAGTCCAAGCATGTACTTTGTATGGCTGGGAAGGTGTAACGTGGAGGCAGATCAGCACCAGGCCACGAGGGCTGGGGGTTGTTTGGGGGGTTTGGCCCAGGGTTCCCCTGGCCCTGGGTTCCCCTGGCCTCGCTGCCTTCGGCAGAGCTGCCTGGCCTAAGCCAGACTAACAGACTTGCCATCAGGACACTCAAGTTTCTTTATGCTGCATCAGCAACACCGGCCTGTCCTCCAGCCGCAGCTCCTGTGTGGCCACTCAGGTGTCACACAGACCAGAGGTGGGGTCACTTCTGATGGCCAGGTGACAACACAGCAGCTTAACTATTGGTTCTAAGTGTCCATCTGCCAAAACTGTTGATTTTTCTAATAAGCTTCATGTGTGGGTCCAACACTGCCATAGTCATAGAGGTTAAGCAAAATGTTTGGTGTCTGTTCTGTGAGCTGGGAAGTGGCAGCCAGACCTGACCTTCAACTTGCGGTTCAGGTTAGAACAACTTCCCAACCGTGTTCCGCTGCTCTGGTTGGAGTGAGTGCCCGTGTCAGTAAAGGTGTTTGCTGTGCTGAGGAGACACCAACAAACTCAGCCCTTACTGGAGTGTTGCCGGGAAGCACTGGGGAGCCGTGGCCACGGTGTGTAAGTGCAAACACAAACTCTTTAGACGTCTCAGGTGTCCACGCTCTTGTGGAATTAGTGTCTCGTGGAACAGAGAGTAAGGGCCATTTGAAATGTGTCAGCACGGTACTCAAAATGAGCAGAGGGCACAGGTGGAAAGGCTCCCTGCGAGGTTTTGTACATTTGATGATGAGTGTGCGGTAGGAGAAGACTGATAATTCCATCTTCTGCAGATCACTGTGATTGCAAGCCAGGCCTTCTCGGCAGTGATATAGTTCTATGTGTGCAGTAGGTTGCCCTTCTGCAGGATCATCCAGAAATACAGAAGAATAAGTCACATCCCCAAAAAACATTATGATCTAAGTAGACGATGGGGCTGGAAGACACGAGAGTAAAAAGGAAACCGTGCTCATTGGTATGGTGAGGGGCTGCTGTGGCTGTAGAAGGGTGGAGGGCTTTTGCAAGTGCTCTTAGGGAGCTCTGAGTGGGAATTCAGCACCAGAAAGAAGAAAATTCCTTGGAAATAGGGATAAAGGCCATTGGAGTGTGCCAGCCACAGAGCAGCTCCTTGTTGGTGAACAAGTGTGTCATGAAGGGCCTTGAAAGCAAAATCAAGTGACTTACGCTTGATGCTAAAGAGGAGGTGTCAGAAGAGGGATGTGAAAGGAGGAGCGTCCGTCAAAATGCCGGTGAGGGAAGGAGCGTTGGGTTGCTGCGAGCAAAGCAGGAGCGGCCTGCCAGCCTCATCCAGGGTCAGGCGCTGGGAGTTCGATCGCAGGGATCCTTGGGCAAGGATCATTTCTTAGGACCCTGTACAGGAAGTTTTCAAGAGAATTAAACCTCATTTGGAGGAGAGGATTCATAAACTGGGCCTTAGGAGAAAGATCGGAGGCCACGATGGGTGTGGGGTGGCTGACACACGTAGTCACACCATCAGTAATGGAGGAAAGTGGGGTTTACGGAGGATGTGCAGGAGCTCTGCTCTAGCCAGGAAGAACCTGAGTTAAAAGTAGATCTAAAGAAGAGATCTCCCTACAGAAATGTACTAACACTTCAATTTGGATGGAAGGGCCAGGTCTGGAGTTGAGCAGTAAAACAGGAGGTATCTCTGCAGAGGTGGCGGTTGAGTTTGTGCATTCAGAGGAGTTTGGGGCTTTGTGTTGCCTGGTGGGTGTTTTTTCTTTCATGGAAATGAGATGGTAGGAAGGAAAGAGATCAAGACCTGTCCAAGGCTGGTGAAGAACACTACTTAGCAAACACGCTGAATGAATGCCAGAGGGTGAGAACAAGATCTCAAGCAGAGTGTGGTCAGCAGTGCTGTAAATAAATGAAGAAGGATAAGGAGGAAGCGTCTGACAGAAATCTTGGTAAGATGAAGGTGGGAGAGACCTTGACCAGAGATGTTTCAGTAAGATGTGAAGGGCAGAAACTCTCGAAGGAACCAGGACACCATAAGCAGCAATGAACTCCAGGGTGGAACAGTGTCTGGAAGGACAAGAGGGAAATCCAGGGCCTTTAGGAACATTATAAGAAAGGAGAGGCTAAAGGATGTTAGTGAAGGGGAAATCACAGAATTCAAGGTTATATGAGAAGAGTTAGGGATAATTAGAATTAAAAGGGATGAAGGAAACAGAGCTGGCATGGAGACACCGTTGGAAGGGGAACAGCCCAGCGCCTCCCACAGAGGTGAGCAGAGCCAGTCAGGTCGCGTTTCCTGGGAGATCGGGGGGCAGCAGAACAGGGGTTGAGGAATGTGCAGTTGCATCAGCCAGATATACTGCACATCCAGCTGGGCCTTCCAACTGCTTATTTAGGAAGGTATTTAAAAATAGAGAGAATGAATTTGCTGCTGTGTTAATAGCTTGGCGGGGGGGGGCATGAAATGAAGTCAGTAGGGCAGAGTCTGGGAAGGGAGTCTAGACCGGACTGAAATGAAGCTTGAAAGCAAATGAGCAATTTCCAAATTGAGAAAAGGACAGGGAGGAGAGGTCTGCGAACAGAGGAAAGGAAAACTAATTGGATTATGTGGATGAGCAGTGACCAGAGCGGGGATTTGCACAGTGGCGAGGTGAGGAATAGCGGTGCCGGGGAAAAACACAGATTAACCATTTCAGAGTGACTGAGTGAAGCCGGAGCCGCGGGTCAGTTGAAGGCACAAGGATACAGGGATGTCCATGCAAGAAACTGGTTGGGTTGTCGCATCGGAACCTGACACCGCCAGGAGTGGATGTGGGAATCCAGGAGGAGGAGAAAGAGCTTTGGCTCAGGCAGAGAGGAGGAGGAGGAGGATGGGGAGAGGCTGGGCGAGAGGACGGCTTGGGAGCAGCAGGAGCAGGAGGGATCCCTGAGCACCTGCCCCACATCTGCGCCTGATGTGGGGAGCTCGGATGTTTGGAAGGGGAGAGAGCAGAGGTGAGATCCCGAGAGCTGGAGGAGCCTGGGGTGAGCACACGGAGCCCAGGCATGGCCTGGAGCGGGGACAGATGCAGGGGTGGCCCTAAAAACAGGTGGAGGTGAGGGGTCGGTGTGGCTGGGGGGAGAGGGTGGCGGGAGCACGGGGGCTCCATCCAGGGCTGTCAAAGGGAGGGATGAGGAGCACGGCGGGAAGAGGATAGGCTTGGCGTGGAAAATGGGCAAAGGAAGGTAACAGGGCCAGAGGCTGCTGTGGACAAAGGGTGAGGTCGGAGCGATGGCTGGTGGCAGACGGATGCATGTACAAAAACAGAAAACAAGAGGCAGCTCCTGCCTGCGGTTTCTAGGTACGGCGTTTGGCTGCCTGCAATCAGAAGTGATTGATTACAGAATTAGGCTTGTGCTATTTTGGCCCTGTGACTTCAGATGCTGTAATGTGCGTGTGCTTCTCCTTGCGGCGAGGATGACTCTTCGGGACAGGGATGCTGCTGGGGAGACACGCAGAAAGCTTTTCCCAAGCTGCGTGTGTAATCCTGCCGCTCCTCTCATCCATCACCCAGCTAATAGAAAACTGGCAGTGTGCTTCCTGTGAGAGTGTTGTGAATTTTCAAAGGCAAAGTGCACTATTGTTTAATAGCCAATTATTCACTGGCATTGATAAACAGGCTCTGCTTGCGATTACTGCAGCAATTACTCACTCTCCTAATTTAGACATGAGGAAAAATTAATTTAAGCTTCCAGTTGATCATTTATATTTTTGGCTTTTGTAATACACGCCGCAGCACACTGAAAACAACTCCACCATAAAGGAAACCGATCTGTTCAAAGTGATAACGTGTTTTACTCTCGTTCTGTCGCTGAGCGAGGCACAACTGATTCCAAGCCGAAGGGCTGGGCTGAAGGTGGGTTTTTTACGCTTTGTGGACATAAAAATATGGAAATAGTTTTGTTCGACTTGAAATTAAAAACAGAGGGGAGGGATGTTACTGTGGTCAGGAGGGAGCTCCATGTACAGCTAAATAAGCAAATAAAATGGTAGGAAGTTTAAGTAATTTGACCTTGCCTTACCCTCAGACCACCCTTCAAGTGCTGCCGGACCCATCTCCAAACAGCGGACACCCGAGATGCTCGTGGGAGAAACGCGAGGACGACGGAAAACTGCTAACAGTTCTAGTAATGGTAAGTTGCAACCATATTTACTCTTTCTCATAATTCAGGAGCAGTGAAATGGAAAGGCATCCACATAACGTCGGAACAGGGAAATTTCTTATTAAAATAACTCCTCAGATTGGCGCTCTGTTGCAGAGAGCACAAGAATTTAGTGGTGACTGTCAGGTCGGGTCCTCAATCCCCAAGCGTTTAGCTGAGGCTGAACACAAGGTTGGCTCATTAACAAAAAATTGAATATTGTTTCAACTGGGAGACAGAATGAGGCCTTTACTCTTTCCTCCTTCAGTGCAGTGAATAATTAGCAGATCATTATCACTAATTGTTTGCCTGGGCAGGTGCACCCGGGGTTCCCAGCTTCGGGCTTTGCTCCAGGCGTGGAGCGGCCGCGCAAGCCCTGACGTTCTAGCTGGGCTGCTCCAAAGGAAGAAGACTGTCATTTGGAGTTCATTTTATCAGAGGCTATCGTGCACGCTCAGGAACTGTGTAACTCAGTTGCCCTGCTTGGCCAAAAGCTGAGTAGTTTTTCAAGTTTATTTCCTGTCTTTATAGCAACTGTCTGTCCCTCCATTTATTTTCACTGAAAGCTACTGGTGTGCTAAAAATAATCTTTGGAGCGATTCTTGTTGTGGGTTGTATAACAATCGCAGGCTGAAGTCAGAGCGGTGGGGAAGCGCAGGGTGCCTCCTTGGCCAATCTCTTCTCATGAACTTCCATAGTTTTTATTATTTTCTGTTCCAAGCTGAAGCATTTTCTGTTCCTCGCGGTTGAGAAGAGCTGACGGCTCGCATTGTTGTTACCTTGAAAGGGCAGTTATCGCGGTTAATCCACCCTCCAAGGTTTTTCCTCAGGATAATGATTGTTGCGGTGATTCATCTTGCAGACCCTGCCCTTCCTTATTCACGCAAAATATCCTACTCCCTGCAATATTCCTGGGTCAGGCTCGTGCCACACACGTGATTTCCCCTCGGGCACGCCGACACAAGATGGATTTGGAGGTCAGCGCAGGCGGCTCCGGGTGTCGCTCGGGGCCGTTATCGCGGGTGACACGGTGGCGGGTGCCGAGTTCACCGGTGTCCCGGGCGGGAACGGTGCCGCCGTTGTTGTGCTGGAAAATCTCACCGCTCCTGTCTTCAGTGGAAAACATTATCATCACCAGCACATCCTGGCATGTAATTTGCCTCATTTATTATTGTCTCGCGTTGGCTTGCTGCTTATGGTGCATTTCTAAGGTACTTAAAGAGGGTTGTGGTTTTTCTAGGAAACATAACTCATGGGGGACAGGGGAGGGAGAATCCTGAAAGTTTTTGGCACAAATTGAGTCAAATTTTACTGAATGTGAAAAACGCAACCTGTGCAGGCTTTAACAGGAGATCTGCGGCATGGGAACGTGCCCCAGGATTAGCACTGGGGAGCCCCGGGCTCCGCTGGCGCTGCGGCGTGCTTGGCAGGCTGCTCTGCGTCCCCTGCTTCCCACTTCGGGTGCAAACTGCCACATTTTGTAGCAGGAAGACGTTACCCAATTCTCACATAAGCTGCGAGAGGCACAGCCATCCTGGCCAAGCACGCCTGGTGTGGGGAAACTTCTGGAGGTGACGGAGCAGATCCTGGCGAAAATACCGTCTGAAAACAACAAACCGACCTATTCACATGGGAATTATCTGTTTCATTACATCTACCAAGACAGGTTTATATACCTCTGCATCACTTTGATCCAGAGCCTTCAGCTCCTGAACGAAATCAAGAAGAGGTTTCAGACCACGTGTGGCTCAAGAGCACAGACAACCCTTCCCTATGCAATGAACAGAAGCTGGATGAAACCCAGCGATGCTACTCAGGTCAGAAGCTTGGTTCTTGGTTTGGATTTGGTTTTGTTCTGTTTTTCCCTCCAGCCCACCCGCCGTGCTGGAACAGCTGCCCTATGGCTCCTTGATGCAGCTGGCTGCAGGGTCACTGCGAAATGCAGCTGCCGTGTCCCTCGTCTCGGGTGCTCAGCACCCAAATTCCTGAGACTGGTTACGCAGCGTCAGGAATGGGACTTCCAGGTATGATGGGAAATGCAGCTTAGCAGGGAAATGTTAAGCAGCGCCGCGTTTAGCCGGGACCAGCAGAACCTGGCGGCAGTTCGGTGGCAAGCTGCGGCCGCCAAGTTCACTTGATTGTATTTTATCTGCTTTGGAAGAAATCAAAGCGTTTAATAAAGGTTTTGAGGGATCAGACAAAATAAGGGAGAAAACCACAAGCTTTAAACTTCATCTTCCTTGTACACCGAGTGTGTAAGATGAAGGTGGCAACAGCCGCGGCCGCCCCTGCGGCGCTTTCAAGGGCTGCGAGTTGGTTGTAGCCAGTTCACAGCACAGCGAGGTGCCTGCTCATACTGAGAAACTGGGGCTTGACTTGGATTGTACTTTCCCGGTTCACCGGTGGCCTGGCAGGGTGTTCTAACATCACCGTACCAGTATGCCCACACAGCAGAACGCGTCTCCCGTGACCCTTTCGCACACAGGCGGAGTGCGATACCCGTCTCCAAACATGGGTGTATCGCTCTCGGTATCTATGAGCCCCAGTGCACACGGTGTTGACACACACCGGGTGAAAACCTGAAAACCTGCACCGGTACCGGCTGTAACCAATGGGTAACGCGTTCCTGGGGGTGTGAAAACCCCCAGCTGTGGGGTGAGGTGATGCAGCGATCGGTCTATGGGGTCTTTATGGGACAGAAATGGTTCATTGTGATTGATGTTACTATCTTCAATACCAAATTAATTTTGTATGTGATGGTAGTCTTACTGCCCTTCGTTATATGGTATGTAGTTATGACCTCTTTCACTCAAAAACACCTGGAATGTTAGAGTGATTTTTTTTATTCTGATATTTCCTTGAAAAAATGAACATAAACAGTGACCACAGTGATTTGTTTTGAAAATTCTCCCACAAGCCTACGCTTACATTTACAGTTTATTTGAATGTGTAACACCGATGGTTCAAAGAACTGGGCTTGAGTGGCAGAACAGAGATTCAATCTGTTGCTACTTCCTTGACAGCAAAAGGTGCCACATGCTTCAAACTGGCTTCAGATTCATCTTGTAGAGGTTTGCTCAGGTTTTTACTACTGCACAATGAAAATACCCAAGCACTGACCCCGACTGTGGGCTGGCGCCTGAGCAGACACACAAACCACCACCAAAGAACAGATCCAGTAAATGTTACACGCAGTAAAGAGGCTAAAAATCTGCGGGAAGGGAATGGGAGGGTATATCCACCCCAGTTGAGGTGTAGGCAGAGAAAGTTGCTTTGTTTGGTCACCTGTCCCATGGTAGGAAACAGTTTTCAAACTGCTCAGCTGGAATTTTGATGATGCTCTCAAAGATGCATATTAAAAGAAGGTGTACGTATTAATTTTATGTCATGTATCAGATACAACACTTGGAAAGATTCCGTAAGTACCTGTCGCATGAGTTCAGGATGGAAATTCGTATCGGGGTTTCTTTTAGAAGCTTGTCCGACCATTAGCAGAAATGTGGAAACTCAGCACCTCACCTCTGGAAAAATGGCATTTGTGAGTTATATTCTCAGAAGACTAAAAATAGCGCTGTTTGCTTTTCTTTAGGAAGTGGCTGACTGCAACCCTCCCTTACCAACCCTAAAAGAGAATTTACATAAAAGACGGTGATGCAAACCCTTATCTCGTTACTGTGTGTCCTGAGGTCGTCCGTGGTGGGGAAGAAATGGTGGCGTTTTCAAAGGCTTTTGCCCATCTCCCCCAACCATGAAGCACAGCTGAGGAAACACGAAGGTACAAACCCCTTACCTGCTGACAAATATTACAAATCTGGTTCTTGAACCTACAGTAAAATCTCAGTTGTTAATCATCCATAATGTAACAGAGAGTGAAACTATTTTACGCGTGCAGTCATTTAATAGTACTTAGTGATAAGCTGTCTAAAGGGCAGGGTATTTTTCCGGGTGTACCGTGCTCCACATATTTAACCACTTTGCTGAACAGAGCTTGAGAAGAACCTGAACTTTCATTTCTGTTCAATTCTGACTTGTTTTCTAACTTTTATTGTAGGAAAAACTGTTGCCATGGCTTATCTGTCAGATAATGAAGACGTTGGGTGCTGGAAAGTTACTGTCTGTTGCTTGTACCGCGTCTACCGATGGTGCAGTCACAGCGGGAATAGGCAAGAGGTGGGATAATACACCTGTTTGGTTTGTTGTTTTTCCGTTCATTAAAAATGAAAAGTAAAGCCCCAATCAGTCTTGCAATATTGACGCCCTCTAGTTTTGGTTTTTACAGACAGTATGGGGTTGTTCTGTAAAAGTGTGTAAAGGTGCCAGTCACTCCATTTTTCCTAATGTCTGCATAGAATGAAAAGTTGTCTCTTATACCCAAATCCTTAGATATTTGGGTTGCTGATGACCTTTTTTTCTTTTCAGAGCCTAATTTAAGCCACTGTAGGAAAAAAACATTGCATCAAGGATATGTGAGTATTTTGCTTCCTGATCTGTTTGAAAACAGAGACAGAAAGGAACAGAGAAATGTGGCAGTTTGTATGACAATTCATTTTTCCTCTGCTATTGAAGGCTCTTAGCGAAGGACAGTTCTAGTGCCATCGAGTCAAAGAGTTTGTACTGAATCCAAGCGACATTTGATTCTTTATTATTTATTTAAGGTTGGAATGGATGATTTTAAGTGTCTCTTCCAACCTAAATGATTCTATGACTTTCTGTTACTGATTTTGCTGGAGGAAGCTTTGGATCACACAGTGATCAACCCGGTCCTGCTGTCCACGGAGTGAAACGCTCTTCAGAATCCCATCAGCACTTTGGGCTTCCATTTCCAAATATACAAATTACATTAGTTCCTGCACACTGGCATTCACACGAGTCACCCTCCGACTCATAAACGCTCTTCAGGAGCAGCTTAGATTTGCCTGCTGTCACAGTCACATACAAATGCAGCCTTAAAATACGTGGGATATCCATCTGTGAGACAACAGCGAGATGAACTGGCAGAGAAGGCGGAAAGCTTTGTGTACAGCTGTGCTACATCTGGAACCAGAAATGGACTCTGAATTGCACAGGACCACAGTGCTGCTCTGAAAACCAAAGGAAAGGGAGTGGGGCAAGGTCAGGGAGGGAATTTGAGCTCCTGTATTTTAAGAGAAGTTGACTGGCAATCTCCTGTGCTGCCCCTACGTGAAATCCAACAATCTGCGGTTGCTGAATGAGATTTGAAGGGCAAGCAGCGCGGTGGATATTTGGTAATCTTTGCAAGGAACGTCTTGGCTGCGGTTCAGAATTTCTGAAACACAAAGGAGCGCACTGAGTCACCGTAATCCGGTGGGGACACCGGTCCAGCCGGGGCTGGAATGCACAACAGAAAACAGGTATTTTACTGAGAGTAAAAACTTCATCGTGCACCTCAGGAATAGTTTTTTTCAATGTCTTTGAGAATCGCATGTGGTCTAATTCACTTCACTGTGATTAATCTAACAGTGCTGTATCATTAACTCTGTGTTCGGGGTTTCCGAGGGGCGTCTCGCTGTTGTTGGCCGGGGTGAGCAGACACACCGAGCTCCGCGGGCAGCGGGTCCCAGCACCTTCCCACAGCTCTGCCTTCCTGCTACTCCATACAAGCCTTTCCCAGCTGTGAGTAATTTAAAAATAAATAAATTGCTAATGCTTATTAATCTCACATCTAATAATGATCTAAATATGTTGATTTACATAGTAATGAGTTAGCTGTTCACCTCGTTTCAATCACTCGTGTAAAAAACGTACTTGGGCCTGAAGTGGAACCCTGCGCCGTGATTAAGGGCAGGATTTCCACCAGCTCCAGCTGCAACAGGGTTTAGACGTGTCCGTTCCTGCCAAAGGACGACGGCTTCCCAGCAAGTCAGCCACCTAAAGTCTCTCCACAATACTTTTACATACTTCATTGGAGCTTTTCGTCAGCTGAAACTTTTTAACAGCATGCTAAGAATCATATTTTTTGCATTTGCATCCTTCAGATATTCATATAGCTATTAATTATAACGGTTATTCCCATGCCTAATGCTCCAACTGCTTTAATTACCTTTAGTGTCTTTCCACTGGTCTGTTGAGGTTGTTTCTACCTCTTTCAGCCGTTAGAGCACCAGAAATGTGATCTATGAGCTGTTGTACGGGAACGGTGTCTCCGGCATTGCTGTGCGGTACGAAACCAGGAGTGGGATGGAGCGGGGAGCCGCAGAAACGCGGCTCCGGCCACACCGAACAGGGACATCAGCCAGACGTGTTGGCTTCGCTAATCTGCGCTGCAGCTGCGTGTGACTTGAAACAGTAAGAGGAAAAGGAAACACTCTGTGTTTGTTCAAAACATGAAGAACCGAGGCGTTTGCTGTGTTCTGGCTGCTTGTTGGTTTCTGCAGCGATGCATCACCCGGTTCATTACAGCGTGTGCCAGCTGATGAGGAAACGGTCAGGGTGGGATTACATCAGTCTCCAAAAACAGCCTCGCTCTTTTTTGTCAAAGAAATATCGAGGAAAGTCCTTGACTCTGCTTGTTTTGGCATAAGATACACTTTAGTTTTGCGCACTGGGCCCTAACAGCATCAGCCAGGGCTTAATGGGGCAGAATGTTAGTCGTGACTATCAGCTCTTTGATGTTGTACAAATTTCTCACCGTAGGAGTTGGGAAGTTCAACTACACCTCCTTTTCTTCCTTATTCCTCCTCATTTTAAGGAGCTACCACAGGAGGAGACCCTTAGGTTCCAGGTGTGAATCAGGTTTGCTGTGTGATGGCATTTCGGGACGCTGGGATTGGTTCACCACCTTCACCCAGCAATGGATGGGTCGTTGTTGGGAGTCCTGAGACCACAAACCCCTCCAAAGGTAACGTGTTAAGGGGTGTGTAATATGTAAGGTGATGTATAAAGGGAGCACTCGACTCCCTTGCAGAACTGGGACTTGTGATTCTGTGATTTAATCTTTCTCCCTGGTTTTATGCTGTGCTGGGTTTAACTAATCAGCTCAACATTGTTTATATAGGAGAGTTTCAATGTCAAATGAAGTATTTTTTCACTAACGTTCTCCTATTTCAGAAAGGACCTTTTGGCCACCAAAAACACAGTCCTTAGTGGCACTATATGACTTGTAATAGCTTCTTTTTGAAGATCACTTCAATATAACAGGCTGAAATAGAAGTGTCTTATTTTCCAGTGCACATAAGCCCTCTTCACTGCAGGGGCTTTAAGCATCTGAAATGAGCTAGTATAAAAACCAAACACCATTTAAGACCAATAAATCTGATTTCTTGTGTTGCAACAAAATATACATTGGTATCTGATGCTTCCAGTAGCCCCTGTCATGACTCATCTTCACAAAACTACATCATTAAATACACAACTAAGTTGGTTTTAGGCAAGAAAGCCGATTTTGGTGAACAAGCTGCCTCATCTGCTGGACCCCTTAAGGGCTGGCAGAGGTCTGAAGGCCACAGCACATGCTGATGCCTCTAGAATTGAGGCACTTCCATTGTCTTTTGGGAGTCTCGGTTGAAACCACTAATGCTGAGCTGAACTTGTTGCACTTGGCTGTTTTGATCAATGTATTTGAGACCTTTTTAACTTGTGTATATATTGTAATTTCCTTGGTAAATCCAAAAGATAAACCACCTATGACCGAGTCCAGCCTGCTTTTGGCATAAGGACAAGGTGACATTTCAGATGACCACAGTGTTGCATCTGCAACCACGGGATCTACCTAGAACATGAAAATTCTAGGTGTGTGTTGCTAACCTGTCTACATACACGCAATAGGTGAGGGGTCATTTCCTGACATCTGTTCTCACAGGTTGGGAGGAGGCTGGATACACAAGCACAGATTAAAACTCAACAGGTCAGAATGCAAAGCCCTCTCCTGGCTTTTGGAGGTAGGTAAAGCTGCTCTATGTGGCAGCTGGGCGCTCCATTATCTTCTGCATAGCACCAAGTATAGAAAATAACAGCAGCAACTCATGCCTGCTACAATCCCGGCCCGTCAACACAAGGCAGGATAGAGGGGAAGAGAATTTTTAATGCACACAGTTAATATACCATGAACACGCACAGTCCCCTTTGGAAGCAGAATAAAGTTGACTAGTAGTTTTGTCTTGCAGAAAAAGCTCAGCAGGTCTCGGCTCTCACGCTACCAGGATCTTGGAGTGCACCTTCCTGACGGAAAGGCACCGAACAGCAATAATTCTCCAGGGCTGTGGATCTGCGCTGAAGCTATATTCTATTTTTGGAGCTCTACTGGAACGTTTCCAAGACCACCGTGACACAATTACTTCACTCTGGGTGGTAAACATGTCTCTGCCATTACTGCAAACTTTTCTGCGCTGTTTGCTGTGCATTCTTTAACCGCTCGCTCTTTTTTGGAAGGGTTCTTGCCATGTTCTCACCTTATCCTTGGGACCCCTCTTAATACACATATGGAAGAAAGCAAACAAACCCTGTGCTTTGCTGGGCCTATGCCATGTACTAGGTGGAGCTCAGAGATAAGCCAAGGTAAGAAATGATCTGATGAGATGAGACTGCTAAACCACAGCGTCATTCCTTTCTAGTTTGAGCCTTATCACTTAATCAAGCTGTTTCCAATTCCAGGGAAATAAATGACTGTACCTGTTCTAAGGAAGAGTCAGCGGTGGAGACCTTGAGTCAAGAGTCAGCACCCTGGAAGGGAAGCACTAATTAACCATTTTAAAAAAATTAACTAACTATTACTGCTACCTTCTATGAAGAGAGGAATATACGATGATGTGACGACGGCCACTCACTACCGCACAAGAGGGGCTGCATTTAACGTGGCAGATGTGATGCTGCAGTAGGTCTCTGCAGTACCTGCTTACAACGATACTCTGAAAACACATGGAAACATTAATCCAAAAATTCACAGGATTCTGGGAAGAAGGCTTCTGGTTTTAACTTTCAAAAAAACCAAATCTGACTCTGATAATAATGCTGAGATTTATGTACCTTCAGTCACAAACTAAGAAACTAGAAGTTTCATCTACTTCTTTTCTGAGGCATAAAGAAACCCAGCAGCACCCACAGAAAATATCAAGTGTTATTGCAACAGCAACTCAGAAACAGGCACATCAAGTCTAAAACTTGTGTATTACTCCAAATTTAACAAAAAACTCATTTGCATTCCTTTCATCCTGTATTTGACAGGAGAGGCTTTACAAATGTGGCAGGTACAATGGGAATATCACAGGTTAGTTGTAGTTTATAAGCGTAATCCTTATAAAAACGCTAAGTATATTAAAGTCTTTAAGATGTTTTGTACCACTAAAATAAAATATATCAGAATGTTTCTTTGCCTCAATCTTATCTGTGGATACCTTACCAGCTTCATATATGCAAAAACCAAGGTGTAGGTAAGACTAGTGCAAAAAACAAGGCATAGTTAAGTCTAGTAGAGCAAACCTTCTTAAACTCTAAAGTTATGGGCAGCAATTTAAACCTGTGCTTAGAAAACAGCTCCGGAATAAGCAGAGTTCCTGCACACTCATCAGCAGTGTCATAAACATGGATTCCACCCTTAATGAAGTCTTGTACTGAAGCTCTTTAACATAGGTCATAGTGCTAGACCTAGCTTTAGTTAACATTAGACTAATTGGTTAACACTAATTCTAGTTAACACTATAATTTTTGTGACGTAGTCTTGATGTGGGCACAGTTCTCCTGCCAAATTCACTTATTTTGGAGAAAGTAAAGTCCGTTCACCATAAGAGTTGCACAAAACGCTATATTTTATTAGCTAAATCAAATGTCTACAATTAAATTGATACAGGATGTCCATTATATGCATCTTTATAATATCTATAGTTCTGTCTTATTGGCAGAAGATCATACAGTGGCTGGTGTAGGTGTAAACATGTTAATGCCACAAGTGCTGAACAGTTCAAATCAATCCTGTGTGTCCCATAGCACAGGGTGTCCAGCTGAAGCCCAACCAGAACTATTGCTGTAGCAGAGAGCAATTACATTAAAAATTACCGACTACTTTTAAAAATACTGTTCCATGACAGACAAACCATGCAATTATTCATTTTTAACACAGTGAAAACAACTCTCCTGCAAGACCACAGATAACCCATGACCGGGAGCTTGTTTTATCCAGGGTGCTGAGAAAACACCAGCTTTTGGGGAGCTGTAAGCTGATCCTTCCAGGGATGGAAAACTTGAAATGCACAAAGCCAAGGGAACATGTATCACAGCGAGCTGGTTAAGTACATAGTGTTAGTACCCACCTGAATGTTAAAGAATTGCAAACCATGTCCAGCCTAATCACAGGGTGCTCAATCTCACTCTTGAGGGAGCTGCCTCCTGCTTCCAGGATATCACCAATATCACCAAAATGACAAATACGCCCTCAAACGCAGCATTTCGCCATCCTGAACTCCAGCTAGTAGTGCTACGCTCCAGTCTGGTATCGAGTCTGCCGATACATCGGTTAAGCCTCAATGTGCTTAGAAATATCTTGTCCTTTCTCTTCACGTACCAAAGCTGCGGAGGTTGGGATGGAGCCAAACCAGTCCTGGTGTTATAATAAAGCCCTAAGAAAGGCAGCAGGTTGTATAGTTACCTCCTTGTGAGCAAAATCCCTGCCCTAAAACTATGCAACCTACTACCTCTTCCTAGGAGCCCAACGCTTCCTTCTGCAGTTCTTCTCCCCGAGCAGCTGCTCTGCCAAGGCAGTTTGAGCTCAGCTTTTGGTCTTCTGCCTCCTGGGCACGTGCTGCAAGCCCAGCCTTAACAGTCCGGGCTTAAATACTCAGCAACAGCTCTGTTTTCGCTCTGACCTACTATGCTACACTTTTCAGTCCCCAAAAGCATGTTCCTGCTTTTCTCTGTTACAAGATGCTAGCTGGTCACTCTAGCGCAGAAGCGGTTAGACTGGGTACACCTAGGACGTCAGGAGGAAAGAGAACACAACGAGCTTAAAATGTCCACTTTTAAAAACAGTAATCACCTCAGAGAAAAATCACAGTTCTGGATCTTGGACAGTCAACTTTCAGAGCTTTACACTCTCCATCCCCCCCAAAAGGCGGCGGGGGGCGGGTCAGTTTTGACCAGCACTTCAATTTTGTATTAAGTCTCACTTGCTAGAAAAGCTGGAGAAAAATAAGCAGATTTCTTAATCAAGTATAATTGTTTTTCCTCCAACTTTCACCAAGCGGTTGGAGGCATGGAATTTTAATGCATTACACAAATTAGGGTCTCAAAACAGTTTAGGTCATAAAGTACAAGTCTGAGCTACCTGTATTTTTACATCCAAACCCAAATGGTTTTAAAGTAATTTCCACTCTACAGGGTCTTCCACGCTGTCTAGTAACATCTGCACTTCTGACACCCAGTCAGCACTGTGCCACTCACCTTGAAAGAAAAGTCAGATTAGTCAAATGTATCGTTTGAGGGTTGTACCATTCACACTGATTGTTAATCCTGCAAATCCTGTCACGGATTAATCCGATACTTTACAACCCGAAATCTGACAGATCTGGTTTTACTCAAAGCAGACACGAATGACTGCAAAGCACCGCAGTTTGTTTTACTCCGCAGGGAAGGCAATAGATTGTATAGTTATCTCCTGAACAGGGTAAAATAACTACCCTACAACTATACAATCTACTACCTCACTCTGACAGAGAAGCACACACTTCAGCAAATAGCTTAATTAGCTAATCATGGTTTCATTCTAAAGGATATTTGATACTTCAGTCACAATGGTAAACAACACAACTGGGACATCAGTAATTTGTATGTCATTACCACCACGCACACATATAGGAATCAATCTGTTCTTAATTTTTCACTTGTTAGAGGAGAAGAATTAAGGTGGATGACAGCTTAGCTTCTCTAAGAATGAGAAAAATCTAAACACAATTACCCATAGGTGTTACAGAAATATTTCCTATAACAGGCATTACAAGCGCAGACGTTCAGTAGAATCTGACACTGAGTTTAAAACTGAAAAGCTTCCATTGTTGATTTTCTGCTGCTTTAGGAAAGACAGTAGATTGTATAGTTATCTCCCAGTTGTGGGTATGACCCTAAAACTATACAACCTACTACCTCATCCCACAGCACAGGCATCTTCCGAGGCCATGAGGAAAGGGTGGCTCTAGTGAAGACAAGTGAGGCAAGCTGCAGACAGCACTTACAGTATCAAATACTAATGACAGAAAAACCATTCCCCTTATTCCCCCCAGTCATGCAATAAAGTTAAAGATTCCTCTATTTCAAAATGTTACCAACTCCTTGGGTCTTAATGCATTTCATCTTTAGACATTTAGCGAGCTGGAGTAGTCATAGCAACTACAGTCATTAAACTTCTCTGTTAAAGTACTATTCGTGTTCCACAGATGTAACCTCTCGTCTGAAATTAGAAGAAAAGTCTATCAGAAACATTGTATGCAGACCTAAACATCTTCCTCTTTAGAATTCCAAAATAAAATCTAGGATTGTAGCTATGCAATCAATGTAAATGGGTCAGTATGGTACCCTAATATTTCTAATTCTGATGAAATCGATATTATTATAGTGACTTTTTTCAGCTATCGTGAGAATAGCTCAAAATCATGTACTGTCCAAAGTAGTATTTTGTGCTTCTGTTAGTACTAAATTACATAAAGTCCTGTGCACAGGGATTCTTTCATTATAAATAACTCATTAAGATTACGGCCTATACCCTGACATTTAATTGTTAAACTGTCTTACCGAAAGGCCACTTAAACCAGACATTGTTTTCAGCTCAGAAACAGTGGGTTTCTCTAACTGCTCCTGATATCACCTTACAGCAAATTTCTACATGAACACAGCTTAACGTGATCTCGAAGCAAGAAGTCTGAGAATATTGAAATGAAAATACTTGCCAGACAGATGTGTGACTGACAGTCCCCTCTTGGCAAGGACCCTCGGGAACAGAGCTGGAGAGGAAAACTGAGTGTTTAGTCAAGGGAATTGCTAAGACAGTTGAAAATGTTTACAGAAATGCAGTTTTTATAACATGAACTACATGTTTTACTAGTACTCATCCCCATTCTACACAGAGGGTTTCAGAGCACCCTTCAAACAAAGCCTTGATAGAAGGCGAGCGCCCTGATGCATGTGAACGTCCTTGCCAAAAAACACAACGCATGACCCGATGCATTAATATACAAAAGGATGACGTGATGCCTTCAACAGAGGAAAAAAATAAGAAGTACTTTCCAGCTCCCTCGATGCTTTAACTCTAGAATCCCTTCTACAAATATCGATGACAAATTTGGGTGAAACACTTGTAAAAATCTTGCTTGTAATTGGTATTATTTGCTGTTGTTAACTTGCACACCTACAAGAACATCCACTTTAGTGTGCACAGATGGACACGAGCAGTTGGTCCTGATGCCCAAACCAGAAATAAACTGGAGCAGCAGCACTGGGACAGTGTCAAAGCGTGAAGAAGCAGTTGGCAAAGTCACACCTTCCAAAGGAGCTCGGGCTGAGTCCTTTCAGCCCTTGTTCCTGCAGCCAAACCTTCCCCAGCCGAGCAGAATTCAGGTGAAGAACCATTCATTGCTGGGCAGCTGGCTGCGCAGAGCCCGCTCGCTATCGTCACCTTGTCACTAAGTGACTCCAGGGAGTTAATGACGTCCCACATGTCGGTTTCAGAGGGAACTTTATCTTAACGCTGATTTTTCTCTGATGTGCTGAAAATGTTTTAAGCGCTTTGAAAAACTGATTCAGTGTAACAACGCAAATGCTTATGTCAAAAATATAAAATATGTAAGACAACAACACTTCTGAATTTCCTTCTTTAAATTTAAGCACGCAAGGACTGTAATAAACCCAGAAACCAATTGCATTTCACCACCGAGAGTGAGTTACAAGCCTGACCAACTTGTATCAAACAGCTTTCATTTCTATTTCCATTGACAGCAGAACTTCCCAATCAAATTCTGTTATCAGAAATTCTGAATCATTTCTTCACTGCCACCACCAGATTTTCCTGTTCAGCACCTGCAGCTCCTCAATCCATAAGAATCTGTCGCCTTTCACCTGCCTGAAACAAGAGCCTTTCATCTAATCACAGGCCTGGATGGGCTGTTACTTAAGATAATAAAATGTCCTTGAAAAGATACTATTACTTACTTCTGAGTGTTACCCTGTGCTTATATAGAGTAGTTTGGCTCGAGATCGTAAAATACACATAGGACATGAAGAAAACCTCAATCTGTAACAAATACAGCTCACGAAAGATCATCAGGTATCCCGTCTTCTAACTATTGCAGAAAAGCAATTTTATCGATGTTACATCATTTGGGTGTCATTTCTTATTTGGTTAAATTCCAGAAGGGTATAAAATTAAAATAATTAAAATTCAAGTCAAAATCTTCTTTTGGAAGAAGTTCAGATTACGTTTTAGTTTTACTGTGTATTCACTCAAAGTCTAGCAAATTCACATTCTGCTTGCCATTAATCCTGCACTTTGGGGAGTTTCTCACTTGTGGGTTATTTCTAATAGGTTTTTAAAACTCTGTCGACCCATACTGCACGTCCTTTGTGGAAGCCGACGTGCCGGCGCAGCTGCTCCACACCACTCTTTTTTTGTTGTTAAAAAGGCTGAGTTCAAAGTACTATTTTTCCAGTTACTGTGTGTTTGTATTTTAAACCCCAAAGCAGTGAAGAAAACTACACCAACCGTGGACCTGGGTGACTTTCACCCAGCACCAGAGACAAACGCTTTGGCTGCCAAACATGACTTCACCGAGCCGCCCGCGGAGGCTCCAGCTCCTCGCAGCTTTCGCCACACGATGGAGCTCCAGGGTTTACAACACCGACACCAATTCCGCACAGTTTACCCCAGGGTTCGAGCTGCACCCCCTGCACCCGGACTTTTAAGTCCCACAGAATCTTTCGGTGAGTGAATTCCAGAGTAGCCACACATTCTGTGTCCCCAGGCTCACGTTTGTTCGGTCCATGGGTTTTTTTTTTTTTGCTTGATTGGTGGCGACTGGAAGGAGGAGAAGGGAGCCACGTGATTAATGCAAACTTAATTATCCTTCATAGTGCTTCCCCTCGCTTTGCTCAGCTGCCTACCTCCTCACACCTCATCACCTCTTCCAAAGGAAGCTCAGTAAGATCACATTGTTACTGACATGGAAGTTTTAATGTGAATTAAAAGCTTTTCTATACTCCAAGTCTTGGGCTGTAGCTTCCTTTGTATTAATAAAAACTCTTGTTAGAGTCTTGGTGCTAAATAGTGTCCAAGAGAAGTGACAGCAGCAGAAGCTAAATGGGCTCCATTGTTCTGAAGTTTGCTTTGCAGGGTTTCCTTCTAAACCTGTAAGTTTAATGCCTCTGACATGGTCCTAAGCTGCCCAGAAAAAAACCTTCTAGAACTGACACGTTCTTGTTTAGTAGAACACAGTATAACACGAGCTATTCTCCAGCCTGTGAAGAGAAACAGCTCAAAGGATAGTTACGATTTTTATTCGTTACTCTGCTGACAGAACAAAATGTGCATTTGTAGCAATAACAAAAGTCGCATGTCATCTCAGTGTGATGCTAAAAGACAAATACTTTGTTCTCCCAGGTATTTTATCAATTTTGCAGCACAGAAGAAACCACCTAAAGGTGAAGGTGAGTTTGTAGGAGCAATAGTTCTACATATGGTGCTTTACTGACACCTACTATACACTGTGTGGAGGTAAACAGGGATGTTTACTCTAGTACTTTAGAAGTTCAGTGGACAGAATTAAGCCTAACAGAAAAGTCAAAGCTGTAAGTTAAAAACCGAGGTGAAGATTAAGACTAAACCAATCAGAGGTTGGGTTTTTGTTTTTATTGTTTTGTTTTATTTTTTTGGGGGGGTGTTTTACTTCGTGCCAAGCAAATTCACCTGCCCCGAAAACAGGCGCTGACCGACAAAGCAAAACTTCTTTCATCAGAACGTAACGCCTGCCAGCTGCAGTCCAGGCACCTTTTTAAGACTCCCCTGCTTATACCCAAAAACTTAAATTTTAATCCCTTTATTTGGACGTGCTCATCCATGTAGCAGCAATACAATGAAGTGTAAATCACACCGCAACACTTGATTGAACCGGCAAATTTTAGAAAGAAAAGGAGCACAAGCGCTTTCAGCACCCAAGGCTACGCAAGGTGATAGATGTGCTTCAGCTCTGAGCACCAGCAGGACCTGAGTTCACACAACTCCACCGGGATATGTATCCACTATGGTATTTCTCGCAACTTTTCACACAGCAGAGTAAGACTAACATTTTTATCAAATCTATATCCCACTTCCATTTAACAGCCTTAATACAAAGTGTTCTAAGTAATTGTAACATGAAATACTGTTTTGCCACACTTACAATTAGTATGTTTGATTTTTACTTCTTTTTCTAACCATATTGGTACAGATGGAATAGAAACAGATAGAAACTGCAGCCTGAAATAAATTAGAAGTCCCTACTGCCCACTCTTGCACTGAATGCAGCACATCTCCTGTGGAAAAGTGATCGCAATTACTAATTTCTAATCTGACCCAAGTGACAACTCCCAGCATCTTCCTGAGTACACACTCGATTTTACAACACGAGTATTGAACTATCTGCGTATGAGCGACACATGTCACAGCGCTGGCAAAAGCCGCAGTGAAATTTGGTAACACGTTGTACTACGGAAAATGCAGACACTAAAATGTCACCAGATTGTCCCAAGTCCTTTTTGAATCACCGTCTGTCGGCACACTGGCAGGTTAGTGACAGCTCTCAGTGCACTTCTCAACAGAAACCATCATTTTGGTTATTTGTTGCTGCTTCAAACAGGACTGTAGGCTCTTAAATACACAAACGCACATTTATTCGCTAGGTTTGTGTCTCTCAGGACACACTACTAGTGAGCGCTCTGACTTTTTTTCTGCATAGTTTGCATATTAATATAATAATTACACAAATTCAGCAAATAGCGAAGTTAGTGCACGAGAACGTTTTAAAGAAATACCGTGTTATTAATTGGCAACATAATATCTTATTGCCCTTTATAAGTCCTGGAGCCTTTCACTGTTTTGCAAATGAATTGATGTTTCCTGCTATTAACAACAGAGGAAAATACAGAAGGCATTTATCAAAAAGAAAGTGAAATAAAGATACAGCTTGTTAGCAGTAGCAGAAAAACAAAGCAAGTAATTTATGTTTTATCTGAGCTTCCTTTTCCCTAATCTCTAGTCTTGTTACACAAAATGACTTCCAAGCATAACCCGTGTGAATCGAGGTCGCGCTTAAGATGCACAGAGTAAAACCTGGTAAAAAGCTCAGTGAAAAAAATTACTATCAACAATTCTACAGCTATTTAATGTCACTTTTCATGAAGCTAGCTACTGTAGGGCAAAAACCACTATGATTAAATAATAATAAATAAATAATAAATGCTATTACAAAATCTATTACTACATGGTGACTACATTGGAAAGACTGCAGCAAATTTGAGCAATTGCTGTAAACAACTCTTTGGGTAAGTTAAAGTTGCTGCGAGCAGAACATGTCAAATTTGACAACAGGAGCCCCCCCCCCGTAAATAACCGTTTCTGGGAAGCCCCCTGGCAGCTGAAGAATTAGGAAGAGGATGCCCTGTTTCTTAAATATGACTTAATGAAGTTAAAGAACCTTTTAAAGGGGCAGATTCATTTCCCCAAAACTCTGCCATGCAGTAAATTTGACCTGTTGTTAGGATTGAGCGTCATTCTGTAGGATTTCTACAGACATTTCCAACAGAAGCACTTTTTCCAGGCAAGACTTGAGTTGCTGTCAGAAAACTGTCTGTACCGAGCATTACAACTGAACGGCAGCACAGGCAACGCAGAAAAGGCAAATCTGTAATCTGTGTATCTTGAACTTCGGGTGGAGTTTCCACTCCTACCAGAAATCAGCCGTGAAATTACACCCCGAGTACCTGCCTTCCCTCCAGCTGCTGCGCTGTGTCACCGCGGGTTCCGCACCCGCTCACCGGCAGCGCGCCGCCGGGTGCTGGATCTGCCCGGTGCGGCCTGTGCGCCCCCCCCCTCCCAGCGCGGTGCCGCTGCCCAGGGCGCCCCGTTCGCACGGGACTGTCCGCAGCCCCGCCGCCGCGCTCTGGTTTCACTGCGCTCAGCCCGCTGGGCCCTGCCCGCCCCGCCCGGGCTCCCCGCCCGCTCCCCGGTGCGCGGGTCCCGCTGCAGCCCGCCCGGGGCTCCCCCCCGCGGCCAAGGGCTCCCTGCCCACACACATGATAGCGGAAGTGACGTACCCAGGCGCTGACGGCATCCGCAGCCAATCCCCGGCGGGCGGCGGGGCCAACCCGCCACTCAGGAGCGCCCGGGGGCGGCACTTCCGGGCCTTCAAGTTAGTCTGGAGGAGAGAGGGGGGAGGGAGGGGAAAGGCCTCAGTGAGAGAAACACCGAGAACAACCGGGGACCGGCGGGCGGGGCGGCGGGGAGCTCCCCCGGCAGCGACGGCCGCGCCCCCGCCTTTCTCCGGGCCGAGCGGCCACAGCCATCGCCTCCCGCTCCCGCCGCCGAGGGCAGCGCCCGCCCGGCGGGACGGCGGCGCCCAGCGGAGGGGCCGGGCCGAGGCTCCCGCGCCCGCCCGCGGCGGGGAGAGGGCCGGGCCCGTCCGTCCCACCCGCCGCGGCGTCCGGACCCCTACACCCAGGCCCCGCGGCCGTTTCCCGCGGGCCGCTCCGCTCGCTGCCCGGCACACGGGCGATGGCGCCCGCGGGGACCGCGCCCGCCGCCCCGTTACCTGCCGCAGGGTGACCCGGAGCCGCGCCGGGACCCGGATGGAGTCGCGGCCGCTCCTGCCGCCGCTCGCCGCGCTGCACCACGGGAAGGCGCGACGCGCCCCGCGCCGCCCTCCCCATTGGCCGACGGGCGCCAAGCCCCGCCCACTGGAGCCTCCCGGCGGAGGGGGCCACCTGTCTATCATTCCCCGTCTCACACGCCCATTGGGTCCAGGGTCGGGCGACACCGCCTCCACCTGGGACACTCTCTTCTCATTAGACAGCGGAGAAAAGGTCTCCGCCCCCCTCCGCCATTTATGTCAGGCGGCTGCGGGGCAGCCCTGAAATGGCGCCCCCGGCGGCATCGCCGCCGCTCTCCGCCCGCCCGGTCCCTGCCCGCCCCATCCCCATGAACGGTCTGTGGGCCCGGCTCGGGCGGCCCCAGGCCGGTGTGTGTGTGTGTCTTTCGGGCCTTGTGTGCGGTCCTGGGCCGGCAGTGGGTCGGGGCCTGACCGGGGCTCCGGGTCCCGCCGCAGCCCGTGGCCCTTTTGGCCGCTCTGTGCTCAGCCCGTGACCCGGTCGGGAGATCCGAGACTGGGACCACACGAGCACCCTGCCCGGCCGGCCGGCCGCGCTGCCGGGGCTTCCACTGCAGCTGGAGCCGCAGCTCGGCCGGCGGGAGCTCGGGGCGCTCGGCCGGCGCTGGGGCCGCCGGGCGGACGCGGGTGGCTCGGGCAGCTCCGGCCCCAGCCCGCAGCCCCAGCGCTGCCGGGGCAGCCCGCTCTGCGCAGACTGCGATTTTCATCCTGTTTCTGTGGGCTGTTGAAGTAGATGGGTGAATGGGCAACACCATTGCTTTGCTGATGGCGTTTTCTGATAGATGTAATCTTTAATCGGGGAGCAACTGCTGAAGTACCTTCTCCTCCTCCGTCCTTCCCTGCCATCCTGAAGTGCCGAGTTTGTGCTGCTCCTGGCTGGGAAGAAGAGTCTTTTCCGCCAGCCGCCCTTCCAAGTGATCGTGTTCTGCAGTTACGGGCCCTTGCAGCTGGGTGAGACAAAAGTACACAATTCACAATAAAGCGTTGACCTTGAGCAAAGTTTGTGCTTTCCTCTCCGCATTTGGCCTTTATCCTGTCGTACTTCTGAAGCAATCTGACTTGGAGGTGTGATGTTACTGTGGTGCTACTTAACCAAAATATCTTCCTGGTTAGGTTCCTCATTGAACCTGGTCTGGGTGAAGATGTCCCTGCTCATTGCAGGGCTGTTGGACTAGATGAGCTTTGAAGGTCCCTTGCAACCCAGGCCGCTCTATAATTCCATTATTTTGTTGATGTTTTGGAGATGCATGGGGGCTATAGGGCACATCAGTGCTGCAGCGGAGAGGTGGTCCTTCCGCTTCTTGGTGTGTCTGCAGTATCAGCCATCAGGACTAGTACAGGCTCAGGGAGCGAATTGCTGTGTTTAAAAACAAACTTCGAACGCAGATCTGGTTTGTACGTCTTAATTTTCACAAGCTCATTGCCACAGGGATGTGACAGAGTAGTGCACAGTGTAGTCTTGTCAGTCTGTCTTTGTAAGCAAGCTTTTCGTATTTTAAAAGTTTTACAAATAATGAAACTTTTTTGAATCTTAACAATTCTGTAGAAGTTTGTAGAGTTTCAATGATGTTCTTATGTGTATGGTGTGCTGTTTTACTTCACAAATGATGATTTTTATCACAAATGCCAGAAGGGAACACAGAGCCTTGTTTACAGTGACAAGAGCAATGACCCCAGCCCTGACAACTGTCTGGATAAGGCAGAGGTTTTGTGTGTCGAACAAACTAAATCGTGATGCCTCGACAGATAAAGGTGAACCCAAATGCAGTTTTCATCCTTGTGCAGGTAAAACCTTGTCACATAAGTTCGGCCGTCTGCTAAATTACTTTTTAATCTTTACTTTCGGGTGTAATTTGACTTATTTTCTAATGAATACAGAAACTACGGCCCACGCTAGGGTGAGAAGCTTCTGTCATGTGTCTGCCAGGTAGCACCGAGAAGCGCCTTGGCAGCTCCTGCACTTCCACTGTAAGTCACAAGATGGGGTTTGAACACCCAGAAAAGGTGAGTGTCCCAGTTTCACATCCAGCAGTGAAATACCCTCTTACTCGCCGTTACATATTGCTTAGGCACTCTAGTAATTCTTGCCAGCGCACAGACAAAATTTCCTAGAAGCAGTGGTTATTAAAGTTATTTTTCAGGAGTCACATCCAGAGACGCTGCACGAGGTGCGTGTAAATTCCAACACACAGTTTTAGTGCTTTGCAGGTCGTGCTACCAGATAACCGAGGAAAGATACAGAAGCGTTTTCCAAAAAGGAAGCATTCTATAGATGACACGTGTATTTTCAAAGCAGGAAATACTTAGCGAGTGCCGGTGTTCTTTTGGGCACGCGATTCACCAGATGTGCGCTGATTCATCGGTGGCCGTTGCTCATTATACCCATAATTGGGAAGTGACATTGTTTTTGGCTCAGGGAATAGAACAATTCCACAGTATGTCCCATCAGGCACCAGTGGGTGATGTGACAAATTTTTATTCAGAAAGTGAACTGTTTATCCCTTTTTGCTCAATTTAAATCTTGTATTTTAATCAGAAATGCCAGCCCATCCTTCTTTTTTTCTGGAATGCGCGCAGTTGGGGTTAGCAGGCCATTTGCAATAGCACTAATTATTTCAAAAGCAGATCAAGGGACATTGAAACTATTTGTCTTGAAATGTAAAAGAAGTCTTTGGTCTTGCAAAATATTGCCAGATAGTTCTGCTCACCTTACTGTCTGTTTCTTTAGGTCATGTAGGGACTGGAGAGTCTAAATCCTTACCTAAGAGTCTATCAAAGTGTAGAAGACATTGCAAACAAATGCTGTGGACAAACGCAGTTGGTATGAGCACAGAAGAAAATAACTCAGATGTATAAACCACTTGTTATGATAAATCTGTCAAATACTGTACTTGAGCTGCGGTTGTACCACATGTAAAAGGTCAGAAAGGACAGTGAGGTTACTCTGAGCATTTGACTTGCTAAAATAAGCTTTGACGGCAGCAGCAGGTGATTACAAGGTGTAACCGTGGCCATGGGGAGCTTGGGTTTCCTGCTGAACACAGCGTCAGTTACAGTGAACCAGCACCTGCACAGCACCTTGGCAGACTCTAGGCCAGAAGCAAGAGAGAAGCGCGATAAAATTAGTGGTTGGTCCCAGTTCTATTCGTTCTGTGTAACAGTGACGATGTCAGTGCATGACCCTTTATAAATTATACACAATGAGAAGATGTTTGTAGTAAAGGTGGAAAAAGTGTAAAAGGACCCAGCAACACAGGGATGGGGAGAGTGTCTCAGCCTGGTGAATGTGGAAGTGCCTGGTCACATAGCCCTGGAGCTGGTGAAACTGTGTTCCTGCTTTCTCTTTGCTTCTGGATTTTCCAATATCCAGTAACATACAAGGGACAGCTGAAGCTTTTCTCACAATTAGGGCATTCATAATTCTCCCCCATTCCCATGTGCTATATGTAATGTCAAAAAAAAACCCATTTGAACTTAATTTGCACCCTCTTTTCACAGAGACTGCTCATAGAAAACCATCATGAAGCTCCTGGGAACATACTCTCTTTGCACTTATTTCAGTTAGATGGGCTTGAAAGTGGCCGGTGGGTTGAAAGGGATGAGGGGAAGGATGGACACAGACACGTGCCTTGGAAAACAGACTAAAAGCAGCAAATGGAATTTGGTACGAGGACTGTGTCTCCTGGTTCTTGCATTAAGCATGTGCCACAAGACAGATCGAGGACGGAGTTGCTGGTGCACGTTCTCTCAAAATCATCTTTAGAATAGTTGGGACAGCAAGTCTGAGGTTAGTTTGTGCAAAACAAGTTTGGGTTGCAATATCTGCTCTTTTTAGAGTAGATTTTTGCATTCCACTGGTACACCTGCCATCCCGCTCCCAGGAGGCACCAAGGAGCTGCGGGGAAATCGCAGCTTTTGTCCCCGGTCTCGTGACGTGTATTGGCAACGTCCGTGTTCACACGAGGCTCCGTCCTGAGTGCGGGCACATGGGGCTGATCCCACAGCCCTTCAGTGTCAGGGCTTTGACCACCATCGCCTCCAGGCCTGATGCAAAATGGCGTTTTAAAAGGAAAGCCATCTACACGTAGAACATAAGGTCCCCCAGAGTCCTATGGATCTCTTCTCAAATACTGCCAGGAGTACAATTTCACGTGTCCTGTGCTTGTTAGATTTCCAAAAAGATAGTTCTGATACTACCAGAAGAGCCAAAGGAAAACAAAGCTGATAACTTTTTAATTTTTCCAAAGTTAAAATGTGCAGACCCTGAAAAGCAGAAATGCTTCTATGTCAGGAGATAGTGCTTTAATTTATTCTGTCAGCTAATCTGTAAAAGCCACCTTTTCACTAATGCTAGTGTTTGCATTAGTGCTGCGGTTCAGGGTGAGCTGCATTTTCCAAATTATCTTTTTAATGTCATTTGACTTCTCAAATTTTTGCAGTATTTCTTTGCAGAAGTGGTGATCAGGGCTCTCATCTGAAAAAACAAAGGCACAGCATTCTGATTTCTGGTGCTCCAGCACCTCTGGGTGAAGAACCTTTTCCTCATGTCCCACTGCCCCTCCCTGGCACATGTTCCTGCCGTTCCCTGGGCTCTGTCACTGTCACAGAGCAGAGCTCACCCTGCCCCTCCTGCTCCTGCTGAGGAACCTGCAGCCCATGAGCTCTGCCCTCAGTCTGCTCTGCTCCAGCTGAACAGACCCAGGGACTGCAGCTGCTCCTCACACGGCTTCACTCCAAACCTTCACCAACTTCATGGCCTCCTCTGGACACTCTCCAGCAGCTTTATCTCCTTTTCTCCTGTGTCCCAGCCCTGCACACAGTGAATGCTCCAGGTGAGGCCGCCCCAGCGCAGAGCAGAGCGGGACAATCCCCCCCTGCCTGGCTGGCCGTGCTGTGCTGGGTGCACCGGGACACGGGTCCCTCTTGGCTCCAGGGACACTGGTGGCTCATGTTCAAGTTGTCGTTGACCAGCACCCCCAGATCCTTCTCTGCAGAGCTGCTCTCCAGCATCTCGTCCCCAGTCTGTCTGTACAGCCAGGGTTGCCGTGTCCCAGGTGCAAAATCCAGCACTTGCTCTTGTTGAACTCCATGTGGTTGGTGAGTGCCCAGTTCCCCCATCTGTCCAGATCCCTCTGCAGGGCCTCTGCCCTCCAGAGTGTCGACAGCTCCTCCCAATTTTGTGTCATCAGCAAAATTACTAAGTAATTCCTCAAGTCCTGAGTTTAAGTCATTTATAAAGACATTGCAAAGTGCTGCCCTGAAGATGGATCCCTGAGGAACCCACTAGTGACTGGTCACCAGCCCGACATGACCCCATTTACTGGAGCCTTTTGAGCCCGGCCCACCAGCCAGTTGCTCACCCACTGCATTGTGTGTTTATCCAGCTGTGTGCTGGACATCTTGTCCAGGAGGAGACTGTGAGAGACACTATAAAAGGCTTTACTGAAATCCAAAAAGATCACATCGACAGGCTTCCCTTGGTCAACTAGGTGGGTAACCTTGTCCATCCTCTTGGTTGTGATTTGCTAGTGTCATCGTGCAGGCATTTTACATTAACTGGCTTTGGTTTATTCATCTTAAGAGTAAATGTGATAATGTACCAAAAAGTGGTTTTCTCCTTACTCGAGATCTTATAGTACTTGAGATATTTGGATACAAGTTATAATCCAAGTACTTGGATCAAAAGATGTCTGAAGTCAGCAAAAGATGTATTGATTGTGGATGTCATTCAGTTCCTGAGCACAGATAGTATAGAAACAGAGAGTGCTGTCAGAAGTAAAAAGTTATATCTTCACTGCTTGGTATTTAATACATTATCTTTCCTGAAGCAGAGCTATTTACCTGTTTCACAGTATAGCCTTTCTTCATTCATTGTCTTCACCATTTCAGTCACTGGAAACCAGTTCCTACCTGCATTCAAATGCTATTACAATTCTCAGTGAAACTGGGAATAAAAATTGCAATATAAGGACACCCACCATTATTTCTTTAATTTTATGGAAGTCCTGTATACAATTTATTAATTCTTAGCTGGCGTTGGCTGACCCTTATGATGGTATAAAAGTCTCATCAGTTGGATGGAACAGGCAGGGATGGGTAACACAGTGCTTGCCATTTATGCAGCTAACTTGATGGCTTTGTTTTTTTTTTTTAATAAAATACAGCATCAGTTCCTTTGCTGTTCAAATCTGGGGCAACACACAGCACTGAATGCACAGTGCACACGCGGTGTGGGTGGGTGGGGGAAGAGCAGACTGATGCTGCCTGCAGCAGCGGGAGTCACCAACACAGTCACAACATGAGCTGAACTTCCGACTTGACAGTAATATTGCAGTAAAAGTATAAAGTTTTTGACACGTCCAATATAATAGAAATCAGCTCTTATTAAAAAAAAAAAAAAGTAGATTTTGAGAGCTCCAACCAGCCTGAATGTTAAGAAAAGACATAAGAGTAAAGCCTTTATCTTTCCTGGAAAAGCAAAGTGACTCTGATCCCTGGGGTCCCCCAAGGCGCCAAACCGGGCTCCAGCCTGGAAGCTGCCGACAGGAGGGGACCTTGTGCTTGTCTGCAGACTGAAATCCCTCACTCCTGGGGCAACGAGCTGCTGCTGACAGCACCCGAGGAGGTCAGCAGCCCCGTGGCTGTGGTCTCCTGCAGTTCTGGGCACTGCGAGCTCCTCCTGCCCCTGTGCCAGAGCCCGCAGAACAGGGCAGAGCCGTGGGCCCAGCCCCGGGCGGGACGGTGTCTCAGCCCTCGCACGGAGCTGCCCCACGGGACGTGCTCCCCTCCCGGGAGGCAGCTCCCCGGCTCTGCTCCAGCACCTGCCACCAGCGCCATGAGCCGTCCCCACGCGGCCTCGGCCCGGCCAGGAGGTCACAGTGATTGTGAGGTCACAGAGCCCGCGGTGCCGCACCGGCCATAAGAATCGGCTGCACAGCCCCCAGCCCCCAGTGCGGCAGCAGCAGCAGCAGCAGCAGCAGCAGCAGCAGCAGCAGCAGCAGCACAAGGGCGTTTTGAGCGCACGGGACGATGTTCCCCACCCGCCGCCTCCTCTTCCTCCTCCTCCTGCTGGCCCTGCACGCCGGGCCTGCCCAGGCTGCTCCGTGGCGAGCACGGGGAGCAGGTGAGCGGTGCAGCCTTTCACGGCCCGCGGGCTCTTCTCCCGGGCAGTGTGGGTGATGGTTGTTCCCTCCAGTGCTTTGCAAGGCTTCCTCTGTGTGCCAGAGCTCTCCCGGGAGGGAAGCCCCCAGGGACCCTGTGTTGGTCCATCCTCCCTCAAGAGCTGTTTCTCGTGGCCTGTACAGAGTGTGTCAGAGCAGCCAGAGCTGGCCAAGAGGTCACCGGCCCCTCTGCAGCTTTGGCAATGTCCAACTCCAACTGGCCCTTCCAGTGCCTGCAGTTCCCTAAGGCTGTGGTGGATCCCAGCGGGCAATGGAAACGTTTCTCCTCTGTGCTTGTTTCTAGATGAGGCTGGTGGCAACGATTATCCAGCTTCTTGGCTGGATGTAGTTTCGGAGCCCTTGAGGTATCCTGGAGGTAAGTTCCATGTGAAATGCAAGTTGCCCCTTGTGTGGCCCCCACTCAGACAGGGAGGAGAGCCGAGAGGGAACGGGTCAGGCTCAGTGATGTGTCCCGGGGCGCTGTCCCTTGCCAAGCTGCCTGTGCCGGCCCCTCGGAGCCTGAGCTGCCCCGGTGCCCAATGCCAGGTCAGCGTCTGGCTGGGGTTGAGTCTGGAGCTGCTGTCAGCTCCAGGGAGTCCTTTCTGCCGGCAACTCCGCACGGGCTTCGTTTGGTCCCAGCACGGTGCCGCTGCAGGCACGTGGTGACCCTTTGCCCCACGCTCCCGAACGGAAGGGAGGGACGAGTGCCGCGGAGCAATCCCGTCTTTGCATTGCGCTCCCGGCCACTCCGAGCTGAAGAAGCATCTTGAACTGTGTCACGGGAGCTGGTGTGTCCTGCGCTTCTTTGCAGCTCAGCCTGTGGGCGAAGCTGATCCAGGATCTCGTCTGGGTTCCAGGACCGAGCCCCCAGGACATGCCGTGGGTACGTCATGGCTTTCTCCTCCCTTTGGGAGCTGCCAGCTCCAAGCCCCAAGGTCCGGCAGCCGGGCAGGTCTGCGGGTGTGAGGACAGAGACCTGCTCGTGTGTGTGTCCTCTCCTTGCGCGGTCCCCTCACCGCTTCTGCCATTCAGTGCTGCCCATGCAGATCACAGCAGGTGATGGAAGCTTCTCTGGCTCTTTATTGACAGACGATCCCGAAGGAAGGAACTTTCCAGCTCCTCCGAAGCATGCTGGGCTCCGGCCCGGCTGGCGTCCCAGGGGTGAGCAGTCTGTCTGTGCTGACCTCACAACCTCTGCCTTGTTTTTCTGTAATGGATTAATCTCACATAGAACCAAATTTTGTTTCTAAGGTCTTCCAAGACCAAGAAATGAAGCTGAAGGAGGAAAAAAGGCCCCAGAGCCATCAAAAGTCATGAGGCAACTCCTGGACGAACTGCACAGAGCACACGGTGGGTATATTTTACTCGGAATTAGCTGTGAGGCTCAGCATCTGGAGGTTTAGGTACTGATCTGGACAGGGTGTACAGTGGGAAGGGGTCGATCAGGGCCCCGCTGCAGCGATGCTGGTGTCACACCTTGCAGCTGCCAGAGAGACGGTGCAGGGCTTGTGCGGCCAGTTGTGGTTCAAGCCGAGTGCCAGGGGCAGCTGCTGGGATGGGGCGAATGTGGTCGGTGCTGGTGCTTCCAGGAAGGGCAGGAGGGCCTTGCAGAGGAGTCTTCTCCAAAGGGCTGTTTCCCCAGCTGGCCTGGCTGCAGCTTCTTCCCGTTCTCTTTGAAGGACGGCGCTCAGCATCACCCGACAGTTTGCCCACAATGTGCAACTCAAACCCGAAGGTCACGTGCGATTTCCTGGTGTCCCAGCAGGCGCAGCCCCAAAGCCCAGCCCTGGTTTCTAAACCTTAGCCATGCCTTTGAGAAGTCTTGCCCCCCGAAGATACCATGTCCCTCATGGGGAACGGTTCCATCTGATCCAGCCCTCCCTCGTTCTTTCTCAAGAGACGAACCGCGAGGCTGTGTGGAAGGAGGCGTTTCCAGAAGGAAGCCGCAGCTCCCTGCCCGGCTCTGGTGCAGCAGCAGAGGCGATGCCAGCCGCTGGTATGCCAGGTAATCACTGTCGCATGGTCAGCCAGTGTCACCCGTCAGGATGGCTGTGTGTCAGCAGGCTCTTCCCCCAGTGCCCGCTCTTGCACGTCACCTCACAGCCAAAACACAAAGTGCTTTGGGCTCGAGGCATCTGGGCCACGTTCTGCAGATGATGGGGAATGTGACTGTTGCACAAACGTACCTCCCGCTGTAGCTGCGGCCCAGAGCTTGCCCTGAGTCCCCAGAGGCTCAAGGCACAGGAGCAGCACCGAGCAGGATCCCTCCCGGGATCTGAGGTCCAGAGCGATGCCCTGACCGCCAGTTCGGGCAGCGGTTTAGAGGGAACGTCCCCGTCCCCCTGCATCCTCTGTGCCTGGGCCGTGCTGAGGCTTTACCTCTCGTCTCTGCTTTCTGACAGGGCTGCCAAGGCCCGGAGGTTACCAGCACAGCAGCATAAATGAATTCCATAGGATGAACTCAGGTACTGAGCGTCTTGGTGGGGTCCCTGAACAGGAGACACGTCCCAAAACCCGAGAGCAGCTGCAAGCGGTGCCCACGCAGGAGAAGAGGCAGACGGGGAGAGCAAGGCTCATGTCCCTCTTGAGAGGGCCGGACTCCGTCCCCTGCGGCTGTGGGAGCTGGACCGGGGGCAGAGCTGGGGCTGGCACTTTTGTCCGTGTCCCCCAAAGGAGTGACCGGTCAAGCAGCTGCGCTCCCCCCGTGCTGTCCTGCTGGCCTTCTGGGTTTTGTCTGGTGGGACAACCTGTCCCAAGGGTGGGAGTCCTGTCCCAAAGGGTGGGATGGTGCCTCCAGGCAGCAGCACCAAGGGAAACCAGGAACTCACTGGCCATATCAAAGGTGCTGCAAGCTTAGCAGTGGTGCACAGGATGGACTAACATCTTGATTTTCTCCTCCAGATGTGGTCGGCAAGAGAACCACAGGTGCTCCAAATCCGCGGGGAAGCGCAAGTGGTCTCTTCTCCCAGATTACGAAAAAGCACTGTATGTTAAATGCAATAGCAACCATGATTTCCATGCCACTGGCAATACTGTTCTTCTGTGTTGCGATCTGGCAGTGGAGGACCGTTAAAAAGTGAGTTATTGCTTTTCCCCCCGCTGCTTCCTTAGGTGGCTGATTGTAGCCACAAAGAATTTCTACTCAGGCTGCTGTGGAGTGGCCAGTTCCTGGCTGACCAAAGAACTCTGCTGAGGATTCTGCTGCTGTCAGATGCTTCAGTTGGCCTCTTAATTCCTGGGCCGCCTTCCCAGGAGCCCGCTCTGACTGGGGCCAGGCTTAGCTCAAACTGACCCTGCCTGGGCAAGAGCAGCCTCAGGACTGGCAGGCACAGGCAGACGAGACTGCCCAAGAAAGCGACACTCTCACTGTCACTCGCTCCTGAGCAGTGAACCTGCCCGGAGGAATCCCCCTGCTCGGTGGTGCCATGAGGTGCAGGGGTCCCCTCGGCCCAGGCCGACCAGCAGCTCAGCCCGTGGTGCTGGGGAGCCTTGCCAGCCCTGGCCGTGCTGCGGAGGAGAGGCCCTGTGTCCCGCCTGCAGCTGAGGCCTCAGCAGCCTCCTCTCTCCACAGGCTCCGCGGTGCAGAGGCAGCAGCCAGGCGGTCTGGAATATGGCAGCCGCCCCTCACTCCAGAAAAGAAGACCCTGTGCTGTGGCACCCCTGAGAGCTGCGCCCAACACCAGCAGCCACTGTTGAAGCCTGGAAAAATGGCGCATCCTCCATCCCTACAGCTCCTGTCTCCCCCCAGCACATCACCAGCTGCCTTGCAGCAGAGGGAGCAGAAGAATGGCCTCAATCAACTGATGGACTTCAAGCCAGCACATCCACAATGTCCTGCACCCCTATCGTCTGACAGCCCACCAGCAGCTGCTCTGCAGCAGCAGGACCAGGACAAGGCCTTCAGGCAGCAGTTTGACATCAAGGCAGCACGTCCGGCCACATCACCAACCCCACATTCCCACAGCCCATCCCCAGCTGCCCTGCAGCACTGGAAGCCGTGGAAGGAACCCAGTGGTGTCCAGCTCCCAGCGTGGTGGAGACAAAAACATCCACCATGCCAACAGCTCCCCAAATAAAGAGGGACAGATCTGTTGCACAAGTGTCCCTGTGGTACCAAAATCAACTCGCAGTCACAGCCCTGGATCCCCTCGGGGCAGAGGCAGAGGCAGCAGCCAGGCGGTCTGGAATATGGCAGCCACCCCTCACTCCAGAAAAGAAGACCGGGTGCTGTGGCACTTCTGAGAGGTACACCCAAAACCAGCAGCTGCTGGCCCTGCTTCCAAAACTGGCACATCCTCCATCCCTACAGCTCCTGTCTCCCCCCAGCACATCACCGGCTGCCAAGCCACAGTGGGAGAACAATTACATCATCAGGCAACTTATGGACTTCAAGTCAGCTCGTCCGCACTCCTCACCAGTCGTGTGTCCTTCCGGCCCATCACCAGCTCTGCAGGGACAGGGCCAGGATGGTGCTCTGCAGCATCAGACTGGCGTCAACGAAGCACGTCCAGCCTCGTTGCCGCTCCCACGTTCCTGGAACCCATTCTCTGATGACCCGAAGCTATTGAAGCCATGGGAAAAGCCCAATGTCATCCAGCTCCCATAGTGCTGCTGACAAGTGCCTCCACCATCCCCACAGTTTCCCAAATAAAGGGGACTGATCTGTTGCACATGTGTCCCTGTGGTACCAAAATCAACCCGCAGGCACAGCCCTGGATCCCCTCGGGGTCGGCAGGAGCCGGGCACTGGGCTTCCCCCACCAGCAGTGGGGCCAACAGGGGCTGGGGGAGCCCATGGCCATGGCCTGAAACAGTTGGTGACACCAATGTGACCGACACGCGGTACGGGAGGTGGTGACAGGAGCCCGGCCTGGGCAGTCGCATGGAACGGTGAGGGGCTGTGGGGTGAGGCAGCGTTTGTTGCAGCGGGGTCATCTGGCCATGGACCTTGTCAAATGGGATACCCAGATAAAAGGGAGAAGCCATCCAGAGCACCTCTAAGGATATGAGCCAGACAAGCAAATGCACTGAAGGCACAACAAAGGCCCTCACTAATTAATAGGCCCTTGATGAGTGCCCGTCCCCAGCCCCCCTGCAGCAGCCTGTCTCCTGCAGCGATGCAGGTGCAGGAGCCAGGTGGGAAAATGGCGGCTGCCCCTCAGTCCTGGACAGATGGAGCAGCAGCTGCGGAACCACTGAGAGCTGCACCCAGTGCCAGCAGCCGCTGTTTGAGCCTGGAAAACCAGCCCGTCCTCCCTCCCCACACCTCCCGTGTCCCCCGGCCCATCTCTGGCTGCCCTGCAGCAGCAGGACCAGGACAATGGCCTCAGGCAAGAGATGGCATTCAAGCCAGCACGTCCATCATCCTCACCACTCCCACGTGTCCCAGCCCGTTCACAGCCGCACTGCAGCAGTGGTAGCAGGGGAAGCAGCCCAGCGTTGTCCAGCACCCAAAGTGCTGGATAAGAGTATATCCACCATCCCCACAGCTCCCCAGATAGAGAGGGACTGAGCTTTTGCAGAAGTGTCTACTGGAGGCACGACAAAGGCCCTCACTAATTAATGAGTCCTTCATGGGTCCTAATTGATAGGCCAAGGCCATTACCCCTTGGGGTGCTGCAAAGTATCTGCACATCTGGGTGCTGAGCCCCCTCTCACTGTACAGCAGCAGCCCGGGGCTTCTTAGGCTAAAGGGAGCCTGGCCCTGGTGCTCGTCCTGAGGCCTTCGCTAAGATGGCAGTCGCTTTGGCCCGTTACAGTGTTGCGAGGGAAACGGTTTTAACGCTTCTCCCGGGCAGTGTGGGTGATGGTTGTTCCCTCCAGTGCTTTGCGAGGCTTCCTCTGTGTGCCAGAGCTCTCCCGGGAGGGAAGCCCCCAGGGACCCTGTGTTGGTCCATCCTCTCCTCAAGAGCTGTTTCTCGTGGCCTGTACAGAGTGTGTCAGAGCAGCCAGAGCCGGCCAAGAGGTCACCGGCTCCTCCACCGCTCACATCAGTGCTGTAGGTCACAGTGTCACAGGAGAGCACTTGGGGAATTGTCCCCTGCTCGCCTTGCTCCCGCCTGCCATGCTGGGCTTCACCCACAGGCAGGGACCCGAGGCTGGACCAGCTATTGCTCTTGAAAGTCTCCAGGGATGGGGCATCTACCACCTCTCTGGGAAACCTGGGCCCCATTTCCTGAAGCACCCAATGAAGTAGAAACCAGTGCGTCTACCGTCTCCATGGCCCCTGTATCTTCTCAGCCTGTCCACAGAAGCCCTGCAGTGGTGAACTAGCCCTGTTGTCTCCAATACCACCTGGAATCAAAACCAGAGCAGCCATCACGTCCCCAAGCCCATCACCGGCTGCCCTGCAGTGGCAGGATCAGAACAACAAACTCAGGCAGATGTTGGAGTGAAAACCTGTGTGCCCAGGGTCACCACAAGCCCCATGTCCCACCAGCCCGTCCCCAGCCCCCCTGCAGCAGCCTGTCTCCTGCAGCGATGCAGGTGCAGGCGCCAGGCGGGAAAATGGCGGCTGCCCCTCAGTCCTGGACAGAAGGAGCAGCAGCTGTGGTGGCTCAGCAGCTGCACCCAACACCAGCAACCCCTGTTTGAACCTGCTAACCCAGCACATCCCCTCTCCCCACGGCTCCCATGGCTCACCAGACCTTTCTTGGCAGCCCTGAAGCTGTGGGCACAGCCCAGTGGCCTCCAGCTCCCAATGGAGTGCAGAACAGTGCCTTCACCATTTTGTGGCACATGCAACCCCCAGCCCGTTCCCGTCTGCCTTTCAGCCGCAGGACCAGAAAAACCACCTCCAGCAGATGATGGAATAAAAATCCGTGCACCCAATATTGCCATAAACCCCATGTCCCCCCAGACAATCCCCAGCCGTAGTGCAGCAGCAGAACAAGCTGAGTGTCCTCAAGTACCTGATGAGATAGAGAGGGTCCATCCTCTCCATGGCCCCAGCGTCCACCCAGCCTGTCACTGGCTGCCCTGCATGGGCATGACCTGGACAATGGCCTCCAGCAGGAGATGGACTTCAATCCCGCACGTCCAAAATCATGTGGGCCCCAAAGGCCCCAAGCCCGTCCCCAGATACCCCGCTGCAGTGGAACCAGCCCCGTGTCCTCAATGTCCTCCGGTTGGGTGGAGATCAGTCCTTACATGGCCCCTGCATCCCCACAGCCCATCCCCAGGGCCCTGCAGTGGTGAGACCAGCCCCACGGCTTCCAATACCAGCCCGATTCAAAGCCAGAACGTCTGTCATGCCCATGGCCTCCTTGGCCCTCCAGCCCGTTCTTGGCTGAAGGAACCACGGGTGCTCCCAATCCCCAGTGGAGCGCAAGTGTTCTCTGCCCTGAAGTTATGGGAAAGCGCTATATCATATTCACAGTAGCAACCCTGATTTCCATGCCACTGGCAATAGTGTTGTTCTGTGTCAAGATCAGGCAGTGGAGGACGGCTAAAAAGTGAGTTATTGCTTTTCCCCCCACTGCTTCCTTAGGTGGCTGCTTGTAGCCACAAAGAATTTCTACTCAGGCTGCTGCGGAGTGGCCAGTTCCTGGCTGACCAAAGAACTCTGCTGAGGATTCTGCTGCTGTCAGATGCTTCAGTTGGCCTCTTAATTCCTGGGCTGCCTTCCCAGGAGCCCGCTCTGACTGGGGCCAGGCTTGGCTCAAACTGACCCTGCCTGGGCAAGAGCAGCCCCAGGACTGGCAGGCACAGGCAAAGCCAGGGCAGGACGAGGAGGAGCAGGGGACGAGATTGCCCAAGAAAGCCACACTCTCACTGTCACCCGCTCCTAAGCAGTGAACCTGCCCAGAGGAATCCCCCTGCTCAGTGGTGCCATGAGGTGCAGGGGTCCACTGGCTGTTCTGCAGCAGCAGGATGAGAACAAAGGCCTCCAACAGACACTGGAATCAAAACCTGCGCACCCACCATAGCCACAACCTCCACGTCCCCCCAGCCCGTCCCCAGCCCCCCTGCAGCAGCCTGTCTCCTGCAGCGATGCAGGTGCAGGAGCCAGACGGGAAAATGGCGGCTGCCCCTCAGTCCTGGACAGATGGAGCAGCAGCTGCGGCACCGCTGAGAGCTGAACCCAGTGCCAGCAACCCCTGTTTGAGCCTGGAAAACCAGCCCGTCCTCCCTCCCCACACCTCCCGTGTCCCCCGGCCCATCTCTGGCTGCCCTGCAGCAGCAGGACCAGGACAATGGCCTCAGGCAAGAGATGGCATTCAAGCCAGCACGTCCATCATCCTCACCACTCCCACGTGTCCCAGCCCGTTCACAGCCGCACTGCAGCAGTGGTAGCAGGGGAAGCAGCCCAGCGTTGTCCAGCACCCAAAGTGCTGGATAAGAGTATATCCACCATCCCCACAGCTCCCCAGATAGAGAGGGACTGAGCTTTTGCAGAAGTGTCTACTGGAGGCACGACAAAGGCCCTCACTAATTAATGAGTCCTTCATGGGCTCTAATTGACAGGCCAAGGCCATCACCCCTTGGGATGCTGCAAAGTATCTTCACATCTGGGTGCTGAGCCCCCTCTCACTCTACAGCAGCAGCCCGGGGCTTCTTAGGCTAAAGGGAGCCTGGGCCTGGTGCTCGTCCTGAGGCCTTGGCTAAGATGGCAGTCGCTTTGGCCCGTTACAGTGTTGCGAGGGAAACAGTTTTAACGCTTCTCCCGGGCAGTGTGGGTGACGGTTGTTCCCTCCAGTGCTTTGCGAGGCTTCCTCTGTGTGCCAGAGCTCTCCCGGGAGGGAAGCCCCCAGGGACCCTGTGTTGGTCCATCCTCTCCTCAAGAGCTGTTTCTCGTGGCCTGTACAGAGTGTGTCAGAGCAGCCAGAGCCGGCCAAGAGGTCACCGGCTCCTCCACCGCTCACATCAGTGCTGTAGGTCACAGTGTCACAGGAGAGCACTCGGGGAATTGTCCCCTGCTCGCCTTGCTCCCGCCTGCCATGCTGGGCTTCACCCACAGGCAGGGACCCGAGGCTGGACCAGCTATTGCTCTTGAAAGTCTCCAGGGATGGGGCATCTACCACCTCTCTGGGAAACCTGGGCCAGTCCTCAAGCACCCCATGGGGTACAGGCCAGGGCGTCCACCATCTCCATGGCCCCTGTGTCCTCTCAGCCCGACCCCAGAAGCCCTGCAGTGGTGAATCAGCCCCGTGGCCTCCAACACCAGCTGGAATCAAAAACAGAGAAGCCATCATCCCCATGGCCTTCATGTCCCCCAGGCCATCACCGGCTGCCCTGCAGTGGCAGATCCAGAACAATGAACTCCAGCAGACATAGTAATCAAATCCTGCATGCCCACGGTCGCCACAACCTCCACGTCCCCCCAGCCCATCCCCAGCCCCCCTGCAGCAGCCTGTCTCCTCCAGCGATGCAGATGCAGGAGCCAGGATGGAAAATGGCGGCCGCCCTTCACTCCTGGACAGAAAGAGCAGCAGCTGTGGCAGATCTGAGAGCTGCACCCAACACCAGCAGCTTCCATTCCAGCCTGGATAACTGGCGCATCCTTCCTCCCCATGGCTTCCATGTCCTTCCAGCCTGTACCCAGCTGCCATGTGGCTGTTTAACAACCCCAGCATCCTGAGGCACCCAATGGAGTGGAGCACAGTATACCCACCATCTTGTGGCCCGTGCATCCACCCAGCCCATCGCTGTCTGCCTTGCAGTTGCGGGACCAAGACAGTGGCCTTGAGCAGCAGATGGAATTAAATCCATCATGTCCATCATCCCCTGGGCCCTAGAAGCCCCCCAGTCTGTCCCCAGATGCCCTGCAGCAACAGAACCAGCTGCATACCCTCAAGCACTCCGAAGAAAGGGACCTTCAAAGCTCATCTAGTCCAACACCTGGCAATGAGCAGGGACATCTTCAACTGGATCTGTTGGCTCAGAGACCCCACCAGCCTGAGCATGAAGAAGAAATGGAAAATCTAAGGCTTTATCTTCCCTGGAATAGCAAAGTGACTCGTGATCCCTGGGGTCCCCCAAGGTGCCAGACCGGGCTCCAGCCTGGAAGCTGCCGACAGGAGGGGACCTTGCGCTTGTCTGCAGACTGAAATCCCTCACTCCTGGGGCAACGAGCTGCTGCTGACAGCACCCGAGGAGGTCAGCAGCCCCGTGGCTGTGGTCTCCTGCAGTTCTGGGCACTGTGAGCTCCTCCTGCCCCTGTGCCAGAGCCCGCAGAACAGGGCAGAGCCGTGGGCCCAGCCCCGGGCGGGACGGTGTCTCAGCCCTCGCACGGAGCTGCCCCACGGGACGTGCTCCCCTCCCGGGAGGCAGCTCCCCGGCTCTGCGATGTGGGACAGGATTTGGCTGGCCTCAGTAAAACTCCCTGCACTTATCAATTGCTAAAAGGAGATGTGCTGGAACTTGTCACAGGCCATGGGAAGGATAGAGGTGAGAACCTTAATTAGAAGTTGTGGAGAGTGCTGATTCTATGTTTAGACAAGGTTCACAAGTTGATAAGGTTGTCCTGTAAAAAGGGGACTCTTGTTTTTGCTCTTGTTTTGCACAGGGAAGATTGCTTGGGTCAGGGTAGTAACTGTTTAAGAAAATGTGTCAGACCAATAAGTATGTAACACGGCAACAGAAACACCGATCAGCTCGCAGCACGTTGCTGAGGAAAAGTATAAATGTATGTGAAGCACACTAATAAAGCGGACATTTTGTTTGCATCAAACTGCGTCCCATCTCTCAATCACGGCTCTGCTCCAGCACCTGCCACCAGCGCCATTAGCCGTCCCCACGCGGCCTCGGCCCGGCCAGGAGGTCACAGTGATTGTGAGGTCACAGAGCCCGCGGTGCCGCACCAACCACAAGAAGCAGCCGCACAGCCCCCGGCCCCCAGTGCAGCAGCAGCAGCAGCAGCAGCAGCAGCAGCAGCAGCAGCAGCAGCACAAGGGCGTTTTGAGCGCACGGGACGATGTTCCCCACCCGCCGCCTCCTCTTCCTCCTCCTCCTGCTGGCCCTGCACGCCGGGCCTGCCCAGGCTGCTCCGTGGCGAGCACGGGGAGCAGGTGAGTGGTGCAGCCTTTCACGGCCCGCGGGCTCTTCTCCCGGGCAGTGTGGGTGATGGTTGTTCCCTCCAGTGCTTTGCGAGGCTTCCTCTGTGTGCCAGAGCTCTCCCGGGAGGGAAGCCCCCAGGGACCGTCTGTTGGTCCATCCTCCCTCAAGAGCTGTTTCTCGTGGCCTGTACAGAGTGTGTCAGAGCAGCCAGAGCTGGCCAAGAGGTCACCGGCCCCTCTGCAGCTTTGGCAATGTCCAAGTCCAACTGGCTCCCACGTGGCTGCCAGACCCCCTTCCAGTGCCTGCAGTTCCCTAAGGCTGTGGTGGATCCCAGCGGGCAATGGAAACGTTTCTCCTCTGTGCTTGTTTCTAGATGAGGCTGGTGGCAACGATTATCCAGCTTCTTGGCTGGATGTAGTTTCGGAGCCCTTGATTTATCCTGGAGGTAAGTTCCATGTGAAATGCAAGTTGCCCCTTGTGTGGCCCCCACTCAGACAGGGAGGAGAGCCGAGAGGGAAGGGGTCAGGCTCAGTGATGTGTCCCGGGGCGCTGTCCCTTGCCAAGCTGCCTGTGCCGGCCCCTCGGAGCCTGAGCTGCCCCGGTGCCCAATGCCAGGTCAGCGTCTGGCTGGGGTCGAGTCTGGAGCTGCTGTCAGCTCCAGGGAGTCCTTTCTGCCGGCAACTCCGCACGGGCTTCGTTTGGTCCCAGCACGGTGCCGCTGCAGGCACGTGGTGACCCTTTGCCCCACGCTCCCGAGCGGAAGGGAGGGACGAGTGCCGCGGAGCAATCCCGTCTTTGCATTGCGCTCCCGGCCACTCCGAGCTGAAGAAGCATCTTGAACTGTGTCATGGGAGCTGGTGTGTCCTGCGCTTCTTTGCAGCTCAGCCTGTGGGCGAAGCTGATCCAGGATCTCGTCTGGGTTCCAGGACCGAGCCCCCAGGACATGCCGTGGGTACGTCATGGCTTTCTCCTCCCTTTGGGAGCTGCCAGCTCCAAGCCCCAAGGTCCGGCAGCCGGGCAGGTCTGCGGGTGTGAGGACAGAGACCTGCTCGTGTGTGTGTCCTCTCCTTGCGCGGTCCCCTCACCGCTTCTGCCATTCAGTGCTGCCCATGCAGATCACAGCAGGTGATGGAAGCTTCTCTGGCTCTTTATCAACAGATGATTCCACAGGAAGGACTTTTCAGGCTCCTCGGAAGCGTGCTGGGCTCCAGCCCGGCTGGCATCCCAGGGGTGAGCAGTCTGTCTGTGCTGACCTCACAACCTCTGCCTTGTTTTTCTGTAATGGATTAATCTCACATAGAACCAAATTTTGTTTCTAAGGTCTTCCAAGACCAAGAAATGAAGCTGAAGGAGGAAAAAAGGCCCCAGAGCCATCAAAAGTCATGAGGCAACTCCTGGACGATCTGTACAGAGCACACGGTGGGTATATTTTACTCGGAATTAGCTGTGAGGCTCAGCATCTGGAGGTTTAGGTACTGGTCTGGACAGGCTGGAAGGGGTCGGTCAGGGCCCCGCTGCAGAGATGCTGGTGTCACGCCTTGCAGCTGCCAGAGAGATGGTGCAGGGCTTGTGCGGCCAGTTGTGGTTCAAGCCGAGTGCCAGGGGCAGCTGCTGGGATGGGGCGAATGTGGTCGGTGCTGGTGCTTCCAGGAAGGGCAGGAGGGCCTTGCAGAGGAGTCTTCTCCAAAGGGCTGTTTCCCCAGCTGGCCTGGCTGCAGCTTCTTCCCGTTCTCTTTGAAGGACGGCGCTCAGCATCACCCGACAGTTTGCCCACAATGTGCAACTCAAACCCGAAGGTCACGTGCGATTTCCTGGTGTCCCAGCAGGCGCAGCCCCAAAGCCCAGCCCTGGTTTCTAACCCTTAGCCATGCCTTTGAGAAGTCTTGCCCCCCAAAGATACCATGTCCCTCATGGGGAACGGTTCCATCTGATCCAGCCCTCCCTCTTTCTTTCTCAAGACACGAACCGCGAGGCTGTGTGGAAGGAGGCGTTTCCAGAAGGAAGCCGCAGCTCCCTGCCCGGCTCTGGTGCAGCAGCAGAGGCGATGCCAGCCGCTGGTATGCCAGGTAATCACTGTCGCATGGTCAGCCAGTGTCACCCGTCAGGATGGCTGTGTGTCAGCAGGCTCTTCCCCCAGTGCCCGCTCTTGCACGTCACCTCACTACCAAAACACAAAGTGCTTTGGGCTCGAGGCATCTGGGCCACGTTCTGCAGATGATGGGGAATGTGACTGTTGCACAAACGTACCTCCCGCTGTAGCTGCGGCCCAGAGCTTGCCCTGAGTCCCCAGAGGCTCAAGGCACAGGAGCAGCACCGAGCAGGATCCCTCCCGGGATCTGAGGTCCAGAGCGATGCCCTGACCACCAGTTTGGGCAGCGGTTTAGAGGGAACTTCCCCGTCCCCCTGCATCCTCTGTGCCTGGGCCGTGCTGAGGCTTTACCTCTGTCTCTGCTTTCTGACAGGGCTGCCAAGGCCCGGAGGTTACCAGCACAGCAGCATAAATGAATTCCATAGGATGAACTCAGGTACTGAGCGTCTTGGTGGGGTCCCTGAACAGGAGACACGTCCCAAAACCCGAGAGCAGCTGCAAGCGGTGCCCACGCAGGAGAAGAGGCAGACGGGGAGCGCAAGGCTCATGTCCCTCTTGAGAGGGCCGGACTCCGTCCCCTGCGGCTGTGGGAGCTGGACCGGGGGCAGAGCTGGGGCTGGCACTTTTGTCCGTGTCCCTCAAAGGAGCGACCGGTCAAGCAGCTGCGCTCCCCCCGTGCTGTCCTGCTGGCCTTCTGTGTTTTGTTTAGTGGGACAACCTGTCCCAAAGGGTGGGAGTCCTGTCCCAAAGGGTGGGATGGTGCCTCCAGGCAGCAGCACCAAGGGAAACCAGGAACTCACTGGCCATATCAAAGGTGCTGCAAGCTTAGCAGTGGTGCACAGGATGGACTAACATCTTGAATTTCTCCTCCAGATGTGGTTCACAAGACAACCACAGGTGCTCCCAATCCCCAGGGGAGCACAAGTTTTTTCTGCCACGAAGTTATGGGAAAGCGCTGTGTCATATTCACAGTAGCAACCATGATTTCCATACCACTGGCAATAGTGTTCTTCTGTGTCGCCATCTGGCAGTGGAGGACGGCTAGAAAGTGAGTTATTATTTTCCCCCCACTGCTTCCTTAGGTGGCTGATTGTAGCCACAAAGAATTTCTACTCAGGCTGCTGCGGAGTGGCCAGTTCCTGGCTGACCAAAGAACTCTGCTGAGGATTCTGCTGCTGTCAGATGCTTCAGTTGGCCTCTTAATTCCTGGGCTGCCTTCCCAGGAGCCCGCTCTGACTGGGGCCAGGCTTAGCTCAAACTGACCCTGCCTGGGCAAGAGCAGCCTCAGGACTGGCAGGCACAGGCAGACGAGACTGCCCAAGAAAGCGACACTCTCACTGTCACCCGCTCCTGAGCAGGGAACCTGCGCGGAGGAATCCCCCTGCTCGGTGGTGCCATGAGGTGCAGGGGTCCCCCTCGGCCCAGGCGGGCCAGCAGCTCAGCCCGTGGTGCTGGGGAGCCTTGCCAGCCCTGGCCGTGCTGCGGAGGAGAGGCCCTGTGTCCCGCCTGCAGCTGAGGCCTCAGCAGCCTCCTCTCTCCACAGGCTCCGCAGTGCAGAGGCAGCAGCCAGGCGGTCTGGAATATGGCAGCCACCCCTCACTCCAGAAAAGAAGACCGGGTGCTGTGGCACTTCTGAGAGGTACACCCAAAACCAGCAGCTGCTGGCCCTGCTTCCAAAACTGGCACATCCTCCATCCCTACAGCTCCTGTCTCCCCCCAGCACATCACCGGCTGCCAAGCCACAGTGGGAGAACAATTACATCATCAGGCAACTTATGGACTTCAAGTCAGCTCGTCCGCACTCCTCACCAGTCGTGTGTCCTTCCGGCCCATCACCAGCTCTGCAGGGACAGGGCCAGGATGGTGCTCTGCAGCATCAGACTGGCGTCAACGAAGCACGTCCAGCCTCGTTGCCGCTCCCACGTTCCTGGAACCCATTCTCTGATGACCCGAAGCTATTGAAGCCATGGGAAAAGCCCAATGTCATCCAGCTCCCATAGTGCTGCTGACAAGTGCCTCCACCATCCCCACAGTTTCCCAAATAAAGGGGACTGATCTGTTGCACATGTGTCCCTGTGGTACCAAAATCAACCCGCAGGCACAGCCCTGGATCCCCTCGGGGTCGGCAGGAGCCGGGCACTGGGCTTCCCCCACCAGCAGTGGGGCCAACAGGGGCTGGGGGAGCCCATGGCCATGGCCTGAAACAGTTGGTGACACCAATGTGACCGACACGCGGTACGGGAGGTGGTGACAGGAGCCCGGCCTGGGCAGTCGCATGGAACGGTGAGGGGCTGTGGGGTGAGGCAGCGTTTGTTGCAGCGGGGTCATCTGGCCATGGACCTTGTCAAATGGGATACCCAGATAAAAGGGAGAAGCCATCCAGAGCACCTCTAAGGATATGAGCCAGACAAGCAAATGTACTGAAGGCACAACAAAGGCCCTCACTAATTAATAGGCCCTTGATGAGTGCCCGTCCCCAGCCCCCCTGCAGCAGCCTGTCTCCTGCAGCGATGCAGGTGCAGGAGCCAGACGGGAAAATGGCGGCTGCCCCTCAGTCCTGGACAGATGGAGCAGCAGCTGCGGCACCGCTGAGAGCTGAACCCAGTGCCAGCAACCCCTGTTTGAGCCTGGAAAACCAGCCCGTCCTCCCTCCCCACACCTCCCGTGTCCCCCAGCCCATCTCTGGCTGCCCTGCAGCAGCAGGACCAGGACAATGGCCTCAGGCAAGAGATGGCATTCAAGCCAGCACGTCCATCATCCTCACCACTCCCACGTGTCCCAGCCCGTTCACAGCCGCACTGCAGCAGTGGTAGCAGGGGAAGCAGCCCAGCGTTGTCCAGCACCCAAAGTGCTGGATAAGAGTATATCCACCATCCCCACAGCTCCCCAGATAGAGAGGGACTGAGCTTTTGCAGAAGTGTCTACTGGAGGCACGACAAAGGCCCTCACTAATTAATGAGTCCTTCATGGGCTCTAATTGACAAGCCAAGGCCATCACCCCTTGGGGTGCTGCAAAGTATCTGCACATCTGGGTGCTGAGCCCCCTCTCACTGTACAGCAGCAAGCCCGGGGCTTCTCAGGCTAAAGGGAGCCTGGGCCTGGTGCTCGTCCTGAGGCCTTGGCTAAGATGGCAGTCGCTTTGGCCCGTTACAGTGTTGCGAGGGAAACGGTTTTAACGCTTCTCCCGGGCAGTGTGGGTGACGGTTGTTCCCTCCAGTGCTTTGCGAGGCTTCCTCTGTGTGCCAGAGCTCTCCCGGGAGGGAAGCCCCCAGGGACCCTGTGTTGGTCCATCCTCTCCTCAAGAGCTGTTTCTCGTGGCCTGTACAGAGTGTGTCAGAGCAGCCAGAGCCGGCCAAGAGGTCACCGGCTCCTCCACCGCTCACATCAGTGCTGTAGGTCACAGTGTCACAGGAGAGCACTCGGGGAATTGTCCCCTGCTCGCCTTGCTCCCGCCTGCCATGCTGGGCTTCACCCACAGGCAGGGACCCGAGGCTGGACCAGCTATTGCTCTTGAAAGTCTCCAGGGATGGGGCATCTACCACCTCTCTGGGAAACCTGGGCCCCATTTCCTGAAGCACCCAATGAAGTAGAAACCAGTGCATCTACCGTCTCCATGGCCCCTGTATCTTCTCAGCCTGTCCACAGAAGCCCTGCAGTGGTGAACTAGCCCTGTTGTCTCCAATACCACCTGGAATCAAAACCAGAGCGGCCATCACGTCCCCAAGCCCATCACCGGCTGCCCTGCAGTGGCAGGATCAGAACAACAAACTCAGGCAGATGTTGGAGTGAAAACCTGTGTGCCCAGGGTCACCACGAGCCCCATGTCCCACCAGCCCGTCCCCAGCCCCCTGCAGCAGCCTGTCTCCTGCAGCGATGCAGGTGCAGGCGCCAGGCGGGAAAATGGCGGCTGCCCCTCAGTCCTGGACAGAAGGAGCAGCAGCTGTGGTGGCTCAGCAGCTGCACCCAACACCAGCAGCTGCTGTTTGAACCTGCTAACCCAGCACATCCTCTCTCCCCACGGCTCCCATGGCCCACCAGCCCTTTCTTGGCAGCCCTGAAGCTGTGGGCACAGCCCAGTGGCCTCCAGCTCCCAATGGAGTGCAGAACAGTGCCTTCACCATTTTGTGGCACATGCAACCCCCAGCCCGTTCCCCTCTGCCTTTCAGCCGCAGGACCGGAAAAACCACCTCCAGCAGATGATGGAATAAAAATCCGTGCACCCAATATTGCCACAAACCCCATGTCCCCCCAGACAATCCCCAGCCGTACTGCAGCAGCAGAACAAGCTGAGTGTCCTCAAGTACCTGATGAGATAGAGTAGAGAGGATCCATCCTCTCCATGGCCCCAGCGTCCACCCAGCCTGTCACTGGCTGCCCTGCATGGGCATGACCTGGACAATGGCCTCCAGCAGGAGATGGACTTCAATCCCGCACGTCCAAAATCATGTGGGCCCCAAAGGCCCCAAGCCCGTCCCCAGATACCCCGCTGCAGTGGAACCAGCCCCGTGTCCTCAATGTCCTCCAGTTGGGTGGAGATCAGTCCTTACATGGCCCCTGCATCCCCACAGCCCATCCCCAGGGCCCTGCAGTGGTGAGACCAGCCCCACGGCTTCCAATACCAGCCCGATTCAAAGCCAGAACGTCTGTCATGCCCATGGCCTCCTTGGCCCTCCAGCCCGTTCTTGGCTGAAGGAACCACGGGTGCTCCCAGTCCCTAGGGGAGCGCAAGCGTTCTCTGCCCTGAAGTTATGGGAAAGCGCTGTATCATATTCACAGTAGCAACCCTGATTTCCATGCCACTGGCAGTAGTGTTGTTCTGTGTCAAGATCAGGCAGTGGAGGACGCCTAAAAAGTGAGTTATTGCTTTTCCCCCCACTGCTTCCTTAGGTGGCTGCTTGTAGCCACAAAGAATTTCTACTCAGGCTGCTGCGGAGTGGCCAGTTCCTGGCTGACCAAAGAACTCTGCTGAGGATTCTGCTGCTGTCAGATGCTTCAGTTGGCCTCTTAATTCCTGGGCCGCTTTCCCAGGAGCCCGCTCTGACTGGGGCCAGGCTTAGCTCAAACTGACCCTGCCTGGGCAAGAGCAGCCCCAGGACTGGCAGGCACAGGCAAAGCCAGGGCAGGACGAGGAGGAGCAGGGGACGAGATTGTCCAAGAAAGCCACACTCTCACTGTCACCCGCTCCTAAGCAGTGAACCTGCCCAGAGGAATCCCCCTGCTCAGTGGTGCCATGAGGTGCAGGGGTCCACCGGCTGTTCTGCAGCAGCAGGATGAGAACAAAGGCCTCCAACAGACACTGGAATCAAAACCTGCGCACCCACCATAGCCACAACCTCCACGTCCCCCCAGCCCGTCCCCAGCCCCCCTGCAGCAGCCTGTCTCCTGCAGCGATGCAGGTGCAGGAGCCAGACGGGAAAATGGCGGCTGCCCCTCAGTCCTGGACAGATGGAGCAGCAGCTGCGGCACCGCTGAGAGCTGAACCCAGTGCCAGCAACCCCTGTTTGAGCCTGGAAAACCAGCCCGTCCTCCCTCCCCACACCTCCCGTGTCCCCCGGCCCATCTCTGGCTGCCCTGCAGCAGCAGGACCAGGACAATGGCCTCAGGCAAGAGATGGCATTCAAGCCAGCACGTCCATCATCCTCACCACTCCCACGTGTCCCAGCCCGTTCACAGCCGCACTGCAGCAGTGGTAGCAGGGGAAGCAGCCCAGCGTTGTCCAGCACCCAAAGTGCTGGATAAGAGTATATCCACCATCCCCACAGCTCCCCAGATAGAGAGGGACTGAGCTTTTGCAGAAGTGTCTACTGGAGGCACGACAAAGGCCCTCACTAATTAATGAGTCCTTCATGGGCTCTCATTGACAGGCCAAGGCCATCGCCCCTTGGGGTGCTGCAAAGTATCTGCACATCTGGGTGCTGAGCCCCCTCTCACTGTACAGCAGCAGCCCGGGGCTTCTTAGGCTAAAGGGAGCCTGGGCCTGGTGCTCGTTCTGAGGCCTTGGCTAAGATGGCAGTCGCTTTGGCCCGTTACAGTGTTGCGAGGGAAACAGTTTTAACGCTTCTCCTGGGCAGTGTGGGTGACGGTTGTTCCCTCCAGTGCTTTGCGAGGCTTCCTCTGTGTGCCAGAGCTCTCCCGGGAGGGAAGCCCCCAGGGACCCTGTGTTGGTCCATCCTCTCCTCAAGAGCTGTTTCTCGTGGCCTGTACAGAGTGTGTCAGAGCAGCCAGAGCCGGCCAAGAGGTCACCGGCTCCTCCACCGCTCACATCAGTGCTGTAGGTCACAGTGTCACAGGAGAGCACTCGGGGAATTGTCCCCTGCTCGCCTTGCTCCCGCCTGCCATGCTGGGCTTCACCCACAGGCAGGGACCCGAGGCTGGACCAGCTATTGCTCTTGAAAGTCTCCAGGGATGGGGCATCTACCACCTCTCTGGGGAACCTGGGCCCCATTTCCTGAAGCACCCAATGAAGTAGAAACCAGTGCGTCTACCGTCTCCATGGCCCCTGTATCTTCTCAGCCTGTCCACAGAAGCCCTGCAGTGGTGAACTAGCCCTGTTGTCTCCAATACCACCTGGAATCAAAACCAGAGCGGCCATCACGTCCCCAAGCCCATCACCGGCTGCCCTGCAGTGGCAGGATCAGAACAACAAACTCAGGCAGATGTTGGAGTGAAAACCTGTGTGCCCAGGGTCACCACGAGCCCCATGTCCCCCCAGCCCGTCCCCAGCCCCCCTGCAGCAGCCTGTCTCCTGCAGCGATGCAGGTGCAGGCGCCAGGCGGGAAAATGGCGGCCGCCCCTCAGTCCTGGACAGAAGGAGCAGCAGCTGTGGCGGCTCAGCAGCTGCACCCAACACCAGCAGCCGCTGTTTGAACCTGCTAACCCAGCACATCCTCTCTCCCCACGGCTCCCATGGCTCACCAGCCCTTTCTTGGCAGCCCTGAAGCTGTGGGCACAGCCCAGTGGCCTCCAGCTCCCAATGGAGTGCAGAACAGTGCGCCCACCATCTTGTGGCCCATGCAACCCCCCAGCCCGTCAGGAATATGGCAGCCGCCCCTCACTCCAGAAAAGAAGACCAGGCGCTGTGGCAACCTGAGAGCTGCGCCCAACACCGGCAGCCACTGTTAAAGCCTGGAAAAATGGCACATCTTCCATCCCCAAGGCTCCTGTGTCCCCCCAGCACATCACCATCTGCTCTGCAGGGACAGGACCAGGATGGTGCTCTGCAGCATCAGATTGACATCAAGGCAGCACGTCCAGCCCGTCACCACCACAACATTCCCGCAGCCCATTCTCTGCTGAACTGAAGCTATTGAAGTCGTGAAAAAGCCCAGTGTCGTCCAGCTCCCATAGTGCTGGTGACGAGAACATCCACCATCCCCACAGTTTCCCAAATAAAGGGAACTGATCTTTTGCACAAGTGTCCTGGTCGTACCAAAATCAACCCCCAGGCACAGCCCTGGATGCCCTTGGGGTCGGTAGGAGCCAGGCACAGGGTCCCCCCACCAGCGGTGGGGCCACCAGGGGCTGGGGATGCCCATGGCCGTGGCCTGAAAGAGATGGGTGAACCTGCCCGGAGGTGAACCTGCCCGGAGGAATCCCCCTGCTCGGTGGTGCCATGAGGTGCAGGGGTCCCCCTCGGCCCAGGCGGGCCAGCAGCTCAGCCCGTGGTGCTGGGGAGCCTTGCCAGCCCTGGCCGTGCTGCGGAGGAGAGGCCCTGTGTCCCGCCTGCAGCTGAGCCCTCAGCAGCCTCCTCTCTCCACAGGCTCCGCGGTGCAGAGGCAGCAGCCAGGCGGGAAAATGGCGGCTGCTCCTTGTTCTGTGACAAAAGGACCAGACGCTGCGGTTCCCCTGAGAGCTGCATCCAGCACCAGCAGCCGCTGTTGATTGTGCAAAGCTGGTGTATCAGCCCTTCACACTATCCTCACAGCCACCCAGCCCGTCCCCAGCAGCACCGCAGTGGTGGGACCAGCCCCGCAGTTTCCAACACCAGCCGGAATCAGAAACAGAGTGTCTGGCCTCACCAGAACCACCATGGCCCTCAAGCCCATCACAGGCTCTGCTGCATCTGGAGGATGAGAACAACAGCCTTGAAACGACACAGGAATCAAACCCTGCACACCCACCATCGCCACAACCACGTCCCCCCAGCCCGTCCCCAGCCCCCCTGCAGCAGCCTGTCTCCTGCAGCGATGCAGGTGCAGGAGCCAGGCGGGAAAATGGCGGCCGCCCCTCAGTCCTGGACAGAAGGAGCAGCAGCTGTGGCAGGTCAGGCAGCTGCACCCAACACCAGCAGCCGCTGCTTGAGCCTGCTAACCCAGCACATCCTCCCTCCCCACGGCTCCCATGGCTCACCAGACCTTTCTTGGCAGCCCTGAAGCTGTGGGCACAGCCCAGTGGCCTCCAGCTCCCAATGGAGTGCAGAACAGTGCCTTCACCATTTTGTGGCACATGCAACCCCCAGCCCCTTCCCGTCTGCCTTTCAGCCGCAGGACCAGAAAAACCACCTCCAGCAGATGATGGAATAAAAATCTGTGCACCCAATATTGCCACAAACCCCATGTCCCCCCAGACAATCCCCAGCCGTAGTGCAGCAGCAGAACAAGCTGAGTGTCCTCAAGTACCTGATGAGATAGAGTAGAGAGGATCCATCCTCTCCATGGCCCCAGCGTCCACCCAGCCTGTCACTGGCTGCCCTGCATGGGCATGACCTGGACAATGGCCTCCAGCAGGAGATGGACTTCAATCCCGCACGTCCAAAATCATGTGGGCCCCAAAGGCCCCAAGCCCGTCCCCAGATACCCCGCTGCAGTGGAACCAGCCCCGTGTCCTCAATGTCCTCCAGTTGGGTGGAGATCAGTCCTTACATGGCCCCTGCATCCCCACAGCCCATCCCCAGGGCCCTGCAGTGGTGAGACCAGCCCCACGGCTTCCAATACCAGCCCGATTCAAAGCCAGAACGTCTGTCATGCCCATGGCCTCCTTGGCCCTCCAGCCCGTTCTTGGCTGAAGGAACCACGGGTGCTCCCAATCCCCAGGGGAGCGCAAGTGTTCTCTGCCCTGAAGTTATGGGAAAGCGCTGTATCATATTCACAGTAGCAACCCTGATTTCCATGCCACTGGCAGTAGTGTTGTTCTGTGTCAAGATCAGGCAGTGGAGGACGCCTAAAAAGTGAGTTATTGCTTTTCCCCCCACTGCTTCCTTAGGTGGCTGCTTGTAGCCACAAAGAATTTCTACTCAGGCTGCTGCGGAGTGGCCAGTTCCTGGCTGACCAAAGAACTCTACTGAGGATTCTGCTGCTGTCAGATGCTTCGGTTGGCCTCTTAATTCCTGGGCTGCCTTCCCAGGAGCCCGCTCTGACTGGGGCCAGGCTTAGCTCAAACTGACCCTGCCTGGGCAAGAGCAGCCCCAGGACTGGCAGGCACAGGCAAAGCCAGGGCAGGACGAGGAGGAGCAGGGGACGAGATTGCCCAAGAAAGCCACACTCTCACTGTCACCCGCTCCTGAGCAGGGAACCTGCCCAGAGGAATCCCCCTGCTCAGTGGTGCCATGAGGTGCAGGGGTCCACTGGCTGTTCTGCAGCAGCAGGATGAGAACAAAGGCCTCCAACAGACACTGGAATCAAAACCTGCGCACCCACCATCGCCACAACCTCCACGTCCCCCCAGCCCGTCCCCAGCCCCCCTGCAGCAGCCTGTCTCCTGCAGCGATGCAGGTGCAGGAGCCAGACGGGAAAATGGCGGCCGCCCCTCAGTCCTGGACAGATGGAGCAGAAGCTGCGGCACCGCTGAGAGCTGAACCCAGTGCCAGCAGCCGCTGTTTGAGCCTGGAAAACCAGCCCGTCCTCCCTCCCCACACCTCCCGTGTCCCCCGGCCCATCTCTGGCTGCCCTGCAGCAGCAGGACCAGGACAACGGCCTCAGGCAAGAGATGGCATTCAAGCCAGCACGTCCATCATCCTCACCACTCCCACGTGTCCCAGCCCGTTCACAGCCGCACTGCAGCAGTGGTAGCAGGGGAAGCAGCCCAGCGTTGTCCAGCACCCAAAGTGCTGGATAAGAGTATATCCACCATCCCCACAGCTCCCCAGATAGAGAGGGACTGAGCTTTTGCAGAAGTGTCTACTGGAGGCACAACAAAGGCCCTCACTAATTAATGAGTCCTTCATGGGCTCTAATTGACAGGCCAAGGCCATCGCCCCTTAGGGTGCTGCAAAGTATCTGCACATCTGGGTGCTGAGCCCCCTCTCACTGTACAGCAGCAGCCCGGGGCTTCTCAGGCTAAAGGGAGCCTGGGCCTGGTGCTCGTTCTGAGGCCTTGGCTAAGATGGCAGTCGCTTTGGCCCGTTACAGTGTTGCGAGGGAAATGGTTTTAACGCTTCTCCCGGGCAGTGTGGGTGACGGTTGTTCCCTCCAGTGCTTTGCGAGGCTTCCTCTGTGTGCCAGAGCTCTCCCGGGAGGGAAGCCCCCAGGGACCCTGTGTTGGTCCATCCTCTCCTCAAGAGCTGTTTCTCGTGGCCTGTACAGAGTGTGTCAGAGCAGCCAGAGCCGGCCAAGAGGTCACCGGCTCCTCCACCGCTCACATCAGTGCTGTAGGTCACAGTGTCACAGGAGAGCACTCGGGGAATTGTCCCCTGCTTGCCTTGCTCCCGCCTGCCATGCTGGGCTTCACCCACAGGCAGGGACCCGAGGCTGGACCAGCTATTGCTCTTGAAAGTCTCCAGGGATGGGGCATCGGCCACCTCTCTGGGAAACCTGGGCCCCATTTCCTGAAGCACCCAATGAAGTAGAAACCAGTGCGTCTACCGTCTCCATGGCCCCTGTATCTTCTCAGCCTGTCCACAGAAGCCCTGCAGTGGTGAACTAGCCCTGTTGTCTCCAATACCACCTGGAATCAAAACCAGAGCGGCCATCACGTCCCCAAGCCCATCACGGGCTGCCCTGCAGTGGCAGGATCAGAACAACAAACTCAGGCAGATGTTGGAGTGAAAACCTGTGTGCCCAGGGTCACCACAAGCCCCATGTCCCACCAGCCCGTCCCCAGCCCCCCGCAGCAGCCTGTCTCCTGCAGCGATGCAGGTGCAGGAGCCAGGCGGGAAAATGGCGGCCGCCCCTCAGTCCTGGACAGAAGGAGCAGCAGCTGTGGCGGCTCAGCAGCTGCACCCAACACCAGCAGCCGCTGTTTGAACCTGCTAGCCCAGCACATCCTCCCTCCCCACGGCTCCCATGGCCCACCAGCCCTTTCTTGGCAGCCCTGAAGCTGTGGGCACAGCCCAGTGGCCTCCAGCTCCCAATGGAGTGCAGAACAGTGCGCCCACCATCTTGTGGCCCATGCAACCCCCCAGCCTGTCAGGAATATGGCAGCCGCCCCTCACTCCAGAAAAGAAGACCAGGTGCTGTGGCAACCTGAGAGCTGCGCCCAACACCAGCAGCCACTGTTAAAGCTTGGAAAAATGGCACATCCTCCATCCCCAAGGCTCCTGTGTCCCCCCAGCACATCACCATCTGCTCTGCAGGGACAGGACCAGGATGGTGCTCTGCAGCATCAGATTGACATCAAGGCAGCACGTCCGGCCCGTCACCACCACAACATTCCCGCAGCCCATTCTCTGCTGAACTGAAGCTATTGAAGTCGTGAAAAAGCCCAGTGTCGTCCAGCTCCCATAGTGCTGGTGACGAGAACATCCACCATCCCCTCAGTTTCCCAAATAAAGGGAACTGATCTTTTGCACAAGTGTCCCGGTCGTACCAAAATCAACCCCCAGGCACAGCCCTGGATGCCCTTGGGGTCGGTAGGAGCCAGGCACAGGGTCCCCCCACCATCGGTGAGGACACCAGGGGCTGGGGATGCCCATGGCCGTGGCCTGAAAGAGATGGGTGAACCTGCCCGGAGGTGAACCTGCGCGGAGGAATCCCCCTGCTCGGTGGTGCCGTGAGGTGCAGGGGTCCCCCTCGGCCCAGGCCGGCCAGCAGCTCAGCCCGTGGTGCTGGGGAGCCTTGCCAGCCCTGGCCGTGCTGCGGAGGAGAGGCCCTGTGTCCCGCCTGCAGCTGAGCCCTCAGCAGCCTCCTCTCTCCACAGGCTCCGCGGTGCAGAGGCAGCAGCCAGGCGGGAAAATGGCGGCTGCTCCTCGTTCTGTGACAAAAGGACCAGACGCTGCGGTTCCCCTGAGAGCTGCATCCAGCACCAGCAGCCGCTGTTGATTGTGCAAAGCTGGTGTATCAGCCCTTCACACTATCCTCACAGCCACCCAGCCCGTCCCCAGCAGCACCGCAGTGGTGGGACCAGCCCCGCAGTTTCCAACACCAGCCGGAATCAGAAACAGAGTGTCTGGCCTCACCAGAACCACCATGGCCCTCAAGCCCATCACAGGCTCTGCTGCATCTGGAGGATGAGAACAACAGCCTTGAAACGACACAGGAATCAAACCCTGCACACCCACCATCGCCACAACCACGTCCCCCCAGCCCGTCCCCAGCCCCCCGCAGCAGCCTGTCTCCTGCAGCGATGCAGGTGCAGGAGCCAGGCGGGAAAATGGCGGCCGCCCCTCAGTCCTGGACAGAAGGAGCAGCAGCTGTGGCAGGTCAGGCAGCTGCACCCAACACCAGCAGCCGCTGTTTGAGCCTGCTAACCCAGCACATCCTCCCTCCCCACGGCTCCCATGGCTCACCAGACCTTTCTTGGCAGCCCTGAAGCTGTGGGCACAGCCCAGTGGCCTCCAGCTCCCAATGGAGTGCAGAACAGTGCCTTCACCATTTTGTGGCACATGCAACCCCCAGCCCCTTCCCGTCTGCCTTTCAGCCGCAGGACCAGAAAAACCACCTCCAGCAGATGATGGAATAAAAATCTGTGCACCCAATATTGCCACAAACCCCATGTCCCCCCAGACAATCCCCAGCCGTAGTGCAGCAGCAGAACAAGCTGAGTGTCCTCAAGTACCTGATGAGATAGAGACGGTCCATCCTCTCCATGGCCCCAGCGTCCACCCAGCCTGTCACTGGCTGCCCTGCATGGGCATGACCTGGACAATGGCCTCCAGCAGGAGATGGACTTCAATCCCGCACGTCCAAAATCATGTGGGCCCCAAAGGCCCCAAGCCCGTCCCCAGATACCCCGCTGCAGTGGAACCAGCCCCGTGTCCTCAATGTCCTCCAGTTGGGTGGAGATCAGTCCTTACATGGCCCCTGCATCCCCACAGCCCATCCCCAGGGCCCTGCAGTGGTGAGACCAGCCCCACGGCTTCCAATACCAGCCCGATTCAAAGCCAGAACGTCTGTCATGCCCATGGCCTCCTTGGCCCTCCAGCCCGTTCTTGGCTGAAGGAACCACGGGTGCTCCCAATCCCCAGGGGAGCGCAAGTGTTCTCTGCCCTGAAGTTATGGGAAAGCGCTGTATCATATTCACAGTAGCAACCCTGATTTCCATGCCACTGGCAGTAGTGTTGTTCTGTGTCAAGATCAGGCAGTGGAGGACGCCTAAAAAGTGAGTTATTGCTTTTCCCCCCACTGCTTCCTTAGATGGCTGCTTGTAGCCACAAAGAATTTCTACTCAGGCTGCTGTGGAGTGGCCAGTTCCTGGCTGACCAAAGAACTCTGCTGAGGATTCTGCTGCTGTCAGATGCTTCAGTTGGCCTCTTACTTCCTGGGCTGCCTTCCCAGGAGCCCGCTCTGACTGGGGCCAGGCTTAGCTCAAACTGACCCTGCCTGGGCAAGAGCAGCCCCAGGACTGGCAGGCACAGGCAAAGCCAGGGCAGGACGAGGAGGAGCAGGGGACGAGATTGCCCAAGAAAGCCACACTCTCACTGTCACCCGCTCCTGAGCAGGGAACCTGCGCGGAGGAATCCCCCTGCTCAGTGGTGCCATGAGGTGCAGGGGTCCACCGGCTGTTCTGCAGCAGCAGGATGAGAACAAAGGCCTCCAACAGACACTGGAATCAAAACCTGCGCACCCACCATCGCCACAACCTCCACGTCCCCCCAGCCCGTCCCCAGCCCCCCTGCAGCAGCCTGTCTCCTGCAGCGATGCAGGTGCAGGAGCCAGACGGGAAAATGGCGGCTGCCCCTCAGTCCTGGACAGATGGAGCAGCAGCTGCGGCACCGCTGAGAGCTGAACCCAGTGCCAGCAGCCGCTGTTTGAGCCTGGAAAACCAGCCCGTCCTCCCTCCCCACACCTCCCGTGTCCCCCAGCCCATCTCTGGCTGCCCTGCAGCAGCAGGACCAGGACAACGGCCTCAGGCAAGAGATGGCATTCAAGCCAGCACGTCCATCATCCTCACCACTCCCACGTGTCCCAGCCCGTTCACAGCCGCACTGCAGCAGTGGTAGCAGGGGAAGCAGCCCAGCGTTGTCCAGCACCCAAAGTGCTGGATAAGAGTATATCCACCATCCCCACAGCTCCCCAGATAGAGAGGGACTGAGCTTTTGCAGAAGTGTCTACTGGAGGCACAACAAAGGCCCTCACTAATTAATGAGTCCTTCATGGGCCCTAATTGACAGGCCAAGGCCATTACCCCTTGGGGTGCTGCAAAGTATCTGCACATCTGGGTGCTGAGCCCCCTCTCACTGTACAGCAGCAGCCCGGGGCTTCTCAGGCTAAAGGGAGCCTGGGCCTGGTGCTCGTTCTGAGGCCTTGGCTAAGATGGCAGTCTCTTTGGCCCCTTACAGTGTTGCGAGGGAAAGGGAAGTAACACTTCTCCCGGGCAGTGTGGGTGACGGTTGTTCCCTCCAGTGCTTTGCGAGGCTTCCTCCGTGTGCCAGAGCTCTCCCGGGAGGGAAGCCCCCAGGGACCCTGTGTTGGTCCATCCTCTCCTCAAGAGCTGTTTCTCGTGGCCTGTACAGAGTGTGTCAGAGCAGCCAGAGCCGGCCAAGAGGTCACCGGCTCCTCCACCGCTCACATCAGTGCTGTAGGTCACAGTGTCACAGGAGAGCACTCGGGGAATTGTCCCCTGCTTGCCTTGCTCCCGCCTGCCATGCTGGGCTTCACCCACAGGCAGGGACCCGAGGCTGGACCAGCTATTGCTCTTGAAAGTCTCCAGGGATGGGGCATCTGCCACCTCTCTGGGAAACCTGGGCCCCATTTCCTGAAGCACCCAATGAAGTAGAAACCAGTGCGTCTACCGTCTCCATGGCCCCTGTATCTTCTCAGCCTGTCCACAGAAGCCCTGCAGTGGTGAACTAGCCCTGTTGTCTCCAATACCACCTGGAATCAAAACCAGAGTGGCCATCACGTCCCCAAGCCCATCACCGGCTGCCCTGCAGTGGCAGGATCAGAACAACAAACTCAGGCAGATGTTGGAGTGAAAACCTGTGTGCCCAGGGTCACCACGAGCCCCATGTCCCCCCAGCCCGTCCCCAGCCCCCCTGCAGCAGCCTGTCTCCTGCAGCGATGCAGGTGCAGGCGCCAGGCGGGAAAATGGCGGCCGCCCCTCAGTCCTGGACAGAAGGAGCAGCAGCTGTGGCGGCTCAGCAGCTGCACCCAACACCAGCAGCCGCTGTTTGAACCTGCTAACCCAGCACATCCTCTCTCCCCACGGCTCCCATGGCTCACCAGCCCTTTCTTGGCAGCCCTGAAGCTGTGGGCACAGCCCAGTGGCCTCCAGCTCCCAATGGAGTGCAGAACAGTGCGCCCACCATCTTGTGGCCCATGCAACCCCCCAGCCCGTCAGGAATATGGCAGCCGCCCCTCACTCCAGAAAAGAAGACCAGGCGCTGTGGCAACCTGAGAGCTGCGCCCAACACCGGCAGCCACTGTTAAAGCCTGGAAAAATGGCACATCTTCCATCCCCAAGGCTCCTGTGTCCCCCCAGCACATCACCATCTGCTCTGCAGGGACAGGACCAGGATGGTGCTCTGCAGCATCAGATTGACATCAAGGCAGCACGTCCAGCCCGTCACCACCACAACATTCCCGCAGCCCATTCTCTGCTGAACTGAAGCTATTGAAGTCGTGAAAAAGCCCAGTGTCGTCCAGCTCCCATAGTGCTGGTGACGAGAACATCCACCATCCCCTCAGTTTCCCAAATAAAGGGAACTGATCTTTTGCACAAGTGTCCTGGTCGTACCAAAATCAACCCCCAGGCACAGCCCTGGATGCCCTTGGGGTCGGTAGGAGCCAGGCACAGGGTCCCCCCACCAGCGGTGGGGCCACCAGGGGCTGGGGATGCCCATGGCCGTGGCCTGAAAGAGATGGGTGAACCTGCCCGGAGGTGAACCTGCCCGGAGGAATCCCCCTGCTCGGTGGTGCCATGAGGTGCAGGGGTCCCCCTCGGCCCAGGCGGGCCAGCAGCTCAGCCCGTGGTGCTGGGGAGCCTTGCCAGCCCTGGCCGTGCTGCGGAGGAGAGGCCCTGTGTCCCGCCTGCAGCTGAGCCCTCAGCAGCCTCCTCTCTCCACAGGCTCCGCGGTGCAGAGGCAGCAGCCAGGCGGGAAAATGGCGGCTGCTCCTTGTTCTGTGACAAAAGGACCAGACGCTGCGGTTCCCCTGAGAGCTGCATCCAGCACCAGCAGCCGCTGTTGATTGTGCAAAGCTGGTGTATCAGCCCTTCACACTATCCTCACAGCCACCCAGCCCGTCCCCAGCAGCACCGCAGTGGTGGGACCAGCCCCGCAGTTTCCAACACCAGCCGGAATCAGAACCAGAGTGTCTGGCCTCACCAGAACCACCATGGCCCTCAAGCCCATCACAGGCTCTGCTGCATCTGGAGGATGAGAACAACAGCCTTGAAACGACACAGGAATCAAACCCTGCACACCCACCATCGCCACAACCACGTCCCCCCAGCCCGTCCCCAGCCCCCCTGCAGCAGCCTGTCTCCTGCAGCGATGCAGGTGCAGGAGCCAGGCGGGAAAATGGCGGCCGCCCCTCAGTCCTGGACAGAAGGAGCAGCAGCTGTGGCAGGTCAGGCAGCTGCACCCAACACCAGCAGCCGCTGCTTGAGCCTGCTAACCCAGCACATCCTCCCTCCCCACGGCTCCCATGGCTCACCAGACCTTTCTTGGCAGCCCTGAAGCTGTGGGCACAGCCCAGTGGCCTCCAGCTCCCAATGGAGTGCAGAACAGTGCCTTCACCATTTTGTGGCACATGCAACCCCCAGCCCCTTCCCGTCTGCCTTTCAGCCGCAGGACCAGAAAAACCACCTCCAGCAGATGATGGAATAAAAATCTGTGCACCCAATATTGCCACAAACCCCATGTCCCCCCAGACAATCCCCAGCCGTAGTGCAGCAGCAGAACAAGCTGAGTGTCCTCAAGTACCTGATGAGATAGAGTAGAGAGGATCCATCCTCTCCATGGCCCCAGCGTCCACCCAGCCTATCACTGGCTGCCCTGCATGGGCATGACCTGGACAATGGCCTCCAGCAGGAGATGGACTTCAATCCCGCACGTCCAAAATCATGTGGGCCCCAAAGGCCCCAAGCCCGTCCCCAGATACCCCGCTGCAGTGGAACCAGCCCCGTGTCCTCAATGTCCTCCAGTTGGGTGGAGATCAGTCCTTACATGGCCCCTGCATCCCCACAGCCCATCCCCAGGGCCCTGCAGTGGTGAGACCAGCCCCACGGCTTCCAATACCAGCCCGATTCAAAGCCAGAACGTCTGTCATGCCCATGGCCTCCTTGGCCCTCCAGCCCGTTCTTGGCTGAAGGAACCACGGGTGCTCCCAATCCCCAGGGGAGCGCAAGTGTTCTCTGCCCTGAAGTTATGGGAAAGCGCTGTATCATATTCACAGTAGCAACCCTGATTTCCATGCCACTGGCAATAGTGTTGTTCTGTGTCAAGATCAGGCAGTGGAGGACGCCTAAAAAGTGAGTTATTGCTTTTCCCCCCACTGCTTCCTTAGATGGCTGCTTGTAGCCACAAAGAATTTCTACTCAGGCTGCTGTGGAGTGGCCAGTTCCTGGCTGACCAAAGAACTCTGCTGAGGATTCTGCTGCTGTCAGATGCTTCAGTTGGCCTCTTACTTCCTGGGCTGCCTTCCCAGGAGCCCGCTCTGACTGGGGCCAGGCTTAGCTCAAACTGACCCTGCCTGGGCAAGAGCAGCCCCAGGACTGGCAGGCACAGGCAAAGCCAGGGCAGGACGAGGAGGAGCAGGGGACGAGATTGCCCAAGAAAGCCACACTCTCACTGTCACCCGCTCCTGAGCAGGGAACCTGCGCGGAGGAATCCCCCTGCTCAGTGGTGCCATGAGGTGCAGGGGTCCACCGGCTGTTCTGCAGCAGCAGGATGAGAACAAAGGCCTCCAACAGACACTGGAATCAAAACCTGCGCACCCACCATCGCCACAACCTCCACGTCCCCCCAGCCCGTCCCCAGCCCCCCTGCAGCAGCCTGTCTCCTGCAGCGATGCAGGTGCAGGAGCCAGACGGGAAAATGGCGGCTGCCCCTCAGTCCTGGACAGATGGAGCAGCAGCTGCGGCACCGCTGAGAGCTGAACCCAGTGCCAGCAGCCGCTGTTTGAGCCTGGAAAACCAGCCCGTCCTCCCTCCCCACACCTCCCGTGTCCCCCAGCCCATCTCTGGCTGCCCTGCAGCAGCAGGACCAGGACAACGGCCTCAGGCAAGAGATGGCATTCAAGCCAGCACGTCCATCATCCTCACCACTCCCACGTGTCCCAGCCCGTTCACAGCCGCACTGCAGCAGTGGTAGCAGGGGAAGCAGCCCAGCGTTGTCCAGCACCCAAAGTGCTGGATAAGAGTATATCCACCATCCCCACAGCTCCCCAGATAGAGAGGGACTGAGCTTTTGCAGAAGTGTCTACTGGAGGCACAACAAAGGCCCTCACTAATTAATGAGTCCTTCATGGGCCCTAATTGACAGGCCAAGGCCATTACCCCTTGGGGTGCTGCAAAGTATCTGCACATCTGGGTGCTGAGCCCCCTCTCACTGTACAGCAGCAGCCCGGGGCTTCTCAGGCTAAAGGGAGCCTGGGCCTGGTGCTCGTTCTGAGGCCTTGGCTAAGATGGCAGTCTCTTTGGCCCCTTACAGTGTTGCGAGGGAAAGGGAAGTAACACTTCTCCCGGGCAGTGTGGGTGACGGTTGTTCCCTCCAGTGCTTTGCGAGGCTTCCTCCGTGTGCCAGAGCTCTCCCGGGAGGGAAGCCCCCAGGGACCCTGTGTTGGTCCATCCTCTCCTCAAGAGCTGTTTCTCGTGGCCTGTACAGAGTGTGTCAGAGCAGCCAGAGCCGGCCAAGAGGTCACCGGCTCCTCCACCGCTCACATCAGTGCTGTAGGTCACAGTGTCACAGGAGAGCACTCGGGGAATTGTCCCCTGCTTGCCTTGCTCCCGCCTGCCATGCTGGGCTTCACCCACAGGCAGGGACCCGAGGCTGGACCAGCTATTGCTCTTGAAAGTCTCCAGGGATGGGGCATCTGCCACCTCTCTGGGAAACCTGGGCCCCATTTCCTGAAGCACCCAATGAAGTAGAAACCAGTGCGTCTACCGTCTCCATGGCCCCTGTATCTTCTCAGCCTGTCCACAGAAGCCCTGCAGTGGTGAACTAGCCCTGTTGTCTCCAATACCACCTGGAATCAAAACCAGAGTGGCCATCACGTCCCCAAGCCCATCACCGGCTGCCCTGCAGTGGCAGGATCAGAACAACAAACTCAGGCAGATGTTGGAGTGAAAACCTGTGTGCCCAGGGTCACCACGAGCCCCATGTCCCCCCAGCCCGTCCCCAGCCCCCCTGCAGCAGCCTGTCTCCTGCAGCGATGCAGGTGCAGGCGCCAGGCGGGAAAATGGCGGCCGCCCCTCAGTCCTGGACAGAAGGAGCAGCAGCTGTGGCGGCTCAGCAGCTGCACCCAACACCAGCAGCCGCTGTTTGAACCTGCTAACCCAGCACATCCTCTCTCCCCACGGCTCCCATGGCTCACCAGCCCTTTCTTGGCAGCCCTGAAGCTGTGGGCACAGCCCAGTGGCCTCCAGCTCCCAATGGAGTGCAGAACAGTGCGCCCACCATCTTGTGGCCCATGCAACCCCCCAGCCCGTCAGGAATATGGCAGCCGCCCCTCACTCCAGAAAAGAAGACCAGGCGCTGTGGCAACCTGAGAGCTGCGCCCAACACCGGCAGCCACTGTTAAAGCCTGGAAAAATGGCACATCTTCCATCCCCAAGGCTCCTGTGTCCCCCCAGCACATCACCATCTGCTCTGCAGGGACAGGACCAGGATGGTGCTCTGCAGCATCAGATTGACATCAAGGCAGCACGTCCAGCCCGTCACCACCACAACATTCCCGCAGCCCATTCTCTGCTGAACTGAAGCTATTGAAGTCGTGAAAAAGCCCAGTGTCGTCCAGCTCCCATAGTGCTGGTGACGAGAACATCCACCATCCCCACAGTTTCCCAAATAAAGGGAACTGATCTTTTGCACAAGTGTCCTGGTCGTACCAAAATCAACCCCCAGGCACAGCCCTGGATGCCCTTGGGGTCGGTAGGAGCCAGGCACAGGGTCCCCCCACCAGCGGTGGGGCCACCAGGGGCTGGGGATGCCCATGGCCGTGGCCTGAAAGAGATGGGTGAACCTGCCCGGAGGTGAACCTGCCCGGAGGAATCCCCCTGCTCGGTGGTGCCATGAGGTGCAGGGGTCCCCCTCGGCCCAGGCCGGCCAGCAGCTCAGCCCGTGGTGCTGGGGAGCCTTGCCAGCCCTGGCCGTGCTGCGGAGGAGAGGCCCTGTGTCCCGCCTGCAGCTGAGCCCTCAGCAGCCTCCTCTCTCCACAGGCTCCGCGGTGCAGAGGCAGCAGCCAGGCGGGAAAATGGCGGCTGCTCCTTGTTCTGTGACAAAAGGACCAGACGCTGCGGTTCCCCTGAGAGCTGCATCCAGCACCAGCAGCCGCTGTTGATTGTGCAAAGCTGGTGTATCAGCCCTTCACACTATCCTCACAGCCACCCAGCCCGTCCCCAGCAGCACCGCAGTGGTGGGACCAGCCCCGCAGTTTCCAACACCAGCCGGAATCAGAACCAGAGTGTCTGGCCTCACCAGAACCACCATGGCCCTCAAGCCCATCACAGGCTCTGCTGCATCTGGAGGATGAGAACAACAGCCTTGAAACGACACAGGAATCAAACCCTGCACACCCACCATCGCCACAACCACGTCCCCCCAGCCCGTCCCCAGCCCCCCTGCAGCAGCCTGTCTCCTGCAGCGATGCAGGTGCAGGAGCCAGGCGGGAAAATGGCGGCCGCCCCTCAGTCCTGGACAGAAGGAGCAGCAGCTGTGGCAGGTCAGGCAGCTGCACCCAACACCAGCAGCCGCTGCTTGAGCCTGCTAACCCAGCACATCCTCCCTCCCCACGGCTCCCATGGCTCACCAGACCTTTCTTGGCAGCCCTGAAGCTGTGGGCACAGCCCAGTGGCCTCCAGCTCCCAATGGAGTGCAGAACAGTGCCTTCACCATTTTGTGGCACATGCAACCCCCAGCCCCTTCCCGTCTGCCTTTCAGCCGCAGGACCAGAAAAACCACCTCCAGCAGATGATGGAATAAAAATCTGTGCACCCAATATTGCCACAAACCCCATGTCCCCCCAGACAATCCCCAGCCGTAGTGCAGCAGCAGAACAAGCTGAGTGTCCTCAAGTACCTGATGAGATAGAGTAGAGAGGATCCATCCTCTCCATGGCCCCAGCGTCCACCCAGCCTATCACTGGCTGCCCTGCATGGGCATGACCTGGACAATGGCCTCCAGCAGGAGATGGACTTCAATCCCGCACGTCCAAAATCATGTGGGCCCCAAAGGCCCCAAGCCCGTCCCCAGATACCCCGCTGCAGTGGAACCAGCCCCGTGTCCTCAATGTCCTCCAGTTGGGTGGAGATCAGTCCTTACATGGCCCCTGCATCCCCACAGCCCATCCCCAGGGCCCTGCAGTGGTGAGACCAGCCCCACGGCTTCCAATACCAGCCCGATTCAAAGCCAGAACGTCTGTCATGCCCATGGCCTCCTTGGCCCTCCAGCCCGTTCTTGGCTGAAGGAACCACGGGTGCTCCCAATCCCCAGGGGAGCGCAAGTGTTCTCTGCCCTGAAGTTATGGGAAAGCGCTGTATCATATTCACAGTAGCAACCCTGATTTCCATGCCACTGGCAATAGTGTTGTTCTGTGTCAAGATCAGGCAGTGGAGGACGCCTAAAAAGTGAGTTATTGCTTTTCCCCCCACTGCTTCCTTAGATGGCTGCTTGTAGCCACAAAGAATTTCTACTCAGGCTGCTGTGGAGTGGCCAGTTCCTGGCTGACCAAAGAACTCTGCTGAGGATTCTGCTGCTGTCAGATGCTTCAGTTGGCCTCTTACTTCCTGGGCTGCCTTCCCAGGAGCCCGCTCTGACTGGGGCCAGGCTTAGCTCAAACTGACCCTGCCTGGGCAAGAGCAGCCCCAGGACTGGCAGGCACAGGCAAAGCCAGGGCAGGACGAGGAGGAGCAGGGGACGAGATTGCCCAAGAAAGCCACACTCTCACTGTCACCCGCTCCTGAGCAGGGAACCTGCGTGGAGGAATCCCCCTGCTCAGTGGTGCCATGAGGTGCAGGGGTCCACCGGCTGTTCTGCAGCAGCAGGATGAGAACAAAGGCCTCCAACAGACACTGGAATCAAAACCTGCGCACCCACCATCGCCACAACCTCCACGTCCCCCCAGCCCGTCCCCAGCCCCCCTGCAGCAGCCTGTCTCCTGCAGCGATGCAGGTGCAGGAGCCAGGTGGGAAAATGGCGGCTGCCCCTCAGTCCTGGACAGATGGAGCAGCAGCTGCGGCACCGCTGAGAGCTGAACCCAGTGCCAGCAGCCGCTGTTTGAGCCTGGAAAACCATCCCGTCCTCCCTCCCCACACCTCCCGTGTCCCCCGGCCCATCTCTGGCTGCCCTGCAGCAGCAGGACCAGGACAACGGCCTCAGGCAAGAGATGGCATTCAAGCCAGCACGTCCATCATCCTCACCACTCCCACGTGTCCCAGCCCGTTCACAGCCGCACTGCAGCAGTGGTAGCAGGGGAAGCAGCCCAGTGTTGTCCAGCACCCAAAGTGCTGGATAAGAGTATATCCACCATCCCCACAGCTCCCCAGATAGAGAGGGACTGAGCTTTTGCAGAAGTGTCTACTGGAGGCACGACAAAGGCCCTCACTAATTAATAGGCCCTTGATGGGCCCTAATTGACAGGCCAAGGCCATTACCCCTTGGGATGCTGCAAAGTATCTGCACATCTGGGTGCTGAGCCCCCTCTCACTGTACAGCAGCAAGCCCTGGGCTTCTTAGGCTAAAGGGAGCCTGGGCCTGGTGCTCGTTCTGAGGCCTTGGCTAAGATGGCAGTCGCTTTGGCCCGTTACAGGGTTGCGAGGGAAACGGTTTTAACGCTTCTTCTGGGCAGTGTGGGTGACGGTTGTTCCCTCCAGTGCTTTGCGAGGCTTCCTCTGTGTGCCAGAGCTCTCCCGGGAGGGAAGCCCCCAGGGACCCTGTGTTGGTCCATCCTCTCCTCAAGAGCTGTTTCTCGTGGCCTGTACAGAGTGTGTCAGAGCAGCCAGAGCCGGCCAAGAGGTCACCGGCTCCTCCACCGCTCACATCAGTGCTGTAGGTCACAGTGTCACAGGAGAGCACTCGGGGAATTGTCCCCTGCTCGCCTTGCTCCCGCCTGCCATGCTGGGCTTCACCCACAGGCAGGGACCCGAGGCTGGACCAGCTATTGCTCTTGAAAGTCTCCAGGGATGGGGCATCTACCACCTCTCTGGGGAACCTGGGCCAGTCCTCAAGCACCCCATGGGGTACAGGCCAGGGCGTCCACCATCTCCATGGCCCCTGTGTCCTCTCAGCCCGACCCCAGAAGCCCTGCAGTGGTGAATCAGCCCCGTGGCCTCCAACACCAGCTGGAATCAAAAACAGAGAAGCCATCATCCCCATGGCCTTCATGTCCCCCAGGCCATCACCGGCTGCCCTGCAGTGGCAGATCCAGAACAATGAACTCCAGCAGACATAGTAATCAAATCCTGCATGCCCACGGTCACCACAACCTCCACGTCCCCCCAGCCCATCCCCAGCCCCCCTGCAGCAGCCTGTCTCCTTCAGCGATGCAGATGCAGGAGCCAGGATGGAAAATGGCGGCCGCCCTTCACTCCTGGACAGAAAGAGCAGCAGCTGTGGCAGATCTGAGAGCTGCACCCAACACCAGCAGCTTCCATTCCAGCCTGGATAACTGGCGCATCCTTCCTCCCCATGGCTTCCATGTCCTTCCAGCCTGTACCCAGCTGCCATGTGGCTGTTTAACAACCCCAGCATCCTGAGGCACCCAATGGAGTGGAGCACAGTATACCCACCATCTTGTGGCCCGTGCATCCACCCAGCCCATCGCTGTCTGCCTTGCAGTTGCGGGACCAAGACAGTGGCCTTGAGCAGCAGATGGAATTAAATCCATCATGTCCATCATCCCCTGGGCCCTAGAAGCCCCCCAGTCTGTCCCCAGATGCCCTGCAGCAACAGAACCAGCTGCATACCCTCAAGCACTCCGAAGAAAGGGACCTTCAAAGCTCATCTAGTCCAACACCTGGCAATGAGCAGGGACATCTTCAAAAGCATCTGTTGGCTCAGAGCCCCCACCAGCCTGAGCATGAAGAAGAAATGGAAAATCTAAGGCTTTATCTTTCCTGTAAAACCAAAGTGACTCGTGATCCCTGGGGTCCCCCAAGGTGCCAGACCGGGCTCCAGCCTGGAAGCTGCCGACAGGAGGGGACCTTGCGCTTGTCTGCAGACTGAAATCCCTCACTCTTGGGGCAACGAGCTGCCGCTGACAGCACCCGAGGAGGTCAGCAGCCCCGTGGCTGTGGTCTCCTGAAGTTCTGGGCACTGCGAGCTCCTCCTGCCCCTGTGCCAGAGCCCGCAGAACAGGGCAGAGCCGTGGGCCCAGCCCCGGGCGGGACGGTGTCTCAGCCCTCGCACGGAGCTGCCCCACGGGACGTGCTCCCCTCCCGGGAGGCAGCTCCCCGGCTCTGCCATGTGGGACAGGATTTGGCTGGCCTCAGTAAAACTCCCTGCACTTATCAATTGGTAAAAGGAGATGTGCTGGAACTTGTCACAGGCCATGGGAAGGATAGAGGTGAGAACCTTAATTAGAAGTTGTGGAGAGTGCTGATTCTATGTTTAGACAAGGTTCACAAGTTGATAAGGTTGTCCTGTAAAAAGGGGACTCTTGTTTTTGCTCTTGTTTTGCACAGGGAAGATTGCTTGGGTCAGGGTAGTAACTGTTTAAGAAAATGTGTCAGACCAATAAGTATGTAACACGGCAACAGAAACACCGATCAGCTCGCAGCACGTTGCTGAGGAAAAGTATAAATGTATGTGAAGCACACTAATAAAGCGGACATTTTGTTTGCATCAAACTGCGTCCCATCTCTCAATCACGGCTCTGCTCCAGCACCTGCCACCAGCGCCATTAGCCGTCCCCACGCGGCCTCGGCCCGGCCAGGAGGTCACAGTGATTGTGAGGTCACAGAGCCCGCGGTGCCGCACCGGCCATAAGAAGCAGCCGCACAGCCCCCGGCCCCCAGTGCAGCAGCAGCAGCAGCAGCAGCAGCAGCAGCAGCAGCAGCAGCAGCAGCAGCAGCACAAGGGCGTTTTGAGCGCACGGGACGATGTTCCCCACCCGCCGCCTCCTCTTCCTCCTCCTCCTGCTGGCCCTGCACGCCGGGCCTGCCCAGGCTGCTCCGTGGCGAGCACGGGGAGCAGGTGAGCGGTGCAGCCTTTCACGGCCCGCAGGCTCTTCTCCCGGGCAGTGTGGGTGATGGTTGTTCCCTCCAGTGCTTTGCGAGGCTTCCTCTGTGTGCCAGAGCTCTCCCGGGAGGGAAGCCCCCAGGGACCCTGTGTTGGTCCATCCTCCCTCAAGAGCTGTTTCTCGTGGCCTGTACAGAGTGTGTCAGAGCAGCCAGAGCTGGCCAAGAGGTCACCGGCCCCTCTGCAGCTTTGGCAATGTCCAACTCCAACTGGCTCCCACGTGGCTGCCAGACCCCCTTCTAGTGCCTGCAGTTCCCTAAGGCTGTGGTGGATCCCAGCGGGATATGGAAACGTTTCTCCTCTGTGCTTGTTTCTAGATGAGGCTGGTGGCAATGATTATCCAGCTTCTTGGCTGGATGTAGTTTCGGAGCCCTTGAGGTATCCTGGAGGTAAGTTCCATGTGAAATGCAAGTTGCCCCTTGTGTGGCCCCACTCAGACAGGGAGGAGAGCCGAGAGGGAACGGGTCAGGCTCAGTGATGTGTCCCGGGGCGCTGTCCCTTGCCAAGCTGCCTGTGCCAGCCCCTCAGAGCCTGAGCTGCCCCGGTGCCCAATGCCAGGTCAGCGTCTGGCTGGGGTCGAGTCTGGAGCTGCTGTCAGCTCCAGGGAGTCCTTTCTGCCGGCAACTCCGCACGGGCTTCGTTTGGTCCCAGCACGGTGCCGCTGCAGGCACGTGGTGACCCTTTGCCCCACGCTCCCGAGCGGAAGGGAGGGACGAGTGCCGCGGAGCAATCCCGTCTTTGCATTGTGCTCCCGGCCACTCCGAGCTGAAGAAGCATCTTGAACTGTGTCATGGGAGCTGGTGTGTCCTGCGCTTCTTTGCAGCTCAGCCTGTGGGCGAAGCTGATCCAGGATCCCGTCTGGGTTCCAGGACCAAGCCCCCAGGACATGCCGTGGGTACGTCATGGCTTTCTCCTCCCTTTGGGAGCTGCCAGCTCCAAGCCCCAAGGTCCGGCAGCCGGGCAGGTCTGCGGGTGTGAGGACAGAGACCTGCTCGTGTGTGTGTCCTCTCCTTGCGCGGTCCCCTCACCGCTTCTGCCATTCAGTGCTGCCCATGCAGATCACAGCAGGTGATGGAAGCTTCTCTGGCTCTTTATTGACAGGTGATCTCGCAGGAAGGACTTTTCAGGCTCCTCGGCAGCGTGCTGGGCTCCGGCCCGGCTGGCATCCCAGGGGTGAGCAGTCTGTCTGTGCTGACCTCACAACCTCTGCCTTGTTTTTCTGTAATGGATTAATCTCACATAGAACCAAATTTTGTTTCTAAGGTCTTCCAAGACCAAGAAATGAAGCTGAAGGAGGAAAAAAGGCCCCAGAGCCATCAAAAGTCATGAGGCATCTCCCGGACGAACTGCACAGAGCACACGGTGGGTATATTTTACTCGGAATTAGCTGTGAGGCTCAGCATCTGGAGGTTTAGGTATTGGTCTGGACAGGCTGGAAGGGGTCGGTCAGGGCCCCGCTGCAGCGATGCTGGTGTCACACCTTCCAGCTGCCAGAGAGATGGTGCAGGGCTTGTGCGGCCAGTTGTGGTTCAAGCCGAGTGCCAGGGGCAGCTGCTGGGATGGGGTGAATGTGGTCGGTGCTGGTGCTTCCAGGAAGGGCAGGAGGGCCTTGCAGAGGAGTCTTCTCCAAAGGGCTGTTTCCCCAGCTGGCCTGGCTGCAGCTTCTTCCCGTTCTCTTTGAAGGACGGCGCTCAGCATCACTTGACATTTTGCCCACAATGTGCAACGCAAACCCGAAGGTCACGTGCGATTTCCTGGTGTCCCAGCAGGTGCAGCCCCAAAGCCCAGCCCTGGTTTCTAACCCTTAGCCATGCCTTTGAGAAGTCTTGCCCCCCAAAGATACCATGTCCCTCATGGGGAACGGTTCCATCTGATCCAGCCCTCCCTCGTTCTTTCTCAAGAGACGAACCGCGACGCTGTGTGGAAGGAGGCGTTTCCAGAAGGAAGCCGCAGCTCCCTGCCCGGCTCTGGTGCAGCAGCAGAGGCGATGCCAGCCGCTGGTATGCCAGGTAATCACTGTCGCATGGTCAGCCAGTGGCACCCGTCAGGATGGCTGTGTGTCAGCAGGCTCTTCCCCCAGTGCCCGCTCTTGCACGTCACCTCACCGCCAAAACACAAAGTGCTTTGGGCTCGAGGCATCTGGGCCACGTTCTGCAGATGATGGGGAATGTGACTGTTGCACAAACGTACCTCCCGCTGTAGCTGCGGCCCAGAGCTTGCCCTGAGTCCCCAGAGGCTCAAGGCACAGGAGCAGCACCGAGCAGGATCCCTCCCGGGATCTGTGGTCCAGAGCGATGCCCTGACCGTCAGTTCGGGCAGCGGCTTAGAGGGAACTTCCCCGTCCCCCTGCATCCTCTGTGCCTGGGCCGTGCTGAGGCTTTACCTCTCGTCTCTGCTTTCTGACAGGGCTGCCAAGGCCCGGAGGTTACCAGCACAGCAGCATAAATGAATTCCATAGGATGAACTCAGGTACTGAGCGTCTTGGTGGGGTCCCTGAACAGGAGACACGTCCCAAAACCCGAGAGCAGCTGCAAGCGGTGCCCACGCAGGAGAAGAGGCAGACGGGGAGGGCACGGCTCATGTCCCTCTTGAGAGGGCCGGACTCCGTCCCCTGCGGCTGTGGGAGCTGGACCGGGGGCAGAGCTGGGGCTGGCACTTTTGTCCGTGTCCCTCAAAGGAGCGACCGGTCAAGCAGCTGCGCTCCCCCCGTGCTGTCCTGCTGGCCTTCTGCGTTTTGTTTAGTGGGACAACCTGTCCCAAGGGTGGGAGTCCTGTCCCAAAGGGTGGGATGGTGCCTCCAGGCAGCAGCACCAAGGGAAACCAGGAACTCACTGGCCATATCAAAGGTGCTGCAAGCTTAGCAGTGGTGCACAGGATGGACTAACATCTTGAATTTCTCCTCCAGATGTGGTTCACAAGACAACCACAGGTGCTCCCAATCCCCAGGGGAGCACAAGTTTTTTCTGCCACGAAGTTATGGGAAAGCGCTGTGTCATATTCACAGTAGCAACCATGATTTCCATACCACTGGCAATAGTGTTCTTCTGTGTTGCCATCTGGCAGTGGAGGACGGCTAGAAAGTGAGTTATTATTTTCCCCCCGCTGCTTCCTTAGATGGCTGCTTGTAGCCACAAAGAATTTCTACTCAGGCTGCTGTGGAGTGGCCAGTTCCTGGCTGGCCAAAGAACTCTGCTGAGGATTCTGCTGCTGTCAGATGCTTCAGTTGGCCTCTTACTTCCTGGGCTGCCTTCCCAGGAGCCCGCTCTGACTGGGGCCAGGCTTAGCTCAAACTGACCCTGCCTGGGCAAGAGCAGCCCCAGGACTGGCAGGCACAGGCAAAGCCAGGGCAGGACGAGGAGGAGCAGGGGACAAGATTGCCCAAGAAAGCCACACTCTCACTGTCACCTGCTCCTGAGCAGTGAACCTGCCCGGAGGAATCCCTCTGCTCGGTGGTGCCATGAGGTGCAGGGGTCCCCCTCGGCCCAGGCCGGCCAGCAGCTCAGCCCGTGGTGCTGGGGAGCCTTGCCAGCCCTGGCCGTGCTGCGGAGGAGAGGCCCTGTGTCCCGCCTGCAGCTGAGCCCTCAGCAGCCTCCTCTCTCCACAGGCTCCGCAGTGCAGAGGCAGCAGCCAGGCGGTCTGGAATATGGCAGCCGCCCCTCACTCCAGAAAAGACCGGGTGCTGTGGCACTTCTGAGAGGTACACCCAAAACCAGCAGCTGCTGGCCCTGCTTCCAAAACTGGCACATCCTCCACCCCTACAGCTCCTGTCTCCCCCCAGCACATCACCGGCTGCCAAGCCGCGGTGGGAGAACAATTACATCATCAGGCAACTTATGGACTTCAAGTCAGCTCGTCCGCACTCCTCACCAGTCCTGTGTCCTTCTGACTCATCACCAGCTCTGCAGGGACAGGGCCAGGATGGTGCTCTGCAGCATCAGATTGGTGTCAACGAAGCACGTCCAGCCTCGTTGCCACTCCCACGTTCCTGGAACCCATTCTCTGATGACCCGAAGCTATTGAAGCCATGGGAAAAGCCCAATGTCATCCAGCTCCCATAGTGCTGCTGACAAGTGCCTCCACCATCCCCACAGTTTCCCAAATAAAGGGGACAGATCTGTTGCACATGTGTCTTGGTCGTACCAAAATCAACTCGCAGGCACAGCCCTGGATCCCCTCGGGGTCGGCAGGAGCCGGGCACTGGGCTTCCCCCACCAGCAGTGGGGCCAACAGGGGCTGGGGGAGCCCATGGCCATGGCCTGAAACAGTCGGTGACAACAACGTGACCGACACGCGGTGCGGGAGGTGGTGACAGGAGCCCGGCCTGGGCAGTCGCATGGAACGGTGAGGGGCTGTGGGGTGAGGCAGCGTTTGTTGCAGCGGGGTCATCTGGCCATGGACCTTGTCAAATGGGATACCCAGATAAAAGGGAGAAGCCATCCAGAGCACCTCTAAGGATATGAGCCAGACAAGCAAATGTATTGGAGGCACAACAAAGGCCCTCCCTAATTAACAGGCCCTTGATGGGCCCTAATTGACAGGTCAAGGCCATCGCCCCTTGGGGTGCTGCAAAGTATCTGCACATCTGGGTGCTGAGCCCCCTCTCACTGTACAGCAGCAGCCCGGGGCTTCTCAGGCTAAAGGGAGCCTGGGCCTGGTGCTCGTCCTGAGGCCTTGGCTAAGATGGCAGTCTCTTTGGCCCCTTACAGTGTTGCGAGGGAAACGGTTTTAACGCTTCTTCTGGGCAGTGTGGGTGATGGTTGTTCCCTCCAGTGCTTTGCGAGGCTTCCTCTGTGTGCCAGAGCTCTCCCGGGAGGGAAGCCCCCAGGGACCCTGAGTTGGTCCATCCTCTCCTCAAGAGCTGTTTCTCGTGGCCTGTACAGAGTGTGTCAGAGCAGCCAGAGCCGGCCAAGAGGTCACCGGCTCCTCCACCGCTCACATCAGTGCTGTAGGTCACAGTGTCACAGGAGAGCACTTGGGGAATTGTCCCCTGCTCGCCTTGCTCCCGCCTGCCATGCTGGGCTTCACCCACAGGCAGGGACCCGAGGCTGGACCAGCTATTGCTCTTGAAAGTCTCCAGGGATGGGGCATCTACCACCTCTCTGGAGAACCTGGGCCAGTGTTTCACCGTCATCCTCACAAAAATGTTTTCCTCATGTCCAGTCTGAATCTCCCCTCCTTTAGTTTAAAAGCAATGAGATGGGGCGGCCAGTTTGCCCATATTTACAATTGCATTTGCCAGTGAACCAAAAAAAATAACCAAAAAAACAACCCAATTCTACAATATCCATTACTGGGAGTGCAGGAAGGCAATTTTTCAAATGCTGATGTCTGACATTAGATCCATCTAGAATTATCTTTCTGAAATTAATGATATGTGAAAGTCCTTGTTAATTATAACGATTTAAACCATCCTGAGCTGGTTTCTACACTCCGAGTGAATAACACCAGGAACTGGTGCTAGGTATTTGGAGCTAAATATGAGTCATTTACAGAAATGAATAGAAGTACTTGGAAAACAGACAGATTCTTAACTGATTAAATATCTCAAACTGAAGTTAATCCTGCTAACTGGCATTCCGGTCTGAGTCCAAGGGCTGTAATCAAAAGGTGCAGATATGACAACAGCACAATTATTTGTCTTATTAGATAAAAATACCTCTATGATGTATATTGCAGATTATTTTTTCAGTATTATTATTTTACAGCTATTTATGCAAGTTTTCACTGAACATAAGTACAGACAGAATTATAACCTCATTAAGTTTTAATGATTATTTTCTCTCTTAAAGTAAGAGAAGTTTAGTTAATAAGATAAAACTTTACTCTTATTCAAAGCACTTTAAAAGCCACGATCAATTTTCGGTTAAAAACACTTTAAAGCTTCCTTAAACAAAAAAATATAAAGTAAGGCATTGATAAGTTAATACTCAATACGCTTAATGTATTTCTCTACTGCAACATCTTTTAGAAACATGTTGGTGACAACTATTTAAGAGATCTAAAGGAAAAAATTATCTGTTGACAACAGTAGACCTCAAGATCCGTCATTCATTATTACTCTTAGTCTTATTCTAAAATTTCTAAAAGGAAAAGGAGTTTAATAAGTTCAGTCAATATTTATTTTCTACAAAGTAAAATCAATTAACATTAATGTAAACACACTTAATACACAAATATTAACACAGTCCCTTAAACCTTTGTGTACCATGGCACTGAACTTATGGCAATCGTGTAACTTGGAAATAATTTTGCCAAATTAATAAATACATTTGAAAACAAGAGAAGAGTTCACCAAATAAAAGCGTAGTACCTGAAACCAAATCCTACAGTACGGTCACACAGGAGCTGTTCTTTAGAACTGTGTAGATAAACCAACTCTCACTACAACTCCATCTAAAAAAGTAAAATGCTTTGTTAATAACTACTGTTACTTAACGTTAGGTAAGTCACGCCAGACAGCACAAAATACAGTAGCTGGAAAATGCAAAGTAATTTGGTAGGCCCGTCTAATTCTTCAGCACAGCTGTGCAGAAATCAAGCGGGACTCTCTGTTCCTTTGTCACGCCTTTTCCTTTTTTCTTCCAGTGTTTGTTTAAATACTTTTTTCAGGGTATTGTAAACATACGGTCCATTATCAGAATCAAAGCTTGTCTAATAAAAGGGAGAAATTTAAAATTAGTTGTTACATGGACATCATACGGTGAAATGCAAAGTAGACCGACATTTTTTTAAAAATCAGTTTTAAGATGTATCAAAGAATGTGTTTCGTGATGGAGCACTTAACGCTAACTATTTCAATTTTACACTGACCAAACATCAAAAAATAGGAGAAATGTCATGATTGTTTTAATAGATAACCCAGCTGTAGATTTACAGGAGATTCAGAAGTAATATGACAAACATTCTGTGCAAATAATTTCACCTGCTGAACCTGAGAAGCAAACAGCTCTGAGCTGAGCAATAGTAAGTGTAACCTGTCACTGTTATTAAATTGTTCCAAAAGCAGAAGTTATTTATCCATATCCTATATTAAGAGCCCAAAACACAACTGAATTGCAACGTCATTTCAGAAAACTATTTAATCTGTCGGAAAAACTCCAACTAGTACAGAATCTGCCAAAGCCTTCGGTAAACTACTCCCAGTGATTAATGATTCTCAACAACTAAAAATTATCTTCTCCCTAATTTGAAGAAGTCCATGGCTTGGCAGTGATCCAGAAAGAGATAAACGAGACTAAAAGACCAAGGCTGTAGTGACAGAATTTAATTCTATTGAGAATATTTCCTATCTGAGTATTATAACATGTAAACTCTGAAGTTGATAAGCACGAGCACTCTACGTGTGAAGCAATTACCGTAACTTCTGTCACAGAGGCCTGCTCTGTTGATTCACCCTTCATGATTTAAAACAAATAAATACGATGCCACGGACAAACAGTTACTCGCCTTAGTGAAAGCTCTAATAGCACGAGCAAGTAAGGCCTCCTCCACATCAGCTGGTAGCATTTGCAAGTTCACCACACAGTGTAAAATACAAAGGATGGTCTGACACTGCTCCTGGTGGGCAAGAGGAACAGCAGCTCATTAGAAGAAATATTTGCAAGAAAAACATTTAACTTTGATTTTTTCTTAATTGCTGTTTCAATATAAGACTGTGCCCCCTCCTGTATTGAAACCTTCGGGTGTAGGAGTTGGGAAGGGAATTTTCACAAGCCTAAAGAGCCTCTATATAATTATTTCAGTCGTGGTGGGAGAAACTCTTCTCTTGTTGTGTACCACAAGCTGTTCCGGAAATTTCTAGGAGGTCAGGCACACATCTGAAACTTATTTTTCAAGGTCCCCTACAGCAACAGCAGCATTCATAAGAACTGGCATAGAAAAAGCGAGATTTGATCTTTTCGGTCCTTAACTAACATAGGATGATCTGCATCTCTCTCTGTCCTACCAAGTCTCCTTCACCATTACAGGAAGCTTGCAGAAAGACACCTGGGCAGTGCTAGCGAGGATGCACGAAAGGGGCAAAAGTACCTTTGTGGCTGCTCGTTCCCATCCCTTTTCCAGGGCAGACAGATCTCCGCATTGGCAGGTCACTTAATGGTGAAAATTAAATTAAAACTTGAGGGATTTCTGCGAAGAGCAGCTAAATATGCACCAGCACACCCAGGGGACTGACTGGCTGGAGAGCAGATTAGCAGGAAGGAATGCAGGTGTTCCAGCTGAACGTGAGCTGCACGGGCTCTTGCGGTGAAGGCAGCTTAAGAGCATCTTGGGCTGTGTGAGGCAGTTGCCAGCAGGTCGATGGAGGTGACACATCTGGAGTGCTGGCGCCAGCTCCGGGCTCCTTGGTACAAGGACATTGACACACTAGAACTAGTCCAGCAAAGTGCCACAAAGGTGATTAAGGGACTGGAGCATCTGTCACACAAGAAACCTGTTTGGAGCAGGGTGGTTGGACTAGAAGACAACCAGAAGCCAACTCAACTGTTCTGTGACTCTGATATCACAGTATCACAGTATCACAGTATGTTTGGGATTGGAAGGGACCTCAAAAGCTCATCCAGTCCCATCCCCCTGCTGGAGCAGGAACACCCAGATGAGGTTACACAGGAAGGTGTCCAGGCGGGTTGGAATGTCTGCACAGAAGGAGACTCCACAACCCCCCTGGGCCTGTTCCAGTGCTCTGCCACCCTCACTGAGGAGAAGTTTCTTCTCAAATTTAAGTGGAACCTCTTGTGTTCCAGCGATAAAATTAACATTTTAAATAAAACTCCCTATAATTATTATTCCTTTCCTATTTGTTTACAACAGGTGTCAAGCAATTATTTTTTTATTTAATACAAACAGAGAGTTACAACTCTGACAGAGTTGAAGATGCTTCAGGAAGAAACATGATGTTTTTAGATGAACTTGGGCATTCTGAGTGTCCTGTCATGAAGATGGGGACTGCACAGAAAGTTCTGACCACCTGATTAGAAGCTGTATTCTTGGATATCCAAAGGTTGTTAAAAGGGACCCTATTCATAAATATTTCAGAAACGAAGAATCTCTGAAAAATTAGGAAATGAATTTGTGTAATTAAGAGATCAAGAATAGAGAATTTTCTTTTTTCATTTACCTCACATCTAGTCGTTTGGGGAAAGCACAATTAAATAGTTTGGATCAGAAGTACCTGTTTTTTCCCAGAATTAAAGAACCATAGAATCACAGAACAGTTTGGGTTGGAAGGAACCTTAAAGCCCATCTAGTTCCGACCCACTGCCATGGGCAGGGACACCTTCCACTACACCTGGTCTTGAACCCTTCCAGGGATGGGACATCCACAGCTGCTCTGGGCAACCTGTTCCAGGGCCTCACCGCCCTCACAGTGAAGAATTTCTTCCTTACATCTTATCTAAATTTCCCCTCTTTCCATTTAAAGCATTTATCCCTTGTTCTGTCACTCCGTGCCCATGTCCCTCTCCAGTTTTCTTGTGGGTCCCCTTTAGGCACTGGAGGCTGCTCCAAGCTCTCCCTGGAGCCCTCCCTTCTCCAGGCTGAACAACTCCAACTCCCTCGGCCTGTCTCCATAGCAGAGGTGCTCTAGGCCTCAGATCATCTTCATGGCCTCCTCTGGACCCTGTCCAACAGGTCCATGCTCTTCTTATGGTGGGGGCTCCAGAGCTGGATGCAGCTGCACACCGTCGGCTTTCTGGGCTGCAGGTGCACACGGCCAGGTCACATTAAGCTTCTTGTCAATCAACACCCCCAAGTCCTTCTCCTCAGGGCTGCTCTCAATCCATTCTCTGCCAAGCCTGTATTTGTGCTTGGAATTGCCCCAACCCAGGTGCAGGACCTTGTACTTGGCCTTGTTGAACCTCATGAGGTTCACACGGGCCCTCCTCTCCAGCCTGGCAAGGTCCCTCTGGATGGGTCCCTTCCCTCCAGCATGTTGACCACACCACTCAGCTTGGTGTCATCAGCAAACTTGCTGAGGGTTCACTGGATCCCACTGTCCTTGTCATAGAATCATAGAATCATATCGGTTGGAAGAGACCCTCAGGATCATCGGGTCCAACCATAACCCAACTCTAGCACTAACCCATGTCCCTAAGAACCTCATCTAAATGCCTTCTAAACCCCTCCAGGGATGGTGACTCCAGCACTGCCCTGGGCAGCCTGTTCCAATGCCCAACAGCTCTTTGGGGAAGAAATTGTTCCCCAGATCCAACCTCAACCTCCCCTGGCGCAACTTGAGGCCATTTCCTCTTGTCCTATCACTTGCTGCTTGGGAGAAGAGACCAACACCCTCTGTGCTCCAAGCTCCTTTCAGGCAGTTCAGAGATCAGAAGGTCTCCCCTCAGCTCCTGTTCTCCAGCTGAACCCCCCAGGTCCCGCAACTGCTCCTATCACACTTGTGCTCCAGGCCCCTCAGCAGCTTCATCACCTCCTCTGCACTCTTTCTAGTACCTCAATGTCACCAATAATGATGTTAAACAGTGCCCATCCCAATATCAACCCCTGAGAACACCACTCATCACTGGTCTCCACTGGGACATCAAGCCATTGACCTCAACTCTTTGAGTGCGACCATCCAGCCAATTATTTACCCACTCAGTGGCCCATCCATCAAATCCATGTCTCTCCAATTTAGAGACAAAGATGTTGAACGCTTTGCAGAGGGATTTCAGAATACAGAAGGCCTGACTTATGTAAAGGAATCTGGCCTGGCTTCTGAATCCTCGAATTCTTCCTATTCCTTGCCCCAGCTCTTCCAAAGCTGATGGATTTGCACAGCAAGTGATGTTTGCACAGCAAATCTGACAAGCCTTAAGCACAGCTGCCAGATGTGACAGTAACGAAAGTCATACATCAACTCACAGTGAAAATGCTTCTCATCTTTGCCTCTGGATCTCAAACTGCAGAATTTGCAGGGAAATATGCTGAATTTGAGCTTCTACTGAATACTGTGCAAAGACGGTATCTGGTATTTTTCTGATAATATTCATCATTATAATATTGATTACAACTCACACTTCAATATCAAAACAATCTTCATTTTGATCTTTAAAGAGATGAAAGTTGCCTTCTAAAAGTGTGATTCTCTTGCCTAAAGGCCATAAATAAATAGTTTGACACAAATTAACAAAATATACTTGGCAGTTAAAGAATAAACTGACATATATAGTATCTACCTTTCTCAGTAAGTAAAGTGCATCCTGTGATTCCGTGCAGTTTTTTGCCAGCATGTCAACATCATCTGTGGATATAATAGGTTCTTTCAGCTGCTCTATCCAGGACCACATCAAGTTACAGAGGATAAAAGGATCTCTCTCGGTACAGATTTTATCCCAAGCTCCATCTCGAGAGTTCAGTTCTTTCTTAAAAAAAACAAAACAAAACTGAAAATGCATCATCTATTTACTTTTGCTAACATTCCCTTTGATGACAGCAGTACTTGGCTGCTTATGTTCCAACAGAAGAAGACTTCAGAGTTACAAGAGATTATTTCTAGTTTTTTTCCAAAGTGTTAATACTAATCAGCAGTAATACAAGCAATTATTTTAAACAGAAGGATAACAGTGAAGCTCAGAACCTCCCAATTATCTACTAGAATACATCAAGCAGCTTTAGATTCCAACTTCAAAGCAAACATTGCTGGGAGGATTTGGTTTTGAGGATAGGCAGTTAAGTTTCTAGTAAAATGAATGAACACAACCAGAAAAAAAAGTTCTAACTTCCTGCTAGAGACCAAAATTTGTAGGTGCATTTTGCTTGCATTTGAAAGAACTGGCCCATAACTGACAAATAAAATAATATCCTGAAATAGAGTATAAACCCATGTCCCAATGTGCCATTTAAAGCGCATGGCGGCGTTTTTGCCATTTTAGGAATTAATCTAGGTGAAATATGCAAAGCCCATAACATTGAATAGAGTTCAAAATTACCTGCCACATTTCTACCTTCTGCTTCACTTCATCCTCTTCCAGAAATTCATTTATGTCTGCAAGTGCTTTTGCTGCCAAAACTCTTCGGGCTTCCAAACTTAGTTCTGATTGCAGAACAATGTGTGGAATTGCCTCTGACACATCTTTGCTACCTTGGCTTTCATATCCAATGGAAAAGTTCACTTTAGAAGAAGAAGAAGAATCAGAGTCCTCAGAGACATAGACTCTTCTGCTATACATGTTAGCCTTGCGGTCTTTTCTATGACCAGTCTCATTGGTAAAATTATGCCTTGGCGTTCCAGGTTCCCTGGTATTGTGGAGAGACGCTAGACCTGAAGAAAAGGTTCTACTGCGTTGTACTTCTTTGACGGAGTTCCTTCTGTTATAAAGTGAGGATCCATCTTTTTGTCCATCCAAACTAAATTTACCTTGACTCCAGAACATACACGTATTACGCACTAACGCTTCTTTGTTTAAATCCAGCTGCGGCTTTTGTTCGCTAGTGGCAGAACATTCCTCACCACTATTCTGCTTAAGTTTGTTGCACAGCAATATCTGAGCAGGTACTGTCCATGCGGTTTCTCCTTGTTCTAAGAGAAACTCAGTTCTCCTTAAATCTGACTCACTGTAGCTTAGACGCCTTCTCAGATGGGTAAGAGGCTGAAGACATTCAGCATTCCTTTTTTTCCAGAGAGGATCGCATTCATGTCCCAGGGAGAAAAGAGAATCCTGCGTCTCAAAAGTGGAGGAGTGGGTGTGGGAGGACTCCGAGGTGTCACTGTCCTGCCTCGCCAGTTCTCTATCGAGCTGCGTGGACACCAACTGAGAAACGGTCTTTTCTATTTCAGCTGAGAGATCTGGGACATCCAACAATTCCGCCTCGATCACTTGTCTGTTTTCAGCCAGGTCCAGCAACAATTTGCAAACGAGGTGAACGAGTTTTGGCACGTGTTTGAGATGCCTGCTCTCGTAGCCGTGGAGCAGGTGTCTCTGACGGGTCAGGTACTGGGACAGCGTCACCGTGTGCGCCTTGGGCTCGCAGCACGCAAATACGTTCCTCAGAGGAACCAAAAACTGGGTGAACTCCCTGATGCACAACAACTGCCCTCTAGTCTGAATAGAATTAGGCCTTTTTGCTCTGACAAAAAGAATTGCTTGATCAGCACTCATTCGTGTTGCAAAAACTAAGTAGCAAGCTATTAGAACACCTGGAAAATATTAAAACAAGCATTAGTCGAAGAACTATCTGCCTAAAACAAATAGGCGGTGGAGCTATGGGATAAAAATATAGGGAAAGATCCAGGCCTTATAGGGGTATCACATGATGCTGTTAGGTAGGTACAGTTGCATTTGTTGGACCACAAAATGGTCCAACCTGTTCTCTCTACACTCCATGGAGAGCTGGTTCCTGACCGCAGCATCTCGAGGAGTTCCACCATTTGTGACCACAGGAGCGATGGTGGCTTCTCCAGCAAGGACACAGGCACACGGGGACAGAAGTAAATGAAACTGTAGCCACTCCACCAAATCCACCTGATCTGACAATGACTGGCAGGTTTGTAAATAAGCGATAAATACTGGAAAATGAAAGTGTACCGGGTTTGTTTTTCCCAGCTGTTCCACTTGAATATAACAGGGAATTATTATACAGATTCAAAAACTCTCTAACCTTACAGGTTACTGTTTTTCATACACTAAAACCGATCCCCTCCTGCCATTCAAATCATTTTCACAAATTCATTTAGCATTTTTAACCCTTTTATAGATGTACATCTTGCAACGGTATAGAACCTAAACAAACGATCGATAGTTTATAACCAGAGATTGTTTTGCATTTGTAGAAAAACCATTCTGCTGATCTCGCAGTCGTGCACGTACCTGTCCGACCAAGTCCTGCATGGCAATGGACGGCGACCCTCCCTTCCTGCAGCGCGAAAGCCATGACTTTCACCATATCAAGTATGGTAGTGAGAGACGCCACCCCGTAGTCCTTCCATCCAAAGTTATAAAAATAAACTGAAATAAAAGGGGAGAGAGTTATTTTCTGCCACACTGAATGTGAAATTTTCAGTCCTATATGCAGAAGAGAGATGACTAATAATAAATGATAGTACTAAAATTGCTTAATGGATCTTGGAATCTGACTACATATTGTTTGCAAGGGACTATTTTTCCCATTTCAGAGTACGCTTGCTACTGAACTTTGATAAATACATGAAGGTAGCAAAGATTTGTCAAACTAAAGTTCAGCTAGAATGTAAAAGGTGTAACGAAACTGAGTGATTCATACAAAAATTACTGAGCTATATATAGGTAGAGGGTAATTTCTTTTTCCTTTTAGAAATAAAAGCACTTCTTCAGTCAAAAGCTGCTTCTTACAGAGAGGTGCTTTTTCTCATCTCACCATAATATAAAAATGCTGTCAATACATGTGCCCTCAAATGAAATAACCTTTTACAGTCTAGAAAAGAAAACATGAATTGTACCAGAATTTGAAACATCCTTCGCGTTTTATATATTTCTTATATAACTGCTTTTAACACACGAGAATTCAAGTGAAAATGTCTTTAAGTGCCAAAATCAATAATTAAGGAGGAACAGCAGGAGTGAACTTACTTCCAGCCTCCATGAAAGCTTCAGGAAGGTACGTGAAGCCGCTTTCTTGTTCCAGTGGATTCCCACAGCTCGCGTGCTCCCCAGGACGCTGAAGGTTAATTATGGTTTTTATGTCACATCTTAGGGAAGGAATAGATGAGTCAAAGTATTATATTCAGCCAAGATCTAATTATCCCATATTTTCTGAACCGCATTTATTCTTAGTGGAGAATAAATCTTTACCTGTACATTATTAAAACGAAAGGATCTTTATCAACAATCCAAATCAATGCTGAAAAAGAAAATGGATCAAGAATTACCTTAGTAACACCTACAACATATAATGATTAAATTGGTTACCTTTCAAACTGTTCAATAATGTTGTATTTTTCAATTAATTCTGTTGAGGGTCGAGCCATAGCCAGTATGTTATCTGTTATCCTGAGAAATCAGAAAAGCAGATAATAATGCTGTGGTTAATAATTTCATGGATATGAACCTAGCAAAATAAGACCATGTTATTTTCAAGAAAGACAGAAATATCTGGCTGATTCACTAGAAATGATTTTTCAACAAATTGTACTATCATATATCGCTACTAATAAATCCGGTTAAGCTGATGCAGATATGTCATATCAAAAGACCATTACTGGAAGGGTTCAAAGGCCAGGCCAATGAACATATTAAAAGCATTCATTCAAATAGAAATCTGGACTCAGATCCCTGTTTGGCCCGGTAATGCTTCTGAATAGCATTTGCCACTACAAGAAAATCAGTAAAGATGCATTTCATGTGAATATTACTGTATATGAATATGCTTTTGATTGCATACCTTACACTATTTCACCTTCACTAAGTTATTTTACTTTTAAATTCTATTATGAACACATTTTAATTGACACCTATTTTAACCTTAGCAAGAACTGTCTAGAACCCACAAAAAGTTTTTTGTAGTTCACGAGGGAGAGATATTTATCCTTTTGGATGTGAACCAGACTTAAAAACCAAATAACAAGCAAACAGAATTCTCTCCTAAAATTTAGTGGGCTGTGTACAATGGCTATTATGGTTTGCTGCTAAGCTGTAACTCTGAATCAAACGATTATATTTTATACTTGACTCAGCGGCAGGCGAATCAAAAAGAAAAGCTGGTTATTTTACTTTGACTTCTCTCTTGAGATAAATACAACCGATGCAGCTACATTTAGTGAGAGCAAATGCTGCTGCTCACCAGGAGGAGTAGAGCCCTTTGATGGCTTGCTCCTGGTCGCTCCAGCGTGCCGGGTTCTCGTACTTGCAGGCCCGCCCGCCGCAGGCCATGGAGCACTGCATGTGGCCGGGGATGACGTGGCGCAGCCGCTCCCCCACCTTCGTGTATTTTGCCGTCGGACGCCTCGAACTTCCTAGAAAACAGGCAAGAAAACACAGATTCAGTAAGAAATTCATCTCCACCTTAAAAGTATCGGTTTGACCTTAAATCCATGAAGCTGCAAACAGCACAAATATATGGAATATATACGGAAGGCTCGTTTTTCAATACAGACTTGAAGAAAGGATTCTAAGGGAGAAAAAATGCATTGCTGCAGAGGTTGTTTTTTCTCACTGTAACTTGGGGATTTCTGATGAAGCGAGAGGTGTGTGATAACAACAACAACAAAGTCACGATCCTCTTCCACCTGAAATCAAGCATATATTAGCCATTTACTTGGTGTATGTGTGAATGTGTGCTTCTATTTTATCTGTCCTTTATAACTGAGCTGTTAGAGTGAAAAGCGTGTATTTATCCCCAAATAAGGAATCAGTGAGCAAAATATAAAATACAGGAAAAAAAAATAAACCCAGTATTTTATGCATATATACAAAATATAGTCAACAGAACAAAAGTATATTGATTAAACATCAATAAAATATCCAGAACTGCCAACAGCTTTAAGGAAAAGTACTTTACTTTTTTTATCAGGAAAAGTTGCATCCAGCTCCTCGGGGCTCAGCGATGATACCGCCACCATAACGCGGTGAGTCGACGACGAGAGCACCTCCACAGCCGAGCTCCGGCGCCTCTGCAGGATGCGGAGAAGCGGATCGGAGGAAGAATGTCTCCGACCCTGGAAAAAGTTGCTAAAAATGCTCACCGCCGAGCGCCGGCGGGGAGAGCCCTGCATGGCTGAGCAGCCCCGCGAGCGGCCGGGACGGGCGCCGCGGACGCGCTGCTGGCACGGCCAAGTTGCTCAGCGCGGAGTTGCGGCGAGCGCATCCTCCCGCGCAGCCCTCAGCGATGCTGTCGCCATAGAAACGCGCGGGGAAGGCGCTGCCACCAGCCGTCTCCCCTGTGTGGGACAAACTGTGCCCGCTGCTGGATGCGAATAGTTGCGTTTCAAGTAGATAATTTCGAAAATGGAGAGGGAACGGCCCGAGCGGTTTCCGTAAACAATGTGAGTATTTAGGCGGCCGTCAATAAGGTGCATTCAGAACTCGCGCAGACGCAAAATACGAGAGTCAAAAGAACAATCAAAATGTAGCTGGAGGCTCTGCTTCCTGAGAAATCTCTAAGTCAGAACATTATACTCCCCCACCTCTCGGTTTAACATTCCACAACCACCTCTCCTCCTCCACTTAGTTGCTCCAAAATGCATCATTAGCTCTATAATGATTGGGATTAGTGTGTTCCTGCTGCAAGGGTTCAGTACATGATGAATTGCAGACTGTTCGCTCTGGACCATTCATATCTTCCAACAAAACACAATTTGTTATTCAAAACAAAAGGCCTGGTTTTTTTTCAGGGCGCAGCTTTTTTATTAAGCAAAGCTGTTAGCCCTACAGACTGAGATAAAGCAGATTATGGGGAGGAGAAGATGTATCAGTTGAGTGCTTTAGGCTTTTGAAGGTAGATATTAGGTGGCAAATTGCCTCCCACTTTGCTCCCAGCGCGCTAAGGAGAATGAGCTGGCCAGAAAGCTTGCAATGCTCTCAAAAGCATAAAAATATCATGCAACTGTGTGGAGAACAGACTATAGCAATGCTCACAAAACTTTGTCATCCCACTGTCTGTGCATTAGACTGCATGTTAAAAAGAGAGAAACTTGGGATATTAAAAAGCCTCACCATGGGTTTGTTCAATAAGCAAATTAATCCCATTGCATTTTCCTATGGATACCATCGTCGGTCTGTGTCTGATGTTTCTTTTTGTACTACGAATACAGCAACTCTTACAGAGAAACTTGCACAAGAAAAAGCACTCTTCTGATAAGAATTCATCAGGCAGAAATCTACTGTTTCTTCTAGCTACTGAATAGGAACTGAGTGACTGAATTTTGAATCCTGCAGCCCAGGTCCTAAGGAGCCATGGGAAGGTTTGCTGTGGGTACCAGGCCTGAAACATCAGCAGTGATGTCATATGAGAAAATGTTAAAGCTGATTAAGTCTATTAGAGAGCTGTGTAGGGGAAAGGGACCTGAGGGTCCTGAGGACAGCAGGATGACCATGAGCCAGCACTGGGCCCTTGTGGCCAGGAAGCCAATGGTACCTGGGGTGGGTTAGAAGGGGGTGGTCAGTAGGTCAGAGAGGTTCTCCTGCCCCTCTGCTCTGCCCTGGAGAGACCACACCTGGAATATTGTGCCCAGTTGTGGCCCCTCAGTTCCAGCAGGACAGGGAACTGCTGGAGAGAGTCCAGCGCAGCCACCAAGATGCTGAAGGGAGTGGAGCATCTCCCGTGTGAGGAAAGGCTGAGGGAGCTGGGGCTCTGGAGCTGGACAAGAGGACACTGAGGGGGGACTCATTCCTGGGGATCAATATGGAAAGGGGGAGTGTCAGGAGGATGGAGCCAGGCTCTTCTGGGTGACAACCAGTGGCAGGACAAGGGGCAATGGGTGCAAACTGGAACACAGGAGGTTCCACTGAAAGAGGAGAAGAAACTTGTTCCCGGTGAGGGTGGCAGAGCCTGGCCCAGGCTGCCCAGGGAGGTTGTGGAGTCTCCTTCTGTGCAGACATTCCAACCCGCCTGGACACCTTCCTGTGTAACCTCATCTGGGTGTTCCTGCTCCATGGGGGGATTGACCTGGGTGAGCTTTCCAGGGCCCTTCAACCCCTGACATTCTGGGATTCTGTGATTCTCTCAGCTGTTGTCTCAAGACTCTGACTGTTCCAATTCAACAATAAAGCTGATATCAAGAGGTGAGGAAATATTTAAATGTGTATTTTAGGGGTTGGGTGGAAGAGAAAGGAAGGAGATGAAGAAGGCTATTTCAAGTGCTACCTACACCCAGCAAATATGAAAAATGTTTTCTAATGAATTACATTGCTTTCTTATATTTAATTATTTTCCCCTTTATTTTCCCATAAGCTCCTCTTCATTATATAACAAATTATAGTGGAGCCAGAAATGAGCAAAATAAAATGCTGCACACCATTATTTTCCTATTGAATCTAGCAAGATTTGCAAGTACTCAGCCAAAATAGTAAGAAAGAATTACATCCTATAAGGGTTTAAATACTGTATTAGAAAGGGGAGTTTGTTGAAAGCGTGTGTGTTCAGAGAGCTAGGCAGCTTCTGAACACCAAAATCGCATAGTTTCTTCAGCTAAAAGCACTGACAAAATGAAAATTACAGAAAATCTCAACATATTAATGCATTGTGCAGCTTGGTTTTGTTATAGACATTTTATAACTGGGGATAATATTTCTGGGGTTTTTAATTTCCTATGGAAAACATTTTTTCCCAGATTTTCTCTAAGCACTTTTTATGAATGGTGTATCAGAGAAAAATTATTACCTGAACTCATATTTGCAAGATACAGACTGCTCTCCAGCAACGAAGAATACGGCAGTTCATTCTGCAGCAAAACTCCTGCAGCCATTGCAGTACCTGTTGGAACAGTAATATGTTCATTGAAAAGCTACAACAGAAGCTCAAAAATGCAAAATAAAGCTGAATACCTGGCTATAGAGTTGTCAAAGGCTTGAGATTTGGGCAGTTGGACATGGACTGTACTTTCTTTTTGCTGTGCAGTCATCTTAAAATTCAGCAGCTTCACTGCTTGTTCTAGCAATTTAAAAGCTTAGTCGATTGTGTGTTTCTGGCTCTAGAGTTCGGCTGATAATGTACTTCATAACTATGTGTTTTATATGGGCAGGAATCACTCAACTAAAAGCATTTCATGTACTGCTGTCTTGATCCAGTCCTTAAAAGTATAAACGTACAACATCTCGAACCCAAATCTTGAAAGAGGCAGTTGCAGCAAAGCTAATAATATCATGACAGCACAATTTCCAGATCATGCCATTTATAATTTCAGTTGATACTTGCCAAACAGACTGTCCACAAGTTACACACTTTCTCTGCTCTCTTCCCTCCATTCTTTGCTTTTAGCCTGTTGGTAAGTTTGAAGTCGTGTATACGAAGATTGTCCTCTAGCAAGAAAACTGAACACAAGAGTCTGTCTATGCAGAAAAAAGGTTCTTCTCATGCTTTACTACAATTTCCGATACAAGGTAAGTCCTGTTCTGAAGACCTAAAAAGCTAAAGGAAAGCTGTGAATGTGAACCTATTCATCAGTCCCTGTGATATTTAAATAAACCATTTACAAGGATCTTGAGTGGAAATTCTTACCTGGCATATCACTCTGTTTTTCTTATCTATACAGGAAAATAGTTGCAAGTATAAGAAAAGAGCTTTTTTTTCCACCAAACTAAATATGTCTCTGCTGCACGTGTAACTGCTGAAACTTTTCTAAACAGACAAACCTTAGGTCCCAAATTCTGCAAAGCCAGTATCAGGATTCAGCAGCATAAATAGTGTTTGAAAAGACAGATGTGCTAAAAAAAAACCCACACAAAAATAGGCATGGTAAGCATGAGGTGGTATAACCGTCCTGTGCTGGGTTGAAGTGTGGTGTTCACTGCTTGCTGTTCATCGTCCACCTTTATAATTATGCATAATTGTTTTTAAAATAGGTATTTAAATAGGCTCAAATAGAATTTCATCCATTCAGATATTACATTATCTACCACATACTCGCTTAAATTGAGATTATTCTTCCGACAACGCTAGTGGAGTTTATTCTGCATCAGAGCTGCCTAGTGCAGCTCTGGCCTTTTCAAGGTGCTTTAAGGTGGGAACAATGTAGTGGGAATAATGTAATTATAGTAACAAGAATATTAATTAAAATGCATCTTAATAATGATTAAAGGGTATTTGGAGCGTTTTCTACTCAACTACTTGACCATCTGACTCTGCAGATTTAAAAGTCAATTCCTTAATAAATAGACAGGAATACTTGTATAACATTGCAAGCTCCAAAATGTCTATTTTTTTTTCCATTGGACTTTGAAATCAGTAAGGGAAATAACTTTATTTCATCCCCAGGAATTCTTTTTAGAGTTAATAGAGTTGAATTAACAAAAAATGTTGGTTTCTATTTCTCAGAAAGTTATCCCAAAAACATCTGAATAATTTGCCCACATAACATACAAACACTTGAAAAAAACATCTCATAATAGGGGCAGCAGAACCATCACCACTAGGGCTACTGAGCTTTCCTATTTCCTTGTAGTCAAGTGTTAGAAAAAATGAAATTATATATATATATATATATATATATTTTTTTTTAACCAGAATTCAAGCTGACAGGGATTCTTAACTACAAAGGGAAGAGATAGATGTTAATGCAGAAAATAATATACCTACAGTATCACAAAACACTAAAATACTGGCAACATTGTTTTGAATGGCAGAGGTGGACAATGTGTTTATTTGCTGTGTAACAAATTAGACCTCTCTTAATTTGATTTCGGAAGACACACCAAATCCATATTTCCTGTTCTGCGTAACCAGGCATTTCCAACTGACTTCAACATTTTGTCTGTGTAGCTTTCAGTTTGCTGCATTCACTTCTGACAGGTGTTTTAAATTCCAATGTGAGCAATTCCCTTATATTTATTTCCAAAAAAAGAGGTGAGATGGTGGAAATAAATAACTTTACAGTATTACACTGCCTCAAACAGCTGTAAAATGATGTAATTTGGGTTCAGGCAGCACTATTTCAGTGTTGATGTTACTAGAGAGGGGCACTCCATTCCTGCATAGATAAAAAGTGTTTAAAGCATATATAGTGCTTGGGTAAGAGAAACAACTCTCTCCTGATTCTTCTTTGTACCATATATTCTTAGTTTTTAAAAGGTCCTCTTCAGCATTTTGTTCATTACATGAACACTTGAGGGAAAAACCAAGCCTGGCGAGTTATCTCGGGTCACGTTCCTCAGCAGCTGTTGGAATCAGGTGCCCTGTGGGAACCGTGACCCTGCTTAACCAGATCCGCTCCCGTATCTGGGGCTGCATTTCTATTGCCATGACAGCAAAGACGCTGGTCTTCTAATCCCCGTTGCCCAACTGCAGAAGTGAAACAGTGTCTCAGGTGATGCTCCATCTCCTGTTCTATCACAGGAAGCAACGTCGCTAAGCGTGGGCAAACAACGCAGCTAATGGAACCACAATGCAGTGAAAATAATGCCCCCGATGCTGGCGGGCAGGAGGAAATGGCAGCAGCACATCGCCCAAGGAAACAAGGCTCTCTCGAAATCATGATGCACCATGTCAAGCACTAAGGGCGATACTTCAGGAGGTCCCCTCCAGGTATGGATGTTGTACTTGTTTTGATGTCTGCATGTATTTTTGAGGCGGGGGTGGGGGGGGATCCACTTTTGAGCATACCGATTCCTAACAGAAAGGATATAGCATTTTTTGTTGCCTGTTGCTTGCACCATTCATTCACTTCTTGTATTTGGTAACATGAGAGCAGCCAGGGAACTGCTGGAGAGAGTCCAGCGCAGCCACCAAGATGCTGCAGGGAGTGGAGCATCTCCCGTGTGAGGAAAGGCTGAGGGAGCTGGGGCTCTGGAGCTGGACAAGAGGAGACTGAGGGGGGACTCATTCCTGGGGATCAAGATGGAAAGGGGGAGTGTCAGGAGGATGGAGCCAGGCTCTTCTGGGTGACAACCAGTGACAGGACAAGGGGCAATGGGTGCAAACTGGAACACAGGAGGTTCCACTGAAAGATGAGAAGAAACTTGTTCCCGGTGAGGGTGGCAGAGCCTGGCCCAGGCTGCCCAGGGGGGTTGTGGAGTCTCCTTCTGTGCAGACATTCCAACCCGCCTGGACACCTTCCTGTGTAACCTCATCTGGGTGTTCCTGCTCCATGGGGGGATTGCACTGGATGAGCTTTCCAGGGCCCTTCAACCCCTGACACTCTGGGATTCTGTGATCCAAGAATTTTTCAAGGGCTGTCTGACACACACAGGCAACCTCTGCAAAGCGCTTCCAACCCCTGACATTCTGGGATTCACACATGCAGAGAGGTGGTTTTCTTGCAGAGGAACGGCATGGGCACGCTGCGCTGGCAGGTGAGATCTGCTTCCACTTTCAGGAGTCAAGCAGCCTCTTGTCCACCTCCATTTCCTCCAGAATAAAAGCACTTCTCTTTGTGACAGGGTGAGCAGCAAAGTGCCACTCAGCATGTGGGACAACTGGGAGACCAGGGACCCATGAGGAAAGAGGTTCTGTAACTATTAATAACTGCTGGGCAGGCTGACTAAGAGCATCCTGGCCCCTGTCTTAGTGGTTCACAGGCATGGGCTGCAGCGTGGACGCAGCAAACGAGCCGTGGGGTTACAAAATTAGTGTCACTCTGCCTCATGACAAGGAAGATTCCTTTCTAGTCCTTCAGGATCTGGAAATCAGTGGCTTCCAGTCACTGGGCTGAATTTTTGCTCCAGAATGAAATGCGAGAAAGGAGCAATGTCTAATGTTTTAGCAGCCAGAAAACAATTATAGAGCCAAAAAGTGATGAGACAAGAAGATGGTGGTCTCACTCTACCTTAGCAATTAAGATGGTTATTTAATAGATGCAATTACTATCTTTTTGCTGCAGGACATGTTTTCAAAACAGAGAGAAGAGCTTGTTTTCCAGACTGGAATGATTCCAGCTGGGGCAGTTGAGCTGCTGGCATGAACACTAATCCCTTTGTAAAGCTCCCACTGCATTTCTGTGCAACAATCTATGAGCAGCAAGGTCCCACCTCTCCAATTCATGTGGATTTGCTAACTGAGAATACAACAGCAGACAATGCATTTCGAAAGATTTTGTTCGCATATTAACATATTAACATGAAAAAATCTTCGATAAGCTTTCAATCGTAAAATATCAGTGCATAGAAAAGCTATTTTAAACTTCAAATATATTCATACAACAGGCAGGTGCTGATGCTTATGCCTGTCGCATAAAATGAGGAAGGTTGTTTTCACTATTTTCTTGTCTTCTAAAGCGAGTTGTTTGTTCCCTGTTGCAAACATGTAAGTCGATACCCAGCAGCCAAATTTTTAAAGGAAGCCGTTGGAGCACAGACACAGGTAAGGGCTGTGTTAGCTCAGTACCGAAGCACTCAGGTAACACCGCTAAAATTCCCTCCGTGGCCTGATTCTACAGGTACTTATCTTCCTGAGCAGCTTTGCGTTTGTGAGCCATCCCAAGAAGTCAACAGGGCACTGGGCTAAACAGAAGATCTTACAGGACAAAGTATCATTGCCAAAATGCAAAGTTCGGCAAACTGCGCTAATTAAGATGTTTTAGATTTATTATAACTAAAGACAACTTAGATAACTAAGACCAAGCCAAAAGATGATAGTGTAAGGAGGACTGTTTCTATTTAATGAAGTGGCTAAGAGCTACTACTTGGTCCCTAAATTGAGGCTTTAAATCTGATGTTTTAATATTGGCAGATCATGAGACTTTTTAATAGAAAAATCTTCTAAATTTGCTGAGACACAATTAGTCACTTCTCCAGGAAGCACTGGTAAATGAAACCATGTTTTAAATTACAACAGACTATCTAAATTTAACAGGGTCAGAAATAACTAAGCACTTACTGCTAAAATTTTGTAAAACTTGTAGCTGATTTTTGTTAAACTTACTATGAATGAAACAAAATGCAAAGTTTATTGTTCTAAGGTACAGATTAGTAGAACAAGTTCACTGATAGTAGATATTTCACAAATACTTGAGCTACAATTAACCAAAGGCTTGAAGGCGGTTTTAGCGTTGAGCGCACGTTTCGGCAGGCACACACATCAATTCCCTAGGCTTATTTCAAATGGGAAATGTTCACTACCTATGAGCAAACACCAAAAAAACAAAACACATTGATACAGGACAAAGAGAAGACTTTACACACCAGAACAATAGTACAGCTATTGTAAAACTACACTGGGACCACAAGCAGAACTGATTTCTTATTTCTATATGAATTCTTTCCCCTTTGGGAAAAAAGTCCTCACCATCCGTTTTACTAAAAGCTGAATGTCATTTAATCATTAAGTGTTATATTTACAAAGGACTGTAACTACTTTCACGTACAAAAGAGACAAAAGAATATAATTCATTAGATGATTATGTAGGTGTCGTTCTGGTGATTCACTATTTGCTACTCATATTTTTTTTACAGAAAGAGCAAGAAACTGCAAGCTAAACTGATGGACAGGTCTATAAATTGACTGGATTCATGTTATTTAAGTCACATCAGCCTTCTGTGATAGTGTTAATGCAATAGTTATCAAAAGTTATTTTAAACTATCTAGAACAGGCTGGAAGCCAGTAATTACTATTGATAATTGTAAAGGAGATGGTGTAAAATGAATATATTAACTGTTCTACAAACAAGGCTGGTGACTCAGATACTCTTGATCATGAATATCATGTTTACTAAGAGACTATCAGACTTGTAAGGCTGACTACATACAGAAGAATGAACATCGTCACTAATGCATTTTAACAGCATTCAGAAGCGGAAAAGTTTTAAAAATTAACCCCGCAAATTAGAGGAATTATTTTTAAATCTCAAATAGTCAGAGCATAATAAATGCACATGAGTTTTCATAGAGTTTCAAATAATTTCAACTGAACACCTTACCTGTTACCCTGCAAAAAGAATGTGTGATGGCTGACCCCTTCATTGTTGCAGTACCAACCACAAGAAATACGTTGTCGGCAATTCACATTTTACAGTAGCGAGGCTGAATGATGCTGCCACGGTATTTCCTGAAGTTAATTGGATTCGGAATGGTAATCTGGGAGGAGCCAGCAACTATCTTTTCTTATCCTAAGGCTGTACGAGGAGTGCCCTACGGACCACGCAGATTATCATCCTGTAAACTGCTTCTGTATCTGCCCCGATTTTAAAGGGATTGAGGCAAACAGGCCACACCAACCCCAAGTTTTAATAACTGAATCTTCCATCTCTTTTTCTTTTCTGCTCACCTCATTTTCCTTTTATCAACAACAAGTAAATATCTATATCACAGAATCCCAGAACGTCAGGGGTTGGAAGGGCCCTGGAAAGCTCATCCAGTGCAATCCCCCCATGGAGCAGGAACACCCAGATGAGGTTACACAGGAAGGTGTCCAGGCGGGTTGGAATGTCTGCACAGAAGGAGACTCCACAACCCCCCTGGGCAGCCTGGGCCAGGCTCTGCCACCCTCACTGGGAACAAGTTTCTTCTCATCTGTCAGTGAAACCTCCTGTGTTCCAGTTTGCACCCATTGCCCCTTGTCCTGTCACTGGTTGTCACCAGAAGAGCCTGGCTCCATCCTCCTGACACTCCCCCTTTCCATATTGATCCCCAGGAATGAGTCCCCCCTCAGTGTCCTCTTGTCCAGCTCCAGAGCCCCAGCTCCCTCAGCCTTTCCTCACACGGGAGATGCTCCACTCCCTGCAGCATCTTGGTGGCTGCGCTGGACCCTCTCCAGCAGTTCCCTGTCCTGCTGGAACTGAGGGGCCACAACTGGACACAAGATTCCAGGTGTGGTCTCCCCAGGGCAGAGCAGAGGGGCAGGAGAACCTCTCTGACCTACTGACCACCCCCTTCTAACCCACCCCAGGTACCATTGGCCTTCCTGGCCACAAGGGCCCAGTGCTGGCTCATCGTCATCGTGCTGTCCCCAGGACCTCCAGGTCCCTTTCCCCTACACTGTTCTCTAATAGGTCATTCCCCAACTTACACTGGAACCTGGGGTTGTTCCTACCCAGATACAAGACTCTACACTTGCCCTTGTTATATTTCATTAAATGTATTTCATTATAAATATATTTCATTATATGTATGCGTCTGCATGCATCCAAGAACTAAGCACACGGCTAAGAAGATTGTGAAGTTACATTAATAACAGCTAAACTGATCCATTCATGTTGAAATGTCATGAAAAGATCCTCAATGAACGTTTCACTGTTATCTGTGGTTACAACCTGAACAAAATTTATTATTTCCCACCTAATAAAGACCAGAATGTCACTATTTACGTTGAGTATACATTAACTGCATTAAAAGTATCTCAAAAATGTAACAAAAGTTCATCTGAATGTAAAGGATGCAAAGATTTTGTTGATTTGACTAAATACTAGCTAAAATTAAGTAATTAAACAAGCTAAATGAAATAGGATGCAATATCAATGTCAACCACTAAATATCAAAAAAAAGAAGTTTTCATCTATTTCCATTGCATGTCTTATGAAAAATCATAGTATTAATTAAGTGCTGCTCACTACTCATCATTAAAAATGCCTCACAATTATTTAGAAACAAAATATTTGTGTAAGCTTCTGTGGACAGGATGTGTGTATTACTTAACCAAGCAAGGACAGCAACCCAAGGCTGATGCCAACAACCTTATTAATTCCAAACCCATCATCTTAATTTTTGCTAATAGAGATGGAGCATACAATACAACTACATGGTTTTGTTAATTTTCAGAAATATTTCTGCAGTCATATTTCACTGGTTTTTGCTGTATACAGCTCATAAAAATCAGAAGGAAGAATACGACTACTATAGAAAACTAATTTACTGAGCACAGAGACAAATTACCAAGGTAGTCCTTAAAATTACACGTCTAGTTTCTTACTAATCTTGCGAAGATAAAAAACCTCACATGCATGAATTAAACTGCACCCAGTCATTTTAGTATAGAGGACACATCATTTAGGGATGTTTGTGCAAAACATCCTTAAATAAAAATGGGGCTTCAAAAGATTTGTACTCAATTTTGGAAAACACACTAAGGTACCTTAGTACTTAAAAACCTGAGCAGATTGTGGAGCCTAAAATACTAAAATACTACGTTGGACATTCTTGGGTTTGTCACATAGTCATTATAGAAGTGGCTCTAGAAACTAGAGTGTAAGAATGATAAATAAATGGACACATTTTTTCAAGTGTCAGCACACAAAAAATGGTTCAACAAATGGAGCATCTGGTAAAATGTTTTGTAGGAGGAACTGGAGGAAGTCAGCATTTTTTTTTAGTTGACTAAAGAACAAAGAGCAGCTTTGGATAATTAAGAAATATTAATTAAATTCTTAATGTTAGCATACTTATTCAGGGGAAAGTTCTAAATGCTCGTATTTGAGCAGCTGCCACTGACATACTTCAGTCTTTATTGTCATATGGATAATATAATAACACTATTTGCCTATTTGATTCTGGAAGGGGGGTAATTCGTGGGTGGTTTGGATTCTCGGTGCAACAGCGTGTTGCTTTGCTCTATCAATTCGTAGCTGTTAGAGGTTTGCTGGGTTGCTCCTCATATCTGTTCCTATGTTTGTACCCACTGGTATTAACAGCAGTTTATTCAGCTGAAGAACTGTTTTATTCTAGTGATCTGCAAAGTTCAGCTAGTTCCAGGAATCGGTGCCAAACATGTTTGTTGGAACAGGCTGTGTCATCATATTTTGTCAAGAGAAGGCTTTGTGTGAATGGAGGATGGTTTTTTGGGGGAGTGAACCATTAGGTTGAAATAATTTGCCATTTCCAAGGAAAGAATACAAAGAGTAGGTGGGATGCTAGTGACTAAACTAATAATCTTTATCTCTCTAGGCTTGGCATTTTCCTCCTAACACAAAATGAAGAATCCCAAATCCTTTGGAAAATTCTGTTGAACTATGCCATTTAAAGACACTAACAAGCTTTTTAGGTAAGTAGAACAGGATCACTCGGCTCCTGGCAGCTTATTTCTCCTGCGCTGCACGGGATGCCTCACAGCGACTTTACACAGACTTAGCAAATCCACCTGTCCTGTGACCTCAGCTACTAGTTTAGGCAGAAAGAAAACTGGCCATATTGTCTCATAATGACCTGGATGCAATTAAAATCTTTGACTGTTGCTTAGACTGTATTGTTCACATTGATACACAGACAAAATCAAAACATCAAATTATCCTAAAACTTAAAGTTGACTAAAAGCTAATTTACTTTAAGGTTCATTTTAGGTTAGTACAAACCATATATTTAGATTCCTAGCTCGCTTTGGACATTTCCAGCTTCACCTTTCGCTTTTTGCTCTTCTAGTTTGGATAATGAAAATCAAAGGATGTTGCCTTATTTTCAGCTTGTGTAGAAACACTGCAGAGGATGCTTAAGTTCTGTGCAATTTTAAAACTGTATGAAATGTTATTAAATACTTTTTTCTAAGTTTTGCTTTCAGATTTGTGTATATCTCTCTATATATTTCTGTTCCTTAAGCACAATGCATCCCACTGCGCATCAATCAGGAAAGCAGGGTCAAAGCCTATCTTTGGTAGACCTTGACTACACAAGCAGTGTTATAGTTTTAAGATAAATATACATGTTTAAATAAATAATACATGTTTAAATGCTTTATGAGAACCCAGAGCAGCAGCTCACCTGTGATCCCTGTCCTCCATCATCTGTCTGAGAGCTCCTCTTTCTCTGTTTGTTGCACTGCTAGTTAAAATTGCCAATAATGGACAAAATGGAAAGGTAGTGAAATGTTAGACAGAGGCGGCATAGTAATAAAAATATTTCAATTCAAAAGACAGTTCTCAAACTGAATAATTGTATCAAGTATTAATGACTGGCCATTCAATGGACTTGCAATGCAAAAGGTGACGACGAGCCAAGGAAAATAGTCTAGAACCTCTCTAAAATGAAAGAAAAATCACGAGTTAAACTAGATACACATATAAAAAAGGAAGGAGAGGTGGCACAGAGCCATAGCAATCTTGCTCTGATTTGTGAGCGAGCTCGTTTTCTAAATATATGATTATGGCAGCATCCGTGTGGCTGCAAAGCCCTTGTCCAGTAACCATCTACTATTCTTGGTAGCTCAGTCTTTGAAATAGCTGGCAAACGTCACGTTGTTGAAAAACAGAGAAATTAGGAAGAAATCCTTCTTTCATAAATTTTACAACTCCCGCAGAGCTACCATATATTAAGCCAGTTTGTGGTGACTGTTGCAAAAGCACCACTTAATGTACACAGAATTTCTAAGAAACGTGGGACCCGCCGTGGGTGTGCGGAACAGTAGTTGACTTTATGCACAATTAAACTTAACTGTTCTAAAGTGGCAGACTAGGTAAAGAGGGAATGTTAAGAAAATTAGGTAGACCTAAAGTAGTCGGTCTTTTTAGGCATTTTATCATTTGTTTTTTGCTAAGGAACAAAATGGTCAAGCTCTGTAACACAGGGAATTGTTTGAGTGAAGAGCCAAAGGGGTCAAAGGAATTTAATATAGGTGGCCAGAGAGCAAGAGCTGCAGATGGCTGTAACTCCATCACGTTCCTGTGATAGGATTAACTCCAGGAAATACTCCAGAGTGGAGAGAAAAATGAGGAAATAAGTGTATTTTTACATGTTTTTCTAATTTACAACATAAACTAGCTACCCAAAATCATCCTTCCTCGGACAGATGGAAATTCAGCGACCTGTTTCAAACTAGGCACGTGGTCCTTAACTATACGTGGCTGCAACAGGAAAGGACTGAGTTTGTTTTGAAATATACTTGTTTTAAGGGGTTACAGGTATTAATTACCCCATACATGTGAACTGGCTGAGCAAGAGCCGCTCTGGGCAGCTTCTGCAGCACAGCAGGAAAATATCCAGAGAAGTGGGAATATATAGCCAGAAACTGGGAATATATTTGCCAGCTAGTACTAAAAGATACAATCAATCTCATACTTTATCTGAGCACTTGCGGTCCATATTTTTTGTATATTATTTGTAGCACATTCCTTCCCCGCGGCCAGCTTCATCCAGGTCAGATTTCAGCACTTCTACTCATGACTCCTCTCATTTGTGATTTTACCACTATTATTAAAAAATACTCATAATGGTATCATAGGTTTTACAATTAAGTAAAGCATTTACTCAAACACATGGAAGAAACACTATCCAGATCAGCTCATGCTGCCACCCAATCACTCACACAATGAGAGAGGATTACACCGCTAATTATATCTCCGTGATGATATTCTCACAGTACGTGGCCCTGAAGACCATTTCCCTAGCCTATTTAGTCTTTCTTGTATTACACATAAACTATTGATTAAAAAAAAAGATACAGAGAAATGCTTTCAAGCAATACATAATTGTAGATGCTGAAATTTATTTTGTACGTATTATTTCGGGATTAATTACTCTACAGTTTTACTAATAGAGGCATAGACCAACTGAAAACATGGCTCTGAGAAAAGCAAAGCAAGGGAGCTATGCAAAAGCACTTAAATCCAGATTACTAATATATCAGCTAAGCCCTTCTTTTTCTTAATGTAGTGACGAGTGCAGTTACACCTACACTGAAAAATTACTGTCCTGCGTTTGGATTGAAGAATATTGCGTGTGCACGCCTGTCTTCTGGACTCCCAAGGGGGCTGCCTGAGCACCTGAGGGTGATGAAGCGCTGATGAAGGCCGGGTGTGACTGCTAAGAACGGAACCCTGCTGCAGGGGGGCCTGTTTCCACGGCGGGTATCGGGGCCCGGGCTCCCCGCCCTCGTTCCCTGGCAGACCCAGGCCTTGCTGCGGGTTAAATCCCGCAGGATTACTGAGCAAAGCCCGATTACCCGCCCCCTGCCCGGGGATCCACAGCTGCGGTCGGTCCCCCCGCGGGGTGTGTGTGGGTGTCCGGCTCCTAACAGGGGCCTCTGCTCGGGGTGGCCCCGCGGGAGAACTTGCTCACTGGCTAAAGGCAACTGTTTTGTCTTCCTGCCCCGTGCCGAGCGCAGCGCAGCCGCTCACCTCAGCCGGGGGGGCCAGGGCAGCGCCCGAGCCGCCGGGCGGGCAGCGGGGCGGGAGGAAATGGCCGCGGCCTCCGCCGTCGGGCGTGCCGCGCTGCCATGGCGACGGGGGCGGGCCCCGGGGGACGGCGGGAGCGGGGCGAGCCCGCCGGGCCGGGAGAGAAGGGGCTGAGCGGGACGGTGTCCCTGCCGGCGGGGCCGCGGGGGCGCGGGGAGGGCGCCGGACCCACCTGGCTCCCGCCGCGTCCGGCCGCCGCTCCGCCGCCGGCGTGGGGAGAGGCGGTGCCGGCGGACAGCGCATGCGCGGCTGCGGGGGGAGCGGGCCGAGGGGCCGAGGGGCGGTGCGGCCGGGGCTTCCCCGCCAGGCCGGGCCGCGGTCTGTGCTGCGCTCCCGTGAGTGCGCGTCCCTCCGTCTCACCTGGAGCATTCGCTGTGTGCAGGGCTGGGACACAGGAGAAAAGGAGATAAAGCTGCTGCAGAGTGTCCAGAGGAGGCCATGAAGTTGGTGAAGGTTTGGAGTGAAGCCGTGTGAGGAGCGGCTGCAGTCCCTGGGTCTGTTCAGCTGGAGCAGAGCAGACTGAGGGCAGAGCTCATGGGCTGCAGGTTCCTCAGCAGGAGCAGGAGGGGCAGGGTGAGCTCTGCTCTGTGACAGTGACAGAGCCCAGGGAACGGCAGGAACATGTGCCAGGGAGGGGCAGCTGGACATGAGGAAAAGGTTCTTCACCCAGAGGTGCTGGACACTGAACAGGCTCCCCAGGGAGGTGTCACGGCCCAACCTGACAGTGTTCACAAGAGACTGGACAACGTCCTCAGACACACGGGGTGACCTGTGGGGTGACCTGTGCAGGACAGGAGTTGGACTCCATGATCCTGGTGGGTCCTTCCAACTCAGGACATTCTATCATTCTATGATTCCCTTCTTATATCCCTATTTTTTTTGTCTCTCCTTCTGTGAGTAGTATAACAACATAAGGCCTACAACCCCACGTGTGCCACAAAACTCTCATGTTAATCCTTTTGCTGTTAAGCTGTTCACCGATTAGGCTTAAATAATATAAATCTTTCTGCCACCAAATCATCTGCTAATTGGGCCGAGCTGTGAAATAAAAGGTGGTGTTTTTCCTGTTTACTGACCTTCAGTATTGTATATACTGTTCTCTGTATATACTGGGTCCCTTCCAACTCAGGACATTCTATGATTGTAGGAGAAATGGCTGGTACCCCTCTTATCACAGTGTGCCGCGTCCTGGGCGCTGCAGCGGGACCACGCAGAATCAAAGGTGACCCTATGTTCATTTTCTTCCCAATCAGAGATGCGCGAGGGGCTGATGTCCCCTCAGCCGCCTCTGCCAGGGCCGGGAGCCGGGGCTCCGGCCTCTCGGAGCTGCTGTGTGCTCAGAAATACAGCGAACAGCAGTGATTAAATTCACTGACACAGCATTGTGAATCCTTCTTAGTGGTTCAGGTTTGGGGTGTCACTGAAAATTTTCAAATCTTGGTACCTTTTGGGTAAATCGTGCCCTACAACTGCTCCGTTGGTTCCGTTGTGTCTCACTCATTGAGGGGTTTAGCATTGGTGACGATTCTATACCAAACAGACATCAGTTTGAGAGACTTAGTTAAAGCTTTTTTCAGCATCTTTAACAGGTGTAGAAAGTACTTGGGTCCTGTACACAGAGTAGAATAGGTTCGTAATGGCTTATTTTAATACTAGAGTTGAATACACAGTTCCTGATTAAAGGAGTAATAAGAGCTGTAAACCTTTGGGGTGCATTAGTGTGCTTAGCTGAAACATCTGTCTGCCGGGTGGGAAGGATGTTTTTGGAGTGAGTGTCCTCATAACACACGTGTGAAGTTAAGTTCTGGTTTTCAAGATACTTGCAGATTTTTGACATTATAATGTGTCTCTCTCATTAGCCACGTTAGTATGTTAGAACATCGAATTAGTGTCTCTAGTACATCATATAAATTACATAAATAATAGCAGCGATTGTGTGGGTTTAACTTATGTTTTTTAAAGATAAAAACATTCTGGAACTTAGTGGAAATGCTGAGGATATCTCCTCTTCTCTTCCCTTCTCTTCCCTCTGTCTCTTCCTTTTCTTTCTCCTAAGCTGAAGGAGCTGTCAGCATAGGAGATGCAGGGCTTGCTTCTTAAAACATGTCAGTCCTTTTAATACTGAAGTGTCTTAAACATGTCATGTTTTTTGACAGCATTAGCATACTGCATTTCCTGCAGTAACTGTGATTTCTAAACAAGCAAGAAAATCTCTGTGTGACTCTTAACCTCTGTCTCCCTCTAAAAGACTTGAATGTGGTTTCCCTTACCATGTCTACCTGTCAGAAACTGTTGCTAAAGTTTACAAGTTTCATTTTTAAAATTAACTGCAGGACTCATATTGAGTGCTCAATCCTACTGCGTGTGATTGTGCTTTTGCCATCAGTTATAATTCTTGTGTGTTTAGGCTTTTGCTGGCTCAGAGCTGGAATGCCAAGCACGCCATGTGATATCTTTTCCCAAAATTTGTGTTTATCATCGCATAATTACCTGAATAAACAAACTCCCTGCATACATCAGAAAGAATTTATAAAATTCATAGAAGAAAGCATAAAGTTTGTCTTGTTGTAAAGATACAACCGCAGAGGTGTACCATGCTTTTTGAAAAGAAGCACTGGCTTTGCTCTTTTATGTCTGAAATAAGGAAAAAGCTCAGGTGTTCACCACGCCGTGTCCTTGATCCGGCTCGTGGGGATATTCCGACTGGACACAAGAGGGAAACTTCTCATGATGAGAACAATCAGCCATTGCACTAATCTCCCCAGGGAAGGGGTGGATTCCCAACATTGGACACGTTTGAGATTCAGCTGGACAGGAGGCCGGGCCTTGTCTAAGCCGGGCTTTTGCCAAGAAAGCTTGGACCAGGTGATCCTTGTGGTCCCTTCCAACCCACTATTCTATAATTCTATGATAAGGGGTTTTTGGTTCAGAGGGTGAACCAGAACTGGCAGGAAACTCACCGAGGTTGAACTTGAGATACAGGCTCCCAGATACAGCCAGGAAAACATTTTTGCTTAGGGCAACTCAATAGGGTATAAGGAGGGAAACAGGGAAAGGAAACTTTTTTTTCCCCCCGGAAGTTTGATTTTGAGCTTGATGATAATCCCAGGAACATAGTAGATTTGCTAATACCCTAGGGCCAAGTTCAAACCTGATGCAAATGGAATAACTGAAGCTCAACCTGCCTACCCCAGGCCTGAGTTTTGCTGTGTAGATCTTACAAATCTCACCTGACTGGAACTTATTTCAGATCAGCACATGCCACCTGGTGGCAAATTCACATGATGCAGCCCTTCTTCTTCCAGCTCTGTAAAACGCTTTATTCTTTATTAAGGTTTAGGCCTCTTTCGATATTCCTTGGATTGCTCGGGATGCAAGGCGGGTTTCCTCTCCAAAGTTCCTGCGCCCCATCTTGGCAGCTCCTGCGTAGTCTGGAAATCCCACCTGTTCAGGCTGGTGGTGTTTTGCACCGGGATGTTAGGCCTGTGTGAAGTGTGCTTTTCAGCAAGGTGTTCTGAGCGCTTTCCGATTCAATGCTAGCAGCCAGCTGAAGAATAACTTTATGGGATTAATCTGTGAAGTAAGGTATTGTAAAGAATATGGAACTTTTACCTCTAACCTGTTAACCTTCATTTCTGCATCCAAATTGTTTGTGGCTGCACGAGCGCTGGGTTAAAACACTTTATTCCTCTTTTCTGCCATTCTGCTTGCTCGCTGGGGTTAGCAGTGTTCTTCTCCAGCACAAACACAGCCTTTGCAAAGATGATTTCGGCTTTCCCTATGAGCGTCTCGTTTGCACTGTTCACGCAGGCACATCACGCGTTGTACAATATCTGTCTTGTTTGCGACCAGCCAGTGTGATGGGAAGGGAACAAAAGGCTACGAGGGATGATCAGCAGATGCTGTGAAACAATGCCAATGAAAAATATGTAAGCAGTTTTCATTAAAGGAGAGAGAGGAGAGCTAATCATCACCCCCCATTTTACAACAGCACCTGTAAAACAATGGAGAAAGGTCTGAGTGTCTTGGGTTTTGAGTGGCTGTACTTTAAAATAATGATTAAGACATTTTATAACCAAAGCCTACAACTTTGTCTATGGTGAATTCTTTCCCAGATCAGGGAATACGGGGCTTGGAGACCCTCTTCTCCTTCTGCGTGTGGTGTGTGTTCTCCTTCCAGAAAGGTGTTAAAGATGGTAACCTGCTGCATTTATTTCAGTAGTCTGCTTTCGTCATTCATCTGTGTGTAACAATTTTAGTTTCTAAAACAAATGCTTCCATATTTTTCATTTTATAAAGCCTGTAATGTTTGAAGTTACGTGCAGCTCTATAGCTGTGAATTAATATGAGCCACAATGGAGGAAAATAAATTTTAATAGGATAGTATAGCAGCTGGAAGTTTGCAGGCAGCTAATTTATACCACGCACCCTTACCAGTCTGCCTTGAGCTTCAGTAAGAAATAAGTGAGATGTAGTTCATTCTGGCCATAATTCTAGAGGTAATTTTTTGGATGGTTAAAGCTTATCAGTCTACAGCTTTTTTTTTTTAATTCCCACATCATAATTTTTCAATTGAAGGGGATTTTCAGTGACTTCTGCATTAAGTTGAGTTTGTTTTTAAGACCTAGAAGTAATAAGTGCCAGATCTCCTGTGATGCTCGATAAAAATTCAGATTCATATCTGTCCAAAATTTGGTCCGTTTCTTCAAATCAATGACTGCTAAGGCCCACTGCGTGCATTACAGCAGCTAATTTGCTGCCAGAATGGGTATTATCTGTGTCTCAGATTAGAAACAGTTATTAACTAAATAATAGTTCTCTTTCCATCAAATGAGAACACGCTGGCACAATGGAGTGGCTGCTTCCTGAGGGAGATGCTGGAAGAGGGGGGATCGAAGCACTGAGTTTGGGTTTCTGGTTGGTTTTTCTTTGATTGGGAAAGAAAGAACAAGGATGAGGAGGTATGGATTACTTTTTAACAAAACATCTGGAGTGGCGAAGGAGCAGAGTCGGGCGCTGGGTCAGTGTGAACCTTTGGTTGCCCAAACAGACCAACCTGCCAGCGGATTGCTGCAGGAAGAAGGCACAAAACGCAGATCAAGAAAACTGAGCTGCAGAAGCGAAGTCTTGTGGTTTCTGACCATTAAGTCACTGACCAAAACCCAAAGAACCCTTGGGATGAGTTAGACTTTGGCAAAAATAACGTATTGGTGCTCGTGCAGCTGGGTGTCCAGCGGGAAGGGGCAGCTCTTGGTGGTGTGGAAATATTGCTGAGAGCTGTATCGCTAACAGAGCAGCGGCCGCGGTCCAGCTGCAGCTGCCTGGTGATTTGCATGGTGTGTTTAACTAGGATTTCCGCTAAGTCCCATCGAAGTCCCTAAATAAACCCATCCCTAGGAGAGGAAATGGGCTGTTTGTGGAGGGGCGGTGAGCCGAGTCCTCATCCCTCTGTTCACTCTGCAGGAACAGGAGTGAAAACCGACACGGTCCAGCTCGGTGCCGTCAGTGCTGTCATCATGTCGTAATGCTTGTCTTGTGTCCCGCTGCGCTGGGTTCCAGAAAGCTGTTCCGCAAATAACAGCCAAATGTACATACCGGAATTCTGCCTTTCGTGACATAATAGCGGGACAACTTGGAGTGATTTTATGAGCTCTGTGCCATGCAAAAAAGGTGAGGAGTCAGTTTGCTCCAGGCTCACAGCATCTGCAGGATGCTGCAAGGATTCGTATGGATTGTCAAAGAACAAGGACTTGGAGCGTACGTTGTACGATAACCTCATTGACAGAGCCTCGGCTCTTGCATGAATGCAGGACATTCAGAGAGGTATATTTCAAATACATCTTCACCGTTTGAAAGGGAAATAAGTTACTTCAGTGCACTTATCAGAGGACAGTATATATTGCAAAAGCAGACTATTCCGATTTTAAAACAAATTTGTTTTGACTGTGATCTTGTCTACCACCCATGAACGTTTTTGCCGGTAAAAACAGATTTGGAAGCTGTCCGTCCAGAGTTTAAACTCACAAGCGTGTGCGTTCCCGAGGGAACGGCACAGACACTTGTTTCTTCAGGGACATAAGAAACACAGCGTGACGGACCCGTTTTGTCACAACTAACTGTCTTGCAAGTGGGCTTTCCGATTCTGTGGGGTTATTTTGTTTCTAATTAAAAATAGGTGCTTTAAAATTGTAATTGAATTCAAGCAAACTGCATTTGATTCAGGGAAGCAATAAAAAGAGGTTTAAAAAAATCAGCAGTTTTCTGGAGATTATTTGCTCAGCTCTACTATTAATATTGTTTTGTTTGCCAGATTATGATCAAAAACATTTGGCAGGCAAGGCTCAGTCAGCAAAGCGAGCCAGTAAAGTTGAGCTGTCATCCAAATACATACAGAAAAACTGTTCTTTGGCATGGAAAACAGACTGTTTACAGAAATAATAAACATGCCCTCTCAAATTATGTTCCTTCTCTCTAAAATCATGGAAGGTCACAAGACTTTGACCCTACAGAAGGAGCATAACACTTTATGAGACTTCTGTCAAAGCACGTGATAAAAAATAAATACGCTGTAATAAAGACGTGTCAGTCTGCTGGCTCAGATGTGCCTTCCCAGCGCGTTCTGTGTCCCGTCTTTGGGATGTGTTGCGCGTACGGCCACGCAAAGGCGGCCCATCTGGAGGGGATAGCAAATCTATCCATTTTCTTGACGTATCAGTTGATGTAATTAACTTTTGTTTCATCTCCCAGGCAAACCTTCTAAACAATAAAAAGTCAAAAAGTGTCAAAGAGAATTTACTGAAAAGTATAATTTTCAAAAGTCCTGGTGTGCAGAGCCACGAATGCTGAAGGGAGTGGAGCATCTCCCGTGTGAGGAAAGGCTGAGGGAGCTGGGGCTCTGGAGCTGGAGGAGACTGAGGGGTGACCATTCATGGAGATCAATATGGAAAGGGGGAGTGTCAGGAGGATGGAGCCAGGCTCTTCTCGGTGACAACCAGTGACAGGACAAGGGGCAATGGGTGCAAACTGGAACACAGGAGGTTCCACTGAAAGATGAGAAGAAACTTGTTCCTGGTGAGGGTGGCAGAGCCTGGCCCAGGCTGCCCAGGGAGGTTGTGGAGTCTCCTTCTGTGCAGACATTCCAACCCGCCTGGACACCTTCCTGTGTAACCTCATCTGGGTGTTCCTGCTCCATGGGGGGATTGCACTGGATGAGCTTTCCAGGGCCCTTCCAACCCCTGACATTCTGGGATTCAGCTGCTGCATAGAGCCCCAGATGCAGAGTCCCGTTGAGGAATAAGACACTCTTTATTTGGGTTCCTTCTTCCTCCTCTGTAAGGCTGTTGGTTTAAATTCTGATGTGTAAACTCCAGGCATGGGAGTGAGAAATATTGCTGGTTCTTGAGAGCCCAAGGAGAACAACACGGCATTCCGGTATCGTTTGAAGATCTTCGGTGGGGACCCTCAGCTGTTCCTGGCGCTTCTCGTTGAAAAGCGGTGACTGACAGAAATGTTCTGGTTGTACCGGCCATAAACTAAAACAGTTGCAGGAGTTTCCCTGCAAAAGCTTGTCTGGGATGGTCCAGCATCAGGTAGGATTTACATATGAGAACAGATGAGCGAACCACTTGGCTCTATCACTTGATAAATATTATTTGTCAGCTAAGCACTGCCTGCAAGTAAGAGTCTGTCTGTAAGCCTGATTGTACTGTCGCATCTCTGGCACCTGCTTATCAGAAAAGTCTGTCACCACCGAGGCAGAGAGCACAGGATTCACAAGAGACCACATTGGAGTTGCAGGAGGACAGTTTGAGGTACAGGTTGCACATGAGAATCTCTATTGACTACACAGGGAGTCAAGAAGCTACAACTCCATTTTCGAGGGCAGCGCAGACTTGTAGCCAACGCTGCCAGGCTCCCTGTGGAATTTACGGACCCGCTCGGTGTCATTACGGACCCTTAGCCTCTGGCTCCCTGTTGTTCAGAGGAAGCAAAAGTGTTTCCCCACTGCCTTCCTCAGTTGTCCTGATCTTCCTCTCACGTACAGAACAAAACCAGCCAGATGATCCCTGTTTTGGAACTCCACCAGTACAGCTTATGGATGTGCGGAACATAAAAGACATTTAAATTTATAAAGCTTGAATTCTCAGCTTGCTGAGGGTGAGTGTGCGATTGTTTGGCTTTGAGTCTCCTCCCTGTCCCACAAAACAGTTTAATCCAGAAAAATAAATAAATCTTCACTTGCTGGTAGTTTAGATTCTGTTTAGTTATAACTCACAACCCCAAAACATATGAATTAAGTTTAATAGTTCATAAATTATACAACACATAGCAGCACATACTGTTGTAATCTGTACTGCACATAATCTATATGAAGTATTAACACTAATGTCTAAACAAAATACAAAGTCACTATAGGCAATCTTAAACCTCAGCTGTACAGTTTTTCTGAACTACTTTGGCTATAGACGTGATTTTTCACCCCTCTACCCTCATATGGTATTAATTCAATTGTTTTATATGTTATACATGCGTAAGAACTAGAAGGGATTTCCTTAAACAACAAACATTGAGGATGAAAAGGTTGATGTTTATAAAAATGTCAAACTCAAAGGCTCTTCCATAACTTGTTAGAGGATTGCTATCATTTAAGACTCAAAAGCCAGTCATTCAAAGAGTCCTCCAGAGAGAAAAGCTGGTCCTGAGTTTCCACTCGTGGTCCCTCAGCAGAGCACCAGCAGCAACCACGCCAAGGGAAGCCCGGAGAAATTTGGATGTGGTTAAAAAGATCCGAAAGGGGCTGTAGGATGATTCAGTTCTGCAGCACGTAGCGCTCCATCGCTCTCGTGTTCGGTCTGTGCTCAGAAGCTCGGTGTGAAGCGGCTCCGAGCTCGGCGCAGCCGGCATTCCTGCAGTGGTCTGTTGCTGCAAGGTGTTGTAAAGTGGATTTTTGGGTCACATCTGCCTGTTGCTCTTCCACAGGCAGGCTGGCAAGGTTGCGAATGAGAAACCTTTCAAAGACGTAGGGTTGTCTGAGGTCTCTGCCGTTTATCTGCAGCTCTGAGTGTGTGCTGGAAGGCAGCGCTCAGGCACAGGGTGAGGCGGTGACGGACCCGCTCCCTCCCTTAATCACATAAAATATTGCAGCCGGCATAGGTGGGGTGTGTGACGTGGGTTTAGGAGAAAGGACGTTCATGTAGGAGCTGCAAAGCAACCGCAAACTTGGGAAACTTCTATCCCAGTTAAAAATGGGATGTGAACGCTGTTGATGATCCAAAAGAGCCAGTGTCTGAACTGTTGGATGTGCAGGTGTGTTGGTATTGCCAGTTACATGCACAAACTTCTCAGAAAAAAAATTATTATTAATTACTGTCATTGTTAAAATCTCAGCTTTTGTGTGCTCATGTTGCCATTCATTGAAACCTATTAATTAGAATTTTCCCTTTTTGAACCAAAATCTTCTGATAGTAATGACTTAATCACCAGAGGCCTCTTGCTGGAACTTTATTTGGGGTCAGCAGCGGATTCCTCTGATTAAGCTAAGGGCCTAATGTGAAAACTAGAGGAAAGACTTGCAATAGTAGTATTGCACTGCTGAATCTGTCTTTAATATTCAAGTGTTCCTTTAAGTTTGCTGTTCCGTGAATCTCCCCCTGTTACACAGGCTAATCACAACACCAGGTTGAAAGGGACCACAAGGATCACCTGGTCCAGCCTGTCTTAGCAAAAGCCCAGTCTAGACAAGATGGCCCAGCACCCTGTCCAGCTGAATCTTAAAAATATCCAAAGTTGGAGAATCCACCAATTCCCTGAGGAATTTATTCCAATGGCTGATTGTTTGTGTTGTGAAAAATTTCCCTCTTGTCCCCAGTCAGAATTTCCTCAGGACATTGCACCTATTGCCCCTTATCTTTAGTATTCTACAACTGCCCGAAAGGAGTTGATAGCACGGAGCATGTTGGTTTCTTCTCCTGAGTAGCAAGTGACAGGAAAAGAGGAAACGGCCTCAAGTTGCGCCAGGGGAGGTTCAGGTTGGATATTAGGAAGAAATTCTTCCCCAAAGGGCTGTGGGGCATTGGAACAGGCTGCCCAGGGCAGTGCTGGAGTCACCATCCCTGCAGGGGTTTAAAAGGCGTTTAGACGAGGTTCTTGGGGACATGGTTTAGTGCCAGAATTGGGTTATGGTTGGACTCCATGATCTTAAGGGTCTCTTCCAGCTGAAATGATTCTATGATTCTATTCTATGATTCCCTCTTTCTATTTTCTTCTGTACTAATATTCTGTGTTTTCCTTTTTTGAAAAGAAATAAAGAAACAACAACAACGAAAAGGTGCCAACTCTCCCACTCCTCTCTCCAGCTCCCCCATCTGTGGCTGTTGGGGTGAGGATGCGGTGGCCGCATGGACAGCCCAAGTCACGATGGACCGACCATGATCCCCAGAGGATCCAGAGCGGGTCTGTAGTGCAGAGGTGGCTGCTGTGAGGCAGCGGAGAGCCTGGAGAAAATGAGCAGGGAAGAGCTGTTGAGTAAGGGAAGGAGGGGACAGAGTCGTATTAAATCAATCCGTGTGTAGTTCAGACAGATAAGTATCTGTGGGTTCGTGGAATTTCGTATTAGAGTCCAAAAATGTGCACGTGTCATAATATATGTATGGAAAGCAAAATTGTTTAAACTTCTTAAGCAGCCATGGCCATATATGGGTTTGAAATTTAGTTCTGGATGTAGTAAATAGAGATTTGCTGTATCAGATGTAAGAATTGCAGTGCAGGCAATGTAAGAATCAGTTCTTGTTTCGCCTGAGGTGGATAGCACATCTCTTTGTGGTGACTTCAGTGTGAGCAAGGTTTTCCCACACAAAATTCAAAATATCTGCAAGGAGAATAAAAGACCTAAAGCACAGTCCAGGTTTTGCCTGAGAAAGGCCTGGAAATCAGAAACCACTATTGCACTTTTTATAAGAACATTGGTCTTTCTTAAGGCTAATTTTAGGAAGCCCTATAACTCTTTTTAATCATCCATTAGAAAGGAGAGGAAATCTGTTCCTGCACAGAAGAATTTGTAGGTGCATTATAGCTTTCAGGGTGGTAATAAAGCCTGTATATGGGCCCAGGGTATACCCTGAGGCTTGTTGGTTTCAGGGTAATTAACTTCTTCATGCAGATAATTCCATTTGCATGAATGATAAAGGACTCTCCCAAAATCTCACGCATTCAAGGGGAATTTTCTGTGTACAAATTTACTTCTATTAACATTGCTTCTCTTTAAGTATTTCATTAAAATATGACCATCCTAACTCCCTGATTCATTCTAAATTAGACTGATCCGTGAATGGTAATAACAAAAACATAATTCTTCCAACTGAAGTTGGATACAGGAGGAGAAAGTTGACAATTGTAGTAAAATTTACCCTTTCCATCTTCCATCCCAACGGAAATGAATCTATGGGACAGACTTTCCATAGATATAAGTATCACAATGTAGTGGGTTTATTAGTTTTATTTAGTTTTACCCATGCAAAGACAGCAATGTAAGCCAGGGAGGGTCAATACAGGGTGTGGGATCTAATATGGAGTGAGCAGAGCATGTAATCCTCATCTACCTGAGCCTTTTCCTGAAGCGAACACAGAGAAAATTGGGCTTGATTTTACTTGCACATCCTTCTGTGACCTGGGCTGGTTTCAGAGCGGGATGCACTAAGCGAAACCTTGGCATGAGGAGTCATACAGAGAGTCATACAGGTTGGCTTACAACATCAGGGGGAGATTTTGACCAGGACACACGTACCCCAGGAAATTTGGGGGCATAATAGGAAATGGCATAAAACCCACTCTGTGAGTCCACATACATAGACCCGCAAACTGGTGCCACCGGCTTCCTGCCATCTCTCATGAAGATCAGGTTCCTTCAAGCTCAGATCCCGCTCCCATTGGACCGGGGACACAACTGCCACCAATATCAGCTGGGTCAGGACCAAACCTTGATTTCCGTTTGGTTAAATCCAGCACATCAGCACGAGGCACCTGAGCTTGGTCACGGGCCAGGGCTCCCTGCTCAGGTGAAGATGAGGAGAACAAGCCCCTGAGCACAGGTACCTCTGTTAAATATTTTAACCTGGTGTGCTGATTTATGAGCGAGACTCCAACAACAAGTTACGTTTCTAAGGATCCCTTGAATCTCAACCAAGCTATGGAGATTAAAACTCTTAGGAACATAAGCAGCATGCAGAAACTCTAAACTGTGTGGCACGATTTTATTTTTTTTTAAATAATTACAGCCTGAGGTTGTAATGATACTCAGTTTCTGAGTGTCTCATGTCTGGGAAGCCGTATATGTTTAATCACCATCTGTTATTAACACTCCTCGCAGCAGGTAACACTTGCCTGATTCACTTCAGTCCGTAGGGCTGATGTTTCCGTCAGTGCAGGTTTCAGCTGCCCCAGATCACTTGGCCTGTCAGGCGGAATGTCTGCTAAATACAGGACCCATTTGGGAGATTTCAGACACCTGGCTGTTCATTTTTACAACCATTTTCTTAAGTATTTTTGGTGGGTGTGATTTTCTTTTTTGGTGAGCCCAGACTGCAGACCCTTCTGTGCCAGGGCCATTAATTTCTAGGGAAATTATAAGAGATTCTGTTCCTAATCCCTATGGCAGGGGCACTTTATTTTTTTTGTACCTGTATTTTGAAACAAGATACACATACAAATCAAAAGCGTGTTTAAGAAATAAACCAACAGAAGAGAAACAAACAAACCCATCATCACTTAATTGTTTTATATTGTTTGGCATTTAATAAAAGCTATTTTATGTAATTGGCTAGCTAACTTATGGGGTTTTAACTAGCCGTAGTGGTGCCTGTGAGAGACTGGGAAGTCAATATTAATATTAGTTTATTATGTATAAAACATCTTGTTATTTTTAAAAGAAAATGTTTCAATTAGCCATTATTGTTGAAAATGACTTAAACATCTCCCTGCTGATCTAGAAACCCAAACCGTCCAAATCTGGCACAGTACTTGAGAACTAGGAATCAAAACTGACTGGAAGCTAACTGTAAAACTGAAGAATGTAGGGATCTTATTCTGTTTCTTCACTTTTAAAAACTGAAGGCCCCAGCTCTGCACAGGTGTGGTCATTAGCTTAATTTTATGAACTATAAACAGTCTATTCCAGTCACTCGACTGTGTGCACAGTGAATAACCTGAGCACACATTGAAGTGTTTACAGCGCAGGTGCTAATGTCACATCATTAAGGGCATCCTTAATTTTGCAACAGATGCAGGATTTGCTTGAGTTTAACCTAATATGAAAGTGATAAGAACAATTCATTTTTTTCTCGCTGAAACTAATTTAGCATCTAGAAATGGGTAGTACAGTCACAGGTGCCATTTTAGAATGAGTGTAGTTATTTACTGAACCTCTGTTTAACTTTTTTAGATATCTCCTAACTGTTGTTTGCAAAACACATTTGTTACCTGCAGTTTCACAGGTGCAGCTCCACATCCTTAACTCTGGTTGTGTCTGTGCTGTGCAAGATCAGTTCTGACATTAAACCCTCTGCGGGGCGGTTGGTGCTGATAGTGACCAGAGGCCAAGGCCTGCGCACATCATCGTGGTTACACATGCTGTCAACAAGGGAAAGGACAACTGCACTCATCTGTTACCTGGGACACTGTTTTTAAGGGTTGTAGCCACCACGCTTTGGGCAGTGCAATTTATGCTCTGAATCTCAGAATGTCAGGGGTTGAAGGGCCCTGGAAAGCTCATCCAGTGCAATCCCCCCATGGAGCAGGAACACCCAGATGAGGTTACACAGGAAGGTGTCCAGGCGGGTTGGAATGTCTGCACAGAAGGAGACTCCACAACCTCCCTGGGCAGCCTGGGCCAGGCTCTGCCACCCTCACCAGGAACAAGTTTCATTTCATCTTTCAGTGGAACCTCCTGTGTTCCAGTTTGCACCCATTGCCCCTTGTCCTGTCACTGGTTGTCACCAGAAGAGCCTGGCTCTATCCTCCTGACACTCCCCCTTTCCATATTGATCCCCAGGAATGAGTCCCCCCTCAGTCTCTTCCAGCTCCAGAGCCCCAGCTCCCTCAGCCTACAGATCTCTTCATAATTAGAAATCAATCCACAGAAGAAGAAATACTGTCCAGCCTGAATCCTAATCACATTGCATCCCTCACCTTGTGAACTAGGGAAAAATTGAAACTAATAAGTAAAATTTTAAAATCCTATACGAAAAAGAAAAAAAAAAAGGGAATTACCATGTTTCACAGTGTGCATCTTACTGTCTGCGCCCTTTTGGTGTTCTGCAAAATACAGAATGCCAGGGAAAAGGTGTTAGAGTGGGATGGGTGAATCCGTGGTTGTATGTGGCAGAGGAGTGTGACCCTCGGGTGTGTGTTGTCCCCAGTGGCGAGGGACATTGCACGTGTGGGGAGGTTTGCATTTTGTGGGCTATTCTGTTGGACAGAAATTAAACATATTCAGACAATAGCAGGTTTAGGGATAGTTTCCTTACGCTTGTAAAGCTCAGAAATGGAGGAGACCTCTTTGTGAGCGCTGTCGGAGTGTGTGCAGCAGGGAGGGCCGGGATGTGCCTCGTATGGCAGGGAAATAAAGGGGCTGGAGTGCAGTTCCCTCCCTCAAACCTAACTGCATTATCTTTCAAAGATAATTAAATAATCAAACTGTCTGATGAGGCCAGGTGTTTGCAGAAAATCGTTTTTAGAGGGATACGTGTTTAAATGCTGATGAAGCTTTACTCAGCCATTAAACATAATGTATTACTCAGGGCTGAGCTATTCCCTCAGCCCTAATGCTCCTTCCCAATTAGCCTGTGATGTCACGTTTTCCACTGTCTTCGTACCACTTTGTGGATTTCCTGACTGTTAAGTGCCATGAGAAGAGAGCGAGTCGGGGATGGCTGTGACTAATTCCCCTCCGCGGACACCCACTGTTAAGTGCCATGAGAAGAGAGCGAGTCGGGGATGGCTGTGACTAATTCCCCTCCGCGGACACCCGTGGAAAGGGCAGGGGCTGCAGGGATGATATTCCCGCAATGGCATGAGGGTCACCCCCGCTTCTCCGCAGCTGGGCGCGGGGAGGCCGGCGGTGGGCACAGCCCTGCGACCCGCTACCCCCGGGCTGGGCCGGGGGGAATAGGGGGACCGGGTCCGCCCGGCTGCCGCTTCGCTTCGTCGGTGGGTACGGACGGTAGGGATGGGGGCGTGATATTGGAAAAAAAACGAGAAGTGTTTGTGTTTGAGATGCATCGAGAGATTTGATGCCAACCAAACCAAACCAAACCAAACCAAACCAAACCAAACCAAACCAAACCAAACCAAACCAAAACAAAACAAAACAAAACAAAACAAAACAAAACAAAACAAAACACTTATTAATTAATCTAAACGCCGCTTGTGGGAGCAGCGCATCGCTCGGGACGGCAGCGCCTGTTCCCCCGGAGCGGGGTGCGGGCCAGGAGACCCTCCCGCTCCTGGGCAAGACAGAGCTTGGGTTTGACAGCCCCGAGCTGTGCTCTGCGCCCCCAAACAGCCTGCGGGGACCCCGAGCCTGAGCTCGGGTTCTGTCGGGTTCTGTCGCTGCGCTCTCGGTGGGTCGGATCGCCCCAGCGATACTCAGAAGCGCGGGGTTCGTTTGTTGCCCTTTTTCTGTAAAAGGATTTCCCCGCTTGGGATGTTTCCTGAGGGACCCAGGAGGCAAAAGTGTTTTAATTTGGTTATTTTTTTCGCGTTAGAGTTGTCGGAGTTCGGAGGGTATTATGAGAAGTTAACTGAGGGGCCGGTGATGTGCAAAATTCGGCAAAACTCTTCTTCCCATCAAAACGGTGGTTAATCAGTGAAGCAAAATTACTCCTACCCCGGTGAAGAATTTTATACCACCGAGTGAACTTGTTTCCTTCTCCAAAGCAAAATTTGTACTAGTTAGACTGTCATCGTTTTCTGAGTTACCCGGCCAAAATAGAGACACTCATCAAGATAACTGAAGTGTAAAAGTAAGCAGAAGGCGCCTTTAAAAACGCATTCGCCTTTTATATAAAATTAAGAATAGAAACCCGCCTGAATTAGGTAGTTTGTATTGGCAATTTATGAAACTAGTTGCATACATTTGTATAAAATTATTTTAAAATAGCTAACTGTAGAAATAGTCTATATTTCTAACAGTTATTTAAATTATGTCCCTGGTGGAAGAAAAAAAAACAACAACAAAACAGTTAATGAGGAGCAGAGAAAGGTGATTCCCTTCCACTAACTGGGGGGAAAAAAAGTGTATAGAATTTAGGGCCTGCAGCTTGTTCATCCAGTTCCTCCCCAAAGCCCCACGTATTTTGCAGAACTTCCACTGTGAAGTGATGCAGTTTATAAAAAGAGATTATATGAACGGCTGAGGATTGTATCTACGGGACCGAGCGATGCAAAATAAAAGGGCGGGTTTAGGTGCTCTGTAAAAGCACGGGAAATTAGACAATTTCGGACACTCTAAGAATCACAATTTTAAAAATATTAACTGATGTACTTTTAGCTATGGGATTTGCTTTGCAACGATTTTAGATTATTGACTGTGAGTGTAGCCGGATCGTGAAGTTCGTCCTTCCTTTCTCACGGTGTAGCATCAAAATCCTGCAACGCGAGCGTTTTCCGTCCGCGTTTTTTGTTTGGTTTGTTTCTTAACTAATTTAGGGACTGCAGGCCCGCTCCCGGGACCAGTTGCTGCTGTGCGATCCTCCCCCCTGCTCACACAAGCAACCTTGGGGCAGATGTTTCATAAGGTATCATATATAAAACCTTTAATTATCAAAGGTAATTGCTGGGAAATGATACCACGTCTGTACTGGACTGGACATTACCTGCTCAGAGATGGTGAGGGAGGGTTTGAATATTTACAATTATTCATGATTTTGTTTTACTTTAAAGAAAAAGAAAAGGCAAGGGGGGGAGTTGGTAATATATTTTATGCGTACTATTTGATTATGAGTGTGCTAGTCTCGGATTTGGGGTTGTTTAATAATCCGATGTGGATTTGTCTGCTCGCTTTAATGTGATACAAATCCTTCTCACCTTATTCGTAATTATTCTCTTTGTTATTTATTACAATAACTCCAAAGTCCTTTTTTTGCCTCGGCCGTTAGAAATCAGTGCCTTGGCACGAAAATACCTCTGATCTGAATAGAGAAGATGGGCAAAAGATGGGCGGACAAAAAGCCACGTAAGGAAACTGGGAGGGTTTTTGTTCGGATTTTTGGGGCCCCGTTAACCTCGGTTCGGACTCCCCGGAGCGACGGGCGGGTGTGACGGGGATGCTGCTGCCTCCCAACACGGCCACTGCTTTGTCGTGTGTCACCGACTCGTTGGCGGTCCGAACACTAAGAGTGATGTCTGAATAAGTGACAAGCCTCTAACAGAAGTCAGGGGAGGGCTAATACCGTGTTTATCAGCTCCTTACTGTGTCACAGAGCAAGTGACATAATTTTAAACGGAAGAAACGTGGAGAAAACAGGAAAAAAAAAATCGATGCCGAACTGCTCCGTACAAATGGCAGTGAACATTTGCAGCAGGTTATCTGGGAAGGCAGGGGAAGCACCGAGCATCAATTTAATCAAGGAACACCTCTATTTTGTCAAATGCAATGGTTGAGTAGTACGGTGAACGGACAGGACAGTAGGATTTAAATAACGCCGACAAGAGTAAGAGTCTCGGCCTCCTGTTCTCGATGGTTCTTTAAACGTCTCCACATATCCCTTCTGCCACCATTTAATTAAAAATACCGGCCCTGGTATCCCGGTCCTCCGACGGTCCCAGCAACCGGGACCTGTGCAAAGCCCATTCCCGGGGCCGCTCGCTGCCTTTGCTGCCTGCGGATCCCCCCACGCGTGTTGCCGGCCGGGAACCGCGGCGTGGAGCCCGGCGAGAAGAGCTGGAGCCGGGACAGGGCGGGGGAGCCCCGGCACGGGGGGAGCGGGGGGTGCCGGCCGGACCCCCGCTCCCCGACGGCCTCGGAGCGCTGTTTGTCCGTGGGAAGAAGCCATCCATGGGTGACCCCCGTGGCGGTCCCGTCCTGCCTCGCTGTCCTCGGCTCGGCGGAGCGGGGCCGGGCAAGACCCCGCCGGCGGGTCCGCATGCCCCCACGCATTCCCCGTAGACCCCGGGAAAACGTGCCGAAATCCCCCTTTTTTTCGTCGAAAACCATGAAGGTGAAGGCTGAGCTCCCCTTGCCCCGGGGATGAGCCAGACACCCGCCCCTCTGCGTGGGCCAGGTCCATAGCAGAGGAGCGGCTGGGCTGAGTCCGTGGGATACCTCCTGTGGAAATCATCGACTCGCGGTCCCGCGTGTCCGGTGCCGATTCCGCCGTGGGAACAGGGCATCCTGCCGGGGCTTCGCCGAAATCATCCCCCATCTAATCCGTTCCTACATTTTCTGCTGGGGATCATGAGCGTTGGGACTCTCGCACATAAATCTTGCATGAAGTACATCAGTAATGAGTAGGGACCACTCAGTAATGATCTGCTGTTACATGACACGGGCTAAAGGGCAATTAAACGAATCCCGTTGTACCGGGCAAAATATTCATGAAAAGGGTACAGTCAAGGGTAACGCTTCGCTTCGTGCTGAGTTCGGGCTCGTTCCTTGACCAGCTCCTTTCAGTTGTCACAGCAATGCGGCCGACGCCCGGGGGGTCTGGCCGGACCCCCTCGAAGGGCAGCGCGGACCCGCCTCCCCTCGGGCTGCGCCGGCTCCTCCGGGCCTGGCTCCCCCCGGCCACCGCACCGGGGCTGCCCCGAGGGCTCCGAGCCGCCGGTGATGCCGCGGGCTGCGGCCCTTCGCCGCCGGGAGGGACCTGCCGGTCCATGGCCGGGGCCGCGGGGCTGGTCCCCCCGAGGGGAGCCGGAGCAGGGGACGAGTGACCCAGGGTGGCAGGGCGGTCCCCCGGGGTGGCTCCGTGTGTCGCCCCCTCCGGCTGGGCGCGTCCTGGAGAGGCGGCTACCCCAGCAGCCCCGGGGTTGGGGACAGGGATGGAGGTGAGGACAAGGACCGAGATGGGGATGGGCATGAGGACGGGGACGAGGATGGGGAGAGGGATGGAGACGAAGACAGGGGTAGGCATGAGGACGGGGATGGGGTTGGGATTGGGGCCGGGGATGAGGATGGGGACAGGGATAGAGATGAGACGAGGATGGGAACGGGGATGGGAACGGGGATGGGAACGGGGATGGGAACGGGGATGGGAACGGGGATGGGAACGGGGATGGGAACGGGGATGAGGCCGAGACCGCGCTCTTGTTTGGGTGTCTGCTCTCCCGCGGCGAGCAGAAAGGCTAATTTGCTTTATATGGCAGGGGATCAAATGCTCTGCTGTAACCTCTCGCTTCCAGGTACTCGCCCGCCCCGGCCCCTTCCTTCCTCCGCAGCCCCTCCCGCGCCCTCCCCCGCAGCGCTGACAGCCCCGCCGGGGCCGGCGGTATAATAGGCCGCTGCCCGCCGTCCCGGGGCGGAGAGTCGCTCCCCGGTGCCGCGCCCCGTGTGCATGCGGCGGTAACGGCTCCAACCCGCCGCGCTGCTCAGGGCGGTCCCGGGCCACTCGCGCTGGGGGGCCCATACCGGGCCCGGCCCGTAGGGGCAGGAGCAGGGTAGGGGGCGGCGGGGCGATGGGCAGAGCCCCCGCGGGGCGCCCCGCTGCCCGGCTGTCAGCAGCGCCGGCTGGGGGGCTGCGCTAGGGCGGCCGGGGCTCCCCCCACGCCGGGCGGCTACGAGGATGCAGCACCCGCTGGAGCTGGGGGCCGGGCACTACTTCCCGGCCGAAGCCTTTCCCGACCACCGCTCGCATCGCTACCGCAGCTTCATGATCGAGGAGATCCTCACCGACCCCCCGGACTCCAAGGGGGCCGCGCCGGCCGGGGAGCTGCTCAAGTTTGGGGTGCAGGCGCTGCTCTCCGCCCGGCCCTACCACAACCACCTCGGTACGTCCCCGGGGGGGGTCCCCGAACCCCGAGGGGTCCCGCGGCTGCGAGGGAGCGCACTGGGGGCTGCGGGAGCGGGGCAGGGGGGCAGGCATTTCCCGCTGATGTACTCGAACGCGTTTTAGAGCTGGTCCCCTTGAAGAAAACTTCGTGAATTTTGCCTAAAAAATAGCCACCGGGCTTTGGCGGCCCTGCGCATCCCCTCGCCGTGCCGCGGGAAGCTGCCAGCCTGGAGCCTGGCGAAAAGCTTGGGCCTAAACTGAAGAAAGCGGATTTACGGCTCCAACGCCGCCTGCACAGAACGGCCATTGAATTTCACGGGAGACCGTTGTTGTTGATTGTTTTTTTCGTGTTTTTTGGGATGAGGTGTGAATCGCTACGCAGTGGGGTATGTATCTGTATGTCTGCAAGAGGCGGCACGGTGCTCTGCGGACACAGATTTAGCTGGAAATCCGGCATAGATACATAATCTATATATCAAATATATAGATAATATACTTACATATATAGATAATGTACTTACATTTATTTTAAGAGGGACCCAGCGTGCTCTATCCAGTCTGATATAGTATCTAGGAAAAATGCTGCGTATTAATGACATAGGTTTTTATGTTTGGGTTTTCTTTCTTTTTATTTTTTCTTTTTCTTTTTTTTTTCTTTTTGTTTTGTTTTTAACGCCAGTACTTAATGTGTATTTTTTAACGCCAGTATCTAATGTGTGATTGCGAAAGCTAAGCGATCTTAGTCTGCGGAGATGTCGCTATTTATCCGTTGAAACGAACGGAATAGGAGGATCCCTATTTCTTGTTTTCCTTATAAAAGAGGAAAAGGAAAGCGCCAAATCTCACAGCAAGGGAGCAACGTGTATTAGAATATCTGGAAAGCAGTATTATTTTCAAGATGGGCAGAACTATTTGTAACAGTCGACCAGATAAAAGGCTCTTTGTGGCCCGGGTTCAACGGGACAAGGATCAGGCCCTGGAGCGCCCTAAATTTGGGACCAGCGCTGGGTTCGCGGGCCCAGGCCGGGGCGGCGGCGCCGGGAAGCGGCGGCTGGGCAGGGCCGGAACCAACCGAGCCGAGCCGGGACCGGGCAGCGGCCCCAGCCCGCCGGGGAGTGGAATGGCTGCGCGGCCTCGGCTTGGGCCGGGAACATCCTCAGGGATGGGCTCGCTCCCTTTGGAAACTCTCCCTGTCAGTGTCTTCATTAGAAAATCATGAGGCTGCAGTGCACTGGGAGGAATAGAAATTGCTCTCTCGTCGAAAGTGTCCTGAAATGCATCGCAAATGCTCGGGAGGGAAAAGCCGGGACGCCCGGCGGGGCTCAGCCGGCTGCAGCGGGCGCCGCTGCTGTTGGGTGGCAGTGGAGGGAAACGCTCTTCAGTTGATTTAAACTATTTCCACTTGTAACTTCCCAAGCCATTCCGTAATTAGCAACTGCCCGTTGAAAGCTAAAATGTACCGCGCAGGCGGCGGAGCTGGGGGAACCCGACCCTTGATGCGAGGGACACCGCTCCTCCTCGCTGGGTCGTTGCCGGGAAAGAAAGAGAAGGGTCCGGGCTCCCTTGCAGGGTCTGATCCCCGGGGAAAACGAGGCACCCTGCAGCCCCGGGGATCCCCAGAGGCCGGGCCGAGGGCTGCCCGGCGCTGACGGTCCTTCTCTCCCTCCTCAGCGGTACTAAAGGCGGAGCCGGCAGCCGTGTTCAAGTTCCCCCTGGCTCCCTTGGGCTGCTCGGGGCTGGGCTCGGCGCTGCTGGCCGCCGGCTCGGGGCTGCAGGGCGGCTCCGCCTCGCCCCATCTCCCGCTGGAGCTGCACCTCCGCGGCAAGCTGGAGCCGGGCCCCCCGGAGCCGGGCAGCAAGGCCAAGAAGGGACGCCGCAGCCGCACCGTCTTCACCGAACTGCAGCTCATGGGGCTGGAGAAGCGCTTCGAGAAGCAGAAATATCTCTCCACGCCCGATAGGTAAGAGATGCCGGACCCTCCGGACCGGGGATGAGATGGGTCGGGACGGGATAGGGGCTCATTTTTTTTTTTTTCCGGCAAAAGGATTTAAGCTACCAGCCGAGATGAAATTTGCCGGGCCTCACCGTCTCTCTCTCTCGCCCGCAGAATAGACCTGGCCGAATCGTTGGGGCTCAGCCAGCTCCAGGTGAAAACTTGGTATCAGAACAGGCGCATGAAATGGAAGAAAATAGTAAGTGTCCGAGTTCTGCCCTGCGGGCTCGTCCTTCTGCATGCCGGCCCCGGCCAAAAAAAAAAAACAACTAACAACTTACGGTCCTGGCGTTTAAGGCCCGTATCGCCTGGGCCCCCGCCGGACGCCCCCGATCCGAGGCCGCCCGGTTTTGCAGCTTGGCCCCCGGGTGCGAAGGGCGATCGGCGCGGCCGGGACGAGCAGGACCGGCATTCACGGTTGCTCCCCTGGCCACGGCCCGGACGCGGTACCTCGATCTGGGGGACGGGGGACAGGGAGGTTCCTCCTGCCTTGGGCGTAGGGCAGCACGGTTTTAGCGGAATGCCCCCCTCTTCTGCTCCCTCCCTGCCTCGCAGGTGTTGCAGGGGGGCGGCTTGGAGTCCCCCACCAAGCCAAAGGGCCGCCCCAAGAAGAACTCCATCCCCAGCAGCGAGCAGCTCTCGGAGCAGGAACGAGCCCGGGAAGCCGAGAAGCCGCCCGAGAGCCTGGGCTCGCCGGCCGAGGTCAGCCAGGAGGAGTGAGGGCGACCGCCCGGCCCCACCGCCGCCGGCCCCGGCCGCCCCTCCGGCCGCTGCCCGCCGAGCCCGGCGCCGGCCCCGCGAGTGTGCGCAACCCCGCGGCGGCCCTGGGGGCAGAGGACAAGGGACAGCACGGTCCGTGCTCACGGTCGCCTTCGGTCTCCGGTGAACTGGGCGGTTTTGGTCGGTCGCGTCTCCGTCTCCCGCTCCTCTCCGCGCCCGCGGAGCGCTGCGCCATGGACGCTTGTACTGTGCGACGGCCCGGAGCGGCCAGGAGGACACTGGATCCCATCTTTTCACATCTGATCGCAGTCTAAAACCCTGTGGTGCCCCTAGTTATTCGAAAACTGCATTTTATGATCAGTTTTATTAATGCGAAGATATTTACTTTATTTCAATAAAGTATTTTATGAACTATTGCTTTGAATAATATGATGCCTTTTTTTTCTTTTTTTTTCTTCGAGGAGGTAGGTTAGAGATTCAAATCCAGGTTCGTAGGCAGGTCTACTGAGGCAGAACAAAACGTGCCGCTATCTCGGCCGTTAAGACCTGGCCTGTCCACAAGGGCAAGACCCGCAATCTTTACTCGGGCAAATTTGGATGCTTTCGCGTTTTATATACACGTAAATTGCTGTCAGATATGTTAATTAGATTCCGCACTGCGCATCCTAAATTACGCTTGTTTAAAACGTGGCTGGGGCAGGATGTCTGATAGCACACGACAGAGAGCGGCCTGAGTGAATTATTTTAAACCAGCCGTGTGGCCGAGCCCGTCACCTCCCTGACTGGGCCCCGGCCGGTCCCGCACTCTCCCGACATCTCCCGTCGCCTTTCCAGGGCTCTTTGTCAACTTCTGCGGCATAGCATGAAATCGTAGCATTTTGGTTTTTTAGTTTTATTTATTTTTAAATTGTATTCTCTCGGTCCCTGCTATACTTTTTTTTTTTTTTTTTTTAAATCGAGATATAAAAGCGTAGAGTATCTACTGAGACGTGCAATTACCACCATCCTGCTAAAGAGCAGAAGCACCGCGGGAAGGGAAGCGGGACCAGAGGCGGTGCTGGCGCGGTGCTGTGCGGCCGGGAGTTGACCGGCTGGCGGGCCCAGACCAAGCCCCTGCTGCAGGGGTGCTAATTAGGCCAGCCTCCCAATTGAAGGTGGTAATTAGCACCTCCCGGCTGCAGCCCCTGGGGAGCATTAAGGGCCGGCTGCAACAGCACAGCCCCTGGGACGGTCCATGTCTAACCCGACACAGCTCGGCGCTGGAGCCGGCTTTCTCTGAAACTTCCATCCCTCGATAGCGGCACGAAGGCAGCATCCCGGCGGGAAGGGAGCCGCCCTGGCAGTGTTTATGGGCTTTAATTTAAAATAGCTCCGAACCTGCCGCTGCCGAAGCCCTCGGTGGGCTCCGAGGTGAATCCGCGCTGAAGTCGCCCCGTTCCTGACACGGTCATTCCCTCATTTGCCTGTTCCACAACGCTCCAGGGGGCCCGGATCGCTGCAGCGAGGCGGCGGGTGAGGAGGTGAGCGGAGGTCCGGGGGGTCGCCCCTGCCCCGTCCCGGCTCGGGGGATGCCCGGGTGGATTCCTTTATCCCAGGTTAAATAAACTCCCGGGATGAGCGATTGAGTGTTTGTAAGCACAAGATACGGCCATTGCTGAGTAAACAGGAAGCAAGTTCATATTCTTACACTAAAATGACTTATATATTTAAACAAGCAATTCCTTTGAAATGTTTTATTTAACCTGGGGACTAGGATTAACGTCGGGGGGGGAAGGCGGCGGTGTCGCGGGTGGGGGAGCCGGGCGGGCTGCGGGGTCACTCGGCGTGGGCAGTACACGGGGCGTATTTGACTCTGTCGCTTCTTTATTTCATCTTCTGTCTATTGTTTCTGGTTAGGTTACAAGCTAACGACTTCAGCGCACGTAAAACAGCAGCCAGTTTTAATTAAAAGGTAGATTCACTGGTGCGTTAACCTAAATTAACAGAACGACAAGCTGTGTCCGTCACCAGTGTTCAACAGAGATGTGGAAATAGCCAAGCTTCAGTTATTACTATCGCGCTTACGATATAATGTTAATATTTTCTTTTCACATTTGAGTAAGTGGCGGACAAGTGATTATTTTTCGCAGACCGTAAAGTGATTATTTTTCACAGACCATAAGGGCATTAAATAACGAAAATTATTTGATTCTTTTCTAGACAGCGAGAGAGAAATTCAGGGGCGCGTTTTCTGCTGAGCCGGGGCCGAAGACCGGCTGTGCCCGGAGGTGCGGGCCGAATGCGGAGCGCAGCGCCGGGCCGCCGCACCCCGCACCGCATCGCCCCAGGTCTCGGGAGCCCCGGGCAGCGCAGGCTGCGCACCCGCGCAGGGGCGTCTCTCCGGGGGGCTGCGTATCGGCCGCTTCGTGATTCCCCGCAAGACCCAGAGGAAAAAACTGCTGCTGCTCCCCGGCAGGAAAATCTCTGTCGGGCGGCTCGGGGGAGCATCTCCCCCGTTGTTAACAGCGGCCCCGGAGCCACCGCCTGCGCGGGGCTGACCGCGGGGAGCTCGGTAGAACGGAGTCTCCCTGTTCCTGCCACCTGCCTCTCTGCTTTTTCCTCCAGCAGAATAAATGCAGGTGGGAGATGACCGTCCATGAGCAGAGCCGGGAGGCTCCGGCCGCGCAGGGCACCGCGGTGCGCGGACAGGGTGCGCTTCCGCTGCTCGTAAGCAACCGGCTCGGAGCATATTTGAGTGCGTAAACACGCTGTGAGTGAAAACACTGAACCTCCAGGAGCGTACTGTGACCTCCGGTTAACGGGCTCCGTGCTCGGAGCCGCTTGCCTAGAAACAATTCTTTTGGTTGTAAGGACTTTAATGACAAACTCTCGCTTTGGAAGGAGCTGAGTGCGTGTTTCTTGAGCTGCGGAGCCCTCCCCACTTTGTCATCGGTGCTAATAGAACCCAAAGTCCTCTCAATCACGTGAGAAGTCTGTTGGAAGTAACCGACAATAAGCTTGACTGGTGCGGTGTTGTTTGTTTTTTTTTTTTTTTTTTTAACCTTGTAATATATACATATAAAAATATATATTTTGTGCAGGTTATTTTCTCTGAATGACTTTCTGTGTTATTTTCTGTTAAAGTTTGATTTCCCATTTGATTTTCTTGCTGGGCTGGCTGGTGTGGCGTTGCCCCTCAGAGCCGGGAGCAGAGCAATCCCAGCGAGGTGTCACCTTCTCATTGAAAAGCAAAGGCAAGTGCTACCAGCTATTAGTGACAGCCCTTCAGATGCATTTTGATGACATCCGAGTGCATTTACAAACTAGTCTTTGGGGCTCACCTCAACCAGCATCAATAACCTTTGCTGGTGGGTGAATAACCATGAAGAAATTAAAACAGGCCTCCCTCACTAGCACACGGGTTTAGTGCTGATGGATAATTTTTGTTAGTGCAGGATATTTTCATTTTCTAATTAGCTTTTACAGCTGTAATGAACGAGTATGGATGCTGTTAGGCTGTGATGGGTGATAGCCACGTTCACAACAGTTCAGCAGCAAAGATGTGTCAGCCCAGATGCTCGGAGATGTCGGACAGGAGCCCTGGGGAAGATCTGGATGAATTTCTTCAGTGCTGTGATTTCTGCTCATAGCATGTTCTGCCCATGGGGATCATCTCTCTCTGCAGCACCCCAAAGCACCCGAAAAGCTGCCCCCTGCCCCGAGGGTCCTTTGCCAGTGCTGTGAAATTCTGCAGCCAGAAAAGTATACATGTAGCTAATATACCCGATGTTTATTCTCTTTTCTATACATAAATGAGCTGTATTGGTAAAACTCATTTATTCTGTCAGAAATACATCCATGCTGGGGAACTCTATCATATTAATTACATCAATGTAGGTAAAACAGTGTATGTTTTCTCCATAAACAAAGTAGAAGGGCATAGATTGAAGGCTGGAAGAGCAGCACCAAAAGTGGGTTCTTCCCATGTTAGAATGCTGATCGGGTCACAGTTAATCGGCAAACGTTACAACGGTTTTCTGAACAAAAATCCATTTACGTGAGTTTCCAATTCAAACATCCTAAATTCCCTTTTTGTGAAACATCTCGGGGAAACCTGAGAAAGGTTCTGCTTTTTCACCAATGTCAACTTAAAAATAGCTCCATGGAGCCAGAGGATTTTAAGATTAATGACACGGTTTATGGTGAGGTAAAAGAGCAGGAGTGCTCGTGCTGGTGGGGCTGAGCGGACATGGTGCTGGTGCGGTGACGGGGTGTCCCGCTGCTGGGGCAGAGATGTTGCCCCGATTCTCTGCTCGAGGCCTGTGAGGCAAGTGGAGATCTGCTCTGCCATTCTGAATGCAAAAATTGATCCTATAGCAATGTCTCGTGGGCATTTCCCACCAAAAAAACCCCACAAAAGTGCAGTCTTACTGCTGCCTGTTCTTCTCTGGTGGTTTGGGGGGGAGGAACCATGGAGAGGATGGTGTGGGGGTGTGGAGGGATGTAGGAGTTGCAAGGGGATGTGTGTGGGATGGGAGAGGATGTGGGGGGGATGCAGGGTGGATGGGGGGAATGCTGAGGGATGCGGAGGGTTGTGGTGAGGGAAGCTGGGGGTTTTGAGGGGATGCGGGAGATGCAAGGGTATGCGTGGGGGGATGTGAGGTGGATGGGGATATGGAGAGATGTGGGGAGGATGCACGGGGGTGTGTGGGGATGTAGGGATAACGGGTGGGGAGGCCGGAGCGGGATGCAGTGGGAATGGAGGGTTAAGATGCGAGAGGATGCAGGGGGATGCTGCAGCCTGTGCCCCTCTGTCACTGCTAAAATACACTGCGTGGCACAACGTGTGTGCTGAGCCGAAGCTGGGGGGGGGGGGTTAGGCATTCCTCGACTTGGGGAGAAAAAAGTTCACAGCTATCTGGCACTTCTTATCACCATTTTGGATAAAAATATAATGAAGGGATCAATATGACCTATTGAGTTCAGCCAAATTATCTGAAAATCATTAACCAGCACACGAAGTACAGTCATTAGACATTTGTATTAACTTAAAACGCTGGATTGAGGTCATTACAAATTCGGTTGTTTCAGCTGACTTGTATGGCAGATAAAATCTAAACACTGGGTGCCTTATTTCATTAAATTTGGCTGAGTAATACGTAAATGAAGTTCAGGGCAAGTTCGCATTAAATGCACTAACATGGTCCTTGATACTGCTTGGCTAAACTTTTCCATGAAATCTATAGGAAATTTGCCAGAATCGAGGCTCTGGGATATGGATGGAGTTACCTAGTGACTATTGTGTCACTAGGCAGCGGTTTTTGTAGCAGACTTTAAAAATACATGTTCTTACCCATGCAGCTCTGTGTTGATGGAAAAAGTCATTCGCAGTCTTACACAGGTCCATCAGTTTACAAACAGAGTCCATTAAAACATGATTATGTATAAAACGGCTTCTTCCTCTGCAAGATCCTCAAATCCACTGTTTATATTGCACCTATATTAACAAACCGCAAAATAAGCTTGTAGCGTTTCTAAAACATTTTTTTTTTTTTTAGGATGGGAATGTGGAAACTTCCCGAGATTGAAATGGCAAATGAATAAAAGAAGAGTTGTGTCTAAAGTCCAAGTATTAGCTGGAATGAGAATATTTCATTTTTTCAACATTTTTTTTTCCCCTGAGGTAAATGTAAAGAGTGTTAGGCAGTGTACATTCACTCTCTGAATAGAGGCTGAAGTTAGTGGATTATATTTAAATATGCAAGGAGGAACCCCCTGAGTTTGCCTTAAAGAGATTGCCCGCTGGGTTCACGTAGAGATATGCTTAAAGTGTGATGTCCTTTGTCACTCGTAGTCAAAAGTTACTCAGGCATGACTTGCAGTGAAAAATTACGCAAACCCCAGTAATGTATGACAACTGTTTCCAGCCTGATATTTCGTAACTGTTAACCTGAAAACTCCCCTGTGCAGGATCCCCGGACCTCAGCGACGTTCCACGAGGATAAAGAAAATAAAAGGTAAAGAGAGCCCAGAATAGAACAGGCAGATGTGCAATGGTTATTCACACACTGACAACTGTGTGTCTTAGGAACTCTGACGTCTCTCTGAGGCCACATTATTACAATAACGAGGATAAGAGACCCCCAAACACCACGCTGGGCTATTTTACATGAATTACAGTGCAACACTTCTCCAACTACCAAATTTGCGCTTCACATAGTATGAATATTGTGTCAGGGCAGTGTTCTGGGAGCAAAATCTACATATGGCAGTCGATCCTGGCAAAACGCAAGTCTGACTTCAGCTGGCTGTTCAGTTTGAGCTAACTGGCTTTTTCTTTCTCTGCTGAGATTTTACCCGATTAATGCTGCTGGGTGCGCTTTTTGAGACGTTTATTAAACATAAATATTTGAGAATTTAATATAAACCCCAAATAATCTCAAATTATGTTCTCTCTTAATGATAGCATTTGCTGAAAAATGAAAGTGAACAGCATCTTGTCTAAATTAAAATAGCTTTCAATACAAGTTTTTAAAAAGAATATAATTTGCATATATTGTCCTCTTCTCCTCTCTGTAAAACTGAGAGTGGGGTTGTTGGATATTCCCATTACTTAAACAGAAATTCTCACAGGGCCTGTTGAGTCAATGCAAAATGCTGGATTATTGTGTCAGTACTTGCAGATGTTCAGAGCCTCCTCTCTTTTTAGCTCTTTGAGGCTTATGGCTGCCATAGGTAAGGTTTAAAGGGCTCTGTAAGTTTTGGGGTTTTTTGAACTCTGCGGCGTGCCATGAAATTTCCACGTTAATGAGTGTGGAAATATTCCATATTCAGATTTTATACTGTTAATTGTGGAAGCCACAGACTACCGCTTGTTTCCCGGTCTGATGCGTTTCTCACTGGGTAAGCGTCAGTGTGCAGAGCATGCATGTAATAACTGAAAATACCACGTTAAGCTCAGTGGTTATTTGAAACTAAAAGTAATTTTTCACTAGTATTTGTACTAGTAAAGTACAAGTACTCAAATATTTGCAGAAAGCAAATGTGAAGCAGCTGTAAATATGGCTGAATTTTCTTCTGAATTTTAATGAATATTTGTAGATTTTTGGCTAAGCTGCAATGTATGTATGTACGGGACAGAAAGCTTTACACTTGCCAGTGTGTAAATTGCAGCTAAGCCCATCAGATTTAACTTTTACGTCTTTAGTTTAAAGGGAGAAATACAGCCTAGTTTGGGGGAAAAAAACCCCAGACAACAAAGCAGGAAAATATATAGAAAATCAGAAGCTTTAGATGAACACATATATTAGTGGTCTGTAGCCTTCACTGGCTTGTGGGTGAAAAGTGCTGTGTAGTTTAACTCTTTCATTTCCAGCCAGCAGCAACACCCCAAGGTGCTCAAACATCATTTGAGCCAAATTTTGTATTTTCAGTATGAAAGCAGGCTCAGTGTGAGCAGGACTTGGGAAAGAGTACTGGGTTTCAATGGGCTGTAGTCTGCAAAGATTTGGAAAGCTGGGTAAAGCAAGCATTGCCTTGATACAGATAATTTCCTGTTAGTTTTGCTGCTCTCTTACCCCTATCGGAACAGGAGATATCTGGATGGCAAAACCCTACTAGGTTTCTATGAGAATCTCGTACCTGTATTCCTAATGTTTAAAAGAGTTGCTGCTGTGATTCCTGCTCTGGATTTCCGGGACTGCCTCGTGCTTTCCCCACGTCTCCAGTGCAAACACGGCCTGGGGGACCCGAGGAGCTAACGTGCGTTGTGTGAGCAGTCTCGTGTGCTTCCACCCAGCTTTTGGGTGCCCAGAAATGCTGAATGTGTGGCCAAAGCAGCTGTAGATGAAGTGTAAGAGTGGTGTTTCACCGCCAAAAGCTGCAGCATTGGCAAGTGTGCTTGTGGCATTCGCATGGTCCAAAATGCCTGCCTGCTGTCTCCTCTACAGACTCGCAGATTCCTCTTCTCAAAAATGATGATGTTTTCTGTTTTTCAGGCATCTAAACACATAAGATGCATTTGCTCGTTTCCTTGCTTTGCACAGTTATGCAAGCAGAATTTTATGTATACCTAGTCTTGAAATTACTGTGCTTTCCTTCTAGCCACTGATCTTTATTCTGCCAGAAGAGCCCTTTCTACTATGTTGTATGACATATTTTCTTAGGTATTGAAATTATGCTTAGTTATAACTTCAGAAGAGGATGCTTTTCAGAAAGAAAAGCCAATTATCATGAAGGTAAGGAAGAGATCTTTGTCATCTGCTGTGAGTCTCTAGTCTATAAAAACATGTAACCTGTTGGGTCGTGTTTAACGGGGATGCGCATGGAAATGCTGCCCAGAAACAGCTACAGCGGGACAAAAAAAGAGAGCCTCTGTGTTTTCTTGAACTCTCGTTACTAAAGCAGTCCTAACATATTTTTAGGGTGTATTTATGCTATGTCAGTACTCAAGAGCCTCAGTCACGGACCAACATCCATGTTTCTGGGTGTTGCAGTGTCAGCTGGCTACGCTCATCCCGTTACATTCTCTTTCTTGTATTGCAATCCTTATTTTTTATGAAGTGATTTTTAAAAGCAACTGACATCCTGGTAGAACCTTTTGTAACTATGTTGTGATGTGATCTGTTCGTTGGGTATGGAAAAAATATTTAGGAAGAAAAGGTATTTCTTTGTAACTACGGTTTTTGATTGCATATGGACCCTTAGAGTATCTTCTCATAAATGAGACCAGCTCCAGAGGAGATGTTATCCATATACGAATTTGGAATAGCTATGTTTGGGTTGGGTAAGAAAATACTACCTTTATAACCAGAGAGCCCATACTTGGCAGTACCCAAAACTGGGTCAAAGACTGTGGCACATATTTGTGTTTTCTGCCCTATTAAAATGAAAAACCCCACCGTATTTTCTTAGTCTTGGATATACACACTCTACAAGAATTCTCTTCTTTGACCTGGTGTTTACATATCTCACATTTTCCAGGTGCGTTTTCCCTGATGATATTTTTATTAGTGTATTCGTGGTAAATGTGTCCTTGAATGTCCACAAATCCTGTCCAATATACATTCTGTTAGTGCATTCAATGCAGATGAAAATTTCAAGGCAAAGCGGGATTTCTAGGGTTGAATATTTTATAAATAGAGCTGCTGTACCTGGGAGATGCAGCTTGTTTTCCCAGGAAAGAGCTGTAGGTTTACTCCTAGGCCCTTATATGCACTGATTTTGTAAAGAAACACGAGGACTTGAAATAATTATTGGTATGGAATGGCATGAATACTGATTTTGTCTTGTTCATTTCTAATCAGAAATATTTTTCCCTACACTGCGCAAGTTATTGGTCTGGGTCTGGCACAATCTTATTCATTATATTCAGATCCCTCCAGCTGCTGTTGCGTTGCAATAGTTGACACGTGATGAAGAACTACTTTAAATATTAGAAAATGAGTAAAGAGAGAACTCCAGGGAATTTACACCCCAGGTTACACTTTCTCTCCTTCATTTCAGTCCTTTGTGATGTCAGTGTGTGCTGAAGCCACCAATTTTTGGTGCCCCCACCCTCACCACATCTCTGTCAAGAACAATATTTACTCGCAGAGAAGGACAACAGTCAGAAAGCCAAACTTCCTAAGATGAGGACCACAGTACTGGTTCAGCTTAACCATGCCCTATATTTGATAGCATTTGGCAGTATGCCTAGGAAAACATATAAAAAAAGGTAAGCAAATAGTGATGCTCCTCGGTTGGACTTCACAGTCATTTGTTGCTTAAGGCTTCCCCAAGGCACAAGTGAATATGTATATGAGCCTCTAGTACGCATTTCTACCATCTATTTGTCATTTCCAGCCAAGTTGTCCTTGGTATATGCCAGACTGTCTGGCAACAAGTTCTGTTATCTGTGCAATACGTGAAGAACTACAGCCCGTTGTTTGCGTTTTCAACTTGCCACCTGGTAATTCTGTCTGATATACTTAGGTGACATGTTTTCACAAAGATAACAGCCTCTTTTATTTTTCCCCATGCAAATCTTTGGTTTGTGGAGCCCTGTCATCATTTTTCTCAGCCTTTTTCTGCCTTCCCTCCACCTCAGTCATACCTGTTGGGCTATACTGAGGTTCATCAGGCTCTTTGGTCTAAAGTATAGTGGCTTTAATTTCTAACTGAACAGCATCAGTGACTACATAGGCATGTACAGTGTTTCTTAAAGCAAGAACTGCTGACATGGACCCTTCTGATTTGTGTTCCTCCGTACGTTTTATCAAGAGCTTCTTCAGTGTTCTGGCTGTAAATCCATGCCCACCTGTGGCGTCTTAAAATCCCTATATCAGTGTTTTTGGAGCGAAACCCAGTCCTTGTGCTAGAATAATCCCTGCTCATGTAATCAGGTTGCCCTCTAATGGCTAGCTTTGATTCAGAGCGCTCTCGGGCTTGCTGATAAGGGCAGGAATTTCAACTGTGGTTCCTGTGATAGAGGCCTCAATGTTTTACTCCCCAAAGCTGTGGTCCATGTGCCAGCTGGGTGATGGAGCTGTGCTTGACAGAGGAAGAGGTGGAAGCCTCTTCACATGTTGCGGTTACAACCCTGTTCGTTTATGAAGTTGTTTTCCTTTAATTAACTGTTCATTTGAAGAGCTGGAGTTCACTGACGTCAAGGTTAGTTAGTCAAATTTTGTGCTGACTCCTTAAAAAACGGGACTGAAAACAGCTAGAATGGGAACGTTTTCCCATGTGTCTAATCTTTCATCCTGTCCCTGTAGATTTCCAAAGAATTTGATGTTCTCCGCAGTCAAATGGCACAACTCCTCCACCAAAATCAACCAAATGGGAGAAAAGATGGGAAAAAAAGTTCATTGCACAGGCAAATATGAAAAAATCTCCCTCCAAATGCTGGAAGAATGTTTTTATTTTAAACCTAGGGAATATGATGTATTAAAAGATTGGTGAGGATGATGGGAAATTTTAGCAAAGTAGAATATTTTTTGTATCGAGCGTTTAGTCGGGCACTGGGAAGTGGCAGCGTCCTGTGATCTCCCCAAATATATTCTGACTGCACTCAGGTAATATGTTCAGATTGATTTTTCTCAGAAGATGTAATTGAGGAAGAAGACTGCGGTAGAACCAAATATAGGTTTCTCCTGTCGAGGGGTAAAGTGCAAGTAATACAACTGAATGTTTGAGACCACCACCCCCACCACCCCCCCAATTAAAAATCCACCTACAGAAAAGAAAATAAGGAAGAAAATACTAAAATAGTAGTAGAAAAACCTTAACCAAATTTTTGAGCTTATGGAATGAAGATTGTGTCACATGTGGTTATGAAACCTGAATACTTTTCTGTAATAATCATTTAAAAAACCCCTTGAAGACCTGTCGCATTGATTTTTTTTATCAGGTAGTGCACTAGTGTCCTTGAAGTTAACTTCAGCTTCGTCATGGGATTTAATGAGGCTAAGATTTTACCTACCAGATCTTAACAGAAAAATCTTAGCCTTTATCCAAAATAAATGTAGTTTCTTTTCAAAGTATGGAGACAAAATTCTTTGGAACAAGAAGTAAAGAAATAATACATAAGTACAGTTTTACTTTTCCTTCCTTGTATTATGCATGTTTTTCCTATAAATTTCCCTATACCCTCCACGTACACTCATGCACACACATATAAAATGCAGCAGCAAAGGTAATGTAACAACAGCAACTGAATACATTGAAAACTAATTTAATTCCTAAATTATTTTAAAGAGTATTTATTAGAACTTAAAATCAAGGTAGAAACAGTGGAGTTGCCCCAGCAATCTGAGAGGCAAACTAAAGACGTTTGGCTTAGCAATAGGTGGATTTTTATTTGTACTTGATAGGAACATATTTCTGCCTGTTTATGTGTGGTGTGAGACTTTTTCAGAATTCCATCTCTGCATATTTACACATAACCTAAGATGTCTTATTCTGCAGGTAAAACGTTACTTGCCAGATAGGAAGCTGCTTGGAGACTATTTCTGTAGCAATGAGGCATTGGGCCTGTCCAAACCAGCATCCCTCCTGTCCTTGGTAAACCACCCCACCTCAGCAGACACTTGGAAAGCCCAGAGCTCACTTCCTTCATACCAGAAAGAGGAAAGACATCTGGTTTTCTATTACTCTTTATAATACATGTCTCATTTTATTAATGCCTAATACACGAGTGGCCAAAAATTCAAGTTTAGTTGATTAACGCAGATGCTAAACCCAGAATAGTTCCAGCGTTGCACCTGAAGATTTCAATCTGGGGTCACCCCTGGGTGGTGCTGCTACTTTTTAACCATGTACAGCAAAATCACAGAGCGGCTTGTGGCATAGGCTGAAGTAGACACCACCTGTGCTAAAACTGTAGGCAGAAATTTTGATGGTGCAAACTGTCCTGGAGGCTGAAATGTATGGTAGGGCCAAGTAATGCCACTGTAGAAGGTGGCAGAAGTGTGGGCTTGCTCTGCAGCCCATTTGCAATCAATACATGGAGACCTTATCTACAGAGGGTTTGCACCCATGTGTCTCGGAGCACAGACTGGCACCGAACTGAGGCGCAGAAATGACCTTACAACCCTTGAGATTGTAAAGAAGGTATGTATTTACAGCGCTGGACACACGGGGAATAATTTCACCTAAGATGTGTGCGAATTTCCAGTAGCTATGAGCTTGGTTAAATGCTGTAAAGTATTACATATTCATGAAAGTTTTAGGAACGCCTATACGTATTCATAACCTGTCCCCGAGAAGGCGGTTCTTATTACAGTGAGTTCCAGGAGATCATTTCCATAGTCTCCACCTCCGGCTCCTCCTGGTTGTGCCTGCTCAGTGATTGTGAACCCGGGTCTCCTTCTCTGTACCTGGTCACTTCTGGGCTGGTGTGACGAGTTGGTTGGGACTCAGACTGCTGAGTTGGTTAGAACTGGCGTATCTCCTGTCCTGTGCCCAAGTTTCTGTTATATAGTTCACCGAAGGATGCACCCAAGGTTTTTATCTTTGCAAGGCCTGTGACGTCGTCAGCAAACTCCTGTTTCTCATACAATAAGTTACACAAAGCTAAGCAAGGCTAGGCAATTGTGATGTGGGTTAAGGGTTAGCTCTCTGTTAGCTCCTTAGTTCAAGTGTTAGTTCTTTAAGTGTTAGGTTTTTTAAGTGTTAATTGTTCATTAGTTAATTCCCTGTATCAGAACCTTGCAGAGGTTTCCCACAGGGAGGGCTGTGTTTGGGATGTTGGCCAACAAGGCTGAGGCTGCCGAAGGCTGAAGCCAAGGCAGAAGCTGCATTCGGGAGCCATACTGTTGCACTGAGATCATGCTTGCACCTTGTAGTGAAATTTTTCACAGCAATTCAGCATACTTCAGATGCCCTGTGTGCCCGGGAGCAGGCCCAAAGGCCACAGCATTTAGTGGAAATTTTGATGGTCTGGAGCACCAACAGCCTTCACCCGTTTGCAAGTGTTTGGTCTTGTCTAGAAAAATAATACTGTTGCCTCTGAGCCTGCAAGCTCAATGGAACCATGGATGTGAATGTTGTTTAGAGGTCGATGGAAGGAGTGAAGGTGGCAGTGCAGGGCTTATTTTTACTTAGTGACTTGCATAAATTTCTAATCTGCTGTAAACCTCACATTCAGATTGAAATTTTGCAGGGCAGGGACACCCCAAAGTGATGCTGGATATTAGTGTATTAGAAAAAAAGGAAAGAGAAGATTAAAATAAAAGAAAATGGCTCCCTAAGAGTTTAAAGTGGGATTCTGGTTTGTGTTGGATCCTTGTCCTGTAAGCTTAGAGCAATCCGGTCCACCTGAAGGATCAAAAGTGTCCTCAAGCCCTTAAATATATGACTCGGAAATACTTGAAATGTGTTTCATTTTATGGTAAGTTTAATGTTTCTAATCTTGGTGCAATTTACAATTACAATAAATATCACAAAAAATTAATGTGGCCACTTCAAATACAAAGGAACGACAAAGTGTAATCTGAGGAAATTTTATCAACATGCAATTTCCTTAACAAAAACATCAATGTATCATTTCAGTATGCTGAGAAATATTTATCTTTTGGGACAGCAAAATCATTTGCAGAACGTTTTAACTGCTAAATAAATATTTTACTGGCAACTTCTGAGGCATCATAAATGCAGTCAATATAAACAAAGCAATGTGGAAACCAGCTCCAGCCTCAGTTCATGGCAACACAGGTCTCTGGGATGCATTTGGCTGAGCCTCAGCGTTTGGAAAGATCCGATTTCTTCCTGCTATTATAAGCAAGTTTGCTTAGTTTATTTGGAAGTTCTGGCAGTGGAAGCCACAGCGAGCTTTCAGTATTCGTGATGCAGCCAGTTAGCGATTAACTGAAACCTGTCTTTTAATAGTTAATTATTTTTAATTGAATCCAGTGCTTATGAAAAACATGGGATTCGTGGCCTTGGAGGTGGAGGTTGGTTGCTTGGCTACGGAACAAGAACATCAAGGCCGTGGTGGCTTCACATTCCTCGTAGGCCCTGGCCCACGTTTCACCTCTGACCACGTCTATGTTATCCATATTCTCTGACCACCCAACTGAAATGGTAATTTTAAGGGTGGTTTCAAAAAGTTCGGCCTGTCTTCTGGAAAAAAAAGAAGACACTTCTTCTGCAGAGCAGTTGAAGAGTTAGTTATTCCTCACCGGGACTGCCGCTGCTGTCTGTGTTCCCAAGGATAACATCAGACCTGAGACCTAGCTTTCTGTTTTGTATTGCTATAATTAGCACTTGCCATCCTTAAAGTGATATTTTTTACCTAAGCTGGATGATTTTCCAGTACGGCTGCTCATTTTGATTTGTATGCTGTTATTTTTTCTAATATAGAATAGTATCATACTTTATTGAATATTTATTTAAAAGCGTTTCAAATATTTCAAGGGCTATAAACATGTACCTGTTTATATGTATGTTACATATAAAAGTAATTTCTTAAGGGATTTCTGTTGAAAGTGATTATCTTCGGTGCTTTATTTGTTTCGTGTCTATTTTGATGGAGTTTTCCACCTGCTTATTCAAATATCTCTGTTAAACAAGTAAATTTTCAGGTGGCAATAACTGGATGTCCTTCTGAGCTGAGGAAGAATTTACTTGATAAGACTGCTGTCTTTGTTAATTTAGCTTCCCAGATTTGATATTTCTGTTTGCAAAAGATTTGCAGCTCCCAGAGATTAATTTTAAAATGGTTTCAGTCTTAAATAACTTTAAAAGGTGTTTTAGAAAATGTGAATAAAAATTCATTAGATACTCTGATGTACCCTCAACCCATCTAGGCACAAGAAATTTATTACTGTGATTTGTCTTCTGACAATACTTCAATAAGTTTTTTGTCTGGAAGATTCTTAGCACATTCACCCCCTACTTCTGGGGCCATATTTTAGTATATAAAGCAGGAACAGCAGCTGAAATAACAGGATTTTCAAGGACGAGTTAGTCAGTTCACAGTGAAGTTTGGCCTTTATTGCATGTCAACAACAAGGTTCTTTAAAATTGCAGACATACGGGTAGAAAATCAGAGTGGAGATGGTGCAAGAATTTGGTAAACAGATGCTTCCAGACCAACAGTGTCTTTTTTGCATGGATTATAAGCGACTGTTTGAAAATTGTTGCAAAATGAGCATTCTCTAAGTCTCCTAATTCACACATCTAATGAAAGTCCAGGTGGGTGTAGCTGGAACTCTCCTTTTAAAGGGTGAGGGTGGGAGCTGCTCGTCAGCTGCAGCTGGGAATCCAAGGCTTAATTAAGGCAGATTGGCTGAGAGGTGTTGACAAAGTTGTGCTGTGAGTAGAAGACTCTGGTCTCTCCTACATCTTCATCTCTTCTACTGTGTGTCGTGGCCTTTGGTGTGTGGATTACTCCTCAATCAAGGACATGGAACTTCCCTGAATTACCCATCTATCTGCTCTGTGTTGCATTTCGGAGTTCACTGTTTAATCTTGCTCTTTTAAGAAAGCTTTAGTCTTTCCTACTAGGGAGAGAGAAATAAGGAGGATTAATAAACTCCTCTTGCCTTTACAAGCAGGAGTGCAGAACTCAGCTCCCAGAGGATGAAGGTTTTGTGCTGGCCAGCTGGCAAATGGAAAATGAAACAGGGGAGAGATGTGCTGCTGGCTACGTGTGTGCCACTCTGAGCCATCCGCATCCTGCCTGTTAATTGCTTTATTTGGGATGAGTTTGGGAATACAACACCTCAGAGTGAGCTGATAGCCATCAGGGAGGGAGGTGAAGACCAAGATACAGGTTGTCATTGTAATTGTCCAAAAAGAAGTCACCATCTCTGAATATATTTCTCTGTAAACAGAGAAGCTTTCTCTTTCCCTTCCTCATTGACTGGAATATTGAGGAGTCAGAGGAACTGGCTGGTGATATCTCGGAGCAGTTTGTGGGTGGTTGTGGTGAGGATCATCTAGTTGAATGGTAGGATGTGGGAATCAGCTGGATGGCATTTCAGGTGTTCGGCAGGTTGGGCATGGGGTTTGCCTCTGTGGCTCCATTGTACATCTGCATACGTATACGTGAATGTCATAAAAATGGATAACTCATTTGCCGGCCATCTGAGCAAATGTTTTTGAGAACTATGAGTGAGTTGGGGTAACTTTACCTGGATATGGGACATAACTCAACCTGATGCACGAGGCACTAACTGTTTACCACAGACTGTCGTGATTTAGATTTTGTTTTTAGCAGTGTATTTAAAGGATAAAAAAACTCCTTTATTTTTTTATTAGCAACACACGTACTTCATGGAGTGACCAGCTTCCCCCAGCATTTCAAGCACGATTAAAAACTTCAGAAGAACGCCCTATCATGCAAGGTAAGATGGATATACATTTATTTCACTTGAAATGCATCTTTCAGATGTGATTGGGAAATACATACTTGTGTTCATAATTGGGTATAAAATCAGAGGCAAGAGTTCATTCAGTCCAAAACCCCATTTAAATAGCACATGTTGTCAGGGTTTCTTGGTAGTAACTGCAATTTAATCCTCGCTTAAAAGGGTTTTTTTGATTAATTGAACACACAGGAAGAAGCCGACAATACTGTTCCTCACAGAAGAAACGTCTATTTTTAGGCATTTGCTTGAATTTTTCATTGCTTTGTTCCTGTTAAATCTCAGTCGTTACTTTGGCAAAAATCCTGTTTTAAAAGCATGCTCTAAAGCTCTGGGACTTCAGCAGGAGTAAGGATTATGCACGTTGTAAAGACTTTGGCTGAGTAAGTTTTAAGAATGGTTTTTACAGAATTGGGATCACCAGTGTCTGGTAGAAGATGATTGAGCTTTTTGCCTTTGCAGGATTTAGGATGAGTTTAGAACCAGCTCTGCTGCATTAAAGAACTGTTGGGTACTATGTGTGACCTGGGCTTAATGAAAACCGCCATATGGGAGATTTTGGTAATTGTACCTAACTTAATTATCTTCTTATTGTTTTGGATAATTTGAATATTAAGGTTTATTGTACGGGAAAGATACATTTATTTTCTTTCAGAAAAAGTATTTGCATGTCTTAACAGCTTGAGTTTCAACTGTTCTTTTCATTTCATACTATCCTTATTCAGTAGGACTATAAAACAGGTACAGAAATTGAGATCTATATCTGCACACAGGTTCACTGCTGTGTTATTATTACCACCTAAACATCTGACTGCAGCTTCTGGGAGTCAGACTGTCAGAACTCCATGTATTTTTCCCTTGAAACAAATTATTTCCAAAGTTAGAGAGAATGGTGAATAATTTGTATCATTTAAAAATTATGGGTCTGTCTGCTACCTAAATCTGGGGAATTAAAATAAGATTTCGGGGCCGTAAATATTGTGTTGATCTTCTGTTATTGCTAGGTAACTTTTTTTCCTTCAGTTTTTCATAATGCATAGGTTGATACCCATTGATTGCAGCTCCCCACAAATAAAGTAGTATTTATATTATGTTTTTTACTAAGCAGGAGTCTTACTTTTTGTGTTGCAAGAGAAGATGAGTGTCAGCATCAGCTGGGGAAGTGTGCTTACATCCAAACATAGCTTAGCTGAGTTTCAGTTAGATTTAAGGTTAATTCACAGTGTAGACAAAAGCGTAACGTGGAATCGTGGAGGTGGTTTTAAACAAGGTCTTGTCTAGCTGCCGGAGTGGACTAATTTAAGAAGTAAATATTAAGTGGTGCAGAACTCTGCGGCTGTGGCTGGGTTGCTTCTAGCAGTCAACTAGCCTTGCTGTGTTCCGCAGAGATGACTCATCAGAGACGATCATGCAAACGGTGCTTCTGGGGGTTTTAGAGACTTATGCAAATGTTGGTCCAATGCTGAACTGTTTTTGTTATCAAATTTTCTGAAACGAACCAGAGAAACAGCGGGGCTGACAGTAAAAGCCATGGAGTCAAGGACCGAGTATGGCACATGCGGCTGTGTCAGGGACCTGGGTATCGCAGCTCTCTAGGGTTTGCTAACTGGAACAAAAGGATTTAGAATTTGGATGCATCCTTTCTTTCAAGCTCCTTGTTTATGCAGAAGAAATGGGCATTTAGCTTCTGGATAAAATTTGATGTTGCTGTTAGTATTTTAAGGGCAACCACTCAGAAAACAAGGATTTAAGTAAGTGACAGTAGGAGACACTTGTCTTCGAGGTCACTGTTCAGTCTGTAGGCAGAAATGGTTTTGGCATATGGCAGCAAGAAATTCAACAAAAGTTCGAGTTTCTTACAAAATCCTTGTTTGCTGCAATGAAAATTGCCCATTTCTGACTTTTCAATCTGTTTTTTGAGGAAACAAGACCTACAGGAAAACAGACTTTGTTAGGTTGTTGACCAACTTGGGGGTTTCTGTATGTGTCTATGGTAGAATTAAGAAGGAAAGTAATTTATTTTCCCTTCTGTTTCCTCAAACTCTCAATGCATTTCTTCATTTCTAGTCAGATATCATGTTCAAGAAAACATCTTCATGTGTCAGCAATTTAACTTCTGAATGGCACGACTTGGTAAATGGTCAATCCCAACTCAAAATTGGGAGTCAAGCCTCCAGGAATCATCAGACTGGCTTGAAAAGAATCACAAAGCTTAATGAAACAGGAATTGTTTTGCTTGTGATTTTTAAGTTGTTTGGGCTGTGTTTTTAAAATCTTCTTTGTATTTTTACTATTCCCTCTGTACCACTGAGGGTTAGAAACTTCAAGCCTTGTCTTCAAAACTATAGTATGAAAAAGTGTGATTAATCAAGTTTGCAAATCTTTCCGTAATTGTACAGAATGATAGGAAAAAACATAACTTGATTTCACTTTTAAAATATGTCCATTATGACTCTGGTGTTATATTTATTCTTGACTTTCAGCTCCCTGCCAGTTTCACATACAGTTTTATCTGTGCCAAGGGGGAGCATTGGAGAATTATTTCGTGTCCAAGCTCATGAATCTTTCTTTTCTGAAATCTACTTAATAAAGTTAGTGATACATAACTTGTGGGAATGTTATGAGGTTTTCTCTGATTAAAAGGTGTAAAATGCTCAGGGATTCATAGGTAAGATGTGCTTTACAGGTTTATGGTGGGTTTTAAAGTAGCGTTCAATATTGTTGTTGCAAGTGGTGTCAAAAGTGAAGGTTCCCATAGTACTTCTGAAATTCTGATCTTAATTGCCCAGTAAGTTACTCTACGATACATGCTAAAAATCTAAGATAGTTCTCATCTCAGTAAGTTTGCAGAATAGAGTATGATGAGTTCTTGGCACATTTGGTTACAAATAATCCATTTTTATTAAAGAAATAATGTTACCTGCACCTGCATAATCTACTAATGTATACTAAAGTAGGAAGGAATCAGCTAATGGGTCGGTTTGTGCAAGTATTCATTTAAAGTGCATTTTCTGCCTTGACAGGTTGGCTAACACATACTGTTTCCTGGCTGATATATCCCAACCCTTACACTTTAAACATTGTATTTATCAGCCCTTTATTAAATATACAAAACAAGACCACACTCACCAAAATCTGTCACAGCCCATTTTGTTGTCACAGCGCATTTTACTACATGCTGAGGAATGAGAGTCCAAGCCGCAACGTCGACTCATTTTAGCCTCAATGGTTTTTTAAAAAGCTTGTAGCTTAAAATAATACATTATTAAGGTATTCAGACTTGTCAAAATTAATAATTAATATCACATTTATGCTCCGCACACATATACAGAGTCTTTCGTTCCCTTCAGTTGTTTGTGTTCCAGCCAAGTGACTCTGAGTTGGGCCCTTTCCCGTGGCAGAAGTGACAGGGGGGCTGGTGAGGCCGCTGATTCTGGCTCCTGGGCATCCACGTGGTATCTACATTTTGTTTTCTGGTGTCACTCTGTAAATTACTTGAATTTGCACATAGTCGGGTGGTCTATTAATAATAAGAATGCAAATTTTAAAAGGGACCAAAAATTATCTCAATGTGCTTATTTTTAAGATCCTGGAGGAACTTGTTTCTTGGGATAAGGGAGTAACTTAACAGGTGATTATGAGTGTTATTCAGGTTTGTTTTAAGAATAAATAGGATTAATCTAATCAAATACCAGGTGAAGTATGAAAATGTGTCTTGTGTTGAAAGTAGAGATTACAGAGAACACATCCTAGTGTCCCGTCCTGCCCAGAGGTGTGAGTTGGGGGAGAGGTGACTCAGGTCCGTGGGTTTCCTTGGTTGGAGAACACAAAGATCACACCTGTGTGATCTGCTCGGTGACCCTGCGTGAGCAGGGGTTGCACTGGGGATCTACAGAGGTCCCTTCAACCCAACCATCCTCTCATTTTTGGAAGCATTTCCTTACTGAGCCAATATTCCAAAGCCTTGGAAGTCTGCCCATGTCTGGTAAGATATAAGTACTGTGAGAAGATCTCATTTCACACCATGGTAACATTTCTGATGGTCCTTTTGGGTATGTCTATATGCAAAAAAAAATGATGTAAAGTTGCACCTGAAACTGAATGGGAGTTCATTGAAACACTCAAACTTTTTGTCAATTAGAGCTGCAGGTTTTGGAGAACATTACTTAGTTTTTGTGTTTCAGATTGTTGAGGGCAAAACATCTGAGAGTTCCTGATTTGTCAGCTTTTTTGACCTCAAATTGGACAAAGATTGGCAAGTCTGGCTACAATTTGATCACTTGAGTTTCCTCAAAGGCAGAATTCCACGGGTGCCAGCCTGAGGGAAGTGCTCTGAAATGCGTCTATACGCTTCTGCGTGCATTATTGGCTGGGCTACTGGAAACCTGGCCAACAGGATGTGTATAAAATAGGCAAATATGAAAGCAAACAAATCCAGTACCAGGGTTCTCTTCCAGCATCCTGCTTTCATATTGAAATAGTCTTTGTTGGGGATTTTAGTAGCTGTTGCCATCTTTATTGCTAATTCTGCATTACTTTTCCTCAGGCCTGATGTTGCTCCCGATTTTGGTCTTTGTAAGTTCTTCAGATAAAAAATGCAGCTTGTCACAGAACTCCATGGGTAATTTTACTACAGAATTACTAGACATCTTAAATATTTACTATATACACACACACAATATTTTTTATCTATCTACACTATACATTATGTTATTTATTATAATCATGTCAGTATCAGAAAAGCAAACTGATAAATTTTATGTTAAAAATATGCAATATCTGGAAGCAAATTGAATGGGAAAGGCGTTTGCTAATTTACTGTATTCTTTTGATGGCTCTAGGGCTTGCAACATCAGTGTTGGATGTCAAAGTGGCTGTTACATGTTCCAGGTGAAGTCTTGTTTAGCTGGTGATAAAACAGAAACCTGGAGAGCTACGGTTTTGATTGGGTGTTCATTCCCCAAATTAATCTGTCCTGCATTTACCACTTAAAAGAGATGTTTAAGAAAAGTAGAGTAGTTTCTGTTGATTTTGCAAATTTATTTAAATCAAGTGTGTTTAGAAGCTTTTCTTTTCTTTTTTGACATGAAAGCTGCAACTGGTTAGAAGCAAATACACTGCATTCGTCAGGATATCTCTGCTGCTTGGTAACATGCCAGAGAGCTACAATGATGAGAAAAATGAAAAAATAAGGATCAAGATTTTGTATTTTAGCATCTAAAGACAAAAAGTGTTGTTATTGTTTAATATAGCGGGAGATGCGAATAGTAGGACATTATTTCTGAAAACGAGCACTCATTCTACAGAGGTGTTAATAGTTATATTTGCATTACACCACATGCTCTGAACCTTGATCTCTAAGGAGTGATGTCTTCATTTGTTTCAGATTCGTAAAGCAAATTAAGGCAGTGCTCGCGTGCCATTCCTATCATCAGTTTTGACCATGAAGGTGATTTGGAATAGAACAGTCAGTTGAGGAGTTTTGTGGTCCCTCAGGCCAGCAACAGTGTAGTTGAGCACACACATGCCCACTTGCAGAATCAGAACTTCAAGCAGCAGATGATGCTTTTTACCGGTTACAACTTTTAGGTGCCACTTCCGATTTTGTTCCTCTGGTGTGCGTTTGAAAACAGATTATACATACATATATACCTATTTTTAAGGTCAAATGTACTTTCCTAACTCTGCAGTTCTCTTGCAAAAAGGCCTGTTTGATATCTGGCAGATAATCATGGACTAATTTTAGGAGGGAGTTAATAAAAGCGGAGTTGGAAAAATCCTAAAGGAAGATCAAATTTAAATGTAAATATCTTTGCTGCTTTTTTAAAGAGAATTGAGGGAAAAGGGATATAGAAAATTACAGGCTTGGGTAAAATTGTGTCTCAGAGCAACATTTTCTTTCCAAAGCCTTGCATAATGTGCCAGTATATTTTAAAAAGACATAACCCAAAGCAGTAGAAATTAATCAAGCCTTTATTAAGCAAAAAGTGACTTCTTTACCAAATAATGAAACTGTGGTAGGAAAAGAAATTGGTCTTAGCAGGATTGCTACATTGCACATTAGTAGAAACAATCACATGAAGATGTGATTTCTGATGCTCTATCAAAACATGTTCTCAAACATGTAGCCATTTCATAAAAAGGCAAAAATCTGAAACTGTGAAGTGGCAGAGCACAATTCTTTGCTAATTTAATTACTCATCCTCACGTTGTGTCAGTAGTGCAAACACAAGACGTTGGACTGAAAATTAGAGTTCTGGGTGGGGGGAAAAACCCCAAACCAACAGTGAAGTGGGTCTGCATACGAAGTAACAACCTTATTTCCACATATAACTCAAAATGGGAGCTGGATTTTAAATGTAACAAAGGACTTGTGCTTTAATTCAAGAAGCTGGCGCTCAGATGAGCATTTTGCAGCTGCTGCACTGAACATTTCAGTGATAATCACCAGTACCCCAGGAAGGTCTGTTGCCCCTTAGGGCTGCTCTAACCCAGTATCTTTCAGACAGTCAAGACCACAAACATTGCTGCCAAAACCACAAAAATGGTTCCTGCAGTCTGGGTAACCCTCTCCCTGGAAGGGGTTGTGAACCATTCAGGGTGTCTGGATACATGTGCAAGTATCTGGGTGAATGAGACCTGAAAAAAAGAGCAAATAAGGAGCAGGACTTGAGGGAAACAGGAGCTTTATCCCACCCAGAGCTTCTGCCATTTTCTGCTGCCAGAAGCTGGAGCCAGGATTTGTGCCATAAGATCTGTAGCTGCGATTTGAGCTGGATTTACTACCCGAGCTGGTGACTGGTGTTGGCTCATATGGTAGGTGGTAGAGTTATCACGTGAGTTATCGTGCAAGAGTTGCAATGAATTAACTGGTAGATTGTTACAGCTGATCCGCAAACTTTCTCCGATTTTGGAGCTGACACTTGAGAAGACACGTTCTGCCCTTCAGTAGACTGGGAGAGAGGACTTGAGGTACCGGAGACTAGCCTCAAAATTTGAGGTCAAATTAGTGCATTTGACTTTGCTGTTTCTGTGCATGTTTATAGCTCAGACAAAAGGTGAGTGTTTTGCTGTTAACACTCCAGTTTGGTTTACTTCTAACCAGCAACACAAACACACCAGAATTCCTGACAAGGATGTTGAGTGATAGAAGATGTGAGGCAATTTGGTATGAAATTGTTATTTTCACAGAATCCCAGAATGTGAGGGGCTGGAAGGGCCCTGGAAAGCTCATCGAGTGCAATCCCCCCATGGAGCAGGAACACCCAGATGAGGTTACACAGGAAGGTGTCCAGGCGGGTTGGAATGTCTGCACAGAAGGAGACTCCACAACCCCCCTGGGCAGCCTGGGCCAGGCTCTGCCCCCCTCACCGGCAACAAGTTTCTTCTCAATTTTAAGTGGAACCTCCTGTGTTCCAGTTTGTACCCATTGCCCCTTGTCCTGTCACTGGTTGTCACCAGAAGAGCCTGGCTCCATCCTCCTGACACTCCCCCTTTCCATCTTGATCCCCAGGAATGAGTCCCCCCTCAGTCTCCTCTTGTCCAGCTCCAGAGCCCCAGCTCCCTCAGCCTTTCCTCACACGGGAGATGCTCCACTCCCTGCAGCATCTTTGCTGCCCTTTGTACCATCCAGAGCAGTGGAGCTGAAATCTTGGCTCTAGTGGACGAACCAATGGCCCAACTTCAGCAGGAGCAGATTTTTCTTATTTAGACTTGTATTGATTTAGGCTTTGGTTGTTACTTACTAGGAAAAAAATTGAGATTCATGTATGTTTAAGAAGAAATTCTCTGAAGCCGTTGTTCAGTTTCATAACAGATCTGGTTTTCTGTTTCCATGTCCACAACACAAAACATTGGTTCAGCCTAAACTTTATCTGATTTAAGTTCAATTAATTATTTTTTTGATAGGTCAACTTCACATCATCAGTGTTTACACTAGCTGAGGTATCATTTGCCCATGGAGCTTTAAGTTTTAGTTATACCACATCATCTGCCCTCTAAGAGCTTGCTTAAAACCAAAGTTGGAATAAATCTCTTGTGCCCCAAGGAATTCAGCAGAAATGTGATGACGCCTTTGGTAAAGGAGGAGGTTGATTGCCACATGTGTGATTAATATCCTTTAAAGATGTCCCATGTTTCTAGGAGTTAGGACTGGCCTAGCAGTTGTTTCTAAAATGATGTGGCACCAGGTCATTGCGTCAGACTTTGGAGGCTGGAGGCTGGCCAGCAAAGGACAAGTAAAATCATTATTCTGGCACCTCTGTTGGCTCTTGTACAAATGAGAACTGATTGGTAGTAGTCAAGCACAGACCTTCTTTTTGTATTTTATTTAATCAATCCAAATTAATTAAATTGCACTTATTAAAAAAAAGTGGTAATTCTCTTTTACTTGCTTTGGCATTTATTTATTTTTTGCCTGTTGAGAAACAAGTTTCTGATGAAATATCATGCAAGTATGAAGCAGAAAATTGGTGACTCAGCAGAGAGTAATGTTTTCCTAATGAAATTAGGAAGTTAACTTTAGGAAGCTAATTTGGATCATGACTGTCAATGGGTGCAAAGATCAAATAAGCTGGAATGCAAGAAGCTTTGTAGTAAGCATATTGTTAACTATTAAAAAAAAAAAAAATAAATAGGGAACAATGTTTTAAAACAGGGGAAAAAGGGGGACCGTAGAACAGATTTCCCCTAAATAATTTTGTTGGTAAATTAGTATTCTTCCCATGTCATACAGATTTAAGGTTTAAAATCCATTCCATGTTTTGCCTGTGGCAGGCTGTTTGATGAGAGAACTGCTGGGTTGCCTCAGACCCTGTTTAAGCTCAGTACCAGTGGGAAGCTGTTTGGCAAGCTGGATTTCCATGTGCATGGCATACTCTTTCTTCTGTATTTTCTTGTATGAACAAGGTTAACAGGTTCTAATTTTTGTCTGGGGAGTTTTTATAAAATGAAGTCTACATATGAATAGAAACATGAGTGACTTGGGTATGGCACTACTATTAAGTCTTTATAAAATCAACTGCACTTCTATTCAGCATATTCTGTAAAACTTGAAATAACTACTGGAATTATTTACTGTAACTTAATACAATCTTACATACGATATGTTTTTATAAGCCACTGGGTCATACTCAAATGAGATTCTTAGGAAACCAGGACACTGTAACCTGGTATCTCAATGCGCCCCCTTTTTTTATTCTTCCTGTATGCAAATCCTCATTGTTAGTTTACCTGAGGATTAAGAGATTTACATTATGAGTTCGTTTAACTTACTTTCCAGTGTCTAACTTGTAATGAGAATTTGGCAGCAAATATGGCCTCTTCCTTGCCACCTCCCTTTAGATAATTTATTAAACATGATTTCATGTTAAATTCCTTGTTTGGAAGACAACTGCTCGTCAGAATTTAAGGAGAAAAAGGCAAAACACATTTTAAAAATAATTTTAAGTCTAAATTTCTTTGTGCTATTTCTGTGAATAATCATATCTTTGGACGATAACTATGAATCAGAACTGATGGTTTAGGATATAGTTGTTATCCCCTAACTGGGAATCAAATTACTAATGAATCCATAGTTTACTGTATACTTTACTGAAGCATCACAGTTTCCTGTTCCGTTCATTGCAGTGGTGTCAAACTTGGGTGAAGAATGTCCAGGTAGTAGCTACTCCTTGTTTTCTCTGCAGTTACACCAGACTGGGAGGCCATGAAGGTTTATGAGTTGCTCATCCTTGCCTTGTGTACTCACACCCCCACGTAAAACGTGTTTGTTTTGCAGGGCACACACAGATCTCCATACACTGGAAAGAAAGAGGTTAACTGTGGCTTAAGGAATGTTGGGTGGAAGAAGCCAAGAAAACCATTCCTGGTCCAGAAAACTGTCCAGCAGTTTGTGCTAAGGAAACACATTTGCTTTTTCTCTCACCTTATAATGGATGCTAGTATTAAGGTGACTGCACTGTAAATCCTCTCCAGATAATCCGATCAAGGATCGTGCTAACTCTAGTGAACGCTAGTTTGGGCCCAGAGTGATATAAAATATCTATAAAGAACTTTTTGGCTAAGTTGTGCTTCAGTTTGGAGACTAAAGAACACAAGCATTTGGGGTGCAACATAAGAAGCGTGCCCCTTAAATACAGATTGTATTTCCTAAATGTTGGGATACTCTTATTGGAAAATGCAGCTTTAATTTGGCCTGCCTTTGGATTTTAAATTTAGACAGCTTTGAAAATCTGTAGATGTGTGTCAGAAAATACAAAAATTGTGGTTGTGGCTGAGCATAAACCAGAATGATAGGCACTTTAGCCGGTGTAAATTTATGGCTGGAACAATTTACATTGAGAATAAACAGCTTAATGGATAGCTGGAAGGATTAAAGGATGCTCAATCCATCAGATTAAACATGTCATTTTTGCTGGTGAATGGTGCCATTATCTGACTTGGCAGCTAACGTTCTTCCAGAGGAGACAGTTTTACCCGTTTACATCTATTGATAAATCCTTCCCTAATTCCGTCAGTGATACCCTGGCCCTGCCAAAATCAGGGGCATAACTTCCAGTGACTTCAGTGGGCTGGAGATTTCAGCCTTTATCTTTTTGGTGTATTAAATGTTGAGAAATCCCTAATGAGCACAGCTGTCTGCAGCCAGTTGCTCTTTGAATCTGAATGATGGGCTTTGAAACACGACTCTGAAGTTTGATGGCCAATAGTTAGCGTGCTGCTCTGCTTTGGAGGTTTACATTATCATTTTTGCTAAGTGTTACTAAAAGAAATAGTAAGATAACTAGTGCTGACATGCAGTCAGTTTTACCATAAATCAGTGATGTTATACACTTCTCCTATTAGACACACAGATAAGGAAAAGCAATGCTAATTTGGGAAGAGGACACGAAGAACAGTTTTTGCATTAATTGTATCTTGTGAGGTGGCTCCTTAGTTTCCTACTCTGTGGTTCCCATTTCCCTCATTCAAAAATAAAAAGGCAGTTTATTTTACTCTTTTTCACTAGCTGATGCAATGCAAGATGACCTTTTTTATTATTATTATTATTTTTCCTTTCCTAGATAAGAAATAGTTTATGGACTGGGTTTTGTTGTTTACACAGTGAATCCCCTGAAGTCTGGAAAAAGTGTAAAGTTTACACTAGATTTTAACAAGGTGCAATGTCACGCTAAAACTATTCTGTGGAATAAATGAGGTATAAATCTTGTAAGTGAAGAAAAAACACAGAAACTTTCAGTTTGTAAATATGAAAGATAGATGGCAACAATCATAATGTCAGCTTGTACAGTAAAGCAGTTCCAAAGAGTTGTAAGAGTTATCCATTCATAACCAGATATCTCCCTAAACCCTTCTCAACATTTTAATGAAGCCTAAACTTCATTACAGCATTAAGTTGGACCGAGCTTTGGTGGCCAGAGGCTTTTTTATTTACAGTACTGGTTAAAGCCCTACCTGACCCATGGCCTGACTTAAAAGTCGAATTGAGCATCTGTCAAAAGTAAAGAGGACCTTTTTGCTTGGCTCTAGGAGAAAAGGTAAAATACAATTATTGTATTTTTATTAATATTAATTTTCCGAAGCATTAGTCTGCATGTTCTTGGCCCATAGCAAACCCTGATGCATTTCAGATAAAGCTCTTCGGTTCAGATTTTGCATTACCTTACCTTTCCTGCCAGCCAGGGGATGATGTATAGGCAGACACCATGACTTGGCTGACAAGCCATAACTTACCACGCTGAGGTAATTTGATTTTGAGTCCTGACTTAGCTTCTAAGAGTAACTGAACCTCCATGTTAATGGATCTCCTCTGTGGGCAGGTGGAACAGGCTCTGGGGCGAAGGCACTTTTTCCAAGTCTCCTGGGTGCGCAGCATCTTTGTGCCATCTCTCTCTTCTGCCGTCTTTAAGGGGCTTTTTTTACATTCTCATTCCTTTCACATTTCATTGTGGAAACATTTGAACTGGCTGTCTGGAAGAGCAGACTTGCTTGTTATTTCCAGTTGGAGGCTCCTGCCATCAAGAGAAGCATGAGGAGAGCATGAAAACCTGCACCCTTGCCTCAGAATTTCTTGCGTTCCAAAATACAAAAGCCTTTGGTAGCTGCTTCCCAGCCCGCCTCCCCTGAAAGACAGTGACATTTCCAGATGTTTTTTTCTTTGTTTTATTTTATGATAGCCTTATTAATATGTAGGATTCCTCCTAATTCTCCTGGTGTCTCATGATGCTCAGGTGGGTTTAATTTTACTGCATTTTTTCTAAAGCAATGCAATATGAATTATTGGAATGGACATGTGATCATTGGAAATGCTTGTAAGATAAAATACCTTCCATTTGGAGCTTTCATAAGTTATCACACCAAAAGTTTGATTGTTCACTCTGAAGAGTATATTTTTATAAAGACATACCATTGGTCTGTGTCTTCTATAGAAAGACATGGTAAATGTGTCAAGGAGCAGAATTGTGCCTGTGGTAAATGCTTGTGGAAGCTTAATAAATGGAAATTAAAAAAGCAGAAGAGGCAGAGAATCATCCCTTTCCTGAAAAGCATCCAAAACATCCAACCAGGCTTTATGGGAGCTCAAGCTCTCAGTTTCCTCAGTTCTTCTGCCCTGGTGTGGGTGACTTGCAGCTCCTGATTTTTCAACTGAGGACATGCAAAACTTGAGTTCCTCCTTCAGAAGCAGAGTCCAGCTGTAAGAAACCCAGTTTGAGAGGGGGAAGGAAGCAAATCACAATTTCTATGGGCGAAGGAGGAAAGTATAAACCCTAGCAGATTCGAAAAATTCCTTGAGCTAATTAGGTGAAGAGGTAAATTTAGAACAGCCTTCTTAACACGAAATGCAAAGAGAAAAGTGGATAATAATGTATAAAGGGAGAAAGTGGAGGCAAAAATCTTGCTCTAGAGAAGTGGGGGAGTAGAGAGACATGAGGTGCATAAGGCAGGCTGGAGCTCGTTACTACAAAGTTGTAGAAACAAGGAGGGGCGTCTGAAGCTGGAAATTTTATAATGGAAAGTCTAGCAGTTGCTGCTAAAATAAATTACGGACATGAGTGCAGCGTGTGTGATGTTTCATGGAAGTGGTATGCTTGAGTAAGGAAGGTTCCCTTATTTTATTTTTTAAGTTTATATATTATGCTGCAGTTGGTTTTGCTTTATTACTTTAAAATTCATACAAGGGTAATTCTGTAGTGGTTACTTTATCTTTCACGGGTGTCATACTGTTGAACAGAAATAGCAAATGGAACGCTGGGGACAAGAGCTCATTTTGAACCTACAGGTGCAGAAATTTATGGAAAGATCCATTTATTACAAAAGGCTGCTTGTGCATTATGACAAATCTAAGCTAGGTTTTACAGATCTATGCACACGCTATGGAAATTGAAGTTTTAAGTATACCAACAATCTAATGAAGGCATGAGTGATGTCAGTGATAATATTTTTCGGTAGGAGGAGTGCAGTTAATTTTGATCTCCCGCAATTGTAGACAAACTTTTGGAATGAGGTTGCAGATTTCATCAAAGCCATCGTGGCTCCAAATTCATACTCTAGTTTGGCAGGAACTCATGTTTCATCCGTGTATGTGAGCGTTTCACTTCTGCTTCAGTAGTTCCATCTTTGTCTCTACTGCAAAGGGATGAAAATCCAGTCAATACCAGTGTATCATTAGTTATCCTCCCCATTCAATCTGGAATTGAATGCAAGAAACATTTTTGTGTCCTGTTTAGTCTTTCTGGACTTGAATCTCGGCAGTAGTATAATAACAGTAGACTAAATGATGCTCATTGCAGTCATCGAATTTCTTGCTGTGGCTATTGGATCATCCCTGGTTTTCATTTGTTGTGGACTTCATAGAAAGATGGGCTCGAGCGAGGGCGACTTCCAGCACAAATTGTAATCACTCGGAATAGTCACTCCTTTGGAATCTGCACATTTTTATTTCCATATGACATGCAATTTAATCATTAAGGGAATTTTTTTAGCGCCAGCGTAGCATACCTTCATAGGAGGAAGTTGACCCCAATTTTGTAAGCGGGTGTTTATGAAGTCAAAGGTGGACTCTTAAACAGACTTAGAAGCTGGGCCAGCAGCAGAATGCCCAGTCTGGCACACACAGGAGAAATTATCCACGATTAAAGAGTTTCTGATTAATATGGCTTATGTGCCAAAACTGCACATGCAGCGTATGATCTCAATTAGAGTGAAACCTAATTCTTCAAGGCTAAGTTCCAGATTCATTCTGTAATTTCTTCTTTGTTTAACTTGGACATTTTTTTGACAACAGGATCTAAAAGAAATGTGGGGGGAGGGACAGGACCCCCCCTACCATTATAAATTGCAGTTTTGTCGAAAATATCTTGCTCGTGGTACTGCTCTGAATACCTCGACTATTTAATTTTTAGAGGGGTTGTTGCGCATTCCTCTAAGGCACTGCCATTTAGTGTTGCTAATGGAGCTGTAACAGTTTTTGGGAAAGAATGAATGCTCGTGTGCAGGTTTTCTGCTTAAAAAGTAACTCTTGCCAAAGAAAACTGCTTGAAGGTGGAAAGGAATAAGTACATAATCACGCCACTGTCATTACCTCTGATATTAAGAAAGTAGGAAATGTCAAAGGCCTGTAAGAAAAATAAGTTCAGGTTTAATGAGTCTGCTGGAGAGGAATTATCAACATTAATCATTTAGCTAGTGGACTAACAGAGCTGGCATCAATAGAATAACTTTTTCCATCCTGTTCTAATACACAGCAGTTGTTCTAGCTTTTTTCCGAGACTTTTTTTTTTACCGCTAATCCCAAAACATCCTGGAAACACACACTCTAACGAGCCAGTATCATTGCATTTTAAGTGCTCTTCCAAACCAATCTGAGTGCTACTCGGAGAGAATTCAGCAGTTGGGCTCCTCGTGTGTGGGAACAGAGGGGTCTGGGGCCCGAGGGCATCTGTGCGTGGGGATTTGGGGAGCAGGACACACAGTCCTGGCTTGCTGCGGGTACCAGGGGTGCAGGACACTGGTAAAACTCCGTGCCCACATGGAGCATTTTTCGGGACTGTGGCCAAACACAGAACTGGTGCTGCAGTCTAGCGTGAAGTGGCTCTAGGGCCTTTTGCAAATCAAATGCTAAACTTCGGTCTAGAAATCTTGAGAAAAGGGTCCTTTGTCAAGGAAAAGGGACATGAACATTATAGCGCTGGCCAAATACTAATTCCATTTTAAATGTCAAAGCAGATTTTGTTTAACTTATCTGAGTTCCTTGTATAAGTGCGCCGCTCCGCTTGCCGCTGTCAAACCTCTGTTTGGGACTGGTTTTAGCTTTGAAGTCTGGAAGAGGTAGCTTCAGTGTAGAAAAGTTGACTTTGGGGTTCTATATCCCCCCCTTTATTTTTTTAAAGAGGTATTAGTTGGCATATTAGGAAGGCATGCACGTTACGTTTTATAGCTTCCTTATTCCCTCTTTGTATTTAAATAATGAAAAAACTAAAACTTCTATCCACAAACATGTAGGCAATCCCGCAAAAAGGGAATTTCGAAAATTTCATAGGCTTGTATATTTTTTGAGGTCCAAAGGGACCACTGCTGCAGTGTATAATCTGACTCCAATTTTCTTGATGAATTTTTACATTTAAAGAAATGCGATGAAATTCCAGATAGATATTATCATGATGTCCCTTCTAACAACAGACAAATCAACATTTTGCCATTGCACAAGGTATGTGGCTTGAGAACAGCATGTGCCTGTTGTCAATAATTAAAGGAAAAACATGTTTTAATTGGTAAACTGTAAAAATGGTAGTGACCCCTGTTCCTGGTACCCCTGCTGGCATAGTTGGGCAACAGATGATGCACAATGTGGCTTCCCATGACCATGAGGAATCGGTCACCGCATCTGAAATAACGTTTCATCCTTCATCAATCCTACTTTAACCTTATTTCATCTTCGCATTTGGATTAGAGACAAGCCCTGGCTGCCCAGGGCAATGGTGGAGTCACCATCCTTTGAGGGGTTTAGAAGGCATTTAGATGAGGTTTTTAGGGACTTGGGTTAGTGCTGGAGTTGGGTTATGGTTGGACTCGATGATCCTGGGGGTCTCTTACAACTGAAACAATTCTATGATTCAACAGTTTTCTTACCCCAATGTGCGGTGGCTCCGGTGGACAACCTTCCATTGACATCAGAGAACAAGTATTTACACACGTGCCTTCTCCTGGTCTGTTGTATCATCAGATTCGCTCATATTCCATGGTAACAAAATAACCCTTGTGGCTTCCGCGTGGCTTTGGCAGATATTTTCTGTGAAATGGAACCCATATGCTAGGGTGACCCTTAATGAAACCCTTTCTCTAATTGCTGTATTAAGCTCAATATTTCCTTGTCATTGTTTACGCTTTTAAATCTATAATATATTCTAAATTAAGTATGTTTGAATGACAACATTCTGATTTAATTATAGACTTTATCATTGATTAGGCCAGGCAATCTAAACAGTGCATAATCTCTGCTGGAATAGCTTCATGAATAAAACCAGGCATCTATGAGGTTCTCATTCTAATAAAGTAAAACTAAAGAAAAGTATTCCATTAAGTAAATTAGAACTCCTGACTCTGTAATTTTGCGAAATAGTAGCAGTTCTTTCTAGACTATCTTCAGCTAAATGATTTTCTGGCTTGCTATTTTTTCTTAAAATGCTTGATTCCTTATGTAATTAAATTTTTAATCTCCTTTCTTTATTCCTTACTTCCAATTATTCAGCACATTCAGAATAAAATGAATATAGTTAGCATTACTGAGTTTATAATACCAACCCTTGGTTTTGTTTAGAAATGAAGGTTTAGTTTGTACTCAGTTTCATAAAGTTAGCAGAGTCAAGTAAGAAACAATGAGCAAGTGAAGTTGGGGTGAGTGTGGAGCAAGAACCAGGGCAGAAGAAACAAGCTCCTCAGAACCTGACCACGTTCACAGTTTTGTTGGTCATGTCAGGGTGTGAGCAAGAGAGGCTTGAGAAAGGGAGGGGGAAAGGTGATCCAGAGTAGAGGATGACTGTATAAGGCTCAGAGTCGTGAAAATGGAGAGAAAACAAAAGGTCCAGGCAAGAAACGGGGGGGACAATGAAAGGAGAAGTTGGACAAGTGTGCATGATAAGCTCGACCAGGAGAAGTTTTGAAGGTGACAAAAGAATCAAAAAATTGGAGAGGCAAGGACAGAAACCGGCAGCCTATAGCTACGAATGGAGATAGTTATAAACACGGGGTCCTTGGCTGAGGAGGAGAGGTGAAAGTCCGGGAGGTGGGAAGTGAGGAAGCCATGGTGACCTGGGGGCAGCATGGCAATAAACCCTTGGTGACAATGACAGGGAGGAAGGGTTGGACTCTGGAGGAGCTGCAGAAGAGCTGACTGACTGCCATGACAGGCTGAATAAAGAGGCGTGGAAAAGGCACTGAGGATGTCACCTCGCCTGGAGAGGAGTTAGAAGATGAAGAGTGTGAAGAATTACCAGTTCAGTCATCCCCTTGCTGGTGATGAACTGGAAGCAGAAGAAGAGTAAGATGTGGGAAAGGGCATATGATCTTTTCTGAAAAATGCTGGTGATGTAGAGGTTGTTGAACGAGAAGTTAGTTTAAAAATCGTAGCAGATGAGTGTAATGGAAATGTGAAATGGTGTTGGTGTGCTGCTACAAGGAACATGTGAAATGAGAGCTCAGGTGGGTGAGAAGATAATAAAGTATGGATTTCCAAGGAAGAAAGAACTGAGGAGCAGGAAGATGGTGATGGTTAAGCGCAACGAACAGTCTGAAGAGTGGAACATGAGGAAGAGAGTTTCGATGTGACCATGTGAGCCATGGCTGTGTCTTCCAGTGGGAAGAGGGTTGGAATGGGGTTGTGCATGTCTAGGAAGGAGATATCACCTGCCAGCAGAACGTGTCAGTGCTAAACTTCAGATTAACAAAAGACGGAGGCAGTTGGAGCAGCAGCCATCCAAGAGAAGGGTTTACTCAGTGTTGCATCCAATGAAAACAGAGAAGGAAATAAAGTCGAGTGGATGACACAGACACTCTGCAGAGTTAGGTGACTTCCAGAAGTGTTTCCACAGAAGAGGCCATTTTCCTGTGTTCGCTTTAGCCATGTCCACACCCTCACATTTATTTGATTATAATATTAAGTCTAATTTCGTAGGCAACAGTGAGTTCAGGGCTTGATTTGGCATGCTAAATCCCACAGTGCCAGCCTCTAAGAGACGGGGAGTTTACATCTATGATTTAGGTCAGCTCCAATTTCTACCGTGTGTTGACACAGTTGCTTCCATAAAGAGTTTATAGTGCCACAACAAAATAATTAGATTAGTGTGTATGTGGCATGTGAATGTTTCTGATGACTCAGTGACTGTGTTGGGCAGCTCAAGACAACAAATATTTTCCTACTAGTCTTCAGGTTAGCCAATGGAGGGACGTACCAGAGTCTGAACCTCACCTGTTGGATGGGGAAGGAAGACGTAGGGCAGAAGAGGGGCGGTAGTTGGAATTCTTGCCACGGAGCTCAAATTCATTGCCAGAAACCTGGGTAATGTTTCCAAACATCTTTAGACTGGTGCAGATTAGAGGTAATTGCGTTGGAGATGTGAGCTGCTCGTGGAGAGCCGCAGTTCTAGCGAGCGCTGCACACGCTTCGTTTTATAGCAGCTGCGATTTCTAAAGTAGCCCAATGAAAAACGTGTCACCCCGTTTTATAAGCCTGATACTGCCGTACTCTCACTTACTGTAGAACTCTGTACAGCAATTATAGCACGGTTTAATTTGCAAATCGTTACGGTGTTTAGCTATTGCCAGTACAAAGTAGTTACTTTGTGCAATTGAAGGCTAATTTTCATGCCATCTGAAACTTTCAGGCATCAGGTAACACTTTATTTTATAAGGAAAAAAATAACCATTTATTTAAATTGTAAAATCTGTGTATTTACAGAGTGGCTGTTTTTGCTCTTCAGGTTTCACAGCAATTACATTGGAAGCTATTTCTGAAAAACGGGGGTCTTATTTCTGAAAAAATAAGTTATCAGCAATTGTTTCCTATGCTTGCATAATTGCTTGAATAATTGTACTCTACAAAATGAAGGAAATTGCCCTTTAATGCTGCCTAACAATTCTGATGGTTTGTTAATCCACAAAGAGCACAGGGGCTCTAAAAGTTGTGTAACTCAGATATTAAGTCCGTAATCCAGAGCACATTTCTTGTGTGGTTAGTATGAAATGTGTTTACGCATCAATGAGACAAAGTGGATTTATAATTAGTTTTGCTTGTAAGTAAGAAGGAAAAAGTGGTCATTAGCATGCACAAGGCAGTTCATCAGGGTAAATTTGAAGAGCTTTTTGTGTGCGTAAAAATCTATATCCCCCTTGCAGGCCATTTAATTACTTTGCTGTTGAACCCATTGCATAAGTGCAGAGCACCAAGTGTGGTTTTCCAGCCGTCCTATTGCAGATGACGAGTCCTTTGCCATTTCTTCTGTGTGCAGTCTCATGTGTAAGCTAAAATATTTTTTGCTAGATATGTTGGCATCTCGTTTTGACTTATTCCTTCAAGTCTTTGGGGAAAAAAGCAACAGAAGGTTTGCAGAATGGATCTTTAGATGCCTCTTGCAAATCCGTACGCACGTACCAGCAGTGGAAGAGTGAGTGGTCAGAACAAAATGACAACGACAGCAACACTTTCCTGTGACTAGTTGGTCTCAAATAGAGTTGCCAAATGATTTTTCTTCTTAAAATTGCTTCCTATTTTACGTAAGGCAGCTATATATGTAATACTGTCGCCATGTGTTACATGTTTTATTGCATACAGGACTTGTGGTCTTCATGGTATGGCCTAGTTTGTAGGTTCTTACATAAGTTAGTAATAAAAAAATGAAAGCTGTTATCAAAACCTGGAATATTCAAATATGGCTGAGTTCTCTGAAAAGGAAGGTTTCTGAATATCTATTATTTTTTCTAGCAGATATAGTTAATTCTTCTGAGTTGAGCACACTTTTCCTATTCATACATGAAAGTTTGCAGTAGGAGCTGTGAACTCCTTTATTTTTTCATGAAATTTCTACCTTTGTGATTTGTTTTGTGCCCAGTGTGTGTGCACTGAGTACAGTCTGTGTGCAGCCCTGGGCTTCAGAGACTAACAAAATTTACATTGTTTTTATACAAATAGTTTTGGTCAGAGAAGCTCAGTCTTGCTGAAGTAAGTCTACAGATGGTAAAAGGTGTTTAATTACAGTATGTCATTAATTAGCCCCCATATTCCTGTCAAAAATACTCCCTTTCTAAGTATCTTACACTCTATTTTAGTAGTTACCAGAAAAAACTTAATTCAGTGGTGCTTGTTCTGTCTTTTCATTGCTCTTTCCCAGTACCTTAATTGGGTGTTCATCTGGCTTCACCATCCGCTTCAGATTTTGAACTTTTTTGTATCATTTCTTCTTTCCCCCATATCTACTGTCTTTTAATGTTGTTCGAAGGTCACTTCTGCCTTTATCTTGTACCCTTTCCTATAATGTTGTGTTCTTGTTTTTAATTTTGTTTTCCTTATTCGTTTCATTCATGTCTATCTCTCAGCTGGGATTCTTTTGTTTTCTGATTCCACATGCTTCAGCTGCTTATGCAGGAGCAAAGGCAAAGGGTAAGGATACAGTTTTGGAGGATACATATATAGTAAAACAGATTACATCAGCAGAGAGCAATTAAGCATCAGTATTTATAGGTTTTATAAAACAACAAATATGGTGAAAAAAATGTATCTGCTGGGTCTTCTTTGTATCAGCTTGTAAGACATGGGATCCATAAATTAATTTATTCAGGTATGTCTGGAAATCTATTTTTTCAAATTTTTTTAGTATTTTATATTGCTGGATAGGAGAGATTTAATCAACATTCTAAAAACTCCTGTTGTGATTGTCTGTTGATGGACCTCTCTGGCTTCTCCAGTTTATACCCTTTCCATCCTGTTGGATACTCTTCATGGACAGGACTCATCTAGAAAGGTGCATGTATGGCACGGCAGGTCAGAAGAAAGAATAGATCTGAGCAGCATGGTAATCAAATATCTTGTAAAAATATTTCCTAATTGTATAAGCTTTCTGCTAGAGGTAGGATTCTTTGATTTAAAAAAAAAAAATCTGTGACTCCTGCAACTTGGATTTTGTTGTTGTTTTTCACAGTGAAAAGGTTTCACCCACTGTCCAGGCTGTATGGTCTGGATCATATAGGAACCTCGTTTAGTAGGAATCACACCTTTCCCTGTTTTTGTGGATAAAGGTAAGTGCTCTGTTGTGTTCAGTAAGTCTAACCTCAAATGTACTGCCTGTTAACTGTGGAGATACAATAGCCCGTGGTCTTGGATTGTCATTCTGTTCACCAGCAGATGGAGACCCAGATCATGAGACCTGGTTTTGCTGGCTTAGTTAGTGGTTAACACATAATAATTGGTTGCCAGTGGATTTCAGTGAAATTTCCATGTCCTAGTACCTTATCTATGGACATCTGGAGGCCTCTAATCTTCTCCTAGATTTTGGTTCAAAACTTTGACAGCGGAAGCAAGGAAGAAGTGGGTGGATGGTGCTCTTGAACAACAAGAACCAAACAACCCAAATGTTTCAGTATCTTCATACAGAATTTTAATAAAATACAGCACTTTATTAGCCTGGGATGGCATGGATCTTGCAGAAAGGAAAATAACAGTATAGAAAATATCTTCCTTTAGGATTTGATTTATACCATCCCAGGTGCTCAAGCAGCTACAGTGCTTTCCTACAGGGCTGCTCGCTGTCTGCAGGACATCTCTGCCGAGGGCTGGAGAATTTATTCATATTTCCTGCCAAAGGTGAAGGCTGGGATGCCTTGTCGAGGTCTTTCTGTCCACGGGATTCCTGTTGATTGGGCAACAGGAGTTACAAAGGACTCTAATACTCCCTCCCCCACTATAAAAATAATATAATCCATGTAGATGGTGATTTATTGGTGGATTGTCCTGGAGCTCTGGTCTCTCTGACTGCTTAAAGCTTCACTTCTACTTTGGAAGTCTTCAGTATTCACTGGAGGTTCTTGCTTATTACAGATTCTTGGGGTTGCGACTGAATGTGGGTAGGTTGCCAATTTAAAGAAAAAAAAAGAAAGTATTGTTGTGTGTCTTAATTTTTCCTGTTCTAAATACTTGACTTTTGGGAAAAATCACACTTCTTTTGCAAGAATTGGCTTAATCTCCAGCCATATTATTACAGAACATGCTGTTTCATTGGAAATAAGAGAGAATTTTCAGTCAGAGAGATGAAAAAAATAGCCCTGAAAATACCCGATGTCCCGTTGGGGACCTAAGGGGTGCAGTTTGTCTTCAGGTGTTGCTTTGTCTTTAGGAACCTGAAACTGGTGTCACTCGTGTCCTGATAACACTAAAATGGTTGCGGATAAGCTGATGCTCTTGATCTTGAGCGTGGTACTTGCAGCAGCAGTTAGCGTGGAAAAATGCATGGGGGAGAAATGTGATCAGATGCTTTCAGAAATTCTTCTGCTTTCTTTAAGTGTGTTGAAATATATTGTGCTACAGCCACCTACTTGAAAGAAAAGACCTAACGATGCTAAAAAGGGTCAGACAGTCGTGTTTTCCAAAAGGATGGTCATGCTTTAAACAAGTTTCAGGTTAGTCGCAACTTGCCTTTCTGCGTGTGCTTTACTCGAGCCCACACTGTTTATGAGCACAGGCGTGCCAAAACGCATAAACAAAAATATTTAAAATGTTTAAGTACAATATTTTTAAAAATGTTGTAAAACTGGCTAAACATTAGGCTTTGCGTGTATAATAACAGTGTTGAAAATGTCGTGAAGAAGTAGGTGTATTAGGAGTGTAGCTAAGCCGACTCTGCAAACTGCATTTTTAATAACTGAATGTTAATGACCTAGTACATGCTATAAATAATGCCTACATGTGCAAACTGAGAGCATTCCAGGCCTGCTTTCAAATAACATATATTTGACAATTATACTATTTTGTTTGTGGGAATGATGGAAAAAAAACCATAAGAAAATACTTCTTCTGAAATGATGGGGCAATTTTTTGACATATACAGGAGAATACAATTAAATATTTTCTTACTTAAAATGTAAAGTACAGATTTCTGTAAGAGTTAAATGACAAATATACAGCAAATGACCAGATAGTATCTACATTTTTTAAGACACAACTTTAACCTGTCATAACCCCAAGCTCCATCTACAATTTTTGTACTTTTTGGCCTTCAACACTGCAGACATCGTCCGACTTTCTCGTAACTTCCTTTAGAGATACACGACATGGGAATCGTGACCAGTTTGCTAAGTAGTAAAACTGGAGGTTTTGAAATCCTTTTCTGTACTTGAGCTTTACGCCTCATTTTCCATTCATTTCTTTGGTAAATATAATTTCAGCTTTTAGGGTGGACTTTGTTTAGGTTTTGATTGACTAATCTGGAAGGCTAATGACATGGCACCTGTATTTACACATCTACAAGTTTCAGAGCTGATCCAGCAAGATTTATATGTTTGAATGATTTTGAATTTCATGATTCTTAGTATATGAAAGGAGAGAGAGGGTAGAGATATATAAATATAGGATCTGGAAACCAACCATAAGGGGTATGACAGAAAGTGGTGTTTTCGAGGCCGCAGGCAGAGAATGTGTTGATGAGAGCCTTGATTTTTAGACTTCTTGGATTGCTGGGCCACATTCACCTTCCACAGTTTCTTGTGGTAAACCATTAGTAAGTCAGTAAGTTGGGAGCTGGTTACCACAGCCTTACAAACCATTGTTAGATGATCCGGGAACGTGAGAGCAGGGCAGGAGAGGGACCAGCGTTGCTCCATGGTTGCTGGACCCACCAGGATCCATGCGCTTCGGTGGTCAGTGTTGGGCCAGAATCCAACAGCCTCTGAGGGGCGCTGGGCTGGTGATTTTTGCTGCGTTAGATGCCAGAAATTATTTTCAGTTAAAATGTTGTTAACTTTAATATCCCACTCTCTCCACAGATATTGGCAGCCCTGCAGTTAATATCCTAGAATGTCAAACAATTGTTTAGTGCAACTTGGTGATTTGACCCAATAAGGCGTGGGGTGTTGTGTTTTTTTTTTTTTTTTTAGATAATTATAATATTTATATTTACATTTACAGAATTCAATACACCAAACTGTATTTTTCTTTCCTATGATTTTACCGTTGTCAGCGACAACAGCTCTTCCCTCGTCCTGCCCTGTGTGCACGCGTGTCGCCCTAAATGGCAGCGCAACTGAAATCCAACTGCAAGTTTGGTCTGGGGCAAAACCTGACTGCGGATGTAAAGGAAAGTCATAAACAGAGTACCACAGTCAGTGCATTCCATCCAGCGTGTAGCTTCATACTTGTGCATATATAAGAACTGGCAAAAACAAAATCGTGTTTTGGTATGTGTAGAAAATGTTCACCGTAAGAGGAAATGAAAATTATTTAGATTAAAGTCAAAACAACAATTTAACATCCCTTTGTGTACACAAACACTCTTCTGAAAGTCACAAATCATAGATGCTTGATGTTCAGAGTCGTTTTAAATGCTACTTACCTAAAGCCAGGAGATGAGAAACATGTGGCAGACCTTTTTTGCAAAAGTTCAGGGCGGGGGGGGAGCAAGAGGATGTTTGCATCTGCAGGAGGAGGGCCTAAAAATACTCTAAAAGCCGACAGTTCACTTAAATCATTAATCCTACATTGAAGACATTTCCACATTTTAATGGACTGCAATTAAACCCAATATTTCTTAATACGAGTGTCAGGTGTTTTCAGCAGTGATGCAAATGACTGCTTAGTGCTATAATTCTGGAGGGGAAGGCATTTAGACCAGGCTCATTTGAACAGCCAAATATAAACAAGAGCACATAATTCCATCTGCTTTTTGGCAATTTGTTGTTCCTTTTAGGTTCTCTTTCCCCGTTTGTCTTGTGGACACAGTTTGCAGGAAATGTCAGCCGGCGTGATTGATAGCATGAGATTGGATGTACTGACTTCATGCTTTCATAAAGCAAGACAGCTGTTGGGAGAAACTTTCCTTCAGGAGCTGGAAAGGTTTAAATTTTCCATCTCTTTGACTATTTGGCCTGATGAAGGATTGGGTTTTACCAGACAAGTAAATAAAAAGATGGCTAAGATGTACTAGGAGGTCATTCAAATGATCTTTAAATAGCAATTACTGGAGGAGGGTGGAGGGAAAGCCCTCGACATTCTGAGTTTGCTTAAGTGAGCCCTAAAAATTATGCTTGTGTTCTCTCAATTTTTTTAACCACTCTGTAAACCGGACGATTTCTGGTACCGTGATTTTACAATGGGAGCTTGTCACGCGGCGGGAGGCAATGGAAGGGATTCAGTTGAACTCCTTGGTTCTCCATGGAGTTTCCGTGGCGGTGAGACGTTGGCTGGGTTCCAGAGTGGCCATACGCTGTAGCACACGGGTTTGCAGCTCCTTTTCTTGCTAAAATTAGGTATGCTTGTGTAATTTTAATTAATTAGGTTTTTGGAAAAATTAATTATCCAACCAAGTATGCTTTCGTTCCAAGGCAGGAAGGAAAAGAAGTGGACTGTTCATTTTTACAGTTATGCCTAGATCCGAAAGAGATAATTTTATTTTGAGGAACATGTATTTTGCAGATGTTATGGGCATACTCTTGAAGATCAGTTTGTTTGGAAATGCACTATGGGATACTTTTATTTATTCATCCCATGCTGTCTGTTTGGAGGGATTGGGTGTCAGTCAATAGCTCGAAGGACTAATAGCTGGGTTTCTGGCTACACTAATTCTGAAAATCTTTGTCAGATCTATGGTCCTTCTGGAGATGAGCCAGAACCAAAACTCAGGAACTAAAATCCCCTTGATCTAAAACTATGGTGGAGGCTACATTTAGATGATGGAGTCAGACTCCAAATTCCTCTTCAGTCTAGTTTTTTAACAGTCAGACGCATCAGTATAATATGTGGCCGTTGCTACTCAAGACCTGTTAGCAAGGTCTTCCAAGCTAGATTGGGTGTTACTGGGTTTTTTAACCTCTGTGAAACGCTGACAAAAATGTCTTATAAATCAGTAGGAACTCTTATAGCGTGCTTTCTTTAAAACAGAAAACAATGTGACCTGTTGGAGAGCAGTGTAGCAGAAAGGGACCTGGGGGTCCTGGGGACAGCAGGATGACCGTGAGCCAGCACTGGGCCCTTGTGGCCAGGAAGCCAATGGTACCTGGGGTGGGTTAGAAGGGGGTGGTCAGTAGGTCAGAGAGGTTCTCCTGCCCCTCTGCTCTGCCCTGGGGAGACCACACCTGGAATATTGTGTCCAGTTGTGGCCCCTCAGTTCCAGCAGGACAGGGAACTGCTGGAGAGAGTCCAGCGCAGCCACCAAGATGCTGCAGGGAGTGGAGCATCTCCCGTGTGAGGAAAGGCTGAGGGAGCTGGGGCTCTGGAGCTGGACAAGAGGAGACTGAGGGGGAGTCGATTCCTGGGGATCGATATGGAAAGGGGGAGTGTCAGGAGGATGGAGCCAGGCTCTTCTGGTGACAACCAGTGACAGGACAAGGGGCAATGGGTGCAAACTGGAACACAGGAGGTTCCACTTGAATTTGAGAAGAAACTTGTTCCTGGTGAGGGTGGCAGAGCCTGGCCCAGGCTGCCCAGGGAGGTTGTGGAGTCTCCTTCTGTGCAGACATTCCAACCCGCCTGGACACCTTCCTGTGTAACCTCATCTGGGTGTTCCTGCTCCATGGGGGGATTGCACTGGATGAGCTTTCCAGGGCCCTTCCAACCCCTGACATTCTGACGTTCTGGGGAGAGCACCCAGCGTGTCTGTGCCCACCTACAGCTCTGGGTGCCGCTGTGTGTTCTGGGCTGGGCCTCACCCGCTGCCTCCCTCATCTTTGGAGTTTAAGTTCAAGGCAAAACGCTTAGGGAACAGGAAAATATGTTTACAGAAGGGGTCATGATTGTAAGAAAATTTGATATTGCAGCAAATCCTAAGAAAACCTCAAAAAACTTTAGAAATGCTTTAGGAACCAGATTGAAATAGCAGCAGCTACTTTGGGCAGGCGAAGGGTGACATGAGCTGCTGTGTGGATACGTTTTGCCAACCCGCTGGGGTAAAAGGATACCAGGGAACTATGTGGGTCACTTCATTTAGATCCCGTAAACATTTCCGTAATCAGTAATCATCTGTGCTGTTTCTTAACTCTGTGTGGATCACTGTAACCATCTAATCACTTACACAAATACACAGTTTCAGCACCACTAATTAGGATTCTGTAAAACTGGAGAAAAGCCAGTCTATATTCTACATGTACAATCAATTTATTGTTAAACGTTTAAAGAGCTAACTATTTATGTATATCTAAGTGAAAGTTTTTTTCCTTTTTTTTTTTTTCTTTATATGCTTACAAATTAATCCTCAGTATATTTATATGCAGTGTGCTGTATTCACTCTTCCAGTAACTCCATTTAAACAGGTAGTGTTTCATCAGAGAAGAATGTAATGCTTTGCATTGCTTTGGCAGATTGTGGCTGCACTATGATAAATAAAGTTCTGGCAGGTCGCTACTTATTTTTGAACCATTGCTCCACTAAGTTCTCAAAATTCAGTGCGATCAAAGAACTGCTTTACTGTTGTTAGTAATACTTTTATAGCATTAGTGCCTCAAGGTCCCAGTTGAGATGAGGCCCTACAGCCCTGGACATTGTGCAGACATAGAGCAAGAGACAACCCCCACCCTGAGAAATTCATAATCTAACTAGCAAGAGCAGACAGAAGTATGATGCACAAAAGGATGACTAAATACCAGTGGTGGAGTCTCTAAACCATCTTTCAATATTTTTTGCCTTAAATGTTGGAATGTGCTGCCTCTGGAGAAGTTACTTCTATTCGTTTTGCTGCCTCAACAGAATATATATATATATATATATATTTACACATATATATTTTTAAGTGTGAATAATTAAACATACTTTACATTAGAAACCGAAGTGCTGCTAATGTACAAAACATCCAGAAAACAGTATCTTTGAACCATAGCGTGTGTTTCCTAGTGATCATTTGATGTTGTATTTTGTGCCCTTCATCTGAGAAATCTGTGAAAGTTAAAATTAGAGAAATATATATATGTATATAGCTAAGCATTTATAGTGCCTTGTCATGCTACTGAATGCTTGCAGGGATGGATATTTAGAGCAATAATCAGTGAAGGCAGCATCCTTCCCAGCGCATCCGTGTGAATGGAAGCATTTGTTTGTCCCTGTGGAGCACCACCGCAGCGCTCAGGCCGTGGAACAGGTCCCCATGAAAAGATGTTCAGAATTTTAATGCCTCTTGGGTGGTTTTTTCCCCTTGGTTCCTCAGCAGGGTGGCCACCTGCCCCCCAGCACATGTGGTTGCTACCAAAGCTTCCCAGATTCCCTCATTTCAGCAAAGCGATAATTTTGTGCATCCGGTAAGACAATCTTTGTCTCTCATAATAGGTTCTGTCTACTATTATAGTGAATTGGATAGAGAACTATTATTAACTCGTGGTTTGAAACTACTTGTGTATCATTGTTTTCCACCTTCATTTGGCAAGAATATACCAAATTCTTACTCAGATTTGTAGGTTTCTAAATTAGGAGGAGGAGGTGTGAATGTAAAATTAACTATCCATGGTTACTGTACTGTGCAGGTAGCAAGCAGCCATGGTTAGGTTATGTGTATACATACATACATACATATATATATTCAGACATGGTTGTGCTATGGAATGTGCAAATGCAGGCTAGATGTATCCCCAGGTTGCGATTTGTTGAGAACTGGCTGAAGCTGAGATATGAGACCTTCATCTCTCACTACACCAATGCAATAAATTTGGACTACGAGGGTGTCAGCTGGTGAGTGTTTTGTCACAGTAGAGAATATGATGAAAGAGATGATGGTTCTGTTGTGACTCACGGTAACTGCTGGTTTTTCTTCATAGAGTGAATGTGGGAAAGGCTAATTGTTACAGGTGATAAAATATGGTGGTTTATTCTTCAGAGTAATGAGGAAAATCCAAAATTTCAGGCAGGAAGATTAAAGACAAAATTGACTGAATTTATTTTAGGTACAGAACAATCGCCATTTGGCACTAAGCAGTTTTTTAACATTATAGAAAATGCTAAAATACATACTTCCTGTGATATACTTACAGTCTGCTCTTCAGGAAAGAAAATACTTTCTTGGATTGCTTCGTCATAGTATTTAGTTATATTGTTGTTTTCCTAGCTGATCCTGAGCTCGCTGTCTAACCATGAAAGACTCATACGATTGTTCACAAATGTTGGGTTTTTCAACTGAGGCAGCATTTGTAAAAATCATTAAGAACCATCACAATGGCTTTGCCCTCTAAAGGTTACGAAATACATTTTAAATTGATAATGTAACTGAGTTTGTTGTGAGCTTTACTGTTCTCAGCATGGGGCTGAGAAATTGGTGGGTGTCCAAACTGTTTGGATTAGTTAATTCTATTAGAACAATGGGAAAAATGTTGTTCATGCAGAAGGTTTTGCGTCCCATCACCGCCAAAACCTTTGTAGGCAGCTGCATAACAGAATATTTGGCTTAACAGAAAACTCTGCCTTGGTAGCATTTGGAGGAGCAGACATGCCTGTGGTTTATTTGGACTTAGTGAAGATCGCTCCCCTCCGCTTAAGCACAGCTTGACTGAAACAGCACTTTCCAGTTGTATAAACCTTTTGATGGTTGAGTTTAGTCAGAAAAAAAAAAAGGATTATGTATTTTAGGAGACAATATTTCATAAAGATATCTGATATCTTTATTGAAGGCGAAATCAAAGTGTTTATAAATGTCTCTGTTTTAGCAAAATGTCCTTATTGCTCTTGTTACCACTAAATAAATTGCAAGGGTTGTAACTGATAAATATTCAAATCTTATTAATAGCTTTCTTGGTATAGAATCATGTTGTAAGAAGCATTTCCTAGGACTCCAGATTTTTTTAATTTGACCAGAAGCCTGTTAATATTGATTATCAGAAAATTATAATCAGGACTTGTATATTATATTGAGACGATATGAAAACAACTCAGGATCTTGCTAGTTGTAACAAAACCTGATCTGTGTCAGGGTAGCCTAATGTATTTGTCTCTACTTGTGTGCAGCATCACGTAAACATAGCCATCAAAATATTTGTGCAAATGCTTTTGCATTTATGCATTTGTGCATTTGCTTTCCAGCCTGTCCAGGTTTCCACCTGCCAGGGCAGCGAAAGGCTGATCCTTTCTCATAGGTTGCCCAGGCAATCGGTGCTTATGCAGAGAAATAAAACAAGTAGCATTTGTTTTTTGGTTTCTTTTCCTTGTATATTTGATCAGGACTGGACTAGAGCCTGCAGTGCCCTGTGGCTGTAAATAAATAGTGGTATTGACAGCAATTCCTTGTCATGAGCAGAAGGTGGAGAACAGAGTTTGTGGTTCTCTGCAGCCTTTCCGCAGCAACCAAAATACTTGTTTAACATTCGGAGATTTTGAAAACTTACTCGTTAGATACTTGCGTATGACACATCACTGAAATGTAACATTCATTAAAAAATCTTCACAAATTCTACTAACAAAAGCAGGATCTACAAATCCTGTATTCATAGCGGCTTATCAGTACAGAGTGATTAGTCGACTTCGACACTTTCTTCGTTGTATAAGAATAAATAGGCTGGGTCGGAGCTTAACCCAGATCCTGTATTTCCCTACAAGCTCACTTTTTTCTTTTGAGGGCTAGATAATACCTTCAATTTTTTTCCTTGTGTGCCTCCGTTGTTTTTCATTTATGGCTTGACATGATACTTGAGCAAAAACGGACTGCAAGAAAGCAATGAATTCAGATACACTGTCACTTTATTGTGTGATTAAACAAGAAATGGAAAGCTCAATAGCATAAAAGGTTTGAATTCCCCCCGCCCCAATAAGTTAATACCAAAAAAATACTCTTACTCATTTTCAGTAATGCGGTCCGTCCTTCTCTGAGGGGCCACCCATGGCATTTTTAGCTGTAAAATTACTTTCTTCTGATAACAAGAATATAGTTTAGAATTTTAAGGTGGGCAACTGATGCTTAAAGCAGAACTACTCCAACAACACTGCGGGGTATCGGGGATCAGGTTCGGCCCTGGAAACCTGGGGGGAAAGGATTCTGCGCCTTTTCTTAGGGCCGTGTGAAGGTGTCAGAGTGCACAACTATGTCACTGGCGTTTTCTGTCTTTTCAGACTTGTGTAACTTTTATTGCAGTCTTAAATCAGCATAAACTGATCGCTGTTCTCATAAGTAATTCTGACGTACAATTTAATGTATGAATTGAGGCAGAGAACATAAAGAACAGGTGATAAAATATTACGCCAGCACTGAGAACATTAAAATGCTGACGTTTTGAACAGCTGGCTTAGCCCTTTTTTCTCAGCTGGAATAAGGAGTAATATTAAAGGATTAGCATAACCAACAGCAAGTGTTGAATGACTTGATTTCATTCAAGGCAGTAAGAATATTTAGCAACCAGAATTTTGAGCAGCAGAATTTAATTCTTCCAAATATATTTTTAATAACATTGTCTAGATATGGATATTTTTATTAAGTTACACAAATTTGATATTTAATTTGGAAACGTCTGGAATATGTATTCTTGAGGAATTTAAAATTAGTTTAGAATTGGTTTTGTGTGCTGTTATTACAAGACTATATCCTAGTGTTGGTTTATCATTATTAAATATTAATAGAAATGGCAGCGATGTAGTTATCTGCTAGGAAGCATCAAGATCAGGCAAGGGCTAAAAATGGATCCAATCTTTTTGATACATATTTGATATCTCAAAATACATTTCAGAGTAGTGAAACTTAAGGAATCGGATGCACAAAATTAGAAAGTTTTGTGGTGGTGTTGTCCCTAAAATGAGAGAGATCACGGGGCAGCTGGAATATACATTAAAGCCTGAATATCAATTATACGGTATTTGGTGTTATACTCACAAGCGTGTCAGTGCAGGCTTTTGGAGAGAGGATTTTCCTCACTGCTCCTTCTAGAACTTTCCAGAATGCAACTGGTGGAGGGGACCGGCCTTTGCCTCAAGGCTTTTCCTCGGATGTCCTGAAGCCGAGAGGAGAGAATGGGAAATTAAAATGATACTCAGGGCTTTGACACATCCGAGTTTGATTTCTCACCAAAGTGAAGGCGCCTAGTGCAATTCCTGCCGTGTACAGTGTGTGCGATTACAAATGTTTATAATGTTTTTTCATTAATAAATCTCCGGAATTCAAGTAAGAGAATGAGGAATGCTGTTTGCCATTTTTTGGCAAATGGCACCATTTTTATGCCATTTGATTTTCTTTCCTGAAGTGTTTCAGGAGTTGAATTTTGATGGCAGCTTAATTGTTAGGGTCCCTGAGTCAATCAGCCAGCCCTTTGATTTCTCCTTAATGACTCTCCAAAGCTCCATGAAGACATTCCAGTCATCAAACCATACTTGTGCTTTTTCTTTCTTTGAAGGTTTCAGCAGGGACCTTCCTGCAGTCAGACTCTGGTCTGTGTGTGTTCCCATGACACCAGTTCAGAATTCAGTAGGTTTGACAACCTCGCTCTGCAAACAGGTGGTGGCATCATGAGGTGACTCGATGCCCCGAGTTTAAATCCGTATGTGACACCATTTTCCTTCACCCCACAGGTACAGGGCAGCTGATCGACTGCGATATAGCAGTTGTGTATGGAAATGTATGTTTGGAACATGGCGCAAAAGCACTTGTCATCCTCCAGCTTCATCGCTGGGGAAGTGACTTTTGCCCAGTTCAGCAAACAAGGGCTGGTGTCTCTCCCACAGCCTTAGGTGTTTCAGAGAATATGCTCACTCCATCTGCAGGTTTATTAAAAACAAATACATTGAAAAGAACAGCTAAACTCAGAAAAGGAGGTCATTCCCTCTGAGGCACTCCAGGTTATCTATGGATACAAAGATACAGATAAATAAGGTTGTTTGGCAAATAAGTATTCAAAGTGGGAGGAAAAGTTCTGCTTGAGTCATGGATGCTGCGACTACTTGGTCCATCTCCAGGCAGCAGCAATGATGCAGATGCAGAGGTGATGGTGGAGTTGCTCAGGCATTCCATTAAGTACCTGCATAATGTTTTGCTAGCTGGCAAGCAGAATGACAGACTCCAGTCTTATGACAGTGTTTTCAGCCTCTAGTTTTTCATTATTTCTGGATTTTCACTTTATGAGGCAGAAATGATCTATAAAATATGTCAGCTCTCCTTCCCTAGGAAATAACCCATAGTAGCTTTTCTTGCACTGCGTTAGGTACATTCATAATACTATTAGTCCTAAACACTTCTTAGAACAGTTATATCACTGAGACATCAAATTGTTTTCTACATGTTTCTTTCAATGGCAGTTTACTTTCATTTTGAGGACAACGGGCACGTTGTCCCATCATACCGATTTCTTTTATGGTATCTTTAACATGGTACTTGATTTTTGTTTACCCCTCCCTTACCCAAAAGGCTGTTGTTACCCACAAAATTTGATAGTTTGTAGAACACTGAAATGAGTTTCAAAGCAAATTTGTTTCCTGGCAACAGACCTGTGTTCCACAACCCTCAGATGATTGTCATGATGGTCAATGCGTGACCTAAAGATCCCTGTTGCCAAATCTTGCTCCCATGAATGTTAGCTCTGTCACTTATCATCATAGTGGAACACAGAAAAACTGTTACAGTGAATTAATCAAAAAGAAGAAATTATGTGAAAATTTAACTCAATGCTTTGGTCACCATAATGACATGAAAGGTCAGATTGACAGGAAACTCCCAAAGGTTTACAGATTGCAGTTAGAAAACTGTATTGAATAGTAACAATTCACTGAAGCTCAGAACTCCGTGTTTAATCAGAGGTGTGCAAAATATTTTTTGATAAACACAAAACCTTCAAAATGCAAATATTTCTCTTACTTGTGCTTTTTATTCAGAATTTCAGGAAAAAAAAAATCCTGTTTTGTGGGATATCTTGGTTGCTGCACATCTCTTTCAGCAAAAAATGAATTTATTTTCCTAAGGACTTTAAAATTAAATTATAATTTCTCAGCATTTAGAAGCACTTGGAAAAAAATGTGGAATTTGAGAGAACATGAAATCACTAATTAAAAAAGAGGTAATGTTCACTTCATGAAAGATAAACCCATGAAGGTCACCAAGTGACACCTTTGTCACAGTCATAGTGACCCGAGAGAGAAATTGCACTGGTTTGCGTATTAACTGTGTTTTATCACAGGTGTGGTGTCCCCAAGCTGCCCCAGGATAAGGGTATCATTGTTAAAATAATTTGGGTGGGTTAAAAGATGCTCCTTGTTAAAAACCAAAAACCCAAAACCCTCCAAAAACCCCCACAAACAACAACAACAAAACCCCCACAACACTCACCGCCCATGAATTTTTATTGGAATTTCACTGTATCCCATTTTGTGAACATTTACCTTTACGCTATATAGTACAAAAGGGCAGAGAGTGTGTAGCTGTTGAGACATATGTCCCGTTTCCGTTAAGTGTAATGCCTTTATTGTTTGTGTGTCAAGATATAAAGACTTCTTGTTCACATAATGGATCCAGCTGGTTGGGTGGGGGGCAGGGAAGTTCTTATAATAAAAAGGCATTTGATTGCTGCTGGGATCCTTGTCAGTAAAATACTCAAAGATGGTTAATTGGACATTAATGTGTCAGATTTTCAACAAAATAACAAGAAATTTGCCAAAAATAAAACCCGAAGGAAACATGCCTCCAAATTTTACAACAAAGCTTTGTTTAAAATAGGAGTTAAAGCAGCTAAGATTTATGACATGTTGACATAACTGATGGTAAAGGAGTTGGCTGAAGCTACGGGTGTGAAGGTCCAAATGAGAACATCTGCATTAAGAAGCTAATTCTCTTAAACATACTGATCAAAATATTAATGCTACGTGTAAACACAAGTGCTTTATCTGACAGTGATTTACATTTGGAACGACCTAATCCAGCTATGCACTGCATCTTTATTCATTACCAGCAGCCTTTACTTAACACTTCATGCCCGCTTGCACAGGTGGACAATCTACTCAGAGTGACTATTGTGTTTATGTTATTTTTTCATAAGCAGGGTTTGAAATTTGTCAAACTGCATCATTGTTTAACTATGTGCCAGTCAAAGGGAAATTGCCAGATGGAGCGGCTTTCCCCTAACCTTGCTCCAGGCAATGAAATTACACATAGGCCACAGTCTTATGTCAAGTCTTTAAAAAAAAAAGAGTCAAGCCATGAATAGGTATGACTATGTGCATTCACAAAACCTGGCTTTCTTATGCCACTAATTTTATATGAAGGCTCATGCCAATGGTAAATAAAACTTCATGTCCGTCATGTCACTCATTAACTAGGTGCTCATAATTTATGTATTTAAGGCTTGCTTGTCCGCCAAGCAATCAAACAGTAAACCATGTTTTATAGGTGTTAGTGTTTATAGAAACTGTAAATAAATGTCAAACAAAAAAAATCAGGTTTCAGAAAAATGATCAGGGTTAAGTCATTTATCATTGTTCCAACTGGAAAAATCTGAGAACCTGCCAGTGCCAAAGCAAATGTTTCCCTGGCTTTTTCTAACATGCAGCTTAAACTACCAGATTGTAGAATTCTATTAGCAGGATTTGATGAAATGGAAAATTTGCGGATCGTGTGTTTCAGCTGAACCTCTCACTCGAAGGATGGGGCAAGCCGGCTCTTCTTTAGGTGGTGGCCTTTCCTTGTTGTGACTTGTTGCTTTTTTTCTCTTTGTGCTTAATACCAACGAACAGTTGAGGTGACTTGGGCAGAAGCTGCTCCAGACTGTGGGCAGAGGTTCTATGCAAGCGAAGGAACGCTGGTGTGAACCTCTGCTCCGTCAGCCAGCTGTGCTGGGCACTGCTGGTTTGCTGGGCCCAGTTTGGGACTGTTCCCTCCCATACTGGGTACACGAGGAGGGAAGGACACACAGACACCTGCTGCTTGGTGTTGTCACGTTGCTGCTCTCCATTCCAGTTCATTCTCACTTAAGATCCACGCTTGTGGACTGCCGGGTAACAGCATATTAGAGCTGGTTGAACCTCTGTCTCTGGAGTTGCATATTGTATGTGTTAGCCACATGCATTTTGGCTAGAAGGTTTGAAAATGAGGAGATTTTGGTATTCCGAGGCTTTTTCTGCTGTACATTTGTACTGCAGACCAGATGTTACCGTGACTGCCACTAGGTCCCGAGTCGAGTGCAGGACCCGTTGTGCAACAGAGAAACACATTTGCAGTTTTCAGTGCAAACCATCTGTTCGGTGGTTCTAAAAAAATATATGTAATTCTAACCTTTTCTAGGTTGATTTGTCTATAGACTTGCACTTAGAAGGAGCTCCTTGACTACTTAGAAGTTCATGGAGAATCACCTCATCACATGGAGCAGGGATGCTGTTTCCCAGAGGAGGCAAAGTGAACAGCAACCATAAAGAGGGAGGAAATGAAGTTCAAAAATCAGTACAGTGCTGTATCCTACAGGAAAAAAGAGCCAAGTGATCAAAGTGTAAGTGGAGATAGTCATATACCTGTTTCCGTTTTAAATGTGAGGGAGGTAATTTGTGCTTTGAGAGTGACTGTCAAACAGCCTACACATGGGCTTGTGTTGAGTGTTGCACAGATTTTTAAATTAACCTTACTATCACAGCCATATTTGCATCTCCATGGGTGGAGGCATTCACTGTGAAACTAAAATAATCAGTCAGACAAGCCCGTGCCTCTAGATCCTTGCTGAATAGCTCCTGATGTTTGTAAAGGGGTTCCTGGAGATGTGTGGGGCAGGTGACCCCGATCTGCTGTGGCTTGAGTTGGCAGCCGACCCCGGTGGTGCCCGGTGTCGGGGTTTCTGGAATACTGCTCACGGTCTTGTGCCTCGTGTTCCCCCATTCCTTGTGTTAACTGGGAGGGAAAGAACTTCTTATCAAGTCTATCCATAGTGTAGAATTTGTATATTTTTAATAGCCAAGGAAATAAGATAATACATCCATACCTTTGTCCTGAGCCAGAAGATTCATGCTGTAAATTGTCTTGGCTCCATTGATGCTGGTGGGGTGGAATGTGTTCATGAAAACCAAAGGTACTGAGGAGCTGTTTGATGTATTAAAGGCTAAGAACTGCGCTACAAGGTGATGACTGTGAAAAGTATAAATAATCTGTGTTTGTTAAATTGAATTCAAGACATTGGTTATGTTTATGTAGTCAGTCTGTCATATACTTGAGCTCAAACTAGCCTCTAGTTGCATACTATTGATAAATAACAATTGTTTTTCATGTTATCCTTTCTAATTTTGTCTTCTCCCTGTATATTAAAATAAACTCATTTGGAGCCTAAATTATTTTTTTAAATTGTCACTTCAATTTTTGTTGGTTTTGCACAAGCTTTGGAAAACATTGACTGAGAAAACGTGCCTTGGCACATCCAGCACAGGCCCCTCGGATGCATTTACGAGTCCTGTTTCAACAGCCACGGTGAAGGGCGTGTGACACGCCAGCCTCAGTATTTCCTTTGTGTCGTTCTGCCCGCTACAGATTACTTTAGTTCCAAGTTATTTGAAAACTCATCCAAATCAAACAAATAGACTCTCAACGTTTTGAGCATGGTAATGTGTGGTATCCAATTTCACGGTATTTCTTGTGAATTTTTAAAGCTGTGTTATTTCCGCCTCTTTGGCCAACTTCCGAGGCCTTGACTGAGGGCTCCCTTGCAAACTTTCTGAGCCATACTGTGCACCTGTATCAGAGACCAGCCCCGAGGTTTCCACTTCATTCTTACTCAGCAAAACTCCCATCAACTCTGCTCGGATCTGTGGCTCGTTAAAGCCTGCAGGGAAGGTCCCGTGGTTGGAAAGACTCCGGTGTGCTCTGCAGTTATTATTCACTGTGCATAAATGGGACAATTTGAATGTTATATTGTGGCTCAAATTAATTTACTGATTTATGAACGGCATTTTAAAATATATAGTAAGGTATATATAGCAATTGGACAACTTCCTCAGACACACGGTGTGAACTGTAGGGTTGTCCTGTGCAGGAACAAGAGTTGGACTCGATGGTCCTTGTGGGTCCCTTCCAACTCAGGACATTCTCTGATATCTATTCCATGTTTTCTTGCTTTTTGAAGATAGCCTTTGATTCTATAGGTTTAAAAAAACATAGGCAACAAATATGTTCAAACAGCTCAGGACATAATTCATGCCTTGTAATGCATGTTTTGAAAAATCAGACCTTTTTCTGGCTCATTACCCAGCCTGTAGACTTGATTTTTTAATTAATGTAAGAACACTTTCTTTATGGCATGTTCGTGTTTACCCAAAAGTCACATCATTTTTCAAATTATACAAGGTGTCAGTGCTGAGGGTAATGATCTTTATTGCTCACATTCCAAAAGGACCACTGCTACATTTATTTATTTATTTATTTTCCCTAAATCTGTCTAGGAAAAGGAAGAATCAGAAATGGTTTTCCCCTAGTAGCTTTTGTGTGTTAGCGAGCGCTAGACATAAAAGTCGCACAGAAAAGCCAATAGGTCTGCGTTTATAGTTGTTGGGAATAGTTGGGCTCCACCGAGTGACCTGCAGCCGATGCCCACGTGTTGTGGTTGGGACTCCGGCCCCGTCCCGACGTGGTGGGATGTTTGTGTTTCTGGCAACAGCTCCTGCTGGATAAGTGGAATTCTTATTTGCTCATAGTGGAGCACACACAATGGACTAAAGACAGTCTAAGCATAAGCAGACACTGTTTCTGGTGACTTTCATGTGTCTGAAAACCTGGTTGCTTCCATTACGTATTCCTGATTTTTCGCTTTATTAGGTGAGATCATACTGTGGTGAAGAGTGGTGTACAGAACTAGTTAAGGGTTCATCCTGTTAATTTCTTCTGATGATTACAAGAAACTCTGGAGTTTTGATAATCTTACAGAAGTCAGAAAAAAATTAATCTTTCTATTTTTTTATTGCTGGAAGCAGGGTTTGGGGCTGAGGTTGTGTTATGAATAAATGCTAACAGAGCGACCTGTGCTTCTGTGTAGGTGAGTTGCCTGATCCAGGACGGGGACACATCAGTGCTACCCTAACAGAAACACAACAGGATTGCGAGAAGAAAATGTATTAATAAGTACTTTGCAACAAGACTTTAGAACAATCAGCTGCAATTTTTTTCTTGAAAGCATCTGATTTTATTAACTCTGATTATTTTCAGAGTGTGAAAGCTCTTGGATTAGAGATGCTGTTAACCTTTATTGTCCTAAGCACCCAACAGCTTTCATACATTTGTAATTTTGGTTCAGCTTACATAATACTTGCTGTTACAATCAAGTCTGAAAGTACGAACGCTCCTCCTTGCACTGTTTTGCTAAGGCGCGCAGTTGTGAAAATCAAAAAGGAGGGCAGGGGAGCTGGGTGTTGCTTTGGCAATCTTTTATCAGTGCTTACTTAGGTCTGCCTTTGATGTTGTCAGTATTTGCACAGTGTTTCCTAAGTCATCAGCGTCAGCAACATGTATGTTTGTTGGTGAAGAAGTCAGCCCATGGTTGTGTTTTGCAGCTGTCTTGGCACGAATCCTCACTTCTGTTTGTTCCTCCAGTGATGTTAAAGCTGCATTGAAATGGAAGCATTTGGCTCTCACCCCACCGCAGGATGATCCTTTGGTGATGTGGAGCTGATGTGGATTCTCCTGACAACACCCGTGATAGTCCTGCCTGCCCTCCAGCCCTGTTCCTCAAGCCAAGGCTATGGGCCACGCTGCACCTCAGGAACACCCCACTGTCATTAATTTAATTATCATCAGAACTTGGCAGCCCCAAGAACGGAGAAATGCGAGTGATTCTTGGCTCCTAAATAATATTTTTGCAGAGCAGGATCATTGCCCTTGTGTTTGATGAGGAACGCCTTTGTAGATTTGCTGTACTTGTGAAGGCTCAGTGAATGTCTAAGTTAAGACCTATTAATCAGCTGGTGAGGGGCTGGAGCACAAGTGTGATGGAGCGGCTGAGGGACCTGGGGGGTTCAGCTGGAGAACAGGAGCTGAGGGGAGACCTTATCACTGTCTACAACTGCCTGAAAGGAGCTTGGAGTATGGAGGGTATTGGTCTCTTCTCCCAAGTAGGACAAGAGGAAACGGCATCAAGTTGTGCCAGGGAAGGTTTAGCTTGGATATTAGGAAAAATTTCTTCCCAGAAAGGGCTGTTGGGCATTGGAACAGGCTGCCCAGGGCAGTGCTGGAGTCACCATCCCTGGAGGCGTTTAAAAGGCATTTAGACGAGGTTCTTAGGGACATGGTTTAGTGACAGAGTTGGGTTATGGTTGGACTCGATGATCCTGAGGGTCTCTTCCAACCAAAATGCTCCTCTGATTCTAATCAGAGTTCTCTAATCTTGTTTCTTGATGATTTACTGACTCACTTTCCTCCTCCAGTAGAGAACAGCTCTTTTACTGCTTTGAAAAAGTGGGATAAGACTGAGTTCCAGGTGTCCATATTGTTGAAACAATACACAAGAGTCTTTCTTAACTGTAGGGGATGATTTTTTCAGTGTAACTGGATTTAGATTCTGGATTGTATGAGTAAATTTTTACTGGTTATTTTCAGTCACTTTCAGAGCTTGTGCAGACTTTTACATGTTTGTGTGTACTTGGTATGGAAACAACCTTCATACCCCGAACAGCAACCATGATCTTAGCGGACTGTTATGGAATGGTGAAGCCCATGCTACAGCCATGAATTAATGTCTAATAAAAATGTAAAAAAGCATCACCTTTTTAGCCAAAAAGTGTGATTCCCTACATTTCTTGTGTTATGAAAACTGATGAGTAATCATACCCTGTCCAGCTTCTCTCTAGTCTCTCTAAAGTATGTCTCAACACTGAGGCAAACAAAGTACTACCAGAGCTGAAGCTGGGATTCTATATTTCCACTCTCCTGTTTATTCTTCTTGCTGAGAACTTTCTACCTTGTGGTGGAGCATCACCGTACTTGTCAGCTTGTTCCTTTTAGTGTTGTTCGTTGTTGTAATTCTTTTAAAACTCCCATTAGGCGTTTCGACTTGGTCTGTGGAGTGTGACATTCATTTCAACAATGAGAGAACTCGATACTGATGAGGAAGTTTATAATCAGAGGGTACTGCTAATGGAACAAGGATTTCAGGTCTTTAGGATTGCTTGTGATTTTTTTTTTCAGTGGAAATACTCTGAAATTCCTTCATCAAGCCCAGCTAATGTGGTATCACTATGTTGGGACTGAAGGCTCAAGGTTTTGAGTGTTTTTGAAAAAAAATAAGTGATTTTTTTGGTTGTTTTGCCAAACTTGTCTCTTAGCTTGCTGATGAACCATTTCACAGTGAACTATAAGAAATGCTGGAATTTTGTGGTGTGTAGGTGCTGTTCGCATGCAGTAAAGCAAGAACAGACAGAGGAATGGGGAGGGGACATTATCCAAATCTCCTTCAGCATCCAATCTAGAGCTGGAGTCCCTGAGGTGACAAAGTTTCTTGTACATCAGTAGTGAACAGACTGAGGAACATAATTACTGAGGCTAATTATTCTTCATGAACTGGGGATGTTGTAGCCACTGCTCAGCAGTTTCACCCTTAAAAGGCTGAAATAAAGCATCAAATAAAAATATGCCATGACGCAACTTTGTGGTCAGATATAAAAGTGTCTGCTTGAAAACGTTCTTGTTGCTAAGTGGGGAAGAAATATTCAAAACTACTTCCTTTTAATAAAAATCGGTTCATCTGGGGGCTGATTTGCCTTGCTTACCAGTTTTTCATCAGAGGGAGGGAAAACAGAGAATTGTTTCTCACAATCCTGGTATTCAGAGATGTACAACTACTTTAAATTGCTGGCAGACTAATGATGCTTATTTTCAAGAACTGTGATTAACACATGAATTAAAATGTTTATTTTTATGCAGTCCTACATATTATCAAGCTCTGTTTAAATAAACAAAAAACAAGCTTGCATTTAAGAACTTTTGTCAAATCTCAGAATGTATTATTACTCCTAATGATATTTCTAAGATTCACATATTGTTTTCACTTAGAAACGTTCTCATGTGGAGTAATCAAATTCTTAGATATTTCTAATGAAAGGAGAAATACTTTTGCCCTCATAAAGTATTTATATTCCAAGGTTGTTGTGTTTAAGTAAGTTTTTCTTTTGAGTTATCTAACTCCAGTTTTCTAAAACACTGCACGTGGTTTAGGTTTCACAGAATTTGTCAGCTCTTTGTTCACTTGAAATCAAGTTGGAAACTTGACATTCTTTCCCCTCCCAACTTATGTAGCTAAGCAGGGAGTGAGTTGGATCATCCTCTTCCCAGGATGGCCACGGTTTTGCTTGAAATCCCTTCTACTGTGTTTCTTGTGTAGTACAGCTCGAGGCAGCACCAGCAGCAGGGGCGTCACTGGGGGACAGGATGCGCAAACAGGTGGAGAATTGACCTCTGTCTGTGGGAAGGAGATGAGGGAGGGGGAGCCAATGTCTTCACAGAACCCCAGGCTGGTTGGGTTGCAGGAGCTCTGTAGATCCCCAGCCCAACCCCTGCTCACGCAGGGTCACAGAGCAGATCACACAGGTGGGTCCAGGGGGTTTGAATGTCTCAGAGCAGGAGACTCCACACCCGCTCTGGGCAGCCTGGGCCAGGCTCTGGCACCTCCCAGCAAACAAGTTTCTGCTCCTGTTCAGACCGACCCTCCTGTGTTTCAGTCTGTGCCCGTTGCCCCTCACCCTGGCGCTGGGCACCACTGAACAGAGTCTGGTCCATCCTCTGACACCTACTCTGAGATATTGATCCCATTGATCACATCCCTCTCAGCTTCTCTTCTCCAGCTGAACAGCCCCAGCTCTCTCAGTGTCTCATCACAAAGATGCTCCAGACCCCTCAGCATCTTTGTGTCCCTCCACTGGACTCCCTCCAGTAATTCCTTGTCCTTCTTAAACTGGGGAGCCCAGAACTGGCCCCAGTTCTGCAGATGTGGCCTCACCAGGGCAGGGCAGAGGGGAGGAACAACCTCCCTGATGGGGTTATTACTGATTCATGTGACAGCTTCTGAATTAAACTAATAGTGCATTGAATATTTTTATCATTGTCATGATGACCTTGATAGTAGTGCAAATTTTGGCAGATGGCATTAAATTTGTTAAGAAACTAGCCTTTATTTTGGCATTCTTCTCTCTCCAGAAAACACTGTGAATGGTATTTCTAGCATTCATAGTTTGCTTTTTTTTCTGCAGCTAATAGTTGCTTTTTGCATGTCACAGAGGCCAACTAAATAGCCATTTTATTTTTAGTTGTGCAAAGGATTGTATCCAAACATTAGCATGAGCTTGAACTGTTTAGAGCTTCAATTTTTAGTGACAGCTTTTTAGCACTGTTGACCTTGAGAGCATTCTGGTGTTTCGGGGGATAGAATGCCATTTTTCTCTTCACACATAATGAGCAGTGAACTCCTTGATTGTTGTTGTCTGTTCCCTCTATTGAGAGACCACTGCAGCCAACAAATCCAGTGTTTGGGGCTGCAATCTAAACAGAGTGATGCATTGCAGGTGCTTTCCTCGTCTCCTCACACCTCTCAAAAACATTAGGAGGGATTTTCAACTTCCTATTCAACTTTTAAATGGAGAGTCAGGTCAGTCTTTGGATTAGAAAACTAATAAATCTTCTGACTTCGCTTATTGTACAAGTATCCAGCTAATATCTACTGTTATCGTGGTTTGCAGTCCTATGCCACATTGACCTCGCTCCAGGCTGTTAGAATGATAGCTTAATGAATATGCCTAAAGACCCATCATAAATTGCAGGCAAAGAAAATGTCACTTCTCTGATGTTTGTGTATAAAAATTGGACCTTAAATTGCTTTCTCTCTTAATCATTCTTTGTTTGAGTTACCCTGTAGGTGGCCATTTCCAAAGATGGGAGCTCCGGTGCTGTAAATAAAGTCCAGCAGGATGCAAGGTGCTGAAAAGAGTGACTTCACTAGCTCTGCTGCTCCACTGCTGCAGTGAAATGAATGATTGTTGATTTGTATTTAATGCTCAATTTCCTCTCCATTACTACAAACCATGCAAGGCAGACCTCGTTTCAGGCTATTCAGATGAGAGCTCAATCTATCCGGTTTCACATCTGCTAAAAGCCCCCATGTCATGCTAATTACAGTCTTTCCCTGGAAAGAATTCAGGTTTTAAGACCAAAGAAAGATATTCCTATTTATAGCTAATGCTCTGATCTGTACGATTTGTTTTTTTGTAAGCTAGAATAACATTTTTGCAGTTGTATATACATTCAAAATGCAAGAGTGATACAAAAACACAGAAAACAAGTGTAATGGTTTGGCCTTTTCTAAGTGCTTTCCAACGACAAGTGTCACGAAACCCACAGTGTCCCTGCTTTAATTTTTGTGCCATAGCAATTACTTCTCCTTAGCCCTTGGTCTGTGCACCACCGTGGAGCACAAGGTAATGTCTGTACTCCCTCTAAATCAAATAGGTCTGGACAAATAAGCCAGATTAGCAGCGTAAGTCTTGAAAGGATCTTCTACCTTGTTGTGTCCAATCCTTTGTTTCTACAGGAAACTGTGACACGTGATCTCTTTTGCAATCAACCTCAATCTTAAAGATAGTTTATTCCCCTCTTTCTACCAAAAGCTTATTCTAGTTGTTGCTCAAGGGTTTTGGAAATGCCTGTCTAAATTTTAAACTAAAATTATTTTAATAATTTTTTATCCATGTGTTTTTCTGTGTCATTATACTATAGCTTGTGCTTTTCTTCTTTGGCCTTTACTTTGAATGTAAATGCTCTGGAAGTGAATTGGAAGGACTAGAGCTAGTAATTTAGCTGGGCAAAGGAACCGGGAGAGATTCCCCGAGTCCTCCAGTCTCCACCCTGACCAGCTACATGGGAAGTTCTGGAGTGCAGGTACAACAGGCCATCGCTACTGGGATGCTACATTCAACCTTGCATTCTGTAAGTGGTCAGGAGCAGATTCTTACGTTAGGCACAGGAACCTGTCAGGCACGAAATGACATTCCTAAATAGCAGCAGTCTGCAGTCCAGGGACTTTCTGAGCCAGAGGTGGTTTCTTGTTGCATAATAGCCCTTGATGATTATTTGCTCCACAAGTTTGAAAAGCCACTTTTGAATCCAGGCAAGCTTTTGGCGATCAGCATCACAGGGTCAGCTCTTCTGCAGCTTAATGCATGAAGACCTGCTGCCTTCTGTTTGTTTTGAACCTGCTTCTTATTAATTTCATATGATGCCTTGTATTTTTTCCTATTATGGGAGACAGGGAACAGTGGCTTACTACTCTCTGCCACAATTTGCTAAGTTTCCTTCCCTTCAGTTGTCTTTTGCAGTTTTCTTGCTGTTACTATAAAACATGAAGCTCTGCTATATTCCTCTGTCTTCAGTCTTTATCACGATCAGCTTTTGTTTATGTTGCATTTTATTCTGCTTCCATCTACCTTCATAACTTGTCCTGGAATCAAGAATGCTGTCGCAGCCAGTAACACGTTGCTGTCCACTGAATAGCTGATACCACTTTCAATGCAAAAAAACCACCGAACAACTTAAAACCACTACTGTTGGCTGATGTTCCTTCAGACTCAATTGGGAACAGTTTGGTTCCCCTCAGCCTGAATTTTTTTTCAGGTTTATGGGGCTTATCCCCCATTTGGTGGAGTTCTATTTCCCATAGCCTGATGCTGATAAAGCATCCTGCTTCATGTTCAACATCATTATCCTGACTGACAGCGGAGATAAACGTTCCTTCGCTCACTGTGTTTTCCCTGGATTGCCTGCAGTACTTGCCTTCTGTCTGTTCTAAAGTGGCTTCGCTTTGCCTTGTAACACGTCTTGCACTTATGATAGTAATTGCAGCCCTTTGTCTCATTATCATTTGCAAGCTGATGCTCCTCATTTGCAAGTCTCATTGCCTTCCGACGCTTCTGGGTATCATCGCTCTTGGGTCATTCATTCATCTCTTACATTCTATTTTCTTTCCTTACTTGCAATAGGCTTTTGCAGTCAGACTTTGTCTCCCTAAAGTAGAAACCTTCTCTGTAAGGTTTTGTTTATCCATGTTGTGCAAGTTAAGCACATCCGAGCAGTAAGAAGTTCCAAGTTTTCTCTGCATTCAGGACACAATTACAGCTGTTTTATGTTGTCCATATATTGTTTACCTCCACTACATTCACCAGGATTTTGGGTTCTGCCAATTCATTAACTGGACCCTTTGTCACAAATCAAAACTATCAATGTTTTCCAGTATGGTTTTGGAAATTGAAAAGCCAGTCAGAATAATAAGGGCACAATGTTTTTTAGTATCCTAAATGACCTTTTTCCCCCTGACTCAATGTGGGGATTTTCATGCTTGTTTAAAGTGTTGTTCTGTAATCTAGCAATGCTTTTCCTTTCAAAAAAAAAATTAAAAAAAGAAAATTATCAGTCTTTCTGGTTTGTAAGTCAGAAGGATGAAGTCAAGGATTTGCTCCTTCAGGCTTTAATCTCACAATTAGTGTTGGTGACACGCTGTTAGAACAAATACTAGAGAGCAACACAAAAACCGTGAATCTACCTTTATTGGTTCTGTGGGATACTAGAAATGAAAGTTCTTATATTAAACAAGACCTACAGATGAAGTGGAAGTTTCAGTTTTTCTGAGTGTGCACTTGAATGTTGAATAGATGGCCAAGTCTTCATGCTGTGAACATAATGAGTAATTTCCCCCTTCTTTTTGGCTGGATTTGCCCTTGAAATGGGAAAAAAAGGCTGTCTTATTCTAACTCAGGAAACAAGACATGTCAGGAGCAGATTTTTTTTGTTTTATATTTAAAATAAATGTCAGAAAAATATTGCAGAAAATAACCAATTGCATTAAAAAAATGAGATTTTTCTATTGAAAATAGAAAATTCCCTGTTGGAATTTGGGAACTTTCAAAGGCACTTGTATTGCAGGTGTCTTAGGCCAGATTCTAAGTACCCAAAAGAATCCGATTTTAAATACCATATAACGTTACGTGATGCATCGTTTCTTTGTGCATGCTTCAACTACAGCAAATTATTAAATACATAAGAGCCTTTCTTTTTAAAAAAGAAAATCTACTCCCACATGGTCACTTGCCTGTGAAATACACATTAGGTTTAGTGCTTGTTTATATTACAGTGAAGTGACCCCTGTAGATGGCCCAAACTAACAGCCTCATAATACTTGGGAAAAGAATAGAGAAACATTTAACTCCTTCACAAGCTGTAAATGGTGGAGGGGAACTTGTTGCTAGTGGGAAAAGAGAAAACACAACAACGATGAAGAAAAATCAATGAGAGATGAAGCCAAACAGAACCTAACTGGTATTCAGTCTTCTAGATGTGATGAATGGGATTATTTGTGTCTGATCGATTACGTCGTTGTCATTTTGGTTGCCAGGTCATGCAGATTTTATGCTTTTGGAGAGGGTGTTTTTCATACTGTTGAGATGTGTCTGCAGGATGATGTGCATTGCACACAAACATGCTTCCGCACCTTCTATGTGAAGTGTGGTTAAGCACTTTTTCTTTTTGCCTTCCCCCCCACCCAGGAAATCACAGTCTAGTCTGTAAAATACTACAGATTTACTCCTATCACACAGTCGTGACAGGAAACGATAACCTGAAGCTACCCAAGAAGTTTGAAGTAAGCTGTTAAAACCAGTTTGCTCTGGTTTTGGCTTTTGGGGAAACGTAGAATACTGTTGGCAGAGAATATCCAATAAGAAAACATTTCTGTAATGTAATGTGATCAGACACCGTCAACTTGGAATGTTGTGGCTCATTATAAGAGAAAAACTAATGTATACACTTTAAATCAAAGCCTTGAGACAATATGGGCAGTTCAGTATCATTCAAATTCAGTATTATAAAAATTAATTAGCAGGCTAAGGAGAACCTGGCAGTGTCAGCTGAAGTTCCTGGCCAGGTGTCCTGGTTTCATCACTGATTTCCTTTTGTATAAGAATCGTGTTTGCTGTGATCAACACATTGAACCTAGATATAAAGAAAGAACATCTTATAGAGAGAGATATGAACACATTGTAAATCACACGTAATCTACAACTTCTTGATACTAAGTGTTTATGGTTTGTGAGTCAGAGCTGTTGAAAAGCTTATGATGAAAAAAATGATACCTTAGAAATGGCTGCAGAAGTATGAGCTTTGGTTTGTTATTATTTATTTTTAAAATACGACAGAGTTTTGATCCTCGGATTAATTGCATTCACTCAGTTACAGCAATTGTATGAACTCAGCAGGAAATACATGCATAGATATATGTTTCCTCTGATTAATATTTCTGTCTTTTTTACATATGTGCTTACACTGATGTGCATTACAAATGTTATTCCAAAGGCATTTTATCCTACATGGAGTGAGATTTTATTCACTTTCCTGTATTTGCTCTTCAGTGCAGAAATCCAGTTTTAACATCAATCTCAGAGACTCTGAAGATTTGCCAATATTCTGTTGTTTGTTTGAAGTAAGGTCTTCACGTGTTAGCAGCTCTGTGCTTCACCTTTCAGTAACGCTTCATTACATTAAGAACACCTGAATTCTGTGTGTTTGCAAAACCTTCAGTAAGAATCAGTAAAAACAGTTCAAATTTAATCATATAGCTAAAAGACTTTCATCTGAGCGAAGGAAGTCAGTATTGCCGGCACTGCTTTGGATTTGGGTGGCTCTGTGTGGGAGGAGGACAGAGGTGATGCTGGATGATGTGGTGTCAGCCACCGAGCCTATACCATCAGTGATGTAAAGAAATACGGAATTGTTGAAGTCTAAGGATTTTCTTCTGAAGAGGAACAGGAGCTCCTTGTGTTCTGGAAACTGTTTAAATGTTGATGTCTGTCTGTCAGTCAAAATATGCCCTGGATTTCCTTTCCTGTTTCAATCCTTTGTACCCACCTATCACTGGCATTCCTGCGATCCTCATTTATCTAATATGTGTATACTTCACATTCTTTGATGTGTTTATCTTCTCATCAATCTGGGGAAGTATAAAAGCATTACTATTCTCATTCCTTTTTCTGGATGGGAAATTTAAGCAAAGAAACGGTGTGGGGAGTTTTCTCATGCCTGCATAAGAGATCTGTGAGAAACTGCCCACTGGGAAGCGGATTCTCCTCTTGTGTTTCGATGCCGAACCATCCAGCTCTCTGAAAGCACATGATTAACTTTGTGTCCAGTGGTAAGATGGACATGTTTTCAAGAAATCTACAGGGCCTAAACTAGCTGTCTGAAAACAACAAAAAAAAAGGCTTTGATAGAGGGGAAAAAGTGATCCCATATGTAATTTTGCAAAACCCATCACGTGCATATAAAGTCAGTTCTGTTCTTTAAAAATACTGGGAAAACTTGTCAAGGCTTTCTTGACCTCTCTACAGTCTTGTAAGGAGTAAATTCCTTCTTGTGAAAAAGATTTTGCTGTTTCAGAGAGGGGGTTCCTGTGACTCCACTTCCCCAAATGTGGCCTGCCTCAGCTCTGTGGTTTCTTCATAGGAAATAATTGTGGAATTGCAGTCTGAAATAAGTGACAGAGCTTTTCCTGTTCTTTCATTCCCTCTAGATAAGAGGTTCCCACCATTCCCCTTGTACAGAAGCTCTGGTTTGGGTCCCAGCATGTGAGCAACATTTCCCACAAGAAACTCGTGGCTGGGGAGAAAAGCAGAGAAAAGTGATACTAGGGCTTAGCTGGTGAAGGGGTGAAACTTTATAGGGATGCTGGTGACAGCAAAAAATCTTGAGCTGTAGTGGGTTGTGGCCTTTGCAGCCTCCATAAGCAGCAAATGTTTGTGGTGACAGGACAGTTTTTATCAATGTACAGTATTTTATGATCTTAGGTTAGATACAGAGGCAGAGCTGCAAAAAATAAAGCTGGAAATATTTCCTTCTCGTACAAAATCACCACTATACTTTACTTTGAGTGAATAGTCATGAGAGAGTTGTTTTTTTATCTTAAATCTCATGATTTCCCTTGGCTTGTCCTTAGACATGACTGCCCAGTGCTTTGTCTTGCATCAGATTATCCTAGTAATTTGTTGATGGTTTCTTTCATATTGAAGGTGTATAGGCTGTATGATCAAAAATAATCATTTTTTTTCCTCCCAGTCAGAGTTTAATCCCATCCATTCTAGAGCCTCCAAATACACCAGCAGGCAAGTAACTGTGCAATATTTTTCAGAGCAATGATACACTGAATTTTACAGGCTCCAAGGAGTAGCATCTGTGGTTTTGGATTTCAAGCTGTGGTTTTGGATTTCAAGCTGTGGTTCAAGGCTGCTACCCTGTACTTAGTTTGCTTCTGCTTTCTGAAAATAGATTTTCTGACTTTCCTAAATTTGCTTGTTCTTGTGCTGAGTAAGATGTTTGTCATTTCATTGGAAAGCCATCTACTCTGATGGGACATGCCTGTGTGCGCAAATTAAATATAACAAGATTGTGTATGATAGCAGTAGTCAAGATAGAACAAGACTCATGCAAAAAGCTTAATGTAGTCTCACGCAAAATCGGGTTGCTGTGAGCAACCTTTGCAACTGTCCTGTGCAAGTACCATCCTGGAGCTTTTGTGTAGGGCATTGGCCTAGGAGTCTTGGGGATCCCAACTTGCTCCACTTTGTAATGAAACAATAGAGAACTCTTCCTAATCTGCTGAAGGTGTGCTTTATTTCTAGCACTGACGGAGCAAGAAGGACTAGAAGTTCCTTAAGGATCCCTCTCCTGAAAGGTAATGGCTGAATACAGGAGTTTGCAAATGACACCAGCTTGGGTGGCAGTGTTGATGTGCTGGAGGGTGGGAAGGCCATACAGAGAGATCTGGACTGTCTGGATCGATGGGCTGAGGCCAGTTGTCTGAGGGTCAACAAGGCCAAGTGTCAGGTCCATGGGTCACAACAACCCCATGAACGCTTCAGGCTCTCCTGATCAGAGGCTTTCAGAAAAGGACACAATCTTTTTTCTTTATTTACTATCCCATGTGATGCTGTTTCAATGGACTTGCTGTGGTTTATTCCTTCTCGTGGTGGACGAAAGAAAAAGAAATGTTGAAACTGAAAACAGTCATGTTGTTTGCATCTGTTTTCTTGCTATAGCCAGCAAATGCCCAACAGGCGTTATAATGTACAGGTGTCGCTCTACAAAGAAGTCTTTGGTGGGCTTATGCTTTTCAATGTTTTAGCTTTCCGTGGGACTTTGAGTCTGAAGTGATTTTCTAACTGTCCCACAAAAATGGAACAACTCTTGCATGGGAAATAGGTTCAGGTGGTCTTGGCAAGTGATCCAGAGTTTGTCCTATGATGCTGACATTTGCTACCTTCTTGTCTTCCAGACAACAAATAATTAAAATGTATGTTTTCTACAGTGTCACCTTTATTGGCATTAATTTGTACTGAACACTGAAAACATGCTATTTTGGAGTATGTATACTCACTGTATTTGACCTAGGCAGATAAGGGGAGTGGCTGTGTTCCCTAATGAGTTTTCTTTATACCACACTCTTTAGTGTGTACCTAGTGTGATACCTAGTGTGAAGAAACTTACTTTGTAACTGCTGGGTTTTTTTGTCATTGTAGCTCTGAGGGTAGAGTAGGCATCAGGAAATGCCTCTTTTCAAAAGGGTAAACTGAATTATGAACTTTTAGACATAATTATTTCTCCTGTACCGAGCCTAAGCACCAATTCTTGCATATTTATGGAGCTGGCTTAGCAAACCCTTTGACTCCCTCTATATGCTTCTGCATGACATACAATCACTTTGATTTTTATCCTCTGTCCAAATTTAATATTGGGCCATCCAGCTGTGGCAATGACCATGTCTTGAGAGACCTTCTTTGGTCCTGGGGACTGGACAGCCCAGGCTATAGAAAGTCGCAGGAGCAAACCAACAATGCTAAAAGAGATGATTATCTGATTCCTATGTTTGCTCCAGTGTAAAAGACCCTCCTACAGCCTCCTCATGGCCTCAGACACTACAAAACAGATATTGTTGGTAGGGATTATGAATTCCAGTGCTCTATACTGTGTGTATCTACTTTTCTATCTGTATATGTTGAAATAAAACAACATGCACAAGGTTATAAAAATAGCCTGGAAGTGATTGACATGCTAATAATGCTCAATCAAGTCAATAATGCTTGTGTAACGAGCTCCTGAGAAAATAATATTTTTGGTCAATAATACACCTTTTAAAAATGAACTGTTTGTTTTTAATTAACCTCATATTAAGCCATTTAGTCATGCCATGTCCATCAAGCACAGTGGAGAAAAACACGTGCTGTCTTGAAACGCTGTGTTGTTGCCTTAAACCTTCATCTCTTCCTCCTTGGCTTTCTCTTCTGCATTCCACCTTAGCATGTTTTGGAGGATTGAGGCAAATCATGGCTTGTCATGTTACATCCAATTCAGTGCTTTTCCTTTGTAAGACGGGTGCTGGGTGATTCATCTGTGACAGAACATCCCATTATGTTGTGACAGGCCATCAAGGTGAACCTGCTGTAAGTACTTAGCAACAATATAGTACTTCTAATGTGTCACTACTTGGTGTGTTTTATTTTTCTTTTCTTCCCCCCCCTTTTTTTTTTTGGCTAAAGGCTGATGGATGTTAATCCATTAAGTGATCCAAAAAAACAGTGTTTGGGTTGTGTAATGCTCAGTAAAATTGAGCGGGACAGACAGTGCCTGACAGAGAGGAAATAGGTCCTGTGATCTTCAGGCTCTCTGTCGTCTTAGCCAAGGCCTTACAACGAGCACCAGGCCCAGGCTCCACCTCGTCCTGCTGCAGCAAAATGGCTGCTGGGGGGTGTGCGCGGCTCCTGCTGCCTCCGAGGGCATCCTGAGCTGTGCCCGGGTGTGGAGATCAGTCAGCACTGGTGGCTTGTGGGGGTTGATGTTAGTACCACCCAGAGAATTGCGCGACAGCTCAGTCCCTCTTTATATGGGGAGAAAAAGCTCTGTGGGGGCTCTGTCAGCGCATCCGCAGCCCCTGTCCTAGCGGGGCCACCTTCACCTCTCGATGGACGGCTGGAGCAGCAGTCTTGGGTCTCGAGGGGGCAGTTTTGGCTGGGGCTGCTGCTGGAGGCCACTGCATTGGTCCTGCAGCTGCAGAGTGATTGGGGACGGGCTGGGAGATGCCAGGTCTTGTTCTGCTGCTGCGGGGCGGCTGAGGAGAGGTTGGGAAGGTGCTGGGGTTGTGGTGACCCTGGGCGCACAGATTTTGCCTCCTTCTTTTGGACGCCGTTGTTCTCATCCTGCTGTTGCAGCGGAGCTGGTGAAGGTTCTGCAGGACATGGTGGTTCTGGAGAGGCCAGACACTCTGTTTCTGATTCCGGCTGGTCCCACCACTGCGGTGCTGCTAGGGATGGGCTGGAGGACTGTGAGGACTGCAGTGACAATGGACACTCCAGATTCCCAGGATCTAACAGTGGCAGCTGCTGTTGGATGCAGCTCTCAGGGGAACTGCAGCGTCTGGTCCTTCTGCCACAGAACAAGGGGCAGCCGCCATATTTGCGCCTGGGTTCTCTATCTGCATCGGGGAGCCTGTGGAGAGAGGAGGCTGCTGAGGGCTCAGCTGCAGGCGGGACACAGGGCCTCTCCTCCGCAGCACGGCCAGGGCTGGCAAGGCTCCCCAGCACCACGGGCTGAGCTGCTGGCCGGCCTGGGCCGAGGGGACCCCTGCACCTCACGGCACCACCGAGCAGGGGGATTCCTCCGCGCAGGTTCCCTGCTCAGGAGCGAGTGACAGTGAGAGTGTGGCTTTCTTGGGCAATCTCGTCCCCTGCTCCTCCTCGTCCTGCCCTGGCTTTGCCTGTGCCTGCCAGTCCTGGGGCTGCTCTTGCCCAGGCAGGGTCAGTTTGAGCTAAGCCTGGCCCCAGTCAGAGCGGGCTCCTGGGAAGGCGGCCAAGGAATTAAGAGGCCAACTGAAGCATCTGACAGCAGCAGAATCCTCAGCAGAGTTCTTTGGTCAGCCAGGAACTGGCCACTCCGCAGCAGCCTGAGTAGAAATTCTTTGTGGCTACAAGCAGCCACCTAAGGAAGCAGTGGGGGGAAAAGCAATAACTCACTTTTTAGGCGTCCTCCACTGCCTGATCTTGACACAGAACAACACTATTGCCAGTGACATGATAATCAGGATTCCTGCTGTGTGGCCGAGAATAATTGCAGTCCCCTGGGGATTGGGAGCACCCGTGGTACTCTCGCAGACCAGATCTAGAGGAGAAATTCAAGATGTTAGTGCATCCTGTGCACCACTGCTAAGCTTGCAGCACCTTCGATATGGCCAGTGAGTTCCTGGTTTCCCTTGGTGCTGCTGCCTGGAGGCACCATCCCACCCTTTGGGACAGGACTCCCACCCTTGGGACAGGTTGTCCCACCAGACAAAACCCAGAAGGCCAGCAGGACAGCACGGGGGAAGCGCAGCTGCTTGACCGGTCGCTCCTTTGAGGGACACGGACAAAAGTGCCAGCCCCAGCTCTGCCCCCCGGTCCAGCTCCCACAGCCGCAGGGGACGGAGTCCGGCCCTCTCAAGAGGGACATGAGCCTTGCTCTCCCCGTCTGCCTCTTCTCCTGCGTGGGCACCGCTTGCAGCTGCTCTCGGGTTTTGGGACGTGTCTCCTGTTCAGGGACCCCACCAAGATGCTCAGTACCTGAGTTCATCCTATGGAATTCATTTATGCTGCTGTGCTGGTAACCTCCGGGCCTTGGCAGCCCTGTCAGAAAGCAGAGACGAGAGGTAAAGCCTCAGCACGGCCCAGGCACAGAGGATGCAGGGGGACGGGACGTTCCCTCTAAGCCGCTGCCCGAACTGGCGGTCAGGGCATCGCTCTGGACCTCAGATCCCGGGAGGGATCCTGCTCGGTGCTGCTCCTGTGCCTTGAGCCTCTGGGGACTCAGGGCAAGCTCTGGGCCGCAGCTACAGCGGGAGGTACGTTTGTGCAACAGTCACATTCCCCATCATCTGCAGAACGTGGCCCAGATGCCTCGAGCCCAAAGCACTTTGTGTTTTGGCTGTGAGGTGACGTGCAAGAGCGGGCACTGGGGGAAGAGCCTGCTGACACACAGCCATCCTGACGGGTGCCACTGGCTGACCATGCGACAGTGATTACCTGGCATACCAGCGGCTGGCATCGCCTCTGCTGCTGCACCAGAGCCGGGCAGGGAGCTGCGGCTTCCTTCTGGAAACGCCTCCTTCCACACAGCCTCGCGGTTCGTGTCTTGAGAAAGAACGAGGGAGGGCTGGATCAGATGGAACCGTTCCCCATGAGGGACATGGTATCTTTGGGGGGCAAGACTTCTCAAAGGCATGGCTAAGGTTTAGAAACCAGGGCTGGGCTTTGGGGCTGCGCCTGCCGGGACACCAGGAAATCGCACGTGACCTTCGGGTTTGCGTTGCACATTGTGGGCAAACTGTCAAGTGATGCTGAGCGCCGTCCTTCAAAGAGAACGGGAAGAAGCTGCAGCCAGGCCAGCTGGGGAAACAGCCCTTTGGAGAAGACTCCTCTGCAAGGCCCTCCTGCCCCTCCTGGAAGCACCAGCACCGACCACATTCACCCCATCCCAGCAGCTGACCCTGGCACTCGGCTTGAACCACAACTGGCCGCACAAGCCCTGCACCATCTCTCTGGCAGCTGCTGGCGTGACACCAGCATCGCTGCAGCGGGGCCCTGATCGACCCCTTCCCACTGTACACCCTGTCCAGATCAGTACCTAAACCTCCGGATGCTGAACCTCATGGCTAATTCCGAGTAAAATATACCCACCGTGTGCTCTGTGCAGTTCGTCCAGGAGTTGCCTCATGACTTCTGATGGATCTGAGGTTGTTTTTGCTTCTTCAGGTTCATACATTGGCCTTGGAAGACCTTAGCAGCAAGATTCAGTTCCAAGTGAGATTAATCCATTACAGAAAAACAAGGCAGAGGTTGTGGGGTCAGCACAGACAGACTGCTCACCCCTGGGATGCCAGCCGGGCCGGAGCCCAGCACGCTGCCGAGGAGCCTGAAAAGTCCTTCCTGCGAGATCACCTGTCAATAAAGAGCCAGAGAAGCTTCCATCACCTGCTGTGATCTGCATGGGCAGCACTGAATGGCAGAAGCGGTGAGGGGACCACGCAAGGAGAGGACACACACACGAGCAGGTCTCTGTCCTCACACCCGCAGACCTGCCCGGCTGCCGGACCTTGGGGCTTGGAGCTGGCAGCTCCCAAAGGGAGGAGAAAGCCATGACGTACCCACGGCATGTCCTGGGGGCTCGGTCCTGGAACCCAGACCGGATCCTGGATCAGCTTTGCCCACAGGCTGAGCTGCAAAGAAGCGCAGGACACACCAGCTCCCGTGACACAGTTCAAGATGCTTCTTCAGCTCGGAGCGGCCGGGAGCGCAATGCAAAGACGGGATTGCTCCGCGGCACTCGTCCCTCTCTTCTGCTCGGGAGCGTGGGGCAAAGGGTCACCACGTGCCTGCAGCGGCACCGTGCTGGGACCAAACGAAGCCCTGTGATAGGACAAGGGGTAATGGGTACAAACTGGAACACAGGAGGTTCCACTGAAAGATGAGAAGAAACTTGTTCCTGGTGAGGGTGGCAGAGCCTGGCCCAGACTGCCCAGGGGGGTTGTGGAGTCTCCTTCTCTGCAGACATTCCAACCCGCCTGGACACCTTCCTGTGTAACCTCATCTGGGTGTTCCTGCTCCAGTGCGGGGATTGCACTGGATGAGCTTTCCAGGTCCCTTCCCAGCCCTGACATTCTGGGATTCTGGGATTCAGGTAAGGCAGGCTGGAGCTCAGCGGTTCCCTGGTCGACATTCTGCCTCCTGGCAGCTCCACGGATTTTGCAGTAGTGCCTTCTCCCTTGCACAGGGCTTGTGATTAATTACAGCATCCTTCCAACCCCTCATTAAACAAAATTGTTGGCCCTATTGGTGCGATTAGATTGTGTGTGACTGAATTCTTATTAAAAATAGGAGCATAAAGTTGAACTTCAGACAGTTCAGGGACTGCTGGCTGCTGAGTGCTTTTGTAAACAAGGAGTCTTAATTAGGTGCCTAAATGTTATGTTAGGAGCCTGTCATTAAATAATGATTGTTTTGACAGTTGCTGTGTGCCCCTGTGCTCACATCTGCTCTCACCGAGGTGACAGTGCCCACAGGAACCTTTACTTTCCCTTGATGCCGAATTCACCTGTCTTCCCCAAAGTCAGTCGTAAATTGATGACTTACAAAAAAGTCTGGTTCACGGTTTTGAGCTAAACTACAGTAGATGTCATCAACATGAGATTATTGAGCAATGCGTTTGAAATAAGGCAAATACTAAAGGCTAAAGGGAAGGCAGAGAAGGGGAATCTGATGTAGTTTTGATGCAAAAATGAGACCTGCTTAACACTTTGGTTTTTCCCTGTTTTCAAGTATTTTTTCCATCCTGATGAGAAGTGAAACCTACAGCATGAGATAAAGGTTGCAGGACTTGAATTCCATGTAATCTTAGTTTGGTTGATTTTGCATGGCAGGTGGAATAGTACCCACTTTTATGTAATTTTGATGGCTGCTCAACAGCATTTGATTACGCTTCCTGATATTTTGATTAAAAAAAAAAAAACCCTCAAGTTTTTGAAGTGGAGAAGTGGTGACACCATAACAATATCCCGCTATTTGAAACTTGTCAATGAACTTACTTCCTGCCTGCCCTTTTATTCTTTATCACAGGTCCCTGTGCTATGTTACTAACATTGGCGAACTAACAGCTGAGCTAAGAGCTTGAATGTCTTCTGTATCTGTCTTCTTTGAACAAAGATCAGGCTGTTTTTGTTCCGTCGTTTGTTTTTAGCTCATCAGAGTTGAGGAGAAGGTAGTTGTGGCAGGGCCTGATATTTGCATCCTGATGGCTGTGCTGTTCAGGAAATGACAAATCCATCCCCAGAGACTGAGAGGTGGGTCAAGGGGATGGTTGCTGCAGGTCTCGATTAATAAATATATTTTCTTCTGTTTTTTGCTGCAGTCAAGATACGTTAAGCAATGTTTTTCCATCCTTGGCTGAAATAAAGACTTAGAAAAATTGTTTCAGACTAATTTCATAGCAAACAAATGAAACTGGAGGTGAAATTAGGTCAAAAAGTTTGTAAAATAAATAATGGGTAAGTATGTAATTTTTCGGTTCTTTTTAAGGCAATGGCACACAAATTGCATTATGCTGAATGAGGCAAGACCAGGGTGGAAGTATTAGTCAGGAAAGAACAGTAGAAAAATGCTTTGTCTTGTTAACAAATAGGGTGTTACTTTAAAGAAAGCAAAAGAAAGATTTCAAGAAAAATATAACCTCAGTTGCCTGTGCTATTATGAAATTAAGAAATTCAGATTTTGGGTTTGTTCTCTCCATCTATATACCTGTGCTTGCTTTGGTCTGTGGTGCTTTTGCTTCTGAATTTTTTTAACTTGGGGATGAACCTTTGATAACATTACTGAAAACTATTGAATATTTATTTTGAACAGACATAAAATGCCTTTCTTTCTAAAAAGGTGTAATATCCATTCGTGAAGAGAATCCAGTTTTACAGAAAAGACATTTTTATGTGTTCTGTTTCTTGCAGATGTTTGTAAGCGCAGAATGAAGTGGAAGAGTGACAGTGTCAGATGCCCAAGGAGCATGTCTGTGATTGCTTTATTTGTATTATACTTAGTTTTCTGAGTCAAGCAGGATGTCTCTTCTACTTTTTTTCAGAAACAGAGGAATTATAATGGTATTTTATCCTTTCATCACAAGCATTTGCTTGTTGTACTGTTACTGTAATCTGCTTTGTTGTTGTTGTTGCTGTTTTGGTCTGACACTACCTTGCTGGTTTTAGTTGTTTCACTGATTTGTAAATCTGAACACTTGTCTTCTGTGTAAACTATAAGTACAAGTCATACACAATAAATTTTCCAAGGGAAAAAGAGACTGAGGTTGCAGTAGTATCCAGTGGGCTGAATTCCCATCTGAAACATCCCTAATGAATCTCTGATCAGATCATTTACCTTAAACATAATTCTGTGTAGAACAAACGTGACTTTTTAGAGCAGGGTGACCACTGAACAGGAATATTTTTGGATATTTTTGTTTTGCTCTCTCCATCTAATCTCTCCGTCTATATACATGTGCTTGCTTTGGCCTCTGTGGTCCTGTTTTTGTATCATTTGGCAATCTGGTGCTCTAAGTAGTTATTATATTTGATCTAAGCTCTTTGTCTTTAGAGTAGGACTTCAGTTTGTATTCTTAACCCCAAATTTCCATTTATAGAAGAAATAAAAAATGTAGATTTGTCACATCAAAAGGGGAATGAAAGAATATGGAAAAAAATCCAAAACCCAAACCAAAAAACCATGATGCAGAGAAAATATCTTAAGAAAATGCTGAGCAGCGGCAATTAGCATTGACTTGAAGTTGAATAAAGCCAGCAAAAGACTGGAAAATATGTTTAAGTTGTCTCCAAGATGTAGTGTCTTTCCTCTTTGAAAATATTGAATTAAAAACCAATTGCAGTCAACAAGACTTTGGATAGTATTGGACTTCAAGGTTTGCAGAAGCAGGACAGCTTGGATTTGGTCTGTGTTTTGTTTTGTTTTGCCATTTTTTAAATAAAAAAGAATCGTTAAAACCCATCTCTTTCCAAAGTCTCTGCAAGAACGAGCTGACAATCAATTATGGATGTTGTGAGAAATCAGCCTCTGCTTTGCGTGTCCAAATCATGGAAGGCTTCAGAAGGCCAACTGAACTCTGCTGGTTTGGTATCAGATGACGATCTGGTCACAGGTGCCCTTAATTTCTAAACAAAGCTGCTGAAAGTATGTTAGAACAAGCTGATTTTCAAGGTATTTAATTTGAACTAGGCTTTTAGGTTTGGTTCCTTACTTACTAAATGTGAAAATAAATGGTCCCAGGCTGTGCCTGTCTGGACTTTGATGGGGACAAGAGTTGCTGAGAGGGCAAGGAAATAGGACAGGTCTGTGTATGGACATGCAGACATTCAGCCCAGAACATCTCCACAGCTGCATGTGCTTTTGCAGCCTTTCTTCAGTGTTCCTCCAGGCTTATTGACTGGAGTCTTTATTGACTGATCCTTAGCTGTCTGAGCAAGCTGTCTTCTCAGGAAGAGTGCAACCCGTGTGCTGGCTTCACGTGAAATATCATTCTGCATGTGACCAGGAACGGCTGAGCAGGATGTCCACATAGTCAGAGGGGCTGAAGTGTCTCCTCAAATGTGTCTGCTTGTCCCACACTGTGGACAAAGGATGGAGTGTCAGAATCACAGAATCACAGGATGGCTGGGGTTGCAGGGACTTCTGGAGATCATCCAGTCCAACCCCTGCCAATGCAGAGTGACCAGAGCAGATCACACAGGTGGGTCCAGGCGGGTTTGAATGTCTCAGAGAAGGAGACTCCACACCCGCTCTGGGCAGCCTGGGCCAGGCTCTGGCACCTCCCAGCAAACAAGTTTCTCCTCATGTTCAGACGGACCCTCCTGTGTTTCAGTCTGTGCCCGTTGCCCCTCACCCTGGCGCTGGGCACCACTGAACAGAGTCTGGTCCATCCTCTGACACCCACTCTGAGATATTGATCCCATTGATCACATCCCTCTCAAATTATCTTGTCCAGCTGAACAGCCCCAGCTCTCTCAGTCTTTTCTCATCAGAAAGATACTCCGGATCCCCCAGAATCTTTGTAGGTCTCTGCTGGACTCTCTCTAGTAATTCCTTGTCCTTCTTAAACTGGGGAGCCCAGAACTGGTCCCAGAACTCCAGATGGGGCCTCACCAGGGCAGAGTAAGGGGGAGGATTCACCTCCCTTGTCTTGCTGGTCACACTTTTCCTAATGCGCCCCAGGTACCATTGGCCTTCTTGGCCACAGGGCACATCGCTGGCTCATGGTCAACCTCTTGTCAACCAGAACTCCCAGCTGCAAAGCCTCTTTCTGGCAGGTCAACCCTTCACTTGTACTGGTGCATGGGGTGCACAGGTAGAGGGGAATGGTGACTAAACAATACTGATGATCCACAGCTTATTTCCCTCACAGCTCTTATTTTTGTATTTTTATTTTATTTTTTGGGAACTATTTAGATTTTGCTTACAAATGCAAAAAAAAGTGTCCTTAAAAAATATGAGATGCAGAGAGGAGGGCTAAAATTTGTTAGCTTCTACCGAAGACTGACTAAAAACATCCAATATGAATTCTGCAAGCAAATTAACTGTGACACTTCTGTAAATTTAGAAAAGCTCCTGCCATATTCAAGAAATTTTAGAAAACATTGTATTTTAGTAAACTCTATTTAACTGCCATGTTCATATTTCTGAATTTACTTCCTATCACTACTGATTATCCAGATTTTTGTGCCTGAACTAGAGCTTTCTCATTGGTCTGCTCCAATTATTCATTTTACTATATCTTGTAACAGCATCTTCAGCTCTGGACAATAGATTTTCTGTTGAAGTCAGCGGAAAACTGACATACATTAAACAGAAGCAGCAGGTTCATTCTGGGGTGGAGGCACCAGACAGGCGAAGCTATAGAATAGAAGCACATGACAGTAATTTGTAGAGACTGCTAAAATGTAGCTTTTTGCATGATGGGAGGCTCTGCCAAGCTGTGAGTAAATTGTCCTAGTACAGGCTAATGATTGTAGATTGTTTAATTTTGCTTATTACTATTTTTGTGTTAATGCTGGAGAAGCATATATTTTTCATATGTGTCTGTGTGAGCTAATGGAGTCAAGTTTTCCTCCTGGAACTCAATTAAAAGGAATAGTATGCCTGGGGTATAATATGAAAATATTTTGGCCCATAGCATTAAGACTTCAAAATGTGTAGGTCTTGATGAATTCCCTTTTGGTTTGTGCAAAAATGGGCTATGGGGCCACGCTGCGTTGTGTGTATAGATGATTCCTGACCTGAACACAGCAGCGTGGTAAATGTGTTTTATTTGAAATCTTGTCCAAAACCTCAATTTTAATAAAAGGAACCACCACCATTAATAAAAAGCTTCCTTTGAGTTCAGTGGGTTTGGATCAAACTATAGTGACTTCTATATAACAAAATATTTGTGTGTTGATATAGCATCTGGTGACTTTGATCATCTGTGATGTTGGCAGATGTTCCACACTGAGTTTGTGTTTTCAGAGTGCTATGGAAAGTTCTGTGTTAGCAAAATGTCCAATTCTTGAGTCAAGATGGAACAACACTCTTTTAAAATAACCACAAATTTTAAATAAATGGAAATTTGTTTGCCTATATGATAATGGAGTGGATGAATACTTTGGGGTTTTGCATTTTGTGAATTTTTTTGCATCACAAATTGCAAAAATCTCACATTTTTTTATCCCTGTGTAACCCAACATGAATATTTACTCAAATCTTATTCTAAGGGTTTTTCTTTGTTTTGAGATAAGCTACTTCATTCAGATTTAATGCCACAAGTTTCAATCTTCCATTCTGAGTAAGTCATTTGATTCTTTTGTAATTCCAAGGATTTTATATATAATCCTATATCTTTTTAGCAGTAGATTGCAGTGACAACAAAACCAAGGAATTATTTTACATTTGGTACTTGTTTTAGGAATTCACATTACATAATAGCTCTACTATGAAATAAAATCTAGCTCTTTTCTCTACCTGGAACTTAGAGTGTCTACTTAGGGAAGACCTTAATGATTAAAGAAAAAATAATGTGGAAATAAGTTTTGGTCAGTAGTACAGTCAATTTTTAGTGCACACAGACATGAGATCACAGACTTTTTGGGAGATACCGAAGCAATGCAGCTACAATACTCTCAGATTTCAATGGGTCTGACGTAGCAGAGTGTTTGGAAGGGGGTAAAGGAGAGTCAGGATCCTCCTTTCCATTGTCACAACATTCTGTGAGCAGGAGCACAATCGTTCGGTGTTATGGACAGACTGAATAACAAAAATGAATTCTGCAGTTCACTGTGGTTTCCAATAGTTTGTAACACAAAAAAAAGGCAGGAAAGGAAAAAGCTGTAGTGGAGGTCATGGAAAGTTCTTCAGGGCCCGTCTGCCTAATTATGTCTTTTTACCGTGTCTTAACTGTGGTTGAAGCTCGGGGAATTTCATTCCTTTGAGCTGCTGCGTTTGTGAAATTTGGAACTGTTCAAATCATGGATAGTTTGATTAATTTTGACTACCAGACTAAGTAACAAGCCTTCCTCATGTTGAAATGCTGGTTTTATTTTGTAAACTGGATTAACTGAACCTGTTAGAGAAATTCCATAGAACCTGAAGGTAGCTTGCCAGCTCCTGTGGGGAGAGATACCAACACAGGAGATGTTAAATGCCCAGTGTTAGGGTTTCACCTTATTTTGCTAGCTGGGCACTTGACTATTTGAGTGGGACTAAGGGTGGACTGTTAGGCCTGATACAGAAAAGGGTGACTAAAGCATAGGGACTTCCTAAGAATAATAGAAATTCTCCATTTTTAAGACTAATGGTCACAGTCTTCTGGCATGACAAGGTGCCCACACTGTCCCCAGCCTCCTGTCGTGATTCCTCTCTTGTGGGATTCAGTCCACCCCACTGCTTCCCAAACCTAATGCTGGAGGTGGAAGAGCAGTGTTGCAAACCACAGAGGCCACCCTGCATGCTCGGACCTTGTTGTGTGCTACCTGCCTCTTGAGTTCTTTTCTTTCACGGTAAGAAAGCCTTGGCCGTTTCTCAGGAGCCCTCCAGCAGTACTTCTGGACCCAATCTTAACCACTACCACCCTAAAGGCCTTCCTGCTTATTCACACTACCCTTTCCTAGACTCTCTTAGATGATTTCGCTCCTAAATCTTTATTCAAAAGCCTAATGAACAAGGCCAAGTCTCTGAAGCCTTATCTGCTCTTGGGATCTAGCAGAACAGCAAGTCCTGTCCTCATCTCTTTTCCATGTCAGGATATCTCTGCTTTTTCACTCGCAGTGTTTTTCCGATGCTCGTAGCACCTTGTCCCGTGGATAACTGCAAGGACAGGGGTTAGATTTCTTTTCTGTGAGGCCTTTGCTGAGGCTTTGAATAAATGCAGAACTTCTATTGTGTCTTGTTTTCTATCATATACAAAGCACACAAATAATTCAGCATTTTGGGCATTTGTATTTCACTATGATTCATCCATATACCATGGAGGACTATAAAAGGAACAAATACTTGGGTTTTTATTTTATTGGATAAAATTTCTAGTAAAATATTAGTGAAAAGAATTATGTACATTTTAATAGAGGAGTAAATTTATTGGAAACTTTGAAGATGCCCTGATATAAAGCAGCTGGGAGTGAAAAGCTAATCAGTTTTCTGACAGTATTCCTGAGATCTTTCCTTTTTACCCGCGTGCTACAGCAGCTTGATTCTACTATATTGTCAAACTAACACAGTATTTGTATTCACACTGTAGTAGTTGTCTCCCGTTGTTGTGGTTAACCCAGCCAGCAGCTCAGCACCACAAAGGAAACTTTAAGGAAAACATTTTAACCTTTTACCTATGTGTACACACACAAAATCTTCACTAACCAGCTTTGGCAAGATGAGAATCCTATCTCCAGACTTCAGTTTTTAATGTCCTCTAGTGGAGGTTTTTACTAGGCTGCTTAAATCCTCTCTAGAATGTCAAGCAGAAAAGTAAATAAACCTCAAATAAAGTTTTTCATCCATGTGTTAAAAGGAAAACCTGAAAAGTATGTTTTTCTGTTTCCTATTTGATTGCTAGGGGTGTTCTTTTTTGGCTCATCTCTGAATTGCTCATAATCCTGTTTTATAACTGCTTCCTTTTAAGAAAATGGAACTTTCCTCTCTTGGATTTCCTTGAAGAATTCTCTCCTCATTGCAATACTAACGTACGCTACCTTGTGCACACTTCAGCTGAAGTGTTATTCAGAGCACTGCCAAATTAATCGCTGTCTCTGTTTTATGCTACAGTTTGATGATTAGCAAGTTCCGTAAACAGTTTGGAAAGGTGTAAAGCGGTGTTGGTTTCTTACAAGAGGCGTGTTTTGCATGAAAATGGACAGCAGAATGAGTATTTTTGCATCTTTGGGACCTGAGAAGGCAACGTAATGCACTAACGTGATCTCAGTGGTGTGAGTTAGATTTAATAGGGCTTGGAACGTTGTAATGCTGTTATACTGCGGTGTGGGATCCTAGGAATAGGCTGCAGAGTCATGGAAGTCCCACAGTCTCTCTTGATCAGAAGGGACAATGCAAGCCAAGTAAAGCATGAATGATTCAAGCACCCTGGATCTTGTACTGGAGCTTAGGCCAGTGCCAAATGGAGAGGAGCTGCAATGGTGTCTTTTAACAAATTAAATTATATATTTTTTTGGAAAAGAATAGACTAGCTTTGGGGAGCTCAAGCTTCTCTTCACGTCTGAGTTGGATGAAGTAAACCCCAAGCCCAGTGCAGTTTCTGAGTTCAGCTGCGCATCCAGCTGTGTTGAGTAGTTTTCAGTTCTTGCCTACATCATGTATTTATTGCAGAGAACATTTTAACAAACTGTTTTTGAACCTAGAGATGATGTCATCTGTCTTGACTTCAGTATGGCTTTGGAGTTAATTTCACATGCTATCTTCACAAGCCATTAAATGACAGTAGTTAGAAAATTTTCTAGCAGGGGTGCAAACTTTTTGGAAACCCAGTTTCATAGAGTAGATATTATTAATTCCCTGCCAGGGGAATATTGTTTGGAAATAAAAGGGATTTGGAAAAAAAAAAAAAAGGAGATCTGCAAGTATGTTGGAGGACAAGCTCAGAATTTGAAATTATCTTGGTAAATAGGAGATGGGGTTTGGTTACTTATTTTGTCTCAACTGCATAGAGAAAAAGTTGTTGAATGCCTCGTGGCAATCCATGGGCTGAACCATGGTCTGCAAATGTGAACTAGCAGTGTCTCATTGTTGTGAAAATACAAACATGACAATAAAATGTATCAGCAGAATTACAGAATTATAGATATGTGATACCACCTTTCCTCTTTACCTGGTTGTTGGAAGGCAAAGACTTTAATGGGAATATCAACCAGTTTTGAACACCAAGCCTCAATACAAGTGTCAAGTCTAAAGGGCATGAGTGGAAGTGATTACAAATTTGAAGTTAAAGGAGAGAGCAGATGTTGCTTGAGAAAAAGTACTTGAGGGAAAACAGTAATATGAAACATCTAGGAGGCTGCTGCAAGGAAGGAGAAAATGACATTTTTCCACATCTGTAACAGATATGATGTGCTATAGTGGTCTTGTGTTGCTGGGTAAAGGAAGGTTCATGCTCCCTAAATAGTGTGGTTGTTGAAATAATAAAGATTGTTTGGATGGGCTGGGAATCTCTGCTATTAGAGGAGTTTTATGGGGAGTTAGACATGCACCACTCACGAGTGATGCAGGAGGGATGATCCTATTAAGACTTACAACAGATATGCCCAGGTATCTCTTGCCATATGATTCTGGGATTTTTATACCAATGTCATATCTGGAGATCTTTTACTGCTAAGTTAATACTTATAGTCCTGCAACTTCATCTTGGTCAGTGTTGCATTTGCTATAATTCATTATGAAAAAAATATCGCTGAACAGTATCATGCAGTAGACATCACGTCTGCAGCGCACACAGCACAGTGTTGATGTATTTACTTGGTTTCGCATGAAGCAAAACTTCGGTCTTTATATGCATTTATTCCTTTCCCCTTCAGCAAGTGTTAGAATAGACAAGAAAAATTATATTAAGCACCTCAACTAAAATAAATGCTATAATGTGAATATGAACGTGCTGCCTGGTTTGCACCAGGGAACCCAGACAGGAAAGAGCTTGTCTGCAGACATTACCTCCAGTGTTTGTGAAACAACCACATGTTTTCTTTAGAAGTGTTTAATGTGGATGGGAGTTCTTTATTACAGAAAAATATGAGCATTGCTAATGAATTTATTCAATATTTTAATCTCAGTAGTAATAAGTTTAATCTTCTGTACAGATACAAACACAGTTCTCAAGAAAGTCAATCCTGAAAGCTTTTAGAGAATAGAAAATTTGTAAAAATCCATTCAGTGTGCTTAGTCTTTTTAACCTTTATTTTGGAAAACAGGCTATCAGATGACTAAAATCTTCCTCTTCAGCCATTCGCTCTTACTGTTTCTTGAATGCTCCAGTATCAACTTGTTAGGAATTTAACATCATTGTTACTTAATGTATATGTGGGTAATGAGGCGATTTAAACTGACGTGGGAAAGTTTTCACTTACTCAGATTCCAGTTCAGTGAGGGGAAGGCACCTCAGACAGTGTTAAACATCTAATCGGTGTTTGCAGCAAGGCAGTCAGCTGTGTAAGATATTTGCGATTACAGGCATTCCGTGATGTCCATCACTGCGAGTTGTGAAGGCCCCAACAAACATGAGTAATGTGGAAACATTAATGCTGAGGCCAAGTGGGCTAAACGACCTGTCCAAGAGCTACAGAGTCAGGAACCCAAATCTACTTTCTAACCAAAAATGTCACTGCCTTGCATTTAGAGGGCAGGAGCATCTTGCATGTCCAACATTGCGGGTGTTCGGTGAATTCCCAAAGGCATTTTGGACACCACTGGCAGCTCTTGTGTTGACAACAAAGAACACAGATGAGATGAAGCACTTTGTCACGAGAGCACCTGCTTGCTATCTCGTGGCCTGAGTTATCCTCTCTGTGAAGTGGATTGATGCTGAACTGGGTGGGAAAAGCTTGTCAGATCTTAACATGACACTGGTGCTGGCAGCTGGGATTGTGCTGCATTTGATCCCCCTTCCAACAACGGGGTGCAAAAGCCCAGGGACCCATCTCTGATGTGCTCTGCATTTCAATAGTCTGTCTATGTGTGTACATCTCTGATCTCTCAAGTTTACGATATTTATTTTGGTTTTATTATAATCTTACTTTTACTTCTGCTTATATAGTGACATAAACAGGGAACTGGAAATAGTAAGAGCTGCAGTTTAGAGTATGTGTGTTTAAAATACATAAGGAGTATTGAGTCTCCATTTTCTATATGTTATGTCAAATGCAAGTGAGGAACATTTGCATCTTTGCTGTGGGTATTTGTTATGCCATACCTTTCAACTCGGCTATACTTTAAGCATGCGGCAGACTCTACAAATATATTGCGGTTATACTTGCCCAGTTAGAACAACACTTGGGGCACCAATATCAAGAAGATCCTTATCTGACTATTGCTCTCTGTTCCTCCAAGGTGCTACTTGCAGTGAGCTGCTGGCAGTCCTTGGTTAGACTCGGTCAGGACCAACTTGCTTTCTGTGTGTCAGAGCCAGGACTTGTCTCACCAACCTTCTCCTCCTGAATAAGGAACTGGAGCGCAGTCACAACTGCTGACAGCACCACCGTGGTTCTGGGTGAGCTCAACCTCCTTTGCTCCAAGGTAAACACTGTTTCTTGCTGAAGAGATGGGGCTCCTCAGGGTGACGTTCCCTTTGGCTCCCCCAAGGCACGTCCTTCAGCACCGACCCGGTGGCTGGTGCAGCTGCAGCGCTGGCTGGTTGTTCTGCTGCCCCAGGATTCCTCCAGCACTGGTCCTAGAAATAGAGATGAAAGGGCTTCATTCAGCATGTTCATCATATTATAGATGGGGCAAACAGTGAACTGCAGTTGTCTCCAGAATGACAGAGGGAAATCTGTAAATAATATTTACTCAGTGGATTTTTCTTAAGGGAACCCCTGCCTACTGTTTCCTTTCTGAGAATATTCCAGCCAGCGAGGCATGAAAATTCAACAAAATAGGAAACTTCAATAAAATAATTCAACTTTTTGTTTCTGTGAAAATTTTGAGCCTATTGTTTTTAGCGTGATCCAAGAAATAATTCCAAGGATTATGCACATCTGACTAACATATTTTGAATGTGAAAGCTTTCAAGAAACTGCTCTAGAAGTTATTCGACAGCATGTAATGTGTTCATAGACAGTTTTGAAATGGAAAGAAGTCCTAAATGCATGGAATAGATTATTCATTAGCCATTACTCACCTACTCCTATTAGGTGACTGCTGGCCATTCCCGTTAAAGCTCTGGATTTCTCCGGCAGGCCTGGCAAGCTTCCTTGCTGTACGTAGTAAATGAAGCTAATTGCATTGCCTGGTCCCTGGTTTGTTTTCCAGAGTGCATAAATGCCTTTGGTTTTAAAGGCAATATTGAGGTAAACATTTGTGCTGCTGTTAAATACCATTGTGGCACCAGAGAAATACTTCACACTTTAGCACTGGCCGTCTGTGGACTTGAGGTTTTCTTTTATTTTTTATTGATAGATTATGTTGTAGTGCATAGACTTGCTGAGTGACAACCCTTGAAATAAGTACATCTGCATCATGGTTGGGATGAACCTGCTCTCCTCCATGCACACAACCCTGGTGAGGTTTCGGTTTTCTTTTTTTTGGTCCAAATAACTGTTCAGCATGTGGGCAGATACCCATAGTGGAGCTGGGCTCTCTGTCCCCTGAGTTTTTTCCTAGTGCAACTTCTAGAAGGCAGAGGGTTTGGGGATGGGGAATCACAGAGGTGGGGTTGAACTCAACTGAGGATGGTTCAGAGAAGCCAGCACCATTATCCAACAGTTGCAGCCACTGCTGTGCAGCTGAGATACTGTGACTAAATGCAGAGGGAGAAGATAAAATCAGGTTCATACCTGTGGATGCACTTCTCTTGTAGCAGCTTCATTATGTCTGGTTTTGGCTTGAGAGCTATCTAGTGCGGGCAGCTCAACCTGAAACACAAAGACCAGCTCTTCAGCAAATGGTTGTATTGGTTCTCAGCAACTACCAGGCTGGTGCTGATGGGTTAATATTCAGGGTTTTGTCACAGAGCTGTTCAGTGGTGACCCTGCTTTAGCAGGTAGGTTGGACTGGATGATCTCCAGAGGTCCCTTCCAGCCCCAACCATCCTGTGATTCAACAGGTAGGTCACAAACCTTAAGATACTTTTTTTTTGTGATTCTTAAACTGTATCAGTGCTATTCATGGGTCCACAGAGATGTGTCTTTTCATCATGCTCCAAGACCTGGTTGAACATTGTAGGTTCAGTCATGTTGCCTTGGAGGGGCATGATGTCTTAAGAGCCTTCATAGTCCACCTGTTTTGGGAAGCAGCCCATGGGCTTTCATGGCTCCTCACTGTGGCAGTGATGCGACCTCTACTGATGCTCTTAGGTGATCTTTTTTTACAATCTGCTTTTCTGCCTAAATGAACTATTTACAGGACTTTCAGTTTGGAGCATTAGCTTATTTACAGCTGCTCAGTAACAGGTAAATGTGCACATTAAGAGCACTAAAGAGTGGAAAAAATTCTCATGAAGGGGCTGGGGAGTGCAGGGCAATCTTAATTTAATATCTTCCTGTGAGGGAAAGGTCTCTTTATTCATCAGTGATGGACAGGAGATAGAAGAACAGAGGCTAAGAGCATAATAGTAGCCAAAAAACCCCACTCATTTGACCATGTCAAATTAGGCATCAGGAAAGCATCAGGAAAACACAGCTTGTTCTTTGAGATTATAAGCTGCAGTCTTCAAAAGTGATTTTTGTTATTCATTACATCCATGTTTAGATTTCATGTGGTGGCTTTTTGAAAGGATATTTTATTGTATTTATGAGGCAGATGTAATTATAAGAAAACTGGTTTTCTTGTGTCAAAAATGTCAGTGAAAATTACTGAATGGAAGGCAAGTGCTTGCATCATTACCAGGGTTTGTGGGCAAGCATGTGTGGTTTTTTTTTTTTCTTTTGAAATACATAACAATGAGTGAAAAAGACATTAACTGGAGTTGTCAGGTGGAGGGGTGTGTGTATCGGAGCAGTGGAGGTGCTAATGTCGTGGTTTCCTTGGCTCCTTTGGCATGGTCAGCAAGTCCACTGGCTTTTGTTTTATTGTTCATTTAAAAAAACCCAAGAAAACGTTGAGGAAGATTTTTGCAGGGCAACGTTTGACACGGTCTGAGCAGAGTAGTGTAGAAGCCTCAGAAATAAATAGGTGACTCAGCCTGATGGGAAGCACTGGGATTTGGGATAACCTTCAGAGGAAGAGAAAGGGCTGTGGTGAGGTGACACCACCATGTGAAGCCATCTTTCTTAATTGAAGGAGCTTAATCCACCTTGAAAGCAAATTATCTTATAATATTATATTTCTTCTCTTTATGGATGCGATTCTCTTGGCCAACTGTTTTAGATAACCCCCGTAAATAACACCGGAGCTGCAAAATTGAGATGAGCCTAAAAGAGCTCAGTAACAGAAGATGCTGAAGGTCCTTAAGTCCCACTACAGTTATCCCGTGACTTCATGTCACCATAAAAGCGTATTTGCTCATTAGGATTAAAAGCAAAAAATCCCACTGCATTTCTGGTTAATGGGATATATTTTTTTGGTCCCTCATACCATCCACACGGACATGCCATTAAGGCAGCAGAGAGACCTGTAGTGGCTGTACCTTGATTAAAACTCCTGGCACCAATAACAGCACAAGCCTGTGGGATTTATTACTGTCTGTGTGGATCCTGTTTGTTTTTTCCTATGAAAATCCAAGTTTATACAAGGGCCATCAGATGGAACCTGCACGCCTTTATTATTACTAATAGTGGCGAGGAGTGCAGCTCCAAATGATGCATAACATTTTTTTAAAAGTAAACCATAAGCCAAGTTAAATGAACTTTAAAAGTGAACATGATTCATAACAGATACCATTTTAAAACTGACCAGACACAGCAAATGTAAATTCTGTCCTTTTAACTGTAAAATGTTTAAGCTTATTTGCAAAGGAGTTTGAAAAATTAAAACCATACCTTCCCTGTATTTCTCCAGCCATGAAGAAACATCAGAGTTTGCATTTGAAAGGATGGCAATACAAACTGTATAGACAGACTAGATGTCTACTTGAATTATCTTGCTTGTTGAGGGGAAGTCTTAAACTGATGATCACATATAATCTGTAATGTATTAAAAGCATATTCTTTATTGGAGTCCCCATATTACATTTCAAATACATTTCCATGGAATGTTTCAAAATGTCACTTAAAATTATTGCTTTTTTCATTGAAATGGCATGTGTCCCCTCAACACTCATCTAGAACTTTATTATTATGATTCTTTGGACAGTTTAAAGACATGAGATCACTTCTTGTGGTTTTGTGTGCCTCACACCACCCCTGGTCCCGCTTCAGCGCTAATGCCAGCGTCACGTTCCCCCCAACCGTTTAGCTCCAGCTCCTTGGCCTGTGTAGGTTTTGTTTCAGTTGATTAGAGGTTTGGCTAACTTAAATATTTAGGAAATATATAATAACTATATCTCAAACAAACACTTATTATAATGATCACTTGCAGTGTTTGCTATTGTTAAGAAACAGAGTTCCAGCTTCCATTCTAGCCCCTCTTGTTTTTGTGGGTTTTTTTTGTTTTGTTTTGCTTGTTTGTTGTTGTTGTTTTCCACACACACAGCATGATTTCTGTCACCTGGATGGTGATTTTGCAATAAGAGAGATTTTGAAGAAATCGCTTCTTGAAAAGCTAGAAGTCAACAATGGACTAAGTGTGTGTGAGTGCAACTAAATGAGAATCTTAAATATGTTATAGAATTATCCTGGGTGTTTATAGCCTGGCAGCAAAATGGAGCTCAACATATACACCAATAACAGTCTGTGAGAAAAAGTGCATTTTCAGCACTGAAGATAAGGCAGGAGCAGGGGCTGGACCAGCACTTCTTGGAGTCACTGGGCTTGCAAGATGTCATGAAAGCACTTAAAATATGACTTCAAGAAACCATCACCTCAGCCGATTAAGATCAGCTTATACTGTTAAACTGTTGTGCTAACTTGAGCCTACTTTTGTTGACTTGGATGTGCTGTGTCTAATAAAAGGAGCCGAGTTTGGGACAGGCTTCAGCTGACTTCCCGGAGGTGGGACACCCACAAGTGTGTGCTCCAAGGCCGTGAGGCTGTTACCTGAGCTTGTTTTTCTCCACAGTGGAATTTAATGAAAATATCCGGCGTATTTAACTGACAAAGGCAGCTGAGAACACATTTTAGTAGAATTCTAACCATTAATAGGTTTTAAAACAATGCTCTCTTTTCAGTGATTACTTTCTCTGGGTTTGCCTGAAGATTGTCTTCACTTACACCCAACTCTAACAAGTTCTGTTGGGTGCTGTGATTCAAGCAGTACCTTGTGGAGATGTGAGTGTTTAAACCTTGTATTTTGTTAACAACTGATGGCTTTGGTTGAGTTCTAAAAGATTTTTTTTTCATAACTGATGGATCCTCAGCTGCTTCTGCTTTCCAAGGATGGAAAAACCTCATCTTGAACAGCTCACCAAAACACTGAATTTTCCAATCTATAAGTGCTAAAAAGAACAACAGGTATGTGGATCTTGCTGTCTGTTAGCTCCAAAAAAAGTCTGTGACTTGGGGGATGTGTGAGTGCTGAACTCCCAGTATGTAAACTGACCCCAAACTGGGAAATAAGAGTTCCTCGTCCCTCTGTGACGGTGAGCCTTGTTGCATGGCTTTCCCCATAAAAAAACCTCCCACACCGTTCTTCCCAATGAATAATATGAAGGTTACCTTTGGGTTTTTTGTGTGTGTTTATTTATGAGAGAGAGAGAGAGAGAGATAGTGTTTGAAGTTGTTGGTTTTGTCTCCACTCCCTGTGGTGTAACATCCATCCAAGGTGAAACGCTTCAGGCTTGCCGAGATTTCTGCACGTGTTAAATAGTCAATACATCTCGGGCTTCTGAGACCTTCCACTTTTCATTAAGTCGGCTTGTATTTCTTGTATTTCAGCATGCCATCTCAGGTGCTTTTTCCCAAGAAACCTTTGTTCCAGATCATCTGACTGTTTCAGGAGCATTTGAACAAGAAGAAAAACATGGCAGTCAATTAAAAACCAATTTTTTTGCTCTGGTATCATTAATCAAATGCACAAGCAGTCCCAGCACTGACACCTGGCAGGGTTAATGTTTAAGACCTGTGGCAATTATAGCTCCCCTGAAAATCGCTTGGCCAGCAAGTCACATAAAAGCCTGTGATTATGAAGGAAATGGGAATTAGCAGAAAAAAATTAGAGACACCAGTTGAAATCCATTGGTAGCAAGGAAGGCAAAGAAAAATCTGACTGATTGGAGCTCCCCTGGGGAGAAGAAACAGGGTCTGGGGGTCACTCCTTCACTGAATTAGTGGTGTCTGTCATATGAAACCAAAATAAAGCAGGAACAGAAGTAAAAGATTTTCTGTCAAGAAATTGGACTCTGTTCTCTTGCACCTACGTCTCAGGGAGGCCAAGTGCAATTAGTGGGCTGATTTTTTACTGATCCTAATTCAGCCGTAATTCTTTTCTCTCAAATATCTGTTTCTTGGTAAAGAATATGATGCCCAGAGATGTGACACACTGATATTTTTAGCAATGAACAATTCGGAGATTACAGGCAGCCATTGTTTCCATGATCTCCTTGTCTAGTACATCCTCTGTTTTGCATCTTTGCACTCCACAAAAGTTACTTGGTTAAAGTAAACACAACTTTAATGAAAACTAAGCCTCTTGTGGTTAGAGCGGACCATAGTGCATGTGCTTTTCCAAACTGAAGAACATTAGCTGGATGCTTTTTATGCCAGACGCAATCGTACCTGCAGAAAAAAGTCTGGTGAGTAAACAGCAGCTTAAACAAAGAACGATGACGATTTGGAGCCAAGTTTTTAACATCAACTGCTGAAAAAGGCATTAGCTTGGAACTACTGAAAAAATCTCTTCATGCCAAGCATGATGCCATAATCTTTGTTTTATGAGCTTAATTTGGTCTCAGGAAAATCTAGGGAGATAATGAGTGACCAGAGATCTGTGTCACCTGGAAGAGTTTCCCTGCATACTCCAAAGAGCAAGTAATTAATTTCCAATTGTGGGACCAGTTCAGCAGTGGTGGAGGAAACAATTGATGGAAATGCCAAGCCACGTTAGGTGAAACACTGGAAAAGCTCTGAGGCAGAGACAAATTACTGGGAAAATTCGGGGATTTAGGTCCAAACCACTGTCGTGCAGCTTCAACACTGCAGCTTCAGTGCTGCAGGACAAAGTCACTTTGAGTAGCACAAACAGCAGTAGAGGAGAAATTACCAAAAACCTCAAAAGACATCCCAGGCATTTGAAAAAGCAACAAAGTAAAAGATTTATGTTTGGTTTGGGGTCTTTCTTTTTTGCTCTTCCGTAGTTTTTTTCACTATTATGTTGTGTTTCATGACTACTAACTGCCTTATAGTTCAAATTGAGTTTTACTATAAAAATGCCAATATGGAAAGCTATGGTTATTACCATTTATTTCTAGTTAAAAAGATATATATATATTTTTTAAATGGTCAACCTTTACTGTAAGTTAATATTTATTACTTATTTATAAAAGTTAATGGTTGTTCTTTTAATAAGACAGCTACAAATCAATCTTTATAGAGTACAACATGGTAATAATAATAGTACTTGTTAACTTTATATAATACAATCCATCAAGTTCTTCATAGCTTTACACCATGCTAGAAACATCTAAGCATAACCGTGTATTCTTGTTTATTAATTATTATAAATTGTTAGTTAAACCACCTACAGTATTATTTTGGTTATTTTGCTTCTTATTGCCATGTCTACAAACTCAGCCAAAATTACAGTCAGTCTGAAATCTTTTGCATCACTGATAATTAATCTTTTAGCTCCAGGTTTTGTTAGTACCTGTGTTGGTTGAAATTGGATGTTCTGAGTGTGGCAGTTGCTGCATTACTCACTAGTAATACTGATACTATTAGTAATACTGATACTAATGACTCATTAGTAATACTGATCAGGGTTTTTAAAAGGTGGTAAACTGTTTAATGAAGAGGCACCTCTTTGTATTAACATTGTCCAGTATAGAACTGTACTTTAAATTTGGACACTGGTGAAAGAAGAGTGATTATCGAAGAAACGGCTCCTTTGACTACATATAAAACACAATAATTAAGATGGAAAGAAAAGATGGTTGTGCAGTCTAAATGAAAATACATTTGACATTTTCGGTTTCCCAAATGAAAATAGCTATTACTATTCTTTGTAATAACTAAAATAGAACCCGCTTCATTTCATTGTAAAGTTGGTTTTAGTAAAGCTCAGGATCACTGAGAGGATAGGGAAGGGAGCATTGCTGGGAAACGTGTATGGGTAGAAAATCCACATGGAGAAGAGGATGTAACTGAGGTGTCAGTCCTGGTTTTGTGGTCTCTATGTCTTTATGGCATAACTATAAGGTCCCAATTCTGCAAAACTCACAGTTGGTGCCCAGCATTGTGTTCTTTGAGGTCAGTGGGATTACTGGCTTGCTCGAGATCAGCATGTTCCTTATAACTATATAAAGTTACTTTTAAATGATCAAGAGAAAAGCAGTATAATTTCAAGTAGTGGAATGGTGCAGGCAGTCCAAAGCAACTTCTCTGTGGTTTTAAATATGCCTATGAAATAAATACTGCTTTCAGAACAAGGACTAGTACAGAGGGAGGAAGATGAAGGTCTGTCTGTATTTATGCGAGTGGCTTTGTTGGGTCCTGAATGAGAAAGGACCAGGTAATGTCCTGAGGACTCCCAGAAGGAAAGAGTCCATCCCACGAGGTGGGGAAGTGGACAAGGAACAAGGAACGGACAAGGAACGGACCCTCCAGCAACCGGGACAATCGAGGGAGGAAAAGGTAAAGAAGCCACTGAGAAATGTGTCTGGGAAGCGGCAGTGGTGTTAAGGGGATTTTCTGGCTTTTCAAAATGGTTAATAGAGTCAAACCAGTGCCCTGGTAATGCAATTGGTACTAAAATCCTCATGCTTCAACTGCACAAATGTGCGGATGTTTATATACTAAGAAAATATGTTATATTATGCATTATGAAAAATGTGAATCAATGTAAAAAGACATTTAAATTAACCCCAAACTGGCTATTTTCTTATATATTTAAAACATCTGGTATAGAACAGTGCCATATTCTGCATTTTGTGTATTTTGAAATGTGGAGTGTTTTTCACATTTCGACTGAATATCTTTCCAGTAAGCACAGTTCACTCTGGAAAGGGGTTGTTTGGGTTTTTTTCCCCTACTTATAATATTGCTAAAATTACATGCGGAGACTTAACGGGTAAATACTGACACAACATAGTAAAAGTAAACTGGTTTAATCAAGGTCTTTTTTTCTTAGTCTTTCATGTTTCAGAACCAGTGTGTCAACTGCTTTCATGTATCACTTTGTTAGACAAAATATACACAGCAAACTGATAATGACAATGAAATAAAAATAACAAATCCTTTTTATTAACTGCATTGAGGCCTCAGTACTTAAGTATTGCTGCCAGTCTTTTATTTCTGTGATATTTCTGCTGGGATCTTGTTTGCTTTTCAAATGCATTGTTGAGCTTTCTGTTGATATCTATTCCAGATGTTTTCAAGTTCTGGTAATTTGTTTTCCATATGATACCTACTTAGAGAACCATTTCACTTGTAGTTATTGCAATTGTATCTGCTAGCTGCATTCCCTTCTGGATGTAACATTTTTCTTCCATCAGGATAGGTTTTCCCACTGCTTCTGCTATTTATTTCAGTATTTCCACAGTAATGTCCAGGTGCATTTAAAGTCTGGTTCATGTGCCCGCAAGAGTTTACAGGTTGAGATTTGGAACTTGCAAGTTGGCTGGTGCGTGAGTCTGTGTGAATAGTTTGTTGATTTTAGAAATCTAAATTGAAATTAGATGTCAGTTTTAGAAATAGAATAACATAGGATTTGGTTGTAGTAATCACGCCCAATCTCATCCATAATGCAACAAAGGATTTTAATGTTATTGTAAATTCTTTATGCAGTTAATAGGATTTAACCATGCACTTACACACTTTGTTGTACTGTACCCACAGTGTTTTATGTGGTTGTAAAAAATATCTGAGTCTCTTCTGATACATTATAAAAAGGAAAATTAGAAAATAGAATTACAATTTGTGTCCAGATCAAAGCACTTCTGTATTCTGAAACATTTTTATCATTCAAACCTGGATCTGAATTCCAGTTTTGCACTATTAGAACCTCTTCGGTGTCTGCTAATACATTTTTCTGCTTTCTGGGTCTATGTCTAGTTATTTGCAGCTTCTTCAGTCTCTCATTTTGTGCTTCTTTTTGCTCTGAACTTTGCTTTTTTTTCTTTAGTACGCTGCTTTGTTAGCAGAGCTTCAGTTCCTAGAAAAGTCATTCAAGCATCAGTTCAACCCAATTGTTCTTGGCTATTCTGGCATCTTCCAGAAGGTATTTTCAATGACAGGGTCCACGTGAGGCATCTGGCCATTTATTGAGTAACCAAATACTGAAAGTGCAGAGCACATACAGCTTTGAAAATTGGGCAGCATGGCCCTGAATTTATAGGCGCACCTAGCTGCATTCGTAGACGTTTTCCAAAGGGATAAACATCAACTTCACTGAGGGGCTCTACCTGAAAAACTTGAAGCAGATTTTATATGTGATAGTAATGGAATTTGCATTTGAGGACCTGGTCCCTTGTAATGCTGGGCCAGGCTTTACTTGGTGAGCCAGGCCATAGTAACTGGTTTAAGAGAAAGCCCAGTGATGAGAGCGAACAAAAACCCAAGAAGCTTTGTGAGATCAGGAGCTCCCAGCATTACTCGTGATCTACTGTGTCTACTCATTCTAGGAATTCTGAGTGTGCGAAATTTTTTAATAGCAAAACCAACAAAGACACCGTGTGAGCTGAGTGAGGCCTAGTGAATTCTTAAATTAATTCAGACCGTCCTAGTCTGAAAGTAAAGATTATTGGGCAATACTAACGCATAGCTCTTCAGTTTGCTTTATTCTGCTTTGTTGTAGGTTTGGTGAATGCTTAGAGACAGCCTGTACCGTTATTCTTTCAAGAAAAATTGCATGAAAAATTGGAGACAAAAACTTTTCCTCACCACTTGAAGGGAATTTGAGAACTATACATGTAATGCACAGACGGTGATAATTTGTTGTGTTACAGCTGCAGTCACGAGGACTAATAAGATAGAACAGAATATTTTAGATTTTTAGTACTATCTAGTATTTAATAAAAACATTTTTATTCATTTTTTTTACTTGATAGGAGTGACTTAGTCATTTTTGCCCTTTTACCAAGCAGAGGAGTTGGTCTGTATGAGGCTTATTAGTAGGTGAGAGTCAAGGTCAAGGGGACTACAGTGGCAGATACAGGAGATGGTGAAATTGTGCTTCGTGTCTTCTAGTGTAAGACAGGTTTTAAAATCATTCCGTTTAAACATTTTGTCTTTGTGTTCATTACTATAGAAGTAATGACAATTTTTTTTTGAATTAGTGGTGCATGATGACACATGATATAAGATTCTGAGTAATACGTCGACATGTGACATCTTTGGTGTCTCTCCTAATAACCAGAACTTTTAACAGCAATAAACTCCCCATTGTGAAAATCAGAAAGGAGGCACTCAAAATCCAATCCCTTCCTTGCAGAGATTTTAAAATTCTAACCACATGACAAGGTAGAAAAATACATTTCTGATTTTCAGATTCAGTAGTGCAGTAAAGAAGGTATCGAGTAAAAAAAGTTGAGAAAACCTATAAAATCTGAGCAGTGAAGGCTGTAGTGAGGAGAAAAGCAGAGGAATTAATTTGGTGGCCTCGTAAGTGCAGATTGTGACATTTTAGGTCCTTTATTATATTACAGTATAGTGAATATGCTACATATGAATAATGAACATAAATATGATATGTCTGATGCAGCCTTTGATGTTGATGTTTGATTTAGTAGTGAAGCGCTTGGTCCAGTTGAATTCTCAGTCTGTAACAGCTCTGAGGGACCAGACCAGTTCAGGTTGTTATGAAAACGTTTGTGTGCCTGGGTTTTGTTCGCTGATCTAGTCCCATTTTTAACATCCAGTTTAGAAGGTTGGATTTTCTTCTGTTGGTTTTGGTTTTTGTTTGTTGGGGTTTTTTTGTTTGTGAGGTTTTCTCTTTGTATGTGTGTGAAAAGGAAATCAATTGGTAGAGTAACTCCCTGGTGTGCCACTCAGAGAGGCTCCAGGGGGATACCCCCCAAAAGTGATGGACCCCTTGCCCTGTTGGGCAGAGGGAGGAGACCTGAGGCAGCCCCTGCCCTGTCGCTGTCGGGCAGAGGTGGGGGACAGAAAAGATGACGAGGGTTGGAAGCAGGTTCCAGTTTGGGGCCGTGGGCAATTCCCCTCCCTACCTGCTTTGCTTCCCCAGGTGCCCCTCTGTAATAGGTTTGGGGCCCTGGATCTTGAAGAGGAGGTAGGTGAGGATGTGGTGCAAGGCCCACCTACTGCTGAGGCCCCAGAGGAAGGCAGGACAATGGAGGAGTTTGCCTCGGTTGATGAGGACTGGGTTAGGGAGCAGTTGGGCAATCTGGACATCCATAAATCCATGGGTCCGGATGGGATGCACCCGTGGGTGCTGAGGGAGCTGGCTGAGGTCATTGCTGGACCGCTCTCCATCATCTTTGCCAAGTCTTGGGAAACAAGAGAGGTGCCTGAGGACTGGAGGAAAGCAAATGTCACTCCAGTCTTCCAAAAGGGCAAGAAGGAGGACCCAGGTAACTATGCAATACACCGTGTCGCAACAGGGATGAACTGGGACAGCAGCAAGGCTCTACACTGTCTATGTAGCCATGATTTGGTCAAAAATTAGTCAAAAAATACTTGGTTTTTGGTGATATGTCAAGTTCATTAAAACCTGTCATGCTCTTTGGCAAGGTTTATTTAACTTGTGCTTCAGAAAGTGGGGTTTGGACTTGTCTGACAGTTACTTTGTATTAGTGGTCATCCCTGGTAGTTGTGGACTTTTGTAATCAAACGTGCCAAAAATGATAAAATTATCAAATGGCACATGGCTCTCCCACAAGCAGGTGACACTTGTGCCTGCCTGGTTTTGGTTTCAGATTCCGACCCTGAGCAGAAAATCTATGGAAGCATCTCGAGGTTGGTTTGGAAGGCTTTGTGGGTTTGATCCAGTTTAGAAGAAAAAGATGTTTTCACCAAACATATTGATGTTATCCATTTTTAAATAAAATTAATTCCATTATCCAGCAAAGATTTATACACATTCCTATAGATTCTGAAAGTTTGGTTTTTTTTAATAAGTCCTTTCTTCACACATCCAATTCCCAAAACTTCATCAGACAGAAATAAATTTGGTGCTATACGTTTTTTCAAGTAGAAAAGTTGTGCATTGAGAATAAAGGCAAACTTGCATTTAATTTTGAAAATAATCTAGATATTTAACTTTTCAAATATGTAACATTATTTTTCTTATATGTAAATAATTCTACAGTGTTTGTAGAACAAAGAAGATATCAGGTACTGATCAGTTTTTATAACCACTAAAGAAAACAGTTCTTTTCAAGGATTGCAAAACAACCATAAATGGGCTGGATATAGTCAGAAATTGCTTTTCATCTGTGATCAGTCTTCTCTAATGAAATTGGACTTCCTGAAACTCCTCAAATTGAATTTGTATTTGTAATGTTTCTATGAACCTCTCAAATGCTCACAAATAATTGCGCTTGGCAATGGATCCTTTGAAAAGGGATTATATTACCTGTTAGAAAAACTTGGCTTGAACTATGCAAAGTTATTGGTGAAATAAGTAATGGTCCTACAGAAGATTTTGTTTTTCAAGAATCTTGACCTTTTCCTATTTGATCTTGTGATGTAGGTTTTCACTTTTGGCACTTCTCTGCAGCAAATCTTTGTGAAATTAATGGCATCTTCTTGATTAATAGAAGCTTATAAATCACAAAGAAAGTTCTATCCCCACCTTTCAAATTCTTTATTAAATACTGCTTTTAGTTGAGTTGTACTATATGGTACTGCAAAAAATAACTCATTATCAGCCCTTTTTCTGTTTTAAAGACTGGATGACTTTCATATTTACCTCACTGCTCTCAAAATAATATATTTGTGCACTGCGATGTGTCAGATTATTTTGCTCCAGGTCTCTGCTTTTTGTAACTCATTATGTGAATAAAACTAAAAGCAGTGAAACAACAGAATGGAGTAAATATACCCACCGTTACTGTGCCATCTTTTAGGACAGGCTGGTGTGGTAGTGGAGGGTTTGAGAAGACTGTCTTTCTTACCACCGGTGAGGACGAAAACTGTTTGCGAGGCATATTCCCCTAATAGATTGGCTTAAAATATACTAGATTAAGTGTTAAAGAAGTCGGTATTAAATCCTTGCAGTATATTTGCCCTATTGAAGGCCATATTCTCATCTCTGGGGATTAACAAATTCCGTGGCTTAAGCTAAAGGTATTTTGTAAATACACCCCATAAACTACTCAGGGGTTTTTGAGGATGATCCAGACCGGCCTGTGGGATGCAGAGCCAGTTGGTGATGGCCAACGTGTGGCTTTTCCATCGCCCGCGGATCCCGGGAACGCTCTCAGGTACGTGTCTGAGGCCGCGGCTCTGTCATTCCGTGGGCCTGTAGAGACCTGGGCGCCATCCGAAATCCTCCTTCTGCTTTTTCAGTTCGTGTAACTTTCTTTTTTACTACAGTACCATAGCAAAGGTAAAATCTTTCTTCCTTACTGTGAATTCTGAGCATGCATTTCTTCATCTGGCCCACCTTGATTCTCTGCTGCCAATAGCTTGGTGTGTCTTTTCTCCGCTGAGCTGCATCACCAAGCACCGTGCCACTAGCAAGGATATTCAGGAATTAAGACACGATTTTTAATATTAAATTGAGAAAGCCTGCACTAATAAAGCAGCATGATGTTTTTTTCCCCTTGCCTTTCTAATATAACTAAATTCAAATTAATGCTTTCAACTTACTGTATGTTGGCATAACTTACATCATGGATAAATCTCGTATTTCATTCAGTGTTGTGATCTGATATACATCGCCACATGCATGTGCTACACATTATGAATAAAGCTCTAAAAAGCCCCCTTTTATAGCTGTTTATGTTATGTGATTGAGTTCTTGTAGAGAGAAAATTTGCCAGGACTAAAGGTTATTACTGCCTGTTCTGTAACTAATAGTGCCCAGAACTAAAGCAATTAGACCTGACAAAATATGAAGTGCTTAAAAAAAAATGCACTTCTGAAAGTTGGGCTTGTAATGGAACTTGATTTAATACATGCTACTGACATGAAGATTTTAATTAAAAGAAAGAGAGAAAAATAACTGCTCTGCTAAGATGGGAAGTGAAAAGAAATTGTTCTGCAGGTGACCAGAATGGTGGTCATTTTGTAGTGAAATGCAAAAAAAAACCACCCGAGGGGACGGGCTGGATGACAGAGCATGGATGTATTCCGAATTGAACAGTAATGATTAACATCCAATTTTGAAAAATAACCTGTTTTGCCATTGTATTGTTGCCTCCTAGGACACCAGAAATGTTTTTTTCAGTGGATTACCTTGATTACATATAGCGAACCCTGGAGGTTTTGGCCATGAATGGTGGCCATACATCAAGAAGCGCTAATTTCTGTGCTTTATTATGTACTTGTCAAAAGGAGAAGGTGAAAAAAATGCTGTAGGATTGTCCAGAAAATTCTCACTCATCGTTCTGCAAGTGAGCCTTAACTCAGACCTTTTAGCCTACACCAGCTGTATCTAAAATACAGATGTGTGAATACCTCATTCTTTTAATTTCTCTGGCCAAGCCCAAAAACTTTGGGCTGGGTTGGATCATTCTGAGACATTATAAAAGGAAATCTGTTTTGTTTTCTCAGCAAAGTGAAAAACAAAACAAAACAAACCCCTGAAACAAACCAATCCAGAATGCTTAGCTCCGAAAATAACACAGTGAGATTATTTTGCAAGTTTGATTTTTAAATTTTAATTTAAATAAGCTTAATATTAAGATGTTGTATTGAATCAAAAAATAGTATCTGAATAAGAATATGTTGGTTAAGGCATTTGACACAGTCTCCCACAGCATCCGCACAGCTAAACTGAGGGAGTGCGGTCTGGATGATCAGGTAGTGAGGTGACTGTGAACTGGCTGAAGGGAAGAAGCCAGAGAGTCGTGGTCAATGGGGCAGAGTCCAGTTGAGGCCTGTATCCAGTGCAGTGCCTCAGGGGGCAGTGCTGGGGCCGGTATTATTCAATATATTCATCAATGATTTGGATGAGGGAATAGAGTGAGTGTCAGCAAGTTTGCTGATGGCACCAAGCTGGGAGGAGTGGCTGACACTGGAAGCTGTGCTGCCATCAGAGACCTGGACAGGCTGGAGAGCTGGGCGGGGAAAAATGTAATGAAATAGAACAAGGGCAAGTGTAGAGTCTTGAATCTGGGCAGGAACAGCCCCAGGTTCCAGTATGAGTTGGGGAAAGACCTGTTGGAGAGCAGTGTAGGGGAAAGGGACCTGGGGGTCCTGGGGACAGCAGGGTGACCATGAGCCAGCACTGGGCCCTTGTGGCCAGGAAGCCAACGGTACCTGGGGTGGGTTAGAAGGGGGTGGTCAGTAGGTCAGAGAGGTTCTCCTGCCCCTCTGCTCTGCCCTGGGGAGACCACACCTGGAATCTTGTGTCCAGTTGTGGCCCCTCAGTTCCAGCAGGACAGGGAACTGCTGGAGAGAGTCCAGCGCAGCCACCAAGATGCTGCAGGGAGTGGAGCATCTCCCGTGTGAGGAAAGGCTGAGGGAGCTGGGGCTCTGGAGCTGGACAAGAGGAGACTGAGGGGGGACTCATTCATGGGGATCAATATGGAAAGGGGGAGTGTCAGGAGGATGGAGCCAGGCTCTTCTCGGTGACAACCAGTGATAGAACAAGGGGCAATGGGTTCAAACTGGAACACAGGAGGTTCCACTTAAATTTGAGAAGAAACTTCTTCCCGGTGAGGGTGGCAGAGCCTGGCCCAGGCTGCCCAGGGGGGTTGTGGAGTCTCCTTCTGTGCAGACATTCCAACCCGCCTGGACACCTTCCTGTGTAACCTCATCTGGGTGTTCCTGCTCCATGGGGATATTGCACTGGATGAGCTTTCCAGGGCCCTTCCAACACCTGACATTCTGGGATTCTGTGTTGGATGGTTGTTGTTGTTGTTTTCCGACAGGATAGAATTCTGGAGGCTTTTAATTTTATTTTTGGCACGAAGTCTTGCTTGAGTTTGGTTATCCTTCTATCCTGCTAAAGGTTTGAAAGGGTTTTGCAAGCTCCATCGACAAAACCAGGAGAATATTCCCCCACTAAAGTGTTCCGTATTGATGTTGGTATTTTTTTAAATTATATTTTACCAGTGCTATTGTTTCATGTGATTCAGTCCTCTGGGATTCAATTTCCAGTCATCAGTCACTGACAAACTGGGGCAGATGCAATATTTCTAATTCTCCATTTTTTTTTTCTGTACTGTGAATGAACCAAATGTCCTAGAAATAATTATTAGGCTAAGTCCTTTGAGTTTTACATTCTTCATTAGATGTTAATTTAGCTCAGCTACATTAAATACAGATGCCAGATAGCTGTACTTATCTACGTAGAAGTCCATTTATTAATTTATGGATCAAAAGGTTTGTGTGGAAGTGGGATTTTTATGTATCTCACGAGACACAATTCTATAATTGATTATTGACATTTCAGAAAAAAACCTCAGGTATTGAATATTTGTGATTGGTCTGTGCATCTTTGAGTCTTTATTTGAAAAAGGACATGGAACTTAATAATAGAAGATTAACCTTATGGTTAATAAATGCTAATAAAGCTATATATGTATACAGTAATACATGCATTACTGAATACTGACCTGGGGATGAAAGTAATGGGCAAAAAAAAAGCAACTAAAAAATGTATGTAGCACTGATGAAAATTTAAAGGAGAGGCAGAAGTCTTAAGAGAAACTAAAATATCCAAGTGACTCTTGCAGGAGCTTCTCAAAATGTTCTGTTGTGATGCATTTTGGGTTGTTTGGATTTCAGGGTTCTCAGTCAAATATAGCTGTTTAACAACAATTCCAAAGTCACGTATATGCTGTTAAATAATATCGCTGTGAGATGTTACTAGAAAAAGCTTTGTTTACGATACCTGTCACAATTTCCTATGAAGATTGCCTACGGAATGATGAAAAATCTGGTTTACTGGAAGTGTTTTAAAGTGTTTGATAGACACTTCCAAGTTGTTGGAAGACAGAAAATGATGTGAATTACTTCCCAGGAAGAAGGCCATAGAAAGCCTCAAGGTTTTTTAAATTTAGAATTCTAGCGAAGCATAAAGAGTATAATTATTTTTATTTTGCTGCGTTTTCTAAACTGCATAATACAGTCATTCTTCTAGATCTTAAAGTTGTCATTTTACAGTACAGTACAGGACTGCAGTGGTAACATATTTTCCAAAGGTCAGTTTTCCAATTATAATCCAAAATTTGACATTAATATTTTTTCTTATAGCCATGTTGTAACCGCATTCTGTTAATTTCATAAAGATACCATTTAGCTGAGGTAGGTGGTATTCTGGGCATACGAACAGTCACCTAATGTCAACAGGCAGCAGTAACTGTAACTGTTGACTTCCCATCATTTGCAAGAAAATATTTTCCCCAAAATTATAGCATGTAGAACTAGACAGCATCCAAGTCTCTCACTGGGAAATGACAGAGATTTTCTTATTGCTTTAGACACCCCAGATTACTTTTAAGCCTCATTAGATTTTACAGGCAGCCCCTTGTGCTCTTCAGTTAATATCTGAGATAAACTTGTTTGCCAAAAGTCCTAAAAATTGAAGCTAGTGGCAACTGTTTCATATTTTTATCTATTTTCTTCACATCTTCCTCACCTAAAACGTACCTTCAGATAGAGTCAAAATAGCTAATGTAAATATTGGAATTGGACTAAAAGATAGTATTTTACTTCTTTACTCAATGCCGTTTTTCAGATTCCTGTATTTTCTTTACATTGTTTGCAAGAAACTCATTATTTGTGCACTTTGCTATATTTAAATATAAGCTTCTATGCTAAATGCTCACAACCACCAAGACGCAACCTTAGGCACCATAAAAAAACCCCAGAACTGGCTTTGGGGTAAGGAAAGACACCAAAAGCTTTCTTGTTCTCCTTGGCTTATATTTGGGTTTAAAGCACAAGCTATAAGATCCCGCTCATTCACCTTCCCCTAAAGCCGGTGCCCAGGACCTGAACTCGGGTAGGGGCAGTTTTGTTTGGTGATCAAACCAGCAAAACCCACTCGACATGTCTGTGGTCTAGACAAGGGGAGAGTTGATTTTAGACCAGTCAAATATGCACCACGTTGCCCTCGCTATAAATACACCAGCAGTTTCTGAAGCCACCACTGAAACGCATTCCAGCTTTGCTTTCTTGCAAGTTTGAGGGGAGTCATTCGAAATTTCAATTTATAATATAGTTCTTATAGATTATAAATGATTATAAATTTAAATTTATTATTATAAATTCAAATGAACAAATATTTGCAACAACAAATATTGAGGAGGGGAGGAGGCAGGTGAGAGCAGCCACCTCTCTCCTCGATGGACATTCCTCATGTCCTGCTGTCAGTGGCTGAAGAAAATCACCCAAGAGCCTTTCAGTGCTTGGCTTATTTTTCCAGTTTTGAGCCACTCTGATATTGGGGAGAATGAACCAAGAATGGTGAAGGGTGGAGAAGGCCTTAGGAATGTCATCGTCTGGGTCACTCGTAGGCTATTTTGTAAATGTACCACGGAGCCTGCAGGAGAATTTAAGTGTATTTGTTCTCCAAGGAAGACAAATGCCCCCCTGGCCCCTCCACACTCTGTGTCTGAGGGCAGAATTTTCAAAAATGAAATATTTCAAAAGAATTCAGTGCTGTCCTTTTGTTTAACTTTTATGTAATTTCTTCTAATAATTTCAATAAATTCCTGAATTCCAGGAGGAGGAATTACTTTCTGGTAATTTCACCTGGTACCACCTGATATTTCAGACATAACTAGTGTGTGACAAGGAAGAAAAACGTCTTTAATCTTGTCCAGTATTTAAGTTGGGTACTAGGATTTTTAAAGAAATATATTTTCAATAGGTATATAACTTAATGTCTTTACAGTATTTGTTATTTTTAATACATACTCTGACTGTTTCTTGAAACCCTTTTTAAATGAAAAATGACCCATTTCTCGTTTCCTCGTTATATCTTGTATCAATTTGGAGTAATAAAGACTTTGTGTTGAAAATCTGGCCAAACAAAATTACTCCAATGAAATCATGAGCTCAGTGAAAGAGGTGAAAAAGCTCCAAGTGGAAGCACTGCAGTGAGAGTTTCACCTTTTAATCTTTTACATTGTAAAGATTCCTTTTCAAAGCTATACTGAAAAAACAGAGCATTTCAGCTGCCAAAATATTGCTAAAATCTTCTGAAAGCAAGCAGAATCTTACAAAAAAAGCAAACCCTCTTCTGTGTTTCACCTGTAAAAGGCTGATTTCTTTTCTTGCCAATTAGCGGGGCAGATTGGCGGTGCGACGGGTGAGCTGCCGCCTCCCCGCTCCTCTGTCCGGGGCAGGAGCGCTCGGCGGAGCAGGCGTGTGCCGAATGACGCGGTGGTTTTGTAGCGTACGGACAAATGTGTTTTGCTTCAAGACCACCAAACTCATTTTCACTTGTGACTTGAACTGCGTTTCAACCCAGGCCTCCCGAAGGAAAGGAGAAAATTAACCCCCTCAGCCCCTGCTCTGCGTCACGTCAACCACAAACGTACAGATATCGTACGTCTGCCACGAGCAATAAGGTACTCCAGACAATACTTTAATGTGAAAAATTGTAGTAAATCCTAAAGTAATGAAATGTCACTAAACTTTTTATTTTTTCTTCTCAAATAGTTTAATTTCTCATTTTAAACCTGTGGGTGAGTTCACTTTCTTTTCAAGAAATACTTCGAGAAATAATTACACATTGAAATGTTAAATTCTTGCTACCGATATGCACTTAACAAACTGCTTCTTACATGTTAACACCTTCTGCGTTGTATTTGGTAATTAAATACTTGATTCAGCAGGCCAAAATCTATTTCCCACCCTGAAGTGCTTTCATTTATCCTACAGCAAAATGAACGTAAGGAAGTAACTAACCTGAAATAGTAATTATTGGGACCAAGTACATCTGGTACAGGAAAGGAGTGTGGAATTCTTTATTCCATGCAGTGCAAGATAAATCATGCACAGAAAAGCAGAAATCATAGATAAATAGATGACTTATTTTAAGAAACAAACAGTGCGTTTCATAGTGAAATATTGAATATTACACTTAAAAGCATTTCAGAAAAATAAGTTTGAATCGATGCGTGGTGGTTAGAGAAATTTTTAAAGGTAGAAGTCAGTCCTTCTGAACTTTTCACAGTCATGTCATGATTTCATTTAATTTCTGCTAGATATTCAGCTGTGGCTTCCAAAAAAATGTTAAGAAATTTTTTACAAAATAAATTACCAAGTGCTTTCTGCATCATTGATTTTCAGTCTTCCGTGGCTGTTAAATGCAGTCCTGGGTAAATAAAGTTGAATAAAGGGGAGGTTTCCTAAGGACCTAATTTTACACTTTCATGCTCATGATTCTATAAGTTTATCTGTGGATCACGACTGAAAAGTTGGCACCTGCATTTTAATTTCAGTTATTTTGTTCACATGATGTTATCTCAGCAGCTGTTACCAGGCGGCTCTGCTGCCTGAGATAACGTAACCATAGCAGCGTTCTAGAGCTGGATTGCTGAAATGCTTTCCATTGCAAGAATTTGTGTGTAACACAGAGTTTATGTGATTCAGTATTTATTGCACACAGGAATTACCTTTTTATCCACTAGGAACAGTGTGGGAGGAAGTAATTACTGCTGTCTTTACACGGGGAGCTTAATGGCTCTAAGCTAAATGAGACCTACATCTTCCTTGATGTCACAAGCAAAGAAAATTGTCCTGGTAGAAGTTCTTGTTCAGTGCTTGCAATTTGACAGTGCTGTTTTTTGTTTGTTAGTTTTAGGTTATAGCTACATAACTGTGCATCCACCAGTGCTGGTGGTTCTGTGCCCTGATTTCATACTGAGCTGGGATTAAGCACGCAAGTGAAGGTGGTGGATGTCTGCTAGTGGGAGTGGTGAGCCCTCCTTCGCTATCAAATCAAATCTGGCTGAAAAGAACAGAAATAACACAAGAGATTCATACGTCTTTTCAACCCTCATCATTTATGCTCTCAAGTTCTTTCACCCATCAGCCCAGCTTATGGTTGCGCTCTGCCCTCGCCATTAACCCTGTAGCCTGGTGGACACTTCTGATGTGACTGTGGTGGGCACTGGTGAGGCTGCATCTCGAATCCTGGGGGCGGTTTTGGGCTCCTCATGCCAAAAGAGGCCTTGAGGTGCTGGAGCGAGTGGAGAGAAGGGAACGGAGCTGGTGAGGGGCGGGAGCACAAGTGTGATGGGAGCGGCTGAGGGACCTGGGGGTTCAGGTGGAGAACAGGAGCTGAGGGGAGACCTTCTGATCTCTGAACTGCCTGAAAGGAGCTTGGAGCCAGGGGGGGTCGGGCTCTGCTCCCCAGGAACAAGCGCCAGGAGCAGAGGAAACGGCCTCAAGTTGCGCCAGGGGAGGTTGAGGTTGAGGGGAACAATTTCTTCCCCAAAGGGCTGTGGGGCATTGGAACAGGCTGCCCAGGGCAGTGCTGGAGTCACCAGCCCTGGAGGGTTGGACAGATGGGGAGATGAGGTTCTCAGGGACATGGGGTAGTGCCAAACTTTGTTTATGGTTGGACTTGATGATCATGAGGGTCTCTTCCAACCACAATGATTCTATGGTGTTCCCTCTGTCCCCCGTGTAGACACCATCCATTCAGAAGCCCACTCTGTCCTGCTAGGCAGGGCCCACCTCCTGCTGAGCAAACTCGCCATCCATCGCTGCCATCTTCAAGAGCAATGAGCAATTCCCTGTGATATTAGTCCTGAAAAAGCTTCGTGGTTTCACTGAAAAATTTGGTATGGTGGTGGATTTCAAATTCCTGGCATAAGGCATTGTGGTATCCAGTGCAAAGCATTTGTGGTGAAAATTATCTGAGCATAACTACACATGGAAAGCTAAATATGAGGATAATTTTTTTTTTCCCCTCCTCAAAGTTACGGATTTTAAAGATTTGCTATTAGCTCAAAAACGATGCATTGGGGTCTGCAATATTCAGTCACTGCTAAGTGCCAGTGAGCTTACACGGCCCAGAAATTTCCATTGAAAAATGATTTCTCGGGTTCATGAAGATGAAGAATAAGAGAAATTCCTGAGGACGACTTGGTGAGTACTGGTAAAGAGAAATTTCATCATGAAGGTGTACTCAGACTAAAGCTTCCAAGAACATTTTTTAGGTCTGACTGTTTATTGAACAGCAGAAAGTAATAATATGGTAAAGACTGGTTTGTTTGAATTTTTTAAGTTTGCTAACTAAAAAGAAAGTTACAACATGTTCTGATAGGCTTTGTGAAATCAAGTAATCCACCACCATCAATAATGCTTTTTTAAACGGCAAGGAAACTAGTTTCTCTTTGGGTTTTTCAGTAGACAAACAAACATCTTCAAGCCATACTCACATGAGACCGATCTAGAATATTCCTGACCAGCTCAGCACTGCTGCTATAAATGTGACTTCACATTAGCCAGTGTCAGTCTGCACCTATTAGTTGCTAATTAATCAAACACAAACAGTTATTGCCAATCAGGTTGGTTTGCAGCTAGTCACTGCCAAACAGGTTTGTGTATGAGGCACATTTATTGAATGGTAATAAGCAGAATAATAAAAACAGACAAGGAGGCTCTAAAGCAAAATTGCTTATTGGTGGCTGTTGTTCGTTCATGCTGCTTTACCATACATCATATCACTCGTGAGTTATACAAGGACACTTGTATTTGTATATGCGTTCATGTCTGTAAATTGGTCCCAAATGAAACAACTCTTAAATAGTTATTTTTGTAGTGTTCATTTTTTGGCAAATGTAACAAACTTAGCTAAATATTTCCCAGATAATTAGATGTTGTCAGATACTTAGAAAATTTGACATACAGTATTATAATAAATATTATAATAGGTAATATAAATAATACAACAAATTATACTCAAGGTATATAATTATAATAAGAAATAATAAGAAATTATACATTAGGTAGAGAGATCTTCAATGTATTTAGTTATGAGAGTTAAAACTAAACAAATAAGGGAATCTGAAAATGTGAACAGCATGTTTTACTCTTGTACATGGGAAACTTAAAGTTTAGCAACTAATCTAATAAAACCAATTGAAGAAATTGGACACTTTGGCTCATCCCCAAGACTTTCTTCGGGTTGTTTCCCCCTGTGTTCTGTTGTGTTCTGCTTGCTAACCTGCAAAGATAAAGGAAAAGCTTCTGAGCAGGTTCCTGGTGAAGGTTGGAGCACATGATGGTGTCAGCGCAGGGGGGGAAATGCCGACGCTGCGTTGAAAGATGGTTGGAAACTCCGTGTCTTGCTTGCAGGGTGACTTTGGCAGAGACAATGCGGCCAAAGCAGCTGCGCTTTGGTTTGCTTTGTTGGCCTTACAGAGGTTCTGTTAATGGGTTTTGGGCAGACGGTGACACCCGTCACAGGCTGGAGCGTCTGTCACAGCTCCGCTGACAGGTGGGAATCCACGAGCAAACACAGGTGGAAATCACAAACACATTTCTTTGGCTTATTTCTTTCATAATAGTCATTATTTCTATAAAAGCCAAATTACGGACATTCCTTTGGCATTATCTGCTAATAAAGAGTTATTTGGCTGTTCTAAACCACATGATATGTAGTTTGAGGTAAGGGCTGCTGACCTCCTCCTAGAACAGTTCAGGAGAGCAGGTGTCTCTGCAGATTTCAATAGATTTAAATTTTAATCCTTGAATAATGGCCCTGCATTTCTTTTAAGTGTTACTACAAATAAGCATTGTACTGTGTTTCTCCTAGGTGTATGAAAACACATTGAACAGTTTGAAGCAATTTATAACCTGCACTAAATTGAGAGTACCTGCGTACCTGTATATAAGAAAGAAAAGATCCTGCAAGGTGAGCATGGGGCACAAGTATGTCTGTAAAAGCATGTTTGTATTCCATTGATTTAATACTAAATGACATAGTGCATTTAATATAGTTAAATTAATGATGAATATAGGATTGCATTGTAATAATTACTAATAAATTAATGAAATTAGTCCCATTTGAAAATAAGAAATACTAAATATTAACAAATAAATAGTAATTATTCCAGTAGCCACAAGCTTTAATTGAATGTGTCCATTGCAGGAAATTTTTTCTAGGTGACCAAAACTTTGGTTTTGACTGCTGGGCAAGTTTCTGTTAACTTTGCCAAGAACAGCTAAGCAAATTACTGCCAATGACTTTCTTTGTAAAACAACAACTTGCAAAGGAGCTTTCAAAGTCTTGCTCAAACATTTTCTTCATCTGTTGGCTTGACGCTAACAGACGGGAGGATGTCTGTAAGTAATAATTCCCTCACTTGGAAATTCATCAGGTTCCACAGACATAAATTTGTGCCCGTTGTTAAAGAGTAAATCATTTGGATTTCCTTCATGGCTGAAATTGAGCCCTTGATTCCTGTTCTGGAAGTAACCTGGGACGTGGGGGCTGCTCCAGCCGTTCCTGGAGTCACCAGCCATGGGAACAGCACAATCGCAGCCACTGGGAGCGTTTCAGGGGCTTCACTCAGGTCCTGTCCATCCCCATCTGTTGAATTCCTGTGAACATCACTAAGCTACAAAACAGAAATCTAAGCCTTGCCATTGCAGGTAGAATTGATTTTATATGTCTAACAATTTATTCACAAGATATAATAATAATAGACCCAAGTGCCTGGAGTGAGTGTGCATTGTTCAGTGTCATCCTGTGCATTCAGGATGTCGACTTAATTTCAAAGCAAGGAGTTTTAGGTTTCATCAGTGACTTGTATAGTCACTGGTGTCTTTACTGAAGTCAGTTTTCCATGCAGTGACACACTCACCAGGTGGTTTCATAGTCTCTAAAATTTCTTCTCCGTGTTCCCTGAGAAATCATGGACTGTTTTGGTGGAAGAGAGGGATCCGTTTGGACATGGGAAATCACCTGCCATATCCACCAACATGGTCTGGTAGGCCAATCATGGAATCATCTCAGTTGGAAGAGACCCTCAGGATCATTGAGTCCAACCATAACCTAACTCTGGCACTAAACCATGGTCCTAAGAGCCTCATCTAAACACCTTTTAAACCCCTCCAGGGACGGTGACTCCACCACTGCCCTGGGCAGCCTGTTCCAATGCCCGACAGACCTTTCAGTGAAGAATTTTTTCTTAATATCCAATCTAAATGTCCCCTGGTGCAGCATGAGGCCATTTCCTCTTGTCCTATCACTTGCTGCTTGGGAGAAGAGACCAACACCTCCACGCTCCAGCCTCCTTTCAGGTAGCTGTAGATCTGAAGGAAGCTCAGCAAACTCTGCAGAGCTGTAGTGATGAGAAAATTATTTAATCTTACAAAATCATCCCATGAGAATGATTTTCTGGATCTACCAGCTGCTGATAGGTTTGGCATTGTGACTTAAAGCTGAAAACATCTGCATTTTACTATTAATTGTTTCAGTCGTTGGAAACCTTGGTGTTTATTTGTTTGTTTTAACTGGGAAAGTTATAGGAGTGATTTGTTCTAGTAGCATTTGAAGAATGTTAAACATACTAAATCAGGAATAATTTCTCAATTGAGTGGTAGTCATTCCATTTATCCATAAGACTGTTGAATACCAATGGAAATACCATAAAAAATATGGCCACTATATGTGCGTCACAGTGTTGAGTAAACCTTATGCGTAGTTTACTTCCAATGAAGATATTTCAAAAATAGCATGCAAAGATGAAATTATTTTTTGAAGTTACAAACATTAGCTGGAATGGTAAATCCTTGACTTGAAAACTCAACAACACCAAAACGCTCCAGTAATCTCCAAGGGAGAGCTAATTACTGCTGAAAATATGTTCTATAAGCAGTGGGGTGAAATGGGTTCATTCTTGGTTTTCATACTCAAGCACAAACAATGAATTGCAGCCAAGCCCCATGGAGACCAACAGCTTGTGGTGCCTGCAAGCAACCCAGAAATCTTACCTGGAACCCAGAAAGAGCTCCCATGATTGTGTGTTATATTCTGGGACCTAATTCCAGGTCTAAAATATGAAACATCATTTCCACACTCAGAGGGTAAAGACCAGATATCTATATAGAGAAGGTTTTTGAGACAGAGATGGGAGAGAAAAATTGTCCCAGAAGCCAGAGAGTCGTCAATGGGGCAGAGTCCAGCTGAGGCCTGTATCCAGTGCAGTGCCTCAGGGGGCGGTGCTAGGGCCGGTATTATTCAATATATTCATCAATGATTTGGACGAGGGAATAGAGTGACTGTCAGCAAGTTTGCTGAGGACACCAGGCTGGGAGGAGTGGGTGACACTGGAAGCTGTGCTGCCATCAGAGACCTGGACAGGCTGAGAGCTGGGCGGGGAAAAATTTAGTGAAATATAACAAGGGCAAGTGTAGAGTCTTGAATCTGGGCAGGAACAACCCCAGGTTCCAGTATAAGTTGGGGAAGAACCTATTAGAGAGCACCGTAGGGGAGAGGGACCTGGGGTTCTTGGTGGACAGCAGGATGACCATGAGCCAGCACTGGGCCCTTGTGGCCAGGAAGGCCAGTGGTACCTGGGGTGGGTTAGAAGGGGGTGGTCAGTAGGTCAGAGAGGTTCTCCTGCCCCTCTGCTCTGCCCTGGGGAGACCACAGCTGGAATATTGTGTCCAGTTGTGGCCCCTCAGTTCCAGCAGGACAGGGAACTGCTGGAGAGAGTCCAGCGCAGCCACCAAGATGCTGAAGGGAGTGGAGCATCTCCCGTGTGAGGAAAGGCTGAGGGAGCTGGGGCTCTGGAGCTGGACAAGAGGAGACTGAGGGGGGACTCATTCATGGGGATCAACATGGAAAGGGGGAATGTCAGGAGGATGGAGCCAGGCTCTTCTCGGTGACAACCAGTGATAGGACACGGGGCAATGGGTTCAAACTGGAACACAGGACGTTCCACTTAAATGTGAGAAGAAACTTGTTCCCGGTGAGGGTGGCAGAGCCTGGCCCAGGCTGCCCAGGGGGTTGTGGAGTCTCCTTCTGTGCAGACATTCCAACCCGCCTGGACACCTTCCTGTGTAACCTCACCTGGGTGTTCCTGCTCCATGGGGGGATTGCACTGGATGAGCTTTCCAGGGCCCTTCCAATCCCTGACATTCTGGGATTCTGTGATTCTGTGAAGTTACCACAACTTTTATATTTGGAGTTAATATAATCTATGCCTATATTAACATCAGGACTACTTTAGTTAAGCCAATGAGAATACTTACATTTAATTAAAAAAAAAGTTATGAGAGTTATAGGTTTTTGGTAGTTTTTTAAAAAATAAATAAAAAGTCGTTCATCACCCATGCAGCACAGAAAAGACATCGAGGATTGCTTGATTGGCTTTTAGTCACCACCATATGCTTTTTTCCTTAGCAAAGGGCAGTAGGAAATTATTGCATTACACAAGTGGAATTTAAAATGTTGCTGATGTACTTAAGGATGCTCTTTCCTGAGAAGAATCATTATGTATGACCATGCTCTTTAAAAATGTGATTACAACAGTTGAGCAGATGGTAGACACTTGGGGTCAGCTCTAAGGAGATCTGTATTTACAGTGTATTAATAATGGTTTAAACTTTCTCATAAATAGATGTTGATTAATTTTAAATCCATTTGTAGAAACCTAGCATTGCCAGACTATTTCCTGAAACCACAATACAAAGTATGATAAACACCATCCGTTAATCCAGACTAATGTACTCCACACGTTAAAAAAATTCACTAAAAGGATTAATGTAATTTTTCAAACATGAAAAAAAACAGATTGTATATTTCGTATGTACTTTATGTGTTGAATTTTTGACAGTCATCTCTTTTCGTTGATAAAATTATGCGTTTTTATCCTTCTCTGTAACATACTTTCAAATAATTTATATTTAATTTTATATTTTGTTTGGGATTTCTTTTGCACTTTGTCACACAGCTATTTCATACCATTGAGTGGAAAACAGATTAATCCAGTCAGGTGAAACAGCGGGAGGAAGATTTAGGAAAAACCCTATGTTAAAGTCAAGCTGACATAATTTTGCTGGAATTAAATAGCATTAAGCTGTGGTTCTTAACCTGTGGCACGTTTTGACCCTGTATTCTGGTTTTGGACTATATAATAGTACAGGGTCTTTCTACAATCCTGACACCTGCTTGGAAGCCCTTAAAAGTTGGGCTGAAATCTTAATCAGTTCATGTCAATAGGAATTTCTTCACCCTTTCAAGGGAGTGATGAGGCATAGTGTTTATAGGTATCTGAAATATCTATGCCCATGCACACATAGATACTTAGATAGTTTGTATATGGTATTTAAATACACATTATGCAGGAGCATGTGCTCAGTGACTTTAAATAACTTTCTGAAATTTAAGAGCAATTAGATTACAAATTCAACCAACAGCTGATACCACTTCACAATCCGCAAAAATATCAAAACAAAATTTAGGTTTACAACAGGGTCATTTTATTTTCTTCATAGAAGTTTACTTAAGAGAGATACTCCTCACCATAGCAAATGTTAAGTACTAGAGAATTTATAGGCCAAAAAGAAATATTTTGATCTTCAACTGATCTTCAATTACTACGAGTCAGTTGTCACAGTCTTGAAATTTTAGGAAGTGACATGTTTTAATATTGGAGCTAGAGGGGAAAGAACTGGTGTTGAGCTTTCAGTTTGACTAGCTTTTACAAATTACTGTGCATGGGTTTTTTTGCACTAAGATGAGGAATTGCAGTAACTCTTTTTTATAGAGTTGCTTTCCTTTTCATTGTGTATCTGTTTTAGAAAGATAAAGTCCAGAAATTGTCCTTAGAGTGGTAAATGTAGGAACAACACATTTTGGCCCGATCTGTTTTGACGAGGGCCGTAGCATTGAGGCATCTTTACCGAGACCATTTAAGCAGCGAGAAAATTATTCTTATCATGTTTGTTTGAAATCTTGTTTATTGTGGACTGGATTTAATGTTCCAAGCTCACATGTGAAGTTTTACCCTATATATGTCCTTCTGCAGAAACAGATAAAACCTAAGAATGAGGGAAAGCTCAAAAACTATGTGTCTCATGACATGGTCCAAACAAAGCAGCCACAGGTGCCAAAAAATTCTAAGGCAGACAGAAATATTGAACCTTGTCATTGTGAAGCTATTGCTTTTACACTGTAAAACATATTAATCCTGATCAACAAAGCACCTAAAGCACATTTTAAAATCCCATTGAATTTAAGAACACACTTAATCCAAATCAGGTGGACTTGAGACTATGTTATGTCCTCTTGCTGCACCAGGACAAAGGAGGGATGATGATATTCTTGTGAGGTGACTTCATCTTTCTGCCCATGTCCAGTCTGGTTTTCAGCTCAGCGTGCTTTGACTTTCTACTCTCATCTTTGTCTTCAGTTTCTATGTACTTATGCATGCTCTTTTTTTTTTTTTGGATGTCTGATGTAACTCCTCTGAATTTGGATGCTTTGAAGAAATTGCCATTCTGATGTCCATAACTCCTACTTTTCAAATTCTTTACAAACTGAACAAAATTCTGGCGATCTTCTGGCCTACATACCTCGTAATGTAGTTGTACTTTCTGAAGCATGGTTGTATAAGCTCTACAAAAGATGTACAATGCCGCAGTATTCAGTCTTATATCTTAAAAGGATTTTTCTCAAACTATCATCTTTTAGTGTCATTAAGGACACGTCAGTGCCTTACTCACATGTTGCTGGTGTAATAGCCCTTTCCCTGTGCATCTGTTCATGATCCAGTTGTCCTTTCTCAAAATGTTTTCCTACATTGTTGCCGAAAATTTCTTTCTGGTTTCTGGCCATTGCTCTTTGTCTGCTTTATCTTCTGTGTCTATAACGGAGAATCTTCCAGCTGACCAGCTTCTGAGTCCATGACATCAGAGCAAAAACAAGGATTTCCTGCACCAGGAGGCTATTTGGGACCGGCAAAGACGGACGGTCAGCACCTTCGAGGTACACTTAAGGTCTTCAAAATCCCTTTTGAATCGGGAAGATTTAAATCCTCCTGTCTCGCTGTCATGAGACTTTTTCTTTGTATTCAGTCTTCTAAGATTTTCTCTTTATTGGGAGCTAGACATGTGAATCGTCTTGCACATCCAATAAATGCCTTTTGCAATGCCGCCTTTATATATAATATATATGAGTTCTTTGGATATATATGCAAGAGAAGGACTGCTTTGGTTGCATTCCCAGTCATGACGTGTGTAAATATGGAGAGTACCTATTTACCGAATATGCTATTTCCTAATACTCCCAACTTCATTTTTTCCTTAAGTCTGTGCTTATTTAGCACTGTACATTTTCTTTTCTCTTTTGTTTTTTAAATCCTTGTACGTATAAATCGCTGGTATAATAATTTTAGGTTACATTTGGGTAAATAAGTTGGAAGTTGATTTTTCAGTCCTTAGGAAACCGAAACAAATTTTACACTTTGTGAGCATATTCATATCTTCTCAAATATTTTCTGAAATATTTAGAACAGTATTAGCAGTTCTGTAAATGCCTTATTTTGAACACTTTCTGAATGCTTTGCATTAAGTGATTCTATTCCTTTTTTTCCCAAACAATTACTAATGACAATGCCGGCCTTTCTGTTTGATTTATCAACTGACACGCTAAAACACATTCCAATACTTTAATTTCCCCAGAATGTTTTGCTGCTCTGTACAGTATCTTCATTACTGCTTGATATTCCTAAGTTCATTACTACATAAACCAGCTATGTTAAAACACTGTGGTTGTATTTTTGGAAGCAAAGAAAATGAGCGTAAGTACATTAGTGAAATACTTCGTAATGACCTCTGTTACACTTCTTTCGGATCCATTAAAACTGTTTGTGCACATAAGTGCCGTAATCATAGAATAATAGGCAGCCTGTGGTAGCCCGGGATACACTTGATGCTAAAGAAATTAATTTGCAGGTGCCCTTGAACCTTGATTGCTCATTGCTGATGGTTCTGAGGAGTCCTTGAGTGAAGCATCCATCTGCTGTTCACGTCTGTAACGTAGATGTTTTAGCAGCGCTTAGTACTTACTCTTGCTCTCTTAATGCAAGATGGTAGCAAGAGCGTGAGAAGTTTCAGCAGTTCGCATCTGCTGCAGTAAAAAGGAAATGCTTGACTTTCTGCCCAGCATTGCTAAATACAGAAACTTGGAAAACAGGAATGTAAAAATACCCTTTCCCTTGAAAATGCTCTGTGATGCTGTTTCCCAGGATACATGGGTTGATTTTTGTTTTTAATAACATGGAGATGAGATTTTTATTTTATTATATTTTTTTTGTGCTAAAACAACTAAGTGTTAGAATTAATTGTTTAACTTATTGGGATGTAAATTGTAACTAGGAAGTGTGAAGACTTGGGTAACATCGCAGAGATGCAACAATTAAAGAGTGATACAGAGGTGCTTTGATCTTAGCTTGTGTTCCCTAATTTTTTACCTCACAAAAATTTGGTGAACATGTCTTTCCACAACTTTTAAAAGCTGAATATTACAGATATCCTCAGTAATACCTTATGCTGTTTAATACAGTAAGCAAAAATTGCATTTCCGTGGTCTTAGGCCTCAGTTCAGCAAAACCCTTCAGTTCGTATTTAATTTGACTTGCATGATAAAATCCTCTCTATATCGGATGAAGAGTAAGTGTGAGGGAATGCATGGTGACTTCACTGCATGTCTGGCTCAACTCTGCATTTCAGCTGAAGTTATTAAACTTTACTAAAATATTTCAGTAAAGTTATTGAAATAATTTAATTAATTTTGAACATTTGCGAGTCACACTGTAATTGCAATGTCATGCCACTGAGTAAAGGACAATTGAGAATAACTTGGAACAGTCCGTGAGTGATCCGTTCCTGTCTGTGCACCGTTTCTTTGTGGGTTTTGTTTCTTAATCCTGTTTGGAATTATGAGTGTTCTCAAACCCTCTAGGTATCTATAGCTTTTTAGAGTTAAACTGCTCAGTCTGCTCTAGAGCTATTGAATATATGTGAGAAATGCATGACTGGACACTGAGTTTGGGGATGGGGTTAGGACAATGGCACAAAGTTGGCGCTGGGTTACATAGGGTATTTTTTTTTTTCCTATATTTCTTTGAGTCCCCAAACTAAGTCAGGAAACTTAAAGCATTTAAGCTTTTCTTATTTCTGAAGACCCAGGCTTATATTTTGAACATAAGCTTGTATTTCTGAAGACCTGAGCAAAATATTTTGGTTTGGTTCCTGTTCGTGGTGGGTGTGCTAGAAAACCTCCGATTTTGGTAGAAAGGATCATCTTTGTTGTGAGGGTCTGTAGACAGGAATAGTAACAGTGCGGGGCTGGGAAACCCACAGAGCGTGAGTAGCAGCTCTCCTTGTCTAATGCCTGGCTGTTTGGTGCTACCTTTGTTTCTTGTAGCAAATAACCTTTGGCAAACGAAGTTGGTGGCTACGTGGTCGTATACACACATACTATATATAGCACGGTTCTTTTAGTTGCTCATTAGTAATTTCCTGCATGGTGGATGCAGCATTCGGACAAAACTAAGGCACATAAATCTGCCTCTGGTCACTCGCTTTATTAGGATAGGAAAAATCCTGAGTATGTTGCAGCAGAAATTCAGCCTAATGCAAGTAACAGCTGAAAGTGTTCTTTAAAATCCATGGAGATTTGGCTTTTAGGACAGTTTTGGGGGGAACAGAGCACTGCGCAGTCTGAAAGCAAAGGCAAAGCATATGAGTGCCTTCATTGTTGGCCCAGATGGCATGACTTAATTAAATAAAATATCTGTGCTGCTTATGTGTTGATGTCTGACACTAGCCCTGGGCCAGGCTTGCAAATAACTGTGGTTTGCTAACGTGTGGCTTTTCAAACAAAATCTGTATTAGCGCTCATGAAGCGTGAGCAGTAATGTGGCCTGGGCTTGAGGCACAAGTCGGGTACTGAGCGATGAACAGAGCGAGGCTTGAAGGAGGAATTCTGCAGCCTTGCAGAGACAGTGCGTTCGGCATGGAATGTACTTACCCTGAAATCCTAGAAACCAGCCTGGTGAAAAAAAATTGAGCATCTTTGGTAATTCTTTTTAATTTCAGGTATACTAAGACCTTGGTTGCCAGCTGCTCTGTTGCAGTGGGAAGCAGAGGACCCGAAGGAGAAGGGTGGGAAGAAGCTGACCTTGTCTTTCAGCAGCCCCGGAACCAAGGTGTGTGCATGGGGAGGGCGCAGAGGTGGCACCAAGGCACCTTCCACCTCCAGGTTCTCCTCAGACTCCTGATTTTCACTGTGCTGGCGCAGGTCCCGGCAGGACACGGCTGTCACGCAGGGAGAACATTCTGGCCTCCTTCGTTTCTGCTGTTGTGAGGGATTGCTGAGGAAATTTCTCCCTTCTACAGCAATAAGATCTCTTCTTCCCTGCTGTGGCATCCCTCAGTCGTGACTACTGCTGTCGGTGGCCCCTGTTCGCCACCAGAATTTTGGTTAAAGGATACCCAGGGACGCAGTGATTGGGGCTGCCAAACGATGGTGTGTTTTCCTCCATTCCCCCAATGGTAAATATCAAGGTTCCACTTTCAGCTATAATGTGTGAAGTTACTGTGAAAAGATGCTGTCTGAGGAGCAAAAACAGACAGCGCATTCATGTCTAGACTAAAGCATGTACAAGTTTCCAGGTTGGAAAAATGGTCCAAAGAGAAGTGCTGAAAGAAGCCGAAGTACAAGTTGCCCTTGTCACCTGCAGCTGATTGAGAATGTGGATGATGTAGCTGGAGCAGGGGGAGGTGGGAAGAAGTCCGTGGTGGACATGTAGAAGAATGGGAGGTGAAGACGGCCACCACAGACAAGAACTGCGATCCAGCTGTGATTGCTGGAGACGTTTGTGTTTCTGTGGAATGATCATATCTGTTTTTCTTAGAGCACGTAATTTTAGTAATAAACGGGGTTGTAATGTTGAGTTAGTAGAGATACCTTGGCTGTTACTTGACCAGCTTTTGGCTTCGCAAATGAATCTTGTATCAGGCACACATCTTTGCAATCAAATAGTTGTGGAAAAAAGCCCTTTACATTCAGTTTGGGTTTTTTCCACATTTTGGTTTCCTACATAAGAAGCCCAGGAAAGGCTTTATCTTTCAATTCAGCCTGCAGAACCGAAACTTGCTGCATCAGTGCTTGTAGACATCTCCTTGCAAACCAAAGGACAAGCACACTTGTGGTTCAGAGTGGATCTTCTTGTCAATGGATCTGACTGAAATACTTCCAGCATTTCCTAGGTGGTTTTCCACACCTCTTGGGGAATATGCAGATACCAGTCCTATCCAAACTGAGTCAAAAGTCTAAAAACACCCGATCGATGGAAGTAATCTAGCATAAAGTGCTGGTGCATGCTTCAACGACATTCTTAAGAGATGTCTCTGAACTTCATTTCCTAGTTAAAAGTTGGGTATACCTTGCATTAAGCAGAGATGTTTGCCATCGTGCCATATGGAAATCGAAACATTGTTCTTTGGTACTCTTTATGTAATTTGTAAGGAATATTGGAAAATCTAGATGATTTCATGCTGCAGTACATTTCCTGTTTAACTACTAATGCTCTTTTATTCAGGCAAAGAGATTAGTATCTTGTCACATTTAGTAGCTGATAAAAAATAAGAAAGCAAATCTTCATCTGGGAGAGAAAACACCATTTGTGATGGGTTTTCCTGGTCTCTTCCCAGCTTTGCCCGTTCTCACTGAGGGGAGCTTGGATTTCAGTCTCTCATCCAGTAAAGCCTGGGAACACGTACCTAGCTTAACATGTTTGCCTAAGTTGCATTTACTCAAATATAATTTAACCCTAGATTTAAAGGACTATTATAGGTTTTTTTTAACAATATACTTCTACACTTAGAATCAATTAAGGAAGAAACGGGTTATGCTTCAGTGCTCAAACTATGTGGATTAAAAAGGAATAGAGGAAAGCACACAAGTGAAGGCTACCCTGAGGCAACCTTAATGTAAAAGCTGACAAGTCCATGCATACTTTCTTGCTTACTAACTTTTTTCAACAAAAAGGTGAACTGATCATGGCAACTCCCTCATCACACAGCACACATGGATAATCTTGCGAATAAAGTAAAATATGCCTTGTCCTCCTGCACTTTTTCTCAACTCTGGTCCTTGAAAAAATGAGTAATGAAATATTTTATAGTGGTGCATGTCTCCTCATTGTCAGTTCATGGCAGTAAAATGAAATCTAGTTTAGCAACATTGAAAAGGTAGCACAAATATCCTGTAGTGATGGGTGTTGTATGTAAGAACATACTATACTACAGATGTGATAGTAGCAGCTCTAAATACCTGTAAATAATTACAAAAGGGTCTGTGCATACAAAGTTTACCCTTTTTTCCATCTCAGTAAGTTTACTTTCCTCTCTACAAACTCTGTCTCTGTCATTCTTCTCTGACAGTACAGCTACCAGCATCCACTATTCTGTTCTAGTCTAAATAATATTTAAAGTTGGTAAAAGAAGGAGAACACCGGTGGGGTTTTATGCAGATTGGTAGGCACTTATTCTTCTACAAAACTATGTAGAGAGTATTACTCTGATCATTTCCAAAGTTAAAGAAAAAATAAATAGCTGAAATAATAAAAGTAGGATGTTAGCAAATAAAGCCCCTGCACTTTACATTTTATATTATTGAATTTGTAATGTAATATTGTATAATTCAGCTGAGCCAGAAGAATACCTTGTTTCTGCCATGCAGCTTTGACTGTAATTATAACATTATCATATTTCTTGATATCTTTTCTAATGATAAATGAGGCTGTTCTGGGCATTTTTTGCAGGGAAAGAACCTGCCGGCATCAGATACAGAGCATCAGGGTACCAGGAGGCACACATCTGTTTCTTCAGAAGACCACAGAATTTCTAAAACAATTCTCACCAGTCTGGAAACCCAGTCTCTGAACAAATAAACAGATTTTTTTTTTCCCCTGGAGATACCAAGGTAGTATGGCACAATTCTTTTTCTTTAAGTACTGAGGGATGGAGACTAGCTGTCAAAATCACTGAACTGCCATTTCATGCGCAGTAATCTCCAGAATTTTGGCCGAAGATGGCAGATATCATCATACTTCTGAAGCCCATGACACTGAGCTGCAAAGGTCTTCAATTATTCAGCAAGTGAGTGTAGGTGTTAACATTGCATGTAACTAGTAGTGAACCAATTCCGCCAAGTCTGGGAAGTGGTAGAGGTTTGGTTGGTTGGGTTTTTTTTTTGCCTGGTCAGCTTTGGTATTTAGTAAGAAATATTGAAATAAGGCCCAACATTAGCTAGAAGATTATTGTAGAACAGTAGCAATGAGAAACAGAAGCTGCATGAAAAGCAAAGGAGAAATAGAAGTACTGAACCCAGAACTATTTTTCTTTTTTGTTAGACTAAAACACTAATGAAAATATTTACAATTTAGTTACTAGGGTAGTAACGCAGCCTTGGATCCGCTGAAGGGTGTGTAGCTCATTGTAGCTTGTCTGTCCCAGCCTGGGTACTTGTGTCCCCAGGGCAGCATTGCTGTGGGAGCTCAGGGTTTGCTGTGGGTGCACAAACACCAGTGGGGGTCCCTGGGTGACTAACTTGTGTGTGTGGTGCACTGACACTGCTGCGGATGGTAGAATTAGGAAAACGAAAACTGGTTTGGACTTACTCAAAGCAAGCTGGAGTTGTTGCGGTTGCACAATTTATTTCAGGGTGGACATGGAAAACTTTACTTTTCAGGCTGGTTGGTTCAGCCAGCTCTGAGATGACTTATCAACTTGGGAGCAGCTTGTGATAGTCTTCCATTTTATTAAACTTCAGAAAGGCTTTATTGACTTTGATGGATCTTTTGGCCCTCTTCAGAGTAAACAGGGCTATCTGAGCTAAACCTGTACCCACAGAAGTTATTAAAGCCCTTCTAAAACTTTAATATCCCTGGTGGGGACTCTTCCTGTTTTCTTTTTAGCTGCCAGCTTCACCCTGGCAATGACATCTTAATCACATCTACCCACCAACGCCACCACCTTGTTTAGCCAGACCAAGAGGCTACAGCTCTGGTCATTATATGCATTGCTCTTCACAATAAAACATTTGTACTGAAGCTGTCAGTAAATGTTTCTATTTAACTAGTGATTTAGTGTCCTGGATTATGCTGAAAATACTTTGAACTGATGGTTTTCTTAAAAGGCCAAACCGCTTCTTATATTGCATCCAGTATTGCTTTAAATACACTGGGAAGACTTACCCAGCGCTAAATGTTTCTGCAGACTTCTAATAATATGTTGGGAACAAATTCTGAGAATGAAAAATTGCTTTGAAAGTTCTCTAAGTTCTCACATTTGAGGGAAGATGAAGTAGATTTTATTGTCCTTCCTCAGGATTAACAGTGCCCTTAATATCAATGGATTTTCCTACGTAAAAGCGAGGAGAGTCTGCCCCTTAGCAGGTATCTACTTGCTTCTGAGGAAACACTTTCCAGGTGATTTGGGGAGTTTTCACAATATGCTTTCCATTAGTCCTGGGATGAGTGCTGTGCGAATCCCTAGTCAGCACTTGGAATATCTACCAATTATTTTTTGAAAGCACAGAATTCTTAGTAACTAGAGCTGTACTACCTGGTACAAAATCACTTACTTTTCTTCACAACTGGGGTAAATATTGATTGTCAGAAAACAAATCCCAAAATATTTATGCAAAATAGTATTTTATCACTGTTAACCAATCCTTCCCCTGCCCCTTATGTATTAGGGAAATCATATATATATATATATATATATATATATATACATTCCTATCTCTTTTAAAAGAGTATGGGTAAGGTGGGCATCTAGCTCTGGAAGTACCTTTTCCTAAAAAAAATGCACTATATTTAAAGTCCTCAGAGGTCTACACTACTGCACTCACTGCAGTCTACTCATGGTCATTTGTTCTTTATAAAAATATACAGATTTGTCCAAATTCCACAGGAACAGGTTCTACTGTAAAGCAATATGCACATGGGAAGTGCATCTTTGAAGGCTCCATAGCTGAAGATTATATATTCTTATTGTTGATATTCTTTAGAGGCAAATATTCTACAGATCATTAAATGTTTTGAATGGGAACTGTTGTCTTTAGCAAGCTAATGCTGGCAGCCAGATTTTCTGACTGTGAAGATGCCATTAAAATGAAGATGACGGTGCAGCTTGAAAATATCAAGAAGTCCCATTTTTTGATGTGTGAGAGAATAAATCCAAACAGAGTGTCCTAGGTGATGACTGCGTTTGACCAGATATCAATAAATTCAGTTAAGCAATGAAAGTATTTAGGCATTCCTGAAAAATCCTGATGTACCTCAGCCTACAACTTTAGTTATAGTTGCATTATTTAGGCCAAAATACTCTCGAAATCTTCCACTTGAGGCCTCCATTTTGCGATTTTCTATAGAAATCTAGTCTACATATTAATAACGTATCAAGCTTGTCTTTCATTTCAGATGGCTGAAAACGAGCTAATTAGGTAAGCGGAGTAGCTGATTATAATTTCTGTGTATGTGCACTTGGTAACAACTCAAAGCTTATTGAAATTGGTGAGTCTTTGTGTCGAGCTTGCTGTGCTTTAGATCCAGGTCTTAATCTCTCCATAATGAAGTGCTGCTCCAGTTCCAAAGTGGTATTTAGAAAGACTTTAAAATGCTGTTATTTATGTTGTTGCTTCAAGGCTGTTCAGAAGACTGAAGATACATGCCCTGGAGCAGTATTATACACTGCTAAAGAACTAACTCCCTCAGGCTGAGATTTCTGGCACTATCTGGAAAAAATATAATAATAAAAGATATTTCAAATACAAATTATTCTAAAAAAATCCCCTTTAGGGAAACGTTAGTGAATTTGACATGCTTCTTTATTCCCCCGAATGGTTTTAGAAATGTGGGTTTAGTTTAAAATATGTTATTTTGGCGTGTTTGCACGTGTAGCTGTAATCCCAAGGAAATTTTCAGCAGTAGTAAAAATGAAAATAGAAATAACCTGAGTACTAATACTAACTATAAAATAGAAAACATCTAAAGGCTAATTGTATAACAGTGTAAGCATTTTATTAGTATTTCCTTTATATCACTTGTTGCAAACCTTTGGATGTAAATTAATCGGTTGTTCATAGTATAGACTGTACTGATTAAAAAAAAAAAAATCACAAAATTTGGAATTTTGATAAATGTGAAACATATGCTCCGCTACTTAAAACCTGTTCTTGTTGTCTGCAGATGATACCAGGGCTTCTAATAATAATAACAGAACTGCACAGAAATCACAGAATGATTTGTTTAAAGCTGTTTCACGAAGACAAAATCTACCAAATAGCTAACAGGTTCTGCTGTGAGCATTTTACTGCTCCTTCTCCCTGGATACTTGCACTTAAGTAATTTATTTAGTTCCCAAATTACAATAAATCCTTACCGTAGCATGAAACAGTATTTGTAAGTCCTTCTGTAAGAGATGCATGGAGCGCGGCAGAAGGAAAGCTCTCGGTGCTGTTACAAAGAACGCTTCACCGACACAGGGTGTGCAAAATCAAATGTATTTCTTTTTCATTATGCATTGCCATCTAGTGGTGTGCGGCCCCCGCGTGTCTCACCATGGAACCAGGTAACTCACGCCCGTCATTTGTTCATTGTGTTTTTACTGATTATTATCTTTACAGAGAATAGAGGCTCTGCTGCAAGGATCTGCTGACTGCATTGGCTATCACATCTGTATGCTCTAACATTTCCTTTCGCTTTATTTTGAATAAAGATTCACAGGGGAAAAAGGGAAGAGGCAGGGGAGAGGGATGGTCTTTGACTTTCACTTGGTTGCCCACTCAGCTCAGTCAGTGAAAATCACAGAATCCCAGAGTGTCAGGGATTGGAAGGGACCTGGAAAGCTCATCCAGTGCAATCCCCCCATGGAGCAGGAACACCCAGATGAGGTTACACAGGAAGGTGTCCAGGCGGGTTGGAATGTCTGCACAGAAGGAGACTCCACAACCGCCCTGAGAATAAATTGGTGCCAGGTTTGCATGTTGGCTTGATTTCCTTCCAAGAACAGTAGAAGATGGTCAAGAATTGGATCATAATTCTTGGCCAGAATTCTTCCTCCAGAAAGGTGAGATGACTCCATGACTCAACTGCCTGAAAGGAGCTTGGAGCCAGGGGGGTCGGGCTCTGCTCCCCAGGAACAAGCGCCAGGAGCAGAGGAAACGGCCTCAAGTTGCGCCAGGGGAGGTTGAGGTTGGATCTGGGGAACAATTTCTTCCCCAAAGGGCTGTGGGGCATTGGAACAGGCTGCCCAGGGCAGTGCTGGAGTCACCAGCCCTGGAGGGGTTGAACAGATGGAGGTGAGGTTCTCAGGGATATGGGACAGTGCCAGACTTAGGTGATGGTTGGACTTGATGATCCTGAGGGTCTCTTCCAATCCAAATGATTCTGTGATGACTCAGTTGGCATTAGTGCTGGTTGAATGATCCCTGTGAGCCATGGGGCAGCGACAGCCAGTTTGTACCTGGGGTGATTCTTTCTGTTAACACGGGCCAAAAAGAGCTTTCTTGCACTGATAGAAATGCAAAACAACCTCACCAACCTCCAGGAAACTCCCCTGCATTTTTATTGGTGTCACCAAGAACTGGCCATTTGTTTAACTTCCACCATGTCTACTTTGTACCCAAATTTTCATACCTTCCAATAAAGGGAAGTTAAATTAACAGCAGCTGTAGTTGTGCTGCAGGGGGGTGTCCGTTCATCAGAGATCAGGCGAGCGGAGTATTGTCTGCCAATTACATGGGAATCCGGAAAGATTTTTTCAATACTCTCCACCATTTACTTCAATTCATGTCAGCAATGAAACCCTTCAGTCATTTATAAAGTCATTATACCAAATTATTTCCCACAAAGCTTCGTTTGGGCTAATGGATATATTTAATTTTTACACACATATCTGTGGGAAAGAAAAAGCCACTGAAGCGCGTTGAATGAATTGCAGCAAAGTGCAGTTTTTCTTAAGCTCGGCAAAAATAACCGCGACACTGTTCAGAAATATTTCTGAAACAGTTTTTCTTAAAAAATGAGGGACATGTGCTTGTCTTACCTTCCTACTGCTACCAAACCTGTTGTAAAAAAAAAGCAGATGTTTAAATGTTTGTTATTTTCTTATACTGAAATAACAGTGCTGAAATCCTCTTTGTGCTGTGCCCTTCTGTCATTATATCGTGCGCTTCACGACCTGCCGAATGCCTCGTGAGAAAGAAGAACTGATGCTGTTCCTCTCCATAGTGTTTTCCATGTCCCCAGCAGGATTTTGGTGCAGATTATCAATGTGAAGGTAGGAGAAAATGCAGCCTTACCAGTATAAAGTAGCAAAACTCGGGTAATTTTAGAGCTCCACATTATAGTGAGTTCTTATAGTAAGGTGTGTATATACAGAGGAATATCAAGGAAGAGCATTGTGATTTTTAAATATATATATATATATAAGAAAGTAGGAAAAACATTAATGGGAGGTAAATTTATAACAGGCAACCCTGAATCTCATTTCTAGCTATGTTAATATTAATTTTAAGTGGTTTTTGGTCTTTTATGCAGCTTTATTTCATTTCAAAAGAAAAAAAAATATATACAAAAAGAGATTTGAAGAATTCGGTAATAAACTATACCTGTCCATACAGAATCACACGTTGGCAGTGAATATACTGAAGTTGTTTCAAACAAAAACCATTAGAAACAGAAAAAGTACTTTATTGCCAGCGAAACAAAATCCTGTGACCTGATTCTTAGCTGTAGATCAACATGTATTTGTACTGACTGAAGTTTTTACTTTCTGGTTAACCGAAGAAAATATTTATAATCAATATTCTGCAAGTTTTGTATTGATCAAGTAAGTATTGAGGATTTGAGACTAATAGAAGAAAACTCCAACAGTTGGAAATCAGTCTTGGAGAGGCTGTTGTTACCGAGTAATGGATTCTCTGACTTATACAAGTTTTCAGTAGGTATTTTACATTAGCTGCTGAAATTGCTGTAACTAGAGGGTTTCATATTAAACATTTTTCTTTTCAGAGATGTTTTAAAGGATTGAGATAATTTTCTGCTCACCTAAAGTTGGACATCGTGTTATCAGCAGAGGCAGAAATGTGAGTATTTAGGGGCTGAGCTATGTTTTGGATATATGAGAGCGGAAAGCTGATGAAACATCTGTCATTTAAAAGGCGCTTTTGTCCTTACACATTTCAATCAGATTTTTGTAGAAAGTATCACTGAAGTTACTACTTTATAACAGTAGTATGTAGTAAACTTCCTACTTTAAAGTAAACCAGTCAGTAGATGAGCTCTGACTTCTTTAAAATACAATTACTTGCTTAACCAATCAGTCAGGCAAACTGAAGCACCACAACTTTATCATTTCAATGTATATATGTTACATATTTCTGGGTGTTGTACTCATGAAGTAACGTGTCTATTTGTGTTAACAGCGGCTTGTGGTAACAGTTGGTGTAGTTCAAATAGACGATGTTGCAGATCTGTTTGCACAGCAGGATGTAAACTGGGCTAATCTTGTTTAAGGTTCATAATGTTTTGTTGCTTTTCTCCGGGACTTGTTCCGCGCTGCTCACGTATGTAAAGATCACGGCTCTTGGAGAATAAATTTGATTGTGCTCTACACCTGCTTGCACTTAGGAAAAGAAACATTTGTCACTCTTATTTATGTAATTGCTTAAATTGCGTTTTAATTTTAACAGCTTAAGGATGTTTTCTGAATGAAAGTTTGATCAAATGCCCAGGGAGCCAGTGTGAGTCTTTCCATTGACTCAAGAGATTTTGTTTCAGGAATTTTACTTAAACAATACTCCTCTCAACCGTACCTGTGTAAAGTTATGTGCTTTTCATTAAAAAAAAAAAAAAAAAGAACAAAAATATTTCAAACAGTAATACTTGATATGCTGCTTTAAGGAATAATACTGAATATTTAATCTTTCCATTTTATATTTTTGATGCAATTGAAAATATAAAGAAACCTGCATTTAGTTCTTAAAAAAGCACTATATCTGCTTGAGTATTCCAAAACTCAATTTCTTCTTGCTAAAATGGAAATTGGATTAGATTCTGTTGGAGTAAACTCAACAATTGCTTAACTTCTTTTGTGTTATTCTTCATTCCCATTAATAGGAATAACACGATACCTATACTCAGCAATTCCCATCACTGTGGGCTCTTAAATAAACATTAGGAAATATTAGTCTGGAAGTTAAAGGCTCCATTTAGCACACTGCCCGGCTACGCTTTTTATATTTGCAAGTAGGAATGGCAGCCCAGATTTTTCTGCCCGCTCCTGACGCTAATGCTCGCAGGCTTTCCTGGCAGAGCGCGTCACACAGCCGAGCAGGTTCAAAATGCATCAGGAGGCCTTATCACTCACAGTAGACATTCAAAGCATATCTCCCCTTTGCTGAAAGATTTACATTAGTTCCTTACTAGACAGCGTATTAATTACAGCGCTGCCTTTCCGACGCGTCACGGGGACGAGCTCCCTGTTTTCTGTTGCCCTGGCCCAAGTTTAAAGTACAGATGCTATAAAAAGAGGATCTGGCTGCATTTATTTAACAAAAGTCTTCTGAACGATGCAGGGGAAACCTTGACATGCTGAGATCCAGGCGTTGATGCCCTCGGTTGTGCCAAATGGCACCAAACACCAGGAGCTTTTCTGTCAGCGCTATGGTGTAAACAGCACTTAGCGCGTCCGATAACGTCGAGCTGCTTCGTCTGTCCCTGAGATACATGATCCTGAGCTAATCTGAGCAATAATTCAGCTGATAGGTTTACTGATAAGCGACGTTTTGGATAATTGATTCTTCAAAGTGTGGGATTCAGCAGCGAATCCCCAGCTGTGTGTGTTGGTGAGAATCGTGTCGCAGCTCCGGGATGTAACGGTGACCCCGGCATGAGCAGAATCACAGCATCCCAGAATGTCAGGGGTTGGAAGGGCCCTGGAAAGCTCATCCAGTGCAATCCCCCCATGGAGCAGGAACACCCAGATGAGGTTACACAGGAAGGTGTCCAGGCGGGTTGGAATGTCTGCACAGAAGGAGACTCCACAACCCCCCTGGGCAGCCTGGGCCAGGCTCTGCCACCCTCACCAGGAACAAGTTTCTTCTCAAATTGAAGTGGAACCTCCTGTGTTCCAGTTTGCACCCATTGCCCCTTGTCCTGTCACTGGTTGTCACCCAGAAGAGCCTGGCTCCATCCTCCTGACACTCCCCCTTTCCATATTGATCCCCACAAATGAGTCACCCCTCAGTCTCCTCTTGTCCAGCTCCAGAGCCCCAGCTCCCTCAGCCTTTCCTCACACGGGAGATGCTCCACTCCCTGCAGCATCTTTGTTGCCCTGTTCAGAGTGTGCATTTTTGCCATACACCCAGGAAGCTGGAAACTCAAATGTTCTCTTTATATTCTCTTTACCAGCATCTCTTTCTAAGCATTGCTGGCAAAGCTACTGCTCCGAGATCTGAAGCTCACAATTACATCAAGCAGGCAACACATTCAATCTCCCGTTGCCTGGAAGAAACGTGTTTACAGTATAGGAATGACCAATACTACATAATATGGCTTTTGTAAATAGAATTCTAACTGTGTGCCACCTGACAGAAGTACTTATATATGTTTGGAATACAAATTATGTTATTCTTGTAAAAAGATCTGCCCTCAGCTTTGACTTAAAGGTCACTGCTGCTGTACAAGAAAACAAAACAACCAACACAAAAACACTAGTAAAATCAAAATCAACAATGGGAAACAAGAACAACAAACAACTTGCCATAAATCAGCCTAGCATGAATTAAATACAATTTTACTATAAACTACCTCCACTGGAAGAAAATACTTCCAATTTCTGCCATGCCTTCTGAGAGACCAGGCTAAATGACTCACCCACCATAGAAACATGATGAATAACAATAAAGGAAAGCAGCAGGATGAGGTGATCTTCAAACTGCGCTTACTGAAAGACAAAGTATCTTTGCAAGGGTAAAATTCTGCTCTTTTTAAAATTAGAAGTTTTGCTTCTAAGCCCAGGGTCTGGTGTCACAAGAGCTAAATGGAAAATAAATATTTTTACAACCATTCTTTTAACAAAACTGTCATGCTGTAGTTTTATTAACTCACATTTTCCTAAAGCCACATTATTACAACACCAATATTTTCAAGTGGCAGATAGCTATCAACATGAAAAATTAATTCAGCCCCATACTTGGGTTGATTCCATGAATGCTCAGTTGACACCTGATATATGGCTACTGCAGACGCTACACTGTCACACCATTATTTGGCAAAAGGGGAAATACTGGACTAAGATTCACATTTAATCCAGAATTTAATATAAAAGCACCTGTTCTCATTTAAGGAAAAAAATAAAAGAATCACAGAATGGACTGGGTTGGAAAAGCCCTCAGAGATCATCCAGTCCAACCCTTGGTCCAACTCCAGTCCATTGACTAGATCATGGCACTAAGTGCCGTGTCCAGTCTCAGTTTAAAAACCTCCAGGGCCGGTGAGTCCAGCACCTCCCTGGGCAGCCATTCCAATCCTGACCACTCTCTCTGCACAGAATTGCTTTCTCATCTCCAGCCTCAATTTCCCCTGGCAGAGTTGAAGCCCATGGCCCCTTGTCCTATTGCTGATGCCTGGGAGAAGAGACCAACCCCCACCTGGCTAGAACTGCCCTTCAGGTAGTTCTAGAGAGTGCTGAGCTCAGCTCTAAGCCTCCTCTTCTCCAGACTAAACAAGCCCAGCTCCCTCAGCCTCTCCCCATAGGGCTTGTGTTCAAGTCCCTTCCCCAGTCTTGTTGCTCTTCTCTGGACCCGCTCCAGCACTTCAATCTCTTTCCTGACCTGAGGGGCCCAGAACTGAACACAACACTCCAGGTGTGGCCTCCCCAATGCAGAGCACAGGGGAAGGGTCACTGCCCTTGTCCTGCTGACCACGCTGGTTTGGATACAGGACAGGATACCATTGGCCAAATAAAAAAACAAACCAAAGAAACAAACAAAAAAACTCCACACTGAAATCTTTCAGTTTTGCATGTAGTTAATAAACCAGACATATATTACATTACATATATGGAAAGCAAATTTATATTTACATTTATATTACATTATGGAAAGCAAAATGACTTTGGGCAAGTACATAGCATGTTGGTTCACAGGGTTGCTATGATGAGCTGAGTGAATATTGCACATGTTTCCTGCTATGTAACCATACCATTCCTTTCTATGTTTATCCTTTTTTATTTTCTGGTTCTGAAATATCACTAGACTTTTGTAAAAGTGGCAAAATCCCTGCAAAAGTGTCTTCCCTGCGGCCTTTTTGAACAACCAAGAGTGAGCATTAGGCATATTTCTTCCCCATATGAACACTTCACAGGGGAATGTTCTGTCACCCAGCTTTGTACGAGTGCTATTTTGTGTTATGCCACCCCTCATCCTTGCACAAATGCTGTTATTTTACCCCAGCGAGAACCCCAGTGAAGATAACAGAGGTAAAATATGGACACAAGTCAGACTATACAGCTTATTTCCCGGATTTTTCTTGAGGATCCTAAACTACGACAGCATCACATACAGCAGAGCGAGATATATATTAACGTATCGGTATAGCTGGCTGCAGCATTTGCCAAGGAACTGGACAGATTAGACAGAAATTTTGATTAAGGTAGATCAAAATGATTAGTTTTGAAGTGCCCAGCGAGCATGTATTTGATAAAGTGTGGTTAGTAGATATATTCTGGAATTTCGCAGCAAAAATATCACGTCAAAAATCAACTGACTGGAATTTTAAACGGCAGCTCTTCAAAATGTGACAGAATTTGGCTTAGTACAGAGAAGGAGGATTGTAAAAGTCATCAAAGCAGGAACCTCCAAGACACAGAATACAGAAATTCTCCGTTTGCTGAATAGGCAGAAGTCTCCATTCATAGTTGCAATAGATTTAAAGCCAGAAAGATGTTATTCCATGTGGAAATGGACTTGGGAGGAGACAGTCACGGTCTTTGGTTGGTGGGAACTACTTTGTGGCCGTGAGGACAGGCGGTGGGACAAAATTCCTGATCATATAACATTAATGAAAACTAAAACGCAACACTTGATTTCACGCAGTCAGCTGAGATTCTTACACCCATAAAAACTCAGAAGCTCAGGGCTGAACTTCCAGAGCCATTTTCTATTTTACATTCCAAGCAAAACCGTTCAGGTTTTTTTCAAGACTTGGAAACAGCTCTGAGGGTGGGGAAAAAAAGACAACCTCTCAGTAAATGAATTACTGTAAACCTTTAACCCTCTAATTTTTAAATTCAGACATACACTTTGTCTCCTTCAGTTCCTCTCAGAGAGGTTCACATGACCTGCTTGCTTTGGTTGGTTTGTTCCTTAGTTTTCAGCTCTGTAAAACATACAACAATCAGCAATTTGCACTGGGAATTTTGTAGACATATATTTCTATATAACTAAGTATCACTTTTTAAAATCTATATAGTAATAAAAAGTGCTTATCTTAGTACCCCTGAAGCAAATTACAAGAAGAAAACGGAACTTTAACAGAGCCACAGACGCTGGAACAAGAAAGGACCATTACAATGACCTATTTGGATTTCCTTCTTAATTCTTATATAGAACTCCTTATATAGAACTTCAACTAACACCTTCATAGCCTGAACACCATTTTTGTTCATCTGTAACAAATCTTTCAGAAAAACATGCAGTCTTCATACAGTGATTTCAAATGAAGAGTTCTCTCTCTATCTATCTATCCAGGCAATGGTTATTTCCAGTAGTCACTTTGGAGAAAATCCCATCTTTGACAAAGGAAATAAACCGAGCCCCTTACTAAACAAGATCCGCAATTCTCTGTTCCTTAGGACAACTCCCTGAGCAGCATTTTCTCAGCCTGCTCTGTTTTCTCCTCTTATTTTTCATGATGTCTAGGTTAATCTGGTTCCTGTTACAACTTCTCTGAATAAAAATACATTATGTCAAGGTTTATAAATAGATGTGGCAAAAGGGAAAGCTTTCCTGGGGAGTATGGAATACAAATACAGAATGATGGTAACTTTATGTTAACAGTAACTTTTTTTTGTCTTTTAGTTGCTGTATTTTTCTTTTAGTTTCTTTTTTTTTTCCTTAACCTACAAAACTAACCAAAAAATGTCCCACGCACCAAAAATTGTGATCTTATCTAACATCACTAGAAAACCCCAACGATACGCGTTCAGCCAGGCGATGTGAATTTATCCAGTATGCATTGGAGAAAGATGTGAAGTTTAACGTCGCACAGATCTAAAGCTGTGTCGCATGTAAAGCAGAGCATTCCTGCAAAGATCATCCCTGTTCCCATCCGGATGAAGTCGTGGTTGCTATAACTGAAATACAACTGAAACTTCTTCTCAGTAAGGGTAACAGAACACTGGCCCAGGCTGCCCAGGGGGGTTGTGGAGTCTCCTTCTGTGCAGACATTCCAACCCGCCTGGACACCTTCCTGTGTAACCTCATCTGGGTGTTCCTGCTCCATGGGGGGATTGCACTGGATGAGCTTTCCAGGGCCCTTCCAACCCCTGACATTCTGGGATGCTGTGAAAGTAAAATCCAGCCTTCAGAAGCACGGCATGAGAAGAGCTCCACAGGCATGAGGCAGAGTCCTGCTAAACACAGTTTGACTATTTCATTACGTGTAAACCGTAGAATATGCTTTTTTTATTTAAAAAATGCTCTGCCAAAGTCTGTTCCTTCCTCACTGCTGAGTGGAAATGATTCCGTGGGATATGAAAAATGTTATTTATTTTTTAATTTATCATCCTATACGTACATACACATGTATATATTGTTTTGCATAGTTGCTCAAAGAATCAGGCTGCATCAAACAGTAATATTTCTGGGGGTTCACATGTTCATGTAAAAATGCGGCCTCATAAAGAGATGCTTGCATTTTGTCAGGTACTAAACCGCTCTCCTATTTCCATCCCTGTTGTTTCACCCACCGTGCAGTTCTGTGCAGCCCGTGCTTGCAGTGTGAAAGTTCATGTAAAAAAAAGGCAAATTTGCTTGTGCCTTTCCAGAGTCTGAAAACTGCTCCCATGAGCAGCAAGAAGAAAGAACAATGCTGATACTCTCTTTGCAGTAAATGCTGGGAGAAACTTCAAAACGTGGATTTAGATTAAACAATCAAAACTTGTATAACTTGCTTATGTTTTCTGTCATAGCATGAAGGCCAAATATATCTGTGCTTTAGTGGCTTTGAATGTGGAACTAGGGATATATTTGGTCCAGTGACTGCATAAATGAAAAATCATGGATATGCAAGTTTTTCCTTTAATTCCTCATGCAAACTTGTCCTTAAACTTTTTATAGTACATGTCAGCCAGTAAAGCAGTAATGTAATACATTAAAGCAAAAGAATCTGGTCAGTACGTTGGGCTGGAACTGGCTTGTGTTAGATTTCCCAGACTAAGGGGAAGGTTGCATTCTTATTACTGAAGGTTTTGCATGCGATAAGCCAAATTTTGCTTGTCTTAATCAAGTCATCATCCCGCAGATTTCAGTTAGTCAGCTCCCCTGATGAAGCCTGGCTAGTTTTTGGCACATAGAAGACTTTTCTGGTTATCAAAAGCAACAGCCTTAATATGACACAGCATTGGGCTCCAGTTCACAGAGGAGGGGAAGAAATGGGCGCAATAATACTTGGGTGTCTCAGCAATGCTATTAATAAGTGTTTAAAGATGTGAAAGTGGGAACTTGGAAACCAGGCCACCGCATACTCAAATATAGACGTGGATTTAATACAGCTCATTTATAACTGGTGATTGCTTGGAGGCATCATAGGCAAAATCCTTAATGTAAGAGGAAAAAGTGTAGGCTGTCACTTTGAGTTCCAGACTTTAATTTCAATTGTATGAGCAGGAGCAGCTGCATGTTGCTATCAGGCGTATGAAGTCTTTAGTGCTAAAAAGGCAGCTGGACTGGAAATACCCCAGAAGTACAGATCCATTTGTCTGGTTAACTTCAGCACTTAGACCATCAATCAGGTCAGCCTAAAGAAAAATGAATGACATCAGTCAAAACAATAGGATAACTCTGTGCAGTGATTAGCTCCGTGTAGTACAAAAACTTAAATAATTTGTTCTTTGAAAATGTGGTGATTGATTGGCTTCCATTAGGCTTGGATTTTAAAACATTCCATGAACTCTCAGATAAAATGGCACTAAAATGTTATTGCAATAACCAAATAAATCATATTAGACCATAGTGTATATAAGTACTTTAAAACATTATAGATACTAGAATTCTGTGTATAATAAAAAGGTGAAGAATGTAATCCATGTGGTTTTTTTAATGCTCTCATCTCACACCAGCATTATCCTGGGCTGTTTTCAAGGGTAATGTTCTTAAGGAGATGCATTTTTGGTCTTGTTTTAGTTTCTTGTATATACATACGTAAAAGTTGCACAGTTCTGGATGTTTGGTCAAAGGGAGGTATTTTAAAGCTATCGCAGTGCAGGATGTCTCTGAGCCTTTGATACTGATGCTGGCCATTTTAATTTGATCTCAGCCTCGCAATCAGCTCGCATCTGAGAAATGGGCAGTTACCATCCAAACCTGGTGCGTTTTTCAGTATCAGGTTCATGGTTCTGTTCACGGTCATGTAGTTCTGGCCAGAGAATCTCTGACATATAATAATGTTTAGCCTTGAATCTCATGTGGAGGAATAAAACAAACTCTTGCCCTGATATCTAGAGTGACAGTATGCTTAACACTTTTAATTTATGATGGTTCTCCTAATATTTCACTTCTGCCCAATGACCCAGGCTCTGCAGGCAAACAATCCTGTGAATCATCTCTTACTTCAAAACAAACTCTAGGCCCAACGCATGCAAGTTTGCCTAAATATCCTAAGCCCTATGGATCATAAATCAGAAGGCAAGGAAAATAATCCCATCAAAAATGTTTTATTTCCTTATTTTAGGATTTTACTCATGCATTTGAAGCACTGGCGTTGAGATTAAGTAACTGGTGACATTGTAAATCTTCCGAGTCAATTGGGAGTGTGTGGCTTTTATACTGTTGGCCAACGCTATTCTGTAATTTGTCTTCTAATGAGAGAAAATTGAGTGTATTGAGAAGGTCCAGATATCTTTCTGACAACTCTTCTTTGAAGGGTTTAGTTATTTGATTACATTTAGTGTTGTCTAACCAACAATACCCATGATGTAGGATATTGCTTCATATGTAACCTCAGCATTATACGGTAAAGTGTTTTATTCTGAAGTTTGAAAGGACTAGATAAAATGTTAGCTCTGGTTTAGGGCACCAGTTTGGTGACAAATCCACATATTATAAAAGCTAGAGGCTTTGGGGGTTTTTAGGTTTGGATTTTTTCTTTCAGTCTTTTAGAGTTTGGGTTTTTTTTTTTTTAATGAAGTAGTGTATGTGGAAAAATATTTAAATTCCTAAAAGTTGGTAAGATCAAAGCTCGAGCTGGGCTGTGTTGAATTTCCTGATGGTATCTGCTGATAATATCTATCATTGCTGGCTTACTTTTTAGATTTTTTTTTTTCTTGGTAGATTATTTAGAATTGGGTGCTTTGAAGGGAAACAAGGAATTTGCTTGTGTATTTATCCAGTGCCCCACTCAATGAGGCTGCAGTGTCACCGGCCGGGTTCCAGCACACTTGCTGGCTGCTGCTGCCAATGGATCTCACTGCCTGCGGCTTAGGCAAAGACTAGACTTTGGCTCCTGCCTGGAATGAGGCGGGGGAATCTCTCCTGCATTTCACAACGAATTCTCAACTCCCTTTACTTTACAGCAAACTTCCACTCGGCACATCTTACTTACAGCACAGTCAGAAATGCGTTTATAAAGCAGTGCTCGTTCTTAAAAGCATCAATAAAAACCTTGTAGGTAATTACATTCGAAGCATATTTGTTAGTGAAATTCTTCCTAGATGAACTTGCATCTCTATTTAGGCCCCAGCCTGAAGTTTACTGTCAGGCCTACAGTCCATCTTGTTATTTATCTGCACATCGCGTCTTAGCGGTTGGACCAGGAGGTCAGGGAGCATCACCTGTGGACACAGTACATCCCTGGAAAGGTGCCCAGACAGTGACATGGGGGCTCCAGGGCAGGGGACTCTCCATGCAGCAGTTGCCATGTGTCTTTGGCTACTTCTCCACACAGAATCACACAGCAGTTTGGGTTGGATGGGGTGTTAAAGATCACCTAGTCCAACCCCCTGCCATGGGCAGCCACACTTCATTTAGGTTTAAGCCATTCTGGTGTGAAGTAAATAGGCTTGTGTTAAGTGCTGACTTTCTGGTGATGTTCCTTATCTCACAAACACAAGTGCAGAGTTGAAAGGCAGCTGAAGAACCTACTCTCTGTAGCTATTTCCTTTCTGCTGTGGCCATGCGATAAATGACCTTTCACTCTAAAGCACAATGAAGCTGGTTTAACCTAATATGTTTTATTGTGCATTGGAATAGAGGAGCGCTGCTCATCTTAACATTACTGTGCATCCGCAAAGAGGGATTAGCCACCCTGTTTCCTTGAAAATAAGCCCTACCCCAAAAATAAGCCCTAGCATGATTTTTCAGGATTTTTGAGGATGCCCAAAATATAAGCCCTAGTCCAAAAATAAGCCCTAGTTACAGTTCATAAAGTCAATTTAAATAGTGTCCAGGCAACTATACCTGTAAAAAAGTAGTAAGTTTTGCATCAAAAATTAATATAAGACCCTGTCTTATTTTCAGGGAAACGGGCTAGTATCTGAAAGCCAAAACCATCCTAAGCTCGATCTCTTTTACAGAGCTGATCTTGCTGAGGTATAACCCTAACAAATTCTTTGCTGTAGAATTGCTGCTGCAGGATGTAGCTGGTGCTGGCAGGGAGGTCCCTGTTGAGCTCCAACCTCACAGACCATTGTGCTGCCAGGTGGGACCAGCTGCCGCGCCAGGGGATGGCAGAGCTGCCTCAAGCTGGCCAGAGGCTGTGGGGGAACTGGTGGATCTTCCCAGTCTTACTGGTGGTCCAGGAGCGCCTTGAAAGGGCTCTGAGCATCTTCTGAGGGCAACCAGGTGGGTTTCTGTGCAGAGGGGACTTACTTCTTTGGAACATCTGTAGGACTACGCTTGGTAAATCTCGGTTCTCAAATGAGAAAAGTAAAGCTTTCGAGCAGTTTGATAGAAAAAAAAAGGAGGGAGGGGACACAATTGATTTTGATTACAGCCTGTCAATATAGAACACAGAAAATCACCAAAACCTACAGTAGTATTTTAAAATATATGTTAAATGTTTAGTTACAAGTCTTGCCGGTAACATCTTTGATTGTAGTTTAGTGCATTTCCAACAAGTGAGACATGCTGTTGGGTTGGTCACAAAAATATCATTGCTTATCCAGAAGAGATGTTGGTTTGCATCTGTTGCACAAGAAAAAAGTATCATCTGAGACAGAAGAAATTTGGTTTTATTTAATTGTAGCGGACCATCTTCATTTTTATTTATTTCATATTTATAATTATATTCCAGGATTCATCTCCATGCGAAGTTTGTCACTAAAAACTTGTATTTTCCTCTGGCCCCCTCCTGGCCACTCTTTTAACTTACATTTTTTCCTGTGTGTTAGGGAAAGATGGTTGTACCTAGTGATGTATATTGGACTAGACAGAAATATGACTCTGAATCTTTCTTATTAATCAAGCTTTTTATTTCTAAAGCTATAGCAATGCAGAAAAATTGGCCAAAAGGTTTGTAGCAAGTCACAAAAACAATAAAGAAAATCAAGCAAGTGTATATTAATTTTCTTCTGCTCAGTGCATTTTCTGCTTGTCCTTTCCAGTGTTGGCTCCAGCAGTGTGTTTAATAGAAAGCATTTTGGTGATACGGTCTTCCTGAGTGAAATCTGGTATTACTTAAAAGAGCAATTTGTTCTTTCATCCCTTATGTATCCCCACGTGGGTGCCACAAGCAAGGCTCCTATCTGGAGTCCTGCTTTGTAGTATAATCTCACTTTTGTTCCGGCCCTTGCTCTTCAGCATGTTGACGCTGACAGTCCTCCCACCTCTGGGCTGGAAGAAAATATAAAGTGAAACATTTTTCCATTTCAGTGCTTTGAGTTAGTCACAGCTGACATGTGTGTGTGTGTGCTTCCAGGTGTGCTTTTGTTATCTCATTGACTTCAACAGCTCTTGAGATCAGCCTTGTACTGTCTTACCTGTTGAGATAAAGGTCCAACTTTTAGAAAGCGACTCCAGGACCACCTTGTGCAGTGCTCTCAGCGCACAGCTGGGACGCAAGAGCAGGATTTCAGTACATCGCAATTGCACATCAGGGCAAAGTCCTGAGAGATAATTAGTTATGTATATATGTGGCTGCTCATAGTTTTGCTTTACCACTTAATGTTTGTTTGTTTTTTTTTTTTTCTCTTTGTTGCTTGGTCTGGATCTACTAATCCTGATTTGTGCTTATTCAAATCAATGAATAACACCCAAATATGACTGTTCCACAGAAGGGAGAGCACTGAAATGAGATGTAAGGCAGGATATGGTTCTCTGCAGTAACATGAGCGTTTGGCTAACGTTTATTTCATGAAAGCCCCTCTCTACACATTTACAGCACATCACCTCTTGCTGTGTGCTGTTTGAATCCCGTTGGCTGCACAGAAGCTGTTAAAGGCTTACACAAGTTTTAAGTGGCTTTTACATAAGGTAGTTAGATCCTGGTGGATGTCTAAATCCACTTCACTTTACATCAAAGTGCTACCTTGACTTTCTACTGTGACATAAAAACTATTTTGGGTTTATCATATGGTTTTCTTCACTTACCAGGTTAATGTCTTGTAGATATTGCAAACAGAGCATGAGAAGTTGGTTCTGTGACTTGTCTACCTAAGTTTCCTGGACTAGACTCCAAAATCGTCTAAGTCATTTAGCTGTTCCTGGAAGTTTTACAGCAGTATCAGCTTAGCTGCCTCGCCAACAGGTGGTTTCTGTGCCCTCTGAAATAGTTGAAATTGCCAGTGAATGAGTGTAAGTTCTGGGTATTGTTGTGTTGCAAAGGCACAGGGTCAAGACCAGTCCTTTGCATGAAATCTCAAAATCTTTATTTGCCTCCAGTGACAAAATAGCAAAGCAGCAAAGCTGGAACAAACTCCAGAGCTGTCTATCAAAATATTTCCCCAAATCTTCAGGTGGAGGATGAAGGAGTAAGAAACGTGAAGGATTTTTTTGCATTTTACGTTTGTGTATCTAAACCCATGTCTGAGGTTATAGAGGTGCTCGGAATTTCAGCACAAAACAGTGTGATATTTGTCAGTAGTTAGTATTTAGCAGAACAGTTGGAAATGGTTTTTTCACATTAATGATCCTGTTGCCCTTCGAAGACAAATGTTTTATTTTCTATACCAACCACAGACTTCCAAGACTTACTTATATACTCTTTGTGTAAGGACAGCAATGCCATCCAGTGAGTTAGTTGGCCCTGACCTGGTCAATCTGGGTAGAGAACCATGCATAAGCATCAGAATGGCTTTCCACCTCTGGTTTCCTTATTTCACATAGGAGGGGAATTTAACTAATCCCAAGGTAAAGCTGGAACCTGTTGAAGTACTGGGTAGGCTGTTTTGCCCAGGAAAATAGGAACTCTTTTACAAAACAGACGAGGAAAGCTGATACTAGTGATTACACATTTCCTCAAAAACATCGCATTCTGCTATGGCTTTGTTTAGGTTACAACAAAGTATCTGCTGTGATAATTTTGAAGAGTAAAAAAGAAAAATATTGGCCAAGCTGTTGGGGAGGCAGAAATCAAAGAAACAAGATAGTCTTGGGCAAGCTCTATTGCATGCCTTCACATAAGAGAATTCACCCGGTACGTCCACTGGCACTGATCTGTTCAGTATCAGTCCTACAATAATCCCTTCTAAGGCGTTTCTTCCACTAAAGGCACCTTCACCAAACATAAGAACTTGGCTTTATTGTGGGTTCTTTCCTGCTGGAGGGGAGAGACACAGTTTTTATATAAAGCAGCACATCAGCATACTTCCTCACAACCTTGGGAAGAGTGTTACAGGGGAGTAGGTAGCACAAGTACTACATGAATATGTTATACATGATAATATAAGGCAACAATATAAGGCAGATAATAATATTCAGTGGATTATTACTTGAAAGTAAGCACTGTCTATAAAAAAAAGAAAAAAAGAGTGACGGAAACAACATTGCCTCTTAATACTTCGTGGTTTTCCTTTCAGGATCTGTGTTTCTGTTTCAAATGATATGTGAGTACTCCCCATTACTGTCTATCTGATGAAGGCTGTGTCCTAAAGCTAAGTAATGTACCACTTCTGCTTGGAATTAGCCAAATCTGTTCATAACAGATTACCATCAATGGCTTTTATAGAGGTCATTATCAATTCCAATTGTCTGCCAAGTGGCATTAGGTTTAGTGTTTCCATCCGCCCAGTCATTAAGCACATGTCAAACACAAAGTAACTGGTAATTTCTGCAATTAAGGCCACCATTATTGTTTCCTTTACTTAAACAGGGAGTCCAAATTACATGGTTAAATATAACCACCAGTTGTTCCCACACACACTTAGGGTCTGTGCTGCAGAATAATGTTAATCCTCTGAGAACAAGCAATTAATAAGATAACTGTAGATTAAGTTTACTACTGTCAGCTCGAAACTTAAACGGTGACATCCTCTTGAAAGCATCTAATTTGAGGAAAATCCCAGAGAGCAAAGAAGTGCTGTGGAATCTTGAGGACACATAAATATGAGTTTAAAACTGTTGCTTAAAGCTATGTGTGTGCTCAAGGGTACAGAAATGGGACAAAATAGTTATATACAGCCAGATCAAACCCTTTTTTACCTTTTTTTTTTCTAGCTGTTGATACTAGGAACTCAATTTCTTATTTGGAAAAATTAAGGATTTACTAACACGCTCTATGGGGAACAAGAAGAGCTGATGAAAGGCTTTACAAGATGCTGCTGAACGGGAACAAGACAAAACCCTGAGAATTCCTTGATCAGTTCTTACTTACAGGTTCAAAGTCCATTTGCCATCTACAGAAGGATTTCCTACTGACTCCTTCAGAAGCCTGGATTTTATTTCAGGTCCTTAATTGTCACATTTCTGAGCACTGATGGTAAATGAAACCTATCGCTATAAAGGTTTTCATTTGAAGTGACCTAGTTCCTCTGTCACATTGCCAGTGAGTGAGGATGGACGTTAATGGGATAACAGATACTCCATTTACCACCGGCCCATTATTTAGGATGAGTATTAATATTTGCACATGATTGTTTACCTCAGAGACTGATAACTGTTTAATAACTTATAAAATAAGCTTCCATCTTGTTTAACATCTCCAAACATGGAAGTCTAATACAATAAACAATTACGTGGTGCTCAGAGCCAAGTGTTAGCAATGCAAAGCCACAGAGACTCCCAAAGTAAAACTGGCAAAGTGTTTCTGTTTAACAGTAGTGCCCTTCTTTTTATGAAATAGGACCAGGGAGGAAGGTGGTATCGGTCCCTCTCTGCAGCCTTTTCTGCTTGTTGGTATAAGCCCAGCTATAATATTATTTAAATGCTGGTTTCTGGGTTTGATTGAATGTGCCTTTATTGAGAGAAGAAATGTTCTTATAGGGATGTGACACAGTTTCTTTTTTCCAAGGGAAAACAAACCTAGTCAAGTCACTTAAATAAATGTGTAAAAGCTACAGTGAATTTAATTTAATCTGAGTGGATGTTTAATCACCTTTAAGGCACTTGAGGGATTTTGTTGATTCATGTATTTATTAACGGGGGTTCTTTTAGACCCTGCTTCATGAATATACAGCCCCTTCAAATTAAAAGTAGTGTGTTGAGTCTATTCTTCTCTCTTTTTGTCACATCTAGTAATTCCTGGAACACGCCATGCAGCGTACGTAAACTGCTGAAGGCCCCATACCCTGCAGAGACAGAAAACCACCAGGTAAGTAAAAATGGGTCAAAAAATGGGAGGTGAAGTGTTTTCACTTGGCTGGAGCAGAGCCTTTTAAGGATGAGTGGCTTATTCTCGTTAGCCCCTGCCAATTTAGACCTTGCACTCTGCTTTCCTTCCATCTTGAGGCACCTCTTTTCCCCAGGAGTACTTGTCATTGCTCCTTCCTTGTGATGTTAAGGAGTTAGAAATGTAAGCAATGCTGCCTTCAACTGGGTGGACATTTTTTGAAGGACATAGATAATGTTTTCAGCCGAATCTAGGCAATGTTGTTTATTTCACTCAGATACGGGTACATACATTTCAGCTTCCTGTTCATAAGGAAAAAAAACTAAACAGGCTGCCCAGGGCAGTGGTGGAACCACCATCCTGGAGGGGTTTAAAAGACATATAGATGAAGCTCTTAGAGACATGGTTTAGAAGTGGACTTGACAGTGCTGAGTTAACAGCTGGACTTGATGATCTTGAAGGTCTTTTCCAATCAGAATTATTCTATGATACACCTAAACCATTCACATAGCCATTGTTAATGGACTTCATGGGCCTAAGGTGGTCCTGCGAATGTCCAGCATCTCCAGTCCTGTGCAGGTTTAACCAAATATAACTTTTTTATCCTTTAATTTTATTTTGCTGTTAACCTTCCCTGGTTCCCTGCATCCATCAGCAGTGTCAAGACATACATAAAAGAGGCTGTCGGGCTCCAGGTGAAGTGTACAGGTGTTATAATTGAATTAATTTTTGTGAGCTGTATCTAGGATGCTGTATCTGGGATGCTGAATCTAAGATGCTGTATCCAGGGTTTTCACCAAGTTTGGGAAAACATTAAGGTAGCAACCAACCTTGTAACCATAGAATTCTTGTATTTAGTAACCAAACCCTATTCTTAAAATTGACACAGATTTATGACATATTCTTTTAAAACAGGTAACTTAGAAATAACTGATAAACATGCAAATGTTACTTAACATCACTTAGATAGACAGTTTGTGTTAGAATAGGTGTGGAATATGTTAATGGTTGTCAAGAATTGTAATGAATATATATGTGACCAAATTGTATAAATATGGTGTATTCTGAGTCAGTTGTTAGAAACCAGCTTTGAGGTGCGAACCCCTGGTTTCCCAGTGCTGAAATAAAAGCACCACATATAACTACGTCCGTGGTTATGTGTCTCGTTTGCCAACACAGGGACGTCATTAAAGGTAGATGGAGTAAAGCTGCTCCCACCAAAATAGAGTTGTTCTTGCAGTGAGTTTGGGAAAACTGTCGTTGGATAGAGGAGGTATAAACTGCAGTTCCCGTAGCTTTGTAAAATACCCTTCTTCAGAGCCATGAGTTTGTCTGATGTGGTCAGATGAGATATCAGTCCCTGTGAGAGGAAACTCCAAGCCCAGAACTGAGCTCATGCTACATGCTCCCCTCCCTCCCCACCACCACAGAGTCTAATTTCTCCCTGAAAGCACTGTCACATCTCTTTATCACAAGGATAAATACTGATAAAGTTGCTGTGTCAAGTAGAGCCGTGTAAGTGAGCGGGAGCAGGAGGGGGTGGCGGGAGAGCCATCCAGGCCCCTGACAAAGCCCAGACATGGCGGCCCACTCAGGCACTTGTTACAAGCACATAAACACTTGCTGTTTCAAGATATGGGAGAAGGGCAGCAGCTGAAAACAAGCTAAATCAGAGGGTCTGTGTGACTCTGCTATTTATCAACTCCTAATTAACTGTTAATTTGCTGGTCTTTAGGTTCAAGCACTGCCCTAATTCATCACAGGCAGCAATGACAGTGTCAGGGCTGGGGGAAGGTGCTCGGCACAGCACTTCAGCACTCTTCTCATTAACAAGAAAACATGACATGAAGCCATTCATACTGCTGTCTGCAGCGGAGATAAGGCTGGGTGCAAAATACAGAGCTATTCGGAGGCAGCTCACACAGGCCTGAGGCGCGGGTGAGATGGCTGCACTGGGGCAGGGGCCTCTGCTCTGCGGGACTTGTCCTTGCAGCAGTGCAGGATGAGGAGGAGCAGGCTGGGAGGTCTCCTGGCGATTTTAAACTGCCATTTCTGGTTGTACCAGGCATTAGGAACTAAAGCTGATCCTAAGAATTGCTATAAAACATCATAGGGACATGCCTGCAATCTTGTCACATCATCTTCAATCTTCAACACATTATCTCTGCAACAAAATTCTCTTTCCAATGTGTTACCTCAAATAAACAACCAACCAACCACCAACAACAAAAAACCAAACCAAAACCCACAACTTCCTTTTACTTTCCACCTTTTCTTTCCAGAAATGTGATATATATAATATAATCTCATACATTTCCAATTAGCTCCATTAGCATACATTAGCAATTAGCTCCATTTGGGCGATGGGTCCAAGTCTCGCTGGATTGGGCTCACAGCCCCCCAGCTCTACAGGCATTAATCTGTGGGAATAGTCCCACGGGTTTACCAAGTGCATAAAGTTAAGAACAAGCCTAAACACGAGGCTGTAAATGCTGGTGGTAGGAAACAGGGTTTATGTTGTATCTGAAACACTTGTGGCACTCTGTAAACAGCTTTTAATAGCAATACATGTTTGCTTTTGGTTATCATGCGATGTACTCCCTTTTCCTCCTCAGTGCTGCGATCTGTGCTGCCATTCCCACAAATCTACCAGCATACCCACCACTCAAACTATCATTTTCACTCTCATTATCAAAATATTTTAAAAGGAGCAGCAGCAGAAGGAAAATATTTTACCCAGAGGAGCTAAGATGAGGAAGACTTTTAACATAGAGGTTTCGTAGTGAGCTCGTGACATTTACACACTTTGTGCCACTTCATATCCCCTTGTTATAACACCTAGTTAAGTTTTTCCCTTTATGGTCTTTCAGGCATAGAGCACCTTATTAATGTCAGGCCTCGGGCTCGCCCCAGCCAGGCTGGGCTGCTGCCTGCTTAATTGAGCCCGGCCTTCCGAGGGATAATGATTTTGGGGGGTGCCTTGAATTAAAGTTAAGGGGTGAGTTATACTAGTCAAGGGTGTTTTTCATGCTCTGATAACAGAAAACGCTTTATTGTTTACACTGAAATTTGGCAGGATGCTCAAGTATTTATTATGGTCTTGGGAGCTGGGGTGTTGCTTGGCAAAACCAGCTGCTTTATTAACACTTAAAAATCGCCTCCTGCACAACAGTAGCTTTTCATTGGGATTTCAATAAACTCATCTGCATTGAGAGGTGACCTGCAAACCCAACACCTCCCTTTGCTCTCTGCTGACTCTTGGATTTGGGAAAAATTGCTCCAAGTCTAAATAGTGTAGCTTATGCTCAAATTTGCAGTTGGGCTGGCTGAGATAAAATACAAATGATCAAAAAGGTTTTTACTGCTGGATCAAGAGACTCAAAGGCAAAATGACTTGTTTCATGTAGGATTAATTGATGGGGTTAATTTAGAAGGAAGGGGAGTGAGGGGTGGTGATTCACAAATGCAAGCAGACAAATTTAGTATGATTTTGTGATTTACTGAATTGCTTTGAATTATCCATCTCATCTCTTAGAGTTCTTGCTTCTGAAGGATGGATGAATTGCATGGAAGGAGCCCAGAGGTGCTGGAGTTTTACAGCCTTGTGTGTGTAGCCAGTTATTGATTGTATGCTGGACTGATTAGCATAATAGTTACGTTTATCGATTTCCTTAGACTTCTGTTGAATTATTGTTTTTGCACATCATGTTGTTTTTCTAGATCAGGGCAACCTGTAAAGTCTAGTAGGTTGCATTCACTTTGAAAGCCAGAATGTGAAATGAATTTCATATATGCAGCCACATTCAGGAGCTGCAGACAGGTCTGAAGGCTGCAAAACATTGGTGCAATGCTTCAGCATTTTCTCTGCACCACTCCACAGCATCCACGTTGCACTGTGGAACTGTCCTGGGCACTGTGAAGGATGAGGTGGCACTGGGCTCTTGTCACTGTGTCATGCACACAAACTTAGGGGCAATAGATGGGCCAGGGCTGTAGGACTGAGACTAAGAGAGAAAAATCCTGTCCTCTTGGGTATCATTTCCATACGGTGGTGTTGGTGAGCTCAGCCACAATTTACTGAACAATGAAACTGCGCTAAGAGATGGACCAATTTAGTAAGAAAAATGAGGAGGGCTTATTTTTGGCTTATTTTTGTGATAGCATATGAGATTCATCTACTCAAGCCTTGTTACAGATTTGTCTTCAAATCTCTGAAGAGGAGGTCAGAATGATTGAGCTGTCCAACTTTCTATACCGGGAATTTGCATTTTCAACAGGCAGCTTGTTGGATTGAGAAAATATGTGGGTGTTTTGTACTCTTATGAAAACGATGAACAGCTTTGCACCTTCAGAGGAAGGAAATGTACTGCCCTTGTGGGACCACAGTCCTACAGCAAATTGCCACTGAGCTGTGAAGGTGAATACTCGTCCCCCGAGCCTGCAGACAGCACACGAGCTGCTCTTTGCCAGTTCTGGGTGCTGTGGTGTTTTACACTGACATAGTCAATGAGGCTCAGCATTTTGGGGTCAAAATGAACAAAGATACATATTAATCTAATAGGCACTTTCCCCTCTTACCCCTGTTTCTTGCTGGTGAGGTATCTATGCGCTACTGTTTCTTTACCCCAGAAAACTGGCTATACCTGCATAAAATAAATACCCTCATGTATAAACCACCTTTTTCTCTGTTGCATTTTAAAACAGCCATTATTGAAGCTTTAAAAATAACTTTAAAATATACATATATTTCTTGTAAGTAGGCACTTTTCATGTGATCTTTCTGTGTACTTGGGCACCTAGAAGCCCGATTCAAGCCAGCACAGGACAGCAGAGAATTTCCTAGTAAATAAGCAGATTTTTTTGTACAGTTTCCTTGGTTTCAGTCCATCATGGGAGGCAGGTAGCAGATGGCAGTATAAGGTGTAATAGTGGAGTGAGGAGGGAAGGACACCTGGACCCCGATAACCCGTCCCCTTCTTTGCTGTTCCTTGTGTGCGGTCACTATTGCACATCTCCCTTCTGGTGGCCTTGGGAACAGCAGCAAGGATTTCTTGTGCTTGTGAGTGCTGGAGAAGGTCCTTTGACAGTGTTTCACCAATAAACTGTGGGATTTATGTATTTCTCTAGGCTGTACTATAGACCACTCACAGCAAAGACAGCTATGGTATTGGAGAGGTGTGGTGTAGACCGACATCTGATTTATCTGTCTTTTTTCCATACTCCAGAAGTGGTGTGAGAAGAATCATGTCTGTTCATATTTGTGCTTTATTATGGCCATGTATTGGCGTTCTAGGTGAATTAGGATTTGTGACTGTTTTAAAGTGAAGTTTAAAGTGGAGACACATGTGTTTGCAGTCCCAAGTACATTGTTTATTGCTTGTTAATTATCCAACTTTGCAGATGTGGTGTTATCTCATAGTTATTAATTGTGCTTTCCAAATAATCTTTAGTTAAGATTTAGGATGACAACTGGTCTTCAGTAGTGGGTTATATATTAAAAAAAAAAAAGTCTCTTAAATGACTGTAAAAACTCAGAGTGTTCCCTTATGAAGAGGAAAAACAATCTACATACTTTGTGTTGTTATGCACTAGTGCCCTCTTTTCCCAGCCTACTTTTCATTAGCGTGCCAGACAGACAGTGAATTGCCAGCGGAATATAAAATCCAGCTATGGCCAAATATGCCTCTAATTCATTTTGATGACAGCTTCCATCCTCAAAACGGGTGCAGCCCACTTAATGCAGCTGTTGACAGCCAACCATTATGAGAAGTATAGGAACAACATGACTTCTGTATCTTCTCAAGTTCTAGGAGATAAATCCTTCATTCTCCCTCTCTCCTCCAAAGTGGTACATAGGCAGGCATGCTTCCCTGAAATAAATATTTGCATGGAGGCAAAAAAAATAATGAATTCCTACTTAATGAGTTCCAAGTGAAATGTTATATTTTTTTTCTACACAGTGGTACCTCAGCTGTGTGTGTATACCCTGAGGAGTACTCACTCCTGAAAAGGTATATGCTAAAAGGAGTTTTTCTTCCCCTATGTTCCCCTGTGTCTTGTATCTCTCTGATTTATGTCAGAAGATGTGAAATTGAAAACGCAAATAGAAGAGTGTGATGTATTCTCTTCATTGCCTTTATTTCAATGATTAGAGATGGAGACTGGCCCAAAAAGGGACTCTGGAGACTGGATTCAGCTCTGGCGTGGGACTGGTTTGCTTCCCTGCGGGATCCCAGATGATCCTCTTGGTCCTGCACTGCATGGTGGTGGTTCTGAAGGAGCATCTCTGCTCTCCTCCTGCCTCTCAGAGATCCAGCTTCTGCCTTTCAATCCCATAAGTGTCTCAGACACACACCACAGAGCACTCACATGGAGTATCCGTGTGTTTAACGCCCACCACACCTCAGCCGGGGGCTTTGGGTGCCACTGTAATGCTGACTCCAGTGTCACTGTTGTAACTGGATCATATTCTGGTGCTGGAATACACGTGTCAAGCTCTGTTCTGTGACAGAGACCAGGGAAGGACTTTGCTTCCCTTGGCAGGGCCACCAGAGTCCCCACAGCTGTTTGTAGTTTCCTGGTTTAGCAACATGTAACCCTGTTCTGCCTTTGGAAAATAAAATGCTTTTGATGAGACTCCTCTGTGAGAGAGATGAAATCACAAAATTGGACAAATAACTTGGCTAAACAGCTCTGTCACTTAAATGAGCAACATAAAAAGACCCTTTAAAAGCTATGAAAGTTTTGTGCTGAAAAAACTACGTATCCAACCAACCAACTGGATTCCCAAATTCGCCTGATTATTTTGACTGATACTTTGTTTTCTCTCTACATCTCTAGATCTTCTTTAGAGTGACATTAAATACATCACAATGATTTAAGACCTACTTCATCATCACATTATCCCTTCCCTTTGACCAGAGCTGGAGCCTCCACTGCCAATTCATTGTCTGCTGCAAGAGAGGAAGAGTCCCTTAAGCTTTCTTATCTTTCCTTTCAAGTTGTCCTGAGCCTAATCTAGGCTTCCCAAAGGCCTGATTTGTAAATATGCACTCTGCTCTGCGATGGGCATGGGTTGTGAGTTGCTGAACACTGTAATTAGCAGACTCAGTTAGCAGTGGTTTGAAGATGTTCAGCATCTTTACAGGATTGATCACTAAGACTGGCAACACAAAGGTGGCTTCTCCTGAATCACAAAATGCCTGCTTTGACTGGAGATAAATTCAGGCATTTTCATCTGTGTTTTGAACAGCAATCATTGAGAGGCTGTTAGTTATGACATGAGGTGTAGTTCCATGACCTAGGATCAATTGCTCTTCTACCCTGTTCCTTTTCATGCCTGATTTTTTTTCTCTGTCAAGGTTAGAAGTCTTTGCTTTCTTTATCAAACTATATTCTGTATTGCTGGCAGGTGAGAAAATGGGTATGATATGATCATTTTACTCTGGAATTGGAACCAATATGTGAGAGTGTGCAAATCAGCGTGTCCTAAATCAAATCAAGGTCGGGGACCCCTTGACTTTCAAGAACTAAGGAGCAAATACTGCTGCATTCGTAGCAGGGGTGGACACCACATTCATTTGTGAGTTTTCATCAGCAAGAATGGGAAACAAAATCAATGGTAGCAGGGTCTTAATCAGTACCCCCCTGGGCACAGACCTGGTGATCAGGCAGACTGGGACAACTGATGCCGCTGCCTGTTTCACATGCCAGCCAAAGCCACTGGCATAAAGTTGACCTGGGAATCCTGGGCCAAATCTGTGCTTTGGTTTTGCTTTGCGGATGTGCTCTGAGGGCCACTTGTAAGGGGAGGAGAAGTGACCTGATGGAGTTTATACGAAAGAAAGACTGAGGAACCTGTAGACTTAGGGTCTATAAGCATAAGTTTCTAGAACCATTCTTGTCAGGTGTCCTGATGGTGCCTCAGAGGGGCCCACAGCTCCAGGTCTGTGTTGCTGTATCAGGGTTCCTCCAGCTCAGAAGAAGTTAAGAGCTGCACCCATGGGTGACCCATGTGTGTCCTGAAGGAACTTCAGCTGCAAATGCCCAAGTCCAATGAGGAGGACATAATCCAGCACTGTGTCTTTTTGTTGTAGGCTTTTGAGAGGAGAAAGGCTAGGAAACATTACATATAAAAGGACTGAACCTTGAACCAAGGTACTACAGACATATCTTGCCTGACTTAGGGGATGTTGATTTGACTGATATCTGATCTGTGTCCTCCCTCTGTGGCAGTCCATAAAGTCCAGACCCAAGAGAAGGAGAGATATTGATCTTAATTTCTTAGCTACATCCTCCCCAAACCCAAGACAGTCCTCTTAAATCTGTACCTCATGGGAAAACTGAAGGAGAAAATGGAATTTTCACCTGTCCTCCCCCCAAAACAGCAAACCTTTGGTGTGAAGGTACTGCACACCACACAACACATCTGCAGAACTCTTCTTCCATCTCCGTACCATGACAACTGTGAACCTGGGACGCTCTGCTGCACAGCTCAGTTTGAAAAAGGGCATCGTGTCTGCATATGTGAAGTGTATTTAAAAACTGTTGTTAGCAGGAGCAGATTAGCAGTAATTTAATTTTAATGGGGATGTTTATGCTGAAACATCTACAAGTACAAAGAGCCACAAATCATATCTGCCTTTAATTAATTCTCTTGATAAATCAGTTTCTCAGACTGCACCAAATTACCTTAATGAGGAAAAATCCTTGTTTATATCAACAACATTTAGCCAAATGTGGAATGTTTATAGCAATAATTCAACAATGTCCTTCAAGGAGCACAAACAACAATGATGAATGTTCAGGTTGTGCCGCTCTTTCTGTTCTCTTCCCTCCCATCAAATAAATAATGTGTTGGTTTAAAAATAAATGGAGATGTTTGGGGTAAGCAGTAGTATTGCTGAAGGGGAAATGGGCAAAATTATAGCACTAAATTATTTGCTCAGGTAGGTGAAGGTCCCACCTACTTAGAAACAGACTGTGCACAGACCCTTTGTAAACCAGACTTACCCTGGGGCTTGGCTTTCTTTTAGGGACAATTTGGTTAATTTGTTACTTCAAGAACAAAGTAAACTTTAAGTAAAGCTTGATGGGTCTGAGAAATTCCTTCTCTGTTCCAGCACCCCTGAAGTGACCTGTTCCCTGCTGGATGCACCTGCTGGCACCGGGAAGCGGGTTTCCCACCCAGGCCCCTCGCACTGACACAGGGCCCTGGAGGGATTCGGAAATGTCTGGCAGATTTAGCTTGAGTTTTAGTGTGCACAACGGCCTCTCCGTCCATGTCCTCAGCCCTAGCAAGGTTTGAAGTGTGTGTTGGGGACATCCCATGACAGCAGTGTCCAGGTGGGTGTGATGGTGCAGGGAGGTGGTCACCATACGGTGACAAAGCTTGGCTCTGCTGGTGGCTGTTGCTGGTGTCCTTGCTTATCTGAGGGATGAACACGCTGTCAAGAGTGTATAGGTGCTGTTGGTCAAGATGTAACATTCCTGATGTTGAACAGTGCATCTGCAGGCACAGAATTTGCCAAGTTCAATGACAATTCAGGCTAGGAGCAGAGGAGGAAGATGCATATAAAGAAGAAGGAAAGGCTGAGGGAGCTGGGGCTCTGGAGCTGGACAAGAGGAGACTGAGGGGGGACTCATTCCTGGGGATAAATATGGAAAGGGGGAGTGTCAGGAGGATGGAGCCAGGCTCTTCTCGGTGACAACCAGTGACAGGACAAGGGGCAATGGGTGCAAACTGGAACACAGGAGGTTCCACTGAAATTTGAGAAGAAACTTGTTGGGGGTGAGGGTGGCAGAGCCTGGCCCAGGCTGCCCAGGGAGGTTGTGGAGTCTCCTTCTGTGCAGACATTCCAACCCGCCTGGACACCTTCCTGTGTAACCTCATCTGGGTGTTCCTGCTCCATGGGGGGATTGCACTGGATGAGCTTTCCAGGGCCCTTCCAACCCCCAACATTCTGGGATTGTGTATGATTCTGTGATATGAAGATAATTGGTGTGGAATAGAGACGTTCAGCTTTTGGTTTTTTTGCGAGGAGAACAAAGTCCTTCCTGCCGGTATAAGCTTGGAGCCACAGCATTAACCCTTATGGAGGTTTTTACTTCTTTGCTTCATCTCTCATTTCTTCTTTTTAATTAGAGCAAGAGCTACACATGGATCTGTGCATGATTAGGGCTAAGCAAGATGTTCTCTTCAAACAGGTTTTTTTCTAATGATTTTTTTGTTTTTCTCTGAATTTTTGAAATTGCTCTTTTCAACAAAATTGTTTGAAATCTCCACTTAAATTCTTTCCACTGCCAATTTGTGAGCACGCTTTAGAAAGAGTCCACTGTATTTTGGTTAATTGGAAATCAAATAGTCAGGGTTTTTACACAAGTTATGTCTCTTTTCTTTTCTTTTTCTCTTGTTTGAGACAGCATCCTGCTGAAAAGTCTTCATGAGTATTTGCCTGTATTTATGAATTCCGTGTTTTCTTTCTGCAACAGGAGAAGTTTTGCCCATCATGGAGTTTGTCCCAACAGTTTCTTGAGAATGCCAATATAAAAAGGACGCAAATGCATATTAGATGAATAGGTTTCAAAAAATCAAATAGATGCACTAAAGAAATACCTTTATTTCAGCCTTGTTCATCATATCACAGAATTGACTGGGTTGGAAAAGACCTCAGAGATCATCAAGTCCAACCCTTGGTCCAACTTCAGTCCATTTACTAGAATAATACTGATTATCATACTCAGAATGCCAATAGGACTCCTTTAGCTGTTGTTTCAGCCCTTTTAATTGTACAGCACAGTAGATTGGGTTTATCTTTGCACGTATTTCTGCACAGATGTGAAGAAAAATCATTTTAATCTTAGTGAACCACAGGTATCTCACAGCAAAAACTCCATGCTTGAAATGAGCATCAGAATCTTTTATGGCCTCGTTGAAATATTATAGGTTGCAGAGGGGAAAAAATGCCCCTGTAAGAGCAGCAATGAGAATTATCTTTATCCTTTCATTTCTGTTTGATATCCCTTTTGCTTTCCAAAGCTACTTAAATCATTCCTGGGGAAAAAAAAAAAAAAAAAAAAGGGACTTTTTTATTTAATAAATCAAAATAGAATATAAATAACACTTTGCAATTACGAGTGTTTAAATTCCAAATTTTTTAGGCTAATCACTTTCAGAAACAAACAAGAGATTGAATTTATATCGCCTGCAGTTGTTATTGGAAAGGTATGCCTCGAGATTGCTAAATGAAGTCAGTCCCAGTGCAATTATGATCACTCAAGCATGCTTTCAACATATCGTGCCAAATTAGGTAGATTTGAGCAATTTGACTTCCTGTAACAAATCTCTAGGGCACTTTTGAGAAAGTACAGACTGTTTACAAACACTCTCGGGTTTCACGGGACCCGCGGCGCGAGGGCGGCCCGAGCCGCGCACAGGCACACACCTGTCAAACTCTGACAGCGCCCGCCTCGCACGCCACATGTGCTGGAGAAAGACCTCACTCTCTCGGTTTTGTTATCCTTTATTTGCAATTTAAAAACTGAAAGGCCACCAAAGTTTTAATTACCTTGGACTCAGGCTTTTGAAAAGCAAAATGCTGCAATCTGTTAAATGTAAATATTGTCGGCTTTCTGCATTACATTTTTTCTTTGAATTATTTTTTCGTTGCCAGAGTTGAACTTTTTTCCCCCCTGTAGCACAAAGCAGAGATTTAGTATCTGGGCAACATAGGCTGGAGGTATAACAGTTTAGCTAACAGTCTAAAGAACTGCTGTTGTCCTGTTCCCGATCCGATCCAGACGGCTGGTACTTCTGAAAGCACAAGTTTCAGCAGATCCCTAGCTGGCAGCAGAGGTCTCAAAACCCACACAGCCATTTTAAGCCATATGTTTCCAGCTAAAAACTGGCGAAACATCCTGAAAAGATAAAACTGCATCTTGCAGAATGAACTGATATTGCTCTAATATCATGATTACCAGCTCTGTAGAATCCTGTTCTTCCAAAGACAGTGATTGAGCTGCTGTAATGCGCTTAGTGAAGAGCACATTTTTTTTTCCTGTTCAAGAAAATAACGTAAAGACAATAATTGTAATGAATTAACAGCAATGACAATAGCTTCTGATTCAGGGCTTTGGGCCCAATTCTGTACCTGTGCCCAAACAGTGCTTGCTCCAACATTAAGTGTTTGTGGGCTTGAAGGCACAGGGTTGCTCTCTGAGTAGGCACGTGTCAAAGTGCTTGCCTGGGTCATAGCCAATGTGCCCAGCACCTCAAAGGACTGAGCTCTGAAGAGGTGTTAAAGTGCTTATTCTTCCCCTAAGCACTTTAATGTCAAAACCGAGGTATTTTTGCTAACGCTGTTTTCAGCACAGCACCGACGCAGACCCACCAGCACAACCACGCTGAGCTTCTGCTGTCATGTTCGTCACCAAGCTGCAGTAAAAGGTGAGAGTTCTGTATAAATAAAGTCAAAAGGCACTGCTTTGAAAAGTGCTTGTTTTGGAGGGGAGGAGGAACGAGGGTGGGCAGGTGGGTTAAGAGCAGCCAAAAAGAGCACAATGTTTTTAAGCCTTTCCAAGCTGCCACACACTTTTTCACTCACATGGGTCAGCCGTGGGAGCAGGGTCCCATTGGGCTTTAGCACTTTGCAATAGTTGTTTTTCCGTGGGTCGCTGTAAAAAATACCCATTGGTCCTGTGTGTGACGTTACAGGCTGGCGGTGGCACCGCCGTGCAGCATGGTGACGTTTTACCGCAGCGCCAAAGCCCGTTAGACCGGTCACTTCTGCGCCTCTCCTGCGCTTCTCATGGCGTGTGTAGAGAAAAGAGGAATGAGAGAATTGCCACAGTTGTCCCCTCATGGGAACTCATTGTTCATCAGCTTATAATACCTGTTAGAAACGAGAACTGAAATCTCACTGAAATGCCCTGGCAGCTGTTTTTTTTCCTCAGTTCTGTTTAACAGCTGTAACAGCTTGGGCTGGTGGAGAAAATGAGGTTTCCTCATTTCTATACTTCTCTGTGTTGGCCTTTCTTGGATCAATCTCTTTGCTCTTTTGCAATTTGTTTGTGTCGTTGGGTTTCGTGCGCTGCAGTTTTCTCTCCATCACACCCGTCCGTCCCGTGGGATACGGAGCCCTCGCTCCGGATCCGTGGTCCTGCTGCTGGCCTCTGTGCTTTGCGCCAGCCTTTCTCTTCCCACTTCAAGGCAGACGACCAGCTGTTCCTCAAGAAAATGTAAACCAAAGAAAATACCTTTGGCCTCTGCTCTGGGGTGCTGGGCCACAGATGTGCAGTTTGTTGAGGTGTCGTTGTGGACCAGTTAAGTTGAATATGTGGAGCTGAAGAAATGCACACACCCTGGGAAAGGATTCATGTCCTGTTTTCCAGTCTAATACTGTGCTTATAGGATCAGAAAGACATATTTTTTTAAATTGTCTAGCTTATAGTTGATGGTTATTTGCAGTTTGTTGGGGTTTTTTTCAGACTCCGGTTCCCCTTCTGTAACGCAACGGGACAGTGTGCAGCATCTTTGCCCTGTGCACATGGGCATCTGCGTTTTCATCAGGCTGTTGCATTAATTAACATTTTCTCATCCCTAATGAGTGTGTGGTCCTGAGCGAGCTGTGCTAGAGGGCTGGTGCGCCTCAGTTTATTGATCGATTAAAAGCTGATTATACAATCAAAGGTTTTTCATTCTGAAAGATGGTTGAGGCTGGTTTAATGACTGACATTTTAGAGTTGCAGACCAAAACAAGCTCCTTCAAGTTGGCTTCAAGGAAGGGCTGGCCAACTACTGCCAAAGCAGCACATTTCCCACCGGATTCAGCTGGGAATCCAAGTGCCAGGGCAGCGGTGGAGTCACCATCCCTGGAGGGCTATAAAAGGTGTTTAAATGAGGTTCTTAGGGACATGGTTTAGTGCTAGAGTTGGGTTATGGTTGGACTCGATGATCCTGAGGGTCTCTTCCAACTGAAATGATCCTATGAAGAGCCAGAGCCAGGTTATGTGTGGGTGCAGCACCAGCTGTGCCTCCCAGCTGCACGTCCAGTGGCCAACAGATATTTGTTGTACATTAACGTGGGTGGCCCTTGAGATCAAACTGGATGTGCCACAGGTCACAATCTGAGGTTGAACAGCAGCGGACAGTAAAATTTTGCTCGCCGCATTTTAAGCTTTGCAGCAAATTGGCAAGAAAGAACAAACTTTATCGAATTCTTAAATATTAATACATGGGATTATGGCTCCTGCATTGTGCAAGATGGTGATGAGAAGACCTAAGAGAAAGGGACTATAAAACAAAGGATACGCCAAGATGATTTTTTCATTACATTGCAGACAGTGCCAGACCAGGCAGGCAGGACTGTTTTGTTCCTGTTTGAAGTGCAAAACCACCTTATTGTTTAGATCTCTAATATTTTATTTGTGAATTTCCTCATTATAAAGAAGAAAATACAACTTCGCATGTTATGGAAAGGTATTCATTGTATAGCACAAACACTAGTTAATGTTTTGCAAGGTAATTGCTATGCATTGGATTGGGGCTTTTGCATCTGCTGTATAAGCATTTAATTTGCAGTGTCATTGCTCACTTGCACTGTTTGGTCCTGTGATAGGAAACAATATGTTTTAGCAACAATAGAGTAGGTTTTCTGCAAGAGTTGGTGAAGTGTCATTATTGTTTTCCTTTTCTTAATATATGAGGATTTTACAAGAGCCACCACTCAAAGAGTAGCCTGACTGTCCTGCATAATGCTCGCTAATGATCACTGTGATAGTTTTCTACTGGTAGCTTGTGGCTTTGCCCCCTCACATCTTATATCTCTTTGGGGCTACTAAGCTTCAGCTCAAGTTTAGTGTGCTGTGTATGGTAAATAAGCACTAACAGATAACATCTCGAGTTATTTCCAACTTTGAACGTTTTTCCCAGAAACACAAAGGTCAAGTGGAGTGAAATTGTTTTTAAAAACAAAGAGGCCAGCAAAGAAAAGAATTAATTACAGGTTTGAAGTAACACGATGACGTAGGAAAACAGCAAACTGGATTTGTAGCTTGAAACCTTATTTCAAATGATTTATGTTCGTCATATTTCTGCTTGTAAACAGAGATTAGAGAATAAACTTAATAAATCTCCCACTAAGGCACAGCAAAGCACATGTGCGTTGCTAATGTTTTAAAGGTTCCAGTTAAAGCTCTAGATTTCACTAACAAGCAGGCACATTTTTTGTAACGAAAGACGAGTCGAAAATACTTTCCTGTGAATTAATGAGCTAATTTTTGGATTACACTCACAGCTGTTACTACATGGGCTGGCTTCGGTCATTGTAATACGTTCTGATGGTCCCCCTAGTAACAAGCAAAGCGCTCTCGCAAACCAGGAACGGTTCAAAGCTTTTGATTTTGCGCCAGTCCTTGAAGCCGCCAGCCCCTGCTGGGCCGCTGCGTGCTCTGCATCTGCCCCGGCATCCGCGTGGCAGGGGCGCAGAGCAAGAGCAATGCGTTCAAGATGTCAGCAATCAGCTAAGAGCAGATATTAAGAGCAACGATTACAGCCCTTGCCATCCAGGTTTTGGAGATTTCTGTGTTCCTTCAGGAATGATCAAACTTAATCTCAGTAATACAGAGCACAGCCTCTCCCAAAGATCCAGGCTTGTCATATGTCACGCTGTTTTCTCAAGCCAAAAATAAATATATATATATTTTTTTCTTCTACATTTTGTCTGTTGAAGCATTTGAAATAGAACATGCACACCAAACGCTGCGGCGGTGAACCCACCTTGCCGCCTTCACTCAGGCGAGGCTTTACATTGGAATTGCCTCCAAGAAAGGCCCAAAGCACCGACCTGGTGTTACATTAACCTCACCAACGGGCAGAATTTGTCTTTCTGTTCCAAACTTTACTTCTATGAGCCCTCAGGTCCCCCTCATGCCTTGTGCGTTATACACTTTCCATTAACAGATGCCACATGTTAACAGCTTTAATAGAACTTATTAGGTTTAATGGGACGGTGGTAGGGAAGTAGCGAGCAGAATGATGGATAGTTGCAATTCATCCATTAAGAAAGCTTACTTTAAAAGTCTTTGTCGGTGTTTTACCTGTGTTTAAAGCATCACTAAAGTGATCAATTAGCCAAGAACTTTTAAACAAAATTTAAACCTCAGAGCTGACTTGCAGCCTAACAGAAAGTATGAAAGATAAATGACTTTCGTAGCACCCCAGCATTTAAACTAATGTATGTGTGGAGGGTAATTGCATCAGTTTATAGGCTTTCATTTACATAAAAAGGAAATCAGTGCTTGACATGTAACGAATTTATGTGAGAAATAACCACAATTTGCTGTACTGCACACTAATAAAATTCTGTTTGTTTAAAATGGTCTGCTCATGAGATGGTTGTTTTCACAAACTGATAATATAAGCAAAGGAAAATACTTTATGATCTGTTTTTTTCCTTGTTCACTCTGAATGCTGCGTATGCTGCAGTGATTATTATAGTAAAATAATCTGGGCTTATACATTTCATAAATAAAATAAAAATAAAGTGGCTAGTAATCTACCTTGCAACCAGCTTTCTTCACTGTGAAATTATAGAGAAAATGATTTTATTGATGTATTTGAATGTACAGCACCATACGTTCTTTTCTTAGAACCGTGCGACTGGTTATCAAATTAAACTCTTCCTTTGTATTTCGGAGTTTTTAAATGACATTTTTAAAACATTTGCCAGGGTTCTTTCTGGCGTTATTTTGAGCTATTGCTGGAGACGGGTAAATGTGCAATCATTCAGCTGCCTGTTGTCCGGTGAACTGGAAGTCATGAGCTACTCCCATTACAGGCAGTAGCCCAAGAGGCGAAGTAGAAAACGTCCTTGCTATTGCCATAGCGCCGAGCTGCAGTGCCAGCTGACAGGGTCGGTAAGGAAATTATTTCAGGGAGTGCCCACGATCCCCACTCCTTGTTCTGCTTTTTTGTTTTTTATCGAAGTTGTTGTTTGGGGCAAATGTGTGTCGGTGTTTCCATGCGCCGTGTGCTGCTTGCATTCTGCAAGAGGAAAACCAATCTTAGTGAGAGGCAATGCTAGTGCATGCTTAGGCAATACATGATTTGGCCACTTTGATGAAAAAGTACCTTTACGTAGAGCATCAAAAGCAGAAATGACCTGAGCTTGCATTTCACCCATCCAATTCTGCCTTTTCCTAAAATGTTGGGGACATCCAGAGGAGTTTTGAACTGAGTTGCATTCCACTTAGGTGGTTTCAGCACACTGACAGCAAAAGCATCGGTGCATCTAAGTTTAAGACTAATTCCTCAGATTTCTTCTTGAAAATAATTTTTATTTCTTATATATCTGAAAAGGTGCAATTTTAACTCTGGGTAAGAAGGATTCTGTTATTTACATCACAGAATATGAGTAAGGGTTTATTTATATCCAGGCAGTTCCTTAAATGGGAAACAATGCACTGGTGTTTGTTCTAATGCATTATTAATTTCAGTCTGCTGGATTTCTGTTCTTCTAGGGTATGAACCTATTGTCGAGAAACAGCAGAATTTTGTATACATTTAAATATATACAGATTCCCGAAGTTTGAAATGATATGATTTGTGCTCTTCGCAATATATTTACCCAGAAAGGTTTGGCTCAGATGGAGCATCTGGTTGTCAGCGTGTTTCTAGTTTTAAACTCAGTTTTGGTTTTGACATAAGAAGACCAAGTGACAGAAGGTCACATATTGAGCCTCTGACTCAGCTGGAATGGAGAACCGAGAGTTTTCTGTGTCCCTGCCTTTTGCTGGTCGTGCTGCAGAGCAGCTCGAGTGCCCATGGAGGAGATGGTGCTTGTGCATGGAGATCAGCAGGACAACTTATGGTGGGAACAGGTCACCAGCAACCACAAGCCCAAATTGGAGAATAGCACTCCAGGTGTCTTTTGGGGTGGAAAGGCGCAATAACTCTGTTTATAACCCAAATCCTCACCAGTCTCAGGTGGGATGTAGGCATGACATTCATTTCCCTTTGTATTATAAGAAGTGCAAAGGTTCTGGTGGCTCCTGGTGGACAGACAATAGGAAGCGAGTGATAAAGACATGCTGGTCTTTGTGACATTCCTCACAATTCCTCACATTCCATATATTGATAGTTAAGAAAAGCATTGGGAGCTTCTAGGAGTTTTTTAGAGTGAATTGCATGTATCCTTATGAGTATGGTGCAGGGAGAGGGAAGACTTGTTCACATGTCTGTTGTCTGTAACTGGATCTGAGGGGCTGCCCATGTGGTCATGATAAAATCTAAGTCCAAGTGATTGAATCAAATGTGGTAACTGCTGTTTTATTTCAGTTTTAAAGGGGAGACCAGCACACTGGGACAGCTCTTCAGCTCTGTCTGTGCAGCTTGCCTTCACATGAATGCAAATATACAGATTTAAGCAAGTTTGGGCTCTGAGCATTTATTTTTCAGCTACATTTCAGCTAGAAATATGTAAAGTAAAATCATACTACTTTTCCAAAGCAAGCCATCTATGCCATATCTGCAAACAATTAGTCAAAAATGGTACTTATTTGAACTGTAATCATCTTAATCTTCCTATGGTAGAAAATTCCTAAACCTCGAGCCAATATTGTGACAGTTTATTATTTGATAACACAGGCATTCTGTATAACAACATTGCTCTGGATGTGGAGTGTCCTTTAATCAAGTGCAGGACTGGAAACAAATCGTAGATGCGTCAGTCTTGTAAGTGGTAGGAAGTCATTAGCACTGATTTGCTCTGCAGAAAGCATGTAGTCAATGTAAAGTGTCCCTTTTTTCCCCTCTAGAAACTACCCAGAGTGCCCACACCAGCTCTCGGAGGAGCTTGTCCTTGCTCTGTTGCTTTCTCCCTACCTTTCCCTGGCTGTACAGGAGCAGATTTCCACAGTACCTGATTAAGGTAAGCTTTACATTTACTTTAAGAATTACTAGAAGCAGAGATGGTCCTTTAGCAAATACACACATGGACCCAACAGCTGTGTGTTAATTTTTGGTGCAGACCGCGGAGTAAATTTGGCATGACCCTAAAATAAAGCACCATCATTGGACCAGTTAGCTGTTTCTGTCTTCCCTAAAATTTGTTCTTACCTCTCAGCCATTGAGGAGTTTCAGGTAGATGCTGTTTCTTGACGATGATATAGATGATGCTAATTTCTCGGCTAATAGCTTTGCTCCACCTAAAAATGAAAACGTTGCAAGAGTGATGACCTGTTCCACTGCAATAAAGTGGGAAACTCACACACCTCAGAGCCTGCCCATCTGAGCCAAAAATGGCTGCAGTGTGAATGAGCTCCAGCTTTTGCAGTCACTGACAGCTTTGTAAGTTTGCTGAAATTGCTGTACCCTTGCTTTTCTTCTTTTCTTTTTTTTAAAAAAAAAACAACCCACAGTAAGTATTTCAAATTAATGCAAATTAATGTTGATGTAAATTCTACCAAGGGCATGTCAACACATGCGATGCTGTCCTCGAATGATACCTTATGGTGTGTGATATGTTTGGCATTTATTGGGAATGGCTTTCCTGAATTTGTCAACACCCCATCTCCAGGGTTCGCAGTGCGGGGTGCGGTGACCACTCTTGGGAAGGAGGGGAACCAAGGCCTGAAGGAAAGCAGCACGGCTTCCGCAGGGCTCGGCTGTGACAACGCTCCTGACAGGTTCTCAGCTTCTCATCGGGAAGGTGAGGGGCTCTGACCGGTGTTTCTCATCAGCCGCCAGAGCCAGCAGTGATGCTGAGCGTGTCCGTTCTTTTGCTGCATTCTTCCTTTTCATTTTCCAGCTCTTGTCCCTTTTGGGTGAGCACATCCAGCTGTTTTTTGCAGAGGAGCTGGCCCTTTGGTGCCCAGGAGCTGTGCTGGGTAGGACTGTGCTGAGCTGGCGTGGGTGGGAGGGTTTGGAGACCCCGGCTCATCACTGGCCAGGCCAGGGGATGGTGGCTTCTGGTTCAAGTTATGTCTGAAATGGTCTTGAGCTTTGTCAGAAGTGCTCAGGCTGTGGTTGAGTGTGCAAGCCATCCCACTGGGTTTTGGGGCACCTATTCAGGTTGTAAAATGAAACACTTACTGACTTTTTTTTGTTGTTTTCCTCAAAGTCCTTAGGGTTACCACAATTCAGCAAACAAGTGCTAAGAGAAAAGAACAACAACATTTAGTGCTAAACATGCTTTCTTGAAGCCTGGTGTCAAATCTGGCACTGCAACCAGTCCAGCGTGCTGGAAATCCATACATGTTGTATACGAACGCTGACGGTCCAAACAAGCATCATCAGCCCTAATGTTCACAGCCTTTGGGGTGCATGCAGCACTTCTGCACATCCGGAGCTTGGTTCACGTGGAGAAAGTGGGATCTGCGCCCGGTGATTCCAGGTGGCACGGTACTGTACTGGCATGGAAATTGTTAATTTGCTTGTTACAGACCTGGAAAACCCAGAGACGCATTCTCTAATAACTGGCAACTAACACACAGTATTTTATTCTCTTTCAGAAACCGATATTCTGTAACTTTCACAGCAGTGTCTGAAAAAAATTATTCTCTGCCGAGATCCCTCATAAATTGCTGTAGCACATTTATGTTTCATATCTGCATTTAATTTAGGTTTAGTAAGACATTATAGTATAACTAAGTACTAAATGATTATTAAAACCTTCATAACTTGTGCTGGAGATACCTACATCAGCTATACTACTGAGCTGGGCTGAGACCCCAAACCAGCACTTTCCCTCCCAAAAGGTGGTCCCTGTACCATGCACATAATGTCCCTTTCTGCCCCAGACCAGAAGAGTCGATGTGACAACCAACCTCCACTGCAGCAATGTGGGGTTTACCACTCAGCTGCAGAGCGCCCAGATTTTGTCCTCCGAATGTCTTCATTTTCAAGGCACATTGCAAGATTGTTTTAATTTTAAAGGAAACAGCCCTGACTGGTGCTATAACACTGATTTGATTGTAATTGATAGTCATTTAAGAAACACGTTCTGTGTTTTGTACCCCGTAAGGTCTGGAGGATGGGCAGAATGGGACAGAAATACCAGGGATCATGTGGACCTCTGGCCTGCAGCATGGTCTCTGTGGTGAGAGCTTGCCGGGAAGCTTCAGCCACCTCTCCAGGGGTTACATATGCCATTACATATATAAGATAATACTGGAAATCTGTTAAATTATGTAGGATACACCTGTAACTGTTTCAAATCAATAACCCATTCTGTTCTTTGTTTCTACTCATGCTTGGTAAGCAACTCTTGGGTTTGATTTGCTTCTGTCAGAGGGTGCTCAAGGGTCTGGAATGGCCCTCAGTACTTTAAGACAAGCAAAATTATTACAGGTATATTACATGGATGTGGCATGTCAGGCATGGAGACAGGGTCTTGTATCCCTGGGTGTCAAGAGGATGGACCAGACTCTGTTCAGTGGTGCCCAGCGGGCACAGACTGAAGCACAGGATGTTCCATGTGAACAGGAGGAGAAATTTCTTCCCTTTGAGGTGCCAGAGCCTGGCCCAGGCTGCCCAGAGCGGGTGTGGAGTCTCCTTCTCTGAGACATTCAAACCGCCTGGACCCACCTGTGTGATCTGCTCGGTGACCCTGCGTGAGCAGGGGTTGGGCTGGGGATCTACAGAGCTCCTGCAACCCAACCAGGCTGGAGTTCAGTGATCTGCTGGAAGTGCAACTTGTAGGGCACAAGGAATTCCAGAGGTTTCTGCAGCACATTGGGAGGGTTCCCTGCTGTGCATGTGGGATGGATCGATTATGGGAGATGCCAGCGAGATATGGACTGGAGGGCTCCTGCAACCCCATCCTGTGATTCTGTAAGCAGGATCAATACAGGGCAGTGCTGGACTTCCCCAGGAAGGGTGACCACCCCAGTACGTGAACATGTTTCTCCTTGATAACAAGGGGATGCATATGGCCTGGCCCTTCAGCCCTTTAATAATCTTTATAGTCTTTAACTGAAATGTTTACGACACAGCCAGGCTGAGCTGGTTCTCCCAGCTGATGGTCAGTAGGCACAACTGCCGGGTCAGCATCAAGGCTCTGGATGGAATTTGCACATTTGGTGTTAAAACTTCATTTTTTAAGGTTTTTCACTGAAATGTGAGAATATTCTACTAAGTTGGAGTAGATTTCTTCAACCCACAAGTGTTGTCTAATAGAAAAAATGAAGTGGACAGTACATTTTTGCCTATGCATTTTGCACACTGCCGCATCAGCTGCACTCCTGTTTTAACAGATCTGCAATACAATAGACAAAACATCAGAAGTATTAGTCAAAATAACAGGGGGAAAAATTAAATTTCCTTGTCAAAATATCTATTTATCCAAGCCTTACAACATCTGCTGGCAAGTGGCATGAAAAATGGAGATTATTTCTCTGGGCGCTGAAGAGGCGACAGTGGGTCAGTCCATCAGATCTGCCTGGACATGCTGAACGCTGCCCGATAACATCAGGTCACATAATCCTGCAAAATACCTGCTAACAAGTCAGCAACAGGAAGCTGTTGAAGTGTAGAAGACAGAGCCACAACGTCATCTCACACTGTTCATAAAATCGGCACCAGGTAGCATTTCCCTGGCCAAGCTGGAAGAGAAGCCTTTGTTTAACAACTGGGAAAGTGCTTAAATTACTCATAAAATATCACCCGGGTTTGACAAGCTTATCTAGAAGTACTGTTGATAACCTCAGTGAAGGTGTTTCTGCGGTGAAAAGAGAGCATTTGATACGCGGGTGGATGTACAGTGTTTGAAAGCATTAACAGCAGCTCGATGTGATTCTCCCCTGCTGTCAGCCCTGAACTCTTCACCACATCCGTGGATTTGCTGCGGTACCGAAGCCTCTGTCCTGCCCGGGGGTGCAGGTTGTGCTGTGTGAGCCAGACACATATTGACGAGGTTGTAGCTTGGCTGGGATGAACCCCAGAGCAGAGGGACGGGCTGTGCCTGCATCCACAGGCTGGGGCCACACAGGCAATGTGGTGGGGACAGGGACCTGGGAGGCACAGGGGTCACAGCTTTTGGGTACAATCAGCATCCCTGCAGGGTACTCAACCAGCCTGTCTTCGGCCTGTCTGTGTCCTCTTAAAGCTGTTCAAGTGTCTGCTACTTGTTGTGATCCAGGGAAGCTGGTAGCATCGAATGAGCACCACGTAGGTGCTGAGGACTACAAAGACACTGAGGAGTCTGGAGCATCTTTCTTATGAGGAAAGACTGGGAGCTGGGGCTGTTCAGCCTGGAGCAGAGAAGCTGAGAGGGATCTTACCAATGCTTATAAATAGTTCAAGGATGGGTGTCAAGAGGGTGGACCAGATTGTTTTCAATGATGCCCAATGCCAGGGTGAGGGGCAATGGGCACAGACTGAAACACAGGAGGGTCCATCTGAACATGAGGAGAAACTTGTTTGCTGGGAGGTGCCAGAGCCTGGCCCAGGCTGCCCAGAGCGGGTGTGGAGTCTCCTGCTCTGAGACATTCAAACCCCCTGGACCCACCTGTGTGATCTGCTCGGTGACCCTGCGTGAGCAGGGCTGGGCTGGGGATCTACGGAGCTCCTGCAACCCAACCAGCCTGGGGTTCTGTGATTGACCTCCCACCTTAGCCACGGACTCCTGCAATGAGCTTAACTGGGCATTTAGCTGTCCTGTCCTTTACTGGTATGTCCATAAAGCTGCACTTTTTTGTAATGGTTTTATGGGGATATTGTGGTGTAAAGGATCATGCTTAAAGCTAAAAATAACCGGAAGCCAAAACCCAGACAGTGCCATACTGGAGCAGGCTCAGCACATCCGTGTGCAGGAACCCACAGTGTTTGGTCCTTGCCCAACTGAATGCTTAATTTAAATGCTAAACAGACAATTAAAATAATACTGTTGGCAGATACGCAGCTACTGGTAACAAAGTGGGTACCAGAGAGCAAAATTTGGGGTGCAAGCCCAGGACAGATGGATGATGACTCTGCTGCTGACAGGCTGAAGCAGAGCAGCAGGTTTTGGTTCTCCTGCCTGCTTTATAGCTGGGTTGACACACAAAACATAAATATTGTCTCCTATAATTACAGTTCAAAGTTGCACCCACAAAGAAATTGTGTGTTTCCCTTTCAAACCAGTGGAAATACCCTGATCAGCTGTAGCTAAAGCCTGAGGTCCCTTCCCAGGGCAGTGAATGTGAATGATTCAATTGATTCATCACATTGAGCTTGGGCGAATAACTAATCTTAAAGAAATTATTTTGTTATCAAGTCTTTCTAGTCCATCAGGATTTATTCAGACATTCAACTCTCATTACTGTCTCTGGTTTCTGAAATTTCATTCTTGGATTTTCTGTCAACCGTTCTTGAACCCCTGGACAGGGAGGGAAGGCGACGAGGAGGCATTTTTTACCCTGTTGATTTTTTTATTCTCCTTTAAAGAAGGAGAGAATTACCATTGTGTAATATGCCCGAACGAGGAAGTCTGGGGGCTCAGGCCAAGCCAGTTCAGCCAGTTAACAACAGATTGCTTTCATTGCTTCAGCATGTCAGTGATTACCCTAATGCTGAGCTCTCGTGGGGGCTGGATGATGATGGTGAGTGCCTGAAAACTGGCCCCCAATTCATTATTCTCAGCAAGCGCAAAGGTCAAGCGCCCGCGCCCCGGTGATTGGGCACCTTACGCAAAGTGCACGTCCTGGGAGGAGCCCCTGACATCTTTGATTTTTCCCACACACAAACTGTTGGTACAAGATGTAATCTGGGAATGAAAGGGCCATGGACAGGATGACTGGGGACAGCTGCTCCCCAGAGGCTTCCAACAGCAGAGCCCGAGCACTAAATACCCTCTGCTTTCCATGGCCTTGGGACAGGAGAGGTGTCAGGCTACAAAAAGGCACAGATGGAAGTGAATAGGATTAAGCGGTGCTGATTAACCGTAAGTATTTTTTCAGTAAGGTAATGGCACTTAAAGAAAAAAAGGCAGAGCGGGAGGCATGGATAAAACAAGGAGGATATGGCCTCACTAACTACTTCCATCCATTGTCCGAGGATGACCAAGGCTGAGATGGGTCACCCATGTCTGGGGGCTCATCCCCACTGAATCGTCAGTTGGCTTCGAAGAAAATCAGTCTTGAAGCAAACCCCTGTACCCTGCTGCTGCTACTTTAATGGTTAACAGAAAAAGACATGGTCCTTTGTACAGATAGATCTCAAATCCACTTGAGTCAGTAACAATGCCTCCAATAGGTTTTGAATCAAGTCTACGCAGTGCAAGAGCTCCATTTTTTTTAACTAAAGTGCATGGGATATTTTTTTGTTTCTTCTGCAGGTAGAGGTGATTCCAGCAGGTGTTCATGGCTTTCCTGCTAGACCTCCTCTGGTGGTAAAGGCCACATGGGGATAAATCCTGCTGGCCTTTAAGTGGAAAGACTCTTTGTTCATCACACAAGGTTCTCCCAGTTTAATTTCTCTTATAAAATCTTAGATACAATAAACACAGCTTTTGCTCGATTCCTTTCTCATCTAAATGGATTACGTTAATTTTTTTTATAATCAGTTACTTTGATGCTATAAGAACAGCTCTTGAATCTGAGGAGGCAGAAAGGCACTTCTGAAAGAACTGTATGTAGAATCCATACTGTTGTGATCAGAGACCTATGGAAGAGATTCCTGATGTGCAGAATAACAGAGCTAGTTTCTGATGTTTTGATCAACCTGTGTCGTATAATGGACTTTGGCTCAGACGGACAGATAATTTTAATTAATCTAGAATGCATGTTTTCTACTGGCATTTCTATGTGGTTTATCTCTCCTCTCAACAGCTTCCTTTGTGTTTGTGAGGTTCTGAAACACTCTAGCTGACAGCAAAATGATGTCAAAGTGGTATTGCCTTATCTTGTTGAAATTCTACTGTTTATATCAATGCTCCCCACCCCCTTAAATAACCAGTTAGGTCAGAATCAGCCTACAAGTGTTTTAATTTTCCTCTCAGTTTTCAAAGGCAACTGTACAGGGCAGCCTTGTGCTTCTGCACCCACAGTAACTGGGAGCTCTGGGTTCACTGCAGCTGCTGGTGACCCCATACGCCACCCAGCTGCCATCCAAGCCTTCCTCACGCTTGTCCACAACCTCCAATGCTGCACAAAGAAGGCTGAGCTAATCCAAAAGAGGAGGTATTTCCAACTCCATTAACTTCACTGTAACCTGAGAAAACTCTTCTCAGATTATTTGCAGGCAAATTGCTCTCGCTGCTGGCTGGAGTGGAGCTGGCAATGCTGCCTTTCCTACTGACACCAACTGCCCGCCCATTCACAAGCAGCCCTTGCTTTGCAGCCCTTATTTTTCCTAATTGCATGATCAAAAGGAGCCAGAGTAGTGTTGCTAGTGAGATATTTAAACTTCTGCAAGAAATGGCTTGGCTTTAATGGGGGTTTTCTCCTATGAATGCAGTGTTCCTGTTTCCTGGATGGTGAAGAGCTACTTACCAATTGGATAGTTGTAGTCTGATAAAACGTAGTTTGCTTAAAAAAATAATTCCAAAACACTGCAAACACACAGGTGCTGTCATCCCAGCAGTGCCGCTGAAATACCAATGAACTGTTCTCTCGGCTGTTTTTCCAGCGCTACAAAATTGTGCTGATGGTTTTAGGGATGAAGTATCTAGTTAATGGGAACTAGGTTATGCGTACATTTATCCCACCCTCACTAGCAAATAGACATCAAGCAGAAATGACAGCCCCTCTGTGCAAGAACATGGGATGCACTGAGCTGCATCCCCAGCAACGCGCTGGGTGCTGCTGGGGCACAGTGGAGGAGCAGCATCGGCTGATCTGCTCCTTCTGCTGCGCTTTGCTGATCATGGCTTAATCTGTGCCTCGTGGTCCGAGAAGGTGAGACTTACCTATCGCTTCCCAAATATTTTCTTTTTTAATTATTAATTTTGTGTTGATAAGGAAAGTACAATTTTGCAAGCAAGTGACCAACGCGGGGTTTGGTTTGGTTTTGTGTATACAGAAGCGGATAATCAAGTAAAACTGCAGTATTTTTATTAAGTACATGTTCATGTGTATCGTACAGTTCTACTGCCTGGGACGCAGAGCTGGCCGCGCTGGCTCTCTGTGAAGGATGACAGTGGTGTGAACCTCTGGTCTCTATTTCCCAGCCTGATATCCTAGCACGGGTGATGTTTCATTATTCTCGTTTCACAGTAATATTATGGTTTTCAAAGAAAATTCTTACACAGAAAACTAGTTGCTCCATAGGGGAGGTGAATTATGGAGAAACTCCCAAGAGGAGGAGCAGAGTGCTGTTTTTGTGAACTCAATTGTTGCACTTGTGGGCATGTAATGGAGGCTGGTTTGATTCTGTATTTGTACATGAAGTTGGAAAGAACTGAGTTTTCACCCTGAAACTGTTCAACCACCGCAGGAACTTGGTTTCCCCCAGGTTGCGCTTTGTTAGGTGCTGGGGAGCAACACTCTGCTCCTGTAATGCTGAAAAACAAGCACAGAAAATCTCAGCTGGCATAATGATCATCAAAGTATCTGGCTGAGCTGCATTCCAGCTGGAGGGAGGTAAAATTGGGGAGTTTTGTTTAAAATAGACGTCACGGATGTAGCATGGAGGGAACGTGCCTGAACAGAACCCGGGAGGAAAACAACTCGCACACACGTCTTCTGGGGAGGCTGAGCGGTGGATTCAGCCTTCAAGGCAGTAACTTTGATCCCATTCCATAAATAAACGTGACAAACTCAGCGAGGCATCAAGCCCATGGACCAAAGACCATTGCAGTTACTTCTAAGATCATATAAATGTGGTGGCAGGACCTCTGTCACCAAGTACATTGCTGTCCAAAGCAGCCCAAATGGTTGGGGTATCAAAGCTGCAGGAGAAATGATCAAGCAGATTATTTTAATGTGAGCTGGATTTTGAAAAGGCAACAGTCCAGTCACTGGATCCACACAGCATCTGGGTAGGAGTCAGAGCAATTTAGAAGGCTTAATAACACGATTCTTTTTGTATCATATTACATAATGCATATTTATTTATAAGCAATTTAAGTTCATGAGGTCATGTTTAATACAAAACCTGCTACTTCAGCTCTACAAAACTACATCCTTTATTTACATGGGTATATATGGTGGACACATGGATGCCCTATTCCAGGGAAAGAAAACCTCCCACCATGTCTAATTTGTGATAAAGCGTTCAACAGTTCATTAACATGTTTGATTTTTCAGTTTAGAAATCAAAATGTCCCTAATCAGGCAGGTCAGGGACTGTTTGGGGCACAATACTGTAACGACCACCGTTATTTCCCTTGTGGATACTGTAAGATCAGTGGTCCAAGACACATGGAAAAACATCTTTTAGGAGTGGATTTCAGTGAAATATCACTTCATCTAGCTACATGAACTCTCAAATTCTGACTTCTTTTTGTTGAAAGGTATTGTAGCCAGATCAAACCATCACAGAAGTATAACTGCCAAGTTTTGAGTAAGGTGTGAGTAAGCCTTCAGAAATTTGAGGACTTTTCTATACCATCTTCAAGCTTTTTAAAGCTGAAAGATTTTTCTTTAACAAGTATTTTTATAACATATCAGCAGTTATGAAGATAACAATCAGCATGAACAACCTTTCTCATAACAATTTAATTTGGCTGATAGTTACTTTGGATAGAATTTTTAGATAAAGCTGGATTTAAAATAGTCTCCGTCACCATCTATTTTTGATAATTACGCCTACAGAAAAATTCTGTTTGAATCCCCAAATCTGCCATGGCTGTGGCTATTTGCTAAGTTTTAGACTGTTGTAGACTAGAGAGGGAAAATTGTTGCCCCCAGCATTAAGTCCTGACTTTGTTTCTGCACGCTGTGCTGTGGCTTTGCACATCCCACATACACCAGGGCGTAAAGGTATTCGGAAGTGGTACAATAGGGAGTATTTCCATATCTTGTCTCCTTGAACTATGTCCATGTTACAGGATGAGGCTGGATTTAGTTCCTTCAGGAGGTTTAACTTCTACTTCTGCATGGGAGGGAATTCTAAAAACAGCGACGATTTGTGCACTGTCAAGTATAAATAAGAAAAAGCTAATTCCTTTCTTTTCATAGAAAAATGTCTTTCTCTTGCCAGCAGTTCCTCTGCCCTGCATGGATTCACCCCAGCGACACCGAAATGCCACCGGCGGTCGGCACGAACACACAAATTGCAGGTAGGTCAGGCCACAAGCTCGGCTAAAGGGAAAAGAGAAATCTTTCCAATCCTATATAAATCACCATCTTGCAGATAGCAAACACACAGAAAAATGAGAAAGAGAAAAGAAATAAAAGATCATCTGTGAAGTCATCACGACCCACTTTTGCACAACACAGCAATGAAATGTGGGTTAACAAAGTCTCCTAAAGGTGGATACTAAACATCAGTGATCGGGAATCTGGAATTATGCCTCAAAAAGGGCTTTTACTTTGCAGGTGGGTCCCATGCATTTCTCCGCAGGTCACGGTAGAGATTACATTTCAGGTCAGCAGCCTAATGAGGAGTTGCCCTGCCAACCGAAGGAATGCCATATGGCTTTTTTTCCCCACTTAACACATTATGAAAGCTAAAAGGAACAGTGCTGGGACTGTCAGGAGTTCCTGAGGTAAACGGGACCAAACGCGTGATGCAGTTTGTGAACAAACGTTAGCAAAATTAGTTTTGTACCAAGCAATACTGTTTTTCTGCTCTTTTAACAGATTCTGACAGTTATTGTTTAGCATAGCTTGGCAACATATAAAAAGATTCGTTCTCTAAACAAGACCCCACTTAATTGTTTACTAGCATCTCCTTTTCTGTTTGATATAAGTAGAGGCAGCTTCCACACTTGTTCTGCCAAACGAAGAAGGCATTGAAAATTGAAATAAGTCCGATGGGTAGGTTGGCCTCTCTGATATTTCCAGGGAAAGCAGTCACTTGCATACGGGACATTCATTGCCCTGTAAATATATTGTGATCAAAGAGCTACAAATCTGGCGCACAGGTGCTGCACGTTGCGGGAAGAACTACCCAAAGTTTGAAAGCGGAACCTGATATGGGTGTATTTTTGAGGCTGCCTCGAGTTCAGCCGGCAAATCATTGACAAAAATGTTAGCGTCCAAAAGGCATAAAAATTTAGACATTTTTGTTATTTAAAGAAAAATTTGTCAAAGTTGTTTTGGGGCTCGTTCTGTGAGTCTGTCTGTCTGTCTCCCTCACTTTCCCTTTTCGAGCGGGGGGTTGAGAGGCTGGTGAAGGGATAGACTCCAGATGTCAGGGGCAAAAAAAATACAGCCCAGAAGTGATCCCAGCAGAGAATGTTCTGAATCAATGGGCTCCACAGTCTGAGCTCCGCTTCACAAAGGCATTATCTGTGCCAGGAGCGCTGCTGCCTCCTGACTGTATTTGTGCTGCGGCTCATTCCCGCTCCGAGTTGGGAGGAAGTGCCCTGGGTCGCCGTGTGTTCAGAGAGGTAACCCCAGGGTCAGCTTTAATTGCTCTAAAAGGTGGCACATGGCAATGAATGAGCTCTAATGATTTAGATAGTATCTATTTCACATCAAGAAGTTTCCACTCCGAACAGACCTAATCGAAGTAATCTGAAAATTAGGGAAAATAAAAACCATGCCCACAATGACCTAAATACCTATTTCCTTGAATTTTATGCCCTAAATAACCTCATTCCTGGGAAGTTTAATTTTTCCCTTCTGCTAAATATACAATTGCCTGGGAGAAATGAATGGTCATAATCAAGCTTTTTAAAGCTGCAACTGTTAAAATATTATTGTTCTACTAAAATTTTGGGGGAAAAGAAAACAGGATTGTGGGGGGGAGTGAATATCCCCAGGCTGTCAGAGCGAATGTCCAAGGGAACTCTACTTATGCAGTACTATATTTTTATGTATATATATATGTTTATATATTTTATATTATTTACATATTTATATACTAATGTATATATTTTTATATATGTATATGAGTACATATATACACACACAGTGTGTGTGTATATGTTTATGCAGTGTGCGTGTGTGCGTGTATACATATGTTCAGGTATGAGATGTTTAGTATCCTTGGTTTCACCTCCTGCTTTCACCAATAAATAGTGATTTACCTTTTCAAAGAAAAGTGTGATTCTTCCTCAGCCTCACTTTAGCAGGAAGAGCCAGAAAGCAAAGGAGAAGGCAAGGGGATGCGGGAGTGCTGGGCTGCAGCATGACCAGAGCTGGCACAGTGTCACAGGACAAGAGAAAAAGGTCTCAAGTTGCACCAGGGGAGGTTGAGGTTAGATCTGGGGAACAATTTCTTCCCCAAAGGGCTGTGGGGCATTGGAACAGGCTGCCCAGGGCAGTGCTGGAGTCACCAGCCCTGGAGGGGTTGAACAGAAGGAGATGAGGTTCTCAGGACATGGAGCAGTGCCAGAGAAAGGTTATGATTGGACTCGATGATCCTGAGGGTCTCTTCCAACCCAAATGATTCTATGATTCCATGGATGTCCCTGTCAGGAGTGATGTGCTCATGTCCACCTGAGCCACCACCATCTCATCACACATGTCCTGTTCCATGCTTGTGCTCTAAGCTCCCTCCCCAGCCTCTGCACCCTTGTGTCTTCAGGCAAAACATGGATTGCATGAGCTGTGCAGCCAGAAGATTATGGGGTGTCCACAGCCAGATGTTTGCTGAAGAGCTGCTGAAGGCTTCACAGGTGAGTTCAGGTGAACTCCTGCTCTCTACATTTGGTCAGATATTTCCAGGTAAACCTGTGAGGCACCGATGTTCAACCGAGCCATGTTGTCTGATACTTTGGACTTTCTGTGCTCTGGGTAATTTGTGCCAGGAAATCATAGAATCATAGAATGGTTTGGGTTGGAAGGGACCTTCAAAGCTCATCCAGTCCCACCCCTGCTGCGAGAAGGGACATCTTCACTATTTTAACCATGAATGTGGTTGTAAGCATAAAGATATAATCATATAATCATAACCATTAATGGCTTGAGGACTACAAATAGTACTTCAGGATTTTTCTAAGATGATTTCATGGCTATTTATCTACAAATTAATTTGATTTAGGCTTTATACACTTTGTCCAGAAGTTCTAGCTGTGGGGAGGAAGGTGGTAATGGTTTATGTGCTAAACTAAAAAGACCTTGTGAGAACTGAAGATCAAGGAAAGGAAAATGCATATAGCATTTTGGCTGGCTTCTGGGGGGAAGCAATGGAGAAGCACACAGTGATCCAACATGTGCACAGAAATGTGCCAAGTGCACAATGGGAAATCAAGGGAATCCACTTATTTCTGTGGTAATTAAGAATTTTCTTGCAATTGTTTGCCACGTTGAATTTAGAGTAGTTGCTGTTTCCTCTCACCTGTGTAACGTCTTGGTGCTGTTGCTTATTTCTTTATGGCATTCCTGACCTAAAGCGCCATCCTCCAGCTGGTTCTGGGTGATGCTGGTGCAGCCGGGAGTGGGTCAGGATGTGGCATGGCACAGACCTGGGGTGGCAGCAGCCACCGAGGTCCAAGCCCTTATGGCTGCCCACTGAAAATGTAAGGATAATGAACAGAGCCCCAGTGGGTGTAAGATATTTACAAAAAGAAAGATAACTTTAGGGGACGGAGAGGCAAATGCCCTTGTCTGTCTGGATTGCACTCCCCTGTCTGTCCCCAGCGCTCCCTGGGGATGGAGGATGCTGCTGATGCGCACGGCCCGAACCTGTGACACAAGGGGCGAAAAATGGGGCCATCCAGCCACCCTTCTGTGTTAAAACGTCCCTTCGTTTCTTCCTCTGTTACCATCTAGGCATCTTGTTGCAAAACACGGACATTTTAAACTATAATTTGCATCTGCTGAGCTATCGATCCTGATTGTGCCTGAGATTTGGGAGTTTCCCAAACACAATAAGTGTGTTTACATGCAGTAGTCGGAGAGGAAATTACATGTGAAAGCACTTAATAAGGAGATGGTATTTTGTTGCAATTATACATAAGCCTTGTGTTTACATGGGGTTTTTAAGGAGAATTCAAAGCATATCTCCTTTTTGTGATGCATCAACAAGCATATCAAATGATTGTTCAAAAAGCTTGTGCTTTTTGCAAAAATAGAAACCAAATGGCTGAGTAATTTTCCAACAGAAAAAAAAAAATCCTGCTATAGCAATTCCATGGTCTATTTAAAACTCCTTTATAAAACCTTTTAAATAATAAAACTCTACACTCCCAATTAAAAAAAACCTACTGGGTCTTTGGTTTCATGTTTCTAAACATGATCCGTTGTAGGGCCATTATATGAACTGCATCTTGTTCCCTCTCCAAAGATTGCATGTTCCACTCTTTCTCTTCTTGCAGTTGCTCCTCTGGCCTGACCGTCTCCCTGATGCGGTGACGGTCCCATGGGACACCCTGCGCCCCATATCCTTGGCACCTCTTCGGAAGTGGCTGAGGGGCTTTGAAGCAATTCTATTTCATGGCACTTGTGTTGTGCGGTGTTGGGGACAGGCTGACTGTCACCAGCTGAGTCTCCAGCTCTTGTCTGAGCTGGAGAAGAGGGGAGCGGAGGGGAGGGGAGGGGAGGGGAGGGGAGGGGAGAGGAGAGGAGAGGAGAGGAGAGGAGAGGAGAGGAGAGGAGAGGAGAGGAGAGGAGAGAGAGGAGAGGAGAGGAGAGGAGAGGAGAGGAGAGGAGAGGAGAGGAGAGGAGAGGAGAGGAGAGGAGAGGAGAGGAGAGGAGAGGAGAGGAGAGGAGAGGAGAGGAGAGGAGAGGAGAGGAGAGGAGAGGAGAGGAGAGGAGAGGAGAGGAGAGGAGAGGAGAGGAGAGGAGAGGAGAGGAGAGGAGAGGAGAGGAGAGGAGATTGTAAACCTTCAGCTAAGGATGAAAGGTTTCTTTTGGAAGGGGTGGCTGCAAAACAGAGGAGTTTTTTGGGTTTCTTGGCTTTCTGTTTCCTCTATGGGGAAATACAAGCTCCTGTGGCCGCAGGTTTCCACAGTGTTGCTGCATCTTCCCCTGACCCTGTTCCTGGCTGTGTCCCTGTCCCCTGGAGCTCAAGCTGCTCTGCACAGCCCCAGCCAGGAGCTCCAAGTGCAGGGAGCACGTGGCTGTCTATGAGCGATGTAAGGAATTCATACCTTTTAATTAAGATCTCCTCTGTCATAGTAACCACTCTTCTGGTGGCCATTACAAGTTCTCTTCCATCACACTTGAACCTTGGCTACTCACGGGCTACCTCCAAAGGCCACATCCAGCCTCTGGGTTCATGTTACAGAGGCCCCTTAGAAACAATTCTCTTTTTCCCTAACAGAAAGGTCTGGTAATTCAGCCTCAAAACAAACAAGTTAAACACATTACAAACTAAACCCATTATCTTCGTACTTCCATCACAGCAGCAGGCCGACGAACACTGTGTGTAAACAGGCAGATTGGCCGATTCTCCCGTTCTGTAAACAGGATCCACAGCACTGTGCAGCGCGTGGCACCTCTGCTGCCGCATCCATCCCCTGCAGCAGCCCGGGACGTGGGCTGGGGGTGGCAGCACAGGGTCCCCGAGCGCAAACAGGCAGGATTAGATGCAGTTTAATCATTTGCATGGGGTTAAGTCGATTGCCAGGTTTGTAGCCATGCATGCCCGAGCTGAGGTTTGGGAACAGCTGCCTGTGTAGGTCCATATTTATTACAAACAAAACCAGTTTTTGTCTTCAGCATGAAGATACAAATCAGTTTATATCTTCACCAGCTCTTGCACTGACAGCTGCTTCAAGCAAATGGGGAGGTCTCACTCTTACAAGTCTCATGGTTTTCCCTTGTGATGGTGTCTCATAGTGACTTGACACTGATTTCTGCTTGAACAGTGAAGATCCACAATACTTAATTGTCAGACTCCAGACTTCCAGCCCACCTCTCTGACTCCACCTCTGTGCTTAGAGGTATCAGCGCTGCATGCAAACCAAGCAAGGTACCATTCCATATACCCAGTGATGGCTGTAGTAAATCAGAGGAAACCTTTGTGATTTAAATCTTCTGGCATGAGTTTCTATGTTTAATACTGTTTAATGAAAACTGCTTTTCTCATGTGCCTGTGTACACACACATTTTTAGCCATATTTTTCCAATTACTTTCGTACGGCCGATCACATTCAAATGGGCCTGAGTCTGGACTGATGGCAGCTAAGAGCACACAGACGTTTTGCACGCACTTGCGATATGCTAAAGTCTCTTCGTTAATAACAAAGTCACGTTGTTGATAATTTTCTTTTGCAAGGGAAGATTTAGAGGCCTGGCTGTTTAGATAAAGAGGAACTCCCATGTAGTCCCAGACTCAAAACCATAATATTTCTTTTGCTGTGTATCAAGTGATTTCTCCTGGATGGCACAGCAATCTGCTTCAAAAATAATGTATGCTAATACCTCTACCCCTGCTTGACTGGGGCACAGCTGACAGAGCAAGACAAGACCTGGAGTGCACTTTCCAGAGGAGAAAGAGTAGACACAGTTCCATCTACTACCTCATGTGAAACCTGTGGCAAAGTGCAAGTCACTTGGATAGTTTCAGAGTGGGATTGAGGGATTGCTCTTGTTTCTGGAACCACTTTAGCAACCCCAAGGACCTGATGGTGGTGTCTACCCATAACTAAGCATCTGCAGAAGATGGCAAAGTGGGAACTCAGGGTGGCTGGTGGAAGAAGCAGTTGTCTGTGAGTTTTCCTTTTCCAGATCCATTATTTTTCCTTTCTTTCCTTCCCTCTTTCCTTTTTCCACATCAGACCCCAAGTAGCAGACTGTGTCTCCAGCTCAGTATAAGTTACTGAATGCGTATTTGATTCCCCCTTTTTAGCTGTCTCTAGACCCTCTTTCATCCACTCGGTGTAGAAGTACAGCGTATAAGAGACATGCTGGGATGAGGCTGACAGGCCATCTGAGTGCCGAGCGCTTGCTTTCCTTTGAACCTGAGATGAACAGAATGTCTTCAAAATAGCTGGGCATCTCAAAGGCAGAAATGTTTTTCTGATTAGTTTCAAGTTTATAACTTTCAAATTCAATCAGAGAAAGCATTGCATTTTTGCTTCTTTAAAACCAGACTTTTCTGATCATCATCTTCCTTCAGTCACCGTCATTTCCAAGCTGCCAGGACCACGCTGGCAAGTGATGCCGTGGTGGAAAAAGGGGCTTAAAAAATATTTGGTAGCGTGGTCTCAAGAAGAACCTCACGTCAATAGCTTCCACTTTTAATTTATGTTACTTCGAAGGGTCCTTTCCCTGGCAATCCTCAGAAGTGTCCCCTTGCGCCGGGACAGATACTACCCGGTGCTGCAGAGTGGAAAGGGACTGCCTGAAGTGTGTGAAATCACGCAGCCCGTGGAGCACCCACGGCCCAGCCAGCAGTACCCAGCATCACAAACCCATCTGTCCCAACCTCCAACCCTTCACATCCCCGCCAGCTCCCCAAAACGGGGACACCACGTGCCAAGCTCGGGTTTATACCCTAGTTTTCCAGGCTGTTAGAGCTCCAGAAGCATCCCTGGAGACATCCCAGGGCAGGCTGGACGGGGCTCTGAACAACCTGAGCTGGTGAAGATGTCCCTGTCATGGCAGGGGGGGCATTGGGGGAGCTGGGAAGGTCCCTTCAACCCAGACCATCTGTGATTCTACGATTCTGATGGTCAAAGCAAGCCATGTTTGTCTGCAAGGAAATGAGATGTTTATGTTTATTCCAATTGATACTGATGGATTGCACTTTTGTTCCATTTAACAGCTGTTTAGACCATTTTATACCACAAAAGGAGATTAAGATCCAAAGTACTGTAGGGTTGTGTTATGAATAACAGCCATTTAATAGCAATAACAATGAATAAGAATTTAAAGTACAGCTTTTAGCTATTGTTATGTTTAAGGTCAGTTTGTTTTTTGTATAAACAAATACACACATATATTTTATATGTATGTATAAAAGAACTATAGGGCAAAGTGAGGTCTTTCTGGATAAAGCTCCTCAACTATTCTAGATGTCTCATTCTAGTCACTCATTATGGAAAATAACATTTAAGATCAGTGTGATGTGTCTTGTGAGCCTGCAGGTAGATCTGAGCGCAGGACTCCCACCGTGGAGCTGCACAGAAAAGCAGCAGCCAAATCCCACACGGGTCCATCAGCCCCAAGCGCTTTGTCTCATAGGAAAACTAAGCACATTTTTTCCAAGAGAAATGCCTTTTAAATACTGCGTCCTGCCAGTCTGCCTTTGGTACACAGAATCAGCTGCTTGTTCATGGGATGCTGGCTGTAACAATGCTCTAAGAAACAGCAAACCTTTAACTAGCAGCAGCAATGACACTTCTCTCCATCGCTTCCTATCGCACCCCTTGCTCAGATCTGGAGCTTAAGCCAAGCTCTGCCTTGGGAAAGGGATCTGGGCCAAGGCTTATCTCACCCGGCACGATGTTTAAATAGGGAAAGATGCCGGTATTAGAGGACTGCAGGCACAGAATGCTCTGTTTATTTATGCCTGTGTGAATCTATCCTGTGCACCCGTAGCAGGATTAATGTGCCTTCCCGGGACAGTTCCGTGCGGATGAAGTGCCTCGCCTGGCCAGGCAGTGGCTGACCATGTAGGGACAGGGTGGAGACAGTTTTCAGAAAGAAAATCTGCCTTGACTTCTGTGTATAAATAAATTGCTGCTGGCCAGAAATAACTATAATAAAGTCTAGTGGTTCCTTGTCACAACTGGCTAGCGCAATGAAAAAGATAATAGTTGAAAATACAGCTTTAAATGTGAGGCATCCATTTATTGTCTATAAATACTCTGAAATTAGACCATATATAAAACACCAAAGCATATAACTATTACATTTTAAATGGCTGTTAAATCCAAAGGAAAAAATCCTGGGTTCTTACCCTGTCTGACAGGTGGCTTACTTCTGATCCCACCTCTTAATCTTCAAAGTCATGTTTTCTTTCAAACTCAGTTATTCTGTTTTAAAAGGCAATCGGGTTATGTAGGACAATGTATTATGAAGCATAGACTGCGCTGCCGGCAAAGAAAGTATTTTTTTAAAAAGAAGTTCAGGATCCGTTTGGTGACCTGGCGACACCACCAGACATACCCATTTCAGAGGTCTGTGAGGTTGTGGTGGGACAGTTCTTATGTATTTGCAGTATTTAACGTGGATGGAGTTTCCGCAAGTAATGAGCTACCAGAGGTTCTGTTGGTAACATCCCAAACATACCTTGTTCCTCTTTCTCCGCAGGGGTGTTCCCGGTGGCATCACACACTGCAGGGACATCAGGGACACCAGCGAAGGTGACGGCGTGGGCTGGGCTGCAGCACACCAATGGATTGACGTGGTGGTTGGGTGGGAATCAGCATCGTGCTGATCATACAGGGTGAGGTGCTGGGGCTGAGGCTGAAGCTCTGCTCCTTACACATCTTTACCTGCACATTTAGTCTTCTATTAATATTTATCACGCTCCTCCTTGTATGTGTGGGGCAGCTCAACCATCCGAAAGGGCTCTATTGCCTGAGGTTTACAGGCCATTCTTGTGTGCCGGTGGGTGCACGATGTTTGTGGCGATGTAGGAGTACATGGCCTCCACTTAACAGAGTGGAGGCCACCACCATCTCATTACTTCAATGAGATAGCTTCTGTGGGTTTCTTCCTCCTTGGTGTGCAGTTATACTGAACATTGAAGATGTCTCTGCTCATTGTAGAGGGGGTTGGACTAGATGACCATCGAACGTCCCTTCCAGCCCAAACTATTGTATGATTCTGTGATCCTCCCTGCTCCTTCTTCCCTCTATTGCCAGAAAACACTGCTGCAAAGAGCACAAGCTATAGATGTACAACCAATGTACGTACCTTTTCGGGGAGGTACATCTGCAGGGATGTTGGTGGTGGCTGTGATGTTGGTGGCAGCTGTGACATCGGTGACAGTCCACCTCCAGCAGCAGCCCTGATGGCAGCAGTTGCAGTGCCACACTCTGCCCATACCAGGACAAAAATCCCTGCCAAAAACAACCAGAAATCCACAGTCAGTCCTCCAGAACCCAAGGATATCCCTGTGCAGACACACAAAGAGGCACGCTAACTGTTCTCCAGCCTTTTAGTCTAGTGCAAGGTAAGCATGAATTAAAAAAACACTTCCTGCCCAAGTTCTACATATTTATTTCTCCCCCTGCTCCTCATTTAGCAAACCAAGATGGTTAAAACTCAGGGAAGTACTTCATGAGGCTCCTGTTGGGTGATGATTGAATTGGTGTTGCTTTTGAATAAAAACGACAGATGAGGGAGGTCAGAAATGGTCCAGGAAGGGTACAGCTGTTTTGCAGTCTAGTTTGAGTTACCGGTTACCCAGCCTTGCCAAAGCAGAGGGGATGGAGGAGAGTAACTGTGGTGTTCATCAACAGTCAGCTGGTTATTTGTGTTCCTTAATGAATTGCTGAGAGACCGGTGGAAGGTTTTGCAGTGAGTGCTGTACAGAACCACAGCATCAACACCACTGCACAAACAGGGAGTTTCTTTTGACCGTAAAAGCAAAATCTGTAGAGACTAAAGAGTCTGCTCTTTTTAGCTCTGAGCACCAAAATAATGAGGACTTCTGATTTACTTGCTCATTTGCTTTTGTTACAGGTGACTTGATATTCTGCATAGCAAGGAACGTGCTCAGAGGAACAAGGTGTATTTGCAGGTACACAGAATTATTAGGATAAATGTCATCCTTCCTGCTGTCTCTCTGGTCTCCTTGGGGCTCGTAGCTCAATAGCTCTGACCTGCCAGGAGAACCAGTGAAGGCCCCCGACTCTTTGTCAGACCTCACAGTGTTCCAACACCCTCCATTCCCAGGAATTTCACCATATGTGACAGGATAATTTACCTCTGACAACCTGCAAACCTGCCCTTCCTCACACACCCAGTCTCAGCCCATAACCAATCCAGTCTCTCACCTTATGGTCCCATTCTGCAAACAACTCTGTGAATGTCCTTTTTTTGGCTTTTCCCAGGGAATCTGCCTTATTTTTTTTTTCTTCTTTTTCTTTCTTCCAAGCTTCCTCCTGTACATACAGTAACATTCCTGTGACAGTCACAGGGGTGGTCATATCCTTCTGAAAGGTCTGTTTGGGTGTTCTCAACATACTGGGCTCTTCATAATAGAAAGTGTGGGAAAGATTTTTGCCAAATTTTTGTGAATTACGTATTAAAATGAGCAGCACACCATCTACTACATGTGAGCTTTTTAGGCACTTGCTTTGTATCTCTCTCCTCTCCTTACACATGGTGGAAGGTTAGTCCCCTGGGGTGATGGATGGCACTGGGCCCTTTCAATGCATGTGGGTGTTCTTCAGAGCATTGTGGGAATGCCTGTCACTGAGAAGAACTCTTCTATCACAAGGGTGAATTAAATCAACGTGAGTCGCTATCAGTGCCATTAGCCCTCTGGTACCAGCTGGAGAACTCCTGAGGTTCTCCCTGTTGTGTGGGGAGATGCGTGGTGAACGGAGCTGACCTCTGGAGAGCAGGAACCCCATGGCCGGCGTCTTCCCTGACCCAAAGCCCACGGAGGTTGGTGGAAATCTTCAGCAATGTTGTGTCAATAGTTCACAACTCTGAGATTTTAGAGTACATTGGGGAGTGAATGTGAAGGGTGACTTGGACAGTGGAGCGTCTCCTGTCATTTCAATGGGTTTAGACAGCTGGTGAGCGGGCAGCCCACACCACCACAGACACACGAGCAATCCTCAGACATGTTTGCCACAACAGCATCTCCAGGAGACATATTTTATCACTTGTGTTCATATCACATCCTATGAAAAGTCAGTTTAGGGCTCTGACTATCCTCAGGTACAGTAATAGAACTTCCTTTTCATCTAAAGAGCTATGAGAATGGTCACTTTTATCAAGAGGAGAGCACTGGAACGTGACAGCTCTAGAATGTGAAGGGTGCTTGGGTGGCACCAAGAGAACACTTTCATGGCTTTTTCTCACTGGAGTACACTTGGAAAGTGCACAGAAACTGGGCTGGTAACAGCACATGCTACATGAGATCCCACTGCCTGTGGGGCTTTGCTACCTAAACAGTTCAGATCTGTAGGGATCCAGCCAACCGCATGGGTTATCTCACCTGAAAAAGACTCAGCAGGGCTCTGGAAGGAACAAAAGTATGCAGGGCTATTTGGGAGCTCAATGGAAACACAACTGCAATGGCGGGAGTGAGCCACGGTGTTTTGAGAAGGAGCTGACGTGAGGACTGAGTCATTTTCACAAGATAAACCATCATGTAAACAGACTCCATATGCTACTGTACGCTGAAAACATACTGAAAATATTTTTTTTTAATGAATTACTTTGCCTGGATGTATTTAATTTCCTGTTCAATTTTAAGCATTGGACAAACAAACTCTAGTTTTGCTTTGTTTTGTTTTGGTTTTTTAATAGCCAATGTTCCTTTCTGTTTCTCAGATCCTACTTGTGACATTGTGCAGAAAAAAAATAACCAGAATATTCTTGGAGATTTACGGGGTTTTTGCCCCATTGCACGTAGGTCAGAAGCATGTGAAAAGCTGTGATTCTGAAGGTCACACATATAAAGCAGAGTTGCTTTCTCTTTGGACACTTGTGGCTAGTGATGGCTTTGGCCAATGCTGGATGCTGGCGGCCTAAGCAACAACCAGAGCCTTCCTGAAACAGCCCTGGATCAAGCAGGAGATTAAGAAAAGCATTAATGAGCAATGTGGATTAAATTTGTCTGGATGTTATGGGGGCAAAAAGTCAATTTTCAGTGGTTTTCTAAGGGCTCTGTGATAGACAAGCTCCAATGAAAGTGTCTGGCAATGAAACGGTGTCTTGGAGAAACTGAGGTGTGTAGCTAGAGAAAAAGAAAAGTTTCCTTTGTCTCAAGAGCAGAAAACTCACCGAATGTGATGAAGGTTTAATCCCTGCAGATGGTCTGAGGCCACAGCATCTTTATTCTCTTCTCACTAGCATCTGTCAAAAGGTTGTCATCGCTGCTTATGCCAAATGCCGGACAGGGAACAATTTGTGTAAAACCTGCTCAAGATAACAAGCTCGTTAATAGCTTATATTCTGTGTTAGCGGGCAAGGTACACTTAGCTGTGACAGTTTTCTTTCAGTGGGCTGGGGAGCTGTTATCAGCTGTGACAGGGCAGAACCGGCGGAATGCGGGGAACAAAAGGCCCAGACAAAGGGAGCACTTTGGGTCTGGAGCGTGTCTGGCTTCCTCCGGCTTCCTCCAGGCCACACAGTGACAGGCGTAGGGTCGGATTCCTTACCCTAATTAATATTTCATTCTCAGAGCGAGTTTCAAGTTATCCCTTGAGAGAAGTTAAAGGTTTGTACATTTTGAGGCAAAGTAACAAGGCTGGTGAGCTTGAATTAAGAAAATATGTTGAAAGGAGCTGTTACCATCTCTAACCTTGGGCAAGGGACATGCAGACCATAGGGCATTAGTGGACGTTTTCATTGTATAACTTGTTCTGTGTCCTACTTTATGGTCTACTCCAATAAATTTCTACATAAATGCTGCTAGGAAACGTTCACCCCTTCTTCCCTTCCTACCTCCTCTGAACTGGTGCATCTGATATTCCATATTCTGCAGAGGTGTTTGTTTTCCAAACCAACCCACCAAATGTATTTTATGACAGCAATAAAATAAAGTGGCTATGTGGCTGGAACTGCTGAGTTCAGCTAAGAAAGTGAAAAAATTGGCCAGTGCAGGAGAGTTTCTGCTGCCAGCAAGTGCAAGGAGATAGATAAAGCAGGCTGGTGGCCATCCAGCCTTCATGGCCAAGACCTGCATGAGACAGGGGTGTAGGACTGTACAGATCTGGCACATCGGGCACTGCAGTAACAGAATCAGGCCAGTCATTACCAGCACGATCTTAACCACCTAGGTAGCTAAAGGATGAAGCTGTGTCACTCATCATGGGCCTCAGCTTTAGGGTTCTCTGTCCAGGGGACTGGGAGACAGAAAGGCCAATACTGGCAAAACAGGCAGAAGTGATCCCTCTGAACTACCGCAGCAAGACACTGGCCAGCCTGGGAACAGTGTGGTAGCCAGGCAGGGCAGCAGCGCCCTCCCACCCCCTGCCCCACGCTGGGCACCGGAGCCTGATCCTGGCCAAGGGGACGGACCTGCGCTGACCATGGAGGGAGGTTACTCCTGGGAAATGGGTGAGAGACGGTGTCCCTGCAAGCTGAGGTTGGTTGGAGCCGTCTGATGGCTACGGCACTGTCTCAAGGCAGAGCTGCTCTATCCAGCGTTTTCTCATTCTCTTCGCCACAGGTTGTTGTCAAGCAGCAGCCTCTTAATCCAGCTGTAATTCCTCAGGATAGAGCTTGCTCGAGAGAGAAAAGTCATTACTGATCTCAGGCTGGTAAACTGGAGGTGCAGTAAGAAAAGTGATGCCACTATGTGTTGAATGGTTTACCTGTGAGTTTATCAACTTGAAGAAAGTCCTCCCTGGTTGTGCACAGAGAGAGGCACTTAATACATCTAATAGCACCCACGACATTCCTATAGCACCTCTTTCACTGCTGTGTTAAGGACCGCTCCAGCATTCTGCTCATGCATCACTGGATGACATTATCCCTGCATATTACGGCCACCGGCACACCTAGGTTAAAAAAATGCTGTGGTATTCCGGGGGAAAACAGTTAAATTATTACTGTCCATTCACCAAAGTCTGGACCCTGTGTGAGGAGCCGTGCTCGCATTATTTGCCCAGTCTCCTGCTCTGGTGCACCTCACCGGCATGGAGGGTCCCACCTTCACGTGCTGCGCAGCCTGCACGTTCTGTGTGGAGGAAGAGGTTCCTGAGAAAAGGCCAATTGTTCCACACCACAAACGTGAGGAAAATAAATCCTCTCTGAGACAGATGTTCCCCGTACTGCAAAACGGACCGAGAATTAAGACGTGTGGGAGGGACTACACAATGGCCTTGTGCTAAAAGTCCTCCTGTTATGTCAAAGAAACCAACACAGAGACTTTGTAGCATCACCATGAAGGGGCCCTGCACGCTTGCGTGGTCCTCACAGAGCTGCGCAGCCCGAGTGCCGAGTCTTGGTGACGTGACGGCAGGTTTTGTGTGACCACGAAGCAACGTCTGCGGAAGAGCTGCGGTCACAGCAGGGGTCTGGCCCATGGTGGCTGCTGGTCCGTCCCACTGAACGGTGAGAAATGAGTGATGAGCACAGGACTGGGGTGAGGAGCTGAGCCAAAGATGCCCCGGTGACCTCCGGAAGAAAGGGGGCATCATGTTCTCCTTGGGCTGCCAAAAAAAGCTTTTTAAGCAGCGAATGACAGAGTAGCGTAAACACGAAGCCTTTTAAGATGCGTCTCCTTGTCACTTAGGTGACTGCTAATTATTAATTTGCTGGAGTTGAAGGTGAGAGGAAGACTCGTGGTCTGCGAATGCCTACAGCGTGTGCAGGGGGAGCCGGGAGCGAGCCCAGCCCCGGCTGGCAGCTCGGGCCCCTTGTGTCTTCTCCGAGAAGTGCCCCATGGAGCTGAATGTTTAGTAAATACAGTTAGCTGGGGGAAAGAAGTATGTACAGTTTGACAGAAGAGCGCCCTAAAAGCGGGCCTCAAAGTGCATCTTCCCAGCAGACTGGAAACAGAAGGAAATCTAATTAATTATAATTATTACACTTTTAAGAGAAGAAGAGAAGCAGACTTTCTCTCGTATACAGAGAACAACTTCAAAACTGTTTACACAAATGCTGTGAATTCTGCGGGGTGGGTGCTCCAAATCCATGTCAGATGTTAATGGAAGGAACAGCGGCGCAGGATGGCACCGAGCCACTGTTTTAAGTAACAAACACGCTCTCTGCAGTGCAGGGTCTGCCCTGAGCGGAGATGAAAGATGAACGTGCGGTCTGCAAGACTAACGTGAAGCTGTGCCAAATGTCCGTTTCTGAGTGATTCTTGTCAGTTTAAAGACAGAAACAGTAGAAGTCCACATGTTAGTAATCGTTTACCAGGAGCAGCCAACAGCCTTTCTGCACACATGGACAGAAAATACCTCTCTGGCAACGGCATTCGTTGTACGTTGAGCAGTAGATTCATGAATTTCCAGCTGCCAGTCACTGTAAAAATAAAATGTAAGGTGCAGTTCTTGTCCCTCCTGCAGGTGGCTCCACATAGGCAAAAAGAGGAATTAAGAAGTATTTCACCTATGTCTGCATATTGCCCAACACAGCACCCATTGAGCTTAGTGAGACCACCTGAAGGTGTTTGATGTCCTCAGTCAACCTGACAGCAGTAAATGTGGAACATTCTGTGGCCTCTTCATATGCCCATGGGGCACATCAGGCGGTCCCTTGCTGTCTGTGGAGCCGGGCAGGTGGGAGGCAAGACATGGACCTGCTGGAGAGGGGCCAGAGGAGCCACAGGAATGACCCGAGGCTGGAGCAGCTCTGCTGGGGGACAGGCTGAGAGAGCTGGGGGGTTCAGCTGGAGAAGAGGAGCTCCAGGGAGACCTTATTGTGGCCTTTCTGGAATTAAAAGGGGCCAACAAGAAAGATGAGGACAGACTTTTGAGCAGGGCCTGTTGCGATAGGACAAGGGGTGATTGTTTTAAACTAAAAAAAAGGGGAGATTCAGGATGGGCATGAGGAAGGAATTGTTGGCCCTGAGGGTGGTGAGAGCCTGGCCCAGGTTGGCCAGAGAGGTGGTGGATGAACCATCCCTGGAGACATCCCAGGCCAGGCTGGACGGGGCTCTGAGCAACCTGAGCTGGTGAAGGTGTCCCTGCTCATGGCAGGGGGGGCACTGGGGGAGCTGGGAAGGTTCAAAACGCAAACCACTCTGTAGTTCTGTGCTAAGGCAGCAGGATCTCTGCACAGCTGACCTTGGAGCAGAGGTTTGGGGCAGCATTTGCCAAGCACAGCAGGAAGGCAGAGGAGCTGGGACAGTCCAGAGGCTGCCAGAGGTATCACACTCCAACTGCAATTGTACATGCTGTATTTTCAATGCGAGATATTGTAAAGAAAAGAAAAAAAAGTAGCTTTTCTATCTTGTTGGCACCCAAACAGCTTCCACTCATGATTGCTGGAGAGCCCTGCCCAGGAGCTGGAGCGAGGCCGGAGCGGTGCCAGGCGCCCTTGGTCCCTGCTGACAGCAGGAGGCGGCTGTGCTGATGGGAAGCACCGAGCCAGCCAGGGGCTCAGCTGGGCTGGCCCCCTGCTCTCGTTTTTCACATTACATTTGTGTAGGATAAGAACTTGTCAAATGCAGAGCCCTCTGGAGCTTGTCCAAGAAGGGTTGGAGGACTTGCCTGGAAATGGAGTTAACTGCCCAGGGCCAGCAGCCCATCTGTAGTGACAAGGACACTATTACACTTCTACCAGCCATGTGTAGTGAGTACCAGGATTGAGCTACACACATTGTCCATTGGTGCACAAGCTTAAGGCTGAAAGACACGGGCTGTTTTGGGGGCCTGAGGAAGGGCAAAATCAGTGCAGGCAAAGGAAGCAATAACAATTCAGGAAACAGGCAAGAGATTTGAAATGACTGGACAGAATCACGGACTGAGGAATGATTTGCAACAAGCCCTTAAATGTTCTTCCTGGGGAGATGCCTGACAAAGCCAAGACAAAGCATGAGGAGAATGGTAAGAAGCCCCTAGCAACCCAAGAGGCCAACAGGGCAGTTCTTCCTGAAATGTCGTCATGGAAATACTCGAGAAGCAGCATCTGAAGGGCGTTTGTAGCACTGGCCTCAAACCTCACTACTGGCTATGGGTAAGGAAGGGTAAGAGATACATTGGAAAGCTTTCTATAGTGTCCAAATGGGATTTTGCAAAAGCCTGGACCCTCCTGGCTGAGCCTGGGGATGGGAACAGTTGGGTTCCACGCTGTACCATCCCATGCCAGTGCTGGACTACCACGAAGGGGAGCTGGAGCGGCGACTGTCACCTCTTGTCGCTGGATGAGAGCTGCAGCTCCGTACCCTTTTGCCAGCGCTCTGGCCCCTTTGCACTGCAGCGGCTACGCACTGTCGTGTTTTCTGCACGGACCAGAGGACTTGCAGTGGCCTCCTCAGGCTGCTGGCAGCTGTGCACTGGGATGAGTCCCAGGGCATCCTCAGCTGCACTGTAATAAACCTGGGAACAGAGGCCATACATCTCACCAAGCCTTAGGAGGTGCTGGGCATTTAATTACAACAGCTCCTATTTTCTAAGCTGTGATTTTCTGAACTGTGAACTCCCCCAGCTGGCGAACGTCTGCTATGACCACCAGCCACCCCACCTCCAGGCCAGAACGGCTGTGAGGACGTATGGCAAAACCAACCCCAAAACCTGTCCTACATCCAGGGATCTCCGGTCAGTTGGAAGCCAGATGGGACATCTGAGCGATGTGTGTCTGCAGGACGACGTGCTGACATGGCCTACCAAAGCAAGTGATGTGTTAGCACAACTGTCCTGTCTGTCATTCGGGCAGAGCAACAAGGTCAGCACGTGTTTGCAGATGACACATGCTTGGTGGGGTTTTTTCCGTCTCACGGTCTCAGCACCATGGGATGCTGGACAGGAATGTGAGAAGAGCCAAACCCCCAGCAGCTTCTCTATCAATGCTCTACCATAGCCCTGAGGGAACATCACACCCAGGCTGCTTCGAAGTGTGACTTCAAGAGAACACGGCCACATAACCTGGCCCGTGCCAGATGTTTCAGGTCACTTGCATATTCTTTTGGGCTTTGTACATAAAAGTCTCTATACATAACACATCACTGACCATCCCTAATGGAACTTCAAGCCTTATTCTGAACACATAAAAGTGTCAGGAACACGGCTGCACAGCAAAAATGGGAAAGCAGTGTCTACCAAAGAAACTGTTCACCTGCTCAGCAGTGCACACCCCACACGGTCTGAGAGACGCTGGTCACGCTGCTGCTGTTCTGCCAGTGTCCAAGGCCAGGTGAGGTCTGCAGCCAGCAAACATCATACTCCAGCTCCACACTGTGTTCATGTGGGCACCTGCCTGCTCCAGCACTTGTTGGAGGTTGCCAGGAGCCAAAACACCTTTCCAACAGGGCAATTAAACATCTTTTTTTGGATCCAGATGGGCAAGGTGAGCGAGTCAATGCGAGATGTTTGGTGGGAAAACGCAGGCAGGAGTGGAAACGGGGGGCTGTGGGGATGTGGACAGGACACATCCCCCCTGGCAGTGGTTTCCCCACTCTTGTAGGGAATTCCTGAGTAAAGGTGGGAACTAGACAGGACTGGGAGCTTGCTTCCTGGGAAGCTCTGTCTATCCAAGGACGACCCTTTGGCCTGTGACATTGGAAGGAGCTAATGGCCACCATTTGAGTAAGTTCTCTGCTGGAAGGTAGAGAGGATCAAACCACTGCCCCTTCTGATACCTCCACCTGGTGCCCTGGTCCCCACAGGAGCATTCCCTGGGCCCCTGCAGATTCTTGTCATGCTGTCCTCGACCAAAAGCTTACCCTTGGCTGAAAGGAACTTCTCAGCTTTCCTTCAGATCCCTCAATCCAAATGGGTTCTCAGAGCCTTCCCCTGGGAAACGCTGCCTTCATCCACTGACCACGCGTCACCTCTGGCCGCCCGCTTTGGAAGGTGACAACATTCAACTGAGATGAGTTTTGCAATGCCTTGTACTGCACATAATACCTGGCACCCACCTCTCCTGAGCAGACACGGCCTTTGCATTTGCCTGATGTGCATCAGGACAGACACGCGGTGCAGGTATTTCAGAGGCAAAGCCTCTCAGAAAGGAAGCAATCCTTCAGCAGCTCGCCTGGCCACCTGTCTTTCTTCAGGAATTACTTACAACGAAGCTTCATCCAAAGGCAACCTGTCTGAAGAGATGTGGCCAGTGAAAAGATCCATATTATGCCATCGTGTCATTGCCATCTAGCAGACGAGTACGACATGATTGGGGTTTGAGGCCACGTCATGTTTACCTCCAGGTAGAGGATTCTGCAGCGCTCCCCTCGAGCCTGATGGGGCTGTCAGAAGGGGTGAGGGGTGACCCTGTGCATGTTGGAGTTGGCTCGTGTCACTGCCAGCGTGATATGGCCAAGGGCAGCAGCAACTGCACGTGTCTATGGGTACCATGTTCAGGCTTATGTGACAACCAAGGAGCATTTTGAGAATGGCCCCAGGGACAAGAGGGTCAGTCTGGAGAAATGGCTCAAAGTCAATGGTGAGATGGCTGATGTTTTGGTGAGTGAAGAGAAGGGGACAGCCTGTAGCACCTGGTACCTCCCAAATGGAGGAAGGAAGCGGAGGGAAAGGAGTCTGTGTGCTTCTCCAAGGGACGTGGATGGCAAGAGCAGTGCCATGGGCAGACACATCTGGGTGGACCACAGGCTGTCTTACCAGGACGCTCAAGGCTGTGCCAAATTACCCAGGGCTCCTCATGGTGCTACAGCAAGCAGAGGTCTCGGTAAGGGGTTTGGGTAGCAGATGGGGTGCTGGCTGTGCTTGTAAAGGGGCAGAGGAGCCTCCCAGCTGCCTGTCCCTGCTGAGGAGCAGGCAGAACAGGGCAGAGCACCACGCTGGGCTGCCCGCCCTGCCTGCCCCCCCCCCACTGCCACTGCCCGCTCCTCCCACCCACCCAAGAGACCCCAGGGGCACGCGGCCGCTCCCCCCGAACCCACCTGCTGCCCCTCACCAACCCCACAAAAAGGCCAGGCCCAGGCAGTTGTGTACAAAACCTGAAATAGTTTACTTTGCTTTCTTTTTTCTTTTTTTGTCTTTTTTACCTTTTTTTAAACTTTGCTCTAGGTTTACTTAGATTTTGTGAACTCGATACAAGAGCATTTGATATGAATCGGTAAATAAAACACCGTCATAGATAGATAGCCACAATAAACTTTGTTAGAAATGTACATGTTGCGAAAAAATAATAATACTAATAATCATAATAAAAAAAGCCGGTGCGGCGCCCCGGCCGGGCGGCCCTGCGGCCCTCGCCCACGGCCGCGGGTGGTTCTGGTTCCCCGCGGGCGCCGCACCCCGGTAATGTGTGTATATAAACAAAGCCCATAAGAAATGTACAAATATAAAAAGCTACAAACATTAATAAATTACATCGTCACAAAACACGGAAACACTCCACAAGGTGCTAGTAAAATAACTTGTCTCCCTCCCTCGTACAAGAAGTTACGCAAAGAGCTGGTACCGGCGAGCGGCGCCCCGGAGAGACTTTCCCCTTATAAAAACCCGGCGGTGGTTATTCCAAAAGCTATGTACAAGCTACATTCTAGGAAAAGGGAAACGCAGCTACACGGGGCGGCGGAGGCTGCCTGAGAAATGCACCCAACGCCCCATGGCCCCGGCCCAGCCCCAGCCCCCGAGGCTGCAGCCAGGGGCCAGGGTGACCAGCGCGCTCCTCCGTGACCAGGATTAGTAGTAACTTTTTGCGGCTAGTCACTCTCAGCACTCTGAGAAAGGACATCTATATTAAAAAATATTTATAGCAGGATTCTGTACACTCCGACCGCTGAAAGTTAATGGGATTATTGTGGTGGTGGCCCGGAGCCCGTTAGCGGCTCTGCCGCTAGAGCAGCAGCTTCCCGTTCCGGTGGATCTTCAGGATCTTGCCGAGCCGCTGCTTGGCCGTGGCCATCCCCTTCTTCGTGCGCTTCCCTGGAAGGAGAGCGGGGAGTGGGTGAGGGCCTGCTCCCGCCACGCGCCGCCCCAGAACCGCCCCGTGTTGGCTGCCTCCATCCTCCAGAAGCCCTCCCACCCTGCCCAGGATGGGGGGAGCACGGCCTCTGCCAAAACCCACCCCTTGCCCGCACCAGGACACGTTCCTTGCAGCACACCCAGCTCATGGTGGAGGCTCAGCTCACCCCTGTTTCCTGTGGGGGCTCCTCCTGCCTCTGCAGTGCCAGCCCTGCTCCCTGTGCCCTCACCAGCCCTGCCAGCCCTGCGTCCCCACACACACAGACACACACGGACACACAGAATCATAGAATGTCCTGAGCTGGAAGAGACCCCCAAGAGTCATTGAGTCCAACTCCTGTCCCTGCACAGGACACCCCACAGGTCACCCCGTGTGTCTGAGGACGTTGTCCAGTCTCTTCTTGAACACTGTCAGGTTGGGGCCGTGACACCTCCCTGGGGAGCCTGTTCAGTGTCCAGCACCTCTGGGTGAAGAACCTTTTCCTCATGTCCAGCTGCCCCTCCCTGGCACATGTTCCTGCCGTTCCCTGGGCTCTGTCACTGTCACAGAGCAGAGCTCACCCTGCCCCTCCTGCTCCTGCTGAGGAACCTGCAGCCCATGAGCTCTGCCCTCAGTCTGCTCTGCTCCAGCTGAACAGACCCAGGGACTGCAGCCGCTCCTCACACGGCTTCACTCCAAACCTTCACCAACTTCATGGCCTCCTCTGGACACTCTCCAGCAGCTTTATCTCCTTTTCTCCTGTGTCCCAGCCCTGCACAGAGCGAATGCTCCAGGTGAGGCCGCCCCAGCGCAGAGCAGAGCGGGACAATCCCCCCCTGCCCGGCTGGCCGTGCTGTGCTGGGTGCACCGGGACACGGGTCCCTCTTGGCTCCAGGGACACTGGCGGCTCATGTTCAACTTGCTGTCGACAAACCCCACGGCTCCCCATGCCCAGCAGGCTGTCACAGCTCCTGCCCTCACCACACACGGCACAGCCCCAGGGCTCTCCGGGCATGTCTCTGCTATCCCCCAAGGGCAGCCTGTGCCACGGGGATTCTGAGCTCACATGGCATCATGTGTCCCAGGCCATGCACTGACCTGAAGATGCCTGGGCCCTTGCCCACCACACTGAGACCAACCCACGTACCATCACAACTCCATGTTTCTTCTTGCACTCTCCTCCCCCAGCTCTAGAGAGACCACCCACATCCAGCCTCACCAGAAGGACACTGAAAAGACACACACACACACGCCCCCACACACGCACTTTCCACAGATCAGGCTAGCACCGAGGTACCACAACACGCCCGAAGTGGACAACCTTCCCTGTCCCCACACTGATGAGAGGACACAGCCATCACAAGCCCAGGTGTGGGCTCATGAGCTGTGCAGTTCGGCGAGGTCTGTGCTCCCTGTGTCCTCCCTGCCTCAGCACTTGCCGGCTCCCTCCTTATGGCCAGGAACTCCCCGGTTCACCCGGGCACCAAACAAATCCACACAGCCTCTGTTCTTCCCATCGTGCCACCACTGGTGCATTCTTGTGCGATACCTGCAAAGACTCAGCTCCTCACCACCTTTCCCATCTGCATGAAGTGCCCCAGCCTTAAAGACCATGACAGCGTGGGTGACACTTTCCACGGGAAGTTTCCTCGTTTCTCATCCTTTTGCCTCACTCTTTAGGACTGAGTGACCTTCCCTGAGGAGGTCCTAGAGCTCCCTAATTCTGCTTCATCCCACCATCTCCTTCCACAGTCCCTTAATTAACAGTGACGTACAAACTGGTAGACCTCATGCTCAGGACTCTCCTGTGCTCCATGCAGAGAGATGCCCTGAAGTGCCCCTGGTGCCCCCAGCTGTCCCAAGACCCTCCACAGGAGGCCCTGGAAGTGCTCTGCTCCCAGCAGGTCAGCCGCTCACTTTCCCAGCACATGGCTCCATCCCTCCTTCAAGGCCTGAGCTACACCACAGGCAAGGTGTGACCCACGGGCCGGGCCACTCACCTGCCTCTGTCACACTTTCTGAGCAAAGTTCTAGCAGAGAATAGGAGGTCCTAGCCCAGACTCCAGAACAGCCTCAGCTTTGTAACGCTTTCCCTACAGCAGACAAGCGGCCTCTTCCTCTCTCTTGGCTTGTGGCTGTGTAGCTGTGTTACTCCCAAGGTCTGATGTTCCTCCACTCTCTTGTGCCAACTCCCAAGTGAGGTTTGCAGATTTGCACTGCCCTGTGCTCGCTGGATGGGGAGTCCTCAGGTACACATCAGCACGCACTTCTGAACAAACACCACCCTCCACAGCAGAGTCTGACCCAGCCCTGGGCAGAACAGCCACCACAGATACATCTTCCCCTGGACAAGGCTTCACCAGACAGGCTGGATGTGACCACTGCAGGTGTTCCTCCAGAGCCCCAGGGCATGCTCAGGAGCGCATCCTAGCATGGGATGCCTCACACCCCGCAACAAACAGCGCAGTAACAAACACATATTTGGGCCCACGGCGCCAAGACAGCCAAGACCATGGGCCCCATCTCTGAATCACAGAATGTTAGGGGTTGGAAGGGACCTCAACAGATCATCTAGTCCAATCCCCTGCCAGAGCAGGAACACCTTAGATGAGGTTACAGAACTCTCTGACCAGAACCGACCTGCCAACACACTTCTACATACCCACGACACACACAACACGTGAGGGCCCTGCAAAAGGCACAGATTACATGACCAATTCGCCCTTCCCCATTCCTACACCATAACCCCAGGCGTTTCCTGGTACCTTTGGCGGAGGCATTGTTCTGCGAGGATGATGAGGGTCTCCTCTGTGTAAGAAAAACACCGGGTGCCATCGGCTGCGATCCCCTGTTAGGCTGGGCGACCCCAAAGGTGCTGGCCCCTGCGGTGTACTCGTGATCTGTGAGGCTGCTGGCATGTGACTCCAGCTTCGGCTCTGGCGAGCTGCCTTCCTGACCCGCTTTGTTCGCGTTGCTGGTTGACAGCTTCTTTTTGGTATTTTTTTTCTTCTTGCCTTTTTGTTCCTCCTTTAAAATGACAAACATGAAGCTCAGATTAATCCCCTTTAGCTACGGCAAGGGCCAGCGGCGTTGCTTAGGGTCCTGATACAAGGAAAACCCACGAAGCTTGCCATGTACACACTGCTCACGGTCTGTTCCGACACCACCTCGCTCACAGCTCTCTCTGCTGCACGCACACGCTTGCATTTCTTGCAGCTATGTTTGCACTTTGTGCAGAACCTCCTGGTTTGGTAAGTCTGCGTACACCGTGGCGAGCGGGAGCCAGCCAGGACCCTGCCCTGGGAGACCAGCGTGGTTTGGCACGAACAAAGTTTTCGATGTTCCACAAAAACTGGCACCTCCTATCTTCAGATATCTTCATATGCTTTCACAACAGCATGGAGGATATTAAACATCCCACTGATTCACAGACTCTGCTTCCTGCTAGGGCACAAACATTATCTCTCGACCTGTAACTGCACTTACACACATGTCCCATGAGAACAGTGATCTGGCAACATCCTGTTTCCCTTGCCTACCTTCAGTCTGCTTCTTGATGAACCCTGCTACCAACCTTAGAGTTCTTCTACTCAACTGCACACATCACAGAAACCCAATGCCACCAAAATCTGCATCTCCAGCAACTGGCCAAGGTGTCGCACCAACCTTGCTCCAGCAGACTGTGTCAGCTTCATGCTTCATGGTGTCACATTTGTGGGGCCTATGTATGCTAGCACTTAGCATTTATCTGACCTCTTCAGAGACCAGACACTGATCAACACCCCAAGTGCCTCAATATCTTTGCTAAACTGACCCATAGTTACCCACAGTTCACCAAATCTGTGCAAGCAAATCCTTATGCTTCCCAGCAGGTGATTTCCACTGACCAGGCAATCACAGCAGTCAGACTCTCAAAGACTCATCAATCTGCAGTTCATACATTCTCCTTTGGGGCAGCCTGGCAGCTCTGCTCATTCACTCATACTTCTCTATGCTTCCCATACATCTCTGCGCTGCGGCGCTGTCAGATATGCTGCGGACACCATAGGACTTTCCTCCCATTTATTTCCCCTGAGACTGCCAAGCCTCGTGTCACTGGCACGACCAAACACTGGGGAGGACTGGCACCGCACTGCTGTTTGGGCACAACTCTGCTGCGGGGGGACAGGGCTTTCATTTCCTGACAGCTACAGCTTCCCAAGCAACCTCACCTGCTGTGACAACTTGGCGGCAGCAGCGGCGAGTCCAGTTTCAATGGAGGCGACTCTCGTGCCCTCTCGCACCGGCCTGTCTTGTCGAGGCACCGAGGGGCCCACTCGTGCTGCAAGGAAATCAGATGCGGGTGAGAGGGGCAGAACGTGCCTGTGTGAGCAGCACAACGGCACACGGGGCAGTGAGGCTCTGCCCTCCACAGCAGGGAGGGCCAGGGATGCTGCAGCCTCTGCCCTGCCTTCCCCGGGATGCATGTGACAGCAAAAGGTGCCAACAGCCTCCAGTGACAATGGCCTGGGGAGAAGCTGCCGATAAAGATGTGTCACAGCTGAGCAGCTTCCCTGGCAGCAGCAGTTCCTGAAGCCAAAGGAGTGACTCCAGCATCCTTTCCAACAGAAGGTGTTAACTGCCCCATCAGCTGGGGGTGGACATGCTGTGCCACCAGCTGAGGAGACACGGGCTGCTTGTCACACACACAGCAAGCTGCGGAGACTCCCCTGTCAGTGGGCCACATCCCAGTGGTCTAAGGACCTCCTGGCCTGTCACTGCCTCTGGTGAGCTGCAACAAAACCACCCTTGCAGCCCACCGGCTTTGGCTGAACCTGGAGGAGACTATTCCCACACCCTCTCCATTACTCTTTACATAGTCAACACCTAAAATAAAAGCCATGGCTACTCTGCTGTCTGGGGTTTCACTGTTAAATCACTGGTAGGGTGGCCACCAATTGTTCTGTCACCAAGAGTGTGAAGAAAAATAAGCCAACAACCCACCCAGGAGTGACTTTTTCTTGTCAACCAATTGACGGAGGATGGTTGACACTGCTCAGGGTGAGCCCCAGCGCATGATATCACCTCCCAGTGCTGGAAAGGATTAATTAATCCTTCACATGATAAAGAAATTGCTATTTGTGGTCTTACAGTTTCCACACCCCTTGGAAAATGGCTGTGTTTTTAGGAAGCTGCATGACTTGGCCGGAGTCTGGGCAGCACAGACCATATGGACTTACCTGTTGGACTGTAAGGGGCATCATCTGAGCTTTTCCTTTTCTTTGATCGGGATTTGAATACCGGGTTATCTTCATCTGATTCGAGGGAAGGGTAAACTACAGGAGGAAAGAAAGGCAATAGTTTCAGTGTAGGAAAGAGCTCTTACCCTGCACAGAGGCCCGCATGCTCTGTACAGGTGTGGTGGCATCACAGCTGGAATAGCAAGGTCCTTCGGTGGTACCACTGAGGGGTGACACAGCTGCAGCATTCAGGGGACTTTCTCCTGGCTCTCCTCCACACACTACACTTGGGAGCTGCTGTCATTAAACTGTGATCCTAAACTACTTTTAGGATACACAGTGAAACTTCTCAGCCAGGAAAAATCAGTTTTCCTTCTGGCTGTGGAGCAGCAGCACAGCCAGAACAGACACAAATGGGTTTCCTTACTCCAAGCTAGTCTGGTGCTAAAGACCCATCACTAAGGACTTCATGCAGCACAGCACCTTCCTGGCCCCTATGGCTCCTGAACAAGCAGGTAGAGAGAAATAACACAGTGCTGTTCATACAGACCTGAAAAACTGCTTTCCTTTACTCAGAGTATCCAAAAGATGAACAAGAACCATTCTACCAAAAGATCCTTCACAAGGATCTTCACAAGGTCTGTTTATCACAGACGCTTAACTGCCTAAATTTTAACCCAGTGTTTACTATGAAGTTTCTCTATGTTTTTTCACATGTGTTTGATTATCTTGCCAGTTGGCATTTGTGACATTACTGGTGATGTTGAGCCAGTGTGTGCCCAAGTGGCCAATAAGTCCACCCGCATCCTGGCTTGTATCAGCACTAGTGTGGCCAGCAGGCCCAGGGCAGCGACCATCCCTGTGCTGGGCACTGGGGAGGCCAAACCGCGAATCCTGGAGGCAGTTTTGGGTCCCTCACGCCAAGAAAGGCCTTGAGGTGCTGGAGCAAGTTGAGAGAAGGGAACAGAGCTGGTGAGGGGCTGGAGCACAAGTGTGATGGGAGCGGCTGAGGGACCTGGGGGGTTCAGCTGGAGAACAGGAGCTGAGGGGAGACCTTCTGATCTCTGAACTGCCTGAAAGGAGCTTGGAGCCAGGGGGGGTCGGGCTCTGCTCCCCAGGAACAAGCGCCAGGAGCAGAGGAAACGGCCTCAAGTTGCGCCAGGGGAGGCTGAGGTTGGATCTGGGAAACAATTTCTTCCCCAAAGGGCTGTGGGGCATTGGAACAGGCTGCCTAGGGCAGTGCTGGAGTCACCATCCCTGGAGGGGTTTAAAAGACACATAGATCAGGTTCTCAGGGACATGGGGTAGTGCCCAAGTTAGGTCACGGTTGGACTCAATGATCTTGAGGGTCTCTTCCAACCAAAATGATGCTATGATTACTGTGGCATTTGGCCATTGACACTAGAACTCTGCTGATCAGACGTGGCACAAACAGAGCCTCTGGACACTGAGCGTGCTCACAACAAAGACTCTTCATTTGCTGGCAGCACAGACATAGAATGAGCAAATGCATGTAGCGCACTCTGAAGGGCTGGGCAGCATTCTGCAGCACGTCACAGCGTCTCCACTTTGGCATCTCTGCCAATCATGTGAAAACACTCACTCCACTTTTCCAGTCATAACCAATGATCTCTGATGGCCATGCTTGTCAGGGAGATTTAAACACACACATAGACTCTTCTGTTATGCAGCATAAACCTCGACCAACCTCTTGCTCTCTTTGGGGCTTCAGGGTTTCCAGGCTCCATCAGCCTTCACATGACTAATTTTCTTTATTTCCTCACTTCTTATATTTAAAAATGCTTCTGCTGGTGGCAGAGCCGATATAACTGTTGCAAACTAGCTCTGTGCCCATTTCTGCTTCAGATGCTTGCATTCTCTGCCCTCAGTCAAAATAACCCTGGATCCAAATACAAATTCAACTTCTCACTCAGCTAGATATTTTATTGCTATAATGCAGACAAGGACATTCCTGTCGTAAGTACCAGTACCTGACACACATTTTTGGGACAGTTTCCTGTTTATTGGCTGACTGCTGCAGTTTCACTGGGCTTCCATGCTTCTTAAGATGTTCTGATTATGACATGCTTCAAATAGCGTCTACCTGGATGACCGTATCACCACCAGCTCTGTAGTCAGTGCTTCATTTTGCTGTGCAGACCTTTTGTTACTTGCACTCCTCCTTACCAAAACAACCAGTCAAGTTCAATGTGACAGCAAGCGAGCAAGCATATAATGAGAAACAGAGCAGGTATTTGCAAACATCCACAAATATGTAAATGTACACCCAGGCACACAATCACTGCTTCGTTTGTACTTACCATAATCTGAATCTTTAAAACAGGCATCTAAGTGGTCCTGATCTTCATCGTAATCTTCAATGTCAATGCTGTTCTTTGTGCTTTTCTTTAGTAACCGCTTGCCGGCATTTTTGTTGCTGCCACCACTTGTTTTTTTAGAGTTCTGTGTGGAGATGGAGTTATTCTTCGCCTGGTTGGTACCCCACGACGTCTGGAGGCAGGACTCTGAGGACTGGAGGTTTGCCATGGACAGCATGCCCTGGATCGCTTCTTGCGTGCTGGGGGAGGCAGGTGGCTGACTGCAGGGAAACATTGAAAACACCAGAGTTGTTAGCAACTCCAGAAAAATACAAACCCCGCTCAAGCAGTTGACTCCTTTCACTTCACGGTGTTGCTAGAAGAGATTTCCTGACGGCTGTCCTTTGAGCAGCTGGGCATGCCACCAGTGCTAAGAGCAATATGACAGACAGCATGTTAGGTCTCCAAAGCCCATCACAGCATTCCCAGTAACATGGTGTTTCTCCTACTGACTCTGAGGACTTCTGGGTCAGCGTTGGAGGGGGATGTCATGGTGGGCTTCTGCTACACACTGCCAAGCAAGCGGAGGAAGAATTGGAACAACTGGAAGGAAGCTCATGATCACAGGCCACAGCTCCCACTGGGGACCACCACCACCCCAGCATCTCCAGTTTAAGAAGGATGAGGAACTACTGGAGGGAGTCCAGTGGAGAGCTATGAAGACGATGAGGGGATTGGAGCATCTTTCTTGTGACAAAAGACTGAGAGAGTTGAGTCTGTTTGGCCCGGAGAAGTGAAGTTGAGAGGGGATCTCATCAGTGTTGATAAAAATCTCCAGGATGGGTGTCAGAGGATGGACCAGACCGTTTTCAGTGGTGCCTAGCGCCAGGGTGAGGGGCAATGGTCACAGACTGAAACACAGGAGGTTCCATCTGAACAGGAGGAGAAATTTCTTCCCTTTGAGGTGCCAGAGCCTGGCCCAGGCTGCCCAGAGCGGGTGTGGAGTCTCCTTCTCTGAGACATTCAAACCGCCTGGACCCACCTGTGTGATCTGCTCGGTGACCCTGCGTGAGCAGGGGTTGGGCTGGGGATCTACAGAGGTTCTGCAACCCAACCAGGCTGGAGTTCAGTGATCTGCTGGAAGTGCAACTTGTAGGGCACAAGGAATTCCAGAGGTTTCTGCAGCACATTGGGAGGGTTCCCTGCTGTGCATGTGGGATGGATCGATTATGGGAGATGCCAGCGAGATATGGACTGGAGGGCTGGACTCCAGGGTGGGAAGAAACCTTGCTCTCATTGAACCTGCTTTGGGACATTTTATTGCTAGTTGTCAACAGGCACAGCACAGCTACTGCACAAATACTTTCGTACAAGGTAGGCTGAGGTGAAACGATGCGTAAATTCTGACTGGCATGTACACTTAGCAAGGGGGGAAACATGCTTCCCACAACACAGAAGAATGATAACTTCATCAGAGAATGCCAGATATTCATGCAGAACACATCGTCAAATATTTCCAGGACTTTGGAGTCTGGGCAAACAGTGAAAGGCAAAAAAAAACTTGCTGCGGTAATGACTTTTTTCACAGTGATGCAATAGAAACCACTAACACACACTATTTCCCAGGTAAATTAACAGTACCGCACTGCTTTTTCTTATTTCGTCTTAATTTAATCCACTTTAAACCATTACAGGACTCCAGACAGAGTAACATCTAAAACGTAACGGGAGTTTTTGGGCACTAATTGCATTTATAAATAATCCTGAAAATGAGTTAAGACTGGTGTTAGCAGCTAGCAACTCAATGGAGAGAAGAACATCGAAAAACTTATTTAGGAAAAAGACATTTTAACTCCTTCATTACCATGCCAGATGCCTTAGCTTTCTCCCTGTCAAAGGCACATTTTGTAGCATCTATAAGAAATTAACATATTTTCTCTCAATGTTTTTCCCCAAACCATTTTTGCAGGCACGGGACTCTCAAAACACTGCAAACAGACCATCAAGCGCTGACCACTAAATGGGCAAATCAGAGAGGAACTGCCTTAAGCAACACACACTTTAACAAATACATTGTGGAATCTGATCAAAACCAGTGGCTCTAAGAGTCAAACCACAACCTGAACGTGTGGCTGAAATGCCTCCAAGAGACAGAGCTGCACTCGGGGCAAAGTGTTTCTCATTAGGGCATGTGCTCGCGTGTACTTCCTCTAGAAGTATTTCAGCTTTCTAAGCCAAATACAATTAAAGAAGAATCAGGAAGCAATTTCTAGGCTCTGGAAGTCCATATCCCCATTCTGTAGCTTCAGCAATGATTTAAAAAAGAACCAACTTATGTAAGTAAACTATCTGTGAGCGACAGCTATGACTTAAAAACCATTTAAAATGAGGGTGGGAGCAGGAGCAAAGCAGCCAGAGAGCTGCTGTCCCCTCCCAGCAGCTGGCACAGGCCCTTCCAACACCCCGCGAGGTGGCACCTGGCGATGGCACAGGTCCTGCCGTTGCACTGCAAAGCCGACAGCCGTGCTCTCCTTCCCCCGAGCTAAAAATGGTGGTGTGGATGAACAGAGACAAGGACACTTTAACAAACTGCTGGGTAGATGTTTGTGCCTTTCGCAGTGGGGTCCACTTCAGCATAGAATCACAGAATAGTTTGGGTTGAAGGGACCTTCCCAGCTCCCCCAGTGCCCCCCCTGCCACGAGCAGGGACACCTTCACCAGCTCAGGTTGCTCAGAGCCCCGTCCAGCCTGGCCTGGGATGTCTCCAGGGATGGTTCAGCCACCACCTCTCTGGGCAACCTGGGCCAGGCTCTCACCACCCTCAGGGGCAACAGTTCCTTCCTCATGTCCAGCCTGAATCTCCCTCCTTTAGTTTAAACCATCACCCCTTGTCCTATTGTAACACACCTTTCTAAAAAGCCTGTCCTCAGCATCTTGCACAGCCGCCCTTTTTGGGATTTTATTGTTTGCATTTACTCTCATAAAGACAAGGACACATGATGGAGAGGTGAGTTTGCTGCAATAACGGTTTGCCGCCTGGCAAGCATCTGGTGATTTTCAGCTGTGTAGAGCACAGGAACTGAACAAGTTCCTCACTGGAACCACCACCAGCTTCCCCTGCAACACCAGCACCGTGCATTAAAGCCAGGTGCAGCTACAGCTTGGTGCACAGGCAAAACCACCGCTCAATGGCCAACAGGGCACGGCCTGGTGCCACCTGAGTGATCCGTGGGGCTGGGTTGTGGGGGACAAGTCCAAGGTCACCAGTCCCAGCTCGCACTGAGCGGAGACCAACAGGCCAGGCCTGTACCCACAGCCAGAGCTCCCAACCCTGCTAGCGAGCCACCAGCATCGTCAGCACCAGCACCTGCCGCTCTGCTGCTGCTCCTGAAACCGGCTGCACGTCTTCATGTTATTAATAGAGAGAAGCACCATAACAGAAGGGAAAAACTGCTGTTAAAACTCATCGCAAGTAAAATGTCCCCCAGGTCTGAGCAGCCTGCGGCATTGGCTGGGACAGTGTGACGAGGAGCAGGGAAGGGCAACTCATGTGAATTCTGGGGTTGTCATATGCAGGGACAGGAGCTGGATCCTTATTTCTCTTATTATCCTTGTGGGTCCCTTCCAAGTCAGGACATTCTATGATTCTACAATTCTATGATCTCAGTGAGAACCCGAGGAAGAAGACACTGGTCTGTATGGCTCAGATGGCCTTGTGCTCTCCATGCAGTGCTCTCTGGAACCACTTGTTCTGTTGGGTTTAAGCCTTGGGACCTCAGTGTCCCCAAACAACAAGTAATACCTTCACCATCCCTTCAGCTACGTTTCGGAGCTTTTACATTGCCCGTGACACGAGCATCCTTTCCCTGAGAGCACGTTCCAGAGCAGGCGGCAACAGGCAGAGAGCTGTGATCATGACAAGCACACACACAGTTCTGAACAGACAGATAGAGGTTTCACCTCCTCTGGCCTCTGTGCCGTCTGGGCACAGGAACGATCCCAGCGCCCTGAAGTTAGGAGAAGACATGATGCAGGGAGCCAGCGCCTCAATTTTCACAACCAGTTCTACTATTGCCATCATCTGAGGGTCCAGCATCTCCAGGCAGATCATCTCCTTCCTTCCATAAGCAATTATTGAGCCATTCACCTATAACCTTATATTCAGAAATTCAGTTTACTAATTTCAGCAAAGTATTACTCATTGAGGGGTGGCTTTCTCCCCATTCTCCATGCTGCCTACACAGACAGCTGGAGGCACCGAAGGGTGAGAGGACATGAGGGACAGTAAACTCACTAGTATCTCACCTCGCCTCTGAATAACTATCACCCAATCTCATTTTAAGGTTAGAGGGAAAAATATATAATGGCAAAGGAAAGTAACACACTGAGGGTGGCTGAGCAGATAGAATCACAGAATCAGAGAGGCTGCAGAGTCTCCACCCCTGAATACATTTAAACCTCACCAGGGTCATGCCCTGAACAAGCAGGTCACACTTTACATCTGTCTGTGCTGTGAGCAGGTGGCTGCTCCAGGTGACTTCCCAAGGTCTCTTCCAACTGCGGTTACTCTGGAATACTTCAAATGAGAACCACTGAAATACAGTTGTGCGTGTAAGGGGAAGGCAATACATCACCATCCTCTCTCGGTGACAGTATTTCCCTGTCATTTCTGCATTTCCCCTTGCTCTACCTGTGGCCAAAAGCAAATTAACCACAAAGAAGACGTGGAGCTGAGATACTAATGACTTATCAATATTTTTGAGAAGTCACGGTTGTATAAAACTATGGAACTCAATTTGAAGTATGAAAACAGTATTTGCTTCTATTTTTGTATCAGACCTGGAAACAACAAATAATTTTGCTCAGCTCAAGATCGCGTGACCACCAGTCCCCTCCAAGGTTTTTCCCTTATTCCATTTCGATTCTTTCAGACCGTTCCCACATTTATGGCAGCCTTTCTGCAGGACCTCTGTCTCATCATCCCTTCCCATTTCACCACCATTGCCACAAGTACGGGAGATGCAGCTCTCTAGAGCAACCTAGACAATGCCATCAGGGCTTTCTTTTGGGTCAGCTGTGAATGACAGTCTGGTATTTTACAGAATAAAGTTCCCCACAATTCAGATAAGGTCATTATCACAAAAAGCCCTGATCTGATTCCTAAGCTGCTTCTGGGGTGCAGCAGCTTTGTCTGACAGGGCTCCACACGTCCCACTTCAGAGCTGGTCTCATCAACAGAACTGCTGTGTGAGCGAAGGAGGTTCCACGGAGATCTACTTGCACTCCTGCTATGTGGAGTATCTACAATATATATATATGTCTACATATAAATGCATACATGTCTACCCTTTATCTGCCTTGCAAGTAGAGAAAGATGGAAATTGTTCTTGAGAGTCAGACACGACCACATTGGCATTATGTTGCAACACAGTGTGTTTGCATATCACGTTTCTTCCATTTTTTAGAAAAAAAAAGCACGTGATGGCCATTTAAAAAGCCTAGCATAATTATGAAATGAAACATAGTAATTTCGTTTATCAGGAGCTTTTTTTCAATCAATCTGCAACACGCACTGCCAAAGCCTAATTGTTTATACAAGAGCCAAAACTGATACGACACATTCCCCCTGAACTGCCGCACACAGGGTAGTAATTCGTGCAGAGTTTAGTTATGTGACTGCGTTTGCGACTTTGATTTCAGAAACCACAAAGTCTACTAATACACTGGGTACAGAGCCCAGGCTGAAGGGAGGAGCAATGACAGGGCTGAGTCCTGCTCCATGACCCAGTGGCACTTTTAACCCCTTGCAGACAGCAAAACACACCTCCCAAGCAAGGAAGAGAAGCTCTGAGGACCATTTCTTTAACCTGTTTTTCCCCTTACCACTGCATTTCTGCACATGGTAAGTGGGCAGCAAAACACGTTATACATGGAATGGTTAGCAGCGTAAACACGGCCAAGGCATCTTTTAATGATCTTTTAATTCTTACAATGGTTGACAAATTTTCTTTTACCAACCTTCACGTATGGTGGCCATACTACATTGGTAACTTCATTCTCCGAGTTAGATACAACTAACCAACCAACCTACATGTCTAATTACCTGCCAAAATGTAAGCATAGATTTGACATAAACACTAGTTCCACTATGCACCATAACACAGAATGAAATGGAATTCACAGGAACAGCCAGATAGACAAGTGCCAATGTGATTATTTCTTTTGAGCAGCCGCTGCAGAGTCAGGGCCAAACCTCGAGAGATCAGAAAAATATAGAACCACTGACCTACTTGAGCTCAGACAACCAAAAACCAGGATGTTTCCTGGGAGCTGCAGACACGTTGGTACCTCTCCCCATGCCCCCTGCAATTACAGGAGGTGGTCGGCTGTTCAGATCAACCACTCCTTGCTAGGGGGAAGGCAATAACGGAGGAAAACCAGGACTAAACTGAGATTAGATCTCTTTCCTAGAAATAGCAGGCTGGTCAAGATAAGCCTTTTAAGGATATGTAGTGACTGTGTTACTTGATCTTAAAACCATTGGCTTTTTTCACCCCCATTAAGAATGACCAGAGAACGCACACAGCTCTGTTCAGCACAGAGATGATCCTCATCACCACGCTGCAACCAGCCATAAACTCTAAATATTGATGCACAAAGGCAAGCCTGCCCCACAGAGCTGCCTGGTACCTCACAGCTGATGCACCCTGCATGAAGCCAGCCTATATTTAGATCTGCTTTAATGGGCATCCACCTAAGCTCTGAAAGAGACAATTGCCTGATAAATGGAGGAAGGATGAATCACAAGATGCTCCTGATTCAGCAACACTCCCTCCTTTAGATTTCTCTGTAGCTCTGTCACCACATTGCAACCTTAAAAACTTCTATGTTCTCTCTCAACATCAAACAAATTCCTTTTTTAAACTCATTGATAAAATTTGCTTCTATGGTTTCCCTTGATAATTTATTCCACATGTTATGACCATGAGGCAGCACTGGGCCCTTGTGGCCAGGAAGGCCAATGGTACCTGGGGTGGGTTAGAAGGGGGCGGTCAGTAGGTCAGAGAGGTTTGCTGCCCCTCTACTCTGCCCTGGGGAGACCACACCTGGAATCTTGTGTCCAGTTGTGGCCCCTCAGCTCCAGCAGGACAGGGAACTGCTGGAGAGAGTCCAGCGCAGCCACCAAGATGCTGGAGGGAGTGGAGCATCTCCCGTGTGAGGAAAGGCTGAGGGAGCTGGGGCTCTGGAGCTGGACAAGAGGAGACTGAGGGGGGACTCATTCATGGGGATCAATATGGAAAGGGGGAGTGTCAGGAGGATGGAGCCAGGCTCTTCTCGGTGACAACCAGTGACAGGACAAGGGGCAATGGGTGCAAACTGGAACACAAGAGGTTCCACTTAAATTTGAGAAGAAACTTGTTCCTGGTGAGGGTGGCAGAGCCTGGCCCAGGCTGCCCAGGGGGGTTGTGGAGTCTCCTTCTGTGCAGACATTCCAACCCGCCTGGACACCTTCCTGTGTAACCTCATCGGGGTGTTCCTGCTCCATGGGGGGATTGCACTGGGTGAGCTTTCCAGGGCCCTTCCAACCCCTGACATTCTGGGATTCTGTGATGTTCCCCTTTGACCATGGGGTGTATCTTTTGGAATCCTTAGTTAAGGCTTTGACCTTCCAATCTTCCCCAGGTTTAGATAATATCCTCCTCTCTGAGGGGACCCTCTCATTCCAGTTTAACAAGTCCTTTCATATTTGCAAGCTGCACTTTTCCTTTATCTGCACGCCCAACACCCAGCAAGGCGGGTGAGGACAGCACCTTGTCCAGCCCGTTCTCCACTCTCACATCACCCATACACCTATTTCTACCTCCTCCACAGGTTCTGTGGCTTTGTACAACCAAGACAGACCTAAAGAAAGCAGGGAGGAAAAAGATGCTGTTGGGGTACCCCCAAAACCGCTTCATGTGGGATCTGGCTTTTCTGTTCAAAACAGACTGGTTTCACCGCTTAGCACGTATAAGATTGTGCAACACATCTCACTTCCATGCAACGAGATGAATCGGGAGTAGGATAAATGCTGCTTCAGGCAGCCAGCCTGGAGAACCAACATGTCCTGCCTGCCTGGGGAAGGTGGCTTTCAAACTACGGCAGAGTGGAGATGGACCTGGCTGATTAAAATGCCAAACCAGAACAGCCTTACTACATGGTTCATTTAATTTCCCCCATCACTACTTTGCCTGCCATTCTCACCTTGCAGAGGACAATTCCTTTGTTTGGAACAACATGCCAGAGGCCAGAAACTTGTGCCAGTATTTACCAACAGCCCCCAGCTCCCAAAAGTGCAAAGGCTGCTGTCCCTGCGGAGCAATGGGAGTAACCTCTGGTTTTCTACAGCCAGGGAACAAATCATTCAAGACTGAAGCAGCAAAGATCTACTTAACCAGCAGACTGCCCGGGAGCACAGGGCATAAGATGCAGCAGTTCACATCTTCAGCGGCATTTTACGCATGGAAGCTATAAACTCAGCTGACGTTAGAATCATTGAATCGTTTTGGTTGGAAGAGACCCTTAAGATCATCAAGTCCAACCCTGGCACTACCCCATGTCCCTGAGAACCTCATCTCTGCATCTTTTAAACCTGTCCAGGGATGGTGACTCCACTACTGCCCTGGGCAGCCTGTTCCAATGCCCGACAGCTCTTTCCAGGAAGAAACTGTTCCAAACACCCAAAATCCCTTCCCAGGGCTTTGTTCCTAAGGTTTGAGTTAAGCAAGACATTTCCCTATGTGAAGATTCCCACAAGGTTCTTTCGAAACAACACACATACTTCTATTATCTAATTGCCCTACTTGTATTTTAAGACCAGATGTGGCCTGTAGAGAGTGCAGCTGGTGAACCCATACATTCATTTTTAGACGGGTCCAAACTAAACCCTTGTTCCAGACAGTTCTAAACTGTGAGATGTGAGTCTAGGAACCATATTTTCCAATTTTGCCTTTCTTTTCCACTGCTCATTGTTTGGATTACTAAAAGAGCTAGTGCTGTACCTTATTAACCATATTCCAAAACACCCAGCGGCACCTTCCGTGTCCACCTACAGTTGTCCCATATGAAACACAACCAAGCCCAGGCAAGCACTTCCATTTTAGGTGCAGAAGCACCTGTGAAAGCGTTTGGTTTTTTTTCCAAGTCATGTATTTTGGTGGGGAGAAAGAATGATGATCAAGGGTGTGCAGGAGGGTAGAGGTAGACAGCCTACTATTTTCTTCTTTCAAATGTTCAATATTCAGGGAACTGCACAGCACTTTACAATGTCTTAAGGAAGGAATGGTGGTCATTTAGATTACTTTATTACATTATTACTACATTAAAAAACATTATTCATGCCCTCAAGCTATATTCATTCAGCTCTCTCTTCCTTTTTAATGATGCAGCTATTACAGTATTATTGCTAAAACGGATGTTCAGCATTTACAGATGTGAAATGCCTCTATTTGTTTAAAATACACCACTAGAATCTTTCCCACACACTTTCCGCCTCTCCCTCCAGATCACAGGATAAAGGAAGAATTTGCTTACTGGAGAAAAAGCAGTTCCTGAGCTGCAGAATCCATTCTCTCCCTTACTCACACACACAACACCACAAAAGAACTATTTTAGTTTATGGGTAAGAGGAAAACGCATCCCTTGGTACATACCTGTTGGTGTTATACTCTAAACCTCCAACTTCCTTGCTTGCCTGCAAAAGATCAAGAATTCCTGCTGAACTTCCACTCTCTTTCTTTACTTTGGAATTGCGCCCTGGCTTTGCTTCTGTGTCGATGTGAAGCAAATCTTCATCTGATGAGTCGTCACTCTGCAAAAGCAAGGGAAAGGCTCAAAAAAACCCAGGAACTCACTAAGTCAACAAGAACAGCACATTTCTGCAGCCTGCTGCTCCTCCAAAGACACAAGGCTACCATTTGTAGTTTGCTTTCATTAAAGGAATAACAAAATGACAAAAAACCCCAGGTATGCAGTAAGAATCCATTTCCTCGCAGCCCATAGGCGTGGTGGGTTTTCCTTTCCCCTTCCAAGCCTGGAGAGCCAGCTTTGAGATCTGATCCTGCGCATGGAATCAAACCACCGAGCAGTTTCCAGGTGCTGTGTTGCCTTCTAAGCCCCCACTCCTGTGCTTGAGACCATGACCCGTGTTGCAAAAGATGTGGGCATGTGGCCACGTCTCTGTCAGCCCCGATATGCATCAGGGCACAGGTCTGTATCTCGCAAGAATATTAACTATTAATTCAGCCCCAGGGACAGCCCCACATCTGCCATCCCTACTGCAAGAGAACACAAAAATCTGACAGAGGAATGGGACAGACCCATTTCGCAGCAGTCTAGAGTATAACAGAACTTTTTTCCCCATTCCTGCCCTGCTTTCAGGTCTATATAATCCGCATCCTTATTGCTTAAACTGCAGGAACTGGTCTCCCTCCTTACACTTCTGCACACGGAGACACCAGGTTGGTTTTCCCATGCACGGGTCTCCAGATATCAAGTAGTGACTGGGGCAAGGAGCTTTGCACTTGCTCTTGAACATCCCCAAGCCAAAGGAGGATGAAAAAGATTCCTTAGTCGTCAGGGCCAAACATTTCAGTCACCTACAGTTCTGTGTTAACAAGCTGGTTTGCTTCTTCTGACTCTTTCAGATATTATAATATGAATTTTTACTAAGAGTTGAGCAAAACATTTAATTTTAATGGCATTTAATTTCCAGCACTGAGCTTCGATGCTAACACAGAGCAAACTTAGGCCTGTGCTGCTCGGGTTCCTGCAGGTAATAAGCTACCAACAGGCACCCTGTCACGGCCTCAAGTTAGGGACATCCTAAAGTGTCATGCTGAGTCATGGGCATTCTAGATGTGAGCCCATAGCGGGCAGAGGGAGATTCTGCTGACAGCAAACAAAAGCTTTAATTGCTACAGAGTAGGTGTTAGGGCCTCCAGTAACGTGAAACGCCAAATGACATGAGCGTTACACCAAATGGTATGAGCGTTACTCTGAGTTCCATCTGTCAGACGTGAGCGTGGCAGTTTAATGACCAGCGTCCAAAGCCCATGGAAATGGGGGGACAGACACAGGTTGGGAGCACAGCTCAGGACAGAGCCCTGTGCCTGTCAGCCATGCAACATGCAGAAACCTCCTCCTGACCCTTCCCATTCCTCCCGTCACTTGCTCCTGTCCCCAAGCTGCGGTACGACCGCCACGGTCCCCAGGCACATGTCCCAGCAGGCCGGATGGTGTACAAGCAGTGTGAGGCCCAGAACAAAATTATGCTTCGTCCTCGTGACGTCTGAGAGGCCGTGAGAGCAGCCTGCACGAAGGCTTTGCCGCTGCCATCACAGCACGTCAGACACACACGACGGGCACTCGCTTCTGAGAGGTACAATAACACCCATACCTTGTACGACACTGACTCCACCTTTGGCTTCTTCACGGGAGTGTGCTGCACAGTGTCTTTTTTATCTGCTAAAACTGAATTAAAACAAAACAAAACAAAGTCATGGTTCTTTTCCCTTCAAAAAAATCACACTCCTAAGCCATAACTTCTAAAGTAACTTCCAAATTCACTTATATGTGACTGATACTTAAGACATGGTTTTCTTTATTATAAATCACATAGATTTTAAAGACTAGTTTTGGATAATCAACACATAAGATTTGTTGCACAGATACAGACAAAATAGGAAATACTCTTACAGGGCAGTTCTCTTTTTGTAGTGTTTTTCTTCCTTCTGATTGGAAACTCATCAATTTTTAGTTCGCCATCGTCTGACACATATTCATATTCATCTCGTACAGGTTTTGCTTTATCTTCTTTAAAATTCTGCAGTGACCCAAACACACTGGTGTTCAGCTGGGTTTTGACTCCCTTTGAACTGAAAAGAAGCAAACTATAAATCAGTAACAATACGTTGACTGGAAAACATTTTGTGAATTGACAGAGAGGAAGACAATGAGCATCTTTAAGCACAAATCTCACCCAACTCGAACACTTTCATAGGTGCCACAGCAATTCAATTACTTTTACAAACACATTTCTCTACCTACAATTTATATCTTCAAATATGATGCCAATTAAAGTAGCCTTGGCGGGCTGCAAATAAATCCTGTATTATTTAAAGCCATCTCAAAGTATATCAAGATATGCATAATGCACACGCAGCATGGAATTTTGGCATGCAGAGTTCATTTAACAGTTGTTTAAAAATGTACCCTGAGTAGGATCTGCACAAAAACCACTTGATATAACACAACTAGTAACAACCTGAAGTGCCAAAACACAAGCCGTTGCTGTTATGGCCAACTATACTGGGTTCTAAGTAAAATAAAGTTCTAGAGCAAAGCACTTTTTGACTAAATGTGTTTTCTACATTGACCAGAAAAGCAGATTTTCACCTTCATGTATTAAAAAACCCATAAATAATTACAAGACTTTTTAAACTGCTTTTTAATTGATGTGTCTTGTCATATTTTTTACTTACCCAAGCAACTTCTTGTTTGAGAAGGAGAACGTAAATTTGTTGTCCTTATTCCCTGATCCAGGCGTCTTTTCTGACTTGTGTTCCTCTTCCATTTTTAGAAGTGAATCAGGTTTACTGTTCTGAAAGGCAAAAAGATCCAAAACAGAACAATAAAAGCAGTTAAATGAGTTGTGGTTATTTTGGATTCCTACATAACCTTAGAGAATCCATTGATTTATATGCAGAGAAAAATACGTTCCCCCAAATGCAGTAAGTGGTAGAGGATTATACTCCTCCACAGACTAACGTGAGTTCTAGTTCAGGGACTCATCCCCATTCAAGCAGCACTTCAGCACCATTTTAAGCAGTGCCTGTCACAAACACAATGCCGAATTTCAATATTGCACTCTTAAATTGCTACAGACTGAGGTTAAATACTAAAAATTCCTTTAGCGAATGGGAGCATGAGTTAAACATGCTGCTCCTGAGCGTCGCGGGGCTGAGGACACGCGCCACCACGCACAGACGGGGCATCGCGTCCCCAGGCTGCGCTTGCTCCCGTCACACCTTCCGAACAGCTTGAATGATGAATTCAATCATTTCATATCAAATTCATTCAGTGCAAAGGAAGCCTTTCATTGTTTTTTAAGCATCACCTTAATGTTTTCCTAAGCTGTACTGGCTGTGGAATTAATTGGTACATATTGATCAAATAAACATTAACCGTGACTGTATCTAACACAAAAAATGTCAATGTCTCTAATGTTAACGATTCATGACTCTTGGTAGTTTTCCCACATGAAAAAACAAGTACTTTTGTTTTGTTTTAAGGAATCGCTTGCACATTTGTCGTTAGAAATTCACAACCAAGGCTAAATTCAGACAGTTATTTCTGTGAGAAAGCCTCCTGTCACCACGTTTTAAATGGCACCTGGAGAAAAAACGTTTCATTCTGTGAATGAGTTTTACTCACCCTACATTAGCTCTCCAGGAAGGCAAGCTTTTAATTAATGGGGCGTAATTCAGATTTCATTAACTCTACTTTTATACCCTCATTAGTTATTGATTTCTCTGGAACTACTCCAGACTTCACGCCATATGACGAGGTTAAAGTAGGAACCACAAGAGATCTGCATTGTAAAACCTCACTATTAATAGTGTTCCTACTGGCTTTGCCAAGGATGAGGATGGACAATTCAAACACGCTTTTGAAACCCACCACACACACCTCCTTTATCATTGATTACTTGATTATTTTCTGCTCAAAATGTTTTCTTTGGGAACTGAAAATACCTCTGCTGAGGTAGACCTATGAACATTTCTCCACCCTTGACATATCATTACGTGGCAGAATCAGCAGCAGAATTTAACAGGAGACATTACCTTATATTTCCATTTGGCTTCTGTTTTGCTTTTATTTTGCTCTCGAACTTCAAATTTCTCCACCTCATTCTGCTTACTAGCAGGTTCCTTATTTGGAACACTTAAAACATTCTTTGCAGCCTGGGGAAAAAGTCAGCATGTACTCTTAATGAGGATGGAGTGCTGGCATGTTACAGAAACACATTTTTCATCTGGAATATAACATGATATATTTTTGAAAACTCCTCTTTCGATTCTTTTTGAACCCAAATATGAGATTCAATCAAATAGGGCTGCTTCAGAGAATGCGGAAGACTAGTTGCATTTCTCTTTGATATCCCGACAGACAAGGTTACTGTAAAAACATGCTGAGCTCCCTGCCTATTGCTCTGTGGACACGTTTTGCAAACTGCATACAAACTACTGGGAAATTCAGAGACATTTTAGAAAAGCCTTATGGATACTTTTAAACATTATTCTGTCAGTGCCTCGGTGAAATCCTGGCCTCTACTGAAGTCAGCAGCAAAAGTCACGTTGACATCAAAATGAAACTTGCCCTACATGGGCAAAAATGGAAGGAAACTATTGTTTTATCTTCAACCGCTCATTCTAGAGCAAAATCTCATGCAAATCAGCTTCAGAAATCAGTTCCTTCATCTCTGATAACTGATTATGGAAATGCATGAGTGCTAATAACACTTGAAATAAGAACAGAATAGTTCAGGGGCCAAAAAAAGCACCATTACAAAATGTGTTCTAGTTTTCACCTCGCCTCAGCTTGGGCAGGCAACTGGCTGCAGTTTGGCAGACTCAGCTCAAACCAGTAGGTTTCTTGGAGGCTCTGTATCAAAACTAAACAAGCAATCAAATCAAATCAAATCGAACAGTCATGTAACAAAAGGGCGGTTTTACAGTTACAAAACTTCCATTTACTTCAGTGGAGTCAGGGTTTCACGCTGCATTGCTCATATTAGTTTTTTCATGAGATCTAAGGAGTGATTTTACCCTTATTAAGGCAAGAGAACAGGGAGATGTTAAAGTATGACCCACCTTCCCTTTCTTTGGCGTCTCGATCTTTGTCAAAGCCTCCTTGGTATGCGCCTCCAGCAGGTCGAGATTCGGGATGGCTGGTGGTGGACTCTCTTTTGCTTTCTTGCCTTTCTTTTTGCCTTCTCCCTTCACTCTCGGTGTTTTGGGAGGTTTAGGGGGTTTGGGTGGCTTGGGAGGCTTGGGGGGTTTGGATGGCTTGAGTTGTTTGGGGGTTTTCACAGTTTTGGGAGTCTTTTTTTTAGGGAGCTTTTCTACAGGTGGGGGCGGAGGTGTCACTTGGACGGGTGATGGTGCCTCCTCCTTCTCCACAGGACAGATCTCCTCGGTGTTTGTGTTGGCACTCGTGTCTGCTTTGCTGGCTTTCGAAGCGTTCTGTAGTTCAGCACAAAATGGAAAGGCATTGAGACCTATCTGTCCGACGTTTGATATTCAACTGCACCCTCCCATTCCTTGGGGAGACAACCCCCAAAGATTCCCTGTTCGATAAGGGGGTAACTGCATCCAGGGAATGACGAGCACGTCACAGGAGCGCTCACCACTAATTCTCACCCCCACGTTTCTCAAGCACAAGTTTGGCCTGGAGAAACTCCACTGGCTTCATAAGGAACGTAACTCTCCCCAGGTTACACCATCAGGTACAAATAAACACATCGAACGAAGGGTCTTTTGTTTAAAACGCTAATCAGCTCAAGCACAAACTATTTCAGTTTAATTCAGATGGGACAAATGTAGCAGAATCATGTTTCATGCCCTCAGGAAAAATAAGCAGTAAAATAGCTGCCCAATTAAAATTAACACTGTCTGGCTAATTAAAAGAAATTATTTTCTGCTTATCTTGCCATTCTGACAATCAGAAAACTTAAATACTACATGAAAGAGGATAAAAGGACAAGATAGATTTCAGTTTTGAGGTCTTAGGATATGGTAGTAAAGGGATGGAATGTAACAGAATGTCTCCTTGAAATAATTGAACTAGTATTGTCACCATCACACATCCCCACTAAGTGGAATACGATGTCAAACTGAATGGATGAACCTCCATGCAACCTCCTTTTTTGTTTTTTTTGGGGTTGGTGTTGTTTTGGAGGGGTTGTTATAATTATTATCACATTTGCTATAGTAACTCTACCTACAGTCCAGCGAAGAGCAAGGGAAATTGGGACAATGTACAGACTAATTGTCCCCAGCTCAGCCAATGTCATTGACAAGACCGACGAACTAAAGGACAAGGAGATATGACACAGGGAGCTTGATCACGGGAATAACAGTGTTGAGTTCCATCATACTTTGGGGTGTGGAGTAGAGAGTGGGGAAAAATGTTTCATTTATTTCAAGTCATCCATTGTATAGCCTATATCATTTAAAGACCCAGAACATCATTAATATTATGAAAAGCACACAAACCTCACTTAATCTTATTTCTTTGGCAAGGTCCTTGATAAGCTGTGCTGGTTTGAAGTTTTCTGGTAGTTCATCTTCATGCTCTGCTAAAGCCTAAAACAGAACAAAGCAAGACTGCTGTTTCTGTGCATGTTTTTGGAAAAATGTTTTTAAAAACCTCATTAAGGGACATGCCAATATTTTTCCTATATACTGAAATCAATACTGACTGCATCACTAGTCTAAATAAGGAAAAAATACACTTTTTTCCCCTTCTGGATATTACTGTAAATAGTTGTCCTGACAGAACAAAGCCTTTTTCAGATATTATTGCATTTTTACAACTGTAACATCACTTTGCACCCCTGTTATATCAGATTCTGTGAGGAGAAATTGTCTTAGGCTGGGGTCAACAATGAGTATAACAGGCATGTACCCCGTCAGCAGAGTGGTTTGGGAGCTCCCTGCCAGGACTAACAACATTTTCATTCACATGTCATGTTATAATACTCAAAATTCAACGCGACCTCAGTGCCAACCCAGTCTGACTTCCTTTGACTCACTACTTCTCATCTGCATGGCAAGTGGAAAAATAACCAGGGTGCCATGGAGAAGAGAGTTCCACACCAGTCAGTCCTTCCATAGGAACCAGGGAGCAGTTCTGGGCTCAGGCTCAATCACCGGCTTTGTGCAGCAGGGAGCAGCCAAGTCTTTGACTCCATTTAAATCTGAGACAGCCATCAGCTAGCTTAACCATGTGCTCAGCAACTCATTCCTCCTTAAAACGTCCAAAAACCCAAAAGCTACTAGTTCCCCATTCACATTTTATGATTGAAGGGCCTGTCTCCTGCAGCCAATTCCTTAAAACTTCAGGATCAACACACACAAGAATATCACTTCTGAAATGGCTGCAGCAGGAATCCAGGCTGCGAATCCCTTCAAACCTTCTCTCCAACCAGTATGTATTTTCTGGCTCAGTTAATGTGTTGATTTGCAGGAACGGGGCACCTTGTGCACACCAAAATGTTCTAGACCTTGCTCACATACACAACCTCTGCTTAATTGATCTGGTACATGAAAATGCTCAGAGTCAGGGAGAACATTGATTCAGAATCCTTTTGGTTGTTTGCAGAATTGGCTTTTTTAAAACTCAGGTGGCACCTTTTTTGGGCTGACTCCTCGTGTTGCACCAAGAAATCCCAACTATCACTCTCCTTCCTTGCTCTCCCAGGCTCTTCTCTTTGGGATTTCAGAATGAGCTGTTGTGCTATGGAGATATTATTTGCTCTAGCATTTGCTCTCTGTTCCAGTGACTGACAAACCTGAGGAACACAATATTAAATGACCTCCTACCTGTTTTTTAGTCCATGACCTGAAAGCACCATTGAGAATTTTTGCTCCTTGGAGTAAATGAGCGGGAGGTTGTTGCCCAGCTTTATGCAAACCTAAGTAGAGGGAAAAAAACCAATGCTATTGAAACACAGATAGCTAAAGTTGTTCTACATAAAGTCTTTAATACGAAAAAGTTTCACTGGGAAAGTTAACTCTTTGAAAGCTGGTCACCACAAATGAATCCCTGTTATAATTTGATGGTAATAAGGAGTATATTTACTGTGTCATCAATCCAACTCAGCCTTCCTATACTGTGCTCCTGTAAGTTATGTCTACACTGGCACTCCTTCCGCTTCCTTTCTTGGTCCCAAACTCAAGCTAGCTTCCATGTTCACACATCCTAGGCTGTGGGAATAAAAAGGCACTGTCAGCGGTTCTTTTGTTCTGACTGAAAATGCAAGTACCGATATGCAGAAACAAAGGTTATTTGGGGCAATGCATTTCACTTCTGCATGAGTACAGGCTCGCCTAAACTTTTCCCCTCATTCCAGTTTTTGTTGAGAGCTGGTCACAAGGGCCCCCTTCCTGATGACACTCGGAGGGACTTGCTTATTAATTAGATGCATTTTTCTCGTTATAAAAGGCTCTGGTGGGTGTCTCTAGACACATTCTATAACAAAAGAAAGAGAGGCAAAGAGCAAAGCGAGCCCAACTCTGTAAAGAACATACACACAGGGATGTTTGGATCAACCCTGAAGGAATCTCACTAGGAAGATTTTGAATTTCACATAGAACTTCGCTTTAATTCTCAATGCTCCTGCCGGCCACGTCTCTGCCGCTGCTGTGGCCCCGTGTGTACATGACCTGCCCATGGGACAAGGACGTGCTGCTCCGCGCCCCGGGCTGACAGCATGTGTAGTTTAGTAGGTTAAACCAGTGAATGAACCCAGACTTGACAGGCAACTAAAAACTAAAACGTTACAACATTATGTACCTCTGAGGCAACTCAAATACATTTTACAAAGCAGATAAAAGACACAGGTAAGAGGGAAAGTTAAGGCCCTTCCTAGAGCGAGATGGTAGGATATTAAGGGGAGAGCTGGGCCAGACCAGCACATTCTGCCACTATGTTAAAAGTAGATTTCAAATACTAACAAGACTGACTTTGGTCCATCTTTTATGTGGCACATCGGCAGAAATTAAGAGCAACTATTTTGAGGCCCCCAGTGCTGAGCAATTAAGGCAGGCAAAGAAATGCGGTTTTACCTTTGAATGTCTCTAGTAGATGCTTTCCCATATACCAACATGCAGTTTCGAAGTTTGGAAACTGAGTCAGACTGACAATTTTCAATCGTCTTTCTACTTCATATGCCCTGCAATACAAAGCCACACAAACTTAAAGCAGAGTAGGTCACAGGTATGTCGCACTGCTCATAAATGCCCGAGGCTCAGTTTGCAGCACTCCCATTTCTTTGTGGTGCTGCTACCAAGTATTCTGGCATCAGACCAAAAGCAAAATATAAAAATAGCACTAGTAAGAAACTGTGTGATACAGATGTAAGATAGTTTTATTGTATTCTTTGTCCAATATCAGTAAAGAATTACTTTTGTTGTCTTACAGTGGGCGAAGAGCCCAGCTGAGCAGGTGGGGGCTTATCCAGAAGGCAAATTCTAGAGTAAAACTGGTGGTTTTTAACAGCTCTTCCTTCAAGACTTGGCTACACCTCACATATCCTTCCTATGCAATAGGTGTAAAGACAGCCTGGAATAACTCGGCATGGGAGAACAGGTAGAAGGGGATAAATGTGGGTACGCTTTCCAAAACTGCCCAATAAAGCTACACCAATGTTACTGCACATGTAGGCTAATTAACAGGAGAGAAGATGGCCAATTTATTAAAAACTGAGCCTCTACCTAATTTTAGATTTTAAAGACAGATTACCTCATCTGCATTTCAACACTTAGACTATGTAGAAAATGTCCTGCAAAGGCCAGGCAGTCTACAGGTGTCAGAGTTGCATAAATCCAACCTAAAAGAGAAAGAGTCTTGAGGATAGAAACTGGAAGGACAATAACAAAGACTTTACTCACAACATGATGTTTATACTTCACTTAGCAACTTACTTCCTACTACAGCTCTTCGGACCAAATCAGCACCAGAACCACACGTGGATTGAACACAGTCCCATCTGGCGCCTTGTTTGTTTTGCATGATAAGGCCCAGCCCAGGACGGTGCTACGCGCCTTTGGGTCTGGTCCCAGGGCCACCTCCAGCAGTGGCAGACACTGAACGGGGACACGCTGCTCACGCTGACCTGACTTCATTGTTACTGTGAAAAGCGGCAGCTACACAATGGCAGCCGCTTGCACATCACCATAAAGATATATGACAGCTCCTGACACCGACTTTATTATAGTGTCAGGAACAGGTGTATTCCAAACATTAATTTTCATACAAAAATCTACTCAAATTAGTCAGTCTCTATAAATTGCTCAGTATTTATTCTACCATCTGCTCCACACATGGTCATGAGAGATATACCCACTTGCCACTTTTTACAATCAAAGTAAAATTCAAGTGTGTGAACATTCTGTGCGAGAAATGGCACTGGTGGATGCTGCCTCCCAAACACAAGCACCGGTGCTGCTACTTAATCACACCACCTGGAAGCCTCAACTCAGATTATGGATCGCGTGGGCAACACATCGTTTAAAGGCACACAGAGCGAGAGAAAATCCCTGTCCCAAAGAGATTTCAGTTTCAACAGGTAACAGGGAGTGCTGGAAACAGCAATGCAAATGACGGAGTAATGGTTTATGGTGAGAGGAAGGTGAGGGATGGGCAGGAGTAGAACTGTGTTCAGTTCAAACTCTGCACTATCTTCCCTATCCTTCTGAAAATCCTCCCAGGAATGGAGAAACCCAAAATCCACCATCCCTAACCTGCAAGGAAAGCCCAAGTCTAGCAAGTAACCCATAAAAATCCATGACATGCAGGTCTCCAGCCTCATGTGAAACCACGAACGTGCACTCACACTCCTGCAGGCACCTACAGGTCCTCAGTGTCACTGGGAATTAACCACCGTGAAAGGGATTTGGTGGGGAGTCATGGTCAGAAAGTAATTAAACGTGAATTCTCTGTTAGATGGTAAAAAGCACCAATGTCATGGTTGGATACAGAGAGAGAACTCATGAGTTACCACAACCCAGCTAGACCAGGAGCAGAACACTCTACTACTAGTAGTATTTTTAAAAGGCTGCTAAAATATCGAAAATATCAAAAGCAGTAACAGTTCTGATTTTTGTTGTTGTTGTAAGCATATGAAATTATATTTCTATTGAGAATTAGACTTCATACTTTGTCAGAGAAAGCTGTCAAATCACATCCCTCTAGCATTTCGGACATGCTATTTCAGCAGCTCTAAAATGAGCAGGAAACCCCAGCTGCACCAGCCCGCTCACCTGATGGAATGAAGAGCGTCTGTCCTTGTTTCACTGTGCATTTATAACATTTATCTACTTGGTCTGCAAAAAACATCTCGCTGTGGTTTGCTGCCGATTGCCAGCGTTCATAAAGAGAAATATTTGCAGAGGCTGGTTTGATGAGATAAAATATCTTTTCTCCCTGAATGAGAAAATATAAAATTAGCAACAAGCAGTCAAAGCAAATAATACTGTACTGGCACAGATACATGTGCACACACAAGTATTTTATCTAAATATATATATATATAAAACATTATGTATTTTAACAATATTTAAATCAAATTTACTCATCAGCTTCATACAGAGTGGCTGAAATAATCGAATCACTAGCTGGCCACATGTGCTCCAATTTGTGGGACTGATGGTACAAATAGTTTAGAGCTCCAAAAGCAGGATGTAATCTCTTTCACGCCTTAGGTGACATATGTGCAGAAGGCACTAAACAAATATTAAAATCCTAACACAGCCAAAATAGACAGGCAACTTCCACACCCTGAGCAGTTAAGGCTCTGCATAAGACTTTACAATAGCAGGACTGTTGGGAAAAAAACCCCAAGACCTGAATTTTTGAGAGTTAGTCTTTGAAGACAGTCTTGGCATATAAAATTGAGTTCTTTACTAGATATACCGCAAAGACGTGGCCCCTCACCTTCAGCACATGGTACCAGGCAGAAGCTCCCCCCGAGTCGATGTGGAAGTCGGTGTAGCTGTCCTTCACACAGATCAGGCAGTACTTGGTCACTTTGGGTTTCGCCAGAAGAGCATCGTCAGGCCAATAGTTTTCCACCCAGGACAACTTCTTAACTATATCTGGAGGCTCTACAAAACTGGACATCCTTTACAGAGAGAACAGAAAACAAAAATCAGCTTATTAAAAAAGAGCACAAGGACCCCCACACAACAAAAAGCAGCGCGTGACGCTGATACTTGCATGGCGATCTGAAGCAGCTCCTTATGTGGTAGTGGAACTGCTCCTCATTTGGAAAATTTGTGAAAACTGTTCACAGACAGAGATTAAAGGCTTTATAAACATGAGGACTTAGCAACGAGCCTTTAAGTTCTTTCAGTAGCAGTATTTATGGTCAAGTATATGCTGTTTGGATTTTTCTAGTCCCAACAGCGCTGTTATCACAGCCACTTTTCCAGCCCCTTTCAGAAGAGAAATGGGTGCACTCTTACATAAATGGTCTGGTAAATCTTCAAACAAGTTAAGCTTCACATTAAAAATCCTAACAACAATAACATTAATAATTAAGGACTAAATAAGTCTGGATCTAACTATGAGTATCACAGTGATCTTTTTATTTAGACTGACTACATCACATCAAAAGCTCAAAAGAAGGAAAAAGTCTAATGTGGCTGATAATGTGAATATATTTTAAATATAACATATATAATATTTATTTATACAATTTATACAAAGGAATATACATTGAGCATATGCTTATATTGTATATATTTATTTATATAATTTATATATGATTATTATCTTCAAGATATAATATGTACTATAAATCACAGGTAAGATGATGTAGTGGCATGATAAACCAGTATTAAAGGTGTTTCATCCCACAATGTGCTAATTTTTATATTTCAATAGTCCAAAACATGGATTAAAATTTGCAGAAGGTTCACTGTTGGATGCTCAAAAATGTACATCAGTAAGAGTATCTGCACTTCAAACTAAAATGAAATTCTGCCGTGTGTCATTTATGCTCACTGTCAAACATTGACAACAATAGCTCCATTTGAAATGGCAGGGAAGGATGGAGCAGTGCATTCAATTAAAGTGTCACTGTCTGTGTTAAGAAATAAAATATTTGCTAGTTAATGTCTAAATTAGCAGCGTATGAGTGACAGCTCCGGCAGCCCTTCGCAACAAAAGACCTCCTGTCATTCTGGGATAATGGCAGAAAGCTAAAAAAATCTCAGCTGAAGATACTGGTAATCTTTGAAGCCTGTAATTACTAGAGCAGCTTTCTGCAGAAATGGGTGTGCCCTACTGAAACACTAACTACAGGGCTAAAGGTAATGGCTTTTAAAAAATGAGCTTGTAAATCAGCTTCCTTTTTTAAGGCTACTTGAAGTCTTCTTGCTAACATGGAATGCTCCCCAAAACAACCATCCTTTATTTTTATGTTGGCATTTATCATCAGCTGTGTAGTGTTTGTATATAAAGGAATCTTTTCCTCCTCTGACGCTTCCCTTTGGGAAGTGCTGGTTACCCAGAAAAACTGCAAGAACCATGAAAATGATCTGCACAGTTGCACGAAGTTCAATACATTATAGATGCATCTGCCTACTTATGGAATAGAAGCAAGGCTAAATAGAGCACAGAGCAATAACTTGAACTCTTAGGCATTTATATCAGGTAGTTATCCTGTGTATAAAACATATATAAACATGAGGAGAACAGTTAGGGTTCCTGTCACTGAGGGATCGCCACAGCTGAGCGGCACCATTGCACCCCACGGCTGCCCACCGCAAAGTTCTGAACTGCTGTCGTACGACTGCAGCTTAACTCACAAAAACACCGAAACTACAACAGTACAGGATTACAAAATCAGAATTTCAGACTTACCCAAGGACATCCAGTGACACGTTATGCTACACCTAGAGCCACACCTCATCTATTGGCTCACTCCGCACTACTTTAAATGGAATATTTCACTAAGCAATATACAATGTGCTCAAACCAAGGATGCTCACTGCTGTACAACACGTTTTAAAAAAGAATGACCCCAGGAGGTCACCAGATCACTGGTGAAGAAACCAGTTTTTGGCGTAGCGCTATTTGTATTTACTTTTGCTTTCTCTGAGAGACTGCACATAATGAGATGTAGACATTAACACATTGGGAATACATTTAACTTTCCATTTAGATGTGGCTTTACTCAGTATGACTGTAGATAAGGGTAGCAGCAAACAATCACTGAAGCTTAAAGAACATTTTTAAAATAAGCACCAAGGCCTCATATTTGTTCTGAAACTGTTTGTTTTATTTTCAGGGAATACTGTTTACCAGTATAATGATAACATCGCCATGTTCTAAGATCACCTTAAGCGGGAAGAAAGGCCATTGTTGCCTTATATCCATCAGGATTCCCATCTCACCAGAAGAATAACATAGAATATTAAAAAATAAGACCCCTTATGTCCATGTTCTCCCACATACAGTGTTATCACACCCCTGTGGTCATCTCTGTCCTCCTTTCTTTGGTCTTACTGGTATTTATCAAGCTGCGTCTAAGTACCTAAGATCATATTAGGAACGTATTATTCACTACCAGGACAAGGCAGAGAATTCACTCCTGGAGCATCATTATGTTCTACCACATAGTTGCACTGAATTAACTATACTTATAATACTAGAGTTAAAATAGAACTGAAAGGTATCAAAATACCCTGTTCTGATAAATGACTGCTGACAGCACATGAATGCTGGTGATATCCAGGCATCAATGACCACGACAAATGCCGGCCCATTTGCTCCACTGTGTATACTTCTTCTCACACAGCAATTAGCACTTTCACTCCCCTGCTTTGGCTGCACATGGGTGATGCAGTGGAGAGTCAGAGCTGCAAGAAGCCGCCATCCCAGGGTTAAAGCAGCAGTTCCTAAAGAGGAACCAGCGGAGCAGGTTCGGTCCCCCCAGCCGAACCCCCCGTGTGGCGGGCTGGACCCTCACCTCGTGTCCGAGAACTCCAGGTTGGTGACGTTGAGGACCCTCTTCCTGTTGGTACTGTAGTAGTAATCCACAAATTCCTTCAGCTTCATCTTGCAGTCTTTCTGTTTGGTGACATCGGTGACATCAACGCTCCTCTCTGGTCCTACAAATTAATTCAGAGAAAAAGAGATTGAAGGGCAGGCTGACTCGCCTTGTTTGTGTGCTTGGGGGCAAGTCAACTTTTAGAGAAACATCACAACCTTTTGATCTTCTGATCTTCTCAGCCTTTGTATCTTCCCCGTTGTTTATGCACGTAAACACATATACAGATATCTACAAAAACCATGTATATACATAAAACGTATAGGTACAAAATGGTGACATGTTTATTTCTGTAGTTTTTATCTTTAAAGGATTAAGCTACTTTGAACGTTTAATTTCATTATGAATTTTGTTTGTGTGGTGGAACTTATATAAAAACACCTGTATATGCAGAGTAAGCCCTACCTACCACGCTGTAGAAGTCTTGTGATTGTAGGCAGTGCCATACTATAGGGCAACCTGTCAAACTGATTTTCCAAAATTTTAAGTTCTCTTATGTTCTATTTTAAATTATTGCTTACATATTCTATAATCAAGGAAGAGTTTTCCAGGAAAATTCCCATTTTTAAACATATTTCATGTGTGCCACAAAAAAATGTGACTTTTTGTTATTTTATGCAAAATTACACCTATCAAAAATCCATCCCCTCTGTATTAGAGTACCAAGTACTTACACATTTCCTCTGACAGATCTTGTCAGATACAAATCTGCAGTGTTAACACTAACGGTATTAGCCAATTAGTGGAATTTAACACAAGAGAACACATGGTGAAAGTCAGAGCTTTATAAAAAGTGCCCACGTCTAAGCACACTCTTATACTTTCTGAAAATAAAAGAAAAAAAGGCATCTCTCCAGTCTTCTTTCCTTCAGTTTTAATTGGCTTTATTTTCCTTCTCCCAGTGTTTCATTCATAGCTTTTTATCACATTAGAAGAGGAAACAAAAAATCAATTTTTTACTTTTTCATGAAATGCCAGCACAGTAATGATGTGTTTGGCAGCCTCAACTGTGGTGTTTTGTCCTCTGTCACTTACTTTGGATTGTTTCTAAAAGACATTCTAGGCCTGATGTAATAAACTACAGAACAGCGAGATAAATCCCTGCCTGGGAAATCAAGTGAACTAAGCCCATGGAGGTCAGACCCACATGTATTTGTTCCGTTCACTTTCAAATCTGGTGCCAGATACAGACTGAGCAACCCATGCTCTTCTCTCCAGCTCTTCACAAACTGTTTTGTTGGTAGGGTGGATTATTTCAGCTAGAGCCTGAGAGAAAGCAGAAGGAGCACCCAGGTGAAATTCTGCTAAGTGTAGCAGATGGTCAAGGAAAATACGTTTCCTGTAGAAGCAATGGGATGCAGAAAACAACAAAATCAGGGATCTTGAATTCTGCTTTATTCAGGGTTATCACACTTCACACATCACTGCATAAGCAATAGATACGGTGGAGAACACCCACGGCTGGTGACAGCACCCTCCAGTTTGGGGAGCAGTCAATGGCCTGGTGAGGAGCGTGCAGGAGGACTGGCAGTCTGCGTGAGGAGATAAGTGACCACGACACACACACAGACACACTGGAGCTGGAGCCCTGGCTCCAAAAGGACAATGCCTTGCCAGAAGGAGAGAGAATCGGACAGAAAGTGACCCGGAGGAAGGACAGAGCGACAGAGGCCAAGAGACAAGATCACAAGTGCTAAAGGGAGAAGGACGTGGAGACAAGTGACTTCAGAGCGCTTCCACGGCTCCCGGCCAAGGCAGGTCTTCCGAGGTGGGATGACGTGATGACTGGCAAGAAGATGCAGTACAATCCCCTGCTCAGGGTGGAGACAGGAGGATGCCAACATGAATCCAAATGACCAGCAGCAATGAAAACAGCTCTCACTGACACCAGTGCTAAAAAACGGATTGCCTTTGCAGACTGGGAGTCTCAGTCTAGCATAATAATTCCTTCCATACAAAGCGAGATGGCAGTAATCAATTAAGGCCTGGCCTAAAGAAACAATTTCTTAATATTACTATAACTGTTTCTTTTAATGCAGTGCTGCAGAGTACAATGCAGTCTGGCTCAGGCTCACCGTAAGATCCACAAGTTGGTACAAGAAACAGGAGCAAATTAATTGCTAATTACAAGCTACCACTACATAACAAGCATTGATGTCATCATAGCCCAAGACATGGACAGCATTTTAGAATATATTTCACAATTTTTTATACCACAAAAAGAAATTTTTTTTAAAAAGCAGCTGAGTTCTAACCAGTACCATGCCACCTGCTTGCCAGATACCCACCAACGTAGTTTTCAACATCGCTGACGTAGAAGGTGGGTGCGGGTACAGACAAACCCAGGCCGTCCTTCTTTGGGACAAGGATGGGCTCTGAAAAGCCATTTTCTTCCAAATACTCTGTTGTTAGTTGGCTGCCTGGCACTTTCACGACTATATCTTCAGCACTGAAAAAGGAAACACAGATTGAATGGTGAGGTGCTTCCACGCGGAGTCTGGCATCTTCTGCACTGCAATACTGAAAGGGAATGTTACGAATAAGCAATTATAGGCAAAGTAGGTCCATAACACAAAAACCAAAAAGCCATTTATTGCAAAGCACACAGGGCACAAGAAAATTGTCTGGAATCGATTCGCTCAAGCCTCAGGCACCAACTACTCGAAATTCCTAAAATAACAGCTTATGGAGAAAGACCATTTTCCTCAGCTGTTGGGATCTGTTGAGTTACCAGTGGTCAGTGTTGAAGAAATAAGTGTTTAATATTCCCCTATAAAGAAGGCAAGATTAAAACCACTACATAGTCTCAAATAAATTGTCCAGAAAATACTTTGTAAATAATTTTTAAGTGGTCAAATAAATTCTTCAGGAAATACTCTGCAATTTATTTTCAAGTCACTGGGAGGGCATCAAAAGCACTAAGGAAAGGGCAGCTTCATCAGAAGAGCAGCTATTTGCACCGACAACTCCCAAGGGAAATTCAAGTCTGATTTCCACCTCTTTTCAAGAGTAAAATGCTTTGAATTCAGGGTGAAAAGTGACTGTATATGAACAACCAGCAGTCCCAAAAGCACCGTGCTGCCATGTGTTTGTCACCTGGGCTCCAGAGCCATCCGGCAGGCCGGGGCCATGGCTGCCGCTGGGGGGAATAGCAAAACTTTGAGTGTTCACCCAAAAAAGCACTCTCTCCCTGAGCGGGCAAGGCTAACACATGACTGCCCTCTCCTGCAGCAGTTCTGAACTACAGCCCACGGCTTCGTGCAGCACCAAAAACTGGCGGGAAAGGGGACGAGGCCACAAGTGCCGCCATGGCGGCCGCACCCTCCGGCCTTGCCACCTTTGCCGCCCATGACACCCAACCTGTGGCAGAGCCCCCACAGCCTTTAATTAAGGGGTTGCCCCACAACCTTTGCTGTGGGGGGGTCCCGCTTTCAACCCACCACGTTGGGGGAACCCCTCGCCCTGGGCCTGCTCAGAAAGCCCCGTCAGGGTTTGAGCCCTCGGGAAAATAAGATAGCCAGATGTAAACAGGGATAAGCTGTAGAAGCCCAGTATATTTCCAGATCACCCCAGCCACAGTAAATCAGCAATGGCTAATCAGGAGCCAAATTTAATTAATAATTAAAAGCAGCATTCCTTATTTATGTGGGCACCGGTACTGTACACCAGCAATGTACAAAGAACGAGACTGGAGATTTTAAGGAGCAAGAAGCAAACCATGATTTAACACTAAACCCCTGCACTTACTTTACATCACCCATATACATATCTCACGTACTTGTTTAAGTCTGATTTGCTTCTATATGTGCCACAGAAACGTACACACAGTTGTAAAGAGAGATCAGTACCAGAGCAGCTAGTGACGGTGCTGCCAAAATGGAGAGTCTGGCACCTACAATGAAGTACCTGAACCATAAATTTAATTACAATTAATACTGCTATTACTACTCTAACACTATTTTGGTATTAAATATTCTGAAGCGGTATGACATGAATTACAGTTTTTGCCTTTTTGCTCTCTTCACTGTCCCTTTTGATCCAAGCCTCACCAAGGGACTAGCTGTGGGTTATAATTTACTGCCGTGTGCTGTGAATCAGCAATGATGTTTCTGTCTTTAGACTCAGACCCCATTTTTCTGTTCATCACATTATAGTTGATGAGTGTTGGGTTTTGTTCTGTGAATATCTGCAGATTTCATTCCTTTTCTTCATAAGAGTTTTACTATCGGTACGACTGTAGATGTCAGAGGCCTGAATATTGCAGACACTCCTTTTGGCTACAGACCCATCTTTCTCAGAAACTTTAATCTGGCAGCAATATTTTCTTATGTGCATATTTATGTGGGAAACAAAACAAAAAAAAATGGAGGTCCGTTTTAATTCTTTTTTTCCAATTTGGGAGTGACTCAGATATTGCATATGTGAGTGCAGCCTCAGAGGCCATCCGAGGTTACCAAAATCATTCTGCCTAGGCCTTAACCCTTTTTTAAGAAATTAGCTTTGCAACCTACAAAACTGCTTTATATAAAAGAAAAAAAATAAAAAAAGACAAAAATCTAAAAGGCTCAAATAAAAATAGCCAAGCAAGTGAAAATACTGAGTGCTGAGTGCAGTGAAACACATCTGTAAGTGCTGCAAAAACTTTGCAGAGGTATTCACAGCCTCTTCCTTAACCAGCCTAAGACCAGTATCTGAAATTAAATGTGAAATTAAATTCCCCATAAAAAGAAAGAAGTTTTGTGTTTAGCAAGTACGCTTTACCAGTCTCCAAGGATCCTTCTAAAATAATTAGTCAGTAATAATTAAGGATTTATTTGGCTAAGACCTTACATTAAAGAACCAGAAGAAAACCATCACTCTTACAAACAGCTGTGAACAGCCTAATAAAGTGTGGAACATCTCACCTAACAATTAGCACTATTCATTACCCCAAATAAGAGAGCCTTTGTCACTGCAGCAACTGAGGATGTCATTGTTCTTCTTTTCAAGATGGAGACAGACTTCAGCAAAACCATTCGCATTTTGGAGCTGGGCTCAATCAAAAGCAGATTTTAATATGGCTGCACAAATATAAAAAAAGGGAAGAGCCTGGGATATCTACAATAAAACAGCACTCATTTAAACTTCATACTTTGTACTATAGAACATTTTCAGCAAGGATCATCATCAGCTTCCCAGGGAACTGGCTATACATATGTGCTTCACCACCACAGCCCTGTCCACCTACCTTGGAAAAGTACGACTTCGAAGTTCCTTTATAAAGACTTGGCTCCCGTTCTGTACAGGTTTCACCTCTGTTGTCTGTCCAGTATCGTGTTTATGCCAATTTCGTTTCTTTTTCACTGAAAAATAATGAATTGGACAGTAGCTTATATCAAGTAGAAGATAACTATTAAGACATTTGAAGGAAGGACAAATCATTTCATTTCTTACACGAGCAGAGAAGAGGGAACCCCCACCATGCTGCACTGCAAATTTTAATATTGCTCTCAGTTCACCATTAGACAATTATACTGTAGCCTGAAGATCTATTACACACTGAACAGTGTTCGCTTTGTAACATAAGGGCAACCAGACGGATAATTGCTGAGCTGCGCAGCTACCGCAGGCTTTATGCAAACACAGGCTCTGGACGTTTTGTACTTGCCAGACTACACACTTAATCCTTATCATAAAACCCTTAGGAAGCCACTTTTCTGCCACCTCAATATACAGTATAGATCTTTATGGATGTATTTATCATTAATTACTTTAGTCTAAAGGTCTGCCCCACAGTGGCAGATTTGACATCAGTTTTGATGGGCTTTGAATTATACCCTGCACACAGCAGCATGCAGAGAAAAGGAAAAAAAATACACGAGGGCACCACAAATGCCATTTTTAGAACTCCTCTTATTCCTAGGCTTGGAAAGGTGAGCCAGGCCTAGGCCTTAAGTCAGTGACAGCAGACTGAAGGCTCCACAACTGTGCTCCCAGCGGTGAGACACACAGGGAAGCTCATAATGAGAAAAGGGTCAGCTGGAATAAGCTCCAATAAGTCAGTCAAATGTCAATGTAGTTCTGCCTTGCCTCTTCGACAGCCAGATAACACAGAGCAAGAAAAACTGGTCCAGCTTTTTCTCCTAGTCAGCACTATCTCTCTCAGCGGTTCCTACTTCCATAGTCTGTCTGGACATGCTCATTTTCATAGCAAATTGTTTCGGTCCCAAGTGCATATTCATGCAATTTCAAGACTCTGTTAGCACAATTTTCATATGTCACAACTTTATTTTATATTCCACGCTTGTTTTACACAATAAAGCTCAGTATTTTACCTCAAAATCACGATCTCTTATGCTTTTCTTACTGTTCGAAACAGCCAGGGAAGGAGCCAGACTCCTCAGTAACCGTGCGCAGACAGCACTATTTCCTTGCTCTTTGCACATGCACATACAGAAACCCACGTAGTTTTTTATTAAGAAAGGAATCTGGAGGCCACATGACATGAGGTTCAGAAAAAGCTAACTTTGTTTTCCCGACCAGAGCCCTGGATTAACTCAAGTAAAGACATCTCCCAAGGAATCCAGCCCAGGTTTTGCACAAAGCATGTTGGTTTTATTAGTTCCATGCGGCTCTCCAGCCTAGCTGGATATATTCATTAAAGCTGCTAGTTCTTTATCTTAATGACTCTCAGGCTTAGTGTATTAATTCAGCGCTCCTGCTAACAAAGGAAACAAGCCCTACATGAATGCCAATCCTTCCTCCCCTTCCCAACGACGGCCTCCTCCCCCTCTCGGCTGATCCCAACCAACACTGGGACTCTTAGCGTGAGTCCTGGGCAAACAGGTGTCACTTGCCACGCTGCAAATTAAAGAGCTTATCATATTAGCATGTTCTTTTATTACACTTCAGATAGCACAAAGCATCGAGAAATAAAAGCGGCAAATCAGTGCTGAATTAAGAAATTCACTGCAACTCTTCCAGAAGCACCGGGGAGCTCTTTCCCTCGGCACCGAGCACCGGCCGGCGTCCACCTCGCACATCGTCCACCTTCTCGTGTCATTCACCTCCCACCTCCATCCACCTCTCACACTCACCTCTCAGGCAGAGGCACCAAAGCGGCTCCCCAGGAGGTGCCGTCTCACAGGCCGGCTGCCGTAGCGCGTTATACTGCACCAAACAACCGACGCTTGGCCCATTTTCAGCCATTCTGTCTTTACCACGAACACCACAGTAGGGATTAAAGGCCAATTAACATATGCAACAGCGTTGGCCAGAAAGGCGACTTTTTCTTAAATGACTACAGATTTCTTTTTCTGCAGAACTTTCTGATCAAATTTGACCTTTGGAAAACATAACCCACTCCTTCTACAGAAAAAGGGAATACATTTTTGCGAAAACTGTATCTCAAGATGGATAATTCTAGACTTCAAATACACACTTATATTATTTCAAATGTATTCATGAAGAAGAGATACCTAGAAACATGTTGTTAGTTCTCTATATATATTAAAGATTGTAACTAGTTAAAACTACTTTCAGCCTGACTTTGGTTTGCTTGCATCTATGTAGCTTCACAAAGAATTCCTCCTCATTTTCACTGCTCCAAGAGACAGCAATCAAACTGAACATTTTAGATTGTGTTACGAAAATGAGTCAAGTCTGCCTAAACAAAGCATTCACATTTTATTTAAATGATGTCAGAAAATTTTGTATGAATGTATATAATTTTTCCCAACGAGGAGTCCCTACAAATGTCATTAAACCGAAATGGCTTAAAATGTCATATGACAGGAAACAATCTTCTGAAATAGTAGCCACTAAGCCACACTGGTAAAGTGGAAAAACGTAAGAAGAGGAAAATTATTTTTAAATTTGACATCTGGAAAACATATATTGCAGAATGTGTGCTCCAGAAATACATGTATATTTTTAAATCCAGACGAGTTACAAAACGGACAATTGGTGTCTGTGTTTCCCTTTGCTAATCGTGCAATAATTAAATCCTACTAGTGAACCACTGGCTCTGGAACAACACTTAGTTGTTTAATACAAAACTGATACTGCTGGATAACTGGTTTAAATGTCTATTTTAACAGTTTACGGACAAATGGAAGCAATCACCTCCCAGAAATCCCCGCGGAGCCCAGCGCGGCGCAGCAGGACGCCCCGACAGCATGAACGCATTAAGCCAAGCTGTTCCTGTCGCCTTCTAATCATTTTGGTTTGGGGTTTTATTTTAAACTCTCCCGGCCTATTGCGCTCTGCAAGGAGGGGCTGCAGGATCACAGCCTCATTTTTCAACCTCATCCACCATTCTACGAGTTAATGGTGAAAATGGTTGTGCAGCTTAAGAACCTGTGATCTTGCACTGCACCAAAACTCAAGGTAAGGCTCTCAATAACTAACATTTAAATATTCCTGGAATGTTTATGCTCAGCTACGTTGATGCTGGGTCTTGTAGGTCATTCGACTTTCTGTAATGCGTTGGAAGGGAGGAAACACAGTCACGTTGCCGTACTGCAGAGTGATCTCATGTTCTGTATTCTGTCCTTGTCTGTATTCCTGCCACACCAACAACCCCAGACACCGGTAAGACCAGAAAGAAGCACTTTCTGCCGGGCTGCAGGATGCAGACTCAGGGATGTACTGCCAAGTCGCATTTTTATTTGGATAAAAAGAACTGGATAGCCAAAAACATTATTGAATCATCAGAAGACTTTTGTCTATTCAACTCTCCTCGTCTTAACTGTTAGACTTGTAATATTTTGATCAAACCTGCCATTTCTTGAATTCTAAGATTATGCACCACCGTTTTTTATAGAATTGATATTTAATTCCTGATTATAGACTTTTGCTGCTTCTGTCTGATTTTTTTCCCCCTCACACTGAAACGTAGATGGCTTTCATTATTCATAATGCAAAGCAAAGTGAAAGAAATCAAAGCATCAGCCACATCTCAATGTCACACAAAACTCAAAGAGGCTAAAACTTCTGCGCCAGGTCTGCAGTCAGATCCCCCTTTTCAACACCACCCATTCAAATACCTAATTGTTCACTTTAAGATGATTTGCAGTTATTTGTTTGACCGATTTCCAGTGTGTTTGTCAGAAATCTTCCAACAAAACGTTAGAAAGGCTGACTCTTTTAAATCAAAACATTTTGTGGGGACATGTTGATCTTGTTAAGTCTTTCAGAACCAGCCTCCCGAGAGGTTTTTTCCAGCTTGCCCAGTTTGTGGGTGCCCTGCTTGGGCCAAAGTTGCCTGCAGAGCAGCTGGGAGACAGGAACAGCTGCAGGTCATTCAGGTTTCCAGTTCACACTCGATTTTGAAAAAGTCACAGAAGAAAAATGATTCCAATTTTTGCTCGCAAAACGAACATTTCAGATCCCTCCCCTTTCCATAGAATTCTTTAAAACTTTAACTCTTCAAGCAGTGCAGAAATAATTGCTTGTTTTTAAAATTACTGAATATTAACTTGACAGAAGTCAGCTTGCAGCCATCCCTTCTTTCTCGCTGGAAAAGGAACACAAACAGGAGAGAGGAGCACAGTGCTCTTCCCCTGTGTCCTGCTGCAAGGTTGCAAAGCAGTCAGAACCTCCACATCATTGCTGCTTATTTACAAGAAATGGCTTTTAAGTAAAGCATTTAATTTTTTACAGCCATTTGTTTATTTTCTTCTTTTTTCCCCCCATTGTAGAAAAGAAAGAATTTGTGAATTAATCTGACCAAAACAAACACATCCTACAGTTCTTTCCCAGACAAAAGTCCCACTGAGATCAACTGTCACTTTTACTCAGGAGAACTTTTCCTGTGAAAGAACTGCAAGAATTGGCACCCTCAGTACATCCTACAATTTTGCCTGCCGCTGAAATCACTACAGTTTTACATCCAGGCCAAGCATAACATACTGTTTCTTACTCTTCTCATTCAAAGGCAAAACCCACCATTTAGTTTCCAAAACTCACTGCATTAGAACTAGATGTCTTCGTAGGATACTTCTATACTTATAACCCACAGTACTAAGTGTCTTCACAATTCTTAGTTCCGTGCGTTGTTTCTATCGCTGAGACTGGGATGGAATTTTTAACACACGAGATATTTAGGTGTGCCTTTTTGTAGGAACAAAAAAAAGCAGCTTCTTTTGTTTAAACAGACAGAATCTGCTTTGTATCTGAGGACCAGCGGTGCAGGTATACTTACAAGTAGACTTTCCGTGGGTTTTCTCACAATTTGGACAATGGTAGATGTCGATATCTGGTGCCTCATCTTCTTCAACACCCACACAGCTGGAACACATGAAGGTAAGGTATTAGCTTGAGTCCGCCTCCCAACATGCAAGCATGCAATTAATAATGAAAAAACCCAAACTCCAATAAGCTGTGCATTTGCCAGGCAGCTATGCTGGCTGCTAACAGCTATATCAAAACACAGCTTAGGTGCTTTTCACACTGCTACAGTCAGACTGGATTTTTTGCAGCCTGCAGTCCTGATGTGATGCTAAAAAAGGTATTATTATTCAGAGGCCCAATACACTGTGAACCTCCATTAAAATGTGGCAAAGGGTTCCAAAGTTTTTTTTTATTATTATTTTTTTTCCTAGGGATACCATTTTGTATCTACATAGAGTTCTCCAAGCACCATCCCGCATAAACATAATTAACAAAACACATCTTCTTTACCAAGCATGTACAGACAGCTGCTAGGTACCAGAGCAATCTTGGCAAGGTACACCATACGCAAAACTTCTACAGGTTCCACCTCCAGTACAATATACAAAGATAAGGAGGAAAAAGAGGACGTATAGCTCACAGCACTTCTGGCTGCCAAGAAGACGGGTTGTATCCTGGCAGCTGCTGAGAACACCCACCGAGGTTATTGGGGATGGCACAACATATGTAAGGATGCGGGGCAGCCCGCGGGCATGCCGGGGAACGCGATCCAGCGGCAGAACACGGTGCCGTGGCAAAACACAACTGAGCTGCAGAGGAATGAAGTGGCTGAGATAAGAAGTTGTTGCGCAGCCGAAGCGTCGAGCAATCAAACTCCAGAACAGCCCTGCTCCTGCCGCCAGAGGAAAATCAAACAGGGTTCTGCTCCTGCTCGCTCGCTCGGAGGCGGCCCAGGCTGCGGGGCGGGTTCGAGCACAGAAATGAGAGTTTCAGGTGGGTGCTGCGATACAGCCTCGTGGCGCGGCTCCGGCAGAGCTCGGCTGGGCAAGGGGATCCGCGAGAGGCAACAACGGCGGCTCCACCGCAGCCACCTGCGCAAACAAGGCCAGATCACACCGCGATAAGAACACTCAGGGAGTTTCTCTGCTCTGCAGCCTGAAATGCCTCCTCACAGAATCACAGAACATTAGGGGCTGGAAGCGACCTCAGAAGATCATCCAGTCCAATCCCCCAGCTGGAGCAGGAACACCTCGGCGTTCTCCAGTTATCAGAAAACACCAAAACATAGCTCCTCTGCCTGCAAAAGGGTCTGGGCACGTGTCGTGGCAATGCCATCTCCATGGTGGGGGAGCGTTCAGCCTCCTTGCACCCCACCAGCCCTGCAAAGTGGCGATTAGAGCAGGAACACAAATTCAGAGTTTTTAGCTGCTGGTTCTGACCACGGGAAGCAGAGAGGAGGATGTTTGCTGCTCTCCCACAGGCAACAGGCTGGGTCAGTCCGTCAAGTGACTGACAGAATCTCTCAAACCACTTTTACTATGTTCAAGCTCTTTAAGACAATAAAAGTGTCCTAAATTATAAACAAGTTAAGTAACTAGAGACAGTTGTGTAGGCTGGATACAGCGGTAATTACTAAATGTGATGGTTCAGCTGCAGGAGGGCCCTGTATGCTGTCCCTTATGAGGAAAGGCTGAGGGAGCTGGGGCTCTGGAGCTGGAGGAGACCGAGGGGTGGCCTCATTAATGTTTACAGAAATATAAAGGGGGAGTGTCAGAAGGATGGAGCCAGGCTCTTCTCGGTGACAACCAGTGATAGGACAAGGGGTAATGGGTTCAAATTGGAACACAAAAGGTTCCACTTCAATTTGAGAAGAAACTTGTTCCTGGCGAGGGTGGCAGAGCCTGGCCCAGGCTGCCCAGGGGGGTTGTGGAGTCTCCTTCTGTGCAGACATTCCAACCCGCCTGGACACCTTCCTGTGTAACCTCATCTGGGTGTTCCTGCTCCATGGGGGGATTGCACTGGATGAGCTTTCCAGGGCCCTTCAACCCCTGACATTATGGGATTCTGTGATTCTGTGTATATGTGCACACAGTGTACATGAGCACACACGGTATATGTGAGCACACATGTGCATGCTTGGGGCAGGAGGACTATTAAAATACACTCTGACCCTCTCTGTTGATAAAGGGGGGTTTGGAACCACTTCTGAATCCCAGGCACACAGAGACACGTGACCACACGCGTCAGGATTGCAAACCACAGATCTACTTGCTTTTAGAAAAATGCACCAACAAACCCCACACTGAGACTGCAACCACACAGGGAAAAGCCAAACTAGCTAAGATAGGGAAACAACCCTTTTTTTTATAGCCATCATAAATGTTTTGTCAAAATAAGATTCTGCCAGAAACCTTAGTGGATATTCTCAATATTTTCATCCTGTTGCAGCCGCCAGTTTGTGGATGGGCCCCAGCTCCCTCCAAACCAAAGTACAGGGTGAGAGAAGCTCTGCAACCAAAGCCAGAGAAACTCTCGTTTTTGTGAGTTCAGCCTCAGAACAGGTTGGTAAACAGGACATAAGTTCTGAATCATGTAAAAGCAACTGCAGATTTGGCTGTTGGTTTTTTTTAGGGTTTTTTTTTGCTTGTTTGTTTGTTTTTTAAATTAAATAGCTACTTGAAAATACATAAAACTACTTGGTCTCCCTGGGCAGACAGCATGGATAACTGAGGAGTAGGTTTGTAGACAGGAAAAATCATCACAACAACCCAGTCCTCAGAGTCAAATACGTACAGGCAGCAAAATACCAGATTAAGCAGCCGAAAATTTAAACAAACCCCAGCAGATTAAAGGCAGCGTAAGAGAATGGCGAGGATTCCTCTACACATAAAGCTGCATCAACTGCTTATGCCACTGGATTCAGTTTGTTAAGCTTAGTAAAGGTATGGATTAGGCTCTACACTAGGGCTTGAAAAGTCTATATTTAGCTAAACTAAGGAGATGAGACCCTTGGGTGCTGCATGGATTGCTATGGGAGGAGGTACAGAAAGCTGCTGCGCTGGGCAAAGGCTTCAGTGTGGTGGGAGCTATTGTTCTGAGAGCAAGTAAAAATATTTAACTAGAACAAAATGGAAAAGTAAAAATATCTGACCTCAAACTCAAATGGTCCTCTAAAAGATGCAGTCAGCTTTTCCAGCTACAACATGGCTTTTGAAATAAGGTTTGGCCACTTACAGCTACTCGTAAGCAGAAGCTGCTGTCCTCACCCTCTGTGGAACTGCGAGCACAAACTGCCCAAGAGCTCACCCTCCTGAAATGCCTCAGGTCTTTGACCAAGATCTGACCCAGTTCCAGTCTGTGCCCCTTTTCTCAATGCAAACAGTCAGGTATTTCCACCAGCAGAACTGTTTGGGGGTTTCCATGTCAACACAGGCATACCAAACTGAATTTCCATAGTTTGAGACAGCCCGACAGAGACAACAAGAGCACTCCTGCCAGAAGAGGAACGAGCATTTCTTGCCGAGGGTATTGGTTTTACAGGGCAAGGTTTTGGCAGCCGGGGCCATCAGCCCCGCAGCCCTGACCTGCCCTTGGGCTGGTGTCCGGAGCATTTACACCTGTGAGAACCAGAGGCTGGCAGAACGCAGCACAGAGTCCTGAAGCAGTCTCCTGCCTAATTTACAAACATACTTTTTCTCAGGTTGGTTAATTAACAATAGAACAGAATCAAAGCATTTCTCCAGCTGAAGAAAATCAAGTCATCTATAGCAGCTGAACAGTGCTGTCCTTCCCCTCACCCCCCCAAATTCAAGCACAAACGGTGCTTTGTGTTTTGCTTCTACTATTTTTTTCATGAGAACGCTTCACTTCGGTCCCTCCGGTTGCTTTTTTCAGCCCCATTTGCCTGAGAGAAACACAAACACACAAAAAAGGCTGGAGCCAAGCGCTGGACCCCCCGCACGGATGAAAGGGGCTGAGCGGATCACAGGCCGCGCCGGGGAACAGCCCAGCGACCGTCCCGCGTTCAGCTGTCAATACAAGCCCGGGATGCGCTGCCATCGGTGCAGAAGAACTGGAAAAAGGTCTCAGTAGCACTGTTGTGTGATTATTGAGATCCGCCACTGAGATAAAACCGGACAGAAGAGGCTGAGCAGAGGAACCGACAGGCAGGGTGGGCAGGGAGCAGCGGGCCAGGGAGCAGGAGGTTGAGCTGGAAGCAGCCTCAACAACACCAGGAGCAGATCTATGTGCTTCATTTGTACCAGCACCCCAAGAATCCATTTCACAAAACCCACAGACACCCCACAACAGTCTGCTGACATCCCAGCAAGATCCCGCTCCGCTGTGAGAACTCATAAGTCAAGTGGTGCAGCGTTTAGGTCTGTGCAAGAGATGGTTAAACACCTCCTGTTCCACAGCAAGGACACCGGCAATTTCGTGTTTGGAGGTGTGCACAGGTATAAAGCAGATGTCCTCCGAGCAGGTACTCAGGGATGTCCCTCACTGTCTGTGAATTCTCTCCAGCTGCTGCTTTTTAAGTATGTGATAAGACGTTTGGCAGGACCAAACAGGTTCACCTTGAGGAAAGCATCAGGTTCACAAAGCAAAAGGAGAAAACTTTCACTTGGTGAAGAATAACGAAACAAGGAAAGAAAACTCTCCCCAGATGTCCTGCAAGGCCTCACACTCACTGTTCCCTCGGTGTTAATGCATGAGAGGCTGCAGCCGCCACAGGCCAGCTGGGAACCAGGGATGCAGCTGCTGCAGGGGCGAGGATGCAGGATGCTGGGGATGCAGGACACCGGGGATGCAGGACACTGGGGATGCAGGATGCCAGGGATGCAGGACGCTGGGGATGGAGGACACTGGGGATGCAGGATGTCAGGGATGCAGGATGCTGGGAATGCAGGACGCCGGGAATGCAGGATGCTGGGGATGCGGGACACCGGGGATGCAGGATGCCAGGGATGCAGGATGCCAGGGATGCAGGATGCCGGGGATGCAGGACACTGGGGATGCAGGATGCCAGGGATGCAGGACACCGGGGATGCAGGACACCAAGGACGCAGGACACCAAGGACGCAGGACGCTGGCAATGCAGGACACCAGAGCACTCACCACTCCACCATCATGCTCAACCTCTGGAAAACTTATTCCACCTTTTTGCCCAAAAGCAGTCACGATGGTGTAAGAGATTAATTCTTGTGCATGCAAGAATATCTCGTTGGAATGATTTGAAACAACTTAATGGTTGATTTTTAAATGGTTATTTAGGTGATTCAACTCAGGTTGAGGCAGTGTAAGACTGATTTGATAATGAGATGAAAGTGAAACATTATTACTGATGCATTTGAATTTTACCAAAACTGTTACAGGCAAAAATTTTTTTAAAAGCAAAGCCTTCGATATTCCAGCTGATTAAGCTGATATATCACACCTTTTATGGCGAGTTAAATGAAAATTAGCACAAACAGAAGCATTTGCTGTCAGAGGCTACAAATTACATTTTTATTAGAAACTCTGCCCTTTACCACTTTAAAACTAAACTGCTTCTGTGCTCACAATGAAGAGATGTTCAGATTTCTGTATGCTGACAAATTCAATGACAATTTTGGTATGGAGGCAACAATAATCAAAGGTATGTACATCTCAACTGTTTTTATAGTTTGAATGTTTACGAGGACCTTAATTTGTCGTCTTCAGTGAGATGACATTTTAAGCAATTTTAGGACAAAAGTTAATCCACGTAGTATCAATTGTATTAAAACCGTGTGATCTCCATTATCAACCCAAAGACAAGTAAGGAAAAATATCCCCCCCAAAAAAGAAAAAGGCAACTGGTTGGGAAAGAAAATCAAATATATTAATACATAAATAAAGCAGGAGGAAAAATAAAAATCTTAACTTCTGAAAACAATCCGAAGCCACATGTTTCCCTGTTCCTGAGCAGCACGGTTCAAAGGCAGCATGGAGCACCCTGCCTGCACTCCCACCGCGCCCCCGAAATACAGCTCCCAGTTTCTGGAGCAAGGAAGAGCCCACCTTTCCCTACCCTGTTATCTACAGAGAAGGTCAGCACGGTTACACCTTTTCGCAGACGAGGAATTTGTGGCGAGCGGGTTGGAGGGGTTTGCTCAGGTCACCAGCACAGCCCAACACGTGGCACCAGTCTTGAGGTCCCTGCCCAGCACAGCAGTTCCTGCCGTATCCACGGCCAAACGCATCGCTCAGAATTTGTAACTAGAAAATACATCACTGCACTGCTTGTTCTATTCTGTGTATTTACCGTTTTCAGCATTTACGACTGGAGGCTGCTGGAGGCTTGAGGAATTTTAACACTGGTAAAAAATAACACTTTAACTCTTATTTCACACAATCAAATCTCTGCTTCTGCTTCTCTCCCCGAATCAGCCCAAATCGGAAAGGAGGTTGTAGCATGGAGGGTGTTGGGCTCTGCTCCCCAGGAACAAGCGCCAGGAGCAGAGGAAACGGATGTGGGGAACAATTTCTTCCCCAAAGGGCTGTGGGGCATTGGAACAGGCTGCCCAGGGCAGTGCTGGAGTCACCATCCCTGCAGGGTTGGACAGACGGACATGAGGTTCTCAGGACATGGGGCAGTGCCAAGGGTGGGGTAACTGTTGAACGTGATCTTGAGGGTCTCTTCCAACCAAAACAATTCTATGAAATCCAAGCAACTTCTATTACCAGGCACAAATCTGGGATACCAACACTGCACGCAGTCTGGGGAAGCGGTGATGGATTTTGCAGCCCTTCCTCCTCTCCCAGGGCACACGGCTGTGTGGACGGGCCCGTCCCAGCTGCTGCTATCGCAAGCGGCCGCTCGACCCCAGTGCTTCAGGATTAAGCATCAAAGCCCTGCATGGGGCAGCCATCACACTGCGCAAGAGATATTCATGGCATTTTTATACACAATTAAGGTCATAACTAGTAATTAACTTGAGCTTATCCCCATCCCTTAACAACTGGTATGATTTCTTGATGTGTCATTTATCATGCATTGCACAATAATGCTCTTCCTGAACAACAAGGTGTTGTTTGTAAGGACAATACCCATCCACTTTCAGAAGCCTCCACCACCTGAAAAAAACTGTAAGTACTGCAGGAAAATCAGGACTTCCCAGCAGGAGAGACTCACGCTTCAGACTTTGATGCCGAGCTGATGTTAAGCGACAGCAGTTTCTTGTTTCCACGTCACAGCACCCAGAAACGCAACCGCCAACACTGTGGACACAAGCGATATCAAGAAAAGACAAAAAAGGGAAAGAAAGCAGGTGTTCCAAGAGCAGCGAAACAAGCTGTTCCTTGGATTGGGTCTCGTGCTGTTTTTCTGGTGGCAGTTGCAGGATGAACTCTGACCGGGGCTCTTCCACCTGCGCTCGCCAGTGTCTAAGGAGCAGACAAGCCCTTTCCTAAGCAGAGGGATTAGCCATGTATTTTCACAAAACACACAGGAATCTTTGAGACCTCAAGCCTGCTGTCAGACGCGATTAACGCTAAACAGCGAGTTCAAAAGTCATTTGGGAAAGCAGAATGACGCGTGTCTGTGTCGCTTCAGGAGAGGACCCAAGAACAAACAACAGCCGGAGAAAATCCACATGTGCTGGTATGGGCTCATGTGCAAGTGTCCAACATGCTGGACTTGTTGAATTAGGGCCTAAATGAGTGCTAACCTTGGCTATAATGGATAGCTGGTATTTCATGTCACCTTATGCTCACCCTCGGCGCAATAGCAACACAAATGCAGAGGGAAAGGCATCCCCTTCCCCTCAGCAGCACGACAGCTTCAGCAACACACAAACAGAAGGGCGAGGAAAATCTGCGCTATTCATCAGCTTATAATGACCATCCTCAACCTCAATTAATTACGCAACTCTGCGACTGCACTTCTCCACCTGTAAGGCAGCAATGCAAACACCCCACAGCCTCCGAGGGGGCTGTAGGATCATTATCAAACATTTGCTCGGTGCTTTCAAGGCGACAATCCCTGTGCAAGTACTGGGTTGTGCTGCCTACATGCAAAGCTTTTGCTTTAGAGGTTTGTCTCTGCTGCATGTAAATTCTCCTGTGGGAATCCAGTACGACATGTTTTCCTTGTGGCACCAGCCTTTCCCGGGCTTCACAGCTCCACGCATTTTCATGGGTACCATTTTAAACTAAAATTTACATTCGAGTTGCCACAATTCTGGGCTTAACGCTGGGACTTTTTCAGAGCAAATGTAGCGTGTATTTGAAACATGAAGAATTAGCCTCTTCTGGCTGAGAAAAATCTCGAAGGGGCTTCTTTTCTGTTCTAAACAATTTTGACCCTGTTCCTGCAATCTGAAGAGGAGAAGGTGCAGGCACTGTAACCAGCAGAGACAGACCCTTGGGATTTCATACCAAGGGATGCTAAAAGCCCACATCCCAACTCCGATGAGGAAAGGGCATGAATGGGACCACTGCTGGAATCAGGGAGGATGGCAAGTGATGCTCTCCTTAATCTTCACATCTGCGTCTCCTTTGATGGGAAAAGCCTGTTGTCTCAGGGGCACAGGGTGAGACACATCAGCATTTCTACCTTCTTTGTTATTTGGGAATTCCTTGGGGCATGAGGATGTTGTCCACTCTTTTTGATGTTTGCAACTGTACTGGAATTAACCGCTTGTTTATAAAGTAGTTGCCTTTTGCTTCTAGAAAGAGGAACGGGGTAAATTGGTTTGTTACAGGCTGGTTGAGAAATGCCACCGGGATGGAGTTACACCAAGGAGCTGCTCTCTGCTCCTTCATCCCTGCGCTTCACCCAGTTGTACAAGTTTTGCTGTCTCGGATAAACTTTGCAATTTGGTTGACTGAACCACATTTTGCAATTATTTTTCCAAACTTGTTTGCAGTTGTGGTACGCAGCAGAGAATTAGCCCTTTGGGAGAAAGCATGAATTACTTGACCTCTATAAAACTATTTGTAAAAGTTAGTGAAAGCAGGACCTCCCTGAAAAACAAATATTACAGCCAACTAAGGCAGCTACAGAATAGGTTTTTAATTGCAAATAGCTGAGGGACTTCACTGATGTTACTGGGCAGTGCAGGTGTTTGATGAAGAGATGATAACCTGCCCTATTTCTGGTGTGAACACCCTATCTCTGCAGTATATAGCCGTTCGAATGTATGGTCCACCTACATTATAATCACAGAGCCACACTGGCAAAGGGCTCAATACGAATGTCAAACCTCAATGACGGGGAATGATCGGCTGCTTGGGACAGGAGCTTGCTGCTCTTGCTGAAAGGGACAACCCGCACCGAGCCCTCCAAAAATCACAGGCAGAGCTTTAAAAACACAGACTGAACATGTTTCAGAGGGTACAGCCCAAACTGCAAGGAAAGCTAAAATAAAAGTAAGCATAGAAACAAAATGCAGACGTTGAGAACCTAAACTACGTTCAGAGAATTACAGATTTTATGTAATCAACAATATCCAGATTGTTCGAGCCTGAGTCATAACACAAGTTTAAAAACACCAGAAACAAATCATTTTTAGCAACTGAGGCTATTATTGTAGGATCTATTTCCCTAAGGCATAATAGTTTTGTCTCTATTACACTGAACACTATTAATGATAATCCGTCCTCAGCTGCTATTTTTGTGAGCAAGTCAGTTGTGGAAAAAGACATCCTGTTTTTTGAAGGTGTTATAGCTGAACTCCCCAGTGATCTCTGTAATCTCAACACATCACAAAGGAAATAAAGTTTAGATCACTCTGCAAAGAGTTACTACTTTTATTTGCTTGCATTGCTTTTATTCACAGGCATAAAATGCTATACTCCAGCGGCTTAGATGCATCGAGCCCATTTTCACCCTCTAGCTACATTCAAAATACCACAAGGAAGACTCTTCTAAATTGATGGTCAAAAGATGAGTCCTTAAAACTCATTGCAGACAGAGCGCGAGCGGCTCCGTGAGCCACCCCAGCCCGACTCCCCAGCCCTCGCTCCCCACCCCAGGCGGGCTCAGCAGAGCCAAGTTCCTTACACAGCAGCACAGCTTTGGCTGTATTTTTCTTTCCTTCGAGCGTGCAGTTGTATTTCAACTCTGAGCCAGGTTCTGGATGCTGTTCTAGTCTTTCTGGGCTGCTCTTGAGGCGCAAAGGATTGAAAAATTGCCCCAATTGCTCAGCTGGGAATTCCTCCAGCATAGGGTGTCACAGAACCAGCCTGCATTACCTGATTTTATATCAGGTAACAAAAGTGCTCCATAATACACCAAACACAAGATAATTTAATTTTCCTTTCTTAAACACTCAGAGTTCTCCCAATTGCAGTCTTGCAGAGAATCATGATCTTCACATATTTAACATACAGGAAGAGGACTGGAGTCCCAGTGAGCTCTTACAAAAACATCCCTTTATCTCTTTTAGTATCATGTTTAGATAATGTAATTATTTAAAACTGGTTTTCCAACCTTTGCTGGTCTGTGGAGTCCTATAGGTTTTCCTGAGTCCTCTGTAGAGCAAATTTAAGTCTACTGACATCAGACTTATTTTTCTTAGATCAAAAGTCTGTTAAAAATGCACAGTGATTTCAGGGGGTCCCCAGAAAATGCCCAATTAGAAGACTCTGTGTTTCTGACACCCGGAGAACCTCAAAAAGAGGTCTAGGCTTTGGTCAGCCAATCTTATAAGAAAGCAGGAGGAACTCAAAAGCTGTTCTAATTTAGAAGTGCCATTGGTGACCCCAACCACATGGCACGTTCGTTATGCCACAAACAGCCGCACAGAGTTATCGGTGCCCAAACCCAACCACAGCAATACAGCCTCTACTCAATCTGGATACTCACAGCGGTGCTAACAGGACCCAGTGACAGCTGTAGAATAAAATATACCTGTCCAAACGAATACTTAGTAGTTTTCAACAACCTGCCCCATTTACTTGACAACAACTTGGAGGTATCACAACTTCCCATGGCAATACCATTTTCTCCCCTAACAAACTACCTGGATTTGAAGTTAATAAATCTGCTGTGTTAGTTTTAGTGCAAAGTGTTTTCCTGCTGCACCCAAGACTGTTTCTTTACTGCAGCAGCTGTCTGGGATTTGAACACAAGTCAATGTGCAGTCCACACCTTCCTTCTGGCCTCACTATTACTCCTTTGCATGCCAAATTCCTCCTTGTTGCAAGAGCCAGCCAATATCGCTGTTCTCACCCAGTTATGAAGAAAGTCTCCAGGAAGAGCTGAGAGAATTATTTGGGTTGGAAGACACCATAAACCATGTCCCTGAGAACATCACCTCCACGTCTGTCCAACCCTCCAGGGCTGGTGACTCCAGCACTGCCCTGGGCAGCCTGTTCCAATGCCCCACAGCCCTTTGGGGAAGAAATTGTTCCCCACATCCAACCTCAACCTCCCCTGGTGCAACTTGAGGCCGTTTCCTCTGCTCCTGGCGCTTGTTCCTGGGGAGCAGAGCCCGACCCCCCTGGCTCCAAGCTCCTTTCAGGCAGTTCAGAGATCAGAAGGTCTCCCCTCAGCTCCTGTTCTCCAGCTGAACCCCCCAGGTCCCTCAGCCGCTCCCATCACACTTGTGCTCCAGCCCCTCACCAGCTTCATTGCCATTCTTCATGTGTCCCCTGACTAGTGAGTCTATATGGAACTGAATTTACATTCTCCTGTCAGTACTAACACACAAGTCCTATGTGCTCCCAATTCATCACCTCTGACCTCTCTTTCACCTAGATTTTCTAATAATAAACCAACCATATATTGGTTTAAAATAAGATCTTGCTAGTCATCTGCCTCATTTTTGGCAACAAAGTTTCTGTTTGGGACTAGTACTTTTCAGCTGTATGTTGTATACTTCATAATCCAGTATTTATGTTGGAGCCCATCCGTGCAGCAAAGGCATTCTGAACTTGTAAACTAGAGGTTTTCACAGGACCACAGAATGTCAGGGATGGGAAGGGACCTGGAAAGCTCATCCAGTGCAATCCCCCCATGGAGCAGGAACACCCAGATGAGGTTACACAGGAAGGTGTCCAGGCGGGTTGGAATGTCTGCACAGAAGGAGACTCCACAACCCCCCTGGGCAGCCTGGGCCAGGCTCTGCCACCCTCACCAGGAACAAGTTTCTTCTCAGATTTAAGTGGAACCTCCTGTGTTCCAGTTTAAATCCATTGCCCCTTGTCCTATCACTGGTTGTCACCAGAAGAGCCTGGCTCCATCCTCCTGACACTCCCCCTTTCCATATTGATCCCCAGGAATGAGTCACCCCTCAGTCTTCTTGCTGAAGCTGAATCTAAGCCTAGACCTGGGAGTCATGTGCAATCATAATATACACACACAGAGATGTTATGAGCTGCAGCATGTCTCCGTGCTGCTGTGAAGATACCTGGAGGTCTGCTTGACCTCTGCCATGGACACGGGCTTTCAAGACAAGAGCTTCAACTATTTCTTCTCTGCAGAGGCTGGAATCAAACAGCTCTCTGGGGTCTGTTCACAGGGTGCCCCGTAGCTTGTTCCTGCGCTAGAAGAACACATCTCTGTTACCCAACACGCTACCCCGGCTCACACAGTCCCCATGGCACTGGGGAGCGCAGCGTCCAGGGCAAACCCTGCCCCAGCGCTGCCCCAAATAACCTCCTGAAAGCAAGTACCATTTATTTAGAATAATCCTCCCTCCAAAGTGATGTACGCCTGTGTTTCCCCTCCTTAGCTGTTCCTACCCCAGTGTAGTCTCCAAGAAGGTTTCTAGCTGTGTAACTTGAAAGCCATCGCCGTTCTACTCTTCAGAAGGTGTCACAAGGGGTTTAAAGTTCTTGTGATCTCTAAGCCCTGGGATGGCAAAACATGGCCTGAGAGAAGGATCCTTTGGGCAAACAACCCGCCTCTTATTTCTCAAGGGTGCACTGGGGTGTGCCAAGGTGTCCTGGGTTACTCTTCCACAGCCTTCTCTGAGGGAAAATTAGTACAGCTGTTGAAAAATTCTGATAACCCAATAACTTCTCTCTTATCCATACAATTATTAAAAGTAATTATTAATAAATCAATGCAATAAATCTGTCACACTTCGGTCAAACCAACCGGGATACATTTAACTTTGAACATTGAACATGTTCAGCGTAACTGTTCAAAATCCACCTGTCTTTAAAGTTGTTCTGGAAAGTCAGGAGCTCAAAGACCCACTAGGTATGCACTGAAAAGGTCAAGCTCAGCTTTTGCGGCCCTGACAAGAACGGAGGATACGACTCCGTTGCAAGTGGGCCTCAACCCAACCCAGGACCATGAGTTGGGCTCTAGGCTGAGGTGAAGCCTGTAGTACTTACTACTGACATTGGTACTTAAATGAACCAACCTGAAACTACTGCTGGTGAGCTTATGTACCCTCCAGCCGGGCTGTAGGGCAGATGGACTGAAGACACTCCTGAGAGTGCATGGCCAGCAAAGCTTGTACTCTTGGAGGCACAGATGAGGTTCTAGATTTCCATTTCATTCCTCGTAGTACCCAAGAACCCCGGTATTTCATCAGGAAAATAACAGTTTTTTAAAGATGGATGCTCGCTAAATTGCAGGCAGCAATATAAACACTGTGGACGCCCTTCCAGAGAAACAATATTTGTCATGAGCAGCACGGAAAGCTCCATGCCCTGTCACAGGTGTCTCCATGCTCATTTCAACATGCTACAGCTCACTAATTACTGCTTTAATTTTCAAGGTATTCCCTTAAAGAAGGTAAGAAATTCACCGAGGAAATGGTGGTGTGCATGCCAATAAATCCTTTCTCTCCACAACGCCTGGCGACCCCAAAGGGCCAACTCAGTTTGGACTCAGGTAATACCTTTAATGCCACTGGCTTTGACACAAGGAACAGGTGATCAGAAACCGAGTCCCGGCCCTGGTTGTCACCCCTGCCACTCGACACCTGAGCAGCTCATTTGCCCTCCATGAGAAGGTAAGAGGCACAGACACAATTCTGCTTTTCTAAAGCAACAATAAATAGGTCGTACCACAAGCAGAGATGTAATCTCGCTCTCGCTCTCGCTTGAAGCAAAACGTGTAAATTTACAAAATGAAACCAGCACCAAAGAGACAGGAAGCCCATGTAGAAGACAAAATATTAACACAGATAAACTGTGAAGCATCCTTACTGCACATTTCCTGGCTCAATAATGTAAAGAGCGATTCATATGAAGAATCTGAGATGTGCACTTCCTATTGTGCATCCACTTCTAGAGGGTGACACCAGTGTCTTGGTACCCTAGAAACAATACATTTCCAGTTACCTATAAGGTGTTAAGTTAAAATGCCTTGCAAAATATAAATTCACACAACATTTTTAATCATCTGAGCCAATTTCTGCTCTTAGAGTCCACCCTCTTCTATGCATGTGGGAGCTGAAGTTGGCTCTGCTTCTGGCTTATTAATAGAAAGAAACCTAAATCTGAAAAATAACATTAAAAAGGGAAAAACACGGGTATTGAGACAAGGTAAAAGCATGCCAGCAATCCTAAGGCTGTTTTTCAAATATGCACAGATCTACCCCGCATCTTCTCATGAGTGGATGTTTTATTGTGTGTCAAATACCTTCTTCCTGGGTTTCGGAGGAAGTTGTATCTTACAGTCCCTTTTGTCACAGTCATATTCAAACCAACTTTGCCCTTCAGTTTAGCTTTTGATTAAATTGTATCATTTTGTTTTCTTTTAAGTTCACTACAAGGCACTTTAGTGTTCAGAATAAAACTCTATAAACCTGGATCCTCTAATATCGATAGCAGAACTTGTCAAATGTATCACATCTCCTCTCAGAATTTAAAATTTAAAAAACCCCCACATCTGTATCTATCCACCACTGGAGACACAGACATGTCCACACAGGTACGAACCTACACAGACAGACACAAAAAACATTTGAAAGCAACCGCAGTCCCGACCTTAAATAGACTCCAAGAAGTCCAACAGAGAATTACTACCTCTTTGTTAAAATAATGAACCCTTTGGTCTCTTTGACTCGTAGATAACTGTCTTTGCCATCACCTGAGTTCCTGGAACGCCACAGAACCACAGTTCAGGATGACAAAGGCTTTTAAGGAGTGAGTGGACCCTCCAGCTTCCATGTGTGTTGAAATCAATGCCTATGGAGAAACTCTGACAGCTCATGTTTCTTAAAATCAAACACTTCTGATACCAGCACTTAATTAAATTATAAAAGTAGAGATGTGTGTCACCAACACTTCTCCAGATCCACCAAGAAAACTACGATGTCTTCCTTCAGTCCTTACTTTTGGGCCTTGATGAACTACCGTGGTCATTTCTGGAGGGGATTAGAGGTCTGGTCTTGATCCAGACACTGAGACCAAAATGAAGCCAAGGGTCCACCTGCAAGACTGGAACGTTAGATTGAAGTTCCTCAGAGCCAGTTGTGCTTTGGCAAGGGTGATGGCCAAGGGCAGGTCCCTGCTGGGCACCCGTCCTCTCCAAACCGCGTCTGCCAAGGGCCCCTGAGCCAATTACAGAAATGTACAGCTGGTGATTTTGCCCTTTGCCTTGTTACAAATAATACGATTACGTTTTCTTCATAGATCTTTTGATTTTTTTCCTTTGGGAGACATGTGGGTTTTAATGGCATTAATTCCTATTTGCCAACCTTGTCCATATAAATGAGGATGTTCATTAAATTAATGTTAAGCGATGAGCACTATAATTAGGACACATTTAAAATGCAGCACATCTAAATCAAAGACTATCCAAGATGTTATCTTTTTTTATTAAAATATAATTCGAATGAGGCTTACTGTTAGTTTAAAATGAATGATATTTTCCAACAACCTCTTCTCACTAGGGCCAAGGAAATACACCACGGACTGCCTCTTTCCAGTTGACATTTTTCCATATGCTCTGGGGTATGACATCTTTCATTAGCTATTAGATTAATATTGAGCTTACTGTGTAATTTTTTGTGACTGATAGCAGGAAAGAAAGGAAAACAAAGAAACGTGAAATATTGGGCTTGCATACAACGAATGTAGTTGTGATTTTGGGAAGCAAAAGATAACATCACACTTCTAATACAAAGTTCCCCAGGTTATCTCACGAGGAAGAGGGGCTCGTTGAGGACACATTAGTCAGATACACCATCCCTGAGGAGGGATCAGCCAACATTGATGTAAATACACCTGAGAACTTGCAACTCAAGCCAAGGGCCAACTCATTCCTAGAGCACCTTTTGTGTTGTCCTGTGGAGACACCTCAGCCCTGCACCAAACCCTCTGTGTTCGCCATTTTAGGCCAGACCATCCGCCGTTGCAGACTAGTGGGGTTTTAGTCTTTGAATGCAAAAGTCACTCAGTGTGGCTCAGAGTCATCCAAAAAATCCACAGCAGGCTTATGGAGCAAGTCCTGCTCTCCCAATTCCTACTGCTGAAAGACAACACTCTTGTTAGAACAGACCAACCACAAATGAATTTAGGTTGAAAAGAAGGTTTCTAAATAAGGGGTTGGGTTAAAAAGTGCCAGATGAGACTATTTTGCCCCTTATTTTATATCAAATCAAAATTCTATTTCATGTCACTGTCATATAATTTAAAATAACTAAAGTCTTAGAGATTGCCCCCGACGTTTAGTCACACAACTCCAGCTGACTGCAATGTCTGTTGTCTGGGTGACACCAAAGGCAACACCTTGAAGAGGTCACCTTTCCCAGAGACAACACGGGGAGAACAGCTTATGCAATTTTTGTACCGCAACATATTCCCATCTATATCCAAAATCCATCATCTTCCCGTGACAATGGGGCCATCAGAGCCTGGTTCTGTTCTCAGCCACACCGGGCTGCCATGTAGGACCACGCTGATGGAAATCGAGAGACTCATCCAAATACAGCTGGGATTAGAGTTGCAGTCTTTCCACAGTCTCCTTCCCCAATCTGAAGTTTGTCAATGAGTTTCTCTGCTTGCCGGTTTCCTTCTTGCCTCGTCTCCCGGCAGCGCCAGGAACCCTGCACCCTCTGCCACAGCAGCACCTGCGCTCGGCGCAGGACGTCTGGGGAGAAAACCTGCTCCTGCGCCAAGGATTCGCTGCTGCAAACGGGGCTCTGCCAAACGCAGCCTGCTCCGTGGAAAATCTGCTCGGCCCTGTGTGATTACAGCTGTTCTGATCCTTGTTCTGCTCCTCTCCTGACGGGATTTCCCACAGGCAGATGAGAAATGAGCCAAGAAGGGAAGGAACCAGAGAAAGAGGCGGTGGTAAAAAGCATGAACAAAACAAAACTCCAGGAAAAAATTGCAAAGCGAGAGCGAATTAAAAACAAAAGGTCAAGAAGTACATTAAACAAATAACACACAAATAACCCTCCTCTCAAAATCATCCTCTTATTTTTCTTTTTATTCCTTGTGTAACACAACTGAAAGAAGTGGCACTGGTCCACAAGAGAATCTTGCCACACACAGCAATAAAACTTGTGGTTTTTTCTAGGCTACCGGGACGTAAGGAAATTGCTGGTAGCCTAGAAGTGCTCATCACGACTGGGGAAGGTGGCAAAACCCAACGGGTGTTCAAAAGCACCGCACTGCAGCCGAGCTGTGCAACACGAGATGCCGACAAGGGGAAGGAAGCTCCGGCTCGAGGGTGCAAGCTGAGAGCTGCAGGTGTGACAAAAGAATTGGTGAGCGCACATGGTTCTTCTTTGTTGCTCTCTTTCTCCCGCCCCTTTCACCAGTCACCTTCTGTTCTCTACAGTTTTGCATTTCATCTTCAACCGATGTGCCAGGTGCTGGCTAATGACCGCAAAACCAGCCGAGACGCCAGCGTCACTCTGCGTGGCAGCACCTGAGGTCCTGGGTTACAAAATGTGCAGATGCAATATTCAAAATCCACAGCTGGGCAGACCCTTTCTGGGCAGTCTGCGGAAGAATTCAAAAGTCAATCGACACGAGTGGGCTGCAGACCTGCCCCTTCCCTTTGCACAGAGGCCCCAGTGATGCCCAGGTCCCCTCCCTGTCACCTCTGTCACCTCTGTCACCACCGCATGCTCCCTCCACACAGGGACACAGGGAGGCCTCTTGTCCCAGCAGTCAAGACAGATGCAATAACCTCAATAACAGCTACATGGCAGGAATCAGTATGGAAAACCTGAAATATCTTTCAAGTAAGAAAAAGTGGCCTGATCCAAACTCCATTAGTAGGAATTTTCCACTAAAACATAATAAATAGGTCAGTATTAGCTAAAGTTTTAGATAACAGGCCCACAGATCAGCAACACAATGAACGCCTAACATGCTCACTCTTCATAAATGTTCTCAGGTGCAACTTTTCCCATCTTTTAAAATGTTACATTAAGAAATACAGTGGAATATAGCATGAAAAGTCCCACACGTACTTCTGCCTCTAATAGTGAAAAAAGGCTGAAGACTCTAGAAATTTGTTCCCTCAGTGAGCTGCTCTTTGTGTTAGAGAAAGAAATGCTAGTGAAACATAACCTTTATTAACCAAACTTGCATTCACAATCACTAAACCAGCTCCTAAAACCACAACACAAGGGTGGGTGTTCTCCATTTAAATTTGTCCCTTCCACTCCTGGTCAAGATTTTAGAGAAGAGGCCACCAAGCACTGCGAGACCTCAGATTAAAGCAGTAAGAAAATAAACTCCCTTGTGTGCTCTGCAGCGTATTTCAGTTTGTTCAGGTGAAAGAGCTGAGCGCTTGTCCACGAGGAATGGAATGGAAATGTTCTCCTGGTCCGGAATCTCTGAAAGCACCAAAGTGTTTTGTCAGCTCTACATATATAAAACCAAGGCATTTTTGCCTTTGTCTCCTGCTCGTGGACCAAGTGGTTCTTGCTGGGAGCGGTGACACATACACTCTGCCAGGAAACATGGGAAGAGGAGAAGAACACTGCAGGAGAGAAAAATGGTCTCGTCTGCAACGAAACGGCCAGGTAGTCTGGAGATCTGCATTCATGTGCGTAAGTCATCTCCATAAAATCACACTAAAATCTTCTATTTTGGTTCTATCTTACAGACTATAGCACTGCTGTGGAGATGGCTTCTTCTAGTCTCAAACAGCACGTAGCACAACGGACTTCAGCCTCAGTTGAAGACCAGATGTAAGACTGTACAAAGTAAATAGTACACATATTTGTAGGGTCTCATAAAGCCCTTCTCACATTTCAGTACAGATTCCTTATTGTGACCTACAATCAGCAGAATTTGCAATACAAGGCTTTAAACTACGTCCTGCTATGGATGTTGAGTTTGAGCAGAAATAACTCAGCTCCTGAGAATGACGGAGCAGGAAGGAGGACGGGAAGTCACTCGAGAAAATACTTTTGAGAGAGTAAATATGCTTGAAGTAGAGCATTTTGCCCTGGAATCTGAAGAGTGTTTCTGTTGCGTATGGAGAGAGATTGGGCCTCTTTCAACAACAGGTCATTTTGTGCAATGGCAAGCACTTCAAGTGACAATTAACCACTTCTGCTTTGTCCCCAGGAAAGCAGCAGCTTCCCACTCTTTCACAAAGTACTTAACTTCCGTGGTTGCCACCAGTTCACTGGTACTGGACTAGCCTGATGTTCAGCCTTCCAGGCTCGATGCCTTCAAACCTGTCATCCTCACAGGATACTCCTAATAAAGCTTCTTGCCAGCAGGATTACTCCTCACACTAAGTCTCTTGATGGCTGAGATGTAAAACCGAATGGGGGAAATACTGAAGTTTTCCCACTGAAGTGCCTGGATCTGAAGTCTCTGTGGCTTCAGTGGCGAGAAATCTAAAAAGTGGATTCACACATAAAATTGTCCCTCAAGCTCCCAGCTCACTACCATGGTACAGGGCAATTCTCCTGCACATCCTCTGTCTATCGCCACACACAGCCCAAAAGTTCTGTATGAAATTAGGTGCTGGGTTGACCAAAACAAGTCATTATTTTTCAGCTGCAAATAATCAAGTGACGAAGTGTGTTCTCTAATAGAGCCTGAGAGGCCAGTGCAGCAGTACACCAAAAATACTAGCAATGTGCTCATTTTCACATACACATTGAAAACCACAGGCTAAATTCTGCCCAGTACAGAAGGATGTAGGAAAGGGAATTGTCCTGAGGGAAAAACACATCCTTGCTTTATCATACGATATAAAATTCTGTGACATTAGTGACTCAGCACTTCTTCCTCACTCAACGTGCCACCTCTGCTATTGACCATTGCTCCATACAAAGCTCCATGACGCAGCCCAAATGAAAGCTCATGTCAAAACAGACAGTGAACTATTTCAGTACCACCTTTTAAAACACATTCCTTATTTCTTGCACACTACATTTTTAAGAATTAACTTCTAAAAATAAGCACACACATATCGGAAAATCAACTATTATTTAAAACCTTACAAATCGACTGCAGTCTTGCCATGACCCTGTCATTTCAGTTCTCCTTACAAAAGGAGTGTTACTACAAACACTACTGCAACAGTGTCCTGTCCCCACAGTAGAAATAGCCATACAATATAGAATTATAGACTCGGTTTGGCTAGAAAAGACCTTTAAAATCATTGAGTCCAACTGTTAACCCATCCCTGGCACTGCCCCATGTCCTGAGAACCTCATCTCCATGTCTGTCCAACCCTCCAGGATGGTGACTCCAGCACTGCCCTGGGCAGCCTGTTCCAATGCCCCACAGCCCTTTGGGGAAGAAATTGTTCCCCACATCCAACCTCAACCTCCCCTGGCGCAACTTGAGGCCGTTTCCTCTGCTCCTGGCGCTTGTTCCTGGGGAGCAGAGCCCGACCCCCCCCGGCTCCAAGCTCCTTTCAGGCAGTTCAGAGATCAGAAGGTCTCCCCTCAGCTCCTGTTCTCAGCTGAACCCCCCAGGTCCCTCAGCCGCTCCCATCACACTTGTGCTCCAGCCCCTCACCAGCTCCGTTCCCTTCTCTCAACTCGTTCCAGCACCTCAAGGCCTTTCTTGGCATGAGGAGCCCAAAACTGTACTGCCCACCTATTGTAAACCCACATCTGCAGATCCCTCAGTAATGTGATTATGTAACTTGTCCTCCAAAAGCCATCGCACTTGGAACAACACCGTTCCCTTGCACTGTGACCGAACTGGAGCTAAACCGGCCCACAGCACAGCTCAGTGGGATGGGAACAACAGGGATACAGCACACACTGGTGTTGGAGATGCCTGTTTTGTGGATCGTGGGCTGACCTTCGCTCGGAACGGGCGGGCATGAGATCGGAGAGGGATCTGGGCAACCAGGGTGGCTGGACGGTTTCCATCAGCACTCTGCCACACACCTCACAGAAACTCACTGGCTTGGGTAAACAGCAGGAAAATTTCCAGTTGATCAGCTCTGCCTAGTGATTACAAGACTAATGTGAATTTAAAGGCAAACTCCAGATAGCTGAAAATAAAATTAGACAAACATCCATTAAGGTACTCACCAGTCAAAACACTGAACCATAATGCAGTACTATTTATTTATAAAAACAACGTACCTTGTGCAATCCAAGTGTGTTAGAATTACTGACAAGATCATTATCCACTGCAAAAGCTATTTTGCATTCCTGTCTTTCCAGCAGCAAGGGACCCGTGCTTAAGGTGCTTGGTTCCCTCCCTCCTGTACATGAGCCCCATCAGCCCTGATGTTACTGGTTGAAACAAGTCACTGTGCAGCATGAAGACCACATGGACTTAACAGAAAGTTTAGACAAACAAATCCAACTGTTTGCAGGGAAAAAAAACGCATTCTCTCTCTTCTCTAAACACTTGTTTCCTTTGAATCGCACACGGATCACACCTTCAGCTCCCGTAAACTGGCCCAGCTGCGCTGAAGTCAGCTGTGGCAATCTGCGTCCGTTGAAAAACAAGTCTGTATTTTCTTCCTCCCCACTTGTTTCATCTCCCATCCCCAGTCCCTGCCACACAAACCCCTCCAGCACCGCTGCACGGCCGCCAGAACAGCTGAGCCCCCACAGCACCAGCCCAGGTGCTGGGCCACCAGTTCACTCCGGTTGCCTACAGAACGGCATTACCAGGGTTTAAATACATTTTACTGGTTCTGGATCGCAAGCTGGGGGTGTGTGAGAGGAGGAGGAAGGGAAGGATCTGCCCCAGTGGCCACCAGCCACCCGTGTTCCTTCCTACCTGCTCCCTGGCACAGCTAAAAGACGCCCAACAAACCTCACTTTGTGAAAAACTGACGGGCTTGGGTACGATTTCCAACACCCACATTTTCAGCAGCATAAAGCTGTGCCTCAGGCTGATATTTCTCACTCTTGTTTTCTTTTGGGGAATCATTTTCAGTTTCTATGGGCAGTTTAAGAGAAGACCTCCAGGCTGTTTGAATCAAGAACCAGAGAAGAAACAGGGTTTTCTCCTACTGCTAACACAGAGTTCAGATGATTTGCCTGTGCACCGATAACGAACGGGGTTTCGATTTCAACCTGGAGGGACACATCTGTGCATACATCTCCATTGGAAAAGGTGGGCTTGCAAATAATCAAGCTCTGAAGAGGGGAAATATGTTTGGATCAGATGTTTCCAAGCTTACTGAAATTAAGTGGTGTCTTCGCCCTCCCATACACCCGTCTGAGGGCTCATTTACATAGAGCAATGTATGAGCAACTTTACTGCTGCAGTTACACTGATGTCCCACCTTCTGGATTAAACATCTACACAGGAGGTCCATCAAGTCTAAGCCTCAGTACTCCGGTTACAGAGGCTACATAAATGCTTTAAAATAAAACAACAGATGACTGTTGTAGCTGCTCTGCCCTCTGCAGAAACCATTCCAAAGGCTCAGAAAACACTCCGTCCTTGCCGAGACCAGAGGACTATTTTCACAAGCACTTGTGCACAAATACGATCCCAGCAAAGGGACCGCTTTGCTTTGCCAACTCCGCCACCAAACCAGTCGTTCTTTAAATAAGCGATCCAACGCTAGTTTCTCCAGCAGCTGCTGTGCACTGCAACATGCAGAGAAAACCACTATTTTAGGAAGGCAGAGTTTGCCGCATCCCTTCTCACTATCCCGCCCACTCACCGCATCAAAGATCTGGTCATTTTGCATGTCACAAATTCACCCGGACTGCAAGAGCATGCCGGAGATGTGCAATATATATATATATATATGACTAAACTACAGATACATGCAAATAAACACCTTATGAATAAACTAAACAGCAACGAAGCCCCAGGCAACGTCATTAACTTTGTACAACAATAACCACTTGTACCAAAATATACATAAACACAATTTTGGCTACTGCATGTGTTTGATTTGCTTTAATTGCAACATCCACTTATAACTTATTTTTAAATCTGAGGTAACTTATAATTGTAATTTGCTTAGGCATTGTTATGCTAAGATCTCACTAAAAATACACAGCAACATTTGGTTGGTTCTCATTTTCATTGACAGTATCACTTTTATGGATTCTTTTATATACATATATATTTATAAACATGCAGCAGTACACTGACATTACCTTTTCATGCTCTATTTCGCATGGTAAACAACCTGAGCCAACTGTAATGCTCACAGGAGAAGCTCCAACAATGAATTTATGGTATAACAAGGAGGGGAGAAGGAAAGAGATGGATTTTCACTGTCATATTTCTGAAGAACTTACTATATTGAAACGAAGAACAATATAATTTAAGAATGATAAATTATTAACAGAACCCCCAAACAATACTCAACTATTTCTGTTGTTCGGTTGCATAACCTGCTCTTGTATCTTGACTTCATCAGCTTTCAATACTTGAAATACATTCTTCAAAAGATTAACACCGAGTTTCGAATGATCTAATTACAGCTTTATCAAGTTTTATTCCCATTTCCAGATGGCAAATCGGCTTTATATGCACACGTGTCCATCTGTGCTGCGCTCTGAACGTCTTTCCCATGCAGTTCTGTGGCTGACTGGTGTCTACACTAATAAACCCTGTGTGATGGCACGGCATCCCTCTGCCCACACAACGCTCCGCGTTGTCTCCTTGCTGAAGATGGTACATCATCTCCTTCGATACAGCAGATAGCATACATGTCTCAGAATGACGGAAAACATTTGTGGCAGGGGGGAAAAAAGCAAACCTGCGTGTTTAGAAAGAAAAACAAGGTAGTAATACTCATACTACCCGTGCAGTTTTCCTACGATCAGGCATTCAGACTAAGCATTGGGCTGGTATAAAGTGAAATAGTGTCCTTTACGTCCCGGTACTCGCAATGATTTGCTCTTCCTGGTAATTCAACCCTGAATGCACACACTGGTACTCCTGCCCACCCTCCCGGTCTGCAAAGGGATGGATTTCACTTTTACGAGCTCTGTGACACAACAGGTTGATGATAATGGATCAGTCAATGGGGCTTGATCCTGGCGCCCTTATTCTTGACTTCAGCAGAACTTCTATTTACCGAAACAGGTCCCAAGGCACCGCTGCGGAGCGGATTCCTGCCATGCACTGCACTGTTTGGGGTTTCTCATTGTTCATCAGTGATTTACACCACATACCCACACACCATGGCCACACGTGTTGCAGTTAGTCATTCATTACAGCTTTCACAACAGTGTCTCATCCAAAGACATCACGCCTTGCGAAAACCAGTAGCCCCCACCAGGCACTAGAGCAGGGAAATCTCAGGGATTTCGTAAGCGATTCCTAGAAAATGAACCCACAATAAATTACCATTACATTTTACAAAACTGTTCTTTTAAGCTGTGTTTTGGGATGAAGTCTTAGAGCCTGACTCAGTGAACACACAGCATTATTCTCATGACCTGGAGAACTGGAACTTACTCATGTGAGAAACACGGCCTGATGGCAGCCGTGACCGTGGCGACGGGGATTTCCATTTCCCAAGGGGGAAGAGAGGCTCACGCTCATTTTAACCTCGGGAGACAGGTGGTGGGATTTCCACACCTGTTCAGCATCCGATGGCCTAACCCAAAGCCAGGAGGAATTGCCGGTCTCATAGCTGCTCGTACAGCAGCATGGCGACAGCAAACACTTGTGAAAGTCACGCGCATCGTTTAAAGCTTAAGTTCAAAGAATCTTCCAGAGTAACACACAAATACTCTCTAAGGCGAGTTTGCCTAAACTGAAATGTGAGCTTAACCAGAGAAACAGGACGCAGGTTGGGGTTTTGAAGGTTCTGCGCAAGACGCTTGACAAACCCAAACGTCCTCTGAATACACAGCAGAAAGAATTCATAAACTCCACAAGTATCAGAATTAGATTTAACCAGGCATTTTAAATGGAACCATGTTTCCAGCTCCTTTTCTGGGAAACCCGTGGCATCCTGCCCGGGCTGAAAAATGCAGCCAGGACCTGTGCTCCCGCTCTGCCACCACCAACACCTCCCCACCTACACCTTTCACATGGCCCTGTTAGAGACAAACAGACAAACAAGCAAACAAAAACCCACCACCACAAACGCTCACCAACTTTAATTCAGCTGAAATAGACAAACAAAATAGTGTCTCAATGAAGCTCTAAGCAACTCTTAAAATAGAAGCTTTCTACTCCTCATTCTCCAGTGTGCCAAGTTATTCCTATTTCTGGGGTTTTTTTTAAATCTCTTTGTTCACTACCTTTTTGACATTGCTGCAAAAGCCTGTCTTGGCCAGCCAGAACAGACGCAATCTCGTAATACTTCTGTAGTCTAAGTGGGAAGCAAAAGACAAGCTACAAAAGTGGCTATTAGGTTGCATTCATGGGCCATAATCGTCTTATTCTGGCAGTCAAACCAGAGGCATTTAAGATTATGCTTTTCTTCTCTCTCCTTACCAAATCTCTTTTGTGGCTTTGTGCCACGTAAAAGCACAACATGTTCAAAAGTTTTAAAAGTAAATTGGAAATCAAATATAAGTAGTAACATTCAAAGTAACCTGTATAAAACTGATTTCTGTATGTTTCATATAATGCCGTTACTAGTGTCTCCATTATTATTATACAAATTAATGTCTCCATTATAATAATTATTATAATGGAGACATTAATTTGCTTCCAACAGGAAACACGTCACAGTCTCCTGTAATTTTTAGTCAGTTTTCAAATTACTCCAAATACATCAGAATCCCCTAACTTCACATTTTTGCAACTAATTTGGTCCAAACTGACATGGGAACCCCTAAATATTTCTTAATAACACATGATTTTGAACTGCAGAGGAGCAGTCACAGGACGTAAAATACAGAGCAGCATTCAGTGTCATTAGTAGCTGAACGTGCTCCGAGATTGCACATTGTTAGGGGTGTAATGTTATGCTGCTGCAAATTGCTATTTGCTTCAGCTGATTCAGACGTCTGCGAATCGACAAACACTCACCGCACGCAATTTATGAAGCAGACTTCCATTTACCAAAGAATTGTAAAAAAATGTAATCACGTTACATTTTGAGATGTGGATTAAGTGTCTCCATAAACGCAGTGAATGGCTTTGATTGTTCCTACACCTGGAGCCGCTGGGTCCTTCACTGCAACACTCAGCATGTGGTGCGGAGGCTCCGCTGCGCTTCTGCAAAGTCTCAGACGAAGCATTGTTTGCATTCTGATACATATTCCTAAGCACAATTAACATTATCTTTATGTTTAACATTATGCTTTCAAATTATAATTTTAAAATTATAATATAAAAATTATCTTGCACAAATCAAGACGGTGCATTTACTGGAACTCCTATATAAAGGAAATAGGAAGATGCAGCTGTTACCAATGGCACTCATTTCCAAAGCTACTTATGTTATTAAATGGGAAGTAACAATCTTTCTTTTTTCTCTCCAGACAATTTTTACGCCTTTTTACAAACACGACATAAAGCGTTAATATTGTTTCCCTGGTTGTGGCGTAACCAACATGAAATGAGAGCTCAGCCTTGCTCTCCTCCAAGGGAAAGCCTTACCTAAAGGGTTCCCCTCGGATAATCCATCATTCCGTCAATGACTGTGACATTTGTTGTGTCCCCTTGAAGACCTGGGCTGGCACCTGCGCTTGCCAGGGCAGGCAGCTGAACCTCCCGCGTTTAAAGCAAACGGCTCTGCTTTCAGTGGAATTTTGGAGCTCCAAGGACGCAAAGAAACACGAAATTCAGAAGGAGCAAAGGAAAACCAGCAGCCCGCGGGTTTACACTGTGACCGTCAGCTGTCAGATGGCTCTGGAAATATAAGTGCCCGCTCGCTGCTAAATTCAGTTTAAGCTGCTCAGAAACACCTCCTTGAAGCCTGATTTCCTTCCTAACGCCATTCGCCAACTCTCTCACCATAAAAATGCAGGAGAAAATATTCTGGACGGCATTTGTAGCAAGTACTCAGTATCTGTGAGAAACTTGCTTTTACAAAAGCATGAAATGACGGATCTGCTTGTTCTGCCTCCCCCCAAAAAACAAACCAAACCAACAACAGAAACAAACAAACACTAACACACAAACAAACAAAAAACCCCAAACCAACAAACAAAACACACACACGCATTGTCAGCCCCTCCCAGGAAAAAGCACGGTCTTGACAAATTAAAAACTTCCAGACTCGTCCCATCATTTCTTTAACACTGCGGGTAAAAACACCCCTGATTACAACTCGTGTGTTCAACTGACCATTTCCTGCTGTCATTTATTTTGGAAGCGTAAGGAAATAACTCCAACTACTGCTTATTGCAGCGCTTTGAGTATTTTTCGACTAGTATTGGAGTGATTCAACTTCATGGGACCGGAGGACCCTGCCAGGAACAAACTCAGGGCAGGACTGAGCTTCGCACCATTTCCTCTTCTGCACATCTGAACCCACGGCCTCTCGGGGTATCTACATAACCCCCCCACAGACACCATTTTTCTTACCTACTCCCCAAAAGTGAAGCTGAAACACAAACATCCACTTTATAGCAACACCCGCAGCATCAAACAAGGCTGATGGATCACATTCTGATTGAAAAGCAAAAAATCCCATCACCTGAGAACCAGCTCACCTATTTTTTCTCAGTTACAGTGAGCAGTGAACATGCAGGAGGAAAACACAACACCAAACCTCTGAGTTAGATAAGGAGTAAAATCAGGGAACTTTTGCTGAGAAAAGAACAAAACCCCAAACGAAATCTAAAAAACCTCGGGAACAGTGAGCAAATGACGTTTCTTTTAGCAGCATTCCAGAAACCGCAACTTGTACACAGATTTGTTGATTCAAATAGCACGTATAACGAGAGCTAAATATTCTGACACACACTCAGAAAAATCACAGTGGATTGTCACTTATCTGCTCCGCCACATCCCTGCCGAGCTGCGAAGGAGCGCGGTATGTTCGAGACACACGTTCTGCTTTAAATGAATAATCTTCTGAAGGTACCAAATAACAGAGGAAGGCGCCATGGGATTACGAGTTCGCTGGGCTTCTACCGAACAGAGATACTGCAAAGGTCGTGGATGTGTACATGCCGCACGGTGTAAGCCAGCGCCGGGTGGAAGGGGAGCGAAGGGGACGCCTGTAAGAGCACAATCAGATTCGGAGGCAACTCAAGCTGTCAGCCCTCAGGCTGGGAAACCCCGTCAACACAACCACGGCAGCGCCACCAGACCTTCTGCGTCCTCCTCGGACTCTGTTTCCAAGAACAGCTTTCACTGCCTTTCCTCTTCAAGGGACAAACTACTTGTTTTCTTAATTGTGTTATGCTTTACGTTAAGAATATTAATGTATTAGTTAATGTGCATGCATCAGAGGGAGCTGAACCAAACCTAAGCACAGAGGTTAACTGATTTGCCAGAAACTCAGGAGGAAAGGAGCAAAGCCAGTAAGGAAACCTTGTAGTCCCATCTGTCTGTCCTCTGCATTAATCTGGGCATAGCCAGTATGTCTGAAAACATAAATGTCAAGTGTTTAGCACAGAGTACAGAGTAAAACAATTTACACAGCGACTTTAAATCCAGAGTATGTTTATGCTTCAGAGTTCTCCCGAACACACAGAGACAGTTGCAGAGAGTCAGCGCAGGGCTGCATCGCACTGTGCGTCTCAACCACAACACCAGCGACGCTGCGACAACGGGTGAAACTGCTGCAGAACCGAGCAAAGCAGAAAGAAAAACCTAACTTGTCCTAAGGAAAAAACAAAACAAAACAAAACATTTTATGCTATTGCATTGAGTAGAACTCAGTACTCCAAAATGCAGATCACCACCAGGCACTCTAATGACCGCGGAGGATGCTGCTCCTCGCACTGCGGAGTTGGCTCCTACTCACTCCAAAGGAAGCGTGTTATTTACTCATCCTCATTAGCAGCTTTGCCAACGCCGTGGGCCTCTCGTCCGAGTGCTGCTCAGCTTTCATTCCTTCGTCCCCAAGATCTGCTACAGGTGCTGCGGAAGGAACGGGCACGTTTCGATGAATGCAGCGGTGTCATTAGTAACCCACGATTGCTTGAGGACGTGGGAGTGAAACTGCAGGGGACTGTGAATAATACCGCAGGGTGAGGAGCAGCTGCGGATGAGAAAATGTTACTATTTCTGATACTGTTTATAAAGCGTAAACTGGAAGACAAAGCCAGCGCAGAAGGCAGGGGAGGTCAGGACAGACACTCTCTTCCGAATGGATACAAAGTCTCTTTCTCTGAGTTCTTTGGGAAACCAGGGAGTTGCACAGGAGAACGCAGGACTCTTAAAAATGCACAGACACCTTTCGCCTCCGTTCCAGAGCCTTTTGGTGGGCTCGGGAAGGACGATCTCCCCATAGCACTGTAACACTTTGCTGTATTTTGAAGCTGAATCAGAACCTTTTACCCTCTCTTCACCAGACCAGACTAGAGAATGTGAATTCTTGTAGCTGTAACTGTAAACAATTTTCCCCAACACCGCATATTTTCCACCTGAAATACTCACACTTGGACTCACCAGTGCGAGGTCACCATACTGGAGAGGAATTTCCTTTCTATGAACTCAGAGCACAGTTTTCTGCTGTTATGAGCTAATCCAAAAGGTAGAAAACCAATTTCAGAACCGAGTTGCTTAAAAAATAACTAGTAAGCCCTTAGCTGGCTTCTTTATAAGTTTAATGCAGATAACAAACATGTGCTGGTTATGCCTGATAAGTTACCGAAAATATGGACAAAGCAAAATGGAAATATTATTGTTGAGTGGAAGATATGTGGAAAAATATTCACTGATATACGGTCACAAATTTAAAGGTCTCTGAATGGAACTAGAAAATCAAGCATATTTCTTGGACTGTAGAAGAAATATTGAACTACTTTCTCAGCAGAACTCAGATGAACAATTATATCATCTCACAATTTAAGATGACGACTCTCTTAGGAGAAGGAAATCAAAATGTTGATGGAAAAATCTGACTGAGACAGAGGGCTCTCCAACTTAGATAACAAAACAATACGATACAACACCTGAAAACCGAAAATAAGCAAACTTGGATTGGAAATACACATATATTTTTTTCCCAATAAAGAAACAATAAACCATTGGTACAACTCACTAGTGGATTTGTTGAGTTTTCCTCAAGAGTAAATGTGCTTTCATTTGGCTGATGTGTTTGTTCTGATGCAAACAAAGTCAATGACCTATGTAAGAGTTTGGAATACTGTCAAGCACCATTTTGGCACTAAAATCTGTAAGTTCATAAGATCTTCCCAGAACAAGCCCAATTGTTTCCAGGCCCCTTAACCATCTAAGCAAGAGTAATCCCACCCATTTTAGAACAGAAGTCCCATGTTCAGCTGGAAGGAAACGACACCCTCATCTTTCCTCAGATATTCCCTAACGCTCTCTGCCATCTTGATCGCTTTCATTAGCAAAGCCTAACTGAGAGGCCTTGTTTCCAGAGCAGGAATTAGTCAAGTTTTTAGAATTATTAATCCCTAGTCAGCAACTAAACATGGAGTACAAGCGTTAGTGTTTCATACGCAATGGGCAGGGATGAGAGAGCTGACTGCCGAGTTTGCCGACCGACTTCTTTTCTAGGTAGATCACACCCGGTGGAAAAGCAGCCTTGGGCTACTGGGTCATCCTGGGGGTCTTGCTGCTTCTGATGGTACTTCTGAGACTTTGATTTCTGAAGTGACCATGGAAAAAATATTTAATAGTCCCACAAGCTTACCATTCTTTGCTCAAATAGTATTCATTCAGGTATCCAGCAGGATCCCTCTCTACAACAGCATGCTTTGATTCCACAAGCAGGATTTCTTGGATAAGAGTTCATAGTCTGTAAGGAACTAGATAGAATAGAATCATAGAATCATTTTGGTTGGAAAAGACTCTCAAGATCATCGAGTCCAACTATAACCTCACTCTGGCACTGCCCCATCTCCTGAGAACCTCACCTCCATCTGTCCAACCCTCCAGGGCTGGTGACTCCAGCACTGCCCTGGGCAGCCTGTTCCAATGCCCCACAGCCCTTTGGGGAAGAAATTGTTCCCCACATCCAACCTCAACCTCCCCTGGCGCAACTTGAGGCCGTTTCCTCTGCTCCTGGCGCTTGTTCCTGGGGAGCAGAGCCCGACCCCCCTGGCTCCAAGCTCCTTCCAGGCAGTTCAGAGATCAGAAGGTCTCCCCTCAGCTCCTGTTCTCCAGCTGAACCCCCCAGGTCCCTCAGCCGCTCCCATCACACTTGTGCTCCAGCCCCTCACCAGCTCCGTTCCCTTCTCTCAACTCGCTCCAGCACCTCAAGGCCTTTCTTGGTATGAGGGGCCCAAAGCTGAGCCCAGGATTGGAGGTTTGGCCTCCCCAGTGCCGATAATGTTCAAGTCATCCTGCTCCCAATTAATTCCAGCCAATAAACCACGTTTTAGCTAAAAAAATTAAAATACACTAGAAATACTCTGATTTTATATTCCTTAGCAACTGCTGCAAATGTAAGGGTACTAATTATCTTGAATGGAGAGAAAGAAAAACACAAATGGAGATGGTGATCCAGGAGACACTCTCCTTGTTCACACACAGAACACCACAAGTCCAAGTCCTTTCGCTTCCCGTTCCTGCCCCGGCCCAGAGACATTGGTGAGATGTTCAACACAAGGGATTCAATATTGCTCATATCCTGGCTATGGGGATTGTATTCCCGAACACCCATCACTGAGTGTTTCATGTGCTCCCGTGCTATTGTGTGTTCACCCAGGAACATAATGAAACATAATGTCCCCACGCGGGGAAAAGGGTGAACCCCAACCACATGGCTCACGTTGAACGAGTGTATTTTTAGACGCACCAACAACCACCAGCACGTACTATAACCAGCCGTACTCCCTGCGCAAATCCCACGGACAATACATCATCTGGTCAACCGAGATGCCTCTGCTGTCCGCACATGGTGTGATCACGATGTCACTGTGCCCAAGGAGCACAGGGAGATTATATTTTTAAATAACGGGTATCTATTACCTACGTTTTTTTTCTCGTCATTATAATTCGGCCATATCAAATGCAGCTTTTCCAGACCAATGAATGCCGTGTGTGACACAGGAGCAGTGTTTCTGCCAATTTTCACCTTCCATTGAGATGTTAATAGTGAAAAAGGACATTTAGCAACAACAAAAAAATCCCATCTAGTGACTCCTAGCAGAAATATCTCACTATTTTTTTCCACTTGTTACATCCTTTCAGTCTGTGAGACGAAAACTTCAAGGGAAAATGTTCTCCCTGAGAGGAAATGTATTGTATTTCTTTTGCTAAAAGATGAAAAAGCAATGAAATCCATAAGCAATTCAATAAAAACAGAAAGGCGACTATAACTCCAACTGCACCCACATAGTTCTGGATCGATCAGATTAACAATTGCAAATAGGAAGCTGAAAAATATTTTTGTTTTTACAACTTTATTTTTTTCCTGTCAAAATATACTTAACCTTCTGCTTCTTTCAAGCACTTGCTAAAACAAATGGATAAAATACTAGAAATTGCCGAGTATCCCGTTAGAGGCCCATCCCAGGGAGCTTTGGAACTTGAGGTGCACAAACAGCGCAGTGAAACCCGGTGTCCTCACACCTGCTCAGGTCTTGTTATTGCCAATATATTCCATGTAACAAACAGGTAACATCCTAAATAGAGTGCGCATAATGCCCTAAAATAGATTGTGCACAGGCTTGTTGTTTTCAAATAAAAATCTAGAAAGGAATTACTATTCATATCACTCAGCAATTGTAAGAGTTTCCAATATCCACTTACATTATGGTGTTCCCAGCCACAGATAAGACGCATAAAATGGTTACTATGAAAAAGTCTCTATCACCACTGCAGTGCACCTTTATATGATACTTTTAACGTTATAAACACATTTAATAAAATGTTTTGAGGAGCTGTGAAGTATTTCAGATATACAAACTTCTAACAAAGAGGAAAATAAGTCGTTACTACAAAGTAACTGATGGAGATTTGTTCATCGGAATAATAGTGTAATACAAGTGTAACACTAGTAGCTGTCAGGGTAGATATACTACACTACTACTATAAAAAGTATATTGATCAGAAAGAAGATAAGATATTAAGGTAATATTAAAGATGATGGGGTTTAGAAAGCCTTACATTGATCCTATAACACTTCTTCTCTTCACCAGTTTCTCCCTATACGTAGCTACACCGCGCTGATGGCTTTTTCAGGACATTTTTATCCATTTCCTTCATTATAGAGCTATTCAGCAATAAGAAAAAAGCTGTGGCTAACCAAGCCCCACTTCAGTCACAGAACTGATTTTTTGTTGCCTGAAAAATGACATTACTTTAAGTTTTCTGATGAAAAGCCAGCACTTGGTAAGGGTGCAGTCCCGCTCCTACTGAATTTAACAGGAATGTGGAGTTTGCAGGACTGCTCACCAAAGAGCCAAGCTAAAGGTTCGGGCTGCTGAGGAGCACTCGGGAATTAAAACTCTTTTTCAAATGCTTATTTTCTAATTAAACATGAAATGTGCTTAATATCCATAATATTTTATTCTTTTCAGAGGTAAATTCTGAATAATTTCAGAGGTAAAACCATCTGAAATTAAACAAATCTCTATATACAACACCCTTCCGTGATCCATACTATGCCAAGGACCAGCGTATCAGAGCAGGTACCTGCAGGCCAGCTCCTCCCACGTTACTGCCCACGCTGCGTGTTCCTTCAACTTGCATTTCCTAAAGCATACTTGAATTTGGAGAATAATTCCACGGTTTCTGAGCTGACGCATCAAAACCTCGATGTTCAGTCCAGCTGAGCACCCACGATACCTAAATCCCTATTTGCATGAACCGAGGCAATCTGTTCTTTGCCCAACTAGACTTGATGTCTCAATTAAACACTTTTTCAAACTGAAACTTCAGGGTTCTCTAACAAGCAAGTTTAAATACAGGACACCCAGGGACTGCACACCTAGAGGTGTCTAATAGTGAAGCTCAGTCCTGCAGCAAAGAACTCATCCAACGAGAAATGTCCGCTCTACTTCCAAGCCAGCTTTGCAGAGCGAGATGTTCCACAGGCATCCACAGCAAACCTGTTTTCTACCCAGCAGTGGTCCAGAACAGGACAGACGACTCAGAACTGGGGAAGTTGATGCACTTTTTGCCAGTATATCTAAAAACGAACCCATCCTACTGAATAGCAGTCGAGTGTTGTGCCAAATGCTCTTCCTGGGAGGTCGGCGTTAAAACAGCACTGTGGAAAAGTTATGGGTGAACCTCAATTTCCACGCAGACTTCTTTCTTTGAGTAAGAACTCAGTTCTCTCAATTTTACACAAAACACAAGTTTTCAACTCTCTAGCACATTTTCCCTGCAAGATAAAACTGCGGATGAAACTTTGTATTTGGAAATCTGCTAGGCAAATTGAGGCTATGCTTTTAACAAATACTTGCAAAGCGTTCTTGCAGCTGCAATTGATACTGCGACGGCCCAAGAGACTCTCTGAGGTCAACTCAGAGTTTTAATGGCATTCTAAAACTCTGACATATTTTCCATTCTGAATCTCAGGCTCTTTTCTCAGGGCACAAAGGGATGTGAAATGGGAAGACAAGAAGCTTTTTTAGCCACACCAAAGGACTCTGAACACAACGCTGACGGGCAACATGCGAAACTGATGTGCTTGACCATCAGACTCCTGATGCTCTGAGGATGGTCCTAATCATTGTGGGACCACACCATAGTATAAGGCAACAAACCCGGGACAAGTGTGCCATGTCTATCTGCCTCTATGCAGCCCTGGACACGTAGAAAGAATTTAAAAAAAAAGAATAAATACATACATACATACATATATATATATATATATATAAAATGGATTCAAAATGAAAAAAGCTTCTTAAGCTTTCAACAGCTTTCAACCTACAGAATAAAAATGCTATGTCACTGAAAGGAAGGTCTAAATGACAGCAATTTCAACCCAAAGACAAGAAGGATTTTAACAGTTTTATCTTTAGTTCCAATCTTCTTCATATTCCATACTGGCAACTCTTTCTTTTTTAAGTAGGTGTTTTAGTTTGTTTGCGTTGTTTTCCTTCTAAAGCAAACAATACCCACTAAAGTGTCCGTGCGGACACTTTATCCAGAATAATTAGCGTGCTTTGTAGGCTCTATAAAATCAACCTGGTTTCCTTGTTTTTTGCTGGAATAGAGCACAAGGGAAAGCATTCAGGTACAGGTATCAGTGCGGCTTATTCACAACAGCTGCTCTGGTCAGTCTCCCAGCATAACTGAGGTGGTGATGCAGACCAGTTCTTCAGGAAAACTTGAAATAAATAATCTTAAATATTCAGTTGTTGGAAAAACATACATACCTCGCTCCTATCTGAACTTGGCATGCTAGAGGAAATAATTCTGTGCACGGTACAATTAACCTCAGTAACTCCCCCGCTGTGATAACACTGAGGCAAGCAGCACCGTGTTTTTAGGATTATCCTCATCTTAAAATTATACCCAGATTTCCAAACTTGGCCACAGCTAGTGACAAGCCCATGTAGAAGAGAGGAACCACACACTGCTAGACCTATTTTTTAAAAGGACAATGCTGAACACACTGGTAGGAGAAAAAAATCTCCCCACGCAATGGGGTTTTTAGACAAGCGCTTTGCTTAACACGTCCAGAGTTCATTCTGCGCATCGAGGCACCTCGATTAACCCCCATCACAATTCTATGCTGCTATGGTAACTGCAGGAACTACTTTCATATAACTAAACCTTTTGTAATTTTACCGAGTTATTTACTTCAGCTGCGCCTGGGCAATAAGTTTCAAAGTTTAAATACACATGGGGTAGAAAAATAAATATAAAAATACTTGTTACTTTATTTAGCAAGTGATTGTATGATCCTGCCCTACAACACCAGGTGTGTGTTTTGAGAGCAGGTAACAAAATATCCACTGCAGAGAAAATAAATAATTCACCTCCCTTCACCTACATCTGTAACAAATAACCCAGTACAGATTTCTACTTGAATACATTTGTACAAAAGGACTTGCCTTGCCTTGAATATTAGGTTCTGTAATGGTCCCATCATAGATGAGATATGAGAGAACTGTTGTTAAATACAACTTCTTCCACTCCTGGGTAGTTACATCCACAACCTGCCAGCAAACCTGCCCTTGCCGCTCTTAGACGGGTGTCCCTGACACGGGCAGCTCCAAACCACCCGCAGCATCACCCCGAGCGGAGGAGAAGCCAGAGTTTTTAGAGAAAAGCGAAGGATTAGAAGCAGCTGAGTGTGGGACTTCATTAGAGCAAACATCCAGATGCGATGGCAAAGAATGTACAGGAGTCAAACGACCCCACCGTCTGCTTTAGTGCTATTTTCCTTTTGCTGATAAGATCATCCCCACGCTCTCCAGACAGAGCTTGAAGCTGCTTGTCTCCAGCTGCTCAGGCATGGAAAGCATGGAAATGACTGAAACAACCTATCAAGAAGTCACAAACAGCACTCGCTGAACATACCGGTGGCTCCATAGCTCAACACACTTCATAAACAGTGTCCAAGGGTCTCTGACGATGAGTACTACATGGAGTCATAACGGAGGGGCTCGGAAAGCTGTCAGAATGAAACAAACAGAGCAAACCATGACAAGTTCTTTACTCTTCCCACAGCACCACATGGGCAAGACTACCAAGGGTTACCGACCTACAAAATCAACGCGGATACCAGATCTTTGCCTCTCAGAAGGAACGTGTTGGGGACACATATCAATTCCATCATATGGTCTAATGCAGCAACTTCACCACATGCAGACCAGACTAGAGTGATAACGGGTGCCCGGGCAAGCGCAGCGAGGTGCCACCTTCCCCGCCACGCAAGAGCTCTGACCCAGCCAGGAGGGACCACCCGGACGTTTCTCAGTAGTAAGTCCTGATTTCTACAGAAAGATCCAACACAAGAGAAATCCTCCCTGAAAAAAAGATGATAAAAACGATCGGTGATATCTAAAAGCCCGAATCCATCCCTCTGGCACTTGTACGGGGCAGCAACACAGAGTAGTGATTTCCAAGCTGCAGTTGTTGGCGCCTCAGCAAACTGCCAAGTACCCGGCGGTGCTCTGGAGAGCAAGTGTCCGACCTGGGTGATGGCCCCGTCTCCCCGCCTCCAACCTCTAAACCGCATTAAGTAACTGTAACGTACATTTGATATTTTTATAATATAGATTTACCATCGGAAACGCTGAATTTGCCACAGAGATTTTACCCAACCTCAGACGCGAGCAAAACTCTGACTGTTATGTGAATAAAACCATGAAAAACACTTCTTCAAATATTTGGAAACTACCATCAGAAAGAAGGCATGAAAACACCTGATCTGCTTCTACAAAACCAAACCAGAAATGACTTTTTAATTGGTTTTCTGAAATGCACACAGTATATCATGTTAAAAGAGACATAAGGATGATTAAACAATTAAAAAACTGGGCAAACCTCCTAACAGTATGTAGTTTTGCACATTCGCTTATTTTTGATTGCAGCACAGTTTCTATATAAACATCAACACTATGAGTGCTTTGGGTGTCTAGGGGAAAGACAGGACAATTTCATATAACTAAATCCTGATTTTTAGTTTTCTTTGTTGAATATTTATTTGTTCATGTAATGCCACAAAAAGAAAACAGGGACATGTATAAGCTGTTTTCTAGTAAATCACTCAAGGAACCTCTCCAGTAGAATGATCTTAGGTTTTGATATGGTGAGGAGCCTCCTCCTTCTCAGTCTTCTTTACTTTAAAATCCATCTCTGGATGCTACTGTGAGCTGAGCAAAAACCCCTGTGACACAGCTACAATTCAATTCTACCTCTTTTTACCACAAAATTAAATACCTTTGTGCATGCATGAGATATTGCCCCTGAGCTGCCCACAAAATGATCGTTTTCTTGATCAGTTACAACTAATCTCTTTTCATCTATTTTAATCAAAATTCACCACCGTATGCAGGCAGCTTAACTCCTTTTGCTGTTTAGCTTTTCACCAATCCACTCTTATCTCCACTTGGCATTACAAACTTAATTTTTTAATGTCATTAAATTGAAGATTCTCTCCAGCCTCTAAATCACCCTCACTTTGTCATCTGTGCCTAAGTCTTAATCAGCACAGGCCAGTGCGCGTCCTTTAAGCCTCATGTCCGGAACCACACGTGCAAAGCACCCCATCATCAACACTGGCACCAAGGGTGTTTTCCTTCATGTTTACACACAGCTTTTTAAATCAATGGTGGAACAACATCCCTAATGCCACTGTGAAGTTTCTTTAACAGCTTTTTGGGCACACAGGTAGTTTTGGGGAAGATCTGCTGTTGATACAGGACCTCCCGGACATCTGTAACCCCCACGGCAGCACCTCTTGCCTTCAACTCAGCTGTTTTGAGGCAATTATTGGAGCCAGTGAAAATGACACTGATACAGTTCAACCTTATGGACGACCTGTCACAAAAAGCACTCATCCAGGTGATTTACCGGATTTTAATTTCACTTTTACACTTTTAGCACACACGGACAATTGCTGCAAAGCCAGCAAGCTCCGTCATCCTTCCCAGTAACACCCGCTGCAAGGACAGCTGCCCGCACCGCTGCCCTGCGCTCCCCGCTCCCGGTGACCCTCCGGTACCGCCCGCCCGAGGGTCCCGGCCGGGGCAGCCGAGTCTGGGCTTCGCTCCCGGCCCTGGGACCGGCCCCCGCGGCCCCGGCACCGCCCGCTCGGGACGCGGCACCTTCCCCGCGCCCCCGCCGCTGGAGCCCGGGCCCGCGGGACGGTGCCGAACCGACCTCCCGCTAGTTCTGCGAATCGTTCCGGGCTTTCAGCCGCCAGCTTCCCCCTTTCTCATATTGTAACACACGCTCCCAAAGTTGCGCCCGACCGCCTTAACTCCAGCGCGGCCGCCCGCCCATTGTCTGCCGCCCCGGCGCTCCGGCAGGAGGATTTGGGGAGAAACGAGCCGAAAAGAGGAGTTCTCTGGCCCGGGCCGCCCTGCTCGGGCTTCCCCTCCCCCGCCGCCGCTTCCCCCCGCCCGGCGGCCGCCACTACGACAGGCCCCGGCCCGAGAGCTTCGGCGGCGGCAACAGGGCCGGCCCGGGGGCGTCGGTGGCGGTCGGGGGCAGCCGCTCCCTGCCCGGGCGGCGCCCGGCGCCCACCGTGAGGCGCGGCGGAGGTCCCGCGGGGCCTGTCCGGGCTCAGGGGCGGGCTCTGGGCGAGCGGGGGCTTCCCCGCCCGGCCCTCCCGCCTCAGGGCAGGCGCTCCGCCGCCCCGCCCGGCTCCCGGCGCGGAGGGGCTTCCCCTCGCCCGCCGCCCCCTCCGCCAGGGCGGGCGCGGAGCTGGGCCCCGCCGCGCTCCCCGCAGCCCTCGGCCCGCCCCGCCAAGGGTTAAGCCGCAAGGCTGGCGCGGCGATGGCAGCCCTGTCAGCCGGGAAACACCCCGGCTGCCCCCCCCGCCGCTCCTCCCCGCTCCCGCCGCCCCGGGGAGCCGCGGAGCACTGGGGAGGGGGGTGCCCGGAATCCCCCCGGCCAGGAGGCCGGCCCGGCCCGCCGCGCCAGGCGTCGGAGCCCGCTGACAGAGCCCCGTCTCCCGCCGCCGCGGCCCCGCGCTCTCCCTGCCCGCCCCGGCCCCCGGGCGTGCCGCGGCCGGGCCCGCCGCCGCCGCGGGCCGCGGCTCCGTGCGGGCAGCGGTGCGGAGGCGAGGGGCGGGCGGCGCGGGACACACAACAGCCCGGCCGTGGGCGCCCGCGCTGCCATCGCCCCGCCGGGCGGCGGGAACCATCCCCTCCCGAGGAAAGCACAATGGCCCCCCCACCCCGGTGACACCGGAGCCCCGGGGATGGGGGGGGGGGGGGGGGGGAGCTTTGTGCGGGGAATCCAGCAAAATTTACAAAACAAAACACACACACACAAAAATACAACGGGGAGAGAGCGAGCGAAGAGACGGGGGCAGAGTGGCTCCTCCTCCTCCTCTTCTCCAAAAAGGCCTGTTGGAAAACTGCACACGGCGGCGGCTCCGGCAGCGCCGCTGCCCGCGCTGCCCCCGGAGAAACGGCGGCGAAAGGCGGCGGGACCGCGGCGAAAGGGGGGGAAAGGCCCGAGCTCTTTGTGTTACCTGCCGTGAAACCAGTCCTTGCAGGCATCGCACTCGATCATGAAGCGGGTTACGTCGTAGGGCAGCCTACAGATGCAATAGACGGGCACCGTCGCCATGTTAGCTCCCTCACAGCACGGCTGGGCGCCCGGAGCAGCGGGGCTGGCGGCGGCTCCTGCCGCGGGGTCGCTCCGGCGGCGGCTCCTGCCGAAACGCGGCGAATTGGCGATGTCGAGGAGACGGGGTGGGGGAGAAGGGAGAAAAGAAAGGGGGGTGGGGGGTAACGGGGGAAAGAAAAAAAAAAAGGGGGGGGGGGGGAATCAGATAATGCAATTACGGCTCCTCAAGGGCGGGCGAGCAATGTCAGAAAAATAATAAAGGGCTTCCCAAAGTTTGGCTGCATGGTTCCTCCGGCTCTGCGAGCGCCGACCGGACTGGGGCTTTTTGTTGTTGTTGTTGTTAAATGATTATTATTCAAAATGTTTGGCGAAATGCATTCTATTGCGTGCCCCCTGGTGACAGTACAGTACCGAGGCTTTTCATAAACACTCCGAAATGTAGCCCTTTCCTTGTAATGTCCTTACGTCAGCTTGCAACATTGCAATATTTCCTCTGCCGGGGCTGGGGCCGGGCGGGCGGCGGAGCGGCCGGGTGAGCGCTGCCGGCGGCGGCCGCGGGGGGATTTTCGGGGGAGTGGATGCGGGTTTTTTTTACTATTTTTTACCATTTGCCTGCCGGGGGGGAGTTTTTTAAAGCAAGCGGCCCGGGCGCGGCTCTGCCCCCCCCCCCGCAGGGGGTGTGGGGGGGGAGCGGGCCCCCCCCCCCCCGCAAATCCAGCGCGGGGTGATGCTCAGTGTGGGTCTGCGGGAGCGAAGCACAAAAGCTCTGTCTGAAGGAGAAGGCAGCACGGAGCGGACACGCTCCAAAGTAGCTGGGAGTCCGGTGCTGCCCTACAGCAGAAATAACGCCCCGATGGTCTGGTGTCCGGGCGGCAATGGCAGGTAAGGGCTTATAAACACGCACAGGTGATGATTTATATTAAAAAAGGAAAAAAAAATACGACCTTTTTAGTTGGTAGATTTCTATTACTGCTTTTATATTACTGTTTTTAATGTTACCCACTTCTGCCCGGGGCAGCCCTTTCACTGTTGCAAGTGGGGCTGCTACACCAAAGAGATGAAAATAAATACCTTGTGCCTGTGAAGCACCAAATCAAGGCAAGAGGAAGCTGGGGCTGTGCTGGGAAGGGCCACTTGGCCACATACCATCCGTGTACCCCCAGGCTGCACATACCCCCCGACACCGGCATCCTCTCAGACAGACATGGGTCAACGGCAGCGGCGCAGGCACAAGAGGAACCCGTGAGTTTGAACCGAGGTTGTGGATGCAGAACCCCTCTCCCCCTCGATGCCAAGACTCTGAAGGTGGTTAAAATGACTGTACTGTGGGGCATTTGAGGGGGGGGATTCTGTGTCCCAAGAGTTCAATAGCCACTGACACGCTGCCCTGAGAAGCACAAGAGCTGCCTGTGAAGTACTCACAAAGTATCCAACTGAGATGTGATCTTAATTCCAGTCAGGATGGATTCAGCGTCCTGTATCCATCTCACCTGAGAAAAGTGGGGGGGGGAGACACGACTCTCTTCTATTTATCTTAAAGCCAAAAGAGAAAGCGGACATTTCTCTGCCTTTTTTTTTCCATCAGTCTGCAAAAATCCTCAGAAATCACCTGTGGAGGACAAGGGAAATTCAAAGAGCCAAAATAACTTGAATTCTGTTTTTCTGCAGAGAGAAGGCCGTTGTTGGTACGGGCAGAAGCTGTTTTGGACACCTGAAGAGGAACTGCCAAAATTGTTGGCCTTGCCCACTGGAGTTACATGCCACAGAAATGACTTGCAGCTGGTGTTCGTGCTTTGAAGCCGTGTCAGAAGCGGCACGCTCTGCTCCTCCGTGGATGTTTATGAGAGCGGGCTGAGATTTCTGACATAGCTCAAGGTGTGGTAATGCGCGGGGAAGATTACAGACCTGCATTTTAAATCCTGACTCAGGTGTTTTCAAGGACATGTTTTGGATGTCTCAAGACACACAAAGGGGCCTGTTCATTGCGCTGAGTGGCATAAGTATCTGCCCTTGAAAAATCCGGCCTCTTTTAAGTTTAAATAGATCTATCATGTTTTTAATTGCTCAGAAAGTAGAAGAGCAAGTCTAGGGAGTAAAGCAGGATGAGGAGGAAAGCCTTGGGAACCATCGCGAGAGCTGCACGCACCTTTACAGAGCCTGTTTGCTGCTCACCAATGCCAAGTGCATCTACCAGCACCTCTCAGCACAGGGTGTAAATGGAGCTTTCAGCAATTTTGATGCCCTTTGGTACAGGATAGTCACACAGAAATTGGGCTTCGTGCCTCTGCACACCCGAAAGGGGTGCAACCGCAACCTGGAGTGCTGCCTTCCTTTCATAAAACCCGTATTCTAAATTTAAAGAGCATGGAAACACTTGCAAACGCAGCATCTCATCCGCACCACATTCTGCGCTCATCTCCCTCTCCCAGTTGTTTTATGGGCTTTGCTCACACCAAACCTGTAAGATCTGTGAAAAATTATATCCTTGTGGCCTTTCCTCAAGTCCCATAAGCATCTCCATGAAAAGAGCCCCTTTCCAAAGCACTGCTTGAAATTCTCATGTCAGCATCTCCCCTGCAGCCAGCGATGAGCTGAACCCTTGGAATACCGTGGAGATTTTGGTGACCCCAGCTGGGATGCGCAGGGGCGCAGCCAGACACTCCTCTCGAGTGGTGCTGGAGCAGTTGAAAGGTCGTCAGCTGCCCTGCGCTGCTCCCGGAGTGACGGTGACATCCAGCAGCAGAGCTGTGCTCCCACCATCGGGGTTTTTACTCCTTTCCTCTGCAAAGTCCATTGGATTATCTCAAGTTGTGCTGGAGGCTGCTAGAGCCGACATTGCCGATATTGCACGGGAACAAATTATGGGAGACTCAGTGGCTCTGTTCTGGCAACTCGGACATCTTACTCATCATTTTGCCAGGGATTACTAGATAAATAAACTAATTGGTGAGGTTGTCTCATTGTCTTGACTTTTCCATGGGTGTTTTGATCTGGAAGCAACGCAAGGAGGGTGCTTGGCTGCTCTTGGGCAGGGATGAGTGAGTGGTGGAGCGATGCTGAGATGCCTCAATAGGACATAATTTCATCATCGAGTCAACTTTACTGAAATTTTGAAGCAAGTTTTTAATATGTACTTTTAAAGCAATTGGAAAAAAAAAGACCACAGCAGCATAGGTGCAAACAGATGCCCAGAAAACATCCGCATGGTGGTTGCAGGCCTTGTGGGCAGTAAAGCAGTTGGACACTTGGAATCCAGGGACTATATGGCATGAAGAGATTTGCTGCTGGCTGCAAGCTCACGGGAGAGGGTGGGATTTTTCAGGAGTATTTAAATGCCCCGGGAGAAGACATCTGTCCAACAGTGACATCCTGGAGTGGGCGCCTGGAGAGTCTGCGCCTTCCCTTTGGGCAGGGCCGGCTCACACCACCAAGCTCCCCCGGTCCCGCCTCTGCCGTGGGGCTCAGAACAGGCTCAGGCTCCATCACCAGCACAGGGGGAAGGATCACTGGCAGTTTTTGAGCTTCCCCCCTTTTCTTGCCATTTTGTAGTGTTCGTCCTGTATATTTCCTCTGCAGTGGTGTGTACAAAGTCCTATTTGATGATGCCCTGTCGCTTTAGGCACATTGTCCCTGTAGTTATTTCCATGCCAGTGTACAGAAGCAAACCAAGTTATCTTTTTTCCCCTTGACCATATCTACTCTCTAAGTAAGTGTTTGCAAAGAAGTTATCTACGAAACCAACCTTGAAACAAGAGGGATGGCTGAGCTGCAGCAAGAGAGGAGGCAGCAGACGACAGCGTACGTCCCTTCCAGTTTCCCCTCCAACGCCACATTTCCCTATTGCAGTAACTGTCCTATTTTGGGCCTGTTTTTGTTGGCACAAACAAAACACACAAACAAACCAGCACCCGTCAGCCCATGGCTATCCTAAGGGAACTCCACAGTAAATGCACAAAAGTGGTAGTTCAAACGCTGTAACAAAATGCCCAAATAAACCTGAACCCAGAGGAATAGTGAGATGTGCAGTTTGAAGCAGCACACTGAAGGATGTAAACACCATTTTTAATTTAAAAAGGTTAAAGTCATAAAAGGTGACTGGTTTAAAAGGGCCTTTCATGTAGCAAATTAGTTTAAAGAATTAGTTAAAGAACTTATTTTGTAGTCATAACTCTTATGCATTTTGCATTTATCAGTCCATACATGTACCTTCTCACTTAAACACTTTTCCCCAGCCTTATATTTTGGCACGCAGTCTAATGCCATGCACCACATCAACATGAAGAAGTTAATTCATTGTGTATCAGTGTCGTACTGACACTAAAATTTTGCATTTATTGTGAGTCACCAAAATCTGCACAGGATACACAGACAACACCTGAGCTTTGACCATCCTATCAAGTGTCAATAAAAAATTATCAGTTTCGCTTACAAGATTTTAAATTTTCAGGTTGTTCTGGTTTTCTTTTAAGGCAAAACAATTGTAATAACTCGGAAAACTCACCATAGAGCCCTGTAGCTCTGTGGCCTCAGGGACACACGTGGAGCGGAGGTGCGGGAAAAGACAGGAGCTGCCGTCGGGACACAGCCGCTGTACAAACCAACATCAACAACTCCAGTTCCAATTGGTGGCTGTTGGGCAGGAGAACAGTTAGAGGCAAGCAGGCCTAGCGGACTCATAGTTTATTTATGCTGTGTCTTTGTTTCTATATTTATTTGGGGAACAGAAGACCAAGAACAACCTGTCTGTGCTCCTCTGTGAGATGGCAGTAGAAAAAGCACTTCCCGGTGGTGAAAATGTCTAATGCGCTATTTGTTGCAGAGCTGTGTGGAGGACCAGGCAGTGTTCCAGTGTCCCCAGACAGTGTCACAGCGTCCCCAGGCCATGGGTCGGGTGCTTTCTAGGGGAGCCCAGGCTAAGCGGGTCCAGCCTGTTCTGCCACCAGCACTGCTGCACACCAGGGCTGGCCACCATATTGCCAAGACTTGGCAAATAAACCTCCTACAATTTAAAGAAAATTGGCTACAGGAATACTCCGCCCTGGTGAGACCACATCTGGAATATTGTGTCCAGTTCTGGGCCCCTCAGTTCAAGAAGGACAGGGAACTGCTGGAGAGGGTCCAGCGTAGGGCAACCAAGATGATTAAGGGAGTGGAGCATCTCCCTTATGAAGAAAGGCTGAGGGAGCTGGGTCTCTTTAGTTTGGAGAAGAGGAGACTAAGGGGGGACCTTATTAATGTTTATAAATATATAAAGGGTGAGTGCCATGGGGATGGAGCCAGGCTCTTCTCGGTGGCAAACAATGATAGGACAAGGGGTAATGGGATCAAGCTGGAACACAAGAGGTTCCACTTAAATTTGAGAAGAAACTTCTTCTCAGTAAGGGTGACAGAGCACTGGAACAGGCTGCCCAGGGAAGTGGTGGAGTCTCCTTCTCTGGAGACATTCAAAACCCGCCTGGACATGTTCCTGTGCGACCTCACCTAGGTGTTCCTGCTCCAGCAGGGGGATTGGACTAGATGATCTTTTGAGGTCCCTTCCAATCCCAAACATACTGTGATACTGTGATACTGTGATTTTTGAAGTGGTTTTTGCCCGTATTTTACAGCAGGGTGTGAAGCAGTGAAATTACTGTCACATTTTACCCAGCTCAGCAACAGAAGCAAATGCTTTTTTCAGCAGCAGAAATATTCCCATTAAATGTGGTCCTGAAGTTCAAAGCCCACGTGGCAGGAGGTGTTATGGCTTTTCATGGTGGGGAGCTGCCCGCTAGCCCCAGGGTGTCCCACAGCTTGGCTGGGACTGATCCCAATTCACATGGTGGCCTATGGGTGGGGAACACTGAGCAGTTTGATGAGACTGCTGTTATTTTGGGGGTCATCCCTGTGGGATTATCACCGTGCCAGTTATTGCCACTGTCAGGCCCTGTCAAGCTCTGCTGGGCTTTGTTGGGCTTTGTCGAGCTCTGCCAGGTTTTGTCGGGCCCTGTTGGGCTATGTCAAGCCCTCTTGGGCTCTGTCAGGCTTTTTTGGGCCCTGTCAGGATCTATTGGGCTTTGTTGGACTCTGTCAGGTTCTGTCGAGCCCTATCAGGCTCTGTGAAGCCTTGTCAGGCTGTGTCGGGCTTTGTCTACCTCTGTCAGGCCCTGTTGGGTTTTGTCAGGTGCTGTTGGGCTCTGTCAGGCTTTGTCAGGCTTGGTCAGGGTCTGTTGGGCTCTATTGGGCTCTGTCAGGCCCTGCTAGGCTTTGTCGGGCCCTGTCGGGCTCTGTCGGGCTTTATCAGTCCCTTTCATGCTCTGTTAGGCTCTGTCAGGTTTTGTTGGGCTCTGTCGGACTCCGTCAAGCTTTGTCAAGCCCTGTTGGTCTCTGTCAGGCTCTTCTGGGCTCTGTCAGGCCCTGTTGGGCCCTGTTGGGCTCTGTCGGGCTCCGTCGAGCTATGTAAAGCCTGCCTTTCTGGAGACTGCTTGGTCCTGGAAAAGATCTCTGAGAACTGAAAAATTGTGATGGGTCAGTAACTACATAGTAGATTTTGCCAGGTACTAAAACATGCTATCTGTGACACATGGGGTTTTTTTTAGTTCCAGACAACAGACACTGTTCTAGAAGAGGCAGCAGTCAGTCATAGCCCCTGCTCTCCTGAGCAACCACTTTCAGAGGTGAGATGTTGTTCTCAGCAGCCATAGAAGCCCACAGCAATAGCTGCCCCACCTGTTGTTTGCAGACATCAATTAATCCCCAGTCTCCTGTGCTAAACACTTTCTTTGATGGCCTGCAAAGATTTTTGAAAAAATATATTAAAAAAAAAAAAGATTTTTGAAAAGCATTCTCATAAAGCAGACTTTTCTTACATCTGCGTGTCATTCTGGAGGAAGGGCTGGAGAAAGCAGAGGGCATCTACAAAACCTCAGCAGTGGCTTTCCAGAAAAAGTGGGTTTTGCTTGATACGCTTCACTATTTTAATGAAAACTTCTTTCCAACTTGCTGTACCAGGACATGCTTTTGCCCCTCTGAGCAGGCCAGGAGGTGGCAGCAGATACCAGGACCAGAATTGGGCTGTGGGCACCAGCCAGGGACTGGGACAGACTGGGACAGAGCTGGGAACACCGCGGGCACCGCTGCTCCCGCACCACGTCAGAGCCTTTCCAGGAGTGAAAACACACACACACGCCTCCCTGTCTGCCCATTCTCCTGGAATATTCTTTCCTTGATTGAAACTGCCCCCTCCCTCCCCTGCTCCTCAGGGTTTTGCCTTTCTCTTCATCTGCCTTGCTGATGTTCAGCACTGAGAGGATCTTCCCTCTCCTACCCACTTATTGAAATGACAGTAACAACTGCTCCAGCTCAACAGTTTAAACCATTTATGGATGCCAGTGTCTAGCACCTCATACTTCATTTGGTTTAAGAACATTTAGTACAATTTAATGCAAAATATCCATAAGTTAAACTCCAATATGACACTCTTCAGTAAAACACCCCTAAAAAGGGCTTCAGCAATCCAGGTAAGGTGAAAAGGGAAGGAAAAAGCTCCCTGGAAGCTGAACCGAGCCCAGGCAAGGCTTCGTCTGAGCAGCTTCTGGGAGGTCAAATCCCCGGGGCTGGTGAGCTCTGATCTCACCGGCCTCTCACTTGCTCAGCTGCTTCCCCAGAATTAGGCTGGGCTTATGCAGATGAGCTTTGCCCACAAAAAACACCTTTCCCAGAGCTCAGGTCCCTCCATTCCACTGCAAGCAACGCTCTGGTCAAGACCCACAGGCTTGTGCAAGTGCCTGGAGCTGCAGGCAGCGTCTGCAGCCTCGCACAGGCTGTTTGTGCTGAAACCTGGGCCCACACCCCACCTTGTGCTGAGGCTCCGCGGGAGTGTCAGTGGCAGTGACGACGCTGACCGTGCTGTCCCCAGAGCTCCCACCTGGAGCAGGTTTGGGCTGCGCTTTGATGGGTGTGCTGTGGGCAATCACCCCCAAGCCCAGGAAGAGGAGCGAAGAGAAAGTGTAACAGCCGGTGAGGGAAAGCAGAGCAGAGCTGGGCTGAGCAAAGCTGTCACTTGCTTCAAAAATCTGTGTTTTCCTATCTCGAGTGGCCTATTGTTTTCATTTCCTCCCTGTTGTTTATGGGGTTTGTTGCTCACTAAGACAAAACCTTCTTCACCTGGCGTCCCTGCCAGCTGCAAGGCCAAAGTCAGAGCCAATGCCCAATGCCAGAAACGAGACTCCTCGTCAGATTGTGAATTGTCAGACTCACTTGCCAGGAAGTGATTGATGGTGAATCTGAAGCATTTACACTCCAAGGGATGAGGTACAGGCCAGAGCCATGGAAGCTGCTTCCCTGAGGGCTCCTCGTCCCTCTGACACGAGGCAGCTCAAAATACTCAGTCACCATAAGTGAAACAGCATGTGAGAGGTAACACTCAGCCATACACCAGGCCAAGGTTTTCTAAGGGCAAATTCATCCCCTGCTGCAAACTCTTTTGACTCAATAAAGGTGCCACGGGTACCAGTTTCTCTCTAAGAGTCTCAACAGACAGGTGCACAAGGAGCAGATCAAAAGAAAGTGTAAATTACAGGCACTCTCCCTCTCCCAGACTCATTTCTAAATGCAAGGCAGGGAAATTTCAAGGAGTGGCAAAGGAAACTTTTTGTATGTGTATAGCAAATTAGACTTTATCCTTCTTTATTCTGTTTTACTACTGCATTCAGGAAAGTTATTACACAATATATATTGAATTTATAATCCAGCACTAAAATTGTTCCTCTTTCTGACACCTTAGGAAGGCTTATTTCTAATCTCTTTAACCACTCATAATCCTCATGACTACTTATACCAATAGACAGGGAAAATTTCAGGCAGAAATATGTATTTCCAGCTGTTGGTCTCTCCTTACAGTACTGCAGTGGTCTGGATCCCCAGCCAGGCTTGTCAGCTGGTGAGATGAGTACGTGCTGCTTCTTTGATTTATTCCTGTTCATATTAACACACCAAACCCCCCTGGCCTTGTTGTACTCACAGGCTGGACCTCTTCACCGCGCTTTTCCAAGATTTGGCCAACGTGATGCTCATGTCAGCAGCTGCTTCGATCCCACGTGAAAGGCGGAAACTGCAGAACAGACAATACTATTAGTTACGTATCTCAAAGTAGCACTATCCAAGAAATTGGAAATTTAGCAGAGAGCTAAAAGCTGAGAGAAACTGAACCTGCAGGTGGGTGTGGGGTAAGAAAAGCTGCTTTACAAGCTGGGCTGAGACCCTACCTCTCCTCATCACTTAAACGCTGCTGCCTCCTGAACCACTGGAGGTTAAACCACCAGACTCCACCGCCACCCTCGTTCCCTTCCCATGGTGGATGGGTTCCCCTACTCATTCAGCCACAGAGCAATGAAAAAAACAAGTCTCAAATCGCTTTAGGGCTTGGACGTGTCCAAGTCAATACTGAAGCATTTCAGTGAGCGGCCTGAAGAGCTGAATTGCCGATTCTGTGTGTTTTACCAATTATTCACAGAAATCTTTACACCTAAAATGTTGTTTTCCAAAAAACAGAACAATGGAAAGCCATCTTTCTTCACATTTTTAACCTAAGAAAACAAGGCAAAATATAATGCTAAGCTTGTCCCTTGAGACAACTGCACTCACATTCATACAAGATTCTTGTTACTAAGAAAACTTCATATTTATTTTATTTTATGTTATTTTATTTTATTTTATTTTATTTTATTTAAAAAATAGATTCCTCCATTTTTTAAGAGCTGCCCAAGAACAAATTACCTCAAGATAGTCCTGAAGGGTTGTGTCCATCATGATGAGATCCTTGAGGAAGGTACCAAGGTAAGCTACCATGTCTTGCATGACTCCCTGCAAACGATCAGAGCATCATTTGAGTAAGGAACTGAGAAATAGTAATCATAAGAACACTAGAATACTCCTGTAAAAGAAAACAACATGAAAGTAGTGTGCTTCACCAAACAGGGGTCTGTAAATGATGTGTAAATCTAGAAGCAATCCAGTCAGGAGTTTCACACAATAAATAAATGGTTTAAACTGTTGAGCTGGAGCAGTTGTTACTGTGGTTTCCATGAGCGGGTTGGACAGGGCAGACAGGGAGACGTGTGTGTGGTCACCCCCGGAACGGCTCTGACCTGGTGCCCACCGTGCCCCCCGCTCTGCCCCACTCTGTCCCCGTCCTGCCTCATGCCCACAGCCCCATTCTGGTCGTTGTATCTGCTGCCACCTCCTGGCCTGCTCAGAGGGGCAGGAGCAAGTGGTGCAGGGTCTGGCACAGCTAATTGGAAATGAGTTTTCATTAAAATGGTGAAAGGAATCAAGTGAAGATCACTTTTTCTGGAGGCACAGGATCCCTCTGCCAGCCTCGTGCCATTGGCTGAGGTTTTGTACTTGCCTTCTGCTTTCTCCAGCTCTTCCTCCAGAATGACACACACACAAAATGTCAGATTTAAGAGATTACTTTTCTTCCTGTTGTGTAGCTCCCTGAAACCTCCTCGTTCTGCGCCACTGACCATGCCACAGACACCTCTTCCTCAGGGGCGTCATCTTTAATCGCATCCCCTCCCTTGCTGCCATCCAGTGACAAGTGTTCTGAGAAGTGTCCTGACTCCGTGACACCTGTGACCTCAAAAGCAGTGCCCCCAGTGCCTCCAGCTGACGATCAGCAGAATGGAGGCAGCTGCATCATCCCAACGACAAAAGTGGCAATGTCTAAAGAGCATCCTGGTGGGTGGCGTGGAACAGCAAAATGCTGTGATCATGGGTGAAGTTTTCACCCCAGATGACTAAAACCATGCTTTTAGCTTTGGAAACACCTATTCACTGGTCAAACCTCCCTGAAAGAGAAAACGGCAAATGTTACAAGCAAAACATGTGGAACATGGTATAAATGAGAGGTTTGAAAACAGCATCTCTGAAAGCTTCTGGTCTTCAAATTAAGCTTGCATTTGATCAACAAGTTCCAGGTGAAGCATTCTGAGCAAGCGGTGGCATTGCTGCTCCTGCCCTTCTGCCAGTGCTGTTGTGTCTCCAGCTCAGCACTGGGATGCGTGAGCTGTGACACAAGGTGCCACAGCCCTGCAGAAGCTTCCCCGGGAGCTGGTTTCTGAAACGAGGAGCTGCACGCCAGGAAGCTGACAAGCCCTTTAACGATGCAGCTTCTCTCCGCAATGGAGGTCGCCAGACCAGCAGTAACCAGCATTCAGGTGTTTCCCTGGATGCTGGTTCCACGGGGGATTCTGGCAGTGCCGGGACAGCAGCCAAGGGAGCACGGGGGCTGTGCCGGGCCGTGGCACCGATCTCTGCCGATAACCGACAGAGTCTCGGCTGCTGCGCAAACACTTTGGGTCTCTCAGGACCTGTGAGGAACAAAGGCATGGGGGGCAGTTCTTAGCACATTTAGCTACATTAGGATTTTAATGGTCTGATCTCCCCAAATTGCAAAGAGCCCTTTGCCAAGGGCCTGACAAATCTGGCTACTGGTGATCCAAATCTTCTTTTGACTGCCCAAGGCTCTGCAGGGAGCCCCATGTCTGCACAGCACTGCCCCAGCAGGCAGTAAACACAGCTACAAGGCCAAAAATCTTTGCACGACATCAAATAAAGCATTTAGCACCTTTAGCTACCTTCTGAAACAAAGGAATGCAGGCTTTGGAAAAGATTCCCATGCATACTGGTGCCAGAATAAACATATTTGCCTTATAACTCATCTCGAGTTCACAGAATCCCAGGATGTCAGGGGTTGGAAGGGCCCTGGAAAGCTCATCCAGTGCAATCCCCCCATGGAGCAGGAACACCCAGATGAGGTTACACAGGAAGGTGTCCAGGCGGGTTGGAATGTCTGCACAGAAGGAGACTCCACAACCCCCCTGGGCAGCCTGGGCCAGGCTCTGCCACCCTCACCAGGAACAAGTTTCTTCTCAAATTTAAGTGGAACCTCCTGTGTTCCAGTTTGCACCCATTGTCCCTTGTCCTGTCACTGGTTGTTACTGAGAAGAGCCTGGCTCCATCCTCCTGACACTCCCCCTTTCCATATTGATCCCCAGGAATGAGTCCCCCCTCAGTCTCCTCTTGTCCAGCTCCAGAGCCCCAGCTCCCTCAGCCCTCAGCTGTAGAGTTTATTCCACACGTCAGCAGTATGCTTCTCCCCTCACCGTCCAACTTCCCCCCGCCCGAGGCCCGTCTGAAGGCTTAATTAAGCTGAAAACTGGCTTTTTTAACATAAAAAAGGGCTTACTAGCAGTAGCAATTTATTTTCCCCCGTGCGCCAGAGGCGGCGCCGCCGCCGGGCTGCAGTACCGCGCTTCGGCCACCGGGCGGCGGCAGCAGCGCTGCGGTTCCCGCTTTGCGCGCTCGGCGGTACCGCGCACGGGGGGGCGGTGTTTCCTCCATGAGCGGCGGCACCGCGCACGGGGGGGTGGTGTTTCCTCCATGAGCGGCGGCACCGCGCACGGGGGGGCGGTGTTTCCTCCATGAGCGGCGGCGGCACCGCGCACGGGGGGGTGGTGTTTCCTCCATGAGCGGCGACACCGAGCGCGGCGACGGCGGCACCGAGCGCGGCGACGGCGCGCCCTGGGCAGTACGGCTCCACTGCGCATGCGCGGACCTGGAGCTGCAGTACCTACTTTGGCCACCGGGAGGCAGCAACGAAAACGAAATAACAGAAAAATAAACCCCCGAGAAGGGACGGAAATGGAAACAATTGCAAATTACAAATTTCAGTGAAAACAACTGCCGCGGGACTGGGGTGCAGAGAAGTGCGGAGATGGGGAGCACAAGTAGGGGTGGGAGACCATGGGCGGTTTGGGGGTTGCAAGCCGCTCCCCGGGGGTCGGGAGGCAGAGGGGTGATGGGGGACAGTGCGGAGTGTGGGAGTGCAGGGAACCTGTGACAGGGGATGGGTGGTGGTAATGAATTTGGCCAGACTGACAATCCATGGCACAGCCCTCTCCTGCACCTCTGCTGGCTGGGAAATGGCGAAGGGCAGCAGGAGCTGGGAGAGGAGGAGAAAAGCTGCTGCTGTGCCAGGGAGGCAGCCTGGCACAGCCTGGCACAGCCTGGCACAGCCTGGCACAGCCTGGCACAGCCTGGCACAGCCTGGCACAGCCTGGCTTGCTGCGGGGCAGTGCCTGGGATGGGGCACGTGTCCTTCTCGCCCCTCACAGCAACCTGCTGTGGCCAGGAAGGTCACTGTGTCCTGTTGCTGCCTCTGCTGCCTTCCACTTCACCCTGAATAAACGTCCCTGCACCCCCACCCAAGGCTTTGGGGTGACCACCTCCCTGGGAATCTGTGGTCAGGGCTCCGGGATATGGCCCATGGTGGAGACAGAGGGTGAAAGCCCCAGGGCTGGGCTCTCCTTGGCACACAGGCATGTCCACCTGTGGTGGGCTGGGGTTGGAGAAGGGGCTCTGCCAGCAGCCAGGAGGCAGGCGGCTGGTGGGGGAGGCATGGGGGAAAGGAGGGGTGTTCTCTGCCTCTGTCTTTGCACCAGGCACTGGAGGGGCAGCGCTCAAGCAAGAGGTCACTGACCATGGGGGTCCTGTGCCAAGGTCAGACCTGCAAGATATTCTGCAGTTCCTGGAAGTCAAGGGTGCCAGCACTGCGCACCGGTGCTTGTAGCATGCGGTCCATTGTGGCCAAGGTCTGCAAGGGGAACGGAGTGTTGGGGGCAGCCCTGGAAGCCTGTTTGGGGACAGCCATGGCCCTGCAGTGCCCAGGAAAGGCCTTGGGCTGGTTCAACCCATGCCATACCTGGGCATAGGGAGAATCCTCAGTTGGTGGCCCTGCTGGGAGGGATGTGGACATTGTGGTGCCACAGCCAGACATCCCCTAGGTGACGCTGAGGTGAGATGCTGGGGAAGTGGTGCCATTTCTGGGCCTTCCAGGCCACCGCAGCATCCCTACTTCTCCATGGGACAGCTCCATGGAAGGGAAGGGGTTTGATGTCCTTGTCTCCCCATGTCTGACTCAGTGTCACGGGGTGCTGCAGCTCAGCCTGCAGCAGCCCCATATGGGCCTTCCCCGTGTCCCCACCACAGCTGGGGACACCCGAGATGAACACATGGAGGAGGGACTCCTGGTCCCAGTTGTACTTAGAGTGGCCACATGGTGCCCTGCCATCTTGCAGAGGGGACACCTCAGCCCTGGTTGTGTTTGGATGTTATCAGGGTGATCCACCTCAAATTTCCCCTTGTCTGTGGTTTCAGTTCTGCCTTCGTCCCCAATGCAGGCAGTCCCAGAAAAGGGGAAGAGAAACTGTTGGGTGAGAGGAGGCACCAGGGGACAACCGGGGAGGAGCAGTGGTCAGGGGACGTTGTGGGGGTGAGGCCGGCTCTGGACACCCCGTTGCTCCTCCAGCAATGGCCACTGGTGACAATGGGGGCAGAGCAGGGGAACGGCCCCCACCATTCCTGTTTGCATGCCCAGGGAGCACTTGGGAGGGGAAGGGGATTCCCCATCAAAGATGGTGATAGGTAGAAGGAGTACCAAGTTGCAGCATTTATAGGATGTCTTCGGGACATTATTGGGACAACTGGAAAGCCCCAGCACTATGGGGTGAGGGGAAGCAGAGTCAGCTCCCAGGCCCCACAGCGTGAATGGAGGTCCATGGAAATGAGGAGACTGGCCATCCACTCCCACCCACTGAAATGGGCTTTGGGATGGGTCAACCATGGTCCATCCCCGTCCCAGCTTGGGGATCCTTCCCGGCCAAGGGCTGCTGCTCCAAGGGTCTGATGACTGTCAGTGAGAAACAGTCCCCTCTGGACCCTGCAGCCCTCCTCTCTCTTGGGGACCATCACACTACAGCTGCTCCAGCCCATCCACTGCCCATGCCCTGAGAGGAGATCGTGGAGGAGCTGGACCCTCCAGTCCTGCCAGCACCAATCCCTGACCCCACAGCCACGGGCTGAGTGGGAACTGTTCATCACCTCCTCACTGGGGAGCCCCTTCCTCAGGATCAGGCCAATGGTGCTGAGGGATCAGGGATCTCAGCAGCTCTGCTCAGCCTTGTGTCCCAGAGCTGTCCATGCCCATGAGCTTTGTGCTCATGCCTGGCCCAGATCTGCTCCTGCTGCTTTACCACATCACCAGCTTCTGCCCACGGCCCATCAGCCTGGCCTGGGGGTCGGATGGCCGGGAGGTGACAAGGAGGCACGAGGCCAGCGGGCAGCCTGGTGGCACAGGGAGCCCAGGCACGCAACCAGGCTGTGGGAACAGGGTTCAACTCCTCTGTGAAGAGGACAGACGCATCGGAGCATCTAATAGGCACCGAGCAGATGGAGATGTCTGTGCTGTGCAGGGCCAGACATGCCAGGCACAAGTGGCAGTGAGGGACATTCCCGTCAAGGACAGTGGATGCAGCCCATGGCCAGCTGGCGCCTCCGTCAGTAATTGGGGAAGAAAAGGGGCTGGGACACTCACATTGCCCTGACTGCCAAAGTGCTGCTGCAGCCATGAGGGAACCCTTGTCTAGGCAGTGGGGCGGCCTCACTGCCACCCAAATTCCCCCCAGCACTCACCGTCACACTCAGGGTGCCCCAGACCACACCACCCATAGCAGGAACCTCAGGGCCCTCCCAAAAAACCACAGTGCCAGGCCATTGGCTGCCAGGGCCACCAGCGCCAGGGGAGCTGCCCTGAGGAGAAGTGTGTGGCCACCTCTGTCACACAACCTTCCTCCTGCTGCTGCAGCCACTGCTGCACGCTGGGGCCTCGCTGCTGGCACCATGCAGCCCCCTCGCCGCTGCCTCCTCCTCCTCTCTCTCCTCTACCACCTCCTCCTCACTGGGACATGGGCAGACCTGGAGGGTAAGTGGGAGCCCTGGCTCATGCACATCTGCTCTCACACCCCTGTGGGACCCCACGAGTGAGGGGCTTCCTTCTCCCCACCTGCCTTGGGCACTTGGCTCCTCAACCTTCCTTGTCCCCTGGCTCCAGAACGGCCCCCTGCAGCGATGCCGTCACCCCAGGGGGGTGCAGGGTTGGGAGCTGGGGCTGCAAAGGATGCAGGGGGCTTATGGGGCCCTGCAGGTCCCTGCAACACAAAGGACCTATCCCTCAGCCCCTCCACTTTCCCCATCCCTTTTCTCTTGCTCCCATTTCCCCCTATCGATCCCTGTCTGATGTAGAGGCCTTCACTCTTCGGCTGCTCCAGACTTCCACCTTCCAAAACAGCTCCTTTGTGGACACGGAGGGGCTGGGCCTGCTGGAAGACATCGAGCTGGGTTCTCTTGATAAGCATACGTGGAAAATCCGCTTTCACCTGCCCTGGGTGCGCCCAGCCCTGCCCCGCAGTGACTGGGACATTATTGAGAACATGGTCAAGATCTATTTGAAGAACTTCAACCACATGGTAAATGAAGGTGCAGTGCAAAAGGATGTACCCTGTAAGTACTTGATCTTCTCTGTATTCCCTCTTTGAACAGCATATTGGAAGTGGGGAAGGACAGGACAGTACTGGTGATGGACAGGAGATGCTAATCCTACCCACAGGAAGGCAATCCCCGCTCCTCATAACACCTCTCTGTCCTCTCTGCTCCTCCAGACCCCTTTGTGTTCCAAGGCATGGCGGGCTGCACGCTCTACCCCAACAAGACCACCCAGGCCTTCGCCCAGTTTGCCTACAATGGCCAGGACTTCCTCAACTTCTGTGTGGACAATGCCACTTGGCTACTCTCCCAAGACACCAAATTATCACGGTATGTCCAAGATTTTTTCAACAACTACACCGACTTCACTGAGCTGATGCAAGTCCTCTTCAATGATACCTGCATCGACTACGTGGAAATGCTACTACACTATGGGAAGGCAGCTCTGGAGAGGCAAGGTGAGACCACCCCAACCTTGGCACAGCCACCCCAGAGCCCCCACGCACTGGAGCCAAGCGGTCCCCACTGGGGCTCCCCTCATCCCTTTGCTCTCGCCCCCAGAGCTGCCCGTGGCCACCGTCTTCGCCCGCACACCCAGTCCGGCCCAGCTCCTGCTGGTTTGCCGCGTCACCGGCTTCTACCCGCGGTCCATCAGCGTGGCCTGGCTGCGGGATGGCCAGGAGGTGCCGCCAGGCCCAGACACCAACACCAGCGCCATCCTGCCCAACGCCGACCTCACCTACCAGCTGCGCAGTGTCCTGGCCGTGGCCCCCCATGACGGGCACAGCTACGCCTGCCGCGTGCGCCACCGCAGCCTGGGCACCCGCAGCCTCCTCATCCCGTGGGGTAGGTGCCCCCCGTGGGGACAGACATGGGGCTTCTGCCCTGCCCTGCCCTGCCCTGCCCTGCGGGATGGAGCAAAGCTGGGAAAGCTCATGGCAACGTCTGCTTGTGTTTCCCAGGGTACTCGGACGTGGTGCTGATTGCAGGACTCGTGGCTGGGCTGCTGGCAGTTGTGGCCATGGCTGCCGTCATGGTGCTTTGGCTGTGGAGACGCAGGTCAGGCCCTTTCTGTCCCAGGGAGCTGCAGTGGGAGAGGGGGAAATGCCCCAGGGATCGCTGCACTTAGCAGCCGTGCTCCTGCTCTGGCCCTGCCAGCTGCGCTCTGCACCCCCATGGAGTCTCCTCCGTGGAACAGCCATGAGCCCTTCTCCTCTCATTTCAGAAAGCACCGGCAGATGGAGGAATCAACGTCCAGGAACTCCATCCTGAGCAAAGAAGCTTAGCCCAGAAGGGAGCCAAAGGGCCTTGTTTCCTTCCACCACGCTCACAGGGACAAAAACCCTACCTTTTTCTGCTTCGACAATATTCTGAGCACTCCAAGATCAACTTGACTGAGAGGTGCTGGGGGGCAGAAACTGCAGTGCTCCTGATCCACTCAGATTTGCTAAGCAAGGGTGCAAGTCCGAGATCTCCTCACTTGTGACACCTGATCAGCTCTTACCTCGTGGCACTGTCCGCTGAGGCTCTTTAGGGCACCCCAATGCCCAGTGGCAATTTCTCCCAGTTCTGCTGCAATCAGACATTTATCAGCAGGTGGTCAGCTGTGCCCTTCTCCTGTGGCTTTCTAGTATTTTCTCCTAAGAGCTGCATTTATTATCTCTATTCCTGATATATTTTTTTGCTGAGACTGAGTTGTTCCACACAGATTAACAGCACCTGGCCACAGACCATTTTACAAAGTCCTGAATAACACTGAAACTCTGAAGTGATGTGTTGGAGCAGCAGATATGTATAAAATGAATTAAAATATTTATGTTTTCACTAGGAACGTGTGCCTGTCTTCAGGATTTGGGTGGGCCCAGTGAAGTTTTGGACAGTTCCAAATGACAACCAATTGCAGGAAAAGGGGTAATGTGTTCAAACTGGAACACAGGAGGTTCCACTTAAATTTGAGAAGAAACTTGTTCCTGGTGAGGGTGGCAGAGCCTGGCCCAGGCTGCCCAGGGGGGTTGTGGAGTCTCCTTCTGTGCAGACATTCCAACCCGCCTGGACACCTTCCTGTGTAACCTCATCTGGGTGTTCCTGCTCCATGGGGGGATTGCACTGGATGAGCTTTCCAGGGCCCTTCCCACCCCCGACATTCTGGGATTCTGTGATTCTGTGAAATGCATCCATAGCAGGATGAAGCTCATCCACCAAACCTGGAGAACAGATGCATCTGGTGAGCAAACAAGGTAGGAAAACGTAGTCATATGCCTGACCTCCCAAGATACCCTACAATAACACAGAACCAAGCACCCAGTACTGGGTGGGTGTCTGCAAATGCTTGTTCACAGCCCTCCAGAGACCCGACAAGAACACGCACATCAACACCCAGGTGTTCGAGAGGTCTCTTCAGGTGGTTCAGCCCAGCCCAGCGGGTGCTGGTTCCCACACACCCAGTGCAGCACCCAGAGGCTCTGCAGCCCTGCCCCCCACACCCCGATCACTCAGCTGCAATTCTGGGCTCAGGGGAACACAGCCCACACCTGAGGGGGGACTGCAAGGACAAGTGCTACCTGCAGAGCCTGTGAGGGCCAGTGGTCACCTGAGGTGGAACTGCAGTCCTGCAGTCACCTGGCAGGGGTCACAGAGGATGAACAGTCACTTGGGAGGACTGTAAGAACCAATGTCACCTGAGGTGACTGTGGGGACCAATGATCTGTGTGGACGAACAGCACCCTGCCCCTTTTTGTCGTTTGCTGACTGAAGGAAGCGACAATATCAAGGAACAAGAAGTTGAGACCTCTCCTACAGCATGTAAGAAAGTGAAGAAAATAAGAAATAAAAAAGGCACGAGGGTGAGTACATTCATAGAATCATAAAATGTCCTGAGTTGGAAGGGACCCACAAGGGTCATTGAGTCCATCTCCTGTCCCTGTAATGCAATTCAATAGAGACAAGGAAGAGCTAAAGCAGAACTTCTGGTCCATTGCAACAGTGGAAGACATCTGGAGAAAATTCAGAGGGGTTGAACACATCATGAGAAACCACACAAGCCAGGGGCCTGCTCCTGCCCCATTAGCTACTCAGCTACCACTGATAGGCAAAGGAGGCACGAGGCCAGCAGGCAGCCTGGTGGCACAGGGAGCCCAGGCACGCAGCCAGGCTGTGGGAACAGGGTTCACCTCCTCTGTGAAGAGGACAGACAGATCGGAGCATCTAATAGGCAGCACCGAGCAGATGGAGATGTCTGTGCTGTGCAGGGCCAGACATGCCAGGCACAAGTGGCAGTGAGGGACATTCCCGTCAAGGACAGTGGATGCAGCCCATGGCCAGCTGGCACCTCCATCGCTAATGGGGGCAGAAAAGGGGCTGGGACACTCACTGATTGCCAAGGTGCTGCTGCAGCCATGAGGAAATTCTCGTCTAGGCAGTGGGGTGGCGTCACTGCCACCCAAATTCCCCCCAGCACTCACCGTCACACTCAGGGTGACCCAGACCACACCACCCATAGCAGGAACCTCAGGGCCCTCCCAAAAAACCCCAGTGCCAGCCCCATTGGCTGCCAGGGCCACCAGCGCCAGGGGAGCTGCCCTGAGGACAAGTGTGTGGCCACCTCTGTCACACAACCTTCCTCCTGCTGCTGCAGCCACTGCTGCACGCTGGGGCCTCGCTGCTGGCACCATGCAGCCCCCTCGCCGCTGCCTCCTCCTCCTCTCTCTCCTCTGCCACCTCCTCCTCCCTGGGACATGGGCAGACCTGGAGGGTAAGTGGGAGCCCTGGCTCATGCACATCTGCTCTCACACCCCTGTGGGACCCCACGAGTGAGGGGCTTCCTTCTCCCCACCTGCCTTGGGCACTTGGCTCCTCAACCTTCCTTGTCCCCTGGCTCCAGAACTGCCCCCTGGCAGCGATGCCGTCACCCCAGGGGGGTGCAGGGTTGGGAGCTGGGGCTGCCAAGGATGCAGGGGGCTTATGGGGCCCTGCAGGTCCCTGCAACACCAAGGACCTATCCCTCAGCCCCTCCACTTTCCCCATCCCTTTTCTCTCACTCCTATTTCCCCCTGTCGATCCCTGTCTCATGTAGAGGCCTTCACTATTCGGCTGCTCCAGACTTCCACCTTCCAAAACAGCTCCTTTGTGGACACGGAGGGGCTGGGCCTGTTGGACGACATCGAGCTGGGTTCCCTTGATAATCACACATGGAATATCCGCTTCCACCAGCCCTGGGTGCGTCCAGCCCTGCCCCGCAGTGACTGGGACACGATACAGGACATGATCAAAATCTACTTGCAGCAATTCAGCTACCTGGTCAACGAAGGTGCCATGCAGAATAATGTACCCTGTAAGTACTCAGTCATCTCTGTCTTACGTCTGCAAACAGCGTCTCAGAAGTGGATAAGGATCCAACAGTACTGCTGCTGGACAGGAGTTGCTAATCCTACCCACAGGAAGGCAATCCCCGCTACTCATAACACCTCTCTGTCCTCTCTGCTCCTCCAGACCCCTTTGTGGCCCAGTGTATGGCGGGCTGCACGATCTATTCAAACAAGACCTCCCAGGCCTTTGTGCAAGTGGGCGTTGATGGCCAGGACTTCCTCAGCTTCTCTGTGGACAATGCCACTTGGCTCCTCTCGCAAGACACCAGCTTGTCACGGTATGTCAAAGATGTTCTCCAGAACTACACCGCCTTCACTGAGCTGATTCAAGTCCTCTTCAATGATACCTGCATTGATGACATGGAGGTGTTGCTGTACTATGGGAAGGCAGCTCTGGAGAGACAAGGTGAGATCACTGCAACCCTGACACAGCCACCCCAGAGCCCCCGCACACTGGAGCCAAGCGGTCCCCACTGGGGCTCCCCTCATCCCTTTGCTCTCGCCCCCAGAGCTGCCCGTGGCCACCGTCTTCGCCCGCACACCCAGCCCAGCCCAGCTCCTGCTGGTTTGCCGCGTCACCGGCTTCTACCCACGGTCCATCAGCGTGGCCTGGCTGCGGGATGGCCAGGAGGTGCCGCCAGGCCCAGACACCAACACCAGCGCCATCCTGCCCAACGCCGACCTCACCTACCAGCTGCGCAGTGTCCTGGCCGTGGCCCCCCATGACGGGCACAGCTACGCCTGCCGCGTGCGCCACCGCAGCCTGGGCACCCGCAGCCTCCTCATCCCGTGGGGTAGGTGCCCCCCGTGGGGACAGACATGGGGCTTCTGCCCTGCCCTGCCCTGCCCTGCCCTGCCCTGCGGGATGGAGCAAAGCTGGGAAAGCTCATGGCAACCTCTGCTTGTGTTTCCCAGGGTACTCGGACGTGGTGCTGATTGCAGGACTTGCGGCTGGGCTGCTGGCAGTTGTGGCCATGGCTGCCGTCATGGTGCTTTGGCTGTGGAGATGCAGGTCAGGCCCTTTCTGTCCCAGGGAGCAGCAGTGGGAGAGGGGAAATGCCCCAGGGATCGCTGCACTTAGCAGCCGTGCTCCTGCTCTGGCCCTGCCAGCTGCGCTCTGCACCCCCATGGAGTCTCCTCCGTGGAACAGCCATGAGCCCTTCTCCTCTCATTTCAGAAAGCACCGGCAGATGGAGGAATCAACGTCCAGGAACTCCATCCTGAGCAAAGAAGCTTAGCCCAGAAGGGAGCCAAAGGGCCTTGTTTCCTTCCACCACGCTCACAGGGACAAAAACCCTACCTTTTTCTGCTTCGACAATATTCTGAGCACTCCAAGATCAACTTGACTGAGAGGTGCTGGGGGGCAGAAACTGCAGTGCTCCTGATCCACTCAGATTTGCTAAGCAAGGGTGCAAGTCTGAGACCTCCTCGCTTGTGACACCTGATCAGCTCTTACCTCGTGGCACTGTCCGCTGAGGCTCTTTAGGGCACCCCAATGCCCAGTGGCAATTTCTCCCAGTTCTGCTGCAATCAGACATTTATCAGCAGGTGGTCAGCTGTGCCCTTCTACTGTGGCTTTCTAGTATTTTCTCCTAAGAGCTGCATTTATTATCTCTATTCCTGATATATTTTTTTGCTGAGACTGAGTTGTTCCACACAGATTAACAGCACCTGGCCACAGACCATTTTACAAAGTCCTGAATAACACTGAAACTCTGACGTGATGTGTTGGAGTAGCAGATAGGTATAAAATGAAGTTAACATATTTATGTTTTCCTAAGAACGTGTGCCTTTCTTCAGTATTTGGATGGGCCCAGTGAGGTTTTGGACAGTTCCAAATGACAACCAATTGCAGAACAAGGGGCAATATGTTCAAACTGGAACACAGGAGGTTCCACTTAAATTTGAGAAGAAACTTGTCCCTGGTGAGGGTGGCAGAGCCTGGCCCAGGCTGCCCAGGGGGGTTGTGGAGTCTCCTTCTCTGCAGACATTCCAACCCGCCTGGACACCTTCCTGTGTAACCTCATCTGGGTGTTCCTGCTCCATGGGGGGATTGCACTGGATGAGCTTTCCAGGGCCCTTCCCACCCCCGACATTCTGGGATTCTGGGATTCTGTGAAATGCACCCATAGCAGGATGAAGCTCATCCACCAAACCTGGAGAACAGATGCATCTGGTGAGCAAACAAGGTAGGAAAATGTAGTCATATGCATGACCTCCCAAGATACCCTACAATAACACAGAACCAAGCACCCAGTACTGGGTGGGTGTCTGCAAATGCTTGTTCACAGCCCTCCAGAGACCCGACAAGAACACGCACATCAACACCCAGGTGTTCGAGAGGTCTCTTCAGGTGGTTCAGCCCAGCCCAGCGGGTGCTGGTTCCCACACACCCAGTGCAGCACCCAGAGGCTCTGCAGCCTTGCCCCCCACACCCCGATCACTCAGCTGCAATTCTGGGCTCAGGGGAACACAGCCCACACCTGAGGGGGGACTGCAAGGACAAGTGCTACCTGCAGAGCCTGTGAGGGCCAGTGGTCACCTGAGGTGGAACTGCAGTCCTGCAGTCACCTGGCAGGGGTCAAGGAGGACGAACAGTCACTTGGGAGGACTGTAAGAACCACTGTCACCTGAGGTGACTGTGGGGACCAATGATCTGTGTGGACGAACAGCACCCTGCCCCTTTTTGTCGTTTGCTGCCTGAAGGAAGTGACAATATCAAGGAACAAGAAGTTGAGACCTCTCCTACAGCATGTAAGAAAGTGAAGAAAATAAGAAATAAAAAAGGCACGAGGGTGAGTACATTCATAGAATCATAAAATGTCCTGAGTTGGAAGGGACCCACAAGGGTCATTGAGTCCATCTCCTGTCCCTGTAATGCAATTCAATAGAGACAAGGAAGAGCTAAAGCAGAACTTCTGGTCCATTGCAACAGTGGAAGACATCTGGAGAAAATTCAGAGGGGTTGAACACATCATGAGAAACCACACAAGCCAGGGGTCTGCTCCTGCCCCATTAGCTACTCAGCTACCACTGATAGGCAAAGGAGGCACGAGGCCAGCGGGCAGCCTGGTGGCACAGGGAGCCCAGGCACGCAGCCAGGCTGTGGGAACAGGGTTCACCTCCTCTGTGAAGAGGACAGACACATCGGAGCATCTAATAGGCAGCACTGAGCAGATGGAGATGTCTGTGCTGTGCAGGGCCAGACATGCCAGGCACAAGTGGCAGTGAGGGACATTCCCGTCAAGGACAGTGGATGCAGCCCATGGCCAGCTGGCACCTCCATCGGTAATGGGGGCAGAAAAGGGGCTGGGACACTCACTGATTGCCAAGGTGCTACCTGCAGCCATGAGGGAATTCTCGTCTAGGCAGTGGGGTGGTGTCACTGCCACCCAAATTCCCCCCAGCACTCACCGTCACACTCAGGGTGCCCCAGACCACACCACCCATAGCAGGAACCTCAGGGCCCTCCCAAAAAACCCCAGTGCCAGCCCCATTGGCTGCCAGGGCCACCAGCGCCAGGGGATCTGCCCTGAGGAGAAGTGTGTGGCCACCTCTGTCACACAACCTTCCTCCTGCTGCTGCAGCCACTGCTGCACGCTGGGGCCTCGCTGCTGGCACCATGCAGCCCCCTCGCCGCTGCCTCCTCCTCCTCCTTCTCCTCTACTTCGTCCTCCTCCCTGGGACATGGGCAGACCTGGAGGGTAAGTGGGAGCCCTGGCTCATGCACATCTGCTCTCACACCCCTGTGGGACCCCACGAGCGAGGGGCTTCCTTCTCCCCACCTGCCTTGGGCACTTGGCTCCTCAACCTTCCTTGTCCCCTGGCTCCAGAACGGCCCCCTGCAGCGATGCCGTCACCCCAGGGGGGTGCAGGGTTGGGAGCTGGGGCTGCCAAGGATGGAGGGGGCTTATGGGGCCCTGCAGGTCCCTGCAACACCAAGGACCTATCCCTCAGCCCCTCCACTTTCCCCATCCCTTTTCTCTCACTCCTATTTCCCCCTGTCGATCCCTGTCTCATGTAGAGGCCTTCACTATTCGACTGCTCCAGATCTCCACCTTCCAAAACAGCTCCTTTGTGGACACGGAGGGCATGGGCCTGCTGGACGACATCGAGCTGGGTTCTCTTGATAAGCACAAGTGGAAAATCCGCTTCCACCAGCCCTGGGTACGCCAAGCCCTGCCCCGCAGTGACTGGGACACGATTGAGAACATGATCAAGATCTATTTGCAAAAGTTCCACCACCTCATCAATGAAGGTGCCGTGCAAAAGGATGTACCCTGTAAGTACCTGCTCTTTTTTGTGTCCCCTCTCTAAATAGCATCTTGGAAGTGGGGAAGACCCAACAGTACTGGTGATGGACAGGAGATGCTAATCCTATCCACATGAAGGCAATCGCCGCTCTTCATAACACCTCTCTGTTCTCTCTGCTTTTCCAGACCCCTTTGTGGCCCAGTGTATGGCGGGCTGCACGCTCTACCCCAACAAGACCTCCCAGACCTTCGCACATGTGGCCTACAATGGCCAGGACTTCCTCAGTCTCTGTGTGGACAATGCCACTTGGCTGCTTTCCCAAGACACTGACTTGTCACGGTATGTCAAAGATATTCTCCAGAACTACACCGCCTTCACTGAGCTGGTAGAAGTTCTCTTCAATGACACCTGCATAGACGACATGGAGAGGTTACTGCTCTACGGGAACACAGTTCTGGAGAGAAAAAGTGAGACCATCCCAACCTTGGCACAGCCACCCCAGAGCCCCCACACACTGGAGCCAAGCGGTCCCCACTGGGGCTCCCCTCATCCCTTTGCTCTCGCCCCCAGAGCTGCCCGTGGCCACCGTCTTCGCCCGCACACCCAGCCCAGCCCAGCTCCTGCTGGTTTGCCGCGTCACCGGCTTCTACCCGCGGTCCATCAGCGTGGCCTGGCTGCGGGATGGCCAGGAGGTGCCGCCAGGCCCAGACACCAACACCAGCGCCATCCTGCCCAACGCCGACCTCACCTACCAGCTGCGCAGTGTCCTGGCCGTGGCCCCCCATGACGGGCACAGCTACGCCTGCCGCGTGCGCCACCGCAGCCTGGGCACCCGCAGCCTCCTCATCCCGTGGGGTAGGTGCCACCCATGGGGACAGACATGGGGCTTCTGAGCTGCCCTGCCCTGCCCTGCCCTGCCCTGCGGGATGGAGCAAAGCTGGGAAAGCTCATGGCAACCTCTGCTTGTGTTTCCCAGGGAACTCAGACGTGGTGCTGATTGCAGGACTTGCGGCTGGGCTGCTGGCAGTTGTGGCCATGGCTGCCGTCATGGTGCTTTGGCTGTGGAGACGCAGGTGAGGCCCTTTCTGTCCCAGGGAGCTGCAGTGGGAGAGGGGAAATGCCCCAGGGATCGCTGCACTTAGTAGCCGTGCTCCTGCTCTGGCCCTGCCAGCTGCGCTCTGCACCCCATGGAGTCTCCTCCGTGGAACAGCCATGAGCCCTTCTCCTCTCATTTCAGAAAGCACCGGCAGATGGAGGAATCAACGTCCAGGAACTCCATCCTGAGCAAAGAAGCTTAGCCCAGAAGGGAGCCAAAGGGCCTTGTTTCCTTCCACCACGCTCACAGGGACAAAAACCCTACCTTTTTCTGCTTCGACAATATTCTGAGCACTCCAAGATCAACTTGACTCTGAGGTGCTGGGAGGGGAAAACTGCAGTGCTCCTGATCCACTCAGATTTGCTAAGCAAGGGTGCAAGTCTGAGACCTCCTCACTTGTGACACCTGATCAGCTCTTACCTCGTGGCACTGTCCACTGAGGCTCTTTAGGGCACCCCAATGCCCAGTGGCAATTTCTCCCAGTTCTGCTGCAATCAGACATTTATCAGCAGGTGGTCAGCTGTGCCCTTCTCCTGTGGCTTTCTAGTATTTTCTCCTAAGAGCTGCATTTATTATCTCTATTCCTGATATATTTTTTTGCTGAGACTGAGTTGTTCCACACAGATTAACAGCACCTAGCCACAAACATTTTACAAAGTCCTGAATAACAGTGAAACTCTGATGTAATCCGTGGGAGCAGCAGATACGTATAAAATGAAATTAAAACATTCATGTTTTCACTAAGAATGTGTGCCTTTCTTGAGGATTTCGATGGGCTCGGAGAAAAAGGAAGTCAATCTCCCATCAAAGATGGAGGAGTTCACAGCCCTCCAGAGACCCGACAAGAACACCCACATCAACACCCAGGTGTTCGAGAGGTCTCTTCAGGTGGTTCAGCCCAGCCCAGCGGGTGCTGGTTCCCACACACCCAGTGCAGCACCCAGAGGCTCTGCAGCCCTGCCCCCCACACCCCGATCACTCAGCTGCAATTCTGGGCTCAGGGGAACACAGCCCACACCTGAGGGGGGACTGCAAGGACAAGTGCTACCTGCAGAGCCTGTGAGGGCCAGTGGTCACCTGAGGTGGAACTGCAGTCCTGCAGTCACCTGGCAGGGCTCAAAGAGGATGAACAGCCACTCATGAGGTATGTAAGAACCAATGTCACCCCTCCTCTAGGCAGCTGGGCGGCCTCACTGCCACCCAAATTCCCCCAGCACTCACAGTCACACTCAGGGTGCCCCAGACCACACCACCCATAGCAGGAACCTCAGGGCCTTCCCAAAAAAAACCATTGGGCTATTAACACCAGGGGAGCTGCCCAGGCAGAGCCGCCCTGAGGAGAAGTGTGTGGCCACCTCTGTCACACAACCTTCCTCCTGCTGCTGCAGCCACTGCTGCACGCTGGGGCCTCGCTGCTGGCACCATGCAGCCCCCTCGCCGCTGCCTCCTCCTCCTCTTTCTCCTCTACTTCGTCCTCCTCCCTGGGACATGGGCAGACCTGGAGGGTAAGGGGGAGCCCTGGCTCATGCACATCTGCTCTCACACCCCTGTGGGACCCCACGAGCGAGGGGCTTCCTTCTCCCCACCTGCCTTGGGCACTTGGCTCCTCAACCTTCCTTGTCCCCTGGCTCCAGAACGGCCCCCTGGCAGCGATGCCGTCACCCCAGGGGGGTGCAGGGTTGGGAGCTGGGGCTGCCAAGGATGGAGGGGGCTTATGGGGCCCTGCAGGTCCCTGCAACACCAAGGACCTATCCCTCAGCCCCTCCACTTTCCCCATCCCTTTTCTCTTGCTCCCATCTGCCCCCGTCAATCCCTGTCTCCTGTAGGAGCCTTCACTCTTCGGCTGCTCCGGATCTCCACCTTCCAAAACAGCTCCTTTGTGGACACGGAGGGCATGGGCCTGCTGGAAGACATCGAGCTGGGTTCCCTTGATCAGTATACCTGGAAAATCCGCTTCCACCAGCCCTGGGTGCGCCCAGCCCTTCCCAGTGGTGACTGGGACACGATGGAGAACATGATCAAGATCTATTTGCAACAATTCAACTACCAGTTCAATGAAGGTGCTGTGCAGAATAATGTACCCTGTAAGTACTCAGTCTTCTCTGTCTTACGTCTGCAAACAGTGTCTTGGAAGTGGAGAAGGATCCAACAGTACTGCTGCTGGACAGCAGATGCTAATCCTACCCACAGGAAGGCAATCCCTGCTCCTCATAACACCTCTCTGTCCTCTCTGCTTCTCCAGACCCCTTTGTGGTCCAATGTATGGCGGGCTGCACGCTCTACCCCAACAAGACCTCCCAGGCCTTTGTGCAAGTAGCCTACAATGGCCAGGACTTCTTCAGCTTCTGTGTGGACAATGTCACTTGGGTCCTCTCGCAAGACACTGACCTGTCACAGTATGCCCAGTCCATTATCCAGAATGATACTGCCTTCACTGACATGCTAACCGTGCTCCTCAACGACACCTGCATCGACTACACGGAGAGGTTACTGCACTATGGGAAGGCTGCTCTGCAGAGACAAGGTGAGACCACCCCAGCCTTGACACAGCCACCCCAGAGCCCCCACACACTGGAGCCAAGCGGTCCCCACTGGGGCTCCCCTCATCCCTTTGCTCTCGCCCCCAGAGCTGCCCGTGGCCACCGTCTTCGCCCGCACACCCAGCCCAGCCCAGCTCCTGCTGGTTTGCCGCGTCACCGGCTTCTACCCGCGGTCCATCAGCGTGGCCTGGCTGCGGGATGGCCAGGAGGTGCCGCCAGGCCCAGACACCAACACCAGCGCCATCCTGCCCAACGCCGACCTCACCTACCAGCTGCGCGGTGTCCTGGCCGTGGCCCCCCATGACGGGCACAGCTACGCCTGCCGCGTGCGCCACCGCAGCCTGGGCACCCGCAGCCTCCTCATCCCGTGGGGTAGGTGCCCCCCGTGGGGACAGACATGGGGCTTCTGACCTGCCCTGCCCTGCCCAGCGGGATGGAGCAAAGCTGGGAAAGCTCATGGCAACGTCTGCTTGTGTTTCCCAGGGAACTCAGAGGTGGTGCTGATTGCAGGACTTGCGGCTGGGCTGCTGGCAGTTGTGGCCATGGCTGCCGTCATGGTGCTTTGGCTGTGGAGACGCAGGTCAGGCCCTTTCTGTCCCAGGGAGCAGCAGTGGGAGAGGGGAAATGCCCCAGGGATCGCTGCACTTAGCAGCCGTGCTCCTGCTCTGGCCCTGCCAGCTGCGCTCTGCACCCCCATGGAGTCTCCTCTGTGCAACAGCCATGAGCCCTTCTCCTCTCATTTCAGAAAGCACCGGCAGATGGAGGAATCAACGTCCAGGAACTCCATCCTGAGCAAAGAAGCTTAGCCCAGAAGGGAGCCAAAGGGCCTTGTTTCCTTCCACCACGCTCACAGGGACAAAAACCCTACCTTTTTCTGCTTCGACAATATTCTGAGCACTCCAAGATCAACCTGACTCTGAGGTGTTGGGAGGGGAAAACTGCAGTGCTCCTGATCCACTCAGATTTGCTAAGCAAGGGTGCAAGTCTGAGACCTCCTCGCTTGTGACACCTGATCAGCTCTTACCTCGTGGCACTGTCCGCTGAGGCTCTTTAGGGCACCCCAATGCCCAGTGGCAATTTCTCCCAGTTCTGCTGCAATCAGACATTTATCAGCAGGTGGTCAGCTGTGCCCTTCTACTGTGGCTTTCTAGTATTTTCTCCTAAAAGCTGCCTTTATTAATCATATTCCAGAAATATTTTTGCTGAGACTGAGTTGTTCCATGCAGATTAACAGCACCTAGCCACAAACATTTTACAAATTCCTGAATAACAGTGAAACTCTGATGTAATCCGTGGGAGCAGCAGATACGTATAAAATGAAATTAAAACATTCATGTTTTCACTAAGAATGTGTGCCTTTCTTGAGGATTTCGATGGGCTCGGTAAGGTTTTGATCAGCTGTAAATGCAAGCTCAAGCACCAGTGAATTATTGGTGCTAATTACAGGAACGACCGAAGGAAAAAAAAAAAAATAAAGTGTGTTTCTGCTTATACAAACATGTTCTTACGTATTTAATGAAAATAAGCAGCTGTGCAGTTGGCGATAAAATGCCTCCATGCCTCCCAATTCGGGAGAAAAAGGAAGTCAATCTCCCATCAAAGATAGAGGAGTTCAGAGAGGCATAGGAGGCAATTTAAGCTGTGCTCCAATTCAACCACACACTTGAATGTGCAGCTTCCCAAGGCTTGGTGTCTCAGGACAACTTCCTGGCAAATGTTCACAGGAAAAGTCTCTGGTAGACATGTGAGCCACCTGTCAGTTGGGTCAGAAGAAAACCCAGCTGGCCTGTGGACCACATCCACCACAGCTCCACTGGGGATGGTTCTCCCTTGGCCAAACTCCGTGACCCACAGTGCTGTGAGCAGCACTGAATTTATCTGGCAGCCAGAATCACCTGCTGGCACTGCAGGGCTCAAGGATCTCGCTGCACAAGGAGTGATGCTGACTCTCTCCCAGCCCTTGCTGAGCTAGGACAGACAGATGAAACATTTAGCTGCAGGCAGGTCTTACCTTGGGGCTGGAAGCCCAAAGCCTCAGCATCAACAGGGCACATGAGGCACTTCATATCCCAAATGGAGGGAAACACCTTGCAGCACTCATGGGACATATGAGGATGAAGCTCACCCACCGAACCTGGAGAACAGATGCAGCCGGTGAGCAAACCGGACAAGAAAATATAGTCATGTGCATGACCTCCCAAGATACCCTACAATAACACAGAATCAAGCACCCAGTACCTGGCGGGTGTCTGCAAATGCTTGTTCACAGCCCTCCAGAGACCCGACAAGAACACCCACATCAACACCCAGGTGTTCGAGAGGTCTCTTCAGGTGGTTCAGCCCAGCCCAGCAGGTGCTGGTTCCCACACACCCAGTGCAGCACCCAGAGGCTCTGCAGCCCTGCCCCCCACACCCCGATCACTCAGCTGCAATTCTGGGCTCAGGGGAACACAGCCCACACCTGAGGGGGGACTGCAAGGACAAGTGCTACCTGCAGAGCCTGTGAGGGCCAGTGGTCACCTGAGGTGGAACTGCAGTCCTGCAGTCACCTGGCAGGGCTCATAGAGGATGAACAGCCACTCATGAGGTATGTAAGAACCAATGTCACCCCTCCTCTAGGCAGTGGGGTGGCCAAATTCCCCCAGCACTCACAGTCACACTCAGGGTGCCCCAGACCACACCACCCATAGCAGGAACCTCAGGGCCTTCCCAAAAAGAACCATTGGGCTATTAACACCAGGGGAGCTGCCCAGGCAGAGCCGCCCTGAGGAGAAGTGTGTGGCCACCTCTGTCACACAACCTTCCTCCTGCTGCTGCAGCCACTGCTGCACGCTGGGGCCTCGCTGCTGGCACCATGCAGCCCCCTCGCCGCTGCCTCCTCCTCCTCCTTCTCCTCTACTTCGTCCTCCTCCCTGGGACATGGGCAGACCTGGAGGGTAAGGGGGAGCCCTGGCTCATGCACATCTGCTCTCACACCCCTGTGGGACCCCACGAGCGAGGGGCTTCCTTCTCCCCACCTGCCTTGGGCACTTGGCTCCTCAACCTTCCTTGTCCCCTGGCTCCAGAACGGCCCCCTGCAGCGATGCAGTCACCCCAGGGGGGTGCAGGGTTAGGAGCTGGGGCTGCCAAGGATGCAGGGGGCTTATGGGGCCCTGCAGGTCCCTGCAACACCAAGGACCTAGCCCTCAGCCCCTCCACTTTCCCCATCCCTTTTCTCTTGCTCCCATCTGCCCCCGTTAATCCCTGTCTCCTGTAGGAGCCTTCACTATTCGGCTGCTCCGGATCTCCACCTTCCAAAACAGCTCTTTTGTGGACACGGAGGGCATGGGCCTGCTGGAAGACATCAAGCTGGGTTCCCTTGATCAGCATACCTGGAAAATCCGCTTCCACCAGCCCTGGGTGCGCCCAGCCCTTCCCAGTGGTGACTGGGACGCGATGGAGAACATGATCAAGATCTATTTGCAACAATTCAACTATCAGTTCAACGAAGGTGCCATGCAGAATAATGTACCCTGTAAGTACTCAGTCTTCTCTGTCTTACGTCTGCAAACAGTGTCTTGGAAGTGGAGAATGATCCAACAGTACTGCTGCTGGACAGCAGATGCTAATCCTACCCACGGGAAGGCAATCCCTGCTCCTCATAACACCTCTCTGTCCTCTCTGCTTCTCCAGACCCCTTTGTGATCCAAGGCATGGCGGGCTGCACGCTCTACCCCAACAAGACCTCCCAGGCCTTTGTGCAAGTGGCCTACAATGGCCAGGACTTCTTCAGCTTCTGTGTGGACAATGTCACTTGGGTACTCTCGCAAGACACCGACCTGTCACAGTATGCCCAGTCCATTATCCAGAATTATACTGCCTTCACTGACATGCTAACCGTGCTCCTCAACGACACCTGTATCGACTACACGGAGAGGTTACTGCACTATGGGAAGGCTGCTCTGCAGAGACAAGGTGAGACCACCCCAACCTTGCACAGCCACCCCAGAGCCCCCACACACTGGAGCCAAGCGGTCCCCACTGGGGCTCCCCTCATCCCTTTGCTCTCGTCCCCAGAGCTGCCCGTGGCCACAGTCTTCGCCCGCACACCCAGCCCAGCCCAGCTCCTGCTGGTTTGCCGCGTCACCGGCTTCTACCCGCGGTCCATCAGCGTGGCCTGGCTGCGGGATGGCCAGGAGGTGCCGCCAGGCCCAGACACCAACACCAGCGCCATCCTGCCCAACGCCGACCTCACCTACCAGCTGCGCAGTGTCCTGGCCGTGGCCCCCCATGACGGGCACAGCTACGCCTGCCGCGTGCGCCACCGCAGCCTGGGCACCCGCAGCCTCCTCATCCCGTGGGGTAGGTGCCCCCCGTGGGGACAGACATGGGGCTTCTGAGCTGCCCTGCCCTGCCCTGCCCTGCGGGATGGAGCAAAGCTGGGAAAGCTCATGGCAACGTCTGCTTGTGTTTCCCAGGGTACTCGGACGTGGTGCTGATTGCAGGACTTGTGGCTGGGCTGCTGGCAGTTGTGGCCATGGCTGCCGTCATGACGCTTTGGCTGTGGAGACACAGGTCAGGCCCTTTCTGTCCCAGGGAGCTGCAGTGGGAGAGGGGGAAATGCCCCAGGGATCGCTGCACTTAGCAGCCGTGCTCCTGCTCTGGCCCTGCCAGCTGCGCTCTGCACCCCATGGAGTCTCCTCCGTGGAACAGCCATGAGCCCTTCTCCTCTCATTTCAGAAAGCACCGGCAGATGGAGGAATCAACGTCCAGGAACTCCATCCTGAGCAAAGAAGCTTAGCCCAGAAGGGAGCCAAAGGGCCTTGTTTCCTTCCACCACGCTCACAGGGACAAAAACCCTACCTTTTTCTGCTTTGACAATATTCTGAGCACTCCAAGATCAACTTGACTCTGAGGTGTTGGGAGGGGAAAACTGCAGTGCTCCTGATCCACTCAGATTTGCTAAGCAAGGGTGCAAGTCTGAGACCTCCTCGCTTGTGACACCTGATCAGCTCTTACCTCGTGGCACTGTCCGCTGAGGCTCTTTAGGGCACCCCAATGCCCAGTGGCAATTTCTCCCAGTTCTGCTGCAATCAGACATTTATCAGCAGGTGGTCAGCTGTGCCCTTCTACTGTGGCTTTCTAGTATTTTCTCCTAAAAGCTGCCTTTATTAATCATATTCCAGAAATATTTTTGCTGAGACTGAGTTGTTCCACACAGATTAACAGCACCTAGCCACAAACATTTTACAAAGTCCTGAATAACACTGAAACTCTGATGTAATCCGTGGGAGCAGCAGATACGTATAAAATGAAATTAAAACATTCATGTTTTCACTAAGAATGTGTGCCTTTCTTGAGGATTTCGATGGGCTCGGTAAGGTTTTGATCAGCTGTAAATGCAAGCTCAAGCACCAGTGAATTATTGGTGCTAATTACAGGAACGACCGAAGGAAAAAAAAAAAAAATAAAGTGTGTTTCTGCTTATACAAACATGTTCTTACGTATTTAATGAAAATAAGCAGCTGTGCAGTTGGGGATAAAATGCCTCCATGCTTCCCAATTCAGGAGAAAAAGGAAGTCAATCTCCCATCAAAGATAGAGGAGTTCAGAGAGGCATAGGAGGCAATTTAAGCTGTGCTCCAATTCAACCACACACTTGAATGTGCAGCTTCCCAAGGCTTGCTGTCTCAGGACAACTTCCTGGCAAATGTTCACAGGAAAAGTCTCTGGTAGACATGTGAGCCACCTGTCAGTTGAGTCAGAAGAAAACCCAGCTGGCCTGTGGACCACATCCACCACAGCTCCACTGGGGATGGTTCTCCCTTGGCCAAACTCCGTGACCCACAGTGCTGTGAGCAGCACTGAATTTGTCTGGCAGCCAGAATCACCTGCTGGCACTGCAGGGCTCAAGGATCTCACTGCACAAGGAGTGATGCTGACTCTCTCCCAGCTTTTGCTGAGCTAGGACAGACAGATGAAACATTTAGCTGCAGGCAGGTCTTACCTTGGGGCTGGAAGCCCAAAGCCTCAGCATCAACAGGGCACATGAGGCACTTCATATCCCAAATGGAGTGAAACACCTTGCAGCACTCATGGGACATATGAGGATGAAGCTCACCCACCGAACCTGGAGAACAGATGCAGCCGGTGAGCAAACCGGACAAGAAAATATAGTCATGTGCATGACCTCCCAAGATACCCTACAATAACACAGAACCAAGCACCCAGTACCTGGCGGGTGTCTGCAAATGCTTGTTCACAGCCCTCCAGAGACTCGATAAGAACACCCACATCAACACCCAGGTGTTCGAGAGGTCTCTTCAGGTGGTTCAGCCCAGCCCAGCAGGTGCTGGTTCCTACACACCCAGTGCAGCACCCAGAGGCTCTGCAGCCCTGCCCCCCGCACCCCGATCACTCAGCTGCAATTCTGGGCTCAGGGGAACACAGCCCACACCTGAGGGGGGACTGCAAGGACAAGTGCTACCTGCAGAGCCTGTGAGGGCCAGTGGTCACCTGAGGTGGAACTGCAGTCCTGCAGTCACCTGGCAGGGCTCACAGAGGATGAACAGCCACTCATGAGGTATGTAAGAACCAATGTCACCCCTCCTCTAGGCAGTGGGGCGGCCTCACTGCCACCCAAATTCCCCCCAGCACTCACCGTCACACTCAGGGTGCCCCAGACCACACCACCCATAGCAGGAACCTCAGGGCCTTCCCAAAAAGAACCATTGGGCTATTAACACCAGGGGAGCTGCCCAGGCAGAGCCGCCCTGAGGAGAAGTGTGTGGCCACCTCTGTCACACAACCTTCCTCCTGCTGCTGCAGCCACTGCTGCACGCTGGGGCCTCGCTGCTGGCACCATGCAGCCCCCTCGCTGCTGCCTCCTCCTCCTCTCCCTCCTCTGCCACCTCCTCCTCCCTGGGACATGGGCAGACCTGGAGGGTAAGTGGGAGCCCTGGCTCATGCACATCTGCTCTCACACCCCTGTGGGACCCCACGAGCGAGGGGCTTCCTTCTCCCCACCTGCCTTGGGCACTTGGCTCCTCAACCTTCCTTGTCCCCTGGCTCCAGAACGGCCCCCTGGCAGCGATGCAGTCACCCCAGGGGGGTGCAGGGTTGGGAGCTGGGGCTGCCAAGGATGGAGGGGGCTTATGGGGCCCTGCAGGTCCCTGCAACACCAAGGACCTATCCCTCAGCCCCTCCACTTTCCCCATCCCTTTTGCTCCCATCGGCTCCGTCAATCCCTGTCTCCTGTAGGAGCCTTCACTATGCGGATGCTCCGGATCTCCACCTTCCAAAACAGCTCCTTTGTGGACACGGAAGCACTGGCCTTGCTTGAAGACATCGAGCTGAGTTCTCTTGATAAGCATACGTGGAAAATCCGCTTCCACCAGCCCTGGCTGCGCCCAGCCCTTCCCAGTGGTGACTGGGACACGATTGAGAACATGATCAAGATCTATTTGCAACAATTCAACTACCAGGTCAATGAAGGTGCTGTGCAGAATAATGTACCCTGTAAGTACTCAGTCTTCTCTGTCTTCCCTCTGCAAACAGCGTCTTAGAAGTGGAGAAGGATCCAACAGTACTGCTGCTGGACAGGAGATGCTAATCCTACCCACAGGAAGGCAATCCCTGCTCCTCATAACACCTCTCTGTCTTCTCTGCTTCTCCAGACCCCTTTGTGGCCCAAGGCATGGCGGGCTGCACGCTCTACCCCAACAAGACCTCCCAGGCCTTTGCCCGTGTGGCCTACAATGGCCAAGAGTCCCTCAGCTTCTGTGTGGACAATGCCACTTGGCTACTCTCCCAGGACACTGACCTGTCACGGTATGCCGAGGCTGTTCTCAATAACTATACCACCTTCAGAGACGTGTTAGTTGTGATCCTCAACGACACCTGCATCGACTACGTGGAGATGCTTCTGCACTACGGGAAGGCATCTTTGGACAGACAAGGTGAGACCACCCCAACCTTGGCACAGCTACCCCGCACACTGGAGCCAAGCGGTCCCCACTGGGGCTCCCCTCATCCCTTTGCTCTCACCCCCAGAGCTGCCCGTGGCCACCGTCTTCGCCCGCACACCCAGCCCAGCCCAGCTCCTGCTGGTTTGCCGCGTCACCGGCTTCTACCCGCGGTCCATCAGCGTGGCCTGGCTGCGGGATGGCCAGGAGGTGCCGCCAGGCCCAGACACCAACACCAGCGCCATCCTGCCCAACGCCGACCTCACCTACCAGCTGCGCAGTGTCCTGGCCGTGGCCCCCCATGACGGGCACAGCTACGCCTGCCGCGTGCGCCACCGCAGCCTGGGCACCCGCAGCCTCCTCATCCCGTGGGGTAGGTGCCCCCCGTGGGGACAGACATGGGGCTTCTGCCCTGCCCTGCCCTGCCCTGCCCTGCGGGATGGAGCAAAGCTGGGAAAGCTCATGGCAACCTCTGCTTGTGTTTCCCAGGGAACTCAGAGGTGGTGCTGATTGCAGGACTTGCGGCTGGGCTGCTGGCAGTTGTGACCATGGCTGCCGTCATGATGCTTTGGCTGTGGAGACGCAGGGGAGGCCCTTTCTGTCCCAGGGAGCTGCAGTGAATTAATGGTGCTAATTACAGGAAACACCAAAGGAAAAAAAAATAAAGCATGTTTGTGCCACTAATAACACATTCTTATGTATTTAATGGAAACAAGCAACTGGGTACATGGGGGTAAAATACCTCCAGGCCTCCCAATTCAGGAGAAAAAGGAAGTCAATCTCCCATCAAAGATAGAGGAGTTCAGAGAGGCATAGGAGGCAATTTAAGTTGTGCTCCAATTCAACCACACACTTGAATGTGCAGCTTCCCAAGGCTTGGTGTCTCAGGACAACTTCCTGGCAAATGTTCACAGGAAAAGTCTCTGGTAGACATGTGAGCCACCTGTCAGTTGGGTCAGAAGAAAACCCAGCTGGCCTGTGGACCACATCCACCACAGCTCCACTGGGGATGGTTCTCCCTTGGCCAGACTCCGTGACCCACAGTGCTGTGAGCAGCACTGAATTTGTCTGGCAGCCAGAATCACCTGCTGGCACTGCAGGGCTCAAGGATCTCACTGCACAAGGAGTGATGCTGACTCTCTCCCAGCTTTTGCTGAGCTAGGACAGACAGATGAAACATTTAGCTGCAGGTCTCACCTTGGGGCTGGAAGCCCACAGCCTCAGCACCAACAAAGCTGGGAAAGCTCATGGCAACCTCTGCTTGTGTTTCCCAGGGAACTCAGAGGTGGTGCTGATTGCAGGACTTGTGGCTGGGCTGCTGGCAGTTGTGGCCATGGCTGCCGTCATGATGCTTTGGCTGTGGAGACGCAGGGGAGGCCCTTTCTGTCCCAGGGAGCTGCAGTGAATTCTTGGTGATAATTACAGGAAACACCAAAGGAAAAGAAAAATAAAGTGTGTTTGTGTTGCTACTTAGCTGTTAGTGACCCCACATGCACCTGCACAAGCTATACACCTGCTAATAGCCTGTCAATCAGCTGCTCAGGAAGAAGTGACCAACACTCGCCGTATACGATGCCATGAGGCCAAATAGTCACCTCATACAACTGCGTGGACAACTGCGTGCCCCTTCCCTCACTGGCCACCACATGGCTGTGCTTTGCCATCCCACTGGCCAAATGCTCTCCTCTGCCCCCAGCAATGGTGGCCCTGCTGGGAGGGATGTGGACATTGTGGTGCCACCGCCAGAAATCCCCTAGGTGACGCTGAGGTGAGATGCTGGGGAAGTGGTGCCATTTCTGGGCCTTCCAGGCCACCGCAGCATCCCTACTTCTCCATGGGACAGCTCCATGGAAGGGAAGGGGTTTGATGTCCTTGTCTCCCCATGTCTGACTCAGTGTCACGGGGAGCTGCAGCTCAGCCTGCAGCAGCCCCATATGGGCCTTCCCCGTGTCCCCACCACAGCTGGGGACACCCGAGATGAACACATGGACAGGGACTCCTGGTCCCAGTTGTACTTAGAGTGGCCACATGGTGCCCTGCCATCTTGCAGAGGGGACACCTCAGCCCTGGTTGTGTTTGGATGTTATCAGGGTGATCCACCTCAAATTTCCCCTTGTCTGTGGTTTCAGTTCTGCCTTTGTCCCCAATGCAGGCAGTCCCAGAAAGGGGGAAGAGAAACTGTTGGGTGAGAGGAGGCACCAGGGGACAACCGGGGAGGAGCAGTGGTCAGGGGATGTTGTGGGGGTGAGGCCGGCTCTGGACACCCCGTTGCTCCTCCAGCAATGGCCACTGGTGACAATGGGGGCAGAGCAGGGGAATGGCCCCCACCATTCCTGTTTGCATGCCCAGGGAGCGTTTGGGAGGGGAAGTGTGTTCCCCATCGAAGATGGTGGGAAGCAAAGGGGAGTATCAGACTTCAACCCAAATCCAGGCTCTTTCCCAGGGACATTTCTGGGACACTTGGAGTTCCCCAGCACTGTTCCCACCGCCAAGGGTTGGGCAGGAACTGCTTATCACCTTCCCCTTGGGGAGCCCCATCCACAGGATTAGGCAGATGGTGCAGGAGGAGCCTGATCGTGAGGTTCTGAGGGAGCAAAGCAGCCCTTCTCCCCATGCAGGGTTGGGTACAGCAGCCGTCTTCTCCAGTCAGGGCCAAAACCCAAAAGCCATTGTCATCTCCATTGGAGCTGGTGCATCCCACGAGAATGAGGATGCAGGCAAGGTGGGATTGTGGTGTGGGGCAGCCAGGGGAACCCAGATCAGGTCCTTGAGCACCAGTTTTCTCCTAGTGCCATTTCACGGGCCTCCCTTTCTCTGCCCTCTGCTGCTGGTTGGGTTCTCCCCAGCCTGTCATGGCACTTCATGCTCGAGACCTTATGTCAATTTTCCTCTCCCCCATACATCACCAGCCCCAAGCTGGGATCCCTGGGGCCCTCCCCGATGTATCTGCACCAGTCCCATTGGTGGAGAGCCACCGCTGTGACTTCTGGGGAGGGCTGAGTGTGGGACCTCGTGGGTGTTTCCTCCTCCCACAGTCACTGCTGCTGCTGCTCCAGCCTTGCGGGGTGCACCATGCTGCCCCCTCATCTCCTCCTCTTCCTCTTTCTCCACCTCCTCCTCCCTGGGATGTGGGCAGACCCAGAGGGTAAGTGGAGCCACAGCTCACCCCAAACGCTCTCACCCCTGTGCTGGACAACCCCACAGGATCCTCAGGTGAGGCACAGCCAGGCTCCTGATTGGGGGGGATGATGCCCACCATCAGAAGGCGACCCTGCATTGCACAGTACCCATAGGTACCGTGTCCTTGTCCAGCCTTTCTGTTCCTGCCTCCAGCCTGGGACTTCATGCCCTACTCCCTCCAGCACAGGTACTTGGGCACGCAAGCAGAAGCAGGGCCAGGGGTCTCCAGCCAGGCCTTGGGTGCTGGGGTTCCCCCAAAGGGGGACCCACGGGCACCAGGGGTGTCTCAGCTCCACGTGGTGCTGTGGGCCTCTCCCAGCAGTTCCTCTCACAGGCTGCACCTCTGAGAGGCTGTTTTTTGCACTACCGTCACACAGAGCGTTTCACCGCAGTCCTGAGAGACCTCATGTTTCCAGGGGTGTGCACCAGCAGGCATTTGAACGCAGGATTGATCTCTGGGCTGGGCTACTCTCTTGATCCTGTGAGGGTTCAGTCTCTTTGAACTCCCAGTTCCCAGGAGCCCCCAAATCTGAATGAAATGCCCTTTCCTCTCCTCCATCCTACATGTTCTCTGTGACATGTGCAAGTCTTTTGTAGATCCAAGTCCTGGCACAAGTGCTTCTTCTGGGGAAAGCATCACCCCAAACAAGCACTGAGGTGCCCCCCACCATCTGCTCTGCACAGCCAGTCAGCAGAAATGCTGGAGGGGAGAGGACAAAGTGCCTGAAATGCTGTACAGCAGAGAAATACTTCACTGAAAGTAAAATAGAGAAGAAAAAAGAGCAGCGAAAGCAGAGGAAGTTCAGCCAGGAAAGCAACCCTGAGCAGGCAAGGAGGTGGAAGTCTAGCAAAGACATGGCTTGCCCAGGCAGGGCCGGTTGCAGGCTGCTGGGGGTCCCTGTGTTGTGGTGTGAAGAGCGTAGAATCATAGAATAGTTTGGACTGGAATGGACCTTTAAAGGTCTTCTAGTCCTGCAATGAGCAGGGACATCTTTAACTAGATCAGGTTGCTCAGAGCCCCGTCCAGCCTGGCCTGGGATCTCTCCAGGGGTGGGACAACCTGTGCCAGTATTTCAGCACCCTCATAAAAAATCTTTTCCTTATATCTGAATCCTCTGTTTCCCCTCTAGCCCCTGCCCTCTCACCTCCTCTTTCCTGCAGCTCTTCCCATCCATATACTCTGCCCCAGCAGAGCCGCAGGTTTTCCAGCTGCTCCATACCGGCCTCTTCGCCAATGTCAGCTCTGCTGAGGTGTCCGGGGTGGCTCTTCTGGAGGATGTGCCCCTATGTGCACTGGATCCTGCCAATTGGAGCCTCCACTTCCACTGGCCCTGGGCCCGCCAGGCCGCAGCTGAGGGTGATATGGAGAAGCTATTGCCCCACTACAAACACTTTCTGCGCAATATGGTACGATACGTGCAAGAGATAGCCCAGCAGGCGAAACTGGACTGTGAGTACAGCCCCAGCCCCTTTCCCTGGGTTCCATCTGTGCCCTGTTCCCCTCTGAGGAGGCATTTGTGCAGTTTAACAGGGCGCGACACCTCCCGAATGGTAATGGAAAATGCTGTGTCTGGTGTAGCACACGGCTAGCAGGGGTGGGGAGGGCAGCACACCAAAAAAACCCCTCAGGGCTCCTGCCATCTGGCACAGGGGAAGCCCTCTGCACACCAGGGAGCTGCCACCAAATTTACTGGGGCTGCAGGACCTGCACAGCACAGATCAGGGACAGATAAAGGTGAGGGGAAATATTTTCAGGGACAATGTTCTGTTTGTGCAACTGTCCCAGCTTAACTGGCCCTGTATCCACTCCAGCCTTCCAAGGGGACTGAGGGCTTGCAGAGTGTCTGGGGCTTCTTGAAGGATGGCCCCATGCCCTGCTGCCCATTGCTCCCTGCTGCCCATTGCTCCCCTGCACGTGTCTCCAGTCACATCCTGCCTCGTGCTGCCCATGTACCACACACTCACAGGACCTCTCCGCTGGCTCTGCCCTTGGCAGACCCATTGGTGATCCAGTTCCGCGCAGGCTGTGTGCTGCACCCCAACAGGACAAGCTGGGGCTTTATCGATGCTGCGGAGGGTGGCAGAGACCTCGTAACTTTCAAGGTGGAGAGGGAGCGCTGGGAGCCGCAACAGCCATCCCAACTAGCAGTGCTGGTCAACAGGTCCCTCAACCGCCACAAGTCTGTCACGGGGCTCCTGGAGCACCTCCTGTCCATCTCCTGCCCAAGCCAAATCCTCATCCTGCACAGGTACGGGAGAGCAGCTCTGGAGAGACAAGGTGAGACCACCCCAGCCTTGGCACAGCCACCCCAGAGCCCCCACGCACTGGAGCCAAGCGGTCCCCACTGGGGCTCCCCTCATCCCTTTGCTCTCGCCCCCAGAGCTGCCCGTGGCCACCGTCTTCGCCCGCACACCCAGCCCGGCCCAGCTCCTGCTGGTTTGCCGCGTCACCGGCTTCTACCCGCGGTCCATCAGCGTGGCCTGGCTGCGGGGTGGCCAGGAGGTGCCGCCAGGCCCAGACACCAACACCAGCGCCATCCTGCCCAACGCCGACCTCACCTACCAGCTGCGCAGTGTCCTGGCCGTGGCCCCCCATGACGGGCACAGCTACGCCTGCCGCGTGCGCCACCGCAGCCTGGGCACCCGCAGCCTCCTCATCCCGTGGGGTAGGTGCCCCCCGTGGGGATGGGATGCAGGGTGTGGGCAGCAGCCACTGGCCCTGCGAGGGGCAGCTCCTGCTTGGTGCTGCCACACTCATACAGCTGCGCTCTTCTCTCCCTGTGCCAGAAAACCGCAGCACAGCTCCAACCATCAGCATCGCCATTGCAGTGCTTCTCCTAGTGGCTGCATTCTCTGCCGGGGGGTTTTGGTGGTGGAAGCGCAGGTAAGGTCTCCTTCCCACCATCTCTTCTCAGGTTTCTGGACAGACGGGTCAGGCCAGCAGTAACAGCAGCAGCAGCTCTGCAGGGATGAGCTCCCTGGCCCTGAGCGTGGCTCACAAGTGGACCCTCTTGCAGGAAAGGTGACCAAGGTCACACGGGAGAACAGGAATTCATCATCTGAGGCCTGGCTGCCTGCCCAGCAGTGAGCTCTCTCACCACTGGCTCTCCCCGCTCATCTCATCACCTATCTCTGACCCATCAGCACTGACAGCAGTTTGCTCTGGAAAACCACCACATTAAACAGCTACAAATTTTCCAGCTGCATGTGGCTCCTGTGGCTCTCACCCTCCTTCCCCCATCACAAGGTCCCCCCAGGAAACCCCCCAGTGCTCTGCAGGACCCCCCATTGTGGCCAGGAAGACTCTCCCTAGACGCTGGCCAATCCCGCCTGGCGTGTCAGGAGAGAAGCAATTATTCCACCAACCTCTCCCACGTCTTGTCATTTCCATGACCAGTGTCTTTCCTTGGCAGCAGGACAGTGACCTCCTGCGGCCAGACCAGCGTGAGGCTGCTGGGTGGGATGGGGGGTGGAGCAGGCCACAAACTCAGAAGAGATGGAGGGATTTGAGCTGTTTTGCTGGGGAGAGAAGGGGAAGGGAGGACCCAAGTGACATCTTCAATCCTCTGATGTGGGGAAGCATTTTGAGCAGATGCAAAGCCACCCCAGCTCCAGTGCTGATCTCACCCTCTCTCCAGGATGGTTTTGGGTCCGGATCTCCTCCAATCCTGACTCCTGCCTCTGCAAAAGCTGTAGGGATAGGGGACAGTCACTCTCCCAATATGCCTGACAGCCATGAAAGAGCCACGCTGAGGCTCTGGGGGACTCTGTCTTTGAGCAACATGCCACCAAGAAGGGTGGTGTGGTGGGCTGACCATGGCTGTCCACCAGGTGCCCACCAAGCTGCTTTACTACTCCCCCTCTTCAACTGGGCAAGGGGGACAAAATATAACAAAAGGCTTGTGGGCTGAGATAAGGACAGGGAGATCACTCAACCAGTTACCATCATGGGCAAAACAGATTCAGCTTGGGGAAACTAATTTTATTTATCGTCAGTCTAAGTCAGAGTAGAATAATGAGAAATAAGAACAAATCTAAAAACACCTTTCCCCCACCAATCCCTTCTTCACAGGCTCAACTTCACTCTTCTCTAACTCCTCCTCCTAAGCAGCACAGAGGGATAGGGAGTGGGGATTGACATCCATTTATGATGCATTGTCTCTGTTGCTCCTTCCTCCTCACGCTGCTGCAGCATGGGGTCTTACCTATAGGAGACAGTCCTTCACTAACTTCTCCAGCATGGTTCCTTCCCAAGGAATGGACTGCTCCAGCATGGGTCCCCCGCAGGGCCACAAGTTGTTCCAGAAGATGTGCTTCAGTGTGGGCTCCTCTCCACAGGGTCACAGACTCCTTCAGGCACATCCACCTGCCCCACCGTGATCCTTCACCAGGATGCACAGGCACCATCTCTGCTCCAGTGCCTGGAGCATCTCCTGCTCCTCCTTTTCTGGCTTTGGTGTCTCCATACTTGTTTCTCTCACATATTCTCACGTATCTCTCCTAGCTGCCGTTGCACTGCAGTTTTTACCCATTCTTAAATATGTTATCACAGAGCACTATCAACGTCATTGATTGGCTCAGACTTGGCCAGCAGTGAGTCTGTCTTGGAACTGGCCCTGTTGGACATGGGGACAGCTTCTGGCACCTCCTCACAGAAGCCACCCCTGCAGCCCTCCTCCTACCAAAACCTTGCCACGTAAGCCCAATACTGTCTACAGAGTAAACCCCCGGGGGTTACCATGGGAGGAGGCGAAGGCCACCACAGGCTGGGCTCAGCCTACATCTCCTTGGCGTCAGGGTGCTGCTGCAGATAGAAGGGATGACTTTGCACCCACCAAATTCCCCTGGCACTGGCCAGAACGCCCCAGCCCCCACCAGCCACACAAGCATCCCTGGGGAACACACCCAGCAGGCCCTCCCCAAAACCTCAGCACCAGCCTCATTGGCTACCAGGGACACCTCATGACACTGGCATGGGCAGAGCAGCCCTGGGGCGAAGTGCTCGGTCACGGTTCAGCTGGCCCCTTCCTCCTGCTACATTTGCACCTGCACGCTTGCCGCCAGCATCATGCAGCCCCCTCGCCGCCTCCTTCTCCTCTTCCTTCTCCTCAACCTCCCTGGGATGTGGGCAGATCCAGAGGGTAAGTGGGAGCCCCGGTTCACCCCAACCTTCTCCTATCCCTGCACTGTGGGACCACACGTTGGTAGCAGGGGGTGGGTATGGACAGGACAGTTTCCCCATCAACAAGAAGTCACCCCCCACCCTACAGAACCCTAAGATGCCTCATCCCCCTGCCCACCTGCTCGGGGTTCCCAGCCCCTCACTGTCCTGCCCAGCCCAGTACCACTGGCACTGGGGTTCGGGTGCCTGAGCAGCCAAGTGGCAAGGGGTCCTTCAGCCAGGCCTGGGGTGCTGGGGTGCCCCCAAAGACACCTTCCTCCTGCAGGAAGCCCACGGGCAGCAGGGATTCTCAGCCCTGCACTGGGCTCCAACCCCTTGAGCAGGTCCTGGGCACCACCCACAGCCTTCGGGATCATTTCTTTTGCAATCAAAGGGTCCCTAGATCCTCTGCATTCCCCCCTCTGTGAAACAACGTTCTAAGGTTCCTCCTGCAGCTACAATGAGCCTTCACCTGCATCCCCATCCTATGTTTCCCATTCTAGGGGTAGGGGCTCACTGTGCCCTGGCGAGGGGGGCACACACTGCTCCAAAACAGGGTTCATTCTGCCTGGCTTCCTCCAGACCCTCATTCAGTACTCCAGCACTGAATTCAGTCTCCTGCCTCCTGTTAAGGTTCAGCCTCGAGAACTGCACAGGAGCCCCTAAATTGGGGTGAAATGCCCTCCCGTCCCAGCTCTCCCAGCTCCTGCCCTGTGTGCAGGTCTCCTTGCCGGGGAAGCATTGCTCCAAACTAGCACCGAGTTGCCTTCTGTCGTCCTTTCTATATAGCTGTGTGACAGCTCCCAGAAGATGGCATTGGGGCAGTGGGTGCTAAAAAACGGAAATAAGAGAATCAGGGCGAGGCTCAGAGAGGCTGTGGATGGAAACTGCAAGCAGAATGAAAGCAGGGGATTTCCCTTGCGCTGCCTGTCTGCCCCGTCTCGCCCTGCCTGCACCCAGGGACACGGCCTTACCCCTGGGGCCGCCCACCAGCACTGGAGCCAGCAGACCCCTGACTTCCTCCCTCATCCTCATGCACCCCAGTCCTGCTTCCTCTTCCTGCTCTCCCCACAGGCGCTTGTAAACTCCACATTTTCCAAACCTACATCTTCCACAACACCAGCTTTGTGGACACTACGAGCTGGGCCACGCTGGAGGACATTGTCTTTGCCACCCTGCAGAAATACACCAGGGACATCTGCTACCTCCACCCATGGGTCTACCCAGCCCTGCCTGAAGCAGAGTGGGAAAACTTGCAAAACCTATTCAAGATCTACATGCACGACCTCATCTTATCCCTGTCCAGTGATGCCAGTCTGTACCAGATACCCCGTGAGTACCAGGTGCTCAGCACCTCCTTATCCAAGGGAGCTGTGAGAAGCAGCTCAGAGCCACCACCAACAGCCTTCCCAAACCAGGGCTGGCAGGAGGGAAGGGAATGGGACTCATCCTGCACCAGCAAGACCCCCAAACCACCATGTGCTGTGTGGAGGTCTCACGGGGCCATCCTAGTTTCCAGCACAAACCTTGGCACGTTTAGCAATACTTACACCCTCACACCGCACTCCCTGCCTACTGCTCTCTGAGCACCCCAAACCCCACCGGAGAAGTCATCTGAGAAAGTGGAGTAGAGGGTCAAAGGGACCTCGCCGCTACGGTTTGTGGGATGGGACACTTGTAACAAGCTTCTGGCCCCATATGCTGGTGCAGTGCTGGTTAACCAAGGGCAGGGCACCAGGCAGAATGCCACCATCCTCACCCAAAGCAGTGCTTCCTGCTTTGCCATGGCTCCCAACCCCTCTGTGGCCAAGGGCAGCTGGAGGATGATGAGCTACAGGGCTCAGGACAGGTTTCCCACCCACAGAGTTTCTACATGGTATAAAGCAGAGCAGTGACATGAGGCAATAGAATGTAGAATAGAATGTAGAATGTAGAGAACAGGGAATGGAATGGAATGGAATGGAATGGAATGGAATGGAATGGAATGGAATGGAATGGGATGGAATGGAATGGAATGGGATGGAATGGAATGGAATGGGATGGGATGGAATGGAATGGAATGGAATGGAATGGAATGGAATGGAATAGAATAGAATAGAATAGAATAGAATAGAATAGAATAGAATAGAATAGAATAGAATAGAATAGAATAGAATAGAATAGAATAGAATAGAATAGAATAGAATAGAATAGATTAGGCTCAGTTGGAAGCGATGTACAAGGATTATCTGGTCCAACTGCTTGATCACTTCAGGATTGACCAAAAGCTAAAGTAAATTATTAAGGGCATTGTCCAAATGCTTCTTAAACAGTGACAGGTGTGGGGCATCAACCACCTCTGTAAAGTTTCCTAATGTCAAGTCTGAACCTGCTCTGAGGCAGCTTTGTACCATTCCCATGTGCTCCGTCACTAGATGCCAGGGACATCAGCACCTCCATTTCCACATCCCCTCCTCAGAAAGCTGTAGAGAGCAATGAGGTCACCCCTCAGCCTCCTTTTCTTCAAACTAGACAAGCCCAGAGTCCTCAGCTGCTCCTCACAGGACATGACTTCCAACCCAGTTTTCTACCATCAGCAAACTTGCTAATGGTGCATTCAACTCCTGCATCCAGATCACTGATCAAATAGTGAACAGCACCACCCTAGGACTGAGCCCAGTCACTGGCCAGATGTAGTAGCCTCATTCGCTACAACTCTTTGAGCCTTGGCCTTCAGCCAGTTCTTCACTCAGCATGCCATGATTCCCCTCACCCCACAGCTGGACTGCTGGTCCAGAAGGATGCCATGAGGAACAGTGTTAAAAGCCTTACTAAAATCCAGAAAAACTACATCTACTTCCTTCCCTTCACCCGCTAGACAGGTGGCCTTATCTTAGAAGAATGTCAAATCAGTTACAAGACTTTCTCTTTGTGAACACGTTGACTGTGCCTGATGATTGCACTGTCCATTGAATGCCTTTCAATAGCACCCAGCATGATCTGCTCTGAAATTTTTTCAGGAACTGAGATTAGACTCACAGGTCTGTAGTTTCCTGCGTCTTTCTCACGCCCTGCTTGTAAATTGGAATAACACTGGCCGGTTTGCAGTCAATGAGGGCCTCCCCAGACTCCCAAGACCTTTGGTAGATGATAAGAGGTGTCCTACCACAACATCAGCTGGCTCCTTCAGGACTCTGTGATGAATTCCATTAGGTCCCATGGACTTGTGAACATTTAGCTGATACAGCTGGTCCCTTACAATTTCAGTGTCCACAACTGAAAAGTCACTGTTCCCGCAGTTGTGGTCCTCTGACTCAGGACTGGCAGCCCAAGGTCTTTCAGTATTACTAAAGACTGAAGAAAAAAAATCATGAAATGCCCCCACTTTTTCTTCATCCCTATTAGTCACCTTCAACAAGTATCAATCCAGTGTTCTCTTTAGACCTCCTCTTGCTATTAATGTACTTTGGCCTTTCACATCTTCTCCCCAGGGAGGATCACTTGGGGTGCAGAGAGAAGAGGGAAAGGGCTGTGCTCAAAGAAGCAGGTACAATTTTGGGCTCTGGCTCAAGCTGCACTCATGATGTCCATCATCCCCCCAGACCCCTATGTGTTCCAGTGCACGGCTGGCTGTGACTTGTATCCCAATGGCTCCTATACAAAATTCTACCGACTTGCCTACAACGCCGACGACTTCCTCAGCTTCGATGCGGACAACAGCGTCTGGAAGAGGGACCAGAAGAGTGAGTTGGCAGCTCAAGTTGAGATGCAATTTAACACCTTCATCGGTTTCTCTGAGACTTTGCAGCTACTTCTCAATATCACTTGTGTTGATCACATGAAGAAATTCATTGAGTACGGGAGGGCTGATCTGGAGAGACAAGGTGAGACCACCCCAACCCTGACACAGCCACCCCAGAGCCCCCACACACTGGAGCCAAGCGGTCCCCACTGGGGCTCCCCTCATCCCTTTGCTCTCGCCCCCAGAGCTGCCCGTGGCCACCGTCTTCGCCCGCACACCCAGCCCGGCCCAGCTCCTGCTGGTTTGCCGCGTCACCGGCTTCTACCCGCGGTCCATCAGTGTGGCCTGGCTGCGGGATGGCCAGGAGGTGCCGCCAGGCCCAGACACCAACACCAGCGCCATCCTGCCCAACGCCGACCTCACCTACCAGCTGCGCAGTGTCCTGGCCGTGGCCCCCCATGACGGGCACAGCTACGCCTGCCGCGTGCGCCACCGCAGCCTGGGCACCCGCAGCCTCCTCATCCCATGGGGTAGGTGCCCCCCGTGGGGATGGGATGCAGGGTGTGGGCACAGGTGGGTCAGGTTGAGGGATGGTGGGTCAGGCTCCAATGGCAGCTCTGGCCATGGATCCCTGGTTCCCTGAACACCCACAACCCCTGTCTTCTCTTTCCTCCAGACAGCTCCAAGACAGCTCTCAGTGTTGGCATCACCATTGTGGTGCTGCTGGCCGCAGCTGCAGCCCTCGCTGGGGCCATCTGGCACTACAGGCGCAGGTGAGGTCTCCTCCTTGCCCAGCTGCACCAGCCTTGCACAGGGCCACGGCGGTGGGAGCTGCCTGGGGAGGGCTGCCTGCCCTGGTCCAGCCTCACCCGCCTCCTCCTATTCTGCAGGAGGTGAGAGCACAAGACACACCACACCAAGGATGCCTTGGGGCCACACCGGCCTCCCCACCTCTCCCTGATAAAAACCCGCTGATTAACACTCCAATGTATGTGGGAAGAGAGGGACAGAAAGAGAAGGTCCATGCAATTCCTTACCCTTGGAGGAGACACCAACAGCATCTGCTTCCTAGTGCTCACATATGTGCTCAGCAAGTTTGACTCGGTCATTGGCTTCTTCAAGCAAACCTTTGGACAGATGATGTGTGCCTTCGCAATCAATATGTGATAGTTCAAGCTTAAGCTTCTTGAACATGCCCAGCACGCAGTCCTCCAGTGATTCCTAAAGGATGTTCCAGGAATTCACTTCTCCTGCTGTCTGTGCTGGTTTGCCTGAAAACGAGTTAATTTTCCTTCATGCATTTAGAAACCTTTCTTTTTTCACAGCTAGCGCAGTTGATGCTTGAATTTAGTTTGAGAACAAGAAGGTAACACCCTGGGATAGAGTTAATGTTTTTAATTGCCATGGTCTGAGGGCAAAGGACGTTCTGAGAGCTCTGCCCACAGGTGTGAGGCGGCTTGTAAGGGGCATAGATGGGGCAGACATTGACTGACATCTAGACTAAGCAATAAGAATATTCCATGCCATTAACATCATGCCTTATATTTAAGGACAGTTGGGATCTTCAGGTTCATTTCTTTTGTTTGGTTGTTTTTTTTGGATCTGGGATGGGGACCCGTTCAGCAGAATTTTGTTTGGGACTTTCTTTAGTTTGGCCTTCTGCCATCCTGCCCTTTTGCACAACCTCTGGGCCTTTCTGCCTCTATCTCTCTTTTCTGTCTGGGATCGGCTGTTCAGGACAAGGGTTCTCCTTCCTGGCACTGGCTGCTCAGTGCGGATGGAGTTTGTGAGGAATTGCGTTGAGTATCTTTTATTTTATATTCTATTTCCATGTATATGTATATAGTAGTAGTAGTATATTAGTGCTATGTTATTTTTATCAGCCAGAAGAGTGGTGCGGATCAGGGACGTGTGCCTGTTGGTGGTGCTCTGGTCAAGCAAGGCCCTGGGATGCAGGCGCAGGGCTGTGTGCTCAACCCACGCACTGGTGGAGCTCCATGGGGCAGCGGCTCCCTCCCCAGGAGACTGAAACCCTCACACAAAGCAGCATTCCTATCTCTGGAGCAGTGCTGGGGACACTGGCTCACAGCAGCGTGCCCACACACTGTGCACCAGAGGGCTTTGGGGATGCATGTCCTCAGCAGTGTTCGTTTTCGGCATGGAAATCCCACCAGCGGGATTTGGAGTCCTTGTACGCAGAAGCTCTCCCATCCCTGCCAGACAAGGTGGCTCGGAGGCTTTGCAAAGCATTTTTCTTAACAACCCTGCAATGGCAGGTCTCAGGAAGCCTCACGCACAGCAGTGATCCCACCGGCATGAGACCAGTGATGACCGAAAACCTTGGGACTGGGTGCTTGTGATGCCGCTGGTAGGTGAAGTAGCTGACAGGGTAGGAGCAGACCCCTGGTTCGTGTCGCGCTTATGGCATCACTGACAACCATGTAGCTGTTACAGCAGGAGCAAGTTCCTGGCTTTTGTTCTTCTACAAGTAGCAACTCTGCCTTAAAGATACTTGTGTGCATGTCTCAGCACATATCATGAGAGAAAGGCCTAACAAATGCAAAAAATACACTGCCTTTTTGGAGCTGGTTCAGTGCAAGATTGCTTTGGGCAATGTGCCTGTTGATCCAAGTTTGACACTTCAAACCCATCTTAGGTCAAAGCTTATCCTACAAGTATGTACTATAAGCAATCACATTCTATATTTTACTGTCCAATATCCTAAGTAGGTAATTATGTATTAAAGTAACATCATTTCAACCTTGCCTGTCAGAATGTTCCTTACAAATCTGGAAAAATGCTTTTTGCACCAGAATTTATCACATTTTCAGGCTTGAATTAATTATTTTATTTCCTGAATGGGAACTAATTCAGGGAATTGATTGTGGTATTTAATCACAGCCTATTACAAGGCAATCAGGTGAAAATGTGCTGTGTTGCTTACCATTTTGGTTTCAGTGCTCTCGTCTAGTTCCAATCTTGCGATGTTTTTACTGCCACATAAACATTAAATAGAGACACACACACACACACACACACAGCCCTTTCCCATGCTCAAGGTGAACAAACAAAGTCTCTGGGTAAATGGTGGGCAGAAGGCACAGATGGGGTTCAGATGTTCAGTTCTCTGCGTGGGGGAAAGAGCAGCAAGGGAGGGATATTTGGAGGGATGACACTTGTCTTCCAAAGTCACCATTATGCATGATGGAGCCTGAATTTCCAGAAGATGGGAGAACACCTGCCTGCTAACAGGTAGTGAATGGGTTCCTTATTTTGCTTTGCTTGCACATGCAGATTTTGCTTTACCAATTAAACTGTCTTTACTTCAACCTCACTTTTACCCTTCTGATCCTCCTCTCCATCCCACTGGGCAGGAGTGTAGGGCTGAGTTGCTGGCTGAGGTTGAAGCGCAACAGCATCTCTCTTCTATGTTTAGAATATACGGGTGCTTTCTGCTGGGATTTGCACAGCTCATAGACCTGGATTGCCGTGTCTGTGACCATCACATGGGTTTCACTCTGCCAGGCTGTGATACAAAGACTTTGGTCTCCCTTGTCTCTCAAGCAAAGCCAGAAATACCATTATATTATCAAGTTCCTATGGGGCATAAAGGAAGCTTGTCAGGAAACAATTGTGTCCTTTGAACTAGCCCTGGTGAAAAAGACGGCTTGCAGTAGAGCAGAATTTCAAGGATGTTTGAGAAGGTCCCTTTAAGACTGTCACAGGCCTATGTCATCTAAACACAGAGGTTCTACTGGTGAAGCACACAAGGCTAAATAACAAGTGTCATGATATATGTGGCAATGAGAACGACACATACAGAGACGCACAGTTCTTGTTAGCAGCGAGAGCAGAGCCAGGCAGAGCAGAGCCGAGCTGAGCTGTCTTGCATTAACAGTTCTCACTTTATAAGTCTATAGATATAGACCTGGACCAAGAGGTTAGACAGGATGATTTTTTCAAAAAATGTTATTCCAAACACACCACACTCATGTTGTGACTGTTTTCAGTCACGTTCCCATGCATACTTTGTGGACAGTGTTCCGATCCACTCATTCACACGTGGTTTTCTGGCCCGAGATACCACTGGCCTGGGCTATCACTCCTTACACTCATAAATAATACACTTCTGTATAACCTGTCCAAGGCCCTTTACATTTTGACTAATTGCTGTGATTTAATCATGTTAGTATTATTTCTTCTTTGACCGTTTGGATGGTCATGTTAGTATTGATCTTCCTTTATCATCCAGTTGGCTAGAGCCATACGTCCTGCCGTTCCCACAATATATGTTTTTCTACACCCCAGCTGTAGTTGCTCAAGCTTATTTACAATTCTCCTCACCAATCTTGTGTTACTTTCCCATATTCAGACTAGATACAAGAAAGACATTTCTTACACTGAGGGTGGTGAGAGCCTGGCCCAGGTTGGCCAGAGAGGTGGTGGATGAACCATCCCTGGAGACATCCCAGGCCAGGCTGGACGGGGCTCTGAGCAACCTGAGCTAGTGAAGGTGTCCCTGCTCATGGCAGGGGGGGCACTGGGGGAGCTGGGAAGGTCCTTTCCACCCCAAACCATTCTATGATTGTATGTGTTTCTGCCTGTCTCTCCACACAGCAGCACAGCGAGGCTGTAACCTGGCCTGGGGCAAACCGTGGATGTCAGTAGTGCTAGTGGAGACCTGAGAAAAGGGCCCAAGACTGCTGGTGTTTCAAAGCACTGCACACAGATGGGGATCCTTATGCAAATATCTGAAATCATTTGTTAAAAATGGGATGATAATAGTGACTGTAGAGAGCTATTTTTGCTTCGACACAGACTTGCATTTTTTTCAACTACTATAACGCAAATCAGCATGACTGAAATAGGAGTCGAAATAATACGTCCCTTTTTCTGTTTTTCTAAGTGCCTGTGATTTCTAGCTCCGTTTTTGCACACTACTGCATCTTAGGGCTGGAAAAGGTCAATGTGATCAAATTGCAACTGAGTCGGGAGAAACACGAGCTTTAAAAGGGCATGAGTGACGCACTCACGGGGCCGGAGTTGGGTTCCGATTTTCCTCTGCAATAATTTCATACCAAAGACAGAGACCTAAGTCAGCACATGAAGAGTTCACGTCTTCCATTTGTTTGAAAGCACACAGGCAAGCCAAAGCAGCACAGGCCCTGCAATGGCGATCTGCGGCAGAGAAATAGCTTGTTTGTCACCTCCTTGTCACCTGAGTTGCTGGCTGAGGTTGAAGCACAACAGCATCTCTCTTCTCCTGCTTCAGGAGAAAGGTCCAAGATGCACGAGGGGAAAGAGCAAGTGAGAACTGAATGAAGGGCCATAGTTAAAGTGTGCTGTTGGGTAGGCGCTGGCCAATTTGTGCCAAAACTGTGTTCTTGTCAGATAGTTGCTAGCTGTGTCTGTTAGATGTTTCCATTCCTTGCTTACCTGTCCTTGATAAGATGCTCTGTCTTAAAATATCAAATCATTAATATAAACCCAGCAAATTTAATGGATAGGTCTTTTAATGATCCATACAAGGGGTGACTACTTTGCTATCTATGTTTATGCACACATGCCTTTGCACAGAACCTATGGCCAGCTAAAGGAAGGTGCATGCCACATGATAATTAAAAAGATAAATTCTTCTGTAGTTAAATCACTGATGCTTCTATCTGACCACAGTTCCTGGAGTACTAACCTCAACAAAATTTAATTAGAACAACACAATAGCCACAAGATAAGCTTGTCAAAGGGGACAGTGGGCATTATAAAGCGGCATTCACCTTTATGAGGCACGGTCCCTATAAAACTTGGAGATAACCTTGCAAAGGAATTTGAAGTGCTTAAAGATCAACTTAGCATACCCTAAAAAAAAGGGAGTAGTTGATATTATTTATATCCAACCTCTTGTGGCTAATCATTTTAACTGAAGCAATGGTTAAGGGCTATCAATTTAATGATGAGCCATCCGCAATTACCATCTTGAATATTCCTGCTTAGAAAGACCTCAGTTATGTCTGCTCAACTTCGGAATAACTGATTGAACAAAGCTAAAATCGGAGCTTGAACTGCTTTATTCTGTGCCCTTACACAGCAGCACATCGGCTCCGTAACTAGTGCTGCGCGTTTAGGATGAGGCCAGTCCTTCTCCCATTTACTCCAGCCAACCACATGAGCAAATGCAAGTTGCTGTGTCTTTCGATGGCAGTGCCTACAGTAGATACTTTCACCACAAATAGCAAAGATTGAATGGGGAGAAAAATAAGAGTTTTTTTTTTATTATTCTTATTTATGTTACAATAAAACACTACTATTATTTGAATATGTAAAGCAATATAATAAATAAACTCCAGAATTTTAAGTTTTTTTCACTTGGAGCAATTGCATTTGTCACAAATTAATTTGATTCCTTTAAACAGACTGGCAGTGCAATTTAAAACGTTACAGGCAAACAGGAAAGCATGTAGGCTGGCAGGAATGACCAAAACCTTGACGTAGTAAGGAAGATATAAGGAGACAAGGTATAAAACACTTTTTTTCTGCCAGGATCTGAGCAATCTGTGTTAGCTATGTTAGCTTATGTCCTTAAAACAAATCTGTTTCTTGATTTTTTAAAAAAGAGACAGAATGAAATTTAATATCAGACATTCAAAAAGAGTCAGAATCAGAGAATCACAGAATCCCAGAATGTCAGGGGTTGGAAGGGCCCTGGAAAGCTCATCCAGGTCAATCCCCCCATGGAGCAGGAACACCCAGATGAGGTTACACAGGAAGGTGTCCAGGCGGGTTGGAATGTCTGCACAGAAGGAGACTCCACAACCTCCCTGGGCAGCCTGGGCCAGGCTCTGCCACCCTCACCAGGAACAAGTTTCTTCTCATCTGTCAGTGAAACCTCCTGTGTTCCAGTTTGCACCCATTGCCCCTTGTCCTGTCACTGGTTGTCACCAGAAGAGCCTGGCTCCATCCTTCTGACACTCACCCTTTATATATCTGTAAACATGAATGAGTCCCCCCTCAGTGTCCTCTTGTCCAGCTCCAGAGCCCCAGCTCCCTCAGCCTTTCCTCACACGGGAGATGCTCCACTCCCTCCAGCATCTTGGTGGCTGCGCTGGACTCTCTCCAGCAGTTCCCTGTCCTGCTGGAACTGAGGGGCCACAACTGGACACAAGATTCCAGGTGTGGTCTCCCCAGGGCAGAGCAGAGGGGCAGGAGAACCTCTCTGACCTACTGACCACCCCCTTCTAACCCACCCCAGGTACCATTGGCTTCCTGGCCACAAGGGCCCAGTGCTGGCTCATGGTCACCCTGCCGTCCCCAGGATCCCCAGCTCCCTTTCCCCTACGCTGCTCTCTAATAGGTCAGAACTTACTGTAATTTTCTATGCTTAGCTGAATAACTACAATTTGATTCAGCCCTTAAAGACTAAGGCTGGAAAAGCACCCACTGGAAGCAATGGGAATATTTGATGTGTGTTTCACTGGGGCCAGGTGCCTCACTGGGGAGGAGGGATGGGAAGTGTTTTGGTTATTTGTATTACTGTTTGCCCTTTCTCTTTCTTCCTGTTTTTACTTCTAAAGACCTTTAGCAAACAATCTAAAACAAAAAATGAGAAAAGATTTAAGTAATATAATATTGAAAAGGATGGTTTATTTGGTGTATCTTTATAATCCATAACACAACAATGCTATTTGTGTTCAGCAGCCTCATGGAGAAATGGAGCATAAGCATGGGGGGGTTTAGTTAAGACTTTAAGGGTTTTAGGCTATATACTATACATTACAGGAGACAATATTTAAATGGCTCTATGAACATATGCCAAACACTCAGATTATCTGTTAACAAAGACTTGTTACCAGCGAAAGATGCTGGTCCCCACCCCCTGAGCACAGCCTGCCCACGCGTGGCCTTATCGGACACTGGGAAATACTGTGCAGAGACAGTTGTATTCAGCAATATTGTCAGTAGCTGGGATATACTGAAAGGTCCTGAGTTTTAAACACTTCAGGTAATGTAATTTTGCTAAGCAATCATAGGAAAATTTTCCAATGTCTGAGCAAATGCTGGTGAACAAGGGAAGAACCGGGGTGAGTAACGATGGAGCAGGATGCTGGCTGAATGCATCACTTGGGCTGAAGCCAAATTATGGACAAATACACACGTTGCTAAAGTCTGGAGCTATTTAAAACTCAGTGGCTCATTTCTGCTGGGAAAACAAAACAAAATAAAACAAAGCAAAACAAAGTACCTTTAGGAGGTTCACTTTTGATGTGATCCATTATTACCTGTTAAACCACTACCGCTTCTGACCAAGCAGAAATGGGCTCTAAATATCTCACACTACCCAGCTGCTTATAACTTGACCAAAAGTAAGTTAAAAATTATGGGAAGCTTTATTTGTTCAGCCATACTTTCTTCATCTGTATGGAAAGTGGGTTTTCCAATCTACCCATGGGATTTTCGGCAGGCACTAGCAGATGGGAGTTAATGGGATTTAATTGCTGACAACCCTCTTGGCGACTGCCAAGTTTCTTATCCCCAGTTCAGGACTTCTTACTGTTTCAAGACTCACTGTGTGGTGTGGATGGCAGCGGCTCTGCCTGTGGGGAGGGCAGGGTGAAACGCTTCTGAAATACAATCCTGAATGACGAAATAGAAGATAAAGGGCAAAGGAATTTAAAAAAAATAAAAGTATTCTGATTTTCAAAGTGACTCAGAAAGTTGCCTGACTGGAAGCAATTGAGGGACATAAAGTAGTCAAATAAAAAGCAATTTCATGTAATTTCTGGACAGTCCTTCCTGCTGGGCTGAGCTAATTCAGTGTCTCAGTTAATGCGGCAGGCGGTGAACGGAGGCAGACGAAAAGGCAGAGCATATTAATTCTATTATAGAAAGGGACACAAGAGGTCTAATCTCCAGTAGGACAGGAAGGGCAGCTGAGGGAACCCAACTGGCCCCAGAAGTGCTTCCAGAACTTTATTGGGGCACCCTGATGAAGCAGAGGAGCTCAGGACCACAGACAGGCAGCAGCTTTGTACTGTGGGTCGTATGCTGGAGCAGTGGTCCTCTCGGACAAGTCAGTCAAGAGCTGAGGATGGAGACTCAAAATGACATAAAACTGAGATCAGTTAAGAATAGAAGAGATACAGAGCTGTGTTAACCGGGCACTGGGTGGCAGATGGCCTCCATCTGGTGAATAGTTGTTAGTGTACATTGGAACCACAATACTGACACGCATGTCAGGAGTTTCTATGCCAACACGCACCTGAGACAAGACCTGGGCCTCAGCTCACACAGCCCCAAGAAACCTCTTGCTTCTTACTGCCACACACATAGAAGACCTCCAGAGATGGAGAAGCAACACGATTTATAGGTAAGTTTAGAAATACATGCACGAGAGTAAGAAATAATACTAACTTCAGAAAGGTATTTGGAATTTTGTTTTCCTTGATTCAAATCTCAAGGCAAAGCAAAGAGACAGGAAGACGTTTGTAATTGTTAAGCCTGTCTGAAAACACAGAGCCATGCTGCATCACCCCTCTTGGGAAGCCACAGCAACATGATAACATAATCTGAACAGTTTGTAAGGCACAGAACGACCAGAACTCCGTGGACCTCATCATCCTCACCTCATTTGTCTCTTCCTCTCTTTTTCTGCACGCATGTACATATGTTTATATACATAAAGTGCGCGTATAAAAATATTGAAAATATAAACCTTCCAATTTCATACCAAGGCAAGAAAATCTAATCTCCACATTTGGGTGGGTTATCCTGCAATTCCGACTTTTTTGTGAAATACCTCTTGTTGGCAGGTGCAGGAGGCAGAACACCGAGAGACTACAGTACTTGCACATTTGGGAACTGATACCAGCAAAATAGCTGCTTATGAGCTTGAGAGGGAAACAGTTATTGTAAAACAAATTAACCGATGGATTTTATAAACTGGAAAGTGTACCTGAGCTCTGAACCTTTACCCCCCATTCAAACAATGGTCTCCGAATGCTTTTGAAACCTTCTCACCAGTATCAGTTTATCAGCAGCTGGCAGAGCCAGGCACCAAGTCTGTGGGGGCGCTGAACAGACATTTGGGCTCTGATCCAGCATACCCTGCAGCCAGACTAATGACCTTGGGGAAGGACGAGCCCTAAACACTAATAATCAGGGTTTCCTAGGCCATTGGTTTCTCCCAGATGGTCATTAATCCCCAGAAAAGGCATGATGTGCCTCGGCTGTTAATGCCTAATTAACCCCAGAATGGCAACCCCTCTGCCATAGCTACAGGTTTTCTATCCCACCTTAAACGTATACAAGTCCCTGATACTTCCCAGCCAAGGCATACGCTTTCCAAGAGGCACAGCAGACTGTAGCCTATCGATTACGTTCCTGTGGAGTACAGATATGTCAGACGATACTTGGTGCAGCTGCAGGAAATGCACTGGCCATTAAAAACCTGCTGATCCCAGGACTGTATATGCATTCCAGATCCCGTTATACAATGTTCACTTGGAAGTTATCATACAGAGGAAGGTTCTCAGCTTTAGTAACTTTTCTTGCGCAATACCCTTTCCCAGGACTTCCTTCAGGTGCTGCACATTGTGTGACTTTCCAGGATTGCTGGGGCTGGGGCTGGCACTGGATCAGAGCAGCAATGAGCAACCGCCACTAAGTAGTTAATACTTTATTTTCTCATCACTAGCAGCAGGTGACTCAAGTCTCACCTCCTGCATCTATGATAACTGTTGAGAATTAACAAATCCTTCTGGCTATGGCACACAGCAGTTACTGGTGCTTCACATTTCAGCCCTGTGGAGGCAGGGGATATTTTGACCCCTGCTTAAGCGAAAAGCAAAGAGAGAGATTTTAATCCTCCCTCATTTTGGATGCCCAGATCTGGCCAGATTTTTCAGAACACATGACAGAATGTAGGTGACCCTTTCACTGCTGCTCATATGGCAGGGACACCCTGTGCACCTCCGCCAGCAGGGTGTTCAGCTTTTCACCTGATGACAGCTCCTCCGGATCCTCTTGTTAAACTTTTCTGTCTCAGGCGCTTTCTTCAGCATCTCTTCAGCAATGCCTACCTTAATCCTGGTCTGCAAAATCGGGTCATCAGCCTGCCTCCCGTGCTCACTGCAGTCGTTCATCTGAGTGGGAAGTGCTGTTTGCCTCCACAGTTTATGACAGAGAAGCATAAATTGTGTCTCTCCAAGCTATTTACTGTTTGAAGCAAACATATATAGAGAAGCAGGGAGAGCTACCTTTATGTCATTTGATTCCTTCAAGTCATCTGAACTTGATTAATTCTGACCTGGGTTTTCGAGGCTCATCTCTGCTGACACATCTCTTTATTGCCTTCTCTATTTCATTGGTTTCTGGTCCTCTTGAAATGTCTCTGAGCGAGCTGCCGAGCTGATGCTCCTGCTGCACGGGCTGTTGGCAGCATGGTCCGGGTCGAAGTGCTGGGAAAGGATGCAGGAGCTGTTTCAGTCATGCTTTAAAATTACTAGTTCCAGATTTTTGGTTGTGTAGACGGCCTTCAAATTTTAATAATCAACTCGAAATTTGATGAGAGAGAATTAAAGATATGCTAAATTTATACTGTTTCTATTTCTCCTACTAGTATAGAAATTGGGGTAAACACGGTCAGAACACTCAGCAAGTTACTCCAGCCAGTATGATCCCCAAATTGTCCTCTCAGGCTTTCCTGGCTTATTTTGAAGATAGAATAAGAAGCTTCTAAACTCTGTATTCAAGCCCACAGCAACTTTCAGGACAATCTTGATATGTACCAGAGAAAAAAGGGTCAGGAACCCATGTGGCACCTATTAATCCTTTGCCATTGCGATTTACCTCAGATTAGCCCTTTTTGGTTTTAATACCTACATGGTACCAGCCCACCAGTCTGAAACACTGGTATATTTAGTGTAGTTTGTAGCAATCTGGCAGCTGGAATCACTCAGCACCACACAGCACATCACCTCCCACCACTTCAGACCTATAAACATGGTCCATACAGCTTGCTCAGGATGTTTCCCTGTTTATTTCAGCTTCACCTTTGCTACCCACTCACCACTGCCATTACTAGCACTTCAGTTCCTATCCGCCTGTGCTTTTGCAAAGGGGGTGCGCCTGCTATTTTAAAGGTTTGTTCCCCTAGACTTCCAAAATCTGAAGATATATCCCTCTTTCTTTTCCTTCCTTCCCTTTCCCCTCTCCCCCAAGCCAGAGTAATCTGAATATTTGTGCTAATTTATCAGCTGATTCAGCTCTTTGCTTGGGAATTTTCCTTGCAGATGATAGAGGTCACCTTAAGTCAGATTCACTCTGATAAAGGGCTGTTTGGAAGCCAGAGGATGGAGACATTCGCTCCCTCCGGGGACTGTGATTTGGGTATTTGGTTTACTTTATAGACTAGGACTTGGGTATTTGTTTTTTGTTTTGTTTTTACATTTCTTTTGACAATCTGCGTATAGAGGCTTAAAACAGAAGAGGACTTCAGAAATACATACTGTACCTAGCAATGGCATGTTACATTTTAATCTTCCCAGCTATGATAAACAGGGAAAGAGCACGCAGCTTGTTCTTGCTATCTGCATTAAATGTGTTGATGCTGACAGACTGTTTCTCTGGGATCTAATGTGGTTGCTGTGTAAAAGAGGTGGAGAAACTTCTCCAAAAACCCCCTTTGGGTATTTCCAAAGTGATCAGTTTTTTCTCCAAAATGAGTTTTAACATTTTGACAAGGAGTGTCTTTACCATTGGCTTTGTTGGCCACAGGGCACATTGCTGGCTCATGGTCAACCTGTTGTCAACCAGAACTCCCAGGTCCTTCTCCCCAGAGCTGCTTTTCAGCAAGTCATCCCTTAACCTGTACCGGTGCCTGGGGTTGCTCCTGCCCAGGTGCGGGACTCTACATTTGCCCTTGTTGAACTTCATCAGGTTCTTCTCTGCCCAGTCCTCCGGTCGATGATGCAGAAGAATTGGACACCAGCATTTTTATAAAACTGTGAGAACCTGAGGCTCAGACCTGGGTACAAAATAGCACAGATCTGCCAGACTGTCCACTAGATGGAAGTGTTATCCGGTCCACGCATGGGGGGTGCACAGGATGGCTCCTTGCAGGGACAGAACCGTCACTCGGACTTGGGGGGCCACTAAAATCCACCTCAGAGTCTCTCCCTGCCGGCTTCCCCTGGCACCAGCGCCCCCAGCTCCAGTCTGAGCCGAGCACAGCGAGTGACCTGCACTGCCCCACAGGCACTCGCCGCCTTGGCACACTGCGGGACTTCTTGTCCTGGGGTTGTGTTACCAGACCTGCACACAGGCTTGGGTAGTGCTGTGTGAACCGGGGGGCAGGGAATGAAAACAGGCAGTGAAGACCAAAGAGAAGACAATATTATTTCAGCTTTTCCTACTACAGCCACTTCTGGAAACTGCACAGTTGCTCCGTCTGTCGTAACTGCCCTGCGCTCTCCTGGCATGTTCTGTGTTCCCATGCTTATGTTATTTTTCCTTTTTGATAATCCTTCCAGAAAAGCTCAGGCCTTTGAGCAATTGCTCTTACCTTTGTCTCCTTGTTAATAATCCCAACACCCTCTTTTCTCCTGTGCTCTTGTCTCAGGTCTGATCATGCTTACCTTCAATTGCAAATGGCCCGAGGGTAGGGAGTATGTGCAATTATGAAAGGGAGGATTAAATCTCATTACTCTGAAGAAATTACAGTTAATAATGTTCTTAAGAAGCCAAGCAAATATGTATTGAATCAATGATGCTATAGGGAAAGGGAAGAGTTACTATATGACATTTTGCCTTTACAAAATCTGCCTCAAATAAAGCTTATTTTTGTCCTAAAACTGGATAAATCCTTTATAATCTTATGTTGTCTTAATTCTAAAAATAAATAAATAAATGCATCTCTGCTTGTGGCAAGCTGGTGCATCGGATTCTTTACTACAGAAAAGCACCATGTGCTGCTAAAACTGTGCTTGAAACAATAATATATGTGTCATGATGGGGAAAAAAATTATAGGATCAAGAGCCATACCCATGTACAACTGACACTGTCATCAACCTAAGGCAGCCTTCTTGTCACAGCTACTGTTTCTTTAGTTATTAGAAGGACAGGTGCAACTGTCTGAGAGATGAGCATTAACCAATAAGTCAAAAATGTTAACAAAACACTTTGAAGGCCTAGAGTGTATTGGCAAAACCAGCTTGTCCTCATCACAGCAGGTGAGGATTAACTTCAGCGACTTTGCTCTGAAGTACCTCGCGCCAACAAATTTTTTCCTTGGATTTATTTTTTTAATAACTGAGTATTTGGAGGAATCATTTGGCATTTAAGCGTATGATTAAACTCATTTACAGTGATGCAAGACCTACTGGTTTTCAACAAAGCAGGTGTGGAGGCATGTCTGTTCCAAAGCAACTTGCTCACTAGTCATGTTCTCCCACTTCCACGCTGCTCTGCTGAGCCCCATCTTTTCACCTGGATTCCCTCTGTGATGACGGGTCTTCATAGGCGGATGCAGCTTCTCTCTCTGAGTGCGCAGCTCCAGGGTTTGTCCTTTCTGACATTTGCTTTCCCACTTTGCCGTACTTTGGATTACCCATCATGTTCAGGGAGACCTGCCCTGGCAGGTGGGGCTGGCGTTGAGGAGACAAGAACCACCATCACTCTACATGTATCTCCCAATAGATAGCACAGCAAATACAAGATAGTGGAGGAGTGGGGTTTTGCTGAAATAACAATGAAACAAAGAAGCTCTGGCACTTTCAACAAGAATGTTAACAACAGCAAAAGGGTTTTAGGAGGGTGTGCAGTTCCCCAGTTACAAAGGGAAACAGGTGAGGTCCCACCGCCAGCTGCTGCATTTTGTAGACTTCCTAACTAGTCCCCAAATTCTTGGGCCACCCTATTTGTGCGAAATTTGTTGTCTTCTCTCTCTTTTTCCCCCCCACTGTAATATCAGCACAATGAAAAGAGGGGACAGAGACAAAAGTGGGAAATGATGAGCCAGGCTCTTCTTGGTGACAACCAATGATAGGACAAGGGGCAATGGGTTCAAACTGGAAGGCAAAAGGTTCCACTTAAATTTGAGAAGAAACTTGTTGGGGGTGAGGGTGGCAGAGCCTGGCCCAGGCTGCCCAGGGGGGTTGTGGAGTCTCCTTCTGTGCAGACATTCCAACCCGCCTGGACACCTTCCTGTGTAACCTCATCTGGGTGTTCCTGCTCCATGGGGGGATTGCACTGGATGAGCTTTCCAGGGCCCTTCAACCCCTGACATTCTGGGATTCTGTGATTCTGTGACTGCTGTGTCACATGGAGAGACAATCCAGCTCCCAGGAGCACAGAAAGCTTGAAAAAGTGACTTTGTCCACATGCACAATTCTGAAAGGTCTGACTGCATATAGCACAAGGCAGCAATTCCCCCTGTTCTGCACAAGCAGGGCGCTGAGGATGTATTTCGAAATCTCACAGCACTGTGGGGCTGTGGTTGACCCTGCTGGGGTGGGTGAGACCTGCAGACCCAGCCGCTCCTGTTCATCCAGTGGCAGGAGACAGAAAACCTGCAGAAAATAAGCGTGCCCTGAGATATTTGTATAGCCTAGGTATGGTCACAAAGCAGGGGTCATGCGGTGAAGCCTTTGAAGTGGGAATATGAGGAATGTAAACAAGCAAGAGAAAGAATTAGGGCGTTGAGCTGCGGGCTTTGATGACAAAGCTCTGGTAAAGGAGGCTGTGGTCAGCTGGAAGTGTATAATCTAAAGGTGGAGTTGGGACTTTTAAAGGTTTGCTGGACAGGCAAGCAGCACGAGGGAATGGCAGAAAAACAACAACAACGACAACCAAACAAACACTGAACAAAAGAGAAATTCAACCCCGCAAGTATAGCTACACAGGTTCAGTCTCATTGGAAACGTTACCTGCCTGCCAGGAGCAGAGAAGGAGGAAACGGCAGCCTCAGCATCTCTTTCTGGAAACACTCTGGTTCTACTCATTCTTAGTTTATGTAGACTGTAAATAGTTTAGTTGGATACAGACTCTTGAAGTAGGGGAATGGGGAGGCCATGGTACAAAGCCTCATTGAGATGACTCCAAGGTTAATCTCACAAATCTCAGTATTTCAAGTGGGTTTCTTAGTTCTCACTCTCACTGGGAAGTTCTCTTCTCATTGGGAAATCATGCTGTAACCCGAGCCTGCTGCAGAACTAGGGGGAAAAGTTGGGGAAAATCATCCCTTTCTTTTGCTGTTTGTTTTATCAGTATTTGGAGAAATGAGCAAGTTTCAGTTCTGTTCAAGTTGAATACTGACATAGAAAAATCTGTAACAGTGCTATGCAGACATAGCTAGCACATACACTCTAGAGAGCTTGGAGCTGACAATGTAGTTGCTCGTTTACAGCAGCAGTAAAAACACTCTTCATTTTGCCCCACAAATGTTTTATTTGTGTGAAGAATTTTGGCACAAGGTAAGTGTTTGGACCATGTAATGAATACAACTTATGTTCCCATTTTTATATTTTATTCTAAACTTGCATATAAAAGCCATGGGGTTTATATATTTCAATCAATACATCCCCTTCTACCTCACCCTTCAGTATTGCCTTCAGAGCGTCATTGGTTCCCAGGCAGAAGATACCCATGATTCAATCTCAGCCCAAGGGAACCTCAGCTAAAGGGAACAAATGCAAGAATCTCTAGGCAATTGCAACCTTCTGTTCTGTATCTTCTAAGTCAGCAGAAAAACTCAAGATACCTAATTACAGTTTGTGTAATTGTTAGTTTGTTAAAAACGTGTGTAAATCTCCTAAAAGCAGGAATCCTTCTGGCTTTGCCTCACCTTCCAAGACTTGAGTGGGGAATCCATTCTCCTTTCTTCTTCCTACACTGCCATTTCACTATTTCCTTTCTGTTTGCTTGTGCTGCAGCATCAGGATAACAGCCACAGCCACATGAGTAATTCAGTTAGGGGATATCCTGGGTTTATTCTGCTGGAAAGAAGAATTTTTATATGCCAGGTGCAGGATAATGCTTTCTTTCCTCTGCTTGCCCTTTCTCGTTAGGTCCTTAGAAGCAAGGGCAGTTGTGAGCCTCTGGCCCGGTGTGCGCCTTTGCTAACGGCCAGAGCTCAGCTGTTGTGCACGGGAACACATTTGCTTGTCTCAGGGGCCAGTTTGGGGTGGTGGGGTGGCAGGTTTCTACAGGGTGCAAGCAGAAGAAGTGAAATCACAGAATCCCAGAATGTCAGGGGTTGGAAGGGCCCTGGAAAGCTCATCCAGTGCATTCCCCCCATGGAGCAGGAACACCCAGATGAGGTTACACAGGAAGGTGTCCAGGCGGGTTGGAATGTCTGCACAGAAGGAGACTCCACAACCTCCCTGGGCAGCCTGCGCCAGTGTTCTGTTACCCTCACTGAGAACAAGTTTCTTCTCAAATGTAAGTGGAACCTCTTGTGTTTCAATTTGAACACATTAGTCCTTGTCCTACCATTTGCTGTCACTAAGAAGAGCCTGGCTCCATCCTCCTGACACTCACCCTTTATATATTTGTAAACATGAATGAGGTCACCCCTCAGTCTCCTCCAATGTCCTGCCTGAGGATGCCTTTAACAGGGATGTAAACCTGTAATCACAGTTGGGCAATTGGTAGAGAGACCATTGCACTCTAGCAATTTTGCCTAAATTGTGGGGAAGGAGCAAAGTGGAAGATGTTACCCAGAGAGGCTGGGAGTAGCTGAACCAAGCTATGGGAGACCTGGTCTTTCAGTGGGATTCTGGGCTGCACACCCCCAGGTGCATCCTTCCAACCTGCCCTTCCGTGACCGAAAGCTGGGCACAGGTCTTGAGCCTGCAGGATTGGTGAGAGAGTGCCTCCGATGGAGAGACGGTGCCCCAGAGATCCTGTGTCTGTCCAACATCTCTGTCCCTGCCCCAGTAAGTCTCCTCTAGCCCATTCAGATAGCTTTGTGCACAGTGTGAGTCTTTCAGCCGACGTTCCTCAGGGAGGAATAGTCCTCCCAGGGCAGAGCATCTGCACTGGTTTCGTGCAAAGCTCAGTGAGAAGCTGTGAAACTGGTGTTGTCTGGGGAACTGGTGCAGCAGTCAGCCTCTGTGGGTGGTGCCTGTGCTTGGCTATTTTCTTCTTTTGTACTTATAGAAGAAAACATATTTAGTTCCTGCTCCTACAATCCATTAAGTGCCTTCCATTTCACAGCCGGGTGCTGTTTTCCTCAGGGGAAAGCGATGCAATAAACATGCTTCAAATAATGAAAGCTCTCTACTCCATTAATGGCTTTTTGAGTTATGCCTTTGGGGAGAGATTTTTGAAGGTACTGAACGAGGTCGAATTTCTCCCTCTGCTTTTGAAATCTCTCTCTCTTACTGTACGGGCTCCAGGGGTGTCTGGGTCACCCAACACAAATAACAGCAGGGTCGTGGTTTTAGCCAGTTTTCCCTGCAGAGAACGGGGCTGCGATGCCCAAGGGGGTGAGTTGATGGTGAGCTCCACCTTGAGTTACTGCTCAACTGCTTACACCAGTAGGTTAAAAATCCAGAGCCATTCTCAGAAGTGAATATGTACTTCCATGTGAAAGCTGTTATACATCATAGTTGTTACATATCTATCCATATAGATAAGAAGCTATATAAATAGTAGTTATTTGTATCAAACATTCAAATAATCATTAGGTAGTTTCGTGAATCTTATCTGAAGACTGTCACACAAATGCAAAGCATACCTTTCAACACATCATTTGCTCTCAGGGCTTTTTCACCTGCTGTTTGTATGTCATGGATCTGACTCATATTTTCGACAAGAGACAAAATGTACTTAGAGGCCACTCTCCAAACCAAATTTGCTATGTGGTAAGAGGGACTCTTTCATGCTCTTAAAGAAGAACAACCCCTTTCCTATGTAGGTACCTTATGTGAAAACACAACGTACAGGACATGCTGAGAAGAGCATGAGTTAGCGTTCAAACAATAAAAAGTCAGTCCTGCAGTGACACTTAATTTGGGTGTGCAATGTAGTAAAAGAAATTACACGGGGTTATACAATTTCCTTTAGTCTGCTTTAGTTTTAAGTTAAATGCCATTACATATGTCAAGTTAATGTGCTTTTACCTGGTTGTGTCAAACTGGGAGATGATATCCCTTTCCTCACTGAACTACCAATAGTGAAGGAGCAAAACAAAACGCTTCTCCAGCCGTGCTGGCTCCTGTGTGATCATGCAAACACTTGCATGAGGCATTTTACTCATGTCAATAAGTTTTCTGAAGTTATTAAGACACAGAATTGTTTGCAGAAATTCGTGTGTGGTTTGTCTAATCAGTGTTGCATATGGAGACAGATGCTTCTGGTCAATGTCTGCTCTCTTCGGTCCTAGCTTAGGCCTCATTTCTGACACGTCCTTATTCCTAAATACATGTTCAAAGCCCAACTTGATGGTTCCAGTTGGTTGATTTTTCTTAATGTTTATTTCTTTGCACTGAATTATGCTGTCAAGCACCGGAACAGGCTGCCCAGGGAAGTGGCTGAGTCACCGTCCCTGGAGGTATTTAAAAGACATGTATATTTGGTACTTAGAAACACAATTTAGCTGTGGACTTGGTGCTGTTGGGTTAATGCTTGGACTCAATGATCTTAAGGGTCTTCTCCAACCTACATGATTCTATGATTCTATATTTAGAATCAGTTGGCATTTTAAAGATGTTACATAGCAGTACATAATCAGCTGGCCAAGTAAAACATTTGGTTTACACTTCTCTCTGTAAGAATGTCTTCAGGAAGCAATGGGACATTACTTGTCCATCTGCCAAAGGTCTAAAGCAGTAGGAGTTTAATATTCAGTGCTAACAGGTGAAGATGAGGCTGATGGATTTAGAAATGTTGTGAGTGGTGCTGCACTATGCCAGAGACCATGCACCTTCGGGACAAAGAGGAGCTTTCCAGATGACTGAAACCTGGTCCCTTGTGCTGAGCTAAGCAGGGCAAGGTGGGAAGCAAGAAGATCTTTGGAAGATGTTACAGAAACAGAGGTTGTGAGAGCAAAACATACGGATGAAATACTGACAAATGCTGTACTCTTTGAAACTAATAGCCACAATGACATAAAAATACAGCTAGTTTCAGTGAAGAGACAAGTAAGTGGAGCATGTTTTTTTGAGTGTGAGAGGTCTGGGATATATATGGGTTATCTGTGTGGAAGGTATGCTTAGATGGAAACAGGAGAATTCCAGCTATGTTCTTGGCATCATACTCATGTGGGTTTTCACTTATGATAGCACTTTGTCAGTGGACCTTCTCATTGTAATGATGGGCTATAATTACCATGTAATTTGCATCCATGACTGCCTATAAGAATTGCAGGTATTCCAGTCAAGAACAGGACTACTAACTTTTTTTTTGTGCTACATGTTGAATGATGTTACCTCTATAATAGTGTGAATTTCTTCGTGACAGGGTGATAGAGGGTTGCGGTTCTTTGGATGGGGCTTCACATCAGGCCGTCTCTGGCTTCCAGTTCTTCCCCTCCAACTACCAGTCTTTTTCCAGATATGGTGAAGGAAGATGTAGCTTTTGCTTTGGTCAGCCTATTGTATTTCCTGCCAGAAGAAGAAAGCAAAACTAATTCTATTTTTGTTTGTATTTTTGCCAACAGCTTTCTTTCTTTATGTGTTCTTGGCAGTCCACCTTCACATGGAGAGCCCTAGTGAGCTACCAAAAGAAATGGGGCATGTGCTGAGAAGAAAGTGCACCTCTTCCCTTACAATGGTCCCAGTGGCCAGTGAGGTGGGATGACGCTATGGATGGAGGCACCTAGTCCCACAGACACTGCTTAGGAAAAGCTGTGGCATGTCTGCTTTTATCTTTCTATGGAATTAATTATGTTTATAGCAGCAAGGAATTCGACTGCTGGGTACAACCATGTGCTTCTGTAGTGCTGCACCTCTGTTTTTTATCAGTGTAAATGTAGGCAAGTCTGTGTAGAAGGGACCTGGCTCTTGCTGTGCACCGGTGCTATCTCCACTGAAGACTGTACAGCTATGTTCGTCCATAACTAGTGTGAATAGATTCTTGTAATGCCGTCTGTACAACCTGCACCAATACACTCCTGCATCTGCTTTGCAGATACACAAAAAATAATTCAGATGTATAAAACTGCAGTAGCTATAAAAACTACCCCATTAAGGTTTAATTGTTTAAATGGATACATTTAACAAGGTGCCATTAACCTGGTGCTCTGCTTTCCTGAACCCTCCTGTGGAGGCTCTGAACTGAGCAGTGAGGCATTTCATTATATTTTAATTGTGGATTTTATAACATCCAGTGGAACCACTGCCCATAGCAACACATTACAGTTATCCCTTTTTATACATCTGTCGATTTTTTAGTCACCAGGGGTTGCCTTCATTTGCATTTGGGGGTTTGGTTGTTTTTTTCACTTTTTGTTTGTGGTGTGTTTTTGTTTGGTTGGTTTGGTTTGGTTTTTGATAGCAGGTGTTTTCAATCAGTTCTGGAAAGGCAGCATTGTCTGAAAGCCAGAGCAGAGGAACAGGCATCAAAGGACAAAGGCTAAGCTATAAGTCTATTTATTTCTATCCAGATGTACAAAATAGGAAGCTACTGCTACAATCTTAAACCCACACAGTAATATTTCCGAGGGCTGAATTTGAGCCCTGCCTCAGTTACCAGCGGCTGGCATTGACCACAATTAAATATTTTGCTTTCATAAAACAATTTTATTTAGGAATCATAGGAATTTAATAGGAATTCAAGTTATTAGTAATTATAACAGGAATTACAGCAGATGGCCTGTAAGGTGCTTGTCCCTGCACACTGTCACCTCTCTGTCTGCTCCCACCGCTTCCCAAAATGCAGGAACTTTGCTTCACTACCAGCCTGTGCATCTACACCAGCCTTCTGATCTTTCTTTATTTAAACTTGGTGCTCTTGTCTTTGAGGGCTTTATTTATATGAGAGGAAAATAACAATAAGCTCAGACATACTATGAATTATTTAGTTGATTAGCTTTTAAATTAGTTGATTAGCTTTTAAGGCCACTGTGAGGTTTTGGTTTCTTTTTTATTTATTTATTTATTTTTTTTTAAAGTTTATCCTTAATCTAATCTAGAAAATTGGCAGAGCAATACTATGCTAAGAACAGGTCAGGATGAGCAGAGAAGGACTAACAGCCATTTCTCATCTTGTTGAGCTACTTAGAAGCACAATGGGCAGGTGAATGCACCAGCAAGAGATGTAATGTACAGTTTGGCTTCCCTGATGTAGGGAAAACGCTCTATTTCAAACTTACACATCACCTAGTGAGTGACATTAAGTCATTCAAAACAGATAAATTCCAGCCCAGACATGAGATGCCACAGAAGTGCGCTTGCTTGGAAGTAGAGAGGAACTTTTGGAAGGACTTTTACACATGCCTTGTCTTGAAGCAATTCCCAGAGCTTTGCTTGACATTAGGAAAACTGGCATTGCCAGGAAGATATTCTAGGAGTGAGGAAAATCGTCTGACTGCAGAAATGCTGCCTTGCTGTTTCACCCAGATTAACTCTTCAGCAAAAAGTGATGGAGGAGAAGGTGCCCGCAGGATCCTGGGACTCTGGCACATTGCAGGAGGCAGCAGAAACGCTCCTCAAAGGCACCAAAGCTCCTGTGTCCCCTCTGAGGCCGAGACTCTGACCCACTGATTTTACCCATGTCACATCAACTTGGAGTAATTAAATTGACTTCAGTGAAATTCCAGCTGCATTTAACAGCGCAGCCAAAAGCAGGCTCTGGATTATGCCTGTCTCACTTCAGAGCTTATGAGAAGAGAGAAAATACACAAACTTCTTTCCTCACACTGGTGGAAGCAAGTAGAAATGGTTCTTACTTGCAAAGAGGAAAGCAAAATCTGCCCCGCCAAAGCACGTGCTGCATTTCTGTGTGTTTGCATAACTGTATTATTCCCCTGTAGGTGACCTTTGGCAGCTGGGACCCTTTTGAGTTATAATAGGAAAATGAAAATGAAGGTAAAAAACAAGAGAGACGGAGCAATAGCATTGCAACGATCTGCTTGGTTATAGTGGTACACCCCTCGGTGGAGGCTCTTGTTTTGCTTCAGTTTAAACATGTGCCTATATGATTTATCTAAAATGAAACAGGCTTGGTTTAAATCCAAATAAGGGTGTGTTTACCTCATCAAAAGAGAGTAAGTAATGGCAGCCTATTTACTCCTTGTCAATCAGATTTGCAAAGATGGTTTAAAAGGGAGCATTTTCAGCAGCGTGAAGCATAAACTTTACTGCAGTTCAGTTGACGAGAGGTCGACCGCTTGGGATGACCTGGCCCTTTCTGCAGACCTACAGCAGAGGCTTCCTTAGGTGAATGAGACCTACGAACAAAGATGCTGGAAAGCAAGAGGGCACAGCATGGTCTGGAGAAGCTGCAGGTGGCTCTGAGAGAGGTGCCAGACTGGCAGTGTGAGGGGGAAGAGGAGAAAACAGGGAGATGTTTGAGGGGGGGAAAATCCTCCCTTCCTCTCTGGCAGAGTATGGACGTATCCTGAGCATCTGCTCCCTGCTGCACCTGGCAGATGTCTGCCAGATGTGCCGTTATTTGGACCCTCCAGCCATTCCTCCTTCACAGCTCCTGGCAGTGGGCCCTGCGTTCACCAGGCTGGATATCCAACCGCTCGGGTCACGGAGCAATCCCCACTGTTGCTGTATGCTCCCAAAGGCAGCCCAGGTGTTCCATCAAATGTCCAAATTTAAGTTGCCTCTTTCTCCTGATGCTTAGACATCTTAAGAATTTGCTTTTGTGACAAACATATCTTAATTCCTCTGCTCATTTCTTGCATGCAGGTGCTATCACTAGCAGCTTTCTGCCAGAACCCACCACACTCTCGAACATAAATATTTTCAAGCCACCTGAGCCTCTCAGTTTCTTATTTTGGAGGATCTTTTTTTTAAGAACAGTCATTGCCATACCTTACACAAAGATCTACCCAGTCCCGAAGTGTTCCTACCCATAAAGTGTTTGGTTTTGTTGTTGTTTTGTTTTGTTTTGTTTTCCTTAAATAGAAAACAAGAGAAGGAATTGGGCACTGCTCACCAGGGCTAACTCCCACAATAAGAAAAACTACCCAATTTTATTTTAGCATTCAAGATGGTTCCTGTGTGTGTCTACCACCTTGTGCTCAATGGTTAACTTTAAAATCTCAGCAGGAAAAAAAGCTGGCCTTCTTCACCTATTGCATAAGGCTTATAGCGCCGTAAACACACTTGGCCGTGATACCTTGAGTCAGTGGGGTAACAGCTAAGCCTTTGGAGTTTGGAAACAGTGAACGGTGCCCAAAATGGGCAGTGACCCCGGCTGTGCCCAGGAGGAGGTGATGGGCACAGGCCAGGCTGCGCTTCCACACTCATTCCAAGCTTTTATTATGCTATAACATTACCTAAAGGAGGGTGAAGCGGCGGGGAAGCCAGACGAGCTCCCCTGCTGATGGGGGGAAGCCTCCTCGGTGCAAAGCAGGGGCACATTCACAGCGTCTTTGTGGAGCTGCTTAGGAATTACAGTGGTCCAAATAAGAGAGGCATTGGGTCCTGTTCAGCCTTTGATGTGTTTTAGAAATTAATTCTACCCATGGTGGAGAAACGAGCATCGCAGTTTCTGTGCCTTTGACTCCATACTTGCCCAATGATGTAACCTATGGCAACAGCTGATCACATTTTTCTACCAGATTGGCAACTTCTTTTTCAAGCAGCGTGGCAAAGTTGCCCAAGTATTATTGTCTCACAACTGCTTATGTCAGTTGAACTTGCTGCGACATCTTCCTCCTTCCACCATGCAGTCCGTTGGTATGTGAGCAGCTTGTCCCATGGATGTGCTTGTCCTCTGGATGATGCCAGGGAACATGGGCTTTGTTCCCTGTCAGCGAATGGAGAACTACTTAAAGCAGGAACTGCAATGGGAAAAAGGCACTGGCGGCTCTTGACTGCGGACTTGGGGGCCGATGACAACACTTCTCACGTCAACCTTCTGGTTTTTCTGTACTGGCGTGGCCTACAATACCCTCCATTCTGGCAAGTGGGAACCACCACACCGCATCTGTGATTTTGTCCCCATGCGTGGCTTATGTTATGTGTCCTTTGCATGGCACCCACTGTGTTAACGACGTCCGACACCTCCTGACTTCCAGCAGTCCTGAGACAGGGAGCCAGCTGCCAGGGACGTGTGTGCAGTGGTGCATTTTCTGCTGCGCCCTCACTTGGGCTGCATGAGGGTTCGTTTGTTGGTTTGCTAATATTGTGTCCAGTTGTGGCCCCTCAGTTCCAGCAGGACAGGGAACTGCTGGAGAGAGTCCAGCGCAGCCACCAAGATGCTGGAGGGAGTGGAGCATCTCCCGTGTGAGGAAAGGCTGAGGGAGCTGGGGCTCTGGAGCTGGACAAGAGGAGACTGAGGGGGGACTCATTCCTGGGGATCAATATGGAAAGGGGGAGTGTCAGGAGGATGGAGCCAGGCTCTTCTGGGTGACAACCAGTGACAGGACAAGGGGCAATGGGTGCAAACTGGGACACAGGAGGTTCCACTTAAATGTGAGAAGAAACTTGTTCCCTGTGAGGGTGGCAGAGCCTGGCCCAGGCTGCCCAGGGGGTTGTGGAGTCTCCTTCTGTGCAGACATTCCAACCCGCCTGGACACCTTCCTGTGTAACCTCATCTGGGTGTTCCTGCTCCATGGGGGGATTGCACTGGATGAGCTTTCCAGGGCCCTTCCAACCCCTGGCATTCTGTGAGTCCATGAATTTCCGGCGCCGCGGCTGACAGACGCGGCCGTGACAGACGACGCCGTTATAGTCCTTGTTCGGCCCCGCCCAGCGGACGCGTTCCCGCGGGCGCGGCCGCCGCCGCCCGGCAGGGGCCGCTCTCCTCCCTCGCCCCCGCCCCCGCCCGTCGCGGTGCATGCTGGGAGTTGTGGTCCGGCGGGCGGCGCGCCCCGCGGGGCGGCGGCGGGGCCGAACTACCGGCTCCAGCGTGCCGCGGGGCGCCGGGCCGGCCGTGCTTTTTGAATGATTTCACTGCGGTCGGCGCTCGGGCTGAGTTCCGCAGCGGCGGTGGCGCGGCGTGAGGGGCTCTGCGGCGCAGCGCAGCGGGCGCCTCGCCCGTGGATGGCAGCCCGAGCGGGCTCTGCCATGGCCGCCCGCGGGCCGCGCCGCTGCTAGGAGCGGCACACGGGCTGCGCGTTCGCCTGTTCGCCCGCCCGCCTCGGCCGGGGGCCGTCGACATGTCGCTGGCCATGGAGGAAGAGGAGTACGCCAGGCTGGTGATGGAGTCGGAGCCCGAGTGGCTGCGGAGCGAGATCAAGCGGCTCTTCCAGGAGCTGGGCGAGACCACCCGGGAGAAGATCCAGGCGGCGGAGTACGGGCTGGCCGTGCTGGAGGAGAAGCAGCAGCTGAAGCAGCAGTACGAGGAGCTGGAGCTGGAGTACGAGACCATCCGCGGCGAGATGGAGCAGCTGAAGGAGGTGAGGCGGCGGCAGGTGCCTCCCCGCGGGGCGGCCGGGCCCCCGCGGCGGGCGAGCGGACAAAGCGGCTCGGGAGGGAGCGAGCGGACAGATGGCCGGCTCGGAGCCCGGGGATGGTGGGCTGAGGGTGAGGCCGTCGGAGGGCGAACCTCCCCCCGCCCTCCCGCAGAATTTGGAGGAGAGCGCCCAGGCCTCGCTCTTGCTCCGGACTGCGAGGTTAAACCCACTGGGAAAAGAAAGGGAAAAAAAAAAGAAAAAAAAAAAGGCTTTTGTGCCCCTGACCGCTCTCCTGTGCCAAGGAGACGTGGGGGAGCCCCGCGTCAATGCTCTTCTTTCTCTTCCCGGCCCGTTTCGCCTCGGGCCGCACCGGGAGCGGAGCCGCTCGCCGCCCGGCGGGGAGCGGGGCCCCGGGCGGGGCAGGGCGGGGGAGCGCCGGGGCTTGGGGCTCGGACGCCTCTTTGGCGGCTGTCACATCCCTGCTGTTGTGCGGAGGGAGAAGTCTTGCGTTGGTGTTAATGGCTTCCTTCATGCCGAGCAGCACGACAATAATATAGCGGGCTTTAGTTCACACAGCTTTGGTTTGATGCAGCTCCCTGTTGTTGGATTATTATTATTATTATTATTATTATTATTATTATTATTATATTTCAGATCTAATCTGTACAGGGGACTAAGGTTTGTCGGAAGAAATACTGTTTTCTTAGGTCAACTGTCACATACATCATAGGATAATTTCATTTGGAAAAGACCCTCAGGGTCATTGAGTCCAACCATAACCCAACTCTAGCACTAACCCATGTCCCTAAGACCCTCATCTATGTGCCTTTTAAATGCTTCCAGGGATGGTGACTCCACCACTGCCCTGGGCAGCCTGTTCCAATGCCTGACAACCCTTTCTGGGAAGAATTTTTTCCTAATACCATTCTCATGCAAGATCTTCTCCAGGTCTAGAACACAGGAAAAGTGCTGCCTCAGGAAGAGTCCGTGCATGGAGTGGCACTCCCTTGCCAGAATATGTAGACACATGGCTGGCTTTCCTTATGAGAGCACAGCTCATCCCCTGCCAGTCTGCTGCTTAGCATGTCCCATGGGAACTCGTTTGTCTGCCTGTACCTTTGGTTATTCTGGTGATTGCTTCTGCGCAGGCAAACGCCGTCCTTATTTTCAAGTGATTTAGGCCTTGTCTTGGTTGCAAAAGATTTTATACAGCCTAAGAGGTGAATATATGTGGGTTTATTTGACCGGTGCAAACTGTATCTTATGGGTTTTTGGTTTAAACTCATTCAGTTGGAAATGGATTTCAAGTAAGTCAAAATACCCGGTTTCAAATGGGAAGTAAACAAACTGCTACAAATTCAGCTGAATCTGTCAACGCCCTCACTTCCTGCATCCTGTGTTTCTTTTGGTCTTGTAAATAAAACTTTATTCTGCTTTTATTATGTTAAAGAAGCATAAAGAAAAGAGGTTAATTACTTTGAATTACATGGCTATAAACTTGTTCACTAAATATGCAAGCTGAACTGATGAACTGCTCTAACTAAAGCCACTTGAGACAAAGGTGGTTACAGCAGCATACAGTAGCAAAGATGCTACGTGAGAGTCAAGGGTAGAGTAGCCTTGAAAAGAAGGTGAGCGCAATAGAACTTGTGCTAAAGGGAAAGAGAAGTCAGTAAACCCGTTTGGTAGGTGGGATGGGAAACGTGGCATTGAGAGGTGAAGGGAGTGGCCCAGCATCTTTGAGCAAGCCGGCGCCTGACCCACGGGAGGGAGCCTGGTTGCCTCCGTCACAAGCAGCGCTTTATTCACTGGGCTGTGCTGTGAACACTTGGGCATTACATGCGTTGGCTTTTTGATGGAAAAAGGCTTGAAGACAACTTCTTTTCATTCTTTTAGGCCTGTAGCGCTTCAGAAGCTTGTAAAAGATTTGAAAAAAATTAAAATGGCAGGATCAGCAATGATTCATTCCTTTTTGCTTTTAACTTTCTGAAGGATTTCCTTTGTGTGTGCGTGTCCCGTTGTAATTAAGTTAAAACCTGGGAGGCATACAGTTTTGGGAACAGCTTGAGTACTCTGCTAGTTAACCTACGCAGGGAAAAAGCATTGCTCCTCTAGCTTGCTTGTGATGCTGTGGAGGAATCTGGTCTGCATTATATCTTGTAAACCTCTAGCAAATGCATGAAGCATGCTTCAGAGGAGGAGTTTATCAGCTTTGCTGTTTATGCAACTTGCTTTTCCCAGGCTCGGCTGGAGGAGCCTTGCATGCAAGGCTTGCTACACATCAAGCTCCAACCTACAGGGACTCCACCTTGGGTTACCTGCGGTTGTTCTTGGGAAAGACATGGGGTTGATGGTGGCATGACTGACTAGAACAGGAGCGCTTTCCATCTCTTGCTCCTTAACTGCGACATCTTGCAGCCTTTTAAAATACAGCAATTCTAGTCTCTATAAATAATCTTGTGTTGTTCTGCTCTACTACATCTGGAGACTTCAGTAGCACAAGGCCATGTTATGCTGAGTGCTGTGCAGGCACACGGCCAAGCTTTCTGTCCTGCTGGGCGTTGTAGGTTTGGATATACTTTAATTTGTTTAATGTTATGAGGCATCCCATATCACGGCCCTGTTCATACTGTAGTTAAATGGGCTCTGAGCATGGGAACTTTGTAACATATTTTGTTGAAAGTACAGGCTTCTCTGCTACAGTTGCCAGATCTTCCCTAGGTTTCTGGCCAGGTTCTCCTACCTGACCCCATCCCTGGCTGTGGCAGAATTGCATAGCCTTCACCTCCACAGTTTTATCCCTTTGGTAAACACAGGTGGCATCCTCAGAGCTGTACCCATTTTGTAAAGCTGTCCGTGTGCAGCCAGTATTTGCAGTTCAAGTCCTACTGGTGAAACTGGGCAGCTGTCCTGCCCTTGCACTGAGGCTCCACACCAGGCTGACTTTAGTCAGGGTCCTTGATACATTGTCGAGTCTTCCCTGAGTTTGTCCTTTTACCTGTTTGCATGCTGTTTTGATCTCCTATGTTTTATGGTAATTTGTGCTTCGTTTCTTCTGTCACATTCATTTGAGAGAACTAAATTTAAATACCAACTGTCTCCCAGGTAAACTAATTTGTTATCTTGAGTCCCACCTTTGCTTTTGTAAAAAGGAATTGATTTCAAACTTTTAAACACTGTAGATAAATAAGTTTTCCCTAGTTCAGAGCAATAAGCTACTGGTTTTCTTGTAGTGAAATACTGCATCACATTGTATACATATAAGTTTTATTGGGGTTTTTTTTCCCCTCTAGGAGGTGAAGTAATAAGGATTTGTTTCTGTAGGCTGTGTTCAACTAGTAAGTCACCCTGTGAGCCTTTGTCTGTGATGGTGCTAATTGTAGAAATTACAGGGCTGCCTACCTGCTGGAGCTGGGATTTCTGTAGTTACAGGGAAGATAACGTAGGATCAGCTCTTTGTGTGCTCCAGCTCACAGAAGTGATTGTCTGAGATTCAGTTATTGGCATTCCTGATGATTAGCAGAGGAAAGTGGTGTGGAATATTAGATTGGAAAAGGGGTTATCTGCTTCATTCAGTACTTTCACGCTGCTTTTGAGATGTCAGTTAGATTTATAACTGTTAGCTCGGTTATGAAACCGGCTGCTGTCCAAAGCTCCTTTCTGGTTAGGTGGTTATGTTGTATTGGTGGTGGTCTACTTGCCTTGAAATCCCTTGGAAAGCACAGGCATTATATGATGAATAATTTATTTCTGTAATAATGTAAAAGTATGCAAGTAGATTGCGGCTGTCCTTAAAGTCTAAAAGCATGTGTCAGTACAGCACAATTAATGTGATGTATATGTTGTTTAAGGGAGGTGGGGGAAGCTTACAATGAAGGGTGGCATTGATCTGTACATGCCTCTGCATTTCTCTGTAGGGTGGCAGTGACTCTTGTTTCTGTTTTTTGCCTTTAAGGATCACGTATTGACTTTATGCCATGATGTGAATTCTCTGTAGAGGATTCCCGGGTAGGCTTGGAAACTGTCTTTGAAAGAAAGATTCAAATAGCACCTTGCTGCTTAATTTCCCATTAAGCGAAGGGGCGATGTACTATGCAACTGAGGTGATACATTCCCAGGTGTAATATTTATTCTTCTTAGTGGACTGTACAGTATCTGTGGTCACTAGTGGAAGTTTTGCTTTGCTTAATTTGCTTACATATGTAATGATTAATTGGATATGTGATACTTTATCCAGACTGGTTTAATGCTTTAACTGTGCACCTTCAAAAGTGGAGGAGAAATTGTTCCCTTTCCTGTATACCTTATATAATGCTGCATGCTGCATACCTTATAAACAGACATATAAGCTGGTTACTGAAGTAGCAGTGATTTTCCTCACTGGATGTATCCATTTTCAAAGCCTTTTACCAATTATGCTGTTGTACTGCTATGCTCATTTTGTGTGTTGGAATATAAGGACAAAGAGGGAAGAAATGGCCAGCCTGTAGTCACCTAATAAGTCAGAAGCAGGCTGGGGTTAAATCCTCTGTGCTCATAGTTCAGTGCTGGATTGGCCAGGTCTTTCCATTTAATGGTGGTAAATAATGATGTTCCGTAGTAATACCTCTAAGGCCTCAGATACACCTCTGCAGTCTCCTACCAGATATTCAGGTGTCACATTGATTCCTGCTGAAAGGGAAGGACTGTAATGACACTTGAGATTACCTCTACCCTTCCAGTGCTGTTAAAACCAAAGGTTTAGCACGTGAAGTAAAGGGATTATTTTGTGTTGGGTTATTTTGTTTGGTTTGTTTTGATTTCTTTTTGTTTCTAGACAAAACTCAATTCTGGTTATATGAATGTAAATCCGGAATAAGAAAAGTACAATTACAAATTGATGTTGGGGAACTGATAACAGTTTTGCACATACTAATGGAAAATAGTTATACTGCTGTGAACCTGCCTTGTGGATTTAATAGTGATTGTTACTTGGACTCCAACACCTGCCACACTTGGAATGTAAGAAGAGAACAGAATTGCTGTCTCTAGTGTAAAATCAGACTGAAAACTGCAGTTGGGGTAAGCAAAATATTCCCATGTAAACTAAGCTTCTTATATTTTGATAAATTATAGTTGGTTTACATTAAGAATAGAGCCACCTGTAATTTAATCTGTTCTCTACAGTGGTATATAGACACTTAATACAGGGTTTTGGAAAAGCTACTTTTCTTACATATCCTTATTCTGGAAAAAACAAAGCCTGAAGAGCTGAACATTCCAGTTTTTCCTGCTGTACTAGAAATAGTAACCTGTAAGGCTTCGTGTTACTAACTTCATTTTCTTTGCCACTATTGCTTGAACTGCCTTTCTTAAAAATCAGAAATAATAACATTCTCAAAGTGATGATTTCATATTGTTTTACTGTAAAATTGCCAAGTTTTCTTCTTGGGCTTTTCTGATAAAGTTCACTATACCTTGTGTAATAGAACATCTATAAATATTTGGGTCAACAGTAAGGACCTTTAGGTGGAATTATTAAAAAACCTCTATGTTTCCGGACTAGTGGTTTTCCCTAAGGTGCTGTGGTCTGAGCTGAGAGCTGGGTCTTGGTGAAATGGGGTGTTTCATTTTTGTTTTGTGATGCTTGTTTTTGCCTTGGCCCAGAATGAGGCCTGTCCCTGACCTTCCAGCAAACATTACATGATTTGTTTCTAATTTTCTACATTAGATTAAACCCAAGGTTTCATGAAAGAAAAGTTTGGCAGCAGTAGTTCCATTTGCTACGTATTTTTCCTCTGGAAGTGTGGCAGCACTGAGTGTTTGCTGTCCTGGTGGAGGGGATACAGGCAACTGCACTATGGAACAGAGCCAGATTTTCCTCTTTATTCTTTTACTTTGTTGTTGTTTTTGGTTTTTTAGTTGTTGTTTTTTTGTTAACAGATCCTTTTTGGTTTTGAATTAGGTCTGTTCCCCAATTTGGTTCACAGACATGCTGTATGTGGTTGTGCAGGTACCACCTTACCAGTAGCATGGTACAGCAACAGCAAACAGGCGACGAGAAGAGCATCTTAAGCAAGTTTTGCTGCTCAGTTCGATGGTGGCAACAGCATCACCGTCAGGCTGGAGGGTATGGTGAGGGTCTGTACTGGGATGTAGTCTCTCTTGCAGCGCTTTTTGTCTTTACCCAGATAAGCTGTTCATATTAGAGACTTACATTGGGCATCCTTCAGTGCTCAGTCCGGGCTGAGGGCACTGCAGAGCTGAGGCTCCGCGGGTGGGATGGAGGGGCTGCCGGGGCATTCGGAAAACATGGTGAAGGGCTCAGCAGCTGGGGCAGGAACCCACAGAACCCCAGAATGTCAGGAATCGGAAGGGACCTTGAAAGCTCATCCAGTGCAATCCCCCCATGGAGCAGGAACACCCAGATGAGGTTACACAGGAAGGTGTCCAGGCGGGTTGGAATGTCTGCACAGAAGGAGACTCCACAACCTCCCTGGGCAGCCTGGGCCAGGCTCTGCCACCCTCACCAGGAACAACTTTCTTCTCATCTTTCAGTGGAACCTCCTGTGTTCCAGTTTGCATCCATTGTCCCTTGTCCTGTCACTGGTTGTCACCAGAAGAGCCTGGCTCCATCCTCCTGACACTCCCCCTTTCCATATTGATCCCCAGGAATGAGTCCCCCCTCAGTCTCCTCTTGTCCAGCTCCAGAGCCCCAGCTCCCTCAGCCTTTCCTCACACGGGAGATGCTCCACTCCCTTCAGCATCTTGGTGGCTCAAGCCACAAAGCGGCACAAGAAACACCAGTTCAAGTACCGCATGCTGCAGCCTCTCTCTGCAGATGCTGCAGGGCAGCCTTCTTCAAAGCGGTATTGCTGGGGGTTTCTAGTGGGCACCGCTGCGTGGGTGACGGCTGCGTGTTCCCACGGCCCTGAAGCAGAAGCTTGTGCAGCCCCTGGTGTGGCAGAGGTCCCGCCTGGAAACTGAAGGTCTCAAACCTACAGTCGTTGGTGTTTTGTCACATGGGAGTTTTCATGCAGCTCTGCTAGGGTGATAGCTGCAATTTACTCATTTCAAATCACAATTCTCGCTTGCCATTTCAGCATCTGCTGGAACAAACTCAGTAGTTTCAGGGATGTTAATACTTCATTTATCTCTTTGAATTTAGGACCATTTTTCTTCTAATGTGAAAGAAAATTATAATGACTTGGAAAATTGCCTGGTTTCCCTAAAAAGGGGTGAGTGGGTGGGAATAGCAGTTCCTGGGTCTGCGTGCTGCCCCGCAGTTAATGGATTCACCATTTCCTCTTTCACTCTACTGTATGTGAAGTTGTGACTAATCTGTAGCAGCGTGGGGCCACAAGATGACTTCCAGAGTGTGATGCATCCTCCAGGCATTCATTCGCTTGCTTTCTCTGCTTTTGGCAGACTGCGGAGAATTGTTTGTTCAGATCTGGTAACCCAGCAACAGAGGAATATAATGTGGGTTTGAAATATGATCCACAAAACCTTAGCAGAGGGAAGTGACATAAATAAACTTTGCCATCCAAATGAATGCAGGAGCATCAATTTCAGAGAATAGCTGAAGTTTTGAGTGTAATCGCTGCAGAGCTGCTCCTTTTTTCTCATTTTCCCCTTCCTCTAGCTCTTGTCTGTCTTCTTTCCGCCTCCTGCTTTCCTTCCCCTCCTCTCTTGCCATCTGTTTTCCCTACTCTGACTGAAATACAGGCCAGGCAGGGGAGTCTGACTCCACACCCCCTGTGTGCCAGGCTCGCCCCCCACACAGGCATCGCTTTGGAGGGGGCAAATGGCACCTGAAGGTTGCAGACTACCTGAAGAATCTGCTAAAGGCTGTGGTCTGCCTTGCCCATGAACCAGCGGGATTTGGCACTGTGACTCTGGGGAAGCAGGGACCCATGTCACATGTAGAGGGTCCTTTACACAGAAAAACGTTTGGCTCTGGGGTCTGTGTGTCTGCTCATGGGCCTCAGTGGGAATCTTTGGCCCAGAGATAGTTGGAGCAACCTGGGGGTCCTGGGGACAGCAGGATGACCATGAGCCAGCACTGGGCCCTTGTGGCCAGGAAGCCAATGGTACCTGGGGTGGGTTAGAAGGGGGTGGTCAGTAGGTCAGAGAGGTTCTCCTGCCCCTCTGCTCTGCCCTGGGGAGACCACACCTGGAATCTTGTGTCCAGTTGTGGCCCCTCAGTTCCAGCAGGACAGGGAACTGCTGCAGAGAGTCCAGCGCAGCCACCAAGATGCTGAAGGGAGTGGAGCATCTCCCGTGTGAGGAAAGGCTGAGGGAGCTGGGGCTCTGGAGCTGGACAAGAGGAGACTGAGGGGGGACTCATTCATGGGGATCGATATGGAAAGGGGGAGTGTCAGGAGGATGGAGCCAGGCTCTTCTGGGTGACAACCAGTGACAGGACAAGGGGCAATGGGTTCAAACTGGAACACAGGAGGTTCCACTTAAAGATGAGAAGAAACTTGTTCCTGGTGAGGGTGGCAGAGCCTGGCCCAGGCTGCCCAGGGGGGTTGTGGAGTCTCCTTCTGTGCAGACATTCCAACCCGCCTGGACACCTTCCTGTGTAACCTCAGCTGGGTGTTCCTGCTCCATGGGGGGATTGCACTGGATGAGCTTTCCAGGTCCCTTCCAACCCCTGACATTCTGTGGTTCTGTTTGCTGTGGGAATGGACATGGTTTCTCTGCAGTCCTCATGGCTGTATTTCACACTTGGGTCAGGGAGGACTGCACTGTTTTGGGACTGATAAAGCTCTCGCTGAAGCAAATGGCATGTCTGGTGGTGTGCTGCACTTGTGGTGTATGTCCCAGCCCCTGCAATATGCCACAGTCCTCTGTCTCCTTCAGTCTTTTGGTTTTACCCCTTAATTGCTGCCAGCGTGCTGCCTGGATCTTGGCAAGCCTATGGAGTGGTGCTGGGTGCTCTGCTGTAGGCAACAGGGCAGTATTACAGTCAATTCATTGGGAACTATCTCTGCGTGTCCTGTCTGTCAGTGACCGATCCTGGAGTTCAGCTCTGGCCCCGAGGCATAGAAGTGCATTGACCTAATGAACGAATAAGCTTATTTCTTCACTATTGCTACAAATAAAACAACTGCCATCTATCCTGCCAAAACCAAAGAAGTTTCTTTGTTTCCTGTGCACAGAGAGTTTGTTACATCTGATTTTACTCTCTTTTCAAGGTCAGAATCCTTTTTGTTGTCAAATGATCAATGGATTCTGTTTGTTTGGAGCTTGTTCTGTTGATGTCTTGCACTCCCCCCCCACAAGGCTGTGTGTGTTTTGAAGGAGGGATTTGGTTGTGATGCCCAGTGAGGTGTGTGCAGCACAACCCAGCTCTTGCCAGTAGCTGTGAGAGAAGCTTTATGGCACTGTGATGCTGGGAAGGAAACACGGGGAATGCATTTTCAAGCAGTCGGCATGTAATTATTTTGTGGTTTGCTCTGATGCCATTTGGAGGGGTATTCTGGCCTTTGAAATGGGACTCAGCTATTGTAGGATGAGCGCAACTGTCCCCGAGGGGCAGTGAGCGGAAAAAAGCAGCGTCGTATAGCATGTGCCCTCAGCTTTGGTACATACTATCAAAAGAAGAAAGATGATTTTGCCAAAACATACCTCTCTAAATAAATTTTGGTCTCTGATTTAGCTGAAATAATTCAGCAGTGATCCCGATTTAAACTTTTCTCTGGCACGGTTTAATCCAGTAGCTTTCTGAGACACATAGCTATGTGAATAAAGGCTCCAGTCTGACTCACGTCTTAGTTCACTGTGTTTCAGCAGCTGTGCAAGCAATTCTGCTTGCCTGCCTTTTGGTGATGCTTTCATAAAGTGTTGCTTTTTAACCAAGAAGTAGTTAAAATTAAATATTCTTGGCTGTTAATATCAGGCAATAATTTTTCACATAAATAATATTATCTTGAAGTGAGGAACAAAGATGGATCGATTCATTCCCAGCTGTAACATCAATAACAGTGAGGCTTGACCTATAACAAGAGGTGTCATTTTTCCCTTCATCAAACACCTATTTTTCCATGTGTGTTGTTTTCTCCTCAAACCTTTGAGGCTTCAGTCTCTGACATCTCTCATTGCACAAGTCCATTTTACACATTTGGTGATGGTTTTCATTCTGTCAGCCAGCGGTACTGGAAGATTTTCCCACATCTTACAGCTGCAGAGGGTTTTAAAGAAGAATTTGCATTTTGAATGCAGCAACATATTTAGTGTGACGAAACACATAAGAAAACGCGAACCTTTGTGCACCCTCTGAAGCGTTAGTACCCTTAAGAAGGCTTTGTCCTGGCCTTGTCCTCTAGAAAAATACGGCGATTTTCTTTTCTCCCAATTATAATGGAATGATAAGCTTTGTGATCTTAAATAAATCCGCCTGCTCTAGCTTTTGTCAGCCGGCTTTCTGGTCTTTCATAACAATATGGATGGTTGTTCTGAAATTTGAATGGCTGGTTGGTTTTCGAGATGAATGAGATCCTGTCATGTAAAAATCTGTTCTATGGTGTATATAACAAGTACACCTAATGTGAAAGTGGGATCTTTAGCATAACTGTATAGCTACACAAAATCTGCATTTAAATAGTGTCAACGAGTTAACTTCAAGTGCATGAAAACCAGAACGTTTTGTTAAGTCGGAAAATCCCCTTGCTGTGTCAGGTTTATTTGGCATTGCTTCTGTGTTTATGTGTAGGCCTCGCTTTCCTCATGGGAAAGAAAAGATAAGTACAGTAGATTGCAGTTTCAAGTATTACCCTGGGCTTATTGGTTTGATTCACAATTTCTTGTGTATCTTTAATAAGACTTTAAATCCAAACTTGCCTGATTTTTGTGTCATTGTTTTGGCAAACATCTCTGAGTTTTTCAGGCTTCTTGTGTTAGGATATAATGGTCTTTTCCTCCTGGCATTTTTGTAATGAAAACCATTTCAGGTGGGCAGGAAAGCACTTATCTAATGCCTCATGTCAACTGTAAAGGTTACACAGAGCCAATGAAAGCAGAATTGTAATTTACTTTTCCTAATTAGTGAAATTGCTCTAGCATCTGCTTATTCAGTTGTGACAAGATCACCTGGGACTTCAGTGGGAGCAGAGGCCAGTCCAATATGACTGTTTCATAGGTGAGTTAAGAAAAAAGAACTGGAGTCAGGAGGGCTTAATAAAACATTAAGACCCCTTTTCTGCCGTGTGCTGGGCTCGCGTGGGATGTGCTGATCTCTGTGCCCACACTTGTGCAGCAAACCCATTCCTGGCAGACAAACATGAAAGCACTGCCCGTCTAGCCTCAAATACAGTTTCTCATAGCCAAAATCTTGGCTTTGCGCACTGCAGTGTTGCCAGTCTTCAATGCCAAGATATCAAGAATTGTGCCTTTAAAAGAAACAAAAACCCTCACACCTAAAGCTTTTTGAAGTGAAGAGAGTGGAAGGAGGAATTGAGAATTAGGTTGACTTATTTCTTTTGTGCACCCGCAGAGGCTGTGATAGAAAGTACCTGAAGTGCCCCTGCATTTTGCCCTTCTCTCCTGAAAAGGATGAATTACATGACTCCGGTAGTGGAGTTTTAAATGCAAAATAATTTGAGACTTCTGATAGTCATGAGACAGTTTTGTATATGGATGTCTGAAGTATTAACTGAGCATCTAACCTTGTACAGACGTTTATACTTTTAAGCTCCTTATATAAACAAATGCATGCACAAAATCATACCCTTAACTCTGTAGCTGCTTTGAGTTTAATGAGAGTTAAAACTTGCTCTTTCAAAGACCCTTTGTTGCAATGTTTCTAAAACCAGCAGAAAAGCCTAGTCTGTGTTTTGCTCTAATTACATACAAACCGGGAGATCTAATGGGAATGCAGGCAGACCCTGAAACCTAATGACCAGGACTGCAACGACCTTTCTTCTCCAATGACAGGAAAGTGCTATATTAGCATTTCCTTGGAGCTGTGTCTCGGTGTTTGGTGGGCACATGGAAGTTCAGGGAGACACCCCTGTGAACACTTGGATTTTGTTCTGCAGTTGCAGTACCAGATTTGTGTCTTGTTTTTCCTCCCTCCTTTATTTTAAATGGGTTGGGAATGTTTTATGGGCAGGAAATGGGAATGGCTGTGTTGTGAGCACAGCTGTTTTCAATAAACCAGTGGAAGTGTGTTGAATTCTCTCCGTTTGGAAACAAGAAAAAACCTCATGGAATTGGAATCCCTCCTTTGCTTTTTGAAACAGCAAACTTAGTCTTTAAACTGTCCTCTTGCATCCTTAGTTTACAGATTTCCCTCATTAAATTTGTGAGAAGGTAAATTGAAGGAAAGGGATTTGAGACTTTGTTTTCCTACTACTGGAGTTTAATCTTAAATCCATTCCTTCTTTAATTCTGTTTAAGGTTAGAATTTCTAATTCTTGTTACCTTTGAGAAAGGAAATAACATCCTGAAATTCCCAAATTTTGTTTTCAGGTAAAACCTAATGTACTTAAGCAATTCTTGATAAAACTCCTAAATACAGTCCGTGTAATTAGCGCTTTCTCTCGCATTTGCACTACAGTACAGGCAATTAAATACTGAATGGAAGGACTTGGCTAATTTAACATGACCTTGGTGAACTGCATTGAGAAATCTCTTTGAAGGCATCAATCCAAATTGTAAACACAGATATCCCCATGACACACAACTAACAGATTTCTGTATTACGTTGGAAGTTAATAAGGCATAGATGTGTGGTGAATATCTTGCAAGAGGAGGCAGCTGCTTGTATTTTTGCTCCTTTCTGTGTGTACATTTGCATGTCTGAGAAATTGTAGCATTAGGAGAAGACTGAAAAAGCTCAAGCGTTTATTACCTTAAATCTGCTGCTCTTAAGAATGATTTTTGAAAGATGTTTATGATCATCGAGTTTTTAATATATAATGAAAGGATGTGTAAATCAATCTCTTAGGTAGATCTTGGTAGCTGCCAGTTGAGTGGGAGGAAAGGGTAGGGAGAGCAAAAATGAGAATAGGAGCTAGTGACTGAAATGGTAATGTTAAATCTTTCTTAAATCTTTGTTTATAATCTTTGTTTATTTTGTATTATCAAAACATTCCCTCTGAGTACCCAAGCACTGTGTTCAATAGGAACGTCCTTCCTGGAGCTGTGGGGCTGGAGGATGTCGCTTCTTGTTCCGTTACTCTTCCCTTTCTCTCTTTTCCCACCCCCCCCCCCCACCGTACTCTTTTAAAATTTTGGAAAGGGTGTTGTTTCTACTTTCCAAATAAACTTTGCTGGAGAGTTTCATTGGATCTGTGAAAAGATTTTTGGAGGTATCTTTCCCAAAAGTGAGCTGGGTAGTTGTAGAGCTGCCTCTCTCGTTTTCTGGCTCCTGGTCATTCCATGCTTTCCATTGCGTGAAGGTTTGGCCCTTTTGTTCAGATCCCTTCTTATTACAGTTGCTGAATTCAATCTCCTCATTAATACGCGTCCTTTTGGTAGTTCAGTTTGGTCTCAGAATTTCTTTGTGTTTGGAAGATAAAAGGGAATACATGGAAAAAAACAACAACAACAACAAACCTTTTGGGTGATCTTTCTGGTTGTTTGTGATGGGGTTTTGTTACGTGATTTTTTTGTTTTCCCCTCAAAGGATGCTGTTTCTCTCGCCCTCCTGCCTGTCCCTGTATGTATTGAGTGCTCAAGAGCCACAGTCTTCATGGTCTTGGAGGGGAATCTCTGGGGCTGGGGGTCACCTGGGGTGGGTCTGTGGGTCTGTCCGAGCTGCCCACAGAACCAGGAGATGCTGCGGTTGGGATTTGACAGTCACCAGCCAACTCCCGCCTTCCTCTGTAAAACCCACAGGGCTTTGATTTGGTTTCGTTCCTGTTGCCGATTGTGAAATCGCTGTGGTTGGAGTGCAGAGTACGTAACCTTTATGAAGTCTCTCCTTCTTTCATGAAGGGTTTTTACTGAAAGACTTCAAAATTGAAGGCTTAGAGTAAAATAAAGAAAATATTAGGGAGGTTTATTCGAAATTTAACATGATTCATCTGTAACAAGCTTGTCATGTTTTTCTTAAAATGTTAGCAATTACCTGTTGCTTTCAGTTGTGCATGTATGCCATGTTTTGTGTTGCACAGGTTTATTTATATAATAAACACTACGTGGTAATTTCTCTGTTCACTATGTTAACATTATAGCAATGCCAGGTGTAAAAGTATATGCACAACTGGCTTAAAAATAAAATGATAAGCCTTGGCCAAGGCTACTTTATCTAAAGCATAGTTAGCAGGAAGGAATGTTGTTCTGCCCCAGGATAAGCAACATGCAGCCAGCAGAGCTGTCTCGCTCCCCTGGGACTGCCTGTAAATACCAGCAGACTTCAACGAGAAGTTTATCTTTGCAAGAGAGCTGAGTTTGTCAGAGGGGGAGAGCTGATGGTGATCTTGCAGCAGATTTTAACGTTAATAGCTTGGTGCTTGTGTGTCGTGTCTTGGCCAAGCGGCGGTTTCTCTGGGGCGAGGGTGAGCGGCGGCAGAGAGGGGGTGTTCTGCTGGGAAGCTGCCGCACAACAGCGTGCAGCGGAGCTACGAGCTGCCAGGAGAGGCTGTGCTTTCTGCCCGACAACAAGTGAGGTTCACCTTGCCACGCTTCCGGGCTGGGATGGATGGAAAGGGCCCAGGACACGCTGGTGAGCAGGAACGCAGTGGCTCCACTGACTCTTCTGGCTCTCTGGTGCGGTTTGAGGGCTTGCTACATCTTCTGGTTCCCACCTGCAGCTTTGACACTGGCTTCATTACAGACACATTTGACTCAGACTCAATAGGCAAAATATAAGGCAGCTATTTTTAATAGGCTGCACTTATTCAAACAAAAAAAAAAGTACTGATTACCACTAGAAGAAGAAGCCTATGTTCTCTACTGTTAGTCCAATTTAGGAAGCTATTTAAAAGTGAGCTGAAGCAAAAATATCCAAACTAATCCCTGGGAAATGAGACTGCTTGCACTTAACTGGCTAAATTGGAGCAGTGTTTGGGGAATAGGGGTGTTTTAAAACATTTCTCCCCTCCCCCACTGGTTACAATGAAGTCTTGTTCAGTAATCACAGAAATATTTTCAGAGCACATTTGAGTCACTTGGAACAAATCCAGCTGTGGAGTTGTTTAGCTCCAGCCTCTAATGTATTTGTGTTGCTGCAGAACAGTCTGTAAAAACTAGATTGGACCATAGCATATACATAAGTAACCGCAAGCACAATGTGCCATGTTTAACTTACTTTCTCATTTTTTTCTATTATTTGCCCACAGATTATGGAGCCTCCATCTTTGGAGGCATTCAAAACCCAACTGGGCAATGTCCTGCGCAACCTGCTGTAGGTGGCCCTGCTTTAAGACTATATGGTCTCTAAAGGTCCCTTCCAGCCTCAACTATTCTACAATTCTATTTTCCTGCTGCTTTGATATATTTTTATTGTATTATTTTTACATGCTGTGCTTTCTAATATGCCCCATAGTCTGGGACACAGTTCTCAAGTTTGAACTCATTTTATGATTCCCCTCCCTCCAGCTATTTTTAGGCAGTGAATAGTTGCTGACAGATTGAGTAGCTGAATCAAGATTTTAGCAAGTGGAGCATGTGAGATATGTTAGGTGTTTGACTGGATTTTGGGAGGGCTGAAGGAATGCTGACTGCTGTGACACTTGCAGTATTGCCTCTTCAGAAAGGAATGCAGAGATGGGTTGTCTTCCGTCAGCGTCTGGCCTTTCACAGGCTTGATAGTTTCATTCCTGCATTTAGGTTTTTGCAGTGATCCTACTAATCACTCTCATGTTCAGGAGTTTTTAAGCCCTGCTCCCACCCTGCATGCATTCTGCATCATTGCGCAAGACTCCCTGTCTGGTTTTAGCAAAGCACTTCACATCCAAGGTAGCCACTTCCACAGGGTAATTCAGCCTACAAAATCCAGTTACGTTTTGGCCATTACATGAAAGCCAACAAAAGTAACTCAACTGTTTCAATACCTAGCTGATCATAATTTTTTCCAGTGTGTTTTGTGAATGAGAAGGCAGGAAAGAAAAATGTGGGAGCGAGCTGAAAACAATAATACTTTTGTATATTCGTATTATTTATGGGATGGGAGGGAAGCATGTCCAGTTTTTCTTTCTCTCCTCCTCCCTTGATGTTTGCTGTGAGTGGAGTTGAAACTCAGATGTTCTTTTAACACCTGTTTTGTTTAGAGAATTCCTGCAACGGAACTCGACCAAACACAGGGCTCAGTACTGGGGTCAGTTCTGTTTAATCTCTTTATCAAGGGTCTGGATGAGAGGATCGAGTGCACCCTTGGTAAGTTTGGAGATGACACAAAGTTGGGTGGCAGTGTTGATGTGCTGGAGGGTGGGAAGGTCATACAGAGAGTTCTGGACCAGCTGGATCGATGGGCTGAGGCCAATTGTCTGAGGGTCAACAAGGGCATTTGGGTCACAACAACCCCATGAACACTCCAGGGTGGAGAAGAGCGGCTGGAAAGTGCCTGGTAAAAAAGGACGTGGGGGTGTTGGTGCCAGCAGCTGAACATGAGCCAGTGTGTGCCCAGGTGGCCAAGAGGCCACCAGCATCCTGGCTGGTACCAGCACTGGTGTGGCCAGCAGGCCCAGGGCAGTGACCGTCCCTGTGCTGGGACCTGGGGAGGCCAAACCACAAATCCTGGGGGCAGTTTTGGGCCCCTCACACCAAGAAAGGCCTTGGGGTGCTGGAGCGAGTTGAGAGAAGGGAACGGAGCTGGTGAGGGGCTGGAGCACAAGAGTGATGGGAGCGGCTGAGGGACCTGGGGGGTTCAGCTGGAGAACAGGAGCTGAGGGGAGACCTTCTGATCTCTGAACTGCCTGAAAGGAGCTTGGAGCCAGGGGGGCCAGGCTCTGCTCCCCAGGAACAAGCGCCAGGAGCAGAGGAAACGGCCTCAAGTTGCGCCAGGGGAGGTTGAGGTTGGATGTGGGGAACAATTTCTTCCCCAAAGGGCTGTGGGGCATTAGAACAGGCTGCCCAGGGCAGTGCTGGAGTCACCAGCCCTGGAGGGGTTGGACAGACACATATATGAAGGTCTTAGGGACATGGTTTAATGGCAGTGTTAGGTTAATGGTTGGACTCAATCTTGAAGGCTCTCTTCCAACCAAAATGATTCTGTATTCTGCTCTCTGTCCTTGGCAACTCCTATTTAACTCCTAGAATGGTGTGCATGAGTTGTGGGTCACCTTTAACATCTGTGGGGTTTTGGCATGGTAAAAACCCTGTATTCCGGGATTAATTTTGACTGAGGTGAGCTGTGGTTGAATAGACTGTCCTGTCCTTCTGGGTCCCCAGTGGAGGTGAGTACAGTGGTGAATTGGAGGGAGACTTGCACCTAGCTTTGTCCATAGGCAGTAGAATCAGGCTTGAAGTATGGATTTTAGCTTGTATGAAGTGTGGATTTTTAGCTTCCTTTCTGAATTTTGGGAGGTTTTTAGGAAGATGAGAGACTGTCTGAGTGCTGAGGTGTAGGCTTTGTCTCAGGGCTGCTGGGACAGTGGACTTGAACATTGGGCTGGCCTGGAAGTTTGGAGGAAAGCTTTCCCATTGAAATGCTCTGTGTTTCAGTCTCCCATGGATACGTGCCAGGGTAGAGAGAACGCAGCTTTCCCGGCTGTTTCATTTTTGAGATGCCCCTCACTCAAGGACTTAATAATAAATCTGCTCAATTTTATTATTATCTTTGTGGGGGGAGTCAAGGAAGAGAAATGTTTCTAAAGATTCCTTTTTTCTTACTCTTTTGACTTGGGAAACAAGTAGAAACCGAACAATAGTACAGTAAGAAATGTTGTGGTGACAGCTGCTAATATCTGCAGGTACATCTGCATAGAATGAAATTGTGTGGATTTACATTGGCTACTATACTGGTTGGTAGCTGGTTGTTCTGACCTAGCCTGTGTGGCCAAGCACACTGAAATATAAATGAGTTATTTGGACTGAAGCAAATAGACCTTTTGAACGTGACACAAAGCCTGTTAACATCAAAATTGGTCTGATGTTCCCTCTGACCTCCCCATTGTCGGGGTTTGCGAGGAGCATGGTAAGGCATTCATTCCTTTCATGCTCCTCAGCGTGTAGGGCTGCAGCTGCGGAATGTCTCTTGGAATTTGGCTCATCCAGGGAGGCTTTTGGGGCTGGCGAAGCCCCTGCAAGGCGTCTGCTCGCTTTTAAGGTTCTTGGCTCTGGGAATTGTGAGAACCATCCTCAAAGAGCATTTATTGCCTTCTCTCCATCAGTGTGCCTGTGTATGCCCTTATTTTCGCAACAGGCCTGTCCTGTACTTACTCACAATAGGCCTGAAATAGCACCAAGGTTGGCACTGTATTTCTATGTGTGCTTCACAAGGAATGTATTTTCTCATCTTATTATCATTCTTCTCCTCTGTGGCAAGGTCGTCTCCATAGAAAGTGATTAATTTGATGAAAGTATTTCTCTTGCCCTGGGCTTCTCTATTTGCTGCATAGTACCACGCTGTGTAAGTCATGTGTTAGCTTTGTGTTACTGCACATAATATTAGGCTTTGTATGAAGAATGTGGCCTTAATCTTCAGTGGACTCTGCTGTACAAGGGAATAGAGCCTCCACAAGATGTGGAGTTTATACAGATCTGAGTGTTGTCTCATTGCCTCTTGGTTCAATGAGGCTCTGAAGCTAGATTGTACTGGTAAAAGATTGCCGGAGCTGCCAAGAACAGCCCGCTACTTGATGTCTGTGTGCATGTGAATGCTTTCCAGTGCTCAGGTTTGGATTGTTTAACTTTTCCTCTTTTAAGATCAGTCTTAATGCTGCCTTTGGAACTGGTGTTGCAGCAGAGCATAATTATAGTGTTTTCCCATTGGACTTACTGATCTAGTGTCTGGAAATGTCTATTTCTCTTCTTGGAGTGCAGGAAACCGCTGTAATAATGGAAAAGCTACATTTGCGGAGTTTGAAAAACATCTGCGGAGACAGCTAGAATTCCTCTTTCTTTAGTTTTTCTTTAACTTCTAGGCCTTCATGTGCTTCAAAACAGTGTCTATTAATAATGCAACAAATCAATTTGCTCAAATTTCAGCTCTAAACACGAAATGTGCTCATGGAGAGACAGAAAATTCCTCCTTGTAGTCTTAAAAAATAAACCTGATCTGCTTCAGTATGTTCACCAAGTGCAAGGTGGGGCTCTGCTTCTCTCAGTTCTGTGTTGGGATTGTAGATTAGATTTGAATTAATTGTGTTTTAAACATCAGTCCTATATAGACATACCCGGTGTTCATTAGAGAATGAACAGCAGGGGCAGCAGTGAATGCAAAGTGTAATAATATCCAAGGAATGGTGGGTAGCTTGCTCTTAAGAAGAGCCAGATGTTTGATTCTGAAAGGCTGAAGACCATAGCTTTAATACTTCAGTCCTGACTTTGCTCTTCAGTCTCTTGCTTACTTTTCCGAATCTGGGAAAAATGTACTTTTGATAAATTACCTCTCTGTGACCAGAGCAGGGCAAATGTGAATTGAGATGTCCGACATTACATCTTAAATGCAGTTAAATGCTTTCAGTCATCCGTTGGTAGTAACTTCAGCATCCATGCAGCTGCACCAGAGCATGTGGAATTGCTGCACATTTGGTCCTGGAGAGAGTGGCAGAGCACTGAACTTCTTTTATCAATATGCCAAGAGCATGGTACTTTGCAACGGTTTATTGAGTCAGATAATATTACATATTATAACATGACTGCAAAAATGTATCCCTCATTAAGAAAACAAATCCAAGCAAGTCAAAAATCCCGCTACTGTTTGCTCCTATAAAGTGGCTTTCAAGGCATTTTTGAGTGCGATGCCAGGCTATTGGTGTTGAAGACAACTTAAATGTTTAGGGAAGAATGCCCTTGGTAAACGGCACAATATTCAAGTCCAGCGTTGTTCTCAAATAATACACAGTGCTTCAAACCAGTATGTGCTTACTTGGTGAAGCTTAAATCTGGTCATCCACTTCTCTTCTGTAGCTTCTGATGCAGCTGAAAGAAGGTCTGAAATCAGCTGCTTGCATGTGTGAAAACTAGACAGAAAGTGCAGTTCTCACATACTGCTAAGTTTAAAACGCCACTGTTCCTTGTCCTGGCTAGGATGATTTCTCTGTCCTTTGTAAAGACTTAGGCTGAATTAATGTCTTGAATAGACCTGTATCTCTGCTAGATTTGGTTCATGTGTGGCCTTTCGAAGGACCCTCACACAGCTCTGTGCTGTGCCATGCTTTTGATCTTTCCCTGAGAGACCAGCATGGGAAGCAAATAGCCTTAGGCTAAGAGTTGGAAGCAGCTACCAAACAAGGGGGATGAGGACAGTTGGCTGCCCGTTGACATCTGAAAGCCAATGTGGTCCAGCAGCTACAGGCTCACGTCTCTTCTTCCAACTCCTACTTCCCCCTGCCCTTGGTTGTGTTCCTCTTCCTCAGTTTCCTCCTGAACTCAGTTGTAGTCTCTGCCACGCAGGTTCTCTTGATCTCCCTGTTGCCACTGTTATCCTGTGCCACTGTCTTGACTATTGTCTCTTTTCCCTGTGGACTCTTTGCCTCCTCCTTACAAGATTTGCTTTCTCCCTTGACACTAATAGTTCTTGTGGCTCCGTGTCTGATCAGTCCTTTCCTGACGATTTTCTCCTCCAGCTCTCAGCCTCCTCGCTGTAGAGCCTCTTTCTCCCCTCCCCGGTTCCCTCTATGACTCCACCAGCTGGGCAGTAGCATCATCGTTGAAACCTGAGGCCGTCAGAGGTGCCAGGCACTGCCAAGCACGGGTAAGAAGCGGAGAGGGAGGAGGTTTGACCTTGCCTTAAGGCCTTGTCTGTGCACAGAAACTGCTACTTGCCATTGAACTTTTAAAAATAAAGCTGGATTGAGTTAAACTATGCAACAGGCTCTGGGATGTCCTATGCCGGCCTAAACTGGGATTATTCCAGTTTATTGTTTGTGCACAGAGGTAAGACAGGAGTTACTGCTGCAGCAAAATGTTTGAACAATAATTAATTTTTTCTGGACCCCATTCTGGAAGAGCATTAGGATTGCTCCCAATTAGCTGGTATTTGTAACGGGCTCCTGAGTGGCTGAGAGGTGATGAATCTTGGCGGGGCTCTAGCAACTCCATGCCTGAGGCACATCAGGTGTCTGTTCGGCAGAGCTCCCGAAAATACAGCCCAGTGCCTGTGTCACCAGGGAATGGCAGAGCAGGACGGCGAGCTGAGGGCTGCTGGCCCAACCAGAACGGTACCAAAATGGAAGGAATTGGCATCTCCCCTGCTATGTGATCTCTGCCTGAACCAGCCAGGGCCCTGAGCAATGCCAGTGCCTGTCTGGGCTCCACGTTTTATTTACGTCTGAGCCCTTCGCAAGGCCACAGCTCCTCCCTGGGTATTGTGGCAGCTTCTCCAGCCCTTCCTGATCCGCGTGTCGCTGAACGCGGGGTGTGTGTCGTCCTTCGGATGCCGTTACCTCCGCAGCGGCGCTGCCAGAGCCCCGGCCTCCCCTCCCTCGGCCCCGCGGGCCCAGCGGCTGGTTGGGGACAGCCCGGGGTGACTCTCATCTCCTGGCCATGGAACTGTCACTGGCCGGCTGGAAGCTTTGCAGGATAAAGGCTTTTCATTGCTGTCTGTGTCTGCCAACTCCTATTGCAATTAAAGGGTAATCTTTTCTAAATGGTGCTAAATTAAGGCTAAATCCCTCCCTCATGCCACATAAGAGGATGAATCCCCAGTTTTCTAAAAACAGCTTATTGTTTGGGCTGCTGTCCAACTGACCCATACAACAATGGTCTGGATAATTTCTTGAGAGGAATCAAACTTTCTGGTCGGTCCCTGCAGATCCTACTCAAAAATCCCCTATAGGGCTATGGAGAAGTAGATTATTTATTTCCCACTTCCCTGTGTTGCATTTGGTTTGAAATTCGGGAGCATTTTTTGGGGAGATGACTTTCCCTGTGGCCATGTGGCTGGGTCCCTCAGCTCGTCAGCCCCTGGCCCTGCATGGGGGAAGCCTTAGATCAAACACAACAGTCCTGGCACCGTGGCTTGGTTTGTTTTAATCAAGGCAACTGTGTGCATAAAACTGGAGCTTAAATTATTGTTTGGCACCAGGCTACTGCCACAACAGAAATCATTGCGGGGGGGAGGGCGCTAACTTTTGACCTCTCTTTTGGGATTACTGATCTGGATTAGAAAACGTGATATGCAACCAGTTTCACCCTCAGGGACAGGAGAGGACTACCTTCCGATCACTGGTTAACAGGGGGCTTTTATGCCTCTTCTTAGGTGAACTACTATGTCCGTAGGGCAAGCTGCAATCAAAAGTTTATTTGCTCATAAATATGTGGATTTGTTTTTTAAAAAGTTCTTAAATAAGGAAATGCAGTTGAGTAGTAAGGAGGGAGGGGGAAAGTGGGGGCACAAATTGGGGCCCAACTCATCAATGAATGTGCTACTGTAAAACATATCCAGACACTTGCCTTTATTCCGTGTTCCTTGGAGGGGGTGTGGGGGGGGGCGGAAATCACTTGCGAAATTTCAGTGGAATGATTCCAGCAACAGGATCTGAAATCCTACAGTATTATTATGTAAAATCTTCTATTTTTTATGTAAGTTGTGTTGTTTTTTTTTTCTTCTTGTTCACTTATATAAACCTCTGACATTCCTCCAAAGATCAGCCCTGGTTTTGGCTCCCAGTATGTGTACAGGACTATCTGACTCCTGAAACCGCGTGGTCTCACCGAAGCGTCAGGGTCGGTGGTTCTCGTGGGGATGCTGGCACATGGGTTCAAATGCATAAGCTCCTCAGGCAGGTGACCTTAGGGAGCTGAACCTTTCTGTTTGGATTATAATTAACGGCAACGAAACCTGCGTTTTGTTCCTACTAAATGTGAGTTCAGAACTTGAGTCAAGATGTGTTTGCTTGTTTAAAGATGGGGTTTCGATTACCAGTTACCATCTGTAGCGGTTATTCGGGAAGCGGGCTGCACACATGTGAAGGGCCTCCGGCTGCAGAGATGGTGGAAATTTTAATAGACATCCCCAGGCTTGGAAAACAACGTCAGGAAAACTGAAGAGCTGGCTGAACAGCTATGCTCATGAAAAATAGCCTTTGAATTAGGCCTTGCAGCAGGTAAAAAATGAAGTCCTCTCACGCGTCCGAAATCCTAAATGAAGTTTCTTGTATGTGTTTGGGTGTTTTTTTAGTTGACAATGACGTTTGTTTCTTTTTAGTGGGTATGGAAGTCAGTGAGAGCACTGCTGAGGAATGTCAACATTCCTCCCTGCTGCTCTGCCTCCTGCGCTCTCCTGCCCTACTGAAATCAGGCCTGCGATGGACTTGTGAGCACAAGAAACTCAAATTACATCCATTCAGAGGAAGAAAAATAGTTCCTTTTTCTTTTTAAGCAGTACTTGGCTACCACTTCATTAGTACTGCTTAAAAAGAAAGTGCCTGAACTTAGCCTTTACGTCTTTTCATTGGGTTTTTGTGTATAGAGTTGTGTCTTGTGTTGTTTAACAAGCAATTTGGGATCTGCTTTTTGTGGTTGGGATTTCACATTTATCATCGTGGCTGCATTTACTGTCTGCCATGCAAACCACGGAGTTGTTGCACCCTTCACACAGTGGATGTACAGTCACGCTGCATCCGCCTAAGTAGCCCTTCCTACCTAAGTTTACCAGTTGGAAACAATTACCCACGGAGTATGACAGCAAAAATGAGATTCTTATCTCCTGAAATGATGAAGCACATGTAATTATTTTTAAATTTGTCTGAAGGGGGGAGAAAATCTGTTTACTAGATGTATGTAGTCATCTTAGCTGGAAATTAATTCTGTAACGAAATACAACATATAGACTTAGCTTTAAACAGATGTCTTCCACCAGCTATTTTAGGAGCTCTAACTGTTATCTGCTTTCAAAGGCTCCAAAATTCACAGACTTAATTTACTGCCTTTTATTTCTGAATGTCTGGAGCTTTGGAATGAAGTCACAACGTAGGTTATTCGCGTTTCTTGTCTTTGATAATCTCGATCCACTCCTTTCCTTTGTCATGTTTTTGCGGTTTCTCACTGTGTGTGCATCCATCGTGCTGTGTGAACATCTCTGTTGCGCTTCATTGGATCCTCTGTAGCACTGGTGTTATTTCAGATTTCAGACTTGGCTCTGGACTCCCAAGACAGAGGTTTTCAAGACACTCTGCTGGAACTTCTTGTAATGATCCATATTTTTGTTCATTTCTAACTGTAGTTAAACTGTTCTTTGTGTGTATTACGTGTCTGCTGAGCAATTCGCTGAAGAGTTTGGTTATTCTATCTTTTCTGTGTTGAATCCTGCAAGTTTTGAGGCTGCTTTTAACTTCAAAGGTGTGGGTGGTGGTGTTGGTGTTGTTTTTAATGGTTTCCTTTTCTGTTGTGGCGCTTTATAGTTCAGTCATTAATTAAAAAAAAATCTACATGAGTTCTCTTTTCTTCGTAGTCTTTTAATTAACAAAAAACCCCTTTATCATTACTAAAAATAATCAGGCTCTTGTCATGCTATAATTTAGTCATTTATTTTAAATAATTCTGGTCTGTTTTCAGTAGCCTGTGATTGTGTACAGCTAATGTCAGTCTGAAGATGGCTTTTTCCTGCCTCTTATGTGTTGCTCGCTTGCTGCTCCATTGCAGGCAGGGACAGGTCACTGACTGCTGGGGTGGTTTTGGGTGGTGTTGGTTTTCTTTTCTGAACTTTTTTTTTTTTAATTTCCTCTGAAATTATTTTGAAGTCAAGAATAGACCATGTTCACAGGCCATCTTTGGGTTTCTCAGATTACATCCCATTTGGAGAATTCTGGGTTTATCTTGATGCCAGAGACTGGGCCTTGGTCTGAATGAATGTCAGGGGTTGAAGGGCCCTGGAAAGCTCATCCAGTGCAATCCCCCCATGGAGCAGGAACACCCAGATGAGGTTACACAGGAAGGTGTCCAGGCGGGTTGGAATGTCTGCACAGAAGGAGACTCCACAACCCCCTGGGCAGCCTGGGCCAGGCTCTGCCACCCTCACCAGGAACAAGTTTCTTCTCATATTTAAGCGGAACCTCCTGCGTTGGTGTAGCTATATTGCATAAATAGAAATCCAATACCGACTAATAAGGTCTTTACTATTTTGTGCACCCCGCACTTGTCTGCCTGTGTGTTATTGGTGTGTTCTGCATTCTAGCTTCCAGTTTCCTTGGCTGTTCACCTGTATTCCTTCCTGTTCGGGCAGGATACATAAAATAACGTAAGCTTTAATGTCTCAATGCCATCCATTTGGCTCAGCGCCGCTCTGCGGTGCTGCCTTTGGGCTGTATTTGGCTGCTGATGTCACCGTGGCCGGCGGGGACTGTCACTGGCCCCCTGCATGCGGAGCACAAGCTGCGCGTTGTGTGTAGCGGGTGACTTCACAGTGCTTTGCTTTTGCAGCAGCTCCCTGCTAGTGAAGACTCTTGTGTTCACAATTCCGTATCTGTGTTAGACTAAAGCCTTGTGAGGAGAGCTCTGCACTTGACGGGTAATAGATAAACTGAAAATTCGTAAGGCTCTTGTGTTAAATATAGATCTAATTGAAGAAAAATGAATTGGCCAAAGGGGCTGCAAGATTCTATAAAGCAACGTGGTTTCAGTCATTTGGAGAGTTCTAATTTAAGGAATGCTGAATGTTTTAAACACAAGGGCCTTGCAGAGCTGGAAACCTGGCAAGTGCTGAAGCATCGATGCTTTTAGTGGGGATCTGTAATTCATAGCAGCAGGACCTCTGCATTCACAGCCTGCAAGTGGTAATTTCTTGTAATACTAAACAACACATGATGCTTATTAAAATCATAAAGAGCTGAAGAATGAAGACTTTGTTTTGATGATTTTTTTTTTAAATTTTTTTAGAAAGACCATGGAAAAAATTAGCGTCTGTATTGAGTGAGGCTTGCTGGGTGTGTTTAAGTTGTCTTACGAAAACGAGTAGTGGTACCAAAAAATGGCAAGAAATCACTACCAGAATGACATATTTGCAAATCTGGAGTAGATTTCAAATGTACTGCCTGCTTGTTTCTTTCTGTGATACAAACTGTGTAGCATGTATGAAGATTAGGTATCTCTTCTGATACAGACTGATAAAACCAAGTATAGAAAATAGACTAAGTCTTTACCATTTTATACTTACATTCCTGTAAATGAAAACAGAACTTAATAAAGCACGTGGTGTAAAATTTAGGGCAGGTAGTGGGAACAAGAAACACATTGTTCTAAAGTTGCTTTTTTGAGCCAGCAATCGTGGCTGGAAATGGCACGAATGGTATTTGTCAATAGTTAACTACAAAGGTCCTTAAATTGCTCCTGTGAGCTTCAGAGTTACTCAGTAGGTAGAAGAAAAGTGCCTGTCGCACCATGGCACAACTAGTTAATGTGTGGCTCTGACATCCGTTAGGAATTCATGAAGACTCTATGCTTTAAAATAAGACCTCAGGTTTTGTTTGGGAATGTCAAGGTGGTTAATGGTATGGATGCCTTTTGTTCTGGCGTTACATGGAATTTTGTGGCTCCTTTTGATGCTGTTACATGTCACGGTGCTGAGGCCTTGATGTCAAGGAAATAAAAGAATGTGCTTGTGTTAGGGTTAATTTCATCAATGGATTAAAGTGTCTTGGTGCTCCTAAAAAGTTCTTTAAAATTCTACAGGATTGCAGTTGTCATAATTGAAGAACTCAGCGTTAATGAGCAAAGCCCAGTGCTGCAAGGTTGGACTGTTTGTGTTTGCCTGTGCACTAACAGGAATGAAGCCGCCTCTTGTTATTTGCTGCCAAATGTGGACGTCTTTATAATTCAAGTGGAGTTTGTGATAAATTCTGAGGTCTGTATGCAAGGTTGTGGGTACCTGGTTACCATTCCTTGGGTAGTAGGAAAATGGGTGTCTGGAAATACAGTGACCATGTATCTACGAAACTGAGGAAAATGAACGTGAAACTGATATAATGATTATTTTTTTATTATTTATAGGATGGAATAAGAATCTAATTTCTAGTCATTCCAAGGAGTGGCCAGAGGGCACAAAAAGCAAGCAGGAATCTTTCTGATTATAGTAATTGCAAACATTCTTTAATTATTAAAACAATATGGCACTTGAAAGAATCTACAGAAGAGGTGCCAAAGCAGCCTGTAGTTCCGTCGAGTCTGGGCTTTGGAGACTGTGGGTACGCTCGTGAAGTGGAAAATAAAAATGAACTTGAATCATGAGAAGCGGGAGAAATATTTCAAAGTTCGAGAAGAAAGCGGAGGCGCTTGCTTTGCTGCTGACACAGTGTTGTGAGGGTTTGGTGATTTAGAACCCTCAGATGGCGACAGAGCCAGAACACGTCCCAGGAGAACTGGGTCTGGGCACAGTCTCTTTGGTGCTGTGGCCTGGAGCGGAGTGGTGGGATCCGTAATCGTTTTGGCACGTATGTGGTTGTGCTCAGGTCTATCTTTTGCACTACCCATTTTAGCAAAACCTCTTGCTCTTTCCATCTGCCAGCAAGAACAGTGTCTATAATTTCTTTATTTTGACAGGCATTCTGCTCCGAAATAAGCAGCAACTGCTGTAACCCTGATGGGCCCATGTAAAAATAGCTCCTAACACGTTTGAATGTGGTGTGATGGGGCTGCGTCCTCCTGGCCTATGTCACAGTGCGCTGGGGACCCACGGGTGCGCTGGGGACCCGTGGGGACAGCGGTTCCCGCAAAGGAAGCCTTCGCTTCCTGTTTGCCGGTGCTAAGTAATGCACTAGTGCTTCATTTTGCGGTTCTCGCTTCCCTAATCCTTCCCTTTTCTCCGAAAAGTGTCTTGTGGAGTTGTGTAGATTGAAAAGCATTTGTCCTCCCTTTGGTTTAATTGAGCAGAGAGCCTGTCCGTGAATCGTTTGTGACGGTGGCAGCACTAGCGGCGAGACGTGCGAGCAGCCCGGCTGCGCTCCCTCCGGCTGGGCGCAGCGCTGGTTCCGCTGCGTGTTTCGGGTTCAATGGTGCACACCACTGACTTGGCCGTGTGTGCTATTGCAGTTGGCAGTTGCTGTCTCCTGTCTGATTGTAGAAATTGTATTACCAGAAGGATGGTTTTTTTTCCACCATCCCTCTTGTTTTTTAACTTAAAGCTCAAAATAAAGGTCCAAATGTGTCTATGTCTAATGTTTATTTTCTTAAACAATATACAACCATAAGGGGCAGTGGTAAGCGGATATGCTGTAGTTCAGTGTGAAGCCTGGACGTAGGTTACAAGCAAGATATGTGAAATGGAATCAAGAGACTCATCTGGAGTTTGTTGCTAATACTGTACAAGCTAGACACAAAAGATTATGAAACTAGTTGAATTAAATACTCTAGGCCTTTGCTCCCATTCTAAGTGGAAAATAGATTTGCTATTCAGGTGTAAGGAGTTTTTAATTGAAAGGTTAAGATAACAAGAGAAAGTCTGCTTTTGTAGTGCAGAAATTGCGACTAATGGTATATTTGACAATACGTCTTGTGTGCGTGTGTCAGAATGATTGAAGACCAGTAAGGCCAAAAAGCCTGACCAGTAGGTTTGGTTTTTGTAAAGCCGTGTACAAGGTAAGTGAGCAGCTGAGTTCACCTGACCACAGGTAACTTTAACATATGCAGTAAGCGATTCCACAGGTATCATTCAGCCTCCTTTACTATTTCAGTGATTAAAAGTGGGCTTAGATGTTTTAAACAATTAGTCTGAGGGTTTGTTTTTTAATTTTATTTTTCCATGAAGTGCCTCGTGTCTTGGTCCATTCTGGTACTAACGACGCACAAGTATTTCTGTGCGCCGAACTGCATTTACACAGCCGTATTTCTGCCTCCTCGTGGAGCAGCGTTTGTTCACAACAGCCCCTACTCTTGGCACACCAGAGGAAGCCAACAAACAGCAGGGTGATGAGCTTTACATTAGATACGTTTTGCAGGACACGGCTTCCTTCCCGTGGCTGTTCCTGGAGCGCGTTGTGCCCACTGCGCAGGGAGCGTTGTTCCGAGTCAGGATTCCTCATGCAATAGGCACTAATGTCCATTGACTGTTGTATTTAAAAAAAATATTTAAAAAGTAGAGAGTTACAGAAGTATTACTGCAGAACTTTGTGCTCGCTGTTAACCACATAGATCAAAGATCGTTTGTTGGGGACTGAAACTTTCCACAGCGTGCTAAGTCTCAGTACTGAGGAGAACGGAACAAGACTTGCAACGCTGTGCTCTGTGCTTGTGTGGTCCTTTGGTTACCAATAATTAAAGAGTGAGTGGAAGCTGTGTCTTGTCTTCTCACCCCTAAATACTCAAACTTGCTCCCAGTTAAAACAAAAGTCGTCTTAGTTCTGTATTTGCAAATGCTGGGTTGGGGCAGAGGAGGTGAGAGAGAGGTTAAGTCTCATTTCCTTGGGCTGGATGCTGAGACAGGGAGCAGTTCCCACAGCGCCAACTTAAATTCATGGTCAACCTTGTAGACCTCTGTAATTAAACATCGGTTGCATAAGTGAGTTGTATTCATATTTAATAAGTAATCTTTCTCATGTGAGAATGAGGTGTTATATTTTTGTTTGTTTGTTTTTATGCTAACTTTATAGAAAAGTACTTCTTAATATTGCAGCAAGATCTCTCAATTGTTAAGTTAACCCATAATGTTGAAGGATCTTCAGCAGGCTTTTATGGAGTAGATGAAGAGCCTGATTCCCTGAAATTCTGCAATGTCACTTTATTTCCTCACAGTTACAGTCTGTTACTTAACAGATGTCTACTGATAAGCAAGCTATGCTTCGGGGTTGTGCTGCTGTGATGTTCTGCAAGGACTAATCCTGCTCCATGTTCTTGACTCTGCCAACTCCAACCACAACGTTTTATAGAAAGGCAATCTAGAATTTTGTGTATTAATTGGCTTTCACCAAAGAAAGCACAAACCATTATTTTAACAACATTGAAGTCAGATCAGGGGCTGGATTCTTCCCTGCAGTATGCACGAATCTTCACCATTGTACGAGGAAAGGCTGAGTGATCTGGGGCTCTGGAGCTTGGAGGGAACTGAGAGGTGACCTCATTCATGGGGATCAATATGGAAAGGGGGAGTGTCAGGAGGATGGAGCCAGGCTCTTCTCGGTGACAACCAGTGACAGGACAAGGGGCAATGGGTGCAAACTGGAACACAGGAGGTTCCACTTAAATTTGAGAAGAAACTTGTTCCTGGTGAGGGTGGCAGAGCCTGGCCCAGGCTGCCCAGGGAGGTTGTGGAGTCTCCTTCTGTGCAGACATTCCAACCTGCCTGGACACCTTCCTGTGTAACCTCATCTGGGTGTTCCTGCTCCATGGGGGGATTGCACTGGATGAGCTTTCCAGGGCCCTTCCCATCCCTGACATTCTGGGATTCTGTATCACCTCTTGGAAGATGAGTTTGGTGACCGTGTTTGGGTTGCGCTGGCATGATGTGTTGTTTTGAAAAGCCTTATGACTTCCCCATAGGTACTGGATCAACTGTGAGCTGGTGTTTGTGAATCCGCTTCGGCTGCTTAGCTAAGGCTTGTGTTTGGCCTCTGGGGATATTTGAGCGTGGGAGAGTCTGCTTCCAAACTTGTGGAAATGTGAGAGCTTTCGCAATGGTGAGGAACAAATGAGGAGCTGAGGTCGGTGTGGTTGCAGTGACACCCCCGCGGTGGCTGGCCACAGGCAGAGCATGGGCTGGGGCTCTGAAGGAAACTGGTGGTGCTGGGTTGGAGATGGGACGCTGCCGCAGGGGAACTCGGCCACACCTGCTCTTGGCAAGGCCACCCACGTTCTCCCTGCGTATGCCCCACACTGCAGTCAAACTGTTTGCAGATGTTCAGATACAAACATAAAAGATCTTTTGGGGTGGGGTGGGAGGGTGTGCAATTAGACTATTCCCATTTTGGTCTGTTGTGATGGACATCATGCATCTACTTGCTTTATCAGCTAAGTATAATTCCTCCTAACCTTAAATACGGTCACATCTGTGTTTAGAGGACCAAGATCTCATTTGATTTTTCTTTCATCTCCTTGCAGAAGTTTTTAGTTGTAATGAAAGTTCAGCTGACTCTGTGGTAATAGCATTGTGGTATGATACTTAATGCTAAATGTAGAAGAGCAAAAAGGCACATGCATGAGGGGGGAAATGCTGGTGCTCATGTTATTGAACATTAGTTAATCCTTGTCTCACGCTCAAGTTATGTTCTGAGGTTGAAGATGAAGATGAGAAGGACTGCAATAGAGTTAGCAGAGCTATCTCCATGATGTATTTGCCCAGTTTCCAGTGATGTGTTGATCAGGCACTTGCTGAACAGTCTTTGTGTTTAACAGCGCTTGATGAAAGTTTTCTCTTCCATGATTTTCATAACACAGGTTGTGTGAAGCATGTACTTAAGATAACACTACATTGTACTTTGTGAAGTGTGTAATTTCACAGTATCACAGTATCACAGTATGTTTGGGATTGGAAGGGACCTCAAAAGATCATCTAGTCCAATCCCCCAATTTCAGTGTGATCTTGTTGAGCTTTAAGAAAAGAGCTAACATTTTAAGAAGAAATAGTTTTTTTCTAACATTTCTAGTGTCAATTACACCTTTTAAGGTTCATCACGTATCTTCTCAGGTCTATTAATGGACTTCAGTGATTTATGCTTTGTGGTCAGTCTGGTGTAATATTTGTAGATCACTAATCTTGGTTTTCAGTTTTTCAAAATTATTTCGTTGCAGTTAATACCTACATTAAATTTCTGCACTATCACTTTTTATGCTGGTCCTGACAGTTGCTCAGCTCGAGCACCTGCAGAAGAGCCACAGTCTGTTGTTGATCATCTATTTACAGTCACTTCCCGATTCATACGCAGGGCAAGATGAAGACCCAGTGGTCTGCTTAACAGGATTGAACTGACATTGTGAACCAGCCTGTACAAATAAAGCATTGCATCAAATTTAGCCAAAGAGTTTAGAAGTCAGCACCTGATGATCAATATTTCCACAATGTGATTTTTGGCAAGAGTGAGTGGCTTTGATACCCAGTGGGCAGTGGAGGGCATGCTTTGCACTTATGAGTAGAAGTCTATAGTTTCTCTTGCTGTCAAACTACTAAATAGTGCTGATGTTCAGCAGCATTGACTCCTCATCCTGCACATCTCCATCTCCATCATGCTTCTCTTTGAGGCCTGGTCTTGAGCTGTGCAGATGTCTGCTTGCAGCAGGCATTACACCATTAGTTCACTGATATGTTATGATGCAGAGGAGACAAAGATGCCTCAGGATAGCTTTATTTAATTTTTTCTTCCTTTACCCATCAGACTTGAAATTATCAAAATGCATTTGAGGCCTTCTAATTTGCCTTCCCTGCTATGGTTACAGCAATTTTTTTAAAAAACAAACAAAAGCCTTGGATGAATGCCCATACCAGTCAATGGAACCAACTGGAGCAGCTGCTGATTAGCAGCCACTTACTCCCAGACAGACTTTGAAGCTCGCCAGTGGCTTTCCCAGCAAGGGGACTAATGGCAGAGCCATCAGCAGGTCCTGATGTGATCATGGGACCACCATGCTGCTAATTGTCCCCAGGGCAGGACACCGGGGCTGAGGAAATGCTCCGCACTGTCACTAAATGTGGTTTTGATGTCAGTTCTCACATGTGCTTGTGAGTGACAGAGAACGCTATTTGGGAAGATGCGAATGCTGATTTATAGCACCAGCTGTGTCACGAAACCCACTTGTGTTGGCATCTTCAGGAGCAGCGTGTTTCGGAGAGGGAGGAGGGGGCAGTAATGAATGAAATGCTTTGTGACTGATGTGCTTTGGCTTTTAACTCTAAACTCTCCGGTCGCTCTGCTTGGCAACCAGAGTGCACAGTAACAGTCCTGGCAGCGCTGGCTTTGCTCCCTGACACCATGTCACAGTCCATTCAGTGGTGGACTCATGATGGTTCGTTTACCTTGATCTCGAAGCGCAAAATTAAGGCAACCAAATATTGTTCTTCAGATCAACTCTTACACACCACAGGGAGAGCACCTGAACCCTGAGCACCGTTCTGTGCCTGGAGCTGAAGGAGGGCAGGATGGGCAGCATGTGTGGTGGTCTCTGCTAATTCATATAAAAAAGCGCTTTGAATCTCTTTGAGATGTTGTGAAGATCAACTGAAGGAAAATGCTTTTTTTAAAAACAAAAAACAAACAAACAAAAAAACAAACAAACAAAAAACAAAAAAAAAAAAAAAAAAAAAAAAAAAAAACCAAAACCAAAACCACAACTTTTTTGGGTCTTGTGACTTTTATACTTATTTTAAAAATAGAGAGGATATCTTGATTAGCTGCCCTTTTATTTATTTTGTTTTAACTGGGGGTTTGGGTTCTATCTAATTTTTGATGCATGCACACACACATGGACATTGCTGTGCTTTCCAAACGTATTGGGAAAGGCAAGAGATTCTTTTCAGACAAGCTCTCTTGTATTCCCTTTCTCCCATATAGATGTCTGTTCAATGAGTTTGAAACAAATTCCTCTTGGGGGGAACACATTGTGCATGTTCCATTCTGCTTTTGGTGGTGTACCACCCATAGCAATGTTATGGTGATAACAAGCTCCAGCTCTTAAACATCTCTGGGTGAGTGAAAGCAAGGGTTAATGCCTCGTGTTGGTTCATCTGCTGAGTACAATTAGCTTCATGTAGCAGTGTTTCACTGCGGAGAAAAGGGCAGCATGGCATTTATTAAAGACTGCGTCTTGCCACTTGACATTTCAGCATCACATGGGGTGGGACACGCAGGCTGAAAAATGGGGAGAAATGCGCTTCTTGGCTGGGTTGTCAACGCCAGGGCAGGTTTCACTTGGGCAGAAAGGAGCACGAGGGACACTCATGTCTTATATTCCTGCAAGATTCCTTTCTGAAAAGATTAAAGGAGAAGAATATGCACACTCGGGCGTGTGGCCGCAGGCAGGCAGTGATGCCCCATCTCTCACTTCCAACTGACAGCCTTTAATTAGAACCTGCTGTGACGAGGCCGCCTGACTCCAGGGCATTTGTGGCTGGGCAGGAGCCGCGTAGTTTGCTGCCAGGATACTTTATGGTGTTGGTTTGATCCTATTTTCATTATGTTTTTCAAACCCCTCTTATAGTTTTGAAGATTACCTTTTAATCTCAGAAAATTGGTTATTGGAGTAACTGAGGAATTAGGGAAGCTGGTGAATAGGAGAAACACATTGGTTTTCATGGTGCTGTTTGCAGGACAGAGGATTCAATTGGAATGAAAAAGAATGTTCTCTTGTATAATCGCTTTCCATTCTGTCGTCTGATTCTGGATGTAATAACGCAAATGTGCTCCCCCTGTAGTTTGTGGTCCTTCTGCAGTTTATGCTTCTGAAGAGATGGCCCTTGGCCAGTGCTCTGATCCTATGGAAATACGTGGGAAATACTAGTCGTGACACAGCACAAGCTTCTCACGTTCATTATGAAGTGCACAAGTAAATGCTCTTCTTGGTAAATGAGTTTGTAATGAAGTTAAATGAAGAAAACTTACTAACGCAAGCATTGCCTTTGAAAACTGCTGCAAAGCATCGAAGTGCTGGGGCGTTATCACCGATGAAGTTTATCCTTCCCCCTGTGTTGGCTGTAGAAATTTCTTCTTGTGATAAATATGTTTTTGGACTGGTGCTTGGTTTGGTTTCAAATTCTTCATTTAATAGAAGAGTGCGATTGTTGAAGTGTAAAACCAACACTTACTTATTGTGTTCCTGCCCTCCTTTTTTTGTAGATTTACTACTATCCTGTACTTCACAAGGCATTGGGACTGTTGTTTCCCAATTTAGGTCAGTAAACTGAAGGAGAAAGTGATGAAACGGCTGTCTGAACAGCCATATGAGACATTTACTGAAGAGCTGGGAATACTTTAGTGCAGCATTATACCTGATACAGCCCCTTGCAGTCTGCATGGGTACATGTGTCGCGGGTGCAACAGCACGGTGTGATGAATCGGTGACCAATTTTTCGATCTTGTTTTTCATAGCAGCACAGAGCTACAGGCTGGCAGTTAGCACATTGTGGGGAAGCTGCTATGAATTATGCACAACAGCCTGACCCATTCGCAGGCCAGTCTGTTTGTGATGCAGGGCAGCTCAAGTGCGGTCTGTGCCATTGCCATCGGGGCTGGTGGCTGCTCCCCGGGCTGCTCCTGCACGGTTTGCCTTGCCAACCGGCCTTTGGTGTCCCCACCACGGAATGGGGGGGAACGGTCTTAATTCTCAGATTGAGTAGTCCCTACTGGTCTGAAGGGACAGATTCAGCAGGACGTGTTGAATCTAGGGGTAGTTTAAAATAGCTTTTGCTTATTTTTCTCTTTGCGCTTGAGCAAAAGTGTTGCTCCCTCCTGTGATGCTAGTAGGGCCGTTTTTTTGGGGTGACGTGTGAAGTAGGTGTTTTAAGCAACAGAGAGCAACCTTTTCCTTAGCATGTTTTATCTGTATGCCATGAAGAGGACAGGAGCTGCCTCAAATTTTAACTTGACAATGGGGTAATGGGATGGGACAGCCCAAGAAATTTCACCTTGGGTCAAGCGCATCCAGAAATAATTGCTGCTTCATACTTGGTGCGTGGCCGTTATGAAAGAAAGGGGTTATTTTGGCATGGGCAGATGTTCACATAATGAAAACTTTGAAATTAAGAAATTGCTTTTAATGTCTGAGACCAGTGGGGAATCAGTTCCAAGGGAGCACAGCTACAAGTGCCCAAAGGAGTTTCTACTTTCTTTCTTTAGGAAAAAAAAAAACAAACTCAAAATTGCACTTTTCTAGTCCTGAAGTATCTAGCTCCTACCCTTTTTCATAAAAAAAGACACAGTAAAAGCATGGCTGGTTTATTTTGCAGTGTAAACAAACAAACCGGAAAAAAGTGTGAAGATTATTTCTATAATTTTTCCATTGTGAGTGTGCGTTTGGTTTGTGGGATTTTTTCTTGGTTGTTGTTGTGGTGTCTGTTGTTTGGTTTTTGTGTGTGTGTTTTTGTTTTGTTGTGGGTTTTTGGGGTTTTGTTCGGTTTTGTGCAAGCAGTTGTCAGCTTGAACTTCCGTACCGGGGAATGAATGTTTTATGAAGAGCCTGTGCCTTCACTGCTGCGGCCTGTTCTCGCTTGGCTCCTGCTGCCCGATTTGCCTGTGCTTATTGAGGTGGTCCCGATTCTAACACTTTGCTTGCCAGTGAGTCCAGGCTTTATTGCTGAATGAGGGTAAGAATTGAAACGTAAGAATAATTTCCAGAGCGAGTTGCTGGTGAGGCTGCTGGCCTTGCCAAGGAGCAGCTGTCCCGCAGGCCTGAGCTGGGCGCCCTTGCTCCTCAGGCAGGATCCTGGGCGCGTTTCTCAATCTCCTCACTCGAGCTGTCATTTTAACACCTTTTCACAGGAATTCAGTTTGGGAGCAAGCTGATTCTTAGCTATTTCAGCAACTTCCACACCTGAAGCCGAGCTCTCAGCTTCGGTAATCCCTCTGGAGCCTCTGGACACGCTGGTTCCCGCCTGTAAGAGGATCCTACATACCAAATCACAAAAGCAATGGAAATGCAGCACTCGTGCCTGTAAACAAAAGAAGTCAAGTGCTGGTGATTAAGCGCAGTGCCTACTGCATTGCTCAGAGCCATTTCCACTGCCTTCATTTAGCCTGTGCTTTATCCCTCAGATATTTTTTTTGGTGAGTCATATCAAAGGAGTATTTATTGAGGGAGGAGAGGAGGCCACAGCCCCTTCCACCTGTGTCCAGTATGGCCAGCATCTGGCCACTAGCTCTTGTTAACAATACATCGAGCTGCTGCTTAGCTATTGATTCAGGCACAAGAGCATTTAGCCCTCTGGACTCTGCAAGTTAATACAGTTTAAGTGTCTAGCTACCAAAGCTGACAGGCTAAATTAGACTTTTTATCGTTGAATCTTTTCCTCCCAGCAGCAGCGCACTGAAGCAATATATTCTAAACATAGGCTTCAGTGTGTTTTTTATCATTTAAATAAATAAATAAATAATCCTTCTAAATCATCTGTGGAATGTCCCTCTAATCTGTGAGGGAGAACATTGTGATTTTATAAGGCATTTGAGTTTCTTCCTGCTGAACCTGTAACCTTGTTAAATCTCATGTGAGTCTGATGGGTGCTCTGGCTCAGCCGGAACGGGAGGCCGGGAGTGCTGGAGCTGAGCCGTGGTGCTGCCAGCCTTGTATTGTGGTATTTAAACCTCATGCTTGTGTTTTGGGAGGTTTAATTTTCCTTTTTTCCTCTCAAATTTTAGTCTCTTAAAAGCTTCAACTCCTATAGGGTATTTTCTTCTACTGACATAATGGCACAAAATGCCTGTTCTGTTTGGGCTGCAACATCCTTGATGCTGCTGAGGGTTCAACAGTAGTGAGGTCTGTGAGGTGAAGCAAGAATCAGAGAATCCCAGAATGTCAGGGGTTGGAAGGGCCCTGGAAAGCTCATCCAGTGCAATCCCCCCATGGAGCAGGAACACCCAGATGAGGTTACACAGGAAGGTGTCCAGGCGGGTTGGAATGTCTGCACAGAAAGAGACTCCACAACCCCCCTGGGCAGCCTGGGCCAGGCTCTGCCACCCTCACCAGGAACAAGTTTCTTCTCAGATTTAAGTGGCACCTCTTGTGTTCCAGTTTGTACCCATTGCCCCTTGTCCTATCACTGGTTGTCACCCAGAAGAGCCTGGCTCCATCCTCCTGACACTCCCCCTTTCCATATTGATCCCCAGGAATGAGTCCCCCCTCAGTGTCCTCTTGTCCAGCTCCAGAGCCCCAGCTCCCTCAGCCTTTCCTCACACGGGAGATGCTCCACTCCCTTCAGCATCTTGGTGGCTGCGCTGGACTCTCTCCAGCAGTTCCCTGTCCTGCTGGAACTGAGGGGCCACAACTGGACACAATATTCCAGGTGTGGTCTCCCCAGGGCAGAGCAGAGGGGCAGGAGAACCTCTCTGACCTACTGACCACCCCCTTCTAACCCACCCCAGGTACCATTGGTCTTCCTGGCCACAAGGGCCCAGTGCTGGCTCATGGACTCCAGGACATGAGCGATTTAGGAGAAATGTGAAGGAGCCCAGCAGCCTCACTGGTGTTACCGCTTTGGTCTCAGCGGGGCAGCTGAGCTGGGGGTTGCTGGAAGGAGGGGTGAGTGTCTTGTGCACATCCACCCATGCTCTCCGTCAGGCCGGTGCTGCCATCAGCCCTGGTCACCAGCCGAAGGAGCCTGAGCCGAGAGGGACTGAGTCAGCGGGACGCAGGATTAGGTCATGCTCAAAGGATTAGGATGTTTATGGAAGCACATGAAAACGCTTGTGTCACTGCGGCTTTGGGCTTCTTGTACAAATCTAGAGCGTTCATTTGAGGACTCTGCTGAGAAGCGGTTAGTCAAAGCACTGGTCTAATAACTGAAGAATGCACGGATGGCCACTTAACAAGAACATGTAAAATGAAAGCATATGAATGCAGTGCACAAGAGGAATATAATATCTCCTTTTATTAAATTCCTTGCTCACTGTAAAGAGGCATCAGTCTCTTCAGATCAGTGTTTTTGCACTTTGCTATTGCTGTTTTAGATCATTATGGTCATAATGAATGTGTTGTTATGAAAAATGCGCAATGCTTGCAGAAGCCACAGAAGATGCCTTTTATTTTGGAATCTGATAAGCAGAAAGAACTAGGAGCTGAACTGGTGCTAAGAACAAAAATTTGTGTGGCTTTTAGTGCTAATTAATCTTCTGATGCATATTAATGTATCCTGATTAGTTTAATATTGATGAGCCATATTGATAATTAAAATGAAGTTGCTAGGAGCAAAATCTGAAAATGTAGGATTTTCATGTAGAGGGAGGAGAAAACCAACGCTGCGTGGTACCGTTTGCAAACTGCTTCAAAGGTGCTTGGAGCTGCTCTGTTCCCTGGGCAGCTCTCCTGGTGAGGAACGCTTTTCAGAGTCAAGTTGAGAGGCATATTTAAACTCAAATTGCCAATGGCTTTACACACTTCAGAAAAGCTGCAGTCTGTACTGCTCTATATAGATTAAACTCCCTCAAATGACAAAATGGGGGGAACAGGTAGGGGATTAAAGTCTGGAAAGGGGTGGATTGATGATGGTCTTCAGTGGCCCTTGTCACCATGGGCCTGTTTGTAGGATGGGTGGCTTGCTTAAAGCATTTCACAGAATCCCAGAATGTCAGGGGTTGAAGGGCCCTGGAAAGCTCATCCAGTGCAATCCCCCCATGGAGCAGGAACACCCAGATGAGGTTACACAGGAAGGTGTCCAGGCGGGTTGGAATGTCTGCACAGAAGGAGACTCCACAACCTCCCTGGGCAGCCTGGGCCAGGCTCTGCCACCCTCACCAGGAACAAGTTTCTTCTCATCTTTAAGTGGAACCTCCTGTGTTCCAGTTTGCACCCATTGCCCCTTGTCCTGTCACTGGTTGTCACCAGAAGAGCCTGGCTCCATCCTCCTGACACTCCCCCTTTATATATCTGTAAATATTAATGACAACAATTTCTCCTCCTCACACCCTTTCTTGTGCCTTTTTTTCTTTTCCTTTAACTTTTTGCATGGCACTGGTGTATGAGATTTTAAGGGCAGGGTTGCTGCTGAGTGTGGGAAGGGGTAAGGGAGTACAAATACATTCCCATATTGAATCAGATCTGTCACCTCTTCAGTCCAGCGTGTTTCTGACAGTGACCAACATCTGAAAAAGGCATCTGGCAGTTGCAGAGCGATGCCACCAGCACAAGGCAGCAATCCCTGACAATTAGAGACAATCTTAAGCTCCAGTGCCTGGACTTCAACTTTTCCAAAATGTCTTGACCTTTGCTTCTACACTCAGATGTTGTTAGTGTGTAAAAGCAAATTTGTCGTCGCTCCAGAAGTACACATAGCTTTCATTCCAGGCTAGGTATAAAATGTTAATTGCTTTACTGCAAATACTTTACTAACATCTTGACTCTCCTTCAGCTGAAGGATTTGTGGTTAAACATTCACTCAAAGCTAGCATTTCTTTTTCTTCTCCATTGCATTAGCAGTTGTATTTTCCCTCATTTCTTTGCAGTGAAAGATAACCGGCATGATTGAAGAATTGATCTCGGACCTCTATCTTTTAAATCTCTCTTTGCTTTTTTGTTATCATACCACATTTGTGGAATAAGCAAGGAAACATCCTCAAAATTCAATATCAATAGCAAGAAATGTCTCCAAGAGTTTTAATGATTTTTATATGTTGTCGATCTTATGCAGAGCTTGTATACCAAACCTTAATGCTATCTGGGAATCTGTGGTAAGCAAAAAGCAGGTAATTATATCTGCTTTCCTAGCTCCATATTTATGCGAATAAAGCAATATGACCCCTTAAGATAGCAAAATAACCTACAGTACAAAGAAGTCTGAGACAGAGCAGTTTGGGGAACAAAGGAAGGTTGGGCACACCTGCATTTAGGCTCTATAGGGTAGGGAAATTAAGTCTTAGCCTCTAAAGTGCATAATCTTGAAAACTGCAATACTGGAGTTTTGTTGTGTCTAAAGCAAGTTGGAGCTTGTAGGTGCTGGATGGTTGTGCTGTTTGTAATGCATGTCCATGAAGGTTTTTTGAAAAACCAGGATTGCTGGAGGTAGCACCCTGCCCTTAGGGTGGGATGCCGGGGCCAGGCATCGGGACTATCATGCAATTCTAAAAGAAGGGAAATGAGATATGATAGCAAAGGCATCCAGTTACCCAACATTTTTAAAAAGTGTATGAATCCTAAAAGGACAGTGTTGTTTGTCCTGTCCCCAGCAGTTTCAGGTGATGTCATTTGTCATGGACTCCTTTGAAGTCCATGATCCTAATCAGTATGTGAAGGCTTCGGGTTGGGTGTTTTGTTTTGCTGTCTGATATATCTTGGGGACCATGGCAGGAGTCTTTGACACAGTCTTGTTTATTAACTGTTTCTCTGTATATTGCCGCTGTAAAGCTGGTGTCTGTCCTCTGCTCCTAGCGTTGTGCCCAGAATCTTATTTTCCTGTTTCTTCCATATGTCTACAGATAAAAAAGCAGCTATTATACAATCAGTGACGCCTCTTTTACATCCTGTATTTGCAGTCAGTATTAGTGTGAACCCTTTTAGTCAGGATTAGTGAACTCTATTGGCCCCAGCAACTGTAGTTCTGGACTGGCAATGCCACAGGCAAGTTGCTTTGGGCAGCAAATTGTTAAGGGGCACGTAGGTGCCTCTTTATCTCCTAAGGAAGGTGGGCTGTATGCCCTCAGTTCTAACCAGGTGCACAGGTCCAAGACAAGGCGGATGGCACCGTTTCCCTGCTGGTCCTGCTTCTGACTTGCTCTCTCCGTTGTGATGCTGTTGCGCACAAGATCACCTTTCCTTCGGAGGCTTTTTGTAGCTAAATCCCACTGAAATATGTGTTTGTGAACCAATAAAGGTTTTTGAAGTGCAAGGTTTTGCATGGTTTTCATTAATACCAAAAAACCCAAAGCCCATTGTTTAGACTCTTCTTGGTGTCTATTTTCACCCGTTTGGAAATCTGTGTGCTCCAAGGGCTGCGAGCGAGCAGGAGCTGTGCTCAAGGAAAAAACTGATTATTTACCTGAGTTTTTCTTTATCCTTCTTTTCTCTTTGCCCTTGAACTGTTTTCATTTTAAGGAAACCGAACTGATGCGCGTGATGAAAATTTGGCAGAAGTGCCGTTCGCTGCAAGATGTGCCGCTGCCTCGGTTCATTGATGTGTCTGTCCTCTCTACCAGCACATGGAGAGGAAGATTTTAGAAACTCCCAAAACATGTGTTTATTGAAGAAAGGTTTGGTGTTCTTGACGTGCTAAGGAATAGAGGCTGTCTCTCAGGGTTGCACAGGGGGGTGTATTAAAGAGCTGTATCCGTGCAGCACCCAGGGGTGCTGGGTGGTGATGCTGGGCACACCGGCTCCCTCCTCCCTGCTGTTTTTCAGTCAGATGATGCAACTTGAGCGCAGCATTAAAGCCACTTAGGTTGAAAATATCCTTGGCTAGCATTCATTTCAACGCGTTAAAAGCAATTTGCTGTTATATGGGGGGTTTATTACGTGCCCTTGTTAGGACTTTTATAGACTAAGAGGGATGTACTCAAATTTGCAGTGCTTTCACTTCATGAGTATATGTAAATGCAAATTTTAAGCAATTACAGAATAGACGTTAAAATCACTAATAGTTTAATGCTGCTTTCCCCTGCTGCTGCTGAAATGGGTGTTTAGTGACTCCTCAGTGACTGGGGCCAATAATCAGTATGAGAGAGTTTTAGTTTATCAAAGAATAAACTGTGTACTCAGGTCAGCTGTGGTGAAACAGCAGACACCTGGTTTAAAAGGGACTAAATGGTGGGGGTATCAAGGGGCATTAGCAAACTCTATGGGGTTCCCAGTACTTGGCTCTAGGCTACCTATGAACTGGTTACTAAGTACCTGCATCTCTTTGAAGATCTGACCTTCGTTTCTGATTCCTTGGGTTGGGTTTTTCTTCTATTAATTCTCAACTGTTTCTGTCATAGCAACCAAAGAATGTGAGATAAGCCGAGCAAAGGAGAAAAGGGGAAAAAAAAGGGTAACTTTTTCTTTAAAAAGATCATTTTGGTTTGGTTCAGGCTGAAGAATTACACCAGCTAAATATTATTTGTGCAAGGTGTGTGTGTATATATATATATATAATGTTTTTCATGTTTGTTGCAAGCCCAAGTACTCTTTCTCCCCCCACCTCCCCTCTGCATGTTACTAGGATTATTGTTTAATTTATTGGGATGTAAATTGTAACTTGTAAGTGCAAAGACTTGGGTAACATCGCAGAGATCCAGCAATTAGAGAGTGATACAGAGGTGCTTTTATATTAGCTTGTGTTCCCTAATTTTTTTTACCTCACAAAAATTTGGTGAACATGTCTTTTAAAAGCTGAATATTATAGATATCCTCAGTAATACCTTATGCTGTTTAATACAGGAAGCAGAAGTTACATTTCCGTGGTCTTAGGCCTCAGTTCAGCAAAACCCTTCAGTTCCTGTTTAATTTTTCTTGCGTGATAAAATCCTCACAATATCGAATGAAGAGTAAGTTTGGAGGAACGCACGGTATTTGTCACTGTCCAGAAGCTGATTTGTGTGGTGGAGCCCTGGGCCCATTCAAGATTTTCCTTCCTCGTCATCTTTAAAATCACGCATAAGCAGTTGTGTTTCTCTGCTCTCTGTGTCTTTAAATGGAGACCGTTTTAGTTCCGTTTTAGATGACAGTGTAAGCAACTTATGAAACTCCTTCACTGAAACATTTTTCAGCTTTCTTGGGTGTGTTCTTTCATGACACAGGAAGCTCCTCATCATTTTGACTGGGTAAGAGGGAAATGTTATTTCTGCTGCCTGTTCCTCTGGAAGGTCTCTGGGGGTGGGTTGTGGCACTTTTCTTGTCAGTCCATCTGCTTTAAGCAGCTCTGAGGCTTTTTCTCTGCCGTTGCGTTCTTGCTGTGTTTCAGTGCGTGTCTCGACTTGCACCCCGGATAAAAAGCAAATATGGAAGCATAACCAGCATACTTTGGGTGAATTTCATTGCTTTTAGGACCTGCTTTTGGCCAAGTAGAGGTCTGGAGTGACAGATCAAAGAAAGAGGCAAACAAAGCAGCACTATTCCCAGTTTCCACAAGGCCTAGAGTCTTGCTTTTGAGCATGACCGAGATCAGTCTTTGCATCTCCCATATCACAGCAGCTATTCTGAGAGAATCGCAGCATTCAAAACTCGCCAAGAAGTGTGTGTCTCAGAGATTCTTTGCATTTAATGTGATCAGTGAACATCTGCATGTGAAGAAACTCTTTGAAAACAGGTTCGAAATCTTAATCTTGTTAGAGAAGTACTCAATACCTCAACAAGCAGCAGAACACGAAACTTTGCAGCCCTCGTGTCCAGCAAGGTGTGTGCTAATGAGTTGTCAGAAGCTCATTTATTTTGTGAAGAGATTATACTCCTAAGAGTATCATTCTGATAGAACTGTGAACAGTTTTCTTCACCGTTTTGGTACCTTCGTAGCTAGAAATAGAGGATTTGGCTTCTATTTCTGTGTTTTAGATAGTGTTAAAGGAAAAGTGGATGAGTAGATGCTGGGCTTCTGGCTAAATAAAGGATTATGGGTAAAAAGTCAGTTTTCCTTTTAATAGCTTGGTTTAAAACAGGCCTGGGCTGTAGCCATGGAAAGTAATTGCATTGCCCTGTAATTTTACACAATTTTGTTAAAGTTAAATTTCCTGTTCCACACAGGCTGTTACAGTTACAAAAATGGCTTGTAACATGAGTGTATAAGGTCATTTCTAAGTATGTACAAGAGAATAAAACTTGGTTAGAATTGAGGTGCTTTTAAAATGTTCCCTTATAAATCCACCCAGACAGGATTGTTCCAGGCTGCCTGTCCTGATGACCATGTCGCGGAAGAAAATTTCCCGTGTTCTGTTTAGTGTCAGAGTCCAGTCAGTATCAGTTCTGTCCCCAGCTTTCCGAGCCCTGACAGTAACACCTTCAAGCGAATGGCCGGGTTTCTGCTGGATCTTCCCGAGAGCAGCAGCATCCTCGGCAGGGCTGCTCCCCGAGCCCGGGCCCATAGCTGTTCACTGTGAGCTGAGCTCTGCAGATCCCTGTGCTTGGGCTAGTAGGGGAAAGGGAGCTGGGGGTCCTGGGGACAGCAGGATGACCATGAGCCAGCACTGGGCCCTTGTGGCCAGGAAGACCAATGGTACCTGGGGTGGGTTAGAAGGGGGTGGTCAGTAGGTCAGAGAGGTTCTCCTGCCCCTCTACTCTGCCCTGGGGAGACCACACCTGGAATCTTGTGTCCAGTTGTGGCCCCTCAGTTCCAGCAGGACAGGGAACTGCTGGAGAGAGTCCAGCGCAGCCACCAAGATGCTGAAGGGAGTGGAGCATCTCCCGTGTGAGGAAAGGCTGAGGGAGCTGGGGCTCTGGAGCTGGACGAGAGGAGACTGAGGGGGGACTCATTCCTGGGGATCAATATGGAAAGGGGGAGTGTCAGGAGGATGGAGCCAGGCTCTTCTGGTGACAGCCAATGATAGGACAAGGGGCAATGGGTTCAAACTGGAACACAGGAGGTTCCACTTAAATGTGAGAAGAAACTTGTTCCTGGTGAGGGTGGCAGAGCCTGGCCCAGGCTGCCCAGGGAGGTTGTGGAGTCTCCTTCTGTGCAGACATTCCAACCCGCCTGGACACCTTCCTGTGTAACCTCATCTGGGTGTTCCTGCTCCATGGGGGGATTGCACTGGATGAGCTTTCCAGGGCCCTTCCAACCCCTGACATTCTGGGATTCTGTGAGTTGAGACAAGCCATAAGAAAAGGCACTTTCTAAAAAGAGACCAACTGTCTTATGGCATGGAAAGCAGTGATAGTTTTCTGAACATCACCTCATCTTCAGCAGGGAATAGAAGGGTGCGATGGAAGTCTTGAAAAACAGTGGGTGATCGACCAAGGATCATGGAATAACGACACACCTTCAAGTCTCTGAACAGAAATGCATTCTCTTTTATGGAAATGTGGGAAACTTGTAAACTGACAAAAAACGGTCATGTGAGAGTATGATTTAAAATACAGAATTTATTTCTGTAGAATTTCATTAAGACCAAAAATGCATAAAACCATGAAAAATAAGGGGTTATTTTACATGGATAGCTAAATGTTGGTAGCTCTTCCAAATTTACATTAAGCATTCTGCTTCAAGGCTTGAGACAATCACCAGTTGTGGGAGATTATGAGCTTTCTTGCACCTTTCTCTGAAGCGTCTGGCATTAGCCTCTGTAGGGGACAGGATATTGGATTAAAAAACCCAGTCTCATCTGCTATGCCAATTTCTGTGTTCAGATACTCACTGTCAGTAGTGATTTCTGCAAAATGATGGCATTTTCCTTTTGGTTGCTAAAGAAAGGCCTAGCATCTACGTCAAAAGTTTTAAGAGTGAATAGTTGTTATTGTCAAGAGTTTCTCCCTTAGCGGTGTTCCCGAGTTCCTGGATTGAATCCCACGTGGACTGGCGGATCAGATGGGGCTTGGCATGTCCCGCTACCAGAACACGGTGCCGCTTCACTGGGGAAACGGATGCCCAGGGTCCCTTTCTCTGTGTCAGATTTGTAATAAATGCAACTCTAGAAAAGGGGATCTTAGGGGTTTTTTACGGAAAAACAAGCCAGTGTGTTTGAGAAGCTTGCATTTTTTTGCTATCCCTTTAACATTTATGGCGATCTTAGGTATTAGGCTCTTAAGCTGCTTTGTTGAAACTCATTTGACAAGGACTTACACAGATGGTGCTTTACTTTCTGTCTGAAATGTGACACTTTTTAATTTCCCTTGGGTCATCTCAGTGAACCTGGCTAGAATTTCTTCAATGCATATTTCTCTCCTGTATCTCTGAATTGCTTATCTGAAATAAAATGTAGGCTGATAGGAGCAATATGTGGATGTCTTTAACTGTAGGCAGGGCTAGCACATTCAATCATGTTTCAGCTCTGTTCAATAATTACTGCATCTGGTCTAACATGCAGAGGTAATAAAATACTGCAATCTGCTTCTCTTCAAAGCAGATTTTTCCTCTGCGTTGACAGTATATTTTTGAAGAGCTAGCAAAAGATGATTAATTGAAAAACGCAACACATGACTAGACAAGGAGTTTTGTGAGATGCTGATCTGTCCTTGACCTGGCTTCACTCCTGGTATTAATGTTGGCTATGAAAATCTGCCCTATGGACGCTGGCATCCCAAAAGATGCTGTGGCACCTGAAAGCTCCAAATACATCCTGGGCTGGGTTGCAGTGCGGGCACATGCAGCACTTAAAAGCTTGCGTTCATTAATCTCATTGACTTGGGTCCATCTGCCAGGCTGTGTGTTACTAATATATACCTATGTAAAATGTTAAACTCTTTGCTTTATAACATCTATTAGTGAAAGCCATTGATGGGTTTCTTAAATACTGCTATGCAGCAGCTGGGGTGTCAATATGGGCTGGTGCTCCTGTCTTGAAAAGCGCTGCAGCTCGGCGCGTCGCCTGGTAGAGCATTAAGCAGAATGAGAACCCCCAAAAAGAAGCAGGAGGAGGTAAAAGGGTGAATGAGAGGCCTGATCGGGAGCACGCTCCGCTGAAGAGGTCAGATGTGTGAGCTGCCTCTAAGTCCCTTAGCGGCGCTGCCGAGATGCCGTCTGGGAGCGCAGGTGGCAGAGCTGGCCGGGTGAGCATCGCTGACCCACTTCAGCCAGAGTGACCCACGCCGGCTTAACCGGGCTCCGGAGCCGCCCTGCTGACCTCGCTGGGGTCAGCGGGGTTAAGGGGGCAGTGATCTCCAGCCACCAGCAGCTGAGGGTGGTGATAATGTTCCTTGGTATGGCTGGATGAGGAAGAGTGAGTGTGCTCCCAGCCTGAGAAATGGAACAGGCTGTTTATACTCAATCTCTTCGCAGCGATTCAATTTTTGCAGGAGACTGATCCCACTATAGAGAATATGCATGTGCAGAAGTGTCTGGTCATCTTGCAGTTGTCTTGTTGAAAACCAAAATCTCACTTTAACAGCAAACTCAAACTGATACCTTCTTTTTCCCTCTCACAAGTGTTTATATGAGGTTCTACATAAATATCCCATGTATCACAAAACATTGTTTGGGTGCTACACTTTAAAGAGCCCCATGATCACCACTTGACAGTATTTAAAGGCCTGATGCCAGAAGAGGAGGGTGTAGGAAAGAGTTGCATTGTTTTGCATCAAAGAAATATGAGGGTAAATACTCTCAGCTGTTTACAATGGAAGTTACATATGCAAAATTCTGAGTTTCCTAGTAAAAGCTTTGTTTTCTGACTCTCCTAGGCTTTTGGGCAGGCCCACACCAACCACAAGAAGGTAGCAGCAGATGGAGAGAGCAGAGAGGAGACCTTGATTCAGGAATCGGCCACCAAGGAAGAGTACTACATGAAGAAAGTGATGGAGTTGCAGACAGAACTGAAGCAGCTCAGAAACGTCCTTGCCAACACCCAGTCTGAAAATGAACGCCTTAATTCTGTTGCACAGGAACTGAAGGAGGTAAGTGAAGGTGCACAGTGTGCACCACGGTTTATATTGTGGTTATGTTTTCTTGTGCTGTGTAACCAAAATAAGGAAGATTCTTGAGCTGATTGGTATCTGCTTAATACTGCTGGCAGCTGCTAAGATGGGTTGTCTCTCTGAGACTTCAGCAAGGTATTACATCCAACCGAAGCTGTAATTCAACAGTCCAGTAAATCCAGCTTTCTGGTTGCAGCCACTGAACCTACCTGTTGTGCCCACAGTGGTTCTGACAAAACACTGAATTGCACAAAAGGTCTAGCAGTAAAATTCATAGTCATGTGTTTTCTCTCCAGAAAGTGATGTGTTTTACTTTTTTCATAGGTTGCTTAATTTACTACCTCAAAGTATCTTTGACCTTTTATTGTTCTGTCTGTTTCTGAGGGGAAATAATCACTGAAAAATTGACTTTAAAAGTTTAATTACTTATGAAATCTGTAGCTCAGCAAGAGTCTCTGTGGCACTGATGCAGAAAAGATTGTTTTGAGAGCTCAAACCATTGCTCAAATTTAAACTGGGTAAAAGTTAGAGAGACTGTGAACTGCACATGATGTGGTAAACAATCCGCAATTATTACTCATAAACTTTCTTGCACCTTCCTTTGAAGTGCTGGGTACAAGTCTTGTCTGACCGGGAGATAATTGCCTGGGCTCCCCTGCCAGGAGTTGGGGTCACCTAAGAGCCCACGTGTTAATCTCAACATACTCTATGTCACCACAGCTGAAAATCAGGAGTGTCTGATTTAATTTCTTTAGGACATAGTAACAAATATGTGGTGGTAAAATTCACGGGGAAACGTGGGTTACTGCTGTGGAGATGTGGGAGTTCAACACATCCTGTCTTTAAGGTACAACAGAGAAGATTTGTAGGGCAAATTGTCAGAGGTGATCGAATGGGCCACTCAAGCCCTCCTATAATTCTATGGGTCCTGGCTGTGGGATAACAGAGCTGGAATCAGGCCACATGAAGGAACCCGTCCCTGCAAGCATACACACACAAATCTTGTCTATATTTCTAACCTTTAAGAACAGCTTAAAGAAAAGCTCTCCACCCCAGAGGCAGCATCGTGTCCGTAATGGATCCCAAACGCCACTCAAAAGCTAAGCTTGCTGACGGGCAGGTTTCCATCCTGCTCCCTGCATTGCTGCAGCTGAAGGCAATTTTTCCTTCTAGATACTGACACTTTTCAGCCACCTTTACTTGGAACTGCGTTTTGCTTTACACAGCCCTCAGACGAGCTGTCTGTTTGAAAGGTTCTAGGGCGTGGGTGTGTTTTTTCTTGTGCTTTGTCCTTCCACGTCACCCGCACACGCTTGTGTGCAAACGTGAGAGATGGACCCCAGTGAGAACTGAACAGTGCAGGAAGACGGAAAGTGCGCGATGTCAGTTTTCTTGTGAAGACTTTTTTTTTAAGACTTTAAGGTCTCTTCTGCTAAATGTGGTAAGATGCACTTAGTTACTTCATTAGAAATAAAGGCTGATGATAATTAACTGGATGAGACTGATTTGAAACTTGGATTGGAAACTGAACTCAGAGAAAAATAAAAATCGAAACTTAATGTGATAAATAAATGGAATCTTGTAGTTAGGAGTTTATCTGAATGTCGCTTTGTGTCATCTCATAGAATCATTTTGTTTGGAAAAGTCCTTTAAGGTCATTGAGTCCAACCATAACCTCACTCTGGCACTGCCCCATGTCCTGAGAACCTCATCTGTGTGTCTGTCCAACCCTCCAGGGCTGGTGACTCCAGCACTGCCCTGGGTAGCCTGTTCCAATGCCCCACAGCCCTTTGGGGAAGAAATTGTTCCCCACATCCAACCACAACCTCCCCTGGCGCAACTTGAGGCCGTTTCCTCTGCTCCTGGCGCTTGTTCCTGGGGAGCAGAGCCCGACCCCCCCTGGCTCCAAGCTCCTTTCAGGCAGTTCAGAGATCAGAAGGTCTCCCCTCAGCTCCTGTTCTCCAGCTGAACCCCCCAGGTCCCTCAGCCGCTCCCATCACACTTGTGCTCCAGCCCCTCACCAGCTCCGTTCCCTTAACTCGCTCCAGCACCTCAAGGCCTTTCTTGGTGTGAGGGGCCCAAAACTGCCCCCAGGATTTGTGGTTTGGCCTCCCCAGTGCCAGCACAGGGACGGTCACTGCCCTGGGCCTGCTGGCCACACCAGTGCTGGTACCAGCCAGGATGCTGGTGGCCATTTGGCCACCTGGGCACACACTGGCTCATGTTCAGCCACTGTCACCAACATCCCCAGGTCCTTTTCCACTGGGGACTTTCCAGCTGCTCTTCCCCAGCCTGGAGTGTTCATGGGGTTGTTGTGACCCAAGTGCAGGACCCGGCACTTGCCTTTGTTGACCCTCAAGCAATTGGCTTCAGGCCATCAATCCAGCTGGTCCAGATCTCTCTGTATGGCCTTCCCACCCTCCAGCACGTCAACACTCACACCCAGCTTGGTGTCATCTCCAAACTTACCGAGGGTGCACTCGATCCTCTCATCCAGATCATTGATAACGAGATTAAGCAGCATCTCGGTACATGCATTCTTCTTTCCTTCCCTTTTTTAGCCTAGCTGTTTGTTCTGCTGCTGATAAATTATGGTGAGGTGAAGAGGTATGGAAGAGGAAAAGAAATGGCCTGAAAGCTTTAGTTTTGAAATGAAAATGTCTGCACCAATTGACCATGTGTGGTATGGGATTCTTTTCCTCTGAAGATGCCTATTTGTATATTGCATTTTGATTTCGTTTGTCTTATAAGTAGTAGGGAACAGTGAGACAGGATGTGTGAATAGACATATCAACCTTCTCCTGGCCCACAAAAAAGCCAAGCCAGCATGACCCTCTTAAGGAACTTGGCTTTTCTCTCATACGATGCAGTAGGAAGTGGCACAAGTTCAGAGTTGCTACTTCACCATTGTTGTCCAGGTAAGTGGAAACAGGAGGAAACACACAGGCCTCCTGTGATGATTTATAGCATATTCATTTTGCAAGCGTTGCTCAAGAGGAATCAAGGAGAACATGTTGTGGCTGTTGTAAGCTAGTGAGCAGGATAAGCAGCGTGGTATTCCCCAGTCCCTGTTGCTGTGCTTAGTTTTAGGCTGCTGTATGGTAAAAATCTGATGTTGATTTAGTCCGAGGAGCCCGTGCTGTGAAGAATGGTGCTGTCGTCTGAACACACTGAGGATGAAGGTGGAATACAATCTACTGCTTTATACCACAGAGACATAGTGGAAATTCCTCCCTTTGTTTGTTCTGACTGCTGAGGAAGGAAAAAAATACTGTGGCTCTTCTCCATCTTGTTATAGAGAATGTTTGTAGGCAGATGTAGTCTTTATAGTCTGTATTTTGGAAGTCCCATATTATTGCCTATCAAAAGAATGGACTTGCAAGGTGTCTGGGGGGAACAGGAAAATTTACTTCCATTGCAATCGTTCTGGATTGGACACAGAAAAGAGGAAGGATGTGGAAAATGCTTGATTATGTGTCCTCTGGTGAGGCAGAGGGCTCCTCCTGTCAAAACTAAAAGTTTAAAAGACAAGAAAAAGAAACAGTCAGGAAGGAAATAATCTGACGCTGAATCTCTGATTTATTTTTGAGGGAGACCTGCTTGTCAGGGCTGGCTGCAAAAGGCTTTATCTGCTGTTTTGTAGCTATTTGATAGCACATGGAGTTGCTGGGGCTTTTTTGGAAGAATCTGGTCAGTCGTTAGTAGTGGCAGGAGGAGGATGGTCGAGGGCACCGGAGGCACCTTGAAACCAGGCAGACCCGTGTCGGTTGGAAATGCATTCAAGACTGCGTGTTCAAGGTGCCGTCGTTCCTTTTGTGTCTTGTTAGGACACTTGCACGGAAGCATTGAGTTGGTTTGGGAAGGAGCAGTGACACTGGGTGCACCTGGAGCTGCTGCAGCAGACACAAGCGGTTTTGACGTTTTTGGGTGACTTATCTAACTCTGGCCTGTTGAGACAGGCCGGCAGGGTGGTTACGGATGATGGGTTTTAGTGCTGACATTAGCTAGCTCAGCAGCTCCTGTGTCCTGGAGGAGGCAATGAAGGAGTAATTGCTCCTGAGTAATTGCTAATTGCCATTCCTTTTTAATCTGCTTTCATCTCTCCTGTGTTTAGTGGCACCCAAACAGATTTCATAGCGTGATTTGGCTGTGAAGTCATGAGGTGGCTGTGCCTCGCAGAGAGAAGCTGAAAAACAAGTGAGCGACTCTTTCCCAGGGAAGTAAAGCTGTTCTGATTATGTAAACTAAAGAAGGAAATAGATTTTAACGTGTGTGCTTTTACCTGTGAAGAAAAATAGCTGATGTGATATGGTAAAATAGAATATGGACTAAATAGTATGTTTTAAAAAGTTATCAGCAGTGTATGAGTAATTTTATTCCTCAGAGTCTATAAAATGGAAGCTGTTTTTTTGAGGTTTGTTCCGAAGAAACTTTCTTGTTCTGCATTATTGTCTAATAGGCTTTATCAAGAAAGTGTGTGTCAATGTGAAGGATAATGCACACCGTGCAGTGACCTGGCCCTGCTGTGCGCGGGGGATTCTCCCTCTCTTTCCTGTGGATGATGCTGGGATTTTCAGGTCTGTGTTGAACACAGACACACAATTGTTTGTCCTGGGGTTTTGTTTGTTCCTTTGTTTTTAACCCTAGAGAAAAAGGCTACCCAGCACGGAGACCTATAAAGACCTGTCAGTTTTGTCGTGCCTGACGTTGGCGGAATCGGTCATGAGTTTGGTTTTCTGGAGTCTCAAGTGACTCTAACAACCCTCATGCTCCAGTCAAATCCCGTAAATAATTTCTTTCACTAAGTTTATGGCCTGCGAAGCTCACCCATGCTCTCAGATTAAACCTAAAAAACTAACCAACCAGCCCTGACATGTTTATTCTTCAGCGAACAAAAAAATGTCATTTCTTCATTGCAGAATATAGTAAGCACTGCTAGAAAGCTTCTGTGCCAGGGATTTGTGGGTGGCTTTATGTTTCAGCCTTGTGTACCACTTACTGCTATTCCCGTATGTTGCACGGGAAAGGCTGCAGGAGGCTGGTGCATTTGTACATCGTCTTTTCTTGCCCTGAAAGCTCATAGGAATCCATGTGTTTATCAGCACTGAACTTGGGTGTAAGGCAGCAGTGTGATGAGGCTTTCAGTGTAAGGCTCTGGGGATAAAGATGTTTCTCCCCCATTTCTCCTTGTTCCTGTGGCAATCCTCAGCTTCTAATGGAAAAGGCTCTGAGCACAAAGGGGTTTTGCAGAGCCGAATACCTGTGGATTTTCCTGTCCTTTCTGAGCCCAGGTGTAATGCTCCAATAATAGCCCACAGCAGCGCATAGAAGATATTCCTTGATTCATTGCTGGCTTTTTAAACTGTGCATACAGAGGCGTATTTAAATAATGCTAAAACAAACTGCAAGAGTTATATCTGAAGAGAGCAGCCTGGCTGGAAATCAGCAGCTAAACGTGCTCCAAATGTAAAAGTGGCTGTTTGCACATTGGTAAAGCTCCATTTCCAAAAGCAAAGCAGTGCTGAGCTCGCTTCTTGAAGGCATCACGTTTAGCGTGCAGGACTGGATTTCTTGTCCGTTAAGGTGTTGAAAGAATGAGAAGGGTCACAGTGTGAATAGTCTTGTTGTATTTATTTTGTAAACCCTGCCTTTTGTGCGGTGCGGGAGGTTCGGAGGCGGCACTGCGGTGCGATAGCTGCGCGTTGCAGGCAGCTGTTCTCTTCCCACCTTTTTATTTTCATTGTAGAGCTATGAGAGCTGAGTATTTTTACAAAAATACTGTCATTTTTAGCCATTTGAAACACAATAAAAATCCGTTCCGAAGAAGACGAACGGTTGCGGAAATTCGGTTGGTGTGCTTTGCACGTATTCAAGGAGGCATCTGCTCGTGATTTCTCTTTTGTTGTTGTGCGCTGATATATTCAGAGGAAAGATGTTAACAACAGCGTTTCTCTTGCTGTCGTGGCTGCTGCCTAGAAACTCCGTGTCCAAAAACGAATTAATACTGAAAGCGGGTGCACTGAAAGTCACCATTTGAACACTGCATATTTTCAGATTTTAAAGAAATATTAAAATAAATTCTTATTCTTTTGACATTATAAAACTCTAAATATGATTCTCAGAGTTTCAATTAGTTAAGATTCCCCAATACTGTATTGTTTGGGAATTAAGCTGTAACACGCTCGCTTGGGGATCTTTTCATTGTTCTAATTAAATTGCTGGGTACGTATGGGTGCTGTAATAGCAGGATGAGTCTTCCTCTTCAGTCGTGGCTCCTCACAACCTTCATTGCGACCTTTATTCTGCTCATGGTTTCTGACTGGCAAGAGCACTGGAGGGAACAAGTCTCCTGTATGCAGCTGTAATCTTTTAACGGATGTAAAAACAAAATGCACAGTTGGCGAAGTAGCTGGAAACGCTCTAATGAGTGAAACAATGGCTTGAAGTTACTTTGCAAATTAATTAAAGAGGTGGGAGGTTGGTTTGTTTGGTTGGTTTGTTTTTTCCTGCTGAGTGCAGTGTGAAGTTAGGACGCAGAAGCAGGGAGATCGCTTTGTTTCGCCCCTGCTTGGCACGGCTTCCATTAAGTAGGTGACCCTTGGCAACCTGTCCCAGCAAGATTTGGTGGCATTTTTTGAAAATAGGAAAGAGCATGTACCACAGTATGCTTCAAAGCAGTACTGTAATGTGCTTGGGGGGTAATTCCTTTGTTTCACCTAGTGCTTCTGTGCTGATAAATCAACTCAGAACTGCACCCTGAGATTGTTTTTCAAGGCACATATGGTAGGTTTTAAGAATGTGGCTTGTGACAAACATCGCTCGGGCACAGCACGAAGTGCCAGCTGGGGATGAGCCTGTGGTGTCGGAAATAACGTGGCTGTGCTGTTGATGCCCTTGTGACTATCAGGATCCATTATTTTTTTTTCCACCCATATTTTGTTTTTCAAGTTTAGGTTTTTTTTAGGTGAAGTAAGTTTGAGGTCATAACATATCAAGTTTCTCTCCCCATAATGGCCAACGGATCACCTGCAGATGAAGAAGGCTATCAGATTTTTATAACTGACATTGCATGGTATTCTCTCCCTCTATTTAATTAGTGAGCATAGCTAACTCGTTAACCCCTGCTACTTCTTAGTATTTGGTTGCCCAGAGGGAGGTGTCTGCTGCTCTAAAAGTGAAGCAGATGGGAGAAACCCGGGACAGTTGGCATTTCCCTGACCCACGGACACCTGTGCTGTGTCAGACTGGCACCGGCCCGAGCGGTGCTTACGTAGCCAGGTCTGAAGGGGAAATCCTGAAAGGAGATTGAAAAGATGGCTGATTTGAACCTGATAACCTGCCAGCACTGTGCCCCTGTACCCAGGAAGGCCAATGGTACCTGGGGTGGGTTAGAAGGGGGTGGTCAGTAGGTCAGAGAGGTTCTCCTGCCCCTCTGCTCTGCCCTGGGGAGACCACACCTGGAATATTGTGTCCAGTTGTGGCCCCTCAGTTCCAGCAGGACAGGGAACTGCTGGAGAGAGTCCAGCGCAGCCACCAAGATGCTGCAGGGAGTGGAGCATCTCCCGTGTGAGGAAAGGCTGAGGGAGCTGGGGCTCTGGAGCTGGACAAGAGGAGACTGAGGGGGGACTCATTCCTGGGGATCAATATGGAAAGGGGGAGTGTCAGGAGGATGGAGCCAGGCTCTTCTTGGTGACAACCAGTGATAGGACAAGGGGCAATGGGTGCAAACTGGAACACAAGAGGTTCCACTTAAAGATGAGAAGAAACTTGTTCCTGGTGAGGGTGGCAGAGCCTGGCCCAGGCTGCCCAGGGGGGTTGTGGAGTCTCCTTCTGTGCAGACATTCCAACCCGCCTGGACACCTTCCTGTGTAACCTCATCTGGGTGTTCCTGCTCCATGGGGGGATTGCACGGGATGAGCTTTCCAGGTCCCTTCCAACCCCTGACATTCTGGGATTCTGTGATAAATTACTGGTTTTTAGATCTGGTTTTTAGAATATCCAAGGAAGTTCTTAGTGTTACAGTTGTGTGGCCAATATGAAAATAGCAGGTATTAGTTGGGACAGCTGATGGCTACCAGGCAATATAGATCGGCCTGTCAGCACAGGCACTGCCAACTACTTCGCAGAATAGGGCACTGCCACTTCTGCTGTCATGGTATTTTGCCCTAAAATGCAGAATCTAGAATGGAGACTTGTCCTTTCTGTGTCTTAATAATGGCTATGTATGTTCTGTGGTTATTCTAACAGAGCTGTTTGATCGTATCTATGTCTCAACCATTGGAGTTCAGAGGAAATTAGACAAAAACTCTTGTGGATGGAAAAACTGGCCTGGGGTCCATGAACACTGCTTTTTGTGTGATGCAGAGACTCTTCTATTTTGCTGCTGCCAGTTTTGCCTACATGTAGATTTTTATACAGTATAATTTTAGTGTGGTTTATGGAAACAGTTCTTAGGAAAATAATCCTTTCTTATAGAAAGAGGGCAGTGTGTTACTGTTATATGGCCAAAGATTTATTTTTTTTTAATTGCTTTACAGAAATATAGGTCAGTGGCCCTCTAAGAGGCACAGATCGTGCACTTTTGAGTGCGACTGGAACAATACAGTATCTTGCGGATGACTGGTATACAACTGGTATACAACACGTGCTGCCTCCAAAGCGTGTCCTGCAAGGAAGAGGCTGGTGTGGCATAAATACATTCAGAACAACTGACCCTGCAGAGCTTTTGGCTTTTCAAAGCCTCTTGTAGCTCTAAGATAAGCGTCATGAGACAAAGGAAATCTCTGGAAGCAGCATGTAGTCATTATTTGACAAAGATCCAATTGCCATGTCGCACATCTGTTTATTTCTATAGAGTCCAAGCTAGATGTAACACACTGTCTCAAGTACAACTGTGAAAAGGGAAGGAAATGTCATCATTTAGTCCTAGTATATATGAAGTAATTTTATTAAGTCATCAGAAAGTTATTAATTCTGCCCTGCTAAGTGGTAAACAAGGCTGCTGAAAGAAAATCTGGGCTGCTTGAGTCCTGCTCCTGTTGTAACCTTCAGTTTGTCTGTTGGAAAGCAGAAATACAGCCTGTGATATGGCAGCAGCTGGGGTTATGCCCGGACTGATCTCCCACAGCTCTGTCCTTGCTTTCCATCTCTTTTCACTTGATCCTTCTTTCTCACCACCACCTTTAGTTTCATGCAAGTTATACACAGCAACTTCATTTAGATAAATTTTGCACTGCAGACACTTGCAATTTGTGCAACTGTGTGCAAGTCAGTGTGTTGGATGTGAAGTGTTACTAGAAAATGTTGCTGCTAGATTAGAAAATAACAACTTTTAATTGGGAATGCTGAGTGATCCTGGTTTGGCAGCAGGAACCGTGCTGGAACTTGTAAAGGGAAAATATATATACATATATATATATTAATCCAGCCTCCATAAAGCTTCCATATGATATTATAGCCTTTGCCTCTATTCCATGGGATTTTCTGTAAAGAAGTACCACTTCCATAATAAGCAAAATCTTTCGTATGCCTCTGCTACTCATAAAGTAATATCATAGGTATAATTAATTTAGATAGATAACTCCTTCGGGATTGACCTCATTAAAATTGTTTGGAGTAGTGATGGGGCTCTAAGCCAGTGATTTTGAGATGATTGTATCTCAATAGGATTGAGTAGTGTAAACTAAGCACTTTCCCCATCCAGGAGGTGCGGCATCTTGTGAAAATAGGCCACTAATGCTGCAAGTATAAATTTAGCCCAAGTTTTTATCTCGTGCCTTACATATAAATTAGTTATGGCCAAATTAAGTCAGTAGTAGACCTCTAATCTTTAATAACTGTATTAACTTCAACGTTTTGTCAACATTATTTTAATTGTAAATTCTTTTAAGCCTTACCGATTTGTGGTATCTAGCGCTGAAGTTGCAGAAATTTGCTCCTGGCCTGCTGGTGCAGTACGGTGCAGTTAAACCTGCCCGGAACACTGTCCTGGAGGGAAACGGTAAAATAGGCCTTTAGTATAAGAGTAAGAAATATGAGTAAGAAAATAAATGAGTCTTTGACAGACCTGTAACAGAAGAGGGCAGGCTTTAATTAACATCAGAAACTTGTGATTATTGAAAAGATGTGGTTTGTGGACATTTCTAATGAGGCAGAGTTAACGTGGACTTGCAAAGGGACATAACAGCAGGTAAAAGTGCAGTTTTATCACTGATTAACAGAAGGATGTTTAAAAAATAAAAGTGACAACAGCGAAAAAGACTTGACCAGGGAGAAAATTGTTGAGAAGTTTATCACCTTTTCTAGGTGGTTTATGGAAATACTAAAACATTAGACTTGTTTTAGCTTGGTTAGGGACAAGCGAGACTGTTCAGGATGTTGACAAGGGAATGTCTGATGGTGTTAGAAGGGATTCCCTGCAGATTTTTCACCCTGGTCGCTGGCCTGTCTCCTTCTGTCCGAGGCTGTTGGTACCTGGGAGCAGCAGCAGCTCTGCCTCATCGTAAGAAAAGGACATTGAGGTGCTGGAGCGAGTTGAGAGAAGGGAACGGAGCTGGTGAGGGGCTGGAGCACAAGTGTGATGGGAGCGGCTGAGGGACCTGGGGGGTTCAGCTGGAGAACAGGAGCTGAGGGGAGACCTTCTGATCTCTGAACTGCCTGAAAGGAGCTTGGAGCCAGGGGGGTCGGGCTCTGCTCCCCAGGAACAAGCGCCAGGAGCAGAGGAAACGGCCTCAAGTTGCGCCAGGGGAGGTTGAGGTTGGATGTGGGGAACAATTTCTTCCCCAAAGGGCTGTGGGGCATTGGAACAGGCTGCCCAGGGCAGTGCTGGAGTCACCAGCCCTGGAGGGGTTTAAAAGGCGTTTAGAGGAGGTTGTTAGGGACATGGTTTAGTGCTAGAGCTGGGTTGGGCTATGGTTGAACTCAATGATTCTGGGAGTCTCTTCCAACTGAAATGATTCTCTGATTCTATGGCCCAGGCTGGGCTCGGGGCTCCGGGGCCGGAGCTGGTCCAGCGCACCCCAAGTCCCAGCACGGAGCTCCAGCACACGGTGAGTTCACATCTCACCAAAAATAGTCCCTGTTCGATGAGGGCTGTTGTGGATCTATTGCGAGCCATACCCCAGCAGCATGGTTGCTCTTGAGAGGCGGAGTGTCTTCACAAAACCAGGGATGTAGGCCGATCTCTAGTTAGGGGAACTGGCCTGTTTGGGCTTTGCTACCAAATGATCACAGTGAATTGCAGGTGTTTGACTCTCCTAAGACAGCTGGTGCATTAGAGGAGTCCAGATTATATGCTTCAGTCAGGAAATGAAGCCCTGAGAACTTTCAAGGATCTGAACTCAATTTCAGCAAATTACTGTTTCAAAGTTGGCTTTGTGACCTCCTGTTGTGTACCTCCTTAGAGCCACCACATTTCTCCAGGCAGAGCAATATCTCACTTGTAGCTTTCATTGCTGTTCTTTGTTAAGGAGTGCAGATATAGGTAATGCCTGATTTGGGTTATTAGATTTTAATAAGCAGTCTCAATCTGAAATATCTTATCATCAACTAGGTGATCCTGCTCTGCCAGGGGGATTGAACTAGATGATCTTCTGAGGTCTCTTCCAATCCCTGACATTCTGTGATTCTGTGAAATATGAAAACTGTTTGATGTCACAACTGACTTGAAAATATATATATATATATATATGTATATGTGATTTCGAGTTACTAATTGAAATACCCTTTTGGTACTACTTTATTCCCACAAGTGTGGGCTGTAGACAAAACCACAGAAGAGGCAGTGAACGTTCTTTATGCTTCTTATGCTTCTTTATGCTTCTGGTTTCTAGTTCATTTTGTTGTCCTGGAAGCGTGCTTTACCCTTCCAGTCCCTTTCTAGTTTGCATCCATAGGGAGAGTTACTGCAGTGGGAGCTGGACTTTGTCTCTTCCAGGGGTAAATCCAAGTTCAACTGTCCTCCAGGGGATGACATTCCTGTGTCTTCCCAAACCTGGGGCAATGACGGTCGTGCTGTTGAATGCAGAGAGCTGTCGTCTTGGTTACTGAGCTCTTTTCTTCCTTCTCATTTCAACTTGAAGGAGGTTTGTTGAAACAACCTCGAGTTTGTTTCATTAGCATCTGAGAATACAAACAGAGCCCACAGAACACCCCTCACAACCTGCTCGCTGAGGCCGCGGCAGCTTTCAGCAGGTGCAGCAGCGAGCGAGGCTGCTCTTGAGCGTCACCCACCTCTGCGCTGTTTGCCTGGGGACACTTGGGGTGGCAGTGACCCTTCTTGGAGCTGCGCTTGGCTCCACCAGCCCCTCTGGAGGTAAGAGATGGCAGCTACCTAAGAGTTTATTGGCAGGCCTTGGAAGGGTTAAATGTTTTCTATGTGGCAGTGAAGGACATGGAAAGCTGCCAAAGCATTTAGATTTGATATTTGAAAAGCAGCTGGAGTTTAACTGCTCTTAGCAAGCAATTCAGTGCAGGAAGGGGGAGACTGTAATAATAACGTTTCACACTGCCATTCATAACGTTGTTGTTAAGTTTGGGTCAGCGTTTTCCACCCAGCCTCCCACGCTCAGCCGGAGCCGAGGTGCAGAGCCCAGGTCTCCAAAGCAGTGTGGCTGGGGACACACACTGGGAGCAGGGTCCCCTCTAGTGCTCCCAGAGCTCAAAACCAGCACAGTTTTATAGGTGGTGAGATCACTGTTTGGAAGTGAGACCATTGACAGGAACTGACTTATTCCAGTTTTAAAATGGGTTTTGGATGGCTTTTAAAAGTTGTCCTCTGATCTCAGAGACTTTTCAGTGCCCCCAGATTTATTCCAGTCCTCCCAGCTTCTTCCACACCATTGGTCTGGTTTATTTCTGTGAAGACACGGCACTGCTGCTGCCTTGTCCCAGACACCCAGGGCTACAGACCACCCATTTGGGTGGGCAGATGAAGCCTGGGGGACAGTGTATTTATCCTCCCCGGAGCTGTCACCTTGCAGTGGGAGAGCATCGCTAGAGCAGGGCTGCGATCTCTTACACAAGACTAAGTGGCGGTTTGCTCATCCCAGCTCTACGTGCGCAGGTGTTAACCCTCCCATGACGGAGAAAGGGTTCCGAGGGTGGGTTTTTGATTTGGCTCTGGATTGGATCAACTGTTGAAACAGCAGACGCCACATTAAGCAATATGACACATGTATTGTAGCAAGACTTAATGCTGATTAAGCTATAAGAGATTTAAATGGCTCCAGGATGTGCTGTAGTAACTGAGTCTCACCTCAGGTGTGCAGGAAAGAAATCCATGACAGTGCGTTTCCTTGTTCTCCAATGTCGCAATAAACCCATCCTTAAGGTCACAGCTTCACAAAGCTTTTTATTTAATGGTTTGTGAAAAAATCAAGAAGTCTTGAGCTGAGTACATTAGTAGGGTGGTGCCCCGGCATTAATCACTGACATGTATCTGCAGTGAGATGCTTTGTCATGGGGCAGGTGTTTGGATCTTAAGAGGACAGGTTAAAGAAAAAAAACAACAACAAACACAACAGACAAACAAACAAAACAACAACAAGCCCCAAACAACAACAAAAAAACAACAACAAGCACAACCAAAACCCACAAAAACTAACCAACACCCAAACCTACTAAAAAACAAGCAGTTGTGCACATTTACTACCAAAGCTTCAGGGTAGCTGCATGTCTTCCATTAACGTTTCAGAGCTATTGGGAGCATTATCTGTACGTTAGGATACACAGCTGGTGTGCTCTGTTCCGCACTTTCTGCAGGAGAATGAATGTGCTGCGAGGTGCACGTATTCCACCTCTTCTTCCCTGTCGTCTCTGAGTTTTGTTGCCTGCAGGATATTTGTTGTGAAGTTCCAACCCGGCTGTGCTTGGGAACACCGGGCCTGTCTCCCGTGAATTAGAGCTCTGCAGAGCTTGCCTCCTGGTAGAAAAAAGAAAAATAAAAAGAATAAAAAGACTGCAGCTTCTGCTAGGAAAGAGGAATTGGGTCAGATTTGCTCAGTGGCTCCAAATGCATAAAGTGGGCATATAGCTGGCCCCAGTGTAGGAAACCTCACAAGGGGTGAGGTGAGGAACTTTTTTGGTAAGTTCTTTTAGGATGAGTTGCAGAACAGCCTGAGGTGGTGACACGGGAGCTCGCATGTCACGCTGCTGAGCTGTGCTGGGGGGCAATGGGTGCAAACTGGAACTCAGGAGATTCCGCTTAAAGATGAGAAGAAACTTGTTCCTGGTGAGGGTGGCAGAGCCTGGCCCAGGCTGCCCAGGGGGGTTGTGGAGTCTCCTTCTGTGCAGACATTCCAACCCGCCTGGACACCTTCCTGTGTAACCTCATCTGGGTGTTCCTGCTCCATGGGGGGATTGCACTGGATGAGCTTCCCAGGGCCCTTCAACCCCTGACACTCTGGGATTCCGCGCTGGCATCGCAGCGTCACTGTGGTTTCCACGAGAGCGCTGGGGACAAGTGCTGTGCTGCTGCCCTTGGGGCTTCTCTCCTGCTTTTGGCTGCAATTGCCACTGCTGGGTTTTTTTTTGCAGGGGGGAGGTTTTTCTTTGTTTGGGTTTTTTCTCCCCTGTTCCCAGAGTGAAATAATATTTCAGAGAGGCACCTGGGAAGGGAGACCGGCTGGGCTATGAGTCATCTCTCTCTTGGGGTTTTTTTGGCTCAGTAATTTTTTTTCTGTATGAAATGCAATTAAAGCTTGACTTATTTATGAAAACACACAAACAAAACACTGTTTCTTCTGCTTCTAAGTGACTACAGTATTCTGTCTCCCCCCTTCCTTCCCTATTTGTGTCTACTTCTGTCTGCAGTCACACCAAGGCTTAGAAAGTGGAGCAGTTTTTCATCAGATAGACCATGGCATGGCATGACTTGTAACAGAAGAGTGGAGAAGAGTCCAAACTACAGTTTTGTGTAATATCTGCTTTATTTTTTTCTCAAACGGGCTTGTATGATCACAACACCAAAAAAACTCGCTATAAATTTTGGAAAATAGTCTGCCTGATGCGGGCAGTGACCTTCTCTGCTGGTTGTGTGGTCTGTCTTTTGCAATATTTCTTTTGTGTTTGTGTTGTAAAACACTTCTGAGAGCGCTCTAATTTTTCTGTTGCCTATAACAACTGTTTTCTTAGTAATTTCCCGTGCAGTGTTTGGAGAAGAGGGCACAGGTGCTGATACAATTAAAAACCCCAAAGCTTTGTATCAAAAGAATAGTCCATTTCTGTTGTGTAGGAGCGGAGAGGGGTGTCTGTGACTCCTGAACGGAACTGAAGTGTAAAAGCTGTGATAGTTACATTTGAGTAACTCGGTGACTGTCGAATGTCAGTGGGAATAGTTGAATGCTGAACAACTGTCATAAACATACATTTGGGGTGGTAGTTCTTATATGTTTATATATGTATAGAAATCAGCTATAAGTGGAGCTGTGCCTGGCCCTCAGCCTCCACCAGCCGTGTCTGCACGTTCAGATCACGGTGTGTTCTGGGCAGGAGGGGTGGGAGGTGTCTGTGTGTAGGAACGTTCTCAAGGTTGAGAAGCGGAGGAGCTTTGTCGGGCAGATGATCTCTCAACAGGACTTTATGGCCACCCATTCTGCGCACAGTGGTAATGATGTTTTAAAGTGCTGTATGATGAGCTTGGAGCGGAGGTGTGATTTGTATTTTTTTGTGTGTAGCTGAGAGCCTAACGCTTGTGTTGCAGCTCCCCCTCGCCCCTGTGCTCAGGGTCAGCTCAGGGCAAGAGGGAAGGAAGAAACCAGTTATATGAGGGAGCATGGCACCCCAGTTAACATTGCAGCTTGCAGGCACACACATTTATTTGACAAGAAAATGCTAAGAGCAAACTGAATGTGCAGCTTGCTAAACAGCCAATAAATCTAGGTTATATCTTCCTTGCCCAGTCAGGGAACAAGGGAGCTATTTTTAAATCTGCCCTTCCTGTACACGCATTGAAATAGAATGATTTTTCTTGTGCTAGGCAGAGCACGGCGATACTTTTGCATTAAATAATGGGCTCTTACTGTTGCTCTGAGTTAAACGGGCAAGACTGGACAGAAACCGTTCTTTCTCAAAAAAGACTGGCTCCAGTGATTTCTCCAGGCACTGACCTCTGCAAAGATTAAATTATCCAGGGAGGAGGAGGAGCAAAGCAACCCCTGAATGGTGGGGAGAGAAGCTGCCAAAAAGCTTTGTGGGAGGTCTTCCATTGCATTCCACTTGCTTGGGAATGGGGGGAAATTACAGATAAGATCTCCTAATTTGTATGAAACACAGTTTGATGTAAGAGCCTTTTGCAGTCCTAATAGTTGGGATTATTCAGCTGGAGGCTCTTTCTGCCGAAGGCAAGGGGTCTTCATTGAGGTTGTTAACATGTTTGGATGTGAATTCACATCAGCCTGTAGCCCTCAGCTCCCTGTGCCGCAGGTTCCCTGTGGCCCGGGGTTTGTGCGAAGACGGAGCCTACACTTGCTCAGGTGTGCAATATGGGATGTGACAGGTTTTCATGGGCATCGTTGTACTGTAGTGTCTTGTTTCAGCAATGAATGCTTATTTTAGCTTTTCACTCTGCTGGGAAGTAGTGTTCCTCATTGCTAGAAATAAACTGGCAAGTTTATATAGTCTAATCTCTACCTGATGTGTGAGGGAGCTATAATTTAAATTATCGGTCTTAACAGTTGCAGGTGATTCTGTGTTTGTGTTCGGCACATGCCAGATCCGAGTCCTGGCATATGTTCCTGCCACAATCATTTCCTTTATCTCTCACCTCTCTGTAGGAACCTGTTAATACCTGTTGTATTGCTTCTGCGCACTCGCAGGAGGAGCGAGACCACATCTTACTCATTGCTGACATTCTCGTTTCTAACCAGAAAGGGAGAACACAGCAGAATCTGAGTTTGTATACCAGAGGATTAAGCTTTCTTGGCTCGGCTGCTGGATAGATGAAAACAGAAAGAACATAGCATAACCTAAGCAGCCGAATTGATGGGATGCCTCTTTCATGAGCTCGTGTTTGCTTTGAGCCGATTTAGAACTGTTTGGAAAACCATCCTGTCACTTCACATGCATGGCTGCTAAAATATCTGGATACTGTTTTTATAGGGAACTGTATTGCCTGTCTCTGATGATATTTACACTGATGTTTTCGAACATATTTTTCACTTTGTTTTAGTTAAGTATTTGAAGGTGTGGACAGAAGGAAAATAATGTTGGAAAAAATAGAGCTAGCTACAGTGAACCATTCACATAGCTGGATAAGTGCTAGCTTGATTTAATTGTCCATATATATTCACAAAAGATCTGAAGATCATTGTACACCACTATATTGATTTTTACTTCTTATCTATCCCAAAACAATGGTGACTTTTTGGTTAAAATTTTTTTAAGGTAATACGTAAGTCTTGGGGCCGAGAGGAGCGAACATTTTATAAGTCAACCACAGTTGCTATTTCTTTCTACCTGGGATCCTGGATTTGAGCTTTAACTCAGTGTCTCTCTCCAGAAGGATTCATTACAACACGTGGCCAAATTATTGCACTGGGCATAAAGAAAAGATCTCTTGAAAAGCAGCAACAAATACATGTCCAAGTAAGAATACCTGAAGTCATCTGAATCTGTCTTTCTCTTGTGAAAAGACCCTTCATATTTAAGCATTAACAGATTTAGGCATTGACTTCTGATCTGGAAAACTACTGTTTGGTGCTTACAGCCAGTGAGACAACGTAGGTGTGAGTGCTGCTTTCCCTGTGTCGCAGTTTAACCCCTGCTGGCAAAATAACCACGACAGCCGCTCGCTCCGTCCGCTACCCCCAAATAGGGGAGAGAATCAAAAGGGAAGGGAGAAACGCGTGGATTGAGATATACACAGTTTAATGAAATAACAAAGTAATATTAATATACCACTACTGATAAAATATACATAAAATGGAAATAGAATATAAAGTAAAGGAGCACCTGGTCCTGAACAGCCGATCCCAGAGAGAAAAGAGAGATAGAGGCAGAAAGGCCCAGAGGTTGTGCGGAACAGCAGGATGGGAAAAGGCCAAACTGAAGAACATCCCAAACAGAACTCCGCTAGAACAGAGCAGACACCAGAACAGGCCTCAGTCTCTGTCTCCGTTCCCTTTAGCTGGAAGATGCTGACTCTCCTTAAATCTGAAGCCTGACACTAATGGCGTGGAATGTTCCTATTGATCGGTCTGGGTGTCAGTAAAGGTCTGTCCCATCCATGTCCCCCTGCCCAGCTGCCTCACACCTGCAGCCAGAGGCCTCAAAAAGACTGTGGCTCCCAGACAACAACAACTGAAAAACCCATTAACTCTGTCCTGGGGTGTTATTATCTTCTTGTTCTCAAACTAAATCCAAATATCGGCTGTGCTAGCTACGCAAAGGAAAGGTTTGTAACTGCGTGAAGAAAACTAATTCACTGTCAGTCAAACCAGCACACTCTGCTCACTCATTAACTTTTCTCTGAGTCAACAATGAGAATATGTAAGAGAAGCAAATACCAAAATCTAATTATTGTGTAGATGATTTGGATTTCAGTAATTTCATTTTGGAGGGAGAGGAAGAATGCCTGTTTGAATAGAATCTAATTGATTAGGAAAGATAAAATTTTGAAATTTAATTGTAGCTGACCATTTCACCATCCTTTTCGAATTTATTTGATTTTCCAGGTCAATCAGAACGTGGAAATCCAAAGGGCCCGTCTGCGAGATGATATTAAGGAATATAAATTCCGAGAAGCACGTTTGCTGCAGGACTACACTGAGCTCGAAGAGGAAAACATCTGTCTCCAGAAACAAGTGTCTGTCCTGAAGCAAAATCAGGCAAGTATTTCCAAAGAATGAGCACTGCTTGGTAGCACCAGTGAATTCCTGTGGTACAGCACGGTTCTGTCGCATCTGAACATCCAACCGCTCCTTGTCTGTGTTTGTACTACTTTTGAGAACATAAGCTCTTATCTTTTAGTACCGAGAGCTGTCACAAGTGTTTAAGTTCTTGCTGACTCTGCTTATACACAGCCGTAAGACTTCATTGCTTCTATAAGGACCTCCTAGTCCTTCCGTTGCCTTCTCTCTCTTCAATGGAAGTGACGTCTCTACCAGTCTGATTTGTTACTTGGTTTAGTCTTTTTGCTACACTAGGCTTTCATTGTCTCTTTGCAATATTCTCCATCCATCCTTCCATCCTCGTCTACTGTATCTGTAACTGGGTGTATTTCTGAGCAGATGTTTTTATTGCTGTATAGCGCTCAGGTTCTCTCTCCAGTTCTGTACTGTTCTCTTCTAGCTGCTTTCGTTACACGCGGACGACTGTTGTAGTTTCTCTGTACTGTCAGACCTGCGTGGCTACTGCTCATCTGAAAAGTCACATTTAATTGCACAATTCCAGCTATTTTCACAAATTTAGAAAACTGCATTTTTAGAACAACTCAAGAATTTCCCTGAGCTATCATTTGCAGAGATAATTAGATTAGATGTGGTCTTTGGCACGGTTCACTTTTCTTCATCTGCCAATTGGAGACTTGCTATTTTTATTCTTCAGGTACCCATCAGTCTCATTTTATACATAAAACTCAAGGTTCAATTGAGAAAACAGTATCATATTCCTGAAATAAAAGCTCTTGAAGAAAACAGTAGTGTTAACACAATTTGTTGGAGTGTGCGCATAGCAAAAGCTTTTTAGGATTTGCTTCACATTTCCTTCAGCGGTCTGAATAAAAGCTGCCCTACCGAGCAAGGTATTTGGGATACCGAATGTATTTCATTTATCTCCAGGTGAAAATCCATGTCGGTGTTTATCACTTTGGCCTCACCGCTGTGCCCGAAGGGGGTTCCATGTTGGGCCCCTTCTCACCTCGATGCCTTTGGCCTGGTGGTGCTGTTTTGAGTGCCCTGACGCCGTGCGGTGGGGATGAAGGTGCCCTTGTGTCTGGGTGCAGGCTGGAAGAGACAGTGCTCTGGTAAAAACCAGCCTGCGCCGTTGTTTAATTTCATTTTTTACCTCTTTTTTTTTGCCTCATTCATTGTATTTAGAGGAGCAAGTGAAAGTTCCCAGCTCCAAGTTCACATTCTAAAATAAGAATATTGAAGAATGCTGGCATTCTGGGCCGAGCCAAGTTTAACCTCAGATGCTATCTAGGAGTTATTGACTACTGTGGTTGTGTTCTGGAACCTTCCAAAATAGACTGCGATCTTAAATATTTTTGCTCAGCAGACATATATAGAACCAAGAGCTAATTCCTTTCATGGCCATGGGTTATTTCATTTTCTACCTTGTCCTAATCCTACTTGATTAACTTTATTAAGCTTTAATTATCACACTGACATAACTAGAAGAAAACATCACGTTTTCCCAGGCTTAACTTGCAAAACTGAATTAACATGATTGGATCCTGGTTTTTAAGTCAGGTGTGGTTCAGCGCTACCAGACTGGTGTATGTTGGCATCTCAAACTCCTTCAGCAGTTGGCAAAAATCAATAGGATTGTATATCTATCGTGTGGTATCTTTTCCTTCCTTTGTTTCAAGGCGAGGAAAAGAATTTTGCAGGTAAAAACTTATAACATGCCATCAAATTTCATGTAGCAGCACTATGAGTCTGAAGTGTAGAGCCCAAATTGTAGTCCTCTCAAGATACGTTGAAATAATAAACCATTTTATTTTTAATGTATAAAAGCAGAGCTTGATTGCTCGGTGCATCCCAACAGTTTTAAGCGCAGTGTCCTGTTGTAGCAGCTTTGCGACGCCGGGTTTTGGAAGTTTGAGCTTGAGTTTGTGGGAAGGTTGGCCAAGAAATTTGTTAATCAAACAGAGAAAGCGTTTGCATAATGTGCTGGGAAAGCCTGTTTAGTGGCGCCTCTGTATCACATGCTGTATCTCCCACCTGTCTTCATTAAGCTGGAATAGCTGCTTAAAAACTGTATTCCATGGTGTCTGTGAAGGTGAATGATGTAAGCAGTGTTTACAGTCATAGTGCCAAAACTAGACTCCAGATCTGAAAAGATTATTCTAGTCTCACCATATTTAATGAAATAATACATTCAGAAGTAAAATCACTTGATGTCTTGTGGGCATACATTTTCATTAGGGTGTTTTTTCCCCCTCCAGGTGGAGTTTGAAGGCCTGAAACATGAAATCAAAAGGCTCGAAGAGGAAACGGAGTTTCTCAACAGCCAGCTGGAAGATGCCATTCGGCTGAAGGAGATCTCGGAGCGGCAGCTGGAGGAGGCCTTAGAGACCCTGAAGACAGAGCGGGAGCAGAAGAACAACCTTCGTAAGGAGCTCTCCCACTACATGAACATCAACGACTCCATGTACAACAGCCACCTGAACATCTCCCTGGATGGACTGAAGTTCAGTGATGAAGCCACGGAGCCCAATAATGATGAAATCATGAATGGATTGGAACAAAACTGCCTCAGCAAGCTCAGCAATGGCAAGAATAGTACATCAACGCCCAAGAAAAATGAAAGCTTCCCTCCAGCCCCCAGTCTGGTTTCAGATCTTTTGAGCGAATTAAACATTTCTGAAATCCAGAAGCTGAAACAACAGCTCGTACAGGTAGATGGGTTTCCTAAACAACTGGGTATTTCCAAATAGCTGCTAGAGTCGTTTTGTACCGTAATTTCAGTCGTTTGATATCTCACATGGCCACCATACGGTATGAACTGTATTTGTAAAGGCTCTGATTGATGTAGAAGTTGAGGATGTTAAATGTTTGTCAGTGGAAATCCATAGCGCTTGTTTTGAATGCAAAGAAGCTGGCAGTCACGTAAGCTGTTTGGAGGAGGGTTGTACTGCATCTTCTATGCAGCACATGCTCTGTATACTCGTTATGTCACTAGCGAGAAAGGTAGTATTTTGTTCCAAAATTGACAGTTCCTCCAGTGATCTTCATGAAAAGGACTTTTGTGCCCCATAACAAGTTTCTTTAATTAGTTCAAAGAACTTGAAGTTTTAATCAGTACCAAGCACTTCTGTGTTATATTTGTGCTATTTGGAGGATGGAGGGGTTGAAACAAGGTCGATATTTGTGTTGCCTAGAAATGTTTTCTCGTTATTTTGCCAAGCATTTTTAAAGTGTTCTATAAGAAAAAGCCTTTGTGGAAAAAAAAAAAAAAGATGGATGTTCTCAAAATGAGAACTTTGAGAGGAGAAACTTCAAAAGTTTAAGTACTTCTGAGTCTTTGATGAAGCTCTGAGCTTCCACCATAGACTAGCTGCATGTTTTCTAATATTTACTTAATAATTTGCAAGATAACAGTAAAAATTAGCTTATCTTCAGCTGAAAGGTTGTTTTCACAATGGGACCATCAGCTAGGGAAGAAAAGTGTAAAAATGTGCATTTTGAAGTGGAAATGAGTAAGAATTGGCAAGGTACGGTAGCTTCAGAATAAATTAAGCAGCCTTTTCCATAATGTGCACGTGATCAGATTTCTGTAACCATATGGACCTCGGCTAAGTTGCTGTCTCTTAGAATAAAAACACGTAGGTGATACAGTTCCCTTTACATACATGTCTGTGTTCATGCATTTCAGATGGAAAGAGAAAAGGTGAACTTGTTAACAACGCTGCAGGAATCTCAGAAGCAGCTGGAAAATACCCGGGGGGCCCTGTCAGAGCAGCATGAGAAAGTCGGCAGGCTCACAGAAAACCTGAACGCGATGAAGAAGCTCCAGGTCAGCAAGGAACGTCAGTCTGCCCTCGACAATGAGAAGGACCGAGACAGCCATGAAGATGGAGACTATTATGAAGTTGATATCAATGGGCCAGAGATCCTGGAGTGCAAGTACAAAGTGGCTGTGGCAGAGATTACTGACCTAAAAGAAGAGCTTAAAAGTCTTAAGGCCAAATACAAAGAGTGTGAGTCTAAGTATGAGGAAGAGAAGAACAGATACGAGACTGAGAGCCAAGCTCTCACTGAAAAGATCACCTCGCTAGAAAAATCCAGTCGGCATGATAGAGAACAGGTGGCCAGGCTGGAGAAGGAGCTGAAGAAAGTCAGCGATGTTGCTGGAGAAACGCAGGGCAGCCTCAGTGTGGCCCAAGATGAACTGGTCACCTTCAGTGAAGAACTGGCCAATTTGTACCACCACGTCTGCATGTGCAACAATGAAACTCCAAACAGAGTGATGCTGGATTACTATAAGGAAGGTAAAGGCGGACGCAGTAGTCCAGAGACCAAGGGAAGAAGGTCGCCCATTCTTCTTTCTAAAGGGCTGTTAACTATAGAGCTAGGAAAGGCAGAGAACGGGAGCGGTGACAGCAGCCCATCTCCAGTGTCATCTCTGCCATCTCCCGTGTCGGATCCTCGGAAAGAACCAATGAACATTTACAACTTGATCGCGATAATCCGGGATCAGATCAAACACCTGCAAGCTGCCGTGGACAGAACAACTGAGTTGTCCAGGCAGCGTGTTGCCACTCAAGAGCTTGGGCCAGTGGTGGACAAAGACAAGGAGGCTCTCATGGAGGAAATCCTGAAGCTGAAGTCCTTGCTGAGCACCAAGAGAGAACAGATAGCGACGCTGAGAACTGTGCTGAAGGCCAACAAACAGGTAACCAGGTCTCACAGATAGGGAGGTTGTAGAGTCGGGGAATTAGGTCACAAAGATAAGAGAATTTATCACACCGCTGTACTTTCAACTCAGGGAGGCTTTTGTTGCTGCTGTTTGTTTGGTCCGCTGCACGCTGGGGCTTTCACTGCCTTCTGCTGGTCACACACTCCTGAGACTTTTTATTATAGCTGCAGTCTGCTGCTGTCTGGATTATATCAGATTGTATTTAATGTAAGACACCTAAAATGAAGAAGTAAATCTTATTTTCTGCTTGAAAGAATTCCAGTAGTTACCCTTAAAAGAGTTCTTAAGCTTGTGTACCCTCTCAAATTTCAAAATAAAAGGAAGCCTTTCAAGATGAGGATGTGATAGAAGAACATGGTCCAAATAATAGGGGTGAGAGGTAAAATTAGTCTTTGGGGATTGGGCTGTGCTATTTGATACATACTAGCAGTGCAGGAGATGGAAATAACAGCCATTAGGACACCATGTGACATGCCTCATTGTTTCCTTTAAAGTAATGTAAGTTGCAGTTGCAGAAAAGGTATTGTGTTGTTTAAGAAGTATATACATACTTTCAGCTTTCTTTTGCATATTTATTTTAGTAAAGGTGCCCCAAAATGCAAGATAGGTAAAATGCTCTAAGGGTTAGAGAACTGTGCAAGTGATTGATGAATGCGTTTAAGTATAGAGATAATAAATAGACTTTATATATGTACCACAAAGAACAGTTTAATTTCTTTTAGTAGCTGGAGATGAGTGTCACTAAATTTATATTCTGTAACTCCCTAGATGCTGCTGCAGAGTTAATGGGAGTAGGAGACCCATATGTCTGCTCTGTTTCCAGTGTTAAAACATGAAATTTTATTTAATTTGTACAAGAAAAGTTGACTAGAAGTTTAACATTCCAGTGCAAAGTAAATGTTTGATTATGTGAACAGTGATTAAAAATGTTTTAGCCAGCCACTTGGTGAAGAGTTTCATTAACTGGTACGTTTCTATTCTTCTTGGTAACCAACAGACTGCGGAGGTAGCCCTTGCCAACTTAAAAAGCAAGTATGAAAACGAGAAAGCTATGGTTACAGAGACAATGATGAAGCTGCGAAATGAGTTGAAGGCTTTGAAAGAAGATGCTGCGACCTTCTCTTCCCTGAGGGCAATGTTTGCTACAAGGTAAAGAACGTATGAACTCGGCAAAATGGCGTTCCTTGCTTGTTTGGGGAAGAGCGGAACATCTGCCCGCCTCCCCATGCAGAGTGGCAGGGTGGGCTCTCTTTGCTTACAGTGTCTGTCTGTGATATATTCCTATTGCTGAGGAAAATGCCAGGGATATAGAATGTTGCTACAAACTAAGAAGTTGTGGCAGTATGTATTTCATGTGGGTGCAAGATTATCCCTGGTTCTTGAAGCCACTATCTTTGAGAAGAAATGACATTTAACAATGCAAAATGAGCGTTTGTTCCACAATGGAGATGGGACTCTGCTTGACCTGTAATGATCCAGAAAAAAAGTAAAGATGTTGCAAACATCTTACTGTCAGATTGTCCATCTTGCAGTTGAATGTTGAGGCAACAGCATCACGTTACAGAATCTAGATCTGCTTCACAGCTCAGGAACGTTCAGTTGGTCCTGGAAAACGGGAAAAGAAAAAGCTTGATTTCAAAGTTGTCAGACCCAGTTTAGCGGGATTCACAGGGACATCCCTGGCAATGTGCATTTGCTTGCGTATTCCATGCGTTGCCTAAAGACGACGGAGAAGGGAGACTGTAAAGGATGCTGTTGGCTGTAAGCTGGACTCTTCTTTTCAGCTGGTTCAAGGGGATGGGAGAGTCTGTATGTGCTGTGTGCTGCTTCGCTCCCTGCTTTTCTCTGGACACTTAAAAACCAACCAAAAAAACCCAAAAAAACCAAAACCAACCATGGAATGTCTGCACAGAAGGAGACTCCACAACCTCCCTGGGCAGCCTGGGCCAGTGTTCTTACTGAGAAGAAGTTTCTTCTCCTCTTTCAGTGGAACCTCCTGTGTTCCAGTTTGCACCCCTTGCCCCTTGTCCTATCACTGGTTGTCACCCAGAAGAGCCTGGCTCCATCCTCCTGACACTCCCCCTTTCCATATTGATCCCCAGGAATGAGTCCCCCCTCAGTCTCCTCTTGTCCAGCTCCAGAGCCCCAGCTCCCTCAGCCTTTCCTCACACGGGAGATGCTCCACTCCCTTCAGCATCTTTGTTGCCCTATACCAACAACACCAACAAAGGTTTTCTTTCTGTTACCTGCTAACAAGTACAGTACTAAGGAATCCCAAGGGTGTTTATGAGGATGCCTGAGGCTTTTCTGCATGTTTTTTGTGGGGCTGGTTCTGCAGCGGTTCTCCTGTTCCTTGAGTAACCTTACACTTCCTGACGATTCAGCCTTTCTCAGCAGGATCTGTGCACGTGGGTAAGCGTGGAAAGGAGAAGTGGACACCAAGGAATGCTAAAAGTTGCATTGTGGCAGCTTATTATTCTAGAGGAAGAAATGCCCTGTACAGGCTGGATTTGTCCTACTTTCTTTCCTCTCTGTCTTCCCCTTTTCTGGAGTGTAATTAATATGCAGGAATTGCAATCTCTTTTTCACTTGTAGGTCAGCTTGAAGCTGAGAGGAAAGAGAAAAAGCAAACTATTAGCTTTCAGTTGTTTTTCCTAGATGCGGATAGCTGGCTAATGACATGTAGCTGCATGTTTTCCCTGTATGTTAATTTTCCTGCCTTGGTGTGAGAGTGACTGTGAACTGGTTTGGAGAGGAGGAATTGTCAGAGAAATGCCAGAAGGGCAGTTCTCTCTGCCTTTCTCTAAGTGTATTATCTAAAGGTCAATCTTGTCCTCTTACCAGGAAGACAATAATGAAGATTCTATGGCATGGGGGAAACTGGAGGCAGAATAAAAGGTTTTTTGAAAGGAACAAAATTAAGGGCTGTACCCTGGAGCTCTGGCGGGAGCTGTGGGTGACTGGAGGCAGGAGTGAGCTCTGCTCGCAGATGCACAATCCTCAGTTCTGAATATGTGCTTTACTTAGTAACGCTAGTGAAAAAAATGAGGGACCAAGAGCAAAGGAGGATGCAAAAAGCTGAGGATGGAGTGAGTGGAGATATGGTCTGCTGAGCCTTTGCCTTGTGAGCACTTGCACTCCTGATCCTTGCATGGCAGAGAAGCAGCTGGGCCTTGGCCTTTGCATGTGGCCTGAGATGGGGCAGCTTGCACAGAGCAGGAGGAATTGCTTCTGTTTCCAGTGTGCCCTGTGCTTCAGGTGCCACAAGAGCTATCTAGACTATTAGTGCAGGTAGTGTCCAGTCCCACCTTCCCTTCCTGATCTCTGGCCAGAGAGAATCACAGAATCCCAGAATGTCAGGGGTGGGAAGGGCCCTGGAAAGCTCATCCAGTGCAATCCCCCCATGGAGCAGGAACACCCAGATGAGGTTACACAGGAAGGTGTCCAGGCGGGTTGGAATGTCTGCACAGAAGGAGACTCCACAACCTCCCTGGGCAGCCTGGGCCAGGCTCTGCCACCCTCACCAGGAACAGGTTTCTTCTCAGAGGTTTGCTGTCTTGCTGGCTGGTGAGTGCATTCCATGGCAGCTCTTGCTTCATCTCCATTTCAGGTACGGTAGGTTTGGAAGGGGTGTTCCTAGGTGCTTTGGTGAAGATAACCTCAAAAACTGCTTTGAAGTCCAATTTTTCAGGTGTGTTTCAAATATCAGAAGTATGTAACCGCCCCATTTGTCTTCCCCGTCGCAAACAACCTGCTCATGGAGCATCTCTTAGCAGCCTGCAGTAAGTCACGGTCCTTCTCTGGCCGAGAGGTTTTTATCAGCAGAGACTGATGGCAGGTGCCGGGGCCCTTACCAGGGCGATTGTTTCAGTGCTGTGCTGGGGGTGGGTGTAGCAGAGTGCTGCACACAGGGCTGTATTTTCCGCAGGAAACTGCCCGTCTCGGAGGACGCAAGAGGTCTGTAACAATACGTGAGAGTCTAAGGCTGGGCATGAATATAGTAACTGACCTAATTTCCTTTTTAAAGTAGGTTAATCCCACTAATTTGACAATACTACCAGCTATTTTTAATAGGTAATGAAAATACAATAAGACCTGAGCCTAGAGACAAAGAAAGGCTTGCAAAACACAGATGAACAGCTTCCAGGGACTGCTGCAGCCCTGTGTGCCTAAAATTAAACTGTCGTACAAAGGAATAAATCAAGATACGCTTAACATACTATAGATGTACATGCAATAGCTGTCCTGTTAAGTCCAGATTTTCTTAATCAACACACATCCCTGCTATATATGCAAACAGACTGCAGCCACTGGAAGCCAAATTTAAATCTGTCCTGTAGAGCTGAAAATTGAATTTATCTGCTTAATTTGACTGTAATAACTATTTATGTATCACTGCATTACAGTCAGACATTTTGTAGTAAAATCTCTCTTGACCAGAAAAAAAAGAAGATGCAATCACTTCTCCATTTCAAATGCAAAGAGAAGTTGAACATCACCTTTGTTTTACTTTGTCGAGTAGGTTTGTGCTTGGTAACAGGCAGCTTGGGGGCTGCAAAGCGTCAATAACCAGGCCCTGGCAATGATGCAGCAAATGTGCATTCGGATGCAGCCTTCAGCTTTATTACAAGTTGGCAACTGGTACTTCTTTCTCTTTATGGATGCCATCTGGCTCCTGCACTTTACCTGCTATCTGGAGCAGCTGTTTGAAAGAACGTTTCACAAAATAGTCTTTGTCAAAATCCATCACACCAAAGGCACTACTGCAGTTATGAGTTAATGTACTTAGCAATTTAAAACAGAATAGCTCGTATTCACATGGTTGAACACTGTAAAGAAAGCAGTCACTTTCACAGCAGAGTTGCAACGTTGAACTAGAATAATATCTGAGGTGGGCATGTTGTGTATTTTAAAGAATAAATCCTTGCAAAGTGGCAAAAGAGAATATGGCTTCACAGAAGCCACTCATCTTAGAATTTTTACCTTAGGTGGTATAAACCAATAACTAGCTTGTTTGCAAATGAAATCTACAATGGAAATACTTTACAGAATACTTTAGAATGCAGTATTTGCTCTCAGAGTTTGATCTGAGTTTTACTGCATCTCTATAACGAAAAAGTATAAAGAGCCCATATTTGCAGTTAACTCATTTCACTCAGGTCTTTGTTCAGGTACATATGAATGAAGTGTCTTTCAAAGTGTCTGAGGATGTATTGATTTTAACGTGACCAACACCTTATGTTAACAGCACCAAGGAAGGAAAAAGCAGGGAGTGAGAACAGGGATTCCCAGGCTAGAGGTGGGTACCGCTGGTGGCGTTCAGGTCGCTTCAAACCATGCTGGGGGAGCTGCTGCTCTTTGGTCCTGACAAAAACTGTTTAACCTCCAGAAATATTCGATGGTAAACAGAAATATTGATTTCTGTTTAACTCTCATTTAGTCAGTTAAGAAAATGGAAGGATATTTTTTAATACGGAACAATAGAAATCCCTACTGAAGTGTGAGGGGGGGGGGGGTTAGTAGCAAATTTGAGGTAAATGAATTCATCTTACCCTAAAACATTGTCAGAAGAAAGGCTGATTCCTTTCTTTGCTAGACAAAGAGCGTCTCCCTAGTGTTTGAGGGAACCTGAAGGAAATATGTCCTGTTTTCTAATGATGCTGGGTGGGAGTGAAGCGCAGTTTCCTTCTCTTGTAGGTCAAGATATATTTCCAGGTTGCCTCTAAGCAATTTGTCATTCAAACCGCAAGCATGTTAGAGCTCGGATTTCTTAAGATCGACTGTGGAGAAAAAAACATACTGTATCAAAACAGATGAGAAAAATCCAGGTTGGCATTTAAGCATGAGGCTTGTTTAGCTTTTCAGTAAGGAAGGAAGGAGTAAGAAGACTGTAGGTTTCTTCTGGTTGGTTGGAGGACACCTCTGAGTCTGCACTTTCCAGAATACGCTCCAATTATGAAGCACAGGTGTGCAGATTCATCAGCTGCCAATTGAGGCTTAAAGTCCTTCAAGGATGGTTAGATGAAGAGGAGGAGGCCAGTATGGCCATCGCTTCACGGCCAGGGAAAGGATACGCTGAGAAAAGCTTGTTGTGGATTGGACAAGGAGAGAGCTGAAACACAATTTTACATTTTAAAAAGAAAAAGGTTGTTTTATTGTGCTAGTCTTTTCCCTGTGTTTTATTTGCTCGAATTTGGGTAGGCGTTCTTCCAAAAATTCTGCTAAGTGTAGCAAAGGGTATATTACCATATGCAAAGTGGGTTTTCACCTTTCTCTTCCCCGTGCCATTTTTCTGTCCTTGGATACATCCTGCAAGTTCCTTGCCTGTGCCGTTGGTGAGAGGCGCCCCGTGCGCTCCCGGGAGGACGCCCCCATCTCCTCTCTGCCCGTCCCTCCCGTGGGACCGGCCGCATCCCAGCGCTCCGCTACAAAACCAAACTATTATATGAAGTTGCGTTTGTCCTGATAAACCCTGACAGGCTTAAACTGGCTCAGAGAAGTGTCTTAGGATACATCTTCGCTCCTCTGATTAAAGACACATGTTTCACAACTTGTGTATTTTTGGTTTCTTTTCCAGAGCCTGAGAACAAGCAAGAATAGTAAGAGAACAGCCATTTCTCGTCCATCTAAAATAAAGATAGAACGGTAATTAAGAAATGTAGCAGTAACAGATGTCTTTGAAAAACCAAGAACAAATGGGGACAGCCATTATTTACATCTAGGCCCAAGTTCCAGTGCTTCATAAACTAAATAAACGTAGAGACAAACTCCATAACAAGTCAGCAAGGGGACAAGTGGCCAGTGTTAGAACATACTGGAAAGACTGACAGCGTGTCACATGAGATTAAAATTACAAGATAGTACTTGTGATAAACAAACCCATGAATACACACAATAAATTAGCAGCTAGCTGTTGCTCATTAGTGGAGAAAAGGTGTTTCAAATGAATACATATGTCCGTTCAGAATCACAAAAGCTCGGTCAGTTTTCCAAATATCCAAAGCATTTGGGAAACTGTTCTTGTGTCCATGGACATCAAAGTCCTGCAGAATATAAAGGAGTTTAAATTCATGCACAGAACAGCGCACGGAACCTTTCCAGGTTGAGAATTACAGCTCAAGGGTCTTCATACTGGTCTCTGCACAGTAGAAGTATTCAGCTTCTCTAAAAATATCCCATAGGATAAACGCTCGGAGGGGCCAGACACAGAAAATGTGACTTTGAAAATTTCCAGAATGGGATTCCCAGAGGGGAATAACAGCATTTGCCTCCTATTCCTGGGGCGAGATCTAGAGGTGACGAATGACATCTGGAAAGAAAAATGTCTGGGCTGCCAGCAGCCACGTGAAAGCGAGGAGACGTCCACGCACGACAAAGGCATTTGGCTGTCTTAGAGGTGCTACAAAAAGACAGGAGTGATGTCTTGCACATAGTCATGTTTATAATAATGATGTGCCTGCTCTAGAATTTAAATGTGTCTGGCAATCAAAATATCTGCTACAAGTAATGCTGGGTATATAAAGACTCAGCCTTGGTGAAGGTGCCCGTTGTAGGTGGACCCTGAACATGGGTGGCAACGAGGAGTTTGTGCTCTTCTCCCAGTTATTTTTTGGGGTAGCTCTGTCCATTCCACTTACCTGTGTGCTTTGTTTGAACACCTGCTGCTAAGGAGTGTAAAACATGGGAGGTGTTTCCGTATATAATAGTGCTGCTGTAGAAATATTCAGAGTAAAGACAATGCCAGATGTTGCTTGTCTGCCCTTTTGTTTCTAATCGGGAGTTGCTGCAAAATACCTTATATGGGGGACTGGTGCAGAGGCAGCTACTTGTATCCATAGACTTTTAGACAGTCTTGGTTTCATTTGGCAATTAGTACGAAGTGTCAGTGTTCACAATCTGTATTAAGAACACAGTGTGTGCACAGCTCCGTGGGACGGATCCTGCACCGGCGTTACCCGCTCAGCGCAGGCTGGGGAAACATCCTGCCTGGGGCATAGCTTGGAAATTAACAATCCTGTGCCACTAGATTAGAAGTCATTTCAGCCTTTAACTATAAAAAAGAAAGGAGTTTTATTTTAAATTCTAGGACAGAATTTGCTGTAAAAGTTTATGATGTCTCCTTATTATTATTTAATAGCTTTTACTAATGGACATTGATTACACATGGCTGATGATAAACATTCTGGAAAACTACAGCTTGTTATAAACTAGTCTCAGTTCTTGGTGAAAATCCCAATGGTTTATATGAATAAAGGTCATAGCATTTATTCCGTTCAGATCTGCAACTCAGGTGAGTTTTCAGTGTGTGAGGTATTGAGGAAGGAATTACAAATCAGCAATTGACTAAGGTTTCCATAGATACTCCCTTGAAGTTGTTTATCTGTAATCCTAATTTGCCTAAATCTGCTGTAAACGTAGGGCCGTGGTGGGGTCACCTGCGTCTGCCCCACAGGGCAGAGTTGGGGCCACCTTCTGAAAGGAGACTCGGGAGCTTCGTTACCGTCTCATAATCTTCCTGCGTTCATCCTTTGTAATACAAAATTGTCCGTTTCTCTGCAGATGAGCTCGTTTTCACAAGGGGTCGACGTAAGGGAGTGTGTGGGGGCAGTGTTAAAATTCACTCTTCCTATTAATTTCTAATATAAAGATTCAGTTTGAAGTAGCGAGTGGCCGATATCCCTTATAGCCGAACGCAGCCAGTGCTCATTTACACATCGTTTTAACCGCTTCTCTGCTAATATAGTTCCCAGTTTTTAATAAAGCCAAAAATTGCTATTGAATCTTCCATGTTTTAACTTCTTATGTAGGTTGACAATTTAATCTTTGGCTATAGGAGCTGGTGCTTCTCTGAACAGGCCTTCTCTGTCACATCTGCCTTGGAAGTTGTCACACGGCCCTTGCATTGATTGCAGAGGAGGAGGGGAAAGTATCATTATACCCAGGTGCATTTGGGGACGTTTTATTTTATCCCAGAACAGATCTTGATTCAGTAGTGAATTTAGCTGTATGTTTTATATAGTATAGTACATGCTAAAGCTTCAATAAAATAAGGGACAAATGGCATTTGTGGGAAGCAGTGGTGTGCAGCTTTCAATAATTTGGCTTCAGATAGTGTTTTAAATGATTTAATTTTTTTCTCATCATTATGTTTAACATGCAGGATATTTCTTTCCTCTGTGTAGAAGTTTGGGTTAGCTAGCGGTGTTTTTAAAAGCCTGGTTGATGTTTCCTTAAGCTCCTTTTTTCATCGTTGTTAATTACCAGTCATAAGAAAACAGGCAACATCAAAGCCCTCTGTTCACAATCCACTTTAAACTGCGAATGTGTGAATATACAACAGGCTTACACTAATTTCTTATTCTTCTTTAAAGCATGAAAGCTCCATTATTTGCTTTCAGAGATGTTTTTAAAACAAAGGCATTTTCTCTTCCGACCTTCTAATGATTTTTCGCATTGAATATACAGCGGGGAAGTAGCTCAGCACATGTCAAATGAAATTGTAAAAGGGAAGGATCTTTTATTATAGCTGCAAAGCAGCAAAAATATAGATAACACAAAAAATATGCTGCCGTTGGTACTACTACTATTAGTTTGCATTAAGCTAAGTAGTGCTAGGGGCTCTGTTGCCCTATATGCTTAGAGAGGGTAATTTTTTTGAGCAAATAAAACGGGGAGTCAGGAAGGCAGACGGTGAATGGGACAGGTCCCCATCCCCTGTGCAGGGAAACCCGTCGGAGAGCGGCTGCGTTTGGGGCTGGAGCGATTCGTCTGACCGAAAGGTCGGGAAAAGAGGATCAGGATGCCCAATCTGTGCGGAGTCATAGTTATCAGCCCTGCCTCCCCAGTCCTCACCGGTGTATGGGAGAACAGTTGCTCAGGTGCAGTAAAAACTACTGGTAACGCTTCCTTTTGGTTGGAAAGGAAGGGAAAACTCCCTGTGCGGAGTTTTATGGAAAAAAAAGAAGCTAATTTAGAGATCTGAAGTAGTGAATGCCATGTAATTTCTGAGGAGAGTCGTGTGATGTTTTAAACCTTTGTGCTTGATGAGATAATGACTTGCTACAATAACCTTTTGGAGGCAAACTCGTGGCTTTAATTATAGCCTGGCTCACATGAAAATGATTTTGCTGCCTCGTAGCCTCTGACCAGCATTTCTGTGTTAGAGTCAGCTATCGGGTTTGGCACAACTCGCTGTGTTTGATCAAGAGGCATTAGAGGAACATCAGAAACGTTTAGAGAAGACGATTAAGGGACATTAGCGAGACTGTGTGGGAAATCCCTACTCTGCTTTACTGAAATGGATTCGCTTTTTTTTTCCGTAATGTCTTATTTTGTTTTCTGTTCCTAAGTGGGGTGGGGTGGGGGGAGAAATCTGCCCCTCTTGCCTTGGGGATACATTTTGATTCACAAGAAGGGATCTGGGAAAGGGGAAAAACCTCCCCCTTATTTTGTCTTGCCCAAATCTCTTGGCAGGGTAGTACTGAGAATGAAACCGGGGTGATGGGGACAGGTCACTGTGCTGCCAGATCGTGTTTTCCTGAAGCACTTGCATTATGTTCCTCAAGGAATTGGTGCCGTTTTCTGGACATTCCCCTGGTTTGCAGCACTGGAGCTTTGAAGGAGTCAGGTTTGAGGTGTGAGTAGAAAAGAAAGCAGAAAGGTAACTTGTGATATAGCCAGACTTGCACTTCTCACCTCAGATGTAACGATTCTGTTTGAAAACTGGGAGGAAATCCCATAGCCCTCAGGCCTCCCAGTAATGTTCAGTCTGTGCCTTATGTACAATAGCTTTTATCCATTGTAAATAACTGTTCAATGAGCAAAACAACAAAGAGCATTTTCTATAGAGTTTAGAAGAGCTGAAGAAAGAAGAATGAACTATTTATAAAGAAAAAAATAGTAGAGTACCCCCAACTCACTCTTTGGTCATCAGCATGGGGTGGGTTGGTTGGTTGTTTAATTTCAAATGAAATTTCCACTATATTTCAATGTTTTTTAAAAATCTTAATAAAAAGAAAGTAGGCAGTGCAGAGTTACGCCAGGCAGAGGAGCCTAAGTCAGTTAAGTGGAATCTTTACAATATTTCTCTCAAACGTTTTTGCTTTCCTCTTCGTTTTTAAGCTGGTGACCCAGCATTATATCCTGGTCACCTCCAATGTCTTAATCCAGTGTTTACTTCTAGCTGTAAAAAGAATCCTTTTGTCTCTTGGGAAGGAAGAGACAATTCTATATTGAACAATCTTTGAAACTCAGGGAAGTATAAGGAATTCTAAATTCCTCAACCCCCCAGAAAAGAAGATAGGTGTCTGATCACAGAAACACAGGATGTCAGGGGTTGGAAGGGCCCTGGAAAGCTCATCCAGTGCAATCCCCCCATGGAGCAGGAACACCCAGATGAGGTTACACAGGAAGGTGTCCAGGCGGGTTGGAATGTCTGCACAGAAGGAGACTCCACAACCCCCCTGGGCAGCCTGGGCCAGGCTCTGCCACCCTCACCAGGAACAAGTTTCTTCTCATCTTTCAGTGGAACCTCCTGTGTTCCAGTTTGCACCCATTACCCCTTGTCCTGTCACTGGCTGTCACCAGAAGAGCCTGGCTCCATCCTCCTGACACTCCCCCTTTCCATATTGATCCCCAGGAATGAGTCCCCCCTCAGTGTCCTCTTGTCCAGCTCCAGAGCCCCAGCTCCCTCAGCCTTTCCTCACACGGGAGATGCTCCACTCCCTCCAGCATCTTGGTGGCTGCGCTGGACTCTCTCCAGCAGTTCCCTGTCCTGCTGGAACTGAGGGGCCACAACTGGACACAAGATTCCAGGTGTGGTCTCCCCAGGGCAGAGCAGAGGGGCAGAAGAACCTCTCTGACCTACTGACCACCCCCTTCTAACCCACCCCAGGTCCCATTGGCTTCCTGGCCACAAGGGCCCAGTGCTGGCTCATGCTCATCCTGCTGTCCCCAGGACCCCCAGCTCCTTTTCCCCTACACTGCTCTCCAACAGGTGGATGTTCTAGGGCAGCAGGGCAGGACTGTTATGCCCCCAAGATCTATTCTCATATTTTCCGACTTCCCAAGGCTGTTTCTGTCCACGTTCCTCCGCTGGTGACCGGGTGAGGTCCGGCCCTTGCTCTGCTCCCACGCCCTGAGGCGGGAGGGCTGGTTCTGCCCTGTAAGGCCCGTCTGGCTGTGAAGAGGAACGGGCAGCTCTGGGCTTCTAGCAAATCTAAGCTTCCGGGGTTTGTTTTCTAAAAAGCGAAACCCCTGACACGCTGCACAGTACGAGAGAGACCGTGCTGGGCGCCAGAGACTCGGGAGAACAGGTTCCCGCTCCTCAGCGCCCTGAGCTCCCTCCCTCCTCAGCGCCGAGCTGCAGCACACGGTGTTCACACGGGTTTTAGATGAATAGTTCTGGATTGTTGGTTATTCTCCATATGTATTAAAAAAATAACATTCTATTTTTTCCTTTCCCTTCTTTCTTCCCAAGCAAATATAATTAGGAGTATAGGCCTACTCCTGCTATTTGAAATCAGGGAGAGCAGCGTTCAGGACTTGACAGTATAAGCACAGCTGGTAAATCTGTATGTGAATGCAGTTTGGTTTTGTAGTGGTGGTGTTTTGTTGTGGGGTTTTTTTCCCTAGCCTGCTCTTTTTTTTTACTTAATGATGACAACTGTCCCTTAAAGTCGGGGGGATTCCATTTTGATGTTAAAAGGAACTTCTCTGCTGAAATTTTTGCTCTTATGAAGAAGCTGTATTTTACAGACGTGGCCATTGTGGATTCCAGCTGGTACTTATGAATATTTATTTTCCTATCCATATGTATAATTTATCTTCCACGTGCAGTAAATACACGTCTCCATGTAAAGACATTAATTTTTTTAAGCTGTTCACGATACACTGTGCAAGTTAAATAGCACCCAATCTCAGTGAAAATGACTGTAAATGAAACAGCTTCCCTGCAGGGTTCCCAGCAACACTCTGTTCCTTTGTCTAATTGTCTTAAATTTAATTTTGGTAGTGAACTTGCTATAGATTAAACAGCAATAAGTCACTATTTGTAGAATATGTACATAAGGAATCAGAGCAGGTTAAAGCAGAATTATGAAAAAACGCTCGTTTTTAACAATGCTGTTCAGTCACCACTGCAAGTTTGCTATTCAAACTCTATGTCTAGAGTATCAAACTACAAGGTTCAGGTGCTCATCAGATGGTTTTAATAGCTATTTTAGTAACAGTCATTTTACAGCACTCCTGGTATTCCCCCAGAGTCCCTGTGCAGCCTGAAGCCCAGAACCGTTACGGTCTCTGTGTGAACACAGACAAAAGTGATTTCCACGCTCGCTGTGGAAAGATCTTGGCAGCCTTCAGACAGGAGCACTTCTGTTTCAGGCTCCATACCTTCATTATCTATGGATGCTGTTAATTATAGCACATCTCGAGAGGTGTGAACGGAAGTGCCGAGTGTGGGATTCTAAGAAACCCAGTGGAAAGTAATCACAATTTTCTACAGGTTTGGTTGAAGTTCATGTTTAAAAGCATGTGTATGCAAGCAACTGCAGAGCTGTCACTCTGCTAATAGCAGCCAGACACAAGGGATTCGTGTTTTATAGAGGGAAACAGGATGGCTAAAGATGAACGTATCTCGTTGCAGATGTGACGAATACGTCACACAGCTGGATGAAATGCAGCGGCAGCTGGCGGCAGCCGAGGATGAGAAGAAGACTCTGAACTCCTTGCTGCGGATGGCTATCCAGCAGAAACTGGCACTGACCCAGCGCCTGGAGCACCTGGAGCTGGACCACGAGCAGTCCAAAAGGGTGCGCACAAAATCCGCCTCCAAGGCCAAGAGCAGTAACCCCAGCGTAAGTCACGTTCGGTCCTGTGGAGACAGGTCTGAAGGATCTGTCCTTAACAACCAGGTTTTTTGTAGCGAGAAATACAAAATCTATTGTGACTAGGACACGTGTGTAGAAAAAAAATCGTATTATGCATCTTATTTTATGCTGTAACTGTCAGCGTAAATCCCCACTATCTAATGTCGCAGTGAGTTGACTTGTACTAGTATGTTGTTGAACCAGGTAATACAAATTGTATTATGGTGGTCTTAACTGTAACGGATTCATAAGTATGGGGATGCTATTAACAAGTTAACAGTGGAAAGGAATTAGCTTTTTCCACAATTAACATGTATGGGTTTTGCTGTTTATGGTAAGTGTTAAAAGAGTACACCTGATAGAGTATATCGGGTGCTACTGATTGTAGTTTGTGTAGGCACAGACGTGATCCTTTCTCCAGGGTTGCAGCATACTTCAATAAATGCGGTCACAGACAGAAACGAACAGAAAACCTTCCTTGTTATTGTGGCTGAAGAAGTGGTGAAAAGCAGATGTTAAAATTAGAGGTTTGTCTTGAAAATGCAGAGCATTTTGAAACTGGAACCAAACTTCATTTGCCTATTGTGGCAGATATTGAGAACTTGCTGTCATATCACCACTGACCAGAGTCCTAAAGCTTTTATGGGCTATAAAAGCTAGAAAAAGCTTGGTAGGGTACGTTATTTACACTCTGCTTCCCTCTCTTCAGAGGGTTAACCAGAAGAAACTTGCACATTTCTATTTAAAATATGCAATATTTACCCCATCTGATATAAAACTTTAACTTTGAAGAATTGGGATCCTACCTGGTAGACAGTTCCACTTTAAGAAGTTATGCTGTGGAAAAGCGTCATGTCCTGAAAGGATCTTTGTGGTCTCGTGTTGCTCCTTGCAAGCGTAACACTTGGAAAGCATCTGTTTTATATATTACTGTAGCCACACAACCTATATGTGTAGAATTAATGTGACTATGGTCTAGTATTGTCGGTCACAAACCAGTTTTTCTCAGCTAGCAGTATTAATTGAAATAGGGTAGTATTTCAGAGCTCTGATCATTTTTTTTAATTACACAAACGAAATTGCATTCCTTATGCAAGCAGATGTTTCACAGGGCTCTACATTATAGGCACAGGAAATTGAACCAGATCATCCTGCTGATAATTATTTATGAAGTAGCTTAGCGTAGATATTAATCTTTACAAACAAATAAACCATCGTCTGCTATTGACGTTTTAAGGAGCCTTTTTAGCCTCTTAATTACAATATGTTTGATAATATGAAAGTGTACTTCATAATTGGTGCCTACATAAGAGAAAAAGGTCGAAAACGTTGCTTCTGAAATCGTGGCAAATTCACGGAGCACAAGGCGGCACGCTTGCTTCTTCGAACCAGAGTTTCAAAGTGCCTAGCCTCACGCTTTATTTTAATGTAAAGCCCTGTTCATTTTGTACTCTTTGGAATAATTTTGTATGCCTATAGTATTACTAAAAGCAACGCGAGTCTGCTTGCTAGCGCTGTTTTCTAAAGCCATTCCAAGGTCGCTGGTGTGGCACTGCCTCATCTCACCACCATTTCTCGGAGCCGGTCGGCAGCTGCTCCTCCGCATCGCCGCTCTGCCTATAAGTAGCCAGGAGATGTCACGGTGCTAAGAGAAGGTGATAAGGAGCACAGGGAGGGGAAACTACAGGTGACTGGGGCTTCTTAGATATTGGGGGGACACAGGCAAAAGACTCTAAATTCATACAATGAGACTTGAAACAAATGGGACTAGAAACCTGGCTACAAAGCTGGGAACCATCCCAATGTCAAATGCCAGAATTGCGTTGAGAGGAGGAAAGAACCCCCTCGAGTGATGTAGGTCTAATACGTTGCTCAAACGTCACTGCTTGAGAAGTTTAAACAAATGGCAATTCTGGCTTTAGAAACTAGGCCCTGTGCGTCTATTATTACTTTTTTTTAGAAAACACTGAATTCTCCTGCATTTGAGCTTTAATATTGCAAAGAGCAGGTTTGATATTTTAGAAGTGAGACATCTTTGAACAATTTTCAATCCTGCTTTTCTCTTCTTTGCTGCACAATCTTCCAAAAGGCCTTTATTCTTCTCCTTCCTGCATTAATTGTAATTTTAAGACAGACTTGAGAAAAGCAGGCATTTGAGTGCTCACTTTCTCTGCTGCAGTAGCAACAGTGACGGTTTTGCTTCCGCTCTGGTAGGGAGCTTTTAGACAATTTTCACTGCTTCCACGTCTCTGCTGGCAGTATTTTTGGAAAATACTGATGGCAAGAAGGTGAATTGGAGAAACGAATTGAATGCATTGTTAAATTAACTAGAACCTTCTGTAAAGCTTTCAGTGTTACCAGACGGTGACTATTACTATCAGTCTTCGCTCACACTTTCAGTTCCAAGTATGAGCAATGTTGCTATTAGCCCAATAGTCTTAGTAGTCATTTCCATCTTCATTCATTTATGTGAATCTTTAAAACACAAGAAAGCCAACCTGCCCACTATTTGAGCTTGTCAAGGTGATGGTTTAACTTCTTGCAGCACCTGATCTGAACAGAAATGAGGAATGGTGGTAAGGCGACTTGATCCTGCTGTTTCTGTGTTTAGATGTTATTTAAGATTGACTCTTGTAATTCTTGGTTAACAATTTCTTGAAACGTACATTTGCTGTAAGTCTTTCGTATCACTTCCAATGGGTTGGGATAACGCATGGAGAATTTCTTAGGCCGTCACCTACCTCTGCGAGCAGGCTCCTCGGGACGCTGTTCTCTGCATGATCCGCTGACCCGCATGTTTCTGGAGACCTGAAGCTTCACTGGAAATGTTCCTTGCACATTCACGGCCGTTAACTTGTGCTTCAACAGCAAAGCTTTATTCAGTACTTGTAAGAAACCTTCTTTCTGCAAAGCTGCTGCTTCCAGGCGAAGCGCGTCGAGCCTTGTCCAGCTTGGGGAGCCCCTTCCCACCCCACCCACCTAACAGCCCCCAGCCCACTAACCCGCTTGCGCAGCACTTGTGGCTTCAGTTCTTTAATAGAGAAATAAACAGTGTTGTTGGTTTGTTTTTTCCCTAATGCTCTTTTATTTTTCCGTTTTTCAGCTGTAGAGTAGTCCCTGGAGAAGGCCTTTCCAGCAGGGTAACAGCATTTCTTAGCCGCTTTCGTTCTGGTTAAATGTGGTAGCACAAAGAATGGAAACCACTGACCCCATCCTAACTTTTGAAAACACCTTTTCCTATGTACTACCTGAAACTTCCCTTCTATGCCTGAAGCTATAAAACAAACAAGCTTTACCTGTAAGTGCTGCTGCAGTAAGAAAACTTACAAGTGCTGAAGAAACCTGCAAATGTAACGATCACCGTATTAGTTGATGATCTACTAGAAATGTTCGGGTGGGGGAATTTCTTATTTCATTGCAGACGCTCAGTTTTTTATCTGATTGTTAAACCTGTGCACTTTTGATATTTGGATATTTTTCTTTAGCTTCTTTAATTCCTTATGTAGAAGAGTTTATAAGATGGTTTGTGGTCATAGTCTCCCTCCAGTTTGGGCTTGTGATCTTGGAATTTGTACGGCAGAGATTTTGTAGGGGCTCTAGATTGTGATTAGAAAAGAGATTCGACAAAACCAGGAGCTCTGCTAAACTGTGCTTCAGCTTTTTTATGATCATAAAAAGTTAAGTTTTATGTTTAAATTACTGATTTTTTTTAACTGCCATGTTCATTAAGAAATCCAGGGTATTCAAATTCTGGGGTTTTTTTCATATTGTATTATTATTCTTAGGAATAGTTCAATGTAACAAGAAGAAAACTTGACTTTGCTCTGGTTAAAACAGTAATAGGCACTTGAAAAATATTAAATAACTAGTATTAACTATAAATATCAGAATTCCTGGGTTTTAGGAAGTTGAAGTATTAGTGATTAACAGAATTTTATACAACTGTACCAGTTAAATTCCAAATTGGAATTGTTTTGTTACTTTTTCATTTTATTGTGCCAAATTATGGTACATTTAGAAAGGAAAATTCTAAAGTTGTCAATGATAGGGTGTGACTTCTCAGCGCCTTTCTGTCATTCATTATTGCCAGTAGTGCCTTTAATCATTTGAAGGGAGACTCTTAGGGTAGCGTAGGCTGAGTCCTGGGACTTAGAAGAAACGGAACGGCTGGTTTGGAGTTTATTAAAGACCTGGAGCAATAAGTGCAAAGTGAACTCCCCTTTTGCACATTTTTAATGGGTAGTCTTACTATAGAGATTATATATTCAAGGAATTGTAAAAAATTCTGTTAGTCAATGATATTTCATCATGCAAATTCAGGGGTATAGAGGAAAAAAAAAACACCTACAAACAAACCCAAATACACTTTGGGAACCAAATGGACTCATGCTGAGCAAATGAGCAAGATGTCTGAACACGTGTGTGGTAACAGTACAGAGAACGTATCAGGAATATCGCTGTTATGTTAGCTTTGTACGGTGGTGGACGCAGTGAACCGTAGTGTTGTTTGCAAATGAGAACAACAAAACGTTGGTATCTTCTCTTGCATGTTGTATCTAATCAGTGTGATTTCAGGAAACAGAAATGGAGAAGCGCATCAACAAGCTGTCCCGACCCCGGCCGCTTGTTGAGGCTCATCCGAACCGTTGAATTGGTACTCGCTGCGGGGAAACCTTCCCGCTCCTTACAAAAGTACAAATTGAAATAATATTGCCAGCTGGGAGAAGATTTCTGTTTCCTGGAACAAGCAGCATAATTATTCCTAGATGTGGGGACTTATACTTCCATCTTCTGTTACAGTATTGATTCATAAGGAATATTGTTGCATTTAAAATTACTACATTTGTATGTGGGTATTTATTTGAAATGATGTCAAAGTACTGTATTACGTTTTATGTGCATTACCTTTTAGTGGTGGATTGGTCTCCATTTAACGTCATATGCATGTGTTCTTGCCAAGTAACCTTTACACAGATCTGAAAAAAGAAATGTTAAAGAAAAAATGTGGAAACTTCTTAAAAGTATATCTGTGTGTTAATTGGATAACCTTAGGAGGTATAGAAGGCAAAATGTTACTTCTAAATTAATAAAAAAGCATTTAATGTAGGAAAGCAATCTGCCTGCGTAAAGGTAGTCACATTGGCAGTATCAATAAAAGAGAAAAGGAATTGCGTTTTCTGCTTGTTGGTTTTGTGTTTGAAGAAGGTGCCGTTGGAATCGGCTGCTCTTTCAGCGCGGGGCTCAATGAATGCTCCTTCTTATCTGAGAGAAATGGAAAACTTAAACCCAAGTTCACTGCAGAACTGGAAGATTAATTCTCTGTGCTCCTATTTGGGAGCAGTATCGTCTGGGCTGTTTGCTGAGGTTTTCCTGGGGTAGTTTTGGCGTGACCAGGCTGGTGTAACCGGCGTCACTCACCAGCCGTGGCCACTTGTTCTGGCGTGGGAAAGGGAATAAATGCTTTTGGTGACAGGGGTGACGCGTTCCTGAAACTACATCTTAATTTCTCATATACTCTCCAAAATGTGTTGGATTATGTTTATCCAGCAGAATTAGCAGAGTCACAAAAACACCCCTGAAGGACCATGCTTGAAGTCTGAGGGCGAGGCTGAGGTTTGCCCCATGGATTCAAGGATATTCCTGGCTTAATGAACTGATATTGGCCCCTACCAATACCAAGTCTGGCTTTATACTGTAGTTTAACAACTCTTATGTCCCCAGACAGGACTCCTAGAACTATTGTGCTTACTGTTTCTGTACCTGCCCGCAGTCGGGGCGTTACACCAGCTGACCGATGTTATAACTGGAGAGCAACGTGACAGTTTTTACTGAGGCATCGAAAAGACTTGTTGAATTGTGTGCGATAAACCCGCAGAGCGTATCTGCCAGGACGCTTGCCCTGGTTGCGTAGTTCTGCATTTGCAATAACGGGAGCTTTACCTGCAGGGTCATCTAAGGGAGAAACATTACAGAGACACACGCAAATGGCAGCGGAACAGCCCTGTTGAAATAGTAAAATGCCGTGATTCAAAAATGCTTTAATAAGAAAACCATAGATTACTTAGATTAAAAGCTTGTCTAGGAAATAGGTATGGATTAAAACATGAATTTATGTTACTCTTTCCCGTGTAGAAGGGAGGGAATGTCGCCCGTGCCATCCCGGGGGGTCACCGGCCGCGTTCCAGCTGCAGATGTTGCTGGGCTGGGTCTCTGGGAAGGAACCTGCCAGCTCACGTCACGCTCCTGCTGCCTTGGATCCAGTCCTGCAGCGCTGGTCGCTCCCTTCTTGCACGTGAGGCTTCAACACCGGCTACTGCCTTCCCAGAGGAGGAACGGGGCCGATTTTCAGATGGGCTTAGATAAGGAGAAGCAGACCTGAAAGTCCCCATGTACCTCATTTTACAGGATGAAGGCGAAGAAAAGGCGTAGGTGCTTTTTGGAGATCCCACTGGATAAAACGGTAAAATTCAGCTACACAAATATTTACAGAAGTTACGGTTTCAAAAATAGATTGGCAGTCTTTGTGGTTTTTGAAGGCTGATGATGTAGATTGACCTACAGGACCACGAAACGGTATTTTTCCACCCAAAGACTTAGTGAAAACATGGAAAAACTACGATGATCACCTCTGTGAGCTCAAAACCAAGCAAAGCAGCTAGTTAGTGTGATTATTTTGAGTATTATGTTGAATGTTTATATACAGAAGTTTCAAGCAAACGTTCATTAGTGGTTGCTGAGAAAAACACTTGTGTACAAGCTACTCAAAAGAGGATTTCATCCTATTCCTCTCTTGTAAGAGTAAGCGGTGGATGGTGGTTGCTGCTTCTCAGTGCAAAGGAGGAGGGAACTGTCTTTCCCTTAATCTGAGACCTGATCTCGAACGCTGAATCTGTGCCTGCCACTTTGGGACATGCTGCTCTTAACCATCGCATTTTATAATTATCAAGTGAAGTGCTTGTAAAATGACCATGAGCCAGCACTGGGCCCTTGTGGCCAGGAAGCCAATGGTACCTGGGGTGGGTTAGAAGGGGGTGGTCAGTAGGTCAGAGAGGTTCTCCTGCCCCTCTGCTCTGCCCTGGGGAGACCACACCTGGAATCTTGTGTCCAGTTGTGGCCCCTCAGTTCCAGCAGGACAGGGAACTGCTGGAGAGAGTCCAGCGCAGCCACCAAGATGCTGCAGGGAGTGGAGCATCTCCCGTGTGAGGAAAGGCTGAGGGAGCTGGGGCTCTGGAGCTGGACAAGAGGACACTGAGGGGGGACTCATTCCTGGGGATCAATATGGAAAGGGGGAGTGTCAGGAGGATGGAGCCAGGCTCTTCTGGTGACAACCAGTGACAGGACAAGGGGCAATGGGTGCAAACTGGAACACAGGAGGTTCCACTTACAGATGAGAAGAAACTTGTTCCTGGTGAGGGTGGCAGAGCCTGGCCCAGGCTGCCCAGGGAGGTTGTGGAGTCTCCTTCTGTGCAGACATTCCAACCCGCCTGGACACCTTCCTGTGTAACCTCATCTGGGTGTTCCTGCTCCATGGGGGGATTGCACTGGATGAGCTTTCCAGGGCCCTTCCAACCCCTGACATTCTGGGATTCTGTGAAAATGTCTTAGATCCAGTAACTGCATTTAAAATGAAAACAAAAAAAAAAGGCCAAGAAGCAAACAAGCTGGATCTGGTTCTAGATATTAAATCAGACCTTTTCTGAAGTAAAGATAACGTACCAAGCAGGAACAGTGTAATGAAAGCTGATTTTTGTGATTATGCTGGAGGAAACCAGAGAGAAAGTTTAAAATGTACTTAAAACGTAGTATATTGTCCTAGGTAAATAGCAATAGGTATGTAATGCACTTCTTGCTGATTAAGGCTACGTACACAGGCAAAGCTTGGCTTAGGTGGATGCAGAGGCCATGAACACTTTGGCTTTTTACTGAATCAGATGTCGGGTTAGAAGGACACCCTGCAAAGGCCAGAAATTTACCTGCCCAAATCTCTTTATGTTGCAAGAATTTTGAACAACTTTATATTTAAAATATTATCTCTGTGATTTCATTTTTTAAAATGTCAGCACGTGGATATTTGAGTTGTGAATGTCCAATACTAAACTACTATAATAGGCTTAACTGGCAGGAAAAACTTAAAAGCTCATGATTTAGTAACAGTTTTAGAGAGATCATACATATTAAAAGAGAGGAATTTTTTAAAAGAAATTCTTGCTAGCGCCTGCATAATCCATTATTCTCAATAACAGTATTTTTTCTGCTACTGATGATTACTGCTTTTCAAACAGCAATGTATTTGAGGAGTTACAAATCTCCGTACCTAAGGAGGGAAGGAAAAACAACTGTTCATTTTAGTATATGCTACTTTGTATTACTTGATGTTAACAAGATCGTTTCTCCTTTATCTTCTCCCCGAAACCTTTCTCCCTGTTTTTCACACAGAAATGTTAGGTTTAACTCAGGTGCATGCTGACTTTAACTAAGGAAAACGCTCCATTGGGCAATTTCATAATCACAAACATTTTTCCCTTCATTTCTGGTGATGAGACCATTCCTAACTGGAACAGTTTGTATCCTCATTCCAAATTATATTGAGAAAACAGGCAGCTTCAACTAATCTCAAATGATATTTAGCTTATTTTCCTGCGTGGGTTCTACCCTGGAATTGAAATTAATGCAGCTTGAGATTTTTTTCAAGAGATAACGAGTGAAGTATTTGATCCAGCAGTAGGATATTTGCTTCCTGTTATCGCCAAATGAACCACGAGCCTTATTAAGCTGAGCATTCATCTGTCCCCATTTAGAGGCCGGTGTCTCCGTCAGGGAGGAGCATTGAGCCGATGCTACTGACAGCTTTGGATGGAGGTTTTTGGAGTGTGATCTTACCTGGGTCTAAAGAATGGCCTGAACTTGTGCCTTATTAGGGTGGGGAAAGCATTAATTCTTTTTAGCTGCCAGTCATGTGGTTATTTAGTAACAGGTCTCAAAAATAAGATTTGGTTTGTAAAAGCAAGTTATTTGCGGGTTTACCTTTCTCCATAAGGACAGAATTCCCATCTATCACCAGTAAGAGGGCCATGAAGTTGGTGAAGGTTTGGAGTGAAGCCGTGTGAGGAGCGGCTGCAGTCCCTGGGTCTGTTCAGCTGGAGCAGAGCAGACTGAGGGCAGAGCTCATGGGCTGCAGGTTCCTCAGCAGGAGCAGGAGGGGCAGGGTGAGCTCTGCTCTGTGACAGTGACAGAGCCCAGGGAACGGCAGGAACATGTGCCAGGGAGGGGCAGCTGGACATGAGGAAAAGGTTCTTCACCCAGAGGTGCTGGACACTGAACAGGCTCCCCAGGGAGGTGTCACGGCCCAACCTGACAGTGTTCACAAGAGACTGGACAACGTCCTCAGACACACGGGGTGACCTGTGGGGTGTCCTGTGCAGGGACAGGAACTGGACTTCATGATCCTTGGGGGTCCCTTCACACTCAGGACATTCTATGATCCTATGACTTTCATGCTTAGGGTGGCGAGTTGGTTTTGGTCAGTGCAAATACTCGGGTCAAACAGCTCAAGCGTGACCTGAGCAGCCCAGGAACCTGCTGCCGGTGCCTCGCCCGGCGGGGACAGCTGCAGGGACAGCTGTTCATAGCTGCTTCAGCACTATGGTAGTTACCACTACAGCCTGCCAGGCCACAGCTCTGCTGTGTTTCACATCTGTTGGCAAAAAGTTGGTGTTTACTCTTTCCTGACTCCAGATGCTTGAATCTGAATAACAAATCAGGTTACTGGGCAGACTCAGAACAGGGTGCAACTCTGTCAGTGTATCCAAAGGTGCTGCCACGATGAGGAGGAAGTGGGGACCCAGCTAAGCTGAAGCAGCACATCTGACCGTGCTCAAAGAGCGGGGCCAAACCAGAACTGACCACGCAGTGTCAGCACTAAGTGTCAGCCCACGCTCCCCGTCCTCCGTGTGTTCTCCCTGGCGGGGCAGTCGTGGTCTGTGGCCTTCAGACCTGATGCCTTCAGATCTCGCCGTGAACACAAGCGCTGCTTTTCTCCTGCGGGTTCTTGTCGTGCTGCTGGTTTGTGCGAGCTGCTGAGAGGCCATTAGGTATCAGTTCTGGTCTCTGCTGACGTGACTTGAGGAACCAGCTGGAACAGGAGTGAATCCAGTTTTCAGGCACCTGTTTCACAGGGCTCCTGGCTGTGGCTGGCACCTTCTGCTGTGCCGCTGGCCGCTCATCAGAAGTGGTGGCACCTTCTAGATGTCTCTGAATTGCACCTTCCTATAGGCTGCCGGTCAAACTACAGGCCTGGCTTTGCATCACTGTGAGTGGGTTTTAGGGTTTGTGGGTTTCCTCAGTTACTGTTTTTGGGTACAATACCAGAATCGTAGGGGAAGAGAAAAAGTTTGCATATTCAACTTCTACCTTTTTTCCTTTGTGCTGTATGGATGAAAGCCTGTGTATTTTATTTTTTCTTTCAACAACATAGGAATGTACATATATATATCTTTTCTGATTGAATGTTTACTTTCTGTAAAAAAAAATATTTGCTAAAAGCTTGTTTGGCTTTCAATTGGAACAATGAGGGTGTGGAATAGCTGAGAACACTTTACTTCTAAGAGCTGTTAGGCAGAGGCTAAAGGATCTTTCGCCTCAGTAAAGTATGAGGTTGGGCTCTTGGTGCTGTTCTCAACCCCCGGAGTCTCTGGAATCCCAGCCCAGAGAAGGGCTGAGCGCTGAAGATGGTGTTTGTGTTCTGCCTTTCCAATCTACTTGCGGAAGCTGGTTGGGCAGCAGAAAGTAGGGTAGGAATTCATGCCTTTTCCTCCTTCCCTTTGTCTCTTATTACCCTCAGAATCATTGTTGTCATGAGCTTTCCTGATTCCTCTCCTGACGTGGGACAGACTCTTCACTGTCACCGGGAAGGCTCCTCCAAGAGGTGTAAAGAGCGACTGTCGCTTCTGCTGCTTCATCATACCCGTGGAGCTCAGGGCTCTTTTGAGAAACCAGACAGAACATCCGTCAGCAAATGGGCAACAAATCCATCTTCTTCCTTGTCTGTGTCATTTGTAGGGTGCAAAATTGTCATTGCTGCTTCCTCCGTAGCTCTGAAGGCCAGTTTTCACCTGTGTCCTGTTGCAGAAGGGATGTTACTTCCACGGAGGCAGATAGAAGCTGCAAAAGCAGCCACTGCTCTAGCCCCAAATTCCTATTTGTAAAAAAAAATTATGTGGTTTTTTTGGGGGGGTGAGAAGAGGAAGTGGCAGGAAGAGAAATGATAAAGCGGGGAGAAAGGGTGCAAGCATGGGGCGGATTTAAAAAAAGAGAGGGAGGTATGCAAGAAAATGAAAGAGGCAGCAAGGGAAAAATGGCAGCAATGGATTAGGATGGACTGTTGAGCAACGTGGAGCAGCTGGATCTGCCGTGGGCAGGGATTGTTTGGCATGGAGCCTCGGAACAGCTCAATTCCAAAAAAGCAGCTGGCAATTTAGCAGAGTCTGGTAGTACAGACTGCATAGTGTGCATTTCTCCATCTTAAAGGCATCAGCCAGCACGTTTACTGGCCAGCAGGGGCTGGGAAGAAGCACATGAGGCTACAGAAAGAAGGAACAGTGTAAGAAAATGAGGAGAACGTGTGGGAGAGAAGTGTGTTCCTGGCAGGTTTGAGCGCTTTTGAGTGTGCTTTCCGAATGGCCCATGCAAGCCTCCTGGGTTGCAGCAATCCTCTTTCAGCTTGGTTCATACAATGAGTTCCTATCAAAGCACATCAGGATATTTCTTGTAATTAATATGAGTCAATCTAAATATAGCTATACTTATTGGAATGTCAGTATCGTGTGTAAGCAGATACATTTGACTAGTCTTGAGTTAGGTTGCTTTTGAACATGGTTTTAACTAAACTAGTTTCCCTGTTGTTTTATTAAGAGAACTAAGTTTGCTGCCCCAGGTGCCCATGGAAAGCTCCCAGCCAGGGCGGCGCTGGTGCCAGTACCAGCTAAAGCTAAAGGAGCCCGAACACTGGGACATGTTGTCCCAGTGATGGACACGCTCCAGGCAGGGCTGGGGGATCTGTCACCTTTAGTACCCACGGGAAATTGTGCAGAAAGTCATGGACAGAGAGGCAAGAAAGCCAGGAGGTGCCAGCCAGGTCCATGGAGAGGGGGCCGGAAGATCAGTGTGGGGGAACAACCTGTTGGAGAGCAGTGTAGGGGAAAGGGAGCTGGGGGTCCTGGGGACAGCAGGGTGACCATGAGCCAGCACTGGGCCCTTGTGGCCAGGAAGCCAATGGTACCTGGGGTGGGTTAGAAGGGGGTGGTCAGTAGGTCAGAGAGGTTCTCCTGCCCCTCTGCTCTGCCCTGGGGAGACCACACCTGGAATCTTGTGTCCAGTTGTGGCCCCTCAGTTCCAGCAGGACAGGGAACTGCTGGAGAGAGTCCAGCGCAGCCACCAAGATGCTGCAGGGAGTGGAGCATCTCCCGTGTGAGGAAAGGCTGAGGGAGCTGGGGCTCTGGAGCTGGACAAGAGGACACTGAGGGGGGACTCATTCCTGGGGATCAATATGGAAAGGGGGAGTGTCAGGAGGATGGAGCCAGGCTCTTCTGGTGACAACCAGTGACAGGACAAGAGGCAATGGGTGCAAACTGGAACACAGGAGGTTCCACTGAAAGATGAGAAGAAACTTCTTCCCGGTGAGGGTGGCAGAGCCTGGCCCAGGCTGCCCAGGGGGGCTGTGGAGTCTCCTTCTGTGCAGACATTCCAACCCGCCTGGACACCTTCCTGTGTAACCTCATCTGGGTGTTCCTGCTCCATGGGGGGATTGCACTGGATGAGCTTTCCAGGGCCCTTCCAACCCCTCACATTCTGGGACTCTGTGAACGTGGCAGTTGGTCCCTGACTGGTTTAGATCTTGCTCTTCACAGCTGTGCTGTCCCCGTGACAACCACATTGTGCCCAGCTCTCCTTTGCTCATTTAAAGCCTGCACCTCTGCAACATCCTCACCAGTCCCCCTTGGAGGGTTTGGTGCATTTGGAGCACACGGCTGTGTGAGGGCAGACACTGTGATCAGTCCGCTGTGCTGGTATGTTTACAGAAGGTTGGCAATGTTCACACGATTGCAGACCACTAGGGCTCCTGCCACAGAATACAAGTATTCTCATGAGGAGTTGTCTAAGCCGGGTAGTCTAAAACTGCGCTCAGTAGCGTGAAGAAAATGTTTCCAAGTGAGTTTCAAGAGAGCAGAGGGATGAAGAGCAGGAGCCCTCGCCAGGGGAGACCTGCCCGGGGGAGACTTGACAGGAACGCTGGTTCTCTCACCTTGCTGCTTGTGGTTTTTATTCTTAGCACCCAGCAAATCAAGGCATAAATTTGGACAAATGACTTAAAATCTGTACTAGCAGATCAGTCTATGCAGCGTGGCTGGAGGGTCTGGCCACCTGCCTATTAAACCGTATTCTTTACAAGTCTGGCCACCACTGAAGATCTGAACTGTTTTTTCTTCTATGTGGCATTTGTGCTGAAAGTGCCAAATTTCCAGCTCAGCCCCCTCGTGCTCTGTTAATTACAGAACTACTAAATTTCTGGAACAGCTCTCTTGGTAATCTCAGCTCTGTGAAATAAGATGGACTGTGGGCTAAGAGAAGGGGGGAGAAATCTTGTTCCCATCTTTCCAAGAACTCTTTTGCAGATATCAGGATAAAAACAAACACGCAAAAACCCAACAAAACACCCACAAACAAACTACAGAAGCCCAAATGCCAACGCTTAAATTTAGTGCCAGTGGCTGATTTTTGAGGTGGTGCCTATAGACCATTAAAATATTTTAAAAGGCAAAGCCCGTGCATAAGTACACTGAAGAATTCTTCTTCCTCTGTGCTCGCTGGGGCTTTTCCCAGCTCATCCTCAATGTATTTCTTGCCCTTCTCATGAGCTGCTGGTGTGGCAGGTTTGGAACGTGAAGCTTTATGAATGGTTATCACTGCTGCAACCGATTACCCTGAGAATCACGTGATGGACAATAAATAGAACCACAAGTGCAAAGATTTTCTGCTTTCATTTCTGGATCCCTCTGGTACCTCCAGCGTGTGCCATTTGTCAGTGCGCCACATCGTCAGCCAGTTTGGGCTTAGGCTGGCCCTGCCGTCACCAGGAACCTGCTGATTTTAATGCCCAGTAGGAATGGGATGTGGGCCAGCAAAAGCTGGTCAAGAGGCTCGACAGAGTGGTTGGCGACCAGCAAGAGCTCAGCTGCATCTTCCACTTTGCTTGTCCTTAATCCAGAGTTTGAGACTTTGCTGTCTCAGAAGAGCATGGCTGAGATTTCATCAAGGGTGAGTACAGCAGCCTGTGGCCACTTCTGGGGGAGCTGGTTGCAAATAAGTGAGAACGTCCACATCTTTTTGGCTCACCGCTTACCAGCATTGCCGGTTTGCACAGGGTCTTTGTGAAAGGCGGGAAGCTTGGCAAGCGCTGCAGAAGGTCTTACAGCAGGCATCATGTCCCATTGCACAGAGAGGAACAAAGCTAAAACTATTGAAATAAATATTAAATCTCGTTACCTAATGGATAGCATGGCCACATATGCATGGCAGATAGAAGAAACTTAAATATGGAGTTTTATAGAAGCTGTTGTGCTTTGGCTCTCTTCCCTGTCATGCCGTCACTCTTTGGGATCTCATGCTACTTTCAGGAGTCAGAGAACAAGGAACCTGCTCTTGCTTTGCAGCTGATCAGGAAGATGTATATTGGCCTTCCTGCCACCCCCAAGCTACTGTCGTTAAGGGGTGACAGTGAATTCCTGCATTTCTTGTGTCCTTATTTCTTGTTGTTTCTGTTCCAACCTGCTCCCCCCGACGTTTGGGGAGGGTGACCTGCCGGCTCAGGGCCCTGCGTGCACTGAGTCGCTCAGAGAACAGCTTTGCTTGTGGAATGGTGCTTGCTTGGGTGCTTTGGTTGTGTCCCCTACTCATTATGGCTTTAATGGCAATTTCCTTACTTAACAGATCTTTTTTTCTCCTATTTCAATGACTGCAGAAAAATCCAGTGCCTGTTCACAGCATGGTCTTAAAAGTCATAAAGAAAGTGGTGTCTGGCTGATCGCTCTGTTCTGCACTGGACCTGAACCCATGGTGGACCTTTTTGGTTATTATCACTCTTCAGAGAAGAGAAATAACACCACAGATGCTTTTACCATCTGGTAAAAAACAACCCCAGCGCCAAACGGCCTGTCTCTGATAACACAGACTGAAAATCTGGGCTTCAGTGGGGATCACTGAGGTATGAAGGCCAGAAAAAGAGGATGGAACTTCGCTATTGAATCGTGGTAAGATGTGGGTGTCCATAGAGACGTGGGCAAAAAATCAGCCCAAGAATGTTTCAAGGGAATTCGATAAATACACCGAAAGGATATAAATGTAATGGCTTGCACTAATGCTGCCACCTTTTCTGGTTTTAACGGTTCAGTCTTCCTCCCTTTGGCAGAAAGGATTTACACACAAACACGTTTTGTTCCCTTCTGGACACCGGTGGAGAAAGGTCTGAGATTGGCTACTCAGTCATTAATAATAACGGGCAGGAAAACAAAGCTGAGCAAATTCAAGGCCTAGGTGACTGAATCCTAACTATCAACATGAAAACCTCGTTTCGTTACATTAGTTTATGAAGTTTTGCTGCCTGGTGCTAATGTAGAAAACACAATAATTAATTCCAGTGGCACAGCTGCTAAAAGCAGTGTCAGTTCTCAACAGATGGACCTGCTACATCAAAAGTAGTTAGCAATTCCTTTATTTAATCAACAAATAAAGCCCCTGATTTCTCTCAGAGATTTAAAGAAACTCCACCAGAAACTCCATTCTTGGGTCTGTAGTTCATCTTCAATTCGACTTTTTCCCTCAAGAGTAATGTGGTAGAATAGCTGGTGTATTCAAGCTTCACAAACAGATCCCTAGTTAAGACCATGCTAATTAAAGCCTGCCTATTCTCATTACAGTGACATCTAAAAAAGTACAAGTAGGAAGAAAAACAGATAGTCTAACATCTCTTGTCTATTAGGTATATCCAAAATGTAAGCACGAGGTAAAAATTACACCTGCTGTATAATTCAGTAGACAAAGATCTAAAAATAAACGTCCTTTGGCTAAAAAGCCACTTGCAGATTCCACTTTCAAGGAAGTTTGGGCTTTATGCAAGTCCATAAACTGGATTATACTTTGAAAACTGTTTTTGAAGAGGTCACACAAGATGCTTATGCTGATTCAGCCTGCCCAACAGATTCAGTGAGAGTCTTGGTCATTTGGCTCCTTGAGGACAGGAGATGCAAACTGACTGTGCTTTAATAAATCAGATGTATTCCCTGCTTTCCTGGGGACAGGGGCAGCACAAGATCCTCCATGTGACACAAAACCTGCACAGCATTGCAGGGCAGGAGCGTCGTCCCCGCTCTGATCTGTGCCTTAGCTAAGCTTAGCTAAGCCCAACCATGGGCTGGGCAGAACTGGAATTATCACCATATGAAGTTGTGGTTGTAAGGGCAGCTTGGGGGGATGCAGGAGCAAGTTGTGGGTAATTCTTGATAGTATTGCGTTCACTGGGATCCTGATGACACATAGAGTGGGTCCGCAGTGAGAGCAATGGGTGATCACTGGTTTGAAACTTGTATAAATGATAATTCAAGAATGTTATCGTATGAAAACCTCTTAGTAGTTCCACGAAGAGTCAAAGAGAATCTATTTTTAAAGAATATATGTTGTTTTTCTGAATGATTCAGTTATAGATTACATAAATATTGTACTAACCACTTTGCTGATTTTTTTTCTGAGTAAAGAAGATAACTAAATATTTTGGCTTCAACTGATTAGTGGGGTCATCCATAAGTCATGGAATAATTACATAACTTATGTGATGTATGTAGAGTAACATAAAAAAGAGATGAGAATGCCTTTATCAAAATTCAAAATAAGTCAGTGGTTGTTTCTGAACCCAGATTAACAGTGACCAGGATGACAAAAACCAAGTGCCATAATTCTAGAGAGTTAAAGGTTGTGTCTGCCAGCCCACTGTGGCATGTCTTAAAAGTCACCATTTCTAGCCTCTTCCAGGCCAAAGCTGGAGTTAATTTATCATCTGATGGTGCCCAGAGAACCAGTATTTCCCCCTGTTGTTTGACAGAGGTTCCAGTTTTGGTCCCTCTCTAATCAAAGCAACAAACCGACAGAATCTCAGTTTGTCTGACTTTAGGTTACTGAAAACTTTGGGGTAAAATCTACAATGCCCTTTATGTTATTCAAATATTTAAATAATAATTTCTGAAAAGGCTCAACGTAAATCCCGCTCAACGCTAAGAGCATTTAGGTACCTCTGTCCCTTTCCTTTTGAATAATGGAGTTTATGTTCCTGGAAGACATTGCTTTTGAAAAATATCACCCTCAGTGCATCTGTGCCATGTCAGATGATTCAATTCATAAGGAATATCTTGTTTTTGAGGGTAGAATGAAAGTCAGTGTTGTTTGGAAATGTTTAATCGAACGGTGACAAGGTGTAACTCCTCATTTACTTTATAACGTGACACAAAATAAATTACAAACATGGGAGTTGAAAGGACTTTCTGGGTCACTGAGTTCATCCCCAGTTTTGCAGATGAATATATGCATCTGACAAGCCCACGGCTTTCAGCAACCTAAAAATAGAAATGCAAACCCGCAGTAAATAGAATCTAATGTATGCGCAGAGGTTTCTGTAACACTACTGTGTTCTGTCGCAAGTCCAGCCTGGGTATTGTGGTTGTGACCAGCAAACAGAGGCGCTCACTGAGAGATCAGGAGTGTGCTGGCTGCCACATGCGCTGGCTTCGAGCCGGAGGGGTCGGTAACTCGTCCTCATCATCCCCTCCGGTGCGTGCGGAGAGACGCACAGCAGGTGTTCTGGTCAGGGCCCCTGATGATCTAGGGTGGTACTCTCATTTTACACCAGACACACAGAGGGAAGTGGATCCACCATCCTTACATTTATGAAGTAAGAGCAACAGTTTTCCCCAGCATTTAAAAGATGAATGGCTCTGCTGCCCTCCTTGGGGACTCCAAGAACATTTGTTGGGAAGATCCGGCTCTGGAAAGAGGTGACACACTCCGAACATTCATTATCTGTGGTATGGACCTACTTGTGCTTTCAGGGAGTCCAGATAACAACTTTGATGTATATGACCTTAAGATCTGAATCAATTTATATGACCAAACTGTACAAAGAATAACAGCGAAATTAGAAAGACCAGGATTTGAAATGCCTCATCGTTAAGGAGAATTAACAGTGATTCAGAACACAAGCCCTAATAAATATTTAAGTTCACCTCCTTCATGAAGTGGGGATAAAATACAGACTATTCCACTCTGCTGTAAAGATCTTATGCCAGAGCATGAAAGCTGCCGCAGGACTTGTGTCCTGAGTTGAGGACGGGTTCACTTTTACCTGCAGCTCCTTGTTTTTCTGTCTGTTCTTCTGTGCTTTTTTCCTCTGGATTCCTGGCTGTTCTTGCAACTGGTGTTGGTGAATACGGGATAAACTTGCTTTTGCCTAAGGTATCATTAAAAAAACCCCAAACCTTACCTCAGTAGGATTTCAGCTTAAAAATATTTCCCCTTGCAAGCTACCTTTAATGAATCACTTTTTCCCACTTTTTTTTTTTTGCAAATGAAAAGTGAAAGCAACAGAATCCATTTCAGTGCTGCCATAAAATTTTACTTTTGATTGCAATTGCTGGTTTAATCTCATTGTTAATGAGACATAAAGCAGTACTTCTTTCTCTGCAGTTGAAAAGGCTCAAATTCGCAGAAATGAGGTTGCGTAAATACTCAAAAGACTTTTACAGTAATCTTCAAGTCTTCATCTTCAAATCAAAAGTAGTCTCTTCAGAAAGGACCAAAAAAAAAGGTCTGATCAAACTTCTGAGAGTTATAAATAAGTGCTCTGTACACAAAGGAACTTTGTATATTCAGTGGAGTGTCATATGATGGCAAAAGCACATGAGGGTCACCCTGAGGATTACATCATCCGGAAGAGGACACAACATGCATCTTGTACATGAAAAGCATGTCAGACAAAACCCAGCTATTTGCAAAGCCTGAGCTTCTTGGTCCTCAATGTCTCATTAAATCTATAGAGGTTATTTTTACCCTCTTTAGATTGATCTTTACTTATTGAACTGCAAAGCCTGACAGGGGGGAGAATAAGTTGAGAAAGCATTTTAATGTGATATGACAGGCAACTTTTTTCTTTTTGGGGGGAGAAAGAATGCATATTTGTGTGAACTTTACTAACTGCTTACCTTGCATTTAGTGACCCTTTTCTGTTACTCTTGTGTACACGTGCATTAGACACCAAGGGTTTGAAAGCAATAAAAATCACCTCGCGATGAAGACCACATTCAATGGACATTGCCCAGTGCTTCAGAGCTTAAAGAAACATATTGTACTGGGTACAAAGGGTAATTTGCATTTGCAAATAATAAAACCAAGACCTTAAGGTGCTCAGAAAGATCCAGTTCAATGCAGAAGATTGCTAGTCAGTTTCTGTTCCATTTAATAACAGTTTTGGCTTCTGCGGGATTAAGCCTGAGAAGAGCAGAAGTAAGAGAAACGTTGACAAGACGGACTTGTTCTTATTATGATTCCTTCATGAGACACCAAAGGCAAACAGCTGGGGGCCCAAGACAGGTTAGGAGGAAAGGGCTGGATATGGATCTAGAGTCTGCGACTCAATCAAAGGCTGAGTCCTGGGCTTTTCCTCAGGAGTCATAAACTGTGCTGCAAAGCACAATTCCAGGCTCTGCTCCTCATGCTTTTAACGGATTGGATGTCCAGAAACAGTGTCCCAGCAAACACCTTCCTGTTCTAACCCCCAGTCTGCACTGGTTTGGTTTCTGCTGGTAGTGTCAGCCTGCCTTCTCTGTAGCTTTTATTCTGTCAAATCCCTAGCAAAGTTGCAAAAAAGAGCCCCTCTTTTCTTTGTTGCTTATCTACTGAAGCTGCTCTCTGACTCCAAATTATTTACCTTGGTTGAAGAAATGGCTTATTCTTAGATGTGGAGAAACTTATACTGGCCCTTTGTTACAGTCTTAGCTGGCCAAAAGTAATGGCTGCAATTTAACGTTTGCTTAAATTGTAAACTTCCCCCAGAATTATTCAGCTGATTCTGGTCGGAGATACACATTAAACAGTGCAAATGCCAAGACTGCAAGAGTTGAGAGCACCTACAATGATAAATGCTCTAATTCTCTAGAAAAAACAACAGCAACCAAAAATCAAAATGCTGGCGAGGGTGGGGAAAGAATTGGACAGGACATCAACTGATCCTTTTAAATAACATTATTTTGTGTTCTGATGCTGTATCAAATACGCTTAAATGCTTTGTCTCAGCTTTATACTTTATAGCATGGACCTGGCTTTCTTGAGAGAAAAGAACCTGAGTAATTTTATAGCAATCGTTGTTTCCGCTGCTGAACAGCCGCTACATCTGATAACCACGTAGCAATAGTTGGTAAGCTCAGATCTGCTGAGATGACCTGCCTCATGGTGCTAAGGACGGGACTAGTTTTAGGGAGCTATAACCACTTTGGACAGTAATAAATGCGGGGAGTCTAACCTCTAAAGCAGTTGGTTGTATGTTAAATTTGTATATGTCTATTAATGCTTTGAGGTAGGATTTTGAAAGTAACAGGTAGGATTTCAAAAGTAACATCAAGAAATCCAGTTTGGTACATTACTGATAAATCTGCTTTCTTACTCTAGTTTAACTAGATCTATTCATAGTGTTACTCTAAAACACTTTTATTCTGGAATAATTGCGCCAAATAAATCCATTTTATGAATTTCGTTACAAAAATGTTACTCCATTTCACCACACTGTTCCAAAGGTGTATTTCCACATTGGGACCTACATCAAAGATGGACGTTTCAGGGGAAAGATAAGGAGCAGTGACCAATTACTGGGTAATAAAACCGATAGACTAAAGCCTGAGGTAGTTAACTTTTGAATTTGCCATTTTGCACTTTTTCCCTGAAGGTAAATGCCTTTGTGAAAACATTTCTACACTGTTTTGTTCTTTCAAAGATAGATTGCTTGGTATATGCTTTTGAGCTTAATATGTTTGTTTTGCTCAGTATTATTTACTCTTTGCAATAAGGAGCTGAAGATCTTAACTCTGGGAAAGCTCTCCTTTTAGCACGTATCTCCCCTGAAAAGGTGGGGTTCCACCTGGCTGCGGCACAGCCTCTGCGGAAGGAGAGACGGCATCGTGCTGGGTCCCGCCGCGGTTCTCCTGGCCAGTCCCGCTCCCCGTCCGGGGCAGACAGCCGGGGGCAGGGGGCACCTTTCAAGAAGACCTTATGGTTGGGGTGGGTTCCTGGCAGGTGGGAAGAGGTTGGGTTGTCTGAGGAGAGCACACAACAGGGCTTGTATCTGAACTGCTCTGACACTACATGAGGGAGAGGATGGCGGCCTGGGAGCCACCCACGGCCCTGGGACACGGCCCGCGGCCACATGCCCCGCGTTTGGCTCCAAAGGCGACAGCTGGTGTGGCAGCCCCGTAGCCTCTTGAAGCCTCCCTGCCTGTTGCTCTTGACGGGATTTCGGGCTTTGCCCCGGGGACGCCTCGTATTTCTTGACACCGAAACGGGGAGAACCTCCCTGCGCTGTGTGTGTGTCCGGGGCCGTGCGCCCCTTCCTCCCGGCCGGGCCCGCCCGGTTCGCCGAGGCGCGGGATGCGGCTCTGCCAGCACGGGCCGTTCTTGGCTCGGCTCCGCCAGCGCTGAACGTCCCTTCCCGGAGCCGCTGGCCCGGCCGGCGGGAAGGCGGCAGGAGGGGGGTCTCTCGTCCCCGCCCCCGCGGCCTGCAGGGCCCCCTCCTCCCGGCGTGAGGAAGCGCCAGGCCGGGCGGGTGCTCTTCTCCCCGCCGCCCCTGCGCCGGGGGCAGCACCTGGTCCCCCGGCAGCCGCCGCGGTCCGTCCCGCCGTGTCCCGCTGGCCGCCGGGGCCGGGCCGGGGAGGGGCGGGCGGCGCGGGCCCGAGCGGCGGCGGGAGCAGCTCCCGCCTCCGCCGCCTTTGGGGGCGCCTCGTCCCGCTCGCGGCGCCTCATGGCGCGATGCAGCTGCAGTGGGAGGGAGAGGAAACCCACCCCCCTCGCGCGGCGGCCGCCTTTGTAACCGCGCAGCCCGGCGCGCCGCCCGGCCCAACGCGCTGCAGCTCGGGGAGCGCCGGAGCGCGGCGGCGGGAGCAGATGGAGCCGGAGGGTAAGGCTGCGCCCCCCGCGCCGCGCCGCGCCCCGCTGCCCGCCCGGGGAGCTGCCCCGGCGGCGGCACGGCCGCTGCCCCCCTCGCCCCCGGGGAGAGGTTTCCGTGCGAGCTCCGCGCTCGCCCGCCCCGCGTTCTCCTCAGCGGGGGCTGGGGCGGGCAGGGGCCGCGGGGAGCGCGGGGGTCCCGGCGGGGTGGGGGCCGCGGGCCGCCCCGCTCCAGGTGTGCGAGGGCCGGAGGGGCAGCGCGGCCCTCCCGGTGCTGCGGCCCCGCCGCCCAACGCCTCCCCGCGCCGCTCGGCGGGCGCTGCCGGCGCCAGGGCCCTCCTGCCGGGCTCTGCCCGCTCCTCCCCCCGCCCTCGCCCGCCGCGGGGAGCCCGGCCCGGGGCCGCGGGGCTCGGGCTGCCCCGCCGGGCTGCAGCGGAGCCGCCGCAGCACGTCCCGGGCGACGCTTAACTTTTTCCCCCCCGCCATGAGCGAGCTGGCGTGTCCAAGGCGAACCCATTGTCAGCGGGTCCCAGCCCCTTTAGGCCCGAGCTCTTTGGCTGGGCTGCCGAATGTTCCGGTCCCGCCGCGGGCAGCGCCGGCTGCGGGTTCGCCCCGCGGGACTCGGGGTGTGCGGGCCCGGACACCCCTGACAGTGCTCCGAGACCGCACCTTCCAGTAAATACGGCACCAAGCTGTGTAAATATATTTTTAGTTCTTCTAAAACCACATAAAACCAGTTCTGTTAAACACTTATTTTGGTAAGGCTGTTATTAAATGCACAGATCAAATTTATTTCCTGCCAATCCGTGTTTAGGCACTTATGAAATGCCAAGTTTTTCTCCATGCTCTCCTTTTTAAATACCTTTTGGAGCTGTTAGTACTTATAATGTAAACCATTTCTAGTTGCAAATTGGAAACCTCTGAGCTATAATGGTCTGCTGCATTTAGCTGGCTGTCTCCTGCAAGCCCCACATTCTCATGCAAAAAAAAGAAAAAAACCTTAAGAAAAGCTTATGAGATTCATGTTTAGAAAATTGGCTGATTGGCTGCATACATGGTAGCTGCTTTATAAACCTCAGTACCTAAGTCACATTTTCCATTCCAGATATTAGGAGTGGTTAAACTATGTTAAAGGGATATACTCTAGTTCTCGTGCAAGCTTTAGGGAATTTTAACACAAAGGAAAATGGCAATGTAAAAGAATCTGGGACTAACCACTTCTTGCAGTGCCTGATACACAGCAGCACCGAGGAGCAGAGGAGACTATTGGCAATTGTTAATGACCAGAACTGGTTTTGTTGTCCAAGCGGAGGAGTGTGCACAATGTAAATGCGATATGTATGCTGACAAATACATTGATAAAAGTATTCTTGCATTCTTTTGAAGAAATTTATTTTTAGTAGAAAGCTAGTTTTCACGGTACTGTTAGGATGGTTTAATTATACAGTTCATATTCAGAACTAGCAGAGCTTGTTTATAAAATCCTACCCTGAAATAAGCAGGCTGGTTCCGTTCCTGATTTAGCTCATTTATCACCCAGTTCTGTATCTTTTATGGCTCCTTACCTTAGTAAAGGTGGAGAAAATGCTAAAAATGAAATTAGGTTTAAAGGTATTCCTTCTTTTCAATAAATACATCCTTATTTTAGAAAAAATGGAAGTTCTCTACCCTGCTTCTCAGGTGGGTAAAGGTTGGATTGAGCCAAGAAAGATACTGGTGAGCTGCGGACCTGCTGGGGTTCCTCATCTGTCCTGGATCCAGGGATACGCAGACAGTCTGACCTCTGGAACTACTCGGGTACCCATCTTTAGTACATTAAGTTTGGAGACGGGTCCTCCCGCATGGATGGAGCCTGCAGGAGCTGGAATACCAGTGTTAGCAGCCTCTCTCTCCATTAGTTATTGAAGGACCTGGGGCTCTCGTGTTAGGTGCCTATAGATAGATACATAGCCCACGCTGGGTGTGATTATGTAGTTTTGTTGACTGTGGCAGCCTTCAGTGAGAGTTATTTCTGTATTAAGTGTTCCAGCGCCTAGAGTAGGTGATCTAACAGAAGCTTTGTAGAGGATGAGGTTGCTTGCTTTTATGACTGTGATCAAATGCGCCCTGCTTGTGTAGTCCTGGCTCGAATCAATCTTGAATGGAGCTGGAATTGCCCTCGTCCAGTCCCCTTTGGTGCAGCTCCCTGCATTTAAATGTATGTCTGAAACTCTCGCTGAAAATGAAGCCAGGACTCTTTTGTCCCGGAGGAGCTCTTCCTCTTTCCAAATGCGCAGATGATACCTCTCAGGTATCTTCCACAGAGATGGGGAAGAGCGACGGGATTGATAGCAGGTTGCCTTTTCCTTAAGGAAATCTAATGTGGTGTAGTAATGCCACAGAGTTCTTGCGGATGTCCCCCAAACATCAACTGAGGTGGTGTGAGGAGGTTGGGACTTGCTTATTTGGTCTTAAAGTGTCTCAGAGATGCAAGAGAAGATGTTACCGTCAAACCAGTAAAATGATGGAGTTGAAATAGAGTGGTGATGGTCCTCGTGACTTCTGGTGTGGGATGAGTGTCTGTAGCACGCTCCAGAACGAGCAACACCGTGTTAGGTCAGGAGCAGTGGAAGCGCGTTGTCAAACCCTGGGGAACTGGGGGAGATTGGGAAGTCAGGATCCAAGGTGCTGGTTTTTCTCTTGTGCGTTGTTTGCATTGCAGTGGTGAAAACACTACCGACCCAGCTCAATAATAATGAATGGATATTTTTTTCAAATTGTACCCTTTATTTTTTTTTAGTTTTAGAGATCTTGTTAAGATTATCAGACATCAGTAATATCTGCAAATGGTCCTGCTTTGGTTAGTGAGTGTGAGCAAGTCGTTTATATGAGAATTGAAAGGATGGAGAGTGCAAATGCAACAATGTGATTAATGCTTTGTTTCCCCTCTGACTGTACACCGGTTTCTACTCAAGCTATAAACTTGTAAAATGCTTTTGAGTAAGGTTCATTTTCTTCTTCAAGCTGTTTTGTAAACATTTAAAATGTTTTTCGTTTACTAAATAATGAAAACTTGGACAATTTGAAAGTGTTTTAAAAGAGGTGGCTGGTAAAGCCTAAGTAATAAATACTTCTAGTTCCAGGACTGGTTACAGATACTGTGTTAGAGATTTGAGCTATTGGTTATGTAGATGTTAACTGGTCTGAGTGGGGTAAACAGTGTGGAAGATTAAAAGTAGTAGTAACTACTGCGGTATTCATTTTTGTCAGTGTTATCAAATTTTAATGTGAAAATGAACATTTCACTTGAGAGACCTTGGTTTGTGATTCTCGCATAATGATGAATATGGGTACCATTTGCAAAATAGGTCTCTTGTTCCAGATTCTCTAAACGGGTTGAAAGTTCCCTTTGACTAAAACAACAACTAGGTATGTTTTTCAGATGTAGAAACAGAGTTTGAGATAGCCTGAGATAAGGTGGCCTAAGGTACAAGTGAGAGAGGGGGCAGAGAGAAGTTGTGAGGATCTCTGAGCTCCTGGGCTGGTTCCCGCCTGCTGTGGCCGCTCTCCAGCCGTGTCCCCACCACCAGCTCTCAGGTCTCATTGTCTTGTCCTCTGCCAACCCCTCCCAGCTCCCCACTGAGCACCAAACCCGGCTCCTCCGAGCACAGGACCCCAGACCTTCGCTGTGAAAATCCACCATGAAATTGGGAATAGATGTTCTCGGATCAGCGGTGCATTCTCTGGAGCATACAGTAATTGGAAGGCAGGCAGTCCCGGCACGAAACTCTGGCTGGTTTGGAGGTTATGAGCAGTGAAATCTGAGAAGGCCTTTGTTGGTGGAACAATAGTGGAGGTACACTGCAAAGTGCTTCCAGAGAAACTTTTTGCCTCTCCCTCTACTCACGCCGTTCCCGTTCCACAGCCATCTCCTGAAAGCGAGGTTTTGTATAACTATATTTGCATTTTGTGTCTTAAAACTTTATGGGTCTTTGAATTTTATTTCACAGTTTGTGGCTTTTCACTTTATCTGTGCTGGCTGTCGTTAGGGGTTTCTGGTACCGAAGCGCTGTGTGTTTGCTCTACCTTGACATGGAGCAAATGCCGTACCAGCCAGCGCAGAGGAGCAACGCTAACGCCTGGTGCCCTCCCCTGCGGCGCTGCGTGGAGCGGCAGCCTGACGTTCGTCTCCCTTCCCTCGCTGGTGTGGCCATTGCTTTTTCCGGCACTAGTCACCATGCACTTCTAGCAGAAATACCCGGGGTGCGCAGTTGTGACCTGGCTTCTCAGGGTTCAGTTACTGAGTTTAAAAGGCATTATTTAAAGCATGTTGCTTCTGTGGTCCCTGACCACTACCTCTCAAAATGCTGTTCTCTCTGCTTTTTCTTCTGCTGTCACTGACTTTTGGTGCTATTTTTGTCTTTCTGTGAAATGCAATTATGTATTTCAGGCTTTATTGGTATTACCGGCTTCCTTGTTTTCTTGGTTGCGCTTTTCGTATTATTTGGTCAGTCTTAAGACCCTGGTGTGGAACAGAAAGCCAGTGATTTAGCTGCTGTGGGAGGGCTGGGTGGGGAACTGGGCAGGAAGGTTGGGGAGAGGAGGTTGTTGACACAGCATAACCTCAGTCCTCTGGTGCAGGATTCCCTGCAGGGGCCAGTTGGGCTCAGAGAGGTGATTTCATCAACTCGTCACCTCCAGAAGATCCGTTAACAGAGGATTGAGGTTCCTACCTTGGAGCTGGGATGTCTAAATAACCCTTCAGATATCATAGCATAGCACCATTTTGGTTGGAAGAGACCCTCAAAATCATCGAGACCAACTGTTACCCCACCCCTGGCACTGCCCCATGTCCCTAAGAACCTCATCTCTGATGGTGACTCCAGCACTGCCCTGGGCAGCCTGTTCCAATGCCCCACAGCCCTCTGGGGAAGAAATTGTTCCCCAGATCCAACCTCAACCTCCCCTGGTGCAACTTGAGGCCGTTTCCTCTGCTCCTGGCGCTTGTTCCTGGGGAGCAGAGCCCGACCCCCCTGGCTCCAAGCTCCTTTCAGGCAGTTCCGAGATCAGAAGGTCTCCCCTCAGCTCCTGTTCTCCAGCTGAACCCCCCAGGTCCCTCAGCCATTGCTCATAAGACTTGTTCTCTAGACCCTTCACCTTCATCTCTGCCTTCATATCTTCCTTCTTGTGCACACCGTGCTCCTGTTCTTCAGAGACTGATTTGATGCCGCTTCTTAGAAATTCTTCGTCTTAATGAAGTTTCACAGAGACAGTATTTTTAAGCTGGACTGCTCAATGGATAAATTTTGCATTATATTTGCCATTTTTCTCTCTTCAAGCATTTTGAATATTCTCTTGCTGAACTGCACTGGGCCACTGCTTTAAGTGTACATACCTCTACTGTTAATTTATGGTGCTCATTGAGCTGGTTAATGAATGTGAAAGCCTAAAACACACTTTGGACTCTGGTGAGACGTCAGCCTGTTACTGGAAGCCCAACCTTTATGGACAGAGCAGTTGGGTACAGCGTACAGCAGCCCCCACATCTGTGTGTGTCATCATGGCAATCTGGATGGAGATTTTTGGAGGCCACCAGCCTTCATATTAAAGAATTTGATTTCTAAAGGTCCAAAGAGGCTGGTAGTCCCAGAGATATCTAAAGATAGCTTGGGTGCCGGAGGTTTCTCCTGTTTGTTTTAGCCCTCTGAAAAGCAGGCAGGTGTCTGACTATAATGAAGGAATTTAACACTGGGCTCCAGTTTTCTTAAACTCTTGGCCTCTTTTTGTTCTTTCTCTTTGAGCTTGCAGGCTCTGAGCAGAAATTCTCTCTCGGTAACTTAACCCTGAGCAAATATTTACATTCATGAGATTCTTGCTACTTCAGCAATCATTTTGGGCCTTGAGTTTGGGACAAGGTGAAAGTTACTGTACCAAACATTGGGGCTGGGGAAAAAGCGGAGAAAGGAAGCCTGAAGAAGCATCCAAATATGATTTAACCATGTTTGGTAGGAATCACCTGTTCAGTGTATTTTGCTTGTCACTCTGCAAACATTGCCTCATTCCAGAATAAGATTTGCAGAGATACCATATTTCCTGCCACTGGCCCTCTGCATCTGACGGGTGCTTGTGACTTGAATTTCACCCATGTCTTCAAAATGCCAAATTAAAATGTATGTGTAAAAATTGAAGTGAATGGGCCACTTGAAGGGAAGACTGAAATGGAAAAGAAGGGAAAATTGGTGAGTACAATGCAAAAAAAAAAAAAGCATTGAAAGACGTGTTCAAGAAAGAGGGTTTTAAAGTCAAAATTAGTTAAGAAACCTGAAATTTGTAAAAGAGGAAACCTGTACAAGACAATGCTTGAAAATAAGCTGTGGACACTGCAGAAATGAACAGTTTTCCTGGGTACAGAGTTCCAGAGAACTGAATAACTGAGGCACAGGAGGGAGTGATCTCCCCCAAAACCAATGGTTGAAAATACCACCAGGTCTTGGCCTCCTGTGTTTTTGTGTTCTGGATTTTACTGTTGCCATCCAACAGCAAGCCCTGTGCTGGCTGCACGATTTCTGGGAAAGAAAGAGGATGACGACGAACTCCATTCTCGCAGCCTTTGTGGGAGGTTTCTCATGGTGGTCCTCAGCAAAGGCTGGACGCTCACTTCTCCCCAGCAGGTAACGACAGGACAAGGGGTGATGGTTTTAAATTAAAGAAGGGAGATTCGGGCTGGACATGAGGAAGGAATTGTTGGCCCTGAGGGTGGTGAGAGCCTGGCCCAGGTTGGCCAGAGAGGTGGTGGATGAACCATCCCTGGACACATCCCAGGCCAGGCTGGACGGGGCTTTGAGCAACCTGAGCTGGTGCAGATGTCCCTGCTCATGGCAGGGGGGGCACTGGGGGAGCTGGGAAGGTCCTTCCAATCCAGTGATGTCCAGTGCAGCGCTGGGCTGTGTGCGGAGCCCCAGGGTCCTGCTGTGCCCTTGGCCACGTCCCGCAGCTGCAGCATTGCCGAGGACGAGCTGCCGGGAGCACGCACTCGCATGGGAGAGCGGAACGTGTGAGCCAGCCCAAACTGGGTATTGCATTCCCTCTTAAATTCGACAGAAGAGAGATTGTGCCCCTCCAGCTAAACTTGTACTGTTGGTTGACACGGTTCTGCTGGAGCTGTGGCTGAATCCACACTGATTAAAGGTCTGTCCCCCAGGCTGTAGCAGCGTATAGCTGCATGTTGGAACCGTTAGAGTTTGCATTGAAGTAGCATATATGGTTTTTCTATTTAAATTTCCTTCCCCTTTTTTCCCTATTTGTTGAATATCTGCGAAGCCCCAGGTTGGGGTGGATGAGTTTTGCCTGGAGGGAGATCTCAGCCCGCACGGTCCTGCGCTCACACAGGGTTCCCACGGAGGAGCAAACGGTGCTGCCTGACGAGCCCTCCTGCATCTGCCTTGCTAATCGCTGTTGAGATTCTTACAGCCTCCTTTTCAGCTGTAAAAATGCAGAGCCAAATATCAATCCCCCCCGAATTATTATGCATTTGAGAAATGAATTTCTTAAACATTTTTTCAACTTGAGCAAATACATGTCTTGCCTTGCCATTCCTAGTTTACTAATGGAGGTGCAAGTGTTCGCAGCTATGGCAGAGCAAGATTTCCTCAAAATAGTAAAATAAAAAAATAATATTTAAGAAATCCATAGTGTCTGGAGTTGTCGGAATTTGGTCATTGATCTGAGTTACAGCTGCTTGATTTTGATGGTTGTGCAGTCAAAAAAGCTGCTTCACTTGGAATGCAGAACAGATGCTTTTCTTATTCACTTGAAAGGATAGCCTGAGTTTTTAAATGTTTTTCTTTCCCAGACCATGCAAGTCCCAGAAGTTATTTTAAAAATTGCTAATCCTCTTGTTAGGACAAAGAAACTGTGGAAGTGAATTTTGAGGGCAAAGGAACTGTTGTGTTAATGGTCCATCCCATCTTCAAGCTCTGCCCCTGGCTACAGCGCCGCTTCAGCTGTGGAGAACATGTAGCAAATGGTTATGGCATAGCTGGCACCAGGAGGGGGTGGTCTGCTTTGTGTTGGGTTCTTGGTTGGTTGGTTTTTTGTTTGTTTGGGATTTGTTTTGGTTTTTTCTTCCCTCTTCTTACCCTTGTTTTAAAACTGGATTCTGTCTTAAAGCATGAAGGTTCATAAACTTGCAGAAGTTACGGCCTTCACTGAAACAGAAATTTTCTTATGGTTGGTAAGAGATTTAGGGTTGTCAGTACATATTCTTAAAAAAAAGTTCATTTCTAGTTGTTGAGAAAATATATGCAGAGTGGTGCCCCTATTTTATTTGTATGTTCAAAGTGTTAAAATGTATTTTGACAATAAACTTGGGGAGGTGGCGGATGTTCGGCCCCACTGCAGTGTCCACAGGCAGGATGTTGCATTTTGTGTTGAAGGTGACTCTCCCAAAGCAATAAAAAACCCGTGGGTAAGTTGCTTGGGCGCTCCCTTTGCTCTCCTCCCTCCTTGTTGAATCAGGTTTCAGGCAAACCCGCTGTTGAAAGTGGTGCAGGACCTTGTGTCGTGGTGATCTCTGGCAGCAGGGCCATGTTGTGTTTTCTGCTCGGTGGAGGTTCCGAAACCCAGGAGCTGTGGATGGTGCCTGTAATTTGGGAATGGTTTGGTGAAATGCTCTTAAAGATCTTAAACCCTGAGAACCCAGGTGTTAAACTTGGCTATTTGATTTCCGCTACATCTGCTTTTGCACCTATATTGCTTGGCTCTCCCAAGCGGCTGCTGTAAGAATATATTCCAAATCTGCCAAACAGATTAGATTATCCTGTCTCCTGTTTCCTGATTTATCCCATCAGCTTCACCGGAGGAACCTCGAGCTCCTTGTTGAGTCCTGGTCACCTGTTTGTCCCACTCCAGGGCCCCAGGACAGTGGAACCTCGTGTGCTCCCGCTGTGCCTCAGCATCAGCCTCCCGCTTGCTGTTTCCTTTGCTCACTGCTTTTGTCTCTCGCCCCTCCTGACATCTTGCAGTTCCGTGGTACCTTCACGATAGTCCTTGATGACATCTCTTTCCAAGATGTGTTTCTGTTGTGGCATCTGCTTGACTGACAGTCTGTAATTAAAATGAATAAAAACTGAGTTGCCGCAGTTACAGGCCCGCTCAGCATTGATATTCAGATCCTTCTGGTGGCCAGATTGCAAAAATGCACATTTGTATTTTCCTCCCTCTGAAACTTGGTTTTAACTCCGAAACCTTGAGATTTAGATAGATCATGCGAGTGCGTTTTGATAGCTGCATAATTGTGCTGCTGTTTCCCTGTTTGTGTTTGGTGCTGCCTTCTGTTTGTTGGTTTGTTTCCCCCCTAGAATTTATGTTCTTCTATCTCGTGATGGACAAGAAGTGATCTGAAGTGTTAAATCAGACTTTTAAGCGTGTAGGATGTGGGTGTAGCTTGCAGAATTCTGGGTGTGGTGATATGATAACTAATGAAAATGATCATCGTTGTCATTCCTGAGAACTGTGCATCCTGCGGGGAATCCCTGGCGCTCCCTGCAGAGCAGGCGCTTCACACTCAAAACTGAGTTTTGCCTTTTTTATTTCACTACCTAGTGGGGAAAAAAAGCTGAGGCTTCATCTAATGTCCATTTGATTAGTAAATCGATATCTCATGTTGATCTATCTTTTGAAATGCGTGGAAGATGTCTAAAAGTCATGCGCCATAGTTTCTAAAAATACTGCAAAATCGTCATTTGCATTGAAAGCCTTAAAATACTCTCTTTTTTTTTTGGTGGAATATCATTGAAGTTTGTCTTTTAAAAACATCGATTAGGATGTTAAAAGGTAGTTATAAAACAGGAGCAGTTATAGTTCCCATAGTTAGAAAAGGGGAGCAGTTCAGCTGTAACTCGATTCCGTAACTTCCTTTTTATTTTATTTTAAGGACTTGAAAATCTGGTGGTGCTTTACGTTTTCTTAAGTTGACGATCGTGACTGCAGTGGTGTCCCCGTGCTGAAGAGCCATATGGCACACTTCAAAATCAAAACTGTTATTTTTCGGTCTGGCGTAACGATGCAAAAGAGAAAACTCAGTTATTTCGCTTATGGGCAGAGTACGCAGAGCGCTCTGGTTTTTAGTGTTTCAGCAAGTTTGTTGTTTAAAGACATGACCCAAAGGAATTTTACCTTTTTACCCTCGTGCTTCTGCTGTCAGATATTGAGGGGAGGTCGTACTTAAAGGGGTTAACAGAGGATGGAGCAAGATGAAGCCTCATGTGAGCAGCCCGAGGTTGGGCCGCCATTCTTCTTGCGTGTCGTACAATGTCGGTGGATAAACTGCACAGGACTCGGGTGTTGCATGGCTGTAGAGACAGGAATCTGTTTGGAAAATGCTTATCCAAAAGAGAGCCCAGATGGGAAATGTTGGGGATGTTCAAGTTACTGTTAGATTTATACGCAGAGTTCTGCTTAAAATGATGCTTCTTTATTATGTGTGTTTTTAGATGATATCATGGCTGGGTAATAGACTTGTGGAAATGTGTCTGTTGAATGAATGTGTAATTAATGCTGTGTATTATGTCCAGAGTAATGTAATTCACAAGCTTTTTCTTTGTAAGAACTGTGTTTGGCAAGTAGTATTGTTCTTTGTATGTTAAGAATGTTCAGAAACTGTGTGTAGATTGTTTCACTTCCTTGTTTTGGCTCTTTTATTGGTTTTGGGTTTTAATGATGAAAACGTATTGCTGTGTCTTTAGCCGACACTTCAATACACTTTGAATTTTCCCCGTTCCTTGCACCTAGCTGACCTGTTCAAAATGCTGTGTGGAGCCTTCGTTTGGACTTGCTGGTATTGATTAAACCTGATTTTTATTAATTTTTTTTCTCCTTTTAAAATACATTTAATGTATTTTTAAGAAATCCGTGCTGGATCTCACAATTGCAGGATTTGAGCTAGTTTGTTTAAACAAGAAAACAACAAAAACTGGAAGTCTGCATTTTTTCTGCGTTGTTATTATTTAAGGGCAGTCGTGATAAGGTCTGATTTATGTGGGGTTTGTAGCACAGTCTCAGCTATGGATTTCTACAAACAGAATGTTAGAGAGCTTAGAAGTGTTTGTGTAAGTTAGATAATGACAGTATTTGGTGCTGTGCCCTGTGTGAAATATGTAGCATATTAAATAAAGATATCGACATATCTTCTCTTATTTGGAGCTGGTCTAAAGGGGTCAGTGTTGCTGCTCTTTGTTTAGGCCCACCCATTAAATCTGTCCTCTGTGTAGTCTGACTATAAGGGTTAAAACCAAGTTAAACGCATTTTCAGTTTTTGTTGTCTATTGAAATTAAATCTTGTATGGTTTTTCGTTTGGGTTTTGTAGGACGTGGTGGGCTTTTCCGTGTGGTTGTGGTGTTGGTTTTTTGTTAGATAAATTGCAGTACAATCCCTTCTTGAGAGCAATTAAGAATATGACAGCCTTCCTTCCAGACTGTTTTTCAGCGCTGACAATTGTCTTCTAAATATTTGGTCCAAAGCGGCAGCTCCCGCTCCATCAGGCAGCCCTGCTTCCCAATCCATTCCTGCCGCAGTCGCTTTTCCAGAAGGTTAATGCAAACACCGTTTCTTCCTTCCCTTAACCTCTGTCCTACTATGTAAAAATAACTATTTGTGTTTAAATTGGAATTGTTTCTTCCTGCTAGCCTCCAAATTTAGGAGCGTTCCTTCTGCTCTCTTCTGCAGCCGGCCTCTGCGGGCCTGATGGTCTGAACTAGGCCGAGGTACAGCCGGGGTGGCCGAGGTGGGGAGGACGGCAAAATCTTTGTTACAAGTAGTAGTTTTGGGGTGTGGGTGGGTTGGTTTTGTGCATGTGTGTTAGTTTTTTAAGAAGGCCTTTGAAAATAACATTATCTGTTGTACACAGGGTGAAATACCTCCGTCCCAGTTCAGGCAAACAGCAGGTCCTTGGCCATACAAGCTCAGCTTTAGTTTGCAATGCGTGTCACCAGATCCTCAGATGGATTTGCCACTAGAAAAGGAACATTATCTTTTGAATTCAGGTTGGCTAACCCCCTATTAAAAGTGGGTTTGCAGTGTTTGTAAGCTGGGACACACCATAGCCTTATATCATGTAGTCAGGAGTGAAATACAGTGAAATACTTTCTACTCTCTGCACAGTCGTGTTTAGTTTCATGATTTTTAGGATGACACTTCAAAAACAAGCGCTGATGCTTGATTTTCAGTGCTGTAGGCAGCCTACAATACTAAGCAGATCCAGTACAGCAGAAGATAAAATATTTACCAGTGTCTTGTCAGGGGGAAAAAAGGATTCTTCTGAGTTTGTGGGGATTCAGTCTATTCCCTTGCAGCTTTGTAAGAAAATGTATATGTATTTTGCTCAGGCTTACATTGCAAGTACGCTCAGAGACCTGAACCAAACCTAGACTTCCCTGCAAACCGTGGCTTGGGTTTTTCTCCTTCATGTTCAGATGTTGAGTAATCCTTAGATTATTTTTAAAGTGTTTGGGCATACAGATTGTAAAGGAGTGTCATTGTTTAAAATCTAGGGTGCTTAACAGTTAATGATTTTCTTCAACATATCAATATCATTAGGAAAGAAAACAGGCTATTATAGGTTGTTTTTCTACTGTCTTTTCCACTCTCTAATTACAGGCTTGATATGGGTTTTATCGTTTAGGTGGCATGACGGACTTTGGTCAAACAGGGCAGGAAATGACAGGGACAAATGTTTACTGTCTGCTACACCCCTCTGTTCCAATGGGAAAATAGAAGTAGGAACAACACTTTTTTCTTTCCCCCTTCATTTTCCTCTTACTCGGATGACTGTGAGTTCATTAGAATGGAAATGAGTTGAAGAGGCTCCAGTCGCAGCTCTGGTTATGAAGAACCTGGGTACCTCTGGAAAGACGAGGTTTCTTTGAACTTGGGAGACGAGGAAAAATTGCAGCAGGCAAAGGTATCTATCAGTCTTGTAGTGAATATAAAATGTTTTATGATTAGTGGCTCAAGGGGTTACAGAAATACTTATGAGGGCTGTGGGAAAAGTGAGGTGCCAGATGCTAGAAAGTGGGGGGATTTGGGTTCTGTCAGAGAAAGGAGCTTTGCAATGATGTTATTGAATGGGGAATCCTCTACAGCAGTTCGGGGTGTCCTGCAGGAAGTCACAGTGGTAGCAGAGATTGTCTTGGCATCTCGTAACAGCTTAATCGAGTCCAAGAGAAGTGTTTTCTGCATTTCTGCAGCTCTACTTGGCTGGTGTTGCAGGGAGCTCTTAATTGTTAATACCAGTAGGGATCCTTTCCGCCCCCCCGTTCAAGCCTGAGTTACCACTGTACTGTCAGCGTACTTGCCACCAACAATACAGGCGATGCTAGAAATATGTGTATTTAAGGAATCTGGAAGATGTATGTCAGGAGAAGATTTCTTTACCTAGAAGCTGGTGCTGGGGCAGAGTTCTGTCTGTTTGTATTGAAAAAACTGGCATTTAATTGAGTCCTCAGAAGACCGTAGATCTCTACTGGAAAAAGTGGGTGTTGTAGGAAACTCTAGATATAGCCATGCTAATTCTCGTAAATCTCTCAGCTTCTTTCCATGCCCCTAAACACAGGGTTTGCAATCCCTAATGGGGTATGAAGACACCGCATTGAAGTGGCTTTACTTGGCACCGTGTTAAGACATTCTGAGGCCTTGAGACGTAACACAGCTTGGTTCTGGCACCGTTGCTGCGCTGCAGTTTGTGGAGGAGGGCTCCTCTTATCCTATGTGTGGAGTTAGGAGCTTTTTATCCTACTAGGACTAATAGCAAGACCGTATCTCTACCTTGGAGCACCAGAGGTACACTCATGGGGCAGTATGCTGATTATTATATATATATATTTTTTAATTAAATATTTTAACCTCATTAGTTACCTTAAGAGTTTCTAGATTTCACCCAAAACAACTGGTGTGGAACTTGGAGGTTGCTGGGAGGTGAGGTGTGACCATTGTGTCAGGTTTGCCTGCAGTTAGGCAGACCATGTTTTGCACTTAGTCGCTTGACAGTTTTTAATCAGGAGAACTAGAAACTTGGCCTGTTTCAAGTACTGACTTACACTGTATTATTTAAACAACTGAATGTTTAGATGTTAGCATACAGTACATGCACTTTAATCTGACTGTGAATCAGCTACCTTTGAATTGAGCCTTGAGGTAATGCTTTTTGGTCTTTGTCAGCACAGTTGGATTTCTGACAGCGATTGAGAAAGCTGAGAAGAGGATTTGCTTTGTTTCCTCTGATGTATTACAGTATTTTGTCTCTTCCTTACGTCATCTGGGACAGTTGAGGATTTTATTTGGAGTCTGAAAAAAAAAAGATTAGATTATTTGAACTGGCTGGAAACTCTGCTGGTCTTGGGAGGTTCAGCTTTAAGCCTGCCCAAAAGCTGGGCTTGGATCTAGGCTAGCTTGTTACTAGCAAGGCAGCTCTTTGCATGAAGAACTGCATCTGCTGGTGTTTTGGATAACCTTTAGGGTTTCAACTTCATTTTGAGTGTGTAATCATAGAGTCTCCCTTGCAGCCGGGTGGATAAGCTCTCCAGCCCTGGCATCGGCGTCTACCAAGAGCAGCTGTGACCTGGGATGCACAGGGGAGCAGTCCATAACAAACATTTTATCCAGCGGGTGCTGCCTGTTAGAAATCCCTGCCGAGAAGTTTGCCCTCACCTCCTCCTGAATAGCCTGGACTTTGTTAAAAATCTGCTGCAGTGGCAGGTAGGCTTCTCTCTTGTGTCAGATTTGGGAAAAGACTGGGTCTGGGGAAGAGAAGAGAAGAAGAGAAGAATAATTTCAGTTGGAAGAGACTCTCAGGATCATTGAGTCCAATCATAACCCAACTCTAGCACTAACCCATGTCTCTAAGAACCTCCTCTAAATGCCTTTTCAACCCCTCCAGGGATGGTGACTCCAGCACTCCCCTGGGCAGCCTGTTCCAATGCCTGACAACCCTTTCCAGGAAGAATTTTTTCCTCATATTGAATCTAAACCTCCCCAGTGCAACCTGAGGCCATTTCCTCTTGTCCTATGACTTACTACTTGCGAGAAGAGACCGACACCCTCTGTGCTACAACCTCCTTTCAGGTAGCTGTAGACAGCAATAAGGGGAGCCATATAAACAATTCTTGCAGCATTTTTGTTCCCGGTTCAGGAGTGGGAAGAAGTTCCACTTGGTATTGTCCCTATTGACATGTATTCTTAGGTTTTAAGGTTTAGCAGTAGGTTTTCCTTAGGTAAAACATTTAGGTTAAATATATCAAAGAAAATAAAAATAGCTCCTGTTGGCTGTGTCTCCATCAGCAATGAATGCAGCCTATAGAAGTGGATCCATGGAAGGAAACCGGTGCTGACGACCCGGCATCTGCCCGGTGTGTTTGAAGGGTTTTTAGGTGAGCTCTCGCCTGTTTGCTGGTGCGCACTGAGTGTGCTCACATACAGATACTTAGAAGATACTTGGAAGAACTTAGCTGAAAGGAAAAATCACTAAAAGAGTCTTGGTTTTGACAAAACCAGGACATTGCCTCTCCTTGTGTCGCTGCCTCTGACAGAGCGTAGGAGTGTGGGCTGGTTGTGTATCCAAACGGTGTACCTCGCTCATCAAGTTAATTTTGGATTAATTACTTGAACTTGATGGACTCCAGCTTCCGTAGACTTTGGCAGACAGGACCATGTTGTGGAGGCTGGGTTGTTTTCTATGGCAATCAGATTTTGCTGTGATTTCAAACAGTTAAAAGGTGCTTTAGTGGCATCAATAGCCATGATCTTCCACAGCAATGAAATGGTTTGAAAGGCTGGGAAGATACTGTTGATTTTTTTTCTACCTTGTAACTTGATTCACATTTTTAGGAAGATGAAAAGTGTTAATGTTTCCCAAAGGTATCTGCCCCACGGCTGGCTTATCAAGATTGCTAAATAATGTATTTAAAGATCAATGTCTTTAAAGTATCCCATTTTTTGGAGGGGTGCAGTTACTTTGAGGTTAATCATTTGGTGGTGAGCCTGGTGAAGGTTCGGTTTTTATTTCCTCAAACTCATTAGGGGTTTGTTCTTTCTCTTCTCTTCTTGACTTGGTTTCTTACTTCGATGATAACAAAGGAGATGTATATTTATTTAAATCATTATGTCAGAGGTATTAGAGAGAGGAGGCCAGAATGTGCGTTTAAAAGGCACAGAAAATAAATGGGAAGTTCGTTTTCTAGCTCAGTGATTGCTCTTTTATTTAAAGCAATGAAACATACTTGTTGATCTTAATTAAGGCATCTGATTTCTTTCTTCTTCTTCCCCCCCCCACCTCCCATGAGGGAGAACAGTTTGATATATCACCAAAGGTGACTGGTTTCATTTAAAGCTCCGGATCTCAGGTTACATTACAAACAAAAGAAGTAGTAATTTGACTAAGGTTTTTCTGATGTCTTTGCTGGAGACACACAGCTTTTTAGTTGCTTTCTGAATGCTTTTTAGTAGCTTTTGGACAGTAAGTCATAAATAACTCGAGTTTCCTGAATTTCAGTGGAGTAAGTCCATCAGATCCCTAGATGTGTTATGAGAGTCTTAATGGCTGATCCTCTTCTAAACACCTGCACCTGACAGAGGTTTGTAGTCTGGTTATTTGCGTCTCTGAGGTCACAGGTAAATATTATCTCTGCTTAATTTGTTTATTTTTACTCGCCTAGTACAATTTGCTCTAAGGACAGGTTATTTCCGTGCAGTTCTGTGTCAATCCACCAGATGACACTTGATGCTTAGAGATGAGGAAGATGAGTGGTCTGTATCAGAAATTATCTATTCCTTTGTTAATTTAGAAAGAGAGTGAAATTCAGAGCATTTTATTTCAAAGTGGTTTTTTATTTTCATTTTTTATATGGTACTTGTAAAATGTTAGGGGTGTGTATCAGAAGTGCTTATATGCTCTACTTGGGCTTTTCCTAAAAGAAAAAGTTGAGGGGAGACTTTTTTATACAAGCTTTGAACAAAGCTGTGCAGTGTATTAAAACCACCATCACCATCACCTTTTGCTGGGCTGTTAGTAGCAATGGAATGAGAGGTTAGCGAAAGGAGCGCAGGCCCTGGAAGGCCCTTCTCACCCTGCTCACTCTCACCATTTCTGCGGTGGAGCCCTGGTCCCTTGACAGGCTTTACCACAACGGTGACAGACATTACAAATATGTAGATAGTTCAGACCCATCTTTGGCAATGCAGAGTGTTCTTGTGCACGTACCTGTCCGTGCAGAGCAAGGCGTGATGTGAAACCAAGGGAAGGTTGTTGTGTTTGTACCAACGCAGAGCTGAACAGCAACGCTGTGATGAGCCAGAGGACTAAATTCTGGTGTTAGCTTGTTTTTGTGTGTGTAGGAAACAGTGGATATATACGCCAGAAAATGTTATTGTAGCAATATGTCAAGGGTTTAGATTGCGGGGTGACAATCAAACCCTGGCAGATGTATTGTTAACCTCCTCTCCCCCCCACTTCCCCCTTTTGCTCCTCCCTCTCCCCCTTCCCACTCAGGACAGGCGATCGGGAGGGAAAGAAGGACAGAGAGAAGAGAGTTGGAAAAAATTAAAGATGTTTTACTAATGCTACTAATAAGAATAGAGAAAATAATACAAAATATACAAAACCAATCTTGAAAGTCTCAGCAACTGCAGAGCTGGCACCCGAAGGCCTGGACTGGACTCTGCAGCCAAGCGGAGCTGGATTCAGTCTGTCACTGGCCTCAGTTCACAGGGACGACTCGCAAGATCCTCTCCTAATGTCGGCCATAAGGAAAAGGGAAAAGGCAAAAAGGGACGATATCCTCGTGATCTCCCACTTTTATATGAAGTATTCACGTGAATGGGATGTTATACACAGTTGGTCAGTTTCTAGGTCACTTGTTTCTTGTCACCCCTTTCGCGAGATGTCCATCCATGCTTTTCAATAAGTTTGCATTCCATTGCTATGTTCACCAAAACATGTGTCTGGTTCTCCAGGAAAATGCAGCTAATATGAAGGCTTAAGCTGACAGGCAAAATCACTAAAAGAGAAACTTGTTCTTAACAAAACCAGGACACAATATTTCTGAAGTCAATAAAATACTATGTTGTAAAGGGTTCTGGGTGATGTGTTTTTATCGACTGGGCCCCCCAGGTGAAGGGAGGAGTGGGGCTCGGGCCCTTTCCTGCCCATCCTGGAGGCGGCTGCATCCGCAGCCTCGGCCGCACCGTGTTCATCTCAGCAACGCTTTTGTGGCACTTTCTCACTGCTGTTCATCCTGAGAAACAGTTCGTAATTAGAGAAGTACAAGATGGGTCACGTTTAGCTCTTCCAGTTGGAACTCTGTGGTGTTTAGGAGGTTTATAGATGCATAAAAAGGATCAGTGGCTGTTTTGTGAGTAAAACACATAATTTTATATGAAGTAATCCACCTCCCGCCAAATAACCTATTTTCTCGCAGCTTTTTTTTTTTCTTTGTGTCTTTTTCTTTACTCTCTGCTGAACGAATGATTAAGGTCCTGTGCCTAAGCAATGTCATCTGTTACACCACGATTTTGGAAGTAATGCGCTTCACCGGTGTTCTAATTCGATAGCTTTAAGATTAATCTAACTTTTTTTTTTTTTTACATTATCTTTGAAATAATACAACTTAAGTAGCTAGCACATAAATCTGTGGCTTTGCCTTACTTGTTTTTGCAGGTAAGTTATTTGTAACTCCGTGTTTATGTATTAAGCAGCTGGTTTGCGTTGCTCAGCGGGATCTGCTCTGGGGCTCTGGATCCCATGCAGCTCTTGTGTGGCTGTGACCTGGTATTAGTGGTTCAAGTAACTTTCTCCGAGTTACTCGACATTCTTGTTTCTCTTCTGATGTCATTCGTGATGAGTAAAGGAACCACAGTGTGCACAGATGTGTAACAGAAGCATTTTCAATCTGACGCGTCAGGCTGTGTTCCCAGGATTGGGGGTTTGGACAAGGGAATAGAGTGCACTATCAGCAAGTTTGCTGAGGACACCAGGCTGGGAGGAGTGGCTGACACTGGAAGCTGTGCTGCCATCAGAGACCTGGATGGGCTGGAGAGCTGGGCACAGAGAAATTTAATGAAATATAACAAGGGAAAGTGTAGAGTTTTGCATCTGGGTAGGAACAACCCCAGGTTGCAGTATAAGTTGGGGAAAGACCTGTTGGAGAGCAGTGTAGGGGAAAGGGACCTGGGGGTCCTGGGGACAGCAGGATGAGCATGACCCAGCACTGTGCCCTTGTGGCCAGGAAGCCAATGGTACCTGGGGTGGGTTAGAAGAGGGTGGTCAGTAGGTCAGAGAGGTTCTCCTGCCCCTCTGCTCTGCCCTGGGGAGACCACACCTGGAATCTTGTGTCCAGTTGTGGCCCCTCAGTTCCAGCAGGACAGGGAACTGCTGGAGAGAGTCCAGCGCAGCCACCAAGATGCTGGAGGGAGTGGAGCATCTCCCGTGTGAGGAAAGGCTGAGGGAGCTGGGGCTCTGGAGCTGGACAAGAGGAGACTGAGGGGGGACTCATTCCTGGGGATCAATATGGAAAGGGAGAGTGTCAGGAGGATGGAGCCAGGCTCTTCTGGTGACAACCAGTGACAGGACAAGGGGTAATGGGTTCAAACTGGAACACAGGAGGTTCCACTTAAAGATGAGAAGAAACTTGTTCCTGGTGAGGGTGGCAGAGCCTGGCCCAGGCTGCCCAGGGGGGCTGTGGAGTCTCCTTCTGTGCAGACATTCCAACCCGCCTGGACACCTTCCTGTGTAACCTCATCTGGGTGTTCCTGCTCCATGGGGGGATTGCACTGGATGAGCTTTCCAGGGCCCTTCCAACCCCTGACATTCTGGGATTCTGTGATCCTGTAATTGTACTGAATTGACTGAAGTGAAAATTGGACATTTATTGATGATTTTTTTTTTTTTTTTTTTTTTTTTTTTGGTTGGCTGTTTTTTTTTCCTGGTTGGGAAATACCAAACCATGGCAACTGATGTAATTCCACCTAAACTCTTTGCACTTAAACATACTCAGCATCCAGGGTGCAGGTGGGGGGCGGTGCAGCCCCTGTGCAGGGGGGTTGCAGGATCTCCTCACAGTCCTGAGCACTCTGTGCTGTGTTCTGCTCTTGGAAATTACCTTTTCTGATGAGTAACATAAAATCTTGGAAAACTTGGTGTTCCACAGGGAAATTTTGAAATCTCAAATTCAATGCCAGTATTTTTGTTTGGTTTATGTTTTAGTAAAAATGAATAAAAAACCCCATGTCATCTAGTCTATTCTACCTTATCTATTTTAATGCAATATAACCTATTACTCTCTTTGGCCAACTAGTAAAGGGCAAAAAACCTGCAGAACAGGAGAAGTGAAGGGGAATGATAGTTCCTGCTGAAGACCTGGGAATCATCTGCCTAGCAGATGTTAAAAATAAGTCTTGCAACTATTCTGCTTTTAGATGTGTGTGTGTGTAGCTCATGGATTTATGCACATTCTTCCTATAATGTTCCCCTGATAAAATCCATGATCAGTTAGTGAAATTGCGGTATATATGTTGGCAGGTCCACCTGTGTTTGAAATCTGTCCTAACATTAATCTTAGGAAAATTGGGGATGGGTCATTTTCATTAGTGGACCTTTGCTCAGGAATGTAGGTCAGTGTGCACAGCTGGAAGGATTGGCTTGCTCCTCTGTTCGTGACTGCTCATTTTAAGGAGCTTCAGATTTATGCTCTGTGGCCCACCCTGTGGGTTTCCACTGCCCCTTCCCTTCCCTTCCCTTCCCTTCCCTTCCCTTCCCTTCCCTTCCCTTCCCTTCCCTTCCCTTCCCTTCCCTTCCCTTCCCTTCCCTTCCCTTCCCTTCCCTTCCCTTCCCTTCCCTTCCCTTCCCTTCCCTTCCCTTCCCTTCCCTTCCCTTCCCACAGTTCTGTATTTTTCATGTGTCTTTAGCCCAGGAAGAATTTCAGATGTTGCCTAATTCAGTCAAAGGGAAACATGGTTAAGAAGGGGCCACTTGTGGTCTGTCTGGGTGAGATTCTACAAGACCTGACTTTGCAGAGTTTGAAAAGCTCTTAAATGTCAGGAGGAACATTAAAGTTTCTGTTTGGAGGGTTGGCAAAATTGCATCAAATAATCAGTACGCTTTGTAATTTAAATCTGAATTTCCCTTGGTCTTTTTTATCCTGTGCACAGACGTAAAACACAGCCTCATCTCGCTTCGTCTTTTGCTTCTCACACCCCTCATACCTGGGCAGTATATTAAAATAGAGGAATTCCATGTCTGATCGCAGGAAAGCTGGGCTGGTATGAAATAGTTTACAGGCCATGGTATGAATTTGTCATGTTCCCTGCTGCCCTCCCTCTTTCCGTTCCCTCTGTTAGCCAAATCCTTTGTTTTTAATTATCATCACTCTTTTTTCCTCTTGTAATGCTTATGGTCAACTCTTTCAGCTTCAGTTTTGTCTCAAAACCCCATGAAAGAATTATACCAAAACCATAAAACTGTAATTCTCAAACAAGCCCAACTTGTAAACTGTGTGTTCAAAGGAGGTTTGAAGTGAGGCGATAGGAGTTTATGCATGCCTAATTAGAAGCAAAGCTAAGCAAGCATTACGAAGTTATTGATGATAAATCTCAGCCCTGATTAAACATCTGTTGAAGCTCAGCTTAGTGAATTACAGCGAATAATTGCTGCCCAAGATGCAGTTAGTGGTGTTTGCGGGGCTCTGGAGGAGCCGCGTCACGATGCATTTGTGGGACCAATAACAGCAATTCTGGGGCTCTGTGTGCTGGGCCAGCCTTGCTGCAAGAGCTACGGAAGCCCTTTATCCTTCTTAAAATAAAAGCAACAGGTCCAACTTGTGTTTTGTAACCGGTACAGTAGTTTTCACCTTTTCCATACAGGGATCCTCTCTTTATTTCATATTCCTTTAGCGATATGGAAAGATATTTCCTTGAGAAAATGGGTTTCTTGAGCCAAGACTCCATTGCCAAATGTTTGTCTAAAGCATGTTATTAGTATGGACGAAACAAACGCTAACCAGCCCAAATCCAAACCTCTTGGCAGCAAGCTGGGACAAAGAACACTTCTGACTTTCTTGTGCCAGACATTTGAACCCATGCAAGAGATTGTGCTTAAAAGAACAACATCCAAAATAGAAGCCCTGGGTGACACAAAATAGGCAAGTTAGTGCAAGACGAGAGGGCCTGGTAACTTCATTGCTCAAGCCAAGGTGTAGTTTCATGGCTATGTGAAGAGTAAGAGAACAGAAGTAAATCCTTCTCCTGCTAATACTGAGCTTGTTCTGGGTCCGAAGCATCTTGGGCCGGGCTGTTGTCTCGGGGCAGCGCTCCCCAAACAGCTGTGTAAGGATGCTGCAAAATAGCAGCTGGCAAAATCACATCATTCAGTCCATTGATTTGTTTCTTTGTCTGGTTCCCTTAAGCAAAAACCTGCTAAATCTCAGCTGGGAGATGATTTAATTTCTGTAATTGATATGTTATTCCATGTCAATAGAAATGATACTTTATAAAGTGCCTTGGGATTGTTTTTTCAAAGTCTTTTGTATAATAAGATTATCATTAAGCCTGATTAGTTATGATTGAACACATTCCAGAATCCGAGATGAAAACTCTAGATAAACTGCAGTCTAGAGTTGATTGTAATTTTACAAATCTTTGTACAGGCACCGACTTCTGATCGATGCAAGACAAATTAATAGGAATGTCCAGAAGTTTTATTTTGTTTAGATTTGTATCAATACGGTTTTAACTTTTCCCTTGTGTAGCAAGGTGCAGGGATTTGATTTGCCATGCTAGGGGCTGCTGCCGGCTCCTGGCGGGGAAACTGGGTCGTTTGGACCTCTTAAGCCTGGTAGAGAAATGAGCAATTGAGTGAGTTGTAACCTTTCTCTTTACCACAAAGGATAAAATGAAGGGGAAAATTAAAATAAAGGCCTCTGCTTTGTTTTACGTGAAAGCATACACATGCACAGATAATTGTAAAAGCTGCAGAATAAAACTCGGAATGCAAACGCGTTTTTCAGAAGTCAGAAGCAGAGTAATAGTCTCTGCTAAAATTGCGAATATAATCACAGTCTCTTTGTTCTGTGCAAATTTCCGCAGGGTGATTTTTCTAACACCGTGGGGTTTTTTTTTTTTCTTCTGAATCGATTTGCAAAGCGAGTGAGAGAAAGCAGAAGAGCCCTGGGCGCAGCGAGTGTTCTGTACAGGGGTGCGGTGTAAGTTCTGCCCGCCCCAGCCCGAGGGGCTTGTGCTGAGCCCAGAACCAGCTCCTCTGGTGGGTTCTGGCACCTTTAGTCTTGAAAAATAGCTCTTAATGCAATTCAATTAATTCAGTTGAACCTTTCAGTTTTTGGCTAAGACTGCTGCGTTTTGGCACGTGGATGAGGATCCGTCCCTGTTTAGAGCATCCCATGTTTACATATAAGTCCCTATAAAAATATGTCTTCTATTCTGTATAATATTACTTTGATATAAAGCTTTATATAAGCAACTTCAACGGATATCTTTAAAAGCAATTTTTAATAGAGTTGTGGCAGTAAATCCAATGCTGTTCTGGTTGTGGAGGACAAGACCTCTCAAAGGTTAAACCTTGTCGTGGCAGCTGTGAATGACCCTGCTCCAGCGCAGCGTGGAGAGGAAGCCCATGCTTTGAAAGACTTGAAGTTTTGCTTGGAAGCACTGATTTAAATCTTTTAAGGGAACGATTTCTTAGCAGATACACTTACTGCTCAGTGCAAGTGAATCTGTGTACTAGAATACTGTGTTCTTTTTACTACTTCTTGCATGAAATGCTATTGTGGTACTCACTTCTTTGCACGGTGTGTGCTCCTTTTTGTTTCCCGCAGAACTGCATATTCTGTTTGCATTGGACTGTGACTAATGTACGGGTCTGCTTTCCATAGCGCCAGTGATGTTCTGCCAGTGTTTTAGCAGGGGATTCCCACAAGAATTTCCCTGCCTCTTCTGTATGCCACCGAGGAGCTGTGTGCATTATGAATACATGTACTTTATTTATTTACTTTGGAGAGTGGGCAAACAAAGGCTCCCGTTTACTTTTTTAGTCTGAAACAGTTCTAGCAGCTCAATAAGTGGTGCTGGAGGGGGGGCAGCCCTGTCCCGGAGCCGGGCAGGACGACCCCTGGCCAGGAGTCCCTGTTCCAGTGCTGTTCCCGCTGGGAAGCCTTGGCAACACTTTTTTTTCCTCCCCCTTTCATTTTCAAGCATTCTTTGTTTGGACTGTGAACAAAGACTGTTTTTAGTAAGTATTTGTACAGTGCCTATCTCTGCTTCCCTTTGGGATTGTTAGGTGCTTCTGTAGTAATAATAAAATTAAAAGTAGACACTGGTCACAGAATCCCAGAATGTCAGGGGTTGGAAGGGCCCTGGAAAGCTCATCCAGTGCAATCCCCCCATGGAGCAGGAACACCCAGATGAGGTTACACAGGAAGGTGTCCAGGCGGGTTGGAATGGCTGCACAGAAGGAGACTCCACAACCCCCCTGGGCAGCCTGGGCCAGGCTCTGCCACCCTCACCAGGAACAAGTTTCTTCTCATCTTTCAGTGGAACCTCCTGTGTTCCAGTTTGCACCCATTGCCCCTTGTCCTGTCACTGGTTGTCACCCAGAAGAGCCTGGCTCCATCCTCCTGACACTCCCCCTTTCCATATTGATCCCCAGGAATGAGTCCCCCCTCAGTCTTAGCAGTGGTTGGACTGGGGGATCTACAGAGGGCCCTGCAATCCAACCAGTCTGGGATTTTCAAGGGGTGTGTGTATATATATATATACACACATACATACATACATATATATATATACACACATATATGTAATATATGCTCACATGTGTGCATATATTTAATTAACAATTATATGTATAAAAATGTACAGAGAGTTGGCCTGGCTCTTGCTGTTGCTAAAGCTGTGCAGTGTTGTGCACCATTCAGAGTACACAGCTGTGCTCTCCCTTGTACAAAGGCTATCTTTGTTTTTCATGTGAAGTCATGGTCTATTTAGAACTGTTTTAATAATGAATTTTGCTGGAAACTGGAGGAAATGAGTCCGTGGGTTTTTTGTCCTGATAAAAAACGAATTGGAAATTGCAAAGTCAACTGTGAATAAATATGCATGTCATGTTTTATGGCTTCTGCTTTCCAGTTTTGTTCCTCTTTTGTAAATGTTTTGGAAGACGTTACAAAACTCACATCAGTGACTTCATACAAGTAAGTTCTACTTTCAAAGCATCTGCTGACCATGGAAATAAAATGAGAACAGAAACAAGGCACTTCACACCTTTCCTATTTGTTTCTGATAGATTTCAGGTAATGAAATGGATGTATCAGAGGTCTCTTGTATGAAGACCATTCATTTCATTTTATTGCTGAATATTTTTTTGTCATTTTAGGTAAAAAATCGGCAAAATTTAGTGGCCAAAGTTATTTGGGTGTTTAACCTTTTGACACCAGTTACACTCTACAAGTGATTTAAACTTCTCTCTTTTTCCTTTAGGCTCTTGAGGGGGCATGTCTGAAATAAGTTGCAGAAATCCACGTGACCAGGGCAAAATTTTCTGTTTAGTTTGTTCAAGCCTGAAAATGCAAAGATGCGGAGTTCTCAGAGGAATGAATTTGGCAGTAGAGGTGGCTGACAGCAAAGCTGGTTCTATTTGCTCAACATTTATTTGTTTTTCAAACATTTACCTTGCAACCAGACAGTGATAAAACCCCATTGCGGGCTTAATGCCACCAGGGAAACGCCAGGTGGATTGGGCCTTAGTTTTTAGGGTAGCATCTGTAAGCCTTATTAGTGCATATGAAGAACTCTTCTGCTGTTGTATGAGAGGGAAATGCTGCCCATTAGCAGAGATGGGGTTTAAAATGGTGAGAACTTCAGGCGGGTTGTGAAAAGTCATCTTTTAAAAGATCACTTCAGCTCACAAAAAGCATCCCGAGTCATCTGTCCACTCACACACTCAGCTCTGTGCAGGAGAAAAGTGTAAAAATACGTATTTGTGAACCACAGACTGTCCCCGTATACAACAGACACCTCTGGAAATCTCCATTCCCGTGAGCTCCTGTACCGTTTCACTTCTAGTTGTTTCACTTGAGAAGCTGTAATGTGTTCACATGGCGCTCTTGTGTGGCTCTCAGACAAATTAATATAATTGTGGATTTTTTGTTGGCTATTTAAAAGTTATAATTCTGTTCCAAACCCCACCTCTTTTGTACAGTGTTACCACATGGCTTGAGGGGTTCAGTGCGTCTTGTGGGGGTTTTGCTGATTTTTGCTGCCTGCGACTACAGTTACTATTAATACACAGCCAGTCAAGTGTCTGCATTTTATATATATATATATATATATATATTTATATATATATAGTGTTGCAGTAAGGCAAGCTGACTGTGTTTTCGTTTGTTTCATTCACAGGTGAATGTAGTTGTCAGGGTATTAAATAAAGGGTGAACAAATAACAGGTATCTTCTTGTTCCCTTTTTTCCCCATGATTTGAAGTGTTAGTTTATTCTTAACAATGGCCTCTCTTTTTTTTTTTTTTCAATTATATATGTATTTTCTTCTTCTACCAAGAGGTTATCAATAATAAAAGCTACCAGCAACCAAGAGATGAATTCATTTCGAGTGTGAACAATTCTAATAAAAGACTTCGAGAAGATTAGAGGAGGATCACATAGTAGTAAATAGCCCTTCACTTGTCATTTTTGTTCTGTTTATTCTTTCTCTATAAAAGATTAAAGTCTTTTTTTTCCCTCAGCTTTGCACATCTGATATCTCGCCTTGTTATTATAGACATGGTATGATCCGTGTGTTCCCTTCCTCGAGAGCATTGCTATTAGGCACTTAATCACAGCAGTGGAGGCTGGTAAGAGTCTGTTCACAGTATCACACAGTATCGCAGTATGTTTGGGATTGGAAGGGACCTCAAAAGATCATCTAGTCCAATCCCCCTGCTGGAGCAGGAACACCCAGATGAGGTTACACAGGAAGGTGTCCAGGCGGGTTGGAATGTCTACAGAGAAGGAGACTCCACAACCCCCCTGGGCAGCCTGTTCCAGTGCTCCGTCACCGTCACTGAGAAGAAGTTTCTTCTCAAATTTAAGGGGAACCTCTTGTGTTCCAGCTTGATCCCATTACCCCTTGTCCTATCATTGTTTGCCACAGAGAAGAGCCTGGCTCCATCCTCGTGGCACTCACCCTTTATATATTTATAAACATTAATAAGGTCCCCCCTCAGTCTCCTCCAAACTAAACAGACCCAGCTCCCTCAGCCTTTCTTCATAAGGGAGATGCTCCACTCCCTTCAGCATCTTTGTTGCCCTACGCTGGACTCTCTCCAGCAGTTCCCTGTCCTTCTGGAACTGAGGGGCCCAGAACTGGCCACAATATTCCAGATGTGGTCTCACCAGGGCGGAGTAGAGGGGAAGGAGGACCTCTCTCGATCTACTGACCACCCCCCTTCTAATACACCCCAGGATGCCATTGGCCTTCCTGGCCACAAGGGCCCAGTGCTGGCTCATGGTCATCCTGTTGTCCATCAGGACCCCCAGGTCCCTTTCCCCTACACTGCTCTCTAATATGTAATTTCCCAACCTGTACTGGAACCTGGGGTTGTTCCTGCCCAGATTCAAGACTCTACACTTGCCCTTGTTAAATTTCATCAGGTTATTCCCCGCCCAGCTCTCCAGCCTGTCCAGGTCTCTGATGGCAGCACAGCTTCCAGTGTCACCACTCCTCCCAGCCTGGTGTCATCAGCAAACTTGCTGATAGTATGCTCAATTCCCTCATCCAAATCGTTAATGAATATATTGAATAATATTGGCCCCAGTACTGACCCCTGAGGCACTGCATTAGATACAGGCCTCCAACTAGACTCCGCACCATTGACTACCACTGTTGCTATTTAGCTGTTAGAAAGCCTAAAACAGTAAAGCTTTTTTATTTGTTTAGGGAGTCTTTCACGAAACCTCCTGGCTAGCCTTTCCAGACATGCCTGTGGTTTTTATATACGTATAAAAATATGTATAATCTTTGACTTTTGCTGATCAATATATGCTCTTCTTGCAATTTCTTGACCTTCTGCTGTGCCTCGGTTGTTACTTTGTCTCCCCCTGGTAGGTTACATTTTAAAGAAAATAATAATAGGTCTGAGCTGCTCCCATGTGAATTCCCCGGGTCTCACCGTTTCCCTGGTAGTTGACAGTGTGGCTTTTTAATCTGGTTTCCTGCGGAAGCGAGGTTTATGCGATTGTGCTGTCTGTCCCGCGTTGCTCCTGGGACAGCAGGCTCACTGCAGAGCAGCTCGAGAAAAGGGGTAAAGAGGATTGTTTTATTCCAGAATTCATTAGCCAAATGGACAGGTCCCTAGAGAGGAGGAGACAAGCGGGCAAAACCATCGGGTTGGCAGCTGCCAGCTGGGCAACGGGCACATGAGTTGCTGCAGATGAGCCCCGTCCTGCGCTGCCCGGTGGGCTGGGGACACGAGGGGCATAGGGACGGCTGGTGGCTGTGGGAGGGCTGGCCAGGCCCCCCAGGCCCAGCTGAGCCCTGCAGAGTAGCGCTGCGCTGCTCTGCTTTCTGCTTTGGGGATTTTTAAGCCTTTTTAGCCATTCGCCGTTGCTTGCTTGTGGCAGTTGGTGTTTTATGGTGTTTTGCCGTGTTTGTGTTGGCAGATTTGGTTCTGCTCTTCCTTGGGTTTGCGTAGGAATTGGGATTTTGCTTTGAGTGGAATTTGCTATTAGTGGTTATAAAGACATGACGGCGGGGCAGCTGTAGGAGCACAGGAAAGCACAGGAAACCTGCTCTGTGTAATCTGGGCGCCTTTTAATCAGCAACTAACTTTTATTGTGATGTCACCAAATCGTTAAGATTTGCGTTTTATTTGTATTAGGCTTTTTGATTTGTGGTCTAGTAAAGAAATGTTGAAATCCTGTTTAGCAGGGGGAGGAAAACAGGTCGAAATCTGTGGATGAGGGTGTTTGCTCTCTGCAGGAAGATGGACTGCCTGCCCCTGGGGTTTCTCCACTGCTGTACCAGCAGTATGGCTTCTAGGGATGCTGTACATATAAATGGAATATTACTTCATCTTCCTGCTCTGAGATGTTGTTGGGGAAAACATTTTTTCCTACTTTGTTTTTTCCCTCTCTCAAGTGATGCTCTTGCACAAGCTGTATATTGTCAACTCACACTAAGGTGGAAACGGCTGCAGTAAGAGGGTCAGAAAGGGACCCACCTTAAGATATTTCTCCTGCCAGTTGTCCCCCGGCCCCACATGGGTGGGAGATCAGCCACCCCTTTAGGGGCACCGGGAGCCCGGTGGTGTCTCCTTTTCCCCCCACGTGTGGCTGGGGGATGAGAAGGAGCTGCTGTGGGGCTGGCTGGAGCAACCACCACCACCAGGGTTCTCTGCACCTCCAGCCGTGTGCCCAGCTGGCTTTTGTAGCAGTTCTCATGGTGTCTGTCCTTTTGCATGGCCCACAAGTCGGTGCCCTTCTCTCTTCTTGGTATCACTTTTAAAACAAACCCACTGGAAATGATAAGTAAATGTATGATGGAATTTGGAGTAGATCACCTTTAGCTGTCATGCTTGCAAACCCAAAATGGTGTGTTGGGTAGCGTAGGCTTCTCAGCGTCCTCTAAGGAGATGCTGCGGCTAGTGTGGAGCTCTCTGTTTAATAATTATTATTAAAAAACCTTTAGCAATTCCTGTGTGTTCAGACAGTGCATGAGGACTAAATCTAAATACATTAGTAATAGTTAACGGTGAGCTGATGTCTGTGGAAGTGGCTGTTCTTTGTGGCAGATATTGGGCAGTGAGTATCACGCTTCAGTCAGAAGCATCGCGTTGCTGTCACTGTACCCAGCGGCTCTTGGATGGACACAAATTAAATTTGTATCAAATTTGATCAGTTTGATGAAGTTGTATTGGTCATCCTTGCTGGGATTTTGGTGCCAGGCTTCAGTCTACCGTGGATTATTTTGGCTGACTTTTAATGGGAGCGCAGCGCTGGCGTGAGTCGGGGTCTCGCTGGGGAGCAGCCGTAGAGCAGCGGTCACCATGCCAGCCCTGCTTTGCTGTTCTCAGTTCTGCAAATGACACCAAAATCACTGAGGTGATCTGGTTCGTGCTGTGTGTGATAGTCGTGTGTAACTGAAATGCCACCCTGTGTTTTAATGATAAGCTGATGCTCCTTCCTGAAACCAGTCATCCTTGCTACAGCCTCAGCTCTGCAACAGGTTCGTCCTTGTCAACCGATTTTTAGTTGCAATTGAGCATTCATTCCAATCTGTGCCGATTCCAATGCATAAATAAAGTTCCCGTTTTCTGGCTCTTACACCACACTTGTTTCAAACAGCATCCCCCTTGTGTCTCAGAGGAGTTTCGTGCTTTACAACTACATGGCATTTGGTGAAAATGGAAGTGCAGGTATAATTATAGCGGTAGCAGAGCCCGTTCTGTCTGTCTCTCCCCTGGTGTCCGTCCCTCCGCCTGGCTCTACAGCATCTCCAGGAGCAGCAGTTGCCAGCAGCGCAGCCCCCTCCCCTTCCCACATTTATTGCCATGGTAACCCGTGGAAGGCATTCTGCAGCCTCAAAACTACTTTTGCTCTTTCATCATGCGAGCTGGCATTGTCAAGGGCTGAGTGTATCCCTACAGCTTTGAAAGAATAAATTAAAACAAAAAAAAAGGCTGAATTTGGATGGGCAGCTGCTATTTGGGAGGCCTTACAGCAGGAAAGAACAGGCAACCTTCAAGTGACCTGGTGTCCGTACGTTGCTTAGTAAGGAAAAAACAATCTTGCTTCGTTAATTGATTAACTTGGAGGGTGGGGGCTATGGGAAGGATCCTCTGTGCAGGGCTGGGAGGTGGGAAGGGGCAGATGGCGGGCGGGCTGTGCGGGAGAGCCGCGGGTAAGCGTGTGTGCTGGGACCTGCTGCAAATCCTGCTTTCTCATGGAGGCTTTAATGTCTTTTCAGGTATCATTTCGAAAATGGTGTCTTAACAGATGCCTGCTCTTTGACTCTATTATGCATTTGCCTTTTATTGGCGTAGAAGTGGGGATGTTTAGCGGCATCTGGCAATGAGTGCTCCGTGTGAGCAATTTAGAAGCTGTAGTAAAGCGTTTGTTGTGTTTTGTGCCGTAATGAGCTGGATTGATTTTATGATCTCCACTGTACGTGCTTCCTAAAATCTGTATTTATGCAGCATTTGCGTGTAGATGTTGAGAGGATTTTCTTATATTTGAGCAGGCTAAGGCTATTTCATTGCTATAAGAGTAGCATGTGGAACTGGTAGTACTTAGTAAAAGAAAAGCTATTCCTTGCAAACAGTATTTGCAGACAGAGAAGAATGAAATGATGTTGTAAGTAATCATTTTTTAAGTATTCTGAAAGCAGAAACCTGTCTGATACAAGTGTGGTCAGAAATGTTTCAGACAGTATACTCACCCTGTATGGATTGGATAGGTTGTTAAATTTTCTGCTGTGTCTGTTTCCATGTTGTCTGGGTAGATGAATCACAGCGCAGTAATAGAATTGATGAAAATATTTCAGGGGTGCTGCCTGATGGAAGGATCGGATTAATGTTTGATTGGCTTCTGACAAGCTGGCAGGATTTTTGTTTGTCATTTCTTGCATTATTTGCTTGGGGAGGGGTAAAAATGTAGCTTTCTTCTAAATGTGTCTGAAGTACATAATGGCTGTCAAGTCACCATGACAACATGGGGACCTGGATCAGATTTTCCCTCCACCCCTTTTCTGTTTTGTTGTTTTATAAATATTTGTTGTTTGTGCATTCTCTGAGATGTTTGAGGGAGTATCTTTCAGCTCCTGTTAGTACGGGCCTTTTAATGATATCCAGATCTTAAAGTAAATTATGTTTGCAGGGTTTTCTTTGATTAAGCACAGTCCAGTGTATATAATTTGCTGTACAACTAAGGACATGAGCACCTGTGGCAGGAGCTGTGGGTTTTCCTTTCCCATGATTCTGGCATTGCAGCCCTGCCAACTTCTGCTGAGCTCCCGCATGGTTCTGGGGCGTCCTGTGTCATGGTGCCGTTGCCAAGTGGGATGTGGAGCCTGGGGACTGCTCAAAGTTGGGCACCAGCTCAGGTGGAAGAGCGTCTTTCTTCATGCATGGCTGGAGTTTGAGGAGAACAAGAAAAAAATCTGATTGTGGCCAAGAAACAACCCGTTCTTCCACCCCTCTTTGCTGAGAGGTGCCAAATGCACCTCCCGGGGAGGAAGAGGCTGGAGGTTTTTCAAGACGTGGCGCTGGCTGTTCCTTCCCTCGCGCTGACACTCACTGAAGATGCACTGCCCGGGGTGGAGGGAGGTGTGTGTTCAGTTCCCCGCTGGGTCTGAGGCACTAACATTTCACCACTCGCAGATTTTTCCAGCCTGGGAAGGGTTAGACCGTGCAGGCCGCCGTGCACAAGGGCTGAGAGGCGCCATGGCGGCGCTGTGTGAGCAGGGCCGTGGCGCCGCGTCCCGGGGCTTTGCTGGGGACGGTGTGACAGCCTTTGGACCTGGTCTCCACTCCCACAGCCACCTGTGTGGAGTTGGACAGGCGCTTACTTTGTGCTCAGTGTTTTGGGGCGACACGGCTCAGGGAATCTTGTAGGTGAGTATTTACTTTGGGGAGCAGACACCTCACGGGAGATCTCTCCCTAGTGCCGCCTTCGCCTCCTCTCGGCAGCGCCTGTGGGATGGGAGGGAAAGTGTAGGTTTCACACTCGTAATGGCAACCTGTGTAGTTTATAGTGAATTTAGTAGAATAACAAGTAGTAGTAGATGTTCTGTGAAGGCGACATTTCAATGTCAATTAAATATTTCTAAGTTATCATCATACTTGACAGAAAAAACCACTCTAATTCGGGTAAATGGAAGTAAAAATCCTGGCAGTTTTCATTTGTACCTATGTAAACTTACTAGAGTATAGTATCTGTGATGTCTTCTCAGAACATATGCATTTACTTGCTCTTGTGGCAGAGTGCTGAGCGTGTTTCAGTATTGAGGCAACTGAAAAGCAAATACAACATGCCAGTGACTTTTGGCTTGATCTTACTACCTACCGTACATGCTTGACATGAGAAAATGAAGAGCCAAATGTTTTCTTTGCTCCTGTCAACCTGATGTTTTTCTTGCTGCCACATGAATAATCTAATGACTTTTTTTAATTTGGAAAAGTGTTGTGTTCTGTCTAATGCTGGGGTTGAAGTTCCAAGTAACTTTTAACAGGAGTTATGTAGAGGTGGGTAGGATTGTGTCCTCTGAAGAACCGCCTGTCTACGTGACACAGCCTATTTCCCCTTCTCCTTGGTGTTACCTGATGTTATCATTTCAAATATAGCAACTGTGCAGAAAACCCAGTCCTTTGGAAATTCATCTCAAGTATCTGAGAAAAGATTTTGTTTGAGCCAGAGGCTCAAAACAATGAGATAAAACAGTGATGAGAACAACAAGTAAGAGCAGGAGTCTAATGGAGTCAGGTTATGCAGACTTTTGTGGTTACAGACCTTGCTTTCAAGATCCTTAGATGCTAGAGGCAAAAACTTGAAAAGACATGAATTTAGGAGTAGTTAAAAAACAAAACAAACCTAACCCAAACCAACTGCCAACAACAAACCGAAACTTTCTTATTCCCAAGGACTGAACCAAGCTTGGTGCTCTCAGGAAATCCAAACTAAAAGAAATCCCTGTATGTCCTGGTTTTGTTAAAAAACAAGTTTCTCTTTTAGTGAATTTGCCTGTCAGCTAAAGCTTCATATTAGCTGCATTTTCCTGGAGAGCCAGATACATGTTTTGGTGAACATAGCAATGGAATGCAAACTTATTGATAAGCACAGATGGACATCTCGCGAGAGGGACAACGAGAAACAGGTGACCAAGAAACTGACCAACTGTGTATAACATCCCATTCACGTGAATACTTCATATAAAAGTGGGAGATCATGATCCTATGGGGAAAGGACAGATTAGCAATGAAGGTGGCAATACAGCATTTTTGGTACTTAAGTGCCCTGGAGATTTAAATTTTGCTCTTTACTCCATCTGATGGTAACAGTAGTGCTTTAAGAGCTCACTGACACTCACCTGAGATCAAGGCTTTGTTTCTTTCCTAGGATCATACTCATTTGCAGGACTTTTTTAAGAAGAGCCTGGTTTTGTTCTGTGTCAGGGACTGGCGCTAGGTTGCCCTGTAATTTTCTTCTCAGTGTTTCCCAGTACGTGGGGTGTGTTGGGGTGTGGGCTGCAATGGAGAACTGCATCCAAGGTCCAAAAATGCTTTCCAACGTATAGGGTCCCTCCTTCTGACCACTCCGAATAAGTGAAAAAGTCAACATAGTGGATATATTCACAATTCATTGTTAAAATTGAATCCTGTATTTATAGAGCTATTGTTCTTTGCTGCCCCACCCCCCAAAAAAAAAAGTGTCTGCATTTGCAAGTTCCATGAGGAAACCAAAATGGAGCATTTTCACTTAAGCATGGGATCAGTTGAAGTTTTGTTTCCCCTGTAAATGCCGATGTGGCATTAAAACACTCTTTCCACAAAAATGATAGAGGTCTGGAAAAAATGCTTCACTGAAAAAGCTAAAGGTCTCAACCTCTTTCATTATCAAAGACGTTTTAACTTGATTCAATTTAAACCAGGTTTTAACTTGGGTTAAATGTATTGAATGCCCTGCAGTCTGAGAAGGTGGGAAGGTGAAACTCTGGTTATTTTGCTTGTAAAGGTGACTTCAGTTTTAAGAAGAACAAGTATCAATTTTTGGATGCTTCTTTCAATACCACCAATTCCCACTGAAAGTATTTTGTTGAAGAACAAGACATTTCTGTATTTTTTACCATTAGAAAATATCATTGAGACCTGGTGCTTCTTCTTCCTGGCCAGTTGAGTCTCTGCAAAGCGTCTCGTTCCGGGGGTTCTGCAGATGCGGGACCCGTCCCGGGGGCTGTTGGTGGTTGTACCGTGGGGAGGCGTCTCCACCTGACAAAAACTTTCTGACCAAGAAGAATATAGTGTCTATGGCTGAGAGAACAGGGCAGGAGGACTCCTTCAGTTGGAGAAGGTTAAGTGTAGTATAAAACTGCACCATTAGTCCCACCCTCTGTATCTTGCGCCCAGGGGGGTTGTGGAGTCTCCTACTCTGAGGCATTCAAGACCCGCCTGGACACCTTCCTGTGTAACCTCATCTGGGTGTTCCTGCTCCATGGGGGGATTGCACTGGATGAGCTTTCCAGGGCCCTTCCAACCCCTGACATTTGGGATTCTGTGTGATTCTGTGTTAAATTCTGTCCTTTAGCACAGGGTTTACCATTTCTTTCTGCTGTTGAGTGTTTGGTCTGGTTTGTTAAAATGTCCTTCCGTGGAAATAAAAGGGGCCCTTAAAGAGTTAAATGCACAGAAGTACTAATCAGTGAATATTTAGGTCATGGAGGACTGAGACTGGAGAAAGACTGAACATTACTGACAGCTGGTGATTTTTAAGTGGTAATAGAGAGACTGGAGAATATCTTCTATTTAGTATTAACCCTGGAGTTTGAGTTTCTAATGGTACTTTCTGTTGTGCTTGCGTACTTAGTTGCATTCCTGTTGCATTGCAAGAGGCGAGGTGTGCAATGAGTCTCTAAGTGAGCTTTCTAGAACCATTACTTGTGTCTTTCATCATGTCCTACAGTCCTAGTCAGAGCTGGCTTCCTAATAACAGTAGGTGTTTTGAAAATTAAACACAGGTAATTTGTTGTCTTTTCTCAGGCAGTGCTTACAAAATTCAATGTCTTTCTGGCATTTCTCAAATGTCAGAACAAACATTTCTCAACCTCATGGGTTTGAAAACGGTGGGCGAGTGTTTGCATGGTGCATGTTATAATTGTAGTCTTGTGAGCAGCCCCCCTGAAATCCACAGGATTACTCACCCGTCTGGCCGTGTCCACATTCAGGCTTGGAAAACCTTTAATTTCGCATCCTCACTAAGGTCTGCAAGGGCCAGGTCTGGTCCGTTGTGTCTTTCTGGCCGTGCTTGTGCAGCTGTAGGAAGCGGTTCTGCTCAGGGAGACCTTGGGCCAAGCACAGTCGTGCTAATACGGCTAGAAAATAAGTTGGATTAGCACAGAAAGTATAATAGTGTTGTGAGAAGGGCTGGGCGGCCGTGGTTTGGAGAAGAATCCACTGAATGAAGCTGACTAAAATGCTACATTAATAGGACTTCTTTTTGTGGTTAGTGTCCGTATTTACATGGGAGAAGCAGGGTGGGAATGAGTACGGGATGCTGAAACACTTGCTGCTCTAGCATAGAAGTGACTATGGTTCTAAAAGAGAAAGAATCGGTTGTGGAAATAGGTTTATTTCATGCCTTTGGTCATTATGCTAGAATTTGTACATTGTCAGTCAGTGAAAATGACTCTTGTTTTTCTCTTTTGTTTCTTTTCTTATCCCCAGACTTGGTGTTTCTGGTTAGTTTCTTGCCATTTTCAGGAGATTATCTGTACTTTGCAATGAATTGGGATTTTTGCTTTCCGCTGTTGAGAATTGCTCAGACTACACTATTATAATCAACTGTAGTAGAGATATAAACCCTGAGTACTCTCACAATTAGAGAGGTGACTTTAAAATGTCAAGGAAAGACAGGCAAACATTCCTGTTAATATGGTATTTTCTCCTGGTTTCTTTTATTTCAAGGGAAGTTCAATTACACACTTTTTAAAACTTCAAGCTATAAATAGATAGCATATACTTTGGTGTATACAATGGAACTTTCATGGCTTCATACTTTCATAATAATTTTATTTAGCAATGATTTTCAGCCTGGGTAGATCAAGGCAGGGACATTGCTGGTTAGATTAAGTGGTGGCATCTTTGCAATTGAGGGAGACAAAGTGTTCACAAAATTCAAATGTAGCTGCATCTCGTGCTTTGAAAGAAATAGCTTCGAGAGAATACCTGTACCCTTCTTTTGAAAGATTGGTCTGTACATATGGTCTCTACCATATGCATTTCCTGAGCAGCCATCTCTTGTGCCTGTTCTGAGCAGGATATTCAGATGGCAACGGTTCCTTTTTTTCTATTATTATGTTTTAAAATAGTAGAAATAGAATCTGCTAGTTTGGCCTGAAGTATTCAATTGACAAGTAAATTTCTGACCGATTCATCCTCATTTATTCCCGCACGTGTCCCACGTTGTGCCCAAAGTACAGCGGTTGGATGGATGATTTTGTGCTGAGGTAGGGTGAGAGAAGACTAAGAGAATATTGCAAAGCAGGGAAAATCCTGGGCATTGTGCTTGGAAACCCACTGAAGAGCTCTCACAAATAGTATATGAATCTGTTTATTAAATAATTGTGAAATGGGTTTGTTTCTAAGGCCCTTAATTACATCTAGGGGGCTGTGCAAGCTTCCCAGGCTCCGTGTTTGCTGCGGTTTGTAGTGCGAGCTCTCGGTTCCGTAGTGATGTGCTTTGGGTCCCAGTGCTGGCAGGTCAGGGGTGGGGAGAAAGTGGTCTTGACTTCAAAGAAAATAATTAATTGAAAAAGGTCAGAAGAAAAGTGTTTAAGGAAATGAAGCTGTACATCACAGTATCACAGTATGTTTGGGACTGGAAGGGACCTCAAAAGATCATCCAGTCCAATCCCCCTGCTGGAGCAGGAACGCCTGGGTGAGGTTGCACAGGAACATGTCCAGGTGGGTTTGAATGTCTGCAGAGAAGGAGACTCCACAACCCCCCTGGGCAGCCTGGGCCAGTGTTCTGTCACTCTTACTGAGAAGAAGTTTTTTCCCAAATTTAAGTGGAACCTCTTGTGTTCCACCTTGATCCCATTACCCCTTGTCCTATCATTGTTTGCCACAGAGAAGAGCCTGGCTCCATCCTCATGGCACTCACCCTTTATATATTTATAAGCATTAATAAGGTCACCCCTCAGTCTCCTCTTCTCCAAACTAAAGAGACACAGCTCCCTCAGCCTTTCTTCATAAGGGAGGTGCTCCACTCCCTTAATCATCTTTGTTGCCCTACGCTGGACCCTCTCCAGCAGTTCCCTGTCCTTCTGGAACTGAGGGGCCCAGAACTGGACACAATATTCCAGATGTGGTCTCACCAGGGCGGAGTAGAGGGGAAGGAGGACCTCTCTCGATCTACTAACCACCCCCCTTCAAATACACCCCAGGATACATATCAGGAGCCACCCATAGACACACTTTCTGCTTCAAGCGGTGGTGTCCAACATTGGTTTACCTGTTTGGCTCAGTTACTGAATGGAGCAAATAGAGGAAAAACGGTATAATGTGCTCTCTTCGACTTCAACTTCATATATATATATTAAAAAAATTACTACATAGTGTTGTCTCCATGGTGTTGCTTGTGGCTTAGGGAATTCTTCAGAATAGCTGATTGAGAGGCTACAGTAAAGTGGGTAATGTTTCCATCCTTGTGTTTATGGCTCTAACCCCACAGTTCCATGGACAAAATATGCGAGTTGTGAAGAGGTTACATCTGCTGGTGGGAGAGTAATTTCTCTGGATGTGGACGGATCCATTGCAACATATGAAATAGCTTCCAAGATACTGTAAATTATAATTGGGGGAAAATAGAAGTGTATTCAATACATGAAATGCAGCAGGTATGATCGTTGATTTCTTTAGTTAGGAAGCTTGCCATCAACACAAGGAGTATCGTAGACAGGACCTGCAGCAGCTGGAGTGTTACAGGCTGCAGAAGGCGTGATTGTGTTGGCCCAAAACTGGTTCCACGCCAGATCTGCTGAGTTTGTGGGTTTAAATTTTGACAAGGGAAGTCAAATCATTGGAAGAATTCAGATGTGTGTCTTGGAGAGATGAGTTAAAAATACCTTTGCTTACTTGTAATAATAATAATAATATTGATATGAGTGAATGGACTGATAGCCCTCTAAGGATACCAGATTTCGTATGGTTTCATGAAGCTCTGGACAATCCAGCTTCCCTCATAATGAGTTTTCCACCTATATACTCGCTGTTTCTCGACACAGCTATGCATATGTAGGCAATTGGGTTTTGCAAATCAGTGTTGTTTCATGCAATAATAAAATATTGCTTTCTTGTTTATCCTTCACTGGTCACACCACTATTAATACTTTCTTTAGTGGTACAGATTACATTCCTTTCAAGCTTGGTAATTACATTGTCTTCGATGTGCAGTAAAATCTAAGCCATTGTCCACCTGGTGAGGACTCTGTGCTGATGAAGAGCTGCATTCTCTGGTACTCAAACTCCCTCCAATTCATCTGTGAAGGACTGGATTTGGGATGTTAATTATCCACACAAATCAGCAATTGGATTGGAGCATTGTTGAGGACAAAGAAAAGAATAAATAGCTTCTGCAAAATATGGCATTGTGAATGGTACTGATACTATCTGCTATAATTTGTCTGTCTACCTCTGAAAGCACTGAGCAGAAAGACGAGCTTAGCTGTTTGAGATAATTACCCATAGTAAATATGAATAGTAGCCTATTTCTTCCTCGATATTCAAATACAAAAGAAAAATTCGGCATGTGCCTCTGTAAAAATAAACAAACAAACCCAAACTAATTAAAACTTGGCCTGGGGCTTGCAGTCCTTCTCAAAAGTGTCACTGGTTTCAGTATTTGCATTCATGGTTTTGTGCTGTACAAGAAGTGTTGGCAAGGTGGGAAATCGGTGCTCAGAATGGTGCTGAAGTCAACTGCATGTTGGAACAAGTTTGGGGGCTGATTGATGTCACACTGGGGAATAGTTCTGTATATACATGTATGCACACACAGTATTTAAGCAACAGCAATTAATCCAGGGCACAGATTTATTCCGATTGTGAGAAAGCAGGTGGATGCGTATATAAAATAGATTTTTGACCTTATAAGTGCCATGTTGTGCTGCATCATAGCAAATGAATGCATTGTCGCTTGAGACATGTATTCTAACATAATAACAACTTCAAAAGTTTGTTCATCTAAGAAAGGTATGTGAATGGTTGTGTGACATCTGAAAAATCTTTAAACCGATTTTACCTTTACCCTTTATGGTTTAATAGCAAAAGATTAGGGCCTAAATTATGTGGGAATACCTTTTTTTAACAAGGCACCTTGCTACCCACATTGTCTTGCTTAGTCTGATCTTCTCCCTTATCCGAATACCTACAAAGTAAAATGGATTTAGAAATAGCTAAGTGTTGATTCTCTTTTGATTGTGGATAAGTGCTCCTTATGGGAGTGTTATTTTTTCCCTTTTAAGTTCTTAAAAGAAATGCTCATTTTTATTGGAAAACAGAACATCTGAAAAATCTCCAGGAATTATTTCCACCCCTCCCTCCCAATTTTAACCTCTGAGTCAAGTGAGAAAAGAGGATTAAATGTGGCTTCTCCAAAGCAAGATACAAACCCATTTGTGCTGTTGGACCTTGGATCTGTTCCTAGGTAGCCTGGGAATTTTAATTGCACTGAAGCAGTTAAGGGACCAGTACTGGCCTTTGATATACTCCTGTTGAAGTTTGGAGGGTTAGGGTTTGTGGTCCCTTCTCCATCCCTTCTCCTTCCCTTTTCCATCCCTTCTCCATCCCTTCTCCATCCCTTCTCCTTCCCTTCTCCGTCCCTTCTCCGTCCCTTCTCCGTCCCTTCTCCGTCCCTTCTCCTTCCCTTCTCCGTCCCTTCTCCGTCCCTTCTTCTTCCCTTCTCCTTCCCTTTGTCCTAAATTAAGGAATGCACTCAACCAACATCAGAATGTTAACCTTTTAAGAATCCAAGAATGCGACCGTTTGCAGTCAGATTACAGCAAAACAGTAAGTTGCCATCTATCAGCTCAGATCCTCAGTGGTTAACATGGGAGCTCTTAGCCTGCCCCAATTTTGAGACAGAATGTGTCACTTTGAGGTTTCTTGTTCTCTGTGATCACACAGGCGACGATGGCAGGTGTTCTGAGGGGGCAGTAATTTGCAAAGCCACAGGAACGGGGGGTGCCAGGTGAATCCGAGTTACGCTGGTGCTGTGTGCCCCTGTCCGGAGTTGGCATCAGGAATTTCTTCTGCTTGCTGACTTCTGGAGCGCTTCTTGCCAATACCCGTCTTTGTTGTAGTGTTGGGTGGAATATGGATTTGTACCTAATGAAAATGGAAAGAATTATCTTTACTGCTCCATAGCTGGTACCACACTGGGGTGACTGCACCTCTGTCAAATAGTGCAAAGTACCACCCATAGGCAAATAAAAATACCGATTTTTCCAGCCATCTTGCAAGGGAAAATAAAGGCCGTCAAGGAAGGTTAAATAGGTGCAGAGTATTTTATGTGTTTGACGTTTCTTCCCTGCTCATACCCCTCTGTTAGTTATAGTTTGACCTTAACTCTCCTCAATTTGGTACCCTGTTATAACACACAGTGATTAGCCATTTGGCATCGTGACTGTCATTGCAAGGTCTGAGTGTTTTCAATGCATCATCTGCCTATTCCAGAGAATTCCCAACTTTGTGGTCTCCTTCCTTCATCAAACAAGGAAAAATTAGACCTGGGGGAAAAAACCTGACCTTCAATTCAAGCTAGAAAAGATTCCAGACCTCTTGACTGCAAATTCTCCCTGTCACCACTACTGACCTCTTTCTGGTCTTTCATCTGTCCATAAAACATCATCAAGCATTATTTATCCATAACCCATTCTAAGGAACTGATATAATTGCGATTATAAAAATCATTTATACTTTCACTGTCAATGATTATAAGAGCTCAGAATTACACATTCATTGCAAGTCATTCGTTATCTGAAATAATATGTTTTGCTGTTTTTCTTCTACAATGAGAATTCATTTTTCTTAATAGCCTCTAAATTTCTGTAATCACTTGTATTTTTAAATCCCTCCATTCTTTCCAGCCATCCTTTCTCCTTAATAACACAACATCGCCAGCACGCATACATTGTGTGCATTGAGTATTCGTCAATAAAAGGACAATATGGAATAATGATGCAGAAATGTCATGAAAACCAGTAATTATTGAAACAGTGACTACCATCTAGTAAATGCTATTTTACGTAATATAATTTTAAAGACAAATGTTCAGATATATCCTGTGCAAGTAACATGGCTTATAATGATCCTTATTAGCTATGCTTTTCTATTTGAAAATGCTACTTGCCAGTTAAATTTCATGTCATGAAAGACCAAACTCTTTCTTAGTTTATTACAAAAAAACTATCACATGAGCAGGAGAATATGTGTACGATTTTCAGGGTGTTAATTTGGATACATCTTTTTGTGTCAGTGATCTGATTTTGAAATTGTTACCTGTTTATGTTCATCTTGAGCTTCAGCTTTCTTCAAAATGTCTTTAAAATCATTACTGACAGAGTTGTAATGCATTTTTGAGATGAAATATGAACTGTTTTTTTTTCTTTAGAATGAAGATTTAGCAGTCAGTCACAAGGCTTTTATTGTTTGTGATTTATAACTGTTGTCCCTAATAATCACCTAGGTGCTTACAAAATGCCCTTGTGTTCACATCTTGTAGTTACTGATTTGATGAAAGTGCAATTATAGGTAACAGGAGAGATTAAATGGTTGCTACAGATACAATAAATTAATGGGAGTTTTACTGGGAAAACTAATAATAGTTCATTTTACTGCAGCTTTTTTTGTGTAGTCTGTGTTACGGGCCTTCGAGCTGGTGTTTCTTTGGAGCTTGCCAGGCTGAAATAAATGTAAAGGTTGCTTTATACTATGCTGTGTATTATAATCTCTGCAATCCAAAATCCTGGAGCCAGTTCAGTGTTTTTCAGCCTCTTCCAGTTTATATATTTGTGCATTATTTCCGTGGAACACCTTTAACCTTTCCAGGTTTTTTGTTGCTGTCACTGCAGCCCTTGGAGACTGTGGATCAGGGAGGGAAGGAGCATTGATCTAGGCTGAGGAAATGTTAGTGCAAGGGAAATAGCGCTTTGCTCTCGGTTCCTCCATCTGCAAAGTACCCAATACACTTGTGCATCCCCTCGGAGCTGGAAGCAACGTGGAGTTTGACATGGGGAGCACTCGCTGTGAAGCAGCCGTGGGGTGACCCGGCAGGCTCGGGCCTGCTGCGTGGGTCTGTGCTGGAAGCGGCGTGCAGGGCCCGGGCTGCAGGGGTGGTGGGGAGATCGGTGTTTCCTTCTGGAGAGAGTCCAGCGCAGCCACCAAGATGCTGAAGGGAGTGGAGCATCTCCCGTGTGAGGAAAGGCTGAGGGAGCTGGGGCTCTGGAGCTGGACAAGAGGAGACTGAGGGGGGACTCATTCATGGGATCAATATGGAAAGGGGGAGTGTCAGGAGGATGGAGCCAGGCTCTTCTGGGTGACAACCAGTGACAGGACAAGGGGCAATGGGTGCAAACTGGAACACAGGAGGTTCCACTTACAGATGAGAAGAAACTTGTTCCCGGTGAGGGTGGCAGAGCCTGGCCCAGGCTGCCCAGGGAGGTTGTGGAGTCTCCTTCTGTGCAGACATTCCAACCCGCCTGGACACCTTCCTGTGTAACCTCATCTGGGTGTTCCTGCTCCATGGGGGGATTGCACTGGATGAGCTTTCCAGGTCCCTCCAACCCCTGACATTCTGGGATTCTAGTTAGCTGACCAACCAGGGCAGTGTAGTGTGGATCTCTGGATCTCCACAAAGCGGTACGTGGGTGCTCAGAGCTGCAGCACTGTGGGGCTCCCGCTGCGTGACTGCAGTGCCCGTGTGGGTTGCTTGGGCAGCAGTGCAGGCCTGAGGAACCGGCACACAGCTGAGCATGCTTTTGCTTTTAGCTTCTCAGTGCTGTACAGGCTTTTAAAGGCTTCTCTAAGCCGCGGTGACCGTTGTGGCCCAGTGTGCTGCCCGATTTTCCCATATGCAGCAGAGGGTGCCACGGTGACCCCTGCGCTCCCCACCAGTTCCTACCTGTGTTCAACCTCATCAGACAGAAATAAACTGTTTTCTTGTGACTCCTTTTCTTAAGAAAGTGCTTCTTTATTGAGAAAGAAGAATTTACATTGTTCTTTAATTTTGTTTGTATTAAATAGGAGAAAAAATATATTTTATTATTATAGATGTCATACATGTGTCACGTGTGTGTCCGTCCTTGGAGACAGTCAAACCATGTCCTGAGCAACCTGCTCCTGTGACCTGACCATCTCCAGAAGCCCCTTCCAGCCCCAGAGGCTCTGCAGCTGGGTCATTGTCTGCAGAGGCAGAGAACCTCAAGGAGAGAGTTACCAAGCAGCACTAAGAGCTGGCCTATGTTCTCCTTTAATGATTATTGTGAGCTACTGGAAATACACCATTGTGAAATTGTTCTGTGTCTTGCAGTGTGAAGCTCTGCTACCAAAATAGTGTATCCGTGTAAAAATACTCATTATGCTTTTTGATAATGAAGTGAATTTTCTTCTGCAGGATGGGGTGACAGCGCATTGCAATAACACAGAAAAGCTAGTCCTCTCCTGCAAAGCTCAGTTCCATAGCAAAAAATCTGAGCTCAGTTTTACCTACTTTTATTTAGTACCTAAATAGACTTTTAAATGAGCAGAGGCTAATTATTGGTTTACTAAAACTAGTAAAGCAATTCAAGATTGAAAAAGAAAGCCGATTGGTTGGGTCACCGTTGGAGATGCATTATAGTCTCATTAAATCTTAAGCGTAGGATAATTTTTACTCTTATTATTGGTTAAATGAGAGTTTACTCATAATGTGTGCCATTTAGAAGACTGACAAGCACATCAGCTGAGCAGCGTGAGAGTCTTGCATCTTTTGCTTCTAGCAAAAGGAGTAATGAAGCCTTTTTTTATGACGCGGTTTTAAATGAAGGCTAGAATCTTGCTTATGGAGACTAGAATCTGGCTGTTTCTCACCTGTGTGTGGAATAGTCTTTTAAACCCCTGTAAGGTGGGCAGTGTAATGCTCTCCCTTTTTTTTCCCCCTGTATTCTCACCATATAAACCATTCTGGAATTGCAGGTCTGCTGTCTTCCTCTTTGTTCTTGGGAGAGAATCCTCAAGACAGTCGCCCAGATGCAGGTCATCTGAAAAGAACAAATTGAAACAGCTTTGGCTGGGATAATTCGTTTGTCTCTTAACGGATGCAAAATCTCTTTAGGGTTTTGCAATAATGGATTGCTCTGGTGTTACGATTCCTGTGTTAAAGCAGGACAGATGTGAAGGCCCAGGAGTGTTATTAGGTTGAAATATGTTCTTTGATTTGCATAATCAGTGTAATTATAAATCGAGACTCTTTCATCATAATGGAAAAACCTGTTACCTGTCAAGAGAAAAAGGGAGGGGGGGGCGCGGGAAAAAGCAGCTCTGTGCTCATCTAAGAGGAAGATCTCAGAAGGCTGGATACCAGTGCTGTCTGCATCCCTTCCTTGGTCCAGCGTGTGCATCTTCTCAGAGGATCAGTACAGGCATCTGGCATCCTGAGGGCTCTGAGCTTGTCAGGTAGACAATATGACAGCTTTAACTTAGGAAATCCGTGGTGAAAATGCATTTGTAGTTGCCGCTCCATGCTGCGCGTTGCGCTGGGTGGCCGATCAGCTGGCGCGTGAGAGCCCGTGCATAGCGAGCAGAGACATTGCTGTGGGGGGTGTTCCCCTCTGGGGCACCAGGCTGGGCCCTGGGCAGGTGTCCTTGTGTTGTGCAAGAAACATCCAGGCTAAATATGGAGACCAGAGCTAAACCGAGTTAAAAAGCAGAACAAAGCAGGATGAGAAGGCAGTTTGCAGTGTGCAGATGAGGAGGGTGGTTGAGGCTGCTGCCCCCTCTTCTTATCACCTCATAGAATGAGAAGTATGATGGTAAACTTATGATCAGAAATGCTTGTCTATCAATAAAATTTCCTTTTTTTTTTTTGTTTTTCCTCCAGGCGTGTTGTCTGCCCAATACTATATAACACCACTAAGTTTGTTTGTAAAAAGAAATCAGGAATAAATTAGGGAGAAGGGGGCATTATCTTCCATCATTAATGAATCTTTTTGCAAAGGAGAGAAACAAAGCAAAACATGGGTTTATAGATTAATGAGTTCTAGGTTTCATTATAATTGTAATGAAATATACGAATGAAAATCCCGTTCTCCCTTCCTCTTCTAAATCAGGCACCTGTGACAACTCAAGCTGCAGTTTTGGTATCTAGACCTTGCCTGCTGCGGGAATTAAGTCTGAAATCTGGCACTGAAGTTGAACAAGTTGCTTTGTACTTGTCAATGGGGAGGTCGAGTGCACCCACCACACTACTTCAGAATGCGAAAATAAGACAGGACTTGTATGCACCGAAGGGATGAGTCTGGGTGCTGTTCTCTTCTCACCTTTTCTGGTGTGTGATAGAGGACCATGGTTTGACATCCCTGAGTGCCCGTTGTCCTGATGGTGGGCTTGTGACATCTGCCCCAGGCTGCTGCTCCTTTACCTTGTCCATCTTTATGCCACAATCTTTATATGTCATTTAACCTGCTTTCCTTACTAGATGGAAAAGTCTCAGTTGTGGTGGGTTTTTGTTTCAGTTTGTGTGGTGGGGGATTTTTGTTTGTTTTGGTTTGGGTTTTGGGGTTTTTTTCCTTCTACCTTTGATCTTAGTGTCAGAGAAAGTCACTGTCCTTATTATTTTAGCCTAGAGTTATTAAGGTATGACATTTGGAGGGAAAGTCAGCTAAATGCTTCTTCCAGAAGAATGAGATTTTCGTAGCCTGTTTTACTTTAAGTTCATAACTCTGCCTTCTAGTTATGGAGATTTGATGTTGATATCCCCCAATATTTACTCTCTGTCTGCCTATATGAAAAGTAGACTTGGTGCAAATTTTGAGAAAACTGTAGCTAAACTCAAGATTTGACTTACCTGTGAATAGTCTCCACCACTAGAGAGTTTAAGCACTTTTTTAAAAATTGAAAATCTGTTTCCTTCCATGAGTGTCCCTTGAGGCTTGAAATTATATTGCCCAAGTCAACGACCAGATGTGGTAAAATGTGTCCAGATCCTGAGATGTGATAGAAACGCTGTTGCACTGCAAAGGTGGGGGGATCTGTGGGGGGGAAAGCTGAGGGCAGCCTCATGTTCTCCAGAGGGCCACAGAATATAAGCCAAGCAAGAAAGAATTACTTTGGCACAGCTTTGTCACAAAATAGCAGGAACGAACTTGAGAGTTGCCACTTGGGTAACACAGAGAAACATGTATTTTAACATCGGCATCATTGACTGTGGTTTGTTATCATAGCGCAGATAGCAGCGTTACGGATGCAGAAATCAGAGCTAGAAATTAAAATATATGAATTAAGCAACCAGAGAGAACACACATGACTACTTAAAGAAAGTTCAAAAAAAATCCATCAGCCCCCACTTAAACTCCAGCAGAGTTTCAATTAAATTCACCTCGAAGTTTATTAACTAGGAGATAATTAGGTGTGGAGTTTTCCCCATGGGGAGGGGTCGGTGCCACCCTGACATCTGGGTCCTCCGTCCCCATGCGGTGTAAACCAAGAGCCCCCATCGGTCGAAAAGGCAACAGCCTTCTCTCTTTCGTGTTGCTAATAACCTCAGGAGGCGAAGGTAAGAGATTGCTGACCGCGGTACCGCATCCTGTTTCGTACAGGAAAATAAAACATTTCTGGTTTGGGGCTCTAATCTTAGTCCTGATGGAGAACATATTATGTGTTGCTTTACTTGGGTTTCTTTTTCATTTTCCTTTTGAAGCGAGTGTGTTTTTATTCCGCTCTCAGTGTGGTTTTTCTGGTCACTGCTGCTGCTCCTACAGCCCCTTGCAATCACCAGGGCCGGGAGCTGCTTCTTCCTCCCTTTCAGCTGCTGGTTTTTTCCCTTTGCCTCGTTTTTGGTGAGAATTGGCTTCACAATCTGCCATAATAATAATGAAATAATAAATATAACTTTTTTTAGATTCTACCTTTTTGTCCTGGAAAGTAATTTAAATTTTGTCCGTCAATGGCAAGTTGAGTTGATCATGTATCACACCTCAGCAGATATTGTCATTGCCACCTTGGTGGGACTGTGGAATACCTACAGGATGCTTTAGGAGTCCTTGCTTTGTGTTGCCTATGGCAGCTGTGGCGTTCGGAGCAATGTAAAAAGCCTAAAACTAGAAGTGAGTGCCAGCTTAGTTTTTTGTGGTTTATTTTTTCCTTGCCCTGGTGTGAGGTTGTGTGGAACAACTTTCTAGCAGCAGGATTTCTGAGACACGTTTCTGCCTTTTTATTTACCTTGTCACATAATAAATATAAAGATCTCAGCAGGAATTTGGTTTACACACCTATGTTGAATAGCGCTGTAATACAGAATTAGATGTGAAGCTCCTCATTTCTGTCACTCCACTTCTCCTGGCTGTTGTACATTATAAAAATGTATACATATATATATATATAATCTACCTATATTATTCAATATATTCATCAATGATTTGGACAAGGGAATAGAGTGACTGTCAGCAAGTTTGCTGATGACACCAAGCTGGGAGGAGTGGCTGACACTGGAAGCTGTGCTGCCATCAGAGACCTGGACAGGCTGGAGAGCTGGGCAGGGAAAAATTTAATGAAATATAACAAGGGCAAGTGTAGAGTCTTGAATCTGGGCAGGAACAACCCCAGGTTCCAGTATAAGTTGGGGAACGAGCTGTTGGAGAGCAGTGTAGGGGAAAGGGACCTGGGGGTCCTGGGGACAGCAGGATGAGCATGAGCCAGCACTGGGCCCTTGTGGCCAGGAAGCCAATGGTACCTGGGGTGGGTTAGAAGGGGGTGGTCAGTAGGTCAGAGAGGTTCTCCTGCCCCTCTGCTCTGCCCTGGGGAGACCACACCTGGAATATTGTGTCCAGTTGTGGCCCCTCAGTTCCAGCAGGACAGGGAACTGCTGGAGAGAGTCCAGCGCAGCCACCAAGATGCTGCAGGGAGTGGAGCATCTCCCGTGTGAGGAAAGGCTGAGGGAGCTGGGGCTCTGGAGCTGGACAAGAGGAGACTGAGGGGGGACTCATTCCTGGGGATCGATATGGAAAGGGGGAGTGTCAGGAGGATGGAGCCAGGCTCTTCTGGGTGACAACCAGTGACAGGACAAGGGGCAATGGGTGCAAACTGGAACACAGGAGGTTCCACTGAAATTTGAGAAGAAACTTGTTCCTGGTGAGGGTGGCAGAGCCTGGCCCAGGCTGCCCAGGGGGGTTGTGGAGTCTCCTTCTGTGCAGACATTCCAACCCGCCTGGACACCTTCCTGTGTAACCTCATCTGGGTGTTCCTGCTCCATGGGGGGATTGCACTGGATGAGCTTTCCAGGGCCCTTCCAACCCCTGACATTCTGGGGTTCTGTGATACCTACATATAAATGTAGAGCAAGCAAACACTTAAGAATCACTTCTATAGCCAGTGACAACTGTGCTATATAGAAAATGGGGACTGTGCCCTGTGCAGGCAGCGCTGGGTGTGCTTCAGTGTTGTGAGGAAAGGACTGATGGAGGTCTGTTGAAAAGCTAATTCTTTAAATGAAATTAAATCAGATTAAAAGAATCATGCTTCTTTAAAGCAGTTGTGGCGCCATCCCTGGTTGCTGCTCAAGGGTGAAGTGTCCCAGAGGCAGTGGGGGGTTTGGCTGGCATTGCATGGGAGTAGGCCCTGCTCTAGACAAGGCGATAAAAACAAGATCGTAATGAGAAATAGGGAGACTGCACTGAAAGGAGCGTGTAAAAACAGAGAAGCGCTAGAAAGAGTTATAAATCAACAATGGCAACTCAGCCCTTATAAGGACAGTGGTGAAATAGTCAGTGGTCAGACAAACATCCTCAATTCCAACGCGAGCTGTGTAGCTCCCTCCATTTGTGGCTCTGCGGCACGGCCGTGCTTGGGCAGCTCACGGCCCTTGTCACCAGTTCTGAGAAGAACAGAAAAAGTCAGAGCTGAAAACTGATTTCTCAAGAATGTATCTGTTGTGATTCAGATGACAAGAGGTGTAAGGTGTGTGCCAGTGCTGGCAAAGCGTGGCCTCGGATTATCTGGATTAGTGTTCAGGAACTTGCTTTAAAAGAATCTGATGAGGTTAATGTTGGGAAATCTTGATGCAGGTTTACGGGACATACTGTGACAGTGATGTTCAATAGACACCCTCAGGACACTATAGAAATGCCTGTTAAAGGAAGCATCCTCACCTAAGGCGTTTAGAAGTAGTCAGAAGAGGGTGAAAGTACACCAAATCCCAAATCCTAGCACCACACGTCCAGGGAAGCTACTCATCCTTCTCATGCTTTTTATGCGCAAATTGGTTTATTTTAGCCATTTGTTTCTTTCTGTTAAAAATCCTCTGTTTTTGGGGGGTTTTGTTTTTTTCTGGATGTATTTCTGTGTTGTTTTGTGTTAAACTGAATTTGCCAAGTTTCTCACAGCCCTCCTCAGACCCAATGGTTTGGCATGGGTTGCAGGCTTTGTGTTTTTCTCACAAGGACACAAACCAGCAGCCCTTCTGTGGCTCCCCGGGGACGGTGCTTGCTCCGAAATGAAGCGTTTCATTCAAAAATTGTACATTTTGTTTCCTCCTTTATATCCTCCCATGGTAGGATTCTGCTGGGACAGCAGATGGAAGAGGATACGGAGTGTTGAAAATTTTCAGGACTTTTGAGGGAAATCTTTTAACCAGCTCCATCCCATGCCTGCTGAATTGCATTTACTGTCACTCTGAGGGCTGTTTCGTGGCAGATTTACTGCCTTTACCTTCAGAAAGAGCTTTAGACGTCCCAATGCAGCCCTTTGGGGAAGACCAGGTGTGGTTGCACTATGGCCTGTCCTTCCCCTGAGGAGCTGGGAAGCGGCCTGAGAATTTGAGTGCTGAGAACTGGGATTCCTTTGGTTTCCATGTCATGTCATTGCAGTTACTGACCATTCATGCATTAATACTGAGCTGTATCTGAGCAGAAAGCAAATAAGAGAAAATATGGAAGTCTCTGCTTGAACACAACACACATCTCACAGAATCACAGGATGTCAGGGGTTGGAAGGGACCTGGAAAGCTCATCCAGTGCAATCCCCCCATGGAGCAGGAACACCCAGGTGAGGTTACAGAATTGCAGTCCATGCCAGATCCTCGCTTGCTTTCGCACATAATGCTTTCTTGATTATATCTGTTTCTGAAAGCTTATGGCGATAACTTTGCTGTCACTCTTTTAACTGAAGGTGGCATTTTGGAGTGCCAGAAAAACAGATGTTGTGTGAAATAACCATTGTGAGTGTCACTGAAGTGGGTTTGATAGAAGGGTGTGTGTGCAGCCCCGGCGCACACGGCTTTCCTGCCGTGGGATTCCGATGGCCATGGGCAGGGGGATGAGGTGGCTTTTTAAGTGGGTTTGAGGAAGATGATGGAGTTAATGAAGCGGCATAAGAGGGAGGAGAAGGGGACGCTCTGCTCAGCGGGACAGGGCGGCCTTGGGGAGGGCAGGGGACACACGGCTGTGGAGCCGCTGTCCTGGGCCGCTCGCAGGATGGGCTTGGTGCTGGGTAACTGCCTGTAACACAAGGATAATGTGCCATAAGTAATGCTGACACCGTGAGATGAATTTGGCTGCAATGCGTGGCAGGTAAGGCTGTCGACATTGGATTTTCCTACAGTGTAGTGTGTGCTGGACCTTCTTTAAAGGTGTTCTTACCCAGCCATATCTGCAACACAGCCTGAGCGTGAAGGACAGACTATTTTACCACTCTCCAGATTTCTGCTGACATAAGGAAGACGTAATCAGCACCTTTTAATTTGTGTCAGTTCCTCTTGCGAGGTTTTTTTTTCTTTTTTTCAGATACATACATTAGCTCTGCCCTTGAAGCCCTTTGCTTTCTAGGAGCAGACTTCTGCTGTAAGAGGAGCTCTCTCCTTGAAAAGCTTTGACTAAGGAGGAGGGGATGACAAGAGCAAGAACTTCCCTGTCAGTGACAGCATTAGGGAATGCCGGATGGATGGTTCAGTTGGAAATGCAGGGATGCTTGAACTGGGCAGAGCCAAGAGTGTTATCGGAGGATAGAGGTACAGGGCACTGCTCAGTTTGTAGCCAAACACTGGGAAGAGCTGAGTTCACAGAATGTCAGGGGTTGGAAGGGACCTGGAAAGCTCATCCAGTGCAATCCCCCCATGGAGCAGGAACACCCAGATGAGGTTACACAGGAAGGTGTCCAGGCGGGTTGGAATGTCTACACAGAAGGAGACTCCACAACCTCCCTGGGCAGCCTGGGCCAGGCTCTGCCACCCTCACCAGGAACAAGTTTCTTCTCAAGTTTAAGTGGAACCTCCTGTGTTCCAGTTTGCACCCATTGCCCCTTGTCCTATCACTGGTTGTCACCCAGAAGAGCCTGGCTCCATCCTCCTGACACTCCCCCTTTCCATATTGATCCCCATGAATGAGTCCCCCCTCAGTGTCCTCTTGTCCAGCTCCAGAGCCCCAGCTCCCTCAGCCTTTCCTCACACGGGAGATGCTCCACTCCCTGCAGCATCTTGGTGGCTGCGCTGGACTCTCTGCAGCAGTTCCCTGTCCTGCTGGAACTGAGGGGCCACAACTGGACACAATATTCCAGGTGTGGTCTCCCCAGGGCAGAGCAGAGGGGCAGGAGAACCTCTCTGACCTACTGACCACCCCCTTCTAACCCACCCCAGGTACCATTGGCTTCCTGGTCACAAGGGCCCAGTGCTGGCTCATGGTCACCCTGCTGTCCCCAGGACCCCCAGCTCCCTTTCCCCAGTTCCTGATAAGATGTCTATTAAGATGACTAAACAAGGATTAGCTGTCAAAGTACCCTACATGTTAACAGCTGAGGGGTTTGTTGTTGTTATTTTTAAATCTGGGCACATGCTTAGTTGTCCAGACTCCTGTTAACTGCAAAAATACCTTTTACCATTATATGATTCTACTTGATTTATCTTTGTGTATTTTCCTGCAGACAGGTTTTTAAATCTGACTGGGGGTAGTTGCTTATCCATTTTATGTGCATGATGCGTATTACCAAACAGCATTAGAAATGGAGACACCATTGCTGGATGCATTTCTGGATGTAATAGCCAGTTTCCATCTGGAATATTTTCATTTTTAGATGCCTGAAGAAAGGTTAGAGAATTATAATAGAGTGATTTGCCTTGTGGAGCTGTTGACTCCACTGCTATTGCAGAGAGCCCAAATCATCAAAGAATTGATGGGCAGTCAGAGAATCACAGAATCATTTCGGTTGGAAGAGATCCTCGAGATCATCGAGCCCAACCATAACCCAACTCCAGCACTAACCCATGACCCTAAGAACCTCATCTAAACGCCTTTTAAATGCCTCCAGGGATAGTGACTCCAGCACTGCCCTGGGCAGCCTGTTCCAAAGTCGTGTCCATCGTTCTGGGTGGATGTGGACACACCCAGTGGTTATTAATTCTCCGTGAAAGCGAAGCTTCTGCAGTAGACGTTGGTTATCAGTGCCTTTGCGGTGTGTCCAGTCTGTAGAGCCTTTTACTGTCAGTCCAGGCTTTGTCACCCCTTGTCCTCCCTGGCCAGGGGTGCGGTAAGAAATCCCTCTACCGGATCAGCAAACATAGGATGTGCCAAACCAGTAGCTTGTCATAATATTTGTGGTTCTTGCTGCTATCACAGGCCTCCAGGATACGTTTTTTGATTTGAAACTGGGATTATTTTGAACACTGCTACCTGGGGACCAGGTGCCAAGCGCAAGATCTGAATCCGGCTTGTGCGCCGGGAGAAAAGCCTGAGAAGTGAAGTTCAGCCACTTGGGTTCAGCTGGTCTCTTTACGACTCCACTCGGTGGAGCACCCAAAATCCTCACATTTTATCTTAATCTAATAGAAAAATCTGCCATAACCCTCAAGTTTGTGACAGCATCTAAGAAGTTTTCAAAAATACAGCCTTTCTTCTGGGTGCAAACAGCTTAGTGAGAATAAGGGGAGACACTTGAGAAATTTCTCTGTGCATGAAAGAGTTTCTCAGCGGTGTTGAATTGTGTCATAAAGACTGAAATTATTTTTCCAGTTAGTGGAAATATAAGTTGTACATTATCTTAGGTGTTTTCAGAAGTTTTATTTAAGTTTTACCTTAGCAGGAGCCTAAATCCATATTGTTTTATTAATATAATACAAAAAATTATCTCTGGAAAGCCTCATCTTTGTCATTTTCTGCTTCGCCTGGACCTTGTTCATGTTGTCCCTCGTTTGCTGTTCCCAGGAGCACCCTGGACCGTGCTGGGCAGACCCTGGGCTTTCCTTTCAGAGAATTCCATCTGAAATAATCCACTGAATCTTGTTTTCACAGATCATTTTACAGCACTTGAAAAAATATGTAAGGAAAGTGGGTTTTTTTTTTGTTTTGTATGCATAAAGTAGCCCTTAGGGGCCACATCAGAGATGAACAGAGAGAACCATCCTGGCTTAAATTAAATAAAAAAGAATGAAAGGCACTTCTGTGCTTCACCCGCACGTGTTTTTCTTGATTTAGGGCCAGCACGACATTTGGTGTCTAAGGCACTTGTGGCTTTCCAGGTTCCTCTTCTTTCCAGCTACTTACCAGTTTTATTTTCTGCTTTGTACCTGCTTGCTCTTTGGATGTATCCTCAATAAATGTGTGAGTTACGTGTGGGCAATAGGTGAACAGCGATATGTTTTCAGCAGTTACCTGTACATGCAGTACACAAGATGGTATAAAATATTGGACGATGCTTTGGTTTGGTTTGTTGTTTTAATATTAGATCTTGTTTAACGAGAAGTACCGTAAGGCTTCGCTAAGTATTCACTCTACAAATGCATCTGAGTGCAAGTCCTAGAGGATTTGGAGCCAAGTTTAGAGGTTGTTTCGGTCAAAATGGACATGTTTGTTGAGTAATTACCAGAGGAGGATTTTCTGCCTCGATTGTTTGACAGGGTTATGCAGTAGAAGAGAAAGACTTGTATGTGGATTTATAAAATAAGGAACAAAGCGCTCTGCTTTTCAGTGACTTAAGCAGGTCGTAAGAGCTTTTAGCCTAGACCTAAAAGAGGTATCTGGTGGTGCCATGCACTTGAAAGCAAGTAAGTAAGTAAGTAAGTAAGCAAGCTCTTGTTTTTAGCAGAGAGGAAGGTGGTGGGACCTGCTTTCACATGGTGAATCTCTGAGAAAGAAAAAGGAATTGGGTTTTAGTTCCTTTAGAAACTTTCTAAAGTGACACCAACACGCAGTGCCTGTTTGTGGCAGTGGTTGAGGGCAACAGGGGACACTTTGGGCAGCCGGGGCCGTGTCCCGGGTCCATGGGGGTCCCCTTGGGGACAACCCTGGGGAAACCGTCACCTCCGGCAGCCCTGGGGCTGCCATCAGTGATGTGTGTGCTCAGAGCTGTCCTCTCATCTCTTCTAAAGCTGGTGTAGGTACAGAGATTTGTTCACTGAGAAGTGGATCATTAAAGTAATTTTTAGGAAAATCCAACGTTGCTGGATTGCTTCCAGTCACGGGCACTGGTGAACACTGAGCTCTGTGTGCTGCCCTCTTTATTTTCATGAATTAAAGCTTTTCCCCTGTGCACTATTTTAATTTCTTGCTGTGCTCACTACTGTTCATAAGGAAGAGCCTCGGTCCTTCCCCTGAAAAGCCGACGGCTGTTGTGTCACCGGGAGCTCCCGTACCCAGGGCTGAGCCATCTGCGTGAGCTCTTTCCATGATGATGTGTTTGCCATAATCTATTAATCTGCTCTAATAATCTACTCTGCTTTCACTGCATTTTCCTGATAAGTGAAATTATATTTGAATAAAACCTAGTACTTATAAATTCCTGGTTTCAGCTGGAAGAATGTTTTAATAGCTGGTCTCAAATCTGCTGAAAAGCAGATTTTGTGGTGGAAATGCTAATGAAGCTTGAACAGCAACCACCAGCAGCCCTACCGAGGAATCTGGGGTTGTATGTTTGGGTAGCAGAGATCGGTCAACAGATTTGTGGCAGCTGAATCTATTTTTGTCAGCAAAATTGACTTTAATATTTTATGCTTATTTAAAAAATAATCCGTATTGCTGTGGAAGTTGGTTCATTTTGGAGCCAGCTCTCAGCTAATCTTCCCAAGCAGTGTGTACAGCTCCGGTTTCAAAGCCTTTATTCATAAGGTCACATCCTGATTTAATACCATTAGTATAAACCCAGGATAATTAAGTTGATGTGGATGGAGGTGCTCGTCATTTCGGATTTTTGATCTTAATATAAATCTGACCAAGAGTAGGTTGCATTTGTGAAGCTATTGCTGCATGTCCAGCCTTCACGTAGCTGTAGTATTGCTAGAAGCCAAGAAAAAAAAAACAATAAAAAATGGAATATCCACTAAGTGAAAGTGGATGTATGGGTGTATTTCCACAGTGCCCACAGAAATGAATCAAGAACATTAAATTAAAAGATAAACATATTAATCACTTCTTTTTCTGTTTTCCCACTGGATTGTATCTTAATGGCATCTTTTAGACTGAAGCCTTTTGAAGGCAAGTTAATATTTTATGTGAGGAGGAATAATAAATAGCGGTAAAATGCAGCTTGAATGATTAAATCTGCTGGTACCATTCCCCCCGCGTGGGACACATTTCTAATTCATCATAACTGGGGTGTATTTTACCAACTAATGTGATGCTGTATGCTGGGGCACTTGTATTTCTGTTTGGAGAAATCTCTTGACATGGTTTTTATCTTTTAATTTACTCTTTTATTTTGGGTGTCCATAGTAAAGAAGTAATTAACTAAAGATAGGATTACTGACATTCTGCATATCTTATCAGTCAGCTGGTTTGACATGATTATTAAGGCTGGATATATTGGTTGTAATAACTTGTGAGTGAACAGCTCACCCCTCTGCTCCCCCGCCAGGAGCTTGGGTGAGCGATACGCTTCTAGAAACAGCACAAATTTTCCTCAGGATTAACAGAACCAAATAAATATTGCTTTTTTCCCCATTTTTCCCTCAGGTTGCCCTTGTTCTCCTTTTCAAATCAAATGTCACATTGACTCGAATCCAGTGCTGGAAGCATGTGGGGAGCTGCAGCACATCGGCCCGGCACAATGTATCCAGCAAACCGGGAGGAAACCCAAAACCAAACCTGCGCTGGCCAAAATGCATCCTCTGCAGAAACCCCAAGGCAAGTGGCTTTGTCCTTCTAGCAGTTGTTGAGGCTTCTATTGCATGTGCCATGTCACATTTTTAAATTTATTGTTTTAATTTTGAGTCAGAGCAAAATAATTGTCTTTATGTTCTAAAGTTTGAGTACAGCTGGTAGGGTTTTATTATCTTCATTTTTTCCAGTGTTAGATAACGTCTTAGGGAAGCCTTCGAGAAGAAATCAGTTCAGGAATAACTGATTACTTGTGCATTTATATTTCCTGTGCTGTTGTTATACCTCATGCAGCTGTGAAGTGTAAGTTTAATTTAGCAGTATTGTTGGAGTTGGTTTTTTTTGTATTTTCGTTTTGTTTTGGTTTTTTTTTAGGTAAGAATAGCTTATTGTTTAAATCTGGTCTGTTTTCCATTTATTGAAAGAACTGTGCATGCCAACAGGAAATGCCTCAATAGAATGAATGTGTTTAAAACATGAGCACTAGAAGCTCGAGCCGCCGGGCAGGGGTCGCATGTGGGCCGGTGTCACCGCACAGACCTGCTGGGCTGGTGGGCCAGAGGCGGGAGAGGAGCCGGGACCAACGTGTTCAGCTGCCCCCCGGGGGGGTCTGCTGGTGGCCCCTCAAACTCGGGAATGCTCAACAAAAGCTGCAGGAAATTTTCTTGAAAGAGGATAACTTCTTGTGTTTCTCCATCAGGGAAACAATATGCGGTGTCTCTTTGTGATCTCAGTTTGTCAACAGCCTCCGCTGCGACCATTTGGAGCATTGGTTAAAATGTTGTATATAATGAGTGCTTGCTTCAGTGTAATTGTGGATGCAGAAAGCATATAGATTGAACGACGTCTGAAATAAAGGAGAGTGAGCCTGAAGAAGATCACAGAATCCCAGAATGTCGGGGGTTGGAAGGGCCCTGGAAAGCTCATCCAGTGCAATCCCCCCATGGAGCAGGAACACCCAGATGAGGTTACACAGGAAGGTGTCCAGGCGGGTTGGAATGTCTGCACAGAAGGAGACTCCACAACCTCCCTGGGCAGCCTGGGCCAGGCTCTGCCACCCTCACCAGGAACAAGTTTCTTCTCAGCTTTAAGTGGAACCTCCTGTGTCCCAGTTTGTACCCATTGCCCCTTGTCCTATCACTGGTTGTCACCAAGAAGAGCCTGGCTCCATCCTCCTGACACTCCCCCTTTCCATATTGATCCCCAGGAATGAGTCCCCCCTCAGTCTCCTCTTGTCCAGCTCCAGAGCCCCAGCTCCCTCAGCCTTTCCTCACACGGGAGATGCTCCACTCCCTTCAGCATCTTGGTGGCTGCGCTGGACTCTCTCCAGCAGTTCCCTGTCCTGCTGGAACTGAGGGGCCACAACTGGACACAAGATTCCAGGTGTGGTCTCCCCAGGGCAGAGCAGAGGGGCAGGAGAACCTCTCTGACCTACTGACCACCCCCTTCTAACCCACCCCAGGTACCATTGGCTTCCTGGCCACAAGGGCCCAGTGCTGGCTCATGGTCACCCTGCTGTCCCCAGGACCCCCAGGTCCATTTCCCCTGCACTGCTCTCTAACAGATGCTAAGGTGATAAACCAAATTTTATTTTTAAGAAGCATGTCCATGTGATAGACAAGTATTGTCATGTGAGAAAAAAATCAAAGATATTTTGGTCACCGTTAGGGTGTGTTGGACAAACTGAGCCTCTGCACCAGCCCCCCCTGCCCAATTCAGATGCTTATTCGAAAGCGATTTTCTGATACACATTCAGCCTTAAACAACTACAAAGAAAGGATTGTATTTTCTGATTGTGGAAGTCGACCTTAAATGTTAAATTAGTGTATTAGTTCATGATTGAAACATCTCACAAGGCCTCTATACTTATGGAGCTTTCACTTTGAGGTCTTGGTTGTCCAGGTGTTCCATGAACAGCATTCGTGGAACACCCCTCCCTCTCCCCCCTTCCCACTCAGGACAGGCGATCGGGAGGGAAAGAAGGACAGAGAGAAGAGAGCTGGAAGAAATTAAAGCTGTTTTACTAATGCTTCTAATAAGAATAGAGAAAATAATACAAAATATACAAAACCAATCTTGAAAGTCTCAGCAACTGCAGAGCTGGCACCTGAAGGCCTGGACTGGACTCTGCAGCCAAGCGGAGCTGGATTCAGTCTCTCACTGGCCTCAGTTCGCAGGGACGACTCGCAAGGTCCTCTCCTAATGTCAGCCATAAGGAAAAGGGAAAAGGGACGATATCCTCGTGATCTCCCACTTTTATATGAAGTATTCACGTGAATGGGATGTTATACACAGTTGGTCAGTTTCTTGGTCACTGGTTTCTCGTTGTCCCTCTCGCGAGATGTCCATCCATGCTTATCAATAAGTTTGCATTCCATTGCTATGTTCACCAAAACATGTGTCTGGTTCTCCAGGAAAATGCAGTTAATATGAAGCTTTAGCTGACAGGCAAATTCACCAAAAGATAAACTTGTTTTTAACAAAACCAGGACAAATAGTCAAAGTAATTTTTTTTAAAAGTAGTTTTTATTAAATTGACTGAACTTGACATTTTGCCTGTAAACCATCCTTGCTTTCTCATGGTGGCCATGTCCAAAAAACTTCATTGTGACAGGTGCATTTCCTTGCAGCAGACATAAATCCTTCCTCAGTTTTTCGTTGATATTTTAATGCAAGAACCTTTTTTCCCAGGACTTTCTTCCTAGAGCTACATGGACCATCATTAAGGCCTATGTCTGGTGGATTTGTAGGGTGCGATGTGCTGGTGTCACCACCTGAGGCTCGAGGAGCATTTTACATTTGCAGAGAAGACAGCAGTGCTGTTGGGTCATTCGTTCTTTTTTTTGCCTGTATTCACTCCCCAGAGGATAACCCTTCATAATCTGCTTCATCGCGTGTAGTTTTTTAGGTCTCTCTTGTCAAGGGACCTCAGCTGAAGTAAATCTGCAAGTGCAACTCGCACCGCTTGAATTTCTCTTTATTAGGGCCTCCCAGCTTTCCCAGTGAGTCACAACAGACCCACTACTGGGTGATTGGTGTAGATGTCTCCATCAAGTCACCGATAAATACACGTTGGCTGTAGAGGAGGCACTTGTGAGAGAGGGATTCGTGGGCGGGGGGGCTGAAGTAATGCAAAGGCCAAGATGCTTGTTTTGCAGTGAGCAAGGGTCCTTATTCCCCGCTGGTTTACAGACCCAGGGCCAAGCCTAAGCTGTACCTCCTCTCAAACCTTTATCCTCGCCTTTCTCTTTTCTAATTCTGTCTCACTGCTTCTTGTTATTTCACTTGTTCCTTTTGCAACAAAGTTGTTGTGTCTTGGTTTCTGCGGCCTCCAAATAGCCATGGGCTGCTGTGCAAAACCTTCAGGAGGAGGAGGATTGGGGAAATAACCATTCTAATGTGGCTTCAGCCTTCAGGCACCACCTGAAACATGCTCCGTAATACAAATATCGATTCCGTGCAGCTGGCTCACTTTCTTCTCACCAGAGGTTTAGAGTCGTAGAATAGTTTGGTTGGAAAGGACCTTCCCAGCTCCCCCAGTTCCCCCTGCCATGAGCAGGGACACCTTCACCAGCTCAGGTTGCTCAGAGCCCCGTCCAGCCTGGCCTGGGATGTCTCCAGGGATGGTTCATCCACCACCTCTCTGGCCAACCTGGGCCAGGCTCTCAACACCCTCAGGACCAACAATCCCTTCCTCATGTTCAGCCTGAACCTCCCTCCTTTAGTTTAAACCATCACCCCTTGTCCTATCGCAACAGGCCCAGAACTAACAAGAGTGTTTTCTTCCTTCCTTTTTGTCCAGTGCAGAGTGTGTTGTCTCAGGTCACTAACAGGGAAAACACGAAATGTTTCCGTGGGCTGCAGTGACCCCCAGTGCTCTCAGTGTCAGCGCCTTGGCAGGGAGCTTTGGAGCGCTGTGGACCAGTCTGAGACTCCAAAGGGCCTGGTGGGCGATGTGGAGCAGGTTCTGGCCTGTCTGCAGGGTAGGGACAGCAGGAATTGCCTTTTTGGGTGTATATGCCTCCCCTTAGCCTCATAAAGAAAGCAACCCTGAAGTTACGTTCAGAACAGTTGCTAATTGAAGCTCCAATACAATATTAATCATATTATGCTAATGTGCCATATGGACCATTTAAAAATTGGAAACGCTTGAAAGAAATGTTGTTAAATAAAACACATCGAGTTTCCTCATGTAATATTTGAACTCTGGATAGTCTAGGCCAGGGGGACACGGGGCAGCACCACTGCGAGGAACGTGCGCCTTGTGCTGTCAGCTCTGTCACTGTACGGGACAGTAACAGCACGGGAACCTGTTGCCACGGGTTACTGCTTGCGTATTTCCAAACCCATTTACTCTGCCATCAATGTAAGGTCTGAATAATTTTTGTTTTAATTACGTTACTTTTAAATTACATTACATTTTTTTTAAAAACCGTATTAAACTTTGTCCCTTTGCCTCCTAGTGAATTCTTAAGCAGAATGTATACGTTCCTACAACGTGTGTTTTATTTATATCACACGCAACTCAACGTAGAACCAAAAGAGGAAGGAAATTTATGAAGACTACACCACAGAAGATATGGGGGAGGGAGAATGAGAGGAAGAAAAGCTATTATGTTCTGCCTGTGGTGCTTTTGACTAAGCAAACACAAGGCACTGACATCCATGGTGGGATTGTTTTTTGGTGGTTTGTTTGGGGTTGGTTGGTTTCTTTTCCCCAGTATAAGAGATTCAACAAAGTGCTTAAGTTTTGAAAAGTCATGGGAGGGGAAACTCGTTAGTGTGATTGAGATGGCGTGCACATTTGCAAAAACGAAGTGTGAGCTGCGCATCCTGTTTGGTAACAAGGAAGCGGTAAAGTTCTGTGAGCCACTCTGTTCGTTAACGTGTCGGATACGGCCGTAGAAATACAAAATAGAGGCCCGTCATTTTTCTGTCGCGTACGGCAGCTTGCTTCGCTGTAAGAAATACTTCGGGACTGCACCTATGAGGGTTTAAAAGGATGGTGAAAGAATGGATAGCCCTTGTTCTGCCTTGAGCGCTTGGATTTTGTTCACAGTTTAGGATAAAGAAGATGGAGATATATCCTCCTGTTTTTTCCCCTCTCTTTTATTAGTACCTCCTAAGCCTGTCCATCTCAAACCGGGGCAGGAAAGAATTCCTCCTGCACCTTCTCGACCTTTGCCAGCTGATCCCAAGTCGTCGAGGAGCTTAGCACCTGGAGAGGAAGAAATACCAATATCAGCGGGAGTCAACACGCTCATTGAGAAATTTGAAAGTATTAGGTAAATATGGCTTTGTGAGATCTGCTCTAATCTCCCTTTTCTACATTTTTTAACTCGGAATATAACAATAGAAGACAATAGTGATTATCATGTAGAAACTCCTTTCAGGATGTTTTCTACTGAAAGTACAAAACTTGACTGACTGCACAATGATATTTTTTTTTCTTCCTTTTTATACTAGCATGTGATTCAGTAACTTTTAGTTTGTAACATATTCTTCTTAAGGAACTTATGACCTGCTGAATTCAGTAAGTGTTCTACCAGAAACAAGTAGCTCATCTTGCTTTCAGTAAGTTGACTTGATGTCAGGATTAGATTTTGCACTATAGGAACTTGGTTATTGTGATGTAAAATAATTGAGTTTTCTGTCTAAGACTGAATAAACAGCAGACATACTGGTAGCTTGCTTCTTGGAGGTAGGGGAGAGTTAAATCTCAATGTACTGTGAAACAACATCATGGAGAAGTGTTTCCTCTGAAACTTTATGTATGATATAAGTAAGTAGGATAAAATATATGTAGTTTGCTGTAAAACCAGCTTGTTTTACAAACACATGAAAATTCTCTCTGAAGATCAAGTCTGCTTGATGGAGCCAAGTGATTTTTTTCTTAAAGAGGGAGATGGAGACAGAGACCCCCATCCTGTGCCTTGGAGTGTATTGTCACCTGGGCGAATCTGGTACAGTGCTTTTCAAAAAGGAAAAGTAGCATTTCAAAAACATCCTTTCTCTGGCAGAAAAGATCTTGCCCCAAAGGCTTTGTTCTGTTGAAGAGTGTGAGTTCCTGTTTAAACAAACCCACAACCAAATGCTTCTTTTAAAAGGTGATTCCTCCCTCCCTGCTCTTCGGGGCAACGTGGGGAGTATTAAAGGCCTAGTGGTGCCATTTCAGTAAAACTTACAGCTAGAGGTGCTGTGTTTTTATCTGAAATTGTTGGCTGGATATTATTACAGCAATGTGCGCACACTTGCCTCCTAGGATTGTAAGGGGAGTGCAAGAAATAGAACTTGGATCGAGTTATAATCAGGCCCTCTCTCTTTTAGGGCACTTTCGAAACCCCTGAATGTTAACAGGAATGACTGTGGTGTTTTCTCTTCACCCGCAGGCAACCTGTACGTATTCTACAACGAAACCAGCTAAATTTAGCTCTTAAGATGGAACCTGGCCTGGACTCATCCAAACAACCCAGCTCATGTGACTGTGACGTGGTGGCTTCCAGCGGCTCTTCCACAAATGACAAAAGTGAACCGGATGAAAATGAGCCAGACGTACCGTGCGGTGCAGATCTATCTAGCACAGACATAATGAAAATTAAAGAGCTAAGCATAGGCGATAACAAAAGCCATGAAGACTGTACTGCTGTGACTGTGAGCAAAGAGCCCTCTGGAGAGCTTGGCAATAAAGACTCAACTGCAGAACTGAACGGGAATGGTAAAATTCCCAACAGAGACAGTGGCATCGACAGCCCTTCCTGTAGCGTGGCCGCGGAAACTTTCCCCAGCGACGACAGCGCAGAGCAGAAGAAACCCAGCGTGGCTGCGAACCCGGGGGACATGGAACCCGACAAAAAGGGCACCAAACCTTCCTCTGTGGAGCAGAAGAGAGACTCCACGCAAGACGAAGACAGTGACATTGATGAAGGAAGCAGTGAGGAGCAAGAGACAGCGGAAGTGCCAAAGCTAGAATATTTGGATGTAAACAAGGTAAGGTTGTTTGTTACTATTACGTGCTCTGAAACCAGTTCCTGACTGACCAGAGATCCCTTGCATCACTTTCATACCTTGTTTGGGTTCTTTGGTTGGTTGGCTTTACGTCAAAGGATCGTGACAGTCATAGTAATTTCCTGCTTGATGCAGGTCATAGCTTGTTCCTGACCTAGATAGTATCTTTTAGAAAGGTTCCCAGTCTCGATTTAAAAGGTTTTCATGTAAGAGAATCCATCATAGCCAGAAGAAAGTTGTTAAAATTTAAGTGCTTTTCTAGATGAAGACTCGCACCTTGTGTTTCATGGTTGGAGTTGTCTAAGGTCACATTTTAGTTGTTAGATCACGTTGTCTTCAGTGAGGCCCCATGACATGTGGGGGCTAATGGGATGGTGCATGTTGCAGGGTCAGGGCCTCGCATCCTGGGAGGACACGCTTGATGGAAACACCTTCTAACAGTATTTTGTTCTACTTTGTACAAGGGCTGTGCTTCTATTGCTGTGACTGCTTTTGAGTACAAAGTTGTTTTGAGGGTAATTTGATATAATTTGATATAATCAAATTCCTCTTCACAAAACTGTAGCTAGAAGAGATGTTCCTTGAATCCAGACTAATGTAGTCCAGGTCGCTGTGTATTTGCTGCAGGTCTGTAAGATTAGTGACAGGTTCCTTTGATTATCTGTTTATCATATCAAGACAGATATTTTTAGAACTAGTGATGATAGAATGTGTTAGATTTTTCTAGCAAAACAAAACAGAGGCTTTGAGAAAAGCGTCTGCAAAATAATTCCACTTTTTTTGTCTGGTGGGGTTTTTGTTTGTGTTTGGGGGTGTTTTGGGCTTTTTTCTCTTTCCTCCCTCAACCATCTTTACAGTAAAACCAATATACTAGATTTGGAGGTTTGGTTTTCTTTAAGAATATGATGAGCACTAGCAACTAATGAGCTGTAGCTAGTGAACTGTAACGTTCACACCTCAGATTGTGCAAATCAGGTCATTCTGTTCAAGTCACCAAGTCACCCACCCACCTGGTTTGTGTATGTCAAGAGCTTGTCCCTTGGGAAATCACAGAGCCACAGAATACCAGATGGAAGCGACCTTGAGGATCACCTGGTCCAAGCTTTCTTGGCAAAAGCCTGGTCTAGATAAGCTGCCTAGCCTTCTGTCCAGCTGAATTTTAAACGTGTCCAACGTTGGGGGATCCGCCCCTTCCCTGGGGAGATTATTCCAATGGCTGGTTGTTCTCATCAGGAAAAATTTCCCTCTTGTGTCCATGTGGAATCTTCCCAGGAGCAACTTGTACCCATCACCCCTCATCTCCTCCATGAGACTCCTTGTAAAAATGGAGTCTTGATCTTCTTTCTGTGGTAGTTAAAACTCATTCGGTAGCTTCTGGGTGAAACTGGCCAGTGGCTATTGATGAGTGATGAAAGCTGCACACAGGTGTGTGGTGTGTAAGATATTCTGTCCCTCAGAGCTGACATGTCCCGTTTCGGAGTACAACGAATGCTTTGTGGTGTCCCCTTTTCTTCGAAGAGCAGAAGACAGCTGATGAGGCAAAGATAACTATAGGGAGGTAGGAAGAAGCCTCAGACTTCCTTTTGCTTTAATTTGCCATTCTTCCTGCTGCATTATCTCGAGCTCTGCCTGGTGTGACTGGACTCGCCTTCCATTCATGTTCAGATGCAGCCTTTGAAGCCTGGGACGCTCCAGTGTTTGGCTGCCCTGCTGCTCCTTCTGCATGTTGGGTGGATGTCAAACCCGCCAGGTGCTGGCGCGAGGTTGCTCGGGGCAGTGGAGAGAACTCAGCAGACTGGGGAGCGGCGAGGGCTGCGTGAGCAGGTGTTGCATAGAATCCCAGAATGTCAGGGATCCCCGGAAGGGACCTCGAAAGCTCATCCAGCCCAGTCTCCCCACTGGAGCAGGAACAGCCAGATGAGGTTACACAGGAAGGTGTCCAGGCGGGTTGGAATGTCTGCACAGAAGGAGACTCCACAACCTCCCCGGGCAGCCTGGGCCAGGCTCTGCCACCCTCACCGGGAAGAGGTTTCTTCTCACATTTAAGTGGAACCTCCTGTGTTCCAGTTTGCACCCATTGCCCCTTGTCCTATCACTGGTTGTCACCAGAAGAGCCTGGCTCCATCCTCCTGACACTCCCCCTTTCCATATTGATCCCCAGGAATGAGTCCCCCCTCAGTCTCCTCTTGTCCAGCTCCAGAGCCCCAGCTCCCTCAGCCTTTCCTCACACGGGAGATGCTCCACTCCCTGCAGCATCTTGGTGGCTGTGCTGGACTCTCTGCAGCAGTTCCCTGTCCTGCTGGAGCTGAGGGGCTTAGGCCTGTCTGCTCTCAGGAGATGGGCAGGTTGTGATTTCGTTCTCCTCTCTGCCAGCCTGCAGCCCCACCTGGCAGCTGGTGTGGAGGCAGGAGGAGGAACCTCTTGGCCTGTCCCACCTCCCTGGGAGCCTGGGGGACACCCTGCGACATCAGACATGACTCCTGGCCATGGAAGGCTATGATGCAGATTGCCTTAGGCTTGGGCTGGAGTGGATCTGTGGCAGTACGAGTCAGGGAATCCAGGACTGCAGGGTCTGTCCTGCCAAAGGAGAACTCTAGCTTCTATCTTGTGTGCAAGAATGTAATGGGAGGGTCGGCAGGAAACATCGTAGCGGTGGCGTTTATTAACACCGCACGTAACACATCCCTGACATCCGATATCTCCTCAGCAGTCTGCAGGGGAAAGCTCATTCACGTCTCAGATGGGCAGCGTCACCATCGTGGTGCGATGCGTCTCGCCTTTTGGTTTTCCCTTGTGTGTGTCTCCACATACACGCACACACTGCGAAATACTGTAATTATTTTATATTCATAATACATATATGCATGTGTGCCACTGAAGTATTATTTAAAAGGTTGTTTATTAGTTGAAATATGCCAGCAAGAAAATAATGCATTAAATAATTAAAAAAAAAATTCTTTAGTCTGGTAATTACATTTACTGTTTGGACTGGGAATGAAGTGTCATACCAACTCTGGCAAAGCCAAGCAGAAGACTTTACGGTATGATTAGGAAGCGTTTTGCTCACAAATGCTGATGCTTTGTAAGACATCAGAGTTGTGATGGCTGTTTTTTAAGCCTTGTTCCTGAGGTTAAGTATCCATATAGTATGAAATAATGCTGATAAATCACAGCATTATGAGGTCATACTTCTCCGTAGCATGCTTGGTGAATTTATAAAAGAGAGAAATCTCTAAGAATTTTTTTTTTGCTTGTTTTCTTGTGCTACTCTTCTTCCTGAAGTGCATTTATGTGATGGCATTCAGATTCTCCCTTCCATTTTGAGCTAATTCACCTTCAAAAAGGCATTTTTGACACTGACCGAGTTACTCTAAGTTAGTTTGTTTTTGCAGCCATGTGTAGGGGGAAGGCTCAGGGATGTGCTGCATCCCTGCAGTGTAAGCACTGTGCCCTCTCCTGGGGGTGCGGTGTGTGAAGCCCAGTTGTGTGCCCAGCGTCACCCACCCAGTCTCCCCTTAGAGACTGTTGCAGATTTGGGGCTCTGAGGACTAAGAGTCAGGTTAAAGGGCCATGGCTGCCAGCGGCAGAGCCAGCACGATTCCAAGTTGACTTGTTCGGTGGTTATTCTTAGGCTGCAAGTTCACATCACCTTTGGCAAAACTAGTAATTTGCCAGAAAACAAGGTACCTGCCCCGCTGGAAGGAGCAGGGGTCAGTGGGCGGCAGCTCCTGGCAGGAGAAAGCTTTGTTATCATTGAATCCAGCGGCTTTGTCCTGCCCACCCCAGTCCAGGCTCGGAGGTGACCAGCACTCTCATTACATGTGCTGGTTTCCAGAAAGCTTTGTTATAGTTGGAGGAAGATGCGTAAGAAGTACAGCTGCAGAGTGGTTTAGTGATGGCTCAGTAACTCCTAGGGTATCAAGTTAAGTGAAGCTCATGAATAAACAGCAGTAAGAAAAAGAAAAGTCCGATTAGCTTTTTCCCTTCTCTAAGTTTCTACTTCAGATGTCTCCCCATCCACCACTGGGGCTTTCACACATCCCATAGTTAGTGAAATAACATTGCCCAATCTATGACTCGTTTTATTTAGTCTAGGTTTAGCTCTGCAGTGTGAAGTGGCTTCCCCTGGGAGTCTGCAGAACAGGCTGACAGGTCTCACTATTAGCACACAATTATTGGAATATGTTTCAAGGTCTCAGGAATGACTTACTGGGATTTCCAGTTATCTTTTATCGAAATGAAAATGAACAAAGGGAGCTTATTAGTTTGGATAATGTCAGGAGCTCCAAGAAGTGAGGCGTGTTAGTCTTGATGGTTACAAAAAATAGAAATTACACGAAAGTGAGACTGAGGGGCTGTCATGCTCTGTAGTCATGTACGTGTGCCTGGGAGCAACAGAGCAATGCTGCTGAGATGGCTTAACACTTCTTCATATCTTTTTGTTCAGATCTTTGTCACTGAGAATAATATGTACTCACTAGTAATCACGAAAATATGCCTTTCTCCATCTCTCCTGCTTCCCGATGGGTAAATACTAATAATGAAGTCCCATGTGGGCCTCATACAATCCCTGACGTGCTTCCATTCTGCCTGTATGTAGCTGGAATTTCACTTCTGATTTCACTGGACAGCTTGTGTTGGGAAATTTGGCCTGTGGTCCTGCAAGTCAGACCTTTTGGGTAAGATCATCTCCACGTATATTCTGGAAAAAATTGGCAAAGGTCAATGTTTTAGTCATAATGCTGGGGAAGAAAAATGAGATATGTTCTCATAATATTTTTTTTTAATACCCTAAAAAAAAATGAGATCTCAATAAAATGAAGACATAGCCCCAGCTCCCTCAGCCTTTCCTCACACGGGAGATGCTCCACTCCCTGCAGCATCTTGGTGGCTGCGCTGGACTCTCTCCAGCAGTTCCCTGTCCTGCTGGAACTGAGGGGCCACAACTGGACACAAGATTCCAGGTGTGGTCTCCCCAGGGCAGAGCAGAGGGGCAGGAGAACCTCTCTGACCTACTGACCACCCCCTTCTAACCCACCCCAGGTACCATTGGCTTGCTGGCCACAAGGGCCCAGTGCTGGCTCATGCTCACCCTGCTGTCCCCAGGACCCCCAGCTCCCTTTCCCTTACCCTCTCCCCTTTCTCCTCCTCCAGCCGAGCTGTTCTCACCCAGCCCTGCAGCAGACGGGCGCTGTGCCGGTGCTGGGAGGGCAACCGTGCGGTGCCCTGGCCATGGGAGCCACCAGGCCTTTGGGCAAAGCAGGAGTGACGTGTAGTTACAAGAACTGAACAGCCTGAAGTCCGCATTGGGTATAAGACTGCAAGTGCTTTACATTTCTGTGTTATTTATGTGCCTTGTAAATGTCATGTTGTTTTTCTAGGATTTCATCAGTAAGGTTAAATGTGCTTCACTGGTGTGACGTAAAGACTTAAACAAGGAACATAATCCATATTTGAGTTTGTAAATTTATTTTACTTTCCCTTTGGAAACATAGACTATGAAATATCTTATTCATAGTGAACTGAATTGTGGTTCAGGCTTTGTCAAAGCCGTCCTGCCACGGCACAGAATAAGGTTAGAAGAATGGGACTGCCCAAGTTTAATTAATCTACTATTTCATTTAAAACATTATGGCCATTGAAGGGCAAATGTGTTGCAAATTAGTCCAGAAAATGTGCCTATCTCTGCCACTAGCAGAGACAGCAACTGAAGATAGAGTCACTGTTTAAAACTGAGCTCAAGCTGAGAGTTTGTTCAGCCATTGTTTGGTATTTAAGCAGATGTCAGCAAGCTTTTTGGAAACATAAACTGAGTGGCAGATGGTGAAGGTCAGGAGGTTAAAAAGTGCCTACGCTATGTAAAGATTTACTTCCAAGAACAAATGTATTTGGTTGGGAATAATTATTTTTCAAATTCCGAATTCAAACAAATCCAAGGCTGCTCCTGGCGGCGGGTGTGCCAGCCTGTTGTGTCGCTGCCTCCCATTCAGGCGCCCTCTGCGCCCAGCAAAACTGGCCCAGAGATTCTTTCTCAGTGAGAGATCCCCGTGGTGATTGGAATTGGAATGGCCAGCAGTGCATTTCATTGTAAGCTGTAATACGTTGTATTTGCTTCTAACAAGTTCAAAACTTTGTTGTGCTGTGTTTTTTTTCTTCCCCCCTAAATATTAATATATATCATGTAAATGAATGGAGCAAAGTGTTGTGCAACATATTAGAATAGCTTGAAAGAATATTTGAGTCTGCTTGAAATGATTTGAATAGCCAGGTAGGCTAATATACGTGTCGAAGCTTTATTCATGGCGTCGTTTCCCCCTCCGGGATTGTCCCTAGAAAAGAGAAAGATTACTTTAAAGGCAGACTGATGCTGTTTCAAATCCCAAAAAGCCGCTCACTGTCCTTCAGGTACCAGCTGGTTGACGGGACTGTGGTTGCTCTGTGCTCAGTGGTACCTCGTGTGGTGTAGGACACCTGTGTGTCTGGTGTGGTGGAATTCACAGCTGGCTTTGGAAAGTCTGCAAGCTCTTTCAGGTGTATTGCAGTTTGCCTAACTGTCTGCTGGGGGCTTATTTACATTTTTCTCATTGACTTTATTTAGAAACAAAACAAGATGATGTCGAAGAGAGCGTTGAATTACCATTTTCTAACAATCTGTTGTCTTGAAGTGTCTGCCATAAGTGCTAGCGAGCAATGGATGTTTGAGATTGACGTTTGGAACAGACAATGGTCTTACTGGAGAGGGGCCCAGGTGGTTCCTGAGCTGGAAACGGCCCCGTGTGTTTCACAGGCTTCAGCTGGATGTTCGATGGCTGGGTTTGCCGGTCCCTTTGTGACCCTGTGCAAGGTTTGCCGTCCGCAGGGACGCATCGCTGGGGAAGCGGCTCTTAGTCTTGAAGCAGCACCTGGGTGATTTTATTTGATGCTCTTTAGTTTTCCCATGGAAGAAATAGTGAATAATTGCACCCAGTTGATGCTCTCTGTCCTTTTAATCATTTCTACATCTCTCTTTCCTTCCTAGCGGTTGTCGTGTTTTTAACAGATCCAGCCCAGGAAAATTTCCCTGCATTTGATCATCCTTGCTGCCCATTTTGGATATTTATGTTCCTGAACACAAACCTGACAGCCCTCTGTTCTGGGCTCTAGTTTTGGTTTGGTTATAGGAAAGCATGCTGTTCGAAGTGTAGGCCCTTAAAAAGGTATCAACGAGTTTATCAGAAAACTAAAGCTTGTACCCTAATAATTCACATATTTTTACGCACTCAGAGAGCAAAGCGTCTATGTAGCTTTTGGCTAAACTGTGGATAAAGTCAGTGCTTCATAACCGCTTTCCAGTTTTTAATTAGTTCTTTCTCATTTTATTTTTTTTAAATGAGCTTAATTAAAGACTTCGCTGAGTGATGTGGGTTATGTTGCCGAAAATTCTTTCCAGGGAACTGGCTGATGTTTAAAGCTACACAAAAATCTTAGAAATATGCCATAGAGAGTAATGCTGCGCTGGCCAGGGCGAGAAATCTGTGGCCAAATAGGTCTGGTTTCTAGTTTTCTTTTTAGTCACAGGACTTGAATCCAAAAAGGAGAACACTTGATTTACAGTCTAGTGCCTTAGTTACTAAATAGACTAGACGTATTTCCAGACTTGGAGGATGTTTCTGGGTTTTTTATAGAAAACAGTAATGAACTACAGTGATGTCCTGACCAGCCATTGACAGCGTTACTAATTGCTCTTTCAGCAAATAGCTTTCAAAACGTCCCTGGAACAAACCGATGGTTTGATGAGGGATGCAGAGCAGAGTCTGAAACGTGTTAACCTCCTTCACTTCGGGCTTCTCTTCTGGCAGGGAGTTTGGCCCACTGAGAAAAAGGAAAAAAGAACAGCTGGTGAAACTTAAGCTTGTAGGTGCAGATGGACTGTGTTATTTGTAACTTCTTTTGCAGTGTACAGAGCCCCAAAAGCTATTCAACATCGCGAATGAACTACTCCATACGGAAGAAGCGTATGTCAAGAGACTCCACCTGTTGGACCAGGTAATCCAGTTGTGAATAAACTGCTTTATTTTCTGGGAGCAGCAGCCCTGTCTCCTGTTCTCCCCCTCACCTGTAGCCCAACAGTGTGGAGACGCTGTTCCCAGGTGGGAGTTGGAGTTTGCTGGCGGGTTCCTTGGGCTTGAGCCCGAGGGTCCGGGTGTCGGAGAAGAGATGGGAAAGCCCAGGATGCAAACCCCATCAGCATTCAGTTCCTCCCTGAGCCTACATGGGGAGGAAATCACGGGGACGCTGAGGGGACAGAGAAATGATGAAATCCGTGATTGCGCTGTAATGCGCAAGAGGTGTGAGTTTTACTAAGGTTGGGCCACCTGGGTCAGCCCCGTGCTCACAACACATTTGTTTTTTCTACCCACTGTGTTTTGTAATTGTTTATCCATCATGTTTACACACGGGGGATAAAGGTAAACTGGTGTGATGAGCCTCAGCTTTCTTCACATAAACATTGAAGTGAATCTACACAATCCCAGCATTTTTATGATTATCTCAAAGGAAAAAAAAGAATGTGCAGGAAAGAAGTAAAAATGAGGATGAGTCATGTTGCTAAAGAAGTGCATTTTAAAAATGAACGGAGAAAAAAAAAAAGGAAAAGAAAATTGTCACCTTGCTAGAAATCTTGTTAGAAGCTGTAACTTGCAGACCCCTCTACCTTCCAACTCCAGGAGCTCTCTGGAAGACTTTCCAGTGTTTGCTTTGGATGAGCAGGGACTGTTTCAGGACCTTAGAACTCTAGGGGAGTGTCTTTTCCCTTTTCTTCAGCACAGTGTAATTTTTCCCACAGAGAAACAAAACAATCACACGGTTTATTTTGCTTCACATAAATAGGAGTGAACACTCTTCAGGGACTGGTTGTTCTTTGCAACTTGCACTCCCAAATACGAGATGTCTCAGTAGCTTCAATCTTTTTCAATTTGCCCCTCCGACTTTTCTAATGTACATGTGTAAATCTAACCCCAGCTGGCAGTGGGCTTTCATTTTGTGAACCTTCCAAACCCCCCCGAGGACTGACTCTCAAAAGTCAAAACTTGTAGTTCTGTTCTAAGGCGGTCAGTGTTGTCACACTGCAATCTAAAGCCAGCGTGTCTAGGACTGGTTTTTGTAAATCTCTGGTGGTCCTGTCTTGTTGTCTCATGCAGGTTTTTTGCACTAAGTTGTCAGAAGCGGGAATTTCGTCTGAAGTGATAACAGGCATCTTTTCAAATATTTCTTCCATCTATTGTTTCCATGGACAATTTCTTCTTCCTGAGCTCAAAACAAGAATTACACAAGAATGGTGGGTAACTGACATTGCAATTATTTTAAAAATACGTTTTTGTGAAACTATAGCAACCATAAGGGCTTGTCTAATTTCAGAGTTTTTAATTATTTCACGTACTAGTTTGCTTGTCATTTAATACATTAGTATGGAGTCTCTTAAGCATTTCTGAACACAGAAACAGACCTGAGCACTCAAAATTTCTGGAGTACATTGTGAGAATATTTTCAGTCCAAGTTATTGCCAGAGCTGTTCACCTCACTGTATTTCCACTCTCCTATCATTGCAGTGCTGTTAAATTGCAGTGCTAGGAAGGAAGGAAATTGCTTCTTTTGGCCCCATAGATGAAGTATTTTGGCCCCACTGCGACGTATTTAAAGAATGCAATTACCGTTCGAAGAACGAAAATGCATCATCATGTCACAGTCTAGACATTTTATTCCATGTCTTCATGAGAAACATTCGTTTTGTTGTTTTCTTTAATGAATTTTGTTATGGTTATATACATTTTAGTATAATGTTAAAATAAGTAGTATAGCAGCAAACCAAGGGAAAATCTGGACAGATAAGCAGATTTATAGCTATAAAGTAATCTATCTTATGTCTGTTATGCAACGTCTTCTGTTGTTGAGCACCGCAGCTTTGCAAGAGTTTTTACCCCAGAATTCGTTCGCCTTCTGTAGGAGATAATAATAATTATTGATGACGGTGTATATGTACTTTATTTAAGAAAACAGATGTGGGTTGTTTGCTTTTGCTTTTGCTTTTTTCCAATGGGTAATAGTGGCCAAACACCAATTAAAATGTGGCAGCTGTAATGAGTTGTAGCGGATGCAGAAATGCAGCCCTAGGTAGACAGGCTGGTTGTTAAGGCAGATGCACACAACGTGATTTGAGATGACACGCTGGCCGCAAAGAGAGTCCCACGGTGCAAGGGGCACACGGTGCTGACACCGCCCCTCCCGCGCACCCCAAGCGGGGAAGACAAGACCAGAGTTCACGTCAGTCTTGGCTGAGTCCTGTCTTCACATAGTTCATTGACAAGTAGGGAATAAATGAGCCTCAGCCCCTTTGCACCTGACCTGCATTTACAGGGACAGCTACAGCAAAAACGGGGCAGTTTGGAAGTCAGGAGAGGGCAGAAGCTTGTTAAACGGCTAACGGGGTCTCATGTGGTCAGACTGCAAAGTCACGAGTTCAGCGGGAGAGAAAATGTGGGGGAAAACAGCTGGTGCTGTGCCTGGCCATGGGTTTGGAGGAGACAGAGGTGTATGGGTACCACCGCATTAAAGCCTCCTCAGAGGTTTGGTGGAAAAGGTGATTTTTTAAAAGGATAGGTTTCCCACAAGCTTTTGCACTGGACAATAGAGACATATAGATGTTTCTTTAATAATACATAGTCAGTTTGAACCTGATCTTCACTTAAGAGAGTAACAGTGGGGGCAGAAATATCCTTTGTCCATCTAGATTAATGTCTAAAGTTTCATCTAGGTCACCATATAGATCACTTTAAACTAAACTTAGCCTGAAATACCTTGATTGCTTGTGTGTAAGTGCTTGTGCATGTGGGAGACAACTGTGAAAGTCTTAGTGTTTTCTCTCTGAAGATGGTATTGATTTCCAGAGGTGTCAGTACTTACCTGGCTCTGTCCTGTAGGAATGTCAACCCACGGCTGGGAGATATCCTCCAGAAACTGGCGCCTTTTCTGAAGATGTATGGAGAATATGTAAAGAACTTTGACAGGGCAATGGACATGGTGAACACATGTATGCAGAGGTCCTCTCCATTCAAAGATGTTGTTCAGAACATACAGGTATGTTGCTAATTGGCATAATATGGCTTGGGAATCCTTATTTATTTGTGTGAAATGTCAATCAGTTGATGACTGGTTTCCATTCAGCACAGGCATCTGCCTGCCCTAAAATTCATCTGTCTCTTCCCACCACCACGCTACCAACACAATGATTCGTGTTTGCTGTCAGCCCGCAGCTCTCCGAGTCCGGGAGGATTTCTGCGGTTGCTCGAGCAAAACGCTGACAGGCAGCACGGACACAGGCACTGCAAATGGCCCATGTAATTCTGAAGCCTACCCGTGACAGTATTTCACTGCAGGTTATTTCAGCGGCAACATCACAGCACCTTTTGCTTCTGTCAATAACTGTAGCTGCAGGAGGCAAAGATGTGACACAGCACACTTAGTCCACTCATCTGCCCTATCTCTGTGCTAGCAAAAGCCACGGTTACTTTTCAGAATAACACTTGAAGTCTGTTGTGATCCTGCAGCAACACACTGTCCACCTATGGCTGTTAATGGAACAGTTACAGAGCTTAAGGCATTAACAATTAGTAATTTTGCTAGACTAGGGAGAACAGAAAATAAAAATAACATGCTACTTATAAGTGAATGACTGACTTATCAAGTTTACTTTAGCTGACCTGTAAGTAAAACATACTTTCTATTCGGTTCACATCCATGTACTGGGACCAAATCTTAATAGCTGGTGAGTTTATTAGGACTTCTCTTTTATCAGCTTTCTCCTTATGCCATCACATAAGTACTTTTTTAATATATATATAGTGCTGTGATTTGGATTCTCACATGAATTAAGCAGAATAAACATTTATCCTTCCTCTAATAAAGTCATTTGAATTGCAGTATTAAAAATTGCATACCATTGAACTTTTCATGTTTGGAACAGTTTGTTTTGTCACTGCTGACTTTTTAGAGACGATACACTTGGCACATGAGTACAACTGATGAGCCTTGAAGCAACTTCTCCTCTGCTTCCCCATTGATGTTACGGTTCATCCTATTGCAGGAATAAAAAGACAATGGAGAAGGTTGTAATAAGTGAATTTGGGAATATAAACCAAGCACTAACAGGCAGTTGTGCAGTTCCATGTGCCTTTTAATTTTTGCCAAAATCTCTGATTCTTCACATGCCAATTGTATTTTCTGGGAAACATGGTGCCGTAAAAGTCTGAGAGATAATAAATTCACTTAATCTCCCATAAACAGAAATATTTTGTATTCTGTTACACTGTGACATTATATTTTTAAAAGCAAAAATCCTGGGGTCAGTTTTGGGCCCCTCACGCCAAGAAAGGCCTTGAGGTGCTGGAGAGAGTGGAGAGAAGGGAACGGAGCTGGTGAGGGGCTGGAGCACAAGTGTGATGGGAGCGGCTGAGGGACCTGGGGGGTTCAGCTGGAGAACAGGAGCTGAGGGGAGACCTTCTGATCTCTGAACTGCCTGAAAGGAGCTTGGAGCCAGGGGGGGTCGGGCTCTGCTCCCCAGGAACAAGCGCCAGGAGCAGAGGAAACGGCCTCAAGTTGCACCAGGGGAGGTTGAGGTTGGATGTGGGGAACAATTTCTTCCCCAAAGGGCTGTGGGGCATTGGAACAGGCTGCCCAGGGCAGTGCTGGAGTCACCAGCCCTGGAGGGTTGGACAGACATGGAAATGAGGTTCTCAGGGACATGGGCCAGTGGTAGACTTGGCAGTGCCAGCTTAATGGTTGGACTCAATGATCTTAAGGGTCTTTTCTAACCTTAATGATTTTATGATAGCTTGAGAAGTTGTTTTGCGCTCCTCTGACTCATGTGAATGGTCATTTTTCATTGCTGTTCAACACCAAAGGCAGGAACAAAACCAAACCCTTCTGTGCTTGTTTTCTTTCCATTACAGAAACAGGAGGTGTGTGGAAACCTGACATTACAGCATCACATGCTTGAACCAGTGCAAAGGATTCCTCGTTATGAGCTTCTCCTCAAAGACTATTTGAAGAAACTTCCAGAAGAGTCTCCAGACAGGAAAGATGCTGAAAGTACGTGTTAACTCCTCTCTAGATAATGAGTAAAATAAAATCCTGGAGAGATTTTTCTTGACATATTCAAATACTTTCAACTAGGGCTATAGTATAAATGGGGATTTAAAGTAATCAAATTATTGCCAAACACAGTGCAAAGGGGTTTTGAATGCTCTTAGAGTAGAGAAGTGTTGATATGTTGGCTCAAGGACTGAAGAGAGCTTTGACAAATAACTTAAGACAAAATATTGAGGTTTGTAATGGCAAAATATTTGGCATTTTTATTTAATCCATTGCATGGCCAGGGACAAATACAGGAGGACAGCCTTGCAAAAGCCAGAGGAAGAAAACAAGAATGGTCCTAAATGTATGTGCTTCCCAAGGAAAGTGTGCACTTTTTTTTGCCTAGATTTTTAGGAGAGGAAGATTAAACATTTAGATGTGCATGGACCAGATGAACATGCAGAAGCGATTGTGTATATAATCACTTACAAGTGTTCTTTTTACTTTTTGGAAGGAAAAAATGCAGTCTTTGCTTTTGCAACAGCAGTTTTACAGGAAGGAACACTGAGGGAGGTGAAAAAGAAAACCCAGGGTGCAATTAACAGATAAAATCTGTAGAATGCATAACTGCTGCTACCTTTATTGCAGAATCACTGGAGCTCATATCTACAGCAGCGAACCATTCGAATGCAGCCATCCGAAAGATGGTGAGTAGAAATTGTGTAATGGAATTGTAATCTGACTGAAACGCTTGGTTGAAGCAGTGGTCCCCCACTGCACTAGGCTAAGCAGTATACAGTGAGGCAGGCTTTAAACCTCAGTTCGATATCTGAGTTCTTGATCATAAATGATCCTTTTGCAGTTACCATGGGTTGTTGGGCCTAAATGTCACTTTTAGGTATTCTTAGGTACCCAACTGAAAAAGGGCGTCTTCATAAAACTCATTAGTTGCTTTTCATTGAAAAAAGTTGAAAGCATTAGGTCCCTACAGAAGATATCCTTCAGATTTTCACACTAATTTTTTAGCCCTACAGGACTTCACTGGACTGGAAGTTGTTTTGATTTGATTTTGGCTCATTTTAAATGCACAGAGAGTGCGTTTAGCAGGTGTCGGTCACTTTGGTAAGCTATACTTCCAAAGCTGGGAACCCTGAGACCGTGGAGGTTTTGAATGATGGCACATGCACATACAGAACAGCGAGTGCGTTATGATTAAGGTAAACTGACTTTATAGTTACAGGTGTTATCCCTTTTGTGCACCCAAGTGCCTCAGGAGCTTGTACATCTAATAGATCTGAAATGCTGCGTATCTGGCATAGCACCTACTGAGCGACAGCAGGTCCCAGGTCTGTGTCCCCTTCCCTGACAGATCCTCGCTTCCTTCTGGTGGGTGTGCTGGCACCATGAGACACGTTTCCTCTGGCTGCACAGGGAAGGAACCAGCTCACGGCTGGGTATTTTCACTATGTCTCAGTGACAACCAGTTTCGAAACCGTCTACTTCTGTTGGAGTCTGGCGTGTTCTCTTGTTAAGGATAAATTTAGGTGGAAGCTTTTCTGGTTTGGGGACTTGAGCAACTCTTCCACAAGTAGCAACTGTTTTGCTGGGGACTGTGCACAGTGTCTCCACAGACAGCAGGAATATGAAACTACAGCCAGTTGCTTTCTGTGTTGGGTGCTTTTTCTGTTAGTACACAAAAACCTGTTAGAAAAGTCGGCTGTAATAATTTTGCAACCCCCGTTCATTGCTGCTAACAACCTGAACCCTCTAATCTTATGGCATTGATTTCTTCTATAATTAATAGGGTTTGCCCAAGCAGAGACTCAAAGGAAAATGCTTTTTATTTTCTCGTTTGTTTTTAAATTAAATTGCTCATTTTCCCGTTTGATGGAAAAAAAAATCCGCTGCCTTTTGAAGCTTAGGTCATTTGCTTATTTGTTTTGAATCCACAGCCCCCCACCTGCCATTTTGATTTACAGTATATTCATTTCAATGGTCTGGTTTTGTTTGGGTTTTTCTGGTGAGGTTTTTTGGTTGTTCATTTGTTTAATCGTTGGTCAGAAGAATTGATTAGGACAGGAACTGGCGTGATGGGTGTTTGTGGTGAAAATTCTCAAGTCAAATGGGGGTAAATAAAGCGTGTAAAGACCTGAAATTCCAGCTCGATCTATAGATAGGTAGAGAGATGATTTAGAGATGTGTTTGGGCATATTTGGGTGTACTTGCATAGATCTCTGTGCTTATTTTCTGACCATTTGCTGACAGTGCCATTTGGAGCACATCAGTCCAGCTCGTGGTTGAAAGCCAATCCTTTCCAAATGCTGTAACTCGGTAGCAAGATTTACACACTTTTCTTATTTTGACTTGTTAAAGCTGTGGTAGTACTTAATATAGCAGCTGCAAGTGGGTGAACTAGTTACCTTTATCCATTTGAATACCGTGTAGGGGGACTTTAATATTTGAATGACTTTATATTAAGTAGAAACCGTGCTTTGCTGAAAAGGAAGAAGTAATTCTTTCATAAAGAATTTTGACCAAGATGTAAGGATGTCTGAATGAGATAAAACTATATTTTAATCATTTCATCCTGGCATATTTCAGAGGTTCTTTTTGCCATGGAGGCCCCTGTAGCATTCCCCATACAGCTGAGGTTTTAGACTGAGCTTAGAAATGCAGAATAAGACCATGCTTCCTGATGGCGACCTACCTGCCATTGTATTGAAACTTCTCAGAAGCTGAAATATGTTCATACTGTAACAGAAATCTTAGTCTGAGATGTAAGGGTGGAAGCTGAGTTAGTCAATTCAAACTTGGCAACAATTTGGTAATGTACATGTCTTCAACTTGGCCATTGATTTTACTGCACCCGATGCCATTGCTTCCAAAGATACGTATTTATTGTTGAATAGGAACATCTAAAAATAGCAAATAGATTGATCTCAAAATGGTACCATTCAAGTATGACTCATGAGTGACTAATAGAGGGGTGACTGAAGAGTATGGAACAGGTATTCATTAATTTTTGAAAATGCAAAGCAATAGCAGAAGTGAAAGTCTTTTTGCTTTCCTACTTATTTACACTTACCACAGAAATGATAATGTGACAGGCCAAATGGAATCATTTATTTTATTTAAATTGCGGGGGGTTTTTCACTTGCAGGAAAAGATGCACAAGCTCTTGGAAGTCTATGAGCGACTTGGTGGGGAAGAGGACATTGTTAACCCAGCCAACGAGCTCATTAAAGAAGGACACATTCAGAAACTTTCAGCGAAGAACGGCACAGCGCAGGATAGGTATTTATTCCTGGTGAGTTTTTCTGTTGCTGTCCTATTTTCAGAGTTGTGCTGTGAAGTGATAGCTACAAAAAGCATTCACCAGCTGAGCGCAGCTGCTCCCTCCTCCCAGCAGCACTTTTCTCTTGATGTCTTTTCCCTGGGGGTTTCCTTCCTTCTCCCAGGCTGGTGCCTTTGCTGATGGCTTGTCAGGCCCCACAGGGCCTTTCCTGCCCCCCTTCTCAGCGGCTGCGTTTTTGTGAAGCGCCCGAGGAGCCGCATTCTCAGCTGCACGGAGAGAACAGCTCTCCTTTGCTTTCAAGGTGCTTGAATTGGTACCAGAGCGGAGGAGAAGGGAGGAGCGATTGGCTGACATGTTTCTGTCTGTCCAGCTTCTCCCAAGTGATGACACACGAGCCTAGCTTGCTCCTTAAATCTTCTCCTAAGAACTACATCTTAGAGTAAGACGCACCAGATTCCTAAACTGCCAACATGCAGGCTCTGTCCAGCATGTAATGCCTTAACTGCAGATCTTCCCTTGTTGCAGTTTAACAGCATGGTGCTGTACTGTGTGCCAAAACTGAGGCTCATAGGCCAGAAGTTCAGTGTTCGAGAGAAGATGGACATTGCAGGACTGCAGGTTTGCATCTCTTCTTTTCCCCTGTTTTATTGCTTCCCCACTCGATAGCGTCAGATCCCTCTGAAACTAAAAATATATCAATATATGTTTGTAGGAATATAATAAAATATTAAAGTCCAGCTTTGGAGCTCTTTTTAATTTTAATTATGAGGTAATCATCCAAAGGTGGGTGAGAAATGGGTGACTCCATGCATGCTTTGCTGGAAAGCCAGCACCCAACTTTTCCCTGCTGCTCTAGGAGACTGGTTTGGGATACAGATTCAGAAGGTTTGTAGCAAGATGAGTAATTACAGAAACAATCCTTTGTTTTTCCTGCCTCTATACTGTATTCTGAGCAATCATTTCAGCTCAGTATTTCAAAGAATGTATATATTTGTAAGTCATTAAAAATGATTGAAAGATAGTGGGGACTAGTAAGAAACTGACATGTTCTTTTTACAGGTCCAAGAAATTGCCAAGCAAAACGTAGCTCATACATTTTCAATAACAGGAAAAAAGAGATCGCTGGAACTACAAGCCAGGTATGGTGCTCGTTCTGTCTTTTGAGGTTTGCGAATATTCATGTAGAAATTTCTGATGTAGGGGCTATGGCTGTGCTAGTGTGACATAGCTTTAAACCAGGAGATGAACACCAGAGACGCTTGACTTAAATATGCAAGAGAATTTGTTGGTCCCAAGTCAGAATGTGTTGAAGTGCTATGTTGATTTGCTTTATTGAGTGCTTACGGTGTTTATAGTAGTGCTTATAGGTTGCACTGTATTAGTAATTCAAACATTTTTGGCACTTTTTTGGCAATAATTTAGGTCAATACTTATTAATAATGTTTATGAAGTAGTGGATAGCAAAGCTGAAATCTTAATGCGTATAAAACTGCAAAGATGTGAATTTGAATTTACTGAAAACATTTGAAGCAGAATTATGATTTTTTTTCTGTATTTTTCCTTTTGTTTTAACAGGACAGAAGAGGAGAAGAGGGAATGGATCCAGGTTAATACAAAACCATTATGATACGGGTGGAGAGCACCATGCAGTTAGAACTTCTGTTTTTAAAATGATCTTGTTGGGGTTGCAGATGAATGTGTCTGTGCTAGGAAACCAGGTAGTCCAGCCTGGTGAAGCTGCTTACGGAGGAACGTGGAGCCACAGGCAGGGTCCCTCTGCTGCCACCCCAGGGTCCCTCTGCTGCCACCCCAGGGTCCCACTGGTGCCGCAGGGTCCCGGGCAGCATCCGGGGCTTCTGGAGGGTTCCCGTGTCCTGCAGCCCCCAAGGCCAGCAGGAGAACCTGTAGAGACACTGTCTGATGACAGTCCTGGTTTTTAATCTCAACAGTAGTGAGTTAACACCACCCTTGGTAGTTATTAAGGCTTTTAAGTTTCCATTTCATTTATGCAAGTCTAAGAGGTTTTGACTAAAATGATAATCCTAACTGTCTTGCTGTAAGAGAATTTTTCCAAGGCTCCTTTTGTGACGCTTCTCATCTTTGCTGGACTTTTTGTCTCAGGTCATTCAAGCAACAATTGAAAAGCACAAACAGAACAGTGAGACGTTTAGAGCTTTTAATAGCTCTTTTTCTCAAGAGGAGGAGCATCCTGCTGATGCCTCGGTAAGTATGGGTGCTTATTTCTCCTTTTCTGTAACCAGCAGTTAAACTAGACTTACACAGCTGACTTTAAAGTAGTGTAACCTTTTTCTTGATTTTTATATTACATTATGGTACAGTCAGCTCCATTTCTCTGGCTCTCAGATGCGTATCAGTCGCAGTCACTCAGCCGTGCAGGTATGGAATAAATTACCCAGGGTTACCCAGTGCAAGAGACTTATCAGTCATCTTTTCCAAAGTAGTGGCTCATTTAGCATAACAGGTGTAATTCTTCAACATTATGAGCGGTTGGCTGTCTGGAATTATGTTTGTGTACCTGGGAGGTTTTTTTCATTACCTTTCCCCATCTTCTCAGAGATCGTTTTGGGGATTATTTCTCTTTTCTCATTTTATTATTCTTTTAAAAGTTCTAAAGAGTTGAAAGGAAATCGATGCATTTTAAAAGGATCTTTAAAATAGTGTATTGTAGATAATATATAGATTTCAGAAAGAATACTCTTCAACTAAATATGCAAAATAGTCTTGAAAGTTTATTGTGTTTCTCTACAACTGTAATGTGTTACTCTATGCTGTGTCTGCTAGGAATTTTGTTCTCGAAGTATTCACATGAGGATGATAACAATATCTCTTAATTCGACTTGAAAATGATGGTGATAACCTTGACCACAGTCATTTGCTACAACCTAAAGGGGAGAAGGCCTGGGAGAGGGAAATTCTTAGTAATTTTGTGCAGAGCTGCCTGTATATTGATAATGTCAGTGGTCAAACATCGTGGAGCGCAGGGAGAGAAGGTCGATCTGCAGTGATTAAACTTGGGGATCTTTTTATCCTCCCATTCCCCTGCCCTCATAAAGTTTTTCTTTTTTAAATCTTTTTTTGGATACCCAACGGTTTGGAAGCCTCGCCTTTCCCAGATCTGATGCAGTGACTCAATAAAGCTGGGGTTTTATCTGGCTGATTTCCCAGGGGGCTCAGGGGCGTTGTTAGACGTTCCTTTCATCCCAGCGCTAACCAGACTGCCCGCGGAGATCTCCGCAGATCTAGGACCCTGTTGCTGAAAGCAGCCAGCAATGAGCCATTTTCAGAATATGGCAGAGCTTACGGATTGTGTGCTATTCACTAGCTAGAAACACTTGGAAAAAAAGTGGAAAAATAGTCAATTCTTACCTATATTTTTAAGTTAACTCATGGCTGTCTTCAGAACCAGGATGCTCTGATGGACAAAAAATCTTTTGCTAATAAGCAAACTAATAAGCGCACTTCTTTCTACCCAATGAAGACACAGTGCCTGTTTAACTTCATTATTATTATTATCATCTTCCTTTGTAAATTCTATCTTATTTTGTTCCTGTGTTAATGGGGTAGCCACATGTTTATACTCCTCTGGTTCCTAAAAGTCGAGCAGTGCAGAGTCTGGTTTATCTCCTGACTGTGATATTAGTGCAGTATGCACTTTAATTTCTTTCATGCCAGAATGCTAACCTGCATTTTTAGGAGATTATCTCATCTAGATAATCAGCTTTGAAAACTGATGTCACAGCTAAATTGCTGTCAGTTAAAAAGAGCTGAAGGTAGTTCTGTAAGGAAAACTGGACAAATACTGAGAGCATTCTTAGTAGCAATATGCTGCTGTAGGCAGCGTCCACCATACGTATCTCATCATCTTTATGGAACATTGGGCAGTGTTCTGCAGAGGAAAAAATGACAATCATCTTCCCTTTTTTGCTCTCATGAGTCAAGAAACAGATATGCATTCATGGATTCCTGGCTGGATCTGTAACAGCTACTAGAAATTGGTTCTAATAAGCCTGTAGAAAAAGAGCCAAATTGCTTTTCTCCACCCCTGAGCATACGTTTGCTGTGTTACAGTGCTTAGGATTGATTTCAGTTGCAGACCAGCCCGTGCCTTTGCACGCAATCCTTCCTGTGCTGCTGCTTTCCCTGCTGGCTTCCACAGCCTCAGACAAGCGCTGAGGTTGATCTTCACCTGTAACCTGCCTACAGACCTGCGGGTTCTTGGAAGTGCAGAAAGCTGACATTCAATCTGATTCTTAAGATACCGCCTGCAGAACAATGTCCAGGAATTTGTGACGTCCCAGCTGTCAGGAGGTGAATGTTCAGAGCTGTCGCCAGTCACTCTCTGACTGTCACAGCATCTTTGTCTTTTCAGAAAGCTCCGGGGTCCCTTTGTGGCTTAGTTCCTTCAGAAAGAGGATGCTCATCTCCCTGTTTTCCCTTTTCACCTGCAGCATTTCAAGGCTGTGTGAAGGGTTTTTATAAAGCCATCTAAACCTGTTCCTGAGGAAGAGGATCTCTTACTGCTGCTTGTCTCGGAAGAGCTGGAGGCTCATGGGGTGTGGGAAGGACCCTGTTTGTGCCTTACTGGAAGGCTGGCGAGGAAAAGTGCAGCAGAGGACTCTGCACAAGTGGCGTCCTCGAGATCTGAGAGTTGGGACTGCTTCTGGTAGTTAAACCATGAGTTTTAGATCCTGTTAAATCGTCGTTATTTCCCCCTCACGCCCCCGTTTCTGTTCCTCCCCCAAGCCCTGGGGTAGTTCTGACAAATGTCTTCATCCACACCGCATCTCGCTTGCTTGGATTGATAATGGTAACCTAAGGGGAACAAGCCCTTTTGAAATCTCTTCCTGGTTAAGAGTAGAGGGTATTTGATTTTTAGCACATTATTCCAAATAAATATTAAAAGTGCATGGGAATCTGAACAGGCATCTAGAGAAGTTTACTCTTTTCCCTAAACTTGCTGGTGCCTTTCTCAGTCTTTCATCCAAACCCCGTTTTCTCTCCACATTTGCATTTCCTTTCCCAAGTCCCGTGTCACAGCACACAGATGTCCTTTTACTACACAGAGGGATCAAAACACATGGGTTGATGAGGATTCCTTTCTGCAGGACTGGGGAATAGATGCTGTGAAGACCCACAGCTTGCTGGGTTTTTGCAGAGGCAGAAGTAGTTGGCTGGAGCTGTACGTGATGCCTCCCTTTCATTAAACTGCATTTTCCGAGGACTTGTTCCAGTTGTGACACAGCCCCAGCCCCAGGGAATGCAGTTGCTCATTTGCTTGTTCTCAAGAGTCGACTGATTGTATTAGTATATAAATAGATACAACTGGGTATCAGAATGAATAGCTCTTCAATTTGGCTGCTTACTCAAAGCTACAGTTCGGGCTTTTTTGCAATAACAGAGGTTAAACCTTTTTGCTTTCGAATAGAAAGAAGCAAAAATGCACTGGAGATTTGGGTAACCTTGAAATATGAGACATTGTCTAATCAGCAAAGGAAGATAATTTATCATAAAGAGTCCAATATTTTGAGAACCACCTGTAAACTTGCAAACTCCCTGTACATTAATGGCAGATGGGATGGTTTTTCCTTTTAGGATGTAGCCTATGATTTTGGTGTACCTAAGGTTGTTATTTGCCCTCTATATGTATTAAGTACGTATAGATGCCAGTTTGCATTTATTAAGAGGTTGAGAGATATATTGCAACTAAGAAAAACTGACCTGAGTGCTATTTGAATGGAACCCATGGACTGCAGCCTCCGTACGTCCCTGCCGTCGGTAACGTCACCCTCTTTGTAGTCAACCCAGCATCGGGGTGGCTGACTACCTGTGCAATTAAAGTGTGTTCACAAGCAAATAGTTGAGGGGCTAAAAGCAAATGATGCCATGTTTTCTTTCTCAACATTGAATATATTTCAGGAAGAATGTCCATGTTGACGTTGTTGTGTGTCGTTCTCTGTCCCGCAGATAGCCAGCACCAGCTCGGTGGAGTCGATGCCGGGAGCAGATGGTGGCGGTGCGTTCGGAGGGGTAGGTCTTTTGAAGCTGATACTTTCCGTAGAGCAAGGGAGGGCCGTTGTGTTTCTTTTGTCGCAGGAAAAAAGAAAATGAGATATTTCAGTATATCAGTTTGTATTCTGCCGTCTGTTGCTGCAGCTGTCCTGTCCTTAACTTCTTGGCCACGTTACACCCACAGCTACTTGTGGAGTTTGCACCATCAGGGAATTTAAATCCTCCTGTTCCAGATATATCTGCACACGTGTGTGAACGTGGTTATGGGGACAGTGGCTGGATGGAAGTTGATGGGTACGGTTGTGGCATTGGGGGTTTTGTGTTTGTTTTTGAATTCTGATAGGGAGCTGCACTGCTTGCTGGGGAGCGGAGGGCAGAGATGAGGAAACCTGGCTGGTTAATGCTGTCAGACTGTGTAACTTGGGATTTCATCTCCAGAACCACATTTTGGTTAACGCTTCTTTCAGAGTGTGCCTTTCATATTTCTGCCAATACAGAGGAGATGATGGTACTTTCATACATCTCTGGCCTGTAAGTGATTGGCTGCTGTGAAAGTAAAATATACTTTTAAAGGTATTTTTCATTTTGCTCTGTACAACATTTGTCACTGCTGCTGAGTCAAACCAGAGGTTTTGAGTCCTTAATAAGGTCTAATTTTTAGTGTTCTCATCTCTCATACTATAGGATATTGTGTATTAATATTAGCATGAACTTTTAAATCACAAAGGCGCCCCTTAGCAGGCTTTTCCAGACCAAGCTTGTAACCTACTGGTAGAGTTTACAGAGTATCCATGAAAAGCTTTTAAACAAGCCAGCAACCTGACCTACACAAACAAGAGCTCATTAAAAATAAGTGTTTGTAATTAGTATACTCCTTGCTATTTATTGTCTGTTCACATTTCATATTTTCCCTTAGCAATTTTTAACGTATTTGTAGTCAGTTTTGTGATTAGTCCCCTGTTCCTCAAGTTACAGATGGTACAGTGAGCTACCTGTGGGTCTTCAGTTTCTTAGGGAATGCAGATTTTAGTTGGAATTAAATTTAAAAAGAAAAATTAGATCTTTATAGTTGATTATACATAGTCATGTTAGTGATTTGTATAGTATATCTTGACACATTAAGTAATTTTCCTTAAGTTGCATATTTAAAGAAAAATTCAGTTTCTGAGATAGAAGTAAAATTGAGTTGATCCAAAACACAAAGCTAAAAATATCCAAAATTGTGTAATATTGATTCTTGGATCTCATTTAGCTGTATTGTAGCAAATGGATAACATCAGCGTGAGCAAGAATTCAGATGTTAGTTGCAGCTTTCAAAAATATTAATTTTTAATGATGACTTCGCTATAGAAACATCTCAGTGAGTGCTCGAGAGAGGACATTCTGTGCTTAAAACAGCTTCCTCATGCAAACCACTTGGTGGTAGTGGTGGTCAGCAAACTGGTGTCTCCTTCCTCAGGTTCTGCTGAGCCTCCTGCCGACTCTCTCAGGTTTTCTGCAGCATTGCACATTCACACAGCCCGGCAGCGACAGCCCAGCGCAGGCAGCCTGAGCTGTGGGCTGCACAGCGTCACTGTGGACTGCGCTGCATTGCTGTGGGCTGCACAGTGTCACTGTGGCCTGCGCTGCATTACAGGGCTGTGTGCCGCGCTGTGTCGCTGTGTGCCACACTGCATTGCTGTGTGCTGCACAGCGTCACTGTGTGCTGCGCTCCATTGCTGTGGGCTGCACAGCGTCACTGTGTGCTGCGCTGCATTGCTGTGGGCTGCACAGCGTCACTGTGGGCTGCGCTGCATTGCTGTGGGCTGCACAGTGTCACTGTGTGCTGCGCTGCATTACATCGCTGTGTGCCGCGCTGCGTCGCTGTGTGCCACGCTGCATTGCTGGGTGCTGCATAATGTCACTGCGTGCTGCGCTGCATTGCTGTGTGCTGCACTGCATTGCTGGGAGCTGCACAACGTCACTGTGTGCTGCACTGCATTGCTGGGTGCTGCGCTGCATTGCTGTGTGCTCCACAGCATCACTGTGTGCTGCGCTGCGTTGCTGCGTGCTGCACAGCGTCACTGTGGGCTGCGCTGCATTGCTGGATGCTGCACTGCATTGCTGTGTGCTGCACAGTGTCACTGTGGGCTGCGCTGCATTGCTGTGTGCTGCACAGCGTCACTGTGGGCTGCGCTGCATTGCTGGGTGCTGCGCTGCATTTCTGGGTGCTGCACAGCGTCACTGTGGGCTGCGCTGCATTGCTGGGTGCTGTGCTGCATTGCTGGGTGCTGCACAGCGTCACTGTGGGCTGCACTGCATTGCTGGGTGCTGCACAGTGTCACTGTGTGCTGTGCTGCATTGCTGGGTGCTGCGCTGCATTGCTGCATGCTGCATAGCGTCACTGTGTGCTGCACTGCATTGCTGGGTGCTGCACAGTGTCACTGTGTGCTGCGCTGCATTGCTGGGTGCTGCGCTGCATTGCTGGCTGCTGCACAGTGTCACTGTGTGCTGCACTGCATTGCTGGGTGCTGCACAGTGTCACTGTGTGCTGCGCCGCATTGCTGGGTGCTGCGCTGCATTGCTGGGTGCTGCACAGTGTCACTGTGTGCTGCGCTGCATTGCTGGGTGCTGCACAGCGTCACTGTGTGCTGCACAGTGTCACTGTGTGCTGCGCTGCATTGCTGGGTGCTGCACAGCGTCACTGTGTGCTGCACAGTGTCACTGTGTGCTGCGCTGCATTGCTGGGTGCTGCACAGCATTACTCGCACTGTTTGTATAGTTTGTGTTCAACCATCGTCATGCACGAGAAAAATACAAGCTAGTGGAAGACTGTCTTACATGTAATCTTGCATGTATGACATTGGCCTATAGAGAAACAAACTAAACAATTCAGCTGCATTATGAAATACAAAATATACTATACAATTTAAATCAATTTCTCACGTATAATCAGCATTTCCAGTAGCACCTGCTGATGTTCTTCCCCATTGCGGGTATGTCCAAGTGTGTAATTTGTAAATGGAAAACATGAACCTGCTTAAGCATAATAAGAAGAAAATTATTTGAACAGCCTTTGTTGCTTGTGTGTCTGCCCAGGTAAGAGTCTCGTCAGACCATGTATATATTGCACGTACAGCACTGAGGCTCAATTGCTACCCATCAGGTTCAGCGGATTCAAAACAGAGCTGGGTACACCAAGAAAGATGAGAAATACGACAATTATTCCAGTGCGTTAGTATCAAGATATTCCAGTTGAAGCTAGAGCAGCTCTGTATTAGCTTTCCTCTTAACATGCATCACCAGTAAATAATGTTCCTTGTATAATAAAGGACACAGTTGCAAAGTGACTGTTAAATTTGTCTTTGATGAACAAGGTTTGTGAATTATAATGCATGTCCTTGTTTTCTCCAAAACCCGCTCTGTCCAGCTGGCGTGCAGTTAAAAGTACATGGCAAGGTCACCATCCTGAGCCGTTCGGCTGGGATCGGGGGCTGCCCGCGCAGCGAAGTCTCATCGTTTTCACAGGGATGGAAAGCAAAGGGCTTCTTAATTCCTTCTCAGTGTCAGCAGTTAAATAACATAATATTGAATCAGTCTTTCTTCTGTAATTGCTCGTTGAAATTTTCCAAGTCATAAAGAAAATACATGTTCAGTTTTATCATCTTTTCTACAGCTGCAATAGCAGTGTTTCAAATAGTTGTGTTCTCACTGTATTCCCATAATGTTGAGAAATATTATGAAACGTTGCTGGTATTCATCAAACACTTAAAGACCTCTTTCTACAGGGCCTGTTTTTATTAGTGAAGTTAGTATTAAATGTTTGTTGTACGCTACACCACAAGTTAAATGGTCTAAAATGCATAACTGTCAGAACAAATCTTGTCCAATATAATACCCCTTCTGCTTTTTTTCCTTTGTCAAATAGATGGGTCATGTGTTGCTGAAAGTGAACACTGTCCCAACTGTTTCACATCGAGGAATAAGTCAAATATGAGACCCATTAGAGGATCCATCCAGCTTGAGTCTTCTCTGTGTTATAGAAACAAGCACGTGGGTCATGATGGATATTCCTATTGAAGTACAAATCAAATTAAGCAATTTCTACATGAAGCAAGTCCATTCAAGTCATGGTAGAGGAACTTCAGCATTTTTCCTGTGCAGGCACGTGTAGGTATCGATTGAAAGCCAAAACCTGCTTTTGTTTAGCATTTGTGAAGATGGTCTTCCAGTCACAGTTTACAAAGCTAAATGGCACCTTCATTTACGCTCTTGCAGTGCCAGTAGCTCTAGTGAAATTGTATTTAACGTAGGAATCAAAAGGCTCGTTATGCTATATACAAATTTTAACTGTTAAGAAGAGGAAGAATAAGATGGACCAGTGAGGAAATGCTCTGATCTAACAACTTCAGGGGAACCCATCCCTAGCCAGTGGAAGGAAAATTACTCTTCTAAAAAATTAAATAGCATTGGCATCAAAATCAGAATGAGAAACGGCTGACTTTAGCCAATATATATGTTACAAATAAAAAAGTTACTCTGTAGATTGCTCGGTAAGAGCTTTTCAAATCGCCTTAATTATGTGCGTTACGTGGAGGGGCCTAATAGAGTCTGAAAGGGATGTTTTTGCCAGCGATTCATTAGGCATTGTTCGGGTGGTGTAATTCCATGGCATACTGGTTACATCTGGTTCTTCACAAGAAAAGTGAAATACTGCACTCCCCTTTTGTGTGGGCGAGGACTTGGGTTGGCGGGCGTTCCGTTTAGCCGAGCAGTTGGGGTGTACGTATATGGTGCAGTGATTTTCCTGAATGAACAAACCCGTGTGACTGTGCTTCACCAAGCTGAATTGCAAAACATCCTCTGTGCTTGTGTACAAGTTTGAAACGTTACTATTGCAGCTATAGAAAAGATAATAAAAATGAGAAGGGCCAATCCAATTAGAAGTAATTAGTTGTGGTTTTGTTGTGTAATGCCATGACAAGCCCGGGTGGTTTCAATAGCTCTGCTGAAAACAATGTGCTTCCCTGCACAGCAGGGACTTGTGGAGGCTGCGGGATGGGGGAGCCCTGTCAGCTTGGAAAATTTGGTGGGGATTTGTTGTTTGTTGGTTGTTTGGTTTGGTTTGGTTTTTAATTGGCCTGCAAATCTGTACTAGTGACTTCTGCAGGTTAGTTGTCACTAAGGTGAGGCCGCAGGGCAATTGGCACAATTTCCACAGGGCTGATGACACCTGCCTGGTGCTCCTGGGGAGCTGTAATTGCTGCTGCCTCCCGCCCCATATGCCCACAGCCTTGTGTTAAATAAAGGCTTTGAAGAAGGGGGAATTTGAGCCAGTTCTTCTCTCTCAAGTGGACTTAAGTTGTGACGTGGTGTGCATGGGTGGTTTAAAGGGAATGAGGGTGTCAAGGAGTCCAGAATGTGTGTAACCTCCAGTGACCCTGATCTTCACCTGGTTGACTTTCAGACAGAATGTAAGATACTTCTGCTCTTTCAGTGTAGAGGAAGTGTTTCTTCTCCCGGTGGTTTGTTAACTGATTGTGTCAAGCAAACAAAAATGAAGAGAGTTACCCAGCCTCTTGTCGTGCAAGAGCTGTGCCACAGGACCACGGTGCAGCCACCTCCTTGGGGCTGGGACCCCCCAGCAGATGCTGCCTGGCTGGGGGTGCCCCGGGCGCATCCCCGGGAAGCTGCTGATCCCTTCACAGAGCCGTCCCGGCTGGGAGGGGGAACAGTGTTCATGTATTTCAAAGAGAAAACAAAACAGGGGGCCTGCTTGAAGTTCCATGGGAAGCTGTATGTTTATGAACCGCACGTGGTTGTGTTAATGCTCTTCAGTCTATCAGAAAATGGTATAACTGTGTTTAATTATACTGAGTGACCTCATGCACCAGCTTAGGTGCTTAGCGTAAGGGGGTGAACTTGCTTGGCTACCTGGGCAGCTGATAGAAAGCGTCTTCTGCCAAGAGGTGCTTGATGTTGGTGTCCATGCCTTCCCAAGGGGCTCAATGTTTCCTCCTGAGCTGGGAAGGAACCTCCGGAAACTCCTACATTGAGCATTTGAAATGGGGTGGTGCAAAAATCCACTGCCAGCACCATTCACATCTTCAGTCCAGCCATTTTTCCCAAAACCTTCATATCTTCCCCCCCCAAAAAAAAACCAGAAGAGTTTACAACACACTCACAAAGTCAACAGCTTTTACCTTCACCGAGTCACGTTGCAGCAGGGAGGAAGAGGCAAGTGCTGGAAGGAAAGTTCTTCTTGAGAACCCGCATTGCCGGTTCCTCCTCACCAGCCTGGGCCAGGAGGTCGCTCGGTAACTGTCAGGGCACAAGTAGGCAGGGGGGACTTGAAGAACTGGCTCAAGCAATCTGCGATCACATAATGCCGCAGCAGAACCAGCCATCCAGCCGGAGGCCGTGGGCAGAGCTGACGGGCATTCTTTTCTAAAATGGTGTGAAACCCAAAGAGGATCTTTGTCAGTAGGAGAACACCATGAATTGTTTTGTGATCTCTTTTATATATTTTTTTTCTCTTAATCACCTAATTGTGCTCTTCATTTCAGAGTGATTCCTGTAGGAAATCTTCCAAATCCAAGCGAGACAAGGAGAAACAGGCTTGCAAGAGCTGCAGCGAAAGCTTCAACTCCATCACTAAAAGGCGGCACCACTGTAAGCAGTGCGGGGCAGTAAGTATCAGGACGCACTGAGCTTTGTAGTTTCTTCTGCAGAGACCGTTGGAGACAATTGTTAATTTTTTCAGTGCAGGAACTAAAAGGTGTTCGGCTTCACGGCAGGTCAGTGACAGAGCAGATCTTTCCACTTGCTTTATTCCCCGCAGTAATCACAGGAAAAAAGGGCAAAACTCTGTTGCAGTGGGCCTAGTCTGTGCTGTTTTAAAGGCAAATACAGCACCTCGGTGGATAAAAAGAAAGGTGGTGCCTTCCTTGGGGATGTGCGTGTGTCTGGGGAGAGGGTTGTCCGCTCTATTTTGTTTGCAGAGACAGAATGGCCTTCTGACAGCCGTACTGCACACACCAGCTCTTCCAGGATAAACAGCTGAATGTACCATATTAAAGATGGATGGGATCTTCTTTCCCTAAAGTAGAGTCGTCAAGACTTGGTTGTGCCAAAGTGGATTCCTCCTGCTTAAAAAGTCAAAAGAAACCAGTCCTAGAGATTCAGGGCAGGTCACTGAAGGCTCTCAGCCGCCCTTCCCCTGTGCCATTTGCGGACAGCTTGATTCTCAGTTTTTTTTCTGAAAATCACAACCACAGCCAAGATGAGATTGATTTCTGCAATATGACTTGAAACCTGCCTTCCTTGACTTGTGTTCCTAATGTAACTAGTACAGAATAGTGTTATTTAAATACCTTTATTCATTTGAAGTGAAGATAAATTTTCAGCTGAAGAGAGGCCTAAATGTTTAGGATGTTTAAAGGAACTTCAGTCTCTGCAATTAAAATAAAATCACACTTTTGCACTGGAGTTGGGATTTTCATCCTTCCAGGTTTGTTTTTATTAATAATTACTAAAATCATTAAATAGATTTCTGGAGGTTTAAAATGTTCCATTGCAAAGCTCAGTATTACTAAAGAAATTAAATAAAAGCTTTCTCCTGTGGACAGAGAGATAACAAAGATTACATTATTAATGATTTATTGTTAAACAGCTGTTGGTTATGTGATGATTTGTGATGTGGCAATAGCATTCAAATCAAAGAAGTTAATTCATCTCAAGGAAAGACTATTGTGGTTCTAAAGATGCTAGCTTGCTTTTGTTTATATAACTTCACTTAACACTTGGTGAATTAAGGCAGTTACCTTCATATAGTAATTAACATCTCACAGTGAAGCATATAATAACATGTACTTGCACCTGAAGGGCATTTGTAGTGTGGTGTTGTACGGTAAATTCCAAGTGGGTGTTGGATTTTTAGCGTGCAAACAGGTTCCAGAGCTGCAGCTCCATCACTCCTCACAGGCACTGGTTTCATGGCACGGAGGAAAGGAGTCAAAAGTTGTTAATTTGACATCAGACAAATAGTTTTTAATGGATAATATATTGGGCTATGTTCTTGTATGGGCAGTGATTTTTGGATTCCTTAGTTCTTTCAGGATGAACTGCCTAAGTGATGAGGAAGCATCAGCCACATTTACTCTGAAAATCAGTCCTTCCTAGACCATTTTATGGTGGGCATTAAAAAGCACTAATTCCTTTGTCAACCTAGACTCTTTTGGACTCATAAAGGCTTATAAGAGAAGCAGACTTGCATGTTGTTAATCATCAAGTGTTTCCTAAAAGGTGTATGTTTTCTTTTAGTGCACAGCATGGGGTCACAAAAATGTGAATTTTTATTGGAGGTAAATAAAGAAAATATATCGGCCGCTCTATCTTACACTTACATTACTTTTCTGGATTTTACTGTAATAACATCTGCTCTGCAAGTCACTTTCCTTGGCGAAGGGTTATGTTTTAATGATGACTAATAAAGCACCATCTTTCTGTTACAGGTGATCTGTGCAAAATGCTCCGAGTTTAAACCACTTGCCGATAACAGCCGTCACAATCGAGTGTGTAAAGAGTGTTTTCTGCAGTTACCAGCAAGCCCGTGCAGCGCTGGAGTGGAAGCAGCCGGGGAACAAAAGAGAAGAGCAGCTGCAGAGGTACGGTATTTTGGTATTTCATAAGAAACCTTTGGTGTCCCTTTATTTTTCTTTTTTTTTCTTCTTTTTTTTTTTTTTTTTAATAAATAAAATCGTTTCGTTATCTTTTTTGTCCTCACCATGATATTTGACCCTCTCTGGCTTGTAATTCGCTTTGAATGTGCATGGCAGCCTGAATGCTGTTCATAAATGGTGAGCGTTCATTGTAGGATGCTGATCACACAGGGGAGCACACAGGTTTTGCAGCCAACCTTCAGCTTTCAAAGTAACAAAAAAAGAGGACAAACTTCTGGCTTCTTTTTATTATGGTGCGTTTCCAATCTTGAGTTATGCACAATAGCTATTGGCCAAGCTTGGCAAAATCAGAATTGGTTTTTTTCACTTTAAACTTTGTATAGAAGATCCTTTTGCACTCCTTATTTCACATCCTGGCAAAATATCATTGAAACAGTTTTTTTCTTGGTTGATCATGCAAAAGTGCAGCATCCTTTGGGAAGGCTGTAAGGATTCACTGAAACTTTCTTGAACCTGCTGTAATGCAGACTCTTTTCTCCAGGACCTGACTTCTGCAAATTACCCTGTGCAAACTGCCGCTTCACAAGCGCTACAGATGTCACCAAGCTGTATACCATGATAACGGCACAACCTACCGTTATTTTTTTAACAAGAACAAGGAACATGTTGTCAAACTGATTTGTTTTATCCTCATCCACAGCAACTGAACCTTCACTTACCAATGTTTTTTTAGATGATGGGCAGAGCTGTGAGTACCATTACATGCTGCGCTTTTCGCAGTCCACCTTGAAGAAAAGGTTTTGTATTTATTTTACTGGAGCTGGGTCTCTTTAGCTTGGAGAAGATGAGACTGAGGGGTGATCTCATTCATGGGGATCAATATGGAAAGGGGGAGTGTCAGGAGGATGGAGCCAGGCTCTTCTCGGTGACAACCAGTGGCAGGACAAGGGGCAATGGGCGCAAACTGGAACACAGGAGGTTCCACTGAAAGAGGAGAAGAAACTTCTTCATGGTGAGAGTGCCAGAGCCTGGCCCAGGCTGCCCAGGGGGGTTGTGGAGTCTCCTTCTGTGCAGACATTCCAACCCGCCTGGACACCTTCCTGTGTAACCTCATCTGGGTGTTCCTGCTCCATGGGGGGATTGCACTGGATGAGCTTTCCAGGGCCCTTCCAACCCCGACATTCTGGGATTCTGTGAAACACAGCCAGAAATCACTGCAGGTGTAAAAGAGGACATTCATCTCAGTTGAAAGTGGACTCACAGGGGCACATCTTCTGGGGGTACATCAGATTCTCACAACAGCCACTGACACAATGAGAAGGTCATCACAAATCATCCTTCCCCTGATGTGCTGACCTATGCCATCACTGGGAATAGTTGCAGCCTATACTGAAAATCACCTTACCTTGAAAAATGTTGTTCTGGAAGCCACTCCTGAGAGCCACCAGACTGCTGCCCACCTTGTTATGCTCCTCAGAACCAAGTGACGTGGGAAAGAGCTGGACTCTGAGCAAGAGACGTAAACCTGCCCGCGCATCTCCAGAGCTCCTGGAATAAATGCTTCCTCAAGGAGTCTTAGGCTCTACCCTGCTCTGCTTTCCAATACGTCAGGTTTCTTTCCAGGCTGCTAAATGTACCTACACAGGTATAATCACACCAGCACGGTGTGCCAGAGTGAAGCTGAGTGCTGCTCAGGTGCTTTGTCAAGTTTTGTACCCAGGCACAGCCAGAATTTCAGGAACACAAAGTGGGCACAGCTACAAATGCACTTTGTCGCTCCTGAACTGCTGTGTCTGCAGAGAAGATTCTGGATCAGAAGCTTGGTACCATCGGGAACTCCAGATATACACAACAGCTATGCCTACAGACGATCAGGACATAATATGCATCAGCACAGACCGTGCTATGTCCTGATAAACTTTCTAGCGCTGTTTCCGCGGAGCTGTTGGCCAGTGAAGTGAGAACCTACCCCAGCGCAGCCGAGAGCTCAGTTCATCTGAAAAGGCAAAAAGCAAAGTGGTGAACTGTGACCTATGGTCTTACTCCAGAAAACAAATTACAGCAGAAAGCTGTACAAAAACAGGGAAAAGTCTTTTTTCCCTCATATTCTCAGGCTTCTAGCCTTGTGCCAAATCTTCAAAGGATCAGGTAAAATGCAAGAAAGGTATATAGAAAAGAAAGATCAGAGCTGATCTGCTTCTTTCCCTCCTATTTACATTAAACTTCCTTAACAAGCTTAATAGCAGCTGAGGAGATTCCCACCTTACAAATGTTATTGCTAGAAATCCCCAGGAGGCTTCTCTGCGAAGTCTAATCTGAACAGGGATTCTGTTTTTCTTTGCTTTCTATCAAAAGACAAACATTTCTTTCAACCCTTTTTTGCCCTAGTGTGCTCTGACTTGTCTAACATCTCCACATCCATGCACCAGGAGTGTCTGCTAATACACCTTTTTCGTTAATTTGAAAACATTTTCCAGCCTATTTTGCTAAGTAAGAAACTAACTGCATCATCTTAATTGCTATTGTGAATTTACTGGGTGGGAGTGGAATTCAGCTTCATGTACACTGGGAACACTGGTTCAATATCCGTTTCTGTTACATGGAATTGTGCTGTTTCTTGGGGGTATATAATGATGCTTCAACTTTTGTTCAGTTACAGGTTATCCAATGTTTTCCCTACAGTATTATTTTACTCTGGACAACTTAAGTACGTTTTATACTTAATTCTAAGTATTTTGCCCATGTAAGCGTCAATGAATATGGCTCTTTTTTTCTTCTTTGTGCAGAAGCAAAGCATCTTAGCAGCTGAAAACAGCCTCTTCAGCAGCTACCTCCAGTTCCTTGAAAAAGGGAAGACTTGGTACAAAATGTGGGTGACCATCCCCAAGACTGAACCTCTTGTTCTGTATCTGCAAGGAAGCAGCCAGGTAAAATGACATTCATGAGGGTTAACACCAAAAAAACCCACCAAAAAGTTTAAATATATCAAGCTGAGAAATAGGTCAAAGGATTTGGCTTGGTTTCAACAACAAAAAATGAACTTGGTGTTCCGAATCTAGCACAAAACCTCAGAGATTTCAGATTTCCTTGTTATCTGTAGTTACTGCTGATAGGGCTGTGAACAAATGTTTAAGCTCATAGCTTTTCCATTTTTTAACAAAAAAAGGACAAAACAAGGATCATTTGGTTGTGCTTTGGCTTTTTTAGAGGTTTTACACAGGTATATTCAAGGTTTTCTTACCCTGTCATTAAGGAAAGCACTTTCCTGTAAAATGTACAGGGCTGCAAAGCAGTTTGAATATTGCAATTGCTGGTTCAAGCTTTTCGGGTTTTTTTAAACCTAGTTCTGGATTGAGAGGGTAGAGGAATTTGTGGAAATGTGGATGTTCTTCAGCATGAAAAATGGGCTGTGTGTGGTACAGCTCCTTGTCACAGCATCATGGGATTTTTATCTTTACTTGAAATAATTACAGTGGTAAGGATCATTTATTTTTTAAAGTGTGCTGTTGAAGTTAACTAGCGTTGTGTGTGATGAAAGCCAAGTGATGGAAATACTTATGTCCAGGATAGAACATCCGAAATAGAAATATCAGTCATGCTTTCTTAGTGCTTGATAAAGGATGACAATCCTGAAATGAGATTCCCCCTATCCAGTTTTGTATTTGGCATCTGATGTGTTTATATGCAGCTTTGTTTTATCTCCTGGGTGGGATGGAAGGAGAAATGGGTCTGAATTCAGTCCACCATTACCCTGCTGTGACTGGAGGGTTTGCTTTGTACCAGCGTCGGTTTGTACAGCTGTAGCTTGGAGCAGTCTGGGAACTCAATATTACCCGTGATTTTATAAAGTAAAGCTTATAACGTCAAGCTTCCCCCATAGCAAACCTTCGACAAAAACTACGCCTTGTCTTTGGAAGTGTGTGCGTTTTGCTGCCTGTCAGCAAGAACAGCTCTGGTTTCGAACAAGTGTGTGATGTTTGAAGCGCAGTGCTGGAGAGCCGGGAGCTGCAGGGCCCCGGCCTCCCAACCAGCTCGGCGGGAGACGCGGGACTGAAATTACAAGCTGGAAAAGCAAACGGCCTCCGACAAAGCACTGAAATGCATGCAACAGACCCAGTCTTTACATCTCTCTGGAGCCAGGGTCTGGGGAGAGGAAGAAAGCTTTAAAAAGCAAAGCAGGGAGGATGGATTCGCTACAAAAGTTTTTCACTAGTATGAAAACTGTTGCCCTGGAGCAGGGCATGCTCTGTATCCCGTTCAAGCCAGGCAGCATCTCACACGGGGCAGCCTGGGGAAGGAGAGTGGGAGGAGAGGGAGAGAGGTCTACATGCTTTGGCCTTCTTCACCCAGGAGCAACGTATGTCATAGAATCATTTTGGTTGGAAGAGACGCTTAAGATCATCGAGTCCAACCATAACTTTGACACTAAACCATGTCCCTGAGAACCTCATCTATACATCTAAGAGATGACTGGAATGAAGAGGTGAGAGGAAGCAACACCTCTTATGACCTAGAGAGAGAGTTTCTCCCAGTGCCCAACCAGTCATCTCAGGACAGCACAAGTAATAACCCATGGGCTGTGTTTAGTGCACAGCAGAATGATGCTTGATTGTTCAGGCCCCCTCCTGAGAGCTGTGCAAAGCCAGGCTTGGAAGCTGGAGGAGCTTCTGTGCTTCAGATTCTACATTTCTTTGTTCCATGCCCTGCCAAATTTGATCTTGAGCCTCTGTTGATATTATTAGTAAGATCCTATTTTTTATGGGGAAAGGGTGCCTTTGACACTGATTGTCGATTTTATGACAGTTAAATTTAGTGGTTAGTGTCCTCCACTATTTTAGGTGTGAGATAAATCTCCCAATAAAGCATCAGGAAAGCACACAGGGCAAGGTTGACCTATCTCACATTCAATAACCGAGCCAGAATTTACTATCAGGAACAATCAGCTGCAGGCTGAGGCTGAAACAACAAAAATGAGTCGCTTCTTCAAGGCCCTGCCGCTCCCACTCGTATGTATACTTTCTTCAATTTGCATCCAACTGAAGGAAAAAATTATGAAGCAAATCCCATTCCTTGATATTAAACCAACGTTCTTATTAGTCCTGGTTCACACAGTGTACAAGACTTCTGAGAAAAATCGCTTCTAGAGCTTCTTTCCTGCTGGGCGAGTGTCTGGAATCAAGCTACTCGTGTGCTCGGATGTTATTTCCCCAGGTGTTGTTTTGTTTTGTACAACCACATCTATGTCTCTCTCAAATCTCTTTAGGCCTGCAAAGAAGCATTTCAGTGCCTAAAAAAAAAAAAAAGAGGTGCTTTTTGGGAATAATATCACCAACAGTGGTATTAAAGGTCTTGAAACACAGACCAAGTGAAGCATGACCGTAGGAGTTTGAAATTTGGGGGATTATTTTGAAAAGGAACAGAAAGAATAGTTGCCTCTTGGGAAGACGGAGTAAACCAAGCTGAATCTGGAGCTTCTGATACAGTAAAAGCCTTGAAGCTTCTGTTCTCTGCACCCCCGGCCCTCACATGGAAGAAGGGTATGCCAGTGCAAATGGAAATACGACTTGTGGCCTTTAATATAGCGAGAAAACTGCTCTTTTGCTTCAGATCCTTGTTCCATGAGAATGAATTAATCCCCTGAGTGTTCACGGTTTAAGTCTTGCATAAGGCTTTATGCATGAGGATAAAATTCACAGCACATTTTGGTATGGAAATCATGCCAGTTTTATCTGTCCTCAAACTGAAACAGAATTTGTGCAGCTGTTTGTCATGTTAATCTGAGTGGAATTAGAAGAGCTTCCTTACAAGCAAAGACCACCTCAAGCTTAAGGATCAGCAGTTTTATAGAAATGTCTCTGTATTTCCAAGGACTCTTCCTGGAGCTTCTGCCTCTGTTGGCCTTGTAAAATACGCAGCTACCCCCACAGCTCTGACACTGACTTACATGTGGTTGAGAAAGGCAGAGTTCAGGAGCCCCAGCTAACCAGAAAAGTAATGAATTTTGGAGAAATATGGAGTGTACATCTAGTATAGTGATAGCTAGTGCACATAATAATAATCAGGTTTGATCCAAGAGAAGATTTTGCTTTCCAATTTCTGAAGAAAAATCTTCTATTCATCACGTAAATGTGATTTACTACTCCTAGAAAATAAGGGAGTAGCTGAGTTTTGAAGTTGAGCTCTGGGTTTTAGAGAAGTATTTTTGTCAGTTGTCTATTGAGCCTGTTTAGGTGAAGCTTTAATTGGCCCAGCATGAAACTCTGCCTGTCCTTTTGCTCGGTCCTGCAGAGCTTTGCATCTCAGCACACCACCATGTCACAGGAGTCTACCAACAGTTTGTGCAAGGTTGGGACTGGATAGTAAATGGGTAGAGGGTGGAGTTTGGGTGCAAAACCACAGATTTTGTTTGCATGCTCAAAAGTAGTCTGGGAAAATGATAGTTGCCCATCAGTGGGTAACTGTTGTTGTGTATATTTGTGTAAGAGAGCTTGTATGCTGCAGAGATGTGCGGTGTGAGAGGGGTGTCTGTGTGGAGGAGCACGGGATCTGGAACTGCCCGTATGGTGGAACTGAACTCTCCATTCCCAAGTCGTAAAGCCTGGGTGTTGTAATGGCTGTAATAGAACAATAAATGAATGCTGCTGTAATTACCTAGATAAATAATACATTAGTATTATGCTGCTTAGAGTGCACAATGCTTGTGATTGCTAACAATATTATGCAATCAGTAGATTTTTGTGTATCACTCGCTATCTCAGGGAAATGATTGAAATCAACCCTAAAGGGAAGCTCTTCTCAGCACTTGGTAGTTTGGTCTGATGAAAGACTGATATTGTGAAAGCCTGGTGTGTTGCATACAGAAATAAATTTAAAAAAAATAATCAACCAGCCAAATCCAGTCAGCTTTGAAAAACTGAATATGGCATCTCTCTGTAAGGTCTGTAAATCCTACTTACGTGGTCAGTGTAGGACCCGAATTCAGAACGGCTCCTGGATGTCTTGGATCCAGAGATGCTCAGGGTCCCGCAGAGAGATCTGGTTTGGGGTGCGGTGTGAGTGCAGCCTGAGTAATTCACCTGTATCTGTCAGCAGCGCAGCTGGTCAGAGATAATTTCAATCCCTTCCTTTTGGATCAGGCAGGTACAGAGTGACAAAGGCATCATATTAAGAGAAGGGAGGAAGCAAGACCAAAGGCACTCTGCCTAATTTACCTGTGTCTGCATGTGGTGGGTAGGTGTAACAGGTACAATTCAAACATCAATTTGCTCTTGCGCTGCACTTCTTGGCTACAAACAATCATTTTTCATTGTCATGGGCAACCTTCAGTTTTACATATGACAAGTCTTAGTGTCTATTTTTGTAAAACAAGACCAGCAAAGCAGGCATGGTTGAGCTTGCATGTGTTCTTGTGCATTTTGTGCTCATCAGTCCCATATTTGCTTGCTTTAGCATTGCCACGTATCCAGGCCTAGAGCTACTCCGTACATGCCAGTTCAAAGTTCTGCACGTGCAAGAGCTCTGTGTGGTGCAGATGCAGTTGTGGTGTTGGGATCTAGAAGTTGTACGCCGCTTTTAACGCAACTTGCACTCAAACAATCAGTGTTTGACCCAAAGTTGATGTAAATCTCCTTGAACAGCGCTTGTTCTTCAAGCAGGTGGACTCTGGCATTTTTTCATAACAATAACAAGTGGTAGATTAATTAATCAGAAAACTTGCGTTGATATAATAAAACGTGCAGACACATTTTTGACGGTGTAATTTTTGCCCCTCGATTTAAAGCGTGCGTTCGCATTGATGTGAGCAGTTCCGAAACTTTATTTATTTTTTTCCAGATTTACCATGTCATCTGCGTTCAGCATGGGGTGACAAAAGAATGACTTTGTCACTTCTCTGTGGGATGCCTTGGTAACTTTGGTGTGAGGCATTGAACTTGAGTGGGCTGCTACACAAGTAGCTGCTACAAGAGACACTGGCTTCTTCTAGATGCTTGATGCGTGCGTGGTTTAGACTTCAGTTTGGGGACCCACCTTTGAAAATGCTTTGCTGGCATCAGTTGAAACGAGTTGCTTGGTCATGGCACGGCCTTGCCAAAGTGTGCCGTTCCTGAGCACTCGGAGAGGAGCTGCTGGATGGCCAAGACGTGCCTGCTGGGGAGCTGGATCGCTCCTTACATCTGGGAATCAATCTGGCCTTTAGAGGATGCTCAAGAGTCTGAGCTTTGACTTCTTTGACAGCTCTGAATGGCATCATTTGGGCTAGTTACCCAAGACCTTCTGAGAAGATTCACTGATTGATTTAAAATCTGAAATTCTCTTTTATTTCAAAGTCTGTTCCCTTCTAATTGGCTTTCTGTCCCTCAGTGGCCAGGTCTGCTTATTTACCTCCCTTAAACCGATCTTACAAATGTCCCATGTTTGAAAGGGACTACACCGAAATATTCTCAGCCGGACCTGGTTGCCTGTACCTAATTGCAAAGAGGTTTTTGTAAAAGACAACACACATAAGTGATGTGAAATGACAGGAAAATCCCCGGCCATGCCACTGCTGGAGCCGTTCTCTTACTGTGAAAGGGAATCTGTTAAATAAGAAGGATAAAGCACCGACAAGTCATTGTCTTTTTATTGTTTTAAGTGAAGCAGTTGGTGTCACGGAACTGAAGGAGAAGCCGAATGCATGTGTGCTCTGCGCTGCAGCACGTGTGGCCCCGCGCTGGCTGTGCGGGCTCAGGGGGACAACGTGGGGGGACAGCCCGGGGGGGACAACAAGAGGGGTGGCACAGGGGCTGGGGAGAGCGGGGCGCAGCTCCCTGCTCTGAGCCCGTGTTGTAGGTGCAGGGTGACGCATCTCCAACCACATCTGATTTCTTCAAAATGACTTTGAAACGGTTTGAAACAGGCGCTTCTTCGATCCCCTTGCGAGGAAATCTTTCCTCCCACGTCCGATCCCGTTTGTTGCCGGCTTTTTACATTTGTTCTTTCTTCTTTAGGATGGCCGGAGCCCACGTCCCGTTCCTCTGCCTGGGTACGAAGTCAGTTTACCAGGTTCTGGTGAGAAGTTTGAAGTGAAGCACGTTTTTAAGCTTTGCCAGTCCCAGCAAACTCTGTATTTCAGTGCGGAAGATGAAGAACTGCAGATGAAATGGATGGAAGTTCTCACCAAAGCAGCTAAAGGGGAAACAGAAGACACAGCTGAAGGGCTCAGCAACCCGTAGAGCGAGTTCCACTTAGTTTCTTTCCTACATGCTGTAAACCATCACTTGAATTCGGTATTCATGGCACTTTGGAATCTGTATGGCTTTATATTTTCATGTGTCTGCATAGGAAATTCAGTGGTTTCTCTCCTTTTATTGTACATTTCTCACGTACGGTAGTTACCTGGCATATAATTATGTTAAAGGAAAAGGTAGTTGTAGTTGTCGGTGGTGTCAATGCTGGTTTTAAAACAAAAGACGAGGAGAAAAGCATTAATTTTAACAAAGGTAATGGAAAACCATCGGTCTCTTGTTTTCCTAAATGTATATTTTCCAGTCCTTTCGATTGCTATTCAGTGCAGGATGTGTATAGTCTGTGATTAGTTCTATAAATGCTGCCTTTTAAGTTAAATGTTGTAAAGGCTTGTGCTGGCCACTGACATTCCCTTCTCTGTCCTTTCCCTCCTGGTAAAAGGTCTTTGTGATGTGTGAGCAATGTACTGAATATTTTCCCTTTGCTGAAACTATGTCTCTGCTATTTTGAGATGACCTGTTCCCAAGACAAATACTGTAGAAGGGACTTCTGCAAATGACTGCAAACTGTGCAGAAAAGAACATTAAGAAGCCTCATTGATTTTAAGCATTTATAATACTGTTTTGTTTTCTTTCCAAGCCGATACCTTCCTTCCTTCTATTTGATCCCATTCTGATGTAAGTGAACAAACGTTTTATACTGCAAACTGGGTTGTGATCAATAAACAAGAACATTTTTAGTACACACAGCACAAAAAGGTGACTTTTTTGTTGTATTGGTTAATTTAAAAGTGACCTAGGGTTTATTTATATAATTTGTAAATAATGTTTCATAAGTATTTTAAGAATTTTTAAAAGATCTCAACTAATTAACAGGATTTAGTGCATAGAACAAGAGATATTTGTATGAACTGAATCTGTAATTTAATTTTTCTGTTCGCCTGTATTTGTCTTATTTTCAATCTCAAGTGCTTATCTATTTAAATAAAAATCCATGCAGTTAACTCCTGAGCCAGATTGCCAAGGCGCAGCAAGCTTTAGGTCAACATTTAATATAGATTTAAAGAAACAAAAAAAAGGCGTGTTCCTAGTGGTAGTAAGCATGTAGTACTGATAAAAACGAAATAAAAGCTGTCACGGTACTGTATTTTTAAATGGTTTGGTTTAACTTTTGTTTCCTCTTCAGCCTCCTGCGTTGTGTGATACTGGTAGAGAGAATGGGCCTCTCCGCACAGCCCCAATTTGGCAGGATGGTGACAATGAGTGATCTGAACCCGTGCGTGCTTTTCTTCCCTACACAACAGGATTTGGTTTTCCCTTCTTTGGGCTTTGGGGGGGCTCCTTGTGGTGTTTCGTTTCATTTTATGGTTTGGGTTTTTGGTTGGTTGGGTTTTGGGTTGGGGCTTTTGTTTGGTTTTATAACTGGTGTCATAAATCCTATGTGTTTAATTAGCTCCTGGGAAATTTTCCTGCATCTTCCCTACCCCACCCCCCGATCTGTTCGCACGCAAAACGTTTCTTGCGGGGTAACTTCTATTGCATAGCACAAGAAAAGGGGTTATTTACAGCGTGTGTTATTTCCTCCTATAAGATTCCTTGAAAATGTAACGATATAGCACGCTCGCTTGGAAAACAGTCTCATCTTTGTCAAATTTCTGGGTAGGGGTTGGTTTGGGTTTTTTGTTTCTTCTTTTTATATTTAAAAGTTTTTCCTTTATTGCACCACTTGCTTTGTTCTTTTTTCAAGAGAGGAATGAGAAGGGAGAATAGCGAACCAAAACAAAGTTAATGCATCTTAAGATGTCTTTTATTAACCAAGAATAAAACTTCAGCACACGTTTTTTTGCAATTTTTCTCCATTTTGTTCTTTTTTTAAAAAAAAAAAAAAAACCAATGTCAAAATACACTTCTGATCATTTTATATTCCTCAGCTCAGCTTCTTTAAGCAAAACCAGAGGCTGGGATCTCATTCCCTCTGTCACGGTCAGCAATGCGTTGCCCAGCTCAGATCAGGGGTATTTCCCCAATAAACAGCATTATCTTCTCTCCAAGCCTTATTTTTAGCCCCTCGGGAAGCTGGAGGAGCAGTCTGACCGCAGCTGGAGCTGCTTTGTATTGCAGTGAGCCAACTCGCATCCTTTTTGAGGTGTTATTCAGGCTTTGAATTATTCTTTCCTGTTCTTGGGACACGTGTTGTTTACATACATGAGTTCGGTGGTAGGAAGGTTGAGAATATGAGAGCGTGATCCTGGGAGATTAATCTCTCTTTAAGAACACAGGGAATAATCACTTCAGACTTACACGGATCGTAGCGCATTTGCGTATTGTGCCACAGCAAAAAAATAAGCTACTCTTTTTAATTTAAAACCGAAAGGCCTAAGATGATGGCGACGTAGTTCCCATGATGACAAACAGGCAAGCCGAAGTTTTTCGGCTAAGCCAAGCAACGCTCCCTGAGCTTCCAACCTCTGTGTGCTCCCTGGTTAGTTTGATATCTTAAGCATATAATTTAATTTTATAATGAAAGCAGCTTCGTGCGATGCCCCTCCCTGGGCACACTGTGCGGTGCCTGCTGGGTGCTGGTTGCGTGGAGCTGGCGTCAGCCTCATTCTTCTGTTGATGAGACTAGATGAGACTAATATTAAATGGTGGGTGAGATGGCAATCAGTCTTTAGTGTTGGAAAGCAGAAGATCCTGCAGAGTTGGATGCATATGCCTTAGTGGAATATTCCCGTTGCTGTCTATAGAACAAGGCAAAGTCCAAACCTATGCAATGTTGGCACTGTGTTTCAGCTGTTGTATGCGTATGGAACAGATGGATATAGTACAGAAACCTCCCAACACTTCCCCTGGTCGCTGCATGGGGTTTTTTGTTGAATTTGCATAGGTTTTGAAAATAACATGTCGGTTCAGCCTAACCTTCTATACAGAAACATTTCTCATGAGCCCAGAGGTGTATCTGGTGTATTTGTCTCCAAGCGCCATATGGCACATAAAGAAAGTTTTCCTATGTGTGTCAAGTTTGGTTGCTCCGGTCGTCCTTTCGGTAAATCAATTACAAGCACGGCTCAGTCAGATGTAACTGAGTCGCTCAGAGGAGGGTGATACAAAGGTCAGTGATTTTTTCTTAATGGTTTAGGAAAGGAGGAGAAGATCTCTTGCTTCTCTACAGGGCACTGGATTTCCAGCAATTTGGCTGTTAATGAAAAAGAACTTAGGTCAAATGATGAAGCTGAAAGTGTTATTTTATTCTGAAAGAACTATGTTATACTCTGTTTGATTTGGCTCTGAAATTAAGAGAGTATCATTTTTCATTTATTGGGTTGGTTCAAAGAATGACAATCAAGTCATGAGTTTAACAGGCATTCATCAAGCCACAAAGTGAGCTCCAGGACATGAAGAGGTAAATATTACCTTTTAGTAGATCTTATTCATGTGAAAAGCAGGAATACTTGTTTCATGTTCTTTGGGATGATGTAACAAACGATTATGGTTTTCTTACCTCTTGCATCCTGGCCTCATTTCCCAGAAACAGCTGCCCAGCAATACTGAAACTGCAGATGAAAGGTGGTGGTTGCCCTGGCTGACAGCCGCCTTACTTCCCTCATTGTCTTTCACCAGCAGCACGGAACATTTAGCTTCTAAATATAAACGAGTGCATATCCTGTAAACAAGCGTCTTCCCTTTTTACATACCTCCCGTTTCTCTTTTTCAGTCTGCGTGGGGCCTGGCCAGGTTTGGCACGGGGCTGCTGCTCCGCGCTGGGTTTTCACTGGGCCGGGCAGCTGCAGGCCCGGGGACGCTCGGCGGCACAGAGTCATTGCGTTTTGCTGGATAATGAAATCGCGGTAAAACAGGCTTTTCAGAAAGCGGTTGCTGGCTGTACTCGCAGGTACGGTGTGATCTGTGATCACAGGACGTTAGATTAGAGGCAGAATTCTGTTTACAGTCTTGGAAATAGAGTTTTGGGGAGCTGTAACTTAGCTTGCTTAGAATTGCTGCTAGCATCGATAGTGTTAAAGACTTTCCTGTAGACATGTCTTATCAAAGTGGTTCAAAATTCAAACGACAATGGAATAAATTATATTAACTTCACCAATGCATTCACTGAACCTGGGATCTGGCCTGCAGTGTCGATTGGTTTTGACTGACGGGAGATTTCGAAAAACCCTCTTCTCAGTATTTTTGCCCCCTGCCCTGGCTCTGCTGTCCCACCCCAGCCGGGTTCAGAGCAGCGTGTGCTGGTCAATGATGGGTCGTGTTGAGCTGGATAAGGAAACCAATGGAAATCTCAACAATTTAGAAAAGAGCCCATGTTCCCGTGTCTAGACTACACATGTTGCATTGGAAAGATCTAATCTCCAAGTTCCAAAATCTGTCCGGTGGTCCTGTTTTCCTTGCAAACCTTGAGTGATTTTCCTATGTTTCAGGAAGATGCTCTGCAGACATGAGAGTTTCTTAGTTCCCTAATCAAATCGAAGAGATCTCATATGGTCTGTAGCTAGTGTATTTAAGTCTGGAAAGAAATGGTCATTTATCTCATAATGGGCAAGAATCTGTCAAGCCTTTTGCACTGTGTTATAAGAATTAGCCATTTGCTGTATAAGGTCTTGCGCCGTAGAGGTTTATAACTTGCCAGAAGAGGGTAAAGTGGAAAATACAACGTCCCACTTCTAGTGCTGAAGAAGCAGCTTTCAAATTCCAAGGTGAAGATGGCAATGTTTGGTGTGACACTGGTAACGGCTGACTTCTGAATTGGGTAAGAATAATGAAACACTGTCTACTGGCCTTGCACATGCGTTATTAATTTCAGTCTCCACATAGGACAGCATATTTTTGCTTTGATAAAAGGCCCAGTATTGATGCAGATTATACTGAAGCTGCAAAGGGATCTCAGGGCATATTCACTTCCAGCACTTTGAAGCTGTCTGTGGTGTTAAATTATAGTAGTCTGGGTGCTTTGGGCAAATCTGGAGGCGCTGGGATGTTTCCACAGGCGGCCCCGGGCAGGAAGGTATTGGGAACTCCAGTGCCATCGTGCTCTTCATAGGGTGGACACTTTTATACTGGGTCTTTGGAAGTCTTTTTTACTTAGAATAAACGCTATTGAAACCACATAATGGAGAAAGGGAAAAGCTTTTCTACTGAAAACAACGTGGAAGGGAAGTAAACTCCTGGTGTGTGTTGTACAGCTCCTAGAGCTGGGTAGGGCTTCAGGGCTGGTGTATCAACAGCTGGGGAGAAGGAGCAACTATGAATTAGATTTGGTAGCAAAATTGCGTATTACAGAAGAGAGAAAATCTGAAGCCTACCCCTTAGGCTGTGCCAGAGACACTCGCTGACAAAACAATGACAGGCCCTGTGCGTGTCCACTTCACCTATTGCATCTATTTCCAGGACCTGAGTGCCCAGAGAGAGGATACAGACCACGTGCTCATCAGTTCACATGAGGAAACCACTCTTGATTATCAAGCTTCAAATCCCTCGGTTAACCAGTGTCAGGACACATCAAATTCTGGAGCTGGGAGACAAAAGGTTGTGTTAAGTGCCGGTGCGAGGCTGGATGGATTCAATCAGCCGTTGCAGGCGTGTCTGCGTGGGTTTGTCACTGCTGCGTGACACTGCGCTGTGTCCGTGGGTGCCGTTGTACATCCATAGGAAGGGGATGTGCCATATGGCTCTTGTTCATCACAGCAAAGCTTAAAACTAAATGGATGGTCCTGTCCTGTGAGGTGGTGCACTTCTGAGCACCCTTCACACAAAACCAATCAGTCTGCCTTGTCTCTATTAATGGAAAGGTTTCTGGCGAAGGGCAGTTAGGGCACACCTGTAACCTCCTTACGGTCCTCACACAAAACGAGACGGCAGAGAACAACTTCCTCGGTGATGTGGGTCTGAACCCTCCCTGGAGCAGCTTCATCCTGTGCACTCAATACGTATTGCAATACGTGCGGAGAGGGAGATCAGAATAAACGTCTACAGACAATGGATATTCTGAACACGGCCCAAGTCTAAGTCTTTAGTTTTGCAGTGTAATGTTTTTCAAGTAACTTTGGGAGAGGGGGTGGGGGCTGGATAGTTTTTGCTTTAGAAGGTAATTTAATTTAAAAAAAAAAAAAGAGGTATTGTTTGCTCTCGCTTTGGTTAGCCAAAGAGTTCCAACAGCCAGAAATATCTACTGCAAGCTAATAAATGGAATCATTATAGGATCATTATCATTATCAAACAAGTTACAGGTAGAGATTTGAGAGAGGGCAGTAGTGCGAGTGGTTTTGTTGAATTAATGGTCGTGTACCTGTGTGTGTCTCTGGAACCGAGGAGTGAGCGGGCCCTGGTACACACGGGAAGGGAGGAATTCCCCAGGTCCTGCCCGCACCCCCGGGGCACAGGCGGGAGGAGGGTGGCTTTGGTGACTCTGCACTGGCAGCCTCATCCTCCTCCTCTCCTTTTTCCACTTGTCACGCAGTGTCTGGAGCTATTGCGGTAGTTGGTGACTTTATAAATGAACCGAAGGGAAGCGCTCTCGCGGAGCCGTTGTGTCCATGGCCAGGGCTCTCAGTGCGGTGTGAGGCAGAGGGCTGGAGCTGCTGATAACGCACGGCCCGAGGCCACCGATGCACGTTTTAGCATAACGTTACAGAATATATTGCAAGGTAAGAAACCACAACGTGACTGTGGTGTTTCCTATAGTCTGGTGGTCACATGCAGTTACTAGGAGCTTGCATGATTTTTGAAGAAGCAAGTCCCTGGGGATGTGAAAGAAAGGTCAATAAATAATACAGAAAGAAATGGCTTGGGAAGAGCTGAGTTAAGTTAAATGAAAAAAGAAAAAAAAAATGGTTTAAAAAGATATCCTGAGAACAGATGCTTACTCAAAAAAAAAGAAGAGAGAAGTTGTATTTGCCCTGTGACAAAGCAATGAAGTTTTTATGAAGCTTTTCCCCTTTGTTCCAGCCATTGCAAAGAGCCACTGCAGCCCGATCGTGCCCTGGGTGCAGGCAGGTGAGTGTGGCCCCAGGTAAGCTGTAAACCCCAGCGCAATCTCCTAGGAAGGTGTTTTACGGGTTGTTTTCATAGGGCACGCTGAGGTGATAGGCACCAACTAATGCAGTTGGAGGTTCACTAGCCATGCAAAACCATTTAGAGGAGCGTGGCAATTCCTAATTTATTTCCGTTTTCCCACCACCTCCTTTCCTGTCCTTTGGATAGCTTTTGTGCTCTTCAAGCTCATCCCTTTTCCTCTGTGGATCACTTTTCCTCCCTTCGAAATTCTACTTTCAAGGAAGAATGTTGTGTAGCCTGATTTGCATCTTTGGTTGAAGAGAGAAATACCAGCTGGAAGCGGGAGCAGGACATACTCGAAACTACGGCTGAATTTTAGTCTTAAAAGCGAACCACATTAAAATACTCATTTTTCTTACAGAGTAGCGCTGTCACAACAGGCATTTGTTTTGTGGTGGGTGCACAAAGTCACATTGCAACGTGACAAAATGTCTGTTTGAGGGCCGTGCCGACGGACCGCTGCTCATGGGGTTCCTCTAGAGCAGCCTCTATTCTCTTACTCCTCCTTTGCCTTTCCCCGTGTGCCTTTTCTTGTTTGTCCTTCGCTAGTATTGCTCAAATAGGGGCCACCTGTGGTGATCGTGACTGACTTTTAAAAACCTTTCTAAATATAACAAGAAGAAAAGTGAGGAAGATGGCGCCTTGCTGAGGTAAGAGCTGGAGCCCTGTCTGCGAATGGGGAGACTTATTGCGCAGGATTGATAAAGCTGTGTTGCTCCTCTAGGCAAAACTGGTTCCTTTAAAAATAAGTCAGTCACAGCAATATGGCCAAATATATTTAAAAAAATGTAAATTTGCTGATGAGACAAATCTAGAAACAAAGATGAAGACAAAGGTCTCTAAAACATGCCATATTCTTGCTGGGCTGCCAAGCTGCAAAGAAAATGGCATTCTAGCCAGAAAACAGCGAAGATGCAATAGACATCTTCAGATAAGCAGGAGCACATGGAATTGACAGAATGCTTCCATCCCCTTTGGGCCAACCACTTTGCTTTGCTGTTAATTTCCCTCTGCTTTGTCTTAGTTTCCATCTCTGCAAACAGTTTACTGCCCAAACCTTTCTTGTTCTTTGCCCTCTCCCCATCTTGAGCTGCTCCTGTGCCCGCTGACACGGGGGTGTCCTCCCAGAGCTCCCTCCCACCGGGCAGCCGTTGCTCCGCAGGTTGGCCAGTTCAAATCATAGAATCACAGAATCCCAGAATGTCGGGGGTTGGAAGGGCCCTGGAAAGCTCATCCAGTGCAATCCCCCCATGGAGCAGGAACACCCAGATGAGGTTACACAGGAAGGTGTCCAGGCGGGTTGGAATGTCTGCACAGAAGGAGACTCCACAACCCCCCTGGGCAGCCTGGGCCAGGCTCTGACACCCTCACTGGGAAGAAGTTTCTTCTCAAGTTTAAGTGGAACCTTTTATGTTCCAGCTTAAACCCATTACCCCTTGTCCTACCATTGTTTGCCACCGAGAAGAGCCTGGCTCCAACCTCGTGACACTCACCCTTTGTATATTTGTAAACATTAATAAGGTCACCCCTCAGTCTCCTCCAAACTAAAGAGCCCCAGCTCCCCCAGCCTTTCCTCATAAGGGAGGTGCTCCACTCCCTTCATCCTCTTGGTTGCCCTACGCTGGACTCTTTCCAAATGATAAATTGTTACGTGGTGCTGGCTTAGAGTCTTCAATAACGAGCCCCTGTTCATTAAACATGCTCTGTCATTGCTAATCAGGTCTCAAATCCACATCGTGGTGACAAACACCTGATGCTGCGTCCTGCCTCATACCAACACCAGTGCTTAAATGTGGTGTGAAACGGGAACTCTTCCTGCTGAAAAATAACTTTGTTCTTTAACCTGGGTGGCTTTATGGCTGATGCTTCCACCGAGTATTCTTCTATTTTCCCCTACTCTCCCAGCAACACTAAGTAGGAAAGTGGAATGTATGGCTGAGCTCTGCAGGGTGTTACTATTTTACGGGCCATAGTCAGCTGAGCTTTTGTGGATTCACAGCGCGATGTCTCAAAGTTTTATTTCCCAACAGCGGACTGTTAACCACCGTGCAGCCCCAGGGATGCAAAGCCAGTCGTTCAGATAAAACCTGTGCCCGCCCCTGCTCCAGCCAAGCCACGGCACTTTGTGGGCACTGGCTGAAACGAGAGCAGAGCAGTGTGGGTTTGTATCATGGACCTTTTTTCCCCCTTGCCCTGAGGAGGCTGTGGAGGTGGTGACCCCACAGCACCTTCCTGACCTCTGACTCTCCAGAGACTTCAATTCAACGCCAGTTCCCTTCCCACATCTTTTGTGGCTATACCCACAACAGAATCACTTGCAAATTGATGTAAGCTTGCTAATGAGCTCACTCTGAACAATGGAGCTGCTCCGCAGTGCCTGGCTGAGGAAGAGCTTCCAAACACCGTGAGTCTGGGACCTGTCGCTGAAAGCGAGATGTGCTCCTGTGCAGCTTCTAACTCCTGCTAACTGGTACTTCAGTACTGTAATATTCACACCCATAATTACAATAACTGAAAGGCTGAGGGAGCTGGGCTCTGGAGCTGGAGAAGAGGAGACTGAGGGGGGACTCATTCCTGGGGATCAGTATGGAAAGGGGGAGTGTCAGGAAGATGGAGCCAGGCTCTTCTCGGTGACAACCAGTGACAGGACAAGGGGCAATGGGTTCAAACTGGAACACAGGAGGTTCCACTGAAAGAGGAGAAGAAACTTCTTCCCAGTGAGGGTGTCAGAGCCTGGCCCAGGCTGCCCAGGGGGGTTGTGGAGTCTCCTTCTGTGCAGACATTCCAACCCGCCTGGACACCTTCCTGTGTAACCTCATCTGGGTGTTCCTGCTCCATGGGGGGATTGCACTGGATGAGCTTTCCAGGGCCCTTCAACCCCTGACATTCTGGGATTCTGTGATAACTCTGAAGAATTACCACTGGATGCCTAAAAGTCATTTATTATTCAGCAGTGTCATCCTTGAAAATGAGCAGTTGTTAGATTTGGGAGTTTGTGTTCTGACAGTGGATTAATTCTTTCAAATTTATGGATTTATCCTGCTTTGATCTAGTGAGAACCAACAACATGTTGTTTGGGTATTAATCACAACCATCCCACCGTGCAAACTGTGACAGACTGTTTAAGCTCAATCTCTTCTATTTTTATGTTTCAATCACCAGCCTCTATAAAAATACATCATGGGCATACCATTTCTGTGTCGTAAAGCTCAAAGGAACTGGCTCCAGGGACCATGAATGAAGAGAAGACAGAAGCCGTGGGATGGTTCGGTCAGCGGGACGTGCGGGGTGAGCGTGTGCATCTCCCGTCTTTGGGGGCAGTTCCTGTGGCTCCTGCACACACACCCGCCCCACTGGTGACATTATTCAGGTACACCCACTCAGCTTATGTCCTGAAGTCCCATTTGCTCCACTAATTAAACCTGCATTGCTGCAGCCTGTGTCATTGCTGTGTTCCCAGCGCGCCGCTGGCAGAGACTGGCCCAAACTGGGCCACCGGCTCTGTCCCGTTGGCTCGAAGGGGTGACAGAGCGACCCCAGTGGGGTGGCCTTAGTGCTCCCCCGCTCCAGGGGAAGGAGAACCATCACAAAAGTGAATAATGAATGAAAAAGTATATTATTTCCAGCCTACAACTCATTTTAGAGTCATGAAGTTGTTTCAGGTGCTGGTATTTTCTCAATTTTGCACCGAATGATGTTCTTGAATGTTGCTGTCTTACAAACTCACCGACAGTGGTATCTCAGTCCAGGAATTGCCAATAATCTAAACAGTGATTTCTAGTCAACAATCTTTAGGTTTAATTACTGCCATTAGCGCTTTCTTTAATGGCAGACTTAATAGAGAGCTTTGCACAAGCATCAGATAAATTGAAAAGGAAAAAAAAGAAAAGGAGCTGGCAGTGGAAGGATAATGGCTATAATTAAAAAGTGCAAAGCTTTGTTTTGCGTTACCTTTCTAACAGCGTTTTCTATATACACCGTATGTAATAAAACGCTAATTTAGAATGCGATTTAGGTTGAATTTATTTCAGTGGACTAGAAGAAATGATTATCATCTTTTCTTAAACAGAGCTAGGCCTCAGTCTGTAGCTGAGCCTCACCAGTTTTGTAGCAGTTTTGCATTTACACAAAGAACGTGCTGAAGCACAGTAAGTCCTTGGATTCGGTGCTGCGGGGACCCTGTCCGGGCTTCCCCTGCTGTGTCAAGGTTGTTGCAGGCAGCTTTGGGTTGGGTGGATTAGTTCACAGCTATGGTGAAGTTTGAATAGGACCTATAAAGGCTGCTTTAATCACAAACAATCTGTATCCTTCCAGACTATGCTGCAAGCGTTATGTTTAATAACATTCTTAACAGGCCTAGTTGCCTGTTATTAAGAAATGCGTCAACACAGTGCTGGTTTTGGTTAATGCAGAATGCAGGGGGTTGTGCAGGCTGCTCACAGTGATAACGGACCAGACCAGGAGAGGAAACAGTCGTTCCGAACCCTGTGGTTCAGGTTAAAATAATGGCTTTGTTTTCTGAAACAGGGGGAAGTGGAAGTTTTTCCCTTTCTAATGTTTTCGCAGTTTGAAACCATATCCTGGCTGCTTAGAAATCCAGTGGTAAAATTCCCATTGACCTCCCTTTAGCCTTATTGTCCTTTGTCAACTATGTTTTACTTTTCTCCCGAGATTTATGGAGTTGGTTTCATTTGTTTTGTTTTCATATTACTCATTGCACCTTTTGCCTTGCCCAGCCTAGCAAAGCGGATGCTTAACTGTAAAGGATAAATGTTCTCTGTCAACAGAACTACTAACCTCATAGGGCTAAGCAGACATCGCAGGGTATCTGTGGAGCAGAGGGCCTATGAGCAAGACTTAAGTGTGGCCCAAACCTCTCTCTGCCCTTTACAGTCTCTCAAGCCACTTTGGACTGAATTCCATACGTACTCATTCCCCTGCAAGCCCGGTGCATTGGCATGGGGGGGTCAGAGCATGCTAGAGGGGTGAAATGAGTTCTGTACTAACCTGTGAGGTGTATGATATTCAGTCTGAGGTTGAAGCTGAGCTCCTTGGACAATTTGTCTTCCACGTTCGATTCACATGTAAAGCAAGAGCCCTGCTCTGAGCGTTGTACATCCCTCAGATTTGTACCACCCCTGGGGGCTGAATTTATCACCAGTTCAAACAAAGATATGGAAACAAAGCCTCATGTACCTCATGCACGTGTGGAAGACTGGGAAGGGATTACAGGAGGACAAATATGATAGGAACAATATTGCTGAGGTTTTCTTCACATAAACACAAATTCTCGACTACAGAACTCTTACATCTGATTTTTATTTGTATTTTTATAGTTGTCTCTACATAGACATCTGCATTTAAAATTACAGGATTAAAGCAATTCTTTTCTTTGGGGTAAATTTAAACTGAAGCAATGCATTCATATTTGAAATAAATCCTAAATATTCAGAACCTTGTGGCAAACTGTTCGACACAAGGTTTGGTTTCCCTTATGTTATTATCTTCACCACTGTTAATAATGCCTCTTCCTATCTCTTCTCAGAGCCACACTATTGAAACTGAGCCATATCACCAAATGTATCTCATGTCAGCCTGTGTCGAGGTAGAAAGCACAGGCAGTACCATTTTCATTAAGCTTTTCTTCAATCTACTGCATTGTCGGGGTTTTTTTGGTAAGTGTAGTTGTATTTTCCAGAAAACTGCTCCAAAGAAAGATGAGTTTCACCAGTTTGCACAGGAGTTGACCAAGGTGGAGCATCCGTTTGTGCAGCTTTGCTGATACAGAAACCATCCATTTTGTAATTACAAGCTAGGAGAAAAAGCTTTCTTAATACGTAGATTTTTTTCAGTTATTCCAAGTATTCAAAGCATTTTGGAGAGGGAAGCACTTGATTATGAGTTAACTTTGTCTTGGGCAATGTCTTAGGAAACAAATTGTTCCGGCAACAGCACAACGGCTTAAGGCTTGTCTAAGCAAGTCTTGCCCAAGCTGATGGGGTGTAGTGGAGTAGGTTGGAGGAAGCGGCCAGAGAGAGGCAATTTCCCCACCTGTTTCCAGCCTGCTCGGTGACTTGTGACAACTCTTCTACTCTTTACTTACTGTTCCTCCTTTCAGATCTTTGTTTTCGAACGCAGACTCCGTCTCTAGGTTGTCTGTCCTTATGTGCCCCAACAGCACCAAGCATGAATGGTCTCGGATCTTAGTTGGAATCTTTTGGTGCTATTGCATATAAATTCAAATCTAGTCGCAAATCCAAGTCAGGTCACTAATTTAGGGGATGTGTAACACACTAGATTTCCTGCTAAGAATGCTGACAGTCTGTTTAAAGGTGGGAGCAGAGCTTTGTTCTGTGTTTGCAGACATGCAGGAGAATTGTCTGCTTATCTCATTGAAAAGCTGCAGACCACACCAGCTCATTCTGAAAGTATCCAAATGACAAACCCTGCTTTACAAAAATCTTCTGTGGCTTGTTTTGTTTTTCTTTTCTTCTTGTAATGAACCACTCCAGTTATTCGCTGGTAGGCAAAACCTATTTCCTCTCTATGACGTTCCCTTGCTTAGCGTTGCTGTTCTTGCAACTGTGTGCACCAAGAAATGCAGCAGGAGACCTCAATCTCATTTACCGTGACTTCATTAACATAAATCCTTCAAGGACGTGCATTCTAAGCAAATCAAGAGAAACGCGCGTAATGAGAATGAATGCATTAACAAAGCACCGTACAATAATGCAGTAGCAAAGCATCACCAGAGAAAGGGCACATGCTACAAAATGCTTTTGTGGTAGAGTCTATCTCTGTCTGCATCGGTTTCCTGTAGCAGAGAAACCCGCGCGAGGGGCCCGGGCGCCGAGCTGCCTTCCTCCGAGAGCATCGCCCAGCTCTCCGCGGGCTGGGCAGGAACCTGCAGCACCGCCTGATTTTGCCCAGATGAAAAGCTGTGGGGTCAGGACCTTCATATCATTCTCTTTCTTCATCTTCTGTTATTTGGAAGGAAGCGGGAGCTTCCAAATCTGAGGAAATGGGAGTCGCTGGTAGTATTTGTCATAGAAGCTGAAAGCTTAAGACTTTCCTTTGTCCTAAAATCTGTTTGTCTGAGTACAGCTTGCTTCTGTGCAGAGGGCTAGCACAGGGATTAAGCGTCACATAAGTCCTACTTATACCTTCATATTAGTGCATAAATAAGATTTAAGCTGCTAATAGTCCCGCTCTAGCTCTCTGCATGCAGCTGAATGTTGTATGCTGGCAGTGATAAGACCAGTTGTGGCATCAGCAGTCAGGTTCAAACAGGGGACTGAAGTTAAATGAAGTGGGGATTAAAAGTACGATGGCAGCAGCGTGAGATGTCCTGACATCAAGCACATTTCAGAAATGACACCAAAAAGAGGTCAATTTATCAAAATCAACAACCTTCTCTGTGCGTGTGGTACACAGTGCACCAAGCTGCACCAACAAACCATCCCACTCCGCTGGTTGCAACCATTAAGTGAAATACAGCAGGTCTTTGTGGCACCGGCTGACAGACCAAGGCCATCAGGCCCTACCTGCCTCAGCGTGACAAAACACATTTTCTGAGCACGGTCGGTGCAGAATGAAACCAAGCTGTGCTGTTCTGAGCTCAGGTACTGCAGGATCCCCAAATGCCGCTGCTCCTGGGAGCTAAAGCTCTTGGATTTGAGACAGCTTGTTCCATTTCTCCCAGCGGCGTTAGCCGAGGCTCTCCTGGATTAGCTGCTTAACCAGGAGCTGCTGTGTCTTGCTCAGGTTCCCATCACCCCCCTCTGCGCTTAATTAAACTGATGTCTGTCATTTTTTTTCTTTTATTGAAATTGAGAATCACAGATTAAGGGGTTGAAACAAAAGCAGTTTTGTTTCAGAAGGCATTCGTTAACAAATCAATTAGGTGTACTTAATATCATTCCAGCCCAATTTTCAGTCTGAGTGCTTTTCTATTAATTTTCTTATTCTACTAAAAATGTAGCGTTATGCCGACAGAAAGAAGAATTGGCAAAGGCAAAAACACAAACAAGAGAGCTGCCAAGTGCAAGGACGAAGGCAGTGACAATGCAAACAGACGTGGCGAGCCTTCAATTCTTTATCTCTTCCCTAGACGTGGGATGGACTTTGGCAGGTGTATAATTTGGGAGACAGTGAGGAGCATGGTGATGATGGACTTGGAACGTCGCAGCGTTCCAGGAGTGAGCGGCTCCAGTTTGGATCTCTCTTCTCTGCCTGCACTGGGGCCTTTGCTGCTGAGGTAGCCGAGCTCTTTGTACCCGCTCTGTGACCTGGGACAAGACCTGATGTCAGGAGCTCAACCCCCACACTGGAGAGGTTTTTTTTCTTTTTTCCAAATCGCTCTCAGCCCTTAAAATGATGAAGACAGAATAAGAAACATTCAGGTGGAAGTTATGTTTTCGCTAAATGCTGTGTGACCTTTTAATACGTCTGGCCCTGAGTTACCAGATGGCATCCATGGTACCTTGTGCGCAGGATCGAGCAGGCCCTGGGCAGCCACAAATCTGGTGAGAAATGGGAAACATTAAGGCGGATGGTCCTTGTCTACCGTGCCTGCTGGGGACCATCTGCACAGGGTAACCTGGGCTGGGTTTTGATAGAGGCAAGTGAGACTTATCTGTTCAGCTGGATTATTTAGTATTCACCTTAGTCTTTTATAAAATGTCTAGATTTCAGTGTACTTGTTTGGTTTATTTGTTCTCCAGCCTCCATGTTGCCTACTAGGAGATACACAAGGTTCATTTGACTTTTTTTTTTTTTCCCAGAAAGAGAAGAACGAATCTGAGGTTTGAGAAGAAGGAGTGCCACCGTTTCAGAGCTTCATTGGGAGACCCTTCTGCCAAATCTGAGCAACATGAAGCCCCACGAGGTGAGCACAAATGTAGCTGATAGCCCCTGTATGTAGAGCAGTGAAAATTAGGAACATGTCTTTATGTTCATTATATACATCTTTACAGATGGAACTAAACGCTTATGGTACTGGAGCACATTGGTGCTGTGTTTGTGCCAGTCCCCCTTCCCTGACAGTGTTGTGGAGACGACATCGATGAATTTAAGAGCCAAGCACCAGTATCAGCCCAGGGAACAAAGCACAGCCAGGTAAGGAGTCTGTTTCCAGCCATGGCCAAGAGCGGATGTGAAGGAGCGTCTAGCGATGTGTGATGGCCAGCCACGGGACACTCAAAGACATCCCAAGCTAGAGGTCATACCTCAACTTTAACAGCCCCTCAGAAGACTTAGCTGATGGATTTTTTTCACTGTATTTATATATATATATGTATCTCCACAATATTCTGTATCAAAGAATCCTATAGCTAAAGTCCACTTTCTACCTAATGTACCTTCTTTGCTTTCGAGGCTACTGAACTGGCACCTTCTAGGTCTTGCTTGGGGAGCAGCAGTGAACGATTCCCCACACACAAACACACACCTAACATTCCCCAAGCCGCTGAGGTTGTCCACAGATCACTTGCATCTTCACAGGTGTCTCTTTTTTGGGCTGAAGAGTCTGACCCGCTCATGCATCCCTCCCTCGGAACCCTTGACCATATTTGCTTCCCCTCTTTGGGTTTCCTTGCTTCAAAGCTGCCCAGTTCAAGAAACCTCCTTTTGGAAGCACAGGGGTCAAGGCCAAGGGCAGGGTCAAGGTCAGGGGCTGGGGTATGGTCAAGGCTGAGACAGGAGCAGGGTCAAGGTCAGTGGCAGGGACCAGGACCAGGGCAGGACCAGGCCCTGGGGCCGCTCCATGTTTTTGCAGGTGGCTCATCACCAGTTTGCACCATGGCATAGAGCCCATTTCTGGTTTGTTCTCTCCGGTCCAGGTGATTTATTGTGTCCTGTTTGTAAGCAGAACCTCCCCAACATTTGTTAACACTTCCAGCCTGACCTCAGTTACTCCATTTAAAGCGAGCATCGGTGTTTGACAGGGGATGGAGCTGGAATGTTCGTACCTCCGTAACCCTGCAAGCAGCCTGCTGGCTGAGGGCTCAAGGGGTACAACAGTCTGTTGATATGAGGAAAGAGAGTAAAAAAATAGCTCTTTTTGCTGTTCTGCAGTGTGTGAGGTGTGGGAAGCACTCGCAAGCCTTCGATATTTCCCTGCCAGCTGCCTGCTGCAGTGGCGATGTTTGCATTTCTGTCCCGGACTGCCTGTGTCTGGGGCAAAGAATGTTTTCCCTCTTCCGTGTCTTGTGCCATTTTGACTGTCTCAATCAAGTGATGTGTCAGCACCTTGTTTGTTGGTGTTATTTCCTTTGTTCAGTCACCTTAACAAGCTAGGAGAAGAAATATTAACCAATATCAGCTACAGACTTTCCCAAAGTTGATACTAGACTTGTGCTTGTGTATCCTTCAAGCACTGCCCTTTGCTAAATGAACAAATTGATGATTTTGCAGAGCATCTGCGCAATTGTATTTGAATACACCACTTAGAGACTGTGACAAATGCATTGCATGAAGCGAAAAGGGCAAAAGGTTAAAATAAAAATGGCTCAATAAAACAAATCATTGCAATAATCCATTTAAAACTGCACAGGGGGAAATGTAGCACCGTGAAAAACACTGAGTATTCACCATGAAAACAAATCTTTATTCATAAAAATGGATGGTGGGCAGCTCCTTGGCTGGTACAAATCGATGGATTTAGTTTCAACTATGTTTGTTAAATTACCTGAGGATCTGACCATATACCTTTGTTTGATCTTTAAGCATGAGATAATTTCTGCCTCTTGCCAAGTCTTACATAATCAGGGATTTGCATCCCGGCTTTTGCTGTCCCTAGATGTAGAGGGGATTTCTATTTGGCTTCACCTGCAAGTAGCTCTTTAGTTAATTTCCTCCCTTTTTGTTGGATTTTCCCCATTTTCCATTAGCACAGAGACAACCAGACCCTACAGTATTATTGTAATAGCCACTGTTTGTTTCTTTCTTTGCCTGAGAGATCAGTTTCATGTCAAATTTGTGGCATATTAGCACTTCTTCCCTGACTTCCAAAGTAAGCACTAGGCTTAGGATAATAATGCCTTACTATAAGTTTGTAATGGAGCCATCCCTTAGGAGCAGTACACTAATGCTTCACGATATTTCTTAAAGATTACTTCCTGTTGCTGTTTTGAAGGGATAAAGCAAATCCAATGCTCATCTCGTGAAAGTTTCTAAAGCAGGCGCGGGTATCACACGGGTTCAATCCTCTTCCGAGTTATGCAGATCAAAATCCCCAGGACTGGTTTGACCCGGGGGCTTGGCAGTTGTGTGTGCGCCAGCCTCGTTACGCAAACCTTACCCTGGTGCTGCGGTTCGGGACGGACCAAGTTAGAGGTGAAGCAGGTTCCACTAAGTGAATGGCATTCATTTGAAACCAGACTTACTGGATATTGGGGAAGTTGCTTTGGCTCCCCCAAACACTTCCCTAAAACAGAGTAAAATTTGTTAAAGATTAATTATTCTTCCATAAAAGACAGGATGTAAAGAAATCTGTTTTCTGTATCGTAACATTGGAATTAAGAATTTCTGAGAGAATTAAAACTAGTTTTCACTTGGATGAGAAACCTCAGCCAGACACTATAATTGGACAAGTCTGAGGTAGACAAAAGCAGAATCTTATAACAGCAAGTGCCAGGGCCAGTAGCCTTTGCTTGCAAGAGCCAGAACATTGAATCAAGTAGTAAACACTGTGCCTCTGGTGGGTCTTCCAAAGTAAGACGCTCTGAGGCTTTTTTCCAGAAGTACAAACAAGGTATGATGACCCTTGGAGTCTCTCACTGATCCAGTCCAAGAATGAGCTTAGTGGGACCAAAGTGGGAATGTCAGGATGCAGAGGCAATATGGCATTGTTATAAATTTAGGTGGTGTTGTTTTTCCTTGTGGACAATCCATCAATTTATTATTTGTAGAAATTCAGGCTGGATACAAAATTTTAAGTCTATTAGTCCAAGAGAACAGAGAGCAAATCCATTTTAAAAATATAAAAATAGTAGTAAATAAAAATTGACATTTCTTGTCAGCCAGTGTCAGAATGGTTTATAAAGTGATGGACCACGGCTCTTGACATGACAAGATGACAGGTTTCCTATATATTACCATTATAAAAGCACTCTGCAACTAAATTTCAGTGGAAGACAGGTTGCTTGAGGTTATCTGTGTTTGCTTTGGAAATACAGTATCGTTTTAAAGGATGCCTGCATTAATACCAAAAACTGCATTTACGGAGAATATCATCACCTCACTGTTAACAGTTCATGGTGTACTCATTCCTTATTCAAGGCAACACAAAAAGCTATTTTCAATTTCAGTAGCAAACGTGTGAAAACTGACATTAATGCTTTTAAAGTGGCACTCAAACCCCATAGAAATTGGAATGTAGAAAAGCAAACAATGAATAATATGGTTTAGCAAGGAACAAGTGACATATGTCATGGCACTGCGGGACCATAGTGGCAGGCAGCTGGAAATATCTCAGTCGGACCACGAGCACCCCAACCCAGTTAGCACAGGGTGGGATCGATATTCCCAATAAAACGCTCAGCAAGAGAAAGAAGTGATTATTTTAGCAGTAAAACTGTGACAGCTCTGTGACCATTTGCCTAAGGATTCTCCTGGACTATGTAACTTCACAGCCATGTTTGGCACATTCTCACTTGATCGTTCTCATGACTGAAGACACGAACACCTCTCCATGTGAGCTCAGAATGGGCTGTGCAGTAATGCACTTCTTTAGACCAATGAGCCAAATAAATCTTTGTCCCAGACCTTAGGTACTTATAACCATCCCTTACTCTTCTGTCCAGCAAATCACAGAATCATTTTGGTTTATCGAGATCATCGAGTCCAGCCATAACCTCACTCCGGCACTAAACCATGTCCCTAAGAACCTCATCTCCGCATCTTTTAAACACTCCGCATTTTGCTGGTTTAGAATGCACGTTGTCAGCAAATTAACCGTATTTCTCTGCGCCAGTTACCATTTTTCTCCTATCTTTGTGCCGCTAGCAAACTCCATCCATGATGATATAAAATAGTAAAAATACTAAATGGCGTGGTGGGAATGCACTGGGAATAGTGACGTGACGACGACGATCCCAGCTGCATTTTGAAGGCTGTCAGTCTGCCAGCCATTAATCCCCGATAATCCTCGGGAAGCAGGGCTGTCGCTCAGGAGCACAGCTCGCTCCGGGAGAGCGGCACGTGGGAGCCCAGCGTGCTCTGACTTCTGTGCGCTGACTTCATGCCTTTAATGCACTTGTCTTTGTTTTCGGAGTGTCCCTACAGCGTTCAGCTCCTCTCTGTGAAGTATCCTCTTTCTGGGCTGGCTGTGATAGGCTGGGTCTAAGAGAGGCTAAACCTGGGTGGGATGAGTGAAGGTGAACAGGAGAAGGGTGTTTGGATAAACGTTTGCTTTTGTCTTTGTTTCTGTTTAACTAGTGAAACACTGAATTAACACTGAAGGACTAATTTTCCAGAAAAATTAAGCCTAAAAAAAAAAAAATAACCATGCTTTCCAGTAGTAGAGTTACCGCTGTTTCACAGATGGAGGCATGTGAAGCTCAAATGTCCAATCCCAGATTTGTGGAGATGTTTACATATGTAGCTCCTACGTAAGAAGTATTAGGTTCTTAAATAGGAATAAAGCATCCAAATACCTTCATAGACCTAAGCCAAAGTTTTCTCCCTTGACTGGAGAAAGAAAACTTTAGAGTGATAAAAAGTCAAATCTGTCTGTTCCTATATCCTGAGATGTTATTCTGATCATTCAATCTATGCTATGGATGCTCCAGGGTCAGACTACTACAGGTCACACTGACTTAAAAAATAACATGAGAGATTTAAAACTAAAAACTAAGAAAGAAAACAGGAAAAAAAGAAAAAAGCATGGCATGCTTCTTTGATTTATAGCTTCTTCACTTCACCAGATATCAAAGTTTTGGGGTGCAATGTAAAACTTTAATATTTAGACCATATATCAAGCCTTGGGTTCTTCTGTAGGACTCACCAGATGCATCTCAAACATTGTCCTGAAAGATCTCTGCTGTAGTGAACTATTTGGTTCCTGTTATTGATGTTGTCCACTGCCCGCTCATTTGCCCACATTAGCTGAAATAATTGTTTCAACCTAAGCCTTCCCTCAAGAGAAGAAAAGTGCATATATATTTATGTACATATAAATATAAAATGTATATACACAGGCATATATAGAAACATTATATATATACACACACATAGATGTGTATGTCTTTGTTTATGCATATATATTATATATGTAATATATAATATATATGTCTGTGTATTATACGTATATATAATATACCCATCAAATATATATGCACAAACACACAGAGCAGCAGATAGAGCTGATGCGCTGAAGTGTTTTTTGAAAGATTAGCAAGCTCCTGAGCACAGCGCTCTAATGTCCAATATAAATCAACCCTGTGCTGAGCAGATGCAGCCATCCAGAAAACAAACAAAAGGGAGTTCCATTGTTCAGTGCCTGTTGGGAGGGAAGGGAACCTGAAAGGTTCCGCTTCTTATCTGAAGTCCCTTATGGTCTCCAAGTGCGAGGAGGATGGGGATTTGTAATATGGAAAATGTTTTTAAAATGCATTCCAAGGTGGTTCTGGTCTTTTCTGAATTCCTGTGTTAAAAACACAAATGCAAAAGCCAACAGCCCGCAAGATGACATGTTGTAGAATACACACGTATTAGAAAAAATCCCATAGGCACAAGTAAGGGCTCCACAGGATAATGCACCTTGTGGGAATGAAGAGCCGGTGCCTGGAAGGGTTTGTATCCTACAGAGACAAGATAGCAAAAGAGAAGGCAAATGGGGACAGAGAGAGGCATTGGCACTGCCATTCCCCTGGCATTATCGTGTTTTTCAAGCCCTAGGAGTCTGAGAAGCAACTGGAGAATCTGTAGCTGTTTGACTGATACTTTACGAAGCGATCCTGCCTCCCACAGCTCTGAGGGTTCTTCAGGTTGGACAGGCGACCCTGCCTGAGCCAGAGATGTCTCAAGAAGATTTTTCTGCTATGCCAGGTAACCTGGAGTGTGAGGCAAGTGAAAATGGAAACCACAGCAATACATTCATACACACTCTGGCTATATAAATACTGAATTTTTGTTTGGTTGGTTTTGTTTTCTAAGAAAATTAAACAAACATTTTTTTTCTTTTTTTTCAAAGCAAACTCCTCCAATGAAGCTTTGTTTGAGGTGTATGCAGGCTGGTCCTGCTCCGGCAGGGGGATTGCACTAGATGATCTTTTGAGGTCCCTTCCAATCCCTAACATTCTGTGATTCTGTGGTCCTTAGCTGAATGACCTCTTTGCTCCAGTACTGCTTTTTCACCTGTGTTTGGCACAGACTGCACCCATGTCTGAAAGCATTGCACATTGCGTGCTCTGTTAGAGAAGGTAAGATAAACCACACCTGGGCACTTCTCTAATATTTAATCTATTAATGCAAGAGTGGACATTGTAACTCCTGCTGTTAAAAGCCAACCACCTGAGGCCCAGTGGCTTGTTCTCCAAGTCTCGAAGCCCCCATCACGAGGATCTCGAATCATGTCTGGCATGGGGAGGGTGATCCCGAGGGACATCTCCTACCAGAAGGTCCCCGTGGGGTTCCCTGGGCTCTCCATGCGGTATACAGGAAAGCCAGAGCCATCCCTAAGGAGAACAGAGGGGGTGGATCAGAGAAAATGATGACAGGACACTTGTATTTATAGTTTAACCAAAGCAGTGAGAAGGAGCTGTTTGGTGTGTGAAAGGGGGGGTGAAATCACACTCCCCCTCCTCAGGCCTTCCATGCACAGCAGTTGTAGCTTGGGTTTGGCTCTGCAGAGGTTCCCTGTCACCTCCACCCCTCCTGACTTCCTTAGGAGATCAAGACCTACAGATCTTCCAAGGCAAGCACTCAGCCAGGCCCCGTGCCTTGCTTCTGAAGTGCCATTTGCTCCTTCAGCCCGCTACTTGTAGCGTTTTAGTTTTTTTTATTCTCATCTTCACCCCGCCTGCCAATTGTGCTTTATTGCAACAATTTGGAAATGGACTACTTAATCTTTCACATTGTTAAGAGAATGATGGTTAACTTCACTTCCCACTTCATAGAGAGCAAAGGGAAAATGATTACTGCACTATAATATGATACCAGATCAACCCCCTGTCAGCTAAAATTTATCCTCTTGAGCTGAGGGGGTTGAGGAGACTGAGGCTTTCTTAGCTGCTTTGTTTCTTTCTGATAAGATTGCTAATATCTAAAACGATCACTGGTAAAATACTCAGAGTGAAAATCGCAGATTTTAATTGCTATTCATAAGGTGACCCAGTATTCTGGACAACCAGTGCTTTGCTAGGCGTAAAGAAAACCTGCATCTGCCGGCAGACTATGCCGAGCTCCTGAAGAAAAGTGGTGTGAAATTTAAATAATTGGACCCACTATAATTCAGACATATCAGTTGCTGGAGTGATGACATATCCAGTTGTAAGGAAAGGTAGTGATTTTGTAAGATATAAGAAAAATGCCCTCATTTACTCCTTCTCTCCACCCCCAACTTAATCTACTGCCAATTGAGATTCCTGACCTGGAATTATAGATAGGTTCCAAGATAACTGCCTCTGGTAATAGGGGAATAGAGATGAGTCTTAAGCAACTAACAAGGGCAAATAACATTTTTAGGAAGAAGCTTTGTCATTAGTGTCTTCATCCCACGTAGCTGGAAGCAGCTGAGAGCATCTTGGTGCTCTTGGGGATCTTACTGTCTCAGGGAGGCACCAATGCCCGCCTGTGTCATCAGTCATTGCTTTTGTTGTTTTCTCTGAGATCTGCTGGAGCACATAAGCACCTCCATAGTGTTTTCAGATTCATTAACAGAATTAAAACAAGGCTGCCCTTTAGGGCAGGGATGAGGTGCATGAGTGTGTGAGACCAGGAAAAGAGTAAGACTGTTTACACCAGTTGTGAGCGCTCTGGCCGTGGGATATATTGGTTAAGTGATATTGGTTTTAACAGCCGTAGTATGTGATATTTAAGGTTTTAACTGGTTACATTTCTCCTGGCTTCTGTATGTTCTTGTCCTTTTCTTAGTTTTCTTGTAGCACTTCACCCAGGTTTGAATGAAGGGAATATAAGGGGGATGCTGATGAGCCGTAGCAAGTCCATTGGAGGACAAACAAGATGGTAAGGAAATTACAAGAGCCAGCCAAGCAAACTGGACTTGCTTAGAGTGGACCTGATATCCACTGTCTGGAAGCAATGAGGAAGAGTCGCGCTCTTTACTGAGGTGCACAGCAGGAGAATAACAGACAGTGGACACAAAATAAAACAAAGGACCAGAGATAAGGAAACATATTTTTCATTTGGAGGATAATTAATCACAAGAACAGAAGCCCACAGCCCTCCAAAGACATCACTGACGTTGGAGATCCTCAGCTGTGGTCTGGGTAAAGCGCTGAGGAACGTGGTCTGAGATCGGCGTTCACTCTGCTCTGAACGCAGGAGGGCTGGAGATCTCTCAAGGCTCATTGCAAGCTGCGAGAGTCGCTGGTTTTACAATGGTTTACATTTAAGCTTGGCTCTGCTGAGCATCACCCAGAGCAGAAGGGAAAGCAGAAAAAAATGTTGCTTCTTGCTGGATTTCCTAGGGCTTGAATTACTTGGTATAGGCTGGTTTTGATGCCAATATTATGTTCTGCCAAAATAGGAGGACTTAAGCCACTTTGCTTTAAAAACTTTATGTGGGAGAGTGCCTAGCTGAGGATCCCACGTCAGAATCATCATCTTTGTTTTGCTAATGGGTGACAGAAATGGCAGGATGGAAACGTCATTACTGACTGTGCAAGCAAGGTTGTCTTGTTTTTTAGAATAATAATACAAATGAAAAAGTACGTATAAAATTCAGAATCAAGGTACCACACTGTGGGAGAAGCAGGGCCAGTGTAGTGAGTTGCCTTGGTAGAATTTATCTGGATCTCTCAATGGGAGTAAAGAAGCTGGCAAAGTAAAATGGGAGTAAAAAAGCTGCAGCAATTTGGAGAGAAGACCCACTCCTGACCTTGCAACCGTTTGCTGGGAGGTTTGGGTTGTCCCCGAGAGCCACACTGCCAGCATCAGGACCTATACGTGCGGAAACCACCTATGGCTTGGGACTTCATCTTTCCTGTCCTGTCTTCCCCAAGGATGAGAGGCTCTTTCCTGTGAACTCAGGGGAACAGACTTACAAGAGGCATCTTCAAAGAGCAAACCTACCAGGAAACAAGTTCCCCTTGATTTAAATAAGGAATAAAAAGCAGAAAGTCCTGTATGTAGCTAGAGCTCAGATCTCTTCTGTTGCACACAGTACTACACACCTCATTAATATTAAATATGTGTAAGTTTGATCCTAAAATATCAGTTCCAGAAGAGATTTTATGGCCATGAAAGGTGGAGATGACTGTAGTCAACAGAGAAACTTATGTTTACAGTAGGTAAATACTGCTGGAAAATTGCCAAGCTTTGGGACTTGGAAGGGAATGTTTCCTTCAGGACTGAATCCATTTCTGTGTGCAATATGGTGCTCCAGGACACATGGGTGAATTCTCTGTAAAAAACACCCGAAAGAAATATTGTATGGAGTCTCCTTTAAATCCCTTTTCTTTTAATTTTTTTTTGCAAGTAAATACAGTAAACAAGAGCTGCGGAGCTGCGTTGGTGTGCGCAGAGCACCTGCAGTGCTCTTCCCTCCCATGAGCAAGAAAAATGATTCTAAATATCCTGTTTTGTTCCTGAGTCTTCCAGATGTGCTATCCTGCCGTCCCCGGGGCTCCGGAGAAACTCTGCCAGATACAAAAAGCTCCCACACTTTAATGTACTTCTCTTTTGTTTTACTGTAGTTAAAATCAAGGGAGCTCTTCTGGGGGAAATACTCGTTTTATGTTCTACTCTCCTGCTTCTTCCCACTTTAGTGTTTCTTACAGGTATAGAACAGTGCCTTACAGAACATTTGTGCCACAGTGAGAGGGAATTTGCTTTTATGCTATTTAAAAAGCCGTCAAGCACGAACTGCCATCGCACTTACACACTTAATCTAGACGTGAGATTTGTATATAATGATTCCTATGGGAATATGTATTTGTATCCATATGTGTGCATCTGTCGTTATAGCAAAATTAATTCTTATCCATTTATAATTTTAGTATTTCAAGCAAATAGGAGCGAAACTGATATAAAAGCTAATATTACAGAAAGAAACCATCTGCTTACATTTGGGATATAGATGGAAGCTCTAGAGAGACTTTGCTGAGAAGGACTCAGATTTTGCTGTTATGGAAGCAACATGATTTCCAGGTCAGGCTGACAGTCTGGTACAGCAAGCAGGGATTTTCTGTTTCTGTCTGTAAGGAGAAGCCTAAGCTTTGTAATTTGAACGTTTTTTCACCACTAAATTTTAAGCCAAATATTGAACGCAGAGGTTAAAACCACTGCGGCAGCTCCTTGGGGCAGCATTATTGTCAGGCACCAGGAGACAGACCTGCAGGCAGCCTGGTTTTGCCAAAATGTTTGTGAACTCATCTCCTGCTTGTGCTCAGTACTCCAGTGTTTGCAGGCAGCGGTGAAGCCATATCATCTTGAAGGCTAAATGCTTCACCAGCCAATAAAACGTCAATATTTGCAGAGTTCATTTACATCCACTGATAGTTCATATGATCCCCTCAGACATTAAGATCCATGGGTGACAGCCATGGGTGACAAATGCACCTGTACAGTATAAAAATGGATATATTCTTGTGTTTTCTTGGCAATACTGTCAGTCCCTTCTACCCCTCTCTGGTTTGTGATTTGCAGTGGTCAGGGTCCCCTTTTCTCGGCTGTGTGCGGGCGCTGTGCTCCCCGGTGCTGCCAGCCCTGCCCTCCATGCTGGAGAGCTGAGGATGCTGATGACGGCTCTGCACAAACCACAGCTCTTAAGGGCTGTGCACACCGGGGTGGCTGAAGGTTCCTGCTGTTACAGCTGAGAGAGCTCTTTCAGAGACAGCAGCGGCAGCGAAAAAGAAATATTTGCCCAGGGGATAAACGGATAAAGGTTTCTTCCATCCCTTTTTCAATACAAGGAGGAGAGATGCTCTGGGAATCCACTGTGAACCTTTTCATTTCGTGAAATGTTCCCTCCCCTGAATTTTTTATTTGATCATATGTACCCTTTCTATTTTTAGGTTATGTTTTACTTTTGTTACTCTGCAGAGTCCCATCCTTTCTTTTCCTGTATTAGAAGACTAATTTACAAGAATGGGACATCATTAAATTCCATGTGGTCTAGAAATCTGGATTTGTAGGAAATTATGTTTTCAGCTTCAACTCTCTCAGTTCAATGGCAGCAACAAATCAATTATCTTTTATGCAATCGTTTTAAAGATAAGCTAATTTAGGAGATAGTGATCTCAGCCTATGATCATAACCCATCCCAAGATGAAGCCACTGTGCCAGTCAGTAGTTCTTTCCCTTCCAATTTCTGTTGGGCCAACACCTGAGAGATGATAACATACGGTAGCACTAGGTACCATGTATTTTGTTGGCTAAAAAATACACAGGGGTTTTTTTCTATGGTCAGAACAGAATTTTCCTTCCAGCTGTGCTGATCACGTAATGTCCATCGTGGTGCTGCTGGTGATGGTGTTATGATGGGACACCGAGGTGAACTAACTCCTACACAGATCAGTGCGCATAGGGGTAATTCTTTAGCAGAACGCAGCCAGCAGTCCAACGTAACTTAGTAAACAGATGCAGAAATAAGAAAGTAGGCTTTGGATTTTCAAAATTTTGTGATCTTGGAGTCAGAAATTTTAGACAGTATTTTTTAGATTTGATTTCTCATTCTCTGCTAATATGGAGTCAGGTTTCTAAATCCTGAAGAGATCAATTATTTATCATTTTTTTCCACCTTATTGCTTGCTAGATTCCTGATTTAGGAATGGTTTATGGTTCACTTGTGTGAGCCCAAATGATTAATTTGTAGGAAGGTATGAACACAGACGATGTTTCCACAAACTGCATCATTGTAATGGCTCAGTCTATAGACAACAAGTACTCGGTGATGAGAAACTCTGGCTATGATGGGAATTGTGCCATTGCCTTTACAGAGTGCAGGGTCTCAATACATAAAATTCAGCGTTGTCACTCATGTGTCTGCAAGATGAAAGAAAGATGAACGTGCTACTTCAACTGTCCATGGCTTCTAAATGGAAAGTTTACCATTTTGACTGGGTAGCCTGAAATGTGTCCAGTTCACGGCATTTTTAGGACATACTCTCTTAGTGCTCATCTGTGAATGGTCTCCAAAGATGTGACACAGTTGCATTGCTTTTTCACTTAATGCTAGTTTCTAAATACTGAAGCATAAGAGATGACCAAGAAATCATGTGTTCTAGTAACCCGGTAGCTGACTGTGCTTAGGAAGCTCTCTTGCAATTTTAATATATCACAGAGTGAATGCAATTTGTAATTAATTGAAATTGACATAAGTAATTTCCATTAAAGGTCACAAATTGTACATGGGCCTTTCTCTCCCTTTCTTATCTTTTTCTCCCTCATTTCAATAGTTACCAAAGCCAGTCTCATTATTAACCATTTCAGAGCCCTGAGGGATGCCCAGCAGGAATTAGTCATTCCCCTGGCTAACAGGATGGCCTGGCTGCTTTTTGCGAGGAAATAAAGTCCAGCAAGCAAGTTCAGTTTTCAATTTAGTATTTGAATTTCTTAACTTACTTTTAAATGTATTATCTAATTCAGGTCACTCTTTTCTCTCTCATGTGCTGCTGTCCTCCCGGTGTTTAGGTTGGAAGCATCTGAGATCCTGTGGGTGTCTGGCATGGGACTGCAGTCAGGATGACCACACCACATGAAGGTGAGTCTCCTCATGCTGCTTCCTCGAAACTCAGGACCATCCCCTGGGGGCCATGGGCAAGTGCTTCCAGAGACCTTGAAACGGAGAAATAAACTTAACAGCAGAGTCAATTATAGCGTTAACAGGCATTCTTTATTTTATCAGCACTGGGGAACACTGGGGATCATCCTCCATGAGTGCTCCAACAACCGGATGCTCTTGTGTTGCTTATATTCACATAATTATTACATATGCATTACAATTTTTGAAAATTTTGGCATTCAACACCTCTATACTAAGAAATCATTGATGATGCCAGTTATAATTGTTTAGTTTCTTACTTACAATACATCTATTAATTATTAGTTAAATATAAACTAAGCGCTCTGCTTCTAAACAACGTATCACTTAATCTTCTGTCTCCCTCTTGTCATGCAGAAGGGTCTAAAACTTGAAAAATATCCACTTGTTTTGCAGGTGGTCAGAAAGCATTTATCCCCTGTCAATTGGTTAATTGGTTAATGATGGGTACATCTTTTATAATTTAATGACAGTATACATTAATTTGGCAGCTTCTCTTCAACCTTTTTTGCCTTTTTCAGCTTTTAACATTTCATTCATGTCTGTAATATCACTTTGCAGCTCCACTCTTTATATTGCTCTGGTATTAACACGTTCCCATTTGACTTTCGGGGTAGCAGGGATCAGTTTGTCAGCTGTGATCAGAGGACAAAAGGAATGGGCTGACCATGCACACGGGTCTTGGAGCTGCTAACAGGTGAAAACCTTGAGTTGTCCTCTGACAAACAGGTTAGAGCTCCTGGAAGTGCCTCCGCACCCTTGTTCGAGATCGGAGCTGTTGTGGGGGCTGTAGCTAAAGCCCAGCACATCTCAGTAAGCTCAAGTAAGCCATGGTATCACTTGTAGAATGAAATGTTTTCTGTAAACTGCACAACTTGCAGACATGGTTCAGAAAAACTGCTGCTCTTCTAGTCTTCTTTATTAGATGTAAGTTATTTCTTGCATGAATCAGATGGACCTGAGACCGCCTCATTTAGTAGCCCGTGGTAATATAGTTCAATATACACATAATTCTAACAACAATGCATATTAGTAACAGAACAGGTTTTCACTTCAGGCCAAATATTTAAGCTATGGTTCTTCTGTTCCTGCAATTATGGGGTGGGCTCTAACAAATGGTTATTACAGAAAACTTCCCGCACAAAGCTGCCTGCATAAAGCATAACTATATTTTATACAGAGTAATAAACAGAGAGTAAGCCGATCCTCCCGACTTACTCCAGCCACCAGCAAATGTATAGCTTGCACTTTCAGAAGTTGCTGATGTCTCTCTTCATAACTCCTGTTGGGAATATATTTTCTTCATTGCTGTACTCATTAAAAATAAGCACCTCGGGTTTCACGATGACTCCAGGTACAAAGACTGAGTGGATACAATGAAGTCAAAGGTACTAATGATGGGAGGGAAGTCAGCAGGGTTTGGAGGGCTGCCAGATCACACAATGTGTTTTGGATGGCTGTAACTCCAGGGGTTAGTTTGCGGTGGGAAAATAAAATTAACATAAATATCCTAATAATTACTTTCCTTGACTGCAAAATCAGATTGACAAGTCCTATGGGGGAAATAACTCCTTTAACGAGCCTTTGCAAAGGTGATGACTGCTGTGCTGCTTCTTGCTGGTATAAATTTGAACTTTTGGGAGTACGCTGTGTCTCTCCTGGCCACTTTTTGTTCTCAAGAACAAAAATAGGACACCTTAAGCAAAATAAGTACATTCAGAAATACATTTCATGCTTTTGCTCAGAATCCACTTAGCGGAAAATGCCGTGCATGGTTAAGATGTACAGGCTCAAAATCAGCTGCAGTCCAAACCCAAGCTCTCGCTGGCTTCAATATTTTTTCACTAATACCTAATCAGAATGAGCTTTGTCCATCTTCCTGGGCATCATTTAAAAATTATCACTTAAACCTCAATTTTTTTGTGAATCTGTCAGATTTCTCCTCTTCATAGGCTTTAAAACAGGCCATCTCACTACTGCTGATAACATTAGGCACCTATATAAACCTCGTCTGTGGCATCGGACTCAATATCCTGTCAGCCTCGTGTATTGTGTCCTGTAACTTGTCCATCTCGAGCTGTCTGTGTTTGCTCCTGCTGTCTCAGCCCCGAGGTGGGTTTGCAGCTCTGTGGAAGAACAGCCCTGCAGATGGGGACTGGAAATGCAGAAACCCAAGCTCAGTTCTGAATCTTAAGAACAAGGACATTGTGGTTTTTTTCTGCCTCCTTTTTGGTAATCCACAAGGAAGGAAGGGAGCATCCTCTCCGAGAAATGAATCTTCCCCTCACACGGTGAATTCTGCTACTTGTTGATAATGATGGGAGACGTGGTTCTGCAGAAAGCCACTTCTGTCTAAAAACGGCAGCGCTCTGATTTTCACAGCAGATCTGCTTTCCAAGAGCTCTAGGTCTTAAGCAGAGAGGAAAATCCCCCTGCTTACTCGCATTTGTATTCCGCCATACAATCCTGCTACTTAATGCCTCACAGCATCTTTTCTTTGAAAGGGGCTCTTGATTTTTGGAACTGTTTTCACATCAGAACTTAACTATGAAGTAAAAAAGAAAAAAAGAAAAATCTCATTTGTTAGATGAAGTCTCAGTCTGAACAATACCCCGATACGTGAACGTCCCATATTTTGGGGTGTTCATATCAAGAGCACCTAATGCGAATTTGACTCAGTTCCAAATCCTGTGGGAAAGCAAACAGTTTTCTGCTTTGAAATGTCCATCTTCCAGGGGATGGGAGTGAGGGAACCTGCGATTTATCCTTTTCTTCTTCAGGTTCTCTCTGCTGGGTCCCCCAGGCCCCAGTTTCCAGGGGGCTCCTATCTGTTCTCCAGGTGCTGCACCCTGGGCTCTGCGGTTTGGCCCATCCGCAGATAAGGACCATCAGCTCCCAACAGACAGGACCCACTGGTCGCTTGCTTCATCTCTCTTCTTTCCCAGCTCCTCCCATTATTATTTATTTCCCCATCCTTAATGTGTATTAATTCCTATACTGTGCCTCTTAAAACCATCTCTACCATCTCAAAAGCTGGTATTTGAGCTTAAATGGGGATTGCGAAAGCTCGGCAGACCCGAGGCGGCTTTGCAGCACGCTCTCGCACATTTGTAGCAGGGCCCCGGGCTGTCAAATCCCATGGTGTGATGCAGAATGCATGTTTGTAATATAGGGATTTGCATGTTTTTACCATTTATTTTGTTTCCTTTTTCCTATAATCAGCATAAACAATTTAAATGGGGAAAAAGAATTATCATTATTTGTTTTCCATTATAATTCTAGGAAATTAGGCTGGAGAAGAAAGTGTGGCATGTGCCAGATTACCACAGGCACCAAATCCCAGACCAAACATGACTTTGTAAGGCTTTATCTGCTTAACTGTAACCCTGCTGATTAGCCCTGAGCAATGCTGGAGGAGATAGTTTGTGTGCAAGTGTGCACAGCAACACTTTATCTTGTATTGAAGACATAAATGGTTGTTCTCAGAATGTGTGTTTTTCCAAGCTACTGGCAAAACAACATGTATATTGATGCCACTTGGCCTGTCGCACTGTATTTATTCATTTCTACTACAGAGGGAACAAAAAATGTTCCCTCTTCAAATTAGCTTAATATTTTCAGACTCTGACGGGATAAACATGTCGCTGTATTTTTCTATACTGTGGCACTGCACTATACTTAACAGTAGCACAAGAAAATAGCTCCTGAGCTGTGGCCCCATGTTGAATCCACCACCTTTCTAATGTCTGGCTGCATCTCTTGGGGGGGGAAAGTGTAGGACTGCTAGACAAAAGGAAAAGCCATGGCTTTGTGTGCAGCACGTGAGCGGGTCTCTGCTCGGAACGCTGCTCACCCGCGGGCACAAATGGCTCTCCAGGTCCCCGTGTGTGTTATTCCTCACTCCAAAACCAGATTGGTTTCCCCCACCCCCAGGAGCTGCCATCATCTCTCCTCTCTACTGGGAAAAGCAGCCCTTTATTTGTGCAAAGTCTTTTCCTGATATGCCATAGCTATCTGAGGTCCTTTGAGAAGAGATTTTGCTGCAAGCCCTTTTATGAAAACCCACGTAGAAAATATAAACTAGATTTTCCCTGTCTTTTGGCCTGTTGATTCCTTTAAAAACCTCCAGAGGGTTTTTGAAATAGAACTTACTTCCGTTCCTAAACCCCATGTTGACTTTTCCCCAGTATATTAAATGTATTAATGTGTTCTCTGATTTTATTTGCTAAAACATTTTCTATTATTGTGGCTGGTCCAGATTTCAGGCTTACCAACCAGTAGTTTCTGAGGTCTCATCTGAAATAAGTCCTTCTAAAAAGCTGGTGTTACATTTCCTGTTTCAGACCCTGAGTAATCAAGAAGATTTTAAGTGAGAGGTTATGCACTATTGTTAAAAATTAATTTGGTTATTTCATCTTGAGTTTCTTTCGCAGTCTTGCTGAAAGTCCTGTTCTTTGCACATTCCACACATCAGCTACCAACACATGGACTGTCCTGTGCATCCCCTCAAAGGGCGGCTCTGGCTTTCCTCCATATTTTCCTCCATGGTTTCCTCCAGGGTAAGCAAAGTTTTAATTTAGCTTTTCTGCTATGACCTTATCTTCTTCGAGTGCTTCTTTCAGATCCTGATCAAGGACTCCACCAGATCTCTGACAGACAGCCTGTAGGGCATCCAGAGACAAATTTACGATTCATTTCAATGCCTTTTGCAAATTGTTCTTCCACTCTTTGGCCTTGTGCCTTTCACATTTAATCTGCTAGATTTTCTACTTTCCTCATGTGGGTACATCTTCAGATTTTCCAAAGAATACCTACTTGCTTCTAACAACCTTTTCTCTCTGGTCCTGCCAGCTTTCCCCTTCTGATCCTTCCCAAGTCCTCGCTGACAAGCAGATGTGTCCTGCACCTCTGGCCCGACAGCCACCAGCAGCCTCTGGTCTGTCCGGGAGGATCTGGCTCCCTTGTCTCATCCTCAGGGGCTGTTTTCTGACAAGGTCCCTTTATCCGGTTCCCCTTTTGGAGGTGAGCGCAATGCTGGTGAACTGTCTGGCTCCTGCTGCTCCTGCGAAGATGTTGGGTCTGACCGTTGTGGTCTGTAAGGCAGAGGCTCGGAGGTGGCACTCCGAGGCAGGTGGTGTGCTCTGGGTTACCTTTCTTCTGGAAGGTTCCTTGAACAGCCACTCCATGCAGCAGTCCTCGGTTTCATCTGGAAACGTAGACCTGGAGCCACCCAGGGCTGGCTGAAGCCATCGGTCCCTGTTTGAGGGCTTCGGGTTCCAGTCTCACAGAGCCTGGGTTGGGATAAGAGCCCCATGCCAAAGCAAGAGGCTGCTTTCCCCCTCTGGTTTTGCTGGGCTGCCAGGTCTTGCTGTCAGAGCCAGCAGAAGGGCAGGGGTGAAACCTATAGCTGGGAGGAGGAGGAAGAAAACTGGGGGCAGAATGAAACCATCTCTCTCGGGCAGCACCACCCCATCAGTTCGGAATGTCATGGGGACGTGAAGAGTTCTTACAGCCCAGCACACTGTTTCACTGTCGCTTCTAAGGGTCTAGTTTTTCTTTCAGCAATCTGACTGCTGAGCCAGAGGAGGACTTTGAGCAATAACGCCTACACATGTGTTAACCGATTAAACAGAAACCTGTAGCTGAGACCTACTATCCTTCATTATTGACTAAAACCCCACGACCCCCTCCAGGCATCTGAACAATGTAGGCAAACCCAGGTTTGGTTGCTTGGGGGCTGATGCAGATGGCTCCTGCAGCCCAGGGGAGGAGGGCTTGAGGCGGAGGGGTTGGCAGGCGGTGGGACTGTCGCTGCAGCATATGATGGGACAGTCGCTGCAGCAGGTGATGGGACTGTCACTGTAGCAGGTGATGGGACTGTCGCTGCAGCAGGTGATGGGACTGTCGCTGCAGCATATGATGGGACAGTCGCTGCAGCAGTCTTGTGCCCTTGGCATGCCTTGAGCCAGCCCTAATAACTGGGATTAGAGGAAAGACAGTACCTTAGGGCAGCTTAGCAAAATCCAACTGTTAAACAATCCCTACGCAAAGGCAACACACGTGTAGCTGGGGTTGCACAGCTTCCTCTGATGGCAAAATAAGGGATCCAGCAGGGAAGAAATGGGCAGCAGCATGGAAACTTTCATCATTTTTAAGCAGCACTTTCTGTTCTCTTCCTTTTCACTTTTTTTTCTTTGTGTTCCCACCATACTGATGAGATTTTTTTTTTACTACATTCAAAGCATGTTTGCATTGCAAGGTGGGCTTTAAAATTGAAATCACGTCACCACCGTTGGCAATGGCAGATGACAGCACCTTATTTGGGCAAAATTCCCTTTTATTACAGCTGGATTTTAAGTAAGGATTGTAGACATTGGGTCAATGGAATTGGCCACTTTCTCCATTGAAGTCATGAGCAAGACTTCCACTGATGTCCAGCACTTTGTCCCACAGTTTCCTCACGCAAGCTCCTGCCCTGCAGGGGGGGACACGAGCTCCTGGGGCAGGTGACAAACGGGGAGGTGGCAGCGGGAGCCAGGGCTGCTCTGCCTGTGCTGCCCCGGGGCACCTGAGCAAAACCAGCTCTCTGGGGGCAGGATTTCCAGTGCAGAGTAAAACTAAATGTTGACATGAGCCGAGTGGGATTCAGATGCTGCTTCTGAACTTCTTTCTCTAAGTGCCTTTAAGAAAAGATTGGACTTGCAACACAGCTGTATTCAACTTTAATTGTATAATAGCAGTTGCATTAGCAATGGCTTAAGGAAAAAAAAAATCACCTGTCTTTGGTAATTCTCTGGCTTCACAGACATGAAGGACTTGATTGTGGGAGCTGTAGTTCCTTGTTGACATAAATTAAGTATATGAGTATTTGACATTACTGGAAATGCAGACCGGATTCATAAACTGCAGCACTTTTCAAAAATGCTGTTCTTTTGCTATAATGTGACCACGTATTACTTTTAAAATGTGTTTTAGTTGTAGAGATGGAAATAGCAGTTCTTTATATTTCTGTGGACTCCTTGCCAAATAAGCTCACAAAAGAAAGTGCCGTGTCCAGTAGCACAGAGTAGCTGTGTCACCACTACCCATGGGTACGATCCTGCTCCATTTGATACTCCTGGAAGAGCCTTAGGAGATTTTTCTCAGTCTATCTGGGTTTGGTGCATCTTGGAATTTCTTCTCTTCAATCTGCTTCAGCAGATCATTTATTCTTCTAATTCCATGTGAAAAAATAATTAGAGGGTAAAACAAGCAGAGTGAGTGTTAATAACCAGAGTGCTGACTGTGGCCCCCAGCCCATATGCTCAGCACTACCAAGCAGAGCTCCTTGAGAAGAGCCTGCTGTTCCTCCTCTCGCTTTTCCTGGACACACAGTGCAAACCTCTCAGTGCTTTTCTGTACCTACTGCCGGTGTCAGCAAATCAATGAACTCAGGGACCACTGCTGAGACCTGAACTTGCCCGTTTGAGGCAGCACTCTCAGGGTAAGAAGCGACTCTGGGTGATATGACCAGGGTGCAATGGGCACAATATTACGTGTAGTGAGCACTTGGGGTTTACTGAATGGCCTGTGTCTGTTGGTGTGTGCTGTCCAGCTCCCAGGTGGGGAGGTGGTGGATCTTGGCACTGTCCAGTCAGTTTCAGATCCCAGGGAAAACAAACACAACTTCGAAGACCGTAAGCTGAGTGTACGTGAGAGATGCAGCTCCCGGCACATGATGGCACAATGAGCGGCAGGCAGCATGTTTGTGATGAGCAGAGCAGACCCATGGGAGCAGCCCGCCCTACCTGAGGCTCTCGGGGCTGCTCTGGGGGCCAAGGGCGGGGGGGCGGGCAGGCAGCCGTGCCGCATCCCAGCCAGGCCGCTCCGGCGGAGCCGGTCGGGTCGGGAGAGGCCGGGGCGAGCCCCGGGTGCCGGTGCGGGCAGCCCCGGCCCCTGGGGGTTGTCACAGGACGGCGCTGCGCGGTGGCCCGGGCCCGCAACGGCCTGGGGAACCGCTTTTCAGCGCCTGGGCTCCCGCCAGCCCCGAGCAGCCGCCGCCTCCCGCCTTCCTCCTCCCTCGCCTCCTCCTCCCCCTCCCGCTCCGCTGGTGCCGGCGGAGGGGCCGCGGGGCGGGCGCCCGGCAAGGGCTGGCGGGGCCGCGGCGGCGGCTCCCGCGGGACGGCGGCCGCCCCCACCCCCGGCCCGGCCCCCAGCACCCCCGGCCCGGCCCCGGCGGCGGCGGAGGGCGGGCGGAGGCGGGCGCGGGCTGCACCTGCCGGGCGGCGCGGCGGGGCTCGGCGGAGCGATGCCGGCAGCCACGGCGCCGGGGCTGGACGTGCCCCGGACCCCCGCGCCCGGGCGGGACAGCGGCGGCCCCCGCGGATACACAGGTACGAGCGCGGCCGCGGCTCCGCAGGGTCCCGCATCGTTCCGCGGGGAAGTTCCCCGGTGCGCCGCACCAGGGGGAGGGATGCCCGCGGAGGCAGCGCCGGGCCCCGGGCAGGGTGCCGGGATCCCCGCGCAGGGATGCAGGTACCCGAGGCAGGATGCGGGACCCCCTGCGCAGAGGTGTGTGCTCCCCGGGCAGGGTGCGGGACCCCCCGGCCAGGGTTGCGTTACCGCTCCGCCCTCCCTCCAGGCAGGGCCCCCTCCCGCTTATCCTGTGTGCCGGCTGCGGGGCTGGTCCCTGCGACCGCGGAGGGCAGGGGGGCAGCTCTCCCTCACCCTGAAGTTCTCAGGGACACAGCACCTTGGGGCGAGTGTCCCAGAGCCGCCCCAGGCAGGGGAGCGCGCTTGGCGGGTCCCGGCCGGGCTGCGCTGCGGGCGCCGAGCGGGGCAGGACGGCTCCTGCGGGAGAGGCTGCGGTGCCAGCCCCGGGGTGCGGGGTCAGGCTCCCCAGGGATGGGTGTCCTAGGAGGAGGCTCCGTAGAACAGCCCCCTCCCCAGGGCCGCCCCTGCGGGTCACCCCAGATGCCTCCGGAGGCGGCTGATGAAGCCCCGGTACCACTTTGGGGAAACAGCCCTGTATGGGGTGCCCTGCGCTGGAGGGCCTGGCAAGGTGGCAGCTAACTGCCCGGGCATCGGTTGTGGTTCAATTGCTCTTAAATAGGAAGCAGTGGGGTTAATTTATGGGAGTTTGGGTGAACGCAGGGTGCTGGGGTGGCAAGCGACATGCAGCCATGAGGGCTGGACAAATGTGAAATTCAGTGTACTTTTAAAGAGGGAAGGGGTACGGCACACACTGTCTTGCAGCTTGTTGGAAGCTGCTGGTCCCCAAAGAGAAATAATCTCTAGAGAAATGCAAATTGACTGGGTAGAAAATGAAGATATCAGCATGTTAATGGAATAGGATCATACGCTGAGGAGTGGAATGAGAAACCAGTCAAAGCTTTTTTGCTTCCTTTTCTCTCTCTCCCCCCTAAGTTTTGTCCTTCAATTTGATCGCATAGATCGTGACATCCTTTCAAAACCTCTTTGACTCGAGTGGGGCTGATTAACTTGATGCTAATGGGAGCTGATGGAGGGTCTGGCCCTGCCGCAGGTGGGAGGTGCACATTGCATTGGGGCTGCAGTCCTGGTGAGTTTCTGGGTCCAGGAGAGAGGCAGAACTGTAACCTCCATGCTGTGGATGAGGTTCTTGGGGACATGGTTTAGTGCTGGAGTTGGGTTATGGTTGGACACGATGATCCTGAGGGTCTCTTCCAACTGAAATGGTTCTATGGTTCATAGCCTGTCCCCCTGCACTTTAATTTGCTCATGGGGTCTAGCAGAATTTGTCAATGACCTGATTTTGTTATGCTGATAGAAATGAGCAAATGTGTTTGGGCTGTATAGCAATGCTTTAAATTGCATCCACTGAATGTGCTTAACTGTGCATTTAATTTGAATTTAATAGAGCACTTCATTTTAAAAAATGCGAAACAAGTTCCGGGAAACCTACTTAGAGAATTAACAACTCAAACGCAAGTGTAGACCCTGTTGCTCTAGTTTGGTGCTAATGTTACTAATTATTGACTTTTTTTCATTTGTAAAATTGTGTATGTTTGGCTGCCTTTATTTGCTGTGCCCAATTGTCTTCTAAGGCTGGGTTTGCCCACAATGAAGTTTGGAAGTGGCATGTCCTGTGTTACAATCAAGCCTTTTTGTGCCTGCCTAGGTTAATCTTGTCCTAGGTACATATGAAGCAAAACTCATAGAAATTCAGAATCCACCAAAACAAAATTGGCGTTCAGACTAGAAATCCACCCTCAGTTAATCCCTTAGATATCCACAAACCCAGCTTCTCTCAGCTGTGTCTCCAGCCAGAACAACAAACACCATTTTCTCCAAATCAGCTGCACCAAAACCATGGAGCAGGAGTTATCAGTAAGGTGCTATGAATAGATTGGAGTGAAAAGGGAGTACGCAGGATCAGAGCACGGCCATGGAGCTGCTGTGTGTGTTGTAGGAGCAGCAGAGATGTGCGTGGCACACAGGCTCTGCCAGACCTTTGCTGGGTGTCAGGCTCCCTCGTCCCCTCTGCTCTCATTGCCCTGAGACTTTAGGGAGATTTGTCTTGGCCTTCACTATTTGTGCAGATTTCACCTTCATTGAATATGCTTTTGTTACTACAAATGTATTGAGTTAGGTGGATGTGCTGCTGTTAAATTGGAGTGGCTTAGATAGCTAAGATTATGACTGCTAGTTTTAAATTAAACTCTTGTTCAGGGTGCTTAAAGTGTGACTGTGTTATTTATGCAGAAGTATTTGCTGGATAAGTGACCTCTAGAGAAAGCTGATGACAACTGTTATATGGTATCTTTCATTCTATCGTGTTATTATTGGTGATCACTTTTCATGCTGCTTTGATCGAGAGTCCCCCTGTAAAGTTTCAGGCCGTGAGCAATAGGGTGGTAATAAAGATTGGCACAAACTCCCTCACACATTCCTTTTGCAGAGGATAAAAAAAAAGTAGCAAAATTTCTGTTTGAATTAACGCGTGAAAGAGAGAGAAGTTCAAGTTCCTTGGCGCAGCCTGATGCTTGTAGCACTTAGAAGGTCTCACAGCTTCCTGAAACACAGCTGTGAAATTCCAGCTTTTCCTGACCTGCCTCACCTGGAGCAGGGGGAAAGGTGCCCCCCTGTGCTAGAGGAGGCTCAGCAGCGCCCTTGCGAAAGGGGCCGTGGGAGCCCGACTTGCCCCTTGGCCAGGTCAGCGCGGCGCTGGAGTTTTTGGCGTAGCAGAGGGGCAGACGTGCAGAGCAGGACGTGGGGCGGGGGAAGAGTGCAGCAAATGTCTGCAAGCTGAGAAGAAGCCTTCTTCAGTTCAGCCTCTTACATTTTTAAATGATAGAGATGCTTTTATGTATTCCATATCATACTGTGGTTGTTTTGCTGTCACAGCAGCTTTCCGCAGTAGTTTACTATGGACAGATACTCATCGACCGTCTCTTGCCAGGCTCATTATATTATCTGTAAAAGCCTCTGAAATTCTGAACGCTCTTGTCAGTGGTGACCTGAGCGCTTTCCTGCCCTGTGGGAATTGCCATGGAGTGGGGGTGTCAGCATTGCCGCTGTGTTGCTGTTGCCTCTGAACCTGCCCAAATTATGCTGGCAGCTCTTTGGGTGTATCATTATGTTTAGTCTCCGTGTTGCTGAAGCTGGGGGCTCTGGCCCTCTCCCTTTCCGGGGTGGTACCTCGTTTTTTGCAGTGATTCCTCCCTCATTCCTCAGTGCAATCCTGTAGCTCTTTCAGGCCAGGGCAGCACATGCTTCTGTAAATGTAGAGACACATCTACAAAAACATCGGTGAGGCCGCAGACGTTAAGGGAAAGTAAGAAAGAAGTACAGAACATGACAGAGACAATTGTTATTCCAGGTTGTAAATTAGTAGGTCTCTTGTTGCTGGTCTCTAGTAGTTGTGGTTCTGCTCCGTCCCTCTGCCATCCAAACCAGAGAAGAAGAGAGGCCGCTAAAGGGGAGCTGGGACGTGCTGCAGGACACTGTGAATGCCACCTCCACACCAAACTGTGGAAGAAATTATCTAGCAGACCCCATTGAAGGGAAGAGACATGATCTCTGGCTTAGGACAGACAAAAGCTGCAGTTTGTTGGAGAGTGGAAAAGGTATCACTGCGTATTCGCTGGGTTATACTCCAGATGACTGTCAGTGGAACATAATGGGAGGTAGGTACCAGACTGGATGTATCTTTGGTGTGACTCGAGGTGTCTATTCTTTTATTATGCACACCTTTTTTTTTTTTTTCTGAAGTGAGTTTCCATGTCAGTGCCCAGGCTGTGAAATCATGTTGCTGAGAACTTGCAGTTGCTCTTCCAGGAAAACAAAAGCAAAGTTGTTCTTCAAAGCCAAGAGCACTGCTGCTCTGCAGAAGGGCTGCAAGGAGGTTTCTCACCTTGTTCCTGTGATCCTGAGCTGCAGCTCAGTTTTTAGACTGAGGAAGAAAACATTGATTCCAAATTTCCATTTCCACAGGACGGAACGTGACACAACTTGGAATATATGGGTTTGTTTCTTCAGGGTTATTTCTTCAGGGTTATTTCTCCTTGATTTTTCTCCCATGAGATCAAAGTGAAACCTTTTATTAAATAAGGTAAAAGAAGTGACAGTTGCAGAATTTCAGCTAATTGGTTTTATCTCCCGCACTGCAAGATGCTAATCTTCGTGGTTAGGCGTTTGCACCAGACATTGTTACTACTTTGAGGGAATGATTTTTGTGCTTGTCATAAAAACTCTAGAATGGTACAAAATAGAGCTGGAAAAGAGTTATTAGGTGTTCTGGCACAGTCCTCCACAGTGCAAGATTGTTCCCTGTGGTATTCTCCAACACTTTGTCCTAGCTACTCTTAAATTACATAGGTTATAGAGATGAATTATGTCTAGACTTCTGAATTTCAGCTAGGGAATGAAGTGAGCTGAGTGTTTTGGACCCAAAACATCGATATTTCAAAAATCAGAAGTCAACTGCAGAACACAGAAGCAAAACCACCAAAAACGACAGCAGATACTCCAGCACTTTCGGGGTTAGCTGTGGCCAGAAATGTGGTCCGTTTTAAAGGGCCAAAATGGTTTGATTGTTCCCACCATGGCAGAGCCAGGAGGTCTTCAGACCTTTTCCATGAGAAAGTGGAGCCTCCCAATGCACATCTGCAACTCTACAACAAAGATGATTTTAATTGAGCCGAAATTAGCAGTATTTGACTTAGTCACAATTGCCACCGAGTTTTATGTGCCTGGCACTACAGAATCTTGCCTTTAATAGTTTGCCTGGGACAAGCCAACACGTAGGACAGTTGCTAGTTGCATTTTATTGACATGCTCTCTTTCAAATGCAGTCACAGATAAGCGTGTTATTCTGAGGAGCAGTTCTGACTGGCTCAGTGGGTCAAAAGATTGACATGGATTGAGAGCAGCCTGCAGAGAAGGGCTTGGGGGGTACTGGTAGAGCAAAGATGGGACATGAGCTGGCTATGTGAGCTTGTAGCTCAGGCCAGTGCTGCCCTGGGCTGCATCCCCAGCCCCGTGGGCAGCAGGTGCAGGGAGGCGATTGCCCCATCTGCCCCGCTCTGTGAGACCCCCCTGCAGTTCTGGTCCAGCTCTGTCCTCAGCACAGGACACACATGGACCTGCTGGAGAGGGGCCAGAGGAGCCACAGGAATGACCCGAGGCTGGAACAGCTCTGCTGGGGGACAGGCTGAGAGAGCTGGGGGGTTCAGCTGGAGAAGAGAAGCTCCAGGGAGACCTTATTGTGGCCTTTCCAGACTTAAAAGAGGCTGTAAGAAAGATGGGGACAGACGTTTCAGCCGGGCGTGTTGCGATAGGACAAGGGGTGAAGGTTTTAAACTAAAAGAGGGGAGATTCAGGCCAGATATGAGGAAGAAATTGTTGCCCCTGAGGGTGGTGAGAGCCTGGCCCAGGTTGGCCAGAGAGGTGGTGGCTGAACCATCCCTGGAGACATCCCAGGCCAGGCTGGACGGGGCTCTGAGCACCCTGAGCTGGTGAAGGTGTCCCTGTCATGGCAGGGGGGGCACTGGGGGAGCTGGGAAGGTCCTTTCCAACCCCAAATATTCAGTGTTTCTATGACAGAGAGATGATTTTTCAGTCTTGGTGCAAGTCTGCCTCTCGCGTTTCGTTTTGTTTTGACAGTGGGAAATGCAGAAGTTGCAGAATGAGCAACCTCTTACCAAATAAATCAATTCCTGCGTCTGCTGGGGTCTCAGAGATGGGGTTGAGCTGGTGCCTGGTTCACATACAAGGTTTTGCTGGCAGAGTGGAGACTCTGTGGCAGATGGAGGTGCCGGCCCAGCAGCCCCGGGCTGCTTGGGGAAGCAGCACTTGCAGCTGCATCAGCAGAAACTGCAGCAGCAGCACCTAGTAGAAACACTCATAGGGGAAGAGGATGGGTTAACTGCATGCTTTTCCTCTAACAGAGCTGGGAGCTATTATTAAGTAGTTATTTCTGGGATTAAATAAAGCCAAACACAATGCTGCTCACAGGTACAAATCTCCTAAGCAGAGGATCTTTGATTGGGAATGATTTTGAGGAGGGGTGAAAAGGGGGACAGGAGCCAGGTTCGGTGAATGGAGGAGGTGGTGTACAGAAACCTGCGTGCACGTGTGCGCCGGGAAAGAGTGTTCGGGAAGAAGATTTGGGCTGAGGTGGCTGAAGGAAGTGCAAGGGGGGAGTTTTGTTGGTTGATCCCTCCCATTCAGGAGAGCAGAAATTGGTGCCTTCACGTACAAGATCAGCATTATACCCAGGAGAGCTTCTGCTCAGAACTGCAGTAATCTCCAAGACTATGACCTTTGTTAGTTGGCTGGGTCAAAAGAGGCATCCGGTCTGGACACGCAGGTTTTGCTTTGGTCTTGAAAGAGGCGCCCCATGAAGCCAGTGGCAGTTTTGTGTAGGCAAGAGGGAGCTCTGGTGTTTGGCTCAGCATCATTAATAAATACAGAAATATAGATTAGGACTAGGTTTTTTTCACTCATTTAAAATATGAATCAGAGACTATCCTTGCACGGTGTTGTGGCTGTCCAAAAGCTGCCAGTGATTTAGCTGAATTATCTGATGTAGATCTTAGTTTCTTAAACATGTGCAGTACAAGGGACTGAAGGGCAGGAGGCTGCTTTCCTTTGATCTGCTCGCTTAAGCTGCTTCTCATTCCAAGTATAACTCGCCTGCAATCATTGACTTTTTTAATGGGAATAAGCAAACACAATGGACTGGTTCCCTGTCCTTATAGTGGCATCCCTGTCAATCTTCCTGCCACCCCTCACTAATTCCTATGGCCAGGGGGGCCAGAAGCAGATGTGCTTATTGACTCGTGCTGTTAATCATTGCCGTGCTCGAATGCTTTCTGGCAGGATGCTGTGTGACTTTCGCAGTTTGCAGGTTGTGCCCGTGGTCAGGTTCCTGGCTGCACACCTCTCCGCTCTCATGGGTGAAGCCCAGCAACAGGAAAGCCAAACCCAGCAGCAAAAGGACAGAGGGGAGAAGAAAAATAAAAAGTGATAAAACCGCAGAGAAGATTTTTAAATCTGGCTGTTAGTTTCTCAGTCCATGAATGATTTTTAGCACCGTGATAAATGGCATGCTATTGCTAACTCTTTCAGACTGATGTCTAAAAAAATCAATTATTCACAGAAATTCTTGCTGACAGTTGCGAATGCTGGGTCACAGCTCTGTGCTGCACATTTAGCAGCTTAACACAGCAAACCAAGTACAGGAACAGCTTCAGTTTGCTATTGGGAGAGAAGAAGGAATTGCAGAGGCCAAAAGAGGCCAGCCAGGAGGAGCAAGTGCAGGCAAGGTCTCCAGCTTTAAAGTTGGCTTTGCTTAACAGGATGGCTGGAAATTCCCCTAGAAGGCTAACAAACCTGTATTCAATAGTCCATTTTAAAACAAGAAAGTAATTTCAAAGGTTTAAAAGTTTATATAGTCTTTACAAATAAGTGCTTTGTGCAAATATAATTCCTATGTTTTAGGGCATTTGGCCAATACTGAGCATGTAACCATCGAGTAGCAAGCATTTCTGGTGCACCTAAAATTTCATGTTGGGGTGAATCTTCTCATGCCTGAAGTGGTGTTTGGCCAGCTCTGGACACTCCCCACTCGAGCATTTTTCAGCCAAGGCAGCGTTGGTGCAGCGCTCACCTCGTGTCACCCCGTCGGTGGGGATTTCTGGCGTCCACAGAGGCTGTGCCCACTCTGGCAAACATCACACAGAAGCAAGAGGCCACCGGCTGCATCGTCAGGGGACATCTGCTCTTATCGGTGTCGTTCATTACCCCGAGTGTGCACAGAGGCCGGCGTTGCTGCAGGCAGATAACCCAGCGCCATCGCCCCGGGGCCGGAGGCTGAGCTCCGCATCCCCACCGTGCCCGGGATAGAGGACAGGGAATGTTTCAGGACACACGGGATGCTGCTCTCCTGCCCTCCTTCCAGAGGAACGTGGCAGGAGGGTCCCCAAAGGGTGGCTGAGCAGCAGCGCAGGTGGTTCCTGCACCGCATGAGCAGCAGCCTTGGCCCTGTCAAATGGTCCTGGACGGCATCCTTCATCCTTCATCCATCTACGGCTCCTAGCAGACAGGTGCTTTCCCTCTGAAAATAGGTCTGAGGTTTTCTTTTGCCTTCTCCAGTGGAAAGCTTGTCAACAAAGCACTGCATTTCTACTCTGTCTGTTGCAAATTAAATAGGCTGTTGAAAACTATGGTAAATCAGGAGATGTCTGATGTTGCCAGGGCATCATATTCAGGCTTGTTTTTCCATCAGGTGTGTTCAGATAATCATTTTCTGTCCTGTACCCCTTAAATCCTGAGATACTCAGCTCTACCCAGCTCTCCTGCTCATCTGTGCAGCCCACTGCGAGTCACCAGAAGCACCAGTGAGTTATATATTGAACCTGTAGATCCAGAGCTTAGTGGACAACGCTGCTGATTTGTCTCTATTTTACTTTCCTCATCTGCAAGAAGCAGTAAAATCTGAATCTTGCTCAGTTTACCAAAGTTTACACGGAATCCCAGAATGTCAGGGCTTGGAAGGGACCTCGAAAGCTCATCCAGTCCAATCCCCCTGCCAGAGCAGGAACACCTGGTGACAAAACTTTGATAATTATTAAGGGAAGCCAGAAAATGTTGGATTTGTTACCAGCTGGCTTTTAGGTTAAATATAAAATTGATGCATTTACGTGTCTGCTTTAAAGAGGGAAAAAAAAACCAAACGGTTTTGCAGAGATTCTTGGAGGTGCTAAACCATTTTGTATGTGAAAAGCCACAGAGCTGTAGCTTTTCTGGCAGCGAGCCCTTTTCTTGGGCCATTGATAGGATGACTGCTGATGAGGTATTTGTATTAGAACTGGCTGGACAAGGTGGTTTTGGCATTTTTGTTCTTTCTTCATTTTAAAGGGAACAAAAGCAAGAGGGCAGATTCTGTCAGAGCATCCCCTTCCAGACAAAAGGGTCGAGCTTTCCAGTTCAGGCTCCTACCAGCGAGTGCCTGCGGCCTTTTCCAGACCCCCGAAATGCCCATCGTCATCTCTGTGAAGGTGCTGGAATAGTTTTGCTCTTGTAAGCGGTTGTTGGTTGTGTCTCAGGTCAGGCTCCCGCAGGAGCATGGAGAAGGGCTCGCCAAAGGCAGACTGGTAGTAAAAGTTGTCTGTTTTCCTCTTGATACCTGATCCGCATTAGCAATGCGCTAAATATTGAGTTGGATGCTAAAATATGGATTTCCCAAAATCATTTGCTTTCTGTATCATATTTGTTTAACTTTTGTTTAGTTTGTGGTGGTTTTCTTGCAGTTATTGTGATGATGAAAAATGCTTTGAGCAGTAGTCCAAGATAATCTCCTATCTCCACTATGGACAAAGGAAAACTTTAACATTTCTGATCATCATAGCTTCCACTGGAAAATATATAGGGTCTGGTTAATGGAGCCCGCATATTGCTTTGCACCCTCTGCAGAAATGTTACAGTTGGCTGCACAGGTTTAGTGAATGAGAGGTTATTCATGAGCACCGGGGAAAAATAATGGTTAATGTTGAAAATATAAACCTGCAGAGTTCACCGGCCTGATGTTTCATGAAGGACACGTCCACCAGCAAGGATATGCGTCCCCAAACCTGGCTGGGGACAGAGCCACCTGGCAGCAGAGGGAAGGTGTGGGGATGCTCCTAGTCCTTGTTATTCCCTGGAGAGGAATTATGTAGAAACAGATTCCTGACCTGCAGATTTCAAATTCTGTCTGCCCTGGGACATTTGATACGTTTAGGGTATCGGCTGAAGTGCAGGTGAAAAGCTCTTTACAGGTTATTCCTCTTAATTTTATTCTCTTTAGAATCGTAGTTCTAGAAACAAGGCCACAAACTCTGAACTGTGCAAATATGTAGTTTATTATCTGTTTTAGAATGACGAAGAAGGGAGACCATCAGCACTATTAGTTCCATTCACCATAAAATCAGCCACAAAAGCAACTGTTGGCATCATTTCCATGAGTTATTTTTAATTGGGAACAGTTTGGATTAAGGCATAATTCTGGCGTGCTCCATAGTGGATATATGTAGAGATATATATAAAATTACTCTTTTTTTTAATATGGTAGTAATTGTGAGGTGATAAATAGATGAACGCTTCTAATTTGCTTTAGGTTTAACAGATCCTTCCCATTCTCAAAAATTTCACTACTAGTAACTTATCGGAAGCATCATAACCTATTTCAATTCTGTTGGTAAACAGACAAATAGAGCACAGAAAACCCATCTGTTCTTGCTTTACCTGGGACTTCATCAAATACCTCATTTTTCATTTGGTTTTTATTTCTCATTCATTTGTTCCCATAAGAAGAGAAATGTTCAGTATTGAGCTCATTGCTAGATCCAGGAGTAAAATCTAAAATGAGAGTAATCTGACTGATGTATATTGACAAAAAAATCAATCGTGGGGATGGCAGTATGGCGACTGGAACAAATCCTCTCTCATAAAGATAAAACACGTGGATAAGAATCATTTTACACCAATCATACGCATTATTTATGTCTGAAATAGGAGCGTATCGCACATGTTGTCGTCAAACCCTAATCTAGCACTTGGGTGATACATAGCTTGGATTTCACATGGATTAAAATTGCTTGCGGGCCTCTATAATACTATTTCAGAGCAGAGTTGGAAAGCACTTAACGCTGCCTTCTAATCTTGCTCCATGTTGTTCGCTACACTGAGCAGCTCAAAAGCCAGATGAAAAATGCTGGGTGAGAGAAAAGGAAAAGGCTCGGTATTGTAAAGAGAGATGAACCCAATTTGTCTGCTTCAGATCTGGATGTGAGATTTTGCAGCAGCGTGGCGCGAGGACTTCTTCCGGGCATGGAGGCCAAGAGTGTGCTGCCATCTGGTACATTTTGCTGCCTTAGCAGGCATGGTGAGACTCGCGGTGGCTTCGCCGTCCTCCCTGCGCTCTGGGGGGCCGTGCAGGGGTCGGCGCGGTCCCAGGTGTTTCACGCCTCGCCGTGGGGCCAGCAGCTCCATGAGCAGCCCCAGTGTGGGGGTTCTGGGGTGCCTGGGGCAGCACCGGTTCCTGCCCACCCAGCTTGTTCACCAGGTGATTTAACACCTCACCCGTGGCTTCTTGCCGGATCCACAGCAGCTTTGCCCGGTTGGAGGATGCAGCTCTGGAGGATCAGATTCCCGCTGAAGTGTCGCCAGCGTCCAACAGCCGCTGGCTCTGTGCCTTTGCTCGTTTACCTGACAAGGCTGTGTTGGTGAGCGCTCCTGCCCCTCTTGTGTTTCAGAGCCGCTTGGCGTTTGACACAGTGCTGTTTCTTTCTTTTCTCTGGATGCATTTGCTTCTTTCTTCTTCTGCACGTGCTCCCTTCCCTGCTCCGAGCCGGGAAGGATCCTGCTCTGTCCGGTAGCAGCTGCTGCGTGCTGCTGCCACGGCTGAACCGCGATGGCAGATGTGCTGCTGAGCCGGGAAGGGTGCGGGATGCTGAGATGTGCTCGCTTGTCCTGGGGACCCTGAACGTGGCGAGAAGGAACACGGCGCTGCCCGAAATGCGACCGGTGAGGCTCAGCCTGGTGTGGGAGTCCATGCACCCCTTCACACTGCAGAACCAGCGTACATTGTTAGTTAAGTTGCAAACAGTGTGCTGAAAAATCAGTTTTACCTACAAAACAGACAACAGAAAAAAGAGGAACAAGCCTAGGGGATCTGCTATTGTACAGGTGTGAGCAGAGAGCTCATTTGAGTGTGGATGTGTAAACACAGAAAGAAACTCGCTTCAAATACCTCTTTTCTCTCCTTCCCTCCTCACATTTCCCACGAGTGTGCAATGGTGGCCTTTGAGAATGGTGAGAAATTGGGCTCCCTCTTTCACAAATTTAAAATTAACTTTTCAATAGAAATCCAGAATGCTTATAGGGAGTATTTTCATTTGCAAATGCTGAAATCAGACAGATACAAGGCTGACGTATCGTTGACAAGTCGTGTTTCTGGTTTTGGACTACGTGCTCTGAGAGATGTCTTCTGTAGGTACCTTCAAGTTTTACTGTCTGCGGTTGTCCAGATGGTTCCTCCATGGGATACAGATGGGGGAAGACCTGCCTGCATGGCTCTTGCAGGTTCTGCAGGCTCCTCAGGTGAAGCTTCCCTGGGCCATGGTGACCGAGCCTGGCCCCGCTCGCCACAGGTGGCCCTTGCAGTCACGGGTGTGCAGGGGGCTGTGTTTTGGTGCACATGGTTAGTGCCACACCTGGACCTCCAAAACCCTCCCCAGGAGAATAACTTTGTAGGGCCATGCCTAGATATTGGAAGGCAGACAGGTCTATAACAGCTTTCCAGTGTCTCGGCTTCACAGTTACTCTCAGAAACCGGTGAAGTAGGTAGGAAAGGTCAAACCACACCATTGCTGCCGTGTGCTTTTGTTAGAAAAGGTTGCAGCAGGTCATTACTTGGTGCCACCAAGCAGCAGGAGGTCTCCATAGCGCTTCCCCAGGGCTGTGGCACAGCTGAGGACGTTGTGCAAGCTCTGCAGCTTCCAGAGCCTGGATTACTGTTTTACTGCTGGGTTGCTGTCATGTTCAACACTCATTTCCTAAAAAGCCGTGCCAGTGTCTGAATCTTCTGGTGGGAGGAGAGGCTGTTCCCAGTAGGCATTTGTTGTTGCAGCACTTTGTGCAGTGCAGAGCCCGGCCGGGCAGGGTTCATGGCCAGCTCTGCGAGGGAGCGAAGGCGCGGGCACAAGGGACCAACGCTGGCGCGAGGTGGTTTCACCCACACAAAATGCTTCACTACATCTGCTTTATTTCACATTTCACTTCTAGTCGCTTTTCTATTGCTTTTTGACAGAGCGAGCTCTTCCAAGAGCTCTTCTGTGAGGCTGCTGCGGATGTTGAACGTTACGCCTGTGACTTCAGGGACAGTAATTTCCAAGGCGTGCTTCTGTAGGAAAATAGACTTGCAGAAATAATATCAGCATGTTTACTTTCTGCGGGGTTTACAGAACCTAATGTTCTGTCTCTTTCTGGCATCTGGTTATTCCAGCATGTTTTAGTTGCATTAAATAGTCAACAATAAGCAACACAAAGGCTTGAGTTACTTGTGTATGGGAGTAATGAGGCGAAGTCATGGATTGCTCCCTTTCTGCACAAACAGCGAGTGGCAATCTTGACAACATGGTTTCAGGTAATTATTGCTGTGGTTTAGATCATTTTGGTATTTACTTACGTGATGTATTTGATTTTTAGCCTCTATGTTTTGCTATGGAAGGAGCACAGGAAATGTTTAGCGGACAAGCATGCCTAGTTTGCTCTCTCATTTCTCTTTTCTTATTAGCAAAACATAAATCTGCAGCTTGCTGACAATGGAACCATATGGTAACCCTTTCTGACAAATCGATTTTGCAATACAGATAATCTTAGCTGTGCCTGAGAAGAGATATCTTGGATTATTTTGTCTTAATTCTTGCATTACTCTCTATCTTTCAGTGCCTGGAAATTACGTATGTGGCTATTTCTGAAGCCAGTGATTTGGGTGAATTAAGAATTTATGGAGTACGCTACACTTTAGTGTCTTTACTTTGAGGGCAGTTATTTGTCATACAAAATAATCTGTTCATTTGCTATAGCCAATGCCCTTTTCTGTGGTGGCAGACAGTAGTGGCAGATTCGGGTACTTTGTGAACACTGGGCACCCTCCTAGTGTGGAGCCAAGTTAAGAAATGCATTTGTATAAATCAGCTCTTGCTGTCCAAGAAGCTGCAGAAGTAGCTGTAGGAACTTGAAGCAGTAGCCGGATGGGGCACAGGAGACACGGATCAAGTGCAGGAATGATGCCATGAAGCTCATCAAAACTAAACAACACATCATCAATGTTAATGTTTATTATAAACTCCATAGAGATGGCTGATAGGCTCTTAATTCCTCAAGCGTTCCTACTAGCTTTAGGTGCTGGCCCTCAGGCATGAATCTGTGAGGTCTGAGATGCAGCTATTGCAAAAGCTGCATGAGCAATATTTAGGGGGTTTATTCAGTTTTACATTTCTAGGTGCTAACAGTTACTGCAACCCAAGACCTGAACATGACATTTTCTAGGTTTTTAGAAAGTAACTATAAATCAAGATGTAAACCTGGTCAACACAAATGTTTATGCAGTGTTTTACTTCAGGAGGCAACACAGCCTCAAACACCAGCCTCAGCTGAAAACAAAAAAGGTCTCTCTGGATGGGTCCCTTCCCTGCAGCATGTTGACCACACCACTCAGCTCGGTGTCATCAGCAAACCTGCTGAGGGTGCACTCAATCCCACTGTCCTTGTCACCAACAGAGAGGTTAAACAGCACCAGTCTCAATGCCAACCACGGAGGGACACCACTCAGCACTGATCTCCACTGGGACGTCAAGCTGTTGACCTCAACTCTTTGAGTGCCACCATCCAGCCAGTTCCTTATCCGCCAAGTGGTCCATCCCTTGAATCTATGTCTCTCCAGTTTAGAGGCAAGGATACTGTGTGGGACAGCGTCAAACACTTTGAACGAGACCAGGTAGGATTACATGTCTTGAAAGAAAGGATCCAGTGCCACACACTCTATTCTTTGGAGAGCACAGGCTGAATGATGGTCCAGGTGAACTGGCAGGTCTGCAGAAAGCATCTCATGAGGGCTGCTATGGTGGCTAAGCAGGTGGACTTTGAATTAAATTTGGCTCTGAATTAATTTCTACATCTCACGCAGCTGGAAGTGTGAGCAACGTGAACTCCAATTATGTGACCCGGTATCTAAAAATAGCCTTGAAAGTGTAAAATACAAAAAGGTAGATTTTTTTTGCAGCTTAGGATAATGGTTTTTCATGTTAAGTCTCTGAGTGGTGAAGGTAAGAAAAGCCCAAACTCGTAACGCTCATCCGAAGTGAGGGGGAAGGTGCTCCAGTGCTGGGACGCTGGAGAGAAGCACAGGACATGAAGAGAAACAACCCTCAAGAAAATATTTGCTCTCATTGAGGCAAATTGCTGCCATATTAAGAGACTGAAAGAGGTGGCAAAACAAACAGAAATAATTTGCGTGGCATTAAAAAAGGCATGTTTTTAAGAGCTAGTCCTCAGAACATATTTACTTAGCAGATTAGGCCAGTAATTGTCACTGTGGCTTTTGTTTGGTCTTTTGCTGAGATTTCTTTGGGTTTGGTTTCCAGGATATTGGGGTTTTTAAGAGCGTGAATTGAAAATAGGTAGTAAACCTGTCTGCTGCAGCTTGATTGCAGAAATTTAACATTAATTAATGACAAGAGGGGAAGATTTAGTATTAAAAATAAAACAGACTTGCTATCAATGTGATTCTGACAAGATGTTCTCAAAGAGGCTATTAAAACTGCACAGTTCTTTTCGCTTGCAAGTTTGGAAAGCATACTTTCCCCCTTTTGAATGTTTGTGTCATCACGGTGCTCGGAATATTTGTGTTGCAGCTCCAACCCAGTTGCCTCTGAGTCTGCTGAAGTCATTTGTAAATCCAGTGAAAGATGGGGAACTCGGACTCTGGTGTAGAAGCAGTGCTGGTATTTAGTAATTGTTAAAAAAATTTTATGTAAAACATTTTCCACTTTCTGTCACTGCACGTGTACAAAACCAGAAAATGTATTTGCTGTTGTTAACTTCGAAGTATATCTGGATAGTATATGTTGTCTTAATAACTGATAATTAAAATTTGTGTTTAAAATGAGTGTGAAATAAGGAACGTTGTGACAATAAAATTCAATGTATAAAGTTAGTGGCTGACATTAGGTGGCTGAGAGGAGAACAGCTCCGTGACTCACAGAGCAGCTGTGTGAACGACAAAGGAATGGAAAGCTGAATGAACAAAAATGTACTAAAAAATGAATGGTATACTATCAAGCAGAGACAGTAACTAGAAAATGAAGCTAAGTGGGCTGTAGTTGTGCTGTGTCTGTCTGTCTGTCCCCCCCTGAAGAGTGGCTCTTCAGCTTGCAGCCACGACCAACAGAGGTTGATGTGCAGGGCTCTTGGAAGACAGGAGGTTTCTGTAGGATCATGGAAAGATGCCACCAAGTAGACTGAAATGCTGAAATATGTGATCAGTCCATCAGATCTTGGAGAGTTTGCATGGGGGGCGATGTGTTAGGATTGGACTGGATGATCTTTCAAGGTCCCTTCCAATCCCTGACGTTCTGTGATTCTGTGTAACGCTCCCAGTGCAGAAGATGCCAGCCCGAGTGCTTAATTAAGCACACAGAGTCCGACAGGACAGGAATCCGTAGGAGACCGCGCTATGTGCAGAACAACTTTTTCTTTTAAAAAATGTACCAGTCTAAATAGATAACATTGTAATATGAGTAAAACCCTCTTTGGGCCGGGGTCAGAGTGCTGGAACTGTTGAGCAGCACCGAAGGGGGTTTGTTTGCCCTTGGGCTGGCGCTTGGCAGAGCAGGCAGCATCCCCCACCCCGAGCTCTGGTCTTTGTCTTGGCCAGTAACTTGGACTGATTTACAATCCGATCGCTATAAAACTGAGGCGAACCTTCGCTTTGTTTTTGTCCCACAGCGCAGTGCAGCCACGTCGTGCCCCCCCAGCTCGGCACGCTGCAGATCCTGCACGGCAACGGCACGGCCGTGGGGACGGTGATCGCCTTCCAGTGCTCCGCCAAGCACCAGCTGGAGGGACCGGGCATCATCACCTGCGTCTGGAATGGGAACGATACCCACTGGACAGCCGGAACGCCCTCCTGCAAGCGTAAGGTTCTTTCCAAACCATTCCCAGCCCCTTTGGGCTGCGCTGTATTTGTTTTGCCCTGCCTATGTCCTGCAACGGTAGGATTAAATCTAGACATCTGCGCAAGGGAAAAGACAAATTCAGTTTCCTTCAAAGTTGCCCCCACTGACTGTAATTGCACTCCATATGTGTTCTGACATCGTTAATTATCACGACACATGAATGACTTGGTCGGATTTATGCCTGATCTCACGTCACCAACTCCAGTAGCGTTGCACTCAATAAATGTAGCTCTGTAGCTACAAGTTGTACCCTTCTTTAGAAAATGTATAGATATGACCAACTAATGTGCAAGCATATTTGCAAACCCTCTAATCTCCTAGCATTCTTTTCTGAAGATATTTTTGCTGTAAAAGAAACACAGCGATATTTTTGCACAATTTTAGGTTACTGCCTGTAGGCAGCCGCATGGGAAGGTTACCATATTGACAACTAGCGTTTGAATGGCAACAATATTAACTACTTTTCACGCTGTGTTCTTTCTTATTCATTTTAAGGTTGTTAGTAATTTGACTAGAAGTAGGCCCCAGCAAAACATGGTACCTCTGAGCTTTGGGGATCTCAGCCTGTTTCCCAGAACTTGTATAATTTTAAAGCACCAGTAGATGGGTGGCTCTTTTAGATACTTACCATTCTCTCACAAACACAGTTATTTTTATCTCTCACTTGAGAGATTCCATTAAAGACAAAGGAGAGAAATCCTCCCCTCCGGAGGCCGCAGAAATACGCAGCTTTGTGTGGAACTCAGCTGAACTGTTTCTGATGCTGGTCATCGTGGTGTTGGAAGAACTAGAGGAGTTTTGAAGCAAGACATGCTTAGTGCTCCAAGTCAGCTGGCCGAGATCTGCCTCAGCTGTGCCACACCACGGTCCCTCTCCTCCTTTTGTCTGGATAATTCGCTCCTACAGCAATCACTGCGAACTCACAGCCCCGCAGATGCTGCCCCTTCTTCTGTCCTGCATCCTTCCCCAAGCAGAGGAAGGCCTGTTGTTTGCTGCCCACCAAATAGGGTGTAATTAAATAGAACTCTCCTTGCTCTAAAGATCTCCTTTAAACCCATTTACCCCGACAGTATTTGATTTTGTAGCTCCAGTCCTTGTTAAAAATTGGCTATAAGAGTCTGCTAGCTCATTTTCATTTGATATCCCGACAAAGTTGTGTTTTTTAGCTACTGCAGCACTGAAGGCATTATGTTTAATTAGCTGCAGTGGTGAAATACTTGTGAACAATTCATTAGTGGCTTATAAACAGGAGATTTTCAAATAGCCCAATTTAAAGCTTGTGTAGCTCTAAGCTGAAGCCAAGCTACGCTGGTATGTTGACACATACTAATGTGAAAGTCCTCACTGAGCTATTATTAGCAGAAGTGTGAAACAGGTAGTTTCCAGCATGGTTTAATGAAAATGTGAAAGATAAATTCATGGATTGACCTTAGAAACGTGCTTCTGTGTTTGCTTTGCTGCAGCCATATCAAAATATGAGACTTTTGGATTTAAGGTCGCAGTGATTGCCTCCATCGTGAGCGGTGCCGTCATTCTGCTGATGTCCATGGCTTTTTTAACTTGTTGTCTTATCAAGTGTGTGAAGAAAAGTGAGAGGAGGAGGACTCAAAGGTACGTCAAGAAAAAGTTTTAAAATCAGCACTAAACTGTACATCATACGGACCCCATTGCTGTGGTAGCAGAGAGCTTCAAAGGACTTGCTGCCACAACACAATGCTGTTAATTACTAAAGATTCTTAATTTGTTGGTTAGGCTTTAAGCATAGAAAGGCTCAGAATTCAAGACTGTTAAGGCACCTAATGTCTGTTAATATCCGGTGACCTCAGTGGGCCTGGGCAGATCTGGATTTACCCAGGATTATGCAGTAGCTGAACATACAGGTCTGATTTGCTGGCCCTGTCCTTCTCTCCTTCCATTCTTTAAGACTGGCTGTGTTTTCCCTTCTCTCTCTCTTTCATTTTTTCCTTTGAACACTGCTGGGGAAATGAATCCCCCCATGTGGAAACCACCAAAAGGCTTCAACACCTGGAAAGCGCAATTAAAGCTGTCACAGCTATGCTGGGACAACATAGGATTTTATCTTCTGGCTTGAAGAGCAAGGCAGCAGGCAGGATTATAAACAGGCATGGGAAGAAGTAAAATTTACCAACCCAGTCCATTATAAAAACTGAGTGTGAAGGGTGGCTGCCTGACTACATCTGTCTGGACGCTAAAGCCGAGCTGCTGTTGTTCGAGAGAGCATCCATCCCAAGTCACTCACTGCAGAAGGTTTCCCCACGCACCTCTTCTTCCTGACCCTCTTGCTTTTCCTGCATGTTGTTACAGCTCCAAAGGGTGGCTGCTCCTGTCCTGCTGACGCCTGACCTGCACTTTGTGTTGATTTTAAGCTGCTTCTTGCTTCAGAAAAGTGTTTGGAGTGAGGCGGAGTAGTGGGAGACTGGGGAGGACACGAATCTCTCTGCTCCAAGCTGCGTTTTATGTAGAGAACCAGCATATGGGGTGAATTCTGTCATTTTGAAATCTGATTGTAACCAAAATGCAGTCCTTGAAAGGACTTTGTGTGGCAAAAAAGAAAGTCTTTGGTGTCATTCTTAATATTAGGTTTTCACTGATAACATGGAAAAATTTTTGAAATGAAAGGGTTGATTGGCATTTTTGGAATCACCGCTTTTCTTTTTGATAAGACTATTCATATCAAAGTCCTTATTTTTCATTTGTTTCAAATGGAGTTTTGTCCAAATTAGCTCTTCACATGACTTTGATGACTTGATTTTTTTTTTCTTACAAAAGAAAAACCCTTCACACTGGACATTTTGACCTGGTTTTGTCAAAGGGACGTGAAATGATTCCCTTTGTTGGGAGCTTCTCTGTTCCCTGCTGCTCTCTGTCCTCCCTTTCCCACCTTCTGAAGAAGCTGCTCCAACCCGGCCCCTCCACGACTGAGCTTCGCTCCTGAGGGGACCTGGTGACACTGAGGACATTGTGTGGCTTGGTGCTGCTGTCAGAAAGCAACTGAGATGATGCAGAAACTGTCCGTGTCACACAAGAAGGAGTATAGCATCCCTGCATGAAAACTGCTGGACCTGCAGCCCGTGCTGCAGAGAACCAGGGGTGGTGGTGGCATCAGTTTTGTTGCTGTAGTTGGAAAATGTGGATTGATTTTTTGGATGCCAAAAATTTATTAATTAACCTGAAGATGACTTCATACAAAATGAGTGTACACAGCACAGGATTAATTAAATAAGTGTCTCTTAGACCATCTCTGAAGGAAAGGGTGGTCTGTACCTGTGGGGTATGGAGGATGTCCTCATCCTGCCTTCAGCTTTGAGGTTTGCCTCTCTAGGTTCTTTGGCTCTTTTAGTTGGTCTACTAGAGGGATGACCTCTGCCTACAAACCTCTCTTGCAAGGTATCTGTTTGATGATCTTTGAAGTGCCATCTTGTGTTTTATCCCTGCATTTGGAAAGAAAAGAATATGAAGGCTGCTGAAAATCCCCACGTAATTTAGGCTCCTCGCAGACCTTGTCCCGTGGCGTGAGCATCACTGGTGTTTTCTTTGGTAGGATCAGGATTGTATCCTGAGAGGACAGAAATGACACCAAATCAGCATCGCCAGCCCTCGCAATTCTTGTCCCATCAGCTGGTGTGACTGTGTGAATCTTAAGATTTCTTTTCAAAACGAGAAATTGGGGGGCATTTTTTTGTCCCAGAGTTGTATAGAGCAGCGTGAAAACTGCCTTGAGCACTTCCACAAGGAAACCCTGAAGGGAACCGAATAAGCCCTGCTCTTAACGAAGGCAACATTACCTGCCTCCTGCATTTTTAAGTTAATTCATCTTTTCAGCCTACCTGGTGATTTTTGAACCCTCGGGAGCAGCACCACTGCAGAAATTCACAGAAAATACTTCTTTTTTTTTCTGGAATGATTTATTCCATAAAATGGTGATGAGAATCTGTAGTCTTTGCATGTACAACAGTGTCTGGCCTGATGTGTGTCAGTGATAAAGGTCCATGAGATCTTTGACACAACATCATCCCTTAAGTGGCTGTCCCTATCACCTGTAGTCTCAAAACCCACTGGATCAAATTGACACAATTACTGCGGTTTTGTTCCTTTGAACTATCCACAAGTGCTCATTAGAAAACTGGTTTTGTTTGTTTGCTGTTTTTTTGGGGAGTGAGGTATAATACTTTAGAGTATTTTACTGAATAATATTTATGCTGCTTAAGAACCCCACACCTTAAGGCACAGAGTGCATGATTTGAAGTCATCATGCCTTGAAATTGGGTCCATCTTTTTGAAACACCCTGTATTTAAGCAGGTATTTAAGTCTTTGGAAATTTGGCTTGCACTTGAAGTTCAGAGTGTGTTTAAGCGCTGTCTTCAGTAAGCCTGGATTTAGATTTAAACTCTAGTGAGTAGGGCTGTGGTCAGGTAAAAGCTCAGCTATACAACCATCTATCACAGCAATGTGTTTTACCCCTTGCTTCATTCACAGAGATATGCAGCTGTGGTACCAGCTCAGAACTGAGGAACTAGAGCACATGCAAGCTGCTTACTTTGGTTTTAAGGGAAGAAACAATAACAACAACAATAAGAAACTCAGGAACAAATCCTTATTTGATGATGTGGCTAACGTGGCATATGATAACCAAGGCTTCTACAGGTAAGGCTATTAAAATACAGTGTGTTGAATGAGTTTGTTGAACCAATTTTAGAAAGAGGATTCCTTGAAAGTGCATCTGAAAGGGATGCCCCTGAAAAGGACATGATGCCAGTGGATTGTCAGGCCTTGTCCTTCAACTTGCCCGTCCTGCGGGGAATTAATGTTGCCAAAAGGTGAGTCAGCAGAGAAGCTGAGCGTGGCCTCCCCCCGCACGGCTTCTATCCCCATAGTTAAGCCTGGTCTGTGCCAGATTAACTGGAGAGAGGTTTTTAATTGGCTTTGTTAAACCAATGCTAAACTGCCACAGGTAGGTCAGTGGCAGCAAGGTGCCAGCTGGCCCGGGAGCCTTGGAGGGGACACCAGGGACACGGGGGCTGTGGGCAGCTCCAGGCGAGCAGCGGGTCCCTCGGTCACCGCCAAAGCTCTCCTGAGAAATATCATTTCATTATCGGGCTGTGCGGGGCAAACACAATGGGATCCTGGTGGGCAAGGCAGCATGAGGGCCCACAGCGGGGGACCCCGGCTCTGGGGCAGCCCAAAGAAACATCCACGCTGAAATAAAGGGCATCACGGGCTGTGGATGCCTGCAGGGTGGGCAGAGGAATGGCTTGTGTCGGGTCAAAATCACCTCTGAATGTGTCCAGATGTGTTATGCTGGCTGTGGTGTTGCCAACATGAGAAAAACCGAAAAATGAATACATGTTAAATTCTAATTACTGCTTTGCTATTATGATCCATATAAATACACGTCATTCTGTCTTTTCTATGCTTTGGGTTCTGCTTTATCATCATGTACGATAATATATAGCACAATCCTTGTTTGCTTTTTATTCACTGCTCACTTGTACAGCTTTTATGTACAGCAGTATCTGTGATTTGTAGTGGTTACCTGCAGAAAACAATTTGATGCAGATTATAAGCCTACTTCCATGTCACAGTGCAGCTGGAAATTATATTCAAATGGAGGACTTGCACAAAAGTCTGATGGCTGCTTAATCAATTCCTAGCTTTGGGCGATTTCAGAAAGATTTATAAATCTAATTAAATGCTGATTATAACCTAAACAGTTTTTAGAAGGCTCAGGATGCAATTTTTAATTTTGGGCAACTTCAATCTGCTTCAATGTTAATGTTTTGTATAAGCGTAATCTGCTTTTAAAATAACGTGAATAAAGTTACATAGGGCTGTAAACAGAGGTTCGTGCTCTGCTGGAGCCTCGAGCTCCGGGGCTCTTATCTGCACCGCTCCACGGAGCAGAAGCTGCTGTATTACGTTTACCAAATTCTGCACACCTTTTCTTAACTGAAAGTACCAGAGAATATACAATTCCGCTGGATAAGCAGCTTCTCTGGGGCCAGAAATCAACAGTTTTATTATTTCTTTAGAAAACTGTAGATTGTTTAAACTTCAGTGGGGATTTTCAGATGGCAGGAGGAGGAGGAAAGCCTGTGAGCTCTTTTTTTCCTATGTAGAACAACACACACGCTGTGTTAAACACTGGTGCACACCCACCTCCTGAGGCATGAGGTCCGCTGTTAATCAAGGTCTACTTTATTTCCACCATGCAGCGGTGATGTGATCCTGGCTTATCACTAATTCAGCGAGGAGAGCAGGCGTGTTAGTCTGTGCACCCTGAGCCACAAGGCTGGCTGTTTCTATCGTAGAGCCTTGGAATTTCTCTAGGAACATGTGTAACTCTCTGCCAATTTGTACCTTGTTCCCTTTCTTCACTCAGACGAGATCTATTTAATTGAGGTTAGTAAAAGACGCTGATTTCTACTGTTTAATTCTGTTAAATGGATCTATGTGCAGGATAAGACGTAGAAATTCTAACATACTTCATGCCAGCTCTTAAAGACAACAAATGATCTGTCAACTTTGTGTTTAACTGCAAGACTTATTTTTTGTGTGTAGTGAATTAGGCCAAGTTTCATCATCCTGTGCACTTCAACCAGCTTACTGGGAAGAGCAGGACAGGGCAGGCAAACCCCTGGGGAGGTGCAAACATGAAGCTGGCTTACGCTGGGAAGACCAGCGTGCAAGGACGTGTTCATTACCTGGGTTATTTCTGCGGTACCATGCTCCATTTAAGATGAAGTGGATGTGCTGGCAGCCTATGCTTGGAGGAAATCTCTAACCCTGTGGGTGTTGCTGTAGTGGTGGGGCTGTTACAGCGTTGATTGTCTGAGGAAATAAATAAAGCCATGTGGCATGGCTGGAGAAAGTAGCAAAACTGAGGGCAAGCAAGCCCAAAGGAAAGCTTCTGTGTGTGCATGTGAACCAATGTGTGTGGCTATGGCCACAAACAGCCCTGGGCTGATCAGGCAGTTGGACCAGATGATTGTTGTGGGTCCCTTCCAACTGAGCCTATCCTATCCTACCCTATCCTATCCTACCCTATCCTATCCTACCCTATCCTATCCTACCCTATCCTATCCTACCCTATCCTATCCTACCCTATCCTATCCTACCCTACCCTATCCTACCCTATCCTACCCTATCCTACCCTATCCTACCCTATCCTACCCTATCCTACCCTATCCTACCCTATCCTATCCTATCCTATCCTATCCTATCCTATCCTATCCTATCCTATCCTATCCTATCCCATCTTATCCTTGTGTTAATGTTTCAGACATTTGGAGGAACTTGTGCAATGCATCACTAGACACCCGAGCAATTTAGAAATCACTGAATCACAGGATGGTTGGGGTTGGAAGGGACCTCTGGAGACCATCCGGTCCCACCCCCAGCTGAAGCAGGTTCACCAGAGCAGGTTGCACAGGGTCGCGTCCCGGTGGGCTGGTTTTTCAAAGGACACGTCCTGGAAGGCACGGGATGCTGGTGGTTCTCCCTGCCCTGCTCAGGGCCGCGGTTCGTGTTGTTCTCTGTGATACAGCCGGGAAGCGGCTCTGCAACCCACTTAGAAGGGGAAGTCTGAGAGACAAGTGGAGCCCTTGGCTGAGAAAGGAGTGGGTGGAGGCTTGGCAATTTGTGTCATTTTGACGATAGCATTTCCTTTTCTTAAATAAAGCTGCTCTGCTGCTTCTTCATGTGATATATGAAGTATCTGGAAGAGTGAGAACTCCTCCACCCTTGAAGAAGACCTTCCTGAGTAGATCTTAGCCTATTTTTTACTAGAAAAGGATGTAGGTCATGCAGCTTTTCAGGCTCAATTGAAATAGATGCAGAGATTGACTATAGATTAACATTTTGATTCACCACTTTAAGGACAAAGAATACCCTACGAACAAATAAAATAAAACCCCAATTTTTTTCAGGTTAAGCCAATTTAAAATAAAAAGCCAGATCTTTCCAACAGGTAAGTTATTTGTTATGGTTTACACAGTAATTTAGGATTAAAAAACTATCATCTGTTAAAGCGGTGCCTTAGTTTATTGATAATTTTGGCTGTAGCAAGGTGACATGATGTGGATGCAGAAGGCTGATGTACAGGAGTTATAAATAATGTATAAGCCCAGCTGCTGGACAGTAGAGGCCCCAGTGTGCTGTCCTGGGCCTGTCTGCAACGAAATGAAATGTTTTCCCCCTCCTGTTTGAAGCATGGAACAAATGTGATGAATACAAAGTTTTTCAGGGAAATGTTAAATTTTAACGGCAGCATTATAATGAGGCCCATTCTGGCTTCTTGGCTGCTTGAACAAATTGCTTTAAAATGCCGAGAAATACGTTCACAAATACCTGGGATCATTCACTACAGGGTGCAGTCACTGTTGATGACACCTCTTTATTTTTGATGTCATAATGAGGACAAAAATACCAATTTTTAGGAGGAAGTTCTGTACACAGGAGCTGCAAGCATTTACAGCATATTTGCTCTTTTATAATATTTGAAGAGCTAACTAATGTTGAGCAGAGAAAGTCCAAGTTGCGAGGCATGGGGCTGCTGGGAGGGACATGTTTTCCCCAGTGTTGCTTCTCAGAAGTAGAGAGTGTAGAGCAGAGATAGCAGGTTGTTGCCTGATGCAGAGGTTGGGATAGATTAGCTGAAGAAAAGGGTCTGTCGTCTATGGGAGGGAGATTAGCTGCAGCTCTGGGCCACGTAGTTAGAGGAGAACAGCGTGCATAAGCCTCCAAAACAGCCCCCTGAGAAAATTGCTATGCAGGGGCAGGGCTTGTCAACATGGGAATATATTGGGAACAGCTCTCGCAGCCCGACAGCAGCAGCTATCAGGAGAAAAGCCTAAAATTGGTAAATTATATTCTGCTCTCTTTAACAATTTAAGATTTAAAAGTCTTCCCAGATCTTCATGAGAACAAAACCAGGGCTGTTGACGTTGTTCATCCAAAGCACAAGACCTCCCTCAAAGCTGCACCGAGCACCGAGCCTGCTGGGGGTCAGAGCGGCACCACGGGTCTGGGACCTGGGAGAGCTCATTTCACTTTGCATCAGCTTCCTAATTATTGTAAGAAATAGCCACACCTAGGGAAGCCTCTATTTTCTTTGCTTTTTCAGCATAACAGTCCTGTGACCTGTGCTGGAATAGATACTCCCTTGACTCAGGGATGTGCTGTTATTTTGCAAGGGAGGATTGATGGTCCAGCATTTTCTGCAGTCAGGGAGATCTGAATGTAGCTGTAGACTAACTCCTTTTCATCCTCTGTCAGGTAAGATGACAACCAGAAAGAAACTAGTGCAGCTCAAAAATATATTTGAAGAGGAGCAAAGAAATTTGGTGATTTTTTTTTTTTTTTTTTACCCGGTATGGAAGCATTTCGAAGAATTTGTGCATTCCAAATTTGGACTGTTTTGAGGTGAATTATTTTACACAGCTCTAGGCCAAGTTATAAAACATTCTCTATGAAGTTGCTGGTCTGACTGCAGGAGTGAGTCAAATGGAAAAGCCCAGGTCTCAGTAGGTTTAAAGTCCTCCTTTCAGATATCCACTACAGCTGGAGCATATTAGCAAGAAGAAAAAATCTCTTCTGCAGAGAAACAGGCTAGTATATTCTCCCACATTAGATATTTTTAATACCTGAAATTTTTGTACTGGAGTCCTTCTGACTATAAGATGCATTACCAGTGTACCTGGCAAAAAACAGCAAATAAGGCAAATGCAACAACAGAGATGTCCAAGTGAGAAGGTTTTGAAAAAAAATCAAAGCCAGCATGCTCTTTGTAGAGGCAACTCGGGGTTTTCAGTCAGTCCAAGAAGTCTCATGCAAGGTTGTTGAAATTAGCTCGTAGCTTTGGCCTGCACAGTAAAACAAAATGTATTTTCTCTTTGATTTAGTGGCTGTAATGGTTGAAGTTTTCCACTACCTTGTGTAAGGGGTTCCAAGGAAGGCGTAAATCAGAATCTCGTGTTGCTCTAAGAAATGTTCCTGCCTGCCCAGGCTGGCTGAGGAGCATGAGGACCTTCTAGAAATGCAGACAAGGTGGGGTGGGACACTTGGCCATATTCCTACCTTGCCCTCTGCTCCCTTGAGGGCACTTCCCCAACTGCTTTTCCCCTCTGAACAGCTAAGAGATTAAAAAGCTGAAGGATCCGATGCCCTTCTACTAGCAGGATAGTGTGGTGTACAGTTACCACAGGGAATTAAAGGGCAAAACATCTTCTACAGCAGTGACTACGTGCAAGACTGTTTGAGGTCCTGGGAAAATGACTTCAAAGAGCGAACGACCTGTTTCATACAGTTGTACATAATTAATACAGTTCCCTACACATACGATGTTTGATTGTGTGGCACTTGGGACCGGAGAGGAGGAGAGCCAGCACAGGAAAGGGGCAGATTTGCTTTTCAAATTATTTTATTCAGATTATCCCACCCTGTGAGTTGTCCCACCTTGAGCTTCTCTATTAATGGTGGCTCTTTTTTGCTCTAGTTTGTTATCCCTGTGCCCCCACCACCACCTTTCAGAGACCAAAATCTTCCAGTACCTTTTGAAACACATATTTCCAAGCAAGCCCAGGCAGGGGAAGTGAGCTGTGGTTTCCTCTTGGGGCCCTGTCACAAAGAGTATGATAGCTGGCTGCTCAATTTTACCGATTTCTGAATTTCAGTCTTAATTGTCATCGCGTCTGAGCGCGGAGGGTGTGTGCACAGCAACATGTGCTTTCAATAAGGCTGCTATTATTGTTTTCATAATGCTTCCATGATTACCCCAGGGTCTTGTACAAAGTCACCAGATATACGGTAACAAAAAAATGCCCTCCCATCCACCAATATAAAAATCCCTTTTCAGAGGCAGCGCCAGCACCGGGCAGCATTTTGATGGCTCCACTGCTCGAGTTCTGACACTGCTCAGGTGTCCCCTTAGAACAGCGTGTTCCCCCCCAGCTAGCGACAGCTCTCAAGTCACACAAAGTGAAATTCTTGTGAATCCTCTAGAACCCATCGACAAATGCTATGGTGGCCGTTCTTCTCCCCAGATGGGAGCTCTGACTTGAGCTGTCACATAAAGTCTGCCCTTGTTAAATATCTTGTGCATCTACCTGGGCTGTTCAGCACCTGGCAGCCTTGGCTGGGCTTGTGTTTCCAGGTGAGAATACAGGGAGCTCTTCTGGTCCTCTTATTTCAGTCTGTGCAAGCTTCATAGTTCCCGAAATGGAAGAGGTTGCTTAGCCAAGAGTGTGGTTGTCCTCCAAGAACAGTTTTAGCCAGTTTGGCTTTCCGAGTTTGTGGTGGACTGTGGGCAATTGCAGAGTTTCACAATGCAGAACTTTATAGGGAAAAAATTTCAGGATGGGATGAATTCTTCCCAGGTAAACTATATTTATTGCAAAATGACCTAGATTTGAACTATAATCCTGGCAGGGCTATTTGCAAAGGCTGTGGATACCCCATGCAAAACTTTATTCCAGTTATTGTTCGTTTTATTTGATTTTTGTTTTGTAACTATTACCTACCACCTCAGGAAGACGGAACTTAGTCGCTTGTACTATAAAAGGAAAATGCACAGTAGCAAGTAACTCAGAAGATTTTCCTTCAGCAGTAGTAGTCCATGTAGCTCCTGTTCCCTGATGGGAAGCCACAGGAGTGCTCAGGTCGGTTCTGGTGTCAAACGCAAAGACACCTGAGGACTTGTTGATGCACCAAGATTAAAAAGTACAGTTGAAACAGTACAAGTCAATACAAATCGTGTAGTTACCAGGCTGTTTTTTTGAGAAATAGATGAGTTTGTTGTTGTCCAAATTAGAGGTGGGTAAATGCTGCTCATCTGAGCACCTCCTCGGTGAGTATATTCTGCCTACACTGATACAGTGCCTACTCGCATCAAAAGCAGAGGTGGTTTAAGATGCTATTACAGTACCTGACTGTAGCTCATACCCCAAATAGTTTTGTAATACAGCTTTCCAGTGCAGAGCAAGATTTATTCTCCTTATAAGAAAGATGTATCTGTAGTATACCTACTGTGTACCAGAACAGCAAGACCTTGGTTATTTGGTTTTATTTTCTGTTATTCCCCTGTTGTTCCTAACTGCATACACAGTTCATGTACGAGCATTTCTGCTGGCTCTCTGCAGAATGCAGCCTCTGTTTTCCCACCAGCTTTTCATGTACGAAGGGGCAGGAGCACGTTGTCCTGGATGCGGGTGTGCAGAGGGAGCAGGAGCCGCAGCAGCCGCTCACCTGCGGTGGATGTGGGGTGAGGAACCTGTGCCTGCCCTGCCCGCAGACAGCCGCCAGGCAGCCACTCAGGGTTTGCAAAGCCCCACATGCTCAGGCTGCAGTAATTTGGCACAAACCCCAAAGGGCTGTGTCTTACCTGCTTCTGGTTCACAGGGCTGTGCGCTTCAAGCCAGCTGCATCCATCAGGCTTCTTGCAGCAGAGCTCAAGAACAAACTGATCCCATCCCCCTGTTTTCCTGAACCAGTTGTGTGTTGTTTACTGAGCATCTTTTCAGCAACTCTGCCGTCTCCATCTGCCCCTCCAGCCCCACAGAGCACAGGCGGCTCCTGTGCTCCCAGCAGCGCTCCGCCAACCAAGCACGGACGCGCCTTCCGCACCAGCCGCAGCAGTCAACTGTTCTTAGTAATATTTCTCTAGATAGCAGTGGCATTAAATTGAAGCTGGGGACTTGTTTGGTGGAAAACAAACAAAAAACATCTGCCCCAACCCCATATAAAACCAACCTCCCAAGTCTTTTCAAGGTCTGCTTCAGCTTTTATGGAGACACAATTATTTGCCCCACTGCTGCCAACTGGCTTTAATGCTAGAAGAAGTGAGTCCATATGCTACAGCACAATTTGTTTGCAAAATGCCTGATGTGTGAACAAAATGGATTGGAAAGTTCTCTATCTTCACCAGGGCAAATGAAACACAAGTAACTTTTTCCTTCATGCTTACAGGTTCCAGGAGGAGTGGACTCGGGACACCGCAGCTCCTGTGTGTCGCAAAGACCAGGATCACTTGTCCAGGTTAACCAAGAGCCGCAGTGCACCCCTGAACCAAGCGGTACCAGGACCCCGCGCTGCGGTACAGAGCGTGGACGCAATACATGTCGTTGAAGTCTACGGACATACGGATAGTTGTAACAAACCAAACTGTCGGATACCTGGATAGCTGGTGGCTGAAATACAATCGCTCCTCTGGACCAAAATGAAATTTGGATAGAAATATGTGCCTTAAAGACAACATAGAAAGTTAATTATTCATATGAATTTGGAAGTTTTCTATATTCCAAGATGGTTATTTAACAGAAATGCTTCAAGGTCTGATATGAATAAAAAAATGAATGCTGAGGCTGGCAGTCCATAGCCATTCTCTGTGGTGTGCTATGTATTATGACCATGGCAAAAGCATGATATCATCCTCCTCTACATCTAGAGAAAAGTGGTAGCCAGTTTGTATATTTGCCTCATACAAAATCACTGATCATAATTACACATTCATAAAATTGCAACCTTCTTTTAACCAGTGTTTTTTGTAAGCATTTCAGAACGAAAAATCCCCCATATTTTTACACAGTAGTATGATAGAACTACAATAAAATTTGGTTTTTAACTAAAATCCCCTGTTGTTGCATATCAGGAAGGCTTTTTTGTTCAGTTCAGCTGCTGCTCATTGACAGACTTTGTGGGACTGGGTGCAGCTGAGGCACATCCAGCTCCAGCAGCCTGTGGAGAGGGGGAGCGATGAGGAATGTGCTGCCCCATGAGGGCTCGTACCTCGTTTTATCCATTTTGAATAGTTAAGTAACTGATATGGCTCTTACTCTGCTGTTTATATGCACACACATGTATATCTTAGAGTTATAGTATAGTTATTTTTGTTCAAGTTGAAGCCTTTTTTATTCTCTTGTCATCAGCTGTCTAATGGGTATTGTCACATTCCTGTAATGATGGAAATACGATCTTAGAGCAAACCCTGGTAAGTGTTTTACTGTATGTCCCACTTGTTATGAATCAAGAGTCCTCTTAAGCCATTTCGTTCTGAAGTTTCAGTTCTGAAATTCAAATTATTGTAGCTTGCTGGCAGGCCTAGAAATACCCTGTTCCATCCTGGCCATACTTGCCAGAGATCAAAACCACAACCTTGAACTTCAGCTGTGTGGAAGTCGCAGCAAAGGAGCTTCGGGTTTGTTCCTAATAAGCTCCGTTATGTACATTTCAACAGCCTGCACCGCTACAATGCACTCTGCATATGTGCTGCAAAAGGAATAATAGATGTACTTCTCAACACTACTTCCAGTTAAGTTCTCGATTCATTAATACTAGCCAATGTTTATCAGGACATATTTGTGCTGTGACCCATTTTGTCTGCAGTTTTTCGGTACCCTCCCAGGCCCAGGCACCCTCTGTACCCAGATGTGCTCCTGCATCCCCTGCTCCGGCGGGGGGATTGCACTGGATGAGCTTTCCAGGTCCCTTCCCATCCCTGACATTCTGGGATTCTGTGAATGGCAGGACAGCAGGGACAGCAGGACAGTGGGGACAGCAGGGACAGCAGGACAGTGGGGACAGCAGGACAGCATGGACACTGGGCTCCATCAGCAGAGGAAAGTGCCCCTAGGCCCTGGTTGAGAACAGGGCTTCAATAGTATCCATGGTGAAAGTCTGCAAGAGAGTGAAACAAAAACAAAATGTGGGAAGAGAAGGAGCATAGAGAGGAATAAAGGCTGGGAAAACCAGCCAAACATCTGAGACGCTGCTATGCAAATGGCTGGTACACTAGAATTAAATGCAAAAAGAATTATAGAATGATGGAATGGTTTGGGTTGGAAGGGACATGTGGACACTGTCTAGTCCAAGCACCTGCTAAAGCAGATTGCACACGACCGTGTCCAGGCAGGGTTTGAGTATCTCCAGAGAAACAGACTCCAGACTTTCCATGTAATAAAATGTACAACTTACTGAGAGTTACAAGTGCTTGTGGGACAAATGATAGGACTAGGACCTCGGCGTGGTAAATTAATAGCTTGTTCCAGTAGGACAGGTGAGAAGAACAGCCTATATATTCTCTGAAGTTCAGCATGAGTTGAAATGCTTATTAATTAATGTCTGCAGCTGGAGAACGGAGGGCAAAGGAGTGTGGGCTGCTGGGCACTGAGCACCTACTCTGCAGATCGGAGGAGGAGCTGGCAGGAGTTTGTCTGGGGAAATAACAGAACCGTCTTTAATATTGAGTGGCTTTATTTGTCTAATTCTCCGCTGGAAAGTGTCCAGCCACCAGGAGTTCAAACAGATGTCTCGGTGACTTCTTTATTTGCAAAGGTGGCGGGAAATGGGGTGGCAGTTGCTTTTGACTATAGCAAGGAAAAACTTGTTAAAAATCAAAAGTGACATTTGGGCAAATGTGATAAGAAGTGACATTACATTTTTAAGAAAAAGAGGAAGAGCAGCAGAATAAGGAAAATGGACTTTAAAAAGGCGAACTTTGACTTACTGAAATAATAAGTACAAAGGATCTATGAAGAAACAATCTGATAGAGCTGGCAGTCACTAGCAGCAAGTGTCTAAGGGCACACCAGGCAAACTGATGCAGAGGACAGCAAGAGCCTGAGAACAGCTGTCTCAGGAACTCTGAGAACATGAAAATCAAGAAAACCTCAAAAAATGGAAATATGGCAAATGACTGAGGAGCAGCACAAAAATGAGGAGAGCTGTAAGAGGTTATGTAAGTTGCAGCAAACAAGGGAAATGAAAGAAGAGAAAAATACATTGGAAGAAACAGAGAGTAAAACTATAGGTAAGGTATTTCTTGGGAAAAGGAAAAATGGACCCAGAGATGACAACTACTGAATGTCTGCTTTGGATCAGGCATCGCTGAAAAGTCCACTGGTTAATGTAATGAATTAGAACATGGGACTAGGATTGCAGCCTAGAATAAGGCAAGAAAAAGCCTGCAAAAATGAAGATAAATTTGATTCCTTGCTGAAATTAATCCTCAAGCACTAAGGAACAGTGTTTCATTATTATACTACAAGTATTGAGCAATGCTTGAACCATCATAGTTACAACTTCAGGAAATGGCAAAGGGCCAAGGAAGGTCTTAGAAGATGGGAAAGGGTAAATCTAATAAGCGGAGAGCAGAGAACCTCCAGAAGTACCAGAAGGTGCTTCTCTGCTACCCAGTAAGAGCGTAGGACAAATGATTCAACAATCAGTTTGCAAAGAAGGCACATCTCAACCCAGGGCTAAACAGAGTTGTAGGTGTGGGTGGCAGCCGCTCTGTCCTGGTTTCTCAAAAGCAGATGGTGCAGTGTGAAGGGTGACCTGGTTGGGCTGCATCCGGCCTCTCTGCGGCTCTTCTGAATTTCCTTCCTCTTCTGTACCTCTGCAATTGTGGTAATAGTGTTTCGTGATCGAGCTCCCTGGCATTTTAATTTTATCACATGACTTTATAATATGACTTCAAGTCACCAAGCACAATAAATTCACTTTTTGAGATGTCTGGGTCAACACACCACGTGAGAAGGGACCCCAGCTGACCTGTTCTACAGGTGAGGCCAATCTGAGTAATGTCTGATGGGGGAAAGTAAAACCTTACAATGTCAAGGACATTGCCAGCCATGGGAAGCTATAGAGAAGGTAGGTAAATTTACTCTGTGCCTGAGCATTGGATTACTATTGTTTATTGAGGCTGCTAACACAAGAGGAAGTTACAAGGTAAGGAAACACCACCCATACTACTTTTATAAGATTTGTGGCTCCGTTCCCTCTGGGACTGTGCTTAGTTTATGATGGCCGCACCCCCTGGAATTAGCTTTATTAGCTTTATTGCTCATGTAAACATTATTTATTGTCAAGGGGGAAATTAGTGCTGTGCAGGAAGGAGATGAAAGCAGCCGAAAATCTAAAATAGACGTTTCAAAACTCTTCTTGATTAAGTTAACCCTTTAGTGTTTGCCAGCCAGTGATTTCAAATGGATTCAGGCTCCCATTTCTGCCACAGCAGACTTGCATTTCCTTGTGTATGTTATGGCACTGATGGCTTGCACTTAAAGAACAAGCTAAAATGCTGTGAACTATGTAAACAAGCCTGAGACAGCCCCCTCCCTGCATGGATGCTTCTAATTTAATTGATATACATTACAGTATGGCAGGATAATTCTCCACAGATTAAAAAACCAGCAACAGTGTTTATCAGAGGAATTGCTTATTTGCATTCCTTCACCCTGTATTTTAAGACTGTTTTCCTAGAGCAGGCAGCTAAGTTGTTAAGCTTTGCTTGCAGACAACCAAGAGACAGTTTTTAAGATCTTAGGCTTAACACTAAACAGGGAATGGTTTTTAAGGCAGCTGATGTGCAGTTTGCTGTAGGAGGGTATCTGATCCTTACTTCCTTTTAAATTAAAATTCATTCTTTGACACAAATGGAAGAAAGCATTTGGAGAGCCTGAGCCTGGGACGTGCCGAGTGCTCTGCATGGGAACAGCAAACCCCGACCTGGGCACAGGGCCCTGCAGAAACACCTCCTGTGGGGAACACCTCCTGGGGCTCGGGGGATATCACAGAGTATAGTGTTGCCAGATGCTGTGATTTTTCTCACAAGTCTCATGGTATTTCTTATTAAGCCACAAATGGTAGAGTTGGATGAGTATGTGAAAATCACAGCTTCAATTTAAAAATACATAGGTGTCTCACACTTGTATGTGAAGGGACACTTCAGTCAAGCAGCAGAAAAAGCACACAAGTATCTCAAGTGTCTTTGATAGTAATGACATGATTTGGGGAAGGCCTGACTCATGATTCACAAATAGTTGAAGTTGGCAAATCTATGTGTGACCTTGACATGTCCTCTCTGGCTGAAAAAAGGGAAAGACTACATTTTGATCTGGATGGAGCAATGAAACTCGGGATGGACACCAGAGTATCTACTGTAGCATTAATATTGCTCTCATGGAGATTTCCACATGGCTTTATGGACACACAGACCTTCTCCTGGAGACCTGCCCCTTGGGTATTATCCTGGAAGGCTCTGAAGATGCTGTTTTCCTCAGGAGGCTCTGCTGTCAGTCTAACTTTTGGTTATAGGCAGGTTTTGTTCAAAATTTCTGTGAGAAGCCCAGGACCCAGAAAAGAAGCAGAACTGTGAATCTGATGGAATGTGACAACTTGCAGGAGGTGGCCAACGCCACCAGACTGAAATGACACGGCATGGGAAAGCAGGTTACACCAGACACTGGCTGTAAGAGCAGAATATGAATGACGGATGGTTTGGGTGAGAGGAGGTGGAGATCTTTAACAGTTTTGCTTCCAAAACATCCCAGTCATCAATGACGTCTTGGAAGCAGAGTAACCTAATGAATCTTCTATAACTTATTGTCAGATGTCAATGATTTTTGCAACTATCTAATTTTTTTTAAGCAATGTCACACAGTACAACCTTTTAATAAATTAAATGTAGATGTAATTGAATCTTCTGCTTGGAAGGACTATGAAAAAAATTGGCAATGTGCCAGCTGGTAGGTTTTGAGATGTCCTACAGCTGCATCCTTTTGTAACATTGATAGCTCAGCAAGAAGCTGTTCCACTGGGATACATAGTTTATTTTGTTTCAGGATTTCTTAAGTGTTCTATGGAAGTTTTAGGAAAGATCCACATCACCGCTACCTGACGACATCTGATACAGTTTACAAGTTATCTGGAGAATTTACACTGTATTTGGATACTGTAGCGTAGTAGTTCTTGTGCCCAGAAAAAACACCTAAGGAAAGACTAGAAAGGAACGCACCAATGAACACCTTGTGGGTGGAGGACATCAAACTGTGTGCTCCTCTGGCTTCTCCAGCATGGGGGCTACGCTTGGTCATGTCTATATGCCTGATTCATCTTCAGCACATTTAGTACCTGTTGATAAGTTTAAGAAGTTGGGCTTTTTTGTTTGAGAGTGAAGTACAGTAACTCATGGATGAGCAGAAGTCCAGAAAAGCTAGCGATATGTGATTGAAACATCCTCAAGACCTGTTTCACCTTGTCTTGGGCTCATTTGCCTACAAGAAACAGCTTGACCAGTCAGACCACAGGCCAGAGCTGAAGAACAACCTCCAACAGAGGTACAGTGAGGCTCTTTGATGACATTTTCATAAACTCTTGCTGTAGGATAGAGCAGAACCTTTCAGATTTTGAGTGGTATTTTGAGTTATGCCTCATAACACGACTCTTTGTAAACTCTGATCAAATCCTGTCCCCCGAAAGTGATACAGAGAGCCTCATTTGGTTCTTCCTTCAGTAACGTAAGGAAGTGATCTTTTCTACTTACTTGTAAAGGACTATTATGAAGAGAGAGCTGATGGACAGAGCCAGTGTTGAAAGGCTCTTGTTTAATTATTCCACAATCACTATTGTCACTGCAGCAGAACGTACCGGCTGGTGGGAACACTGCACGGCGCCAGCACCCTGCACGGCAAGGCGTTTCAGAAGCCGGTCTCCATTCCCGGCAGCTATCGCTAACACAGCGATGGAAACGCGAAACTCCTCTGGCGCAGCAGCAAGCGAGGCGGCCAAAGCTCGGCGGGTGTAAAGCAGAGCAGAAGCAGCTCGTTCCCTGGATCTCAGATGCTGGACTTAAGCATGCGTGTGTTCAGGCTGCTCATGTGTTTCAAGGTCAAGGTTATACAGAAATGCTCACAGGAGTGTTTCCCACAGGAGATATGCTGCATCTCTGGCCGGAGTCTGCAGCAGCGCCTGATCCATGCCCAGCTCCTGCAGCCCACGGCCGCACACCATCCTGCCCACGCCTCCTGGCCTGTGTGGTCGGGGTGACGACTGCCAAGTGAGGACACTGGGGACAAAGGGCCTTTGTTCTCTTCCTGGAGCTCTGCTGAATGTCAGTTTGCCAAATCCGTGAGCTGTTTGTTTATACACCTTTTTTTTTTTTAAGGGGAGGATGCTTTATCTGCTTCCTGCCTTCAAAGAATTTCAATGTTCTGGGTTTGTTTAGAGAAAAAAAAAAAACATAGTTGAGTATTTTTTCTCATGTGTATAACTAGATTTGTACTGTACTAGGTGCAGTTTTGAACATGTATGTGAAGCTGGCTGTTCATTATCCCATGTACAACCTAACAGCCAACATGGTAACTTCTGTAATATTTATCAGGATGATTTATCATCAAGGGCTTATTCTATGTGCTGGCTTTTCCATAGTGCCAGGAACAAGAGGTAGTCAATTTTTTCTATTATCTGCATCATGTCCTTTTTTCATGAGCGCTGTCAAAATTTCCAAGGATTGGGTGTCATACCACAGAATTGGGGTGAGTGTAATTCACTAGTGTAATGAATAGAAGAAGTTAAAACTGCCCAGGGATTTGCAGACCTGTGATTTCACCCAAGTCAGTTCTGTTCATATGTAATAGTTTGGCTTAGCTGGTCAGGAATAAAGAACTGAGAACTTGCAGCACAGCGTCTGGAGTCAGAGAATTGTTTTTCTTCATCTCCTTTTAAGCAGTGAACAAATAAAAGTTGATTATACCAATAATAATGCTGTGACTATATAAATAAGACTGGGAAATCACCCATTCTACATGCAAAGCAATCCTAGAAACTATCGGCACCAAAAACAAACAAAAAAAATATCCCATAACTTTAAGTAAACGAACGTTTTGTTTTGCAGCGCTGGTGACACATCCCTTAGGACGAAGAGCTGGCGCTGGCTGGCAGGAGCAGCGGCGGTGGCACCGCGCCCACGCCACCCGTCCCACCGCGGGGCTGTGGCTTCACCTCGGCAGTGACCTCTGCTCGCCCGAGCACGGCACCGGCCACCGCCCGCGGCACCGCACCGACCCCGACCCCATGGACGATGCTCTACAAGACGTGTAAGTGCCTGTTTGTCAATCTGTACCGGGCAAAATGAGCGGTCGGAACAGTCCGAATCTGCAGGAATGCAAGTGAGGAGCCAGGAGGGGCAGCGGCTCTGACGGGAGTGGCCACCCGGTCGCTGCCACCCTATTTTTTTCCCTTCTTAGAGTCTGTTTTTATAAATTAGTAGCTAAAGCTTGCTGAAGGGGGTTTAGTGTGTAATCTGAGCCTTTAAGAAATATTTCATTGTGTTTCCTTAAACACAAAGAAAGACTTTGTTAAAGGAACTGCCTGCACTATCTGGATTTAATTTGTTCCTGAAGACATCCAGTCCTCTTCAGCTGTGGGAAAATAAGAAACCATATTGTGATTTAACAATTAACAGATAAAACAAGAAAACACTACATGCTGATGCTGCCAGGACAAGGGTAATATTTAGTAGATCGAATAATTCACTCAAATAAACAAATCAGTCGGTTTAGCTGGGGGGAACAGCTTTTGAGCCAGGAAATACATCTGCTGTCATTTAGACACCGGAAAATAAAACATTGTTGGGCAGGTCACTCAGCTTAGCCACTAAATTAAGAGACAGAAATCTAAAATGAATCACAGCGTTGGGTCACTGCGTCACGCTGGCCATCAGCAGGACGCGAGGGCTCGCAAAATCAGCGTTAATCGCCTCAAAACATTTGTGCGGGTTTTGTAGCTCCCTTTGTGTACGTCTCATCACTGTTACCCGTACCGAGAGTGTCCTCCTTCTCCCACCGTGCTATCTGAATGTCACAGATCGTACCGTGGGGGGGATTCGGTGGCCCAGCTCCTGCCAAGGACGTGTCTCCCCACAGACGTGTCCCCTGCATGTGACGGGTGTCCCTTGCACATGATGGGTGTCCCCTCCGCTGCCACAGCCTGCTGGGGACCTGCCCTTCCACGGCAAGCGTGACAGCCACGCGGCTGCGGGAGTCGTGCGTGCCAGGGGCATGACGGGGAGATATATTTAACCCTTATCATTATCTGAGTCTATAGGACAAAAATATCGCAGGCCATGTGGCACTGCGCACCCCAGCACTCGCGGATGGTTGAGTTTCACTTCTATTTCCCTCACAGTGCTTGGAAACACTGCCTGCTACGAAATATTTAAGATTTATATTAGAGATTTCAGTCTGTGTCACATTAGGACAACCAGGTTTTTTGGTTTTGTGGTTTAGATTCTGGTAGCAATTCACAGGAAAGTTTCTAGCGAAGCACAAAATGCAGTGAATTAGCAATGGTGTAAAATGGTCATAAAAACATACCGTACTACCTCACACTTCCTCAGCACGCCACACTACCACTGCTTCTTAGCACTAGGCAACACGTCTTCCTGTAACATTTGATATACACATGAAATGGTCTTTAAAATGTATGATGAAAGCTGTTCTAAAATGACAATTTCCTTTCCGCACAGTACCTGTTTCTGTTACTAAAATACATTACCAAAAGTCACTCTGATACCGGCATGATCAATGTCTCCATGCGCAATAATAGTAATTTTAAAATCTATTTTCATGCTGTCCAGGAGATCTGGATTCTTGGGGGTAAATTGAGTAAACCTAAGATGCTTATACTCTATTAATCTTCCCAAGGACACACACTATAAACATCACAGCACTTGGTAATACTAAAAATATTTCAGTGAGGTTTTTTTTCTCATGTTCTTACACTTTGTAGAGATAACAAAGCTGCTTTCATTGGTAGGATGGAGGTACAGACAACATTTTCAAGAGCAAACATGGGGGTGTATGTATCTAGAGGTGCCTGCTGGTGTGGGTTGGCGCAGGTCTGGCGATGGGCTCCTCGGCGCCGGCCCCGCGCGCAGGGCTGCGGCGTGGGGGGATGCTGCGGCGTGGGGGGATGCTGCGGCGTGGGGGGATGCTGCGGCGTGGGGGGATGCTGCGGCGTGGGGGGACGCTGCGGCGTGGGGGGACGCTGCGGCGTGGGGGGACGCTGCGGCGTGGGGGGACGCTGCGGCGTGGGGGGATGCTGCGGCGTGGGGGGATGCTGCGCTCCTCCGAGAGCTGTGCCACGCTAGAAACTGACCACCAAGGTGAGATGTCAGGGAAATAAATGGTGCTGAAGAAAGCCGCAGGACTGTGGCTGGCCCTGCCGGCCGGAATGCTGCCGCAGAACATGCTGGAAAGGCCCAGAGCCTGGGGCTCTGCTGGGTATGACGCTTCCTCCAGGACACCACGACGTGGCAGCACTCGCAAACTTCCACCAAAATCTTTCATTTTTTTAAACTCCCAGCCTAGCTGGAGCTGCCTCTTATAAGAGGGTGTATGCAGCACATGTATCCAAGGGCAAAGCCAAGTCCTCACTACATCCTTTATTAATTTGGCAATTCCTGCCTACCCCGCAGGCTGCAGAAGTCGTGTTGGTCAGGACACAACCACGCATGTCAGCACCACAGCTTCCCCAGACGCTGCAGCACCCAGAGCAAGGGGCCGTAGGCTTTATTATCTCTGTGTCACCAGTCCCGGTGCACTGGTGCGGCTTTTCCACGCACAGCACAGAAGCAAAGCAGTGCAAAGCTTTTGGGATCTTGTGGGCCAGTGGTCACCCAGGCAATGGTTGTGTTCCTTGGCTAAGGGTGAGTCTTGGTGCTCCAAGACTTGCTGCTTAATGTTTTTAAGAAGAGGTGTCTGTGTGGGGGCAGTTGTGTGGTTGAAGCATTTTATGTACCAGTCCACAGGCAGCTTTGCTTACTGAGATTTTAATACCTCCAGAAGATTTCAGTCCCTCTTTAATATAAATGTTTTTGTTCCGGTTTCAACATGAGTCATAATTACAAATCACCCTGTGTCTTTGCCATACTAGAAATCCACCTTTTCCAACATATTATAAAAATATTAGATTTTGCTGAAAAAAAGGAAAAACTGGAGTAATAAATAATGTATCGCTTTATCACAATTTGCAAAGCTACGGTTCAGACTCACTCCTCTGCAGCATTAATACCTAGGAAGGCATCTTGTGCTCCATACCACACTGGATAATCAAATGCTGATTAAATTTTCTGCTAACAGGGGTTTCTAAAACGCACAGGTTTCCTTGCACTTCTGCTTTCATGAAGTTCGTCTGTCCCAAATAATTAGATTCTTCACTGCAGCTTTTCTTGGACTGAGAGCTGTCCCTGCTCCTGGCGCTTGAGTAACTGTCAAATTCGCCTCACACGCCGTAGCTGCACTTAAACAAACGTGTGCAGCGCAGCACAAATTCCATACGGATATTATGCAAATTTAGACATGGTGTTTGAACAGTTAAATTACTTGTGGAAGAGAAAATCGCGGCGTTACTAATTATGCGATTAACTGTTTCCGAGCTGCCAGCTGCACGTTGCCAGCTCCGCGCTGCCCCGGCGCCGGGACCCGCACGGAGCGGGGCGGGAGCAGCCCCGGCCCCGCCGCTTCCCTGCCCGCCCCCGCCGGCACCTCCTCCGGGCCCCGGAGGCGCCGCCCCGGCCCGGCCCCGCCGCCAGCCCCGGCAGGAAGGGCCGCAGCCCGGCCGGGCAGCGCCGCGGCCGCCATGGCCGGTGAGTGCGGGCGGGGAGAGCCCGGGGGGCGCGGGCGGGCGGCGCCGCTCGCCCCGTGTCGGTGCCCGCGGCCGCTGGGGTGCCGCCGTGCGTTCCGCGGGGCAAGTGTTTTGGTGCCTTCAGCGCACTCCCGCCGCGCGGGGGTTCCGGGACGGGTGACGCCCGCGGGCGCAGCGCGGGGCCCGGGAGCGGCCGCCGCCCGGTCGGGCCGGCTCTGGCAGCGTGGTTCCGCGGCGGGGCCGGGCGGCCTGGGCTCGGGCACGGCGGCCGCTGTCAGCGGGCGGGGGAGCCGGAGCCGGTGCTGCTGCGTGTCCGAGCCGGGCCTGTGCGCTGCCCCCGCACCGGGTGTCACTGCGGGGACGGCGGCCGCCCGGCCCGGGTCCTGCACTCGGGAACGTTCCGCCCGCCGTCCACACCACCTCCCGGTTCTTGACGGGCCCGTTGTGTCAGCCTTTGTACGGAGCTCGGGGAATGCGAACAGACTCGTGTCACACTCGAGCATCAAGAGCTTTTTACTGTTTTGCTCACCGTTTTATTATTTCTGCGATTTTTGAAAACATATTTCAGATAAAGATGAGTTACTGAGCTTGCTGCCAAAGGCTCTTACTTGCGGTGACCAACTGGCCCATGGCTCTGGTGCGGTGGCTTCCAGCCCCGCATGGCCCGAGCCAGCCCGGAGGAGCAGAGCGGTTGCTCTTCGCCGGATGCATTCAGTGACCACTGCAATCTGATCATCTCAGACTGTTTCCCTTGCAGCCAGATTCCTTCTTAAATCTTGTTCTTGGGGCCTTGAAAGGGAAAAGCCAAAAGCAAAATTAGCGTCATGCTGACATTTTGTTGAGAGTTTTTCAGCACTTTCCCGAGATGATTCAACAGGACATTTGCATGGTCACGTACAAATGGCAGGTCACCTGCCTCCAGGTTTTGGTTGTCAGCTTGCAGTTATAAAGTTTATGAAAATCGTCCAGGAGTTTTACAGGGAGTTGCAACTCGTGTTCGCATGGCACAGCAGATACCATTGAGGTTTCTGGAAAGGATTTTTTATGAGTGATGGGTGTTGTTATGGAGAATGTCAGATGTGTTGGGTTTGTGTCTTTTGTATTTAAATTTATCTGCTTGAAATGATGCTGTTTGCTTTGTAAATTGAAGGAGGCTTTTAAGGGGAAAACAAACAAAGGATGAAGCCATACACATACAGTGGTGTCAGAGACGGTATCAAGAGTCCTTATGTAAATATTGGTGGAGTTATTAACTGGAAAGATCTGCCCACCTGACTGAAGGTGGTTGGCAGCATTTGTGCTCCTGGGGCCCAAGTGTAGATGACAACAGTGACATGTCAGTGTAGCAAGGAGGGGCTGATCCCAGCCCTGGCCATTTGAAATGCAACTGGATTTATTAACTTACTGTGAGGTAGCAACTGCTGTCACTAATTTTATGTATTGTCTGTTTGAGGAGCTACTGGCTACATAACCAGTAGTCTCTTGCGTTTTTTCTGATATGTCTTAATTATACGTGTATTTCCTTTCCTTCCGGGCGTGCGGTCAGGTGCAGGCTGTGCATGTTAGTGTGCCGTGCATCTGCTGGATCCAAGAGGCTTTTTGTGCCTCGGGTAAGAGAAAAAGAAGCTGTTGTGTATGATGTGTCGTGGGCTTATAGTAATTATAAGCCAATAACATAAAATTATGAGTCATGTCTTCTTCTCAGCTGTCAAAGGCAGTTCCCGGGTTTCCTGCCTGTCTCTTTGAAAAATTTACATTTCCTCTGAGTAAGGAAAATACCAGCCTTTTTAAGCAATACCAGTGCCTGTGCTGTAAACTGTCAATAATTGACCTGGTCTCCCGATTTTGCTGCTCTGAACTTTCTAGGCAAGTACTGGCTGGTGGCATGACAGTCCTTGTAAAGCTGGGCTGACTCCTGCTTAAAAACAACCTCTTCTTAGCATAAAGATTTTATGTTTTCCTTGCAATAACTGTTGTCTCTTTGAGGCAATGAGATAAAAGGTGGATATGCAAAATATCCCAAAGAACCACTCCCTGAATTCTTAAGACTTGCCAGCACATCAGTAGCCTTGCTGCAGTTGTGCAGTTGCCTGGTTTGGGGGTTTCTGATTTTTTAAATGTAAACAGTGGGCGTGTTCAATATTAAAAGCTGCTGCTTATGAACAGTGACTATAAAACTGAAAAGCACGGTCATGTTTGTGCACCCATAGCTGGTAGTGCATGGGCACAAGTCCGTACCGTGACAAAGCTCCTGGGGCACACTGGGCTCAGGAGCATCGTGTGGTGGCTCCAAGCACACACGTGTGCTTTCTAGAAACCCTTCTTGCTCCAGAGCAGGATGCCACATTCCAGTCACTAGGATTGGTGGAGCTTTTTTTGTTTGTTGTCTTTAAATTTAGTAGCTGTGGTGCAATTCTGCACTGGTGGGCAGTGTCGGTGGGAGGTTTCACTTCTCTGGTCTACCAGAAGCCTGTAGGCAGTTCTTTGTGAGGTTTGGGCAGAGATTGCTCAGAATGAGAGGAGAGACAAAAGATTTTGAAAGGGAGAGGTGAGATGTTAGAAGAGTGAGATACTTCTGCTCTGCTTTTATTGAACTACCTTGATAACCATTCTTTAGGAAATTTTAAACCTTGCACCCCATCCTAAATACTGAACTGAAGTAATCTGGAGGAGGTGAAGGTGCAGGCAGGTGAAATGTCTCTTTGGGAATTGGGGGAAGCAGACTGGTCCATGGGTGCTTCCTAAAAATGGAGCATCCCATAGGATGGGAGACGCGTTTTGCGGATGCCTGAGCCAGGCATAAGACCTGTCTTTGGCAGGCACGGTTTAGCAGTAGCCAGCGAGGCCAAGAGTATCATCTGATTCTCCAGCCACTTGGCTTAAATGGGAAGAAAACGGAGCCACCCCTGAATTCTCGGGCTTATGTCTGTGACACCACCATGCAGGTTTCAGATGGCAGCAAAACGGCCTTGGTAAGACTGGTGGTGGTTTAACAAGCGTGTAAATGAAAGATGCCGCAAGGACATGGAGTGGTCCTGATTGCTCAGAAAATGATCTTAAATGTGGTCTTTGGTTGGTCACAGTTAACTTCAGAGGCGTAGTTGCTGCTAATAGACTTCTTCATGCTGCCTGTGCAGGGATCAGTAATGACAAGGTAATAACAAAGCAGCAACAGAGCAAAAAACAGGGAAGGAGAAGACACTTCGGGCCTGCTTTTATTATACTTTATATACTCATTGTGCTGGATCCTTGTCATGATTTCAGCACTTGCTGTGGTTCGTTCTTTGAATGTCACAGTGCTATTTGAAGTTTAATTGCTCAGCTAGCTGTAAGACCCTGGTTTAATGCATGTTGTTTGTAAGTTTGCAGAAGGTACAGAGTTGTTGGTGACACTACAAATCACGTAGCTGAGGCAGAAGAGGAGGGAGCTACACTGTGGCACTTCATTCCCCAAAAAGTATTTGCATGAACAGACACAACTTCACAGGCTTCTGGTCCTCGCCTCAGCCTTTTGAGCCTGCCAAGGAGTTGAAGAGGAGAAGTTTGATCTCAGATGTGAATCAGATAATGTGGAACTTCTTGGAACAAAAGGAAATTGCACAGCACATATGTCAGGACAGCGTGTTTCTGACAGGACGCTGAAAGGCTGCCATTAGAGTGAGCGGTGGAAAAGCAAAGCATTAGAAACATGTGGGAATAATACGGTGTTTGTATAAAAAGTAAGCATGTAGCCGAATTCCGGTAGTCTTGTCTGAATAGGAGTGACACTGGAGAAGTTATTAGTGCGTGATGGTCACACTGGGAGCTTTTCCTGAGCCCTTCCCTGTAAATATTTGTAGTGCCACAGATACAGAAGGACGTGGTATAGAAAGGGCAAGGGCTGTGCTTGGGTGAGGTGCATCGAGCCAAAGTTTTCTGGCTCTTTTCCGTCACTCTTTTGTTTATCTTCTCTAAATTGCAGGGCACAAAGGGCTGATGCTTTTGTATTTCCTGGTAGCCAAAATACCATAAAACCTATGCATTTGCTTTAAATGGGGGTGGCGATGTTTTGGTTTTGTTTTCTGTGCTGCTTGGTTATAAAGGGCTGTACTGACATTTTGATGCTTATTTCAGACACGGTCATAGACATTCTCTTCCTAAATCTGATAAGGGCACAGTAACCCGTTAAATAGACCTGTGCCTGTATCTCAATCTAGGGGCTGCACACAGGCAGTTGTAACCAGGGCTATGCTCCTGCAAAATCCAGTGTTGCCAAACTGGAAATGGTGCCTAAAACAACAACAAGTCTGGATTTATGTATTTGCAGAGGTTTGGGTCAATAGAAAGTTATGTTTTATTTGTATGGCTGTTTGAATGTACTCCGATGGTAAAAATGTGCTGCTTTTTGAGTGCCCATTGCTCCCGCGTGAACTGCAGGTCGAAGTGCTTCCCGAAAAACGTGGTGGCTCTTTGGCAGAGGTGCCGTTCCTGATGTTCCAGTTCTGTTTCAATCTGGGCAGTTCCTGCTGGGCAAGCTGCTGATCTCCCGTTAGACAAGAGGCACCATGAGCTCTGGGAGTGATTTGGGGTGAAATGTCTGCAGCTGGGTCAGCCTGGCCTGGCTGTGCTGTGGTCCTTGGGTGCTGGGCGGCAAAGACCAGCCCTGTGCTATGTACCCGTATCAGTAATGTACAAAATTTGAAGCCAAATTTATGTCCTTTTACTGTTCTACATCAGGGAGAACCTCTCTCTATGAAGTATGTTTTTACATTAAAAAATTATGAAATGCATTAGTTTTAAACTCCATCATCTGTTGTCATAACTGATAGAAAATTTATCTTCTGCGATTTACCAACTATAGGACTGTATTTGATTAAATATCCATCAATGCTTGACATCTAAGTAACTTAGAACCCTCACCCTTTGGCAAGTGAGAGAGGCAGCACGATTGCCCAGCCAGGAGTTCAGATGTGTATGATTTTAAGTGGACGGGTCTTTGGAAGCACGTGGCTGTGTTGTGTTTCCCTCATAGATAGTTCAGCTTTCTAAAATCACATGATGGTGGTAATTTTATTTTAGCTTTTTAACCACTGTTAGGAAGATGAAATTGATAGAATTTAAAGATGGCTTGCTAATTAACCGCTGTGGTTTGTTCTTTTTTTATCTCTAGATCAGTCATATTGTCATCGGCTGCAACACGACATGTATTTTCTTACAAGCAATAGCCGACTGAACGAGCAAGTGGTTGATAAAATTATTCTTCAGCTTAACAGAGTCTACCCCCAAATTCTTACCAACGCAGAAGCAGAAAAGGTAATCTGATGAATTTTACCGTATCTCTGAATGTTGCATTGTTTTCGTGGGTGTTTTGCTCGGCTGCCCTGTGCAGCCAGTCCTCCTCACCTCTGACTTGCTGACCGGTTGTCTCTGGGATCTCGTATCAGAGGAGGAGTCACAGGGCTGGCACGTTCCCCGTGCCAGGTGGCTCTGAGAGGACGGTGCGTGCAGAACCGCGCGCTCTCAGGGCCGCTCCGGGGGCTCCGTTGCACCCGCCGGGTCACCACGTGCCCTGCGTGCCCGCCTGGCGTGTCAGATGGTCCGTGCTGCATCCAGCTGTGTCCGCAAAATCATTAATGAATTTCAGTGGCTGATTAATGTGATTAATAACTCTGAGTATTGGTAGAAAGGGTATTAATCCCACCTGTAAGCGTGGGAGCTGTGGGAAGTGGATGGGGTTAGTAACGTCTTCTGTATAGAGAAGGGCTGCCCTTCCTGACATGAAGCTTTCAGAAATAGGTAGCTGGTTTTAGGGAGGAAGATTATTTGAACTTGTATGGACTGTAAGTTAAAGTCAGTTAAAAGCTTTCCAGATACTACTTAAAACAGTCCGTAGTTGCCCTCTGCTTACTTCATTGGCTGCACAAGGCTGCGGATTTTGGCATGTAAATATCTTAACATTAGAGAAAATGGGTGTAATTCTGTCAAACTCCAGGGAACAAATAGCGTTTTGGTGGTGTAGAGCAGTGCTGGATCATCAACTGAGCCAGTCTAGCCACTCAGTTATGATAGTAGTGTGACATGCACAATTAAAGATCATCTAATTCCCTCAAGAGCTTAAAAATAAATGCATAAAGAATCTGTGAAACTTAATTTGTGACTTCTGCACTCAGCAGACAGAAATTAACTGCTTTCTCATAGGTCCAGGCAAGTTTCTGCCAACTCTATTGAGTGTTTAGGAAGCTTAACAATCTCAGCTATATCTGGTAGACCTTGTGGGAATTTTGTCAGAATAAAGAGTGTGGTATAAGGTGTGTTGCATTCCTGTCCCCCTAGAGCAGGAATTGATCTTAACCAAAAGTGTACTACAAATGTTACCTGCGGTACTGGTCTGAAATAAAATGCTTTGCTGAGAATGGCTTTGGACGTTTTCCAAATGGGCTGAAATGGGTGTGATGTGTGTAAGGCCAGGTACGCGTTTTCATTGTCTTTGTAAGGTCTCCTCATATTCATCACACTTGGCAGTACAGAAAAAAAAGTGCTTTCTTCTGCAACTGCTTGCCATATTGCCTGAGTAATGAATTTGTGTGTGTTGTGCTGGGTACGCAGCGGTTAATAGTGCTGGAAACAATGACACATGTAATCTTGGGATGATGAACACTCCAATATTGGGACTAATATAAGCAGTATAAAGTACCTTTTTGGGTGATTGTTACTAGGCAACGAAGGGAAAACTTGAAAACATAAAACTTAATTATAAGATTTGTTGATATTTTCTATCATTAGCTGTCAGAATCAAATTGTAGAATAGCAAACACCATGTTAGTTTGAATGCAGGGAAAACATCAAACACAGAGTAGCTGTAACTTTGTCAGGACAGGAAAAACTGAGGAAGGCAGAGGCAATGTTCTCCCCATCGAGCAGCGCTGAGCAGGTGGAGCTCAGCGTCTTGAAGATTGCTGTGCAATGCATGTCTTTCTTGGGTTCCCCTTACTTTTTTGACCAATTATTTTAGCAAAAATACAACAAGCTCTTTATCTTTGCTCCGTGGCATATTGTAAAGTGATGTAAAATTGATCTCCGCTGTTGTAATCTCCCTTCTGATGAGTGCTTTTCTCTAACAGTTCAGGAATCCAAAGGCATCGCTCCATACCAGACTTGCAGATCTGCTAAAGCACCTTCAAAAGAAAGGAGACAGACACTGTCAAGAGTTTTACAGAGCTCTACAGATCAATGCCGAACAGCTCTATAATGACCTGCCGAGCAGGAAAATCTTGAGTAAGTTGATTTGTAAGTTGAGTTGTGGATTTCCTCATCAGTGTATCACAGCACCTCTTTCAGATGAGGTCTAGGTTGTTGAAATAACCTGTTTAGGTTATTGCAGTGATTTTGGGGGTATACATGAATACCTTCTCACTGGAATTCCAAAAGCTGTAAGGGGATTTGGCTGCGTAGTTCTTGTTGACTGGTGTAGGTAGTCCAAAACTCTTTGGTTGTTTGGAAATATGAGATATGTCTTTAAAACAGTTTAAGTGTAACATGTAAGACAGCAGTATAACTCATCTGAAGTACAATTTCTCTTTTAGTAACCATTTCTTATTAATTCTGACTCGTAGCACGTAAGAACATTACAAAACTCAGATTTGTGTAAGCTCAAAACTCCAGTGAACCAGAAGCTTGGCTTTCCCTCAATCCATAAGTCTCCTAGTTGCGTCTAGTTTAACGTAAAGCAAACATTCATAGGCCCTTGCAATTACAAACTTTGATGTTAATCACTTAAGACTTGTTTTGTGCAGTGGGCAGGCCTGACTGATGTCTGTAAAGCTGCCCCCAAACATCAATGTATGTACTTCAGAAGGACTGAGGCTCAAACAGATTTGATTCTACACTGCGAAGGAGCTCATTTCTTTAAGGAAAAGTATCAAGCCTGACTTGCCAACCTGGGATAACACTTGCTGTGCGTTGGTGTTTGTGGTTCTTTGGGTTTTTGGTGGGTAACAAACTGGAGAAAAGAACGATGTGCCAAGTGGATGGGAAATACGTTCAGGCATCCGCATACTGAAATGACTTGAGGAGCTTGAGGGAAAGCTCCCACGTTTAAGTTAATGAAGCTGCAAAGGAACTGTAGTTTAAGAAATCCTTACAGAGTCTCTAACAGCACTAATGTGTCACTGGTCAATTGATTTCTAGTTGTAAGAAACTCCACAATTAGGTGCTGGGGGAAATTTTAGACATGTGAGTCAAAGTCCAGTGAGATTCAAACCAAAGTCCATAGGTTTAAGAAAACCAAAAACACAAAAAAAACCCCACAACACCAAACTATTCGACCAATTGTACATCTGGACTGAAAACGGCTTGTAAAATGGTAATTACCTTTGAAGGTACTGCATTGTCTAGATTTGTTTTGCCTTTCATTTTGAAGGAAGAGCTTTGTACCTACCCAGCACGAATAGGTGCCAGTGGCAAACTGCAGCGTTTCCCTGCCTGCCCTGGGGGCTGCAGAGGTACCACAGGTCCCCATAGCCCCTCGAACTGGGAATCGGGGCCCATCCCTGCCTCCAAATCTCCGATGAGTGTGAATCCCCAGGGATTCAGCCTCGCAGCAGCTTTAAGGGAGGGCTTTTGATCTGACATTCACCTTGCAGAAGTCATGGGGCTCTTCAATCAGTCTTGGATCAATCATTTTCACTCAGGTAGAGCTCAAAGCAACAGATTTTTCTGCTGGGCTGACTGGAAGGCAGCAGACAGCCTTTATTAATTAAGAACAACTAAAGAAGTCTTAGTGTAGTCACTAAGAATAAAATTTCAAGAGTGTATTGATGGTCTAAGAGTTCGACCTCTGTTAATGTTCAATAACACCTTCTACAAGCCATTTCTGAACAAGTGTCTTTAGTACGCAAGTCCTTACACCTGGTTTACACTTTGGAGAGTTTTACTCGGTAGCCACAGGAGCGGGCAGGTTAGGGCCATGTGTAACCAGCACGTGTGCTAGAAATGCTTCACAGGAAAAACAGAGCTGTTTGTGGTGCCCCAAAACTGCTTTGCTGCTGTTACACGAAGAGACTCCAGTAACTATCATGAATCATTAAATTCTCTGTATCGTGGTACACTCTCTTATGTTACCGTCTTCAGTACGATAATGTAAGTAACCGAATTAAAATACTACTACATGGTGAGATTCTGCAGTTTCCTTATATTGACCTGAGAAGGAAATGATTGGATGATTCTGTTAATATGTTTGCTGCTTCATATGAGTTCTGTAACTAAAACAAATGTCTGCATCCTGGGTTGAATGGTCGATAAGCATCTGTGCAGCATTTTAAGCTAAAATCACAAACAATTTTATTCTTCAGCAAAAGCTCCCTTTTCAATATGAGCTGTTATTTCTCATTTAAGTGAACATTTTGTATATTAAAGGCATCATCCCTCTGGCCTCTAACACATACAATTTTTACGTTACTCGAATGTTACTCACAGCAGTGGTTGTTGAATTTGTCAAAATGAGCACAGAGCATTGACAGAATTGACACTAGAATTTGTAAATGTGAAAGTAAAAGTGCATTCCTATTATGGGGACTTTGTTCTAAGTGCAGATTAAACTGAAACACGCAGCATTGTGAACACCTGGAGAAATGATTGATGAGGACACTGATGAACTAGGACAGGGTTCTGTAGTAGAATATATGCAGCTGTACGTCTGAAACATATTTTTGACATAGGAAATACTTTCAAAGATTTCTGTTTAATTTTTAAAACAGCTTTAACATTTGCTCTAGAATAAAACCCCTTTGCCTCAAGTGTAATATTGCAATGAAACGCTGGGTAATGTCTGAGAGTTCCCACTAGAGGGGAGGTGCGGCACAGGCACGGGCAGCTGAGAGCTGCTCCGCATTGTCACGCAGGAGGGAGCTGAGACCAAACGGTCTCACATTGTGCATTAGAGGAAAGTCATTCCCGTGGCATTTCTGGTGCTGGCGGTGTTCTTGGTGTTGCCCGCACATTCTGCAGACAAGGGCATCTCCACATCTGCGTGGCAAAGGCGTCTCTGAAAGAGCTGCAGGTCCTTAAACTGCTTTATTGCTGGCAAGTACTGAACACCTTGGGGTCAACCTCCATTTCCATTTTTGCAGAAAAATAGAGGCAAAAATTATTTGCGCCGAATGTTAGCACATGGTACCTACAGGCTTTAAAAGAGGCTGAACATGTCTTTAGCTGAGAACCAGAATGGAGATAAATCATCTGTGCCAAGGGGTTTGTTCCAAGCGCTTCATCTGCCGGGTACATCAATGCCCAGGGATTTACTGAGGAGCAGAGGGCTGTTTGCAGATGAGCACGTCCATTCACACACAGTTTCTGTTCATGACAATGAAGGTTTCTGGTGTTATGGGAGGATCAGCTCCCGCTTTCCTCAGGTGGGAAGCGAGAGTAACGTTAGTGCCAGGTGCTCAACCATCCCAATCAAATCATTGTGTGCCTGCATCTTTTCATCACCGTAGATCCAGACTTAACTATAGCCATGATTTACCTTTGAAGAGCTTAATATTCTACGTCAAAATCGGGTATTTTTCTGAAATGTGTTATTTTGCTTGTGCTGATTATGTTTGTTTGTTTGCTTGAGCTGAGTACTAACTTTTTGTGTGTTGCTTTTATTTCTAGAAACCACAGATTCCACAGAGATAGACACTGACAAGGAGAAATATATGCTAAATGACAGGGGTAAATAAATGCATACGGTGTCGCTGGATGGAATGGCTTTTCAGATGCAATTTATTTTATCATGTAATTTGGATTTCATGTAACAAATAGTTTGTTTTATGATGTCTTTACTGTCACAAGTTAAGTGGAATTAATGGCGGCAAATGTACTTAGCTGCTGTTGAGGAAACCAGTGCCAGGAAATTCAAGAGACTCTAGAGTTTAATCAATATTTACAGTGGTATTTTTACTTACACTGTTATAGCTAAACTCTCCATTTCCTGTGGTTTCTTCAGTGCTTCAATAGTAAAGTCTTCAGCTGCTGCTGCTGTCATTTTACATAAGGCCATTAATAATTTTTTAAAATAACTTGAATTTTTTTTAAGCTTTCAATACAAATCATTTGAAAACAAAGAAAGGACGATGAACAACAGTGAAATTAAATCTCTTTTCCTCACGAAAACATGTAATTTTTTTCCTTCTTCCTCTGTTCAATGCCCGGATTAGAGGCAGATGTTTTATTCACTGAAAGATATTTTGGAAAGTAATTGAAGATCTGAAGAAACTGAAAAAAAAAAAAGCTGAGGAATTTTCAAAATTCATAACGAGCTATTTTATCATTTAAGTTTAATTCATACTTTATTTAGAAACTTGGATATAATAATGCGGGAATAAAATCACCTTCTAAGAACTTTGCCTTTTTGGCAATTTTCCCCTGAGACAAAACTGAAACGAGGGGCAGAAACATATATATATATATATAAAAATATATTTTTGCCTGTGTTGTCATTACTTGGAGTATTGAACCAAATGGCTGTTGAGATCTTTCACAGCGCTGTTGCTGACTGCAGCGGAACAGAACAGGGAGCACAGAGAAAGCCCGTGGAAATAAGAACATCAAATAACTTCTGTTCGTCCTGCTAATGAAGGAGCCGGCCTCAGCTCCGCTAATTCATTAGTGTGCAGTATATTTGTCCTTAAATTGACAGGTGCAGTTTAATTGTAGCTCTGCTCCTGGTGAAGTAGTAGATACAAACAGAATAATAGATAACAAAGCAGCAGCTATAAATCTTTATGTGACACGTGGGCTCTGTGCCTTGGCCCAGGGGTGTTTATGGAGTAAATGCTGCAGTGAGGTCCCAGTAGTCTGGTTAGTGTTTTGTCGTAGTGTTTGAAGGGGGTTTTGCACAAAGGTTTAGGGTAAGAAAATATCTAAGGAAGCTTTCACTTAAATTTAATAGGGTATAGCTGGATGAACAGAGGTGGACAGTGAATGGTGTCAAAGCAACTGTAGTAAAAATTAATTACAGTATAGTAAATGTGCTTCATAGTACATTAGCTACAGAATATACATAATTGTGAATGTTAGCTTCATTTGAATACACTTAATTATGCATATTAATAGCAATTGATGATTTATGAATGGAGCTAAACTTCCACTGCTCTCTTCTGTCTTAATGTGTTTCCTTTTCGTTTTCTTTAGGTCCAGTGTTTTTCCTCGCTTGTTTTAGCATCGCGGCAGGATTTGCGCTATTTTGGTACTGCTCTAACTCAGGTAATCCACTCTGGTGGTGTTTCTTTTGGTTGCCTTTAGCACGTGATGGGACAGCCATCTACTATGGCTTGTTTAATAGCATGGGTCAAGGTGTCATCATTCATTAATGAGCTCAGGATACAAACTGCAGTTCAGACATGCAGATATAAATAATGAATAGTGTGCCCACAGAGGATGCCACAAATAGGGGCTCTTTTTGTAGACAGGAATCATGTGAGCTGCTGTTGCTATAGCAATGGGTGTGATTCCCAGCAGGAACACAGACCCAAACCTTCTGGCCTCCACATCCCGTCCTTCCCAGATCAGAGTCCCTCAGTCCATGGAGTCAGGGCTTAAGGCTAAAAGGGAACCATTAGACCATTGAGATTAACCCGTGTGTTTCCTCAGCTGCCATCGCTTCCGTTCATCAGGTTCAGTCACCAGCATTTAATAGAAGCATTTTCAGAAATGGGGAAAAATTTAATGAAATATAACAAGGGAAAGTGCAGAATATTGCATCTGGGCAGGAACAACCCCAGGTTCCAGTATAATTAGGGGAACGACCTATTAGAGAGCAGCATAGGGGAAAGGGACCTGGGGGTCCTCGTATTCAACAGGATGACCATGAGCCAGCACTGGGCCCTTGTGGCCAGGAAGCCAATGGTACCTGGGGTGGGTTAGAAGGGGGTGGTCAGTAGGTCAGAGAGGTTCTCCTGCCCCTCTGCTCTGCCCTGGGGAGACCACACCTGGAATATTGTGTCCAGTTGTGGCCCCTCAGTTCCAGCAGGACAGGGAACTGCTGGAGAGAGTCCAGCGCAGCCACCAAGATGCTGGAGGGAGTGGAGCATCTCCCGTGTGAGGAAAGGCTGAGGGAGCTGGGGCTCTGGAGCTGGACAAGAGGAGACTGAGGGGGTACTCATTCATGGGGATCAATATGGAAAGGGGGAGTGTCAGGAGGATGGAGCCAGGCTCTTCTCGGTGACAACCAATGGTAAAGACAAGGGGCAGTGGGTTCAGACTGGAACACGAGAGGTTCCACTTAAATATGAGAAGAAACTTCTTCTCAGTAAGGGTATCAGAACACTGGATCAGGCTGCCCAGGGGGGTTGTGGAGTCTCCTTCTGTGCAGACATTCCAACCCGCCTGGACACCTTCCTGTGTAACCTCATCTGGGTGTTCCTGCTCCATGGGGGGATTGCACTGGATGAGCTTTCCAGGGCCCTTCCAACCCCTGACATTCTGGGATTCTGTGAAAAGCATTCAGGGCCTGACACCAAACAAACACAGAGTCCATCACTTCCCTTGACCCCAGTTAATTGTCCATAGTGTTAGAAGTGTGTGTTGTCATCTCAGTTTGAACTGTTTTCAGCTCCAGCCTGTCATTTTTGTTGAGCCTTTTGCTACCAGATCGCAGAGCCCCTTATTTCTGTGCCAGCTGATATTTTGTATTTTTCCCCTGTGGAGGTCCTTGTGCCTCAAGTCCTCTTTCCACCTTTATTTTTGCTCTACATTACCAACTAGAGCTCCCCAAGTCTTTTGTTCAAGGCTCTTTTTTTTCCCGTTTTTGATACTCTCTCCTGTACCTGTGCTTTGTCTCAGCGCCCCACATGTAACAGGGCTACCAGACCTGGCTGTCCCAGCTTGCACCACCCGCTGCCCTGCCATGGTGTACATCTGCCCCTTTACCTAACTCATAACCTCCTCTTTGTGTGTCTGAACCTGCAGGGATGAATCCTAAGAGATACACGCTTCTCATGTCTTGCCAGTTGATGTATACAATATACTATGCTAGAATGACATTTAACTGTGCTCATTCTCTCTTTTTCCTCCCATCTTCATTTCTGTTTCAGATACAAAGGTCGTAGGAAGAGCCAGGAGAATCTTGGGCTTTTCTCCTCTTATCATAGGAAGACACGTTAGAAACATTTGTATGTTGTATTTGGAAGACATATCAAGAAATTAAGGAAAAGCTGCCTCTTCGCTTGTCTGTACAGTATACCTGCCAAGGGAAGACAACGGTGCATGAATATTAATGTACTATACTCTCATACCAAAGATTTTTATTAACTAGCTTAATCAACAATTGCGTTGCCTCAAGATGTATTCAGAATTTTGGCTTTACGTGTCCTTCCTTATTGGAACGGACCATTTATTTTTGTAAATGCTTATTTTAAAATATTTATCATTTGGATAAAAAAATATTTTTAATACAGACTTTAAAAGAAAATCCTAAGTGATCATGGGTCTTAAGCCAGGCTTGCATATGTGTTTTATACTGGAATGAAGGATCACGACTTTAAAGAATGCTAGCCTGTATTTTGTGATAATGTAAGAAAAGCACTTAAAAAGCCACATGCACTCAAAGCCTTACTAAGAAATGGATCTCCATCTCAGGATTGTCTGTTTTGTCTGTATCCTTTATGCTTTTGCTGCCTGAGCTCAGGTGGGCCCTGGCACCTGCGAGGTTCATCAGTGCTGGTACAACCCATGTTGTGTCACCCTCCTGTTGGTTCGTGTTGGCGCTCGGGTCAGTTTGGTGCAGGGCCCAGCCCCGGGAAAATTTGTCAGATTTATTTAGCTTTTCCAATGCATGTTTTGCAGTCTGTATATGTAAGAAGCTGAAGTAATCCAAGATATTTTATAGTGACTTAAGTGCCACGACATGGGGCTCTTTATGGCCAAAAATAAGTAACTTACTTGAAGGTTTTTCATAATGTCATTTGATGACGTTATGTTTTCCTTCTGTAAGTTGAAACCTGAAAAACTTGGAGAAACCATTGAAAGGCTAAAATCCTTGGGAGAGATGCAGGGAGTCAGGGCTGCAAGTGGAGCAGCTTGGGTTTTGTAGCTTCAGGAACGTGACTGTGCTCCTGCTCCCCGTCCCGAGGGACGGGCGGGAGTTCTGACCACCCGTGAGAAACCATGTTGTCAGTGGATGGTTCTCCAATTATAATACCTGCTCAGGGGTGTAAGGAGCTTGGGGACACCATGTCCCTGCGCTTGGTGAGAAAGGGGCTTCGGGGCTCTTAATTCACTCAGATTTCCAGATTAGATCAACTGTCGCCTGAATGGAAGTTGTGCCTTCATCACACCACATGCTAGAGGATCCCATGCAAAATTTTAAGGCATTTGGAGTCAGACTGAAAATTGTCTTCCAGCTTTAAACTTTGCTCATGCTATAAAAATGTCATCATCTTCTCCAAAGCAAATCATCTTGGAATAACTGTATTTCCTTCCAGGACAACACTTGCCTGATACAGTAGCAAGCACATGGTCCAGAGGAGGAACTGGGTGCAGGGCCAAATTTTCAAATAAAAGACCCAAAGAGGATTTGCAGGAAATGTCTTAAGAGATGTAAAAGGGCTGGAGGACCCTGGTTTTACTCTTCTGATAAAACGTTTTTCCCTGTGGCATTGGAGCGTGGTGGGGACGCGAGCCCACCCCATGAGAGGTGGCCGCACTCTTCGTTAGGTCACAGCTCGTTGTCTCCGTGGGCATCGCTGGTGTTGGTGCAGCTCGTCTGGAACGGTAGAATGAATCAGAGAATGTCCTGGGTTGGAAGGAACCCACAAGGATCGAGTCCAGCTCCTGTCCCTGCATATGGCAACCCCACAGTTCACACCGTGTGTCTGAAGGTTTTTGTCCAGTCGCTTCTTCAACACTGTCACAACTGGGGCTGTGACACCTCCTGGGAACACCAGGGTGAGCTGGGCCGGGCTCAGGGTGACGCTGTTGGCTGAAGGGTTTGTTCTGCCGGGCAGCCGGGCTCTGATTTCAGGAGTTCCCCTGCGGATGGTGCCTCCAGCAGCCGCATTCCCGCTGACTCAGCAGTTTGAGCAGCGCCCGTAGCCCTGCAGCGCCCGTGGGGTTTGCTGTGCAGACAGACAGACAGACCCCGAGGTGAGCAGCGGGCCGGGGGTGTTACAAACACCAACAGCCCGATTGCAGCAGGGTGAAACCTGGAATGAGACAAGCGCCACGCGAACACAAGAACTCACAGCAGAGCAGTTTATTTTGGCTCTTTTTCCCCTGGCTCCACCCCACCAGCTCTTGCATCATGTTGATCTCAGCTCAGCTGGGCCTGGAACTGGGCAGAAAGCGGCGCTGGAGCCGAGCGTGATTCCTGCAGAGCTGAACAGGAATCTGCTGCTGTGCTGCCGTCCAGCTTGGGAAGTGCCTTAATTATGTATTCTGCTGTTGTCTGCCTTGTGTTTAAGGTGACAACAGGTTGGGGTTTTGTTTTTTACCTCCAGCAAACCACTTCTAATTTATAACATTTGAAATGAAATGTTCCTTTCCTCGCTACTGCTGAACTCCTCTAGCAGCCCCTTTTTAAGGGACTAGAAAAAAAAATACCACTAAAAGGGTTTTAAATCTTTACCTTGAAGCCAACTTTGAAGCCTCATTAGAGGAACAGTATTCCATTTTGCACAAAAATGTTACTCAAAGTAGTCGCAACAGTCGCATCCCATTTTAAAGCAGAAACAGAGGCCTTATCCCTGCAAAGCAGACTCTTTCTGTTTAGATTATGCACTGTGTTACCCCTTCGATAACAGGTTGCAAATTGTTGTGAGCGGTTACTGAAACCTATAGAAGTTATTGGTGCCTTATTTAATCCAAAGGTGAGATTCTGCTGCACTTACTGGTTCTGGGATCTCTTGCAGGGCCAGGAGCCCTCCAGGGTCAATTGCACCGCCCCGGAGCACCTGGCTGTGCATGGGACATGCTCCTCCAGCTCCTTACGCCCTTTCTCGAGCCTTGAGAACCATCTGCAATAGGAAGGTTTACTAAAGGCTGTGGCTGTGTTTCTTCCCTGTCTGAGATTGCTTGAGGTGAAGATGCTTCTCAGGGAAATACAAAACCATCCAGGATGAGCTGATCCCAGATTTAGGGCTGGGCCAAGGGAGGAAAAAGGGGGCTTTGTTTATCCTGGTGGTGTTAGTTAAAGGACCTGGCACATGGCAGACAGCAGATGAAGTGAGAATTCCACCTGTGGTTCTGGAGGAAGCCTGTGTGACCTCCATGAGTCAGGTTCTTCTAGGCAAGCAGTGTGATTTACTTGGAAATAAATCAAGTAGGGTCTTGGATGAGCCTGTCTGGCTGCAGAATTCCAGCTTCCCCATCAAGAATAGCTTGGCATTTGCTGCTGAAACTGTACCGGTATTGAGGAATGTGCTTTACGTGCAGGGAAGTTGTCTTGGCTGTGTAACGTTCAGCGAGCGGTTAAACATGCAGAGGATAGAGGCCGTTCTTGTGGACGCCGTGGTTGTCGTGCTGCAGACAGCAGATGTACAGGAGCTAATAGAATGGCTGTGTTTTCAGCATCCCCTCGCCTTGTGCAGATCTCATTGAAGAAGTAAAATGCTTGCAGCCCTGCGCCTTCAGCAGCATCATTCAATCTCCTTGAAGAAGTAAGATGCTTGCAGCCCTGCGCCTTCAGCAGCCTCGTGGGCTGCAGAGACGAGCAGCTGCTGTCCTGGACGTGGCCGGGGAGCAGGATGTGCCCGCGGGGACCGTCCCCTTCGCTCTGTGCCACCCACGCCGGAGTCCCCAGGGGATGGCGGGGAGCTCCACGCTCTTCTCCCTCCCCATACCCAGCCACTAATCATCTTCCTTCCCCGTTTTTTTCTTACGAGTGGGCTTTTTGATTTAAAGTAAAGCTGGGCTGCCTCTGATTGTCCTGGCGGTGACGTGGGGCTGCTGGCTCGAGGACAAGGGCTGTCTGGTGCGCTGACCCCGAGCAGAGCGCGGCCCCACCACCAAACCAGCGGCGTGCAGAGGGCGCTGGGAAGCAAGTGACAGATCGTACAATGGAGTTGCACAATTCCGTTTGAAGACAGGCTGCTATTTAAAGTACTTCAGTGAAGTACGGTGTGCCTGTGAGCCAGAGCGCCAATAAAGTGATGATTCATTCTGGGACAGAGCGGGCACTGCACAGCTGCTGCTGAGGGAAAACTACTGTTTCTTTCACTTCTGTTTTGGTTTTTTTTTCTCATAATGTAATAAATTGAAAACATATTTGGTTAAACCGTGCAGTTGTGGATGCTTTTCACTGCTGTTCTGAATGCACAAGTGCTACTCTATGGAGGTGCCGTGCTGTAGCTGTGTAACCAGCGTTGCTGTTACACTGAGCAATGCAGTTTGCTGTACTTCACAGGTCCTGTGTTTTATAATCATTTCCCCTAACGTACGTCTTCTTGAGTTCTGTGGAAATTAATGGAATTTGTTTGTTTTTTAATGGGGTGAAGCTGGCAATCAAATTGAAATAAAATCTATACTGAGACAAAAATTGCTGCTGTTTTTCTTGTAGCTGATGTTTGCGCTTCTTCCCAGAAGTGCCCCACACCATGTTGCCGTCCCGTGGCTGCTGTCTGCCGGCTGGCTCCCTCCTCTCCCTCCCTCTCTGCTCTGTGCTGCTGACGGTGTTGGTTTGGGTATTTGTGGAAAGAGTTTTAACGTTTTCATCTGCTTTTAAAATCCTTTGCAGACACGTGGGTGCAAAGACTGGATGTCTTCTGGTTAAGCCCCAACTTTGTGTCCTTTTGGTAGTACCGGAGTCATCACCCACCAAGCCACACTCATCTCTTCTTGGTGTGAAGTGACTTTGACACAAGGCTGATTTTAAGCGTTACTTTAACCACCCGAAAAGGGACTTAGCTCTAACTCATCCAGTTTGTGGGGACATTATTAGTGCCAAATGCAAGAGAAACCAGTGGCTGCAGATGCGACAGGCGTGCAGCAGCATCACCCTGTTTAATTCACAGTGGCTGTTTTGGCGTAAAAGAGCAATTCAGGTGAATCCTGACCTGCCCTTTCTATTTTGGAGCACAGGCTCTATACACTGTGGTCACAAGGAAAAGCTTTCTGCCACGTTGCTGCTGATAAATACTTAATAACATTGTGCCTAGTAAAGCATAAGCCCTTCAGACTCGGCCTGCGCTTGGTGAGCTGGTAACGGGGCAGGTCAGATGCCGCAGCCAGAGCGCCACGGCACCCGGAGCCTGGATAAATAACCGGCAAGATGCGTCTTCTCGGCGCAACTTGTATCAAGTCTGCTCTTTTCAGCAGCAAAATATTTCATCGCACTCGGGTGAGTTTTTTCTTCCTTTTCTTTTAAGCCCAGGTTTTAGGAACCCTGGGCTTTGGCAGCACCCAAGCCCCTGTCCAGAGGATGCTCACACCCAGGATGCCCCTGCTGAATGCCACAGCTCTTGCAGTAACAGAAAGGGAGAGATCTAAGATTATTTTCCGCTGTCTGCACTGGGCTAATTATTTTAAAATCTTCTAGCAGAGGTTGAAAATAGCATGACTGTGCCTCTGAAATATTCCTGATCCATAATGGTTGTGGACAGCTATGTTGTAACTCATCTCTCTGTGGAGGAAAAAGCTACCCACTTAGACTGAGATTTCCAAATCTCGCCGGGGCTGAGAAGCACGCTGGAAATCTTTGGAAGAGGCTGTTATGCTGGTCCTCTGTCCTGCTCCCACCCCTCCTGTGTCCTGGGGTGACCTTCCCCTTGCCTGGGCTTTCACTTCAAGTAAAGATTAATTAAGAAGTTTCCTAAGCACAAAGTAGATTCCAGAGAAGAAGCGGAAAAAAAAATAAATCTGTGCTCTCCATCCTACCAATTCCAGCTTGGGGCTTGCCCTCACTTGGGAGGACAACACAATTGGAAAATTGCCAGGTGTCAGCCCCTAAGGCTGCTCTGAGCTGAGCTGGTGCCGCAGGAGCTGCCTGGCCCTGCTGCGGGGGACACGGGGACACGGGGTGGCACCAGGGAGATGGGCCCGTGCTGCAGTGACCGGGAGTGAGCAGCCATAGCTCTGCTCTCATGCTTCTTCCTGCACACCAGGAGAGGGAAACTCAGAGTTCATCACTACTTCCAAGCACAAAATTGAGCCCATCAGCAGTGGCTGTGCCGGATGCTTCTGGGTGTGCTACAGATTCCAAACAGGCGCCTTCATGTACTCCTGGTGGCTTTTCCTCTCTGCCTTGTACCCAACACAAGCTGGCTGAGTTCTGGGGGACTGAGCGTCCTGCAGAGGGGACATTGTTGTCCCATTGCTGTGAACGTGGGGCTGGACCTGCCCCTGAATCTCTCACCAGGAGGGTTTATAAGGCAAGTACAGGAGCTTGTTCTCCCACCCGTAAATCACCCACCACCCCAGGCCTGCTTTGCTTCAGTTTTATGCTGGTCTACAGTTCCACAGCAAGGTGCAGCTGGGGCCGCAGGAGGCTGGTCCTTCACACTGAGCTGGCACCCTGAGTTATCACTGATGCTTCCCCTAGGTTGAACATGAAAAGCTTCTTCACCCAGAGGTGCTGGACACTGAACAGGCTCCCCAGGGAGGTGTCACGGCCCCAGCCTGACAGTTCAAGAAGAGACTGGACAACGTCCTCAGACACACGGGGTGACCTGTGGGATGTCCTGTGCAGGGACAGGAGTTGGACTCCATGATCCTTGGGGGTCCCTTCCCACTCACGATGTTTGATGATTCTCGCAGTTCTGGAAGAACTCCATCCTGCTGGGAGGTGGAAGACAGTTTATGGCAGGTAGGATCCAAATTCAAAGTCCAGTTATTATATAACAGTTATTATATAACAGGTAAAATGATAGCAGAAAAATAATAATTATTATTAATAATAATTCAGATAGCAGTTTTCTATGAACGAGTTGCACTGTGGGGCATAGGTGAAACTTGTCTTGACTAGCACAGAGTCGTCAAGAAAACAAACAAGTAGGAAAGAAATTCCTCATTCAGCCCTGGATGAAATTCAGCCCTGGATGAGTCTAGGCTGGTCCTGTCTCTGGAAACATGAACAAGACAACTCGCTGTTCGTCACACCCTCTCCGTGCAAGTGAAGGTGACAGGCAAATTAAGCAAAACAGTAACAGTGACATCAGGTTTAAAGGTGACAGTATCTCTATTTGATAACCGCAGTCCCTTCAAGATGTGATGACGCCAGCCGGGGCAGCTGTGAGATGCAGGGCTTCAAACCTGGGTTTTTATCAGCACGGAGAAACAAGAGCTTTCAGAGAGCGTGAAGAGCACTGACCAACATGGGCCCATTGTGGTTTGCTCTCACGCTGCCCCGTTCAGCGCGCTCCATACAGTTCAGTTTTGTTAAGCCACGTTCCCAGAATTCGAATCTCCACAAGAGATGGAGAGGCCTGGGGGGAATACAGTCACTTCTCTCCCAAATGATGCTCTCCCTGGCATGCCTGATGAATCATATCTTCTGACACAGAAAAAAAGGGTAAGGACACACAGCCGTCCCCCTCCACGGCTTCCATGAGTCCAACGCAAGCGTGAAACATAAGGCCTTTCCAACGGTTTAAATTATTTCCATCCTCAATGCCAGAAAAGTGGGGTAATGTTGGGTGGTGATGAAATCGATTTATTCTCAAATATTTTTGGCACCAGTGTAAATGGCTGGCAATGCTTCAGGAGTCCTGGTGTGGCTCTTCGTACCATGGCACCAGATTTACCAGTTGCCCCCTAACTAATTAAAACCTGGGCGGTAAAAAGGGAGTTGGGGCTCCCTCTGAGCTGGAGGGCTGGAAAACAGGAGGAGGAGTGGAAAGCATCATAAAGGAGGATGGAAGAAAAAGGAACCAGTTTTTGTTTTCTCCATTTCTGACAAAGCCCAACTGGCCCGATGAGCCGGCATTGGAAAGTGTCTGTTCCCAGCCGGGGAGCTGCGGCACTCTGCTTGGGACATTACGAAATAGTCCAAGGAGGGCAAAATAACCATGAAAACAGCTTCACCAAACTGCAGAGGAGGAAAGTGAGTTCAAAATAATCCATTGTATCCAATAGCAGGGAAGGTAAGTTTTTATTGTCACCACCCTGTTAGGAGGTTGGATAATAACTGGTTAGATACTATTATTGAAAAGATCGTATTCTGTGTCTTCCGCTATTTATCACAACGTATCCCACAATGACATGTAGGTAACACTCCCAATGTCACAGGCAAGGGCCATTAGAACAGCAGGACCCAGTGTATTTAATACAGAATCAAGAATTGAATCTGTGTGAAAATATGAAATTCCTCCTTGCAAAGAAGCAGCCTTTAAACACCACATCTTTTCTCGTCAGTGTTTCTGCTGTGTCTGTACCTCGCACAGCCGGTGTCTGCTCACCGACACAGCCAAGAGGCTCCTGCCAACAGTGTGAGCGTTTCAGAGAATCATTGAATCATTTTCGTTAGAGAAGACCTTTAAGATCATCAACTCCAACTGCCAAGTCCACCTCTAAACCACGTCCCTTAGTGCCACTTGCACGCGTTGCCATTAGCCATGGCCCGGTCCTGCCCTCCCACCACTGCCGAATGTGTCCAAATGTCAGGGTGTGAATAAATGGTAGTGGGGAGAGGGTAAAACCCTGGGGACAGCTGACACATCACCCTGCAGCGGCTGGACTTAACCTGGCTCTGCCAACAAATCCGCTCAAAGAGCCTGCTGTGGCCATGCAGTTGCTTATCTCTTCCTCGAGTGCTTTCTCCCGTTGATTTTAATTTATTTCTTGCTCTAGTAATGACTTGTCTTAGCTTTTGACTCCAGTCCAGCCTTGATGATCACCTGCGACCATGAAAGGGCCACAGCAAGGCCCCTACATGACACCAAGGTCAATGGGCTCTTCTTCTGCTCCTTAAATATTTCATCTGTAAAGCAGCGACCTCTCCTTTTTCCAGGGGAGCAGGAGAACCTGTTCCTCGGACACGGGGCTTTCTGAGATGGTGGGAATGCAGGGCTGAGCAAACTTCCTTCTCTTTGGCTTGCTTCCGAGTGGGTAGTTGGCTCAAGCTTCATAGTAGTCTTGAGATGGAGTCTGCCTATTTTTCAAGACTTCTGACCATTGTGCCTTGCACTGTTGTAGGTGAGAAGTTCGACAATGAAAATGATGTGCCAAAATGGTATTTCCTAAAGGAGAACATCATGTCATTTCCCATCGCTGCTGCGGGAGATTTCTTCCAAGATACAGAGCTGTCTTCTGGGCTAGTTCCCTGGGGCAAAATGGGCATCTGAATGTATGGGTGTGGTGGTCTTTACAATGTGTGATGTTCACCTCAGGCTCATTACATTTGTGCCTATTTAAGTGACGTTAGCCATGTGTGTTTCTACTAGAAACGTAGTTAACAAATAGCTGCCATCTGGGGATATCTGGGGTACCAGTGGTTTCCCGACTCTTTCTAAGGGAAATGTGGTATCTACACCACTCCACTGCAGCATCCGTTCCTGGATATTTGTTTAATAGTGATAGCACCAAATGTGTTGTTTTAAGAACTAAACGGTACTACTTCTGCTCTGCTAAGCCATTTCCCTACAGACAGCACAGCAAAACTGCTGGGAGTACTGGGTAGCTCTTGGTTTATTTATTTTAATTTCATGATGGAAGTGTAGGGTTTGTGGGGTGGCCATGCAAAGGTGGGCAGCTCCATCTCTCAGAGCTGGATGTTATGCTTACGTACATCACCTGCAAATAATTTCTTTAGAAGCAAAACACGGTCGTTTAGCAGCTATGTGGCTTTTTTTGGTATGCAAACAACTGAGGAGAAGGACAACCTGCTGCTTCTCAGGCTCCGTGCTTCCATATGCCCTTATTGCAGCCTTTCCGTACTCAAAAGGGGCCGAGAAGAAAGATGGGGACAGACTTTTCAGCAGGGCCTGTTGAGATAGGACAAGGGGTGATGGTTTTAAACTACAGGAGGGAGATTCAGGCCGGACATGAGGAAGGAATTGTTGGCCCTGAGGGTGGTGAGAGCCTGGCCCAGGTTGGCCAGAGAGGTGGTGGATGAACCATCCCTGGAGACATCCCAGGCCAGGCTGGACGGGGCTCTGAGCAACCTGAGCTGGTGAAGGTGTCCCTGCTCATGGCAAGGGGGGCACTTGATGGGATTTGAAGGTCCCTTCAACCCAAACTATTCTGTGATTCTATGATTCTCTGATTCTACGCTGCCTCTAACCTTATGGGAGTTCTTTTCAAGGAGCAGTGTGTTTAAATGCGCAGGTTATCGAAGATGTGAGTGGTATGTAGGAGAATATATCATCAGTTTTCTTCTAAGTGTTCCCACTGCCCTGCTGTAAGTAGAGCCAATTCTTTCAATGCAACAAATTCTCTTGTGATTGGACAAAATCATATTATAGAACAAGGATCAGCTTTTGATATTGGGGTTTTGTTTGGTTGGTTTGCTTTTTGTTTCTTGTGTGGAGTTTTTGTTTCGTTTGGTTGGTGTTTAGTTTTGTTGGTTTGTTTTTGTTGTTGTTGTTGTTTTCCCACTAAACTGAAAGTGGTGCATAAATTAGTACCACATGTAGCACTTCCCAAACAAGATAAAACTTAAAATGGCAACTCTTTTGGTAAGCTAGAAAATAAGCAGAGCTCAACATTTAAATTCTGACAACTCTTCTGTGAATATGTGAATGATCAACATTACCATGGTTCTTCTTCCTCTAACAATAAAAGAGCATTCGGGCTTTCAGGGTGACACGGAGTCGCACGCCCATGCCCTGGACAAGGAGATGAGCTTGGTGCACTGGTACCTGAAGCACAGGGCAGTGCGTCCCAGTCAAACCAGTGCCCAAGGTGTGGCTGGCAGGGCTTGGTGCAACGGGCAAAAAAACAGGATTTGTTAGAATGAATTAAAATCAGTGACCAAAACCTTCCAAATGGTACTTGAGGGGAAAGCAGTAACCAGGATGACGCTTTCTAGTTCAGCCCACTTTATGTAACACTCAGCTGCAGAATAAGCTTCAGCAGTGACCTGGTTGAGAAGACAAATACTTAAAACTCCTATTCAGTATTTACAGTCGTTGTCACCTGCTTCAGGAAATATACTGAAAATTTCAAGTCAGGCAGTCCTTGATGCTAAAGGGACTAATGAGAAGGACCAGAGCAGCATGTGTAATTCTCACTCTGCTCAGCAGCTTATGAAACAGGAGTAAACGGGTGACCTGGCTTGAACCATTTCCCGAGACAGCCTGTAAAAATTCCTCTCGCTTCATTATTGATGACCTCTTTTTAAGCGAAATGTTTGTCAACAACCAAGAACTTGGGAGAAGCACAGCAAACCAAAGAATCACTTAAACCCAAGCACTTGTTTGCCACCCCTAGGAGATATTCGCTAGGATTTTAAATAAGCACCTGACTTAGAATAATAATCATGTGGTTCAATTATTTATACTTGACATCAACCTGCAGATGCTTTTGCCTGCTAAAAAATACATGAGTCTTGAAGGCTTCGGAGACTTAGAACACAGATTGCGTGTCTGACGATGTTTTGCAAATCTTACTTAATCACAATAAAAGGCATGGTGATAAACCAGCATACTTTTTATTTTAAAAAAGACATCCAGTTGCACATGATGCCCAGCACAGCCTTGTACTCGGATGGCTTGCAAATCAGGTTTTTGTGTGTCTGGAACCAAGAGAGAGGCTCTATGATGTTGCAGGTATCTCTGTTGTGGTGCTTCGGTCACACTTTCAGGAGGCAGGAGGGTTCCCAATGGGGTTGTTGTTGTTCTGAGCCCGGCTCGGTCAGATTTGAAGTGAGCACTCACCCCCTTAATGCAGATGTACTCATCCAGCTCTTGGCACCAGTGCCTTCAACCAAACCCATGTCTTGCAAAGTCCATTGGAACGTGCAGCGGACAAGCCTGGAGCGTTCCCTGCGCCGCTGCTCCGCGTCCCATTCGCTGCACAAGCCACTGGGAGATGCGATACACCAGCCGTGGGAGTTTCTGTCGGGCCACAGCTTAGCAGTGAAGATGCGACAAGAACAGCAACTGTATTTCCCAGGGGAAACCGACTGTAACAGCTTGTTCGCTTGAGTGACCTGAAAAATTATGGTCCAATAACGAGGGGAATAAAGTGGGGAAAGACCTGGGGAATGACCCCCTCTGAGTGCTTTGAGGTGCGTGCCAAACACCATGGCGCCACAGGAGACGTCGTGGCAGTGAGGAGCACCCCAGCACAAAGCTGCCTTCAAAACTGGGCCACATCCCCCCCGAACAGAAATACCAGAACCAGCAGCAGAGCCCCGGTGTCTGTTTGCATCTGCCTTCAAAGCAGCAGGGACAAGTGAAAAAGTGAGAGGATTAGCTAAGTGCCAGATACACCTTTCTTCCTGTTGTTATGTCTTGCTTAAAAAACTAGAAAGACGCAAATCAGGCAATGAAAAATATCCAATATTCATACAGAAGTTAAAAGTAACTATCTTTTCAATGGGTAACGTACTGAGGACAACACAGAGAAAGCACTGCAGATGTCCAGCTTTGGTACAGTGTCCTGCACAGCAGAGGTAGGTGCCTCCAGGGAGCCACTCCAGACTGAATGGGATGCATGGAGGGGCAAATATTCCAGTGGGTAAGAAGGTGAGAGGTAAGGAAAGTGGTACATTCAAGAATCTTATCAAAATTCCTGCCCAATGTTGAGCCACAGACAAATTTCACACTTGGAAGGGCTCTGCCTACAGCCACCTATTTTCTCCAAAATAAAGGTTTTTAAGGTTTTCAGCACTGCTGTTTGGCCAGTCCGTTCAGTACACAACACCGAAACTGTGACAGCACAAGTGTGTCTGAATAGTCCTTCAACAATTTGCTGGTTTGCAAAATTAAATAAGGAAAATTGTCCTGAGTGCTTCCTTCAGAACTTGTTCTGAGCTATGTTTAAATTAGTACAACACGCACAATTAAAACCATTACTTGCCAGATTTCAGCTGGAAATGAAGCAACAAAAGACGAATGAAAAATAAAAAGGAATGTCTATTCCATTACTAATCACACAAGTTTCGGATTTGTTTTCTGTTAGTAATTCTCACAGAACATGTAAATGAAGCTATGGTTCATCATAGGGCCTTGAGACATAACTAAAGAGAATTATGATCAACAAAACTTGTAAATGAGATGAGACACATGGAAGTCAAACTTCTATTAATATGTACAACAAAGCATTTAAAAAGTAATGGTAAGGAAATGTACTAGTACAAATTTGCATCTACAAGTAAGCAGAAGCTGGAAAACTGGCATTTTTTCTGATTGCAGATGGGATACTTTGGAAATAAAATGACTGAAATGTTTTTGTTGTGGAAATTTTTATAGCTCACACCGTTACTAGCAATAGTGTATTTAGAAAAAGTGTCAGTCCCTGAGCCAGCAGGTAAGAACTTAGAAGGTACTTATATCACTCTATATATATTTTAAAATAAAAATTACAAAATTAGTTATGCTTTTAGCTATAAACTCCTAGGAATAACATAACTGCAGCGATCAGCCTTGGGGAGAGAAGAGGGAAAAGTAAGTTACCGAGGGATAAAATTCTTTCAACTGGTGCATTGACTTGCTGACAGGTACCAGTTAGCAGGTAAAGCTCATCCTGTATCCTCCAGCTTTCCAGCTGGGCCTAGAAAAGGCAGCGCTTCTAACAGCATTTCCAGAAATACATATAAGGCACAAGATACAGAGTACAGCAGTTAACAGAAAGAAACCATTAGCAGTTAGGTTATTTGTGTGTCTGTGCACAAAGGCGAGGATATTTTAAGTGTGGGCCAGAGATGAAGAAACAGGACAAGGAGTACCTGTGAGCACAACTGGACACAAGACAGATTGCGGTTTCTGGTAGAAAAATATAAAAAAGAAGAAAATAAGGCACAGCTGCCTTAGCTCACTGGAAAGGGAAAGCACATGGGTTTGGTGCCAAGTGAGTGAAACAGAGGACAACGTGAGCACACCAGCTCCACAGGCCTGCCGCTTCTCACCATGCTGGAAATAACACATTGCCACAAAACCAAAAGTCCTGTGAAGTGCCACCAGTTGATATGACCTTGTTTGATGAGCCTATGCCACTTCTCTGAAAAACAATTGTTTCCATGGAAATGGAAATGCCGATATTCCTTGGGTGAAAATCAACCTTTCCTTGGGTGCCAAACAGCTTAAAAATTAACACATGGGAAAATTTTAGGTACACAAATGTGTTGGTTGTTGGAAAGTTGAGCAAGATGATGTATGTCCAGCTTCTTTGATAATTTTTTTCCCCACTGTGTAACTGGCTCAAGTGCAAATGGCATCTAGAATGAATGCCTCAGGTCTCTGAAAAACAAAACAAAGGCATTGAGATGTTAGTGATACAGGAATTATAGTAGATGACAAATTTGCTTTGAAGGGGGAATTAAGTTTGCTTTGGAAAAGCGTGCATAATAGTAAAGGTGCAGCCTGGAAATGGGGGCCGCTCCCTTCTCCCTTTAAACATCCTTGGGTCTTGCCTCTACCTGAGGTTACATAAACCAGCTACTGTTTCTCCTTTATTGAGGCTGCTTTAAACCAATGCCAGCAGTAGATATAATACCAACCATGTTTCTGTGAACCAATACTCTGGCTGTGCCACTCTATATGTGGTATACGACACATATTATAGATGTGGGAGCTATTCCCATCCAGTAGGCAGAACTGTGCTTCACGCTCTCACAACAGTCTCAGAGAAGTCACAAGTGAGCTGAGTCCTCCTTGAAGCTTTCTAACTAGGGACTCCACAATCCCGGTCATAATTAAGCCACAAAAGCCTGGGGTTGGATGGTTGACTCATCTTCCTCTCCACTCAGCACATCAGTGTGATGAGCAATAACTGCTTCTCTCTCCTCCCTCTTTTCTTTCACTGTATCTAGAAGTGTGGTTGGGATTCTGGTATGTCACCTTGCCCATTATTTGAATTTCTTGACGGTTATTTCAGATTCTTGCCTCTGCCTCTGTTCCTGGCTATTCTGCATGTTTTTTCCTGTGAAGACAGCTAAAGTTCCAATAATCCTTCATCATGTTCTGTTGGCCTTGCCAGTGCAATTTTGCAGTTAGTGTTTCAGTATTGTTTCAATAGCTACTGCTGAGATGGACATTCTACTTATAATTCTGATAATATTCAGATGATCTATGTGCTTTTTGCTGCTAAAATTATATATTTATTTGTTTATTTGTAGAGATTACGGCCATAAAATACAATAAAACTATCTTGTTTCACTGCCAGAATTTCACAAGGTTTTGTTAAAGCCGACGATTCTGCTCACACCCCAAAATAAATGAAATTCAATCTCCACCTTCCTAGTAATTTGTTGCACTGAGCTCCCCCCACGTTGTTTAGAGTCCTGATAGATTTTGGTCTGGTTTGCATGGTTGTTACAGATTTCTGTAGCACCATACACCTTCACATTAGAGGTTTAAATGCTTTCTATCTTCTTTTTCATGGAGAAAGGTGTTCATCTAGAAGTCAACTCAAACCAATAACGTTACATGTGTGCAGTAGCCAGCACTCCATGGCTTGGCAGGAAAGTCCAGTAATTCCTTCAGCAGCGGGATTTGAGATTTGGAAGATAAGAAGCCAGAGAGATGCTGGCGCACACAGTGCTGTTCCAAACACGGATGTGGGACTACAGTGGCTACAAGCCTATAATTGAGGGTTATCTCCTCCCAAATTGTTCATCAGAGCTACGACGCTAGGAAGAGACCCATTTTGAATCCCACAGTTCCTGCATTTATCCTTTTGTATAAGTAAATAACTAACTTTAAAATGCAGGTAGAGCAAGCAATATTGTTCTAAATGACCGCATGTGTCAAGTAAAGTGATAGTGCATGTCTTTGCAGGCTGAGAGTCCCACACAGCAAAAGCCCCGCAGCTTGGGAGGACAGCGAAGCTGCGCTGTCTGCCCAGGAACCCAAGGGCTCCACTCATGTGGAGTATTATATATCAGAGTTAACAGCCCTAGTTACCTGGATAAAGTCTATTCTATATCAGAGTTAACAGCCCTAGTTATCTGGATAAAGTCTATTATATATCAGACTTAACAGCCCTAGTTACTTGAGTAAAGTCTTCAGTGTTCCTAACAGACTGGATGCAGTATACTGCAAACCTTTCTTAAAACATAAAAAAAGAAAGGCATCTGGAGGAAGCAAAACAATAGTACTTCCCTTCTTGGCTTAGTCTGCAATGAGGAAAAGCAGTAGCTGAGCCAGAAAGCCAACCTTCACTCTTCCTATGCGTGACACATGCAAGGGGCTCCCGACAAAGTAAGATCTTGCCGTCAACTTTTGAGCTCCACATTTACAAATACACTGTAATAACCTAGCAGTTCCCAGTAGCTTCCGCTTGTGTAGTCATCTGAAGCAAACTCATTTCTCCGCAAAGCCTAGAACTGTACAGATAAGCTCGTGGCTGTTTCTAAAGCTCTGCATCCCCACATGCTGTGCCTGCTGCCGCCACAGAGACCACACTCACCTGGTACCTACTGCTTGGATGCTGACTCAGGAACCGGCTTCTGCACTCCAAATGCAGTGATAAAAATATTCACAACTACTATAATGAATACTAGGCCAGTTGCAAGGTTGTTGAGGAAATTCAGCTTTACATGTTTTGCAGGGTTGTTGAGGTCATATTTTACTTTAAAGAGAAAGGAAAAAAAAAAAAATTAATTACATGTATATTTCAAAATCCAAACTAAAAGTCTTCATTACTCATGTAGTTCAAGAATTTCCCTCGCACCAAGCTATTTGCATCAGTCATACTTAAAAGGGAAGTAGGATCCTGCAGTGTCAGTAAAAGTGCTAAGGGGAAGATGTTTAACTACAAGAAGCCTCTTAGCTTCCAGTAATTAGCATCTAATCTCTGTGGATGCACATGGGAAGTAATGGATACATAAACATTACTAAAAATGTTATGAGTTCTTGATCCCTTGAAATCTAGTTTTGTTGCAGACTTCAAGCATTTAAAAATCATTGCAGTCTCGAATATATGAAGCTTGAAGCTCTGACAGGATGGAATGAATTTACATTTCCTACAGTTAGAATGCCACAGGTTCTTTGCAGACAGCTCAATTTCTTTATCAGTGCTGGATTTCTTTTCTTGTACCGGTGCCCTCCCCCACCTGTACTCCCTGCTTTTGCATAGATTCTGTTTTTAGAAAGCAAGGGCATTATATCTGTTAAACAGAGGAAGATTTCAGAGCAGTGTAGCTGCAGTCCTTTATACAGAGAGCATCAGCTGTGTAAACATTTTCTTTTGTTTCTTGCAGTTGTTCTTTGGTTGAACTTCTAATGGGAGTGAGGGAGGAACACACAAGGAAGATACAGTATTAACCGAGTTGAAGCTTTGATCCCAGGCCTTGTGAAAACATCTAATGAATTACTTTGAACTGATAATAGACTTGATGATAGAGAAAGGCACGCGCTTGTGTAGGACAGTCAGAATCTGCAGGTGCTTGCCTGACGTCAGGCGGAAAACCAAGATGTTTGTCTGTCTCTGTTCTCCTGCAGTAAGAGCTCCACAACTCAGACCCTCTGCTAAATTTCTTGGATGCTGGTGGAATGAGTGCTGATAAATTCTGGAGCTTGTTTGGAGAATGGTTTTTGTCTATAAAGACCCCTAGTGCTTAAATGCATAGATCACTGGAGCTTGTGTTTGCACCTACAAGACATGTGAAAGTTTATACCTGACAAGCTTTTACAGCAACATAAATAAAACTTTGAGCTCTCTCTGACAGGCGTGTACATAGATGTGTAGCTTATGACTCTACTGCACAAGATAAACTTTGTTATTTGCTTTTAACATAATGACCCTGTCAACACCGCAGAATTTAACTGCAGAACCAAGACTCGCTTGTTGAAGCAGTTAAATAGAAGTGGTGGCAAATGCACTCATGTGAAAGTGAAGTATGAAAAGCCAGGTTCACTTGGTGTCCCTAATTAGGAAGACTAATGCTGTTTTGGTTTCAAGGAATTCTGGGCACCCGTTCAAGTCCTGTTTGCTAAAGCAGTGTAGTGAAACATCACAGGCCAGTCAAAGCACTGCAGAATGGTGTGGGGAAACTACCTGAGAAGCTTAAGCTACTGCACATCTGTGTAGGCATGAAATAATTTAAACTCAGCATTACTTAACCCTGAAAATGAATTCAGACATGTAAAGCATCTGGAGCTATATGGATGCGTGCATCCCAACAGTACCTGGAAGGACTCTGGTACTGTTGTGTGAATGAAGCAGAATAAAAGAAATGGAATCATTAACAGAAAAGCATTTCAGATAGTTGGTTTAAAAAAAAAACCCAAAGGTAATAATGGCCTAATGTGTTTTGTGAGTTAAAACAAATCATGCTCAAAAGAGAGGTGACACTGTCCAAATAAGGGTCAGAGGAGACAAGTATTGCTTGTCAGTTTAGGCAGTGCTCTAAATGTTGAGGAAAATTGCAGTAATCCTATCTTTGTGATTATAGTACTTAAAATGAGGCTGTTTGTGAAAATGTTTTTAAGAGCAGTTATTCTTTAAGTATTTTATTATAGTGGGATTAGATTACTATGATTTTATGCCACTTAAACTATTTCAAGATATTCTTTGCTTTTCTTCCAAAGAGAGGCTGGATAGTTGCACAGACTTTTGTTTGGACTTGGAAGAGCTTGGAGGAGACAGGATTTTGTGGCTGGACAGAAAGACGAACTGTCCCTGCAGGCCAAAACTACCAGCTACACATTGTGAAAAGCAAGTTCTTCCCATTATATCTTTGTACGTAATACTCTAGGTGTACCTGCTCTAGCAGGTGGGTTGCACTAGATGATCTGCAGAGGTCCCTTCCAACCCCAACCGTTCTGTGACTCTGTGTGATTTGTATCCTACTTCATCTGAGTATGGACTGGGCTCCTGTTACTCTCACCGTGTGCGGGGTGGGCTGTGAAATTCACCTCAGCCCAACTTTGGGGTTGGGGTTCTTGGGTCCTCTCTTTACTCTCAAGGCGACAAAGATAAAAATTACAGAGATGGAATCCACTTTGGCAATGCCTGGTAGCAACAAGCATTGAAAAGCAATGCCCCAGCAAATACTGAGAAATTACTGCCCAACAAAAAACACGGAACTTTCTGGAATCTCCTCCAGGCCAGGACCCAGATTTTGCTCTTGTTCCAACTGCACCAAATGCAGAGACAGCTGCATTCTGTCTCTTGTGTAAGAAACAAAAACGCTACGTCAGCTGCCTATCAATATTGCACATCTTATGTATCCTGGTTTCCTCTGAACTTCCTCCTTGAACAAGAAAGTTGTTTTTTCAGTTGTGCTAAAAACTGGAATATTTGAAGAATAACAGAGATTACAAAGGTGGCACCTATAACTTAGTAAATGCCACACGTGAACTCTGGCTATCACCTTCAAGGCTTTCCATTCACAGTTGACTTAAGATCTGTCATATAGCACTGATTAATTTAAAAGGAAAGACTGGAAGAAAGTTATGAGAATAAATGGTCATATATCACTAGCAAAAGAAGTGATCCATAGCTTTTTCCGACTACAGAAGGCATCATTTATTTCAGTAATAATGGGGTTCAACTGATGCCGAAACCTAAATGTTTCCTCTGATTTCCACAGGTATCTTTGATCCACTCTCCAAAGTTATGGTCTAGGGGTTTGGGTGCTGCTAATGAATGTTACAGGTTTTCAGTAACTTCGCAAAGTGCCACTGAATTCTTTTTGCATTTTGCCTTGCAAAAGCATGGGGGAAAATATCACAGCAAGTCAAGATAGCGAATGGAAGTACTGAAGACTTAAGGTCAAACCAGAAAACTCAGACTTCCAGAAGAGTGCTGTCTCTCCACTCTCTGTGGAGTCTGACTTGGACTTTCTTGGGTAATTCATGCTCACTTAGCGATGACATTGTTTTAGAACTGAGACTGGTTCTATAGCTACTTAGATCAATATTATGCCTTGCAGAATAAGGCAGAGGTGTAGGACATACATGTGCTACTAATCTAGCAATACTGACTTAAAATACCTAATTTTTAGTGATAAGTACTGGTTCCTGTGCCTCACAGCACCGTACCTATTAACACTGAATAGTGGAACCTCTATTTTTGGGAACAGCAAAGACACTGCATTGAACTTCTAGGAACGTGAAGGGCTGTAATTCAACAAACAAGACAGAAAGGGGAGGTGGGGAAGGCAGCGAGTAAGGAACTAATTCTACAGCTGTCTCACCAGACGTGCCTAAAGCACCACTAACACATGTCCTATTTAAACCCATTCTCCTGAAATGATTTCTAGCGTATAGCAAAGGTATGGCATCACATTTGTTTGGTAGAAAGTAGAAAAGGTTTCCCTAGTGATAAGCAGAATTCCAGACAATCTAATTGTAGCTTCAGGATGCTACTTGGATTGTGTTCTCAATTTTACAAGTAGTTTCAAATTTTTTGGCTGCAGCCATGGTATGGGGATAATATTCCTATGGTGAAATCTTGCTCCAACTAGACTATTGTTTTTTAATTTTAATTTCAGATTAACACAGGTTTGAAAATTAACAAGAACATTTCTACCATTCCCCACCTAGAGATTTAGGATGCTTTGAATAATTTCCTAAATTTAAAACAATGGGGTTTTTTTCATTATTGTCAAGCCTTTGCTATTAAACTGTTGATTTGATTGCAGAAACACTAACAAACTGAAGACAATATTTCACCCCAACATGAAGATGGTTGTTTCAACTCTGACTTCTGTTTTGGAGTTCTATGTTCACAATATATTCTTATAATATTACTTATTATATGACTGATAAGGAACAAACACATTTCAGTCATAACATTAAGTAAGAGGTCTTGTCAGAAACAGTATTATGAAACTGGGCAGACTGCACGATCCTATCTGACCTATTTTACCATATTTCATAATTTTCCTTCCTCCTTGGGCCTTCTGAAAAGAAAAATATTCATACTCTGGGCAAATGAGTATGAGAAAGTTGATCAAAAATGACGATTCCACATAAAGCTGCCCTTACTCCTTTTGTTGCAATATTTCTATGGTCTTAAAAGAAAATTTTAATCGATTCTAAGGTAAAGACTGTCAAATAGAACAGCTTTTTAAAAAGAAATGGAGAATCTATATATCATCTTACAGGTTACATCCTATAAGGAAAATACATGTCAGTGGTTCTTGCTGTTGTCACATACCAAGGAATATCAGGAGCACTCCCACCATAATTTGTAGTGTGAGCGACAGGCTGATAAGAACGATGAGCGGGATGTAGAAGGAGAAAGAAGGTCCTTGCTCCATCACAGCTTTCAGCTGGGACGCGTTGGCCATCAGCAGGGCAATGTCCAACATGCTCTCTGCCGCGCTCTTCTTGTTGGCGTAGTGGTTGATGTTCATCGGCCCATTCCTTTGAAACCACTGTGGCGTTCTGCGCTAAAATTGGGAGAGGGGAAAAAGGTTATTCTCATCTCTTCTAATTCATGTAGCAAGAGAGAGATGACTTGGCCCATCGTCCTGATAGAGTAACAGCGGCACTGGGACCACCTGCAGTTTTGTCCCTGTTACCGCTGTCCTCTCTCTGAGGAGAGCAGTAAATAGTGGCTGTCCTGGACCACGGCAGATGGACATTGGATCAGTCTAAACAGTCAGTACGTTTCTGCTCTGAAAAAATGACTAAAAAAGCTAAAAAGTTTGCACTGAGAAAAGTTGGGAGGGAAAAACCACTGTAAAACAATCAAGCAAACAACAAATGGTTGCCACTAATTTACTCCTAAAGGCATACTTAAAAATACAAACATTTATTAAAATCACCCCCTGTCATCACACATCCACATAGTTCCTCAGCTACTTGTGAGTGTTATTTTGAGGGTTTCTGTGGACATTGGCTGCTGTACGAGCTTTGCTTGACCTCTTTCCCTGCTGCTCCTACTCCACCATGCCAGCTCCAGCCAGGGAACTGCTTTTCTATTTAAATATCATATGATCCGTGGCTGCCACCAAGCACTGCCCAGTTACAAGGAAACTTTTCCTTCCATTTTTGCATCAGCAGCTTTTGTTTGTGTGTTTGTTTGTTTTTTTTTTCTTTTCATTCCCCGGCAAACAAACAGAAGAATAAAAAACAACTTCAGGGCAAACCCAGAGCTCATTAACCCAGTGGGATGAATAAAATGAGCTTGTCCTGATGATGCTTCATGTGACCCAGCTTGGAACTCAACAGTTCATCTCCCAGGGGTGCCTATTTCTCCATGAATTAGATGCAGCTTAGGGAAACTTGGTCAGGCTTAGATGTCAAACTCTGAGATGAAGGAAATGTAGGGAACCCTCTTTTCCGCAGTCTCTAACCAGGTTAGGAACTTCATTCTCACTGCTCTTACTTCTAGACTTCATTTTCAAAAATAATACACAAAAGTAGTACAAGTAATATTTATTACGAGTAATAAATATTCCAGCTGACTTCCTTAAACCTCCTTCTTGGAGACCTTTTTACTGCACAAATGCGTACCCTCTTGCCAGAAAATACTGAGGAAAGTCTCTGTTTGAAGGTTAGTTCAAATGCAGAAAACGCCCTCTAATTACCCTCTTCAGCAGCACTAATAACTGTCAAATTTCCAACTCCAAAGCCAGGTTTGCCACTGTCCAGATTTAAAAGCATCCTTTCAAATAGGACAGATATTGATGCATACAGCAAAACGTTGCCAGTTTTTCCAGGGCATTCAAACACCAAACTTGACCTATTTTCACCAGACATGTTGTAACCAACCACAGTCTGAATATTTTACTGAGAGAAAAATGTCACGGGGCAGGAGCAGACTTTTCTTCTGCAAAGAGAAGGAAACATGTCACTGTAGCTTCACACAGACAGATTCTTTACTGAGACCAAGCACCCAGGAAGCACGTGGCTGAGACAGATACTGACTTCAGTCGGGAAGAACTCGATGCTCGTTTGGTTTTGTCTATATACCACAATCTAAAAACTGCAATTTAGCTGGGGAATGTGTCCCACATTTGTCACCTTTTCTCTCCCCAAGGAGAGTTGCCTCTTCCCACCCCCCTGCCCTGTTAAACCACTATAGCATTCGGATGCTTCAGAAAAAATACTGCGATTCTGGCACCCCACCCACCAGAACTAAACCAGGTGTGGGAGTTCACTTCCTTATGGAAAGCAGGATGGAATATATGCTGGCAGTATTCAGTAGAAAAATCCAGACTAACAGTTTTCACTGTCCATTGTACAGTAAAAAGCCAAACACAAACGTTTAGCTCTTGATTAGATGGGGAACGACGGGTGTAGTAGCAGAATCCATTTTCTGGGCATGAACTTAAACTCTTCTCAGTAGACTGTAGAAATAATATGATCTATTTTGTTGTAAGTTCACAACAGAGGAAGTTTTTTCCTATGTCCAGTAGCTATTTAACTCCTTCTTGCCAAAATACTGACTTTGACACATCTGTAGTGTCTATGAGGCTGCAGTGTGTAACACAGGCAAAAACTGTATGGGCAGCTGAGATGCAGTTCTGAACCCTGATGGAAGGGAATGGCAGTGAAAACATGACCACCAGGTTTTTTGTTTTCACTTGATGTAGGAATGTGATCATGTTTTCCTTCCTTCCTTCCTTCCTTCCTTCCTTCCTTCCTTCCTTCCTTCCTTCCTTCCTTCCTTCCTTCCTTCCTTCCTTCCTTCCTTCCTTCCTTCCTTCCTTCCTTCCTTCCTTCCTTCCTTCCTTCCTTCCTTCCTTCCTTCCTTCTCTCTCTTCCTTCCTTCTCTCTCTTCCTTTTTTTCTCTCTTCCTCTTTCTTTCTCTCTCTTTCTTTCTTCCTGTCTTTCCTTTCTTCCTTTCTTTCCTATACAAAAGAGTAAATAGTCTGGGCGATATCTACATCTTCTTTGCAGTTACTTCTGTGACTACACAACATAAGACAGTTTCTACACAAACAACAGAATACAATATTTTCTTTTTCCTGGAGAAACGCGCTTTTAGGACTTGCTGTTTGCTAATTGTCCATGTAGTTAAGTTGCAGGTGGAAATAGCAGGTGGAACTAGCAGGCCATGGCATTGGAACTGTGCTGGAGGCAAAGGTTTGGAGTCACTTCTGAACTCCAATAAATGGAGAAGACTTTTCAAAGCAGGGTGCTGCTGAGGCAAACTAAGGCAAAACTTCTTATTCTGGGAATGTCAGCTCAGTTATTTACCAGATTTAGATCCTAAAAAATGGCATTGAACTCTGTTAAGAAGCTTTCAGCTACCACTGCTGAAAGCAGATCCGTTCAGAATTGGAACTAGGCCTATGGGGAACTGAAACATCGGTTCTACTGTACAGAGCTTTTTCTCAGCCTGTGATCTTGCCTTCTGCAGGAAAAAGGACATGTAATCATGAAAGCCCCAGAAACAATCATTTCCCATCTCTTGATTGAGAAATGGAGCCTCCTGACTCATGCTGGAAAACCATAAAACCAAAACAAAAAAAAGCAAATTACCCTTGCCTTCTGGAAGTAAGCTGAAGGCAACTGCCCAAAGTATTGAAACAAGTGCAGTCAGTACTATGGCAGCAGTTTTTAAGGCCAAACTATGTGTTACCCAGCAATATATAGACAGGTAATGAAAGGAGAGCTGTTCCCTTAACCTCAGGGTAACGACAAGAGAAATTATATGGGAACTTTGTTATGTGGCTTTATGGTTTCAGGGACATTCTGAGCATGTAGCAAGCCATGCAGCCCACAGCACCAAACGCCACTTACTGTGCTGTCACCACCGCAGGGCTGTGGAGAGAGGCAGTGGGACTTGTGGAGATTCTCCAGGACAGCTGTAAAGTGAGTTTTTTCCTGCAGGTGTCCCTTGACGAGAGAACAGTAGAACCACAGAATCATGAAATGTCCTGAGTGGGAAGGGATCCCCCAAGGATCATGAAGTCCAAGTCCTGTCCCTGCACAGGACAACCACACAGGCCACCCCGTGTGTCTGAGGACGTTGTCCAGTCTCTTGTGAACACTGTCAGGTTGGGCCGTGACACCTCCCTGGGAAGCCTGTTCAGTGTCCAGCACCTCTGGGTGAAGAACCTTTTCCTCATGTCCAGCTGCCCCTCCCTGGCACATGTTCCTGCCGTTCCCTGGGCTCTGTCACTGTCACAGAGCAGAGCTCACCCTGCCCCTCCTGCTCCTGCTGAGGAACCTGCAGCCCATGAGCTCTGCCCTCAGTCTGCTCTGCTCCAGCTGAACAGACCCAGGGACTGCAGCCGCTCCTCACACGGCTTCACTCCAAACCTTCACCAACTTCATGGCCTCCTCTGGACACTCTGCAGTAGCTCCAGTACATATTCCATGCAACCTGCTTCAGTCTCCATGTAATCAAAACACCTCATTACACACTTCCAGTATTCAAACTACCTGGTACAGACAAGTTGATCCCTTCAGTTGGTGTCACCAATGAGTCTGAGGAAAAACAGCACGTGTGCATGAGAGAGCCTGGCGCAGCTGGAACTGCAAGGCACTGGCCTGCAAGCAGAGCGACCCGCCATGCTGGTCTAGGCCCATCTCTAAGGAGTGACAAGCGTCCCCATGCTGCTCTGTGACAGGAGAATCCCTTGCTTGTCACAGCCACCCCCACTGTCCCCACACCAGCTCTGTCTGCACTACATTGTGCAAGGGTAAAGCTACAATGCTACAGCAGGAGCTCGTGGCACTTTTTTGCTTCTGTAAGACCAAACCTCCAGAGCAGGTGTTGGAAACGCAGCCTGACTGACACCTGTCTGACACCACTTCGCTTCACTCGGCATTTTAACAGTACGCCCAGAAGAAGTGAGTCCCCTTGAAATACAGAAAGGATTTATTCATTACATTTATTAAAAATAAATAAAAGTGGCACTGAAGCAAATGTCCTCAGGTGCTGAGTTCTGTCAATCATGGCTAAGACCCAAGTAAGACTAAAACAGAACATAATTTCAGAACTTTAGTTACTTTTTTTTCTAAGTTCAACCCTATAGCTACAGAACCGATCTGGTAACTTTATACAATTATTTAGTAATTCCCCTAGATGTGGAATCTCTGTCCACATCTCCATCACCCACATACTGAAAATGTAATGGGCCATACATGGCCATGCTGAAATCAGGCTTCCCCTGTCTTAGAGATCTTGCAGACCCAGAAAAAAAGAGAAAAAAAGAGAAAAAAATCTATGAAGAAAAGAAATATTCTTCCAACAAAAATATTTAAGCTGTATCAGTTATGTAATGGATTATTAGATCCTTTGTACACCGCCTCAAGTTATTTCTTTTCCCCCAATAAAACATTAGATCACTTGCTCAGTTTAGCGCTGACTCAGAGAGAAAAATCCCTTTGTCTGGAGTGAATCATCAGTTACGTTCCCTGCAGAAATTTCATTGTGGGGGGAAATCTGCCCATCCACGTGCTAAACTAGCTTGTGAGGCTTCCCAACCACGTCTTGAGACAGGATGGCTACAGGCAATTAAAAAACAAAGGGACACACACACACACAGTGTCCTGTGTTCATGTTTCATAGACAGCATCATTTTTCTAGCAACTTTAAAAACTTTTAGTCAAGAAGAGCCACTTCCTATACAGACAGACAGAAAATGCAAGTATGACTACATTAAGAAAAAAAAAAGTGGCAACCATGGTGATTCCTGAGAGCTAAATATGAAAAAAAGGGAAAAGCACAGTCATGTTAGCTCAGGGCAGAGCACTGTTTTCCTAAACCTACACTGGTCCCAGGACAAGTTAGACTATTTTCACTTATTAAATGACTTAAAAATAATCAGCACACCAGATGACTAACTTTGTGAAATAAAGTAATAACTCAAACTTGGTTGTACAGTTATTTAAGTAGAAACTTTCTCTTGTATGATTTTTCTTCTGTCTTGCATTACTACTGCTCATTGCAGTGATTTAGTCTTTCAACACTGTTTCTCCAAACTGGACTATGAGCTGTCTATTTTGTGCTGATAAAGCATTATTTGTTTATTCTGGCTACTTAAAATACAAGTAAACAAAACCTTATCACCAATAGTGTCAATATTTGGAGTATATCAAACACTCCAAATGCAATTTGATGCAAGTAATGCATTAGAATATCCCATATCACTCTGTATGCAGTAAAATTATTTCAAGTTCCTGCAAATTAGAAATTTGTTACTTGTAGTATGATGCCAAGAATCTGTTGCATCCCCAAATTATTTATGAATTAATATACAATCTTGAATACAGCTTTAGTAATAATACTAATAATAATATATAGTAATACTAATATTACTAATATATACACTAACACTAATAATATAGCAGAATACTAATAGCAGAAGCCAACTACTCCAGAGCTGGTCTTCTACCCAATTCTTGTTCACCTTTTCCATAGTTCCACTCTTTCAACTGGCGTTTCCTGTTTTCTTGGAAACATTAAACTAGGTTTTACATGGGGAATCTGGGCTGTTTCAATATGGGCCATGAACAGGGAAAGCAAAGACAAGAGATGAAAAAACAGCTACTATTAATATCTGCATTTGTATGAATAAATCCTTTGCAGCAGTGGCCAGACGATTCTGCTGAGCGTAATTATTCCCATTAGTCAGTGAGGTGTGCTAGCCCAGGATCAGAAGCAAGGAATTCCTTGCTTCTAAAAGCTTGACAGCTGCTAAAAAAATATCCAAATTAATCATGGAGCTAAAATAAACCACATTAAACCACTGTGTGACCACTCACTGAGAATGACAGGGGGGCTAAATAGTCTTTTTTTAATTTGTGTGCTTCTACAACGCTTTGAAGACAAGTAAATCTGCATTTCATGTCAGCTTTTCTGTAAGAGAAGATAGCAGTCTAGTGCTGAAGATGTGCAAGAAAATCGCTTCTGAGGAGAGGGGAGACACCAGGATGGGCAGCAAGCAAACCAGAATTGTCTGAGTTGCGATGCCTGCGAGGATTCCTAAAAGCAGACACTTAATGCACTTCTGACTCCAATCCTGAAGATTCAGGCACCTGTGGATTTGTGGTCTCTCCAGGTTTAGTTGGCTGTTGAATTGGTGCATTCTTTTGTTGTGTGAATTGTGAACCTGGTCAGATCTTTTAAGGTACCTCCTATTCACAGTTAGATTTTTAAGAAAACTGTCCTACTCTGTTTTATCTCACAAATACTTCTTTCTAATAATGTTTTTTTGGTGTGAGAAAATGAAAAAAGTGTCTCTAAAGTTCTCTGAAGTGCTGTTGTATGCATATAACACAATATAATAGCACATCTCGCTGACTATATTTTATATGGCACTCCCATAGAACAGTTTCTATGGCAAGATGTAACAAAATGATGATTGCTTGCAACTGAAGATGAAGTCAAACAGGAAAGTTCCAGAAAAATTCTTGGAGCAGACCAAGTTAAAAAAAAAAATCCCCATGACCAGTACTTTGATGCAATCACAACTCTTTGTTAATAAAACAAGCAAATTACTAAGCAGTCAGTGACTTAAAGGAAACCCCTTCAGGCCACCAGTTTGACCTGCGTATCCCAGCCTTCACTCTCTTTAGGTACTTTCCAGGATTTATTAAAACCAGATTTGTTTTTCATGGTACAGTATTCATGACTACAAGGGTTTTTCAGGAAGGGAGGGAGGAAGGAAAGATCTGCTACACAATCAGTCCAGTCTGTCTGTAACCAGAAAGTTTTACTAGTGACGTTAGAAGGCAGTTTAATAGAAGTGTTTCTGTGTGGCAGAGTCTTAGGTTGGAATCAGAGCTGCTTTTTAGAGTTCAGTCTCTTCCAAAACATAAAAGATGCTCTTTTACCAGTCCGGCATTTCAGACAAGTGTCATGCTTTGAAAACAACCTTTGTGTATAAACAGAACACGGGATGAAATACTTTCCAGTGAAGATCTTTGGTCATGTTTTGACTACATGGAGTAGTAAAAAGCTGGGTATTTATCTTCCTGATTTTATTTGGATTACTGTATGGAGGAAAAAAACACATAGGCTCAACTCTTTAAGTAATTCTTCCTACTTTTGTGCTCACTTATCTCCTGTGTAGGTACCCCTGAGTAACTTTTCCATCCTCTCCCAAGTCATCTGGGTGGAAAACCCTGCCAGGCTGGAAGGGACCAGCAGGGGCGGGGGACACCGCAGGACTGGGGCTGACTGCTGGAGCTGAGGGCTCATCGTGCCAAGGACCACAGAGGATCTTCTCTTCATTAGCACTTGCCTGCCTTTGAAGTGAGACAAAACGGGGCGCTTGCAGCACCATCCCTATTTTTAAAAAGGGCGTTGAATTAACGCCAGGCGTGTGAAAAACAGTAAGGGAGCGGTACCGGTTACAGGACCGCGGCAGCAGCCTCTGCCCGGGGCTTCCCCGCCGCGGCTCGGCGGGAGGGTCCGCAAGGGCACCCGTGCTGCCCCGCAGCCGCCCGGGCCGGACATGGAGCCGGGCCGGAGATGGGACCCGGGCCGGAGATGGGACCCGGGCCGGAGATGGGACCCGGGCCGGAGATGATGGACCCGGGCCGGACACGGGACCCCGGCCGTGCCGCCGCCGCTGTGAGCCGCGCCGCTTCCCGCCCGCCCTTGACAGGCCCCACCGCCTCCTCCCGCGCCGCTCCCCGCCGCCCCAGCCGGCCCCTACCCGCTCTCCGGCCGCCTGCTCCGCGCCCTCCGCCAGCCCGTTCAGCTCGTGGGTCTCGCTGCCGGAGTCCATGGCGGCCCCGCTGCCCCAGGGCGCTCCCGGCCCGGCGGGAAGAGCCGCCGAGGAGAAAGTTCCCAGCGCGGCGGCGGCTGCCGAGCTGCGCGGCGAGCCCGGCCCGGCCTCCCCTCCCGCACCGCCCCGCGGCCGCCTGCCCGCCCGCCCCGGGGAGGGCCCGCCCGGGCAGGTTCGGGCAGCGGGGCGGCCCCTGCGGCGGCGGCCCCGGCCCGGCGAAAACACGGCTGGAGGGGAAGGTTCTTCAGCTGGGCCGCGACCCGGGGACCGGAGCGGCTGCCTCGCACGGTCGGCCTGGTTTTGAGACCAGAGAGCTTGGTTTTAAGACCCAATTTCCAATGTTGTCAAAGAATCATAGTTTGTGCTATGGTGGGGGGGAGTATGGGTAATCGGTAATATACACAAATGTTCCATTTTAGAACTAAACTATCTCTACAAAATTAAAGTTGCAGGCTAGGGTTTTATTTTAAGGCCTTTTTTTAAAAGTTATTTTACGTTTTCACTTTCATAATATTTTTTTTTCTTCCTTCTAGTCTTATTTTCCCACCTGTATCATGGCAAACGACACACATAAAAACAATTAACGTGCAGGTTTGATGGTGGTGGAACATCAGAGGAATGCTTGGTTGCACAGAAACAACACAACTGGTAAGAGGGCAAAATAATTTAAAATAGAGATTTAAAAATGTTATTGTTACAAGCAAACCTTCCCCTGGTTATATTCAACAGTATTCAGAGTAAAAAATAAATACTATAAAATATGTCTTCCATGACCCCGTGTAGTCTCGTTTAAGGCCAGCAGCGAACTGCTCCTCTTGCTAGATTGCCTAAGGAGAGATGATGTAGAAGCGTTGCTACTGGTTCCTGTGTCACCAAGATAAGGATTGTGACGCATCAAATAAAATCTCTATATACACCGGATCACTGCAGCTTTTTGCACACAGCAGATGGGAACTCCTCTCTAACACACAATAGCTCCCGAGCGGATGGGAGAGTGGAATTCTGACAACCACCTTAACATTTTAGGGGTCTCTGTGAATATTTGGTCCTTTGGAGTTTCTCCGGTGGGGTTTGATGGAAATTCGTATTCACCTCATTGCACTGACTTCTTGTAGCCGACTTTAAAGTTCACAGTGATATTTTGGTGAAATAGACTTAATTGGCAACTGAATCAATTTTTAGAGTCCATGCAAAAGCGTATGGCCAGCCAGATGTGGCCAAGCACAAGCTAAGCACGAGTCAGGCTTCCATTCTTAATGCCGAAGGTCACTGAGGAGTACATCTCACTGTCCTCAGGATTGTGTTGAATTGATCATTAACTTCTGCCTGGGAAAAGCCCCTTGACACAATATACACTTGCAAGCTACTGTCTTCAAAAAGCTGCACAGCAAACGTTTATTTAATTAGATTTTATAGGAAATTCTCATCTGTTTTGATTCCTAGTGGCCTTCTCTGCTGCTGTGTAGTACAATGGGCTAGAAAACACTTATTTGGAGAGGCAAAGTTTTGTTATTATATTCCATAGAAAATGGAAGAAACAATGTATTATGAGCACAAAGATACGTTTGTATCTCTTGTTCTGTTAATTTGACAGTTGTTAATATGCTCCGACCATGATTGCCAGGGTGTTTGGACCCCAAGAAAAGCTGGTCAGAAGCTGCAAGTGTCCAGTGGCATTTTCAGAGGTACTGCTATATTTTTAATCACCCCTTTTTCATCTCCTGTAGCTCTTTGCAAATTAATTGTGATAAATTTGCTTGGTTGTGATGGTTTAATTCCCAGTGAAAATAATCTGCCCTTAATCCTAAAAATTAGAGATCTGCTCCCTGTAGTTGACAGTTAGGAGTGATAGTGCTGAGTTATTCCTTCTCTGCGCTAACTCACGTTTGTACTGCACAGGCACACGCCAAAGAGGTCTGTGAGAACAGGACCTGTTGTTAATCTTATGGGAAATGGGTGTAATTTCAGTGGAACTGAGAAAAGCTTAGTCTGAGCTTGTGAAATGGTCTGTGAGCCAGCTTCAAACAGTCCATTCTGTCTCGCATCTATATTGTTGCACTCCTTGGCCCAGTATCAGGTTTTTAACAACAAATTTTCCCGTTATTCAGCCTTTGAGTTATTTGCTGGTAGCAAGAGAGGTGACAGACCGGTGATGTGATGACTCTGCAGCCGTGTAATGAAGCAACCAGACAAGACTGTGTGGTAGGTCATCCTTGTTCGTGCAGGAATTTGCGCACAGTCATTATAAAATGAGAACTCTGCAAGTATTATTATCACATGAGTCTGAGTCAGGATTTTTGGGCAGTGTTTTGCAGGGGGTGCAGCAGGGGTCCTTGGGACCACACTCGGAACCACCGCTGAAACCAGTATGGAATGCTCAGGACAGAACAGGCCTGTTGCTCTGCAGTTTGCACCTTCACCGTGAAATTAACTCACAGTCTTGTATTGGACTCTCAAGCCACTGGTTTGGTTTTCTTTTTTCCTCAAAAGCACTGTGATGACTATATGACAGGCACAGAGTGACCCTGGAACACTCATGAAACCTAACTGGAAAGGACAAATTTTGCATTTTCAGGAGTTTTTTGTTTGATTTCTTTTTTCTTTTAATTTAGGGATTCATTTGCTCTGAATGAATACAATTTATGTGGCCAGAGACAATCTGAAGAAGCCCAAAATAGTAAGTACATGGTACTACCTGCATTTGTGGCCACTACATAAAGAAGTCATCATGCAAACTGGTGCTTCCTAACTAGAGCACGAGTTTAAGTAAAATAAATGGCATTGGGTATAACCACTCTATGGGAAAAAACAGACCAGCCATTCCAAAATGCAGAACGAGGGAAGGATCTAAGGAGGAGGGTACTGGTGATGAAGAAATTAGACTTCTTGAGCTATTTAACGTGGATATAGAGGCTGGATTTCCAAGCTGGTACTTTGTATCAGTTTCAATCACACCACCTTCCTTGGCACATCCTACTTTTTTTTGTTTGCTTGTTTTTTTCTTGCATCTTGATTTTTTACATTAAATTTTAGGTGCTTGGCCTGCCAGCTGTTCTCAACAATAACAACCAATCCAAATCAAACAAATAAGCAAACAAAGAAACAAAACACCAAGCCCCAACACTTTCTAGCTACTGTAAGATTTGTGTAGTTTGATTGTTTCTTTGTTTTGGGAAGAGATTAACCTGTCTGTGTTGTTGAAACTACTTGGAGTGAAAGCATCTTATTTTGTGCTGTTTCTTCCTTTTTTTCTCTCCTGTTATTCCTTAAAGACTTGCAGTATAACCTGCAAAAAATCGTGGCATTTTAGAAATAATTTTAAAGAGAAATACTTAGTTTAGGCAGTTCTTACTCCAAGTGCCTGACTGATTTTAATTGAAATAACACTTAAAAAAATACCTAGCTGTTAGCATCTGCTATCCTCTTAGTTCATGACTTCTGATAGGTCTGAACTCTAGGAAAGAAACTGACTTTTTTTCTTTATATTTTCACCTGAATTATGCAATAAGTGGTTTTCTTGTGGTCTTCTGTCATAATTTCCTGCCTGATGCTTGCTCTTTGTGTGAAATACTTGGAAGCTGGGAAAAGACGGAGCTTCCATGATGTTCTCTCTGAATGACAGGACAGGATGCATTAGAGAAATATTCTCCACCTAAGGGCAAGAGACCTGTCCCACTTTCATTTTCAAATAAAAATTGGGTGGGTAAAAAATGAGGGCGTGAATTTGGAGAGAAAACAAAGGAGAGTTGAAAGGCCTGACAAACATCCAGCCCAGCAGCAGAACTGCAGAACTGCCTGCGTCTTCCATTCACCGCTCTAAGATCAGTCTTTGCCTCGTGTGCTTCTGTCTGCAGCTCCCAGAAAGGCAAACTGGTTAAAATAACTTCATAATATGTATGAAAATTGTACTTCTTTTTCTGTTATGAATGATGCCCGTATGGAATTACTTCTCTGCAGTTGGACATATCCAGTGATGTAACGGACACCGCAAGCTTATCTCCTCTAGTTTGTTTTCTGTCCAGGGGTCATGATACATAATTTAGACCTGACCTGTTGCATACCTTGGCTCTTCAGTAGATCTGTATTTAAATGACACTGTTAATTCCATAGAGCCATAAGGTATTTTGCAATATTTATGTTACAAAAATACTGACTTACCACAAACTGTGCCTTCGTCTGGAGCAATAGAGGGCAGGTAAGGCTGGAAGTTCTGGTGCGATCATGGCTATCAAGCACATACAGACTGCAAAAACCTTTATATTGACTATCTGGACAAGGCTATGTATTGGAAAGAAAGAGGAAGAAACAGACTTAAAAGTGTTTTAGTTACGGCCATCTCTAATATTACAGAGGGTTGTGGATGGAGGAGTTGGTTTGGCACAGTCACTGCAAGATATTTAGATAAGCTGAAGCTTGTCAAAGTCAAGTTGTGATTTGAGAATTAGTTGTAGCAGTGCATCTACTATGGCTGCACACAGAAACAGGCGTTAAGATATTTTTAGGGACTGTAACAAGTGTCTGGGGAAGAGGAGTTTATATTTGTGGGTGTATAATATCGGTACAACAGAGCGGCTTTCTGTATTGTAGGCACATAACTAATTCTTGACTAGTTCAGAAATGGGTTCATGAACAACCATTGCACAACACAGGGGGAAGGAGGTTTATTGAATAACAACCCGCTTGCGTTGCAAGGGGCTGGAATTGCTCTGCAATAGCTTAAATTGTAGGTCTGCCTGGCAGCCCCCAGGAATCAAGATACACGGATGGTTATGACAATATCCAAGTTCTGAAAGAGACCCGAATATTTTGATTTACTGTGAGCTTTCATGAAAAGTCAATGCTCAAGGGAAGTGATGGTGCTCTTCACTTCTAGTCGGTAAGTTGAGGAGAGACGTTTTGTATCAAACTGGTTGTGGGGCTTAATGCAGGAAGCACACAGGGAATTCTCTGGCCTCTGTTATTCAGAAGACCAGATTCAGTGATTGCAACTCTCCGGTTTGTATTTTAAATCAGTGAAACTGGTGATTAAAAATATTCTTTTGCTTAAGATGTGCTGGCTTGGTTGGCACACACATCCTTGAAACAGACTTTTGGAGAAAGAGAAGGTTTCAAGCAACATTGAACTCATGCCAGAAGGAAATGAGTAAGCTCCTACCTAGGAATATGCGGAAACATCTACGCAAATGGTTTAGCATTAAAACAGGACATCTGGAGCTTGTGAAAAAGATCTGACCCAGGTTATACAATTTAACAATGCTCTTTCAGATTAATTTTTGATGCATTTGGAAGTGGAAGGCTGTTAATTTTCTCAGTAAAGAGCAAGTACTACCCGTTATGTAAGTGACTTTTGTGTGCTGCAGTGCTCACTCCCGTGGGCTTGCCGTCCTTCGGGCACTAACACATTTCTCCACAGCCCATTGTGTTCACGGTACACATCAAATTAGCTGTACACTCAAATAAACCTCTTAACTGCTCTATTCTGCGTTGTGCAAACAGCTGTTCGCGTCATGTAAAGTGCTGTGTGTTGTTGACTGAAACAGCTGGTGCCTGTGGTGCAGATGTTGGCCGGACTGTGCTTTGGGGAGCAGAGGGCTCTGGTGGCCTTGGCCTCCCCAGGAGGGAGGTGCTGGGCGCTGGTTACAAACCACATCTGCACGGATAGCTGTGCACTCCCCCAGCCTGGCCCGTGCAGCTGCCTAAAAATTACTGGCGTTCCCCCCAGGAGAGTCTTTTGATCCAGTTTTTCTTTATTTTTACTTTTCAGATGATGCCAACCAGCCAGGTTCTCAGGCGGTCGCGCAGTTCTCTGATTCCGGAGCATCCTCCTGCAGAGCTCTACCACGGGACAGACTCGCGTTTCAAGAAGCGTCACCGCACACCGCTATCTGAGAAACCAGTTTCAGCCTTTTGCTTAAAACAGGAAATAAATGTCAAGGGTATGGATAGTAGAGACTCGAGAAGAGGAAATAAAGCTCCTTATTTTTATCCTCAGTCTTAGGGACTTCATAACTTTTACATTTTCAGGCTGAAATAACGTGGTCTATTGCTATATATTAATTTCTCCTTTTTAATGTCTGAGTACAATCACTGCACCTTTTTTTAACCGCAGCATGTATGTGTATTTACACACTTCTACAGTGAGAGAACACCTGATTCTTATGCAAAAATTGTTGTGAAAAATTGTATAGCTGAAATGAGATGGGATATAAAGTTGCAAGTTTGGCATCATGAGGATGGTCTAAAAGTTCTGGTGAGCTTGAACATTTTTAAAACTGACTGAGAAATGTACAGTGATGTACATTCATGATTTATCTCACCTGGTAAGGTACTTAGCTAAGAAAAGTACATTTGCTTGCATCTGAAGCTGCGTAACGGAGCTGCATGCTGCAAAGTATACAAATACCACACAGGTTCAAGAGGTGCTGGTGTGTTTTTAGAGGGTATACAAGTAATTTACTTTAGAAGTGCTGAATCTACGTCTATGTCATGAATTTGAGATCAGGAATCAGCTGCATATAAATTTCCAAACTGGGTTGTCATTGTTTTATTCCAGCCAACAGAATCTTCTTATTATCGTGAATTTTTTTTTTATAGATTTTATTACATTAAATAGGTGGCGAATTATTTTAAAACCTCTATGTGCGAACTCTGGGAAATAATGTTTATTTTTGAAAGGTTAATTTAAACTTTTGTCATCAAATGTATACTCAGTGATAGGTCAGAGATGACACGTTATCAGTAATCCATTCCAGAACAATGAATTTAAAGCAAAAGCAAGGCGAATGCATGTTCCAGGTGCGGTGCTCTAGAAGGGAGAGTGCCAGGAGGTTCTCTGTAAACAGAGCAAAGAATGCACCTGTCTTAAAGGCCAGGTCTTTGTACAGGTGTGAAGCTCAGTTGTATGTCCTTACTTAGCTTGTTAACAATGGGATAAATAAGAGAAGAATCAGGTCCTCTAGTGACTATCAGCCAAGTGTGATTCAATGAAAGGGATAATCCAGTTAAATGAAAAGGCCTCTGTGTATGGACTTACTCCAAAATGTAATTCACAGAACAATGTGTGCTATTGAAATGTAGTTTAAAAAAAATAAATAAAAAGAGCTATTCAAAGGGTTCTTTTGTATCACAAACTCATGCTTCTAGGAGCAGCTCCCAACTCACTATATATACTGGGAGAGGAGGAAGGGAGGGAGGGGGAAATAACATTTCTTGACATCAGCTCTGCAGGTGCTATGGCGGGGTGAGGGTCCCGCGGTCCTGAAGCACCTGCCCTGCAAAGGGCCTGGGGGGAGATGCGAAGAACAGAAGAGGAGACTCCATTGCCAAGGTCCAGCCCGTCCCCACCGGTGAAGTATTTCATTAATTTTACTCTCTTAAAGAAAAAAGAAGTCTCGCTGAGTGTTATTGGCTGTTCACAGAGACACGGGGTTTTTTGGTGTTTTATTGGCAGAATACCAGAAATACACTGCAAATTGGTGTTGCTTTTTTTTGGTTCCTACTTCAAGCATACATACATACATAAGCCATTTGTTCTTCAGAGACCTGTTGCCTAAAGAAAGCAGCGCCATCTGGCTTTTTGTTTCTTCTATCTGCTGAATACTCAATGCAGTATATAACAAAAATTTCCAATTTACCCAGTTTACTAGCACCGCTTTCCTATGTTTTCACTTCATTAGGTGCTTATGCTTGCAATTATTTTCTGTTGTTGGCTTTTCTTCTTTTATTTGCCGAGTGACTTTTGTATTCTTATTGAGTCTTGTTGGTTGCACTGGTTGTGAGTAATCTTTTCTGACTTAGAATCACCAGGGAATTAAACCATAACCCATTAATAAGTCATAAAACAAAAAAGCTATCAAGAATATTGTAATGTCAGCTACATAGCCCACAGATATAAAAACATATTTGTGCTTACAGTGTATTTGTTGTAATTCATATCTGCTTTTGCTGTAAGCTTTGTGAGAAGCTTACACAGAATGTGAGTTCAGGGTAACAGCCCTGTGAAGATGCATATTTTAGTTTATAAACTTTGCCTGCTGTGTCAGTTTATGCCATCTGCTGAACTGTGCTGCAAACATCTCCATTTAATGCTCATGTTACTCAGATGAAGAAGTTGAGCATCAGTCCAGTGTTACAACTGAAATACTGAGGTATGGAGGAAATGAACCAGAGCTGATAAGTAACATTTTAAATGAGGCAGAGATAGATGGGGTTTAGATCAAAAAAATGAGATTTTTTTTAAACCCCTGTCTAGCTGGAAATTAAAATCAATATTTGTGCTTCTACCTGAAGTCGAGAACTGCCCTCATTGAGCATCTTAATGCTGAAGCTGGACCGAAATCTTGGGGCTGATTAATTCAACTCCCTGAGGGTTCTGAGGGTGGAGCTCTGCTCCCCATTGCCCCAGGGCACGTGCAGTTTGCATTGACAAGACTGGGATCCCTCTAGAGTGCAGGGGTAAGATGCTGCTCTACTTTAAAACACAATCTTTCGAGGAAGCAAGTTGGTAGTTCTTGGTAAAAATGGGGAGTTATGTCCAGAAGTGGGAGGCCCAAGGTCTCGGCCCAGCATGGGGCTGCTCAGCGGGTGCTTTGGGGAGCACAGGGAAATCCATTCCAAAATCACACGTTCCCTGAGCCAGCACATTTTTCCATGGCTTTGGCATGAAAGATGCTGAGCACCTCGACTAGCACAGGGTGGCACTGTGAGAGTCTTTGGGGCACAGGTTTTGGCTCTTCTATTGGGAAAGGAATTGAACATAGCTAAGTAACAACTACACTGCTACAGATTAAAAGGAAACACCATTGTTTTTTATTTCAGAATAAAGAATTTCACCCATCCCTGGGGTGGGGGAAAGTCATTCTGGTGTCTAGGCTAAGGATCTGAAGTGAAATTGAGTGACTTCTTGCGCTGTTTGAGGACAGAAGGAGGAAAAGTTGCTAGTTCGAAACATTTGTAAGCCAGAATACTGACAAAATTGTGTCCCAAAAGGAAATCTAGTATGCTGGCTACTTTGAATCCTGTTTTCTTAGGTGCCAAACAGAACCCCCAGATTTGCTTTGGGATCAGAAGCTTCAGGATGATGTGTTGCAGAATGTAATTCCTGTGCTGGATCTGTTTCCTAAGGGACTAAACACGGGCTACACCTGCGCTTGGGGCAGGACCCCGGTGTCCCAGCTGCAGGGCTGTGCTCCTCCTCACCGCCAGCCTCCCCATTCTGGCAAGGCCGAGTTTAAGGCGTGAATGCAGGCAGAAATTAATCTGTTGGGCTAGAGCTGCCTCTGTTGGAGGACTAGATGTGAATCACTCCTCAGTGCAGCTGGTTGCCAGGAGGTCTGGCTGTGAAGCGCTTAATCTCCCGGTCAGTGTGATGGATTGTAAAAGGTTCCAATAACAGGGGAAGTCATTAGGCCCTTCTGAGGATTTCCTTCTTGAGCACCACCAAGTCATTTTGCTGACTTCGTAAGTAGGCAGAAGGAGTGAGATATGAATTTATCATCCTCGCTGGCATTGCTTTTCTGCAGGATTGATATATAAACAAGAGGTAATCAATGACTGAGAGACAGGAAACGTTCTAATGATGGGGCCAGGGCAACTGTGGTTTGGATATTGCTGCACGCTGCATCTCTAGGCACTCGGGTTTTATTGCAGAAGAGAAACTCTGATGGTTGTATGTGAGAGTGATGGATCCTAATACCAACACACCAGGCAATCTCAGAGCATTTATAAAGGCATTGCTACTAGAGACTCCAAGTACAGAACAGGAATTTTGAAATGGTTAAAACCGAGAAGATTTACCAAATTGGGGGTTCTGGATGAAGACAGAAATAACCACCTTCACATTTTCAGGGAAAGAAATCAGAGGGTCTCAGCCTGGCTGCACCATCCACTAGTCACTGTGTTACAGTGTTACACAAGACACGAGAAAAAATATAGCCCCATAGAGCAAAAAAGCACAAGTTAACCAGGAACATGTTGTAGCTCCTTAACCTGTTTTGATTATTTGAAAGGATTTGAGAATGGCTGATTTGCTTAACTTACATTTTTTCACAAAGCTTTTAACAAAGATATCTCGAGGAATTAGAGGAAGGCACTGAACTGCACTGTGAACTAATCCCTGCTTAAGTAGCTGGAAGGAAAGGAAATCATAAAACTCTTTCTGTAGGTAGCACCAGTCGGTGCTGAGGTGCAGGGCACCAGCAGGATTGGGCAGGTGTGGGGGCTGCAGAGCGTCCCCACATCCCTGGACAGGTTAGGGGGGGAGTGCTGCAGAGTGTCCCCACATCCCTGGGCAGGTGTGGGAGCTGCAGAGTGTCCTCACATCCCTGGGCAGGTGTGGGAGCTGCAGAGCGTCCCCACATCCCTTGGCAGGTGCAGGGGGGCTGCAGAATGTCCCCACATCCCTGGGCAGGTGTAGGGACTGCAGAGTGTCCCCACATCCCTGGGCAGGTGTAGGGGGGCTGCAGAGTGTCCTCACATCCCTGGGCAGGTGTTGGGGCTGCAGAGCGTCCCCACATCCCTGGGCAGGTGTTGGGGCTGCAGAGCGTCCCCACATCCCTGGGCAGGTGTGGGAGCTGCAGAGTGTCCCCACATCCCTGGGCAGGTGTTGGGGCTGCAGAGTGTCCCCACATCCCTGGGCAGGTGTTGGGGCTGCAGAGTGTCCCCACATCCCTGGGCAGGTGTAGGGGGGCTGCAGAGCGTCCCCACATCCCTGGGCAGGTGTTGGGGCTGCAGAATGTCCCCACATCCCTGGGCAGGTGTGGGAGCTGCAGAGCATCCCCACATCCCTGGGCAGGTGTTGGGGGCTGCAGAGCATCCCCACATCCCTGGGCAGGTGTTGGGGCTGCAGAATGTCCCCACATCCCTGGGCAGGTGTGGGAGCTGCAGAGCGTCCCCACATCCCTGGGCAGGTGTTGGGGGCTGCAGAGCATCCCCACATCCCTGGGCAGGTGTTGGGGCTGCAGAATGTCCCCACATCCCTGGGCAGGTGTAGGGGGGCTGCAGAATGTCCCCACATCCCTGGGCAGGTGTAGGGGGGCTGCAGAGTGTCCCCACATCCCTGGGCAGGTGTAGGAGCTGCAGAGTGTCCCCACATCCCTGGGGCTGGAGCCGTGGGCACAGCGCTGGGACCAGGCGTGCTTGAGGCCTTTCCTCCCGCCAGCCCTTCCTGCCGTCACTTCAGACGGGCTGTGGATGACAAGGACAATAAGCTGCGTGTCCGCAGAGGCCATCGGATACGCGGTATTGGCCCCCACCGAAGGGTCTGGATCTGAGACAAGAAAGCTCCTCTCAGTATTTCCAGGGTAAGTTAGAAGCCAGATATCAAGAGTATGGTGAAACCTGCCTTCAGAAATTACCCAAATACAAAAGGCTTCTCAATGAATGATTCTAACATACAATTGCAGGCTTTGGACAGGTTTTCCTGTTATGCAACTGTTGAGCCAGGAATTGAGTTCAATAAGGAGAGTAAGATTTAAAAAGTATTCCATCTCCCCATGTATTTGCTCAGGTTTAGAGATGCAGTTTGCTTTGCTTTAGAAGCTTACGGGTATATAGAGCTGTTGTCTTCAAACACAGGTGTGTGTAAATTTGCTGTGAAAAGCAGCTACACATTACTGGGAGGACATGTGGCCATGGGACCCAAAGGGTTCCGAGTAAGTGCAGACATATTTAATTCTGATAACACTGTTTCTCACTTTGCTATTGTTTCATGGTGCCAGTGATTTAAGGAGCAACCAGGCATATATCTGTGTATTAGCCCACTAATATATATACTGAGACATACCAAGGAGAGAGACATAAGCTGTCTCCTCCACTCAATATTTATATCCTAGCTAGATAAAATAGAGAATAGCTGTGTATTCTGGCTGCTGGACAGTATTCCTGGATCTGCTAATGCAATCCCACTGAAGCCGAGCAATCATTCTGATGCATCTTTAAAGAGAGTTTTGATTTTTAAAGTGAGATAACTCATGGGGAGGGAGCTGCTACCAACATGTTTTCCAAGTAGTAGATATGTGGGTGAGCATCTTGCTTATGTTGCTCGTGTGCTGTGATAATGGGAAGAGAACCCACATTTTCGTGAGCGGGTCCAAATCTTGCTGAAATTGAAGGAAATCCTGCAGTGAGCTTTTGCTGAGTGCATTGAACATGATCCAGGACTGCAGCTAAAGACATAAAATGAAAATGTTTCTTTTAAATAAATAAAAAAAAGCCATTTCATACCTGCGGTGTAGTTTGCATGTTTTATCTCCTTTGCCTTACACTTTAATTGCCTTGCCTACTTCAGCTTTTCTAGGTCTCACTGTTTTAGTTTCTAGACAGTTTAAAGCTGTGGGTTCCTCTTCTTAGCTGGCAGTGCTTTGTAGGAATAAAATAACCCAGCAGGAGGGAGAGTCAGGCTGCTTCTGGAATAAACATATACTGCCTGCATCAAACATCCCATCTACCGTCACAGCCTGATTGGAAAAAAAGATACTTAAAGTCTGTGAGTTTTTGTTCGGTTGGGGGTTTTTTTGTGCATGGTTTCTTGGTTTGGTTTGTTTATAAGGTACTTGGGTAGAGGATCTGTTTTGTTTTCTTGCCACTCGCTATTTTGCCTGCTCCATCTACCTGTGATGTCTTCTCTGTCCCCAGTGTTTTAACTGCTCTTTAATCCTCTGGGGCATATTCGACAGTTTTCCTTTGTGTGCAGAGTGAACAATTCCTTTATGTAGGCTCTATGCAAATCTTTGCATCATGGCTCCTTGAGTACATGTGCTAGTTTACCCTGGAGGGCAGAATTCTTTATTTCTTACAAAGTACTTGCTGTTTTAAGATTAGGGAGCTGTAGATTAAAATGAAAGTAGTAGATTTTTGCTTGCATGGTATGTGGTGACTGTGTGAAGGCTTGGTTACGTTTGCCCCATCTGCATTGCAGATTAATGATTTTATAATTTTGTGTCGAGCAGCATAACCTTTTCCATGGCACCATCAGCAATTACTTTTCCTGTATCAATAGTCCTGTGGAAAAAGATTCATTGTATTCAAATAAGGCATAAAGATGCTTACTATGGTAAGAGCTCAAATGCTGTAGCCACATGTGTATTGTATTTCTCTGCAGTTTGTAATATACACTAATTTTAACATTCAAGTGAAAAATGGAAGTGCATAGGCACTGCCTGAGGTTCTCTGAACTCTTCCTTATTTTTGGATGTATAACCTGAAATAGGGATGCACAATGGAAGGCACGGGGACTGCGGGTGGTGACAAATGGATGCTCCTGTCTTTGGTTCTGAAACTGACTGCAGTCTAGGGCTGGGGCTGGGTTGAAGTGGCTGGATCACCTCCTTGGATTGTCACCAGAATGCATAATAAAATGAAAACAGCCAGTTCTGTTAACTCTGCATTTTGCCTTATACAATGTGGTTAGGATGGTTTGTGGAGATAGGAAATGCCAGTCCTCAGTGTGTGCTGCCTCTGCCAGTCCTGTCCTTCCCCCTTGACGGGGATGCTCCACAGGTTCCAACCCCAGCTGCAAAGGTGATGGTTTAAGCACTGGCTATTTTTCTGCTGAGACACAGCTGGAAGAGTAAAGATCTCCTCCTTGCACAGCTTTTCACAACCTTACTGCTGAAGGACAAGGTCAGAGGCATCTAAACAGTGTTCTGTGTTCAGACTGGAGCTGTGGGAGGTGTTAGTGCAGGTGCACTGGGACCTACCCATGGGGAGCAACCACCGTCCTCCTCAGGATTCTAATCCATCATATAGAAATGAAAGGCCTTTGATTCAGACAAAGGTTAGGTGCGTTACTCATCGTTCTAGAACTGGGTTTGAATTAAGCCTGGTAAAACCCCTAATGCTCCTGTGAGCACTTTTCAGCTGTGTGTGAGTGCAAGGGATGTCCAGGGAACAACATTTTGCGAGTGCTTGGAAGAGATGAGAAAATATCTCTTGGGGCAGATTCAGGTTGTCAATGAAAATTTAATGATACCCTTCAGCAATATGAGAGCAAAGGTTGGGTCTAAAGCCTTTGTTAAGTCCTATAAATAAATTAAAGGTGTTAGGTAAATTAGTCATCATTTAAGACAGCTTTTGCCGGTAAACACAATCACATGGTGTATTAGACTGAGGAATCATAAATACAACTGTGCAATGACAGAAAATTAAAAATTGGCTTCCACTTCAAGTTTAATGTGGTAAATACATATAGTGGCTGAATAAACACAAGCGAGATGGTCAAACATAATTGGAAGCAGCTGATTGCTTACCTGGACTAGTTATTGTTCTGGACAGGGGGTGGTGATGGGGGTGAGGTGAGAGAGCTGGCACAGGGTTCTTTTGCGATCTCCATAAGAAAGGCCTGAAAACAAACGGCTTAATTAGATAAGTACTTTAATAAGATGGAATAATGAGTATAGGTAGCAAATAAATCTTACATCCCTGTAGATGACGAGTACCCTGCGTTCACAGAGCCTGGACTGATTTTCCCTGGTTCAGTGCGCAGGGCAGAGCAGATGTGGCCCGTGGGGAGAAGCCCTCCCTTTTGGCCACTCGAGCTAACATACACTTTCCTTACAGGAAAGCCAATCTATTCCTAAAAGATGTTCTCATGAGAAATTCTTGCTGGACTCTCAGATAAGGCAAGGACTGGGCCCATGCGCACCTGTGAGGTTCAACAAGGCCAAGTGCAAGGTCCTCCACCTGAGTCGGGGGCAACCCTGGGTATCAGTCCAGGCTGGGGATGGAGAGATGGAGAGCAGCCCTGTGGAGAAGGACTTGGAGATACAAGGGGCTGAAAGATGGGACATGAGCTGGCTATGTGAGCTTGTAGCTCAGGCCAGTGGTGCCCTGGGCTGCATCCCCAGCCCCGTGGGCAGCAGGTAGAGGGAGGGGATTGTCCCATCTGCCCCGCTCTGTGAGACCCCCCTGCAGTGCTGGTCCAGCTCTGTCCTCAGCACAGGACACACATGGACCTGCTGGAGAGGGGCCAGAGGAGCCACAGGAATGACCCGAGGCTGGAACAGCTCTGCTGGGGGACAGGCTGAGAGAGCTGGGGGGTTCAGCTGGAGAAGAGAAGCTCCAGGGAGACCTTATTGTGGCCTTTCCAGACTTAAAAGGGGCTGTAAGAAAGATGGGGACAGACTTTTCGGCAGGGCATGTTGTGATAGGACAAGGGGTGATGGTTTTAAACTAAAGGAGGGGAGATTCAAGCTGGACATGAGGAAGGATTTGTTGCCCCTGAGGGTGGTGAGAGCCTGGCCCAGGTTGGCCAGAGAGGTGGTGGCTGAACCATCCCTGGAGACATCCCAGGCCAGGCTGGATGGGGCTCTGAGCAACCTGAGCTGGTGAAGATGTCCCTGCTCATGGCAGGGGGGGCATTGGGGGAGCTGGGAAGGTCCCTGACAACCCAAAATATTCTGTGGCTCTATGATTCCTCAAACACCACGTCTTCTGCAGGGCTCCCCGGACAGTCACAGACTCACGAGCCAAGCTAAGAATACATCTCCCCACCTTTTGTTTAACACCAGCCACACAGAGCTCCATAGCTTGCCTGCCTTACCCATTCTTTCAGATAAACTAGTGTGGAGAAAACCTGACATAGGACTGCTTTTCCTCCCCTCAAAAAACAGCAGAAGATGTAAAGAGATATCTTGGTAATAAGTGTCACTCCTGAGAGCATCCAGCACCAGAAGGCTTGTTGCTAGGCAAGAGCACAAAGGAGTGTGTAATAATGCTCTGAAGAGAAGTCTGTAGATTTGATCTTAAGAAAGCAGCTGAATTTCAGTAGGAACATTTACATATTTAGTTTGTGGAGCTGGTGTTTGATATTAATTTTAAAAGTAGTCTATAATTTGCCTTGCTGACTATTGTGTCTTAACTATGGCACTATTCTAATGCATCCCATTAAATTTTTTTCCCCACTGCAATTAACTTATGTAAAATCAGGTTTCCGGGTTTTTTTTTCATATTTTATGAAGAAAATTGCCTTGAATATGATTACTGTGCCATGGTTTTTCACTGTATCTTATACAGTTAACCATGTGTTATTAAGATGCGATAACAGTAACATCACAGAGTTGCAATTACATTATGAAAACATTATCTTCATGGAATAATGGTACTTGAGGGACACAGTAAAGTACAGGTTTTCACAAAAGCATCTTGAGGTTATTCTGCCAGCATGACGATGTCTTCCTAGCATGTCATGAAGCTTCTGCAATGCTTTTAAAGTGAATGCATAACAATAATAGAAATCCTGAAACATAATTCTTGGTCTTTAGTGACTTAACTGATTTCACTACTTTTTCCAAGTTGTTGTGGATAGCTGGAAGATATTAACCATTGAGGGCGTTAATCAGCACATATATCTGTGGATGTACCCTGTATTCACATGCTTACACAAACAACACCCCTGTGCACGTGGGTTCATGTGGAAATCCAACTGGAATACAGACCTGGTAAGTGATTGGATATCAACAGCTTTATTTTCTTTCACTTTTCTCAGCAAAAAAAGAGCCACAGTAAAATCTTAAAGCTGGCCTTACCTGTTGGCTGTGCTGAACTAGAATTTCAAACCAGGAGTTTTAATCCACAGGCCAAGGGAAATATAAAAAAGTACAAACATTTGAAGTTTAAACAGGAGAACATTTTTTTTTACATTTTGAGGATTTTGTGTGTGTGTGTGTGTATGCATTCCAAGTCCATCCTAGTGCAACAGGGTAGGAAAAAGAAGGTAAAACTTCTCTTTGTGGCAAAATTTTCTCCTCTTTCTAGGGGATCTGAAATGTGGATGATGTGCCAGCACATGCTGAATGTTCTACAGACACCACGCAGTGCCTTATTTCCTTGATAACGGCTGGCTTGTTCCTTGCTGTAGTACACTTTGATAAACCGTGGAAATGGGCACAAAGAAAGATGTTTCATTTAGGTAGAAAATTAACAGCAATAATTATGAAATCAATGTGCAAACTTCTTTACATTAGAAAAATCAAGTAATTGAAGACAAAATTAACTGCACATAATAGCATGAGTCATATTAATTCAGATATCTCTAGGCAGTTCTATAAAGATGGCTTCAGCATTTATATTAGTTATGATGTCTCAGCCAGTTCTGGCATGCAGCTAAGGAGGGAATCGATTATTCTGCAACAAAATGAAGCTATTTGGAGTAATGTTAACATCATTGCTTATTTAAAAAAAAAACAGTCCTCTGGGACATGCAAATGTGCATATGGGTTCTCTTTAGCATATTTATACAAGTGTTGTCCACAGCTGTTTAACTTGGATAAAGGTTTTTGGTGTCTCCTTAATCTTATGTTACATAAGTTTTGAACTATTGGGCTGCTGAAGAAAACTTTTGATGTTTGATGGAGTTATATTTATGTGATGCGTTTGCTTGACATTTTCGTATTTTTGCTGATAAATGACCTTGTTAGTATATAAGCTGCAATCTGCTGCATTAAGCAGCTCTAACTCATGAAAGATGATCCTAAGAAAGTGTAGTTGTTTTACATTGCTATGTGATTGACTCCTGAGGTGGGGTTTCAAACAATTATTCTATTCAAATAGGCAAAGGCAGGATGGAAAATATTCTTTTGACATAGTCTTGGGCTCATAAAGCTATGATGAAAATATTGGCATCAACAAAAGAAGGAACAACATAAGGTCTTAATGGGTGGAAACACAGGAAACCGTTTACTGTCTGCTAACGAAATAACTGTTCTAAAAGTGAAGCATTGGTGTATTCTACAGCTCTTTTAGAAAAGCTGCTGCAAGGACACAGCCTAGTATCTCTAAAAGGTCGTGGAGATTGGGTGGTGGGGTACCCTGACTGCTAGAGAAACGTAAATGTTGTAATTATCCTCAAAATGGGTAAAAAGGACAATCCAGGGAGCTACAGGCCAGTCAGCCTCACTTTGCCTAGAAAAATCACACAGCAAGTCTTCTTGGAAGCTGTTTCTGGGTGTGTGAAGGAGAAGGGGATGATTTGGAATAGCCTATTTACCATGGGTGACTCATGTTTGAACAACTTGGTTGTCTTGTGCGATGAAATTATGAGATCTATGGATAACAGGAGAGCAATAGTTGTTGTCTATCATCTCGATTAGCAAGGCTTCCACACAGCCTCTCACAGCATCCTTGTAGCCAAGTTGAGACTTCAAAAGTTATGGTCTGGATGTGTGTCTGTCTAGTTATGATCTAGAAACAACATAACGTACTAGGTAAGTGAAGGACTGGCTAGATTGTTCGGCTCAAAGAACAGTCCATGCTCAACCCGGAGACAGGTGACAAGTGGAGTCCCTTAGCGGTTTGCGCTGGCGTCTGTCCAGTTTAGTGTATCTATCCATGACCTGAAGGAGGATAAACTGATGTTGATAAACTTCAATGAGCTTAGAGGAGGTGCCCTAAGATAATCAAGGAGGTGTAGCACATGAACTATAAAGAGAGGCAGAGGGAACTTATTCAGACTGGGCAGGAGAAGGGAATGTGACAGAAGTTTTTCTTATGAGGTGGTTACCAGGATCAACTTCCCTAAGGGCAGGATGGGAAAACAAGAGGCTGTGGTCATAAATGGGAGGTTCCAATTACATGTAAAGGAAAATAATTTTCATTGTCATGATAATTAACAATGGAATAAGGACCCAGCGGAGCTGTCCTTGGAGATGTCTGGGTAATGCTCAGAGTGACCTCATTTGAGCTCAGTGTTGACTTTACTTTGAGCAGGAGGTTGGACTAGAGACCTCCTGATGTGCCTTTCAGCCCGTGGGCCTCTCTGGTTCTACAGACTAAGGCAGCAGGTTGTCTGCTGGAGAAGACTCTCAGAGTTCCACCACAGCCCATGAAACTACAGCACATTATGTGACTTCCCCTTCTGTTCCTGCAATATGGAAACAGACAGTTGTTTTAATTTGGTACAGCATCCCTCTCCTGTGTTTGATACCCATGAAAGAGTAAAATTACAGAATAGCTCATAGGAAAAGGATATAATCCCAAGAAACTTCTCTGGCATGGTGGAGCCTCACTGCATGGCTTGTAGAATAACTTTCAGGCCACAATGTAAGTTTACAGCAGATTGCATCAGAAAGCATTTCATACCAAAATAAGCCCCAGCAGAAATCATCAGCAGAGATGCAAGGAGCCTGGCAGCAGCTGAGTTAACATGAAGTGAATGTGGAGGGTAGACCAACCTCGAGGGCTGGAATATAATACGTGTTCATCTCTTCTGCAATTTGTAATGAAAGGGGGAGAAGAAATTGTGGCCAAAATCTTCAGAGAAGCAAGAGCAAATGAGGAAAGATCAGTTTCTGCCATCCAACACAATGCTGGTGGTATTGCCTTCTGCAGAACGAACCTGTCTGAGACCCGAATGCGCTGGGTGCGTATCGACGCCCTGAAGCTTTAGCTGCTTTGCAACATACACTATCCATGTCACAGCTGCACCAGGCAGATGCAAGGCAGACTGCCCTACCTTTGGTTATGAGCCATGTCTTTCACAATTACAACTTCTTGCTCCTTGTTACATGAAGTGGTTTTAGGTTTGTACCATTTTCTTTTGCCTGTGGCTCTATGAGCAACAGGAGTGCAGCCTTGGGGTTCCAATCGATAGCTGGGAGGTTGTAAATTAGTTGTGTAGAAGTGTCAATACAGGCAGTTTTCACACATCTGTTTACTTTAGCCACATGGCTTGTGACCTTGACTTCCACCTTCCCAAAAACATAATGTCAGTTTTTGCTCTTCCTTCCCATTATTAGGAGCTGGGCAAAAGAAATCTAACCCATGCCGCTGTTCCATACTTGTACTATTGCTTGCATGTCTGAAAGAACAGTATTCCTTGTAATCTTTGCAATACATAGCTGGTATATCAGGCTAAAGCCACTTCTGTAGTTAAACATATGGATTGTTATGGCATACTGAGCTTACAATGACCTCGTATAGGTGCAGACAATTGTACTGTGGTTAAAAATGACTTTTTCGAATCTGCTTTTATTGAAAGTACCTCCACTGATTCCTGTCTGAGCTTAACAGCACACACAATGTTGCTGAGATATGAGGCTGTTCACAGGCAGCCCAGCTTCATGCATTTCATGCACCACTTAAATACAAGCCATATGTGCAACATAGTCATCTTTCTCACCGTCCCTTGGGTTTGCAGGTAGGTTTTGTGTGATGTTTGTATGCTCTGCAGATGCAGCAGCAGGTTGGCAGCTGGGGTGAGTCGGCACAAGCTGCTGCAGCACCTGAGGATGCCGTTTGGATTTGTATTCTCAGATTTAGGAATCAGAGGCAGTTGAGGAGACCAGCTTCAAAGTGTTTGGGCTTCTTTTTTAAAAAAAATTATTATTATTATCAGCTGAACAGCTGAATATGTATGTTTAAAGCATGTTTTTAGTCTTGTCTAGTGACTAACACTTTCAGTGAAACATGGTCTGTAATTACGGTCTCCCTTGGTTTTTACGGTGTCTAAGCATCCCTTTTACATTTGTCTAATGCTTGTACTATTCCTTACGCCTCTTTTTTATTTTTATTTTAAGCCTATGACTAAGGGAAACAATTTAAAAACCCATTACACTGCTGTCCTTGATGATGTGTTCATCAGAGAACAGCTCATAATGCTCTCCTAGGACTGAAATTACTGGGTATCTTCAAAGCTCGGCTGACAGAAACCAACCAAGCAAGGGAATTAGCCTGATCTATGAGATAGAAGAAATTCCTTTCTGCATTCGCCAAAACATAATAGAAAGGGCCTTTGTTGGTGTGAGGGAAGCATCCTCCACTGAGGCCCTGGCCATTGTGAAAAGTGGATTATCCACCACTGGAGGTCTTTTAAGAACAGGCTGGAACAACATGTAACTTGGCAGGAGTTTTATATGCTCAGACAAGCCTGCCTCAGAGCATCAGTTTGGACTAGATGACCTCTTCTAAAGTGCTTTTTTAGCCCTGCTACTCTAACATAGTTGTCTTTTCTCCTCGCTTGACAGGCAACACAAATGTAAATGCCTGTGTGTAGCTAAGCAACGTCTCCAACTAGATCTTAAGTTTTGCCCCCAAAAGTCGCATTTTCCCTTTTTGTCTCAGAGAAAGCAGAGAACTGGGGCTGGCTCAGCCCTGGGGCAGAGTTGTGGGACCACGAGGAGTGTGAACATTCCGTGGGTGCATGTGCTGCTCCCACAAACCCTGCTCCTGAGACCCCCGGCCCCTGCTCCAAAGCTCAGCCTGGGGACTAGTTGAGCAGGTCAGTCAAGAGGCCTTGGTGTGCAGGATGCACAGAGAGGAAACAAAGGTATCTAGCTAGGTTCCAGGTGCAGGCTCCAAAACCTATTTCAATTTATTTTGAATCTGCAATTTAAAAGCTTGGAAAGAGCTGATCCGCATCAGGACTTCTAGGAAAACCTGCTACAATTCTTCAAATCTGTCTCACGCCTTTGTATTCTTTTGAGTTTGCACTCAGGATGGAAGGTATTTGATTTAAAAAAAAAAATGAGGAGAAACTTGCATATCTCTAATTCAGTTTGATGCCTTTTGGATTATTAAAATGACATATCCATCTAAAGTTGGATGGGACCTTATTTTGCTTGAGCAATGCAACATCTGAAGTGGTTGGTGTTGCGCTGTTACCACAGAGGCTTGATTAACGACATTCTGACTGACTTGAATGAAGCCTGTGAGGTTATAATGCACCAGGATTTACAATGCAAAAGCCTTTCGTCTTTCCATTTTTCTTTTTCATTTTTTCCTTTCTTCTTTCTTCTCCTTTCTCCTTTTCCTTTTTCCTTCCCTTTTTGCCCTGTTAATTACAGTCCGAACAAGCGTGGTTACCATTTAGAGCAAAACCAGGCCTTTCCAGGTTCATGGTGCAATAACTTAGAGACAGATAATATGGCTTTTTAGCTGTTTCTTCTGACTTTGTGGTGCAAATCCCAGCTCTGCAGGACCTGGCAGGGACGGCCGGAGGGAGGATGCTGTCCCAGTCTCTCCAAGCAGACTGATGGGATCCAGTCCTTGGCTGCTCAGGGTGAGAATGCAGCAAAATCACTGCTCTCTTCTTCCCTTCCAGGCCAATTTAACGCCCAAAAGGCATTTATCTTAAGCAATTTTCAGTTACTAACTATACAACGGGGTTTTTTTTCCAGAAGTGATTACATTCTTTGGTAATTTGAATCAGTTGGAGTCCTCTGGAAATATCAGTGTTCAGTGCAAACTGCTGACAGCTCTTCATGTCCTTAATGGGGTATCCCATTTTTGTTAAAAATGTACTTAGCATAAATATATGTAATGAAAATAGGCAGAAACTCTCTGTCTCTTGATCTAATCTAAACATAACAAAAAATATCAATGCTTAGTTTTTAATCAAGACAGCTTTGCTCTACTACCTGATGCATACTGATACAGTCTTCTTTTAACAATAAAGAAGAGAATATTCTTCAAATTAGATTTATCAGCAGTTAACTGGGTAATGCCATTATACCTGGCTATTCAGTTATTTTATAACTTGCGTTCAGAAAATGTCAAAGGGATTATGCAGGTAGAGGAAGCACAGCTACCGGAAATTTCCTCAAACCAGACTCGCCTGACAGGCCAGCTGTGATATATGATAGGGATTGTTCTCTGATAATCTGGTCCATTAACTCTTGCCATTGGGTTTCTATGTGCAAGGAAGGAAGAATCTCTTTTTTATCGCAGAAAGAAGGTATGGAGAAAGTTAATATGAGTGATGAATAGAGCCGCACACCAATATGAGCCGTAATGAAAATATACATCAAACTGGAGAACTGCTGAAAGCACAAGGGTGTTGAAAGTGCTGCAATATGTACTTTATTTATGTTATTGGCAGCATAAAAGTGCTTTTGGATGGTGTGAACCCTTATCCAGCTCTGGCAGAACACACCAGCTCTCTGCAGTCGCACTCAGACTGTCTCTCTTCGCTAAGGTCTGTCCTTTCTGACAGCAGAAATAATGCCCCAGTGTAAAACCTGACAAGAGGTTTTGTTCCTATGCACGAGTGCTTCCTCGCTGGTTTTCCCTATTTTTCTGTGTCTGAAGCTGGTTTATCCTGCTGTTACGCTCATTAACTTCAGCTCCAGAATGAGCGACCGTGGAAATCAGCCCACAGTTCCCTATAAAGATGACAATACTAGGCAGGATGGTTGCAAGGCCCTGCTGAATCTTCCTATAGCTGCTGGTTCATGGGAATTTTCCATGACCATGAGCTGACTAGGCAGTGATCCAGGGCAGCGCATGCTTTAACCAGACCAGTTCCTGTGCACCGGTGTAGAAACTCTGGATCAGTGATAAATATACTCATTTTGTGAGTGACGGAAATCTGGGTAACATATTCTCGTTGTTGTTTCGTGGTAAGAAACTTTGCAAATTATTTCACAAGTGCACAAATATACCAGTGTTTGTTATCATGCTCGCTTTTATTATAGCTGTTAAGATCTTGGGTGCCTCAAAATGATATTTGCTTTAGCAAGGAAAATGCCTCTGCTATTCTGCTGAAAGCTTGCTCTGTGCAATATGTTTCCACCAGAGAAGATGGCTGAACCACCCAAATGGAAAATGTAAAGAAAGAACCTCTAACTGAAGGAGAAGGGACCGTTGCAGAGTCTCAGCTGGTGGCCTGGCTGGCAGGAGCTGGGCAGATGGGCCTGGGGAAGGGTTTGTCCCAGGACAAGGTGAGGTGACGGCTGCTGCCCTGTGCGTACCTGCCCTGGTGATACGTGCAGGGATGGTGCCTCTTGCACCAGATTCACTCAGGATGGTCGTTCATCTTGAGGAATTCTCTACAACCCTTGTCACAGGACATCTTGCAGCCAGTTTCTGGATGGTGCTTTGCCAGGGGCCTGTGTCCAAACCGACCATGTATTTTAAAGTCACAGTAATTAACTAAGCTAGAGGAGATGATCTGCTAACCTTTTCTTGTAGCTAACATCTGAAATGTGTGTAATAAGATTTCCAGAGTCTAGTGTGTTACTGAAGATGTGCCTGCTTCCAATTATTTGTTCCAGTAAGCCCATGCTTTTTAGAGTGCTCAATTAATTTTCATCACAGCACTCCATTGGCTTTTGGGCATTATATTACATCTACTGTAGACTCATATGAGGGTGCTGTATTTGTTCTAGCCAACTTTCATAGTGAAAATGCAACCTGGTTTATTTTCATTTACATTGTAATTAATGACAGCTACATATTAGATACTTAGAAAAACTCTGACTAGTCCTAGGGTGGTGAGTTGTGCAGAAGTCCCCCCAAAACAAAGTGCCTGCACAATCTGGAGCACATCTTTGACATTCCAGTGGTTTAAGGAAGGTGACGTGTGATTTTTGTTAAGTATTTCTGCTTCCACTGTGGAGGTCAAAACCAACGAGAACAAGGAACTTCCAGAAAGAATGGGAAGGAATGAATGGACTTCATGAACCCCAGAGTGTATCTGTGGTCTTTTCTGTAGGGAATTTTAGTTGTTCATTTCTTCAGATCAATTCACCTACCTCCAGCTGTCTCAAATGCCTTCAGAAGAATGGGAATATTCATTCTAGCAACAAGAGTACACTCCAAAACTACAAAATCTTTCAAGACTGGTTACTAATTAACCTTGTCTCTGGAACGGAAGAAATTATAGAAACCCTTAAAACAAAGAGGACAAGGAAATAAATGTGATTATCTGATATCTGAGAGTTTTCAGGAGGAAATTTAGCTTAAAAGATAAAACCTAAAGATTTCAGATAAACCTAACCAACCTAGGCACAATGTAGATATAATTCAGGGTTGATAAAAACAACCCACAATGGAAAAGAAGCTTTAGATACCTATAAAATTTGCCAGGATTAAATGAAGGGAAGCTGATCAGAATGTGGTGGTGCCATCTCATAAAATGTGAGAAGGTGAATAATGATCTAGATAAATACTACTGTAAATGTAATCATGTAATATTTGAAATCCACATCGCACCCTCGCCTGGAGCACAACCTTTGATTCTGTTTGCAAAAGGATTTTCAAAATAAAAGCTACTGAGAAAAGTAGGTAAGAGATAAGCCAGACAAATGGTAGCCAGGGAGAATACGACTAAGAGGAGCTGTAATGGATATTCTTAGAGAACTGAATAGAAATCTTGCACCTCCGTGTACTTTTATTGCAAGAGCAAGCATTTTAAATCAAAAGGCATAAAATCTGAGTATCAAAAAGGCCATACACAGTTTCACTGAGGAGCCACTTGTCTTGAGACACTGCCTATTTTCTGGACAAGTGTATTGAGCACTAGAAAAGCGGTAAAAAACCTCCACCTCTAAAAATTGTTTGAGCTGGCATAAGTGCTTGTCATCCTCAGAAGTCTATTTCTTAAATCTAGAGCAAGCCCAGGGGAACCGCAAATACATGAAAGGTTTTCTAGGCACCATATGGTGGTTACGAAAGGATCTAACAGGGGCCTATTTTTGAGTCAGAAGAATGGAAAAGAGGAGGGCTAAATCTTGGAAAGCAGGATGTTCCTGATTATGAAACCGAATGTGGTAGACAGGCTCAAGCCCTCTACACCTCAGGAACACTTGCTCTATATCTATTTATAAGTCATTTTGCCAGGGGGGCATTAATCAAGTGAGAAAATGCTCTTCTGTTCCAGCTTGGGAGTGAAGAAACAGTTATGACAAAAGAAAAGCAAAGAGAGCTATTTTATGTTGATGCAAGAGGGGTTAAATACATCCGTACGCTTGCAGAAGGCTGTTGCTGAGCCACACCGCATCCCGGTGAGGTGCCACCACACTGCACCCAGCCTGTCCCCATGTAGGTGGCTGTGCAAAGCTTGTGTCACCTCGTTCTTTGACAAAACAAAGGCTGGTATCGCTCAAACACCCACAATGCTGGCAAGGCGTTTCAGAGAAGGTTGGTAAAAGCAGACTGAGCGCCTTCAGGATGCCCGTGTTGGGTTAGAGGATTAGTGTCTCTGATCTTCTCCCATCCCTGCCCAGGGAGACACCACATTCCTGCTTTGCTGGCACCACTTCTGTCCCTCTCCTTGGCACTCCCAGCACCTCTGTTCCCTTGGTTGCTCTTCCAGTTTTGGGTGTCCCCACAGCTGGATGCTCCAGTGTTTGGGAAGGATGGGTTTATGTGCTTTCACTGCCCATGTCCCTCTTCACAGGACAGAACTGCTGGAGCTTTTGTTTTATGATAACAATAAAAGTGCTGCAAAGCACTAGTTGTTTGCTCATGACATTCCTCCGATAGGCTCATACCACTCTGGCAAAACTGACCTCCTCTGGGTGTTCCTTGTAGGCAAGAAAACTTTCAGGGGTGCTTCCAGGTTGGCTGTGCCAAAAAGGAGTTTGTAGCAGCAGCGGCTTCCAAGAGGCTGTGGGCACAGCGGCCTTTCTGTGGGTGATGTACAGTGGGGGACCTGCCAGCAGAATAACCCCGCAAGCTCAGCCCAGCTGAGCTCAGCTCAGCCCCTTTGTTCCAGGCTACTGATACCCATGGGACAGAGCTGAGGGGAGGAAGGACGAGTACTCAGTCATTGTCACTGTCTTCTAGCAAAAAAGGTACATTTGGCACATTGGGAAAACGCACTTCCAAGCAGTGGTGATTTCCTTGCTGTGATACAGCCCTTGATGTTGTTCTTTTCATTAATTCCTTTATGCCCTTGCTATAAACAATCTGAAGGGCAACCAGATATATTTAAATAGTCACACTAAAAACAGATCTTTAATTTGTCCAATGCTTCTTACTTAGTAATGAAACCAAATGGATCTGTACCCAATAGCAGGATTTGGCACTGAACAGTTAATCCTGCTGTAAAATCTGTGAAATCAGCGGGAAGAGCTGATTTCAACCGCCGGGGTTTCAGTGCAGAGGAGAAAGGTCTATTTTTACTCCCCTGTGGTTCAGACCAGCGATGTCCAATCTACTGAACACAGATACAGTTTCAATTACTTATTGAAGTTGGAGTCTATTGGTGAAACTAGAATATCGTTTTAGAAAACATAAACGCTTAAAAGAAAGAGTTCCCTGCTGAAGTATTATGTTACTGCCTTATATAGAGCAATTCTGCCCCATAAAATGATCCAAAAGATCCAGCCATACCTGGATATTACACAAAAAGGAAGGAAAGTGGTTTTGCTTTATTTTTTTTAAATTATTTTTATAACTGTTTTTAATCTATTTTTTAGGAAATATTTTTGCAAACCTCTGAAAACCTTTGTAAATCCATCTATGCAACGGCAAATCTGTACAAAATATTTTATTCTTTAAGATTGTTCAAACTGGTAACGAGATGCACTACAGAATGCTCTGCGCCCTGTTGTCAAAAGCTGCCAAAAATTAATTATAGCCCCATGTTTTACCTAATTTTCCAGCTTATAAGATCACTACACCCTTGTTTACAGCAGTATTTAAAAAGTAGTTATAATATTAAATTGCACTGTTTGAAGACAATCTTTTATAAAGTGCAAGCAAGTTATTGAAAAAAACATTCACAAATAGGAATGGCAGAGGCATTAGTTATTCTGCTTACTATAAATTGCCAAGCTATAAAACCTCCTAAAGCACCTTTTAAAGCAAGAATGGAAGGCGAGATGAAAACCAGGCATCCTCATTCAAATCCGCGATTGTTCCCCGCAGTATTTGCCACCGTTCAGCAAGGTGCCAGACTTTAACTTACATCTCCTTTAGAAATTAGTGATTTTGCTGGTTTAGGCCGTATATTCTAAATTTCACTACATGTCATGAACTAGTTCAACTGGTTGGCCAAGAAGTGACCTCCCCAGTAGTGGAGAGACGGCTCCCTGTCCTGCACAGGGTGGCACATTCACCCTCTAGAAGTTCTCACCCTGTTTGCAGTTTATTACAGATCAACGTAACAAAAATTGTAGATTAATCTTTTCAGTATGCACTGAAATGCACCAGCCTCGCATTAATTCCCGGTGAGGTGCTCACAGTTTCCTAAACCTTGAAAATCTGCTGCTCGGGTGTTTAATTGTGAGACCTGCACCCTATTTATTTTCCCTGTCTAATTCAAATTTCCATGTCTAACACAAATATTTTCAGGTGCTGTTTGCTGTGTTCATGATGCGTTGTCAGCTGGTACTGTCAGAAAACATTATCCCTTCCTCACTTTGGTCTCCAGTAGCAACACAGATTTCACCCTCTCTATGGTGTTCTGACAAAAGCCCTGAAAGGTTAAATATCGTTTTTAGAGTAAAATCCTGGAAGTAAAATAATTCTTATAGTTATTGAAATAGCACAGATTTTGAAGCCTTTGAAGACCTTCATCCTTTTCAGGAGGAAGAAATGGAAGAAATAATGGAGTTCATCTTAAATGCCTAAAGCCGCGCAGGTGTTCAGGACAGAAAATACTAGGTGCATTATTTGAGATAATCAATGACTCAGCAGCTGGGTTTGCCTCTCCCAGAATGGCGGGCACACAAGACATTGATCTACCAACCAATATGCGATTATATGACTCCCTCTTCCACTCTTTCCCCAGGCTTGCACCCACTATTAGTGTGCATTGATTCTATACTGATGTGAAGACGTGAGGATTTTCACACTCGAGGGGGATGCACGTGTGTTTCGCAGAGCTTGGCATTAGCCTTTACAGGAAAGCGTGTTTCATAGGAAATGGCTGTGGAGGGTCAAAGTGAACAGCTGAGGCTTTTCTTAATTCTACTTCATTCTCATATAAAAGAACATTATTAAGATCTCCAGTGAAAGGATGATAATGCTCAGAGAATTTAGCTGGTATCTGGAAAGGAAATTAGGGTGTTGGAAAAAACCTGTCTTTTAAACTGTTTTAATTTGCAAAGTCACTGTTAGTTGAATTAAACATTCTGTGCTAGTTTTTCATGTTGTTATTATCTTGGAGTTGGGAGGCTGTGATTGGAATTCCACTCTCTAATACAGCCATGCAATTATTTTGGTGTTGTGCAATACTTATGGCCTTTTAAATATTCTGTCATTCGACTGATTGCCTATTCTTATTCTTTTTTGCTATTTACAGTTTTACAGCCCCACGGGGAAGGAATAACCGCACCGAGAGTTAATGAAAATGTAGACTGCTGAAATGAGGAAAATGGTTTCTCAAAGCGCCACAGAACAGGATATTCACAAAGCTGAGGAGCACCAGCAGTCTTGCCGCAGTGGACAACCTCAGCTCCACTCCCACAGAAGCTTCTGAGTGTTTTGCCTTTGTCTCATTAATTTACAGAGAGCAGAAACAGCATGAAAGAGCTGCTCCAACAAATTTCTAACAACATCATGCAAAATTTTAAAGAAAATCAGAAATTATCAATACAGGCGTTCCTGGGTTTTTCATCCTCAGATTCGTCAGGGTTCTTTTTTTAGGGCAATACAGAATACAAAGAATAAGAAATGAAATCTTAAGATGTGAACATAAGAAAGAACAAGAATCTCTGCAAAAAGATCAGCATCAGGAAGTTAAGATTAAGTTTATGTGCCTGGTCAGCAAAACTGAGGTCAGAAAGATATACTTGGACTTTCAGCGCAATATTTTTATTAACTGTGAGCAGTGTCAAATTGGAAAGAAAATTGGCAGAAAGCTTTTGGTCCCTCTCGTCCTCAGTTTTGGGCTCCTCACACCAAGAAAGGCCTTGAGGTGCTGGAGCAAGTGGAGAGAAGGGAACGGAGCTGGTGAGGGGCTGGAGCACAAGTGTGATGGGAGCGGCTGAGGGACCTGGGGGGTTCAGCTGGAGAACAGGAGCTGAGGGGAGACCTTCTGATCTCTGAACTGCCTGAAAGGAGCTTGGAGCCAGGGGGGTCGGGCTCTGCTGCCCAGGAACAAGCGCCAGGAGCAGAGGAAACGGCCTCAAGTTGCGCCAGGGGAGGTTGAGGTTGGATCTGGGGAACAATTTCTTCCCCAAAGGGCTGTGGGGCATTGGAACAGGCTGCCCAGGGCAGTGCTGGAGTCACCATCCCTGGAGGGGTTGGATAGATGCGGAGATGAGGTTCTCAAGGATATGAGGCAGTGCCAGGGGTGGGTTAATGGTTGGACTCAATGATCTTAAAGGTCTTTTCCAATCAAAATGATTCTATGGTTCTGTGAAGATGACTGTAAGCATCTAGAGCTGAAGCAGCCCAGAGGGTGGGGAGGAGGGTTCCTGTCCCCGGCTCTGAGCAGCGACAAGGACTCCGACTGCAAGACTGCAAAGTGCCAGGAGATCCCTCACTCCGCTCCTGGGGGCTGGCTTGGGGAGCCGCGAGTTCTGTCCTGCTTTGAATAGTTTATTTTAGAAGAATCAAATGTTAGCAGAATTTTGAAGCTACGCTATTGGTAGTGTTGTGTACACAGCTGAAATCCAGGCGATGAATTTAGAGCAGACAATTAATAGGATGTATGATAACAAGTAATCATGAATGTGTGCAGTTAAAGTTTATGAAGGAATTCTTTTACACCTGTCTGAATGAAATAGTGCAGATAATTGCACACATAAAGAAGCAAAAAATAAATATAAGCTTAGAGCATAATAGGATCCAATTTTTTTCTAGCTGTTGAATTTCAGTGGCTTTGTTAAGGTGTGCAGGGCAGCGCCCCTGGGCTGGGGGGTATCGTTAATTAGCTTACTTTGCATGTGGCACAGGATAGAAGCTGTTAGCACTCAGAATTAAATTCTGAAGAGCGTGTGCAAAGTAACCAAATGGTGGACAAAATGTGTGCTTCAACTCAGGGGAGAAAATTACCTTGTACCACGCGCTATCTACACCAGATTTAGCCTCTATTTTTCCCATATGTGTGCTTGCATCCTGCACTTTGTCAGGTGCAGGTTTGGCTAGAAGGTGAGTTCTGCTCAGCCTCATGCTTTGTATCCTGGGACAGGTAGGGTGGGAGCCCATAGGAGTAACTGTGCAAAACCACAGGTTGGGTTTAAAACTTCGGTCTTGCAATGTTTGATTCTTTGGGTGTGTTGTCTGTCGTGAAGCAAATAACCCAAATTACAAAGAGGGTGTGACACAGCACAATGAGGAAAGAGGCACATGCTTTTGATTGACTTTTAACATAAAGAGTATGGGAAGTAGTGCTGAAAGCAGGCCCCTAAACCTGTGCTGGGAAATTTGTAATCAGAAATGGCATAGTTTATACTCTTCTGTATTTCTAATCGTATTGTTGTCTGATCTCATCTAAAGCCTGAAGGCTTCTTGCTGGGTGAAAATTGCATGTGGAAATAGAATCTAGATAAGTTGCCTGTCATCTCAGTATCAAAGCACTTGAGTCCAGGATGAAAATGTCAGGTTTTTATTTTAGAAAAAGAAAGGCTTTTCCTCCTGTGGGATTCTGTGAACAACATGAATCAAGATGTCTGAAACCGCTGGACTGCAGAAAGTCAGACAGAGTCAATTACATTTCAAAACCATGGCCGTGGCAAGGTGTAACTAATCAACTAACCATGACAAATTCTGTTTTCTTACCAATATATGTTTGATAGTCATTTCTTACTGTGTTCATCTCAAAAATAAGAAGCATAAAATACCTGCAAACACTGTTCTCCAACAGTATTTTTGCATTTGTCTGGAGCTTATGGAGAAAGTTGGCGATAACTGGTTCCAACCATTTCTGCCACATCTCCTGGCTTTCTGGAAAAGCTGCTTAAAAACGGCACCAAATTGAAAGTGCCTTGTTGCAGAGATTTCTAATTTAGAAATAATATATCTTAGATTTGCTTTACTCAAATTATTCAACATCATGATTTGGAGTATTCCAAACAGCAATGAGAAAACTCTTTGAGACTCCTTAATTGCACAACTGAAGTGGAACCCTGGTGCAGCACATGTCCTCAGGCAAAATGTTTAGACTACTTACCTCTCTGATTAGTCTTTAGTTTCAAGGAAAAGTTAAAAGCATCTAATAGCAGTTGTTTTGGGGTTGTCTTTGAGGATTGATGGAGAGAGTGCTGACAGGTAGGTGAAACATCGGACCAATAAGTAAAAGATAGCAGTGCAGAACCTGGCTGGGGCCAAAGCTACTGTATGAGGAAAGGCAGGTATCTATAAAGTACATAAGATGTAGAGGCTGATAAGGTGAGAGGATAGTGTGAAAAGTGTGCTCTGTAAGCCAAATGAAAACATATGGCTTAAGCTTTTGTTGTGTGTACCGCAGTTATCACTGGAAAAGTTATCTGAATGTTTTCCTCCCATAGCAAGAACCAAAAATACCCCTTTCAACCCAAAATTAACAGAATCAAGAAAAATACAGAATCTCCAGGAGTCCTTTTGCAGCCCAGTCCCCTGGGAGAGAAAGGGTGAGACACCCCTGACATTCAGCAGAGGAATCCTAGTTATTTCTGTTCTTTGCCAAGGCCGAATCGGTCTCTTGAGAGAATGTTGCTGGACTGGTAACATTCAGCATCGAGGAACTTGTGTTCAGAAAGCCACTGGCTCCCAGAGGGTGGTGGCTGTGGGCTGACTTCAGGGGTCAGTGCCCACAGCCTTCTTCTCCTCCACCAGCCTCCAATGCACCAGGAGGACCCTTTCTCTGAAGTTATTTTGTCCTAATCAGAGAAAAATGACTTGTATCTTTATTAGGCAATGAAGAAATCTCCTCTCTCACCCAGGCGCATGAATTCTCAAAACAGTTGGAGCAGGTTCACGTGTCTTCTCACAGCTCATGTGCTGGAATTTTTCTAAGCAATTTTGACTCCACTGCAATGAGATACCATAATGCATGAATGAGGATGACAGCAGTGGTTGCTAATGAAAGCAGGTTAATGTATAGAGTATATTATATCTATTTTATTGCTCCTATAACATTGGGGCCACCGGGTTAGCAGAAAAGCCCAAGGAAGGTTTCCTACCCATCCTAAGGCTGCTCCATCTCCTGTCCAGCCTCCTGCAGGACTCTGTGCCAAGGGATTCAGTTCCAGCTTCGCACCCTCTGAGCACCCAGCTGCTCCGGAGCAAACACGGCTGGCACCGGTGACATTGGGCACCCTCAGCCCGTGGCATGGGCTACTGCAGTTCTGTTCAAATGAGGAAACAGAGTTATTCTGTGGCGTTACAGGCTAATTTCTCATTGCAGACAGTAACTGAGTAAATTGAGAGTAATGCTCTTTAAAGCACCTGGAACTCAGCCTTGTGGCCTCCTGATGAGGGATATATTAAAGCAAATACTGTATTACGAAGACACTGACAGCAGACCACCTCGGCTGCTTTTGCATAACTGTGTTTTCACTTCACTAATATGTTTTTACAGTAAATAAGTGAGAAAGGGATCCTGAAAGGGCTCAGATATTCCTCCTGTGTGCTGCTCTGTGGAGTATTTGCTAGCAGTCTGCCTCCTGGCTTAGCCTTGTAGTTAGAGGTTTCTCATAGCTATTAAAGGACATTAAACCCAAGCAAAGAGCAAATTGCACCATTTTCTGGTATTTCTTCCCATACAAGCAACTGTTGGACAAGACTGGCTTGGCAAGGAGCTGTCCCAAATCCCACTGCCCCCCTGTTCCTCTGAGACCGCACAAATGCTCAGAGTGCTTAGAGCAAGCTGCTTTCCCTTTGGGATCTGGGCTATTTGGCCTTCGCACACTCTACAGCTCTCGATGCCCCACATCCTTGACTGTTCCTGGGAGCCACGGAACCCAGTGAAGGCTGCACATCCATTCTGAGCTCCAGACGTCCACCTTCCAGTTGTTGGGGAGCAGCCACATCTATTTAACAGCTGTGGGTGAGGAACCATCCCCTCTTCCTCAGGCTGTGTAATTTCTCCACTCTGTCCCTAAACATCTCTTTCTGCCAGTATCCCTGCTCACAGCAGAGGATTGGTACATACTACTTTTCTTTCTGGTGTTTTTTTCAGGTTGCCAGGGAGACAGTCATCTGTCTGCACTTTACAATCCAGGCATTTGGGCCTGATTCCTCCAAGAAATAGTCAGAGGTGGGTTTTTTTTTCCTTTCTACCATAACTAATTCCCCAAAATCACATCTCCTTACCCGCGCCCTCCCCTGTTGTGTGTCTCAGCATTTAGAGATACCTGCTCGTGATGGGGGAATGGCCTGGGGGGGAGAGGGTGATGGCTCAGATGGGGGCTGCTCCTGGGAAGAAGAACCATAGAAACATAGAATCATTTTGGTTGGAAAAAACCTTTAAGATCACAGATCTGAGCCTCTACACCCATGCAGCAAAAACTCCCTGTCAGAGGAGCTCCAGGACAAGGTGTGAAGACATGGTGCCACACACAACACAAGACGGTGTTACACGTTTGCTCTGTCATAGGGTGGTTAAAGACTGAAAACCAGACATGTAACCAATATCTTTTTTTGGTTTTGGCTTATCCTTGGCCATGACCAATTTCTCTCATATTTCAGAGTCAGGAGGAAATTGCTTCCTAGGAAATGGTGTTGGTCTCACCTTCCTTTACTGCCTCCCCAAGTACATTAAAAAGCTGGTTTGATAAGACTTTTTTCTGTGTTTATGTCTCTGTGTCTGGGATGTAGTTCCTGTTGTGAAAGGTGCTCTTGCTGGCCGTAAAGAATGCTGGAAAATGTGGTGCTGCAGGTGGACGGGTGACAATGCTGGTCCGGCAACGTCCTGAAGCATCCACAGCTTTACAAACACAGGTACAATAGCTCCCTAGTCTGCAGAGTGTGCGGTCTAAGCCACGTGAGATCCAGAAATACTCAGGAGACTGATACTCACTGCGTAAAAAGAAGGTTCTTCCAAAGAATGATGGAGAAAGGCAGAAAATACACATTACTAGACAACGGTGGGTAGATATTTTCATGTGTAAGATCAAAGTGGGAGACAGTGAGAAGCCAAACCTAGGAAAAGAAAACTACTCTTTGGTGATACTGTGGGTTGTGAAGACAAGGATGACAACAGAGCACAGTGACTTGTTCAAACAGAGGGATAGATACAATACTGAAAGCATCACTGGCTTTGGAATATATTCTAGGCTAAGAGCACATGTTGCTAGGAAACTTTTATATTAAAAGGCATTCATCTTTAAACCTTGGGAACATAGTAATAGCTTTTCCTCTGTGTTAGGGAAGTTCTTTTAATGTCAGTCCTGACGTTACTTAGACAAGTAATACGTGAGAAGGAGAAAAATACATTAAATTGTCTTGGGCAAAGATTAAAATCTAACATTATTTTTAGCTAGCTTACAGGGTTTAACTGAGCTTTAGTCATTCAGGTCTGACTAATAAGAGGCTGATAAACAAAGATGACTGTATTTTGTTTGATAAGATGTTAAACAGAATAAGAACTGAAATATGTCTGGAAAAAGGTTTAGTTAGCCTAGCCCAGAAGGTAACTTTGGGTTATGACAGGATTCAACAGCTGCGATCTGGAGAGGAGGGCAGCTAATCAAAATGCCTTCAGGTTATCGCATTCTCAACCACAGACCGTCCGCCTTTTAGTTTTCTAATTTCATACAAGTTCTGTATGCAAGATTCAATAGTTCATATAAACTCCTTTAAAAATCCCCAAGCATCAAATCTCTTGAAGCCAATTTCTAAGAGGTTTCTAACCATAGAATCATAGAATTGTAGAATCGTAGAATCATAGAATCACAGAATCGTAGAATGCCAGATGGAAGTGACCTCAAGGATCACCTGGTCCAAGCTTTCTTGGCAAAAGCCCATTCTAGACAAGCTGGCCCGGCCTCCTGTCCAGCTGAATCTTAAACGTGTCCAACCTTGGGGAATCCACCCCTTCCCTGGGGAGATTATTCCAATGGCTGGTTGTTCTCATCAGGAAAAATTTCCCTCTTGTGTCCAGGTGGAATCGTCCCACGAGCAACTTGTACCCATCACCCCTCATCTTTTCCATGGGACTCCTTGTGGAAAGGATGTTAAAGACCTGCTTCCTGAACAGAGAAATCTTTAGAGAAGAGCAGAGCTATTTGTGGGATTCTCTGCTCAAATGAGACATCCAAATCCGGTTCTAGTAGTTCCTAACCCTAATAGTTTAAGATGGTTTTACTTATTTGTCTTTTTTCCTTCAGTTCTTCCCTCCTTCCATCCCTGGCTTGAGTGCAGGTGCCATCCTAACAGTTCCTGGCTGATGTGATTATGATCCAGCATCCTGATGGTTGCAGCTTCAGCACGTCCCTCCTGCTGCTGCCACGCTCTCCATCCGCCCATTCAGTCAATGGGGGAATTGCAGGGTAAACCAAAGCTACTGCTTTTATTCTCCCAGTGTGCTCCTTCCCTCTATGCCCTGGTTACACTGAAGGTCTATCTGACTTGTTTGCCATGGTAAATTCAGAATTACAAACAAGCTATGTAACATGTAATTGTCCCCTTAAAAAAAAAAAAAAAAACATGAAAAATAAAGAAGCACTACTGATAAGATTATTATGAGTAATTTTAAGGGATTTTTATTATTAATATCACTATACGACATGTCCCAGGGTATCGGGAGCTCTCACGTAGTATGTTCAGACTCAATCTCTCCACATGTGCAAACGAGAACGGAGAGATCTGCCTTTCTGTCTGGCACCTCCGGAACACAAGAACTTCTGCTCTGGGGGAGCACTGCAATGTTGAACAATTCACTGAGAGGGGAAAACACAGTGTTAGGATTGATATTAAACACGCCGTTAAACGATCTAAAAGTAACATCCTTGGAGTTCTGTGCAATGAAGCTGGTGACAGGCTTTGTCATATCAGAGCTGATACAGCTGGAAAAAGCAGAGAAGCTTTTGGGCTCCACCTAATCATAACTTAAGACCCGTCTAGCAAAACCAGAGTGGAAAAGGCAATGTGAACCCGTGGGATGGAGTAGGGCTTCTGCAGGTGTTCCTGCCTTGAGGATGCAGACCGTCCATCAGTGCCTGTGGTGTGCCCTTGTCTTTGACAGCTTCTCTCGCACGCTATCTAATTTTCCTAGTGTAAAAGGATATGGTTAATTTAGCAGCTGGAAACCTTTCAGGGCAGGACCCGTCTTTGTTTTCTGTGCTGGTACCACCACCCGTGTCCTGCCTGATACGCTGCCAGAAGGGAAATGAAACACCCAGCTGTTTGTGTCCCAGATGTGCATGTTCACAGAGGCAGCGGTTCTACAAACACTTGCACAGGGGTGTGACACTTGCACAATTAACCTCATAACCAGTGGGATGGATGAGTGAACTTGTACTGCAGGATCACAAGCTGGATATTATATGAAGAGTAATAATATTGCAGGGCACCTTTGCCATGTGCGTCTTCCGTGTGTGAGTTAGAGAACAAATGGAGCTGTGTGGTCAGTTATGGCAGGCGAAAGGGAGACCACAGTCGCCTTTGAAGCCATTCCAACGCACAGACGTTCTGGTGACACCTTCTCTGTTATGCCACTTGGTGGAGCTTAGTGATTTTGGCTATCACATACATCCTTTTGCAAACTTACTGTTCCATTACACGATCAGTTGTCAGTATATCTGGAAAACAGACCAAATCCCTACTAAGGCAGTAAAACCAAAAGTCTGCCTTAAGTTCTAACCAACAAGATGCTGATTCCTAGCTACTAACAGTAACCTTCCCTTCTCTTGAAAGCAATAACATAGATGGTGTGGTGTTTTAATTTTTGGAAGAAAAAGTTAAAATATGGGCTTAGGATCTTGGTATTTATAATATACAGGATGGGAGATTGGTGGAATTATGTCACATTTGGTTTATTTTTCAGATTTAAAAGAATGTTTTAAATTTTAGATTTTCTCTTTCCTTGCAGAATTTTGGGAATGTGTAGATGAATCTGGTGAAGATGTCCCTGCTCATGGCAGGGGTGGCACCGGGGGAGCTTCAAAGATCCCTTCCAAGCCAGACTAGTCTGTCATTCTATGATTCTATATTGTTTTTAGCTCAAGTTAATGCCATCGCAGACGTACTTCTGACTGTTGATCACAGCGGTGTGTTCAGAGCCACTGGAACCCACCAGACAAACGCATTCCTCATGCCTCAGCGCTGGCTCTTACTCTTGTTTGTAAAATGAACCTGGTCCCTTGAACGCTCACGGCATAAGGGAGGTTTTTGTGCTGAGGTTACATGCTCTCACCACTTCTTCAATTCGTGAGAAAAAATAGGATCAAAGAGCCAAGTACAACCAGGAGCACCACACAGAGACAAGATCAGCAGATGTTCTTGTTAAACTTAGAAGAACTTATGCCTCATCTTTTATGTTAGAAAGAATAATGGCATTGTCATTATGTCTTATATCTGCCTATTTTGCTGCTAAAAAAAAAAAAAAAAATAGAAAAAGTGCAAAGGCTCCACACAAACATTAACATTTTCGAAAGCCCCAACTGTGGCATGAAGTGCCACATTTGACTCATTGATTTGGTCTATTTTGCTCTGTTCCTTATTCTGCTTTAATCCTTACTTTGCTCCATCCATCTATTTTATTTTCATTCTAAAGGTGCTGCAGGGATCATAGCAGAAAATGGCACGAGAAGAGGCAGAGAGGTTTTAAAAAATACCGATGAGCTGTTTGAACTCTTGCAATCCTCGTGGCCACACAGAAGCATTGGGATATTAATTGGGTGGTTCATTTGAGTTTATTGCAGGCTCAAAGCCATGATTTCCTGGCAAATAAAAGCAGATAAATAATTAAATACAAACTTTTGAATTACGCAGTAATTCTAAAGCAACTATTAATCCTTGGTCAGATTTGGGGGGAGAAAGGTGGTAGCCTGCGCATCTGAAAAATAAACGTCACCTTCATGAATTGGCATGGAGAGGTGATGCTCCATGTCAATGATACAGAGATGCAGACGACCTGTGTGCTGTCGGTGCTGAGTCAGCTGCCCTGCAGGGAGGCCTGAACACAAGGAGCTGGGACACGGCTGCTCCTGGGGCAGGGGAGCAGGGAACACACCTCATAAACCCACACAGCAATGGAGATACTGCCCATTCACTACTTCACAGCACCATTAAATTCGTTTATTTGCAGAAACCTGAGAGGTGATGCTATGGCATATTGCTATAGGCTGTATAAGCTCCTGTTAACAGGAATTAAAAACACAGACCATTTTTTGAGTTGTTGTCATACATGTTGGAACGATATATTGTACCAGCGGAGGGCAAACAAAGACACATGGAGCTGATCCCCTCCTGAGGTGGGGGATGCACACCTTGCCCCCCGCTTGCTGCCTGCCTCGCTGTACCTGCGGCGGGACTTTGCCAACAGCATCCATCACTGAGACATACAGACATGCTTTTTTTACACATTTACCATAAGTTTGTATTAACTCGATGACTTGAACTATTGTACGTATAAACAAATAGTCAGAACAGAATACAGATGACCTGAGAATGCATTGTGAAACTGGGTTTTAAGATTATTATTGTTGTTATCTTGAAGGAAACACAACTATTCTATAAGGTTGCATCAGGGCCAGTAGCACGTGCAGTGCTGAGAGCACACCCTCGGTGCAACTGAAAGTAGCTCTCAAGAGGTGTTTGACCTGTTTGTAATCAAGTTATAGGTTATATAAAAAACAAGTTAGTAGAAAACTGGAGGCCAACATAAATGTTTCCACAGTCCCCTGCAAACATTTATTTTAAACAAATAAAAAATTTCTCGGTATCTGAGAACCTGGAAGTCAAGCTGTTAACACGGAGAACTGGACTTCCTCACTCAAAACTAACATATACAGAAAGAAAAGAATGGCTGTTATTAGGAGAAAATGGTTATTTTTCTCCCTTTTAAAAATAACACTAGCTATTTACTCGGACAAGCTGTCCTGCTCTGTGTTAGCTGGTGGCTGACTGTTCCTGACATCAGTCAGCAGAGCGGTGAGGGGAGTCACAGACAGAACAGTGTTAATCTGCTCGTCAAGTGGAAATACCCATCTGTGCTTCGGGGGCGAAGTGTCAGCTTCTCGTGCAGAGAGAATTTCATAGAACCACAGAATCGCTTTGGTTGGAAAAGACCTTCAAGATCTTCAAATCCAACCGTTAACCCAAGGCTGCCAAGTCCACGTCTACCGCATGTCCCTGAGAACCTCATCTCTGCATCTGTTCAGCCCCTCCAGGGATGGTGACTCCAGCACTGCCCTGGGCAGCCTGTTCCAATGCCCCACAGCCCTTTGGGGAAGACAGTGTTTCTAACATCCAGTCTAAACCTCCCCTGGCGCAACTTGAGGCCATTTCCTCCTGTCCTATCGCATGTTCCTTGGGAAAAGAGACACCCGCAGGGATGAGCAGTTTGTTTTTCATACGTGCAAAGAACAGTTCTCCAAGTCAAACGCTAGACTGAGATCCCTATGTCTGAGGCAGCACCTTGACTACCATTCTGTTAAAACAGTCTATAATTTACAATGCCACCTGCACACCAGCATGCTCTCGGTGGTGAGTCAGCTTCAGGTTTGCTCTGGTGATGCTCTAACAATCAAGAAAACTGTAACTGTTTATCTTATTCTATGCCTTTTGGTAATAAAGCATACCATCATCTATCTGTCTATCTAATGACTTGTGCAGAGCTGAGATCAGGATGGCAGAAGAATCAATAACCTGTCTCTGTTCTGGGTAAACTGGGTAAGCTTATGGAAACAGACCTCACAGGGCTCTGTTCCCATCAGCCGAGGGGTCTTTGGCTAGATGGTAGAAATGAAGAGCGTGTTGGTCTTTTGCTTTAGGTTTCCTCAAAGTCCACCCTGCCTATTTGTCAAGCTCTCCTTGCCATGCAGGGGGGCACATCGGAATGGCAGGTTGTCTGTGGGACTGCTCAACCAGAGAACACTGGAGAACCACAAGCTGAATGTCCATGCAGCTGCTGTGTCCATGGTGGTCACCGACACCCAGCAAGGCCTGGACAGGCTGCTCTGAAGGCTCCAGAATCACAATCTGCTGGGCAGCATCGTTCTGCTGGGAAAGGCCGTCGTTAGCTGCTGTGGAGTCCTGGCTCAGACTGTGCACCCCTTCCACAGCTGCGCAGGCGGGAACACGTCGCTCTGCCCGTGTGACCCAGCCAGAGTGCCGCATCGTCCCCTCAATGCTGCACGTTGTCACGCGTTGTCACGCTGCTTGCCAAGGTTACTCACTGGAGTGTGTGGAACAAATGTACAGCAACACGGGAAATGTCAAAGAGTACAGTTGTGAAGAAGATTTTTCCTTCTGTTTAAGTACTATTAAAAATCATCCATGTAAACAGATTCAGAGCATTTGGTAGTGGATCACGATTAGGTTTGTGACCTGCAAATTATGTTAATTTTTCAGTGGGCAAAAGGCCACTGGAAGAGCACTAGGCACCATTTCGACACAGGACGGCACAAGGAACCCCAGAGGAAGCTCAGCCATGAGGAAGCTGGTGTGAGGACGGCTCTTGTGAGGACCAGGTGGGAGCCACCTGTGCAGCTCAGCAGTGCCGGTGTGTCCTCCCGAGCCTGGTTTGGGATGTTCTTCTCACCTGCCCACATGCAGGTATTCGCCCTCCTCCAGGAAGGTCTGGCAGAGAAAGGTAAATCAAGTCTCTTCCCCCTCCAACCCCTGTATTTTTCTTGATTGCTGGTTTCAGGGTTTGGGATTTGGTCAACTCTAGAATGTTCCCCATTTTTTTCTGTCCACCTGCTGAGTGTCGCCTGCTACTTTTAGTTGTCTCATTAGCCTGAATTTTGTCCTTTTTTCTACCTGGTGGTGAGGATTTCTGTAACTGGGAAGGGAGTTCTGGGTCAAGTTTATATAATAACTAGGAGAAAGTGTCAGAGCTGTTAACCTTCCCTGCTTTTCTCTTGGTGACTTCATATTGTTTTCTGTTTACTAAAGCTCTGTCGGTAGAGAAAGAATAGCCTGACATATAGAACTAATGGTAGGTAATTCTGTATAACATGCAAGCCTGTGATTTATACCACAGTTGCAAGTCCTAGAAATATTGTATTTTAACACTGAAAAACAAACCATTGTAAGATCAAACGTATCCATAACCCTGGGGTTTTTTGTTTTGTTCTGTTCTGGTTTTTTAATGGAAACACCAGAGATTCTATTTAAAATAACCATGTGTTTTCTTATTTTAAAAGTTTTTGCTTAATAATCTTTAACTAAAAATAAATTAATTAAAAGAAAAACTAATTATGGTTCCCTGGCAGTCAACTTCCTTTCCTTCAGAAATCTTGGGGAATAATTACTGGGTAAACCACCTCATTAAAAAAAAATAGTTAAATTTTAATTACTAAAACATATATTTGTATGAATCTAATACTTAAGAAAGCAAGCTTGACAGTAGTGAAGTTCAGAGTCCTTTAATAAATGTACAGAGCAGAAATGTCACAGCTGTGGATGGGCGCAGCCTTTAGCAAAGGACGTCTCCTCTCACCAAACTAAGCCGAGGGGAAGCATGCCTTGGTCTCCACATCGAACTTTCCCTCTGTCTAGTCCAATGCCAAGTGTCTGCGATAATGAACCATGAGCCCAATATTCAGAGAACAATTCAGAAGCTGCCAGGAATGAAGAAAAAAAAGAAAAATACCCAAACAAAGAAAAATCCAGACACATGCGGCAGACAGACTGCCACAGCAGTGAAAGGCAGAGTGATGTGTTATCAAACGCTATGCACGAGTTAGTCCTTATGCATGTTTTACGTTTGAAGGATTCTGAAAAATGATGCGTAGGAAGAATATTTGGTTTCTTCTAAGTAATTCTCCTTTTAATTACACCCTAGAATACCAGGCGGCTTGGTGCAGTCACCTCCGCGCCGTTCGCGACCCGAGGGAGCAGTAGGAGCCGCGGGCTGGGCTGGGCCGGGACCCGCAGGACGACGCTCACGGAGGAGCAAAGGGAGGCGCCGGGCGGGAACACCTGCACCGCTCCCCCAGGGCCGCTCCCGCCCGCGCCGCGGGGCCCGGAGACCCTCCCATTGTCTCCGGCGGCGGGGCGGGCAGGGCCGGGCCGGGGCCGCCCTCCGCAGCCTCATTGGCGGTCGCCGAGCGCCGGTGCCTTAAATGGGGCGCTCGGCGGGGAGCGGCTCCCATTGACAAAAGCAGCGCGGCGGCAGCGGGGTGGGGGCGGCGGAGCGGGGCCGGAGGAGCGGGGGAGGGCGGGGGGCGGCGGCGGCCCATGGAGGCGCGGCGGAGGCTGCCGCAGGGCTCGCCGCGGGCAGGGGCGCACTCGGCGCCCTGAGCCGCGGGTGCGGAGCGGGAGGCCGGCATTGCGGGCAGGGGCGTGCTGCAGCGCGCAGGGGCGGGCCGCGGAGCTCCGCTGCCGGCGGCCGGCTCGCTCGGCTCTCCTTTCCGCGGCGCGCACCCCCCGCCAGGCGCACGCACAGCGGTAACCGCCCCTTCTCCCCGCCGCCCTTCTCATCCTCGTCTCATGGCGCTGAGGACGGCAGCCCCCCGCTCCGCACGTAAGTAAGCGGCTTTGTGCGCGGCCCTGCTCGCTCCCCCCGCAGGTGAGGCGGCCCTGCCGCGCACCTGAGCCCGGGGCTGCCCGGGCGGGGAGGGGGGTGGGCAGGGTGGCTGCGGCTCGGCCCGGCCCGCGGAGCCCGGCGTGTCGCAGCCCTGCCGTTTCTAAGCCGCGGTGCGGCTCTGCCCGGGGAATCGTCGCGCTGGGGCGAGCCCCGGGGCCGGGGTGCGGTGTCTGGGGGCCGGGGCCGAGCCGTGGCCGCGGTGCGTCAGGGCGCTGCGCTCTGCATTTGCCCCTCGCAGGTGGCGGCTCAGCGGCTCGGCGCGGACATGGACCTCGGTGACTCCCCCAGCCCGGGGAAAAGCGCTGAAACCTCAAACCGAATGGAAACTGGGGGCGATGCCAGATCGGCACCTCGGCGGGGAGGAAGAGGAGGAGGAGGAGGAGGTGGCGGGTTTCCAGCGGCTGCCGAGCCCAGCGCTCCCCCGGTTGCGGAGACGAGCATGAATATTGACGGGCCCGTCGGTGCCGGGAGGAGCGGGGCGGCTGCCGCTGCAATGCCGGGAGCCCCGGGGGCACCTGCCCCGCCGCTCCGCGCCCCTTGCTCCAGGGATCCCAAAATGGTCCATCAGCGGTTCCTGCGGAGGAGCGTGGTGGACTCGGACCAGGAGGAACCTGCTTTCGACCTTCCCGAGTCAGAGCATCAGAGGAAAATTATTCTGCTCCCTAAAACCAGGAGGATAATTGCGGAGAGGGCAAAGGCAGGGCAGGGGGCCGTGGAGAAGGTCTGCCTGGAGGCCGAGCCTGCGGGGGAGCCAAAGGCACCGCCAGCCCCTGGCAGTGTCGGCGGGGCTGAGGAGCAGAAGGAGGCTGGCAAAGATGTGGAGAGGAAAGAGGCGTCAGATGCTTCCAAAGATCAGAGCAAGGCTAAGAAAGAGGAGCCTGAGGAGGAGGCTGACATGAAAGCGGTTGCCACCTCGCTGGATGGCAGGTTCCTAAAGTTTGATATTGAACTCGGGAGGGGATCCTTCAAAACGGTCTATAAGGGCCTGGACACAGAGACGTGGGTGGAAGTTGCATGGTGTGAACTTCAGGTAAGCCGAGCTGATCCTCCGGGTTTTTTTCTTTTGCATTGTAAGCCTAGGAGCTAAAGGCAACATGCTGGTGTCATCTACAGAAGCTCAGCTTTGAGCAGCCTTTATAGTCACCATTGCTTAGTATCCAGTGTCTAACTATAGCGCAATATTCTCATTGGTTCTGAATCTACCACCTTATATACACTCCTCCCAGGCTTAACCCTCTCAGGCCTGGGATCTGACTGCTGACTCTGGCGATGTTAACATAGGACCTGTCATATTGCATTAAAAAATCACGAGTCGCTCTCTCCAAATGCGCAAAGCATGCCGAAAAGAGCTAAATGGAGTTCCTGTCCCCCATTGCCCCCAGCCACTTTAGGAACCAGCAGCTTGATTTAGCGGGAATGGAGCAGCAGGTCTCTGTTAAAAAGACCCTGAATATATTTACAGGAGCGAACTTTCCTTTTTCTACAAATATAAATGCATAATCCTTTTATAAAGATGGAAGATCTGCTGCCCCCTTACTTGCCCTTTCTGCTGCTTTGAAACTGTGACTGCCACCAGCTTCTTGTGAATCAAACCTTGGAAAGCACCTGAGTGCTTTCCTTTTATATTTTAAGACCCCATGAAATAGTGCTTCAGTTAGGTCAAAGACCTGTCTATCCAAATACCTATTACATTTTAAATAAAACATTTGATTTGGCCTCTAGATCTTTACAGAGAAGGCATCCAGTAATATCTAAAGAGAGTGAAGAGTCAGATACTATCTTTTGCCGGTTTGGGAGGTAGCTCTTACCATTTTCTCGGTGATTTTTATATTCTCACATCTGTAAACATGACAGTAGTGTATGCTTTTCTTTGTGAAGCTTTTAGTGTCTGTTACTTACCTCATTTCTGTTAGCATTCATTTGAATAGGACCTATCCAAGAGAAAACCTGAGGTAATTTTTTTTTTTTTAGGTTGCTTTTCCTAGAGCTATTACTTAGTCTGAGTTACAGTGCAATTTTGGTGGGAATTAGAGAATTTAAGTCCGAGTTATAATTTGAGGTCCTTAAACTCCCACTGGTTGACTGAGCTTTATGGCCTGTGAGACTATGTGAGAATAGCATGTAAATAATGTGAGGTAGTAAGCCTCAGCTCCTGATTGTTTTTTCTTTTAGTGTTACCCAATCTGTTTGTATCTCACTCCTGGTTCCTGGGATAGGTGGGGATGGATGTAAAGTTCCATCTTCGTTCCCTAGTGACTTCATTACACCATATAATCGTGATTTACTGCAGCATTACTTCTTTAATAAAAAGTGTGGGTAGCACTTTTCAGTCTTCATAATCATGTGTCCCCATGGCTTTTATTAGACAGAAACGCAAAATACGGAGGCACAGCCGTTGCGCAGGGTAAGGCCCTGGGCAGAGGGCCCAAAGGGCTGGTGGTCGGGGATTTAACTGGCTGGGGGCACCTGGGGAAGGAGAGCGGCTGTGGGGTGGCCGTGGGGACCCCAGGGCAGCTGGGCCCTGTGGGCAGGCCTGCTCTTTGTCTGCTTTGGGCTTGTGTCCCGAGACTAAGGCCTGAAATTAATTGAGGCTGATAACTGGGATGCTGCCAGGGGCAGGTTTGTCCCCAGGCAGAGGCTGGTGTGGTTCCCTGTGTTCACTGCAGAGCCATCGGCGCATCAGGAATTCATCTCCTTGCCCATGTTTCGGCATGCTCTGGCAGAGGAACCGAAATGATGCATTTTCAGCGTACTTTCTGTAATGGAGTAGCTTGAACTACGAGACTGCCAAGTATGGTGGAGAACACAGCGTATTGGAATTCCAGTGTTTGGGTCGTTTAGAAAGAGATTGGGATGGGAAAATTGCATGATGAAGCTTACCTGGTGACTGGTTTTCTGATCCCTAGTTACACTCACTAGGAATTCTTGAACTGACCTGCATGTGAATAAATCATTTAATAATTCTCTCTAATTTCCACTAGTTTCCATTGCACGTGCTTCAGCTTAATTCAGATCTTACTACTAGATATTTTCAATTTAATACAGACTGTTTTAGGCCACTAACTAGAGAAAGAAAACTCATTATTTGACTGCTTTTGAGAAAATTACTGTGAAACCAGGCAAGGGCTGCTGGTTCTCCTGAAACACAATGAGTTTGGAGGTGATGCCAGAGGCCAGGTAATGTGAGATGGTGTGTGAATTTTGAAAACCAGGACTTTGGTCTGGATTGAGAAAGACTAACTGAATGACAAAAGCCTTTAATCACCATGTGATTAAAGCCTGTGCTTTTAGGCCGAGTTTGCATGAGGGAAGCTCAGGAGGTGTGAATGGCTGTGCTTTGTCTTGGGCTTTTTGACTTGTACAGTACTCTGAGTTCAGCTGGGGAAACATTCAGAAGGTGCTTTCATTTCAACACTTTATTCACGGCATTTTGAACACTTTTATGTAAGCAGTGCCAGTTAGATATGCCCTCGTTTGTGCCTCTGTGGGAATGTTGAGGTATCCATAGTGGAAGCCATGGTCACCATGTGGCTGGAAACAAAATTACTGCAGCCTCACACCATCAAAACCCATCCCAGAGCCCTTTTACGGAAATATTGCAACTGGTTATGCTTTGTCTTTCCTGTGGATGTGCACTTGTTACTTTCAGAGCCCGAGGGTTAAACGAGCAGCACTGAGGTTCCACGCAGGCGTTAATCCTCTCTCCTTGCTCAGCACTTTTTTCAGCCCAGTTGTACTTGTTGCCTGTGTGTCTGTCTCCTTTTTTGTCCGTCTGTACAAAGACCTTGCGAGCCATTCTTGTTCAGTGGTTTTATTTCATTGAAAAGGTGGCTTTAGGGTTCAGAACCGAAATCATGGCTTGGATTAGGGTAGGATCCAAATGCTAACCAAACTAGATCTGGGTTTTAGACCTGTCTGAAGATGTGAGAGCTGTAGTCAAATTCTAGCTAGAAAATAAGGGTATTGTTACTTCCTGAAACTGAAGTATTGGGGCAGTATTAGTGTGCCCTTGCAGTTTGGAAGGGTTTGCATTCTAAGGTTTTCATCAGCTATAATTAATTTTAATTGGTGGCGCACAATTGCTATGTGGTGAGGCTTCAGCACAACAGTATTTCAGTGTTGTGCTCCTAAATAAAATGTTAGGTCATGAATAAGGAATATAGGCTTTTGCCAATCTACTGCTGGCAAGCCAAATAATCCTTTTAGTTAGATGAATCGTTTCAAAATCCCCATCCTGTTTCCCCTTGGGAACATGTAGGGGAAACTGCAGAAGAGTCAAACCTGGTGTCATCTCACATGCAAAGACCTCATTGTACTTTATGGTTCTCACTTGAACTGTGAATACCGAGCTTCTGTTTGACTGTATTGAATTTTAGTTTGTTGAAAATGAGGAAGGGATAGACTGTCTCCTCCTGCTGTTGCTGTGCCTATGGCAAGCAGGTGAGAAAAGCCAGTTGGTGAACCTGACAGGAAAGCCAGGCTTTTCCAGTGCTTGCCCCAAACTGGTTCTTGGCTTCAGGACACTTGGTCTCCTGGAGCTTTCCATGGGAGCCCCTGATGCTCCCTGGGACAGAACTTAGCTCAGGGATTGGATGTTGGAGGTATTTGGGGAGCTAGGGAAGAGTGAAGGATGGGCAGAGGTCAGTTCTCCTTCCCCGCCCATATGGCTGAAATTAGAAATCGAGGGAATTAGAATAGCTCTGACCGCATTTTCCAAAAGGCCACCAAACCACGGGGCCTGTAATGGTAAACCAGCCATGGAGATGTGCTACTCCAGGGTGGCAACTGCTTGCTCCCTTCACCTACAGCTTTTCTGCCAAGTTTCTGGTTGTGTAGTTCTGTAGGGAAAAACTGGGTTTTCTTTACAAGATGAGTGTTTTACTTAAGTTTCGTAGCACTTATTTTTATGCCACTGCTGATCTTTTCAAACTGCCCGAACCAAAGAAGGAAAAGCATGGAAGTGCATTGTGTGTCTGAAGTCACTCAGATATTCAGGAGTTTCAGATTATTGGAGGGCACAGCTTTTAACTGAAAATTAAGTGCTAAATGTGGATGTGTTTCTGAACATGTCTTTCATTTTATTAGTATACAGTATTATGGGAACATGCAATGTATTTTCTTGATCTGTTTTTATTTGTTAAATGAGAAGCTCATCCAGATTGGGTGATAGCTGGCTGATATTAATATGGCGTGAACATTCTAGAAGTAGAAGATGAGATTAGACTTTGCTTTAATGCAAGGTGAATAAAAAGGGCATTTAAAATCATTATTTTTAGACCTGTGTGAGCTTGCTCATTTTTGTTTCTAAGGCTGATAGTCTTCCCTTGAAACAAAATTTCTATTTTGAGTGGATGAAGGGAGGAAAATCATGCAGTTTATTTCTAAGCATGTTACCTTATGTGTGAGAGAAAACTATGGTGCCTATGTAAATATTTTCTTTAATGTTTAAGTGTTATTTTCCATACTGTGTGCATGTACAAGATCTGTGATACTTGTTCAAAGTGATACCAAAGGTCCGCGGCTCAGATGTTTTTGTGGAAGCAGTTACATTTGCATGGTTAAAAGTGATGGCCTGTAAAATGGACAATATTAAAGCAAGTTCCCTTTGCTCTAGCAAAGTTACATCTGGCAAAATTAAATAGTGTGGAGCTGAATGATGTGGAAGTAGGAGGATGTCCTGCACCCCTCTATCAAGAAGCCAGGGGATTTCTTTCTGTCAGAGGTAATGTCTGCAGGACTCTCACTGGTGTGGTAGTTCGGATTTTGTAGCATCCTTGTTGGTTGACAGCGTTCATCTGGGGTTGAAATAGTAGCTGGTTACTATCTATTCTATTAACTTATTGGATGGGTGAACTTTTTAGTGTAAAAGAACAGAATAATTTAGAAAATCTGGGAGAAGAAAGGGAGACGGTATCTGAAAGCTTGAATCTGATACTGCTGCCTGCTCATATTACCTCTGAGGATAATTTTGACTGTTTTGAGTTAATTCTTGAGATAGTGACTTCTGTTTAAATTTAAATAGTTGGTTTAGCTCTGCTTTAGTGTCAGTATGAAAACATGTGCCTGTATCACTGGTGTTTGTTAGTATAGCTGTTGCCCTGACATGGAGAAGCAGGATAGGGATATGGTAGTGAACTATTAATAGACTGCTTCTCAAATTCAGCAAATGAAATAGAGCTGGGTCAGACTTCAGATTCAGCCTTTGAATCGAATAAGACTCCTTTCTTTTGCTTTTGAGCACATTTTGCCTAAAGGTAGATTGTGTGCTCTTCTAATCCTGGTTAAACTCTTCATGCTAGGTGTGTGGGGTCCAGTTGCACTAAGAGGAAATGACTTAAAATAAAACCAGAACTTGGTGTAAAGGATATTTCAGATCCCTTTGGTCATGTCTTGTCCACAGCTGACAGAGGAAAAAAAGCTGATGTTGCAGGCTGTCATCTCAGTAATGTTTGCACTTGATATGCCGTCTGACTTGTGTGTATAGCATGCTTACATTTATGGTCTGATTGCCTTGTTGTGTGGTTAGTGTCTAACAGAGGTCTGGAGAAAGCCCAGTGGCTCTGGGAATGATGTGCTAAAAGAAGGGCAGCAGTGGCAGTTCAGCTGTTGGTGACTGGAGTTATCATGATTTTTCATGCTCTGAGGGATGGGAGGTGCAGCAGAGGTTGGGAAGGGTGGGTGGATGAAAGGTACCATAAGGATGGGGTGTGAAGGGGCTGTTGAGGAGGCGAGTAGTGGTAAATCTCCCACACTTCAGGAGCCTGGCTGGGGTGGGGGGTCTGGGTTGAGTGCTGAGAAGAGCTGGCTACAACTGTGTGGGCAGGGGAAGTTGGGTTTTCAGGCTTGCCATGACATAGCTGTCGATTGCCAGCAGCAGGACATGTCCCTGCGTGTTCAGCAGGTTCTGTGGTAGGTCTGACTGGCCAGAAAACACAAATACAAGGTAAGTGCTGATGCAGGATACCCGAACAGCCGGTGGGCATGTCATGTGGGGTGTGTGACACTTGGCACTCCTGTTGGAAGAGTCATTTTCACTGCTCTGAAACAGGAGTGGTTGATACAAATAATATTTGGAGAAGATCTGAAATGGTCATGCAGAAGCAGAACTGGTTTTCCTTTTGGTTAAGTTTGTACATGTGAAATTGAAGTTACATCTGGAAATGTATTATTTCCTTGAAGTGTATTGTCCTATTAGAAAACACGGGTGCTATCCCAACCTTGATTTTGGTCTGCCCGCCACCAAGCTTGGAAAAGAAGGGGAAAGTTGGTGTGCTGTATTTATTTTTCTTCCATGGAGTTAAGTCAGCTAGAAACAACTGTCATTTAGTATCTTGCTATTCCTGTGTAGCTCTGAGATGGAGCAAGCAGCTCACTACTTTCCTCCTGCCCTTCGTCCTGCTCTGAGATGAGAAACCTGCCTCTTTTGCCAGGAATGAGTTTTACTACCATATTATCTGTGACACCTTAAACTTGTTGTAGCCTTTTCTGCGGTGGTGTCTGGACCAGTTTGTAAAACTGCAAGATGACAGATGTTTTCCAATCTCTGCTGTGTATGGTGTGATGGTCTTTCTGTGTATTTGTTTCCATTTCACTTCTGGAGAGTTGGTGAAAGTGTGAGCTGAATTGGTATGTGAAAAGCAAGGTGTGCACCCTCATTCTCCACACCTCATCCCAAAGAGTACTTGTAGATCTTTCTAAGTCCAATTTCCACATAAAACAGAAAGTAGAACCCGTTTTATGTATTGGATTGATCCCTTGCTCTGGAATGGCCTAATCTTCAAACCATAAGCAGCTTCCCATATCCCTGAAGAAAATCTTGCTATCCTCCAAAGAAATCAAGTCCATACCTCCTTTTGGCATGGTGTTCATCCAAAGCAGCTCGCCTGGTGGGAACTTTGTCTGTCAGAGATTAGCTTGGGTGCTGTGGAGCTTCTGAGCTGTTCTTTCTCCTTGCAGATGGTCATTCCCATGTAGAAGATGCTGAGGATTTGGTGTAAGGAGGGTGTGACAAGTCTTGTGTCCTCTGTGATCACCTATTGTGGACATAAGTTGTCAAGTTGCTGAACATCTCTAAGCCTTGGGGAGCATCTTAGTTGCCAGCCAGTCATCCATAACGATGTTCTAAATCAGCTGGCAATAAATGTGCACCAAAAACTTTGTAGAGTGATTTGTTTGTTAGCAGTGACTTGACTCACACGGAATATGTACAGTTAAGTGGTGTGTGGTGATACACCTTCTATTCAATCCCTGAAAGAAAAATATAAGTAAACTCTATATTTGTGCTCATCTTGAATTTTATTTTTGGAAGATGCTCCATTTTAGGCTTGAATGGTCTTGCAAACCTGGGTTTTCAGTTCACCATCATTCCAACAATGCCTTTTACAAAAGATTTATTACCAATACTAAACATGCCATAGCCTTTCTGACGCTATTGTGCCTACAGCGTTATTCTAAATAAGCACATTTCTGGAGCTGAATGGGATTTCTCCCGTCCTTCTCCAGAATCTTCCATACAAGTGTGTGTGCATTCTAATTCCTATCAGTGTCAGCGTACACAATCAGATTTATAAGTGATTTACTGCAATATTTTTTTCTGCGTTTAATATGGCATAACAGCTGTAAAATGTGGTGGTTAAATATGCAGTGGGAGTAAGGGGTAAAATGAAATGCCATATACATGTTGCTTAAACTATCAAGGAAGGAGTAACTCAAGACCTAATACCATCTGTTCTTCAGTTGTTTGCTACAGGGGGATACAAAACAGTTATTCATGAACTCTGAGGAAAACAGATAGGAGAATACAGGCTCAAATAACATTGGTGGGGTTTTTTCTTATTTGCCTGTTCTTTGTCAATTCAGTCTGATCTTCATTCCTGGCTTACTAAAAGGGAAATTAAACACTTTTAGTATTTGATCCCATTATGAATCTCTGCAGTACTTGACCAAAGTTAATTTGAATTTTAGTGTAATTTTTGGTTAGGCAAATAAACTTAAAACTGCTTTTTGTAAGAAAATGAAAACCTGAAAGGAAATGGGGGCATTTTTGTTACATGCCAGTATTTTATTTTTAATGCTTTTTTTGGGGGAGGGGGGAAAGCTGTATTGTAGTTGGTTACTAAAGCTACCAATTTGCCTTTCTCCAATTCTGAAAGTCCTGCTATAGTCTAGCTCACCGGAAAACTACTTAGGAGGCTTTTTGTTTCATCTTAACCCGGATAATTCGAACGTAAATCTGTATGGATGATGGCTGACTTTTTTTTCCTAGCTATGTTTATACTCTTGGGGAACTATATTACCTTTTCCATTACCTATTTAGCAAAGTATGGGCCTTACGGAACTGTGATTCTGTGCTGAGCACACTGATGTTGTTGTGCTGGGTGTATTCCTGTATTAGCAGGGCTTGCCCAAATGCCATTGTCATGTGCTTCAAGTGCTTAAAACTGTCTAAAACCCAGTAAGACTGAACAGATGGAGGAAGGCTTTTTTCTCTAGCTAAATAATAAAAGAATGTTCTATAAAATAAGGTTTTATTAAAAAGAACAAATGGCAGTTGGTCACTTCATATATGGAGACGGAGCATTTATTTTACAAAAGCAGCGTTGCCTAAGTCTGCTTCTAAAATCGGTGTTCCTTTCTCTCACTGGTGTGTGCTTAAAGGATTAAAATTACGGTGTTTATTCCGGATTTTTGTACAATAAGCAGCTTTTTAACATTGCTTTTCCTGATGCTGTCTGCATTTTTTTCAGTTAGTAACATTTTGGGTGACCCATTGTACTCGCTGGAGCTGATACAGCTGTGGTGGTTGACTGAGCAGAATCAATTTTGTCTATTAAAGTAGAACAGTGTAGAAGGGGGAGGAAATCACAAAATTTCCAGCGGATGTATCTCATTGCTGCAGGCCTGTCTGCTGAAATATTTGATAAAAATCTAGATCTTGTAATTCTAAATGGGTTTATTTTGGTCTAGGATTTACTGATTAATTAAGGAAAATTGCCATGGTTGTGTGTGTTTGAACTAATTTTGTTTCTTTCATATCAGTGTTTGTTTTGAAGATTGTTGTTGCACTAATAAAATGGACTTGCTTTTCTCTCAACTATGGTAGGACTTGCGTTGCCTTTGATTACTAGTGGAGGGGGAGAATATCGTGTCCTTTGGGAAGCAGAGCTTGTTTGTATGTATGTAAAACTAGTAGTAGGAGCAGAGAAAATACACAAGCACTTCTATTAAGCCATGAGTTATAGGGTAAAATGAATTGGTAAGACTGACCTAGGATGGTTGCTTATAGCCCGTCTTGGCTTCTCAAGTTATGGTCTTGCTTGTGGTGGTTTTTGCACATGCTTTGGGGGAGGTGGCATCAGTCCCTGCTGTCCTCCAGGCTTCTAATTTTATAACTTTTGTAATGTCTTTCATTGATCTTAATGAATTTGAAAAGTCTGTGGCAATTCAGCCTGTGAGCCTCAGGAACTTCCAGTGCGGGTGGATGGGGATGAGTTATAGGGGGAGAATATCACATGATATTTGGGGATTATTTGTATTGTAAGGGCCTTGATAATTTGAAGCTCTTGTAGCACTGTTCTAAGAAACATGGGGATTCCTGTAGCTTCTGCTGGTTCTCAAGTGCATGGCAGACTCCTGAACAGGGCTGAAGTTAACTGAAGCAAGATTGAGCTATAAATGTTTCTAGTCTGCTGAGAGCTTCTGAGCTCCATCCATCCATGTCAAAGTTGCAGTGATCATTTGGTCTTTAAATAGAAAACTCACTTTGGAGTCTTCATGTCAGACCTTAAAGACCTGTTTGCTTGAGCTGGTTTCTACTCTGCTGTAGGGGTGTCCTGTCCAGCACTCTGTTTCCTCTCATCTGAGAATGGAAGTATCTCCTGTCACGGAGGCACGAAGCTGCAGGAGGTGTGCTCCTCACCCTTCCATTAGCCCCAGTGACTACTGCAGGTGGGGATGGGAGTTCAGAATGAATCTCCCATGTTTAATCCCTTTGTTATTGCTGCCATGGGAGTAGAGATGGGCAATACCTCTGGTAGGTGCCATGTAAGAGTTTCTTCTAGGAAACTCCTTCCTGTAGGTGCTGTCAACCAGCTCATTCACAGCATGGTAGGTGTGTTCTGCAAACATCTCCCAGCCCCAGCTATTTGAAGAATGGATGAACAGTTCATTTCTGGGTCCTGGCTGTGTTTCTGTACAAGGATGCACTGACCTCAGTTATGGGGTGTACGCAGGAGCCCTTGGCTTCTGCAGGAACCTCATCTGCAGGAAAGGTCCCAGTACCTTGGGTGCACTGGCAGCTGGAGGATGGGGTGTCAGGGCTGCAAGTGCTTTCAGGAGAGTACATTTGGACCCAGGTCAACTTTATGCCTTATTTTTATAGTACGTTAAATTAAGCCAACTGGATAGATTCCCATGTGATACAAGATACTCCTACAAAGGCACCCTGTGTTTTCCCCTGGGCTGTGGACAACTCTGGATTCCTGTGTGTGGAGGAGGATTAAGCTTTCTTTTCAAAGTATAGAAGAAAGAAACCTGTAGCAAATATCTGTGGTTGGGAGGAATAAATTACAGATATTTTGTGAGATATTTTTTGTGTGTGTGCCTTGACTATTTGAACCCCTGTTCCCTGTCCACCCCCCACTCCTGAGCACCCTGCCAAGGCCTGTACCCCCATACCCCACATCACACCGGGGCTGTTAGCAGGGAAAGCTTGTTGTATGCGAGGAGATTATCCTGCTGCCAGGGATAATTCTGACTTCCCATACCATGAGAAATAATAGATGTGCATGATCTGAGATGTGTATCTGCTTGCTTAGGTGAAGCCAGTATTACAAGTTTTTTAACTGCTGAAGCGACAAAACTACTGGAAACAGCAGTTCTTCCTCTAAGTAACATCAAAGCATTAACTACAATGCTTCATTTATTAAGTATGTGTATACTGTTTTAGAGTTCTCAGGTGGTTTGAGGGAGGGAGAACAGGCCAGTGCTCACTCACATGTGGGTTTCAAAGAAAACTTTTCCTCTCAATAGCTTTATTTTTGGGCTCTTTGCTGCGAAATAAGACACTTGAGATTATGGAGTCTGTGTATTCAAAAGCAACTGTTGCAGCTAAATGGGCCTGTGGATGTTTGACTTCTGCCACACTAACAGCTATCCATATTTTTAATTTATTTGGTGATGTTGAACAACAACTCAGTTTATAGCAAGTGTTACTGGGGAGTGTGGTCCATGTTGGGAGGGGATCTCTCAGCATGAAGATGATGGAGAATGAGAAGCTGGAGGGTCTGATTGGGGAAATCAGCTTTGCCTGAGCAGGGCCTACCGGAAAATATACAATTTACTCACCTGGAACCTAAAAATGAAGCTGGTGTTGCTGCTGAATCCCAGGTTGAGCGGGAGGGGTGTGACTGGTGCTGATCTGGTTTTGTTACGGATTAGGGAAGGATTACAGGGTGGTTCCTTTGTGCATTTTTTTTAGGAGGGTTTTATTAAAAATTGATTCTACTTCATAAAATCTTTCCAGTAGGCTTCTAAAAAGCAGTTCAGTGTCTTATTCCTTCTCATTGCTCCTCTTCCCTGTCATCTTCTACCACCCCAAAAGTTACAAGGACAGTATCCTGCTCTATAACACCTTCTGTACCACCACAGGGTGTGTACAAATACTTGTTCCTTTATGTCCCTTTTTTGTTTTTCAGAGGGTCATCTGCACAATCACTTGAAATTATCATCTTTGATTCATCTCATAAGATACTTTGATAAAATTTAGATACTCTGTACTTTAGGCACACTGAAGTATCCACTATCCTAGTTGCGTTTTTAGAGCTGAAATTGTAATTTATGAATTTTCTGTTAGAGAAAGGAAAAAAGTCATTAAAACATTTCCACTAAGCTAATTTTTGTGTGCAGGAAGAGTGAACTCTTAAATTCTTATGAACTGTGGCCTTTGTGCCTTAAAAGATCCGTAGTGTACATTTCAAAATGGATTTCTGTCAGCAGGGTGACTAATGAAATCATCTTGTAGTTGGAGTTCTTGGTACCTAATAAGATGTGAACTCCCGGTGAAGCTACTACTCACAGTTCGGTTGTTTCTGAATGTACTGTTCTGTGGATTTTACGGATCATGCTTTTTCTGCAGTTTTTCCTTCAGTGGGGGCAACTAGAGAATTTCTCTTTCCCTTTTCTATCAGTTTTTCTGAAAATTGAAAGTTGCTTTGTTTCCATGACTTGCTACCCTGACTGACTTGCTAAATGTATTGTGGGCAACAGGGACACGTACACACACACAGCATCAGCGCAGTCTTATTCCTGAAGAAACAAAGGCTGAAAAATCACCTTTTTTTTCCAGCAACCACTAGAAAGAACTAACAGGGATGAGTTTTCTTAGTCTTGTCTTGCTCTTCATAAATTTAAGTCTGTGAAAGATAGAAAACTCCCAGTAATTGGGGACAAGTGCTGTACCGAGAGCAATCTATGTGGAGGATGCAGTGGAGTGTTTTGAGTCTGTTTTAATTTCCCAGCCTGGATGGATGAAGTGGAAGCCTCTTCTTGTTCATCTTTGTGTCAATTCTGAACAATGTGTATTCACGTTTCCCATCAACTTGGTACAGTTTTGCAAGTATTTTTCTCAGAGGATACATATTTAAGGGTCAGAATGAACTATAGTCTGTGGCAAAGTGTGTTTAATTGCGTGAGTGGGGAAATGGAATAGCAGGTTTAACTAAAACATCTTAAATGTGCTGAAATGTTAATTGTTCTTAGAGATCTAAGAGATGAAAAATTGCTCACGAAAGCCTGTTCACCTGTTTTAATCAGCTTATTTAAAAAAAAAAGCGCAAAAAAACATGTATCCTACTTCTCTGGTGCTCAGAAATCCCTGAGCCAGGGTTTATGCTTTTATTTCAATAAGCATTATATTCAGTCTGTGTTTTAAGCATGCTTTATATTTTTAAAATGTAATAACATTCCCAGAGCAGCAGCTTTTCTTCTTAGGTCTGCCCAAAATCGCCATGCAGATTTACCTGGCTTTCAAATAACTCCTTGCACTGATAGCGGTGTGATGATAGCACGTCTGGAGAGTGTTATTTCTCTTGCAAGATTAAAATGAACAAATAATATTAATCGAAGCGAGACAACAAAAGCAACTATATAACAGTATCCAGCAGTGGCAGTGTGCATGCCCGTACCAGACCTGTGATCTTCACAGGGGAAAACACAATGCCAAATCAGCGTATTTGTAATATATATATATTTTTGCAACATAGCTAGAGAGCCAGTGGTTCAGTTGATTGACTTCTCCTTAACCCTAGATATGGAGATGAAAATACATGCTCAAATGCTTCCCTTGTTTTTCAGAGAAAAATCCAGTAATTCTACTTTTCCTTAAAAACCTGTTGTAAGGGAAATATACTTGCTATCAGGCTTCATTTTGTAGTGATAAACCTTAAATAGCTGATGTGTTATATCTGGTAATGATGCTGCAAGTGGAGGGGGGAATTAATTAAGCAATGGCTGTGTTGTGATTTGATTTGGATTATTTTGGTCTCACTTGTTGAGTTGCTGTTTACTTTCAAATTCATGGCAAGTGTTTACTGTTTGTTTATTTGCTCTTTGCTTATTGCATATGCATAAGATGGATGTGAAAGTTACTTAAAAAACCCCACACAAACCTACAGTAGTAATCATAATAAGGATACAATGTTCATGCATCTGAGATGAATACAAGAGTCTAAAATTGTCACTGTCCTCCTAAAATTAGATCACTGCAATGAGTATTATCCTTTGATAAAAGACCCTTTAAAGTATGTGGGTTTTTAAAATTAATTGTAGTATGTGGCACTCTTTAATTGCAGTGGTGCAGAATATATTAATGTATTTCTGGTAGGAAAAGTGGGCCTGAGTGATTTTAAAAGAAAATGTCTTTAGTTTGTGAATTCTCAAGCGCTTCCTTTAAAAAGTACCTAGAGTGGTTTAGTAGGGGGGTTGTGAACTTGTAGGTAGAGCTCTGCTGAAGCCTAACTTTACAAAAGTTTTAAGTCTTTCTTTACACTGCAACTAATATGTCAACTTCCTCTTGAATACTGTGTGTAAGTGCTGATTGTGTGCTGTCATACTCTTAAGATGCTAGAAAATAAAATAAACTGATCTTTAAAATTAAATTGATCAGAGCTGCAAGGAAGGCTGTGCTAAAACCTTTGTTTCATTGCAATAAATTGTTCTTGGATTGTCTAATTTTGAAAACTTCTCAAAACAAAACTCTAAAATATTTGGAGTAAATCACTTTATGACTCAAAATAACACTCTGGTGGTTTTGTATGGGATGATGATCCATGTCTAGATTTTGATGTCTTATTATAATTTTATTTTATATTCAAACTATTGCATTATTAATATTTGGAAATTGTCTGAATCTGCTGGCAAGACTAATCCAGCCTCCTTGTGCAAGATGTCCTTTGAATACTTCTGAGCACCCTTTTTTGAGACACTTAAAATTTAACTAAGCCACTTGGCACATCTTGGAGCCTAAACTTGTACATTTTTAGCCTCGTAGACTAAAAATACATAGTCTTGTAGACTAAAAATACATCTTTTAGAAAAAGAATGGTATTTGCAGTAAATCAAACTCATTTTGAGTGTGCTAATATAAATGAGTGGTATTTGATAACTTTTTCAACTAGAGCTTGATGAAAACCAGGCTTTTGTCAAAAGAAAAGCTCAGCTTAGTGAGTAACTGACTCTGGGGAGGCTGCCCCCCTGCTCTGTTTCTTTGTACTGCAGCAGAGAATGCTGCAGATTATGTCTATAATGGGGTTAATTGACAGAGCAGAAAGGGGTAAGGAGAATTTGCTGGATTTAATGTTATAGTTGCGGGGGGGAAAGAGTAGGAAGGGCTGATCTGGCACGTGCTGCCCTGTGAATACATGTGTGTCGATAGCTGGCAGGTGGGGAGATGTGCATGATGTGCTCTTGTAATAACATACATTTTTCCATGTATATTATTAGAGTGGGAATTAATGTATGGGTTTTTTTGTTTTGTTTTGTTTTCTCATGGAAATGTCTTGGGAGAAAAGGGTGTGATGAGAAACCTCTTCAGCCAGCCTTGTTCCAATTGTCAGGGAGAAAACCCCCAGGCTCTTTCACTTCAGTCTCCCTGGCTCTAGAAAAGGCTTTGTGAATTGAAGCACAACTAAGAAACTACCCTAGAGTTTTTGGTTTTTTACCTTTTAAAATTTAATAGGTAAGGGTGTTTTATTTCCTACACCTGTAGTTCCTGGTTCCTCTCAGAAGCTGCCAGCATCCTTAGCTGAAAATCGGAAATATTAAATCCTGTTATAGGCTGAGCCTGTGAGGGCTTTAGAAAAGTTTGCATGTGTTTAGGTTGGAAAATCTTATATCCATGTGCAATGTCTTAATGTTATGGTGCACGGGCTTAGGGTTTATTTCTTTTTGTCTGCTTGCTGTCCTGCCTGCGGTGCCGAACGCGGTGGCTGGAGCAGGACCGAGGGCTCCCTGCTCATCTGCAGGGTGGAAATCGGGGAGGTTTGGGAGTTGAATTTGTAGGCCAAACCTCTGTTGATATATTTATTTCCTGTCCTATTTTTGTCTTGTACATTTGAAACTATTTTTATTCAGTATAATGTTCTGGAGGACCTAATGTAGTTAATAGACTTTATAAAAAAAACCAAAACAACATCCAAAACCAAAACACCCTATTGGGAATGAAAGGTCATTGCAGAGCTTTTAATTTGAAGTCCAACCAAACAGGCGTGGTATTTAATCCATCTTTCCTTGGAGCAGCAGCCAGCATATAAAAGCCATAATAAGCAAATTATTAGTTACATCCTCTTCTCAGTCTAACTGAATGTCTTCTAAACTAATATATATGGGCCTGCAGTGGCTTCCTTCAAATGTGACCTTTTTTTGTTTTAGGTTTCTAGTAAATAATGGGGCTGTCCTGGCTTACCCAAGGTGACTAAGTGTGCTTCATCAGTTTATTTCCAGTTAGCTATTCTTCCAGGTGATCTCCCTGCTCTAAAGGGATACTAATTTACTAATGTCACAGGAAATTTCTTCTAAGTCCTTTTTCTAGTTAGTTAAGCTTTGAGTTATTTGAATTAAGAAAGGTTTCTTGTTCTGGATTTAAGTGTACATTTCTTTCAGATCATATGTATTCTCTGCATCTGTTTTTCACGTAATTTTTGGATTGAAGTGTTCCAAATTTTTCTCAAGAGTCTGCAAATTTAATTGGGTGAGGAAGTCTGTTCCTCACTATATTTCACAATTTAAATAAATTATTACATCTCAAACTGAACTTCTACTATAAAGAAGTCAAAACACATTATACTTGGCTGCGTGGTATAATGCTTTACAGTTGACAAAAAATCTTCTGTGTGAAGTTAAAAATATTAAGCAAAAATAGATTTTATGATAAACATCATTTATCACTGTTATAGATGGAGATTGGCTTTGGAGAAATTAGTTTAGGTATCTTTTTCCATCATCAGGAATGGAGCTGTGACAGCAGAGGTTTCTCTGCGTCCCCTCCATGCTCAGGCCTGCACTGTTCTGCTCCATCTCCCTTGGACCCACCTCTGTCCATCTGGCAAAGCCTGGAGCAGGGCAAGAAAGTGGGATCAGTTGGGTTACATGCTGTGAAATCTGCTGGTTTAGAAGTGTCCGTGCAGGTATTTCAGGCATGGGAAACAAGCGGCAATGGGATCGGCGGGTGGTGGTTGGGCCGCCAGCCTGGGTTCTTGGTGGTGGCCGTGAGGCTCCTGGTGGCCCTGTGGGTGCTGCTCTCTTTTTGTCTTTTGCTGGCACAGGGAAAGAGGTGAATAATTGGAGCTGTGTGAGAACAGGGAAGGCTAACAGAGCCTCTGAAAATACAGCTTCAGCTCAGCCTGCCATTGGGACTTGCAGCTTGTTTGTGCAGAGGCTGTTTCTCCTGGCGGGCAGGCTCTGACGGCATGGCCGCCTGTGGTATTAAGGCAAGGTGATGATTCACAAGAGTGAGTTCCTAATGTTCCTTCCTCTCAAAATTGCTGTGAACCTACGTACATGGGGAAAATGTCGTTAAAGCTGATATTGGAGAGATTTGTCTACATGCAGAGGCACGGTTACATAATGTGGATATAAAGGACAAGTACTGTTGTCTGCTACCAAATTGTAGGACAACTAAAATGTGACTGGTTAGGAAGGGCAGACTAGACATTAAGCACCAACACACAAAGGGGATGTGATTATTCCAGACTTTGTTTGATCCCCAGATGTTTGCATGTTTGCCACTCTTTAGGCATGGCAGAGGGTAAGTGCAATTCAGGGAAGAGTTAATTAAGGCCTTTAGAGTGAGCCATGCGAGTGGCACTGCCTGTCTGCATCGGGCACACCAAGGGCTTTCTGCCCCGCCGGGTCAGCAACGGGCAGGTTATCGCTACGGGCTATAGAGGAGCCTTGAACCTGGTACAGGCCGGCTGGCATCAAGGGGAGTTTGGTCACTGTTGGAAATCATGTTGCACTGATCTGGCTTCTGTGGTGTGTGGTGTTTTTTTTTTTTTTTTTTTGTGGTGGTGTGTTTTTGTTTTGCTTTTTTTTCCTGGGAGGTGGAGAGGGAATAATGTCATGTCAGTGCAGCAGAAAAAGGCACTTCAGGTGTTTTCCAAAGGCAGATAAGCTGTATGAATGGATGCTTGCAAGAGGGGAGCCTCGGGGGCTCAGCAGGGTGTGTAGGGAGTAGAGGAGTGAGGGGCTGGGGTCAATGGGGATGGGGGGTTGTGGAGATGGAGAAGCCCATGGACTGGAAACTGTGGGCAAGGTGCCTTCCTGTCCCCTCTCCTGGGATTGTCTGAATCCTGCCCTTGCTCCTTCACCTGAGCTGAAGCTGGCTTGATTCTTTAATGTGAGATGGAGCTTGGAGGATTTCTTCCCTCTGGGTAACATTTTGCCCACGTTACTCTTTCTCCTTGTCTATATGTTACATTTGCAGTGAATCATGGAAAAGCTCCAAGCCCTTTCTGGTGTGACACAGGATCTGTGCTGCTCCTCAGCTGTTTTTCTAAGCAGCACCTGCCATGGCGTCTCATCCAGAAAGCAGTGGTGCTGGAGGCAAAAATGCAAATGAATGAGCTTGCCCAGATGGTCTGGTTGGGAACAGAGTCGCTGGGAACGGAGGATGCCCTGATGAGAATGAGCAGCACAATCCCCTCTGAGGTGTTGGTTTAAGAGGGCATCTAATTGGGACGTATGTGCCTCCGCAAACCTTTCTAAAAAACTGTTTCTGCTTGAAGATTAGTATCCAAAGCGCGGCAGTGCCTGTGGGCTTTTCTGGATTTTTTTTCTCTAATTGGTGTGCCTTGTCCTGTGGTTCTGAGGCAGAGCGAGTGCACCAAGATACCTGAAATGTTTTCCAGAAACTGGATTAGAGCAATATTGTGTTCCAGATCTTACAGGTAAACCAAATCAACCGCTCAAAGTTTCAACAGTTGTATTAGCCTCAGCTGCCTGCTGACCGTTGAAATGCTGCCTGTTTTTCAGATTTAACCTTAATTAAGAACCTGTGAAACACCTAAGTCTCTGCTCTTCCCAAAAGCAGGGACATGGATCAGCAGGGAGGTTGTGAACTGTCAATGTTGCTTTCAGCTGATGCTTCCCAATCTCCTAACCTTAATATACAAAATGTTGGGCAATTCCATTAGATTATTAACAGCATGTTCTCTGGTGCAAACCACTGCATGGATCTCACTTTGAGAAAGATGTGGATGGGTCAGTCAGAATCCAACATGTGGTTACAACAGTGAGCAGAGACCTGGAGTCCATGGCTGGTGGTGTGAGGTGGTTTGTCCAGTCTAGGGAGGAGGTGACTGATTTAAAGATATTTGAAGAACAGTATCTGCAAAAAAAACCCTCAAAAGCCTACTTGAAAGAGGAGTTGAATAAATGATTCTTCATGCCCACTATGTGCAGGCAAATAATTAATGGGCTTAAAATGAAGCTAGGGAGATGCAGGCTAGACAAAAGGGAGAACTTTGCAACTAAGAGCAGTGGACACTGACAAATATTCCCTAGGGAGGCTCACTGGAGCTGGTGTACAGGTCTGTCTGGAATAATTTTGAAATAGTCGTTCTTGTCTTGGAGCAAGGGAGTAAATATTTCCCAGTGACCTCCAGAACCACTTGCTGCAGTTCTTATTCTGTGCCATGGCATTGGTCACATGTTTGGGTTTACAAGGTTTGCATTTATATTGGTGTCCTGTGAGCACTGTTATTTCAATCAGCACACGGTTTATGTAAGTTTGGTTTAGTTTGGTAAGGAGCCAACCTAAACTGAGCACTCATAAGTCATCTTCAGATCGAGCTGTTGGCAAATTATATTTGTATGTATTTCATTAAGAGTGCATTGAACTGGTTTCAGATGGTGTAAGGGTTAGGGTGCAGCTTCAGGTAGTAGCCTAGCCAACAAAAAATGCCCCCATTTTGCACACAGAGGAATGGAACAGCTGAAAGCGGCACCGTGTGCGGGTGCAGAGACTGCCCTTCCAGCCATGCTCGCTGGCTGCAGGGAGGGACAACACGTCGTGATGGGCTGACTGCAGAACCTCGCTGGGAGGGTAAGGCTGGGCTTAGCTGGGTTAGCCTGGCAAACCAAGAGGAGATGTAACAGCTCAGTAGAAAGACAAAGGGAGGGAAAACTCGCTGGAAGGAAGAGAGCCCTGGAGGGCAGAGGATGAAGTTGGCTGGGGAAGCAGCGCATCTCAGCTGGGCTCGGGTAGAGTGAGCAAGGAGGAGAACTAAGGTTGTAGCACAGCTTTGCATTGGGAGCAGCATGACAGCAGTTCTGATTGTTTTAAGAAGGTGATGAATTTATGGCCAAGACTATCTCGTGTGTCCTGCAGTTGACCTTGGAAGTTCTTTATGTAAAAGTTCCGCAAGAAGAAACTCTTCCTTCTTGAGTTACTGCTTGGTTTTGTGTGTGGTGTGTGGTTTTGTTTGTTGGTGGAACCTTATTGTTAAAATGTTCAGGTTTCATCCAACATGTGCGATGTACTAGTGCAAAGTGGAAGCTTCAGAGAGGAATGTTTTAAAAAAAACAAACAACAACAAAAAACACCCAAAAAAAAACCAAAACAAACCCCCCAAAACCCCACCAAACACCACAAAACCCAGACACTTTAATTTGGAAATATTTTTTTTTTTTTTTCAAGTGCTCATATTACTTCTGAATTGCTGTTTGGGGTTTTTTTGGTTTATATGGGGTTTTTTGTTGTGTGAGTTTTTTTTCGTTTTGAGTCTCTTGTATACTCAAGTTAGGTCAGGTTTGCAACTGCATGAATCACTGGGGTTTTGAACATACCTGTAAAAATAGAGGAAGAAAAGCTTTTATTCTGTTCATGAACCACAATGTCTCTCAGGTTATGTATTTGCACTTTGTCTATAGATTTGATTTTTGTTGGAGCTATTGACAGTGGCTGGAGGCTCAGAGTCAGCAAACTAAACCAAGTGTCTGATGAACTTGGGAGCAGAGATAAATTGACATAGCATGATGGTTTCTTATCCAGCGCAGAACATATAAACTGTGTTGAAGCAAAATGTTGTTGTGTGCAAGTGAACTGTAACCTGATGAAATTTAACAAGGGAAAGTGTAGAGTCCTGCATCTGGGCAGGAACAACCCCAGGTTCCAGTATAAGTTGGGGAATGACTAGTAGAAAGCAGTGTAGGGGAAAGGGATCTGGGGGTCCTGGTGGACAACAGGATGACCATGAGCAGCACTGTGCCCTTGTGGCCAGGAAGGCCAGTGACATCCTGGGGTGGGTTAGAAGGGGGTGGTTAGTAGATCGAGAGAGGTTCTCCTGCCCCTCTACTCCGCCCTGGTGAGACCCCATCTGTGTCCAGTTCTGGGCCCCTCAGTTCCAGCAGGACAGGGAACTGCTGGAGAGAGTCCAGAGTAGGGCAACAAAGATGCTGAAGGGAGTGGAGCATCTCCCGTGTGAGGAAAGGCTGAGGGAGCTGGGTCTCTTCAGTTTGGAGAAGAGGAGGCTAAGGGGGGACCTTATTAATGTCTATAAATATATAAATGGTGAGTGCCATGAGGACAGAGCCAGGCTCTGCTCTGTGGCAAACAATGATGGGACAAGGGGTAATGGGTTTAAGCTGGAACACAAGAGGTTCCACTTAAATTTGAGAAGAAACTTCTCAGTGAGGGTGACAGACACTGGAACAGGCTGCCCAGGGGGGTTGTGGAGTCTCCTTCTCTGGAGACATTCAGCACCCACCTGGACATGTTCCTGTGTGACCTCAACTAGGCATTCCTGCTCTGGCGGGGGATTGGACTGGATGATCTTCTGAGGTCCCTTCCAATCCCAAACATACTGTGATACTGTGTGTGATGTGGAGATGGTGATGGTGCTTCAGCACTGAGGGCTTGGAGCAAAGAAGCAGCGACGGCCACATCTTCATGTGGCCCTGACTCTCCATGCCTCCCTGTTCCATGGCCTCTACCTTCCAGCCCAAGTGAGGAAGTCATATAGGAATGACTAAATTTTTGTCTTCCTGACTTTACCGAGCTTCATTTTTATGGCTGTGGAAGTGATGGTACAGTATTCTGTGTAGAGGTTGACATTTCCTGCTATCTTTCTAATTTTCTTTTAAATAAGATACTTTCTAGAAATGCTGTGTCTGTGAGCGCTGGCCAAGGTCACTGTTTGTAAGGACACGGTCTTATTGAGGATGGGGATCGAGTGTCTTGCCACATTCTGCTCAGCATAATCTGAAAATTTAGAGTTGTTCTCCATACTGTCAGAACACATGTGGTGGGTTTTGGTTGTAGAAGAGGAAAAATGCAATGCTTAAATCTCAAAAGCAAAGGAGCAGTACTGTGTAATTTTCAGCTGAGGCTAAAACCCTGAGGTTAATGCTCGGTTTTCCACAAAGCCTCATCTCTTGAGAAGTGAGTCTTCTTTTCCTGGCTGGGTGCATATTTAGTGAAGCAACCAAGTAGATAGACTAGAGGAAATCATTGGTTATTAACTTAAAGTTGGTTAAGAGAGACAGCAGTAATAACAGAAGAGAAACTAATCTCATTTGTTACAGTGGAAAGTCAGTTCTAAATTGATTACTATCTTTATGTTGAAGGGATTTTTTTTTGTGTGAAATACTAACACTTCATTGAAAAGATTATTGCTGGTTTTACTAGGCATTATTTTAACACAGTGTTGTTTCTATAAGGACACAAAATGAGGGTGTGATTGCCCTTCTCCCTTCCTGTCCTTCTGTCAGTTATCTGATTGCTCTTCTTCCTTCTGAAGCCTTGATATAATAGTGCAAGAATGGAATGGAAATGGTTTTCTGTTGTGGTGAAGGTTTGTTTGTGAGCAGTCTCATCAATCACACCTGCTTTCCTTGTAAATGTTTCCTATGGCAAGAACATCTGTTTAGGAGAATATCACCGATCCCTACGGGATGATTTACCATATGCTCCCATTTCAGGGTAAAATTAAACCAATGGACCTTGACGGTGTTTTCCTAACCAAAAATGGGTCCTTGTGCTTCTGTTAACAGGACATGACCAGTATTATATAATAATGGTGTGAATCACTTCCACTGGTGCTTTTCTGGAGAGTAATGCAGTGTCTATGTGCCTTGAACCGCTCTTTCGCACACGAAGGCAGATGGTGTTAAACTAGTCAGATAAGCATCATATGTCCAATCTGGTGCTGCTGGGCATACTAACAGGGTAATGATTTATAGGATTGAGAGCCTGGAGATATGGTTACCACCAGAGGGAAGAAAATAGAGCTCCTGTGTGCTTCCTGTAAGATTAGAGCTGTCAAGTGCCCAAGTTTCCTTGGGTATCTCCACTTTCTGAATCTATAAATTTTGGGGCTTGGCTGCATGGTGTCCAGGGATCTGCATCCAGATGAACTGGCAAGCGGGTCTGTGTTAGTCGGGCTGGTCATGCACGATAAATCCGACGTGTTCTGGGCTCGCAGGGTGGGCTCTGGCTGCACTGTGCGTGCGTGGATAGTCCTGTTTGGAAATCTTGCAGAAAAGGGCAGCACGAATGAGTTCAGACGGGCTGTGATTTCCCCCTGCTCCTCCCTCTTCCTGCAAATTTGCGTACTTGCAGAATTAGCATCTGCAAAACACTTTGTGGTCCTGGCGTGGCTGAGGAATGAACACTAATGCACTGCCCAGTATTTATAATAAGCTTTCATTTGGAAACTAGTACAAAGGCTCAGAAATCCCTTGCAGCTTTCATGAGGGTGAAGCCCATTGATAGAGAATGGTGTGCACGCACTGGGGTAAACAGCTGGCACGTTGCACAGTGATTTTTTAAAAATTATTTAATGTTTTTTTTTACCTCGCACCCTAGCATACACATCAGCATGAGGTGAAAATAAAAGCACAAACTGTTTCTGACTTCAGTTGCACGGACTGGAACTGCAGCGTGTGCTTTGAACTTCTGTACAGCCAATTGCGAATGAGTTCATGGCCTTGGATTTTAATGTGCCGATGAGTTTTAAAGACAGTCCTGCCCTCTTATGTAAGCTTTGAAGGTATTTTCATGCCTTATTTGTGTTATTTAACATGGTTTAGTATGCAATTATACAAAAAGGATATTTTGGGGGGGAATTAGGCAAGTTATTGGGCAAGAATTGGTGACAAGACATTTCTGATCACTCTGACAAGTTGATTTAGGCTCATAAACTTTGTCTGCTCTGTCTTGCATTAATCCAGGTTTTGCTAAAATCTATAGAAAATGTGTAAAGGAGGAAACTACGAAAGAATTAATTCAAACATAAAGTGGGGTTTTTAATACTTCATTTAAAGGAATGCAAATATTAAAATTGAGACCCATGAGTGCACATGCAGAAACTCTGAAACCTCTTAGTGCTGTTTCACAGACTGTATCCCTGCATTAACAGCATTTTATGTGAAACACGTACCTCGCCGCTTCCTTTGATTTCCCCAGGAAGCTTTTAAAATTATTCTTGGTGGCAGTTTTTCCGTCTTTAGAGCAAACAGCACTTTGTTGCGTGCGGAGCCGGCCCGAGCTGCTCTCCCTGGAGCGTGGTGCTCTGTGAGGACGGGGGTGACACTACCAAAGGCACCGCTGAGCGACTCTGACACACCTGCTGCTACATAGGAACAGTGATTTCATTGAGGCAAATAGAATCATTTGAGGGTATGTGTGTTGCTTTTAATTTCAGTAAATCTTGAACATTACCCTGCAAGGATGTATCCTACACCCTTTCTTTGTCGCAGGGTGAAGCAATTACTGGTAATGTCTGTGACAGGTGGTTAAATCTTGCGTATTGTTTTTTGTCAGCCTGCTCTGCGGACACCTGTGCTTTCATTTCGCTGTATGAGGACCGCTTTGCCCATGACTGAACAATAACTTGTTGAACGATGAAGCCCTTCTGTGTACTCACCTGTCGCTTATCCCGGGGACTGTGGGAAACACAGTCCGGGATTTACATTCTTAACAGTGAGCGTCTGTTACTGCTGGTGACTGAAAGTGTCTTACTTGAATTGCTGGTTCTCCTTCACTAGTAATTAACCTGTTGCTTCATGCTAGGAGCAAGCCTTTGTGCTACAGAAGCCACATGGTCTTCAGAGAGACCAGCATTTGCAGCCTCAGAAGGCTGTATTGATTGGTTTTTATTAACATGAAAATATCTAAGGAGAGATGAAATACCCAAAGTTTAAAGAATTATAAAGCATTTTTAAATAATGTCAAAACTGGGCAGAGTTCCCAGGTCATTTTTCCTAACTTCTAGCCAAGTTTTTAACTATGATGTGTTTTGCATTTTATAGGTAGGTAACATTTACTTAGCAAAGAGATGCATCTTTGGGGAAAAAAACATATTCTTAACTCCTCAATGAAAGTGTTTAGCAGTAATATTTTTCTTCTAGTAAATACAGAACTATTTTCTTCAATGTGTATTGAACAAAATGAATCCTCAATCCTAAGATCTGCAGGCAGTGCCATTTGTCCTTAAAAAAACCAACTGCAAGCAAACAAACCAGGTGGTATTGCTCAAATAAACATGATAGTTGTATGCACTGTTATTTTTTTTCTTCAGGTGTTTCATTTGAAGAGATTTTAGGCTTTTTATTTGCTGCAATTAGCGGGAAGCAAATGCCTCTGTGTTACTTCTGTGTGGGTGGGTTCTTCAGTTCTGTGGTACCTTGTTAGTGTTCTTGAAGTCAAACACCAGTCAAATTGAAAAGAGTTTATTTGCTTTGCGTAGGTACACACCATTACGGAGCGTGCAAGATAGCCAAGAAAACTGTCATCTTTATATAAGGGAGTTTGTAAAGCCAGCTTTTGCATTTTTTTTTTCCTCTTGGCAGAGTGTTTTGGGTGAGGGAGAGAGAACAGAGAAGGTTTCTGTATGTTTTTCTAACTAGCATTGATTTTTACAAATGCAGGAAATAGTATGTGATTAAACATACAAGAAGCCTTTTTTGGCAAATATAACTGTTCAGTATTTTCTTCTTGCACTACTCAATGAAATCTGAGTGTGAAGCCCAAATTACCAGACCATTCTTTTCCATAACCTAATTTTCCCATTTTAAAGTCTTTTTAAGCCAGTGGTGCCCTGGGCTGCACCCCCAGCCCTGTGGGCAGCAGGTGGAGGGAGGGGATTGGTCCCCTCTGTCCTGCTCTGGTGAGACCCCCCTGCAGTGCTGGTCCAGCTCTGTCCTCAGCACAGGACACACATGGACCTGCTGGAGAGGGGCCAGAGGAGCCACAGGAATGACCCGAGGCTGGAACAGCTCTGCTGGGGGACAGGCTGAGAGACCTGGGGGGTTCAGCTGGAGAAGAGAAGCTCCAGGGAGACCTTATAGTGGCCTTTCTGTGCTTAAAAGGTGTCTAGAAGAAAAATGGGGACAGACTTTTCAGCAGGGCCTGTTGTGACAGGACAAGGAGTGATTGTTTTAAACTAAAGGAGTGGAGATTCAAGCTGGACATGAGGAAGGATTTGTTGGCCCTGAGGGTGGTGAGAGCCTGGCCCAGGTTGGCCAGAGAGGTGGTGGATGAACCATCCCTGGAGACATCCCAGGCCAGGCTGGACGGGGCTCTGAGCAACCTGAGCTGGTGAAGATGTCCCTGCTCATGGCAGGGGGGGCACTGGGGGAGCTGGGAAGGTCCCTGCCAACCCAGACTATGCTATGATTCTGTTCTTGAAATCTTTAATAAAATTATACAAAGTTTTATCTTAGTTTTCTGATTAATATTTCTTTCTGTAGAGTCTCTGAATGTCTGATGCTATTAGTTAAATACACTATATGGAACATTCCTTGCGTAATTTTGTAAAATCTATACTTCTGTAGGCTGGAGATTTTTAGCTGTGATCAAGAGGCCTGAACACGTTGATAAGAAACATATCTGTGCACACCAGTTGTGAATCTGATGGTGCAAGATATGGGTTTTGTTTTGGTTGGGGTCTTTTTTGCTCATTTAATTTTCGGACTCTTGTCATGATGGGCAGCAGGAACACCGACCATGAAGCATCACTCACACTTGCTTAGATTTGGTGCTGCCGACTTCACGTTTTCATAGGTTCTGTCTCGCCAAGATTTGAACTATCTTGTTTGCACTTGATAACTAGCATTTGATTTAGTATTCCAGGACCCTAACCAAGGGCATGTGTCTTAACTACCACTGTAGCTGAACTATGTCACAGACATTGAGTCGGAAAGTACCACTGTGATCATCTAATTGAACCTCCTGTATACCTTGGTTCATTGGAGTTTTGTGGCTGAATCTCTAATCCCCAGCATCTCGGGCTCTGTTTATGACCTCTCATCTTTATGCCTTAAGTCTTTACTAATTCTTTTCAAAGTGTAAAATTTGGTAGCAATGGCTTCTTTTCACAGCTCTTCATGAAAAACACAAATCACTTTGTTAGAACAAAACCTAAGCCCTGCAGAACCTCTTGCAAATCATCAGGGACATGTATTTTTATATGTGTAACTTGGGTAAGTGATCAGACAAAAACTATGTTACATTTTTTAGAATTTTTAATCAATTTATATACATGGCGATTTTCTGTTTCGTTCTTATTCTTTCTTAATGTGAAGCAAATGCATTGCAGAAATCTGAGTTCATTATGTCAACACTATTATCTTTATCAACCCAAACATATAATCTCATTGGACAGTGGCCAAGATCTGTTTCTCATAAACCCGTGTTGATGTTACCCTTTCATGCTTTGCTGTTCAAGGGAGGGGAAGTTAAATTTTTAGCTGTTAGTATGTTTTAGCTGACAAGCTGGTGTTATTCTTTTGGGCAGGGCTATAGAAAGTCAAGCTTTGCAGGAGGGGAAAGAAAAAGGAAATATTTTGTTACGAATGTGATGCTTTCAGCTTAATTCGTAACCATTATGAGAAACTTTGATTAATATATCCTGGCCAGGAGTGCAGCATTTGCCTTTGAGTGTTTTCTAACAGGTTGTCAAGTGGTGTTAGGAATGAACAGAAAGTTGACAGCTCTTTTCAGCATTTAGGAAGGTTCCCAAGACACTTCCAGATAAATTACTAAGTAAGTGTTCAGGAGCTGGGATACCCCAATCTGCCAAGTGTCTTTGTGGCTGTGAATGATCCCTGTCCCTACTTTCCAAGGGGTTTGCAAGCATGCTACACGGAATGCTTGTTCTGAGTTGTTTTTCAGCAGGAAAGATGAACTATTGACTTTTTCCTTCATCTTTGCACTATATCCTTCCCACATACCGTTTCTTTTGAATCTTCTTTCCAGCAGCAGCGAGCAGTCGGTCTGTTTTCGGGCACTGTGGAGTGGGGCTGGAGTGAGAGCAGAGTGTTCCTGGGGCAGCTCCGGGACCTCAAACTCTTTGGATTCACAAGTGCAGGAGTTTAAGTTGGGTATTTGCAATAATATGGCTCCCCGCAAGGTTGATTGGTTTGTTTTCATTTTGTTTTGTTTGAGTGAGCCATCACTGTGCCCTTGTGGCCAGGAAGGCCAATGGCATCCTGGGGTGTATTTGAAGGGGGGTGGTCAGTAGATTGAGAGAGGTCCTCCTTCCTCTCTACTCCGCCCTGGTGAGACCACATCTGGAATATTGTGTCCAGTTCTGGGCCCCTCAGTTCCAGCAGGACAGGGAACTGCTGGAGAGAGTCCAGAGTAGGGCAACAAAGATGCTGAAGGGAGTGGAGCATCTCCCTTATGAAGAAAGGCTGAGGGAGCTGGGGCTCTTCAGTTTGGAGAAGAGACTGAGGGGTGACCTTATTAATGTCTATAAATATATAAAGGGTGAGTGCCATGAGGATGCAGCCAGGCTCTTCTCTGTGGCAAACAATGATAGGACAAAGGGTAATGGGTTTAAGCTGGAACACAAGAGGTTCCACTTAAATTTGAGAAGAAACTTCTCAGTGAGGGTGACAGACACTGGAACAGGCTGCCCAGGGGGGTTGTGGAGTCTCCTTCTCTGGAGACATTCAACACCCACCTGGACATGTTCCTGTGCGACCTCACTTAGGCGTTCCTGCTCCAGCAGGGGGATTGGACTAGATGATCTTTTGAGGTCCCTTCCAATCCCAAACATACTGTGATACTGTGAGTTTTGTTGTTGTGTTTAGTTTTGTTTTCAAAACAAAGAGCAAGTCATGTTAAAGGACTTTTTTCCTGTGTTCTCTTCTAATTAACTCCCCCAAAAGGTCCATAGCAAAAACCAGAAGCAAGTTGGGAAGGAGGAGTTCACGATACTGGTGGTTACGCTGCTGCTCATCCATATATCTCTGGGGTGTACCGAGGAACTCATTGTTGGTTTTTTGTGTCCTAGAGATGCAAAACATGGGCACAGAAGAATTAAATGATTAAGTGTTGGTGGCTTGGCAGGCCACAATATGAGGGAAGAACTGGAAAATTCTCCCCAGGATCCATTGAGCCAATATTAGAGCTTAGATGAAGATCTGTGCCATCACTTTTCTGTTGTCTAGCTATTTTATATTCCTTTATGTATTAAGTTCAGCATGTGTGTGCATAGACACACATGCATATGTGCAGTCTTGTTTTGTGAAAACGAAGTTGTGAAAAGTTCTAAGATGCTAAACTTCCATTGAAGGCTGTGTGGGGAAGCTGGCTTGTGCACCAAGACAGCTTTTCTCTGGGAAGAGAATTAAATGTGTCCAGCTAAATAAAGGCTGCAGTTGTGCCAGTTTTTCTCCTGCAGAGCTCGGGGCCGCTGCTGCAGCCCTGGCCAACCAGGCCCAGGGGCCCTCCTGGTGTTCTCAGTGCTCAGCTCGGCTTTGCTCACAGCTTTGAAGGTTTTTGAGTATTGTTATGCTATGCTGCTTTGGGTGGGCAGGAACAAGTGAGAAATGGCTTTTAACTCTGATTTTTCTGTGGCGTGAGGTGGTTTTTGTGAGAAGAGTGATCGAATTAAAGGTGTATTCATCACAGACTGTGATTTGAAGAGCTCTGAAAATCTCTTTCTACAGCCTGCTTCAGGCAGGGCTCTTAAATGGTTATTAGTCCACCCGGCTGGTTGGTGGGGGTTATTTTGTAGTTTGTGGGGTTTTGTTTCTTTAATGATTTGAAAATTTCTTAGGTAGTTTCCTAAAATAAATGCGCTTAGTCTATAATTAAGAGACTAAGCCTGACGGCCTGTTCAGTGAGCATCTCCTGACCTGTGGTTGATGAGCAAATCCAAAACAGTTCAAGGGCTTAATTTTGGAGGCAGAAAATATCTGTTCTGACTCGAATGATCTCCATTGCAAATGTCATAATCCTGTTGCTGCATTTCTGTCTAAACGTAAGTTCTGGAGGGAATGGTTTGTTTTAAGCAACTTTTCTAAATTGGTGTATTTCACAAAGGATAAAAACTAATGTGAAGTGAAAATATTTCAAAGTCATTATATAAGTGTCACATTTGTTTTTCTGTTTATAAGGGTTCAGCAGGTAGAAATGGATTTAGTTTAGCTCGTGCTCAGCTTTGCTACTGCTGCAAATAAAACTTTAATCATTTACAAAGTATTTTATTGAAACTGTAAAGCCATACAAACATTCCTGTTGGGTCTTAGCAGATTTACCATTTTGACAGATTTTTCCTTTCAAAACACGTAATGCTGGAAGGTACCTGTTGTGTGGCTGCATTCAGGTTACAGTGAAACTATTTTGTGAATGTTTGTGACCGTAACTGAGCATCCTGTTCTCTCCTTAGGGTTACTGGTGGATTATAATTGATTCAGTGGTAAGAATATTTCACTTTGCATTTTACCAACTGAAGTATGGAATTGTTAGGTTATAGCCGGATGGGAAATGGTAGCAATAATGGGATGAAACTGAAAATTGCCTGTTAGAAAGGCAGGATTGAATGCTATGCAAGACACACTCAGATTAGATTTACCAGGGCAAAGCTAAACAAAACATGCCTTGTTCTGCTAATTCTCTGTGCTGGGTTAATTTTGGCTGGCAAAGCTTACTGGCCAAATGAGTATTAACATTTACATACTGAGCAGTAACCTGGGGTAAGCAGCAAGGGTTGGGGTTCATCTGGGAAGGCTGAGTGAGGTGCTGGGGCTCCCTGGCAGGCAAGGAACGGCAGCCCTGCCTTTTTTTTAGGAAAAACAACACTTCTGCTTAACAAGCACACAGCATAGGGAAACTGAAGGAGATTTCATACCTAGAAACTAATTTGAAATGATGGAAAGAAGAAAAATAATCAGATGGCTTTCCTCTGCATGCAAGTGCCCTGCTGCTCTCCCAGGCCGGAGACAGGTTTGTCTGTTGTGTTATAGTGGGAGCTGCCAGCAACATCTCTTCTCTTCCCTCTGCACAGTTCCAGCTCTCCAAAGTTGATTTTGTTTGTCCTTTTGGCTCCTGCTGGCCCAGGCCAGAAGGACGGGCCCTCCCGGGGGTGGCTGTGCCTCCTCGTTCCGGCTGCACGGTGTGCGCCAGCCCAGCAACCCAACAGGGAATTGATAACCACAGCGATTAAAATTGCAAAGGCATCAACCCTTGGACTTGGAGGTCTTTGCATCATCCCTCTGAGTCTTCCAGCCAGCATCTCGTGGTCTTCCAGCCCCTCAGAAGTGAGGACAAAATGGGAGCGCGCTGCAAGTGGGACAGGGGACTGGGGTCACAGGCACCTGCAGGTTTGGCTTAATCTCTTTCAGATGTTGTCTTGTAGTGTGATATTTTATATGCCCAAACACCAAGTTTATGGATGGTGTGAATTAAGTGAAGCAAAACGCTTTTTAAAAACATCACAAACTGTTGTATAAACTTTGAAGGATAGAGGATAGGGTCCAAAGTGGATTGCAGAAGATACCAGATTTTCATGACACACCTAAAACAGATTTTTGGTTGTTTGCTGGTGTTTGTGGTTTTTGTGGTGTGTGTTTTGTTTTTTCTCCCTTTCTGTGTGAGCAGAGGTGATCTGGTGTCACAGGGCTTGTCCAGCTCTTTTCACACATTGATTTCACAGTTTCCTTTGAAATAAGTCATTTTGAGAGGCGAGCCTGAACTGTTCCAGGTATTTCATCTAAAATTACAAGCTTATGTGAAACCTGTGAAGCCCTGGTAATTAAGAGGGTTAATGGGGTGATACCTGCAATTAAGTCAACTCCTTGTGACAAGAACTTTTTTGGTTAACTGTAGGTTATCACAGTGCAGTTGTTGGGAGGTTTTCATATGTGAAGGAGCCTGCCCATGGTGTTTGGTTTCTTAGGCGTTTTCATGGCTCTTGTGCTGAGATTTGTGGTTGGATTCCCCTTCCTCCAGCACCTTGCAAGACGAGTTTCTTAAGTTCCTGGTGTTCAGTAGAAGGCGTGAATCTCATGGTTCCTCTGCAATAACTTTGTGTCTCTTAAGCAATGTGAAATGTAGCAAGCTGTACTTTTGTCCAGCAAAAAAGCAAGCCCAGTCTCTTCTCCAGAAATCTGCTGGGTTAAGCCATAAAGCTCCTAATTTTATGTAGATTCCTAGCAATGACTCAGGCAAATAAGTAAATCTCTCCTGGCCTGTTCCGTAGCTCCTGTTCATTGAATTGTGAGCATCCATGGGGGCAAGGGCTGCTTTTCATGCATTTGGAAAATGAGTTACCACTGGGACACCTCAGTGTGCCTCACTAATACAGCTAACAAACGGCAGGCTGTAACTTCACCAAGGGTGGTTTAGTGAAGAGGAATGTTGGCTGAATGCCGATATGTACTGAAGCCGTAAATGTATTTTTCCTCAATTGTGAGTTGTCCAATGGCATCTGTCATGGGTGGGACCCCTAAAGTCCATTCAGGCAGGAAACAAGCTCCAAGCAGACTTTATTCCAGCCAGAACTGTTTGGTAAAGAAACCAGCTTGAAATGGGGTTTATCCAAATTATTTAGCACTCTGACAGCACTATATAAAACACATGTCCATATACTAGTTGAGGATATTATTATTGTACAACCACATGAGAATGATGATCCACGGCATGTATGCACTCACAAAAACCAGAGGCCTCTTTCATTCCATGGCACCCAGAAGGAAATATTCACTTGCCCAGGGTGGCCAAGGGCTCACTCAAGGGTATTTCCAGCAAGATGATTGCTCATGGAAGAGAAGGCAAGAGCATCTGCTATTAGGCTTTGGGAGCCATCCTGGTTTCCTCTGAGAGTGGATTAGACAAGTCTTATGTAGAATACAAAAGGGGGTTGCACTAAAGAAGTATTCATTTGAACTAAAAAAAGTTTAATTTTTTTCTAAAACGTGTATTTATTCATGCTTATTGCTAAAGACATTTGAGTTTTTAAAATCTGAAAATTTATCCAATGTTATATTTGCTTAAGAGGTGGTACTGACAGTATGGAATTTAATGAATTAATAGTAACACACAGGTAGCAGGTAACATGTCTGAAGTTCACAGCAAAGCGAGTCCTTGGCTTAGCTGCAGGATGGCTGGGAGGCTGCCGTGTCCCACCAAGCTGTGTCTTGCTGTCAAACTCATGACCAGAACTGCGATTCCATCCATAAATCCACAATGAACCAACAGGCAGTTACACAGGAGAAAGCTGTCAGTGGATCCCAAGGCTGATTTTTGTAGCTCAAGGCGATCTCTGATTAGAAGAGTAGTTGTGGTACGTGAGAAATATGCAGATTTGGCATGCAGATGTGAGAACGTAATTATATGAACAGATGTTCGTCCTGCTGATTCAGATATTTGATTTCTGTTCCTGTGTCAGAAGTGCCTCTTCACTTGCCTTTTCTTCATCACTAATATGAGATGCTACAGGTTCTGCATGGCAGAGGTGAGCCCTTCCCTCCCTTGCTCACCTCCTGCTCCTCCTTGCTTCACCACAAAGACCTTAGTCTGTCTTATTAGGCAAATTTAAATAACCGTCAGTACATGCAGCTAGGTGAACTTAAAACAACCAAAATGCCAATATTTCTGGGCTAGCTGGACATAGAAGTCCTTAGGCCAGTAAGTGTGGGTGAGATACTCAAGCTGTGTGCTTTGTGAAGTCATTGCTGCTTATAAAGTGTTGAAGTAGTTTATTTAAGTTACTGAAAATTCCAGCCTTTAAAGGGAGGAACTTAAAGAGAGTGAAACTGCAAAGCAGCATAACCTTCTAGTTTGGTAACAGCTGTGCTTCAGTTCCTTACATGGATATACGCATTGCTATGTAAAAATAATTTTGTGTGTGGTTTTATTTGTTGCAATTGATCCCCTTTCCTCATGGGGTGAGGATGTAGTTTATTCCCGAAGCTGCTAGCCCCTTACAAGTAAGTAGAGGCAAGAAACTTGAGCTCAGTTGTGAATCTTTCTTAGAAATCTTCTAAAGGCTCAGGTGAAAACCAGTCTCTTGCTTGCATAACTTTCAGAGTCTTAGTCAGAGCCCATATGTTACAACCTGGAGGAAATGATGCTTGGGGATGACTAACAGAACATGTTCCTGCTGTTAATTTGGGTGTCATTCCAGAGATTTAATTCGTAAGCTTTCCCTTTCATTTTGTTAACACATTTACTTACTAATTTCAGTCTTTACTGTTGTTTCCCACTAAGGAACTTAATGAAGGGATGAGTTTTATATTAACAGAGAGAGGTATTTGTTCGCCCTGCCTGTGATGAGTGGGGAGAAGCAGAGAGCATATGTGTGTTAGATTAGCAGAAATATGATTTACAGATGGGAAATCCACTTTAATGTAGCTTCCTGCTGCAAACATTTTACTCCAGTCTCTCTGAATAGGTGTGTAATTTGCTATGAATTGCTGATTGGGAATTATTTCTTCCTGCCAAAAAGAAGTAAATATCTTTCAGTGGTTTGATGCTTAAGACTGACATTGCAGTTATAATCTGATTTAAAACGGGGAAGCTAGGAAAATTAATGAAGGAAACGTAGTTTACAATTTATAATTTCTTCTGTGTTTAATGTGCTTTGTTAGGTTGGCCTTCATAATGAAAGATACATTGTATAACCCCAAGTCAATTAATGCTTATTTCTCGGTGTGAACAGTGAAATGGTGGAGCCATAAGCCAGCCAGGCTGCATGTGTGGCTGGGGATGCTGCGCCCGAGATGCACCGTGAGCACTCGCTGGTTTGTTCTGCAGAAGCACTAAAATATCACGCTCCGAAGGCAGCGTTAGGGCAGCGGAGCGTGATCGGAGCGGCTGTGCTGGCAATGCTGCTATAGAGCAGCTCTGCGGGCTGAGGGGATGGGTCTCCGTCTACCCCCAGGTTTGTGGGACTCGGCGCTCTCCTTATAGCTGGCTGTGATTGTGGCGATGGCGTTGCAGTGCAATAACAGCTGGTTGTTGCATTGTGAATGTATTTGCAAAGCTCTGTGGGTGAGAAAGCTCCTGCTTGCTGTGTCTGCTCCCTCGGGTGCTCTGATTCCAGCTGTGCTGCCAAAGTCTGTACTGAAGCCCTTTAAGCTGGCTATTCTTCACTGTTTATTAAGGCAGAGAAACAAGTTAAATTTACAGATTCCTTCTTAGCAGTAACACAAAGCGAGCAGCTGTCTTGCCTCTTGCTTGATTGTGTTTAAGTTCAGTTTGTCTGGAAAAACTGAACAGGCTCAAGTGCAATTGCTGTGGACTTTTGAAGGTTGAAGTTTATTTTAGAAACCTTGGTGCGAAGCAGTAGGCTTGAGAAGCTTTCAATCACTTGAAATGGAATTACGATGTCTCTTCCTGAGCCAAGACTTTGTGTCCCAGTGAGGAGGGAAAGAGCCAAGAAGTGAGAATGCCTTAAAAGGAGAGGAAGCGTGTAGAATCTGCAAACTGATATTGATATCTCCTGCATCACATTGAGAAGAACGTTGTCCGAGTGTCAAGTCTCGTGTCTGGAGGAATCTCATAATAGCAGCAGTGGAGCAGACCAAACGACGAGCCTGTTTGTCAGCTGGGCGCGATGCTGCTGTCGCACCAGCCCTGCTCCTCCGGGGCTTCGTGGGTCGCTCGGCGTCCCTGCTCAGCTGGGTGATGGTGCAAACACCTGCCGCAGGTAGCGTGGTGTTGGGTGACTCCTTGAGTCAATCTGCGCACTCGCTTCATTCCCCCAAATTCTAATCGCTGTGCGTTATGCAAAGTGACGTCTTAAATCCAGCTAAGTGGATTAGCTTTCTTTGGCATGACCTTTGCAAAGGATCCTGTTCCTCATCTTAAAACTTGATGTCCTAAGGCTTACATCTTTACCTTTCAGCATAAGGATATTTTGTCTTGTGTGAATTATGTGATGGGCAATAAGTGTCTGTGCCCCCAGTGAAGGTTTTTTGGGTTTAGATTAAAACCTGAGTGAGTCACGCAGTTGAATGGGTGTTTTTGCTGCGTCAGAGCAGAACACAGTTCAACTGTTAAGCCCTTTCTGACACAGTTTCTGCTTTGGCCAATGACTTGGTGTGTCGGGCTCAGCCTGGAGGAATTTAGAACAGGTCATTAGAGCCCTTACAGCACTGCAGACCCCTCCTGTGGTGGGGAACGTGGCACGTGGGGGCAGCTGCCCTCACCTCTCCTCTCAGTACTGGACCCAGGCCTTCTCCTGAGAAAGATGCTCAGCTATCATTCTGGTGGAAAAAAGACTCTTTCTACTGTAGTTAGAGATAAAGCACAGATTTGTCTTCCAGAATTGCTTTGTTGCTTCATTGCCCAGCTTGCAATTTTAGTATTTGGAATTCAGACAGCAGCCCAAATGATCCAGCGCTTGTACTATGTGGAATATACAGTATATGATTGTCTGCAGTGTCTGAAGGATATTTTTTAAAGTTACCCTTAAAGCGGTAGCGGAAGATTTCTCACAGTGCTCAGAAATCTGGAAATAAGAGTCAAGGGATACGGTATTACATTGTTTTTTGTTTTTTTTTTTTTTATTAGAAGGTTTTTAAAAACTGCTGGATCTGTGTTGCCGCCTTTTCCTTTCTCTGCTGGCCACACTCTGCTCTTCCTGTCTCACACAAGGACTTGCTCCTTAATAGCAGCGTGTCTGATTTATTCTACGGGGTTTAAATTAAGAGGAAACTCAGCAGTAGGGAAAGAAGTGATGGATTTGAAAGCAATTCTCAGGCTCTTCTGTCCTGGCTCATTAGACAGGCTGCTTTTTCCCTTTTCTCTTTTTTTTGCGTGGTTTTTTTTTAAACTTACAATAAAGGCAGTTGCTGCAGAGCAGCAGAAACCCTGCCTTGCTCTGAGCTGTTGGTGTTTGGGGTGCTGCTGCCTGGCAGTGCCCTGGGCACGGGGGGGACCCGGGCATTGTTCCCCAGGGTCACCCTGCTGTGCTACCCCATGGCTGCAGTTGCTCAGGGCAATGTTGCCTCTAATGTTGCTCCATAAAACATAAAGAAAACCAAGAACCTCTCCAGCAGCACTGGTGTAAAATGGAAATGCTTCCCCAAAAATGCCCCTGGGGAAGGAGGTTTTCTGTCTTCCAAGAAGAGCCAAAGCATCATTTTTATTTTATATATATATTTTTTTTCAACCCAGGTTTTCCTCTTGTGAAATCTGTGTAAAGCTGACTTGTTTGTAGCCATGGCAATGCTCACTGGGTTCCTTGAGATCGCAGCTGAGGACAGGCTGTCAAAATGGCAGTTGCCTGATCCCTCTGCACCTTGGTTACAAATCAGCAGGGTGCCAATTTAATTCACTCTACATATGCTCTTATAAACATGCCTAAGTGAACTCAGAAAAAGAAAATGTCCGAGGTTAAAATCTGAACTAATTAAGCTTAGTGATTTGTGAGCCTTTGCTTCTGTGAGCAACAACAGTTACACAATTGTTCCTTTTAAAGAACTAAAAAGCTTCATTTCTAGGGCGGTGGAGGGAAGTGCTCCCAGCCTGACCAGCCATCCAGGGTGACAAACCAGGTGGCAATAGTGTGGGCTTTGGTCAAACTCCTATTTTGATTTTTCTCATCATGTAAAGAGGCTGGAAGATGCCTCTGGGGTGGCTGGTGTGGGGTCTCGGTGCCTCTGGGGTGGCTGGTGTGGGGTCTTGGTGCTGGTGACAAGGTCCAGGCCGCCCAAGGCTCCTGCTGTCCCACAGGAGGAGCAGATGGGCCCCAGGCTCCCTGAAGGTCCCTTCACAGCCTGGGTGCTGCTCATTGCTCCTGAATTTCTGTAGGGAAGCCAGAGTAGTAGCACATGACATTCTTCACACCTTTCTCCTTCTCTGGAGACATTTAAAACCTGCCTGGACACCTTCCTGTGTAACCTCATCTGGGTGTTCCTGCTCCATGGGGGGATTGCACTAGATGAGCTTTCCAGGTCCCTTCCAACCCCTGACATTCTGGGATTCTGTGGTTCTAATTTAAAAGAGCAAGTATTTCCATGCAACCAATGTGCAGCCCACAGAACAGTCTGAAGGACGGCTTGAAATCCTGCCTTTGCTTCACAGCAAAGTCTGTAAAATTAGGCAGAACCACAAACAAACAGGAAAATTGGAGTGTTTGGTTTTTAGAAAGGGGTGTTGTTTTAATTTGTGGCTGGAGATGGGGAGGTTGGTACAGGCCGGGGTGGTTCCCTGGGTCCCTCAGCTGCCGGTCACCGCGCAGGAGCGGGCACGGCCACAGCGGCTTAGCCGTGAGGACATTCCTACCTGGAAACGAAATCCCCTGTTAATCTCCCAGATAATGATCCTCTCAAAACCAAAACAAGAAATAAATAGCTGTGTGGTGATCCGTCAAGCCACGGGTGTGTTTATGCTGCCTGAAATATTAATGCTGTCATGTAGCGTAGCGTAGCACAGACAGCGCTTTGTTCACAGGCGAGTCTTTGTCTTGACACTGGATTTTAGGCGAGTGCCCTCATTCATACACACTACTCACCTCTTATGTAAAAGATTTTATAATTGCTCTTGATGCAAGCACAAAACAAATCTAGAATTCTGAATACCCTAGCAATGCAGTGCCTTTATTTTTGTCCATTCGCTACTAATAATGTCTCATTTTGGATTATAGGACAGAAAACTCACTAAAGTAGAGAGGCAGAGATTTAAAGAGGAAGCAGAAATGCTAAAAGGCCTACAGCATCCAAACATTGTGAGATTTTATGACTTCTGGGAATCCTGTGTAAAAGGCAAAAGATGCATTGTGCTGGTTACCGAGCTGATGACCTCTGGAACGCTGAAGACGTAAGTACTGCGCTCCTGCTAAGAATAGCCAGGGAAACATTCAGAAAAATCCTGCTTTAATATTCTGAAAAAAGGCACCTCCAGATAAAAGCAAAAAAAAAATGGAGCTGTTGTCTGGCATCAGTCACTTGTCCTGTGTTTCAACTGCATTGGTTTGACAGGCAGAATTTTGGCCTCCGTCTCTAGTTCCCTGCTCTCTTGTCTCAGTTGTGCAACTAGAAGCTGTTCTCTGGAGTGTCTCACCTTCTGCCTGCAATGTTTTAATTTGTAGGGGTGTGTTCTTGTGGTCGCTTGTGTTTGCATGTGGTGTTAGAAAACTCAAAGAATAGCACTTGAATGGTAGAACCTCTTTCCGAAGCAGAAGGTGCTCTAGGTTATCTGCTAAACAATATTAATTAATAGGGTTTGGTACTGACAATTTTGTTAAGGTTGATATAAAACAGTTGGCATGAACTCTTGAACAGATTTTCAGCCCCAATGGGAGAAGTGCTTATCACTGCATATATCCAGTGTGCTACTCTGCCAGTGCATTAGCAGGTTTTACGTTTTTACAAAATGCATCCTCCCAAACAGTGTTTTAGGCAAATGGAAAAAATACAGATACGTGGTACAGAGGTCAAAGTCCTGTGGTTAAAGTTAAACTTCAGTTTTCCTCCGACTTGAATATATGAACCATATTATAAAGCTGTTCTCTGCATGAAGTGAATTGCTGTTCTATTTGACTTGCAAATATTTGGTTGTATTTGCACCAAAAATGCTTATTATCTTCCTCCCTAAAAATGAATGCTCTAATTCCTCCTTTGAAAAGATCTCTCTTTCAATTTTGTGATATTTCTGAGCTGCTATTATGGCATCTAATAAGGGGCTTTTATCCAGAATGGAGTTTCAGCTGTTAAAGCCCCTAGAATCTCTAATAACGCTTCATTTTCTTTATATGCATTTCTGTGTGTTTGTGCTGTAGGTATCTGAAGAGATTCAAAGTGATGAAACCGAAAGTCCTGCGTAGTTGGTGCCGGCAAATCCTGAAGGGTCTTCTTTTCTTGCACACAAGAACTCCACCAATAATTCACAGAGACTTAAAATGTGACAATATTTTTATTACTGGACCAACTGGATCTGTGAAAATAGGAGACTTGGGTCTGGCAACCCTCAAGAGAGCTTCGTTTGCCAAAAGTGTGATAGGTAATCCTCCTGTTCTCCTTGCCTTCCTTCTGTTGGTACTTCATGGTTTTCTTTCGCATTTTGTGTTAGTGATTCTTTCACTTGTAGGTTGGTAAAGTGGTTTTGTGAATATGACTCTAAAAATCCCAATCAGTAGGAAATGGTATCATGAATTTCTCTTCTTCCTTTTGTTTCACAGAGGTTAAACACTGTTTGTTTGTTTTTAACTGAACTTGGTATACAGAAATCCTTCTCCTTTCTCCATCAAAAGGAGCAGGAAGGGTTCTCAGCAGCTTGTGTACGTTGTGTACAGAGCTGGCAAAGTTCTGCTGGAACATCTGCCATTTGTTAAAAATCAAGGGGTACAAAATTAAAAGGAATTTCCCCTATAATATGCAATGGGTGATGCCCTCAGGTGGTGCCTGCAAGGAGGGGGAGAACATGGGTTTGCTGAACTGGGAGGACATTTTCTGAATGACCGTCAAAGGATGTAGTTGCCTTGCAACAGTTATGTTTAATGTTTTCTGTGTAAATGTAATGTTTTCCTGAATTCTTAAACATTTTGTGTCTTTTTTTTACCCAAGCTCCCTTAGCAAATCTCCCTTGTTAAGATCTGTAGGTGATGGTTTTAGGAAGCTGTAAATTCCTGAGAAATGGTGCTGAAAATGGGAAAGGTATTGTGCACATAGTCATATTTCAGCTTACAATATAAATGGAAATTAGGTTCTATATAATTAGAATTAGTGATAGTGACAACCACTGTTCCTTTACTATATATGAAAACAGCATCCCATATTTCAGGCAGTAGTTGCTTAAATGATTATTTTAGCATCTCAGATTTTAAGAGATCATGATTCTTTACAGTTACTGGTACAAAAGTATTGGCCTTAATGCTTAGCCCAGTATCATTGAAGTCAAAATGATAGAAGTTTAGGATATGTGCATGGCTACTGTGGGTCTGCTTAACTGTGATTTTATTGAAATCATGTTGGTTTATATCTGTTGTTAATTTCTCTAGTTGAAGTACTAATAATTGGTGGGTTTTTTATCTGCTGAGGGTCAGTATTTCTTTGCCTAATTTTTTTTTTTGCAGTATAACAATTGTCCTTGGGATGTAATGGAATAAATTCAGTAGCACCAATACTGGGAATACCATCAGGAACACCAATACAAGGTTTTGTAAAAATCAGTTGTTACCACAACACTGCCAAAGTGTGCTCATGTCCACAAGAAATTCAATACTGAGGAGGGCCGCAGGTTGCTGGCAAGGTGTCTGCATTCATTTGGCAACGGAACCGAGTTGATCTTTCTCATGAGTAGTGCTGCTCCAAGCAAAGAATCAGGAGGGCTCACACTGCTGAGATGAGTAATTCTGGCCCTTCCGTAGATGTAGTAGCTTTAAAGGAATATTAGTAGCTGCAATTTTACATGGGCCTGAAGGGAATGAGGTCAGCATGGCCGAGGGCCAGTGTTCCCTCGCTGCGATGGTGCCATTGCTGATGCTGGTGTGACCTTGCGGCGTGTCCCTGCGGGGAGCCCAGGAGGGGCCGAGGAGATGGCTTTACATCCAGGTGGTCTGTTTTGTTTAAAAATATTGTATGTACTCCTTCCCGCTCCCAAGCGATGGGGGGAAAATTCATTTTCATGCTCTTTTGGAATGGTGTCAAGAATTTCATTTGTGTCTTAGACTGTCACTATTGCTTTTTCAGATTTGCTTTAAATGCTCCATAATTCATGAGGTTCACTTCTGCCTTGGAGTTTTGTTCCTTCTAAAACAAGGTAGCAGCTCTGAAAAACATTCCCTTTCTGGCAGCTGTTAACTGTTTCGCAGCAGCGACCAGCGCCTGTGTGAGGCTGGGGGGAAAACCCCCGGAGCAGGCACTTGGTCAAGCTGTCATGATGTGGGTCCGACTGATTTACAAAGGCTGAAGGAATGAGTGTCTTTGATGTGGAATGTCCATAAACAAGGGGAGAGATTGTTCGTGAATTTTGCGAAATGAATTTTACAGAAATGCTTGTACTGAGGCTCGTTTGGTGCATTAGGCCAAGTCTGCTTCAGAAGACACGCACAAGCAGAGTTATACTGACAGACACTAATTCCAAGATGTTGTTTATGTAGCCATTTAAAAAAAAAATGCTTATGTGAAGTCCCCAAACATATACAAGAACTATTTTTTTTTTTTTCCAGGTATATGTTAATTTAATTACAGTTACTTTTTAATTACAGAGTTTGTCCAGGTCCTTCCTGTGGCCCAAGACCTCTCGTGTTCCTCTCGGCATCCTGATGCTCGCTGCTCCTCTTCCCCCATCACTGCGTTGCTCTCTCTTGCTTCATATTTTCTAAATGTCAAAAGGAAATAAATTAGTCTTGACTCCTAAGCATAAATTACACTGGGACATACGGTTCCTGGAATAAATTACCAACGTGTTAATTTTTTCCCTTTAAGATCACACTTTTCAGACTAGTTTGCTGTGCAAATGTTGCAGGTGTTGTAAGCTGCTGCTTCTCACAAAGCTGCAGGTTCCTGTTGTGAAGCAGTGAGGATAGGGCTTCACCTCCTGTTTACCCAGTTGCCTCAAATTTGACACCCTAATCCCTGTTGAGTGGGACCTTATTCTGTGAGTAGCCTCACTGATTTGTCCCACTAAACCAGTGGCAGAGTTATGTTGAGTGTTTTGTGCCTGACTTTGTAGGTGATTTGTGACACCGCTGTTTTCTAAGTGCTGTCTGCCTGCCAGGTGGCTGCTATGTATCTCTGGAGGAAAAAAAAAACTGCAAATTGGCACTGATTAAAAAATGGTGAAGGTTGTAGTTTCTTCTCTCCTTTCACCTCCCCAAACCTGTACACACCCCTCTGTTCACCCAGAAAAATAAACTGTTTTGTGATTTCCAGTATGGCCAGGCAATGTGCCATATTGCATTCTCTTGTTAGTTTTTGAGATTTTGATACTTTATCTTTTGTTGTCCCTTCTTCTGCCTTGTATTACTACCAGTGAGCCATGGGGGTGTATGTGCTCTGACCTTGGGCTTCTTCCCTGGAGGATGCTTGAGCTTATTCTAGTTCTTTCCTTCTTTTGAAATAATCTTGCACGCACCCTTATGCAGCTATGGTGGGCACGCTTTTATAGGTGTGGTTATAGGATTGTGCTTAAAGCCATTTAGGCTTGATCAGAAATGTACATTCTTTTTGTGGTGTCTTTGTAGGTACACCAGAATTTATGGCCCCGGAAATGTATGAGGAACACTACGATGAATCTGTGGATGTCTATGCTTTTGGAATGTGCATGTTGGAAATGGCTACCTCAGAATACCCTTACTCAGAATGCCAGAATGCTGCTCAAATTTACCGGAAAGTAACCTGTGTGAGTAAATGTCCTTAACTTGTACTGGGATTTTGTAATCTGAATGTTTAAAAACATATTTCAGTGATGTATCAGTACTGTTGAATGTGTGGTGTGTTGTAGAAGCTGAGGTATCTGAGCTCTGGGTTACACAAACCTGTGTCAGGTTTCTCTGTAACCTTTTGCAATTCCGTGGTTGGATTGTGTTTGACTGTACTGCAGCTGCAGAAAATCATTTTAGTAATATTTGCTGATTTTTGTCTCCATCAGCCCAAAATTGGGAAGAATGAGCAGAGGAAATACTTTCCTCCTAAATGGGGATTCTTCAGACTTGATCAAGTTTCACACAAAGCTGAAACAACTAATTTATAGATTACAGCCTAAATACCTATGGTGGAGGATGTTTGATTTAGATTTCCAGCACACATTCTCTGTTTGTATGCATAACAAATTATCTGAAGATATTAAAGGGAAAATATAGCGGTGTTTAGTTTTGGAGTCAGCCAGAGGAGCTTCAGATCTGGTAATCCCCAGAAAGGAACTATGAAAACAGGTTTGCTGCATTATCAGGTGTGGTTAGGCTGGAGGAGCAGCTCATCTAAATTAATCTCTACACTAAATAAAATACCTTCTCTAACACTCTCAACCCCAGATGATAAATGTATTTGTCTGTGTGAGCTGTACTGTAAATGCCTGAAAAAACTCCTGAGTCTGTAAGATGCTATCAGATTGCAAATCACTGACTGCAGAGAAAGGAGACTTGCCAAAGGCTTTGGCAGCGGTGGTTATGTTCTCTTCTACTTGGTTAAGTGAATCTGAGAGTTACAGGAGGTTCTTTTTTCAGGATAGATTATGTTGAACAGACTGGTTTGTCAAAGATTTTCCCAGCTACTTCTTTCCATCTGGTTTTTACAAAAGAAAATAGTGAGCTGTGTGGTTTGGCCCTCAGGCATCACCAAAACATGCAGTCTGCACACTGGGGATGCGGAAAGGGTAATCCTTGGAAAACTGCACTAAAACCTGCAAAAATTACCTACAGATAAGGTTACTTTTGTTTATTTGACCTACAAGGTAGAAAGAGTAGTTAGGCTTAGATGGTAGATATATTGAGCAGATCCATCTCTCTGTCTCAAAGTGTGGTCCCAAAATTAGTTTGTATTCTTCTTACCCAACTGCAAAAATCTTCCCAAATGAAACTTAGTAACTTGTTGATTTTGAAAGGTGCTTATGACCACTTGCTTTGTCCAAGAGGTTTTCTGAATCACGTCAGTGCAAACATGGTTCTGTGAAATCCTGCAGTCAGCAAACACTGCTTGAGGTTAAAATTGCATTTTCTGGTTTGCTGTATGCTAATGTCACACTGGATATAGGGATGGTTTCATTAGCTACCCGAACAGTTGCATGTGCCAGATGTTGGGTTTATGTGCGGTTTGATTTTTATGCATATAGTTTATTCAGCATCTGTCTCTTCCCACCGCTGAGGACGGTGATGCTGGGTGGTTGGTGCTCTTGCTGTAGATGGCTGTGCTGCCCGGCTGTGGTGATGCTGACCTGGTGGGAGGGAGAGGGTGTGAATGATCTGGGAGTCAGTCTTTAAAAGTTAAAGTTGGTATCACGAGACACAGGAGGACATCCCTGCTGGAAATGCGAGAGGTGTCATCACTTTCTGAAAGCAGGATGCATCTGGTGAGGGAAAGCAGCTTTTAGCCCACTTCTGTGTAAACTGCTGCAAGCCAACATTTGTAGCTTGGTAAAAGTGAATCTTTCCCAGTGGACTGCAACCCTGATTTCTGGTGGTTTAACTCTTCTTAGTGTGTTGCCTGAAGCCATAGCTACTCAGAAATAATTAAGAATGAAAAGGGGCAGCAGCGGCGGCTGAGCAGTGCAGTGCAGTTATCGCAGGGCTCTGGCTGGAGCAGCTCCCGGTGGCGCTGCAAGGATGGGAGGCTGCGGAGCATTGCTGGAAACACATCCTACATTTTCTCAAAACAGTTAAATAGGTTTGGCTCAGTGAAGCTGCTTGCCCAAATCCGTATAAGGATGGCTGCTTGTTCCACATCGTTATTGCACAATGCTTTATCATGTTATTCCACTTCTCCCCTATGAGGAAGAGTTTGTTTTGTTTGGCACAATGCTTGTTGGCTTCATTTAGGTATGTAGTCCTTCGGATGTGCTCTAAATGCCATCTTGGTAGGTTGCTTAGGAGGCACCTCCTTGGACTCTAAAGCTTCATGCGGTGACAAGAAGATCCTCTTCTAATTTTAAGCTCTGGGACCTCGTGTCCTGAACGTGATATCAGTCTAACTAGTCTGATTCCGCTGGAATTGTTGGGGTATTACCTGCTGCTGTGGGCAGGCGTTGGGTGAGCAGTTTGTGGAGCTGCCATCATAGTTGGCTGGTGTTAAGGCGACCTGGCTCTATGCGTTTAGAGCCACAAATAGAGAGCCCCACATACCCAGAGAAACTGTGTGTATGACTCTTAACCATCTGGAATATTGGTAATTAAGACTTGGTAAGACTACCAAGTCTCATTTATCAAAGCAATATCCAAGATGGCAAAGAATAATGACTAATCAGAGGATTCCTGATTAGATGTTACATTTCAATTTGCAGGCTTAAGTAGTAATTTTTTTTAACACTGATGAAAGCCTGAGCCAACTATTCAGTGGCAATAACCTTTACATAGCTGAGGATTAAGATGGTTATAATAAAACTTTGTAAAACTGGTCTTATACTAGCTTTAGAGATGGAAGGTAATGCAGATCATGAAGAACAAGTATTGATGGCAAAGCTGTTGAAAGGTCACTTTGTTACTTGTAAGGGGTATTTTTGAACCAGCTGTCTAGCAGGGGAAGCTGAGGCCGAAACCATCAGATGCAGACACGGTGGGTGTTCTTGCTGCTGTGTTCAGGTGAGCTCAGGGCAGTGGCGGTGGGAGCAGGGGCACGGGGATTTATTAGATGAGAAGAATGGAAAAATTGGCATTACTGCTGTTCCAAGGAAAGGGTTAACCAGCTCCCTGTCGCATGCCATGAGCTGCGGGAGGAGGAGCAGGGGGTGGACCTCTTGGGAAAGGTGCCAGAGGAGCTGCGGTGCCCCAAGAGACCTTCTATCCCAAAGGAACCTCCCTGGTGGGCTCAACAGCTTCTCCAGAGGGGCTGCAGCCACAGAAGGTCTGGCGACAGCAAGGGACCCTGCTTGGACTGGCGTGAGTTGCCCCGCCGGCACTGGGGACTGCAAGTAGCTGTGGAGTAATTTGGGGTGTGGGGTCCCAAGCCATCACCAAAGGGTGAGCTCTGCCCCGTTAGCTGAGGCAGTGATGACTTACAGGTGAAAAAACTTTAGAATCACTTTCCATGAAGAGTTAGGACTGGTCGTGCGGCAGCTGTTGCGAGCATTGAGTTTTACTAGACGGGAATATAGTATAGAAATGGGAGCGTTGACTAAAACCAAGAGGATGGGTTAGACTGTTTGCTCCCCAGTGTCTGATGAGGTTTGGGCTTTTCACTAGAGCAGAAGGTGGTCCTGACCTGTTCGGATGGAGAGTATCAATGGTGCAGTGCTCCTGAATGCTGTCAGCTATTTCAGCTTGTCACTGAGACATTTACTTCATTTTTGATGAAACTGGGTTGTTTGGGTTTTTTTCACCAGAAATGTGAACGCTATTTTAAGTCTTTTAAATTGAGGGTCAGTGTAATGTAAAAATGTGATTGCTGTGTCTAGCTTCCTGATGCTGTTATTTTAAAAATATCAAATAACTTGCTTTTCCTGCCTGGGACTCAGCATCGTGGTGGCAACTGGTGGAGGTGCCAACAGCACCTGAAGGGGTTGGAACTGTTTGTCGGGGTTTGCATCAAGCAACAGTTTGCTGGTGAAGGTACAATAAGCACCTTATTCTTCAGGCTGTCTCTCCCCTTGCTCTGGATTACCCTGGGCTGCCCGTTCCCTCTGCTGCCCAGCACAGCTGCTGTGTTATGCTGGTTTTGCCATTGTCTCTTTTGATTGTTTCTGCTCCGTCCTAACGCTGTCAAACTCTTGCCTGCTAACGGGGTGTAAGACACACGTGAAGCCGTAGCTGTTCAAGTCGTCTGCGCTGGTAGCCCTTATTGGTATGGAAAATAGAAACATTACCCTTCTGAGACATTACATTTTGTTTAAAGGTATTACACATTATGCATGGCTGTCATGTAAGATGAATATACTTATTTATTTCAGAGACCTTTTACTCTGGCTGACCATATTCTCATTGCTTATTTGTTGCTTTAGCTTTCCACTCTGGTTTTTACTATGTGCGTATGTAAGAGTTCAGGATAAAGTGGCAGTTGTTTCCGAATGTACAGAGGGGCTCTTCTTTGCCAGATGAGATGCGCTTGCTAGGACTTGTCACCTCTCTGCCCTTTCAGATGGAATTATGGAGTGTAAACATAAACAAAGTGACTGTGTAACATAAACAGAAAATGAATATTTTTCAAGCAACAGGTCCAAGCTGCTTTTACTGCAGTTAACTTTGAAGTGATTTCCTGGTCAGCATATTTGCAGTGACCTTCATTCTGATGCCATAATCTCATTTTTCATGCATAACTTGATGTTTTTTCTTAGTCAGATGTTTTTTTTGTGTTTAATCATTCTGCCAAGTGATTTTGATGGAGACAATAGTGATGAACCATTGGAGCCTGTGACCTTCCCATGCGGGTCCAGCGCAGTGTTTGCTCACGGGCGCTGCCGAATGCGCAGCCGACCAGCGGCTTGAGCCGCGGGTTTCTGCACAGACCTGTGCTTTAAAACAACCCACGTGTTTATAGTGTTCTCTTTGGCCTTTTAAGTTTTCATGTCATTTCTTTTTCATAAATGTCTCAAATGTTGTCTCAGCATTCTGTAGCGAATGAGGCACGGACACTCTAAGGTGCAATGAGAGACATTTATTACAAATTCAGGCTTGTATTTATACTTGCTAGGATGCTTGCTCAAGCGTTAATTGCACATTACATAAGTGGTACTTTTTGCATTCCCACAAAAGTTGCTACTGTAAAAGCTTTTTTTGATCTATCACAAGTTACCCCCCTGTCCTTGATGTATCAATCCTGTATTAATCACTCCAGCCTTAATGTATCAATAAGTATACAGTCCTTGCCTCTTGTATTCTTCCAACGCTTGTTCCCACGTTGTTGACTTGTAGTTTCTCACAGGCCTGATGTCAAAATACTGCCGCAGCATTGGAAGGCTGTATTGTTTGTATAGATTAAATGCTACAGATGTAGTACAGATGTAGCACAGCAGCAACAGACAAAAGATGTTATCAGTGTTATTACACTGACTTTTTGTGTGTTTCAGATATCTTATACCTGTAGATATTCTTAGATAAGCATTCACATTGCAGCGAAATAGAGATTAGTTTATAATTGCACACAGTGATTTTGCTGCTGAATGTTGCGGGACAAATTCCTGACAAAATAGAGAACTTTACCTTCACTTTATTGATTTCAGAGAGCATATGATAGGGTGGAATTTCAGTTGGAAACATGGTTTCAGCTTTTTTTTTTTTTTTTGGAAGAAGGCTTTTCCTTTTCTAGGAACTACATGAGCCTGGATACTCCTTACATGTAGAAGATGGAGTTTTAGTCCAAAGTAACATATTTGGCTTGGAGGGCACCTGGGTGAAAGGAGCCTTCAGAAAAATTACTGGCTCACAGGGGTCAGACTTCACGTTGACTTCTCTGGCACACACTGTGCATCTTGTGGAGCGTTATGTGTTACTCTTTCAAAAGTGTGCTCTGCTGATGGAAACATGGCAAGCGGCTGCTTTTAGACCTCTGAAAAACAAGCTACATGTGTTTGCCCTCGACATAAAGGTTAAAACTGTAATGTTCTGTATGTGCCTGACCATAAACTCAAACAGCATATTCTGGAGTGCAATGTATTTCAAATCTAATCCCTTCAGAAAGAAGGTGAGGAGACTGAGTGGTGGTGAGGGATTCCAAGTAACCCATCCTGTGGGATATTATTTGATATTCTCTCATTTTGCTCTTGGATTTTGTGTTTATATATATATACACATACATATTAGAGATGTTTTCATACAAATTCTTTAAACACTATGTACCTTATGCCAGCCAGCTAGCCCTGCATTTCAGATGCAATGGTGCTGAATTTACCTTGTTTACAAGACGGCTGTGCAGTTTTCAAACCATCGTGGATAATTCCTTAGCTAATACGCTTCGGATTTCAGTGCCATGTTTCTTTGGGAATGCTCAGGAAAGACAGATGGCTTTTGTGTAAATGAACAAGACGGGTCCTTTGATTGCAAATAGAAACCTGCGTTTTGCATAAACCCCCTTCATTGTGGGAGGCTCTGAGCATCAGGGCCAGCACTGCAGGGAGGGTTTGCAGCATCACAATGAGGTGGCCTTGGAGGTTTTAATGAAGATTAAGGAGCAACAGCGCACTATAGCATATGGGCATTGAGAAAACACTTCAGAGCAGCTCCGTTCAGTACTTCACTGTGCATATTTTGTCCTTGTTTGTTTTAGTCACCTATTCATAGCATAGCTGTTCAGTAGGTGAATATAATACATGTTTGGAGTCACTGTTCTTTCAAAAGACGTTGACAGTAAAATGGTGTTTGAAAGAGTTGCTGCTTATTTTTTTTGTGGAAACAATTTTTAAGGTCAAAAATAGGGGTCAGACATCAGGATTTGTCAATAGGACCATTTTCAGTGCAAACTTAATTTCTAGGTGCCCAGCATGTCCCACTGCTGCAACCCCACTGTGGCAGAGCTCAAGTCAAGCCACATAAATGAAGATTGTTCGTGAATTCCGGGCAAGAAAATTAAATGGAGAGATTCTGTGATATGCCTTATGCTATTTGTCTCTCCTATGTTCATTTTGTGCTAAGATACTCATGGAACACTGTGCAATTATAAAAAAACAATTGGCACGTTCCCTTGAGCATGTAGATACGTGAGCGATATATTCCTCTGGGTAGCCGAAAGCTCTTCAGGTAGCGTGGTGAAAATTGCCTCTACTGCTGCTTTGGGGTTTTTTGGTGGTGTTTTTCCCCCCTTAAATTGATACTGATGCACATGTGTGGGATAATTTTCAGTAAAGATTAAGCTATAGTCTTTATTACCCATTTTTTCTGATACGTGTCAAAGAAATGGAAATCAGTGGTTTCCTCTAGCAAACGGAAGGATTTGAAAATGTAGGTTTTGTTGTTGCTTTCTGCTGTGAATTACCAAAGTTTTCTTCAAACTCCTCCCCATCTGAGAACACAATGTGCTCCTGTAGCTTTAGGATGTGTTACGGTATAGAGGATTAATGCTAAAAATGTCTTTTGGTGGCAATTTTCCTTTCATTCCTAACTGGGGTGTTGGAGCTCTCTTAAAGTCTCTTGGCACACCACGATGTGGTTCATCTTGTTTTGAGCAAGCCTGGGCTTTGAGAGGCTAGACACTCCCTATCATTTTGACACATTTTTCTAATATATATAATTAGAACCCTCATCTCATAAATAAGATTTAGGTTTGCTTAAGCAAATAATTCTTTTTAGTGGGTCACAGCCAGCCAGGCACATGTAGGGATTATTTTTTTTGTCCCCACAAGAGTGGCGTTTTGAATCTTAGCAGCTGAGTCTTTGTATGACTATTCCGTGATGACATTATACAGAATTTATGAATGACATATTTCACTCTTGGGTTTAAAAACAAAAAGGGAGTGGTTGACCTGAAATAAAAAAAGAAATCGAGGTTTAAAGTTGAATCTGAGCCTTGAATGGCAATAGAATGTTAACAAAAAGCTAAAAGTATAATCTGGTGCTAGACTATTCAGAAATTCAGAGGCATGCCAACCCTCATTGAAATTCACCCATAAAATTTATTAAGACCACATTTAGTGAAGTATTTGAAGATGTTGTCGGCAATAGGTTTTATTTTCTTGAATGGAAGGCAGCATCAGGTGAGCCCTGGGTCCACTCTTCAGGACTTCAGGCCTCCTTATCTGCCCCTGCATGATCCATTAGTTACTGTTCTTTCACAGTGAAACTTTAAAAGGATTCGAATGGAGTTAAATGTCCAAATCCCATTTGGTTATGTGCTTAATCAGATTCTGGTTTGTTTGTTTTTTTTTTTTTGATAAAGGGAGTCATATTTCATTTTTATTCCACTTATCGACTTTGTTGGAAATGCTTGAGTCCTTAAGTAATAGTGTCTAACTGTAGAATCTGTTCCTAGATTAATTTTGTCAAATTTTCATGCAGATACATCTTGGTTTTGTAGGTACTGATGTTACGTGTTTTTAAAACTGAATGAATTTTTGTGTGGTCTAAGCTGAACGTGACAAATAAAAGGGCTAACTTAATTATTCTTGATTACGTGTACACACTTGATTACGTGTACACGAAGATCGCATCATATATAAGCTGTTATTTAGCCTGCAAGCTTGCACACTACTTCTCTTACAGTCTCTTTCTGTTGGTAAGATATACCTCATTTTAATTGAAGGGCTGTGTACCCTGAGGGGGATCATGCTGAGTTATGAAATGTTAGGAAGGAGGGAAGATGACCTATGATTGCCCTAGGAGTGCATGTTTGGCTTTCAAATCCCCTCCATCTTCCTAAAACAACCCCACATAACCTGCAAGAAATGCAAATTATTCCCATAGCAAGGGCCTCGAGCCGGAGCTCCCGACGTGAGGAAGCAGATTTGGCTTCTCCGAGTCTTCTTCTGCAATGAGCGGTTGGGTTTTCTCCTTGAAAGGCCACGCTCGTAGGTTTTGCTGTTCCAGATCTAGACCTGGATGCTGCTCCCAGCAAAAATGCTAACGTTTGACAGAGATTGCACTTGATGGGTAGGTTGATTTATAGGTTACACCTGCTCCGCCACTCGTTCCTGATGAGATTCTAACGATGTGCTGAGGAAATGCAAGAGCAAGGCAGAGCTGCTGGGCATATTCTCCCGCTCCCCTGCTTGCTTTGGGGGTTGGTTTGGGGTGTTTTTTTGGAGGGGCTGGGGGTCTTTGACAGTTGGCGACTTAAAAAAGCAGAAGGTTTGTGGGAAACAGGAATATGGAATATTGCGTGGATCCCCCAAGGTATTTTTGACTTATTCTTGCAACAAAAAATATGATTATTTGTCTTTGATTTAGCATTTTGAGAGTTAAAGAAAAAAATAACAGGAATAATTTCAGAAAATATTTGTTTTGAAAGTGTAAAATTGCCCGTTTCTTGAATGTTGACTTGAGAGTCAATAGGATGTAAAAGTTTTGCAAAGGTTAGTGAAGAAAAAAGGAGATTTGCCCCGTGTTTGGCTGAGTTAATGTACAAACTCATGTGCTTATTTTGAAGTGTGACAGTACTTAAAATATGGTAGCCCTAAATCTTCAGTTCAATTTTACATTAAGACTAACAACTTTAAAGCACTAGCTGCTCCAAGGGTTGAATTGACTATAAAATGTAGGAAAAATGTCCTTAAGAGATATACTGTAATTCTTTTTGAAACTAAATTGTTTTTCTCTGTCCTTTCAGGGTATAAAACCAGCAAGCTTTGAGAAAGTTACTGATCCTGAAATTAAGGAGATAATTGGGGAGTGCATTTGCAAAAATAAAGAAGAAAGGTTTGTTTCAAGTGATTAAGTTGTGTATTAAATAATGTGTATGCAGGGATTTCAAAGCTATCTGTGGATTTCTGCTCTGGCCTCTGGGTCCCCCAGAGCAGCAGAAAATGCAGAATGGAAATAAAATAGAAATGATTGTCTGCTTTCCTGCCATATAACGTCAGGATAATAGAATAAATGCTGTTGTGTCCTCAACCTCTCAGCTACAAAGAATAAGGTCAGAAGGCACCGTTGAACATGTGAGCTGGTGGATTCCAGCACATTCCATACTCGTGTCGCTCAGATCTCGCTCGGGAGGTTCTGTGGGGGGCACCAAGGCTGGTGCTGGAGGTCCAGCACAGGCACCCTGTGGTGGAGGCTTCACCAGGAGCAGGTTCCACTGGCTTGTGTCCCCTCTGGACGGGGAGACTCATTGGGCCTTGTTTCCAGCTTTGGTTCTCAAACCTGATCTTATACTCACCTCTCCTAGATGAGTGTCTCTACTGGTCAGTATTTCATAACTTTCACAAATATGGTTTTTAGGGACCTCAACTGGCTACCTAGAGAGAACCTCTTTCTTTACTACTCATTAAGCTCCTACTCAAGAACAGCTGAGCAGAGCTGTAATCCACATTTCTGTGCATGCTTATGGTCTATGAATATTGGTGAAGCTTTGAAACAGGAAACATTTTTTCAGCAGTCCTCAGTGTAACACTGCAAATACTGTCTTTTTGCTAAGAATGCAAATTTGATATGGATGAACACCAAACATACTGTAAATGTTTTTGCCTTTAACAGGACTTTTTTTGTCACAAACTTCTCTGAAAGTGCTTAAAACTTGCAGTATTTGAATATTCTTTGTATCCATTGCAGATATGAAATTAAAGATTTATTAAGCCATGCCTTTTTTGCTGAAGATACTGGGGTAAGAGTGGAACTTGCAGAAGAAGACCATGGTAGGAAATCCTCTATTGCCTTAAGACTCTGGGTAGAAGATCCTAAGAAACTGAAAGGAAAACCCAAAGATAATGGAGCCATTGAGTTTACTTTTGATCTGGAGAAGGAAACTCCTGATGATGTTGCACAAGAAATGGTAAAATAAACTTCTCCTGACAAAAATGTGTATATATAAAGTAGTGCATAAATCTCAAAGGACAGCAGGAAGGAGACTGGTAAAGTAACTTACATTTATGCCATTTCAGGTGTCTAGTTTGAGTAGTTTGCACTGATTTTTAGGATGAATGCTACAATAAAGGGGTAAACAAGCAAGAACTAATAACTGGAAAATACTGTTTGCCAAGTATGAAAACAGATGCATGAAATGACATTTCAAATAGCTTAGGGACCAGAGAGGTCTCTTCGACTTTTATAATTTGAAAACTCCTTTGCCAGATTCTGTGAGCTGTTGAATGGCTTCAGATTGTTTTTGAATCAGATTAGTTTCAGACAGCAGCTTGAAATAAATTAGATGAGTTCAAAAGTTCAATCGTAAAATATTCTGCACTGAATTCTTCAAAACACTTCTTCCCATCTTTTCTGTCGGTATAACTCAGGAGGAATGTAGATGAGGAAAGTCTGTGGTCAGCCTCTCTATCACCAAACATCAATGGGAACTAGATTCAAGCCCACTGCACAGACTCAGGAATAAACTTTGGATTTTTTTTAAGGGATAAGTTCAATTTGGTGAATTTCTGTGTCTTCAGAACTTGTGGGCTTTTGTTAGAAAAACTGTTTTGTGTTCCAATTTCACTATATAGTCATTGAACATGTATTTTTAGTGATGTCTTCACTGCAGTTCTTAAGATTTTCATGGAAACATAGAATCAGTAAACACTTAAGGGTCTGAGTTTTCTGGTGCTTGCAGAAATGTTCCTATTATATCCTAAATCCCCAGGGGTCCCACTTAATGATGTTGTCATTGCCACTCCTGTTCTGCTTAGGAGCCTCTCAGTTTGGGAATGTTGCCTTACTGTGCTTGGACCTGTCAGCACATCCTCCAAATTTAGTGGGAGAAGTTGAGGCTCCTCTGTCTTCTTGTCATTAGTTTGTAGTAGGTCCAATATTTTTCGAGCAATGTATTGTTACATAACTAATTTGTTTTAAAAGTTGCTCTGGTACAGTTACTTGCTGTTATATTTTGTATTTAGATATTTTTGGAAATATTTGGAGTTTTGAAGTTCTGCAGGTTACTTGGCCCATAGCTGTTATATTTTGTTTTGAAGAAATATTTCTTATGAAAAGTATACTTAAACAGATATATTCCCTAAGTACTGTGATGCTGTTCCCTTGCCCAAATTATTTTAAACAGTGTGTTTTATGATTACATTAAGAGTTACCTAAGTGCTTGCACATTAAATGCTTTCAAACTGGAGGCTGTTGTGGGGGGCAGCTGGGGGCAAAGGGGAACTTTCATTCCTAAATGTCTTTTTCTAGCCCTTATGAGTTGTGAAACAAAGTCATGTGCTTCCAGCAATTTGTGTTGGTTTATGTGCTGTGAAAGAGAAGGATGCAGGAATGTATGGGGAATTATTGACCGTTATTGATGCGTTTTCAGTAGTTGAGTGTTCAGCCTGTCCAAAGGAACTTGAAATGTTCTGGTGGGTTTGCAACCTAAGTTACGTTTCACAATCAGCTGGTACTGTAAAACAGTATGTCAAACTTTAACCTTTCCCTATAGAGACATGCAGGAATAAGAATAGTTTCTTCTTTTTTAAAAAAAAAAAAGTTAACCTGGCAGGTTTTTAGTGCCTTTGCATTAAGTGTTGACCTGTGTCATGAAGCATCTACTAGGCAGGTTGGTTAATAGCAGCCAAGGTTCTCTGGACCTGGTGGTTCTCCCCAGTGACTCTCTTCTGTCGGTGGCATTTGCTGGCTCATCGGTTCAGGAGTGTCAGTGAGGTCTGGAAAATACCCAGATCCATCTCCAGCTGTATTTTAAGCTGCTTTGCACCTATTCATTTTAAACAGCAAAAATCTAAACTGTAAAACTATCTTGTATTGGGCAAGAACAAAGGAAAGCCTCTATATTTCCTCCATGTATAAAAGTGCTCCCACATCTGTAGAATATGCATGTTAAGAATGTAGGGAGAGCAGACAGATCTCTGGTAGGTGCTTGATAAACTAAAATTCATACCCTGCACTGCAACAGATGATGCAAACAAATAGCGCAAAGACAAATTTCCATTTTACCCATTGAACAGCTGAATTCTGAGAAAGCCTGGTCCCCTATTCAGGCAAATGTGAACAGCCTGCATTTGCCTCCATGACAAGCTTTTTCTTTATAGAAGTCAATCAATACTGACTTCAGCTTTTAAGAGAGTTAATTTGAGATGAAATTCTGTTAAGACCTTTTCCTTCATGACTTGCTGTGATATCAAGCCCAGTAATTTGGGGAACTGTGTATACTAGAAAGGTTAAGGCAATAAATTCTGATTTAAGGGTTGTATGGTTTACTCCAGTTGAATTGTTCAAAGACCATTTTACAAAGATGTTTCTTTCCTCTTTTGACTATGCTGTTAGTCTGCTCATCTGCAGTTAAACTTGCTCTCTTTCATGTTAACCGGTGAATAAATTGACCCAATACATATTTGGGTCTTGGAAATCACATATTGTTTCAAAATGCATTAAGGGTAGGAGTTTTATTTAAAAAACATCATGCTTTTGAGTTCCTGTTCTCGTGAGGAATAAATATCTAATTAGTTTTATTTCAAAGTGATGTTTTCTTTGTTAGGGAGAGATTTGAGTAATACCTGTGTGTGCACGGCCATCTGTGCGTACGTAACCTTGCTAAGTTTGTGCCTCCTCTGTAGATCGACTCTGGATTTTTTCACGAAAATGATCTCAAGATAGTTGCGAAGTCGATCCGTGACCGAGTAGCGTTAATACTGTGGAGAAGAGAGCGGATTTGGCCGAGGATGCAGTCGGAGGAACGCCGGGACTCGGAGTGCCTGGAGAAGCTGAAGGCGCCGCAGGCCCAGCAGGTCCAGGTCACCTATTTCTCTCACACGGGCCAGCATGTCCTGTCGGAGTCGGAGGAACCCGAGGCCGACCAGCACCCCTTCCAGCCAAACCTGCCCACCAGCGTCACCTCTGTCGCCTGTAAGTCTCAGCTTGGTTTGCTGTGCATACAGGGAGGAATATCTGAAGGGAAAAATGGAGGACAACCTGAGCTCGGTGGCGAGATGAGCCGCTGGGCAGCCTTTTGCACAGTAGATCAAAGAACATAAGTATCTCGGGCAGATGCATGATGGTTTTGAAAGGAATAAAGTGTCAAGAAAACCTGTGTTATATAGAGGTAGCTTCTCCTTCAGTAGCACTGAATGCAGAGAACATATTTGTAAATGGAAAAGCAAGAAGAGCTGCTGCTAGACACAAAAAATACATGTTTTCTATGCCAGATGGTGGGATCAACACTGTTTGTGTGAAACACAATTTCAGAACCTGCAGAGGTTGAATTGGCACCAAACTGACCAGAGCAAGTAGTGGCTTTTTCAAATGATGTTCATGTGGAGCTGGTTATTCATACACAAACATTGCTGAAACCAAAGTGCTACAGTTTCTGGTGTTTTGTGAGTTACTCATGGTGGCTTGTCTGAAGGTTTTTGTGCAAAGATCTACAGCAGAAAACCCAATATATCTCTGAATGTTGCATGATGTAATTCAAGGTTTCTCTCTTTTGTGGAAATATTGGCTGTGGTTTGATTACTCGTGTAGGGAACACTGGACCTCATGGGTTGACACTAGTGATGCTGGGGGTCATTGGGTCAGGATGCAGATGCTCTCTTTGCTTGCAGAGGTCGTTTGCCTTCTATTCCAGAGCAGCAGACTTCTCTGGAGCCAACAGCAAGGCATGAGGCAGGAGTGCCTTTAGTTCCCTAAAGTAACTTGTCCCTGGCTCTGTCCCCTAAAATCAGCCTTTGCTACTGAGTCAAGCTTTTGGTATTGAAATCTCAATCTATTTATACATTTAAACATCTTGAAGGGAATGTTGCCAGCTATATTTAGCATGGAAGATTTGAAGTTTTAGGAGTTTTGTGGTATAATCTGATACATGTATTTTGTTACTAAATTATTGTAATGTTTCTGTTTTACTGTTCTGGGCTTACGTAAGCACATTTAAATTAAAGATGCGTGATCTTTAGCAAAGAGAACTGCTGCTTTAATTCAGATATTGTATAAATTGCTAGATGGAGGTTGCTTTGAGTGCTAAAATAAAAAGCATGCCTCTACAAGAAAACAAACCTTTAAGATATGAGAAATGGTCATATTTGCATAACACTCAGAATACTGCAGTATTAACAGTGCTTCTTTTCTGAGGATAAATTGATCTCACTTCATTTTTTTTTTATCATATACTTATTTCACGCTATCTAATTCCCTTAAGAAATAGCATAATTATGGCTCTGCTTCCAGTGGTACAATAAGCTATTTGTGCTTCCCACGATTCTGTGGGACATGAGTTGGCAGAATTTGATACTAAATATAAACTCCCCCCAGTTTATTTCCTACTCCTCAACTTGTTTAAAAGTTCTTGGTATTATTTGACAATTCACTATCAATGTCTTTGAACATTTCTGCCGTGATGTTAGGCCTTAAGGCCTCTATAGATGACTGGTCTACCAATTTGTGTGATTATCTGAGGTTAAATGTAAAAATTTAAATTAATAACTTAACGTATGTAACTCATGTTACCCTATAAAAATCTGAGACTAATTCACAGCTTTTACTTTAGCACTCTACTGTCATACTTTTTTCCTTCGAGGTCTTAAGTTACTGTTGGTAATAAAATGGAAGTGCGTTTACAGCAGGACCTTCTGCCTTCTTAGAGCAGGACCCCATTGACTCTTTTTAGAAATAAGCTGCATAAATATAGAGGAGAGTTTAATTTTGCCAAGAAAAAAAAAAATAGTTGGGAGAATAGTTTTTGAGTATTAAGGAGAAATGTCATCTCTGGTGCTATTAAAAAAAGCTGAATAAGATCTAATTTGGAATATGGAAAAAAGAGAAGGTGGCAAGTGTTGGAAAAAGAAATAGCGTTTAAGCTTACCTATAATTTAAGCTATTTTTTTTGTAACTCTTTTAGTTTTCTTTCAGTTTTGAGTTTTAAATCTGTTACAAGCTATTTGTCTTTTGGATACTTAAAGCTATGGTCTTGGTTGTCTCATTTAATTTCTCAAATGAAGAAAGCAGTGGCTTTATACTCAAGAAGAGCTGGGCAACTGTACTTTACAGGCTTCAGAAGTCATGAAAAAACATTTTAAACTCAGTAATACACAATAGTACAGTTAAAAGATTTATTTTGGTTTGAGAAAAGATGCTTGCCCGGTGCCCATAACTGCAATTCCCCAAGTTTGCTGGGCAAGCACCTGCATGAGAAACTCCACAGAACTCTGAATGCACCTATTGATTCTAAACAACAAGATTCTAAACTGTAAAACTGTCTTGTCTTTGGGCAAGAGCAAAGGGAAACCTCTAGATTTCTTCCATGTATAAAAGTGTTTCCACATCTGTACAATACGCTTGTTAAGAATGTAGGGAGAGCAGATGTGTATCTCCTAGCTCACTTCAAACCTGCAAATTATTTTCTGTTCTTCGTGAGGTATTGCTGTATACTCAAGCAGGGCATGATTTGCTGAACTAACAAAGCGTACAATATAAAGAATTTTGTAATAAGAATAGGTGTTCAAGTCAGTGCATCCCTGGGAGGTCTAACTAGAAGACTGTGATCTGCCATGAAAATTACAATTGGGGTTTCCTTTCCTTTCATCCTACAAAATCTATAAACGTCTGCAGTTCTTAATGTCAACCTTATGCCTTTTAAAGGAAATATCAATGTGCCTAAAATATTGCCATGAACAAAAATCCACGGGGATGGTTCTTGGCTTAGGAGAAGCAGTATGTCCCTTTTGTAGAAAATACCGTTTGTGTTGTAGAATGTATTTATATAATGGAAAAGGCTAGGGTGGTAAAAACGCTAATTATGTAAACAAGTGTTGACCTTGCTCTAAAATAATTACTTGAACATTTGCTGTTGAGCTCTTAATAACAAAAAATATTGTCCTTCCAGCTGACAGCACGTTTGACAGCGGCCAGGGCTCCACGGTTTATTCGGACTCGCAGAGCAGCCAGCAGAGCGTCATCTACTCGTCGCTGGCCGAGGCGGGAGCCCCCGCGCTGCAGCGGGTGTACAGCCCCCCGCTGAGCGACGGCCCCGCGCTGCCGCACGCGCTGCCGCCGCTGGGCCACTACCAGCCGCCCGCCGCGGTGAGTCCGCGCTCCGCCGCGTCCTCCCGGAGCCTCCGTCCTACTGAACGGCGCGTCTGTGCTCTTGTTTTCAGTGGGCTTGCTCTATATGTTCCTCGCTCGCCTCTGTCGGTGGTGACTGGCTCAGTAACGCGTTTCTAGTTGATCTGAAATGTGTGGTTGATGGTATATACCCAGCTATACGTGCCATTCTGAAGAAATGCTTCACTGGCAGCTGTCAAACTCAGTAAAAAAGTTTTTTCTCAACCTGTTGTTGCTGAGCTACGTTAGTAGCTTTGCAATGATTAGTTTTGAACTTGCAGTTGTATTTGAGAGCTGTTCTGTTTGGTTTTGCTTGTTGTCAGTGTAGCCACACATCACTGGTCCTTCATTTGTTCAGGAGCTTCTTGGGTCTGATGTTGTTCCAGTTGTGACAAAGGGCACACATCCAGTCGTGGTGTTTCTGGCTCTAGGTTTGGATTTAATCTTGCACGGACTTGGTGATGTCTGTCCAGTACTGAGGCTCCAAATCAGGCACTGGTAGCCCAGTCAGATGTTCACAATTTCTCCTGTTGTTGTGCTGTTTCGACCTTGACCAAAAGCAGTTAATGGAACCACTGGTGCAAGAACAAACACATGGGAGCGAATGCAGATCTTCAGGTGCTTCCAGTGAGAGTCACAATGTGCATGTGTTGAGTCCTTTGGGAGCTGTGGCAGCACCGTGTTCCCGCTCCAGCCTGCACCTGTCACAGGTGACAGGCATTGCTCACGCTGCTTTTCACCGCCACAGTGACCACATCATGGCTTTGACTCCAATTGCAAAGGAATAGGAGCGGAGAACATATGTCTGTGGACAAGAGAAGAGGCAGCAGGGGCCTCTGGTGGCACTGGGGACCTCTGCATGCCCTGCAGAGCTGATGGTTCCTCCACAGCCTTGTTGTTCAGGCCCAGCCTCTTCATTTCACCATGGCCAAGATCAAAACATGTTGTGGATCAAAAAGATGCCCTAATGCCTGTTGAATACGCTCATTGCCCTGGTAGCCAACTCTTGGAGAACTCAGTGTCTCAGCCTCTACCGCAACTGGCGGTTCAAGTTTAGACCTGCTGCTGTTACATCAACCTTTCCAATACACAGTAAGCCAAAAGACCAGTTCTTCTGTGAGATCTGCAAGAGCTGCAGAAAACGTTCTGCCTCCCGAGCCCTGCGCGGGCAGAGGAGCCAGCGCGCCTGGACGGTCCCGGCCTGCGTGTCCAGCAGGTGCTGTGGGGAGCAGCTGCCCCGAGCCCTGGAACCAGTAAGAATTATAGTCATGATGTGGTAGGTTAGTTTGGTTTTGTTTCATCTTATTTGACTTAAGAGAAGAAAAAAATAAAATCCGGGACAAATAGTTTTTTTTCCTGCTTGATCCGGGTTTACCCTACATACTTAAAGTGCATCATTTTCCCTGGTTTTACCTTATGTTTTCCAAAATACCCACAAGAAATTATGAACTGTATTTTGTGAATGCACTGAAACATGACTGTTCACCTGAAAGAGAAAAGATTTGTCCTTGACATCTGTAGGCAGCTCCCTCCAGTGTGGAAACCACCTTTCCAATGTGCATGTGTCTCCTGGGACGCATCCTTCCTCATTTCTTGTTCACCTGAAACACCACCTTACCAACTCTACATCTAATGCTCAATATACATTTTTTTAATTAAAAGTATTAGATATTATTAATCCGAGCTGTGCAACATATTCTTTTAGAGCAAACTCATTCTTGCTTTTGATAGGTTTCAGTAGTTTTAATCTAAATGCATTACTCTTCTGCTAGAGAGTTTGGAAAGATAATAACCTTTATTCGTGAGCAAAATACTTTCTCATAGTTTTTATTTTTGACAGTAGTTCCATATTTTTTCTTCCTGTGATAACTTAGGTAAAAAGTTCCGAGGTTTGAAAGTATCAACACACACAGGAAACAGAAATCTGACTCAAAACAAAGAAAATCACTATATTTATCTTGGAGATAATATATCAAGCTAACAAGCACATAATGGGAACTGTAGTAGGTTGGGTTTTTTTAGGCTTAGGAGCCTCAGTCTGACATACCATTTATCTTTAATCTATCCACTTTGCGCTAAAGTTTTGGAGAACTGTTTTTACAAACCCTATCTGAATTTGTTTTCACTTCCACTGTGGTTTTGTTTCTCATTTCTCTATTTGTTTTCTTGACATCCATTTCAAGTAAATCACCTACGTTTTGGAAGATAAAGATTCTTTATGAAAATATGAAACTCTGAAGATAAGTTTCTTTCTCACCCAGTTAGCAACATGCTGCTATTGGTATATTCTCACTTTGTATGTGCTTTCAGCGTTTTTTCCGGTCTGCGCGCTTCTTTCCAGAAAGAAATGCAATGCGGTTTGGTTGTCCGATTTGGAATTTGCTGGCTTTTTGCCACGTGTTTAGATTAAGTAACTTTCTGTTCCTTGCAGATAACTTTTCATCTTTTTCCCCGCTCTGTGTTGAACCGTGTAGCCTGTTCCTTGCGATTCTGTTCCCGATGAGCAGTCGCAGACTCGTGGCTCTAACACCTGCCCTCCCTCTCCACAGCCGGCGCCCGTGGGGCCCCCGCGGCCCCAGCACTACCAGGAGCCACCGATGCCGTTCCCCGTGGTCCAACCCACCTCTGGCACCTCCCTGCCGCCTGTGATGGCCAGCCAGCAGGTGAGGGCTTGCCCACTGCCAAAAAGTGCTGCTTTCCTCCCATTCCTTGCCTGCGCTCTGCTCCAGCCCATCCCTGGTAGCAAGTTTGAGTTGTTTGAAATTGCCACTGGAGAGACTCAGGGATGGGGCAAGGGCCGCTGGGTTTGAGGGACGGATGGTAACAGACTCGAGGACAGTCGTGTGGTACCTTGGAATGTCTTGATGTAGGTCAGGGCTGCTCTTCTGTTGTCTGAGGGAGCTGGGGCTCATGAGCTTGGAGGAGACTGAGGGGTGACTCATTAATGGGGATCAATATGGAAAAGGGGGAGTGTCAGGAGGATGGAGCCAGGCTCTTCTCGGTGACAACCAGTGACAGGACAAGGGGCAATGGGTGCAAACTGGAACACAGGAGGTTCCACTGAAAGATGAGAAGAAACTTGTTCCCGGTGAGGGTGGCAGAGCCTGGCCCAGGCTGCCCAGGGAGGTTGTGGAGTCTCCTTCTGTGCAGACATTGCAACCCGCCTGGACACCTTCCTGTGTAACCTCATCTGGGTGTTCCTGCTCCATGGGGGGATTGCACTGGATGAGCTTTCCAGGGCCCTTCCAACCCCTGACATTCTGGGATTCTGTTGTGGCCTAACAGCATTGGCTTGAAGCCTTGTACAGATTGCAGTGTACTAGCTTGGTCCTTAATTTTGCATTATTATTTGGCACCTCCTTCTAAAATATTAGAGAGAGAGACTCTGTTACCTGGTGTCAGTTGTCTTTGAATCCTTGGCAACGCTGCTTTTTGTCTCGTGCATGTGTGTTAAGTGTAATTCACTATAGGCATCCAGCCAGTAGCTTTATCTTCCAAGAGAATGTCTCTCTCTAAAATGTACACAAATAGTAATTTTATGTGTTTTGAATTATCAAATTCTCCACAAAACCTGTATTCCTTGAAGGTATTTATAAAGCAGCTGGGCAGGCCATATCTGCCTCCGTGCACAGCGGTGGTGTGAGACACTGACCTGTACAACGTGGTAACTCGTGGCTCACTTGATTCTGCAAAAAGCTTGGCTTCCTTTGGTAGCATCTGTATACTTTGTGACTGGCTTGTTTCATATCTCTCCAAACCTTTTTAGCTATTAATATTCATCTCATGAGTTGCCTTTTTTTTTAATGTGCTTCTGAAAGCATCAGTATAAGGACAATGTATTTTGTTCTTCTTGAAAAACACATGCTGATGGGAAGGTTTGTCATATATGGGATTTTCTTTTCCGAAGGGCAGGGATATGCTCATGATTCTCTCAGCCAAAAGTTTTACACTTATGCAAATTTAGGACCTCACCAGTTGTCCAGAACTTTCTAGTGGCCCCTGGAGCTTTATGCTGACAGCTCAAAATCTGTTGTTTATTTCCTCCTATGAGTAAATGCTGCTTTGGAATAGGCTATTTGCCCAACTTACTTGAATTCTTTCACATGCCTTTTCCTCACAGCTTTGCTGTGTCTCGAAATAATTCTGATAGCAAAAGGATTTAATAACTAGTCTTCTTCTAATCTTACCAGGGAGCCAAATAAAATACTTTGTACAGTATTATTGTTACAGAAATAAGTAAAATGATAAGTTTCTGTGCAGAACTTCCCAGAACATGTGTGTGCTTCAGACAGAAGTATTAATAGTTCTGGTGTTCCCAGAGTCTCCAGGTACGATGCCCTGAGCGCTGGAGATCTGCATTCTTTTTCAGATGCATGGTAGGGCAGGTCAAGGAAAGAATGGGGAATCAGGGTGAAAAAATTAATCTGTCTAACATGATCCTGTATGAACACACACTGATGGCTCAGACGTGTGGGATCAATATTGCATCTCCTAGTTTATTTTTTCCCATTTGGGTATCTGTGCGTTTATGATGTTATGGTTATAATGTGGCAAAGTTAGCATAATTGAGTGGGATATTTTGTCCTCTGTGTGCCTCATGCAGCTCACAAGCATCCTGTAAAACACAAGTTGAATTTGAAATGGAGGGTTTAGGAAGCCGCTTACTTCCACAAGCTCAATTTTAGTGCTTTTAACGGAGCCACAGGTGGGGTGAACAGCCCGTGTCAGCGTGCTAGTTCCACAGATACGTGGGCAGCCCGTTGAAGCTGTGGATTCACCCAGCCCGCGGTGCCGAGACACCCGCGCTGGCGCTGGGTTGTTTGCTCCAGCCCTGCCCCGTGTGCCCGGGACTGCTCTGCTCCTCTGGCTCTGGCGGGAGAGCCCATGGTGCAGAGCTCGTGCCGTGAGATGAGCAGGTCCCCCGATGCCATGGGACGAGCGGGTCCCTCCGTGCCATGGGTGGGCTCCATCTCAGCCAGTTTGCTCTCTCCCATTGCCAGTTCCAGGCTCCTGCTGAGCTTGTTCACATCAGTGCTGCCATACCCTTGAGTGTGCGGTTTTAATTGGGTAAATGCCCCTGCTTTCCCAAAACTTGCGATGGCAGAAACTGCAATACCTTGTTTTTTTTGTTCCGTGTGGCAAGGTGAACACGCAGGCAAGACCCAGAAGCTGATGCTGTGCAGGGTTGTTGGTGCTGCCCCTTGCACTGCTTGTGGCATTCGATGCGTTCGCCCCCAGACACTTGACACCAGTCGACAAATACTCTCTTGTTTGCTGATCCTTGCATTGGCAACTCGCCAGTTGTGCTTGAATTTTACCTATTAAGAATGGATGGCATCTTGCTTCCTTGATACATCTTCTGCAATTTTATTGTATTAATACCTAAAAACTGGTTGAAGAATCCTGCCACTGTGAAAGTGCAGAGCAAAATATTACAATACTGATTTATGATGCAAGTGGTGAAGATGAAAAGTTACGATGCGTGGCTATTCATTTTGAAGTTACCTTTTCGCCATTGAGCTCGGTGTGAGGCTGTGTGTCTTGTACAGCCCCGGTGGAGCCATCGATCCTGTGGGCACCGGTTCCATCCTTCTGACACAGAGGGGTTTTTTAAAGTACTTTTAGCGTTAATTAGAGGAACTGAAGAAGGAGATACTTCCACACTTTCTATGCTACCAGTTTGTTACTGATTACTTTCAGCTTTAATGCAGCTTTTGATTGCTGTTCTACTGTTTAAAATCTGGCAGGCCAGCGCAGCACTGTTTTCCCTGGGAGGGTAAAACTGCTTTTTTGGCTGCCGCTTTGTTAGTACAGCACCTCAGAAATAACTGGGATCCAGCTTTTACTATAATTATTGTGTTTTATTCATGTCTCAGATAATAAGTGTTGTATATTTCAATGCCTGCTACATTATGTAGTCAGGTTTTGAATGCCAAGATTAGCTGGGTATAATCTGCAGCGTAGGAATCTTTGAAGTTAGTAGGTGGGGATTTTACAGAGCCAACCAGAAAAATCTTGGGGGTTTAAAGAGTTTGAGTCATTACAAATAACCTTTCCAAGACAGTTAGAACTTGTCTTTTCAGGTAATGTATCTTGCGTTTAAATATGTTTTAAACAGAGGCTTTTGTACAGTGTTTATTTAAATTAGGAGCGCCCTTCTCTTCTAAAAACCATCCCTACTCTGAGCGACAGTTCTATTCTGGCTGTGCCGCTTGGGCTAGAGAGAGGAATGGGTGGCTGTGTCCAGTGAACCGTTTCTCATAGCATACAGGCTATAACCCGTTTTTATTCCTTCCTTCCGCAGCAGCAGCCCCTGTCGCAGCCCGCGTCCCTGCAGCAGGTGCTGGCCAGCCAGCCCGTGTGCCCGCTGCAGCCGGCGCCCCATCTGCTGCCCCAGTTCCAGCCCCCCAGCTCGCAGGTGGCGGCGCCCAGCACCCCCCTGAAGCCCCTGCAGATCCCGGCCGTGCCGCAGCTGCCGCCCGTGGCCCCTTCCCAGGTAACGCCTTGGAAAACGGTGTGTGGGTGCATCCATTGGAGTAAAGCTTCCCAGCTAATAATTAATGTGATTTGCAGTTTTTGTGTGGCTATTGTGAATGCATGCCAATTTAATTAGTCCATAAGAATATAGCTTTTTTTCCTGACTCCTGTATATTTCTTTACAATTTGTTTGGTGAAGCAAAAAACTCCTATGTGAGTAATCCTTTGTCATGCCTGGAGAGTCCACTTAATGGCAGTTAAAAATTTGCAATAACTGCATTTTTTTTTTCTGCACCTTCCTCTCTGGCATCCTCTATTCCCCATCCCAGGCTTAAGAGCATGAGAAGTTGTCCTTTTTATTTCTTCTTCTGAGTTCCTAATGTCACCACTTTCCCCACCACTCACCCATTCCCCTCCCAAGCTCTCAGCCCTGTTTCTGATTTCAGTAGTGGGGATGGACCCTTTCCTGGGCCGCGAAGGGTTTTTTGGGGCTGTTGGTGTCTCCTGGTGACAGCCACCCTGATGGAAAGCAGCTTGTGACAAAGGGGAAGAAGCAAACTGCTTCTGTGGTGACAGGGCAGTCATGGTCTGCTATGGGAGGCTTTCATTGTAAAAACCCTTTTATGGGATCTTCCATGCTGCCTGGGTTGCTGCCAGACTGTTTAAAGACAAGGGGGTTAAATTGTCTTGCTGAGTTTTGCACAAACAAGTGTTGTGTTTTGTCTAGTCCGATTCCTCTTCATTTCTGTGAAAATGAAGGCAGCTTTTAATCAGTATGTTACGTGAAGGCTTCAGGCTAGTGTTAGAAATAGTTTTAATATTTTAAGGTATAAAACTGTCCCCCCAAAATGAGTTTTTCTCTTTTGGTAATGATTTAGTCATAAATCAGTTTTTATTACTGTTTACAAACCTCAGGAAATGAATGAAAGTGACTAACAGACATAATTATTGTGGCACAGGTGATTTTTACATGCTTGTATGGCAAATGAAACTACTTTGTACCATCAGCGAAAGCCCTTGCGATTCATATGATATTATATTTTTTTTCAGATTCCTCAGTTTCCTGTCATTCCTGCAATTACTCCTCTGGCAGGACTTGACAGCCTTCCTCCAACCCTCTCTGACATACCGGCTGCAAACGTGCCCCCCATCCCAGCTCCTTCTCAGTACTTTGCTCCAGCCGTGCTGCTGCCCAGCCTGCCCATGAACCCCGCGCTGCCCATGGCGCCCAACTCCCCCGCCCTCCCCATGCAGGCCGTCAACCTTCCCCACACAACCGTGGCGTCTCTGGTCTTGCCCTGCCAAACAATAGTGCCAAATATGTCGGCTGCTCCGATCCCATTGCTTGCCGTGGCGCCGCCGGGGGTGCCCGCCTTGCCGCCGCACCCCGCGGTGCCGCCGCTGCCCCCGCAGCAGATCTACCCGGCCGCCTTCCAGCAGATCATGGCGAGCGAGGCGCCCTCGCCCCATCCCACGCAGAGCACGCAGGCCGTGTCCCAGCCGCAGCAACCGCCGCCTCCTCAGTCACTGCAGCCCAGCATTGTCCATCCCTCCGAGCAGCCTCTCTCCGCGCCCGCGGCCGCTCACCAGGTAACGCGCTGGGCACGGGGCGCTCGGGCCTGGCCCCCCGGGGGGTTGGTGAAGGCAGGCGTCCCCGGGGCTCGCTCCCTTGAAACGCGCAGGGGGTTTTCTGTGCTCTTAAGATGCTTTGTGAGCTTCTAGACCTTGGTCCTGCAGCTGGTTGCTAGAGCTGTGAAGTCAGGTAAAGCAGGTGGGGTCTTAGGTGAATATTGAGGATCTTAGAATCACAGAATATTTGGGGTTGGAAAGGACCTTCCCAGCTCCCCCAGTGCCCCCCCTGCCATGACAGGGACATCTTCACCAGCTCAGGTTGCTCAGAGCCCCGTCCAGCTTGGCCTGGGATGTCTCCAGGGATGGTTCATCCACCACCTCTCTGGCCAACCTGGGCCAGGCTCTCACTGCCCTCAGGGCCAACAATCTCTTCCTCATGTCCAGCCTGAATATAGGATATAGGGAATAATCTAAGAGGCTTTGGAAAGTGAGCAGACAGGAGCACTTTTTGGATTCCCTCTTCCTTCTTCCTTCTCAAATACAAAAGAGGCTTGAGCTGCAGTTGTCCTGCAGCAGAAGAGGCCGTGCTGTGCCAGCCCCGTAGTGTGACTCCGGTCTGTGCACCATGCGGACGGAGGCTGTTGTACGCTCCCGGGAAAAATGGGTGAGCTGGCAGGGTGGTGGAGCTGTTTTGATGTAGAATTGCTATAAAACAGTAAAGGGAAATGGCCGTTCTGTAACAGCTCTAGAAAACTGCACAGAAGAGGTCTGTCAGACAAGAATTATTCTAGCTGCAGACCCTTCCCCCCTTAAAAGAAACAAAACATAAAATGGAGCTTCTAATAGTAGCAGTTTTTACAAGAGAACTTGTTGACATGAGTCTGTAAATACTTCTATTGCCACCTCTGTGATCTGACAATGTGAAATGCAGTCTGACCCAAGGAGGAGAGAGCACTAAATCTGTTAATAATGGTGTTCTTGAAAATCTGTGTTCTACTACATCACTTTGCCATAACATATTGATTAAAATTCATAACATCCCATTTGAACCTGCCATATCACGGCATCTTCAAAGTAAGACATCATTTTTATATTTCTCTCTTCAGCCGTATATTTGGTACAGAAATATTGTTTGTGAAAATGTAGGCAACACGGAGCCCGAGACAGTTCCCGCTGAGCTCGTTAGCCATAGTGATTCTAATGGCTTTAGAGGGAATTCAATCAGGCCCGTTCCGCCCACCAAGCACGGCAAACACCAGAACTGGGTAACCGATACTCCCAAACAGTCCTGACATGGCAATTATCTATCAAATACGTATGAAAGAATTACATAGTAATTTTTAGGATTAAAAATAGCTATTAGAAATGAAATGGACAAGTGCAGATGAATATTCAAAAATAACTTCTATGTTTTAAAGTACTTTTAATGGAGAGGTATTTCTGTAAATAAAGGCTTTCCAGTGCACTGCTGTTTTGGCAGCTGACCTTTAGTACCTTTGAGTTTAGTTTTGCCCAGGTAAATTACACATTGAAACATTTTGTGAATTACTCTAGTTACATACAATTAAAAAACCCCACTGCTCTTTTGCAATGTACACCACAGTTGCTATTCTAACAACCTCCTCTTAAGCAGTTGTGTAACTGTTCAGTGTTGTGAAGCACACTGCATCTTTATTATTCTGGGTTTTCATGTAGATAAAAATAATGTTGACTCGTATCCAGAATCAGCAGAGATCATGCCATAACGAAATTGTGTGGCCTAGTTCTCATCTGACCCTTGATATTTAAAAAATATCTTTTCCAAGTAGACTGAACCTATAGATGATGATACTTCAAAAAAAGTAAAGAATTGGCCTGTGTTTTACCTGGTACTAAAAAGCCTTTTTTCTTTCGTATTTTCCTTTCCTTTTTCCTCTTCCCACAAGCTCAGTCCCCTTGGAAAAACACATGATGTACCTAAAAGGAGAATGTTCTGTTCTTAAATGTAGAACTCAAAAGAACTGTTATGCAAAATAACAGCGTGGTCTCTAAGGTAGTTGGCATCTAATCGCACCGGTCCAGTTCCCACAAAGCGCTTACGCACACGAGTTATTTTAATATGCTGAAGAAATCCATAGAGATAAGTGAAACTTCCTCTTGTGTGCGAAACACAAGGAGATGTCTGCAGGACTGGAGCCTTGGTGCTTAGTGTGTCAGGAGCTAAGTTGTGTCTTGTGTTTAAACTAAATGGAAACCAATGTCTTCCCTGAGACACTGATGTATATTCAGTAAGAAAGTTACTTATGTGGCCTGTACCAGCTACTGGTTCCATGTATAACATAGATTTTTAAAAAGATCCTAATTTAGATTATGGGTCCACTGTGTTTTTCCCTGCATGGACATTGTGGTATGCTTGTTGAAAGCAGAGCAAACTATTCAGAACAGCGAATTCATAATCTAGGATTTTAATTTCTTAGCAAAATATGGCTTTGTTTCTACAAATTAAGCAGTGCCTGAGCAATACACACGTTGCCATAATTACATGGGAAGAATCGCTGGATTTTTATTTAGTCATTTCAAAGAAAGCTTAAACCCTTGTGTAGTTACCTTTCCACACAGAGATCACACATTACGGTCTCATCGTGGAATTATAATCCTTTCTCCGTGAACTCTGGTGACTTCGGTGCCTTGTCACGTAAGCGGCGAGCGCTCCGAGCAGGTTTTGTTCTAACAGCCGTCTGTGTTGCAGCAGATGCCGGGACACGCTCAGTTCGCTTTGGAAGCTGGAGCCCCGGTGCCCGTGCTGCCCGTGCAGCCTTCCATGGTCATGTCGCCGCCGCTGCAGCTGCAGCCCGACCTGCTGCCCGCCCGCGTCGCTCCCGAGGGCCTGGCCCAGCTGCACGGCAGCCTCGCCGCGGCCAGCCCGCCCGTCCCCGCCGATCCCGCTCCGCCTCTGCTGCAGCCGCAGCCCGACCTGCCCCAGCCGCTGCCCCCGCAGCTCCCGGCGCCCTGCTCGGCTCTGCCGCCGGGGCCGGACGCATCTCAAGAGGTAGAGCCGTTTCCTCTAACTCACTCACCAGCCTCAGCCTTCTTACTTATTCCTTTGTGAAATAATCTCCCTTGTGAAATAAGCCCTTTATCCCCTCTCGCCATATTGAGCCGCTTGTCCGAGGTGCCGGCAACTCTAGGTCAGCAAATAACTGGCTATTGCAAATGAAGCTGGAAACTGCATTTGTGACTTGTGAAATGTCTCCAAGTAATGAGGCAGCAGGACTAAGTGCCTCTTTGTAGCTGGGAACAAACACAGGGATAGAAATGACTTTCTTTTAAGTGCTGTGGGTCAGTAAGAAGCTGTTCTGTGGAGTTTCATCCATGTTTTGTCCAGTCTTGTTTTAAAAGTCTTGAGCAGTTGTGCAACCAACCATCATTTGCCTTAAGAAACTGTTTCACAATCTGATTTTTCACTATGTAAAAGCTCTTTGTGCTCCTCAGCTTGAGCCTTATTCTCATTTCATTTAGTCTTGTGTCCTTCTGGATTGTCTGAGTTCTAGTCTCGCACTGGGATTTTTGTTTCTTCAGATTCTTATAGGCATTCCCAATTCTCAGTGGCCATTTAAGCAAGATACATTTTATCATTTTCTTTATAAAACTTTATCATTTTCTTAATAAAAGTTCTGTCTATTTTGACTTTTCTTTCCACTCCCATAATTGTTTAACCTTCAGCCTTGACAGAATGTCACAGAATGTTTCCTTCTCCTCAGCTCTTTAGTAGATATCCATAAACAAAGCAAAACAAAGGTTTTGGCATCTGTACCAGATTTCAGTAAGACACTAATGTGTTCCCCTCCTTGAATGGAAATGCCCTTCAGCAATTCTGCTTTCAGGATTGCTCCTTTTGTGGCTCTCTGTTCTGAGCTACCTTTCCTCCCAAAGTAACAATTTCCAGCTTTTCAAGCTAAATCTCTTTTTACACATTTTGATGCATGTGCCTCATGCCTTTACAACACAGTACAGGCTACAAATTTGGGTAGAGGGACAACTGAACTCCTCTTCAAGAAGATGTTCAGTAAGGATGGAGCTGACACTAGAACTAGATTCTGGTTCTCCATTTTGCTTTTCCTTCTTGTGGCAGTTGAGTTCTTGTCAAAAAACTATTCATGCTGTGATGCAGAACGTTTCCTGACGAATTTCTGTGTTCTCTAGAGTAGATATAGCAGCAATGGTAGAACCTGCAGAGTCCCACAGTAAAGCCTGTGTCAGGCTTATCCCTCACTCCAGGTATTTTGCCTCCAACTGCCTTTTTTCTGGATGTGCAGCTCATGTCAGAATCAATGCTGATGCCAAGGCTACAGCCTTCAATGCATTGGAGATTCTGGAAATGCGAATAATAACCTTCTTTGTTGTGCAGTGTGATATGAGGGGGTACAAGTTGTCTTTTATTATCTGAGAAATCCATGCCTACTGAGGCACTTGTCTGTCCTGTCACTTTATCATATCCTTAGGACCATTTAACCACTGTTTTGCTAACCTCATTCTCACATTTCACCTGTACATTAACTCCCTTCTCCCTTTTAATCTAAGGAATTAATCCAGTATCATAGGATGGTCAAATTGATCAATGCACTGATTTTGTGACATACATTGCTAAGGTTTTCTTGGGTGTAAGAGGAGTTTCATATGGATATATACTTGAAACACTGCGTTTTGTTGCTACTCTGCCAGAACTCTTTTATCGCTCTCTTTTGTTGAAGCAGGGAGTGGGGTTATCCACTGACCTTTGAGCTCCAGCTATTTGGTATTAAGATGTAGCAATGACAGTTGGAGGGCTTGTTTCTAGCTGTGTGTCTATGGGAGGATTTTATAGATTAATGTTTGTAAATGTACATATAAATATATAATTATATTTATGAATATATTTGAGGGGTGTGTATATACCTACACAGTTATATACATGTGTGTGTCTGTGTCCATACATGGAAGTTCGTTACAGTAGCATCATCATCACAAATTCTGTGAAAACTGGCCTACCTGGTGCAAAAGTCATGCTATCCATGGCTATCCTAATGTTGCAACCAGCAAAGAGGGAAGCTTTTAGGGGAAAATTCCTTTTGCATAGACAGCAAGAGGATGTGAGATGAAGGCTGTGTTTTTAAAGGATACATTTTCATCTTTTATTTGTAGTTTTGGCAGAAATCTTCACAATAAGTCAAATACAATGAGAATACTTAACATATTTTGAAAAACTACACAGAGCAATGAAGCAAATGAGTTTATACTTTATTTTGGCTCTATGTGGATATGTCAGGCTATCAAGTTTTTCCTCTGTGGTGAGGACTATTTTTTCTTTCACCACCTCTTCTGCTTTAGAGACAGCAGAAGTAGAGGCTCTGCCTTCAAAAGTGGCTGTGCCCACTTACCGATGTAACTGAAGTCATGTTGAGAAGGTACAATGGGACATTTATTCCGAATTCCGCAAATTGGTTAAACAGAATGGTTTAGGATTACTGGTGTCTCAACAGCAAAGCTTTCTTAAAGGTGTTTTTCATCTCCCAATGTAATGCATTTACTTAAATGACTTTTTCTTACATTTTAGGAGCAGGCAATACAGGACAAACTTCAAAGTCTGTCACAGAGCTGTGAAAGGTATCAATATAATCTCTTTGGCATAAGAAATGTTTTCTTTCTGGAGGCTGTTTTTCCTCTCTGTTCACAAGGCCTGGCCTTTGCCGTGGCTGAGAGTGCAGTAGCAGGAGCTGAGCAGAAGATGGACGGTGTGTGTTTAGGGAGCATGTTGCACATGTTCTATGTGCAATGTGCCTCTTTTGGCTCCTCCAACCCTTTTAATTCTTTAGCTTGGGTGCTGCATCCCAGCCTTGATATATGTACAACAGTTTTCATTTCCGCATGTAACTTCTCTCTTTGTTAAGGTAACTGAAGCAGTACAGTCCCTGGTTTTGATGCCGTTGAACCTGTATAAAAACTCCACCTTTATTGGTTATAAAGCTTTGGGGTTAGGATTTTAGTGACCCTGTTCTGTTTTCCTCAATAGATGAGTTAAATTTTGTGAACTTTAAAGTTTTCATTCTATACCACCAAAAAAGTTAGCTTGACACAAGTCAGTGCAACCCTGCAACCTTGAAACGGAACTCTTTTTTCTCAAGGATTTGCTGCTTTTAAATACTGAATGGAAAGTGAAATCTAAATTTTGTGACTGTAGTTTAGTTCTGGTTATAAATAAGTTTGTCCATCTAATCTGTTGCAGAAAGGCACGTCACATTTTCAGCCTTCTATTAAATTCTAACGTGCCTGTTCCAGCATTGTGTTTGAGAAGCCACCTGTCGTGACAGCAGCGGCGCAGAGTCCGTGTCAGGACACGTCTCGCAGTCTCAGAGGGAGGTTTCCCTTCTCCAGGTGTATGTGTAACTCAATGCTGAGCTGGGTTGTGCTTTTGTAGAGTGGAGAGTAATGGCACCCAAATCGAACGGCTGGCAACGGCAGCAAAGCTGTGATCTGGAGGGTATCCTCTGCGCAAAATGTGTTCACTTTCCCAACATCGAGTTACACATCCGAGGTAGCTGCAAAGGGACTAGAAGTAAGCTGCTCTGTGCAACTAGTGCAGGGCAAGAAATAAAAGCCTTATACTTAAGCAAGAGATCCATAGGTTAGACTTAAATTCTTTTAAGCCCGTCTGGCTAAATGCGCTCAGGAATAAATTGCCCAGGAATGCTGAGTTCACAGGCGCTTTGTAAGATCAGTTTACACAAACCTCTGAGGACTGATTTAGACAGAGCTGATCATACCTTGGGGTAATAAATAGGCCAGATGGTCTTACAGAGTTCCTCCTGACGTGGTTTTTATGAACCTCTGAAAATTCCCTGCAAATTACTTGCATGTTGATGTTTTCTGTACATGTCGTATTACAAATAAGGTTGTTAGCAGCTACTGTTTTGGCTGCTAAAAATAACATACTGTTGCTAGCTGGTCATCTGGAAACTTGTGGCATAAAACCTTATTTCTGCTCCTCGAGAGCTGCAGAGAGAGCAGGGGCAGCGTCTTAGGGGATGCTGTACCGGGAGCTGAGAAAACTAGACCTTAAAAACGAGGCTTTTCTACGGTTCAGAGAGGGACTGTGAGGATCCCTGATGTGCAGGGGTCAGGGGATGTAGTGACAGGACTTTCCCTGTGGTATTGCCAGAAATGTTAATAAATCATTTCTTATTAGGTGTGATAGCCATAGTACATGCCTAACTTGTAGTTGACTTCAGGTACTGAGTATCTTTGGTAGCAGGCTTGGTTTGGGCCAAAGGAGTGCACATGTGCACCTTTTTGCAGTCTCTGTCATGTATCTTACCTTTGTGTAACTCCATTGTATGTGGTGGTGGTTTGATTTGGGGTTTTTTTTTCCCTTTCTCTTACAAAGCTACATGAGTCCAGATGTTGCTTCGGGTAAAGAGATGAGTGACAGCTTTGAAGGAGCAATAGGAAGTGGAAAACAAGAAGGAAAGTCTTCAAAGAAACATAAGAAATCTACCCGCGCTCGCTCGCGCCAGGAGAAGTCCAGCAGACCCAAACTGACCATATTAAATGCAAGTACAGCCTCTTAGCCTGAGGGTAACTTTAGGATTCCTTTGGCTTTGCTGGAAATAACCGCTGTTAATCTTTGCAGGTTTGTAACACGGGGGATAAGATGGTGGAGTGCCAGCTTGAGACACACAATCACAAAATGGTGACTTTTAAGTTTGATCTGGATGGTGATGCACCCGAGGAAATCGCTACTTACATGGTAAGACGGGGTGATGTGGTTGCACACAGTCTCTTAATGCACTGAGCTGCTTCAATCAGCTTATTCTCACATGTGCTTGTTGACCAAGCGTTCTCATAGCTGTGGAATGGGACATTAATCAAAATGTTACTGTTTTCCTCTTTATTTTGATGTGGCCTGATAGGTAGAGAATGAATTCATATTGCAGAGTGAGAAAGAGACCTTTATTGAACAAATGAAAGATATTATTGATAAAGCAGAAGATATGCTCAGTGAAGATACAGAAGGAGAACGAAGTTCTGACCAGGGTACAAGTCCCCAGCAAGATACCAACAGACTGGAAATGAATGAGGTAAGAAATATTAAAGACAGACTTCAACTTTGATTCCCTTTTTTAACAGCCAGTTACTATAAATTAATTTTACATCCTGTGTTGAAATACATATAATTTCTTAGCTAGAAAAATAATTCTTTTACTCCATTAAGGGTTACAATATGAGCGCTCCTTGGAGTGATGCTCCTCTTGCGTTGATGCAAGACAGCTCATTCTGTTCTCTTGGTTGTGTGTTTTTAACAGGAGAAGCGGCAGTCTCAGATGAAGGCACCTGTGTATCAACAAAATGGTAAGTGTGCCTTTGAATACAAACTTAAGCTCTAAGGCACTTATGCGAAGGTTTGCTGGATTCAGAAAGAAATCAACCAGTTACTTGTGGATGGAAATACATGTAGAAATATGGGTATAACAGTGGTCCCTGCTGTTAGCAACCTGGCAGCTCACAGGGCTGACCTGGATAATCCAACATTTGGGGTGTTTAGGGAAGCCCTGGACCACCCAAGCTGATACTCAGCAGTGGAATGGTCAGGCAGGCCCAGGCAAGGACACTCTCCTCACGACGAGAGCTACGTGTGCAAGAGAAAGCTAAAAGATTGTTTGCAATGGTAATTTAATTGACACTTCTCACCCATAAGTTTTTGGCTACTTTGGTATTATGGGGGGGGATCTTGGCCTTCTGAACACAATTGTATCTTACGGGTTTTACAGGCAAACGGGAAGGGAATTAGCTCTTTATTCTGTGTATAAGCCTGTGCTGGAGGGGAAAACAAAACCTCTGCTGGAGGAAGTGGTGTTCCTAAAATCCTGTTACTGTGTGTGGTGCTGTGTGTGTGCTCCATGCTTACAGGGCAGAAGGATGATTTAGAGCTTCTTTTGACAAGGGCAGGAACCGGGTGTTCCTCCAAACTTGACTTTCTGCTCAAAAGGCCTGGTTTATTTTTTGCCTGTAAAGGTCATATAATTTTCTCAGTACACCTTTTTTAACATGACATTTCTACTAATGAATGTTACAAAGTGTGGTATAGTTCTGGTTTGCCATTTACATATGCCCAGACTTTGGGATAAGATGTGGAAGGAAATAATAGCTAGAAAACATCCAACATGGAAAGGACAAGCTGGATAGATTTTATGTAATTAACAAATTTTTCATTTTGAGAAAACTGGCCACAGTACCCTTAGTAAAATCTTCTTGTACGTATTTGTTACCCTTCTAAAAGTATGAACACTTGAAGATACATTTTCAAAGAACTGATAATATCTGGCACAATTGGGAGGTATCACTGTCTCCCTTCCAGAAAGGATGAGAATCAAATTAGGAGCTGTTGATTTAATCTTGGCTAATACTGTAGAAGCTCTAGTTTTCTTTCTAAACATGGGAATTAAGACAGATGATCTGGAATGTATGGAAGCTTTTGTTTACTTTTTTCTTTTCACCTCTAGTTTTGCATACTGGGAAAAGGTGGTTTATTATATGTCCAGTTGTGGAAAACCCTACTACTGATGCACCCGAATTTTCTCCGCCGGTACCTCAGAGTTCGCAGCAGTCTGAAGGTCCAGGTATTTACAAACTTTATAGAAAAGGGTTTTTTCTCTGCAGTTGCAGTGTCATCTCTCTTCCGTTCTCACCTGACTTAGTTGTGATTGTTTCCCTTCGTTTAGTCAGAGAAAGAAAATGGTTAATTTTGTTAAGTCATGCATTTTAAGTGTGTTTCTGGTATTGAACCGAATTAGGAATGTTTACTTGAGTTTTGGGAGAATCTCAGGATTTCAACTCTGCCTTAATGCTACAAGGTAGCTGAAGTTCTGGTCACTGTTCTAATAATTGGTGTCTTTTCAGTGAAATATTTTTTGCATAATCTACAGTTTTAGGTTCTAATTTGACTCATAAGTTATTTTCCAATGGGACACACTAATGGGTTATGGCTGGATGTGGTTATCACTGTAGCTAACCAGGAAGTTTTGTGGTGATGTTCATTCTATGTGGCTTGTAAAAAAAGTTAACTTGATGTGTGGTTCTTTTTAGATGTGAAGCAGTTGAATGACCAGCCGGCGAGCGCTGCGGTGACAGACCTGCCTGGTGTCTTAGCTGCCCAGCAGCTTCCCCTACAAGCCAGTGTGTGTGACGGCCCCGCTGGAGTCTCCCTGTCCTTGGCACAAGCTCCTGCTGCGCCATCCTCAGCCAGAGCGCTGGGCCAGGCGGAGTTCCCCGCTCCGGCACCACCGGGACCTGCTCCAAACCTCCTGGAGCAGGCAGCTGCTAACGGAGCTCAGCTGGAATATTCCCCACAGAAGGCGTCGATGGCCGCTCAGCCCGCCGCTCCTGTCCCCCATGCCGCTGTGCCAGAGGAGCCTCCCGACGCTCTCCTGGCTCCTCCACGCCGGCAGCCGCCAGCCGATGAGGGCACGTGTGTCCCCGACGTGGAGATCGCCTGCTGCAGCGTGGGGCCGCACACGGCGGCTCCCGCGAAGGCGGCGGAGCTCTGCCCGCTGCCCGTGCTCCCCGACGCCGTGGTGCTGGAGCGGCAGCCCGCGGCACAGGCCCCTCCTCACCTGCCGGAGGTTGGCCCGCACGGCGCGGTGCCGCACGCCTTCCTGAGCCAGGCGTTCCCCGCGGCCGACCCGCTGGCTCTGGCGGGCTCTCGGCTCCAGAGCCCCACGCAGGCGGTGGCGGCCGCGTCCCAGCCGCACGCGGTGCTGCCCCAGGCGCCGCCCGTGGCCCTGGGCATGGCCCTGCTGCAGCCCAGCGCCGCAGAGTCTGACGGAGAGGGGCCGCCCAGGGTGGACTTCGTTGACAACACGATAAAAAGTCTTGATGAGAAATTGCGCAATTTACTTTACCAGGAATACGTTCCTACTTCTTCAGCATCAGCGGGGACTCCGGAGGCCTCTGCCCCACTGGAACAGGGTGACAGCGAATTTAACTTGCCGCCTTTTCCCGAAGATCAGGTTCCCGCGTTGGTGTTGGATTTGAGAGAACCAAGCCATAAAGCTGCAGGTGCCGGCCAGGAGGTGAAAGCTGCTGCTGAGGTTCCCTCGGTGCCGCTGGTCCCATCCGAGACCTCCCAGTACCCGACGCTGGCCAGTCCAGCCGTGACTCTGCCCTTCACAGCCCCAAATCCAGCCGCTACGGACAGCACCAGGACAGAGCTCAGAACCAAAGAGCCTGTGGTAGGACACTTCTTGCTTCTCTAAACATTTGACACTTCTGCTCCTGGGTATCTTTTAGTCTGACTGCTTTCCAGTGTGGAAGTTCTAAATTTTTACCTTATCAGATGCATTCTGACTCATTCTGCTTAAGCACACGGTAGCGAAAGCCAGATTTTTCCTTTGGCTTTAAAAGTGGTGTATCATCTTAATTTGTTCTCCTCTTGTTTCTAAAGCAGGCAAGAAACGTGATAATTTTTTTTGTAGCTTAAAAATGTATAACACATGAGGGATACAGTCATTCAAGTTCTGATGAAGATCACGTTTCAGTATGATGTTTTTTTAATGTGAATTAATGGCAGTGGTTATAATGCCTGCCTTCCAAGTCAGTCCGAATGAAATAAACACTTCAGGAGCCTTGGATTTGTTCAAGTGCTGCAGCCAACGGCAGACACTCCCTAGGTAGCAGCTTGCTTAGCTCCCAGTAATGGTTTCTGTTGTCTCCCCCTGAACTCCGCAGAGCAAGACTCCTCTGGGAAGCACCTGAGGAAGGCTGGAGCAGGTGGTCTGGATCAATATTCGCTCCATGTCTCGACTGTGGACCTGTGTTACGTTCTTTCAGATAAAATCCTGAGTTTATTAAATTCAACAGATTTGCAGTGCTTTCTGCTAGAGGATCAGTGCATATCTTACTTGAAAAGCAGCATTTCTGGAGATAATTATGTCACCACTAGCCAGGATGAGGCTGTTCACTGTAGTGTCAGCTCTATCAATGGCTTGAAAGATGCTCTGTGTTACAGGAAAGATGGCACTTGAGTAACTCATTAGAGCATATTGTTTATAATGATCAATGACATTCTACAGCAGATCTCGATTAAAGGTGTTATGTCTCTCCAGTGATTTGAATTTGTCCTGTTAAAATCTGTGCCAGTAAGTAAAGAGAGACCTAGAATTTCTGCAGACAGACATACAGATGAAGAATGTACAGTCTATCTGAAAAAGCAAACCAGAACAAAACCTCAAACTGATGTATATGTGTATATATGTATATACACGTATACATACATATGTATATATATGTGTGTATATATATATGTGTGTGTGTGTATATATATATATATATATAAAAAAAAATTCAGTGCCTGGTTTTTAGTAACTTAGGCTGCAGTTCCCTCTGAGACACTGCCACTGATATTTTTCTTCCAAGGGAGGGAAAAAAGGAGTTGAAGGAAAAGAAGAAGGCCACCTCACAGCCACTATAAAATCTAATATTCTACAATAGTGTCAGGGCAGAGAGGGGGTGAGAGGGAAGGAGAAGCCTTTCAACTTTGTGAGACTGAAATTCTTTCTTTTTTCTTTTTACTGCAAGTTTGAAGTGTCCGAGGTGACCGGCATCAGTGCTTATTCCTCAGAAGCAAGAGGTGGGTCAGCAAGCAGAAAAGGTAATGAATGCTCCTTGCAGTGATGAACGCAGCGATGTGTCTGTACTGTGTGTGGTCCTCTGCCAGAGCAAGGCACTTCTGGTCCTATTTGTCATATAACTAATATTAAACATCTCACTTCTGTTAAGCTTCCTAGAAAGAAATGGCCTCACAAGGCAGATTGATTTTAAACCATAGATATGTAACACGTCTGTGGTGTAGGTGTAGGGTATTCACATGGACAGCTACATTCCCAATAATAAATTTCCCGTGCCCTTAAAAAGTCCAAACAGCAAGTCCCTTGGATTTCCTGGGTTTCATAAAAACATGTTGACAAAAATAACATGATTGAGGGTGGCCCCTCTGGCTGGAAGCCTGTAAGATATTTCAAGGAAGCCCCACACAGAACTAGGAAACAGTCCTTTAGATGCAATGGCACTTTCTGTGATACAACATAGGAGGAGCTATCGTAAGACGCTGGGTATTTATCACGCTTCATTTACCTGTCTTGTAAGTCATGGGAAGTGTTAAGGTCTGAGGAACCTGTAACTGCTCCTGCTGTGGTGGGTGAGGTTCGGGATGGCTTATAATATATATATTTTGAGGTCATGGCAAAGCTGGCTACAACAGCTTTGTCGTTCTTGCGTGGTGGGTGTAGGTTGTGCCCCGCTCTGGGTCAGTGTGCGAGGGGAAAGCTGTGGGCAGCCACTGCATTTGTCTCGCTGCAGACAAAGAGTGTGCAAGTGGAATGTAGCACTGTGTAGTAAAATTAATGCATCTTAGATACCATCAAGCAGTGAAGTATTTCACCATTTCAGAACTCTGAAATGAGATATTTTAGCCTTATGTTCACTCTGCCATGTGCCATAAGAAAGCAGCTTTCTGAAAAGCTTGTGTTTATTGATTTAACTTCAAAACTAGTGTCCAGTTTGTGAAATAATCTCCTTTTGATTATTGCCGCTAGAATTTGGCTTCTTGCATGCTGCTGTGGTCCAAGTGGCCGTCTTTTCAGCAATGTGCTGTTTAACTTTGCCTCAGCCATTTTTAATTGGTGGTGGTACCTGTCAAATGAAAGGTGTGAAACCCCAGTCCAGCTGTGCTCAACTGCAGCATTTTGTGCATGAATATCTGACTGCAGTTATTTTTTCAGATATCATGAATACCTTAGTAATGCAGGCCCAATATACTGTGCAGATATAATTCTTAAATCAGAAGACTCTCCTCAAAAATCTTTCAATTGACTAATGAAATTCTACACTCCTCTTACTTCAATTCCCCAAATCAGTTGACTGAACAGAGTCCCTACCTGCAGATATTTTATATTGTCATCAATATTGCCTTCTGCATTATAGGTCCTGTATTATGAAGACTAGATATTTAAATTATTCTTTAGTGCTACACTTCATCAAACTTCAGTTTTTCACGATAAACACATCGGCTTTTCTTATGCTGTAGCATTTCAAACCTGAATATATGTCTTTTTCCAACTTGTATAACAGGTTCAGCTGCAAGCATCGCTTCTGCTCCTGCTGCTACCACAAAAGGCCTCCTTCAGGTAACTGGAAAGTCGGAGCGGTTTTATGCTTGATTCTTACAGTTACTTTCAAAATTAATTGCTATTATTTTTTCCAGGTTGCACCTACATCATCAAGCATAACTAAACAGATGGAAACTTCTAAAAGGAGCGAGAAGGCTGAGACTCTGACTCCGTCTGTAACGCAGATATCTACAGCAGATGGGGTGATAAATAACCTTCAAAGGAATGACTCTCTAGACTCTGGTTCCTATGGAAAACAGGCTGAAACTCATGATAGCGGCACACCAGCCAAAACCATTGGCAGGTTTTCAGTAATCAGCACGCAAGATGAATTAACTTTAGCAGCGCCACACTGCTTGAGGTTCTCGGCACCACCGGACGTCTATCTGGATGTGCTGCCTTCCAGCCCGGACCTGAAGACGGCTGTCCGGCGGGTGCAGACGGCCTCTTCTGTCGATGTCCTCTGTGACCAGGGCTCGAGTGATTCCGCCGATGAGCCTTTCCATCGGCAGCCGGCTGCTGCTGCTCAACTGTCCCCCCCCAGCAGTAGCACGGCCACCGACTTAATTAAAAAAGCAGCTGCTTTTCTGCAAAGATCTGGAAAATCTAGCTCACCAGCACTCGATTCACCGAACGGGCAAGGAACAAAAATTCCCACCATCAACATAACATCTTTCCACTCACAGTCGTCGTACATGAGCAGCGACAATGACTCGGAATTTGAAGACGCAGATATGAAGAAAGAATTGCAGAACCTGAGAGAAAAGTATGTTGGGTTTGCAAACAAGGCCAGGGAGGCTTGTGTTAAGATACCTAGACAGTGTCTCTGCATACAAGGAACAAACATGCATTTTTCATCGCTGTGATGAGTACACTGGTTCTGGGCAAATGAGGCATCACTAAGATATTCCCCCAAATGTCATACTACACCCTTTTATGCATTACTTTATTTGACAGTTCCATTTAGAAGAAGAATAATTGAATAGTAAGTTTTTTAAACCTCAAAACATTTCTGCTGCGCTGCCCATTTTCCTTATTGAACAGCTATGTGGCAGCAAGCGGTAGCACGCATGATGTACATGATGGTAGGTTCCCATGTGGACGCTATTTAGAGCAGCATAAAATTAATCTGGCTGCCTGCATAGACAGCTGCGATGGCACTCGCATCGTGCCCTTCTCTGCAAGGCTGGTTTAGGCTGTCAGGGCTACAGGGCAGTTCCCAGACTGGTTTTAGCGTACCTGCGGGTGGATCCTGTCCTGCCCCAACAGATGGGGTGAGGGATGAGTTAACTCTGAACCCAACACATGTCCTGACCCAGTGGATGAGATCCGGTGTGAGTTAACTCTGGGTATTTCTGCGTGGTGATGCAAAGTGAATGACAGTCAATCACTCCAGGGGTCCAATTCAAGGATGAATTTACTAAAAGCGCGTGATGGAATACAAATTACAGTGATTAGTGACTTGGCAAAAGTATGTTATAATATCACAAAACTTACCAACACATTGACAGCAAAAGTCCTTCTAAAAATGGTGGATTGGCAACAATTAGTAACTATAACGCAAAACTTAAGCAGAACTTACAACGATGTTACTTTTATATGTAAAAGAAAAAGGGAAACTAAGATTTAAAAGAGAGAGTAAGATATCACCACTCCACAGGTTATTGGTCCAGCGATGATGTCCTGCAGAGGGAGGGTGGTCACGTTGAAGACTTCAGTCACGCTGCGCGGCACATACACGCCACGCCTGGGGTCATTTTATAACCCTGTTCATTTGCATGTGGGGGATTCATCTCCTCCCTTTGTTAGCTCTGCATGCTAATTAGGAAGACTTTCTGGAAATGGGTCTAAAGTCTTCAAACTAGGGGGAAGTTCACAGTACTGAGCAGAAGTGAGTTGTTTTGCCTGTCAGGGTAGCTGTTGGTTCATGGTTTCTTCTGATAATTGGTTGTCTGACAGGTTGTTCACCTCTATCATTCCAATTATCATCCCAATTAGGCCATGGAGCCTTCACTGATCAAGTTGTCTGACACCACAGCCAAACACAAAACTTTAGGAAAGATAAGACCTCCAAGGCTACCTATCTTATCCTCCCAAAGTAACAAACCCTAGATGTTTAAGGCATAACACAGTCCTTTGTTCTGCTAGGGATGGGAGGGGCGCTTCAAGATTGTCCCAGGTGCTGGGAGTGTGAAATCTGCTTTATAACTAACATAATGATTCATGTGCTAATGGCATTTTTATAAGAGCACTTCTTTTTTTTCCATGTTGAACCCCTTCAAACTGATGTACATACCTTTCTAGAAACTACTGGTTTGAAGAGAGAAACTCTGGAATAGTTCAGAGTTCCTGTCAGATCTCATGTCAAAATCAATGGTTTTTATTGAGGATGTTGAAAATCTTTTTAGTTGTCTAGGATTCTGTCTTATAAATGAATATCTGAGAAGTCAGTCACCACATTTGCCAAGTAGCTTGTTATAATTTTACTTGCTTTTGGTTGAGCAGTTTATTCTTCTTATAGCCAAAGAGTGAGGGTTTTTTGTTTGTTTTAAATAACTAAATATGCTGTCAAGATGTGGTGCTTTATCAGATACATCGCTAGCAGAGTTCCTTATTTCTTTACGTTTAGGCATATGAAAGAAATTGCAGAACTTCAGACTCAGCAGAAGAACGAGATAGAGGCGCTGTACATGCGGTTAGGGAAACCCCTTCCTCCCAACCTGGGCTTCCTTCACTCCGCCCCACCAAGCAGCCGCCGCCGAAGAACCAGCAAAAATAAATTGAAAGGTGGAAAACTGTTAAACCCTCTGGTCCAGCAGCTCAGGAGTGGAACACCAAGCACAAGTAGGTACACGAGGTTCCTTCTGTACACCCACTGTCTGTGTCAGTTGGGGTTCTGCTGTGTAATGGCATGGACTGTGGGAAAGGCACTGGTTTTTCTTGTCTTTAATACAACATTGTGCACTGCAAACTGGTTTGGAACTGGGTTTCCTTTGGGACAGGCTTCTTAGAGCTGCCCAGTGCTGAACCATACATATCTTCTCTGCATCGGTTACAATGCTTGGCAGAGAAACAATATTCCACTTCAGTTTGGAATACAGCCCGGTTACATTTTCTTATCCTTTCTCCAAATGCAATTTATTGATGTTTGTATTCACCTCTTAGGTGCTGTTATCCTCTGTTGATTATGTGCTGTATATTGTTGTTGTTTACTTTTTCCTACATGATGCCGTATAAATAAGATTGGATTAATATGCTTCCCAGAAGGATGTGCAGTAAAAAATCTGTTACAAAACTGATAGATGCTTAGACCATCTGAGGTAGTTTGGGATTTTTCAAACAGCAGTTAACAGTCTTGAGTCATTATCTCTTTGCAAAGTATAAAGGCAAAATTTAACTTGGAGATATTGGTACCAGTACCAATTTCTTCGGCAAAAAGTAGAACAGAATATGAAAATCTTTCTTTCAAGCTATTTGATGCTGTTCTTTAGAGGAGCAGCAGCACTTCCAGCATTAGCCCTGTATTTCAAACCTGATAGCCCTTGTTTGCAACGTCACTGCATTGTAGGTCCACTTTGAATTTCATTGCATCAATCTTCATTACAGACTGGATTGGAAATTTCTGCTTTTTACTTAGGGATTTCAACTGAGATAGGAAGGGCAAAGCTCTTCAGAGGCAAGATGTGCTGTGATCCATCGTGAATCTCAGTGTTCTTGCCTACAGGACCTGAAGCAACGTTCAGTACTTTACAGCTCTTCAGCTGCTGCTTGGGCATGCGGAGGCTTTTCTGCCTTTCCTTGGGATGAGATATTTGGCTGTAATCCACAGGCCATTCCTTGTCCACTTTGTTCTTGGCTTCTCTTCAGCCATTTTTTAGTCTGTTCACAAACCCCACATCTCTATCTCCACTCATGGCTCTTGGCTCATATCAGTGTGCTGCCCTAGTCCAAACAGTTCAAGCTTATTTCTGCATAAAATGTCCCCATTTTCCATTGTTGCTTTTCTGTCTAACCTTCAGTTTGAACAGAATTTGCTCTGACTGCTTTTGGGTTTGTGCTTTCTGTTATGCATTTGGTCTGTGTTACTACTTCAATTTTTTGAGGCACTGTGTAAAGTTCACATTATCTTGGAGAGTCTGTATTTATGCCTGAGTCTCCTCGTTCTTGACCACATAGATGCCTCATTCTCTGGCCTTCCCAGGTCCTTTCTCACAGGCCAAGGGCAGGCAGTTCTGATGCAGTTACTGATGTAATTGTTTCCACTGTTAGATGCTTTTGCTGATAAATCCATGTAACAAATTACTACTAAGTTATTCCGGTGTTAACGCCTCTTTACCTTAGTTATCCATGTAGATAGATACAGATATTTTATATATAGATGTGTGTCTATCTATTTCTTGATAACTATAAATGTCTTTGCAGCAACTTTTGATTCCTCTCCATTTGCTTGCTTCCACCTTTCACGTGTGAGAGCAAACCTCCCTGTTCTGCTCAGTCGTTCAGTGCGTTCACACCTCCTCCTCAGGCACTTCTGCATCTCTCGCTTGATTTTTGGCAGTGCAACTTGTCCAGTCCCGGCTCCAGCCTTTCTCAAAAATGTAGAAAAGAAACTGTAAAAATCAAACCCACTCTGTAAGCTTCTTGGAGAAACTGGATCAGCAACAGTATGTGTAGTTTATTTTCTGGTGCAGCTGATCAATAAATTCTGATTGTAAACTGCTCTTGGTGGCAAATCAACTGTTATTTTTAAGCACGGGTTTTTCACATAACCCCGGAATGTCAGGGATTGGAAGGGACCTGTAAAGCTCATCCAGTGCAATCCCCCCATGGAGCAGGAACACCCAGATGAGGTTACACAGGAAGGTGTCCAGGCGGGTTTTTATTCGGTAGTTTCCTATCATTTGCCATTGCGTGCATTGTTTGCTCTTTCAGGTAATCCTTCAGACTCTAAAGACTCACCCCATAAAGAAACAACTAAAACTCAGCCTGGATCTCCCGAAGCAGCCGCCGTACCGTCCTCTGCCTCGGCCACCTTCGGGAAGGCTGTTCAGACGCAGCAGCCGTGCTCCGTCAAAGCCTCTTTGTCTTCTGACATCTGCTCCGGCTTGGGCCCCGACGGAGCCGACGTGAACGCCAGCTCTGGCCAAGGTGATTTTATTCCCGCAGCTGTTCAGCACGTCTTCCAGCACATGCTAAAATTAATTTGCTTCCCTTATGCTTGAACTTCTTAAGAGTGGATTTCACTTCTAGTGGGATAGGAACGTGAAGCTTTGACAATCCAAATTACTGGCTTATCTTTTTTAAAAAAAAAAAAAAATGGTTGATGTATTGTCTGAAGAGCAAAAGTTAATCTATCTTACCAAGTATTAAAAGTCAACACTCAAGAAGGCATTCTAGTTTTTAAGATGGAAATAACTTTAATTTTTCCTAGCAGTGGCTTTATACTGATACCTTTTCTGGAGTCTGCCTCACAGATTTTTGAGAAAAAGAAGGAAAACAAAAAATATAAAGGATAGGAGATTGTTTCCTTTGGTTCATTTGGGGCTGTTTTTTAGCTCCTTGATACTGGTAGACCCAGAGTTCCTTGTTATAAAGTACCAAACCATCTTGAGTGTGAGGACAAAAGATTTAAAAAAACAAAACCAAAAAGCCAAAAGCCACCCAGAGAACCAAGTTCTGTTCCCTTTATCTAAGGGGTTAACTTTGTGCATGACTCTGGAGTCCCAGCTAAATGACTGTAGATTGGCTGCGTTCCCCAGTCCTGACCTCTGATACCTCTCTGTATTGCACACCTCGGTAGGCTTTGACTGACCTTGTTGCCATGCATATTGGAAGTTATAACGATGATTAAAATACCTTCCTCTCATTGCACATCCTGCCAAACTAATCTACAAAATATCTATCCGTTCTCTTCGGCTGTTATTGCATCCTTTGTGTATGATCAATTAACGTACTCCTCTGTGGCAAAGTTAAAATGGAGATGTGGATGTTTAACTAACAAAGCTGATTTGACTGGTATAGGACATCTGATCACAGCTACTTGTACTTTATAAGTGTCTTTGTTTTCTTCCCTTTATATTCATTTGCAGGCTGGACGGTTTTCCACCAAACGTCTGAGAGAGTGACCTATAAATCTAGTAGCAAACCTCGTACCAGATTCCTCAGTGGACCTGTGTCTTTGTCCATCTGTTTGTATTTGTTCTTTTGTATTTTATCACAGTCCATCTTTCTTTTACCCCCTTTTTCCAATTACATGTTTTATATCTCTAATATGTTTGGCAGGATGCCCCTTGTTCTGAGCCATCTTTTCTTTCTTTTTATCTTTCTTTTAAGTAATCCTCATGAACACACCTTATTTATATTAATTTTTCATATGAAAGCTTTTTTTGCACTGCTTTTGGCTCATGCCTGGGCACCAAAAGCATGTGTGGAAGATCTCATCATTTATTATATAGCCTTATGGTAAATTTTACCCTGGACTTATCAAAGCTTTTGTACTTTCTGTGATTTGTGTTGAAGTAATTTTATTTGCAATGTGGCAAATATACATGTCTGCTGTCCCGGTTCCAGCGACAACAAAAAGAAATCCATCCTTCTGTAGACGAATGGTCTCTTTCACACATGTTTGGACTATGAAGACATGCATGTAGCAAGCTGATACAATTCTAGAAGGTCACTGAAGGGTATAACTTCCATACAAGGGCTGTATTAACACGATCTACAGTACTGTTTATATCCACTCTGTTTTCTTTAATTTTTCCCCCGCTCTTTGCATGTGGAAATGCTGAGATGATAGTGCTCCAGCTAGTTCTCTCAAAATCTCTTTTCTAGGCGGGCTTTTCCCCGTGCATTCACTTTAATTACTTTAAGTGAGCAATTTCTGATGTACTCATGAGCAGCAGGAAGATCTGGTTACTCCAAGGGCGAGTACCATCAACTTTTTTGTGTAAGTTGATCTGGCTGAAGCACTTTACTCAGTTTATTTTCTTATGACCTTATGTGACCTCAGAGATGAAGTCAATTAGCAGTTCATCAAAGCATAAAGAAGTAAAAGGCAATATCAGATTTTCAGATGATACTTTGAAATGGATTGCTAGAATCCTGTATTTTTTTCTTTCAAATAATTGTGCACCTGCTATTTGTACCCTATTTGGATGACTTCTAAAGTAATTGGCAATTCAACCAAATGATATCAAGCTATTTAATTAAAAAATTAAGACTTTTTTTACCCAATCATATATGCTGCTTTTTAGGCAAACAGATTTTGCTTGTACAATAAAGATATGTTGTGCTGAACAGGTACTATAGGCCACTTACATATAACATTAGAAAGGCTAATAATGTTCTTGAGAAAATGTTTGGTTAAGTAACAGTTCATCTGCATTAATATCAGATCTCCCATTGGAGTTCTACGTTGCTTGTCATTATCCAAGTGGTACAGATCAAAGGCACAAGACCACTCAAATACACTCCTCCTAATTTTATGAATAAATAATATTTTAAATAATGATCTTGATATTTTTCTTTTTGTTTGAGGTCCCTCAAAGCCCAAGCACTCAGGTTCTTGAAAATGGATGTTTACAGCTCAGCATGCTGAATTTATTACTATGCAAGTTTTTAATGACTGAAGTCATGAGACAATTTTGCATTCAGGGATTTTTTTGAGAACCTGAGGGGAATTCTCAGATCACAAATTTTCCCGTTTGGTATTATAATGGACACAGTAGTTTTTTTTTTTCCTCTGCACATGCAATTCCCAGAAGTGGTTTCATCTCTCTTTCACAGAATTGCTATTTGATAGGATGCAAAAAGACTGGGAGATGGCAATTAAAAACCAGCCTATTAAAAGTGTTTGGGTGCATGGATATTGTGAATGAAAGCAAGGGAATATGTAAATCCTTCGACTCCTGAAGTCTCCCGATGTTTAAATAACTCGGCACGACTAACGGCTTTCTGTTCTCAGCCCATATGCTCTCTTCTCTGTTTCTTCTGGGCGAGGTGTTTGGAGAGGAGGCTTTACTCCCCCGTTTCTGAGTCAGATGAGAAGATGAACTGAGTTTTGGGTGCTTAACCCTGCCCCATCCCAACTCACCGCTGCTCAGGGGGCACAGCTCAGGTTCCAATACTGCCTGTCGCTTCAGTTGCTGAACAGTTCTCCACAGCTGAGTTCCTGGCAGGTTTTGATGGGGATAGGAGGTTCCTGGAGCTTGTTTTCCTGGTAAATCCCACAGGTTGGAAGTGTGTGTGTGGAGGGGTGAAGAAGTAGCTCAAGGCTGGGTGACAAGGGGATGGACCAGACTGTTTTCAGTGGTGCCCAACGCCAGGGTGAGGGGCAATGGGCACAGACTGAAGCACAGGAGGGTCCATCTGAACATGAGGATAAACTTGTTTGCTGGGAGGTGCCAGAGCCTGGCCCAGGCTGCCCAGAGCGGGTGTGGAGTCTCCTTCTCTGAGACATTCAAACCTGCCTGGACCCACCTGTGTGATCTGCTCGGTGACCCTGCGTGAGCAGGGGTTGGGCTGGGGATCTACAGAGCTCCTGCAACCCAACCAGGCTGGGACTCTGGCTGCGGGTGGCCCAGTCCTTCCCTAGGGACAGCCAGGGGTTCCATGTAGCTAGTGTCCAGAGCAGCCATGCCCATGGCCTCAGGAAAAACAGCACTAGATGATGCTGGGAACACCAGCCAGTTTCTGCTCCTTCCCTGCCAAAGGGCTGTAGTTGACCCAGGGTGCAGGCAGAACCGGGTGCTCAGATGAGGTGACACCAGCTTGTGGCTCGAGCGAGGCGAGCGAGCGCTGGGGACAGATGGCGAGTGAGGGTCAGGGCCGTGGTCGGGCAGTTCGGGGCCTTGGGGCTATTCCACGGGTCGAGGTTTCCCTGGGATTTTTTGTTTGTTTCTTGGAGAGCTGTTGGGAAAAGTTGTGCTGGATTTTCAGAAACGTTCTGAATCTATACATTTAATTAAGGAGAAGCAGCGCTTTGGGGAGCTTGGATATTCCAGTGTGAGGCCTGTACTGTAGATGAGCAGGCGAATGCGCAGCAGGTTTAAAACAAAAAAAAAGGTTCAGATGCGTTCAGGATAGTTTTACCAAATATCTCGCCCTGGTTACAACATCCATCAAACTTGAACACCTTCCCAGTGTTGTCCCAGAACAGCTTTTGATCTGTTCCCCATGTCCAATGTTAACTTTTCCTTTGCACTTCTAATGGAGTAATTTTTTATAGGCTTCAGCATAATTTTTAGCCTGAGCTCCTTCCCTGGCTTAAATTGCAAGGGTGTCATAGGGAAGAGTTTACACCAATTGTGACTGGGATGTTCAAAAGCTTCAATTGGCTTAGACTTGTGTAAAGCAATTTTTGTCGAGTCTGTAATAATTAATATTATTGTATGTGCATACGTGATTATGGAAATGGTCTAAGAATTTATTGCCATTTCTATTTTATTTTAGCTTTCAAGCTTTTTGGCAGCTGTTAGAGTGCAAATATGGGACAGTGGATTTTTTCTGTCCTGTATGATATAATAGCTGCTTAATTTCTCAGATAAGAAATCTGAATTGGAGGTAAAACACTGTTGAACTTCTGCAGTCTTAGATTAAATCTTAATTATGATTCATCTCCTTAACTGTACAGCTGTTAAACACCTTGATTTTAGAAGTAATACAATTAATCTGGTGCATTAGGTTTAGCAAGTGCGTTTTAAATTGGATTTGAATTTAAAACCAATTGTAACCGATGACTATCAGTCCCTGCTTGAGGCAGCATCACCACTTAGATAATGGTTCTCATCTCCCAAGCAACGTGCCGGAGTGAGATTGTTTGGGAGAAACGGCTCCTTTTGGTAATCAACTCCTCTGTAATATATTTTCCTTAACACCCTCACCTGGGCATTTGGTGAATCTCTCTGGCATCACTTCCATACGTGAGCAGGGGCCCCAGGTTTGATTTGGCACCTGAGGTGCATATGCACTTGTGACTCGCTTTCAGGAAGCAGAGGGGTTGGTGATTAAACACTTTCACACGCATTTGAGCACGCACTGTAGTCAGCTGCCTGCTTTTATTTTTCGCAGGCAGTTGCTTTTCATTTGCATACATATTGTGCCAAATAGTACTAATTCCTGCAGCATTTCTGCATGTAGCGTAGTTAAGAAAACAGCATTCTAGTATTACTGCCACTGACGGTTCCATAATGGGAGTTATGGAACTCTAAGCTAACTTTGAGAGCTAGGCAAGGTAAGGTATATCTGGGGGAAAAATTAAAAATACAATAGAGATTGAGTTGTGAATGTGATTTGCATTTGTTACCTAGGCTTTGAGGTGAGAAACTAAACTTGGTTGCGCTTGCATAAGATGTCACTGTAGTCATGTCCTTCTGATTTTGCTGGAATAGAAACCTCATTAGACTATATGAAATAATAAGAAAATCTTTCAAAGCAATCCTTCTGTTCCTCCTCATGCCACTCATACCAAAACACAAACATTTCTTCTCCCTTTTTTCCTCCCTGTTTTCTGTACTTTCTCTTCCTCAGTCTCTGACTGATGTCTCTCCTTTCTCCTACGAAGCCTCATTCAGAGCCTATGTCAACCTGGACCTGCAGTCTCTGAGTTTTAAAGCTGCATTTCTGGCACAGTAACATAAAATATCGACACTGGTTTGCTGCAGAGAACAAGCACATCCATCCTGTACCTTGCTTTTTGCCCCGCTCTCTGATTTTGCTCATGTTTAAGTGCTTCTTCACAATAAATTTGCCATGCCCCATGTCAGACATTCACCTCCTCCCATACCACAATGATCTTCTTACCAAGTCCAAAATACCTTTCAGGAAATTTGGCACTCAAATAGAAACAGTGCTTATGTCTGGCAAATGTGACAGTGAAATAGGGTTCTCAGCACACTTCTGACACTCTGACTATCCAGCAGAATATATAAAATTATGATGAAGGATGGAATGAGATAATTACGAAAAAAAAAAGTAGTTTGGTTAAATGAAACTCAGCTACCCTGCTGGATTGTTTTTTCTGCACTTGGACAAGGCATAAGGGAAACTCTTTCACAGTTACTTGCAATTGAAGTTCAGAATCTCACATTTAGACACAAAACCTATTAATAAAGTACTTGGAGACGATTGGCCTCAGACCTGCAGAACAATGTATCTTTTTGGACTTGTAAAACAGGACTTTGAGTTGCTTTACAGTTTGTCTTTGCAGCCAGACTAGCTTGACTTGTTCCTGAAAGCATTTTTGGCCTCCTATCACAAGCTGAATTGACATCATTTCCTGCATAAATAGAGTAGGAACCAAAACCTCCGAATAGGAAGCCAAAGCAATTTGGGGAAAAAGAAAAAAAAAAATTAAAAATAATAATAATAAAAACCAAACTAACAAACAAATGCATCTTTAAGTCTTGGGACCTTGCTTTTGGCATGCTATTGTATTTCTCAAAGCTTCTGAATGGCTGCACATTAAGAAGGGTTTGAGCTGTCCAGTTATTTAGACTTCCTTTACTCACCTGAACTGCTGACTTTGTCTGTCCTTTCTTGCATAATAACTACTTTTTGATTGCTTAAAAATACAGAAGCTTGTCCGTCAGATTTGTTGTGTTTAGTCTTACCTAATTCTGTATGTCTTGTATTGTTTTACCTTGTAGGGTCCACCTTGAAACGACTATGTCTAGGCAAAGATCACAGTAGTAGTAACTATCCCGTTTTTGTTTCTCAGTATTTCCTTCATGGCATGGGATGTTTTTTTGCTTTTTTAACTATATCTTTTACTAAAGGCTAGTTGTTTAATAAATAGAGCTGACGCTTTTATACCGAGATGAAGTTAGACTGTATAAATTGTGATACTTTTCTAGTAATGCATGTGCCGTGATGTGTTGGGAACCACGCATGCTGCAAGCCGGTTTGTGGTGTTTGTGTGAGACTGTGCACGCTGTGGCGCCAAACCCGCACTCAGGGTTGGTCTTTCTGAAATACGCACCTTTATATGACTGCAGTTCGCTGCTGGAGGGATTTAGAGCTTAAAACAACCTTGTTGCTGTCGAGCTGCATGAAATGTTCAACACTAATTGAAGAGCTTTCCTGCCAAAATACTTGTTTTTCTCACTAGTCCCTTTCCCCAAGTAAAGGAAAAGGAAATTAGCAATATTCACTTAGAAGTCATGTTGCAGGTTGAATGCATGATCATTTAAAGGTTATTAATGTGTTTTATATAACCATAGGACTAATTAGTTTACTCAGTTTCATTGGCTGGTAACTGATTAATAGAAAAAAAAATGACTGAACGTTTGTGTTTGTTTATATAATAACTTTACTGCAGTTTTAAGAACTTTTTGCTTGGAGAGATGGTCTTTATTTCAAATCTGTACCTATATCAGATACATTAGCTGGAAAGTTGCTTTCTATTTTCCATTTAGGTCAAATTCAGGCACCTTCAGTTGCTCTTCCCCACTGATTTTCCTGCGTCAGGCTTGTAGTTAGAAACACCTTAAAAGGACGGACTTTCTTCCCCAGTTCTTTTAGGAATAAGTGAACATACAAAATTAAATCTCTGTCGATACTCTTCCTGTCTGCTTTTATCTGTACCAAAAGTTGTTTAACTTTGTCTCAAAAACTCAAACAACCCCTTACGTCCTCCTCTCTCCTCTTTCTTCTTTTACATTAATGATCCCGATGGGTATTTTTCCCAAAAAATATGCAGATGGCAGAGATAATGGGCCTAATGCATCAAGAGAGATTGGGGGTTCCTGGAACCTCTGATGTGTAGCAGCCAACCTTCTTGTAACCTCTATGACAGTTATGACTTTTCCAGGAGGACAGTAATCCTATGCAAGTAAAATAAATAGTAAATTCCTTTTTTTAATTGTGTGCAGTTTTAGCAAGTAATCCATCCTGCCTCCCACTCTCTCATTGTGGCCTCCTTTGGAGAGACTGTGAGCCTGAGGATGTGGGTGTTACTGGGTTTTAGGATGAGAGGAAACGGCCTCAAGTTGCGCCAGGGGAGGTTGAGGCTGGATTTAGGAACAATTTCTTCCCCAAAGGGCTGTGGGGCATTGGAACAGGCTGCCCAGGGCAGTGCTGGAGTCACCAGCCCTGGAGGGTTGGACAGACAGAGATGAGGTTCTCAGGACATGGGGCAGTGCCAGAGTGAGGTTATGGTTGGACTTATGATCTTAAAGGTCTTTTCCAACCAAAATGATTCTATGTCTGCATCCGCTTCTCTCTGAGTCATTAGTTTCACCTGGAGGGAAGTTGTGGGCACAACAGCCAGTGGCTGAGGTAACGGAATGTAATAGAAAATACAAACACATTGGACTTGGACCATTTCTTTAAGCAAAGCTGTTCTGTAGAAATGGGGGGGAGGGTTAAAGGTCAGCAAAGCCACCGTTTGGTTGCGGTAGAAACTGTTTGAGCAGCGGTGGGGAAGCGCTGATGCCATCCTCGACTTTCTCTGTGTGTGGTTTTCCAGGATCCTCAACAAACAGTCTGGTAACGTGTCCTGAGCCCGTCCCGCACTCGACCCTGCAGGTTCAGGCCAACAACAGTAACAACAAGAAAGGGACGTTCACAGACGATCTTCACAAGCTGGTTGACCAGTGGACAAGCAAAACTGTTGGAGCTGCACAGACAAAACCTTCCTTAAACCAACTGAAGCAGAACCAAAAAAGGCAAGACATGGAGCCAAAGGCTAATCCCATGCAAACACAGAATGAGACGTGTGGAGTAAGTGGCACTCCTTGAAGAACATACCTTTTGCTATGTGTCTGAAAGCCTTTGCAGAACCCAGATTTGGAGGAGGACATAGACTAAAATTACTTCAGATAGATGCTTCCTATAAATGTCCATGTCTTTTAATTAAGTACTAAACTAGATTTTTTTTTTTAATCGTCTTTTGGAATAATAATGAGGGATATATGGGCTGCAATATATGTATATAAAGTATATATTTTTAAATTGCAAACTGCTTATTAACAGCAATATACAGCAATACTCACACTATTAACCATATGTTGTTTAACTCTAGTTCTCACAATTCCGGAAGTTTTGCTCTTTTTGATGTTTAATATTAACCTTCCATAGGCTGGGCCGGTGGCTTGGTGGTAGCAAGCCCTTGTTTTAGTAGGAGCGAGTGCTGCGCTGCACAGGGCGGGTAACAGCTGGATGGGTTTGTGACCCTTGTGTGTTGCATTGGGTATCACTGAGGCCATCAGCCTCGTGAAAATACACCTTCAGAAACTCTGTGATAGTAAAATGGAAGAAAATGGAAATTCAAAGCGCCCCTTTTCATTCCCACTTATTTTCAGTAGCAGGAAAAACATGGTGATGGGCATTTGTGTCTGTGTTCAGCGCTTGTTTCCGTGGCTGAATGGTGATGTGGAGGCGATCACAAAACCCACAGCAGAATCCCAGCTTATAGTTCTGTCCCGCTCTGGTCTGGGTTTCCAGAGCTCTTCCTCCTTTGTATGGATGGACAATCCTTTGGCTAATACTTCTTGCTGCATTCATATTTTTTTGGGAGACTAGAAATTGAGCTAAAGTAGAGGAACACAAATAATTTTAAAGCAAAGAAACAGTAAAAGCAGAACCAGTGAGGGATTGCTTTGTAATCCTGTATAAACAAGGCAATGGGATTGAGCAGAAAGGCAAAGTTACTGTTTGTGAAGTGAGATGTGCCGGAGACGCGATTACACGTCTGCTTTGGTACCTGCGGCTTTGAGTTGGTGGGATATTCTCTTCACAGGGAAAAGCATTTGTGCAAATTTATTAAGCAACTTTATGTCAATTCATAGTTGCCAAAAGTGAACAAAAAGCAGAGAGTAAATAATCCTACGCAGTGTAAACCTGCTCTGGAGTAACAGTGACATCTACTTAAGGCTCTATTCTCACAAAATAAGTCAAAGGAGGTGCTAGTAAGTACAAAGTGAGGATTTCTGGAAAGTGATGGCGAGGGCACAGATTTTGTTCTGTTAAATCACTTCTTACTGTCTTGTGCTGTGCTTTCTGCAGCTTGATGTCTTTTCCCTGAGACACCTGCAGTAGTTTGAGGTATTTGATGGGGGGGTGTTCTGCCCACTTGGAATGCTGGAAAAGAGTGGTTATTTTGTTTATTTAAATCACATATTAACATCAATTTAGAGTTAATTTTACTTTCTGCAGTCTTGGTGTCTGTGTTTCAAAGCCTGCGAGGATGGCAGAATGTTGCTGTGAGAAGAACAGTCTTAATACACTGGTTATTAGAGAGCTTCTTTCTTTCTAGAACATGGCAGTTTTTCCCAGGGAATTAACAAGGTCAACTGAAGTATTTTAATTTACCAAGAGCTCAGAGAGTGTTGGATTCCCTGCTCTTCATTTCTCGGCATTCCTTGTTGCTTGGTTTTGTGCGTAAAGTCCTTGTAGGGCCGTGCAAAGGTAGGTGGCAAATCTTCCTGGCGTGGTGGTTGTCGGGGTATTTTGGCCGTGAAGATGGCACAGCATGCAGCAGGTGATAGATTGAAGTGGGTAAGATTTAAAAGACATTTACAAGGGCGGTTTGGGGAGTTGCGTATCATTCTGCTGATTGTACCTTTTGAAATTCCCCCTAAAAGGAGAACTGAAGGTAAGGGAGGAGAGGGCTTCATGGTGTTGGGAGAAAAATAGGCAAAAGAGGAAGAAATGGTGGTAAAAAGATCCTTAGTCTGGACAGCCAGCCAAGTGTCCCAACACATCAGTTCTGGGAGGAATGGGTTACATGGGGAAATGTTGTACCTGTACAGGATGATCACTGTGCAGTCCACCTTTTGAAATGGTATTGAAGAGACAAAAACTCGAGATCACATCAAGGATGGGAAAAATAGCTTTCTAACATAAAGCTCACACTGTACGTCTTTGGTCCATGCAAAACACCGTATTTGCATCGTATTTTGGTCAGATATAAAAAATGCATTTGTAAGAAAAGAATAAGGAGCACTAAACAGATTTCTTGCCCATCAGAGAAAGTAATAAGGTTTAATGTTGGAAATAAAGGCTAGATAGGTTGGAAATGCGGTGATTCTTATCCGCCTTTTGTTTTTTTTACTGGAAAAAACTAGCAGAAGGTGGTTGGGGCGGGTTGTCTCATATCTTCAAACTGGGGGTTTTGGTTTAGGGGAAGCTGTTGTTGGTCCCATGCGATGTTGGAAATGAGGGGCAGGAGAAACGAAGGATTCATACCTTCACTTTGAAATTTTCTCTGGAGGTTGTTGGACAGCAAGACGTCTCCTTGAAGAGTTTTGAAACAGGAGTTGGCATGATGTGAGTGGTACTGTGGTGCTCGGTTGGTGAGAATTCTAATTGGTTAGGGGCAGAGTTATTTGTAGTGTATTAATTTATCTTGCTGTCCACACACCGTTATTAATATGCAGTGTAGTTGTGTGGCTGATTTCAAGCCTTCTCTTTCACCCAGGAAGCAGAGAACTAACTTTCCTGAGTTCTCTCTTTCTTAAAATGCTTCTGCCGCTGTCAGCAAATTGTTTGCTGTGTGAGTACAGTATATTATTGGTAGCTTTTTTAAACTAAGTGAAGGCTACTCTAAGGTTGGAAATCAAATCGGAAGAGAAATTGGTTGTGTGTTTAATGAATTTAGTGGTTTTATTTTCTTCTTTATCGTCAGAAGTGTAGAAAGCGATAAAATAATTGGGATGCAAAGGAAGACTTGAAATTCTGCTTTGTTTCTGTGGAAGTTACCTGTCAGTTTAGCTCCAAGTCCTGGTTGATGCATATTAGAAGTTTGTGGGGGAACCTTCAGGCATCCAGTTGTGTCATAGGAGCACTGAAATTTTCCTTTTCAAATTTATTTGAACATGGAAATACACGTGAATTCTTATCACCAGTAATTTGAACTGTGACAGGAGATACTAGGAAGAACCAGAAGTCAAACTTGCCTGATAATGGTTATTTCTCTAGTGCTCCTTCATGTCAAAGACATGACGAAATAACCCTTTTTTACAGGTAATTGTGGTTACCACCAACCAAGGGTTACACCCAGAAACATGAGCTGCCTTGTGTGTAGGGAGTACTGAATATTTTGAATATGCCTGGGATCAAAGGGCTTACCAAAAATGTTTTCTATTCTTCATACTGTTATGTAGCTCCATAGGTTTTAAAGAAACAACTGTTATGCCCCCAAAAAAGCTGCAGACATGTTCCAAGCCCATAATAAGGCTGTTTGTGTGAAACATGCGGGTCTGTGTCAGTCGGAGCCGTGTGCTGGGGCTCAGACCCCATCAGCAGTAGGTGCACATCTGTGTGTGTTTGGTACCTGTTGCTCGGAGCGATCTGGCTGCTGGGGACGCGGGTTTCTGGAGATGACCCCACGTGAAAACGGAGCAGAAGGACTATTAACACCTTTCACTGTGTCTTCTGTCTCTACTGGATTGGAAGAATACTAAGAAATTAGATAAATCTGTGTTTGGAGCTATTCGACATGGTCTTCTCGGTCCAAATGTCAGAATAGCTTTCCAGAAACCTGGAAAGGCACAAACGCAAATCTTTAGCAGCACCTAATAACTTTGGGTTTTCAGCAAGCTGGAGAAAGGTGAATAAAAAAGATGTATGGGCATCCTTGCCCTGCTTGTGTTGGCAGCTAGCTCTAACCCTGTCCTGTGATTGTTTTGTGTTGGTGGTGTCTGGACCATACAGAAGTAAACCAGTAATGCCAGTAACGTAGCCATCAAAATGTAGCTGGAAGAAAAATAATCTAAATGCTGCATTTTTAGAATGGGTTGTGATAGCTACGGTCAGCTTTCACAGCAGAATTTCCTGGTTTCATCTATTCTAAAGTATAAACATTATAAATATTTATGTTTTTAAGTCAAAGACAACTCATAGCTCTATACTTTCACAGTACTGTAGCTGTGAATATTGCTAAAGTCACACTTTAGAGCTTGCTTGGTAAACTGAACTACCACAACCGTTGTCCAGTGGGGTTTGTTCCATTTTTATGTATGTTTTTATAGAATCATTTTGGTTGGAAGGTCATCAAGTCCAACCATAACATCACTCTGGCACTAACCCTTGTCCCTGAGAGCCTCATCTCCATGTCTGTTCAGCCCCTCCAGGGCTGGTGACTCCAGCACTGCCCTGGGCAGCCTGTTCCAATGCCCCACAGCCCTTTGGGGAAGAAATTTTTCCCCAGATCCAACCTCAACCTCCCCTGGTGCAACATGAGGCCGTTTCCTCTGCTCCTGGCGCTTGTTCCTGGGGAGCAGAGCCCGACCCCCCCTGGCTCCAAGCTCCTTTCAGGCAGTTCAGAGATCAGAAGGTCTCCCCTCAGCTCCTGTTCTCCAGCTGAACCCCCCAGGTCCCTCAGCCGCTCCCATCACACTTGTGCTCCAGCCCCTCACCAGCTCCGTTCCCTTCTCTCAACTCGCTCCAGCACCTCAAGGCCTTTCTTGGCATGAAGGAGCCCAAAACTGTCCCCAGGATTTCACGGTTTGGCCTCCCCAGTGCCAGCACAGGGACGGTCACTGCCCTGGGCCTGCTGGCCACACCAGTGCTGGTACCAGCCAGGATGCTGGTGGCCTCTTGGCCACCTGGGCATATGCTGGCTCATGTTCAGCTGCTGTCACCAACACTCCCACGTCCTTTTTTACCAGGCACTTTCCAGCTGCTCTTCCCCAGCCTGGAGTGTTCATGGGGTTGTTGTGACCCCAGTGCAGGACCCGGCACTTGCCCTTGTTGACCCTCAGACAATTGGCTTCAGCCCATCGATCCAGCTGGTCCAGATCCCTCTGTATGACCTTCCCACCCTCCAGCACATCAACACTGCCACCCAACTTGGTGTCATCTCCAAACTTACTGAGGGTGTGCTTGATCCCCTTGTCCAGACCATTGATAAAGAGATAAAACAGGACTGGCCCCAGTACTGAGTCCTGGGGACACCACTCATGATTGGCCGCCAAGTGGATTTGGCTCCGTTCACCACAACACTTTGGGCCCAGCCCTCCAACCACTTCTTTACCCAGTGTGTATGTTCATCTTTGTGTACATGTTATTTTTGTTTTTGAAAGGAATATTTGAGTATATTGGGGGAAAACGATTAAATGGTGGCCAGGGCAAGCCCAAAAAGAAACCCCATCCCCAAGTGCCATAAACATTGTGCCACCCCCGTGCTTCCCAAGCCAACGGCCCCAGTTGGTGCCCAACATGGGGCAGGGGTGCTGTGGTGGGATGGGGGCCGGGGAGCAATGCCAGGATGGACGCACCAGCGCTGCCCGGGCCAGGCAGGAAAAGAGCAGCTTAATAGCGATGCTTTTTGTATTTTTCTTTTTGTAGGTTAATTTGGTAAGAACAGGATTGGGGAAAAAGTGCGTTGTTCCAGTGTCTTGCCCCATGTCTGCTGCATTAGCTCCCGGAGCGTCACCGTCCCTTCCGGTGCCAGTGCCAGGGCCTGCCCTCGCTGGCACGGTGACACCGTACGTGATGCCTCTTTCTCGGTACGGAGGAGTTTTCCCTGCACCCATGTATGGGCTGCGGTGGCCAGGGCCAGCTGCGCAGCCCGGCTTCGTCAGCGCTGCGAGCGTGCCGGGCTTCTCGCCCCTCGGCAGAACCTGCCTGGGGCTGTACCCGGTGCCGCTGCAGCCGCCCGTGGCCCGGCCACCCGGCCCAAACCTGCGAGTGACACGTCCGGGTCGTCCTCCCGCGGGGAACGGGGGGTTCGGCCTCGTCACGTGGAGCGTTTGACCCGCGGCCGCCAGCCGTGCTGCCCCGGGGGGACCGGGCGGCCGGCGCACACGGGTGCGCTGCATCCCGCCATCACTGTGAGATGCTTCACGAGAGAGAGTTTGTCTGTTCTGGGAAGATTCGCTTCTATTCCGTTGCTTGAAGACACTTTATTTTGTTGTGTTCTGATGTTTTACACTTGCGATCCTTGAAGTCGACGTACTTGAATTGATGACTAGAAAATTGTACTATCCCCTGCAGGAGTACAGTGCCTTGAATTTCAGCTTTTCAGTTCCAGCTGAAAAGAGATGTAAAATTATTTGAATGGTGTATTTTATTTACAATCTGCTTGTGAGTTGAAGTTCTTTTTATTTCCAAAGATATTGAAGGTTTACAGTTGACATTCTTCATCCGTTTTATTCTGCTGTAAATGCTTTTATTTTAATTCCTGGGTTGAATTTTTGTTTTTCAAGCTTTTAAAAAAATAATAATACTTGTGAGGTGAGGTTTGTTTGAGATGCCAGTCAAAAAGCTGTTTGTGTTTGTACAAGGAGTAGTGAAATGCACATTTTAAAATAGGAGCATTTACAGAGTGATCCAAGTAAGCTGTACATAAGAACAGGTAATAGCTTCGGGCAGTGCAATTCATTCTCTTCCCCACTCTCTGGTAAAGTTGTTGTTGACAGCAACTTATTTCTCTAACAGGCAGGCGAATACTATTTTCTTCTGTATCAGCAGCAAATTGGATTACATTTTCTTTCTCCTACTGGGCTTTTATAATTGAGTTAAATTACAAATTAATGCATGTTTCATAAGTGAAAAACTCTAACAGAAATCTTGATTGTAGGAGAACATGTCTCCAGGTGCCTGTAAGAACGGTGTAAGTACAGCACTTGTGTGTATTCTGGCTTTGGCCACCGCGGTTACGAATGATGTTTTGCCACTGACGCGCTAGCAGTATTCGCACTAAAACGGAATAAAAATGTGAAGCTATTCTTTTTCGTATCTCATACTTCAGTTTTGGAGTCTCACCACCTTTCATTTGAAAATTTGAGTTTTTATATCTATATATTTATTTTTTTTTTTCTTAAGCTTGAATTAAGCTTGTGCTCTAGGTGGCATGGACACCTCTCTCCTCTTTGAAAGTTGCTTTTTGCCCACTTTACTGTGCATGGAGTCTCCACCTGCACCTCTCAGTCTAAAGGCACGAGAGAACCACTAAAGCTGGGTTGCTGCTGGTAAGTCTCCTTTCCCTCGGAAAGCGCAGGTCACGAACCGTGCGGTCCCATCTGAAGGCACGTTGCTCTGTATCTCTACTGCAATGACATTTTATACTGTCTGCTGAAGGGCAGAGATGTCTTGTGTAGCCAAGCTGTGAATTGTATAGTTCAGTTGTACTTTAAGCATTATATCTGTCTAAATTATTTTGTTTGTACCCTTTGAATATATTATTCCATCAATTCAGTTAGAATTGAATTTTATAGACAATTATGCAGAGTCTTCTGCCTGGGCAAAATACTTACTGTAGTAAGAGATTTCTGTTCTCTGTAACATGTATCTTTAATTTGTTTGGGTTTTTTAGATTCATGTCTGTATGCTTCATGAGCAAACATGGAAAATATGTTCTCACACCAGTTTCCCTTCAGCTTGCACTGAATCTTACAGTTTATGTCGCTACTGCCTGTTGTATAGTCCGTCCCTTGTATACTGACAAAGTCAGTGGCACTAAAAACACTGAGAAACTGTATAGATTAAAAAGAAGAAAAATAAACATTTTGTGCTTGAAAATCGTGTGAAAAACCCAGTGTTTTTCTAAAGCATAGAGTTGTGTCCGTTCCCAGCTGTTCCGGATAACTCTGCGTTTGTTTTCCAGACTCTTATCCCTTGACTTGTGTAGAAGGAGCAGATGTGATGCCTCCGCTGTTTCTCGGGTTCTGCCCATAACACATCCCACCTCTTGGCAGCTGTAGGACCGAAACAGTGCTCCAGAAGTCACGTAGTGCCACTTCGCAGGTCATGTTGCTTGAAATCCCCTGCCCACTGCAGTAATTCTGCTGTTGTGCTGCTGCGGAGCTGACCAGAGTGGAATGTTAGATGATTCCTTTGAGCAGATGGCGTCTTTGGTGTCGCTGGTGGTACACAGGAGGATGCTCGAGTTTGGCAGGTGGTGAAAGAGGCATGTGAACTTTCTCTTCTACACAGAAAAGTGCCAGGGAAGCCCTTTTAACGTGATCCTGGCGTCATTTAAATGTGAGGAAGCAAAGATGTAGAATTTGGCCCCGACGCAAGCAGCCTCTTGGCGGTCGCTGTCATTGGTGTAGGTTGCAGGAGAACTTACGAAAGGACGTGCAGGAAGAGGTTGGATGCTTCCGTTCCTCTGCATGCAGCTCACGTGGCTGTGCTGTATGTGCCGTGTATGTTGGAAAGGCTGCGATCAGCTTGTGGGGAGCCCTGCGCTCCGGGGCTGGAGCCATGTTGCATGTGCTGTGCACCTGGGCAGAGCAGGGGGCGGACAGTGTGTGTGAGCGGGGCTGGGTGCAGCTGCCAAATCTCTAGCAGGTGTGTTCCTAACAATTGCATCTTCAGCTGGTATTGGGGTCAAATTATGGCTCAGAGGTTGATGTCTGCATTTCAGTACTCAGAATTTTAATGTTCTGATAGCTGTCTTGGCTGCAGTTCTTCTGACTGTTAACTGCAAGCTATGTTTTGTTACCCTCAATCATGTCAAAGGGTGCTTTGACCCTCAGTGGCAATTAAGCAGATTACACGAGATGGAAGAAATGGGACAACTTCTTGGGCAAAAGGTGAGCAAAGGAGCAAGAGGGACCTGAGGAGTCTGTGCTACCCCATCAGAGGTGTGGGGGGTCTATACCCACAAAGACATTTCCCTGCAGGTCCCAGAACTGAACTGACTTTGTTCCTGACTCTGACGGTTGCTTTGTGGGATGCCGGTTGCAGGCCGGCAGCCGTGTCCCGTAGCTCTGCCATCTCCGTGTTCCCAGAGCTGCAAGGACGTGTTTGAATTCCCTATGGATTCTCAGCTTTAGATATGAGCTTTCATGGGGGAGTTCAGAGATTTTCAGGGGTTTAGAAGTTATAGAAACTTAATACAAATATTGAAAGAATGTTTTAAACTGCCAAGTCACACACCCAGTAGTTCAGAAATGCCAAGTTAAGTTTGCCTGTGTGCCACTAATTTGTTTTTCTGATTGCCGTGCATCATGATGGGCCATCTAAATCGTAATCGCATCCCATTTTCCCAGCGCATCCCCAGCTTGCTTGGAGCGGGGCTGTGCGGGGAGGAGAGCTGCTGCCATGGGGATGCGGCATGAGGAGCAGGACGTGGCAGGGAGGAACACTGCAAGGGTTTAAGGCTCTTCCACAAGCTTTGATTCGACCTCTCTGACACACATTTCATTCAAAAAGAATGATGTAAAGTTGTCCCATGCAGTTCCTTTGCATGCTTAACTCTGGTCTTCATTCCACAACTTTAAAGAGGAAATATTACTTAACTATCACTTTACACCCATCTCCAAAGTGTTCCTTTTTTGCTGTCTACTGTTTAACTTCTTTACTTTTCTCTGATATATTTGACATTGGCTGGTATCGAAGATGAGATGACAGATTGAATGGGCTAAAAGTGGCGGTGTCTTTGCTCCTACAGAGATATTCGTGTTTGGGAATAGGACGCGCTCATGCTAAACGGCAGTATTTCTGAAATGAACTTAATCAAGTTGCAGGTTTTGCCACTGGGTATTTGTGGGAAGAAATCACTGATGCTTTTGAATCAGTCATTAGTTTAACTTGGCTTTGTCAGTAGTTGCTCTTTCCCTTCCAGCATTGCTTTTCATGGTCTCAATGCACTATTTTCAATTCTGAGAACATTCAGAATTTTTCCAAACAAACCCTGTGGACTTAGCGCTTGGGTCTGTGTCTGTATTGTTCAGTTTGTGCGTGTTTGAGTAGGAAAAACATCCGTCCTACATTATTTGGAAGCTGGCTTTGGAGAGTTAGAATCAGAAGTCTCACTTCTGAAACTATTTGTCTTCAGCATTGCTTTCCCTGTCTCCCCCTTAACTAAGCAGAGGATGCAAATCTCTTTCAGCAAGACTGATGTCTCGGATGGTAGCTAGTATGGCAAAAACTGACCTAGTCTTCTGCCTTGCTGCCCGCTAGCCCCCACCTGAGATTCAGTAGATGCTGCTGGAAGTGTTGGCTTGGAGACAGAAGTCTCAAATGAAAATAGTTCCTGGCTGTGTCTAATACCTTAGTGAGGTTTCCTTACATCCTCTGGCTCCTCGTCTGCCCTTCTCAGTCCACAGTTTCTGGTGATGTCTGTGGAGGAGGATGGCGGTGCTGGAGGGGTGGATGGATGCTCAATGTGGGCAAGGTCTCTGTAGAGAGAGTTCATGTGCTTTTTATTATGACAGATGGGTGAATATTTTGCCATGGGATTAAATTCATAAAACAGTAAACATGTAATTTCTTGCTATGGTTATTTATTATGGATTGAATCGTTGAGTGTTTCTTTGGTGGTGGTGGGCTGTGGTTGGCTGGCACATAGGCTGAGCTTCAGTCGAGGATCTGGGCAAGCTGTCCCGTGTGCTGATCCTCACGGTGTTTCTTCTCAATGAACCTGGGGAATACAATTATTTTCCTGTCTATATATTTCTGAAATGAGCTGTTGATCAGAAGGGACTTGTCTTGAATGTCAGTGACTTGACTGGGTGATACTTTGCTTCTGCAGGGGGGTCTGCTTGCGGAGCCGTCCCCTGCAGAAGCAGCAGGAAGGTGATGTTCCCGCCCTGACCGTGCTGGTTCTTCCATTAATGCAGATAAGCTCCAGAACCGCACCGTAATGAAATGGATTTTAGGAGCTGTTGGGTTAAAAATTTTGCATTATGAAAGAATTTGTTGCTGAGAGGGGTTTGAATGTGCTGTGGTGCTGACATTAGCTGTGTTGGTAAATAGATTACTTGTAACTGATTCATTATAAAATGTCAAGCTTGTGCCAATAGGCAGCAAGTTTTGTAAATTGTGGTCCTTTCTGCTTTTTTTCCCCAGACTGATACTTGTAGGCTGCTATCAAGATTGTTGTGTAAACGCTTGGAGCTACATTTGACTATAAAACTTTTCCCTTGAAAAAACTTTCACATGAAAAGTTTAGAGGCTGTGCAATTCAAGCTTTCAGCCTTACATGCAAAGCCTCATTAAGCTTTACATTTTTCCTTGATAAGTGTGGAGAAGCTATGCATAGAAGACAACCTGCTATTTTGATAAAGTATGTGTTATAACAGTGAAATTCTTGTGACGAGTTCTTGGTTTTTCAAGGTCTGGTGAGCAGGGGAAGCCTGGATTAACTTCTTTTGATGTCGTGCCGCTGGATGGATTTGCCACATATACTTAGCACATTGTTGTAGTCGCACGTTAACAAGGCAGAAGGAGAAGTTAGTATTTTTTTCCCTTAGAAATGAGCAGATTCCCCCTACTTTGCCTTTCATTGTGGAGGCACCACTGAGCGCAGCTACGGCACCATTGCTCACGCGGAGCCTCAAGTGACAGCGTGGGCATGGCGAGAGCCTCCCGAGCCGCTCTTCTGGGGTTGTTTTGTGTCTATCCCAGTTTTTCCGATATATTCAGGGCTTTGACACCTTGTAAAAACCTAGGAAGCTGAAGAAGAAATAACCAGCTGCCAGGCCTACTCAAACAGATGTTCTTTAGGTCTCACATAAAATACCCCGAAAAAGTATTTACTCGTGTGTGTTGGTTTTTAATTACTCTGCAAATAAGGTAAAAACTTCCTCAACATGCAGTTTTTGTTTCTCAGGCTAGATAGACTATATCTAGTACCTTTTTCACTGTTAGTCAGCAGATGTGCAATCTCTGCCTTTTTCCCATAGTGTTCCCCAGCACAGAGAAAATTTTGAGTATAACCACCTTCATTGATCTCTTCAGTGCTGTTGCCCTTTCTGTCTTTGGAAAGTTCATGCTGACTTCAGAATAAGAAGTCAAGAGGTTGCCCATAGGACATGGTTTGTATGGAGACCCAGGCGCCTGGAGCTCTGGTTTTGCTTTGATGGCGACCTGTGCTGTACCCAGGGCTGGGCCCCACTGCCCTTTTAAGACTTTTCCCTGTTACCTGGAGATAGATAATTTTGTCTTATTTTGCTTTCCTGGATGAACTTCTGTGCCAAATGCTGGCTATCAATAGTGAGCATATACTGAGAACAGGGTGGATTCAAGTGGAGCTGCAGAACTGATTTTCAAAAGCTCAGGGAGGAATTACGATCAATATATGATCTTTTTTGCCTTTTAAAAGCAATTCTTCCTATGAGAGCAGGAAATATGGGAGAAAGTTGGGACCACACTTAATAAAAGCAAAGCCTGAAATGTGGAGACCCACCAGGAGCGATGCCCAAACAGAGGACATCTGTTTGCACAATGCACTGTTGTCCCCAACATCCCTCATGTTCCCTCTGTTCTAAAAGACTCGTTGCATTTTTTCTGAAAGCATCTAGCCAACTGTATACTATATAAAACCCATAAATGCTTGCAGGTCCAGTCACGGCGTGCATGTTTCCATGCCATGGAGCAAAGGGCTTTGGTGTGTGTCACCGAGTGTCACCAGCACAGCTGACGTGTGCCGGTGGGGCACATGCCAGGGACATGTGGGGCCACTCTGCCGCCGCATCAGCCTCGTGCTGTGCTCTCGGTGCCCTCGGTACTCTGCTGCTGCCATTTCAAGCCCTCAGCATCTCTGTGCCCTTTTGTGTCTGGCCGCCCACCTCACGCTGTGGCCTGTGGAGCGTGATGGAGGCTGAGGGGCCTGTCCCTGTCTGTGTCCTGCTAGCACGGCCGGAGGCATCTGTGCTCCCTGGCTGGCAGGAGGATCCATCAGGCAAGGGAGGTGAGCTGGGGCCGTGCTGCCGGGCCTGGGGTGACAGAACCCAGTGCCCAGGCCTTGCCCCAGGGGCCCTACCATCCCCGCAGCCGCTGGCTGGCGCCTAGTGCCATGGCCCTGTCCCCACCTCGCTGAGCGACACTGCCCCACAAACCGAGACAGACAGAATCCCAGAATGTCAGGGGTTGGATGGGACCTGGAAAGCTCATCCAGTGCAGTCCCCCCATGGAGCAGGAACACCCAGATGAGGTTACACAGGAAGGTGTCCAGGCGGGTTGGAATGTCTGCACAGAAGGAGACTCCACAACCTCCCTGGGCAGCCTGGGCCAGGCTCTGCCACCCTCACACCGAACAAGTTTCTTCTCATATTTAAGTGGCTCCATCCTCCTGACACTCCCCCTTTCCATATTGATCCCCAGGAATGAGTCCCCCCTCAGTCTCCTCTTGTCCAGCTCCAGAGCCCCAGCTCCCTCAGCCTTTCCTCACACGGGAGATGCTCCACTCCCTTCAGCATCTTGGTGGCTGCGCTGGACTCTCTCCAGCAGTTCCCTGTCCTGCTGGAACTGAGGGGCCACAACGGGACACAATATTCCAGGTGTGGTCTCCCCAGGGCAGAGCAGAGGGGCAGGAGAACCTCTCTCGAAGCCTCGTTGGCTTTTTCTGTTTCTGGCTCTGAGGAGACTCGCTCTTCCCTTGTGGGAGTTGGGACTCTGGTCTCAGTGACTCCACAAGGTGCCTGGGTTCTGCCACCAACATAAATACGTTTGTTTGAGCTTCCAGTGTGACACAAGCCCTATGGGAACAGAGGTTTCAGTTTGTGTCCCCGCGGTACCCAACGTGCGGTGGCTGGCACGCTCTGGCAAAGCGTCTTCCGCACGCTCTGGCTCCGCGACGTCATGCGACCCTTTTGGTTTTTGTCTGGGTTTTCCTCTGTGTGAAATCCACGTGTGGATTTTTTTCTTTTAGATTCTGAAAATGAGATCGTCAGCGACTGACACGTGGCCCCCTCAGCTACGGTGCCAAGCGCGAGGCCCCGCCGCGGCTAAGGAGGAGGAAGAGGAAGATGGGAAGTGATTTAACATGTGTGAGAAATTCTGTGCCGTTCTGGTCCATTCAACGCAATTTTGTAACTTCTTTCTAATCATTTTTTTTATTTATAGTTGGAAATACAAAAATGTTATGCAAAAAAAAAAATAAAGGAAAATTATTTTGGGGGAAAAAGGATTTTGTTCCAAATTGTTCCCTTCTGTTGTGAGCCAGGTTCCCGTGAGCAGCGGCTGGAGAAGAGGGGGGAGGAGGCACTCCTTCAAATACTTTTTGTTCCGCACAATTAATTGTAATTTAAATAATTTTCCAAAAGATAAGCTAGGCACGCATATTCAGATTCTAGTACAAGGAAGATAAGTTCCAATTCCATTTAAATTTCTCACCATTCTTCTGTAAAGATAATACTCTCTTTTAAATCCGCTTACATCAAGTAAAGAAACCTGCAGAGACTTCACTGGAGAGTAAGTTTGTACTTGTCACTTCCCTTTTTGCCTCTTTCTTTTTCTTATATATTGGCTGCATTTTCTTGCTAGAGTTAAATACAGTTCTCGAGTCACTTCTAATTTTAAATGTAAGACTAAAATCCTTCTACAGACGAGTCAGTAATTGGAGCAATTTTTAAAAGACTTTAAAGTGCCTTCAACAAGCTAAAATTACATAGTGGGAGATCTCTTTTACCTGATTCACTAACAATGGGTTTCAGCTGTCTCCTGGGCTGAGGTGATGTACAAAGTAGCTTGTAGCAATAATCTCATTAGTAATAATTTATTACAAAGGACTACTGAATTTTTTTTAGAAAGGCGGTTTTAGTGCTGTTCCTGAGGAGCAGGACAGACCGCTGCTCTTGCCATTACATTTGGGCCCCAAACTCTTCCGACCCTCTGCTGCTGTGCTATGCACCCAAGGTCTTCAGCTGCTTCCCCTGTAGGCAGTTCCAGACCACAATGTTCTGACCTTCTCACTCTTGTTTTTGGTACCGCAGAAACAGGAATTTGTTTGCCCGTAAGCCTTTCAGTGCCATCCTGTCTCGCAGCTGGAGCCTGGCATATTGTTTCATTGTTATCTGCCATGTCTGTCTCTTCCAGATCTCAGTTCTAAATAATAAATCTTATTTTGATGCCATTGTTCCCTATTTCCTTTCCACCTTGCCTTCTCTTGCCCGTCAGCAAGGGTGATGAGAGCACAGGTGGATTTAGATCTGTTGCTGAAGCTCAAGAGCCCTGAAGCAAAGGACCATTAAAATACTTTGTAAATTCAGTGTTTTGAAGGCCCAGGGCCAAAATGATATATATTTGTGTGAACTTTGTGCTTCTCTGGGGTGCCTCCTGTCCTATCCCCATCTCGGGAAAGGGACTGATCTCCCACATGAGAGCAGGGGCTGGGTAAGTGGTAAAGGCTGTTGCTAAACTGTTGCTTGCCTTGGCCTCTTCTGGTTGTAGGAGGAGCCAGATCTGTTTCCTTTTTTAATGGGTGGGAGATGCGGGGTCCAACCACACACTCCACCTCCCGTTTTCTATTTTGGTTGCTGTCGTCTTTCCTTTGGCTGTGGATACACCTCCCTTGCCCACCAGTCCTGCACGCTGGGTCACGGCCCTCAGGTGCTTCTCCAGAGATGAGTCGCTATTCCAGTGATCATGGCAACAAAACCCTGTGCCCTCACCTGAGATTTTTATTCCCTAGAAGGTTAAAAGGCTCCTTTCTGCAGGGAAATCCCTTGCTGGCTCTCCTGGGGTCTGGGTCATCTTCAGTGTGGGCAGCCTCCATCAGTGTTTCTGTTGCTGGACCCTCTTCACTCCTGCAGAACCCTCAGCTCCTCCCCAGCCCCAGCTGTGACTGCGGGAAGCCAATGGGCCTCCCACTCCAGATAAGTATTTTGCGAATAATCTATTAATATTCAAATGAAATGTAAGGATTAGTATCAGGCTGAAAGATCAGGAGCAGAAATTGTGGCAAACCCTGGATGGTGGTTGCTCCCCACCTCCAGCTTTAGATAATCTATTCTGTAAAAGGCTGCTCCGTTTTGGGGTGTAGTTCACGTATTTACTGCTTGCATTGCTGTTTGAAAGGAAATCCATAAGCTGTGCTCAGGGTCCTTGAGCTCCCCCAGTATGAACCACTGATGCGGATCCTCTGTGGAGGAAGAGCTGAGCTTTGGTGCTTTTCCTCCTCCCTACCTGCTGTCTCGAGTTTCTCTCTTCCTTGCAGAGCAATAACAAATGTTCTCCTCTCAATGTGATGCTGAGCTAACACTATGGCTCTTCATGGCATCCATGAATATTTCAAGTCACTGGTAATATCTCTAGCTGCATTTGTCTGTTCAGAGCTGCCAGCAATCTCACCATCTCATCTGAACACCTCATATGTATTAATATATGCCATCCTAAAATGATTAACACTGTGCTGAAGCTGTTACGGTGTTCCCGGGTAGTGTCACTTAGAGCACCACTATGGAGCTCGTCCTTTGTAGCGCTGCCCTTGCCTTTGCTGCTTGGCTCAAGTTCATGGGAAGCCCAGGAGGCTCCTCTGCCTCTTGGGAAGTCTCCAAGTAATGCTGATCCCCAAAAAATATTCTCCCATGTGACCTGTGAGTCAATGCAGTTCATACAGGCCTGTGCCACCTCCTGAAAAAAAAACACCTTAAAAAAAACAGGCAAACAAACAAAAAAAAGCCTTCCACTTTGGGTGCTGGGTGCTATAGAAGCAATCTGGCACATTTGCTTTGCCCAAGCGCAGTGGGACTCCTTGGTGTTGGCTGGTTATTCTGAAATTACTTTGAATATAAACCAAGTGTTTAAGGAAAAAGTAAACCATTTATTACAACCTAGCTACTGACAGTATAGTTATGAGGTTTAGAGAGAGTTGTACAAGACTAAGATAAAAACCTACTTGGCTTCAGCTAAATTGTAGACCAACTCCTAGAGGTTGTTCTCCCAATTTCTTCCATCTCCAAGATACAGATGTAAAGCAACTGAAGTCTTGGGATAATTTTCAGTAAAGATTTTTTTGGGTTGTTGGTACGGGGGTATCTTTATATATTCGGGATGTCCTTGGAGCTGGGCCTCAGCTTCAAGATTTTCCACGATCTGTTAATCGGTGTGTGATCCTTTGGGAAAACCAGTCCAAGTTATCAGCTGCCCCTCAGGCTTCTACGCTACCTAAGGAATAACTGGTTAGTAAAGCTGTTGTGAGCCACTTCCAGGCAGCCCCACTGCTGTCCAATTTGGTTATAAATGTGCTGGGTTTGGTGCTTTCCTAAATTTTAGCAGAGACAAAAGGATGGCGCCCAGCCCCCTACCAGCCCAGCTTTGGGGCTGAATGGCTGGAGAACTGAGGTGTCCTCAAACTGAACCAAGCAGGTAGCTTGGAGAACAGCTTCTGAGCTTGGACAAGGAATCCAGAAGAACAATGAGCTTGATGTGTCAGATCTTTCTGAGATCTAATTAAATGCGGAATAAGTACCAGAACATTCCTGCAATATTTAGGGGACAGAGCGAGTCGGCCTGTAGCTTATCTCCGCTTGGATGTGCTGAGCAGGATGCGGGTACCAACGTAGCGCTGGGCAGAGGTGATTTTAAGTCTGTGTGTGATCTAAATTCTGATCCACTCAATAAATCCTAAATTGCTCTGCAATGTGTTACCCTAAAAGCAGGTGAATCCGTGGCTGCAGCGCCACCTCCCCCAGCAGAGTTGCCCTCATGTTTTGTGCACTTTTCTGAATTAATAACTGGAGTTCAGGAAACAGGCTGAAGTTTCTTAAACTTCAGTACTTGGGAGTTCTGGTCCGCAACAGGCTGACCATGAGTCAACAATGTGCCCTTGTGGCCAAGAAGGCCAATAGTACCTGGGGTGCATTAAGGAAAGTGTGACCAGCAGGTGAGGGAGGTTGTTCTGCCCCTTATTCTGCCCTGGTGAGGCCAATCTGCAGTTGTGGGTCCAGTTCTGGGCTCCCCAGTTTAAGAAGGACAAGGAATTACTGGAGGGAGTCCAGTGGAGGGACACAAAGATGCTGAGGGGTCTGGAGCATCTTTGTGATGAGACACTGAGAGAACTGGGGCTGTTCGGCTGGAGAAGAGAAGCTGAGAGGGATGTGATCAATGGGATCAATATCTCAGGGTGGGTGTCAGAGGATGGACAGGAGGAGGGGAGTTCTTACTAGTGAAGCAGTAAGTAAAACTGCTATATTAGAAAAGCTGTGCACTTGGAAAGAAAGATATTTTAATTTGACAAAAAAGTGTATTTGTGACAATAAAAGGAAATAATTGCAAATGTTAAAAATACAGCTTCGTTTTCTGCAACAGGGGCTTTTGAACCAGCAAAGTGTTTCAGTAGCTACTGATTCGGGGGGGAATTGAAAAGGTTTCAAATGCCCTCTGATTTGTACAGTTTCTCTGAGACTTAAGAGCCTGTTTAAACACTTTATTTTTTGTCTTCAATGCTTGAGTGCTGAGCAGGAGAATTTCTGGAAGGAAAAGGAGGAATAAATTTGGTGAGATGCTGATTTGATGCTAGGGGCACATTAAGATATTTGAGGCTGTTAGATGTTTAACAAGGATTCCAGGGGCTGTTAGCGTAGTCATGGAAATTGAGAGTCAGTTAAAACCGTTAAACACAGCAAAATAATTCTCAAATAGCTGCTAATTGCACACGAGCGCTTGGCTGCTGCATGGAGGTGCTGGGGTGTCTGAACAGGGGTGGGCACGGAGACTGCGTGGGCTCCGCAGCCCTAAAACCTCCATCGGGGGGCTGCTGCAGAGGGTGACCTGCTTCTGTTGTCCTTTTCAAATCCAAGCGTGTAGTGGTTTAAGGAAAAACCAGCATAAATTGGAGTGGATGAGGCCGGACGTTGCTGCGCCTGCCTATTGGTGGCAGAACGAACCTTCGCTTTCGTGTCTGGTGCTGAGTTCCAACGCTGGGGGGAGCGGGACGGGAAGGAGACGCTTCTCCGGACACGTCTGGCTTGTTGAGACCATCCCAGTGCTTTTGCTCTTGCTGGTGTGAAGTAACAACCAACCTAAAAATTACAGGTGGCATTGCAGCAGGATTCCAGGAACCTATTCCCATATATTTTTTTCCTGATGAATAGTCATCGCTGAGAAATATGTGAGAAAGATGGCAATTAGCAACGCAAAGGGAATATTTTTGAGATAAGTAAAGGGATGCACATCTTGTAGAGATAAACACTTGGAGACCTTTATTCGTGCTCTTTCCATTATTCTCTGGTGTTTTCTAACGTCTATTATTAGAAAAGCAAACAAGCCAAATTGTTCAATAATTACCTGCCTGGGTGATTCCTCAGTGGGAAAATGGATTTTGCTGGAAAAGCAAAATCCAAATACTCCATTTTAGTTTGAACTGATGCTATTAACAGGTTTCCCATGTGCAGCTCAACTAGACCCGACTCAGAGGTAGGCTGGCCCACTGCCGGCCTGCAAGAAGCAGGATCCTCTTGGGGTCAGCTTTGCTCTCCAGCGTAGTTTGCTTTTTATTATTTTTATTATATTTTTATTATTTTTATTATTTTTATTTTTTTATTTTTATTATCTTTTAATTTTTATCTCTATTTTATTTATTTTATTATTATTTATTTTTATTTTATTATTTATTTTTATTTTTATTATTCATTGTTATAGCTCTGGGATGCTTCTTAGTTACCTCCTTTGACCTGAGTGCCTCATCTGCACTCGCAACACTATTTCTACCAGGAGGATGAACTAATTACACGTCTTTCCGGCAATGCTGCTCATTTTCTTTTCTTACCCATTCTGGGTAAACTTTTTGCTTTGCAAACTGTCAGACGAGTCCAGGCTCAGCTCCCGCACAGAACGAGCGTCCCGAGGGCCGGGGGCTGCTCCATGGGACACAAGAGGAGAACACGGGCTGGTGTGGGATGGGGGGTACACACCTGCATTCCATGTGAATGTTTAATCCCTGGGGTCGCAAACTCACTTCAGAGTCTTTCTCATGAGGGTGTGAACCAGAGGGAAGGGCTGGGAGAAAAGGTAATTTTTTCATTGTCCTTTTTAATCAGATCTAGGACAAAACCCTCACGTTTTAGAGAGAGCGAGCTGGGCGCTGCCAGAGCAGCATCCCCGAGCGCGGGGCCAGGCCGGGCACTACTGGCCTGGAAATATTCAAATCTATTTATTTAAAAAATAACTGCATTCCATCCTGGCTTTGCAAGATACTGGTGTCACCAACAGTTAATGAAACAAGACACACACTTGTGAGCTGCCCAAAAGCCGTTCCAAAATGTTTATTTTCACAGAGCACTAAAACGTGAGGGTTAAAGCAAGGACAGCAGGGTGTATTTTTCCACGTACGCCGAATTTCTGATGGGCCCAAGTTGGCTTTTCTGTAGCAGCAGCCCTGCCTCCCGTTCTTTGTCATGGTGATTCAGTAATGCTTTCCTGTTGTCATGGTTGCAGGGTTACTACTAAAACCAAAGCAACTGCACAGCCCTTTTATTCATAGTTGCAGTGTATAAACTAATTAAGTAAACTGAAAGCAGCAGTCTATTCCCTGGGCCTTGTTTTTATAATGCGCAGGATCAGATAGACTCAATTTCTGCCATCCTCCTAAATATCAAACGTGATTCTGTTTTGCCTCCTTGGATGTGTTTCATATCCTAAGACCGGGCGAAGTTCATGAATCATTTAATGGCCCAAAAACCTCCTCACAAAATAGAAAAGGTCTCTGGAAAATCTCATTTGAGCCACTAAACTAAAGCTGGGAGCCAGCGTGCTCCGGCCGAGCTGCATTCCTTATCGCTGCTGCGGCAGAAACCCAACCAGAACGTTTAGTTTCTGAGTTCGTGCTTTGCTGTGTGAAGAAAGACGGTGGCAAAATGATGGGGCGAATTTCTGCAAAGCTCCCCGCTCCTCCCCAGCGCCGGAGCTGGAGGGATGGGGATGGGGAGCATCGCGCAGCGGACCAGCCGCAGCCACGGATGGCGCGTTCTCCGTGGCCGAGAGGAGGTCGGTTGCATGATGACACATGAGCTCACCTTTTAATAAAAACTTAATATAAGAACAGGTTGAATTTGTGAGTCCCGAGAGCGATGAGAGGAAGCCAGTGGGTTTTGCATGAGATGGGAGCGGTCGCGCTGACGTTTGCCTTTGTCAGGGAAGGGTTTGGAAGATTTAGTGTCCCCAGTTGGTGTCCTGTTTGCTGATCAGCTGCTGCTCTGCCCTTGGCAATCGTCCTGCTCTCCTGTAAGGAGAAATAGAAGCAATGTAAAAGCCTATTTCCTCCTAAAATTGGTTGTGTTGTAGTGTTCCCTGGCATCTCCCCATGAGGATGCTCTCCTGTGGGGTCAGCTCTTCTCCTCCCTCCTGTGAGGATGCAGGAGATGCTCCCTGCCCTCAGCCAAGCGTGGCTGAGCACATGGGTGCTGATCAACTCATCTCCAGGTACAAGAGCAGCCTGAATTTCCCCCTGCCCCGTGCAGAGCTGTTGGCCGTGGGCACAGCACCATTCCCGTCCTGTGGTGATCCTGTCCATGCCAGCACTGCTGGAGAGGTGTGTGGCCATGGGGAGTCGTGGGAGGGCACAGGGTCCCTGCCTGTCCCACAGCGTTGGGTGTCCCCTGCTGTCCCTCACCAGCGCATCAGGGACGGGGTCTGGTGGCTGCAGGGGCTCTGGTGGACATGGGGCTCCTTGGGAGCTGCCTGTCATTGAGACAAGGGGACCAAGGGGCCTCCTGGGGGCCATTTAACTTCTTCCCTTTTTCACGCAAGATGAAAACTCCTCGGTTCTTGCAGGAACTGGCCCCACAGAGAAGTTTCTCTGTGGTACCGGTGTCCACCTTCTCTGGGGTGTGAGAGCAGCGGGACCCCAGTTGGGATTCAAAGGTGAGCCAGCTGTGCCACAGCTCCTGCTGTCTGATGCCTTGTGGATATTTTGCACTGCTACCTCTTACTCTGGTAAGACTTTTTTACTTAGTTATTCATCACACATGGAAAAGAAATAAAAGATCTAAGGAGAATGAGCCCAGGAGAGGTGCTGGATCTACAGTGATGCTCGTTATTCTTCAGAATCAACTCTCATTCACCAAAGCTCCAGCTAATTGCCCAGTAAGCCACCCCTGTGACACCCCGGGAGGTGAAAGGGGAGAGGGTGCTAGGAGCCACCTGCATTAACAACGTGCTGTGGAGAGGGTGGCACTTGATTACCTGCCCAATACATAAGGAATCTTAGTGGTGCCTAAAGGGAAATAATTTGCAGTGAGAACACAGGGCTCTTTCCCCATCAGCCCAGGAAGCAATTGCCGTCTGCGGACCCAGAGAGGGACAACAGCTCTCTCTGTGCTTCATGCTCATCACATGCGGGAAGCAGAGATTTGTTGCGCAGCAGCAGGGGCATCACCAGGGCGTGATGGGGGTCCCCTGGTGCGGCCACAGCCTGTCTGGCACTGCCAGCGTGTCCCGCTGCGTGTTGGCATCTCCTGCTCTCTGGAGTGCCAGCTGGGTGGGTGCTCGTGGCCCCAAACCGTAGGGAGCGCAAAGTCCCTGATGATGTGGCTGTGAACATGGGTGGCGTCTGTGCACCGCCCCAGCCCCGGCAGCTGCCGCCTGGCGATGGGGCCTGTCCTGCGCCAGCTGGGAGGCCGTGGCGAAGGCTGGAGCTGCCAAGTGCCGGTCGGGCTGACGCTGGCTGCTGCACCCCCGGGACGCCGTGGCACATGCTCCCCGCAGCAGCACGGCGGGGTGTCCGTGGCGTGACACCAGGGCAGCTCTGCAGCCGGATCCGCCTGGGCGAACCCTGGTCACTGTGTGTGTATCACAGAATCCCAGAATGTCAGGGGTTGGAAGGGACCTGGAAAGCTCATCCAGTGCAATCCCCCCATGGAGCAGGAACACCCAGATGAGGTTACACAGGAAGGTGTCCAGGCGGGTTGGAATGTCTGCACAGAAGGAGACTCCACAGCCCCCCTGGGCAGCCTGGGCCAGGCTCTGATACCCGCACTGAGAAGAAGTTTCTTCTCAAGTTGTCCAGGTCTGCCCTGGTGCTGCTCGACCCAAGCTGGCTGCGCTTGCCGCAGCCGTGCCAGAGCCACCGCTGGCCCGCTCAGTCCCTGCATCTGACAGCTCTTGACAAAGTACGGCTCAAAAGAGCCTTAATTATGTGAACGTTAAGAAAAATAGCCATGATTTCCACTTTTTTCTTTTTCTTAAATTTATTAAAGCGGTGTTTCTGAGCCTGCAGCTCCCTTTAGACCCAGAAAGTGCCATCTCATTCTGCAAACGCCACCTTTTCCCCTCCTCGCCCGCACCAGGACCGGGCCGCAGGCTGGCAGCGAACCAGCCGCATCCGTGGATCGCTTCCTCGTGTGGCCAGGCGCCCTTTGCTGGGAGCTGCTCTCCCCAGGGGCAGTTCATAACCTCTGACCACTGAGCCCACTCCTGGTTGCTGATTGTAATGAAAATACAGAATGTTTTATCTCTACAAAGTGAAAATGTCAACGCTGCCTTTTGCTTTGGAAATTGATTTAATTAAGGCAGCATGATCCAGCGTAACTTCAAGTACCTAAAGTCAGTTTTGCAAAGTTTAGCATCGAGTGTTTTAATTTTACTAAATCCCTATCTTATAAAGGGATTCCTTTGCTTTTAGAAAGGTTTTTCAAAACTACTAGTTTCAGCAGAGTGATCTAAAAAGCAATTATGTAACACAGTAATTTCCTTTGAAGGTATGTCAAGAATTTCTGAGTATTTTTGTTGCCATTCCTTAAAAGAGTTCAATATTTGGTTTTCCTGAAGTTGGACAGCTTACTTCTTTTGGAGGAGTCTGTTTACATTGAGTTTTGCAACTTTGCATGTTTAGAATAACAGTAACTTGATAGGCATTAACTTCAAAGATGTGACCTTCAGCTTTTCAGGAACGTTTTTAACCTTGTAATTCATTATCAGTGCAAAACATCAGGCCCTGGTGTTCCTGAGAGTGAACTGTATTGCTGAGTCCAGAAAGGGTGAAACCGAAGCAAACCCAGGGCCAAGTCTTCACACCTACGCTGCGAGTGACTCTGCTGAGCCATAAACATGCAGGAATAATGGCTCTGCTTGCTTTTTTATTGAATATTTTTACTCTTATTTTGCCAGAATACTCGCGGGGAGCACAGCGGAGGACACAGCTGTCACCCAGCACGTATGGGTGGGAGATGTTCTTCAGCTCCAACCCCTGCATGGGGTGGCAAATCCCAACTGCTCGGCAGGATTTGCTGCACCAGGAAAGGCGTCTGGGTCTGACAGCGGCCCTTTTATGTGTTTTTGGGGCTGCCAGCTGAGCTCTGAGCAGCCTGAGGGATCTCAGCGCAGGAGAACAGCTCAGAGCCCAAGCGTTAACAGGCTCGTCACATCCCGGCGCTGTGCGCACGGTCTCCTTGGTGCTGGCCGGGCCGGGGGGCGCACGCGGGTCCCTTCCAGCCGTCCTGGCTCTCCGGGCATCGCCGACGGAGCCGATGGGAGCGGGAGCAGCAGCACCGGGACTGCAGAGTGAGTAACGAGCATTCTCTTGATTCCATACGTGACTGGGACTTGTACCCTAATACCTGAGAACTTCAATTGCAAACAAAAAAATAAGCAACCTTTACACATAAATGAGAACACTATTTTTTACAAACTGAGACCTATTTTGGGCTGATCTACCAGATGAAGGGACACATTGATTCTTGTGCAGGAAGGACGTCCCTGACTGATAAACATCAGTTTATCTGGTTTAGCCCCACCAAACTAAGCATGACAGAAGCCAACTATTTATAAATACCCTTAAGGGTAAATATTAAGCAGGAAGAACTGCATGAGTTAAAGGTTAATGTTAGCCTGGGATCAAACGAGTATAAATTAATCACAAATAAATGCAGATTGGAAATCAGAAGAGAGTTAACAGTAATGTGAGGAACAAAATCCTGGAGTGCCCTGTGAATGCAGAGGTGGCTTGAGAAGCTCGTGGACGGATTGTGCAACTAAGTATAAATTCCTGAAGACAGAAGACGTCCTTTTGTTCTGAGTCCTCGGGGACTTGGTGGGCTGCTGCAGCTGGAAAAGAAGGGATTGCTCTTCCCACCCCCTCTACTAGATTTAGAGTGCTTGGGTTATCTGTGTGGATAAGAACAAATTCCTGTTGGCGTACCATCTAACTCGGGGGGTTTGGGTTGTTATTTTTTTCCCATCCTCTCAACCACTGAAGATTAGTCACAGCCAGAAACAGGATATAAATGAGTTTTTTTAAGTAGCTTTAAAATCATGGGGGTCTGGCTGGTGGTCCTGGCCCCTGTTCTCATGGTCAGATTTACTTACAAGTTCAGGTTCGATTGGAAACTCCTCCCTCAGTCAAGAGCAGCAGAGACTACAGAGAGCTGGTATCCTTGTCCTCCTGCCCATTATAAGCCAGCCACGGTACTTGTGTGGACTCTCAAGTGAACATCCTTCACTCTCCGGCTCATCATCCTTTCTTGCTGTCACACAGTGTAAGCCCAGAATATTTAAAGCATGATTCTCCATTATACCAAGCTGCTCTAGAAAGCACTCTTCACTGATTATAAAGTAATTATGGAGGACAAGTTTCACTCAGTCCCAAAATAGCCTGGCGTCAAATTCTCAGCTGAAATAAATGCTCTCTTGCCGTTGCCTTGAGCACAAACCTACCAGGACAGAACAGCAGCAGGTCCCAAGTGGTGAGTGGTGAATGTGGTTGGGAACTCGGTCATAAAGCTGACAGTGAGTTAGACTAATATATATATTTTTTCTATTTTATTTTATTTTATGAAACACTGAGAAGGCTGAGATTAGTGGGGGCTCTCACAATATCCAAGTCAGTGTCATTATTTAAAGCAAATATACAGCTTTCTTCAGGGCCCCTTTACTACCTTACAGGTTAGTGGTGAAAAGTTACGTCTAGTTGAAGGCTGAGCAAGCAGGAGATGAAGAGACATTATTTAGAGCTGAAGATGTTCAGGGTAAGGATTATCTGTTCCTTCGTGCTGGCACAATGGGCCCCCCTTGTATGGCACAATATGTAGTAAGCATCATTAGCAAAAATATAGTATTCCTTGTTCAACCAGAACACCTATAGTAGGAGAAGACTGACAGATGGATCAGCCCACACTTGTCATTCCTATTTGAGTCCTTTCCATAGGCAGGTTTTTCTGCCTACTGGTCTTGATTCCTATTCTGAGAAAAGATGTTTTCCTGATACATATTCTGATACACATTCGCCTGAATAGCCCATTGGACCTTCAGTGAAATGAAACACCTGAAGAATGCTGTAAATACAGGTATGGCCAAGCAATTGCCTCTCTTCAGGCATGATTTTTAGATGCTTCGGTGGTATTGGAATACCAGACTTTATTGTATATCAGGATGCTGTGTGGTACTCAAAGCCCATCTGCTTGTAACCACGTTGCAGTCAGTAGCACAAGAACATGCGACTAAAGTACTAAACATCAGCCCAGCTGCTCCCCACCACTTACTGGGGTTTGGATGGGACAGTTTTAGGGTGCTCAACCTGACGTGTTGGTTTTTAGGGTTTGCTGAGCCTGTGTTCTCCTACAAGCCATGCTCCTGTAACTCAGCTGAGCTTCCGTTTCATGTGAGGTACACCCTTATTTCATGGAATATGATTTCTTTGCTGACATCAATATAATGTAAGTAAACATTAAATTTACTGACCAGAAAGAGGAAGGAACATCTATTCAGCTATTTAATTTCCTCTTCCCATTGCAAATCATTGTCTGCTTAGTCTGGGACAAACATCTCTACTTAAAAGTGTCTTTATATTGGCTAAGACTGCACCACTTCCACCTAAAAATGTCTTGCAAATCCGTTTATTGTATCTTTTATTCTTATAGTATTGACCATAACAGATGCCACAAAAGGCCACTGCTTGATTTTGCAAAGCCTCAACCTGTTGATTGGGTGTTACCACCAGAGATGCTCTTTTATATTTGGCATTTAAATGAAAGTTAAACTCCTCATTCTTGAATTTGGTAACTTCCCATACACCTGTTTTTCTCAAATTCTGCTTTTTCTTTTTTCTCTTATTTTCACCAGTAAGAATAAGGCTTCTGGATCAATTAAATTTTTCATTTTTCCTAGCAAAGGGATTCTTTCCTTTGTGACTCTGTCTTCTATTATTCCTTTATTTCATTAGGAATTATAACAGCGTTGACAAGAGCAGAGATGTTATTCCCCACTCCTCCTCTTTCCTCTGATGGATTTTTCAGAGTCAGAGAAAAAACATCATGTTACTTTAGAAGCAATTTGATCCGCTTTGGCTTTCAGCTCTTCCTTTCAGGACTCAAATGACCCCTTTTACGGGGGAAAAAACCCACCTATGTACATTATGCGAATACTGAATATGTTAAATTTCCAGGATAACTAACACTCCCTGCCTACAGCTGCTCGGTACGTGAAAAGGCAAAGGGGTCTCTGGAGAAAAGGCTACAAAATGAAGAGTCGATGTGGCGATGGCTAAGCACGTCATCCTGTGTGCTGGCCTTCTAATGAGCTCCATCATCCGCTCGCTGTTGCTCATCTAATTTCAAGGAGCTGTATGAAGAAGAAGGGAGTTCTGGGGCATTACATAAAAAGCGGTGGGATTAAAGGTGCGAAGGGCAGAGGTAAAACATGCTCAGGTAAGTAACTATGGCTAATGTAAAAAAGGTCTGGAGTTGGTAGCAGAGCAAGGAGGTGGCAACAGGCAGTAGCTGGGTCTGGTGGTGTTTCGAAATAGGCCTGGATGTCTGGATTATCACGTGTGATGTCTGGCTATAACACAAAGCGGTTTTTCTACTCATTTATTTAAAGCCATCTGTTTTTTTCACATTTTCTTTGAAAAATCTTTGCTCTGCTCTCAGTGCCAGAGCTGACCCTTGTTGACTAAGAGAACTTTCAGTAGGTTTGCTCCCAAAAGAGCCCACTTCTTCTCCCTCAGTGAACAAAATAGCATGACTAATGCCTTTCCAAAGTTAAAAGGTTTTTTTCATTTATATAGGCAGAAAGAGCGCACTTCTCAGTAGTACTACAGTTGACTAAAATAAATTACCAGCTACACAGCAGGTCAAAGGATGCTTGTGAGTAGTTTTCGGTGAAACTGGGGGAATAAAGATGTAATATCACAGCAGTACCTATGCCATGAAATAATTAGGATATTTCCTAGCAGAGAAAAGCCTTTTCAATGGCACATCAGAAAAGTGTAGCTAATGCTAAAAATAATTATTTGTACTCAGATTCGCATGTTGCTGTAGCAAAACCTAATCTTTTGAATGCCTAATGATGCAAAGCTTTTTCCAGAAAAATATGCATAATATATGAAATAATAAGAATGATAATTAGAACTTCCCAGATTTAAAGACCATGCAAAGATCTTGCATCAGATCCATAGGATGCACATAACTTAGACGATAGTGTCTGTGCCACAAACTGGGGGCAAGGCCAGAGATCACTGGTATCAACAGTGCTGTGAATCAAGAGTGTCTACATTCCTGACTGGACTTAGATCATCAAACAGGAGGTAAATGGCAGTTTGCAAAATTGAGAGATACAAATGTATTACCAACATTAGAACAGAAAGTGCAGATAGCTAGGAAATACCTTTACTTATTTTGTAAGCCTGAATTTTGAGTAAACTGTCACCTGAATCATCAACGTCAGGTTATTCAGATCTAATTTTGATCTAACACTTGATTTTATATCAACAAATAACCTGTTGGTACTAGGGGAAATTATTTCCCATGTTGACTGGTGTATTTCAGAGTAGGCTCCAGTGATCCATGCTCCAAGAGATCAGTATTATCAATATGCTGCCACCAACACCCACAGTAGGTACACAGAGAAAGCACTAAAATTCCCAGGAGAGGAACTAGCAGGGAAAGAAAATCTTGTTTTCTGATTTCCATTTACAACCTAAAATAGCCTGTCTGCTGGGAGCAGGAGTTCTTTGGGAAAACAGTGATTATGAAGACTATGGACTTATTTACTTTGCGCCAGCGTTGCAGCATACGACGTGTACTCACAGGATATTTTTAGTCACAGATTCTGCCAGGCAGAAATGCAGTGGAGTTAATCACATGTAGCAAATTAAACAAAAGCAAAAGAGCTGGTAGGCTGGGGGGGCCCTGCAGCAGCTGAGCATTTTGTTACCCTTTCTGGGCAAACTTTTCAGAATCACATATAGAGACAGTAAAGGCAAAGGGTAGTGGCAATATTTTACTTGGATCAAACAACCTACATACGTATCTGTGGTTAGCAGACTGAAGCAGGCTGAGAAATCTGTCTGTATTCGTATTATAGTCAGAATTAAAGCTCTTTTGTAGTGAAAATGTTGAAGTTGGTCCACCAACATATTAGGTGTTGTCTGTCACGTACTTTGTGGGTGATGAGCTGTGTGGCCCGAGTTCCTGTCCTGGGGGCAGAACGTTCAGCGGCTGGACTGGCACCTCCTGGCCAAAGACGTTTCAAGCAGTCTTGAATCTAATACGAATTTTCAGCACGGGAGGCAAGGGGAAAGGCATCAAAGGCGGTTTCAGCACAGCTCGGCTGGGTGCAGATATCCTCACCCTGTGTCCTCGTGGGCTGATGAAACAGCCCCTTCTGCAGCACGTCCTCCCTTTGTTGAGAAGGTTGCCTAGAACATTCTTGCAGGAGTAGATTTTTTTGTCATTGTACCCTTTGGTGGACATGGAAACGTGTCGGTCCTGGTAGCTTTTTCTCTAGAAACACAGAAATAGTAAAATTAATTGAAAATCAATGGTTAATGTTAAGTTACAACCAGCTAACTCAGCTCAGTGTAACTAAGTCAAGAACACACAATAGAATTATGACAATCAGCATTTATGGGAATGAATGCATCACTGTTTTAAATGAAGACTATTCTTCCATTAGCTCAAAGTAGCTTGTAAAATCTTTCACTATGACTAAAACCTGGAGTAATGTTGGATATCATTCACCGCGATGCTTATTTATGTCATTAGCATTTTAAGGTTTTTGTGAAGTAAAGCAGCAGGGATCAAGTGGGCTCCCTCGCATCTGCTAAGCCTCTGAAAGACAGCATGTGCCTGCTCTGGAATTCAATTAGGAATTAAATATTGAATTGAGAATACACGTGTAAGGAGTTAAGGAGATCTGAATGTTGAGCTCACAGGCACAGACACGCCACGGCCACCCTCTACCCCCATGGCTCTGCCAGTGTCCCGGGCGGCATCCCGGAGCCTCTGCCCATGCAGGTGGCTGGAGAAACCCCAGGGAGTGGGCAAGAAGAGGCAAAAGGTGCTCTCAGGAGAGAGATGCCCCAAGCCTGCTTTGTATTGTTCCATGAGGAAAGTAAATCACGCACCATTTCATTACCGCAAACCAAAAGATGGGCTGGTGGAGACGCAGTTTATACAAGACTCCACAACTCAAAGGCTGAAAAGATACATCGAGTTTAAGACCGATTATGTGTCTCTTCTGGAAGGGCAAATCCTTTACTCTCTAACGGGAAGATGCAAAGAGGATTATGATGGCAGCGTCCTTCCTCAGCATAGTTTTGCTTTTGTTTTTCTGGCAAGAGAGATATTTTCTAATACAGAACTGCTCTTTCTTATGAGCTAACCTTCGTCAGTGACCACAGGACTGCAGAGGCGCAAAATAGATTCTATCTGCCCAAAACAGCTCACAGAGAGTGACTATCATTTTGTTTTATTTACTGGGTAAAAGGAGGAAAATGGCTTTTAAATTAGATGTTGAACCCCTTCCAGAATTGCAATATAAGATACTGAATCAATCATTCTTCACACAGTTGCCTCCTACTCCGCAAGCTCCTACTACCATAAAGATTGGCTGTTGCCAACTGAGCTGAGTGAATAATTTGCAATTTCGTATCTGTAAAAAGAATTTTTCCTCTTCCCCTTTTCATTATTTGTCCATGCAGGCTGATTTTTCTCAAATTTATTTTTTTCAAAAACGTGCTGTAATCACTCGGCAAGTAATTCTTGCTGCAAGTCATTTGCGAGCAATTTGTTGTGAGAAGTCTTCAAACACTTGTCCTGATTCTGTTCGCTCTATATGAATACGTGGTGTCGGTTTCTGGGAACACAACATCAAAAAAGCAGGTTTTGACCCATGAGAACAATCCCACGTCTGAACCTAGAAAGCTCACATAGAAAGCACATTTTATTGACAATTATTTAAGACTTAGACATGCGTATCACTGAGATGCTTGCAGTTTACAGACTTCTGTAATTTCCACGCTAACTAGCAGACAGCTTTTCTAGCCCTAAAGAGAACATTATTTTACCCACTTCACAACCCTAATCTGCTCCTCACCAGAGCTTTTGTCTCATCCCAATTCATTACAATTTCTGTCTCGCAAAACATCCCTTGTGAGAGATGAGGCTTTCAACAGCATCTAAAGTGGTTGGGTTCCAAATTACAACTGAAATGATGCACAATTTCACCATTAAAAATGACTTAATTCCCAGAAATAATTACAGGATTCTTCTGGTTATTGTTGCACCTTAATGAAAAATAAAACTGTAACAAAACACTGGCTGAAGTGTCTGATCCCAAGCCTTTCTCAATGTTCTAGAAGGAGGATACTGCCCTTCCCAGATGGTAAAATACCATCTTTTCAGAAAAAAAGGTTTTAAAGGAATGGTTACGCTGCTCAGAGGGATCTGGGTACTTCGTAAAAAGAAAAGTGGTAGAATGACCCTGCAATATCGAAAAGGAAGAAAAAGACAACTCGAACACCGAGTGCCATGGTACACCAGAGTTAGAATTTCAAATCCAAGTCTTGCAGTTGGCCTTAAACGTTTGCCTTGAAAACGCCTGTAAAATACAGGTCTTGGCTCTTGTTGGTATGCAGTGGAAATTCTTTGCTGGTAGTTTAGATAATGTAAACAGTTGCTGCAACAGTCACCCATTTTATGATGTTAAGTAGGAAAAATGGAAATGAAGAAGTCAGGAAATACATGACTGATGATGTCCGTGACTGTAATGGGGACATGTATGGGCGTCTCTTCCATTGTGCATTACAATGGGTCCATTCTGTGAAAACCTTGAAAAACAGTAAAAAAATCTGCCTAGAGACACTGAAGAACGCAAGTCATAAACCAAGTAACATTTTTTTTCAAATATGGATTTTGCAAAAGGAAGTTATATTTTGCTCTCAAACAGACTTCTTCTGAAATTATTTTTATATTTGTCTGTGCAGAAAAGAAATTTGTCGCTGCACCGTATCAATGCTCTTAAGTTGTATCATCTGAGATGAACTGTAATTTCAACTCTTGGTGCTCATAAGTAACTCTCAGGATAACTTAGTCTGCTTCCTTAGTCTGCTACAGAAAGAAGCTGTTGATGCTCGAGGTTGTGGAGTCTCCTTCTCTGAGACATTCAAACCCGCCTGGACACAACCCTGTGTGATCTGCTCTGGTGACCCTGCGTTAGCAAGGGTTGGGCTGGGGGATCTACAGGTGTCCCTCCCAACCCCAGCCAGGCTGGGACTCTGCGATGTTAAGCATCGAAGACCCCTGACCCAAACTTTCAACCAACGCCTTTTGGCTTGTCTACCAACCCAGGTGCCGAATCCAGCGCAGGGACGGGAGAGCCACGTGCTCCAGGGAAGCTCCCGCCGGGAGCCGCAGCCGCCTTCCCACCGCCAGCTGATCCCAACCGCGAGCGCACTGGCTGTAACACAGAGTGGAATCACCACAAGACATTCAAACGAGGTAATTACGTCTTGTTAATTTGCATCTCATTTTTGCGATGTGATTGCATGCAGTCAGCGTAGGAACTGGAAATTAATACAGCACGATTCATGCCCTGTCATGTCACACTGCTGGCCTTTCTGAGCAAGACTTTTTTTTTAATGCTATACTCATAAATCAAGTCCCTCAAGACAAGAAAATTGTTATGAAGTTGAACAATAATAACTTACCCTTAGACGAGCTCCTTACTTCCACCCGCAGCAGAACAGGGAGCTCCTAAATTGTTTTCTTGTACGCTGAAATTAAATTTTACATCTTCAGCGACAGCAAATAAATCTATGTTTCTGTCAAGTTACTTAACCAGCGTAGTGTTGGATCCACTCTCTAGGAAGGTCTGTATTTTCTCCTTGGAGCTGGTAATACTACATCTATCAGTTTAAAGTCTGATACCACCAGCACAGAAACTGCTGCATCAAGCGGTGTGGATGGAACTCTTCTTCCTACTTGATGTGGATCTCAAACATAATAGAATCTTTTAACATACTGTTACTTATAGTTTGTGCTGAATCATGTAAAACGTGATTAACTCAGAGACGCAAAATATTTCTTTGCACTTTTCACCATTAGCTGGTATTTTTTTCACTGCCTACATTATGTAGCTTCACGTCTGGTTTTCTGATACTAACGGAGTTTTAGGGCAAAGAAATGGTGATGTGCTGGCATACAGATATTTAGAACTTTATAAGGAGATTCTTTCCATGCATTCTTTTACCTGTAATTATTATGAGAGAAAAAAGTTGCTACACTGAAAAAACCCAAATCCTAGCCTGTCTTATTTTGAATTTGCATATTCAAGTCCATCTACATCACGTAAAGGGTGGCAGTCCAAATTATAAATAACTTGAGCTCAAAAAGCAAGGTTGCAACCCTGGATAACCAGACCACAGGGATCACTGAACTCACTCGGAGCGCAGTGCCCTGCAGTCACGCACTGCTCCTTGCATCGCTCCCACCTACAACACAACGGAACATCTTGTTAAACACCATCGTGCCGTGCTCTGCTTCTCTGCACCAAGCGATGTGAAATAACACTAAATACACCGTGCGCCACGTACTCTCATTCTACGGGGCAGGTATAATCGCTGTAATTATAGCACAACGGCATGGCAAATACCATGTAAGTACGTAGCAATTGCATGTTTCTACAGCCTACTTGTTAATTATGCATTGTTGCTAACAAGTCCGAAGATAAATTATCATAGCACTTGCAGCATTTAGGTGCTTGCAAAGCTCCTAAGCTGTGTAGTAATGGAATTTGTACTATTTTAAATGCTTGCTTTTGTTGATTTTCCATTGGAATGGGGAAGGGAAACAACCCACCTCTGGTGCCCCAAAGCCAATAGCTTAAGTGGATATTTCTTATTGCTCCAGCAGAAGCACACTACCATACAACATAACAACACATCTACCAGCAAGGAAATCTGGACAAATGTACAGAAAAAATCATTGCCATTACTAAATCGCTTTCCCAATTCCATTTAGTAATCCGCCTAAGCAAATGCTGTATTTCAAATCACTGGTACTTGCACGCAATAGAACTAATACTGTTTTCCTGATCCAATATTTAATCTTGCGCAGGCTAAAAATGAGAGGAAAACCTCATTTCACTGATGTCACTCGCAAACCTCCTATTGATTTCAGTGAGGGCACGGCTCTACCCAGACAGCTTATATGTAAATGGATTCTTGTAATAGCTTATGTTATGTCAGAAAGATATCACCACGTAAGGCCATTTCATAGGCCGTGCTGGCTCTTCTATGAGCCACGCTGCTGTATTTTAGAGTACAACTTACAACTTTTAATAGGTATTTTAATAGTATTCAATAAAATAAAATTAGCCTCTCTATAAACATTGCTCTTCTCCAAAATGAAGTTTCCCTCTAAGTTATGACTCCGCAATGCTTTGGGCAGCCGTTTATAACAACAGTTGGATCACCTTGCGTTTTATTTAATCTTTTAAAAAAATGTTATTATTTCCATATTGATTTTCAATCTGAAAGGTGATGTTGATGTTTCTGACACTTTTTTTCTATTGTACTTGCTGAGCTATTTCTTGTAAAAAATGACTAGCATGTATTGCAAGGAAATGCAAATGTTAGTCTTTAGGTATTGCAGAATTAGTGCTAGCAGAAATAAAATATTCATAGTCAGCTATTATTACCTGTTACTTATAAAAATCTTAAGTATGGACTAAACACCAGCTGTAACTGGCTGTGCATAAATGCGGATGCAAACGGCAGCCCTGGTGCAGGGAGGTGACACTGGGGACGACGCGGACAAGCACAGACACCACATTGGGGCGCGAGATGAGAAAACAAGGATCTTTCGACAGCATTTTGAGTCAAATTAGGAGATAGGTTTGTGGATGAAATGACTTCTTGGCCACAGAGGAAAATTTAGAATTATTACCCGTTGGAGGCGTCTCCTACTGCAAGAGATGGAATGGGGAGGTGGGTCAAGGAGGGGACTGGGAAAGCAAAGAGCAGTAACTTACAGGAAGTGACAGGGAAGCAGAAAACAAAAGGAGACTGAAGAGACTGGTAATGATGCAAAGCCATAAATTAGCTAAAATTGCTTTATCATTCTAAGGGCAGTACTGTTTTGTACACGAGCCATAAGAACATGAGAGCCTGGTTCAAAGTTTTAGTTTTTAGTTGGGAGAGAAAAGGTTGTATCTCAAATTGCCATTTCTGTTATGAAGAAATAACTGTTGAGTTTAGTTCCAACCTGTATGGGCTGACCCACAGAGTAACCTCTGAAGATGAGACAGTGGATGGGAATGACAAAAAACCAATGTAATGATACTGTTTGTAGAAATTGGCAACTATACAGACAGGACAAGGTTGGAAGAGACTCTAAACCCTTCTATTTTAAGATACTGTCCTTAAACAGATAACTACACCTTCATGAAGAAATGCCAGAGGCATGGGTTGAGGTTCTTGTTTGGAGAAAAGAGAACTCTGTCCAGGAATGGGAGGAGAATTCCTGTTTGTGGCAGAGGCTCCTTACCGAGCAAGCATGAAGAGCAGGAGAGATTCGGGGAGGGAGAGAAAGGAGGAGGATGATGTTCCAGCCTGTTTTCAACGAGCAAATAGAAAGGAGTGGGTCTAACATCCGAAAGTATTTCAACAGGATGAGAATAGCTGGCAATGCTCAAGGCAGATTTTGAGGTTAGAGACGAATGAAGGAAGGAACAAAAACTGGTTTAGAAAAGCCAAACAGGAACCAGAATGGGATTAGATCATCGCAGTAATCCATGACATGTTGCAGTATTTTATTATCCACTTTGCTCTTTAATTGCGAGTGTAACACAAGCAATAATTTCTAAAACAAAGTATGTTCTTATTGAAGATCCTTGGCTGTTTAGTGGGAAAATAACTTCATATGCAGAGTGACTGTTGGTTTTAATGGGCTTATTTTTATGGAACACACATTGACTTTAAATAAATGGGAGCTGTACGTTTCCAGTGCTGTAAAACTGGCAGCATAATTGCCTTCAAACACTGTATCCTTGTTACGATGGAATTACCTTGTTTTCCTTCACTCATTTTCGCTCCCTTCTCTGTCCTAGCCTGGAGCCTGAAGAAATGTTTGTAGGTTCTCCTAGAAAGCAGACATCTTCCTAAGACAAAGTGAATGCAAATCATTTTTCTTCACTCCTAGGGCCTGATATTGTCCTTCTTGAAATCTGCAGTGAGATTCAGGCCGTCTGCAGTGGTACCAGGTACAGTTCTACCTGGCCAGGTGCAAATTGAAATTCTCCAAATGAAAAAGGCCTAAGTAGACTGAATAGAAGAGAGACTCATTAATAACTATTTAGGAAAACATGGTTCCCTTGAAAGGCTAATTATTTTGAGACTTACCCATTAAAAAAAAGTCTAATCAATGACAGAACAAATTAGAAATGAAGAATCTCTCATAAAAACAGGCAGCAGAATACTGCATTCAAGAGGACAGCCACCAATTAAAAGAAATGTCAACAACTGAAGTGGCAGCAACTTCAAAAGGGAAATCTTTTCCTCATTTTCATATGCATTCTTCACGAGCAACATCAAGAAGTGTAACATGCTAATAGCTAATAACACTTCGAATAAGATTCACTAATTTACTAACTGAATAATTTGATGCATATCAAAGGAATGATTTTCTCATTTCTTTCCTTTTTCAGATTTAACACTAAGCTGTGTATTAGCAAGTAGATGAAGCTGCACAGATTGCAAGTCGTGACTGAAATAGTCACTTTAGAACTGAATTTGTTTTTTTGTTGGATGTCGCTTTTGGATTTAAGGAATCACACACATTTTTTCATTGTTATAATTCAGATTTCTGAAAACAAATCAGGAATATATCTTTGTGGAAATGTGATGTTTCGTGGAGACAGATCTGTTACGATGTTAAACCCTGAAAAAGTTGAGGACTGCAGAGAGACAGCGTCACCCACCTGTTCCAGGTGAGCCAATAACGCCGCGGTTGGGAGACGCAGCCAAGCTTCAGATGGGGCCCTGGGCTGACGCAGGGGTGGGACGCGGGTGTCACAGGGGCCCTTGGCTCGCCTGGCACAGAGGACTCTCCCTCCTGCTCCTGGGAATGGGGAGAGGTTGGTTTAATTCCGACACAGAATTGAAGACAAATGTTATTTATTTTTTTTTAGTTGCAAAAGAGATTTTGTATATGCCAAAATGCTAAACTAGGTATTGAAAAATGTAGAAAGTACACATGGTAAAAACCATTTATTGTTTAACATGATTTTTAGAAACCTATTTACAGAATTCTGCTAAATTTAAACCATGTTTTGCCTTTGCTACTATTGCACGCTATGTAGCCCACTACCATCTGCTAGAACACTTTAAGAATAGGTTCCCGGTTAAGGTACCAAACAGAAAACCAGCTCCTCCTTCAGTCCGTGTGTCACCATCAGAAAGCTCATTTGGAGAGACTCCAGATGGACAGACAGTCAACGTCTCAGTGCCCGTTTGGTGGCCGGAGGCAAGCAGATTGCTCCAGGGTCTACCCCAGGGTGACACGGTTTAGCATCTTCACTGAGGACCTGGATGATGGTACAGAATGCAGACACAACAAACTGGAATATGACACTAAATTAGGCTTGAGTCATTGATATGCCAAATATTAACTTTTCAGGAGGGACCTTCAGGAACTTGGGATCTGGCCAGCAGAAAGCCCACCACGCTTAACAAGATGTCCAAAGTCCCCCATCTCAGTCAGAATATCGCCATGTGCCAGGACAGGCTGGGGACGGTCTGGCTGAGGAGCAGCCGTCCTGGAGAGGATGTGGAGCTTACAGTGGGTGTCAGATCGAATGTAAGCCAAGGGTGTGCTCATGGTGAGGCCTGCTTTTGAAGGAGGGTGGCTAGCAGATTTAGGAAATTAATTATCCCTGTCTCCTCAAGAGATATAACGTGCCACCTGATGAGCCTTGGGGCCCATTGGGGCCTTCAGGTCAAGAGGACGTTCAGAAATGGGACGGGAAGGTAGCAGAGGGCGATGGGGATGGTCAGGTTCACAGAGCACATGCTTCAAGTGATTAAGGAGGCCGTGGTTTTCAGTCTGGTGCAGAGGAGGCGGAGGGGGATCTAATGGCGGCTGCAACCGCCTGAACTGCAGTTGGAGGGCCCCTGGCGGTGCATACAGACTGGGGACGAGATGCTGGAGAGCAGCTCTGTAGAGAGGGATCTGGGGGTGCTGGTCGACGACAAGTTGAACATGAGCCGCCAGTGTCCCTGGAGCCAAGAGGGACACGTGTCCCGGTGCACCCAGCACAGCACGGCCAGCCGGGCAGGGGGGGATTGTCCCGCTCTGCTCTGCGCTGGGGCGGCCTCACCTGGAGCATTCGCTGTGTGCAGGGCTGGGACACAGGAGAAAAGGAGATAAAGCTGCTGGAGAGTGTCCAGAGGAGGCCATGAAGTTGGTGAAGGTTTGGAGTGAAGCCGTGTGAGGAGCGGCTGCAGTCCCTGGGTCTGTTCAGCTGGAGCAGAGCAGACTGAGGGCAGAGCTCATGGGCTGCAGGTTCCTCAGCAGGAGCAGGAGGGGCAGGGTGAGCTCTGCTCTGTGACAGTGACAGAGCCCAGGGAACGGCAGGAACATGTGCCAGGGGAGGGTCCAAGCAGTTGGACTTGATGATCCTTGTGGGTCCCTTCCCACTCAGGACATTCCATGATTCTATGGAAAGAAGACAGGGCCAAGCTCTTTTGGGTAGTGACAGATGGTGTAGTAAATGGCAATGGCCACACGTTGTAGCTTGGGGGCTTCAGGCTGGACATGAGGAAGAACTGCTTGACCGGGAGGGCACTGCAGTATTGGAAGAGGTTACTCAGAGGGGGACAGCTGGGACTTGGCCAGGGAAAGTGGCAGCAGACCTTGACCCAGTGTCGGTGACGGTCCTGCTTTGAGTGGAACGGGGGAGCTGATCCAGGGGTCCCTTCACACCAATATTTCTAGGACGGAACTCAGACTCAAGCTAGTGGCATTATCAAAATCTTACCTAAATGACGTTAAATACAACTAAATCAAAAGTTCACTCACTAATAAATAGGAAGCCAGCCCCAGCTGGCTTGTTTTCTCATGGCGAACTCTTCGCCATGAGGGCACACTACTGCAGCGGGCGACGCGTTCATACTGCCTTCCCCTCCTGACATCCCACCAGCAAACAGGGTGTTTCTGTGATGCCCCTTTAACAGGGAAGGACAGACTCTTGGAAGCAATGGTTTTGTGGCAGATGGAGCGACATTTGTAACTGGGAAAAAAAACACTCTCAAGCTGCCAAAATATTAACAAGGGGCTTCCTCAAAAATATTCTGCCACAGTCATTGATACATGTAAATTCCCCATGTAAATATGACTTCTTCCAAGGAAAAAGGTATTGTTCAGCAGGATTTCTGGGGATGTGAACCATTCTGCACCATTTTTTTTCTCTCTTGCCAAACCCTCTGCTTTCAGTCACGAGTTTTCAGCGCTGCGAGCCCTCAGGGATGCTACTGGAGGTACCTGCGGTGAGAGCAGCCCAGCGGGGCTGGCTTGGGGCAGGATGTCCCAGCACCCCCGCGGCTGGGCTGGCAGCAAGGGCGCACTGGGAAATCAAACAGGGAATGGCCCTTTCGGGGTTTTCTGCATCATGTGTCTCCCTCTGTGAACGCCCGTGTTCCTTACATGGCGAGAAATGCAACAAGAATTTCCAGACCTTCCTTTATACCACCCACTATTTTGCATAGCTTTATAATGTCTTTTATTAATTTCCTTTTAAAGATAAACTCTCCTATTCCTTTCAAATTCTGTATATATACAACATCAAAGCATTTACGTGAATTTTTCATTCCGTTATATGCCAGGTCTCTGGTGCTGGAGTCAGACATGTTGCAGTAAAGCTGCAAGCTGAAGAGATGTCCAGCTTCTGTGACACTGCTGCAGTTCTCACTGCTCCACGTACTGATCACTGGGGAAACTGCTCCTCAAATACCAAAAACCTCTCTGTGATGACCTGCTGCTTTGAAGAGGGCGGTGGGACCAACGTGCTTTTTTCTTAACAATAAAGAGAAAAGACAGCCACTGTCCCTCTACTGAGAGGGATCTGAGATTTATTTTTGACTTCAAACTTTTCTACACACTGTGAAAAAAGATGAACAATTCTATTTTCAGTTAAGAGGAGACTACAAGAGAGAGAAATGGTCCGGTATATGTTAGATTATTGATTCTTCCCCAAGAACAGAGGCTGTCACAGTGTAGTGTCCCACGTCAAAGCAAATCTTCTTTTCCCCAATGCTGTCAGCTGGGCCCAGTTCTGCACCAAATATATTTTCAAGAAATTTGGCGCTAAACTGAGAGTTCTCCAACATGATGCTTCTGGGAATTTAATTACTCTCCCTCTGTTGGTACTGGGATTAAGAAGTCGTAGAGGCAGTCTGCATCACAGTGATATAGCCATTGCTCTGAAATGGAAAAATATCACGCATCTGTGTTTTCATTCTCCAGACATACCTTTGGGAAGGCAGTTTCTGATGACATGTTCAGGCAAACGATGCCTTATCTGCATGCTTTTTTCATGTATCATCCTGATCCGGTAACTTGAATGCCATAACCAGAAAGCTATGTTAATTGTGCATGTTTTTAAGTCAGTGTAGTTCAAAACATATTTCTTAAAACTATCGCCCCCCCAAAGTCTGCTGGTTTGTTTGAGAAGCCAGAGATGTTCCGTCTCTGTTAGAGGAATCACATAAATTTTTTGTGACAAGAAGAATCTCCAATCAAGATAATCTTAGCCTCATGGATATTAGATATTTCTGTTTCCTAAAAATAAAACCCACTAAGTATATGAACTGGTACTGTAAACACAAGTGCAAGTGAAAGAGTTCTACTGTTGCTGGGCTCCTCCTCCCACACAATTCAGCAGCTAGCAAAAACACTTATTCAGGATTTAGTTACAGTAAAGAATTGTTGACCCTGGTTTAACTGAGAGCAAATATAAAGCCAAGTCAATGGGGTTTGCTTCGGCTTGTGACATTTCAGATAAATCCTCCTAATTTGTTTGGATCATAAAAATGAAAGCAGAAAACAGAAAACATTTGTTAAGAACAAAAATGCAGAGTGTCTACACAACCTTCTTCATAAAGTAAGTTTTATTGAAATGCTCACAGTTGAGTTAGCATTATTTGCTTCTAATTTGGGCTTCATTCTCAGTGCTGTATCTTAACAAACTTGGACCACTCAATGCCAAGTGATTTACACGTTTCTCTTTAATTAAATTTCTCCAAAGAATCACGTTACATAGGCATTTGTCAATTCAAAACCCACACTCTCAGAGATCCTGAGTAAAATCCAGGCACCCCTGCAGTAACCAGTAAAATTCCCATTGATCTCACTGGAGACAGGATCCTACTCTGCAGAACCTTGCTATATACAGGTAATAAAAAATTATCTTGATACTTAAGTATTAAGTTCTTAGGTATACTATTCTAAGAAACTTAGATCTTTATGAGGTCCACACTATTATTTACTATTTCCTTCACTAGATAAAAATAAGTGTTACTTCAGAGTTCAATAATGTCTGGTTTCAAGTACGTTTGTAATTACTGGAATATGCAAGAGATGCCAGTTTAGATAAGCTTCTAGCCTGTGGATGTAGGCATTTGCTCTAATAATCTGCAATTTTCCTACAGAATTTGAGCGCAGTATTGCCTGTACCAAGCTTTAGGAGAAATGTGGCCCATTAGCATTTAGGGGTTCTCTTAACTGTACAGTGATATGTTTGACAAGTTATAGATGATGAGGATGTGGATGCGGCATAAAAATCAAGCAGATTTCAAATAATCTTTATGATCATTAAAATGAGGCACAACAATTTACCTTTATGTAGTTCTGAGTCATTTTTCATCTGTGTGAAACCTGTTGGAATGGGCTACGTTTAAACTAGTTCTGTCATTCTTCCTCTTGCAGTTTTTCCTTCCGTAACTCAGCCGCGCGGGGCTGTGGGGTTTGATGTCTGAGTTCACGTGCAAAAGAAAGAGGTAAATTAGGGCTGCGGGACATCGTCATCTCGCAGCCGCAGAAATGGCCGGGGTTGTCTGAGTGCTGCTCATCTACTTCAGTGCAAAGTTACTTTCCTAATTGATATATTTCTTTAGAGTTACTAAGATGTTACCTAGCTACCAGCTAATCACAGCCTGGAAACCATTTAGAGAAATGTAGATTTTTATTTATGACACGGTAAGCGACCCTAAATAACTCAGTCTGGTGACATGTAAGCTGTCCAGCTGTAAAACAGGATGCGACTCCACGTGAAATTTATTTGAAGTGTTCAGACGAAAACTGTGGCATGAAATTAGTTACGATTAGTCTTGACAACACTAATTCAATTTCAAATATGCTTAACTGATTTAAAACTAAAACTTCAGACTCCTTTCAACTGCAACCCAGTCCTGAAGATACTTAAGCCTGCTTTGCCTATCCCGTGCCTGATTTTCTGATTTGGTTGTAAGATGACGATTACAAGAAGTGGGGTAAATTAAAACAAACAAACAAACGTGAAATTACCTAATTCTGCAAATGCCCATGTTTGTTTATTTGCTTGTTTTGTTTTAGAGAAGCCTTGTCAGAATGTTAGTTTTCCCTTTTGCGACTCTGGCCCATCCATCCCTCCCCGCCTCCCCCCGACTCCGCACGGGGTTGCTAAGCGACGTGTTCTTCTCTTCTGTACTTTAGCAGAGAGGAACAGATCAAAGACACCCACAGTCCTGAATTATTTTATAAATGAATTTAAAGAGACACTCTCCCCTACTGTATTATGTGGGGGGAGATCAAAAGTTGCTCTATATACTGAGAGTATCTGGAGAATTAATCTGCTGTCTTCAGGAAAATAAAAATGCTCTAATTACTGAGAACTATGTAATATTTACCTCTTTTTTTCTTTTTCAGAACTAGACTATGAATTTATGCTAATTCCTGTTTCTACTTTTATGGCAGTCAAGACATTGAACACAGGCCAGGCTGCATGTTTGTACAACTTTCAAAAGTAAGGTTTTCTGTCATCGAGTGACAAGCTTGCTGATTTCTTTAACTCTTTTCATCTCTTGAAAACGAGTTATCATTATTCAAAAATATTTCATGCTCTAAGTTTTAAATGCTTTCCTCACTTACATGAAAAAAGAGCAAATCACAGGGTAAATGTCAGGTGTTATCTCTTTAAAAGAAAAAACGAGGATGAGAAAGTAATCTGTGTAAATCAGGCAAAGAAACTAAGACATCAGTATCTTAGACCTTTCCAAACAGAATGAAAACCAAACGTGAATAATCTCTAATTAAAAAAATCAGGGAATACGTAAGTTCAAATGTTATCCCTTACCAGAGCAGCAGTTATCTGGCGTCAGCTCAGGTCTGCTGTTGTGAGATTTGTGAGAGCGCTCTGGCCGTGACGGCGTTTCCTGAAACAGAAAAGGGAGGAATCATTTGCCCTCGGGTCTACTCAGTTTCAAACACCATCGATGTTGTAAAAGGAGAAAAAAAACCCAACAGCGCTAAGTAACAAAGTGCAAGAATTTGTCAAGACTTTCATTTCCAAAGACCCCATGGCTGCACAGCCTTGAGGAAATGGAGAGGAACACAAATAACGAGTAAAGCATCAAGTGAGACAGGTCATTTATCTGCAAAGCAAAACTCGCGGGTCACACGGCTGCCAAAAAGGCGTCTTGAAAACTTTATGCAAAATTCTTCTCACGTGCAAATCATGTGTTTGGGGTTTTTTTTTTGTTTTGTTTTTTAAACCAGCCACCTTATCTGCATAAACAAATGTCTCCTCTAAAGCAATCTCAGGGCTTGCTCACACCAACAGGTGCTCGGGCTCCTGCGCAGCCGATCTCGCTCTGTGCGAGGGTACATCACTGAAACCTGATACACGCTGGACTGGAAAGGGATTAATCTCATATAAATCCTCACCAAAAAAAAAAATCAGCGTTGCTATTTATTTACACGCGTTTTATTTTGCAAAGTGAAAACAAGCCACCTTTTTTTCTTGCACCAGCAAAAGTCTCTTCAAAATTCTAGTTGCTTAGATTTGCCATTTAAAACCCACTGGACTGCGGTTAAGCTATGTTTGAGTAACAACACGTATTTTAGAAAAGAGTTTAGCCAGGTTTTACATTTCTTTACTAGATATACTAGCATATATAGATATATTACTTACATAGGCAAGATGTGTGCTTTATTCTCACTGATACAGTGTTGGATGTATTATACATCTTGACCACCACTGTCTTGTCAGTGGTTACCAGATTTGGTGTGTTTTGGCTGAATTTGTGAGCGGGAAAACTGTGATTTGCACTCTAAATATTTTTTCTGGATAATGGATTCCTCAACAGACTGTGGGCATCTTGTACAAAATACAAGCAAACATTTGGAATGCAATTTAATAGTTCTGGCGAGTGCCAGCTTGCCAGGCTTGGGAACCGAAATCCCCGTCCCCCTGCGCGGCTGCAGCCATGGGGAAAGAAATACTGACCGCTATGAACAGGCACACGGTTCGTCATTATATGCATTTCTGGCAAGATCATTTAAAAGTCCTGACAACGTGCTGTTCAGAGATTCAGTTTGATCGAGCTAGTATTTAAGGTAAACGTTCCAAAGCGGGGACGTCCAAGAATTTCAGTTAATACTTTTTACTTGTCTATTTTATTAATATTGTAGAATTTTGCTTAATGATGTAAGTCATTTTGAATTGCTGCTCCTCTGATTTCCAGGATGCTGCACAAACATCTGCAGCAGCTGGACAGCTGGGTTACAGATGTGCACAGCAGGGCAGAGGTTTGGGCCTATGAACAAGGGACGATGCTTTTGACACGTGGGGGGGTGCTGAAGGCCGCTGAGAACATTAATGTTACTTCACGTTTCTACAGCACTTTGCCTCATTAAAGCACCATGTAGGCTGCTAGTAATTTGTGATCCGGATGCTTCTGAAATGATCAGCTGTATCATTTAAATGGTCATTAAAATACAATTAGCAGCCCTTTGAACCAAGCGCTGTCGTTCCAAACTGTCTAATTGGTGGCTCGTGGGCCAGATCTGGACAATGGGGGGATTGTGTCTGCTCCTCCTCTTCTCCAAGGGCACCTACCCAAGGAACACCTTGTCCCAGGAGGACAGACGTGGGGAGCCATTGTGTGTCTGCAAAGGTGACAGCACAAAGTGTCCCTTGTGTCCAGCCCACCGCCTTGACAAGCCAGGATTCTGCAGAGCTCCTTGCAGCCTGTGCACAGATTCAAGCAGGTATGGCCCCACCACTTCATGCTTTGCAATTCAAAACAATTTTATAATTATTATTATTTTTTTCCCCCCACTTGACTTTGGGAGCACAGCTTTGTGTGGCGAGAGTTGTAAGGATGAAGTAAGGGCAGGACGTGGTAAGACAAATAACTGCGCTGTCTACATCTACGGATGATGCGTTGGTAGACCACGTTGGCATGTGTTTGGGTAAGATGAAGAATTTAGTTACTGTAGCAGACTGCAAGTGAAGGTCTGGCTTGGATGGTGTTCCCAAACCTCGCATCCATAGCCCACATTTAGGTAGCTAAATCTGTCACTTGCATGCTTTAGATACTTGTGTTAATTGCATAAATACAGACAAAAATGACATGTTTTTAAAGTGTTAGAAGTGTAATTAGCTGCTCTTCTGAAATGGCCTCTATATATTTTTAGATCCTATGTACTCTTCCAATGATACCACTTGCAAATGCACCATATTTGCTGTAGTATCTAGCTAGAGTCATGTATGAGTATCTGCCTGTAATACTATTGATTCTTCTGCATAAAGTGCCATAGAATATACTTTAAATACTGGCTTTTTGTAAGTCTCACACAACTATTCATTAGTACCAAGGGAACAGCATGCTACTGTTCCAGGTTTTCTAAGAACCAGTGCTATTGCTGTCCACCAGCTCCTGTTGCTGGCTTCGTAACAACTTTATTACTTAGGCTTTTACTCTTGAAAATTCAAATTTAAACCAAAAAATGTTATGCTTTTGTTTTTTAAAAATAACTAAAGGCGGCGAATGGACCTGACGTAATCTGTATACTGTGTGCCACAGCTAAGTACCCACCGCTGTGAAAGCGCTGCTTGTTCTCTGAAAGGAGGAATTCTTTCAGCCGGCGTCATTGCCCCCTCCTCTGCACGGCTGCTTTTCCCAGACACTTGGAGGACTCACTGACAGTCATTTTCTTGCCCTAAAGGTTTGCTGGAGCAATATCATCATTGACCCAATGTTTTTGTACAGGGCCCAGCTCCTCCTCACAGGTTGGCCTCTACGTACAGTCCAAAGTTTCACGTTTGGGTGTAGTGGTGGCATTACTAAAGCACGATGGCTTTTTAATCATCTTTTCTTTAGATTGGTCCTTGGATGACATATTGCTTCATCCCAACGTGGGCTTCACAGCAGGCTTTCGGAGAAGTTCTTTTCTCTTCCTCTGCCATTCACAGAGCGAGCGGCGTGCTTTCAGATATATCCCGACTGCAAAGCATTTCAATGTTGGCCTGGCGTGTTTTACTAGTATTTGAATGGCCTAAAGAAACTATTTGGAAAGCAGCAGATGCCTTCGGAAAAGAGGGAAATAGAAAAAAATGGACTCAAAGAGGATATTAACGGGTCAACTGACCCAAGAAAATAGAAAAAAAGTGCAACTCCAAAGTGGTTGCCAAAAAGCTGTCTTGTAATACCCACCCAGGAAGATAAGGCAGCTCCTCGTGATCCCAGTTTTGTGGGGCTGTGCCTTCGCTCCCTTGCTCTGCATTCATCGTTCTATACAAGGCACGTAAATTGTTGCCCAGTTCATTCAGATACCCTACACTTCCCATATCTGCTTTGTGCAAACTCACAGAATTAATATTGTCTCAGGAGGAACAAGAGACCACGTCCTCGAAAATGTGATGTGGGGTTTGTCATGGCCACAGCTCTGAGAACGGGTGCTCCGGGGGAGCCGCTTCCTACTGTTTTGCATGGGTAGTTATTAACAATACTGAAATAATTGTCTGTCTGCTGGATAACGGACAACACACCAAAACACAGGCCAGCAACCGTAATGGGAGGAAGTATGACAAGGAGCTCACAGCAAAATGAACATGCCAAGTGAAATTCCCAGATAATATGAAGGCACTGAAAAAAGTCTCTTTTTCCAGCACCGGTGTCTCAGCCATTTGGGCCACCCTCCTCTTCATGGGACGCTCTCAGGGACAGTGTGCACAAAACACTCTGAATGCACAAGAACTCGGGAGAATTCAGCAATTTTGGGAACGACTCACAGTTCTTAAATAACTTGTTGCAATTAATGAAGGGCCAGAAATGTGAGGAAATCTCTGAAGAATTAATCAAGAATCAACAGCAGTTTCTCTTGATAGCAAACGCGGGTGCATGAAATAAAACAGCTCACCACAAATGGCTTTTGACTAAGAGTGAAAATGTAATGGGGAAGAACACACTTTGGATAAATCTACATTTCGTTAAGGTAAATAAAAAAGCAAATGCCAGTAGGAGGGTGAAAAAAGACACGACTTCTTCCTGCATGGTCACTGCTGGGCACGTAGTTGTGCGAGGAGAAGCAGCTTCTCGAGTGCCAGAACAGCAGTCCTGTCTTCCATGGGCAAAGAAGTGGGATTTACCATCAACTCTCACAAAACAGAAAGGTCTATTAGGCCAGCTGGTAAGGAAGAATGAAAAAATTAAAAATCAGCAGACTGCAGTTTCTTATGCACGTCTTACAGTCTTTGCTAACAGTCCACAGCGTTAAACCAGCTAGAAAAGACGGAGAGCTTGAGAAAGGCACAAATTCTACATGGTGTGTGGTCAGTGCAAGAATAGCACTGAAAAGCAATTGAAGATGCTGCAAAGTGACCTGTCACCAATGTTCAGAGTGGCCAGAGAGAAAGCGCAGAATATTCTGCCCCCTGGCACCAGCCTCCTGCAGAAGTTCCGCTCTGTAGCAAAACCGTGGGGGTACGTACACAACCAGCAGAAAAGGCGCGACACCCGTGAAAAGATGCAAGTCGTGTTCAACAGGTATCGGTGCAACCGGTTTCTTGCAATTTGAAGCTCTGGTGGCAGTTGAACTTCAGTGGAGGTGAAATGTTAGAATGGAGGAATGCTTGACAGATGAAAGTGTATCTGTCATCTTTGCTGAGATAAAGTTTTACAAAAGAAACCGTGAGAACTGATACTACCCAATGCTGCTGGAGGAATAATATTCCTTCTTGTAGACTAAGAAAAACTAACTGTTGGCAATACATCTGTTTAAGCTGACCAATCACCTGTGGGCTTCTGCAAGCTTATGTCTTGCAGAAAGCTGAAAAATGAAGAAGTTCCAGAAATAGACTGAAACTCCTCTAAGAGCTGAGGCTGACGGAGAGACTGATAAGCATTTAAATTATTCAGCTATGTGTGTCCCATAGGCACATTTTTTTTTTGTCCTAAGAGGAAAATGTTCCATCACAGGTGTCATAGATATTTGAAAAAAGTTGTTGTATGCTAAAGCGAGATGATGTTTGTAGATATTTTGGAAGGCTTGTATATGGTTTAATTGCACCAGCCTAAGATACAAGAAAGGGATGGTGCATGTGGTAGCAAGTGCTATGATACAAAACAGGAGCAACACTTCAATGAAGTACAAATTTTGTCTCAATTATTTTAAGCCTACATAGTTGTTCTTCAATTTCTACTGTTTTCACAACTTTTTCAGACTACATGGCAGGCATGGGTATAACTTGGAAACAAACAGACAAACAAAACACACACACAAAAAAGGCAATAACTTGATTTACATACTGAGGATGAATGTTAGTCAACCTGCAGAAAGGTCCCAGTACAATTTTGTTGGTTTTATACACATTGCATGAAGATTCTGCAAGCTTCTGTAAACAAAATTTTCAAGAAGTAGGTGTGCAAGAAACGCACCATGAGAGAAACCAGGTCAGTTTTACAGCTGTGTGGTATTTGCCCCTACTACAGCCAGCTGCTCCAGATGACAGGGAAGGGAAGCAGGGCAGCTCAGTCACGGCTAACAGCAGTGTTAACATTTATTGGATATTTATTTACATCTTTTTGAAACACACTGTGTTAAGGGCTACGATGTGAACCAAGTGTTTCCCATGGATCTCTGTCTCCGTTACTCCCAGGCAAAGGCACCTATCCAGGTGACCGTGGACAGCCCATTCCACAGCCTGTGGCCACATCCAGCTCACAGTGCAACCCAGTTTTGTAAACAGAGGAACCAAGACTAAAATGGTAACGTTCACCTCTATGTTCTTGCCCTGACATGGTTATTCATTAGGAGTTCTTCCTAATGACTGTTCAGTTCCTTCCTTCTAGGGAACCACTCCTAATTCTCTTCTCTTCAGGTTGGATAATGAGTCACTGACTTCAATATTTATCTTTATTAACCCTTCCCTTACACAACCAAAGTGGTAACAGCACAATGTGCTGTGTTACCGTGCTGAGAAAGAAAGATCTTCAATGCCTTTTCCTTCATTGCACCATTTTCTGACATGCAGACAACCCAACGATTCCTGCAGGATTTCTGCCACTGGTTGATGAAGAAAATACCTTGTTTTGTCTTCATGCCTTTGGTTAATTGCTCTTTAAGTCTGCTTTAGTCTACTTCTTTTCCAGTGTAATTTTGCTTTCCATAAATTACACATTTTTCTGTTGCCTTATCTGGCCAAAATTTTAGTTGCAGAAAAACAGCTATCTGTGTCAAATAACTTCTTGAAGCACCTTGTTTCCCGTTCTGCTTTTCCTCTCTCTTTTCTTCTGGGGAGGGAAGGTGCTGTTTGTGGGTGGGCCCGTGTCAGTCACCGCTGCTGAGCCCCCAGCCCCATGGGGCTGAGAGGACGTTCACAGCCAGGCTTCTGGTGGCTGAGGCTTTTGACTAGTTTTCCTACTTAAACAACTACAAACAGTAAACTTAGGAGGTATTTTATCTATATATTATTTTCCATTCCTAAGACTATTGAACCTAAACATCCTGTGAGACAATTAATGACTCAAGTATTGAATTCTTTTTGAATCAGCTATTCCTCACTTCTGAAGACTAATTAGAGAATGGCCTGTTCTGTTTTTGATCAATCTTTGTATTCTGTTTGGTTAGAGCATTGAATACACATGGGCACATCTCATCTCCTGCTTTTTATCCACTTCATGTATGGCAGTCCTTGCTCTGTTGACCAAATTTTGGTGGTTTTTTTTGAATTCTGAAGTTCTTTCACCTCGATCCTCTTTCTTTCTATGATCACTGTTGGCCTACTACCATGTTTTGTCTGTCTTTCAAAGTGTTCTACAGTGTTTCATTATTTTGATGTTACCATTACATGTGCCGACTTGTAAAGGAGAATCTAGGAAGTCTAAAGTAGCTTGGAAAGAGATCTGACTATTTACTTAGGAAATTACAGTCTCAGATTATTACAAAAACAGATTTCTAGGAGGAATCATGCATTTCTCATTGACTATTTCCACAGCTTTTTCAGTATTATTTATTTCACTGTCCTCACGCTGCACCTGATGGTCTTGGCTACCATCATCCAGCAACCAACCCCCCCCCCAGAAATAGCTGTTCCCTGGTGGGAACAGTCACTGTAGGTGCCAATTCAGCCTGACTGAAATCTCATTAACAATACATTTTTTTCCTGATTAATAAAATATTAACATGAATATACACCATGTGCAGTTTGACGTTTTCTTGACACCTGCACAGCAGAGAACCACTTGGACGCTATGTTATTATTTCAGTAACAAACGGCATGGAACTTTTGAAGCTTGGGCACGGTGCTAATCTTGGCCTTTTAAAAGGTAATTTCATCCAGCTCAGACTGAGGGAAGATGAATTCCTTGCTGCCTGTGCAGAAAAGGAAGGGGCTCCTTTCCCCAGTACTTTGTGCTCGGGTGCGGGTGGCTCTGGGGGTGCCAAGGGCTGCGCTGCACCTGCCCGGGCGGACGGGCCGGCCACATCACCTGCACGTTTGACGCTCAGGTGCGGGCAGCGCCAGGCCGGCCTGTGATTATTATTGGTGGGTCAGGGCCATGGGGCCGGGACTGCGCGCCGCCAGCACGGCCCGAGGCGCAGCGCGGCCGGAAGCGCCGGCGCTCCCAGCGCGGCGGGCAGGCCCGCGCCCCGCGGGATCGCTGCTGTGAACCGCCAGGGAGCCCCCGAGCCGCGGGGCAACAGGTGCCCTGGGGACACCTCCCGCTGGGCTCGGCATGGCGGCGGGGCTGCGCGCAACCCGTGGCCCGGCCCCTTCCGCGGCTCCCCGGCCGGCCGAGATGGCGACGGCGAGGGGCAGCGCAGCCGCAGGGCCGAGCCGAGCTCGCCTGTCCCGGCCTGGCCCCGCAGCTCCCGCCGCTCCCGCCTCCCTCCGCCTCTCCCCCGCCTCCCCCCCGAGCCCCCTCCCCTTCCCCGCCACCCGCTTCCGCCCGCGCTCCCGCGCATGCTTGGGTTATGCAACCGCCGCGCCGGGCGGGCTGCGCGGGCCCCGCCGCCCCAGAGCCGCAGGGCAGGGCAGGGCAGCGCGGGGGGCCGTGAGCGCGGCGGCGGGCAGCGGGCCGGCGGCGGCACTGCGGGCGCGCTCTCCCCCGCGCCTCGCCCGGCGCCCGTGTGCGCGCCCCGCGCCGCCTGTGAGTGGCAGCGGCGGCCGCCGCCAAGTCCCGCCTGTTCCGCTCTCCCTGCCGCAGGCGGCGGCGGCGGCGGGTTGGCTTCCTGCGCGCTGTGCCGCTCCCCCTCCCCCCGGCAGTCGGAGCCGCAGCGGCAGCAGCCCGGATCCCCGAGCCATGGCTCTGTGAGAGCAGCACATGGCGGCTGCAGCAGCCATGAGCCCCCCACTAATCCATACAACTCCCCCCTGAACGGCCACCGACGGCAGCCAGCGCTCCCACCCGGCTCCACCGCTCCCACCGCCCACCCGCAACTCCAGCCGCCGCCGCGCCGCCCGGCCCGAGCCCAGACCCCGCCGCCGCCGCTGCCGCCGCCGCCGGGCCCCCGCTCGCCCGCCCGCCGCCGCCGCCCGGTCCTCACCATGGGAGTGCAGGGTTTCCAGGACTACATCGAGAAGCACTGCCCCAGCGCCGTGGTGCCCGTCGAGCTGCAGAAGCTGGCGCGGGGCAGCCTCGTGGGTGGGGGCCGCCAGCGGCCCCCCCAGACCCCGCTGCGCCTCCTCATCGACGCCGACAACTGCCTGCACCGGCTCTACGGCGGCTTCTACACGGACTGGGTGAGCGGCGGGCAGTGGAACCACATGCTGGGCTACCTGGCGGCCCTGGCCAAGGCCTGCTTCAACGGCAACATCGAGCTCTTCGTCTTCTTCAACGGCGCCCTGGAGAAGGCCCGGCTGCACGAGTGGGTGAAGCGCCAGGGCAACGAGCGCCAGACGGCGCAGCAGATCGTCAGCCACGTCCAGAACAAGGGCACCCCGCCGCCCAAGGTCTGGTTCCTCCCGCCCGTCTGCATGGCGCACTGCATCCGCCTGGCCCTCATCCGCTTCCACATCAAGGTGAGGAGCCCCCCGGGGGCCGCCAGCGCCCCCTCCCCGCCGCTCCCCCGGAACGGCGCCGCCGCTCCAAGATGGCAGCGGGGGCTGCCCTGGGCCTCGCCAGTGCCCAGCCCGGCAGGGGAGGGAGGAGGGGGGGCACCGGCCTCTCCCCTCAGCGCCTCAAAATGTCGTCGAGGCCCGCGGGGGCGGCCCAAGTTTCGGTGGGCTCGGTCCCCGGGGGATTTCGCTGATTATGCGGTGCTGCCGGTCGCCCCGCCACCCCGCTTGGGCCTCCGGGCTGCGGGGCGGCCGGCAGCGCCCGGCCCGCCCGGATTCCCCTGGCTGTGGAGCCAGGCCCAGCAGCACGGAGGTTTTTGCCTCCATGTTCTTTCGGGGCCGCCGCTCCGTTGACTCAAAATGTCCCTTCTTGCCGCTCGGGAGGGTGGCGAGGCCGGGACTTTGGTACCGCAGGTGAGAGCGGCTGGCCAAAAGCATCGTAATCTAATTAATTATTAAGGTGAAGAAAAAAAAAAATGAGTTTAGTTACTGCGCATGGTGGATCTGCAACAAGTTCCCTGCTGAGGCGAGAGGTTTAAACTTGCGCTGAAGGTGAAATCGCTTCCTCCAAGATACAGAGGTTCAGATTTCGTGTTTATGAAGGAGCGAGTTTTGCTCGGCATTGCCCAAATGTATTAAATGAGCTTTTGATCAAGCGTAGAATAATTCTTTCCTTGTCCATAACGGCAAATGCTCCCAGTTTGTGGGGTCAGGAGCACTGATCTGACAGTTCTTCATTTAAAGTTCTTGTTTTAACGGGGAGGCTCTGCTTTCTGGGAATATAAACGCCACTTCAGGTGGGAGCTGGGGTCTGCGGTGATTTTGCACTGACACCACGGCCACGATTTCAAAGGTGCGGAATACTAACGTGTCACGTCTTTCTGTGCAGCATTCGTGATTTACAGTGCTTTCTGTTGAGCCCAGCGCTTGTGGATATTGAAACACAAGACGCTGGAAAAACAAGCCCTGGGATGAAGCTGCAATTTTCAGAGTTGCTTGCTCGCTTTCCCGCTAGGGAGGGAAGAGCAGCGGGAGCGAAGCGCATACTCGTAGGCCTTATTATCATAAATTATTTTTGTGTGTAGAAAAATATTATGCAGCATTTAGAGTTAGACACTTGATGACTAGCAGCAGCTTAACATGATCTGGCTTTTGTACAGCCCTTTTGGTGGATTAGAAAAATTCTGGCTGGGTTGCAGCCCTGGGGTAAAGATGACTCTCTGGAAGTAGCTCACTTAAAAGGTGATTTTGGGTGAATTTTCTCCTAGTTCTGTCAATGGAGTGAGAGTTGCTGTTGCCCATCCCTTAGCCCGCTGTTCTCTTGGCCAGACCCATCCTTGGCGGAGCACGTTCCCTTCGGCTCCCTGCTCGCTGGGCTGCCGCGAAGCCCCCCCAGCCCGGTTGGCGGTGGAAGCCCTGCTCTGTGGTGGCCCCGGCCCCGCTCGGGACATTGTCCCGCCAGGGCCACTGTACCGGGTGGAGCGCGGGGGGAGCGAACTGGAAGCCCAGGCAAAGCTCGTTCTTGCAGGGCAACATACACCAAACACCATGTCTTGGTTCAAGTGAAGAGGTTATGGCCGTGTCTGCTGTAGTAATCTGTTTTCCTAGTCAGCGTAGAAGCAAAGTCATGTACGTGTTTTGGATATGAATGAGGGTCGGAGCTGAACGATAGAAAATACATCCTCTCATTTGAACCTTTTTTTTCTGTAGCTAGGAAATATATTTTGAGCAGAAAGTTGCAGGAACTGTGCAGTGAAGGTATTTACCTTGATCTGTTTGGGGGTGCATTATAAATCTTCCTTAACTTGTTATTGAAACTTAGAGATTGTTAGTAAAAGCAGTGAATGGAGTAAATGAAGAAGTTTTTTTTCTGTTTATGTGTTAAACTGGATACTTTGTTTAACGTGATATCGAAATGCATAGTACACAACAGGAAGTCAGCTGTTTGGATATTGATAGGAATTTGGTATTTGTAATAGTCTTGTGGTTTGTTGAACTACCTGTTGAACTACCTGCGTTCTGCCTGGGACCTGGTTTGGTTTTGTTGAAGTACGTTACATCCAAACACAGTTGCCACGTTTGACAGCGGTGTCACCTGTAGCACTTTGTTTACTTTCAAGCTTAGCTGCAGCATTAGCTCCTTTACAGTTTCTCAGTAATAGGCCTTGGTCAGTGGGACAGTTTTAGGAGTGAGAGCACATGTTGCTCTGAGGCTTTTTTCTAACTTAAAAAACAAACCTCACAAAACCCAAACACAGATACCCCATGATTTTGATGGGGAAGATTTGAGGGGCAAATACTTGTCAGGCTGAGGTTGGCGCTGGGAGCTGGTGCCTGTTGGCAGGTGCTGGCGGGGGGAATTTGTTGCCGTTAGGAACGTGTGTGTCACGGAGCCACCACTGTCCGTGTCCCACCTGCACTGGTTTTCTGGGTTGGTCAGCTGTCCTTGGGACGGGAAGGATATCTGCAATTCCCAATTGATGTGTCATTTGTACAGCTGTTGAGAAACTCTGGATAACTCTGGTTTTAATACTTTTTCAGGCTAAGTATATTTCATGGTTCCAATGGTAATGTGCATAATATGCATCAAAGATACTATTGGACTTTAATCACATGCCTTTTCTGGTTTTCTTCTTCCCTCACACAATTTATTATCTTTCTAAATCTGCTTAATTACATATATCTTTCTTTCTCTAAACCTAACTCCAGTTTTATTCACATTCTCCCTCATGTTCACTTTCTAGCAAACCTCCTGGTGGGCAAAGAGCAAATGCATCTTGAAGGAGTGATTTTTATTTGTGTGTATGGGTGATCTTTTTAAATTTACATGTGTGCAGGACAGTTGCCAAATTGAAGGGTTCTCGGGCTTTGTTTTGGGGAGTTGGATTTGGAAATAGTGATTAAGTACTGATTTTCATATTTTCAGGAAACATTTGAGTCTTGAGTTGAAGGCTTCTGTGCAGAGCTAGGAACTGGCTATGAATGTAGTCTATTTTGGTAATTAGAGAGGAGAAAAAGAGTGATGTCTTCCATCCAGAACAATTATAAATCACTTGCAGATGGCTTCAGCAGGATGTAAAAATAACAGGTTCCTCCAGGTTGTAACAAATATCCTGCAGGTTCTTAATTGTGACCTGGTATTTTTCTGCTTGGGGGAGGGGGGAATAGTTCTTAAAAGAAACTTTTATGCAAAGCAGGTTTGCTAAAATTTAAATATTTAAGCAGTGGCGATCTTATTATCTTTAATACTTTGGTGAGGGTTTTTGTTCTCAGTATCTAAACGTGCGTGTGCCTGTTTTCTCAGTGTAGTTGCATCTTTGGACTCTCTCCTGTTGCGAGAGCCGTAAGCTATTTTCCTGGCTCTCATCTTGTTAGAGATTTATGTTGCGGGTCAACTGTACCTTGGTAAATACAGCTGTTTTCTCTGTGACAGTTCAATTACTTGAATGTTGATTCTAGCATTACCTAAAGACACTGCAGTTTGATGTTTGTAGCTTGCCGTGTCCCATAGCTCGATAAAATGGGGAGGTTGAGGAAATAGTTTCTAGGAGATCAGAGTGGGCTGCACACCCATGTCACACCTGCTGCTGCAAAAAGGGCTCTTTGTTTTTTATAGATGATCTATGGTTGTCATACATGCGGAGTTGTTGATTTTAGATATATGTACATAACTTAAATCTATCTATCTTTAATTAAAAAAAAAAAAAAATCTGTAAGATTTTCCTAATTTAAAACATGTGAAGACTGGGGGAAGATGACAAAGTCTAAATTGTCCTCCTCGAGTTAGTAACTGTATAAATCTGATATCTGCAAATTTTTCTAAGGATGTTTACAGTCTCTTTTAATCCTGTGTATAGCAGGCACACACGTTATACTAGATGACAGTATAATGAATATGCTTGCTTTTCTCATAAACAAAATTAAATTGCAAAGCCACTCTGACACAGCCCATCCTGCACGTTTCTGAAGAAGTAACATTTTCTTAAGCATATAAGGTGGTAGCATTAGGAGTTGATAGCGCTTAGTGAGCTGGTTATTGGCGGTCAGAACAGCCCAGAGAGCAAGATGCTGCTGCTCAGGATTTTGCTTGAAAGGGAGCAGCTCGTGAAGCTCCATGGCAGCAGGAAGATTTTACATACCTCACCGGAAGACTGTAGTTCAGTGTCAGGTTCGGAAAGCATAGGAAAGGAACGGTTGTTGTAAACTTGTTGCTGGACAAGACCTCTTTGCTGGGAGGTGTGGGACCCTCGCTCGTGTTCTGCAGGGCTCTGGCTGCAGAGGAGATAAATAACATCACAGGTGCTAACACTGTAGTTACTCGTGCATGCTGTGGAGACTGAAGCTAATAGTTTTGTACTAGTCTATTTTGGGGTGGCTTGCTATCTGTGTTGTTAAAATTGATTACTTGGTGATGGGAGGTTATATGAACACCCAATTTCTGTGGGGTTTGCTGAATCACTGAATGTTTATTCTGTATGTAGATGCTAAAGGCATTAGGCATCAATAGCATTCAGCTCGCTTTATTTTTGTGTGCTTGTATGCAAACTGTAATTGTAACGGTTCCTGACTGTGTAGAAATGCAGGACTGTAGGTACTAAGCTGTCATCGTGGGTTTTTTAGTTTCAGTTTAATCTTCTTGGTAAGAAAGGTTTGCTTTTATATTTCCAGCATTATGAATTGGCCCATGTCTCGCCTGCACAACATGTCTATTCTAGTCATCTGATTGCCATAGCCTAAAATATGTGCTTTGCTAGGCAACGTGAGTTGAGAGGTGAAGTTTGGGCTATAAACTTGAAGCAATTTGCACCATCAGAGACAGCTGTGCATAAATGAATAGGCTGTAGAGATTGCAAAGAGAAGGAAATTTGGCTTAGCACAGGAAGGTAAGACATTTGAAAGGTCAAGAAAGTTACCTCTGTTCATCTGGGGTCATGTTTGTTTCTTATAAAACAGGGCTGCAAAACTTTGAAAGTACTCATGTGATTGCTTTTTAAAGGGGCATCTTGGCTTGCTGAGCTGCTTAAAGTAGCTGCAGCCTTAAGATTTTTCCCATGAGTTAATGCAGACCTGGGTCTAGTAATACATTTAGAGTTGGAGTGTTTCTGTTAATAAACAGTTACTAAGATGAGTTCAGCAGTACGTAATGCCACTCCAGCGCGTAGGCTTCCAGAACTTCACGTTGTGCTTCTGAGCACTCCTTACATCCCGTCCGTGTGTGCTGTGTCATTGGGTTTTTTTAAATTACTTTAAATACACTGCGAGTGTTTCAAATGCACATATATAGTTTCAGAAGGACCCAATATATTGTAATACGTGTCATAAATAAGTACCGCAATTTAACACTGTAGCTAATTACTCTGTCTTCCACTATAGGTTGCACAGAGCATTGAGGATCATCATCAAGAAGTAATTGCTTTCTGCAGAGAAAAAGGTTTCCATGGTTTGGTTGCATATGACTCCGATTATGCGTTGTGCAACATCCCCTACTATTTCAGTGCCCATGCCCTAAAACTGAGCCGGAATGGGAAAAGTCTCACAACAAGCCAATACCTAATGCACGAAGTTGCCAAGCAACTGGACCTGAATCCAAATCGCTTTCCTATTTTTGCTGCTCTTTTAGGTAAGTGAAGTAATAAAAGAACTTGATGCTGCTAGTAAGACTTACAATTTCAGTTTCTATTAACTGTTTTAAAATGTGTGTATAATTTGACGAAGCACCTAGGGAAAGACATCCCTTTGTTTCTGACATTCCTGCTAGAGGTGGGCCTGATGCGTTTTTGTGAGGCCAGACATGCCGAATTTGTAGAGACCTGCGAGCGATGCAAATTGTGGCTGTCTAGAAACAAGAGTAGAAAGTAAGAACTCTGCAAAGCTCTGCCTAGCCAAAATGTTCTCCGTGGGTGGGGGGAAATCGGGACAGTTGTGGTTCTACTAGCTTTGGTCTTACATAGCATATAAAGTCTACTTTTAATAATGTACTTTCCAGACAAGGAAAGCATACTTCTGTTTTGTGTTCTACCTAAAAATAACATACATGGAGTAAAGATTTTTGGATTACAGGGCTTTTTCCCCTCATAAATTAGTATTGGAGAAATACGACAGCAGCTTAGCTGCCCCAGAAGTATATTATACTAAATAACTGAGTAAGACTCCACATTTCTGAAGGCACAGGCAACCAGTGTCTTACCATTCTGTTAGTTTCGTTTGGATAGTTTTGTAGCACTCCAGTTTCTAATACTAAATGACATGGTATCTTTAAGGAGCATAGGTAAGAAGGACTTCACTTTTACATCTCTGCTTAAACGGGACAGTTTTAACACAGTATATTTCCACAGCAGTGGTAGAGAATAGCTGTCATATTCTCTCTCTCAGATGGAAGCATTAATTAATTACTAATAGAGTTGACTCTAATGAATAAGGTCTATTTAGAACAGTGTCCTAACTTTTTTTTTGTAAATAAGCACGGAGCAGCCATGTTCTTGATCTTGTACTTAAAAAACTAGGTTTTCTTTTTGTTTTCTCACTGACTCTGTTTTTCAGTATGGGTATGTGATAGAAGAATGAAACGTCTCATTTGAAAGCTGTGGCTGAGAAAGGCTATGTATTATTGCTTTGGCATACTAATATTTTAGTAGTCTTTAATATTAAACTGTTTCCAGTCCAGGCAGGCACCTTCCATGTTAAGAAGTAAAGAAGCAATGCATCTTAAAACAGAAAGCCACAAGTATTTAACTGGTTGAAGTTGCTATTTGTTAGTGCATTTTGTTTCATATCCAGAACGGTTACCTGGCCGTATGGAGGAATGGCAGATGACTGGCCAAGCTGCAATTTAAACCAAAATCTCTGTGTACATTACATGACCGTCTACTATTGCTAGGCTTTGTTTTGGAGTCTATAAATAAGTTGGTGCATGCCAATTCAGTGAGTAAGAATTACTGCTTGAAAAGCAGTTTCACAGTTGCAGATACACTTTATGGAATTAACGTGAAGTACATGGGAATGATATCGTTTTAACATGTCACAGAATTACAGCTGCATGGCCAGTTGAGGCATTGCTTAGTTATGTTAAATGGCATGTGAAAAATATTCTGGTAAATTTTCTGAAGGTTTTGCAATTTTATGCAAGAAGCTCTGGAATACTTTTCTCCCTTGATATCTTACACAACAAAATATTTTTCAGCTTGCTTTTAGGAAAAAGGAACTTGAGGTCATTTGACTTGATTACTAGAGAAATATTTTGTAGCTTTTTTTTTTTTTTTTTCCAAATTAGTACAGAGGTTAAAAAAAACTCACTTCAGCTGCAAGTTTAGTTCTCTGTGTTCTTTTGCATTTTTCGGTATGAGTAAGCAGGATAGAGTAAAGTTTATGGAAGTTGGGGTTAGAAGAGAAGATACTTCGGAGGTCTTCCTGTGACAAGGGTTTGGGGTTTTTTTTTGTATTAGTGAATATTGCGAAACCTAAGCATTTGGTGATCTAAACAATGATTATATAAGCTTACAACAAACTGATAGCGTTTGACTTAAGTACTGGCAAAATGTTTAAACTTCTGCAATCTTAGGAATATAGTAATTTCAGTTTTTTAAATAAAATACTAAGTGCATATAATCATGTGATTGTGTGTAGTGCGGCATACGTTTAAAGCAAGGTAGCTCCTTCAGATCTAAATTTTTATATTTTTACTTAATATCTGTGGCCTTGTCCAGCTTCACATGTTATTCTGCCCTTGTTCTGCAGCCTCTTTGGGTCTCTTTTAAGCCTGATAAATAGCATGAAGAAAATCACCATGGGACGGGATGAGTGAGCGCTTGATTACATGGAAGGCATGTGAATCAGTGTAACTCCCCATGCTAGTAGTTGGTTTAGGAATAAATTAATGTATTCTGAAATAATTGAATAGTTAAGCTGCTGGTTTAATGTTTACAATTGCAGAAGGCCAAAACTCTCACAAGAGCTGCATCAGTATTCAGCTTCAGGTCTGCAAATCTGTTTCCCTGTATATGGAAAACTCAAACTTCTTTGTTTTCAGACTTTCTTGTCATGAACTTCAAGGGTCAATTTAAAGATGCTGAAAGGAGAAAATAATCTTGAATGATATTGCCAAACATCCAGCAGTTGGAAGAGTCTGAGGAGCAGCACTGAACTGGTCAATTAAAAACACTGTTCTCAATAGCAGATTATTCGGGATTGAGTTATGTTCAGGGATAAAGTCTCTGTTAAAGTATTCCAGTAAGGTATTTATTTGACTGTACCAACCAGGCACATTTTTAAAGATTACTTTCTGAAAAGGTTACGTATACACTGTTGGTTTGGTTTGTTTTCTAGCCTTTTCCTTCTGACAGCTTTCCGTGCAGAAGTGTTTGGTAGTTCTAGTTTTATAATATAAGGACTATCCTTGTCATGGGTAGTTAAAATGTGGGCAGGATATTGTGTGCTCTTAGAAAGTTCTGTCCTAATTGCTGTTAATGTAAACAGGGAGTTGATTTGGATTCTTTTGTAAATTTTGACTCAAATACTTCAGATTGGAAAAAAAAAAGCTTCAGCAGTAGAAAAACAAACACAGTGTGAGGTATAGGGCTGTAATTGAGTGTACTCTTTAGAAAGGGCAGTGGCTTCAATTAGTATCTAATTGCTTTAAAAAAACCTAAGGCATACACTATAACAAGCCATTAAAATGAGAAAAATCAATATATGTTGAGATTGTTCAGCCAGGTTAAGAAGTAGAGGTTGCTTATGTAACGCTGATCTCTTTCCCACTGTGACGGTACTTTGTAACATGGGGTTAGTTATGTAGTCTCATGCTGTTTCTTGGTAAAATTTTAGAACTACGTAAGGTAAGTCCAGGCATCGCGGCTTATCTGGACTACAGAAGGCACTGCTGCACTTCAGCGTCCTAAATTCTGCAATTCAGGATGTGCTGGGAGCTGATCAGATGGTCAGACTGTCCTGTGTGTGTTTTCAAGGGGATGGAATTAACTGAAATGACAGATGGAGACCAAACAAAATTGAGGTTTTGGTGGAACGGAGAGAAGCTCTGACTGTTTAAAAGGTAATCTTAGCATCTGCAGGAGTTATGGCTGGTTATCACGAAACTGCCTGGTGGTCTGGCTGTAACGGGTTTTTTCAGACCCGCTGTCTAATCCTGCCTTGATTAGATTAGTAAGAATGTGGCTGTTACATCCGAAGTTGTTGAATCTTTCTTGGGGGGGAGTGGAAAGTTTAGCTCCTGGTGAATGAAGAACGAATGTCTCCCTGCTGGAGATCTCAGCAACAGGTGAGATATTGACTGGACACAGGCTCCCCCTCTGAAACAGCATCAGCCAGTCACCAGGCAGCTTGCTTGGCTTTCACATCTTGAAGAGCATTAAAAGCAAACTATTTTACAAGAGAAACATTAAGAAAGAAAACAATTGGTGTCATATTCAAAGAATCCTGTCGTATTCTTTTTGAGTAGGTGAAAGTTCAAGATGTTGTCCAAACTCTGGAATCTAAAAAAGAAAAAAAAATGCTGTAAAATGAGAGCTATGTGTTCACTGCTAAGCTGCTGCTCTATAAAACCGGCCATTGAAAATGTCCTGAAGTTTCCTACCAAAAGTGTAGGAATATATTCTGTTTAGCTCTTTGTAAAGTTTGGATCCACAGACATTGAACTCTGTCAAACGTTGGTTAGTTAGTCTTTGATTAAGTAAAATGTTTGAAATATTTCCTAGTAAGATTTTTTTTTTTATTTCCTGGTAAGATTTTTTTTTTTTTTTTTCTGAGAGTGATGAGCTTTGGGGAGAAAAAACAAACAAACAACAAAAATAGTGTAAGTGATCTTCCATTTGGTAAATACAGCCACTATTTCTGTTCATTGAAACAACTACATAATTTCCCAGTCACTTTGAAGCTGCCAGCCCAGGCTCCTGCCTATGCTGGTCAGGTCAGCAAATGAACTGGAGTAGTTGTTGTTGTGGCCAGGAAGGCCAATGGTACCTGGGGTGGGTTAGAAGGGGGTGGTCAGTAGGTCAGAGAGGTTCTCCTGCCCCTCTGCTCTGCCCTGGGGAGACCACATCTGGAATATTGTGTCCAGTTGTGGCCCCTCAGTTCCAGCAGGACAGGGAACTGCTGGAGAGAGTCCAGCGCAGCCACCAAGATGCTGGAGGGAGTGGAGCATCTCCCGTGTGAGGAAAGGCTGAGGGAGCTGGGGCTCTGGAGCTGGAGAAGAGACTGAGGGGGGACTCATTCATGGGGATCAATATGGAAAGGGGGAGTGTCAGGAGGATGGAGCCAGGCTCTTCTCGGTGACAACCAGTGATAGGACAAGGGGCAGTGGGTTCAAACTGGAACACAGGAGGTTCCACTGAAAGATGAGAAGCAACTTGTTCCTGGTGAGGGTGGCAGAGCCTGGCCCAGGCTGCCCAGGGGGTTGTGGAGTCTCCTTCTGTGCAGACATTCCAACCCGCCTGGACACCTTCCTGTGTAACCTCATCTGGGTGTTCCTGCTCCATGGGGGGATTGCACTGGATGAGCTTCCCAGGGCCCTTCCAACCCCTGACATTCTGGGATTCTGTGAGTTGGGACCATGCTGAGTGTCACCGGAGCTGCCAGCGCTCTGGGGGTCGGATGGACCTGTGGGGATGGGCTGAGTGGTGCAGCTGAGCACAGGTCCAGGGGCAGCTCGGTGCGGGTGGGTGATGGTCCATGCTAGGGTGCAACAGAGGCTCACACCATTTCACCCAAGTTACCAAATCCTCTCGAGGATCTGCTCACAGGACACACCAGGTCAAGGCTGGCACCATGTGTTGTGATGGGCTCTATTGCTCCTGTACCTGAGCTGGGTTTGTGGATGGTGCTTCTCAAACAGAGGGCGGCGTGTCTCGCTGCAGCAGCATGCTAATGAGGTTTTTTGGGGGTAACAAAACGATATCTGCAAGTTTAATCTCGCTTTGTTAATCCTATGGATTGGGAATTGAGGGCTGCTGGCAAATCTGTTTTGCTGCGTGTAGAATCAGTATATGTCATGTTTGACGGTGTACTTAAATAAAGTTCTCCATTATGTTCTAGGTAATCATATTCTACCTGATGAAGATTTGGCTTCCTTTCATTGGAGTTTACTTGGTCCAGAACATCCACTAGCTTCACTTAAGGTACAAATTTACTGTAACTACTAGCAATTAAGCTAAAATCAATTATAATGGTTAATCAGAGCAGTGTAATACATGAACTCACAGCAGCTATGCAAGGCTCTTGTTCTCAGTCACCCTCCGGTGTCCCCGTCCCTCTGACTGTAGAGGATACCTGGGGCGATTAGCCTTACGAGGCTAAACTTAGCCTTTGTGATCCCCCCCCGGTGCCCTTCAGCTACATGAGCCATGAACTCAATAGCTTCAGTGCAGGTTTGCTTGGAGAATGTAGCTTCTTACGCTCTTCTGGTTTGGAAGAGGAGAATTTTTTGTTAAGTCATGTTCCTCTGCTGTCAAAAATAATGAGCTGGATATCTTCCCGCCTTATTGTTTTGTTTTCTATTGATCTGAGTGTGCGTGTAATTCACTTTTATGTATTTCGTAACTTAAAGTGTAAACATGCTACAGAATAGGTTTGCACGAGAAAGCTGATGTGGCTTTCGGTAGATTATTGGTTTTTTTTGAGACAAGTAACTTGTGTCTGATGCTCTTAGTTTACAATATGTCTGTTCTGCTACTTCATCACACTTGCTTTATGCATCTGCCAAGTAGACAGCTATAAAAGGGAAACTGGGCACACCAGAGAATGGGGGTATAATGACCTTTTTCTCTCTCAGCAGACATATCTTTTTCCCTTTTTCCTAAGGTGTACCATGCAGTAAATCAATTTGCTTTTTTAAATGCTATAAGACTGTTTTGTTATATCTACAACAGAAATAGTGCGGGGTTTGGTTTGGTTTGGTTTGTTTTTTTACCCTTCTGCTCCAAAAGTTTATTAAGCATTGAAAAATTGTAACTTATTTTGCTGAAGGTAGAATTAAAAACAGATTCAAGATTTTCAGCAGAGTTTTTAAGGCTTGCACATGCATTGCTTAGTGAACAGCTGTGACAATTTGATGTTACGCTCATCCCCTATTTTGCTGCCGCTCCTGTGTTCAGAAAGGTAAGTGTCAGCACGTTGTAGTGACAAAACAAATCTGCATGCATGTCTACCACTTCTTCTAAAACTTAAGATGAACAAATGAAAGACTGAAAGTGTGCCTGTATTTTCATTTTTGACTCAAAAAGGTTAAAATGTAGGACTTGCCGCAAAGTGGTTGATAAACTTTCTGGTGTTCAGAACACTTTTCTGTGTTTTAGATTGAGTAGGCTTGTTTTACAGCCAGTTCAGAATATGACTTCAGACACCTAGAACTTCTGGAAAGCGTCCTAGAGATACACTGAAATACTTGACCAGAATGAAAATTGCTTCTAGATGTACATTTTCAGTGGAAACACTGATGGGGCTTTGTAGCCGGCATCCCAAGGAAATGGAAGGTGTTTCCTAAGCAGGGCGCTGGGCTGCTGTGGGCAGCCCTCCCTGAATTTATTTCATCTCTTGGCCAATGTTAATCAGCTTGGAAAGCAGTTCCCATTGGACTGTTACAGGCTTTGTGAAAACTGATACACTGTTACCAGCAAAAAGGACCCAAATTCCTGCCCTTAGTGAGGGAAAAGGCGAGGGCAACTCATGGCTTTATTCACAGCAGTTGTAAAGTGCACAGCCCCAAACTAACCACAGCGTTTCTGTCCCTTGGCTGATAATGATGGCAAAAGCAGAATAAAAAGAAGGGCTAGAGCAACAAGGACACATGTCTACAGGAAAACAATCTTCTTTAGTTGGTGGTCATGGAACAATTTACTACTTTGGGTTTTTTTTAGCTTCAATGTCAGCAGTGCTCATGGTTTGAAAATATAACTTGTTTCAGTAGCTCATTAATTTCATTTGACGTACTAGTGTGCCAATGATGTCATTACACCTCTCTCTGTAGAGACCTCTTCTGTCAATGGTAGATGTGCAGAAGGCAATATTGCCTTGTAAATTTATGGGTGCTTAAAAAAACCTGAAAGATGAGTTTAAATGAGCCAGAAGCTTGATAGCAAGAAGTAGTTTCAGAACTGTTATAAAAAGTGCTGTCGTGAGTAGTGGAAACGAGGGGGGAAATCATTGCAGTTGCCCAGCATTCCTGGGCTATACTTACAAACTTTGCTTTTTTGTGTGTATTTAGAGTTACTGTTGAGTATTCTCCATTCTTGGGAACCAAGGACTCTAATTCCACACCTTATTCAACTCAGGATTTGGAAAACTTTTTCCCATTGTGTAAAGATTATAATCTTTTCCTATGTGAGACAGTATTGCCTTGAACATCAAATCTAACAGAGTCAGTTCCTGGTGGCCTGATTTATTGCCTTTCAGTGAGAACTGTGACTGTTAATAATGTACAATTTATTTTCTGCATTCTTTCTTACTCTTCTGTTATGATGTAGCAAAATGGTTACTCTTCCTATGAGAGAAGCTTTGCTAGTTCACCAGTTAAAAAGTGTAACTTAGAAAAGAAACTACCAATGTTTGGTGATAGAAAATTGGTTTATCTGCTCAGGTGTCAACATAGTGAGGTGAAAAAAAGCCAAACTGAGGAATGTGTGCCTCTGTTTTAAAGAGGGTCAGGAGGGTGGTGTGTTCCATCTAGAACAGCTGAATAGAAATGTGAAAAAGAAAGGGAAATGGAAATGTGAATGAAGATTCATATTTCACGTCTAACAGGACAGCATCTATACGTGCTGGATAAAAAGCCGTGCCTTTCAGAGGACACCAGCAATGACAAAACTCAGCAAAACTGTTTAAGTTCCATGGACATAAAAATGGAGAGGTTTGAATTGCTATTGCTGCAAAAGGGAAAATGAATAAAAACTGACAGTGCGGGCTGTTTCGAGCCAGGGTCTTGTCAGTCCAAACGCAGACGGTGCAGCTGATACACGTGTCACCCTGTGCTTGTGTCCTGCTCCCTGACAGAGCAGAGGCCACCGCAGAAGCTGAAACAAGAAGGGAGTTGATAGACTTCCCAAGAAATAATTTCACCCATAGACTTTGTTTGGAAACTAGCATTAGACTACTTTTTACTTGTGTCCTTTGGGATTTGTCTTAAAGACAATTCAGTTCTGATTCTGGGAAAGCTTGTTATGGGATGGAGCTTCAAGATGAACGTGTAATACCATGAGAATTATATCAGGAGGGCAGGTTCTTATCTGTGAATGAATTAGTATCTATTTGGGAGCACATACCACCAAAGAAGTGCTGATTCTCTATTCACAAGGTAGCCTTAGAAACAGAACTTAATGCAATCATCCCTTTTTGAAAAGGAAGAGTATGCAGGCAAATTTTTTGAGGTTCCTGTCTGCATTTTGCGATGGATCATCTTCCCGTTAGGTTGGTTCTGGAAAGATAAATTCATTGGACTATCTTTGGCAAACTCTTGATATGCCCACCATCCAATATTCCACATCTGTCTTTACCTGGCAGAGTTCATTAGCTGATCTCCTTGATTCTTTCATCTTGATAGAGAGGCAACGGGAGATGCTTCCAGAAAGCAATGCAAAATATGCAGATGAGGCTTCTTCACTGAATTGCTCTAGGAAATTCCAGTCTTTGTCTGTCTGTTGACTTAGAGAGTGTCTGCCAGAGGGAGATTAATATATTGAGTACATGCTTAGGTAATTTGCTGCTGCTCAGATAACGAAGGTGGTACTCAAGATATGCTTAATGTGTCTGTAATTTTTTTTAATGCTAAGGGTTATCATAGGATGACGTGGGTCAGAAAGGATCTCGGGAAGTCATCTAGTACGATCTCCCACTGAAAGTGTTGTCAGCTTGAGGTCAGAACAGGTTGCTCAGGGCTTTGCCTAGGCTAGTCTTGAAAATCTCTGAGGTTGGACACTGCACAACCTGTCTGGGCAGCCCGCTCCGTGGTTTGACTGTCTCAACAGTGAATATGCATTGCCTGGCACACATGTGGTTTCAGGCTATGTCTGGTGTGTCTCAGCCTTCCACAGCGCACCACGGAAGAGCCTGGCTCCACGTGCTTGGGAACCTTCTTGTAGGTATTGAAGGCTGCTGTAGGTATCTGCAGAGCTTTGCCTTTGCCAGCCTCTTCTCAGAGCAAGCGCTCAAACTCCTCAGCCACCCTGCTGGCCTTCTGCAGAGCTAGCTCAACTTTCCTGACGTCTGGTTTGTCTTGGGGAGCCTAAAGCCGAATGCAGTGCTCTGGAGGTGATGTACCGAGCGCTGAGGAGCCAGACCCACCTGCCTGCTGTGGTCCTGCTGCACGACACCCTGCTCCTCGTGTTCTGCGTGCTGTGTCCCAGAGCCCCAGCTCCTTTCTGGCACAGCTCCAGCCCGGAGGTTATTCCTGCCCAGGTGCATGCCTTTGCTTTGGTAGCTGTTGAATTTCTGAAGGTTCCTGCTGGCTCATTCCTCCAGCTTGTCTCTGTCCTTCTGGATGGCAGCCCAGCCCTCGAGTTCATGATCATGTGCAGGCCACGTTGTCTCCTATGAAGTCTGTCTGTATCGCATCTTTAGCTTGTGTTTCTGCTATCCCCTTTTCTTTCTGACATTCTTTTCGTTCTCTGTTTCGATTGGGTTTTCTGAGAGCTCCCTGTGTATAAATCCTTAGCAGATGATCTCCATGTTGTGTGTATCCTTGTGTGTGACAAGCAGAACTAGAAAGAGGTCGGCTTCCCAACCCAGTGTAGGGAGTAGAAGAAAGGATTTCTAATTGAATAACCCAGCCTTCAGGGAAAAGCTGAGCTTTGCTGGTTTGAGAGGATTTTAAGTCACTCAGGGAACTTCTTGCCTCTTCAGAAAGCTTGTCATTAGATCAGATGCACTACGAGCTCGTAAGATTAAATATTTTTAACCTTCAAAGGCTGAGACAAGATCTAAACAGTTTGGATGTGATCTCCAGTAGAAATTACTAGACAAAAATAACAAAACCCAGGAAATTTCTTGTAGTATTCTTCATATCTTCAGCCTCTGCTCTCACCAGTGAAAAAAACCAGCGTTCCCTATGTGTCACCTCACAGTAACTGAATGTTCGAGCTGTCTTTTTTAATGGTTTAAAAATAAAAATAAACTGATTATCTGTTTCCAGCAGGCACAAGAGTGAAGCTGGTGCCTGTGTTGATTAGCTTTGGAAGGCTTTGCTTCCTGGAGACAGTGGGCAACTGGAGCTGGCCCAGAATCAGGGAGGTTTTCCCAAGTGCAGTTTAGGTACCTTCTACAGTATCCTAATTATCCCAGGGCGTTATGAATATGTGACTCTATTCTCTTTCAATAAAGCATCTTTGCAAAATTATTTTGCCAAAACCAAGACATTTTTGTCTCGTAGCATCTGGGCTTGTAATCTTGCTCTCTGCCTCTCATTTTGACGAATACCTATGTAGAATTAATTTCCTTTCTCCACTTAATCTTTTCAGAGTGCATTAATAGGTCATTTGTGATTTTTGTCAGTGGGCCATCATGAAATCGAAGTAGTCCTTTTACACTTAGCAAAGAAATGTGCCTTTTTCAGATGTCATGCTTTCTAACCTGATCACCTCCAGGTGTGTGACCCACCCCCATGTTTGCCTTTCCAAAATTGCTTTTCCATGTTGTTGCCTGCCTGAAACTCTTCTGTAGAGGGTGAGGGAAAAATAGCTTCTAGGAAGAAATCTCTTATAATGAGAAATTGGTAAAATATGGTGCTGATTTTTCTCAGAAATGCTTTGGGTGCAACTGAAAGTGAGTGTGAACAATGGGCAGGTTTTCTGTAACTGTGGCTGTTAAGCCTTATTTTTTTCTCATACCTAACACTTAGTAAGACAGCCTACATTTTAATGCACACAGGATTAGAAACGTTATTTATGATTCATTACAAAATCTACAATTTTGGATTTCTGGAAGGTTCTAAAATGAATAGAAATCTTTTCTTATTTCATGTCAGGAAAGTACCTCCTGTATTTCTACTTCTTATTTCTGGCTTCTGTGTAGGTCATGACATTTCTAGTTTTGAGGGTGTTCTCACAGGTGGACTGGATGTCTTTGAAACAGCGTAAAAGCAAATAAAATCCTAATATCTGAAATGTCTCTAAATCCATAATGCAGACCGTCAGAAGGTCTCACTTGAGGAGTTGAGTGTGTTCCAGTGAGGTCTTTGTTGAAAGCAGCTGAACGGGGGGTGATACGCGTGGTAAGACTTTAGCATCTCATTTGAGCTTTGTACTTCTGGGCTTTGAGTTGAATATTAGTCCCAGCTGCTTATTAAATGTTCCAATCTCAGAGATCACATCTGACTCATGATGGATTGCTTTCTCCTTTCGCCCGCTGGATTTTCCAGCAGAGATTGCAGAACAGGAACGCAGGGCTACGCAAGCACGTTGAACACAGCACAGACAGTGCTGTGATTCAGCCGCTTCAGAGATGTCTGGTTGTTACATGTACAAATAAAATTATTGGAGTTCATAAAGCTACTGAAGATTACCAGCGAGAAGAAAATCTATTGCCTCTGCTTGCAGATTAGGGGCAAAATTTCATTATCGATATTTGTGACTGTAAGCTTACATGCAAACGTGATTTATAGTTAGTATTGTTGTATATATTCAGAATGCACACTAGTGAAAATTTAGAATTTACAATCTGAAATGGAAATACTTAGCGTGCCACTTCATGAAACTGAGCTGTTCTTAGTTTAGTCTCAGAAAATGTGGAGCTCATCTCTGGTAGAGAATGACCAGGTATATCCTAACAGTTGTAAAAAGTAGACATTAAGAGAAGCGAATTAATAAAAATCAGAATCTGGGCAAAAATTTTAATATGTGTTTAAATATGAAGAAGGGAGTCTAAGAAATTGCATAATAAGTGGATCAAATAAGGGAAGGAAATAAAATTACTACATGTGGTAGACTCCGTATAAAATAAAAGATGGTGTATAGATTTTAAAGTTGCAAAGATAAGACTAATGAAGTATGAAACAGAAGTTTGCATAAGCATTTTTGACAAGGCCAAATTGCAGTATTTTCTAGTGAAGTATGAGACCTCTGTGTGGAAAGCAAGAATAAAGATGTTTCACATTTTCTCATATCTTAAAAAATAGAACTGTTAAATAATAATGATGATCTCTCAAGTCTTGAGTCACTGAATTTTGCAAATAGGCAGATGAAAATCTGAAGGGAACAGCAGCGATTCGGTGGGAACCCATTATTTTCCTGAGATCCTGAGCAGACGGGACTGCGGACTCTTTGTAGGCAAAAATCTGTGGTCTGTATGGGTGCAGGTCATAAACCCAAGGGAAATGTTTAGTGTGTGTTTCAGTGCGTGTTTCTCACCCACTGGAAATAGTTGGTTAGTGCGGGAGGTCAGACACATCTGTCAGTGAACGGTGAGACGTCGATTATGTTAATGCCGAATAGTGAAACTATTTTATCAGTGGAATTGTAATCTGATGAATTCGCTCCGTCTGCAGAAAGAGTAACCAGCTCTATAACAGTTTTGAAGGAGAAAGTAACTGTGCTCAACAAGATAAATCCATATATCGGTCTTTGTCAGTGTAGAATATAAAAGAAACAAAACTTTCTTGCCTGGAATGTTACAAATAGTGTGAAGCTGTATAAGTATATTCTACTACAGATAATGAAATACACAAAATTTGAACACGCTAATTATTAAACTATGTAATTTTCAGATAATTATTTTTAGATCAATTTCTGTAGAATCTTGAAAATGTTTCCTTGAGGTATTCCTTTTCTCCATCTCTTTTTCAGATCATCCTTTTTCTGTGTGCATAGAGATCTTCCTCTTCCCGGTGGATCTTTTTCCTCAATTCTGATAGCACTTTGCATTTAGAATATAAACTGTGTCAAAATACAATATTTTCTGGCAGATATCTATCTATCTATGTATAAAGGATGTATCCACATTGCATAAAATGTTTTGCACTAGAGCAAATTTCCAACCAGATAGCAGTAAAATATTTCACATTGTTGACTTTGTTGTTGGAACTGATATTTAACCAGCGAATATTTACACAGAGGTGAGGTTTCACACACATATATATAAATATACCATAGATGAAAAATAGATGAGTTATTGTTTAAGGTGAAGTCTTAAGAACAAGGTGGAAGGCCCGAAACTATTTAGATACTGAATCTGGTAACATGGAATTTGTTGAATATATTTTCAATAAATAATTGGTTTAATTCAGTACTGTGTCGTTGTCGAATCGTGGGTTATTTCATGCTGCCGTGTGTTTGTTTGCATAGGTACGTGCTCACCAGTTAGTTTTACCGCCCTGTGACGTAGTGATCAAAGCCGTAGCCGACTACGTCCGTAACATTCAGGACACCACTGATTTGGATGCCATAGCAAAAGATGTTTTTCAACATTCACAGGTAAAGTATAGAGCAAAATATTGGGGTTTTGTTGTTTTTCTTGTGTTTTTTAAACCAACTGTGCTAACCATTTGTGTTGAAGAATTGCATTCTGTAGAAATAGTGTTCTGCATCAGTTGATCATGGCAATCTCTTGGTATGAGCAGTATCTTACATACCTTAATTTCACTTTCCACACTTTCTGAAGGTGGAAATGCTGCATTTGCTCTCGGTGCTTTGAAGTTAAATAACCAAAGGGGTTTTGTAGCCTGGCGTTGTGTACCATGACTGAAAGTCGGTGGCACATGCAGACAGTATTTTCAAGCTTTGACGTAGTAGTTCTGGTGCTGGAGCGGTGCGGTGGCCACGAGGGCCCACAGGCACTCGTACTGTATGTCATGTGCTATACATTAACTCCAGCGCAGTGCTGACCTATAGATAACATGCCTGGATTGCTCCTGACAGATCTCTTTTTTATTTTAGTCTAGAACAGATGACAAAGTTACTCGATTTAAGAGAGCAGTTGCTTATTACTCAGCAACTAATAAACCTATGCCATTTCATCCACCACATTACCTAGGTAAGTAATTAAAGAAGGCTTTTCATTTCCACTGAAACCTGACATAACCCTAAACCAGAAATAGTATTATTAGCAGGATCTTACAAAAATGTTTGTGTTCTCCGACAATTTTCATTGACTCTTGAATATGAGGTTTCAAAAGAAGGTCTGGGCTGATTTTCCTCTTGGTTGTTGCTTCATCGGTTCTGAAATCCAGTGACTGGTTCCACTTGTGAAGACAATGTCTATTTCTGCTCCAAAAAACATATTCCGTCTTTCTGCCGGGACTTACCTGACATGTTCTCAAAATCCCTTTATAGTTCTTGATCTTTTGATGTTATACCTGCTTAAATTGCAGTGACAAATTGTTCTGGCATTGCAGATTATTGTCAAGGTTTACCAACTAACTGTATCATCACAGGATTTACTACATAAGCCTCATTCCTCACACAAAAGCATAATTTGAGCTGAAGTTTGCTAAAGATTTTCGGTTACTGTAATACTAATACAGCTTTTCTTTTTTCTTGGGGGGGGGCAGGGCGGGGCGGGTGGCAGGCAGTGAGGTAGAGTGTCTACATTCAAAGATCTGCATTAAAAGGCATTAAGGCAACTCCAGGTCAAATACCCAAATGATAGAAAGTGCCAGCATTCTATGTCTGTGTGATGTTGGTTTTGCTGGCTTCTTCCTTGTCACATCTCTTGGGCTTTCTTTGGTTTTAAGCTCCCTTTGATTCCCAGGTAGAACAGAAATGTGCAGTAATGAGAGACAGAATTGAGAGAAGGCAAGACAAGTAAATTAGACTTCAAAAGATATAAAGTATTATTAAAAGGCAAAAATGAATAGAACTAAGTTAAAGGCATACTAGGAAACAATAGTGCTAACAGAACAAGAATAAACATAGAAGCAAAAGGATTAAAAGGGTAACTATGTCAAATAGTGAGTGTTTGGCTTCTTTTCTTTTTCCTCTCTTCTGTGTTTGCGATACAGCAGCCAGACCAAATCAGTTTGGTATGCCCGGGATAGTGCCACCATATGTTCCTTCTCAGATGCTTAACATTCCACAGACCTCACTGCAAGCAAAACCTGTGGTAAGTGTAGCCCTCTGCCCGTCTCCTTGGGAGAAACCAGCTGTGCTCATCACATTAAAATCCAGGTGGGAAAGGTCTATTTAACTTTTTTAGCGTGGGCGTTCACTGGTTGAATTTTAAGGCTGGAGCTATAGCGATGCTTACAGGCTCTGGCAGAACAATTTTTGTGCATGTCCAAGGTGGCTAAGATTTAATGTGTACATTTGGAAAAAGCCACTTGATTAAATAATGTATTTGATTTTAAAAGAAAAGCCTTTTTGTCACCTTCACTGAAGATAGATGCCTTTATTTTAGGCCCAGCAGATGTCCAGTCAGGGTGGGGCCCAAGGCCAGGGCCCATACCCGTACAGTCTCTCTGAGCCAGCCATCACCTTGGAAACGGGTGGAAAAAGCCTTTCTGAGCAGAACAACTACAGTAACATTCCTCACGAAGGAAAACATACACCATTGTATGAACGATCTTCTCCAATAAATCCAGCTCAGAGCGGGAGCCCTAATCATGTGGATTCAACCTATTTTCCTGCCTCTTCTACATCTTCGTCCTCTGACAATGATGAAGGCAATGGAGGTGCAGTGAAGTAAGTTGTTCCTCAGGTTATTTTCTTACCTGGCTTGTGTTAAAATAAATTTGTTTCCAAAATCCTTCACCAGTGTCCTGAAAGTAAGAAATCTGTGTATTACTGATACCGTAGACCTTCAGAAAATAGTTTTAGGTCACCATGACTGCAGACACACTGTTGTTCACTGTAGTCGCCTTGTTCCTTAACAAGCAGAAATCCGAAACCAAATAATGTTGGCTGTTATTCCACTTCTGCCCTTACATTTTGTTGAAAGAAGGAGAGAGTGAGATTTTGGTAAATGTCATAAAGCATTTGAATCCTTTACTTTGTATAAAAGAAATATTCCTACTTCACAGTATAATTTATTAAAATTTCAGTAGCTAAAAACTATAAAACTTTGTAGTGTTTACACTTCTGAGATTTTGGAATAATGTGGCTTTGCAAAGAAACCTGGTGTGAATGTCAGAAATTCAGCGTGTAGGCCAGTGACTTCAGAGCCCTCGTTGACAGACGGTGGCACAAAGCAGCAGCAAAACTGGGGTTGCTGTCTTGTCCTGAGGTGCCGTGTTTGCTGCAGATATATTTCTGATGTCTGCTAGATCGTATGTCTGGCCTTGGCAGTAAAGTTGTGTGGACTTTCATTTAATTACTGCTTGCTGCAAAAAGAAAACTTGAACAAATGCAGTTTGTGTTAACCTTTGTGTAGTGGTTTACTGGGTGAGAATCAAACCTGCGGCTTGATTGCTCTAAAAGTTTGGGCTTGGGTGTAATAATATCAGGATGTTACTCATGGGTATTAAGTTCTGAATGTGTCCACAATAACACATGATGGCTTGGGCTTTGTTTCTTTGATACAGTCTGTCTACTTTAAATATTATCGTGTGTTTTGCTTAGTAAATCAAGTAAGTTTGCATGGCTTCTGTGCAGTGTAGAACTGGAAATGCACCTGCTTTAGCAAAAAAAACCCAATATTTTTCAGCATTTCTGATAGTGTTACTGTATGCAATAGATTTTGAATAAATTTAGAAACTGAAATCTAGACTGTTGTATCACAGTTTATAGAAATAGTCTTCTGATTGAGGGAACCTACTTGGCGTAGTGACAAATATTTCAAGTTCCGTCAAGAGCTGTTCCTCCATGAACATGATTTAGTCATTGTAATATACAGGTTTTAAATACAACCCAATGTTGGCATAGTGAAAATGAATAAATGTCAGTGTTAAAGTCTCTTTAAGACTCCTCCTACTGTGGATGTTTGTAATACATAACGCCCTTTAAAATCAGAGTCTCTGGCCCATAGTTCCGGTAACAGTCACCAAGCATTTATTCCATTGTATCTTAAACAGCACTTTAATACTATGTTTTCTTTTGTTTTATGTTGTCCTTCAGCCATGTCAGTGGGAACAAAATAGGCTGGGAAAAAACAGGAACCCAGTCAGAAAGTCAAACGCGTGGAGAGCTGGGAGACCAAACAAAGGTAATTCTTTAAGTTCCAGACATCACAATTTATTATTTCGTATTAAAGCCTTACAGTAAACTCCAAGTAGAATGTTCTGTATTGATCTGTGAATCTGTGTCTGCGGATCAGTCACCGCATGCAAACACTCATTTGACCCGTTAACGTCCCGTGGAGCAGGCGTTAAACTTGCCAATAGATACACATGTGCAGCCCAACTTAAATGCATTCGATTTAATGTATAAATGCTTGTGAGTGTTACTTTTTTTTTTTAATATTAAATCAACAAAACAACAGCTTTAAAGTACAGTAAGACATTTTCCAAGGAATGTTGTAGCATATACATAAAAATGAAAATTAAATAGAATGCACTAGAAAATAGTAGATATAAAATAGAAACCAGTAACCTTGTTTACTCTTTAGCTAACAATCGCATCCTTGGGTATTGCTACCTGTGTTTACAGTCATGTGTTAATTTGGCTTTTACTGAAGATCACAGCGTTCTGTGTGTCTGTGGGTTCAGGGTCCTTGTCATGTAACCTACAGTGTAGGGAGAACAGCTCTAACACACGTTTTCAGTGCTGGCCACAGACCCTTATTGGTGTATTAAAGCTCAGCGGAGGAGTTTATAACCACCTGGTATGAATTTCACACACTACATATTGAAGTAGCTCCGTGGGACCAGTTAGAATGTATCGCTACTTAACTAAGTAAGGATGGGATAACTAAGCTCTTGATAAACACTTAACATTATTGTATTTCTTCAAGATTTAAAACTATTGTGAAATTAAGAGTGTGATGGTCTGTATTCCAAGTACGAACCATGTTTAGAAAGACCATTCAAAGCATTCGCACTTAATATCTCTGTGGTTTTGTGATGGAACCATACGCCAACCATTAATTCTGTGTCAAAAAAGCCCAATCACGAGTGAGTTACATTGCAGACAAACCAAATGTTTTCACTGTACCTTTGGCATAGAAATTCCAGTAAACTTGGGCTTTGTGCTTCAAATATCAAGCTGATGATTTCGTCCATCAGTGGTTATTGTTTTTGCAGACTACACCCTGTAGAACGACTGTGTCTGCGGATCACTCACCGCATGCAAACACTCATTTGACCCGTTAACGTCCTGCGGAGCAGGTGTTAAACTTGCCAATAGATACACATGTGCAGCCCAACTTAAATGCATCCAATTTAATGTATAAATGCTTGTGAGTGTTACTTTTTTTTTAATATTAAATCACTTCTTCAACTTTCAGTAGCAGGAGAAGACAGTTGTATCTGTTGAACACAACAGGGAGGATTGTGAGTACGTTTTGTAGATGAACGCTGTTCCTAGAGAGGTATATATTAATGATTAAAAAAAAAAGAGAAATATTTCCTGAAGCTTTCAATGGAATGAGCTGTGTGAATTTCTGAGGTGATTCAAAGTGCCGAAAACCTGGCATAGGTCAGACAGGTAGCAGCAATATTGACACTCCTTTCACTTAAATGTCGAAATTCCTTGCTCATAGTTGTCTCGCTGCGTGACTCTACATGACAAAAGTGTGAGGGGATGGATATTAGTGGAGAGAAAAGCCAGGGTGGTAGTTCCTCAGTGGAGGTGTCTGAATGCTGTGCAGACAGGGGAGCATCACTGGCCGTGGGGGTTTGTGGCCTTCCCTCCGTGCCCCAGGCCTGGGCAGTTCTGCAAACTCCTCTTTGTGCCCCAGTGTCACTGACTTATAGTTGTTGGCGTCATAGAAGGCAGGGACAAACATCTTTAAACTGATAAAGAAATATAGGTGATAATATGAAACGGATTTAATAGAGGTATGATAGCTCACGTGCTTATAAAAACCATTTTGTATTAGTGTATTGTGTTAGAAGTGTTCTGATCTACAGGTTTTAACCACTAATTCTGCATATTTCCATTTTTGAAAGTAAAATGAAGTCTGGATTACCACCTCTAAAGTACAGTCTCTCAGTAATGTCCTCTGTGACTGTGTGCTTAAAATGTAACCAGAAAATAACGTTGCCCTTTTTATTATTTTGGATATTTTGCCAGCACCTGTTTTTACTAATACACACCTTCCCAAGGAAGGTTTCTGGAGGTTTTGTGGGGTTTTTTTGTTGTTTTTACATGCAGGTTTGTATTTTTTCATGAGCCTAAAGTTAAAAAGCTGAGCTTGTTTGGACCTATTTTTAAATGTTACTTGTTCTGTGGGATTTCATGGCTTTGTTTCAGCTTCGCTTTGAAAGTCTTATGAAGCATGCAAAATTTTCTACACAAATTGTGAAAATACTCGTCCATGATGTATCATCAAGTGAACAAATTAAATTTATGTCTCAAAAGTTTTTAATCTTATTATAGTATTTTATAGGCATGAAACTACTATGAACTCTTAAATCAGCTTTCAGTTTTAAAGACAAGGATTTTTAGGAATGAACTCTACTTTTTGGTTGTATCTGGGAGTTGCAACATGAATGCTTACAAAGGGCTTATTCACCAGGAGGTTTACAGTATATTTTGTGTGTCCTGTTTTTCCTCTAAATTTGTGAACTACATTTCTAGAAGTGGAATAAAGATCCATTTAATCTGGCGGTCAGAGAATGTTGCCATTTTCTCTCACCGTCATCTTCTCCGAGAAAAGAATTTTATTTTAAAAAAGACCAAAACCAAATTGTTGACAAGGCTTTTGAGTTCAGATACGGTATATTTTAAATGTCTTTAAATTGAACTGTGTAATTTTCCCTGTTTCATTTAAAAGTGCAAACCGAGAAGGGATGTGTTCATGGAAGCCTAGATAAATTATAGACTTTGTGACTGTCGGTTAACACATTTAGTTGGTAGATTCTTGGAAAGACTTAGATAAGAGGTAGTTCACATTTAAGAGGTCATCAATCCCCCTTCTGTATTGTGCAATTAAAAATTAAATTAGTAATTATGTTGCTGTTAATAAGTTAAAGCTTTACCATAATATTTATTTTTTTCAATAATTTGCTTCTGCTAGCAAACAATGGCTGAAAGTTTACATTTTCTGAAACTCTTTTAGCCAGCTTTGGGTAATGCATTTTGCATACTGATATGAGACGTGAAGACTTGCTCTCTTCGTTGTGGGTGAAGAAGGGAACGTGCTGATCTTTATTCTGTATGTTCTGTTATAGGCAGAAGGTTCCTCCAGTGCTTCGTCAGGAAGTCAGGCAACTGACGTCAAAGGGAGTCAACCCAGTAACCCGCAGATCCCGTGCCTGTTGTCCATGCCCACCAGAAACCACATGGATATTACTACCCCTCCATTACCTCCTGTAGCACCCGAAGTATTAAGAGTGGCAGAACACAGGCACAAGAAGGGGTTAATGTATCCCTACATCTTTCATGTCCTAACCAAGGTATGACATCTATAAATTATGTACTCTAAAGATAATCACAGATTTCTGGCTAGAGAGTATCGTACATTTACATCCTTTTTAATGCTTCGAGTTTGGGTCTATTTTTAGTGCTTCTAACAATTTTTTCTCTTGTTTTCTAACTGCTCTTCTGGTACATTGTTCCAATGAATGAGATTACTGTAATTAGAAGTGTTTACTTACAAAATTAATCATTTTTCCTGAATACATGTAGATGTTTTTATATATCTATGCATGTGTGTATATATATGTATGTGTGTGTTTTATATAGAGTCCATTTCCATCTAGAAAATCCTGCCAATGTGCTTTGCTGTCTGTGTGAAGTCTCTTCTATTTTCAGTGTTGAAACCCACTAGGATTGTTCTCCCTCCCATCCCTGGTAGAAACACAGCAGCTCAGCAGCTCTAAGAAATCCCTTTTGTATAATCCTAAAATGTAATCATAGATTGACTTGATGATGTTCTATGTTTTTCTTCATTTTCGTTTGGCAGAATATTTCTGAAGGCTTTTAAAAAAAAATTTATTTAGCTATTTTATGTGCCAGCCTTCAGGTCCCAGGTAAAGTGCATTTTCACACACTCAGGACTCTGTGTCTGCTCACTGTGGCCAGTAAATAAATCTACGTGACTGGCCACATAAGGCTACCAAGAAAAGCTCTGGGAGAGCTTCTCTGAGGAACAGGCAGCAAGGACCTGCTGCCGCGTGTTGGGAACTGCTACAGTTGGCTTTGTGTTGAGCTGGGGAGGAGCCAGAGCAGTGGTGTTCCCCACAACTCTGTGTGCTGCTTAGTTCAGTCTCTAAGACATAAATTCATTGTTCCTTCTAAGCGCAAACAGATGAGTCCCAGAAAGAGACACTTTACTTCCTCTGTAGTTTTCAAAACACTTGGTTCTCATGCACCAAGCCCATTCAGTGTAAGTATTTGTAAATGGCACGGCACACTTTCTTGTTAACTTATATTCATTATAAAAATCTGCTTCAGGACAATAAGGACCATAGACGGGATGTGAAATCCATAAAAAGAAAACTTTCTGTATCAAGGTTGAAGTTTGAATTTCCTATTTCTGCTGTGTTTGTTTTGTCCCATAGCTCGTATTGCTGTCATGTTCTTATGCTTCTTAATCAAAGTGCAGAAGAATCTAAAGGCGTATGAAGACCATTGATGCCAGTTTCTGTTTCATACTTTGCAGAGACAAATATTCTTAGTACATTTAAATACTACCTGTTATTTAATCATAGAATCATTTAGGTTAGAAAATACCTTTAAGATCATTGAGTCCAACTGTCAATCCACCCCAGTGCTACCCCATGTCCTGAGAACCTCATCTCCGTCTGTCCAGCCCTCCAGGGCTGGTGACTCCAGCACTGCCCTGGGCAGCCTGTTCCAATGCCCCACAGCCCTTTGGGGAAGAAATTGTTCCCCACATCCAACCTCAACCTCCCCTGGCGCAACTTGAGGCCGTTTCCTCTGCTCCTGGCGCTTGTTCCTGGGGAGCAGAGCCCGACCCCCCTGGCTCCAAGCTCCTTTCAGGCAGTTCAGAGATCAGAAGGTCTCCCCTCAGCTCCTGTTCTCCAGCTGAACCCCCCAGGTCCCTCAGCCGCTCCCATCACACTTGTGCTCCAGCCCCTCACCAGCTCTGTTCCCTTCTCTCAACTCGCTCCAGCACCTCAAGGCCTTTCTTGGTGTGAGGAGCCCAAAACTGCCCCCAGGATTTGTGGTTTGGCCTCCCCAGTGCCAGCACAGGGACGGTCACTGCCCTGGGCCTGCTGGCCACACTAGTGCTGGTACCAGCCAGGATGCTGGTACCCTCTTGGCCACCTGGGCACACATGGGCTCATGTTCAGCCACTGTCACCAACACCCCCAGGGCCTTTTCCGCTGCACTTTCCAGCCGCTCTTCCCCAGCCTGCAGCGTTCATGGGGTTGTTGTGACCCAAGTGCAGGACCTGGCACTTGCCCTCATTGAACCTCAGACAATTGGCCTCAACCCATCAATCCAGACGGTCCAGAACTTTCTGTAGAACCTTCCCACTCAACTTGGTGTATTGTATCTCACACTGGTAAGAAACAAATTAACTACCTGCATTTAAGAAACTCATTCCCAAGAGAGAAAAAAACTCTCTCAAAGGCTGCATCAAAAATAAATCAGTGCTACTTAACACTTTTTTTTTTCATTCCCTACTCTCTGAAATGCTTTTGAGCAAGTATGTACAGGGAACCTGAAGTACACACTGGGTGCAGTGACAGGTATCTTGTTGTATGTATAGAGAGGGACCTTTCAGATGTACCTTACACCTAAAGTAGCATTATCTGAGTTAAACCTGAGAATATCCTAATGTAATCACTGCAGCATGTCACCTACAGTATTCATTACTGGGACAGTTTAAATGTTTTTTTAAGTGAAAGTAGCAGAACAGAGTGCTTTTCATTGTTGGAAGTAAAGGCTGATATTTGGGACCAATGTAGTGAAGTCTTTTTCCAAGAAGATCTTAACACGGTTGGATGTACAGACACAGAAAACATGGAGTGTTGCTGCTGTTTTGAGAGAGAATGTTGGAAGGGTTTTTGTGCTTTTTTCTGAAAAAAGTATAAAATGCTAAAGCTTTATTTATATACATTCAAAACCAACCTTACTGCTGTAATTCCCAGTTAGGATTTTTTGGCCAGGTCTTCTCATGATGTTGTTTTTTGCAATGAGTCCCCAGTACAGTTTCAAGTCCTCACACTAAGAAGTCAGATGAGTGCTTTTAGACAGCATGGATGTCTTTAAAGGTAACTGTCTGAAATCTAGATTAGCTTCAAATAGTCTTTGACTGTCTGTAAGCACATCACTGTATTTTTTTGTGTCCTGTTTCACTCCTCAAAGTATCTGTATTTGAAGATCAGGATGTAGGTAATCCTCACCTGCAGGGGACAGACAGAAAAATCAAAGGTGTGTGATGGAGAAGGGAAAGAACAGAGCAACAGGAATAACCAGAGCCTGGAGACTTACTGCAGCCAAGCAAGTAGATTGTAGGGTGATCCTCCTGTGGTGTTACCTTCGCGTACATAAGATCCGCATTGCTGCTGAATCACATTTTTCTGGACTAGATGAGATTTCTGTTAGAGCTGATGGAGTGACCATGCATATCTAAATACTGTCTGTTTACTATAACATGTCGTCTTTCTCTGCTTTCTTTTATGCAAAAGGGTGAAATCAAAATTGCTGTTTCTATAGAAGATGAAGCCAACAAAGACCTGCCTCCTGCTGCTCTCCTTTATAGGCCAGTTCGTCAGTATGTTTACGGAGTCCTGTTTAGTTTGGCAGAAAGCAGAAAGAAAACTGAAAGACTTGCTTTTAGAAAGAACAGACTTCCACCAGAATGTATGTACTGCAGAATCTTTTCTTTATTTCTCTTCCCTTTGCTATGTTTTCATATCCATTTGTACCGTGATTTGAATGCAAATAGTTACTAAGATTTCATCAGTGTAGCTAATGCTGGAGGAATTTATGATTTATTTGATCCATGGATAATGGAAAAAGATGTTAATTTGAAATTATATTTCCTGCTTTAGCAGGTGGGTTGCACTACATGATCTCCAGAGGTCCCTTCCAACCCCAACCATTCTGTGATTCTGTCTGTGTAGTAGTTTAAGACCTGTAAATGTTATCATTTCTAAGCAAGCTCTGGGGTTTATTTTTTAAAAATGTGTGTTCAAGCTGCAATCAGGCTTGCAGCAAGTAATGCCAGTTTGTGATGTAATTTTCAAAGTATATGGCAGAACTTGATTATAGGAAACTTCTGTGCATATGCATACAAATTTGCATATTTTTTTTTCAAAAATGAGAGGTGCATATGTTAACTTACCCTGTCTTCTTAAATGTGTAATTAAATGTACTTCAGTGACATTTGGAAGTCTCTGGTATCTTTCAGGTACTGGCATATAAAAACTTGGTGTAAAATCTCAGCAGTTGGGTGTAATGCAAGTAAAGGCAGACCTGGGTGCAGACAGACTAAACTTTTGCAAACCGACTTGTCAGATGATCATTTCGCTAATTGAAAGGGATGAATGTTAATCTTCATATCAGTCTTCTGCTTCCAGGGATTACTGTCATTCCAGAAAATTCAACCTCCTTATTCCAGAGTGGTTTTCTTATAATGAAATGCATACAAGGAAATGATTGAACTTTACAGTAGCATCTTATAAAGGTTAAAGGAATGCCAAAGCATTAAGGGCATGGCAGTAGCAGCAGAAGTATTTATACATAGGAGTCTGCTGGCAATAGACTAAATTTAAGAATCAGATATTTAGAATGTGTGAAAGCATCGTTCACTGTCTCCATGTGTAAAATGATAAAAATAAGAATCAGTTGTAAATTTTATGTTCATTCCCTCTTGTATTTCCATTTTTAACTGTGAAATGTTTTTTTACAGTCACAGTGGAGATGATAATCTTCCAGCATTTATCGCAGCCATTTATTTTGTGGGACTTAGTATTTACCCTATTTGAATAATATTTCAGCATATGTAGCGTCACAAACTTCTTAAATCTTTAAACTCGCACAACGTAGTAGTATTTCAGGTTACGAGGTTATTTCAGGATTATCCTCATTAGGCTTATGCCCTGACAAGTGTGCTACAACGTTTGTAGTGGTGAAGTAGCTGGGTGCTGAGGGTCTGCTTCAGTTTTCAGAATGTTTTATCTTGTAAAGCTAGAATGTTCTCCACAGGCTACGGGGGAAACCTATAGAATCTCTATCTTTTCATTTCTATTGCTTTTCAGAGGTTTATTCTCCATGGAGGCCCTGAGCACCCCTGCTGACTTGGTTTAGTGACAGGAGCTCTGGCAAATCTTGCTGCAGGACACATTCAACCACTGACCTACTTCTACCTTAGGACTGACCATGCTCTTAAAAATAAATTAAACTTCTGCCCAAAAGTTAGTTGTTTGAGTGCAAAGCTAACAGTGCCAGTAGAGATGGATTTGAGCTGAGATGCAGGCACGTGGTTTGAAAGGGCTGTGTTGCAGGGAACACGTTTATTTCGATCACCTCTCTTACAACGTAGCAAGAATCAGGCTGTGCAAGATGCGAAGAGAGATCAGTGTCTGAAGAGCACATTTCTCAGATGAATTAGTCACACTCATTAGCCCTTGATAACTTTTCTGAGGACCCAGGCTATAATTGACTAATGATGCTGATTCTCCTTCAGTTCCGTAAATTTTTTGCTGCTCTCAAAAGTGAATAAGTTATGAAATACAGTAATTAAGACAAAATCTAAGAATTAAGACGCATTGAGAGAATTTAATAAATAAATTTCTAAACAAAAAAAAAGTGTATTGTCCTTAAGGTTTATGTAGAGAGGTAATGAATAAGTTAATATCTAAAATCCTGTCATCTTTGTTGTACCAACCATAACACTGGCAACGTAGTAATTGTGTATGAATAACTCGCAAGTGTATTGCATGCTAGGGTTGTAGGAGCTATTGAAACTATATTATGAACTGACAGGTCAGCATTATTACCAAATACGTAGACAGAAAGACAATAGATGTTTCATAAAATGGATGACTTCCTTTCTTTTAAATCAGTATTTTTATGTAGTTGAAAAGCCAACAAAAGCCAACAGATCCGTTGGAAGAGGTGGGCGTCAGTGAGGTTCCCCAGTGGTAACTGTCTGCTGAGTGCTGCCTTTGCTGTACATGTCCCCGTGTCTGCTCCCAGAGGGCATGGAAAGCTGAATCACAAAGTTCTGGATGGTGCATTCAGTGCCACAGGCACCACATTGGCCACACGGCTCTTCCTTCGGGGCAGATGGAACCCGGTGTCTCTTCCATGCAAGCTCTGAAACGGGTTATTTCCCATGTGCTGATAAATACGTATGTGTAGATGAAACCGTCTGCCCTTTCCACTCCATGGAAAAATGCAGACTTGTAGAAGCTGTCCGAGCTCCTGGTTGGAGCCAAAGGTTTGGTATTTTAAGCCTGGCCACCTCATGATGTACTGTTCTCCAGCAAGGCTGTATTCAGCCAGTGCTGTTTCTGCCAAAAGAAAGGCTCTAGCCCTTCTGCAAAACCAAGCATGCTTAGCTCAAGCTGTGCTGTCAGTAAAGATTATAAGGTTAAAAATGAAGCTTGATTAATCTGCATTAGCAGGCTCATCTTCTGGTGGTATTAGGCACCTCACACCTCGCGTTCAGTTCATGGAAAGGATGCCAGGAGAATATGGGAAGCTGAGCTGTGGTGAGCGGGGAGCCTGGGCACGCAGAGCAGTGTCCACGCGTTACCCTGGCGCAGATCGATGCTGACCCTTTGTACTTGGATTGACTGTAAGAAGGTTCTGTGAGGGGAATGTTCAGAGCAAATATATTGTGCAGTTGCTCAGGCTACTTGGAGTATTCCAATCTGCTAATTAGCAGTAGGAGGAAGTTTAATATGAAAACCAGTATAATATAGCGCTGCGATGTGGCTGGACATATTGTGAGCCTGAGTATTCCTTGGAGCTGCTGTAGTCTTCAGGGCAGACATCGCTTATCTGCGCCTGGAAGACCTGGGAGGGAAACACAAAACATTCCTCTGAGGCCAGAGATCCTCGGCAGCCAAGAAAACGGCGTTTGGCTGCAGTCCCAGTCCAGGGCTGTCACAGGTATAAGAAATGCCCTGGAGAAATAAGTGGATATGGACAAGTCCTAGATTCATGTGTTACGTTAAATGCTAAATTTGGGTGAACAGTGCTGGAGTTACTTGTCAGCATGGGGAGATGATGTTGTTTCCAGTCTGCTGAGCGACCTTCATATTAAACCGTTCTGTCAGAAACAGGGTTATCTTTCCCGTGATAACCGCTGCAGAGCTCTGAGGGCAGGGTGGGTCATGGTGACCTCTGCAGGCAGCACCGTGCTGATGACCAGACATTTGGAGAGCAAAATGCGGTACTTTTCCTGTGGCCTTCATCTCATTGGGTCGTGGAAAATCATGGAACCATTTTGGTTGGAAGAGACCCTCAGGATCATCAAGTCCAACCATAACCCAACTTTTGCAGAAACCCATGTCCCTGATAAGCTCCTCTCAATGCCTTTCAAACCCTTCCAGGGATGGTGACTCCACCACTGCCCTGGGCAGCCTGTTCCAATGGCTGACAACCCTTTTTGGGAAGAATTTTTTCCTAATACCCAATCTAAACCTCCCCTGGTACAACTTGAGGCTATGTTGTCCCCAGATTAAAAGCTTCAAACAAATGCAGATAGAGAACAGACATGAAATATTACCTTCTTCTAAGCTTGAGGTATTTATATGTGAAAGAAAAGCACAAAAAACTACGTCAATTGTCAACAGTTTGGGGGGGGGGGGAGGTTGCTGCTACTAGGTTAAAACTGTTCTGCGTAGCATCCTCATTGTATTTCCTATTGGTTTGCTAAGAGCTAAGAGGCTTTGGTCCAAAAGTATCTCTTGCTTCTGAGACCTGAAACAATTAAACAAGTCTCTGAAATCCTACATAAAATACATCACTCTAGTTGTTCATATTTGCTGTCCCAGGCCTAGACAAGATGCAAAGGTCGGTGTGATAAACTGCACATACACAGGGGTAACTCTGCTGGCTGCTGAAGCCCATCCTGTATAGCCTGGTAACACAGAAAAACAGGTAGCAACCAAAACAGAATGTGATTTTGTAGTGATGCTACCGACTAAATATATCAGAATATTTATTTTCATTGCTGCATGTTATAGTCGTAAAACTGAGCCTGAGCTGTATGAAATGTCACTAAAATGCTGAAGCAAAGCATGGGAGGGGTTTAGGATGTTCTGGAGCTTTTTACTTAGGCTGAGTCATCACCTCTGCCATGGTTTGCCTGCCCCTAACTGTAACATGACATGAAGGCTGCTGAGGGACTTTGCGCTGGCCCCGTGGTGCTCCGGGCTCCCTGGGTGAGCGGTTTCTGGCAGAGGAGCCGCTCTGGCTCCGCCGGGACTCTCGCCGCGCTGTAACCTGAAGCTTCACTAACAAGCTCCTTGAATCTTTCCACGCTACATAACTGGGCTCTGGGTTGAGAAGGGTGCAAACAAATTTCGAGCTGTGTCAAACTTGGGGTCACTCCAAGGCCAAAGGGATCATTTCTCAGTCTTGACTTTTCTTTTTCTTTTATTTTTTTTCTTTTAACTTGTGTTGTGTTTTGGTTGCCTTCAGCCATAAAGAAGGGAGATGATTTAGGGGCAATGTAGAGCTGAACAACCTCTGTTTTGCTGTGGGTGAAAGTGAGCTTAGCAAACACAAAAATACTAACCTCTTATGAGGCAGCAGTGCAGTAAATGGAAAGGCTTATGTAATGTTTTATAAAATTTTTAGGCAAAAAAAAACCCAAAACACCCATATTTCAGATCTCATTCCTTTGCAGAGTTGAACAACTACAAACAAGTATAACAAGTTTTAAATCTGGCTTGCATAAAATCACTAGGATCACATTGTTTTTAACAGACCACATATGGAATATATTTGTATTTATGTACTATTTCTATTTATCACTGTACCTTTTTGATCAATGACAGATATTTCAGGGGAAAATTGTATTTTCAAATGACGCTGTTTCTTCTAGAAAAATATCTGTGTGTGTAGTTGCTTTATGTTGTATATTAATTTGAAAATATTACGGTAACATTCTTAGTGTACACTTGGCTGCCTGCGCTTCCTTTGGCGGCGATCACAACTGAAAGATGGTCCATACAGAATTCGATCTACCACTTTGGCGATGTAATCCAGGAGACCGGTATCTATCGCAATCTCAAAGTGATGCTTTTTGGATCAAAATCTGTTGCACACGAAGTTTTATATATACACTGTGTTTTAACTCGGGCTGTTTTCTTTCAACTTGTTGCCCTCTTGTAGTTTCGCCGGTGATAATTAAAGAATGGGCTGCTTACAAAGGAAAGTCTCCTCAAACCCCTGAGCTGGTGGAAGCACTCGCCTTCAGGGAATGGACATGTCCTAATCTGAAGAAGCTGTGGCTGGGAAAAGCAGTGGAGGACAAGAACCGGAGAATGAGGGCGTTCTTGGCCTGTATGAGATCAGACACACCAGCAATGCTCAATCCAACTAATGTGCCCACTCATCTTATGGTGCTCTGCTGCGTACTAAGGTCAGTGGCACCTTCAGGTACAACAACGCGGGAAAGGTTTTACCGCGTCATCTCTGACATCTTTAACTTTGTATTAAGCCCTGAGGATAGAAAAGTGTTCATTGATCAGTATCACTAGTGGAAGGGATTTGTGTAGTTTTTAGAACATTGCTGCTGTGAGTCTAAAAAACTTGCTGCATATTCAGTGTTTCTTTCTTCAGTCTCTAGAGGACCAAAGAGAGGAGGAAAGAAAAAAAAGTCTTGTGTTGCAAAGAGACCACTGTAGCATTTGAATTAGTTTACCCTTACTGTGCTCCAGGCTTCAGCTTACTAAAAAATAACATCTGGGGTCTCAGAGACTCTATTGGTAAAGTTGTAAAGCAAAACGAGAGCTCTTCAGAGAGGAGAACAGCTGCATTGCAGCTTCTCAGGGTGCAAAATCCCCGTGAATGATGCTCTGCCTGTGATGGGTTACATACCCTGTGGTAGAACTGCTCCTCTGGCCGAGGTGATGATCACCAATAGTTGAACTATTAGTTTTATACTTCAGCTTTTCTAAGAGTAAGTCACAAGGTCCAAAATACTTTCCTGTTTAGTGTTGAGATTGAAAATTGCCTGAGGAATTGAGCGATGCTTACCTTTTTGGGAAGGGGTGAGTATTTCAGTACGAATAGCTTATAAATCTGGCAGAATCCAAGGTTAGCATGTTGCACATGAAAAAAATTAAGCTGTTTTTGTGAGTGGTAAATGTACATTTGTCTTCTATCGCAGTTTGTCTTGCCTTTTGAGCGTTAAAACTCCTTTTTCTCCTTATAGAATAGTAAGTATGCAAAAAAATAGTCCAAATGGTATCATAAGGCAGAGCTCCTCCTTTATTTGGACAGCCTGTTTCCCTCCTGTGACACATGCCGTATATAAATTGTTGTTCATTAAGGCACAATGAGCATAAAATTCACCTGCTAGATAATTTCGGAGCAGTGTGTTGTCTGGAAACCATGATCACAAAGTCCTTTTACTATTAGTCTTTTATATAAAGACTATTAATCTTTATATTATTTTCTTTTTAGAGGTACCAGAATGCACTTACATTTTAAGCTGTGTTGCGCTGGCCCGTCCTCCCCTTGGTCGCTGGCAGCAGGCTCTTCTGATGCAAATTGTGCAATTCCCAGCCAGTAGCTCTTCCATGTGATCTCAAACAAATTTAAACTTCAAATCTATTTAGTATTTTGGCCTTTGCAACTGTTCAAGTCTAGACAACAAAGAAGTATTTTTTGTTGTCGCGTTCTGGTGACTTCTGATCAAATAAAATACCACTTGGTTTACCAACTAAAGGAAGCTTCTGAATAATTGCGGGTGTCCTCTGTAGGTATATGGTACAGTGGCCGGGGGTTCGTATCCTTCGTCGCCAGGAACTTGATGCTTTCCTTGCCCAAGCGTTGTCTCCAAAGCTCTATGAACCTGACCAGCTTCAGGAACTCAAGGTAATTCTTAACTGTAACTTCCAGAATTTAAGAGATTTATTCCCAGCTGATCCATATTGATCACTGGAGTGGGTGATGTGTATGTGCCTGTCTCACTAAAAGCCTTGCATAATTACCTATACTTCCCAAAATATTAATCTTAGTATTTTAAAGTGTTGCAAAGATTGATAATCAGTTCTATTTCACTGGTTAGACAGATAACTAAAATCTTCAACATATTCTATACTGCACAACCTTTTCTCACAGTTCTTAAGTAATTGTCTCTTCAAAGTTGAAAGCCAGTGTTCTTCCATTGAGAACATAACAAAAAAAGAAAAGCACCTTGTGTGGCTGCTTTTAAATACTAACCTGGCTATTTTTTCAGGAGTCAGCATTCAAAATAATTTTGCAGCTAAGTGTAGAAACTGAGAGAGACTTGCATAATCTTGAATGGAAATATGCAGGAGAAAAAAAAAGGAAAATGGTTCATTAATACAGAATTGTAGAAATAATTATTTTGAAGATTTCAAAGTTAAGATCTCAATTTCTAATTTTTCTGTAATAATACATTAGTACTATATGAAGTAAATATTGCTGGCTAACTGATAGAGTTGTTTAGTGTGGTACCATTAGGGTAAATAGAAAATGCCTATCGATCTGTGCAAGAGTGTCTTACTCTGGGGAATTTCCCTGTTGAACCTTCAGATGCTCACAGGGAAATTTCCTCTTCTAGCACTTAAACTAAAATATACAAGATTTTGTTTTTGCTGTTACCTTGTTTACTCTTCAAAATGTTTTCAGAACCTACTATGAAGTTCTCCGAATAAAATGGTAGAATTTTTATTTATTTATTTTTTAAAGCAAACGTTTTTCTGAGTGGAAATAATTTTAGCTACGTTTCTCCTACATAATGTATCTGAAGCCCGATAGTGTGTTTGGTAGCTGGAAGCTATGGGAGATATGGGGGTGTGTAGGGAACGTGCAGCTGGAGCATCCATGCGGTGAAGGAGCTGAGACGCTGATGGTGACAGCACCTCGTGGTGACACCGTCGTGGCAGATGCACTTTTGGGCTCCGGGAAGCCTGATGCCCAACTCCACTTCCAGCAGTGCCCGGATATCACAGAATCACAGAATCGACTGTGTTGGAAAAGGCCTCAGAGATCATCGAGTCCAACCCTTGGTCCAACTCCAGTCTGTTTATTAGATCATGGCACTAAGTGCCATGTCCAATCTCAGTTTGAAAACCTCCAGGGACAGCGAGTCCAGCACCTCCCTGGGCAGCCATTCCAATGCCTGACCACTCTCTCTGTAAAGAATTTCTTTCTAATATCCAGCCTAAATTTCCCCTGGCAGAGTTTAAGCCCATGCCCCCTTGTCCTATTGCTGACTGCCTGGGAGAAGAGACCAATCCCCACCTGGCTAGAACTGCCCTTCGGGTAGTTATAGAGAGTGATGAGGTCACCTCTAAGCCTCCTCTTCTCTAGACTAAACAACCCCAGCTCCCTCAGCCTCTCCCCATAGGTCTTATGCTCAAGTCCCTTCACCAGTCATGCTGCTCTTCTCTGGACCCGCTCCAGCACTTCAATGTCTTTCCTGAACTGAGGGGCCCAGAACTGAACACAGTACTCCAGGTGTGGCCTCACCAATGCAGAGCACAGGGGAAGGATCACTGCCCTTGTCCTGCTGACCACGCTATTTTTGATACAGGACAGGATACCATTGGCCTTCTTGGCCACCCGGGCACACTGATGGCTCATGTTGAGCTTCCTGTCAATTAAATATGTCCCGCCCTTGCTGAAACCAGCCCCGAGCAGCAGGACCTGCCTCCCTGGGTTTGCTCGTGCGCTCAGGTCCGCGCTGCAGAGGGACAGACAAACACAGCAGTCCCAGCACCGCTCTTCTCTGAAGAAACGGTCATTTAGCTCGCACAGATTTCAGCTCTTAGGCTTTTCTAAAGGGTATTTTTTGCCACTCATACCAAGTCTACAAGAGCGTTTTCAAAGCCAGCAAGCGACTATTTCTCTTCTGTGGGCGATGAGCAGAATCTGGGTTGCGTTCCTGCACGTAGCACCCTGGCAAGGACTTGTCGGTCTATAAATCTATAATCTATAAACCAAATCAATCTGCTGGTGGGAGCCCAGCACTTAGCCATACCAGTACTAATAAACGTAAGGGGAAGACAACGACTGAATCCACTTCGGAATCTGTTTGAACTCATCACACGGCAAGTAGAGAATTCATGTGTTAGCAATCGGTGATGGCAGAGTTAACAGAAAAACAGAATCCTCTTCCCATATACCAAAGAATAAATGCCAACAGCAAAAATAATAAATAGAGTCCCACAGGAAGACATTTATTTGGCCTTTCTCTCATTGCTGAGAAAGATGTGAAGAAACCCAGGATGCGGAGAGCTGTGAGGAACAACTGAGGAGGTGCCAGGCTGCGTGTGTGCTCCGGCACTCAGGACTGGGTTACTGCCGACAAAGATCAGAAGCGTACGAGACTCCGGAGAACAGCGTTTTTGAGTACTCCCCATTGTGGCTAATGCCTTACAAGCAGCCTAAATGTAGGTGTTGTCCATCAGGAGAACCACTCAGGTGTTTGCTGGAACTCCTTCTCAGGGTGCTCTCTGGACCTTCCTGCTGGAAGCCCCATGTGCTTATGGGGCCTTTTGGAACCCCGGGGATTCTGCTGCAGAGGAGATGAGAGTTTTCTGCGTTGTTTGAAGAGCGGTACTTTGTCCTCAGGGAAGCGCGTGGCCCAGCCCTGCCCAAGGGGTGAACTAGAATCAGTTATCCGGTGTGTTCGGGACTGTACAGAGCTCCTCTGAGGTGACAAATGGATTCAGCGGAGTGTGGCAGAGAGACTCCTAAAGCCTTGTGAAACCCCCGATTGCTCGGTTGAAGCATCTTGCCCAGGCTCTGCTGGAGTGCAGTGATTGTACCCGTGGGTATCAGTGGAAATTCAAATTGCAGTTCTGTAGGATGTGTCATCAGCCACTTAGTCTTCGATGTTCATTTTCAAAATACATTACAATAAACAAGTAACGTGTAAGGGTAGATATTTTGGCAAAGGTATCTGTAAGAGTTATCAAAGTCTTGCCTCTGTCTTAAGATTTAATGCAAAGAGGAAGAAACCCCACTGTGAAAATTGCTGGTATTAGAGATCTAAGAAAGGAATTCCCAGAGAAAATATTCTTTCTATTCCAACCCAAAATGAAAGGCAGAGACAAGGCAGGTGACAAACAGCATACAATATTTTTGTTCAATAGAAATTGTTCTCCAAGGTTGATTTTTTAAATCATATACAAAGAGTAATATGGATCAATTCTATAATATGTTGGTTAACTGAAAGATGCAGTATTTCATGTGATGTTGTTAGTGTCTCCATATGAAGCAGCTGCTTTTGTTGAAATCAGACAGAAAGAGCAGCTGAGTTTAAACCCAGCTGTATATCTGCAAAACCATCTGGATAGTCTTTGGGATCTTAAAGGTTTCTTATGCATAAGGAAGGTAATGTAGTTTAATTTTAAAATTTAATACCAAGGTCTTGAAAATGTTCCCAAGAAAGGGCTGATATTTTCAGAAGTATTTTAGAGAACACTAGTAGTGATATTTTCTTATGCCAGAACTAAAAATACATTTGCTGCAAGCAAATCCATTTTGCTTCCACCACCAGCTATTATTCAGTATTTAATTCTACCTTGTGCATCTATCCTGCATCCTAAGTAAAGCTGTTGTATGCATAAACATTGCTTCATTAATAAGAGATGCATTCTAACAGCAAAATTTTGAATCAAGCTAATAAAAAATCCATTATAAAGGAGTTGGAAGGGAAATGAGGTACGTGGGAAGAAAAATGAAATGCTAACATTGAGCTCATTCCCGAAACTTCCTACAAAATATCTCAGAAGCACACGATTATTCGAAATAAATTTTTAAATTACATTTTCTACCACTAATTTAAGTGTCTTTAAAGCTTTTCTTTGCTATAACATGCTTTAGCATTGTTTGAAAAGCTCTGTACTGCACATTTATCACTGATCTCAATGCAGCTGAAGGATACATCTTATGTGTTTTAGACACCACATGCCATGAATGAAAGATGAGTGTTTTATTTAGAACTTCTTACTGACTTCTTGATAATGAATTGAGTTAAAACATTAAAATATCAGAAATGATTTCCTGTGTTTTGTTGTTGAGAAAATAGAGGTTTTGTTTTATCTCTCACCTCCGGAGCAGCTGGATGGGAACAGGAGCCTTCCCAAGCGTCGCGGTTTTGCTCATCCAGGTGATAGCTTCTGGTGCATTCTGCTGGTCACACCAGCATGTGAAAAGTCTGGACAACCTTTTGAAATCACTGTTTGCAAGAGTTTTGAAAATAATGTAACTATTGGAATAACTCTGAATTACATCTCATTATTATCTTCTTAAATTTACCTTTTTGTTTGTTTGTTTGTTTTGAGCAGATTGAGAATCTCGATCCCCGGGGAATTCAGCTGTCTGCTTTATTTATGAGTGGCGTCGATATGGCGCTGTTTGCGAACGACGCTTGCGGCCAGCCGATTCCGTGGGAGCACTGCTGTCCGTGGATGTATTTTGATGGAAAATTATTCCAGACCAAGCTCATCAAAGCAAGCCGGGAGAAAGTTCCGCTCATTGACCTCTGTGATGGTCAGGTGGGTGGCGTCGGACAGACCATCGCGTCTGCCGGCTTTGCAGAAGCGTTCGGTGCGGTCGGTGTGTCAGTCGTTCACCTCCCGCGTCATCTCGCTGCTTTTAAAAGGAATATCTGATGTGAAAGGCTGATAGGTATTTCTCAGCTCTATTCAGCTCCTATCTCTTGTTGATTATCAAGGTGGTGTTTTGGTAGATTTGGAAGAAGTAAGTGGTGTAAATTTTAATTTAGTTTTTTTTCTCTCTTGAAATGGAAACTGGAATGCAGTTGTGATGTCTTGAAGGACTCCGAGTTGGAAACTATCTCTGCTTATTTGTTCAAGAACTGTCTTTTTGAGTCAAGCTAGCAAGGCTGTTGCAAAGGGCAAACCTGCAGTGGTTTTACAGGGAACAAAAAGCAGTGGTTTGTAACTTATTTTACAGACCGTGAATGCATTCTTATGGTCCTTAAGTTCAAAATATTTTCACATTTATTACGACCATCTTAAAATACAAATCAATTCTTTGCTTTCTCCAAATCATGCAAAGTTATCATCTAACTATAAAAACAGGAAACTGATAAAAATCAAGTTTACTTGAATGACCAAAACTTTTTAATTACCTTTTTGGGAGGTATGAAACCTTAACAACACAAGTTACTACTTCTTAGTTCTGACTCAGGGGAAGCTGGTCATAGATTAAATTGTGGCGATGGCTGTGGTACCGCTCAGGCTCGTCAGCCTCCAGTGTCGCTTTAGCTTGGTTGCATAGATGTTGTTTTGCGCTCCAGGTTTATGGTGATTATTTTGTTTAAAGTAAAGGGCAGCATTAAATGTTCTTAAAGACGGAGGTTTCTCAGTTCCTTTCTGGAAAATCCTTTTTAACTTTTAAACTGTTTCTGTGTTACCGACTCCTTAACTGTCTTAGTATTTAGACTTCTACCTCCCTACTGATACGTAAAGATTTTTGTGAACAATTGGAATGTTATTGAACTATTAGCAGGTATGCGAGCCAGATTACTGTGATTTTTCCAGCTAGTTTTATGGATTTTGTTTGTCGTGTAAATGGAGCTTTTATACAATCGAAATGAGAATTCTAACATATTTTTGGGACCTTCTCTTTATTCACAGGCTGAGCAGGCAGCCAAGGTTGAAAAGATGCGTCAGAGCATCCTAGAAGGATTAAATTTCTCCAGGCAGAACCATCCTCTCCCTTTCCCACCGCCACCTGCCATGCCTTTCTATCCAGCTTCTATGTATCCTCGACACTTTGGGCCAGTCCCACCACCTCAGGGCAGGGGGAGAGGCTTTGCTGGTAAGTGAGGGCGCAGCGCCGCGAAACACGGCGCCATGAAGCGTTACTTCATCCTTCACATTCCCCAAACTATGAACTGGTTTGCCTGTTCAACTTCGTAGGAAAAATATGTAAAAACAAGTGGTTGGCATGTGCCAATCACTGTATTTTGTTGTTACTTTTATTAGCCGCAGCCTAGCAGTATAGAATGTGTTGGATCGCTGCGTATTTCCTTCAGGATTTTTAGTAACTGTGCCAGATCAAAATATTTTTACCGCTATTGTATGAAAAAGAAAAAAGAGGAATGGATCAACTCTGGATGATATGAAAAGGCTCTTATTTGCACTGTGCATTGCTTTAAAACGTGTATATTTATAAATATTAGGGGTGCCTAAATTAATGGACACAGTTTAACTCTCAGGGTTGAAGGCAACCTTTCTTCCTCCCCGCCTCTCCGTATTTTGCTACAGTCATTTAACCATTGGCACCCTGGAGTGTAAATACAGCTGCAACCATTCCAGGCTGTTTCTAGAATGATTCCCTTTCTGAAAACCTCTCTGGTTCCGAGGCCTGTGGGTGTCTTGATACCGGACATGGGGAGTCAGACATCCTTGGGGTGCCACAACTGTAGCCTTCGGAGCTCACCACCAAAACTTGTCGCAAGCCTTGCGGTGCCGGTGCTGCCGTGGAAGCCGGGGTGCCCGTTGGCAGCCCAGCCCGGCTCTTTGGCCAGCCCTGCCGCCTCCCGGGGCGCTGCGGGAGGATGGCGGGAGGCGGCAGCACCTCTGCTCGGGGCCGGCCCGATGCCTGCCCCCTCACAGCTTTTCCCCTGTCTTTCTTTACCCTGGGTCTAACAGGAGTCTATGGCTTCGGAGGCCCTTATGGGGAAACAGTAGCCACAGGCGCTTACCGGGCCTTCCGGGTGGCGGCAGCGGCAGGACACTCCGGAGCCTTCTCTGGCAATGACAGCAACAGGACTAGCAAGTTTCAGGGCGGTAATTATACCCAAAACCCTTTTCTTAGAGCTTCTGGCAACGGCTTCCTTCACTCTACAGTTTGGTCTGAGGCTTTCCTACTGCCTGCCGTCTCCTCCTCCCTGTCTGAGCTGTCCTCTCCAGCCCGCGCGGCCGCTGTCCCCTCCGCTCCCAGGTCCCACCGCGGCCCCCGCCACCAGCTCTCACGCCTAGAAACCCTCCTGCAAACACAGGACAGCCCCAAAACCCAACGAGAGCCTCTGTCTCCCGTGCTTCCAAACGCCAGCATAATCAGCTGAACTTGGCTGGAATGTATTAACAGTTATTTTGTGAAATTTGGGGGCAGTTGGCAAAAACAAGCCCCCGTAGAACGGGCTGACTTTGGGGTTTCTGCTGACCCGTTCTTTGCTGGCATTGTCAGCGTGGACACAGGCGTGAGATTGACTTACCCACCCGTGTGCCCATTGATCATCTCCTCTACAAGGCGGCACAACGGAAACCCGTTAATTCCAATTCCCCGTTCAGGGTGAAATTTTTCCATATATTTAGCTGTTCTTTCTGGCCTCTGAGCTTTTATCCTAAGAGCAAACATACCTCTAATGCTTCCTTGTGTGAATAACTTTGCCCCTGTCAACAATGTGCGTTTGAAGCTGAAAGTCTTGTGCAGGGACGTATGAACCTTTTTGAATGTAATCAGTAGTTTAGTTTTTAGCATATTAATGTTTGAAGACTAATCGCGGCTGCATAAATGCTGTGTTTTGTAACCCTTTCAGTGCTAATGGTCTTACCAGTAACATCTGGCTCAGTTGCGCTTACCCTAGATTTCTTGAAATAGATGTTACGCCCCAGTGTTGTTTTTTAAAGGCAGAGGTGCAAAGATAGGAGCAACTTGGACAGGAGACACATTCATCTTTTAGACAGTTCCCATTTTAGCTGCTTTCTTGGTAGGGGAAGGCTAAAACTACATTTTAGACTCAGATCAGTTTAAATGCTATATTTTTGTAACAAGTTAGTACAGATAATTCTATCTAGCAAGTTGTTTATAGCAATCATAATCTGTGTGTCTTATGCTGATATTTGGTGTTCATTCAAAGGTGCCTTTGAACCTGCAAAAATAACTTCTTCATTAGGAATGCAGGAAAAAAATAAACCTTAGATAGTTTATAAAATTTCGCTTCAGTTTTTTAACGCTTATCTAAAGTACAATTTCAGTACTGGAACTGAAGTACTCATGTAAGATCATGTCTCGTTTTGGAATTCGTATCTATTATTTTAAAAGGGGGGAAAGAAAGATTCTTGGAGTTAGAAAACTTCCGAAAGACTGCAAAATGAGAAATCATCTCCCAGTATCAAAAGAGGACACTGTATATCTGATAAAATCTGGGCAAACCAGTTTTCCATTCTTTCGTAACTTTAATGTGATGATTGTGAAGATCAAGGTTTGGTTTTGCTTTTCTGTGCAGGAGTCCAACCTATTCCTTCTCAGGGAGGGAAACTTGAAATTGCCGGCACTGTAGTCGGCCACTGGGCTGGAAGCAGACGCGGGCGAGGGGGCAGAGGACCCTTTCCCCTGCAGGTCGTGTCTGTGGGAGGACCCGCCAGAGGGTAAGTGCCACTTCTGGAACGTGCTTTTCACGTGGAATTGAATGATTGGGGAAAAATGTAGAACGGGGAGAAGTTTGGAGGCATTAGGCGTTACATACAACACATTTTAGGACACATGAGGTAAATTACACCCACTTGAGTATGCAAGAAAAGCATTTATGTTCATTTTAGGATGGTTTTAATCAGTTATTCAGGTGAGTATAAGCATTTTAATATGCAAATAAGATTCATACTCTAAATCTAATAGATACACACACACTGGATGGTTTTGCATGAGGAAATGACTTGGGGGTTTTCTCTTACATGAAATCAAACAATATGTTATAGCTGATCAAAACTATCACAACAGTCAATTACTTCCTGTCTCATGGTAGAACATTTATTAAGAAATACAGTAAAATTTTTAATAACTTTATAATGTAATTCTTCTGTAAAGCAGAAAACACCTGAAGGACATTTCTAGTTTTAATAGTTCTTTGCTACAGTCATGATGGGAGACGTGTTTAAACCATTAGTAATTTCTTCAGTTGTTCTACTTCATTTCACTACAGCTGAAATCACAGGTGCACAACGTTTCTGAAAAATAAATCCTTTGTTGCAAAAATATCTAGTCTTTTACTTCTCAGATTATATGTTTTCCGTAGTCTTAATGGTTCTGTGCCTTACAGATCTGTCTGTCATCTTTAATTAAGATGGTATCTGTTACAGGAAAGCAAACCCAAAGTTAAAGGAATGGAGTAAAGTAGGTGTATTTATGCCATCTTGAGCCAGGAAGCAGTCTGAAAGAATAAGTCTGAACTGCACAAATTCTTCTCTATCCATTAATCAAATCAAACATGCGCTATAAAGCATAGTGCTAAAGTCAGCAAGAGCTGGTGGAATAGCTGTGAGGAGATGGTGGGATCTGAAGCCCTGAATGGGAGCAGGGAAGAAGGGATTGCTGCTGGTGTGGGGACGGGGAGATGGGGGAATGGCAGAAACAAAGATTTAAAAGCTCAGCAGCGGGAAACAGCAGAGGTCACGCTTCAGGGGAGCATATTTAGGTGAGAATATTGTATTCTCTAGAATGAGATTTGATTGTTAAATTATAAAATCACAGCATAGTCTGGGTTGGCAGGGACCTTCAAAGCTCCCCCAGTGCCCCCCCTGCCCTGAGCAGGGACATCTTCACCAGCTCAGGTTGCTCAGAGCCCCGTCCAGCCTGGCCTGGGATGTCTCCAGGGATGGTTCATCCACCACCTCTCTGGCCAACCTGGGCCAGGCTCTCAACACCTTCCTCGTGTCCGGCCTGAATCTCCCTCCTTTAGTTTAAAACCATCATCACTTGTCCCATCACAACACGCCCGGCTGAAAAGTCTGTCCCCATCTTTCTTACAGCCCCTTTTAAGCACAGAAGGGCCACATTAAGGTCTCCCTGGAGCTTCTCTTCTCCAGCTGAACCCCCCAACTCTCTCAGCCTGTCCCCCAGCAGAGCTGTTCCAGCCTCGGGTCATTCCTGTGGCTCCTCCGGCCCCTCTCCAGCAGGTCCATGTGTGTCCTGTGCTGAGGACAGAGCTGGACCAGCACTGCAGGGGGGTTAGATGGGCGGTTTTAGATCAGTGCAGGTTTAGATCTTCAGACAACTGAGCCATCTGTGCGGGCTGGGTTGGGCTGTGGGACCAGAGCAGCAGCTGGAGAGCTGTGGAATAGGCTGAGGTGTGTGATGAGACACAAGGCTCCTCTGGCTGTTGCAATCTTACTCCTCAGTTTCAGTGGACAAAATAACATTTTTCACCATTTAAATGAAGTTAGCTTGTGATTAGAAGTTCTTTTGTTTGTGGATCCTCATGAAAACCAGAATATGGGTTAAACAGAGCTTGTTACTCTAATTCGGTGAGATGTGCTGACTGCAGCGCTGTTTGTGAAAACCTCCGGGTTTGTAGCATGGTGCTCAGCACTGCCGCAGCGAGGCACCCTGAGCCGCGATCCAGAGGCACCCTCCAGCTCGGGCCTGGCTGATGGTGATGTGTCCCATTGGTACGTCCTTCACAGAGCAGCATTTTCTGAAGAAGCAAGTAAATGAATTTATGTAAAACATCAGTAGCCAGGAGCTAACACTGACAAGTTCTAAATTGAGAGTCCTCTTCACCTGGGAAGTGGTCAAATCACCGAGTGTTACTGCTCCTGCAGGTACCTTTACAACAGAGAAATACTATTCTCCAGTAGTGGCTTTTGAGTTAGGAGGTAAAATATCTGACATTTTCTTTTTGTCAGAGCTGCTATGCTTGGGCAGTTGGGTTTGGATGCAAGTTGTCACCTCAAAAAGACAGGAACACTGTTAGTGCCAGACCTTCTTCTCTCCATCAAATAATAACTGATGTTAAACTCGTTTAGAGTTACTAGAATTAGTCAGAGGGAAAAACTACCGCAGGCAGCTTATCTGTTTGTTGTATCAGGTGATGCTAAAAAGCAAACCTAGTAGGAGAATGTGCCAGTGTCAGTGTTCTGTCCAAAGGCAGATATTGGAAAGACTGGAGTCCTTGTTGGCAGATGCTGTTTCATACTAGAGAACACTACAGGGAAACTGCACAGTACATCGTCTGCAATGTATCAGCTAGTCTTGCACGCTTCTCTTTCATTTTTTCTGTTTCAGTTGGAGGAATCATGTCAGGCTTCTTTACACCGTTGTCTCATGTCTCTGTGCAATGCTGAGCTTGGATGTTCTTATTGTGTAAAGTTATACCCGCTGCTTTTTATTGGCTTTGATCCGTCAACATGTTTAGTGTCATTTTCTGAGTGGGAAAAATTTTACTCAGATCCCTGAAGGGTACACATTCACCTCGTAAAAAAATAAGCAAATGGGATAGGTAAGCTCTGCTAAAATCTTTAGAAAGAACACAGTGAGAGTTATTAAAGTATAAACCACAGCTTTTTATTCTTTGCCGTTGTTTTTGAATCCCACTATTTAATTTCTTACTGCCTAGTGTGGGAATTTGCAGTGTGCGTGAGAAGAGCTGCCGGTTCAGTGTGGCTCCGTTCTTGCAGCACAGCAGCAGAGGGACAAGGAGCTACAGAAATCTCCAGCAGGTTTTGTAGAGCTCACAGGGACCTTGCTGGTGTGTGGGAATTGTCAGGTGTGGGTGGTTCCATGGGGATCCATCTTAGGGCCAGTGCTCTTCAATGTCTTTATAAATTAGTTAAGCTCAAGACTTGAGGGATTGCTTAGTAAGTTTGCTGATGACACAAAATTGGGAGGAGCTGTCGACACTCTGGAGGGCAGAGAGGCCCTGCAGACGGATCTGGACAAATGGGGGAACTGGGCACTCACCAACCACATGGAGTTCAACAAGAGCAAGTGCTGGATTTTGCACCTGGGACACGGCAACCCTGGCTGTACAGACAGACTGGGGACGAGATGCTGGAGAGCAGCTCTGCAGAGAAGGATCTGGGGGTTCTGGTCGACAGCAAGTTGAACATGAGCCGCCAGTGTCCCTGGAGCCAAGAGGGACCCGTGTCCCGGTGCACCCAGCACAGCACGGCCAGCCGGGCAGGGGGGGATTGTCCCGCTCTGCTCTGCGCTGGGGCGGCCTCACCTGGAGCATTCGCTGTGTGCAGGGCTGGGACACAGGAGAAAAGGAGATAAAGCTGCTGCAGAGTGTCCAGAGGAGGCCATGAAGTTGGTGAAGGTTTGGAGTGAAGCCGTGTGAGCAGCGGCTGCAGTCCCTGGGTCTGTTCAGCTGGAGCAGAGCAGACTGAGGGCAGAGCTCATGGGCTGCAGGTTCCTCAGCAGGAGCAGGAGGGGCAGGGTGAGCTCTGCTCTGTGACAGTGACAGAGCCCAGGGAACGGCAGGAACATGTGCCAGGGAGGGGCAGCTGGACATGAGGAAAAGGTTCTTCACCCAGAGGTGCTGGACACTGAACAGGCTCCCAGGGAGGTGTCACGGCCCCAACCTGACAGTGTTCAAGAAGAGACTGGACAACGTCCTCAGACACACGGGGTGACCTGTGGGGTGTCCTGTGAAGGGACAGCAGCTGTACTTGATGATCCTTGGGGGTCCCTTCCAGCTCAGGACATTCTGTGATTCTATGGAAATGGGATCTGGTTGAATTGCACCTGCCGTTTGTTGCTGGTCTGGCAAACTGGGCTGGACGCCGCCTGTGCAGCTCCAAACGGGGCTGAGCAGCATCTGCCACCTGTCCCAGCCTCAGGGGGTCAGTCTGCCCCGATCGGCTGGGGATTGGGAGAAAAAGTAAAGAAATGGTGTATTCCTAGCAGAGAAAAGAATCTGGAGGTGAGAAGTAGTCCTCCACATCACGATAAGGAAGTTGAGTTTCTGCAATAGATGGCATTAAAATAGTTTTAGCCGAGTATAAGTTTATTTTGATCTGATGTTTATTGAATCAAATCAAAAAGCCACTGCCTGATGTGTCCTGGTTGGCAGCCCCCACTTGCAAGCACCCAAACTGATCAATTGCTACATGTCAGATACGGCTGAAGCCTCTTTTCCCCCCGCCCTGAGGTTCTCAGATAATTTTGTGTTCTCCCATCACAACTGAAGCAATTTTGTATTTCGCCTTCCTTTCTTTTACCTGATTTTGTCTTGTCTAGAGTGTTTATACATGGGAAATGTTATCAAATGGGAGAAATAGCCTTATAAATGGTTCAAATTGTACATTTTTTTTAAGGTGAGCTTGTTTTCAGCTCTGTTTCTAAAATGCTGTTAAGGATAATTTGACACATTAAAAGTGTTTCTGCAAAGCTCAAAAGTACTAATTTATTGTTCTCTATAAGTGACATGTAGAAACAGTCATTTTATTGCTCCAAAAAGAAAAGGTTTGATAGGTTACACATATTTGCAAGCAGTAGAATCCTGTAATTCTGATTTAGTTAGTCATATTGCTTCTTTAAAGAAATGTAAATGTTAGTCCAGAAAAATAGAATTTGAAGTATTTTTTTTTAAAAAGCTGATACGTATTTTTCTTTCTTCCTTTTCCTCCAAACTTACAGGCGTCCTAGAGGAGTTATTTCCACTCCAGTGATAAGAACTTTTGGAAGAGGCGGAAGGTACTACGGGAGAGGTTATAAAAGCCAGGGAGCAATTCAGGTAATAAAGCCATGTGCCTGACTCAAAACACTCTAGTTCACAGGCTAGTGCGGTACGGACTTCCCCACCAGCTAATGCTGACAAGCACAACTTGGAAAGATAAAAGTGTTTCTTAGAGTGATCTTGCCCACCTGTTGAAGCCGGTGATGGTGGACAGGCTAGTGTTGCATCTCGGTTATACAGACAGACGTGGAAAAATGCATTTTGATATGAAGGCTGTGCCTACGCAGCTCTAACCAGCCATGGGAATAGAAGAAAACTGAGGAAAATGGGAGAAACACAAAGCTGAAATGAATTAGCCATTTCTGTTCCCACCCCTATTCTTTCCCAGTTTCTTTTCTCAGACCACAGTCCAAACTCATGAGGAAAAATTCATAGCAGTAGAAGCATCTTTGCTGCTGCACAGCTCCAAATCTAACAAATGACTCCGAATTTCTAAGAAATAACAGACCAACCTTTGCCCCCATGAGCACAGGTTCGTTTTTGGTGACAACATACGATACATCTGTGGATCGTGGGTTTTGTCTTTTCCGTATATCCTTTAAATATAGCTGAAGCAAAACTGCTGATCTGTATTAAATGCCAATTGCTGCAGTTATGTTTTCCTCCCTTTTCCGTTGTTCTTGCTGCTGTGCAGTTTTAAATGTTGACGCAAGTCCCAATGGTAATAGATGAGTGGGTAGTAAATAGGTGGAAAACGTTCGCAGTAAATATATTGTACGGATCTGCAATTTGCCATGGAGACATTAGTATATAAGAGTAGCGGGTGATCACAGGTGTCAGTCAGAGAAGGGACATTCTCCAGTGAATAATGAAGCAACTACTAACGTCAAATAAAACTTGCTGTGTTCTAGGTGTAAACATTCAAATACTTCTCTTCCTTGTTAAATTTCTGTGTACACAGATTATATATGTCTACAAATGTACCTATGTATTTAAAGCTTTACATCTTTTACTTTAAATAGAAGAAAAAACACTATGTTGATTATATAGTACCTAATTTCCAAGTACCTTAACCTATGAAATAAAGGAAGCCCTGAGAAGGAGCTCCCAAATATTCTGAGCTTACTACAGGTTTACATATGTAAATGTAGATGTAAATGCAGATAGTCTTGAAAGACAGTCAGCGAGACTGAGCATTCATATTTTTATTAACAATATGTAATTTGGATGGTAGATACTTGTGACCACAAGGATCTTGGTCTAGAATTCTGCCAGGGATAGGGAGCAGGAAGAGAAATGGTGGCATTTTCTGTTGCCTGGTCCTGAGCTCGTTGGATTTTATGGGCTTCAGTCACAATAGCGTGTGTTCCTTTTACGGGAAAATTTTTAAAAAAAAAGTGAACTAAAATGCATGTGGCAGGTAGAGCCTGGGAAACTGAATGCGTAACAAGTAGATGTTGGTACCAGTTCAGGGTAACTGGTGCCGGTGCAGTTCCTCGTCTGACAGACTGACGGACAGAGGTTCAGATGTGCGAATTTACACCACATGAGGTGCTCCGGGCAGCGGCTTTACTGACGCTCACTGGGAGCTGATAACAACACAGGCTGGAGAATCTGACCCAAATCAACAGTTGGTAGTTACCCAATGTAAGATAAGCCTGTTTTTTCACCAGAAAAGAGCTTTCGCTCTTGATCTGGGAAGAAACAAAAGCGTCTGTTTACTCTAAAACTTAACACTTACTAAAGCCTGTAAAGAAATACACAGCCACACGTGGTACGTACTCACTGTCCTCAATGCTGGTCATATACCCATGAGATGTAACTGCAGAATTTTTTGTGATGATCTGGATAACATGATGTTAGACACTGATGTTAGAGAACAGCAGTTCTGACCTGCAGAGTCTTTCAGCAATTCAGGAAAGTACTAACCATGCTGTTTCTAGTGTGTCAAAGTTAAGGTAATTACACTCTGAAGCTGTTTGCTATTGTTTGAGGTGTGTAAGATGTCCGTATCTTCAGTAATTTCTTAGTACCTGACTTTGTGAACAGCGCGACAGATCAGAATGTTGCTTCTTGGCAACCCAACCTCCTTACTTTGTTCTGTTGCTTAAGGCTTATTATGTTTCTGGATCGCTCAGATTCACTGTTGCAGATGCTGAAAAACTAAATAACGTTCTAATGCTGCATAAATCTGCTTTTATTGCTATACTCAGCCTTGTAAGATTCTACTCTATGCTTTTCGTATGAAGTCACTTTCCTAATCTCAGAAGCATTTAGAGTATAGATAATATTGCATGGTACTTTTGCACTTCCTTAAAAATTGTCGGAAAAAAAAGGTTTTGTTTGTATTTGAATAACATGTAATCATATCATTAAATGATAACATATATGAACCAAGAAGCAGAGTTAAGCTGTATATTGATTCTCAGTTTGGGGGTGTCCAGATGTTGATGTAGCTCTTCCCTTGTGCAGTAACTGGAGCATCCAGGTTAGAAAGGGCATTTTACCCCCGGAGCCTCAGCAGACCTGGCTAGAAGGCGTCAGAAATCCTGCAAATTCTCTCACCTCTGCTCTTTATTTTGTTCTGCAGCCTCTTTTTCCAGCAGTACATACTATTCGGTATTCACTTGCCATACTTCTGCGCACTGCATGCTGCCTTACTAGTGTCTTTGTAACAGATTGTAAATATATAGCGGTGGCTCTTCAGTAATTCTCTTCTTTTTTTAAAAAATAGGGCAAACCTCCTTATGCTGCTTCAGCAGAAGAAGTAGCCAAAGAACTTAAGTCAAAATCAGAGGAATCTAAATCCTCAGTTGTGTCTTCAGATGGATCCCTGGCTGAAAATGGAGTTGTGAATGAGGAAAAACCAGCTTCCCAGATGAATGGGAATACAGGAGACATCAGGGCTTCCAATCAGTCTGAAAGTGCCTTGAGTAATGACTCTAAAATGTGCAATACAAATCCTCACTTAAATGCACTAAATGCAGACAGTGTTTGCCATAAAGATGATACTCTTGAGGCCACTGTCTTAAAAAAAGAAGAGTAAACTTATTTTTTATAGAGGGTGAAGGATGTTGGGAAGGGTCAGGATTAGGAATATCTGGAAAGAAAGAGAGCCTACAGTTACGTACATTTTTTCCTTTCCGTAAGAGAAAAATGAGGACTTTGGAAATTCGGATCCCTCTTTGATGTCAGAGATTTAAACAACACATTTTTAGTTTTAACCAGTTGTAGTCAAAATGCTACAATAAAACAAAAAAGAAACAGAATGAAGAGCATTTGACTCCCGCACTTAAAATGAAGTATACATAAAGTTTAAACTGGTTATGACAAAAGCTTGTAGTTTTGTTTTTTTGAAATATAAAGAAAACAAATTTTGGCAGTCTTTAAGTATATATAGCTTAAAATATAATTTTTAGTACTTGGCACCATATGTATGCCATTATATTTGATTTTGCATTACTGTGTCACAATAAAGCTTTCTTTAAGGCTTTGATTTCATGATTATGGGGGGAAAAAGGCACAACCACAGTTTTTTCTTTCTTGAATTTCATCACCGTTGATGTGGTTCTTTTGTGTTAAAATGTGCAAACTATCGAAACGAAAAATTATAGAGTAATATTGCAGTTCTGCTGATTTTAAATATACATCATACATACTTTACAAGCAAGTTAAATGGAGATAAACTTGAAATAATAGAAGATGCAAATGACCTTTCAAAATAAACACAATGTGTTCTGAAACTTTTTGTGACTAATACCATGCATCCGTGATCAATGAACTATGTGGTTTTGAATCAGACGTAGACCATTAGTACTACTATTTGAGCTAAACTTCTGCATGGTTCATAATTTTTAAAGTGTGTAGTTAATATTATGCATGTTATTGTCCTCTTTCTTCCATTCTTACAAGTACTGTGCCCATTTGCAAAACAAAAAGCTAATAATCAGTAATAGTCCTATAAAAGATGTTAACTATGTTTAGTCATTGACTGATCTTGCTCTAACCTTAAAATTTTGTGATTATTGACCTCTGTTGCATTTATTCTAAAACTTAAAAAAAAATTATCTAGCCGTTTTGAATATCAACGTTACCCTGGTGTACTCATTGCTGTATGCATTATTGTTCTCTGTTGCTGTTTTATGCCTTCATATTAGCAAATATGAAATTCTGTGAAAAACAAAAAAAAAAGCTTTGATCTTCAAAAACAAAAAAAAAAAAAGTACCCCCCTTCTGTAGCAGGAAACAAATGGCTTGTTCTTGAGAACTTTCCCATCAAGAATTTAGTATAAGCAAATATACCTGTATCATTTTGATGTTTTTGTTAGTGTTTCCAAACTTAATGTACTTCAAAATCAGAATCATTTCTTTATATTCGTTTTCATATAATTCTCCTGATGCTCTTCATCACACATTAGTGATCAGAAATGAGGTGTAATTCCCCGTTCCCTGCCCGCAAGAGCTAAGTAGGTATCTTAATGTAAGTTGAAGGGAGTTCTGCCCCAACTCATGGATTGTGCAAGAATGAACTACTGTTGGGTTTGGTTGGTTGTAGATGGATTGTGGTGTGGTGTATTTGAAGGCTATTGAATGCAACTTACAGTGCTTAATAAAAATCTTTATTCTTTTAGTATAAAATACTGTATGCCTTTTTTGTCAACTATTTTTTTAATTAACATGTTGTAAATAAAAGTTTTCCTATGCCCAAATGAAGTGATTGAGTTAGCCGACTACGTGATGTCCTCCCGAAAGGCAGAGAAGGAAAACGCGACCTTCACACTCTGCCGCTGTCGGGGCCGCGCTCGGTCGCAGTAACGCTTTGTCCTTGTTACGTGATGCAGCTGCTGCAAGGTGGTTCATAAGATGCGAATATGACAAAAATAACGGGCGGTTATTTAAAGAAGAAAAAGACCAACCCAGGTGCTTGCAGAGTTTGAAATACAAGGTGATCCAAAACTTTCTCCTTATGTCTAAGACCTGTCAGTCTCTTTTCCCAAGTAACAAGTGACAGGACGAGAGGAAACGGCCTCAAGTTGCGCCAGGGGAGGTTGAGGTTGGATGTGGGGAACAATTTCTTCCCCAAAGGGCTGTGGGGCATTGGAACAGGCTGCCCAGGGCAGTGCTGGAGTCACCATCCCTGGAGGGTTGGACAGACGGACATGAGGTTCTCAGGACATGGGGCAGTGCCAGGGGTGGGGTAACAGTTGGACTCAATGATCCTGAGGGTCTTTTCCAACCAAGACGATTCTGTGATTGACAGTGCCTGTATTTCAGGTCTTTGTAGCTGCAAATAAATTCCTCCATTATGCAGGAGTTTCCTCTGCATCATGGATGTCACTAACATAACGTGAGGAGCTGTAAGTTTATACCCTGGTGAGCAGCACGAGAGCTGTTTTGTGTGGGCACACCTCTGCTGTTGCTGGCTGAATGTTCATCAGTTTGCTCAGTGCCTGAGACAGGGTTGGAGCCTCAAGCGCTTTGGATCTCATCTGGTGGCGTCACCAGCTGCAGTTTGTAGCAGCACCGCTGCATTCTGTGCAAATTCCCCTTCCCAGCTCCAGCGCGGGGAGAGGAGCGTTGTGCTGGTGTGACAGCAGCTGTCCCGCGATCCCGCTGCTGCCCCGGCTGGGATCCCATCCCTTCTGCTGCCGTGTTGCTCACCCCATGTTGGAGCTTGTCCTGGCAATATCGCCCCACCTCTCAGTGAAGGTTCAAGGCACCAGTTGCCTTCTTTCCCGGCAGCAGAGAGGGTGGATTTCACTTTTCTAGTGTCATTTGGGTCACCAGCATGGAATAAGCATAATGAATAAAAATGAAACTGAGATGGGAGTCTTCACCAACGTGCCACATACTACAAGTGTGTTGACTTCGTTCCTTTCCTCAACAAAACTACACCAGCAAAATTTTTCACGGGCAGACAGAGTGTGACAAGCTACCCACACAAGTGTGACTCAGCCGAGGATGTGAAGGCAGAGCGAACTAACGAGTTCATTGGCCCACAGGTAAGGTGCTGCATTTACTTTGTCCAGAAATTACGATGAAAAAGTTTGGTTTGCAGTGATGTGCATGTGCGTGATCTGGAGTGCATCTTTTCTTCACAGCCCAGTAAAAGCCTGGCCCTCGGCTGCAGTAGATGCTGGTGGAAGCAGCAGCTGGGACATCTCACTGGTACCAGAGCTCCTGGTTCTCTGACCAGCCCAGAGCCGGCCACGCGTTTATTTTTCACCCTCTGCAATGGGTACATGGGGTTCAGCAGCAGTTTGGAGGGTGCAGCGGTGGGTGCCTGGGGCGGGACGGCTGGGGAACCCAAATATATCAGGCATCTGTATTATCTCTAAGCAACAGAACTCACCACTAAGCCAGCTGTTGTTTTTAATGTTTCAGTATATACCTAAAGCATGTTACATGAATACTTAGAAGAATGACAGGAGAAACCCAAACTGCTAAGGAAGATGTTGAGTTTCTACCTACCACTGTAGCAGTATCCTTTGATTACTTTTGGGGTCTCATCCAACCAGTACTTACTGAGTTTCTTCTGGGTGAGGTCGGGCCAGAATCCTGCATCCAGGCACTACTGACGGGAGCAAACTGCAGCTTGGAGATTCCAGGATCTACAGGATGCTGCCAGGATCGCTGTTAAATAGAATCCTGTAAAAGTAGATATGCCTGGTAAGTATACACTTAATTGACCGTATTACTCATGACTACTCAAAACTTCTTTTAAATACATTTTATTGGGTTAAAGTGCAGGAAGCTTTGCTCCTCTGAAAGTTTAAGTAACTCCAATTTAAAAATAATTGATCAGATGTCCTTTCATTCCAAGCAAAGTCCTTCCAGTTTCTTGTATGTGAAATTATGGAGGGCAGGTGTATGTTCCGTTTGGCCAAGCTGCCTGGCAGGAACTGACTTCGGACAGACATTCCACCATTTCTGCTATTACTTAGGATACTACAGGTGAACTTGGCAGTTCTGAGTTGTATCTTGTGTTGTGCTGCCACACGTGAAAATAACAAAATGCTAAACCCTGGATTGTCATTCCTTCTGTTAACTGGTTATCTGTCTAAAAGCCTATTCGTACTGTGTAAGGTCTGGTTGCATTTAAAATCCAAACTAACATTCATTTAGTGAGGTCTTCACTCTCATAAATTAGCAAACATGTAACTTTTACTACTACATAGGTCTTAAACCTCACATTTTCTTTGTTTTGCAACTGTCACAGAAAGCTTAGCATGAAACAGGCAAATAATTGTTTGTAACATAGCTATTAGGAATAACAGTCAGATTGATGCCAAGGCTTCCATAATAAAACTTCTATTCAACGGTTCGAGAGCTGCCTCGTCAATATTGATCCATTAAATCCCTTGTTCCCTTTTTTCATAAACTGAGGGGGAACCTGAGGGAGCGCGCGCCGCTCCTGGCCCGCCCAAGTGACGTCATCCCACCTCCGTTACGTGCGGGAGCGGGGCGGGGCGGTCCTGTCAGTCAGCCGGGCCCGCCCCTCAGCGGGCGGGATGGGGCGGTGCCCGCGGTCGCCGGGAGTTCGAGTCCCGCGGTGGAACGGGAGTCCCTCGGCGTCTCACCGCGCTCCCCTGCGGCGGAACGGGCTCGGCTCCGCGTCCCACCGCGCTCCCCTGCGGCGCAACGGGCTCGGCTCCGCGTCCCACCGGTTCCCGCTCTCCGCCCCCCCCCCTCCCGTCGCTGTGTGTGACGAGCGCGCGCAGCCGGGCAGGTGTGAGGTACGGTTGTTTCAGTGAAAAACGAAGCGGTACAGACTAAAACCCACCTTTTCGTGCACTGTGGTTGTGGCTGCTGCGTGAATCTGCGCAGGAGTGTTCTGGTTTGAATGTGGCCCTGGTTTTCTGGTAAAAAAAAAAGCGAAAAAAAGTGTTCAGGGGTTTAAGATGAGTGAGCCGTGAGGCCCCGCAGCTGTGAGGAATGACCGTGTGGGGCCAGCGGGGCGGGTGTGGCCGGTTCCCTGTGATGCACCTGCGGCGGGACCCCGGTGTCGTGTCCCCTCCAGCTCCAAGGGCAAGGCAAAGGTCAGCAGGGGTCACTCACAGGGCACTGGGGACCTGGGTTTGTTTCGTGTGGGGAAAACCGGGCTGAAATGGGTTTAATGCAAGTCTTACGTGACCTAAAGTGGAGAAGATAGAGGTGAATTCTTCTCAAGTGCACAGCAAAAAGAAGGAAGGAAAAGGGCACATGTCAAAACAAGGAAAATTCCAAATGAATATATAGAGAAAAAAAAATGCCTAATGTGGCTGGTTAAGCACTGGAATAAGTTCCTAGAGAGACTTTGTAATCATCTCTGGGGACTTGACTGAGAACATGGTCTAAATCTGATGTTCCCTCTGCTTTGAGCTGGAGATTTGACTAGATGGCATCCAGAAGACCCTTCCAACCATTTTTTAAGGAGTCTGTATAGATTTTTGCAGATCTAGAATACAAAACAAAGTGTGTTTTCTACAAAACAAGCATTACTTCTTTAGATACTTTATGACATTTACCTACTAGGGGAAACAAAATTTCCCAGAGCTGCCTTCTGTTTTGCAGCACACAATACTGCAGAAACTGCCAGCAAAATTGGGAGTAAGCCTCAGAGGAAAAGCTGCCAGTCACATAAGCATGAGTAAGGTCACATAGAGACAATTGTTCAGGCAACATTAGGGGAAATTGCTGCTAATTAAGTAAATTTAGACTTGATGTTTGGGTAGAGGACCTTGCTGTGAAGCATGGGACAAATAGACCTGCCAGGAATTTCACAAATAAGACTAATTGAAATAAACTTGGGAAGTTTGCTATAGGTACTATACCTTGAATCTAACTGCATTACGTCAGTAAAATTCTACAATTTCTCATTCTGCATGCCACTCACTTTATTGGTACTGGTAATACCTTTACTCTGTTGGACACATCATAACTCAGTGCTGCAGTTTATCTCCCCAAGGCTGGAAAGGCTTTTAGCACTTTTTGATCTTTGTAGTCTCTTTTTATATGAAATATGAAGGGAACATTGATGACATCCCATCAAAATAGCTGGAATGTTGTTACCCAATCTCTGCAGAACTGTAACCTAGCTTAGATTTGCAGTCTTTGAACAGTTCCAGTTTCATAATGTGGTTTATGACACAGCCGTCAGCACACATAGGTCATGAGCAATACAGGGCAGAGGGACACTCTTCTATGAGCCCACATCCCCATATTATCTCAACAAGACATGTCATGCCTGAAATAAATCAGACTCTGGGAGTTAGATTCCTGCACAACAGTTGTAACTCTGGGGGGAATGGGAGATGCATCTGGTAGGCTTGCATTCTGGCTCTGTCAATTTTTATGCAGACAGCTGGCTTGGGAAATAAACTTGAGATTTACACATGAAACTGCTGATATTTACATATGAGCACATTGCAGTGAAGCCTTACAATGTAAGAGAAAGAGGCACCTTCAGTCAAAGATCTCTCTGTGCCTGGGATCTTCAGGAAAGTGGCTACAACAAAGTTAATTGGAGATTTATGCTGGAGTTGATTGATTGCTGCAGGTATATTTTACCTTGTGAGATCTTCCTATGAGCAAATAAGTGTGTCTGTAATAAACATGAGAATAGTAGTCAACTAGAAAAAGGCTCTTTATAGACAAGGAACAAATCTGTTGGGTGTTCTTGGCACGTATTTCTGTAGACAGGACTTCCAATTTCCCCAAGCAAAATCCTACAGCAAGGGAAAATCAGCCCGGTTTTGAAGATGAAAATAAAACAGAAGCTGATTCAAACTCGTCCAGTCTCGGGGAACACCCACTCAACACATTTTGGAGAAGATAGCTTCTCAGAACTACTTAGTTCAGATTAGATTCTGGTTTACGTTTTAATAAAAATAATTTTTGTGTAGGTTTATGTAGTGCTTTCCATTTAAGGTTTGAAATGAATTTTATACAACGTTCTCAGTGAACAAGAGCATAAAATAGAGGCAGAAGCTGGCAGAACTATTAATAACTATACCTGGCAGCACTATTTATCAAATTATTTACAAAAAACAATGTCAAAAGTAATTTAGTCCTATGCTGTACACTTGTTACTACTGCAAGAGTGGGACACTGCAAAATTAAAAGTCGGTTGTAGCAATGAGTGCTAGAATCAGGTGCGGAATAAAGTGAGAGTGTGCTGGGCAAGGGTCATCTTGCCATGTTGGTGGGTGTCTATGAGCATAGTCACTGGTTTCTCTGGCACAGGCGAGGGCCGCTGGTACGAGCTCTTGGATGAGATGCAGAGGAACAGTTGTTACCTCTCTAAGAACTGTGTTGAGGGATTATTCATTCCTAGTGAGGAGGAATGATATGGCCAGGTAGGAGACCTGAGTTCAGCTCCCAGGTCTGACTGTGTGGGTTTTGAAGACAAAGTTATGCCTGATCAAAACAAAGGCATTTGATCTTCCTCAAGGCACGCAATTTAATTACACAGTAGGCAATAATTTTAATTACACAGTGCCAATGTATAGCAAATGGATGCTGTGTATTTCTTTTAAGCCATACTTCTGTTGAAACATATCAGAGTTTGAACAAAAGATACCTGGCAGATAAAATGATAAGGGATACAAATATTGTTAAAAATGGAAATGTTGTTAGACCTGCCAGATGTCGATATGGTTTTAACTGTTACCATACACAAATGTACATCCCTTTCAGGGGGAACTCATACTTTTTAACTGGGGGAGATCTCAGATGGCCCTTTTGTAGTAGCCTGTTATGTGTGCTCACGTGCCTGTGCATATATAGAATGTACATCTCACATTTGATTTTTTTATATTTCTATTTTAGACTGTAAGATGACCATGTAGAAATGATCTATTCCAGTGTCAGGTATGTATCATTTTTAAAGATTATTTGGAATTCGGTGTCAGGAGTGTAAACTATTTTCATGAGCTATTTCTCACACAGTGCTAATATTAATTGTTATTTTTACCATCTAGTTCTTCAACAGACAAATAATTTTATGAAAATTAATAATTTTGTCATGGTTCTCAATGAATTTTTTAAAAGTTGTTATGTATGCATCATATTTAAACTTAACTTGGCACTTCCAAATTAACTAATTCTCATTCTGGTGGTGGGAATGCATGCACTGAAACTTTCTAGAATACTCTTACCCCTTGTCTTTAGGAATTTAAGGCATCCCAGGCAAGTTAGGAGGATAGTCCTCTAGCATCCTTGATAACAATGAAAAGATACAGCAATCTGCAGAATTAGGGACCTGCTCTAGAGCTATTCAGAGGTGTCTGTAGTCCTTCTGTATTAATATGTTAGGACTAGAAATACATTTTAGAAGTGAATCTTTCAGTCATTTTCATTTATTGTGCTATCATGAAGTGCCTCACAAAGTACTCTCACAGAAACCTAGTGGAGTCCTTTTAGATGATGGAATGAAGCCAAAATGTGCACCTACACTAATGTTTCCTTTATTGAGTACCACATTTCCTGACAATAATATGGGAAAAGAAATGTACTAGATGGCAGGATGCTCTTGCTAATTGCATGCCTCCATTAATTAACTTCTGTGATATGCAGTATTTGATACAGAAGCCCAGAATTCTCATTACCCACTAGATGTCACCATTCACACACAAAAAATAGTGAGTATTTCTTTTTCTGCCTCTTAAAAGCGAGGTGGGTTATTCTCACCACATCTTAAACTAGAACTCCAGTTCAAGAAATCCCAAGAAATTTGTTATGTTCTCTTAAAGCTATGCATCCTCTGACCTTGTTTATTAACTGGAAAATACTGAAAATATTTTAGGGGAACCACCCCTGGAATACTCTCTTGAGGCTTGGCCCCACATAGTAGTAGGCTTCTCCATTCCTCACCCTAATTTGTTTTCCTCTGCTTCTCTTACATTCAGAGCCATTTCAATTGCCTGTTCAGTAAAACAAACTGGTAAATCATGTTCGGTACCTTGTTAATTGGAAGTTTAAAATAGGCAGTATCTTCTTTTCCTATTTTGTTATCTATTATAACTGTCACATCAGAGAATCTCACTATAACACCTTCCTCTGTCTTTACTAACACAGTTACACTAAAATTAGGGATAAAAATGAAGGGAGATAAAAAATCTTCAGGCAGCTTTATTTGCCTCGGTTTAGCTGTTCTGTGTTTGAATGTTCTGCAACTGTACTAGAGGTATTCTTTAACTGTCATAGTTTTTAGACTAATTTTCAGTGATTTTGTTTAAGTTGCTGTTTCATGTATTAATACATTTTCAAGTCAGAAGAGGCAATTGTCACCATAAAGAGGAGAGACCTCTTGATAACTCAAAGTAGCCCTTGAGTGAGCATGTTTCAGCAGTGCACATGTTAGGGAAGTTTCTTTTCCTTAGGTTTTCTGCAGCAGAGACTCAGGCATAGATTGCAGAAATTCTTCTCAAATAAATAGTTTATTTGCAAGGTACAGCACAGAGCAGCTCAGTGTCTCCAGTGGAGAGACACTCAGCAGAGAAAACCTCGAGCAGTTACGCCCTTACAATCTAAGCTTCCCACCCCTCATGCATCAGTTTGGGCCAACTGTAAAATTAGAATCTGGGGTCTCCCCAATCTCTTTATTTTCATCAGGTAGGTTGTTTCTATCTCTGCAGATAGTTGTTTTTCTTTTTACTAACCAGGCTAGAAGTCAATTCAAGTCCTGACCTTCAGTTATAATTTTGCGCCTGCAGCTGGGGAGAAAAATAAGTCCTCAGCACTAACCAAAACATTATTCTGTTTCTCTTCTTCTTTTAGACCCTCTGATCCATTCCTTTATTTATCTCCAGGGATGCAGTTTCTGTTGAGGATCAAAACTCCCCATATCTTCCAGCTTGAACAGTCACTGGGGCCTTTTTTGCTTAACGAGGCAGAAAGTTCAAAAGCTCACAGCTTGCAGCCTAAGCGAACTTAGTCACTTGTGCTAAGGAGTTACACTAAGCAGGTTCTATATAAGCAGTTTCTAAATAAGTTCTGTAAGAAGCAGTATACCAAATAATTCAATCAGCTAAGGCAGTCTGTGCCCTAACAGTACACTAATAACTGTAGCTGATTTTTTTATTTCCTCAAGGCTAACCTAAATTACCATCCATTTTGGCTAGAATCACAATAGAAAAAATATCATCACGGCTGTGAATCTGAGCAATTGTTTGTGAAAGGCCATTGGATTAGAGCATATGTTTCAAAAGATGCTGCTTTGTGGTCCAAAATAAGGTGAATTTTACTACTTGTGCAGATACTACTCCTGCAATTAAAAAGTTGTCTGAATTCTGGAATGAATTTTGCTGCTTCTGTATTCTGTCTCTTATTTTGCCTTTTTTTTTTTTCTCCTAGATTTGAGAACACTTTGCAGTTATGTATGCTACTTGTCACCAAAGTCAACTACTCCCTGAACCAGGTATGATACATTGAAATTGACTGAATTTAAGTTTATTCCTTTAACACATTTTTCAATTTATTAAAATGCAGAGATATTAGGGCTTCATCTAATGTTGAATAGTTTAAATACAATTCAGGTATTCTACATGCTACATTCAAGTGTTTCATTCAGATAAATTAAACTGACAGAGGATAATAGGACTTTGCATTTAGTTAGTGTATTATACCCCAAAATTAGGAGCATCATGCAAACGTTATCTTAAGTGTTGGATTGTTCTTGTAAGTCTTGTCATATTCACTTTAGGAAACAGGCACATGTGGCACAGAGGGTCTCTAAGGCGCTCATAATAATTAATTAAGGACATAGAATTCAGAATTTCTCCTCCATCCATTAAAGTACGATTTTTCCCTAATAAGTTAGCTCGTGTGACATACACCACTGTGTATTTTTTTTTGCTGAGGAACTGTGTTTTCTTCTTTTGGGAACAATCTATACCTAGCTGCACTTAGGAAGAGGGGATTGATTCCTGTTGTATGACAGATGTGGATGAGGCCCTGAGCAACACAATGCAATGCCAAGGCCAGCCCAGCTTTGACTTGTAGGTTGTACTTAGATGTGTTCCTGAGATCCTTTCCAACCTAAACTATTCTACTATTGTGTTTGTTCTGAAATATTTTGCAGCATTTACAGCATGATTTATAAAATGGGGTTACATATAAAGGACAGAAAAGTTAAACATACTTCATGTGTTTTATTTTCCATTTTGCGAGCTTGAGTTGTTGCTCATGAGTTTGCCTCGGTATAGTAGGAAGAGTTTGCCTGCTACATGATAAGGATACATGGATTAGTATTGCCGCTGCATGCTTAGGTTACTTGCCAAGTCGTAGGAAGAAGAAAATATGTGTAGTCTATAATCAACTGCATTTTGTAAGTCTTGAAACAACAGCATATCCCTCTTGACTAGACAGAGATAGTATGTTGAGTATGGGAAGTCTTAGCAAAATTTACAGGACATAAAAATGCTTTTTTATTTTCAGTAAAGTTAACATGTACAGGTATAAATGAAGTAAGCATGATATCAAAGAGATACAGTAGGTTACAATATAAGTTGACATTTCAAAAAAGCTTATGATTTAGGTGAAGCTATAAATAAATAGATTTCTTTAAACAGTTGAAGTTTCTTTCTTTGGCTATGCAAAGTATCTCCTCTTGCAGATCATCCTTCACAAACAATGTGTTCCCATCTTTAATTGAGTAAACTGAAAGAGAAAAAATATATTTGTCCAGTCACAGAAATGTGATTCTGTTTCTTCCCTTTCTGTAGCTCAATAGTTTATAATCACTGAAGATCTCTATTTGTATCTCCAGTTTTTGTTCTACATGATGAAAGAGGTAATCCCAAACTATAAAATGTACAACAGTGGAATAGTTCTGAGATTGCCCACGAGTTTTTCAGACTCCTGATCTGAAGTAGTTCTTCAAATGTATTAAAGATGTTAACCGGTTGTTTCCTACTTTTACTAACTTTTGTTTATAAATTACCGTTTTCCAAAGTCCTCCGCTTTATCTGTGGTGTTTGTCAGTGAAAGTGGAACATTTTGTTTGGTTGAACAGTTGAGCTGCTTTTTAGTTCAAAAAAACTCAGACCAATATCATTGTATGTGCAGGATCTTTTTGAATGTCTTCTTGAAAGTCTGGTTACAAAGAGGATACAGGAACGGGTTTAAGGCGGAGTTCATATAGCCAAGCCATATAGTGAACATGTGATATTCCAAAATCTGTTCATTGGTATGGAAAGCTTTTATGGTAAATAATACAAAATATGGAAGCCAGCACAGCATAAAGGCTGCCATTATGACCCCTAACTGCTTAGCTGCTTTCCTTTCCCTGTTCCCACGCGGTCCTTGCATGTGCCTTTTGGAATGGGTCTGCAGACTCTGCCAGGTTTTCCTCAGGTAAGCCAATCCTCTGAAATCCCTGTTCTCAGCCTTTTCCTGAGGACTGCAGGCTGTCTCAGGATTAGGATCAGAGGGGTCTCTACAGGTTACCTCATCTGTGAAACTGTGGTTGTCTGATGCATTACTTACATCACTGTCTTGCGAGCAAGGCTCCTCTTCATTTTCATTGCCTTTTGTTACACACACAGCCTTCTTTCCTGCTTTGTCCATGCCTGGCTCAGACTGGGCAGCAGTGAGAGAAAAACAGCCCCATTTAAGGACTTCCTTATTACTCTTGCTAACAAATACCTTTGAAGACCTGTCAGGTTTACTGAAATGAACCTCTGCCTCCATATTTTTGGGCTGAGAGGAACTTTGCTTGTCTTTGGGAGAGGTGTTCTCTTCTAAGATTTGCTTTTGGAGGCAAGTATTTTGCTCGTCCTTCGTCTTACTCTGATGTATGGTGGTTTTTTCTGAGAAAGACCGGTATGATCCATCAATGAGCTCTCGGTGCTTACAGTGTTTTCGAACAGCTCTGAATATTTTATAGTAGAACCATAACATCAGGATAGAGGGTAGGTAGAAGTTGATAATGGCTGTCAACACTTTGAAGCAGGTGACTTCAGAGAATTCAGTTTCGCACTTGTTTTCATTTACTGTTCTTTCCCCATTCCGAGCAAAAACATGCCATCCTAGGATTGGAATGACCCACATGAAAGAGAGCAACCAAACCCCCAAAATAATGAGCAGTGCTCTCATTTTTGTTCTATACTTGAGATATTTCAGTGGTTGCTGAACGGAACGATAACGGTCAATGCACAATACGAAGAGACTGAAAATGGATGCAGTACTGGCCACATAATCCATTGACAGCCAGAACGAACAGGCTGGTAAGCCTAGGGTCCATGCAGATCTTAGGAAATAAACAATATTCAGGGGCATAACAGCTGCACCAACTATAAGATCTGCAATAGAGAGGCTGACAATGTATAAATTGCCAACTGTTTGCAGCTTCTTCTCAGTTTTCACAGCACATAGTACTAATATATTCATGACAATAGTGATCATTGAAATGCTTCCCAGGAACAGACCTAGAAGAGCTAACTGAGAGTTAGTGAAGTTCACTGTTGTGTTTTTTGACATCTTTTGCTCAAGGACACAGAATGAAAATCAGAGAAGAAGTCCAGGCCTTGGAAGTTCAGTTTTGGTTTGCACTCCTGGATGAAAACGTGTTGGATTGCTTTGTGATTTTTATTCCCAGAACTACAGAAAAGAAAAGAAATATGCTCAAACACCATAGTACTAAAATAAGATAATGAAACTAATCTGTGCTTTAGCTTAGCACTGTCCCTTTTAGGCCTTCCTTAAATGATGAATTTTTACAACATTTTATACGTGGGTAATTTAAGATGTGTTCTATGGAAAATACTGAAGCAAGCTCCATGAACCAATCCACAATGGTTTGCAGAGGAGTTTCCTGGGCCTTCATATAATTCTGACCCCAGAATCTGGAGAAGAAATGTAAATCCTTACCGTTTTGATTTCTTATATCTCATGAAGCAGCTGATCATGAACCATAACATAAACCACATATTGGCGAACCAATTTAAAGTGTGCTAATAAAAAGTAAACTAACATGATTTGTACTACAGAATTTTTAAACCAGTGATTATTTACAAACTGCATCTAATAGTTTAAGAATACAGCAGCTGGATTTAACTATCCACCAATAATTAAGTGACAAGGTATTCCAAAGAATAAGAGGACTCCAGCCAGTGTACACCTTTAGCTGATACACAGAGTCTCAAATAACTCCGAAGGCTGTAGCCAGTGCTGTGTTTTCACTGGAAAGCAGTTGTTCACATGATAGGTAACGAGTAATTTCTTCCTGGCTGATTTAGGCTTAAGCAGATTTCAAACATTTGAAGGTAGCAGCTCTTTTTTATTTCAAATACAAACTAATAGAAGTTCAGGGAAAATAATAGGATTTTTCATGATTAATAAGCATTTTGCAACCTCTCAAATGTATATAAATATAGGGTCTTTTAGGCTGAAGTTTACTAGTCATATGCAAGGACTATTCTCCAGTAACTTGGAGAAGCCATGTCACTGCTGCGTGCTTGCTGTTGCTGTTTGCTGCATTAAAATGGAGAGTAAACTGGAAATAAGAGGATGACACTGAACACATAGCAAGCTTTTCCTTTTATGGCTAAGAAATTTTTCTTATCATTAATCGTCAATAAAGGAGCTAGCTTTATTTGCTTAGAACTTGGGCATGAGCCACACATAGCGCCTTCAGAATGAAAATTCTTTAAAATCTTCCATATCCCCATGATTAGAGTGCCTAGGAATTCCAGTACATGCACTGCAGTGAAAAATAAACAAACACCACACAAAAGGACAACCTACTAAACACCATTGCATACACAAAATGTATTTTACAGTGGGCCACATTTCCCATTTATGTTTGTTTTCTAGTGACACTCATTCCTACATACTATATTTCAGGTGTTATCAAAGAGCAGCAGATTTCATTAGTACAGACACAATGGTGTGTAGCTTTATCTGCACTGGAAAACAGCTATAGGTGCATATTTCACTTGTGAACACAGAGGTTATATATTGAGGTCACAGGCCTTAATTATAAAATGTGTTATTTCCTCCATTTTCTAACACAAGGATAGTAACTCAAATATTGGCAATAAAAGGAGTAAGGATAGAAGGGAAAGGAGGGAATGTAAAGGTAAGAAAAGCACCTTTTCAAAGTTGAGTAGATATGCTATTCCATTACCTAGAAATGCTCTATGCCTTTGGGATCTTCTGCTTCCCAACTGCAAACTTCAGGAGGTGATCTAAAGTCAAAAAAATTATTAATAACATTTCAAGTCTTGGAGCATGTGATCAGTTGACCAGTTCTATCTCCCGGGTACATAAGAAAAATGTTTATGAGAGTGATACATATTTTCTGCCATTTTTCTCTTACAATGTTTATCTATGTTCTAGTAAATCTCTTAGAGCAACAAGCAAGAAAACTGAGACCATAGATATATTAGGTTAAAGTATTTACACAAATAACACTGAGAGTATGGGATTTCTCATCCTTGTTATCCTAAACATGGTCAAAACAATACTATGCAATAGATTATTCACTTTGAATTTCCTGCTAACTTTATCTCTCTCTTATTCCAGTAACCAGGCTAAACCAAGATAAAATGTTTGAGTACTTTCTAAGAAGAGGTCAAATTCTTTCTTCCTTAAGCTTTACTTACAAGTGCCTGGTGTTGAGAAAGAAGATGTGTGTTTGGTAGCAGTAGCATCCATAGGCAGAGGAAATACATACACTGTGGGGTGTGAGCTCAGGAGTTGTATTGTGTAATTCTCTACAGCCTTCACATTCTGTCAAGTACGGTTCTTCAGTGACAGCAAGTCACAGATGTCAGAAGATCAGAGAGGTCTGAAGCATCTCCTGTTAGAGAATGAAAACAGAAGTTACTCCACAGATTTTAAACCAAACGTGTCTGGTGATGGGAAATGGTTCTATCCCGTCTATCGTTGTCTTTCTTTCCACAGCTATACACTGTAACCTCACTGCTGGAGTTAACTATCTGGGGCATGGTCAAGACAAGAAGTTGACATTGATTGCTTCAGGGACCTCATAAAGAAATGACTGATCTTCACCCTCGCATATTTTCTTTTAATTTTGTGGCAAAATACAGGGAGAGAAGTAACTGAGTCTTCAACAGAACAAATAACAACAAAGAGAGGTATCTGATTAGACAGCTCTCCTTGGTTATTTATGAATTGCATATGGAATAAAACATAGAGCAGGATACAGTAAAAGGTGCTGAAAGCTTCTCACTGCTGTGGTGAGACTGGGTAGGATTTAGAAAGCAGCCAGCAGACCTTGATCTGGATTTAGGAGTATTCCAAAGAAGGCATGAAGATCTAGTTTTTCAACTCATGCTCCACGTGTATTAAAATGTCTTAAATTAAATAGCAAAGCTTGATAACTTTTCTGTTTTGGAAGAGCTTATACAGGCTATAAAAATAAAAATAAAATTTCAGGGTAGCACTTGCTCTTTTAAAAATACACATGCTAACAAGTACTCCATATTCATCATAATACTGTCTTATTATGTAATTTTCCTTGCAGTGTCATTTGAGTAGTTCATAGTCTCTCATGGATTTTATCTTCTCTGCTTTATAGAGAGCTGGTCATATACTATTAAATTTTAAACTGAAATTGAGGAACGGGTCAAAGTAATCTGCTTAACATCACACAGTAATGTTAGATCTAAACCCAGCTAAGGCTCCCTTGCCTTCCAAACAGTGTCGTGACTACTATACTGTTTATTTCTGTCTAGACTTTGGGTCTGTATTCATTCAGACGCCCTAGACAGCAATGGTGATTTACTTTTTTTTTTTTTAATGCAGTCCATGCAGCTAAGCCTGGCTTTGATGTTCTGACATCTTTCATTGTAGTAAGTCCACTTACATGACAGGTTCTAATATGGCTGGAGTGGGTCTATACCCATTAACAAATGTCTACAGTGTTAATTGCTGGAAGGGGCTTGCAAGAACCACTTGTCCTAGTCTGAAGTGAGTAGATCATGAGGATATTGAAGATTTACAGTAGCATTCAATTTTTCCTATTGAACAATTTATGTTTTTCACCTATGATCTTTTACAACCTTGACTTTGTGAGTATTCTCCCACCAGAGACAGTACTGTAAGAGTCTGAGTAAATTACATTTTGGAGTGTGTTGATGAGAGGTAACTGGAAGAGGGTCCCCATACCTTTAGCATGCAAGTTCTATACCCAGCACATACTTCCTACCTATTTAGGTACAATTTGAAGACAAATTGTACCTTTGAATCCATCAAAAAGGTGTAGCAAGGGATTGAGTTCACTGCAAAACGCTTAGAATAGAGCAGAAATGCAATGTTGCTTTTGTATGATCTAGTCCTTGCAACTGTCTCTTTGCATTCCCTAGCATGCGACACCATGTGCTGCTGCCGTTTCTGCTTGAGATCTTTCAGATTATGCAGAATTCTCCTTAACAACAAGTTACGATAGACACTTAGCAGCATATCAGACATACTGCAATCCCAAACTCACGTGTACATGAAAGAGGATTTGATGGCTTTCTTGAATCTTCTGAGGGCCTGGTGAAGAGTTCCAACACAGGAGTGTCTGTTCATCTCTCACCCATCACTGTCCATGCTCTTTTGCTAAGGAGTAAGTTGCAGAGGGCCTACATTTCCCTCTCCTACGCAGGCCAACCAAACAGTACAACCGAAAACAGTCAAACAGTACAAGAGAAAACCGTAAGCTTCTCCTGAGAAGCAAAGATGGCTGCACCCAAAATAGCACGCAGAAATGTTATATGTCAGTGCCCTCTAATTCTGCTCTGTATTTGGAGCCATTATATCACAGTCTTGCCCACTAAGCTTACATTGAACAGCTACGCAATTGCCAGTCTTTGCTAGACTTAGCACATTTTGCCACGCAACTTTGTCCAGTGGAAGATAACTAAACAATAATAAGCCTTGCTCTGTATTATGAAATTCACTGATCATCTCTTCTGTGCTCTAAGGAATACTGTAATCTACAACTTTTTTCCTTACATTTCCTGCTGTCATCATTAGTAGTGATGGTAACAAATATCACCAGCAATTAGTGGTCACCGTGATTTGCAATAGCAGCTTCTTGCTCTTCACTGAGGCACACACACCATTTTGTAGTGGATGTGGTATGTGTGGTATATGTACCCCTGTTCAGGAGCTACTGGTTTAGTTCCTTATCTGTAACTTAGTTCCCAATAATACTTACCAAATATCTTCTAATATTTGGACGGTTTAATTCATTGCACTGAGGCAGAGCTCACTAATACAGAACAGATTTTAAAGATGTTTTCAGTGTAAGATCTTAGAGAGCTCTTGGGAATTTCTAAACCCTGACCTCACCATGAAATGCCTTTTTTTTTTTAGTGTCTGTAAAGAGCTTTCTCTCCAAAGAAAATCAGCAATTGTGATTTGTTTGTTATTTTATCACAGTGATAATCCTTCCCAGGAACAATCTACTGGGAGATGCTAAATGGATGCCTCACTGACTCATTAGGGCAGGTGCAACCTATTAAGTCCTGACTAAGTGGGAGTAAGTTTCTAGAAACAGATGCTGGCACATTGCTTATTAATAGATTCTACAGAAACTACAGCTACAAGAGGAAAAGGATAGGCTACAACAAAATTCTTGTTTGTCAGACTAAGTTCAAGGCAGAAGGTAAGATTTGATTTCTGATGACCCATGTTGACTATTGATACCAAATAGCTGGCAAAAAGAAACTTAACACTGTTTTGAAAGTGTTAATGAGCAGGCACTTTATTCAGCGTGCTGAACGCTGGGAGGATCTCTCCTCTAATCAAGCGCACGCATGGCTCACACTTCTTGGTATTTATTACACAGACCAATTGCATATTCATGAGTTTCTACTGCTTAATTCATGCATTAAATATAGCTTATTTACATAATCATGCCCTTTGTCGGGAGTCCTGTTTTGGTACTTGATGGTCTCCATCTGGGGTCTCTGCTCTTGGCAGACCAGTACCCCCACTTACAAGTGTCAGCTCCTTGTCCTGGGCTCTTGAGTGTGCATGTTGTCGGTTGTGCTGCTGCACAGCAAAAGCCATGGAGCTCTTGCTTTATCTGCTGGAACATCCTGCTTGTCCAGCCTGCAAACCAAGGCCAGCTTTGCCTCGTGGCCAGTCTCTATTTGTTTCTCTGTTAAGTTCCTGTTGCATTATGCCTGGTCTTGTTACGTTAGGCCTAGTCTGGTTTCTAAACGACATTTTTTCCTCTTATCACTGCATTGTACTTAAGAAGCCTATTTGTTTCTAGTGATTTTTAAAAATTAGGTGTTGAAAGTATTAATACACTAGAGGTTTGTTTAATTTTCCTCTCAAATACTTATTTGTTACTCTGTAAGAAAACAATCCCTAGGCAATGCCTGCCAGTATTAAAGGAATATTTTTGATAAATAGTAAATGAAAAACATGGTAACCTTCCTGTTGTTCCCATTCAAATGACCCATTATCTTTGTCCAGGAAGGACCGGTTTGTTTTGTTTTGTTTTCCAGAAAATTGTCGGCCACTATCACTGGAAAAACTGGATTCCTTCTATGTTTGAGTTGTCTCTTCTAGTTAGTCTGAAATAAAAAGACTACACAATATGAAGCTTTAGCATCTGACCAGTCAAATTTTGTCAGTCCTCCTAAATTTTCCTCTTCTCCCCACATACCTATTCTAAGGGCAGTGAGAGTATAAAGAAATCTTTTACTATGTGAACAGACCACTCAGCCTGACTTGTAATTACTTTCATTCCTTATTTATGTTATGACTCTTCCTTTGTGTGATGAAACTCTTAACCAACAGATTTGGACATGTAGCTGTCTACTTTTGTATAGACTTGTATTGCATTTGGTGGCAGAGATTTTTTTTCAGTGGCTCGTGATGTAAATGCTGCCTTGGAGAAAAATGAGGCCAGAACTACTGTAGCAGATGGACACTATTGCAGATACGCTGAAATCTACTTTTCAGGCTAGACTGCAGAGAGAAAACTGCCGTCTGTGTGGCTGAATTGGTGATCTGCATGCTGTTTTCAGGAGTTGCACACACTGGGAAATGGTGAGGCTTTTAGTGTGCCAGTAGGGACTGGCAAGGATACTGTTCCTCAGGAGGGTAAAGGCAAGCAGGCTGTTTCTGAAGAAATCTCCATGCTTTCACTTCCAAAGAGAGTGAATGGTCCAATGCTATATTTACTGCACTTCTTTTCCCCTTCCTGGTTCAGTCACTTGTCTAAACAATGTCATGAATAGGCTGCATGGTTTCAAAACAAGAGCAAAGCAGAATAGGAGTAATGCGGATATATCCATGCTCCTAAGACATATTCACTTATCTCTAGGAGTGCACATGGCAGCTCATTTTAAAATACTTTAAGTGAAGGCTCCTTGAATTCATTCATCGGTTTGTTTGGAGGGTGCACTGCACTGTGAACGGCCCCCTCGCTCAGAGCAGCGAGGGAGGGACCCCGTAATGCAGTAGCGCAGAGGGATTAGGGCAAGGTCATCACTTGTGCCTGTTTGTACAGGACCTGTATTGCTCAGCTGTGGTCTGGTCTGTGATGTCAAAGTTATCTGTATCACTCTAGCTTGGCTGGTGCTGTTATAAGAATAGCAAGATGACCTTATGAAGAACAGAAAGACAGAATGCAGAGCCTACTGTGAAAGGAACTTGAATTTTTTAAGTGACTTTATGAAGTCTTTCAAGGACAAACAAATATGTATGATTATAACTGTATGATATATTGAGTTTGTAACTTGTTTATGTCAGGATATTTTATTTTTAGTCCAGTGATTCCACTATGCTATTGCTTTTTTTTTTTTTTTTTTTTTTAATTTGTGTGTCTCCTATTAGGGTACAGGCTGTCAGGACTGCAAGTAAATACTGCTTTTATTTAATTGAGGAAATATTGTATCCAGTTTCCTTAAGTGAGGCATAATTCAAAGACCAAGAAAATGTTTGGGCAGGCTGAAAGATTTGAAAATATAAGTGAAAGTTCAGCTTGGGGCTTGTAGGTGATGCTGGACTTGATTATACTTGGTATTTTCAGGATTCAGTTTTTACAGAATCACAGCAGTTCCTTCTACAGCCACATGCATGCATCACATTGGCAGGCTACATGCTGCTGTCAACACAGATTTTTCTGATTGCTGATATTTATGCTTTTATTTGGCTGGGGGTCCTGGCTTTAGTAGGAATGATATTAGCCCCAGTTTTAGCTATCCGCCAGCAAAAAGTTTAGACCTCCACAGCCTTCTGAAATAAAGTTTTAGCATGAATAAGACAAATCATTACATGAAGTCATGCTGTCCTTACTTGCACACACGCACCCTGAGTCCTTGTAACAAGCTCTGAACTTTCAGAGGAATTTGAGTGCTTGAGTCTGAGTCACCACTGAGCACAAATCTTGATTAAGATGCTGCGCTGTGTCTGCTTGTGAAGACTTGTCTCTCTCAGAAATAACCAGCTCCTCTGGTGCTCTGACCTTGCCCCACCTCCCCGTACTGCTCTCTTCATTAGGTTAAGAATGCTGCACTGGATCCTATCTTTATTCTTCCTCTGGCTTTGCAGTCTGATACCCTTGGGTAACTACTAAGTGTATGTGTTGCTGTTGGGTTTCTCATGGGTGGATAGGGAAGGAAAATTCAGCTGTTCATTTTTTTGAAACAAGGTTAGTGAGTACTAGTGAAGGGGAAAGATATTTTTAATCATATTTTCTTGTTTTCAGAATGGTTACTGTTTGTGGCTCGCAATCTTGCTCTGGGTATGCTCTTATCTATAAACAGTTTCTCATTAATACTCTCAGATTTCAGATTGTTTATGCATAAGTCCCTTCAAAATTGTTTTTCCCTGTTGTATTTATGGTACTAATTTCACTGCATATCATCTCTTTTCTATTTCTTTTCTTTGGAACTCACAAATAGTGTTGGAAGCCTGAGTAAATTAGGGAGTTCTGCAGGCTTACACAGTACCTACTAATTCAGGACATTGTTCTGAGTTCTTCACATTATTTTTTTAGACTGAGAATTGACTCTTTGAAAGCATTACTTTTCCACACGTAATGAAGGACAGAGCATCTACGTCTTTGATATCTCTACACTGGAGTTTGTACACTCGGAACCACATTCTGCTTATTTGAATTTTCATTGTTCCAATGCTGATCCATATTCAACCATGTTTTGTAAATTCTCAAGACATAAATCAATAGTTGAAAGCAGGTATGGAAAGCAAAGGCAGAGTAGAAGAAAGTGTATTTTCCTGCGCATTTCAGTGTATCCTGCTTTGTGCGAAAGCTGTGATGTTCTTTTTCAGTCCTCTGCTTGAGCTTCCCTGAGCTTTACCAGGTCTTTCCTGATCCTCCCTTGGCCCTTTCTTCTGTGGGGAGGAGAAATTAATAGCTGGCCTGTATGATTAATATGAGAGCTACAGGAATAATTATTAAATATCTCTTGGCATTCAACTACTGACAGAACCTTGGGTAAGGAAACACCACTTAAATTATTTAAGAAAAAAATGTCTGGATGTGTTTCATAATCTAGACAGCCTAAATTAGCAATATTACAGTTGCAGGCTCATTACCTCTCAGGAGAACCAGTGAATGTGGTAGCTTCTGTGCTCTTTGTTTAGGAATGTTCTGAAAATGATTTCGGAAAAGGAAAACAAACAAATGGGAACTGTAGCTACCTTACTGAAAAGAAGGGGCAGCAAGCCCACAAATGGAGTAGTGAATCCCAGGAGCAGCATATGAAAATGAAAGTGATCAAGTTACATTTAATGTTATAATCAACTTGAATTTCTTCTAGTACGTGGCTTATAGTAGATCTATGGTCTTTGACTCAGTGGATAAAGTACATGAACAGATATCCAACATCCAGTCTGGTAGCAGTCAATATCTACCTATATGTAACTAGATTATCACTGGAATCTATTAAACCTAAGAAAGCAGCTAGACTCTTTGATGTATTAATGTTTAAAATGAAGCCCATCTGGAGAATCCTCAGCAAAATTGTGTAGTCCTAGCTGCTCGAAAGTTGATGTGTTTTGTTTGTTTGGAGTTTTTTGTTTGGTTTGTTCATTGGCATGGGGTGTTTTGTTTGTTTGTTTGTTTGGTTGGTTGTTGTTTTTTTTTTAAGATTGCTGTTAATGATTGTGTATCATTGAGAGCTCTAATCCATGCTGAGGAATACAGACCTGGAGCAGAGGATGTCTTTATATTCAGTATCCTTATTAGAGTCAATATTAGTAGGCAGAGATCTTAAATGTCATGTTTTAACTACTAATAGTGTCACCTAAACCAATAGAGTCTGCAAGTGTAGCCTCAGCATCTTTCCCGTGCCGGTTGCATGAAGTGGGACTTGGAAACCTGTTGGATGTCTGGGTATTTCTGTTTTATTCTGGTGTCCTGTCCCAGCCCAAGCCCCCAGCTGTATAGTGCTGCTGTCTTCTGATGTTTGACCTTCGTACTAGTACTGAAGGTTCCTAAGCTTGTTGGTGTGCACACGTTCAGCCATATGATTGACTACTTAATTAAAATATTTTCTATATAGTAGTGTACTATGACATGTATTCACTTTTTTCCTGAAGATATATATTATTTTTTAAGTCTGTATCTTAATCTGAAATTCTCAGCAGTTAGGTATTCCCTTTTTTTTCCTCTGGCTGGCATTTTTTAACAACTCTCCTTAACACTAGGCCAATATTTCATGAGCATTAAAACCAAAAGAGCTAACAGGAGATGAACACATTCCAAACAATGTTCTGACCTTCAAAACATAAGCTTGGACTTTTCCAGTGACTTGACTTCCCGGTTTAAGTTGTACTAGATGTCAGTTTTTCTCATGACAGAATGCTAGTTCCCATATATGGATCATTTTTGCCCAGAGGTTGGGAGAAAACTCCATCATGACTAGAATCCTAAAGTTAACAGATATGGTGTTAACTATCCCTGCTCCACCTCATTTAGTTTATTATCTCTTAACAAATCAGTATTGAAATGCTATTGTCACTAAGTAGTGCCATGATGGAGAAGTCTTACCTTCTCTACTCCGTTACCTATCTGTTAAAAGAGACTTTTGCTTTTTGTGTCAGACCTATTAAATAACTGCTGTAATAGATGAAAACTGCTTGTGCTTTGATGTAGCAAGCAAAACCACTAGCTGTAAAATCTCTTATAAATAAGAGGGATTTTCCAGTGTTGTAGTGCCTTTAAAGCAGAGTAGCCACAGTGGTGCCTTTTCACTGGGGATTTTTTCCTATTATGGGAATCCATTAACCCAACTCCCTAAAACAGGACATCTTTCATACTGGGATAGCAAAAAATCTTTAGAGTTATTTGGACTCCACCTTGTGTTACAGTTCATCAAGAGTTGGAGTAAGTAGTAAAACTAGCTGGTTTTAGTCTTTCTGCATCAGAAATGCAGTTAACTTTTAAATGACTGGTTGAGTTATGTTTTAAAATATCAAGGTCTGTGTGTTTCTTTTGAAGCGACTCTGTGAGTCACTACTGGAAAGTCACTAGCCAAAAAAATAATGTATGTAAATAAGAGTTTAAATGTTGAGGTTCCATACCACAATACTATATCAGCTAATTTCTATGCAGTTTAATAGTTTCCAATAGAAAGGATGGGGTTTGGATAAAGGAAGCTTCATTGCCTGACAGAGAATTAGTTAACCACTTGTGAAGCCTGATGAACCCACCTACAAATAACTTATCTGAATTCTGAGGAAATGCTAGAAGTGGAGTAGACTTACTGTTTTACAACAAAAGTCAATTAGCTTCAGCAAAGAGAGATTTCTCAAGCTCAGGTTCACATCCTTCAAGCTTATATCTCTTTTCTCTAGCTCTTAGTGTAGATATTGAAGAACCAAATGTTTCTAGTCTTCAAAAGAAAGAAAAAAAATTCTTAAATCTCTCCTTGCCCCAGTGTTACTGTCTGGTCATGTTAAGCACAGACTGGCTCATGTTCATATTAATATTCCAATTCATGATAGTAAATTTCTTCCTAATACTTTACTAGGTTCTATTAAACACCAACCAACCAAACCCAACCCCTAACCAACCAAACAATAAAACCCCACACAACCCCAAAACAAAACAAAAAAACCACACAAACCCAACCCCCCCAGAGTAGTGCTATTAACATTTTGTAAGCCATGTTGAACCCTTTTGGGTCAAAGAAAATCAGATTAATATTGTGAATCTTCATCCTGTCCCCCAAAAACTACTGGAGTGCTGATCAATACGAAATTTCTGTAGGGATTTACCAAAATAAACTTGAATTTCAACCCAAGCAATCTTTTGGTGCTTTTAAGCTATAAGAAAGACTTCATCACAAAAAGGCACAAATTTAGAAATCCCAGTGGGTGTGAGGATTTACTGTCTCCTTGTACTGTTATTAAAAGCAAACCCTGTTACTGAAACGTTTGGTTTCAGCTCACTTAGATATATAAACGTATAACACTTTTTTTTTTTCTCTTCTCTAATTTAGGATTTATATTGAGTTATCAGTCTCTTTAAACATTTGGTAGCCTTACTGTAGTAATGAGTTCCTTCATATGTTAGCAATAACCCATTCGATGTCCAAAGTATTTTTTTTTTTCCCATATAAATACCTGATTTAAACAACCTTCTACTTTTCTCCAGGCAGTTTTATTGTTGCTTGTTGAATTAAACAGATGTCTAAGATGAACTGGTGAAGCACAAGGTCTCTTACAGTTAGAGAGCCTGGCGCCTTGCAAGTCAACAGTTTACAAGAAGCTTCTCCAAGAAGTCTGATTCCTCTCCATCATTCCTGCTCGGTGTCTGTAACAGGAAGGCTGGGGAAGCTATGTCAAGAATTTCCCACAGAGCTGGTTTAGAGAGGGTTCTACCCCCCACTCTTAATGTCTCCCCTCAGGATGTGGTGGACTTTTATCTATTAGAGCAATACCACAAGGTCTGTATGGAAACTAATACATCTAGGATTTTTCCCCACCTGCAGAAGTACAGTTGGCTTCAGAAAGTGCTGAGGGTTAATGTTCAGGCAAATCTTCCTCTTTCTTCAGCTAAGTCACTATTTCTTCCTTAAAACAAAGGAACAACCCCTCCCTCCCTTTCTTAGCCACCTACACTTTCATGGATACTTATTATTTGTCCCCCCATCTGAACATCATCTTGGTGCTCTATCCCTTGCTGGCACGCAGGGGCAGCTTGGCTGCCGAGCCCAGCAGCAGCGAGGCTGTTGGGTGCCCTTTGTCACTGGCAGGTTTGGAAGTGGCACAAGGGTCCTCTGGGGAAGAAAGCTGGCTGAGGCTGCTATATTGTACTGCTGCACCTTTCTTTTTTTTTTTTTTCCTCGAGAAAAACATGATCGGCTTTGTATGAATCGGATGCTTACGGCCCGGTTCTGTTTGCTTATGTGGGAGGCCCTTTGCACTGACCCCGCGGTCCCGTCTGGGCCATGCTGAGGGTGAAACGCTGCCAGCTGTTAGTTAGGATGGATCGCATAGGGAGCAGCCAGCTTCTGCAAAGTGTTCTATTTAACGCTTAGGAAGAGTTGTTCAAAATGAAGTGTGTTGGTGAGTCGTTGTCCTGTGCTGGTTTTCTTTTATTCTCCTCGGGTCCTCTTCCCTGAGCTCCGCGCTGTCCCTGTCTGCCCGGGCTGGGGAGTCGCACCGACGCTGCCGCCGCTCTCCCCATCCCGCTCTCCCCTTCCCCGCTCCCGCCCCGGGCGCGTCCCGCTGCCGCGGGGCTCGTTCACTCACCGGCAGAGCAGGGAGCTCCGGCGGGCTCGGGGTGGGCGGTGTAGGGCTCTCACGGGACACCAGCAGCGGCGCTCCTCGCCGCTCCCCTTCTTGTTCCCTCCTCGGTATCCGCGTCCCGTGGGTGGGCAGAGCATCCTATCCCATCCTGCCCCTCCCTGTCCCGCCCCGCCGGTGCGGAGCTGCCAGCAGCTCTTTACCGCTGCAGAGAGAGTTTCGCCCGTCTCCGGTTCAGTGCCGCCGGGGGAAGCGCTCGGCTCAGCCTGCCGCCGCGCTCCGGGATCAAGGGCCGGGAGCCGGCGCTGCTGCTCCGCTCGGGGCGGCGTTTCCCTCCTCGGGTCAAGTGCCGCCCGAGGACGCTGCCGACCCGCCCCGTCCCGAAAAATCGGCCGTGGCGAGCGGGTCCGCCGGGCTGGGGAGAAGGCAGCGAGGGGCCGCGGGCGGGAGCTCCGCGGTGGAGAGGCTGCGGCAGCCACCGGCCCCCCGCACGGCTCCCGTGTTGGCTGGGAGCGGCTGGGGACACCTCTGCTCGGCCGTGCACCCCGGTGTGTTGAAAACCTGTAGAAACAGAGGTTGCTTCCGGCTGCAGCAAGGAAGGTGCCCTCAGGTAAAACCGGGAGTCTGCGGAGGATCAGAAATTAAATCCTGGTTTGTGGTCATCCAAGCGCTTGATCTGGCCGCAGGGCCAACACTCTTGCTCAGAGTATGTGTTAAGTAGCTTGGTATGTGGCTGTTTCTTTTGGTGGAGCCATCTTACAAAACTAGTTTAGGACCTGGAAAAATCTCAAATGTACAACACATTATCTCATATCTTAGCTAAACTGGGTTTTTTGGTTTTTTTTTTTGTGACTTCTGTATGTCCAGTGCATCTGCCCCTCATTAAAATATACACACAGGGATTGGGTTTTTTGCAAAGGAAAGCAACTAACTTATCCATTTTCACTCCTTTATTTAAAGTAGTGCTTATTTTTTCCTCACTTTTTGAAATGTTTAGAAATGTGTTGCACAAAACTCTATGTGGATTCAGAAGGAATATTTTTTTATATCTTATGTAAGTCATAAAGAATTTGTGCAATGATATTTTTGCCAACAGCGTTGTTAGGTGCTTAGTAACTGTATTGTGTGTAAAACTGGTAAAGAGTGTCATTAACTTTGCACAATTCCCCCCCACCATGGGCTAACAGGAAAATAAAGGGAAATACCCGTATTTCTGCACTCAGTCTAGTCCTTTCTGTATCAGTGATGAAGTGTTATAGTCATGAACTACTTTCTTGATGCTACTAAGGCAGTCTGCTTGCTCTTGAATAAAGTGTTAACTGTCCCATGGCAATTGTGATAAAACCAATTTCTTGATGACTGTAAGCTTGGGCCTTGTTTAAGTCACCTTCTCATGTAGACATTCGATCCTGAAGGTGGTCAGAGCAATCCTATGTGAGAACCTTCTCTTTGGTGTTGGGCAGTACCTGAATGCTGCTGAGAGGCTGTACACTGGAAATGGTTCTGCAGGAGACAAAGGCCCTTTCATGTTCACACCTGTTATAGTTACTTGAAGAACAGCAGCTGTGCCACCAGCTTCTGCTTACCCATTGCCTGCTCAATAACATTTAGCTTCACTTCTGCAGTGATTTCGTGCTCAGTCTCCTTTGGTGTTGTTTTGACCTGTTTGTTATGTGCAAATAGGTTTTATGTAGCCGCCTTTGGAAAAAATGTTAAAGTCAGTTTATAACTTCACATATAAAAGCAAGTTGCAACTGCTCTGTGTGAGTATTCTCCTTTGGACTTCTTCCATCTAAATAATGTTTTCTGCAAGCAAAGCCAGAGGTGGGCTGGATGCCTTAAACTGGTGCTGCAGTGTTGTGAGATGTTCCTATCTCCCAGGCAAACAGCAGTTAGGTAACCTCCTTTAGAATGTCAGGGCCTTTGTACTGTTGCAGTTAGAATGTGGCATTTCCACTTTGAATGGACCTGAATAAATGATCTCTTGCTATCACAGTATCACAGTATCACAGTATGTTTGGGATTGGAAGGGACCTCAAAAGATCATCTAGTCCAATCCCCCTGCTGGAGCTATGTGTAGTGCTGCAGATGAAAACAGACTAGGATACTGTTGGGCTGTATGCGAGGACTGAAAGAGCTAGAATTCTCATTAGAAAGATCTTAGGGAGTGTGTCATGCTGTATATCTCTGTAATTTTTTGTTTTAAATTATAACTCTTGTATTGCTAGGCAGACAAAATTACAAAGGGTATTGTAACATATGTCTACCAACAAGTTCACAGGAGTAGAGGCTTATATACAAGAATTTCATAAAATACTCGTACAAAACTTGGTAGGCTTTTCAAGCCTCTTGCTACTACAGGCTTAGAATTGTAGAATAGTTTGGGTTGGAAGGGACCTTCAAAGCTCCCCCAGTGGCCCCCCTGCCATGAGCAGGGACATCTTCACCAGCTCAGGTTGCTCAGAGCCCCGTCCAGCCTGGCCTGGGATGTCTCCAGGGATGGTTCATCCACCACCTCTCTGGCCAACCTGGGCCAGGCTCACCACCCTCAGGGGCAACAATTTCTTACTCATGTCTGGCCTAAATCTCCCCTCCTTTAGTTTAAAACAATCACCCTTTGACCTATCACAACAGGCCCTCCTGAAAAGTCTGTCCCCATCTTTCTTACAGCCCCTTTTAAGTATGGAAAGGCCACAATAAGATCTCCCTGGAGCCTACTTTGCTCCGGGCTGAACCCCCCAGCTCTCTCAGCCTGTCCTCCCAGCAGAGCTGTTCCAGCCTCGGATCATTCCTGTGGCTCCTCTGGCCCCTCTCTGGCAAATCCATGTGTGTCCTGTGCTGAGGACAGAGCTGAACCAGCACTGCAGGGGGGGGTCTCACCAGAGTGGAGCAGAGGGGCAGAATTACCTCCCTCCTCCTGCTGCTCATGCTGCTGGGGATGCAGCCCAGGATACAATTGTTTTTCTGGGCTGCAAGCGCACATTGCTGGCTCACGGCCAATTCTTCATCCACCCATATCCCCAAGTCCTCCTCCACAGGGCTGCTTTCAACCCATTCATCCCCCAGCGTGGATTGATACTGGGGGTTGCCCCAACCCAGATGCAGGACCTTGCTCTTCACCTTGTTGAACCTCATGAGGTTCACATGGGCCCACTTCTGGAGCTTGTCCAGGTTCACCATTCAGCTTGGTGTCATCCACAAACTTGCTGAGGGTGCACTCGATCCCATTATCAATGTCACTGATGAAGATTAAACAGTACTGGTCATGGAATGGACCCCTGAGATATACCACTTGTCACTGGTGTCCATCCAGACATTGTGGCATTGATCACTACTCTCTGGATGCGACCATCCGGCCAGTTCCTCATCCTTCAAACAGCCCACCGATCAAACCCATACCTCTACAGTTAAGAGAGGAGGATGTTGTGGAGGACCATGTCAAAGGTTTTACAGAACTTCAGATAAGGCAACATCTGCAGCCCTTTCTTTGTTCACTGATCTAGTTACTCTATTGTAGAAGGCCACTAGTTTGGTCAGGCAGGACTTACCCTTGGTTGAGTTCATGCTGGCTGTCTCGAATCACCTCCCTGTCTTCCACATGTCTTAGCGTAGCTTCTAGGAGGATCTCTTCCATGGTCTTCCCAGGCACATAGGTGAGGCTGATAGGTCAGTGGTTCCAAGTATCCTCAGGACTCTGGGATGCATCTCATCAGGTCCCGTAGATTTATGTATGTTCAGGTTCCTTAAGTGGTCATGAACCTGATTTTCACTTACAGTGAGAGGGACTTTGCTGCCCCAGTGCCTGCCTTGCCTTGCAGGTCATCCACTCGAGAGGTGTGGGAAGGGAGCTTGCTGGTGAAGACTGAGGCAAAGAAGTTGTTGAGTACCTCAGCCTTCTCCTCGTCTGCTGTTACCAGTTTATCAGTCTTGCTGATAGAAAGTGGGTACACTTTCTTTGACCTTCCTTTTCTGGCTGACATACCCGTAGAAGCCTCTCTTGTTAATCTTTGCGTCCCTTGCCGAGTTCAGCTCCAGCTGCACCTTGACCTTCCCTGTCCCTGCTTTCACTGCCTGTGCATTTTCTTCCTGCCCTTTAGGTTGACCAGCAGGTCTCGACTCAGCCATGCTGCCCTCTTGCCCTCCTTACCCGATTTCTTACACCTGGGGATGGAGAGCGTCCTTGAAGATCTGCCAGCTCTGTTCTGCACCCTTGGCACTGAGGGCAGTTTCCTAGGGGATCCTATTGACCAACTCCTTGAAGAGCTGGGATTTTGCTTTCCTAGGAAAGGCCTTCCAACTCTGAATACTTTTGTCACAGAATTCTTAGGCATACCCTTTCACACAAACTTTGACAGAACTGCAAACAAACTAAATGGGTTATGGTTTGTGATATGAAGTGTTACTGACTTACACCACCATTAGTTTTGACTTGAGAAAACTGAGCAGCAGGCTAATAATAGTGCAAGTGTCTGTTAATGTTTGGTTTTAATTCTATTTAAAGCTATCCATGAAATGGCTGCATGACCACTCTTGGTTTTAATTCTGCAAATTATTAGACTTCAGAGTACAGAATTCTGAATTACATTACATTACATTCTAAAATTACATTTTTAATGTAATTTACAACAGGTTCAACTTATCGTAAATAATGACCAAATAAACTAAGCTGCCCATGCATATGAATAACTCTTTGCAAATTCTTGTTGGTGCCTGATATATCAAAAGTAGTAGTATGTGATAGATGTCTAAAACTTGCACTGGGGTTGTATGACAGTTGCTTTTCAGTATTTGCATACAATTTTTCTTCCACTGATTCTTTTGGCCACAAGCAGTCTTCAGGTATCAGCATGTATTTGAAATTACTGCAAGCTTTATGGTTTTAGTGATATGCCATGACTCTTGCTACTTCCAGTGCACATATATTATTAAGATACTTATGTTCTGCATAACTTTTGGAAAATCACTTAATGTCTCTAAAGTCACTTAATGTCTCTAAAGTCACTTAATAATTGTTTTCCTAATTGAAAAGTAATTAAATATGAGCGTTTGTCTACATCCTTGCTATTATCTAGATCATGTTTATACTTAGACCAGCCCAAACTAGAAACTTCTAACCATATTTTGCAGTATTTTCCTCAGTGAGGATGCTAATTTGAATCTCTTCTCTACCCAGACCCTACACCTCAGTAAACTTGGAAGTAAGAGCTTAAATCTGTGAATTTTCATCTCTGAAGCTGATCAACAAGTTCGAATTTATTAGAGAGGAACAGGCAGACATTGCAGCTGTGTGAAATGCAGGCACAAAAAAGGGCAAACACAAACTGCAGCTTCTGTAGATGTGAGAAAATGGTGTTAAGTTCTAAGTAAACTAAACCAGTCCTTGCTGTTATCATTTCAAAAATATTTGGCATCTGAATGCTCACCTCCACATGTGGTGCTTTAGCTCTTAATCTACTTCTCAGGGAAATTCAGGACTCTCTTATTTTTCCACTGGCCTCATATATAGAGTACATCTGTATTTCACTTTTTTGGGAATTTGTGAACATGGGTAGTGTCTTAATAGCCTTTCTTACTTTCAAAATATCTGCTGCTGCTTGTATTTAAAACTCATCTGGGAAACAAACAAAAGGGATTTGGCCTCTCTGGTAAGAACTAACACAATCTGCTAGTGTGTGAAAATGTCTTTACTATGATTTTACTTCACGTAACTAAAGCTTGATCTAACAAGTTAAGTTGCCAAAAATGGGGATAGTGAGCTGTGTTAAGTACGAAGTGTGTCATAACTATTTTACTACAAAACTCTAACAGAACAGTTCCCTGGGTCATTTTCAAGAAGGTCAGGTATGTGAGCCGGGTGCCCTCCCTGTTCTCCAGAACCGATCTCACCATGTTTGCCTCCCAGTGGAACTTTAGTGCTCCAGCAACAGCGTAACAGACCTGGAACACTCACTGTCACGTGCTTTGGCCCTAATGTGCATCTGTTCTTGGATTTTTGCTCTTTAACAAGAGAACAGTGATGCAACAAAGACATTTGATCTTTATTAACAAAACAAAATACATTCAGAATATACAAATATTAAAAATAGCAATCTGTTCTCTGATTAAAAACTGTTGCTTCCTAGTACTGTTTATAGTGCATCTTTTCAGATGAGAGTGTGTCCCGTAGCACTACAGATTTGAATATCATTCTGGAAAATCCAGTAATTAATCAAGGTGTGTTTTGAAGTTAAATGCCGTCTGTGCTGCAGGAATAACTCTCTTTCCTTCCGCAGAATTTAGAACTTTCTACTACCCCTTACATTTTTGCTGCTACTTATTTTATTGAAATCTGATTTGCTTATGCTGGGTGAACACACAGTGTAAATGATCTTGTTATAATTAAGAAATCTTCTTGTGTTATAAGTGATATTACATCAGAACACTTTTTGTTAATAATTCTTACACTGAGTAGCTTCTGGAAGTACTGACGGTAATAGCTAGGGATTCTTGTGGGTTGGATAACAAAAAATGTCATTCTGACAGTTAAAAAGCTGTCATGTAAGGATGGTCAAAATTTTGTCACTAATTCCTTGTTATTCTGTTAGTATTATTTATTGGCACATGTAGCTTTCAGCAAGCTAATAATGTCTTAATAAAAACCTACTTCATCACCGAGGCGTAAGTTTTAAGACCTGTTATGTAGTACTGATTCACCTCTGGTTTAGAAAATGTGAAGTTTACCTTCTTCTGAAATTCAAGAACAGATGAGCTGACCAAATTTTAATTTGAGTGTTGTCAAGTAAGGTAAAAAAGTCTGGAGGAGATCTGCTGTGTTCCATTCAAATTAAGTGTAAGAGCCAGGAGACGTGGCTTTTTCTTACCAGCTGTGCTATGTATCACCAGTGTGAGAAAACTCAATTAGCTGATTTGTGCATGACTTTCTCCATGTATGCAGTGGAGGTAATAATTAAAAATAAAGGTCAGTAGTGGTGTTTCATATGCTACATTAGGCTTCAATTTGGATTGTAATTGGATTAAATTAGTAAGTAGTTATACTGCTCTCTAGGAGACAAAATTCTATTATTTTTAGAGAAATAAACTGATGATGCAAGCGTTCTATCAATATTCTGTTGCAAAATACCGGGATCCAACTACTTTGAATATGTTGGTGTTTTTCTGAATTCAAAATCCTGAAAGTTTTGACCATCTCTGATGAGATACATCACTGTAATAAAAATGATTCTTTTATGCAGTTAAGAAAAAATTGCTGTCAAGATATATGTAATTACACTGAGTAACTAGTATCAAAAAAACTAGCTGTTCCCAGGAGCAAGGACTTATCTTTTAAATCAATTTAAACATTTTGCTTTGTAATCCTGACAACTGCAGTTCTGAAGTACGATTAAAGTAGCGGATGGGCAGATGCATTTATGCAAAAGCAGATGGAAAGTGAAAATAGCACAGGTAACAATAGTTTAAGGAAGAGATGTTAGACTGGAGCCATTTCCAGATGAATGTGATTATGGGAGACAATATGTGTGTAAACTGATAACTTTTCTAGGTAGTACCAGTTTTCTTAACAGATTTAAGAAGCTGCAAAGCTGTCACTGTCAGTCTGCGCTTGAGACTGGATTCAGCTGGCAACTGAGCACCACGAAACCACTCGCTCACTCCCCCCTCCAGCTGGTGGGGGAAGACAATTGGAAGGGTAAAAGTGAGAAAACTCGCAGGCTGAGATAAGAACAGGTTAATAATTGAAATAAAATTAAATAATATTAACAACAAATTTTAACAAAAAGGAAAATAACCCCCCAACCCCTGCCCCCACCCCCCAAACTGCTGCTTTTGGAAACCATTGTCAACAAAATCAGCTCTGTGCCATGGTGGAGATATGTTCCCTTTGTAATATATTTGCTTCTTGTACAGTATCAGCTCTAATATGATTCAGTCCTTCTGAGATTAAGGACCAAATATGACTCTATTTTTAAGGGTGGAAATGTTTCCCGTCACTATGTTGGCACAATATTCATGTCTCGTTTGAAATGAAACATAGCGTAGTACTTAGGTAGAGGGACTTAATTCCATTAGTTAGGCAGAGCTCCATTTACTTTGTGTATTTTAGCATTTTATTCTGAAGTAGACTGATAGAGACAAAAACATTGAAGCTATAGCTAAAAGACATTGCTCATTCTTTACATCTGTGTCGATGTGCTTTAGGTGTAAAGACATGAGGCACAACCTTGGTTTCAAAGGAATCCACTGATTCAAACTGTGGTTATTCCTGACCGAGCGCAATAAACATGAAACCGTGTGGCTGTGGAGTAAAAACACTGAGTTGCCATTCAGGATCTGGACAATTAAGCCTATGTTCCTTAGTCTGGATCAAACATCTTCTGCATAGCAAAAGCTGAGATGTAATACGTCATCTTAGGAGCATTGTAGGCATTCACAGAGCTGAAGCAGGAGACACATGAGTTTTAGCCCCAGTTGTGCAGCCTCTGGTGAAGTTCTGAATGCTTCTCCATGAAGAGCCCTGAGTCCACCCATGTCTCCTTAATGGGACAGATGATAAGTCCAACATGCTGGGTAGACCAGGAATTCTGTATTGAGGTTCAAAAGGTATGGACTTGGATCCCACATTTTCTCATTTGTCCTTGCCTTTGACTTTGGACGAATCACTGCTCTATCTTGTAGGTTCTTCATCTGTTAAGTGTTACTTTTATCCTTAGGAGATGGCTTTGATATCAGTGGAGCAATAAAATAGTTATATAAACATGGAGTATTTTATACAGAGCAATTTTTCTGTTACTGCTTATGTGGCCAGTTACTGTAGGCATAATGTATATTCTATCTTGTCCTTGTGTAAGGGCAACAAATGGTTTTGCCTGTTAAGTTTTACAGTGCTGGGTGGCACAAGGAGTGTGTACCATTACATGTATGGCTTGATTTTTGAATGGTGCAATTGTGACTACAGTATTGTCTTGAGTAACTGGGGAATAAAATAGAAAAGTTAGCTAGAATTAAGAATGTTTGCTTTGCTAATCAGGCTGTAATTGAGATTGATGTATTTTGGGGCAGCCTTAGAGTGCTAGGTTCTGAGAAAGAGAGCACTGGGATGGAAAGATAGAATTCTCATTTAGTTTCAACATGCTAGGTACATTTGGAAAATTTTTATTTCAATGTAGGTCATTATCCTACCCATCCATTTGAGTGGTCATTTTTTTGGCTATAGGTCAAGCACTTTTGCATCAGAAAGTTAACATGAAGTTCCTGGAAATGTTGTCAGAAATTACAGTCTTAGAGGTCTCTAGCATAGTAAGATTTCCCTGGAAATCTCAAAATAGTCATCTTCACAAAGCACTTGAGAACTTGGCTGCTCTAGCTGTGAAATTGCCTGATTTTTGTCTTGTAGATTGTGACAGGCACTTCTCATGATAAAGGGGGAAATTAATTCTATTTTATAAATATGTTCAGTGTCTTTTCATGCTTACTTTGGATTATTTATTCTGGAACAGGATAAACCGAAGCTATTAGAGAAAGAGTAGTAAAGATAAAACAATGTAGATAAGAAACAGGCTTCTAGTCCTAGAAGGGGCTATATTGTGTCATGAGGGTTGAATAAGTGTCAGCCATAGCCAAGGAAAAAAAAATAAAAGAAAAATAAAAAAGATGAAAGGCAATGTTGACATTTTAAAGTTTCTTGGGTTGTGGAACTGGGAAGGAAGCATCCAGCAGAATTTAATCAGCCAGCAGAAAGCCTGGCAGACATCCAGAGCCTGCTGGAAGCAGAGAAGTCTGCTCTTTCCCTGTGCTTGGTCATCCACCTCCCTGTAGGGATGATGTTAATTGAGCTGAGGAATTACACCCTGCGCTCCCAGTACCAGCTTCCACAAGTCACATGGGAAATGTCTCATCTTGTTGCGTTCTGTGCTCTGTACAGTTGTGGTGAAAGGAAGATCATCGAAATGTCATCTGGAAGGAACCTCTGGAGGTCTAGTCCAGCCTCCTGCAAAGTGGGACTAATGCCTCTCCTGGATCAGGTCAGTCATGGCTTTGTTAAGCCAAGACTTGAAAGCTTCCAAGGACAGAAATTCCACCGCCTCTCTGGGTAGTTGCACTGTTCTCCTAGTGTGAATTTTCTGAAGAAACCAAATATTCAGGCACTTAAGAAAAGAGATAATGATGCAAGGCATTAAAAAAAAAGTTATGATATGTTATATGAAGACTATTTAGTTAGTATTTTAAGGCATCATATTTGGGGCAGTGGAGGGAAGGAACGAAGTAGGTAGGCTGGAAATATTTTACTTTGAACACTTTTTTTTAATACCATAAAATAAATATATTATGACAGCGTATATATTTCACAAAGCTTACACCTATGGTAAGGCTAAGGGAGTGTCACTGCAAATGCCTTTAAAAAATTGTATTAATACTATTAAGTTTAAATATTAGAAGATGATTTTTTGCCACTGGAATAAAGTTATACTCAAATTATGTTAGACGAATTCAGAGGCAGTATTGCAGACCTTCATTATAGTAGGTCTTCATCACATTCAGGTGAGAAAAGTTGGACCCTCATTTTTAAGTAAAGGAAAGATATTGTGATATTATTATGGCATTTGGAAACTGATCCCATTATATATTTTTAGGTTAATACTTTGTAATATGAGCACTTGATAAATTTTCTTTGAAAGGCTACAGTAAGCTGAAGTCCACGGGTCAACAATAGTAAATTATGTTCAGTTGGAAGTGGTGAATGTTCAATGAAAATAAACAAATAAATACATAAAAAATTCTGGTAAGATGCTGCATAGACCGCAGCAAAGATCACTACTTCTTGAGTGTAAAAAGAAATAGTGGAATCCATGGACAACAAGTTACTTATGTGAAAGGATAACTTTGTTAGTACAGATATTTGCCTGATGGTGGGGCAATGAGTACCTCCTACCTAAGAAAGCAAAGAAGTCTTAGTAAATTTAAATCGGATGGAGAGAAAGAAAAAACTGAGGAACACTTGATTGTCTTATCTATGTGATTAAGAATTAAAATATGGTGCTCAAAAAGATACTTTCATCATGAACTCGCTATTTCAAACAATGTTTTAAGTGTCTGCATTGTTTGGGGGTAGCTGTGGGCCAGGAAGCACTGTTAGGTTACAAACCATGATGGTCTCCTGACATGTGATTGAGTCACAGAACAAGCCAGTTTGGGAAGACTGACCAAAATTTCCTTGTCATTAGTTTCTTTGCCACATGGAATGTTTAGGGGTATAAAGTGTAGGTACTGAATCTATGGAGCAAAGGCAAATAATCGTAATTCCAGACTCTTCATGTTTTCTGTTGTTAAGGAACATCATCCAAAACCGAAAGATAACATCTATGATTACTGACAATAAATTAACTAAAATTCCATTTTCTAACATAATTGAAGTCAACATTTCTAATTTTTTCCATACATGTATGTGTAGATGAACACACAGTTAATGTGTTCTGTTTTCTGCAACAGAGATGAGATTAATGGTTTTCAGACTGAGTCAGAAGATAAAAGAAAAACCGTTTTCCAAAACATGGAAGCATTGTGGAAGTGTCTGAAGGGCTAAAACTAAAATAACATCAAATTTTATTGTGTAAATGTGTGATTATTCATCTTTTTCCTGCTTTTTAGTTTTTGTAAAGAACGTGAACAACTGGGGAGAGGGGCCATTTTGGGGTTTTTTTGGTTTGTTTGTATTCAGTGACCCGTATGAACAGATTATTCTTAGTAATGCTTCTGGTAAGAACTGTTCCAGCATTCTGGCAGGGAGTAATTCACATCTCTGCTTTTCAGCTCCCCACAGTTGGCTCTGCTGGAAACATATTTCCAGAAATGCTGTGTTTGACTCTGGAATGCTGTTTCCCACTGTATTTCTTTATTTCGGGTGCATGTCAACTGAATGTTGGCTTTACATTAGTATAACTTGAAACATAAATGTTTATATTCTCATATCCGCGTTGTGACTCTCAATGTAGGTAATTCTCAATGAATTTTAACAGTACTTGCTGATTGTTGCTGACCCACCCACTTGTCTCTGTGGATGAATATAACCCAGCCAGTGAAGGGACTCTGCTTTATTCTAATCAGATATATCTGCTGGAGTTGGATCTTTTTTAGTTGGAGCCGAAAGGTGAGGATTATTCCACAACAAACACAGGTACATAAATGCTTTTTCGGTGTGTGAAACTCAAAGTTCCTTCTAGCCATCAGGCCACCAGTGAGACCATATGAAAGTGCTCATGGGCCACCATCTGGTGCTTACATTCCCTTTTTAATTAATTTTGATCTGTTTCTTATTGATACTAGAAAATCCTTCGTGCACTAGAAGAGCAGTCTGGGGGAATGTGTAAGCTTGGGAAAGGAATTTTGACAAGGAAAAATTAAGTGGGTTTCAGATATTTAAGGAAGTTACCGAGGTTTGGTAACTGTGTTTTGCTAAGGAAAAAGGAAGTGTTTTATCTTCAAGATAAGAAAAACAATCATTTTTTGCCTATTGAGGGAAGAAGGTAGGGGAGAGAGGAAAATCCAATTGGTTTTCATTGGCAGGGTGCCAGCAGTAAGAGGAAAGGAAATTATTTTAATTCCTGAAGGAAGTGGAACTTGAATTCAGTTTTGTTGACTGAATTCAGTAATGGAGTTGTTTTCTCAAAGGAGATTGAGGTTTAGGGATGAAAAGGACAGTGCAGTTGCTGCCTCCTCCTCCCCAGTTTTCTTAATGAAGTTTCTGAAAAGCTTGCCATCTTGAATATTGCAAGATGGTCCTTACCTCAGGAAGTTCAGCATGTAATGGATATGTGTGAGTATGTGTACAGTATATATGAGAGAGATCACAGAATCACAGAGTGGTTGGTGTTGGAAGTGACCTCTGGAGATGATCCAGTCCAACCCACCTGCTAAAGAAAGAAGCAGATCACAGAGGAATGTGTCCAGGTGGGTCTTGAATGTCTCCAGAGGAGATACATGATATATGCAGAAGGAAACTTGTAATTATTTATATGGACCTGATAGGAGGGCTCATGTATTGTAAGATGTTCTCAGGAGGAAGGAAGACTGGCTGATTGTGTTTCCTCTAGAATATTGTCCACAAAGCCTCAGAGACATGTTTCATGGGGTACAGGAGCCTTGTAGTCTGAGGGGAATAAAGTTCTGAAATTCTTTTGCTTGTATGTGATGAGAAGCCACTCTGCTAGTGCCCACTTGAGTGTGCTTTCCCAGTTTAATATAGATGGTGTAATGAAGCACTGTTTCTGCTATGAAAATAAAGGAGGGAAAGGCAAAACATCATATGTCGTGGTGTGTGAGTAAGAAGTAAAGAGGGGGTGGGGTGGTGCCATAGGGCAGAGTTCTATCAGGTGATGGTGATGCCTTGACTCTTTCAGGCAAAAAATTGCCCTGGGCAAAAAGGAGGTACACTTTGCATGATAACTTTCTACATGTAGAACAGAGACAGAGAAAAGCTGCTGGAATACATGGGCTTTTGTGACTACAGGGTTCATCGAAATATTTCCTTTGAGGGGGAGCAGCATAGTGAAAAGCTTAGAGATTATTTGGTTTGGTTTGGGTTTTTTTTTGCTTAGTTAAGATGATTCTTGGAAGGATCTTCCTTAACTGTACTCACAGTTTCTTATCCTGGCATCTGGAGAAGTTGTACTGATAGCAGTGAAAGCTCCTTCTGGTCTCTGGGAAGGAAAATCATTAGTAATTCTGATTTTGTTGATGCTGAGAAACACTGTGAAGTTGAAAAATCTAATGTTTTTTTGAAATGATAACTAATGCCAAGTGAAGGTGTTTGTCAATAAATGTTCTATGTAGTATGGAACATTAAGTCAGTGTTTATTGATATGGCTGTATAAAGATGTGATTTTAGAAAAATATAAACATTCTTTTATTTCCACATGTATATTAATCAGTGATGTAGTCATTCCTCCATTTTTTAACTTAAAATTCTTTCTAAGCTCAGTAGGCAGAATAAGCAATTGTTAAGTGTATGAATTTATGATTGCAAGTTAATAAACTTAGCTAACGTTACTGTGAAATGTATTTAATAACTTGCCTATACTGACTTATCTCATTTATTTTCATGCTCTTCATTATTGATTCCTAATTGTGTTTTCACTTTTGCCCCTTTTCACACAGACGCATAAAATCTATGAAAATGCAGGGTGGTTTTAACACATGCTCTGCTGTGCTTTTGCAGAGGTGTAAGTTACTTATCATTTATGGCAGTGGTTTTAGGTACTAGTATGTCAGGGGAAAAGTCTTAAAGTTGGAAACAAACTTTTGGTGGCAGAATCACACTTGCAATGAAGACAGCAAAATGCAGCTTTTCATGGGAGGTGGGTAATAATAGATTGTGAGCCTTTTTTTAAAAAAGACCTAATTGTTGTTTGCAGTCTATTTGTGTACCTTTGTCAATTCTTAGTAAAATTCAGAGGAAAAATAATTGCTAGCCTAGTTTGAGACCAAACTAACCATTTCATCCTTTTACCCAAGTATTTATAAGGTAATTATCACTTGCATTTTACATGTTTGTGCTTTGTAAAACATGTACCGTACTTCTTATTACCCTCTTATGCCTGTCCATGAGCTCTTATAGATTTGGATCATAGAATAACTTGGGTTGGAAGAAACCTTTGGCAATCTTCTTACTGAAGATCAGTGCCACTCGGTGCAGGACCAGCTGGGATCAGGCTGCTCAGGGCCTTGAGGAGTTAAGCTCTGAATAACTACAAGAACAGTGATTCCACAACTTCTTGGAGCCCTTGTTTTGAATCTTGTGTACTGAGTAAGGACATTGTGATCCAATGGACAGTGGACAGTGTTATGACAAGTCAGATGTGTCACTGAATTTCTTTGTCATTATTAATGAGAAAATGGTGTGTTCTGAGAGAATCATGTTTTCCAGAAATGCACGCTCCAGTTATGTTGAATGCAATACAATCAAGTAACCTAAGGGATGTGTTCCAGAGAGCTAAAAACTTTAAAAGTGAGATAACAGGGCTTTTAAAACCAATAAAACTGTATTAAAATAATGGGAAGAATGCATGAAAACGTGCTTTTTTCACTGAAAACATAATTAAAGAATTCTCAGTTTTGTCCCTCATTTATCATCCCAAGATATACTTCTGAACGAAAAATACCAAAAAAGACTTGGATTTCAGACATCTGTCAGGATTTTTGGAGTACTGGTTCTGCCTTTATTTTGGTTCAGACACAGAATTCTAGTCAGGAATTTGGTGAATCTCTGGAGTTTGTTCTTCTTCTTGTTGCATTTCTTATTCTGATCTGAGGTTTGTATTCATTGTCAAGTGACTGACAGAGACCTGCCTTTTATTAGACAGGCCACTTTATTTCATTCCTGTGTTTCTTGTTGACCAGATTGTGGGCTAAAGTTTGTTCACATCAAATGAAAGAGAATGGGATGAAATGAAAAATCTGGAGAGTGCCCAGAGCAGCAGAACACTGACCAAGAGTTGCAGTATGATTGTAAGTGCTCCTCCTTCTGAAAACCAGCACTGCAAAGCAGCGGGAAGAAACCGCGTTCCTGTGGGCTAATGCTCACCGTGCCTTTTTGCAAGACTAATGCTACCACCGCATTAGGCAGAGCTCTGCAAAACCGCTCCTGAAAGGTCTGCTAAAATTTCTCTTACAGTGGATGATAAATGTTTTGAATGCTTCCCGCGCTGGGAAGTGATCAGCATCTTCTGGCTTCTTTCTCTGAGCAATTCCCAGCCCAGAACACCTCTCAGACTCCTACCCTGGAGGAGCTGTTTGCTTTTCCGGTTCCCAGCTGATTGCCAAATTGCTCTGTGATTATACAGCTTTTTCCTTCAGTAATTATGTTTGCTGTTTCCAGTCTGATGTTTTGGCTCTTGTATACAGTGTTTCTCCACAGCACTCGGAATCTATAGTCCCAAGGTAAGCCCTGGGGTAAGGAAGTGGTGTGTGCAAGCTGATACTCATTCTCAGTCTGTTATTGGACAGAAGAGGATGAAGAAACTTCTACCCATGTTTATTTTTCTTATTCTGAAGCTGGGTAGACTGCCTTGCCCTAAATCATGTGCTATTTCACAGAATATTTGTAGACAGAAACAAATACATGTGAAATACAGCCATCGCCTACTATTCTAGAATTGCTTAGAGAAGGATGTTACTTTGCCGTGGAAACCTTTTCTCACGGTTATTTCTTTTGCATGATGTTCATTTCAACCTGAAGCTCCATCTTAAAGGATGAAATGGAAATAAAGGAGCTATCTTGATGTTCTCTTCTGCTTTGAACTGAGAGCTGTCAGAACTGCTAAGGAGCAGTTTGGAAGGAAAGGCAAAACTTTGAGGGCTTAAATGTAGAAAATCAATTCTTGCAGCTCATGTTGTGGAGCAACAGGAGCCCATGTCACTGAATTATGAAATCAAGGGGAACCACAAAGATATTTTCTTGATTTGAAATATCCTGTTTAATATATCTTTTCTCTTTTTTTTTACCAAGTCAGCGTGCAAGACTAGATAGTTTTGCTGTACTTTTGACTCTGCCGAATCATTGTAATACAACCTATTGACTGCATATGAAAACATTCATATTGACTTCCCAGATGGGAAGATATGACAAGTTTTACCTATATGAGAGATGGCTTTTAATTCTTTTTTGTGCTTGAGGTAGAGACCCTGTCCTTGGTTACCCCTCAACACACGCATGCCTGTGCACACATATAGTTGTCTATCCTACCAGTTTACTGCTCCAACCTAAGCTCTGGCAGAAGTGGAAGCTTAGGAAGGTGAGTTTCCTGGTTTTGAAGTCAGATTTAAACTTTAGGAGGACAAAAATATCTCCCTTTAAAACTTACATCTGGGTCTAAATTTCCCAAAGATTGTGAGTTTTAAGAGTGATTTTGATATTACTTCTGTCAATAGCATAAGGTAAAGATGGTTCTTTGAAGATGTGATTATATGCAAATTAAGCTTCAAAGCATGTCTTGACAATCCCTGTATTTTAAGAGAAATCCAGGGGACATGGTATAACTGTAACTAGAATATTCTGCTTAGCATTTGAAAAACACCATTGGGATATCCTTGCTTGAGGCTTCCTTTTGATGTGTAGAATGGTGTATCAATACTGATTCTTCTAGATGTGCTCATCTTTTCCTTTAGGAAGTCAGAAAAATGCTATGGTTGTTGTATTTTGAGAATCATAGGTCTTTGCGTTTTTTACTTTTTCCCCCCTTAATTTCATTTTACTTTATTTTGCATCTGTTCAACCTTTAGTTTACTAATATTCTGTAGGGCCTGATGTGACAAACTAATAGGATCACAGAGTTGAAGGGTAGCTGACTACTCAAATGAGATGTAAATTTAGCTTTAAATCTAACTTTTTAACTGAAGATGAGACACTAAAATGTGTCCCTGCAGTTCTGATCACAGTGCTCACTCCCAGATACAGTTGTATCGCTCATCTCTGACCAAGTGTGTCTTTCCCACAAGTATTAGAACTGTGAACATCACAGGATCTTAACATCTCTTTGACTTGAGTCAGCATAGGTGAGTCAGTGCAGATCTTAGAAGGAAATATTGGTAGGATTTCATCCTTACCGCTCTTCGTTTATAACTTGATAGACACATGAATCCTATTTCCTTGTTAACGAGAGGAATTAAGTAGGAAACACTTGACCACCAGCTCCAAGTCCCTATCTAGCCAATGCAGGGATTGAAAGCTCTTCCTGGTTTGTTTGTTTTTTTTTCCCCAAACTCAAACTTGTGTGGGCTGTGGGAGTAATATGCTTTTATGCCCAGCCCTATGAAATACTCGGTCCTGGTTTTGATGCCAAAGAACAGATTCCTGACACTTCCCAGAATTCAGCCTTCAGACAAATAAGGTAGAGTGACTTCTAGTTGATGCTCCTTTTAAAGAGAAATCCTGTATCATTCATGTCTAAATATCTTTGGAGTCTTGAATTATGCTGCTTTAATGAAAAAAATGCAGATTTAGGAAGGAAGAGAGAGAACTATAAACTGAGTGTAGTGTCGAATTTCACACCTATCATTTTCTGAACCAGAAGATTGTCTGCTCTTTTTACTAAAGCAAACAGCGAATCTCTGCAGACTGCAGCATAATGTGTGAAGATTAGTCGTCTTCTAATCCTTTCAATACTCTTACTCAAGGGGGAATAGTTCTGTAGAATATCCTTTGGCTGGTGTTAATGGTTTGTGGTCTTTCTCATACCCACTAACATTGCATACTTTTTAGTGCTGTAGTCAGGGTTGCACAGATTTAATTGAAGGTTAAACTAAACCCAGTGCATTTAGCCAGTAGGTGGAGGAACCTGAAGTAGATGAGTATTTTGATAATGGATCACTAGTTTGGCTGTTGTGTCTCTCTAATGATATGAAAATCAAGGGTAGAAATTTTCTGAACTGGAATAAAGAGCTGCTTCATCTACAGTTCTGTACCTTGCAAAACAAGTTTTCATTAAAATTAGTAGACGTTGCAGAAAGAAGCTGCTGTGGGAATACGGTAAATATCTGGTATATTAACAAGCTTCAAAGTAACTAATTGCTGTTAAGATTTACATTTGTGATTCTATTGGTGCATCACTTTCAAAGTAGCAAACATGCTGAAATTGCTTCACTTGCAAGAACTGACACCTTAGCTTGTTTTAATTTATCTGAAAAGCAGAGAGGGTATTCTTCTAATATTGAATGCAGCTTTATTTTGGTAAATGAGTGTTAGTTTGAGTGGTCTTCTAGTGCTGGGATTTTTATTTTGTTCTTGTTAGCAATTTATTTTCCGTAAACTGAGCCTTAAAGATATGCGATCCAGGTGACTCAGCTAAAATCAGGCTGGCTTTCTCATAAATGATTCTATGCTCCCAGTTCCTATGTCTGGCAGGTGAAAGGGCAGGAGATCCTTGTCCTTGTAACACAGAAAATATTTAATATGTTTGCAAATTGATGGATATTTAAATATTTTTTAAATGTTACTTGACTCAACCTGATATCTTCAAAAACGGTTGAAATTCAAATTCAACTGGAATGAACAGAACTACTCTAATTCTGCTTTTATGCTAGATTTTGCTCAAAAAGCTCACAGATATTTTCAGTGAAAAAGTGAAACCTGTCTGCACTAAGAATTAAGGTTAAGGCCCAAATGCCTTCCTAAGAAAAGCAACAATTTCTGTGAGGAAGATTCTTTTTTTATACAATCTCTGAATATGATTACTTGTGGAAAAAGATGCCACAGGTGCAACAGGACTTACTAAAAAGAAGCACTCTGAATTATGTCATATCGAACACTCAGTAGTTTCAGAAGTGTGGTAAGTGCAGAGCCACTAAAGTGCAGAGCCACTAAAGTCTGAACCACTTAAAGTGTGATTTCCTTTTTTCCTTTATTTCAGTTTTTGTTTGCTTTTCTCTATTTTTGGTTGAGACACATCCAACCCTTTTTATGTTCAGATAGGAGAAAAACCATGTGCATGTTTTTGAGCACGTCTGAAGCATATGCTGGAAAGTCACAAGAGAATTACAGCATCCCAGAATGTCAGGGGTTGGAAGGGCCCTGGAAAGCTCATCCAGTGCAATCCCCCCATGGAGCAGGAACACCCAGATGAGGTTACACAGGAAGGTGTCCAGGCGGGTTGGAATGTCTGCACAGAAGGAGACTCCACAACCCCCTGGGCAGCCTGGGCCAGGCTCTGCCACCCTCACCAGGAACAAGTTTCTTCTCAAATTTAAGTGGAACCTCCTGTGTTCCAGTTTGCACCCGTTGTCCCTTGTCCTGTCACTGGTTGTCACCGAGAAGAGCCTGGCTCCAGAATACTTTTGCCATCTGAGTAACTTATATTATTATCTAGTAGCTAGTTTTTGAAGTAAGCTCTAGTTTTGGAAGGTTTGGAGATATGAGTTTGTCATGGTTTGGTTTTGTTATTTGACGTTTTTTGCACATCTTGTGACATGTGTCAGACATACTCCTTTCGAAATACAAGTTATAGCATGGAGCTACCCACACTTTCAAAAACTAGAGCCTGAGATTCAGCAGTCCAGTGCACTGTGTTGCGATGTTTGGTTTGCAACCTAGTGCTCATTTTCTGATTAGAACTTTACAGTAGCTTAACAACCCATCTCAAGTATGAAGAAGCTACTTGAAAAGAAATAACAGCTATATCTCTCTGGCTGGAGTCCTTCAAGATGGATCCAGCACATTTACACTCCCACTTCAATTTATTTTTTTTCCTAATCATTAACTTGACTCTGAAGAAGCGGGAGAAGGAAGCTTCGGAGCCAGAACAAAATATCTGTCTTTTAATTTTCCATTATGCGATTTGTGACAGAAGCATAAATGTGTTTGTGTAATCACATGCTTATGGCTTTGAAATGCTCAAAGGAGAGAGGAAAAAAACCCAACCGGTGCTCCCATAGGTGTGGTGTTTGAAATGTTTCATTCTTAAGGAGGATAATTGTGCAAAAAGCATCTCGAGGAAGCTCAGTGGCAGGTTGGCACAAACCGTGTCTGCACTAGCGGGGGCTCGCTGCTGTGCTTGGCAAAAACTCCTATGCGTTTGCAGTTTGCCTGTGTTTTACAGAAGATGTATGAAAGAATGCGGAAACAAAAGCTGATGAAAATTCCGAATCCTTTTTTAACAGGATTAAATTCCTGCAAATAAAAGCATGACTTTTAACTATTCTCATGATTAAGGTTATTTTGAGATTTTTAAAGGGAGAGATTTTTCCCTTTGTTTTTGAAGTAATCTTAGAGGAAATATGAGTCACGTTAAGACTTGGATTTGGCAAGCATTTTTCATATTTCTTTCAGAAGTATTGTCTTTGGTAATATTCTCTTGATGTCAATAACAATCTTGTTTTAGCTGGTCCTCATAAGCTTTTCAGGCATGAAAGTAGACAAATTCCGAGGTACACCATATGTGGTTCATATCCTGAACTCTGGGAGTTCAGTTCTGTTTGGTATGACTGAGGACGATACTAAAAATCTGTTGAATAGGTTTCATTTAACCCTTTTACCCATTCTTACGTAATTTTTTGAAATGTGTAATGTAAGTGCTGGGTAGAAAATTCTTCACGGATCGATGTGCTACAGACACACTTAAATCTACTTCTCAGGGTGATTTAGGGCTCTTTCCAGTAAAATAAATAAGTTGACTTCAGGATAATATAAGAAGGAATAAGTAGCATTCATGTGTCTTGACTGGAAATTGGTCTCATCATTAATCAGAATGATTTTGTTTTTCTGTTTCATACAGAAAAGAAAAGCAATTAGGCCACCCAGGAGAATCTCTGGGAAACAACTTGAATTGTACTTGTGAGGAAAAAAAGTACACTGCCAAATGCATCATAGTTTTGAAAAATGGAAAGTACAGCTCCAGAAGTTGTTGAAGTGTTTTGATGCTGTTTTATACAAGGCTGTGGAGTTTGTGGAATTCACCTCATTTCCCTGTTTTTAATAGTGGACTGAAAAAATATATTGGCATGGGTATAAAACCCATGTAAAAATAAGTATTTGTAAGTGCTAAAATGGTCTTTAATAAGTGTAAGAGGGATTCAAGGAGACAGTAGACCTTTCAGTGGACGTTTAGGTGACATGGCAGAGACTCTATACATTTGTTTTCACCTTTACTGCTTGTTGTTTATTGTTTTGCAGCAGAGAGACCTACTGTGTTTTTTCACAAGAAGTGAGACTTATCCGTGCTCTTATTTACTTTATTGCTGCCAGCCCAGCTTGCGGCTCTGGGCTGGAACTAGAAGTATGGATGGATGCACAGACATGAAGGCAATTAAAGGAGAATGCTCTTCTAGAGCAGGTTTAGTTGAGCTCAGGTTTAGTGGGCTCAGAAAGGGATCACTGGAACTAACCAGCACAGCTTTGTAACTTCTTTCCACCCCTTCCTTTGCACCAGTCTTTGTATTTCTGTGAATTTGCTTCGGTATTAGTTTGTTCATGCAGCTGAAGGGAAACTACCATTAATATTATTGCCCTCACATAGATTTCTTTTGAGGCAAAGTTTAGCAGGAGCTCTATAATAGAACACATTCTGAAAACAGAGTGCAAGAAAATAAGTTAGTATACATAATCTGGGTCTGGAAACAAGTTTATTATATCTAGTCAACTGAAACAAAGTAAGAAAAGATCCAAGGGGAGAAGGAAGCTACTAAATAAACTATTTCTCACAGGTATGCACCTGAACATTATCACATTTAATGTACAACATAGGCTATGAGTGGCAAAGTCTTAAATTCTTTCTTCAGCTCTTCTGTCTCCATGTGAAGCCTTATCCAACCATCTTCTGCCAGCAGCACTAGTTTTGTCTGGTTTGTGTACAGCGTTTAGTGTTGTAAAGGAGTGTTTGAATAGAGGGAGTAATATAATGTTAGCAGCTCTGTAAAAGGGAAAAACTGAGGGCATTTTGTTTATGCACAAGCAGCGTCTTACCTGCTTTAAGTATCACATGGACTTTTCTCAAGAACAGCCCGAAAAGCAGAGGCAGGAACCTTTGTGCTGTTACTGGTGGTGGCCAAACTAATGCAGTCGTGCCAAGAGCTTCTGTCACTCGTGACATTTGAAATAGATCTGGGGTATAATACAATATTGTTTTGTGCTCAGAGAGTTTGTTAAGAAGTAATGAAGGACAAGACACACCCAAAGCCACTTTTCTCCAGATCAGTATCCTACTTTCTAGATATTGCTATAAATCCACAATATTTATAATTGAAGATTGTTTATAGCAGTGTGATCCTTGCTTTCATTCAGGAAGTTATCAGGAACAAATCACCTTTTTCTGCCACTGTGCTTTGGGTTCCCCTGTAAGCTCAATTATTACCTCCCTTATAGCACTCAGGCCCATTTTCTTCCCAGGGACTGAGTGTATGATTATGAATCAAAATGAGAACAGAATACAAATGAACCCTGTTTTTGCTCCTCATGAAATTATTCTGATCCTTCACTTTAATACGAAGTAGTCTATTCCATTAGTTCTAGTGAGTCACACAATGCACCTAACAGGAAATGTGGAAACTATACTTTCCTGCATAAATTTAGATAACTAATCACTGAATCTATTAATTTATTTAGGAGTGTACTAGAAGTGGCTTTGAAAAATGGATCCCTAATTCCATCATGCCTTTATTAAGGACCATTATAGTGCAGCACTCTGCACCACAGTATACTAGTCTCATTTCTTTTTTACAAATGCATTATGACCCAGTTAATACAGCCATTGTAGTCATCACCAGAAAAGATTAAGAACGTTTAGTTAAACACAAGAAATTAATATTTTATGATGTAATCAAATCAGGCATATAATTTGCTTTTAACTGTTTTCTTAGGGCCGAGGAAACATCCTATTTTTAGACGAGAAGGATTTTTAACCTTTTCTGTGAAAAGAAATTCTTTGGTAATGCTCTGTCAGGATCGAGCTTATGTAAGATTTACGGGAACAAATTACCCATTTGAAAGATTTACACAAGAAGGACATAAATCATACCCGTGGAAAGTGATAGATTCCAATGTACATGTGGAACTAATCAGGAGGAACTTAACTAAAGTCATAGTCTTGGTCAGGACTGGATAGAAACAGTTTTGGTGCTGTTCCAACTTTTGGTGGTCACTGAAACGCTGTTGTGGTTTAACCCCAGCCGGCAGCCAGGCTGGGGAAGAGAATCAAAAAACCCCACCTCATGGGCTGAGATAAAGACAATTTAATAGGATAGCAAAGGAACAGGGAATAATAATAATAGAATATACAAAACAAGTGATGGACGATGCAATTGCTCATCACCTGCTGAGCGATGCCCAGCCTGTCCTTGAGCCGCGAGTTGTTTTACTTTTTTCCCTGCTTGCTCTCTCTGAACAAAGTCTGTACTTAATATAAGCATCCTTGAAGGAAGGGGACTGACCATAACAATGCTATCACTGCTGGGATTTATCTTTAGCTTTGAGTACTGGAAAAAAACATAAAAATAAATGGAAGGAAGATGATTGTTTATGAGTTATGGTGAAGAAAGAGCTTTCTGCTTTTCTTTTTAATGGACCTAATTTCTTTCTTTCTCCATTTGCCTTTTCATAATGACAATGAAGAAATTAGAAGAAGTAAGAATGATGGGGACACATAGGGAATTGAAAGAAAGAAAATGTGGTTTTAGAAGCAAAGAAAATGAAAACTACAGGAAGCATCAAGGAATAGAAATATAGTAATGTATTTGTGTTGACTAATGTTTGATAATTCATTAAACTTTCGGAGTTACTTTAGGAATTATAACTGTAGTTAACTGAGAAGTGATAAATGTGCCCTATTTAAAGAGTACAGAAAGAAAGAAAAAGGGATGAAAGAAAAAAGGGTAATTACATCTTTCTGATAATCTGAGATAACAAGTACAAACTCATATTCTCATTGCACTTAGAAGATAAACATCAAACAGCATCTCTGATCTTCCACTGACAACGTGCCTTCCGCTTTCACCCTTTCTGAAAAGGAAAGCTTTGATTCTGGCTGTGGATGGTGATTCAGTGTGTGGCTGTGCTGGGACCTGGCAGTGCTGGCACCTCCTCCACACAGAGGGACAAATGCAGGAGATGCTGCTTCCGCTCTATTTGCATGCATGGAGAAAGGTGTTTGGAAGAAAGCGTCATTCTGGGAGGGGATCTGTTATGGGCCCCCGGCTCTAGACTTTCCAAGGGGAGGTGAATGTGGGCTCCCCTCTTTGTGCAGCTCAGTGAAGGTTGAGGTGACTTCAGCTCTTAGGGTGAAGGAGGAAAGGACTGGTCGGGTTTGTCTGAGGCTGAATTCAAAGAGAACAACTGAGCCTGAAGCAGGAAAGAAATCAGTGGGCAGGACATGATGAGGAACGGATGCTTTATTTTGGAGCTTGGTTGTTGGATAAGAAACACTATTTCTAGGTACATTAGAGAGATGCTGGCACTGGAGAATGGCTGGAAGAGCTGAGCTAGTGTAACCATAGAGCTGGTTAAGGTAGGCCCTTTTATTTCAGGGAATGTTCAAGATCTGAACAATGTGATTTTAAAATGCATATTAACATATTGACTCTAATGCAGCTTTGAATTCCAGCCTTTTAGCTTTTGTTTAAGGAAGGTAATATTCATCATAGAAACCCAAACATTCTGTTGGCCTGTATCTGAACTATGAATTATCTGAAAGTATATCATCGCAATGAGGGTGTTACTAAGCTACTCTTCAGATGCCTACAATTTAATATTGTGTTAGACATCTCTGCCTACAAATTAATTTCTCTTTTCTTTTTTTTTTTTCTTTTTTTTTTTTTTTTTTGGGATGGGGCAGGGTGGAAAAAAAACTATTAAAGCAGAAAAATGAACTTTGCAGTTCCTGGTTCTGCACAAGGTGATCCATACTCAGCATTCACAAAGTCTGTTTCCATTCTGTGTACATGACCTGGGTCAGTTTTCCTGCTCTTGCAAGGCGAAACACATGCGTGTGTATTTTTATACTAAAACATATTTCACTGATGCTGTTGTGCAAAATGTATTTTACTGTATAAAATCAATCTTTCTACTCTGCATTTTGAATGATTTCTATAGGAATCTTGTTTCAGGCAGAAAATTTAAGATGATGACGATGGTAACACCGGATGATGTTTTTGCTCTGATTCTCACCAGCGTGGATAAGTACAGCTTTACAACTGAAGTGCATCTTTGTATCTACAGATTTACTTAGAATGAGATATATAGAAGCAATTACACTGCTATAATCAGGCTATCTCAGGCTGGCTTTCTGTAATACTAAAAGTATTCTAACAAAAATGTTAACAGAATTATACATTTTAACATGAATTGCAACATAACCTTGTTGACTTGTGGTTTTATAAGTACTTTCACTTAAGTGGAATGTGAAACAATTTCAAAAGGAATAAAGTTGGAGGAAACAAGAAATTATCTTCATTCCTGATAAGTGTTGATCTCCTAACTTAACAGCAAGTGCTTGTAGCCTGCGCAATGCTCTTGATTTTGGTCAGGAAATAAAGTCAGTGCATTTGGCTTCATGCCACATTGCCTTATTTTCAGGATGTTTTCTGCAGTCTGGCTGGGAAATGGAACTAAGATGTCATACTCACTGAAAATAATGTGTTGGCTTTTGTGTATGAGGAGATGAGGAGGCATTGTCCAGAAAGCAGTAGCTTTAGAAGAAAAGGGAAGAGTAAAACTGTTTTACAGTAAAATAGTTTTAGAAAAATGGTAAGGTTGCCAGTAACCAAATGTTCCTTGCTGTTCCTAGAAGGGGCACAGGGCGTTGTAAATGAACTCTCTGCATGAGAGCAAAAGTCTAATCAGACTAGAATGCCTTGCAAAAGAAACCAGTAGCTAAGCTTAATTCACCAAGCCTCCAGTTTTGGCTTTGGATCATGAAGGTAATAATAGAATCATTTTGTTTGGAAGAGACCCTCAAGATCGTCAAGTGCAGCTGTCAGGCTGTTGGTTGTGTGAACAGCCACTCTTCACAGCAACTTGATGAGATTACATTTTCAGATCTACCTTCAGAAAATCTATCTGCACATGAGGCAGCTGCCAGTGAGGTGTGTGCAGAACAGCACACCCAGAGCCTTCCGCAGTACATGCAGGTATGGGCTTGTGCCAAAAGCTTCCTCTCTGCTCATGCCCAGTTTTGTAAAGGGCGATTTTACAAGTATGGAACTATAGCTCTTTACCGAAAATCTGAGCAATTTTTGTCAGTGCTCTTAAGTTTTCTCACAGCAGAAAGGTTAAGGTATTTCTCATCAACTATTGCATGTATGCATTAGCCTGGCTACCAGATACTGAAGTGTTTGTGGTGGTGCCTCCTAAAATGAGAGAACAAGCAGGCGTGGCAATCTGAGATGAGCTACACAGGCCAGTGAAGCCTGTTTGAATAAAAGCCCAGTGGGTGTGTTGAAGTCTCCGATCTCCTCAATGGTTTGTTGCTCACTGGGTACATACTGTGGTCTTTCTGGCAGGTGCATTGAATGTGTGTTTTAAGGAGCGCTGTTTGCGTCCAGTGGAGAATCAGTTGCAGAATGTCCAAACAAAATAGCTTTCAAACAAGATTCTGTGATGTCTGGTGTTCAGGGACCCTCCAAATTTCTCAGTCCTTACTTGTCATAGGGTTGCTGATTATCCATGAGTCTGTTCCGCAACATATTCAGAAAGATTTGTTAGTGCTCTCTTGAGAACGTCTTACAGAGCTCTTTTATTTCATTTTCCATGTCTTATGAGAGTGATTTATATTAGACAACTTCCAAGCTGTGTAGGGAACTTAGTCTTTTAGCTAATTGATAGTATGTTGGAGCTAGGGTATAGTATGTATTTGCTCTCAGGGCACCACATTGATGAAGTTTAGAACTGACCATCTATTTAGGCTATTTGTTTTGCATCCTGCTTGTGTAAATAGAGCTGACTTCACAGAGACAGTAAGATTAACCTTGATTTTTTTTTCCCTGAATGATTTATGTGGTAGCCTACTGATTTCCTCTTTCTCAAATCCTTCTGTAATTTGACATCAAGATACTGCTGGTAGAACAGTTCCGCACAGGAGCACCTTTAGGGGCTGCTGACTGTCTTCAGCTGACTTATGGAGGTATCTAGACACATGTTCTTCTGTCTCCTTGTGCTTCCAGCTTCACACTGCTCGTTTAACCCATCCTGCTGATTAGGCTGTGGGCTCTGTCAGGACATTGTCCCGATGCTGTCACAGTTGTGTTGCATAGCTGACCCTGTGCTCGCTGTAGGTATGGGTATTAGTTGCATTAAAACCAAATGAAACCTGAAAGAAAAAATACAGAAAGAACCCTATTTCAATAGTGCTGGTTTCATCTTCATAAACTACTGGCCTGTAGCTCTGGAGACACAAATGCTACTCTACCTAATTAATTTTAGCAAAAAAACCCAAAAGTAAATAATACAAAAAAAAACTTATTGAATATTCTCTATTTCAGTATAAAAGTGAATTTGGGGAAGAGTTATAAACAACAAAAGAAAAAAGAGGACTAATTTTTTAGAGTAATCAGCACAGTAAGGAATGTGGTTTGAGAAAAAAAAATGTCTGTATTTTCCCTAAAGTTGGCATCTCTTTCTTAGGAAGAATCTCCCAAAGATGGTGAAGGTGTGTGTGGTGGTTGTGGGATGGGCAGACAGGGCACCCATAAGATGGTGGCGTTTTTTCGTGGACTTTTTGTACTTCCAGCAGGAGTAGATGGTTCAGGACTTGTTGTTTTGCAGTGGCAGAAACGAGGAAACTGTTAAGTGCTTCTTATCAGCAGGAGCCGGGGGCTGGAAGAGCTCAGGCAGCAGCAGCAGCAGCACTCGCTGCCAGGGTGCTAAATCCTTCTTTTGTGTTTCCTTCTCACCTGGCTGGGCAGCAGCCACTTAGCTTTCTAAAATACCAGAATGCCCACAGGAAGTGACATTGGATGAAGGGGAGTTGGATCCTACAACATTGCATTTATGTGCTGCTTTTGACAGTAAGAGGTTAATAAAGATTTAACCGCACCCGTGGACATCCTGTAGGATGTGTTGCAGCTGGCGAGAAGTGTGACATGCAAAGGTGAAGGAGCCTTCCAGAGAGTGACCTTTTGTAAAGCCCGCGGGACAATGGTCTCTACAACAAAAGAAGAGGAATGCAAGAGAAAGGGAAAGCAAGTAGACTTCTGTAGGGAGGGGAGGGAAGAAAAAGCAATACGGTCAAGAAAATTGCCGTTGTTTGTCCGACACAACACTGCTGAGATATAGGATCCTTGGTAAGGTTCATCTTTCAGTGTGCTCTGTTGGTGTCATTTTTAGCTCAAATCAGTAATTAAACGTCTCCAAAAAGTTACTCGAAAGATTTGATGAGCTAATTTGAAGAGGAAGTGTCTGTACAAGTTCTGAGCAGAAAATGTGAACAGAACTTGTACTCATAGGTGTGGGGTGGTGCAAAAAGGGCAGTCTGACTGTGCTGATGCTGAATAACACCTAATAGCACTTTTTATTAGGATTGTAGCTTGATTATAAAATAAAGATTTTTATTCACTTTTGAAAGTGTTTTTTCACATCATTTGAATTGGGCCAAAGGCTGTCAGGCTTTGTTGTTATTTTAAGGGTACTGACACAGTTACATTTGTGCACAATGCTAATGAGGAGGGACAAAGTTGCTTTTTCACTTGTTAACATCAGTGAGCAGGTTGAGGGTTATTAGTTATGTAGCAGGTAGTACTACTTACATAAAAAACTCTTTGTTCCTATGAGGATTTTACCCAGAAAGACCTTGTTTAGGTGCTTTAATACTTAAAAATGTTCAATTTGACGTATTTCCGAAAACTTAGAGCAGAAACCAGGTCCATATAATGACCTGTATGTGAGTATAGGGAGAGTATCAGAAACAAAAATGATAAGGAATTAATCCATTACATTATTGTTATTAGTCCTACAATAATATACAACTATAATCCTATTTTCCAGTCACTGAGATCACCTGTTTCAAAATTCGAAATGTCAAGTTCGAAACTTACATTGATAATTATCTTGCCACCTAACTTCGCACGTTGCTTCTAATAATTTTACCATCAACATCCGGCTGAAAGCTTATTCTGTAATCTTTCAACCTCCTGCTCACGTGCCAGAAGTCTAAAGAGTACCTGCCAAATTCTCTAGTTTCTTCCTGCTGGCTTCCTATTTGCTTCTGCAGTTTACACAAAGTGCATTGATCATCCAAAATGTAATTCATTAAGCGTAATATAATATAAAATCACACTGATAAAGAAGGCCATTTCCTTTTCATTCTGAGAAGCCGTAAAAAGACCTCTGTTTTTTTATTTCTTTCTAAGCTGTCCAAGATTTTCCAGTAATTAACTTCTAACAGCTCTGCTGAATGCTGCCATTGAGCACTTAAGGCCTTGGCTTCACACAGTGAATGTGAAATCTAAATATTGTAGACTCGTATAATAATTAAGATTGGAAGAGATCTTGACTGGTCATTTGCTCTGATCCCTTTCTCAATAGGGCCAATGTAAAATTTGGATCTAACTTTGAAGTTAGACCAGGTTCTTGTCCAGTCAGGTTTTGAATGTGTTTAATGAGAAGATTCCACTGTATCTCTGGCAGCTTGTTCTGGTGTTTGGTGTTTCCTTGTGTGTAACTGAGATTTCCTTTGCTGCACCTTATTTTCGTTGCCTTTTATCCTTTCGTAGAGCATCTCTGAGGTCGGTCTGGCTCTATGTTCTGTTTAACGACTTGTTAGATAGTTGTCAATAGTAGCTGGATCTTTCATTAAGCTTCTCATCTTTAGGTTAAAGAAATGCAGCACACTGAGCCTTGTGCATGTACTTCAGTCCTCTAATCATCTCCAGGCCTTAATTATCTCAATCATCTCATGTGTAGTGGCACTCCCCTGGACTCCCTGTGGATTTTACATGTTACTTGTGTAGTAGGAAGCCCAAGCTGGACACAATACTCCAGATGCAATCACACACAAGTGCAGAACAGAGGATAATCTCTTCACTTATTCTGGTAGCTACACCTTTGCTAATGCTGGCCCGTACGTGGTGAGCCTTTTTTGTCTCACAAACATGGTGCTGCCTTATGCTCATCTTGTCATTTGATGGGCGCCAGGGCCCTTTCTGCACGGCTGTTGTGGGGTGCTACTGCATGCCAGGTGCAAGATTCAGCATTTATGTTCCTTGGCTTCACAAGGTTTCCATCAGCTCGTTCTCCAGCGGTTCAGATCTCTGAGCAGGCAGCGCTGTGCTCCAGTGCACTGGCTGCTTCCACCAGTGCGCTGGGATTCCTTTTGTTCCATAGTCCTGCAGGTTGAACAGCTCATGATTCCCATGTAGCTGGGTGCTTGGTTGTTCTACAGGCAACAGTGCCCGTCTTGAATTGGAAAGTGATCATTACATTGAAAATCTCAATAATGGTTCATTTGTATGATAATATGAACACAGACCATGCATAATAAATACAGTATTGATCATTTGCAGCTGCTCACTCTGAGTATTTTGAATTGCTTATCTGATGCCTGCAAAATACACTTGTATCTTATGGGCATAGTTTATGATCTAAGTCCTGGGGAGCTCTTCACCCCTGTGTCTGGTGTGTCATGCCCACCACCACAGCACCCCCCAACCTCTTTAAAATGCCTTCTTGTTCAAGTTTTGCTAGCACATTCCACATTTTCTGTGTGCCCAGTGTGGTAATTACTCTCCATTTCATCTCTATGTAATCTTTAGATCATAAGAAATGTTCTTGACGTTTGACTTTTCTTAATGTTTTACTTCTAAGCATTGACAATTTTCTGAAGTGCACTTTGCTGTGGCTTCTTTTCTCTGCCCTTCCTCTGTAATCAATTCTAAGACCAGGAATGCAGTCTGGGAAAACTGAAAATAATTCTGTGCCGTTCTGTGTACATGAATTGCCGTCCTTCTCTGCACAGGCAGTGGAGTTACCTCCCGTATGTCACTCCAGTGACCAGAAATACTCTTTTCTGCACTGAACACTAATTGCTGTAGACTTCAGCCAGTATCACTTTTAGTAAGAGGTGCTCTATGTGTTTGCTATAAACACACATAGAAACCCAACTTTCTTCCATTCCAAACAATTAATATTCCTAGTGATCAGGTGAACAATGTAAATGTTTCAGGAGAGGTAAGAGTGGGGCTGCCGGGTGTCTGGGCTGCTGAGAAGCAGGACCAGTCTGCAGGACATCACCAGGCACATCCTCTGCGACAGAAGCAGCGACAGGTGTCCCTGGCGGGATGCTCATTTCACAGCCTGGAGGATATGATTATTTTTGCTGCACTGATACGGAGAATCTGCTGTCAGTACACACGCTCTAAAAGGTCTAATGGGAACAGAGAAGCCAGACAGATCCTAGAAAGAAAGCAAGAAAAAAACAGTTGAAAGGTCTTACTCTCACAACTGTCACTTTCATTGCTTGTCATCCTGTTGTGGTTCACTTCATTTGTTTGCTGCTGGCTTTACTCTGTATCCTAACAGTCCTTTGCTGGACAAATCTGTCAGGAGTTGAAAAGAACAAATGGAGTTAGTTGAATCTTCGAGGGGATTGTTAATGAAAGGAAGGTCTCTTAAAAGTATAGTAATGTGGATTCCAATTTAGCTTGGATGTTCCTGTATAGGGAAGCTAAAGGGTCCTTTCCCTGTTAGCTTTCATGTTTTTTACATAAAGACTGTGTTAAAGCACTGAAAGCCTGTTAGGAATTCCTCTCTCCCAAGGCTGTCTATATTCCGTCATTAAAAAAAAGAAGTGAAATGTGGGAAGTTGAGTTTTTCAGCTCTATAAATAATCCTCATGTTTTTATTACATCTCGATCTGCTAGTTAGAACAAACTCATATGCTTTAAATGTTATAGAAGTCTTAGTTTCGTAAAAATCAACTGCAGATCAAAGTGGTTGCTGATGTTAGACTGACTAGCTGCTATTTAAATGAAAATGTTAGAGGTCTGTGTTTTGGTTTGTATAAGTACAATCTATATTTTTGAAATCTGAACCACAGCTGATCAAGCTCTATGTTGCCAAATTTTAGCCCTGATCAAAAAATGAATGAAGGACTTGTTTTTGGCATCGGTTGACTTTGGCTCAGCCAAACCATTTGGCTATAAGAATTCTGCAGCCTGGACTCTTATGCTGCAGGAGGGCATCCCAGGCTACAATACTAGTGTGTGTAAATATGACCGTCAAGTACATTTGTCCACTGTGTAAAGTGGAATCAGAGTATAAAACCCCATCTTTATTTGTTCAGTTTATTGTAACTTCCAAATTATTTGACCTGAATAAAATAAACAGAAATGATGGGCTTTTGCTGAAAAACGTTTGAGGCTAAATGAGGAGCATAGGATTTAGTGTGAACTACTTGTTTGCTTAACTTCCAAGTATTACTGATTTCATTAGAACAAGCAATTTCCACAACGCTTGATTCTCTGTATTTTAGTGTGTATGCAACCATTGCATGTGTTTTCTGAACTAAAAGGAAATAGCAGCCTCTGCTGGCAGAAAACCCACACCAAAACCAAACCAGCCAAACCAAAAACCCACCCAACCTTCTCAAAAAGTATTATTAGGCTGTTTAAATGTATTTAGTGGGTCTGGAACTGGGAAAAAACAAATGAAATGTGTCATTGACTGGGTGATTTTTACATTATCGCTTAAGTCACTCATTCCAAATCTAATTGCAGCTGGTTCCAAAGCTTTGCCTGCCCTGGAGGCATCGTGGAGATGTAGATTTTGAGGACAGCAGTTGGCGATGCTGGGCTGCCAGGTGTGTGAGCAATTGCAGGCCATGGACGGGCTGTTGTGAAAGAAAGGAAGCGTTTTTGAAGCACTCAGTGGGATGCACGGTCATGTCTTTCCCTTTCTTCCTTCCCTCTGCTCTCCCCCAAAGTAACATTATACTTTTCTGTCCTTTTCATGTGTGTGTGTATGTTAAATCATTTGTCTCACTCAGGGTTCTGCAGCATGTAAGTGTGAGCTTCACTGACACAGCACCGACCTCTGCCAGCGTTGTTCTGAGAAACTCCTTTTCATTTTAATGCATACAACCACTTCTCACTGTGTTTTGGTTCTCAAACATGTATTTTTAGCCTTGTTATTTGGAGGTCATCTTTCTACATATATTGTGATGAACTGCTGTCAAACAAGGGTTCCATACTATGGCTACGGACTACTAACCATACAGGAGAGTGTGTGCGACATGTGGAATTCTAGTTCAGTTTATGATAATTCTTTTTTTTTTTGTGAACTCAAATAACAGCCAAGCAAAAACGATGCAGAGCTGGGATGCGCAATGTGTATAGAGGTTTCATGAAAAATGAAAAGAAACCAACAAAACCCTTACTGCTTACCCTGAACACTTACTATCCCTCCTCTCAACTATTTCTAAAATGATTTCCTTCTAAGGAAAAATCTAACACCGTTTATTTTAGCAGTAAAATGCCCCAGTAAATTTATTGTGATATAGAAGGAATTTAATCTTATCCTGCTTAAGAAATAAGCCCTCCATTTGTGGCTGATCAGCACTTTTTCATATAGTGAAAATCGTGAATAATTGTAATGAATGTGTAATGAGTAATTTTAAGGATTCTGAACTTCATTCAGATTGTTAAACAAGAGGTACATGCTAGGACAGATGAGGTAGTCATCAAGCTTGAATTATTTGGCTTAAACAGAAGATCCCACTACTCCAAAAGATCTTATGAATATTATTATTATTATTATTATTATTATTATTATTATTATTATTAAGAATACTAAAAGTATATATTTGATGTCTATAATAGTTTCTACCTTGGCTATTTCTGAGACTGTTTCTGAGTGTGATGCTGTGATCACAAGCCCTGTTGCAAGAGATCAAATGCAAATTCTTCTGTCCCTGTGATCTTTTCTTAACAGTGATAATAAGTACAGGATTTGGGAAAAAGGTACCAACTCTTGCAGAACTTCCAGGAATTTTAAAGCTCATGGCATTTTTTTGTTTGAGTTTCTAAGTAACAGCCTCATCTCCCATATCTTTTACCTGAAAAATGTACCAGCGAGACAAGACTCTGTATGTTTAGGGAAATGTGTACTTGTGCATAGCATTTTTACCCCTATTTTTTTAAAGAAGCAAAATTGAGTCCCTCTGATCAGTGGCCAGTTAGACGTTCCACTGGGTCACACTGGGTCGGTGAGCGAAACCACCGCTGTCCCCGCCACCTCAGGGCTGGGGTCACCCTCTGTGGCCCTGGGCACCATTTCCTGGGTGGCACCTTCTGGCCCTAAATCATCACCAGGTGTTTTATTTAGAAAGTAAACCCTCTCTCCTCATGCAGAACATGGAGCTTTGTGTGGCAGAAACCCCTGTCCCCAAGGGCTGGTGTGTCCCCAGGGAAGGGCTCTGGGGTCCCCAGAACAGGGGGACCCTCATTGCAGGGGGGGGTTCTGTCCCCAGAATGGCTCCGATGTCCTCACCAGATGCTGGGTAGGCCCCTTGGATTCAGTTCTTCTTTCTTGGAACATCTTGTTTTGGTGGAAATAGTAGAAAATCTGCCCCCTTCCAGGGTGCGGGCGGGAGGTCCCGGGTGCTAAATGACATTCTGGAAGATCCGCATGGAACTCGTGATGTCCCAGTCCTGCCCGAGCAGGGGGACAGGTCACTGCAGGCATTGTCCCCTGGCTCTCCTGCCACCCCCCAGGGTGTCATTTTGGGGCAGGACAATGAGCAAGGGTGGCAGGGAGGGGGGTGACAATGACACCAACCCCTCCCAGTGCTTATCACCTTCTGGCACATGTCTGGAAACTCCCCAGGGTCACCATGCTGTCACTGTCCCTGTCCATCTTCTGCGAGGGGACAGCCCAGGGCTTGGTGGGGATAGCCCTTGTCCCCGGCGGCGGTGACACCTCATCTCTGCTGAGGTGTTTCTAGCCAGGAGCTTTTATGCCTGCATAATTTTTCTCCCATCTCATGTAAAATTGGAAGTGTATGAGGTAGCAGGAAACAAAATTGTTAATTTGCTGTGATGTTGTTTTGAGGCCAGATGGTACTGGAGAAAAGGACAGGATGTATTAGTTGGCATTTTTCCTGCCACTGGATGGCAATGTTTGACCAAAAACCAAAATATGAGGCACTAATAAAACAGGCAATGAAAACGCTCTTTTATTGGTAGAGGAGGGACACATCTTCCTTTCTATAGGTGGCTTTCTGGAATCTGAAGAGGAGGAAAACATTATATTGTATTAAACAGAACCAAATTTCTTTGCTCTCCCTATTTATTAATCTTCCAGTGGTGCTCAGGAGCCTCTTTGACTCTGAACTTCAGTGCGTTAGATGCTGAGACAATGGATGTAAATCATTTGGTGCCTACAAGAATTGAGTAACTTGCACTCTATCCAAGCTCACTTAAGAAGCACCTTCTTTTAAGATTTTGAATGTTAGACTCCAAATCTGAGCAAGGGTTTCTGATGGTGGTGTTGTGGGGTTTTGTTGGTTGGTTGGTTTGGTTTGGATTTTTATTTTTTTTATAGTGAAGTGTGTATTTTAAAATGTACCAAGCTGTAAAAAAGAAGGACAGGTTTGTACATTATATCGATTGTGATATAACTATGTACCAGCACATGAATTTTAATTGTGAAGATGACATTGGTGAGGTGTTTTCTGAGAGTTAGAATGAAAATTGAAACGAGACACTTGGAAGATTCCTTTCTCTTACCCAGATATAAACTCTAACTGTACAGTTACAAACTGAGTTATGGCAGAAGTCTGCGTTAGGAGAGGTGCCCCAATGGACAGCTTGGAAATGGTGTTTCAGAAATCCCGAGTTATGGTTCTGAGCCACGTTGACCTACTGCGAACATGGTTGCAAAACGGGAATTTTGCTTCCCCTCTCTCTGTTTCTGCTGGCTGCATTTACTTTTGTCAAATAATCTAGAATGTAATGTGGAGCAAGATGTGCCTTTTTTATTTTTATTTTTTTATTTTTTTTTTCTTTCTTTCTTGCTATTCTATAACAGGTTGCTTCAGATTGTGACTGTACTCACTGAAGAATGGAAACTGTATCAGTGAGCACAGATATAATGTAAGAATGCAAAAAAAGAAAGAGGCCACAGAGATTATAAACTGGGGGACTAGGTGGCAATAAGTACATGTGAGAAATCTGTAGTTTATGAATCTTTAAAGTGAAATATACTTGATTGCTATGGAGAAAGAGAGATCTGAAAGATCTATGAAGATCATTCTACAGCCATTGTTTTTTCAAAAATCTCCAGACAGTAAAACTTGACAGGTTTTCCAAAACTGTCTGGAATGGCTGTCTAAGCCTTTGGATGCACAAAATTACCAGTTACAGACATTTAAAGAAAAAAATAAAAAATCCAGTCTATCTCTGCAGGATGCCAAAAGACACTTTGCAAATAAACACTGGGTTCTCTCTTCCTTACTTGATGCTTTGAATCTTATGGCATTTTATTCCTGACTTTGATCTGCAAAGCTAAGATTAATTTTCAATGTATTTATCATTGCAAGCTTTCAAGTCTGGAGAGCTGGCAGAGTGCAGATCCTCTGCTCACACTGGACCATGCGCTGCATTTAATGGTTGATAACGCTGTGCCTCCCATCCTGTTTCTCAGATGCCATCTTGCTCTACTTCAATTGGCCAGCATCCAAACACTTCTGTCAAATGTTTATGCATTATAAAAATATGGTTCATTGAATAAATCCTCACTTAGCTCATACTTTTGAAAGGGCCGGGTCTGTAAGGTGTTGGTAACAGCTTACACGCTGAGGTTGTGTTTCAACCACGTGCGATGTTCTGTAATACAGGAGGGCATTGAGACACCAACGTCCTCATTTAAAGCTCACTGGGGAACTGCTGTCTTCTACAGAACCCAGAACAGCTGCTGACTCCCTGCAAGAAGTGATGTTAGATCAGGGCACTGGAGCCCTCATGTGCAATGTTTTCCTGTCCCAAGCGTGCTGTCCCCTCAGCATTTCTTAGCACTCCTCTGCGCTGTATTTTGCTGAAGAAGAGGTGTCCAGAGCTGCTTTGCTAAACACACACCACCAGCAGCAAGTTAGATTTTGTCAATTGTTTTTCATTTATTTCAAATGGCTTTTCTGACATTCTGTTTTCCTCAGTCCTGATGGTTTAGTACTACGTAACCTGATGTAATCTAGCAGAGATGTCAGCCAGTTTGATAGAAACATATCCAGTGTCTGGAGTCTTGGGTTCAGATTTAGATATTGTTTCTCCCTCTAAAATTGAAGTATTTTTTTCTCTTTCATTCATACAAACAGCAGATTTTTCCTGCTCCCCTTTACGCGTAGTACTGTGTCAAATACTGATTTTTGTCATTAAATCTAAACTTGGAAAGAGAGCGAGCTGCCAAGAGCGGCTGCGATCCCTGAGCTGGTGTCTGCAGGGAACTGCTGCAGAAGTGGAGGCACAAGTGGAGAAACAGCAGTGAGGCAGGTCCAGATAAAACTGATTCAGGTTGCCGGGGGAAATACAGAGGAATGCAACAAGTGCTAAAGGAAACTGATCAGTATGTTACCTGGCCGCTAAGAGCAATATGTGGTAGAAAATGCTCTATATACTTGAGCTGGTTCTGTGTTTTCCATTGCAAGTTAATCGCTTCGAATTTGGTGAGAAGAAAAAACAAAAGAAAAAGCTTGAGGCTGCAATTTCCTGTAGAATATGGACTCAAGTAAAATAGGGTAATTGACTCATTTGCAAGTCTGACTTCCACTGAGGGAAATATATTGTCTGCATAAAATAATTGTACCACTGTTTTCACAGAGCAGTTACAGCGTTGTAATGCTTTGGTGCAAGAACTTGTAGTTCCTTTAAAATGCTGCCTTAATGCCAGGGGCTTCCACATCCTTGCAATAATCTCAAATATGGCTGAATTATGAGTCTCAGTAGAGACAGGGAGGTTTGGACAGCTAAATTATCTTAAAATCTCATCTGTGCTGAGCATGATCCAATGTACATGTGCCAGGGGCTCCTTTCATTTGCCTCTCTCAGCTCTTGGGCAGTTACTGAGATACCAAGCAGAGAACTGAAAGAAAAACAAGGGTGAGAGGTACAATTTTCATTTGCTACCTGGTGTGACACCAAGGCGATAGTAGTGTTTGGAGCAGGAAAAGAAAAGAAAAAGAAAAAGTATAACGTGAAGGATAATAACACTGGATTTGTGATTTGTCCTTTTTTAAAAAAATTGGTTTAAGTGATTGACAGATACTGTATCTAGAAACTTTGTCATATTTATCCACATACATCTACATCTGTGTCCTTTGCAGCAATAATGTACTTGGTAAAATATCATAGGTTTATGGTGGCCTTTTTGTTTACTTGGTGGGAAATTAGGTCTCTTTATATTTCCATTTAAAGTTTTCAAGCATTCACACTGCAAAGAGAAACTTTTGAAGACATTTCAATAGAATTTTCAAAGATTACTGCAATTACGAAGCAAGGAAGAGAAGGCTACTTCTAAGTTCTCATTATAGTTTGACTAATGGAGATCAGAGGAATGTTATTGCTTCGGATTTTTTGTTTTGTTGTTGTTTTGGTTTTGGTGTGTGTGTGTTTTGTTTTGGGTGGTTGGTTTTCTTGCTTGTCCAGATCAAAGTGCTACAGCATTTACAGAATATTACTCTTGTTTAGATGTTACTTGCTGTGCTCCGAACTGTCATTGTTAAGGTCAGGTTACTGTGTGCATCCCTTCCTTGGTGCCAGGGTAATACAGAGATCTTTTTATTTTATCTGTTCTTCTTGGCAGCGTATCTAAGCCATAACTGCATTTGGCTGCAGATGTGGGAGACACGAGATGTAAGGGAAGCACTGGCAACTTGTTTGTCATGCTAGATGAGATGGAGAAATGAAAGAGGCAGGATCAGAAAACTTTTTCCATACTGAAGTAGTGCTTGTGACAGTGCTATGTCTTTGTGTAAGTTTTTCTGCCAAATACAAATATATATATATTCCCCCCCCCCTCCCCCAGCAGAGTTGGGACCAGTTGCTTCCTATTTTGAGACGCAGTACAGACTTCTAACCTATAGAAATATTCTTGGTATGGGTAATGGTGGTACCAGAATCTGCAGTCAGCCAGAAAGCAAAGTTCGTCATGTGCACAGTAGTGCTAGGTTTGTGCTCCAGAGCACTACAACAATTGTAGGTCACTTCTCCAAACCAGAGCAGCTGGAAAGCTGCCCGTCAGAAAAGGACCTGGGTATATTGATCAACAGCAGCTGAACATGAGCCAACGTGTGCCCAGGTGGCCAAGAGGCCACCAGCATCCTGGCTGGTACCAGCACTGGTGTGGCCAGCAGGCCCAGGGCAGTGACCGTCCCTGTGCTGGCACTGGGGAGGCCAAACCGCGAATCCTGGGGACAGTTTTGGGCCCCTCACACCAAGAAAGGCCTTGAGGTGCTGGAGCGAGTTGAGAGAAGGGAACGGAGCTGGTGAGGGGCTGGAGCACAAGTGTGATGGGAGCGGCTGAGGGACCTGGGGGGTTCAGCTGGAGAACAGGAGCTGAGGGGAGACCTTCTGATCTCTGAACTGCCTGAAAGGAGCTTGGAGCTTGGAGGGGGTTGGTGTCTTCTCCCAAGGAACAAGCGACAGGATGAAAGGAAATGGCCTCAAGTTGCGCCAGGGAGGTTTAGATTGGATATGAGGAACAATTTCTTCCCAGAAGGGGCTGTGGGGCATTGGAACAGGCTGCCCAGGGCAGTGCTGGAGTCACCATCCTGGAGGGTTGAACAGACACGGAGATGAGGCTCTTAGGGACATGGGTTAGTGCCAGGTTAATGGTTGGACTCGATGATCTTGAAGGTCCCTTCCAACCAAAATGATTTTATGACTGCAGGAAAATTTCTGCTCCTTCCTTCCCCCCCCCCTTTTTTTTTCCTAAGATGCAGAATTTGTTTATTAAGGAAAAAAAAATCAGAAACTTTTTTTTAAAGAAACTTTCCTAAGCAAAGGCTCAATTTGTTTAATTCAGTCAAGATAAATAAAATGAAGAAATCACTAAACAGCTGGCTGGATCCTTAGAATGAAAATATTTAATTAGGAAGTCTCTATAGGTGTCACTATGTGTTATTCCCATAGTGTTTACATCACAGCTGCACAGTGAGGATTTACTGATGTTACAAATAACCTGAAACTAGCGATCTGTAAATACCAAACACAGTCTTTATGACTGTACACATGGAAAAATCTGAAGGGAGGATGCTGTGAACATTTTATATTTCTTTGACCAGCTTCTTAGTTGCATGGGTGCATATTGATCATCAGCCAGAATGAAGTCTGTACTGGTCTTGATTGGTGGTGTGGGAACAGAATTTTATTTCCTTTATATGTGGAATGAGAAACATTGACTAAGGATATTTGGAATATTAGTCTGAATATAAGAATCTATTACAAAAAAACACCCCACTGTTAAATGTACTGTGAACATAATAAAAGTGTAATTAGAAGGTGAAACCATAGCAATGCAAAGAGGTGTCTCATGAAAAGTTTTGCCAAGCTAAAAATAAATTCTTTAATTATATAAATGGTTGCAACTCATCATATTTTGTTCGTTCTTTGTCAAATATTATTGGTTGCATTGTTCATACCACATCAAGTGTTTATTTCTGATATATATACATATATATCCTTATTCTACTATGTGAACTTATTTTCTGGAGGTGGGAGAATTCGTCTTGGGAACAGCTAAATGGAGCAAATTCCCAAGAGCAACCAAGGCATTGTGTCTAATAATGAGCCTGCCACAGAAAAGCACTGGCAATGTAATTTGCCTATCAATCACTGTCATCTCAGGAGCATGTGAAGCTTCTGGCAGCTGCAGGAACAGCTGTAACCCAGGTCTATTGTCCTTGTGACCATCTCATGTATTTCTGAAGCCTATTAATGGCATTTTTAGGGCTTGAAAACTGGATGGTGGTAATATAAATCTGAATATTCTAAATGACACTGGCTCATTAGGCAGTGCTTTCTACAATAATATCTAATTTTTGAGAGTTCACTTGGCAAAAGAAAAAACATTTGAAATGGTACAAGTGTTACAGCTTTACAAATGCAAGCAGCATTTTCCCATTTAGCACAAAGAGAGAGGAAAACACTCAACAGATGTATCTAATTGCTCCTTCTACTCCATGTGCTTTAGTTCTTCTAAATGCCTGAGGGAAGACTTTGCCTTTCTGTGCGGGTAAGGCAAAGGGAATATTGCCTGGCATAGAGATCGGGCCCTGAACAGACCCAGTTGGGCCAGTATATTCCATAGCAAGACAAGGATGGCGGATCGTTTTCTGTTTACCTGCTTCCACAGCAATATATGATGAACAAGATCTCTGTTGTATATATTAGTTTTGCACTCCTAGAGTTTCTGGATGTAGGATCCCCCTTCTTCCTGGCTGAATTTTTCTGTCTCCTAGGTTTTTTAACAGTTTTCTACCTTGTAGATTTTGAAGTCTTCAGAAAAAGAGTTGGACTTCCCCAGGGCATATGAAAACTAGACCAGTGGCTCTGTTGCATGTGGGATTTGTATTTATTTAAAAAAAAAGGTGTTAGAGGCTTTTGAAAAGGAAGGTTCATGGGAAAAAAATAATGAATTTCAGCTCCTGGATTACTAGCTCTTCCAACATAAGCTTCGTATTCTCAGGAGGCTTAGCCCTCATTTGCCTTCTTGCCCTTAGTTAAGTGAACTGAAGATATTAAATATATTTTAACATCTCTTCTTTCATGTGTAAGCAACTGCTAAAGCTTCTGTAGCGTTTCTTGTGCTGCATATTGAACATAAAACTTCATAGGCACAATTCATTTTCCAGTGTTATCGTCATTTCGATGCAGTATTTTGACTGTAAAGTTACAGTGGTTTTGATGAATGTATTTTGCTTGGCAGTTGCAGGAATGTCGAGCCATATGGAGCCTGTTGAAAGCTGAGACAAGCCAAGACGTGTAGAGATGTTTTTTTAAAAAATCTAACACAACTTCTATTTCTAGTAGAGAATTGGAGGGGATTCTCTTAACTGGTTTCATATATGCTGCTGAACCTCAAAGATACATCACAGTTGTGGTGGAGAACTACATTTTAAAATGAGATGGAGCATCCATTACCCGTTCATTCGGTCAGAGGTAGCCAACTCTTTCTGCAGCTCTCACGTTGTGTATTGTAGTTGCATGTACTCAGCATTGCTTTAATTCAAGCGATGACAGAATTATTATTTGCTTCAGATAATTATACAGTGTGGAGAGCACTGGTTAACGGTGCTTTTTGTAAATTTATTTCCTCTTCTTTTTTTTTTTTAAGTATTTCTGTCTCAGAAAAAAATCTGAGAATCTGCTGAATATCAAAGGCTCTGTACTAGCATGTGCCTCCTTTTATGTTTATCTGCTCCATCACACTATTCGCTGTGATAGTAAAAATGCTCTGTTACACAATCATATATGGCTTGGGCTGAGAGCAAAACTCTGCTAATGTTACAAACGTTGAAGAAATTCAACCAGGAGGTGTGTTTAACTGAGGTAAAGAAATAGAAAGTAGTGATGCTTTGGAATTTCCTGTCATTAACTTGTTGATATCTCCTACTGGATCACTTTCTTATGTTGAATCTTTCTGAAAACTGAGCAGAGATGAATGGTACATTTGACTGATTTTTATATTCAAATTAAAGTGAGAGAATTACAGTTACTTAGTACTTGCATCTACTGAAAGACACTATTAAGCTCACCCATGTGATAATGTTACTTATATGATTTCACACCTCCCACTAACTAGATAACTTCTGTTGCATAATGCTTATGTTGTATTTTACACATATATCTAAACAACAATTGTCATTTGTCCTCTTATAGTATAGCTATTAAAATATATATTTTTTGTCTTCTGTAGTGACCCTAGCCTATGAAATAATTTAAAAAAGGATTCAGAGTTACAGGTTGCTCCTTAGTTTTCTAAATTTTGTATTTCATTTTGAGAAGACAAATGAATTTTTAAGGGGCTAGTTTTCAAATCTGAGGTATTTAACTTCACATGACAGCAACCAAGTAACTCTAGTAAAGGTCTAATAACATCTGAAAATAAATGAATAAATAAATAAATCTATTATATATAGCAGAGAAAAGTAGCATATATATGATCCAGCTTAGCTGAGCAGCCAGTCCAGACAAAGGTCATGATAAAGATCATGTGAGGGTAGCTCTGATTGGGTTTAGTCCTTCAGAGGAATGATAAAGATGATGTGAGGGTGGCTCTGGTGTAATATTCTGTAAGATACTTCCATCTATCATTATTATAAATTGTGGGAAGAGAATTCAGGAGGCAACATGTAAAGGGCTATAAAGTTGTTTCAGGACTGGAAGAGTTAAAAAGTAGTAATCTGTGAGACCCAGCAGATCTCCGGATTATTGAAGGAACTCATAAACACAAAGAAGAGCTAATTCCAACATATGTATATATTTTTAATGTTTGGACATGATAGGTCTTAAGTCATAGGGAATTGTAAGGTTACCAGACACCTGTGAAAAGGAGGGAACGTGTAAGAACGTATATATGCACAGGCTGTCTGGATAATTCTGATGAAGCAATGTCTGTGATGTTGACATGAGTTTCATATTGTCAGGCGTTGTAAGTAACAGTGAAAATGGCTGGGCTGTAGGAGACCTGGTTTCTGTTTTCATCTCCGTTGCAATGCTTGTCTTGGTTTTCCCGTTTGTAAATAAAAGGAATGATGTTTGGCTGTCTTGTGGACATAGACAACTGAAGAATATAATAGAGAAGACACACACTTCCCCCTTACTTATATTCTGTCATATATACTCCTTTTGCTACTTCAAGTTCCGTATCTCTCTTCTTCTTGATCCCTAAAATCTTGCATTCTATTATTTTTTTTCTTATTTTATCCTGATAAGGTAAAGTGTTGAACAAATTCCAAATGGTCAGCAGTGTATAGCAGCATAAAGCAGTGCTCTTCTCCTGTTTCACTGTATTTCTTTTACAATATTGTATGTGAAGAAAAACATTTACAAAAGGAGCTCTTGGAGAGGCACCTAAATAGACTCACTCTTTTCTCTCGTCTCCTTTTTTCCTCTGCCACTCTATCCTGTGGCCAAGCCGCGGTTCAGATCTTGTTGGCTAATCCATTTCAAGCTCTAATTTCCCCCACTGCAATAGCGTTGTGGTCCCTGGGGCTGGAGTTGTCCTGGCGCTAGAGAAACCCTGCTCACCCTGCGCCGGGCCTGGAGCCAGCGCACTCAGCCCTGCCGCCCAGGCTGGGCCTAGGCTTGTCAATCCTACCTATAGATCCCACAGGTATTGACCACAACGATACCTTTTGGCATATTTCAGACTGTCTAGAGCCCCGACTCTGAAATGAAGGAATTTTTGTGAGTTTCCTGAAAACAGGAATGCCAAGGACAGTGTCACCTTTTGGCTCAAGAGTAAGGAACTGTTATTATGAACAGATGAAACATTCACAGTGGCTCGTTCTGCATCATTTCTGCTGCGACTTCTGCTCTGAGTTTGAACGTTCTGTACCAAACTGGCTTTACGTGAGCATGAGTATAATGTCAAATGTGTGTTTTTGTGACGTGGAACGGGCTGCTCCCATCCAAAGGTGCTGAGCCAGTGGGGTGTCCACAGTGTGGTCTAGAAACAGAGTACAGTCAAATTGATTCTGTCATCTACCTTTCCGTTTAATTTCACCCTCAACTTGAGAATAATAAAGATCATACACATTAATTAAAAGTAACATGCATTATTACTTTTTAATGAAGTGATCATAAAGAGAATCACAAAAAATATGCACTCTATACTTACCAAGCTGCTTTACCTAAAATAAAGCTTTTGGTACATTTACCAAAGACCTCTAGAACCCATAAGTTCATGCTGAAAGACACCTAGCAAACTTACATTAATTAACCTTCCTGAAATAGTTTTACTTTTAGATCCACTGCTATTGCTTAATTTTCAGATTTATTTCCTGGTCACTTATTTCTTCTTGATTAAAATATATCTTGATAATGCTGAGCTGAAAGGCTTTGGCTGTTCAAGAACTGCCATTGCAAATAGACTTTCAGCTTCCCAAATTGCCTGAAGGAGATCTGCTCCTTCAGATTTACTTTTTTTTTGCTCCTGTGGTAGTTTGATTATTATATCCTAATGTCCACATCTTTCTTCATGCACATGCTATCTCAACCCATTTAAAAAAAAAGGGAAAGAAAGAAAGAAAAAAAGAAAAAAGAAGCAATTATTCAGCAAAGTGCAAAAACCAGAAATATTTACATTTCATGCAAGATCATGGAAAATGTGTGTTCTGCTTCTACTGCTAAGGAATTCTGTGGCTCTGACCCTGCCAAAAACATGTACCTTGTTTTACAAACTCATCATTGCCCGGTGAAGCACACAGGATCACCTGGACTGCAGTAACTTCAAGCACGCATGTAAAATAAAAAACCCAAAACCTCTGGATTTCAGTGCTAATCCTGTAATTTACTCTGATACAAAATGCTGCACAGAAAAGAATTTACAACGATGCAAAGGAGACAATATTAAGACTCTTTACTGAAAAATGTTTGAATCAATAGAGAGACACTGAATCCAGATGAATATAAATTAGGTATCAGGCATGGAAATTTGGGGGTTCTACATGGACGTAACCAGTTGGTGTATATAGTCTCTGCTGCACTGGAGGTCGGGCAGGTCCTACACTGTGTGTGCCTTTCGTAGAATGAATGAATACGTTAGGCTGATTTAACAGAAGATGTTTGGGACTGTTTCTCTTGGCAGTCATGCTCTATGTTGCAAACCAATATGTTTAAATATCTGGCATATCTTCCTGGTATAGGGGAAGGATTTTAATTTTACTTGGTTAATTACTTTATTTAAAGCGAGTCATTTATACCAATATCACAACAATATCACTAAGACAAACTAGATTTACATTTCCAATTATTGAATTTTACTAGATGAGTAAAGCAGCAGGAAATTATATTCCTAAACTGGCTTCTGCCAGTTTTGCATTAAAAGTTAATGAATCGATCCTCTTTCTGAAACTTCTCTCTTTTGCTTTAGATTCCACTAATGTTGAATCAAAACTGGGCTCCATCAGCAGTTCCTGCCTTCTCCTGATCTTTTTTAGAAGGCATTGACCTTGAAAGTATTTAGGGAAAGTTGTTATTTTGGATAAAGAACGTAACTTTGTGGACTTAGTGGAGCTCTAGCAGAATCCACACCTTTATATTTCAATATGATAGTGATGTTTAAATCTGTTTGAACAGTGAGGCTCCTGAGGAAAGTTTGCTTTATCTGCTTTTATTGTCACTTGCAGTGAAACTAGTGAAATCCCAGCTCACATGGGAGGCAAACTGGGGCTGCAGGTGACGCTTTCAGACAGTGACACCGTCGGTGACAAGAGCAGCAGTGAGGTCCCTTCACTCCTGCGTCAAACGCTGGATGGAGACTGTACTGTCTTGCAGCTGGCAGTCCAGTTGTATTTGCAGGCCCACCTGGATAATACCTCGGAAATTCTGCAACCCCTGATGAAAATCTCTGGTGGCTGGCTGATGGGTGACTAATGAGATGTTGCAAAGGGTGTGTGTGCGCTGACGGGTGCCTTTGTGCGATGATATATGTTCTGTGCATTGTCAATCACATGTTGAATGCACTTCTGGAGTATCGATTTCAGTGGAAAAATGAGGTGTCAGTGCTACGTAACTGGTTGTGTTGTGCCTGACTGTTCCAAGCTATTGTTCTGTGCAAGGCAGTGCTTGGCAGCAAAGCCGGGCTTAGGAGGCTGTTCCTTTGCTGTCCCTCTGTGCTGATCGCTGTTTTTGGCGTAGCTGTTGTGAGGGATAGGATTGCCATTAAAAACCAAGTTACTAAGTGATCTGACTAGGTTTGGTGGTTTGTGTGGCGTTTTTTTTGGGGGGTGGGGTTTTTTAGATCAGTTAACTCACCTGGCTAATCATTTCCCCAAGGAAATGTAGGTTTGAACTGCAGTTGAATCATATCTGGGTGTGTCAATCTGGAGAGGTAAGTCTCTTCTCTTTCCTTCCAGATTCCTCAAATTTGTTTGGCTTCTGAGTACGTAAGGGGAAGGTAAGAAAAGGACAAAAAAATGGGAATTTGTTACATCTACTACCTTAGATGCCTCTTCTGCAAGTTAATACTGGTAGCTGAGAACAAATTGTGACCTTCTGTTTCCAAAAACTGAAAGAATGTTTTAATGGAAAGATTCAGCAGTTAAATTTGGCCATGATGGGGTCTTTTGAGTTCTTTTTGGACCTTGTCACTTATTTATTCATAAAATTACCCCTTTATCACTCGAGAGATACCTCTTAGCAGGTGCAGAATTACCTCTAAAGATTGAAAGCACGCACGAAGAGACATGAAATATATCTTCTAGATTGCTGGGTTTATTTAATATACTGGAATAAAAAGACATCAGTTTGCAGTCCTGACTAGTGGGTGACGTGGTGTGGTATTTCTAGGGAGTGAACCAATGCCTAAGAATAAGTAAGTGCCTATTTTTAAAGAAATATATTCTTACAGAAAAATAAGAATTATTTTAAAAGAGTTGTAAGAAAATTAATGATTGGAAAATAAGGCCTAATCTGGTGACTTTATATAGGAAACGGTTAGCCACACAAGTAAGATGTTAATGTGGCCTTATGATATGCATGTTGTCCTGATGGTCTGACTGTGCTGTTTCATACGGTCCTGTGTGTGAATACTGCTGTAAACGCTGGTATTTTAGGGTAGGGTCATCATTTGTTACACCACGTGTATATGTTAGCAGCTAGCAAAGAAGTGAATGTTAGCTTGCTTCATTTCAAATATAATATACCAGCACTTAAGATGTTTCAGGAAATCCATTTTCCTTTCAAATTAATTGGTGTCTCCAAAGAGCTCACACTGATGTGTCTGCAGGTCGCTCCTCTGTGCTGCTGCCGTACATACCCTGAGCAACGTGAGGGTGAAGTGTATTTTGGTCCTGGACCTTTCAGTCCCTTTTCCCTCCCCACATGCCCTTCACCAGAGGACTGTTATCCTTAGGGTCAACAGATTTGCTACTCAGCCTTGCAGTAAAACATCTCTGAGGTTCTGAAAAAACACTTAATTCTCTTTTCTTCACTGGGAGAAAGACAGGGAGACCTTGGCTTTGCTGGATTGCGGTGAGGCAGGACGAAGTGTCCTGTGGGCAAGTTCTGATCAGAGAAGCCCACTCTCCTCCAGGGCTGTTCTGCCAGCGCCTCTTTCTGTTCTGCCATCGTCTCTCCCATTTCAAAATGCCACAAATTGTTTGTTTATTAAATACAGAATTTCCTGCAGGGGGGTATCCAATACTGCTGCTGTGACTTGCCTGCAGCTTGTAGTCTTGCACAATAGACGTGGCAGAGAGCAGAAAGACAGCCCATAATAGTGAGGTGGAACGAATAACAGTGTTTGCAGTTAGCGTGCAGCGCATGGCTGAAGCAAATGCTGCCCTGGTGGTGGGGAGGGACAGGGCTGGGGACCCTCTGGCAGCTGCTGAGCTTGGTGGCAGCTCAATGCACCTCGGTTTTGTTAATGAAAGCCACATCATCTAGCCTTTAAACCCTAAAGCAACGCAGACCTATTGTTGGTATGTTCCATCTCCATGGGGTAATCCCTGCCTCTAGAATAACGCTTTATTGGGTTAATGTGTCATCTAGGGATGCTTTGGTGTTGTATCGTCTGAGCTGAGTGCAATTCCCACCCAGCAGCAGTGTTGGCCTTCATCTATAAGCATAGTGTATGAATAATTGTTGATTTTTAAATTTTTTTCTTCACAGTTCAGGGCTGAATTGAAAACAGTAGAGGGAGGGAATTAATCCTCCCCTCCCCAAGGAAATACTGAAATGGCCATTTCCATTTACATCTCAGGAGGAACACAGGAGATGAACAAGGTAGATTTCAATATAATTTACAAAACCGAGTAGTAGGTCTTCATCTCTACTTTTTTCCCCCTTATTTTTGGACTGATCTAACTCTTGGTTCATCTTTTCTGTAACGCGGGAGATGTGGGTTCAGCTCCTACTTCTGTCTGAGGGCATGTCAGCCAGTATCTCTTAGCTTCCAAGGGAGTGCCTTAGCCAACAGCTGTCTGTTCTCTCTTGCTAAAGCCATTCCACTTTCCATAAAATACGTCATTATTAATCACTGAGAGCCTGGGGGCTAGTATACTCTTTTGGCAGACTGTGGCTTCACTAGGGATTTGATTTTTATCATCTTGGTGTTGGAAAGTGCCTTTGCAGAGGAGTGGGGGAAGGTGTTGGCATTTAATTTTCCTCTTCCTTCCTTGTGCGTGACTTCATGAACCTGTATCAGTGTTACTAGAGTCCTTACTTCAAAGGCAAAAGTGTGTACTGGATTTGAGCAAATTGTTGTAGAACCCATCAGCAGCAAATAACTTGCTTGAGTTTTGCCTCTGTTTCAGCTGTGATGGGCTTGCTTTCTTTCCATGATGATGAATGCTTCCCAAAGAGCATCTGATGATCTCTATTTGATAATCAAGTCTATTGGTGACCAATAATTGTCTAGAGGAGTTGCATGCTGTCTGGTTGGATAAGCATTGCTTCTACAGTCAGGAGAGGACTAGAACTGAAAGTAGCAATTAAATAATAATTATGAAACATTACCTTTTTGGATGATGTCTGCCTCCTTGCTGCCAGAAAATTCAGTTCCTCTAGGTGTATTCACTGTGTACAGTGTGATCCTTTGGGGACTATGGATGCAAACAAAACCAGGGCATGCAGACGTAAGAACAAGGAAAAGGGTGAATGCAAATCCAATAATAATTTGAAGTGTGCCTCAAGTCCCTGTAGGACAGTGTATAAGTGTTTCGGCACGGATTTGTTAGTAGTACCTGAAATTCGTGGATATTTCATGTTTGTTCTGAAGTAGCAGCCAGCTGGTGTGCAACAGCAGAACAAGAAGTTCATACTCCTTTGAAATTGCACCCCAAAAACCTTATTTTGCAGAGGCCTCAGCTTCTACTCAGACACTTGCTGAAGGGACAGATTCCTAAAGTGCTTGGTACCTGACAGCATCTTGCCAACAGGACACAGCCCTGTCTCCAAGTCCCTGGTCTGACCTTCTCTAAGGTCTCCACCATCGCCACCTTTGTTATAGTTCACAGCTGCATCCAGCTGCAGATCCAGAGTGCCTCATGGTAAGTGGCAGCATCTGAGCTCGAGCAGCGGCCCCAGTTCACCTACACTTTCTTTCAACGCCCGTGCGAGGGTGACTTTTCCTTCAGAAGAACAGCCAAACGTCTTTGGAAAATCAGCAACCTGTTATTTGCCCTGAAGAAAGTTCTGGGGGAACTTTTCCATGGTTTTCACTTTGCTCTTTTCTTTCCATTTGTGAAGACTTGTTGGTAAATTACTGTACAACTTCCATCCATAAAACCATTTTTTTCAAGTGCAATATTTCTCCAGCCCCTTCATTTCTCTTCCACTGCACCCAAGTGGGTTACCTCGCTCACTGCAAATGAACGCACAAATGGCATGAAGCAGCTTGGCCGAGTCGTTCTCTGTCACGGTGACTTCCTCCAGCCGGAGACACTTCCTCCTGTAGACTGATTTTCTCTGACACGTATCTGTTTAGCTTTCCACCGGGAACAACTCTACATGCTGTTTCTAGAGACAGTTTTTAACAGGGCATGTTTTTAAGTGGGTTGGAATCACAGTCTTTTTCATAAAGGCAGGCAAAGAATTGACACTTAGTGTTTTTCCAGGTGAGCGCTTGAGCACCTCAGGGCTGAGACGGAGACTGCTTTGGGTCACAGGCACCTCTGCTGCTGCTGCGAACGGGGACCTGAAAACAAACCCCTTGCACCCAAAGGAGTGGCACGTTTTCAAGGATGCGTAGCTACTTTTGTTCTTCTGCAAGTCAAATATAGCTTTGAAAAATCTTGTATCCTCTCCAAAAATGGTGCTGTTGGGGAAGAGCTACTGTAGAGGAGGAGGAAATATGACCCAGAAAATGACAGCTAGAGCATCAGGAAAAAGACTTTCAGGAAGGATTAGTCTTGCCACTAATTTTGTCCTTCAAATACATTTTTCTACGTTTTCATCTTCAATTAATAGTTATAAGACAGAGTTCTCATTCTTGGATACTGTATTAAACCTTTATCTGAATAATGTATTTTTTGCTCCTTTTCCTTTCATTTCCTTTTCCCTTCTCTTTCCCTCTTTCCCTCCTTCCTTTTTATTTTATTTTCTGATGGAGATCCATGCTTCAGTTGCTCAGAAGAATCTTGCTAAATGATATATGTTAATTTGATGTTTTATAGTTGTGGAGTCTGACCTGTTTCAATCCCTCTGGGCATTGAAAGTTTGATTCTGAAGTGAATCTGTCCCAGCAGACTCTGCACTAGGCCCACAATATTGTACAGAAATCACTGTTGTGTTCTTTACTGGAGCATTATAATTGTCAGACAGTACAAAAGTAGGCGTCGTTCAGCACATCCATGTCATATATCCTAATTGTTTGAATGTCTTGTGGTATCATGAATGAGGCAATAAACTAAACAACCAGTCTGTAATTTACCAGTCTGAAAAAACAAGTGTGACTTCTCCATTAATCAGCCTCTTCTGAAGTGCGTTGTCTCAGTGCCTGACAGCACTGGCAGGCTGCTCCCCTTTGTAGAGCTAATGGGCTCTGTTTAGACACTAATAAGTAATTAGCAGAGATGTTTACACAGATGTAAGTATTGCACAAATGAGAACTTGAATTTTAAAGACTAAAAGGTGGGGCAAGGGAGAAAACCAAGAAGAAAATGACAAATATTTCAGTCCTTTTGCTTGCTGGAGCAACACGCTTGCTAGTCCAGAGAAACAAAGTTCTTGCTGTTCCTGTCTTGCTCTTGCTGATGGGCCAGAGCTAATGCAGATGCCGTCCCCTTGCCGCTACTCCCAGAATGATCATTCCTGAAGACATAATTTCTAGGAGTTCATGTCAGAATTTGGAGTTCTTGGAAGACTTTTTTTCCTTGGGGCAAAGCTTTTGTGACAGACTCATCAAATCAAGGTATTTTTGGAACACATAAAGGCAGGTGCAGCTGAAGGCAAAGTCACATTTGCCTGTACTTAGACATCTCCTATTGCAAACATGGTCTGGGGTTGTGTTCATTCACCCTCACCTTCAAAAAAGAAAAATCGCAGCCCCAACACTTGCTATCCAATGTACAATTTGTATTTGTTAGAGATTATAATAATTCAGAGGGCTAAAAATCTTGGTAGGATCAGGTTTGATTGCATTATGACACAACAGCGCAATGATGGATGGCTTAAGGAGCCACTGGAAAATGGCTTGTCCATTGCTGTTAGTTTGAGCCGTGTCCTTGATGTTCCTGCAGTCCCTGACAGGATGGTGGATATGAACCACATCGATGTCGGCCCTGCAGCTGTGTCCCGATTCACTGCCTTCTTGGTACATTTCTTATTTGTGCAGATACTAAGCGTACAAAACCACAGCTGTGCAATGTGACATACTGCATTAGTATGAGCTCTGCACGCAAAGGGAAGAGCAGAGTTGGTAAAATGATGATAATAAATAGGGAAGGTATAGGACAACGATGGGTATAACACTCGATGGAGATGTTCTGACTTGAATGTTGCAACAGATATGCTGTGCTGTATTCCAGAAAAAAGTAGAGAATTGATGGCTTTGGTACTGCTCACTGTAGATGTAGAAGTTCTTGCAGAATTGCTGAAGTGTGGAAAATAATCCACACTGAAGGATTGACTTAAAGGTCTGTAGAAAGCTGTTGCAGTATTTTAGCTGGGACTTAAATCACTATCTTTACTGAATATAGAATGAGAAAGTGGCAGTCTCAACCCAGCTTCTTTGAAAACTTGCAAGGAGGAGAGTCACCAGCACAACAGTGACCAGTCCCAAGCTGTTAAGATTCTAGGTAGCCTTTTCAGCCACTTGCTCTTGCTTTCTGAGTGTGAAAATCCTAGGGTGACAGGAAGGTTCCATATCCCACCAAGAAGTGTTAAATAGGATAGTCTCTCTTAAATGGCAAATTGTGAAAATACTGGAAACAAAACTGAGGTCTGTGCATGACAGCCGTCGGCACAAGCAGTGTGTTTAGCCATTACGGCAAAACTCGAATCTGAGGACTCCTGGGTCGGTGCATTCATAACACTGCACACAGCAGAACCGCAGCTACCCTTGATCTACCCAAGTGTCTGCCTTCTGGCATGGAATCCATCATAGAATATCTCAGGTTGGAAGGGGCTCTTATAAGGGTCATTGAGCCGGACTCCCTGCTCCTCACAGGACTTCCTAAAGCTAAACCATATGACTGAGAGCATTGTCCAGACACTCTGCGAACTCTGACAGGTTTTGTGCTGTCATCACTTCCTTGGGGAGCCTGTTTCAGCGACTGACCCCCAGCCAGCATGATGCCAAAAGGCACAACTGAAAGCTCAGAAAGAAGTTGTTCTTTGTACTTGATAGTACAGGGAAGAAAAAATAATCTAATATCAAGAGCTGTGCTGTAGACAACAAGGGAACAAGCCAGCTGATCAGTAGCTGTCAAGAGTACTGATAAGAGAGATGTTCAGGTCTCCAGCTGAATTCCTGATGAGGCTGTGGCTGCTGTTCCCGTTCAAGGGCAGGCAACTGGGATGAGCAAGTTCTACTCTTTGATGATGACAGATGAGACACGTGTTAGCTTGGAAAACATCACTGTTGGGAATAAGTGATGAGGAAAACCATACCCTATTGGTAAAAAGAATAAAAAGCAGTACGCATAGGATGCATTATGTGCAATATAGAACATGCAAAAGCTTTGGGATGCATCACATTCCATCTGTTGCATCCAAACTCTTTGCTGACATTCTGCAGTGTCTAGCTGGCATCACCTTTCTTCTAACACTGTAGCTCTGGGGAAAATGAAAAGAACACTTGGGTGGGCCTGCAGGGAGAGGCCGTTCAAAGATTTTCTTTCTTTCTTAAAAAGCAAGTAGTGGACAAACTGCTTTACAAATACTGGAACTTCTGTATATGAGGTAAGATATTTTCCTCAGTAGGACTAGTTGATGGTGGTTTAGTGTACTAGGGACACAGGCTATGGACTCATATTATTTGTTTTATTTGTGTGGATGCTTATGCATTATTCACTAGTAACCCAGTTGCTTCTGTGGGTTGTTAATGTAGATGTGCCCTAGGACTCAGCAGAGCTGTGTGGGACAGCAGCCCGTGCGCTTTGACCACTGCTTGTCTTCCCTTTAGAATGCTGGAGCTGTTGAAGTGAAACTCAAAAGTCTGTGATGTCCTGTTGTCAAAGCCCAGCACTTCCCAACGCAAAGCTGAGCCATTGTAGAAAAGATAAAATAAATATAATAAAATAAATAAAAATAAAAAAAGGCAGCTAGGAGAGAATGGAAGAATCCTTCTTCCCTGCCCCTTTTCCCAAATCTCTCAGTGCTACAGCAGAACAAAGACCTGACTTTCTGTAGTTTCAAACATGTGAAGCTCTCATTTTACTGGTCCTTTAGATAAATAACAGGTGGACAGTGTCCCATTCTTTCAGTATAAAATCTCACAAGAACTACAATAGTGTAATAAGGAGGAAATCAAACATGCAACCTGGAAATATTTGGAAGCCTCTTTATTTAAACTATAAATTGAAATCAAGTGGCTGCAAGCTGCAGTTGGTTATTTTTAGATTGCTTTGATGGTTTGATGATTTAAAGTCCCATAACAGCCTCCAGTATTTATCACAGCAATCTATTTTAAATTTGATCAGAGACTGTACAGTCCTCCAGAGTTTGTTCTTGTCTTATTTAGAATTTGACTGTCGAGACAAGAGACTGTGTGTGTTTTCAGCCTTGTGGCAGCGGTGCGTTTAATACCAATAGTGCTTTTGGATAAATTCCTCACTGATACTGGCTTCTACCTGTTTCAATATGCAATGGATGCTTGTGAGAGCAGAAATCCTACCAGTGATGTGATAATAAAAGCAGCAAGGCTATTCTGACTACCTGCAGAATCCAAGGCTGCAAGAAAATGTAATGAATAGGAAAAGGTGCGGAAGGAAAAACAATCAGAGTGTCATAGAAGTCATGAAGTTATAAGAAGGGATGCCAGACCTTCAGGGGTAAGATCGGGTCTCCAGGACATTAAGCTCAGGGTGACATAGAAGGTAACAGAGATGAATTAATCCGAAAGAGCCACAGCATAGAAAATCAGGAATTAAGCAGGCAGCTCACATAGGCAGTGGGGTCAGAAAGGGGGAGATGTCAGCAGTGGGAAGCCAGGCCCACAAATTGTGCTGTCAGCAAACTTAATTTTTCTGCAATTTATGAAGAGCCAGAACTGTTAGTATGAGCTAATTGTCTGAGGTACAGTAGCTAACCATAAAAGTATTAGGCCTTTGAAAGGTGCTTTTCAGGGCACAGTCAGGTTTCCTTTCTGTATTGTTTCCAGCAAGGCAGGAGTGATATGTAAACCTTTATATTCATAAGAAAAATAGCTTAACAGTTTCCAATTCCTAATGTTAATAACATGATTTCAGAATCAATCCTGAGGTTCTTATTAAAATGATATTATTTTTTACTTATTCCTGTGTTTAAGCCATCAAGATATGCTCGCTCCACATCACTGCCCTGAAGCAAAACCTTGTTTCAAGGTAATTTGTCTTTATTAGGATCCTGACTTCAGAAACCTGAACTTTCCAAAACCCACCAGGTGCTGTGTGAGCCACCATAGAACTGTTGGTATTGGCAACACTCATTTTACCTTTGTGACCAGGCTGTGTACAGTCTAATTGCCTCTTGTGGGCTTTTTTCTTTAAAAACTTGATTCAGGTTTTGGTGTACAACCTCCCTTAGTTATTATATAATATTAGATCTGAAAGATTCAGAAGAAGATGTTCAACAGGGGCTTTTACAAAAGGTTAAAGTGAAACGTGCAAATTAGAGACTTATTATGATAGTCTGGCAAACCTTAATGTGTCTTTTTGGCAGTAGGCTCCATGAAAATCCCATAAAACCATTATGCTCAAATAATTATTCTAATAGAAATATACATTAAGTTTATAGTATTTTTCTTGTTGCAAGACTGTCCTGCAGAGCTCCTTTTCTCCTAAGCTGCCATCCTTAGGCTAGCCTTTTACATTTGGCAGACTCTAGCTACCACTAAAAAATTGCCATGTAGTCATGAATATCTGCTGAAGCCTGGAGCAGGTGCTCCAGTTTTTCCTTTTTAGATATTACAGCAACTAAATAGTTGACTTCTGCCATGTGCTTTATTGGAGATGGATTCTTATTTTGCTGCTTTTGCATAGTTGAAGTATGTCTAACGGAAGGCTTGTGCTGGGTCAGTATTAAAGGCTGGGAAATAAATATGTAAGGAAGCATTTATCAGATTACTTTAGTGCTGGATTCTACATGGACTTGAAAATGAGGAGAAATACCAAGACCAGAAGGGATCATTTAGGTTCCATGTGTAAACTCTGCAGCGAGTTACACCAATATCTGTATCAGCACCAGAACTTATAAAAAGAAGGATGAAAGACCACTTTTTTTGCTGTAAGTTTTTGGCTGCAGATGGCTACACTGAAGTTTAGGATTAGCTTGGGCCAGTGGCTTTCCCTTTCCCTTTCCCCTTCCCATTTTTGGTATACATCCCTGAAGGATATGGAGAAGAAAGTTAGGGGTTGGATTTAGAAAACACAGAGGTGGAGAGCATTTTATATTAACAAATCTTCCACAGCTTGTTGTGTTAAGGTCTGTTCAGCAGCATTGTGGAATTGCTTTAGCCTAATGACAAGAACACTCTGGTTGGGTGAGTGCCTTGAGCAGAACTTTTTAAACAGCTTTTTCAAGTGTTTTCCACACTCAGATGTCTGCCATAAAGGATGAAATTTAGCCTTCTGTCTTCTTTTTCAGGCCAACTAAAAACCTGACATGGAATGAAATGTTATTTTCAGCTAAAGAGAAAAAAGACAAAATCTAATGTGATTTTATTTTTTTAAAAGGAACATATATATGTAGAACATATGATATGAAATATTTAAACTTTTTTGTCTTACTAAGAAATTTAGTTTGGATTTTATATCTCAAACGTTTTTTGAGTATTGCTATTTAATGAAGGAAAGAGGCTATGAAATTCTCTTCACAGAAAATAAAAAATGTTTGCGCTTTCTAACTTTATATGTTCATAAACATAAGTAAAGTGTAAAATTATAGAATATGAGACATAGGAAAGACTAGGCTTGATCCATAAGGAGACAAACAGTTTATTGTCTACCTTGTCCAAGTCTCTTTCTCAATAGGACTCTAATATCTGCCATGCAAATCTGATTGAGTCATGGCCTAATTATTTCACTCCAGCCGCTGTTTCTTTCTTTGAGGCCAGAATTTATTAATTTAAGAAGATTATTCCTTTAATTACCATTTGCAGTCTTAGAGCTTATCAAGAGGCAAATGTGCTCTTTGCCCGTAAGTGGCATTAGAGCATCTCCAGTGCACGTTCAAGCAGCGTAAAATGGCTGCGTGGGGTTTTTTGTTTGTTTTCTGCCATATCTGATGATCTGTTTACAGATATCTGCCTGAACGGTGTTGACGCTGATGCGAAGGTCATGATTTGTGTGACATCAGTGTCGTGTTGCTAAGCAACAGTGAGCGACTCGCATCCCACATTTAGTGCCTTTGATTTTGTGGTTTGTATCCATCCCGACGCGTTCATGGTCAGAACCGGGAGGGCTGGTGAGTCCTTGTGCGTGTTTCTCCCACGAGGTCGCCAGAAACAGTCACATCCATTTGACCCGGCCCTCTGGAATGGGGTGGACTTGTGCAAAGCTCTGGGAGCTGGTCAAGCAGATGCACCATATGGACTGTGGGGAAAATAAACAGAAAAGAAAGTGGCACAGAAACAGAAGATGGAGAAATGGAATGGTGTGGAAGACGAGAGAGGGCCACTGTTATTCTCTCTTGGATAACAGGACAACTGGTGTCACAGATACCTATATTAAAATCTCATATTTATCTAAAGCTGCATTGTCTTCCTCCACACAAACAGCGGGCCAAAAATGTACTTTAAATTGTAACACGCATAAGCGGAAAATGAGATTCATGTATATATGCCCTACATTTTACATTCAGCTTTGTTTTGAATTGTATATTCTCTTCCGTATTAGCTCTTTTTCTACTTAATTCCACATGCATATTAGGCAGTGGTTTATAAATGTTAATTAGAGTTTCCTATTCACCAGTGGGTAGGAATTATTCTTGTTGGATAGACAGGCAATACAAAGTGGAAATGGATTAGCGTAACCTGTGTAGGTGGGAGGCAGATAAACAGAATACAGTTGTCCTGATTTTGTTCGTTTGTTTGTATTGCATGACCAGTGGCAAGTTCAGGAGCGTGTCCGAGATCTGCCTCCCCAGGGCCTGAGCTTTTCCTGCTCTGTCACATCATGTTGACCTCCCAGCAGAACAGCAAACTCTAACTGGCTCCAGTGAGGTCAACCTCCTTTTCCCAGCTGAAGCCCCAAATTACTAATTAATCTGCCCTGCATTGATACATTTATTTCAAGCCCATCCAGTGGTGGTTGTCTATCACTGATAAATCTCACAGGCAGTAATTTCTTCTCCACAGAGATCCAATCTAATGAAGCAATAGTGGACTATTAGCTCTGTAGGGGTGTTCTGCAACAAGACGCGTCCGTGTTATCGGACGTCAGCCAGGCTGTTTGTTCTGTCTCCACAATACCTCAGGACCAGCATGAAGTCATCACCAACCGCATCTCATCTGGCTTCTGCGGCTAAGCCATCCAGACCTCGAGCCTCCTCTTGTTACACGCCACAGGAGCAATAGCAGTTGAGTTTTTTTCCTGTATAAATACTGCAAAATGCAGTTGTTTGTGAAATATCCATCTTTGGGTTTTTTTCTTACACTGTAGACCTGCCGTGCAGTAACTAGTTCACCTGCCTTACTGGTGAACTTACTTGTTATTTTGCAAGGGAGCACTCTGTGTACATTTTTGGTAGTGATATAATGCACAGCGAACATTCCATTTAGATGTGAATTTGCTTTTTGTTCCCATTTGGAGCCATGCGGTATGCATTGCTGTGCAGTCCTAGTATACTCAAAGTGGTTTCCTTCTCTGTTACCCAGAAGTGGGCACTGAATCAGTGCTACTGCATCGCTCCATAGCTCATTAACTACCAAAAAATAATACTGTGTCTTTTGTAACTTTCTTAATTTACCATTTTTTTTTCAAGAAACACATACTGCAGTGACACGTCTTCCTTATCAAAGCAAACCAGGATTTATCAGTCAACTAGTATATGGTAGTTGGTTCTTAGGTTACAATGAATTCTTCTGAAGTGATGTTAAAATCTAGTAGAGCAATATAATCCTCTTTTTTTTAGCCTTCTGATTATCTCTCTCACATAAGACTTCTCGTTATTATGTTCCATCTTTGCTTCAAGCAGAGATCTTTTTTTTTTCACATATTCTACAGTCTTAGTTAAAGTCTAATTATTGGTCTCTCTCTCTCCAAACTTCTCCATACTTTGTCTGTTGACAAGCATACATTCATATTAGCCCAGGAGTGATAATTGCACACAGCTTTAATTCTGGTGCTTCAGCAGAGAGTTTTAAGTTCAGTCTTTAAAGTGAATGGTATGAAAGAAGATGTAGGTAGAATAAAACCATACCTAGATATCATAAAGTTCATGCACACATTTGCACAAATACCTGAAAGATCACAGTAGATCTGTTGTCCAATGATATTGGTATTTTGCTACTAAAATAAGGACTAGACCTTAGAAAAAAAAATCCTAAGGACTGGGTAGCTGATAGTGTGAGGCCAATGGGTTCATTTTCAGAAGCTCAGGACTTAAGCGTGTGTGGCTTGTTTCAAATTGTGGCTGATTACATTGTATGACTAATTAGGTGCTTGGAGGCTTTTTGAAAGTGAAGGCCATAAAGTTGAGGTCTGAGGACCAGAGAAAAGAGAAGTTGAAGGAACCCACTAGTTCTGAAAGCCTGAAGTTGTGTGTGGTGGTTATTCATCCATGCAAATTACTTGAACATCATCTTACTGGAGATCTGAAAACCATTGCAGTATGTGCACATGGGTTTCTGGGGAAAGAACATATAGAAATATAATTACACAATGTCAGTCATCACTCTCTCTTCTATTACTCTCTGAAACATTCTGGTTCTTGTAAATTTACCTTAGGACCTGGTGCTTGATGTCGATCCTCAAACTGATTCTTGTGTCTAAGTACAGGGCAGCACATCCCCACACCCTTGGGGTGCAACAACCCAAAGGGTTTGTCTGCATATTCTGCTTTTAAGAATGTGCTTGGCAGAGTTTCCTGGGATTCTCTCCTCTGGAATCTTTCTTAGGATGAAGAGACTTACTCTGGCACAGCAGAAGTGCAATTAAGAGTCATAGGAAACTGAAAAAAAAATTCACAACATTGAACATAATAAAACATAATGCAAAAAACAGTGGGGAAGTACAACTAGAGAAGGAGCAAGAGCACTCTTGCTTCTCTTGCCTTAGAAAAGATAGCAGGAATGGTAAGAATGCGGATCATAAGCTCTCACATATCATTTCAATTTACAAGCACTTTCAGTTTTCTGCTTAAAGCATCTTCTCTGTAGTTATTGCAAACTACCTGAGGTGATTGTTGGGTACGTTGTAATGCAGTTACAAAACTAGCAAATAGTAGGAGTCTGTAGCTAGCAATAATAGTAAAACTCTGTCCAGATCTTTCTTCCTCGTTTGAAATTGAATGTATTTTACCCTTTGTATAGTTGTCAACTGCACTGTCTTTTAGTTTAGTTTTGGTTTTATTGAGATGTTCCAAAAATGGCTTGTTTTTACATAAATTATACTATGCTTTTGTTTTGTAGTAAGAGCAGATTGGATTTCTCATTGCTATGGGTACATATAGGTGTAGCTGTGCTGTTGTACCTGTGCTGACTGTGTGTACAGCCATGACTACATACGAGTTCCTGGAGCAGAGAGAGCTCCTGGCTGGAGATTCTATAGGAGGAAGAGTAGACAGCAGGTTTCCTGATCTCTGGTTTTATACCTTAATTGAGAAATCCCCTGTCTCACCTATTTTCTTTGTCCTTTTTCAGGAATTTGTTGCTATATATAAAATGGGTTATAAGCAAGCCTACCTCTAGAATAACTATCCATCTAAGAAGGTAAGGTGGTACATTTACAGGTGAAGACAAATGATAAATTACTGCGGTTTGGCGAGGGGGAATTTAAGGCATTGAAGTATATGCTGTAAAGTAATCATTGCATGATAATCATTTAGTCTCACAAATCAGTAAGTACTGTTTAATTCTATAGGTGATTGAAAGTAGTATAACCAATATATTGCTTTTGTGTTTAATTGGGTAATTACGACTAGGTGATATTTTGTGGTCTCTTGTCATTTTCATTTGTCAAAAAAGGCATTGTGTATGCCATGAAAAATGGCAAAACATGGCATCTGGTAGCAGATGAAATGGAAGCCTTTGCTTGGGGAGCAGGGGAAGGGGAGGAGAAAAGAGTCAGATGAAGCCAAGGGAACAAAATAGACTGGATTTTGGTCCAGAATGCTTGTAGGGCATTTATTTTCCTTTGAGGAGCATAATCAAAACCTTTTTGGATGGCAAAAGGAGTTTTGTAATGACCTTTGTAGACATTAAGAAGTTTGACAGTATCTGCTGCCGTCATTTCTGGGATATTCTGAGAAGTTAGGGAATGACAACAAAATCAGATTTCATGGGGGTTTGTATTTAAAGGGGCAGCTTTCCTAGTTAAAACACATATTCAGCCTGTACTGATGTTGGCGGAGGAATTGGCATGGAACCGTGGATACATCTTCTTGCTTGTCCCATCTGGGCATTGAATGGACTCCACACAAGGAGCAGGGGACGAATGTTCCGTCCCTGCTTCGCATGACCCTTCTGGGAATTGCCAGGAGACAGATTTTTCAGACAACGTAGCTCTACCGTCACAACTTGAACAGAATACAGTGAGCAGCAATATTATTGAACACTTGGAAATGACAATTATAATCACTTGGTGGTCGGGGGGAGAAATCTATTCAGATCTCTAAAGCCTGAAGTGCAGCAGTACTTTACAAGGTAAAGCTTCCCAGGAAGACAATTCTTTCAATTCACAGGGTTCTGCTCAGCAGAAGCAGAAACTCAGCAGTATGGTACACAGTGGCAAATCAGTTCAGCAGCTGAATAGACTCTGGCCATTGAAAATCTGCAATTTAAAGGCAGGCTCAACTTTGCCATTCCCTGACAGCGGCTCACATGTATTTCTACCTTAATATAATAAGATAAGAATTCACCAAAAGATACAGACAGACATCTGAATGCCTTTGGAAGTAGTTGCTTCAGGAAAATTTCCAATATTACAAGAAATAAATTTATTGTATATGCCAGGACTTGTCAAAAGTCCAAAGCTATCCAGAAATAGATGGAAATAGTCTGAGACATGTTTAGAGTGATGTCAAAGTTGGAAGAGCATGTAAAAGTAGTTGACTGAAAGAATCTATCCATTAAATAGCACTAAGAGAAGAAAATCTCATAGAACTCATACAGCAGGCCTGGGACTGAACAGCAGAAAGAGCAACATCTTGCAGGACACTTCAGCCTTTTATGTTTCCTGCAGTAATCCTGAAAGAGTTTCATGTGGAGAAAGTTTAGGGAAGTAAAGTGATTTATAGGGAATAATGTTTGCATTAGCAGTTTGATGTTACAACTCAAGCAATCCATGAGATTTTACTTTGGTCCATTTATTTTGTACTTCCCTTGCCCAAGGCCTTGTTTCTCATTGCAATGAAAGGTCAACTTCCAGCACTGAGCTAAGCAAGAGCAGTATGGAACAGGGTTCAAAGACAAGCTAACACACAAACCAGAAGAATCCAGATGAGGGTTGATATTTAAAACACATTTATTTTAAATGTAAAAACGTATAAAATCAATACTTATGGGTAAATCTGCCCTAGGTTTTAAAATCATCTTGCTACAGCTTGTATCTGGTGTGTCATTTTGGGGACATCAGTCAGTTTGCATGTCATGTGTACATCTCGGCATCAGACTCCGTCAGGTGTCAAGGATTTTACTGAAACCTGAGAAGCTGCGAGAGTCCTTTGTGAGCCCTCACTTCAAAAATCATTCCTTCAACATGAATAGAGGACAGCGGTTGTGGCAGCATTTCCCGGTGTATACTCGCGGGTCATGCAAATCGGAGTCTTTGCAAATGAGCACTGCTTAAAATGAAATAACCGAGCTTGTAAAGAACATGCAGTATGTGTTGTGCAGGAAGATCATGCAGTAATTTCAGATTTTGTAGTGAAGATGCTGATCAGGATTACTGTTATTACCAGGGAAGATTGAGCCTGAATGGAAAAAAAAATTCAAAGTAGGTCTTAAGGGGAAACTAGCGTAGCAATGGCAAATGTATTTTATTTTTGACTGATGCTGCGTTAGAGCAGTGTATGGCAAACAAAACAGCTGTGGCTGTAGTTTCTGGACATGTCCAAACACAAGGGAAAATTCTTGTGTCACATTTGCTTGATTTGCAAGTGATTTTCTGCCAAATTAAATTAGAGCTTTAATGCAGCGAATGGAGCTCATTTTCACCTGTTGGTGCAGCTGCCATCTCACCAATGTAATGTCTTTTTAGAGTTGAATAGGCAGTTTGTTTGCTTGTGTTTTTTTCCCTTTCAGTGCCTGGCTGAGTGTCATTGACAGAGGAGGGCAGAACACCCAGGCCAGGAGAAATGAAGTGCTGTCACGTCTCCCTTTGCTGCAGCCGAGTGCCCGGCCCTTCCCCAGCGTCACCCTTCAAAGTAGCTCATGCCACTTTCTTTATGTCTGGTTGAGCTGGTATGGAGCTGCCGAGCCCTTCTCTTCCTCTCTTGAAAGGTTCAAACTAGGACATCTTTAGGAAAAAAAAATCTGCCTGCGGATTTTAATTTGCTAGAGAATGAAAGCCTGGCCTCAGCATACTGCTTCGGTTTCATGTGCCACTGCGTCGTAAGAAACAATCCTTTATTGTGGGTTGCTTTGTCAACTCTAAATAGATTAGCTACTTGATGAACTTGATGTATGGAACTTGTTAGCCAATCTTTCTGAGTAGTTAGTTTGCTTAATGCTTGCTTGTTATGCATTTGTTTTAGTTTCCTAAGAGGCAGTGGTCCTCACCTATTTCTGCGAGGGGTTCAGCAGTGATGAAAATGAAGCTGCTTCAGGCAGGGCTGAGGGAGGACCGTCCTTCTCGTGCAGGGTGGAGAGGATCATTTTGCTGGGTGTCACTTGTGAGCACAAAGGGAGCAGCACCATCCGTATCCTGAGTTCTACGCTGAAATGCTGGAGATGGTGCGAGCCTGTCCCAGTTCATCGCTGCCCCTGCTGCTGCCCAGGGGCCGGTTCGGATCCCTGTTCGGGGGGCTGGGTTGGAGGGGGAAAAGCAGCTTTGTAGTGATGCTCTAGGAGATAGATGTGGCTGCCATGCTGGCTGAAGAACCAATACATTTACCAACAGAAATGGATGAAGTTAATTGCAAATTAGTGCATATCAACATCTGAGTGCTTTGTTTTGCTTTAGTGGGTTCTTGGTTTTCTAGTTGCTCTCTAAATATTAAAAAAACCCCACAACTTCTTGGCTTTGTTATTTAGTCCAGTGTATGTACAAAATTGTCTTTTCTCAGCGGGACCTCATCAGAGAGAATCAAAGTGGGAAACTGAAATTACTTAATCAATGAATAGGGATGAGCTGAGAAGAAAACTACTGTGGAGCTCACAGAAGAATATGGAAAGTGTCAGAAGAGGTATAAATTATATTTATCGACAAATGAAATAGTTTCAATATAAAAAATTTAGTGGATATTTATATGCATGGCAGGGTTGAATTGAATTTCTGTTCTACAGTTATCTGCTTTGCATATTAAGACATATTTGGTATTCATGATCAATTGTGTTTTGTTAAATTTAGTATGTATAATATCCCTAAAAACCTACTCATTTCAACCATTTTTGAGTATTTCAAGTTGCTGTTTGAAAGCTAGCATTCCACCAAGAGAACAAGACTAATACAGTGGGATTTTAAATGACCAGCTGAACAGCTCATAGTAAATGAGGAGATGAAAAAACACAGAGTACACGACTGTTAGGCTGGGAATCAGTCATCTAAACGATTTTCAGATCAATATAACAAAATCAGGAGCCATTCAACAATCCTATACGTGAGAAGAGTCTGTGATAACCAGGAGTCTTAAGGAGCAGTTTGCCTGACCTTAATATATAGATCATCTGGACCTACTCTGGAAATACGAGATGTACCATAGTTGTTTTTGTTTACCAAAAACAAAAAAAAAGCTGTTAAAGAAAGAAGAAGATGCTGTCAGAACAGTCTCGTCTGTGGGTGACTCCTGGTGGGTGTGTGATCCTGACACCTCCATCTTGCTGTTGCTTTCAGACCTGCGAGGTTGGGGACATCAACCTGCCTGGACGCGGACCCTGCAGAAGGGAGCTGCACGTGGAGTGAGCTAGCTGGGAGTAGTAGAAAATTAGTGTTGCTTAAGGGTTGAGCTTGTCCTCATATGTCCAAATTGCAGTAACGGAATCTGACCCTTTTATGATGCCCGTGATAGAAAATGCCATAATGTATTAATAGCTGGTGTTAAATCAAGTGTCATCAGTGAATCCTTGCCCATTAGGTACTACACCACCACTGCCCAGCTTTGACTGGGCTGTGCCATCTGTCACTGGGACAATGAAAGCTCCTGATTTAAAGTGCTGTCTGGAGAGGAAAGCAGGTTAATGCTTGGAGCATTGATTGTAACCAGATTTTGTTCCAAAGGTTTTTTTCTTCATTGTCTTTGTGCCTTGGTCAGCATTGCGTGGTTGTAGGCCAGGGGAGACACGCATGTGCTGAAAAGCTGCTTAGCGCCATCCCATACTTTTTCATTTTCATTACACTGGAATGTGAGTACAGGGAAGGTAAGAAGACAAGCTAAAAGAGAGTCTTAAAAAACACAGATGGGTTTTTCAAAGGCCAGTGAGTATCGTGCCAGATAATTGTTTTGGCGATCTTGCCAAGCCTTGATTATTTTTAGAGCATTATTACCTTCCGTGTTATATCTGGGTATTCTTCTGTCAGCAAGCTTTCTTGTTAAAGTTTTGCTTTGTCTCCATTCATTGCTTGACAGTCCTTAGGAGACAATATATGTCTTTTTTTTTTTTTTTTTTTTTTTTTGTTAATACATATATGCACACACACAGTTTGTCACTCACTCTTTGTCCTTGTGTAATGCAGTAAATCCATTAATGGATACAACAGTAAAATAGCATGGAGGGTGTTGGTCTCTTCTTCCAAGTAGCAAGTGATAGGACAAGAGGAAACAGCCTCAAGTTGCACCAGGGGAGGTTTAGATTGGATATTAGGAAAAAATTCTTCCTGGAAAGTGTTGACAGGCATTGGAACAGGCTGCCCGAGGAAGTGGTGGGGTCACCATCCCTGGGGGGGGTTCAAAAGATGTGTAGACGAGGTTCTTAGGGACATGGTTTAGCACTAGATTTAGGTTAGGTTAAGGTTGGACTCGATGATCCAAGGGTCTTTTCCAACCAGAATGCTTCCATGATTCTATGGTAGAAAGAGAATTCAAATATATCCCTACGCTAAAATTGTCTGATAATAATAATAATAATCTTAGCTCATTAAAGGCTTAAACTCACAGGTCCTGGCAATTCTGATCTTAACCCCCAATGTACCTGAGTAATGAGCATTGCCTGGCTGTGGGCATTACCTGCACTTTTCTGAGCCCCGCTGCTGCACGGCCCCGTGTTTGGCATCTTGGGTGACTGAAGAGACTTTGGCTTTGGAAGCAGAATTGGTTACAGCTGGAATAGGCTGGGAGCCTGACATTCAAACAGCACCCACATCTGTGTGTCCTGCACAGCAGACTTTGACCTGCTGCTGCCACCTTTTTTCCCTGCTAAAAAAAAAAAAAAAGAGTTTTTTTAGATACCTTTTCTACTCTTGTTTCCAGTCCCCTGGTGCTGACTGCAAGCACTGGAGCAGCAGAACCACTTGCTAACGAGAAGGTCGTCGGCTGCTGCTGCGAGCACACCTCCCCGCACCCTGCGCTCAGAGCGTCCCGCTGTGCTCTCCGCGGCTGTTCCCAGGTGTGAAACTGCAGGCTTGGGCTTTGGAAAGCTTGGTTGGTACTGGCTTTCTTCTGTTTCTGTTTGACTTACTGCCTTGTGCCCAGCGACTATGGATTGGTGGGTACGAGGAATCTCGGCGTCAATCAAATATTGCAGATTCTGAGTACAATAGTTGCTTGGCTAAGCAAGACATGGTTAAAATAGACAGTGCCATAGAATTAAACAGTGAGGAGCCAATTTCATATGTAAGTATAGGTGCCGTTCTTTATTTTTTTTTTTTGTATGGAATATAACATAGAAGACACCTTCTCACCTGACGTCTTTGGTATGTAAAACAATTGTCTTGTGATGTGGATAATGTCAGCAGCCCTGCTTGTCTCCTTTTGGATAATTTATTTCTGGTATGGTTCTTACAGAAGATGTACCCTTATAGGAAAGTCTTGCAGAGGTCAGATGCTATAGGAGTGGTTTTACCTAAGGAATTCAGAAGTGAGCGGGTTTGCCTTCTAAGTTTCTTTCATTGCTAGTAAGAGATCTGTGTGAGGAACACATCTCTCAAAGAATTTATAGAATAGTTCAGAAAGATTTTAATTTTTTGTTATGCTCATATGGCTGATAGTTTCAAGATATACTTTCGCCTCCTCAAAATCTGATGTTTGTATTTCACAGTTCTCTCCACCTAAACCCACTAATTCTCTAATCACCTTAAATCAGCTCTAAAGGTCTTGTTTCTCCACCGAGCTCTTTTGATGCTTTTAAAGAGCATTCTAACAAGAGTGTGCAATGGTTTGCACTCCTGTTTTGAAAGACGGGCTGTGAAAACACGTTTTTCCTGCAAACATCAATTTTAACCACTAAACTGTCGGAACTGAATGCCTGCTTCTGTCCTCATAGGTAAGATCTATGTTACTCTCTCCCTGAATGAGCAGGTGAAACAGAATAGTGTTGTACTGAAGAACAATGACTGCTGCAGAGCTGAATGTTTCTCTGGGCCTGCAGGCTGAGACCACTATCTGGAACTGAAAACAAAATATATTGTTTTTACGACTGTGGACAAAACACCCTAAATCTTTTTCTGTTTTCCCCATTGTTCATGTCACACATCAATCAAATGTCTGCTATGATTCAGTCGCGGTTGTGCATTTTCTGCACAACATTATTTCCTGTTACTTAGATACTTATTTTAAACACTATAAATCAATACAAGGTTATATTTACTCTGTTTTGATATGATGATGCCATGGGAATGGGGAAATCTTACAGTTAGTTGTAGGAAGAGCCAAGGCCAATAGAGCATGTGCCATGGTCATGCTGGGCCATAGGGAAGGGCTCAGAGTGTGGGATGTGTCTTTTGTTTCAAATTCGGCATTAGTAATTGTGTCTAATCCTTGCAGCATCACACACATCCGTTGGTATATTGACTGCCATGGCTGTGCTGTGCCCTCTTCTACTTTCTTCAGAAAGTTGTTTAGAGCCAAACAAAAGGTTTCATTCAACCATGAATTCCTTGGCCTTGAATTTTCAGGAGATTTGAAAATCTGAATTAGAAAATTACAGTTTTAATTAGATAAATTTGCCTCTGATGCTTTGTTTCAGAAGCATATGCACTTGGTTTCATTCTCAAATGAAATGTCTGGGTCTTCTGCATCTTCTTTTGATTTAGCAGAAACTTGTCACCAAGTTTGACTCTGTTTTAGAAATAGTTTGGATGGTAAGTATGTATTATCTGTTGGAAATGTAGCTGTTGGAGTAGCAAAAGTCACCATCTGTGACACTGTATATTTAAGTAGATAAAGTAGGGACGCAAAGGACTCCATCTATTTTACTGTTGGTAAACTGAGGCTCAGAACCAGAACTGGGATGAGTTTACCAGTGTTGGTGTATGAGGCAAGGAACTGTAAACTGTAAACTAAGGTGTGAACTAAAGTACAGGATCATATTGCATTGTATGGTGTGTTTTATTAAATCTTGACACTATAGGGGTTCACGGGAAATGCTGAGGGTTGAGAGCAGCTGTTGACCAAAAAGGGTGGGAATCCGTATGGATAAAGGAAAGCAGAACATCGCCGTTGACCTACTAGATTTAGTTTTTGCTGTAAACAAACATATCTCTATGTATAAGGTTGCAAACTTATGCTTTTCAAAACATAGTCACGTGATATTTCTTTCAAATAATTAGATACCATAGGAATAGTGTAGCGTATAAAAATACTAACTTCAAATTTGCTGAATAGCTTGAGTGAATTTTATTTTTATTATTTCTTCAAAATGTTCATAGTCTGTGTGGGCAGATAACAGGAGAAAAAAGAAGTTCAGGCAGCACTAAGACTTTGCATTAGAAATAAATTGCAGCCTGGAGGAGTTATGCTTTATGGTCAAATTTTAAAGGCTTTGATAATAAGAAAAGTAAAGACAATGGATTTTACATTGCTGCAGAATGCATAATGTTGGGTGTCTATAACCTGTCCTAGATTGCTGTGGCATGTGCAGGATTTAAACATTCGTAGCAGCAACATTCCTTTGGGAGTCTCGCTGTTTGTTCAGAGGAAATCTCAATACTTTCAGCAGAAAAGAATATGGTTCATGAACTGATCTCCTTTCTTCTGCTTCTTTTTAATAGTCATCCTGGGAGTACGCTCCGGTTAACCAAGGATTGTGCTGCTTGCTGTAGTGGAGAACGGTGAGATGAGATTTAATGTAGTGTGAAAGACATTGAGCATGGGAGAAAAGGGAGGGAGGAGAGGAAAAAGTTTACACTCCCTACTTGTCAGCATAATTTTGCCCCTGCAGCATCCTTTTTTTCGGTGCGCTAGGATGTAGATCGTGTGAGACAAGCATGTTGCTTAGCAACTGGAGGTGAACAACCTGCGCAGAGAAGTAACAGCAGGGGAAGAGGGGGGAGCATGAATATATATGGCCCTTATTTCAGTTGCTCGTTTTAGAAATGAGGCAGGAAATCTTTTGCTGAAGCTCTTCTGCATTTCTTTCCCCAAACAAGTGCCTTCTCTGCCTTTCTTACCGAGCAGGATGCCTCAGCTGATTTATTATTGTGGCAAAGGAGTGTGGTCATCTGGAAAGCATAAAAATCCAGGATCCCCAGAGTGAATAAAATGCACCAGAGGGAGTTTTGTTTGCTGGAATGCAAAAGGTTAAGTTGCTTGGGCTGAACTCTGCAAAGTCTGGAATGAATCGGGGTAATGAGGGAAGGACTGATGTACTTTGGAACAAGTCCTTCTAATGGCTGCACACGTTAGAGGAGATGGAGCTTTTTAAGTCTCATATTAAGAGTCTGGGTTTTGTGAAATTATTTTCGTCCATCCGTTCTGGTTTGTGTTAAGAGCTAAGAAGAGGGATGGTGTGTCACTCTGCCAGATTCTCTGGGCAGATGAAAAATTTGGCTCACCTCTTACAAATTCTAGGAGAAAAGCCAGGGAAGGTGTCTGTTCCAGGCTTTTTATCATCAGGTACCTTTAATTGTAGAATCACATCTGAGACCATCTGAAACAGACTCAAAGCAACAGATTCCATCTACTTATTTTTTTTCTCTGCAAGTGCAAGGAGAAACACTAGATTTGAGTTGGCCTTTGATTTCACAAAATGCCACTGACTGTATGAAAAACTCTGAAGAAATAGTTGTAAAATGGATTCTTATCGACGGGCTATATGGGCAGTGCAGTCCATGAAGCACAGCCTGTACAGCGCTGTTTGCACTTCATGTCCGCTTTTAAATGCTGAAAATAGAGATCCTCTACCTCAATACACAGAAGTGAGAGATGGAAGAAGAGGCCGCAAATAATAATTGTATGCAAAAAGCTTAGTGCAGGCAGAGCTTGTGATAGAGCACTGAGCAGATTAACAATCAGCTCTGACTGTGCAAGTCAGGGATGTAAAGCAAGATGACCTAATGCCAAGATCAAAATACTTAACCAGCCCATGGCATTCGCCACATTACTTTCTGGCCTGCCAGAAAATGTCAGAATAAATGCTTGTCTTTTTCTAGTAAGTCTGGAAAACGTAACAAGGCTGAGCAATGTGGAATGCCAGGAGTGCATGCTCCGGAGCTGAGGTTCTCCAGCCTTGCATGCCCAAGTCCTTGCTGAACTCCACTGTTCAGATGGGAAATGGGGAGGGGATGATTCCTAAAGCAGATTTGTGTGGTGGCTTTGTGAATCAAATCTGAAGTGAACTGACACCAAAACATTATATCAAATACAGAGGAAAGTTGTAACTTGCTAGTGTCAGGTATTATATCTGGGGATCACTGCCACGTAAGCAGCCAGACGAGTTTTTCTCCCACTTGATTTTTAAGATTTAGATCCACAAGAATATCTAGTTTCCTAATTCTCCTCGATTCCAATAGCGATTGGGCACCTATGTAATTCTGGCGATCTGAGCCAAAGAACCTTCTGCTGGCAGCTCTGCAAGGGGACGTGGAAACCTTAACTTTGTTATTGGGCCCTATGGGAATTTGTGACTTTGGATATTTGAAGTGCCCAGTAGATATTCTTACAGGTCCTCCTAAATCATGGATTCATAATGTGTACTGTGTAGGTGTCAACGACTGTGGTTAAATGGACTCTGCCGTGTGGAGTGGAGAGAGCCTTTCACCCTGTGTCCTTAAAATATAGAGTGTAATCAGTGTCTTTGATTGCTGACTCGTGTGGAAATGGAGAGAACCTGCAATTGCTGAGGGACTGCAGAAGCCAGTGAGTCCCAGTTCTCCTTTGCCCTCAGGAGCATCAGTCCCTGGAGTGGCAGCACAGCAGCAGCTGGGTGTGGATGAGCTAATGAAGACCGATGACAAGCTACATGTATGTAACGTTTGTGCTGCTCTAAGGGTGATGGGTTTAGACTAAAAGAGATTCAGGCTAGAGATGAGGAAGAAATTTTTTGCAGTGAGGGTGGTGAGAGCCTGGCCCAGGTTGGCCAGAGAGGTGGTGGATGAACCATCCCTGGAGACATCCCAGGCCAGGCTGGACGGGGCTCTGAGCAACCTGAGCTGGTGAAGATGTCCCAGGGTGGCACTGGATGAGTTTTGAAGGTCCCTTCAACCCAAACTATTCTATGATTCCATTATATGAGATGTAACAAAGCAATGTCCATTGCTATGCATAAATACTGAAATAGTCCTGCAATTATAAAGATGGGCTACATGTTATTTTAAAGTTGTTTTCGCATGTGGAAAGCTCTGTGCTAGCTTTTGTGAGACGCTTAGAAGGGCTTCTAAACAGAGAGGCTAGTGTTTGGGTAGATGACCCCAAAATGAGGCAAAATCCACACCAAAATATTTCAAAGAATACAATTTTGTACAAAGCTCCACATCCTGAGAAGACAACTGCTGGAGTTGCTTCCATTGTACTTTTTTGGGGTGGAGGGTGGGGGTGGAGTTCCAACAGTGTGAATACTGTCTAACAACTACAGGGAAAGGAAGATTAGGATGATATTGTGCTAAATGCTAAATCTAAACTTTACTGAGGCAGCTCTACCTCTGCTTTGGTGCTGGAATGCTTGGACATGAAGATGGTGGGATATAAGAAACTCCTTCCCGCTCTGGGAGAGCTGTGGTGAGTACCAGAGCAGATTTTTGTTTTGTTACAAACTGTTATCTCAACGCAAATCACAAAGCAGCACATGCGTAAGGGCACAGTCATGATCTCTGGGCTATCTGCGTTTAATCTTGGAAATGTTTGTTAAGACATTTTTTCCAGATTTACACATAAACAATTTAGATTTAAATTCAACTAGTGCCTTTTCAGAAATAATGACCAGCTTAATCCCCAGTATGTTCTGTTTAAAAATATCATGTTTTTTAAGTTGAAGCTGATATTATTGTAAGATTTAGATGAGTGATGTCATGCTCTGCTTTATCTAAACTGCCTTTTTTATTTTAAATAATTAAGCACAGATTTTTATTTTTTTTTCTCAGAGGGCATACCACATCTGATAATATCCAGATATATTTTATTTTAGTCCAAGTTTTAGAATTGTGTGTCTACAGTTAAATCTTTTAACAAAGAGACCTCACTGGTACTATTTTGCTTGGTTTTTTTTTTCTTTCTTTTGACCTTGGTGTGTCCTTAAGCTTTGCTGGCAATGACACTGAGTTGCTTGGAGGCTTGTCTCGGTGAAAAACCCCACGTATGTACCATGTCAGCTCCATGCCAGAAGGCTTGCAAGGTGAAGAACACTTACTGTATTTTGCTCTGAAAGACTTTCTGAAAAATGTTCATTTGTGATAAGAACAAAAATTTCCATTGCTGAGGTTTGGATTTTGGTGGTTTTTAGTGAGGAAGGAGAAAATCAGTGACAAAATGGGAGCAGTGTGAGTAAAGATTGGTAAGGAAGGATTAGAAATTACTCTCCAATGTATTTATGATTTACTTAGCAGAGGGTATAAAATACAAAAGGCTTGTAATTAATTTTTTTAAAGATGAAAAGAGATGCAGTAAGAAGCTGCCAGGATTATTACTTGAGATTAAGTTGACTGATCAAATAAGGAGAACTAAAAAGTGTGATCTGCTCTGTTCATAAACCTATCTTGGATTAATTAAATCTGTCATTTATTTAAATACATGTCACGTTGTCATATTAAGGTTTTTACCTAAAACAAAAGGGTTGTCAGGGAAAATAGCATCATTTGGTTTGAAACCAAAGGCGTGAACATAAGCCGTAAGTCAGTAGATTTTATAAATGCCACATGAAGGCTGCCTGTGGTCTGTGATCAGTTACATGGGCAGTATCCTTCATGTCCTTAAGCATTCTAGGAAATTTTTAGGAAATTTCATTTTAGTTTAAATGAAAGTTGTGCTTTTTAATACTGGACTCCATGGTTTCACTTCTGTTGGAGTGCTCCTGAATTACCAAACTGCTTTCCTTTCAACATCCAGACAAATTCTCATTATGTGAAAACTTTAATTTTTGTGAAGTGTGTGGAGTTATGTCTTCATGAGAAAGGACTGCAAATGACAGTGAGAATGATTTTTTTTTTTTAATATATATCTGAATTTTGCAAAAGATTGGGCAAAAGTAGCAAACTGAACAGAAAACAAGGTTATTTTACAACAGGCACTTTTGCTGCCCTGGATACCGTACAGTCTGCTTATTGGTGTAATTCCAGGGCTATTGCACAAAGAAGGGGTGCTCAGGGCACAGAGAAACTCAGAGCACATATGATTTAGGGTCATCTTTCTGGCATATCGCTTGGACATGCTGCTCACATGCGGAGCAATGATGTGGTGCAGATATGGACAGTTCAGTGTTTTGGGCCTAAGATTTGCAGCTGAAGCAGAAACCTGTTCTCGGGGGGAGGAAAGGAACCCTCCTGTCAAACTGAGGCCCTGGGACCTGAGCGGCAGGTCCCAGATGATGCTCTGTAAAATTATTTTCCTTGAAATTCATTACACAGTCTACTTTACACTGACTGCAATGGTAATGAGCTTTGTAATGGGGAAATCTTGTTTTAAATGTACCACATTGTCTAAGGGTCAACAAGGGCAAGTGCCGGGTCCTGCACTTGGGTCACAACAACCCCATGAACACTCCAGGCTGGGGAAGAGCAGCTGGAAAGTGCCTGGTAAAAAAGGACATGGGGGTGTTGGTGCCAGCGGCTGAACATGAGCCAGTGTGTGCCCAGGTGGCCAAGAGGCCACCAGCATCCTGGCTGGTACCAGCACTGGTGTGGCCAGCAGGCCCAGGGCAGTGACCGTCCCTGTGCTGGCACTGGGGAGGCCAAACCGTGAATCCTGGGGTCAGTTTTGGGCTCCTCACACCAAGAAAGGCCTTGAGGTGCTGGAGCGAGTTGAGAGAAGGGAATGGAGCTGGTGAGGGGCTGGAGCACAAGTGTGATGGGAGCGGCTGAGGGACCTGGGGGGTTCAGCTGGAGAACAGGAGCTGAGGGGAGACCTTCTGATCTCTGAACTGCCTGAAAGGAGCTTGGAGCCAGGGGGGGTCGGGCTCTGCTCCCCAGGAACAAGTGATGGGATGAAAGGAAATGGCCTCCAGTTGCACCAGGTTCAGATTGGATCTGAGGACCAATTTCTTCCCCAAAGGGCTGTGGGGCATTGGAACAGGCTGCCCAGTCACCATCCTGGAGCGGCTGAACAGACGGAGATGAGGTTCTTAGGGACATGGTTTAGTGCCAGTGCTAGGTTAACGGTTGGACTCAATGATCCTGAGGGTCTTTTCCAACCAAAATAATTCTATGATTCTATATAAACGGACTGTGTTCTGGTAGGACATTACCTCGGTCTCTGTAGCTGGGTAGCTAGTCTGTGTAATTAGGAACACCAGCCCAAGTCTAAAAGCTTTCAGTAAGTTGTGAAATGTGAGGTAAAACTTGTCCTGGTACCTGCTTGAGAACCCATCAGTCTTCACCACGAGAGTGGGTGACCCTGGAGCCCGTCATCCAGTGTTGTGGCATCTCCATCCTTGGGCATTTTCAAAACTCGGTAAGACCCAGGCAATGATCAAACTTTGCAGTCAGCCCTGCCTTGAGAAGCCTGGACTAACTGTTCTGTGGAGGTCCTGTCCAGCCTAATTTTTCCTGCGATGCTGTGCCGGATTTCTGAGTTTGCAGTGTTGCGCCATTATGCACAGTGAATTTGGCAAGGAGATGGGTCTTCTGTACACTGGATTAGTCCTGTATGGGTGCACTGCTAGAATTTCTGTATAGGATAACACAATTGGTAATCATTGTGATCTCAGTCATGTGTTCTCAAAGTATTGAGTTGGTGTTTTCAAAAGCATAGGGAAGTATTGTTGAAAAAAAATTAATGTTAAGAAGTATAAAAACATTAGTGGAATTCAGGCAATGTCTGAAGAGTCACGTAGCTGCAGTGGCTTCCTCTATGTACCCTCACATCAGGTCACCATTTGCTGAGTATTTTACACTAAAAAATTACTACGCGCTATGTTACATAGCATGAATGAACCAGGGAGCCTTAGTCTTCCCAGTTATACTTGCTTGTGCCATGTTTTGTTAGGAGTTTAAAAATTTCATATTTTAATAGGGTTCATGAACTTTTCAAAGTAGTCTGTACTTTCCTGTATATGAATGCTAATTTCAAACCTGAGTTTTCTTTCAAACGGAGTTAACTAATATAGTTTTATAGATCCAGAACAATGCCAGCTGGTTATTTCTAATTTCTCAGTGTCAAGCCCAGCAAGTAAAAGTCTTTGAAGAGAAACAAAAAGAATTTCTGAAGAGAAGTGGGATCCCAAGTCCTCGTGACCAAGTTTTAATGAGAAGAGGGAGGTGCTTTAAAGAAGCAGCAAAGAAAATATTTATGTAAGCAAAATTCATTGCCACTGCTTCGCTTTGGTGATGGCCTCATTTCATATTTGCTCTCAGAAGCTCATGCAAAACACCTATTCATATAGAGGGAAATCTGGCTTATATCTCTAAAGCTGATCCTTAAGCAACTCAGTAGTTTTGACCAGTCTCAGAAAATTGTTTTTATATTTCATATTTGTATCGCACATTGCTCTGATTTATGAATATGAAATGCAGTGCAACAGAGCAAAGCAACATTATTTATCTGAATAACTGCAGCTCCTCTAGGAAAAAAAGAGTAGCTAATTTAGATGAAAAACATGTGACAGCTTTTGATCGAAAGGCAGATAGAGCCAAGATAATCGGAGTGGCTGCTCCTTGGTGTATTAGAGCTACATCTTGTCTGAGCTCTGGGCAAGCGCTTGTTGTGGAAAGCTGTAAAGCAATATCACTGGTGCATCTGAGAAAGCTTGCACCAAAATGTTATTGTGGAATATACCTTTGTATCTCTCAAATTCTGAAGCCTAGGTGTGCTGCCGGAGCCGATTATAATACCTTACTCAGCAGGTATTTTAATTCTGCCACTTATCTTTGATTCAAGGCAGAAAGGACTGGGGGAAAATATTGCATGACTGACTAGAATTCCAGAAAATATCTGGTGGTCAAATCACAATTCTCTGTTCCCTGCAAGGGCATGGGATGAATGCAACTGCATATAGTAACTATCTGTAGCAGTCTGGGAGAAATTATGAGGAAATGGGAATTCTTCGCCCTTTGGACTCCTTTTAAACTCTGGGACAAAATTGATGGAGCCATGTACTCTGAGAAACCTTTTGTAGTGTTTGGCTTTCAAGTCCAGCTGGTTTCCAAGACCTCAAATTTGTCCTAGCTGCAAAGCTCATATGATGTGGTTATTAGCTTGATAGGTAGGCAAAACAAGATGACTCTAAGATTAATGAAATAAATTATAATGTTGCAGGGGCTAGCTAAATGTACTTTGTGGGAAATGGATTCACTTCGTATCTGGAGAGGACTGTGGTGTGAAAAGATCTCTGCTTTCCTTAAATTCCCACTCCTCAACCCTCCCAATTTGTTCTGAACTTCAATCCCATTGGAATGTGTAATGCATTTTGAAATAATAAATCCAGGCACCCCTCATTTTTCATTAGGAAGGCTGAGTATGGAAAGGAATATCTTGGTCCTTTGTCTGCTCACTGCACTCTGAGGGAAGGAACTTTTCATCCATGTCCCTCAGGCGGTGACATGCAGTGGTGACCGTGCTGTCCTGGGAAGTGAGCAGGGAGTCACAAAGCGTAACGTGATCCTCGGGGACGTCGATACCTGTGAAGTGCTGGCCTTGGTTTGCAATTTTGCAGTGGTGAGAAGGAGCTGGTGGAACTGTTGCACTGTGAGTCTTGTCTATGGCCACAAAGAAACATACCTTGTCCAGAAAGCCAAGAATGTACGGTTAGTATAGTTGAAATCTTAATGATTCGTTAGTAGTCTAGATGGGGCTGATCTTGATGATTTCTTATTCATTCGAGGATTCATTTGAGGTAATTTTTTATAAGTTAGCTGATATGTTTTTACTCTGGCTTGCTTGCTTTCTCTGTAGCTCCACATTACATCTGAATTTGCTGTATATGGTGCCTTTCACATATTTTAACTGGCATGTCTTTGTTCTCTGTTTCCCTTAAAATCATTTTTATCCATCTCTAAGTCTGTGTTTCTTTAACTCACCATTGATGAGCTGTTGATAGCCTAGGGGGTGTCTTGTGCCCCACACCTGCCATCCCATGTCCGTGTTCTTGCCTGCCTCATCCCGTGTCTCCAGCTCTCAGTGTCTCTGCTGCTGTACCAGGCCTATGTTTCTCTACGTTACATCGTTGTGTTACAGTCATTAAAAAGCCCATTTTACACAGAATTATTGCTTGTCTTTACAGAGACTGCTGTCTCTGTAAAACTATGGCTATAGCATACAAAGATAACAAAAGTTAAACAGATCATCCATAGATAACGGGTTGTTTAGAGAAATCGCTGTCACATTTAAACCAAGTAAAACAAAGCTGGGGGCAGGTCAGGAGGAGTTCAGCCACAGCATCGCGGCTGGGGCGCAGCTCTGAGGCCTCGCAAACCCTGTGCAGAGCTTATGGCCTCTTTCTAGCACAGCTGAAGACCCAAAAATGCAGTTCCTAAGCCCTCTTCCTGCTGCTGGAGATGACCACAAGTTAGATGGGCAAGACTGCCGGTGTATTTTCACAAGTTCCTTTTAAATTGGATCTAAAAGAGGCTTTTTGTGCCTAGGCAGTTTGCAGGTACACATTCCTCATATTCCTCGTATGCATGTTGCATTTGTACATATGTTTTAGGGATGTTCACACTGGAACAAGATACATCAAACAGTGTGGTCTCATCATTAGTGATCAAAACTGGAACATCCATGAGTTGATTCCAACAAGGAAACAGCCCAGAAACCTCGAGCAAACTCTTGGCTCCTACCTGTATATTTGAGTGAGCACTGTCCTGTCATATGCCACTGGTTTTGGTGTGAACCGAGACCAAAAGGAAACAAAACTGTTTCTTTGGAAATTCAGAGGAAAGGTGGATCAAGGTAAAAAAAAAAATCAGAGCAATCTTCTTTAATTAGACAAAATTCATCCTAAGGAAACCCGTAAGAGAATATTGCTTGCATGTGTTCTCTAGGTACCAGATTGTTTATATGAATAACTCTTCCTCAGTGTTACTGCTAGACAGTAGAATCCCTGAACAGATTTTCCTCCTATGCCATTGCTTTCTTGTTTTTCAAGTGTTTTTTTAAGAGCTGGTACTCCCCTGTGTCTGTATTTAGCTGTCATCACCTGCCCACACAACGGCTCTTTTCATTTAGCAGAGAAAGAACTCTTCCCCTGCACGGGGTGATTTTTGGTTGAAGGTCTGTTTGAATTGCTGCTCCTTGCTCTGCCCTCAGCAGCTCTGTTTAGCGCAGGTGAAAATTGCGTATTTCAGCATTGTCAAGAGAAATGTTCCCACGAACTTCTGAACTAAGCCCTGCCTCTTTCCCTCCAATCTGTAACTGCATTTTTCCTTTAGCCTCTTTTCTTTGAACATCAGTAAGATATTCTGTATCCCCAGAGCGACACCGTGCTCTATTAGGCAGTACTTGAAATTGCGAATATGCTTTTTAATTAACAGTTTCACAATGCTGTTCCTTTCTAAGTGGAGAGGAAAATCCCCTTGCTCCATCACATCTGCAGACTACTGGGCCTTTCCTGTTCCCAGCCCATGTTCAGAGTGCAACAGGGTGGAAACCGCTCTCACCATGAGCATCGCCAGGTGATGTGGAGGAGTCAAGCATCACTAGATCTGATGTCGGAATGGTTCATCATGTGCGTAGTAGAGATCCTTGCAAAGCATTAGCAGGTTGTCTTTTTTTGTTGTTTGTTTTTTTTTTAAAAAAAGAAAGGCCCTGACAGTTTGATTGTATTGAAGGAACATTGGAACCTACAGTTGCCTGAGAGTACAATCTTTTCTCCCCACACCCCCCGCCATGGAAGCAGGGAACCGGGGAGCAAAGCTTTGTCACAGGCCATGTCCCACTGGCATGTTTGGCAGTCAGAGGCTTCCTTTGTACCTGAAGCCATTTTCAACTTTGCAATCAGTTCATGTGGATCAAAAGCATGTTTTACTCTCGTTCGTCAAGAGAAAAGACAATATGTTTTTTTAACCATGAAAAGTATGTCATCTGCAATAATTTATTCACAATATTTTCATTCTAATTGCGTTCCAAAGTGTTAGGAAATATTTGCATAAGAAAATCTTTGTACTTTTGACTTCTTTAGAAATCAAATCACCCGTTCATCGTGTAATAATTAGTGAGAAGTACAAAGTGATCTAATACTCGTTCTTCTGTATCAAGCTAACTTTCATTTTTAATCATAAATACTGCCATTCTTAGCTCTTAAATAATTATGATTTACGTCAGGCTGCCTAGGGGGATGTGCTCGGCCTTGGGAGGAGGAAGACAGATCACTTCTTTGTTCTCTTGGCAAAGGCCAAAGCTCCTGCCCCCGCAGCAGGAAAGGCGGGGAGATCCGCTTCTCCCGCTGCCCTCGGCACCGCTGCTCCGCATCCTCTGCGGCAGGGGACGGGGAGGGACAGCCTCACAGGAGGGGACACCGGGATCTGCAGCCTTGCCAGGTCTCTGGCATGCAGGCAAATAAAGGACAAGATGGGTTCATAAACGTTAGGAAGTGTAACTGATGTTTGGAGATCTGTTAGGTGGTGTCTGCCTTTCTTCACTGCCTGTTCTTTCAACAATCTCATACACGTGTATCTTGGCTTCTAATGTCCTGCATTTCATGTAGCTTTACTCTTAGCTTTGTATGGAAGTTCATACCAGCTGAATTTTGTTCCCTACACTCGGTGATGAAAGGCGTGGCCAAGCAGTTCTTAAAAATATATATATACATATAAATAAATGCAGTTCTGATGGGCTACAGACAGAAAGGGTTCAAACTCAATTAAAAAAATAATTAATCTTGGACCCTAAAGAGGGAGCCTAAATTGATATCTTTCAACTCTAGAAAGGCTTTCTTTAGCCTATTAACTTTTTTAATAACCATATAATGTTTCTTTGAACATAAGCTTGTGTCCCAAGGCAATCGTGCTTAATGTTCATCAGCAAAGTAAATTTAACATGTTAAAAATAATCTTAGTCAGGTATAGCTGGCATGTGACAGATGGGAGACAGTGTAAGTCATGCCAGAAGTCATAGTGAGGTTTTTCGCATTTGTTAATAGTTTTAGTTGCCTGTTTGATGGGAGAACAACATGCTCTTTATTTATTTATTTAGCTTTCTTGACAACTTCTGGTATGGATTCTTTCTTTGCTTCTGTTTCTCAGCTTCCCCATAAACAAAGTATTATCTGTCTTAAAAATTAAGATATCTTCTGCTGCTACCAAACCTCTTCACGTTGTGTTTTTTGAAGAGGGAATGAATAGAGTGGTTACACTAGGCTTTGGTGTTGAGACAAGTATTTGAGCTGTTATCTAATCAATAAGACCACCTGTAAATGATCTTTGCTGGAGGACATCAACATTATTCAAACAGACATGCTACACCTGCTGTTTCCTCTAGCAGAATTCCTATTGCTCTTCCTAAAGCAGTTTTTGTGTGTGTGTTGTTTGTAAAATGTAGAGTCACTGTAAAGTCACTGCTGATTGCTGAATTTAGAGGCCAGATGTTGGTGGCTTTTTGATAAAGTCTGCCAGGCAGCCTCAGTGTGTAAACAGCTGCTTCTGCAGAAAGAACTGATGCTCCTTTCAGAGTGACGGTAGGAAGGGAAAGGAGCTGATGGAGGTTGAGTTGTCACAGGTGTGCTTCAGAGCTGCCCTGGAAGGACACGGTACCATGAGCGTGGGAGCTGTGCCCTAGCGCTGAGTGTTTACCACCCACCGTTACCCTAAATCCTGTGGATTTTACAGGATTTCTCGGAGGATGTGTGTGAAGGTGATTTCATGTCTGCGAATTGCAAGATTGTCCGGAAGTGACAGTTTGAAGGGAGAAGAAAAATTATGGGGAAGTTTCCTCTGAAAAGCAGACGTGGAAGCTGGATCTGGTGATAGATGCTGCGCACCTCTTGTGTCTCGGGTCTTCTTGTCCATTCCAGGTAGGATGTGGTTTTCCAGGAGGTGCGGGCGGGGGGTTGATTCCCAGCTCTGCTTTCCTTGCGATGTCTGCAATTAGGGGAATGTTGTTCTGGAGTCAAACCTAGAGAAGCCGGTGATCGTGGATAGTGGGTTTAATCACTGGCCTACACTGACTGTTTTAAGTGAGGGTTTCATTTTTAAGATGAGTTTTCTTGGGCAAGATGTTGTGAAATTAAATGTCGCCTTAACCTTTCCTCCCGCGGCCATGGGAATCCGCTGGCCACTGCTGCACCTTGGGCTTGCATTTGTTAATCATAGCAACAACAAATATATAAATAGAGATTGGTGAATTAACCTTTTGCTCTGTCTTGAAAGGGAAGGTAATGCAAAAGGTATTCTGCTTGGCTTTGTGTTCCTGCAGTGTTCAAAATAATGAGATTTTGGCTGAACTGAGGCCCTTTGGGCTGCTCCAGTGATAGTAAGAAATAATGATAAACAGCACTGAGGAGATAGAGACAACTGCCTTAGTAACGAGAAATGATTGCAAAGTTAAAATATGTGTGACTAATTGAGCTCTAATCCAACTGCACAGGTTAAAATTCGTGAGAATGTTGCCTGGGCCCGTGAGGGCAGCGTCTGCCACAAACACCAAACGAGGCTGGTTTGGCTGGTGAACACTGTCCCGTGGATCTGAGACGGTGAATCTCACCTCACAGGAGGGACAAGCCGGCCCTTAGATACAAGCTCCAGACTGTGAGTCAGAGACCTTCCCAGCATATGTATTTATTAGTGATTTTAAGGAAAATGAGTTTTCCTCCTCTTTTGTCTCCCTTTACTTACATTAGTCCCTAAAAAAATGCACGTGGCTTGTTTGAAGACTTAGCCCGTTTTGGCATTTGTACTTACACTGACAAAATGCTGGTCCCTGCAGAGCGCTGGAGGAACATTTTTCTGACAGCCCAATGAGTTTTACATTTCCAAACTTTCCTGGTTAATGTACCGTGGGCTGCGGTTGCGTCCTCCTCCTCCTCCTCCATCCTCCTGCTCCTCTCGCCTCCCTGTGCTGACCCGGCAGCCGAGCAGCGCGGGGAGCTCGGGTCAGTTCGCCAAAGGCATCTGCAGCTGGCAGCACACGGGCTTAGAAGAGAAAAGGTGGATCTTGCAGAAATGATGCTACTAAGCATGCTACAAAAGAGAGAGGAGAAGGCTGGACGGGGCAGGCCACGTGCATGTGCGCTCTTGGGGCCAAAGGCGTCTGTGCAAAGAAATCACATCTTGGCACAGCGGGATGATGGTGCAATAGCGTTCTGTTGATTTATGTTAATGCACGCTGCCAATGAGGCTGTTGCTATAGCAATAATTTACCTCTAAGTTGAATGTTTCCTGAAAAGCCAGCAGTAAATTAAAATAACCCACATCCACTAGCCCTGGTTTAATAATCTTGGAGAATTTAGTTTCATAACATAAAGCACAACGTCAAAATACAAAACAAGACACGAGATACTCTGGGAGAAGCCTGTGACTTAGGAAAAGCATGAACCAAAAGCATAGCATATAATAAAATATTGAATATTAAGTAATACATCATATGTAGGACTAGGAAGAAAACCTTTTTGTGCATATTTGTGGAAGCTTTTTGTGAAAGTGAGAAACTTAAAAGCAACACACACAGTGTTTCGTGCTGACAGTTGAATAACATTAAATGACAGAACTGAATACAGTTACAGTTCTCCAACAGCAAAACCCAGTAGAGTGGCACCTTAATGTTCTCTAGACTCGGGGTTTTTTTACTGTCTGCTTATAAGCTTGCATTTTATCATTTCATTGCAGACATTCCAATCTATGCTTTTTGTTTTGTGCCCTTGGCTGATGGGGACACTGGAAGAAATAAAACCCAGTGCATGTTGTTGGCATGGCTTAATTACTGGCAATCTAACCTTAGTGTGCCCACAGTGTAATGTAATATTTAATGTTAAAGCCACATGTCAGGTGGTTATTCTATAAGTTAAAAATGGAAATGAAACAATTCATCATAGGTGATGGAGTAATTCCCTGATGGGCACCAATTCACCCACCTGTGTGTGGATGGATCTCAGACCTTGCCCGCAAATAAGCTGTAACTGTGAGGAGTCAGCTGTGCAAGAACAAATCTTTCCTCTCTGACTGGTTCCCAACTTGGTCTTTCTTATTTCAGATGGGACATCGGACCTGATCGGTCCTTGGGGTCAGTTGTTGGTAGGTCCGAGTCCTCAGTGGCAAGTGCCATAGAAGGGAGGGATTCCTTTACCCTGAGTAGAATCATAGAATCATTTCAGCTGGAAAAAGACCCTCGGGATCACCAGGTCCAACCATAACAACAGTAGTGCGGGACGTCTGAGGTAGAGTGGTTTTTAACCAAAATCCGAGTCTAATTTTGCAATTTTGAAGCAGGTCCTGACAGGCAAGTTCTGTCACGATACAGCTTGCCAACAGCCGGAGCGAGCAGGCTGGGAAAGGTCAGCCTTATCCCCCCTAGACCAAGACTAACTCTAGGCAAGGATCAGCACGAAAGGTCGTGTGTTGCTGCTGTGTGACAGCGGGTAAAGAGCAGGTTAAAAACTGCTGAGCTCTGGCACTTTTAGGGCAAAGTTAGTTGCCTACAGTGCAAGTTGGTGCTTTTCTCCAGTGTTTTGATTAATTATTTTGGTCATTCATTCAGTGAAACATTTGCAGTGCAGAGCAGTGAACTGAAATGACCTAGAAATAATTCCCTAACGCAACCTGACACTCTGGCTTATATTCAGAGAGAGATTTATTGTTTTACTCATAGGAGATCTTCATCAAAACGCTCCTCAGTCATTCCAGGGTAGCTGCTTCCATTCCTGCGATACCAAGTGGCTTTATATATACCAGCAAATATTTAGCGGCTTCCTCCTTCAGGAACTGTGTTGGGACAGAAGTTTTGCCTGTGAAGCTGCAGGGCAGCCCTGTGGGACGCTGCTGGAGCCGCAGCAGCAGGAATTGCAGCTGGTTCCCCGGAATCCGCCCTGGCGACGGCAGAACCTGCGGCACAACCCGGCTGTGCCGCGGTGCGGGCGCTGGGCAGGGGTCACCGTCCCGGCTGTGTCAGCCGCGGTTGGTGTCGACTGATGGCGTGTGGGGACAGCTGCTCATGGCCAGGCAGGGCTGGGCCGTGCCAGCAGCCGTGGGTTTGCAGCAGGTGGTGGCAGGGATGTGCAAAACCTTTTTGCAGGCTAAAAGTGACCGCCTGGGCGTTTTTATGTTGAACTTGTTTAGACGTCCCCAGGTTGCTTTAGAATAATGATAATGAACAGAAATTGCATTGATGTAATGTAACAAGGCAGTGATTTGTTCTATTCGTATTCATTCCCCTTCCAGTGCTAAGTGGGTGTCCAGTTTAATAATGTGTAGAGGAGTCTCCAAACACAAATTTAACGTGTGCAATTTGGCTATTTTGTTCTCACTGTTACTTTAAAATGTTTATAAACACCTCTCAGCTACTTATCTCAAGTGACATGTAAGGCAGCTATTCCAATAGGAATGAAGCACCATCGCTGGCAAAACACATTAATTTTTGCCCATGTGACAATGGTTGATCCATCCCATCCTTCTCCGAGGCGGTGTTGGACACATTTAGCGCCATCATGTACTTATGACTCACAACTCACCAGATTACTTCAGCCTCTTTGACATTCAAAAATAATAACTGAATATTTGCTGCTAATTTTAATGTGAGACCATTTGCAAACCCGGGGTAAAAATAATGTTAGGGTGCAAAATAGTGTAAGGACATTCTCCCCCACCAACTTGTAAATTTTAAAATAGAGGGCAAGTCTTGAGTGAATGCACTTGTAAAGTGTGTGTGTGACCGTATGGATCCACGGGCATGGGGGTCGGCACCGGGGGATTTCCAGGTCCCTCTGCTGTCACCTCCCATTGCACAGCGAGCTCTGGAGCTGCAGGGCTGCCTGAGTTAGTGATTTACCTGTTTGGGCGGAAGAATAAAACAAAATGCAACAGTCCAGCTCTGTAGCCCTAAAAATCAATTGGATTGCTGTGAAAATAGAGGAAAATTGCTCTTTGTCCAGAAATCGTCGGCAGGAAAGAGTGGAAAAATAACTGACTGGCCTCAACATGTAGAGGCAGGAATGAGATGCAGCAATACTTGTATCAGCTGCACAAGAAGACTGAGCTTTGTGGAGGGACTAACTAATACTATCTTTCCGTTTACCTTGTTTAATAATTCCCCTTAGTGCTCTAATATATATATATATATATATATATATATGGTTTTTTTTTTTTATTTCAGTAGGGCATAATTAGACTGGAAAAAGCAAGCAAAATAGCATGTAGGTAAACTCCCTCCCACCCCATTCTTATCTGTTCTATTCTAAACATCTTTCTGTTCCGTCAGCGCCACTTGTCATGAAGATCTTCACCGCCATTCATCTTCCTCGTCATCACTGTCTGTCCGTGCGGGTGCTGAGGGGCTGCTTTGCCTGGAGAAGGTGCGAGTGACACCTGCCGCTGTCACAGCTGCTGCACAGACACCGCGGGGCCCGGAGAGGGGAGGAAGAAACGGTGAGGACAAGGCTGATGATCGGAAGGTACTGCAGAAGTTGCCACTGTTCAGGGCCCTCTCTGGACATGAGGAATAACTGGCCATATATATATCTATCTGTAGCATGTAAGAGGGTTTTTTTGTGGGTTGGTGTCTTCTGTTTGTGGGGTGGTTGTTTTTTTTTTGGGGGGGGAGGAGGGGGCATGTTTGGTTTTGGTGGTGGTGTTTGGTGGTTTGGTTTGGTTTTTAACCAGATGATGATTCTGAGCAGTGTGAGAAGCTGGGAAAGAAGTGGAAAGGAAAAAATAACCCACAACAAAACACACCAACCAACCAAAAACTCAAAAACCAAACTGTAAAAGCCACCTTTAAAATATAAATCCTTTCTTCTTGCAGTGAAACTGGTGCATTTGTGGTGGTTTGGTAGACTCACAAACACTGAGCTGAGAGCAGCAGCTACGGCTGTTTGGCAGCTGCTGCAGCTCAATCTCAGCTCCATCAGTTCGGTTCGTGGGACATGAGGCTCTGGTGGTGCTGCTCCCCTCACTCCGTCTGTCTGTCTGTGTCTGTAGGTGGTTGTACAATGGCCTTCGGTTTCCTCTTCTGTGGGAATCTTTCCTGAAGCCAAAGGGACCAAGACGTGAATGTCCAAGTGTTTCACTTCTGCTGCTCCCAGGTGGGTCCGGTGGCAGCTGCCAGATGTGGTGGTGAGTACGGAGGTGTTGGCAGCGGGAGCTGCTGCCTCTGCGTGTGTCCGGGCCAAGGTGGCTGCGCTTGAGTGCACAGAACCCACCAACAGCACGAGCTGAGTGATTTCAGTGGTTAATTGTAATGCTATTGTGGCCTGAGCATAACAAAACAGAAATAGTCAGGCTTAAAACAATCAAAAAGAAAAAACAAAACAAAACCCCAAAGCAATATAGTGTTATTTTAGAATAAAAGCACATGTAGCTGAACTAATACTCCTGACGAGCAAGGACATGGATTTCTCTCCAGGCATCCCGCAGTCCTGGAGGGAAGAAGTGACCTTATTTGCATTTTTCTTGTTGAATTGCTGTCGGGATTTCTGCAGCACAGCAAGAGAAAATTCCTCCGGGAGAGCATGGAAATATCACAGCACTAACGCAATATCCTTCAACCAACTTCCTTCTCTTCTGCCATCCTTTGCCCCTCGCGCTGCCGCTCAGCACTCACCAGCACGGCCGCCCCTCTCCAGTGCAACACTCGCCCTTTCTCTTACAATACATAGTGAAAGCAGCAGGCCATGAACACAGTCCATAACACCCACCAACTAGCCAGTAAAAGATGGTTTCATTTTTCCTCTGTATTTGAGAAGCATCAAAGTTTCTCCTGCACCCATTTCCAGAACAATCTGTGATCTTCCCTCCCTCCCCAGCCTGTTCAGAGCCGCAGCGGCAGCTCAGCTCTGCCCTCGCCGGCTGCGGGTAGGTCTGAGTGCTCCTTTCTGAGGTCGGCATGAGGAATTTGAAGTCTATGATTTTAGACGCTTCTATCAGGAGCGTTTTCAATTCCAATCATGTTCTCTACATTGCTTAGACTCTTTCCCAGCATGATGTCCTGCTCCATTTTTGTAGTTAGATAACTGAATTCAGAGCAGAGGCAGCTCCTCAGCAGCACAGACGCAGCTGTAGCGCAGGCGGCTGCGCAACTTGCTCAGCATCTCTTACTTCAATGGCAGCTCATAGAGAACCATGATTTTTTTTGTCAAACGTATCATGTTTGTTTAGTACAGGCCACTGTTTCAGCAGCCCGTGGGCTTCAGCCTGGGGCCAGCAGCTGTCACCTCTTCAGCTTCCTGAATAGCAGCTGCACATCCCAACCGAACTATAGAAATAGTGGTATGGATTAATTCCACACAAGTGTGATACAGCATTTCGATATTTAAAGGACATTTTACATATATACACACATATATGTAACATTTAGCACTTGCTTCACAAAGAACAACACACGTTGGTTTTTGTCCAATGAAAGACTGCGTAATTCTGAATTTAATGTATAATATAACCTTTATTCTTTTTCCTCTAAACTCTTGGAAACTTACATAACAATCGTGCTTTAATTATGACACCATTTATAGACATTTAAAATGCATCTTAATTTATAAATATTTTACATTTGGTCCATAGAACAGGTTGCAATTTACTAAATAATACTGTACTCTTTTAAACAGGCTCTGTATATATTTTTGAATATGTATATATTACATATATATTTTTTTATATAGAGATAGATTTGCTTGGTGTTCAGATATTTCCTTATTGCAAAAAGCATATATGATCATACAATAATCTTTTTTTTTTAGGGCAAGTACTACAAAAAAGATACAGCTATTCACAGTTTACACACAGTAGTTCTACAACACTAGTTTGTGCTATGTGATACGTTTGTACAGCTTTTTGCTAAAGAGCAGGTCTGTCAAACATCTGTCATAAATTGTTTACAATCAAACATTAAATACTGCATTTTTCTTAGAACAACATGGGACTTGATTACATTAAACAATAAAGAGAAAGTTGGAATTGTTATTCTTAGTCTAATGAAATTCACAATTATAATGTGTATGTATAATGTATAATGTCTGCGTAGGATGTACGGTTTTCCTCTAAATCCCAAAGACTTACAGGACTTTTGCATTTCAGCTATAGCCGTGTAGGATGTAGCTTAGATCTCATAGTATTTTACAATTGATCCATGTATGAAACAGTTTAGAATCTACCAAACATATGCTGAGATTTTTATGATGTAGTTTGAAATACATGTGTATTGTATATATATTATTTCTACAATAATGTGCTTGACATTCTGAGAATAATACCTTATTGCAAGAACGTTTGTCACCTTCAGACAAAAACAACAAAAAACCCAACATTCACAGTTAACATGTTTTTCACGTAGTAGTTCTACATAAATTGTGCTATCTAACATTGTACGTTGCACAACAAGTTGCTGAAAAGCATGTTTCATTGCACAGTTCTGTCACAGTCATTTACAATCAAACATCAACTAACTGCATTTTCCATCATCCTTTGTGTCTGTCAAATAGCTGCCAAACGAGAAATCCCATCCGGGGCCAACCGCTGCATTTCCCACCCAGGGAAGAACCTCCGGGGGCCGAAGGGGCTTTCAGGCTGGGTGGCAAATGCAGCCTCGGCCCAGAGCGGAGGTTTGGATAGATTATTGAAATAGCTTTTCCTCATGCCTTCGTCACCACAAAGAATATGTAAATAAAAATAAAACTGTTTCCAAAGTGCTAACGATTCGTATTTTTTTTTTCATTTGCTTATTAAAAATGGTTAAAGGTCCTTGAACGAATTAAAAAGAACAGTTGTGAATTAAACCCTAAATTAGAATTTTTAAGCCGTTGTTTTGGTTTCTATTTTGGTGGCAATGCAATAATAGTAGAATAATAACAGCATAATAAAAGCTCAAGTATTCTGAGCTTGAATTGCAAATACTTTGTATTTCTTTTACTCCTGGGAATCTTTGAGCTCTTGGATATTACCTCTCATTTTGCTAAAAATGTTAGAAGTCATATTTTTGCCTCTAACGTGTGTGAATCATGTAGTACTGACCCACAAAGATATGTTCTTTCGATAAAAAAACAGTATATTTATTTTTTAAAAGAAATTTACGGTCTTATTTGAAAATGATCCTGAAAGGCCAAGTGTAGATGGCGTTTACAGCCACAAGGAGCCATAAAACTGAATTTACACCGGGAATGTTGGTAAGGGCTGCTGTGAGTGCCGGGCATTGCAGGAAGCCGCGTCCCCCTCACCGGCCTCGGCTGAAGCAAATTTTAAGGGCAGACTTTTTCACTGGAAATCATCTGTTTACAAAATACTCCATTCTCTTGTACAAAACAATTCCTAACTTAATTTTACTCCTGCAAAGTCAGAAATAACAGTCTTGGGATTCAGCCGTAAGAAATATTGATAATCATCTACTAAAAATCAGCAGCACAAAACTTCAAATAGTTGTGCTAAAAGGTAGATTAAAAAGGTCTTGGCACATCAATTTACAAATTCAGAGATATGCGACTATTATTGTGAAAGGATAAAAACATTAACAGTCTGTGGATTGCCAGAGAACACAAAACACCGTCACCATCTGAGCTCGCGCAGTGGTCGGATCATACCCATGGCGATTCCATTAGAGTGGAGATGACCTCTTTTCTTTTTTTTTTTCTTTTTGTTTTTTTCTTTTTTTTTTTTTGCCACTAGAGGTAGGTAATTATATTCTCAGACATAAATTTGTGGTCATATTCAACCATATTTTTTTGTATTTCTGGAGTAGTATTGGTACTTTTACAATACAGATGTTTAGATGTAGGCTTCCTTGTTAGCAGAGTTGCTCTGTTGGGCCTGGTCTGGCCCGTTTTCGGGATGAGTGATGTCTTCGCTTGGCTGAATCATGACTTGGATGCGCTGTTTAAAGAACAACAGTCAATGTGAGGCAGTAAGTCACATATACTACAACCCGTCTTAGCTGGGGTCTGCCCATGACATGGAGCTCAAAGACCACAAGCAAATGGTAGAAGCTGAGCATGGCTGGGGAACAGAGGAGAAGAAGAGACGGGAGGGAGAGGAGAATGAGAGGAGGAGAGGAGAAGGGAAGAGGGAGAGGAGAAGGGAAGAGGGAGAGGAGAAGGGAAGAGGGAGAGGAGAAGGGAAGAGGGAGAGGAGAAGGGAAGAGGGAGAGGAGAAGGGAAGAGGGAGAGGAGAAGGGAAGAGGGAGAGGAAAAGGGAAGAGGGAGAGGAAAAGGGAAGAGGGAGAGGAGAAGGGAAGACGGAGAGGAGAAGGGAAGAGCGAGAGGAGAAGGGAAGAGGAGGGGAGAGGAAGAGAAAGAGCCCAGTTTTGCTCATTGAAGCCTGTGAGCGGTGTGGGCTCCTCCTATTATGTAATGATCATGTGTCAATTCTTTCAAAAATTAGACCTTAAGCCACAGCAAGGCTGAGATCAGTAACTTTTACTGTGGTCTTATACAGCACTGTTCAAGCAGCAGCTACATTTTAGAGCAACAGTTCTGCATTTGCACACAAACATTTCCATAACACCAAGCGAAATATATTAAAAACATAGGCGCTAAGAACAGAGGGGAAAATGTTTTTTGGTAGACTGCTCTGAAGCATCACTGAGTCTTTTGAAATTTGCTGAAGACAAATATTTGGATCAAAATCTGAACAATTCATGAGGCGTTGCTCGTCAATTCTGCTTAAGATCATCTGTCTCCTTGCAAAGATTGCTCTGTCAGCTGATTTGAGAATATTCCAGAAATTCTGACAAATTCCTTTTGACAATCTTTCGCTCCCCCAGTCACAGAGGACAGAGACGTGTGTTTCTGTACTTGTGCTGAAGAAGTATCTGTTATGCACAGAATGAGATGATTGGCTGGAGAGGGAGAGCTGAGGATGCACCCAGATTAAAAAAAATTAAGGATGGCAATAATTAATAAACAACGTGCTTGTCAATAACCTCATTAAACATTTCACACTCCTTTAGCAGCATTTCTCTTCAGACCTTAAAATGGATTTAAGCCACAGAATGCCTCTCTCACGTGGGAAGCGCCGTCTCCTTTGAACAGCTGGAATGAGTAATCGGGGAGAGGCTGAGAGCACAGTGCTGTGAGAAAAAGGCCTCTCGTGTCCTTCATGCCATGACTGAAATGCCTTAAATAAAGACTAAAGGGAAGTGCAGCATAAGCATTACAAACGCTCCCAAGATTTTACATGAACTTTCTCCCAGCTGCAGCTGCTGGCACTTGGAACAGGTGTAACGCAGCAAATAAAATCTCAGACAGTATCACAGGACGATGCTAAATAGGGTCACTGTGAGCAGGCACGTGGAAACCAAGAATGATGTGGGCTTAGTCCTAAGAGCTTGATTGCCATTCCTTAGAGCAGCACCTCACTTGATCCACGACAGTACATCTTGCATTAATAAGGAGAAATGTACATATTTTGTAAAATGCTACTTTGTTTTCTAGGTGTAAGGAGCTGGGGTGCAAGCTTCTGGAACTGTCAAAGCCCAGAGGAAAGGACCACATTCGATGCAGTGAATTATGTTTAACAACAGATGGTACAGACGCCGTCTTGTCTTTTCTCTGGTACTTGTTTTTGTGGTTTTGAGCTCAATGAAAAATAACTGTTCTAAGCAAATAAGGCCACAGGAAAGATATAGTAGAAAAGAACTGCCTGGTAATCTTTTATCAGTGTGCACAGGTCTCACAAGATGAAATCATGCACTCAGGGAAAAAAGGGAGACTTACCTGTTTTAAGGAGCCTTTCAGGGTTAGAAACATGTAAGCCATATATCCTGGTATCAGCACCATAGAAGACAAAGCCATGAACCAGCCAACTCCTTGGCCCCATTTTGGGAAAACATAAGTTCCCATCGTGAGGGGAGTCATTTGGACGGCACTGAAGAGAAATACTCCCTGCAAAATACAGTGGAAAAGAAGATTTGAATGAGATTTCCTGAATCTTTCATGTTCTAGAGTTTTTCTGGACTGACTTGGAGCTCAAGCCGCCTTTACACCTTGGCAAGGAGAACATGGTCCTTTGGTCCCTATGACGGCCACCGGGCACTGGCTTGTGGATGGAGCCGGCCGGTCTTCCAGGAGGAGGTGGCAGCGAACAGGCACATGTCAGCCCCACTGGCTGCTGCTCACAGCCCCACTGGCTTCACCTCCAGCCTGGGAATCTGCAAATCACTGTCATTCTCAAATTGGGAAGTTTGTTTGTTTCCACTAACTTTCCTATTGGAATAATAGCATTGGTCCAGCTCTACTGTACCAGTCAGCAACAGGCTGCTGGAGGCTCGCAATAAGAAATGTTCTTTCCTGGCTCTGCACTGACCTCTCTATTGCCACCTAAGAGTGCTCGGCCCAGAGGCTTTGACGTTGTTCAGATCCTCTGATGAATGTGTGATGGAAAACGAGGGCAGTCAGAATAGAACCTGCAGTTCAGGAAGATTTATCTGTATAACAGAACTTAGGAAACTCAAAAAACATTTTGAATTTTTCAATAACAGGAGATGAGGAGATAGCTTCCCAAGAAGCTTCCTAGCAAAATTAATGTTTCCAGTTAACACTATATTTTCCCATACATAACCTGCATCTCAGATTATCCAGTGTGCTGGTACAGGGAATGCCCTGGTACTAGTAGAGTCCTCAGAGAACCTGCACAAAACCAGAGGGAAGGGGCTATTGGGGAAGCTGGGGGTCCTGGGGAATAATACCTGCGTACACGTGTACTGTACCACTGAGCAGCAGCACTTGGGGACTGCTTTTTGGGTTGTTTTCAAAGAGAGGACCTGCAAACACAGTATTTTTCCTTTAAGTTCCCAAGGAAGAGCTCCATCCCGACCTGCTTCAAATGTCTAAACCAGGGAAAGCTGCTCAGCTGAACCAGCAAAGGCGGCAGCTCATTCTGATCCCAGGTTCAGGCCTCGTGCAGAACATGTTCCCAGAGAGGAGAATGTGGTGCAGTGGATTTTATCGGCACATCACTGCCACCTGGGAACTTGCACTGGACAACTCATTCCGTTGAAGACTTTACAAGACAGGAGAAATCTGCTAAGTTGTACAAACAATGCTGGCCATCCTCTTACTGTACCACTGAAACAACCAAAGTGCATTTTTATGCCTTCCTGAACACTCTTTTTCAAAAGATGGAAGCCACCTTCCTCTGGGTAGAGAAGAATCAAGGAACCCTCAGTAGAAACACATTTTTGTGCCTCTCTTTAGTGCTTTTTGTTTGCTTTTCTATGGCCTTGGGCTGCCTATGTGGGAATATCAGAGACCTATCAGCGAGTGAGAAGTATTGTGTCATGTGCAGTAGTAGAGTTTTTTATATTGCATCTGGGTTTTACTACACTACGTGTAGTAAATCTGCATTTCTTTGCTTATTATTTCAAAAGGTACTCTATGGGCTTAACTGGATCAAAAGTTTAAAATCGGGAAAAGACTGCACTGTGTTTCCAGTGCACAAAATCCTTGTGAGGTTTGCCAGAAAAAAACAGTAGCAACACAGTACAAACTGGGTAATATATTCCACAGAATCCCATGAGAGAAGAACATCAGTTTATAATGGGTTGCTAATGCTAGTGTGTTACCAGAATAGTGCCTGTGAAGGAATTCAGGTTACAAAGTGTGGCCATTCTTGTGTATATGGAAAATTTGGACTTTAGAGATGGCTACATTTTATCTGAGAATACAACAGATGGTCAAAATTTGTTTCTTACAGTTTTCTATCTCTGCCAATCAAACTCTTGACAAGTTACCATTTCCAGAGGACCAACACAAATCACAAAATTGCACAGGGCTTCTTTTCTTAGGGCACAGGCTCCCTCCAATGACACTGGGTTGTGCCTATTGCCTTCAATGGCATTGCTCAAATCCTTAACTCTGACCTCATTCCTTTTTTAAGGTGAACCTGCAGGGGTGGAAATGACAATTTACATCCTTTGAATCATATAAGAAAAGTCTGTTCCTTACTGCCACAATGATAGGAGTGAAAAATGACCAGCAGAGTTTCCACCAGATGCAGGGTCTGTATCCCACCATCTCTTGGATGTTGTCATAAAATCTATTAACACCTAAATATAGAAATAAGAAACAATATAGAAACATATCGCATAATTGATTCAATTGAAAGTTCAGTGGCTTTGAGAGACACCATCATAAAAGATGAGATATATCTGGAAGTTCTATACAGACCCCAGGATAACTTTTCATCTCTTTGAATGGGAAAGAAATGTGCAAACTTAGAAGCACCAAGAATCCTTTGTTCTCGATATTCCACATTATAATTAATTAACGACCAGCAAACTGATTCCCATGCACAGGCTGAGGAAGTCTGTACATCTGAAGGTCAGATGCGATAAATTGCCCTTGCTTAATTTCAACTCTTAACTGTTATTAGAATGAGAGATTTTGAATGATATTTTACAAATTAAATTAAATTAATAAATTCCTCCTAGCATTAACCAGCTTCACTCTGTGTGGATATATGCACACCACCATAGACATGCAGCACTGCATATGAAATCAAAGAGTAGCCCTTCTGCTGCTGCTGCTACCTACCAGCACTCCAGCAGCTCCTAAAAGGTACGTCTATCATATTATTTATAACTTTGCATTTTTCTTCATTTTTTTAGCTAGTGTATTTTTCCATTTGCTGGATTCATGTGCAGCATCAGTCCCCTACACAATGCTGTTCCATCTCTTAAGCCCATCAAAAGACAGCAGAAAGACTTCCGTTATCTAGTGCTGAATCAGTTTTGTAATCATGGGAGCAGGTCCTTGGGCTTGCTACCACAGAACTAAGGTCAAATTCACACATACTCTGGGGCAAGCATACGATACACCTTCATTACTCTTTATATCCAGAGCCTGTCAGGCCAGACTTCGGGATATTTTAGGGAAGTAATGCAAGATACAACTGACCAAGGAGCCTGTACGATCCTATAGTGACAGTCATTTCTGGAAACATAACAAAGTCCAAAGACCCACGTCATTGTGTTGAGAACAGCAGCACCTAACACCTCTGAAGATCCAGGCTTTCCAAGGAAGGGGCCGGGAACAAAAAGAGGGAGACATCACCTATTTAGTGTTCCTGAAATGTGTTTATATCGGGTGTTTTAAAGAGGCAGAAGTACCTTCCACAAGCCAAATCCGAGTACTCAATGGAATGATGTGCACATAAAACAAGGCCAGTTTCAGTTCCGCCCTCGGCATGGGCACAGACAAAAGAACAGATCAGCAGATTATGTATCCTTATGATGTGTAAAAACTTATGGAAAAAGTAAAAACACATTGTTTACCATAGCACCAGGATATCGAGATGCACTCAAAGAATACAAGGAACAAGAGACTCATTCCACTGGCAGAGTAGTAGTCAAAAAGCTTGAACACATAGATTCCACCCTAAAACATAAAAGAAGGAAGCGTTGAAATCAATAGTAAGGACTCCAATTTCAAGACAGATTAAAATGCAAGCTACAAACTGACAGTGGCAAACAGGTTAGGGACAAATTAATGTAAATTAATTAAAGTTAACAAGTTAAAGTCTTACAACACTTGAGGTCAATACTGACAAAGATTAGATCACTGCTGGAGTTCAATTAATTGGTTTGACTTAACTTTATTCCTTTTTGTTCAAGAATTCAATCTTTTCCCTCAAACAATTAGCAATGTAGTAGATCATGGGAAGCAATGGAGAATGTCCCCAGCTACTGCTTCTGGGACTGTGAGACAGGCTGCAGAGATGTGTGTTTTCTTGTCACCTGAACCATGAAGAAGGACAAACTGCATCCGTGGACTACAGGCATTTTACACTTAATGTCTGCTGCCTGAAGGCTTTAAATCCTGCTGATGATAGATCCCGGCCACTTCAGTGGTTTGCAAAGGCTCCTGGTTGGAGCAGGGACAGGGAGAAAGAAGACAGACATTGTATGCCAGACACAAGATCACATTCTTCTGCAGCACATACCTGAGTAATATTGGACAGCCCTATCAGATAGGAGACAATGCACACGACAGCAATGAAGATTTCTCTGCGATTGCGCAGCAACTTCGGAAACTCGTCCACCAAAGCTGTTATGAATCCTTCCACAGTGCAGAACTGCAAGCAAGGTCAGAAGTAAACCATGACACGATGCACTCCAACAGCAGGGTTACATTTAGGAGAGGAGTTTTCAATAGTACTCATCACTGGCCTAAGGCTGCATGCATGAAACGACAAATGACAATTCACTTGACTTGAGTGGAAGCAGTGCTGCTGAAGGTCCTTGTTTCTGTGCAAAGAGGTTTCCAGCTAGAAAAATACTCAACATCCCGAACTATGAACTACAGCATGCGCTTTATGAACGTAAAGTGCTTGTTCTTGTGATAGAAGATGATCAACCTACAGTTGAAGGCTTTGACCCCCAGATCCTTCAAAAACTTACACTTCTTTCTGTGATTTACTCACATACAGGAAAGCCAATAGACACAAAAAGTCTAATTAGCTTAGTGCTTCAAGGTGAAGGTTAAAGACATGAGACTGAGTCTCATACATAATGTTAATAAATAAAATACTTTTTGTACCCCCAGAAGAGGCTTTAGCTGGGGATGTGGTCCTCCAAACAGAAAGCAAGGCCATACTTCAGAGTTCTTCTGTATGTATATATTCAAATTTAATGTTATCATTATGATGGCTGAAATAATGAAAACCAGAGTGTATGTAAAATCTTATTAAATTCCAGCAGTGCAATCAGGATTTAAACAATAGCTACAGTTCCTATAAATTCTAGCATATGAAATGTTTCACTGATGGACAGAAAATGAAGAAAGCATGACAGCCTGTAGATATATATTCTTTTTAATAATATTAGACTACTTTCCTCAGCTGTTAGTTGCCTAGAGACAAGTTCTTTCAAGAATATTTTTGACCCAATTAATTTCACAGTAGTTTCCCCCTAGACTGAGCAATAGGTTCTAATGTCAAGCCTGAAGCTTATTGAGAGCAAAGACGCAGAAAATACATATTTTCACCTTCCTTTCATGTTCCAGGATAAAATGCCCTCTTGGTCTCTTTGTATTTTGGTTCACAGGCTGAAGTCAGCTTGGATTTATAGAAAAAGATGGATTTAATCTACTGAAAGACTAGCACAGCACTAAGCGAGTAGTTCTGCTATTCCTTGATGTGGTGAAGACTGTGCCAGTACCTGTCAGGTGCTGGTTTGACACATCTGCCGCTAATCGGCCTCTTGCAAATGAGCAAACATTTCAGCGGGGACATCCTGACAAAGGCCTCAGAGGACGCTTTGCAAAACAAGGCAGGCTGCTTTCCTTAGTGCTTACCATATATTTGCTACCTGCTGAAAAATTACTACTGATGAATGAATGCTTTTGTTGGACATAGTCCTTTGTAGCATGTGAAGTGCTTCGCTTGTTTTATGTGCTTTTTTGTTTATTGTGCAATAAACTTCTTTTAAAGATTGCATGACTTAATTATTTAATCTAGACAGTAACCCTGAAGAATATCGTATTTGGATTTGCAAAACCTCTAGGTTGCACCCTTCCATTGGTTTCCACTTGTCAGATCCCATCTATAACACTTAGCCAAGGCCTGAACCAAACAAGTCTTGATCTTTAGCACTGGAAAGTGATTTCAGAACACGCTAAGATGCAGAACGTCCTCAGTAATGAGCCTGTTCCCTCCTGAATTTGCTCCTGACATTCATATGCTTAAAATGAAATGTGTGCTGCATGGATTTTGTTATATGGGGTAAATTCTGAAGTCACCTTTCAGGAATATTTGTGGCATCTACATCTTGTAGATATCCCAGTGTCTTCCACATTGACAACCACTGCAAAGCTATTTTTAATATTGTGATTGAATGGTTAAGATGTCAAAGAAAGTTCCTTTTGCCTGCAGAATAAATTCTCTGCACATTTTGTATATGCTTCCAATAGTTCATTAAAAGGACAAAGTGTCTTAGTATCAGTTTTTGACTTCCTAGGCTCCCTGAACCTCTTAGTCTTTCCTTTCCTCTTACTATATATCTGATTATTCCTGAAACCATTCTGCACCACTTCCTGCTGGCAGTGCCGAATGCACAGAGAGGGGCCAACCTTGTATGTACAGTTGCAGAAAATTAGTCTTCATTATGAATTTTTACAGCAGTTTTACCTGACTGTCAATTCCAAGCATAAGCAACATGGAGAAGAACAGTATTGCCCACAAAGGAGAAATTGGTAACTGTGTCACTGCTTCTGGATACGCTAGAAACGCCAGTCCAGGGCCTGGGGGGAGAAACGGGAGAGAAAATGTCAGTTTGACTGATGGGGTGTTGTGATTATTTGCTCCTGTTGATGCACAGGGTTTAGGTTTATTTGAATGACTCAGCCAAGGATGCAGCATCTGAGCAGAGATCTCAGCTTCATCAGTGTTCATTGACCAAGTCAGCGCATAGATCTTGCTTTAAAAATGAACCAAACCAAATAGTAGAAAAAAACACCCCAAAACTAATGAACCAAGGAAAATACTGGATACAGTTGAGAAACTGCTCCTTAGAGACCCCTTTGTGTAGCAACAACAGGGACTGTTCTCCTGGGCTAAGGTTGCATCCCCAGGTCCCGACCAGCGTCCTCTCGCTCTCTAGCCGTTACTGACAGCTGTCATTGCTTTGCACACAATCGAGAAACAAAGCTCAGAAATGCAGAACCTTTCCAGCATTAACAGTATTCCCATTTGCTATTCCATTCCATGAATTATCTCGTAATACACATTTTAATAAGCTACATAGCTGTAAACAGGCAAACCTTTTCATTTGTGTTCTTGCTAAATGCTGATGGGGTGCACAGTGTTGGGAGGAGGATATGAATTCCTATTAAAAAAGGAGCTCTTTTCATTGTCATGGTATAGCTGGAAACCAGCTGTTGTCAGGTTAAGAGTGAAACTTGTAGCAAACTAAATAATCAGAGAAATAAAATTAGTGTGCCTCACCTAAGGGGGTATCCGAGTTCATTACAAGTCAGTCTGTCTGTGCTAAGTGGCGGGACACATACCGCTTTCACACCAGTGGAGCAAGGATTGGCATTAGACACCTGAATTGTCCAAGTAAATGAAATGCAGATCTTGAAACAACTATTTGCTGGCAGCAGCAGCAATGATTGGAATGCTTTCCAAATGGCAGTAGTAAAAGCAAAATAAAAAACATAACTATGTTCTTAATTTTACTCTGTTACACATTCTACCAAAATGCAGACAGCTTTTAATGACATTATTTGTTTTACAAAGCTGTATAAAAGGTCGCAAAACAACATGCCTCAGGGTGCTAAAAACAGCATCAGTTTCTGAGTTTGCTCAGAGAAATAGAAGCCTTTATTAAAAGCTTCGATTTCTTTTGCAATTAGTGGCCATAGGAGGTCATATGCATCTTTCAAAAGCCTATTATCCTAGGTACCTTAAAATGCATTTAGGAGCTTAATATGATATAAAAATATGAGTTTGTTTGCAGGTGTAGTCTTTATATAGTTACATCTGTATCAAATACATAAATCCAAGAAGCTTATTTCACACACCACTGACTTTCCAGAGCATTTTTTGAGAACAGTGTATGCCATTTTGATTTTTTTCCTCATTTCTTTGTATGTGTAGTTTCTTGAAGATTATTTTTAGGGTTTAAATTATCTGCTTTTCTAACCAGGGGAATATTTCATCAATGGGATGTGTTTGCTAGTACAGTAAGACATATTTTGTCCACCAGCGACTTCCAACCAAGCTTTCAGTTATCAGATCCCTCCCTGTGGCCAGAACCGCTAAATGAGGATCTGGTGCACCAGCTGGGTCAGGGCAGCCATCTGCTCTGCTGCGGGAAGTGTTTTCAGCTGGAAGACAGACAAGGAACTGCACAGAACAGCAGAATCCTGCCGCGGACGCCTCACTGCCCTGCGTCAAACAACCTTCATCACAGCTGTAGGTCTGAACAGGTGAGAAATGGATCTGTCTCAAAGGGCTTAACCTCAAGGAACAGTAAAAGGAATTTCATACTCTAACTGAAATGGAGAATATGGGCTCCTAAAACATAACGACCATCATTCCTCCTTTTGGTTTGCTTTTAAGAACTTCTGTAGCAAGGGACTCGTAATCTGATGTCCCAGCTAAGCACTGAAGCAGCTAACTGCGCTGCCACCTCTTGTAAACGCTGTCCCTGTCAGTAGCAGAGATTGGTACTAATTGCCTCAGCCCAAGATGAGTCTCTGCCTGTCCGCTCTCCACACCAGGGGCTTGTGAGCGCTGGGCAGGCAGACAGTCTGCTCCACATTAAATGATTTTTGCTGGTGCTGCTTTGAGAGGTTCGAACCAACGCTCTCCTTTTTGCAATCAGTAAGGGCGACTAAAATGACGGGGAGCTGAGGAATGTTTGGAGGGAGGGATTCTGAACAATTACATGGAGCAGCTGGATACAAGGTACAAACAAAAAATAACTGATGCCACTGAACGACTTAGAAAATAATAGACTGGATACCTGATGCTGCAACATCTGCAATAGGCCTCTTTGTGACATTAGCCATGAATCCAACGATGGAGAAGATGACAAAGCCAGCAAACATGCTTGTGCATGAGTTTATGCAGCACACTATGATGGAGTCCCTGAAATAAAGGTAAAATGCTTCAAGCAGTCCGTCAAGCAAGGCTACTGTTCATCAGTATATTACTCTTCTTTCCTGTGAAAAGCTTTCATGATTCAGGACTTCATAGTTCAGGTTTCATTTCATGCCAGACAAGTCATAGTGTTTCCCCATTAGTGTAAATGCAGTTTTACAAGTCATTGCTAGTCAGACATAACATCTAATATTCAGATCCAAGATTGCACTTTATTTCAATGATTTATAACACAGAAAGACAGAATCCAGCTCAAGCTGAGACAGGGAAGTGCCACTGTAATCTGTGCGGTCATCTGCTTACCTGTAAACATTGTTGTGGAAAGGGTTGTAACTTCCAAGGGCAATCAGTGAACCAAGACCCAAACCATAGGAGAAGAAAATCTGTGTGGCAGCATCCAGCCAAACCTGATTGCAGGAAATAATTTTTTTAAAAATCTGTTTCTGCACTTGAGGAGCAGGTCATATGTCTGAAAGGTGAACAGTTAGTAGTGAAACTTTTGTTGACAAGGATTGAATATTCACCTCAGAGTCTGAAAGCTTGCTGAAGTTGGGAGTTATGTAGAACAAAATCCCTTCCTTTGCTCCAGGCAGTGTTACACCACGGAAGAACAAGATAAGCAGCATAACATAGGGATAAGTAGCAGAGAAATATACCACCTGATGTGAAGAAACAAGACATTGTAAGTGCCAAAAGAACAATTATTTGTGCTTGTTAACACTTCAGAAAATATTTGCTCCCTAAAAGAACTGTAGCAGGCAACTGAGGCTGACTTTTAAAATCGACGCGTTTATTGATGGACAAGCTCGGTGTGGAAAGGAATTCTGTCTGCTGCAGAACTCCCTCACGGCCAGGGCTCCAAGGCAGGCGGCTGCTGCTGACTGTCCTGGAGATGGAATATAGTGGACTGGGATATTTTCACATGATGAGCTCATGCTTTTCCTTTTTGTATTCAACAAGAGGAGCTCCCAAAAGCACAAGGTTCAAGTACTTCTACCCTGCTTGTAGAACAACATCTGTCAGGTTATTTCTCCTGCTCTCAGACAGCTGCTCTTGTGTTTTTAAAACACTTTCTCCTCATCTATCTCATGCCATAATTGCCCTGCAGGATCCTACTCTCTTGCTTTTTCAAAAGCCTTATAAAAAAAGATGCTATGAAGTCAGGTTCAAACCATCAGCCCCTTTTTTGCCACCTTTGCAGACAGGAGAAATGAAGTTGGGTCTGAGCTCAACTAGGCCACGTTCAATGTGCAGCTTGAGGTGGGTCACAGCTACAACTATCTTGTCAAAGGCTAACAATTAATTCTTTCAGTGTGAAAAAATCCTAGTCCTCTACCGCAGGCTGGAGGCCTTACAGCCCGAGCCTTCAGTGACCTCCAGGCCTCGTGGCTGTGGCTTTTCATTTCCCTCAGATTTCTTCCTGTCATTTTCGGGCGAGGGAGAGATATATATACCAATATCAGATGTTGTTGCCCTTTCATCCTGAAGAAAGGTCTGTCAATAATATAATTTCCTTTAATTCATGGTAAATTCTATTTTGCACTCAAACTAGGCGTAGTCCAAGGAGCAGAGCGTGGAAATGTGCCTGTGCACCAGGACAGGAGGAGCAGCTCTTATGTCGATGCAGCTTCTGCACCTATGTATCCGAGCGCGGCAAGAGCAGTGCAATCAATGCACCCTTCTCACTGAAGCCCAAACGCTGCATCCACACTCTGCTGCTCTCCAAACTAGCTAGGATGTTCATCCCAGGAACAAGCAGACATATTTTTAGGCAATTTTATACCTGGCAAAGCCATGAAGTCTATAAGCGAACATACCATCCCAGTCTGCGGTCAGAGCCAGCTACAGAGGAGATACAGAGGAGCCAGCGCTTTCAAAAACATGGGGCTGGATCAATTGAAAAAAGTTAGAGATGAAATACTTCACAGAGCTATGCCAGCAAAACTATCCCCAGTGCCTCTTACCTCATGGATTTTCAGAATATTTGGGTAAAAAGGGCATTTTTAATTGAAATTTGTTTAGAGTACTTTTTAATCTTACCTTTCCGGTCCAGCCTACCCCCTTCCAGATACAAAAATACACGAGGATCCAGGCAATTGCAAGAGTAATTGCTAGTGGCCATCGGATTTGCCCTGGTTTTTCCAATCCATCAGTCATTTGGTGCATGTTGCGTCTAGAATAAGCCAACAGAATGGTGTATTTAACAACTAATTCAGAAGATGGTATTTGAATTATAACAAGCAGACCCTTGCATATACGCAGGAATGATACAGAGAAAAATTATCAGCTTACTCCCAGAATTCAACCACGGCACTTGTCATGTTGGTGGTGTTTGCTAAGGTGTAATTGGAGAAGCAGCGGTCAGTGTTCCATGGGTTCTCACAGTGTTTCCAAGGAAGAGTCTATTTAAGAAAGAAATAGAAAAAAACCTAAACAGTCAAATGCTTTTCAAGCAAGCAATACCCTCTTTACTAGAAATTACAATTGAGTGGAGAACTAATAGATTTGGAGTTATGCACGCCGGGGAGCGCAGTGTGCTGCACATCTGCCACTCAACTTATTTAACTTCTTATCAATTGTGTGCATCAGGTGTGAAAATATTTCCTCCTTTCTTTAATATATCAACCCAAATGCTTTGGAGTCTGATACACATCTCAACATGTGAGAGTGTATTGGGGGCTACAAGAAACAAGGGCAGCAGGAAGGATCTCCTGGAGGTCCTGTTAGCTCATGTTGCACTAGAGGCAATCAAGCTGTGGTGGTTGTTGATGAGAGATTTCCATTTTCCCCTTGGGTCAGGGGGCAATTAGAAAAATGAAAACTTTCTATTTTCTACGTGCATTTTCTACATGTGCCCATGACATTCAGTTATCTTTCAGAACTTCTGAGAGGCAGAACCTATTTCCACGTTATCCATTAGAATAAATCTCATTTAGATACAATTTAGATATTCTTCTGATGACCAGTTTTGGAAAAATCCTCTCACAGAAAATATTGTATCAGGGTACTGCATGTTTCAAGTACAAGGATAAGATGCTTCAAGGGAATTAGAAGCCAACATTAATCTAATGTGGGCCAGTGCACCACTTCCCGCCTATGACTGACCTTTCACATCAATAACAAATCAGAGGGTAACAAAACCAGAAACAATCAAGAAAGTAATTAATGCAAACTTGGACAAGAGACAATTCTTTAAGGCCGAGAACAAGCAAGCATGAATAAAATTTATAGAAGAGGCAACAGTTGAACAATAATGCATTAATTATTGAGACTTATGTCAGATGCTTCCTCAGATGGCCAAACCCCACAAATCAGACAAGACCTACTCAGCTGATGAATTGTTCTCGAGGGGAGAAAACAGGACAGCTAAAGATAAATTTAAGAAGAAAGAAAACAAAAAGAAAATAACAACAATGAATGGAAGCTCAGAGCTAATCAAATCGCAGACCTTCCAGTCCATGAGGATTTTTTAATAAACCCCTCCACTATTAAAACACATACTGTTTCCCAAAAAAACAACATTTGTGTGGCTGCTATTCAAGAGAAAAAAAAAAAAACAGTTATACACCAGAATTTTCTCAGGGGAAGGACTGGCCTTTGGGCTCCAAGGCAGAGGATAGTTTTTCTTTAGTAAGAAATGGCTTATCCTACTGATTTCTATGCATTTTGTGTTAATCTCACACCTTTATAGTGAGACAGATTAACCAGCTATTTATATATCAGTTTACATTCAACAAACAATTCCAACCCCCCGTCCCACACATGCACTTACAGTGGTAAAGGAATTATACAGGTAGTATAAGGCCCATGAAATAATCACGATGTAGTAAATATTTAGCCAAAAGGAAAGGACTGCAGCAGCTAGTCCCACACCTGTAAAGAAAAAAAGAAACAAAGGAAGGTCACTTCTAGTAACGTCTGTGCAAGTGCCACTTGAAGAGGTGCAGTTCAGAAGGACCAATACAACATATGGGGCTGATACCATCAGCCAAATTTTGTAGAAGCCAAGTTTTTTTTTTTTTTTAGAAGTACCATTATAAAAAGGTGCCTGATTTAGGTGATAGTTCAGTCAGCCATAACTTTAATCATAGTGTCCAGTTCTTTCCATGTTGCAGTAAGCAGTCACTGCTGCTGCTGCTGAGATTTTACAGGCAATTTTTACTCCTAGGGAAAAGAGCAAAATCAGCTCATTCTCTGAAGCTGCAGTCCCACAGAAACCTCTGGATGCCTCGGGAATGAGTTACCAGTCCAGGTAGCCACTTCATACTGATCAAAGTGCTCGACACTGAGTATAACGCTATTATGTCATCTCAGACTAAAGAAATGTTGGGGTTCCACGATGACAATGTCTTATCTTCTACTCCACACATGGGCTTAAATATCCAAGGCTGGTGACAGTTCTCACATGACACTAAACACGAGGAAAAGCTCAAAATCAGTATAATGCAAAGCAGGGCTCTGTGCTTTGCAGCGTGCTCCCTTCCAACATGAGTAACTCCAGCAAAGTTAAAATAATTCTCTGTAAGAAACACTTTCATCTCTCTGGTTTTCCCCATACAAATTTTCCTAGAACAAAATCCACTCTAAATAAACTTTTATGTCACCATACCCTTCACTGTGTGAAGTAATTTATAACTCAAAGTGTAACTTGCTCCTCTGCTGGTCCAGAAGTCAGCTCAGGAGTTCTTCCGTGTCCAAGAATTTGGGATTAGAAGGCAAAAAGCACAGTTTGTGAGGTTTGTAGGTCTATGCAGAATCTAGATTAAAACACTGAGGTTCTAGCAATGAGAAATCTCAAACTAACTAAAAATCTAAGTATGGAGTGAGCTTGTCTTCAGCAATTCAGCATGAAATAGCTACCTTTGAAGTGTCTGGCTTTTGAATTTCAATAAAGAACAACAGGAGATAGAAACCTCTGTAACCCCAAACAGAAACACCGTTTACCGAATTGCTGTGAATAGAGTTCCACACCTGCTCTGACAGCTATTTCTAGATTTAATACGCTACTTTGAACAGTCTGTATATGTTCTCACAAAAAACTAATAAGTTTTTGAAGTTCAAATATAAGTTTGTGAGATTCTAATGCCTAACTCTTGCTCTTTTTAATAGGGAATGATGAATATCCTAGCATGTTTCAAAATTATCAGTTACACCTCAGGAAGGTTTTCTCTAGAAAATTATGGTTCCAGTAAAAATATGAAGGCATAAAGAAACATCCTTGCCCTGTCACTTTGTGCAACTTGGAAACAAATGGAAAGTAATCCAAATGCATGCTGTACCTTTGAACATCGGAGCAAGCTTCCACACCCCGAGGCCTCCTATAGATGTATACTGACCCAGGGAACACTCCAGAAGAAACAGTGGCACTCCAGCAAAAATGAGGGTAAGGAAATAGGGAATCAGGAATGCACCTAAAAAGAAACAAGGAGAAAGTCTCTTACAGTAGGGAAAACCACTACTGAGTTTACAGTTTCCATCCCTGCTGTATATGAAAATAAACCCTATTTTTTCCCCTCTCAGGTGTAACTTTTCAAAAAAGCTTGTGAAAAGCAGCTCTCAACCAGTATCTCAAGAGGTGAAAATAAGGGGGAAAAAAAAAAAAAAATATATATATATATATAATCTCCTCATCATTCAAATATTTTCTATTTAAGTAAAAAGCTAAAATCCAGAAGACTCTGTATTTAGTTGCCTTCATCTATCACAGGAGCATGCAGATAGCATTAAGGCTTTAGCCAGAACTGGCTGCTTTCCAGCTAAGTTTGTCTTTTATGGCAAGCTTAGAGTCAGTATTACAAGCTGCAATCCTCTCTAAAACTCCATCCAAAAGAGAGGCCTCTGAAGGACTAGAGGACAATGTGTTTTCATTCTGCTCTAATGTCTTATGGTCTTTTAAAAGCACCTGCCAAGTAGAAGGCAGAATAAACTCCAGAGCATACCTCAAAGCAGAGCACCACACTCTAAAATGGTTCCAACCCTCCTGGAAAAGTATAAAAAGAAAAAAAAAAAACACAAAACAAAACAAACCAGAAAGCACACCCATACAAGTAAAAAAGCTGTTAAAATCAAGTTCTGTTTCACTGATAATTTTCGTGGTGAATTCTAATACAGAAATATATCCTGGGTTGTAAGAATGAAATGGCAAACATACCTCCACCATTCTTGCCACAAAGGTATGGAAATCGCCACACATTCCCTAAGCCAATAGCATAACCTACACAGGACATAAGAAAGTCAAATTTTCCCTTCCAAGTATCTCGGTCTGGAAGATCCGTCTTCTTCTTCTGCACTTTTACTACCAAGGTTTTGGGCTTGTCGTTGGTGATTGAAGCATCAACCTCCGTGGAGATCTGTCCGTCTGCCACTTTTGTCCCGTTTGTTGCCATGTCTCTGGGTTTGGCTGGAGAGGCTCTGGCAGCAGCCGGACGAGAGATTTCCGCCCCGGTCCACGTGGACAGCAGCTTTGCGGCTGGCGGAACCCCCCCGGGCAGGCACGGCTTCGGCGGGACAGACACCCCCCCGGGCCCCCAGCTGCCGGGATGGGTTATGAGCTAATCCCCAGTCCTGTACCAGCGTCTGGATTGATCTGTAAAACACAAGATCACACAAATCAGATTTGCTTCACCAGTACTTTAGGCAACTTAAAAACATACTGTGACCAGAGAGCTCGCCGCTGGAAGAGCTTTGCAATGTGGGTGGCTCATGGAAGAGCTGTCTCTGCCCTTTGGATTTCCCTTAGTGACTTGGTAGGAAGCTGGGCAGAACTACTGTGGTCCATCAAAACCATCTCCACATCATCAGTTGGTATTTTTTTCCCTATAGATCTCTTACGAATCTACAGAAACAAAATAATTATAAAATGCAGCACTGGATTGCACACAGTGTACAGCCCAGATTTTATATATCTCTATTCAGAAGATGAATCAGTAATGAGATTTCTATTTAACAGCCTAGTAAATAATATTTATAACAACGCAGAACTTGCGCAATGATCAATTTCATTGTTATGCATTTAAAAAACTCATGGGGAATTTCCATGATTGTAAAGTCCCTTCATTTACAAGAATCATAGAATGGTTTGGGTTGAAGGGCCCTTCCCAGCTCCCCCAGTGCCCCCCCTGCCATGAGCAGGGACATCTTCACCAGCTCAGGTTGCTCAGAGCCCCGTCCAGCCTGGCCTGGGATGTCTCCAGGGATGCTTCATCCACCACCTCTCTGGCCAGCCTGGGCCAGGCTCTCAACACCCTCAGGGCCAACAACTTCTTCCTCATGTCCGGCCTGAATCTCCCCCTCTTTTAGTTCAAAACCATCACCCCTTGTCCTGTCACAACAGGCTCTGCTAAAAAGTCTGTGGCTATCAAGAAATAGCACTTGCCACCTTTAATAGGGAATTTAAAATGTTATGAAGAGTGTGCCCTGATCTAAAGCACCTTTCTCTAAAACATCCCCAAAGGAATTAAACAACAAATGAGATCAAGCAACAGGACTTAATCCTGGGTAACGATGTTCAGTTTTACATGTGATTATAATTAGTTGCTAATACAAGACAAATGTTTCACTAAACTTAAATTATAAGCACTGTGTGTAACAGACTTTCAGTTTCTATTTCCTAACATGGGTTGCATTTTTGCCCCTTCTCAAAAACCATTACTGGTTCTATATAAATTTCAAAAATCTAAAGAAAGAAAAAAATCAAGGAATCAAATACGCATTATGAAAGTGACCTGCGCTATTTCAGTCAACTCCGAAGTGCATGTAACTCCTGCAAACTTCCCCAGCTCCACTTCAACTGGAAAAAACACAGGGAGTGAGCTGGTGCCTGTTATACCTGTATGCCCCTTTGTGATGGATTTATTGTCTAGTTCCTCTTATTAACTTATTTTACCATATGCCAGTTACTAGTCCTCAAACAGAGACCACAGGAAATGAAACACTTGCCAGTGTGAAGATAGACCTAACGGCAACGTTGACAACATTGGCCACAAGGTCATGCAAAGATCAACAATAATTTTCTTTACAGATTGTGTAAAGGAAGATTGAGATTATTAGCCATTCACTTCTATTTGTAAATGATATTAAAAGAAAAAAAAAAGTCCATGTAAAGACTCCACTATAAACACTGCTCTTTAACTTCTCGTTTATGATCACTGCATGATTATAACGCTTATTATAAGGTCACATGCAATAATAAAAAAAAGTTTCAGTAGGAAGCTGAAGGAGAATCAGCTATAGGTATGCTGGCGTGAGGAGAAACAAGGGTCATGCTTGGAACCGTTCTCTGTGTTCCACTTCAAGATGGGACTCAAAGAGGGAAGATCCATCTATGAACTTTCACATCCTCGCAAGTCCCTCTGTGTACGCATCTCCCCCTCATAAAACTGGACTTATTTTTCCATATTTCAGAGCAAGTCTGTCCAACTTCATGTTCCAATAAATGTCATTTCTGGCTGCAGTCAGAAGTTTGAGCAGTTCCTTATGCCCAAGGACATACAGATCACAGTGTTGGCAAAATGGGGCTCCTGTTCTGAGACTGGACTGAGCTCACCTTGGGATTTGACCTCCCCAGGGACATGTCCGAGAGCTGCTGGTGCAGAGCTCCAGGAGAGCACGAACCATGTGCAGTTGGCCAGCACCACCTGCTGATGAGCACACAGAACTGACAGGGCTTCTGTGTCGCCAACACAGGCTCCGCAAAGCAAAGGATCATCAGGGTCTTCTAGTACTTCTACAAATGGGTCCTGTACTAAATTAGATTTTGTTGTTGGGATTTATGTTTGGCCTGTGCTTTATCATCAGTACGAGTTTCCAAGTACTCAAAGAGGCTGAGTGTTGAGGATGAGTGAAAAAAGAAACCCAAAACAACATTAAAAAAAAAACCCAATCAACCAACACTACATACATATACATATATATGTATGTATGTATGTATGTATGTATGTATGTATGTATGTATAACTCTCATTTGCCTCATGATGAGGAAGAAACTCATCCTCCCAGCTGGCACTTCAGGAAAGGATTTGTGTTGCATCTCCACAGTGCCCAAGCCCAGAGGAAGGTGGATTTGCCCCCGACACCTCCAAACAGGTGAGTGCTGGGGCAGAGCCAGCCCCAGCGCTTCCAGCCCCATTGCACCCTGCAGACTTCTGGGTATGCATTAAAGCCTCTGCTGAATAACCTGAGTAATTTAGTCCAGTGTAAGGGTCCATGAGAAAGATAAACCAGGGGGTTAGTTAAAAAATCTTCATGAATAAGACAAAGAACCTGGGATTTTGCGAGTCCTCGTGGAGGAAGGTGCCCAGACCTGCTTGCTGAATGCCAGGCTGAAACTTCACAAGGCAGCCCGGTGAGTGTGCACACACCTGTGCTGCGGGTGAGAGGGGCTGGCAGGCAGCCTGGGGCTTTTAATGTTAAAAGAGCTTGAAAGCAGTAGTTCAGACAACCACACAGGGAGATGCGTTCCCCAGGGATCAGTCTTGGTGCCAGTTGTGTTTAATATCTTTATCAATGACCTGGATGAGGGCTAGAGGGTAGGAAGGCTCTACAGCCATCTGTCCTGTCCTACCGCTGCTGAAGCCATTATTCTGTTTGCAAACCCTGCTGGAGGTGTTACTGTCAGTGGTGCGAGTGCATGGACATTTGTGCATATATGGTGATAAAGCAAATCAGCATCACACAATGAAAAAATGCTTTCACTCCATAGGCTTGAAAGGAAGGTTTTTTCCATGCTTTGAAAAACTCTTTTCTCCAAGTCTGAGAAATGATAATAAATTACGAGAATAGAGGTAACCCCTAACCTCCAACCCACATCCTTCATATTCAGTAGGACTTCAAAACCCACAACTTACGTACAACAATCTAGAAGAACTAATGATACAGCTGTAAAGATACTTGGTGCATGCCATCTAATCTGATTAGGCAATATCCCACAGCACTGGGATTTAAATTTAAAATTGCTCTGACATGGAATGGGACAAAAAGACACTTATGTAAGCTCTGGGGGTTGGCTTGGGCAAAACGAAATACAAATTATAGTTGTCATCCAGCAGAGCAGGTACGACACTCGCTATGCACGTTATGCTTTGTGGGAAAAAGATGGAGATATCTTTCAAATAAGTCGGTCTTTGCTCCCCCGGTTCCTTCATGCCAACGCTGAGCGTGCTAGGAAGGGCACAGCAGCTTCTCACCACATTCCTCAGTGCACAATAGAGCTTCCTTGACTTCAGTTACTAGGGTTGCTGAGCCAAGAGGAGAAAGCCCTCTAAAACAGGGGGCTGGATACCATCTGGTTGTCCCACATAACCACCACACAAGAGAAGAATGACTCGAGAGTGCCAAGCACACATAGCAGCCAAGGTAATAAGCACAACCAGGGTAACTGGAACAAAGAGAGTGCCACTTAATTAATAAAAGCATTTTTCTCTCCTGGTCTGCATAAAAGTGGATATGAAGAGTTTAGAACTGGCTGCATAAAATGAAAGCGAACAGCAATATTACTATCATCTTTCACAAGTGATAGCAAAAGGCAATATAGGACAGTTCAGAAGCACACAGTCAGCAGGAAACCCCAATTCCTTCAAATGATGAACCTTGGTACATTCAAAGTTCATTACTCCCTCCCCTGCAATCCATTGTGTTCCTCCCTCCCTGGAGGGCAGCAGCTCCAAGGGCTCCACACAACACAAAATTACAGCAGCTTCATTCAAGAGACGCTGAAGAAATGCTGTTATAGATAATGCCACATTGGCTTCATAAAACTTTGAAGGTATGATTCCTCTGCCCCACTGTGGCCACGAGCGATTTGCACTTTTGTTCTGTTTGTATTGGGCAATCAAGTCAGGAGACCATGCATATGCTAAGTTTCATAGCAAAACATATATCCCATGTCAGCAGCGTCCTGGAGTGTATTAAATGGGACTGAAATATAGAAAGTGTAAAAAGAGGACTTGAGTGCATTGAGCTTTGTTTTATTATTCTTTTATAGGAGAGATACTGTTGGAAAGAAGGAAGCAAACAAGCAAAGGAGGAAGGAAGGAAGCAAGGAAGGAAGGAAGCCCACAAAGAGAGAAGAGACAAAACAGATTAATTCCTTTTCTTTTGGTTCACCTCTTCTGAACTTTCCTGTAGTCTCTGCTGTTCACAAAAAGCCATCACCATTTTCAGAATTTTTTCAGGGTGCTTGTCCCCATTTCTTTTCTTAAGATGGATATGTGCAATCCGGCATCACTGTGACAAAATCTGTCCTTTGTTGCATCTGCACCGGCATCCAATTCCCCAGCTGAGCATTCCACAGAGCTCTGGCAAACCACGCTGAGCAAATGGAGACTGAAGCTGACTTGATCTTTTGTAAAATAGCAAAATAATAGCAGCAGCAAGAATTATCAGAGGTAAGACAAATGTGGACAGAAGAATTATTACTATTCCAGAAGACTAACTACAGGCAATTTTATTTTCACCACAAAAAGGTACAAAATCTAAATACCACTGTCCATATTTTCACCTTGATTTTACCTAAAGGAATTACAAAGGGTTTAGGTTTTGTGCAAATACCTATTTGTGGAAAAGCTTGCTAGCAACAGGGCCTTATCTGAGAAATACTGTTAGATTTTAGGTGGATGTAACGGTTTCTGTAACGGTTTTCTTGTGTTCAGCTTGCATAAACTAAATAGTAGCTCTTAATATTTTTACCGCCTAATAAAATGTCACATGATTTCACCCAATCCCCATGTTTAGTCAGTGAAGTACATTAGGGTTCCAAAGATAACGTAGCAACAAATGAAGGACTTTAGCTGGCTGTTAGTACTTCTGAAGTTGGCCCAAAATAGAGTTGTATGTAGTATCTAAATTAGATTGGATGCTTGTCCATAGCAGCTTGTTATTTTCAAGTTAAAAGCTATACAAGTCTATATTTTGACTTTAACATGATCTTCCCTCTGGTTAAAAAAAAAAAAAAATAAAAAAAAATTAAAAATCAGATCTACAGGATTAATAGTGTCACAGATCAAGCATTTGTCTGATTAAATTTGTCCAGCCAGCTATATTTCTTTCACTATTAACAGCCACACTTGCAGAAAGAAATCTAAATTACACATTCTCTGAACATCTGGTTTTATAAGCTGTATGTAGACATTTCGTGCATCTCTCTACTCTTTCTTCTTAACTATTTATACACCACATATGTACTTTGCTGAGATACTCTGGAAAGCTATGCATGCTTAAATATGAAATGGTAATCCACAAAAGCTGCTGCGTCTGCAGGGGGTGTAAACTGATGTATCATTATCAACTGGGAGAAGGTGAGCGGTGTGCTGGAAAATCTTCAGAAGGTATAGAAAAGCAAAAAAAACCTGCATGCTGCACTACCAAGATATTTTTTTATGAACAGTACTCTGTTTTGTTTGTGAAAAAAACATATGAACACTTGGTTGAATACAGAATTATGAAACAAGCTTCAGTAAGATGTACTTTGGGTGTATTTTAGAGGCGTACAAACATGCCCTGTATGCCCACACTCCTCTTCCACCCCCCAGTCACCCCCGCTTCAAAAAAGTTGCCCAAAAATGCTGCTTGAACTGGAGGTTTTTTAAATACAGTAACAAAACTAAAAATAAATATTGTAACATCTTATTTGATGCAACAAGTATAGTAACTCCAGTAAAAAGAGGCAGGTCTGGCCAAAAAATGTGGCTTCGACCAAATCTCTAAGAAGTTATCTACAAGAATACATTTGAAGAGAGGAGTTTGGAATGCTTTTAGGCAGGTGGAGATTGATCAAGCCTGCATCTTGCAGCGGGATCCAACATGACTGATACATGCTGCATTTTTTCTCGGTGCTGGGAGATGCATGACATGCTCTTCCGTGACTTCTCTGATGTCTAATCCAGGCTTGGATGCCACAGATTTTCAGGAAATGGATTAACTTTTGTCTCTTGCCTCTAATTGATTTTCTGAAGTTTATCAATGGAAGCATTGAAGATTTTGGGTTCTTCTCTGTCAAATACAGCTGACCCTGATCACCAGGTTGAGAAGTTACAGGGAGCAAAGCAGCGGGCAGCAGGCTGGCAAACAACTGCATGTTCCATGTCTCCTCCAAGAGGCCTGGTGACACGAGAGATGCAAACTGCAGGTTGACAATATATTAAGTACCACTAAAATATCAACTTCTCACACCTCAGACTAGAACACCTGCCTGAAAGGGGAAATACGAGCGAAGTGGTGGGAGTTTCATTCCCTTGCCCATTTGTAAACATTTACAAAGAGATTTCACCCACACTGATCAAACACAGACACCTACTCCTGCAGGCTCCATGCCATCAACACTCATCTGCTTGCTACCAGTTCTAGCCACCCTTCAAGGAACAAATCTCTAGCTACCCAGAAAAGCCTGCATGGGAAGGAAAGAAATAAAGTAGTTTCCTAAAAATATTCTGGTTTTCCTCTCTTTAAGGTGTGTCAGCATTTCTATAGCACTTATCTGTCTCTCAGGGGATGCACAAGTTGTCACCAGAATCCAAAGCAGTGGTAAGGATGGCATATATAACCATGGCTGGAAGACGGTCACACCACCACCAAGAGGGAAAAAACAACTTTTCAATTTTCTAGTTTTCACATACAGCAATAATCTAGTACTTCGGAAACAAAGATGAAAAACAGAAGCCAAACAACATCACCAAACAGCTTACATTTCTGTGGCATACAGGTCCCTTTGGAGACACTTGCATAATTTTGAGCTCAAACCACAAGCATTTACTCCCTGATTCCAGCTTCAGCTCAGTAATGAGACTTACATTCATCTTCTGTAGTGCACAGAGCTCTCCTGGTGTGAAATTCACTCTTAGCGTAAAAGATATGAAGGTCTAATGTGCAGAAAGAGCTTATCTCTTATAAAGTACTGCTGATAGGAAATATTATGGTCAGATGCTTAAATAAATGTTTATCACTTTCCACAAAAATGTCTCATAGCTCTTTTTTAAAGAACTTACTAGCAAAGGTATGCCTTTGCAACTACAAAAAAAAAGAGAAACAAACAAGAAAGGTGAGATCCAAAATAATGAAAAGTGCTGACCATATAGCCCATGCTAAGGTTATTTTAAAAAGACAATAAATTTTGTTGTTCTTGTTGACATAAGACTAAATATAAAGCAAAAGACACTTGCACAAGTGCAAAATTATCCTGACAATCTTGGGAGTGTGCTTGAACCCTGTTTCAAAAATGGCAATATTTTCTTGTAAGCCTGTAATGATCTTCCCATCTGGGCCATGTATAACTTTTGTTTAAAACAGAAAATTGATCACAGCAGGAGATGCAAAGAGAGAGGAACTTTTTTCCGGTCATTGTAGAATTATATGAAAACTGAGTAACTGATAATCAGCCTCTTACAAGGCTCTATACTAACTAACATTACTTCCCAATCAATCCCAGTGATTTTACCAAGTCTGTGTGTAGTCATACATTATTTGAGTATATTATTGCTCAGCTCACATTAGCACCATCAGCCCCTACTACTCTGTATTTACACATCAAAAAAATTTCTGGGCCAAACTGCAAATAGATTCCTAGCATTTTACAACAGAATCAAATAGCCTTTAAAATGTGATGTATCTACTTGTTCAGACACTTTGGTGATTCTTGCCTTACTGAATACAGTATTTTCTTTGTTGTTTCCATTGTTGTATTTGTTTGCAATAAAGTATTTGTGACAGTTTCTATTACTAGCTTCTAGGCTGACTACAGCAACAAAATATAATAATTACCACACACCCATTTCTGGCTTCACCACTGTTTGATATTCAATAAAACTTGTTCTAGAAAACCCATCTAGCCAAGGTCAACATTCCTGATTTGGACTCTTGTCTACTGTTGAAGTTTTATAGAACAGGATTACTGCTGTATAAAAATGGGTTTGCTCATTGTTCCTCACATTAGTTGGGTATCATTCTTTAGACCTAACTGGTATTAATAAGAACCTGTCTTGTGCAAACCCAAAGGCCCTTCCAAAGAGCCGACACTGGTTTTCAGTGTAGAAAATGCAACTGGTAAGGAGCACAGAGAGGTTCAAAAAGGTCATGACGGGTGAGAGTCAGCATCCTGGTTGATTCTAAGGGAGGTTTCAGCATCCTCTTGCTGACCCCCAGGAAATAACCCAACATAGCAGGTCCCTCTTGGCCACAGAAGCAGGGTCAGGAGAGCAGGAGATGAAACGCCCTGCTCCAAACTGCAGAAATCACAGTCCTGACTTAGAGGTACTACCGATCACCTGATTTTGCTCCCATTACAGACACCCTCCTTCCATCCACTCCTCTCCCTGTCACCACCCTTAGCTCCCTCCAGCAAACAGCTTGCCCCTGTTTTGTATCTTCTTTGGTATTGGTGACACAGTTGCCCCAATTGTTTCTGCCTCAGCAGAGCGGTTCCCTGGGCAGTTCTGGCTTCCTGCATCAGGGCAATGAACTTGTGCTGGCTCCAAGCTGCACAGAGACGAGACCTTGGAGACACACCAACGCAGGAAGCCAGGGCAGAAAAAGGGAGCAGCAAGTACAACAAAGGCAAAGTAATTCACCCAAGCAGCAGGCTTGGGCAGAATTTAGAGCAGAGTTTCTTTGAGTCCCAGTGTAATCCCCAAGCTTCAATAATAATATTGCTGCACTTTTCTAATAGACTCTTTTTATTTCCAGCATGTACAAATGATTAGGTATGAAAGACTGCTTGCCTCGTGAAAGCAAATAAAGGCACATAAAGGCTCCAAAAAAGATCACAGCCGCCCTCTACGCAAGAAAAAATAAATAAAAACAATCTCAGGGTAAGTAACAGGAGTTAGTGTTTGTTATTTAATTTTTATTAGTCTGGCAAGTCACATGTTGTTTCTCTTCCAAAAAAGAACGCCCTGATATGATACAGCCACATTTACTGGTAGGTAGCCTGGAGATGTAGGAGAGGGTCCTGCAGTGTTGCAGGAAGGGGTCACTGTGTGAGCTGGGCTGTGGCATTCCTCTGAGACCAGAGCTGCTCCAACTGCTCTGTTACAGACGGCTGCAGGTCTGGGGTCTGCACAGGCTGGGGGACACAGGAGTGAAGAACTAACTGTATGAAACTGGCCCACCAGCCCAGTGCCTCAGCTCAGCCAAATCTGCCACAGCCAGCCCTGGGGCAGCATCGTGCTGGGGTCACTAATGCTGCTGGAAGCCTAGGAAATCAGTGCACTGCCTTATTCTTTGGGAGCTGCCATGTCCCTGAAGAACTACAGAGTTATTTTGTGAAAACATGACATAAAACACTCTGCCTTCCTTCCCTGTGTGCTGATTGAGTCTTCTGGGATTTTGGTCTGTTTGAGGTCTGTAAGAATTTCCCATCTATCAGTGTGCAGATTCCCCCCTCCCCCCCCTTTTTTTTTAAGCACTATTGTTTTGGGCAAGAGTAGTTAGAAACATGTTGCTCCACATGTCAGAACACATCAGAAAAAGCATCATTCCAGCCCAAAGTTTCCCGTATTAAATACAGGCAGTGACTACTGATCAGCACCCTGTGAACACTCACAGCATTGCTACAAGAAGCCCAGAGGAAGGGGGAGCTGCAAAGGCAACACTCCCTATTGCAAGCTGTCTGCCTTGACCAAGCTTTCAAAGCCAAAATTCAGAGAATCTGATCCAAACACCCAGAATTTCACTAAATGCACAGTGCTCCTCAACCTGTAATTTCTCATGTAATTCCCAGCACCCAATCATGCCAAATTTAGACCAGTTGCTGTCTTAAAATGGATTTCTAATCTGAAAAGGCAGCTGTTAACTGTTAACAGTTGAAAAGGCATGTCTACACCAGTGGGGGGAGAGGAGAGAAATAAAACTTAAGTGTTTGCAATTATTTTTATTAGCCTCTAAAAAAAATAAAATTTCCATTTTGTGATTGACTATGAAGCTGAAAGGGCTAGAAAAACAATTTCTGTAAAATGATGAAGAAAACTTGAAGTAAAAAAATTACAGAAGCTGTGGTTTAATAAAAAGAAAGTTTGGGCAGCAAAAATACTGCATTTTTGTGCTGGATGTTTCCCTTGGTTTAATGTACTCCTTCCACAACCGCCAGCTTCTAAAACGGGGGATATTTAGTTTTGTCTGGAAACTGAAAACACTGCCTAGAAGTGTCACGGCCAACTTACTCTTCACAGGATGACATCTCAGCACACCCGAGATGAGATTTTTCTCTGTGTGACTGGGCAAGTCACTTTGGGTGACATCCAGAGAGGGACATTGTCTAAAGCTCAGAGACTCACCCCACAGACGGGATCCACAAAGCTCCATGCATCAGACTCAAGGCTGGAGATCCATTTTGACAAACAGAGAGGTGATGGTCCATGTTTTTAGGGGCTGGGTATGCTCTCTTAATGCAAGTTAAGCTTCTTTCAATTTGTATCACTTCATTGCAATTCATCCCCACCCCCAAACAACACAACTCCCACAAAAACCCTTACCCAATTTTAGCAGCCATACAAAACGATTTTCTGAATAAGAAAATGCTTTACATTTGTGATTCTTGCATGCAGTTATTATATACTGCAAACCAAACAAAAAAAGACTGCAGGCACATGTTGTGCAGTTAAGGCCCTTTCAGCAGAAACATCCCCTTTTGCAAGAGGGGGGTGCAGAAGAGAGAGCAAGAAAAGCCCTGAATCTGGGGTTACACTTTTCAGATACAGCTCCAAGCTAAAGCCACATTTTCTTTCTGTTCTGTTCTCTTTGATCCTCAAACTTCAATCCAAACCTTTAAGTTTAAATGGGATTTCACTCTGAACTAAAAAGCAGTTTAAATGGGAACAAGAAATTCTCCCCTCTCCCCTCCTGCCAAATGATGAATTTGAAGCTGCAATGTCGAGGTGCTTAGCAAATCTCTAAAACTTTCTGGCTTGAAGTGATAAGGACAAACAATCAGGAAGCTCACTCTGAAGGTGGGAGATAAATGGAACAATCTGCTTTCATTTTACTTAAAAAAAAAAAAAAAAAGCTCAAGATAAATTTGGGAATTTTTCAAGTAGTTAATATTATACTTGAAAACCAGTCCTTGCTGGTTTTAGCTGATGGGTCAATTGCCTTACAATACCAACGGGGCAAGGTTTCATGCCTGTCCCAAGTGATTTTAAGGCCACATTGAAAGCCTTTTTCAAGACAACCAGTGGATCAGATTCTGCTCTGAAAAGCTGGCAGCACTCTGAACAAAACACAAATGCATCCTGTGTATTTTGCAGCCCTAGTTCTCTTAGCAACAAATCAGCAACATCCCAGACTCAACTTTCTATAACTAAATATCCTTTAAGGCATGTGAATCTTCTTTTATATTCTCCAGACACTCATGGTAGCAAGTCTTCTTCTACACATGACAATGGGGCTCATATTTGGACTCTGCAAGGTATCAACCCTGAGGCTTCGTGTGCAGTCCCTACTCATACACGGCTCTCGTGCATCTTGCTGGCACTTCAGCTGCAGGTTCTGGGCTGAGATAACTCGGGATCCCTTGGTAGAGGCCAGTCATACCTGTGTGGGATGGCATTTTGTTTACATGGCTAACAGTGCTTATTTTTACCTTCTTCAGTGATGATTCTAAACAGCTTTTTGTACAGGATTATTTAAAATACATTAAAATGTAGTGCAAAGGTTTGCCGTATGGAAGGCACATGCATTGTAAACCCACCACTGTAATTTTGGTTTTACCTCTCTCTAGCATTCTAGCCACTAAGCAGCTTCAAAGCTTTGCTCAAAGGAAACAGATTGTTCAAACTCCTTAGACATCTCCTGTATACCCAGTAATATCTGTTCTTGTTTGGAACCATTAAGAATGGCTAGCTCCCACACAGAATAATTTTAAATATAAGATAAACTGTCCACTTTATTTACTATAAACACAGACTATGAGTTTTCTGCCTCATGAAGGCATTGATTTGCTAGTTGGGTTTTTTTTGCCTCCCCCCCATTTACTGACAGCAAACTTACCAGGAGACACCCATGTACCAACATTGACATTACTCATAACTGAAAGCCAACTGATAGGGTCACAAAGCCAGATAACACCAAATGTTGGTTTCTGTCATGAAACAAAGTCTGCTACTTTTATTAAAAAAAAAAAAAAAAAAAAAAAAAAAAGACACCATCTGGTAAACATCAACATATCAAGGAAAACACCAGACAGTTTGGAACCAAAGGCTAATGCTGCAATCTGAAAACCAAAGTCAATATTTGGGCAACTTTACTCTCAAGATCTATCCCCCAGAACTAGAGCTTGTCAGTTCTGGAAGATTTCTGTCAGTGATGCTGATGCCACACTGGTATTGTAATTAATTGGGATGATTAAGCTTGTCAGGAACCCAGACCAATAAGCAGGAGAAGCAGAAAACCTGCAAGTCCCAGCTAAGCCATCTGGGTAAGTTAAATCAGTTTTCTTGTTCACAAGGACCAGTCAAATACACTGTTTTGAGAGACAACGGAAGTGCCTGAGAAACCTTGTTAGTAATGTGTCAAAAAGAAAATGTTAAATCTTCTGTTCCAACCCACTGAGCATTTATGTTCTGAGAGGAGAGCTGTTCATTCAACGGTAGAACCTTCATTATTTGGTATAATTTGCTACAAGACACAATTTTCATTGATCCCAGAGGGCATTTTTTTTCTGTATAAAGTCCAAGCCAGAGTCTTAGAAGGCAAACACCTTTCTTGAGGCAAAAGAGTTGTTTTTTTTTTTCCTAGCTGTTTGAATAGTAAGCTACCTGAGCAAAAATATTATACATGGGAGATATGATTTTGCTGATTTTTCCCTGGAGAAGATTAAGTTAAGCTTGCCTTTTTCTGAAGGTACACAGTTCATCAAGAAGTTGAAAAAGGAAAAATGTGTTTTCATACCAAGTAAGAGCGCATACGTGGCTTACCTTTTTCTCAAAATGGATGGACCTGCACCAATCTGCAAGATTGCCAGCTTGATTTCCATCTGCCTGACCTGAACAACAGCACATCAGAAAACATTTTTCCAGATCCACGCTTGGGGATTTGGACATTCACACTGATACCATTTTAATCCCATTTGACTGTCTAGAAAATAATACAGTTATAAGTATTTAATTATATTGGACAAAACCTTATTTGCTGCAGCAAATAATTTGGTACAGGGTTTTTTCTTTTCCTCTTTTTGGAAACTGCTTTCTCTCGCCCTCAGGCTTTTGCAGCCTTGCAATTGCAAAGTTTGTGGCACTTGCCAAGGGTGAAAGAATCTAATTTGCTAATTCAATCATCATTTGCAAACTAATGACTGTAAGCATGTATAAAAATGACATTAAAATGTCTGGAACACAAGCCATGTTGATGAATACATTCTCAGAGTAAATAAAAGCACCTTTCAACTCAAGCACTTAAAGTCCGTTCATATTTCTGGTTGAAGAATTTAGTCTGTCCCTGGACAGCAGCTCTATTATTAACGAAATTAACAGTACTAAAACCACAGCTGACACGTCCTTCCCTAGATGGACTGCTCCAAGAACTCCAGCTGAAGCCCAACTTTTGATTCAAGGCAGCAATCACTCAAGCTCCCCCTTGAAATAGGAGTAATAAGCCATCTACTTCTCAATCAGTGGAGTCTGCTTCAAATTTGCCCAAGAAACTATATTTTTTAGTGTCTCTCTTCAAAATTACTCAACCCCCTTGAATTCCACTACAGATAAAAGCATTTATGTGGATGAAACGTGTTTGTAAGGTAAAAAAAAAAAATAGAAAAAAACCTCCATGTGACCCAACAGCAGCAGTTTTATAGTATTCAATGCTCTGTTTTAACATTGCTTTGGGTGAGACCCATAATTGATATTTAAGCCTATAATCTTCAAAAATATGCAAGAATTGCATTTCAGGTGTGATTCTTAAGCACATCTGGAAATACCACTCTTGGTCACCTGTAAAATACGCCTGTCACCAAGCTGTACTCTGAGCTGGCCAAGAGATCTCCACCAGAAAAAGCCATGCTACAGAATGCATTTCTGGTATTCAAATACTAACAAATGACCCCTATTTTCAGGGTGTCCAAATTGGATTATTGTGCCAGAACTTCTCAATTGGAGATCTGAGAAAAGTGTCCTCAGGCAGTCACAGATGCAATAATACTCTCTCTTAATTTATTTGAGAAAAACAGCCTGAAAATTGGGACAGTCATATTTTCTTGCCAATCAAGAAAATCTGCATTCTGAGCTGCTTATGGATAATAGATGAGCAATGTTATTCATCAGCAGGCTTCAAGTCTCCCAGTGTTATTTAGGCTGGATTAATACCTATTGCTCTGCTGCCATACCATAGTACATGTGCTACTCCACGCTTTTCCTTTCGAAGATTTCACTTAATCCTCCTGCAGGAGCTCCTTAGGATCGATGCTTTCTACTTCAATTAGTATCTTAGCACTGCCCAGACAACCATTTAAAGCAGGAGCAGATTTCTAGGTAAACACATGGAACTGATCTTAGGAAAAGATGTGTTTTCACACCAGAATGAGTTAGAGAAATATTGATCTTGCATGATGCCCATGAGTTCTCTCACCAATGGTAATTCCTTGCTGTTAGAATGTTACATGTAACAGTTTTAAAACATTTAAAAAATAAATAAATCAATACAGGATCATCTGTCTATTTTACAGCAATTATAAACTAAGACTCAGAAAGGTGGAATGGCCGCAGCCATCTAACAGGAACTGATGGACCTGGAATTGGAACCTAGTGCTCTTCACAAAGACCGTATCTTGCTCTATACCATAAAGACTTCCACATCAGTCAAAACGTATGTTCTCTGGAACTAGAGGATTGGATGGCTGAGTGGCTGCAAACATTTCAAAGTGCAGCCTCTTCCCATATAGATATCAGTATGGCAGTCAATGATGGAGAACACTGAAGTTTTCAAAGGTCACTGACTATGAAATTGAAAAGAATAGCTTAGATCACACCTGTCCTTTTCTTCTCTCCACAGAGTATAATTCAGAGTATCCAAAAGATTTGTCTCACCAGTTTCCATGTATCTGATTGAGCACTTTAGCAGTAATTGGGTATGCAGATTCTTGGAGAGCTTTTACTACCTGAAGTCTGACTGTCTCCGCCATAAACAACTCCCCTCTTCCCCTGTGGACTCTGATCACCAGAGGGGTAGGATGGCAGTACGCCTAAACTTAAACCAGCAAGCAGTAAAAGCTTTGTATAGAATAAACCTGGAAGAACCCTGAAGGACAAGAGTTAGCTCCAGAATGGGTTTCAAATACAAAGCAGAAAGAGACTCCATTTATTAGTAACTGTTACAATCATCACTTCTGCTTTTCTAGCACTTATTCAGTGCAGTTAATTGAAAGTAGTTCAGAGTAGACTGAAGCTGGGACAGTACCACTTCAGACTGCTCTACTGGGGTTAAGCACAGACAAGGAAGATACTGAGCCAAAGGAAACGTAACCTTCCCAACCTGTGTTCATGGAGTAGGTAAAAGACCAACCATCTGATCTTTGCTCAGTGTGATCTGACATTGTTCCTTATGACATTATTGAGCCCATTCGCAGATTTCCTGATGGTTTATTTTATCTCTTTTGCATTTCCATTTCCACCAGCTCCTGCGCTGCTGAGAAGCTACTGCTGCTTTAGTGAGGGGGAATGTGGGAAGGAAAGAGTTGACTCTGCTGAAAACAAATTAAAAAACTCCTCTAGTCTTACAGGTTATGATTTATACCATGCTTTTTACCTAAAACCTCATAAGTCCATCTGGTGCTCTCTTTCTCCTGCCTCAAGTATCTGAAATTTCTCTGAATTACCTTTTTTCTTAAGAGAAGTCTGCCCTTCCAAGTAGTATTCAGATAAAGAAATATGAAGAATATTTTTCTTCTCCCTTTTCTCCCTTATGCCTAGAAACAGCATATTATTTGATGCAAGGCTATGACATGATTCCTGAACCAAGTCCTAGAGGACCAAATATTACAGTGACCACCACCAAGTGTCACTGATGTCGACTACCAAGATATGTTTGGGGGACTAAAAAAATCCAGAACCTAAAAATCTCAGCCCATTTGTAATCACTAAGCAGACCTCATGCTATTTGTTGCAGTATTTAGCTTCTGGTTTGGTTTTGTCTGTACTACATACGGCTGATAAGTATTCCACACATTTTCTCCTCCTTCAGCTCATACATCTTGCAGTTCTTTAGGCTGGTCATTGCAAAAATTCTCATTTAAGACCCTCCACTGTATTAAGTTTGATCCACTTGATTGAGAAGTGTTGCCAAGACCTATAAGTAGGAACCCTTTGTTAGCATCTGAGTAAATAGCAGACAGTCATGGCTAAGAACCTGTGTTTCTCAGTTGCATTATAAAACTAAACAAGCAATGCTGAAGAGCTGAGTAAGAATGGGCTTTACATTTAACCAACAATTAACTGTGTCATAAAAGTAGATGTACTACTGTAATTATACAGACAAAAATGGCTACTTAAAATCTGAAATGAACGTATTTCTTCACTGACTCACTGCTTTAGATTATTTCCTTTCAAAAACAACAACAACAAATATTGTCAGACCAAGGAAAACGTTGAAGGTGGCAGGATCTCTTCAAGACCCAAATATCCCTCATAAAACTGCACTTTTGGGTCCTGCTGAGCCAAGAACAGCTTAATTGCCTGCAACTGCAATTCCAGCCACTGCAAATCATATACAACTCTCCCATGAAAGCATTAAAGAGCTAAGACTTAATTAGTATCCCTGATTAAATAGCAATTCATATAGCCATTATATCTTCCAGCTAGGGAACACAGTTCTCTGAAAAAGCATTGAAGGAAAAAAAAAACCCACACACATACCTCCTCCCCCCAATCCAAAAACTCACCACCACCCACTTTCTTCAAACTTTATCATGGTAAATGCTCATTATTTATGATTGAAAGGTTACTGCCAGACACACTTTGAACACTCCCAGGCAAAGTTTCCATTTCCAAGCTTGACCTGAGAGATTACAGACCCCAGAAGAAATCATGGTAATTATAACAAAATAAAGCAGTTCAGAGAGAGCAGTTCAGAGAGAGCAGCAATACTAAGCACCAATACTAAGCATGAAAAGACTCCTGCAGGCAGCCATGTTTGGGAAAACCAAACCAAACCAAACAAACCACCACAACAGAAAAACCCTACATCACTGATAAAGGTCTAAAGAACAAGCACTTCCGAAACTCAGCTCAGCTCCTATTCTTCCCTTCTTCCGCTTCATACTTCTGAAACACATCACAGGAGAAGAAGATTAACTCGTTGGGATTGCAATTCTTCACACCCCTTGCTCCTCAGGAATCCTGAACTGATGGAAGGTGAGTGAGAGCAATACCAAGAGGCAGAGTACATATCCATGTGGAATCCTCTCCATGTTTGCATAGGACAGCCATGACAGCATCCAGAGATGACTACACGCTGTAGTAAGTAAGAGCTGGTGTTTTGTGGTGTAGGAAATCCTGGAGTTTCCAGATTCCCAGCACCTGCATATACTTACCCACCTACTGGTTCTGTTCAAAAGGTGCTGGCTTGTCCCTGTTTTCTTGGTGGATTTGGGAAGATCTCCAGACAAAAGGTGCAGCATCTTAGTGTCTGTAGTAGATAATACAACAGGAACAACTACAAATACTTATCTCCAGACAGCTCAAACACTGGCCATGGTCTCCCCAGGCTGGAAGAATCATGTCAACTCCTTGTGAAGCCCGAGAACACATTCATTTTATGATGCCATGCTAAGTGGAAAAACTTACAAGCAGCAGTAACGAGACAACAACAACAAAAGAAATAGGAAAAGGGAAGAAAAGTAATTTAGGAGTCCATGTGCAACAAGCATCAAAGGAGGAGATTTTAACAGGATCAGAGATACACAGGTACCAGAATTAGTAAGATGGATCCTCTGCCATAGCACAGATTATCAGTTTTCAAATTCTGAAGACAAATGATTTTGGGCTTTCGATGATAAGGCACAGGGTCAAGAACTGATTTATAGATGAGGTCCTGGGTCCTACCCTAACTACTCTAGGGGAGCACACTGAGATTCTGGAAGCTTAGCTCAGACAGCGGAGAATTCCACTGCAGCTATATTCCTTCACTCATCCAAACTGGAAATCTTGGATAAGTCGGTCTGTGATGAGGATAAATACACTGCCATATGACAAGACTCCAGGAAATCAGCTAGACAGACAGAACAATGACAGATGGGATATAAGAGAAGAGTTATTTACAATACTATTGTATTGTTATTGTATAAGAGAAGAGTTATTGTATATGTCATTTGGATAGTGTTCACTGCTAATGTGCCTTCTGCCAAGTCCTGCTCTGTTGGCCTTCAGAAAGCCAGAGGTCAAATTTACATATGAAATTCTGAATATTTGAGCGTTCTCTACCTACTGGTAAAAAGCACTTTATTCTTGATGAGACTTTTTGGAAAAGAACTGTTCTTTCCTGCATAGCTTCACAATCCACCCCTTACACACTACACACGCCCATGGTTCTAGCTTTTCTCATCTCTGCATCTTACCCAATTTCACCCTCTTTTATTTACAGAGATCTTGGAGCAGCATACATTCCTGTAGAACCAAAGGAAACCTCTTCTCCCATCACAATTATATCTCACAGATATCACCTACTAAATATTAGATAGGCATCTGATATCAACATTCAGAGTATTGCTTGTTTCATGGTGCAGAACAGTCTCACAAGTGAAGTTTATTTTGTCTATCATTTTGCTAGTTTAGGTATATACCACCGGTTTTATCTGAGAAAGTAAATAACCAAGAGCTTTGGAGAAAGGCCTTCACAGTCCCAAAGAACCCAAGGCTATCATTTAGCATGCAAAATAACTTCCAGTTATTTGCACTGTAATATATGACTGCTCAGTTGAAGAAAGAAGCTTGCAACAACATATGGTACCAATTACCTATATCCTTCTGTAACCAATAGTTTTTTTCTTTTCAGATACAATTTATCTGTACTGCTTGGCAGCTCAACTGCTTCTCTCTCTTTTGAAGAATACTACCACATGCAAACACTATTTATATGCTAGGCAAATTATTTCTGCAACCATATTCTTCACAACAAGCCTATCCCTGTGTCCCATCCAAAAGGTAAGTGTCACATTTTGTGACTGTGAAAGATGCCTTGGCACTTTTCAACAAGTAAATCCGGAGTCTTGGCAAAATTTCAGCTTTGGTAATTGCATTCTATCTGTAGTTCTCCTTTTCTAACAAAGAGCTGATGAATTCTACCCCAGATGTGACCGGTAGCATATCCCAGGTTCCAGGAAGCTGTTAAGTCAAAGAACAAACTTAATAATGAGCAACATAATTATAAGCCTTATTTCTCACATATCTGCTCTGCAGGTATTTTTATGCTCTTTTACAGCTCCCAGAATCCCACCACAGCAATAGCAGGACTCAATAGAAATCACAGGAGTAAATCCCTGAGGACACTTCCTCTGGGTCAGAAACTCAGAGAGAGCAGCAAGGGCACAATAAAGTTCATTTCCCTCAGCCCACAGCAGCAAGTTGGTAGAGTTTAGTTACCTCCCATTTAAAAGTTTCCAACACTTAGCTGAACAGAAAATGCCACAGTCACACAGGTAACAGTGCCAAATACTAGTTTCTGACAAAAAAAAAAAAAAAAAAAAAAGAAAGCAAGCAAGCAGAAGTTCTATGTGTTTTGGAATAACGAATTTGGCACAATTGACGCACATCAAGACTGCTACAAAAAGCCCCCTAAATGACATAAACATCCTTCTATCCTTGGGTTATATCTCAGGGTCCATTAACTTCAAACAATTTGGAAATGTGTACAACATGCTACAAAAAGCACCTCTTTAAAAACAGAAAAACAAACCCATCAGTATTATGAGGTACCATGTGTATTGCATGCTAGTGGTACATCCCTCCTCAGTTTATCTATTTCTAAAAAGCCCCAAACATGAATTTTGTAGTGGCAGCTCTGCAAGGGAAGGTGTTTGGAACAGCTCATCACTTGTCAGCACCCCCAGGCTGAACACTTCTTGTGGTGTCATGTCCTGCCGGGTACTCGGCAATTTGTTGCAAAGGAGGGTGCTGGGTGTTCAATAGCCTTCCTGAACTAATTTGTCTTTTTGAAAACCATTTTCTAGGCCATCTAACTGGGAATGTCACCTTCCAAATGTGAAGCAGACAACTGCTAACTTCTCAAGCTCTAAGAGAACACAGCTTTCCATAGCAGAGCATTATTTTTTATTAAATATATACAGCAGTGATGGCACAGGCAATATACAGTAGATTTCATAACTTAAATCAATATTTGACGAGAATTATATATTTTTCCCTCTTTATATCTAGTTGTGCACTTTTTTTTTTTTACTAAAATGGGTAAGGTTTGCTTTAAACTAGTGAGATTTAAGCACATGTTTGAAAACAAGGTAACACCTAAGCAGTTTAACACAGCTGAATCAGGGTCTGGCCAGTAAAACTGAGCGTCAGGAGCTGTGGGCTGGCTGATCACCTCTGCTGTGTGTCTCCTAAGACAGGTCAGACATATCATGATGTCCCTCAGTCTTATTTCCTTTTTATTAGCTGTCTGACCACAGCAATCAAAAAGCTGCATACTTCAGCAAGACTGCATTGAAAAAAGGCAAGTATGGTCCTTCACCGTCCCCCCCCCCGCCTCCAGTTTTTCTCTTCACAGCTATATTAGTTATGTGGTATGGCTGAAAATAATACCAGCTGGGGGCTGTTCTGCATTGCTTGTTTTACTTGGGTCTGCATGCAAATTGCTTAACCATTCTGTTGTTCATGAGCAAGTCAAAAATAGCGCCGCTTCTTCTCCAATTTCTATCTATGCTGTGGTGACACCAGGAAGAAAGCACTCGTGAAAGCAAAAGGTTCCAAAAGAGACCTGCAAGGGAGGTCTACTCTGCCCCTCTACTCTGCCTCAGTGAGGCCACATCTGCAGTACTGGGTCCAGTTCTGAGCTCCTCAGTTTAGGAAGGACAAGGAATTACTGCATAGAGCCCAGCAGAGGCCTACAGAGCTGGTGAGAGGTCTCAAGCATCTTATGAGGAGAGACAGAGAGCTGGGGCTGTTCAGCATCAAGAAGCTGAGAGGGAATCTTATCAATGCTGATAAATACCTCCAGGGTGGGTGTCAGGAGGATGGACCAGACTCTGTTCAGTGGTGTCCAACAGTAGGATGAGGGGCAACAGGCACAGAATGAAGCACAGGACGTTCCACCTAAACTTCTTTACTTTGCAGGTGCCAGAGCCTGGACCAGGCTGGCCAGAGACGTTGTGGTGTCTCCTTCTCTGGAGACATTCAAACCTGCCTGGACACGACTGTGTGATCTGCTCTGGGGACGCTGCTTTAGCAGGTGGGTTGGACTGGAAGATCTCCAGAGGTCCCTTTCAACCCCAGCCATTCTGGGATTCCGTGAAATCGTTCTAATTACTGGGGACAGCTAAATGTCCCCTTATTTTGCCTCACAACAAATGCTTCAACTAAAAAAAAAAAAAAAAAAAAAAAAAGGTGATTTTAAAAACTGGTTCACGGCATCATGGCAATTAAGTGACAGAACCCTAGAATGCAATTAACTTTTCCATTTTTGCCAACATTTCTGAAAAAAATGCTGAGCCTAATGCAAGACCACCGGCCAGCAGCAAACCCCTCATTGCAGAGATCCTAGATGATGGCTGCAGTCATAGGGAAATACAGCAGAAAAATCCCTTCCACTCCCTCTCCTATCCCTGGATGGCAAGAGTCGAGCAGAAGAGGACAGCAGGCAGAACATGTCCTTACCTGCCACCGACAATTCCAAGGCAGCTCTTCATTCACAAGAGGCTGTTAGAACTTTGTGACCAACCCACTGCACTACCCCATGAACAGTGAGTTTTGAAAACTCTGTATTGTAAGTTTCTAAAAAAATTATTTTTCTATTTACCAACTAAATGAGACTATGTGGACAATTCTCTGGTGACCCTCGTTCACCTACTGAAAGAGAAGCAAAGCTGTCTGCATTTCACCGTAGTAGCATTTGGCTTTAAGAAGGCTCCCTAACAACTTTGTTTCTAGGTTTCAAGCTGGGAACACTATGGTCCTACAGAGTCACAGTGTTTCTAAATGAACTAAAAAGTCCCTTAGGCTTCACTCCTGCAAGTGCATCCATCCATCCATCTTGTGAGCTCTTCCCCTCACACCAAGAGCTTGACTGAAACTCTGAAATTTTGGAACTAAAATGCTTTGCCATTATACAGGCCTCAAAAGTCTCAAATGAAGTAAGACAATGTTGGTCCCACAATTCTTCCAGCCTCAGAAACAGGAGGCTGAAGAAATACAAGCTCTCTTTGGGAATACAGCATTAGCCTTGGAAAGGAAAGCATTCAAAAGACTGAGAACTGTCCCAAAACAAATACTGACCTATATAATATAATAGGTTTTGTTTACTGAGGCATGAGCAGATACTACTTCACTGATTTAAGTGAATAGGCTCAGCGCCAAAGCTATCAATGGAATTATATCTGCTTATGCTGCTGGGAAGTTCTGCTCTTTGCACAGCATTCAGTGAGGTGTAAAATGAGGACTTGATGTTACTTGCTTGGACTCATTTCAAATGCAATTGCTGCACCTGTTTGTACCAACACACACACACCGTAAGTTCTCTCATTTTTCCCCAGAATCCGACACCATAAAACTTGGATTGAAATATTAAAGCAATTATATATATTCCTACACAGTTATCCTTTACTAACCACCTCTTTTCTAAAAGGCATTCATTTTCCTAGAAAAAAAATAAAATAAAATAAATCTGTTTCTGCCTATTAGACAATAACTGATTCCTCACATCTCCTCTCCACAAGAAAATAAATCTTTCTGTATTGCACCATACTGAATACAAGAAACAGATCCTGACTCCTCTAAAGCCATATCTTCCAGTTAGTACCCAAGAAATGGGGACTCCTAAAGAATAATGCACACAAGTTAATTGTATACCCCTTTGAGTATCATAAACTGGCAAAGCAAGTCAGATTTCCTCACAGACAAGTATTAGTTCTCATCTGCATAGTGCAGATAGAGTGAAGCATTCTCCGCTTTAGCTCTAAGCCAACCTAAAGCAGTCAGGCTGGACTTAACTCCAAACACACTGCCAGGCTGCAGGGATCGTGCAAACAGAGGCCTTGGTTCTGCCGAGCCATGAATGTCCTTGGTTTCCACTGGGAGCTCATCCTGCTTTGAAGGAAAAGGACATTGAGCTAAAAGGAGCAAATTTTAACAAGCCTAAACAAACAAACAGCACACCATGCTATCAATTATTATTGCAGTAAGTAATGTTCATCACCCTATAGCTATAAAAATTTGTGAGCAACCTGAGCGACATGAATATAATTTCTTGATTTGTTAAAATTTTTCTATAAGCCATTCAAATGTAGACAAATAACAAAATCAGCTGACACAGTGCACATGCATGGACGTGATAACCTCCATAGGTTCTTCCCAGCCTAAATTCTCTCTGATTGTGTACCATGAGATTTCATGAGGCTCACCACAGGTCTAAAGGAGGCCCACTGCTTGGAGATCCCAGGCAAAGAAGGAAGAAGTGTCAGGCCCATGGAATGCAGCTTCTCTTGCTTAATTGTTTTATACTAAGAAGCTGCTGTGGATAAAGGTTCCATCAAGGAAGGCAGAACAAATTCTCCTGCCTTTTTCTTTGGTAAATGTTCACTGAAGTGCCTCCAACCAATAGAAGAAAGGCTACACTAAGACATCACCAGTTTCAGGCTTCCCATCATTCCTGTCTTCAAACCATCTGACCTTTTCCATGGCCACCTGTTCAAAGGGATGCACCAGCATGGGCATCAAATAACCCTATGGGATAACTATGTTCAGGACAAGGCTAGCACATTGTTTATTAGAAGGCCAAATTTTTACTTGCTTGCCACGCTTCAGAAGGTCCAACACTGCTTTGTACATTTGTATAGTCTGGTCTGTACTTTCAGGTTTGTTCAGAAAAAAGAAGCTTGTGCAACGGCTGTTAGGAAGTCATCACTCAGCTCAATGAAAGATAAGGGGAAACTGAGGAAAGCTGTTTTCTCTTATGCTACAAAAGCATTTGTGGGTATCAAGTGGTACAATTAAAAAGAAAAGAGTAAAACTTGTCTATTTCTTACAACTAATACATGAGAAAAAACAACTATGGTAGCATTTTTTTAAAACAATGTATGATGTTTCCAATTCATTCACAATATTTGCAAAGGGAAGGTCAAAGATTTGTATATCATTAAGAGTGTTGACAAAAGATCACCACTGGATTATATTAAATAATGTGTCCAAATTTTTCAAAGGAGACAAAAATACATATGTGTGCATTTCAGTGGGATTTAGGTGTCTGTCTTTCTTAAACTTCTAAGAAAAAGAAAAAAGTAACCCGAATGATTAATGTCTCCTTTGGTTCTGAAAGACTAGATTTAATTATGTTTTGGTCTAATGGTTGGCTCAGACTAGGAAAGGAAATATGGAGATGAGCACAGGAAAGGGATTACATCTGCCAATCATATCCACAAATAGCACTACCATTTTTGAGATCCATTGGACCAAATCTTGAAGCCTTTTATTAGCAAAGAAATTCCCATTAACTGAGAATGTTCCACACAAGACAGCACTCCATACCTGCATAATTCAGCTACTGAATACAAACTACTGTTTCTATCTCTTCCAGTATTCAATTTTTATTATGCATAACGTACTCCAGTGTATACAACAGCTCTTTTTAGGGCTTATCACTGCAAGATGACAAAGTGTCAGCTTCAAGCTACCCTTGAAGATTTCCCCTCCCTGTAAAGATGCCAATCTGAGATTCCACAAGCAAAGGCATGTTGTGTTCTATCACATGTCAGCAGCTATAAACAACAGCCTGAAGGGTGCTCCCCCCTCTCCTGTAAACAAAGGAAATCTTTATTCCTGTAGTAGTAGATCTTTCATGAAAACTGTGAATCTTGACTGCTACATGGCAGAGACAACTCACGCTCCTGCTAAATAAAGTTCCCTAGAAATAAACCATGATGTTGGAGACATTTATAGTTTAGACATGCTCAAACACAACTCATTCAATGGTATATTATGCATTTCAGGTTCCCCTGCACATCCAATCAGTGACAGAATTTCACCTCTGATTTTAAGGAAACTGTCATAATTATTCAAACAAAATACAGAGGCTTGTTCTAAATTGAATGCAGATTATTTTAGTTGGCTGTTCTACAAGTGGAAATATTTTGTGGCAGCAACAGTGACATCAGGTAGCTGAGACTGAATTAATCCTATAATAAAATAGGTGAAAGCAGCATTGTTTTGTGATGCCTGTCCTCTATAGAGAACAACAACCAAGTCAGCTTTCCTGTTGAGAATAAGGGCCCTTCCCCAGAAAATGTCATGGTGGCCCAGCTGCCATCCAGTCAACATTTTACACTTCTCATAACAGTGTCTAAATGCACAGCACTGCATCATCCACTTCTGTAAATGTACCACGGTGCAGCCATTAATTTCTGCAAAGATCCCCTGTTTTTTCATTGACACCTCCAGCCTCCCCTCCAGCTCCCCGATTCCCACTATAAGAGCTTCCTGCTGGAAAAGCCACACTCAATTCCTGGCAGCTGTGTGTAAATCCTCCATCTCAAAGGCAGGAATATCACAGAGAAAAACTGCTGTACCACTGACATTTATAGCTAGGACTACAGAATAAATCTTGATACAAACACAGAAGATAACTACACAATTACTTCACACAAACACAGCAAATGCCCTTAAAAAAATAAATAAGTAAACAAAGCAGTGTGATCTTAACTAGCCCAGCCCAGAAGTAAAGACAACTGGATGTAGTGAATCTGCAGACAGACTCAATGTGTTTCTCATGGAAACCCACTCAACATAATCATTGATAATATATCAGAATGTATGGCACCCATGTAAGTCTTCCTACACAAGCCATTTTCTCTTGAAGTGCATGAATACAGTGTTGATTAATAAAACTCTCTGGAGACAGCCATACATTTTGCTTTCAGACATGAGACAGGCTGACACACATGCCAGATGTCAAGTGTAATAATCACTTGTGTTCCTCATTCTGACCCAACGTTAGTTCTTAAACAACAATTTTTTGAGGGTTTGTTGTTCACTTTTGTTTGGTTTTAAATGGCTACAGCATTGCTCAACTCCCACTTTTTTGCTTGCTTACACTCCTAATCCAGAAGGAAGCAAGAAACGGTGACAAGTCTGAGGTACTGCAATTTGAGGTTGTCACCTGGTGCTATTCTAAGCTCTTCCCTCAGACCCAGCTTCTTCAAGGGGCCCTGGGCCAAATCCCTCACATTCTGGGTAAAGCCAAATTACTTAGAGCAGACCTGCTTGTTACCAGCAGCAGACCAAGTGGAATAAAATGGTGCATGAAGGACAAAAAGTGCCTGTGGTCATGTTCCTTGTCCATTCTTTAATTCCAAAGGGTCCAAGCAGGAGCAATGACTCTTGCAGCACCAAGCAGCAATCATTTCAGCACATTTCTTCCACTGATGCCAAAAGTCTCCTACGTGCAGCCAGGCAGGAACTTGGGCCTTGAGAGTTTGCATCTGCTTTCCAATGAGGACACCAGAGGATAATGCCAGATTTTTTCATTGTGGCCATTCCTTTGCAGTGTTAATTGCTTACACACCTTTCTGTCCACAATGGAACTACAACTGATATATCTTTGTGCAAGTACAGCTACTTTTCCTCATTCTGTGCTTCAACAACAGGAGTGGATTTGCGAACATCTTAGCTGGCCTCAATCTGCATACCTTTGTCAACCCCGAGGAAGAAAACTGCCCATAAATATGCACACTTTTTTGTTTTACTATAAGCTTATCAGTGTTACCCATCAATGTGATTTTTTTGATTGTCTTCATGGAGCAAGTAAGCAGCTAATCTTGACTGTAAATATATGAATCTGATTAATCCCCACAATACATTGTGGCAAAAACCAAGCTGCAATAGCTTTTGAGGCTGTCTGAATACAATACCTTTCAAGACAACATCTGTATAACCTCTAAAGAAGGAAGGTTATTTCCCCACCCCTCCATCTCACCTCTAACATCAGCACATCTATGAAGGAAAATAATTCATCTGTAGCCACAATACACACAGCTTCTAACTACCAGGTACATGGACATTCACATATGTAGCTGCCATATTTTAGGCACCTCTCAGCAATTCTTTAACCACTTGAAGCAAATCACAAAGTTAGCAGTTCTGCCCTTCAATGCAATTCAGTTGTGATTTTGTACAACTTCAAAAATAGTGGCAAAAGGAAAATGTAATGGTCTCATGAAAGAAAACCAGTATCTCACAGGATTCACTCAGAAAGCGTTTGTTCCTCAGAAATAAAATAGCTTTTGTGTTACTCAGAAGAAAAGGCAGCAAGTTCTTATATAAAGAACAAACTAAATAGGGTTGCCTTTCTAATACTGTCAGTGCTGGCACAGACGTGATCTGCAAATAATAGTGTGGAGTTTTTTAAATAGACTTCAAAAAATTATCTAGGAAATTTGTGAAGTTTTTCAAGGGTCCATCTAAGCATCCCTCAAGTCCATATTTGTCCATTACTAAACTGCTTTGGCCAAGATATACTCTTTTCAAATAAAAAACATTCTTTGATAATTCTCATTGAAATGTTCCCCACCTCCAAGAGTTTGCCTTCTTAATTAATCATTTACTTTTATGTAATCTGCATAAAGACAGACAGAAGTGGAATATAATGCCAAAGCTCAATTTTCAATATTAAAAAATATAAATCTATAATAAATACATACCACCTGGCACAGTTCAGTTCCCTTTTATGGGAGGAATTACACTGAGACAAATCAAAGTGTTCCATGGCCTCTCTAAATTGCTTTTGAACATTGTCCTTGAGCACCTCCAATTCTTTGTTATTTAAATCAAATGCAACTTCCATTGAGACTACACTATTGGTATGTCATCAGTCTGTAAATCCATCAAGTCCCTTGGAGAGCCTTGGCAACAGCTTTTGTAAATCTAGTGCTTCCTTGGAAACTCTTGTTGTGTAAAATCAAAATCATTTTTATGCTCAGTGGAAATTGATATACTCAGAGTAGCTGAATGCAAATGTGAGAAAACAATTTTCCTCACAGTCCTCCGAGTGTCGTTGTGAAGTAGAACCATCAATCTCCTTTTTCAGCCAGCCATGAAGATGAAATTCTACCACATGCATCTATGTATTGTCAAGTATTACTGCTTCTTATTGAAGGCTTAAAGGCTGCTATGAGCACTTGAAAAGGGAGTTCTGAAAGATAAACCACAGACAGACTCCATTTGCTTGTATTCAAAAAACCAGCAAAGCCCTTCCTCTGTTCCTCAGAGGAACCGAGTGCCAGGGCCAGATTCTCAACTAGTAAAAAAATACTGTTGATCCAGTCAAGTCACTGACCTTTCCAAGAGAAGCATTTGGCTTTCCTGCTGCTTTCTTCAGAAATAGTCATTCATATTCCCTCCCAACTATACCTGCTGATTGCTGGAACACTATCATATTAAATCCAGCAACCATCTTACATGCCAGAGTTTTCGTGGGTTTGGGGAATTTTGGCAGAATAGGGGAGAGGATGGCAGCTGCATTTCTTATCACACCTGCACACCCAAAATCTATTCAGCTACAGGGAACTTTATAATCACTCAGTTCCCACAGCTTTAGCCCAGTAAAAAAAAGGTAGATTTATAGAACGTTGTACACTAGATGTTACAGAAGACCTTAACAATCACCAGCAGCTTTCCATTCGGTGGAGTTGTACCAAGAAAAATCACCTAAGGGATAACAAGAAATTTGGTATATTTGGTAACCTATATGGTTTTCCATAGAATGACAGCAGCAGATTCCCCATCACATGTTTGTTATTCAGTCCCTCAAACTCTTCAACTTACATATTTTCTAGACCAAAGTAAAGATATCATTATATAAACACAGTCCCTGCCTTTGTCAAATGCAGCACTATTTGGACATTGAATATTCCTGAAGGTAATGCAATAGACTTACAGACATGAACACTGTAAAACACCACAAAGAATGAGCATATTCACAGGCATTTTTCATGGGCACTTTGAGCTATGCTGCTGTATGTATTTACAGACATTCATACATGTGCCCATACTTAAAAGCTGAGTATTTCTTGAAAACCATTATAGTACCAGGACAGTCCAAGGACAAACAAGTGGCAGTCAGTAACTGTGCCACAGCTCCATGTTCATTCAGAGCCATATTATCACCTTGTTAGGGTAACAAGCCATTTCCAGCTGGGTGCACAGTGTGGGCCAAAACAAGTCATAGCTGACAGCCAGTTTCAGTCTGCTCACTTTTATCCTTACTGAAGCACTTTCTAATCCAAGCAATCATCTCAAACATCATCAAGTGACAGCGGGAGCATAAATGACAGTAGGAAAATATAAGAACTGTAGAGTATATGCACACATACACATATATACACACACACAAACAGAGCAGGGGGGTGTGTGTATTTATATGGATGGCTGACACCAAAGTCAGGGAGTCTTACTAATAGCTAAGGCGATGTCTAATGTCCAAATTCACTATTTAGTTCGTTTACTAAATTGAACATACATTTTGTTTCAGAAAAAGACTAAGGATTTCACCCAGGAATATTACATGATCCCGGAAAATCTTACAGGGTTACAAAAGAAATTACAAACTAATGGCCTTAATTAAACATCTCAGAGTGCAGTGCCACTAGCCCCCTTCTATGTTGAAGTGGTCTAAAATGTAACTCTCTATAGATTACAAAGTAGGTGTCTTGGTTATAAACAGGCATCTAAGATGCCATCTCAGTTTATCTTGGCTGCACAAAACAAACCAACCCAGAACTCCAGAGAAGCTGATCCTGTACAAGCAATATTTTGAATTGGCAATAAAACTAGGTATTCTGCTGGGATTTAAAGCAGGAACTGTAGTCAAGAAAAAAACCAGGAACAGTAGTCAAGAATAACCTCAATGGATATCTGAGCACCACATTTGAGATGACCCATACTGATGAACAAAGCCACATAACCCTGCAAATAATGCCCAAAGGGCACAATAGTCTAGCATTTTTAAATGTGTCCTCTCAGACATGTTTCTGACAAATAATATCCCACATATATTTTAAGTTGCCCATCTCTCCTTCAAGATAAGTATCTTACTAGAGCAGACCCAGAAAACATCACTAACTCCCAGCTCCTACAGTTCTGATGCTTTTAAAGTAGATTCAAACACCACCCAGAGATTGAAACAGCATGAGGCAGGTAGGAAACAATATAAACCATCTCCAAAAACCTTGTAAAATCTATAATTACACAGTATCTTCTCTATCAGGTTTGCCAGGAATTATAAATAAATAAATAAATAAAAGAAAGCAGAGACCTTCCAATAAGTCTCACACATCAATGGCATGTTTTTGTTTTAACTTTTTTTATTGTTGAGTTATTTTCAATAGCTGCCAGAAATTTGTGTTCCGACACAGACTCCTCATAATGAAAAAATTTGGGAAAACAGATCTAAAAAAAAAATGTAAAGACTATGTATCCCCACACAGAACTTGGGAAAAGGAGAGTGGCGGGTCTGATTCAGTAACATTAGTAACTAAGGAAATCATGACTTTGACCATTAGAGGGAGGACAAGCAGCCAAGTGCCACTAGTCCTGCTGAAGGCAAGCAAGAGTTCCTGGCATCGCCCTTCCCTGGCAGAGGAGCAGGGTAGCACCAGAACAGTTTTAATTTGCATTATCTCATCTGCACAACCATCCAGAGCAATAGCGGACAAAACTGCTTTTCACTGAGGAATGAACGTGGCCTAGAGATCTCTGAGTCAAAGAAGCAGGATCCTGAAGCAGAACGTGAGGTTCTGCTGAGATCACATCCCAGGGCTGCCTTGCAGGGAAGCAGTACTTTGCTCAGTAAATCACCGACAGACCTTTGCTGATCTGTGCTGGTGACAATTCGGGCTATGGGGACAATGACTAGAGTTTCTCTGTTGTTACTCCAGGACCCTGAAAACTTAGTTTGCAGAATTAGAGTCAAACCAGTCCTGCTTCATTTTTTTTTTTTAAGGAAGATTGCGGATTATTTTATCAGCCCACTAGTACTACACTAACCTGGTAGACACTGCCACTCCGAAAGGTCTGATTTTCATAAATTTAAAGAAAAAAGCAGCTCCAACCTCTTTCACACAGAATTCCTCCAAATTAAAACCAGCATACTTTACCTTCCCACAGCTTGGTGAAATGACCAGTACTGCATCCATCGTCTTGGCTGTCAATGAGACTGATATTTCTTAATCACAACATTTTCAACAGCTACACCACTAACTAGATTAGTTCTTGACAAGCTGGAACAAAAATGAACTTTTCAGCAGCATACCAACAGAAGCAATGAAGTACACTGGGGAACCGTGATACTGTGCAGGTGCCAGGTGACAAGCAACCATACAAAACCTTATATAGGTGAAAGTTAAGTTTCCTAAGGCCTTCTATTGGTCTTTTAGCTCAGGGCACTCACCCATAGTGTCTCAGTTCCATTACTTCATTAACTCAGATTTAACACAAAAGTTAGGACACTGTCAACTCGACAAGCAAAGGCTGTGAACCTAACAATCCTCTCAAGTGGTTCTGACCCTTTCTTCTCTCACACGCAAAAAATCAACTTTTTTTTCAAATTAGCAAAGTCTCTCTGGATTTAGTCCAGCTGATAAGCTTCTCTCATTTGCTAGGTAGAACACACAGCACAAAATTTCTACAGAATTCAAGCAAACTTGCAATCAATATGCAGTGCAGATCTCTGCACTACAGCAGTTACATTATCTTGTGTGGCACATGCACCGTTCCCATGGCAACCAGCATCCTTCATCCAACTCCATTATTACAGCTATTTGAGGCTTTCAGAATCTCTGGTGTCCAAGCCCTGGCTCAGTGCTACTTTGTGCTAATAAGCCTCAAGAACAGATAGAAGAAGAAGAAAATACAGCAAACTCTGTTTTGCTAATCTATAAGCAACATTGAAAGCAAAAAGTGGCAAGGGAAATACAATTCAATCAGCTAAGGGGAAGCAACTCTTATGTAACTGTCTTCATTAAGCGAGACAAACAGAGAGCAAATTCACTACAACCTTTTAATTCCAGAAAAATTAACAGTCAGCTCAGTAAGTTTGTTGATGCAGAATGGCTTTGTAATAGGTATGAGGTACAGTAAGATTTTTTTGTCTCATCTATTACAATATTAATCACTGATATCAAATATATCTTTTTTTAAAAAAGGACAGTTCATAACTCTGTGTAGAACAGTTCAGAAAATAATTTGATTTTGACCTTTTTGTGATGTCCAATATTAAAGTTTTAAAGGGTTATTATCAAAATCTATAATCTTTATAGTATAATCTATATTTGGTTTATATGAATTGTCCCTAGACAGTTTAAGTAAGCTTTCTCTATCAATAATACCACTTTTTTTGGCATTTAAGCATTTCCACATCAAAGCATTACAGCAACCTCATTATGCTTTGCACAGCTTAATACAAAGTTTCTCTTAGTCACCAACCAGGGAATTTCAGGCAGAAAATAAATAACCTAATTTATTAAAGCGACCCTTGACAAATCATCCCTAAGTTGCTAGAGAGAGGTTTTATCCCTGTGAAATACACATGGGTCAGTAGGAACAGAAATGCTTTGAAGTTGGAGGGTTTGAAGGCTTCTAAAAAAATGTTAAAATAAAGGCGGCACTACACTCGAAAATGCCCTTACAATTGACAGAGGAGACTGATGCACTGCTGAATCCCCCTGATCTTTAACTACACTTCAGCTTAATTGTGGTCAGCACCTGTTCAAAAAGAACAGTATTTCTGTAAGGGTCTTCAACACCATCTATCCTCAGCTACATTGGCCACATACAGCATCAGACCAGGTGCATGCACTGCTGTTGAAGGAAACAAGGTGAAAGCAAGGTCAGTGTCTGGAACAGACCTATCAGGGAGATGAATGAAGGCAGCTGGTGCCACTCTCACAACACCCCTTACATCCACAGAGCATCCCAGCACTGAGATCAGCAAAGCCCAGTTTTCCATGGGCTCTACAAGCAGCTGGAACAGCAGCTCTCCTGAAGCTCACTGCAGTCCTCCTCCCTTCCACTCCTGCCAAAACAAACACTGTGTCCCAAACCAGAGCCCCAGAGTATCCCTGGCAGGTTCTGTTCTTTCCAGCTGAAGAGCAGTTCAGGGACAGTGACTGACATTACACTTGAAGAATGATTGTCAAGCATTAGTGTTTAACATTTCAATATTAGATTCTACAGAAAATAAGATCTAAACTTCCACTACTTGTAAATGAACATGCTAAGCATTAAGTAAATGTAAATACAACATGACTTGTTCACAGCTTCTGTTATTATTGTGTGTGCAGGGTGCTGTTTGCAACGAGAAAGCCACCTGACCTGCCGCTGCCCTCACCTCGTTGTTGTGCAGTGAGCAGGTGCAACCCAATGTCTTATTAGCTCTATGCCTGGTATCAGTCTCCAGGCTGACGCTGCTTGGCCAAAGAGCTGAATTCATTTCAGGAAAGTGAAGAAAGCACAATTACTATCTGAGAATTTAACTTCCATAAGGTTTAAGGGTCTTTACATTTGAGGCTGAAGCCATGTTGCTTTTCAGCTCTGGGACAGATTCTGAATTCTGCTCATGTTTGACAGCTAGAGAAATCAATGGAATTAAATTCATTTGCGCCATTTAAGCCCACAAAGAAGCTTAACATATTTAATCATATAGCTTTCTCCCATTACACAGTTTGCAAGAGGAAAAGATATGGAATTTTCCATCCACACCTTCCCTTTGGAACCTGCATAACAAGTTTGCACAACTCTCATTTTCTTGCTCATGAGATCAAAAACCTCTGTTTTCAGAGAAGATATGTGAGAGATGAGCCAGAAATGCCTAAACTGCTCCTGCTTTTTTTGTGCTTCACCTCAGCAATGGCCACTTACTTCCAGCTCAAATGCAAATTCTGCATCAGCCTCCTGTACGTGACCAGCAAGGGATCCTAAGATGGGACTGGCAGGTGAAGCAAAGCAGCAGACACAGCTGAGGGACATGACATTGTGCTACCTTGAAACCCATCTGCTAAACTAGACAGGATCTGTCACACAAGAGCAGCAAGATCCTTGAGGAACAGTATTTTTTCAGAAATGCTAAAACCCTGTTCAAATAATCCCAGCTAATTTTAATTTCGGAAGGTTAGATAGTACTCAGAAATTTCTCTAATTGCATATTCCTCAGAATAGACTCCTCTGGTTGCTCTGTAATCAAATCATCATTAAAGCATCTGTGTCATTTTATCTATCCCTTCCTGCTATTTGTAGCATCTACAGAAGGCAACAAAGATGCAGCATGCAAAATTTCCAGCATCAAGGCTCATCATCAGAGCAATAATAGGGATTTGTGCTAGTGTGACTGTCTGAGTGTCTCCTTAGGCTTTCATTAGCCTTTAAAAACAATTGAGGAAGAGCAGAATACTAAACAGTGCCCCCCTTGTTGTATCCACAACTGGAGGCCATGTTTTATTCCTGTGATACTTGTTTTTAAACAGCTGCCTCATTACATCTCAGCTTCACTGAGAAAACAGACATCTTAGCCTGAAATTAAGATATGTTACATAGCAGTATCACCTCGATAGAGAAAAATATTTTCTCTTTCAGCACTGTATCAGTTCTCAGAATGAATCTCCACTACATTTCAGCCAGGGAAAGGAAAAAAAAAAAAGACAACAAGCAAACCAATCCCCCTGAGCTGTATCACACAAGCCCCAATTAGCTAACTCTAGGGTTCAGACTAGCTAAGAGTTGGTGGTACGTGCCCTTTACCTTCAAGTACATGTAATATGTCACAGTTCAGAAGCAAGGCAATTGCATGAACTGTGCAAATTCTCCCCCTCCCCTCCAACACCCACTACTCAGAAGTGATAAAAATGCTGAACAAACTTCTCTGGGTAAACACTTTGCATCTTGAGCTTAGTTTTATCCACTTTACTTCAAAAGGGGGATGGGGGGAAATCGGAATTTCTTGCACAAGCAGAATTCAAGATCAGACTGGGAATACTTACATATGAATCTTCAGTTTGTATTGAATGCAATACACTGCATACTGAAAGCATATATTTTTCAGAAATGAAATAGTGATTTATTTATTCACCACTGACATGACTTCTTCCTTTCTTCTGCCCTAGATTTTAATCTTGTTACACGATTTTGTAAAGTTAGAGAATTAACTTCAACTGCTTGATAAGCATATGAATACAACTGGTATCAAAACTACTGACTTTATGCTGTATGCCTTCCATTGTAACTTCATTCTAATTAAACAGTAAATGTTATTTTATACTGAAAAGAGTCAATTTACACAAAGATTATTCTAAGACAGTGCCTCAAACTAAAATCAGCATTAAGTTTGCTAACAACACATCACATCTTTTAAAATATAAAGATCAAAACTAGAACAAAATGAAAATTTTCCAGCCTCACAAACCACTCTATTAATAGCTTCTATTTTTGGATGATGAATTCTTTCAGAAATTATTTTGAATGGAAAAGTGATTTGGGAATAATTGATACCTAAATACGCTTAATTTGAGTCTTAAAGAGACGATTTTTTCATATTTAATAGATAAGCACCATGTAAGGCCTGCATCTGGATTTGATTTCTTTTAGGGTTTTTTGGTTGTTGTTGGTTTTATTGTTGCTTTGGGTTTTACACAGACAAGAGTAGCACATTGGAATTCCTACAGAGTAAGACAAACACAAGACTCCTGAAAGCCCAGAGCAATGATTCAAAGCATCAATTACAGCTGAAGTCAAAAGACTCCTTACGCCCTGTGGGTTCCCACAGGGTTCGTTATCAGCAGGGCTGTCATTAACCCAATACAAAGCAGAACTACCTTAAGAGAGTGGCATTTTCTGCCCATTTCAGTCTGATCAGAGTAGCAGCATGGAAACCTCAGAACGCTGATGGAAATGGTTGGGTCTGTTTCCTTGGGGAAAAGCCAAAGCATGACCTCTCATGCTGATTTTGTTCCAGTGCAGCTGCCAGCAGCATCTAGCCCTTGGTTTGCAGATGACATCAGCTCTGTTGGGGACGTGGTCAGTGTATTCTGTGCTCACAAGCTTGCATATTGGCCAGATCTCAAACAAATACAATTATTGCAAAATACATTTGTGCATTTTTTTTTTTTTAAAGGGGATTCTTGGAGAGTAAAAATGTCATGTTACATTGTGTGGCTTCCCTTCTTCAAATTCCTTTGCAACAAAAAGGAGGGTAGAACATATACAAAAATACATTTTTAAATTATATTACTTTCTAGTATATACGGGACCAAATCCTCCCTGCGTTCTGTAAATAGTGCTCTTTATGCAGCTGGCAGATCTTTTTCATCAATAAAGGAGATCCAGGTGTAGATAATTTGCTTGTAAGGTTACCTTCCAATCTGACTGAAAAAAACCACATTTCAAATACCCAATTGCTAGTGTTGCCCTTATAAAATGCTCACACAGGAGGTGCGAGAAAGTCTCAGGTTTTACACATGCTATTTTCCCCTTAAAAATCTAAATTAAAAGAGGTAAATCAAATAATCCACTTGGTATCTGCATCCTACTCTGACAGAGAGCTTACGACAAAAGCCAAAGTTGGGGCTGAAGCACTGGCTGTCCTCACCCTGACAGCCCAAGGACGTGTTGCCGGAACTGCAGAACAAAACGTCTCAGTGGCTACAAGTTCTGAAGAGTATCTATTGTGGGTTTTTTTAAAGCCAGATATCAGATAATTCACCTGTGACCTGAACATAGCTTAATCTTGCAGTAGATAACAAAAACCTAAATATTGCCTTTCTTATTGCTGTTCGTACAACAAAAGACTTTGTTGCCTTGTCTGTTGTTTTAGTGAGCCACTGCAACAAGTGACCTTGTCTTTTAAGTGAGACCTGTCAGAACTGTCAAGTGTTCACAGTCTTTGTCTATGTGGCCACGTCTGCTCTGCCTTCGCCTGTTCAACGAGGTCAGGACTGCAGCACCAACCTCCCGTTCCAAGCACTCGGAACGCCTCGGAGGTGCACTGCTTTCTGCGGTTTATATAACCAAGTGTGTCACCATATTAAAAGCACAACCATGCAAATGTCACAGATGACCATCTAAGACACAGTTGAAAGGCACAGATATATCCCCAAGTCCAAATTCATTTTTCATTTCCAACATTCAAGGCAAGCATGAGTTAGAAGAAATCATGGTAAGAAGAAAATCCTAAGATAACTTGGAAAGAAATTGTCACCAAGGATTCTCTTCAGAGATGATATTTTTTTTTTTCCAAATCACTTGTTCGTAGTTGAGTCATCCCAAAAAGCATCTTAAGCTTGTGGAAATTTGTCACTGCATATAGGGTGATGAGTGCAGAATTCTTACAGATTATTTAGAAATTTCCTTTTTGCATCCGTAGCTTGGATTGCACTTACATGGTGAATAGATTCAAATGTACAATCAAAAACCTCTTCCCCCACCACCTTCCTACTTTGCTTGTTCCCAGTCCTCAGGTTCAATTACAACTCTGTTATACTTAATAGTGCCATCAATGCTGCAATAGTTTAGCAATAATAGAAGCGTCACATCAGCAGTCAGTATCTTCGGTAAATACTCCTCCATGCTAACAAATAATTGTTCACTTTTGAAACGCCTGTTAGCAGCCCACAATATTCATTAATCAGGTGAGACTGGTGTACACAGCCTCTAAATGTTGTAAGAGACAGACTCAGCTTTTAACTTTACCAAATGAAACTACATATTCAATAAGGCAGACATAAAAATTGCTTCATTTCTCCCTTTTCCATGTGCATAAGAAATAGCAAGATTCACACACATAAAATACACGTAGCCCTGTCTAGAGTATTTCAAACTCACTGGGTATAAAGAAATTCAGGATCAAAAAATAACTATTTATCATGAAAACAACTGTGTAAAAATTATGCAGACCCGTGCTCATATAAACACACACGATAAAAATAAATCTGTAAAAACGAGCAGTCCATGCTGATCATCACCAAATGACATCACCTTGAACCGCAGAAGAAATTTTTAAAAACTGGCAATTTCTTACACATTCTATAAAATCTAAAGTCTTGGAACTCTCTTACAAGAAGTTCCCTATGATGCCAGTGTTGATATTAAAATGTTTCAAACTCAACAACGGCTAAATTATGCTACCTAGCTAGGAATAAAACAAACAAACAAACAAACAAAAGAAATAAATTGAGCTGTCAATTCTTAACACAGTAATTTCTGACAGATTTCATCCATTTACCATTAGGACTGAAAGTTATTTTGGCAACTGAAGGAAGATAGCAGCTTGTGTTTTCTCTGTTCTCCCTGCTTCACCTAAAGTAAGTAGATTCCCACACATTAAGTGACTTAATCCTGAACAATGCTGAAGCTCCACACACCCAATTAAAGTCAATTTGAACAGCTCAAGCTGAGTGTCTTTGAAATTCAAGTCACTTTCCCACCTGCACGCAAATTTAATAACTCCAAGTTTTAAGTCACTGCCCTTCACGTCTAGATCTCCACATTTAAAACATAAGCTGCCAAATTCGTCAGATTTTGAAGAGACCAGGATCAGCCACTGTCCCTTTAATGTTCCACTCAGTCTCCAAAAGGAAGGTCTTTTTACTAGAGCTCAGTGTGATTCACTGGAATTTGCCAGGCAGGTCAGGAAATCCCCTGAAGCAGAGGAAGAATATTAAAGAGATGGGACATGTATATCAAATCTCATTACTCTTCTCTTATGAGAATCAATCAAGTGAAAGGACGTGATGATGTCATTATGACATCATTTACTTTGGGATTAGAAATTCATAGCTACTTAGCAACCAAAGCTGTCCAATACAGAAGAGACCCAGTGGGAGATGTTATCATCTGACCCATTTACTACAGGAGGAATATTTGTCAATTCTTCTTTCGACACTTCATAAAACATCCAATAACTTAAGAACCCCATCGTTTCAAATACAGAATATTATAAATAAAACATTTTCTCTGAACATTTTTTATTGTTAGTATCCACATAGCATCTAATATGCATGTTGCCTCAGTCATCTTCCTTTTCACCTTCTCATAAATCAGAACCTTAAACACACACACAAAAAAAAGCTTGTGCTAAACGTACTCTATTATTTTAAGAACTACAATCTCCATCAGAAACTCAAACCCTGTATAGTCAAGGGAGTCTAATATAATTGAATAAGAATGCAAGCTTTGAAAGCATGTTTATTTTGATAAACTAAGCTGAAAACATGTAGCATCCGTCAGAAATTTCAACGAAAATAAAAAACAGAAAGCTTTGTGCATGAAAAAAGAATTGGTCACGCTACTTCTGTGGCTATTTCTGGGACCTGAAAATGGTTTGATGCCCGGAATCTATGCCTGACCTGATTTTCTTCAAAGTTCACTCATCTCTGTTGAAAATATACTTTAAACGAGTTCTAAAGCAACTGAGCAAAGATAATACGTGAACTGAAATCACAACTGAATCTTCAAATCCATTATCAACAAGCTAGAAACAGAGCACTGGACTGACACTTGACGTTTTCAAATCCAAGCTCTGCTACAGACCAGCACAGCATCGGAACGCATTTAATATTAAACGAAATAAAATAAAACACTGCACCTCCTGGAGGTAACTTTTATTAAGGTGGGGCTGTTCGGGATTTCCATGTCAAGGAGAGCCGAGGGGCGCCAGGCAGGACCCGCAGACCCCGCTCTCCGTTCACAGACCCCCGTGCCCCGCTGAACACACACACGGACGGACGAGGCTTGAACGGGTCTCGGCACCGGCTGCCCGAGCGCTTATAGAAACGACGCGGAGCCCGCCAACCCGCCGGCACGCGGAGCCGCCGACAGCGCGGCGGCAACAGGCGCGCGCCCGCGGCCGCTTCCCGGGCGATTCACCTCAGCGGCTCGGCGGCCGCCCCAGCTCCTCCGCGGGGCCGCCGCTCCCCTCCTCTCAGACGCCGCCAGCACCGCCCCAGCCTCCTTCTCCCGAGAGCGGCCGCGACGGCGGGGAAGGGCGCGAAGCACCGCGGTGTCCCCAGGGCGCTGCGGGGCCGCGGAGCGGGCACGGGAAAGAACTGAAGTTTGCGTTCGGACGCGCACACCCTACCTGCCGCCGTGGCGGAGGAGAAGACAGAAGAAGAGCCGCCGCTGTTGCCGCTGCTGCCCGGCCCGAGCCACCGGCGCTGCCCTCCGCGAGCGATAGTAATGTTCATTTAAAGCTCGGCGCCCGCCGCTCCGCCGCGCCCGCCCCTCACAGCAGCGCCCGCGCAGCAGCGGGGCCGGCCGCGCGCCGCCCCGCCCCGCCCCCGGACCCGGCACGCCCCGCCCCTCACGAGACCAGCGGCCGCGGGGGCGCGAGGGCCGTGCGTTGCCGCTCAGGCCCGGTCCGAACCCCCTCAGACCCGAACCCCTTAGACCAGGGCCCATCGGTCCCGTCGCTCGGTGTGAAGGCGACACCAACTCGCCCCTTCCCCCTCGTCCGTCTCCGGGGGGCTCCAGCACCCGCTCAGGCAGACATCGGTTCCCTGGAGCCGTTCGGCCGGTTTCCCCTCGGCCTGAATTAACAAAAGCTGGACAGAGAAGGACGACAAGTCTGGGGAGGTGCTTAAAAAAACCTAACTTTTCTGCCGGAGTTCGAGTGGTGTGTGTTTCTGACTGGAAAGTTATTTCAAACAGAAAAGCTTAGAACTGTTTTTTGAAAGTGCTGAAATGTAGATGCGTTTCCGAACTACCTCAAAAATGTCTAAGTGTAGAAAAATACGTGGTTGGAATCTCCGCTTCCTTGGGATGCTTTTCAATTTGGTGTGAGATTTGCAGTCAGGAGGGCAGGTTCCCCAGCAGAGGCCGGGGCGGGTGAGCCCAGCACAGCGGGCACAGGCTGGAGCAGCCCCGTCCCAGGTACTCCCTGTGTCACACCGTGTTCCACCAGGGACAGACACATCCCAGATGTCCAGCGAACATTAACAGCTACAAGAAAAAGCGCTAGCGCCTTTGACTTCCCAGGTAACTTTGAAATGAGTGAACAACAGTGACAACTGGCCAGAAGATCCAACCAAAAGATCACCTGCTGAAGAGTTTTTCACGGTAAGCCATCAGTGTAGTAGAAGAGTCAAACCCATGTTTTTTCCTGTATGTTTCACTGCATTAAAGCACAGCGTCTGTTGTTTAGAAAGTGAAGTAACATTCATGATCTCTGCTAACATCTGTTGTCTTCCAATACACAAAATTGGTAACAAAACCAGCAATGTGCATTGCACTGTCAACTTGTCAAGTCAGGAAGACCTCACCTCCTCCACTTCCTCTCAGCAGATCTGGAGGAGATTTTTGGTTATTGTTTACCCCATTGGTAGGTTATGAACCCACCTCAAATTTTGTCTGTTTTCTCAATGTCTACATTGCTCTGTGAGTGTAAGTATGTTTTGTGAACTAGTATTTAACACTATAATAATACACCAATAGAAATAAAAACACTGATCTCTATTACTAGGATGTGCAGATAGAGAGGATACATCTCATAAAATTGGCTAATTACCATTTTGAAACCCAGCTAATTGTGCAGGGGTTGCCAGATTGCTCAAAATCTTCAATGACTTTCTTGTGAGTTTTAATGTGGAAAATATGTTAGCAGTGTTTAATACTGTTGCCCATTAATTACAAGGAATATTTATGCTGAAACTAATAACTGGGTTGTCCTGTAATCCACCATAATAATCAGAAATTTTCTTTCCCCATGTGGCTTAAAAAGGTAATAGCTAATGATATTCTAGCTGTCTGATTAATACAGCGTCAATTAATAACTACTGCTCTGGGGTCTCAATTATTACTATAGATTTTGCTACTGACTAGCACTTGATTAGGCCTCAACTTCCTCATAATGCCATTGTCCTTGGGTTTAAGCTAAGTACTGCTTTCTGATTGACTTGGCTTTTTCAAAATATAGTATATATTCTGTTGTTGGGACCTGTGCCCAGAGTGGTACTGAGTATTCAGATCACTTGAGGCTGGTACTTAAACAGGAGAGCTACCTTTCTCTGGGCATGGATGAGCCATGAGTACAGAAGAGGCTGCAGCCCTCACCACTCAGTTGGCATTGTCGGGGAAGACATCTGGGGGTTACCTGCCGTGTTGCGGCTGTGTGACTGTCTGGCTTTCCTCTGCACTAGTTACGACACAGTGGGGTTGGCTGTCCTTTGCCTCCATGACAATTTGCATTGGTAAAGTCAAAACTACGATTTGAAAATTAGCTACATAAACTAGGCACCTGCAGCTACAGGTAGAAGATTTTGTACTACTTCTCATGTTTTGGAATGAGGTGCTTTAGCTTAGATGTGTTTCCTTTTACTTGAAAGCTCCAATTTTGCAGAATAACTTGAGATTAAGAGAATAACTTCTGTGTCAAATTCCATTAATAGCCAACACTTTGCAGAGCAAACCTAGCGCTATGGTTCCTGATGTAACCTACATTTCAGCAGAACACCTGTATTAATACAGTAAATTTTAAGATCACCTCAATTCAGTTTGATCTGACTATGGTCCATGAGAGATCTGGGAAGTTAAAATTACCCTACTGATCTAATACACTTGGAAATAGGTGCTGTAGTATCACAGAGCCAAAATGCTAAGCCATATTGCCTGCCTTCCTACCTATAGCTTTTTCCTGACTGCATCCCTTGAAAGGAAGAAGTCTGTGATTTGTTTTGGAGGTTGTGTCATAATCTCAAACTATATAAGCTTTAGCTGCTATGAGAGGTGTGACAGGGTCCAGTGGAAAGTCCTACTTAAAATTGGATGTCATGCTATAGTTCATTGACTTAAAAAAGATCTGCTACTGTTCCATCATAATTCAGAGATTTGGGGGACTGCAGTTGTACTGATTTACGAGGCATGCAGACGTTTCCAAGCTCACTTTAAACTAAAAGCCATGAGAATATGGCATGGATTTCAGCGCAGGCTGCACAAGCTTGTGGTGCTTTTGACACTTGTGCTGCTCTTGGTACCTACACATAAAGATCACTGTCCGTTTAACTTACTAAGCATTTGATTTTTAATGCTGTTGTATGCCGCAGAATTCCTTGCAAACATCTAAGAAAAGGGAGCTCCTGTTTAAAGAAGCTCCTGTGAGGGAGGAAAACTACAGTTTCCCCTGAGTTTCCCAGAGATTATTTATAAATGTGCTAGGCTTCACCTGCTGTCTTGGCAAGCTGATCACTCTGAAGCGCATATGTGGGGAATCTGTTGAACAAATGGTTCCTGGATGCACACACCTGTCTCCCTAGGGGTGTGACTGTGCTGGCTCCCCCGAAGGACCTGTTGGGTGGGTGTGGGCTTGGCCTCGTGCCAATGCAGGCATCTCTGGGAGAAAGACAGGTGCAAGTTTGGAGCATCCCACTGTCTAGTCAGTTCTGAGGGGAGACTTAAGATTCACGTGTGGTACAAACTTGCCAATGGGACTCTACTGTCACTTCCACGAATTTGGTGTAACCTGGCTAATCTGGAGAGTCAAACAGTGTGCATTTGACAAATGTTACTGAGGCACTGTCTTAGTGATCTAAGAAAGGTGATATTAGAGGTTTAAGAGCTAAAATCCTAAACGTGAGTTGAGGAAACTGAAAATGAGTGTAAACCGAAAGGTGTTATCTGCAGGCCTGAAGAAAGAAGACAGTTGCATTGATAGGTACAAGGCAACTCAGTACTTGTTTTGGCAGTTTTAAGAACTATTGCTGTCACTGTGTTTGCACCAGTTTTAATGCTGCTAAATCTTACAAGCTACAGTGCTGTATTTTTAATGCTATTCTAGATGACATGATAAATAGACTGTTGCTCTGATCATTCTATTTGTCAACTGCTTAAACAATTCCAGAGTGTAATTATTCCAAAAGGTAATTGTTTATTTGCCAAAAGGAAAACACATCCCTGTGGTGTAGTTTGGGGTATTTTTTTTGTGGTTTTCTTTCTTTGGTTGTTTGTTTTCCTTTTTGTTCTTTTGATACTGCAGCTTTTGATGGTTAGATATCAGATAGGAACTAACAGCAGATAACAGATCATGCACTGAGTAATTTACCATATTCAAGCACCATATCCTGCAGTAGCAATTGACCTTTGTTGCAAATAATATGCTGAATGGTCAAGGCTTGTGTCATTACTCTTTTGGGTATAAGTCATCAGATCTCAAAAGCTCAGCAAGGTTATGGCTGGTCAGGACTTGGATAAGAAATGTGATCACACAGGTGCTGCATAGTGTGATATTATAATACTTACTGAGCAGGAAGGTGCTCATATGGAGTGTTGGAACTGAATCACCTCAGTCCTAAGCTTCTGGCTAGCATTTTTCATGCAAGATCCCCTAGCATTCTGCCTGTACTAGGTAACATAAGACTAATACACATTTCCCTCACCCAGTTCTTATCTGAGAAATAATAGCTGAGTTTACACCAGTGTTTCAGTTGACTTTTTCGGAGACTCTTTCCTTCTTGCCCTTTCTCATTGCACGGAGCCCTGTGTTGTGATGAGCAGGTGCTGTGTTCCTTCTTGGAAGTGGTTGCACTGCAGAGATTAAAGAACATCCACCCTCATTTGATCTCCATTGCATGAATATAATTAAGCACAGCATTTGGCCAACTTTTTATCAAGAGCTCTTGGAGCCTTTGGGATGAAATATGCTATTATAATTATAATTTGCTATTAATTATGTGTTGATTAAAACCAGCAGGAATGTGTGTCACTACGAAAGCTACCCATATCTCCTTTTTCACAGGGTCAAACAGCAATGCAAACTTTATATTGCTTTGGCAAACTTGGTTTGGATTTGTAAGTATTTAGCTATTACAATTTAACTTGTGCTCCTTATACCTTATCTTATTCAACATGAAGTGGAGAAGCAGGGAAACTAAGAAGTCTTGCTGCCATTTTTCACTAACTTGCTTTCCAGGCTTCAGTGCCATTTCTGACCCACAAGTACATATAGGGTAGTTAATTGTCTGTCTGTTTGAAGGACTCTCAGGTGCAAATGAAAATACTGAGACTTATCAGCATCACCTCAACTGTTAAAGTGACAGTAAGAAATACAGCAACCAGATGTAACCAAGGGAAGGACTTCACGACTTTTTAAAGGTGTCTGGCCAGTCTTCCGCAGGCAGTGCTGTGGAGATTGCTATCGTGAAGCATCTCCACTAACAGAAACCTCTGTGTTGTGAGTCTTGGCTTTGGGAGGACCAAAGGCAACTTCTGCAAGCTTGGACAGTTTGGAGCCTGATGCAAAGTACCCTGAACTCAGTGGGAAAAAGTTTCTCATTGACTTTGATGATGATGTTTGGAGCAGGTCCCTAATAATAATTGCATTGGAGCGTAGCCATAGCGATTGCTATTAGAGCTAGGATTTGGCCTTCACAGATGATGATAAATAATCTAATGATTATTATTGCACTTATTTTTGCATTTCTATAGCATTAAAAGGCATTCATAGTGTTTTGTTATATTTTTACATCTCAAAGAAAGTTGGCTTGAATTGTGTTTTAAAAAATAGCTTACATCTGTCTTGGCTTTCAAGAGCAGTTACTGGGCTGATAACATCTGGAAGGGAAAGAAAACTATTGCATACAAGGGCAGATACTAAGTATAGCAGGGACAAAAGATCTGAGCTCCTCATCAAACCATTCAAATAAAGGAGAAGAGACTATAGAGGGCCTCATCTGGCCAAGGAAGTAGCAAAAGCCAGTTTCATCAGGGACAATAGCTGTGAAGATGGTGGCAGTGCCAACGTTTCCTGTCATCCAAAAAAGTTTTCAAAATTTCCTTCTTCAACACGCTGTGCTTCAAACCGTCAGGGATCCTAGCACTAAGGCTGATCATTACAGTTTTTGGCATTAGCTAAAGATAGATTATTTTTTAAATGAAATTAAAATTATTTTCATACCTCAAACCATGTCAAACTCTTGACTTCCACAGTGGAAGTTCTGCCATCTTAACTTCTTCTGGTAATTTGGTATACCATTTCTGGAGTTGGGATACCCTCATCCATGTGTCAGGTATTAACATCCATTCAAAAATACAAGTATTAAAATCTTAACTGTGATTTTAGTATGCAGAAATATTTAATGGACTTACTGCCATTTTAGGAGCCTACCAGCATTTTGCATTTTCTCCTGGCACTGTGACTGTATTCACTGGTGTGTTTGTAATGCCTGTTCAAGATAGTTAGGCACGTTAATTAGTTCTAGCTCAATAGTGCAATATTTTCAGTATTTTGATGCTGCTTTTTTTTTTTTTACTCTTTCTCTAGTGTGCTTTCTCCTCCAGTAGAATATTCAAATAACTTTTAAAGTGACCTGAAGAATCTGGATTCCCAGCAGCCACCTCTTTCAACGACGTTGTGCTTTGCAGTTTGACAGCACATCCATTTAAATTACCTAGATGGTTTTGGTTTTGTCTCTGAATTGATCTGGCTCTTTCTTCAGTCTCTGTACTTAAGTCAATACACATCAAAAGGCAATGGGCACCAGAAGGAATACCAGCCTGTGGCCACTCCTGTGCTGAGAACAGTGCCATGGGAGGTGCTGTGGTTCAGTTAAAGCAAAACCAGAGAGCCTGGCTGCTGTGGCGCAAGTATTTTCTGTTGTTCCTTTCACAGGAGTAAGAGCATTAAGCCCCGGTGTTCTGGCCATATTCCAACCTGGGTAATTACATTCTGACTGCCCTGTATTTTCATTGCAGCTGTAATTGTTCAGCACTTCCTGCTGAACTGTTTTTGGGTAAGATCGAGTTAGTTTTTTCATAGTACCTGGTATGGTGCTGTTTTTTTTTTTTATTTGTGACAAAACCAGTTTTGATAATGTAGGAATGTTTTAGTTATTGCTGAACAGCACTTACACAGCATCAAGGCCTTTTCTGTTTCTCACATTTCTCTGTTTCTTTGCCAGCAAGTAGGCTGGGTGTGCAGAAGAAGTTGGGAGGGACACAGCTGGGACAGCTAACCCCAGCTGACCAAAAGGATGTTCCACACCATATGACATCCTGCTCAGCAATAAAAGCTGGGGGAAAGAAGACAGAGGGGTGGAAGACATTTGGTGCTATGGTACTTGTCTTCCCAAGTAACTATTATGCATAACGAAGCCCTACTTTCCTGGAAATGGCTAAACATCTGCTTACCAATGGGAAATAGTGAATGAATTCCTTATTTTGCTTTGCTTATGCACACAGTTGGTGCTTTACCTGTTGAACTGTCTTTATGTCAACCCATGAATTTTCTCAGTTTAGATTGGCCAAGCTCCCTTGATACTAGTTTGCAGAGTGGGGATACCGCAGCACAAGTCCATAATAAGTGAGGACTGCATGTATTCCACTGTCACTTATGAAGTTTCTGCTTGATTTGTAGTAAATAATAGTTACAGGGGGTTTGTGTTAGTTTGTGTTTTTTTTTTCTCTCCCCTATTGTGTGATCTCTTTATGAGGCAGTTCATCAAACAGAGATACAGAAAGAACAATAGAGATAAGAGCAGGTACTGCCAGTTGATGCAGCTTATGAGAACAGCTGTCCAGTTAACATGATGTTGAATTTGGGGTTCGATTTATGTGAGAAAAATCTACAAGGGAGGAAGTGAACTTCAGCAGCTGGAAATACATTTTGATTACACTCTGATTAATTTCCTGGGGAGAGGGTGAGACACTATCATTTTGCTAAAATGTGCTAAAGCATTTTTTGTCCTCTTCTGAAGTTTTCAAAGCTGTATCCTTGCAAAAACATTGGAGTCCTCCATAACGAATTTTCGCTCTCTGTTTATTTGGAGACTTAACTCTAACCCCAAATGTGATATTTGTAGCCCACCAACAAAACTTTTTATGAAAAGCCTGACTGTTCTACTGATGTTCTTTTCAGTTGAATTGGGTGCCTGATAAATAGGAAACCCCTTGCAAAAGCAGTTCTAGAATCAGTTTTTTGTGGCAGAACAGGAAGGAAAGAGGAAAAACAGTTAAGCAGCTACAAGACAATTGATTTTCACTGGGAGAATAAGCAGGTATTACGTATTCCAGTTTTACTTAGGTTCTACTGATGATGTTGATTGTATGCTCCTATTAGCACGGTGTCTCACATTTTGCTATTTATTAATGTCTATATCAAGTTATTAAAAAGATATTTTGTATGCTGAAAACCCAAAACCCAGACCAAAACAAACACCTTATGTGCACACACTCAGACACATAGACATCCCAGTAAAAGTTAATGTTAGAAGTACATTGGAAGCCAGCACTGTTTTTCTATGTGTGCTAGGAAAATAAATTTTTAAATATCTCTTCAATCCTCACCCTGTAATTTCCTGGTCACCACACACTCTAGTCCTGTAGCAGTGGCTGGGAAAGCAGCAGCAGCAATTCAGAAATCTCTTTTCCCCCTGCCAATTTGTTACCCTAACTCAAGAAAAAGCAAGTGGTATGAAAAGAGCAAGCAGGTGTCCAATACAGGTGTGTGAGAAATTCTTCTGAAGTTGCCCCAGCATCTTATTCTAGGGCCTATTCTAGTACTTTTGAATGAAATTTGCAGACAGAAGTATGTTGGTTTGTGCCTGTGCAGACTTTGTGGACCGTGGACTGTCTGTCTGACAGCTATGCAGCTGTAATTCTGTCCAGTGCTTCTGGAAAGCACCAGTTGTTTTGCATGCAGTGCAGTTCTGGCACAGACAGCTAGTACTGGGGAACTGACTATGTCACCCTGGGCCACTGCAGGTGCTCCAGATGTGTGAGGAGCTCAGAGTGAAGGGAACTCTCTCAACTTTCTCCAAAAACTCAGAAGTCTCATTCAAAAAGGGAGAGTTCTCAAATCCCAGCCAAAGTAGCTTGTTTGAGCAGAACTGACAATCATTCCCAAGAGACTCCAGTATTTGTCAGCTTGTTTTGGTACAGCGCTTGTTGCTGAACTTGGTTGTTTTTGCAGGTCTGTGAGGAAAATGATGCAGTAGAGCTTAACGTGGTTCATCTTGCCCTCCCTTCAGTGAGTGAAAGTATCTTTTTAGCACTCTCCAGTTGTGTTTCTTCTTCAGACTGCTTAGGGTAGAGGTGTAGTTTCATGATCTGGACAAGGGTCTCTAGCCTGCTTCCTCATAACCAAACAGTGGATTCTCTTAATTCCTCCTTCATGGAGGCAGGTGCACCAAGTCTTTATTTTCTGGCCCTTCCCAGGGCAGCCAGTGCCACTCAGCAGCCACAGAGAAGCCTCATTCCTTTATAGCCAGTAGGCTTCCAGAAAGGAACAACAGTGTGAACCCCGCCTTGTTTAAGCAGTCTTAAAATGGTTCCAAACTCATCCATAAGCACTCTGAGTATGTCCTCTGACCTGCACTGTGTGCCTGTGGTGCAACTACGTTAACCTCATCGACAACAGCCACGCCACCTGTGTTGGAGAGATCAAACACTATGATACTGATACTGCAGATTTCATGCAGGTATTAACAATATAGCAGTTAAATATGTGGGGCAACCAATTGTCTTAAGGGATAAACAAGCCTAGAAAATAGCTAGGGCAGGTTAAAACACTGAAAACAGCCTATCACCATAAGCAATGTAAGACAAGCCAGCTCTTCCCAGACCCATTTCATCTCTCTTCACACAGACATCAGCTAGTACTAGCTGTTGTGGTGTGTTTCTTTTACTGAGGCAGTGCTGGTTGACATTCTCCTCTGCTGTTATTAAAATGTTACATTAATTTGACACTCTCCAGACTACACTCCTACAATACCAAGGACAATGCCTGAATATTTATTAATTACCACACTGCAGGTTGGTCAGCTTTCCCACTCCTGGGAGCTACCCAGCGCAGTTTACAGGGCCAGCAGCCACAGATTCCATACCAGATATCTCAAGAACCATGGGGAAGGAGGCTCTGGGTGACTGTCATAGGGGAGGGGTGACATTGCTTTCCAGCAGTCTCAACTATCCGTTGCCACATGACTCTGTCTGGGTCTCAGGCAATTCAGTTAATACCTTGTTAGCCGACTTCTCCAACAGCCAGATCAGCTAACAGCCCTGTGGCATGGGACATGCTGGGACCGCTCTGTCTTGCTTGGCAGCTTGGCCACTTGGTTACATTGCACTTGCTGTAATTTCACCTTAAAACTCTGTACTTCTCGTTATAAACCATTAACCAATTTCAAACAGTAATGGGTATTTATTCTAATTCTTGTCAGAGAGGCATCAGTGGGACGCTAGTTGTAATACAAATTGTGTTTATTAGTGACATATAAAACAAGCCAAGATTGTTAAAAGGGATTTGTGATTTCAAGCGTCTATCCTCAACAAATCAGAAAAGGATTGCTTTCTAGGAAATGCTGAGCAACAGTGTTCTGAAAATGTATTTAGTCTCTCAAGTTGAACACCTAAAATTACCATGGTCTTTTGAAAAGGTTTCCCATGTTGTTTTAGAAAGAGTAAAAACAGTTTGCAGTCTGCGTGACATGCCTTTAGAGTATCTATTTATATCTTCTTGGAGAAAGACATTTGTTTGATGACTTTCAAAAGTTCAGATTCAAAGTATTTGTTAGGAATTATTTGAGGAAATCAGAGTTATTTATAATAGGAAAATAGAAGTGTTTTCACCATACTAAAGAGAGTGCCAATATAAAGATAATTTCTGGTTTGCTCTGATAAGAACATTTAAAATAAATGTCCTGTAGGTAAGAGATAAGTTGAAACTTAAGCTGATAACGTTAATTAGTTATTCATGTAAAGAAAAAGAACATGTAACTTTAACATAAAAATATGCTTGAGATTCCAAACTGCATTAAAGCTTTGATGGGATGACATTAAATTCTCGTGAGACCAGTTTGTCTGAAGAATGGTAACTAAGATAAAAACAGACAATGAGGTTCTGGTTTTGAAAGGCAAATATTTTGGGACTGATGCTATCATTCAGATATATAAACATGGTATATGATATATAGTAATTGTTTGTACCCTTGCCAGTGGGCAGGAATACACAGAAGTATTGTAAACCCAAACTTCTAACTCCAGAAGACCCTGTATCTTCCCTGGAAGGCTGTGTGAAGGGAATGAAGGCAGCAGAGCTGTTTGTGCTAATCCCTTCTTGCTTCATGTGGCAGCATAGAACAGATTCAAAGTGAACATTAATTATATTACATGTAATGTGTCTGAGAGTTCAGAATGATTTTGGCTCTTTTAAAATCTTCTTGGGTTTGCGTTATCTTAATTTTCTAGTGACTTTCCTCCATTTTCCTGTTTGTTTCTGGCTTCATCAATCCTAAGAGTAAGACTTAGCAAATACATATGCTCTCTGACGAGATTAAATAGTGTTAAGCACCCGCTCCCCTTGGTTATTGTCTGCAGGACAATATTAGCACTTTCTAAAAAGACTGTTCAGTGTGTTTCTGATGGACGGTATCTAATGCCAGCTGTCAAGAAGTCTAGTCCCATAATATAATAATGGCAAATAATATTCACCCTTGTCTAAAATCAAATTCATGAACCAGCCCCCGTTTTTCTGCAGCTGACCTGAGAAACCTAGCTTTACTTTAAGTAGCAGGTAGGATCAGGAGGAGACTAGAGAAGTGCTGTTCTTCTTTATGCTTTGAACAAGGATTTTTCACAGAGCACAAGTGCTAACTAAATTTCCAGTCATAAGAGTTTTGGCATTGAATTTCAGAGGTGGCAGCATAAGACAAAGAATACCAGAGTGCATTAGTGGCTGTAGTGTTGCTGCCCTGGAGCGCTGTTGGGAATGCAGGTTCTGCAGAGACATGGTTCACAGTCCCGGGCGGGTTTGCTACTCTTACGAACTGTAGCTAGCAGCTCTCTTAATTTTGCTGCTGGGCTTAGACTAAGTCATCATTTAAGATAACACAGCAGATTTTGAATGGAAGGGCACACTTTCCTATCTGCTAGTATTATCATGTGGAGAATGTCTGTCAAGACACTGGTGATGGCAGTTTCTTAAGCAAATGTAGCAAGATTCGTCACCTCATTTGTGAGAGGTGTTAGTGAAGGAACTCTTAAATTCTTAGCGTTTTTTATATTACTAACTCTGAGCTCTGGACCTGAAGATGAGGAGGGTGAGATACATAGGTGCCCTGGAAATCTTTGCAAGTATCAGCAGTCAGTGCTAGGCAGTCAATATTTTTGCTTACAGTTTAGACTTGTGTACTAGACTATTTCAAGTATCAAATGGGATTCATGATAGGAAAATCAAAGTACTATCTTCATCTATTTTCACATGCGATTTTTTGGTAGAAAATATCCAGCGTTCACCCCAGATCTAGGAATTATTTTGGGTGACTGAAACCCTAAATTGCATTAAAGAAACTATTTAATGAAAGAAATCACCTGCTTTTAGATAAGGCTGCTGAATGTCCCCCCACAGGGAAAACTGTCCTGAGGCTGGGTCCATCCAGGACCTCCATCTGTGATAAGGAATAGTAGTCCCCACTAAGCCAGTTGGTGAGTTCACATTGTCCTGTTGCTTCCATTACCACTAAGCAGCACAGCTGCAGTTTTGATAGTCTGCTTTACCTTCCTTTATTTTTTAATTGTGTAGCTTGGTTGTCTTTAGTTAAGGAATTTGGAACCGGAGATACTTAGTTGTTAAAAAAATTTCTATTTCCCCTTCTCTGACCTCAGCAGCTGCACACAAATGCACTCATACATGTACGTGTGATGCAAAAAGAAATGTGAGAAGGTGATAGTTTAGGAAAAAACAAACAACATTGTCAAGGTTGATAGTGTTTTTACTGGATGTCAGAAGTTTGTGAATTCCTCTCCAGGTGTATGGCACTTGGAGGCATGGTATAAATAAGATGGCAGGTAAGAAATGTTTTAAAAGAAGTAAATGTCTGAAACAGCAGATTGGAAGAACAGGACTAGTAAAAACCAATAAATGGTTATCTGAGGGCTGTAAGCAAAAGCACAGGAACATTAAAATACTTTACATTACTGTAGTAAGAAAATATCATCTGGAGGAGGAAAGGCAAAATCACAAGACATAATAAAAAAAGAGCAATTATACAGTCTTGACAGGCACTGTCATTTGAGACAATAGCAATTGTAAGCTTTACAACTGAAGGTGTTTTAATAACGTAAAGTTCATGTTGATATGGGTGCTGCTTTGTGTATCACATATGTAAAGATGCCTCGGAAGCTGTCCTGCCCCTGGCACTCTGACAGGATTCCTGGAGCAAAGAATTGCCCAAGAGTATGCAAGCACTTACCTGTTCAGGAGGATGGTATCCTGCTGATTGCACTGAGTAATGGAAATGGTGCTTCTTCAGATGCTTCAGCATTGCGTGGCTTCACTGCAGAGAGCAGTCCCTAGGTAGCATCTCCTGGGAAAATGTAAAGCAATGCAATTAGATAACACAAGCAGGCTAGAGAAATAGAATTTCTAAGGGTGGCGTCTTGCAGAACTGGTGAAGACATTCCGATTTTGGTTTGGTGAGATACATCAAGTAATTTTTCACTAAAATAAATTCTAAATGCTGAAATCAAAATTGGAATTTTTCAAAGCTGTTCTAGAAGGCCAGATAGCTATCTACTATGCAAATTAATGAAATTATTTCTAGCAATTTGTGTAGCTTTCTCTCTTGGAATTTTTCCCTGGAGTAGATCACACAGATAAGAAAGTTCACAGTGCTTCACCCATTCTTTTGAATGTACAATCAAGTGTCTAATTGTCAGTCTGTTATTTCAGATCCTTTACAAAATGCCATTTTAAATCTAAATAAGAAGCTACTGCTCAGTAATGTGGGCCGAATCCCTTTGAAAAAGGAGAATATCTGTTCTTTGTTTCAAGCAAGGCAAGTTTGGAAATATTTCGCTTTCAAAAGGATGCATTCCCTAAGCACACTGGTTTTCAGCTGACAGTCTAAATGACTTGTTTTCTCTCCAGTCCCAAAAGATCCATGCGAGCAGAATGTGGATTTTGTACACACCAGCAAGGTGTCAAGGCTCACAATGGGCATTGAGGGTACCGAGTGTTAATGTGTACGGGACTTAGGCCAAGCTGTAAAATACAGAATGAGTGACAGCAGGTGGTATAATACAGAACTAGGCAAAATCCCACCTGCTGCAATTGGATGTTCATTGCCATCTTTTTTAATATTTAAAAGAAAGAAAGGTTTAGAGAATAATTTCTCTCAAGGTTGTTACTGAGAAAAGTGTACCTTTCACTCTAGGTACTGCCTTGAGCCCTTTAATATAAGACTTACAATAAGGAGACTGGTTGTCTATACATCACCAGAAATAGAAATGCAGTTCTAGGGAATGAAATATATTGGAAATCCCATGGTACCATTGAACAGACAACTGATACAAAATCACCAAGAAAAGTTCAGTGGTAAATCTGTCTCCATGCTCATCGGCAACTGAAACAAGCAGGAGCAAATTTGAGAGCTAAAACAAGTTAAGCTCTTCACTCTGAAAGGAAAAGAAGGTGCAGTTCCTCACATGGAAGTTTGCTAGAGAGAAAGAACAAAAAGCTACTTTAATGTTATTCTTGTGAATCACTTCATATGATTGGCAACAGCCTGCAAAAGGAGAACCAAGGTGGAAACGGATGCTAAAATTTGATAAAATTTGGCTTAGAGGCAGAACTAGGTTTCCCACAGAAAGGCTGGTTCTGAATCAGTGTCCTTCTAAAATAAATAACAGGATTTTCTTTAATCAGACAGACAAGATTCTCCCTGACCTCCCTTGATTTTCCAACATTGAAACAGTCAAGCACACTCATAGAAGATAGAGTTTTACTATGAAATATTTTGGGACATAAACATGGTTTTAATATTTACTATCAGGTGACAGATATAAAGGCCAGCAAAAAATTAAGACCAGATATGAGAGAAAAGTATGTTAGTAGTAGTAGATTGATAATGCTTTTTCAATAGTACCTCTTCAGAGCTTGTTTTGTTTTCCAAATCTAGCTTCTTGTTGTCAGTATTGTCCTGTGGTTCTTCAGGAAAATGTACACCTATATTTTTAATATGAAAAAAACTTATTATCTTGCAAATTCCTTACATTGTCAGCATTCACAGATAATTAATAAATTGCTGCCTGCATAACGTTAACATTAGAATTATTTGATGCTGTATGGAATGAGTAGGAGGAGGTGATTGAACTAGAGTTATTGACCTGTTGATTTTGCCTCTGATGACCTCTCTGGAATGTCTATGACACCATAACTGAGTGTCCAGAGAGGGAAGAACAAACAGATCTCAACAGAGATCCCCTGCTGTATCTGTGTAGAAGCCTAGGAAGAATGAATGTAGACCTTTTAAAGTATAGAGGGCCCCATTAGACACTGGGAAGTGCCATGTATCTTTTTTTAAAAGGTTTAGTCCCAAAATCTTACCTACTAGAAGAACTGCCCCAGAAGGATGCCTTTAGGAGAAGGCAGATGACAGATGAAGAAAACCGATGTCTATTTGCACTTAGTACAGCACAACATAACCCACTAAAACAGCCTTGTGCTAGAAGTGCCCAGTCAGTCGTGCAGGACACTTCTGAAGAAAACTGAGAAGCTTTCCCTGTGATATACTGCAGCACAACCATTCTCTGGTTGCAGCTGGTGACTTGATTGTGCTCAGAGATCTGTGGCTCTTTAATTCAGCTGTAGATGGTTCTGTTGTTGACAAATTAACAATTGCCAGTTGACTCTTACAATCCCATTTGTCTCAGCCATGTCCTGCGGCTGTGAGTGCCATAGGATCTTAGGCTCTATGCAATGCCTCAGCTGTATCTGGTTTTATTCTTCTTTCTGATGCATTTCCAGCCTGCTTAAGCTTTTCCCAAATGAAAGCTATCATCACATTTTACCAATGTTTATGTATTATTTTGGAACACTGATAATTTTTGCTAAATTGAATTGTTATACAGAATATGAAAGTCTGTGCCTGCTGAAAAAGATAGTTTGACAAATTCAGCCCACTTTTCTTGAATGATGTTTTGATGAAAGAAGTACTAACACTGTTGAAATGTCATTTTCTTACAGAAATATCCTATTATTACTATTTATTATAGCAAAAGAGGCCTAAACATATTAATAAGGCAAGGCATGCTGGGAGACTTTATATCTTTTATTAGACCAGATGATGCATCTGGAAAGGAGTCAAAGACTGTTTCTGTTTCAGACCTGAAGCAGGAGCTGCATGCCCCAAAACCTGACTTGTTTACCAATAATAGCAGCTGGTATAATAAAATTTATTGCCATTTCCTCCATAGCTTGCCTAGATTTTTATTTCACAATTTGCAATGACTTGCTGCTTTGAATTTTCCTTATTTTTTAGCTGAATTAGAAGAGAATAAGCATTTTCAAAAACCCAAATTCAGAACATGATTTTCAAATTCTGATGATTTTTTTCTATTTAGAAATATAGCTGAAGTTTTAAAATGTCATTATCCTTCAGATCAGAGAATCTAAGTCCTGCTCCTTTCATCCCCTTCCCATTTCTTAGTGGGAGAATCTCTATGACTGCCTTTGATGTATATTTGCCAGAAACTAGGTGCACACCAATGCTCCAGGCTGTAGAAACCAGTATTAACTCTGTTGATAGAGCTGAGTCCAACAGCATGGAGATGGGATGACTCTCGTCCTGCTGGAAGGGATTTTCTTACTTGGGGTGATCTGAGTGGCCCAAGATGAGCACTAGGAAAGGCGAAGTGGACAGTTTGGCCACACAGTCTGTCTTCTCCCAAGGCACCAGGGAAGACCTTTGAACATAGTGACCCAAGGTCATGCCTAAGTTTCTTCCCCTATTGGTGGTGTTACACAAAGTTAGCCTGACCTTTTGATGGAGAGTATGAAGGTGGAAGAAAGTTGGAGAAGCTTAAAAAAAAGAACACCTAGCAGGCCTGTTTGTTTAGTTCAGTCATGCTTTCTTAAACTTGCCGCTTAATGAGGGAGTTTGCTGACATGTCGTTGTGTAATGGAGCTGTAATGCAGTTGTGGGATGCTGCGTTTGAAACAGCGAGATGCTGTGCAGTAATGAAAGGATGCTTTGGCTGGTAGGGGACTGCTTATGTAGTGGTGGGATGAGAGAGACCCTATTTGCTTAATGGTAGGGTGCTGCTTGTGTAGTGATACAACTGCTTTGCCAACGGAGGAGATCGCAGAGCACCAGCAAGATTTGCAAAGTGTCGGCAAGGTTTGAGAAACACCAGCTGCCAAGTGACTTTGTTTTTCTTCTCATTCTTTTCATTGAGGCATGGAGAGAGACAGCCTAACCTTTTGTTCCAGCTGCATTTTTTACATTTCATGTTGTTTTGTGTTATGTTTAACAAACTACTGACATCTGGAGTCACAGCAGTGCTTGGCCCTGAAGTACTGTTTCCATTACAACTTAGACCCCCCTCTTTGCCTTTTTATTTGCACAATAATACAACACCCTAATTCTGCATCCCTCTGTGCAATAGCTTATTCTCACGAAACCACAATCACTTTATGTTCTACCCAGTCCTCCAGTCCTTTAATTTATTTTGCCATTTGCGTAATGGATTGACAATGCCTTACTGTTATCAACTAGTTTGTGTCTTTTCAATGACTTGGTTTAGAAATGACTGCAATGTATATGACTGGATAGATGAAAACCCCAAGAAAGAGGTTTCTATTTTGCGTATTTTTTACATCACATCCCATTCTTTAGGCCTGATCCAGCTAAATTTTGTAACTGTGTGTTGTACAGATTGGGAAACTGATGCACTGAGGAATTAAAAAGGCATGGCAAAGTCTACAGCAGAGTCCCTGTGTCTTAGTTCTTGTTCAGATTCTTATCCTTATGGCTATTTCTCCTTCCACAGGGACATCAGGACACATTTGCGTTCTGCTTTGATAGGAATGGCAGAATCAACACATCCTTACATGAATTCTCCAGCAAATTTAATATCAACCCTTTCTTGTTACATTTTTTAGTAGTTTTAAATAATACGAAATATAAAGACTTTTAAATTACCATGTCAAAATAACCCCTTCATTTTAGACCTGTATTAGGATTTTTTCTGATTCTTCAGATCGTGTTCTCCTCTTCCCTGAAATGGTGTGACAGAGAAGGATTTGGCCATTAGTATGAAGGGACTAAATTAGTCCTACCCATTAATTCCTCTGGAAGCAGTAAGTCTCTGTACCCTTGACACTGGCATAAACTGATGCATGACATCTTCATCCTTTGCAGATCGCGTTAGAGTCAGATTTTAATAATAAATACAGCATTTTTACTTCCTTCAGTTTTAACATCAGGAGCTTTGTGGGACGGGTGAATACACCCAGGCTTTACAACCCAAGGTAAATTACATCTATTCTAAATACTGGTCAGAAATGCAGAGGTTAGAAAAAATAATTCTCCCAGGTTGGAACTGGAGACAGAGTGAACCAGAGTAAGTTAGGGCAGACGAGATCAAAGATCAAATATACCTCAAAGTAATCTGCTCAGCATGTAGCTCTTGCATCCAGGTAGTAGCACTGAGGATACAGATCTCTTCAAACGAAAAACCGCTACATACATTCCCCACAAATACGACTAATGAAATCTCACTGTTTCTTTCTTTTCTGCTTCTTTTTTTCCCTGCAGCTGCATTTTGTGAATAGTTCAGAATTCATTTTTGCCACTTGCAATATATTCTCCCAATTAGAATCACAGAATCATTTGCTGGAAAAGACCCTTAAAATCATCAAGTCCAATTGTGAGCCTGGCACTGCCAAATCTACCACTAACCCATGTCCCTAAGCACCACATGTACACGTCTTTTGAATTCCTCCAGGGATGGTGACTGCACCGCTGCCCCCCCGGACAGCCTGTTCCAATGCCCGACAGCCCTTACTGGGAAGAAATTTTTCCTAATATCCAATTCACACCTCTTTGGCCACCTGGGCACACACTGGCTCATGTTCAGCCGGCTGCCGACCGGTGCTTTTCCAGCTGCTCTTCCCTGAGCCTGTAGTACTGCCTGGGGTTGTTGTGACCCAAGTGCAGGACCCAATACTTGGCCTTGTTAAACTGCAGACAGTTGGCCTCAGCCCATCAATCCAGCCAGTCCAGATCCCTCTTTATGGCCTTCCCACCCTCCAGCAGATCAACACTGCCACCCAGCTTGGTGTAATTGCAAACTTACTGAGAGTGCACTCGATCCCCTCGTCCAGAACATTGATAAAGAGATTAAACAGAACTGGTCCCAATACTGAGCCCTGGGGAACAGCACTTGTAATTTTAACTCCGTTCACCACAACTCTTTGGATCTGGCTGTCCAGCCAGTTTTGTACCCAGCAAAGGATGTGCTTGTCCAAGCCATGAGCAGCCAGTTTCTCCAGGAGAATGCTATGGGAAAGAGCATCAAAGGCTTTACGGCAGCGCATGTACTTCCAAAATCTCCCGCAGCTTTCTAGAGGCAGCTTATTTTGTGGAAAATTCATCCTCTTCTCCACTGCTATCAAATATTATTCCTGGTGGTTTTGGTATTTACTCACTGAGAACAGGCACAAGTGACTGAAAATAAAAAATTATATCAAAACATTTTCATGTGTGTGTCAGGAAGCACAGGTGTTACCAAGCGACTACAACAGTGCTGCTGGCAGTTTGACCATGGCCTGTTTGAGAACTTTTTTTTTAATCTAGCAGACTGGGAAATAATAAGAAACAACTCATGAAATCTAAAATTGCGTATAAGATTATTACAATAGTCCCTCTGGTCCTACAAATTTAATAGATTTTTCTGACCAATGACAAGAACATTGCAGGATTCTCACGTTGGATTGGTGGAATGAAAGGTGTAAAAAGACATACTGACATGAATGTCTAAGAAATTATGCTCTTCCATGCATGTTCCATAGGAAAACAGAGAGCATAAAAGAATGCTTATTTTATTTAACTAAATTTTCGAAGTACATAACTTTTGAGACTGACCATATTTCATATTTGTTAGTAGAGGAATACCTGTGAGTAAAAACAATATGATGTTTCACTGCATTTCTTTTATATTGGTTTTTGGGCTTTTGCCATTCTTTTTCTGTTTGGAAAAGTCACTGTATTTTCTCTCCCTAATGAAATTCAGGTGAGCAAAGAGCAGTTCATTATTCTTTGGCAGACAAATAGCTGCCCTTTTTTCAAATATGCTAAGGGTTTATGTACAGAATTTCACTCCCAAATTGGTAATGACATAAATTAAACCATTAATGCAGTTGAAAACACTCTTTGCCAACAGAGTGATGGATTGTAGTCTTGGTCCATTTTTGTGCCTATTGGTTATGATCTGTTAATAACACAGATTTGTCAGACAGATGTACCCACTTTCACATCTAATCAATTGCATGTACAGAAACAAACAAAAATCCCTAACAAAACAGAAGAAATCAATGCTGGAGAAGCGGTCCTGACTTTACTGACTAAACAACTGCAAAACAAAATTTTCCCTGATTGCGTCATCGTAGTTTGTAATTATTCTGAAATTGCATCTTACAGCGATCGTCTTTAGTCTGAGGTAGCAATCTTTCCTGGTTTTGTAGGCTGATGAGTTACAGGCATTTTCTCTGAAATAATGACAGATGGCAAACAAACGATGGATAAACTAACCTGCTAAATAATGTGACATGAAATTTAGCATTTAAATTTCCATCTGGAATGCCTTTACACTCAAATAGTCTTCTGAGGTTTGGGTGTGGGTTTACTCAAAGTGCCGCACTGAGGCTGTAATGTAATTTTGAGTCCCCAGTAATAGGCTGAGGTGCACACATGGCTGCTCAACTGACATCGAAACCTCAGAGACTACAGAAGGCAGCAATTATACACCCTCCCAGGGTGCTCATCGCTTGAGGGTTTTCAACATGATGATTGCAGAAAGCTGCACAGCACACTGCTCAACAGCCCCTTCCTGAAAGGCATCAGCCCTGGGATTGTGATCGTAGTCTGATTTCAGCGTTCCTTGAGACTTCCCGACTTACTGTTCCCTTTTCCTTTACTGTAAGTGATTTAGATACACTTTAAAAATAACACAAATCCTGGCTACTTTGCTCATAGCTCCATTATCCTCTATGCTAATCCAATCAACCTATATATTGACATATGCACTTTGCTCCAAATGGCCTAATGGAAGTCATCAATTAATAGTCAACATGTCAACTGCTGAGTGATTCTGGAATATATCACTGGTAACATGCAAAAAAGAAAAACCAAACAAAACAACAACCCCATCAATTTTAGAAGGAAATGCAAAGTATTTATAAATACAGTGACTCAAAGTATTTTCGTCTGACAGCCTCTCATTATCACTACTAATATCCAAGACTTTGTGTCTGTAGATTTCAAACTTTTAAATCCTGGTTTATATATCAAAATTGTATTTCTTAGTGCATTTTTTTTCTTTTGGTAATGCAGTATGTTCAGGCTTCTTCCTCCTATGTTTTTCATGATACCACTAGCAATTTCTGAGCTATATGCTGGCACCAGGAGCCACTATTTGAAAAGAAAAATCCCAGTACATTTCATTTAACATGCACACATGCAGTAGGGACACTCATGAAGAGAGCACATCTCAGTAATTCCTGGCTTAGCCAGATGTTTCTATATTGAAATAATGAACAGTAAGCATAGTGGACTGAAATCCATTTAGCATTACCCACTAGCAAAACTACAAAATCCACTAGCACTTATCTTAAAATAAGTGTTTTAATACCTGATTTGCTTTAATGAGGTTGGACTTGGTATTGTGTTTACATTTTGGATTTACTCTGGGAGATATTTGCGCAGTGTCCAAGTTGCTTTTTATATTATCATATTTTGTACAGAAAAGTAAAAATTATTAAATATCAGCTCAAATATGTCTGTTAGGAACATTGTGTGTACATTAAATTATAAACACACAAAGTTCATTGGGGTCAATTCTTTTAGCTTTTGAAATGTTATTTAGTAATTGGCTTTATATTTTAGATTTTACCATTAGTATCACATGATTAATCAACATATATGTAGGTATATAAATTACACTCTTAGTGGCATGTTTGTGACATGGCTGTACCTTCATTCAGCTATTTTGCATACATATTTTCATCATACATGGACATTTTTGAAAGTGTATGTGACTGCCAGGCTCTCCTTAGTGTTCCTACAATAGTTACTGATGAGAGTATTTTTGCTGGAGTCAGTGATTTGCCACAGAAAGATAAGAGCACACATCTGAGAACCGGAGACCAGACCTCCTGTCTCATACATAGTTGTCCCTAAAAAGAGACAACAGTTTACATGCATCTGTTGCTCAATTCCAGGACTAGTGAAGGGTATCAGACTTCCGGCTCCCAATTCTGATGTCTGCTTTTCACTAGTTTAAAGCTGCCTCAAATTATTCTGTTTATATTTTTTTCTTATTTTACCTTTTTTTCCCTCTGATGCTGTTCCCACACAGCAGCTGGTGGAGAACACAGCTGTATTGTCTTTATGAGGACAGACAATTCCCTAGGGCCAAATCTTTCCCAAATTGACTATTAAGGCAAAATCTTATCTTTAGGTTTCCTATAATATGTCTAATTTGTAGATAAATAAATGAACAGAATATATTCTTTCAGTCTGCAGATGAAAGTCTTAATAAAATAAAATTGGGGTGATAGAGATGGTATGCTTGGGTGCTAATGGAAGACTCATTCCCATTACGGGGCCCAAACAAGTGAGGAACACAGTTTGTACAGCATGAGGAACACAGTTCCTACAGTGCGAGAAACCACGGCCACGTGTTGGATGTGCAGCCAGTGGTCAGCTGCTCTCGGTTCTGCAGAGGTTCTGCCTTTAGTCACCTGAGAGGCCTCGGCAAACGGGTCAGTATGGTCAAGACCCAATTTTCAGAGTTGCAAAATGGAGATTAAATACTCAATCACCTTCCTCACAGGGAAGTTAGAGAATTTCTCTGTTTCTAGGAGTTCTTTAAGATGTAAGGCACGCTACAAAGTCTTAATTATTGTAAATGTGAGTTAATACAATGGTCACTTTCCAGAATCAGCTCCACTATGAGGTTACTACGCAGGTGCAAAGCAGCGTGCTAAGCAGCCTGCCCCAATTACCTCTGAGACAAACCTCTGCTGTGTTTCTTTTCTAGAGCTCCTATGAAGAATGACTATGACTCAGTTGATAGGTAGGTTCAACAGTGTGCTTGAAACCACTCTAACACACTGCGTAATGCCTGCTGAGGTTTTAGAGCCCTTGTTTATTCTTGTAAGGGGTAACTGTGATTTTTATATCCATTTCAAGAGCATAATTTGTGACTATCAAAGCGGTGCTAACTACAGTAATTTAGATTCTCCCCTAGTTAAATCCAGTGACTTGAAGGAAACTGTGTCAAGTTACAGCAGATGAGCTCTCTGCTCTGTTTAATCAGAAACTGTCTTTCAAATTGTTACTTAAAGGTGAACATCTCTGTCTGCAAAGAGACAGTAAAAGGCCTATCTACAACTTTACTTGTTTACAATGTCTGGACACTGCATGTCCAGACATTGAATTCTTCTCTTGTGCCCAGGCCCTGAACTGCTTCTCCAGCTCCCTCTCTATGTTCAAAGGGAAAGACTTTTAAAAACAAACCAACTGGTGCAACCAGGGCACTGACACGGGCTTGTCACTGGAGTATTCAACAAGTTCTGTTCATCTACCTCCTTTGTTTCCTTCCTATTGTTGTAACAGGAGATTATGTGAAACTCTGTTAGTTTTTCCAAAGAGACTGTCTAAAGGTTTGGAAGATATTGTAGGAAGAGAGGAATAATGTTGCAAACAGCTACTTGAAACACATTCTGTGCCTAAATCCAAATAATGTTGATTAACTGTTGCTGTACTGCGAAGAGTAGCTGTAATGTTAGCTGTTAACGTAATGCTATGTTCAGTTTTCAGTGGGTTTCAGAAAGACCTAAAAGTTAAATCAGACACATTTTCATTATAATCACAAATTTATCCAAGTCCACCATAAGAATGAAGTTTATATGAATTTAAAATCAAAGACGTGATGGTTAGATTCTTTATATATGCAACTGAAGCTTCATTTACTGTGTAAGTGGTAAGACTGCAAGCCAGTATGACCTCCAAAATATGTAAATGAAAATGGAAAGCTAACATTTTCACAGAATAGTAACACTTCCATCCCTCAGTTCTCAAAAGAGTACCATTCTTTTTCTACCCCTAAAGTGCATTGCCTGCATTAGCGTGGAGGACAAAAGGAACAGGAGAGGTTTGGCAGTCGGCTTAATAGGACCAAAATGCTGCTACAGCCTGGCTGAGAGGCAAGAGTTGCCCAGCCAGCAAAGGGAGGTGGTGCTTCCTGGGGGACACTGTCACCTCAGGCCTTGCGGTCCTACCCAGCTGTAAGCAGCCCCTAGGAACAGAGAAGAAAGTAGGTGTGCTCCTGTTTTTAAAGCTATCTATATTTTTTTATTCGTAGCTTCCACTAGCAAGCATTTCAAAGTCTCATTATGGACTGTAACAAAAAGGTATTCTCTTTGGTAGCTTTTAAATCTTCTTTCTGCTCTTTTCCTTGGTTCCCTCTTGCTTACATTTGGGAGCGGTTATTTGTTGTCTTAGTTGATCACACCATCTTCGATTTTATTGCTATATCATGTGGCCATTTCTTTAAGAGAGCAATGGTGATTGAGGCATGTACAGAATATAAGATGTTGAAGAGTAAATGATCATAATTAAAGTATTCTTTTAGAAGTTGTTTACAAATTTATAGCGTAACTAGTTATTCAGGTTAATGAAACTGTATCAGTATCTGTGACTGCATGTGTATTTGTATCTGTATTTGTATCAGTGACTGCATGTGTTATCTGAAGTCATATGGTATCCAGAGGAGATCATACAGTACAAAATACTTTTTTCTGTCCCTTGATAAGTTTGTTAGTGAAGGCTTGTGACCCATTGGTCCATTTTCCTTTGTTTCCCCCTCCTCACATACACAACTAAGACCTGCAGCAGCACACTTTTGAAAAAGCATGTGCAGTGAAGACTTTGGAAACCACTGAAGCATGTAACAGTCTACAAGGGGCTAACTTCCAATGGCATCATAACTGGAGAATGGAAAAGCTGTTAAAGCAGTTGAGTCCATGCTCCTAAAGCACTTGTGACTACCTATCTCCTAGGACACTACAAAAGCCACATAAATGCTCACATTGGCATAGGGGAAAGTGGCCCACTCGCTGCCTGGCATGAGCTGCAAAAAAGAGCCAAGATACAGGTGAAAAAGGAAGAAAAGTCTTCTGTGAACAAGAGAGAACAGCAAAGCTGTCCCAGGGCTGCGCTGCTGCAGCACCAGCTCAGCCCTGCTTGGAGGAGCCGTCCAGCGCCGGGTTCTGGCACACTCTGAGGAGACACATTCCCCCTCGGCCCCTGCGATTTTATTCAAGCAGCTTCAGTCCCTTTTTGTGCAACATCGTTCCCCTTGCCTAGCTCAGCTGGGGGGCATAATTAACAAAACACCTTACAAACTGAACCAGACTGCAGGGAAATAAGCCAAGCTAGCCATGCTCTGCATTAAGTCTCTTGTAGCTGGGATCTGGGTTAAAGACTTCAGGAAGAAAGACTTCTGTAATTATTATTTTTTTTTTTCCCAAGGAAAATGCATTCTTCATCAGGGTTAAATATTTTTCTCCTTTTTTTTCTTCCCTGCCCCCAAATTGGCTCATCCATCACTAGAATCAATATGAATGCAAAGATTTTGGTGGATTTGTTGTCATGGAAACCACTTCTCCTCTCTGATATCCCTTACAGGCTTTCCAGACCTTTTCTTGCCTTTAAATTACCATTCTATCCTACATTCTGAACACACTGTATTTTAATTCCATCTTGTGAACTTAATTTGAAAACAAACTGTGCACAATCACAGCAAAACCAACAGCCAAAAGATAAGCCAGTCCCTGCTGGCGGACTGAAGCAGCTGTCTGAGCGAATAAGCACTGATGGTCCCAAAATGGCTGCTGCGGAAAGTCAGGCTGAGAGCCCTCTCCCTCCGAGGGCTGTCACTCCGCAAGTTATGACTTCTGTGAGATCGGTTTTATGTTTCTCTTTTCTCTCTGGAGCTGCTTTGTTGCCCAGAGAAAGGCTCATTTTGTGATTAAGGCAGTAAGGCATGAAATTAGGATCCAGACCAGTTACAGTTACTCACATAAATAAAGTTTGCAGGATTTAATCTTTTGAGTCCTTCTTTTTTTCCCCAGTTGTCACAAACTGCTAGGCAAGTCACTTAGTTTTTTGCTAGTTTGTCTCTATGGAACATAAAGGTAATCCAGACAGCTACCTACCAAATATGCTGAGCTGGAGATACTGCAGCAGACACGAAGATCATATAGAGAGCTTTATATGAATATAAACCTGTTGTTACTTGTGGTGCATTTATAACCAGCTGTCAGGTTCAGGTTTCAAGCTAACTATGTATTTCTTTAGGAGGTATATACAAAAGTTACATTTTTGTTCCAATTTAGAAGTTATATTGTAGGAAGTTTTCCTAGAAAGCCCAAGAAGTTTAGGGACACACAGTTCCTATTTAAAGCAAATGCAATCTGTGCTCTTAACATCATAGATCCTTACAAAAACATCTACTCAATAAGGAACTACCCTCTGAAGCAATGTAATGCAAGAGAGAAGGAAGAAATAGAATAAAAAATTACAGTTTATAGTAGTATGGAGAGTTAAGGAGCTGGCAGGGCGACACAGTGTGACAGGAGCTGGAGAGGGAGTTGGATTTTCAGTTTCTCTTTGCTTTTTTGTTCCCCCTGTCCCCCCACTAGGCAGTTGCTTTCACTTAGCATAATTTACTATTGGTTGCTATCATTTACATTACCAATGATTTTAGCAAAAATGATTTAGTGTATTTTAAAATGGTGCTGTGCAAAAGTACTGTAAAAAGCAGGTGCTGTGTAAAGCATTATAAATGTGAAGAGGTCTTATCTCCTCACAGAGTCTGCAAGTCATTTCTGAGCCACATATCTGCACTACTCAGCAAAGGAAGTCTGGTTTGGGTCAGACTTTTTACTTTTGTTTGTTTGTTTGTTTGTTTTAATCTGGGCAGGTAATTTTGTTTACTTTTTAAGCACCCTTTACAAATCTAGTGAAAGCTTCTAATTGAAACCTTTTGAAAAGAGGAGGTCAAAAATCAGACATTATGTCTTTTCCAGAGTTCAGTTCATCTAACCTGTGGAAGGAAAAATAATCTACTTGCCAAATTTTATGCAAAATTTACAAGTATCTTTAGAATGAGCGAAACACTAACAAGCAGATAATCTATTTACAACGTCTTGCCTCTCAATAGTTCTTGTGCTCTGCTGATGTGGTAAGGTCACAGCTAGAGCAGAACTGCTCCTAGGGCTGATGAGGAGCTCAAGCAGAGGCAAGTCCATCTATTCCAGACAACAGCATCTGCCTGAAAGCCAGAACCGTAACAGCTACAGCAGCTCAGTTCCCTCCCTGTTCTGCTGGGAGCCATCTCGAGCGCTGGCCTGAATTTGGCCCTTTTCTCAACTGCCACATGACACCATCCCAGACTTACTTTTGTACTTCAGCCTGTAAAGAAAATTCCTTCTCTAGTACATTCATGATTACGAATTAAATTATGTTACTTAATACAGGCAAGTGGCTAAGACCTGACATGTTCTGCCAAGGGTTGTGGCTGAAAGACCCTGTTTGCCTTCATGTTTATGGAGTCCTTATATAGTTGCAATTTCCCTGCAAATAAACTGCAACCTAAGTCCTGTAGGAGGTTTACTGACTGTGAATTTGGAGGTTGCTTTAGCACTAGATCATTTTCTTTTAAATAGTGGAAACTGGAAATCTAACTAGCCTGTTAATCCTCTGAATTAATACTTTGGGAGAAAGAACCAAGCTGCAATTAGCAAGTCAGCAAGCTGCAGACATTTCTATGTCTAAAAACATGAGTTTAAAACAACTGAAATAATTTTTTTTTTTTTTAATTAAAGTACCGAGATATTAGCTTCAAAATCTGTCTTTTCTGTGGGAAGCATTATACTTTTCATGCCCTCTGTTTAGTATTTCTTAGAATCATAGAATGGCTGGGGTTGGAAGGGACCTTCCCAGCTCTCCCAGTGCCCCCCCTGCCATGAGCAGGGACATCTTCACCAGCTCAGGTTGCTCAGAGCCCCGTCCAGCCTGGCCTGGGATGTCTCCAGGGATGGTTCATCCACCACCTCTCTGGCCAACCTGGGACAGGCTCTCACCACCTTAACTTCAAAAATTTCTTCCTCACGTCTGGTCTGAATCTCCCCTCCTTTAGTTTAAAACCATCACCCCTAATCCTGTCGCAACAGGCCCTGCTGGAGTCTGTCCCCACCTTTCTTGTAAGTCACTTTTAAGCACTGAAAGGCCACAATAAGATCTCTCTGGAGCCTTCTTTACTCCAGGCTGAACAGCCCAAGTCTCTCAGCCTGTCCTCATAGCAAAGCTGTTCCAGCCTTTTTATTGACTCTTGTTCAATGCTTCTAAACTTATTTATTAGGTCAGTGGTATTTAGTGCTGAAAGAAAGTGGGTTTGTTTCTATCATTCTATAGTGAAAATAAAAAATGAAAAAACAAACTTACCCTGCTTGCGCTTCTCCTCAGAAGTTAAGAAAGGATTTTTGCCTACATTTGCCTATTGATTGACTTGTGAAAGCATGGATTGTCCTCAAGTACTGATAAGAAAAATTTTAAAAAAATGCTAGGAAGGAGGGGGAAAAAAAAAAGATAGCAGCAAATGCAAAAGGATAATTCTCCAAATAGAAGACAAAGTCTGTTCCAGTTATTTTTGTAAAGGGTTGATTGCAATTTGCATCCTGCTCAACCAGCATCTGCCATCAGCAGTGCTCAGTAGTCCTTTCTTTTTTTTTTACTTTGTATTTTGCCTGTGAATGTTGCTTGATGACATTTCCTTCCCAAATCATTGCAAAGTGATCGTCTACCCTTCTCCTTAAACCTGAACATACCTTGCTACAAGGTACAGGCAATTTGCAGTTTATATTCCAACCATCACACAGTTATAGCCCCAGGTTGCTTTACATGGGTGACATGTTGACCTCTTAGAGTGTGCTTACATAGAATATTATTGGTAAATTGTATTCCCCAGGGAATACATTTGAAATGTGGGAGTTCCGTGATGCAGAATAGCATCTTGTATTATCCTCTGTACTGAAAGACAGCAGATGGGGAGTAAGAAGGAAAAATAAATCTCTCCAAATCATACACTTTCCTTCTCCACATTGCACACTAAGTTCACAGAGACACATCTGGAGTTAGCAGAGAACAAAGCACTCTTGTAGGACAACCTGCCAAAAATACCCCAGAATCCTTCATGAAGAGGACATTGTTACATGGGAACTGCAGCAAGTCACCCATACAACCAAATAAAAATACTGTTTGACTGAAAGTGATGTTTGCATTTTCCATTCAATGTTGGTGAGCAGAATCAACCCCACAGTGACTTAAATTGCCAGGAAACTTGTCTCTTTGCAGGGCAGACAGGGACAGAAAATAGATCTGTTGTTCCTGCACAGTTTTGTTTTGTATTTTTTTAAGTCTTCTTGCTTTCGTAATCAGATACAGATGTTGTTTGTTTACCCATTTGCCTCTTAGTCTTGCTCAATGTATTTTGATGACTGACAAAAGGAAGTTCATATTTTATCAGTTGTTAACCAAAGCGAACCTGTAGTTTCTTTCCCTACAACCCCCAGCATGAGGTCTCATGTCGAGAAAGCTCCTTTGTCCACTGCCACTTACTCAGAGACTAAAGAATTCTAGTTAGAAAACAACAGTGAGAACCTCCAGATTCCTCTTGAGAATATTACTGGAAATTGATACTGCCTTGAAATTGCTGGAAGAAAAGAAAGCCACCCATCAGCAGGTGCTAGATCAGTGCCTAATCTGTAAAATAGAAGGCTACCTTCCAGCCATTTCCAACACTGGCTGCTAAATTAGAGAAATTGAGTTGGATTTGGGCAAATACTGCTCACAAGTGGTTATCCAAAGAGCCTAGTTGTGGAGAGGCTGCTGCACTTAATTAAAAGGCAGTGAGCAAAAGTTCTGATAACCAGAACACAGTGCAGAACTAATTGCGATCATTTCCAGTCAGGTAATAACTTAACTGTTTTTATTTATTTTAAATGGTAGCTGAAAATGTGAACAAACCTGATATCCCACCCATTTAAATGAAGTCTGCCGGTGGGCAAACATTGCTTTATTCAGAAGAAAGAGTAGGAGATAAAAAAAGCAATAAACAGTATTAGAAAGAATAACTGGTGGTATGACAGCAGGGATTTTGCTAATGTAAGCAGCATATTATGTCAACAGAAGATAGCAGAATTCTGTGTGCTAGCCTGCAGTTAAGCTAACTACAAGCATTTGTAGTTGCAAAGTCAATTTTACTATGGCGAGTAAGCTACTAAGCTTCAGGGAGCTGGGTTTTAGAATGCTAAGTAGTAAAGCAAAGAGTTTATGGACAGGAAGACTCAAAAGGACAGAACAAATGGCAGGTTGATTGGAAAAGAAACTAAGGTGTAAATTTTCCACTGCATTAATGGGACACTCATGTCTAGTTCTGCACACACTGAACTGGTACATTTGAAGAAAGAAATAGTATTTGTAATTAGGTTTTCCCAGTGGGAATTAAAAAAAAACATACTGAAATAAAACAAAAGCAAAAAAAAGGCAAAGAGAATGTTTTTAAAGTGCCCTCATGGCACAGAAGCAGTGTTGATCCAAAGGGACAGAAGACAAAGGTACAGGATTCTTGGTTTAAATAAAGAAAATTTGTTGTCCCAAAGAGTCAGGTCTACGGGAAATCTTGGTACACAAAACAAGTGTAGAAGCTGTTCCAAGAGGTGTTCTAGAAGATTTTATTTTAAAATGCATTTCAGTTCAATTATGCACCAAAAGTATATACCACTTGTCAACTCTTGTATCAACTCAGCTGCAAAAAGGAGTGGTAAAGAAATTATTGCAGAACTGGCATTCTGCCTTGAGCAATGACTTATATCTCATAGGGCACAGACATGGATAGCAACTGGAATAATCACTATTTAACACAGCTAACCTGCTCTTCCTGGCCACAGCTCAGGGAAGCACAGGAATGCCGTAAGTCTCGCAGGTTTCCAATTCAAGCCCTAATTCAGACACAGTTGTGTATCAGGGGTAGAGACGTGCTTGACTGGCAAGTGAGGATTTTTGATCTCCTAGGAATTATGTGTGCATCTGATACTACTATTCACAGCATATCTGATCTTGCTCCATTTTGCAGAGATGAAAGCCTGAGCTTCAGTTTCCACACGCTCCTGGGGGCCTCTCCAAGCCAGCCCATGTACCTTCCGTGCTTTATAAGAGTGCTCAGGCACAAGTAGTTAGGAGTGAACAAGGAGTGAATGTGCCAGTTGGTGTTCCCTTTAGTGTCAGTCACTATTATATGTGACTTTAACTAGTGTTAGCAGCTTAATATGGTTGAGGTTAATGAGCCATTCAGTGAGATCCAGCTTTCCAGTTTGTTGGGTTGATGAATTAATCAACACTACTTAAAGCTCCTTGTTTGCGTTGGAATGCTGCCGGCTCCCGGTACAGGATGGGGAGAGCTGTCTGCACCATGTGCTATGGCCTTTCATTGTATCGCACGAATAGGTAGATCCATGGGAATTACTGATATACACCAGTTCATAGCTATCAAACACAACAAAATAATCCTTGCTCATCAAACTAGCTTTCTTTGTAGAAAACTACTGAAATTGCTCCATAAGTTTCAAATTCAGTATAGTACTCTTTCAGGAGGCTCTTTTCCTTTGTTTTCCCTGGCTACTCTCTCCCTTTATTAACTCCATCCCTTTCTCCTGTCTTCCTTTTTATTTGTCTTAGTAGAGCTTCTATTAGAAAGTTTTTCGTATAGTTCTTATCCATCGCTTTCTGTTGTTGTAGAGCAACAGCACTCAACATTTGGAGCATCGGTGGTCTGGCTGCTCCCTGGGAGCCAGGAGCCCACGGGGATAACGCAACCCCGCAGTACCCAGGTAGGACAGAGCCAGGGATAACGACAGCCCCTCAACCAACAGACTAGATAATCAGGTAAGTTTGTGGCGATGAGACAGGTCTGCAATAAAGCTAGGAAGTGAGTTTAACAAGTCAAGATCAACAGGTCCATTGCCTCACATAGGTATGGCTGTGACTGAGCTGGGAATTCATAATCCCACATACTAGAGCTCCTGTGCTTAAGCTGAGTTTAAATAGAATCATAGAATCACTTGGGTTGGAAAAGACCCTTAAGATCATCAAGTCCCACTGTTAGCTCGGCACTGCCTAGTCCACCACTAACCGATGTCCCTCAGCACCATGCCATGGGGCTCCTGAGCCCATGGGCGGAGGATGTGGGAGGAGCCTCCAGGTGAAGCTGGGCAGGGCCGTTAAGGCCTAAAGTGTCTCAGCACAGGGAATAACGTCTCTCTTTTTTCTCTGCATGGCTTAGGAGAAAAGTACAGTAAATGTATTACTTAATTCAGATGAAAATTTAAATGCTACTTTACATTAATGTACAATAACATTCTAAAAAACACCCCACCTTTCTAATTTGGGAATATTGTGTTTGCTGGTTTGATGATTGCTCAGGGGTAGCCAGTGAAAAATGGTATTTTCTGTGGGAGATGAAGGAGGATACAGGAAACAGTTCTAATGAAATTTCCATCAGAGAATCAGCTAAAGGAAGAAGGATATTTTAAAAACTTGTGTCTGGAACTGGTGCTTAAATTATAATGTCCCTTAAGGACTGTAAACTGTGGAGGGATGTGAGCTATTTTTTATTTTATAGTACATTGTTCAAGTTGCCACAAGATGAACTTTAATTGAACTGCTAGTGTGTCTGGAGTATTTTAAGTTTTAGAGATATTGCAATATATACTGAACTTTGTATGGGGTCAGAGATAATAGAATGGATGCTGCCTGGGGCAAGGCTGTTTCTCATGGCATGAAACAATCATTCTTATGGTTCCTATTTTTGAGTATGATTTTCTCCTCTTCCATAAAAGGTTCTTATGAACAAATTCAGGCTATGAACACACTGATGAAATACAGAGTTACAGAGGGCAGGATTTGATGAAGTGCCCTGTGTTCTGTGAGAGCAGGGTGGATGTATGTTAATTGGCAGGAGCCATGGCAATGGCATAGGCAGGTGTAAAATACTAAAGGTGTGAGGTTATTATTCCCATGCCTCTGTGACCCAATGGTGCTTTAGTGTTTTTGTGGGTTTTTTTGTTTGTTTATCAATTTCATACCATCTGAGGATCATAAGATACATGTATGAAACAACCAGCCCTAGAAGAAACAATGTATCTGTCATGTAAGAACAGTTTCTACTTCATCCAGACCAAAGGCATTTCTCGTTCATATAAGCAGCAAAGAGAAAGCAAGATGCTACTTCTGAGACAAAAGAGGACATTGATCTGACTAAATGTAGCAATCTCTGTGGAAAGAATCACCCAGGATCCCTTTATAGTCAGTGGAACCCTAGTCTAAGTAGTCTTATAGACTCTAGGAGCCAATTCTTGTCATCCTGATTCGTATCTACAATAGCTCCAATGACAGCCTGCCTTGAAAAAGACCATTTTTCCTTGCAAAGAAAGCTTCCTTGACTAGCTGGTATAGAAACATTTATATTGTAAAATTAAGTGAGACAAATCTTAGTCTGGCTGAGAGAATCTCTTAATGAATTTCTTTGAGTAAATGAAAGAGGTCAATTGTGACTTGACCTAATGGCACAACTGGTGGCAAGTCAAGCTGTGCCCGTGGTAGAAAACAGTATGGGCTGCTGAAGCAATAGTTAGATCAGTACTAAAAAAGATAAATCTTTTGCTGCTAAAAAGGGAAGTTGCATCGATTGCATGGGAAGAATTTTCAGGTGGGAGTTAAAAAAAACTAAGGGAGCATTTGTCTTACAGCAGTTCTTTCCTGAAATGGTAAAAGCCATGGCTGTATTAGTCATAAGCAACTGCAGGAGATGCTGCACCTGAACTCTGAAGATTTTTCTGTGGTGCTAAGATATAAGAAATTTTAATCTTCTTAAATATGCTGTAGAACAAAAGCTCCTGGTCTACTAGAGGATTTACAAATCTATTCAATAAATACTTTAAAATATTTACACGGTGTTCTCAACTGCAATGTTAAATGTTTTTGTTATTTATCAAAGATTTTATTGTCAAATATTTCCCTCTTCAGATCATTTGTATAACAGTTCTGTAAGCAGAGTAGTTTTAACTAAAAGTGATGATTATGAGATAACGTTCACCGCAGTGAACATATCTGATTCTAGAAAAAACCTGTTGCTACTCATCTTAACTGGGAAAGGACAGTTTGCTGTGCTTCACTATCCAAAGAGATGCTTGAAATTAATGTAGAGCATGAAGATATCATTAGAGGGATCATGTTCACACAGTAGTAGCAATGTAAGGCCCAACCCCCTGTGGCATTAATTATAAACAGAATACATGAAGACAGTTTCATGCAGAACTGAAGAAGGGGACACGATGTCAAGGGAAATATATTTTGTTGAACAAACCTTCCTTACACTTGGTAATATTTTTCCTTTGGCATTGCTAAGCCTCAGCACACTGAGAAGTCAATAAACAAAAATGATCCTCCCCCACAGACTCTCCAGCTGCCCACAGAAATCCTCACTCATTTTCAAAAGAAGACTCTGCATACCACTCCAAGGATGCTGTTGCATGTCAAAATGATGAATCTAGAACAAATGTATGGGAAAGTATCCTAACTTGGGTGAGCGCTGTCAAACAGTAGGACACAGATAAATCAGCTGCCAAATCCAGCAACATTTCTTGCTGGAGGGCAATTACACACCCTTTCAAGCAATGGAAGTCACTTCTGAGAGATACTCGCATTGGTCTTTTTACACTGTACCAGCAAATACTTCTGCCTGCTCTGTTCCCCCTATCTGAGAGTTTCATAAAACATGGAATTTTAAAAACCATATATGCATTTATGTGCATATGCATAATCCGTGTTTTACACACATGCCCAGATGCTGTTTCACATCTCCACACACGGGTCTAGCCAGGAGCTGTTCTTTCTGCCACTACTGCTGTAGCTGGAAGCTCTAAATTAGCGTTGAGCCGGAATGGGCTATTACTGCTTCTGGCAGCAAGAATGAGACAGATCTTGAGAGCTCAAGGCACAACCACCATTCTGGTTAGATACATGGCATGGTAGTTAGTGCAAAAATCACTGGAAATTATGGGAGATAAAGAAAGATTCCTCTTGCCTCTTATTTTCTCAGTATGTCTTCTGTTTGACACAGCAGTTCGTGTTGTGTAATGATGGGAAGATATGGTCCTTGCTTGTTTTCTGTCTTTTTTATTTACTCAGCCAAAAGCTCAGGACATCCTCCTAAGGGCACTTGCTGTATATGGGCTATTCTCTTGGAATGCCCTGCATGTCCAGGTGAGGCTCAAGTTGCTGCCTGTCTCTGGACTCCTTTGGATTGTATTTATCTTATTGGTTCCTTGCAGAACCACTGTGATATATGACGCTCTGCAATAATATGACCTGTACATTCTGATGTGAGAATGTACACATTCAAACATTCAGCTTACCTGAGCAAACTGCAATACAGGGGCTCTGAGCTACTCATACGAAGAATGGTGTAGACATTAGTTATTCTATTCACATCACTATTTAATTCAGAGGTTATTTTAGTTATTTAGAAAATAAACTGACAGAATATTATTAGAATGCAGTTTTGTTTAAAGGACTGAAAGCTTTTAATATTTTTCCCACGGCTGAGAGACAAACTTATTTATAAAGCAAAATTTTCCAGTCAGAAAACATGTGCGTATATACATGCAGATGCACACGCGCCTGCACACATTCATATGTATTTATACATACATATGCATACGAATTCAGGGAAACATTTGATAGAAGTATCAAAAATGGATTTGATTATGCAAAATTCTGAACATCCGCTAAAATTATTGAGTGTCTGTAACTTCCGTTGCCTTCAAGAGTGGAATAAAGATACTCAGCAGCTGCATGTAGGATGCAGCCCACTGCCACTACTGCAGAAAGCTCTAAGAAATGCGCCAATATAGAGATCTCACAGTTTCTGCTTAGAGTGGTGAGAAAATCAATTGTAGACCAAAAGGGCTAGAGGCAAAAAGATAAGATGAAATGTGACTGACAGAGAGATGGCATCCAGTAATGCTCAGTCAAGTGAAAAGGCAAAAGAACACAGGAAGAGTAAAACCTATCCATTTTTGTTTTAATTGGGAGGGGACTTAACAGGCAGTTTTGGTGCTCAAGGCAGCCCCTGCTAGGCAAAGCCTATAAATGTTAACTCTCTTCTATTCTGAAGCAAAACATGCAAAACATATATAGGGCTCTTTATATCTAACACTATGCCATAGAAGAATTGGACTGTGATTTCCTGTGACGTTAGGATGAAATGAGGTTGTCAAATCAAGTTAAAATGAAACAGCAGGGAAATATTTTTCTGTTTTTAGTTTTTTAAGTCAATGTCGTGTCTCTTTGCTGCTCACTGCACTTTGCCCTGCATTGCCGTGCTGTTTATGGTCTTTAGTATTACAAACTACCTCTAAAAGTGTGAAAGGCAAGGCTTTTTCCCCCTCAATCTACTTCATGCTCTGAAAAGGAATTAGAAGTCCCAGAAAGGAGCAGGAGCTGAAGATACTGGCATTATAATCTCGACTGTACAGCTTGCCTTCCTTCTCCACAGATTCAGCTTACCCATCCGTGAAACACATTGTTTGCGGCATCCCCTAAGGGCCTGTAAGAGATTGGAGGATTTAATGCACACTAATGTATTTGGCTGAAATAACTCCATAATTATAAACTATTGTTACTGCAAAGTTGAAGCATTTGAAAATCCTCGTTTTTGTAGCTTTTTTCCTTCTGTAGTACTTTGAGCAGTCAGAAGTGACTGAGGAAAAGGAGCAAGTGATAAGACCTAAACAGTATTAGAAGATGTTAAGCTGAAGAAGAAAACAAATATTGATCCACCCTTCATGGTAGGAAATCTTGTCTTCTGAAGGCACTGTCATCCCACCTACTCTGACCACTGACAACTGCAGTAAAAATATTTGGGTGCTTCTATTTTTTCCTGTTCTTTTGGCTTTTTGATCCCATTTGTTTGTGGTGATCTCAGAGGTAACAGGTGGAGAAGACAACCTGTCATTCATGTCTGAAAGCAATGAAATTGGGTCCTTAGTAACGTATGTTCTTTTAAGGGATTGCCTGCTCTTTATGATTCCCAAGGCTTTGAGGCAGCTTCACTCCCATGCAGATGAGACTGCTGCTGGGAAGGCCAGAAAAATGGAGAAAAGAATTAGAAAAGCTTAAGCATTACAAATGCAAGATGGAGAGAGCTGGAAGCAAAGCCAGAACAGCTTAGAACGCCAGCAGCAGAAGTGAAAGCTTTGAATGTAAATCCTGTTAACTTTTACAGCAGAAGCAGTGACCCTTTACATAGGAGTTAGCAAAGGAAATGCTTCCTAAGGGCTGATTTCTACAGAAATCTTCCAGTGTGTAGATTAATTTAATATTGTGAGGAACACCTGATGAGGTGTCACAGAAAGAGTAGAGTACACCTCACCCAAAAGAGGAAAGCGGCAGTATGTTTCATTGAGGTAACAGTGGTTTCACCAGGTTCAACAAGTTTTATGGCAAGGTTCACCTTAGTAATTACTAGATGGAGGAAATACACAGAGGAAAATTGGGTTAGCATCGAGTTAGGATGTTTCACGCAGAGAACAGAGACTCGAAGAGTAAGGAAAACCCCCACATTGAGTCATGAGGTTCAGAATGGACCCACTTGCTTTCTCAACTCCTTCTGGAGCCTAGGTCTGGCTAGGTCCAATCTTAATCCTAGACTTGGTCAACATTTCATGTCTAAGGGTAAAGAAGAAGTACATAGAGTAAGGAATACCCTCCTGCTGAGTCATGAGATTTAGAACAGACCCCCTTGCTTTCTAAACTCCTCAGAGAGGAGTCTAGGTACAGCTGGATCCAGACTTAGTCCCAGGCTTGGTTAACGGTTTATGTCTAAGGGCAGAGATGTGGGTAATAAGGGTAAGGAATACAGAAGTTGTAATAATTAATATTGGGTAGCCACATGGAGGGCTAATGTTTCATTATCAGTCACTTCAGCATACAAAGTTGCCAAGGCAAAATGGGAGTTGCCAGTGGTGCTCACTGTGCTGCTCTGTGGGTGAGCTGGAGTTCATGGCAAAGGCCTTCGCCTGCTCCAGAGCCTGTAGCAAATCTCCACCAGTCTGGTCAAGGGCATAGAGTGCCCAGTAACCAGTTTTTAGATCAATAAGTAAGGATAAGTGAAGTTGAAATGTGGAAGGAAAGGAGATAATAGAGGTGTAGCAAGATGCCCTTAGAAACTTTATAGTGGCATTTTTTTCCAGTAGAGCAATTATCAGCATCAGGCTCTGAGTCAGACTCTGGCCAGCCCTTGGATTGTGCCCACCTAATTTTCTCCTGCCACCTCAGCTGGATTGGGTAGATGTTACTGTTTGTTCTGAACAGTTCTTATCTAAGATGTCTGTATGAATGGAGTTATGCAAATATAAGTTATTATTCTCCAAACGTTTGTCCTTACAGCAGTAAGGAGAAAGCCACAGTTGGGGTGCAGTTTAATGAGATCTTAATAGAGCAGTGGGTAGAATGCAAGTATAAGTGCAGCGGGGGTTGTGCTGAGTTCAGTTGACAAAAGAACTGTGAAAATGTGGAGCTCTCTGAACTGAACAACCAAAAGTTGAAATAAAAATTTTTGTTCAGTGGTGAAGGTGTCACTAAATAGCCATGTTTTGAAATCGATGCTTGCTGTGGAGGACAGGCTCCTGTTCTCTGTTCTGCAGTGGCGGGATTTCATAGTCACACAGAAAAGGGATGGGGTGAACAAAGTCGTGGTGTGGCTATGAAAGAACAGACTGGGGTAGGAGAATAAATTAGAATATTATACCACTTTTTAAAGGACCAGCCTGTCACTTCATTTAATGCAGAATGAACTGATAAGCACAGCAGTTTGAAAGAATCGAAGAGTTACCCTAGTAAAAAATACAGGCCAAGCTTGCTTCTGTACAACTGCTGTTTTGTTTGGACCTCAAGCTTTGCGAGCTTCATCAATCCATGAGCAAACTGGGGAACTGTGCACAGACACAGTCATGTCGATACAGTTCACCTACCACTTCCATAGCCCTGCCCACTCATAGTGGAAGTTGCAGTGGGGAACTCTGACTGGATACAAAAAGCAAGACATAGTTTTATCTTTGAGAGCTGTTAGGCATGTATGGGGGACTTTGGTGATGCTAGCACTGCTGTCATGTCTGGGACCAGTGCTGCTTTATCTGCTGCAGTCTGACAGCATAGCACCACTATTCTCGTAGCTTCCAAAGGGCTCAGAGCAGCCTGGGCAAGGATCTGTGTTTGGTTTGCTTGCCAGAGGTAGAAAACTTAATGAGTTGAGCGCTCTTCCCAGCCAAGAACCCAGACCAAGTTTGTGGGTGCCCAGTCCCATATAGACTTCTGTATATGGAGGTCTTTTAAGTTTTGGTGGTTTTTTTTTTAGAGAGATTATGACTGCAACCATGAAGCATCATAATTTTGAAATAACTATAGGAAAGGATATTGACCCAAAGAAAGGAATGGATGTGGGGTAACAAACCCAGTCTAGACAATGAGACAGTACTTGTAATAAAAAGGGAACTGTTCTAACCTCTTTTGTCATGCGGTACAACTAGCTAGGATGCAGCTTGGGGTCTGGTCTGGATGACACCTGTACCCCTGAATCCTTTGCCTGCAGCGAGGTCACAAGTGCCACAGCGCTCCTGCCCCAAGAGATACAGTGCTTGCCTTGCCATCTGTTTCCATGGCCCACCAAATACATTGCCAGAGAGGTCTCACCTGAAGAGAGTGGTGTGGATATGCCAGCGTTTAATTGTGCTTTCTGCAGAGCAAAGCTTGGTGAGCTCACGGTGGAGAAGGTGACAGACACCATGAGGTTACCCATCCTGGCTGGCTGACTTCTTCCCCTCCAGGAGAAATGTCTGTAGTGGTGGGTCCACATGCAGCACACGCAGCTGTAGCCTCAGCAAGGACAAATATCTGAAAGAGAAAACAAACACAAAATAAAGCTGGATAAAATTGCAACTAACACCACATGAAGCTAATCACCCTCTGCAGCTGTTATGGCTTGGAAGGCAACCAAATAAAAGGCTTTTGAGAGGTTTTACTTTAGGCATTTTCCTCCTCTAACACTAACTGGCTTCTGAAAGGAGGCCCCCACTTTCTGTCACTCACAAGGAAAAAAAAATAGGTCTGTGAGTGTATGTGTAAAGCAGGTATCTAGTTTACACGCAAAATCAATCTAATTGCGAATGCAAATTGAATCATTGCTGCTGAAATTAGCTGAATTTAGTCATACATATACATACATAAATATGTGTGATTTTGGCAAAATTTATACAGTGCCTAGTCTGATCTTTTGAATACATCAAGAGACCCCTTGTCCTGACTAACCCTTCGCTCTGTGAACAGTAGCCCGTGGCAGACCTATATGCATATACACACCAATACACACTCTAAATATCCATATGTGCTTTACTACATAGAGTCAGACCAAAGATTCCTCTAATCCAGTGGATATTTAAGGCAGATGCCTGAAATAATTTTGATGTATCTTGAACAAAGAGTTGTATGAACCCAGCTTGTTCAATGATCAGCAACTTTTCTCTATGAATTTGGCTGGTCCATTTGGATCCATAAGGAGTCCTGCCCAAGTTGCTCAGCCTTCCGCAGCAGCAGGTGCCAGGGCAGTCAGGTGTTATAGGAAATGGTTCTTTGGGTTCTCTGAGCAGAGCACCTGCTTTTTTGTCCCTTTTGCCTCTTCTCAGTCTTCTGACAGTTACTCAGCAACATCATGCAATCTGTAAAGCCATCCTGCCTATTCCAGCTGGATAGATTTTACTAATGACTGTTCTATGAACACTCCAGTGTGAGATAATTCCTTAAACAAGGAATTTCCCTACAAGCCTTGTAGGGAAATACATGAGACTGATAACCTCAGGAAGTGCCTCTACATTGAACAACAATGAACAATGTGTTTTCTGTATTGGCTACTTTCACACTTAACCATTAGCCGTAGCAGGAGTTAGTCACTAGCTGCAACCAAGTGAACAAGACCCATGGTCCATCAAACAGAAAAACCAGCTCTCCTGCTCTCCCCCAGTCAGCAGAATCAGTTTGGGAATAAGCTGTGCTCTCCCAAGGATCCACACAGGCCCCTTTTTCAACTTTGTTACTAGGAAGTGTTTATTCTCTTTCTAAAATGACTCTTCAAACACATTGTGCAGAGGTACAGTCAACCAGAAAGTTTCACAGCAACTCCGATTCCATGTGATAGATCTCCTGAGAGATTAGAGCTCTTGTCAAAAGATCCAGCCATAAAACAGAGTAATGCATAGTGGGAATGCCTTTTGATAGGGTCAGGTAAAAGTTTAATATGTATGTTTTAAACTACTGTGGTTTTCTTTTTTTCTCTTTAAAATGGATTGTGTTCAGAAAATTTCTTAGGGTGCAAGCAACAGCCCAAGGTTTTTCCTCTACTGCATCACATTGTCTTCACAGTTAAGATGCTTTGCAGCGCTACAAATCTTGCCCTCATTTCCCTAAGACTTCTTGATGTCCTAGCTCAAAGTCAGAAACACCTATCATGATAATGTGACACCTGCTGCCTGGCTGTCCCAGGAAACACCCACATGCTTGCAGATGCTGCCCCACACTTTGTCCAGTTGGCATCACTCCACCCAGAGAACCTTCTAGAATCATAGAGTGTCCTGAGTTGGAAGGGACCCAAAAGGATCATCAAGTCCAGCTCCTGTCTCTGCATATGACAACCCCAAAATTCACACCATGTGTCTGAGGACATTGTCCAATTGTTTCTTGAAAGGCAAGGATGGGCATTTAACAGGTGTTGACAAAGAGGGAAGGAAAGAAAGAACAGAGAGAACATCCTTCACAAAGCACTGATTCCTCATGGGCTCATTATCATATTACACCTACATGATATGTGCAGTTTAGCATGGATGTGCCCACATTACTGCAGTCAAAAGCCTTGGAGAGTCCATGTAAAAACTGTCTTCTAGTGCTCATGGACCTGTTGCTGTGCAACAGTGTGGCTCGTCAGAGTAAGGCTGGATGGACTAGACGTATGGATGAACTATTTTGTTTTGAGGGTTGAGGCTGTGGGTTTGACTGAGGCACAGCTGCAGCCCAGGAGTTGAGCAGGTGGAGGAGGACAGGCCCTGCCATCAACTCTGGCACCATTCCCACAGTCCCATGCTCAGCAAATCCACTGGCGCTCTGCAAGGTACAGACACCAGCCTGCACTGAACCGTTCCCGGGAAAAAACCTGGTAGTATCCATCAGCTCTTTAAAATTCCCACAGCCTCCTTGGAGCTCTCGCATTACCAGTTGAGCATTCCACTAGGTATTTAACATGCAAAAATGAGAGAAAGAGTCTATTTGCTACAAAGAAACATGGAGAGTCTATTTGCTGCCAAGCATATTTATTGATTGACAAATATATAAATTGAAAATCAAAATTTAATCTGTCTAGAGGAGCACAAAGGCACATTTTCGATGCATGAGAAACACTAGTGTAAATCAAACTTAAACCTGAACCCTGCTATTACTTGAAAATAACTGTCCAACATCTATTTGATCTACAGTCAAGAATCAGAAGGAAAATAAATATGCCTCTGAGAAATAAGGACATTCCTAATTATTTTCTTGTAAGAAGTGTATTTTATTGCTGTGCAACTAACTTGTTCGATAAAACAAAGAAATGCAATGATTCAGAGCTCATTTATTTATTTATTTTGGACTTACAAGTAGTATTTTGCAAAAACTATGGTAGGCTTTCATTTTTACCTGCATAGTCTCTTGAGCTAAATGCCTATTAGTATGAAAAACTGTCCAGAAAACATTAAACAATGCTTCTGAATACAGATCATTTCATGAATATGTAAATCATGCCTCAATGTGACACTTGGCTTGTCTGAGAAACACTGATAGACTGAAAAAAAAACTAAACTCCATCAAGGATGAGGACAATTTAATTTAATACTTTCCTAGTATCGAAGACAAAACTCTGAATTTTAATGGCTGTATAATAGATTTCATTTAATAGTTAAACCAAAATATCCATAATTTGCCATAAACATTGTCAAGGGTGAATAGTTGGAAAAAAAAAAATCAAAATCAAGGCGAGGAGCAGATCTAAATGAGGTTGGCACATTAATTTCCAACAGTAACAAATAAACCAGCTTTGCCTTTATTGTCCCACCATGGTCTCTGATGCTGAGTCACACCCAGTGGTTGCCGAGGCCTCCAGAACACACGATGGTTCTGTGTGAGACTGCCCACATCAGAGCTCTGCTCTCCCAAACCACTTCCCCCGAGCCCATCCAAAACTCCAGGCACCTCCACTGCCCTTGTGAAGAGAGAATCCACCAAATTGGTCCTGCACATGGGTCCACAAGATGCGAGAAGCAGCTTCAATCTAAAAGTTGTGCAATTGCATTCACACAGCGCAGGGCTGGAGCTAATAAGCCCAATGCCTGGCAAGTGTAATGAGCTTGGATCCACGCCATGCTAACAGCAGTGACTCCGATCCCAATTATATCAGAGAACGTTTGCATCTGCCTCAAAGGCCATTTAAATGTGTCTGTGTTGTCAAGCTCTGCCTTAGGTATTTCAGGGAAGACCTGTTCTTGTAACTGCTTTGGCTTCTGAAGTTTATTCAATGCCAGAGCTTGTACAAGTTTGTAATGAGCACTCAGCCCACTCCACCCGCTTTTCTTACCTACCTACCTCTGCTAATTATATTAAAGCAATTACAAAGCGTAGGGTAGCAGTAAGGTTGTCATCACACATACAAAATAATTAAATGCCACAGTCTGAGGAAGGAGGAAACTATCACACCAGGTAAGGCTGCAACCAGTCATCTAGATTAAGATTATCGGTTTGGTCTGTTTGTTTGGAAGTGATGTGGAGAATGGATTTGTTTTCCTGAAGCTGGACACAGGCACTGCTTCAGACAGAATGAGCGTATTCTCCCAGGACAAACTACTAGCAACACAGGTGTAGTCGGTAGTTAGCCCAGTGGATCATAGCCTGTGAGGCAAACTGACTTTAGGAAAAAGAAACGAATTGAACTACACTTTTAATTATTTTTCAGGAATTAATGGACCAGAGCCAAGTGTAGTATCCAGATCTCCAGCTTCTTCTCTCACTTATATATGCTTTATTTCCCAATATGGTCCCACTGGAAGTGATTTTCAGGGCTTTCACATCCATGGAATCACTTTGAAAGTATCAAAAATGACATTTTCCTTGTCAAGTCTGGATGAACTCTGAGCCAGATTCGTAATTTGGTCTTGGTGGATTATTTCTGTGCTCCAAGGCATTTGTATCTTTCTCAGTTTGCCACTAGCTATGTAATTCTCTAATTCTTTTCATTTCATCTCGGGAGCCACTACAGAGACACAGTAAGATACAGATATATTTGCAAGAATTGTCAGGAAAAAAGAGCAGTTAAGCAATGAAATGTCCTTCATAGTTCCAAAAGACAGCTGAAAGCTATTCTGCATAAAAGAATGTTCACACAGAAGGTATATATTTAAACCAGATCATACTCATACCTAACATAAGTTACAGCAAATTCAGACCCAAATTACCCCCAGCTGAGAGTGTCCTGACAGTGTCCACAGATTCCCTAGGGTTGGGTAATCACTATGGAGCTCAAATACACCAAGCAACATTAAGCAACCAAGTTGATTTTCCTCATCTGTGGCTACCATGAAATAAAACCCACCACAACTACCCTCACCAAACAATTTCGTGTTCTCTCACTGAGCTTTTCTGTAGCTGCATCTGCAAGCTCTGCATGGCTGTGACAGTTGGGGACTAAATTACTTGATTTTCTCTTTCTTGGCATTTTCTGTAGCTGTTTGTCTCTGAATGCTGGAATTGTGTTATCATCTTGATTTGGACCTGTCTCACTGCCAGTAAAAGGCAGAACACAACAAAGAACTGGGCCAAATAAGGTACAGACAGCTGGGGTTGCGATGTTTCACCAGGCTGATACACAAGTTGCAAACAGTCTCATCCTGAAACACGATAGTGGCTGCTAAAGGGAAAGGGTGACAGGCATTTTTCCTCATCATCCATTTTCCATGTTGGTTTTGGCAAGCAGGAAGTAGAAATTCAGTATGCCAATATAATATTTGTGCTGAGCATGCCAATTCAAGCTAAAGTAACACGTTATGTGAATGAAATCAGAGTCCACTGCCTTTTTGCACTCAAGTCAATGATCTTTTCCCCGGTGCTGTGTGAAGCTGGTTTGGTGCTAAACTGAACACACACAGATATTTGTGTTTCTCTATCACCCCTTTGGTTTTTTGGTGTTATTACGAATGCTTTTTTGGTGTCAGTTACATTGAGTTAACGTGCATGAAGGATGGTCTTAAGATGCTCTAAGCAAAAGATACAAACAGTAAAAATGCTTATTCCCTTCTGTAGAGTGCAAGGGCTCTTACACTGATATTTCTGAGAGAAATTCAGCAGCAAACAGCTGGAACTCGGAACTGAGGTTGTAATCCTCAGCAAGGGATTCTTATTCAAACATAATCCAGCAGCTCCGTGCAATCAGCACATATAAACTGCACACCATGTTTGTTTAGTTGGGAGTGAATCCGAATGTTTAGGTGGTGAAATAAAGTCAATGTGATATTTGGATCAGAGGATTGCTAAATAGGGATGTGCACGGGCTGTCACCTCCTGCACCAGCACCTCGGGGAACCCGAGAGAGAATCGATCCCACCGCAGCCAGGTCATTCCTGGCCATAGGCTGCCCTGGAATGTCTCACAGCCAGGACCGTGTATGTTATACAGCAACATGTCTGCGATGAAATCTGTGTATACATGATGTGAGAGAATGGGAATATATTTCCTCTTTGACCTCAGTATACCAGAATGCTTTCCTCACAAAACACCATGAAGTCATTTCACAGTGTCACATCCCATCATGTATCTTGTTCATTCTGTGAGATGTCCAGTGGCATTTCTTTTCTTTTTTTGTCATATTTAAAATCTCAGCACAAACAGGACATTGAAAATTAATACAAAAGCAAACATTTTTATTCTCAGCAGGTCTTGGTCATGCAGTAATTGTACTTTTTGTTGATAAGCTAGGGTTTTTCTTTTGCATTCATTTAAATACAAGTGGGAAAAGACTTCATGTACGTTGTTCTCAATCTAGGAGACCAGAAATCTTACACAGATAGAAGTTTATTGCTTTAAAATTACATTGCAGATATATCTGATATTAGTTTTGGTTTTTTTTTTTCAATACACTTAATGTTGATTTAGTCAAGTCATTCTGTATCCTGCTTTGAACCCTGTAAATGTCTTGAAAAGACATGCATTTGCTTTCTAAATTATACAAGAGTGAGGGGTTTGGGTTTGTTTTTGTTTGTTTGGCGTGGAGTTTTTTGTTTCTTTTTTGTCAAAGGCTGTAAAAATTTTGTCAGGCCATGTATTACCCATATACTATGGAGTTACCTACTAATAATATGAATAGGGTTGTGTGAATATGAAATAAGTCTCTTCCATTCTATATAGAGACAAAGCCATCCTTATTTGTGGAAGTTCCTGCTGAAGCAGCTAAGAAGGCAATCTTCATAGCTTGTGGCAGCATATAAATAATTAGTACAGCAAAAACTTTATTTGGAGCTGTGAGCCAAAAGAACATGAGTTGTGGGGGTGTTTGTTTGTTTTGTTTATTATGGTGAGAGCCACAAAATAAAGACACAGTGCAGAATCACTGAAGCTATTATTAGAACGAAAACCACGCTGATTAGAGTTGTGAGCAAACCTTTCCCTCAAAGCACCAATGCACACAGCAGGGCAGGTAGATGAACCAAAGGCAGGAAAAAAAATACTAACATCCTGGAAGGATAATTTCTGAAGCATAGTGACAGCCAAAAGAAAGCTCCCTCTTTGTGCTGAACCTCATGTACTTCAGAACTATCGGGCCGAAGAAAACTAACCTTGCCCTTAGGAAAGACAGAGACCAAGCTTAGAAGAGCTCTTAAGTGTTTGCATCAGTCAAGATACTCATGCAGTGATACAAACTTCTTTGACCTAGCAAAGACGAAACACATTCCAGGACCAAATTCCAGCGAAAAGGCTTCGCCTGTCACCAGGTCACATACAGGTAGAACTACAGAAAATTGATTGTCAAAGGATTCGAGGATGAGGGGAGTGTGGGCAAGAAAAAGGTTCTGCTGCAATGCATGAGGGAGCGTTTCGGTGCTCATCAAATGCATGCCAGACTAGACTGACAGACTTTGCTCTGTATAGACCACATGTCCAAGTTTTGTTTAGCTTTTCCATTATAAAATCCTCTCTTTAAAAGGGTTTGACTGGACAAGGCTCTGATCTCATGATGGCAGTGTAAGTCTAACACTTTTTCCATTCACTTTGGAAGAATACCTTGAATTTACACTGGCATAGCATCAAAGCAACGATATTCAGATGGTATTGAATGTGGTAGTATTCTACAATAAAGAAAGCACTACGGATATTTGTATAATCCCAAACCTATTTGAGATATTTTGGTATTGCGTTTCACAGTAAAATGGTAGGTAATTTAAAGAATGAAGACTGGCAACTCAAATCATATACCATGACTAAAGAATACCTCCTCAGAAAGCACAGAATTTAATCAAATACTAGACAAGAAGTTTTTCTGAAATGAGGTACATCTTTCTCATTTGTCCATGCCTAAGAGAGTGCACTAAGATAAAAAAGCACATTACTTATAAAGCTTCTACCTGCATCTTTACATAAATGACTTCACTTTACTGCTCCAGCCGTTTGTTTCTCACATAGAGTTCCTGTATAATTGTAACTATATAAGGATTATTGAAACATTGGTGGGAGAGTGAGAGCTCTGAGGTTTCAGGGTTGTTTTCTTTTTAATCATATTGCTGTTTGTTGAAGAAGAATGAATTCTGGTTCAGATAAATCTAGGTGATGAAGAAAAAAAAAGCATCACCTGAGCAAACAGTCCAAAACCTCTGAGACCAGATTTTTATTCCCTTGGAGTATTGCCGTTATAGGGGAAAGTGTCCATTTTGAGGATGGATATATACGCAAAGGAGAGCAGAGGAAGGACAAGATCCACTCACTTTTTTTCTTTAAAAGTCTTAAAAACTGTGAATGGGTTATATGCACCAGCTGGATAATGCTTAGAAAAATCTTTCTCAAATCCAAAGCTTTAAAGAAATAGCCCATAAAGGTGGCCGAAGATGATAGCTTAGTAATTTCATAGGGTTATTTTTAGGATGTAAGATTGAGACATTTTACAGCAAAACTCCAAGAGAGTTTCGTTTCATTTGTAGTCCTGCTGGGTTGTTATCTGGGGAGAAACAATACCTCATATGTGTAGCTTAGCTCTTCTCCTAGTAACACTGAAAAGTAGAGACCTGAAGGCCACCACAGCAGAAAGATTTTAATTTCATTATTAGATACAAATCCAAGGGCATTAGTAATTTCTTTTGATATGGTTGTTTCAGAATTAAGCAAGTATCAAAAGAGAGTGGCCTTGTAAAAGGTTTTAATTAAGAAGGCAAAGCATGAAGGAGACGAATGGAAAGCAAATTTTGCTGAGTTCTCTGAAAAGAAGGGGTAGCATGTACATACCCTCAACAAAGTGATCAAAGCAAAAAGGAACCACTTTTGCTGCAGTCTAAGCTGAAGTTGCAAAGTGTAAAGCCCTGGAAAAGTGCAGGTTACAGGACAAATGGGATACGGTGTTTTAAGTAACTACCCTAGAGAGCTGCCGAGCCACAGCTCTTTGTCTTAAGAGTAAACCACTCACTGTCATGATAATAAGCAACAAAATGCTAAATTATCTTCAAAAGATAATATATCAAAAGCAGCAAAGGAATGTAAAATAGGTAATGCTGGATCTGAGTATGAAACTGCAAGGCCTAACATCCACACGCATTCTAACTATTTAACAGAAAATTTGCCTCCAAAATGCCTCTGGCTCCAGAAAAGTTGTCCTAATTTCTCCTTCAAGAACATAAGCTCAGTTTCTACATATATATATATATATGAACTTAACTAACATTTCAGAAAATTACAGTATTGTAAAAACAAACAAAACCATTTTAAGAGGTACTCAGTGATTGCACTTCTGCTGCTTCTCCTGGATTCAGGGAAACAAATCAAGAACTACTTTTCTTTCAGTTACCAACTCTCGGCTCCATACTGGTCTGTACAGCCCCTCCACTGCAAAATACTGAAATATATTCCCATTTTAACAAGCCTGAGTGGACCCAAAGCTCCTTGCAAATCCATTAATGTCAGCTTCAGATGTTAGAGTTGCCAGTGGTACTGTATCTCCTCTTACTAACATCATGTAGATAATTAACCTCCAGGCTAGGAAAGGACCTACATTTCCCCCCCACACACACACACAGAGGCTGTTTTGAGCATAATTTAACAGAACATACATTTAAACCTGCTCTATATTAACTCCTAAACACCCTGCAATCAATTTTGTGAGTTCTGCCCGTCTTCTGAGTAGGATGTATCCCATTTAGAATACAAAGTGATGTCCTTCATTTGCCGTGGGTAAAAACCCTTTGGAGTGATGATTAATTAGCACATTGAACATACATCTGGGGATGATCAAGTGAGTTGCAAAAGTTGCGTAAAGAATTTTGTCTGTGCCAGTCTCCTCTGAGCTTTTTAAAAAACCTTAAAAAACTAGTGAATTCAATGAGACTTAAAGCAGGGCCTTCAACTCTACTGATCAATAATTCCTTCTAGTAGGAAGTCCCTTTTATGCTGTTGATCTAAATAAAGGGAACTGACCTCATTTGGTACCTGCTGGCATTTGCCCTCTCAAAGAAGAATCTCTTATGATGATAACTAGACTGGAACAATTCAAACTCAAAGAATTGGTCAACTTCTGCTGAAAACTCAATGTAAAAATGATAAGAGCAATTGTATTTGTTTACTCACATGTAGTAACTGGTCACAAGTTCAGAGAACTCTTTAGACACAAAGCCTTGTCAGGACTGAAAAAGCCCATGACATGGTCCTCCATCCCTGAGACAGACTGGAGTCAGAGACAAGCTGGGCTCCAGAAACTCTTGATAGAAGTTAATTGCATCAGTTAGCAGCCCTCTTACTGTGGGGCTAGGTCTTTTCATTTTACTTCAGAATAGTCTCTCATCTGTGTATGGAATATAAAGACTTTTTTTGCATATTTGGATTCCAACACTCCCCCACCCGCCCGCCCCAATAATAATTCTAACTTTCTAGTAAGCTTGCTGAAAATGATACAAAAAAGACACCTCTATGAGTCAGATTTTTGGTTTGGACAAAGTACTTTTTGCTTTTGACCTCTGATCTTTCCCATAATTTCCATCCTAAAAAACTGGTCTTGTGTCTGTGGAATTAGAGCAGACTCATGTAGATTGAAATAAGGATAAACCTGGACTCAGGAAACCTTTGCTTTTTGCCCTGCATTTAATATTTTAGCCAGCTTAGACTGTCTGTACAGTGAAGGAAGAAAGGATGCAGTGGTGCTTTATGCACTATAGGTTGATTTTTTTTGTTTGTTTGTTACTGGTTTTGGTTTTTTTGGTTTGGTTTTTTGTTTGGCTGGTTTTAATTTGCAAATTATATTGCATGATATTTTTAGCTATAACTATAGTCAAAGCAAGAAATATTCCTACTTTTGGAGTTTGATTTCCCTCCTATGCTGATGTGTGGAGGAATTACAAGTTTGCCATCTGACTGAGGGTGGATTGATTCAGTACATCCAGAGGTGACACAGATGGTGATGAGGTGACGCTGCTGAGGACACGAGCAAGGTGCAGACCCATCCACTTCTGTCTCTCTGCTTCACTGCATAAACTATTTTATAAAGTAAAATAACTTTTCAACAACTGAAGCAACATTTAGTAATAGAGTTTATGTGCTTGGATCCCTCTGTGAAGGTCTTTACAAACTATTACCTTCTCAAAATGTGCATCGCAGACATTGATGTTTACTATTTATGTGACACGTGCAGTGTTTTCTTTTCGCTAGTCTGGAAAACTTAGACTGTGATTCTGAGTTAGAAGACATTCAAATAAGCACTATAAGCAGCTGAGAAGTCAAACCAGAGGAATCCACACATCACATATTTAAAAAGCCCTTTGAAATCACTAACATAGTGTTTATCTGCAGAAATTATTCCAATTTCATCTCCGTGTAGGAATAACAACAAAGAGGAGACTTCATTCCAGCTCAAAATATGGGCATGTAAAATTATTATGTTACTAGAGGATGGTATGTTAAGACATAAAGCACTTTGGGATTGTTATGTGGTGAAATGAACATAAGGTCCATTGTCCTTTCTCTCTGACTTTAGCTCATACATTTGAATTATTTCTCTGATATTTTGCTGCACTCTTCAGAATCCTTTGAAAGGAAGAACATTGTTGGAATATGCCAGATAATAATAGAATCACAAGCAACAGTCAGGGAAAGGGGTGCGGGCGGGCAGGAATAGAAAAATCCCATTGTCTAATTATTAAATCTATTCACCAGACTTGGGAAGATGTCAGAATACTTAAAAAAAAACCTTCATGCTAACAGCAGTGCTGTAATTAGCGAGCTGCTATAAGAACCGGAGAGAGAGGACAACAAAATGAGAGCCACAGATGTTGGTGACGAAAAGGTCCATGGAGGCAACAGAATCCTTTTCGCCTTGTTCCCCACAGGGCTTCACAACTGCCCAGATAGGAGCAGCTGCAGAATGGACAGAAAGAATTAGGAGAGAGACCTCAGGAAATATTCCAGGGAACTTAGATGGAGCTCAGAGAAAGTGAGTAGGAGGCAGAACATTGCATTAGCTCTCATGTAAGCAGAAAGAGTTCCTCAGATAACAATGGAGTTTCTTCTGCCCTCCTGTGTGGGTGAGTTTTTCCCAGCAAAGAAACAGTGGTAAGATTCAGCAATAGCAATCAGTTTATCAGTGATCTCATTGATTAATTCCCAAGCATTACCACTTTCAAGGGATACCATGAGTTTTGCATTTACGGCATGATTCTTAAAGCCCATCTACTGGAGCAAAGTGATTACATAGGAATCTCAGCTTTCATTAAAGAGTTCAATTTCTAACCGTGATAATTCCAAAGTTTGAAAGCATGATCTTTAAAAGTTGCACCCCCAACAAGTCAAATAGTATTTTAAAAATTATTAGAAACTAATTTCTGAGACATGCATGTTGGGGAGTAGCTAGTTCAGGATTTTGAAATTCAAATACTGATGCTTTTTGGCTTGATCAGCCCATCTGAGATGATCTATTTTTTCCTACGTCTAAATTTAATTTAAATTCTAGAACAGTAGTTATTGAACTTAGTTTAATTTGAAGATTTTCATGCTATTCATGATACTTAAAGCTAAATATAAATCCAAGAACCTTTTTATAGGCATATAGATTATTGTGATCTCTTAATGTGCTACAGAGTGGCTGAATAGAATGCATTAGATTTTTTTTTTTCACTTACACAATATGCCTGCTGCAGAAAGGAGTGTCCTAACACAAACACACATGACCAATAGAGCACTGAACTGCGGACTGAATTCTGCCAGCTTACTGGTGTGACCGTGCGCAAGCTACTTCTCATTCTGCAGCTCAAAAATGGATACCACTTTGTCTCTTGATTACCGTTTAATCATTATATTACCTTTAATTATCATATTGTACTTTCTTCTGCTCGTGTATGGCAGCTAAGAGAGCATTTATTCCTTAGATACAGCTACCAAACAAATAGTAAAGATGTGCTTCTACGGGCATTTGTGCACCTGTTATATTTTTTGATGAAGAAACTGAATTCAGGTCCACACATTATTTTGCCAGAAATTAAAGGAGAAGCCTGGGGGAGAGCAGATAGTGACTCAAGAGGACATTCCTTGAATATTAACCCTGATTCTGAATAATGCTTTTAAAGTCTTCCAAAAATCTTGTTTGCTATTCTTTAGAGCAAATATTTACAGAAATAATAGTAAGATCTGCTGGGAACAGCACAAAATATTCTCAGCATGATTTTGCAAGAGCAGTAGGGACTTCCTCAAAGCATTTTTCTGTGTACCTCCAGCTAAAGACAGATTGTTTACACTGAAAACAGCCTCATTTAGGATTTCAAAGAAAATTCATCATCACAAGGCAATGCAGGAGAAATACTCAGTTAAGCCTCCACTAAGCAGCCAAACGTCTCTACCTGAGTGCGTTTAGAAGAGCATCCCGTGCTGCGTCATTGAGAGGGCAGTGCCCAACCTACCTTACCTACCAGTTATTCCACTTAAGAAATTTGTCAGCTTTTCATGTGTGCCCTAAATGAGCTTGGTTGTCATGGTGTTTGAAGTAATTAGGCTGAAACTATTGCATCCTTCTCAGTGAGCCTCTGAGGGTGAGAGCTGCTGAAACTATCTAGCACAGTACATTGGGCAGGACCCATGGTCCACTGCTTTAAAGATGGTATTTCAGTGCAAAGGCTTCAGACAGCAGGCACAATTCTACAATTAAGTATAAGCCCTTTGATATGACAACTAGCAAACAAGCAAACTCTTACGCATCTCCCTCAAAGTGGCCAAGTATGTAGGGCCCACTGTGCACTGATTATGATAATTTATCGGACTGAAATTTTTTCTTTAAGACAATGATTACCACGAGGTTGACAGTTTCTAACTTCATTAGAACTTGCAGCTGCCACTGTCATTATTCTGATTAGTTACCTTGAATTGCTTTGCAAAAAACAATTATCATTACAGCTTCTCTGTCGCAAGGAGGAAGTGGCTCCTCATGGCAGAACTGAATTAGAAAACAAACTAGAGCATGAAATAAGAGGAAGAGAGCAAGTGCATCAGATACTAGAGAGAAGCTGATCACACCTTCCTGGACTCAAGTATGTTAAATAGAGGCTATCACACTGAAAGGCAGGAAACGGTAGAACAAATGATGCAAGTAACCACTGTGCTAATGCTCATCAAGTGCAATGATCCTGTAGCTGGTGAGAAGGATTTATTTCTGATAAATTACCCTGGTTTTGAACCCCCCACCAAAAAAAAGCCACCTGTCAAGTGCCTGTGGAGCTGCAGCACCACAGGCCGGTGATGTATCCCTGCATATTCCGCCCAGCTAGGAGCTTGGGTATTGTCCATGTTGACTAACTGATGCCTTTTCACTTGGTTCTTCACGAAGGAAACAGCAGGTACCTGACAGGAAGGGATGCACAGTTTTGGGACACAAGGCTGTGTGTGTCAGTACCTCATCCATTACCGTGTAGCATTTTTTTCCTCCTTGCCTTGTCCTTCTTATGCCTCATACTCTCCACCAAATCTGCATGCCTGAACCCACTTTCCTCCTTTCTTCTTCCCACTCCCAGTATCTGACTTGGAGTCAAAGAGGAGAGGAGGAGATGCCTGGTTTGGTGAGGTCAGCGTCTGTGCTGGACTAGGAAGAAGAATGAGTTATATCAGTGGGAAGTGAGACACAGTGGGAAGCTGAGCCACCCAGAATATCAAGACTCTTAATTCTTGGTGGCAAAGGCATGTTTTCTACTGATCATATGAAAAAGTCAGCAATGCACATCTGGCCTCTGGCCAGAAACCTTCCCTGGACAGTAATTTTCCATAGGCAGAGACAAAACAGAATATACAATTCTGTGCCTCTGGTCTTTCAGCTGGAATCTTCCTTGCTCGGAATAGGAACCAGGGCTTTCCTATAATTTTGCAGTTCTTGGCCACCACAGTGGCTGGTGACAGCTGTGGTTGTCACAGTCTGAACGACAGCGTGTCTCTTCCCTGCCACAAGCTATGCAAGACCACAAGCGGCCATGAAGCAGCAGGGCAGAATTGGCACAAAGCCATTTATTTCATCACTTCTTTTCCATTTTGATGGGCAAGAGATCTAGACCTGGATGGAAATTTTGACACAGTCCAAAGAGAGCATGGGGACAGAGGTTCTGTGGGTGAGCATAGGAAAAGATGGTATTGTGGTTTGGGCGGTCGTTGTGGATTGTAATTTTACTGGATACACTTTAAAAACTCTCCTGTCTTTTCCAGGCATTGGCAGAGGTTTATTAAGGAAGTAGGAGGAGATCATAGCAATCAGGGAGACTTAAGGCTATAACACTGGACAACTTTCTGCGCACTTGAAAAGAAAGAATTGACTGCTATATTAGGTAAAGTAGGTGCAGAAAACTCAGAAAGGCACGAATATATGAAGAGAGAGGCAAAAATGAAACAGATCAACTCTTTTTGTGAAATTGAGTAGACTGACAGGATTAACAAGTATGATTTGAGACAAGAATAACAGGGGAAGTTTAGGAAGTTTATTCTCTAGTCTAGAGACTTGTGACATATTCAGGTACCTCAGAAGACATACTGGAAAAACGGAGCATTGCGCCTGTGCAGAAAGAGAATGGGATATAAGGGGAGGGAGCATAAAGACAGATGTTACTGGTTTAACAGTGAATTATTGCATGGTTAATTTAAAGTAAGAAGTATGCAAAATAGGAAGTTTTTGATGTGGAACTTGCCACTGCACTGTGGCCATTGCAGATGAATTGCAGATCAAAGACACCCATTCAATAGAACAAAACACCCCAAGAAAATGCTGTAAACTACCAACACCACAAGCTGTTGCTTCACATCCAAGAGCAACCAGAGGGAGAAACAGAGCCCGAGTCTCCTTGTTTTGGTCAACAGGCGCCCTTTGTCTGATCTCCCATTCCCAGAAGGAGACAGGATACACCCAAGTCAGGACTTGCCTTTTGCTGTTGTAAGCACCTGAAGCAGAAGCGTTTGGCAAACACCTTAAACCTACTGGTGAAAAATTGCTCAAGTATCTCCCAGGCCAGAATTAACAACAAATTATATGCATCTAAAAGTCAAGTCCCTTCTACAATTTATCTTTTCTTCTGTTATTTCTCTTATAATTTCTACAACTTCAAATTTCTTTTTGAAATGGCCCAGTTCCAACACAATTATCCTCCTTCAGCTACAATTCTGATCATTTCTATTGAGAAAACACTTCCTTAAAGTGCCTCTTTGGTCTGCCTGCAGCCTCTCCAACCCCATGTTGACCAAGTCAGTTTTTGACATACACATCATCTTTTCTTTGATTAATATTGGTCTTGCCTTCTGCATTGCTTATGATTTGTCCAGCTACATCCTTTCACTCCAGTCATTCAGTTTCAACTTAGATGAGTCAATTTAATTTCTATCCAACAATTCAATTCCTGTCTTAGCATCTAATTGCTACCAAGCTGATGAAATTCTACCATTTGAAGCTAGCCTGCAGCTTTCTGACATCACAAAAAAACCCTGATCTCAAAACTTCACATGTTGTGCCTCTGACTGTATTATTTGGGAGCAGACCCATTTCATTATTTCCAGCACATTCCACAGCTCGGTCAAACCTACATTTCTTTTTCTGCCTTGCACTTACCATGTTGCTGCATCTCAGTTTAAGAGATGTGATTTTGTATTTGGGTTCCAAGGCACCAAACACATGGCACAAAACAGTCCTTGTCCTCAGTGGCTCACAGTTAAAATCAGATGAAGAACAAGCATGGAAGGCAACACGGCAGGGCAATAGCAGGGCTCAAAGCAGAATATGACTAGCTTAGGTAACTTTTTAGGAGGGGGATGACTTCCCTGATCTTCTCTTTCCCTCCACTTGTCTCTCTGTCCAGACTTGTGCTTCCTCAGTTCCCACTTTGCTCTAACCCTAGACTCTTCATGCCTCCTGGTGATACCTCCTCCTCTCCCTCTGGCCCCTGATGTTGCCTCCTCACACTTCTATCCTGTTACAGAGTTCATGCTGAGAAAACTCAGTAGCTGCTTCTTCCACTCCCTTACTCCGCTTTTGGTAGTTGTGTGCCTTATTAATGAACAATACCTCACCAGCTGGGAACTGTGACCACAGACAATCCTGTGTCTCAGTTTTGCGTGGATATTATGAAAAAAATGACATTACAAATCACTTTCAGGTTGCAAAGTCAAGCACTAAACAAAGAGGAAGTGCTGGAATTAAACTTGCCTGCAAAACCTTAATTTGGCCCTTTGTGCATGAGTATTATGATATAGACTTTAATTACATGAACACAAACTATTTTTTCCACATCTAAGTGCATAGATGTGCAAATTCTCAAGCAGTTGACTTGATTACAAGTACACATAATATAAAAGTTCAATAGTCTATTGATATTTAGTCAGATTGCAGAAATTCCACATATTCATTGCAGCAGCTGACTATGTTAGGATACTATGCCAAGAGCTGAACAAATGAAATCAGATTACTGCAAATGACAAGGAACAAATATCCAAAAAAAAAAAAATAGTAGGGCCACAGGAAAAACCAGCATGGTGAATAGTAGAGAACTGCATTAGGTTCAGCTGAAACACAGCAAGAATTCTAAAGCAGCCCACAAATAATATTAAATCTTTCCTCTAGTCCCAGTAAAATAGACTAATGAGCACAACAGCCACTTTATACTGGATAACTCCAAAGACTAAACCATAAAAATGGGGTCAAAATATATGTTTGAAATACAGAGAAAAAATTAGAGGTGACATCTTGGCCTGTAGGTCTTCTTCTGGCTGAAGAAAAAAATAGAAGAAGGTTAATTTCAAGGTTAGAACTAACCTTGTTCTATTTTTTTTCCTCAGAGCCCAAAGCAGAGCTCATGGCCAACATGCCACCTCTAATATTCTTTGCTATCTCAACTGTGAGGGGTTTTTTAACCTTTTCTCTTACATTTTGCAGTCAGAATGCTGCTGTGGATTTTATTGCTGTGTGAAAAAGCTTAGCTTGATCTTCTTTTAATCACTGGTCACCTAAGCATAGAGGCTGGCAAATGGTGATTGCAACGTTGCCGCTCTCTTGCACTTCACAGAGAATAAACCAGGGCAGAGCTGAATTGCTATAAGCTGCCTCTGGACAGTAACAGAAGCAAAGCAGGGAAGGCTTTATCATTCATTGATTTATTTTTCTTTTTAATAGCTGAGGGAAATACAGGAACATTTTCAGTTACTACCTGATAAGCGGATAGAGTACTCTTTTTGCTAGGTGCTGTGTATATTACGCTCGGTAATTAATGCAGAAGTCTGATCCTCTCTCGGTTTGCCGAAGAAATATTAGAGACCAGCCCTCAAGGTCTGGGCTGGCAAATTCCATACATTGCATAGATAATAGAATAAGATTGATTGAATCTCCAATCCAAATTGAAACAAGTCACGTTTTCCTTTAACATATTCCTTTCCTCTTCTTTTCTCACTCTCCTTCCTCAGTTTATTCTCTCCAGCTTGGCCTGTTCACCTACTTCCAGAAGCAACCACATTGCTAGAGGAGTCTTCTGGAAAAGTGCTCGGTGTGCCTGGCAAACCCTAGCAGACCAATTTTCCATGCATCTACCTGCCAGCTTTCTATTTAACCTGAAGTAGTTCTGTGGGGCCAACTCTGAAGCAATAAGGCGCAGTAGTGTGTACAGTTTCTTTTAAGGACAGGGGTACTGGCTCAGCACGTTAGCGTAGGACATGGGTGAAGGTGCAGAATAAAGAGATTTCACAATTTGGTAGGAACAAATTAGAAATACTATGTAGGAGTGAGAAAATTGTCCATGTGGTGTATGAAGGTAGCTTAAAAATAAACTGTATCCCATTAAACTCATCTGCCCCTAGTTATACATTGAGACAAATTCTACTTACTCAATTTTCACTCTGTTCATATCATGATAAAAGAGGCAATATCAGTTATCCTGCTGCTGCTCCAGAGTAGTTTCAAGCACCAGGAAAAGCCCCATAGGAGTTCAGTACCCGGCTATGTGATCTCCACATCGAAATCTTTTCAAACCAGTCTTCATAAAGCCTGGAGAGGAGCGCACATCTCTGGATGTCCTGTTCTAAATGTGCCTGGCTATGGTGAAGGAATGGGAGAAGGTGTCTAGGCAGCCCAGCAGTGCTGATTTCAGCAGCTCCAGCTGTCTCCTGTTATCTTAAAGCTGGCAATACATAAGTGCACACTCATTCCCCGTCATATCCCTTGCAATCAGCAGGGATGCTCCAAGAGCTGCTTCCAACTTAAAAGCTACAGGTTGCTCTGACCAACAGGTTTACTCATATGAAAAATCTAGTAAGGGTTTTAGAATAAGTCTGTTATGTTTTACTTAAGGTTTCTTCTGTACCGATATCTTCAGATATGTGAGACATGTGGGAGTCTTAGTTTTCATTTCATACACAGAACTCCCCATATCTCACCTCATTCAAGATCTGATATTCAGAGAAGGGCATCTGATTTGAAAAACATACTGCACCTTTTCCTTTGACAAGTCTCACTAGCATTTGCCATTGCATTTTACAGTACCTCACACTGGCCAACACCACTCGTCTCTCATGACAGTATGTTGTGCTGTGTATAAAAATACAAAATACAATGCAGCACACCTGCCTGAGCCAGACAAACAGCTTCTTGTTTGAGTCCCTGTCTGCCTGACTCCTTTTAAAGCTTGGCATGGGATCCTTGGTCTTTATTTCAAGTTACTGAACTGAGACTTTTGCTAGTTTTTCTGTTACATTAGAAGGTCAAGGAGAATTTCATGTTGCAAATACTTCTTACGGCTTACAGACTAGAGTGTACAAATATAGTCCACAGAAAAAATTCCTCCAGGGCAAAGCTGTCAAAAGCAGTGTCACTGCCCTGTTAGTAGCAGAGCCGTGGACAGGGAATGCCAAGGGCATAGCTGGGCCTCCGTGTGCTACTAGGGGATTTTATCTAGTGCAATTAAAGCCAGGAAGAAAAGTGATGAAGGTCAGGAAATGAACAGTAAATCCTGGTACCTGACAATGTTCCAGCCTTGTACAGAAATATTTCATGGCTGTCCTTATGAAGCCTTACAGCTATGCTCTATTTTGAAATGTAGTATGTTGGGAGGAGCGGCATAAATCAGCTAACAGTAGTCCACTGGAAATGGGTTCTTTCTTTATAGGTGCCAAAACAAGAGCAGAAATCACAGCAATTTAGCTGTGTAAGGGAAGAGTCAGGTTCATGACATTGACCCAGAGCTAGATCTGCTCCATTAGCAGTCTGACACTCATGAGTTTCTATGGTTTGAACCACAATTTCATCGCCCTTAGAAGGATTCTCATTTTTTTTTAAAGGCAATGCAAGGAAGACTTTGTTAGAGTTACAGAAGATGGGATGACTGCAGGCTTTTATAACAAACTTAGAGCTTTGATTCTAACATGTTTCTGATAGGTAAAAGTTCGCTACAACAAAAGATCGCCAGCATTCAATGGAGAGATCTGCCTCAGCTCAGAGTCATCCTCTGTTCATGTGTAGAGATCGTGGCAGCAAATGGCACAAGGACAATCTCGTTAAAGACCCCTAGGAGCAAGCCGGCTATGGACCCATGTCACAGCCCCTTGGCAAAGCAATTCCAAAGACTCACCAGCCCTAACTCTAAAGCACCATTCATAACGCAAAAAGAAATATAGTTGCTCCTTTGGTCATGCTTTCCTTAAAAAGTAAAAAACCATAAGTCAGAAATAGCTTCCAATCTGTTTCTTAGGTTGGTCACCTGTATTGTCCTGTTTCATTTGAGAGGGAACATCTGATATCACACCTGCCTCCTGTGATCATTTTTGATTCATGAATCACGAGGTAGGGAACAAAATGTCCATTGTTGCAGCAACAGAAGAAGCCAAAGTGGAAGGTGCTGTCTCTGCAGAGGAAGAGAGTGGACAAGTTGCTTGGTCCTATTCACTAAATTTAATTTGCAAAATCCTTCACATTTTCCGATTAAAGAATGTCTATTTAGCAAATAGTGTTGAATTTAGAGACTTGGGGTTTAAAGGATGAAGAAGAGAATGTCTTAAGCATTCCCTTATGCTGATACTTGTCGCCTATGACTCGAATCTTCTGACTTGTCCACGGATCCAAGATTTCATCATGTGTACCCAAAGGCTGACGTACAATCTTTTCTATACATTGCAGCAGGTAACCTATTTTGTTACTGTTCCAGGACAACAGTTCACAGACCTTTTTTAACTACCTAAGGATAACATTTTTACAGGAGTAACAGTTGCAGTGAAATACACCCAGTTAAGAGTACATCAATGAGATATGGCCAAAGAAAATATGAAATATTAAAAAGATGAAGGAAAAGGGCTGTTAACTTACCTTCAACTTCACCCTTCCATAGTTCCATGAAATGCTGAGAGCAGTGTGTTACTCTGGTGTGAGGGGAAGGCAGGCTGCAGTCAGTGCATTGCCCACACTACACACCTGATGAGACTAGTACCACTTCATACATCCAGAGCTAAATCACAGTTTCACTGTCACCTAGTGATGGCTGTTTGGAATAATCTCCTCCATGAAGAATGCGTCTGTGTACAAGTATACAGCATTTACAATTTCTGTTGGTATGAAGAGTGTAGTGACTAATAATTTTCCTCCATGGAAATAACTTTTGAAACACTTACTTTTGAAAGTGACAAATGCTCTTGTTTTCCATACTATTCAGATGAGGACAAGTTAAGGGCCACACACCAACTCTATAAAAAGATACCGTCTCAACACAGAAATAGTTATGTTTCTTTTCAAGCCTCGTGTTTAGCTGCAGTCCATATTAGATCAGTCTCCTTACCCCACTCCCACAAAATGCCAACAAACATGTTCATTATTATTTTTCTAAAGAAAGCAGCAACTCCGAATACCATCCCAATCATATCCAATACAAGTCTCTTAAAGCTAATGTGCAGGGTTGCCTAGCAACAGCACTAAGCCTGCTGGGATCATCCTGCAACTGATTTTTGCATTGATATCTTGGTTCCCAAGGATACTTTGTAATAATAAAAGGCACTGTTAACTCTGTGTTTTTACTTCAGAATTTAATTAATACTTTTACTGGTGTGAAAGTGACTGCTTTCCAAAACGTCTAACTATTTTGTCAGCTCCCTTAGGGCATTTGGGAGCAACACATAGCAATGGGTCCATCAAAAGAACCACAGGCTTCAAACAGCACCTGGAAATCTTATTGATTCTCTTAAAACTACACAAAAGTCACTATTTGCAATGAAACTATTGCTGGATGTGACTTCTGAGTTCACAAAACAGGAACAATTACATGCAGTCTCTGCGGGTGGCTTTTGGAAAGTCTATGTCAATGACCACCACATGTAAAACTTGGGTTCTACATTTACAGGTTAAACAGAAAACTGTTAAAGAAAGAATTACAGTAACTCACAGTGTCCAAAAACAAAGAAGTTGAACTAACTGGACAGCAAACAACACACTTACTTGGAGGAGGAAGTACTACACATTAGTGAGCATTTCAGGGTAAGGGGATTGCTCCAAGGACACCTAATCTCAGTGATAATGTTTTTTTTATCAGTGCTGCTACATAGTAACAACCACCTTACAATGAGCGTAGGGCCCCGCAACTGCACGAACATACAAAAGGATTTACCTTAAATCTAGACTGAAGACAAGGACAGAAATAATTTGCATCTTTAAGAACTAGAATATTATTCTTGGGCTACAAGTGGTAAATTGCTGCTCCATTCTGCCCCAGCCCTAATGTAGAGCCATCTCAAAGATACTAGTAACCTATTGAAAAGCCATCACTGAATTGAGGAGGGGACTTTATTCCTCTTTGTGTCTGCTAGGCTGAATAGAAAAGTCATAGTTGTTGGGACAATAAATATTTTTCTGCTATTAATATTAAAATGCAAAACATGGACAAAAATCCTGGCGCTCACAGCTCCCATGGTCAACACAGTAAGGATCAATGGGACTCAGACAAAGGTAAGTTATAGGTCTGCAGATAGCCAGTGAGATATGAAGTAGGTCCTAGCATTGTGTCTCAATTTGTGCTTGAGCAATGTTTTAGGACACCTATACTTCTGCATCTTCTAGTGACTGTGCACATAAGAGACAGTCTCATTTCACAAGTCAGGAGGCTGCTTTTTTTCAGAAGGTTAGAATCTGCTGATGTGCATCTCACATCAACCAGGATTTTTAAGCCCCTGTAACTGCCAGCAGATACTCAAATACATGCACGGACAAGGCCTGAGAGCTGGACAGAGCATCTCAGAAGAGACATGATGATGACTCTTGGTAGAGTTTCCGCACAATGGGCCCAAGATAAAAGTTCAGTTCACATTACTTTGTGCTACCCTGTCAAATGCAGGTCCTGGGTGGCTGCCATGCTCCTGACCCAGGACTAAGGCTAAGGATAAAAAAAATTGCCAAAATGACTCTTTTCAAGCTGATGTGAGGTGGTGCAATTTAAAGAGTATTCCAAATGAAAAAGCCCCAAAGATCCAGCCCAGATTGGCTTTGCTGTAGCAGTGATGTAAGTAGTGTGTGATGGGAAGCAGAATAAGGCCATCCACTAATTCCACATGGGATTTGAGTAGTTCCCACGGGAAAGGACTGGCCATCCATGACCTTAAACCTGAATCACAGATCCTGAAGCTGTGATCTCCACAGCTCTCCACGCACAGATTTCAGTCTCCCTTTCCTCAAATTCTGAAAATCATGGCAGGTTTTCCTCTCTGCCTTTGCGTGGGGCTGGTGGCCATGCTGTTACGGAACCTCACACCAGCTTTAGGGAAGGTAGGCGATCTCCCAGGTTGCAACCTGCAGCCCAAGGAAATCAACTGGCACTGTTCCCTCTGTTTTTGTAACAGAAACAGCTCTCTCTAACACATCAGTTCCAAACAGAACAAGCTGTTTGACAATTATCATTTTGAACAAATATTTCCAGCCACATGGAAAACACCGTGGCAAAAAAAAAGCAAACTTTCAATAAACAGAAAATAGATGATTGTTCTAAAATGACAGCTTTCATGCTGTTTATCCCAAAGGATCCTCAGAGCTTATGTAGTATGAAATAAATTTGCCACTGGTTAAAAATGTAAATTCTTTAAATACATAAAACCCTAATGAAAAGGCTTGTAACATTCCCCTTTTCCCGATTCCCACTTTTCTCTTTTTATCTTCCTAGAAGAAGACGTTGATTGTAATTACAGTGGAGACTAAAATGTGTGCTTGATTTTGTGTTAAAAAAATTGTTTGGAAAGTAAAATGGGCTCTTAGTGTATGCGTGTGTGATTGAGCATGTGTATGTGCTTCTACACATGCCTGTTTCACAGCTTTTAAAGAGTTTTCTTTTAATGCACTGAGTACATTTCATATTTAAATGCACATAATTTGTAGAGCACCCAAAAGAGAGAGTCTGCCTATGGAGATGAGGGAGAAAAGCTGCTTTGAGATTCCATCACCCCTTTAATGCTTTCAAGATGCATAGTAATGCAAAACACAGGGACCAACTCTGCCTTCCTCCGGGAGCTGTAAGGACTGCAGGATCAGCGCCACAGCCCATCATGTTCTGCCTCTGGCTGGCAGGAGTTTGTGATGGGCACTGTCAGGTCAGCTGCTATCAGGTCGGAGGATGCGACAGCTGATGCTCGGGCTGCGCTGCCCCTGAGGCACAGAATGCAGCCCAGGGCTGCAGGAACACGCTGTAGCACAAAACTCAGACTCAATGGGACCAAGTGTTTGCTGGTTAAGTGGACAGGATTTCCAATTTAGCATATTGCTCACAGAAGTGAGGAACTAGAAGTGAAACTAGTAGTTTGCCCAAGTGGGAGCTGGGTGAAAAAAGGCAGTTTGGACCCCTCACATGTCAGTCCTCTGCATCCAAACACAAACAAGACCAGCTCCCTGCTTTCGTTCACAAAATATCTGCTGCACAAAGTGAACAAACAGGTGTGGATTTGTTGGGTACTGGATTAGATTTAAAAACACTTGGTGAGCTCTCTCTAACAATTATTCTTTTCTTTCCGAAGAAATGCAGTCAGCACAGATCCTGGGAGCAGGCTGCCCGAGTCCTTTAACAGCGGCTGCATACCAGCAAATATAGTGTTCAGCACACGAGCAGTGAGCCCAACAAGACTCTCACAGGTGGAGTAGCAGGTACAATGTGCTGGACTTAGGACATACACACTACCAAGCTGTACACACACAAGTCCAGTGCAGGCGTCTGCACCACAGTTGGGCAGAAGTTTGACAGTCAGGACACATCAGACAACAAATATGAGATCCTGCCTGCTGTGGTAATCCCAATGTTATATGTTAGACTTTGCTAGATATCCTAAGGTTATGCCTGCATCTGCCACAACATATTATGATGATCTTTAGCTGTGTGGCCACTAGAACTCCACTGCATAGTTCCTTGGATCAGAGAAGAGATGATCTGGGCCCTAGTCCCATGGCTGCTGTTCACTTGCTGTACAGTTGTGTGAATGGTAGTTCACATCTCATTCTTTCTTGAGAAAACAAAAACATCCTTCTTGCATACCAAGCTTCCCTTCTCACGCTTACTCAGTTCACATTCTTCTGGAATGAATCTCAGTAAAGTAACTAAAATTACTTTAAGTCTTTTCCTGATTGTCCCTTTCAGTTCTCAGGACTGAAGTAATGGTGAGTGCTGTGCTGCTGTCAGGTGAAATGCTGTTTGACAGACCAGTGCCATGGACATGCTGTGTGATATGGGTGCCATGTGGTGGCCTAGAGACATTTGGGAGCTGGATTGTTTGAGATGGAGCACTTCAAGTAGGGTATGGGCTGTGTCCAGACTACTGGAGTAGTTTCTGGAAAGAACTCTCCCGTGGTCTGGGTCTGGGTCTCCTTTTGAATGGCAGCACTTGGTTTGGAGCAGATAAAATCCCAGGAGGGAGCTAGCAAGTCATAATAGTTACAATCAGCTCTAGGAACCAGGGCTTACCCTTTTTCTTTAAGCTCAGCTCAAACTGCTAATCTGGTCACAGGGAAAGGTGGAAGATCAGAAGGAAAGATTTCCTTTGGGATCCTTTCCTGGTGGTAAAGTTGTGGGTACAGGCAGTGACTAGTGAGCTCATTTATAGTGCAGAAGCTGTAGTCGCACTGAACTCTCAATGTCAATACATGGCTCGCCTATGTTCTTGTTCCCACCCTTTTTTGTAATTATTCCCAATTCATAAAAGCAGAGGCTAATGATGGGAGAAAATTACTCATTATCCTTTTAATTTAATAATTAATGCTTTCTACTATCCTCAGCAGTAGGTATCTATTGTGGAATTTCCTATACTTTGCTTGTTCTGAGCAGAAGGATACTAAATTAGGTAAATTACTGTTCTGCTCCAGTATGGACAACCCTACAGTGATGCATATACCTAGTGTGAATGTACAACCAGTAGCTGAATGCTCAATGCATTTTGGATGCACACCTGTGCAGAATGTAATATCCTAAATGGATCCTAACTCCTCTGGAACCCGGCAGGGTCCAAAGATCCCTTTATTATGGAGGAGATCAGGTTTTGCTTTGAAGTTGGCAACCTAGATCCTGCCTCTTTATTTTTTTAGTGAAATCAGCTTAACAAGAATATTGTTTTTCACAGTGATATGTCTTGCAAACTTTTTCTGGTTTTCCATCTTTTTCTAAAACATTACAAGTTTTTGCAATCAAATGGATAAGCACCAGAATTACAAATAGTGGAAGAGAAGCATACCATCACCTTTCTTTAGTTGTGACAGAGACAGAAGTATGAAAGGAACTCTGACATTCGAATAGATTTTAATTCAAATTTGAACCGTGCTTTATATCGACTTTAGACATTCTTCACCTTTTATAACTTCATGTGTGAACTTTGATTTACTTGGTTGGCTAAATGTGCTGTGAGAATGCAGCTCACAGTGACTCTGAGACTAGAAATCTAGCAACAAAACTAAAGCCTTGGTCAAATACTGCCCAAGAAGCCTGCTAGGGAGACAACAAAATGCAAAACCACAGTCATATTTCATTGCTAGATACGGCTGCATTAATGACAAAGAAATTTGAAAAAGTATAAAAAAATGTTGAACCAAACTAGAACATTTGTTGCTCAGTCCACATTTTTATGTATCTCTCATGTACTAGAACTTAACTAGAGATGTTGAGAAGCTTTTTTTTTCCCCTCCTTAGAAGTGATTTCTTTATGTACAGACTAAGAAGGAAAGGTTATTCATTGGAAGAGCTATCCCCATTCTCCTACTAATGCTATTGTAGGATTGAAACTGGTGGTAAATTAACATCAAAAGATCTATTGCAAAGAAGATAGCGATTGTAGGGATGTGAGTTCCAAAGAGTTTGTTTTGGTGTTGGTTTCTTTGATACCACAAAAGGATTAGAGTTTCTCAGGACTGGAAGTTTTTAATATCTTTCCTCCACATCGTTTTTGTTGTGTCAAAACATGACAGTGCAGCTTTTTGCTCTGTGAGAAAATAGATTAAATTCTGTACATATGGCATATTTAATAGGTTGGCTCTTCTGTCCTTGGCTACTTATTCCAGGAACCTGAGAGGAGTTTAATGGCTTAAGTGTTTTGATGCTCTATCATATCTGCTTGAACTTTACCAGGTACAAAGATCACTGAGGGCATGATGAGAAAATGAGTGTCAAACCCTCCTAAGATGAATTTCACTAGGAATCGAAGATGACAATAGCTAAGTTTTCAAACATTTTGAGATAAACTGCTGGTTGGAGAACTTGGGAGGATACAACTTTGTATGCTTGCCTCTAGGCTCAGCTGGGAGCAATTGATGCAGAGTTTCTCAGGCTCTTTCTCCTTTTCCCACATCTCATTGTTTCTGTGCCAGAATAAAAGGACTAGAAATTATTTTTATAGTATGTTGTTCTAGCTAAATACATCCATCATCTTCTGAAGATATATGTGGGTGAACCTTCTCTTTTCATCCCAAACCAGGCTATATTTGCAAATACAATTTGCAATTCAGGCAGAGACCAACAAACCTGACTATTCATTGGCATGCACCTGTCAGCTGCATGCAAGATACTTAGAAGCTTTAGGCTGCCTGACTTGCCCCTCCGTTTTCTAGTGTGAATTCACAGAAAAGACGCAGAGGGAACTTTGCACCCTGCTGCTACTGCTTGGAAGTCTCTGCATGATAGATTTGTCCAAGTTATTTCTGTTGAAAGCATCTATAAATAGCTTGCATAATGCCTTGAGTGTGTTATGGAATTATTGGGAGTTTTGCCTGATTAGAAGAAATAAGAAGTAAAAGCTCTGAGAAAGGAGCTCAGGATTTTACATAGTAGTAAAGAACAGTAACTGAAGCGCTATGGATCTATTCATGTGCTTAAAATTAAGAACATACTCAAGTGTTTTGCTCAGTTGGAGGTACTTTGCCTGTGAAATAATGTTGGTCCTTAGTTTCCCAATACAAAAATGGCCACAAAATGTTTCAGCTGACATGACGTGTGTGTTAGATCACTCATATACCACAAACCTAAGAAATCTTCTCAGCTGAAAAGTTTTCTGCTAAAACCTGGAGACCTTTTGTAAATGGGGACCCTCAGGAAGAGCTGACCCGATGGCTGTTGAAGTCACTGAACGATACCTGTGGCCTTCAATGGATATTTGATAAGACCAGCAATGGCAGAGCTGTCCCTCAAAGATGGGGAGACACCAGCTCAATCATGCTGATGCAGGAGGATGCCGTGCTGTCACGTGCTTTAGATGATGGTAGGAGAAATATGGTTGGTTTTTGTTTGTTTTTTTTTTTTTTTTTCATATGGCCAAAGGTGTTCCAAAGGATAGGTGGGAACAACAAGCATCGGTGACATCTGAAGAATGTGATTTCTAGATTTCCTCATCATGGTAGAGTTTTTTGAAGAAATGACCATTGCTTAACTGTGGCCCAATACACATTTTTCTGAATAAATTTGAACAGCGCAACTATCCATCAACACAGCAAGTAGGAACTCTCGTACTTTGCATGACTCAAGGCCAGAGTTGAAAGGCTAAGGTGCTAGCAAGCAAAGGGCTCATGTTCCCGGCCTTCAGAAATGTGGCTTTGCCTGATGTCTAAGATTTGCCTCCAGAGAACATAGTGCACAACCAGCAACCTCCCCTGCAGAAGAATTGCTTCCCTCCCATGCGAAGAAACACCACATTTTCCTGGTGTGGTTGCTTAGTTTCAACCTGAACAACATGTTATATACACTGTTTTAAACAACACACTCAAAACATGCTATATTGACGTATATATAAACCATTTGCATTTCAGAGCAGTAGGTTTTGGCTTTCCTCATGATGAAACCCTGCAGAAAGGCTGTCCAAGGACGCCGTACAGGAGTCAGCAGTTTCCTTCCGCCAGACAATCAAGCTGCTTCCAGTCACTCAGAGCTGAACATCTGTTACTTAGCAACTGGGGAGGCAATTTGGGAGCACACACCACCCTCGCCACTCTCTTCTTGCAAACCTGTCACAGACCCAGTTCCTCTGTGCAAGTAATCCTTGCCACAAAGGCAGGAGGCTAATGTAAGAAGATTATACATTTCCAGAAATAAAACTTTACTTCAACACTTCTCTAAACTATAGCTAGGCAAAGTTTAGTATATAATTTTCTCAAACAACCACTGGATACTTAATGCAACAACTCATCAGTCAAAAGCATTTTCTAGGTCAGAGACACAGCTTGGGTAAAACATTGCTGACCAAGGGATGAATTCACTGGTACTTCAACAGTCCTGCTGGCTTTTACAGTTCAAATAGACCACATGTCTGCTGGAGGTTTTTGTTCCATTTGAGAAACTGCAAATAATCTCAAAAGCCTTAAGTTATTCATGTACACACATTATGTAGGACATCCATGTTAGATACTGGTAGATTTGATTTAAGGATTGGTTCACTCTGCATCATTCTTTCCAGATACAACTGGTTGTGACGATCTTGTGTTAAGTTCTATGTTTACTTTTGGTGCTGTGCGCTAGGTTTCTTCACCCCTGGTTTTTTGTATTTTGAATTGCATCTTTCTCAACTCATTATTTCTAGCAATGATTTAGAGTTGCAGTTGAAGATCCTACCAACAAAATTGTGGTTTGGACCGAGTGGTTTATTTCTCTTACTAAAAGGACATGCCATATTTACTTTGCTTTGTGTACCTTTGATGCATTGTCTTCATGGGAAGAGGCAAATCTTCCCGTGGGTAAGTGACAAATCATTCAGGTGGATATTTTTGATCATATCAGGTATAACTTTCTTTTATTCTAGTTTTCATGACAGATATTGTTCGAAAAGCAAAATATATTTAATTTGCTTAACAGTTTTAGACGGCATTTTTGAAGCATTCATAAGATAATTCCTAAGCAGAATGTTTATTCAGCAAGGAGAACCTGTTGAACATGTTACCAGATGAAGCTTTTTAAAATAACAACTGTTTTTAAACAAATTGCTTTGTCATCAATAAGCAACATGTTCTCTAGGAGTTCTACGATTCCTCATACTAACAGCTGCTTCCTATGAGACTGACAGCTGGGCACATGCAAGCATTTTATTGTTGACTTGATAGGTAGCACAATTCACAACTTTTCTAAGTAGGACTGCCAGGTTTAAATACTCAATCTCTTCTTCCCCCCTGTATCATCATCTACTTGGATAGAAAGATATTTATGTTCACTTTCTATGGAAGAAATAGTATAGTATAATGAAATAAGCAGTGACAGTAAGGAGCCAAGCATCTGCTCAACTATTTAATGACTGTTAACAATGGATATATCAACACATCTTAATTCTATGGAAGAGGAGTACAAGCAGACAAGTCTACTTTGAAAATCTGTATGTGTATCTTTGAGATGTCAGTGCCTTACAACAGTGCATCAGGTCAGAAAGCAGCTACTTAGACAGAAGAAACAACTACTGCATAGGTTGTTGACTTGTAAAGAACTGGAGAAACATGCAGCCAACTCCACTGACTTATATAGTTTTATTATTCTTCTGACTTTATTGGTATGAAGCTGCTCTGAATGAAACCTGAATTAGGTAGACGGGGTACTAAATCTAGTGCTTTTGGCTTGACATGAGTAAGAATGCAAAATTATTTCCCATTTTAGTAATGTGTACAGGTGACCATATTTGCCACTGGCAACTGCAGACTGCTGCTACCCACCTCCCATCATTTTTCAGCATTCCTGGTGGCTGTGTCTGGTATTTGCACCTGCCCCAGCTGTGTCCCAGCTGCAGCTGACAAGTGTGGCCCTAGATTGCATTTCCTCCAAACAGGCTTTGGGCCCAGGTGCTTACAGTACTGCTGAGACTTACTATCACAGATCAAACAGCACGTTTGCAATCCTGCTTTCATGGGTGAGTATAAAAATCGGTACTTCATGTGTTTAGTGTGAGGTGCCTGTGGTCTACACCATGTTTAGGTGTAGAAATTCATCTACCTATTGCATGGGGTGCTTTTATGTTGTACTTCGGTAGTTTAGGCTCATTTATCTAATTCTATATTCAGGATAATATTTCCATCTCTTTCCAGCTTTCTCCAGCAAAGGCTTGTGCAGTTAAGGGAGTTGAGGGTCTACTAATATAACTGTATTGTTAAAAATTCATAGAAGATCCAACACAAACTCCTAAATGCTTGTGTGATACAGGTAGTTCCTACTGTGATAGTACAAGATTTAACCTATAGGTTTTAGCGGAGATCAGTAAACCTATGTGCTGTGCAGAAAAATGTGCAAATATTAATAAAGAAATGACAAATATTCTTTAGAGAAGGCTTGCTTTATTATTTCATTCTTCAGAAATTAATCACTTGAATTTTGGAAAAGGAATGTTTCCAACTGAAAAGCCAATGGTAACGATTGTGGTAAAATAAAAGGAAATACAGGATTAGAAAATTATTTTCTCTTATTTTTTTCCACTGTCACCTTGAATCTTCTTGCATAAATCCTTACAGCTGGTCTAGCATGTAAATCAAGCGGGTGGATGATAGTTCACCATCAGTAATGCTTTGAGTCTTCTAAACACATTATTAACAGTTAATGATTTCTAATTATGGTTTCTGACGCAATTAAATTATTGGCGTCTTTTCAAGTATTAAATCAGGGCTCTTGCTTCACTTCTCCATGCTGACAGTCATTTGGGATACTGGCAGGTAGGCTGGGAACTGCAGTGGTGGCATTTATACACACAGAATGGCTCCTGGAACAGAGCTGGGATACATCGATTAAATGTAAGTATTTATTGCTAGAAAGTGATCAGTGCTGGTTTTCTGTAAGACCTGCCACAAAGCAGGTCATTTAATCTGAAGTCAATTGCAATTTAAAATCTCAATGATTTAATGAAAAAAGTCAATACTTGAAATAGGAAAGAAATCTTATTTGAGAAGGATTTTGAAGAGCTCCGTCCTATAATTAGATTGTGAGATGTAACCAGAACCATATTACTGTACACTCTATGATCATGATGGAGTAGAATAGCTTAGTAAGGGAAGTAATGAACACATTATCACTGGGGTCTTTAAATCAGCCTCAGCATCTCTTAAAGCAGGCATCACAAGTCATTAGACTTACTGTAGCAATCATTGGATGAAATATCTGGTTTGTGGTAGGCAGAGGCCAGGTGATGATTGTAGCTGTCTTTTTATGGGAAGGTACTGGAAGATTAAATGTAAGAAGGAAAGAAACCCCTCATGTATTGACAATGAAATCTGCACATAACTGCTACACAAGGTTTCTGCAAACAGATGTAATTTGAGCACCAACAGGAATGAGAAGATGTTAGAGAACTGATGGCACTGTGGTCAACATGCTGGCTCAAACCAAGTGGAAAAAAAAATTACATAGGGTCATCAGACGAGTGGGCTTTCATTGATCAAGTATCCATCTCATGTCATCTTACAAAGGAGGCTGACTAAGCATCTTGAGATCACTTCATTTCCCACAGTTTAGTGTGCTACAACATGAAGGCATCTAGGCAGGCCAACAGGATGAGCTTCAAGGCTTGATTCTCAGGCAGTGAGAACAGCCTAAAGGAACCCATGCCTGCAGCAGTAAAATTTAAAGTTACAGGTTGGCATGGGCTTCAGACAGCAAGCAGACGTAAACTAAGGATCTAAGGTTTACCACAATGCACAGTCAACTGAGTTTCTTTTCTAGGTTTTCACTAAAGAAGTCTTAGAAAAGGTGGCTACAATCTGTTTCCTTATATCAAGAGAAGCAGCTCTCATTTGAAGTGTTACAATACAAACAATACAAAATGCTTGACCAAAACCAATATAGTGTGCTATCTATGATTGCCAGCCTCTCGCTGAAAAGAGCTGCATGAAACCTTTATCCAAACGCACATATAGCTAGAAACGTGTAATAAAGAAAAAAAAAACACCCAACAAACCACCACCAACAAAACGAGGCTAAATGCTTGCTCTCTGAACTGCTGTCAAGGCCTAGACTTGTATGGTTTTCAGGTTAGACTTCTTGCTGCACAACCTTACATTTTATGGGCTGTGTCTCAGCACTTTTTCCATTTTATCACATCAGAATGACAGGACGATTAGGTGTGAGCAAACCATTTCAGCAAAACAAGAAACCAGCCAAAACCATCTGCCTACATTTAGGCTTTTACTGATATTTAGAAAGAATCGAAAAGAACAGTGTATTTTTCCGCAGGTGTACGTGGCAAGCATCTAAAAATAGGATACTTCAATTCCTAATGCCTATAATTTTCTGCTTTTTACTGGAAATGGGATATCTAAACACAGCAAGGCTGTCCTGTGTCAGGTCTGAACCAACTCCGAGAAGTTCCAGTGAGTTCTCAAAGTGCTCATGACTTCTGGGCTCACTGGGCCTGGAATACTCCAGAGTGCACACAGATCTCACCCAAATGGAGACCATCAGTATCAAACCCTGAAGCAGCAGGTATTGAGCTTTTATTTTTTAAAGTGGAAAAATAAAAGAGGAAACAAGTAAGAACAGGACATGTTTCAGTCCTGGCATCATTAAAGAGAAATAAAAACAGGCCTATGATATGAAATTACTACATTTCCACCCAGCACATATGCATATACACACGGCCATCTGTTTATATGCACACTCACACATAGCTATACATATGCATCCATAAAATATATATATTAAAAAAATTAAAATCTCCTTATGAACTACAGAAAGTGCAGCTCAGTCCCCCACCTGCTCTAGAGCCCTGGTCCTGGAAGTCTGCAAACTGTTTGCAAACCCAGCCCTCCATGGAAGAGTTTTGTTCTGTCTCGGACGTGTGGAACCACTCACCCGGCAACCTCAGCTCTGTGCCTGGGAAGATCATGGATGAGATTCTCCTGGAAGCTCCGCTAAGGCACAGGGAGGACAGGGGGAGGATGCAAGACAGCCAGCATGGCTCTGACATTATGATCTAAATTTAATAATCATCATAATCTCGGTCCGCATGAGCTTAAATTTGCACAAAAAATTGACAACCTTTTAATTACATCAGGCTGAGGGCAGCGTTTATATCTTCACCTGTATGCAGGAAAGCTCTCACTTGCAAACATTTCACAATCCACACAAAATTAAACTTAGCCCAGAAGCACCATCTCACCATTTTGCTTTAAGAACTCTGCTAGATTAAGCAGGACGATTTTAATGAAATCTCTTAAGCAGATTTTCATGAAGTCAACAGTAACTTTTCATGGAAAGCCTTTCTAGGCTACTCACCCTGCAAATTTCTTTTTGAGAGATTTTTTCATCCGGATTTATGAGAGTTATGAAAATACATATGTGCATGATGACAGGTATTTCTAACAGGGTGAGCAAATTAATCACTTAAAGCAGAAAGTAGCCTCATCTGGATAGGAACCTTGGTTATTTCCTGGCTTTCTTTGTAATCCCAGCTCAGGGGATGTTTATAGATAGTAGAAGCCTTTTTAGATGGAGCTGAGGTCGCTTTAAGCTACTTGCACAGGCCCAAGGCTCTGGTATTGTTACCACATTGACATAAGAAGCCAGATAAAAACCTGGGCTAGTACAATATGCACCCCAGAACTCACAATTGAGCTGCCTCCCTTGAGAGAAGATCAGTGACAACCCCCACCAGGTTGCCAAAAAAGCCCCTTAAATAAGGTCTCTGGACTGAATGCGAGCTGGAGAAGTCACAAATGAAATCTTGTAAACTAGTAAATGTTGTTTTAAAGAGCAAGTCAAGTTGGACCTTAGCATAGACCTGTTGTACTGCTCGGTAGAACCAAGGTTCGTATTTATACTAGAGATTAAGCAGTTTTCCAACCTAACGGATGTAGCAGATTGTCCCACATGTGTAGGCTAGACCCGAGGAGACCAAACTTCCATCTCTGTCGTGTTTCTCATGCATCATTAAGGCATCAGCCAGAGCTATGTCCCACAAAGAACAACACATACCCTTTAAAATTTTGCATGGCAATAATGACGTAAGAACACGAGCAGTCCTTATAGGCCGTCTGTGGTTTGTAAGACTTGCAGTTAAATGCACCAAACAATCAGCCAATATAATCAAGCTTCTAATCAGGAAAGTAACCAAAACACCTTGAAAGAGGCCACAACTACCTTTTGCAAAATAATTTGTATTTTATTTTCATTACCATTTTAATCAAACTATGGTGACGTGCAGTAAAAGAAAGACAGAACCTTTTTAAGGCCCTAAGGAGGAAACTGCCAAAGCGAGGTAAGGTATTAATACAGTTATGACTAAACAAGGCCAACATGATTTAGTGAGTAGAACAGGACACCTGTGTGGTGTTTAGCCGGTCAAGGATCCACTGCAGAGAAGGCACGCACGAGAACTTGCATTTACCATCACCACCATTGCCCCCAACTGCCCAGCAGGTCAGTGTTTGGAAGAGAGTTTCACAGAACCCTCAAAAAAGCATCACTGATCTTTGACTCCTTCCAGAGGAGTTTGCCAGCAGCTTTTCATTCTTTCCAGGTTAAACAGTGGAATCTCTCCCCACCTGGGACAGAGGGGGATACCACATAAAAGTCCCAAATCACATTTCTGCTCTGATTCATAAGACTGTGACATGTGGATCTTGCTCTGTTCTCAGCATTCCTTTCTTATCACATTCACTAAATTTGACACTGAGCCTAACATATCCAGTCCTCCTAAGCAGGTGCAACATTTTTGTTAAGACTACCACGTCAATCCAGATAGCTTCTCTAATATTAAATCTCAGTGGGAAAATTTTCAGAAGAGCATGCAAATTCCATCTTCAATGACAACCTTTGCCTGTGCAGCGGGGAGAGAGACGAGGGATTTGCCTGGGAAGAGAGGTCTGTCTGTGTCTTACCTTTTGTATTAATGAGGTTTTGGAAAACTGCAAATGTCTAAGAGGACTCTATCATTCATTTAAATGGGCAGAAAAATAAAGAGACACATGGGGAAAATGAAGGCCCCTTCCTGACATTTATTAAAAGGGTTGAGCTATTTATGTATCATCAGGGAAACATTCATTGATTTCACAGAGATGAGCTGGGTAATGGCATTCAGAGCTTTCCAGTTGTAGCCACTAAGTCAACTGCAGGTCATGACAAAGAAGAGTCATCCGTTGCTTTCTGCAGTACATGTGAAGCTGGCTTACATCACTAATGCAAATCTCACCGTGACCTCATTTTGTATCATCTCTTCAAAAAGAGCCCCAAACTACAATTTCTGGGGTGGTCCCTCCGAGATTTCTGTTGGTATCAAAATTCATGAGGAACAACAATCCAAATAAAGCTAAACCAGGAAATAATTTGCTACATGCCAAACCCATCTATAATAGTGCTCAAGTTAAAGGAGAAAAAGTTGTATGACTGTCAACTAATTACATAATTAAAATTTTGTACAGTGCCCTGACATTCTTTTCTGTTGTGTGACACATGAAAATTATTCAGCTTGCTATAGCAAGCACACATTTCAGTAGTACTTGCTGGATTTTCTAGCTACCTGTATCTGATATTACATATATTTTAGGAGAAAATAGGAAGTCTAGTTTACTTTTAAGCAGTGGCTGCAGCCTCTCAGGACTCTTCCATACCAAGAGTAAAAGGATGACGGAAGATTGCTACTCTGCCCCTGCTAAGGTGAAAGAGGTGGGGAGAGCTAGTCCGGTCTGTATGGAGTGAACATGGTCAGTGTTTTATGCAGGTTAGGCAGAATGTAAAGGGTGGTAGAATTACAAATGCATTCAGCAGAGAGCAAGCTATCGCTGTGCCTCAAGAAATGATCAGCTGTACCTGGATAAGTTAAAACATATTATGTGAGTTATTCTTACAGTCTTTAAGCCATGCAGATTCTTTGCAGGTGTACTTTAGTGCTCCTCTCTCCCTAGCACCTTGAGAGGATGCTTATCTATCACTATTGAGAGCGCCTATCCTCAATTCATGGCTTTTGCTGGCTTGTGACTCAAGTTCTCCTTGCAGCAACCCCATTACCCATGGTTCTGTCCTCAGATGTGTGTCTTCTCTACTAAGACATTTTATGCATGAAGCTCTGAAGCTCGTAATGGCAGCATTCATGGTCCCTCAGCTAAATTATCCTTTGGCAGATTACTGACCTGCAACTCCTTGCCACTCTTTGAAAATGGAAAATTGAGGAGAGGGTTAGATTCTTTTGACTTTTAACTGGACTTAAACACTCAGCTTCCATGCTCCACTAAAATTCTCAAACATGTATGGCTATGGGACAGGAAAATAGAGTTGACATTTGCCTTTCTAAGCCCCCCAGAAAACCCCATGCAACCAAGTAAGGTTCTAGAAAATAAATCCTGAAAAGGTCAAGGTGATAGATTCAGTGTTGATTTGTCATCCCTAATGGTTTATTGAAAAAATAGGAAACCTAATGGTCTTTTTCCTGATGTAATACTTGAGGTGTCAATGGCTTCTTCATGGAACAGATAATATGGCAACTTCTCTATTATTTTGCCCTCCTTTTGCTGAGGAATCCGGAGGTTAACAGGCTGTACATCGTTTTGTAAAGATCTGTACCGCCAAAATACTTTGAGCTTTGTTAGAGTGCCATCCAGTGGCATATAAAGTTGTCTTGCTTGTGGCAGCATGTAGCAGATAAATCTTCGTACTACCAACTTTAAAAACATTTCTCTTCATGATCATGTAAGTAACTGAGACATTAGAAGGAAACGCATCCACTGAAATCTTCAGACTGGTTTGCCTGAAGTAGCACATGTAAACTGAATTTTAACATATCTATATAAATGACCTGCTAGTGTTAGAAAAAAGCAGAACACTCCACTTTGTTATGGAATTTGTGTACACCTGAAACTTCTGAAGAGTGTGAATCTGGTATCCACCTTGGTGCTTTCAAAGTCCTCTTTAAGACAGTCACCTCACAAAATTCCTAAATGTTCATAGTTATGAAATAATAAGATGCTCTGCTGAGAATTGCAAAATTAAAACCTGATAAAACCTTTTCTCTTCTGGCACAACTTTTTAAATCCAGCTGTTCTGACATAAAAGGCATTAGAACCTCAAAACTAGATCCCTGTAACACACCTTTTCCCCAAGTCCAGCAAAAAGGAGCTTAACAGGCCAGGTCAGGGAGTGGACTTGAAGGATGGGTCAATGTTACAGGAAAACAAGCCGGGGGTTGCAGGTCAAGCTCCTATTTATCAGCAGAAGGCAGCCACCGTGTTTTGAGCAGCAGAGAAAACCCACCTAAGTTAATTCTTTACTACTGAAAAAACCAAAAAGGAACAGACAAAACCAGTTCAAAAGTATCTTTGCCCTTCTCCACACAGGACACACACTACAAATATGAGAGGCTCAAATGTGAGATAGGAGTCACACCAGAAAGGAGGCGTTGGACAAACGGGGGTGTATTTTGCCCTTCCAATAACAATTGTACCTGTACTGCTGCCTACTTGTGCATGGTTATGTTTAAAATTTAATAATTGTTTTATTTAGCATTATTAATAGAAATGCCCAGTCTCTCAACCAATTTCCACATTAGATCGTAGTATCCATGTCCTTCTGTACAACATGATGGTAGAACTATGCCCTGTCCAGCAAATATTTTCTATTTGAAACAAATTTTGCACTGATGTGGAGAATGTATTTCTGAGTCCAGACCCTCGGTGTAAACTGATGGTCCAAAGAACAATACAAAAAGGACAGAAATGGAGTATCTGGCTCAGTGTGCAAGACTGACAGAGATGATCCCATGTTCATTATTCATATATTGCCAACTTCTCTGATCTCTGTAACTGATTTCTCCCCTTGAGAAGGTTTTAAATCACAGAGGAAACTTCCGAGGCTTACATGGAACATTTTCCTCCTAGCTTGGTCTCCAACTGCTCTGAAAACATTTTTGCCAGGCGGCTAGAGAAACCAAAAATAAGTCTTATACTTTGAGCAAGGGGCCAGTTTTAAGGTCATGACAAAAAATGAGATGAAACAAATCCAATTGCACCTTGGCAGCAGCTGGAGACTCAGTCTACTGTAGCAGAGGACAGAGACATCTGCTGACCTGTGTGGAGCTGCTGAGAGCCAGGTCACTGAGGAGCTAATTCTTAATGCAATTTCTTTTGTGGGGAGGAGAGGAAAAGTGTATGTATGAGGTGAGCCCTGAGCTAAACTGGTGTACGTCAGGCAGGAGGGAAGTTGCACATTTTAAGCAACAACTTTTCCAAGAACGAAGCCACTGGAGTGAAGAGACAGGGTTTGTATCAGAACAACTGGTAAGGCAAAACCCTGAAAAGCAACAGCAGAACAGGCCAATGTATTTCTCTCTCTTGCTCCCTCCTTCCCCACACAGTTCTTGGCACAATGAAGTGAAAAATGTAGAAGAGGTATTGGGGGCTGATAGAACTGCCAACCAGCATCCCAAGGCCCTTTTCCAGCCACTCTTCCCCAGCCTGCAGCGTTCATGGGGTTGTTGTGACCCAAGTGCAGGACCCGGCACTTGCCCTTGTTGACCCTCAGACAATTGGCCTCAGCCCATTGATCCAGCTGGGCCAGATCTCTCTGTATGGCCTTCCCACCCTCCAGCACATCAACACTCCACCCAACTTGGTGTCATCTCCAAACTTACTGAGAGTGCACTCAATCCTCTCATCCAGATCATTGATAAAGAGATTAAACAGAACTGCCCCAACACTGAGCCCTGGGGAACAGCACTTGCAATTTTAACTCTGTTCAGCACAAATCTTTGGGCCCAGCTGTCCAGCCAGTTTTGTACTCAGCAAAGAGTAAGGTTTTGGTTCTGACAGTTTCAGAGAAGTCCTAGAGTGCAGTATTTGCTACAACTAACAGAGGAGAGGAGCTGAAAAGAATGCTTTAATAGACAAACATTTATGCTTATTAACGTGTTTCCAAATTGGTTTCAATGAATAAGCTCATCGCTGATAGTTGCTCAGTGTAATTTACGAGTCCTGATCTGTCCACAAATATTCACATCTCATTTTTCTTGCCATGCATTTTATTCACAGCATTTGATACATAACATTAGTCACGTGACGGGAGATGAGTTGCAAACAGACCCTAGCTGTAGACCAATATCTTCATTCTTTCCAATAAATCATGGATCCAATGCAAGCCAAGCTTTTGTGCTAGAATGCTAATGGACAGGCATAAAAAAAGAAAAAAAAATGAACTAAAAGAGGCCTTGGTATAGCCTAGGTAAAGTACTGCAGAGCATGGAGCAGTTTTATACTAGTTAAGTGTTTCCTCCGCACATTTTCTTACTGGAAAAGCACTTCTGCCTATACCAGCACCACGTAAGGAATCTGTAGCAGAAATGGGGACTTAATTTAGTTGCTGCTGTATTTGCATTACATACACAAAAATATAGACATATTAAAACCTTTTCTCATACGATTACGGGAACATAAACCTCTCCCCTTTTTTATATATGCTTGCATGAATACAACCAATCCAGTCCATTTACAAGTGACAGCAGAATTTATGCTCAGCCCTTATCCATCCGCAGTTTAAACAGAAGGAAACTATTTCAGGTAAAACAGGTACAGGATAAGGCCACACAGCGGGTGCTTTCCACACTCTCCTTTGTCTCCTGCACACCTAATGCTGCTAGAGATTTGAACATACAATGGAAACATGGCTTAACATACAATACAAAATTTGCTTTAAAAGACGAAATTGCTGGAGCAGTTTTAAACATTTTCAGAAGCAAATGTTGCTCAGACAGACAAATCTGGTTTTGACATGCGCCCCCAAAATAACCATGTCAGACTCAGAATTTACATCTACATAAAGAAGGTTAATGAACCAGGCAAATTGTACTGCACAGGAAACAAATGCCAAATCTTGCTCTTAGCCTTTTGTGAGTCAGTGGCTGCTGTGGGAATGGGGGCACTAAAATAAATAGTACCACATACTTAGTGCAGTTGGAACATTCCAAAATGCCATGAAGCTGTCAGTCTGCATGTCAGAATCAATGTGCAAACTTGTCAGGAGAAAGGCAGCGTAAATTTGGAGCTTTAAATAGTCACCATCGTTCCCAGTTGTTTATCAGCAGTAAAATGGAAGCAAGGCCTCTGTATGATTGCAAATCAGGCTCTGTATTCAGGGCTGCACTGTAATTACCTTTTCATATGAAATTTGTAAGGAATATATATTTCTTTATGTCTGAAAAAGAAAAATCCTAGTTCAAGGTGACAAAACAATTCAGATTATCTGAATATGCTCAGAGCTCCAATCCAAGATTAAACTTGGAAGCATTAACAAGGTTTGGGGGGAAGCGGGAAGGGAAGGATTGAGAAAGCAGAACAGTTTTAACTAATACTGACAGAAGAGCTGCTTTGAAGAATCACAGAATCCTTAGGGCAAACCCTGAGGGTTCAAGCTCACTTTTTAATCAGCTTTTTCAAAGAACTCACATAAATTAGAGCTAAAGGACCTTGATAGCCCACAAAAGGCCCAGTTGCACAGCTGCTTTAATGACAAACCTCCCACTAACTTTTATCATCTCTCAGTTGAAGCCTCAACATTAATCGTTCTTTGCTTGACATTTTTTAGCGATGTCTTGCCCAATCTTGGGTGGCTTTTTTCCTCTCGGACAATTGCTTTTCAGGTCTGTCCACAGAACATATGCAGAAATGCTGAAACCTTTGCTTACTATGCATACACATGCATACACAGTTAAATCCATATCTGCACCTTGTTCCTGTTTTCCTTTGCCTACTGCTTATCAAGTGCTTCTCATTACCTCACAGCTGTATACAAAACCGTGTCTGCAGGTACTAATTATACCTGCAGGCAGGTATAATTTAACAGGAGGTAGGAAGTTTGCTTCTGCTGTTCATTCTCTGATTCCCAGACACTCAATGAAACATGTAGGAACCATAGTCATGGTTGAGGATTGGCTGACAGTGAGGACATTGTAGTTGTGTAGACTGTACGTTCTGAGATGTTCTTCAGAAATAGTGGACAGGATTAAGACACAGCAAGAATAGTGGGAGGACTAAAAAATAGTCAGATTTGAATTTGGCTTTCAAGGTTCAAGTAACTATATCTGAGCAATAGAACCATACATCTAATTGTATGAAAGAGCGTTCCAAGTTCACCGGGTGAACTAGCTGTTTGCTTATATTTGTGGGTTTTGTGGTGGTTTTATTTGTTTGTTTTTAAATGAAACACGGGTCATGTCAGATCCATTGATCCATAAGACACTTCTACAAGTCCTCCAAAGGTCTGACACAACTCTTATTTTATTCCATTTAGGAATGTAACAACTTGAAGAAAATCCAAATGAATTTCCCTTCCCCTTTGTTTGCTACAGACTAAAATTAATTTGTTTGAACTCCTACCAAGAAAGCTGTCATCCTGCAATGTCAGTGAACTGCTGGACACACCAGCATCCATGAGTATCTATTCAACTACCTGAGGTGGGGGTTGGTATCTTCTCCCAGTCACCAAGTGATCGGTTGAGAGGAAATGGCCGCAAGTTGCACGAGGGGAGGTTCATATTGGATATTAGAAAAAATTTCTTCCAGGAAAGGGTTGTCAAGCAGTGGAACAGGCTGCCCAGGGCAGTGGTGGAGTCACCATCCCTGGAGGGTTGGACAGACAGAGATGAGGTTCTCAGGGACATGGGGTAGTGGTGGACTTGGTAGTGTTGTGTTAATGGTTGGACTCAATGATCTTGAAGGTCTTTTGCAACCTTAATGATTCTACAAATAACTATGTTGGCTCTAGACATAGTATTTTTAACTATTTGACAGCAGCGGCTTTGCGAAAATTGAAAAAAAATCACGTCTGCAGCAGGTAACACATCGGCACGCCCAGCTGACACCCGCATTTTAGGTGTGCACAGACATACGCGCTGGCTATCCCTGGTAGCATTCCTTGAAGAGATGCCAGCAGTGAAGGGCAACAAATACAAAATAGCTCATCACTCTCACAGTGGAGCTGCAGAACCTCCTTCCACAGCTTCGTTCAGTGTGTGTCACACCTCAGTTATTCACAAATAACTCCTTATTGTGGCCCTGAGAAGATAAAGTTAATGGTGTGAGTTACTCATCAAAAGTCAGCTGAGGTGTAGTTGTGTTACGATCTCGACCATGTCAGACACAGGTGAGAGCACGAACGCTTCAGAGCAATCACACCAGTAATATTTCCTCATGTATTTTCAAAAAGCCACATGACTGCATTTCACTCCCTATTTGCAGGTAAGTTGATTCCTTGCTTGACGTTTGTCTGTTCAACCCAACATATGACACCCTTATTTGTTTTCTCTATTTCACATGGAAATTACAATTTAATTCTGTTCCAAAGAAAATGGCATGAAAGATTTTTATCTTGAGAACACTACAACAACTGTTTAAGATAATACTTTGGATATAGTAGTAAAGCCTCTCAATCTCTGAGAAAAAAATACTACTGTGCACATCTACCTTCCCTTTTCCACAGGATATGTTATGGGTCATCATTTTCCCTTGTATTACACATTATTTCCCCTTATTTTAAACACCTATACCTTGCAGTCTCACCGACAACTCTAACACCATAACGACAGCTTCAGCATGAACCTTGGAGGATAGTTAATAAAAAAGAAATGAGCTTACAACTTCTCTCTTAAGTGTATAAATGCATTCCTTGCCCGACGATCGGGGTCTGAGGAAGCCTCTGCTGACTCCATGTCCTCGGCTTTAGTTGCTGAACTATGGGCACAAGCTGGTTTTATGCTGGCGTGTGCTGCCACCTAATGATACGGAAAACAAACCTTTTTCACAAAAATAGAACTGCATCCAAAAATGTGCAGCTGCAGAAAGGACTCACAATCTAATTATGTGAAATGGTGTGTGGCAAGTACACATACAGAATTAAGAAGAGCTGATGATAGAATTGTCGTCTGCTTGCCTGCTGCAAACCACCTGCAGATGGGTTTTATGTACAGCCCCTTAGGTTTGTCAGATTTAGACCGATTCTCACCAAAAGGTGTCCCTGCTGCACCACAGGAATGCTGTTAAGAGGGATTTTTGTGGAGCACTGACAGCCAAGGAGGCCGCTGGTATCCAGCTCCTCAGAGAGGAAACCTCGGCACCATTGCACAGAAGAGACTGCAAACAGCACAAGCTGGTTTCCCTGATTGCAGTTCTGAAGTGGAAGTTTCACCTGGGGGAAATCCAGTTTTTAAGTCAGAGATTTCATTAATTATTTCCGTCTTCATAGGAAGAAATAGTCTGTTTCAGCTAATGGTACGTGAATGAAGAGTGGGAGCTGCTGCAAGAAGGCAGCATTGCAGTGTGCAAAAAGCACCAGCCTCGCTGAGTGGGAGCATTCCTCAGACAGCTCTGGCAGCCCATGAACTCACCACAGCAGTAGCTTTTATTTAATAGATAACCAAACCAGAGATGCACTTACAAATGTACTGCCCTCAGTGCTGTATCATCACTCCGTCCTACCCGCAGATTATTTCCCCGAACAGAACTAGCAGTTTCTAATACAGAACTATTAAAGCATGTGATATTTTCATACAAAACCCCAGAACTCTGCAGCAGTACAGGTCAATTAAACTCCTTCAACCGAATAGATAAGTGTTTGTGCTTACCCTGCCCATACGCTGCCAGCTCCGAGGACATCCAAGCCCATGCAGGCTGGTGATGTACAACCCTGCAACAACTTCGCCAGTTCAGGTCAGGGCACACACAAAGGTCTCCAGTACAATCCAGAAATCCATGAAGAAATACAGACTAGTTCCAGAAGTCACAACATTAGAAAACCAATTAAGCTGAAACTCTGCCAATTACTTTTAATTAATCCAATCAGCTAATAGCCTCCAGCACCACCACTTTCTCCTCTTTCACCCGCAGAGGCTGTATTCTGAATGGCATTGAGGAGAGGCACAGCTGTGTAGAAGGGAAAGAGAAAAGCGGTGGCTGCAGAAGCAGCAGGCCCTAAAGCCTGGGGAAGAGGAGGAATGTGTGCCACAAAAACACAACAAGTTTTCTCTGAAGTCTGAGGCAAAAGCTCAGCAAACAGTCAGAGATTTTAAAATATAACCTGATCTAGCTTTCTGTATTGGTATTTTTAGAAGCCTTCACTAGCCTTGCTGCTGCACAATGGAAGACCAAGTTCAGGTATTTCTCTGAATGGGGAGTCATCAACATCTGAGGCCAAATTTCCTGATATATTCAGATTTACTCCATATTTAGTTGCAACATGGGGCCAGGAACATCAGCCCTGGGAAGAGGGTGCACGTCCTTCCTGCGGGGTAGAGTAGTTGCTAGAGAGGAACTGAAAGGCTTTGTCAAAATCCATAGCACATTTTCCTTATTATAGGCACGGTTCATTAATCAAGATGAGAATCAGCCTTTAAGAAAAGAGCTTCATTTCCTGTGTGGCAGGCGACTGTATAACAGAGCGCCTCAGGGTAGGGTATCGGAATTTTCATCAGTGTGTCATGTACTAAAGCAAGTGTTTTTCCCTGTACATGGGTCAGTGGCATAAGAAAGAATATAAAAACATAAAAAAAATAGTACAAAAGATGAGGAAAAGACAATCTTGGCCTCTGACTGAAGGTCATTTCAACCCAGCTGGAAATGGGGCTCAGCTCCCTTCAGCACCCGTGTTTGTGTGGCCGGGCCAGAGCTGGCGTTATGCAGGACTCACCAGGGGCGTTTGTTGGGTGAAGGTCCAGCCAGTTTGGTTGCTGAGGTGGCTCTGTGGGGGTCCCCAGCAGTGCCGGTGACACCGGGCCGGCTGCAGCACAACAGGCAGGAGGGGCAGGGATGGGGGGGAAGAGGCGGCTCCATGGCAACATGGATTTATATTAAATAATGGTGACATGAAGCTGTGAGATCAGGAAACTTCATTTTGTTTCAGCCACAGGTTTACTGGATGAGCCCAAAGTTACTAGTTCTCTTGTTTCTAAGTTCCCCATCTAAAATCAAGGGACATACATCTGCCCTAACAGGGTCGTTGTGGTTATTTAATTTGTTAGGTGAGAGTCATATAAAATGCACTGATAGAAACTAAAATACACAGAATGGGTTTTGCCCATTTCCTTTAATTTTTGAAAACAAGTAAGCAGACAAAATCTTGTGCCCTCCAAAACCAAACAGTCTTTCTTTGTGTCAAATGTTACATAAACCTTAGCAGTTGTACATTTTTATTGCATTATATTTAATAATACTGCAGATATTTCAGAAAAGGGCAACATTGTTTCTACTGCATAAAAAAATCATCACGATATAGTTGTTTTTTTCATTTTCCCCTTCATATTGTTTCAAAAAAAAAAACCCAGAAAACAAACAAAAAGGCAAAACAAAACCACAAACCACATATACTAGTAGGAAATTTACCCTCCCACACCCCTCCCCACAAAAGAAAAATATATTTTTAAAAATCAGTAGTGTTAAACAAGTCAGATATTAAATGCATACATTTACAAGCACGACACATTAGTAATACCTTATAATACTCGAGACCACACCAAACCATATGTATGTGTATAAAGCTACGGGTGAAATGGTTCATAGCAGCAGAATAGGAAGCGTGTCCCATAGCAAGTCCGTCGTTCCTGTGGAGATGTTTGGATGAGGTCGAAGTACATTGACAAGCTAAACTGTGGAAGTCGATGTTTCCTGCTACAAGAGCGTGTTATGATTCAAAGGGCAACCTTGAGTGGGCTGAGATTTTCATTTTGTGTCTAACGGTGGCCAGTTGAGTGGGGTGGGTCCCCCCTCTTAGCACACTTTACTGTCAATGTTTATGAGGAGTCCTGATTGCTGAAGGTAACACCATTGAAATCAAGGCACAGAGCAACCTCACAGAGCATCTACATGTGCAAATCCTTCACTGATAAAAAAATGTGTTGGTGTTCACTCTGCAAGGGAGCATAACCCATCCCAAGGCTAATATGTGGTTTTGGGGCATCAGTTCTGCAGCTCTGCTGGGTGGAAAGACCAGAAAGGGACACTGCATTGGAAATATTTATGACTCATTAGAACTTCCAAAAATGTTAAGGTTTTGGAGTGGGCACTCCTCAATGTCATTGTGTAGCTTCCAGTTGCTTCATTGTATTATTTAACTCAACCCGTGGTTTCAATTCTGGGAGCATTTCTCTTTCAGAGGATCAGTTTCCAAGGGGACTGTGATTTTCGCTGGTGACCTCCTGTTGTGGGTGCCACCCTGGAGGCCCCTGAGGGAGCCCAGCAGGCCCCAGGTGCTGGGGCTGCACCTCCATCCAGAACAGCCTTTCCTAGGCACCTAACGATGGAGACTTGCAAAGGCCAGCAGGACTTGCAATATTTTAAGTAGAATTGTGGTAGAGAAGGTCTCTCTTAGACTTTCATCTTACCACACTAAAAATACCAATAAGATGAAGTAAAAGTTAACAGATATATTGGATTTAATGATGTGACTTCAGACAAAACTGATTCTACGAAAATGCTTTTTTAAGAGGTAACCATAACATTTCAATGAAATGCTGACTACATGTACAGTTCTATGTAATAGTAAGATACACTTAGCGACTTTTAGTGATACGTTTTCCTCTGTAGAAGGTCAGCAGCCACTTCTGTTCCTACTGACTGCAGATGCTGCTATCTGCACTTTGGTGATTTTGCATTGCAGAGAAGACAGCAGATTTCATGACATTTCTTCTGAGCTGTCTTAGGCTGTTGCTTGTCTCTCCCCATCAAATACTGTGCAGTACAGTATTCCTCCACAGCTTGCTCAGACACACAGTTACCAAAACCAGAACAAGGGGAAAAGAAAAAAAAAATGTCCAGAACAAGCAATAGGGTTTGGAATATTGGCAGAAGAAAAAAAAAAAAAGATAGTCAAAGCAGGTGTGTCAAACTCATTTTCACATCAGCCTCATGGTTGCCTTCAAAGGGCCAAATGTCATTTTAGGACTGTGTAAATGTAGGAGTAATTACACAAGACACAACATCCCTGTCTTAATTCCTTCATCTGCACCATATATAAATCACCTCCCAGAACTCTTGTAGAGATTAATCTCCCCAAGAAGTGGTGGATTTCCCCACATTGGACATGTTTAAGATTCAGCAGGACAGGTGCTGGGCCAGCTTTTCTAGACTGAGCTTTTGCCAAGACAGGTGGGACCAGATGATCCTTGAGGTCCCTTCCAACCTGGTGCTCTGTGATTCTGTGATTAAGGACCAATCAGTCTGGCCTTCCACTCCTATTCTGACTTCAGTGCAACCCCTGATACCATTCAGGGTAAAGCAATCAGGGCCTAATCTGAGCATATCTAGAATTACCTTGAAGCTGAGAAACGCAATACAGTGCTACACACTGGCCTTACAGGGTCCTTGATTTCTTTTGAGGGGAATGAGTAGATGTGCAGACAGACAGACAGACTGCAAAAAGATGAAGAGATGGAGAGGCCAAGGTGTGTGGAGCTCAAAACCTGTTTTTTCCTCAGAATGTCTCTGTGTGTTTAAAGTAGCCTTGATCTCCTGTTGTACAAGCTTAGGCAAAGACATTTCACTTCAGGGGCTGGGAAGTGTCAACCAAAACCAAGGACTGGCCACCCAGACACTAAAGAAAATGAAAAAGCTTTTGAGGTCTCCAGAAGCAGTACACATCGTCATAGAGACCATTAGATTACAAACGCAGCAAAATTCATAGCGCGTAAGAAATATTCTCTATCCAATCTCCAGAAAAACAGTGACTCAGAAATGGGCGCATTCCACCACAGTTTTAGACCTGCTCAAGCACGTGGAGGGTGGAGGGAAGGCGATGGCAGCTGCTGAGGTGCTGCTTCCTGCTGGCTTCACCAGACCTGCCCTGAAGGCCAAGCTTTGTTAGGCGCAGAGCTCAGCTTGCAGCTGCCCTGGCCTAAGCCTGGGGCAGCAGCTGCTGGGACGGCTCCCTCCGGCTCAGGGGACGTTGGGCACAGAGGAACACGCGCCAACAGTTACGAGTCGTCCCCTGGCCCCTCACAATTTCTTCCAATAGAAACAAAAGGACATTCTGGTCCCCTTTATATACATACATGAAAAGCTGAAATGGTCTGAAATGCTTACAGATTAGAATGCGTGTATCTACACAACGTTACACCTGCCACAAATCAAAGTAGAAAAGTTGTACGGCACATTATACAGGTCCCTCTAACTTCTAAAAAAAACATTTACTGAAATCACCATATTACAAGAAGTCATCACTAACATACCATATAATACTATTTCTTTTTCTTTTACATGATCATTACTTACATAGTAATTTAAAAAATCACTTTTAAACAAGTATACAATTTTCACTTTAAAATTAACTGGTTAATAAAATTTTGTGCAAAACAAGCCAGCCTCTATAATTAAGTGAATTCATTTATTTATTTATACAAAAAAAAAAAAAAAAAAAGAAAAGAAAAGAAAAGAAAAACAAAAAGATAGTTCTTTCAGAAATGTGTCTCCTTTTCTGTAATGGTTGAAATGGTGCCATCTCCTTTCAGTTTGGCATCGTAGTCATTTATTGCTGCAACGTAGGCTCCTCCTCCAAGCTTCCCTCGCATTTTCAGATCTGAGCTCGGTGTAACCAACTTCCGGAATTTCTAGAAAATTTGAGAAAATGAAAATCATTTCTTAAACAGATTCCCTGTAAAAACCTCTTCTCTTGCATGTCTGCTTCTCATTTCTCTGTTACAGATACATCCGTAAAACTGCATGACAGACCGTTCATTACAGATCACACCAGACCAAAGGCTACAGAATGAAGGTGAAGACAAAGTGAATTTTCATGCTGATTTAGAGTAACATCCCCTTTCCACTGAAGAAACTCAGCACAGTGCTCTGGGTAAGGCCTGTTACATGGGAACTGTTTGTTTCCCATGGTGTAGTCAAGGGATATAGACTGAAAAAAACCAACCAACCAACCAACGCACCAAACACACAACAACAAAAGAACTCAACAAAAAAACCCACCAAAACCACCACAACAAAACCAAACAAAAAACAAACAAGAGACTGCCAAAGTGTATTAAGCTACAACCAAGAACAAAAGAAAAATATACATGGTTAGCTGAGAACTCTCTCTTTTTTAGCAATAAGCAGATCAGTAGCAACGTTGCCGCTCACAGCCTGGGGAGCAGAGATGTTGCAGGAACTTGGCTTCCTGAGAAGCTCCCAACTGTAATTAAAAAAACCCCCTCATTATTCATGTACAGAAGAGATAAAGACCTGTCTGCAATGCTTCAGACTACAAGGCAATGCAAAACAAGGATCTGTAAACAAAGTCTATTCACTTGCAGAGACAGGGTAAGGCTGATGCATTAAGGAAATATTTAATGTTAAGACTTGTGCAAATCTTCTTTTGACATGCTAAGAAAACTGTATTATGGACAATTCATGTTTTGTTTATATACCCCCAGTAGAGATGTCCCAGGTAGACTCCAGGCTGTATTTAATCAGCTGAATGGAGTCATTTCATTAGTGCCATCAGCCAGCACAATAAGTTGCATGTTCGCTTCTCCAGTCCAGCAATCAGCACCTACTGCACCGAGTACACCCCGGTCCATTCAGTGTCACCCCCTGGTTCTGATGGAGGGCGATCTCGGAGGGGTGGGTGCACACTGCCACACACATCCTTCAAAAGGGCCAGAGGAGTTAAGGAGCCCCAGGGCAGCCCAGGCACAGAAATTCCTGCTGTCTTGTTCTTCACCTTGGCATTATCCTAGAGAACATCAGAATGACTGAGAAAGCATGAACGGGACTGAATAAAGTCCTTTCCATATACATACAGACACAGAAGGAGGCAATGCTGGGATAACTTTTTCCTGACTAGTATCTAAAAAGCTCCAGATGACAGAACTCGGCTTTTCTGCAATATGAGAAATCCCAAATGACTGAATAAGATTTATATTCTTGTTCTTCCATTATAGCCATCCTCACTGTCTTGCTTTGGAGAAAAGGTCTTATATTTAATAATTTTAACTTTGGCTTAAAGCTGAGATAACCTGATACCAAATGTTAGTAAATTGCACTGAGTATTTCTTTTTGCCTCTATTTCTCACTTAGACAACTGTAATCAGGAAAACTGTCCAGAAGACAAATGTGAGTGTTTGCTACCCAGCTCCTGGAAGAAAAGCACAAACACTTGTTAGCAAAAGCATGGAAAGAAGGCGGCTGACCTGAGTGAATGGCTGCTACAAACCTTCTGGAGGGATTTGGCTGATATTACAGACATTTAAAGCTACAAATTGAACAGGAACAGAGCACCTTAAAGCTATAGTATTAGTTAGTTTACACACACACACAAAAGAAATTCAGAAGAAAACAGAGAAAATTCAGATGCCCTTTTCTACCAGGTTTCTACCAGGCTGCCACTGGGACAGGTATGTGACATTGCTGTCATTGCTTTTGGATTAAGCTGTGCTTAGTCTCATGCAGGTGAGGATACATATTCCCTTCCCATTTTTTTTTTTTCAGTATTATTAATCTCACAATATATCTTACCTCTGTGAAAGTGCCTTCTGTCTTCCACAGCTTAATGCAGATCCACAAGGGGATACAGATCATGGAAGAGAGCGCCATCAACCACCCTATCCCATAGCCCCAGTCAGGGTATATATATACATTGTTGTATTTCAAAGGCTTGTATTTCACCAGGAAAAAGATGAAGATTCCCTGAAATAATCAGAGAATATCATTAGTAGTATTTGGAAAAGCACTGCCTATGTAACAAGAACATAATTGTTCAGCCAAGACCAGTCTTCCTAAAGCTGGCAAGCAGAGGTAATGTTTCAGTCTGAGAAAAAACCCACATACACAAAACAAACAAAGACCTCCAACAACCAGCAGTATCTTTTTTTATGTACAGCTTAAATAACATCTCAGTATTTTCAACAGAAATGAACAATCTTGCAAGTTTAAATCCTATTTACCTCTTGATGACAATAAAACCTGCACTTTGATGGCAAACAGTACCATGAACCAGCTGTGATTAAGCAATACAAGCTGCGTTCTGTCCAACCTGTCATGATCAAAAGGGAAAGCCAGAATTTCCAAAGGTGTCTTAACCTACTGTCCTATCTGCAGTTCTGCAGGCCAGCTCCTCAGCTGGACTGTCAAATGTTCTTTTAAGGCCCTGAGTTTATATTTTTCCTATTATTGTATATACGAAGATTTCTCATGATTCACAGAATGTTTAACAATTTTAACAGATCCTACGAAGTGTTTTTAATTAAAACATATGCCACAAATCACCAGATGTTTTTCTCAACCATTGTAAACTATTAGCAGCAGCAAAATTCTAAAAATATGCACAGAAAACCCTCTTTATGTCTAAACCAAGTTATTTGGCTATTCTGTACTTACTGCGCAGATACCTGGAGTTAAGACCATCCAGCACCATTTAATCAACGTCAGTGGTTTGTACCCAATCATATCTTCAATGTTATCATAAAAGCGATTGCTGCCTGCCCAAAAACAAAACAACAAACCAAACAAAAAGCATATGTAGAATGTACAGCCATTTTTGAGAGGAAAAAAGACTTATTAGCAGCCCTGCTTCCTCGGGCAGCTGAGGACTTCCTTGGGGAAGGAAGGGGGAGGTCAGTCCTAGCAAGGGCCAACGGGAAGAAAAATAAATCAATTCCAATATTCACATTATTTAAAATGGAAAAGAAAGGCATTCTTGACTTTTCATAAGGCGTGGGAATGTGCAGGGCCCCACTCCATAAGGGTACAAGGCTTTCACATTGCTTTTGTGCAAACGGAAAACTTGCATCAAAACTCAAAACCAGAGCAATTTTCAGCAACTCACCATAAACCCAGCCTATGCAGACACATTCAAATATGGCAACAAAAAGAAGGCACATGCCACTAGCTGCGTAAGAGTCAAATAACTGGAAGACGTACATCCCACCCTGAAAGACAAAACCAGAAAAAGGGGAAAAAAATATTGCGTTGGCACCAGGAGGAATATTTCCTAGCAAATATGGCTTTAATTACACAGTCAATCTGTTGGTTCCCTGCCAGTCTTCCTACTGAAGTTGGTTCCTTCTTGAACAAAGAATATTCATTTCTCCATGTTTTTTTATTGTGAAAGATTTTTTTTGTCCATAGCATTAAAGATCATTCCCTATGCCAGCTCAGTACTGTGACCCCAGATGAGATCGCAGCACCACAGAGACAGGTCTTGGCCCTTTACGGTTCCTACAGCCAGGCTTCCTCAGCAACCATTCCGCAGACATTCAATTCTCCAGCTCTTCAGACATGAGACTTTTCTCTTTGCCTCGCTCCCTGGTACAGGGAGCTCTAACGACCCAGCAAGCAGAGGAACACGGGCTGAGCGCTCTGCCCATCTTCTGCCTTTTTTGAGAGGGTAACACGAAGGAGAGGAGGCAGTTGATAGAACTGGCTCTGTAAAGCAGGCACGGAGCAGCAAACAAAACCAAGTACCAAAGGAGCCCAGAGTCTCCAGGCTGGGTACCAAACAGAGTAGTGGGAGGCGTGTTGGATCATGGGCTGATGGGATGGACTGACACCCTCAGAATTTTTGGTTTAGAACATCCCAAAGCAAGCGCCCCGGTTTGTTTGAATTTTTTTGTTGTTGCTGGTTGGTTGGTTGGTTTTCTTATTCTTACCGAAGCAATTTCTGCTCAGAGATTGGCTCTATTGATTGACCTGGCCTGGTGATATAAAGCTCAAAAATGTTTTAGTTTTCTATTTTCACTTCATCTTCTTTATTGATCTATTCTTCCAACATGCAGTTTGCAGACTGCTCTGCCCACAGGAAGGAAGCAGAAGCCACCAGCAGTATATCTGGTTGGCTGGTGCAAAGCAGATGGAATTTCCTTGCCTACGTAACTTTCATTAAAATATTTCCTAAGCTCAACTGAAAAACTGAGGATACATTTCACATTTCAAACGTTACACAGTAGTTGGGGACAGTCTCTCAAGTACTATGGAGTCATGTTCTTAACAATGAAGTTTGCCTATAGCAAATATTCTTGCATTTTATTTGTTATGGTTATAAACAGAAATCCATTTCATCTTTTCTGCAGTGGTACAGCAAAGCACGTCTTACCTCAGTTAACATGATCAGGCCAATGAAGTACGACACAACGGAAAGGCCGAGAATCAGCAGTTCTCTTCTGTAGCCCCTTCGGAAAACCTTTGGGTACATATCTACAACAGCGGTCACGAGGCTTTCAACACACACAAACTGGAACGAATGACAGGAGAGTACAAATCAAATACACATCTCATCTGCTGCTGGGATTTGGATTCTGTACCAAACACTTCAAACATGTTCTGTGTTCTCATCACAGAGACTGAATGATCCCTGGGGACACTCTATAAGCAGGAGCTCAAACTGAGAGTAACGTCATTTAGGAATGAAAAAGTCCAAAGCTATGCATTTCCAGTCTACCACCATTAGTTCAATCCACTAATATTACCTCACAGTGTATTTGTCCTGTAACAGATGGATCACATAAACATTAAATCTTCCAAATGTGGCTTGAATGGGACGTAAATAACCACCAAACTCTTCACAGGGCTGCAGCAGCAGCGTTTCCCTCTGCCGCCCTGCCCTGCTGGCGCTCACGGGAACGCTCTGCAGGGCCACGCACCTCCGAGTGCTGCTGCATCCACTGCAGCCGGGGCTTTGTACCAGTTCTCCCTGCTTTACAGAAGAGAGAAGTTCCACAAAGCTATTACAGGCCCGAGCCAGGTACATCTAGTGAAGGGGGGAAGGAACGTTCTTACATTCTCAGAGCTCTGGAGCAAGATTTCTAAAATGGGCAATAAAATGAACATGCAAATGTTGATAATATAAAGCCTGCTTCATTGGAACAGTCCAGTGTAGAATTTAGGAATTGCTCATTTTAAAAAAAAACTTTAAAAAATGTGTTAGATCAGGAAAAAGAGCGATTATTAAAACATTAAGTTTAATGATTGGAAATGTCATGCAAAATAGGCACTGAAGAGCTTTATTGTACAGTATACAATCATAAACTTTCTGAACCAAACCATGCCGAGAGTTGAGATGCATGCCAAAAATACTTTTAATCAAACAGCTTCCACAATTTTTATGGTCACCTAAGAAGGACAACTTCTGTGCTGTCACTGTGCTGCAGAATATACACATCTCTCCCTATGGTATCCTGAAGTATAAATACACCACAGGAACTTACATTATTGCTATCTGATATTCAGTTTCAAAATTCATTGTGAAGTGCTTTAAAAGCAGACACACTGGTATTTTACAGAGCTATGGATTTTAATCACCCATATTTAAGTTCAGACTGATTTCCATGTTAAAAATGAAAGCTACAGTCAGGCCAAATCAGTGTTCAGAATAAATGATAAAGGAATCTCCAGCATCACATAACTAACATTTAAAATAGGGAACTTGCATCAATGGTTTTACGCAAAGAATTACATTAGTGTTCATTCTTTCATCAGGTTAGATGGTGTTCACATCAAGGATGCTGATAAACACGTGCTGTAGAATCTGACAAAATATTTAAATAGCGTTTGTTTCATACCTGACTATCTAATCCAAGGAATATGAGCATCATGAAGAACAGGGTTGCCCACAGAGGAGAAAGAGGCATCATGGTAACAGCTTTAGGGTAAGCAATGAATGCAAGTCCTGGTCCTGAAAAAGAAGAAAAGAAAGGAAATATTTATACTTGTGTATAGGGTCCGGCTGAGATGGAGTCACCTTTCCTCGAACAGCCCGTATGGTGCTGCCGTTCAGATTTGTGGAAGAACAGCATTGCTAACAGCAGCATTATGGCTGCTGCAGAACAGAGCTCGCACAGCATCGCTGCTTCAACTCGCTCTGGAGCCACCACTTTTCTCCCTGTCTCTCTTCCTGTTCCCTTCCCCGTCCCGCTGGGGTGGGCGAGGGAGTGAACCGCAGTGCGGGCACTCAGCTGCTGGCGAGGGTCAGCGCACCACAACCCGACTGTTCTTTTACGGCAGATAAAAGGAGCTCAGTACAAGGCTGAAAACCTTGACAAACTCTACATCTCTGAGTATTTGGTGCTTAAGCTAATCACTAACCAAGACTTGCTTGGCACATCAGTGCTGCCTACGTCCTGTCCAAATGTTTGAGGGTCAAGACTTCTGTTAAGACATCACTGTACTTTATGTTCACTTTCTTTGTGTAGATGTACAGCAAGACTCACACACCTGAATAAATAATAGCGTGTGGTCCTGTTATTGCCTTATATAACTTATTAACATATTCTGGAATATTTTTTTTCCTGAGACAGCACTATATCTGACATTTCGTGCACAAATGCTGTCAATAGTAAGAACTGCATCTTGGAAGCCATATGTGGTGCAAGTCTACTGGTTTGTTCAAAATCTGCTCTGCATTTTTGGATGCTGCTGCTGGCACGTAACATTCATTCATTGGCTGCGTATTTACAGAAATCTTTCAAACAGAGTATTTTTGCAACAACAAGAACTTTTATACTTAATCAACCAGAGTGTGTCAGTGTATGGCCCTGGGAAAAAAACTTACTGACATCAGGAGATGGCATTAACCGTCTGACACTGAGAAATCTGGATTTGGATAGTTCACATTAAGCAAGACTTCAGAGGATTGCCAAAGATTTCTTCTAAATAGCTGATTTCTCATTACTTTAATTACTTTTTTTTTCAGAAGGAACTTATCTCTCTCTGTGGATTTTGGTCTGTTTCATTTAAAGAAAACTGAATGCTCCAATACTCCTTTCATGTGGATATAACATCAAGGGGCATAACTGAGCGATATATCTCTGCTAAACAATCTTCTGGATGCTTAGCTGGAGAAAGTTGGTGTTACAAGAGCCCTTTGACTTTATGAATTTCATGCTCTGCACAGTAAATTAGTATTTTTCACACATAAATGTATGACCATAAAAACAGTTAAGAATTGCTCTTACAGCAGTTATTCTAAAGAGTCGGGTAACAGGGGTTTTAGAGGAGTTTTTTTAAAACTATCTGAAAAACACTCAGCTTATCCATAAGACATAACACAGACTAAGCTGTCCGACAGCAACATCTGGGCATTTTTTGTTAACTCAGAAATCTGCTTTTGGATCTTACCTGATTCTGCAACTTCTGCAATGGGCACGCCTTGTTCATAAGCCATAAATCCAAGAACTGAAAAGATAGCAAAACCAGCAACAAAGCTTGTGCCACTGTTCAAGCAGCAGAGCATGATGCAGTCTCTGAAAATACAAATAAAAAACACTGCCGTTGATCTCCAGAACGTGGGTTTCTTTCATAGACCAAATGGAACCCCAAGCTGCAGGACTGGCCCTTCAGTTGCTCATTAAGAGCAAACTCCCAACTGATCCTGTGCCTGAGGGAAATCAGTCGGGCATGAGCATCTGCAGGAAGATACCACCCTAATACCCTTGCTTGTGGTTTAATTGATTGAATTGCAAACCTGTTGCTACTCACTGGTTTTCAATAGAATATTTAAAAAAACATGTAAAAATTCTATAAGAATGGTGTTAAGAACAATTTTTCTATAGTAGTTGTAATTATGTATTGCAGAGTATATGAACTCATTTGTAAACTACATAAAAACGGTAATAACTTGTTTCCTAGAAAAAATCCCTATGGTCAGATCTCAGCTAATTCTATTCCAGTTACAGTATATTTGCAATATATATCTATACAAAAATACAACTCCAGTTTGGTTTATCAACTTTTTAAAGAGCTGTGCTACTGAAAAGCACCGTACATAAGCTTAAGAAGTGTGTATATGCCTAAAAAAGTGCAAAGACAGTGCAGGGGCACTGATCTCTCTGACCTATGTATCCTATACATCAAACAACGACAATTGCAAGGCCAAGGTGAAGAAATATTTCTTTTCCCAAATTGGAAATGTCGTAACAGTAAATCGCTTTTAAAAAAAGGGAAAATACTCTTGCAGAAAGGTGAGTTTTTTCCCCAGTGAAATGCTGTTGTTCATCCTGCTTTCAGACAGCACTTTAGGCTCCACGGGTGATGCAGCAGGAATGATTTCTCTTGACAGTCAGTCTTTTAAGAGAGACAGCTCTGTATTTGAGAAAGTAATAATCTAACCTAGATATCTGAAAGTAAATGAGGATTCCAAACCACTGAAACACAAGGCAAGGCTGTAGCTCTGTCAAGCCTATACCTTAGTCTGGGTTATTCCCATCCTACTCCAGCTCTGCAGCAAATGTTTGTGCAAGCTATCCATGAGAAGAAATGACCCTGTAAAATCTAACAGGTTCTGAAGCCACATCTGCAATAACAATCCCCATCTTTCTCACAGATTTGTAGTGACTTTGTGAGAATCAGAGACAATTCATATTTTTTAAGTCCTGGCATATATTCCAGCAGAACTTCTTTGGTAATCTCTGTGGCCTCAGATGTTTTAAAGCAAAAGAGCAATCCAAAAGAAAGCAACCAGGAGCATGGATTTCTCTGTGCTTTGCAGAGAAACAAAAGAAGGAAAAAGATCCTTATCCTATCCATTCTTCTCAGTGTATTTCAGCACTGGAGTAGCTCTGGAGAGAGCCTATCTCACCTAAAATACTGGTGAATTCAATGCTGAGAAATTAAAACTGAGATGAAACCCTGTCAATAAGAGATGTCAGAAAGATGTAGTTTTAAATCCTTTGGGGAAAAAAGAATAAAAAGACAAAAAGAGATACTATTTCGGTGGGCTGGAGCTGGCTGCTCACCAGCCTGTTTTCTGCAGATAAAGTTTATCTTAGATAATTCCCAGGCTTCAAATGCAATCCAAACAACAAGGTATTTTTTTCTGGTGAATGATGTGGCACATGGCGTTTGAGAGTTGTTGTTTCCTAACCATGAGAAAAAGGCTTGAGGTGGAAACATGTTGCTCCCTGTCACCTTCAGAGCCCCTGGCAGTTTCTGCTGCTTCCTCTGGAAGGAAGGTCCTAGGAGAGGGCCCAAGTGCTTTAGACTGGACAATCCTAAATAACCACATCATCTGAGACAGAACAAGAGGAGCACAGCGTTTCTCCACTCACAGGGAAGACTCAAGAACCACAGGGCCTTGGTACAAAATAGTTACAGGGTAGATATGCATTTTTCCAAGGAAATGGGCAAAAGGGAACCTAAAAGGGTTTCCATCATCTCTAGTTGGTGAGGTGCCTGTGCTTTTCACCGGACACAGCCACAGCTCCATATTTTCTTCCCTAGTTAGACACTCACAGACTGAACACAGGGTTCTCTGGGGACCTCGCAGTGTTTCCTGTCCTACTAAAAAGATAACCTCAAATTTTAATTTCCATCCTTCCTTTATCTTTGCAGGAATTCTACTAACCCCTCAAACTCCTGGGTTTTTTTTTCCTTAGATGGAAGTGTGTAACCTGGTGTTCAGTCTTTTTCTGCCACGGGAAGGAAAACTGAGAGGGAGATCTGGACCCACTGATTGTGAAACCAATGACTTTTAAGAACACAAATGCCCAAGAACCATTGGAAGAAGAACATTAAGTTTACCTAATTTTCCATCAGTTTTCATAAGCAACCTTGGTTGGGAGGCATCAGAGCCTGACTAAAGCCCAAACTGATTTTGAATGAAAGGGAAGCTTCAAATTTTTATGAAAACTTCACCTTCTTCCATATGAATGTCTTGCCAATCACCTGAATAATTCAAGACATGCATTCCTTATCCTCTCCTTGCCTGACAGGCAGGATACTGCTGAAAGTTCATTCTGTCTTCCTTAAGGAGCTTCTCTGTTTAGAAAGAAGAGCCCACAGAGCCTTTTGCATCCCTCCAGTTAATTCATTGCCTTTGTGGATCCCCTCAAGACCGATTCCCATTCATTTTTTCCTCTTAGACTAGAAGCTTGATAAAGGGCACATCTTCATTGCTTTAAAGTTTCACCCATTTGCTGACAGTGACACTCATTTATCTTTTGTACCACAGCGGCAACATGGCAGCTGAGCCCTGATTTGGACATGGAACTCATCCCTGAAACCGTCCTGCTGAGGTGCCGCCTCCAGCCCCCAGGAGCATTGCCCTGGTGGGACCCGGAGCCGTTCTGCAAACACGGAGCACGGGAAACAGGAACAACAACATTTTCCTCTTCTGTCTACCATGGTTGTCCAAAGTTAATCCATCCCCTAAGAAGTCTGAATGGATTAGGAATTCTAAGCTTGCTAAAAGTTAGAGGAAACATCAGTACATCTTTCTTTTATTTATACGGGGAAGACAACTGTCTGCTGATGGTGCTGCCATTCCTTTCATCTTTTCAAAGAGTCACTTTGGAGATAAACTGTTGTAAATCCAGGGAGGATCTGTATTAATGTATTACAATGAAAGATAAGTAATGACAATAAGAAATCATTTCCTATTCAAAGATGTGAAGTGACTTGTTTGCAATTCATTTATAAAGTAGATGAATTAGATGAGGTTGCTAATAAGAAAAAAACATATGTAGTTTAGATTTTTCCGTTTCTCACTAAAATACCTCAATGTCATTATTTTCCACTGCAACTTTCCCTTAGAAAAAGATTTTAGTAGAACAGACTGCAAAAAGAGTGGATGTAGGTGCTACAATCGGACAAGACACTGCAGGTATTGCATGAGGCAAACCCATAGTTTGATTTTAATTTTTTTAAGTACTAGTTAGAATACAAATTTAATTCTGCTTTTCCACTGCATTGCTGCTTTGTATGTCCTGCTCTGTTAACAGCCCTGTTAAACTCAGCTGCCTTCTGCAGTTAACTTTTGTCCTACTCCTTTCCTCATGTTTCTTATGATTGATACTTCAGGACACAATAAAATCTGTCCTATTCAGGAATTCCATGAAAACGTTTTGTTAGAGGAATTGTGAAGCTTGGATTCAGTAAAAAGTATCCTGTTGCATCATCTTGCTCAAGAGCTTTAAGAGAGCCGCTGCTGTTTTTCCAAGCTATGCTGCAGGGTCAGGGGAAAAGCAGGAAAATTGCGTAAGCTCTCTAATCACACATCAAAACTCCTGCTTTTTGTAATGAGTTACAAAACCATAGTAAAAAAGATTATTGCAGTCCTTGAGCAAGTGACAGAATAGCTGCTCAATAGGATGCAACAGGAAAGGAATAAAAATAAAATTAAATTAGAGTGAAAAGGAATAGCGCCTTTGTTAAAGCATCGCTTTTGCTAATTATGGCAAACTTTCATTACCCACAGTTCTGCAGGGCATTCATTGCCCTCTCTTGGGGCACCGTCATCATTATTCTGAAAACAACGTCAATCAGCACTGAAGATTGTAGCAGACTTACACTACTTTATGCAGCAAAACTTTTGGCATTTTGGCTGTCACAGCCAAGCAAAGAGCAACTTGTGTTGCTGTTGAGTTCCTTGGCACGTTCAGATGGCCAAGAACCCTCCACTGCCCCCGGGCAGCTCTGCAGACGTTCAGCCTGGGGATACATTCATGTCTCTGTGGTTTCCAGTGTCCCAGTTCCCTCTCTGTCTGGAGCTTCTACTGTTCGGTGTTTCTCTGGCAGAAGAGCAGATTGTTGCTAGAACACTGAAATAAGGCAGTTTTCTAGAACTGTCTCCTGAACTCTCCCAGCAAAAGTGTAATTTAGAATTTAAGTACTTGCACTTTGGGGGTGGTGTGTTTGCAGCTCTTCTGCTTTTGGACTGTATTATTTCCTTTATAGAAAAATGAATTCTTAATTCTCTGTATGGAGATCATAATGGAGTCAATACAATCAAATTGTCATTTACTGTTTTGTATTAAAGGTTGTTGAATAGTAGGAAAACTAATTTAATAACTACCGATGCCAGGAGACAGAAGTAGTGCTCGTATTCCCACCCTTGCCAGTAAAACAGAATGAGGATTTTGTGTGAGTCATATCCTTTTGACATTGATTTGGGAAAGATCAAAATCTACTGAAATCATCAGCAATTTCCTTACTGATTTCTGTGAAGATAAGCAATGAAATGCTATTTGCTTCTGCTGTGCTCATGCTAGGAGCCAGGAAACTGTGGGGAAAAGTGACACTAAAAACACAGACCAAACTCAGATGAGTTTTAATAATTTTTTGTAGGTGTTTTTTTTTTTTAAGTAGATATATGTTCTACAATCAAATACTGCACACACGTGATTATACACGTATGAAATTCTGCATGTAATACATGCAATTGTGTGTACTGTGTGTATGGCTGTGCACAGGTCAGACACAATCAAAAGGGATGAAAACAGCACATAGGGTTCCTCTGAAACAATTACAGAAAACATTACAGATCTCTGTTCTGCAAAAACATATACATGTGCTTATGATTACTCATGCAAGTAGCTAAAGGAAAAGGGAAGCACTGCCTGAGTGAAGCTGAATGTGTGGATACTTAATGTAAAAATAAAGTGTGGAAGATATTACCTGTAGCAGTTATTATTATAGTTGTTGTAACTTCCCAGGGCTGTCAAGCACCCCAAGCAGATCGCGTAAGAGAAAAATATCTGAGTACCAGCATCCACCCACACCTGAAGAAGAAAAAAAAATATTAAAAAAATGGAGTGGTTAAAAAAGGTCAAGAAGGAATCACCTTTATACATATACTGACTGCCAATTTGCAGAGGCAACTGTACAGGGCAATAGTGTCTGGCAAACCTTTCATAAGTCACAATGTTAAAAAAAATATGCTGTGTGTTAAATTCCCCTCTCCTTCTCAGTGGTATAAACAAGGAGTAACTGAGCTGGTCTTGACAGGTGCAACCTAATTTAAGTAGAAAGAGAGACAGAATTTCTGGAGAAGAACCTCATCCAGTATATATTCTTTAATAGTTTTATTAATAATTGCAACCTAAATAGAATCATCTGCATTTATCTCATTCTCATGTGATGATTACTTACTCAAATTTTAAAATTTAGTTTGAAAAAATATTCTAAAGACAAAATATGCCACTCATAGATAATATACAAATTGAGCTGGGGAAAGAGAAGAGAGTACTTATCCAGGAAAAGGGGTTTTTAGCAATACTTAATGGCACCCATAAGCTATGAGGACACTCTGGTCACTGTACAATTAGCAAATAAAAGTTCTGTAGAGCTTAACAAGCTTTATAATGTCATTATGGTAACATTTGTATCCTAAAGTGATACAAATACTAAATTCTAAATCAGAGAAAATAAATAATAATGAAAAAAGAAAGCATGACCTGACAAAGTGAGATTATTCTCCTCACAGAAATCTCAGAACGTTAATATAACATGCGCTTTTTTCCACTTTAAAAATACTCCAACAAAACAGTTCATTTATTTCTACTAGCGCCTGTGTGCACTATTACTAGAGGTTAATATCCTCTTTTAACTCCTGGTTTTCACATGAGAGCAATATGAAGAGCCCACATCTACAGAGCTGCAGTTTATTTCCAGTACAATAAATTCTGACTCCTGGTTTCCTGGGATAAATGAGCTCTGTAAGTTTTTTTAAAGCAGAGCAACCAAAGTGCTTTGCAGAGAAGTAACAAAACACCGACTGATAACCAGAGGCAATAGCTGTGTAGCCATTAGCTGGAGTTTGAGACAGGAAAGAGGTCATGATTTCGTGACTAATAATAGTAATACTACTAATAATAATCAAATACTCCTAAGTATATTAAGAGGATGCGTTTGTTTTACATGTGATCAAGTGAGACCCTGGTCTCTGGAGTTGTTGAGAGTGTTTCTGTTTAGGAATTACATTAAGATCACATTTGATTTGCATCACTGGCTTAAATGGTTTCATTGCTGTCATGGTGAATAAGATACAGCTGATTACATCTCAAAGTTTCACCACTTGGTAAGGAAAGAACTGCACAGAGAAAGCCTTTTGACAGACAGGCTCTTTAACAAGATCGGAAGCACCCGAAAAGCTGTAAGTAGCACAGGTCAACTGAAAATGCAGCGTTGTCTTGGGCATAAACAAAAGCTGGGAAAGCGGAGCAGCAGCCTGAGGGTCACTGGTTCCTCCCTCGCTGCGGCTGCACAAGGTGCTGCCGGGCACTGCACGGGGGGCACAGCCCTGCCCCTCAGAACACCCGCCCCACAGAAACCTCCGCGTCCCCGGGACTGCAAGTCCTACTGGAAATGGGGGCAAAGATGGATTGTACTCTGCAGGGAGATCCTCCTGAGTGCTGGAGACGAGGAGCACAGCACAGCCTTCTGGAGGCCCTGTGGACCCAGTTGGAAACACAGATAAAATTCTGGCCATAACTGATATTATTTCCTTCAAAAAAAACAAGTGTCTTCTAAAGACCGTGACATCTGACAGTGATTTGACATAAAAGGCGCAAATATGTTGATAAACATGGTCTGTAAGCAAACGTTCACATATTCTATAAAAGTTTAATCAGATTGAAGAGGCCTTTGTGTTTGTTGCAGTTCATTATTAATACTTCAATCTAAGGATTCCATCAAGAACTTAGAGGTAACATTTAACAAGAAGGAGGAAGTAATTTTGTTCACTGAATGGAGTAACAGAATCGGTGTAGCTTCTTTTGAGTTGTATGCTCAGAGAACCAGAGACGTTTAATTTGCAATGATCATTAATATTTCAATTTCAGGTTTCTTGAATGGCAAAAGCATCTGTAACTGATCAAGGGAGTGGCAAACGGAGAAATAAATTTAGAAATCACAGGCAGACTTTGCTGTATTTTGGCACAAGGGTGCCCTGCAGTTGGTATTGCAGAGCAGTTCTTCACATCCTTGCCCCAGCAGCCGGGGACCACTTGACGCTTAGTGTCAGACTGCAGGACTCAGCCGTGGCGGGAGAATTCACAGAGGTACACAAATGGTTTGTTAGTCCAAGTCACACCCAGTCTCGGTCATTTATAAACTGTACCTCAAGGGAAGTTGTGCTCATTAAAACTTCTAGTGGGTACAGATGGGCTCTTGTAGATAGCACTCACAAATCCAGGTGTCACCCGTCTGGCTTACAGCAACAAAAGCATTAGAGATTCTTTCTGAGCGTGCTGAATTTCCAATGTCTGGCTTAGACTCAAAGTTGTAACATTTTTCAAGTTAACAGAATGAATGAAGCACGATTCTGCAGAACAATGAAATTCTGAAGGACAGAGACAAAGCAAACGCTGCCAGTGAGCTGCAAACCAAGGGTTCTGGAGCCAGCAGCTGGTGAAAGGCTGCGACAAAAGGAGCAGATTTTTTCTGAAATGAGACAGAGCTTGATGTGTTTCTGGCAGGAGTAAATTCTAGAAGAAAGGATCTGTACCAGAGAACATCGTGTTCATGCTTTATAAGCTTTGTACCTTGAAAATCCTTTGGTTAGTGATAATTAAATCAATCCAGCAGTATGCATTCATAAATTCGGGGACCAAAAATGTTCTATAGTTTTCTGCTAGCCCCTACTTTGAAAGATGGAACTAAGTGCTGCTGCTTACTTTTTTTCATCTCGTATTTAAAATGTTTCTATGCCAAAACAAGACTAAAATTAAAGCACAAAACCTTTGTTTATTATACCTTAATATTTAAAAAATCCAAATGCCAAAGGTCAGAACTTTTATATCTGTTGTGCTTACTTTTTGCACTACATCACAGCCACCTTCTAGACATCCTAAGCCTACATTAACGACATGGGCAAACTAGAAGAATGCAAACGCCATCTCAGCATCCAGCTGCTGCTCTGAGCCCTGCACATAACAGGTGCTCGCTGGCTGGGAGAAGGGCCCTGGGCTCTGCTGTGTCCTGCCAAGAACTGCCTGAAGTCGGTACAAACGCTATTCCACAAAACAGAATCAACAAGAACATTTTTTACTAAACGTGGAGAGCTCTACTTTGCAAAGTCCAGCTCTCAAAAGCTAGCAATACCCAGATAGCAAGTCTGCCTGGTAACCTTAATTTGGCCTTGCGTGTAGGTCTAGGACTCAACCTTCATTTACATGACTATTCATCTTCCTGACCAAGGAGATGAATCGAGCCCAGTCAAACAGAGGATCCTGTTGTCTGGAGGATCCTTTGCCTCTTTTGTTGCCATGATTGTAGCGCCTGTAATGAATGAAGAGGGATAAAGAAGAAAGAAGGGGGATGTGCTGTAGTGAAGACAACAGAATACTGCTCTGGAGAATTAGATGCTTTTCACGTCTCTGCTATAAGGTTTCTATGTGACGTTATGTCCCTAAATCACTCAAAGGAATCCTTTCTCAAATATGCATTAACTGAGTAGTCCTCATTTAATGGGTGTCCGAAGTTAATTACAAAATTACTGAGTGTTCACTGTTGCAACCAAGGTGAGTGAAAGCCATGTATGGAACAAGTCAAAAAAACACAGTATAAAAAGCCAGGTCTACCCACTTCAAATTGAAAATCCCCAAATGACTGACAGCCTCACATTTTCTTCTCACTATATCTCTACATCAGTAAGAGGGGGCCACGCCATACACTGAAAACAAAACAACTGAGGTTTCTGAAGCACATGGACAGTGCAGAAACAACTTTGAAAGGCTGAACCATTTTTGTGAAGGTCACAGTCTGAACGATACGCAGCATATTTACAGGGCCAAGCAATGAGGGCAAAGGATAAAGCAAAATATTGCATTACTATCCTGAAATGAGCTTTGTTGATGCTGCACATGAATGAAGCAGAGATCTTGTGGAAAACCTGTTACATGTTGATGTTTATTATTTCCACAATGGATGGAATATGAATGGACATTACTCACCTGAAGGACTATAATTAGATTCCAGGTTTTTCTCTTTGTGCCTTCCCTTTACTTTCTGTACTCTCTGTATAGATACAGTACAGAATTTACAGAAAATATAAGTACACAATTTAGACAGCTGGGCAGACAATACAGCCATATATATGGAATCACCACTGCGGTGTCTCAGTACTTACTACTGCCTTATCAGAAACATGCAGCATGTTGTGACAGCCTCCCGTACCAGGACAGTTGTGTGTTACATGGGATTTGCACTCAGGACAGCAGGCACAGCAACCTCGGAATTGCTTCAGAGCACCAAGCAGGGGAACTCACCTCTTCCCAAAGAGGTTTGCACAGACATACTGACATATTCCCTCTGCTGGGATAGGGAAACCTCAGAGACCAGGATCTATGGGGATTCCTGCAGCAGCCTCTCTCAGGAGGGAGCCCTTGTCACTTTTAGTTCATATAAATTCCACATATCAAATAACGGGGAGAATATTCACCACCACTTAAGGCCATACATCATTCCAGAAGTCCTTTATTTCTTTCAAAGCAAAGCAAACACTACTACACAGCTATTATGGAATTATCCTATGGCTGCGGGAAACATCTCTCAGGATAAACTGACTGGCACTTCCACAGCTGAACGTAACTCAAAATGTGTAAAATTGCTTCATGTCTGGGGAACATGGGAAAATTTAGTAGGTATTTTCAGTCTGATCCTCCTAAACGACAGGCAGTTTTTAAAAAATATGTTGTCACCTGAAAAGCTTCATTTTACATCTCAGCTAGGAAGCTATTAATGAAATGTGACTATTCTGTCTCATTGTGCATGTCTCTGCATATTAATCTAGAGGAAAAATGCAAGATGCCTAAAATGTGTGTTCAGGATGTTTTGAGCAGAAGTGGGAGGGATTTGTTAAAAGTGTGATACTCTGAAATAATGTCTGTGGCAGGTTCTATGTTCAAATGCACAGGCATCACCTCCCAGCTCGGTGCCTGGGCAGCCCACGTTGCCTCTGCCCGGCAGGATCGACTCTGTGGGCTGGGCAGACAAGCTCTTGGGACAAACAGCAGTTTACGGTTTAAATTTTCAGTATGTTGCTCAAATAACAGTAAAAATGGGGAAAGCAAGCAACAAATAATATTATTTTTCAGAAATGGCCCAGTGCAGCCCTAAATCACCTCTACCACTTCCTACGCTTACTCCTTGTAATGTCTGTCTGTCCATCCCTACGAGCACCCTGCACATGGGGCCTTCTAACTGTTATTCACTGACCTACTGAGATTGCAACGTGATTTTGTTTTCCTGCACTTTATGTGAACACATGAGAATAACCACCGTGTAACACTAGTGGTACTGTCAGTGTGGCATGAAGTAGGAAAGACCATACACAGGCCTGAAAAATATGGTGGAATTTACACCCCCAAAAAACCAGAAAAGCTCTAGAGAGCAGGCAGTGTCTAGACGATGAAGTATACGCCTAATTACACAAAAAGAAAAGTAGTAGGAATGAATAAAGCTGCTACTGAGCAAGGCTCCCGACTTAAGCAAGGATGTCCACGTAGTAGCTGTGGGTTCTAAACTGTATTTCACAGATTTCTTAATGGTACCAAATCATTGTGGTACTTTGGTTCAGGAGGCAGGTTAGAGAGTTTTCACTGTAATGGCTGAAGTAAAAGAACTGCAGCCTCCGTGTTTCCCCATACAGAACTAGGAGAACAACCAAGCACTATGAGGATTCTTCCATTGAACAAATGTATATATTGTTTATCTGTCTTTCCGTGACCTTTCCCATAGTCTACAGTTAACAGATCTGTTAAAAATGATGAACATCTAAGGGCTGTTAATATCTGTACCCACACACTGAGGTTTGTTTCCTTGAGTACTTCTATCAAAATCAAGGGAATTAATTTCACATTAGTGTCTGAGTACTGGCTGAAATGTGCATCCCAGTGGTGTAGTTTCATCAATATGCACTGGTTTAATTTCATTCTTAACAGCGAGATTGAACACCCACTTCAGCTGCAAAGCTCAAAGCATCCTTAACCACGGAGAGGCTAATGATGATCCCATAATGAAGCACTGTCTGAAAATATGGGAGATGGCATAGGCCAGTTAAATACTGCACTCACTCTTTAAAGCATGATGTTCCAAATGTTGATAGTCATTTATTTCCCATTTTGTTATCAGAGAATGAGCAATCACTTCAGAGTTTTCTTTTAATTTAAATTATTCATTACTTTTTGATGAATCTCAGCAGTGTTTGTATTTTAAGAAGCAGTTTGCCTTTGGTTTCAAATGGGAATTTGAAAAATAAAGCCTTTGCTGTCAGAATATAATAAATGAAATGTCAAGGTAAAGGCATAGAAGTGTTGCAGATTTTTCTGAGAGCAAGAATGCCTGAATAAAACAACCTGTTGCCAAACAGACTTACATAAGAGCATTACTAGAACCAAGTCCTACGCATCATGAGAGGTTTAATGTTCACGTGCTGGTGTCTCTCACAATATGTGGGAGGGGGCGCTGAAAACGTCAAAAATTCACGTCAGCTACGGAACATCTCTACCTGTACCAGAACATGAGGTTTAGCGTTTTCAAGTTGCATTCTAAAACACATACTTTGTGAGTCTATGGCTGCAAAGCATCATTCACATCCAAGTCGCCTAGGAGTCAGCCATGCTATCTGGATATTTAATGTACCCAACAAAGGTAGGCAGATTCAATGGATGGAGGAGGCCATAATGAGGGCTAAACCAAGATCAGGAAAAAAATATGCAGTGTAGAAAAAAGGAAGAGAAGATGGACAGAGATGGAGAGCAAACAGACTGCAAACTAGCCATGGAACTCGCATCGTGTAGCCAGGATACAGACCTTAGCTTTGTCTTTCGGGAAAAAGCATTGTGCATTCTTTCATTATCATAGAGATTTAGACATGACAGGACTGTAAGAAACTGCAAGAATGTTAGTGCACCTGAACTTGAAGAGCACTCCCGTCGGATATGAGGGAATTAACAACATGTTTAATTATGAGCACCAATTGAAGTTTTGGGAGAACCAAACGGCTTTAGAAGAACCTGCCAGCCTTAACAGAGGCTTCCCGGCCCTCCTCCTGCCGCCTGAATTTGGTCGGAGTGTTTAAGGAGCTGCCTTTGGCCATGCCAACTACAGCTCCAAGCACTGCTACAGCAGCTCCGAATAGGTCTAATAATTTCTGCCATGAAACTTTAGAAGAACCCTAAATACATGCTGAGCAAAATATGCTGGAAAAAAATGCAGTTTCTAATGGCTTTGGGAAAAAGCCAAAGACCCTGTTTCACTCTGTCCCTTCACCTCAGATAGTCTGGGCTTTTGTTTTCTATCAGTCTGTTATTAAAGACTGCTTTCAGTTACACATGCGACTGGATAGGAGCTGGAATGGAAAACCAAGCTGTCCTTTCTGCTGTAACCCACAAACCAGCAGGTGAACACCCAGCTCAGAGGACAATCGGATGGCTGGACAGATGCCACTAAGATATTCTGACCTTGTTTCAAGGTCAGACTGGAACCTTCCTTTCCTCATGATTAATAGGCCGTCATTTTACACTGACATACCAATAAAAAGAGCTGTGATTGTACATATGAAAAAACATTGATAACTGTGATTGTATATATGAAAAAAACTATTAATAACTCAGCTATATTAAACTAAACAATGTTCATTAATAATGGTATGGTTTTTTCTGCAGACATCCTTGCTAATGCACAAATCCTGCACATGCAGAGGCTCCTGACCGTAACTGTTCTGATGGAGCAGCAGGACTCCAGGGCTGGACTCTGCTACTCAATATAATCTTTTGATATTAAGAAAATAGAGAGCACATACTCTCTACTGTCACAGGAGAGTACCTCGTAGCCTGAAGTCTCCCAGGCTGTGGGCTTTACCATTTTTCATTTACAAGACTATTTTTTCGAGTCTTAGATTCCATGCCTCTTAAGTAACAGACAGGATTATCACCAAGATGAACTTCTGAAGTCACTAGGAAACTAAGAATGATTCTACTGATTGAAATGTGCTGACACAGGGTAATGTGCAACAACACAAATCATTACCAGAACATTGCTTAAATTGCTGTTTATTACATTTCTATGCTACAAGTTATATTTTGATGTATATACGAACATATCTTCTAAGAAAAACTATAAAATAGGCAGTAGCGGAGGACGGAGCATTTTACCTCTGATCTCATTCTAATTAAAGTAATTTTTTTCCAGCTTTCTCATGACGAAGAACGTTCAACCACATGGCAAACTATGATGTCAGGCATGGTGTAGTATAGCTGACAAGAGCAGGACAGAGCACCAGGATGGTAAGTCAGCTGTGGTATGAAGACTGGATAGACAGATACACGCTGCAAGGAAAGCAACAGGTACATGTGTGCCTTTGTTTTGGTTTGGGTTTTTTTTTGGACGCTTCCTACGTTCCTCGTATGCTAACCAAGGTGAACAATGTTATACACTCACATGACACCCCATCAGAAAAGACAGCCAGAGATTCCTTTGGGATATTTTCAGTTTCAATGCAGAACGCTTTGGCAAATGGATGGGGAAGAGGGCAAAGCAGCTCCGTCAGCCCCGGAGACCACACACCGAGCAGGAACGTGCGGTGGTTTTAGATCCCGCTGCAAAAAGTGCACAAGGTTACACTCTGACAATTCACTGCCATCAGCTGAAATCTCCGCTCAAAGGCATGAAAAAAGAAAATTAACTAGTTTTCATTTATTCTCTAGTCGCTCTCTCTTAATCAACTGAATTTTTTCAACAGGAGCTGACAAAAATCAGCTGAATGGCTGTGCTATGCAACTACACCAAACACATAGTTCAAAGTACTGCTCTCTTCTCAAACAGCCAAGCACTTAGGAGATGCAGGCATTCAAAGTGCATAAATCCATTCCTTGAATGCATTCTAATCTTTTCCTGACTATCAGTACACCGATAATATCTCATTCCTATGAATCCTCCAGAGAAAAATCAAACAGGGAAGAATAAACTTTGTTACTGTCATTTTCCCACATAATCAACAGTTATTATAATTACACAGTTCCTCATGTTTGAATATAAAATAGCAGAAAAGCCTGATTTTCTAATCTTGGTACGTGTTTAGCTTACAAATCTTTTCAGCAGGGTTAATTGAAAAAAGACACATTTATTTAGAAATCAGACAAAAAGATATTTCACAAAATTAAATTAGTTAATCCCAGGGGTCACAATGAAAAGCTTTTTGCTGACTAGGAAAACAGCTTCCCACTTGAAAGTGGAATCTCAGAACAACCATTGAGCAAAACAGACTGTTGCAATGTGATGTTAAAGTAACTTTCTGAATAGAATATTATTTTAACTAAAGGCACGGGCTGAAGTTCCCGAGAACTTACAAGACGGCCTTCATGATAAACCATCCTGAATGTCACTGCCTCAACAAATACACTTTCAATATTAGTTCAACAGACTTTTGCTCTACTCCATCAAATATACACCTTTAAAGAAAGCTTTTAATGTCTAAATTTATCAAATCTACATTAATTGAAGATAAGCTAGAAGTGTGACGTAAAAAAATAAGGATAGAAATCAGACTTTTGCCTGAAAATGTGCCTGTCCTCAGGCTACTCAAAAGTGATAACCATTTGTTCAGAGAGTTATCGATGTGAAAGAGTTTAGCGTGATGTTTTACACCACAACTCCTCCAGGCTTATGCAGAAGGCAAGAATAGTACTAAAATATCCCTCGGTTATCTCATGGAGCCTCCGTCAGCTCCAAGGCATCGTGGCTGAGGGCAATGCTGCGGACCCTGTGTTCAGAGAAGTAAAAGAACCTGCTGGATCCAAGCACGCTGGCACCAACTGTGTTACCTAAAGTAAATAAGCTCTTTAGCCCCTGCCCCCTGTCCCCAAATGCCTTCTGAGGAAAAAAAGCAAAACCAATCTTGTTACTCTCTCAACTCAATGGGAGGCGTCGTGAAATGGGAAACTAAACCCAAACAAAATATGAACTGTGTATTGTGAAGAAGTAGCAAAAAAAAAGTTGAGCTTTGGATCCAGGGCTTAGTTTGTTTCTGAAGTTTACTACCCAGGGTTTTTAAACAACACGGCTTCTGAAAGCAGAGCCTTCATTAGAGCAGGAAAACACAACTTAAACGGCCAGGCAGAAAATGGCTGAATTAAGCTCTTTTTTCCCCCTTCCTAATGGCAGTGATTCTCAAAAGATTAAAAGTAGGTTAGGCGAATAATACAACAGCTATGTTTCTAGTGTCTACCTGACAACAGCTTTTGTAGAAGTGAATAATTACATGAAAATCACTTCCTTTCCACCTCTCTTCGGGATTTCTGTGGGTTGCTAGGCAGTCTCTCTCCTACCTTCTGCTAATGTTACTTACAGACGGGATGAATACAGTATATTCATTAGGTGAATGGGGAGCTGAGGGGGAGAAGGACCTAAATACTTGAAGTTTTGTTTATTCATTGCTGCTGTTGGAGACCAACACTATAGCTCGGATTACTTTACACATATTTAAATGCTAATTTTCCAAGGCACAATTCTTAGCCAAGTACCACCCTGATAAAATGGAACAGGACCTTCCTCAGCCCAAGGGCCACACTAATAGTATGTTCCTGTGTTACCAGCCAGTGTTGAAAGTCAGGTGCTGGAGCAAAGCGAACTGAGGTTCCTTCTGGCACTCGGAAAGATTCTTTCACCCACTCTGACTGCTTTTTGTGACTGAGGTAATGTTTGTTACGACACTGGTTGACCTTCCTGAACTCCTTAATCCCAACTTTAGGAGATATTGTGACTGCCTTGGCATGATTCCAGAACTAGCAGCCACAAAGTACTGCTGGTTTTCCCTGTTTGTATAGTCATGACTGCACTCATATAGGTTAGGGTGTATGTACATTAAAAAGAAATAAACATTGTCCAAAAATCGGTTTTCTCTGCAGAGTGCTAGGATGATGAGGGGCTTGAACGCCCGAGATTTCAGGCAGCAGGAATGCAGCGTGGTTGTGGGAAGGGCAGGGAACCGTGTGCAAGGGTTTGTGGATTTTTAAAAAGTGTCTTTGATTTCCAGGCTCCCATTTCAGTCTTTGGAGCCTGCAATCCACTTTGATGATGGGCTTGAAGTTACCTTCTCCTGGCCCACCAGGAGACACAAAGACGACCAGAGGCTTTACATCCACCACCCAATCAGCATATGCTGACAGCAGGATTCAAATACACACACTAGCACTCCAATTAAGAGAAATCCTAACCTGGCAAGAACTAAGGTGCTAAACATATTGCATTTTGCATCATTATTTTACCAGTTTCTTACCCATTGTCCCCTTGGCTTGGCTGACTGCTGAGGGCAGGCAGCTGCACACCCTGTGTGCCCCACACACCTACACAACTTTGCTTCCAAATTTAGTATCATTACAGAAAGAACAGAAAGTAAAAACTCCCTGCTGTAAAGCTGTTATTTCATTAAATTGCAGTACAGCGAGCTAATTTATTAAATGAGCAATCTCTGCCACCCACTTCACCCACACTCGGAAGGGCACAAGGCTCGGATGCATTTAATGCCGGGATGTTTGTTTGTCTACATCCATTTCTAACGCCTGTACTATCTCAGTTTCTAATTTGCATCGCAGACCTCAAGAGAGCTCTGGATTCCAGGACATTAAATACTGAGGTGACTTCACTTTTCCCCAGAGGCAGACCTGAAAGTCTGTTGTTTCTGCATGGCACTGTCACCAAAATGACACCTGGGAGATTTAAAAGTGTCAAAGCAATAACAGATGGCTATCAGATGTTCCTCGTTAAAGAATTTAATTTTATTTCATAGCATCAGGGTACCTTATGCCTTGCTTGATTTCTTCTGTGCAGATATACAAAATCCCACGAATAATTTTCATAGGATTTTTCCCATATTTAGAAAGGAAAAAAAAAATCCAATAAAAGAACAAATATTTGACCAGGCCTTTCTTTTTCTGAAAGTCAATACTAACATTCCAACTTTGCCCAAAGGAAAAGTCCCATCTACAATGGTAGTTATGAGTCAAGGAATCTCTCACAACTATCTTTATGATAAAACTTGCATGTTTGCTTTTGCAGCCAGTAGTTACAACTCCTACTAGAAGACATGTAAGGAGAGACTTATCTCAAAATACAGAATTTTCCCTTGAATAATACACCAGTTTTCCCTTACTTTAGTCTGGAGCACACGGGAAGGAGACGACTGACAGTATAAGATATACAGAAATATTCAAGAGATATTACTCGTATAAAAATATTTATGTCCCTACGATAAACATGATTTCTGGGGGGGAAAAAAAGGTCACTGAGTAGAACAGTTCTTTTGTGTCTGAATGATAAGAAATGAAAGCTGTCTTCAGTAGACAGGTAGCTTAAATTTGGGATTCTGTCAAGCTGGAAACCTTTTTAAAAAGGTATGGATAAGAGGCAAAACTATCATTAAATACCAATATCTCTTGGGAGCAGCATCTGTTTTTTCACGCATTCATTTCTGTTAACTACATACCACAAATCGCTGGGGTTCAGCCCAGCAGGGTGGTCTGCGTGGTTCCGGGGATGCAGCCTGCGCGTGCTGACAGTTCTGTCACTGAAAAGCCACCGGCCCTCAGGAAAGGTAAAGTCATTGAGTGCTGGAGCACACACATGTTCCAGCTGTGCTGTAGAGCTCTCAGAGCATGCCTGGAAAGCGTCAGTTTTGCCTTCTCATACACTTGCACTAAGTAAAGCTTCAGGCATTTCGAAATAAAAAGTCGGTTTTTTATTCATTCTGTGTATGATATGAAAAACAAACAAAACCAAAACAAATAAAAAAACACACACACAAAAGCCATTGCCTTTCTTTCTCTTTTTAGTAGAGAGTTTATTTTCAGTGTCCTATAGACACCAGACTTTACCAGGTCTCTTAGTGGGCATGTTTGGGAGATGAGGCATGCTTAAAGTAATTTCCTATTAGCGATAAATAAAGATGCTCAATTTTTTTAAATAAATGCAGGATGTGCAGTTAACTAATTTCTAAAATGAAGGTGTTAATTAGTGTTCCTCATTACTATCACCAAATGCTCTCAGAATGAGATATTTGGCTGTTCCCCACATGGACTCTAATGCCTACGGACAGTCAGAGGAGTTTCACAATATTTACCCTCAGTTGCACTGAGGGATTGATGAGAGGCCATCCTGACTCACTTCTGGAGTATTCTGAATCCAAACCCAAATGTTTTTAAGGTCTTTTTTTCTTCAAATATTCCATTTCCATACTATTTGACAAAAAGCAGGGCTCGGGGCTGGTTTGGTTTTTAGGTTTTCAGGGCAAGTGTGAGGCAGGAGTTTTAACAAACATCATCGGGGTTCCATATCCTTCTCAAACTGATCACGTCAAGAAACCTATTACAGAGCTGCTCTAGTATCACAGTGACAAAACAGATCCTTCTCTGACAGCTTTTCTGTTTACTCCTGTTACTTTCTCAAGATTCTTGTTCAGAATCCTTGAAGCTGGGGGAACAGTGGAGAAATTAAATGCAGTATTTAGCCCTGATTGCAAATCCCCTTTAAAAAAGGGTAAATGCTTTGGTCATGGAGCCTTATTCAAAGAATTCAGTTCACTCAGAAATTAAGAGGGAACTATATGTATGTTACATAACGTTAGGTTAAATGTTATTTAATCTAACTTCTTTAAAAACAATAATTCGCAAGCATTCTTTTTAAGCAATTTTCTTAAGAATACTTATCTTAGAAACTGCGCTTTTAATGAAGTAACTAAAAAATACAGAGTTTGAAACAGCAGAAATTACAGTTATAGGAGACTTACTTGATCTTGAATTCTTCCTGTTATTAACAGCAGCCTAAACCTCATATTAAACTAAGTTTTCCGCAAGGGGATTTCCATTCATTTCTGCAATTTAGACACTGTCCAAGTACCAAATGCTGAATGCTAAAATGATACATAAGCCCTGACTGAAGCGAAGCTTGACTGAGAAGTAAAATGTTGTGTATTGTATATGTGATATTAGTTAAACAGTGATAGCTGTAGAGTGCTGATCTAAAGCTTTCAGATGAAGTAACTTAGGCTCATGTATTACTCATACCCGGTAATAACTAAAACACATACTAAACATTACTAGAACTAGAACTAACTGACATAATCATATCAAACTGCATACAAATCACTCTTAAAATAGAGGCTAGATTGCTTGAAAGAGGTATTTCCTCATCTTTGAATACTATACTAACTGACAAAAAGCCTTTTGGTTTGTATAAACGTGCAACTCTAAGACAGCCAGGCTGTAAAATCACACCTGAAAGATGATTTTAGAGAACACTCTTTTCCGGTTAGGCAGAAGTGGATCTCTGGTGGTACTGAGATGGTGGCAGCCACGTAATTGTGACCCGTTCCGTGGTCAGTGTTTCTATGCCAGACGGTTCCCCAGCAAGGCCATGAGATATGCCTGCACAATATAGTCATAGTCAAGTCTGTACCAGTTCGTTAAGCAGCCTTGCAACGAACTAATATTTAAAACACACTATTGTCCTGTAAAGGCCTATGAAGGAAACTCAAAATGGAAGAAAAAGAATGTCCTACCGCAGCAGTAAATGCTTTAAAATGGTACAGTTCATTTTAAACAGGTAAAGCTTCTGCAATATTAGGACACAAAATTTAACAAATTTTCCTATCAATTTTCAGGGGCCAAGATTTTACCTTGCTAGTTTTTACAGAATTGGGATTTGTGAAAACAATAAATGCAACTAAAAGACTTGCTTATTGGCTTTTGTTGCTTGCAGAAATATTTATCAAGCTGAAGTTTGAAAGATGTGAAGAGTTAATATATATTCTACTACTCAAATATAGCGTTTTGTAAATTACAGGCTTCAGGACATCATATGCAGAATAAAATAATTTTTTTAAAAAACACCCTAATGCCTTATATCGTAAAGAATTTAAAATCAAGCTGGGTTGGAATAATCAAACTTACAATATAAATTCTCATCTAAATAAAAAATACCCTTCAGGAACATACTCTGATTTTCTAAGCAGTAGTCAGAAGTTTATTTTGCACAAGCTTATCTGTGTTCATTTTATGTTTGTTCACTTCAGAAATCCCTTTCATGACAGAAAATATTCTTTCTGACTGCAGGTATCTTTCAGAAGGAACTCTAACGGTGGCGTATAGGTATTATGATGACTGCAGTAAATAAAATAAAACAAGCATATACAGATTCTCCCCTTGCGTACACTGTTGCAAAGACAGAGAAGCTCCCCATTTACTCTCTGGTCAGGTCAGTCTGATGATACTCTTGATGTGCAGGTCTGAGAGATCAGGACTTGGTACGTAATGTATACCCAAGGGCTTCATTCTATCTTTGCATATGCACACAGCGATCACATTAACTCCTGGTTCACTGGAGAGTTTGTGTCAAGGGATATATGAAAATATTTTGGCTGTATGTACCAGCACTATAATATTTTCTTCTGGGTTGAAGATCTAACAACTCTATTTTCTTCCTTAGAGTGGAGCGTGCAGAGACTGACAGGCACCGTCACCACAGGGAAAGGGCAGACGGAGCTGAAACAGCTCTTCATCTTTACATAGTTTTATTGTTTGTTTTTGCATTTCCTACAGTAGAAGCACCAGCATTAAAGGCTGCTTGGGCAATCAATGCACTCAACATTTGATTCGCACTTTCTCAGATAAGATCACGTTACATTGCTGCCTTCCTCCAGCTGTTTTGAGGAAGATGGCATTAAGTCTCAGTAATCTTTTTTACGGCTGTAGCTCCCACTCCTGCAACCTCTTTTTCCAGTGACTGCAGTCAGCAAGAGATTACAAGAAAATGATCTGTCTCTGTTGAGTCTTCACGGCGAGCAGAGAACAGCAATTGTAAGAGCACAGCTTCCTACCGCAGAGCATCGCCCTTCTCCAGCCACTGCCAGAGGCATCAAAGCCCAAAGGCAGATGAAGCAAAGTCTGCAGTGCCGACTTGCCCAGAGGTGGAGCAGACATTCCCCTGCTCACCCACACTGGCATCGTGCTGCGGGGGGGCACCTCACCACTGGAGTCTGGCCCGGCTGCTGGAATTGTGCCACAGGCAGCTGCATTTCAAAAATCAAGAAAACAATCAAGTTTTGATAGCATTACCGCTAAAGAATTCATCTCTATTTCCAGAGCCTGTTCCCTTTGCTCCTTCTTTCTATATTTGGCATTGGAAACACAACAGAAGCTGCTGGTAAAGCTTAGAAACTGCACAAATTATAAACCCCAAGCAAGAGAGACTATTGCACCTAAATTTTTTTGAAGTGGTCGGCAACCACGTGGTTGGAGGTGATGTAAGCCTAGTTTGATTTTCAAAAGCATTTTGGAAAAAATCAATTACCAAAAGCTCCTTAAGAAACTGTGCATCTGTAGTTTATGCCATTGCTGGAAAAATAACTGATGAGAAGACAGGAAACACTGGATAAGAGAAAAGGAATACTTTGCACAGTGCAGGAAGGCCCGCAGATGAAGTTCCTAGGAATGCGGTTTGAAAGGAGTAATGAAAGGTAGCTGTTCCTGATACAGTTAGCAGACTTCCAGAACTTGTGCCAAGACATGTTGGAGATACTAAAAGTCTTTGTGAGCACTAGAGGAGACCAGAAAACTACATGGAAGTGAAACCCACTGCGGGTTTCTAAATGTGAAAAAAAAAACCCACACAGACCTCAGGAAATCACCTGAGCTGCAAACACCTGGCTGTCCAAAGAGTTCAAGGGACAAAGACATCATCATCCCCTAAGGATCCCCCCCTTAGGTCTCTCGCTGGAGACAGCATAACGAGCTACATAATCTTTGTTCTAGGTGAGTTTTTATGTAAAGCATCATCTTACACCCTTTCAAGCAAATAGCGTATTGTTTGATGCTTACTTTAACACTCCCTGTTCTGCAGAAGAAATTATCATGCCAAGTTGACTGCCCATTCCACTAACTAACATTACCTACTTGTTTTCTCACACTCATTTCTGTAATTCTCTTCATCTCTCACCTGATAATGCCAGTACCCAAACAAGAGCTATTACATTTTCATGCCCATAAAACTTCTGGCACAATTTCCCTCACCAATCCATGCACAGGATAATGAAAATGATGCAAAATTGCTATCAAAGGCTTAAAGATACCAGTGAAAGTATGAATCTGTAGGAGTCAGAAACTGATGTGTTATTTCCTATTGAAACAGGCGTGTTCTGACTAGCTGGCATATACTTCATCTTATTTTATAGTAGGGACAGAGGAGACTGCAGCTGCAGGGTGGACACCCCAGGACAGGGGACTCACCAGTAGCAGCTGGACAGAAAATCACCAGCACAGACAAGCGGGAGCCACAGGTTATATGTGGACTCTTGTGTTTAACAGTTCACAATTGACCTATCCGTAATTAATTGAATGAATTTATACTTTTGGCCTCCCACATCCTCTAGCAGTGAGTTCCACCATTTAGTTATTCATTGTGTGAAATAGCACATTCTTTTGTATTTTTCTAAACCCACTACATCTCCATTTTTATAGACTTGTGCCAAACCCAAGGCAGGGCTCCAGCAGGACCTCCTGAGTTACTGGCTGCCAGCCACACGAACAGGGAATAGCGCCTTGGCTGCAGAACTGCTGTGCTCCAGTTTCAGGTCTTCGGCTTTTGCTCAAAAAACCCCACCAGTTAGTGCTATATACTGCCCAGTGAGCTACCATTGCTACTTAATGAGCAGACCAGTCTTCTAAAGAGCACCACAAATACGATACAGTTCTCTGAAAAGCCACTATCTACTTCATTGTCTACAATACGACCAAAAACTGTGTTCCAGCTTCCAGCTAATATCCACTGAGTACCCCTACTATATTTATTTTTTAAAATATTTGTTGCCTAAAGACCAAAAGGAAAAGTGAAAAATATGTTTTTAAACTTAACAGGAGTATCTCTAGAAAATCCCTCAACTAAAGCCAGTATTTAACAAACCAATTAAAGTTACCCAGTGACAACTTAGTGTCCATCATGTTGCTACACAAATCAATGCGTAATTGAAGACAGCACTGATTTCATGCTGCCCACATAATAATCTAAACATTGCCCTTCACAAGCACAATAAAAGCTGAATGCTTAGTTGGAATAAATAATAAAGATGCTATTAAAAGTTAATTATCTTTTTAAAACAGTAATCTCAAAACACAGAGAACTGAAATCTCATGCAACATACTCCTTCAAATATTGATACTGACAATACAGGTCAACAATGCAAAATAACAAACAAGTAGGTGTATAATGCTTTTATAATTTTATCACATTTTAGTCACTCAACCTTCAACAAAGCTATGGAATGTGGATAATCCCATTCCAACTGAGCAAAAACTGCCCCGGAAAATTAAGAAAAGCCATATAGTTAATCTAGATTATTAACTACTTCACTAAAACATCTTAAACAGCCTTTTGACTTGAGAACTGTCCTGTTCGATTTAATAGGACTTAATAGAATGGAAATTATTCAAATTACTATCAAGAGAGCCAAACACAGACATTTTTTCACTTTAGCTACTTATGTACAAAGGATTCACATTTGGATACAAATAAATAACAAAGTAGGGCTACATTAAACCAGCGCAAAGGTAGCTCCCTGCCCTCTTTTAATTGTTGCCAAAACCAGATGCCCAGGGAAAGACTACTCAAACATTTACCAAGCCAATAAATTCCAATTTTATTCTAGTTAAAGTGTATCAAAATGTCATATATAACATGATACGTTCCAATGGCTTGAGTACAATGCAATGGAAACGCTCTCCAAGGGTGGCTTTCTATCTCCATTGTGTGCACAGAAGTCTGGGAGTCCTACCATCTCCCCTTACCCCTGTCGCCTACTGTCTGGCTGGGGTCACGGGCAACCAACAGGTTTTAAACCTGTTTCTCGGAGCAACTCTCAGGGCCAGAGCATCTTGGCCCTTTCCTTTGGTCCAGCTTTGGTGTTTGGTGCCCTCCTTTCTGCCATTTTGTACAGTCACGTTCAAACTACAAACAAATATTTTCATCCAGTTGTTTGACTGTAGAAGTAAAAGGAATGTGCAAGGATGCACAGAACTGTCTGCATGCCACAGAAATGAAAAGCCAATAAATGTCTTTAAGCAACAATTAAAGCTAAATGGACGTGCCCCCACTGCGTACAGCAAACCCAAATGAGTTAAGACAAAAAGCTACATATTACTTATCTTTCTCAGTCAAAACAGAAGAGCAATTCTAGGAAGCAAAGTAAGAATCCATTAAGGTTACCTCACAGCTAACCTTCAGGACATCAATTCTGTGGCAACACTGCCCACCATTAAAGTGTTTCAGAATATTGAGCATGAGAGTCACCTCAGTGAGTGCATGCCACTAAACCATCTCGATTTATACACTGCAGGCTTCAAGACTCCATACTCACAAACAGAAACTCTGCCTCATCCTGTAGCCTCTTCCTCCTTGGTTTTCATCAAGGATTAAGCACTAAGCAAGCAACGGTCATAAACTTAAGCATTTTATAGAATCATAGAATAACTAACTTAAGATTTACATTAATCTCTCCCCATACTCTCATCTTGCATGCAAGTCAGAAGCCTCCATTCCTAAACGTAATGGCCAGCTAGTGGTATTTGCTGCAAACAAGCATTGCTGTCGAGGGTGTGCGACCCAGACTCCCAGGAAGGAATTTGGTTTGATACATAAAAGGGTGAGTAGACCAGCTTCATGACTTGTTTAATGGATTTGGACAAATCTGGTTCTGTGGATGAATGACCATGGCCTAGCTTTGCAACTGGCAGGGCACCATCTCATCGATGCAAAGATGATAACTTGGTATGTACCACCTGATTATGTGTCTCAGACTTAATTACTGCTGAATGGTGGCTGGAATTTGCTTGGAACCAGACCATGAGCCTGGCAACTACCTAGGGTTATGTGCCAAGAATCTCTGAGATTCCTCTAACAAGCTTAGAGCAACAATTTATCCAATCAATCTCAGATCTTAAGATTTTATTTATTTATTTATTGTTAAAGGGGCATTTTGGGTGTTCAAACAGATACAAAAATCAGAATGAGTTCCCTAGATAATTTTCATCAATAAATGCAAGAAGGTAAAGTAATAAAGTAGTAAAGCAAATCTGTTTTAGACCTTCAAGCATAAACTTAAGATCTTTTTCCCATGATGGATTTGTCTCAGAGGAAGTTAATTTGGGAAACAGACATTGTACTGCTGATATCCTAGGCTTATGTTAATGCTTATCTGAAACGTTCAAAGAGCTGATGTGCTGGCAGGTATTTTTCCACATACCCAGCCAGGAGCATGAAGCGATATACAGGTTGTTCCAGCTCACAAACATCTTTCATGCTGTGTCTGTCCTTCAGAATCACTTCTTGTGTGTTCCCTCTCTGTCTGAAGGACGATTTGCTTCTGTCCAATACTTCCAATCTACAGTACTCAGTATGACAGGATGGAAAGAAGGCAAAAAGGGACTGCATTTTTGTTTATTTCTTCCCTTTTCCCACTTGCTGCCAACTCAGTCTTGTATTCTTCAACTCTACATTTTGGTAATATGCACTCAGTTCTTACTTCTACTTATATCTGTATGACTATGCAGCTAAAGTAAAAATTTAAGCCAGTGTATAAAAAACAAACAACAAAACACCTCTCTTGGACCTAAAGAGAGTGCAATATTAATATTTTACTGTTCAGAATTGTGTTTGACAGACTGCATTCTTTAACAACTGACTTAGTCAGGGACTATACATATTAGCTTTTTGTGACATAAACTACTTAAAAATCTGCAGGTAAGTGGAATGACATAAATACAAAAAAATCCAGTTATTGGTGACATATCAGTACCGAAAATCATTGCTTGGTCAGCCTCAAAATATCCAGGAGAGCAAACCAGCCCCTGTGTTAGTTACCTTGGTCTCGTTCCCTCAAGCCGAGGTTCCTGTCCCTGCCCCAGCTATAAGACCGTCGTCATTCCAAGTGCTCTACAGAATTAGTGCCAGAAGGAATTTATAAGACTGAGGTAAATGGTGGGTGACCAAACTCCACTTCCAAGACACATTTCTCTCTCAACTGATGAAAGAGGCAGCCATCTACAAACGGGGAACCTTGCTTACACACACCAGTTATATATGCAATGTTAAACAACTCTGGATCTCTTTATCTACTTTGTAGTGAAGATACAGAACAGATTGTTTTACTCTGTAATCCCTAGTCATACACTGCATTTTCTGCCTTCCTACATAAAATAGTAACTCACTGAAGGATAGTGCCCCAACTATACCTTTTTCAGGGCTTTAAATGCTGCAATCATTTTCCACCTATGTTCTGCTCGCCTTCATGGATGGATACACAAGTTCATTTAGACCTCCAGGCTGGGAAAGTACCAGCTTTCACTATACCTTTTTGTGAACATCCCTCAGAGTCACCATGTTGTTTTATTATTTTACACAAAGGGATTTAGAGTATTTTAAAAGCATGAGTTGTTTTTAGAGTGACAGGAACTGTATAACCAACTGGCAAATTTGAGTAAACAAGCCACTCAACGTTCACTAAAATTGCGCTGTGAGCCTAGTCCTTTTTACAGAGCGCTGGGCAACGAAAAACCTTCCACTTATGCCACAGAGCTGGCAGAAACTTAAAGTAAAACTGAGTTCAAGATAAAAAAAAAGCTCAAAAAAATGCCACTTAGGAATGGTATCCAGGACCTGCACTTCTTCACACTAAGCGGGGGGGGCTACTGAAAGTATTGATATTGATCAAAGGTTTAATTTCTCGGAAGAACGAAGATTCAGTTCAATTCACATTTTTTGTAAATTTGTGTCAAACGGTAAAACTATTTGATCAAAAACCGAAAGGTTACTTTGAAAAGTCAAATGTTATTTGTTTTTAAATTAAGCATTTGATTTTTAAATTCCTAAACAATATTTAATTTCAAAATGTAATAATAATAGTAAAAAAAAGAATAAAGGAAAACAACTTTTTAAAGTAAAAAAAGCCACTTTTTAAAGCTGGAAAAGATCATTGAGTCCAACCGTTAACCTGGCACTGCCAAGTCCACCACGAACCCATGTCCCTAAGAGCCCCATCTCCGCATCTGTTCAACCCTCCAGGGATGGTGACTCCAGCACTGCCCTGGGCAGCCTGTTCCAATGCTCCACAGCCCCTTCTGGGAAGAAATTGTTCCTCATATTCAATCTAAACCTCTCCTGGGGCAACTTGAGGCCATTTCATCTCATCCTGTCACTTGTTCCTTGGGAGAAGACACCAACCCCCTCCGTGCTCCAAGCTCCTTTCAGGCAGTTCAGAGATCAGAAGGTGTCCCCTCAGCTCCTGTTCTCCAGCTGAACCCCCCAGGTCCCTCAGCCGCTCCCATCACACTTGTGCTCCAGCCCCTCACCAGCTTCATTTGCTCTACTTTGTATCTGCTCAATATATCAATATGTGAATGCAGAACTTAAGTGCAAAATCACCAGGACCTAGATTCTGCCTCACATTCTTTACAAATTCAGCTGCGTTTGCTTGATTCAAGTGTTCTCTGAAAAGTTCACATGGGTTGACAATAAACAAAATATTTGTGAACCTGTATTCCAAACTGCATCAACATCTGATAATTTCCTGCCAAGTTTGTAACAAATTTACTCAATGCATTTTATTGCCCCTCTCTTTATGACAGTCAGATGCTTTCTTTCCTTATCCTTATTTACAGTCCTAAATTAAAGTAGTGGTGTTTGGTTGGCACTGGTGTGATAAAACACATTATCGCCCCTGTTCTCTGATGGCACAAAAAGATCTTCCAGCCAGGATTCTAGTGCAAGTGGGCACAGAATGCTCAGTTTATTTGAGCTGCAGTGTTTAATGCAGCTGTCTTTAAACATCTGCATGGGAAAATATGTTAACATATGGAAATCTAGGACTGCGAACACAGTCAATGAAGGTATCTTTTAAAACATTATTGACCTTTGCATGAATTCTGTACTCCAAAATTTTCTGGAATTTAACACAGGAATAAATTTAATTCTTACAAGACCCTTATTTCAGAGAAAATCATATCAACTGTATCCCCAAGACATGTAATGAACCACAGCAGAATGTGAAGTGAAGAAAACATCTTGACTATCCCATCTCTCATTTATCTTCATGGACAATTTGGTGATATAACTTTAGTGTGTGTAGATATGTGTGTGCGTATAAACATTTTATAAAGCATAAGAAACAATTATGCTATGTTAAAGTAGTCAATAATCAATCCAGCTTCAACGGCCTAAACAGAAGCTATGCTAATCCAATGGACTTACTTTATCCATAATGAAGGAATAGTCCATAACTGCCCGGAGACATTCAGAGTGGAGAGCACCAGAAAGTCACTCGATTTTTTCAACAGTAGATAACAGATTCTCTGCAAGCTGCACATCATTCTGCTAACATAGTAATCTTATATTTTTCCTCTTTTCTCTCATTCCTCCGGAACAACAGGATTAACAAGAATCCTGTAAGCAATTCTTAAAATAACTATATATTTCCAGTGACTCTATTTATATGGCATCATATACTCACTTGTGACTGTCCCAGAAATAGTTTGGAATATTTATTTGCTTCACTTACTAATTATCCTCACTGTGCACAAGGTACCTTATTATTATTATTATTATTGTTATTATTATTATTCCATCATCAATATCCATATATCACTTAGTATTTTTGTAACAATTTTTGATGTCATCTGAAACAAATTAATTTTTAACAACAGCTTTTCTCCTGCTAGGAAACTCCATTTCTAGAGCAGCTGACAGGCTGGAGCCATCCATAGTACTTGCATTTCTTTAACTGTTCCAGAGAATGTTAATTTATGCACAAAGTGGCTCTTCAAGTTTATCTAGTACTTCTTTTTGGGTTCCATCATTGTAAACAGTGAAAAATCTCTCTGTGTTATGCCAATACACTGAGCTAATGTGTGGATCCTGTCTCCCTCCAGTGGCATATTGCACTAGCCATAAAGTCCAATACTAAAGAGTAAAGAGTTTCCCTGAAACTCATATGATGTCTTTCCATTGCCAAGGTTGCCAAGGGGTTGCAGGGATAGCTGGAGGAGATTTCATGTGGTCTCAAAGCCCCAGGAAAATGATGAAATGACCCCATTCTTTCAACAAGTCTCTTCTAACCGCCAGAATCTGGTGTTGCCTGCTCAGCTCGTTGTTGCTTGAGTAGCAACAGCAAGAGACACAAGGGAAAATCACGGGGAGAAGGAGGCAAACTATTTGTTCAGGGCTTGAAATAATTCTCTAAAGCAATAACTGGACTTCTGAAACCACACTTGCTACAGAAAAAAATAATAGTCACAATATTATGATGTTGAAAATAACAGAGTTGTATATTGAGGCATAAAGGTATGTCACGTTCAAGTGTATAAGCCAACAACTTAGCAATGATGTATTCAATTTAGATTGTGCCTTTCCCACACCATACTCGAATATATCTAAAATCTTTGCACAATGTAATAACTGGGCCGTGAACAATTACTAAGCTGTTCCATGCATTGAAGAGAGTAATTTTTTGTCATAGGAGATGACTTGGAATGTCTTCAGCCCATGCCTTTCGAAATCTATGTGCCCAATTGCTGTACTACAGATCTAGTGTGAGAGAGCGTAGTACGTACGTTCCTTTGAGCACATGAAATGCCACGTGCTCCCAGGTTTGTCTTCAGTCTTTCTTTGGGGAAAAACAGAATAATATCTGTCCCAGGAGTGATTTATGACTTTGTTAAACACCTCTGCCCTTTCAGCAAGAGCACTGCATTACAGTAATTTGTTTGTCTTCCTGTTCTTTAAAACCACATAAACAATTGGCAATGCAAAAGCCACAGTACACAGTCAAATGAAACAGCTCCTCACTGTGAGATTAGAAACTGCATTGTAGGGCAAAAGGTTTCTAAACATTGCACTACTCTCTGTCCTGTGCTTACCTTACAATTTCAAATCTCAGTAATTTGTAATGATGGTGCAAACAACAGACTTTGAGAAGTACTAATTATTTTTCAAGTTTATATTTTAAAAATTGGGGTAGGAGTTTAGTACTTAGCAGCAATATGAGAGCCTCACAATCAACAGCAATATTTTTTTCCTTTCATAGAAAGAATGGTTTGAAATTTAGTTTCTATATCAAACGAACAAAGACTGCTTGTTCAAAGATATATGCTTAAAGTGGGAGTTGTAGTTAAACAGACACTAAATTCAGCTAAGGATTTTCATATCCTATGGCCATTGTACGAATTTCTGGCATTTCACTCTTTTTTAAATTTACCCCAACTCACATGTGTGTGCATCACAACTGCCTGGTTCAGAAAGTGAACACCCGAAGAAGCAAACAATTCAGAGAATGGGAATAAATAGGTAGGAAAAAGAAGAATAAGTTCCATGGTTGTTAACAGAACTGCCTGAGTATGCTGAGAACTGGACATCATCCTTCTCTCAATACTACCACTTTTCTGAAGTTTGTTTTGTTTGTTTATTTTTTCTTTATTTTTTTCCTCTCCTCCCTTTTTTTTTTTTTTTAAATGGCTGCATAACTCTTATAATGGTCAGAAATGCAGTAAATTGCTGAAGGTTTACTATTCTTAGTGGTATTAAAAGGCTGGTAAAATTTCAGACATGCAACCCACCTCTGAAGCATTTTTTCAGGTGCTATGCTTGAAAACTAGGCTTACCATCCAGCATTGGATGCATCCTGTGCAGCCAGGTTTGCATTAGACTGCAAGTTCATCACTTGCCATATTCCAAACAGAATATTATCTGGAAATTAGATATCATTTCATTGCCAATATATAATAATCATGATTAGTATGCTTAGAGACAGTACAAATCTAAAATCCCCTACTCAGGAATCCATATAGTTCTCGTGATTTTCTGAGGATGAAACCACCCCAAAATGAAATCACTGTTTCTCTTTTTTTTTTTTTTTTTTTTTTTTTGGGGGGGGGGGGGGGAGGCGGGGAAGAACAGAGCCCTAACATTTCTGTTTAAAAGTCACAATTTCCTTGACGTTCAAAGCCAGGAGAGAATTTTTATATTCTTCTGCCTTTGAAAACCTGAGTTTCCCTCGGCCTCAAGGTGGCGATACAATTGTGAGAGTGGCTTCCAAGGCTGCATGTACTAAACTCAAATCAATCTGGGTTACTTTATTTCTTCTGCAGTTCTTGGTAAAGAAGCAGAGTGGCATTACTGCTGCAACTCCCATCGCTAAACCAACTCTGCATTACTAAACATTGGAAATAAAATGTTAAGGGGATATACATTCTCAAATACTTTTCCAGTTTGGATTTTCAGAATAGGATTTAAGAAAATATCATCTCTACACCTAAACAGTCTTTCCAAATGTTTCTCACACATACGCAGATTATAATTAGCCTAATAGCAATTCGTTTACAGTGTTGGGGAGTAGCATCTTTTTTAAATGTATGATTTCACATATATGCTCAAACATACTAATATGATGTTAAGGAAGGAGTGAATAACGAGCAGAATAAACTCCTGCTAATCTGAAAATTAAGGGTTATGTAACGAAAACTATAATTTTCAGGAAAAAAAAAAAAAAGGTGCATTTATTCTAAGTTATTTTCTACCCAAAAAAAAAAAAAAAAAAATTCCCTAAAACAAGCTATCCAATGTACTAAAATGTTCTTTTTCTCTATAAATATACAGACCAGGAAAACTTAGCCTAAGTGCCACACAGAAAAATGCAGGACAAACTAAACTGTTGAGACACATGGCAGTGTAAGGAAAAGAGTCAGTTTGCCGAAAAAGTGCAAGGGTTTTTTCAGGTTAAGTTGATGCTCATTGCTGTGCATTCATGTTTTGCTACTTATTTTCAAGAAGGAAGATCCAGGGAGGTACAAGCCAGTCAACCCAGTTTCAGTGCCAGGGAAATTTATGGCTCCCTAATATCTGAAGTCTCCTAGCTGAGCTCCCAGAGGTGAATTGTAGAAATGTTTCTGCCATCAGAGGCTTCATCGCAAGTTTAACACTTCCTCGCTGCAAGTAAAATATCAGACAAAATTTAAACACAATCGTAACTGTGACGGCTCAGATTTTCCTGTGCCTTATATGTAATTTGCCCTGTCATTCAATTATCATGCTTAACGTTCATATGAGAGTATATCAGAGATAAAGTACAACCTGTATTCTTTCCACACAGAAATGCATTCTCATGTGAAATTCAGTCGCAAATCCAGATTAAGTTTGTTCAAGACTTTGGTAAGCACTAAATGTTCAGAGGAGACTGCAATTCTGGTTACGTTGACCTATTCATCCCTACAGCTGCTATCATGAATATCTTCATTAAAACAATACTCTTTTTTCCAACAAGCACACAGTAACTCAGCCACTTCCTAGCATACAAGCACACAATAAACAATAAGGCTTTACTTCTACTTTCCTCCTAATTTTAAGAATCCACTGCTACATCAGGGTTTAAATTTACACACTTATGCTTTCGATCCATCAAACTGGTACATCTGCTAGTCCCCAACTGATTTAACCTTTTCCCTGCACAAATGTTTGGAAAGTCATGTTGTAAGAACTAAATGTTTGACTAAAAAAGGACCAATGAGTACCACACGTAAGCACAATTACATATTAAGTGACTTAAATCTGTTGAGGGACAACCAGAACCATATTCTGAGTCAGACTCACACACAAAACCCATAGCAATCCTATTAACTCTGTAAAATGCTTCTTTCATGTGAGTTATACCTCAGGAAGGACCTCATATGTAAGCTATAAACAGCACCTGTATCTTCCAGATTGGGGCAGGACATACTTCAAGCCAATTTGAGCATGAAGGCTATAGAGACCTCACTGTTGATGAAACAAAGCATTTCTGAAGTTTAAATATTGTACTCCACTATTATAATGAAGTGATTGGTATGAGCTCTACAGACACACAGGACAAAAGATGGCATTTTCAGACGAAGAGGATTCAGTCTGTTGAAAAGATAGAATATAAAAATGAAATAGAGAACACAGCACTTGAAAGCTAAGAGGAGCTGAAAAGAAGATGAATAGCTGCTTAGAAAGCTATAACGAACCATGGAATGCAGATTACACAAAGACAAAAGATTCAAGAACTTCAAACTAAAGTGAACCCTGAAGAGAAACTTAATTTATTTAATCCACAGTAAACATAGTTGGCACTGTGGCTCAAGTACTGCTCCCCTAATGCAGACACAGTGCTCTCCCTGCAACGCTATTTAAACAGACCTCCAAACCAGGAGGAAAACGACTCTGCTAGTGCACATGCGTTATGCTTTGATACTGTGGAGAAATCCAAATAAACAAGAGTAAAGATGAAAACTGGAAGCACAAATGCCAAGGTTGTCTTCAGTTATCCTATACCTGCTTCTTAGCAAAAATCTCTATAGCAATTTTTTTTTTTTTAATGCAAAAATTCGTGGGTTTGAACATTATTAAGTTCTACATTTCCATAAAATGGAAAATGTCTAATTATTTATCTTGTTACCATTAAATTGCAATAAAAATGAACCAATACCATTTTACTTTTTTTTTAAATAAAACAAGATTTGTCAAATTCTATTTCAAAGACTGAGAAGCCAAACTTCCTTTATTTCTTGAAAACTGACCAGCGATCCCATCTGTAACTCAGAAATCTTCCTTCAAAAACCACATTGATTAGTCTGAACGAAATATTTCCTTTTCAATGAAAGAGCATTTTTTCAACACAAAAATAATTCTCTAAAACCATTTCATAACGCATACTGCAGTAAAGTTATCTGTATTAGCGTTCACAATATCTGTTACGGTCCATTCTCCTTCAGCTTCTTTCCTACAAGGAGGTGCATAAAATACTAAGTATGTGTAAGAAGTATGACAATGTGTCAGCTAAAGTCTCGTGGAAATGCAGAGGAAAGTTGGCTCCTTGAAGCAATCCATTAAAGCCTGCTCAAAAGACATTCCAGTATCAGCTAAGCTATATGTGCAGGACCAACAGGCACACACACACGTGCCTTTTAAGTGCTTTGTACTTCACAGGCTTAGACTACTACTATGTGCTTTGGAAATTGTCATGGCAACAATGTGTTCCTTTACAAACGGAAACAGTATAGTAAATAAGCATGTAAAACCCCTTGTAGCGTGACAATAAAGTTGCTAAAGCTTGCAAGTTCAACGACAAACAAGCAAGGGTCTCAGTGGCATGTGAAAAATCCACACGCAGGGCAAAACTCTGCTCTCACAGGCTGCTGGACGAGTGAAGGGATCAATGTTTAGGTGGCAGCGCTACCTCCTATTCATCGAGGCCGATGAGAGTCCACAGACCGAGGAATCCCCACGGTGTAGAAGGAGAAGAGTACTCAGGGAGAGCTGCTTCTGAAGGCAGAGGGTAAGTTTAGTTGTCACAACCACCCAGTGGGGTGAACACTAGTCAGAACCGGGCAAAATAAACAGATGCCGTCCGTGTTCTCACATAACGATACAACACTCAAATTCCTTGTCTCTATTAAAATGAGCTAGGACACAGGGGGTTCAACTGAAAGTGGGCTGCCTTGCTACATTTACTACAGCCCAAGTCTATTATATGTTGCAAATAAATAACTCGGAGCATGTCAGAGAATTCCATTGTTTTGCTCTGTTACTGTGCTTAAGGCCCCCGGTGACCTGAGGCCACCTGTGAGCAGGTAGCTGTTGGAAACCATTGCACATCACCGACGGTCTAACACCAGTGCCACAACTCTTCTTGCACTTCCCAGCCATGTTGACACAGAAGGAGGGACACGTTGAGCCCGAGAATGGGAACATGATTAAATTTTCATCTGAAATTTTCAATATTTTAAATGAATCTTTTTCTTCCTGGCTGGTTTTTTTTCTATAGAAATATGACTTGTTTAAAGTGAACTTTACATGAGTCATTTCAGACACTTCAAAGAAGTAACCTGAAGGGTCCCCTCTATTTTCTTTTGCAAAAAAACACATTTTCAGTAAGCAGAGGATAAAAAAATATTATGCTGACACATCTTCAGTAAGCAGATTAAAAAAAAAATAATAATTTTGACAAATACTCCCAAGCTTGCTTTCTGTTTTTTTCTTAGGGTCTATTTAATATTGTAATAGCCTTAGGAGTTACACTGTGTAATGTCTTTTACATTGCTAAACCACTTAAGTAAAATGCTGTCTGCAACCTGTCAGGTTTTGCAGAGCTTGTGTTATTTTCCCTCTTTGATACTGGGCAAATGATACATAATAACAGTTTTATTGTACTCATCTGTCACTGAAAAAAAATCAACCTAGTCCAATATTTCCATGTTCAACTCTACTCTGAAAATGACAAAAAAAGACACAGCTCCTGGTTTGAGTACCTCATTCCTCCTTGATTGCATATAAAGACTTCTGATTAAAAGACAACAATCATCTGAATGATTCATTTCTCTACTAATCTTGACTGAGATTCAGGTTTGGAATGAACTGTAAAATGGATACATCTTGGTTAAAGTTGGTCCCGTTGAAACCAGTGACAACGCTCCTGCCCCTCCGTGGCATAAGCAACAACTGCAACTGAATACTTCCGAAAATTCCAATTTATCGACCAAGGTACTTTTCTACTGAAAGAATAACATACCCCAACACATGCAAGCAATGATGGCTTTAAAGCCCTATCCACACTTTCAAATCTCTGACAACGAATGACAATCCAGCAATCACCTCTATCCAGTCTTTAAAAACTAAGAAACTTCTGCAGTTTTTCCCAGTCAGAGAGGAAAATAAATCCATAGACCATGGTCCTACCTGTGGGTCAGACAGCCGAGAAAGGTCAGGGTACAGGTAAAATTTGATCCCCTCCGAAGCACCTGGTAACGTTACTCCACGAATCAGAAGAATCATCAACATGATATAGGGGAATGTGGCTGTTACATATACAACCTAGTAAGAAAAAGCAAACATTAGAAAAATATTTTCTTCTAGCTGCAACAAAAACACCTCATTTCCACAGCCGTCTTGCTATTAGATAAAAAACAAATTATTTTCTCCAGGAGTGCTTTTGATACCCTTGTTTTTGCAGATTAATTTTGTCTTGCAACCATATTCCCTTCTAAGCTATTTCTGTCTTGTAGGAAAAACCAACACTTTTTTTACAGAGAGAATGGGAAGTTCTCTTTAGAGTATATTATTTACTCTCTCTTTTTGACAGGTGATGGGACATTATACTATAGTGTACCTGTACACTATTCCAAACAGAGATACAGGGAAACTGACTCATAATAGCAAGTAAGTACTTGCATTGCATTATATTCTACAATAACATGTACAACGAATTGTCAGTCACTTAGTAATTACTAAACTGTCATCTGCTCAGACTGTTTTGCCTGCATGTCTGTGTTTGAGGAATAAACATTTCATCAAGCCTAAACGCTATGTGTATCTCCTTGCCATTTGCTATAGCACCCTGTTCACCCAAAGCACCTTCAGGCAAGAGTTCTGAAGTGCTCAAGTACAGCAATTTCTGTTTTCACATGTATAGCCACATTTTTTTCAGAAATCAGTTTGCTCTGTGCATAGAGGACAACTGAGCTTCTCTGGAAACCTGCAAGAAGTCATGCTTTGCAATGGAAAGATTAAGCAGAATTGATCCCATTTTACAATCCCAAACCTGAGAGCAGTACCTAGTTATTCAAACTTGGAGATGGATTAAATGATAAATTCCAAGTTGCTATAAATATTTACTTTAAATAATAACATACCTTAAACTTAACTCTCCACAATTATCTACAGCCACTTCTGCCTGTGCAAAGGAGGTATAAAATATGCTAATATGCAATGATACTCTCATACATCTGCCTTGTACAAGTCAAAATTACTTAACAAGCTACAAGAATGAGGAAAATCATTTGGTGAAAAATATAACCTGTACAGCCCTCAAAAATATTCATTTTAAATTCAAGAGTTCATTACATGCCTCATAGCTATGTAAATGAAACAGATACATCAGTGAATGCACCCATGAAAAGATTCTCAAACACATTTTCATGACTAATGAACTGAATTTTGATTTGCAGACCATGCTGACTATTTATCCCAAACATGAAATCATCTCATGGGTGCCTCAGCTGGTACACTCAGAAATGAGGAACTTACAATCACGTGGCAGATCTTCAAACATGTCCAGCTGCTCAAGACATGTAGACATGTAGACACTTGACTCTCACTGACCCTAACAGGTCGTAAGTGTCTGTCTATCTTTCAGGTGTCTTATCCCTTTTGAAAACACAAGCCATGATTTTCCCATGGAGACAACCAGTATGTTCCTACAGGTCTCAGAAGCCTGAATTGATGAATTCATAGGGCAGTAAAATACCACATGGAAAGCTTTATCCCGATTATTACATTTACTGTCATTGATTATTAGTGGAAATGCAACCTGATATGACTGGCTGAGTTCAAACAGACCCTGTCTCAAAGAGACTGCTCTCCATATTTAGGTTCCAAATAAAAATGGATCAGCAGTTAATGAGAAGTAAAAAAGAAACACACAGAATGGACCTAGTCATGCTCTGAGTCTTATACTGGCTAGGAAGGATGGAGTAGCCAGCAACTGGTTTTCATGTTTCTGTATTTAATTCTTTGCCAGCTATTTTTCTCAACTTCTTCTAAACCAATAGATGCTTTTAATACAGGATAATCATCAGACATATACATTTGATGACATGGAAGGTATTGCACCCAAGTATCTGTTACAATAAAGAAGAACATTTCATTGCATCATGCTTCATTAATTATACTGGTTTGCAGCCTGCTGTGTTGTGCATCCTGCCACTGCCTTGAACTATTTCACATCAGTAAACAGACTGTAACTTGGTAGAGGCAGATTTCTTCTCAGGTTCCTTTGGGTGTACATCCTCTCTCAGCTCCATCAGGGAAGAGCTGAAACCACTCATCCCTACGCCCAGGAGAGGTCAGGTAAAGACACCCTTGCACGGGAGTCTGTAATCCCGCAGCAGCCATCCCACCTTCTAGGGTTATATGTCGTGGTTTTCTGTTGGCTTCTCCAAATGCCTCCCACAGCCCACACATGTGTTTAAACATTGTGGCAAGCACTAGAATCACAACCTTGACCATCCTTTTTTATCATGAGGATAGAGGTGCCTCAGCTTTAGAGAATGAGAACTCTCCTTCCTTCCTGGTTACACTGCAGAAAGAGGGTTATTCAGATTGGATATTAGGAAACGCTTCTTTGTGGAAAGGGTTGTCAGGCATTGGAACGGGCTGCCCAGGGCAGTGGTGGGGTCGCCATCTCTGGAGGAGTTTAAAAGACAAAGATGAGGCTCTTAGGGGCATGATTTAGTGGTAGAGTTTGGTTATGGTTGGAGTCGATGTTCTTACGGGTCTCTTCCAACCAAAACGATCCTCTGATTCTATAAACAGACTGCAGTTGGCTCAGCAGTTCTGGCAATAAGCAGTAATGCAGAGATCCAGAATAACAAAGAGATACCAAGGAAGCATGTGTGGGAAAGACAGACCCTTCCTGAGCCAAGTGACATTGTTGATAATGTTTTGGTGTTAGTGCTCATACAGCTAAACAGGCTGCTACAACTGCAAGCTTCTCTTCTGCTGCAACAGGTACGTGCTGTGTGTTCAGTGAGAAGGCCACCACTTGTAGGTGGTATTTGAGTCTCCCCATGCGCTGAGCCACTTAATTCCATTGCACCCCGTGCATCAGCTGCTCATTTTCTCATGCTTCCAGGAGCCGAGGGAAGATGGGGCATTTTAGAAATCAAATGCCATTATTAGTATCATCATCACATCTGTAGGCATGAAAAGTTTCCTGGATTGTTTTCTTTTCTTTCAACACATCAGACCTCTCTGAATATAAATGTGAACATAACTGTTTCTAATTACATTGCATCCTGTTTTAATTGACTTAATTGCTTGGTATGTTAATTTGCATTCCAATACTCAAAATGCTTTTTTTAAACCCTTGTCAGAGCAATGCCAGTGTTCAAGCATTTGGAAACAAAATAAAAATTTCTGGCATGCTAGTTTTTGCATCAAGTTCTCCTATTACAATGTAACTGAAAGACAAATTTACAAAGATATTTAGACATACAAGTATGTGGAAAGGGACATCTAACAGCTCTCAAGCATACTTAGGTGCTTAACTGAAAGTACATAAGGACCAAAGATCCTGAGAAGATACTTTGTTGACTGCTGTGAACTTTAGGTACCAAAGTATTGCAAATAAGTACAAAGAAAGGGACCTTTAAATACCAAAACCTTAAAAGACTTAGATGCTGTGTCACTCAGGGTTAGTTATGAAGATACGTAGGTACCTATGCAATGATTTAATGAGTAAGGCACCATGAACATCTTGAGGGCTGAACTGGCTGTCAGTTGGCATCTTTTCAAGCCTAAGTATCTTCAAGTGCAAATATGGTATATATGTTCAAATTTGGCTATTGGGACTGTTGAACATCTTGTCCTAAATGAAAAGGTCTTTTCTGAACATTCTGGCCAGATCACGCTGCAGAGGTTTGAGTGAAGGTGACTTGGCTTAGAGGAAAATGTAGAAGAAATCCATGATAAATCTGTTGGGAATAAGGAAGAAGCCCTGCATGTAAGGAATTGAGGCACACCCTCACAGAAATCTAAAAGCCTAAAAATGGATTTCTCTGGCTATATCTACTGCACAACACAGCAGCCTGATGTTCACACACTATCCCGCAGCAGCTCCTTAGCAGAGTGAGGCCTGAATGGGAAGCAGTGAACTTTAATCCTTTGCTTGGCTTGTGCTGACAACACAACTGAACTAGAATTCACTGAAAAAACACGACTTTCTGAAGCTAGGAAGTGGAGGGAATTCTTTCCTGTAAGCTGCAATGTTCTAGCTTGTTTGCACTAGAATTAACCAACTGCATTTTATAAATGGAATGAAAGTGTTTAACTTCACTTGATGCTTCAAAAAAATTACTGGCTTGCTAATCCTCTTTCCTTGAAGTCCTCTATTGCTCCATTAGGCTCCAAACCCAAGCAGTATCAATGCAAGAATTGCCAGCAATTCGCCCAACTCACTATTGGAACAGTTATGTGGAAAGTAAGACCTGACTCCATGCCCTGCTCATCCTCACCTTTCATTCAGTGTTTCCAGCCTAGTGGTCAGTCATTTAGCCTATTTATTTAGTGGACACTCTGACCATGAAGAACTAGACTGAGACCAGCAACTTCCTTTGTGAAGAGGAGACTGCTGAGCAATCCGCAGATCTCAGTGACCTACGAGGTTTATCTACACAGGATAAATAAAATTATGCTCACACTGCAATATGTTCTCATGTGGAAAAACACCTTGGGAACCAAAATTTCATAATCTAAGTGATGTGAGAAGGAAAAGAGGAATTTTCATCCTGCTTTACAATGTTGATGCAGAAGGTCATATTAACATAACAATAGAAATGCAATTATCTTGCCACTGTCTGGAAGCTCTGGTGTCCTTATAGGCACACCCAGTTACTAACAATTTGGGCATGATTTCCATCAACATTTTAAAAGAAGAGCTCTACATGCCACAGTTTACCCAGACATCTTGACTCCACTAATATTTTTCCAGTTTCACAAATTCTAACTTCCTAGATGTTAACAGCAGATGACAACACTATACAAGATTTTCCTTTTCAACTATCGTAGTGTGCTGTGAAATTTTCTATACATAGTTTGAAAAGGAGTCTTTTGCTGGTAGGATACTATAGCATCTACAGACATGCAAATGACAACTGAAAAGAGATATTTTCAACATTGATTGGATGAAAAAGGGCATAAAACAGTATAAAGGAAGGACAGCTGATTCACAAATCTTTTCAAAGTATGTTAATAGAGGGAAAAATTGCTATCTACCTACCTTTCAAAGCTAAAATTTCGTATGTGGAAAAAGAAACTAAACCAAAACCTCAAAAGAATACCAGGTGAGTGGATTTGTATGATTGGGACGGTGGAGAGGGAAGCAGAAGCAGCAAAAGGACTGATTTTTCTAGATAGGATGGATGTTTTACAGATTTATTCAGCATAATCTTCTGTTTATCTTGTTTGCTTATCCACAGAGGGAAATCTGCTCCAGAATAATCTTGTCAACTGTCCTGAACCAAATACCTTACAAACTGCAGAATTTCTTCTAAGCTACAAAAGAATCATGTGTGAGTACAGACAGTTTCACTCGGAGTAGAAAGAAGTTCAAAACCCAACAGGTAAGAAAATTTAATGGGATTTGAGATCTGGGAGGAAAAAAATCACTAGGAATGCAAGATAAGCCAGAAAATGTGGGTCAGGAGAGGACACCTAATGAAGGTATGTAAGAACCTTATTAAAAGCACAATGAGCACAGGAAGCAGAAGATGCTACATGACACAAGAACAGCAGAAAGGAATCAACACTTCTATGATAATACAACATCCCACCAAGGTCATTGGCTGGGACACAGAAAAATCTCTATCTAGCAGAGTTGTGCAAGTCTCATTTTTATCCATGTGGCAGTGAAGGCAATAAACAAATAAATAAAAGTCTGAGTCAAGCTGAAGCAGCTTCCTTTACAATGAAATGAAAACAACTGCAAAATTCATTTTGAGTCAATACCGAAAAAGAATTACATTCTGTGTTGGCATTGTTTGTACTGAACGGGTGGAAGGGAGACACCACTCAAATGAAATATGCTTTAATAAGCAAAAGTCATTATTTATAATCCTCATTTCAGTATGAAAAATGTTTCCTATTTTTTTTAGCAAGAGTTATTCTTTAGATTGGGTCTGACTTCATGAACTCTCCAGCACTTCCCAAGTTCCACTACAACAACATACTATGTGTTCAAAACTCTGCCTACCTGCCATCAAAAGTTCCAAAAGGAGAAGAAGAAAAACAGTGGAAGTTTTGTCTCAGTGCTGAGGACCCTAGTGCTCTAATAGCCTCTACCAGGCAAACCCAGGAAAACAGCTAAAATTGGAAAGCAATGAAATAGTGCCAAAGGCAGACAATATCAGTGCACTGCAGCAGCTCACATCCCCAGCTGAAGTGAGTGAACAATTCACTTAGCTATTTCTCACCATCAATATTCCTCAAGCAGCATCAAGTTTTCTAAATATGTGTTACTTGAAATTATTTCCCAGCTAATTAGCACAGCTGGTTTTGTTTCCAGATTGCCCAGGACCATTGAAAACAAGATCTGTCTTATTTTTCCTAAAACTGTTCTTCAAGCTTGTTATTTCGACGGGGTCTACAGGCCTAATTTTTAATAAAGGAAATGTGCTGCCTAGATCAAATGCAAAGCTAGATTTCCATGTATTTGTGAAAACCCCCTAATTTAACAGCTACTGCTGCCCCAAAACATTCATTTGTTAGACCACCAAGAGAAACCAAAGAGAAATGGTCACAAGTATGGCCTAAGATTTCAAGACAAATATCCTGGAACATCTTCACTGCAGAACTGGTGCACTTCACACCGTACCCCCAGCAACACCCCAGCTCCTCGGTTATCCCTACTGCTCACCTCAGTGTTTTAATACAGGAGAGTGCACAACTCCCCACATCTCCTTCAGAGAGGAACCCTGCTCTGTGAGCAGAAGGGAGTTTTCAGTGATTCTGCAGACCCTGCCCAACCCATACAACTGGAAAACAGAGATTAAGCAGCACTTCTTGGAATAGAATTTCCCCTCTGTGCAAACATAATCAGTAAAGCCCAGTCATGGAGAACAGAACACACAGAAGTGCCTATACAGCATGTAGAAGCAGTTAATTTTATTACATTATTTAAATCAATTATGTGAGCACCTGCATTTAAGCACTAAATAACGGTGAGTGTAGATAAACAGATTCTTTCTTCAATTGACCATATGCATGCACAGCTTAGTAACAACCTAATCACTTACATAAAATGTGACAACAGCTTCTAAAAGAGTGGTACTGATCATAATACATGGGCTGGATCCTGAAAGAACATATTTAAATCACAGTTCCATGTATTTCAATAATTTATTCCAGTAAAAATAGGCCCTTGGTCAAAGTCATAGTAAAATTCAGGGCATCAAGACAAGAGACTCATTTTATCTAGATTAAGGCTCATAGGAACCTCTCTGCAAGGTTACCTTAAGTTTACACAGTCTACAAATAAATGCATAGGTCTATTTCTTGGAGCCCCTGCTCTGAAGTGTTCAGAAAGATTGACTAGCGAATCCAGACAATGCAAACCTTGCTGGCCTGAGCAGGGACACAGCCTGAACTAGGGAACTGGGAGACTCTCCATCATACTCTTTCATCAATTTTTTCCTGTCGTTAAGTGCCAAAGGAGAAGAGAGCAGGAAATACAGTAAATACAACTTGGAAAAATCTTAGGAACTCAGTGCACCGATTTGCATCCTTCCAGCGCTGCTTGCTTCTCAGTCTCCAAAAGTGTATTGCCCACACTCAATATTCATCCTATGCTTACCAACAGCCTGAGTGTCCTCAGAGGAGTTATGTTGATAAAAAAAGTAAAGGACGCAACCATTCTAAACACTAATACGCCTAAGAGTGTGCTATCCATTTACTAGAGAGTGCACTTGTCATGTTAACACACTGTCAACGCAAGAATTCCATCAGTTGTAAAACCACTATGCCCAAAATAATCCCGTGAAGCATGGGAAGGTCTGTACTGTAATTTTTAAACGCAGAAAGTTGCAGAATACCTTTAGCAAAATGAGCACTACAATTCAGTAAGCAGATACAGGTCTGCCAGTGTAAATACAAAAGAAGCAATCCAAAGATAAAATCAGGGTATTACTGTCCCTAGTATCTAAAGGTGTGGTGGGGTTTTTTGTTTTGTTTTGTCTAGGGGAGGATGTTTTGGTTTTGTTTTTCACTCTGAAGAAGATATTGAATTAAATTAATTGCTTTATCTCCACCACAAATGGGCCAGCCTCAAACCCGAATGCCAAATGAAATTATAGGATCCTATAACTCCTAATATCTAAAAGAATAATGTTGGTTTTTTTGGTTAACATTCAAGACCTACCCTGTGGCTGTGGGCAGAGAGAGGACGACTCATCGGGAGGAATCAAACTTCAGCATCTTGGCTGGGCTCATTACTGCAAGCAAAAGTGTTTATGTAGAGCTCCCATCAAGTGGAGTATTCGCAGAGCCACAAATATCTCAAAATCAAAGACTGTTATTTAATCAAGTAAAAGTCAACTTAAAAAAAAAAATCAATCAGGAAGAATTTTAAATATAAATTAGGACTAATTAATCAACTGAGGGCTTTTTTAATTTTGAAAAGGTCTTTAAAAAGTTCAATGCTGCTCCTTTTCAGAACCTTCCAGGATTTTCAGACTTCTGAATGCCATCTAGTTTGCATTTATACACAACAAGCCAGATACTGGTTTTAGTTACTTATATGCACAGAAATCTTAATTTTGCAATGGCTATTCCTGATATAGGAAAAGACTATTTCTATGAAAATAATTTACAGCAGGTCTGAATTATCCCAGACCAGCACCTGAATTTCCAGTTTTGTTACTGAGTTTACACACGCAGAAAGAGGGGACTGATAAGGTACCAAATGAATCTGATTTCTTAGCTACTCTAGATGTGCCTTTCAGCTCTCACTGAAGGCACCAGTCAGTATGTTTTGACATATTCTAAAAATATCTAACCTATAAAGCAGATAATACAAGGGTCAGAACAGGACGGATCATTTTCCTGTCATGCAAAATTTTTGGCCAACTCTTTCCTCTGATCCAGGGGACAGTAGAGGTTTGTTTGGCCTTTTTTTTTGCTGGAGAACATGAAACTGGGTTTTCCAGATGAGTGTTGTTCTCCTGCTCTGAAGAATGACTAGCTTCGGTGAATCGACATTGTCCAGGGAACTAGAGCTTGACCAGAACATTCTTTATCATCTCTGAGTTAGGTTGTTTGCTTGTCCTGCTGAATTTTCCTCACTTGTCTTAAAAAAAACAAAACAAAACCCCAAAGATGAGGTTTCCTGGCTAGATCTCTTCCTCCTTCATGTAGCCCCAAGAGGTTAGAGATGCCAGTGAGCAGATATCACTATAGTAAGTACACCAAAGCAGCCCAGCTGCACAAAGTCCTTCCCTGGGAAGGAGTTAGGAGGAGAATCAGACGCTGTAGGCAGCATATGAGGTGTTACCAAATAAATATATGACTATGTTAGAAATTTTAAATAACTGCAAATATTAAAACCGTATTAACACACAGAACAGCAATACAATAAGAATTAGGAATTTCCCCAGAACTTTGTACCAGAACTAGTCATACATAAGTGTCTTTTTGATATGTAGTCTTTCAATTTTCCTGGCACTCCAACAGATATGTTAGTGGCCATGCCTAAATGATTTATCAGTCAATTCTGCAGTTTTTTGAGAGTACCAGAGCATGATTAAATCTTGTGCAGTAAATGCTGGGGAAAAAGTGATTTGTAAACAAGCACGCAAAAAAGACATCCTCATATCACACTCGTACCGCTTATTTCTTTTGATAATTTTTGTAATAATGGAACTGTCTTGTGTGTTGGACTGGATGACCTTTAACGGTCCCTTCCACCCAAAACCACCCTTTGATTCTATTGGGAGGTTCAGGATGTTTATAGTATAATAAAGAGCTTACCATTTATTATTGAAAAAGGTGTGTGTTTGTCTACCCACAGGACGACAGACAAATTTCTGTCGTCCACTGAGGAATACAGGCCCTTATCGCCATGGTGACAGCTGAACGATGTATTCACCATTAAGCATTCGCAATACTACTTGTGTATTAAGTATAATAATTATGACTAGAAATACAACAAATAGCCTTACCACCTAAACTAATCATTATCCTTATCCTCCAAATTTCTGTTCCCTATAGCTACTATATCTATTATAATGCAGTTAGTTACATCTTTATTTTATTTAAAGACTTATTGCACTGTAACTTCCCTACTAAGCAGCATTTAAATCTAACCTCTAAATCACCTCAAGGCTGACTCAAGGACACTGATCTGTGCTGCAATTTGTGGTTTTGAGCTGAGTTTTAGTATCAGAAGAAGAGGTGATGCGATGCATAAGGAAACGAGAGGAATCACACAATAAAGATACTGGGCTAGAAGACAGTGTGACGTAAGAGTATGTTACTGCCACAGATTTGTTTTTCTATCTTGGGCAAATGCTTTGATCTCTCTGCTCAACAGTGATCTCTGGCTGTGATGTGGATGTAAAGGCAAACACTTTGGGGAATAGAGGCATCTCAGTGTGTTCATCCCAGACTTGGTACACTGAGATTCTAACCTCACAAAGGCACTCCAGGAACAACTGACACACAAACCAAGCCAGAAGAACACTTGCCGACCTTAACTACGATTAGTTATCACACATGCACTGAACACATACTCACAGGAAAGAAATGCGTTTTCATTACAGTTAATTCTGTGCATCAGACTCTTAGAGCAGTGCCTTACACTTTCTACACATGGCACAATCAAGCTTATATAGAATGTTTTGAGTTTTATTCTTTTCTTTTTTAACTACACAAATTTTTCAATTGCCCAGCAGCAGAAGTGAATAGTGTGTGCATGGCAGCCAACTCGCTTCTCAGGACTGTGTTTTCATTACCAGCACAGCACCAGTAGCTGCCCGAAGCTGCCTTTGTTGCTCATGTAGCAATTTATTTCACTAAGCTTTCCCATTCTTCAGGCTGCAGTTGGATTCAGTCCATGTTAGTTGACACCAGGGTGGTATAAAGAATTAAAGTTTGTAAATCTCACAAGAACAGCCTTGTAAACAAAACTTCCACTACAAAGACATCTTTACATTGTAGATAAAGCCAAAAATCTGGCCTATACTGACTGCAGAAACTACAGAGCCTGCCTTCCCACTGGCTAGAATTTGAGATAGTATTAACCTGTGCATACAGTGCCATGGGTACAGATTCCTACAAACTGCTTTGTAAATTGCTAAGAATGAGTCAGTCTTGAAGCTATATAGATTAGCTATAGCTGAGGACAAGCTACCTAGGGGAGAACAGGGGATTACCTCTATTCAGCTGAAGAAATATGAACCATCACTAAGAGACTCAGCACTATAAACACATGCCAACTCTCCTATTTCTGAGTGTGAGGGACCAAGGAGATACTTTGTCAGCTCTTGCCAAACGTGCAAGTAGAAGGTGCAAGTAATATTCCAAATACGTAAACTGAGATCCAACAAAAGCAGTATCTATAGCGATTTCTCTACACACATAAAGAAACTAAGGCATGGGCAACCACACAAACATTTTTGTAAAACATAACTTCATAAAACCTCCAAAGTTACAAATCACAGACACAAACAGTAAGTTATGCACTTGAACAAAAATTTTTTTAGCCCTGATAAATGTGCATCAATAATGAACTTAGTAAAAAGAGCAAGTTATAGTTTGGCTCCTGTTTGATGTTCTTCTGTATGGTGTTGTTCACTGATTATTTTCTTTGGGTGGGGGAATAAGACAATTGGTAAGGAAAGGCATGTTCTGTGAAAGGAAAAATTAAATATGAAGAGGTTGCATAGGAAGAAATGACTAGAACTAGTGCATTTCTAAAGTTTTTGTTTGGTTGGTTTTTAGTTTTGTTTGTTTGCTTTGTTTCCCGGGGTTTTTTGTTGTTGTTGTTCTATCAGGTCACTGTATGTGTTTCTCACAAAGGGCTAAAAGTGCCTGGCAACCTCAACAGAAAGAATAAATCTGTGTTACCTTTAGCCAATCAATGCATTTCTCCTATAGAGATGCTTCAATGTAATCTGCCTTTTGGCTTCATCTGTAATTTTTCAGCATATTTCGCTGCATTACTGCTGCAAGTACCATAGCCGGCCTTCCACCCTTTGCCCCCTCTCCCTTCCCCTGTTCATTCATTAGGTTGACAGATCAGGTGGTTTCTCTGCCCACAAACTCACATCTGCACATGCCCTGAGCTGCCCTCCGGTGCACTGGAATACGCTTCTGACTTGCTTGTGCTGGGGACCAGGGCTTAGATTCAGTCTAAGTAACTATTCATAGGAAAGTGGACTTCTGCTGTTAAGGTGCAGCTGAGAAGGCATGAAATCACCAAGATATAATTTTGATTTAGGTTTATTATTTGGTTCTTTCCCCAGCTGTCAAACAGAAGTCCAGGAAAAACACTACGAGGCAAAAATCCCTCCTTTTTTAACAAATCTGAGGTGTCCTTAAATGCTCAGTGTGCAGGAGAGTGAAAAAAATATCGCAGTAGCTGTTTTAAAAGCTCACACAGAGGAGGCGGATAGCAGGAACTCTGCATGCATCTCATGAATGTTCTACTTTCCCCCTTTGAATACAGAGATCAGTCTTGGACACAGTGTTAAAGCCTCGCCATGAAGGGCTATTCTTTGCTATTACTTTAGGCTAAAACAAAAGACACTTCAGGAGATACAATCATTGCTGCCTAGTTCCTTTTCCTGGGCTCCTACAATGGGCCCCAGTTCTTTTTTTTTTTTTCTTCCACACATCTTTCTCTTATTTTTTTTTCTTCTGTCCTTTTACTCTTTCTTTCTGCCTCATTGAATCCATTAAGGCCTTTATATAGCCTGCTATTGAGAAATAAATTTTCTTTGGGACTAGTGACTGAGTCTTAACTGCTGGCGAGTAAGGCTTAACTCCTGATGGGAGAGCAGAGAAAATGGTGGGTAAAAGGTATGAAAAGTCCATCTCTGAACTTGAGGTCTTTGAGCAAACCTTGCAGTGTCTTGCTAGTAACCAGCTCAAAGAAAACGTGAAGTGTTTAGAGCAGAAGTCATATGAGGGGTGGCTAAAGTCACTTGGTTTGTTCAGCAGGGAGAAGAGGAGGCTAAGAGGAGACCTCATCACAGTTACAGCTTCCTCACAAGGGCAGGAGGAAGGGCAGGTGCTGAACTCTTATCTCTGGCAACCAATAACAGAACCCAGGGAATGGCAGGAAGATGTGTCAGGGGAGAGTCAGGTTGGACATGAAGAGGTTCTTCACCCAGAGGTGCTGGACACTGAACAGGCTCCCCAGGGAGGTGTCACGGCCCCAAGCCTGACAGTGTTCAAGAAGAGACTGGACAACGTCCTCAGACACACGGGGTGACCTGTGGGGTGTCCTGTGCAGGGACAGCAGTTGGACTCAACAATCCTTGTGGGTCCCTTCCAACTCAAAACATTCTATGATTCTATGAAATGATGTCATCACTTACACATATTCAACCCAATATCCTGTTCACTTGTGGCAGGTAACAATAGTCCTGCTCCATTAGGAAAAGAAAGTTTGCTAAGTTGTTTATAACTTTTCCAATGATGTCATGGTAGAAAGTAAAATACTGGAATGAATAACCAAAGTGACAAGTAAAAAGACCAGACTGCCTCATACTTTTATGTTTATATACAACAACTACATCACGAAGCAAGCTTGCAAGGTCATTTCTAATAGTTTATAACGATGAACTGCAAATTATTTTCTTAACCAAACAGTATCCTTTTTAGAGATGCGATGGATAATATGAGGCTATCCAATGATAAATTAGGAGAGAAGTCATAAATGTTTCATAAGGAGATATCGTGTAATCATCTATTATTTTAGGTTTTGACTTGCAGGACTATTTAATCAAAGCATCTTAGACAACTCATGTGTATGTAGAGACAGAAGCTGTATCAGTGCTTTTTCTTATTTTTTTTCAGCAATACCTTTCAGCAATGCTTTCTGTGCTATGCTTGAGAGAGTACCCACAGAGTCAAAAGGGGTAGCAAGTGATAAGCAGAACCATATTAATGTTTTCTAGCATGTTTTCAAGCTAAAGCTTTTTGAGACAGTATGAAAGACATTTTCAAAAAGCCAAGCAAATCTGTTTCAGAGCAACGTCCACACTTCTTTAGAGGGGACACAGCCTCAGCTCTGGGCCTGCTCCTCTAGGTTGTTTTGTAGACACTTGGTACCTGTGAAAGAGTTGATGCTTTCTGCATGTTCTTCTGCCAAGTCAGGACAACATTCCTGACCTTACACCTTTCAGCATCACCCTCTATTTTTACTAACATCTACTTTGTTGTAGTTTTAGAGTACATTAAGTGGAGAGACAGCATAAAGTTAACACACTCTTAAATCAGGATGATGCTGAACTTCAGAGAACAGAACACAAAGAGTAGGAAAAGATCAAAAGAGTCAGAATCAGATAGAATAATATTCAGTGATTATTGAAGCCTCTGTGATATATAAATTAGTTCCACAAAAATTTGAGGAACAGACCCTCATGAGATTTGTGGCTCTTCCAGATGATCCTGAAACAAGGTGACAAGGATTTATGATGACATATTGGCAAACAGCTAATGGAGGAGTACAAAAGAGCACGGAAGAACTATTTGGGTTTGGCTCTGGCAAAAGAACAGAAATATAGTCATTATGATGCTCATGAGAACTCATTCAAAAAGACTCAAGAAATTAGTCTTGGTGTTAGTGATCATACAAGCAGTGGGATATTCTAATATTAAATAACACAAAAATCTTAAAGGTACATGACAATATTGCTTCAGCACTTTATATCAGAAAATGCTTTGTGTAGAGCTGCAAAATGACAAAACCTGACCTACAGTTTTACAACAGACTTTTTGTTTCTTTGTTTACTAAATACCTCCCAGGCCTAAACCAATTTTCTTCCAGCAATCCAGATTTTTTTCAAATCGGTGTTACCCACACATATTACACCAGAAATAATCACACTTACCGGTGTTACCCAGATTTCTTTATGAAAATGTTTCAGAGAACAAATTGGAATTCACTGTAAATCTGAACACAGTTTACTATTTTGTAAGGAACATAAGCTTTTTCTGTTGTCTGCTTTTTGTAACCAAACCATTCTTTAATAATGTGTTCTATTGGCATAGAATATATGGCAAAGCAAATGGTTTGGGATACAAATTCATATGGCAGTATTATATATGAAGAATATTTTGCAAGATGGAAGCTGTCTTTTTGCTAATTCTTTATCTACATTATCCTTTGGGAGACCTGTTGAAGTCTTCAGCAGACTTTGCGTTATTTGTTCATCAGGCCCAGCTCTTTGCGGCTCTTTGACTGAAAGGGTCATAGCTTGATTTTCCATGAAATGTCAAAGATATTGCACATGGACAAGGATAGTTTACAGCATTTATTACACATCGAATATCCACTGCCTGAACCAGCCTTTGGTTCCAAATCTATTAGTCATTATTATATCAATTCCCCTTTTATCAGGAGTTTCGCTTCTCTCTTTGTGGCTTGCTTTCAATCATGTAACACTTAAATATGCAAAGCTGGGGGTGTGGTAAAATGTTCTAATATCCATCCTTGAAGCTGATAGCAAGATTGCAGGTTGCTTTTTAACACTTTGGATTCAACCTTTCCTTATCTACAGAGTGGGCAGAAGTTGTGCTCTTTTATACACCACAGAGGACAGAAGCACATCATGTGATGATGTTATAAAGACAAGAGCAAGTTTGAGCAGTTGTCCCATGGCTGTGGGACACGTTGTGTGCTGATCAGCTGCCACTGCCATTCATCAATAGGCCAGCGATGCTGACTAGGAAAGAAAGACTCCAGAACCAAACCAAACAAAAAAAATCCCAGCTATTAACTTATTAATATAGAAGTATTTCAGTAATTTTGTGTGCATAAATAATTGCAGTCACTCAAACCAGTACTACCTAGGAGCAAATATGATACCAAATGTGTTTTAATGAGGAGTGAACGACAGAAATATAACAAGTTAAGCAAAAAAAAAAAAAAAATCTGTAACAAAATACTGGAATGAACCTACATGTAAGAAAAAACGTGATTACCAGATGACTCTCATGATGAGGACAATTAAGCATTGGAATAGATTGCCCCAAGACATAAGAAATCTCTGCCCTTGCAGGTTAAGACTCAGTCAATCAGAGCACTAAGAAAACTCTTCTGAGTTGACCCTTTTTTGACCAAGCAGCTGGACAAGAGACTTCTCCAGATCCTTTCCAACCTGTACAATGTCATAATTCTATAAATCTACATACCTAACAGGATTCCAGAATAACAATATGAGCAAGGATGTGTTGGTGCATCCAGGAATAGGCAAGAAGCTCGAACAGGAAAGGAATGGATGATGAACAAGACAGAGACAACCATAATGCCTTTGTATGACTCTGAGTCTACCGGCCTCTTCACTTCAAAAGGAATTTGCAGAAGTTGCTACAAGTCAGGAATCACTACAAAGTGAGAGGAGTGATCGCTATCTGAAGAAACTCCCATAACTCTCATTAAAAAAAAGTGAAAAAAAAGAAAAGATTAGGACTACTTCCTTTAGCAAGTGATTTAGAAAAAAAATAGATGAGGAACTTCTGGTGTCCCATTCTCACAGTTTAAAACACAAGAATATGTAGCCAGATTAATAACTGGATGGTCAAGATCCAAAAAAAGAACCGGTTCCTTGGTACCTGAAGATTTCATTAATTTTATATGAAGGCAAAAAATTAGCAAGACTCAGCAACTATGTAGTTATATACATTATAGAAATACTCAGAATTGGCATAATTAGCAATTCAAAAAGATTTTGGAAAAATAAGATACCAAACCAAGCCCTAATGATCAGAATCTAGAGTGATACTTTAAATGTTTAGAAAAATAACTTTCTTCAGCCTTCTGCATAGTTCTTACCTCATCACTGGAAGTATTTGATGCTAACTACTGAAAATACTCTGCGTAAGAAAGATGGGTGTCATGTATTATCAAGCTCAGCAAGTTGCAATATACATATAACATTACTATAACATTACAATGCCATTTTTCTCCTTTTGATTTTGAGGTTCTCATTCAAAGACCCTGCATTTAGTATATAACACTTTAAATGTGAAAGCAAATGTATAGATAACTCCAGATCTAAGATTCAATAACCGATGGTAAGAACCTCAGAAAAGGCACAAACATGTTCCTCCTGAAAACCCTGAAATTATTTTGATATTACACATCTGTTGGAATGCAAAACTAAAATGTTCTGAGAGAAAGTGATGACTACCAACAATAGTCATGGAAAAGTCTGAACCATCTCGTTAACAGCGTCACAAGCACTTCATTTGGATTTAAACTTTCTTCGGTTTAATATCTTAAAATATTAAATATTCATAATCTGAGTAGATGAGTTCTTCAGCAGTGCTAGTTTGGAGAGCGAGTGATGGTGTTATTTTATGACAGCTTTTAAGGCTTGGATTTTTTTTTTTCACCATGCATTGGGATGCAGAGTAAAAAGAGGAAAAGAATAAACTAACCTCTTGAATATTTCACAGAACACAGCTGTATGAAGATGGTCTCTCTCCCCCCTTCTCTATTTTATTGCTTTCTGTTTCCCCTGTCCTCTTTCTCTCTAGCTACTCTTTCCCACAGACACCTTCCTTTGAATATTATTCCAAAGGTGATAAGTATGCAGCAAATTTAACAGGCTAGCTTAAAACCACCTTTAATATTACGATAAAAATCTAGAAGTCAATTTTAAATGTTTCCTGGAAATGAGCATATAATAAATTCAATCTAGTGTGAAGGACAATGATTGGATGAGCTTAAATATAAACTGTCGAAATGCCAATATATCAGAAAGGGAAACTGCAGCCTAGAAGACTGTTCTGTCATCTATATTTTATAGCATTTCATTCCTTTGTGGCACCCATACCACCTTACAGCTATGTCTTTGTTTAGCTGGTCTGGGAAGGCAGTGAGATGGCACAGATTTCCAGTGATTTTGTCTGCAATAAGTGGCAAGCGTAAGAATATTAAAATTCTTAAATACACTAAAAAGTGAACTTACATCCCAGTGGGAAAAAACAACAACACTGGAAACCAACTGCAGTGTCACACATGTGCCTAGTAAAAAGCCTTCCTTACTAATTACAGGAACAGAAGTGAAAAAAAGAGATGATCAATGTTGGCTATAAACGATCCTTCCTGCCGGTTTCTCGAGGAGCGCTGGATCCCTGCACAGGGCGCTGTGCAACACCACTGGGTCTCTTGTGGGACCCAGCAAGCTACCAGCCTGCTTCTCATCAGCTTGGAAACAAAACTGCTGCTCATGCTAACCCATTTTAAACACTGTAAATACATCATGAGTCTACTTCTAAAGGTGAATACTAGGTATTAATTCCATTTTATTTCCACTTCTGTGGCAGAACTGCTAGTTATTTCAGCTTAGTCAAAATGCTTATCATGCCATTTTGAGTGGGCAAGACGTGCCTCTTTCTCAGGCTGTTTACCTAGCCTCTTCAGAAAGGTGGTTACCAAAAATCACACTGAAATAAAATCAAATAAAATTTATTGTAACTACCAGTAAGGTGAAGTTTTAGCTAAGCTACTGGGGAGGAAGGTCAAGCAGGTCAGTTTCACTTTCATTACTTCCAAAATGCAAGATCTATTTCTGGGGAAATGATTTCTACCAATGCTATTTTACTTAAGCACAGTGCAGTTTTGCACAACCTTGCATGCACGCACGCATGTGTCTTCACAATACATGTTTTTTTCTCTACCCTTGGGTCAGATTATACTATGGTAGAATAGATCTCCATCTTCAGACATTCTTTCTGATGGAAAAGAAGAAAATCAGTTTTGCTCAGTTTCATTTCTTTGGTGCCCACTGTAGCTCCTCAGACAACTCTAAACCACTTTTGTACCTCCCTGGAGTGCAAGCTTCAAAGACATATGGACATTTATCTTGTCATTCCCTTACATCACCTTCGCTTCTCTATATTTTTCTCCTAAGGTTTTTTTTCCCCTCTTTCCTCTGAACTATTCATGCTTATATGTATCCCTACACAGTCTTTCTCAGCATTTTTGCCTGTAGTGACTTGAGAAAAGCAGAGCTGTTTAAAGCTGTGTGTGCAAATACTTAAATGAAAAATTCAGTATTAGATTGACTGACACAGTTGGCAAATACAGAGAGAATTCAGCAAATAGATTCAGCCAAAAATTTCAACAGGAAGAAGGATGCGTGTGGTTGAGAAAGCTGAAAAATTTCACTCTGCCATTTTCTAAATTAAAAAAAACAAACAAACAAACAACAACCCCACACACCACAACAAAACACTCCACATTTCAATCATTTCATTTATAAATGTACGCTACTAAAACAGAAACAAACAAAGGAGTTCAACTGCACTTCCAAACTAAGCAATAAACAATTTAAAATTAAATGAACAAAATTCTTCAATACACCATTTTTTTTCCTTGTAGTCTTTGGTTTCAGCATGAAAAACCAGTGCTCCATTCGCATTTGTTTGCATTTGCTTTTTTTGTGGGTTGCTTATATTTCTAAATTATCTCTACTTATGTGTGTAATTTACTTGTGTCACTGAGAGTTTAGACTCCTGTCAGTTTGAGACAAAATTCCAATTTTGGATACCTCACGCACAGAAGTCAACACAACTGAGTTCAAGGACTAGACAGTAGTGCAGTCTGCTAAATTAACAAAAACCAAACAGCCTCATCGAGCAGAATTAGCGAAAAGGCAAATCAATAAAACCAAGAAAACAAAACAATGCAAAGAACAACTGATTCTTAATTACCTAGGATTAGAACTTGTATACACTCTCAATTACAGTTACTCACAGCAATGCAAGATGCATGTGAAATTCGACTGTTCTGATTTGAAAAAAACAAAGGTATGACAACACAGTTTGGAGCACAAGAGAGTCATAACACAGGTGATGCACAGAATTTCAGCCTCACCTTTCCAGTAGACTTTGTTCCTTTCCAAATGCAAAAATAGCAGATAGTCCAAGCAGCAAGGAGGCACAGCGCAAGTTCCCAGCGCAGATTCCCGATATGTTCAATTCCATCAGATATCGCTAGTACCCTTCGTCTTCCAAGGAAAATAAAATAAAAAGGTCATACTATTGAAGGAAAACAGTGCTACATATAAAACACCAGGCTAAAACCAAATCAGCTTCAACCAAGGCAACTCCTAGTTAGTGACTACTGAAAATTCACCATGTTAAGACAGAAGAGACAGAAGGAAAAAATACAATATTCTAAGTGGATTTTGCATCTGGGTAAAAAGGAACAAATGTTTAATTTTTCCATGTCAGTGACAAAATAAAAAAGATTTTTAAATAGCTTTAGTATAAAGTAAAAGTCAAAGAAAAAACCCAAACTTCTTTGGATCAAAACCTGACATATATAAGTTCAAAATAAAACACTTTATTAATAAATGGGATTATTTTTCAGTTTTACTTTTTGTTTGTTTGGGGTTTTTTCCAGAAAGAAAACGCTCTAAACTTTATTTTTACCTTCTAACATTCATTTTCATAAATTTCCTTTTGTAATTGAAACTATAGCCTTAAAACATTTACTTTCAAAACTGTTACAATATTTTGCAGATGGGTTTTATTTAGGAAATGCTAGCATTAAACTGTTATAATTAAAACCAACCTTTTTTGTGAAAAGTGCTCAGCAAAAATATGTATTGCACTTCCTATTTGAAATACAAGCTACTCAATCAGTCCTGATACATTCTAGGAACATCCCTCACAGTTTGAGGCCAAAGTATCTACTTAGCAAACAAGATAAAGACAGAGACTGAAGAGGATTTTTTTTGCAGGGTGCGGGGGGTTTTTTGTTTGTTTGTCTGGGTTTTTTGAACCAATAATTTGGGAACAGGGGAAAAAAAAATCACGTGAATTACTAATAGTAACACAGCAAACCTGCAGCACTAGGCTTCAATGCTGGTTTCCAAAAATCTGGGCTAGCATTTTATTCACAGGAACTTTTTCTTCATATAAGAATAATGCTTTTATCTGGGAGATGAATGGTCCTTTTATGCTCTTCTATTTTTACTTTAAATAAACACTCCGATTAAATAAAATGTACATTGTTTAGCAGTCCGTAAACAAAACGTGGGTACTCCTGGTTGTATGGATGAAGAGGTTAAAAGCAAGAGCAAAAATGTATTCCTATAACGCTCAATGATTTTATGAATTCTCTGGAGATTATTCAATTGCTCTTAAGCCTGAAAGAAGCCCTAGAGATAACTAAAAGACTTTTTTTTTTAGGAAACTCAATTTTCCAGAAAAAATAAAAGCATGACTTAATTAGTATGTTATGTTAAAGTTGATATGGATTTAAATTCCATACATTCAGAGATTTGGAAAGACCTCATCATTTTTAAACAACTCCTGAAAGCATGCATTTAGTCATTTGCTAATTATATACACATAATAATTCACTTCATTCATTCATGCCTTTTATCAGCTTAATCAAATCTCTATAAGGACTGGTCATGGCTCATTCCAGGCGTGCTTCTGTAAAAATATTTGCACACCTGTATGCACACATTTACACGTTCACATAAAAATTCTCACCATTCAACCTAAGTTTCCCCTGAAATCTGTTACATGCTGTCTATACAACCTCAGAGACCCTAGACTTACACCACCCTCCCTCCCAGAGATATTGTGAATGGAAAGAAACAATGAACTTAATTTCAATTAAAAGCCCTATAATAATAATCACTGTATTATATTCACAATTAATGTGCATATAGTTATACAGATAACATAATTAATTACAATAAAATATATTTAAGAGTTAGGTATTAAGTTGAACAAGTCCAACCTACTATTATCCATATGAAATAATTCTTCCTTTTGCATTCGATTCAGTCATTGGCTGAGGTGATCAATCCAAGGAGTATCAAGTGTGATCAATTCAAGACCATGCCTCAATAAATATATCAATGCTGGAGCTACCTGGATAAAGACAATCTGATCTTTGGTCTTTCTGCTTTCACCAGCAGTAGGTTGAGGATGAAGGGAAGTTCCTTCACCTGCCTCTAATGATGGAATAGGAGGATGGAGACATCACCAGCTGATGATAATGTGGGAAAATGAAAAGATCTAACAATCTCCAAGTCTTTCAGATGGCCACACAGATGCTGGAGAACCTATTCTGCCTTTCACACATTTCAAGGGCTGCAGCTGCTCTAAAGAAAACAATTCTCAGCAAAAATTCAGGATGAGGATTTTTAGAAGCAACCGGTTGCTGGAAGCTCTCTGCAGGAAGTCAATGCTCAGTCTTCTCTGAATGCTCTGTGAGAAGTTTCAAATAACAGAGACACCTACCTTATCCAAAAATCTTGGCCTGATTCTTTTATAAAGAGTGTCATAGAAAGTAAGTGGCAAATTAATGGCCTCAACATAATTATCCCTGCTGCTCCTATTTAAAAAAAGACGTGTGGTGCTGCTCATCTCAAACTGTTAGCACCGTAATGAGTATTTAAATATATTGAAGTGCTGTAAATTGTTTTGTATTTTCTTTGTTCGAGCAGAACAAGATTCAGTGTTTCCCTTAGAAGGTAAGCAGCAACAAGTCCAGAACATCCAACTGAACTGTAACATACAATGTATGCAAAGCACAGACCCAAGGAAGAGCAAGTCTTGCTCAGAGGCTGGCAGTGATTTCCCCAGCTCTCCCTAGGGCAGGGCCTTAGCTCTCCTGCTGACACCACCGCAAACAGCAGCAGCAGATACAAGTTCTGAAAGAAGAATTCTGAATATGAAATTCCTCTCACAAAGCCTCGGTTCAATCTGACTGTAGATACCCTCATATCTGCTCTTTTCATTATTCAACTTAATTTTTTTTAAAAAAAAGCGAGGGGAGGGAGGAGCATTTTAAAAATACAATATTCTCTCCTACATCCAAGAAATGCGGTTAATGTATTCAGGGGCCAGAAGATGACAGACTTGATCACAGGTTCTTAACTCCTCAGCAGTTCAGCTTCTATCTAAAAGCTTTCATGACCTTGTATAAATTGCACAGACAATAAAAAAGAGACAGTGTAGCTTTCACTATGTCTTCCTCTTCTTATCTTACCACTGCTGCTCCCCTACACTACATTGTTCTCTTCACCTCTTAATGCAGAAAAAGGCAGAGAAAGAATAAGAGCAGTAAAATCAGCCCTGAAAGTGATTATTTTGGTTTGAAATAAAGAAACACTTGAAAAAAGAGAAGTTCCAGAGTGAGATCCCCATCAACAGCCAAATCTGTGAAGGTTGTTTGCACCAAAGTTTCATCACTTGTGATTACACATATTAAAGTAGATCAGACAGGAGTAATTTATGCACATTGCATAATTTATGCAGATTGCAAGGCGAAGATGTTGCAAACTCCTCACAGTCATTGCAAGTGAAATTATTCAACAGAGGCCTTCAGTCTCACCCTAAGCATCCCCTCCTATAAACTACATGGTCTTGTAAAATAAGACAGTGGGGTTCTGAGACAAACTACAAACTCATAGTGGTTTTGTAGTCCAATTATCAGGTGATACTAAAAGTAAAAATGAAAAATAATGATTTTCTGAGCACAAGGTGCCCTGGTTAGATAACTACATAAGACTGACAGTTTCAGAGAAGTCATTGGTTATAACTGAGAAAGATAATTTATATAACTGAGTTATCAAGTATCAGAAACCTAAGTTAAGGGATGAGTTCAAGACATATCTTTGCAATAACAGTTTTCAGTTGTCAAATCTGAATATCCCAGGAGGGATTAGAATGCCAGAGGCCATATGACTTAGCAAAGGTATCACTTCATGCCAGACATGGAGATACAAATCATGAACTACTTTTTTATCTCATTGAAAACAGAAATTGAAGACAATTTAAAAGATTTGTTGTAGGCATTGTGTTTGGTTTTTGTTGTAGTTGTTTGGGGTTTTTTATTGTTTAAAATATGCAGCAGTTCAGTTTCTTGAACTGACCAATAGCCTAGGAAAGAAGCCAGAGGGGACCGGTGGCATTTGAGCATCTGGAACAGGATATTGAGGGAAATAAGCTCCATTGGTATTGGGGCTAATCTGGAATGCAAAGGTTAACTCAAACCAGAGTAGGTTTTAAATTCAGTAATAGCAAACTATGAATTCTACAGAGGATATTTTGCTTTTAAATAGAAAACGGAATTTAAACCAGAGTGGATTTATAATGTGTCTCACACCCAAAGATATACTATGTTTGAAGGTTTCATTACCTGTAGTCACACATATATATCTTGACTAAATGTTATTGAAGAAAGATTTTTAGTTTTCTTCCTATACATAACACCAATGTAATAACAGTTACAAGAATCTAATGAATAAAAGATAAATTCAGGTAGAATAACAAGACATATATCTGAAGGGTGGCATACTTTATGTTTGCCATTAGCTGTCAGAAATACTGATGCTTGGTCACAACGGTATTTACAACTACACTGAGCAAAATCATGACATTATTATTACAAGGTAGATTTATTCTGTTTACAGCTTATAGTAACAACTATCCTAAGCCTATTTTAAGCTCACAGTTTAACTTGAATTAAAATATAAGTGTGAATAAAAAAAATAAACATGGACAGAGTTGGGAAGAGGTAACAGAGCCCCAGAAATATTTCAGCATACTTTCAGTACACATCAAATAATACACTTAGCAAGAAACTAGACCACATACAAGAACCTCTTGCCATCTACATTCCAGGAACATACTGTTGCTAAAGGTTACCTCTGTTCTTTCAATTAGCATCCTTGCATGTATGTGCCCTAGAAAAATTTAGAAAGAAAAAATCCCAGGAGGAAATTACTTCAAAATGTATTATACGCTTACTGAAAATGTTTTAAATTTGTTTGAGAACGTACTAAAACACCTTTCAATTTGGTAGTTCAATACAGCTGACAGGAAGAAGGGCCTATCCATTGCTGGAAGCGCCCTAAAGGGGCATATTATGGGACAACTGCTACTTCTGACTACTCATAGCTGAAAAGTAACCTTTCCATCCAAATTTGAAAGCTTACAACACTACATTATCGGCTGGGACAACACTGTGTTTTGCTGGGAAAGAGTATCTCTATTGAAGTGTTCCAATGTGCAGAGCTGTACCAGGCTCTTGAATAGAACGAGGATTAACTGGTGCCAACACATTGTTGAAAGGAATGTACGGGGGTACTTATTGCATTATTTCATCATTTGGAAAGCTGAAGAACAGATTCAGTCCATTTGAGGAAGGTCCCTTCATGTTCCCTCTCTGATTTGGAGCAGTTTCCAAGACATTTTTCTTTAAAGAAAAAATAACAAAAAATTCAACAAAAACCACCCAAACAGAGGAGTCAGCCTCTTGAGGTCACTTCATCTGTATCTGTTCAGCCAGGAACACAGGTGGCAATCTTCCTTTTCACTCTGGGCAGACTCTGTCCTCAGAGCATTCTGTGCAGAATGGAAGGAAAACAAAACAAAGCCACTAAGCAGCAGTAGTGCTACTGTATGGTGGCCTTTCTTATTCTATGTTTTGGTATGCTCCTTTCATCCCTGTAGATATTTCAGATCCAGTCCATATATACTTTGTGAACCTTGTTACTGAGCTCATTGTACAAAAAGCATAATATATGAGTGCCAGCACCGCCCAGATTTCCCATCGGTTTAGTGGACAAGTATCAGTATCTTTCAGACATCCTCTGTTCCTGCGTTAAAGTGAGTTTAAGTTTCTATCCAAAGATATGTTGTCTAAACTCCCATCTTTCTCTCATTGCACTTTCTGCAGCAAATTTTTGTGAAAATTTATGGATTGTTGCACTGTCAGAAGCTTATTCGACTAGCTAGGAGTCGGAAAATCAGCCTGCTTTGTAAGACCGTCATGACTGCAGTACTTCCAGACACACTGGAAGGCTGGGGTGTTCACCAGTGACACAGAAAGGTAAAAAGCGACGTTCTTTTTGTCACAAAGATCAGGGGCAGCTGCTTATCTAGTGTGTTTGTGACACATTATTTACCAATGAGAATTTGGCCAACCATACAACTATAGGAATGGCTTAGAAACAGCTATTTTGAGTTGTTTCCCCACCAGCAATTTGTTCTCTCATCTGAATCGCTGCAGCTTTCCAGTTACCTGATAGGAAATCTTGAAAAAATCAAAAACTGAGGGTGACTAGACCCTGCACCCTTCCTAGGCAGCCGTGCAGGGAGTTCTTGCTCAGGTCAGTGCTTCCCTTCCTCAAGTCTGATGAATGCAAGTGGCTTTAAAGGATCCCCCAAGCGGTGAAATTGCTCCTTGCCTTCCATTAAAAAACCAAGCTCTGCTGAACAGCACAGAAGCTTTCCTGTTCTGGAATATCTTTCAGGGAGTTGTAACATTTCCCTGTGGCTGTCTAATCCGCACTACTCATTGTCTAATTTAGGAGAGAGGCTGATCCATGCATCCAGACTACGTAACTCAAAGGTGGAAAAGGAACAGCTTCAGAGCAGCAAAAGCTTCTGAAAGAATGCTTATTTTAATAATAATACCAAAATATATACGCAGTGGTATTTCAGAGAAGGCTCTATTGCTTGAGTCAGTAGTCTCCAGTTTACTGACTGGACACACTAAAACTCTCTACAAAGTAAGGAATAACAGCTAAGGGAAGCTGAGTTTGCCAAAATTACAGGCTTCCTACCTTTATTTGAATAAAGAGTGGTTTTCTCTCCCAGAGAGTAAAGGGAAACAGTATTAAACAGAGTATACATGTGCCAAAGATCTGAGAGAGTATTCTCCACTACCTTACTCACTTATATGATAATTTTTGATAATGGTATGATAAACTTACAGAATCTATGCTGAATGCTAAAGGATATAGAACTCTATGAAATCAAAAGGCTAGTGGTTTACTTTGTAAACTTCTCAGGATGTTTTACTAAAGATTTATATTATATTTAGGACAACGTAAAAAGAAAAATTATCCTTCAATAAAATAAACCTAAAAAAAAGCCTTCTTGCTACTTCCCTAATCAATTTATTACTGTATTTATTATTCGTATGGTTATCCAAGGTTTCTGTTCTCTGATGCGGTTCATTATCTCTCCACACATATTGCCTTAGACAACAGGTATAGCAACATCCTATGTACTAGTGATATCAAAGCTGTGAAATTCTTTTCAGTTTTAAAACAGAAATGATCCTGTTCTATACTTTACAAGACTATATATTAAAACGCAGCCTCCAAATAAAGGAGAATTTCTGAGCTTCACTGAGTGAGCAATTAACAGAACAAAGACAAATTCTTGTTAGATGCAGGACTTTGACAAAAATGTGTGGGAGATCGCTCCCTTTTATGGGAAGGGAACATATATTGTAACAGGGATAACCCTTTAATTGTAAGCCCCAGAGTATAACATATACTACATACTACTCCTATACTACATACAATATACACCGCATTGCCTAGACGAATGTCAAAATTTATCAACGCATATGACTCAGGCTGCACATTAAATTGGTTCTGAACTTACTTGCATCCATACTACACAATCTCAACCCTTAGCAGGAGAGAAGGGCCAAGCGTTCAGAGGACACACTGCATGACTGGCATGAACCCCCACTTTGGCTCGCTAACCTGCAGAGCCCCGGTTTTGTAATGACAACATGGGAAAGAATGACATCTTGATAATGTTAATAACACAGTAGGGATATATCTTTCAGAAAGAGAATTCCTTAAAAATAAGAGTATTTTTCCCTCTAGATTCTAACATTTAGGAAACTAAAAATGGGCTGGTTGTGTCAGGATTTGTCCCAGTGCAGCAGTGTGGTAGTCACTGAACACCTCTGGGAAAAGCATGGGTACAACTATAAAGTTGAAAACAATCTTCCAGGGAACTTGTAGCAGATTAACTCACTACAAATACATGTTCTTTGAAATGAACAGAGAAAGTACAGGTGCCAAACTCTCACTGCAAGTCAACATGAGCTGAAAATTTCACTTTTCTGAAAGTTATATATCCAGAACGGACAAAGGATACAAAATTAGTGTACTGTACAAAACTCTCTTCTTGATTCTACATTTAAACTCTAAAACAGGAAATAAATCCACAGGTTTCTAAAAGTGCTACAAATAATGCTTGACAGATATTGCTGGATATGCACTTGTAGTCTCCAACCATCAGTGCTCAATGATTAGAAAGATGTATTTCAGGTTTTAGAAGATAATCTATAGATCACAGATTAAGGAATCTATAAAAAATTCTCAAACTGTAAGAATCATCTTCTGAAAATCCACTTAATTCCATACTTGGCTTCTTTTTAAAGCAGCAGACAGACAATTCCCAGTGGCCACATCAGTGAAAATCCCTCAGTTAGAGAATTATGCACAGCTCTAAAATACTTACCTCTTACAGCATATTTTCTGTGACCTACACATATCAGAATGAATTATTCCTGGTTAAGCAACATTTGTTGCTATTCAGTATAGTTCTTTCTTCTTAAAGTCCTGATAGGGTTCACTCTTGCTGCATTCTTTAAACATTTTACACTTCTTACCAAATTAAAAGATTAAACTCTCTTCAGAAGACTTTTCTCTAAAATTTCTAGTACTACTTGCAAATAATGGCACGTATTTCTTGTGTCAACCCCTGCCTCATTGAAGTGCTTAATTTACCTGAATGTAATGTGACACTAATTAGCAGTTACTGTGTATATACATATATTGCTTTTTAAAACGTGTATACATGTGTGTTTGCATATATCTATAGCAAGAGGCAGAGGCAGTGATGGATAAACACAGAACACTCCTCTAGCCATTCAGCCATTCCTGACCGATCTTCCTTCAACCTCTTCTACTGAAAACATGGCAACTTTTTCTTAACCAAGTCAGAGAGTTTAATCCTGTCAAATAACCTTTCTGTACTGGTTCCACTCACTTCTGCTCTATAGTTTCTTGGTATTCTCTCAATATATCTAATGGCTCTTTCCATCTTTTTGCAGTTTTCCCCCTGCTCTTCTCTGAATAAGTCGTGCAGTGACAAAAATCTCATTGTTTTATTCACGTTCTGAGTGACACAAATTAGTTCAGCACACGGTAGCAGTTGTGAACTGAAAGCACCTGGAAGAAATCTCAGAATCTGTGTTGAGCCTTTTAGTCTGTAAACTTGTCCTTGGTTGTTCACTCTTAATTAAATGCTCATAAGATGAGAACTACAGACCACAAAAAAATATTGAGAACTGTTCTATTGTTTTGTAAAATAGTCCTTCACAGAGAACTCATGTAACAAATGAGTAATGATAAGCTCTTATCTCTCTTACTTTGTCAACATCTCTCTCATACTCACTGGTCCTGTACTAAATCCTAGTTACCAAAAAACGTAAGAAGTGCAAAGAGCAGGGGCACAAGGCGGTAAAGAACAGCTGAGAGGTCAAAAGAGAAAAAAGAAAACTGCAAATGTACAGGAGCTATTTTGGAAAGTCCCAAGTCCTACTGGGTCTTCATAAGACACCACTTTACTTCAGCACTTTCAACTTACAGTATGATTCTCAATTAAATAAATTCAAATAAATTCTACTGGCTCAATTTTTCATTTGTAAACTAAAACCAATAGTCAGCAGAGTTGGAATCATTAAAAAACAGCTTTTGATGGGACTTTGGGAGGATATCAGTCATCTCCCTTCCCACCCAGAGGACAACTGTGCCTACATCATCGTTTCAAGGCCTGCACTCATTGATATTCTGTAACCCTTATAGGAATTCTATAGCAATATTTAATGAGTCTTCCTGAGAATGTCCTCCTGACACTGCAAATCAATTTCCTTGCTGCCCTATAAGAATATAATGGAAAACAGTGAAAAATTTACTAAAAAAGTTTGGGTATGTTTCCAGTCTGCGTTCACTATATTTTATTTTCACTGCAGGACAAAACTGACTTGTGCACATTTTCTTATTTCTTAATATAAATAAAATTTGTGCAAGTGTGCAAGCCTAATGCTAAGTAGTATGAAAAAAATGTCTCGGGCCTCTCATGCTTTGCATTTTTAGTCTCCCTGTAGCTCAGATCCCCTTTCTGTAAAATGTGAGTAATTTGACCTTAGAGATTTTATGAAGATAAATGAACATGTAAATAATCAAGGAAACTATAATTGCAAAGCCATTGACAATATGAGCACCCTAGGAAACCTTGATTAAATTAATAACTTTGTCAGCAGAACAGCAACCTAATAATAATGAGAATATAAAGCATCAGAAAACGAACAAAGAACAACAAAATATTGAATATCTGCACATCCTCTAGCAAGAACAAAGCAGATCTATTGAAAAAATATCAGTCAGTTCTTCAACTAAAAATTATCATATTCATAAAAGATGTAAACTTAGAATTGCACAACCTTAACCTAGTCTTTCCTAATACCCAAACAACTTCTAAGGTAATTTTTTTCCACAGTAATAGTGTGAAATACAATGTTCAAGATACAAAAACAATTAAAAAAATTGGAAGTTTATCTGCTTGGTTTAGATAACATTTATTCCTCAATATTAAGAAATCAGCTTAGCATTTTGATACCTATCCCACTTCCAGCTGAAACCAGACGAAGTCCATAGTTTGGAGGCAAAACCAGATGAAGAGCCTACGTGTCCCCAGACAAAAAGCAATTTTCACATGGCCCCTTATGAACTAAACAGAAAAGAGAAATACTAGCACAAGTCAGTGTTCTACAAGACATGCACAAAGTGCCTAATTTTGAGAGGTCTCTGGGTACTGAGCACTGCAGGATCAGGCCCATCTTGCTAATGACTTTTCAGAGCGTAGTGGGGATTAACCACAATGTGACTCCTGCAGTCATTTGCAGCCTGAATGAAACAGGAAAAACTCTTTTTGACTTTGCAAGGAAAAGGTCTGTGCCTTCTCCTTTTTGCTCAGAACAGCCTTTTTTCTTTTCCCTAGACAAAAAAAATGTTTTTTCTCAGTAGGCTTTACTTGGAAATGCTAAGGATGTGTCACCCCCTCCAGAGAATGACAGGCCAACAAGTAGAACTTCTTTAACAGAGGACTAAGTTGTTATACAGCCAATAAAAAACTATTGGGGTGGAACCAACCACAAAACCATGGGTGTTCTGTCTGTTCAGCTCCCTTCCTAGGCACTAGAAAGCTCGAATTCCTGTCCATGGTGAGAGACTGGAGTAACAGCCAAAAGAGCACACAGCCATGGTTGGTGCCCCCTGTACCTGCCAGACAGTTTCCTCTCCTAGGAAAGCACACAGACCAATGGAGTAGAGCACATTCTCCTCTCTGTTCTCTTTCCCAGGCTATAAATACAGCCTCATCTACAGCCACAGCTCTCTTTCATGGGACTGCTTTGACATCACCAAAATTACCAACACCTCTATTACTGCAACTATCACTATTAGCTGTTTAAAACTTGGATGCTAAAAATACCATGTGCTGTACCTTAAAAATCATAGAATCATTTCAGCTGGAAGAGACTCTCAGGATCATCGAGTCCAACCAGAACCGAACCTAAACCTGGCACAAAACCGTGTCTCTAAGAACCTCGCCTAAACGCCTTTTAAACCCCTCCAGGGATGGTGACTCCACCACTGCCCTGGGCAGCTTGACAATCCTTTGTGGGAATAATTTTTTCCTAATATCCAATCTAAACCTCCCCTGGCAACTTGAGGCCATTTCCTCTTGTCCTATCACTTGCTGCTTGGGAGAAGAGACCAACACCCTTCATGCTCCAACCTCTTTTCAGAAAGTATGTTTGTTTGCTGTGTTTTATTTGGTTTGTTTGTTTCTTCTTTGGGGTTGTTGTTTGGGTTTTTGCTTGGTTTTCTCAGAAAACCTTTAATCAAGCTACACGATTAGGATGAAATGCCATAAACGGCACTTAAATGGACAGCCTCTAAATGCTGGGCACCAGTATAAAATTAGAAGTGAGTTTCAGGCTCCTGTCTATCCTCCTTTGGAACAGAGCATCAGAGAATTTGAAGAATAAAAAGTGAAATTTGATTGATTTAGCTGCTTACCTTAGAAACTGCACACACAGATAGAACGTGAAACTTCAAGGCTATGGCTTGCAAGGTCTTTTTAAGTAAGGTAAGAAATCCTTTAATCTCCTAATTTTTCCCAGAGCTGTCAACAGTGATACCTGTAGCCAGTAGCAAGTCTGCTAACTCAAACGAAGCCTGAAAGCATTAACAGGGATAGATATTTCTAAGCAGGAAAACAAGTAAAGACGGTCTCAACTCCCAGACTTTGGCTACTGCTCCACCAGGAGACCATTTTCACTGTATAGCTACAGATAAGCAGTTATCAAATACAAGCTCACAAAAATATTTTAAGTTCTGAGGTCCTTGCATGTAAAATGAGATTATTCTGAGTGCACCAAAATAGAACCTAGGACCTACTGCAATACTTATCTCTAAAGTCTTTACTTATGGGTTTTGGGTTTTTTTTTAACAAACAATTCACCTTCTGTGTGACCCAGCCATCAAAGCTGGTGGAGAACATCAAATTATCGGAGGAAGTGAGTCTATGCCTGCTAGGGTAGCAAGGAAACAGTATCCCGGGTACAGACCTGTGGTGGTACTGCAAAGCCTCCTCTCAGTCATCACTGCAATTGGGCAAGTTGCTGTTTGACTTCAGCAATAACTTTAGGAGTAGCCAAGGTCCGAGAAGCAATAAAAGCTATAAATATTTCAGCAGAGAGGTTGAAGTCTTTATTTGCAATGCTCAAACTAAATAATAAGTAAGGGCCTTCTAGCCTAGACGATGGAAAAGACCCAGTAGTACCAGGGGTCCTTTACAAAGCCGAAATAAAGACATCCTTTGGATCTGATGTATTCATTTATGTGCACGCACACACAAAACCAATTTGCCACTAACCTCTGTTGGCATTTACAGAATGCCAGGCTGGTCTGCTATGTGATACGTAACAACCTGTATATTCCTCACCATTATTAACTCTTAGACTCAGAGCACTGGGCTTGAAAGAAACATAGCACTGCTAAAACATGCACTTGTGTCAATACTGCATTTTCCCTAAGCTTTTTTTTTTTTTTTTAAATAAAATTGTACAGATATTGTAAATAGTCTAGAAGATTGTGGTAATGCAATATGAGTATTAAAGGAAGAATGTAACATCAGCCTGACAGTTTACACATGCAGTATTCAGTTCTACATGAAATGAGATCACATACAGTAAGCTAACAGGATCACTATTCACAATAATTACCACTCTAATTCACAGATTATCTCAAGAGTAGATGGTAACAGACAAAACACACACCCCCCTCCCCCTGCAACCCCAAGCTTTTCTCACCTGCACAATTTACACAATAAATTGGCCTTTTGTGGCCACAACTTAGAGTAGCTTCAATTGCAGACTTGACATTGCAGAGAACAAAGTGTAAAAGTCTTGAATGGTGTGATTGTTCAGAAGGAAACTAGAACCTTTCCCTTCCCAGGCATCAACATAATTAACTGTAAGTAACCTGGTTAATATGCAAATGATTTCAGTCCTGTGACTGTCTTTTACAGCAATGAAGATTCTCACACACTATCCACATGAGTTCTGAAAACAGAAATGAGCATCTGCTCTGTATAGTCTGCCCCATCAACCTTCCTTTTACTATTTCTTTCAAAAAGAGTCTTTCAATAAGTTTATGGTTCCCGACACCAGAATTTATAAAGGAGTAAAGCAACATCATGTGAACAAGATCTCTGGCTAAGTGAAATAACATTTCAGGCAACACTTAATCGCAGACTGAAGGATGACTTGCCAAACAAATTAACTAATCTAGTAATATATTCACTACATATTAACTACTCTGACATCTGCGCTGCACATCTTTACATAAAGACTTCTACTGTGCATTTATGCCTGATATATCTAAGACATAATTTAGTTATAATATTCTGTTTATTGCAGTGAGTTATCTTATTGCAAAACCAGTCTTGTTATTTAATAAAGCTCGTTCTTCCACTTCTAAATTAGTTTGTCATGTCTGTTTTAAATTTTGAGGCCATGCAACGTCATACCTACTTAAATTTTAACAAGGCAAATACGTTCCTCAGCAGAAGGAGAGTATATGCACTTTCCAAGGGTCAAAAAAACAAACACACACACACAACACAAAAAAAAACCCCAAAACTATAAATATAGGGATATAAAAATTGTCATTGTCCTCCATATAATTCAGCTGAACGTTGCCTACTCCTCTGGAGAGCTGAAGTTACCACTGATTGCCAAGTTTTGAATCTTGTTGAATAAGCAAATAAACCCAGTGGGTAAATAAGGCTAGTACTGGAGAAAATATTTTGTTCATTTACTCTGTCTGAAATCTTAGTTCTAGTTATCCCAAAGAACCATAAGATATTTTTGTTATAATGCTTAAGTCATAACAATAAGAGATAGCACCTAAGAAACTCTTGTTTATTCTGAAACATTAGCTGGGAAGTGGGTAGATTAAATATATTTTAATATGTTAGGTGTTAAGATTATTGAAAATTTTAACAGAAAATGTAATGACTTTTTAGCCAGAGGGTATGCATTTTCATGCCTTGCTCAGATTTATTTTTTCAATTTTTCTTTTTAAATAAAACAGTAGTATTTACTGAAGCAATAACTACCACACATGGAGGCTAAGGTAATTGATGTAGCGCAAGAAGGCAAAGAGAGGCAAAGACAACAGCATATGCTACCATTCGAGTAAATTATGTCAATGCAGAGTTCTCCATCTTCAAAGATAGTCTTAATTTATGGTCTGTTCAAAGTGTAGCTATTGCTGCCTTGAACATAAAACAGAGCTCTGAACACATAGCCTCAGAATAAGGCTCTATCTTAATAACAAAATTCAGGAAATTAGAGTGGGCCCTTAAGAAATTTCAGTAACCGAAAATTCTGTCATACACTGTGACTGGTGAGGTAACTTAGCATTGAAAGTAACATTCCATTTCTATGCCTGTCTTAACACACACTGTGCCCTGCAAGGAACAAATATGCAACTACACATGCGCTCATTAAATATTTATGGTAAGAAAAAAATGTGTCATCATCTAACTAGAAATCAGAATCAAGGAGACACAAGAGAGTTAAACTCTTCTGTTATTATAGCTGAATAGCTAACACTTACATAGTCCTTTAAAAAATAATGAGATACAGAAGCCAAAGCATTAGTTAGCTCAAACGAGGATGAAGATGCAACTCTCAAACTCTTAAGACAAAAAACACCCTGGAAAAAAGCAAGAAATATTTGAAATCATCCTCTTTCACTTCTGCCTCCTCATTAGTATGGGCTTGAGCCTCTTTGCTCCAGCAGCAGGAGCCAAGCTCCCAAGCAAGTGGCACACTTTGTTCTGTGCTCTTTCAGGATATGGAATTCCTTTCCTTGTATCCTCTGAAAAAAAGAGTTAAAACTCTCATCCTGACTCTCTTTGGCTGTATGAGAAGATTTCCAGATTAACTCACACCAGTAAGTGCTATGCAGTTACAAGGTATCTCATCATGTGTAAATGGTCACAACCTTAAAACACAACGAACAGTCTGATCAGAGGTAAAGTTTTTGTGCACTTACTCCCAGAATTCCATCACCGGAGAAGTGGCATTTTGTAAAGAGACTTGGCTGCAGTTGCTTATATTAAGTTTTTGAAATTCCACACAGTTTTCTATAAAAGAGAAAAAAAGAGTTTGCCATATTGACATGTAGGTAGGTTTCTTTTAGTGCATGTTCTAGTTTCTACATATTGTAAAGCCACCATTCTATCATACATTTTCTCTATGTGGTTAAAGGATTTCTAGGCACACTAAAACACAACAGCTGCTACTTGTGCAACCCTGTAATTTGATCACCAGATCACAGGCCTATCCCCAAAAAAATCCATGCAGTATGCTATATTCTCCTGTCACACTTTCCAAAGGTGCAGATGCAATGGCCAATAAAACATCTGAGGCAGAAGAAAGGTCCTTTGAGAAACTGAGGCAATTGATCGGGAATTAACATCCTCCTATTCCAACTGCTGGTTCAATGGCCCATGGTAACAACTGGCTGATGAAACACTGCCAGCAACAAGCTTCCACTTTGCCTTAACATGGCAAGTGAAGTCACTCTGGCTTATTATTATGGTCTCCAAAACAGAGAAAGGAGATCAAGGCAGCTCAGCATTGTTGAGGTGACACTTAGTATCTGAACAACAATCAATCTTGGCTAAGCTCCTTTGCAGGATTACCAAAACTAATACTGAAGCCTTCCACATGTGTTGGGCCCAAGACTAGTTCCCTAACATAACCTTAACTGTAAGATTTCAGGTAGCCTTAGGTGTGCTCAAAGAATGTGATAAAGATCAATTAATATAAACCACGAAAGACGGTACAATTGCTACATGATTTGAAATCAGATAGTAACGCAAGGAATAAATGCAAAAACTTCAGGAACATGGAAATAAGGACATAGGTCTGTATTCCTCCCAATAGATGCAGTAAGTAGAGCATTACAGATTAAAATGTCGAGAGGACAGATGCAGAGCCCTATACTACAAACCCTTATGAATACACACCTCATCTTTCACACAAGAGGCTACTTTGCATCCAGTAAGAATGATTTATGTGACTAAATTTTCACAAGTAGCTTGATGAACATTATCCCTCAACATCTGGCATTAAAAAGAGAACTTCCAAAGTTCCACATTTAATACTTTCTTCTCCATTTAAACTCCTCCTGATTTCATGAAAGAACAAGATTGTAGCCTGTCATCAGCTCTTCAGTAGGATTCACTTACTGTACTCACGGAGAATAGATACGATTGCAAATGAGAGTCTTGGGATTTAGCCAGAATATTGTACAGAATTAATAAAATCCAAAGCTTTCTTTTGCTATCTGACATTATATTCAGCAGGAACAATGCTTATACAATGACCTAAACCAAAAAGGTACAAATAAGTCTTCACTCCAGGATTCATTTATCATGGTGAAGTATGATGTGATTGGTCCATTTCCACAGACTTTCTACCAGAATAGTTCTGTGCCTAACATTTTTATATATTAATCAATTATTTGGAAGCATTTGTATAACAATAATCTCTACTGAGGTGATACCTGTATTCCATTCATGCCCACAGGTAGCCCAAGGAAGCTCTGTAGTAAAGCAGTTAAACAAATAGAAGATAGCCCATGCTAAAATGATGATGTAATACACATTTAGATGCGCCTCTATAACTTGGGTAGCGTATCCAATGCCTGGAGGACAAAAAAAAAAAAAAAAAAAGACAACAAAGAACTTTTACTTTTCGGGTAATTAAAAAACAAATGCTTACTATTAAAGTATATCATAACTTCAATTTTAATACAATTTATTTTATTTTACTTCAAAATTAATGCATCCTTTCACAGTAGAACACAGAACTGTTTGTTACCTTCAAATAGAGGGCAAACTTTCCTCCAGCACGTAATGCCTCCTTCACTAGTAAACTGTCCCAAGGCTGTCTCCAAGAAAAAAACTGGTATTCCACAGCAAATAAAAAAAACCACATATGGAATGAGGAAAGCACCTACAAGCAAACATTGAGGAGGTTTTGGTTATAATGAACACAGTTCCTTGACAGCTTAGTGAGAAACTGACTTTCTAAATAAAGGAAGTATCACCTATTAGCCACCTCCCAGGCATGGTGCTGAAAGTACAGACAGTGTTTACTCCTGGGCCCAAATATCAAAAGTTAACCTGTAAGCCAACGCCATGGACTGAAAAAGACCAAAATTCCTTAGTAGACTAAACTCTGCTCATGTGTCTCTCACAGAAATGACCATGGTCTTGCTCAGCCACACAATTCTGCTCTGATCATCACCATGCCAGTCTACACTATCTTCTCTTCCTTGTTTTTCTCAGGAAAGTAGGGGTAAAGAAGTCTTATGGAAAGTAAATCCACGAAGTTCTTTATATGTTATTTGGATAAGCCTGATAATAAGAATCATGAAAAGGGAATGAGGAAACAAACTTTAGAACTACTTCCAAGAACAGGAATGCAGAGCTTGGCCTTATCAGCTAGAAATATTTATGTGAAGTTGTAGGAAAATAACATAGCATCAACGTTTTTGTTAGATGCTGACAGTAAATTCCAGCACAGAGAATGAACAGTACAATTCAATGCTGAAGTATTGTATACAACAACAAAAAAATTTCTTCTCTTACTGATTAAAACAGCAAAGGTATTGTATTATGTAATGATTGATCATGCTATTAGGTTTGGCACCTGAAGAACAGGGCTGGGAAGCAGACAGAAGCAAAGATACGCAAGAAGATGCGTATGTTAGGCATAACATCACTTGCTAATAACATAGATTTTAGGTATTCCTTTTAGAACCAAACCAAAATAACTATTATTAAGATATAGCCTTTTTGACTACATAGAGAATCCATTAACATACACGGCATAAAGAATTTTTTTTGCTCACTCCCCAAGTACTTTCTGACAAATAAGCACATAAGGTTGAGAACAAGCAACTATATCAGTTTAGACTGAAACAAGGAAAGAAGGAAATAAAAACTGAGGAGAAAGCACAAAACAACCGATTCTGCCATTTTTACTTACATCAAAGTTTCACTGGTTTAATCAGGCAGACTAACACAGCAAAGTACTGCACAGAATAATGTATCTGAAGTTGTAGGAAAACTACAAAGAGTTAATTGTCTAATTATGTTAGGACAATACAGGTTAGTACAACATACACCTGTTGTATCCAGGCCTTAACCTACTCGCTCTCAAATAAATACTCCCACAACCCTGACTTAATTTAATTCTCCCACTAAACATTATCAGTATCCCACCATTCATTCCATTTCAAATCAACACGAGATACACTAAACACACAGAAGTTTTGGAGGATAGTTTTTCCTGGGAAGATGTGTTTTACAGTTCTGTCCATCACTGCACACATATCTACCAGTTCTTTAGAGCACAAGCAATACCAGCATTTCCCCTTTAACAAGAGTCCTGAAGATCCATTTCATCACTAATGAAAGTACCTTAACAATAACCTCTCCAATACTAAACCTCTGTCAGAATATGAACCATGACCAAAATGTTTCTGAATATATTTCAGCGAAATTTCTACAACTACAAGACAAATAAGCATCCTCTTCATGATCTTAAAAACAAGCACCGCAACACACCTACAACCCTGCAACAATTGTTATGCTTTAGTCACTTTGATTAGAAAGTTGACAACTAAATACAGGTGCTTTGACTTGCAGTTTCTTTCTTCAGACCCAGCACATCAAGAGACATGTCTTCATAAATAGTCTCTTCCCTCAACCAGAAAATTTGCCTGCAATTGAATCTCGAATCTCAGCTGCATCTCAAGCAATACATGCGGAATTCACAAAGAATGGAATCCTTGGATATAAGACATGGTTTCTCTGTATAATTCACTGTGCAGATGGTTTGAACAAAATCCTACAGGCCAGGCAAACTGCTGGCTGGTATCAAATCCAACTCGCCCATCCATACGCATTATTATCGCAAGTTTAACATGGCAACTTGTCGCAAGTATTAGCTTTGACTCTGTTTTTCCAATGCTGTTCTACGACATCATGAAAATGAGAGGACATCAGGTTTCCCAGCTTGCAAACAGATCATATTCCAATAAATATCTAATTCTAAACATAGAAAAAATATTTTTTCCTAAAAAACCACACTAAATAGCCATGAGAACAAACTAGAATTATAGAAGCTTATGCCTACACTACCTGTTATCACTTGGAGTAAGTACCAGAGGGAGGCTGGACCCCAGAAGTTCAATAGTACTGCTTCTGGACTCGTTCTGCATGTAGCAAGTTCTATCATAACTAGCTGACATACCTTACCCTTGTTTTCGCCTACCACACACTAAATAGTTTTCAGTATTTACATCTGACGCATCAAGTAAGCCCAACTCTGGTCTAATTCCAGCAGGGCATTCCAGAGAGCAACAAAACCCGAGATGATAGCCAGAGGCCACAGACCAAGTCCTCAATGAATAAAATTGAAATCAATGGCAAATTTCCCATGGTGCCAGGACATGACCAATTAAACCACAGACACATTACTTCTCTTATTAAATAACACAGTGGTGATTAAGTATGATATTTAAGTAGTTACCTTTTCACTAAATCACCCAAAAACATGATTAGAAATTTTTTACCTAATTGTATACACTTAAAAATGATAGCATCACATTTTGACAAGCTAGCATATACAACTTAACATATGAACACAGAAATCTTCATTATACACCAAAAAATATTTCTATATTTTCCTCTGCCAAAATTTCTCTGAGAAAACTTCGACAGTCAACAGGAAACTGTTCTGCATACCATATCTAGTGTATATGGTATATATTTACCTACTAACATCAGTACTTGCTAGCATCACTTGGAAAACAGGTGAGATCTTGCTGTCTTAGTTTTTGCCAAAGTACGGACAAATCTTATAGAAGCAGTAGACAAAATGGGCCAAAACCAGCCCTGAGTTCAGACAACCATGCTTAGGTTTGGAGGGACAGGGGAAAGAAATTTGGCACCGTATGGTTAGCAAACAAACTCATTAAAGAACAGATCTTTGCAGATCAGCCACCGAACCTATTCTTTTTCTCCCAGCCTATATGCTTACACTAACACTGATTCAGGCCTTCAGTGGGGGCAATGTTGAATCCAGGCTACAGAATTCTAAACTAGAATTTTAATTTGCTTTTCTTTACTCGTTGCTTCGCAAATCACAGCTTATGTGCTTATTCTTAACTGTCACATCCCTTTCATGGTTTATACTTAACTATAACCAATACATGCCACATGTTATAATTTTATGGATGTTTCTTCTCATTCTAAATTCGACAGGGTTTGCTTTCTTTCAGTAACAGGAAGCTTCTACAGCTTCCTCTACCCTACTGTAGTGATTTGGGAAGTAATGAGAAAAAAAAAGCGTAGTTAAAGAAATTTTCATATGAAGGAAAAAAAAAAAAAGTAATAGTTGTAGTATTATCAAAAACAATATTCATCCTCTCCAAAGCATACTGTTGTGAAAAATAAACTACTATGTTCTCTACTGTGTCAGACCAACTTATTGAAGTATGCTTGGGTCTGCAGAAGGAAACACACAGTGTACTACTATAACAGAACATTGGTTTCTGCATTAAAAACCCTGCAGAAAAAAACATGTCAATTCACTAACACTGAAGAAACTCATGAAAGTAAGCCACAGAATATTTGGGGAGGATAAGGAAAGAGAAGAACAATGATTTTTTTCTTAGTTACCAGATACTTAATACTTTCCCATCTGCACATATGCTGAAATACCGAATACCTCTCTCTCAACTAGTGCAAGAAATCACTGTAAAGCATTCTTAACTGTTTATTTCCCACACTTTTATGGTGAGCTGTAAATTAACATATGATGCCATCTTACCTCCTCCATTCTTGTAGCAAAGATATGGGAATCTCCATACATTTCCCAACCCAATAATCTCCCCCGCCACAGAAAGCACAAATTCAACCTTATTGTTCCAGTGGCCTCTTTCATGAACTTTCTTATCATTGCTGTGGACGAGGTTGGTACTTGAGGCTTCTGGGTCCAAAGCATCTTCTGGCTTGCCATTAATTATAGGAATAGTCTTTTCAGCTGTCATGACTAGGGGAGCCTAGGGGAGAACAAAACATAGAGATCTTTTAAATCACTTATTAGTAATAACCTTAAATGATTAAGTTTTCCCTCAGCATATCACTGGTTTCTCATTACCTACATAAGTTTGCAGGTGTCAGTAAAGGAGGCAACTCCGTAAGATTAAAAAAGTTGTAAAGAAGAAAAGGAAGAAAAAAAAAATAACACAAAGAATGCACTAAAGAAAAGCTCTTGTACAAGCAAAGGAAAAGATTTATAAGTTGAGACAGACAACTTAGTAGAACATTGTTTTAAGGTGCAAATAGCAAAGCCTTTCAAAAATCCCACCCCAAGCAAGGAACCCAGCTTGACCAACCTACCAGAGAACAGAGATCTCCTGCACCTTCCAGGCACACAACCGAGAAGAGAAGAAGAAAGGGATGTGGCCAAGGGGGCCTGAACGGCTCTGGCCTGCCTGGAGGAGCAAGGGAACTCCCGGACTACTCACCCAGGGCTCTGCCTGTGTCTGCGGGGCTGGCAGAAGGACAGGGTCTCTAGCTCAGTGCCCGGCTCCGAGCCGAGCTCCGCGGGCTGCCGCTGCTCGCTCTGTTGCACAGGAGGCAGGGACAGGGCAGCCGCCGGCGGCAGAGGCGGGGAGAACGCGGACAGCCTTAGGATAACGAAGAGCCGGGGAACCTCGTCCTTCTCCTCGGCTGCTGCCCAGCCGGCGGGGATAGAATGCTCTCCGCGCTCTGGAGCCGGAATTTGCAAATGCTCAGCCTTCCCCGGATCGATGGTATAACACCCGCCTCCCCCCTCCGCCCACCTCAGGCTGTCCCGCCAGCTCCCCCCTCCTCCTCCACCCTGCGTAACCGCCTGAGCATCCCCCACCCCGCGCCACGCAACCAGGGCCAAGCACCGGGCGGTACCCGGCCCAGCTCCTTGCACCCCCTCGGCTCCCCTCTACACGAGGGGGAAGGCGACCTGCCTGCGGGCCCGCAGCGGCAGCTCCATGCGCACCTGCCGTGCTGCAGTGCCCGCCGCGCCGGAGACAGCCCGGCCCGGCCCCGCCACCGCTCACCGGGCAGCCGGGCTGGGTTTGCTTGAGGGGGGGTAGGGGAGGTTGGTTCAAGTTCAGGCCTGGCAACTTAAAAAAAAAAGGAACCCGCCGAAAACAGATGACATTAACTTCAGATGTAAGGGGAGGGGAAAGGATAGAACGGGGTAAAAAAAAATGTGGGGGGGAACATTTGGAAAGCGTGGAAACAATGTGGGCGCTTCCGATTTACACTGGGAAAATGCAGAAACAGCCCACGTGGGCATTTCTAACGGGGTTTTGCTTTAAAATTCCAGCTAAATAAGTGTAAATAGAATCATAGAATCATTTTGGTTGGAAGCAACCCTCAGGGTCAAGTCCAACCATAGGAAGGAAGAATAGGGGGGGGGAAAATAAAATACAAACTGGTTTGTTTCAGGTTGCATGAAGTATGTCAAACACATTTTTTTCCCTATTTAATTTTTCTCTCTTCTCCCCTCCTTTTTTTTTTTTTCTTTTCAGTAAGTCATTTATTTCTACCCCATATTTATCAACCCAAACTAAACACCTCTTCCATCATTCACTTCTGCAGCTTCTCCCTGTCAAATGGCAAGACCCAAGTGAGGTTCAACTTCAAATCTTCACTCAGATACAGACTCCCAGTTGCAGCTACGATCACCAATGTTTTGCTCTGCAACCCCAGAAGATGCGCTTTGGAACACTGCCTCTTAAATCCAGGATTACATTTAAGGTGTTGGCCCAGAGACAGCATCCATGTGAATTCTCTCCCAGTTGCCCTCCAGCTCCATGGACTTTTCACACCGCCAGGAAAACTGATACCCAGTGAAGACAGTAGGAAGATGCCTATGGATAGATTTTATATTAACTTGAGCTAACTTTGGAAGCTAGAGCCTGATCATACCCTGCTTATACACATAGCTTCAGTGCAGTTACACATTGAATCTCCTACTGTGGTTAAAGTTTTTGGGATTCTGCTTTTAAATTATTCATGCCACAAGAGTGGGTGTTGGGGCCTCACCCTACATTTTCTGTCAACTATATATCACATAAACACTTGCACCTAACAGGATGAGGCCCTTTCTTTTCTTATTGATACTGACATACATAGCACTAGTCAAATGTATATCATGAAATGAAAAACTGTCAGTAGTAAAACTATGATAAAACCACAATTGTGATTTTGATTTTTTTTTTTTTTTTTAAAGTATCCTCCGCAGATATCATTATCAGAGCTCAGTTTGGTTTTGGGTGGTCTTTCATTCTGTTTTGTTTTTAATGCAGCTGGTATTCATTAAATGAGCATGGAATACTTCAATTTTTCCGAACCTGGCTTTGTATAAACCTAACTCAACTTTTTTGTTGTTTTATTTTTTCCCCTTTTTTCATGTCTAGTTTTCAGCAGGGATCAAAACAGGCACTGTTTTCTGTATTCCAGCCAGGCTGAGCAGGCTCAACAGGACACACTTAAACATCAAAGCTGAAGCTGAATTCTTATTTCATTCCTGAGAGTAATTCTAAAAATTGAGGGAAGCTAAGGGACAGTAAACATTTGACTGATGATTCCATACATGGGAGAGACCTGATACCAAATCGAAGGGGCCTGCCCCAAAGCACAGTCTATAGCAGGGGTGTCAAACTTTTCACGGGGGGCCACATCAGCCTCGCGGTTGCCTTCAAGGGCCGAATGTAATTTTAGGACTATATACATTCGGCCCTTTGAAGGCAACCGCGAGGCTGATGTGGCCCCCGGTGAAAAGGAGTTTGACATCCCTGGTCTATAGGATGGCTGGCAGGTGCAAAAGGTGTTTAATCACTGCTGATTTGTTCAGTATTGGAAATTAATTCCTAGTGACAGGTATTTTATCCACTGCTGTATTCTTGCACTGATTCCCATGCAGTTTCCTACCTATTGAAGGGTTTATGGAAGTAATTGCTAGCTGATCATCTTTGTGAATAATGAATGGGGGAAAATGTTTGCAACATGAAATTTCCCAAATTTTATAAGAGATTGATAACCCTGTTTTTTTGTTTTTGTTTTTTTTTAATCTGGTTGAGCCTCCTCTATTGCAATGAAAGAAATTCTCAAGATTACAGTTTACATATCAGTTCCTGCACTAACCTAGCATATCTCATGCTCCTCGTAATGAATTCATGCCTGCTTCTGTCAGGCTGTTGGGAGAACTGCACACAGCATGCACTGAGAGCTCAACTCAGTGGCTGGGATGAGAGCAAACCTTGCAACATGGCTGTACTGTAAGACAAGAGACTGATAGTTACCAATATCACAAGGCTGTTACTAGTAAAACTAACATCTACTACTACACATTAGTTGATTAACTAAAACATTAGTGCATATTCTGTAGAAGGGCTAACAGTATCGCACATCAAGTTATCTAGTTATGTCCAAGTAGATCTCTTCTGCATTATCTACTCCATTCCTGATAACATAGCATCAGTTCTGCAGGAACATTTAGAATTGTTGCCTCCAACACACTCACCAAAAGTAAGTTTCTGGCCATTTCTCTAGAGTCCCACATTAAAATTATGTGACCTAACAAAGCAATTCAAGTTTTGCCTTATTCACATTTATCTCCTCACACCCAAAGAAGCCATTAGAAATCTGTGTAGGAAGTTGACTGGCATGGGAGTGGAAACCAGATGTTTCTGCTAGCCAAAGAAAGGTGCTGTGAATTACCACATGTTCTAAGACTCTATTTATTTAGGTTTATAAACTAAAATTAATAAAGATGAGAGATCAATACATAGAGTAACTTGATAAAAGAACCTCCAAGAAAAAGCAGGTTTCTGCCAGGATGCTAAAATACATGGCCCAGATACACTGAGGAATATGCACTGTACCCAAGCTTTGCTGACTGCCAGAAGTCATGTTGAGCCTGTTTTTCCATTTATTCTGTTCTGGGACTTACATCGGGTCCATTCTTTCAAGACACAAATACACAGATTGTTAAGACATACCAACACAAGTGGAGAATTAACTCTCTCACTTTTTTTTTCTCCTTAGCATCGAACCCCTACACAGTTCAGAAGGCACATGAAAAAAACTGCATGATAAAGTTGCACGTTTTGCTTCTTATGGTTTGGATGTTAACTTTTATTGGAAATCAGGATGCTTTGCTTGTCTGGCACTTTGGATCCTAGTTAGGATGCCTCCTTTTCTGTAGCACTACAGTTGGACAAGCGTGAAGTCTCTGCTACCCTATGTAATCTTTTGGCCCACATATGTGCCTCTAGATTTTTGCATTTTTCCTGACTAAAACAAAGAGGTAACAACTACCTGTCCAAACAAAGAGTTCTCATTAGGATTAAAGCCATCATGAACAGAGCTAATTTCCTATAACAGATCAGTGCAATGTTCATGTAAGCATTTAATTAGAGGAAAAGTCATGTTCTATAACTTTGGAACTGAAAAGGCTTGAGCTTGGCTCCACTTCTCCTTATTAAACCACAGTAATTCTGTATTGTTTCAACAATATAGAATCCTTTGTAAATATAATTGAAGGGAGGAGGGAACTACAATCCTCTCCAGATTTAAAAGGTTTATTTTAGATTTGATAGAAGCAAAATCTGCACAAGCCATATGTAAAGATTTCAGAAAAGCTCTTCATGGGTAAAATAGCTACACAAAAGAGAATAAATATAGTAAGAATTTCATTAGTGATAGTGATCTGACAACATTTTCAATCAAAAGCCTAAGATCATGAAGCAATTTGTGAACAAGACAGACACCTTTAGCTATGCTATTACACACTGGACTTAAGTCAAAAGCAATAGGCTGTCTGTACCTAATCAGTTTTCTGCAATGGGAAAAAAGATTTATTTGTTGTATATAATAACTTTAAGCTAAGCAACAACTGATTGCTGGGGTTCTATTTAGAAAGGCTTAACCTACAATGACAACTGTACCTCTCACACTGTGAGGCTCATACCTCACAATGGTTGAGATGCTAAATTCAGAGTTCAAGAGAGCTGTGAAAACCACTTTTTCATTTATTGGTGTGGCCCTTTGTGGGCCTTCTCTTGTCCCTTGCTGTCAGTCTGACATCCATATTTTCTTTCTCTTACATGCATTTTATCTTCCAGACCATCTTATCTTCTAAAGAGGGGTGGGTGAAACACTCCACAACACGGGTTTTCTGCTACAGACTTCTGCTAACAGGTCTTCAGCTTTGGATCACCTCTGAGGCATCTTGCTGTGAAAGGGTTAACTTCAGTTCACTTGCAGGGTTCCTTAGTGCCTTTTGTAAGACTTTCCCACCATTATTTGGTGACTACTTGTATTTTAATATATGACAAAGTGATCTAATGTCTCACAAAAAATAAGAGTGATTCCCATTGTGTTTTATGGAGACACCCCTCTGCTTATGTAGCTAATAGTATATCTTGAGCTTCCTGAACAGGAGGTTTACAGACAGACAGCACTTGGAGAAAACCTCCAATAGTGAGGCTCATACACAACTTCCAAGAGTTGGCAGTCATCTATCCAAATTGAACAGAGACGCTTTCTATGTTGTGTCAAAGTCATACCTGCTGACTTGGCTAACAAAAACATGTTTTTACTTTTGCTAGTGCTTACAGCAGCAAGAAAATAAACAATAAGCAATAAGTTATTTTTTATAAGAAAAGCATCCTCATGCCTCTGACTGTAAACCTTGAGGCACTGTACTTCTGAATAAGAAAACATGAAGTATATTTATATATCTTGACAAAAAATAACCACCCTCCAGGACTTCAGCAAATATATGCAGCTAACGTCCAACAAGACAAAGCAAAATGCACTAGTTTTTGTAAAGATAGGAAAATATCCATACAAATAACAGAACTAGAAGAGAAGATACTTATGGAATGTTTTCATGTGACTTAGAAGTAAGACCAAATAAAAGAAATATCAAATAGAGACTTCAGAAGAATTAGATATCTAACACCACAACTGCCTTAATAGTAGCAGTTACTAGTCAATCATTCTTCCAGATCCAAAACTGAACTTGCAGTCTCCATGCAGCTATGCATATCATCAGTATGCCAAACTCATACTTACTGAGCGGTGCTACCACCCAGAAAATGAATGAACTCTGACAAAAGTTGGTGCTCAGATCCTCTGGGCATATCTACAATTATATTAAGATTCCACAGTTCCTAGTATTGAAAATAGTGAATATTAAAATAAAGGCAGAATTTAATTCAGATTATAGATGCCCTCTGCAGGCACCTAAAGTGCTTTATCTCACTCCAGAGATTGATTCTTACGGTAGATGAAGAGTACAGTAAGGAGTTGCTTTGTGCATTGTATGCTCCACGTTAATTTGGGGAGACTGTTCATATTTACCAGGTTCAAACAGTTTAACAACTCTCCACCTCAGGTGAGAAAGCATAGACCTGATAGGAAGCAGCATCTCCCCCAGCCCCTAGGTAATGATTCCATTGCACTGCTGCACAATCAGCCCATATAGGGAGGCTTTGGGTTAATCCATGAATTTCACACAAGTTAACTTGGCATTTGGGCTTTAGATTGAGTTTATTAAAAAGTAATTTAAAAAAATTTCCATCTTATAAGTTAAGTTAAAATAGGTAAACACAGAAACATAAATATCTTGCAATTATATGCCTTCATATATATTATATTTTTAAATGTACATGTCAAGTAACAGAAACATTTATTGATGAAAATTAATTTGTAATGATTCAAGAGCTTAGTATGCTCAAGTGTCTAACTTTCCTACTGTACTGGGTTTGGCTGAGATAGTTAATTTTCTTCATAGTACCTGGTATGCAGCTATACCTTGGATTTGTGACCAAAACAGCGTCAAAAACACACTGATATTTTACCTGTTCCTGAACAGTGCTTACACAGCATCAAGTCCTTTCCTATTTTTCACATTGCTCCACCTGTGAGTAGGCTGGGGTGCAGAAGCTGGGAGAGGACAGAGCTGGGACAGCTGACCCCAGCTGACCAAAGGGATATTCCACACCATATGACATCACACTCAGCAGTAAAAGCTGGAGGGCAGAGGGAGGAAGGTAGGACGATGATTTGAGTTATGACATTTGTCTTCCCAAGTAACAGTTACACACGATGAAGCCCTGCTTCCCTGGCAATGGCTAAATGTCTACCTATGGATGGGAAATAGTGTATTAATAGCTTATTTTGCATTGCTTGCACAGCCGTTTTGTTTTAGCTATGAAATTGTCTTTATCTCAAGATATGAGCTTTCTCACTTTTGCCCTTCTGATTCTCTACCCCATCCGCCTGGGGGCAAATGAGAGAGCAGCTGCATGGTGCTTAGCTGCCTACTGGGAAAGACCAGTGTTCAGTCTTGAACATACAGTGAAGTGTCTAATTGTCCCTCACAAACACAGTAATCTATGCAATACCCATGCTGAGTGAAGGGTGGCAGCAACACTGTACACAGTCTGCCAAATGTAGTTTAAAAAAACCCAAACCAAAACACATTAGAATGAACATTGCAAGTTACCATAAGAAATGCAGTCACAAGATGTGAATGAGGGAGCAGTTTCATTCAATTTCAGATCTGAAATAGGGGAAAAACTCCAAAAGACAGGATAACCCATAAGGAAGATGATTTACTTTTCTGCATGATACAAAATAATAAGAAATACATATGGCAAGTTACTCCCAAAATTCTGTTGAACTCAATCGCATGTGTTACTTTTGTTATTTTATACGTTTGAAAATGAAATGCAATACCAATATATTGCTTCAAAATGAAAAAAAGAGGTCTCTCATATTTTCAAAATGTTTCCTTTATTGAAATCTTTTTGGCTGAAGCTGCATGTTAGTAAAACAAAGCATTTGCCTGAAAAATTTTGACCAGCTCTTATCAAACACAGCCTATCATATTCAGTATTTGCTTACATTTTAGTAGTGTAAACACTTAAACCCTTGCAAATCTGGAGTTTTAGAGAAGGTTGTATGTTCTCTAAAGCAGATCTGGTATATTCATACAGCCACTAAGCTACTGCAATGGCTCTGTCACATAAATTACATATGACAAGCTGGACTAACTCAGCAAACAATCCTCTTTCGAGCTGTCTGCTGGCACATTGCTAATTAACAATTAATTGCCTTCAACAAGACTCCTGCAGAGCAGATGATGTGATACTGCAGATGTTTCAGCCAAGTTGTATTTCTGTCCACTGTTGAAAAGTACCTAGGGAGTTTTTACTGCTTTGCTTTTTGGCATATTTTTAATCAGAATTACATTTTGTTCATGAAGGTTTTGGGGTTCTGGTGGTGGTGATTTTGTTTGTGTATGCGATTTTTGTGTTTGTTTAAGATATTGCAGTATTTGAGTACTGAAGAAACTCCTCTTACTAAAATATCTTTACAGCTGTGAAAATCAGCTGTTAATTGACATTAAGCCAACACCTGTAGATTTATATTCTGTGACTGGGTTGCTCTAGAACTTACCTAGTAGACCAGAAAAAACAAACCTGCTGTAAACCCACACCCCACTGTGTCCAGCAATGGCAACATCTCAGTGTTTTAAGAGACAAAATATAGAATACTCTCAAACTATGGGATATTCAGTTACTAAAAAGTACAGTGCCAGTCTTGGTGCACGGACTTCTTTGTCTTTCACAGCTAAAAGAGGGAGTAGCTGTTAATGTGGACTCTCATTTAATCCACTGGAAAGGGAGAAGATACAAGAGTACCAGATTGCACATAATTTCATATAGGCTGGACAATTATTTTCCCCAGTGACTCTTTAAAAGTGAGCAAAGAAAATCAATGCTAGAAGACCCTCACAGCAAAAAGGTGTACATCACATTTATGTGAGCAAAGCTCTGTGTCTAGAAGAACAGTAGATAGATTCCTACTTTGCTGACACAGATCTCAGAAGCCTGATGATGGGTATGGAGGGAGGGCAAGAGAAAACACATACAAATTGCTGCTGCACTCTTTCAGAAATGGATGGCATCTATTTGGGTGTTATGATTCAGGCACAGAAGACAATATGGGCAGATTCTTATGAGCAGGTAAAAGCTTTCCAGAAGCTTCTAAGGAAGTCATAGGACAGTTATTTTAACATCATGTTTAAAGCAGAGGTGTGAAGAATATTATCTAGATGATTCAGAACACTTTTTATATTTTCTACTCCAGCTCATCCTCTATTCCTATTCTGTTTACAGGAAAGCTGGAACTGATCCTACAGTGTGTGACTACATTGACGAGAGAAATTTGAAATACACTTGTCTTAAATTCTTTTCTAAATGTCTGACACTAGGTAGAATGATAATACCAGAAACATTAAGCCTAATCCATAGAAAACAAAATGTATAAGAAACTTTTCAGAAGGTGATTTTATGCATAACTTGTGCCAAAGCCTTACATTTGACTTTCTCAACATCCTAGCGTTTATAGAGCAAGTTATAGGCAACATACCACACAGAGAGGAGACATGTCATACTTCCTGAGACATGTAGTTGTTCTGGCTTCAGAGCATGAAGATGAATGAGAAGTTTGGCTCATTTTTGTTTACAATCTGAAATAAGAAAGGTGGTAGTAGAACTGCTCAGTGGAAGGAAATAATCAGTTGGTATTCTGCTGTGCTCCCACCATGATGCTTTAGTTCAGGCACAATGTCTGGTGAAGGCAACCCCTGAAGCAGTATCCTATTTCTTAAAATCCTTCTCTAAACAGATTGTCACTGAAAATATGGAGGCAAATGGACCTTTATTCATTATCTTCTATGGAAATTCTTACACTCCAAAAGCTCAGAAAAGCATCACAGTACCTATTGCTATTAACAAGGTGCCTGAGCTACAAATATAAACCTGATTTAACACAAGAGGTTGAATCCTCAACTGAAGCTACATGCTTTACTCAACGCCTTTTGTTAGCATGACATTGTATAGTCAGTGATACCTTGATGAACAAGCTCAAAACTATGCTGAACAGATCATTGCAGGAAATGTTTTGTATTGTTGCAATGGAAAATAATGGGTCATTGATTTCTGGAGTGAGGGAGCCATGTAAACCTTAGAATGAAATAAAGTATTATTCTGATTCATTACATCCAGGAAATCTTTGAGATAAGAAAGGGTACAAGTGGACTTTTTAAATACTTAAAAGGTTAAAAGTTTAGAATTTCACCTGACACTGAAAGGACTAATGTCTTCCTATTACAGTTTGCAATTCATCTTGGACTATAATGTAATTCTATTAGTTTCTATAAAACTATGCCCTCAATTATTTTGTTCCAATATCTGTAAGGATAAAAATTGATTTTGCTTTTTCTGTAGAAATAAATTCCTTATGCTGAGGAATGCTAGGCATCAATTTAAAAAACATTTTTTTAAAAGTTTTTATTTAAAAAACCTTTTTTCTGAATATTGTTCTAGTCATCATTTCCTGATGACTACAAGCATCTAGTTAACTAAAACAGGAAGAGTACTAATAAAACTGTCACCAGAAGTAAGGTCTCCCTGCTAGGTGTCAAATTCTCTACTCATCCCACTGAAAAAGGAAGTATTTGGTGATGGAGTTAAGGCAAACAGACTAGTATGTCCTGAAGTGTAAGAGCATGAGTGACAGAGTAGCATATTCACAAACAGCAGATCTTCATTAGCCCTGATATTCACAAGTGTACAATTTTTAAGAGTATCATTCTGTGTTTTGCAATCAGCTTCTCAATCTGTTACTGATATTAAGTATCATTTATGAGCAGAAAATCGCATACTGAGGAGGAAAACAGTTTGATCTGCAGGGGTATCCACAATCACAGCCTTCCAACCTTTTACTGGCTACAGAATATGCTGCAGGTAAATACCATGACATTTTTGACCACTGCATCATTTACAAACTTTTCCACACACTCAACGTTTATTGCCTGAAACTAATTTCTTAATAGACACTTTGCGGATTTGGCACCTAAAGATAAAGTTTGCAGGAGCTAAATTTCCAAGGTGGCCTTCTCTGCTGAAGAGGGCCAGAACATGGCACTTGATTAGCTGTTTGCAGTTTGAAAGGGTTTTGTGCATCTTAAACATTGACAGTTGGGATGATTAAAGTAGCTGAGGCTAAGGAGAGATGGCTCTGTATCTCAGGGCACTGTAAGTGCATTTATCTTTCCAGAAAGTGTGATAGTTTCCTCAATTCTTTACTAATATTACATACATAATAGAAAGAAAGGTTTTAAATCAGGCAAGGGTTTCTTTTGAGGTTTATTTTTAAGCAGCAGTAAGGGTTTGGAGGAGTTGGCTATTAATGTAACCGATTTCAGGTCCTTGTTAGCAATGATAAGCTAGTAATAAATTTCAGATGCTTGCATTAAACGGAGTTTCAATTGTAAGTTTGTTTCTATTTTAAGTCTGTTTAAGCTTATTAAGGGTTTACCAGTTCAGTCCTGGGTTTGACAAGAGCCTTGAACAAGGAGCAGAGAAGAATGTCCCTGTTCTGCAGCTGAGCTAGTCACCCCTTTGAGACAGAGTGATGGTTCCACCTGCTTTCAATACAGAGAAAACTTCTAAGTGCAACAGCTGTTCTTATACAGGGAGAGACAGGAGTTTCCAAAGCAGCTGCTTTCTAAGGGACCGCTTGCATATTCAGCTGAAAGGAATAACAATGTATGTTCATTTGCTGTAAGGAAAATAAACCTGCATCACAGACTGCACCTATTAAACAGGGATTTTGCAAACTGTAACACAAATCACTGTATACCAAATGCTACTATATGCTGGAAAAGACACTGGGTTTTTTGCACTGACCTTTATTGCAGGACTATGATTGTGTCACAGCGTGTTAACCAGTGAAAGCAGAGTGGCATCCTCTGGCAAGACATCAATTTAGTTGTGTTGATTGCTACATGAGAGCGTTCATACTGTATACTCTCACGTATACATAGTTTTTTTAAACACAGTGGCTCTACATGATTCCTTGATAATTTGTTTCAGTGCTACTTTGCTAACAGCCTCCTGAAGTTCTAAGTCCCCTTTTATGTTTGCAAATCAGAATCCTGGCCAGACACAGAAAACAACCCATCTATGAGTCCATTTGATTAAAACAAAATTTGGCTGCTGCCTAATGCCTTCCTCAGGAAGTGTTTGGGTTGCATTAAAATGAAGAGGCCAAAGAAAGTTCCTGAGCTGCATTCAAAATCTGATGTTAAAGGTCAAAATACCATAGTGAATGGCACCTAATCTGTATAATGGCAAAGAAGAAGTTTTCAGGAGCTTTTATCACCTTCAAAATTTACCAAAATTTACTTTCTTCCTAGCTGAAGCAAATATAAATTACATTTTCATATTAACAAATAATAGACATTCAAGAAAGCTTCTTTGAAGAAATAGTAGCTAAATGCAATACTTAACACACACTTAAGTTGTGTGTTTCATATGATTTTTCCATAGATAGCTTACTCGTGATGAGGACTATTGTTTTACAAGACATTATTTAACACAAGTGTTGTTATGAGCTCCCGTCAGGTAGGCTGAAATATCTGAAAATCTGTCCACATCTACAATTTCCATTATAAAAACATCTTCCTGTTCTAATTCTTGACTGAAAGTTAATACTTGGTCTGCTTTTACAGCTGTGAAAGAATTAAAATAATTAACAGCAGTGCTAAGCCTCCATTCTCAAATATTGCAAAAAATAAAATATAGTTACAACTCCTGCATTCCAAGTTCTAATTTAGGTCTTTTAGAAGAGATAAATAGATCTTACATCTATGTTTGTATTAAATCCAAAAAAGAGTTGCATTACAGTGCATTGTGCTTATGTTTAGTTTCTTCACATGCCCCCCTTGCATTTTCAGTCTCTACGATATTCTTAAAATGTCCTTTCCCAAATAATTTCTCATCAATTGTTCCTCACCCTACCATATCCACCCCTCCAAACCCTATATAGCAGAGCCTTACTCAAATGGAAAGCGCTTCCATGCAATTATAGTAGAGGGAGAACATAATGCTAGTTATTTTATTTAAGGATTTGGAGTAGTGGGGTGTTTAAAAAGCATCTCCTGATAAGAGTCCCTTTCAATAACAATAATAGTCTTTCCTTTCTCATCAACGCATCCCTGAAGTATGGAAAAAGTAGTGCCTGCAAACTCCATTCGAGTTCTAAGTATGACACTGGAAAATAAATGGCAATAGTAGAACATAATGGACATTTAAAAATAGTCCCAAAATTATAGTGTACTTCAATTCCTATTGACATAAGTAAAATAATAAGTTTCCCAAGATTTTTCAAAAAACTTGCACAACTAAAACTTACATGGCAAATCAAGGCCCGTTTTTCTTTCACTTTCAATATTTCATTCATTTTTCACTAGTTTTGTGTTGTCTGTTTTTTCCAAGTAATATCTTCTAAGTTTTTTCAGTTCATAATTTTGAACACGAGTTTGAGTATTACAAAATTATTCACAGATATTAATATTTTTAAAGGTAATTTTAATCAAAGATTTTCAGAAGTAGCAAAACACTTAGATCTTCAGAAAACCTTTTAAAAGCCTGAATTTCAAATGCTGTGTAGTGACCTCTGGAAAGACAGGTCCTTTCAAGAGGTAACAGTCTGAGTACACAAAACCACTGCTCATGTTGGCCCAACGGTTTTGCCAGTCAGCTCTCAAGCCAAATATGACAGTCAGTGCAGAGCATTCATTCATTCCACCTTCAAAAACCACATACGTACATACACAGCAATTTCCCCAAATTTGAAAAAACTCATTCACAGAAAATGTATTAGAGTGTATCAGAATAAGGCAACAGTTAAGAATATTATTTTTGAAGTGGCTAACAGTATAATGTTACATACATACTAATGGATAAATGGTTTAGGTTGGGCTTTTTGGGGTTTCTTGGGAGAGGAATTTATTTTTTTATTTTAATTTTTTAAAATAGGCATAGTCATAAAAACTGAACTGCCACCCTAATCAGCAGCAATGAAAAGTAACAATCACCAGATCAGCCTTCTCAGGCCGGACTGCCCTTTCAGCGTTTCATCTTCATTTCAGTTAATGCTTGATAATGCCTTTCAGAGCAAAATTTAATATTTGTTTGCAAGGCATAATTACCTGAATGTAATCAGATACATCTTTTCCATGAATTGATTTAATATGTCTCAGAGCCATAATTATTTCTGTATTGCTTAATATTATGTTACACCATTGTTTTAGTTATTATTTAACATCTTTAACATTATTTATTGTATTTTTAAATTTATTTAATATTTAAATAATTTAACCTCTAAATGTAATCTTTAAATAATTTTTCTGCAATTTTAACTCTATAATTATGCTAATGAAATTCTTTATTCAAGTTAATTTCAAGATTTTCTGGTAAGAGGTTTGTATGTTAAGATTACTAAGATTTGGAAAGGACTGAAAGCTGCTCAAGAACTTGTACTTTTCATTAGAAGAGCAGTACTTCTGTTTGTCAGATGGACAACCAAGTTCATACTGCAAATAGGCCAAAGCCAAACCCAAACCCTGGAGAAAGTAAATGAAACCTTGGATTTAATTTTGCTTTTGATTTCTTCTCTTGAGATTAGGTCTAAATATATTCACAACCAAAAAAAAACCCTCTACATTTTGTTAGCATAGGAAAGGATGTTAGCATACGAAGTCTACATGTAGACATGATTAATTCTGTAGCTCCTGGCTTAAAATGAGCCTCCCATTTTACACTGTATTCTTTTATTAATATCGACTGACTTACTACAACATATTCCAGATCAGGCTGTGCATTTGCACCACTTTCTAAATGTAACATATAACAATTTGTAAATGGAGTATTTCTGTAGTTTGCTACACTATTCCACACTATTTCTACAGGTAAAGAATATAAACATGCTACAAATAGGAAGCCCATTGCTCATCTACAAAATGTTGCTGTTCATGTTCTTTGCTTGGGAGCACTATGCCTAATTGCTGTAAGGAGTGATTCATAGAGCTGAACAAATCTTGGCAGTTAAGAAAGAAACTAAGCCAAACTTGCCCCTTGTCAGCACCAGCTATGAACTCTGACCAAATGTGCTGTGATCTAATGGACCTTTAAAGGGAATCTGTGCAGCAACTAAATTCTGCGTCAAAACCAGGTACACCCCAGTGGCTGAAGCAGAGTTTTCACATCAGTATTTGGATGCGAACAGATATCACAAACTAATTATTAAATCTCACCTAGATAGAAAACAAATCATAAAATCCCGGGTTGGATGACACCAGAAGGATTACCTGGTCCAACCTTTCTGTAGAAACAAAAATTTTACTTCATCAAGGACAAACAATGTGCCACAGTTGATTACTGAGAGAGGTAGCATCAGGGATCCTCAGGGGAGAGAACTTCCCCAGCCACAAGAGTTCTTCACCTGTGCAAACCAGAAGTGCCTCAACATTACTTTCCTGTTACCTTTTCCAAAGAGCCTGGTTAAATCTCCCACTGGCTCTAGAAACAGCTTCGAAAATTTATTCTATGACTGTTCCCTCAAAGGGTTGAGGTCTACAGTTTATAGCTAAATCTTTGTTACATGATTTATTTTTAAAAAGAAAAGCCTCCTATTGCCAAATTGTCATGTGTTGAGAGAATGGAAAGGTACACTTGTTTTTAAATGTGTGGTTTGCAGCAGTTGGTTAATTAGAGTTAACAGCTATAAAAAGAGGTCATATCACTCGTTCCCTTGAAAACTGCTTACTGCAATACTAACAGATATCACAGAATGCTGGTAATGTAGTAGAAGTTACTTGCTACATGCTGCTATTTAACACTGCTCCAGCAACAGAGCTTTCTGAACAGTCGCCTTCCTCCATCCCCCTGTACACTTGAGTGGTCACTATTATCTAGAAAATGGGTTTCTCAGCAGGAGGTGTATGACAACAAAATGGGCCCTTGGCTCAGCAGCCCGATGTTGTCAGAGCTGAATATCTGGCTGGAACAGGACTTGATATTCCTTAAAATAAGTTCATTAACTGTTTGACCTTTTCTACTTCCTAGGAAGATAAAAGTATCAATGCAAACCAAATGCAACACTGGACCACCTAGGATGCCATTACATCCGTTTATAAACAGAAATGTGTGTAAAAGTAGGAACCAGCCTCCTCTCACACACTGACCAGAAAGTGCATCGAATGCAATGAAACCAACCAAAAGTCATTAACATTCTCAAACACTTTTCTGGTAGGTACACTGCTATGGAAATACACTTTGTCTGCCGAGTCTCGGTACAGACAGTCCCTTTGCCCAAACATCCCCACCTCCTGCTGAATTCCCCAGCTGACAAGTTGCTTCTACGTTTATCACTTTTACAAGTAACAAAATCACTGGAAAAGAGTAATAAGTCTGCTTGTGCTCCAGTACTGCACATTTTGTTGCTGCTGTTAATCTTAGTAACAGTCTAAGCTGAGCAACTACATATCCATGGATTCCATTAACTCGAATGCAATAACGTCAGACTTCCCAGTGCTTTATCTTCATAATAACATACTTCAATACATTTTCAGATACAATTACATGAGTGATATATGATGAAAAAAATGGATAAGAAGAAATTACATTCACCCTGACTGCTTTCTTGAATTATTTTCCAAAGGCTTTTCATGAAGACCATCATGAATTTGTCAAGTACTCCAGAAATCAAATTACTCAGTGGCCTTGTTCTGTATAAATCTCATCTTTACTTTGTGCATTCACTCTCTTTGTTCCCCAAGACACCACTAACTGCAGCCGCGGGCCTTCAAGTCTAGAACACATGACTAGTGTCAAACATTTAAGAAATCCAAATGACATCTATTAACAACTAGAAAACCAAAAATCTCATGTTATACACTGATTGCAAGAGACACAACATATAATGAATGCTCACTGACAACTATTCCTTCTGTAGTTTCTGGAATCACTGTGCTAAAACAAATAGAAAATGAGTTTTTACTCATAGCCAATCTGTACCATTCTGCTGTCATTTCAAGTTGAGGAAAAGGTGATCTGCTTCATCCTGTACTAGATATGAATGATTAAACATTTACACAACACCAGAAAAACCTCAAAATAACTTCTTCTGGCATAACCAAAACCAAATCAAGTTTCTGAACACATATCAGTTCAAATGACAAAGGAATTCTTACCTTAAACTTACTTTGCATACAAACATTAAAGTCAATACATCCTGACTTCGCAGATGACTGTAGCCTGAAGTCTTTGATCTACCTATGGCAAGTTTGTGTTGTGTAAATACTATTGAGAAAAAATGAAACTCTTTTTTTAAATCCATATTACCATTGATTTCAAGTGCCAACTATACAGGGGAAAACTCAGACCAGAAGTTAGGAAGTTCAAATCTGGATTTTACATTACAAAACAACTTTGAGAAGAGGTCAACGGAGTAAAGCTGTAATCTCCCGAACTGCTTTCATTTCCAATGTAAGAGGAATAACAGTTATAATACCAAGACAATAACAGGGAACAAAATAATGAGAACACACTTATGTATAAGAAGTCAGAGATATCCTAATTCTGCTCCCAGACCGTGGATGCAAAAATGCAAAACCTCCCAAATGTATATTATCTTGGAAAAAAAAAAAACCAACATAACAGAAAGCAATTTGGCAGCACTGTCAAAGCCACAATTCTTGGTGGCATCCCTGGTGTTATGGGTTTCACGAGAAGGAAAATGGTCAGAGCAGGTAATCAAAGCAGTCCTCCTGGATTAATAACTTTCAGATTTAAATCATGTGCAGTGGGTTGACCCCAGCTGGTAGATGAGCCCCCACCAAGTCACTTGCTCACTCCCGCAGCAGAATGAGGGAAGAAACTGGAAAGGCAAAAGCAAAAAAGCCCTGCCCTCATAGGCTGCAATAGAGACAGTTTAATACCTGAAGGAGAACATGGGTGGGTGGGGAACCAACCAAACAACAAACCCACCAAAGAAGTAATGCCAAAGCAACCACTCAGCACCACCAGGCTGATGCCCAGCCAGGCTGCAGGCAATGGCTACTACAGTCAAAATACTTTTAGTGGTAGGGTACCAATATTGTTTTGGTCACAGAGGTAAAACACAGCACTCTGTAAGCTGCTACAAAGAAAATTAACTCCATCGCAAACAGACTCAGTACAACATGCAATATTATGTTCTCATGCTTGCTGCTCACAAAATTTGTAATGTTTTGACAAGAAATGAACAGAAGAATTATTTATATTTATAGACAATTTACAAAGCTGAAGACAGTAAAAGCTTCCTACTAGAGCTACCAAAGGGAATGTGAGTACCTAACAAACTCGCCATCCCATTGAAAAGAAAAATCTTTTCAGAGATTCATTAATTCATACCTCATACTTCTCTAGATAAATATTTTCACAGCCAGAATATATTTACCTATGAAAAACTGTTTGTTACTAAACACCAAGTATTATATGGCTATATAACCTTGATAAACTTCATTTGCATGCCAAAGAAATAGTGGATTTCTTCTCAAATGCTTCCATTACTCTCAGTAATTGCATTTTTATAAACACATTAAAACTGACTTCATTCTATTCTGCTTTATGAGCAAAGAAAACATAGCTATTTTACTTCTAGCAGGGTAAAATACAGTCTTTCAGTCAGAAAAGGAAATAGCCAGAACAAACTTAATTCTCAACCAGAACATTTCTTGATCAAAAATGTCAAAGAGCAATACCCAAAACATTATATGTATTGCAAGCATAAATATCCATCTTTTCATCAGAAGATGTTTATACCCTCTACTAATTTTACTTGTTTTACTTTCAGTTGAAGCATCTTATTTTCATTTGGCTTGGCAAACAGAGAATGCTCATAATTGTTACACAAGAAATATGTTAAATCCTGTAACATGGCTGAGTCAAGCAACTACTTTTATTGCTACTTCTGTGAAGTCCCACATCAACCTTTCCAACCTCTTTCTGACAGAAAGGTTACCCAACATATTATGAAGCAGACATAGGAGTAAAAGAGCAAGAAGTGGACAAGCTATAGGCAAGAAAGAGCAGCATAGACTAAAAGAGACATTAAGAATAAATGCTAGGCATGAAAAACTAGCTAAAATCATTAAGAAGCAGAGCACTGACATTGTCAGGAGCTACGGCACAGAGAGGGAGAAATTCAGTCTATAAGCATGAGGCATTAATGCCAGAAGGGTTTTCTAAAGGGCTAAATACACCAGTAATGCCAATGTTAAAGACTTTGCAGCAGAACAAGGACATCGCCTAGCCAGTGGAAACCTCATGTCCTATTGCAACAGCCACCAGGAATTGTCTCAAAGTTGATCAGCATCTGTGATTAAGCTGTGATCATTCTGTGCTTAGACCAGATCAGAACAAAGTAAGGCTCACCTCAGCTGTCCCTGCGGGGACAGGTAGACACAACGGACTGGCTGAGCAGCCAGTGCTTTTGGAAACCCACAAGAAGAGTTCTGAAATGCAGAGTTTGAAAAGGGACATTCCTGCTCTGTCCATAGTGGGTTTGCACGTACAGCAGAGGCAAGACCAGCAGTAACAATTAGAGAAAGAATCATTGTTGAGAATTAGTATATGACTGAGTCATTTAGTTTGATGCTTTACAAATTGTTAGCTTCTTCCTGCCAAAATACAAAGAGAAATTTGTTTCCTGTAATCTTCTGGAACATGTACAATGCTAATCCTGCTAATGCTGAGCAGGACTTGAGGGATATTTTCTTTTTAAATTGACACATTTGCTGTAATACTCTCAGCCTAGTGTATATTTGAGTAGCTTTATGAGGTTTACAAGCAATTATTACCTCGCCCAAACTGTGTCAAGCTCAACTCTCCATAGGACAATAAGGGACTATTTTTTTTTTTGTACAATAAAAATAATTTGATGTATTTGTAATTTCATTCCATGGCTACATTTATCTGCTTACATCACAGTTAAGGTTATTTGCGATTACGTTGAGTTCTGTTGTGATTTACTTATTTTGGTAATAGTCTTCTGCATTACTAAAACTGATTTTTACACAGCACAATAACTTGAGATACTCATCAATCCTTAAGAATACACCCAATTTTTTAACACATATATATGTAATGTGTTTTTATATATATAAGGCTGAAAACACACCAATATGTGGATAAAGCGTGCTTAAAGAAGAAATGGAATTTGCCTTGTTCTTTTCTAAACATGATTAGATGTAACAATTGTTCAGTAAGGATTCACTAGGTATTGTGGTTACTAGGACACAGATTTTCCACATACATGGTGGAGAAGTTATATCAAACTGCTTAGAAAAATTTAGCTGAGGAATATTCAGCCAGTTGAGTTTCATTCCTTGGATGATGAATACTTCACAAAAGAGTGTGACCCTTAGCTATCTATAATAAAATACAGTCTAGATTTGCAACACATCTGTTAAGCTGCAGGAGAGATTTTTAATAATTCATGTGTAATTTCACATCACTACAGAAATATTTCTAAATTCTGTTGCTGACAAAGAAAAATGTTATAACCAGCATCTTCATGTTCTCTGCAAGTTATAATTTTCCTTGCAGGCAATAAACAGTGGCTGCAATAAGCAGCAGGTCACCGGAAGACAGCGTGACCTGTTCAGATTTTTTTAAAGCATGTTTTATACAGTTATTAAAGCAAGTCAGCCAATACACAAGCATTGACTTCTAAAGTTAGGTACAGTTGAATATACATACCTCTGTGATCTTTTTTTTAATTAGAAGATGAGCATTAGTTTATTTTAGAAAGCTGAAAGCCTAGTTCTAAATGAAAAGTTGAGGTAAATTAATGAATGATCTTGCAATACAAAAACCTTTATTTCAGTGAATTTCAAAGTGTATTTATCTGCATTTTCATTTTTGTTTGTCATGTTGTCAGAGAACCCAGTGTATGATATGGTGTTATCATACACTATATTTATAAATATTTCTGATAGTACAAAATCGGTTCTGAATGAATCTCAGGTTTTTATATTGATATTTTAAATGACGGTTCAGCAAGGAGATCTCAATGGCTAAAAGTATCTGTGCAAAGTTCAAGGGGTGAAGGAAAAGGTTCCAAAGGGTGCTGGACACTGGAACAGGCTCCCCAAGGAGGTGTCATGTCCCCAAGCCTGACAGTATTCTACAAGCATTCAGGTAACACCCTCAGAAACACAGTGTTAACTTTGGGGACATTTTTAGGGACATTTAAAAAACAAAACAAACAAAAACTTATAAAGCAGGAATCACCAAGACAGGAAAAGACAAAAGTTTGTGTGAGGGTGCATTGAGTGCATTCAGTAATACACGGGAATTATTGCTTAGCCTTGGTACACATGGCCAGACTATGGAAACATTTGATCTCAGCATTTTAAAAGCAGCATTAAGCCTTCCTACTTCCCTGTAATTAGAGAATGTGTATGTGGAAACTTGTATTATCATAGTTAATATATATAGCAAAAAGACATTGTCTGGAACAAACAAGCAAAGGAACAATTAGACACAATTACAGGCATCCATTCAATGGTCCAAAATAGAGCTTATTAGTGTTGTTCATAAATTCTAGACTTTTGTTCTCAGACAGGTCAACAGTTTGTTTTGCAGAGATGACATACAGGAAGTAACCTGTATTACTTTCACTCATTTAATTAAAAACTAATTGAACCACAGAGTTCATAAATACCTGTTACAAAGTTAAATACCTTGAAGGAAATGGTCTGAAGTTAAACAAAGTTATTCTTTGTCAAGAAATTAGAGCTATTTTAATCTTTATAAGTTTTTCTTCCTCACATCTCTCTTTTCTCTAAAAAGAAATGGAGTGGCTTCATAGGGAGCCAGTACATCATGTTACTATGTTTTAGAGTTAGGTCTTGGAAAAAAAATGCTAGCTACCTGATGTGTAGTTATTTTTAGAAGCTGAACATATCATCTGAAAAGTCTGTTCTGCAATCCCAGAGCCAAGATGATGTGTCACACTCAGCTTGGATGCGTTTCTGAAGCCTGCAGGCAGAGATCCACTAGTGACAGTGCATATCAGCGCTGAAACCGAACAGGAGGACCACAGTGCAAACTATAAAATTACTTCAGGCAGCCAGAAAACACACTGGAGAAAAGGAAATGTTGAAATGGCATTCTTTGTATTCATTCCTGCACTTTTTACCAAGAAAGGCAGAATAGGAATACACCTAATAGCAGCTAGATCACTGGGATAAAAGCAGAGAAGCTTAATGTGGCTTATTACAGGAATAGAAACTTAAACACAGTTTGTCCCCTTAACAGGAAGAGAAGCAATCATCTAGAGGACAGGAAGGACAGAACCATCATTGAAATGGCCTTAAATTAAAAGAAAATTAACTATAACTACTGGAGGACCTTGCATTCACATTACAGGTCAGGCACGCAAAATAACACTCAGTGTGCAGTTGCAATCTTGGTTCCACAAGGGGTACAACTCCTTGGAGTGGAGCAGTAAGGCATTTGAGTGCTGCCACCAAGACACCAATTACAGCCTCAGGCTAAATATTTCACCTCAAAAACCCCTCTAGCACATTGACTTGCTAATGTGAACACACCCATAATTCTCCTCTGAGACTCTGGGAAAATTCCCTTCTTCCCTCCCCCCTGAGATTTTTGCTTTGGATCTCAGTCCTATTTTAAGCAAACCCTTTCCCTTCTGTTGGAACCTCCCAGGCTTAAAGGGTTTGCTTCACAGCCACAGCCCTCCAGATACAAGGTACACACTAGTTTTGGAAAGGAACCATCTCACTCTCCCAGCAGAAATTCAGCCTGATCTAGAAAACAGATGAGGCTACATGAATATGCAACCAGTGCAACAGTCTTCAAATGGCAAATGGAAAACAAACACAGTAAAGCTGTATTGTTCATTGCAAAATGAAGATAAGACACTTAAGTGTCACTGTTTAAAATACTGATATTTTAAAAATATTAACTGCAGCAGTAATGAATGTGAAAACAAAGTGTTAAACTTTCTGTACTACCTGCAATATTAGCAGTCTTAGATAAGATGCTCTGGAATTAATCAAAATAATCCTGACATAACTGGCAGCATGGATACATGGATAAATGATTCATATCAAACATTACATTAATTGCTATAACCATGTAAGAAGGCTTAGGACAGAAGTAGAGGGAATGCCATTCCAGATCATAGCCAATCATTCTTGTTTTCAAGACCTGAAATTAAAGTATCTTCAGTATCAGTGTTCTAGTGGACAAAGCACAAGGTGGATTGCTAGTTATTGTCTCCTCCACTCTATAAAACCACACTAAATCAACTTTTTGGCCACATACCCACAATGAGTAAGCTAACAAAAGCCAAACTTCTTGTGCAGATTTTCAATATCTCCAAAAGACAGGAAAGGTCTGAATGACTGGGAAGAAAAAGCTGTGCTAATATTCTTTTAAGAAAAAATGGAAATCAACTGTAGAAATGGTAGCCAGTAATTCTTCCTAGTCAGAACAACCAAAGAGATCCTACCAGAACCCAAACTGAAAGAACTACAGAATACAAACCAAATAAAGCTCCATTTACGGAAAACAGAGACTGCAAAGCAAACCTGTTATCTTTGATGCTCTTATGAGTTTGGGCAAAAGTGGCAATATCTTCAATGAAGTATATTAGGAAGGCAAAGCTCCAGACTTAAGAGTGGGTCAAACTTAAGGACCTCCTGTTATTCCTTTCAGTCTTCCCCCTCTGCGCTCATATTTTTATGTCCTATTACTTTACTTCTTTACTGTGAAACAATATCCACATCATTCCTGAGTAAAGCAGACCCTTCATATCACTACACTTCTTTTTCCTCATAAAATCCACGCTCAAATCCTGCATCAATGTTTCTAGTCCCTAACTTAGTTCTTAAGCTCCCGCCATCACTACACTAATATTTCAGCATTTCTTATTTAACACATAGAGACTGCATTTCCTTAGGTTGATCTGACCATTGTGCTCATCAATATTATCACTTTCTTCTCTGCTGAGTCTGCCAGGTCTCCAGTGATACAAATATCCTCAATGTTCTAATTTCACTTTTTATCATGTCTTTGCCCAGGTTATACAAGCCTTTTCAAGTGTTGTCTTTCAATTTCTTTGCTGATAGTTTATAGCATATTATTAATCAATGGAATCTATTCATTTCTGTCTCTTACTGAGACTATTTTAAGTGTATTTAATATCTACAGCTTATACACTAGTAGGTTTGTTGTTTTGGTACAAGCAGCCAGGATCTCCCATCCCCTAAGCTACCTCAGTGATCCACATTCATCTTGTAGCTCTATGTATTACATTCTAGCCTTTGCTCTTTGATTTGTTTTCAATAGCTTTACAAAAGCACAGTATTTTAGTTTTTAACCTCAAAGTCAAATCGGTTTGAATTTAACAAATTGGTTTAAAACTATCGCAAAAATGATGGACAGGCAGACTCACACCTAACACGCTCTCCTTCAGAAACCAGACAAAAAAACTACCAAGATCTTAAGGCCTGTCAGCAGCAGTTGCCAAGTCACTGCTCCTCTTCTATTGGAACCATCTGTAGCATGCTCTTTGCTTGCTGTGGACTGCTTTCAGGATACGCAGATAGAAGCACAAACTTTAAAGGAATTAATTTTGGGAGTCATGGCAGACTCCCTGAAGGAAGCAGAGGAAAACAAAACAAAACAAACCCCAAACAATCGAACAAAAAAAAACAACCAAACAAACAAAAACCACACAAAACAAATAAAAAAACCCAACCCGCACCAACATATACAGGTAAAAGCAGCAGTACCTGTGTTAGCGTCGCACAAGCACAGTGGGTTAGCTGCAAGAGTAGAAAGGAGCATGTCTCCAGAGATTGCAACGATTATTGGGTGCTACCATGCTCCCAATTATAGCACTGGAGCCCCCTCGAAATAGATGAAATATTTGCAATGTCAGAAGCAAGCCACAATAATTAAAGAAGAGTTAATAAGGTAGTAAATGTAGGAATGTAAATTGCAGAGCCGTTTATTGAAGCCAATCTACACATAAGGGCAGTGCTATCCCCACTCAGACAGCGTAACAAAGAATCAGACAACATCAGCAAAAAACAATTTTCTGACTGCCTTCCGGATCAGGGTAGTTGACTCTCTGTGCTGTCAGGCGTATTTCCTCTGCTCACCTCTTGCTCTATGGCAGTTGCTCATGCACAGCACCATTGCAAGTGTGTTTTAAAATAAACCTCAAAATGAACAATCATACCACTACAATTCCAAACACCAGTGTGTTTTGTTATGTTTCTGTGACATTTAAATCTTAATAAATTACCTATATATTATGCAGCCTTGTTAGACAGGATCATCTTCCATTTTATATATAAGAAACAAAGGCTGAACCACTTGTCAGAGGTATTGTGCATTATTAAATGATCAGTCTCTCTCAAATTCTAAAAATGTTATGAAAAACAAAAGATCTCTTTCCCTCACAAAAAGATAAGCGGTCCTTGGTAGTCCTCACCATCATTTATGGCAGCAGAACTTCAGTGACCATGCTTAGAAAACCATGCACTGAATTTAGCAAGAAGTTTGACTATTATTTAAAACTGCTACAAAAATGGATGGATTTATTAGCCTCATATATACATACAGTGAATCCTCTGTGGGTCTGCCTAGAAGAGGATTCTACCTGAACTTCAGCAGCATAAAATGCCCAGGATTGCCCCTCCATCTTTTCTTTGACATTTGCAGGGAGGTATCAGCACAGAAGATGGAGCATTTTCATTACTGTAGTGATGACCCATTGTTTATCTAGTCAGACTAGGATCTTTGTTTGGTTTTGATGAATTACATAATAACTATAATCAGAAGTTGAGGATGCTTCATAGACAAGAAAACATAGGCAAAAGCTTTTGTGTAGCAGTAAGTGCTGGTAATTAAGTATCACCCATTCTTCCCTTTATTTGGTAAAGCTGCACACAGAATATCGATTGAAACTCCCAAAGTAACCACCACAGGGTCCAGTCCTCCCTGTTTGACCAAGCTGACCTAATTTGACTCATCTCTTAGCACGACTGCACTAGTGTAACCAAAACTACCCCGCAAACGGGACACAAAAGAAGCAGACACGTCTACACAGGTACGTGTACTAAAAATTCAAACATACACGACGCATCCACTTGTCGTCTTTTTTTATCAGCTGAATTAGGGAACAAGCTTACTTACACAATTTATAGAAGTTATATTTGCTGGTCAAGATAAACGTGCCTGAGGAACTGCTTGCCAAACGTAAAACTGAGTAGGGTTTTAGAAGCCTTGCTTTCTCCCTTTTTCTTCTGTGCGCTAACATGCCCTTTTCCCCCCACATCCCTCAGGCGAACTTCTCTGAGGTAAAATACCTTCTAATTCCTACCAAAAGAAGACCTCGCCGGGCTAGCCGCGCTAAACCACCCAGCTCAGCTGTGGCGAATTAACCGCGTAACAGACACAGCTCCTATTTCTCATATTCTGAGGTGAAAAGGTGCAGCTGCCCCCACGGAGAGCGGGCTGGAAGCTTCCAGAAGGGCGGGGAGCGGCACAGGGCACCTGGGGCTGTGCGCGGTACTGCTGGGAGAGCCGTGAGAGACAGGGACACAACGCAAATCCTGAGGAAAACGTTGGTCAGGTATGTGTTGTGTAAAATAATTGACGGGAAAAAAACGGGTTATAACGGGGAAAACACTCACCTCAGGTCTGTGGGCATGAGAGGAAAGACTTCTTCCATTGCTTGCTGTTTGCAGTGTTTCCCCAGTGCCGAATCCAGAGGTAATTTCCTGGAGGTAGGCTCAGCAAGCAGAACATTCCACTGTGCCCGATATGCAGCCTCAAGTATTTGTTTGAGGTAAAACTCTCTGTTGGCCCCTTCAGTCGTTTGTTCCTTGGTGGCTGGTTTTCTGCAAACTCGCTCCTCTCCAGCACGGCCGGGTGGGGCCTCTTCCCCATGGCGGCCTGGGGGCGGGAAAGGAGGGACAGAGGGGAACAGCTTCGGGTTTTATCTTCCTGCTTTGGCTTTTAAGGGTATGTGTTGTGCAATAAGGATAACAAGGAGTTGGCCACGTGCTCCCATTAAATGGTGCCCTCTGGTGCTCCATTATCAGGTCGTTGATTGCAATTACACCAATTAACCTAAGGAATGTGGGGAAGGGGACTGACTGAAGGGTTGGTGGTTTTGTTAATACTGAAGCCGTGATGTGCGAACTCCAGTAGTCTTTAATAGTTGTCTTCTTCTACATTCTTGGGATTTAACAAGCTTGAAGTATAGCAGCTTTGAGCAACCTTGCTGTATGAGAGACAAACCGTGGATCATGGATGAAATATGAAATACGCCCTTGGAAAAAGTTTCTGAGGGCAACCTCTTTTGCTGTAGCCTTTATTAAACATAGCTTGTGTAGCCCGTGCCCTGGCGATATCTAGGCATTCCAGCAATGCACTCTTTCGCTTTATGATGCATCGGAAAAATATTTGAGGGGGGAGTTTCCCAAATCCTTTCTGGCAGGGGGGCAGTTCCCATCTGGTTTTCCGTGCCCTTTCCCAGCTGCTGTTGCAGACAAGGGGCAAGTCCAGTGCCCACTGCAGGCGCTGGGAACACTGGAGTGTGGCTGGTTCCTCATGTGGGTGTTTGGTTTACCAGCCCAGAAAGGTAGAAGTCTAAATTAGGAATGGAAGGGGAATAGCTATAGAACTTTTTACAAACGATAAGACTTGGCCGCTGTTGAAGCTGTCAGTTTTTAGCATAGCTGTACAGTTAGCATGGAAAGCACAGTTAACACAAGTCAGTCTATCTGATAGCAAAGCAGGTTTGTGGGGTTTTTTGTTTGGTTGTTTTGTTTTGTTTTTTTGGGGTTTTTTTGGTGCCAATCGGATCACTGTTGTAGAAAATCAGCAATGCAGGCTCCCTCTGGTGGCTGATTTCCATAAACGACAGGTTTTTTCCTTCAAAAAAAGAGTTAAGTGTAGTCCAACTGATTTGAGTCAGCCTGATGAGGTAGAACCTGTATTTGAGAACTCGTAGGTTTAGGAAGGTGTAGTTTTCTATAAGCACGGATCAAGTAAATGCTTTTACTATGAGTAATTTTATGGATACGGGAATTATACAGGGTTTATTTTTTTGCTATGTAAATTGTGAAAGCATACAAAAATGTTCAGTTTTTAAATTAAAGGCTTCAGAATAAGTATATTAACAACAAAATAAATTCATAATATTTGTAAAAGGATGAATTTTAATTCCATCCCTGCTGTTTGGAATTTGGAAAATTACCATCCTTGTAATTACCTCAAAGTAGCTATTCTCTTATGGAGATATAGGAATAAAATGAGGCTTAGAATTAAAAAAAGATTTTTAAAACAAACAAAAAGCATAAATACTTGCAAAAGCTGATCGTGGACAAGCATCCATGTTGAGCATGTCTTGTAGCTCAACAAGAACTCTAAATTAAACCAAACCAAACCTCACCCCTACAAAAACAAATAAAAAAAAAACCACCAAACCCAGATGATTGTATAACTGACATGATTAGACAGCTTCCAGCAGCTGTGCTGGGCTGTTCAGCCTTAATCCCATGGGACATACCCAAGACCTACCAGATTTTGACTTAAGTAGTTAAAATTTCATAAATGGCTAAATATAGCCTCCTAGTTAGGAAATGCTATTTGTTTTAAAACCTTCTAGCAGGTCAGAAGCAAGCATTTAGTTGAAATGGGTAACTTGAGCACATTAAAGGACTTGTCCCTGAGTCTTTGTATGGCATGTTTCCTAGTTCTGAGGTAACCCTTTATGAAGGTTAAGCCCTTATTCAGGCTAATATTTCATAGCATTACACACTGTTAGAAGTTATTTCAGGGTTGTTTCTCTGCTTCTTGTCCCCTCTCCCTTAAAATGTGTTGGAATTGTCAGAATATTATTAAAGCAAGTTGTGCCTTTAAGAAATGTTCTTCTGTCAGTTTGGTTTATATTTTAGGCCAATGTCTCTAGAATCCTTACCTAACCTTTACCATTCTAGAGAAAGATGGGGGGGAGTGGTTGCTAGGATACTTGCAAAAAGGCAAATTAGCGGCACTAGAAATAAAACAAAAGGATTAAAGATTTCTAACCTTTTGAGCTAAACATCTGGTTTCAACAACTGCCAAAATTTTGTGGTTCTTCTCTGTGAGACAAAAAAGTGCAAAATATTAATAACCCCAGTTTCACAGGCATATGGTATTTTAAAGCATTGCCCTAGTGAATCAAGTTTAAGATATGCCAAACTGTATGAGAAGTTTCTTTTGCTGTTTTCAGAAGATTTGATCATTATTTTGTAAGCCTTTTGATATTTTTATTTTTATATCCATGTTTGGATGTGGAGCTTCTGAGTTCTAGGTCTTCAATAAAACAGTTAGCTCCCAGTTCATGAACACTTACCATTTTGTTTTCAGTGCTCTCGTCTAGTTCCAATCTTGTGATGTTTTTGCTGCCACATAAACATTAAATAGATAAAGCAGGTCCTCCTCACACACGCACAAGCACACAGCCCTTGCCCGCAGCTCAAGGTGAACAAACAAAATCTCTGGGTAAATGGTGGGCAGAAGGCACAGATGGGGTTCGAACAAATCTAAATCCCTGAAAACAAGTAGAATCTCAGGCTTCAGTGGAAGACTTCCTTTTTGACAGTGCTGTTTAATTCTCATTTTACATCATCCTAGTTCTGCTGAGCTTTTCTGCAGTTATAGCTTTGGCAGCAAAAATCAACAAGACAAAGCTGACAATCTAGGTGCTTTTTTTCACTAAAACATGCATTGTCTTGATGCAAACTCTGACAAGAAATCATTCTTTGAACATTTCTCTGCCTCTTTAGTAAAATTCCTGCTTATTTCAGGAAAATACATTTTTATATATTCAAATCCATTGCAACAGAAAGCTCTCTGTAATTGTCACTACTACACATTAACTCTGCTGTAGATCAAGTACTCATAGAAGGCTATTAGAATTACTAAAGCATATATTTTTTAGGGCTCCCTATTCCACTGAGGCAGATTCATGTAAAGAATGAAGGCATCATTACTTTGTATAATGATCTCCTGCCATCTGGCCCCTACAATCCACATAAAATCATGCTTTGTGGTCTAGCAAGTACACCTGCCTTAATGGCCCTTTCTTCTTTCCCGTTTACCCTGAATAATGTCTGTAGCATAGCCCTTGCCCTCACTACATGCGTGAGACGTTTTCTGGAACACAGGACAGCTTGGGTATTTTTTGTGTTTAGGTGCAGAGAGATGACTACACAAAATTTACTCCAAATATGATACTGGTCAGCAAGAGGCAACAAGACAGAGTAATGTCAATCTTTAGCAAGTTACTATTTTTCATGAAAATGTAGCAGGAAAAGCTCCTTGCTGTCAAGTCACAGACAGGATGAATTGCTGGCCTCAGTGCATGGTTAAAGAGAGATGAATGCATGCCAGCTGTCTACATGGCAGATGCTATATCATAAAATGCACCTCTGTTTTTTTCACATTGTCAAAACTTGTCAGGATTCACTTTTCCTAAATAGCTAGGGATAACTTTTAAAAACTTTCAGGGAAGAAGAATATTGCTAGTTCCGTAATCAGTTCCGTGACTATGTACTCTTCCATTCTGATGTCTGATGCCAGTAAGAATTTGTTTTGTGTGTTCTGCACCTGTCCTGATGCTGCATAAGTCACAGAGGAAAGATTAGGAGTTCCTTACTTACAGAAGGAATTGGAGATTATTATGAGACTGCTCTGGCTTGACTATTTCCTTTCTCCAGCTGAGTCAGAACAAAATATTTCACATATAAAAGATGTATACCAGGACCCTTCCCTGATATATCTATTTTCTTATTTAGCCCTTTGACTCTTTTGCAGCCGTATATTTTTCTTTCTCTTCTGCTTGCAGTTATGTGAGTTGCAAGAATAAGGTTGAAGGTTTGGTTATTTTTATTAAAAAACCCACAAAAACATGATCATGTCTGCATAAATGGAACTGGGCTATTCACAATCTGAGATGGCAAATTGGTAAGAATCCAAATGCAGCTGCATAAAGACAGGGAACAACAAATTGGAATGGAAGCACACTTGGATAATTATAAACATGCCAAATCAGGGAATGTAAATCTCTGTTTTAAAAAAAAATAATAATTAAGAATTAAGAAGTACTGTGGTCTAACAGGCAGGTAATTTTATACTAACTCCAGAAAACCAGTGTCAGGGCACTATAAGGGCTCGCTGCTCCCTAAGGGATGGGAAGAAAACCATGCCCCAAGTGGAAGGAGGGTCACCAGCCTGTCCCATAGTGCCCAAGCAAGGCAAGCAGTTGGACCCAAAGATGGTAGTCAGGGTCAGCCAGAAGCCAGATCTTCAGACAAGTCCAAGGTGATGAAGTGTGTCCAGGATCAGAGCAGAAGCACAAGTTCCCAAGTCAGGGTCAGAATCAGATCTAACGATGGTAAGCAGGGTCAGACATAAGCAGTAATTAGCTGGTACATCCATAGGAATTAGACAGGTCCTAGGTCAAGCTGAGAAGTCAGTCTGCAGGTCAGGGTTTAGACCTGCAGCATCCATGGCCAGGCACGACTACAGCATAGCTGGAGACAAACACCCCAACAGCGTAGCTCAGGGTGCGACTAAGTGCCAGGCCTGAGATTAAATGGAGTTCCTGGGCCCATGGACAGGGGCTGCGACCAGGGGCCTCTGGTGAGGCTGGTTAGTGCAGTTGAGGTGCACTCGAGCTGTACTCGAGCACTCAAAACAAGTCTAAAAGGAGCTCTGGGTCATTCTGTATTATTAAATTTATATTATCTTAGAAGTAACTGTGAATGCTGAAGAAAAATAACCATACTTGGGCACTGGGAATACTGCAGCCTTGATCATCCAAATGCTAGTGAAAAAATGGGACTAAAACTTGGCTGACAGTACAATTTCAGTATAGCAGATGTTATGGACATGACCCTATTTTAACAATGTGCAATTGGAGATAACAGAGGTTAAAATAAATCAAACCTATATGGATTTACACGCTCTCAGATGAATGACATTTCCATCAGAACAGAATCAGGTATTCTAACTCTGGCACAACGTAAACTTGAATTTCAGAACTAGCAGAAGCGCTTCAGAATTACTGAAATTACTCTGTTCTTTAGTCTGCTTGAAATTGTGGTTAATGCACATAGATTTATTTTTTTAGAAACAATCTTAAAATAAAATCTCAATATATTTAACAAATAACACACTGTATGTTAGGAACTCAACCACCTTATTAAAAATACTAAGGCTATTTAGAAACCATTATGTGTAAACCAAAAATTAATTATATTTTCTATTCTAAAATCCATTAAATACCTTTCTCTTAAGGAGGGTATATATGGTAATCTGTGCAAGATGCCAGTTCCTGAAATACTTTCACTATTTTTTTTTCTGTAGTGATAATATTTTCATTTGGTATGTGTTTTAGAAGGCATTAAGTAGAGTACATATTCTTCACAGGGCAAATCGACTTTAAATATGCCAGACATTTTTTGGGTATTATTAATAATTCAAGTCATTATAGTACTTGATTAAGCCTGTATGAATTTCAAATTATTTATTAGGTAATTGGAGTAGTTCTTCTTCAGAATATCTATTTCTGTCTTAGAATCATAAGATCCAAGTGACTGGTGTATCTCTTGTTTAGTCAAAAAGGTTCAAAGACAGCAAATGAACTTGAACTAATTTAGCCTGATCTAAACATGCGAGTCCTCACCTGGGGAACAGAGAGAACCTGAAAATATAGTAGGCATTACCACAGAAACTTTTAGTAATAATTCGTGTTTGGTAGAAAAAATTTCAAAATCAGACATGGCTGAGGGTGATATGCTATCATGACAGTGAAATCCAACATAGATACGTTATTCTGTATACAAATGTGACATAAGGTTTGGGAGGATCTAACAGTTTGCAACCAGAAAATGGATTTCAGTATAAATGAGAAAACGATAAACCTCATAGGAATCATGGGAACCTGTGGGTGTTTGGTTGTTGTTGTTGGCTGTTGTATTGTGGGGTTTTTTGTTTGGTTTGGTTGTTTGTATTTGTGTTTGGTTTGTTGTTTTTTTTTTCTGCAGAAACTTCTTCAGTTTTTAATCACATTATAAATCTTCTCCAAGCAGTGTTGTTAGTGAATGCATTGAACCATAAGAGAGGTAGATTGCAGTTGGGCTGAATATGTATATTCAGAGGTATAGTCTTTCCCACTGATTATTTGCTGTGGTATTCCTATTTCCATATTTAACCATTGTCTGATCTAGTATAATAGTTAGCAGATCATTGCTTTCTATTACTTAAAAATGGTGTGCAATGCAGATATTAAGACTCACTAAACTTGCAAACCATTGTCTTAAGAATTCTATGTAAAGACTCATGAGAAAACTTTGACCTGTTAATAATGAGTATGTCCTCCCACAAGAAGGTCAGGATGTTGAAATTCTGGTGGTTCACAGTTAAGTATAACAAAGTAATATCTAGATTTCTCTGAAGCAGTAGATATTTTTGTAGCCAGAAAACAGCATGTGCAGAAAATATGCATTAAACCACTTTAAAATAGGATACAGTGATACCACTGTGGTACACTATTCAAGTCCTTTTCTGCTGTCATCAGAATGAGATGCAAAGGAACACTTTTGGTGATATTGTTGGAGGTTTCAGTGATTATTGACAGAAGATTTCTAAGAGATGCTAATAAAACATTTTCTCTACATCAAGTAATGTGCTGACACAGTCTAGAGTCACAGTGAACAGGGGACCGCTTGCTGTGATTTTACAATTTATATAATAATTTTTAAAAATTATCATGCAAACTCTCTGAAAGAGCCAAGTATGATATTCTTACTGAGATGATACTTTTACCTCAGAACACAGCTAAGCTACTAAAAATAAAACATCTGTAGAAACGGAGAAGTTAGTATTGACCTGCCCCCAGTTTTTCATGTTTCCAGCAGGAATTAGTTTCATTTTTACCCTGTTTAGAAGCTGGCATTAGGACTTTACAGGCCTTTTTCAGACCTTCTTTGTAACACTGAACTGTTTTCAGGGATTTCTTCTTAAGGGATGAAAACTTTTTTTTTTTCATTTTTTTTCTTCTATGGCCAAATAGCCGTTTTATCTACATCTTTCTTCTGAAACAGGAGGACTGTATTGTGTAAATGTACACAAACTACCACTTTGCTGCTCCGTGTGTATTGCACAGCCTGTCTGCTTTGAAGAAAAATTAAATCTGCACAATGGGATGTCTGCTCAACCATTTTGTTGGTGTTGGTGTGGTTGCAACTTCTGAGGCTTCTTTGCCCTGTGCTCCTAATGCTGCTCCTGAATTCCCCTGTGAGGTTCATCTCAGGACGTATTTCTGTGCTAAAGTGCTCCTTGCTAAAATATCATGCTTACGTGATGTTTCTTATCTCACTGTAAACACACAACAGCACTAGAATAAGAAGATTAATACCTTAACATCTCTTCAAAGAGATGAATCTACAAACAAAATATAAAATAAATACTTCAGCAGGACAGCGTGTAAGAATTGCATTTTTCATTGAGCTCATTCTAAAGACTTTTTAAAAAATCCTTTTTCCTTTAACAACACATTTAACTTGTTCCTCCCCTCTGTATTTGTTGAAGATTTTGCATAATGAAGTGTTACTAGAAACTTTGTCTATTTAAGAACCACCAAAAGTCTCTCTAGAATAGAGTTTCTGAGTGAAACTGAAAAGACTAAGTGGCTGAATAACAGCTTCAAAAAAAGGGGATATGGCCAGTTGCTGTGGAAGAAAAGTCCATTCAGTTGCCAGAGGATTTGGAGATGTTAAGACCACCCAGAAGGTAAGGAGCCTGCCAAACCAAAATCAAAAGTACACCGTGCACCGAGGGCTGCAGTTTGCTTTGAGAACTCTCAGGACTACTGTGAATTCACTTTTCGTGCTTAAGTATTTTGAGCCACAAAGGAGACCCTGCATCTGAAATGTTATTTTATGATTATGTAATCCCATCTGTATGAAAAAGTAATAGACAATAATAAGAGAAGAAGCAGAGATGAGGTGAGAAGTGCCCCCATTGTGAAACTCGGGCACTGAGAGTTTGCAGTTATTGTAATATTGAGGTGGCTGAGTTTTCCTACTCCAGCGTGCACTTACTATACACAGCATACAACTGAAACAGAAGCAGGTGCAAGAAGAGGTAATAGTAAGAACAGAAGCAGCATTGTAGCAGAACAGGGTGATTACGGCATTACTAGCGCCATTTAGTAAAAGTTTTGAAAAATGCCACATGAACTCGACCCAGAGTTGAGAGGTTTTTGCACCTGTAATCCCTGAATTTCCAGCTATGTCCTTACTCAATTTCAAATTCCCCTGAATTGGACACCAATTCAAACAAAACAAAGCAAATGATGAATTTTTTTCTAGTCCTTAGAGACATTTGTGTCCAGTATCTGAAACCACCTGTAGTTTTATGTGTCAATGAATAGGAGAATAGCACTATCAGAAATGTTGGAAGATACATAGTGGTGGCAGTAGCGGCTGTTCTATGTTTGGGATTGTCTTCGGAGTTCCCTTTCTGTTAAAACGAATTTTTAAATTGAGGACTATAAGAACATAGTTCACACTTTCACTTTAAGATGTGATGATCTGATAAAACATTCAGTTATGTTTATAAATGAACATTCATTTTTAAGATGTGTAATACTTTCCAGGTCTAACTAAAGCAGCTGAATATTCTTCCTGAACACTTGATTAAAAAAGCCTCAAAGAAAGACCAAGCTATTATTTGAAAACTGAAAACGTTTGATTCTTCAATAGGATGACTTACCTTATGCTGAGGCAAGATTTAAACTAACTGCAGATTACCCTAAAACTCATAGACAGAAGGCTATGACCATTCCACCAAACAAACTGCTGTGCTGTTTATTTTAGACAATCTGTTTAATTTTCCTTTGCTTTCATTTTGATGTATTGAAGATCACAACCCTCCAATATGTGCAATTTAAGTTTTCATTGGTGATGACAAGTTGAAATTGGGAATAGTTTTGTAAAATTATGAGTGTCAGTACAGAACAGAAAAATGTAATTATCTACAGAGCAAATCATTAAAGCTAGATAAGAAAAGAAACTGAAAATCAGCTGCAAAAGCAGACATGTTTTTTTGAGCTTAGCAGCCTCATGAATGGCTTCATATTTAGAGCTGAGCTGCTAGCATCACAAATTGTTAATTCATTATTAATGTTTTTATCAGTCCTTATGTATTTTGTGACCCTTGAGTATAACAATGGAGCTTTACCAGTTTGAGAAACTTAGAGCAACAGTAAAACTGTACTTTTTTTTTCATCTTTTTTTTTTTGTTGTTTTTAATTTCATTGATACAAGGCTATAATTCTATTCAGTTTTGCCCTTTAGACAGTCAGTTTTATAGGACCACTGCAGATATTCACAGAAGGTGGCTGTTGGAAATTGCACGTAGCAGATCCATAAATATTGTAGGGAAGTATCTCAACCCATCATGGGTAGAAATTTTTTGAAAGCTGTTACATTTTCTATTTAAAGTTACAGGATTGTATAACTAGAGCAGGGTTTTTTTTGTTTTGCTTTTTTTTTTTTTTTCTTATAGAAATGAACAGACAGAAAACAAAACAAATAAAATTTGCTCCTCATTGGCAAATGAAAAATTTAAAAACATGTGGTTTTGACCCTACATAGTTCATGTCAATAAAATATTTTGTGAGAAAGGGAAATAAGGAAATTAAGGGAACTGTGGTCTCCCTTCATAGTGCTTATAGAGTTTGCCAAGGATAGTTGCAAATCTCTCTTGGTACCCAAGAGGACTTATACCAAATATTATGTGTACATATATCCTGATCCTCAGGCTGGAGTCCATCCTGAAGAGAGAGGGGAAAAAAAGAAAGAAAAGAAAAGCTGCTAGAAGTTATTCATTGACATTACTGTACTTTGTACGATCAAACGTACACTGCTTTTGGGACCAGAAAATAGGCAGATTTCACCTACCCGTTGAAAGTCCTACCAAAAAAGCTGGCAGAGCTTTCCGTGTTTGCTTGTGGCCATGACAGTCTTAAGTATTTTATACAACATGAGACTGCTCCAGCAGAAAGAATTTCAGAGGTTTCTCCTCTCAACATCCACAAGCTGCTTCATAATAAGAAAAGGTGTGAGCTACAACACCTGCAATGGGAGGCTGTGGTGGGATTTCAGTATCGACATTTGTGATGAGTGCGCGTATTCCTCTCTTACTTAGTAATTCTAGGATACATTGGTTTTTTTGGTGGTGGAGGGAGTATATCCTCATTGATGCTTTTTTAGCTGAAATCTATTAGGAAATTTACATCTGGAAAGGGTATTGGAATAAATATTTTTTTTTCCTACAAAAATCACCATTGCCCCCAAAACACTTCTAGCTCCATTTTTTATTTTTACTGTTGGGATGTCTTTAGCCATCATTTTGGGTTTTGCTGGCCAGTACAGGGTGTGCAAAGAGTTATGATGGTTCTTGACTTGTTTTCTGGCATGCAGTTAGCTGTTTTCAGGCTCTATAGCATAGCAGCTGTGTTCTTAGTTTCTTGTACTTTCAATAGAAATGGCAGAGCATTGATTGTGAATGAGACATAGCTTATTGAGACACAGCTCCATCTATCCAAACTATCTGTCATGTCTGCTTATAGAACAGAAAGAACTACATGAGATAGTAAATGAGGACAACTTTCATGATGAACTTTGTCTGGGTTGGTGGGTGTGATAAATCTAAGCCCATTTTCTTCCATTCATTTCACTTGGATGTATCCTTGGTGCAGCAATGAGCAAGACTGTTGGAGCAATATGGCTCATGAAATTGGGAATAAAATGTTCAACAAAAAAACGAAGTGCTGCTTCTATTAGCAGTTCACGGCTCTCCCCAGTTTACACTGTAAACTTGCTGTGTTGTAAAGAATGGCAATGGCTGTAGCTTGTACTACCAAATGGGTACCCCCGTGAAGCAAGTACAGACATCTGATGAATTGTCACTGCACTGAGCCTTGTAACCATCTTGTAACTCCCTCCTTTGTGGGTATTATGTGATACTAAACTTTCCGGATTTTCTTTCTCAGCCTGTTCAATAGCCTTTGAATATGAAAGCCCTCATGGTTAGGTTACTGGGGGCAGGAAGAAAGGCACAAGGAGTTTTTCCCAATTACTTCTGACATCTAGTTTAGCTATAAATCTCTGCATGTAGCTGAAGTGCATATACTTCTAAGCTCTAAGGAAGATCTAAGCAATGAAAAGTTCAAGAAAAAGGGTAATTATTTTTCAAGTAAAACAAAACCTTTTAAGGAGTTCCTTCTTAGTTTCCTTATTATGAACGAAGCATATGGTATGGCAATGTTGTTAAGAGTCATGAAAGACTGTAGTCCAGCAATACCAAGTCATGCACCAGGGACAACAGAATTCTAACCTCTATCCTGTAGTTTTTTTAAAAAGATATATATTAATATATGTGTGTATAACCCTATATATATATATATATATATAGGCTTCAGTTTGGGCTATTTTTAAAGGACCATCAGAAATATCTACCTCCGTTTAGCACTGAAAAACAAGTGTGATTCAAGCGAGCTCCAACAGAGGTCTTATTCTTTAGGGAAATCAGATTGGGTATGGACTTGAATAAATTCAGATTTAAACTCCAGGAGCCTGTGGGAGTCTGTGAATGGCTCATCATGTATTCAAGACACACTGTTAGGTACAAATGCCAACCAACAGAGCTGCAGTACAGCGATCAGACTCTTTTTCCATCTTAAAGCAATGTTTTCTTTACTAAAAAGATACTAACAACAATCCTGCAAAGACCGAGTATTTTTCCTTATCTAACAGTTGGGTTTTTTCTTATTTCAATTAAAGTACTGTCAGTATACCAAGGCTGTAAACAAGGAAAAAGAAACAGTTCACAAACAGAGTTGAAATGATGGAGAAAAATTCTCGTTTATCTGTTTTGACAGATAATAGCTTGCTGCTGTGATCTGTCTTTTGGCTAATTTTTCCCTTCTAACTGGGTGAAATTAATTTTGCTGAGATTTCTTTTGAAAGTCTACATGCGGGGAGGCTGAACTTTCCCACAGGAAAAAGTGCATGTTTTGTTCCATGTTAATCAAGATTTTAGCATTAGCGGTATCCAACACTGCCAATCACCTGTACCGTGCTTTTACATATGAGGCAAATTAAGCACCTCTCAGTGCTGCAGTTGACAGCAGGAAATCTGGCGTGGATTTCAGAACAAAAGAAGAAAAATTAGCCTGATTTATTTATGCATTGAGCATGCTCCACTAGCACTGTGCATCATGTGATTCCTTGTTTCTAAGGAAATAACTATGATGCTGAGCACATACTCTTCTATCATGCACTGCAGGATATTTTTTTTTGTCCTCAGAGAATTTTTTTAATACATAAATCTGAAATTATTTGCTGTGCTTGAATGGCATGGATTTATATTTGCAAACATATAATTCTTAAGTGATTATACATCTATGCTGAAATTAACTACAATAAATATATAGCACAGTCAAATTAATTTAATTATATTGGGAATTGAATTGCCCCAGCTTACAAGGGTATAAAGACATTATACAATTGCTGTCCCTAGATGGTGCTTTTACTTTGATTCTTTGCCTTCTTTGAAGGGATAATTTGCATTATGGCTGACTCATAATTTAAAAAAAAGCAGAGAACAACTATTCAAATTCTGCTTTCCTCAGCAGCTGCTTCCAGGAAAGCTGTCTAGATCTCCAAGATATTGCACCTCGGATAGCAATGGGTAATGTAGAAAGGATGGCAACAAGTTCAATAGAAATGATGCTTTTATGTATCAGTTGGTGTGAATTGCTAAAATAAAGTAGAAAGGATTTACACATGCACAGTAGCTACAGAAAACATTTCAGTACAACAATAAGGGTACACTTGAAGGATATTCTTTCCCCATTTGTTACTAAGCTAACCACTGGCCAAGCAGCTGTAAAGTCTTCAGGCCTGGAATCTAACTCAAAGGGTTTTTATGAAGTTAAAACTTGTTTAAATATGATTGTAGAGTTGCAGTAATTAGGTTGGGTAAGTTGCCTATTGAGTTATTCTAAGCTATGGACTCTTTTAAAATTTATTTATTTGTTTCCAGCATGCTTGTTTTTTTTGCTGTGTGTGAGCATCGTTAGTACAATAAATGACATTATTAAATTCTCTGCAGATTAATTTGTAATTAAGGTAAAGAAATCCACTGAATCAGAAATAAATAGAAAGTGCAAATAAACCTTAATAAAACTATAAATCTAAAAAGAGATTAGAATAGCTAATTTCTAATTTCTATTGTCAGGAGCATTTGTAGGAGGGCTCTGAGATATCCAGGCAATTGCTCTTTTTAACAGAGGATGCATTTACATCCTGGAAACAAATACTCAGAAGATCACAAAAGAACCAAGACAGAAGTAGAAAGTAGCCAAACAACTAGGAATTATTCTGTGCAGAGGTAGACAGAAACTAGGATGCCTTTTGCCATGCCTTCTTTTGCAATCTGTTTTGGCTTAAAGAAGTTTCTGCCTGAACAATGTTGTTGTTAAGCAAGCATAGCAGTTCAGTGTGGTCCTAGAAGTAAAGGTGCTCCTACCCATTGGCATCACCTGGCAGAAAATCTGCTCAGAGCACTGGATATAGCAGATGGCACTTGATGTTACCAGGAGATGTGGTCGGCAAATACCACTAGTAGGTGTAATAGCTACCAGAACTTAAGAGAGAAATGGAGTTAAATGAACATACTTAGATCTAGATGTAGCCTTGACTGTCCTGTAAGGTTAAACATGAAGCAAAAACGTACTACATTTTTTTCCTAATTCAGCCATAAGAGAAGTTTTAGTGAACGAGTGGAGAACCACATCTGATTGGATGGCTAGCACTCAGGATTAAATGCGAAAATAAATTATTGGTACAGATTGGAAATCTTCAGCTCTTTGACTCATCTCAAACTGGCAACTGAATGAACAGTAAAGTGGGCAGTCATCTCATTTGCAAAAACAGCCTAGCATCTCCATGTGAAGGGACAGATAAAATCCAGCCATTCCATCTTTACTCAGCCTGAGCTTCATTGAAACCATCTGGGTTGCACCAAACTCTGCAGTACAGGGACAGGATACAGGGGGTGACCACAGTGAAAAGGTGATTGGTGCTTTATACTACAAAGAGGACTCACTTCTATTTTAGCTGTAACATCAGGAATGCCTCTTAAAGGAGTCTCAAAAACATTAAATTGCCACGACTGGAACATTTCTAATAAGTCATTACAATACACTGGCATGAATTGAGTTGAACTCATGACCCAGGCTGATGACACAAGTTTAGTGCTGTGAAGGAAGTACTATATCTACTTGAAGATAGTTTAGCTCTCTGCTTAATATCTATGCCAAAAAACCCTGTTTAGATTCCCAGGAGATGTTTTTTTTTTTTTTTACTTGTTTCATCAGAAGGATTTTTTTACTGACTCTGAAACTGCTGCTCTTTCCCCCCCTTTCCTTCTGTCTTTAGGAAAACACTTCCTGGTAATGGGTTTTATAGCAGCAGGGATTTTAATAGGCTAAGCTGGTTATGTTTGCACATTTGATGAAGAGGAACATAATTTCCTCTGGCATGTTAAAAATCAAGCAAGACACTGTGGAGCTTGTAGACATCTTTAGTTTGTATTTTTCAATACTTGTGGTCTTTAGCCTTAAATTCTTTCTGTGTGTGTTTTGTTTGTTTTTATTACACTAAGGAAGATGAATACTGCACAAGAGGCTATTTAATAAGTTAATAGCTGTCAAGCCATAGAGTGAATTTCCATTTTTATAAGTGGCATTGTTACTGTATATCACATTTGACTCCAAATGCTTCCTGGCTTATCTCCAATTTGAAAGCTGATATTGTAGTTGATATTAACTGGCCTCTATTGACTAGCATTCAGGGAGGAGAATTATGCCTGTGCTTTAGGAAGGGACATAAAAATCACAGGACTTAAGCACATCTTTTACTTCAAATGTACTATATTTGTCATTCTGAGTAAAGCTGTTTGCTTGAATCAGGACCCTCTTAGGCTGTCTAGTTAAATAGCTTTCTGCTCTGAGAAAAGAATCCCTCAACAAATTCATTGTCTGTTTTAAAGCTTGTGTGATGAAGATTATAGTCTTTTATAGAGAAATTCTTGCTTTATTATGTTCTGTTCATAAGCAGAGATACACAAAATTAAAATATATCTATGGAGGTTTTTAGACAAAAATATTAGTCTAGCCTTGTTCATTTGCTTTTACTGGTGGTTGAAAGAGAATGAGTCTTAGCAGTAGACACACCCCAAAATTCATTTTAGTAGCAAAATGCTTGAAAAACTTCACATGAAGGGAAAACAAAAGTTAACAGTAATTTTGCAAGTTGAGACTGCACTTAGGTGCTCTGATCAGTTGTATTAAATATTGAATAGTTTCTTCTGCAGTACTGAATACAATAGAATTAGTGCAGCTTTGCAACATCACCAAACTATTCTAATTTTCCTTGCAAAAACCCTCTGTCAAAAAGATTATCCTGTTGAGTTTTATCTTGAATGGGGCCTAGTTCTCCAGGCTACCCCATTTTGAAAAATATCTTGAACCTGGATGGATTTTGAAACAGAGCGGGAGCATGGACAAACTGGCAGGGAAATGGCACTCAAAAGCAATCTTCCCTTTAAAAGTCTGCAACTTTTTGGACATTTATCTTGCCAGAAAGCCACTACATATATTTTTGTGTGTGCATTTAATGCTTTTTTTTCTTAAATATAATGCAATACATTTAAAAAAAAAAAATCATGGCTCATTTTTGTCCTCCTTACAGCATTTTCCTGCTTGGAAACATCCCAGACTCTCCCAGGAGGGCACCAGGTGGGGCTTTGACTTGCCAATCCCACTCAAATCAAATATACTGCAAGACAACAACAGCTTCATTCTCCTGTAAACACTAGTCCTGCTGTATGGTGTTCTAGGTAAGAACAGAAATGCTCACATTGCCTTCAGTAATTCCTGAAAGAAACATATATATAATATCTTATTCTTCATATTGTAGCTATTCTGTTTTCTGATGTGTGTATATGTTCTTTTAAGGTATGTTTTAATCATAGTTGATACTTTTCAGGCTCTCCTTCCATTATTTGCAACTGTTGTTCTAAGACTTCTTAGAAAGAGGCTTCATTTTAAAATAAAAATAAATAAATAGAGGAGGATAACATTTCACTGTTCATACATAAATATTTCATTTTAGCAGTTCCAGCTATTTATGAAAAGTATTTTTGAGACTTCTCTTCCCCCCATCCCCCCCGAATTTTCTCCCAATGGTGAGGTTTTTTAATTTGTTTTTATTAAATGATCCTTCTTGATGCGTATGTGAATTACAGATCAGGGCTGCTCATTCTGCTTATGTGGATGAGCTGCCAAAGAACCAAGACAAATCAATGTGAAGACAGTAGGTTGAGCACTCAAGCAATTTAGGAAAGGCCAAGAGATAAGAAGGAGTCAACAGAAAAGCCAACAACATCCATGCTTGTTGTTTGGAGACTGAAATATGCAAAAATAAAAATAGATGTTTATTGTATATAATTACATTTGTCAAAATGAATAGTGACAAAAGCTTAGAGAGGATAACTAGTACCAAAGCTAGTTAATTTATTTAACCAAAGCACACTCTGAAATCTTTCTTTGTAAGCAATAGCACTCAACCAAATACTGTGAGTGTAGCTCTATTTTATACAAGATACTAATTGCATTGGTATTTGAAACTCAAATTCTAGTAACAAACTATATCAATTCCTTACATATAACCCTTCTAGAGACATCTTAATCTTGTGGAGGATTTCTGAGCTGCTGAATGGTCCTCAGGACATGCATGCTTTTATGTATTAGAAATCTGTGTTGTTCCGTTTCCCTCCATAGTTCACATTTCACCAGTATTAATTTTTGGTGAACTAAAAAGCCTGTTCACTGCTGTATCCAGGCCATAAACTTTCAGACATGGGCCAACCCACAAGGATTTAAGTCTTACATAAAAATTTATTTACAAGCAATAGATTGGAAAAATATAAGGCTATACCATGAAGGAAGCTTCTACAGTCAGGAGGCATGGGATGTGCTAAATTATCGTTTCATTTCTCTTTGAAGCACAGTTCAGCAGCCCTGTTGCTGCCTTTTGGCTCTGTCATCTCTTGCACTTTTTTAGGAGCAATTAGAACTGGTAATGTAAACATGGTAACATGAGTGTTTATTAAGAGTGGTTTTATTGCTGAAAGGATGGGGGCGGAAGTTCTACTTAAATTCTAGCTATCATTGCTACCACTCTTTTTCAAAGGGAAAGCAGCCCAAAATATCAAGATAAAGATGGGTTTATATCTCCATGGCATTGTTATTTAACACTTATAAAAATGAATAAACAGTTTAACAGAGCTTTCTCTAAATTTACCCAAATTTAATGAACTGATTTCTCTGTTTTATTTCCTTGAGCATATAGCCAATATTTAAGGAACATTTAGCAAACCCCAGAATTTTTAAGACTATTAGGAAATATTTTCAGAAAGCAAGTTGCATGTCTATCATTACCCATAGTTTGGAACCTCTGAGTCAGATTTAATCTTCACTAATTTATATTAATATAGCATTGTATATCAAAAGACAGTTCTCCAAAATATAAGCTGAAGTTTGGCAAACTCTTTCAATAAATATTATTCAACTCTAAGCAGTGACTTCACTTGCTCTCCTGGTAGTGAGTAACAGCTTTGAATGGGGCCCTACAGTGTATAACACCAAGAGTTTAATAACAAGAATTGTTCTTTGGGAGATTCATGTCTCTCTGGAAGAAGTTACCAATTGGAGCTTTTGTTATCCAGTACAATCACTGTATTACACTTGATACACATTGGTCTGTGTGATCATACATAGTGGGGAAACAGGATCCAGATAAATCTCCATTTTAGAATTCCTCCGGTAACAACAACATCCTGATTTTCTTACTGTGGTTGGATGGAGTCCTTAAGCATTGAAGTTTGTTCCTGTCTATCTCCCTGCCAGACTATGGTGATAGTTTTAATCTTCTCAATAATTTAGCAGAAGCAACAGGACACAAATGTCATCAAAAGCACCGTATTAAATGTGCCTGCTCATGAATTGTTTGTTGTCAGCTATTGCTATCAAGAGTGCTGTAGGCCTTCTGCATTATGTACCAGTTACCTTAACTATGAGTGTCTATTACTTTTCATACGTAGTATATCTTGTTAGTAATTTTAATATTTAGGCTGCTGTGGAGAGTAAGGGTACACTTTGAATCTCAATTCACTCTACATCCATATGTCCATAACCTCTGTCTGCAGCTGGATTTTAATGCCACTATAGTTTTGGAGGAAGCTTTCCTGGTATTTTTGGATTTAGATCTTTTCTTAGGGGTTGGAACTAGATGATCTTGAAACTCCCTTCCAACCCAAACCAGTCTATGGTCTGTGATCTCAAACATACTTTGTAACTTTTGCTTTGTTTTTTAAAAGAATAAAATTTAAAAGTGATCAGTCTTTCAAGGTGCCTCTATTACCTAGGTCTAAATCTGGACATTACAAACTTCATATGAAATTAAAGCCATATGGGGCAAATGTAATTCCAGGAATATAAAACAACTTATACTCCAAATACTTACAGTAACCAAGCACAGGGAAGTCAAATATGAGGTTTTGCTTTGGGACCTCTTTTGAAGCATCACTGGAGTAACTTAGCAGAATAAACCTAAATACTTATATTTCAAACGTCTGGAAAAGTGTTTTTGACATGTAATCACTAGAAATGTGAAACACTAGAGTTAGCACTTTCTCTGTAGATATAAAAAGTATAGAGGCCAAGATCTCAAGCAGAAATGCTGATCACAGCAGGAAGCACTGCAGATGGCTCTTGTCCAAAGTTTCAGGAACACCTGAAGATGTCTTGATTCTGGCTACAGATGTGTCTTACAGGATGAAATAGATTCCCCTTGAGAGCTTATTAATTTATTTAGGAGTAGTAATGTATTTCCAGACTATTTCAAGTACAACTTCTCCAAGCTAGTGATTAGGCAGAATGCCTTTTATTAGACTTTTTGATGGTCTAGGGTGACACTATGTGGCTAATCTAAGCACTGAAATGTCAACAGCAAGTTATCTACTGGAATAACTTGGAATAACACTGACCTAACCTCTTAATTCTAATGCTAAACAGGCAAGGTCAGAGCATATCAGGTTTAAGAGGTATGTTGTATGAAGTGGTAAGCATGTCTGAACTTTTTGCTCTTAACTGTAACCATCACAGAAAATCCCTTGATGTGCTTGTGTGCAACAATGGAACACATGATCACACTGCAAGTATGTATAGTCTGACTTAAAAGGGATAGAAGAGTTAGCCTGTGGTCTAACCCTTTTAGAAAGATAAAAGATATTTATAGAATTTCTTTGATGCTATCCTCTTTATCATCTGTTTTGCTAAGGCTTTTAGGAAACAAGCAGTAGGCAATGTTTGTAGGCTAACATCTTGAACTCTTTCCTGTTAGCTTGAAGTTAATTTTGTTTCTTTTGTCCCTGCCTCACCTTCCCTATGGCTGCAGAATGGCAGCCATAAGCTTTTAATACTCTATCAGTTTCTGTCTGAAACTTTTCAGCATGTATGAGCATATCACCTGAGAAAAAACAATCTGAATCTGTTTGGAAGTGATCCTGTATGATCTGCTCTGGTGACCCTGCTTTAGCAGGTGGGTTGGACTAGATGATCTCCAGAGGTTCCTTCCAACCCCAACCATCCTGTGGTTCTGTGATTGTGCAGCACCCTCCAAGGGAGTGTCTCAACCTGACATGTAACCATCACTTTAAATTGTCTCAGGCCTTATCTTGCTATGAAAACAACTCTCTTCTGTTGTCCTTCAGATACAGCTCCAGTTGCAGGTGTCTGCATTTATAGTAGAAAACCATATGGTAGTTTGAGTCTGCTACAATGTTCAGGGATCACTTATTGCAGCAATGAGTAAGGGTTTTTCATAATTAATTCAAGCAGTTTTGTCTAATCTCTACATAATTAGATTCTGCTCTTCCTTCTCACTCCCCTTCTCTTGACTTAAACTGAGTGAGGCAATTTTAATAGTGGTTATACTTCTTTGCAATTTCTCCAAAGGCTTGCCAGCCCCCTTCCTGATTTGCTGGAGTGTTTCCCTTAGAACCAACGTAAAACTGTTTTGGATTCAGAGACTGTCCTAAACCACACTGTCTCCTCAGCTGTCATACTTGTCCCATATTTAAACCCAAGCTGGAACATTTGTTCCAGCTAAAAATTCTGGGAACAGATCTTCCTTGTTGTCTCTTCCTAGCTCTTTTGAACACCAGTATTTACCACATGCACTGATGCCCTTTGTGACCATGGGTGCCTGTCTCATTCTTTTCAGCTTGTTGGAGACACTCAGCAACTGTAAGTCTATCCCTCATTCAGAGCCATGGAAGCTTTGCTGATTAAGGATCACCTGAGATGTTGACTCTCAAACCAGATTTCAGTCACTTCCTTAACTATAACTGCTGCTATTAAAATTTCTATCCCTAGATAATATTTTTACAGCAGAACAGTTCCTTTCCAGTTTGTTTACCCAAAGGGAATTTCTACGGTTAGTTTGCTAGACACCCTTCCTTGCATTTATCACATAGCTACATAGTAAAAGCCAACGTATTTTGGCTGTCTGTAACTCTCACTTGAATTTTAACACTGCCTTCCAAAAATTAGAGCTTAAATGTTCTAACTCATCATCATGTTACAGTCACATTTAAGAGGACCTAGATATTTCTAGTGGGAGCTAGGGGAAGGGGGTGGGTAGGTCTGGTTTCCTTAGCTGAGCCAAACAGTTCTAGGTATTCCATTGATCCAAGGCATAAGGAAAAGATAGAACTCCAAAGTTTATCCCCTAAAGCTTAGTCTCCTAAATCTCTGGTGGATGGGCTTTCACTAAGATAGTAAAAGAGTGTCCAAGTGCTATCTTACAGCAGTTTTTTTGAGCAGTTCCCTTCAGTAGTAGCACTCCATTATGTTCTCAATTACTGGTCTAGAAATTGAGTGATCCTGCTAGCCAGCTAGAATTATCATTTAGTCTATTTCTGTAGTCAAGGAAATGTACTGAACACAACTTAGAGTGTTCACTTTCCACCTTCTGCACAAACAGATATTTTTGCCATTGTAGAGACAGACTCAAGTTCTGACACAATTGTGACCAACTTTTCAAACATTATTGACCTTGAAGCTCTCTGCTGGTCATGATTTGTAAACAACAAACAGGCCGAGTAAATTGATCAGTTGTCCATTTATCTTCCAAGTCCTTATTATTACCTGGTTCACCGCCTCTCCTGGAAGTTTTAATCTCAACCATCTACAGCCAATCCGCTCCCTGCACTGCTGGTAGGCTTCTTAATGACATTTCAAGTCAAGTCTTAGAACTAAATGGAGTAAATTTAGGCCCTTTTCTGGTTGCACATTTGACTGGATTTTTAAAGATCTGACTTTAAGCTGTATGCTGGAAGCCCAACAATTAATTTTCCTAGATTTTCATATGGACTATATCGATAACGAGATAAACAAGTATCCTATTGAGGTTTCCACCAGAAGGAAGCTGTATTGTCCCTCTGTTCCCTTTTCACCACCGGTTTCAGTAAACTATTCCACAGAGCAACCTGATTGCTTTTTAAAAGTGTGAAATCAGAAGCGTAGCCATTAAATGAAGCTTAGATGATCTGCATAAATAGTGAGTATTTGAAGGTCCATGCTTAAAAATATGATACGAAGATACAACAAAAAGATGATCAGAAGAGAGCTAGTCTGTTTAAATGATTAGAAATGAATTTAGACTTGCTGGAGGGTATGTCATTCCCCGACTTTGAAAGAGATCGGAAGCATTCCTGCTCTGAACTTATTGCCACATTTACATGGTATGTAGAAACATCATGTTCTCATATCTGGGACACAAAGTTCTGGCTGTAGGAACCCAGTTTACAGTCTCAAGTCCTGTACACTCTGCAAGCCAGGAATTCTTCACCTTGTCAAAGATCTTTGGCCTCAACAACTTGCAGCTTCCCACGCTTAGTCCATCCTCCTTGTCATGCCCTCTGAATGTTCTTCTGTCATTTGCCCTATGTATTCAGTAGGGGAGTAACAGAATTTCCTCCTCTGGCATAGTGTTTTTGATGTGTATTATGCTTATCTATGCTACCAGCAGATCCTGTGCTTCTACAAAACACTGTGGATCACACACAGGAATTGCTGGATATGAAAAAGACTAGTCTTTCAGCTCAATATAAAAATAAGAATGCTTTGAACTTGTTTGTTCATCATTCTTATGCTCGAGATGAATGATTTAATAATTATTTCAGCAGAAAAGATTTAAGTATTATTTCTAAAAATTTAAAATTCTATTACTCAGTAATTAGACTATTATCAACCTTTTTTTTTTGCAGACATATTTAAGCTAAATGAAAAAAGAATCCCAAAACATAAAAAAATTCAAAGACATTTATATCACCAGCTGCATTGCTATTGAGCATGTTATTTTAAGTTTGTTTTTTTTAAACAAACCACCCCAAACCTCCTTAATAGATGCCTAATCTAGTGGTTTGATTTTTGGTTGTTTTATTTGGAAAATCCAATTACCAAAACCAAAATACCACCCAGAGGAGTTTAGAACAAAACCAACACCACCACCACCACAGGTAAAAGGGAAAGGAAAAAAAAATCAGAAAGCAAAAGCAATTCTTAGAAACAGTTCTTCCTTTTGATCAGAATAACTTCACATCTAAGGGACTGCTTCAAAGCTCAGCAGTTTTCTGGGAATTATTGAAGCTTGAAGAGAGTGTTTCAAGTGATAATCTGCTGTTTTCAGGGTGATGGTGGACTGCACAAAATGACGTTAATGCAATTCAGCTCTAATGTTGTATGTCTTTATAGCTGTATTTTAATCTGTGCTGAGGTCATCTAGAATGGGTGACTGAACGCAATTTCCATTCTATAGAAATAAAAATTCATTTTGAAGATGAAGTTTAGATAACTTGTAAATTACTTTTTTTCCATACGAAAGTGCTAATGTGGTGGAAGTAAGGGTTATGTGTAGGGTATACATTAAATCTGCGGAAGAATAGGCAGAAATCATTGCTCTTTGGTGACATTATGCAGTAGTGTTATGCAATGCAGGCTGTAGGACCTGCAGAGAATTTGAGCCCTACTGATTTTACACTCTTGCCCTCTATTGTTATTCATAACACATTCTTCAAATCGAGGTTGTATTAGCTGTATTTTCAACTCAATTTGAAAGAGTATTTCTCATAGCACGCACCATTACCTTTGTGCAGAATGCCCTCTCCCCACATTGGTGCCAGATCAGAGGATTGCATTTGTATCATGAAAACTAAATATTGGGAATCATTACAATTACTATCACGTGCATCACCATAGTCCATCAATCCTGGAGCATTCAGGCTGTGTTATACTGTACAATACTTAACAGCAGCTTTCAATTTTTAGTATTACATCCCTGGGGCATTGTTCTTCCAATGCAGCATAATGTTTTCCTCCTGTGACTCTCAAACACAAAGCACAGCCTTTCTATAACCTTAAAAACAAAGGCAATCCAAATTTTCAGAGAACAAGTTCTGATTCGTATTCTGTCCAGTATCCCTTCTACCATCCCTCTGTGGCAACTGTTTCTCTGTATGGATGTGTTCTGAGGGTTAATGGGTATTGCACAAATCTGACAGGTTTACAGGCCTTTGTGTGACAGTGTACACGTGCAGTATCTGTTTTTAAAATCACAAACCTCTTAGGGTTTGTCAGAGATTGTAGAGACAAGAAGAGATCACCATAGTTTTTGGAAATGTAACACTGCTACTTATTTTTTCAGCTTTCTGTACCAAAAATCATATCTTTGTACTCTAACTGGAAATTAACTATTTTTTATTAAAAAATCTGTTCCTGGCATTTCCCTATGACCGAACCCAAAATATATTAATCTTGTGGCAACAATTCACTGCATTGCTATACTGTTACCTCAGCCTTTCATGCCACAAGAAGCACACAAAAATTAGTTGCATGCTTTCTTACTTTCAGTGTCATAATCTGAAGAATAGGTTAAAAAACCTAACACAGAAAGTTACTCCAAGAAACAGAATATGGCTTGGTTGAAATGGAAAATTATCATTGCAAAGGGCAATGGAGATCCACTATGTAAGAGGAGGTCTTGAAAACCATCTCCCTTAGTGCTTAAAGCTAAGTGTCCATTCTCTGCATGAACAGATTTTTAAATATTTAACATCAATACTAAAGACACTATTGCTTGCATTCTTATTTACTAAGATAGGCAGTTTAAGAGTAAGCACAAAAATAAGCAGTAAGGGAGTCTGATGGAGTTTAGTTTTTCAATAAATTTTGAGATTTATCAGAAGGATCGTTAAATTCTCATTGATTTCCAGTGTAGGTAATTCCTACCTTAATTCTGCTTCCCTATTTAGACAGCAATACATCACAACATTGATTTATGCCTTGCGTATAATCAAGGATTGTTTTTAAACACAGAACATGGCTGCTCACCCTGAGATTCTCTGTGCTTCCACATCAGTGAAGATATCCTAAAAAGCAAACAACTACAAAATTAAACTACAAGTCCGTACTCCTCCTGCACCCTTAACTGGCCTTCTATCTTATCAAGCAACACACAAAAAGCACCCATAGCCACTGGTAGTACTAATGAGAAAGCTTATGCATAGGTGAACTCACAGCAGGGAAGAGATGGCTACTGAAAAAAGTAAAATCTGTGGCCTGCCAGTTGAAATGTGAAATAAAGAGTAATAGTAACTGAGATATTGAAAGCTAGAGAACAACATATTAAAATCTGGAACACTGTAATTTTTTGTTATTTATAAAAATTACATCAATTATAGGTCTCCAAGTGTGATTTCAAAACACAACAGATTAGAACACAAGTGAAAAGCAACGACAACAAATGAAATAATTTTCCAAATAAGTGAAATATTTTTTGTGGATCTGGACTAAGAGGCTGTAAATGGCCATTATTGCCATCAAAGGTAATCATGATTTTGGGATGAGAGAATAAAAGCAGTATTACCTCAGAGGAGCTTTGCTGCACTATTCTGACCCATAAAAGCCCAAATCTTACCAGGAAGTTTCTGCAAGTGCCTAATTACAAGCAGCAGAATGAGACAAACAAAAAGGGCAAGAATATTATAAGACTGTAAATCAAAGCAGTGGTGGAGAGCACCTATTGAAGCCATAGAAAACACTTAATTTCACCAGGAACCCCACAACATCTTCCAAACTTGCAGTGTTTGACTAACACAGTGCAGGTTAAAATAATCCTGAAGGACACAATATTTGAACAGGAGTTCAAAGCCTTGCCAAGAAATAAAATGGTGTAAACTCCACCACATTGTCAATTCATTAACTGTACCTTGTCAGCAAACCAGGGCATAGCTGTTGGAGCTGCAGTTTGTCCCAAACACCATCACATAGCAGAATTCTTCTTCCCTGCTTCCCCAACAAAGCACCCTCTGTGAATGTGCTTGTTTGCTATTACATCAGTACTTTGAGTAGCTCACACACCTGCAACTGCTCCATCTATTCAAGCTGACCTTCAATTTTTGGTGATTTTGATGTGCATTATAGCTGCAAATTAGATACATATATGACAGTAGGAGAAATCATTAGCTCAGAGGTTTGATTTTAATAATTGCTTAGATGTATATTACTCTCAACAACATTATATTTTCTGGATACCTAGTACTTCTGCTGAATAGGACTTCAAATGATTTCCTTTTGCACCTGCTGTTTTTGTTGGTTTGCAAATGCCAACAGTCCCTCTAATCACAAGATTTCAAACACTTGTACCTTTTGACTTAGCCTGTAATTGAGCTTCAGCCACTTAAGTCTTGAAAAAGTCTCTAATGGGTGTTAGCTACAGGCTTCTTTAAATAAATTAACCTTTTTTTCTGTGTTGAAATTATCTCGATCACTGTTGGAGCTTTAGTGGCTTTGAAATAACACAGGACTTTTTGAGAAGACTGTTGTTTAAAGCACAGAAAAAAAATTGCTTTTCAACTTTGCAAGGTTAGTAACCATAGTAAAATTCTATGTGTTGTAAGGGAGGACAAGTGCAGTAGTTTCATTCTTAGTTTGGCATGACTTTGCAAAGTAGCCTTTGAAATTATGAAGTCTATGAAGACATTATTAATAAAGACTTATCAGAAATTAAAAAAAAAAGAGACCTATCTTTTAAAGAAAAATAATTTTCTAATAAAGCATACACTTTTGATTTATTTTGAAGCAAACTTGCATATTATTTCAGGAATTTTGTAACTATTTACAAAAATGATCTTAATAGACATTTTTGCAAGGTGCTCTTCATGTGACATTTTCAAAGCTCATTTTTCTTAGGGCCATAGTGATGAGAACAAGTGGAGGAAGTTATACTGACTTTTCTGCCATTCTGACATTGTTTAGTTGCAGCCTCAGGAAAAAGCACAATATTTTGTTATAGTTGCTACCGTGGTAAAAACAGGATTTCTTCTCCTCTCCTTTGTGATAATACCTGCAAAGGCTTAACATCAAAAGTAGGTGTTTTCTGAGCCCAGGGTAATTCAATGACTAGTTGCTATTTTTTAACACCAGACATGGTTTGTATGGGTAGCACATGAACTACTGAACAAAGGCAACTCAATTTGTAACTACAGTTTTGTCCCATTTCAGGATTCAAGAATACAAATGAACACTTAAGTATGGCAAGACTGCTGGGGTTCTCTGTTGATAAAGAATGTAAATCTTAAGCAAACACTGTATTGACTTTCACTAGGCAGCAAAGTAGTCCTCTGATGCAATTTGAAGTTGTATCAGCTATTATTTTTAGTGGCTGGTGTTTGGAGGGATGGCGGATTTCCACTCTGCTGGCCTAGCTCACTATTAGCATAAGGATGCTCTGCCAGGGGCAGATCGCAGATCAGCCTGCAAATTTTCAAGAACAAAATGTACTGGCAGCATCAGACAGGCAGGAACACAGAGGAGACAAAATGCTTTGTCATTATTAGGTAGTGCATCTATCCTTAAACATGAAAATGAAAAGAAAGGCGATTGAATCATCCCTACAGCACACTCAACCAGTGTGGTTTTTCTCTGTGTTTTCTTATACTGTGAAAATACAAGTTATATCCAGAAGCCATGGGATATAGGAGGCTATTGACATTAATACAATGAAATAGATTAAAAGGTGTATTTTACTAAGACCGTTTTTATCACCTCAGGCTTACAGGTAACAGCACAGAAAATGTAATGGAAAAATACTGAAAATATCCAAATCCCTCTCAGGCAGAGAAAATAGGATAATAAAACCCACTAGAATTGATTTTAAATCTCGCTGGTAGATTAAACTTCACCAAAAAAGGTCCATGTGTAATCAGAAATGGCTTGCCTAGAGATAGCCGAAGTTTTACATCCTACAGCTCTCAAAAGAGGTCGGTCTCCCCAGCCTTGCTCGTCCTTCCAGCAAGAATGGAAGTTAATGTGAAACATGATGGTGTTTTGCCAGATGCAAGCACCTGCCTGGCAGAAAATCATTTTGCTTTACAGCAGCCACTGAGCAGATGCTCGTGACTCTGCAGTTCTGCTTCTGAAATTGTAATTCTCTACAATAGGCTTGGTACGTTGATGGTAACACAGACAGTAAAAAGCACTGCGTGCTCAGTCCTTGGGGGATGGAGAACTCTGGAAGCATCTGTTCAGTTCCCTGTGCTGTAGGCCTGGTAGAACACTCATTTTAATCTGAAATAATCGTGGCTTGATTCTCTGATGAGTTGTTGCTGCTGCTCCTATGCCCCAGCACTAGCCCCTGCCAAACCATATGGTGAGACCAGCCATGGGACTGGCTAGAAAGCAACTGAAGTTCTCCAGCAACAATTTAAAAAAAAGAGTGGATAAGCAGTCTGCTCCAGCCCATGTAACTACATAAACACCAGTGCTGGCATGTAAGAGAGTGCGCACAAAGCTTTTTGGTTGAACAGCAAGTTTATCATAGTTAGCTATGTAACACTCTTAGGCTGTAGCATGTTCATTTGTGACAGCATTCTATTTGATAGAGTTCTTTCCCAAATGTAAAGCACTGTTTAGGTACAAAATGACAGTCAGCCCTGCTCTATAACTGCAGTAATCTTTGTGTTTCATAAAAGAATTCCAAACATGGGTCAAATTAACAATTATACCTATACAAAATAAGCATAAGAAAGCTTTCCTGGTTGGCGTGCTTCAATAGGAAAGTATTAGTGACTTACCGATGTGATTTGTCATCAAATAATGGTTATCTTAGTTTCTTTAATATTTTTAGAGAATAATTCGAAGTGCCTCTTGTGAAACTGGATTCTGAAATAATTTGAAATAACCCATTGATGAAGGCACTAGGAGGCTTTACAAATATATAGAGTCATCTCAAACAGATGACATAAACGTTCTATAAAGTTTTTTTCAAGAAAGCTAGATAACTTGTTTTTCTAATCTTCATAAGTGTAGACTTACTTGTAAAAAATAATTTCACTGGCTATGCGCCAACACTTATACCAGTTCAACTCCTAATGATTCTTAAATGCACACGCATACACAAGGGGTAGAGGCAAGTGCTTTATAATTTGCCTGAGAAGTGAACAGATCCGTCCCAGGCAGAGTAAGTGGAGACGTTTATTGCCTTGGAATTTAACACTTCAGTTGGTACCAGGCAAACATGGTCACCCAGATACACAGATAATCAAAGTTTATGTGAACATTTGGGAGAAAATGTTGTTGTAATTATTTCCTTTGATTTGTGTTTTTCAACAGTCTGTCTTGTTTAATAAATAAGTTGTTTAATCATCCTTCTATTCAGTTTCCATCAGGTCAGATCATAATATGCCTGCTAATACCCGTTTGTAAAAAAGAAAAACAGCATCAGACACTTCTCTGCCTTATTCAGTGCCTCTTATATCAATGTGCTGGTGCACAAAACTGAGCATTACCTGAACAGATTTCACATACTGATAAAATTAGAAATATGGATTTATAGTTTATAATCCAGGGTTTGGACCCTAGTACTGATCTGGGCCATGAATAAATTTTATTATGTATTTCATTGTTTTCTTATGTCAATGTCTCACGCTGCTGCAGGAATACGAACATAAATAGGAAATGTCTATTGCTTACCTTTCTGTGGTTCCTCAAAAGCAACTATAAGAATACTGTAAGACCAGCAGGAAGGTTGAAGTGTTGAACCCTGGTCCTCTCACAGCCCGTGTGAGTAGTGCACTACTGCAGTGAAGTAAACCAATACCACAGATTGTGTCATTTATTTTCCTATCACAGCATAATAGAAAAAAAAATACGTTGGAAGGCGATTCTGGAGATGATGTACTTCTCATCAACCTTTTGGTCAGAGAGATGTCAGGTTTGGGGTAACAGCTGAGAAAGGGTTTTGTAAATCAGTTGTTTTCCCACTGGAGGTCTAGCCCTCACTTTGGGACCTCAGCCTATTCAAGAGTTTGGACTTCAGTTGGAAGAGGCTGGTAGAGAAAGAATACTATTTGATTAACCCTTGTTTTAGAACTCCATGTCTAGATCAAGCCAATAATAAGCAATTAGGATTTTATGTCATTTCATTTCAGTTTATAGTGAACTATACATGCACCTGTATTTTCTTCCACCTTCTCCCTGCTTTTCTCTTTTTCGCTCTCCTTCCACTATTTAAGAACCATTTTGCCCATTCCATGTCACTACAGCATGTCATGACAAATACCTATGGTGGCATTTAGGGTAGCATCAGCATACATGATCAGCACCTGATTTTCTATCTAGGCATGTGTGACTACCCTCGTTATCTTCTTAGCACTATACCTGGTATGAGCAAAAGAATACCAATAATAAAATCTGGCATTCTTTTTTTTGCATCAGAATATCAGTCTTAAGTTCTCTGTGAAGGACTAATAACTTCAAATACTATGTGCCTTTCTGAATCTCCACTTTGATACAAAGAATAGGAAGTTAGTGTAGTGGGGAATTTAATTCCTGTTATTCTTCTAAATTTACATGTACAACTCTCATCCATGCAGTGCTAAGAAAGTACTTTTCACAATCTTTAAAAGGTGCCGCTCATAAAACAGATCTCTGATAGAAACTTAACATATCCCAGTGCTCTTTCTTAGCAACACCTCAATACACACAGACTTTTTTGTAGAGATGAAGAGTCCTGCCAAAAAGCACTTGGACTAGGGCTGTAAATAAAGTTACGTGTGTAGGAAGGAGGTCAATGAGTGACAGAGAAGAAGAAAAATATTTTCAGATTGTTATTTAGACTGAGCTCAGAAAATCAAAGCAGAAAACAGTTTAAATCCAAAGCAGCTGTAAAGTTCCAAAAATCCAAGAACTCCATCTTAACTAATAACTGTTTTCTGTACGGTTTTTGGTTGAATTCACTGTGTTTAATATATTTTTATTTACTGGTAACTTTTCTCCCAGTGTAGTACTATTCCATTGTAGTTTTGGCCACTAACAGATACTTTGTCACACAGAATTTGTGGATAAAAGCTTTAAATCTAGGTGAGAAGACAGGAAAATCTGTAATTTGAAGCACTTTACCTTTAAAAATGAGATTATACAACAGTTACCTCCCACCTTGTGTGAGGAGTTCAACCCAGTATGTCTGTTTAGCTCATCTGTAAACCTTGCTGCTGCTAGAGCAATAATACTGTATGGTCACAGGCTGTGTTGTATGAATAGTTCATGGAACAACTGCATTAGTCTAAGCTGGGAGGAAAAAAAAAAGAAAAAGGAAAAACCAAACAAAACCCCCCCGTAATTCCTTGGCTGAGGGTCTGAGCACCAGAATGGGAATTCCTCGTTTTCCCCTGGCACTGCATACACACAGTTTTTAAGGTATTAAGTAGCAGGATCTGAGTCTGGGACAGAACTCCACAGTTCTAGAACAGATGGGGAGAGCAATTAAAAAATATATCTATCTAAATGGAGGAATATATCATATGGGCCAAAGTGACAGGAAAACAGACTTTGATGTTTGTTGGTCCAAGATTAAACTAGTTTGTTCTTATGCAAATGCACAGGGTCTCCATCCATTTTACTTATTCTTTACTTTACTTACTCTGTATTCCATTTCAGCTGACTTCACTGCAGCTTTCACATCAGCCACTCCCACCACCTTGCACCACCACACCATGGACCAAGTTAGCTTGACCCATAGTCAGACAATGAATTAAAAGCACTCTGGGCTGACTCATCAGCTGGGTATAATGAAAGTGGAAGCCCTGACTGGTGAGCAGGCTTCTTACTGCCAGCCCAGAAGATCTACATACACCTTCACATGAAAACATCCCAGTGGGAATCCAGAGCTACATCTAACGACTTCAGGTGAAAATAAAGAAAGCTGTTACGTTCAGACCATTATTGTTCATGCTGCTTTGTGAATTTATTTCTTTAAATTTTCCACTTGTGCTCCTGCCAAGAGAGATCTATTAGACAGAAAGCAGCAAGAGTAAAACTTTATCATTTTGTTTCAAACTATAAAATAATTTACATCACATATTTTACTTTTTACTTACTTTTGTCTTTTTTTTTTTTTTTGAAACCACAAACATTCCAGCATCACACTGTAGGAATAAGAATAACAATAGAAAGCATAACCTTTTGCATAGTATTAAATGAACAGACAGAGTAAGTTCTTTATTTACAATTATTGTCTAGATAAAAAAATTCATAAAAACAGATGAATGAACATATATTAATAACCCCTAGTGGGATGGATTGCCAATGTACCACTGTATTGTTGTCCACAAATCTCATGCTGCTAAGTACAGTACGTAGAGAGCGAGCATTTATATATTGCAGGGAATTTTAACAAACTGATCATTTTGGTTTTTGATCCATTGTTCCCATCACAGAGAGGTCAAGCAATAAAAGAAAGGAATTGTGATGCACGACTTGTAGTTGAAAGGTCATAGCTATTCTGCTTTAAAAAAAGAGATCTATAATTTATCATATACATAAAGCACAGTCTCTGCTCACAAAAGCCCAAGTTTTCTATGCATCTCAGTTTATATATGATTTGCTATATATACACAGAATGCAGTGTTTGTTTTCTTAACAGTTTTCAAGTCTGAAAATGGTACCTTAGGGAGGAGTACTCCTATAGGAAAATAAAAAAAAAAAATATGAAACCAAGAAAAAATATGAAGTGTTTGAAAATAAAAAGGCAAACAGTCAGTGTTAAGATGCTGAAAATAAATTGTTCCAGTATTAATAGCTTCTGTAGATGTTCAAGTCCAAAGCTAGAGGCTTCCCTGTAAATAGGTAACACTTTTTTTCTTCTGAATATGATATCCCAAATAGGCCATAGAAACCAAATACATGTTGTACAAAGGTTAATCACCGTATTTACAAAGCGAACAATCCTGACTGATTTTCAATCACTTTGTTGCTAGGACTTACCTAAAATAACGATGTTTTCATGCTAGCTTTTTACTGTTAAGAAACGGGTCACACTATTTGTGGAACAGAGAGTTGTCTACGCCTTCAAAGACCTGTTCTGTTGTTCACTGGAAAGTCTGGATCAGAGAGCAAACTAAGAGTCTGAGCCAAAAACATTCAAGCTTCTACACAAGAGTCCGGAAGCTGGCAAGTCAAGCTGATTAGAGCTTTACCTGGCTGAATAGTCCTGATGCACCCTGAAAACATCTGAGTTCTGTCTGCAGTTTGGCCATGATTCTACGCTTGGTTTGGAGAGTTCTGGCTTGGTTTAGTTCTTGTGACTGCAGAGATGCACCACTTTAGGAGTCAACTTTAAGACAACCAGTAACGCCTTAACAAATCAATTTATCAAGCTAGTTTGAAAGTGTTTTTCAACACATCTGGCAGAATCAATTGTGTGATTCAAAATGTCTTTTGCACTGTACAGTTATGGAAAAGATCATATGCTGAAAAGTCTCCAAGCAAACTTTATATTAAATACAAAAATTATTTATGAAAAATCTGTGATCCACAAAGTGCTTAGCATTCAAGTGGTTGACATAGCAATTATATAAGCTCATAAATTTTAAGTTACCAGGGCTGTTACCATCTTGAAAAATATTTGTCACCCTCCATACTGCAGGTTTTCAAAACAGCTTTCTTCGTAGAAAGCTCAAGATAAAGGAACATATTACTGTGTTACAGTATACCTTGTGACTACAGGAAGACAAGCTTAGGTAAAAAAAGAAAATCACACAAAGCACATCTTAATATACAATTAATAAAGTTTCATTCAGACCTAATAGTGCAGAAATTATATTTTTCTTAAAAAAAAAAAAAAATCAAAGCAACAACCTACAGTGATTTTCATCCAAAATGCCAACAGCCCATACTTTGTAAGTAATAAGGAAAGAATTGCCTAAATTACTAACTGAAAAGGATTAACACAATATATCACAATACTTTAACATTAGTTTTATCTCCATATAGACAAACCAAATATAACTTATTTTAAATTATATTTATAAACTCAACTCAGTTTCAGATACTATCTCTCTAAAATAGTTTTGGAAGCCATTGCCATATGCTTAAAGAATGAAATAGCCTCCATTATTGTATGTTGCACCAAAACAAATTCAAGCAGATTATCAGAAGGGGAAAAAAAAAATAAAAGGAGAGAGAACCTGATCATTTTGATTTTTATTTGAAACAAAGGAAGCCTGTTTTACCTCCCTGTATATAGGATCACAATGCTACATCCAATGTGTTATATTTTGGCTTCTTTTGTTATTTACTAGCAGTATCTACATTATTTAACAACAAAAAAAAAAATCAGCCAGAAATCAGAACACGGTTGTAATAAAATATCCAGGGTGCGATATTACAGACGTTTTCAATGAGCTGAGCTGAGCCATTTTTATACTACTTCGGCAGGAAGTGCTTTCTTAACCCTACAGATAGTTAAGGATATTATCTACAGGTTTGTAAACAAATTACATTCTTTTTTAGGACATAAATAAGTTAAAATAGTCAGAGCAATTTGAGCAGAAACAAGGCAACATGCCAACAAAGAAACTTTATATATATATAACTATATATATATAGATAGATATATACATATATATAATTAATTATGTATATACTTATATGTATATATCTCTATATATAGTCTCATAAATGTTTAAGTTCCTCTGTCCAACTGGTGCAAATCTACTGTGCAAGTTAAGCTTTGCAACTTCAAAAAAGTTATTTAAATTAATCTATACAATTGAGTCCATGCCACACAAGCATTTCAAAAAACTCACAGACCAGTGAATTGGATAAATAGCCTCAGAAAGAAGTCCTCTGCAGTTCCTGCTTCAGGAGAAAAACATAAGAAAGGAACTAAAAAGAAACAAAAAGAGAGAAAGAAGGGCCAGAAGTGTACAGTACATTCATGCAGGAGGATTTTTTTGTTTGTTTTTGTTTTTCTGAAAGGGAACAAGGGGGGGTATGTAAATCAGCCATTCATTCTTTCCCCAAAACCATTGTGATCAACAATTCATTCACTTGTCTCAGAGTGAATAAGAGTTCAAACAGCTTTTCAGCCAGCAATGTTTTTAATATATATATTTATATATTTCGGTTGCTGTGGGTTTTTCTATTTTATTTTATTTCGATTTTTTTTTTTTTTTTTGCAGTGACCTTTTCAGCTAAAGTGATGTCTCCAGGCTATGTATTGGGCTTCCTGGACTAGAAGAGGTAGCTGATTTACTTGTATCAGTTGTAAGATTTATTCCACTGTCGATAGCACTGTTGTTCTTGTTCAGTGAAGACGGTGGACTTGAGTTTTTCTTGAGAGCAGAGTCTTCTTCTAGGTCTGTGTCATCAATGAGTGGGATGTGGGGCTGGGAATCTTCTATCCTAAATTCAGGATGAGTCATAAAGTTGTGAATAGAGGTTCTAGATTCTGGTTTTTCTAAACCTTCATAGAGAGAGCTACGGAATGCCTTCACGACGCGGATCTGGGGGAGAAAAGGAAAGGGGCGTCAGAGGCAGCACCTTCCAAGGGCAATGCTCTGTTAGAGAGTATTTTGTGAAAAATGTAGCATATGGTTAGGGCAGTGCAGGCAGCTGAAGTCCATAGTCTCTGGATGTTATGTGCATAAACGAGTGGCTCAGTTATGTGCATTTTGAATATCTGTATCAACTGCAATATTAAAATAAATCAAGTTTAAAGCCATCAAAGAACTGATGGGAAGTACTGGTTAAAGAAAGCGAACGTCCACTCGTGTGGTACATCCCTAGTAAAAGACAAGCCATGTTAATTTTAATGCAAATGTAAAACCATGCATGTTGATAGTTTTGCAGTGAGTAAGTAGGAAGGCTTTTTTAATTAAAAAAGTCTCTTTTGTATTGTTAAATAAAAACCCATTACACATAACATATCACACTTCACAAACAGAAAAGCACAGAACACAGACACAGTTGGATGGATACGTATGAGACACACACAGGAGCCAAGTGTAAAAACTATAATATCAATGTTTTAAAGCAAAATCTAAATGAATGCAGCCAAGAGCACAAAAAGCCAAGCAGACAAAGTACTAAGCATAATCATGCCACCACAGGGGGAAAAAAAAATTCACAGTTACCACATGAACAGAGATAACTTGCACACAACAACTACACTTGGAAGCCTGGATAATGTGAACATAGTATTGTTGAACCAACTTTTATTTTTCCTTCATGCATATGTGAGGTAAACACTCGAGTATAGACCCACTGTTCTAGCCATTTAACTTTTTAATAGATATAAAACATGTAATAAAATTATGTATTGATTGTTGGGTTCAATTGAATTACATTGTTGAACAGCAAGCTTTTTCATTTTCTGTGTCTCAGTTGTAAAACTGTATAGTTAAATGCTGAAAGCGACACAATTGATGCCATATATGCAGTCTTTAAACTAAGTCAGGTCAACCTAACGTCATTAACCACCTGACAGTAAGACCACAGGTGAAAATAAACTACAAGACTCAGCCCACTGGAGTGGCAGGGACAGTGCAAATTGCTTTTCCAGGAGGAAATGAGAGGAGCAGAGCGAGGAGCATTGCGGCCTGGGGACACCCAGGCCTGGTGGCCGGGTAGAGGCAGGGATGCTCTCTATAGCCCAGTGCCCACCAGTTCAGAAAAGAAGTGAAGTTTGGGGTGGTTTACTGCTGAGAAAAACATAACTTTTTTGGAAGGGGGTGGGAGGGGGCAGAGAGGAAAAAACAGAATGGCAAAACGTGATCTGTTGGCAAATGTTGTATGACTAAGTATGAGTTCTATCCTTCTACTTTCATGTAGTCCATGAGTGAATTTTTAGCATTTCTTAGGGGGGAAACCAAAACACAGGCAGAGGCAGAAAAGGTGCAAGCAGGCATTGTGAAAGCTTCTCCACACACATCTGAAATGGTTTGGTGGTTGGTATGTGTATCTTTTTACATGTAAATAAGCTGCACATAATTGGTTGGCCTAATACACTGCTCATTAGTAAAGGTTTAAGTCCTTTTATAATTGCCAGACTGTATTTTAGTAATGGCAAGGGGTCACAGTGTTACAGCTGTGGGACCTAGCTGATCCTGGGGTTGGAGTTGTCCAAGTTGTACAGAATTTCAGCACATTTGAGAAAGAGGCTGACTTATATTTCATCTGTTTGACCTTTGTCCTTGTTCTCTAAATTCGAATATTCATCACCTTTCGAAAATCCTAATAGCAGAAGTCATGCCATCTTCAGATACATGGCCTTCGGTCAGTCCGAATACTCTCCCTTCTCTTTATACATATTTTTGGTAACAGCAGGGCACAGTACAAAAAGTAGCTCATGTGACTGCTTATTCTCTAAATCAGAGGATTGGAGTGGTACAGAACAGCTTATCCAGCTCTTGGGATAGTAGAAGATCCAGGAGGTTAGCAGAGGTGCAAGACAACAGGAAGAAGAATAAATTTTACACCCCCCAATCATCTACTGTACCTAACACCTATTTGACGGAGCACGGGACCTAGAAACCAGGGCTTTATGAGAGCTGAATCCCTTTGTGTGCTGTGCTGTGTGATGGTTCTGCTCAGTGAACAGACAGATCAGGATAAGAGATTCATTTGCATTACTAAAGAAAGGATTTAAACTCATAGAGAAGAGGTGACATCCTAATTCCCTCATTATCTAGGCCTTTCTACCTTGAATTTTAAAGTGCAAAGTAATTAGGTCTAAACAATGAAAAAATAGTATGTTTTGTCACGGAAATCTTAAAAACATGTTACTACATTGTCCTATTTTAAATCAGGAAACTTTTTGTAACATGCTTATTTTATAGTATGAGTTTATAAGGTGGCATTGCTACAAAGCTATGATTTCTGCTATCTAAAGAAAAATAAGTCATCTCAGTGGCAGCTGTTTGCTATATCTTATCAACAAACAGAATCATTTCATTCTCTTGAATACAGCCACTTCTTACTGCACAGATTTAGACTCTGTTTGCCAGCTGGGTTCTTTTTAACAAAGGTCAATTAAATTTTTACTTAAATAAAAAAGGTTTGCAATTTGCTATTATGCTTGAACAGATCCAGCAGAGTCCAATTAAAGTAAAGCTTTTCTTCAAGTCACACAAACTGTATTTAAGCCTCTACAGGTTAGCAAGGGAAGGGCTGATTTCAATTCGTGAGGCTCCAAGTTACATAGTAGGGGAAGAATCTAGATTGCATTTAATTCCACAATTTAGGTCCTGATTTGCATTTAATATCAAACCTTTTAGCCAATCTAGCTAGCTAACATTTTACACAGCTGAGAGAAAACTATAGATTTAGGTTGTATTTGAAAGCCAATGATGAAAATTTGCCTGCCAGGACCTGAATTGGGTACTCTGCAGTAACTAACAATTGAAAGAAAAAATGATACTAACATCTTTTGTTTCGATCTGTTTACACAACAATCTGAAGCTATAATTGCAGAATGTACCATCAGCCAGCAGTCCTAACACACTCTGTGAAGATCTGTGGCAAAGTTTTGGCACGTTTGAGTCTTGCAGGCACATTTAGATGTTACTAGAATAGCTTGTACTTGTTCATAATGATTTTTCCTGGAAAACTAGTTCAGATCTGCTGATGCCTAAAGTAGTTAATCTTCTGAATAGAATGGGAAGGTAAGGGCCAACTTGGGCAAATCCCTAAAGCTGAGAATATATAAAGTTAGCTTTCTAATACATTTTCTTCACTAAGGAACTGTAGAAAACTATCTTATTTCTTAAAATTTCTCTAGGGTTTCAGAAATGTATATATATTCTCCATTAACTTTTTATTTAAGGAGAAACTCCCTCCCCAACTTTAAATTTTGCGTATTTAGTTTGGCATCTTGAACAAAACATTTTATTAGTGTCACACTGCATTCAGTGACAGAATTTCTGCATTACAGTAGAATTTCAAATCTTGTTGATAGTCTGTCCCCCAATGTATCCAATTATCGCATACAGGAACAAAACTTGCTTCTTTCCTTATGTTGGCAGAAACAAAGGTAGAGGGTTTGTTGGATACAAAGGTGGTGTTTTAATTTCTATGTAATACTAACTACCGTATTTAACATAAGAACTGAAAAAAATATTATTTACCTAGAGTAACATGGCCCAACAGCAACAAATTCTTTTAATACATGCTTAAGTTCAAGGTTTGAAGTAATATCTGGTGTAAAAATATTTAGGGGCTCTGCCAAAACAAAGCCCACATTACTTTTTGAAGATAAAATAAAGCGGATGAACTTCATATAATGTTGTTATGGTTGTACAGCATGTAAAAGCAGGGACATACCCATGATGGATAGAACCTAGGAAGTGTTGGTTTGCTATGAACTATGCAGAGTTCATGTAATGATATTTCTTTATGATACTGACAATGCCAAGGGAAGACAAACAGTGTGATACAGCTCCCTTTTCTCACAGTAATGGAGACAACAGGAAAAAATGAACTGCTTTTAAACAAAAGACTGTGGGGACAACACTTCAGGACATTTTTGACATTGCTATAAGTTTCCACTTCTTTCTTCTCTGTAGCTGTAATAGAAAAAACTCTTCGGTTTCATCCCACCTTGAAAGTTAAATTTATCATACTGCATTAGGCAAGAAAAATAGGAGAAATAGAATTTTAGATACTACAAATTTTTCCCATCAGAAGAAAAAGATGAAGTTCAGAATCGCACTCCTTATTACAACAATCTAGGCAAAATACACAAGGCTTGTTAAGCATCAACAGGTGTATTATGGTTGGTAGTGTGTGGGCTTATACTCGAATGTTTACCTGGCTTCATATAAGCCAAGTATCTTGAGTTTGGTTCACATTCATTTCAGGCTCAAGGTTAAAGACTCACAACCTCTTTTTATTTCACTCTCTCCTGCTGAACCCTTTTGTCCAATGTTCTCTAGCCCTCTGGGAAAACAAACACATTTAATATTCAGACAGTAGAGAGTAGGGCACTGCAAAAGCAAATAAATTCAATACTGAAAGATCAGTAAGGTGATTAGTATAAAATTGTAAACAAGAGGTCAGTTTTGCAAAGAGATGCCAACTCTTTCGTGCAACTGATACTATTCTATATCAAGACTATAGCTATACAAAGGTAACTGAGTTTGGTCAAGTACTGTCACATATGTAAAGTTTTGAAATAAAAGGCACATCTTCAGTATATTTGTTTCTATTTTTGAATCCTCTCAGTTTTAGGTGAGTAAAATCAGAGTAGGTATCCTCAGGAGGAGATGTTGCGTGGATTGGAGTCACCTGTAAATGTTGTGGCTAGTACGTTCTGGGTTGTATGATGCACAAGTTGAGCAAATTCAAAGATAAAAACACAGTAAATTTTAGAAAAATTATAATTTCTAGCTTTCTGCTTTAATTAGTGAAACAGATGTGTAACATTATCTGTGCTACTCTCTTCCTACATAAATATGAAGTAAAACGAATAAGTGCTGCTGAAAAGTCAAACCACGTGTAGCAAGAAAAAACCAGAATACCTACATATTCTGTGAAATCCTCAGGCCTGAGTCTCATATTACAAGAAGTCTGCATGACTGTTATTCCACTGAATTTTAGAGCATGAGATCAGACCCTTCTTGTTGTACCATATCTCCAGCTGAGGACTTGGTTTTATATACAGAAGTTGATTTTCACAGAGCAGATCCCAGCACGATTGTGAAATTTTGGTGGGAACTTCTACGCTTTAGTGTGGTATCTCTGTCTCTATCAGGTGGTAATTTAGTGATGTTCCCAAATGGTGGAACTTTTATAAACATAATTTTAAACGTGGACTTCGTTTCAAGTCATGTTCTGCTTGTTCCATTTCCTGATGTGATAAGTACAGCAAGTTGCCACAGAAAGCAACTGCCATTTTCACTAAGGCTATTATGGCCACTTGGTTTGGTCCAGATCTGAATAGAGATCAATACTGGACAGTAGTGTTTGCCTTAACATTTATCAAAATAGATTAATGCATGCAAACTTAAGATTTTATCTTAAGTTTTAGTTTTAAAGTTTGTCCAGCTGAGTCATGATTACGTTTATAAGAAACGAAATATGTAAGAAATATAGAAAGGCCGCTGGAACAGTAAGTCATTTTTCTTGATACAGAAGAACATGATTTTCATACACAACAGATTACAAATAGCTCTAAACTAAGCTCTCTCTTTCAAATTATCTATTAGTAAATGGACTGTAATGTGCACTAGAATTAAGCTTGCTGAATGTTTTATATTAGTTTGACACAATCTGCAGATGCTTACGCCCCTGTGCCACTCTGAGGCAAATATTGCATGTGTGAAGCTTCTACCTATAAATGACAGTTTCTTGGCAAGTCTGATTAATTTCAACGATTTTTTTAATTAAAGGGAGAATGAAAAAAATTGTCTTTCCATGCAAATTAGCCCCACTTTTGAAGATTGTAGTCTCTTCCAAAAAGTGAACCAGAGCAAAAATACAGACTTAAGGGTGCCACCATGTGCTGCTGTTGCTTGAAAAGAGTTTTTAAAAATCAACCAACAATTTAAAAAAGCCCTCAAAGATCTGTATGATGGAAAAATATTTCTGAGAATATTTTGCGTTTGGCAAAATTTTAATTGGCTGCTATGAAAGCTGAAGTCATCACTGTATTTCTTCCTGTGTCTTCCTTACAAGTGGCGTGTTTGAGGCCACCGTTGTTACAGTTAATGTAAGTGTAAGTGATTTATAAAACTTCTAAAACTATCAGGCAAAAAATGACAGACCTCAACAGAACAAAGAAAAAGGAACTTGCAAATACTAAATCTACAGCACATTCGTGATCTGGGAAGTTGCCTTTTGGTGGGGTTTGTTGTTTCTTTGTTGTTCCCCCAGTGTTTCCTACACAACAATATTTTTGAATTACAACCTTTTATGAAAGAAAGGTGTGGGTTGTTTTGTTTGTATGTTTGTAAGGGACCTGCAGTTCCTGGCTGCTTTCACTTAGGAACAGTATTAACTACCTATGAGAACGGGAAGGAGGAGGGTGAACAAGTACACAGGAATACTAAATATGCGTCTGTCTTGGAAAATCTGAAACCATGTTCTTTTGAAGGGGCTACCTACTGATAATATAAACAATATCTGAGAACCAGATATAAACATATTAGAATAAAGAATAACTTGTTTACTTTGTGTACAGTTAGATCTACTCATCCTCTACCTAATTAACCAATGTAGTAGCAAAGGCTTTAAGAATATACTTAATTTTAAGGACAAGTTAACGTTTTGTGTTACTAATTCTGAGCTTCCAAAGTAAAAAAGATGCTGCATTGCCCCACTGGATCTGATTTTCTTTTCCCAAAATAAAACGTAGAAAGAAACGCCTATAAAATACATATTCACCAAAGCTGGTCTGAGATAACCTGGTATCTATACCCACTTAAAACTCTCTAGTCCAACAGGTTTCTGATGACAAAAGATTGTGTGTGTGTCTGTGGTTCACGCACATGACACAACAAAACCTGAGAACTTGGCCAAGACCATATTGCAAACAGAGCCTTATTTTTTCTATGTTTTCATTCTCTGTAGCTGAATTGCATGCATGTTAAATGTGTGTGTATGCTTAGTTTGCATTGAAGGAAATTTTCTGCTTTTATCAGAAATGTTCACAGTTTTCAAAAGAGACTGACAATACGGGTCTTATCGTTATCAATTAATGCTGACATCCAGAAATTTGGAATTTGTTATTGGCAAAAAAGCAGTGACAGGTAAAAGGTATCAGCATAACTAGGGAAACTTTAGTACTATAGTAAATGTTCCTTTGTATAAATTACTTTTAATGAAAGTATTCCACAACCCTATGAAAGATTTGAATATGCCATATTTAGGAATAGCTGAAAATTTCAGTTAATAATTTGCTAATCTGTTTCACAAAGTACTCCAGATGTGGCTGCATTTGACAGGCAGATTTCTTTTTAAGCATGCACTAACCTGTGAATCAAACATTTATCTACCCATAATAACTAGAAAAAAACACCATTTTTTAAAAAAATCCAAAATGTTATTATAAATCTGCAGAAGAAATCTTACAGATTGATGAGGTGTCTCAATGAACTATATATTCAAAAGCTATACAATTAGTAAAGAACTGCCTAAATGCTCTGTTAAAACAGACTTACATATTTTTATTGATAAAGCATCACGTGATTCTTGTATTTTTATTAAGTATGGATATCAGAACCTCTGCATTTTGAGCGCACATCTGAAATATCCCGATTGTTGCAACATGCTGAGCACCATTTCTCACAATGTCTCATATTGGGCCCTTTCAACTATTAGACCCTTTTGTCTTTGATATACCTTTAAGGTTTTCCCTTGATACTCCCCATAATATAGCTATATATATGCAATATTTTTACAATTCCTGAAGAGAGAAAAAGGCTTCAAAATCAGAGGTACAATGATGCTGTTATTTTCTTCCACTCCATAGGAAGAAGGTGATTATTTAGGGTTCACTTTATTCCGAGCAGCTAAGAGGAAAGAAGTCAGTCCTGTCCCAGCACTTGTATTTTAAGCAAGGCGCTGGAAAGTAGACCTAGGGAGGCATTTTCTCAGAAAATGCAAATTCACAAAATCATTTCTATGATTTTCTATGAAAACACAAAAAGCCATTTCTATGAAGTTTGGATTTGGAAAAGTTTTCTGGGTTCTGAACGATGAACCCAATTTTAAAATAAAACCCCAATTTTTTTTCCTTCACTTTTGCCCTGTCGATCATTAGGTTTGTGTCATTGTGTTAATAAATCAGAACTTTCCCTAAGGGCTATAATGTGAAGTACACACTGGTTTGATACTAAACAGATATTATATTGTGGTAATAAAATACTAACAGTCCAGAATAACCACCTGAAAAGGCCCAGTCTCTAATTGTCTTCTGCAACAGAGATACATATCTCAAGGTAGCTCAACAAATCAATCATACACATTTTTATTTTACTGAATAAATGTGGCTATAACTGATGAGCTCTGTAGACTTGTTTTATTTTTCCAAATAAAAAGAGGCCTCAAAGACTGTAGCAGATCGTGCTTTCTCCTACTAATTAACTTCAGCCCATAACCTAGTATGGCCTTCATCAAGATGCAAGACACTTCAATCCTTAGCTGCTTTGCTGCAATGGAGAGAAGAGAGGGAAGATAAATTGCCTGTTTTAATTTTGTTAGATCTATCCTCTTAGACGGCTGGCTACAGGATGTTATTGAAACCTTTACGACAGCAGGATGAGTTGCTGGCTGTTTTCTGCTCAAATGTAGAAATGCTATTATGGGAAATTGTTCCCTGGCTGAAAGGCTGGTTCATGTGTGGTGGTTTGTGTCCTGCTCAGGGTGGCAATGAGGGAACTGGGACTCTGCGTTCCCAGCACAGGTCCCAGGGCCTGTGACACCCACCTCAGGGACGTGGGTGGCTTCTCTGGGTTGTGCTGCTGCCCTCAAACAGTTGGTGCCAGTGGAGTAAAAGCTAGCAGGTCAAACTTTCCACAGAACTTCCTAGCAAAAGCAAAGATTCTCCTTTGATTTTTAATCCCAACAAAACTTCCAATGCATGTGTGAATGCTTGAGGTTCAAATGCTGACAGGGTTTGCACTCAAACTGAAGGGAAAGGTCAAGCTTCCTTTTTCTTTTTTTTTTCTGCAAGAGTTCTGGAATTTTCCTTCCCTTGTCTGCCTTGTCTCTGCCTTCCCTCTGGCTTCTTGTCTCTTTGGCCAGCTTTTCACTAAAACTTGCATAAAGAATATACTGCATTACTTTGTAAAGTGAGTTTCATAAATTTAAATATTCTTTTAATGCTGGATGTAAAACAAAATAGCTGCTTATAGTCCTGAAGAAATAAAAATGCAAAGTTAGATTGGTAAGAGCCTTCCTGAGCAACTGTTAGTGAGGCAGCCCTTTCTTACCAGCTGTTGCAAAGGTTTTATTCCCTACCTCTTCACTAGATGCATTGCATCTGAAAGAAAGCTGGGTCAGGATTGCAGGGTTTAGAAACCTGCTTCTTCAAACAAAGACATTTGTTACCACATCTATTTTGTTCTTTCAATGCTGTCTTTTAACTTCCTTAATGCTCACCTCCCAGTGAACTGAGATATAACAAATCCATTCTTTCACCATTCATGGAAACCTTAATCCCTTAGCCTTGCATCAACCAGATTCTCTATTTCCTTGTTCCTTGCTGTACCTGTGCTGATCAGAGGACCTCTTTCTTAGACATGAGTAACCTATAGTACAGAGTCTTCCAGATGGAATGATCTTTTATCTGACAGGCTGTTCTGCTTAGTATTAGATATTTGTAGAGTCATTTAAAGTACATATTTTACAAGCAGCAGAAAATATATCCAATGACAATGAGAAAACATGACAAGCAGGCCTCAAATAAAACCAGAATCTCCATATACCAGATTTAAAAAATTACTAGAAATTCCTGTCCTAACAGTAAGTTAACAAAACTTGCAATAAATCACAGAGAGTATCTACTGTACACAAAGTAATCATGTTACGTGTTTCTGGGTATGTATAAACTAATATAATAATAAATAAAGGACAAACTGGGAAAGGGCAGAGTAGCTTAGTCTCAAATGACTGCTACGTAAGTTGGCATCTCTGTAGGTCTGATGCATTAAGAATACACACTCACGCCCAGCCGCAGCAGCAGATGTGCTGGTAGGAGAGGAAAGAGCATTGGATAACGATACGTGACTAGGGCTAGAAATATTGGTTACATCCTGGGTCTGGCTTGTGACGGAGGACTGTCTCCTTAGAGCCCCCTGAAAGGAAGTGCCACTCTTGAAAGTATTGACTACTTCGATCTGTAATGGAGGAAAGAATGAGACAAGTTGCTTAAAGTATGGATACAGTTGCATAACTGACAGGAATAGTAATGAATAACAATAAATAAACCGTGCACACAGTTTTACTGCAATTGAAATAAATACTTTAAAGTGTTCCTTTTAATGTTTTTAGATACGAAATCATCCAAATTTTCTGCCAAGATAAAATGAAACAGCTCTGTAGGACGCAGTGGAGCTGCATCAGTTTAAACAAGTAGAAGATTTGAAAGAACAATCTTTAAAACTTAAACCATTTTATTTATATGTAAATAAAGTAAATACAACTGGAATACTTGATATAACTAATCTCCACTTTTTTCCTACTGAGAATAAAATGACTTTCTTAGTGCTCTCTAGGTGTTCTTCCAGATGGAGGAGAATTCACTTAATTAGAACTGGGGGTAGGGGGATGACACGACACTCAACCAAACCAAAAAAACCTTCATATTCAAAATATGACTCCATTTTGTTTACAAAAACAGGGTTGTCAGTATAGTAGTTTGATAAAATAGGAAATGTTCCAGTGTTTTATCTGACCTTTTCTAAAATTAAGGTTTTTACAGATCAAGCACAGTGATAATGAAAATTGGTCTTTTATAAGTGCAGATTCAAAAATATTAATAATTTATACAAAGTACTTAAAATCACCCAGTTGATGATGTGGAACTGGATTGAGTATTGCAGCAAATAACATTACCATTTTCTACTTGTTATTTTCATATGTCTATTGTATGCAGGCTTTGATGTATCCATCCTGAATACCTTCCTGAATGGTTTTTTCATCACCACAGAAGATGAGTTTAAAAAAAAGAGCTGAGTATTTCAAGGCATTCCTTGACCCAATAAAAAGCAGGCTTTGTGTACAAATGTAAAGCCAAGGTCTGGCAGTAGATAATATCAAGGAGTAAATATATGCTGCAAGTCCCTTCACCACGAAACGTCTTGTTACATTAGTACAACCACCACAAGACAAAGCAGCAGTAGTAGCAGCATTTAGAAGAGTTCAACCAACTACTTATTTCAAGTAACCCACTGTTCCCAGATTGTATCTTCCAGCCCAGATTTCTGAAGATACACAGCCCAGAAAGCATTTGGGAGGAGGTAAAGCGGTACATCTATCAATTAAAATAGCACAAATCTAGCTGCAAGCCCTGCAAGAAATTGGCTAACATCTTCTGCTGTGGTTGGTCTTAGGAATAAACAAATTCATATGGCTTCATCTTTAATAGTACGGATGTATCCCCTCCCATAATCTTGTCTTTGGACATAATTGCTTATTTTCCTGCCTGTTTTTATGGGAATAATCATATCACAGCCAGCTATAAAAGGGATCAAAGGTTACTGCTGTAAAATTCTCACACTGAACTTTTACTATACAAACATGAAAGAGCTGATTTGTTCACTGACCCACTGGTTTGAGAGTCCTGTTTACAACATCCATTTAAATGTGCACACTAATAGATGTACAGTATTAAACAGCACAACATTTTACAGCTTTGCTCTCCGTGTTTTCTACAGCAGACTTATTTTGAATTACATGTCTAATACAAATACCACAGTAAAAAAATACAATATGAGGTGAGTTAGCATATGGAATAGGGGTACAAGTGAATCATCAGGTTCACATTGGCATAAAAAAAATATGGCTTAAACCACCGTTTATATATGAAGGCATATTAAATACTCACCCAAAATGTTCACTGTACAAAAGTAGAATTAAATACAGATCTTGGGTTTTCATGATCTAACACAGGTGACAGAGCACTCTTCAAAAGAGACCATTCAAAAAGAATTTAAAGACTCTACTGAGAGCATGAAGTGCTCACAGATGATAAATCCTAAGCCAAAGAGCATTTTTAGATGTACAAATGTCTTCCTAATAAATGGAAATGAAAGACCTTTGTAAAAGAGTGAAAAGGTAAGGGAAGAGCTGTATTTAATGGCTTCTCCACAGTACAAGAATTAGAGGTATGAAATTTACTTTTCTCCCAAAGAAAGTAACTACAGATCTTCATGGATATAATTTGTAAGAGGAGGATGACAATCTTTTCAGAATTAAAAGTGGAACATACAGGGCTGTGTTCTGCCTGAAGCCAAGGAAGAAGAACTTGGCTCAAAAGTTCATCTTCCAAACCCACAAGATAATAAAGAGTTCATAGAAATAAATAAATAATACATTTAAAATAAGGATTTAGTTATTTAATTACAAAAGAATGGATTTATTTAGAACAATTCAAACCTCTAAAATGGAGAAAATAAATGGTAAGTCATACATCATGAAAAGTCTGAAAGATTTCCAACAAAATCTAGGATGCAATCATGTTTTGATTATAGGCCTTCAGGTAGAGAGAAAAAAAACCCTGCTCTACATTTGAAGCTTATTTTTGAAGTTGGATTTTTTTCACATCTCTCTCATTTTTCTATATGTTCTATACGCTGAATTTTAGAGGTATGCATGGGTAACAAAGATATCAGTGATTAGCAGTTAAAAAAAAAAGGATCATATACTAGCAGAATAGCCCTGGCAGAACAAACATTTTTCTGATGTATAGCACAGAACAGACTTTCAGGTCTCATTCACCTATCTCCAACCAGGATTTTTTTTGTTGTTGTTGTTTAATAACTTTTCTGCATGAAATAAACCAGTTTCCATTCCACTTCCATGGAGCTACTGCAGTGTTTCCTATATTGAAAGCTATACGGGAAGCCATAAAATGAAGTGGTAGCTACTTATCTAAAAATCACTTGCCAGGAGGAATGACTTTCAAATGACTTTCATTGCTATAGGGTTTGTCTGCATTGAAGAGAAAAGTTTTAATGTAGAAAGGAAGGGAAAGAAAATACAGTGCAGTATATAAAGAGGAATAATCCTTTTTTCAGTAGCAGTTAACATGGCCCCTGTATATTTTTCAGTTTTTGCCTTTATTCTCAAAACATTTCTAGACAGTTATTTCCTACCTCAAGCAGATAAAGCAAAGTGAATTACACAGTGAGCAAAGCAAAGGAGGAAAAAATCAGGCCTGGTGGTGTAAAAATCTGACACGTAGCTTGAAAAGTTTTCAAATCTCCTAATTTTTCCATATTGAAATGTAGGCTGACTATAGAAACTTTTCAGTATACCGTTTTAAAAGATGCCGTGATTTTCGGTTGTTACTCAGATTACTCAGTTTTGTCTGAAGGTGAATTTGGTGAACTTCCCAAAGGGTATTAGATCTGCCAAGATGGTATGATCAGTCCTGTCTCTTCCTTCAGAATGAAGAATTTGTGAGAAACGCAACAAAGGCTTGGAAAAAATTGCTGAAAACTAGCTGAGGTTGAAAAGTCCTGGTTTTGCTGCAGTTTGAGACTGCCTTTATATGTTTCTGAAACCTGCACAACTAGGATGAGTCATTTGTGAAACTTCGTATGTCAGTGGCCTTCTGAGAGAGGTATCCAGAAAGGAAACTCGGCCATTCAGAGGAGGAGAACAACACGCAACCGTCTGCAGAAGCCTGATAGTATAAGACAGCGAAATGTGTAAATGAACAAAGGCAGACAAAAAAGAAAATCAGTAGATAGCCAGTCTCTTTAACTTGGTTATATGCATTTTTCAAACACTTTTCTGAAAAGTAAAAGAATGCATGTCTTCGCAGAAATACATCTGACATTTCAGTATGAAGAATCAACAGTGGAGATCTGTTCTCTGGTGTCTACGTTTGAACCCTCTGCTTTGAAAGAGCGTGCAAAAAAGAAAAAAATGTCTTTATTACTGCAAAGTTTTTATCAGTTTGGATGAGTTTTTATTGGAACTTTCAAGGCAGATCTGTCAGTTATCTGAAAAAAAAAAAAAGAAACTATCGTAGATTCTTTATAACTGTTTCAGGAGTGAAGGCCTTTGTTGAGTGCTGTGGCTCTCTCGCCAAGACTGAGTAGAAAATAAGCAAAAAGAATCTACTATACAGCACAAGTGTATGATGGTGGAAACTGGTCTTGTTAGGATTTGAATGATCAATCTAGTCGTGAGTCTAGAGTTTATTCCTAATCTGTCATCCTCTGACATATATATAAAGTGAGGGGATGCTCTACCTTCTTCTTCCGCATCTCCAGAAGTGCATTAGCCAGCAGAGGATTCCTGCAAATCCTCCAGCTCCCCAAGGATGCTACAGACATCCTCGTCTTCTTCCACCAACTCTTCTTTAGCTGGCTTCCTGAGAAACGCAGTACAAGTGTATGAATTCATTTGGATGGGCCACAAAACAAAGCGCATCAAAATGCGCTCAACTCCAGATCCGTCCAACAGTGGATCTAGTTTGATCTGCAGATAAGTTCATCACCCTCCAGTGGACACCTTGGAACTATTTTGAATCTTTGGGCCCATTTCCTTTTTTCATTATCATTCCACAGATGTGAAATGGATGTAAAAATCAAAGTTGCTGAATAAACAAAATGAGAACAACAACAAAAAAAAATCACAGAGGCCACTTGGCAGAAGAGAAACAATACATCCTACTGAAGGTATTTCTACAACTAAGAGCAGGAAGGAAACTAAGAAGATGGATGTTAGCAAAGAAATATAATTAATGTTCATTTGGTTTTAAATAGTATAAAAGAATAATAATTTCTCTGTGAATTAAGTGGACAAAGATATGCAGAAGAGCTAAAATCTACCCCTCGGGCTAGAAAAAGAACTGAAAGGATGTAATTTACTTTTTGTGCTTGTAGTTGTTTACACTCACCACAACCAGAAAGACATCCTGACAGAAATGCCAACAGACAACACTCCTCCTATAGCCATCAGGAAGAAAAGAACGCACAGTTTAGAGGTCATCTTCTCATAAAGATCACCACTACCTGGGCACCTGTTTGTCACCTTTATACTGTGACAATTTGAATTTTCTCTAATGATGAGTGCTCCTGACTCAGAGTCAAGACACACAACCCAAAGCTGAAGATCCGTATTTAATTACTTACCACAAAACCCTGGGAATCTACCCAAACTCTTAATCTCTCTCCTGGCAGTTTCCACCCTCTTTCTTTTCTCTGCAGATGCACTGAAGAGACCTAACTGTCCTACTTTCAGTTTACTGCTTTCCCCAAGTATTTTCTAACACACCTGGCTGCATCTCTTTCTCCAAAAAAAAAAAAAAAAAGTATAAATTTGTAGATGGAGAAAGGGAGAAAGTACATATTTCTTCTGATGTAGAAATTTAATTCTTGAAAGAATTAAATATTTTTCTTAATTATTCACCTCTTTTTCTTGTAAGCATCATGTACAACTTTCAGATTGGATATGGTGGATACATATCTGTCTTTCAGAGCTGCTCTCTTCTGCAAGAGAGCACTAGAATGCTATGAAACGTGCTACTTCACTGCAATGAAAACGGCAGAATAGTTCAAATATGGATTTTAGCACTACAGGACAAATTATTCTAGATATCCTAACCTGGACTATATTTAGCACCATGATTCAGGGTACATATTTAGTATATTTAAAAATGCCATAAGCACATTCTTAATAAAAAGATAGATCATTCTAAGAAATCATCCAGAGTAGCCAACACATACATTTCAATATTTAATGGATGCTTAGGCCCTTACTACTAAGAATAAATCCAGAACAACGTTTTTCATTACCTAATAGGAAAAAAAATAAATTCCTTTTAATCATGATAGATATATGGTAGTGCCAGAACAGATTTTTTTTTTTAATCAAATTATACTTTAGACTCACCAATTTAAATCATTCTGTTATTGCAGAAGTAGTAGCAACAATCTATTTTGACAAAGTAAACCAGTATGCTTTAGAAAGCCTTCAAAACATTTTGCTACCCATTATCACAGCATTTTTCAAGTAGCACTATTTTATGAGCTGTCATCACTGGGGTAGAAAAAGAATGTCCATTCACAGCAGTCTCAAAAAACTATTTCTATTTTTGCGTATTATCATTTTATAATCTTTCACTTTATCTCTCCTGCTGTACACACACACACACACACACACCCCTTTGTTCAGTTTACCTATTTTTTCATGTGTTCCTCCTTTGAAACCAGAAAAAGTAATTATCAAATACCACTGTTCACACACTTTCTGTGGCTTTCCTTATAACATTATATTGCCTTGATCAAAGATGAAGCATTTTTTTCTAGACCATGTGGGCATTTACTTTTTGCATACCTGGGTTTGGATTCTGTTGAGCCCTCTGAACCAGAGAATTTGTCCGCGTCTAAGTTCTCTCTCTGCATGATCAATTTCTTCGACATCTTCATTGAGTTCTTCTTCAGGGACCTCCTCCTTCTCCGTGAGCCTCCCTGCCTCCTTTAAAAACTTTAGCCTACTTGTTGGGATGGTTGCAATGACCTAATTACAAAAGAACATGGATATTATAACACGATCTATAATCTTCAAGGAGAGCTAAGATAAGCATATTTATAATAGTACTTTACACTTACAAAACTCCATTTTAGTCTAAAAACGCTTAGTTTACTGTGTAAACAGTTAGAATTACTTGCATCGTTAAACCACATTGGCAACACCCAGCCATGAAGAAAGTTTAAGGCTGGGAAAAATATTGTCCTTTCTCAGAAAACTAAAAGAAGATGTAAGTATTTGAATGTAATTACTTAAAGAAAACTTAGCAAGATTGATACTTCTGCAATTAGAGTTTGATTATTTCTAATGACTGCTAACAAACTAATATAATGTTAATGTGAGCTGGAAATTGCATCTCATGCTTACAAATCTCCCACTACCTTGGTTCATGCACTCAGCTTCCCTTTGGTTCAGCAAGTCGAAAGGCTTTTCTCGAAACGCTTTTGACTGTCTCCCTGTTGGACGTCTTACAGGGCTACCTCGTACTCCATGTCCTTATTACTAATAAATTCTGATTAACTCAGCCTCTCTTCTTATTCTGTTTGTCCACCAAAGTGGTCCTTGATAGTAATTAATACAGGAGATAGTTAATAATCTTAAAAATTTGCAAATACTGTAGTTAGAAAATGTGCTAACACAATTATTTTAAATACATTTCAGTGTTACCCTCTTGGGCAGTAATTTTCTCTTTGTTCTGATTTCTTTTGTCAGCTTGAATAAAAATACGAGCAGATGGCTATTTAAACAAGATGATATCTGGAACATGTTGAATGCTTAGAAAAAAAAAAGAAATCTCTTACGAAGTTAACTATTAGACCCATCTAGCAAAAAAATGCTCAATATTCTTTTTTGTCTTTGTTTCAGCATTGAGCAATTGCCTCTGAAGCCCAAATGTGTGAAAGGTGGAGACAGAATCAGACAGTTGCAGGAAAGTTGGTAAGAACGTATCTTACAGTTTTGGAAAACTGGAGTGCATATAGTGAAGACACATGAAAAGAGGATGAAGATAAACTATTGATTTTGCTGAGTGTCTCCTTGAGCTTCATCATCCGTAACTTCACTTCTATTATACCATATTTAAAGACAGATAAAAAAATGTCAAAAAACGAGTTTGTTCACTATGACAGAACCTTTTTAAAATGTGTTGAGTTTGAAAAACAAGATGCAAACTTTGAAAATGAATGAATTGGTGTGACACGAGCAAAGACAGAACAGGAAGAAAAAAAAGGTAAGTGCTAATTATTTAAATACTTACTGAAACTCCTCGAGCTTGCCAACTTTCAAAACACTCTAATGCCAGTATTCTACAGAAAGAAGCTACTTGAAACTTTTTAGTATCTGATGAAAATGATGGTGGTGAGTACTTGCAAGACAGTACACACAGAAACAGCTGTATTTGGTAGTGATTCTGTGCAATATAACATACCTCTCCTTCACAACACCTGTCAGCCAGGCTGGTAGATTCTGCTCTGATTATTTTCTTAGAGTGTTTACCTGTCTTTTTCTTTATTCATTTGTTCTCCCTACCTGCAGAGACCTGCCCAGTTCAGGTAACAGCAGACTCAACAGATTGCATGTAGATTAAGGAACTGTTATTCTCAGGAAAATTACTGCAGTTTCATAAGGTGATCAATAATTCTAATTCTAATGGCTAGACTCTTGCAATAAGGCTTGGGCAACTATGCGCATCTCTAAATTGAAAACAGATGCCGATATTTTTCTTAGTTTTCAATGGCTATATAATAATACATTGATCAAAGGCTGTGGGAAATTCTTCCCATCTGACTGGTCTAATAAAATAGCTGGGGTTTTCTCCCTTTCCCTGCTTTTCTTCCCGCCTCCTGAAGTTGGTATTTTCCAATCAGTTGAAAACAATCCTTTTCTTTCCAAGAATTATCAAACTGATTTTCAGTCTTCCTCCCGCAAGGTTATAGATCAAATCCCATCTTCAGGTACTACGTACAGTAAAACAATCTAACAGTGGTGGTTTTAGCAACACATGCATTAAAAGTTGTCATGACTCTGAGCTTATTTCTTAAAAAAAATCTGAAGCCAAACTGTCCAAAAAGTTACTTTTTCCGTAAGAGAACAAATAATCAGTTTTGAAAGCTAGCATCTATTAATTACAATTCCATCAGAACCATTTCAGTATTCAATGCAGCTGGCAATTTCTTGCCCATTTCTTCACAGTGGCAAACTAGTTGATCTATATGTATCTTTATATCTGTGTCCGGTGGCATCAACTTCAATACATTAATAATGCATTCAAAGGTGAAGAAATTAACATTATTAACTTTGCAATATGTGTTTGTACATAAAAGAATAATGTAGTATTTTAACAATACTGATTGTATCTGTATTAATACTTCCAGACAGATACTCACATAACTTACAGATAATCACATAATTTAATTAATTATCTCATCGACACTTGGTTTTATATCCATATATAATTTTATATGAGCTAATGATGACACAGGTTGTAGCAGAATTTTAAAATACATATGAATTAAGCTGCACCTTTCTGCAAATATTATAGGAAAAAACCCTCCTTTTTCTTTCATCCCCTCGTCCATCCTTTGCACACACAAGTAGGCGGATGGAGGATGTGTATTAAATGCACTAGACTTAGTCCTGTGCCAGTAACAGGGCTACCATGGATTGACAGAACAGCAGTTTCCACAAGAGAATGAGTCGACACAGAACTGGAACTTCTTTTCACTTGGAAAATCTGCCATGGCTGAAGACACACATGCTACAGTGGGTGCTCTGTTGCAGGGAAGGTTACAGTGCATTTGCCCTTACTATACTATTTTGTGACTAGAGAACTACGTTATGAATCAAATGTCTTTCATGAAAAGCCTAACTGAAGATGCCCTTGGTGACAGCATGCCCTGCTTAGGGAAAGAAAAACAAAAATCAAAAGGAACTGTGGGGTAAATGACCCTTACTACTATACCTATTCTTGAAGTAGTTAGCACCATGTATTTCAATGTATGCTAAATATGACATAGTAAGAGATCAAGGAAATGAGTAGAGTAGGATTATGAACAATATCAGATCTTGATTTGGTTTATAAAACTGAAAGAAAGCTGCATATTCCTGAATGCTTACCTGACCCCATACAAGTTCTCCTAATCCAATAAATACACACCACATCCACTGGTCAAGCTGCAGGGGAGAACAGCTAAATGGTTTTCCTCCAAACTGGACAATTACTATCTGCAAAGAAAAGCAGAAAAGAAAGAGGGTAACTATTTTCTGGGGAAAAAACCCACAAAACAAAATACTCCCCCGTAAAAAATCCAAACCCCACCAAAAAAAAAAAAAAAACAACAAAACCCACCAATAACTTTCAGTCATATTTTACTTGAGATTTTTATTTTTGTCTTTCTACATATTACGTCTCTGCTGGTTTGATTCCAACATATTTTGCCAGTAGAATCGTCAAACATATTATTAACAATCTATTCTTTAGTGGACTGAATCTAAAGGGCACCCAAAATACCATCTTATATTTCAAATACGTCATTTGACGCTCTCGGGTGGCACCAAGTCAAGCTACCAGATGTACATTTTTGGAACCCATCCAGCAAAAGCTGCAGAATCTCAGTCACTAAAAATCAAACCATGCAAATCTGCGCAGCCTGAATTAAGGGTCAGAAAAAGCCATACGAGTTCAGACCAAGGCTTCGTTAGCCTCATATCTAACAACAGTCATATATGAATGCCCAGACAAAAAGAAAACAAGACTGTCCACCATGCATTCCCCCAGCTTCTGAGTGTCTCAGCTGGGGAGAAGTTGACCCTGATGTAGTTTATTTTGAAATGTCCATTATATGAGAGATTTTTCACTCTAATTAACAATTTATTGTAAACTTACAGGCATGTGATCACAGGTAGACTGATAGTATACCGAAAACTAGACCTGTTGGAGAAAGACGGTGGGAAACCCACACACTGTACAGCAGGATAACCAACACAAAAAAACCCCAAACAACACCACCACCACACCTTAAGGTAAATTTCTGAAGGAATAGTTACTAATTCTTGCCCAAATCATTACCTGAATAGCAAATGTACCCAGAACAATAGTGCAAAAAATAGGATTTCTGAAGATGCCATCAAAGACATTTCTTTCGCCGTGGATTTTCCGTGCATTGATTTCATTGAAAAGCTGCATCATGACAAAGGTGTTGAAGATAATGGTGTAATGCTCTGAAGGAGGAGAGTGAAGTGGTGCATTCCTCCCACTGTCAATCTTAAACATTTTCTCACCTAGATGTAAGACAAAAATAAAGGTTTCCACTAGAATAAATTAAAAAAACTTAAATTTATATTTCCTTTTTTTTTTACTTTAGCTAGTTGCCTCCTGTGCTCTACTTTACCAGCTTTCTTGCTGCACTTCGTATAATACAGGCAGAACTTACAACGCCAGTGAGCAAAAGGCATCTAAACTTTCTGAGAAAGATGCTTCTTAAATGATGACTTTTATCTAATAACTCTGTATATCTACGCAAATAGTTTTCAGTAGGACATTTCCTCTAACAAAATAGCAATTATTGTAAGAAGTCAATTATTTCTGATGTAGTAAGCACTTGAGACCATTGACAGTACATTTGAGATTTTCTACAATAATTAGAAGCAATCACTCTTCAGCAGTTTTTACCCATTTGCTAATCCAGGACGTCATAACTCTTGACAAGCAGCCAAGGATATTAATGAAAAAAAATAGACATTCCTGGTTTTAAATAGATTTGGTTTGGATCATTCTGCTTGTACACTTTGAAAGCATACCGTCAGGCATTGTTCTTTATTTTGATAATTTGACTATCACTTTTAGATCTGACCAATGGAAAAAAGCACGATAAACCCATACGTCCTGAAAAGTTCCCTGCACCTGAGGGACCTCTGTTCTTATAGAATCATAGAATAGCTTGGGTTGGAAGGGACCTTTAAAGATCATCTAGTCCAATTCCCCTGCTGGGGCTAGGACATCTTGCACTAGATCATGTTGCATCCGACATGACCTTGAGCACTTCCAATGATGGAGCATCACAGTTTCTCTGGGCAACCTGTTCCTGTGTCTCACTGCTCTCATTGTACAAATATTTCTTCCTTATGTCCAAGCAAACCTATCCTCTTTGACTTTAGAACCGCTGCCTCTTGTCCTGTCACTTCAGGCCTTGGTAAAAAGTCTCTCTCTGTCTTATAAGGCCTTATATTGGGCTGCAATAAGGTCTCCCCAGAGCTTCTCTTCTCCAGCTGAACCCCCCAACTCTCTCAGCCTGTCCTCCCAGCCTCGGATCATTCCTGTGGCTCCTCTGGCCCCTCTCCAGCAGGTCCATGTGTGTCCTGTGCTGAAGACCCAGAGCTGGACCAGCACTGCAGGGGGGTCTCACAGAGCAGAGCAGAGGGACAGGGTCACCTCCCTCCTGCTGCTGCTGCTCACGGGGCTGGGGATGCAGCCCAGGATACAGCTCGCCTTCTGGGCTGCAAGTGCACATGGGCGGCTCATGGCCAATTCCTCATCCACTTTCCCATATGCAAAGTTTACAAATAACATGCAGTTATTGGAAGAGGCATTGTCTTAAAGTAAGGGTGAGATATTCACATGAAGTGTAAATCATGAATGAAATAAAACTAAAGAAGATTATCACAATACTACCCATTTTCATAACCAGTGTTTTGTTAATAAAAACAAATTGAAACTTGAACATTTTTCTGCTATTCCACTAGCATTATATTCAGAATTTCCAAAGAAAGAAGAAGAGTTTCCTCAGGTTTTCTCCTGAGGTCATTATTTCATCAGCTAAGTTAACAGTGAGCACTTTTTTGCCTTGGGATATTTGAGCAGATCATGTTCAAGTCACTGGGAATAATGAGCATGTTTCCAAAGGAAGAATTTGGCTTATAGTCTTTTGACAGAAAGCAGAATACAGTATCACAAATATATCAGTAACACAATATGAGGCAACAAAATGAAGACTTAGGAGACAGCAGAGATTAAGTAGATTATACATCTCCAGAGAGATAAGTACTGGAAAATATTCCCCTTATTACATAAAAACAATAAATGAAAAAATTAATGAGAGCAAACCGATATCACCACTTTATCTTTTACACACACACACATATCTTTTTACACACACACATATACACACATTGCATCTATCTGCTTTCATTCACTACACACACAAACACAAATATACGAAAAATACTTTCCTCGGGGAGAGTACCAGCGCTTAAGGCTCTATTATTGTATCGCATCACTTAATTGCCAAAGCAGAACATGCTGCTATTGTGAACTGGCACTGGTTAAACCCATAACTAGTTTTTATTTCCAAACATGTTCCAAAAGGCATTATAGTACAGTACAACAATTTAAAGTTTATTATGCCTAGTTGCTGAGGCTAAGATTTTTTGTATATTACAGTTTGACAGAACTAGACAGTGGCTTCTGGAGTTGTGATGTGCCTGATGTCTTAAAGGCATTACTGTATATTCAAACACAATGTTTTTATTGCCACATTATAGAAGATAGAAAAACTTGATGTAGTAGTCTCTACAGAAACCCAATACAAAAAAATTGAAGTATTGATAAAAATATAAATCATTCTCATTAATTTGGAATTCGCTTATCCAAACACTGAGTTTAGAACATCATCTCACTGCAAAGCTGAGTCTTGTGGAGTTTAGAAAGGAAAAGACTGGATTTCCTAGGCTTGTCAGAAAACTGCTTGGGCTACGTCCTTCAAAGTATACATGAGTTTTCCAGAAATACCCAGAAGTAATTAGAACAGGGTGAGAAAGCCTGATTTTCTTTTCATTGTGGCTCAGTATATAGTATTCTAAAGCATAAACCTCATCAAAATGCCATTAAAACTCCCCATAAAGTTCACAGACATTCTCATTCCAAGATTCACAGCACACGGATTACCAAGGTCTTACACACCTATTTTAGAGAATCTGAAATTATAATTTCCTTAGACTTGCTAGACATTCTCAAAATACACTGTAATCCTTAAAAGGTTACAGCCTATCTCTCTTCAAAACCTGATGATTATTTTGGTTTAAATAACTCCACTGTAAACAGACCATCACCTCCTTAGAGCATTCTAAATAAGCTGCCAGTTGCTGGTGATGTGGAGCAAGACTGTAACGACGGAGCTCAAAAAGCTCCTAAGAATCATAAATTTACATTTACAGCTTGTATGAAAGTCTGTATACAAAGAAAAAATATCTGCAAGACAACACATGTAATTTAGCAGTGATGACACAGTGACAAGAGCACAATAGCCAATTGATAAAATTAACAGTCCTTTGAGCAAGTTCAGTTCTTATTGTAGAGCAACAGAATCTATTATTAGCCCCTACTGTTCCTTGCAGCAAGAAACATTCCTCCTCCTTCCCTCCCCTCTCCAAAGTACAACTATAAAAAGCATCCATTACTAGCAAGCCTGAAGAAGAGTCCAGTAACCTCATAAATTAGATTTTTTTTTCCCTTTTAATATCCATTCTAGATATTAAATGTCAAAACAGAGTGTTCTCTGTATCACTTAATATTGATTACTTGCTTATCTATACTACTTAAGATCAGCATTATTTCTTGACTGTGGCAAACATTTTGCTCCTGATTAAAGCTTCTCCAGATATTGGTAAAATGGATCTTGATTTTTTTTTTTTAGTGGATTTAAAAAAAAAAAAAAATTATTTGTTGTTACATGCCTACTAAAGATGGCAAGTCTCAAAATGCATATTAGTATAGAAGAACCAGGCTAGATGCTCCAATAAAAACATAATCTTCTATGCTGCGTTTTAACATAAACTTTAGCCAAAGCCCAAACCTACATTTTAATGACCTGGCTGCAGAGACTGAGTGCACCCTCAGCAAGTTTGCTAACGACACCAAACTGAGAGGAAGGGCTGACACACCAGAAGGTTGTGCGGCCATCCAGCGAGACCTGGGCAGGCTGGGAGGACTGGACAGAGAAAGATGGATAAAGTTCAGCAAGGGCAAGTGCAAGGTCCTGCACCTGGGGAGGAACAACCCCAGGCACCAGGACAGGTGAGGGGTGGACCTGCTGCACCTGCTGGGTGTCAAGAGGATGGACTCTTTTCAGTGGTGCCCAACAACAAGATGGGGGTAAACAGGCACAGAATGAAGCACAGGAGGTTCCATCTGAACATGAGGGTGCCTGAGCCTGGACCAGGCTGCCCAGAGAGGTTGTAGAGTCTCCTTCTCTGGAGACATTCAAAACCTTCCTGGATGCATTGCTGTGTGATCTGCTCTGGGGACGCTGCTTTAGCAGGTGGCTTGGACCAGATGATCTCCAGAGGTCCCTTCCAACCCCAACCATTCTGTGATTTTGTTAGGAGGCAAAAAAAAACCCAGCTCACTGAGGCCCTTCCCAATGTAAACAACACATGACAGTGACTAAATCGCTCTGTTACATCTGTCCTGTTTCCCATCCCGTTAAACAGCTCAGTCCTGCTAGCTGTTTAACTGTAACAGACTTAATATATGTGCATGGTTACATTTAAAGCATTTTGACGTCAGGCTACAAGACCTAGATGCTTCTAAATGAAGCAACAAGCCTAACAAACTTTCTTACCGACAAAAAGAAGTGTAAATATGAGAGTAAGCTGATAAACAGCATGGCCCAGAATGTTCTTCATCATGGTACGGGATATAAGAGGTTTGTTCCTGCCGTATGGCTTTCTTAGCAATAAAGCCTCTGTTGGAGGTTCGGTGGCCAAAGCAAGTGAGGCAAAGGTGTCCATGATGAGATTGACCCACAACATCTGTACAGCTTTTAGAGGAGAGTCCTGTGGAGACAAATTAGAAAGTTACATTTTTCCTAGAAAAAGAATTGTTGTCAGGTCATTTACTGTGATTTCATCTCTTCTGGTGTGACTGCAGGCAGTGCTGAAGATGGGACACGGAAATACTCGCTCCTTTGCTCTGACCTTTCTTAGATTTCTTATGCAGGACGCTCAGTGATCTGAGCAGAGAGAAATGATTTCTCTCCAGTCATGTAAATCAGGAATATTTACAATCACACAGTTCTTCTAAAGCATAACTAAAGCATGATTTTACAATACTCTGTTACTTCATGCATCTTGCTTAAATTTTCAGCTGACTGTAGGTAACTAGATAATACAAGTGGGAGTTTCTTTCATGGAAGAAAAATTACACTAATACAATTTTAAAAGTAATGTTTCCTTTTACTATAACCTACCTGTGTTTTTTTCAGAAACAGCTTGAAGTCATTAAAAATTTATAAAACAATTACTAATGCAACTTAATACATTTTACTTAAATAATATATTTTAAAAAGAGAAGTGATAAAAAGGCTGATATTTGAATTTTAAAAATAGTCTGAAACTCATTAAACTGTATCAAATATGCAAATGTATGTAAATCTTTATTGTTTTACTGGGTAACAGGATAGCATATTTGTAAGTACAGAAGTGGAAAGAAAAACAAACAATCAAAACCCCAACACATTACTGCTTGTGAGGATGAAGTCTCTGTTTTCTGAAGCAGATCGCCAACCGCTAGAAGGAGCTCTTTCCTCACTTAATTCAACAAAGAGTCTATGGTCATTTACAGAGGACTTAAGAGCAAGATGTAAAAAAAACCCCAAAAGTAAATAAATAAAGCAAACCAACACAGATCTCAGGAGAATTTCAGATGATGATTATAACATTTTGATTTGTAACACACTGGGGCAGCTGTAATGGCAGAAAGATGCAACTGCTTCAAGAAGCCATAACGGGAAAAATGAAGTAGGTTATTTTTCTATATCTAATGACCTCCTTATACCTTTAGACTGAATACAAACCTGCAGCTTTAGTAAGGTCTGCTTCAAATGTTTCATATAGATGGGTTTTATTAGGAAAACAGGATCTCAAAAGTAATAAGGTATCAGTGTGACAAATTTTCTAGTGAAGGGAGTTGATCTGCAGTGTGAAAGCTGGAAGATCAGAGCACTCTGTGCATTACATTCCATGGTGCTGCAGTAGCAAAGCAAAGCAATGTATGGAACAGCATACAAGCCAAATCAAAGCCAATAAGAACACCTTATGAACTCTGCCCTTTTCTTCAAATGTTTAAATGTTCATTTTAAATGAAATATTATCAAATAATGAGGGACAATATCCATTTGGTATCCCAGGGACATATGGAAAATAAGGCTAAGTGGTTTGGTCTCTTGTAGATCTGGTTTATATTCCAGCTCTCCTTTGAGATAGAATATTATTTCCTTTTGAAAATATATTTTAGCACTCCTATATTTACAAAAAAAAAAAAGATATATTTTATTTATTTGTAAAAAAATATTTTTTTTGCTTATTCAAAGGGATGGAGAAGAGCAATCTACTGTTTCTAAGTCTTACAGGTTGGCTACATCAGGGAAGGGAGGAAGATTGGCATTAACAGATTCCTGACCTCTTGGTTATGGGTTGCATTAACTGGACTTATCTGGAGAGTTCAGCTCACTCATTTGATATGCAGCTGCAGAAACAGGAAACGTCTTTGGCTTTAGAGGTGGCTAAAGAACTAAAAGCAATCAGGACTAACCTCATTCCAAATTGAGACCTCATTTTTTTTGTTAATACTAATGGCTCAAACGAGGAGCGTACTTGCACTAAAAGCAGTTTGTTGCTAGGGCTCAGAGAGTCTAGGCTTGGACACAGGATATAGAGAAAAAGGAAAACATGTTTTCTACTGAAGAATTTTCTGTGTCATATTTTTACCTGTCTAGTTAAAATGTTTTCTTGAGAAAAATTCTCTACTTCGAGATTTACAATAGCTGAATTTCCTCTGCCTTCTATGTCAATAAAACTGCATTTGTCTGCTAAGCTTAATAAATAAGAGTCAAATATTCAGGTGTCTATCAGAGCCTGACATATTCCTAGCATAACGAAAAGTCCCATTATTTCAGTCTCTAAATCACACAACTGTAATTGGCAGTCATCAGTTTTGGCAACAACATGTTCTCACCATTTCACACTGCCAATCACCTTGGGTGGCTACGGTGCCCCTAATAATTATCTATTATTGGCAGTGCTACGCTGTTCAGTCAAGTGTGAAAGCTCATTCTAAGCTGAAGCCAAAACATTAAATACACATTAGTCTGGGCAGGCAGTGGAATGAAATTTCCACTGCAACTCTATCTGATTTCTGATTAGTAGGTGGAAACTGAGGAAAATACGTATCAGCTAAGGAGCTTAATCTTCCATTACAGATTTTACTCACTTATGCAAGAGGGATGCAAATTCTATGTTCTTTTCACTGCATTTTAGCTACTAAGCGACTAGCCAATAATTCTTAATTCACTTTCTGAAAACTTTGGGGATAAAAGCTGTTCAAACTGAAAACCACCCAAAATTACCACTTATTTGTCAAATTCCTTTCCACTTGACCTTGGAATAGGTTAGCATTGGCCTAGAGGTAAAAGGAAAATGTCCCTTAAATCAAGTGATGTTACAGTTCATCTTGGAAGCACTTAAAAGTACAAATCACCAAAGGCTGGAAATAAACTACAAATCTTTTGTGACATGCAGAGCCTCACAAATTTTAGAGCTTATTACTTTTGATTTAAATGACAAGATGTAAGGGAATGAAAAGTTATTTTCACCCTTACCTCTTTACTCCCACTTGTCACAGAACACATGCATGGCTTCATCAAAATGAGCATTTCTGGTAGGTTAACTTTATACACATCAATGCAAAAAAGTCAGCCCTCGCTCCTGCTACTAGATCACACTGGCTACTAATTGTATGGAAGTGGCATCCTCAATTCTATTTCCATGCCTCTAAGCCTTCCCAAAACAAAGCTAAACACTTTGATTTTATATTATAGCTTTTTCAAATTTGCCAGTGCTATTATTTTAACATTTGCCAAATACAGTTCTGCAGTGCAGTAAAACATTACAACCACGTAAATTACTGTCTTATACATCTAAGTATAGATCATCTTCATTTTTTGAACAACATCTGTAAAAACAATAAGTGATTCATGCGGTAGTTCATTGCTACAGTGCTTTTTAATTAACATTTAATTTTCCAAACATAATGTCCTATAGACTCACTGTTTTCAGTTCCTAATGTCTGCTAAAACATTAAGTCTTTCTCCAAGTACAAGAATAATCATTTGAATGTTAAAACACAGCCATTGTTTTTCTTTAATGCAATCTTTTTGAACAGTTCCATTGCCTCAACAGTTGGAGACACAGGCAAAATTTGGCATGAAGATAAACCTGCCAGCTTTGCAGTTCCCATAAAAAGCATTTCCATTTGACTGAACTGCATTTTACAATCTTCATTTTGTATATACCCAGATTATTTTTAACAGCTTCATGCATAATGACTTAATATTTTCCTGGTACTGTGTATATGTTGGGGATAGAAAACAGGATGAACCTTCTGGCTTTGTAAGGCATGTATAGAACTGTATATGATATTAGAGCTGTGGAGCAATGATTTATTGGAAGTACAAGTCACAATTGTATGCAAAGCTCCAAAGAAGAACCGTCATTGATTCTATCAAGGGCTCTGTAAAATGTTATTCAGAGAATGAAGTCAGAATATAAGAGTTTATATCTCATAAAACCACTGGAAAAATAAATCATTGGGTTAACCTGAGGTAATGGTTGTTAAACAGAAAGGACAATTATATGCAAACTGGTCAAGATAACCCCTTTTAACCATACTTTTAAAAGCATGCACAGGGCAACAGCGAGAGAAGGAAGCAAGAGGTAAATGAATTAGATTAACTGAAAGATAAGGTGAATTAATACAGCTCAGCTGCACTGCACCACAGAAATGCCCTGACACGGGCCTAACAGAAGGAACAGTTGTGATCTCAGTGGTGGGCGTTAGGGACACGCAGAGCACAAAAGTACGAGCACCTCTGCAGCCACACATTGGGTGATGCTCATTTTGCTTTTCATCACTTCTTCAAGCTTGGTTTTGTATGACCTATATCTCAGAGGACTGTATGTTATTACAGAATTACAACACAAATATTCATTAGTAGCTGAAAACTCAGAACTCCTGGCTTATACACTGAGCTTCTCTAAACTAAAACAAGGCCCAATATAAGTTAGATCCCGGTGAGGGGTAGCTTAGTTTTGGCAGCAGCCATGCTAAGCTTGGCAACAGTGGCACTGTGCTTGTAATTCCTCTGCTATGTAGAACATAGCAGATTATTTCTGTCACTTTAATACGACTCTGAGCTGGAGCCTGTGACAGGGAATAGCAAATTTGCATTGGTCCCGTTTAGTCTGCATAGTAGCTTCTTTAGTAGCCCACTGCTACTCCTTTATTGGAGTAGCATGTAGAGTCATGTACACTTTGTACATGTAGTTAAACATCTGTTGAAACAGCAAACCAGGACAAAATAGAAATAGTAGATACAGTAGATGTTCCCTCTAACAGGAGCATATTGCTGAATCAGTCACTGGGTATATAAATAACAAAGTAATATTTGCTTAAAATTAACAGAATTAAGCTAAATAGTAGGTCCCTGCAGTGGAACTGGCAAGGATACTGACTTTATTTATGTAATGGAGAAAAAAAGCAGCAGATTATTAAAATAACCACTAATGGTCAGAGGTTCTACCTAACATTTTTTTTAAGCCTCTCGTGACACTTCTAACAAATCAGCTCCTACTTGGCGAGGCATTTTCTGGGTGCTCCTCAGAGGTCTAGTTTCACTCATAACAGCACTGGCACAGTTGGATCCTTTAATTTATGCAGAGATGCTGTGGTTTCACTAGGAGTCCTGCAGGTATGACCACATACACATATTTACACGTACACCGATGCTATTGCAGCACCAAGGCTGAATAAAATTAAGTCTCTTTTGTTGTAAAACACAAGCCAAGTGTTAAAAAAAATAGTCAAAACAAAGATTTTATTATCTTCATACTTCCTTTAGGCACTAACATTAGTAACAGCAAGAGGCTAGGTAAGCTTGAAAGAAGCTTCATACTCAAAGCATCCCAATGTGCTGGTTCTGAACCACAGAACAGATTTTTTGAGAGGTGGCATTAAGAAGTATGAATACATCGAATTTTTCTCATTCTAGATTTGATGAAATACCACCAAAAGGATAGCCTTTGTAATATTCATGTACCTAAATATGAATTGTGGACTAAATTTATATCCTATGTGTCAAAGAAAGCCAACCTGACGACCTAAAAGCAAAGTAAATTTCAGTCCAGTGGGGACCTTCTTTGTATCATTTTGAAGGTCACAGAAAGATGTGTTGCCTTTTGGAAACTATAGATTTTTAGCTTCATTTGTTTGTTAAGAACTTAAATGACTATTTTCACTGAAATATTTAAGACCTGTATGCAATTTTGCAGACTTAGATCTATGTGTGTGCACCTACCCTGTTTATGCAAGATTTTTTGGTATATTTATGCGTTTTGTGCTAGAGCTATTTTGATAGCAACTAGAGGGTACGGTATGTTCTCAAGTGTAATTTTTAGGAAACCTTATGAGCCAAACAAACATAATGCCCTTTCAACTGGCTAGAGTCCTTGAGTCAAAGCCTAACATAATAACACTCATCCATAAGGCAAGATGCTTCTTGATTGAGACAGAACTGAGAGCTACTTGAGATGATCAGCAGTCAGGCTGTTGAGTGTAAACAGAACTACAATGGAAAGAACTGCTGCCTTTTTGCCACAATTTCAATTTCAGCTCCTTTCAGACTTCTATTTTGGATTTACATTTTTACTGCCAAATACAGGACAATATTTGGACAGAAATACAGGAGGTATATATTAAAACCCATCGACAGGGATGACAGGCTTGACAGGCTCAGTGATGGTCTTACAGACCACTGGGGCAATATAAATGCACTGGGCCTGATCCAAATCCTTCTAGAAGCCAATGCCATGATTCAAACGACGAAGAAAGCTCCAGAACTAGAAGGGGAGAATATGGTTGCACTGATTCAGTGATGTTTAACCTCTTTGAGAATAAAATAGAAATCCCTTAGTTAACAAATAGAATATATTTCCCTTTAGGTTTTAATGAAGTAATTGAAAAAATACTGAACATTAACAAAAAAAAAAAAAAAAAAATCACCTTGATGTCTATTAAACAGGGTCTCAGAAGGAACCACTCGTCTCAGTTCCAATTAGAGTATTTTTACCACATTGGTGTTAGCACTTTTTTCTATATGGTTTTGTACCACTGATAAAAATCCAAGACGACTGACCTTGCAGACTTTTCATCCTTATTCACAACCTTCTGTTACCAGCAACAATCACTTTACAGCTAAACATTTTCTCGATATGCTTGGAAATATTTCCCAAGGGAAAAGGAAAAGTTGTCCAACTTCTGCCTCAACATCAATAATTTTGTCCCTTAGCACAGGCCCAATTGTGACAACAAGGCATCACCAAGACCTTGGGGCAGTGTGCTAGAGATCTAGCACATAGCAGCATGCAATTTCTTCTCCGAAAACAAGTGAATTGAGGTTCCAGTGCTTCCTTTGTATGGAATACAATAGTTATTTCATTTAATATCACTTCTGCTTATTTCAATACCAGCCAGTTCTGGTTTCTCGGAGCATCTCAGCCCTAACACGACACTTGTGCTCACTCAGCTCAGAGGAGCCAGATGCTGGCGGTTGTACCTCCCCAGGTGTTGCACGGTGCACACAGGAGCTGGGAGCTTGCAGACTCACAGGCAGCAAAATAAAGGCCTCTAAATGTCAGTCAAGGCTCAGGAGAAGTTTGACCTTATGGTTTTGTAAAGGTACCTGGGTTTCTGGTTTCAAGTATCAATTCCATGATTACAATGTAAGTTTACCCTGGAGCCCAGCTAATGACTTATTCATTGTTTTGCTCATGTGTGCATGAGGTGAAGTTTACCTGCTGAAACAGGTATGTGCGTCTGTGTGATGCACAACAGAGGAAAGCATCAGCTTTCCCATAGTGTGTCTCAAAGGAGGCATTTTGTAACAGCACCTGTCTGCAGCATCTCAAATATGCATTATTTTAGGTAGTGAAGAGCACTAAAAACTGCATATTTTTCTAATGAAGGATAAAAACCTCATACTGCACAAAATACATCCTGTTTTCTTTCTAGAGAAAAGAAAAAATCATTTTATTAATCGAAAAGTAGTAATTTGAAGAGGAAAAAAAAAAAAGGTTTGCTTTCACATACAATTTTTGTAAAAGACCTAGACATTGTTGCAAGTACGCCAGGATTGCAGTGAGGGATTAATGTAGAGGGAGAAAAAGAGATCCAAGTCCAACTGTATGTGTCATATAACTGGTTTGTCATTTGCATCTGAAATTAAAAGGAATTGCCCGAAAGCAACAAAATAATTTTATCATTCAAAAAGCTCCCCTGCTGGGATTATGTCTGCGTGTCAGTACTGGTCTCTTGAATATAATAATCCCATTCAATAATCCACCAAGAAACAACATATTTAACAGTGAAATATTCTGAGACAAAAAAAGGTACAGTCGCATAACTTCTTCCTTCTCCCAGTCCCTGATATTTCTGTCCTATCATCACAGGCTCAGTCGTGCCAATAACAGGTAATCAAAACCAGGGAGCTCTATGGAGGCAGCATAAAGCAGCTCCTCAGAGCAGCTTAATTCCAGAAGAAGATGGATTAGTAGACTTCCTTATGTCAGCGGCTATTCAACATTTAGAAGCTTGATCTTTAATACACTCTTGATGCTCAGAAGAATTTCAGAAAGCATACTTTCTGTTGTACAAAGTGAGAATTAAATGGAAACCACTGCTACTAAGAAGAAAAGGTAGCTTGGTAGGGTTTGGCCCCGCAGTTCCCCTTACCTGGGTGATGCACGCTCCAGTGAAAGCCACGATCACCGCCACGATGTTCACGGTGAGCTGGAACTGCAGGAACTTGGAGATGCTGTCATAGACATTGCGGCCCCACATGACGGCCTTCACGATGCTGCTGAAATTGTCGTCTGTTAGGATGATATCTGAGGCTTCCTTCGCAACATCTGTTCCAGCAATACCCTGGAAAAATTGATGGTGAATAAAATTACCTACTGGAAAGTACAGAGACAGTTAGAATAGAAATCTTCATAGTCAAAGTTAAAACAGAGACTTCCCAGCACAGTAACAATGACTGCTGACTATATTCTGCATTTTATATTTGCTCGGAAGTTAACTGATTTGGCCTATTTTTGAAAGTGAATAAGGACACAGAAAAGGGAATTGAGAGAGAGCAGTGGAATTCATGTGATTATAGTTTTGAGTATTTTAAATTAGCACCGTAATGACTAGTGATCTTCTGAGGTTTTTTTTAATCACTGAAGATATTTTATTAATATACATGAGCAGAATTGCTAACAAAAATCAGAATTCCGTATAGTCCTGTATGTTAATGTCTTCAGAGTCAGAGTACATTGGGAAGAGATCTTTACAATTAGTGATGGATTGTACCAAAGCAAAATAGTGCTCCACTGTCGTGAAGAGCACAGGATTCATTTTTCTGTATTGACACAGGATTCTGCCTATAGCTAATAATTACCATAGACAAAATACTGAAAAATTATCAAAACAAGCAATATCAGTGAATCTAAGAGAGCAAATTAAAGTATTCTGAAGCAGCACAACTTGCTCCCTCCAATATATTGCATCACTGAAAAGTAATAACTAAGCAACTTTCTCAACACTTAATGAATGAAAAGCCTCTTATAGCAAATTTATAAGGATACAAACATCAGTAAAAATACTCAAAATTATACCATTGCAAAGCCAACATCAGCTTTTTTAAGTGCTGGTCCATCGTTGGTTCCATCACCAGTCACAGCTACAACCTGCCTCTGTTCCACCTGTGTGCTGTCAATAATACCTGCAAAAAAAATGTATATGTGTGTGTATATATACACATATATAAAAAACCAATCAGCAAGATAAAAGTTCCCTCTAAAAATAGCAGGATCTGTGTAATATAGACTACATTATAACACACAAGTCTTACAGAAATTAATAGAGTTGATTTTTAAGAAAAATAAGGATGAAAGCAGTGTCATCACTACTGTACAGTACCAGACATCACTATTAGAATTCACATGGGAAGTTCTGATCATGCATCATCAAAACACCAACAAAATTTACACAGACTTCAAAAGGGAATGAGATCTGCTCATATATTAATAGTTATTTTGGAAGATTTCTACTATTTAAAATGATATGTCACAGTAAAGCCATTTCAGCCCAGCTCTCTGACCAAACATCAATGAAAGGATTTGCTGAAGACTGAAGTTCATGCTGAAAACTCTCCTAAACTGGGACTGAATGGTAATATCTGCTTTGCTGGGATGCCTCTGGCGATCAGCTGAACCTAAAGATAACAAATGCCATTGATGAATTTTATTTAGCTGGAGCCAAATTAGCATTTTAACAGACATGTTCAGTTCTGCCAAACAATAAGAAGATACAATTCTTTAAATTCTGAAGGCAAACATTTTAATAAATAGACATAATAATTTCTACTTTCATTTTGAGATCATTTGAAAAAACAAAGCACTTTTCACTTGGTGAATCAAGTTTCATGCAACTAGCCTGCAGGGAAATATCTTCCACTTATGCAGATGGGGAACATAAGGAAAAGAATACAGAATTTTTCTAAGGTTACGGAAGAACCGCGGTTTTTAATCGGATGGAGATCATTCACCACTCATGCTTTTACTTCCATGTCAGAGTCTATTTGAATACGTGTCCAGAATACAGGATTGTTGTGTAGGATACAAGAACACCTCCCCAAAGTGTGTGTGGGGTGGAAATGACAAAATTCCTTTTGCTAACACGTTTTGCACAAAGTTACAGCCTCTAAAAAACAATTATCAAAACCTACCCAGTATGAAAAGCTTTCATTCTACTCTGGAAAGATAAAAAAAAATAACTCACATATCAGATAACTAACCAGAAATAGGAAATTGCAGATTACAGAGCAATAGCTGCCTCTTGGCAAGGTTCAGGCTTATCAGGCACCCAGAGATGGCAATGCAGTATGGAAGCACTTAGTGTCCTGTATTTTTCAGTCTTATGAAAATCAGAAAAAAACCTATTCACTTTCCATTGGCAGTATGAACTCTGATAAATGGCACATTATTCTGATAAAATCTTATAATTAGAGCTTTCAATTTGTTGGGTGATTTGCTTTTGGTATTACTAAATAAACAGGAACATCAGCTGCCATCACTGTTAAAAGCATTTATCTTGGTCTTCACTTCTCATTACTAATACACCCTTTGATGTTAAATTAATAGTTTAAGCTTCTGAAAAAAAGGCATTAAAATCTCTGATACATCGTGGTATTAACTGCTCCAGACAGGTAGATAACATCCTCGCATCACTGGATTCCAAATGGGAGCACAACCCAAATCAAGTTGAAGAGGCTCCAACAAATGACCACCTAACAGATACAAATAGTGCTCTAATGTCAGTGACGACACTACCCAACTGCTCTGCGTCAGCCAGTTGCTGGATGCAGCTCAGTCATTTACATGGTTTTGTAGTCATTTTTATCCCTAAAAGCAAACTATGCAGCTGGCATAAGCTCAACATCCTCCTGAGCACAGAACTGCATCATCAGCAGTGATGGAAAAACAGAGATGAAATGGTCTGGGTCCCCATCAGCATCTCAGCCACACACCTTCATCACAGTGACCCCTGCCAGAGCCATCTGAAGTATGTCAATACGTGGCACAGCAGCATGTGGACACACTTCAGTGCTGTTCAGAGGAAGAGAGATCTTTGCAGAGCTTTCATTTGTACGTCAGACAAATTTCTAAAATGAAGCACTAGCGATTACTTGGAATTCAGAGGATTTATCAGAGCTATACTTAGGCTCCCTGGCTTCTGCATCCACTTTTTCATCTGTTCCTCCTCCCCCCTTCCTCACATTTGAAAATTGTTGTCTTGTTTCCAGCACTTGCCTCCTTCCTAACGACATTTCCTTTTACTTTTTTTTTTCTTTCTTTGGTATCATTCTGTTAATAGTTGTGGTAATGTTTCACATCCAGAATTTTCTTCAGCATTGAGGAATACGCCTATGTAGATTTTACAAACAGTGTAAGGAGACCAACCAGAAGAGGAATGCCTACAAAGGGGACTCACTCTGCAACCCTGAGCTGGGGAAACAACTGCTGCAGTAATCAGTGACAAATTTAAATATGGGCATCACCTCACAGACGGCCAATAACGAGAACACCATTTCTTTAACATTTACTGGCCTTTCCACTCATTCAAAACAGCTAAAAAGAAACTTTAGTATTAATTAGTCATGTCTAACAGTCAGTAAGTATCTTAAAAATACACTGCTTTACTCACAGTAAAAATAAAGACGCTTATGTATTTAGTAACAAGACTCAGCAAAGGTTACTCCCAAAACAGCCTTTGCTGTTTCATTGGTCTGTTCCCTCATCTTAAGCTGTTTAGCCACGACTTTCCTCTGTCAAAACGAATTTTATTCAATAGCCACAGGAATACACTGAGAGGATAACACACAGACTCTGCTGATGCTGCAGGAATTTAGGGAGGAGTCATGTAGCTTGCATAATGCACACATTTTTTGGAGCAAGCAGCTTGTTTCTGATGCGGGAGAAGATCATATTTAAAACGAGTATGTACAGCTATCAAGAGGGGCTCTATATGCACAAGCTTGCTGTAAAAGGTACCAGTACTGCATCCACAGCTGGAAGTGAAATATATCCTGTACCTCACACCTTCCTCCCATCTGACATTAAAGCAAGCATTAAATCAAATCCACTCCACATAATAATTTAAAGAATATTAACCAACGTGTCTTCCATTTCTTCGACAAGAAACTATCTGTACCCACAGTTCAGATCAAAAACATCGAGTATGGCCTCAGGTTCTCCCGTTATTGCAGGACAAATGCTGCTTTATTTAAACAATTCTTACTTGCATTGTCACCCTTAGAGTCACATCAGCAAGAAACTATTGGTTCTGGGAGAAAAAAAATCCTGGTTTAGATATTTCTTTCCAACTCAAAACAGGCAGGAATAACTTAGCTACAGTTGAGCATTTCAAAGATGCACGCCAGCTCAGGGGCTACTGACACAGTAAAGCTGATCAGCCCGTATGCTTACACATATTTATATTTCTTAAACATAGATGCAGTAGTATATTTTCATAGGCATGTTCTGTGTGGATTAGTTTTTAATACTTCCAGACTTTTGAAGTTCCCTGTTAATTTAATGAGAATTTAGGAAGTCTGTCTAAAAGAGAAAATATAAATTCACTTTAGTTACATGTTTAAGTATGTGCAGGAACAGAGCTTTAAAGGTTAATGTAAAAGCACTATATATACCATTACAGACAGCATTGGTAATTGGTAAGTGAACAGTGCTCCACAAAGTTCCTGATATTAGAAAGGCAGAGAAGAACACGGCTAAAACGCATGGATTTCTGTACCAAGTATGCACCACCAATCTGCTTTATATTATAAGACTGACACACTAAAGGGGAACCTTGAAGGCATCAGCGCCTCCCACAAAATTACACTTGACACAGACCACAGAGACCTAAGTGGTATTTACAGAGTAGAAAACTCTAGGTTCAAATGCAGGATGGCTCCTGCTTCCTTTAAACTATCTTCATGTTCCTGGCTTCAGGGAAAAGTTGGTTGAAGCTGATGTTTTACACAGTGGAACAGGTCAACTTTCTGAATATTGTTTCATATGAATTTGGATAAAAGTAAATACTAAATTTTCCTCTCAAATGGAAATCAAAACCACTTGCAATTTTAGACATACTGATATTTCATTTCAGAATTATATTAATACACTTTTAAATATTTTGATTATTCTGCCTACCCTCGGGGCATGTCCACAATAATGGTGTCATGAATAAAACATCCCATGCAATAACAGTTAAAATATTTTACTAATTAAGGGTTATTATTAAAAATCTTTTCTTCTTTAAAGTTCCCTCTCTGCTTGTTAACAAATCAGCATTATGTGAGAATAGAATAGTTGTTTTTAATATCACAGAAAAATAATTCCAGCCTAATTTAAACATATGGGAAAGCACAGCTTCTCTAAGTAGGAAATGGAGTATTTATTTGATCTTGTCTATACCTTCTGATAAGATATTTCCCATCAGTACTAAACTGTTGCTTCCCATAGTATTGTAAAAATCAAGACAATATTGCAGTATTTCAGCAACAGCATTATAAGGGCACGCCAGTATAAAGAATAAGCATTTTACTTGTTATATATTTTCAAATAGGGTAAAAAATATTAAATAATCCACCAATGGATGTCATAAAATCCATAAGAAATTGTCTTTCAGTTGAATTGAGATGTCTAACATTTCTGTTTTACTGAAAGAGTTTGTGATGATAAACCATTTTGACATTTTTTTTCCAATCTACCTCTACTTCAAAGCTGTAAATATTTGAGAGAAAGTGTCTGCCCAGGCTGAGAGGCTGAACCATGCCGTCCTCCGGTCCCTTAGCGGGACTAAAAACACAACTGAAAAATAAAAATGATCCTTTTGCTGGGTGGGATTGTGCTATGCTAAGGAGAAAAAATATTCCCTCCAGCAGCTGTATGTCATTAAAAATTAAATATGAAAAAGTTTATTTTGTGATGTGTGTTTTTACCCTAGAGCAGATAGAATACATCAAAGAAGAGAAAATCCTCTTGATCCCTCAAGAATCTGAGAAAAACATAACATTTTAACAAGACGCCCAAAACTAGTGAACATTCAAATAGTTTCTTGTAACTTTTAATGGCCCTTGGAGTATAACCAGCCAAAAAATTCCATCGTGATTTTCCACAGACTTGTTCTTGAACTTCATTAGATACTTAATTGCTCTATGATCTGACCTTGTCGCATCTTTAAAGCATTAACTGTATTAGTTGCATAAGGCATTCAGTAGCAGTAAATATCTTTCAGATTGTCAAAGTGTGTATGCTATAAAACGTCAGTAATTTGTTGCTTATTTTTCTTCAGCTCTTTATTGATTTAATTTTCCCTGGCAAAGGTTTCTTTTTTCTCTTAAAGGAGAATCCTGAATGATTCAAATGGGTACTCCCAAGGGACTTATCTGATCCACTTAATGAAAGACAAATTGTTGTGTGTTTGTGAAACAAACTATTAAGCTGTGTAAGTCATGTTCCTCTAAGAAAGTATTTTGTACGCACTAGGAAAAGTGAGGAGAATGCAGCTTTGTGCTGGTTCAATACCGACCTGTGGAGCTGGTAACTATGTGTCCAAACCAGTGGTCTCCAAACCTTTTCAATCATGAACACCTATCAGTAAAACGTTTTTGAGCACCCAGTCCCAGGACGTGCATAGTATTTATAAATGATACATATGTACTAGGGTACTAATATATAATGTACATTATAAAACATACATGTACATTAGAAAACATGAGCTAGAGATGAAATAAACTGTTTTAAAAATATAGTCTTCTATGTAATAATGGTAAAAAATATTTTCTTCCTGCATCCCAGTGGATTGTCCCTGCCGTGTGTGCCCCCCACTTCAGAGCCCACTGTGTAAGCAGTGGCTGGAGAGGCTGAGCAGCTGTGGCAGCATGGCTGCAGCTCCCCACCTCGGCACCAAGCCAGGCCTTACAGGAGATCTTAGTCCTCCTGCGTGATCCATGCTTCCAGAACTCTTCACACCTCGTGCACACCAAGCCAGGCCTTACAGGAGATCTTAGTTCTCCTGTGTGATCCATGCTTTCAGAACTCTTCACACCTCGTGCACACCAAGCCAGGCCTTACAGGAGATCTTAGTCCTCCTGCGTGATCCATGCTTTCAGAACTCTTCACACCTCGTGCACACCAAGCCAGGCCTTACAGGAGATCTTAGTTCTCCTGTGTGATCCATGCTTTCAGAACTCTTCACACCTCATGCACACCAAGCCAGGCCTTACAAGAGATCTTAGTTCTCCAGAGCAATCCATGCTTTCAGAACTCTTCACATGCACTGGTCCCAATCCCAAAGGACCCAACTGATCCAATCCTTAAATTCATAATGGCACGCCTGCTCTGAAGTCATTTAGGCATTTTAAAAAATTACATATTGCTCAAAAGCCTTTGTAGCCACTCATGTATGGAATCATATCAGTAAAACGTCGCCACACCAAAGCGTAGATCCACAAACTATTTCCTACCTAAATGTACATTATCATTTAAGTAGCAGGCCAGCTTAAGTTCATCTAACTGATCATCTGGATCTTATCCTGAACTTCAGCTCCTCCAAGAATTGCCAAGAAGGGTCTCTGCAGACTTTCTAGGGCCTTAGCAAAATTATCCAGCTCTTTCTTCAGCAGGAAGCCAGCAGCCACAGCCGTTTCTGCCTGTGCCAGCCCCACATCTTACCGTGGCCAGAAAGTATGTTATTCCTGATCAGAAATTTTCTGATTTGATCAGCTGTCTTTTAAGTGTGAGCTTCGAAGTCAAAAGAATGAGATTTTAAGTCATCAAGAAGTGTGAGTTACAGTTATGAAAAAGGCTTTAAAAAGAAAACCGCAAACAAATTCCTCTTTTATAGAGCATTCCATCTGCAGATAGTATGGTAAGAGAACATCTTTTGTATGGTGTAGTTTTTGTAGGACAAAAGCAGCCTCTAAAATTACAGCCAGAAATCTAAAGGAAGCCAATGCAAATAATACAATTAATGAGCCTACAGGAAAACGGAATTGGCTTAAAATACCTACCTCCATTCATGTAATGCTAAAGAGGGCACCTCCTAATTACATGATCTCCAGCAACTGCTATTGTAACATGAGAAGTTTTTTATCTTGGCATACTCTTTAAAAATAATTGTGAGAGAACAGATGTACTTGAGTGACTTGACTTACTCTAAATGAGCTTGTTCTTGTATTCTTCATAAAGACGTATAGGCAAAGACTACAAAACCTATGGCCCTTCATTGTTAGATGAAGAACAACGTATATGTCAACAATATTTTCTTCCTGACCAGCACACACATCTTCCCTTCCCACCTAGAGCCTCATTCTAGTCCAATTAAAAGTCACAAGGCAAATATGAGGCTGCCTACATTTACGTGAGAGACATGTTATTGCTATTTCTGTTATTCCCGCTGACCACTTTCCTATTATTTTCTATTTGAAGGCTCAGGTAGAAGACAAACACAAGAGACTTGGTTACCGAGAAAAAATTCCTGCATTATGCATAGATGTGCAATTAAAGGTAACAACTCGGATAAATTTGTAACAGCAAAAGTTTTACAATGCAGGTGATGTGCTGAGCATTCTTCAATAACTTTGGCATTAATTTACACACAGATGTGCAGGTAGTTTGTACGCACCTTTTACCAAAGTGTGTTTGTCCGTGGGAGATGAGCGAGCAAGCACTCGAAGCTTTGGCCAGATTTTGTCAATCCGCTCTTGCTCAATCTGGAGAGAGGGAACACAAAAAAAACCCCAAAACAGTAAAACCGTTCACCTGTGATTAGCAAAATGCAAAATACATTTGTGTCCATGTGTCAGGTGATTCATTTCGCTACTCAGACCTGCAACTTTTATCCAAAAGCACAGAAAAATTTACAAAGCTGCGAATGAAGGCAAGGTCAGAAAAGGCAGTTTGCTACCACCAAAGCTCAGCTGTTGGCTAACATAGGTCAGTTTTGCAACAGGATCTAATCAGCCTTTCTTAGCATCTTTATGGATGTGAAGTTTCTCAAAGCTGACCAAACATGTTTACAAGTAACACTGTGTTGTTTTATTCTACATTTGAATCAAAATTCTTCACTTTATTTTGGCAGCAGTAATGGCAGAATTTTCCCTGTATACCAACAGCAAAAAGGACTAAAACATTACATATACTGATGTTCCAGGATTCCATCAAACAATGCAAGGAGTAAACAAATGTGTCCATTCGTTAATGATGGTCTCAAAGACATGATACAGAGTTTACTTTTTTAAAGCTGACTTCAATAGCCTGTATGTTAGCTTCATCTTTTATAAGGAGTTAAAAATCTTTGGAAGAATACATTAATTATGTAAATCATTAGAGTGAGTGGATATAGCAGTACATTAGGTGAAGTGGTATAAAATAAAGCAGTGGTATTAATGATTTTTAAATAAAGCTGGTTCCCAATACAGGTTGCATTTTTATGAGACAGACCTGTAAATTCCTGCTCAGTTCCTTCTCCTCCTTGGTAACAAGCTGCTTTTAAATGTGCTTAGCTTGATTTCTCATAGACTAGTCCTGTGGTTCAGAACCTGCTGAATCAGGCTGGCACTAAACTGGCAGTGGCAATGCATCATGAATAGTAAACACTGCATTTTCAGTGGTATTTTGAATAGCAAAAGGCTAGCGGTAGAAAGAAGTAGAAATCTCTCCAAGTAGTCTTGGCTGTTCTGAGGTACACAACAGTGCAGGAGAAAAAATATTTCAGTGTGCTCCCTATTTTTTAATACCATATTCACAATATTTAGTGTATCAATTACCTCTCCCTTCTCATTTCGGATCCTTCTGTTAAACTCTTTCCCTTCAAGGCAGAGAAAGTCTTCTCCCGGATGAATGATTCCACATTTTATGGCAATGGCACGGGCAGTGTTGATGTTGTCTCCAGTGACCATGCGGACTGTAATTCCAGCTCGCTGGCACTTTCTTATGGCTTCTGGGACCTACAAAAGCAAGATAACAGGAAAGAAAATTCCTAGATAAGAGATAAAGTTGAAGCCAGCTGCTTCCAATCAGAATATTTTGAGGCTAAGAAATTCATGAAGCAAAAAGAGAAATCACAAGTGTTATGGCATAAATAATACCAACCTGAGTATTGCAGAATGGAGGTTACACAACAAGCAAGACAGATCTTGCATCAAGAAGCACACAAATGATTTTTCAGATCAGTTGCCCAAAGCTTCCCCTGACTTCAGTAAAAAGGAGCGCTCTGCAGCTTTTTTGACCTTTAGCATCAAGGTACAGCATGCTGAACCAAACATACATGAAAATATGAACTGAGAATGTATGTATTTTGTACATAAAAGTATCTAACTTCTGATCCAAACTTTCAATAAGATTATCTAAAAAGTTATTGTAATTTAGCACTACTACACTAATTCATGCAAATCAACAGGTGGAATTCCTAAGTATAGAAATTTAAAATTTCATTAATAATTTATGTATTTTGAAACTGTAAAATTTAAACATTATTTTAGTGACAGTCCTTTCTGCGTGAGACTTTCCCTTCTGCACAGTGTACATAACCGCTGAGAGAGAATTCAGAGCGTAACAGGTCCATGAGATTAATGTAGAAGCTATATACTGACTTGGCATCGTATACAGCCTATTTTAAAAGGGTTTTGAAATTAAAATGTGCAAGTGCAAGGAAATTGATTCCTAATCATTAAATAAAACTCTTAATACATCTACTTGGGTATATGAAGTCAGTGCCTATAGAAAGGCTACATGTCTATAGCTCAGCATCAGATGGGGAAAAACATACATTCCTTTATATCACAATAATAATGATGTATTAATTATTAATAAGTATCACTCTAACGAATGAATGCAGTCTTATCACACTTTTACATTATTATGAAAGCATTCTTCAAGAAAAAAATAACATTATTTGACATAGAAGAATAAAAAGTGTGTTTTAACAATTTAATAACAGCCTAGATAGATGCCTTCAACACACTTCCGCTTCTCCAAGTTTCCATTTCTACCTAGAAGAGACTAAGGGCATCCCAAGATCCTCTTGAAGACAGAAATCCATCCCAGAGCTACAAGAACCAGGACTCCCTTTCTACAGCAGATGGCAAAGGACAGTTATAAAGAAATTAGAGGTTGCCCTGGTTCTCACGTGTGGAGCGGCAGAGAGGTACTTGAAGTAGACAAGTGACAGTCTGAGAGGAAAGAGATTCCCAGAAGATGAGCATGACTTAGATAAGCATCTGAACATTAGGCAGTGATCCTAAGTAAACTTCCAGACAATTTGAAGGTTAACCCACAAGTTAAAATAGCGCCAAAGAGCTGGCCCTTGATGCTGGCTCTGCAATGTTGCCTAATGCTCTCAATCTACATAATGCGCACATAAACCATATTTTAATAAATACCCCCAAATACATATACTTGACCACTGACTGCAGATTGCTGCTATATTATCAGCTGAGCTTCTTCAGGTGACCTACTTATATAGAGTGGTGGGACTGTCTGACTGGGAATTATGTCAGCCATCGTGTACATAGACCTGTTGATTTCCTGCAGAAACTAAAAAGCAAATAATATGAAAATAATTTTAATTTTAAAACAATTACTAAAAATGAAAAAAACTATTTAAATCAAGAAAGGGTATCAAAATGGCTATTAGTGGCTACAGTAGCAAAGCCTTGCTGTATTCTACTGCCAGTTCAGTGCAGCTTGCTGATCATAACCTCTACTATAGATATAAGGGCACTGTAGAACTCAATGCCAATTAGAGTGGCATTAGTACAGAAAATACTAAGAAAAGTAGTCACCATCTCCAACATTACGCTATTTTGTGCATTTCTAGGTATTTTCATTTCTTCTCTAGCCACAATGCTGAGGGCAGGACATGGGCTTTGACTGACAAGCGCCGCTCTGATCCAGCGTGGGAATGGCTGTATAGCTCGGACTGCACGTCAGACAGAAATTACATTCCCTTAAACCATATTGAACATAATGATTATTACAATCAGTGAATACAATTTCACACCATGTTTCTGCATCTTTATTAAAATATATTTTTTCTCAGGAAAAACTATTCACTTGCATAATGGCTCATCTGCTCAGTTGTGTTCTTCCTTCCTTAATCAACAAGAGGCAGTTGTGAGGCTTCTATTTTCCAAAATACCTCACTAGACTAACACCTAATTGAGGATCACTCCACCCTCCGACCGCATCTGCAGAATGTGCTCTTTGCAAAAATGACTCTGTCAACACAGATTACAGAATGAAAAGAAAAAATAAGGGACACAGGCTTGTCTTCCTATTTCCTCACCTCTACTAACTGAGAATATCCTTCCCACAAGTTATATCCTGGAAACATTATCTGGACCTGATACCTTTTAACAAATGAAATAGACTTCTATGGGGGACATACAATCAGATTAAATCTATTACTTAAGCAAATGGCTCCTGATTTACCCAGTTTGCACATTAATAATCCTGACTACATCCCATTCGCCCATTTGGAATGCCCTCAGTATCCACTTTAACTGTGGTGAGCCTCTTGCATAGAGTATGACAGATTTAGATGACTATCTGTAAAACCAGGACAGTGCATGAACCATGAAGGAGAAAAATAAATTACAGTGCAAACAGAAAAAAAGGTCTACTCACATAAAGTGCCAGTCCTATTAAACAAGGTCATGGAAGGACAACCTAGTTTCAAATACATCTCAAATTCATATATAACTATAGAATTCTACTCTTTTTTTTTTCCCCCTATTTTCTATTCTATTTTCCTCTTCTCTCATTTTTTGGACAGCTGGTGGGTGGTATCTGATTTAATACTGTGTACAGTAATTACAGTTAAAATATTGTTCACAGTTTTTTATTGCTTTAAGGAAGAAAGAGTGTTGGCAGACTGAGTGGGCAGTGGAAGCAGATCTTTTCCATCGGTTGTGCAGAGCTTAAGTACACATTCCAAAATTTGCTGGTTTATTTTCTCTCTGCAAGGAAAACCTTCTCATGCATGCATACATACATAAACTGCCCAATGCAGTAATATCTATCAGAATCAGGTGGCAAATAAATAGGTGACATTTGGAAGTGATTTACGTTAATCTTCAGCAATAACAGATTGTAGGCGTACATTGGCAAATCATTATAAGCCGGTATAGACTCATTAAAACGGATCCAGAAAGACTGTCAAAATCCACAGAGAATCTCTACAGGAACAACCCATCGTTCTATTTGTTCTCTTCTTGTGTATTTATCCAAGGAAAAAACAACACACGCACAAACCAAAAACTAAATATCAAGCAGGTAGTTCAGTGCTTGATAGAAACAGATGCTGATAATGAATAAGCTAGTGCCTGAATTAACCTAAATAACCAAGGGATTATGCAAAAGTCATGGTATCCAGTGGTTACACTCCAGATAACTCTGGTCAGTTGCTGGATGTCATTGTGGAATAATTAATCCAAATAGTTTCTTTTAACGTACAGAAGGAAATACAAGCGCAAGAAAGCTCCCAGCAGTATGATGAGAACAGATGCAACTGGCGTGACACTAGTGACACCGCACGGACCCCGTCCTGGATCTCCCTGAGGATGCCCGTGAGCCACGTGCCACAGGAGCTCTGTGCACACCGGGAGGCTCCAACTGTGCGTGTGGGAACCCCAGTGGCCATTTCAGTGAAAAGGAAAACACCGAGCCTTGCCCAGGAAAAATGGGAATGGAATTTAAGGGAAACTAAGAGCTCCCAGGATGGTGACACTGGACATTGGAATGACCTCATCTACCATTTCGGTCAGAATAAATTCCGATATCCATTAATACTGAGAATACTAATAGAACAGCAGGTGTAGTAGCATTTCTAATTTTTATGTTCTTTTTCCCTACAGAAAGCACTTTGAAAATTCATAAAGTTTGGTGGAGATTCTATTTAATAAGTGGGGTTAACACTGGCAAAATAGTAAGGTCCCTTGTAACAGCCTAACATCTTACTATTTGCATCTACAGCGGTGATTTCACCATTTTAATATATGTATATTACAATATTCCCATAAAGTCAGATATTCTATACCTAGCCAGTTTTTCTGAAATTTATGTTTTTTTTCTGTCTTGGGGTTTTTTTTTGGTTAATTTATTTCTCCTAAGATACTGCTACTGCTTTTTACCAATGTGTGGAGTACTAATAATTTAAACATTGTTTTAGATGTTCTTATGATGTTATTATCACTTTAAAACGGTTTAAAACGCAAGGAGGAAAACCAACCAACCAACCAAAAACCAAACCAACAACAAAAAAACCCCACCACCCCAAATTAAAAAAACCACTAACCGAAACACAAGCAAACAAAAAACAACTGTTGAACATTTGGTAGAACTCTGAAATAGTAGACATTTTATTGTGACTTGCAATGAAGTAAGAAGCATTGCTGCATATTCTAGCGTTAAACTACGATAAATTCAATACATTATTAAAATAATTATATAGAAATATTTTTTCCTACCTTAATCTTCTTTGATCCTTTACACAGAAATCGCACTTGACCTCTATTTTTAGCAACACGACTCATTTTTACCTCAAGGTCCTAAGAAATTATTCCCTATGAGATGGGAGCAGTTCTCTGATAAAACACGCAGTAATCATGTGAAAGGATAGTTTGCAGCTATTTTCAATAATAACTGCAAATCCCGCTGCTCCCCGTTCCCTTAGGCTGTCATACCACACAGAACCTGACTTGAAGCTGTTTTCTAACGAATGGATCACAAATCCATTTTGGAGGGAAAGGGGAGCGATTCACAGCTCCAGTGGCCACTGACAGTTGAAAACTTTCCTCCTTTATGTATTTGTGAGGCATTGCTGCAGACAGAATATTTAAAGAACATTTTAAATTATTTTTAAAGAGATGCAATGTCAGGTGTAGGGACAGATGGACCAGCAGCAAGAGACCACCTGATGACAGATAAAGCGAATAACATTCATCTGATGGATGCAGAGATAAGGAGTTTATCAGACAGCTTTCACCTACTAAGATTTACTTTATATTATAATCTTCTTGATACTGAAAAAACCCAAGAAAGTCCATTATCATACAAAGCATAGCTATACAGTTGGCACCAGTAGCTGTAATTCTACCATGTTAGTTTCCAAAGTTACAGGAGATAGCAGTATGGAAAGCCTACTTTATAGAGGACTCGAGGAAAAAAATCAGATTAATTTATACTTTTGAAGGTTTTGTAAAACTAAAATCAATTCTGATCATTTCTAGTATTGCCAGCAATTCTCACTGGATCAAATACAAAAATTTAGATGTGATTTAAAAAAAGATCCAGGAAAAATATAAAATGAGACAGAAGAATAAAAAATACAAAGATGGGTGCCAAACTGCTTGCTTTTTGTCGCATTAGAACCCACTCTTTTTGTGTAAGAGAAATGTGAATTATCTTTCAATGACCTTACTCCTTAATCACCTACTGAAATAAGCAGAGAAGGCAAGAGTGGATTTCTGGGAGCGGAGGAGCGTTACTCGCTGCCCCGGGTGCTCCAAACAAGGACAGCGAAAATGTCAGCACTTCCAGCTCTGGGACTGACCTTCTGCCACTGCTTCCAAACACTAAAATGGAATTAAATCGCCACTATCAAGATGAATTATCAATTACCATATACATAGGTCAAGAAAGTTTTTACCTCTTAATCTTTGAATTACTGTAGTCACATAATTTCCAAGTGTAGTAGCTGGCTTGTGCTTCCACTGTGCACACCCAATACTGATTTTCTCAGTTTAGTTGGGTTGAAATTTTAGTCATATTTTTAACAGCCATTTAGGTAGACTATCCATGAAATCTGCAGCCTTTCTGTGGCAGAGCTTTTCCTTGTCCAAATAAAATATTAAAACCATTTTTCCCGAGTAGCCACCCATCTTAAGAGAAGCAGTAAAGTGGCCCGTTACAGTAAAACACCAATCTCCAAGACTGTGCCATTTTTCTGGAAGGCGAGCACATTGCAGTTGTAATCATGGCAAGTACAATCACTGTGTGGCTTTACTTTCAGAGTTGTGTATTACCACATTACTTAAAGGAAAATTCTTTAATATCTGGAAGCGCAATAAAACTTGTGCTAATCAGTCTTCCTGAACGCTACTCCTTAAGAGAAGTTTAAGTCATCTCCATCCTGGAAGTTCAACAAGCCCTATTTTGCTTTGTTTAAATATCAGGTGATTAATAGTTGATTTCTATCAAGTTAATTATTTGACTTTTTACCACGTAAAGTCTGTTTCTAAAGCTGTCTTCCATCTTCTTTGACAAAGCTAATTAAAAAGAAAAAAAAATAAAAACTGCAAGAACTCTGTAGATCAATTTATGTTCAGTTCTCTGAAAAACGCTTTATAATGTCAGAAGTTGATATACCTCTGGCCTTACTGGGTCTTCAATGCCAACAACGCAAATGCAGGTCAGGTCAGACAAGATGTCGTTCTCGTTGTCCCAGTCAGGCTCTGGGCTGCTGCTGAAGTCTCGGAAGGCAACGCAGATAGTTCTCAGTCCATCACAGGCCATCGGTTCAATCACTTTCTTCACCATTTCATCTCGGTCCCGCGGTCTGAAGATACGCGGTTCACCAGCTGCATTAAGGATCCTGGAACATCTTTTTTTTGTTTATGAGAAGAAACAAAAATATAAAGTTGATAGTGTGATTTGTAGCAGTGATTTGCACGACTGCTGAAAAGTATTCCCTTCTATCAGCTCATTTCATTCAACACTTTCCTTTTTTGATGCCATGTTTTAAATTTCTACTGTTAATTTCTACATTAAGCAAGAAGATTCACTATTGAAATATCACAGAGTATTTGTTTGTAACTTATTACAGAGACAACAAGAACTCTTAATCCATTATTTCCTCAATACCCATGTAATTAATGAGCTGACAACTTAAAGTGAAATTGAAAAATCTCCTTATTTTCCAAATAGGTTTAACATAAAGAATCCATTCATCAACTACCCAATGTAGATGCAGTTCTTTGGCTAGGCAGTGATACGAAAAATAAGCCAAACAGTTCTGCAAGAGTTGGTGCTTAAAAAAATGTAGAAAAAAATCAATACCAGTTCATACTACTAAAGAGTGTCATATTTCTACTGTAAGTAGAAAATTCCAAATACCAGAATCCCCGCGTACGTCTTATTAGTGTCAGAATGTTCTCCATTTTGGAAAAGCACAGCAATGAATCCACAGAACTTACTTCTTCAGAACAATTTCAGAAGCTCCTTTGCTGTACATTCGGAAACTACCATCCGGCATTTTAATGACAGTACTCATCGACTTCCTCACAGAGTTGAAGGTGTAAACTTTATAGAGTTTCTCCTCAGGGATGAGGTTCCGAACAGGTTCATAATCCTGCTTCAAATCCAGGACGAAGCCCAAGAGGCCGCACTCCGTCTTGTTGCCTACCTGGCGAGGCAGCCCACCCTCCTTCTCTGGTGGCTGAAGAGAAGAAAAACATAGATCTAAATGTCTCTAATGATAAGCAGTACCCAGTGCATTCTGAATAATTTATACCAAAGTTGCAGTGTACAGTTTGAGATCTGAAACTCTTAACTGCGCAGTCACGTGTCTCCTGATTTTTAAAAGCTCGCAGCTAATCCACAGAGCTGGAACAGACTTGAAGCACCCGCTCTCACAATGGGAAAATTTCTCTAGATGCAACTACTTTTGGTCTCCTGCATTTCTTTTCCGTTAGCCGTTGGTACCTCAATAGCTTGTGATGGTCAGGAAACACATCATTAAAAATGAAGTAGTTTTCTTTAGGTCAAAAATAATTAATTCTCATTTGTCACAGAGTATTTCCTTTTCTCACTTGCTTAGCATTATATTGGTTTGCTGATACTCATGGTTATAATGGTGAGTTAAAGAAAGATTCTGTCCTTTTTTCTACTAGATATTTTTTATGTAAAAAAAACTCTGCATCTAATCATAATAGTAAATCTCAGTGAAAAAGGCATTTCCAACAATCCACAAAATATTAGTTCTAAAAGTAGCTGTTTCAAGAATTACCATACGTTACTCTGCTGCTTCAGACAATAAATGCTTTACATGTTAGAAAAAAAATGGAGTAGGCTAAACATTTTGCAACTCCTGACAATTCTTAGTCCTTCTAAGGACAATGAAGGCTTTAACTTCCCATTCAAAATATAAAACATAAATATATTTCATGTACAAACTTTCTTGGAGGTGTAATACACCTCAAATAAAACGTTCCCCTATTGTCAAGACTCCAAACTGACTTGAAGTGACCCGTGTGTGAACTGTAGACTGGCGATAACCTACATTTTCTTCTACTCAGTAGAATTAGGAAAGTGTTGCTTAAGCTAGGGCTAAACTAGACATACGGGAACCCAAAGAAGGGAAAGTCCTTTCACAACTTTAATGTGCATCGAAAACAGGGTTTGATTTGACTCAAGACACAACTGTAAGTCATCATTTTCAATCTGACTTCTGCCTCATATTTTGCAGAATTAGAACTGCAGGACTATATTCAGAATCCATGCTTAACTTCATTATAGACTTGAAAATCTGGTGTACATTGGAAATAGGATTCATAGGTAGATGGAAGCCCATACATTGCCCCCAGTAGGATGAGAGGTAATGTAGGGAATTATTAAAATTAAAAATCGGTAATCCAACTTAGATATTAATTCTTGCAATTAGTATGGCCACAAAAAGGGAAAAGGGAACTTTTAAGAAAGCATTAGCATGTAAGCAGGTATTCCAGAAAACCATCAGCTGCAGCTGGTTTGAAAATTAAGGTCAGATAGATACTAGTAGACTCATCTATAACTGAAGTAAGCAAATAAACACAGATTTTCGTAAGATTCACCTGTCACCAGGAAAATACATACCCAGTGACATGCAGATTAATGTCATTTCTTTTTCAGAGAGATGCATCTATGGTGAGGAATACATAATAATCTAAAAATCTCTGTCTCAAAGAGATTTACCCTTCAAAGAAGAACTGTAACATCTTTTCCCTATATGAACAATCATTTTTTACTGAGTTATATGGGTCCTATTTGTGTTGCTATGACATTTAAGCATTACTCCAGGGTCAATGTAAAACACTGACACTCAGCAAAAATACTAATATGATATATTAATTTTATTGTATGGTATAACAACTTGCCCTTCAATAATCTCATTATGCTGTGATGTAACTTCCTTCTGGATTCTCAAATTCACTTAAGAATCCTTACTTTAAAACCCAAGAGCTTGTAGTTATGTGTATCTGGAAGGATACGGAAATCTCAGGAGTCAAAAAAATACCCTTTAAAATACAGTTTTGTTTAAATAAATCAGATAAATTTTCATGGCATGGCAGGCAGGCAGTTCCTGAAACATGCCAAGAGCTTCATGTTTCTCAGAGCAACAGAGTCGCCAATTTCCCTGCCTGGGTAGTGGTGCTAGGAAAGACTGATTTCTTGGTGCACATCGGATCAGACTCTTTCCATTATACATCAAAACCCCCATTTATGCTTTGGCTCGCTCTGCCACTGAAGTCACTCAGTATCAACATTAACTTAAATATGAATGCGATCAAGCAAACACACACTGGAAACCAATAAAAGACATAAAGTTCTTTTCATCAAAGACATACAATCCTAGACAATAGTTAATGGATATGTATGATTTCACCATGCCCTGATGGGAGTGGATATTGAGAAAATAAAAATCTACCCACATTTCACAATATGTAAAACTAAATTTTAGGTGTCCTTCTAGAATTATATTTATTCCAACAAAAAGTAGATCACGCTCTCCTCTTCTTACTGTGGTCTAAAAATAGTCATGTTTTAGTGAACGTCTTTTGAATGTAAATACGTAAGCAAGGGAAAAAAAAATAGCAGTGAAAAGAAAATGAACAGACATTTCAGAAAGGTTTCAAAATCTAACAAATGGCCACCTCCCTCTAGAGCAGCTGCCGTCCCCATGTTCTCTGTACGTTACATTATAATAAAGCATATGGTGGTGAGAGCTGGCAAGTAGCACTTCCTTCCCTGACTGCTTCAGCTCCCCAGCGACACGCCAAAACGGGGCTCCTTCCAGATTGGTCTTGACAACCCTTTGCAGAAGCTGCTGGCTTTTAAAACTTCCTACTGAGCTGTAGCTAAATTTATTTCTTGCTGAAACCTGCAGTTTATGGCACCTGGAAAACAATTAAAAGGACAGTCTGAAGGGGTTACTTTTGAATAATGAACTAGGAACAGCTTCATTGACTCCTCAGAGAATGAAAACCCTTCGACAACATTAGAGAGAAAGCCTTTGAATTGTGATTAGTAAATAGGAACTGAGTCTTTGTGAATGGCCTGTTCCTCCAAAGCTCAGTCACAAAGCAGCCACAAACTGTACGGTCTTCTAGCAGGAGATCGAGCCGATTTTCCTCCAATAACAACTTTCTGCTGATCCTTTTATAATGTTTTCAAATGTTTCTTCCAAGTCTTTATATTATTTATGTAATAATAACATTACAATTGTAAGTAAATACTTGCATGTAAACCAAACTGCAGACAGATGTTAAAAAAACAGTTGTTACAACTATCATATCAAAATAGGTTTCTAGGCCAAAGTACACCTGTATTATTAAGGCTTAAAAATAACCCAAAAGCTAGTACTAATCTAATACTGACTTGGGATTACAAAAGGAATTTTCAGAACTATTGTTTATTGACTAATAAACAGGTTAAGAAGGGAGAAAGGTAAAACCGTAGGTATAAGTTAAAAAGGTGCTTCAACTTTAAAAATAAGATTAGGAAATTATAATGCTTCCCTTTCTACCGTAACACTTGCTAAACCTCATCTTACTCATTGCCCTTTTTCATGTTAAAAGAAAGGACCTGGCAAGAACAAAATGGTCTTTCCAAATTAAAATGTTAGGATTTCATATACTATCTGCAGTCTGCACTTGTTTTATGTTTTTCTTCTGTGTTCTACAGATTAAACTACTCCTTTAGAACAATGACAATTGTAAATATACCCATTTCATTGAGAGAAAATACCTAACTTGGTTGGACTGTTTTACCCATATTGAGTGTTCTATTTCAACTCCATTCACAATAGGCAAACAGAGGAATACAAACTTTTAAAATTAATTAGCGACAAATTTCTGTTCTATATTATAAAAAAGAGAAAATGGACTAGGATGCGCAGGAATTTTCTCTGTGTATTTAAACATTATATATGCAAAATTTAAAACAACTGAGACAGATTAATGCTGTTTGAAACGCGATATTTTTATTTTTTAATTCCTAATACTGTAAAAAGGGAGAATTACTCCAAACTGTAGTACTAGCAAATTCAGATCTATTTGAGTCAATGGTTTAACAGAAGGCATCTAAAACAAAATTAAAACATACTAAATATATAATCAAATGTATCAGCTTTTTGTAGATTCACGTTTATTCAACTGACTTCAAGCTAAACCAAGACAGACTTAAAAATGACTCCTTATTTTAGAGGAAAATATAAAAATTAAAGGAGTTATTTTTAGCCAAGGATTAAGAATCTAAACCTTTGGTGACTAAATAAAGTTTGGAATTACAAAGTGGGAAATTATTTCCAAAGACGTGCTCAAAATAAGAGCAGTAACAGCAGACATCAGCTCTTCCAGCGTTCATTTCTGATTTCTCTGGGCTCTTGTTCCCATAGACCCTTCACCCCAGCTGTAATCTGGATTCTGATGCCAAACACCAGAGACAAATTTGCTTTATCTTCTTTTTGATTCCTTACTATTTGCTCTAAGAGTATTGCTTGTTTTCTAGCTGCATCGCCTCTGCATTACCACACACGAATACAACAGAAACTTTCTTAAAGCTCGTCTGGAAATAGGCTGGTTTTGAAATGCAGAGATTCTCTTACAGAAAATATTCTTCACTTTCATTTCCTGTTTCAAAAGTTTACTTAAGAATCTTACCTGACTCTCTCCAACTCTCTCCAGTCAATACTATGGAACTTTCCTTTGTTTTTATGGACCTCCTGCCCAGGTTATACTTTCCACATTATCTCAGTGTCACAGCGCCCTGCTGGCTTTCCCAGTCATTATACATGACTATACATGACTAATTAACCAAACGCCAAACATTTTATTAGAATTCCTTAAAAGTCTTATTCTAGATTAAAACAAAGAAAAACAAAATGATGTCCAAGAAATAAATTTCATTACAAATACCTGAATCAGCTCTATACTGTTAAAATGTTATGAATTTACTTTCTTAAGGTCTTTATTTAGGAATCAAAATTACTCTTTATAGCTTATGCAGATTCTGGTCTTTGCCACCCTTGGTGACACATCTAGAATAATATTATTGGCTTGACTGATGAGGAAGATCACAATTTGTCCTCAGACTGTTTTTAAGTAGTTTTAAGTAGATTTTTTCATGTTAATGATTAATAAGTTGTCTCTGTTTTACCCAGAGCACAGAAAGCAACCTGCTTTCTGATAATACACATGCTTTTATAACTCAGAATCATCACTGCAAGGTACAATGCTGTTGAAATACAGTTCGAGTCAGAAGTCAGTTTGAATTGGGGCCAGCATAAGGGATTGAAAAAGAACAGTTAACAACTTGGGGCTGCTGCATAATCATTTTGGCATCAGAAGAGACAGACTGTGCTGACCTCACGTACCATTCGCAGCTCACTTGCTGGATTTAAAGCCCAACATTTAAAAGTTTAAAGGTTTGATTTTTTTTTTGTAAATTATTCTTATGTACACCACTCAGTAGACTAACATAGGTCTTCCCATTCACTTATACTATTCCTGTTCATCAGAAAGTAAAATTTATCTCCTTTTTACCTTCAGAGGATTAAAAAACTTCATACACTAAACAGATACAGATTTCTTCCTTCATTTCAAGCTCAAGCAAAACATGTCAATTCCAAAGAACTGGAGGTCTGTATCCCTTAAGGATACTGAGCTTCTAAATTCCTGACTTTGATCAGTTTGCTCTGTAATGCATCATCTTTTGGTTCCCATGATTACACATTCATCATTTCAAAGCCCTATCGTACATACATTTGGAGTTTGGCTCTAAACCAGATAACAAAAAATGTTTGGGAACCCTTTAATACATGTTGTACATGCTCTGGTAACGAAGACTGGCCATGTTTTCTAAATACAATAGGATTTGTATTTCACATGGTTTAAATGGTGTTACACAGCACTGTACGGAAGCCAGAAAAATACTGTAGGGCAGCGTGTAATATGTTTTGAGGAACGCTAAAACAGCTCCTCCAAAATACAAAAGTTATGGGCTTAAACAAGAAATTAGACTGTGAAGGGTTTCTGACAGAGAGGAGACTCGTGGAAAAAATAAGACATTCACCACTAATGGTATAATATGTAATATACTGGGCTCGGGGATTATCACTAACAAGTTTTGTAGGAAAAAGAATCAGAAAGGAAGAATCAAACAGAAAGTAATAGGAGAAGGGAAAGTGTTTTCAGTAAATTCTCCCTTTATTACCAAGTCTCTCCCTTTTTCTTTAAACACTGCCTACATGATATAGACACACATCTCCATCACAGGCAGGAGGACATGGAGCGTTTGAATCCAAAACCAGTGGAAGGAACAGGATTAAGAGAAATAAAATGCTTTTACATGGATGTGTATTGGTAATCAATCAAGCATGCCAGCAGTATTCCTTAGCATTAAAAAGACTAAAACAAAGGAGAGTGTAGAGAGGGAAATAATAAATGGATCACATGAACAAATATCTGAAATGTCTCCATCGCTGACCTGTATTGATGTGTGTCCCATATTTCTATTTTGAAAAGACTGGAAAAAGGGACACAACAGGTAATTCCTTTTCCTTCCCGTTATCCACAAAACCCTAATATCAATATCCACAGCTGCTCCATTTCGTGGGCACCAGCAGCCACCATCATAAGTCTAGCGAAATCAAGGCAATTTATTCTAAATCCTGACTGACAGGCACTGATTTCTTAGCCAGCCTGATGCGCATTCCAGATCTAGACAACCTAAAACGAAAGCACTTGAAACATGTTTCAGCACTCACAGGAGAGATAAAATCTGAAGACTGAAATCAGAAAAATAAACAACAATATTGTTTAATAATAAAGTTACCCATTGGAAAGCTGTTGCGTCCTACCAGTGGCCGGTGAGGCTGCGCGCTCCCCCAACCAGCCTCCGTCCAGCCCCTCGTTCCCATCTGTTGGGTGCAGGCAGCAGCCTCACGTCACTTAGACTTCTATGCCACAGTAAAATTGTAGTCTCAAAGTACATTTATATTGCATGTCTAGCCTGAGTCAGGACCCCAATTTGCTGGCAGTTCAGACTGTTAAAGCCATAAGATAACCTTCACATCCCTCATGGTTACAGATTGCCCAGGACATCCTGCTGAGCCCAATGACGCCATCTCAGCAAGAAACGAGTAGCAATGAAAAAGCAGTTAAACAGCGCTCCCTGTCACCCGTCAGACACGTGTGGCACCCTCCTGCTGACACTGAATTTTTGACCCTGTGTAGGGTGTAAAAACCAATATAGTTGTACAGCCAGAAAGATAGAATTATTTAGGTACAACTGGCATAACTAGATCTACCACAACAGTTGGAGGACAGTCAAATCCAGGCTTGCTACAAAAGATTAGCTCTGATGCAGGATATTTATTCAATTTTTAGGAGGATAATTATTTAATAATTTTTTCTACTATCTGAAGACAGACTTGAAAACGATGCAACAATCTATTTAATTAACACAGTGCTGTGGTATCATCTAATTCTGATTGCTAGCACTTGAGATGGTACAAAAATGGTTTATTTTGAACATTTCTTGTTTCCTCAAATAATAACAAGGCAATAATCATATAAAAAGGGGCCAGCTGTAATTATGTGAGGTATCAGTGTGACATTTCCTATCAACATGGCAAAATTCAGAGATCAGCAGTGCTGTGGCTGAGCGAATATGGACTCACGCTTGTTTCAGCTCACATAACAGAACAAGTGAAAAACGATACTATCCATAAATTCCCCCAAGAGTGATTATGAAAGAAGATGAAATCATGCATGAAGAACAGACTGAAATGCTGGTGTGACAGTCTCAACTCCCTCTCTCACTGACTTACCTATTTTTACATTCAAAGAAAGCTAACACTTTGCCCTCAATTTTAATAGCAAATAATTAAATTACCTTTTTTGTTTGAAGGACAAATTTACCTTTGATTCAGTTGAACAATAAAAGGATAAGGCCAAAAAATACTACCACAAACATGAAAACCCTTTATTCTTCTCACTAGCTAAAGGCAAAAGATGGATACCACAGTTTTGCACGTTTTTCACAGAACTAGAGTAGTTGAGGCTGGTAGGCCCCAGCCTCCCCCTTTTGGGAGCCCATCTAAGCCCAATGCCACTGCCGAAGGTGCCACTACAACAGGTCACCCAGGGCTGGTGTCCAGTGGGGTTTAAATACCTCCAGGGTTGGAGACTCCACAGCCTCTCTGGGCAACCTGTGCCAGTCTTTGCCCACCCTCACAGTTTTCCCATCTTTAAATGGAATTTTCTGTGTTTATTTGCTCTCTTTCACTGCGCACCACTGAGAAGAGTCTGGCTCCATCGTCCTTATTCCCTCACATCAGGTATTCATACACATGGATAATGTCCCCCGAGCCCTCTCCAGGCTGAATAGTCCCAGTTTTTTCAATCTCCAACTCGCACGTCCAGCACTCAGCCCCACCATCCACATCTTTAATGATGTGCAACAGTTTTGGCCGCCCATACTGATCACTGGGATACACCACCGGAGATCGGCTTTCAGCTGGACTTTGGTACCACGGTCCCCAGGGACCAGCACTTCACGCAGGTTTCCCTCTACTTCACTGCCCACTTTTCTAGTCCATACATCATCTGTTCTTTTATTCACTCTCAAGAACAGAGGATGCAAGTTAAAAATGCAGGCAAAACATTTATGTTGTCTGTGCATAAATTTTCAGACAGGCAAAATGTTGACACATATGAGCAATTTGCACTATTCATATGAGAATATTACTAGATATAAAGAACTCGTTAGAACTAATTAGAACAAAAATTGCAAATTCCTTGAGCTTCGCAACCAGAAAAACAGTAGGATAGCTATAGCAGAAGCAATATTGGAGGTAGTTACCAAAGCTAAATTTAACTACATTTATCTATGTAATTAATTAAATTGGGCCCAGAGCAGGATTTCTGATTAGGAAAACATGAACTGATTAAAAAAAAAATAATAATAATACCTTTTCATAAAGTCCAGCACATGTAACTAAACAATACTTTTTCTAAAGAACCAAACATTGGCAAGTATATTATATTTATACATTACAGTTCATTACCAACTCTGTAATCAAAAGATGTACCACATGGGTTATTTGTTTTCATCTCTCTAATTTCAACCTTTTCCTTCTTGTAATAAATAAGTCTACATTTCAAGATTGAAATAATTAAAATAGAAGGTTGGATGTCTTTTAATTTAAAAAATGAAAATAATTAAAAAAAAAACCCTCTCGATTCCAAAAGACAATAATTCATGGCTGAATTTAAAGATACATTAATACACCACATTACAGTGCAAGGAATGAACTCTGCCTTGTTACGACAGTACTGATTTAATCACAGTTATGATTAGGATACTCCAGCCTTAGTGTTTCCAGATGAGATTGAACTGAAATTTACAGACACAGATTTTTCTCCAGATTTCCCCCTGATGTTATTCATCTGTATTTAGTGACTCTCCTATTGGTACTGATCAAAACCATTCATATGTTCCATGATAACATATTACTTATTGAATAATTTGGCTCTCTAATTTTGAAAATTACATATTTCTTTCTAAATCTGGACACTAGACCCCTCCACTCGTGTGGTTTTGAACGGTCCCGTTCACAGGGAACCGGCAAACATTCGATTCATACTAGTGCATGGCAGCTTTATTTAAGTGCAAGAACAACTGTTGACAAGTACCCTATGTAATCAGAATAATTAGTCACAGCAATTGTTATTAACTTCAATTAACAACCAATTTGCTTTAAATATAGACTTAGTAAAAAGTTTCAGTTCAAGCTAGTTAAAAAGAAAACAGCAAGAGCATGTTTTTCCCCTATTACCAATATCATTAGAACGCAGATCAGAGTGACAAATGTGCCATTTCTAAACCAAATCGATTAACATTAAGAACAGATTAACAGATTTTATAACTTTCTGATAATTTGTTCCATATACTGGGCAAAAGCTTGCTGTATTTTCAGGAACGAAATCTGAACATTTTTATTTAAGTGCAAAAGAGAAACTGCACATAATTGCACAGTTGTAATTGGTACCTCCATAATTACAACCAAACATCTGCTACCTTGATTTTAGATCTATTAGGCTGAGGTTTTACTGCAATCTGATATTCTGGCTTCCCAAGTGTTGCAGACAGAAAAACCACAGACAGAAGACAAACTGTGTAACGTTGAGCTGATCGGGTAGTGAAAATTAATTTGAAGACAACATCTGCAGTTTAAAAAGTGTATTTCCAAATTAGAATCAATGCTAAGGATTTACATGCTTTTGCCAACACTAAAAGCATTAATACATCTGCTTTAGGGCTGAAACCTCGCCTTTTAGATTTGAGGAAATAAAGCTGCATTTTCTTTAGTTATAGCAGTGATCTAATGAGCAATTGTACATGTGGAAAATGTCCTCTGAGCCCCTCTAGTACCTGCTTTAGTCAGCTCAGCATTTGTCTCCATAGCAGCTCAAGACTTTCTCTCACCAAGGTTGCCTGTGAAAACCTCACTCAACATTTATGAACATATCACCATCCAAACTCCAGTTGCATAATCTTCCTCACTTTCAATTAATTAGTTAACTCTCTTAATCGAAATTAATCACATTTTTAAAAGCACCTCCACTAGTAGCCTGAAGTGCATCTCACACACGCTTTCTACTACCCATTGCACGTGAATTTCAGCCATAAAGTTGCAAAATGCACACCATCTAACCCGTTATTTAAGTATACCAGCTCTCATTTTAATTTGCATAACCTTCTCTATGCTTTTTACTAATTAGAACTGGAAATAGTTTTGTGCACTGTAGACATTAAATCAGCATTTGGGGCTAACAAATTGGAAAAAAATGAAAACAAAACAAACAGCCAAAAAAAAAAAACCCAACAACAAACAAACAACGCACAGAAAAACCCCACCAAACAAAAACCTAATCACAAAAACCCACCAACACAAAACACACACAGTGCCAGTACCTGACAAATGTGTACTGTGGGAATGGTCACACTGTGTAACAGTTTAATCATAACATTACAAAGCAGAAAACGCATGGCCTTTGGATATGCACATCGAAAACCTGAATTTTAACAAAAGAAACAGTCTTTACATGTAGTTATCTGCACATACAGTCTTCATTTGCGTATACGTATCGATACTTTGGATTTTCTACTTTTTGACTAAATAAATCTCGGATAGGAAAATTAAATATACAGAAAGACCAAACCAAAGTGAAAAAATCAGTCTTAATACATACTGCCTTTCTGGTTGCAGCACAATTATAAACAATTTGTATAGTTAGGGAGCTAAATTTAGTAAGTGCATAGCAAATCCAGCCACACAACACATAAAAGGAAGGGTTTTTTCACTTGACTTAAGCTACTGATTATAGCCCATCATATTAATAATTACAGATCTTCTCTGTTAATAGTACTCATTTCCAGAGAAAGGAAAAGGGTTCTTTAAACATCCATTTCTAAATGAGTCTACACCCACTAAGCAGCTATTTCACTTACCATACAAAATGTACTCCTCTTTAAATCTATATTAACACATATCAGCTGAAATTACTTTTAATTTGGTTTTGGTTAGTTAGGAGTTGTTTTTTTGATAGGCAAATGCATGAGCTCAAGTGTATCTAATATGTTATAGCAATGCTTATCTAATATTTTCTCAGAGGGATTTTTTTGCATGATTGATGGGGTAATGTTTGAGATGCATTATAAATTGAGTCCTCTGGCCAGTCCCTCTCCTTGGCAGGACGCTGAGAACGATGCCTTTGCTGGGCAGAAGAGCAGACTCTTGAAACTGCAGCCAATTTTTATCTGATTATTCATTCAGAAGGAAATGGAATTGATGGAGAGGTCGAACATACTGTCCTTCACAGGAAAATTCTCCCAGAAATACTTGCCTCTCGCTTCTTCCAAATCTCTAGGCCTAGTAAACCAGCGCTGAGCGCCGTCAGCCCTTCTCCTCTGGAGTGAAGGGAGATGTAAGGTAACTTCATTCTCTGCTCACTTGAATGTGTAAACCTCAGAAAAATAACAATGGCATAAGAGATATGCAGTGGACCTTCCTAACATGTTCAATACTTTCATTCCGTATTATGAATAATGAGCTACATCTACTGCCCAACACACATTGGCAATTCCAGCGTCCCCACGAGGACTCACCAGCAGGCAGCCGCACTCCTGCTGCGTGTGTGTGCACTTACACACCTGGGGCAGGTTTGCAGTAGTCCTAAATTTTTAAAACTTCCTTCTAGAAGCTTAATTCTTCCATGCAAGGTGCCTGCCAAAACAGGTCTGTCGCTGAGGACCAGCATAGTTCTGACTGTGTTACAACACTCTCGCAACCTTTCCTTTGAAAACTTGCCGTTTCCCTGCTAGACTCCAGCTGGGAAAAGGATTTTATGTAATGGATGCCTTCTGTCCATCAAAGTCACACGGCCCTGAGAAATCAAATCTATCAAAGCCATCTGCCTTGGAGAAGTCAGCGCGCTTTGCGGTTTGCTCAGGGTCTGTGGTTGCAGTTCTGCAGAGCCCCATTCATTCTGGAGCTGTCTCCAGCATATCTGGCACCATCTCTAAAGGGAGAAAGGCCACTGTTTTTGGACACCTTCCCACTCATTTGTAAATACGACTGACTGGAATGCAGAGGAGCCGGGAGCTTCATGTACAAGTAGGGAAAACTGGAAGCTTGAAAGAAAAATTAGTAGAGGGGGGCAACCTGCAGAAGAAAGCAGGAGCTGCAGCTTGAAGCATAGGTTTTACTGGGTATTTAATACCAACTTTCTAGGACTAGCTGTGACTAAAAGAAAAATAGTATTTTGCTTACATTAATAGAAATATAATAAATCTTTTTAAGTGCAATTCCATTCGCAAAGAATAGCAATGCCAAGTTGATTTGTAAAGTAACTCCTGCACATTTATTGCTCTGGAATTAGCAAGATGTTTTCACTCATATACTTCACTGTTGATCCATTGTATTTCAGGCACTGTACCAGCTGACTTTTTGGGGGTTGGCTTCTGTTTTGGTTGTTTGGTTTGTGTTTTGGTTTAGTTTGTTTTGTCTGAGTTCTGAGAGTAAAAAGAAAACTTACTAAAAGCGATATATTATATAATACATATTTATGTAACATATATCTGAAAGAAAATTAATGCCATATTTTGTTACGAGGTAGTTCACCCACCACATTGTTTTCTAATAAGCTTGTTTGTGAATCTTCCTTTGATGATAAAAGCACTCCCATTTTCTATAAATTATTGCATTTGAATTATTATCTTCCTGTTCCTGATGACAGAGAGTACAAAGAAAACCTCCACTAAAACAGACGTGCCTGAAGTGATTTACACCCACTCAAGTAAAAATAATAAAAGCTCCCATCAGGAAAACATGTTTCCTGAAAATATCCCCACCAAGTGTTAACAGTAAATTCCAACCAGCACATCAGTCGGATCCAAATGTGATGACTTCAGCTCAGTAGGGTACCACAGGCATGAAAAGAAGTACATATTAAAATGGTCAATTGTGCCAACATAATTTATTAAAAACCAAACAAAAACCTAAAACTGATCAGAGAACAATATGCAATATTTCTACATCTAGATGAAAACACCTTGGAATACCTTGCAGGAAACACTGGCTTTTAAAGGCTGCTTTCGTCAACAGGCCTGTTTGGAAATAGCTGGCAGTTATTTCTATAAGTGAATCATCTTATGCCAGTACAAGATGAGTGGAAAATAAGAACATGAAAGTAGGAAAATAACATAAAAGAAAATCCTATGCAAGGTAATAGGAAAAACATTCGTTGCACCATAGCAAGTAAAAAATCTAATTTACTCATTTTCATACAAGCAAGCAGAAAAAAAAAAAGCTAATGTGGTAAGTGATATTATGGTAACAAAAAGCTTCCAAGTGACTGTCAGTCCCATTTATAATCTTGCAGTGATTATTCGTTCCAACAGGAATAAATGGGATCTGCAATTACCAAACTGTGAAGGCAAAGAAGGGCAGTATGAAGGAGGTTTTTATTGCCCTGTTTTCTGTCACATGAAGAAAGAAAATAGATAAATATCATTTATCTTGATCATAAACTTTCAGATAGTATGGGAATAATTTTTCTGCTACATTCTACAGTGCAGGATTATTTTATTTATCCATCTTCTCGTCCTTTGTTTGTTGCTGAGGCAGAGCAGTCCCCCCCCCGACAGAAAAGGAGATGAGGAACACAGAAGATGAGCTGTCAGGAGCTGCAGTCCTGTGGCCAAGTTCAGTTACAATTACAGCTCACTGCGCAATGAGAACTTCAGCAAAAGAACTCGTGCTATCTGAGGACATTCATCTCACTTTGCCTACCTATTGCCGTGCTGTGGGGAAACCTGCCTGGCCTCTGACAACCTGCCCGCTCGGGAAGACGCTTCCAGGGGGTTTAACGACGTCAGGAGCAGATTTACAGGACGGCTCCCTGATCCCTCTTTGCTCAGGTAAATCCGCCCCACAGCCACAGCAGCTTTCTGGGCAGCTCATCCCATTCGACCCCTCGCATACAACTCTCAAAAAAGGAGACTGTATTAAAACCAAGCTTTTTGCTGGCAAGACAAAGCCCCCGCACCCCAAGGGCAGAAAGCCCATGACTGGGACAACATGTCCGATGCCTGACACATACAAAGAGCCTTTTCTAAACACAGTCATTTCAATTATTAACTCCATAGCTAATTTAGTGAGAAAAGCTACATTTGTACCTCTTATTATATAAATCTTCAATGCCAAGCAATGTATGCAGATCCCTTATTCTCTGCTAATTACCATTCCTAGAAGCAGAGACAATTAACTACGTGATCTATTATCTCTAATAATTATTATTTACACATTAAACAATATGGACGCTATAGGTTGTTTTTTTCCTGCCTAGTTTATTATCAGAAAATGCTTACCAAGGACTATATGAAAATGCTTTAAAGAAAACATTGTTGGGGATTTTTTAGTGATGATTGTCTTGCTTATATATAGAAAGATCCTTTGGCCTGCAGTGCCTGCTCCCATCGATAACACATATCTACATTATACAGTTGCATAACACTAGGAAAAAATACGGAAAATGAGATAAACATAGAAATTTACCTATAATTGTAATCATTTTGCCTATGAAGTAAACACTCTTACAAAATATACTGGTTTTTAGAAATCAGTTCAATCAGGTTTTTTTTATTTTACGTTAAATGGCTCAAATGTACCATTTAGCGGGAGATTCAGAAATGCTTCAGATAATAGTTTAATGCTGTCTACTGAGCACTTTAAAAACAAGGGCATATACAATTTTCACAAATTTCCACTACCAAACTAACGTGCTGAAAGCAGTCAATAAAAGACCAACAGGACTATCCTCAAGTTACTGCTAAGACAGCCTTCCTGACCTCCCGTCATACTCGACTGCAAGATGCCACCTTGAAAATAACACATTGATTTTCTGCAAAGCAGATTTACCTCTGTGTTTCTCTTCATATCAATATATTTAGTAACTTACTGTACCCTGGAGATTGCAGAGCACACACTGTAAAACCTGGAGCAGAGCTTCATGAGTTCATGCAAACTCACTTATTATTCTTTTTCAGACAGTGAAAAAATTAGTATCCTTGAATTTCTACACCAGTTCACCAACCTGCCAGCTGAGGATTCTCTTCTCAGTACCTTTTTCCGTGACATTTTACGGCTGGTTTTAAGTACACTAGAAGATTTTGCCATTCCAACAGAGACCGTGCAGGAAGACAATTCAAACCTGTTGCTCCCTCCTCTCGCCTCCCTCATCCACAACCAGATGACACTCAGGACAGGCGAGCCCAGTGTCATTTCATGGGCTAAGTTGCAAAAATGCAAAGTTCTCACTGTTTACTGATTTCCAGGAGTATTATATAAGGATCAAACCTTCCACAGACCTATCCTTCAATAAAATGGCTGTCAAATAGCATCACTCCTCCTCCCCATCCTTCTCAACAGCAAAATACAAATTACTGAAATCATGACACATTATCTAAAGGAAAATGCCGGAAGAAAGAAAGATGAGGTAACAAACAAACCAACCAACCAAATAACAACAACAAGAAAAAACAAACACCACAAAAACCCAACCAACCAACCAACAAAAAACCCCAAACAAACAAACAAGCCAAACCATAATTTAGGCCAGGCTATTCACTTGGGCTCTCATTATCCTTACTAATATTTTCTTACCACTTCAGTCCGCATTCCTGTCCTCATTTTTTGTGTATTTGTTTCTTGTTTGTTTGTTGGCTGTTTGGTTTTGCTTTGGGTTTTGTGGTGGTTTTTTGTTTGTTTGCTGTTTGGTCGGCTGGTTTGGTGTGGTTGGTAAGTATCTATTGGAACACTCTTAGCAGCAATGGGTGAACTTAAATGGATAAAATAAGAGATGACCTGAACCTTCATGCACAGTAAAAACAAATAGTAATTTTATCTGTATTTTAACACGAAGAGCTTGAGAATAGTTTTTAAGAAAATGGTAACTGAGAGTAAAAATATCTTTCCAATTCGAAATACCAAAATAACTAAAAATGTAGTTTGTAGGCTAAAAGCTATTTTCTCGTGGTTCTCTTTTCTTTTGAATAAAGAAGAGAAATCTAGTGCCATCCAATGGCAGTTTCATTTAGCATGACTGCCCCGGCAGACAGCTGCAATAAAGTAAAGACTCTTTTGCTGTTGCCTCAGGAAATAGAAATTCTGATGATTTTCTGTTGATAATCTCATCTATTGGGTTTTGAGCTGTGCGTACAAAACGAAATAACCAATCTTTCCTGAACAGTGGAAGGGAGTGAATGTTTTGCACTTTCCTGCGACACCTCTGTCTTTTTTCCTTTAAGATCCTCCGTTAAAGGATGCTGCATACTGTGCAATGATACTCCAGATTGTGAGAACTGAAAACAGTCCTCCCGATGCAGATCCAGACATTCACCTAATACAGGCATAAGTAGCTTTTTTGCTCCCTGGGCATCTCTCAAGTACCAAATGAAATGCCTGTGCGACATCCTAACTATAATGGGTTCAGCTGGGTCTGTTCCACTGGTGGTGAAAATTACTCAACTAAATACTAATTGTGATCTCTTCTTAATAAGAAGACATTATACCCATCCACCTAGCATGTCATCGATGCCCCCTGACAGTTTTCAGGAAGTTAGAGGAAACAGAAATACTTGACTAATTAAAATTGAATTTATGCAAGCGAGAGCTCAATAGAAGAGTCCAAATCACTAGTTACGGTATTTGGAGGCTCTATTTCATTATTGCTCCATGATATTCAAGATCAATGAACTTCTGCTCCAAGTACAATCAAAGCATTCCCAAAATGCAAGGTTTGTTTTCTGAGTAAGAGACGCTTTACAGTCCTCATCACAGCTCACAGGCAAAATGTACGAAGCCTCATTTTTACCTCCACGTATGAGCGCCATCTGAAACACCAATACTGGGAAAGCAGCGTTTTCTGGAGAACAGCTTCACATAAATAGCGCAAAAGCTGCATGAAAGCTGCTCTGAAGCTGACGGAATGCAAATCAGCTCACCCAGTAACTTAATCCTTGGGAAGCATTAAAAAGAACTATATTTAATGATGCTATTGTTCAGTTGGAATAATTTGTGTTTAATTTCTCAGGGAAATTAAAATCCTTTATCCCAAGCAGTGATATTATTTTCTTTTTATATTTTTATCAATGGTTCAATTGCCCCTTAATCAAAAGACAATGCAAGGGGGAATATTTCTCATTTAGCAGATCATCTTGACTAATTTTATGGTCCCATATGTGATCACTCTGAACAGAAGTTCATACGAAGTGCAATTTACAGCACGCACATAACTAGATGACTAAAAATAGAATATGTAAAATTCAATCTTAGCGACGTAACACTTATATGCCCTTTGGGTTTGAGCTGATACTCAGAATTTGATTAAATAGGCTCTAAGAATGAGTGCACAAGCGTGCATTCAGTATTAGCAGCCAGAAAAACAATTCTGTGTACTTCATCCTGGAAACAACTCCCTTACCTATTTTTTACTGTATTTATTTATGATTTAAAATGAATGAGGGCTATGAAACAACACCTTGTATCTTAAACTTTAGCTTAAGGTTGTCAAAAACAATTAATAACATGAACTCCTCTGATACTGGAGTTGATATTCTTATGGGGTCTATAGTGCAAGGCTTGATCTTATTATGCTGTTCTAATAGCTAAAAAATAATCTTTCATTTTGCACAGGTAAGTTCAAGTAGTTGCACAAAGGTGATTTCCAGAGGATTCACCCATTTATCAGTTTTACAGAGAGCTTTACAGTCTGTGTAAAGCTAGAAAAGAACGGAAATAATGGAATAGTTACTCTTTTTAATAGGTACACATAACTAATTTCAACAAGAATCAATAAAGTCGAGTTAAAAAAAAAAATAATAATAAATTTGTTAAGACCAAAGCAACATGTTAGAACTGCTATCGACCAGAAATCTTTTGGTCACATGAAACAATTGAAAAAAATGAAAGCACAAGAGAAAGAACATTAAACTTAATCTTACAGATACAGCACTCTGGAAAATCTGATGCCTTCCTCAGAAACCTAAATCTATGGTATGGAAGTCGAACAGAAACACTTTGTCACCAGGTTTGAGCTCAAGCACTGCCAATGAACAGCAGAATAGGAGACAAATGAAGAACATGTGGCAGCGAGTCCTGCTCTGGCAGTCACACGGGACCCACCTACCAACCCAACAGTACCAGGGATACAAACACACATTTATATAGCTACCTAGTCTCCTTTGTCCTAATCTGTCTCTATTACCTTGTCTTAATCCCAGCCTGTGTGTTGAGGATGAGTTTGGTTCTTTTTCTACATGAGGAAGTACCTTAACCTTACTTAGGCTGTACCAATATTAAAACAACCAGCAATCAAATGTTACATTGATTTGAGAAAGCACGATCTACCCAGCAATATTTTTCCTCATTTACAAATATGCAAATCACATTCCAAAAAGCCACTGCACAAAATGCCCACACGGAGCTATTACACAGGATGGGCGCTGAACCACCTGAGAACCGCAGGCTCACCTCTCCCTTGTGCTCATCTGCTTGGGGTTGGCCCAGACAGACCAGAGGAAAAGGACAGAGCAAGATTCAGGATTCAGCTGGGAACTGGGGCTGCTGGCTGGATTTACGTAGCAGGAATTAAAGGAAATACATGCTCCAGCACTCAGTAGTATTTCACCAATTGTTTTCTGTGATCGCATTTTAAAAGACTACTTTTAAAACAAATGTGAGCTGCAGTTAAGGCTATTACACAGCTCGGCATAGAGCTATAAAAAGGACAATACATAAATTCATAAATGAAAAAAAATGTATTTGTTCTGCAGTATTAAGATAAAGCTTGACCTTTCAAAGTACAATCTATCAGAACTGCAAACGTTTTTGGCCTCTTAATTAGCTCTGTACAGAAGAATCTAATGCCGCGAGCATTTGCAGACTGAATAAAATACTTCTGGATGTAATTCATTTGGAACCAGGATGAATAAAGGTAATTAACCTCATAGATTTAACCAATCCAATTTGTCCTATTTGAGAATTAATTGGAAGTTCTTAGACACACAAAAAATAATTGTACGTACATGAAATCTCAGTGAAAACTAGCCGTGCCAGCAAATTTACCTGCACCAAAGCTGGGCTATCCCAACCTAACAGCAGCAGGAATTTTTTAAATGTAGCATGCTCTTGGACTTAACCCTATCCGTAAACGATAAAATACATAGTTTTTAGCACACCTGTTCTCATTTTGAGGACCTCAACAGCATTTAATGCTGCATAATCAACAGCCGGATGTTAAGGAATCAACATTGCTTAAAAAAATTATAACTTCTTCTGCTACTTTTCATTTTATTGACAGAAGAAGCCTACTTACCAGGATTTTTGTAGTGTAAGCACTGTTGATAGCAATTGCATTAACCAGCAAGTCAAGGGTTTTGGCGGGCACAGAGTCGGGGTCGGGGATCTCTTTGTAGTGCACGTCCCCAACGTAGGCCTGGACGACCGTCATCCGGTTGGTTGTCAGCGTCCCGGTTTTGTCGGAGCAGATGGCTGTGGCGTTACCCATCGTTTCACAGGCGTCTAAGTGGCGGACCAGATTGTTATCCTTCATCATTTTCTGAGGAAAGGCAAAATCAAAAAAAACCCTCAAGATTTGCTTTGACAGATTTTTAACATCAGATATAAAAAGCAAAAAAAGCATGGATTTAGTCTTGTTCATGAAAACATAATGCTCCCAAAACTAGGACTTTGATCAGGGCAAATAGCACAGGCTCTAGTTACAGACAACGAAACAGTGACTATCCCTGAAATAATTTTGCCTTTGATAATCCAACATAGTCCCATCTCTTTTTTCTCTATGTATACATTTTAAGGAATAGCTAAAAGTGCAGAGATTAGCTAAAACTGGAGAGAACAGGATTTTTTAAAACAGTATAATTATAGCAAAAATTAGACTTTATTTTAATACTATTTCCAATGGCAGGATGTTACCTTGCAGCACACAGAGGGAATATACATTTTGGAAAGGAAAGAAACTAAGAAAACAAAAAAAACCCTCAAACAAAAAAAAACCAACACACACAAAAAATATCATTGTAGAGTGCTGAGGTCCCCAGTGCATATTTTTCACAAGATGCACAGTCATCCTGGAAATACATATTATCCTGGTATACGTGTTCTCAATATTAAAAAATGCTGTGCCCAATGAGCCGACCCTTCGTGTCAGAGCCCTGATGCTCCCAGGGCATCTCAGCGGCTGCGCACAAAGCTGTACTGCGGTTTGATACTGCACATATACATACAGCATCAGTGCTGCACGTGTCGGATGAAGGACATAAGGAGAATGGGAAAACACTTACAGAGCAGCTATAGTCTTTATTAGCAAAATCTCACGTTTGAGATGCATCCTCTTTTCCTAATAATAGTCATGTTTGGCTACATATAAATCAGCCTATTCCTTCCTAATGTTCATATGTTAATTTGTTTACATACTAAATGGAAATGAACTTTACAAAATCTCCATCTAAGATTCCCAGAATGTTAAAATAAGGCCTATCTGACTAAATTGCTAAAACAATCTGAGAAAACTCCTAGATACATAATGGAGTAATCCACAAGTCCAGGATTTTAATCCTTTTGAATTTCCTAATAGAACCATTTACACTTACTACAAAAAAAATGCAACTGCATTTAAGAGAAGCACATGAAAGCTCCAGTGAAGCTCCTATTTTTTTTTTGAAAAGTGTTACTGAAGACTTCAAATCCTCGTTGAAACTGTGCAAGAAAATTTGAAGACAAAGTTATTCCGTATCAAAAGACTGAAGTATGATCATAGTAAATTCTGTTCGATAAATTCCTGGTAAACTTGCAAACTAAGTAGGTATTTCTACTGTTTGATATTCCCGCACTGTGTAGTTTTAAAGATATTTATTAGAATACACATGTATTTGTATTTATGTCAGAAATACTTTCAACATAAAGCAAAGTTTCACTTGAAAGAAATGTCACTCATTTTTCTCCCATAATTATTTTTAACGTTCCTTACCTTTACAGAATAAGCCAGAGAAATAGTGACAGCAAGTGGAAGTCCCTCAGGAACAGCCACCACAAGTACAGTAACACCGATAATGAAGAATTTAACAAAATACTGAACGTAGACGGGAGTGCACTCAGGCAACCACTGTTTCTTGTTGACCACAAATGTGTCAATGGCAAAATATAGTACCAAAATTATTACAGTGATGGCAGACATCACCAAACCTGAAAACAGAAACAATCAATTACTATAAAACAAAACGCAATTAAAAGCACGTGCAATTAGAAATCTACATTTGGATTTCATATGGATTTTTTTTTAATTCTAAATGACATTTTTCACCAGAACCAATAACGATGATAGTGATAAATTTTAAGATGTAGAAAAACCAGTACTAGAATACCTTTGCAATTCATTGCAGTGAATAAGCAAACACTGAATTCTACAGAACAGCTGAATCACACTTCATTTATTTTTAAGCACCATTCTCCTGCTGCCTTTAAAACTTCTCAGTCAGTCGAGTTCGACAGGAGTTCTGCTGCTGCTGAGGCTCCGTTTTTTCAGTTCAGTGCATTACTTTGCCTGGTAGAACATTTATCTGTCCTTTTAAATTCCACCTTTTAAAAATTACTAGTTTATCCATACTCAAACATTCATCTTTCTTTTACATAAGCTTATCTTAAGAGGCTTCAGAGAAAAGGAGTCTCCTGCAGTTTATGTTGCTGTATAAAATATTTTAGAAAAGCCCTACTGATGCGTCTGGCTGATTACAATGGGACAATAGCACTGATCAGTTTTTAACTTGTTTTCTTGAAAATGTGATTCCGTCCCAGTGATTCCACGGTCCCCCTTTTCAAAGGGACATATGCAAACAGGGCATATTTTTATGTGGAGAGGCTCAAAAGACAGAGAGACTGGCAGGATAGCACAGGAGATGCTAATAAATATTTCCCAGAATTCACAATAGATCCCAGGGACTGAATGTGCCCTCCCAGTGACACAGACTCTGCTCGGATGGCATTCCTCCGCCACAGCGTGGTTCCTGGATTTGAGTGTACAAATAAGAACTCCATTCCAGCCTCTGTTTTGCCTTGCTATGATTACTGCTCTTTGGCAGGTTCCTGTGAAGCAGTTAAGCCTGCATTTCAGAATAAATTAATTTTTCTCTCATGAGATCATACAGTAGAAGGAGAATGCTGTGAATTTCATGTGTTGACTGAAGTTATTAAAAAAATGCTGAAGGATGCTAAGGTTGACAGGAAACAGATGAGTCTGGAAGTTCACTAAATGCCAGAGGATAAGGGAAAATCCATTAAAATACTGTACAGGCAAACACCCATGAGAACGCAAGGCATCCCCATAGATTGCCCAATGACAAAGAAAACCAAATGAGGCAACGATTAATTAATTTAATTCTTATTACTTGCCACATTATGCTTAGAAATCCCTATACAATTACTTTGAAAGTGATATTCACAGGCCTGCCAAAATACCAAAGAGAGTAATAATCAGGAGGCGATGTAGAAAGGTACTTAATCTAAGAAATTAATGATCATGAGAAACAAAGTGTTTTTATCTGAATGCATACTGTTGTACAACTAGCAACAAAGCAGAGAAGCTTCAGGAGGATGAAGCTGGGCAAAGCATGAAATTGGATATTAAAGAGATGATAACCATAGATTCTGCATCATGTGCCGTTCAGGCAAAGAGAGAGAAGTGGCATCATGGGTTATGTGATCAACTAAGTGTAACAAACTTCACAAGGAGTGAGGAGGAAGAGCAGGGCTGAAAATCAGACTGGTAAAAAAGGCTAAAGGAGACTGAACAGAGGAAATGTGAGGAATTTAGGGCCCCAGCCAAGGATCCGGATAGAGATCAAGATTCTCTTTAATACCACTAGAAAAATGAACCTAATGAACATTATGTCATTATGAAAGATTTTCACTTTCTACCTATATGTTGGAGAAGTGCTACTTATAACAGCAGGGACCAGATGGTACTGGATACAAGAGTCAACAGATGTGTCATATTGGGTAGAAGGCAGGAACATGGATATTAAGAGAGAACAGAATGATTTCAGAATCTGTAAGAGGAAGATACTGTGTGAGTGATATTTTGAGATGATGTTAGAGATTCTGAAACTGTGTACTCAGAAGTTCTAAGAGGAGAGGAAATTAAAGCTGTAATTACTGCACTTGGGAATACTGCCTATGAGAAAAGCTACATTTCATTTTGATTCAAATATTCATTACAATCCAAGTTGCCCCAAGCTTCCAGCTTCTTGACAGTCAAAGCTGAGTTTTAGAAGATCTTCAAGACCACATACTGTCCTTGGAACAGTATTATGATGACCTATTTATAAACATCGCAGCAAAAAGGCCTATCACTTTCAAGAACAGTTTATTTTAAACCCCTTTGTTGCTATTCAGTCAGTCACCCAGTCATACCTGCTTTGCCTATCTGGACAGCCAGCTTGGTCAGCTTGCCCTGAAGAACAGATTTTTCTTTCTTGTGCATGTTGGATTTCTTCTTGTCTTTGTCATCTCCCTCTCCCCCTTCTGCACTCTTCAGCGGCTGCATCTCCATGGCAGCAGCCCCATCCTGCTGCTTGGCTGATAATGCAGAACAAAACGGTTACTCCAAAATATTCTCCACCCTTTCTTAGCGTTGATACTTACTGAATTCAACCAGCAACGCCCGTTCCAGGGGATGTTTGCAACACAGGTGATTGTAACTGTGCACAGAATTACCCTTCCCCCTGTGGCACCCAGATGCCCCATAGGACCCAGTGGGGTTCTACGGGGCACAAACATACAAGGGTGTGCACTGTGCCACTTGTCAAGCGCCATGAAAGACATTGGGTTTTATTTTTATTTATATATATAAAACATTTATTTTTTAAACCACCAATGACATCCTGTGTTATACACATATATAACACCTAATGACTTGCAAATTACTTGGCAAGTAACAGTACATCAGTACTGCAGGATTTCCTAGAATAGCAGATGTCAAATGCTTTGGCAAAGAGATGATCTGTATTTCTCTAAATTTTGGTATGTCTCATGGATTACAATGCACCATTATCATCATACTTTTAATTAAACCATTTTAAATGCATGTGGTTCCACAGACGATCTGTGCACCACTTCTCATGGCTGCAGGGGCACCTCGGTGACCAGGGGACCACACTTTGCAAACCACTATTCTAGATAATACCAGGCTTTAAAAGTTTCCTTAGTATGTAGTGGTTAAGTGGTCTGATGGTGATGCTATCATCATTCTCCCATAAAAAGCATGCACAATTTAAAGGTTAAATCATCCTTTCTTGGAAGAATGCTAGCATGAGGAAACTTTAGTTTATTATCAAAGAGAAAGATATTTTGTAAAAGCAATGACATGCCAGTTTATATATGTGTATGTGTCTGGTTTGCACTGAACATAGATATAAGTAAATTAAATAGAATGAGATGAAACAGCTTTGCTTTGACATTCGTGAACAGATTGTACGAAACCATGTTTATTTGACCTGGAAATCCAATTTGTCTATCTGACCTTAAAACTTGCTCATTTAATATAATTTTATTTGTTTTGTACCATTAACCACTGAGTTTATTTAGTTTCTGATCCATCACCTTTGCAATCTTTAGTATTATCTGAGAAGAGAAAGTTGTAGTTTATTTACTTCTTTGGCATCACCCAAAGAAATCACAAAAGCTGTGTGCCATATACTAAAAAGGGAACCATGACTTTGCTTCAGAGAAAGCAAAATATTTCTTTGAATTTCTTCCTGAGATTGCACGTTAAATAAGAAACTCGTAAGATTCTTAATCTTCCCATTATTTATCCTTATAATATGCTTTTTACATTGCTAAATAACCTCTTTGCTTTAGAGTTTCTTTTTGCTATTGCTTCACCCCTTCCCTGCAAAGGACAATATGTCTGTACAATGCCATTAAACACCAAACATGATGAGACATATCAAAAATAGGACTGGAAATTCACTAACAATACATAGCATACATAACTCGCACAAGAAAAATGAGCTTTGTGACATGAAAGTATTATCTATAAATGGCTTATTAGAAATACTGAACAACTTCTAAATACCTGATCTATCAAAATTCTCTAAGTTACAATCTCTTTGGCAGGTTTTTTTGTTGGCTTTGGCTGTTCGGTTGTTTGTTTCTTTGGTTTTCTATTCTATTTGAACAGGGTCATATTTTTTACACACAGGCACAAATCACAAGTCTTCATTTTATTTTTTAACAGCATTTAACTACATGCTAAAAATCAAATCCACAACCTCCTTAATATGAAAGAAGATTACCTTTGTTCTGGCTGTTCTCCATATTCCCATCCTGCATTTTGCCTATATGATGAAAAATTCCAACAGACAACAGACAGTAAACAAACTTCACCCAAGACAGAACATGAACATGGGAATTTAAATCAAAAGGGCAGACAAAAGTAATGAGCATGTTACAGATACTCATTTCTGATCAGTAGCCATTGTTCTCATCTCTTTACCTAGAAGCATGGACAACTTAGCTGGGAACATTGAAGGAACTGCACTCAAGGTCACTGTTGCAACATGTAAAACAACAGCACATATTTGAGCAAATTACATCAATTAAGAGAGTGAAACTAATAAAAAGAATCCAGTGGAAAGTAGAATTTGAATAATATTCCTGAACTGAAATTTCAGAGAGCTGGGGCTTAAACAAATCACAGGTATAATTTTGGCACACACCAGTACAAAGTATGACTTTCTTAACATATTCCAGAATTAAATTCATTATTTTAGTAAATCCAGACTAAATATAAAGAATAGTGCCAATCTGATTTTAAAATCACACCTTCCTCACTTGTTGTTTGTTTTATTTAGGAAGTTACTCCTGTGAATACAAGTGCCAGGTGATCATCCTTTTTCAGATTTATCCTAAAGAAAGATTTGCCAAGTGCTGTAATTTCCAATTTAATATTTTAGCTACATATAGCCTTACCATATTAAAGTCATTATTTGTTTTTGTTTGTTTGAACTGAAAATATACCATTTGAAAGTGTGTATGAAATGAAAATGACAAAATACAAATTAGAGCATACAAAACTTTGATATTCAGAATAACCAGTAAACAATTTCACACGTATTCAAAATTCCTTGGTGGGATCCCTTGTGAAACTTTCACAGTGATAGATGAATTTATCTTTTTGGAAAAGCCTACTTGAGTTTCACAAACATTACATTCAGAATGGATGACATTCCCTTTTTGTAGTTATGGTTAATGCACGGTAAAACTAATGCTAAGGAAAATGGATAGTTGAAACACTTTTACAGGATTTTTGACATATTCTAATAAGTAATGTTATCATTAGAGTTCATAAAATATATGACAGCAGTTAAGTCTTGTTCTTCTGGCTTCCTGCAGTAATACAGCTGGGACTGAGATGCACAATACAGCAGCAGCAATTATGCTTCAACATACGTATTAATTTTTTCACTCTATGCCATGAATAAATAGCAAAATGGAAGGGCCAAGATGCATTTCTTGCATGTTTGTATTTTCAGTAACTGGGAGATCACTAAAAACTTCCCTCTCAGAAAGAGCATAAATGGCCAAATCAGTCATAAATGTATGACCATGACATCTCAGCCCGGGCTCACAGGCTGCAGCAAATGCACAGAATTACAGTACAAAATAATCATCTCAGTACTCATAGGGATTACTGAAGGATGCTGAAGTAAAGCATTCAGCTTCAACTGATTTTCTGTATTTCTAACTCTACTCTCACCTTGGCTATCAAATGACTTTTAAAAATGCAGCACCTATCTTCCAAAAACTTATATTGGCAATGAGACATGAATCTATGAACCGGAACTAAGTCCACTTTCATTCTGAAATTCCCTTAAAAGTTTTTGCGTACAGTGCATAGTTGAGCTTTGTATCTCTCTAATGGCCATTTTTCTTAGAATGGTTTTAAATAAAGTCAGTGGAAGACACAAAACATCTCTAGAGATTCTGATTCCTGGCTAGAGGATACAGGCTTCCTTAAGCATTAATTTAGAGCAGCCCGTCTGCTCCGTGTCCTGCTCTGTAGTTCCTTTTTCAGAACACAATTCAAAACCTTACAGCAGCGTAACTGAAGAGTCTTCAAATAAAAACCAACCAACCCAAACCCGGGACTGACAAACACCAAATACACTATCTTTTCTATGTAAATCAAAGTATTTAACTTCGTTGGGATATTGTTATAATCAATTACAGTAACAAATCATCTACCTTGGCTACCTTAAAATACCGTTAACAAAATGGACAATCATTAACAGCAATGTAAACACAGGTATTTAAGAAATACATTCATAGCCTCAGCAGCTACTGCATTTATGTTCTTGGGGGGTGAGGCATATGGAAGTCATCACAGCTAGTTATGTTCCAATTATTCAGATAGAATAACAAAGAACACGTGATGTAGGTAATTACGCTAAAGAAAAGAATGCTGTAAAATAATTTCTTTCCTACTGTTCCAAATAATTTTAAGCCTTCACTTGGCTATAAATTATGAACGAAGAAAGAAATTAAGATGATAGAATCACTACTGCTGAGAGATCCTTTCTCCTTTCAGTTAGTGCTAGGACCAGAAATACTATCCCATCTTTCTGACCCGTGTGCATTGGTTAGAAACACTAGGAGAATGAGTATTTATTAATATTTTGATAATATCTTTCTATACAATTCTTAAACAAATACTTTTTTATATAATTTTGAAAAGAGTTTCTTCTTTTCTTTTTGGAAATCTCAGAGCCAATGCATTAGTAAAACACAGGTTGACTAAAAAAAGAATAAACCTGATTCCACTGTATCAAATAGGAAGTTTTAGATCATCCACTCACTAAATTACTTCACTTACAATTCAGAAAATACTTCAAAATATATTAAAACTGCAAATTGCTTTGCAGGACTGGAACACCACCATTGAAATCCTGATGTAGGAATGGGGTAGTGCCCTACTGGACAATGATAAGCACACTCCTTCCAAATCAAATTTGGGCTAAACAACCTGTGAACGGTGATTGCTGCTTCCTAGATTTTCTTTTAAAATGTCACCTTTTCTAATTACAATACTTTAAAATTAGATAAAATTTAATTAATTAATACCTTTCTGTAAGATTTTCTGATCTGCTCGTAAGCTTAACTTGTAACCTTTTAAAAACTGAATATATTGTCCATAGTTTTAACAAAGAGACCATCAAACAATCGTATTCTAATCTCAGCTCCCAGAAGCCACTAGAATTTGTAACAGTTGCTTTGATAGAGCAGATAGGAAGCAGGGCTGTGGCACAAACCTGCACGAATTTCTCACTATTAACCTCACTGCCTGAGAACAAAATACTTCTTTTGTGTCAACTGTATATTGATAACTAAGACAGCAACATTTTATTTGAAATGATAGTCAGTTGATTGTCATGTAACAAGCAATAGCATTTCCTGAACTAAGTACTTATTCAAGTATGTAATATTTTTTTCTTATTTGAAGGTATTTTCTACACAGAGGTATTAGACTTCAGGGAAAAACATTTGTTTCCAGTCGCACTGCAGGGAGAATTCTCAGCCATTATTGAAATAATTTACTTCATCCAGACCGAAAAGATATCTAAATGAATTTGACCTCCTTGCTTTAGAACTTATTTTTTCCCTTCTTTTCTCCTCTTCAAACCCCCTCCAAAATATATCTACATTTCAGCAGTCTCTAACTCGTTGTCACTGCTGACAATGTGGAGTATAATCAGAAATCAGACTAAGCCGCTCAGATCAATCCATCCTCGCCAAGTCTCGGTTCTCTGAACACAATGTCAGACAAGGTCAGCTGCGGAAAGTATCCCCTGACCAGGATGATTAAAGACCTGCAGAATTAATTCAATGGCCTCACCTCAGAAGAGTTAAAAGCAAAAACATATTCAGCTGCACAACATTCCTGGTTCCTGGTCTCTAAGGAATCTGAAATTGGGGTGCTGGAACCAGGATGATACAGGTTCCTGTCACACAGTGAGATACAGGGATTTAAATCCTGGTTTTCCAGCAAACATAGAATGCGCAGGAGTAAAGTTTTAAATCTGGTTATATGTTTCTTTTAAATTATAATAACATTATTTAAAAATAGGCTCAAAGATTTCCCATGTCGTCATTTTAAATAAGATTTACACTAGTAAATCATTGTTTAGTACTTGGTACTGCTGTGTCAGAAACTCCAGTTTCGCTTGCATAATGCAACGACCACTGACCTGCATGGAAAAAAACCTTCTAGAACCAACACAATGCAAAGTAGAATTACTTTTGTCAGTATCATTGGTGCCGTACAAGAGGGAAATTCTTCTATGGCAAATAAAGACTAGTGTATCTGATTATCTGAAAAACAGAGTTAATGCCAAGACTAATATTGACCCACTCCGTTTAATACTGGAGTAGACTATTAGAAGATATACTGAAATATCTGCACGCTAAGAAGTGGGGTCAAAAATCTGTACTAAGAGACAGTCAAAACTGACTACAGGAATATTTTCTTCCTTTTAGTAAACACAGGCAGGCTGACGAGATGATCACTAACGGCATAACAAATATCCACAGTCAGTGTCTTCCAAAAAAAGATGCTCAAAGCAGCCAGAGTTATTCCTAACGCACTGATAGTTGACCCTGAGCCAGACGCCTGGCCCCAGCACTAGTTCTCAGAACTACATGAAGACTATACAAATACTTATGAGAGTGCCACATTAGAAGAAAACAGGACATAATCCATTTATTGCAGTGTTCTACAGATCTATGCTGGCAAATGTGTGAAGAGCTTTACAAAGAACCTTCATGTAAAGGCAACTCCAAAGTTTTGAAACGAGCCTTACTTAACTGTTCCTTTTAGGTGGTTTTAATTAATGGCAAATAGATCATAATTCCTACTTCTTCCTCTCCCATGCTTAATTCTGTGTGAATAAAGTAAGTCGCAGCATCTTTGTGGCATCGCTTATAAGCTACTATGCAGTTTCTGGAGTAGGATCTCTCAGAGGGTAATCACATGCACACACACCACCTGTGCAGTTCAGAACACAAGAGGGAATCTCAGGGAGTCAGGAGAGAAATCTATCAAACAAAACAAGCTGGGTGTTCTTGACGTACCATTGACTAAGCTGGCATTTGCATTATCAGTGGCATTTGCACCTGCTGCACCATCTGTAGCTGAAGGAGGGTGGGAGGAGGGATGGGAAGAATCTACTGAGCAATAATGGATAAAAAAAAAAAAATTAAACAATAAATAATAATAACATGAACAAATGCACATGACAAAACAAAAAACATTTAGGGAATAAGGTTTCCCCCAAATCAATATGTTTTAAATAAATTAACATAACTTTGAAAAGCAAAATGTCATTACAAAGGTGTTACAAAGGCAAAAAAATTACATTAAATAATAATAATAAAATAAATAAACATGAAAGACATTTCACAAAGTTAACAGACCTGGCGAGAACTGACTCTATACAGTACTATGTATGCTGCTTTGGTCCTTTTATGTGTATTTTTTTTTTTTACTTTAATGAAAGTGTTATGCAAATATTTAAATGGTTGAAATATTATGATGTATTATTGCCACTACAGCTCAGTCTAACGTAGGTTCAGTCTATGTTCTGCCATTACCTAGTTGATTTGCACAGTGATCTCAGTACAAACATTCAGCTTATCAATATTGATGTGGAAATGTAGAAGAAATATAGAACCTTGGCAAATAAAGTATATTGAGAAGAATGAGTTCTTTAAAATCCAAATAACAGACTTCATATAATAGCCTGTTTTGTGTCAAAATGAAAGTAGTATCAGAAAACAATATCCTGGTTTCGTTTTCAGCAGCTATCTGAATATTAGAGAAATTGGTCAAGCAGTCTTTCCTAACAGGAAGCTGAAAAACTCAAAGGTTTTATTATTTTATGAAGTCTTTCTATACTAGAGTCTCCACAGATAAGAGATGAAATAAGTTTTGTTTCTGCTGGTTAATTGTTCATGATAGCGAACAGAACTCCTATAATGACTCCTGGTCGAGACTCTTCAGTACCTGACCCATAGCGACTGTTTCACGCTAACTGGTTTCTTATTCAAGAAAAATGGTCTTGTTTTATTTACTAATGCTAAATTGGGAGAAGTAAGCAAAAAGCCTGCAGGATTTAAAAACACACCCTCTGTAACTACATTCATGAAAATTTCAATTGCAAATTTCATCACTGTGATGGTAATAACTTAAACTGTTTTGGTTACTAATGCTTATTTTTTATTCCATTTGGATACCCACACTAACCAGCACAGCATGAACCGCTAACAGCAAATCATGCTTTCCAACATTTAATATGCTATAATTTACTTCTGGAGAACAACTGATTATTCAAGCTTAACATTAAGATTTGCAACACCAACAATGCGTGCACACTTAAATGCTTGCCACGAACAATCCTGTTGATTTGAAATTAGTTTTTAATTTAACCAGACTGATTCAAAGACAATTACTTCAATCATTAGTTCAACCCTGATTCGCACCAAAGCTTGCTGGCTAAAAGCCTTGTCCTTTCATTTGATGTGGTACAATTCTTACTCTACCTGGAAGCTGATGTCCATCCTCCTGTTTCACACCTGTATGATGATTTTTACAAAATGTTAATGAACGATAACAGCATACACCCACATAAGACTGAAACAAGCATTTATGACTGGCAGCATTTCAGAGAACTGCAGGTTTATGTATAAGAGCACATTATTTGTGTTTGGCCCTCAATCTGCCACCAGCTCTGCCCAGGACGCCTCAGCAACATTAGAAATCATGAAGGAATTTTCTTGGTCTTGCAGGTATACCCACTCAGATTTAGTGTGCAAGAAGAGTTCTTACACACCTCTGTAAGAATCTCTGTGTCTGGGGAGTGAATGCTGACCACAGTGCAGTGCGTTACTTTGCTATCTCAGATTTTCTTTCCCTGTCTATCCGCAACGAAACATGAGAAAATCACCAGTGTCCTGAGCAAAATCACGTAGAGAAGGCCAACCCAGCTAAACAAGGGCCCTCAGGACAGACAGCTGTCGCTCTCCAACAGGTACTGAGGTTCCTTATCACCTACGATATCCTGAGACGCTGCCAAACAGATGCCGCCAGATCTTGAAAGGTCTGTGTCTATGACTCTCTCTCTTAATGGCAGCAAGACTGGACTCTAAGATCTTGTCCAAAACTAGTCTGACATGAAAGAGTTTTACTTTAGGAAGTTTTAGTCTTTCTCCTTTTAATGTTCCTAGAACTTACTATGCCTAGGAATTAGTGTGCTTTTCTGTGTAGACATAAAACATTTCATAAAGCCTTTCATCAAGTTACAAGGGGTTTCCTCGTAGAAACATGGAGTCAGGTGCAACCACTTGCTGAACTTGTTCAGAAATTGAAATGTAGGTCATGAAAACCATTTGAATTTGGGCTTCCTATCTGTAGCTTCAAATGAAAAATGTTGGAATCAGACTGCCTGACAGATACTAAGTAAAATGTTCCCTAAAGCTTTAACTGCTCTTCTTTATTAATAGTGAAAAACACTAACAAGAGGGGAACCTCTAAAATGCCGTATTAATTAGCCCTTCATTATGTCTGAAAAGTCAATATTTTTAGAACAAGCTTGGAACAAAATTCTGAAAGTAGACTTGAACAATTTACAAGACTGTATGAACAAAAACTGGAGAGGACACACATTAAATCATGTTTCTGCTTAGTGTGCAACCCATGAACCAGAAATTGCTGTGACATCACACTACAGTAAGGTGAAAAGTCTAAAGAGACTTCTTGATTTCTTTACCTGACAGAGAACATCAAAGTTAAACTCTGTTAACATTTACTGCTTTCTTTTACTATTCTTAGTTTGACCTTTACACCTTAAGAAATTCAAATGGCTCTGAAATCAGTCACTGACATTAAACAACTAGGAGAGCAAAAAGCCACATCTTATCTGTATTTTATTTTTGAAGCTCAAAGAAAGATGCTATTTCCATGGCCAAGCTGGGTTTTTGTTTTGGTTTGGGTTTTTAGGTGTGTGGGTTTTTTTTTTTTGTTTGTTGTTGTTTGTTGTTTTTTTTTTTTTTTTCTGGAAAAAAAAAAAAGTTACATCTATATAAATGCACAAGAGCAAAACCTGAGCAAATTTTAGGTGAGCATGGATTTATGTGAAGAAGACACAGCAATGGCAGTATGCCCATGGATTCCCTTGCATTTAATTATGTACTGAGTGTCTGCAATTTCACACTGGAAAAACATCTTGTTATCCAATGTATTTATTGGTTAACAGCTCTTGCTGTTTTTCTGTGTGACATGTAATGACAAAAATGTATACAAAAAAGCAAGTTTTGAAAATTGTCTTTATTTGTTGAGAGTCGAAGAGAGCTCTGGCTACATGAAGCCCAAGAGCTTTCCTCAGAGCCTCCATATGTGTTGTGAAATTTACCTTTCTTATCTTTCTTTTCTTCTTCTTCTCCTCCAGCACCCAGCAGAGTGAAGATAATGCCTGTCTGAGAATTCACCCCCACAGCCGTTACAAGCATCCGTCCAGAGCCTTCCATGACATGGGTACCTGAAAATATGCAATGTAAGTTACGTATAGCTGAAGAAAAATAAAGAATAACCACTAAATGTTTTATGCAAGACTTTTACTGTAGTACCGTGAGAGATTTGTTAAACTTTAAGAATCTATGTTGAGGCCAATATAATTACATATCAAATATAACACCTATTGTATATTATTATCAACCAAGAATGGAGGCTTAATTGCAGATCTCAGACTGCACATCCATTAACCACACACATCAGATTCCCTTTATAAAAGCGATGTTGTCACTAACTGAGTTCACCTATTCTTGGAAGATACTAGTTTGTTTTCAAAGTTACAAGAATTAACTGTGTGAAGGTACTTTCCAGAGTTCTTCAAACATTCCTGCGTGACTCTAGTCAAGATGACACTGACTGTACGTGGAATACTGTTATGTAAATAAAGTGAAAATATGTGTGCAATTTCTCTCATCTTTCTCAGTTATGGTTCATTTACAAGCACAGAGAAAATATTTTTTAAAACAATTTCACATCTTCAAACTTGAAAAATCAATACAGAGAAAAATCTGCGAGGGGATGTTTAATTTAATCAGGAGACTCCCAAATAGCAAGAAGAATCTGACCTGCACCTGAAAACTAATTTAGTATATACGGAGATTTCTATTACTCTAAAACAAATTAAAATGTACATTAAGTTTTTCTGAGAAGGATAATTTGTTTAACTAGGTAATTATATCACTAAACTAAGTAAATTCCTTTTGAGAAATATCCCATGTTTTATTGTCTAGAAATTTTTTATTTACAACTCTTATTCCTACACTGAACCAAACATTAGGTTAAAATGTTAAGATCAGAGGCTCTTAGAAACCTTTTGTTATGAGTTGTGGAAACACAAATAAATAGAAATTCCTAGAAATGACCAAAAGCATTCTGATCTACATTTTGGAAAAATGTATAACAGAGGATTCTATGATCCTGTGTAACAGCATGAATTAGGCAGAGTCATTAACTAACTTGTCCTAAACAACTCTGTAGCTAATGAAGTATAAATTCAGGTATGCTTATTCTCAGCTGGCTGGCCCCTATTGTTTAGCCACTGCCATCATTAATTCCCATTCCATATTTTAAAACTCCATCTACATATCTGCATTACATTGAGTTATCTCAAAAGCTGAAAAAGGGAAAGAGATACGGACCCGTGTCCTTAAAAATATAAATATTTTATATATATATTCACACAACCTATTTTTAAAAAAATCCCATTTTCTTATTACTGTTCATCCAGTTGCTGTCCTACAACATACTAAGCAATCAAAGTATTTATAATCAAAATATCTTTCTCTAAATAATCAAAATCTCTCATGTCCTAAAAAGGAAAACAGAACCACAGAAGAGAGCAAACATCAGTCAACACTGAGCTTAATCTGAGAGCATAAATATCTCCTCAGAACACTAAAAAAGTTTCAGCGGAAATAAGCCATATGAAAACAAAAACGCACTAAAGGTCCAATATATTAAAAAAGGCAGCAGAGCTGCTTGGTGCATTGAGCACCGTTCCTGCGGCTTTTTGAGATAATGTCGGATTCCTGCAGAATTCATTTGCTTGCTTTCATATGACAGAGCAAAACACCACAAACATACCAATCAGGACTGGCACCCAAACAACAAAAACCAAGTTACATTCAAGATCTTGACAAACCAGAACAGCCTTGGCTGTACTGGTTCAGACAAAATAGAAAATGTCTGAAACGTAACTCGGAAATTTTGAGGAACCTCCTTTAAGATGTAACACCATTCAAAATACATTTTAATTAAGAACTTGCTTTTAGTATTTCTGTCTTCTTTTTTGAAGGAATTGTCTTCTGTGTTGGACTACAAAGGTGGGTAGAAATATCCTCCAGAAAACGGCAGGAACACCTATATTTTAAAGGCAGCTTGATTAAGAAAACCTGCACCCACCAGATTTCAAGCTTACCTCTGCACACCTGGAAAAGGCAAAAATGTCTTAACCTGACACGTCTTTTGAGCCTTTTCTTAACGTTAGGCTTTGTAAAACATCATTCTAAACTGTTAGGGTGCATAAAGAAGCATGTTTTAGAGGAGGTACTAAACTATCATCAGATTCTGTTCCACTAGCACTATGGGAAAAATTCTATAGCATCTAAGCTAAACCAAAGAGTGGATCCCCCTCCGCCCAACTCTGGCAACACCACCATTTAAACACTATTGTAATTATATTAGCTTGAATAAAGAAATGGGCTCTATGACTTCTGTCAGCTTTTGTTATATAAATGGAATTCTGCAAGGAATCCATGTTTTTCACTTGATCTGTACACTAAGTGTGTATTCCAACTTCATATTGAACAATTCTAATGACTTATTTCCCTCTCAAGACTATTTTTTTTCAATATTAGTAAAGCTCATTTTTCCACATGCTGAGGATTTAATTTCAAGTTGATAGATGGTGATTATTCCAAGATAGAAAAGGAAGAAGTCCAGTTTAGTAAGAAAAGTGATAAAAAGATGAGACAGATAAGGAACCTACTAAAACATATACTTTTCAGACAAAAAATGCAACTAAACATGGGACTGCTCAAAAACCCCCAAATCTAATAATAGTACAGGTGAAACAGATTGGAAATAGGGCTGAAAAACAAGAAAAGAAAACCAGAGAATGCCAGTTTGGGGGTTTTACACTGTTTGGCTACTTCAGCAAACCTGTGGTGAACACAAATGCTCTATCTGCCCATCCAAACAACTGGGTTAGTCACTGCAATTCCTGAGAGGAAAGTGCAGTTAATAACAAAGTCAGAACCCATGAGAATGTCCTCTATGCTCAAAAAAACTGTTTTGCAGAAAAAAGAAACCCTCATCTATAAGCAATTTAAACATATCCAAATAATTTGGAACATTTGAACTTATTTTGCTAATTCCTGCTCTGCTAGCAGCCTAGCTTGGCAGGGAATTAAGACAGAACTATTTTTCTCCAGGCAATAACTGACCTGATTCGTTAATCAAGCTGCCTTTTTATTTCCAATACCTAACAAAGCACCATGACCAAGAGATCTCTTTTGTCTAGTTGTTCTTGAAAGAGCTGAGTTTTCTGTGTTTCAAACATGCATTTGTAAATGTTAGGTTAGAATAAAGTAATGTTCTGCCTCACTTAAGTGACAACTACATGAGGTGAGCGCCTCTACATAACTCTTTCATACCTTAATCAAACTAATCTAAGTACCTGGAAAAGGAGTTTTAAACAGTAAGCCTCATTCGATATTTTTTGCAATCATGTGCTACCCCAAAATAGAGACCAGATTTCTATTCAGAACTTCTGTATTTAGGAATCATGGATTTCTCCGAACTTGAACTATACAAAACTTAAAGGGCACGTCAGCTCCAATCACACCAGGTGAGCAGCCGTCAGATTGGTTACCCAAGCTGTCTTCATCACATACCTGTGCTCATTACCAAGAAATCTAACATCACCATTTCACCATGTCATTTATGCTGATGACTTTTGACGCAGTGGCTTATGCTAGAGTATACATGCAAATCGCTGGTAATGATCTAAAACTACTCCTACATTTATACAGTCCTAAAATTACGTTCGGCCCTTTGAAGGCAACTGCAAGGCTGATGTCGCCCCCAGTGAAAATGAGTTTGATGCCAGTGATCGAAAAGAAGGAAAATGTTTTAGACAGAGTATAGTGAAACTATAGGAGAGAAGCTGCTGCTTTTGGTTTCAGGTCTATCAGAGTTGTATTTCCATTTCTGCCCTCCTAGGTGGTACCAAATGCGCTATATACAGATGGAAATGAACCATCTGGTTTAGTCAGCACTTGTACTCTTCGAATTGCTTCTCAAGTAGGTAAATGACTATCTGGATGATTAAACAGGACATTAAGCGCAGAAACTCATTTAGTTTAAATATGTCATTGAAAGTAATTGAATATTAAAAACGTTGTTTTGGGTGCCAGTGGTGAAAATAATACTTCCTGATTCGGGGTGTTTATCTTTCACCAGATTTAGAAGCACAAAGCAAACTGTGGCTGCAATTCAAACGCTACCTCTTTTCAGTTATTCCTCTGTCCAGTAAGGACTATTTAATTTCCAACAGATGATTAAGGGAGAACAGCAGCAAGTAACATCCTGACAATATTGTATAAATTCCAAAAGCCTTCCTGGAGATAACGTAACCTGAAGATAACTTCAGGTGCAAAGATAAGACGAAAATTTAAGGTCTGTCTGTTGGTTTTGTGGAAAGTTCATTTGGGTTTTTCTTCTTTAAACAAGTTTTATACAAATATAGGTCTAGGCTAACATCTAACAAGGCCTTGGTTTTTAACCCAGGTCAAACCCACCCTGAAAGACGTGGTGGCTCCCAAGGTTTTGGACTAACAATTTCCAGAGGGCACAACAGCTCCTGCATCATTGGGATGAAACCTTGCACTGTATCTATGGAAGGAGGTAGTATTTGGCATGATAGAATCTCAAATCATCAACCCTGCTCCTGAGCAAATACAGTTCAGGGATTTTCTAACACGGCACGAATAAAACATGTTCTTCATTATAAGTATGAAACAAAGGTGTCTGCAGTGCCTGCTAAAATATATTAATTCTTCACCTTCTTTGTAATCACAAGAGAGATTACACAGTAATAAAAATAAAGAGTATAAACTTTACTTAACTCTGCAATAAAACCGTGACACCAAATTTCTCTCCTTATAGCAAATAAATTTGAGTTTCGGGAAGCAAGACAAAAACTTCTTTTCCCCTGACTGGACTGCCTCCCCTCTCTCTTCCCACTGTTGCCTTTCAGGGTGATACCTTCACATTTTTCTCAGCTACCAGTGAAATCTATGGACATTCAAAACTATCTAATCCAGCCTAGGAATATGCGAGAGTACATGAATCTGTGGAAAGTTCCTCATCAGAAAAGCTCTAGAATTCAACAAGAGGATATTTTAATTGATAGAAGTCTGATATTTCATTATGAATTTTCTATAAGAAAAGATCACTATTAAAACTCTTTAAAATGGAAATTTTATGCCAGTTATGAAGTTGTATTTACAAAACAGTACAAGTATCAGCTAGGAAAAATAAATGAAAAAAACCCCACACAAATATTATCAAGGACAACACTGGGTTACAAATTTCGTTTGGAACAGCACCAGTGAGCCACCCTTCCTCAAAATATCACTGCGGCCTCCCTGTCTTCCCACTGGAAACCATCACCAAGAGAATTCTTAAACTACAATCAAGCTAAGCCTAAATATCTGCACTCCTAGGATGTCAGATTATTGTAAATCTAGCAAAAATGACAGTCAGTAGCTTCCTACACTACTCACTGAAATCAGAACAACGAAGTTACCCTATAGCATGTATCAAGAAGCCAGAGGGACAGCGAGAATCCAAAAGCAGCAACATCCCCGCTATTCAGAATTTCTGTGTGTGCGCTGCCTGCAAACACTGAGCTCCTCATTGTAATTTCTCTGCACAAATGCAGCCTTCGGGACTGGCAGCAACTCCACTGATCTTTCTGAGCCTCTACTGAACACGTGCAACCGCATTTTTCAGACATTTATAACTTGGAAAAACTTGGGCTTTTACAACACGAACAGAAAAGCAATACGCTTGGGCAGGGCCACTGCGGCAACAACATTTTAACAAAAACTAGAATTAGGATTTTTTTTTAAGACCAAATGAAATTTGTTTTGCTGCTTTATTCTCAGAAGTGAAAGAAATTTTTGTATCATTTGAATAAAGAAAAATTTAATACACAGTTTCAGGCAGAAAGATACTTGAAGCTTGCTAAAGTTAACATTAATTAACGTGATCTGTTGTAACCTGAAGTCCATGGGAATAGCAACTCCACAAATAACATTGGCACCTTCTTCATCTTAAGTTAATGCAGCCACCTTTTGACTGAAATTTGATGGGTTTTTATCAGACCACAGTCCCATAATTTACATAATTAGCAGTCATAATTGCATAGCCAGTGAACTAACTGTCTGCTTAAAAATTTGGAAAGGATTTGCACTGTTAATTCAATAAAAATTGTCACATCCTTGCTTGTCCCTACTTGTGTCTACTGAACAAAAGCCTCTCCCAAGAGGTGCTGCTTGGGCAGCAGGAGCTCAGCGAGGCAGGACGGGGCAGGATTTGTGCACAACGTGCAGCCACCTGCTGCACTGCAACATCCACGTGCCATTTGGGATGAGTCTTGGCTGGCTGTGCAGCCACACAGCACAGAGAATCCTTGCCATGAAGAAAAAGGTTCAATGTATTTGAAAATGACTGTTTCAGGTTTTTGATGATCATTATGAGATCAGGAGGTTGTTATTTTACGATCATGTCCCAGCTGGAGTATACTGACAACCAAGCTATTTAGAAACTATCTTAATTAGAATTAACAAACCACATTCTGTTTAACTTATTTACTCTATAGAATTAAATTACAAAATACAAATATGACAAATAACTTGAATTTACCACAGAAGTCAAGCCCACAATATTTTAGTATATCCATTTCCTTTGAAGCACATTGTTTTTCTCTAGTACATACATACATACATATCTAGTACATACATAAAGGAAGTGTTTAAAGAGACTTTAAAAGGCTTTGAAATTTAATGGTTAAATTAAAACTAGCACACAATGAATTGAAACAATTGGAACAATAATTTCCCTAAGTGATACTTTCCTTTTCCTCTGAAAATGTTTAATTACTTTCGCACTTTATAAACTGATGATCAGAAATAATTGTTAATAATCAAAAAACAGTAGCATGCCTTTTGTATGACAGACAAGGCCAGTGTGCGTGTGTGTGTGTGTGTGTGTGTGTGTGTGTGTGTGTGTGTGTGTGTGTGTGTTCAAGAGATTGGTTTTATCTAGGCTACCAAAACCTGATGGCACTGCAAACCAAACCCAAAGATGAGCAGAGCAGTGCAGAAAAGATAATTCAGCAAGAATTCAAGCAGATTTACCTGACAGTAGCATTGGGTCTTTGTCAACAGATTTGCGGACTTGGTCTGACTCTCCAGTTAAAGAACTTTCGTCAATTTTAAGATCATTTCCTTGAATAAATATCCCATCAGCAGGCAGAAGGTCACCTTTCAGTAAGAACATGGTAATGGAAAAACACAGTGGGTTAGTAAGATTGCTTTTATAATTGCATAGTGATTTGTATTATAAAATCACGATTAACAATAATTACATTTAAATGTAGAATGAAAGCAAAGGTGAAATAACTACTGCCACATCAGTCTGTATCAGTGATATGATTGCAATCCTATAGGGAAGGGTCTTGAGATCACAAATATTTTTTGCCTAATGCTACCCCAGAATTAGAATGCATCACATTTAACTTATGATGAACACAACAGTCACTGAGATTGGGCAGGGGGAGTCTAGCTGCCCTCTCCCTTTCCCCTTCCCCTCTCAGGAGCCCTCAGCTAAGTCCAGGAGAGACCCGATGGCTGATAGAACAGGCGTTTTGCTGGAATTCACCAGTTCAAATGCAGAAAACATGGAGTTCCTGCAAAGTTCTTGCTGTTCACTGGAGTACAAGGCATTCCATATGGCACATCATTATACAGCATCCACCTGCTAGAAGCACCTGATCTGGGGGGATGTACAGGATCCATGGGTCTGGAGCAGCCCAGCTGGGGTGAGCATAGAGGCACAATTCCCTTTCACAGAGCATTTTAAAGTATTTCCTCTTATTCCTAACTGGACAGAAACCAAAATCTCCAAGTGGTGTAATCCTCCATGAAAGAGAATTACCTTTGAACAGTTCTTGTCTTTGTCAGTGAAAGGAACTGAAGATCACAGAAATAAAACTAATTACCTAGTACAATTTTATAGCAAGTATCTTCGGTCTTCCTTTTGCCCTAACAGCCAAATTGTTGTCTTACCATGGACAATAACAACAGCACATAATTCTCTGTCTTTTAAATCACTTCCAGTGAAGTGAGTCTATTCTACTTGAAAGGGAAAGGAGAATAAAGTTCAGAAAAGTTGCCATCTGGTTGACGAGACTTACCATATTTCACCTGTGCAATGTCACCAACTACTATCTCTGCCACTGGGATCTGGATAACCTGTCCACCGCGGACAACAGTAAATTTCTGTTCCTGCTCAATACGACTTTGAAGCCCACGGAACTGCTTCTCCTTGCTCCAGTCGTTGAAGGCAGTGACAAGTACAACACAGATAACGGAGAGTAGGATGGCAGCACCTTCAATCCAGCCGGCTTCAGCCTCACCTTCATCTTCAGCTCCTCCTGTTGCAGTACCACAGCCTGCAAAGACAACATTAAGCAGCGTTCAGTCAAGCGAAGATCAGGTTTATCATGTTTATCGCAAGAAGAAAAACCTGCTGTGAAATCACAACAAGGTTAAGGAATAGACTTGCTCTTCAGAGTACTGTCTGCTAAATGAAACATGGCAGAAGAGAGAAAAGTAGAAATAAAGAAAAGTCAGGCTGAACAACGGAGCTTCGTCACCAAAGTGACCAAAGCAGACGAGGAATCTTTTCATTTTTCATGGAGAACTGAACTAGACAGGCATTTGACATCACTTTTGCATCTTACCCAGGTACCAGGGACTTTAACAACTGTGTTGCTTCCATCTATGACTAAAGTTTAATTTTGGTATATTCATCACCTGTCACTAGAGGGAATTAGCAAGCAATTTGATTTCTATTTTTAAATTACAAAGACTTCCCTGTAACAGAAGCATCATAATTAATTAACCAGCTGAGTAATTACTCTTGCATATGAACACTAACAAAATCACCAAAAGTCAAAGAAAGAAAGATGAGAGTGAACATTCACTAAGTGAACAGAAGAAAATTAAAATAAGTGGAGTTTTTACCAGTGTTCTCTGTAGTTTAAATTTAGACTTAACCTAACTGAAAGACCAAGCACACTCCCAACAGAAGGGGCTTTCCTAGCGGGATGTCCTTGGACTGATGACCCACGTGAACCTTTATCTACAGTACAAGAAGCTTGCTAAAGAAACCATTTGTATAGCACCCAAGAAAGACATTTTTTTGTAAGTTCAGTACCTTAAGCTTCTTAAAACCAGTTGCAAATGCAACTGACAAACTGCATCTTCAGTTTCTTCCTTCAGCAGAACATTACTTTCAGGAAGGACTAATGAACTTTGCGCTGTTTTACCTTAATGATCTTCATTAGTCTGCTAGATTTGCAATTCCTTTTCCAAATCAGAAGACTCACTCTTGCTTTGTTTGGATTAACTAGTTTCCTAGTACAAGTAATTCTGTTTTGGCAAATATAAGACAAAAATTCACTATTCATTTTTCATTAGATATGATTTAGAATTAAGTATCATGAACATCCTACTCTTAACAGCACACCTCCCATACGTTCCTGCTGTTTCTCACAACAGAAACATGCCCTGGTCTAGCCAGAGGCAAAGACTGGTTTTATTTCCTTTCTAGGTGGTTGGGATGTAGTCTGGCTCATACAAGGTACAAACAGGTGTTTCCTACAGTCACCGTTGGTCTGGGTACCCTGAGGACAGTAATATGCAGAGTGACCCTTGGGCCGAGCAGCTCGGATTTTCAGCGGCTTCAGGCATTTCCACTAGGGTGATATTTAGTTACTGTATTCTGTAACATGCTTTCTTATGCTTTCACTGAAAACGTTTGTTTTCTGCATATGGATTACTGCTAAATTATACTGTGATATTTTCTACTAAATCAAGAATTCACATTATGTGGCACTAAAATACAAGTTTTTAATTTGAACTATATAACCCCAAAAATCAGCAGACAGAAGCTGTATAATGATCCCATTATGGTACTGGACATATTCCATGAATAGAATAGCCTCTCTGTACAGCAGAAAGCTCCCAGTTTTGGGAAAGTCATTGCTCTTTTTCCAGAGAACCAATAGTCCTGGTCAGTGCCTCTGAGATGTCAGAGCACTTGAGCCCAGTGCTAACACACCATACCTTGAATGGCTTGGACAGTATAATATTTCTGCGTATGTTCAGGAAAACAGAACAAACTAACTTCTTGATTCGGTACAAACAGGTTGAAAAAAGTAAAAGCATTCATTGACCTGAATAACGAAATTAATTTTGTGTGTATGTGTTGTCAGAACTCATCTCCATGTTAATATAAACAATACCATTCCTAGCATGTTCATATGAACAGAAAAAAATAGTCTAACATAACATGTAAATAATACAAGATGTTATCATTAAGGTGAAAGGAATTGTGTTTACCTGTCTCATAGATTATGCACAAGCAAAGAACATAATTCACTCTTCATATTATAGCTGAAAAAATATTTGTAAGAATGAAAGAAAATCTGGTGAAAATGGACTAAACTTAGGTCAGGCTCTTGGAAAATTTCCCTAAATTTGACAAGCTTCCACAATGCATAACAAATCATGATTTTAACTTTTAAAATCCTGAGGAAATTATCCATAACCCAAGGGAAACAACAGAAGTCCCCATGTATTTCATTTGGTTCTGTTCATTCAATCAGACAATGCTAAATTCAGATGGAGGAAAGGTATTTGAAAGGGAGGAACGAATCCTTGGAGTGAGAGCCAGAAGCAGAGAACTCCATTGTTAGACAGGGTCAAACCCAGGACTTAGTCTTTCAGGTAGAAGGAAGAAACAGTGAGTGGCTTTATAGATTTCAGAATCCTTGTTGGCTGAGATTCAATCTGGCTTCTATGAAACCACACACATTGCTTCTTGCATTGGCCCAGGTGATCCAACACGCTAAGCCGTACATCCACCCGCAGAGCTGGACAGGTCGCGTGAAGCCAACAGCTCGCTTGGTTTTATTCAATATGACTCAAAATTACAGTCACCAGGATATAGGACACACAAATTCTTGGTTCTGGTGGTGGTTTTGGTTTGGGTTTTTTTTTTTTTTCCCCTCTCTCTCAAAAGATCAGAACTCAAGACCACTATTTTAAAGACCACAACATGGTTGTCAGTACACAAATGGGAACCTTAGTGAGTGCCCTGCAGCTCCCCAATCGTGTCCCTTCCTGAGCACCATGAAAACGTGGTCCTTTCTGATCTAGTTGATTCCCGCATTTAATCCCACGTGGCAAATGTACAGTGGTCCTAAATGATCAGAAAAAACCCACTACTTCATTATCAGTATGTTTCAGATCAGGAGGAAGCAGAATTTCAGCTACGTGAGGACTCTGAACACAAGGGCCTAGATATCTCCAAGCTCCAGCAGCAGCTAAACGAGGCTTTTGAATATCTAAGATTTCCAGGTAGATACTTGTAACAATGGTTCAGAATGAAACTGCATTTTTGTGGATCTAGTCTAATATAATTAAACCCAGGCTCTTTAAATGATCGGCCAAGCTGATCACCAGACTTTCCCAGAATTTTGTCTTTGCTTTTTACAGTCCTACAGAAATGAAATGGGACAAAAGTGCTAGATAATGTAATGTAAAACGTGCACATCATTCTCATTATAAGAATGAACTCCAGCAACTCCAGGGGAGTAAATAACTATCTAGTTCTTACAGCAGTAACATTTCAGGACAGATTTTCTTTTCTTTTTAAATGGAGATTTACGGACAACCAGGATTTAAAAATGCAACCTGCCCTTCAAGAGATGACCTATCTGTCAGGAAACATTTTCTTGAACTATGTTCTGGTTTTGCTTCAAAACAATTTTAGAAGTAGTCCCTTTAAAGAAAAAAAAATGCATCTCCATAGGTATAAGTTTGTAGAATTCTGAATTCTTTCTTATACACTTCAGGAAAAACATGTATTTTTTTTTTTTCTTTTTCTTCTGCCATTCTATCACACAGGATTTTCTAGAAAGACTTGTATGAATTTACAGTAAGAAACTGTTCATATTCATAGGAGAAAAACCCCACATACTTCTTAACTGTACACTTATACTATCTGTCCTCCTTCTTGTAGTACACAGAGTGACAGAGGATCGACTTTCCAGATAAGGGGAAAATAAGAAATATACATGAGACACATAAGATATAATAATGACAAGCCTAAGTAGCAAAATAGAGTTTAAAGCATCTACTGTTTATTAAGAATGCTCACATGAGCTTTAAATAATTGTCTTAAGGTCTAAGATTGCTGTTATGGTTTCCTACATTATAAAAAAATATGCCTGTAGTTTCACTGAAAGGCACAGACTGAAAGTATCCCTAAAGAATGTTTAATCTGCATATGTGTCCTGTGGTAGGGCTTTTTTCCAACATAGTGAATTGTGAAGTACTCATTTAAAAAGCTATTTCACAGAAGTCCTATCTGTCAGAAAATTCAATTTCAAAAACGTAAACAAATTTTTAATATGGAGCAATTTTCTCCCATAAGTATGAACATATGCCATGTGTGTGTCATTCCCCAAAGTCTCATCCTCACGAGACAGAACATGCACACTCAGTTTGAAACCGAGATCATACAGATTTGACTGCAAGTCAAGAATGTAAAGGGTTGTAAGCCCTTCGGCATAGCAAGAGCAGCTAAAGTCACCAAAGGGATTAGCTTATTCCAAAGAGGGTGTAGGAACATGCAGCTGAGCTGAGCCCCCCACAGAGGAGCGGGACGGCCTGAAAGCGTAGCCTCCAAGAACATGCTGGAACACAAAAGGGATCCAGTGTGATTGTATCCTCCATAAAGTATCTCTAAAGTACATTATCAAAAACTTGTTGAAGGAGAACAGAATTTTAAAAGCTTAAAATTTGACCAGAAATAGGTCAGCAAAGACTGTTGAGAAGGTTCTCTATAGAAGGGAGATGAAAGGGAGATGGAATCCAAAGATAAAGCGGATTCAGGAAAAAAAGAATGGGAAAGTAATTCAAACCAGCCCACGTAGTCATTCCCTCTGAAGTCGCAGCAACCTGGGTTTCTGTCTCTTCGAGAGACTGTGAGCAACCTGGGCGCAAGAGCTGGGGGCTCCAGAACCCCAGCAGGTACCCAGGCGCTCAGCCTCTGACAGACTCATTTATGCGCTCACTTAATTGTCAGTAATGTCAAAATTAGCCTGAGAAGCCTACTCTGCATTAGCAGTGTTTTTATTATATATAAGGTTTTAGAAAGGAAAAAAAAAAAAAAAAAAAGCAAGGCCCAGGAAATTGAAAGGGAAGGGAACCGTATGATAGGAAAGACTTGAACACACATGTGCCAAAAGGGGAAGGCGAGACAGGAGAGGAAGATCTGCAAGAGCAGTTTAAAGCACTTGTAGAACACAGTAAGCAAGAAACTTCACTGTACCTGGCAGCAGAAAATAATTTGGTTGATGTTATTAATCATTTCAATTGGGTGAAAGCCAGAAAGGGGGAAAGGAAAAATGAAAAGGCCACCAAGAGCCAGAGAGCATCATCTGACCCATTGCCAGGCGCATGTCCTGTTGGAAACCGGAATGCTTGTAAGGTCACAGACACCATTTCAATACACATTCCTCATAATATCAACCAAATCTGGGCAAATACAGAAAGAAGTACACAAGCACTGTGCAGCTAAAAAGACTGTTTCAGATTTCAAATAGTTACGAGGAGATTCTTAAAGCTGCTTTGAATAGGATAACAATTATAATTACAAACCATACAGTCTTAAGCTGCAGCACGGTAATTTTTAAATCAGAAAAAGGATATTTTTTAAAACTGGTGAACATCTGTATTCCTAAGTCCCAACCTACAGCACCCACCTCTCAGCTACTCATTTCAACCTACACATTTCTATTTTTAAGCTGAGAATACCTTGTGGCATTTAAATTCCCAAGGAAAATCTCATAACGCCCCCAGAGGTAATTTTTTTAGTCAGTCAAACTGGTTTTGTCATCAGAAAGACAACAGTTCCCATGATAAAAACTCTTTATCTAATCGCTTTCTGTAAAGACATTTTTCCTTTGCTGCAACTCCAGCACTGATGTTATTAAAGTAAATTGAGAATGTCTAAGTTACAGCGTTTTCATTAGTAGAGCTGAGCTCTTGTTACTAACATCATAAGTGATGTTAGCTTATTTTATGAAACATATTCAGCTGGGCAGGAAAAGGAACAAGAGCCAAAAAATATGCAATAAGTATCATAAACTCCCATCCTTAACAAGATTTTTTTAAAGCTGTAACGGATACTGTGATGTTTATTTTTACAAATTCCTTGTTGCGTCATATCATTTGCTACAAAATTAGTCCAAAGAGCAATTGCCAGTTCCCGAGGTGCCAGAATTCCGTCTCCAAAGGCCGGTGTGACGAGGCGCCGCGGCTGTCGCGCCCCGTCCAGCGAGGGCTCCGCTCAGCCGGCAGCCACAGCCGCCACCGCGCAGAAATCATTACAACTTCAAAAATGAAGTTTTCTGTCTCTCACTCTCTGAGGGCTTATTCGACTGTGAAAAACATTTTCTAGTTACCTGTAGTTAGTCAGGCTGTGTTCTCCAAAACACATTCATTTCTGTGACCAGCCTAGCATAAGGGATTTACTAAAAGGTGAGATTTATATTACACACATTTCACCTTTTGGGTGCTTCTTTATTCACTAGAAATTATTTTTGGGTACTTATTTGAAAACAATATTAGAATTCCTTACTTTGTGATACATCAGTTAGTTACATAAGGACTCCAGTGGAAGGGGGTGGGAGGGAGGGAAAAAAAATATACTGTCCCTGTAGATTAGTTATATAACTGTCAACTTTAGAGTTCAACATTAAATATTTACACAGTTTTGACATATTCATGCAAAGAAACAAATCTGTAAGTCATGCAAGCATATATATTCACACATTCCGCAGCCCGATCACAAACATTCGTGAGCAGAGAAATGTTAATTAAAATACTCACTCAATTCCAAGAGATGAAATATGTCAAGTGAGATCCTTCTGACTGGTGCCTCCAAGGAAATGCATTTGGTAAAATTCAGTCAAAAGGACGTGGCCCTAACGCCACCAAAGGCCATGGAACGGGACCATACAGCAATTTCTAGGGTGCTTATACTCAGTTTTGTTTCCTTACATTGTCACTTGGAGAACGCAGAGAAAGGCCAATGTGGGAATTTTAATCGCAAGTCCTGTTCTTAGGGATTGCAAGGGAAACCTTGATACCTGATTGCTATACTTTTACTGTTTATTGCTCAGAGCTAAAAATGTCTGGTAAATATAACAACATATTCAAAAGCTAAAATACAATTTTGAAATGTAACAAGCAGAGCTTGAAACTTGTTCTCTATGTTTATTAATAAGAGTTTCAGTGCAGTTACTCAACAACACTTGCAAGGTCGTGTCCTAGCTGAGTATTACAGAATTAATACTTCTGGAGAATCTCTTCCCGGAAAATATGTGAGAAGATTTTCTATTTCATCCCAAAGTTCTAACTCTCATTGCCTCATGTCCCTGGTTGGGACTTAAGTCATGCTTGGCAACCTGGAAATCTATCTAATGAGCAATATCTAAAAGCAACCCCGTTTTGTCGATGATCTACACATCTCTAATGAAGGGAAGGTATCTATGGGACTTAATTTTTTGCAGTCCAACACAGACTTGTAGAAACCAGATGTAGGTCACTTTACATTATGAAACAACTATTTAATTTTCAGGTCCCATATGACACAATGTGCACATTTTGCACTTTCTAAGTTCTTAATGTGTTGTTACTGAAGCCAGCTCAAGTCTTAAACTTCTGTCATTTATTGATATTGCTGACATTCGGTAATTAGTTTGCTCCCTAAGCACACCTTGTGCTGGTGAACAATATAGAACTGGTGGTTTTGATACAGTTGAGCATAACCAGAGTGAACCATTCTTTGGACAAACGCTTGGCCCCCAAAAAACTGATGTGCCACTTCATCCCATCTGTATTTCAGAAGTGATACATCTGCTGTTTTCTGAGTCTGTGATGCATTATAGTATCATGTCCATACTTACCTGTTCTTGGGCAGAGAGTGATACCTAAATCGGGCTCTCCTTGCTGACTCTGAGGAGCTGTGTATGAATCTGTTTTCTTTTCAGTTACTTCTCACAGAGACACCAAATGTGTGGGATTCCCAGATTGTCACATGGCAATAAAAATATCAATTGACACAAAAGCCCCAAACCACTATTGGGTGAGCAGAACCTCACTTGTTCTATTTCATTCTAAAAGTGATGGGTTCAGAGGAAACAGGGGAAAGAGAAAGTCAGAAACATAGCCAGCCAGACTGCGTACCCAGCCAGGAGAGCAGGAGATCAAGAATCAATGAGTTTGTAATAGGGAAGCTTCAGAAAAAGACAGTATCTACTAAATAAAACTTCAATGCAACCTTGAATCATCTAGAATTAGGCCATTTGCAGGCATTTTAGAATATGGTGAAAAACAGGAGAGCACATGAAAAAACAACAAATATGTTTTCATCAAAACACTTATAAAAGAGCAATTACCTTCACTTAATTATCTTTTCAGCTAATATGTTTGCTGTGCAACCCAGTAAGAATCTGAAAAACAAGTGTTTTCACACATCATCAAAAATACTTACCCCTTAATAATAAACCATCATAAACAGCTTTATGAGCATTGCTAAATGTATGAGACGGTACATTTTTTTTTCAAAAAAGACAAAATAATGGAATGAAATAATCAGTCTTCTCTTAAATTGTGTAAGCAATTTGTTATTTAGGGGTTAACTGAGAGAAGTAAAGACTGTCAGTAAAACCTCAGGTTCCTACCACAGGACAACCTACTCTGGAGAGCAGGAGCTTTGTGCTAGAAGGGCTATGCTGGGCTAATTGTAACAGTGACCTCTAGTAAGGAGACAGCTTACAAACACCTTGTATAGCTGTTTGTATAACCTAGACCTATTCCATAAAGAAACATGCACTGTATATAGATATTGGAAAAAAATTAAATGGAAAAAATACATTTGTCAAACCAAATTGTTTCAGATTCGACTTTTCATTTCAGTACAAATATCAATGTCCACAATGAAAATTCTAGTCAAAGGTTGGAAGTTTCTTTGTGTTCATCCACAATGTATAAAAATGTATAGAATTCTCCAAATTTAAGTCACTGTTCCAAGAATGCAGACCAGGATTTTTCAAGGAAAAAAACTGAAAGACCTTGGGTAAGTTCCAATGCAGAACAGAAACATGTACAGTGCAATTTGGTTTAGTGACCAGCCTTGATACCTCCAGTGAGGCTTTCTGAGGACAACTCAACTCATTTGACTATATCAGAAAAGTGTTTAAGGTCAGACTGCATCACCAAGGCAAACCAATTGACAGCAATAAAGAACACATATCACAAATATGGGATTCCCTTCAAATGATATTATTTAAATATCAGAACTACGACAAAACTGAATGTAAAAGACAGACTAAATTTGAAAGAGATATGTACTAAATTGAATTAACAATGTAGGAGCCTGATCCCAGAGAACTGCATGAGTCTGGAATCACTTGACTGGAATGCTAATATAAATGGCATTGGCTGGGTCAGAGTGAAATAGGGAGGGAAAGGAACGCCTGTTTTCATGATCATATACTGTAAGACCACACTTGGAGTAGGCTATTATGCCAATGCAAAAAAAAAAAACCATTACAAATAAAACTGGTAAGAAGAAATTAGAATTCCTGTTAGCTTCATATTAGCAGTAAAGTTGTTGTCTGTATGTTGACACTTATTCACTTGGATTAGTTTTATTAAGTTTGGTTTAGAATTCTAACCATGCTATTAAAAAAAAAACCTTTGCAGGGAACGCTGCAACTACTGGGGTAACGTTGTCTTAGGAGAGCCTTGTTAAACATGAATGGCCCATTTAGGTCCTGAACACACAGCTGAAGAACTAAAATATATAATCTCAAGAAAATATGGTACAGAGTAACAAACATTTTATAAATACATCATCAGATTGAGAGCTGTCTTTCTTGCTTGTGCTTCATCTGCTAAACCCTTATGAACAAAGCCCATTCTCTTTCTGCCTGAAGCAGAATGATCAGAAGAGCCCATCATGGAAGGTTTTTAGGAAGGCATCTGCCTGACTAATGGATGCTTGTACTGTTCCATCGCTCTTTGCTTGCATTCTAAAATAAACAAAATGTACTTCTGTCCAAAAATATTCCCCCCCCTCTTTTTTTTTGTGCTTCAAAACAAGATGTTCTAATTAAGATGATTTTACAGAAAGACTATTTAACAGAAATGCTACCAAAAATTTGCAAGACAATATTGAAAAAAGTTGACTTTGCCTGAAAATCTTGACAGACATTTCATGAGAGCTTCTAAAAAATAACTTAATGCTCTACTCCCGTTGGATGATTGCTGACTGACACACGTCATACATTTAGTCCTTTTAAAGAGTAATTGTAAACCTCTTCCAGCCTACAAGCCCTGCAGAGAGAGGCTACTAAGAATAGGTTACTGATTTTAATAGGCCCCTTCAAAGTAATTCATGGATTCTCAGAGGTCCACAGACCACAGCTTGAAAGCCACTGATTAAGAAAATTAAGCACCCTAACACAGCTAGGATACCACAAAACCAGAAAATTAAACCAGTGCTCTTCGGAGCTTAGGCTGCGCTGATGTGCTCCTGAGCCAGGTCTGGAAACACGTCAGCCTCCTGTGATGCTGCTACTCCCTCACTCATCAGCTGTATTCATGAGAACAAGAAAACCAAGCTGAAAAAGGTACGGAAGATTTACAGACCTCCGTCACAAAAACAGCTCATAAACTGCAGTGTTTATTACTTTCATTAAATTTCTCATCTTCATTACTTAGTGCTATAAAGCTTTAAGAAGTAAAAAATCATGTCAGTAAAAGATTAACCATTATATCATCATGCCTTGCACCAGAAGGCATTAAAAAGTCCTACCAATGCTAGCAAATAGTGTAGCCCTTTAAAAGTAGTTTTACAGTGCAAATTTATGTGTTAGGGACACATTGTTTCTGGGCCATATTTTGCAGTTTATTTTCATCCCAAAGGATGGGATGAAATGCCATCTGAATGCACATCCAGTTTGTGCACTCTCCAACAGCACCTGCAATGGGAGCCAGAGCACAGGAACGGGGGACAAACAGGAGACGCAGTTTCTGAAGTATTCTCTGGATCCAAACTAAAATGTTAATGCAGATACAACCAAAGCTGCATGTAAATAGGATACCCTCCATTTAGAACATACCGTCCTTATATTCTGCATATTAATTTTGGTTTTGACTCATGCAGTTTTTGAGACTTCAAAAGTTCATGCACACTGAATATGAGCGGCATATCCTAGAGAGAAATGGCAGAACTCCTCACACAATAACAGAATAAATTGGAATAATTTGTTTAAATTATTACTTTTCTGATAGGAGACATATGTACATATACATTATGTATAAATATATACATATTTTCATGTAACTCACATATGTATATGCACACACTGACATGCATACATAAAAAGCAGTATAATTCAGTGCAGTTACACCTGGTATTAACTCCACTGCCTTGGATGTGGACTGTGATACCAAACACTCACTGTCTGTGTTTTAGTCCTGACACTGGAGCTCAGCAGGGTGGGGGCTTGTCCTATTCTCTGTCTGATTAAACTTTAAAAACCCCTAGAGCGCAGTGATGAAGATTTGAAGTTGAGCAATTTTAAGATTCTTTTCCGCAGGTCCCAATTCAATACCCGATTAAACATGTGTGTGCATATAACTTCATGCTGCATGTTAGATATTGTGTCTCAGAGGCCTATTTTATTGTTACTACGTTCCTAATTTCTACAGGAAAAAAAAAAAAAGCGGCAAAGTGCTATACAACTGTCTTATCATCAGTCTTGGTGTTCAAAAAGGTATATCTGCTTTGTTTCATCCATCTGAGCTTAAATACTTCTTCCCGATAATAATTTTCCATTCTAATTCAAACCCACCAACAGACATGAACCACAGGCACACACAGACTTTGGGCTTTGACGTAATTTGTTTGAACTCATGCGGACTAGCTGGCCAACAGCACCTTCCTTTGAAACTGTAGAACAAGCCTATAACCTGACCCCAAAATATTTTGAATTTTAAAAAGTCACATAATAAACAAATTTTGCAAATCTGAAAAATATTTGAGATTTTAAAGCTGCTAAATTAGAACCGATCTTTTAATTCACAATTGGGTAAGAAAACACTCAGTATTCCTGTATTTCATAATGTTTTCTTTCATAAGGTACTAATGTTAACATTTGACAATACAGATATTTTCAGAGCTTTTGGGTTTTCGCTGGTTTGGGGGATTTTTTTATTTTTTTTTTTAAATATGGGGTAAATAATTTTAAGAGAATATTTTTGTTCCCTTTGTCAAATTCAGTGCAATACTGTATTCCTCTGTATTATTGATGTGTTGTTCAATCCTGAAATTCATGTTGAAAAAGCTGGCTAAGTTCCCATAAATAGCTATAATTTACTACTTATAATCAAGTTGTCTTCAAGTAGACAAAATATAGCTGGAAATATGTCAAATTGGTCTTCACATCCATGTCAAAATAATAACAAGGCAGCGATGTGCTTAAATTCTTGCAAGAGACATTGAGGTTATGCACCAGGAGTGACTGTCCCACTGCATGGACACTTCAACAAATTATCTAGGAAAGACACAGAATTTCCATCACTGGAACCTTTTAGAAAGAAGTATGAGAAATTTCTGCCAAGAGCAACTTAAGTGTTGTTGATAGTGCTTTTGAGTATGGGGACAGACTAAATGATCTCTGAGATCCACTCCAGTAGGTTTTTTCATATCCTGCCTCTTGGTTGCCCTTGGATTGTCAGTAGGCTGGGACTAACCAGGCCGGGGAGGAACAGCGACTGGTCGCTCTCTGATTTATACAGCCAGCCCTCACCTCAGCGAGTCCTGCAGCTGAACACCAGCCAGGCTCCTTTTCCCAAAGCCGGGCTCCTTTTCCCAAAGCCAGGCTCCTTTTCCCAAAGCTGGGCTCTTTCGGGCTCATCAACAAGCCACCAAACCATCCTTGGATCATGCTCTCCATGACCCCATCCCACCCAGGACTCTCCCAATTCATCTAATTTGGACCCCTAAACCTAAATTTGTCCCACTTTTGAATCTAGAAAACAACAGAAACCAAACATTTTCAGAAATGAAATAGTGCATCCAGGTAATGACAACACAAATACACACAATTTTCTCCTCATGATAAAAAAGCCTTATGCAAGTACTGGAAGAGAGTGAGATAATTTGCATGCACGAGAGTTCAGATATGTGTAATAGCTGCACACTCCAACCTGTTCTGTTCTCTGCTCCTGGATATTTAGCCCTTGAACTGAAGTATGATTTAGGGCAGCAATTAAAATGTAAGACACTTTCTTAAGCAAATTCTTAAAGGAACTCATTTATTTAATAAAACAGATGGGGCTAACATTCCTAGAAGCCATGTGCTGCTTCACCTCATCCTGGCTTTGGGAGGAAGGAGGTTAAATGGGGGGGTTCTGGCAGAACAAGCTGTTTCTAAGAGGACAACTACTTGTGTTTCTCCTGTTCTCCAGAATGCCAACTGCTTCATCCCTTGTGCTGGCACGTGGTTTAGACTGGTTTCAAAAATCCTTCAGGAATCTCGTGGTTTAATTTTGATGAAGAATGATCATCAAAGTATTCCACTGTCTGCGACAACACTCCTCAAAAGTTGTGTTTTGATAACTCCAAAATTAATCTGTGCTTTGAAATTAAGCTATTTTATCTAAAATGCTATTTTCTAATAGCTGCACTGCTATTGTCTCAGCTTCTGCTGTGTATTTTCCTCCTTGGGCAGCACAATAAAAACCTCTAGTGCAGTGACAGCTGGATCAGTGTTATTTATGTAGCAAAAAAGCTGATAAAGGGTTCCTATTAGGAGATATCAGCTTTTAAGGCTGCATTGCCTTTATACCCTCTTATATATGACCTGTTTTCCATTGATTCAGTATTCTTCAGTGCCTGGAGAATGTTATGTAACAGACTCTATATAGACTCACAGAATAATATACGCATTTTAGGTTTTTATAGTCAAAACAGTCATTTGAAAGCACTCTGAAACAAACAGTGATGTGTGTGGAATTCCAAACCTGTTCTAATTAAGGGCTAAAATGAAATAAAGTTAGAACTAAAACCCTCTGAAGAAGTACCTGGTTTGGTATAAGATTATGTTGGACTATACAAACGGTTGACAGTCCTGCAAAATTAAAACTAGTGTGTACGGACTGCAAATAGTACAGATAACAAAACTGGGAACCGGCAGCTAGATTGCCCTGCCACGCCAATGGGCGATTAGTTAACACTGAGAGTGAGGATTACATGACAGTTCAACTGTTCCCTTGACCTTTTAAGATATACAGCAGATTTGAAGATATTTACTAATTATTGTTATTTTCAGCATCTGCAAAAAAATTCTGAAAATATTGTAAGTAATTGTTCTGGGATGCTGGGCTGATTTGCCTTTTGACTAACACAGGTCATGAGGCAGGGTGGAATTTAAGACTAAAACCACTGCAAAGTATTAAAATGAATGAAATTTATCTCTTTCTTTTAAAAAGGCTTCACATTTTCTACAACACATTTTGCATTATGGAAAGGACTTCAAAGAGATAATGGATTTTCAATGTAGTAAAACATTACTGGATGATATTTTTAAAATATAAAGTACACAGACATAGGTTATGGAATCAGTTTTCCATCTTAATGTTGGCTTCATAACTAGGAGACTTGGCAAAACATACTTTTTATTGTTATGTACTGCTATGATTTTAGGAAATTTGTAAAATAACATTAACGTTTGCCTTACGACGTAGATTTTTATGCTGCCTAAATTAATGTACTTTTAATGCAATCTACATTATCACATGTAAAATTCTTCTTCTTAAAGAAAAAAAAAAAGATTAAGATCTAAAACTGCCAAAAAGAACAGAGAATTAACTTTGTTCAGCCGACTCATTTCTGACATATCTGATTTTTTCACTAATTAATCAAATATATAAATGCATATTTTTCAAATCCAGCGAGAGATAAGCAATGCTTTCCTGGGGAAATCTTTGTGTCCCAGGATCTTGAACGGACCCTGCAAGACTCTCAGAATGTCAAAGTCTGACAAAGGACATGAACGAATTCAGGTGCTTCGTTACCATGTGAGTAGCCCTACTGAGTTAAAATGCTAAGGAAAATGTGTGATGAAACCCCAGATGCAACTGTGTGAGTAACGACAAGGTAAAAATTGATAAATGTCACATTAAAACATTTATTTTATATTCAATTATACCCACTGTGTCTCACTGGGAAGCAAATGAGCTGAATTACTCAGAGGATTGGTCAACATTTTTGTGTGGTTATTTATCTGAGGCTACTTTTAATTAACTTGAATTACTTTTGATTAGAGTTCCTCAATAATTAGCGCTTTAACTTTTTAAAACAACTGCTTAGCCTCTAGGGTCATTTAAGTGAAGGGGGCATGAGTATTTCTTGAATGAAATCTTGAGCCAAACATAGATTTACTAGCACTCACTTCCAGTGTTAAGATATTACAAATGATCAATATTAATAAAGATAAAAACAATATGTTTACATTTGGCAGGAACTGCTTGTACTCTGCTGCAGAATTTAATAATACTGAGTACCATTTCCAAGACCAGCCGAGCTGGTAGTGCTCCTGCAGAGCTAATCCTGCAATTGGTGTCATCTCCAACGTTTGTGTCCTGCCCAAATGACACCTGTGTGTTTCTGCTGTGCCAATATGTGTTTGCATACACAAGACTCTATTTTGAGATTTCCCCAGTAGGCATTTTGAATATTTATACAACTTAAGAATAAGCTGATTTCAACAGAAGAATGTAACATTTCTAGACTATCCAGAGAAAAAAAGATCTACCTACTATGGCATTACACTTCTTGGAAAGAGAATATAAGTAGTTTATGATCTAGGCAATAACTCTAAGAAAGAAAAAAGTTTCTCTGATAGTGTGAAGAAAATTGTTAAGAACTGGATGTTGAAGGATCAAGAGACTCCAAACATCAGCTAACTGAAAATACTAAAATGAATATAGTTGTATCACAGCTATTGGTTAGGAAACAGAAGGGAAGAAAATAACGGATTAAAAACTGTGAAAAAGAGAAGAATTTTATCAAATCTACGGCCGAGCTGTCCTGTCATGCATGGCAACACAGAAAGGGTCTTTATCCTTCCTGTCCCATCTTGCGCGAATTACGGAGACAGCCCAGCTCTCCTGACAAGCCCCAGCGCTGGTCCCTGTGGGGAGGCTGGGCAGCGATGCGCCGCCTCCTTCCAAACACCACAGAAACACCCATCTCCTCCCTACCAAGAAATTCAGATTAACCTCTCCGAGTTGTCCCCAGGGCGCTACAGCTGTGAGCCAATATTCCCTGTGATGGTGCCAAGGCTGAGTTTGGGTTTTGGTCGGTTGGTTTCTTCCTCCTTCTCCATTTTCTCTTATTCTTAACATGCAAGACTGTGATGGTGACTGGTACCTGCTGATGCAGCACGACAGGCCGAGATACCGAGTTGCATCCTCCAATGCAGGGAAAATTTCTCTACATGCAGAGAAATGCCTGCAAGAGCAGAAGACAAACCTTGCACACGAATGTGGAGGTACAGGATTTTGGCTGATTTGCAAATACAGGCAACAAGGGGTAGGAATTACCCTTAGGTAAAATAAAACAACAACAACCACCAAACAAAAAGCCACAAACAAACAACACCCTACCCCCCCCCCCCCCCCAAGCAAAAAACAATTCCAATTTATGAAAACGGTTAAAAGCTGGAAGGGAAACAACTGTGTGGTGAAGCCCAAGAAATACAGTCTCTTGTAAGGAAATTAAGGCACGAGAGATCAGTGGGCACAGCAGCCAGAGCCCCGAGCAGCACCAGCACATCACCACCACCAGCAGCTTCATGCAAGTGGCACGGGAGGCCCAAATTCCAGGGGACTGTGCCCTGTTTCTGTACTTTTTCCTGTTCATTAACTTGTTGCATAAGTAAGAGAAAGGCTAACCCAGCCAAACCTCCACTGAGCAGTATTAAGCAACGTAACTGATCACGTGTTTTCAATATAGAGTTTTGCCTTGGGAATTTTAACAGGAGCTACCTCAATCAAAAAGGCTTTCCCTTTCACGTCTCCCCCCGGGCTGTAAAGAACTGTACACTGAAAAATAAGACACAGTGCCTGCGGTTTCACCTTCAACACTGGGACAGTAAAACATCTTACCTCAGGCTACTTCTTTCCCCTGTTTGCAATCCACATAAGGAAATAGAATTCAGGGAAGAAAAGTTAAAAGGTTTGTTACATCCATGTAAACAGTAAATGATCATCAGGTGTTTTTTGCAACCAGGTAGTAAGAGCCGCATGTGATATAAGGCTTAAAAGACAGTCACAAAGAGAGGATTCAAGAAGGCCCAGGCATTGCTAGTGAGGGTGTTGGCAGAAGACTCTGAAAAATTGTAACCAGTTCAACAAGGGTCCGGATGGGGGATGCACCGAACCTGGGCCATGCTGCCGATGTGCTCTGATGTGCACGGTGCACTGTAGGAAGACAGCTTCAGACAGGCTCAGAGAATTACAAATTGCAATTATGTCATTCCTGCAAGAAGAACTGACTGTTTCAGCAGAGATCTAAGAGGAAGAGTAGGGAAAAAAAAAAAAAAAAACAACCAACGAAAACCCCATACAAACCACACACATGAAAACAAACAAAAAACCCCCACAAAACAGAACAAACAACAACAACAACAACAACAACAAACAAAACCCCAAACCAAAACAACAACAACACGCCCCCACACAAAAGGGCAACAAAGATGCTGAAGGGAGTGGAGCATCTCCCATGTGAGGAAAGGCTGAGGGAGCTGGGGCTCTGGAGCTGGACAAGAGGAGACTGAGGGGTGACCTCATTAATGTTTACAGATATATAAAGGGTGAGTGTCAGGAGGATGGAGCCAGGCTCTTCTCGGTGACAACCAGTGATAGGACAAGGGGTAATGGTTCAAACTGAAACACAAGAGGTTCCACTTAAAACTGAGAAGAAGCTTCTTCTCAGTGAGGGTATCAGAACACTGGCCCAGGCTGCCCAGGGAGGTTGTGGAGTCTCCTTCTGTGCAGACATTCCAACCCGCCTGGACACCTTCCTGTGTAACCTCATCTGGGTGTTCCTGCTCCATGGGGGGATTGCACTGGATGAGCTTTCCAGGGCCCTTCCAACCCCTGACATTCTGGGATTCTGTGAAAACAAACCTAAAAACCAGGTGGGAGATTTCTGCAGATCTGCAAGCAAAATGAGGTGGTGATCTAGGAGTGACTGAGCAGCATGGCCGTTTCTCAGTCCCTTGGTTGGTTTTTGATTGAGTCTGAGCTCTCATTCCCAAAGGTTGGTTCACTTCCACAAGCAGCGTGATGGTTTGAGACCACAGTCCACGTATTTGATCTCATTAAGCAGCTTTTTCTATTCCTATACTGTCTTTAAAACCCAGACACTCGAGACTATACAAACTGTATACAAAAACAATTTCATCGTACACTGATACACAAAACCAAGTATTTCAAATATAGCCCCACATTAATCCATGTAACAACAACAAAGCCAGGATCCCACATATTCATTACATCCTCTTTCTCCCAAAATACATTTGCTCAAATGCAGCAGTAGTTTTGTACTTTCTTGAAAGAGCAGATGATGCCGTGTGGATCAGTAATGAGAGCAGTAATTGCCACAGGGCTGACGATAATTTATGCAGAAGTTCTCAATTGCTCCTAATGGCCTGTCAGATGGTAAAAGGGAATGCAAAGCAGATCATAAAAACAACTCTAGCATAGCTTCTGAGAACAAAATTCTTGAAACTTTCACTCTTGCTAAGAAATATGAAAATACAGGAACTGAAGCGGCTTCTGGAGAAGCAATAAAAGAAAACTACCCTATTATTCCTGTAGCTTAGGTTTTGGGATTGCAGCACAAAATTAAATCAAGTTTTCAAGATTCACCCATATCTTAAATGAAGAACAAAACCTTCATGTACTGTCAAAAATAGATTACTACTTCTTGCAGTTAAGATTGGTTGAGAAATGTCACTGCTGATGCTTCAAAACCACAGAAATGTCAGCTCTTTCCAATAGTGCAAACTGAATGCAACTCAGTAGGTAATAATCCGCTTACTTTTCTCAAGTTAATAACAAGCTGCATTGTAGATATTTGGAAATGCAATTATGCTACAAAAGACGGAAATTTGGCAATGTATCAACATCCATAGCTTAAAATGGGAAGTAATAGTCAATCTAGAAATACACATAGAAAATCAACTTTTGAGCTTATAACTGCCTAATACAGCAAAACACACAAGCATACACACATTAGACTATACCAGTAGACAAGGTTCCTGAAGCAAGTCATGCACTCTAATAGTTTTTGGATGTGTGGATTTTATCATGCATTCCTCCTTCTAAAGCCTCGGGAGAAAAATATTTTACACTTAAACTGCAGAAACTAGTTAAATGCTAATTGCACTGTGTCTTAACGTCTTATTGTCATGTTATTGTCCCGTATTCCTACAAAGAAAGGCTGTAATTTTCATTAAGAGATGGTCACAGCTTTTGAAGTTAGTCCTAAGCAACAAGCGAATGAAATATTGCAAGGCAGTATTGTGTCAATCAAAAATGCTGAAAGAAAACAGTTTTAAAATTCACTAACTTGATTTATTCTCCCTATGTAAAACATGGCAAAACCTTCCAGGAAAACAATTCTAAAAACACAGGGAAAACAGTGACCAATGAAAAAAAATCCTGTGCTGTGGGAAAACACAAACACTTTTTCCCAGGCTGTATCGCTGAGCTCTTCAGACTTTCTCAGAATCTCAGCTGTGTCAGAGCTTCCCATGGGAAAGAAACATTTTAAATGCAGTATCAAAATAAGAATAAAAAAACCAAACAAAACCACACACGCACCAAAAAACCCCAACAAACAAAAAACCAAACCAAACAGCGGCTGATGACACATTTATCCTCTTCCTAAAACCTGTAACCATCCTATTTTCAAAATTCCTTTCCCACCAAATAAATTAAACATAAGAGTGTACCCTACACATTTATGCCTAAGAAAAAAGTCTGCAGAATTAAATTCTAATTTTGTAAAGCATTGTTCATGGTTTACAATGTCCCCAAGGTATTCTACTACTATGTCCAGTTATACGAGGAAATAACAATAAATAACTTTTTCTACAGTTAAAAACCAAATGACTCCTTTTTCTTTTCATGTCTAAATCAGACACTTGCTGAATCAATAGTCACATATTCAAAATTCAGTTAGAAAGCAAAAAAAGATTATTGATTATATCTAAAGGATTAAAGAATCATAAATGTGACTGAAGAGCTATGCACAGCTACGTGCTTATTCTGCTTGTGAATGGAAAAGGAAGGAGGACAGGTCTTCACGGGAAGTGGCCAAAGGAAACTGAAGCAAATGTAAAATGCATTTCAAGGCTATATTTAGAGGAAGACATTCTTCAGACATTTGCCAAGCTATTCACGTCATTTCACACAGCATGTTTTATCCAGCTTTGTAAGTCTGTGAGAGCACGGGGAGGGAGGGGGAAATCTGGATCAGTTGCCAGAAATGGAAATCTTGCATTTATGTAGAAGAATGAATATTTTAAGCATGTGAATTCAAGAGTACTTTCTAAAGGGGAGTGGGGGGGAAGGGCAGGGTGTTAAAACTTTCTACAGATATTACAGAAGGATTCTGCAGTATATCATTTATAAGCAACATGACCTATCCTCTAATACTCCCTTTTGAGCCTTAGCTATATCACTAAAAATACCAAAATAAATGAATTTCGCTAAGTGCAAGTTGTCAGCTGGTATAAACTAGTTGAATACCTATGCACGGTCACATATATAGGATACATATAGTTATATAAGCAATTATGTATTTCTCCTCTATAATGTGGTAAACAAGCATCTAAGATGAATAAACACCAGTTTTATAAGAGTACTGTGATTTTTCTTTAACTCGTTTCGCACATGTCACGAGGTTCTGCTATTTGCATAAAGAAATGTCAAGCATACAAAAATATGTCAGTACCAGCTGTAGTGGGGATAGGAACAAATCACAAGGAAATTTCCTGTTACTGACCTTCTGGAGGGTGGGGATAGAATCAATTTGAGATATAAGACTGGTTTTACTTAAGCTTATACATATGACTTCTATTAAAAAGTTTTTACCTTCATTCCCTTCTCCAGGTGGCTGATAAAACGAAAGCCCCAAAGATATGATGGCTGCAATTTCCAAGATTATAAGAGTCACATCCTGCAACGCCTCCCAGACTAGTTGTAAGAACGTTTTTGGCTTCTTTGGAGGTATAAAATTTTTTCCAAAAATAAGCTTTCTTTTTTCTAGGTCTGCAGCAGTCCCAGCTAATCCTGTAAATAAAATAAAATAAAATGAATTAAAATTGCACTGAAATAGAAAATGCTTCCTTACATCTACATTTCAATAAATTACTTCTCCAAGAACACCTACAAGTTGCACCACCTGTGGCATATGAACAAATAGGTAGATTTTTCCACTTAAATTTTGCTTTTGCAAGATGTTTTGTCCTTTTGTTCTGATCAGACTCATTATGGACTCTATTTAGTACTAATTCCTGCCAGTTTTAATCACAAAAAAGTCTTTGAACTAGTAGGTTTACTTCAATAAGACCTATGTATACAGATATATCCACACATATAAGCAATGACTCCAGAAATTAGATCATAAAGCACAGATAAATTATATTTGGGATGAAGCTGGAATAGCTGTTAGCAGCTTTTGGTATTATCAGTAGAAGCAGCACATGTCTTCGTTATGACCTCAGGTCGATGACCGCAAAGTATAAATCAATAAGACATGTCATATTCTACTTCAAAGCATCCACTCTTGCTGCATATTATGTACTGCCACGCAGCCACTGGAATGAACTGCATCAAATTTCTGTTAACTGAAGAAAGACACACTGACAGGTTATATATGCAAAGAAAGTAAGAAGGAAACAATATAGTACCTCAAATCAATATAAAATGCATTTATTTTGCATGATACTTCAACTTAAGAACATCTGAATTTAAGGATAGAGCGTAAGAACGTGTAGTTGTGCTGAACAATGACAGGTGCTTTTTTTCCTGTTTTTTAATTATATTAATGTATGCACGTCTAGCACCTTTTCACAAAAAAAGAAAAAAAAATAATTGAATTGCAAGAGTTGGTGCAGAGAACTGCCCATGCACTGCTCCCAGCAGCATAAAGAACTGCAATTAAATAAGTAGTTCCATATATCTGTCAAATAATATTTGCCATCAGTTGGAACATTTACAAAACTGTAGGTTTTGAACATGATCAGCAAGGTAAAGATATTAAAGATATTAATGCTTATTTCACACTGACATGACACAACCAAAATACCGAAATGGAGAGCTGGCCTCGGTGGACAAGAGAGGCGCCTGCGAGAGGACAGGACCCCCCATTCCAAGGGCTCCTCTCCTAGAACTGTCGGCTTCATGAACAGAAATACCTATTAAAAGCATCTTCATGACGCCAAGCAAAAGAAATGAGGATCCTGACATGCTGGTGGCACTCAGCCTTATGTCCCGCTTGCTCCAGACAGGTACAACTGTTCCCAGCAGCGTATGCCCGTAAATCACCCCCTGGATGGAAGCACCAGGCCCAAGCACCATTTCCTCATGACCAACGTGATGCTTTTCTGAACGGATCAATCCTGCCATGGGACAGGCAAAGATGGTGATTCATCTTTCACTTCAGGTATATAATTACAGCTGTTGTGCAGCTTCTGGCTCATCAAACTTTCATTTCACCTTCAGCTTCTAAGAAACGCTATCCCCCTCTCGCAGATAAAGGCACGCTGTAGTTATGATTACCTCACTTCATTTAATTTTCAGTACCTAGTGCTCAGTGACACTGGAACAGGCAGGTGCCAGCTATTATGAAGTGTGTCTGCGTTACTCTTCGTGACTTAAAAAAAAACATGTGAAACCTCTCTGCTCCTCCATGAGCTCCCAGTCAGCTTTCAACAGGGGGTAAATGTTTTCCCCTATGAAATATCCATCACAGGCTGTAACCATTTGGAGAGCTGCCTTTTTGGGAAGTGGTGTAGATGCCAGAAGCCAGGACAACACACGTGAGCCATCAGGGGGTCACTCACCGCTGAGGGAGCTGACACAAAGGCGCTGTGATGGGCTGGCAGAGCCCTGTGAAGCTCTTCCACCCAAGGCAGGGTTTTCACTAAATGGCAGGCACAGGCTGCACCAGGCCCCAAACACAACCTACTCCACTTCATACGGACAGGACAGAAAGGTTTTCTGGCAGAAATGTTCAAATAATGCGTCTACGAGCAGCAATACAAACCTCTCAAAGAGAAAAAAAGTCCAAAGCACACTGGAAGCAGAAGGAAGAGCTGTGAGAAAGATGCCTGTTTTCCACTCCAGAGCCCATGTGCACGGGGGCGGCAGCTCCAGTGGGCAGGCGGGTGACCAGGTACCCAGCTGCATGGCAGGGACTGCCAGCATAGGACAGGAAAGAGCTGTGGTGTTTTCACAGAATTCTTTTGGTTGGAAGAGACCCTCAAGAGACCAGTGGCTACAAAGATGATTAGGGGCCTAGAGCACCTTTCTTATGAGGTGAGACTGAGAGAGCTGGGGCTGTTCAGCCTGGAGAAGAGAAGCTGAAAGGGGATCTCATCAATATTTATTAATATCTCCAGTCTGGGTGTCAGAGGATGGACCAGACTCCTTTCAGTGGTGCCCAGCGACAGGATGAGAAGCCGTGGGCACAGACTGAAGCATAGGAGGTTCCATCTGCATATAAGGAAAAACTTATTTACTTTGAGGGTGCCAGAGCCTGGCCCAGGCTGCCCAGAGAGGTTGTGGAGTCTCCTCCTCTGGAGACATTCAAACCTGCCTGGACACATTCCTGTGCAATCTACTCTGGGTGACCCTGCTTTAGCAGGTGGGTTGGACTGGATGACCACCAGAGGTCCCTTCCAACCCCAACCATTCTGTGATCCCTGAGTCAAACCATTAACCAAACCCTGTCACTAACCCATGTCCCTAAGAACCTCATCTCCACATCTGTTCAGCCCCTCCAGGGATGGTGACTCCACCACTGCCCTGGGCAGCCTGTTCCAATGCCCGACAGCCCTTTCCAGGAAGACATTTTTCCTCATACCCAATCTAAACCTCCCCTGGAGCAACTTGTTACTTGGGAGAAGATACCAACACACTCCATGCTACAACATTCTTCCAGATTTTTCAACAATACTAATTATATCTACCTAGACATGCTGAATTCATGACTTTGAAATTTTAGATTGTATATTTTACTGTCAGGAGGCCATAGAAAGGACACACGTTCTTTGTCACCGATCATGATGCACATATAAATACACATACATACTGAGAAGTCTCCAAAGCAAAGAGAGATACTGAAACTCAAAAAGCTGCTTTTTCTCTGAGACACAATTGTTCATTCTGACACCATAGAAATTTAGACACCACACAGCTGAGGACCAGACTGAGTTTAAAGCATCTATGGTCACCATTATCTTTCCAGACTACAGTCTGAGTAACCTATGACAGAATTTAGACAGAAATTTTATTTAGTTGTACTTTTACATTTTTCGTTATAAACACGATCTTCCTTAAGACCCATAAATAGACAAGGGTAAATAATTTATGTGATTTTATTAATTTCTGTAAGTGAATTTACTCACTAAGTCAGTCTCACCTAAAAATAAGATCATATTCATCTTTAATTATTAAATGTATTTTCTTGTAAATCATTTAGAAATGCTGGAAAATGAAATTCCAAGTTCAATTTGAATGAAAAGGCTTCCCTTCTCCTGACATTTGGCCATCACTCAAAAAAATCCATTCAGCAATTTTATTTTCTCCCAGTGCATGCCAGAAACTCACTCCTGTATTTAGAGAGACAGAGAAAGGAAAGGAGAGAATGAAGAAACCTACAGACCAATTGACGAAATCACATCATAAGAGCCCTAAGCACGACTGTAGAGATGAGGACGGAAAGGGATAATAATATAGAGAAGCTGAAGCGCTTCCATAAATTCTCTATACCATTGCCAGCAGAAGGTATAACGGAGCACACTCCTTATCCTTTTCAAATAATCTGCTTTATTCAGACATTTTATTTTAAAGAGTCCTGAAGGTGTTTTGAGTAAGTCAAACTTAGTTGTTTGAAGAGGATTAGAGGTCACTGCCGCTTTCTGCCGCACGGGCAGGTCTGCGGGACGCTGCTTCCCAGCTCGCGCGCACCAACAGGCAGCGCAGATGGAGAAACGGCAATTAGCACAGCGAGATCTGCAAGCGGACATCTGTCCTCACCAGCCCTTTTAACCAGGAGACAGCTTTCCTGCTGCTACATTTCTATCCCCCCTCCACTACACATACTGACTTCATTACTGTTCTGATATTATTTTTTATTTCTCACTTGTCCCTTAAGTATTGAGTTCTGTGACAGCAAATGGAAGTAATCTGAAATATTTCTATATGGAGATATAACACATCTAAGACAGTGAAAAAGAGCCAGCGGGGACTAAAAAAAACTTAATAGAAACACCGGTTCAATATGACTTAAGAGTTCATGTTACTGGCAAAAGAAACGGCTTTTTGTCTTATATTCTATGTGACAATAAGCCACAGACTGTCTGGTTTTATGTTCATTTGTCCACACAAGCATGAATATGTTCTCTATTTTTAAGTGCTTTTCTATGTTGAAGCTGTGCCATACGTCTTTGCTTGACTCAAGTGGTTCAGAATGCTTATGCAGATTCGGGTTAAATTCACATACAAATAGTATAAACAGGTTTAGGAAATATTGTCAAAATTTATTAGTGATGCTTCCAGCTCTTGAATAATTTCTGAAGGCTTCAGTTTCCAAAAATTTTGCCAAAAATTTGTGGGAGAACATAAGTGCATACAAAACAATTTCTACAGTATTGTGCAGTATATTAAATGCATTTCTGATTTCATCTGGCATTGTTGCTTTTTTGGAGGGAGAAAAAAGATTTAAAAACTGGAGAAACACCACTTAATGAACTTTCTCTGTTCCTTATCTACATCTGCCAGTTGCTGCATGCTGAATATAAAACCATCCTTTCAATTAATGCTGCCTGGGAAATTCTATTTCTCTGACAGTCATCTCCACTGCAAGCAAATGGAGCATGACAAACAGAGAACGATTTTGATGCTGCAAAAATAGCAAAAGCACATCGCCACTAAAGCACCCATTAAAAAAAACCCCACAAACAAAACCAGCAAAACTCTTAAAAGAATGTCTCACATCTGCTTAAATTACGAGATGAAGAAAGGAGCATTTACATTTGCACTAATTGTGCAAATAAACCATTCATTACTTACTAACTTTCTTCTGTACAATTTCTGATGCATCCAGAAAAGTAGATAAAAATTTCAAATAGCAAAAGCTGTGAACAATGTCATTTATAAGTCACAGCATATATAACTTCAAATGAAAAAAATTGTTCATCAAGGAAAGCAAAGGCTTCACAGTGATGCCGAACTGCTATTGAAATGAAGCCACAGAGGTAAATCAACTGTTTTAGTTAGTGAACTCTCAAGACAGTTAGATACAACATGCATGAATTGTTCCTATGAGACCACAGAACTCTATTTTACCTCACGAGCTCCAATCGTCCTGGTCTCAAACTCTCTTCTCAAATGATAAGTTTTCCTAACATCACGCTACTCACATCCTTACAGAAACTAAAAAGTAAAACTGCACAAAGTATCACTTTGACTGTCATTTCATTTTCTTTACCTTCTTCCACCAATTCCATTTATCTCACATTTAACTACAACACCGCCCCTGCCCTTACTGGCTGCTACCTAACCCTTTGGTGTCACCTGCCCAGGCCCACCAGCTTCCATAGCTCCTGCAGAGCTTCTCTGGACTTCAGGACATGAATTAGAAATATTAGCCCAGTTACTGCTCTTGTAACGTAACAGAAAATTCAAACCTAAAATGTCATTTGCCATTTTTAGCAGGATTTTACTCTCTGGCTTTGGAAGTGGATTTCTGTGCACTATTTTGCTTTTCTCTCTTGAGAAAGCTAGGAGTGACAGCAGGTCTTTTTTTCTTCCGCTTCTTCCACTTCAATGTAAGCAGTATTATCTATCTAGTGCCTGAAAGAGCTGAAAAAGTCAAATTTTCAGTTCAAATAGCTAGTAACTAACAGATTCTGTTTCCAAGATATACCTTGGGAAACTGTCCCTACCTAAGAAACTGAGGAAGGCAAGGAGACATGCCCAGTAAACTCTGATTACTGTTATGGCCTTGATGAAATGCTAAGGAAGATCTATTTTGTCCCGTATGTTTAATGATGTTACTATGCACTAATGATGTTATTATGCACAACATCAGTCTTCCTTAGGTCAGGAAGCCTTGATGACACTTGCTTAAAGGGTACCCAAGTAAAATAAACATCTGCTTCTGTACCAGGTATGCCACAAAAATATACATTGCATCAAACTACCTGTTTTGCTGACAAAAGATAATAAAACATACACAGAAGATGTGAAACACAAAGTGAAAACATCCACACCAAGAATGGATGCCTCTGTGACATCCCAGTTTTATCAGATATGTTGCTTGAAAATTTCTTGATGTGGTACATTGAAATTCTGCTTAGGTCACATTAAAATAACATCAGCTGAGAGAATGCAGTCCATCAGTAGGAGAGTATTTAATGAGACCATTTACTAGTTTCAGCAAGCTGAATTTGAATTTCACTAGTGAATGAACTTCAATGAATAATAATTTCCTTCTAATCTCGTAACAACAAAGCTGTCTGTAAAGTGTAATGAATCTCATTACCTGTTTTCATTAATATCACTTGCTTACATTTGTTTACATAAACTTTAAGAAATTTGTCCAAAATTAAAAGCATTTGCAATTACAAATCACCCAGCACATGTCCTGTGAGCGTTATGCTGGTGCTACAATTTCTCCGAGTCCATCTGGCAGCGCTGCCAAGAGGCCATTGCAGGATTTAGAATCTCCTCAAGTGCTTTACAGCTGAATTTAAACAGCTAACATACAGAAAAGAGGGGCACAGAAGTGGCAGCACCAGTGAATGAATTAACTCCTGCATTTCCTCATTAATCATCCTCCCTCTTCACCTTCGACAGGCCCAGACCCTGTGTCCTGCCCTCTCGAGCTCTGCCACAGCTTCGGCTGCCACTGCCGGCCAGGGACCCCCTTCTGCAGCTGAGCAGCACCAAAAACCCCGATGAACACCTTCCTTGTCAGAGATCGCAATCCAAACTATCACTCTGATGTCACACAATGTATATAAATACATCTCTAAATCCATAACTTAAAAAAAAATAAAATAACTGAAGAGTTTAACATTCTTTCTTATAGAATGATGCCTCTAATGTAAAAGTTAGGAACAGATGCATAACAACTTGCTTTTCTACAATGAGTTTCTATGTCTCACTGTCTTCCTAGCTATTGAAATGCATCAGCAACTTTATCTCCATTTTATGAGGCAGAGAAAGGCTGAAGTTCTTGCCCCAGACAGTTTGGTGGCAGTTCAGGGGAACAAATTCACAGCTTCTGGGATTCTTGGTTGACACTCAGCTGCAAGATACCATGCAGGATTTATTACTGCCAAGAAGCACTGAATGCTTCACGACATGTTTCACTCATTTCCCCATCTAGCCATTTTGGTTTTATTTCTTTTATCTTCTTATTTCTTTTTTAAGTAAAATTGCTCTGAAAATAAGCCATTAATGAGTAACAAATAATTTACATAAGATGACTAAGAACAGGAGAATCAGAAATGGTTCCAGAGAGTGACTGTAATGCAGCCCCCCCCAAAAGCGAGCCATCCGAATGACATGCTATAATTTGATACTAGTCTAATGACTCTAGTGCAGTGCATAACCATGAGCCAACATCAAGGCGATAGACGAGACATCACGTTTTAAAGGCAAGACATGCATTATAACAGATGACTAATATTTTTCTTGCCTAAACAGACAGCAGAAAGCTTTCTGAGAGGCTGGTAACAAAGCATTCAACAAGAGCTGAAGGGACCGTATGAAGAAAGAGGAATTAGGATTTCTTTTTTACACACGTACTGCTGTCAGTGGGCATACAGCTCTTCAGAGGGAAGATAATCACCCCACCAGAAAGAATTTCTTGAGCTCTTACTCCAGTCGATAATCACGACACCATTTATATACGTCTCATCTTGTGTACCACATGCTCCTGGATTGTTCTATCTTGGTGTAGTATCAAGTACAATAAAGTCACTACAGATTCAGGGCAGCAATACTAATAAATACTAATAAGCTAGTACATGTAGCCACCTTCCAGCTCCTACCCATTACCAACCAGATAATAAGGAAGTCCTTAAAAATTCCTTGCTACATTAGATATAAATAACAGCCTGGGGACGTGCAAGTCCCCAGTGGGAACACCACCATCCGTCACGCTCCATAGGAAGGCTCCGATTAGATGGGTCAAGTACGTGCCTACATGAAGGCATCTCCTGTTCATAACAATTAAAAGCCTTCAAAACTTCAGTTTTTCCCATTTCTTATCACAGCACAACTTCGCATTGCTCGAAGTTTTGCAAGTAAAACATTATGTTCAAAGGACACGTCAATGAAACATCCCAGCAACTGAAGCATCTGACTGTAACTCTATCCAGTTGAACGTACACTGCTGAGAGCCTCAGCTGGCTTCTCTGTAATGTACTTTTAGGCTGATGTGGCCTAGACTCACTAAAGGCTCCTCATGATTTTCTGTTCAGTTCCATAGAGCACATCCACTCAGGATGACACGCATGGTCATCTGAGAACACAAATGCCCAAGGAATAATAAAGCATGTGCAACTGGGAAAGTGTGGCCTGAGATAGGAAGACACTGCAGAGCTGGCAGACTTCTAAGGTAGCACAGCATGAGGCTCTTACACAGTATCCTGAAGCTCCCATGCATCTCTCTTTTTATATGAAGAATCTTTACTATTACTATTTCTAACTACAATCACTGTAGGTTCTTTACTATAAGCAGTTCCAAGGGTCTATAGCTCATGTTTATTTGATGAAGCTTACTGGAAAGGTTAAAAGTAGCAGCATAGCAACATATGCTCTCATAACAACAGCATAGAAAACAGTTTTGGTGTTTTGTTTTTTTTCCTGGACAGCCAGGAATCTGTAGGTTAAGGAAGTTAATTCCTCATATAGATGCTTTAATCTTTTACATTAAAATACATAAGAAGAAATCTTATGTTCTGAAGAGACACGTTTTAATGATGTCTGTGAAGGAGTCAAAATGAAAATACCCAAACCCACTTTGCCAAGTCTGCTTCCACAGCATGATTCTTTCCTACCCGCGCTTAAGGGGGGAAAAAAGAAAAAAGCAACAAAACCACAACAACAAATAAACCAGATAGCAATGAGCTGCATTTTTCTGAGGTGTTTCCTCCAAGAGCTGCTACTTGGCAACTCTTCTTAATCTCATTGCTATCTTTGTCAGCATCATCTGCTTTTCCTGTGAGTCATGTCAGCTTGTCAGCTACACAGCAACTGTACTCACTCCAAGCTGTGCCTTTGCAAGAGGCAGAGCATTTGCTACAGTCGCTTTTATGCTGCTGTGTATTCAGGAGAGTATCCAAGGTACCTAAAAAAAGTGAGAACACTGAAGAGAACAAAATGCTATGATCATTATGCCATCTGCAAGCAACATTAAATGCCACCATCACTCCTGCAAGTGACAATAGTGTCACTCCAAACCACAATGCCAAACGTGTGAGGAGACAGATAAGAAAACGCTTTTTGAGCATCCAATGGATTACATCTCACTGCTCAGAAGCATTAAAATAATTAGACCTTTGAAACCTCAAACCTAGCACACACACTGTTGTGCTCACTGTCACCCGTGTATCACGGTTGCACCCATCATTACCCATCTGCTCCATCCTCTCGACAAACCAGTAGGACACATTCTTTAGATCATCATCCACCTTCCCTGAAAACTTAAGTACTACATAGACCTGGAGGAACAATCAAAGTGAAAGAAGCTGTAAAATTTCATCCAAAGCTGCCAACATGAATACTATTACAGTGAATATCTCATACCTGAACACAGATATATAGTCAAAGTTTAGAGACACTGGGCACTGATAATTCAGCAAGCTAAACAAGATCCCTATTGCTCCGTTTTCTAGATAAGTCGAGAAAAGATGGCAAAGAAAGTCTCAAGATTTCCTGTCTTCTGCTAATTAAGCCAAAAGCTGCCTAGGTGTACAAGAGCAGCAGAGTAGCGCAGGGGACCCACCATCAGTAGCGGTGTTTTCGTTGGGATGATGGCACTGTTGGAACAGATGTAACATCATTCCTCCGAAGAGACTTATGTAAATATAATCAAAAGATAATAACATCAAGAGATGCCTCTTTTAACACTGTGAAACTGACAATGTTTCCTTGACTCCTGTTTTATTTTTGAAAGATTAGAAAACATAAACTGTGACCAAAGCAATTCCTGGATGTACTGTGGGATACAGCATTAGTTTATTCTTATAGCCTCATGCAACAGAACTCCATTAGGAACACAACACCCACAGCCACCTCCTAATTTAGCTCACTAAAAAGCCCAAAAGAATACACTGTCCCTTAGATGAAGCATATATTGTCAATCACCTTGATCAGCCTTCAACATAACTAACCTAATCTGAATGCAGTAATCACTACTGAAGTGCCCCAGATTTTTTTCCAGTGAAAATCAAATACTAAATTAAATTATAAAGTATGTCCCCCAAGGAAGGTGTTCTTAGTCACCAGCTGTAGTAAGAACATAAGCCAGAAACAGTCAAGGGCTCCATATATTTTTACAAACACCTAACTGGTCTCATTTCAAAAATATCGAATCTTAATAGAAACATCGTAGAACTTGTAAGACAAGGTTTGCTCAAAGCTTTCTCGACAAATGAATGGGGTATCGCACTGATGTTTTTTTCGCTCTTTATTGAGTACATAACTTGCATTGTACATTCTGTAGAAAACCGAGACTCTGACCTGCATCTCACCTTGTATTTAATCGCTGGGGTGATGTGGGAACCCTTTCGGTTGGGTAGGGGATCGCAGACAACTAGAGCCACTGCCCTGGGTTGGCTCACACCTGCGGGACCGCGGGGCAGCAGAGGCAACGTGAGACAGAAACGGCAAGAGCTCACAGTCCTGACAGGAGAAGACTTCAGATCCAAAACCCAGTTCTCACTGATGACAAAAGTAGGAACATTTTTGGAATACAAAATAATCTACATGGAATTTCAGCAATTCAAAAAGCCACCGAAAATTGCACTGAAAATCTATGTGTTCTTTATGTTAAGAATGACTTCTTCCATCTTTTTGTGTTTTGTAGTTTAAGAAGTTGAAGACTTTGTGTGTCTTTTGGCAAGTGAACATTCAAGACAATGCAACAAGGCAGTTCTGCATCAAAGCTCTGACAGAAGTGTGCTCACATTACAAATAAAAATGAATTTGTGTAAGACACATTAGAAGAAATCAAAATATTATGTTGTATCATAATAGAAGCACCAAATTCACATTAAGAACCATCCTTGAGCAGCTTCAGTGAGTAAAAAGAAATCACATTTTCTTAATGCCCCCAAAATAACCCCTATAGTTATTAACTTTCATTATACATGTGGAAGCTTAAGTTTTTGTTTTAAATGAGATCTTAAATTAGAAGTCATTTAATCAATTTATGCCTTTAACCATTTTCCTTGCACTGCAGCTACCTATATTTATATTGTGCCGGCCATTTCATTTTACTTCCAGCCCATTAATTCATTGCTTTGCTTAATCCAGCTCAACTGGGAAGTGGCACTCTTAATCCAGAATAAGAACATCCATACAAAGAGTTAATCCATAATGGTTAATCAGGAATAGATGGTCCAGAGCAGGCTGAGAACAGGTAAATCCCTTAGACTGAATTTGATGGAGACCACTTTTCACCTCAGCTGCTGCTGGAGCCATGAACCTGCTCATCCACAGAGATGGCAACACAGCTATTGGGAACTGGAGCCACACATCATGCAACAAGACAACACAACCATTTACTTTGTCAAAGTAGAAAGAAATTGTTGCAAGTAAAGAAAAAACAAAAAGATCAAGAAGCGGAAAAAGGAGGAAAAAGAGATTTAAAAAAACCAAAACAAAACAAAAAGTAAAACAAATATTCTTATCATATGAAGACGAAGCAGAATTCTAGGCACTTGAAGACTTTTGTCATGTAACACAGAGATTTAGATAACCACTACTTAGGGACTCAATTACATTCTTTAGACTGAAAGAGATGGAAAAACCAAGTTATCCCAGTTATGCTCACCCCAAGGAAAGGAGCAAGTACAACCTTCACATGACTTAACCTAGAGGTGTTAGTTTGTCCCATTAGTAACTTTAACTGGCAATCTTAGTATGCTTCTCTCTCAGTAAACTAGGCTTTTCTTTGTGTGCTTCCTCAGCTGCTCAGCTTGTTTTCCTTGTTTGGTTCCTGCCTCACGCAAAATGTTTTGGGCAAAAATCAGTCCAAATTCACAGTAAGGTCACTGTCCAAAATCTCATGCAAATTACTACCAGCCGTTGCTATGCAAATATTATGAAACACAAGTCTTCCCAAGCCCTTTTCAATGGCTGTTGAACACAGCATGAGAAGGGACTTTATGTTTTTATCGAAACTCAGGCTTCCAAGTTTATAGAACAGAAGGTATTGGAATAAATCTTTCTTAAATAGCAAAAAACCCAAAGATTCCTTTCCTGAGAAAAATGTTTTCAGAAACTGGCAAACTTCCTAAAACCCAGAATGTTCCAGAAACGCAGACTATAATTCAAAAGTATTTTGTCACCGTACAACCATTTTGCTTATAGCTGCAATGCAGCATTCTCGGCAGGACTGTTCATCGCACTTAAAGGATAAAATGACCCAACTGCCTACTCTGTTCCATCATTATTCATTAATGAAGAGACTGGGCCTAGAGGATTGTCATTGCAGGATAAAAAAAAAAAGGTTCATTAATACATCCCTTAAGCACGACACACATTAACACTAAACAAGAGACAGAGACAAGAAAATCAGACACGCTTTCAACGTATGCCTTAGCAATATTTAGAGGACACTATCCATTTAAATAGCACTGATAATATACTATTATACTATGAAATAATTTTGATGAATTGCAGTGCAAACACCTTGAAATAATCGGGCTAAGGACAAATTCATTCCTTTCAGGCAGACATCTTGAGCAGGCATTTGTTTTCTACAGGTTATGTAAACGATACGCAGAGATGAGCTGAATGGTGACACTGAAATATTTGGGATGTTGAAAGGCAGACCTTTTTTTTTTTTTGTATTGCCCTAATTCTGCTCTCCCTTCTGCTAAAGATATTCATATTTTTTCCCCTGTCTTCCCGTGTGGCTCCTATATACGCTGCTGTTCCTGAAGCTCATCTTAACAGATCTTCCCTCTTCCCTTTGTATTCTTTTCCGTATTCCTTATTTTCCCCTTTATTTTATCTGGAAGAAACCAATGCCACTGAGAAATATCAGATAGCTTTTCCTTCTTCCCTCTTAGTTTCTTCTGCTCAGCACCATCCTCACTGCCTCCTTGAAACTTCTTAACACTTTAGGGAAATGTTCTATCCTCTGAGGCCACAACTGTTTTTCACATTACAGACCTGTTCGGGCGGCGAGGGGGATGTTTCTTTGTTTAATTCTTTTTTTAAAAGAGGAGCATGAGCACAAAATAAGTAAAACTTTGGGAGATCAACACATAGCAATATGCATATACTGTCAGAATGGATGTCTTCAAAGATGGCCATAGAATACTGTGCACTCACGAAGGACATTGAAGAAAAGCCCTTTCAAGAAAATAATATATTGCTTATGTTCCAAGACTTTGAAAATTTCAAGAAAAATACTGTTTGTTTAATGATTATGAGCAATAGCAGGCAATTCCTTCAAAATGAATTACATGAGACTATTAATACCAAGTACTAATACTGCTTTCCATTTACATGCCCTGAAGATTTTTGAACTTACTGGGAAAATGAACAATTCTTGTTATTATGGAAACAGGCTTGCACAACATATAAAGACTCTAACAGCATTAATCTTTTAACTTCCCGAGCTTTGTTTGTGTCACAGCCTTTATTTGCAATTAAGCTTAGTGCATATGAAGTTCACTGCCTGCCAAGCCTGAGAGGACTGATACAGCCCGGGATGGGTAATTCAAGCTCCTTTTACACTGACCTACCAAACTCTGATCTATTAGACCTGTCTGGTAAAAGTGAGAAGGTATTACAATTTCATTCAGATCTTGATATCTGAGCAATTCATTCAACAAGGGTACCAATTATGTTTGATCCCCTCACCTTTTCCCCTGCTTCCGGGCTGGACTGATTTGCCATGAAAGGGTAATCCAGAGTCGTGCAGGGTTTGACCACAGTGATGAAAGGTTCTGGATCTTGATAATGATCTTAATTCATCCAGTTTGTTCATTTATTATAGTTCTAATACTATGAAAACACAGACTCTTCATCTATAGTTAAGTATCTCCTCCACTCTTGTTTACATCTAGTCAGGATGACAAACACAAAAACCATCATCTGCACATGAAAACAAGTGCATGAGAATGCTTCACAGAGGTTACATGTCCTCTCGTGCTCACCCGTATCAACACACTAGGTCTGCTAAAATGTGAAATGTTTCCTCTGCCAATGGTGGAAGGCAACAGGTGATAACATTAACTGATGCAAAACCATCAATCCAGGCCACCTAATATGCTTTTATCTTATGAATACAATAACAATGTCCTACAACTAACCAAATACAGCAACTAGTGCAATCAACACCTAACAAGAACCAACACAGACCAACTTTCTCAAAAAATGATGCCTTGAAAGTGTATTTGTTGTTGGATTCACTAGTTCCCCCACTAGAAAGGACTTTGTTTAATCACAGCATTAGGCACTTAAGGCCTCTGACTTCACCACACACACAACTCACACCAACAGCACCAAATCACGTCGCAAGTGATGGTAAAGCCCCAGGACCTCAGGCTCCAGCACCAGCCATACAAGCCCCAGCAGGATTCTGTACCTGTCCACCAGGCAGGTACCCAGTGCTGACACCTGTGGAGTCCCCACCTGTGGTTATCCACCAGCGAAACTGAACCAGCAGCACACACGCTCAACTGCAGTGAAGATGCAGATTTTTCAAGGACTGCTTTATTACAGACACATAGAGTCTGATCTCAGTTCCGAGGTGAGCAGCGTTTTTGCTGCAGGGGTAAGCAGAGGGTTCCAAGCCTCAGCACCCACTCCGGCCACCTCTCGTGCTGCTGCAGTGGCCTCTTCCATGCAGATGTGTGGGCAGAGACCCCCCACCTCCCCGACAGAGCAGCCCTTTGCACTTGCTAGGACTGATACATTGCAGAAACAAGATGCAATTGCCAAGTTGTAAATCTTAATAAAAATCTTCTTACACATTAAAAAAAAAAAAAGGTCGATGTCAGGCAGAGGCAGTTATTAAGACTTCATGTCAGCGCCTTGCTTGGGAATTCTTTTTCCCTATAATGTACCTTTAAGATGTTTTCCTTTGCTAGGGCACTCCACCTTGCTTTTTGTTACATGCCTTCCCCATGCCCCAGAATCCAGACTGCATCTGCTGTGCTTTATGTAATGCTGCTTTGTGCGACATCACAGGACCTAACTACAATGTTTCATCAGGAAACTGCATCCAAAGATTTTGCTTTTGTTGATTTTAAAGAGTCTGGTATCGCTACCAAGTCCTCAGCTTCTTAAAGTCAAATACCTCGAGGCTGAAAACAGTTGACCTGGTCCTGAATCGTGGCTTTATCAAGCTGCTGCCTTCAGCGCCCTTGGCTTGTCCTTGAAAAGGCTTTTCTGCAGCCATGACTCACACTGCCACAGCGCTCCTTTGCTGTCAGAAAACTGAGCTGAGTGACAGAGAGTTAGTCACGGAGGGATGTCTCTGTGCAGGAGAGACAACAGGGAGATTCCTCAGCCAGGATGAACGAACACCGAGCAATCACATCAGTGTTCCTGCTGCTTAAAAACAGAGAAAAGTGGTATCTACAGTTCAATTTTCCTGGCTTCAAAAGCACTTTCTCAGTTCACAATTTCATTTATGGGTAGGAAAAAATAGTACAGCCAAGCTTTAGCCTTACAAGCAACCACTTAAAGGGGGAAAAGTGCATAGTGGGAAGTATTTGAATCATACAAGTATTAGGAGAAAATAATAAATTGCAAACAGGCAGGTGATGAAGCTGTTTGCTCTTCACACACCACATCACTTGTATGTAACCAGCTGGATATTCGCTCTTCAGAAAGAAACTCCTTTAATATTGTATTCCTGGAAACTTTGGGGTGTAATTTTGCCAATGGTACAAAACAGAGGACCAAAAGTTCTTGTGCTAGGGTAGACCATGAGGATTTGTTTCAATAGGAAAATTCTGTCTGGAATTTGCCTTCAGACAGATTAAGTAAAATGCCTGAAAGATGTAATTCCAGAGATGACAACACAGTATGCCTTCTGGAACATATTTATGTACCTGAAAACCGTGCATGGTCATTAGGCTGTTTGTTTCCCAATAAACATTAATAATCTCTCATCTGTGTGATATCATCTAAGCTTCTCATGTTCTCTCCCATGTCTACTCAGTGTTTACAAATGCTGATTAGACATTAGTCCACTATCTGGCAAAGTGGGGATTTGAATTACGATTGAAGACCAGCAAAACACAAACATACTGACAAATAAAGCAACTTACATCTCAATTTGGCATATCCCATGCTACACACAAGTCATTATGGATATCTGAGTTCATTAATTTTCCCTGAAATACACATGCAATAGTGGTACAAACGTGTAAAAGCTCTCTTTTCCCCTGCCGACCCGAAGCGCACGCAGCTCCCGAGCCAGCCAGGCAGTTTTCCAGATCAGTTTCCCAGCCCAGTTCCACAAACAGCTGTGCTGAGCCTGAAAACCAGCAGCAACAAACAGCTGGGAACTGGAGAGGGTGGTAACAGGCACAGCTTAAAGCATAGAAACTGCTAAACAACGCTTCCAGTATCAACAGGAAAGTCTTCAAGCAGCAGATGTTTACAAGCACCTATCCCACATAGTTTCAGTGCTGTGAAAATTACTGAAATGCAAAATATTAATCTATAGCACTACAGCAGCAGGCGCTTCCATGTTCGCGGTCTGTACAGAACGCAGCCATGGTCAAAAGGTTCTGTTTATCCTCGTAGCAAGGCTTGTTTATCCTCTCAGCAAATGCAACCACACACTGTTTGCTTTTACAGTTCTAATGTTTGCATAACATAATGCTCAAGCTATTAACAGCAGAATACTTCTTGACCCTTACATGCCTATATATTTCAACTGTTTGGATTTTCAAAACTCTTGGGAAGTTTTATTTCTGTAAAAAAATAGAAGATTACATAAAGTTTGTACAATAAATGTCATAACATAGATCCAAAGTGTTTATTCTTGCTTAACTCATATGTATCGTTCACATAATTATCCGTTTATGGTCACAGAGACAGAATATACACAAATGTAGAAAACATGTTGGGGATACCACAGTGGTGATGCAAGGGAAGGTGTGAACCCTGACCAGTAACATGGAACACAAAGCTGAGGCGAGGAGCTCTGGTTTAGACTCAAAAGTTCTCTGTATGTCTATGTGGTAAAACCTGCCTAAATGCTTTTTTTTTTAACTATATTTGCACAAAAAGATATCTTTACAATAAATAACAGACTGGTGGAAACACATCTCTAGAGAATGGAACTGCTCTACATGGCTTCTGCTGGTAAAAATGGGGTTTTCTTCTAAGGCTCCTTGTCAGCAAACTGATTTAACACAGAAATCTGATGGAGTCTATTTAGAATTAATGGACAGGCATGAGAGGGACATGTCTGCCTGATTTTTAAAGCTTTCGTTTCTAACATGCCACACAAAATTAAGGATGAGTAAAGATAGTATTTTCGTGGACACGTTGGATTCAGTTTGGCACTTCTGTTGTTGAGGGTTTGTTGGATAGAAAGGATATAACTGCTTTTGAAACTTTCAGAAAATTAAATGTAATCTACCTTCCAGTTATTTCTAAAATTACATGGAGCCGAAAGATCACATTAAAGGTCTTCTATTTTGGATCCCTTCGTGCCATAAATCTTCTGATCTGGAAAAAATGTGAGACCTCTAGGAATGATAAGTACAAAAGCATTATCTTTAAATACTGTCAGAAAATAAATAACCACTGACTTCTGGAACTGAAGCTGAGAAAGTAACATACATGTGGACAGGATTTAAGTAATTGTGGAAGTATTTTAAATGTAGGGTTTTGGCATTAATTTATAACTCAGGGTGATTCTTATTGCAGTTCTAACAGATTTCTAATGATTCTGGTGCTTAACAGATTGATTGCTCTTGCTCACAGCTTGCACTCACTTCTGCAATGCACAAAAATTCTAAGCCAGGAAGCAAAATACTTCACAAGCAAGTGGCAGTATTTCTTTTTCTTGAGCTGCTGTCAGTGACCTGGCCTTTGAATTTTTTATTATCAGAAAACTAACAAAATCTATGAATCCCAAGCATTCCTGGCAGTTCACAACATATATATAAAAAAAGCAACAGAACATACCACAGGGATGATTATATTTCTATTTAACTTATTTTGCACAAAAAATTCACAGTCTGATCTAAACCATAAGAAAGCAAACAAGGCCCTATTATTAATGTGTTCCCCGCAACTGTTATTCCACCCCCCTTAGATATTTTCAGATTATGCATGTCTTGTGATATTTATATTTTATATTATATGCCACTGTTGTTATGCTCAATTTTAAGCAAATCTGTTTAACCGGAACTTCACGTATGATCTGATCTGTATTGTGTCTCTTCCCAGATGACTTTTCAGGGGAGTTTGAATACAAATTTTGCCCAAACTACAGTTTTTGCCAAGATACACTCTCTCCTTACTCTTCCCTCCAGAGTCACGTGGACTTAAGAACGGACCAGAGATACCGACATGAAGCTGCTACTGCAAAAGTGCTGCCCCAGGTTCCCACTACAACTCTTCAGACACCTGTTTGATATTAAAGAATGGCTGACCTGAGCACAAACACACCAAGCAAGTCAGCCCAGGTCCTCTCATCCAAAGGCTACATACAGATATCAAACCATGCAGCAAAATCATTCAAGCCTGTGTGGACTTCATATAGATCCGAGCCAGTATGAATAATACTGAAAAACAGTGCAAATTGCCATTAGATCAGATCCTGGGCTCTTATGAACAGGAGTAAATTAATTCTTCTATGCAGTTACAATTACAGAATAAGCTTTACTACTTATTTTGAGAGTCCAGGTATCGCAAGCAGTAGGAACAAGACATAGAGCAACAAATCTGCCTTGAGGTATGATGCCTTGAGGATTTTTCAATGCTGTTTCAATTATACCCCTATAGATCCCAAATAAAGGCAACTTTGGAAAATGCAAGATGCACTTACAAGTTAGCAAACCATCCTGCACAGCTAAGCTAATTTCTAAACCATGAACATTTTTTCCTTATTCAATAAAGGTAACTGCACAGTTTTGTATAATACAATAGATATGCAAGGCATAAAAGCTACAACTGACAAGGAAATTATCCATCTATTCTAATTGTGCTGTTTACAAAACTTGGCTCAAAAACTAATCAAGCAAATGGGTTATAACAAAAACTCTAAGAAACACTTCTAATTTTAAAGATGTGTAGTGTAAAGTTCACTTCAAATATTTCTTACCATTTAGATTTGGTTCCAGTGTCTGGGAAGATTTTTGTAAGGCACTGCAACCTCTCCTGCATAGGGTTTTAAAAGTTGTAGGCTCAGTAAAACAAAATCTAATTTCCTAATTATGCTGAATGTAACAGTAAAATCTTTTCAATCCTAAAAATGAGGATGCAGAGTTCAGCAGCTGTAACTCTGTAGCATACAGAAAATCAACACACAACCGCTACACTCTTTGACTATATAAAACAATTCTGACCCACCTCATCTCTCTCCTATTTCAATCAAATCACTGGACGAGTTGCCTTAAGTACCCAACAAACTGAAAATGACAATGCGAACCACCAAATACTTCGCCTTGGCTCATTTACCATTCCAGTCAATGAAAAGAATTTGAAATATTTTTTTGTCAAAACTCAGATTGATATTGGCTTTTGTTTGGCTTCACAGCACTAGCTGTGGGTATCAAACCTCAAAGGAGGAAAGGCCAAATTCTGGAGCACCTGAACACTTATAAACCTCAATGAAGTCTTGAAGTGGGGGTTCAGTTTCTAGGTATGTGCTATACCAGGTGTTACTGCCAAAAAACTCCCCTAAAAAGCAAGATGTAGCAAACCAGCAAAACCCAAATATTCCTGCCTATAATCAGCTGGATTCCTTGGAGCAGACAGCTGTGCTGAAGGCCATAAGGAAAAATAAAGGAAAAGATGAAATAAAAAGACATTATTTATAGGGAAAAGAAATGCTCTATAACAGGCTTGAGTTCCTAAGTCCTCATATAGCTGTTATTTAGAAATGGTGCTTGAGTTCAACATTTCCATTAAAAACATAAGACTGAGGAAACGTGCTTAAACATTTTGATATACAAACCTGAGCATGAACACTATGATGGCAGGAAGAAACAGGTGTGAAGAGGCAGCCATGTTCAGCAGATGCAAGGACACAAAGCGCTCAGGGGCTGGCGGGGCCAGGCAGGGAGTGCTGTGTGACCAGAGCCACAGCTCCGCTTGTGCAGCCCCGTGCAAACCCGAGTGAAGCCCGTGCAGAGCCGGCGAGGAGCTGGGGCAGGTCAGAGGCAGGTTTGCTGTTCCGTGGGGCCACATGCGGCCTGGATCGCGGTTTTGGTGCTGATCAGCTTTTCGGTGCAGGCAGCAGCGATGATAATACTGGGCCCTATGGGAGCTGGTGTTGAACTAACATTCCCTGAGGCGTCTGGCTCCTCATCTCCAGAACACCCTGCACTACTCGCACTTTCACACAGAATCACAGAATGTTAGGGATTGGAAGGGACCTCGAAAGATCATCTAGTCCAATCCCCCTGTCAGAGAAGGCTTCTATAATTATTAAGGATATTCCTATATATTCATTCCCTTCACTCAACCCTAAACAGCTGATGGAAGGTTGAAAAATGATCCTTGAATATACAAGCAGGTAAGATACACTATCCAAATATATCTGCTTCCAGAGTGACAGAAATACTCTCCAAAGCTGCTCCGGCCTCTGTAGAACAGGCAGAGGTTGTTAGTAAAATATTGTCGTGGTTCGTGCAAGTTCCTTTGATGTTTCGTAATCCTAAGTGTGCTGAAAACTCAAGTGAAAAACAGATTCCTCCCACTACAGAGATCTGTTTCATACACCAGCCAGTTCCCCTGGATATAACATTGATCCCCAAGAGAAGGGAATGACAGACAGCTTCAAAAGACTGTGATAGAGTGTAGGACTTGCCAGTCAAGAATAACAGTGTGCTCCGACTCTAGATAATTGCAGTAAGCTCTCTGGGACTTGTTAGGCATCAATCTTGATACATTGTCAACCAATCATTTCATCTGCATTGATTTTAATTAGTGACAAGTAACTTGCAAATAATAAGAAATAGCTTGTCAGCAACACTTCATTGCTCTTAAAACTGCCATGTGAAGTAAATCCTGGCAAATAATCACACAGCACAGACAAATGCACATATATACAGACTATCAAAACCAAACCTCCCACAATACCGGAAGGAAGTTTTCAAACATGAACATGACCTTTCTCTGCACATCTATTTATATTCCTACGAATGTAAATTGGGGAGAAACCCCAAAATCATCAGGAGTATGTATGTCACATACAGCATTGACAGGTCAGCACTTGTTTGACTTTAAACAAGTGCTCTTATACTGAATGTGGTACTAAACTTCCAGGGTAGAGGTCAAGCTGATAGGAAACATGAGGAATGCCAAAAGATGTGGCAGTCTGAGAGGACTCCTGGGGAGTTCAATACCTGCCTAGGGGGGAAGAACCACGGCTTGGGCTGGGAGGTGGAAGCGGGAAAGTGGCTCCAGCTGGGAGACAGATACCAGCTCCATTCAAACACCCGCTTTGGAAATGATGCTCAAGGACAGGGACAATTTTAAGTGAAAGTAATTCATCAGCTGAACCTGATGCCTTGGTTTTCCACCCTCCTGACATAGCAGCCTGAGCCTATGCACAGCCCATGGAAGTTAAAGCAGGTCACTGTCAGAGGAGAACCTTACCAGCTCCAGCCTCTGTACCAACCTACCAAAGACTCATCTCACCATTTCTCATGGTAACCAGAGATTACCAAGGCTTTTACTGAAGAGAAAGGGGAAAGCAGGTAACAAACTCGGCAGTTCTGATGATGGGAGACAGACGACAACGGCAGTCTTTGCTTCCAGTGTATTCAGGAGCTCGCGACGCCTCTGCTGTTGTGTAGCGCTACAGCTGGGCTGCAGAGCTGGGAAACAAAGACTCCACTGGAACCAGAGCTGTGCGGAAATTTGTGTTGGTTCCTTTAATTGCATAGGTTTTGCTAGTGAAGAAAAGTTTGGCGCAGCCATTTCCTGAGGTACCATGTCATACAAGTTTAATGCATCTATTTAAATTCCAGCAAAATTTTAGGCAATGTAAGTGCTCAAAGCTTCAGGTGGTTTTTAAACATGATTACCACGTTAAGAAATTTATGCAAGATGTAAGGGTAGAGGACAATGCTCTGCCAGCAAGCTCTCCAAGCAACGGACTCAGAGTTGTTTGTGGCATAGGTCTTGAGAAGAATTTGTGCAGTTTTAATTCCTTCCAGTGGAGGACAGTGGTTTACAACAGAAGGGATTCAATGGCTGCATTTCATCTGGCAAGTTTCCTCATGCTGGCAGCACCCAGATCCACGCTCCCCAGGTTTAGGTGAGATAACTATGGCCTGGGGTCTGCCTGTGCTGGTCTGAACAGCAGTGCTTGCTTAAAATGGAGCTGGAGCTTTAGAAGGACCACTGTTTGGGGTTTCAGAAAGGGTGAGCTTATGCCAAAATCATAACATCATCACAATATTTCCAAACAGGGACAATTTGAATCAAGTATGCACAATCCTGAAACAGTTTAAGAACTTTTTTGAACTATTAGTAGGAATCAAGATGTATCAATTTAACTGTACAATACAGTGATTTTCTGGTCGAGTCTCCACCACTTGAAAGGCTTGATTTCCAGAGGGAAAGATCTCTTATGTAATATTTAATATTTGAAATAAAATGCTGAGAAGGCATGGATCTTAATTATTTAGCTTCTGACACATACCCTCCCTTTAAAAATTCAGTGTCTGACTGCAGATCTAAAAGACTTTCCTATAAATAAGTTATCTTCTCTGAAGCTGTAACAAATTTCAAGAAGTACTGCAATGGTTCTTAGCTGATCAGAGGATGCACAGTACTATTAAAATGTAAAAAATATGTATTTGAATATTATTTTAAGGCACCAAATCATTCCAGGTTGCTTAGATTCTATAAAAAAGGCTGAAGAGAGCAGCTTTAACAAAATGACTTGATGTTCCCTGCTCCAAGTACGTACTTTCCAACAAGTGGAGTACAAGATTGAGGGAGTAGTTATAGTTTCTCTTATCAGCAACAGACCTGTTTCTGCAGTATCTTCTAAATGGAAAGCATTCTAAATTAATTAAATAAACCTCAAGAGACAGTAAACTAATTATTCTGGGCATACATAAGATGCTGTTGAGTTAATCTCTATGAACACAAGCAAGTTAAGTTTGTATTGACATATTGGGCCAAATTTATTGTCAGAGAAATTAACTTCAGTGGAGTTAAGCCAGGAGTGAATTTTTCCCTCATTAAGTAGAAATAGGTCTATCGCCTGAAGTGTGAGGATTTATTGCCTCTTGGGAGAATCAGATTGCACTCTAGTTTCTAAATGACTACCCTTGCACACTCATATGCTTCAAAATGCACACAATTTTTTGTTTAACCACCTAATAGTTGGACTGTTACATGTGACCCCTTTCAAGTGAGCACCTTCAGCGTAAGGATGCAAGGAGTACTGCTAGGCTATGTCAACAACCTTTTCTTGAAGCTACCTGGAGTTTCCCTATGGTGTTCAAAATCCATGTACAAGCAGGAGACACAATCCTCATGTCTGAATCTAACACAACTACCACAAAGTGTCTTCTTTGCCTACATTTAACCCAACAGAGTTATTTTTCAAAGAGAATCTCAGACAAATTTTCATCTACCACATGGATTCCACAATTCTTCCTACTTCAAATATCACCATTAATCCAAATTCTGCAACAATTGTGTTGTATACAGTGGCTACAGAATGTCATATATTAACTTTTAAGTTTTTTTTGCTCAGAGGAACAGAACTCAAAGCAGTACTTGCTACCACTCATTAAGAAACAGACATACTAAGAACCCAAACTAGGACAGAGCTATGTGGCTCTATGTGAACACTGTAAGTCCGCCCAGTTCAGAAGACAATGTCTCCAAAGTCCTTCTACTCCGCCTGTCCACCTGAAGTAACCACAGAGTCCTTCACTGTGTCATTCTGCATGTCAGAACAGCGTTTTCAGCATTGTGAGGAACTCTGTACCAGCAGTCTTGGTGCTCATCAGCATTAACCTTGCTTCAAGACCACTTTGCCACTGAATCTTTTTTTGAGTTTTCCTAAGCCATCTGTCTAGAGTTCAGGAATACGTCACATAACTACTCAACACTGTATACCAAAGGTAAAACTTTGTTCTTTTTAAATTTATTGTCTTCTACTTTCCACCAAGCCCTTGTTCACATAAGCATCTCAAACAGAAATCTATTTTCAGCATGGCCAAAAGAGACCAGAAAAGCGCCCGAGAGCAAACTGGAACAGGCTTTGAATCAGGCTGCAGCTATTCGGAAACAGGATTTGTGAGAACTGGCACAGCTCCTCTGAAACCAGGGAAACTCCCTTGACAAAGCAAAGGCCTAGTATTATTATTAACATTTTCCGAAATGTTAATATCTCAGCTACACCACCTCTTCATCTTATGGAATTCATCCTTAATAAATCTGTACTTCTCAGTGCTATTAATGTTATCACATCAACTCGTTCCTCAACAGTCCTTCTATCAAAGTGAGAGTATGACGACTGCGGCACAGAAAAACTCATGAGAAATCGGCCTGACTGGGGGACATCAGGATCCACAGGAATTACAACCTACATAATAAGCAAGAGAAAGGAGAGCAGAGGCAGGGAGGTTAATCCTGCTGGCCTTTGGGACCTCAGCCTGGCATCTACACCTTGGCTGTCTCCGCAGCAGCACATACATCAAGTTTTAATTTTATTTAGGCTTGTTCTCATCACTATCTTGGCAAACATAGCCTGAGCGTGATTTTAAATACCTCTGTGAAAAGGAGCAAGTTAAATTACATTAGAGAAACATCCAAAATTACTAGTTTTAAAATCAAAACCCCCACTGCAGAGTATTATGGTGATCACTGAGAAAATTGCTATAAAAGCTAGAAGGCTGTCTTCTTAGCAATACCAAGAGAATCTTTTCCATTGTTCTGCCAAGACTCGCAGCAGTCACAGAGATGTTTAGCTTTTTTTGAGGTTCATCACTGCACTACAGCTGCTGTTTCTGCCATAGAAAAGTGTCAACCTCCTAGAGAGTCTTAATTAAATAAAAGGCAATTTTAGAGGTCATGGGGAGTATCATTACAAAGTGAGGCCTTACTGGTTTGGATGTCAGTTTATATAAAGCTGTATCACTCTCTGATTAAATTTACAAATTGCATTCAAATCAAAAGCAAAATTATTGCTGAATGATTCTGCTTAACTTAGATATCACCAGAATTTAGGCTGAGGTAGTAAGTAACTTGTGTTACTTTTCAGTATGTGTTCTCAAAGAAAAAGGAAGTCCCCAAATTTCAAGCAGGAGTCCTTTCTGTCTTAGACCCAGATCAGATTTGTTCCCATTCTCTAGCACTGCTCACGAGGAGGATGAAGCATGGTGCCTGTTTTCTAGAGATGACGTGGACAGAGGAACTGTGAGCTATTACTGTTCATCAGGAGGGACCCAGACCCAAGGGAATGGTAACTCATCTGAGAAGCAGCAGTTTCCTTATTACAGCTTATTAAGAGAAACGTTCCCTATTAAAAATTATAGTGAGCAACACTACTGAAACCTTTCCTCCATCTCTAATATTAAAGTGTTGTCAGTGCTGTAAGTGCCAGTTGACTGTACAAAATGACAAGTATCCAGGCACATCCCTTGTAACAACTGGCATCTGCTTTGGAGTCATTTTAGTTGGTTTGAATGGCACTAATTAGAAGTAGTTACATATAAATGACATCCCAAAGACTTGACACAATAAACATTGCTATCTAGTGCCATTCATTTGCTCTTCCCATTCAAATATACACAGTATTTACGATAATTTCCATGTTCACTGCCACCTTTATCCCACAAATAAGGTCATGAGACAGACAACAAATATATGAAGCACCACATGGAAGTTGAATACATAACAAAAAGCATCTAGGCCAGGGTTTTGATTGCTTCTGAAAGTCGTTAATGTATCTCTAAGAATGCAGATTAGAAGGCTATCTCTTTACTTGACCTTGCTAAGAAGCCATAAAGGGTTCTTCACATCGACCTCTCATTGAGTATCAATTGGCCAGGCAGCTTTATTAACACTATCAGAATTTCCTATCTATTCCTCTTCTACAGGCACAAAATGGTGTTAGTGAAAAATAAAGATGTTTCTGTTCTCCCATAGCTGTAGACCACTAGTAAGGATAACTGAGATCAGAGCTACCAACAAGAAATTACTCCATTTTTCTTTTGCTGACTAGGATGTCCTCTGTTTTGATGCATACAGCAGTCAGGGCTATTTGTACAGTGCAAAACATTTCATATGCGCAAAAGAGCAGATAAAAAGCTGCAAGAACAAGCTGAAGGTTCTTCATAGTCACATCTGGTTTCTGGGAAAAATCTTTCAACACTGCATTTCTCCCTAGGTAGGTCTAAAATGCAAAGTACCGCAGGAGTGGACACGTGTAGCAGTAGCTAAGTACAGATCTACAGCCTGGCTGGATGGAAAAGTCTGGGACTAGGCATCAGAAGGTCTGAACTTTATACAGCCACAATTAAGATCATTAGCAGATGTAGCTGCCATGAGAACCAGCAGCAAACACCTAGCAACTTTCTTTGATTTCCACCATCCTACAATTTTAGCATCCCACTGACATTTTTTAGACTTACAGCCTTTTAAAATATCTATTCTACTGCATGGTGTCTTTAACACCTCATACCAACTCTCTCACAACTGTATTGGCACAACGTTATTGTCAAACACCTTTAAATAGTGCTGTTGATTAAATAACCTGTCATTAATGTGATTTCAGGAATCCAGAGTGTGTTCTAAGGTGTAACCTTTAACACCGATTGCTAATATAGAACATAAAATGAAGCTGACAAAATTAAATCAGTAGCTTTCAATGCAATGTCAAATTTCTAACAAACTGCATGTTACTAAAGAATAAACTATTTACTAAGTGATTAAAAATTTAGTTTTTCTTAATGATGTTTTCAGGCATCACATTTTGTATAGTTTTGTAGAAGCTGAATGGAGAATAATCCTAATGGATCACACCCAAACCAGAATGGCCATGGAAGATTACTGGGACCTCACAAAACTCTGAATCTCTTCTACCACCTTTTAAAAATGTACACAAGCAGCTTCATGTTCATTGTCTCGGATCTCAAACAGCACGAGCCTTGTTGGTTTTTGTTTTGGTGGTTTTGGTTTTATGTTTTTGTTTCTGTTTTGTTGTTGTTGCTGTTCATTTTGGTTTGTTTGTTTTCTCTGCCCTTAAACACTCTAATTTCTAGCTTTAAAGGTATATATACTTCAAACACCTTGACAGGAGGGCTTTGGGGTCTTCATCTGTTGTAGTCACAGCATAATAGCAAAACTCCATGCACACTAAGCAACATCACCACATAATAAAAAGATGAACAGAGTCTTGATTTTGTGTCCCTGCTAGCATCACAGAGCATACAAGGCTTTAAAATGATGACAGATGAAACATTTCTCAGGCTCTAATTAGTTCCTCTACAGAACAGAACCAGTTAACATGCAGCCCTCTTTTTACTTAACACCCAGTTTAGTTCTATATATGAATAACACAATTCCAAATTAAACTATTTGTGCATATGCTTAGACTTATGTATACTTAGTGCTTTAAAACAAGGCAATGGCCCCCACCTTTCTGCAGGTCTCGTCAGCCACGCCTGGTGCCCGACGCCAACCACCCAGGCTGTGACCTTGCACTTGCTGAACTTCCCAGACACTGCAGAGCGCTGTGTTGTGCCCAAAATGGTTTCAGAGATCTGAGAATAACTGTAATAACCACCTCGCAGTTTTGAAAACTCTCCTGGTTCTGTACAGTGAACGTCACCTTCGGCACAAAGACACTTGTTGGTGTTTGAACTGACCAGGGAGCCTTGGAGCAGGAAACGCTGAAATGGGTGCAGGGAGGTGAAGGACCCACCAGAGCCCTCAGGACTTTGCTTAGAGCTCCACCAGCTATTCCCAACAACGGAGCCATTTCTACCCATCCAACCCCGTGATCTAAAGCTGTGAATGTATTATAAATCATGCTGAAGAAGAGGCAATTACATTTATATGCTTTGCTATTCAAAGAGAATCGTGAGCAGTAATCTGTAAGGGTGTAAGTCAATTGTATATCAGGTAAAACAATTTATTGTTTATTCTGCAACAAGTCCTCACCAAAAATTTTAAAAAAAGGGTCTTTCTGCCTTTTAGTTTATGTGATGGACATGCCAGGACTGTGCACTCTGGCTGTGTTTTATTTATAAGCCAATTGCTCATAAAGGACTTTTTGAACTCACTTTCACCAGCATCTATGTAACCTTCAGAGTATAAAATCTATGAAATCTCAAGAGAAAAGACATTAAGTGTCAAGCTTGTCCTGTTAGGGGAATGTAAGATGAAGCCCAATTTTATAAAAGCAGCATTTCAACTAACTATCAGATAATACTGACGTTTTCAAAACTACACAGGTACTTAGGCCACTGACAATACCATTGCAATAATTTTAGTAGATTTTACCAAATCAGAAGTCAAAGCATGCTAAGAATTATTCCAAAATACAGCAACATCTCAAAAGACAGAGTTGAAGGGTTAGTCATTTCTTTTTATCGTTATGAAACGCATAGAAGTTCCATACAAATTTTTGGAACTATGAAAATTATTCATAAAGCTTACTCGCACAGCAATCCTTTCAAATACCTATAGGTTTTACCAGAAAACCTGCTCCATAACTTCTCTGTGATGTAGATGATCAGTATCCCATGACAGATTTCAAATCAGTTAAGAGTAACAGCATTCTGTTTCACATTGATTATTCATTAACATAAATAAGATAAATGCTAAAGAATGTCCAAATGCAAATTTGAGTGAACACACTTGACTCTATCATGTATTTTTAATGGCTCTTCAAACTGTGAAGCTGCTATTCTAAAAAGCAGAATTAAAGTACCACGCTTGAAACAAAAGTTGTGGGCAACAACCCATATGCTTAAGAGCAATTTTCATATGGATACAGGGTACGCTGCCCTGCTTTTCAGAAAAGTCTATCCACAATGCATATAAACACAGCTACAAAACTTCAACGTTCTTCCAACAAATGCTACCATTTATACAGATAAATCGTCCGGTGATACTGATAATCCTCTAACACACCACCTTGCTTCATGCTCTGGAATTACAAAACTCTAAAGTAAAATGCACGTGGACCATGGGGAATTACAAAGGGGAATAAAGCAGGTCTGTGAGCAGCCCCAGCGTTTCCAGGCACAATCACCCTTCTTAAACTCTTTACCAGCAGCACCTTTTTGTTTTTCCTTTATTTCACGGTCGTGGGGTTTGTGGTTTTATTGGTGGTTTATTTTGTGTGGTTTTCTTGTTGTTTTGTGTGTTTTGCTGGGTTTTTTTTGGGGGGAGGTGAGGGGAGGCAGGGTATTTTTTTTTTAAAGCATGATCTCCGAAGTCTCTGTTAGAATAACTATGCAAATGTTTTCCCTAGAGACCTTGGAAATAACCACCAACTTCTACACACAGCATCTCTTTCCTATCCAGAAAAGCAGCTCAATTTACAAGGCCTGACTTCCTTACCTGCAGCCAGGGAAACGGTGCTGTCAGGCTCCTGAATATGTTCAGCTGTGACCTGCAGTAAAACACCCTGGTACTTGTGCATTCTGCACACAGAACAGGGAATGAGGCATTGACCTTGCCACGGCACAGAATAAATTCTAAATATAGCGCAATTTTTAAGTATTCCAATGTTCTTTCACCAGTTAACTGTTAACTCATGACAATAGGCAGGTTTTGTCCCGAGGCACAGGTTTTTGCCTTCTTGTCCTCTTATTCCAGGTTACAAGAAAAATTAGTAAATAGTAAAGAGAACATTCAGCTTCTCTAGGCAGTTGGTTACTTTCTTTATAGGGGGAGGTAAAATGCACTCAGGGCAAGAGATGCAGTCAAGAATTTTAATTTTGCAAGTCAGATCTTGTTTCTCATTATCCGGGCTTTTGTTTTGTCTATATATGGTGTTGGGGTATTTTAATTACAATTGTATCAATGTTTGGGATGTTGCCCTCTGTGGAGCTGCATAGTGGCACAAAAGACCTGCAAAATAGATTATGTGTTCTGCCCTAAAAATCCTAATGGAGAGTAAATAGGAGGGAGAGGAAGGAGCTGAGGAATCCTCCTTAGCAAAGACATATGCAGAAATGTCCAGAACAGCTTTGCATATGTTGAATCAAACGTACTGACAGAGTACCATAGTGTTCCCATGCAATAACAGATGTTGCTAAAAGGAGATAAATATAAACATCACTTCCCCCCACACACACTTTATTAGTTTATAAGAATCTAAGTCTCTGCTCTAGGCAATTTATAATTTTTCCTCCTTTGCTAGTCAGGTTTGAGGACAGCAAAATAAAATTGTTCTCTTCTATTCCCCTATAGCTGTTGCTGAAAATGCCTTAGATGCTGTGAGTGATCCACTGAACCAGGCAAGTTTTAGAATACTGGTCAGCTTCACAGATAGCTGTTGTGTCCTGTGTAACTCTGCAAGAAAAGAAAATATCTCCTTCACCATTTTGCAACCTTTAATTCCCCTAAGCAAAGAGCTCTTTGAGGCTCCGTTCTACCTTGTTTTTCCCTTTGCAAGGCTCTGATGAAGTGTTTCCCATCAGGCCCACAGCCCCTTCCTCACCACGTGCCAGCGTGGCTCCCCACAGCGGTTTGCACAGTGCTGGGCAGGACCTTCCTATGCTCACCTGAACTGTTCCCTTTCTGGGACTCCTCACTTGTTTTGTTCAATTAGCATCCAAAAACTATGTGCAACTCTTCTGTTACAGATAGGCATCACTGAAAAGCTATTTTTGATGAAGCAACAGATAATTTCCTGTTTCCTACATGAAGATCCTCAGTCAGTGCCTTTCTTCTGTGTCTCCCGTGCTTTGGTGACCATGGATATTTAGCAGCCCCAGGAGTGCTCCAGCACACACACCTGATCTGCCTTTCTAGTAACTAGTTCAGGTATTTATAGCAACAGGGCACAGTGACAGACCCAAAGGTTCACTGCCCAAGTACTGCTGCTTCTTTCATGCCTTTTGCAGCCTGTGATGGAGTCACAGGTCTTGTGCTAGATCAAATAAAAACGCCTCATACTGCCTAAGTACCCTCCACTGTGAAGAGCAGGATCTACACCGTATGTATGGATCTTGGCCTTAAAACCCTCACTGCTTGTTCTGAAGATTGTCCTCCAATGTAAACACTTGAACAAAAGTGCTGAAAGGAAATAGAAATTGCACTGCCCTAGAATATTGAAATCCTGCAAAAAGAATCCCCTCAGGAAGTATTGTGCTGCATTTGCAGTGTTGATCTCTCAAAATGTCCATTTCCTCTGATTCAAGATTATAACTGAAGTTTTCTATTATTTTAGCCCACATTTTAGTATTGGCATTGGATCACCTGAAGTCCCAAATCGGAGGCAGATCATAGGTTACTTTACAATTAGAATTTATGAAGGGCAATACATCAAGAAGTACAACAAGGAAATTAATAAGAACATTGTTCTCACGCATAATAAGAATTCTAATACACAAATATCAATTATTTTTCCACATAAAAAGCTTTCAGCAGGAATTTCCCACAAAATTTGAAGATAAGGGTAGGAGGGTTTTTTACTGGAATAATAGCAAGTGTAAGTTGCACTTCAAAATGAATTAAAGAAATAATATTATTTTATTATGAAGTGTAGAAAACATGAGTATTCAATGCAGCACACTACAGCCTTTAACTATATGCAACTTTGTACCACGTTGTTGGCAAATTGCTTTGCTTCTTACCTATAAAAAACTAGGATCTGGGGAATGCATCACCAAGAAGACCCCAAAAGCAGAATAGTGTTATGGGATTTATCAGAATTAAGAGTTACATCTTACACATGTGCGTACAGAACTTAAACTTCTGGGGCAAAGTCTATGGCAAGAACAGGAACAGTACTTCCACCTGATCCTGGAAGTAATATCCTGATAAACTGCTGGGAACTATGGAGATGCTGAGTATGGGATGTCAAAAATCTCACCTTTCCTGCAGGTATCATAGCTTATAATAATAACAACATACAAGGGTTAATAACAACACACAAGTGTTATATTCCATACTCATTTCCAATGCTGCTAAGAGGCTTTCTTAAAAATACTTCCGTATTTTGCAGTAAAATGTCAACCCAGGATTCTTCTCTCATTACTGAATGACTTAAAGTTCGTGTGAGAGAAAGCAACATTTGTTTCATACACCTAACAGATAAATGGCTTTACTAGTTTAATGGAGAACATGACATTTCTGCTTTCCCTTTGATACAACCTAACATCTGAGTTTAAGCCATGAATAAAACGTGTGTTTGTGTATAAATTACTTCAAATTCTTATCTCCTCAAATCAGATATTATTGGAGGAATATAACTAGTCACTACTTGACTAACAAAACAGCAAAATGCTCAAACAGAACGGCTATGGAAAATCTTGAGTGGCACTAGAAATGTTTTACTGTTCAACACTGAAATTTGTGACTCGAGCGATCCCTGTCGTATCACATACCTTATATAATCTCTCTCCAGTTTCAAGAAGCAATAAGCCGCAATAGGTGGATATTCTGAAAAGACTATACAAAACCAATTTTTGTCTTCTTCCAGAAGAGTACTGCAGCTTCCTCAGGTGTATTCAAGTTGAAATTGTCATAGACATACTCTGGCACAAAGCAATAATATTGATGGTATGCATGTCAAGGACACCTCATGCCAAACCCAGACTTCTAAATTATTAAAGGCACAATTTTCCTCAGGCATCTTTTTCATCACAAAATTCTGGGAACAGTCACCTCAGGCCTCTCAGGTGCACTTATCTATAATGCACCATTTCAGAGTTTGGCTGACTGAGCATTTACAGTGAAAATCACAACAGTTTGCCGCCACCCTCGTACATGCAAGACCACAGACAGAAGAGGAGGGTGCCATGTCATATCATAGGCAATTTTGGCCAAACAGATGTAGCTGATGGCCAGAAAAGCAGTACATTTAAATATACATTCCTGAAACTGAGTAGAGTTCCCTTTGTAAATCCATAAATTAGAATGCACAGCAACTAAACAGTTACTTGGAGTAAAGAAGTATAATAAAACTGCTTTTAGTTTCAAAACAACAGATGAAAAACATAATTTCCAATATGGCCCAAACAAAATAGTCAAAATATAAGATTCTTCTTCCAAGAAAGTCTCTTGAGAGTAATTCCTAATCACCACATTGCTGAGTTTGTCCATTGTAACAATTAGCATCTATGAAAGCTGGAAAACTTTAACGTTTTCCAGCGCTTTTCTTATTCCCTACAAAACCTCAAAGTAAGAATGACAACATCTTGGAAACCAATGCCATACAGTCATGCAGACATATAATTTAATCACTTTTCCTTTGAAATCTTTTCAGATTCAACACACTGCCCTAACACTAGTCAGCTGGTGTGACTTTATAAACGTGTAGGCCTTTCTGAAGGCCTATACTCAAAGTGGATTTTTGCAGATCTTACCAATTCAACTGCCCCATCCCTATTGATCCCATGTGATGAAAATCTCTAAATGGCAGAGAGTGCCCTTTTCTGTCTATGACAGTAAGAAATATCCATACCCAGATCTATGCTTGCTTCTAGGCCAAACACTACTCCAAGTCATCTTCACACCAGTTTCAAAAAATACATGTTGCTCTGAAATTTAAAGTGGATTACTTGCATGTGGACTCTTACAGATTTTGTAAATGAATCTAACTTCCATTTTTCAGATCAATTAAAGTGCACGTGGAAATAAAGCAGGCTCAGCCAGCCCCCATTGGGTTATTCAGCAATGCAGGGGAGCTCCCATTCACCAAGCATTCAAACACTACCTGTATTTGATCTTTCTCAAAGCATTGCTGTTTCAGAATTAATGCCATTGTGCTCTATGCTAGGCAGAGCTTTGAAACTGAGATATGGAAAACCATGGTTCAAAAGTTGGAATGCGCACTTAGATGTGATCTAATTCACAGGTCACATTCAGAATTATTATCACAGAAACTGATGTTTTGATGTAGTGGCTGATGTGGGTTTATGTATGTTAAAAACGCATAACTTATTTCAGTGAAAAAACCCTACAGATTAAACAGTGAATTACTTCTATTTGAAACAAGTCATGTTTCACATTATTACACAATTTTTGAGGATGGTTGATACCATATTAAATTGCACTGAATAGAGCACACAAAACTAAGCTAATGTGACACTGAGGAAGATCCATTTTAACCTTGTCAGACATACTTTTTGATACAATTAACCCACAGCTAAAAATTTTCCTCTAAGTCTGCTAGCCTAGCGCTCTCAGTGCTTTATTTAGGTGACTTGGTCAATTAGGATTCTTTTATCAGAATAACTGAAAGAAAATTGTCAGCTCTTCAGGTGATGTCGAGGTGGCATTTATCAGCTGCTGCTTCAGATTTATAGAAAGGTCAATTGTTGACTAAGTGCTTCTGCAGACTGAAACTTCTATTATTTTCACTCCTCCCAAAAGGATTAGAGGGAAACTCTAATTAAACTGCCCAGAAGGCTGAGTATGAACAGCAAACTCAAGCACTAAACTGCAACAGATTCCCAGCTGAAAAGTAGATCCAAGTGAACAAACTCTCATATAATAACTTCAAGCAATATCGTGTCTTCTGGTGATAAACACAGTTGTATGGAAAGCTTCCAGGCTAGTTCATCCTCTTATTTGACAGATAAACGCTTCTGGAAAAGCAGACTCATTCTCTCTAGTGAGCCACTGGCTCCTTGGACCCAGCCCTGTTGTTCAGAAGAGTTAACCTGAATAAATATTGGGCAAGACCATTGTCTATTAAGAAAAGCTTTTATAACTGGATCATATTTTTTTCCAGGAAGTCTACAGACTGTTAAGGACCCTGTTATCATAATAATGTTAGTAGTAGTTACAAATCCACAGTTAGCTACATATACTTAATAGACTGTATCTAGGAACACAAAAATCAACAAACCTCAAACCCAAACAATTTTCCCTATATTAATTACACCTATTGCAGAGGAAATCATGCTAATGGTAGACTCTTTGCATGAACTGGGCTTCTTTTACCCAATGCAAAATAACAGCCAAACAGAAACAAAAACTGGCGCAGTGTAAGATTTGCCATTACATTTCCTCTTACACATCTTCCAGCTCAGCCTGAGCTATATAATAACACTGTAGCCTTTAATAAACCAAATGAATGTATTAATTAATTTTGCCTGCTAGCTCATCTTACTTACACATACTGTCTCAATATTAAATAGAACGTCAGGTGTTCACCTCTGAAAAGACATGGACATGCTTATTAATTAGCTTTGCTTGCCAACTTCCTTTAATGAGTTGTTGGATTATTGAATAAACCAGTGTTTGGCTTTTCAGCAAGGAGACTTTGTACTGAGCCTAACACTTCATTGTTAGACTATTATCTGGTCTTTACTCTTGCAAACACATGCTATAGATGCTCATGCAGTTCATACTGAATGGAAATGTGCTTGAATCCTTAGATTACCAAGATACTTCACTTCCTAAGACTCTCTTCTCTAGTTTCCTGGTCCTTGTAACACCAATGTACTACAGATTGTGGTATTTTTAACTACTATTTTTTCCCTTTAATTTTATGCCTATAAGTTTTTGAGGATTATGTACCATTAGTTTTTCATAATGTTGGACACTGAATGGAAAGTAAGAGCACTGATGTTTAGGCAGAAACAAAATTCTCACTATAAGCTTTGATTTGGAAAGAACTCTTCTGAGTGTCTCTCTATTGACTAGTAGAAATGCTATGTGGTTTACTTTGCTTTACACATTGAGCTTAGTACAATTAATTATGGTCCTATAAATTGCTATTCCAGAGTTCCTCCTGGTGCTCAAAACCCAAGTTATCTTGAGCACTTCTCAGTAAGTGTAATGAAGCCTCAAGTAGGAAACAGTTGAGTTTAAACAAATACTTTAAGTAGAAGAGTATCTGCTCATATCATTATACCTTATCACCTTCAACATTTCCCTATGAAAAACAACCAGGATATTAGTCTTCGTCAACTAATTTCTTAAAAAAAATAATTACATTATGTGGCCAGCAGGACTAGGGCAGTGATCATGCCCCTGTACTCGGTGCTGGGGATGCCACACCTTGAATCCCCTGTTCAGTTTTGGCCCCTCACACCAAGAAAGGCCTTGAGGTGCTGGAGCGAGTTGAGAGAAGGGAAGGGAGCTGGTGAGGGGCTGGAGCACAAGTGTGATGGGAGCGGCTGAGGGACCTGGGGGGTTCAGCTGGAGAACAGGAGCTGAGGGGAGACCTTCTGATCTCTGAACTGCCTGAAAGGAGCTTGGAGCCAGGGGGGGTCGGGCTCTGCTCCCAAGTACCAGGTGACAGAATGAGAAGAAGTGGCCTCAAGTTGCACCAGGGGAGGTTCAGATCGGATTATCAAGAAAAATTTCTTTACAGAGAGGGTTTGGCATTAATTGTTCCAGATTGTCTATGAGCACAAATTAAGATATGAAAAAGTTGACAAGTAGGAACAGGATACTGAATCTTAAGTATAGAAAGTACAGATATTCATAGCAGGGCATACATTTGCACAGCCATATAAGTCTTACATATTAAAGAATGCACAAATGGTTTACAGCTCCTTCTGTACTGCTACTTACATGTAGCAAGTGAACAGACACACTGCTTTGCCTGCAAGCTTGAACACATGGCAGGGCTGGAAAGAACCACTTTAAGATCAGTTTTAGTTTTTGTATCTGCAGTTTAATGTTTTGCTTCATCTTGAAACAGTCACATTTGGATAACTAGATTACTTAAATTTATCACGGCAACATTTCTATCATCACTGCCCAGTCACACCAACATATGCAATTATTCAATAATACATGGATAATTTGTAATATGATTAAATACCTTCTAGAGATTACACATATATAAACAAATGTATTATGTTTGCTACACATAATCTGCTAGAATGCCTTTTTCTCATGCCAGGTGTGCTAAACTGAATGCCTGTCTCTCCCAGTGCATTTTCCTGCCAGTTGAGAGCTGGGACCAGTGTCCCCAGCCCTGCTCCTGTGCCCTCTGCTGTCCCCCAGAAACTTGCAGGCAGGCCCCTTCTCATTGACATCTAATCCTCCATCTGGGGTAAAACTAAATAACCTTTCAGAAAGCTCCCATGCATACAAGAACTAATTTTGGAGATTTTTTTTTTTTCTGATTTTTACTATGGTAAAAGTAGCGAAAGAGATAATTTTAAAATATATGTCTTCTGGTATATGCGACAGCAACTTCAGCAAATTAAGCTTAAACCTGTTCCCCTGTAGACAAGATGTACCAGTCAACAGTCACGCTGCTACACATATGCTGGGGATTTTGCTCACATTACAACGTCAGCAAGAAGCAGAATTTTATTCTAGTCAGCCACCACCAGTCACTTGTTAATCCCACAGGGCTACCACAACTTCCATGGACATTCCCAGGCAGGTAAGGTGAGCTACTGAATTTTAACAACAGAATGACCTTTTTCAAAATGTTTCAAAAGGAAAACAGGCGTAAGTCTGTACCTCTCCTTCCACCTTCTAAATTCAAATTAAGCTGGCAAAAATTCCTTCTTAAAGATATCATGAAAACCTCACACAACTGAACCCTTTAGGATATCTAGGAAGACTAAGAAATCCCCCAAACAAATCAAACAAGAAGTCTAGGGGATTCCAAACTGGGTCCCAGATTCAGTACATTCATTTTAAATACCTCATTTAAAACGCAGTTTGCTGTCACCACAGGAACACGACTAGATAGGAAAGATGACAGGCTTGCCAAAGCACGGGTTGACTCTCCAGGGAAGGGTGCCAGCAGTCACCTCTCACCACCAACAGTGGCTGAGAGCGACTCACGAGGACACAGCAGCACCAGCCCTGCAGGGACGTGTCACGGCCGCACAGCAAGGTGAGGTGTCCCTGGTAGCAGCTCCTGAGCACGGGAGGATTTATAGGAGAGAGAAGCAGAACAGCATAGACATCAAGATTTCTACATCCAGGCAACAGTATCAATTGCCACTGCATAGCAAGAACAAATATATTTTTCTCTACGATTTTAAGCTGCTAGCTGCAGCAACGTTCATGTCAGCATCAATATCTCTGGAAAAGTGGAGCAGCAGAAAGCACTGCCAGCATCTCATGGCAGAACATGCCACACTGATATCCTTGTTAAATAGGATTAACATCAGGAATTAAAAATAACATCTAGGTTTGGTGGGGGGGAAATAACACTGACTTCACCTTAAGAGTCTTTTTATGTTGGTAATGCTGGAACAGTTGTTGTTATGAGTTATTTTTAAATCATTTCAAACTCTCCACATCTTTTACCACGCATGCTCTTCAGAGCTGAAGGCAAAAAACATCTGTTTCTTCCAAGATATTAATTTAACATTCAACACAAAGAGTAATACAGGCTTATTCTCAGCTTCTCTCCAGTATTCTGGAGCAGCAGCACACACACAAGTTAACAAACTGGGTGGATTCTTTGTCCTCTACTGAGAGGTCACTTTGAAACAATCAATAAGACAATTTGAGCTTAATGACTTCTGACATCTGATATTTCATATTTAAGCAAATTGCTTCAGCGACACTATAGCATTAAACAAAAACAAACCAGCAGGAACGACTCATTGAAGAAAACAGAACTGATCTTTGCACAGCAAATACACTTACTCAGTTTTCATTTCTCTGGTAATACAATGCACTATTCAGATCCAGCTTCTGAGCCAGTGTGCGTGATGGGTTTGGAAACTACTTCTGTAGAATCACCAAGAATTCTTGGGAACAAAACCAATGACATATTTTTATATATATATATATATATATTTTTTTAATATATATTTGTATTTATATATAAGTATTATTTTTCCTTACCTGCCTTGTAATTTTTTTTAAATGTATTTGTAGTCTTTCAGCACCTATAGCTTTGAAGCATCAGTGACCGACAAGGGCAGCACCAGAAAAATGCAAATTTAACTTCCTAGGGCCAACTACAGCCCTTGCGTAGCATCATATTGCTCCTATTTGATGCGCCCATGATCCTGGTAATCACCAATAATTTATTTTTATGGTTTCCTTCAGCATCCTATTTCTTAAAACTGAAAAGCAACTGTTCTGAACTCTTATTAAGCACTCTGTTCTGCAGCCCATCTCACATCTACTCAACGTGCGTTGAGGCACCAGGAGCCGGGTCAGCGCTGTCAGGCTGCCCTCGCACCCGGAACACACCCGCACTGACTCACTGGCTTGAGAAAACAATAGAACAAAGGAAAAGCCCAAGGACTCCACCGTCATCACATGAGATGTATACGAAGTCAGCAGGTGAGCGCACCTTAACACTTGAATAGTTTTCCAAACTTACACCACACCTTTATAGGAAACAGGGGTGGCTTTAAGTTTTTTGATTTTTTTTTCTTTAAGCAAAAATTAGACAATTTCGATAGTGAAAATAATAGGTTCTGATTTGTCCTCTTCACTGTTGTTTTACCCTTTTAATCAATTATCACTCACTATTAGGGGTGACTGTCGCCAAGACAGTCATCATTCTGTACTCCAAGGTTTCCACAGGCTACAAGTCAACTGTGGGACTGCAGTTCAAGCAAAGTGCCACATGTTGGCTGTGGCACCACCAGACTCCAGCCGGGTGACCTCTGCCATCCACGCGAGTGTCATGACCCTGCCGGCAACGTAGAACAATGATATAATAACGCAACAGTTCTCTGCTAATTTTTTATTCTTCGTGAATGAAAAAACAAAATCCTTCAGAGCGTGATTTAAAAAAAAAAACCAAACAGGAAAAAAACAAAACAAAACAAAAACATCAGTGGCTCAGAAAAGAATCATCATTCCTTTAAAATTCAGACCCTGTGCCAGGGAAAGAGTGAGGGCCAACACACAAGAAAAGTGAGGCAAGCTCAAGGAAACTCATGGTGCTCCAATTTACCACCCAAACTTCCACACTATGACTTGAAACTGCTAGAAAAATGGTGAGAAAAGTACAAGTAGAAGCAAAGAATTAACTGAGGTGCCTAGAATAGCACTTATGCTAAGTGCTAAGATTACGATGTAATAGTTGCACTGTAATTTTAGAGCATTACCATACATTTGTCTTCCTGTATTAATGCTGACACGATCCTGAACAAATAGTGTTCATCCTATAGCATCTGAGGAGCTGTGCCCTCATTTAGGAAGTCAAAGTGAAAATCTGCTGCAGTTAATAGGATACTTTCTGAAAACATTGAGAAATTTCTCCTCTTTAATTCCTTTGTAACTACTTCAAGGGCAATCTCTCCTTTTCAAGCACACCTGTAAAGAAGCAGGCTAGTCCCTCTTTCCCCTCATCTCCAAAGCTATTCAGAAAAAAATAATCTAGACTGATTTTGAACAACTCTATAAAGCTGGTCCATTTTCCTTCCGATCATTATTTTTGTTCAGCCTTTTTGTACCTTGGAGGACTATGCCTAAACTGCCCTCATACTGAAACAGATGGTTCCTCTGTGGGAAGTGGTGGGGCGGAGAGATGGACACAAAACGCAAAGGGAACACTCGAAGGAGCAGCACAGCCCATGGCAGCTCAGGTTTTCGAGTCGTAACAGAACTGACTCAGCTCACAACCCACATAGCAAGAGAGTATCTGCAGTCCCTAAAGAACTTGATCCAAAAGCAAAGAGGAAACAAGGGCTAGTCAATGCTATTGTTACAGAAATAGCAGCTACATACACCCAGCTATTTCAATTATACAACAAAAATACTCTGCATTTAATATAATCCACGGTTGCATTGCCAAGTTCTGGACTGGCAATAAGGACAGGACATTAAAATGGACTGTTTTACCAGCTCCAAGGCAAGGACAAGGAATGGGATTCCTAATGAGCTTTCAGAAAGGATTTTTTTTTCTTTGAAAGTTAAAAAGAAAGTTGTTATGCTGCAAGCTATGCCAGACTATGTCATCTATTATCACTGAAAAATAGATTCTTTATGTCAGAGGTAATCAGCAATTTCTCAATGTGTGGGGAGGCTTTTGTCCTTACACCTTTCGGGAACTGCAACTGCAAACATGTTTTCTACAACGCCTACAGACATGTGGGAAAAAGTTGCTGGACGTAGGGTCGAAGTAATTTCTAGAGATACTTAGAAGGCAAGTCATTCACTCCAAATGGATCATATTAAAGCAAAGTAGCATTGAGGAAATGCAGCTATATGTTTGTCTTGGAAGTGTATTGAGTTGACTGCCAAAAATACATCTTTGGCTTTATTTTCCACTCACCTCACCTTTATAAATAACAGGCATGTCAAACACGATCAATCTTTGACGTCTTGGAAAACAGATGGAAACAGTAAATTTGATCAGTCTAGATTTTGAGAGTAAGTAGCAATTGCAAAAGGGGACAGGAGGCAGGAAATCGTTACTGCATCTGACACTGCTCTTATGCCAAGTCCGTTCACAGCAGTTATCGCCAACAGAAAAATGACTGATCATTCAGTCATGCTAATTCCACCTTCAATGGTACTGAACTCAGACTTACATGTTGAAAGTTACTGCCCCAGCGACAAGACTCTTCAATACTTTACCAAAAAAAATTTCCTCTTCAAAAAATAACAGAAAAAGAAATGCAATGCTGAATAAAAAACATTTCAAAATTTCAGCTATTGAGAGGAACAACGTTGTCATCATCTCTCCAATCCCCAGATGATCCTTACAAAGACTTAAGTAGCAAAGTTGCCCCATTCCTATGGCTGAGCTGGAAGCAGCATCACTGCCAGCAGTGACTCTTGGCAAAACATTTGGAATGCCTAATAGAGATGCAGGAAATTGTTTCATCTTTACGTTTGAAGGTGGCACTGTAAAGGGAGCACCCCTGTGTCAGCTGAGACAACCGATTAAGGGCTTTGCTCTCATGTTTCCTCAAGCAGGGTCAGTCTCAAAAGGCTAAAACCAATGCATGTCAACTGTGCTTTCATAGGATACTGACAAAATAAGGCAAAAAACCCTTTTGCTCTCTCTGACTTACTGCAAAGGCAAAGCCTAATTTCATCAAGGGCAAACTGACTAGATCGATTGGATTATTCATTTGGTATAATGGACTTTGCTTTCTTCCTGCAGCTTTCTCAAAGTAAGAACAAAATGAAGATAAATCAGCTCTCACTCTAGGCTGACACACTATCTATATTTATGGATTTCTAAGCCCTGCACTTACAAGAGAAGCCAGGTATTCATCACACAATAGTTTTTTCCCTCTGTAGCAGTTATCCTTGCATGGGCTGCCCAGAAAATGGGCTGCTTTGCAAAGGCTCAGCAGCAGCTCCACGTGTCTCTCCTCCCTCCAGCTCTTTCTTTCCCATTCCCGATAAAACATACAGCTTTTCCCTTCCCAGCACAGAAGCCACTTGGATACATGTGTGTGAGTGCACACAACACAACACCTTTTGATCCTCCAAGCAAAGGACTAATTGCCTTTTTCTGAGGGAGCACCACCAACGTAATCCCGCTTTGCAACTTCCACAACTGACGTAACTGCCAGAGTTTATAAAATCTAAAAATCCCTTCCCCCAGCATTATGTACACTGTTACTATTACGTTAAAGATCTGGCCTCATCTTTTTTTCACACAATAAATGAGCCAGTTGTGCCAACAAACTCAAACCACTACTTTTAAGAATACGATTACACATTTATCAACTGCAGCATATAATGGCAACATTTTCCATCACTTATTATTTTGCATAAAGGGAATGACACACTGTATTGCATCATTATAGTCAGGATTGTGGAGAAACCTGTGGCATGATACATTGTGGCAAATGTTAACCTATGATAACCTCTTCAGAAAGAGGGAAAGAATTACTGCAAGTTGCTGGGCCAGACTTTCTCGTGACTTACAACACATTGTAGTTGTAATTGTGCTGATTACAATGAACATTAGACCTGTGCAAAATCTCACACACATTTATTATTCTGTTCAGCTAAATTTGAAGTGGAACAGCAGAATATATGTCCGTAGTCAATAAACATCACCTGCATGTATCTAATGCACTGCCTTAAGGGGAACTGGAATTCAGTTTGCATGAAAATGGCTTTCTTTCTGAAAGTGTTGCACCTGCTGAAGATAATAATTGGAAGGATGATGACATCCCAGGTAATCACATAAATAAATCAGCACTGGCCTCAGAAAATCTCTGATGCTACCTAATACAACAGGCAGAATAAATTCACTTGCTTTCTTCCTTTCCTAAACTTGCTTTAAAGCAATGCCAGTTACACAGAGGGAAGCTTTTTGCAAACCATTTGGAATTCTCAAATGAGTTATTCTAGCTTGTATTCCTTTTAAAAGCTTCACAGGGAAAACGCATCATGCAATATTTCTCTATTTTTCTACAAGTAAATGAACAAAGTCAAAGTAAATCAGCAAGTGGCACGACATGCCAAAACCCAGAAACAAAATGAGCAATGAAATTGTACTTATCACTTAGAAAAATCTGAGCCATTCATTTGAGATGCCTGTGTTTGGGTAACCTTTGGAAGAATGTTTGCTGTTCCATTACACAAACAATGGAAATATTAGATAAGGAAAATAACTGCAGTTGCCAAGAATCAAATCATTAAACGTGTAGACATTATTTTATGGATATATAACATACTGCAGACAGGAGAAACATCAAATGTACAGAACCAATTCATCTAAGGCCTGAGTCTGCATGGATCCCAGGAGTACCGCGCAGAAGTCCCTGACTCAGAACATCTGCACTGTGCTGATACAGCGAAACACAGAAATGGAAGAGCCAAATTCAACCTCGCTAAGGCCAAGTACTACAGCACATGTATATATAGATATATATATATACACACATATATAGATAGATATAGATATATTTTTTTAATACAACAGGCATATTATACAGGACATTGAGATGGCACTGTATGCCAAAGCAAATCTCCTTGCCTCATGTGAGTTAACATACAACCATCTCACCGAGATTTTTTTTCCATCTGTTTACCATCTTGAAAGACCTACTATGACAATGGTGTTTAATGTGAACTTGGGTCAGCCCCCGCATTTCCCCACAGAACAAAGCTGCAAAGAGCCAGATAAATGATAACTCCTTCAGCTTCTTTCCCTGCTGTGAGAGAGCTGGGGAAGGTGCAGAAGGGGAGGTCCCAGACACTCCATGTGTCCCCTCCTGTGCTTCTCTCACTCCTGGGGGACAGACACATCATTCCAGCTTCCCCAGGCACATCCCCAAAGGTAAGGGCAGAACAAACCCGTCTCTGGTACCTGTCAGGGGTTCAGCAGCTGCAACAGTAACCTCAAAATGAGCATCCAGAACACACCTTTCTTTCTTCGCCCGCCAGCCTCCCATGGCCAGCAGCACCTCGGCCAAGCACAGCTCCCGGGAGCGGGCAGGGACACGCGGGGGGTTTGCAGGAACCCGAGCGGCCCAGCAAAGGCAACAAGTGTTTATTGAAGTGACCACAGGAAAATGTCAAATTATCACAAGTTCTTACCAGCTCAACCATGCTTCATGCTGCATGAACAGCCAGGTGAAATATGACTTTTAAGTTTGTTGTTTTTTTTTTTTCCCATGCAAGGTAGGAAAAAAAAAAGTGTTGCAAAATGCAACCCTTGGAGGCCTTCGCCAGGAAAATACTGAGGGTTTTTTTCATGGGGAAGGCTGTTTTCATTGTTTAAAGCAATCCTTCCATGTGGAGAGGACATGTACAAATAAGGACTAGATGTGTACTTGGAGTTTGGCTTCTGACCTGGGTGTGTTGGCAAATAGGCCTGAACTACAAGTTGTGTTTTGGCACCACAAATAAGGGTGAGAAATTAGACAGCACAGCCATCAGCAGAGAGGATGAGAGGGTCTTCCAGTGCAGCACTTTTAAGATGCTGCTTTGGAGATTTCCAAAGTGTTCCAGCTCAGCCTCGCAACCAGATTTCTTAAAACCTGCTGGCAACATAGCTTTTCTAAAACAAAGAAACAAACAAAATTTGCATGAATAGCATAATATTAATCCTAACCTTGAATTTAAGAAACCTTAAGATTTCAGAAAATCCTGAACTTATATGTAATATTTGGTGGTGGGCGCATGATCAGGTGTATTCTTCTAACAACAGCTAAAATGATGCTATAATCAATTTATTTATTTCCACGATCTATTTTTGACAGTGTGGTTTGATATAATAGATTTCCACCTCTGGCAATCCGTTACTTTATATTTCTATTTTAAGCTTATATTTGTCTAAATCAAGTATCTTTCATTCCTTTCTCACTTTGTTTCTAAATTATTTACATATCTGTAGGTAACTTGACATAAAACAACACAGTAGTGCATCTACCTGAAATTCAGTAGGTACCAGCAAGATTAGCTTCAAAACAGACTATTAAGTGATAAAAGGTTTATTCTTACAGAAGCAAGCTTGAGGAACTGAAAGTTAAATGTACTAAAAGCAACTGGTTATTTTTGTTGTATTTAGTATTTCTTCATCTTTTGTCTGATAGCCGAAATTGTAAAAGGCTTTTTAGATTGTAATAATGAAAAATAAATACACCTACACGGTTGGTGTAATTGATACTCAGTCCATATCTCCTATGTAACAAACATGTATCTAAAGGGTGGTAATGATGATTAAAAAGCTAACTTCTACACTAGACATTTTATCATTTAACTGCTAACTAATACTTTCCCTTGCCACAAAGCCTTTTTCACAGTATCCCAAGAGAACTACAGCTGAAAAAAAAACCCAAAACTTGCATTTTTTCATATTAAAAGTAGGTTCCACTGCCTCACATAATAACGTCACATCTGAAACGTTCTCATACTCCACCAGGCCCCTTCTAGAAGCTCAGCCCATCAGGTACCTACAAACACCAACACAACAACATCTCCTGTGGTGCTGTAACATTCTCACCAATGTGTCACATCTTCTGGAGCTGTTGTTTCAGGCCTGATCGCACAGAGATCACCACAGGAAAAGCTTTTTCTTTATATAAAAACAAAAGAAGCTTCACTTCTGACACACATTGGCAATTACTGCTTCCAAGTATTTTAAGCAAGAAATCATGGAACTTAATTCAGTAACATATTCTTATGAGGAATAAACATTTTTGTTAAATTAAGGGAATGTACATACTGTACATTCTGTACATACTGTAAATTGGTGAATACTAGGCTAATTTGTGGGTGAAGTACAGCTAAGCATTGGAAATAGTGGATTCCAGTCTCATTTGGTATTCATCCAACTAACTCATCACGTTTTACCAGCTGTCCTTTATAAGGTATCACTAATGCTCGAGTGGGCCTCAGAGACTCAGATTGCATGGAAAACTATACAACTGTCATCACATCTCTGCCCAGTGGGGGATTCAGCGCTGGTTTGCAAAATGACAGCCAGATCCTGCTTATTTTCTGTATTACTGCAATAACGAAAGTGAAACTAATCTCCATAGAAATATTTTTAGAGAAAATTCAAGGCGACACATATTTGTATATTTCATATAAAGCATTTCCATAGATTTTGGGGAGGTGCCTGTTATGAGCGCTTAAATTGTAGCTTTTCATTACAATATAATCACTTCAATGCAGGAAAACCCTTAGGCATAACTGGGAGCTGTGATCCACGCTGCACCTATAGTTAGAAAAGCGATCAAAGAAAATTGAAAGAAGAGAGTGAAGCCTTGTAATCCATAATAACGTTATGAATTCATTCCACATGCAAATATTATTCTACTCAACATTCACCGCACTGAATTAATACAGCGTTCAGAAAACACTGATACGGTTATCTTCACAACAGTGTAAATAAATTGGAGTTACACATAAAAAGTCTTACCTTGCGAAGTCCCAGGACTTAAAAACAGAGCTTGAAAAAGGCATTTTCACTGTAACTGAATCTACCAATCCATAGGTGGTACATCAAATATTAACATGGGAAATGAATTGCTGAGTAAACTCTGAGCTAATTGCTACTTATTTTCTAAATATCGAGTAAGCCAGTAGATTCAGATTAGAGCACATTTTACTATAACATAATGTGCCTGCTCCCAAGATATGTTTTTCCTCAGTTTCAGTGACTACTTAAGCCATAACCCAACAATATGACAAAGACTTTATGAAAATAAATTTTGAAAGAGCTTACAGGCCTGAGAAGAAACAAATTCTACAGTCAAGACCTTTTTGCTGTTTTTTCATATATACTTAGGACTCTTGCTCAGCAAGACTTTATTTGCTTTATTGAAAGAATAAGTGCCCTGCAGCAATGCTTAGTCTTTTATTCTGCATAAAAATGTATAGAATGTGCAGCACTCCAATAGTGGAAGTTCACTTAACTGTGCTTAACCAAAACAAGAGATTGGTTGGAAAACTGATTTTCAGGCATAGTGGCAAATTATGGGATTTCATAAACTTATCCCATGGGGAATCCACAGTTTGCTGCAAATACCAAGAGATAAAACTTCAAGGGATCCTCCGCTACACATCTCAATATTTTATTTGTAAATCACGTCTACTTAATATTATAATTTCATTTCCGTGTACGAAACTCTTATGTTTCTTTCTTCTAAGAATAGTCATGTCTTCAAGAATATCCTCTTCACTGTATTTTAACTTTACTTGCTGAGCTTGGATACAAGAAAAACAATGGCTAGGGACTTCAGTCTAAACTGATGCTTATGTTTGACAGAAGCCTTTAAATTTTTTTCTTATGGAAACTTTCTCTCAAATGTAAATTTCTGAGTTTGACATATTTCAGAGAGATTCTCTCCCGAAATTATTTTTCCAAGCAAAACACTTACAAATAAGCTGAAAACTTAGTGTGACTGGGAATTCCTATCATGTGATCTAATTTAAGACTAAAATCCAGCAGAGCCTTCGTTCCAAGGCTATGTTGATTGCTATTTGAAGCTGGAAATGTTTTTCCCTAATGCACAAGTGATGAAGCGCACGTCAGGCTCGGAGGAAAGTTACCTTATCTGAAGTATCAGATATAGATTACTGCTGGAGTCAGCATGCCACACTAGCTGGACCATACGCTCTGTTCCGATATGAGGAATTAAGTTTCCCTGATGTCACAAATTGAACAGATAATGCAATTAACATTCCCTTTGAAGTTCACATTGACCGGGTAACCACCAGAATGAGTTGGCAAAATTTACTGAAGTCACCGAAGTGATCTCGGCTCACCCAGACTGAGACTTCAGCTTTGACATTGTATAAACTGCAGAGGGATGTTTAAGATGCTGAATCCCTGGGAGGATATTTATAAATCAGTGTTTATTTTGTCAGGTAAATGTAGAGATCCTGTACTTCTGTCTGGAATTCCCCAGATGTGTCATGGATATGTCAGAATCGCTGCATATTCTCTGAGGAGCTGATTCTCTCGTGTGCAACAGCTACCAGGCTGCTCTCCGAAAGCCGGACGGACAGCTGGAAACCCCAGACAAGGGCCAGGGGCTCATTCTCCTCAGCACTCCTACTGGGAGCGATCTCCAGATAGGAAAAGAGGTCCTGTCGGAAGGATCAGCTATTTGGGCAAGACTAGTAAATGGGAAAGATCCATTACAAAATGTTCCGTTTGCCACTAGTTACTCTAGAATACATGATTGCACAGGAATGCTGAAGCACTATTGGAGTTTGCTGCTTGTTTTAATACAGCTTAATAATCCTTTGCTGAAAAGGTACTGTTCACAGCTTTAGAGTTTATAATGTTTAAACAATACTGAGACTGTATACGATCAAGGGTAGGACCATGAAGAATTCACTTGAAGTCTAGGCATTGATAGCTGCTCCTTTGGGACTCTTCAATTAGTGCAATTTATAATATCACACTATGTTATGGTACAATTGACGTGTTTATGCTTACACCAATAATTCAAGACTTCCAAGCATTTATACAGAGGAGGTAACTAAATGATTAATTTAAGAAAGGAGAGAATGGAATAAAGCCAAAACTTCTATCTTCTTGAAAAAGAAAACTTAAAATTAACATCTTGGCTCCTTTACAAGACAAAATAAATATTATAGGCTCAAAGACTGAATAATTTCCAAAAGTGTTAATATTCCTTGGAAATGAAAAAACAATGATGAAAAAAGAATCTTAGAATTAAATTTTACCTGCTTTGAAAGAGAAAGAATTGGTGAAGAGGAAAATTGTGTGAGGAGAGGGAAACATCCCACCATTGTCAAAGTTTTATGAGGAGATATTTGGGATGAGTGTTGAAAACTAGACTAATGACTGATGACTGGGTAGAGAACTCCAAAACCACTTAGAAGAACAGATATGGAGAAGGTATGATTGGTATTATTTAACATAAGAAAGCAAGGAGTTTATACATACAAAAGAAGCCCAACTAATAAAAACATTGATAATCACATGTTGGCAATTTAAGCAAAACTTTCTATGGTAATACAGTAAGTCACGATTAGTAAACACAACTATGTATTTTCCAAATCAATCTACAAAGTAACAAGGTTTATCTCAAAAAGTCATTTTGTACTCTCAAGATGTCTAAAGATCTAGAAATTCTCCTGAAGCAATTAGTATGCACCTTCTTACCTCCAAGAGCATACATGTTAAAGACTCTTTATAATCCAATAAAACAGGTGCTGATTTATTTGTCTGCCTTTTAAGGAGAAATAAATGCATTTAGCTGGTTGAATAAACAGCACCTCTCATTTTCATGCTAGCTTTAGCTCCAGCTAGACATTTTTTATCTTCTTTCTCTGAAGACTTTTCTTTTGGTTTATTATTGTTGGGAATAATGGCAGTGCCATAAGAATTGTGTTCAGGTTTGAAACTTATGCAAAATCCCCTGATTCAACTAAAGGGAAATACACTTACCTTCTGTTGGTGATGTTTTCAGACGTCTGCAGAGCCCCTCTGTTTCCCCATAAGTCTCTTTAATTTTTACTACTGCTTCTGTTCCTCGAAGTTCCATGAGGGAGCGCAGTTCTTGCAGCGTGCACCCAAACTCTCCTGCATGGTTGGCCTCATTTCTTTGGTTCTTGGAATAAAAATCGCTATTTGTCATGTCACCCATGGTTGCCGATTATATTGCTCCACTCGTTATTGTTGATACAATCTTAAAACTCTTTAAAAATGGAAGGAATCTTGAATTCCAACCTAAGAAATTAAAAAGAATCCAGCGTGTGCCCGGCGACAAATGTGGAGGATGCCTCTGGCATGCAAGGTGTCCCTGACTGACGAGTGGTCCGCAGAACAGCTGCTCTCAAGGCTGCAGACCAGCTCCACTCCATTCACCACTTCCCATTCTGCTGCACCCAAGCTGTAGAATCTACATGGTCATTTCTTCCTCTGAACCTTTGAGAACAAACAGAAAGGCCTCATTACAAGAGTGAGCAATAACGCTTTACCAAAGGTGATTTCAAATTGATTCTCTCGATCACACAGTTTGACTTGTCGTTTAAGAAAAGCTCTGCAGAAACCCTGTGCAGACGTCCTGGAGAACACTGCAGGTAGGCAGAGCGAGCATCGGCAGCAAGGATAACACCAGCTCTTTCTTAGATAAAACTCTCTACAGCTAAAGCACCAAGAGCAGCGTTGCTTACTTTAATCAAGTGCCCAGAGCACCCGCTAATTGAGATGGCTCATGAATATTAATAAGTAAGCGATCCAGCATGCTAGATGCACCTCCAGTATGTGCGCTGGTTCATACAGCCACATCAATCTTTCATCTGACAAGAACAAAGACTCTCTCATAAAGGCTACAAGGTAACAAAAATTAGTTAAACACTACTAGTTTTCATAATGGGTTAAAGCAAAACTGGTTTTCAGTGCAAGGACAACAAAACTGGGGGAAAAATTAAAGCCACCATTACAAATTCAGAATACAATTAAACACATCACATCTTGCAGCCTTGCCTTCTGTGAAAGTCAGCACATCCCAGAAAAGAGACAGAACACTCGAGTGCCTTGGCTGGCCCAGCCCAAGCCACAGCTCACACAGGCATTGCCTGCGGAGAGCGAACAGCCCACACAGCTTCACAACACACCTCAACACCTGCCAGCATGGAGCCAGCACACACACACACACACACACACACATATATACATGCCGCCTTCTTTTTGGGGGGAGACAGCTGATTGCTTGCTAAAACCAGCCTTTAAGACCTGTTTCCCCTCCCCATATTCTAATGATGTTGGTTTAAATACTGCTGAAACCAGAGTTTTGACAGATAGTAAAGGTTTCTTTTTTGCCTCATACAGGCTAGTGTGTGTGGTCTCAGAATAGTTACTCATAATAAAAAAGATCTTTAAAAGAGCATACCATCAGCCTAATGATTGACAAACCTGGCAAAGTGCATATTTTGAACTGTCTAGGTACAGCAACAGGCAGTGGAAATGGGTACACACATAAAGAGGATCTCAAAGTGTTTCAAGTCCCACTTTTATAGCTGTGCGACAATACTAATCTCCTTCCCACATACAGTCAACATAACATGTAAGCTTGGTATTTCTACTGATATCTTAAGGCATTGCCATTGCTCTGCACGTGAGGAAGCTCAGGCCCGCTGTCTGTGTTAATTCCTCTTTGTCCGCAGTGACCTTATCTGCTTTGGAGTTGTCTAATGCACCTTCCTGAACCTCTATTGGCCTTCTCATTTACAGATAAAAACTCAACATTAGTTTGGTTTCTGTGGAGGGAAGGAAAAAAAAATATTACAGACTGTAAAATAGCAGTCAATCGCTACATGCTGCTTCTAGCCGCCCTACTTACTGACATATTCTAGTGCTAAGAACTTCTGCCAACCTTGATTTCACGTACTGCTTTTCAATTTCACAACAGGAGAAGAATTTCAGCACAAAATGCCACTTACAGTGAGCAATAAAGAGAAAGCAGAAGTAGTAATTAAAAAGTGCCTTCCTTTGCCAAGCAATAGCCAAGAAGGAGACACTTTGCTCTGTCAACACCACGCAACTTTCCACGCTTGTGTGCTGGACAGCATTCACTGTATCAACTCTTTTCTAGATAATTCCTTACCCACTTACTGCTTTATCTGTTTTTAGACAGGATGGACAGCTATTCTGAATAGAAATAACATCAGCCTGTAAACTTCTTTCGAAAAAATTGCAGGATAAAAATGTCACAAATGTCCAGTAAAACAGATTTCATCCCAAGAGGCACCAGATCACCACTTCCACTGATAATATGCCCTCTCTTCCTAAAAATCAGCATTTCAGACTCTTTGTGGTTCCATCTATGACAAGCTTTTGCTGACAGCCACATCTAAAAGCAGATTCAGATGTGATCAGGAAAAAGAATATCCAGAAAAATGTTGTGAAAAATGAGGCATCGTTAATAATAATGAATAGATAAAACGACAGAACGCTATTCACTTCCAGTGGGCAAAAAAGAATCTATTCCTAAGATAAGTAAACTTCAAGCTGTTCAACACTGGGTATCTAAAACAGCCGTGATGTTAAAAAATACACCACTCACCTATCAGAGAATTTACAGGGCTTTGCTGGTCCTGAGGCCTTTTAAAACATTCTTCTAATAAAATAAAATTGTTCTTAAACTTTTCCATAACACCACAGTGAAAAGACAACTATTAGTGTTTTCCGAGGAGAACCATCTACTGATTTCACTAGTGATGCAAAGGATACTAAACGCAGTATCAAAGACATTACCTACATTATTTTTCTGTGGGATGTGTCCACTACGCTCAATCAAAGCATCTCTTTTGACTCACTGTGTCATCACTACACACTAATGTATTTGCTTCTCTTCTTAGAAATTCATTGTCATTTGTCAGCCACAGCAAGACAGTGTTGGTGCTTTTTAGCATGTTTGAGTCACTTGCCTGCTTAATTTTTAATTTCACCTTCAATTAAATGTTAATCAATAAATATCAAATATGAAGTTTACACTTCCCTCAGTGCTTTAAAATCAAATGACTCAGAGTTTGTGCTCTTCATGATTCACCTAATGTTACAGCACCAGGAAAACACCATCTCACCTTTCTGAAAGGCAGATGGTAAAATATAGCAAGTAAAAAGCACAACTAACATTATCCACTGATAAGGCATCTCTCCAACCCCATGGAACAAGATATGCAGGCTTCATTCCATCTCTGAATCTCTTTTATGAAAAGTCCAGGAACCTTGCCAGAGAGGATACCAGGTCAGCATGACTGACCACCTCACTCTTCCCAAGTGGTTAATATTCCTTTTAAAAGAGCTGAGGAATAGAAAACTTGAGACTGGCATATGGCAATATTGTCCCATCAGTCAGGTTACAGGCTTTCCATCTCCAAAACAAACCAAATTACTAGAAGTGGGTGAAATGTAGTCTCCTCTACAAGTAATTGCACTAGGTTTGGGTGGGGGGGGTTGTTTGCTGGTGGTTGTTTTTTTTTTTTTTTTTTTGGGGGGGGTGGGGGAACCAGGTTAGAGAGATTATTTTACAAAATAAACCAAATCACTGATATTTCCAAGATAGGTCAACTACCAAGAAACCCTGATTTAAAAAAAAATAAAAAGCAGGAGATAATCGTCCCGTTTCAAATCAAAATGGATGACTGACATTATTGAGGATTCCATTCAGCTCTGCCTTGATCCACAACACAGCTGCTCTCTGGTCTCACAGGAGCTGCAGATCCAGACACTCTCTGAAGAGAAACAGGCACAGGACTGATCTCTATCACGGATGTCTAAATCAGGTGACCTGAATTTCAAGCTAGGGGTACCTGCTTCCACTGGTCATAGGGCAAGTCTGCATAACTAGCTGACAAAAGATATCCGATGGCATTTTAAACCAATCCCACCACTACGGTCTGAGATCCACGGGGAATAACATCTCCAGCAGGCAAAGGGAACGGGGTTGGGCAAGCCACGAGGTCCAGCAGCAGAAGGTGCATTGCGCAGGGGTAGGAACTAGCCAGAGAGATCAAGGACTTCCCCCTTTCTTGTAAGAGGAGCAATGGGTCCCCCTCAGGGCGCCCAGGCCAAAACTTCTCAACTCAAGGTTCACTGGATCTCTTTCAATCCAAAGACCATCATCTACTGTGTGCATCAAAGTGTTTAATTTGTAACCAAATGCCTCCCAGGGCACAAGGAGCCACCACCCTCAAATGCTGAAGACCAGCTTTTGACACCATTCTAGCACACCATCACCTCCTCCTCAATTATGTATCTTTGGTCTCACTATTCCCTAGGACAATCTGTAGGGAAACCAGTCTTCCACAGACATGGTCAGCAACAGAGAAATAAAAATCTCTCGTAACTGAAAACCTAATTTCACACACAATGTTACACTGTTCTTCCAGACAAAAGTGGCAGCTTTTAATAAAGGTTATTTCTTTTTATTTATTCTCAGCAATGCTTCTGAAGCAAGCTATACAAACAAGAAATTTGGGTAAAAAATTTCACAAGGTGCAGTTTGAAAACAACAGTATGCTGTGGACAAAAAGACAAAATAATAGCCCATCTGGATTCACTGCAGGTAGGAAAATATTTCACATGCTAGAAAACCTGAGTAAAACACTGTCCTTATTTTTCTCACTAAAAAGCCAGAACATAAGTCTTCATCTTGGTCTGGGATTTTGTTTGCCAAAGAAGTCACAGATTTTTGTTGTACAAACACATTACATATTCACATTATTTGTTGCTTGTTCTTTTTCTTCCAGAGTAGCTGTGTCTTGGGGAACAGACTTCCATTCCTGTAGAGCCCAAGTCAAATATTTTTCATCTTCTAGCTCCTTGAAGGAAACGTATGCCAAACAAAACAGAAGCAATTTGGATAAGCTAACTGCAGGCCTGCTGGGAAAACTATTCTTTGATTTCCCTAATCAGGAAAAGTCTCATCTTGGAAGCTTGTAAATATTTCCACAGTGCGTTACAATGATTTCTCAGTAGATATCTTACCAAGTATTCAGACATTTGATTTCATTTGTACTTCTACTGGCTGAAAAATCAGTAGCAAGGTAACAAACAGGATTTTACCAGTTCAGAATTGCAAGACCTGTATTTTACAGTCCTGAAAGGCCTGGACAAATAATGGATTCATGACAACGCAAAATAAAAAAAAAAAAGGGGGGAGAATATATTAATAACTTGACTGCTTTCTCTAAATAGTCATCTAAGATTATGCTAGCTCTGGTCTCAAAATCTGATGATGAAGGAACTGCTTGCAGTACAGGAAGAAGGATGAAAAGGTAATCGCTTCTTAATGTCCTGGCAGAGCTCAGCCAGGGCAGAGACAGCAAAGCCCCATTATTATTCTCTCATCTTGCACCTGGGCGGAAGGCATGCAGATCTGGTGCCCCCAAATTAACCTAAGGAAATTAGCAGTGCCACTCTTCTGTATGCGGCATTACTGTCCCACTCGGATTATTACTTGGCTGTGGATATAATGCTAGCTGGTCCACTGGGACCTATAGAGAACACCCAAATTAAGGGGGGAAACAGCACTGGAAGAGTCACATTTTAGTGAGTAGTAGGTATTTAACCAGATTTATCCATATTAATGGCATTAGAGATACCAGTGCTCAATAAAACAGGACTGGAAGCAAATTTAAGGGAATTTTCCCTTGAGTCTGAGTGAAATCATCTGAGAAGGTTTTTTTTGAGAACACAATTCCTCAAGTTCTGATGGCAGGCGCGGGCGGCAACAGGCTGACAACATATTGCAAAGGATGAAAAACTCGTGGCAGCCCTTTGCAAGGTAAAAACAGTTGAGAAAGAAAACCATAACCGGCTCTGTAGAAGTCTCCAGATGAGCAAAGTCAAGTGTGGCCCAGTTGTGCCACCTTTTACAATTTCGTGTTCTTTTCACGTCAAAGACAAAACATCCATCCATTTGTGAATATAATCTGTGTGGCCCAGAGTGAGAACAGGATTGTGTAGCTGAGCAGCCAGTGAAGACAACCAGATGTGAGATGCTCAAACATAGACTCTCTTAAAACAAACACTGACTGGGAAATTTAATTATCAGGAATGCACAAGATGACGAAGAAACTAAGGAAAAACACCATTTGAATAAAAGCAGGTTGGCACCTTCAAAAGTGTGAAATTTTGGGTTAATACCAAGAAGCCGAACAGTTAAAAAAAGAGAAACTGAACTTCGTAGCTCAATGTTGACTGAAAATATTCCTGACTTCGTCACTACATTTCTTACTGAATATCAAGTTGCATTAAGGTAAATTGGACATAATTCATTCATGATGAGCACACAAGAATGAGACTTTCGTACACAATAACAGAATTTCATCTACGATGCTTCCTTCAGCTGTTGTTCTAAGAGAGAAATATATTTTCCCTGATCATATGATGACATAAAGACAATCAAGTTAAGGTATTATTTTAAAAATATTACAAAATTAAAAGTTGTGGGGTTTTGTTTTTTAAAATCACAGACAACTATGATAGTCCCTAAAGCAACAACTGTTTCAGTCCTGTCAGTACGAATGCACAGCTAAGGCAGCCTGGACTGCTTGAACCAGTTTTGCTATCAGGTAGGCTAAAGAAAAATTATTCCATGCCTCCTCTAAGATACTGTTGATTATCTGAAGGCAAAAAAGGCACTGTCACAAAATGAATCTTTATTAGAGGGGCACAAAATACTATTAATTTCCCTTATAAAATAAGCCTATTTACATAGGACTTCTAACAAACAGAATCAAACTTTTCCACAAATTTGCTGATTTTTTTTTTCCATGCTGTAGCAGTAAAGGAAACTTAAAACAATTGTGAAATAAACCTGCCTCCAGTGCCCTGTTACAGTGGACAGTTATTCAGTCTATGATTTGATACAGAGCTCATTTTCCACCATTACTCATGTAAATGGTTACAGCAAAGCCAAACGAACTCCTGACAGGAACAAAAATACTATTAAAGGAATCAATTCAGTCCCACTACAGCCAACGAAATGACTCTATCATGACTTCTAGGGGACTGGATCACGTCCTGCAGATGAAATCCTACCTTCTCCGACGCCACAATTTCACTCTCTATGAATGCTGTTAGCAGACAGACTGCAATAAGACACCGCATCATGTTTATTATGGCTCATCACTGAGCGCTCGTCTGTGGTACGAAGCGTTCCCGCCTCGGCTGGGCCTCCGTGCCCACAGTCCCACACGGCACCTCAGCTGCTGCCCAGCAACTCACCTCCCAGGCAAAGACATTTCTCTCATAAAGTCTGTACTAGCCACAAGTTTTAAGAGCCCTCTCTCATTTCTTGCTGGTACTAACGTGAATTTATTTTGTTTTGCTTTCAGTGATAAAATGAAAGGTTATTTTTCATTAGCTATTTATTCTCCCACTACTCTAAACTGAACACTGAAAAGCAGTTATTGGATTTCTTTTATCCACTGCCTTCCCACACAATACATATTCTTACTCTTTGGGGTTGTACTTCTGGCACCAAACAAAGACCCGTTCTACACCTATATAAGGTTTAGGAAATTCACGGTTTCACGGGTAGTTGCATTGATTTTCTGGAGCGATTACCACAGCACAGTTGTTCCAAGGAAGGCCAACTTCCAAACTATGTTATCAATGTAACTGAAAACACATCTGGAAAAAAGCTAAGGATATTCAGACATCAGATATCATTAAATAAAGTACGTTTAGGGAAAATAAAAAAAGAAAATCTCAGTTAAATGTTGTAAAAGTAATAGCTGCTCAGGTGAGGAACATATCCCAGCACAGAGCCAGGGTCCAGCATAGATTATCACATCAGTTGCAGAGCTGGGGGAGGCAGGTGGAGCTTTTCTTTGGCAGAAAACACACAGAAGAGGTTTTATCCAGGGACGCAGAGAGATCTCCTGATCAGGTATAAGCTCATCTGCATGGTCTTCAGGACAAAATTTTAAACATTTCCTCAATTGGGCTGAAGTGCCCTTTTTTCTTTTTCCCGCCAAAACCTAATGCTGTGCTAAAGTCCATTACAATATCAAACTGCAGGATAAGGATGAAAAATCTTTTTAAATAATTAAAAAAAAAAAAAAAAAAGCCCAAACTCAGACTCCAATTCAGATGTTTTCTTTGCTTCACTGAAAGCAAATTACTGAAACAAACACTAAAAAGACAGCGCATTCTACATTTGTCCTTCATTCATGCATTTTACATATCACCAGACTTCTTAAATCTAGAATTTGAATTACAACATGACCTTTGCCACTGAGAAGATGGCAGTTTGAAGCACGCAATTTCAAGGGATTTTGAGAAATCTGTGCTTTTACAGTCTATGTGCCTGGTATCTGATTCTATCTCATTTTAATCACCAAATTCTCCAGAACATCTTAAAGGAAATAGGTTATCTAGCTCCTTACAACATACAGGATCTTCAGCCTGATAGAGACAGATTAAATGCAGCTGACAGTCTCACTCTACCCCACACCACCAAAAATTTTGGATATCTTTTTCAGTCTCTGTTCAGAAGGGACACTGAGTTTGGCTTCTTTTTTTCTTTTTTTCCTTCACCTAGTCCATTACTAAAAATTTCATTATAGAAATATTAACTGACCTCTCTAAATAATCTTCAAACTTCAAGATTAACCCAAAATTTTAATGCTATGGTAGAATCTGCCATTTCTTCTCATAAATACACATATCTTAACCTCATTTTATCTTCCTTTCTCAGATGTTTTTAACAATGCTTTACAGAAACTTTTAATCTTAAAATCTGAGAATAATGAAGCAAATCTTATCTATGTCTGACCCATCTATCAGCCTTTTAATCAATAAGCTACAATTTTTACCTGCAACCCTTCTTTAACCTGTAAATTTGGGAACACCAAGCTCTGAAAGCGCATCGCGCCATTCATCTGCCAGTGCACATCTGCCCGACCAACATCTACCTCGGGCTGCATCAACCCGCTCATTGTTCTGAGAGTTCTTATACAGTAAGCAGAAATATTTCCAGTACTGGTTAGAATTTTGTCATAACAGTAGTTTCAAATACTCAAAGGAGAGGAGAATTATATTATTTTTTAAAGAAGCTGCAGATAAATGGAGGCCTTTTCCTGCTATAGATGCAATCAAGAAGAGCAAATCTGTACTTCCAATGAAGCACAGAGGAAGAGCGCTCACTAACGTGAAATACACTTCTGATGGATTACTTTTACTAAAAAGTTGACAGGTATCACGTTTATCATAGTATGGATCTATAGGATAACAGAATAAAAACTGAGGAAATCTATCACTGGTCGGCTGCCGCAACACGTGCTGGGTTGTGTCCTGTTCTGAACTCTGCAGGTTTGGCCCAAACCGAATCTTGCTTGGTCAACTGGCATTTCTGTACAGCAGCTCAAATTGCACTGATGAGACCAGAATAAAAACTGAACCTATGTCAGCAAACACGGTATACAGGCCAATGGGCTTTGTACCTGATGAAAGTTAGTGCTTCTTGAAAGGAATAGTTTCTTCTAGAACTACTTTGCAATGCATACGATTTACAGACAAGATTAAATCCAAACATTTTTCATATAAAAGACCTTTCTTATTTTAACATCTAGTTCCAAACTACTACAGTATGACCAGAGTAGACACACACCCCGAAGAAAGGAATACAAAATTCTACATGGCAACCCAAAGGAAACCATCCAGAGAAAAGAACACCCACCCTCCCCACTGAACAATGGACCTGCTATGCTGGTTTTTCTGTTCTTCTGCCAGCATCTATCATATCAGCAACTATCACACCAGCATCTATCATATATCAGGTGCTCACCAAGCCACTTTTAATTATTTACCAGCAGTCTGGCTAACTGGGGACGACCGAGTTGACTGGAAGTTGGCAAATGTGATGCCCATCTACAAGAAGGGCTGGCAGGAAGATCCAGGAATTACAGGCCTGTCAATCTGACCTCAGTGCTGGGGAAGGTCACGGAACAGTACAGATCACGTTCTTGAGGACATGGTTTAGTGCCAGAGTGAGGTTATGGTGGTACTTGATGATCTCGAGGCCATATTCCAACCAAAATTACTCAATGACTCTACATAAATCAACCAAACATCAGCAGTAAAAAAGGACCAGTTTACTGTTGGCCATGTCACTCTTTAAAACAAGAAAATGAGAGCATATTAACAGACCTTTATCCAAAAGACAGAAGAGCCACAGCATGGCCATACCAAAATGGAATCAGAGCACCGTATTTAGCCAAAAATAGGCTGTTTCAGTCTTGTACATACAATACTGTCTTTTACCTACAAGAAGCTCGAAACTGAAAGCAGAGGTTAGTCGAGGAAAAAAAAATCCTTCAGTAGCAAGAGGGGCAGGCAGTGGGGAGTACAGGAACACACAGCGGCAGCTGGAGTCGGACATCGCTGCTGTCGGCCAGCAGTTGGCACGGGACTGTTCAGCAGCTGAAATGCTGGAGCACGATACAGAGCTCCACGAGAAACAGCTGGGACAGAAAACAAGCAAAAACCCACCCAAAACCCCAGCACCCTAAACAATTTTCCCCTTGCAGCCCGCTCTTCTGCCCCCTTGGTTGCGTTATCAGGGGCATCTTATTAAAGATATAAAGCCAATGAAACTAATATTGAAGCTTTTAGTGCAGTACCGTTTGTTGTTAATGAGATTCAGAAAATCCAGCTTCCATGCAAAACAACTATAAGCAGAAAAATGAAACCAGAAGAACACAAAATATGAAAGAAAATCATATGGTTGTTAAAACAAAACAAAATTGTTAATGAGTGAATAGAAATATATATGAGCAGAATTGTAATACACACATTATTCATATACACTACTCCTATAATGGCTGTAAAAGAAAACTGCATGCTGTAATCTATTTTTCTGCAAAGAAATGTTTTCCTTTTAACAGTAAGAACTTTTTTTATTTTCTTTAAAGCCAAACCAGAATTTCTACATCAGATTAAGCTATTTTGTTCTTGAGATGGGGTGCAGTTCTCTAAAATGAGAGCAAAGAGACCAAATTATAATTAACAGCTGCGTTTGGTGCTATAAGGATGATCAAAGACGGATTTTGTTGTTGTTGTTGCCTGCATGTTACAAGGCAAGAGACCATTTTCACTTTGCCTGGATAGAATCACAAAATGGTTATGCACAGTGCAAGGACAGCAGCCATCCTGAATCTTTTAATTTTGTTATGAAGGATTTTTAAGCAAATAGCTATTCTCAGACAACACCCCCCACTGAGCAGGACACATCGATCCAGCAGGTGCCAGTCACAGATAGAGCAAGCGCTCTGCTCCGACTGGAAATCTCTCAAACATGACATCGCTGCTTCCCAGCAGCACCACGCAGACCTGTAAAATCCGCACGAGTTTTATAAAAGCTTCTCTCTTCAGCTCAGGTTGTTCTTTAATTCATCCTGCTCCCTCTTGGGTTCCATCAGCCACCTCCAGGTAAGCAATCCATACAGCTTTGTGGCGGCTCCTCACACCCACAGCCAAGAGCAGAATCCTGTACTTCTCTGTCTCTAGTTTCCCCACGTACCCAGAGCACCCTCTGTATCTCCTGACGTCAGACGCCCGTTTTGCACATCGCTCCATCACCATTCATCTCCCAGCACCAAGTAACCCCCGCTCCTCTGCAGAGGAGAAAATGCCCGTTCCACGCTGGCCAGAGCCTGAGCTTCATCATCTTGATTTTCAGTAAGAGTTTTTCACTTCCCTCTGACTCACCAGATCAATTCCCACTATTTAAAAAAAAAAGGCGATTCCTACTACAATGCCAAAAATACCATTGCATTCTTTATTCTGTTTTGTTAATACCACTAAGTTCCATGAGGAATTATTTGAAAATAAATCACATAACTGCCTTACCTACCTCTTGAGATGAATTAACTAACTATATAAAACCCATGCTGCATGCTTAAACATACTCACATACATCTCAGAATTCAAAGGCAGCCTGGGAAAGTATAACTAATTTAAAATCAAACATTAAGAGGCTGTAAATTACTGAAAAATGAAGCTACCAGTATTTTAACACCACCAACATACATATTAGAATTAAGTTACTATAAAGCTTCACATCAGTTTAAATCTCCTTTATGCCACTGAACTCAGTGCATAATTATGCAAACAACAGTTAGAGAAAAAAATTCTTTAGCTTTGCTACATTTTATGGAAATTTTATGCAGCAAACAACAGCTATCTTTCTTCAAAGCCATTTATTTTTAAAAATCCACACAAATAATTTTTGCAGTCCCAGCAAAATGCCCAACTTTATAAAATTTCTGTTTAAAAAGGTGAGATTACCTGTCTGCTACTGAACAGAGATCCAAACTTTGTAGCTTTGAATTCCAGCTTCAAATGCAAATGTCCTCAGCCTTCACCATGCGCAGATGTTGCAGGTAACGCAAAGTTAGAACAATATACTGCGATTAAAACGACAATTACCAGGTTTTCAAGAGCACAGACAATGGAGCTGGAAGAGAGTGAACAACCACCTGCTCTGTCCCCCACCTCTCTCCTCGCTCGCAGGGCAGGTTGTTAACTGGCTCATTTCTATCACCTGCCATGCAAACCGCATGTGTTTATTGTTCTCTTTAATCAGGGAGAAGAAAGGGAAGCATCCGTAGAAGACAGAATCAAACATCTACCAAGAAATTTTTGATCTATAAGAAAATCAAATCTAAACATATGTTCTCCACAGTGATTTATAACGCCAAACATCTTAACCGCAGTGAAATAGAAGCAGAGCTACTGGAGAGATAAATCAGCACCACGTAAATCCATGTGAAAGGATAAGAGAGGAAAAAAAAACGCCCCGCAGGACTCAGTTGTACAATGGAAACTGTCAGCCAAGGTCACTCTTAAGAAAGAGAGCAGCCAAAAAGGAGGTTTTAAATCTCAGTGGGCATTAGCTGAAAGACATACAGTCATGTTCTGCAGCGATTTTAAATAGGACATTCACAAAGGATTAAAAGTATATGTATATCAGTCAACTCTATCAACGTATAAATTTTTTGCAAGATGCTCTCTGCACAGATTATCCTCATATAGAGAAAATCATGAAGATGTTTCAGAAACAAAATCACACACTACAGTTTTACAGAAATCATTGATATGCACTGCATACCAGCCACAAAAACGGCACTGCTCCTTTCTACTGAAAAATCTGAGAAAGAACAGAAACATTTAACATCACTGAAACAAAAATAAAGAGCAAACGAAACCTACCGCATCAGAGCTGACAGAGTGAGGAGCTGGTTGCAAACGACAATCATCCCCATCTGATTGCAGCTCCTAATTGGCAAAACCCCACACTACCTGTCCCATGGAAAGGCACTTTCTGGACATGCATATCAATACAAAAGCTGACACTTACCAGGCTCACTAATCCTAAAAATTCATCAGAAAGACTCAAAATAGTTTGGGAAGAGAAATCTCAAAAGCAAACTGTTATCTACATTTAGCTTTAAGGAAAGCATTAATTTTAGCAAGCATTTTTGAAAGGGAGAAAAAAAAATAATCCCTCTTCCCTCAAAAATGTATATGGTACAGACACTACTCTTTTTCTGCTTCACAGCAGCAACATTTGGAAAACTACTTAACCTTTCTATTTTTATCTGGGTGCATTCAAATTACCAATAATGTACAACATGCTGTAACAAAACCACTGATGTAGGGTATAATTTTCCCTCAAGCACATTATCCTAGCTGGTGGCTCAGAAAAATAAGCTGATAAAACAGCAGCAGACATCAATTGATGGATAAAAAGTGATCACAGCTATGTCGAATGTTGCTGCCCAACCTTGAAATCATACAATTAGCCAAAAAATATAAGCAGTAGGACAGGACATACTAACAACCATACATGATCTAGGCGGTCAGCCTAAAAATCCTCCTATAAACTCATTTTTAAATAGACCATCAGATTATCGCCTCATAATTTAGCTATTAACACACAGATTTATTTTAAAGCCATCATCATGCCTGGTACTTTTATTAAATATCTTCTTCCTTGTCAAGTGCAATCGGGATCTCATCCTAACTATGATGAGCTTTTAATTTTCTGTTCTATTAATAGCAACTTAAAAATAAAATGTTCTCTCTTGAAACTACAAAGCTGTAGCTTCTTTAGGAGCTGCAAGGGGGAAGAGAGATTAATCTTCCCACTCTGCATCTCTTAACTATATTAGTCAGCTGCATATATGGGGAAAAAAAAAGAAATCAAGAGAACAAGTGAGAAATAGGAAATTTCTCTAAGAACTCCTTAACCGTAACTCTATGCAAGGATTTCTCATGGCTACACAGCAGTAATAAGGAGTTATCAAAATAGAGGAAATAAATACTTAAAGAATTTTTCACGTAGGTTCTGAATTATTCTTAGCAATTCTCTTGCCAGTCATCAATAGATAATAGATTAATTAATGACATAATTAGCTGCAAGATACATAGACTCCCATCCAGCAAAGCCCTTCAGCAGATACTCAAATTTCAGCACAACTGGGGTCCTCATTAATTCCCCAGCAAATGAGGGAAGATGGAAGATCAGAGATGAGCACCATGGCACTCCGTGGCCATCTGACACGGGGACCGCACTGTTGCAGCTGCTTTGCTTCTGCTGCCTCCTGCAAGGAACGGCAGAAGGAGAGGGTACAGACAGAATTGCTCCCAAGCACCCTCTTGGGTCTAGTGTCAATATGATTAGTACAAAGGACACATGCTGCAGCACTCACTTTTATCACATACTGTAGTGCTGCTTTCACCTGCAAGAAATGAAACCAGTAACATGAAGTCCTATCAAGCCACCTGTCATTGAAATCAGAGAGCCCTGATTCCTGCAGAAAAGCAAACAGTCAGTAACTTCAGCCCCATGTCCTGTTAGAGCAGTGCCCAACAGGCAAGGGACACACTCCCCAGTTTGCAGACTGCCTGGGTTGAGTGTGCAAACTGGGATATAACCAAGGCACCACACTGCTTTCAGATGTATTTTCTGTAACTGTCTAAATGCTCATGACCTTTCTTTTAGGATATGGGCCTTGCCACAGCTATTCAAGCCTATCTTTATCTAAAGATTGGAACACTGAAATGTGTTTTAATGAGGGATAAACTGAGACCATCTGGATGCCTCAGCTGCTCCCAAGCATGATTGTTTGCTGATTTTAACCATGTCTCTGCAGAGCACATAGACCTGTGTTGCACAAAGCACACTAGCTCAGCTTGATTTCTCCTTGCAATCAAACGTGTTGATCTAAAATCTATTTCCAGCAAATTACTTGTCTGTTTTGGGAACAACTCCCTCCTCATCTCTTAACCACAGTGATGGGGATAAGCAGAGACAATTGAGTTGAAAAGGTATTTTTATAAGAGGCCCGTAGCAAGCATTCTCAGGGAAATCTTCCATTTTGGAATATGACCACCATTTATTCACAAACTACGGAACAGATGCCAGATTTCTGGATGTTGGACTAAGACCTTGAATTTTCTTTTTTTTTTTTTTTTTTAACTACACATTTGGTATAAAACAACTGGTAATTAATTTGTCACTTTTGTATAGTGTTAGCATTACATCCATTTGCATTTCTTCACATGCATTTTTTCAGTTGTAAATATGCACTGAGTAATGGAGAACTATATTATTATTAAACTTAAATATAAAATTTGTTGACCCCGTATATATTCTGCAAGATAAATAGTGAGTCTATCTGGGGAAGTAAGGAAAAACCTACTCTTTTTCTTTTCTTTTTTGATAGTTTAACTTCCCACCCATTCATCCAGCCGGTGTCAGAAAAGTGGCAGCACGGCCTCTTCCCACAGCGCTGCCTTTCTCAGTATTACCTGCCTGGTAGATAAGCATCCTAGTTTTTACATTGCTCAGTCAAACCGCACCATTTGTCAGCAATTACCCAGCAATTTTAGCTTAGCCTAAATCCAGGATGCTACTAAAGGGGGGCTTTCCACATTCCCTGCTGCTCCTTTCTGCCAGCAATGTTAATAATGGCCAGCGGTGGGGGGAAAATACTCTTTGATTCCCCAGCTGAGGTCTCAACCTGAACACGCAGAGTGTAACGCTGTGATTTTAGTCTCGCAAGTGGAAACTGTTCTACTTTGTAGGAAAAAAAAACACCCAAATCCACCATATATTTAATGGTCAGCGAAAGAAAGTGTGAAAATTAATTCTATAGACTACTAATTATAATATTTTCTAGACAGCTGAGAGACTTATGCTCAGTTCTCAAGTGCAATAAAACGAATAGAGGACTGACCTCAAACTTGTTATGTTCCCACAGAGTTTCCCACATCAGCAGCCTATAGGCACTAGCGCTTTGTGAAACACTACAAATCCTACAGTCCTTCACAAACTCCGTGGCTACTTTTGAAGAGCCCAAAACTGGGTTTGAGGGTGGCAGGAGTGATGGGGAAGGGTTTGGAGGGAGTGTAATGACTTCCACCAATTTAACTCCTGCACCATTAACCATTTCAAATTGAAACATTTTGCATAAAGCAGTTTAAGTGCTATTAATTATGCATTTGCCAGAAATAACACCTTGAACTTCAGATTCCAAGCAGATCTGAAAATTAAAACCAATAACTGTTCTTACAAGTAGAACTACTCTGGGGATATTGAGATCATAAGAAATTTAGCATATTTTTAGCATAATTTTTCTTCACCTAAATTAAGTTTCTGGAAAAAAAAAATGTAATCTCTGTTGATTATACCTCTCGAAAAGCAATCCAACACAAAATATTCTGGTTTTTGACTATAAAGTTGGGTTTTTTTAATTAAATCAAGTCTTGCATTCATTTCCTATAAATGCCTAAAAGGGAATTTTTGGAAGAAGCAGCTTGAGACATGTGGAAGAAGTACCCCCAAAAATGCTAAAATAGATTTGACAACTCCTGCTTTTTAGGGTACATCTAGTACCACAGCATATTGCTTTATTGATTTGTTTGGCTCTTAATTCTTTCAGGGGCAAACATGGCTACAGGAAAATCAGTCAGCTACTACAATATTTTGATTCCCACTCCTAAACCAAAATGGGTTCGGTAAAGTCTCTGAATTCTTCACATCACAACTAAACTTCTGAAATTCATCCATCATGAATGACCATCAGAGATTTATTAGAAAGCCAAGTCACTTAATCTGCCACCAGGTCCACAAATACTTGACAAGGATTCTAAGAGAAATGTAGTGCATCCTTAGAGAAGTGGATACATTCACAAATGAACCAATAAAACTAAATCTCTTCCTCTACAGTTAGAAGTGGTAAAAAGGGAATAACCCCTATTTTGTCACAAGTTCTGCAAAGATCCATGCCAGTGGTGAACGTGTCTGTAACAGCCAGAATCAGTGACACTATTAATCAGGTATGTAGCATGTTGTGTACAAGGTGTCCAATTTAACACAATCAAGTCTTAAACACTGAGATTTCCCAAAGATGATTAATCTTTGAGCACTGTTTGACCCAAAACCCCTGCACTGACTTAATATCTGCAATCTGCAAGTAAACAAAAAATGGAACGTAATGCAGTTATTTGCAATGTTTCCATAGTAATCAGCCCCTGTGCATTTCCATGAGAAGGAAATTCATACATCCTGGCAACAGACTTGTTTTTCTCAGTTACACTTCATGGACCCATCTGAAATAATTCACGCATCAGAGACTTAAAATTACTACACTTCTAATAAGTTTAAGCAACCTCTGAATCTGTTTTTAAAAAGATATATTTTACAGAAACAGTACTGCCCAGCACCATGTCCAGAATATTGAAAGGAAATCATTGTCAATCCACCAACGACAATCTTTGCGTGCTCGAGTGCAACCCCTAAAAATAAAAATACAAGCTTATCTTAGAAAATTAAGCAAAATTAATCAAAATATAACCCATGCCTCTGATTTGCACGCAACTTACCCACATACCACCACAAAATTCACATCCAGTCCCCTCTTGATCTCAGTGAGCAGCTCAGCCAGGTTGTGGACTAAAGAGATACCACCTCTTCCTACAGCTTATTTAAACAAGGTGCCCTCTGTGTAAATCAATGTAAAGTTCTTACAGGTGAGCATTTTAAAATAACATAGCCTTATTCACATACATTCGTGTGTGTATTGTTTGGTCTCCCCTGAAAATGAGCAGAAAATACTTGCTCAGATGTGTTCCTTAATAACCTGATGTTTGTCTTGGTTTTTGTAACTTGTTAGATGAACAAAATTAACTTGACCATTTCAAAAAAATACCTACATTCCCATTGTCAAAACTGATTTTTAGCACTTGACAGTCTGCACCTGTGGAAATACAATGAGAGAACAGACCCATTTCTATTTCTGTAACAGTGACCTTGAAAAAATTAGACAAGTAGTGACTATATACATCTATCATCTCAACTTATTTAACCATTTTTTGAAGCTGCAGGTCCCCAGTGTCTTCCTATGACTGCCAAAAGCACGTACAGCTCATTTGAACAGCCTGAAAACCATTCCTGTGGCACTCTGCGTATCCTGGCTCCTCCGTTCCATCACAGTCGAAAGGCAATGACACAGGAAAATCTGTGTGTATGCTCCTGTTCAGCTGTTTCTCTGGCTGACCTGATCTGCCACTTGCGAGCACACCGGAACAACAGCTTATTGCTGAATCTGTTTACCCCAGTGTCACTCAAGATGTAGTATGACACTTAAATAGGCAACAGTCAGATTAATAGAATTGCGGATGCGGTTCAGAGCAGGCAGGAAGTCATGCCGGAATTGCAAAGCGCTTATTCTCTTATGATTAAAACATCCCCAGGGTTAAATCAGTACAAAGAAGCACCCAAATCAGAGATGCACAGAAGCCAGAGGACCTAAAGATGCGAGCTTTTGCTTTTCAAAATAGCTCACCAGTTTGAAAGGAAAAACCACAAATCACGCCAAGATAAGTTGCCATTTTAATTGCACAAGAAAAACTGGTGGATTTGTCATCCCTTTTGACAGATTTTTTTTTTTCCCCAGAGTCACATTATAGCCAGAGCTATATTTCTATTGCATAAGACATTTCACAAACCAGAACGAAATCCGAGCAAACAGATAGAGCAAACCTCTTAAATAGCCTATTTTATTTTACTTCAGTGATATACGCTTGTCTGCTATTCCAGAACAGATTAGAAAGACTCTGTCCAAACACAACATAAGAAAAGCGAATAAGGAGCAAATCAGTGACAGAAATGGAGTTAAAAGTCCTCAGCACCATAGGAGTGATGAGCAAAACACAGGTTTCTTTGCACTGACCTCACTGAAAAAACAGATACACAGATTACAGCGGGCATCATCCTGTAAAGGTCTGAACACTGTTATCACAGATGGCACAGTAAAGAAATAGAGTAATATTGCTGATTTATCCATTTTCTGAAGTCTCTCAGTTCACTTTCACTTAAGCTACTTAGTATCTCAGCACCACAAACTGCAAGGTATCTCCTTCCAACTCACAAGTTGTCATGAAGTCTGAAGAACAGTAACACAATGAGTTAAGTTTTAGTGATTGAAAAGGGCTTATCAAAATATACAATTGTAGGCAATGTTTTACTGGTCCGACAATGTCTGAAAGCAAAATGTCCACAGACAGAACTGCTGTGCTGCAGCTCGAGCTGCACGACAGCTGCATCCTACCAGCCAGCTGAGAACATGAACATGGTGTTAAAACTTGGGACAACGATTTAAGTGACATTTGCCCTAGAAACGAGCCCTCCGACTCACACTAAAGCACACAGGAGTCATCAGTGAAGTAACACACAGAAACTATTTCTGTATCTATGCAGAGTTGATCTTTGCCTTTTCTCTAGCCTAGATTTTGATTTCCCTTAAGTGATCAGTGTTGGCCTAATTCTACTCCCATTTACATCAGTTGAAGCTTTACCATCAACTTCAAAGAAAATGGATTTAACCCAATATAGTTCATTTTGATAACTTCTACTTTAAGAGAGAGGGACCTCTGCTTCTCCATCAGAGGATAAGATGATGTATTTTTACAAAAGGTTCCACAGCCAGATGACATTGCCATGCCCTATACTCATATTCTAGTTTTCAGCAAAGCTGCAGTTTTGAAGTAACTCCTACAACCATCGCTTTTTTTGGCTGTTAGTGCGGTTTGCAGAACAGCTTAGGAGCTCATGAACTACATTTCTTTTGGAGGAAACTCAGCGGAAGCCCCACTGCAGGTTCACACCAAAAGCATCCAACACATCAGATCTGAAACAATGGCAGGGCTTTGGAAAGCTGCCAGTCACACGGAGCCAGTGCTTGCAGTCCAGGGGCTCACACTAAATCCAGACCAACAGAAAACCTGCACGGATACAGGGGACTCAGCACCGATTGCTTCAAGCTATTGATCTGCTTCTAATGCACCAAATGACTTGCTGATGTAGACACATTTCAACCTCTAGTTCTACTTCTTATCTCTATAATCTTTTTATTTCCCATACCATCCTAAATAATTCACTGGGCATTACTGATGTTCACGACCTTCTGTGTCTTATACCTAGATTCTTATTTAAATTGCATAATTTCCTTTTTGGATTATGGCCTCAGAGCTATGCCTCCCTCTTCCAGGGAATTGACTCTAATTGTTTAAAATTCTCTCCTAGAATTAACCTTTCAAGACACTATCATTTGTTTATCAGTGCATTAACCAGCAACTTTGCATCAAGAAAACTTCCATTTGTAAACAAGCAGTCGGTAAAATCCTAGCTTATGCATTAGGCATAAGACCTGTAGTCAGACTTATGTACCTGCGAATCCACTATCAGAATAAAATACTGAAAAGGAACACTACAGAAACAGCCCTTCAAATGAGGGTTACAATTTCAAAATCTAATTACTTATCTAGCAAGAACAGCAGCATTTTAGGCTTTTCAACTTTTACAGAAAGGACAATTGCATACGGTACATTTGCAGACACCACAACTGTAACAAAGGAGTTGTATGAAAAGACTAATTCAAAAAACTATCTTGTCAGAGCAAGAGTGACCCCAAGACAGTGCATCACAGATACTTAACACAAAGACAAGTCAGTATTTGCTGTGACTGCAATTCAAATATTCCAAGCTTTATTCAGCTAAAATTCCATTTAACAATTATATCCTAAAAGTCTTGGAAACCTCCTGTGTGAAGGAGTTTCTCAGTCAGCAGCAAGCTGTCTCTCTAAACAATGTTTTATTTTCATTCCCTTTGTGTTGCATGCTGCGGTTGGTCTGAAGCCCTTTGACTGTCAGATCTGCGCTCCAGACCCGCCGTGCGCCCCGGTCCCCTGTGCCCTGGGCCGCCCCCTCTGCTCTGCTCCTGCCCACCCAGCCCACTCAAGGATGAACTGAGACGTCTGTAAAGCCACAGAAATAGAGCCAGACTTTCCCCAGCAATTTTCCTTTTAACAACGGAGAGAGTAAGAGTTACCCACTGGTTTTTATCCTTGCAACCTTAGGCAGCCCAACCCTAGGCAGCCCAACCCTTCATTTTAGAAGTGCCACTTTCGTGTTAATTGAGTGTAAGTTTTATCATAGTTCATTTTCTTCTTTTTTCCACAGTTCTCCCTCAGATATAGGTCATTATCAAGAGGATTATCAGATGTATTGTTTACTATTTTATGGTGCATCCTTCATTTATCCCCCTGCAGCACAACTCACCTAAAGGAAGGTGACACTTCCAGGAAGGGTGCTTTAACAACAGAAACATTAATTAAGAAGCACTGTAATAACACTGCAGAAACAAGTGTCAAACTTCTTGCATAGCAAGAAGTATGTCAACTTAAGCAGTCAAGATTAAGTCAACATTTTTTCCTTACTATCCTAATTTTTACATAATTTCATACAGTAAATGGAAAACTCATCCGGAAATTTGGGGCAGGTCACTTTTCACTGTTGCAAGCAACTCCATAATAATTTCTAAAATGGAAGAACATGGAAACTACACCTGTAACGTTTTCTGAATTCCCTACACAGGACAGGACTGTGCTGCTTTCACTCCTCTCCTGTTTCTGCACCTTCCACTCTGACCTGTATGAATTCCACTTGCTGGAACCAATGAAAGAGAACAACAGAAAACCATAAATCTGTCCTGTAAAAATATAAAAACACCAAAAGGGATGGCATGTCAGCCCCACTGAAAGCATAACCTCCCACAATAACTGTTAAGCATGAACTGCCATTTCAAATCAGTGCTCCAAGACTGCCAGAGGACCCATTGGCTCCACAGCACAACACTCATAAAGGTCTCATCAGACTAAGAGTGGGATGTGACACATGAAAACACAGGCTCAGACTTCCATACACTTCTACTTTGAAAATTACCTTCAAATCAAACATCTCTGGTTGGCGTTTTACGTTCTTAACAAAACCATAGGATAATTTAGGTTGGAAAGGATCTTTGAAGGTCACCTAGTCCAATTCACTGCCAACTTCAAATGTGGAATAGCTCGGCTGAGCTCTGAATATCCCCAAGGACGGAGATTCCCACCTTTGTCTGGGCCACCGTTCCCATGTTGGAACATCCTCCTGGTGAGAAAGTTCATTATATTTAACCAGAATTTCCCTTACTGCAACTTATATCTGCTATCTCACACCCTTTCGCTGTGTTCCTCTGCGCTGGGTAACTGAAGAAAGCAGTAAAACTAAATCGACCTGAGCCATCCCCAGCCTGAACAAGCCAGGCTCACTCGGCCTCTCTTTGTACTCCACATGCTCCTTGGTGGCCCTTCACTGGGCCTCCTCCAGTTGTCACTACCTGTCCTCTACTGGGAACACTCAGATTGGTCACAGCACTCCAGATGTAATTTCAGAAGCTTTAAGCAGAGGAAGGAAGTTAAAATAGTGGAGCTGACAGTTATTAAAAAGTTTAGTGACCAGGTTTTGACTCAAGCATCACAGATATCGCATTTAAGTTCCACCTGCCATACCACATCGCTTTCATTGCTTATACAACGCCATCATTTATACAATACTGCTGAGACTAAACAAAGAGTTCGGATATAATCTGCCCAAGTCATTGGGACAAGAACTTCATTTTCAGAATCAAGGACAAATTTTCACGATTGACATTGGGATGGGAGGGGAAAAAAAAAAAGCACATTTTATATATAATGAAGCACATCCATTTGATCAAAAACTAAACCTAAAGTGCATTTTCAGAAACACATTTGAACCTCAAGGTCAAATGTTGCAAATCAAGGCTAACTACATTTCTTGCGTGTAGGATTAGCCACGTAAGAGAGGTTCTTCTAAAAACTGTGTTCCTTCAGTCCACAAAATATTGGAATTAAGGGATTTAGCTCCCATCACTGAAGACGTTCGATATATTTTCAAATCTCTATTCACAGTGCTATCAAGCCAGCCTTGCTAAAATGATTTTGTCAGGAAAAGAAAAAAAGTTTACTAGCTTTAGCAAGTTGCATAATTCCCCAAAATACTCAGAACAATAATGATTTCTGCTCCACTGGAAGTTTTGTAGTATACAAGAGAATGCAATACCTAAAACTGAGCAATACCTAAAACATGAAGGTTTAGGGTCAAAGTAAGACACTATCAGATCATTAGTTTTAATCACCTACACCTTTGTTTTATAAATGTTATTTGAAAAATGAGGCTTTGGTAAAGGCACATAGAGACAAACAAAAGCAAATCAGAGAAACATTCAAAGATTATTAACTCAAGGAACTTCCCAAAGACTGAAATTTGTCCAGAAGGGCACTGCCGGAGGAAAGGTCTGAATATGCACTAAGAGGTGGGCAGAAATCACGTAAAGGGGTGGAAAAACAAAGCACCAAATCAATTAGCCACAATATTACCAAAGAGAGAACTTGTGCACCAAGTCGAGTCTCTCTGATGTGTAAGCAAAACCAAATCAGCACACATCTAGAAAAAGCAACACGGGGGCAGCTGGCAGCACAGATAACAAGTGGTAGCATCTCTCAACACAGGAAAGGATGTTAATTTAGTTCTTCAACATCTCACAGCATTCTCTCCCCCTCAGCAGTTGGGCAGCAGGAGCGATGTAACTCGGGCACCTTTGGAGATGCAGTTTGTGGAACGGGAAGTCGGGGACTCAGTGAGTGGCAGCAGTGGGCACACTGCTGTCATACCATGTGTCAAGGAAGACAGACAAGCAGAAAAACTGGAGAATGGAGGAGCCATGGAAGTGTGTAAATAGGGCTGGAGAAGCTCTTCAACATCTTCCAAAGAACTGCGACCCAATAGAGAAGATAGGGAAAGACCAGTATTGATACAGGCCTTTGCAGCGAAATTCACATAAAGGAAATTTCTTGATGTCACTTTGTAGCATGGCTTTCCCAGGCCGCCCTACAAACACCCTCGCCTCTGCTTCTCAGATACCTGGGCACTGCCAAAACTCACCAGGCACAGAGTAGTTTGCCTGTGTTGTCCAAATAGGAAAATCATTTACAGTTTTTAAAAACAGACCCACCAAACATGAGAAAGGCATTTGCTACAGAGAATTCGGCTCTCTGGGTATATGGTAGTTCAGGAGGACTTGCAGCATTTTTGAGTTTACAATCTGCTAACCAAACATGTATGCATATTCCGATGGAATGCTTGGGCAGTGAAGTTCAGAGCAATAGTCTTTTAAAGGTAAATCCAATTAAGATTGGCTTTAGGAAACTTAGGCGCCCAAAGTTTCAGAAACAATGACTGAATAGCCTTCTAAGGCACTCTGAAACAAATGTTCTGTTATGATGCATATGGATTTTGCAACACTTACAAATCCCATTAGCAGCAAGGAGAACTGTAGGACTTAATCCACATGATGCATTATCATTGAAATGTTTCCTATTTAATTAAGAAAATGCAAACACTCTTTTCTGTTGATTTTTACAACGTTAAATAGCTTACAAATTGTTCCACAGACGCTTTTACTGGTGCACGTTGGCTCCAACACTTAAGCAAAATTGTTCCTTCACCTCAGCTGAAACCTCGGCCCTCACTTATCAGCAACTGTTAAGAACTGACATTTCCCTCGAGATAGCAGCACACCTTCCCCACAAAAGACTATCATAATTCTTTGGGAGTTTCACATCTTCACTTAAGAAACTAGGCAATTACAGCTTGCTCATGTTCTATTTTGTGATTCCAGCAGTTTTCTTAACCTTGAGAAAATTTTGCATCATTATTCTAATTACAAGAAGTGGGAGTACATGAAATCTTTCCAACAAAGACACTGAAATGGCAGATGCATGAAATTTTAGACTGCAAAATGACAGAAGGGCAAGTAATGACATACAAGAACTGTCACCTACCCAGGTAGGAGTCAGCTGTTGTAAATAAAAAAATACATTCTTTTCAACTCATTCAGGTGTTGATAAATTGACACTGAGTATTTCTACTGTTACAAAATAAAGCTACAGTAACTATCATTGTTTATTAAAAAACAAAAACAAAGCCCACATGTCACTATAATACAAAGACAAGCAGCATGTATGTGTTTGCAATACATTTTAAAACCCCAGACCCAATAAAGGAAAGTTCTCCCATGTGTCCTGATGCACAGTCATACATGAAAAATGCATGCAGTCTCCTATTTAGTTTACACATCAGGTTACAAGAGTGAATGTGATGACTGAGTATTTAAATACCCTACTAAGCCATTTACACTTCTGAGAGAGTTGTCTACCCAGGCAACTGTGGCAGCTGATCTGCAGAAGTCCTGGATGCCACCAAGAGTTTGGATCGTTCATCCTCCAGAATTTTGAGGAGCGTGAAGGAGTTCAACATTTCAAGTTTCCGGTGTAAGCCCTCACATTTATGAAGCTCTCTGCGCTAGAAAAACTAGAAAGTTTTTATTCAAATAAAATGGACAATTACGCAGGATTTTCTCAAGTACAGGAAACTTCAGGAAATCCAGTATGGACCTGACACACATTCCTGTTTTGGACGGGCAGAACCGAGGTATCCCAGCAGTCTCTTCCACGGAAGGAACGTTTGGATATATAGGCAATCAGAGACATCTTAGCACACCTTTGAAATACAGAGCAAATTCAGGTTGCAATCTTTCTTCCAGAAGGCACAGAATTCTCTATGTGGTAGTTGGGAAATCTCTTATATAATTCCAGGACTTCCTTATTTTAAGATGTATCTAAAACATTCTGAGTTTGAGCACAGAGATAACAAAGTAGTCAAACAAATCTGAATGCTTCTTAAACCCACTTTTTTCTTTTGACAACTGGCTGAGAACAGGGAGTGCAGTGTGCTGTTCCTCCTTTAAATTTAGCTTCAACCTCTGTGGAAATTCCTTCCAACACTCCAAGACTGGCTGTCTGGTCTTTCCAGTCAAGTGGAAAGGGGCAATGAGCCCGATTTGGCCGACCCGTTCTCACGACTAGCTAGGAGCTTCGTAGCTACAGGGAAGTTACAGAAAGGAAAAACTGAACACACTTCTAAACAGAAAACACCATTTATTTCCTTTACATCGAAGACTAGGAAGATTTTTCTATCTGCACGAGCACCCATCCCCAGAACTGGGCTGGCTGGCTGCTGGAGCAGCTCTGTATCTCACGTCTTTCCCCCCTGAGCGGACAGGCAGCAGTGCCGGTACCAGCCCAGCGCTGCCCTCACAGTCCACGTGAGGCTCTGGAGTTGCTCAGGTATCTGATTGAAATGGGATTTTTCTGAAATTAGAACATCGCCCCATTTTCAATAAAGCCTTCAAGATTCCAGGGTTGTCCCTGTTAGCAAGGACATTCCTTGAAAATTAGGACAGCAGATAACCTTAAAGAAGGAGGGTAATTAGTCACATCCCTGAAACCTTTTCTCCTAAAGAAACAGTGATAAAAGTAAACTCCTATTAGAATATCGTTAAATGCATCATTATGCAATACCAGTTATATAACCAGGCGTTGCCAGCTCGGGGTATTTTCAGGCAGATTTCAGTTTCACAGACTTGCCCACATATGAACATTTTTTAAAGTATGGATTGGCTCTCTCAGAGGGGATGAAAAAAGCTTTGGGCTTCGATACATTTCTGGCTAAAGTGCTGAATGGCAGACTGCCTGCCAATATCTCACATGGAACTTGAATCCTTCGGGAAAAAGTCAACAAAAAAAGTAGGTATTTTCGAGAATCCCTTTTCAGCTAATTCCTTTCAGAGAAGTCATACATTTCACAGAAGCGTTTGCAAACCCAAATATATCACCCTATGCAGACATTCTGTACCGTTGGAATTTCAGCTAAAACTGTACTGTGGATCTATTCAAAACTCAAGTATAAGCAAAATTTGACTCCCTAAAACATGACAACTTCCAAAATGTTGCTGTATTTTATAAAAAATCATTCTGTAATCTATTTTCCTCTATCCCTGCTTCAAACGAGCAGCAGGAATAGTGATGCATTCCATGTCCTACTATAATATTTAGTCTATTTTTACTCATTTAACAGGTTTAGTTAGTTCACAAGCAAATATTAAAACCTTCAAAATAAATATTTGAATATTGTGCTTATCAGTGTCTAAGCCCAAGTTAAAGACAAATAAAATCCACAGCTATTATTTGAGTCTGAAAGTAAGAAAAGAATGAAACAACGGGGCATGTGAATTTCTGACACAAGAAAATCTGATCCTGAATGCATTTTTAAAAGGTCATATTTAAATACAAAGGAAGTAAATTTTCAACATAGAAATCTATGCAAAGTACAATCATTATTTGATAAAGTTCATTAGTACGTTTTTCTTTTCTTTCCAAATATTTTTTCAATGTCATGCAATACTGAACATTTACTGTTATCTATGAAATTCATCCCCAATCACTGCATTTGTAATGAGCTAAAAAGTACGCTATGTGACAATTGTTAATGAGAATATAAGCAGTTGATTAATATTTCAGGTACAACACCATCACTTGGTAATAAATCCTGCAAAATAGCAATAGTTTAGTTTTTCTTTTACATACACAGTTCTATTATAATGAATCATTTCTATTATCATACTTTCCAAAATTAAAGCATAGGGGACGTTTTCAAAGCAATTATCATTTGCCTTCTGGCTGTGCAAACTAATAATGGACATTCCCTCTCTTACAAGCCCACATCTCTGCCTTATGACTTAGAAGTAACTCACTATTCACACCGCTTGTGTACCTTCCCCCACAACACAAAATATTGTTTAGATGGCATCACATTTTCCTGATGGATAGCAAAAGATAGCGAGGAAGTTACCGTGATAAGCATTGGTCTCCCGTGCCTGCAATTCTCCAACCACTGGGATTGTATTACTGAACCAAGAGATAAATTATGCAAGTGAGCCCCAGCTCCCTATGACAGCAGGAAGGCACAAATGACCATAATATGATGTACTCACCCAAGCCCAACTCCAGAGCGGTCTGAACATGTGTTAGAACAGACCCACCTTTCCAGGGGGGGCCGTTCTCTCCACCCCCTGGAGATCCCTCTGGCTCTCCAGGCAGCCCGGGAGCTCCGCACAGCACAGGGCAGCAGCAAGCAGGGAGGAGGGAACACGGGCAGCTAATTGCTTTCTTTTATTAACAAATCCTGACAAATAAAACGGCATTGCCTTCCGTTCTAGATCATTCAAAGTGTCTCTCGCAGAATTCCCGGGTTTGCAAGAGAAGGCAGCAAAGCCAGGGGCCAGCAGGATTCGTTTGCCCCGTCAGTTCCTGCGTTCCTCATTTTCTAATGCACTGTGGCTCCTGGAGAAATAAAGGCTGGGCTTTGTGCACACCTCCGGCTATCGGGCCTGAGAGAAGACAGCTCTTGACTCACAAAACAAATGTAAGCATGTGCAAAACTAAGCAGAACAAGATCCACTGCAGTTTGAAGTACTTAAACCAGAAAGAATGACTTTCAAAAACCACTCTTAGGAAATGCTCCAGAAAAGACAGGAAGCTATTAGAGTTCCAGCCGCTGCCTTGGGTTTTTACTTATTTATTTATATTTTATACAAAATGAAAGACTAGTAGCAAACAAGTCTTCACACCAAACCCAGAATACCATGCAAGTTATCTGCTCCAAAAATAATAGGTAGTGGTTAAATGTGATCAAGCACAAGATGAAACAACACTCTGAATCTCTCAGCCACTAAAATGTTACAAAAGAGGGGGGACAACTCAGTCATTGTTCCTAATTCTCACCTCTCTTCAGAGGTTTTGACACCCTCTGTAAACCTAGCTCTCTATTTTTGTAAAACTTGCCTAAACTGAACTCTAACGGGTTGTTTCTATGATTAACACTAATATGTTGAACTACTGTTCTCCACTTGGAGGAAATAAAGGGAAAGAGAAAAGGGTAAAAAGTTCTTAATGGTTTCAATTTAAAAAAAACCAAACATCCACACAAAAATCAGTGAACCAAGTAGTACAAACCTACATTAAAACAAAACAACCCACAAACTATATTTTTACAGGAGAAAGTATATATAGATGGATATATACACACACACAAAGCTCATATAGGTTGTACTGAACATCCCGGCTTTGCTCCCTGTTTCTCCCTGCGTTGGAAGGCACCTGGACACAAACTGACGGCGGCATCTGGGCCCAGCAGAGGTTCGGTTCTACAGAACAATCCCATTGTACTGTTTGAACATTAAACACTAAGCTTTCAAAACTCATTAATTTCTCACACATGAATAGTCTATCCCACCAATAAGATAAGAAAAAAAAAAAAAAGGAATGATAAAATTTAAAAAGCAAGATTTTGGTGCAGCTTTTCTAAATTATCTTCAAATCATCTCAGTAAAATTACTACATTTTATTGGTGCAAATTATATTTATCACTGTCACACTGTTGTATTTAAAAATAAGCATTGTTGCACTTTTACCTTAGAAGATCAAATTCTCTGCGTTAATGGGTCCTGGGCCAATCAGAATTTCAAGTAGGATTTCACATGTTCAGCCCCTCCACAAGAGGACAGTTGAGGTGAAGAACAAACAGTCCCAGATTCTTGGGTTTGTGACTGTACAAACTTAAAAAACCAAACCCTAGTGGTAGCTTCAGCCAACTAGTTAAAGAAGTCGTTAAAATTTAGGTAATTAAACCACTTAAAAATATTGCAGAAACAAAATATGGCACTACACAACCTCTTTAAAAAATACATTTGAGGCATGGCAATAAACCAAAGTCAAACAAAATTATACCTTAACCAGAAAGCAGTGTGTGCAACATCCAGAAAATACTTTTCTTAAGGACTGAAAAGAAACTGCTGTTAATCTGATGACTTATTTCGTAAGCCAAAGTGATAAATACAACAAAGATGTATTTGTTAGGACTCAGCCTAAGTATCAATTTAAAAAGCATGGACTTTTATTCATATTTCACATCCAAACAAGAATTTGAGTAATAAAGCAATGAAACTGTAATAAAGTACTGGTTTTCCTATTCTTATAAATCTATAATGTTACAGCAAATCTGTCTTTTCAATGGCAGAATTAAAATCCACATTTTAAGCACATTTTTTTACTGGTGTCCTACAAGTATTGTACACTGATTTGACTAAGCTTTAAAAATCCAGGTGTATCTTGAAATATACTTACAATTCTGTCTCATAGCTACTTACATTGCAACCCAATTTCTAAAATTACAGCATGTTCTGTTAATCAAAGCAGTTTCCATGCATCCATAAGACGTGCCATTCACTCCAGCGCTCCCCAGCCCAACTTAGAGCTCACTTCTAACCGGTTTTGCTGAAAAGTAACTCTTTGATCTATCGAGGATTTGCACATATTGTACAGCGTACTATGGGGCTTATTTAGCGCAAACAAAAAGTAACCAGTAAATCTCTTGCCCAATTATTCCAAGCCGCAAAGGCACAGTGACCTGCAGAGGTACACGGTGCACTAGGCAGGGGCGGCCAAGCCCGCAGCTGCGTCCGCGTGTGGAACAATGAACACTGCAGCACCGCGCGGGGAGAGCACACCAGCACTGGGTGTGCTTCAGAATTACAGACACAAGATGACAGAAGTTTGCTTCACAGGGTAGGAAATGAGCATGCAGGACCATTCAAAGGTATCACTTTAGGAAGTCACTTTTGCCACTGCTCTAAAATTCGCACAAAGCTCAGAGTTAATTGAATATTATTTTCGCATTATAAAACTCATCTTTGTAAGCCAGATATATACACATTGTCCTGTACATAAATGTAAGTTACGTTGGTCACAGATAGAATGTTGTTTCTTGTCCTAGTAGTTTGTAGGAAATCTGTAAGAACAGTACCACAAGGTTAAAGGAGAGTGTCCCCCTCAGTTCAGGAAAGACATTGAAGTGCTGGAGCGGGTCCAGAGAAGAGCAGCATGACTGGTGAAGGGACTTGAACATAACACCTATGGGGAGAGGCTGAGGGAGCTGGGCTTGTTTAGTCTGGAGAAGAGGAGGCTTAGAGGTGAGCTCAGCACTCTCTAGAACTACCTGAAGGGCAGTTCTAGCCAGGTGGGGATTGGTCTCTTCTCCCAGGCAGTCAGCAATAGGACAAGGGGCCATGGGCTTAAACTCTGCCAGGGGAAATTTAGGCTGGATATTAGAAAGAAATTCTTTACAGAGAGAGTGGTCAGGCATTGGAATGGCTGCCCAGGGAGGTGCTGGACTCGCCGTCCCTGGAGGTTTTCAAACTGAGATTGGACATGGCACTTAGTGCCATGATCTAGTAAACGGACTGGAGTTGGACTCGATGATCTCTGAGGTCTTTTCCAACCCAGTCGATTCTGTGTGATTCTGTGATTCTGTGATTTCAAGGAATGAAGAGAGAATGGAGATGACAGAAGGAAAATAGAAGGCCATTTTCAGCAACATTTTAGAATCTATGATCTCATTCAAAAAATATGCAGGAGAAATAAGCAGTAAATGAATCACAAAATTGGGAAACAATAAGCTTGGCAAGGGGTAACAGAAAATGGAGGCCACCTTGACCTATATTTCTATAAATTTAGCAATGAGATTTCAAATTTAAGTATAAAACAGCTCATGTAAAAGAGCATTTAAAAGCAACGAGGATTTTAAAAGAAAACCTGTCTACCAAAAGCCTGAAATAAAAAAGCACTCTTGATTAAATCGATGATCGTGTCCTCTACAGTTTCAGAGGTGACCTTATATCAGATCTTCCATTTCTCATCTGCCGAACAGTTTTGCCTACAGCAATTCTCTGCAAGCAGAGTTGGAAAAGGTGTAAGAACTATGAATGATGAAAAAAGCTACAAGGTAGGCACCACATAAGCTAGTGACCTCATGAAAAATCACCTCCTAGCTCCACATTTAATAAATGAGAGAAATACCTCCGTATTTCACAGACATCTCTCCTATACAACGTGCTACAAAATCTGCACGTGTAAAGGCAATTCGACCTCATCTACAGAAAGGTAAAAACAGACTCAGCCCCAGAGATTCTTGTGCTGTTGCAGCAGGATCCAAGACATTCCGCTGCAGCACATTTTTAGACGGATAGATAGCAACCGAGCAGTAATATTTTATGAAGGTGTCAAGTTACTGCCCCAAATGTAACTGCTAAGTGCAAGGCAGCCATTATGTCTCCAGATTTTAAAGACAATTGCGAAAACCTGTAAGACAGCGTCAACCATCCTTATAATACAAACTAATGTACAAACACAAATGTTAAAACCCCTACAATTTAGGCAGGTCAAATATATCTTGCACCATGAAGGATGCTCCCAAAGCCGGGGGTGGGAGGAGACGTTCACTAAACCTCCTCCAGCAACAGCAACTTCTTGGCTGGAGTTCGGAAAGGACCCAATGTGTGTAACAGGAAAATACGGCATCGGGAGGAATTTGGTTTGGCCATAAGGCAAATAGTCTTCCTCCATTGATTTCTTGAGATGTATCAATTTGAACCCATTAAGGGGTAGGCCCCAAAATCTGAGCCAACAATATCTTTGTTATGTTTTATCAATCACTTGCTAGTAGCAGTTTTCAAGCCAGAACAATATAAAGGATTAAAATGAGCACAAACTGAATCTGCTTCATAGTCTCTATCATCTACACACGTATCTTTTATTTGTAAGACCATCCAATGTCCATAATACAGTTTGTTTAGTACCAGAGCTCTCAAGCAACTTTATTAGTCTAAATTCATCCAAGTGCATCTGTCACAACAAATACTTCCATAGTATAAGAAGAGATTTTCTGCTTGAGGAGAAAGTTTCAAAAGTAAATGTTTTCTACTTTTTAAGGCTCTGTAAAAGATTTTTTTTTTGCAGAACTACCACACACACTTTTAAAAGAATCCATCTGCTATTTAAGGAGGTAGAACAGCAGAAGCCTCACTTGCAAAACACATTTCAACCTCAGTAAAACTATCATTTAATTCCATGCTGAGTTAGATATCCTAAACCAAGACAACAGGATTTAAATATGGCATTTACGTACTTTTGTGCTCAAACCGTCCTCACAGTCCGAATTCTTTCCCCACCACAGTTTTTCTGCAATTAAGACAATGAAGATGTACAAAACTATAATACGAATACCCCACATGTTTGACCAAAACACAATCACATTTTTAAAACTATCTTGCTCTCATTTAAGGACTACTAACCCCTGATAACAAAGCTTGTCCAAAATGACTTAAGTAGGAAGTTACCATAATTTACAATATTAAAACTGCTATCACAGAATCACAGTTATACTCTGATTGTAGCTACAGAGTCAGTGCCACATGTACATACACACATAATATATACCAGAAAATTCAAAGAGAGACTCTATTTTCATGATCTAAAGACGAGTAGGGCGGGCTCATTTGGGTTGAACGTGTAAGAATCAAAGATCATAAGGCACCTGCTGGAGATCCTCCTGCTCAGCAGACACGTCCCAGAGCTGCAGAAACAGCTGGAGCTGCACAAGCTCTCCAGAGCTCTCAGCTTCCTCCAAAGCTCCCAGCGGCCACACAAGATGTGCAGCTTGCAAAGCTGATAAGCCCGATAATGCTCACTTGCATATAAATATCTCCTAAGAAACTTAAACAGTAGCTACTTGCTGAACAATTAAGCAGTGCGTTCAGCTAAATGAACACGGGAAAGTCTGTACTTTTTGTCATCTGCTGTGCTTTGGGTATGAAGTGCCAGTTGTAATATAAGAAATACATCCTGACCTTTTTAATGAGGGAAAAAAAAAAAAAAAAAAAGGAAAGGATAAAAGAGAGAAAAAGAAACCCACACCACCCCACAGAATAAAAAACTAAGGCAAAGTTTTTAATAATTCATTTAACAAAAGAGAATTTACAGCTGGCTATAGTTCTGGTAACTACACATCTCAACATATGTAATCTCTGGAAAAGTATGTTTCACAGTTATTTGAGTGGTGCAACTGTTCTAGTGAAAAGATTTCTATTGAATTGATCAGAGAGCCTAATGCTGCTCACCCTTTAGCAAGAGCAGTGTAACTGCTGCTTCCATCAGATTGCTCAGGCTTCCCCCAGGCTCTGTGTGGAAGCACTGGGACATTTGGCACTTTGGTTACCAGATCAGATAAAACCAAGACTCGTAGTGTCCCTACTATGCTCCTTTATATTTCACAGATTTGAAGTGGTTATTGTTTAATAAATTATTGGGTTTTTTGAAATTCAGGCACATCACTAAAATTGTTCAAGAGAAATCATGAAAACAGAAATTTTTCTCCTTTTTTTTTCTCTCAGAGCACCAAGGGCCAGAGAGATCACACTGACTACACGATTTGCACAGACAGTTTATCTGAATTGTGCAGAAGCCAGCCTGGAAGGATAAGAAGAGCTTGTGTAACAACCATCAGCGCAAAGCATTTTCTACAGCTAAACAGAAACTTCAGACCTTTCAGACTACTAAAACACACGCAAAGATTTTGCAGAAGCAGCAGCAGGAAAATAAAGAAATAGATTATTTGCCCTTACCCAAATGACAAAATCTCTCAGGTTAAAAATGTATAAACCGAGAAAAAAAAGTCAATCAAGCACTACTTCAGCATGGTAGAACCACGCCACAAGCGCCAAAATCCCAGAGTGCTTTCTCCAGAGCCACTTTTCAAACCGTTTCTTGTTTACAGGAAGTGACCTGAGAAACAGATAATGGGTTGGGGGGAAATACTCCGCCCCAGTGATAGACTAATGCAAATGAGTAGAAGAGATTTATTCTTCATTCCTCACCAATGTCTTGTCTTGTGTCACATCATTTGCCTCAGTGGAAGATGAAGTGACTCAGCAGCCTGAAAATTTGAATACTGTTGGTTCAGCAGAAACTTTTATATATACATATATATACACGTAACACAGAATTAAAACACTGCCTCTTTTAAATATGAAAGAAAAGTCATTCTTCAAATTTCAGGCTGACTCCAGGAGAACATACATGTATAAGGATAAGAAACCATTGTGCATCTGCACAAACGCCACCGATCTCTTCTGCTGGTGACTGCTGCTCAGGGTGAGTTTAAGAACAAGCAGAGTGTGTAATAAGGTTTCACTAAGTGCACTCGGAACAATTGAGTTAATTTTCACATCACCAGGAGGCATTTAGAAATGCTCAAGATGACCATTTCTTGCTGAGTTATGAGATTAATATGAATCCAGCCATTCCATATTAATGACTAAAAATCCAATATGTTAATAATAATAGTTTATTTTGCTCCTACTTATCACCCAGATTAAATGTAATCCATATTTGTATTAATTGCATGAGCATCCTAGTAAAATTTAGAAATAGAAAATGCTGAGCAATGTTACTTAAAAACAATTTTGAACATCTCCAAAAATCAGTCTCCTGTAGAAAGAAAACAATCTTAATACTTATAAATTTTATAAAAATCTAAGCTAGCAATTCACAAAAATTCACTGCACTTTTTGTACAGAATTTTATATTTTCGTACATTGGTGAAAGCAATTTATAGAATAGCTTGAGACATCATAAAATTGAAGTGATACATTTAGGTTATAAGATGTATAATGGAAAGTAATACTGATAAGTAGAAGTTTTACCATTACCAAGAACACTTAAGCATAAAACATTTGTAAATATTTTTAAATTTATTTTAAAATTATGAGTGGGTGACTTTGATACAGAAAGCTTTGGCAAGCACCAATGAACTATATTAACGTTTTTTCCATTTAATCTTATGCACAAAAAGGACAAAAATAAGAAAAGACAGTGCTGAACAGGAAAATTGATTTCTGAAGATATTGGCATCTTCGAATCCCAAGCTCAACATGAGAAGCAGTTCCAGACGATCCATACAGGACTGCACCACCTCCACAGAGACAAACCGACACACTCTCTTACAAGGGCCCCAAGGAACATTCTACACAATTCTATAGGCATTGGGATAGACTTTTCTTCATCAAAAAAACATTCTAGCATAGAGAAAAAGATTTAAAATGTGCTGAAAAGATCTGCTATTTTTACACCATGACAGAAAAACGTTATTTTGCAAGCTTTTAAGTTCGTCTGGGTAAAAATAATCTTTATCAAAACCACACAAAAAAATATCCAAACACAAGACCTGAAACTTGTTATACTGGTCATGGGACACGTTTTTTGTTCTGGTCATAGGATTCAGAATTTCTTACTTAGGTTCTGGTCCAGAAATTTGCCTCTAATTTAGAAGAAAAACAAAACCAAACTAAACTGTTCGCTCCTGCACCCTCAGCAAACATATTCACACATGTTAAAACGAACACAGAAGTGCATCTCGATGGCTCATCACTGATACATGCCAATTGAACAGTGCATTTTTTTCCTAATACTAAACTTGTGCCTACACTGTTTAAAAAAACAGACCCCCTAAATTTGGCATATTTGGCCCTTCTCATTCTATGCTGCCAGGAAGAAAACAGACAGCAAAGGTGAAACTGTTGCCTCCCACCTTAGTATGAAAAACCACAGGTTTGACCATCTGGAACGTCTCACTGGAAAAAATGCTGGGTGTTCTTTGGGTATCATGTTATATCATATCTGCTTTTTTCAGGAAGATAAAAAGTAATCTTTGGGAAAAAAAAAATAAGTGTGACAAACTATCAAAAGAAAGATTAAATATCAAAATCATGCCATTTGTACCTCTTCTTGCACACACACATACACAAAACACAGAAGTTTTGATTCTAAGTTCCAAATAACTATTTACTACTATTTGCTATTTTTACGATACTGTATTAGGAAGCGTGAGGAGCACTGCCTTTATAGCCAGCATTATAAACTGGATGAAGTAGATTCAGTACTACGGGTCACTTTGATTCCTCGACTGGGGGGAGTGGGAGTTCACTCGTTCGGGGTTTTTTGCAGAACTCTAATAAGCTTCTCTGTAAACAATGAAATAGTTGTAAAAGTATTTCTAGTGGCCCATTTAAAATGCTGAAATTTTGAGAGCCAGATACTCCAAAGCTACTCACAGTACTAAAAATGTTCCTAGGGACTTTATTATCCCATCTCTCATCTGTTTCATGAAGGGGTTACAGCATTCTAACCACATGGTCATTTGGCTATTAGAAATAACACATTAATTCAGAGTCTAAAACCAATCTATTCCCTGTCAACTGATAAGAAATAAGGTCATAATTATTCATGTGGCAAGCAGGCACCCCAGGAAGTGGTATTTTCTCATAGTACTCTTGCACTTCCCTATATGTTACATCTACCTGTTACTGCTGACCCTTAACTTGGGAGCATGGGCCTTCAGAGCTACCTCTTCTCACCACACTGGAGATGATCTGAATTTACTATTCCAGAATCACTGTTCCTGAATAATAGCAATGGTTTGCATTTGTTTCAGAATAAAAATGCCTGGTGTGTGCGCAGCTCAGCGTTTTCTAAGAATAGCTATTTTCATTTACATTTGTTCTCTACATCAGTTTGAATGATTTTGCATTTACTTTATTTGGTCTTAAATATTTTCATTGTATTCCTCTTTTCTGGTTGATTCTGCCCACCTTCTTGATGAAAATCTGTAGACGTGTCAGACACAATGATCTCACTGCAGAAGTATCAAGGTCTTGTATGTCCTTGAAGAATGACAAGCATTATGATCTTTTAAATCTCTTTTAAACATTTTTAATCTCTTTTTAAACATTGTACCAGTCCAGTTCTGCATCTGTATTTTCAAGCGGTCACTTGGCTTTTCTCACACAAAAAGAGTGAAGCCACCACGTTCTTACTGCAGAAATTAAATTTTGGGTGCTCTGGAAGGGAATGGTGCAAATATATAAGGAGAAAGTTGCACTTGCTGTTAAGAAATAATATCGTTACGTAAAAGCGGTGAAAAGGGAGGTCACTGAAATGGCACAAGGACTGTGTGGTCTGGTCACCTGCTCTTCACACTGAGCAGAAGCGGTTCTTCTCACCATCCTCTTCTGCTGCGTCATCCTGCCTGCTAACCTGATCCACAGCTTCGCACACCACAGCCTCAGCCTTGGGAGCAGGAGCCTTCGAACAGATGGCGATGCTGTAATCTGTGCTTTCTCTTCAGCGAGTAGCACTTCCAGTGAGTCACCATGAACTGACAGATTTTCAAGAGACTGAGTGTCACCTGGGGACATGTCCCTCGGGGCCAAGGAAGCCCAGCCTCCCTGGTACTGGGTCTGACCCCGGGGTTGACCTCATGGCCACAGGGAGCAGGAGGTGTTGGGAATCAGCTATTTAAAGCTCATTACAATATCAATGTCAAGCTCAAAGGAGCTGCCAAGTCCACTTAATCCTTCCTGCTGAAAACATACCTTCCAAACGGAAAGCATATTTATCTCAATCTTACTTAAGCAAAGCTGACTGTTTTTTCCTTCTCCTTAGAGAAATCTCTGGAGTTATCGCTCAGTTAACTTGCTGCACAGCACCTCTTCATTTTACCCTATTTATACACCACTTAATGGTTCCTTGACTTCTCACATCAGAATGAATTACCAATAAACACTGCTGTAATCTGTTTACTACATCCTGTTCATCCAGTTTAGATTGTACTAAGCACCTGTAACAGCTTAGACCTTCTTTAGGTAAAAGGGCTGGGACAGCAAGACTTACCATGCCTGAGTGCACCAAAGCCTAAACCTGCTCTTCCACAATTCTCAACCCACATCCCACTCGAGCTTCATTTAAACTTGCAATTAAGAAATTGATACTTCAGTTCCTATATATGTAGGGGGAACATATTCCACATGTTTGCCATTGAAGCATAGTTCTTATAGAAAAAACATAAAACATATATTTTATTTCTATTTTTTGCAACTTTATTGAGTTTCGATTTTTCTTTGAAACAGCCTTACTAATAAGAAAATGAATGCACAGTAATATATCTTGTTTCTGGCTGGAAAAGCCATTCAGTCACCATTGTTTATTGTTCCAAGGGAATCGTAACCATAGACACCAGAACTTCAAGGAATTGTTGCCAGTACTCAAAGAGGTAGATTTACTGAAAGAATAAGCAAATAGATTTAATACACTTCTCCTTCACAGAGTATTTTGCTAATTTACAATGTCCACATGGGGCATACTGATTGGTACAGTCTGAAAAGCTACCACGATGCCTGTACTCCCCACCTCTCCACTATAATGCAGACTGTATCCATGTCTAATTTTCTTTTTCCTGTGAATAATGCTTCCACACTTCAAATAAGTGGCATACTCTGGCTCCAAGGAGACCTTATTGTGGCCTTTCGATATATAATGGGCACTTATGAGAAACACAATGGGAGACTTTTTTTAACAAGGCCTGAAGTGACAAGACAAGGGACGGCAGTTTTAAACTGGAAGAGGGTAGGTACATTGCACATAAGAAAGAAAGTTTTTACGGTAAGGACAGAGAGGAACTGGCCCAGGTTGGCCAGCGAGGTGGTGGATGAACCATCCCTGGAGACACCCCAGGCCAGGCTGGACGGGGCTCTGAGCAACCTGAGCTGGTGAAGATGTCCCTGCTCATGGCAGGGGGGGCACTGGGGGAGCTGGGAAGGGCCCTTCAACCCAAACCATTCTATGATTCTATCTCCTATATGAACTCCGTGATGAGATTTTCATACTGCTCAGAAAACAAAAACAAACAAACAAATGAAATTATAAATTAATTTTGGAAAAATCAAACTGTCAAGTTATGGCTAAAACAAGACTATAACATCTAGGAAAAAAAAAAAATAAAATAACCAAAACACAAGTGTTAAATCACCGACTCAAATGTGTCATTAAATAGCCATAGGTGCAGAAAAGTAACTACAGTAAAAAGTTATATGTGCTGCTAGATCTCTCTCAGGAATCCCTCACTTGAGGAATCTTTCAAAATCATTTAAGAAAAGAAATCAGGCAGGAGAAAACAGTTCTAAACACTGAAATCACTATAAACCTCATAAATTAGGCAAGTCTTTGCAAAAATACTCCACTGATCAGCTTGCAAAGACAACAAGCAATCTTCATGAGGGAAAGGTCAGTAATTCCTGATCTAATCACACTGACCTTGCAAACAGTTCTATTCCTGAATACTTTAAAAATATTGTACTGTAAACCGCAGCAATTCAATAGCTTTTGATAAGATGACAGGTCACCATTTCACTGTCTTTCTTCCTGCTACGTTGACTTCTTTTTTGTAAATCAGAAAAGTAGAGAATTTAAATCCAGTCTGATGGCATCCCAGTAAAATCTTATCTGTTCAGTTCAGCCCCTTTCTTCACATAAAACCTGAATGGAATTCACTGTATATTTTTAATCTCTTTAAGAAATCAGACAAAAGATCCTGTAAAATTTTACAATTCTGCTATTATTAATCCCACTACCACCCGCTAATCTAGGCTGAAATTTGGAAGCAGCAATATCTGACATGAGGGTAAAACTCAGAAAAGAAGTTGGGAAGGGAAACCAGCTACACAGAAAAATAATACATTGGCTTGTCAGGAGCTGAAACCCTTCAATACACCCCACAAAACGGAGCCATGAAAAAGGGACACAAATAGAACAACATGAGTGAGGAAATCAATAACCAGAAGTTGGACATCCATTTCTCAGCCTCTGATGATTTTAGTACAGCTGTTGCACAAAACAGCAGAAAGAGAGTATTTCCCTTCATTTACGTTTCTCACACAAATCCAGGATGTTATTCAAGGCTCCTTCCCGTCCTTTCCCACTCAGGTCTTTCATGAGGAATGTTTGGTAAACCCCAATGCAAAAGTATGATTAATTTGATGTCTGCTAAAAGGCCAGAATACATTTTCTGTAAAGGCTGCAGGAGCCTAGATGCCAGGGGGTTTTGTCTTCCTCGCAGTGTCACTCATACTGTTTATTTTCTTTACATAATTGTTGTATCTGTGGGTGTAACGTAGTTGATACCGACAGCGGGTTTTGGCGGGGATGCCAGAACACTGATGTCTCCTTTTCCTGCTCTCTGGCAGTTAAACGAAGTCGCAGCCTTGCATGGCCAGAGCACACAGAAAAGAAGTGTCTTCATTCCGAGCTAGGCTGCCCGTGTCCGACCTTACCCTGGGTGATACTGGAACCAAAGCCACCCACAACCAGCACAGCAGGACCAGGCTGGTGTAAAGCAGGACACACAAGGAGAGCTCTCCCATCACAGCCTCGGGCATCAGCCCACTGGAGCCAACACGCAGCTACAAGTCACCCCTGAAGGCTTCTTTTCAGTGCTGTGTTGTTCCTCTATTCAGAAAAAATATTTTGAAAGGAAAATACACCAAACTGGAAAGATGTGCAAAGAGAATGATAATTATTTACCGTGCTTGATGGTACTGCAGATCATTCACCCCCAACAGTGTCACTGTTAAAGAGCTTAATTACCAACCCCATTCTTAAGGGTTTTCTTTCCCATTGCCAGATGGTGCAGTTTTCACCATGTGCCTTAAAACAGACACCCAGCCAGAGAACTTATGCCTACATGATTGGGTCTCCAGTTGGACCAATACTGAAGTTATAACACTTGAGATGTGAGAAAAAAAAATCCGAACTTCTAGGTAGGGGAGAGGGAAAAAAAAAAAGTACTACATTTCAGTCAGTCTATTGCCGTCATATTTGCTACTTTAGACAGATAAAATTGAAGTAAATATTCCTGTACTAGTTTTGCAGTCAACTCTCCACAAATTCATTGGAAAAGCACACAGCGCTGCAGTGCCCAGCACCAAGACTTAATTCAAAGGCTTCACAATGGCAACTGCACCTCGATTTCAGAGCTAAACTTCCACTACCGTAAGTGACTTCCGGTTAGATCCCACGTGTATATTAATAAATACACAGAGTAAATTCAGTACAAAATATGAGGTAAAGGCAAATCTTATGGAGTCAGTTATTTCTCAGTCTGCTCAAGGTTAATGACATCAGGCAGACATCACTTAGAGAAATCAGACCATTTGGGGCTTTCAGAACTCGTTACTCACAGTTGTAATCCATTTTCCTAATCCAATGATTGCTATTGAGCAATAAAACATTTTGGTCATCTGCTGCAAAAACGTTTTATAAATAATTATTTTATTCACTGATACTATAACAACAGAAGTAATTGTGCAATTAAATTAAATTATTTTTGGCCTACTTCTAGTTGAGGATGTCCCTGTTCATTGCAGGGGGGTTGGACTAGCTGACCTTTGAAGGTCCCTTCCAACCCAAACTATTCCATGATTCTACTATAGCATAATTTGGGATATTTCCTGTCTTTAACAGGTGAATTATAACTCACATGGTATCAATGCGTATCTCCTGCATTTAACAGACTACAATAAAGTATAGAATGTTTGTATTAATACAAGTAGATTTTCTGAAATACAGTACTGACACTTTATTGTAGGTGATGCTTGGTTTTCTTGCAGTTTTTATTATTAACACACTGGCAAAATTAGAGGTTATACTCACAAAATCAGTTTCCACCTCCATAATTGTATTAAAACACTTCTCCTTGTGGCTTAGCATCTCTCCCCAAGAAATGAGGCTTTTGTAATGCTGTCTGTCCCTATCTCCCCTGACAAATTTTGAATTTAGTTGCCAGTTACGACCAATTTGATGGAGAAGAGATAACTTGCAAGGATTTAGGTCCTACCATTCTGAACCATTTGTATGTGTCCCTGGGTCTGATTAGAAGGTGGAAACCTCATCAGCACCGCCACTGTTGAAGAAGTTGTCATTAGCAGTTGTGAGCTTACCCAAGGGTCAGTCCATACACATCTTCACTAGAGGCGAGCGGCGCTGCCGGCAGCGGGCGAGGGGACACACGGTGTCGTATGGGGAGAGGAGAAGGGAAAGGACGTTGTGCATGAACCACAAGATATTGATATCATGAGGGTGGCTTAGAGACACAAACAACACATGCGATGGAGTGGGGATGGCGCAGCATAAGAATTTAGGGACATAGCACAAGATTGGTAGGTAGCCAGATTTCAGGAACTGCTTTGCTACTTGTTTTTAGCTACTTTGTTTATATAAAGAACAGTTCTGTCATGTCAGCTACAATCTAACACACTGGGAATAAACCACAGATAAAAGATACAGAAGGAATAGAACTACTATTAAAATGTTCATTGAAAGATGACAATATGATTGTCAATAGGTAAAATCTGGGTGTAGCTTCAGAAAGTTAACTGAAGCACAACAGCTCCTTTAGATTTGGGTTCAATTTACAAGGCTTGTGCTTAGCTTCCGTTGGGAGCACGCTTTGTGATCGTGTTTACATTTTCCAGACTGGTTTACCCATCCCTAATGAAAGAAATGTATTTGCCTAATTAGCCTTTTACCCCGGTACTGAGGATAGAGTTGACATAATTTTTGTGAAAAATCTACGATTAAATCAGAGCTCCAACAAAATACATGGCATTACCTACTTCTCACTCCACCAGCTTTAATGATATTAGTAAGTATCCTTTTCAGGAAAAAAATGAAAACAAAACCAACACAAAACAAATAATAATAATAAACCCACCACTGCTTATGGAGACTAAGCAGAGGAAGAAAACTGATGAGCAGCAGCTGTCCCAGAGTGGGAAGACAAAGACTGAAATGAGAACAGAAGCTGCCAATATCTTTTAAAGTATCCTTCTTCACAAAAATCTCTTCTCTCAATGCCATCTTTTCAATCTTTTAAACTGCTACAACTGCATGAATATTTATTTATTATTATATTTTCATGTATACGTTCTTCCCTAGAAAAGCTGTCAAAATGTGCGCATAATAAAAAAATCTCAACCTTTGCAGACACATCAGCCCCACGGCTACCGTGAAAACCAATCCTGCACAAATACAGACCTGCATACAAATATACATATAAAAACAACTGCAGATTTAGAACAATACCTGTGCCTGAAGTGCTCCTTCATAGTCGTTAAAATATGTTCAGGTGACAGCACTGAAGCCAGTACAGGAGAAATGCTCCTGTCTATAACCTCACTCCTTCCTCTCAAAAAAAGCAGCACAAGATTGGTACTTGATAGGCTGACATCACTTTGCCATTGTTGCTCACAAAGTCTTTACTTAATCATTCATTATGCTTTATGTAATTAATGTTCAAATTAACCTCCACTAAACCATTCACACTTCAAACATGGTCAGGTAATTTGGTAACCATTCCTTTTTTTTTAAAAAAAAAAAAAAAGCTTGTATACCTATATATAAATACATACATATGCACAGTGTACATACACATATAAAAGAAAAAAAAAAACATTTTGGCAATGTTAAGAGTGCGCGACTGAGGCTACAGAGAGAAAACATACCAGTAGAGTTGATGCCAACATCTAGTGCGTGTTCTGCAGGGTCTCATCCAAGGCGGGCGCTGCTGGTCTCGCAGGGTTCAGAACAGCAGCTCGGGCACACAGCAAGCTCACCGCTTTCAGGTTCCCTGGCCCCAGCTGTTGATTTTCAAATACTAAGCTCATCATGTCCAACAGCTGAGTCAAAACCTATTATATTGGAATGACTGAAGTCAAAGAGGAATCATGATTCTGTGACCTTCCAAAAATGAAGTATGGCTTCAGCAACACATACCAACATACAGAAGGTGTTACCAAAGCACAGTTATTTGATATTAACTTCTAAATGATCTGATGTCCTGTGCTCAGACCATCATAAGCTATTGCCTGTATTTGTACATGCTTTCTTCAGCTCATTGTCAAAAGTAGCCTCCTTATGTAAATACATATTTAAAAAAAAAAAAAGCTTTATAGAATATCGAATTTTGTCTCCAACACATACTCTAGCTTTTCCTTTTTCTCTCTCATCTACCGGTCAAACAAAACAAGCACCATTGATTCTGACAATTACTCCATATTTCAAAATTAGACTTTGGTTAAATCTTTATGACCATGAGGAGGGACAAGGGAAGGAGGGAGGGAAGGAAACGTAACACTGGAAGAACACACGTTACCGCGTTGCTTGAATTCACGATAAAATTTGTCTGATTTAACTGAGCCAGCACAGACTTTCTCCACAGAACATAAATAAAATTAAGGTCAAAGAAAAGAAAAAAGATCCATCTGCTACCCCTGTAACAGACGATATTCTTATCATGAAACCAAGAAGGACCAAAAGACATAATCACAAACTGCCAATAGTTTCTATGTGTCGTGGACAGCATATACTTGCCCAGACAGGCTTTGCTGCTGAAGGTTCAGATGACAAGAAGAAAGTAACTCCACTTCCAAGTATTAAAAAAAAAACACAGAAAGCTTTTAGATGATAATAATGTTGTTCGCACATTTAAAAAATGAACAACACAATAGTAGCATTATGACCACATACATTATATAGACTACAGTCCTAAATTTGCATTAAATTCAATGTCTCATCCAGAGAATGATCTAACAGTCCATTACCATTCACTTGCTTTGCTTTCCACAGGTTTTTTTTGGTTGCAGAAATGCAGGTGGTTGTTACACTACTTTGTCCAGAAAATATTATTAAAAATAAATAAGTGTAAAAGAGATAGCTGATGTTCAACTTATGTATGTTTTAAAAGTAATTAGGGCTTTTTTTTCTGTTTACTAGGAAAATTCTACATATCTCAAAATATTCAGAAAAAGAAAAAAGCCAAGATCAGACCCATGAAAAGGCTCCGATTGCCCTCCAATGGCATGAAGAGCTTTGGAGTATCTTCAGCTGCAAAGAAGGGCTGATACCTATCAGCACATCTAAATTACTTATCACAGTTCTGCTTTACAAAAATGTTGCAATCAACTGCTTTAAAAGGAAAAGGGACACTAAGGAGTCCTTGAGTTCCTGAAACAAAGCGTACAATACAACACAAACTCCTCGTAATCCCACAGGCCTCTCAGGACGTCGGCTCCAGTGATGTCAACAGGCAGCAATCACGTCTCCTGCCATTCGCCTGGTGGCTGTTTTATCGCATCCTCACATCCTGCACTACAGGGCCTTTGCTGTGTTCCTGGCCCCATGTGAGCCTCCCTCCTCGTATTTCTTGATGTGTATTTACATGAAATGTTTATTTAATAGAAATATTGCACGTATCACACATTCAAATTACGCTTCTCAAAAACAGCATAGTGGGGTTTGTAACAACATTTGAATGTGCAAGTGCCATCCCTTCAAAACCCAGTCACTTTATAAACTTCAATGAAATAATTATTATGAGAACTCTGCAACGAAAGCCTATTGCATCTACTAACCAAGAAGAACATTACAACAGGGTTTTCTAGGAAGCACATCAACTGAAATCTAGCTGTGTCAACCAAATCGTTATTTCGCTTTAGTCTAGAGATACACCTAAAATACAGACAGAATGATTTTCCTCTCTCTTCATCCAGTTTCTTTAATATGGATTTTGTGTGGATAACCTGCAAATTTTTCACTCAGAATGACTTTGGCTATTTTAGCCATCATGCACCTGATACATAGATGTGGGCCTTATCTGCTGTAGCTGCACTAGGAAGAAATAATTTAGGTTAAAACTCTGCAAATGAAATGTGATTGAAAGAAAACATGCCGTAACAGTTAGCATGTAACCGCTGTATATGCATGAATAACGAAGGCTGAAATGCTTTACACAGACCTAATTAAAAAACTATATATAAAAATAAGCAATTCTAATTCAGCTACTTTGTTTTTCTTCAACCTCTAAATATTTTACTGGTCATGGCCCTATGTAGGACACTGACAACTGATGTCAATATCTATCCATATGTAGCTTATATGACTTTTCAAAATCTAATAGAACGTATCTCAGAACCAAAGGATGTTGGGGGGGCACAAGGTTAATGGGATCTTTGAAGAAAAAGATACTGAGTTTGGATTTAGGACTTGCACTTTTACACAGTATTGCAAACATTTGCTCCAGACATCAAGTAGGGCAAATTCCCCAGCCTCCTGAGGACTGCTGTTCAATATTGCTCTCTAGAGGGGTGTACTGATGACAATCCTCAGTCACAACCTGAGGAGTTCCAGGCATTTCTACCAGCACAGCCAGTGTGTGCCAGGAATCCCACCGTCCAGCCCTGCTGGGTTTGGTGCAGGTGTGTCCCAGCGCAGGGCCCCCATCGCATTCCCACCGCGCTGCCCAGGTCCTGCACAGGGGGCACTTCACGGCATCAACCGCTGGGCTGGAACTTCCTTACATTTACTGCAGTGACCCCACTAACTCCCAACAACACAAAGTTAAAAATATTCTTTGCCCAACACCAGCAAAACAATTCTGCAGCATCATACCAGACTACTTGCCCTTGATTCAAAACATTTGCTGGAATGAGGTTGTTTTGTTTGAGTTGCAACCAAGTATGTCACCTTGTGTTACTGTGAATGAATCACGCATACAGATTTTCATTAAAAAAATCTTGTGCATAGGAGAATAGTTAATGTTTAAGAGCAAATAAGATTTGAGTCTGAACGCTAGGCAGTTCACGCTTTCCATGTCTTGATTATTCAAATACCAAATCCTTATCAAACTATCAAAAAAAAAGAAAGGCTATTTGAGAAGTATCAGTTTTTAAGATATTAAAATATTGATTATGTGTAATAGTGGCTAAACCACTAAAGATGAGATTGTATTTTATCTATTTAAAAATAGGGGATTTATTATCAGTCTTTTCTAATCATAAACAATATGTTTAGAAGATCTGAACACATAAAAATCAGTTGTTGCAATTAACAAATAATCACATCCAAAATAAAAGGTATATTCACAAAGACTGGAATGTACCCAGGCGCTCAGTGGCGAGAGAGCTATTACAAACCACAGGAGAAAAGTTAAAATACTGTTTAGAAAAACTGCATTAAATTATACTTTTATGTTTCTTTCTCCGCTGGCGGATGTACTTCAAAAAAATACTAAAGCTATTATGCCAGATTTTTTGCATCAGGCTATGCAAGAATTGTAAAAATCTAGTAACTACTATTTGCAGAAAACACTAATAGTTTTCATTTAATGTATTTAAAATATATGTGATTGTACCTGACCCCTCCCATTGTTCCCACCCTGCAGAGCCTGTCAACAACGTATTATATCATTTAGGGACAAGTGCGTGTGCATTAGCGATGTTTCGAAAATGCAAACTATGAAAATACTTCACTTACAAAATGTCTTCATCTAGCTCGTGAACCGTCCTCCCCTGCTGCATTCTACTGATTAAATTGTCCCTCCTGTCCTCTCCTCAGCACTGCAAACGTACCCAAGGACATCCTGACAACGTGGAGGAGCACCAATGCAGCAACAGTCACACCACTGTCACAAATCTGCCTTTATACCAAACAAACATAGTGGCTGCGCATTTAAGAACTTGCAATTTTCTTTCAGATGAAACCTAGAACCTGACAGGACCATATTTTTCGGTTGCCACATGATAAAATTCCCAGCCAGGAGACCGATGCAGAACTCGCATTTGTGAGGGAAGACCGACCAAGCCAAACCAGCCTTCCCTGCCTCTGGCTGCCGATGGCTGCTTTGCTTTTGAGTTAAAAGAGACATTCAGTACTTTGGGTTCTCCCGTCGTGTGCCGCTGGGCTCTCCAGCCGCGGGCCAGCACCGGCCTGCCCCGGCACCTCCTCGTTGCAAAAAACAAATTGCGTGCAGCTTTATTGCCGGCAAGAGCTTCAGTGGAGCTCCAGCGCGCGGGAGCCAGCGCATCCTTGCCGTGCTCTTGCTCACAGCGTTTGGCACAGCACTCTCAACAGCCAGCAAAAAGACCTCCGAGGACTCTGACTGCTGCATTTCTAACGGGGTCTCTGCCGTCAGGGCTGCTGTGGAGTTTAGTCCTAAACGGTCAGAACAAAGTGATCTTCGTTAGCAAAACTAAAACCTGCCGGGTGCGGCAAGTGGTTCTTAACTCTGCATTTTTCCCAAAATATTCATTAACCTACAATGCTTCTGCATCACTGAAGAGACCTAGCAAGCTCTACTCTATTGTTGCTACACAGAGCAAATACTCCATTCAAATACTGGGAAAAGTTATATTCAGCTATTACCAAAAAAATTTAAGTGTGGTGAAAAAATTCTAATTTTACTAAAGCTATCAATATTAGTCATTTTAATATGAAAAGAAATCTTACATATAAGATTTTTTTTTCTACTTTTAGAGAGGAATTGCTGTTTTACAACATAAATAAATGAGCTAATATTAAAAACCAGGAAAAAAAACTTGCAGAAATTTGTTTCACTAGTCTTGTTTTGTTTGGTCTTCAAGATAGCAGACAAATAACAAAAGTTTGCAGCCATCTTAAACCTGATTCACTTGGCAAATTAAGTATTTTTGAAAACCACTGTCAACTACTTTCAGCCACTGCCGTCACTGGGCAGGTCAGCGCTCTAACCTGGATTTAACAACATGGAAGAAAGAGCTGCATTGAAGTCTGTTTCTGGAGAATGCCTTTCAATCATGGTTTTTAGATGGAATATAGAGTGGACTAAAATTGTATTTCAGCTTTGTGAGCACTATTGAAACATTTAACAAGAATTCTTGAACCTTACTACCACGTATTTTTAAAAAAGATTCTTTCTCGTCTAATAAGATGATTGTTAAGTACCATATTTGAGGTGCTTAAATGCTCCCAATTCTAAGAATTAGCTCTGCAGTAGAAGCATTTCTTCCATATATAAACAAGAATTAGTTCAAAACGCAGACCATCTGTGCAATACTTGCACCACCACAGTTTCTGCATGAATGTTCCCTGGGGAAATATACGGATTTCTAATCATCTGTTGCTTCCTTTTGAGCTATACATAAGAGATTTATGACAAGGCTTTTTCAGACATGCCGTGGGTCAGATAGCTTTAGAGAGAAACACGAGGTTCTGAAAAGCATTCTGACACTACTACTTGGACACTCATAAAAACAATCACTCCCTCTTGCCAACTCCCAGATTATTATGCAAGGTACCCAAGCTTTTACATTTATTGGGCATCCACAACTGTCGTTCAATTTGGCATATTTTTGTTTTTTAACTATAAGAATGCTTCAAAGAATAAAACTGAGTTGGGAAATATTTATATGAGATGCTGAGTATGGATTAATATTACTTGGCTTCAAAAGTAAAATTAGATGATGTTTAATTTAGTCCATTTATGAAGTTGTATTTGTTCAATTTAAATATGTAATCTCCTTTGAGAGAGTTCAGCTTTGCAAAACGATAATATGTTCCTATATTTCTATTAGTTGTGATTTATTCTGATTCATTCATTTGTTCAAAAATGCTAATGAAAGCAGATGATGCTGAAGATCAACACGCAACAACAACCAATAGTACAACTACTGGTCTGAAAGAAGGGGAAAGACTGTGCCAGACAGTCAAGCAAGAAATCTGAGTCAAAGACTTTGAGGGAGATGTTGGTCATGGCAAAAACCAAGCACAGGGACTCAGCCACCAGGCTGAACCAGCACGACCTCAATTCTCCATAACTCAAAAAGTCTGCAAAGACACACAGCAAATTACAGTTCTCCTATGGGTATATATTTAAGAGAAATGAAGAGCTAAAATCAACCTTGCAGGGCTTTGCTGACGAGGCTCGAGGAGCCAAGTCATTGCAGAAGGCTTGTGGGACATCCAGGTTCTATGGGTGTCTGAGGGACAGACTGACAGCAGCTCTACAACTCTCAGAGTGTTGGGAGAATGCATGTAAGAGATTTTAAATCAGACATGCAGGCTCAGTTTTAGTTGGTTTATCTCCCTGCGCCTGGTTGTTTATGTATTTACCGTATTCCTTGGGCGAGATCCTCGCAGTCCCATCGTGCCCATGCACTAGGACCATCGAAGCCGCCTGCCAGTGCCAGCGTCACAGAGTCACACAGCTGCAGTCATCAACTCATCATAAATATCCGTGAGGCTTCCTAGGGTCAATGCTTGAGTTTGCAGTGAGACAGAAAAATTTGCCACCAATAACAGAGACCCTCAGAAATACCATAATTACATCAAGAATTTTTCCATCCTCTGAGCAGCTCAAAAAAAACCACCCCCCAAATGACTGTCACTGGTCTACATGTTTTTTCCTTATGAGACTATTTCTTATGGACAAGCACAGAATATCACACCTTCTGCCTTTCCATGGAAACTGATCAGTCATCACTTTAAGTCATATAATAATAGGCTCGGGGAGAGTCCTTATTTCTAGACTTCTATTGGGTTTGTTCACCTCACAGAGTATAATACCCTCCTTCTTCCTTCCTAAACTTTATTTTAAAAAGCTTCATGAAGCTCTTATGGGCATCACCATAAATGTTTTGTGTTGTGTGACTTACTGGAGTAAGTGGTTCATTCCATGGTCTGTCCAAGCTTTTGCAGGAATGGATTCCACAGCTCCTGAGAATTTTTTATCTCAAGCAATCACAAGTGTTCCCATATTTGTCCTTTTATTACTGTAGTGGGACTTGGTTGCTATAAAAAGTCAGAGCCATGGGAGAGAAAAATCAAATCCATATAAAATTTTGCATTAACTAAGACCTCAAGCTCTGAGGCTCTGTGCTCAACACAGAACAAATGCAAAATGCAGACAAATGTGGCACCGTGTTGCTGGCACTGCGGAGGGGAACTCCTGAACAGCAGCATCTGGCAGCTGGAACAAATGTTTCTAGAGAACTAGTTGTAAGGTCCAACAAGACTTACTGAGGAAGGGAGTGGATCTTGTGTGTGGGAGGGAGGACTAAATTGCTATTGTTTCCGAGTGAACCACTGAAAGAATAACTTTGAATGGAATTAAACTACACAGTAAACTAAACAACAAAAGGATTTTATAGCAACTGCTCTCTATTTGGGGTGCTTTTATAGATATGTGTGTATATACACACACACACACACACACACATATATAAATGTAAACACACACACACATGTATTTTCTTTTCTGTGTTCAAGGATTTATCCATTTGCAATCCAGCCGTGGTCAGAACTCTTCTCAAGCAAGGTTCAAAATGAAAACTGTCCTAATTAGCGGAAAATCTTTTGCAGATTTTCCAGTTTCTGTGTTACCAGTTCCAGCGCCGAGCGCATCCCTTCAGTTTTTAGAGCAGTGTCGCAACCCCTGGGTCGCGTCTCTGCCTAGAGAGAGTAGGGTTAGGTATTATATTTCATTTCATGTAATAAATACGGCACAGAGGCTTTATACAGAATCATAGACCCCAATCTTCTTTGACTCCTACTGATCACAAGCAAGAGGATCTCAGGAGGCAGATCAGTGGAGCCGTCTCCCAGTATAAAGGTTTAAGGGAATTATACGTATGCAAATTTCTAATTACCGTATCATTTGTTCTTTCGTAGCATTCTCATTCAGTTTCATTTTAAATATTGTAATTATCCTTCCCCCAGGGTTTGGCCATTAAAGCTCCAAAAGTACTGCTACTTACCTTATTGATAACAAAACATGTAAAAATAACATGTCCTCTATCTGCAGCTTTCATCTACTCCAGATAAGATGAAGGAGGGGAACAAGATTGCCTTAAAAGGAAATGGAGCCAGTTAAGAAAGTATATTCTAGTTTTCTCCAACAAGTGAAAAAAAATCATTTCCCAAAATACTTTCCTAGCAATATTTTTAAAGATACCTTCTTAATCCAAAAGAAGATATGTAAATGAGGCTTGTATGTTAAGACCCTGTGCACTCAATTTTAACACTTCGAAAGATTCAAGAAAAATCACTTCAGATGTCTTCCATTTTCTCTTTCATTTCTTTCCATCTTCAGTTCTAGTATCAGAATCATGTTTTCAGATTAAAACTTCTAAGTATATTCCTAAACTAGAAAAAGGAGGACAAGGGCAAGGAAGAGGACACTTAATTTATTATCTTTTCACATTAGAGTTACAGGGAACCTTAATGATATACCAAGCTATAAACCCTGTAGTTGGTTCTATATTAACTATCTGTCTACAGGAGAAGTCAGATAAAGACATAATTCTATTTCTGCAATGCAGATTTTATATGATCCTTCCTCAGGTTCTCGGTTCTTTTTTTACTATTTTGTAAACATCGCTTTGGAGGAGAGGGAGGACCCATACCAAGGCAGGAAATGGCATAGTAACTACAGTTCCTTCAAATGAACAGCTATATTAAGGTTCATAAGATGATAACCAAAGAAACAGACAGCAATTCAATCTCTGCAGCAAAGAGTAGATTTTTTTTAGCGGTCTGAGCACAATTTGTCTCTATCAGCACCTTGTCCCTTCCCCAAGGTCAAGTCTATGACCAGCCCTGGGGTGGGCCAGGGCCCACCTGCCCATTGAAGGACCTTTGTGTGACACAGAGCCCAGTGGTCTCTATCTACACGGCACCAACCATTGCACCACATACTCCCGGAAAAGACAGACTCTCCTCTTTTGTCTTCCCACTTCGGTCCAGACATGTTAATAAATAAACTCCACCCCTCCACTTTCTATACTTATCTCCAATATGTAAGCACTACGCAGAGCAGAGAAATACAATCACTACTACTTTGGATGGACCAAAACAAGATTTAAAATCAAATGAACAGAGGATTCTGCAAACAGTGGAGCGTACATGTAAACCGAGTGCGCCCTGGGGACCAGCAGCTCCCTACATATGCTGAGTAATAAAACATCAGCTCAAACCCCCTGTGTCCTGAAGGGGGATTCTTAATGCTGAAGAGAAATCTGAGGGCAGTCCTGCTGTGTTCCTGCAGGTGGATCCAGCCCCAGCCGCCTCTGCCGTGCCCTCCGCAACGAGGAGCTCTGTCCTGCCTAACGCAAACTACGGCTGTGTGGGGATGAGAGAGGCACCAAACATTTAGTACAAACCAAGGAAAACAACCTGCAAAATTAAGAGTTTGCCCCCAAGCCTATATGGAAAGCTGGGGGGTATATTGCATGCAAATTAAGCATATCATTACTTCTGTAATTTTCCTGCTCCAATAGTTCGTTTTCATGGCATTTTCAGCCATCTTATTCAGTAACGCTGATTTAGCACTACCATTTAATCTGCAGTTCTCTGCATAACAATTTACTGCTACAGTGTTACAGAGGCAATGAGTCCTACCATAACACAAATGGGTCCTTGGGTAGCACACAACCGCATCCAGGAAGTTGTGCACAATCCTTCTTGGAATTTCCCAGGTTAGCTAAACTATTCATAAATAGGTATTCCTTGAAGTACAGGGGGGAGGGAGGATGCCAGTCTCATTGTGAAAAGCAACAGGAAATCATCATTTAATTGCAATTCCATTTCACCGGTCCCTTAATATCAAACATCATTTGATATATTTTTAGAACAACGTGCAAAATCTTCATTATAATTCAAGCAGAGGAAAGGAATGTCGTAAGCATGCAATGTAAAATTAAACAGTTGTCCTCAGTCAGGACAACAGTTTCTTCCTAAACTGCCTTACAAAGGACACAAATCAATGCTGCCTCCTGACAGCACACACATTTCCCAAGGAGGTTGGAACAGTTTAATGGGAACACTGTTCTCTTCTAATTACCTGTGTGATACAACGTGTACCATTCTGAAAGACAAGCTGCAATGGTAGCAGCGTATTTTTATTGCGCTTCATCAGCATGAGTGTTTGTGTCAAGGTTAGTCAGATGCTGAGCATGACCATTACAATATATTCATCCACCCTGTAAGACAAACAATATATATTGCACATGCCAAAAGAACAGTCACCGTACTTCCGTGAAGCGTAACTCTTTTCTCAGGGTCCACTACGCACAGAAACCTGCAACAGAGATTGTGCATGGCAATGTCTGCTTTCAAAAGGCAATGGCCTGAGGCAATAAGGGCAATAAGAACAGAGATCCTCACCATTCCTATTTGTGGAAAAGTGTGCTATAGTTGTGGGTTAAAAATGGTTTAAATGCAGAATGCAGCAGATAATTGGATATGTAGGAGGCTGTAAATATGCCCAAAACTGTTTGACTGTCATGCATAAGCCTGCTTCTTGCTGGCTGCAAGCTGGATGGGCAAGTTGCAAATTTTGATAACATCTGGACTAAATAACAGTAGGACAACCTAGTAATGAAGAGACATTAGACAGCAGCCCCAATGGGTTTGATCACACGTTGTCCTTCTGCACAGAGACTATGGAGGTTTGGAAAACTGAGACCCTCGTGTTCCAGAAGAGGAGGCTGAACAAAAGTGCTCCCCAAAGAAGCATTCTCAGGGAAAAAAAGGGTGCCTGGGATAAAAAAAAAATAAAGAGTGGATGAAAGTCCCTGGAAGTAAGGGAAGATCCTGGAGTTCTGAGAGATGCATGCAGACGAATGCCAGGGGATGCCTAGGACAGCCTGCAAGTGAGACCAAGTAAGGTAAAAGCTCTAAACTTGTTGGATCTTGACTACATTCCAGTCTCCCAGTCCAGAGTGGGTTGTCATTGCCTGCCTCACCTCTGACACTGGGCTGACACCGTGCTCCTGGACAGAGGATGTTCACCCTGACAGCAAGTTCTTAATCCTGGTCAGCATGGGCCTACACCTCTGCATGGACTGGCTCAGCTTCCACTGGCTTGTTTGCTAACGGAAAAAGTTTGAGGTATTTCTGCTTTTCCCAGAACACTTAAAACTGACTCTATCTGACCTTATGTTTAAAGGCCAGTATAAAATTCCCATTCTATTATGAATTGACAGTGCTATGGTACTACGCAGAGGGACTTAACTCTCACCTAGAATAATTGTTAAATGAACCCAATGGGCAATTTAACCACTGTTTCAAAATTGTGGTAAGCTGCTGTCTCTAGCAAGGTGGGAATTGTCCTATCAGACTTTGGCTGGGGTATACAGAGTGACGAATCCTTGGAGACGTTTAAAATGCTCTATCTCATCCTAAACTGGGGTACAAAGTTTGCTCTGAATTGCACTACAGAGCACAATTCAAATAGGAGCATGAAAGATAACTTATCATACTGAAAGACAGCTCTTGTCTAAGTAAAAATCTTCTCAGACTAAGTGTATATATGAAGAGTGTCATTTATTTAAAATGCATAACTCATTTCCAGAGGTCAGGAGTTAGGAAGGCCAGTGAACAGGACAGGAGATGGCTCTACTGAAATATTTCTTTGCCCAACATCTAACAGATAAGCATCTTCCCCACGCTGTTTCTTCATTTTGTGTGATAGATTTTTCAGCAAGATTCAAATCATATTGGACTAAAACTCATTTTATTTTTAATTCATTTCATACGGTTTTATTTTTAACTCACTTTAATTGAAATGCAGTGAATGAAATTATCAATTGAAATTACTTCATCAGCTGTGAATCTTCATTCTTTAATATATAAAATAAGCTTTCAGTGAACCTAAATCATTGATTTTCCTTTTTTGTCCTCAAAAAAGTTTATATACATACCAAAGTGCATTGCTGATGCAATGTATTTGACTCCAATATTGCAACTTCCACACTCTTAATTGTAAACGTATCCAGGTTATTCGCCATATTTTGGCATTTTCTACTACCACAGTGCTTCAGTTCTGGACTAAATCTTAAATCTGCAGTTTCAGGTTTAATCCTCTCCTCCCCAGTGACTTCTTGCAATGCAATAGCCAAGTGTCTTTTTTAATGACCTGGATGATACAACTGAGTGCATCCTCTGCAAGTTGACGGATGATACAAAATGGGGACGTGGGGTTGGTAACACCAGCTGGTGGAGCTGCCTATCAGAGCAACCTCGGTGGGCTGCAGCAATGAGGTGCAGGAACCTCAGGGTGCAACTTGTGCCCCTGGGGAAGAACAATCCCAGGCAGGACAGGCTGGGAGCCAGCTGGCTGGACAGCTGCTCTGCAGAAAAGGCCCCAGGGTTCCTGGGGGACCTGAAGTTGACCATGAGCCAGCAACGTGTCCTCAAAGCAAAGGTGGCAACCAGCCTGCCAGGCTGCGTTAGACAGCGTGCCAGCATGCCGAAGGATGGGAGCCTTCCCAACCAGCACTGCTGAGACTTCTGGAGTGTTGCATCTGCTGCTGGGCTCCTGGTGCAAGAGAGACACGGACTGCCCGGACCAAGTCAAGTAAAAGGATGCAGACAATAAAAGGACTGGAGCGCTTGGCACATGAGTTGGAGGTTGAGAAAACTGGGACTGTTCAGCCTGGAGAAGAGGAGGCTCAGGAGGACCTTATCAGCATATATAAATACCAGATGGGAGTGAGTAAAGAAGATGGAGCCAGGCTCTTCTCAGTGGTGCCCAGTAAAAGGCAAAAAGACAATGAGAGCAAACCAACAGAAAATTCCATTTAAAGATGAGAAAACCGTGAGGGTGGTCAAACACTAGCAGAGGTTGCCCAGAGCAGTTGTGGAGTCTCCATCCTCGGAGATAATCAGAACCTGACTGGAAATAGCCCTGAGCAAGCTGCTCTAGGTGACTCCACTTTGGGCAGGGGACGTTGGGTGGGACCATCTCCAGAGGTGCCTCCCAACCACAGCTGCTGTGGGATTCTGTGACTCAGCTGCCTTCTCCATCCATTTCACCTTCGCCATGTGTGGAAAGGAGATAATAGGGAAAAAATGCACAAACTCTTTCAACTAAATCACAATGATTTCTGCTGGTCCTCTGCCAGGATTTCACATGAACGGCCTCTAGGATTTCTCTGATAGCTTGGTGCACAACCTTAAGATGCTTTAATGCTGCAATGGCTACTTCAAAAACAAGAGAAAACATATTACCAACAGGATAAACTTGTTCATATACGAAGTGGTAGAAGGGAAATATTTTGTAACTTGGTTACCATTTCTCAACTATGCGAAGTCTGATATTTAACCAGGCATCCCACATCACTTCTGAGTCTTCACATTTCACCCATCTGCGGTGCTATAAAGGAAAACGTCCTGCATCTTACAGTGATTCCAGCCTCTTAGAACAGCTTTCCTATTACTGGGCTATGTTAAAATATGCTTCATTCCCAACCTTTTTATCGTAAATTGATTCTTTCTCTTTAACTGCAGATCTCCAGTTTTAATACACAAAATAAGATCATATCTCAAGAAAAATAACATTAAAAGCATGCCTTTTCCCCTAGACATCAATAAAACCAGTAAAACTTCAAACAAAAAACCCACAGCTCTTAAAATTGTACCATATGCTTATGTTTCGTACACAAGGCACCAAACTTTAAAATAAAAATCAGAATAAAATGCTATTTATCATCTTAATTGCTTTATGCATGAAATCAAAGCCTACATATTTATATAACCTGCAAAAGCCTATATATCCTTTAGTTATCTATACTTGCGATATGTAATTGCACATAAAAAAAATCTAGCATACAAAACATAACCTACTCAGGAAGAAATACTGTTCTATTATGCAACTGTTCCACTAAGGCTATATTATCTTTGAACACGCTGTATATATAGGTGACATCCAAGGATAAATTCGATACAGTCTTACGGTCTGGAGCATCCCTGCTGTGCATCCTCTGGCCCTGGGACGGACTGCAAGCGGAAGGTTCCTGCTGGCGAGGCCGAGGCCGGGACTGCAGGTGCTGCAGAGGCAGCAGAACTCTGCTGCTCCATCCTGCCAGGAGCCCCTTCAGAGCCCCTTCACTGCTACCTTTGGGCTCCACAAGGAAAGCTTCTTCAAGAAAGCATGAGAGAGACTGTCTTCAGCTTTAGCAACACATTTTAATACGGGAATTAACCAAAAAACACCTCTCCAGAAGCAGATGATTTAATCATAAACATCCTTAGCTTTATTGTTTAACCCTTTTTTCAATCGACTTACTAAAATTAGTCGTGAGGGGTTTTTCAGTTGATCAGATAATCACAGAATCATAGAATATCAGGCTGGAAGGGACCACAGGATCAACAATATATAATAAGAATGTAATTAATTTTTGTTCAACGATCAGCCAGAAAGGCTTAGCAATCCTTGCTAAATTCCAGTGAACTGTAATATCCTTCTTTGTCTCTCCTTGAAAACATAATGAAAAATCTGGCAAATGGCAAGCTTATTCTCTAAACGTTTCCACATCTGAGTGACTCAAATAAATCACTTTCTTCCCTCCAGAACATTATTTGAAGTCCAACCTGTGAAAGTATTTACATTTATTAAAAGGAGGTAGGTTCAATTTACAGAACTATCAGCTGCTGGAGTCCTACTGCAGTATAATGGGGTTTCAGTGAGTGTGAGGTAGTTACAAGGTCATGACTTCTACATTTATTTCAAAATGCAAGAAGGAATCGCTACATACACAACTGACATTTGAAAATATGAACTGCAGGATGAAAATAAGTGAAAACACTTGTAATATTCTTACATATTAGCCAAATGTATGCTCACATTATCAGTATTCAGACAGGAATATATCTATATATATATAGATATATATAGAGAGAGATATATATATTTAGTACAATTTTAAAAATGTTTGCATCCCAAATTCAACAGCCCTAGAAAATATAAGCTGGGTATTTTAAATGCTGGGACAAGATGAAAGAGGAAAAAAAAATAATCCTTCAAAACTGTTTCCTAGGTACATTATATGAAATTTATAAGGAAAAAGCTCTCACAAAAGTCACTTAACGGAAGCTCTTAAACGAACAGTATGATACCTAGTTCATCATTATCATGTCTTCTGTAACCTGTAATCCTACTGAGAAGCATGAAACTCTTCCAGGCTGTGTCAATATACATGCACGAAACCTTTTTATGTATGCAGAAAGCATGAGGAATATAATTCAGTTTTGATTTGCAACAGGAAAAAAAAAAAAATAAAATAAATGACCTTTTGTATGAAAATGCAGGTATATTTACCACTGATGTGCTGGGCCAAAATCGATTTTCCACAGAAATGAAGACAGATATATGCAAAGGATGAAAAAGGGGACACACACAAATAAATAAATAAATAAATAAATATTCATGCTGCATTACTATAGACAACTTATCTACAAACCTTATTTTACTGCCTTATTCACAAACTTATTCATTTTACCAGCACTACAAGGAAAACATTAAATGATTCTTCATAGGAAGCAGTATGGATTTATATGAGAGGAAGATGACCCAAGTAAAAGCTGTATGTGATCAAAGACCTGCCGGATACCTGAGTCAAACAGTTATTTCAGAGCAAGGTGCAAGAGCCAGTCATGCATATGGATGAGCTCTCACAAATTAAATGCTAATCAGGAATGCATCTCAACATTAAAAGAAAAAAAAAAAAACAAAAAAACACCAAAAAACCACCACCCCACAAGTGGACTATGAGGTGGATCTGTAACCTCCTTTTACTAAGCAAAGACTAACAAAAAGCCCTCATTATCAATTTCATACTGCATATATCAAATATTAATGGCAAATCCCAGCAATAAAAGCATAATTTTTCCATATTAAGCTCTCTTTCAAACACCCCAAGTTGTGTAATATCTCTGCAATCCTTTGCCAGAGTCCCCAACAGAATGCAATCAGGAGGTCAAACGACCAGGAGTCCTAATAAGCATGCAGCTCTTTGCGTGCATCTGAACGGTCAAGCTAACAGTTTTACCATGAAATAATCACATTCCCTGTGTGCAACTTCAGTACTTACCTTCCCAAAGGTGTGGGCAGTACCTGGCTAAGCATCTGCTCCTGCCTGCTGAAATGCCCCTGGAGTGGCCAGGGCCATGGTCCCAGCAGGGCTGGGGCCGCGGGGCAGGACACGGCCACTGCCCAGCGCACCCAGGGGATCGGGGTGGGAAGAGCTGCCGGGACCACCGGGCAGAGGAGCTGCCAGAGCCACGGGCAGGGAGCAAACGCACAGAACCTCCCTTTACATAATAGGAAAGGACTCCTGTAATCTTATGGCTTCTGGTAAAGCGATGCCTGTTTTACAAACAGCCAAAAGCATTCCAATGCAGCATTCAGGGATTTAGAGCTGATTCTTCTTTAGAAAATAAATCATTAAAAAAAAAAAAAAAAAAACACAACACAAAAAACAACAAACCCCCAAACCACACCACTAAACATCCATCTGTCAGAATTTGTAGTTATTATCCCATAGACCACAGAAAGCCCTTCCCCACCTTACCATAGGAAACATCATGCATGCTGAAAAGAAATTACATAAAATGCCCTGTTTCTTTAACAGTATTTCCTAATCTACTTCAATAGAAAGGCGACGTTCGAGTTGCTTTAATCTGTGTGCCCTCTACTTTCAAACATACACATTGGAAAACTATAAGCAGCTCTATAAATAAACTCAGTAGAGGATTACATATTTTGCTAGCAAGATATGTCTTTGTCTATCATAAGACAACATTGAAGTTAATGAAAAAAAGTCAACTGTACTGCTCATATTTTAGCATCTTTTCTGCACCTCTGAAAGAAAAAAAGGTACATCTGATTCTTACCAGCAATGATAAAAGCAAAATCTCATCCACGTGTTTTCCTCATCACCAAATACCAGATTTAATCAAAATCAAGCACGTCTGTTCATAAAACAAGATCATACTGAATTTTCAACCTACAAAGTCTCAGTGAATGATTTCTGACGCAAGAGTGCCTTTCAGCTCTGCAGCTCCTGTTTGACCTTACAGAATAATCCCCAGAAGTTGCAGCATTTACCTTTGCAGAGATTCACAGGGCACGAACCAAACCCAGCGCATCCCTCAGCCCCAGTCTCCACACCATTTTCTCATCAGCTTGCGCCTCCACGAGAAGCAAATTGCCAAATAAACAAGCTCAGAACGGAAAGGGGAAAGATTTCCTTTTTTATTGTTATTATTGTTATTATTCCCATGCTGTGGATGTCGCTACTTACTTGGCTAAGATATCATCACAAATCCACCCAGGTTTCGGTTACCCAGCGGAGGGATCGCGGTCGGGCATGGGAAGGGCTGGCGGGGCTGCGCTGCATGAGCGGAGCGGCTCTGCAGACTGTACCACCCCACGGGCGGCGGGGGGGGGCCGAGGGGGCCGCGGGGCTCTGCCCCAGCCCCGCGCCCCCCGCGCGCAGGAGCATGGGCACGGCCCGCGGGGGCTGAACGGGGAGAACGAGCAGCGGGCAGAGCGGGGAGAGCGAACGGTGCTGGGGGAGAAAAATGGACCGAACCACCATGTTGTTGTTTGTGATTTTAATGCTTCCCCTGGGATAACGGCAGAAACGGAAGATGGCAAACTACCAGGAATATGCCACTTGCTCAAAAACGGGAGAAAGCTTCAAGGACGAGGGCTGTCAAGTCCTGTCGCTGTCATTGGGAAGGAAGGGGGGGCACGAAACGGGGCGAGGGGCCGGGGGGGCAATAACGCCCTGAGCGGGGCGGGGGGGCCGGGTCTGACCCTGCCAGTACCCAATGTCTGCTGGCTTTGGGAACTAATTACACCTTTGACAGCAAATGCAACAAACATCTCTCCTACAAATTACTTCATAATCACCTTTTGCAAAGATACAGCTTGCTCTCCCTCTCTTGCACTCCATTTATATAAGAACAACGTTTAGAATTAAAAGATCAAAAAATTATTGCAGGGCTGTGACGTTTCGTTATATCTCTGTTTCTTGTCATGCCTTCCAGAAATCTAAAACCCATTCAGGAGAAGCACACAAAATATCCTCCTGATTAATCTGATGTGGTCACATCAGCACGGGCTGTAAAACCAGACGTGCATGTTGGAGTAGCTTTCTGCCCCCTTTTCTTCTTCCTCCCCCCACCTCCCCAACATAAAGAGCTGGTCCTCATTATAACAACAGCTTACACTTGGAGAAACCAAGGCATTTTATTTAGAGCTTCTTACCATCTAATTCTGTGTTATTTCTTTAAAAAAATAAAATCTACCTGTTATTTTAATTATTAGCACATGCAGGATTCTGAAATGTAAAGGGCTTTTTCAATGGAATACAGTTATAGTTCTGCACAAAAAAAAAAAAAATCAAGTAGTAAAAATAAGAGAGAGGGATCAGTCCTTTAAAAAGCATAACATTGTCTGTGGAATGGCTCATTTTTTTTCAAAGTGAATAGCGATCAGCACACGTACCATGTTCAAACTGCAACTTCAAATTCTGTACCTCGAACTATTCAAGACTGCCAGTGACCAAACACAGAAAAACACCACGTTTCTCTTGAAGTGCATCTAAACCAGTATACACAGCAGCTGGAACGTTTTCTCCAGCGTCCTACGGCAGCAGCGGTTGGTGATGTGATGTGCGGCGCCTGGGGCAGGGGCAGGTGCGGGAGCGCACCCCCCCAGCGCTGCCGGGAGCAGCGGTGCTGCTGCTCCGTCATCCTGCCTTACTCGCTGCTCAGAATATCAATTCAGCCGCTTAAACCAAAAGTCTGTACTGCACTGCACCAAAATGGAAGCTATTTAAAAAAAAAAAAAAAAAAAGAGCTAGGATCATTGATCAGGACTTCTATCTATGCTGATCATTTTTTTTAAATGAAGTAAAATGTAAATCAGGACTAGGATCAATGTAGACTTTTCTCATGTGAAACTGCCTTTATCATTAGAAAGCTACAGGCAATTACATGCATGCCAGGACACTATATGCAGTGACTTCGTGTTATATTAAGCAAAGAGACATGTCCCCTTTTTCCTCAGCAAGTCTTTGGTACAAACTGCAGTTTTAAAGAGTGTGCAGCACAGGCACAAAACTGAATTCAAGCACTGAACAAAACAGTAACAGAATAAAAAAGTGTTATATTTAAGATGCGTTGTGCTTATGTCCACGACCCAGAAATGTTGATGACCTCTGTTGCTCTGCCAGAAAAGCAGACATACTAAATAACCTGCAATCATTTAGCTACTGAAATTCATTTTCTCAGTAGAAATTTAAAAGACGAATTGAAAAGCATTAAAAGGTTGATTGACGCAGTACCAAAATATATTATAGAAGATTTTTTTAAACTGTCTTTCCTAGATGAAGAAGGGGATAGTTTGAAGAAATTAAACACAGTATAAAAACTTGTTCCATACATTTGGCTCTTGCCAGTGTGAGGACTGCTGCTCTCCAAGACTGGATCTCGTACTACAGAAACTTCAGCCCAGGTAGAGAACCAGAATGCCTACACTATACTTCATCAAGAAATACTCTAATTCTTATTTTTGATTAACAGAATAGGCAAGAAAATAAGAAGAGGAAAAAAATAACAACCAAAAAAAATGTTCAAAAGGAAAAAAAAAATCCTAGTTTGAGCCAAATCCAACCAAACAATTTTTCACCTGAATATTCCCAGTGCTCATTTAACATAGGGCACCAAAAGTACCACAACACATAATATCACAAACAAGCCATGAACCTTTTTGCCAGTCTCCTCCGTTTGGAGCCCATTCACAGTGCCATGTGTATTTTACTGCTGGTGTTGGTGCCACCTCATCCCAGCCCCATTGGTCACCCCGGGCAGGAGCAGCCCAGCCACTAGTGCTGAGCTCAAGGCCAGAAGATGCACTTTCTGGAGTGAGAACTGAACTACTGTGTCATGGCACCACTCGGAGCTTGCCCTGGGTTTGAGTCAAGAAGCTATGAATGAAGAGTCACATTATCTACACCCTTATTTAAAGCAACTAAGTGGAAACTCTTCAGAAATGCTCCAAAGCCTTTCTGCTGCTGCCAAAGTCAACTGGTTCCTGCAACAAGAGGGAGGTGCCAGCTCCAGGGATCGCTCGCTGTTCTGAGTCACAAACCCACCTAGCGCAAGGAATACCTGCTATACGTAGCTGCACTGGTATACAACAACCAGAGCCAAACATAGCGATTCCACCCCCAGAAATGGGCCACCTAGTAAATGGTACCAACAGTAAGATTCTGACCTCAGGATTGAAAGGTCTGCCTTTTTGCTTTAGTTTGGGGTTTTTTGTTTTGGTTTGGTTTTTAGTGGGTTTTTGTTTGCTTGCTTTTTTCTTTTTTAAACACAACTGCAAAAAAACCCAAAATTTTCCAATTTGCTCGGCTTTCAACATGTGCAACTCAAAATTACTACAGTATTAGCAGTCACTTTTTTTAGATATTTCATCATAAAATGTAATAGTAAGGCATTGCAAAACATCTGAACAGTGCATCTCTCATGTCAGCGCATCTTCATGCCTATTAAAGCATCCAGTGGCATATTATTTAGCTCTGAACGAAGAACAATTTAACACCTTAACTTGGGGGCAAAGAGTGGAAATGGAGCAGAAAAGGAGCAGAAAAATGGAAAGGAAAATGGAGAGATGCTTCTTGGGACTGAGTTTAAAAACAAACAAACAAACAAAAAACCAGAACAACAATGCTTATGGGATGTGAAAGGAATGAGACTTTAGCTGTTCAGCTTGCAATGTGACTTGAAAAATTGCTTCTCCAGTACTGACAATTTAGAAAATATTCAGAGGCAAAAGAATGAGTCTATCTAATTTCTTTGCAGAAAAATTTCATCCCATATGTGCTGGTGATAGACATCATACGTACATTTCAAGGTCTTTATGAGACAATTAATGACAGGAAATGCAGAAACATAATTTTAATTCCTCTTTCAGGATCTGGGGGACCAAGACCTCCTTTCAGTGAGGCTGTCCAAGCAGGGGAATAGCACTGAAAACCAGCAGCACATTTCTAATATTTTTCTAATCACAACCCAGATACTTAAACTAGAACAGCAGACTGGCAGCCTTTCATATTTTTAAACCTCATTTGCTACATTTTAAAAACAAGAATTAAATCTGTTTTCAGACTCAGTGTTTCTCCAGTTTTGTAACATTCTGCAGTAATATTTCTGCAAAGAAACAGCTTGCATTTCCAAACTGCGCAAACATGTTGTTATCCTAGGAAGCAACATGACCTAATAAAAGAAGTAGCAGAGAGGGACCTCAAAACACTCAAATTCAAGGACTTGCGCTGCTGTTTCTTGACTAGGAGATGTTAGTAGGTCACTTGATCCCACTGTGCTTCGGTTTCGCTAACTATAAAATAAGTATATTCAGTAGTTTAAATTACAGCAGTTATAGGTTGCTGGGTTGGTTAACTCTTCTCTGCCTTTGACACAGCCAAGTCTGCTTGGTGAAGTACTGAAGGTTAGGAGATAAGGATGCATTTAAAACATGTAAACTCATAAGAGAACAGTTCAAGGCAACTATATCTACCACATTTATTTTAACATACAAATTAATACTTGTTCTGACTGATAAATTATTGTGGTCCTCATCAGCTCATTTCCTCAATCAGAATCCCAGCTTTCTCAGTATCTGAAAGAAAACCTACCAGACTGCCAACACCGCAGTTAACCTCCTGTCCTTCAGTCTCCATCATCTGGTATCTACGAATACACACGTTTTTCTTCTTCCACTCCGTAACAGCCATGCCCAATAAGAGCAGATGTCTACAAGGTTGGGCTGGCATTGCTGCCCCCTCCCATTAGTGCTCAGAAGACAAAACCCGACTCTGAGGATCACCCAGGCAAGAGGAGAGGTCATTAGGCCCTTTCAGGAATAAAACCTAAGCAGCAGCATTAATAAGCCTGAGCTTCCCACTAAAGTTTAAGTAAACCTGGCTTACTTGCCACTGTCTAACCACAGCAATGACAGAGAAGCATCTTAACAGTCTCCCCCAAAGAACTGATTGGTATTTGCCCGAGTAAGCATCTGCAACATCTGATACAGCTCAACCTAAATCCACAGCTGAATTCAGCTTCTTCATGAGCTCAACAGTCTAAGATGTTCCTAAGAATATGAAACTAGTATTATACAAACATTCCACCTTCCTAAAGACAGAATCTTCTATGTCACATGCAGATGAGAAAAACTGTTTTTTGACACTGAGAACAAATCTTAACCGATAAACCAGCCTTGCAAGAGCTTTAAAGAATGATCTTCTGAGGCTGCCACAACTTTCAGGAACTGAAGAATGAGATAGTCAATATACTGAGGAATCACCCTTTCATTTAGTGTACGATTAAACCCCATAAATGTGCCAGTCTTTGAAACAGGACTCGTGCCAACTGTCTTCTAGCATTAATCTGTTTACTTAACGTGATGTATTGGTACTAGCAGGGGGACTCAGAAGTAAATTGTGGCTTTCAACCATACGAGTTCCCTTCCCTGTGTTCTGGAAGGGACTCTTACACTTGCTCTCCAGTCTCCTATCACTGCTTTTCTGGTCTTAATGGAGATTATAGCTCCTAGAGGCACTGGTAGGATACTGATATTTCAATTCAAATTATAGGATTCTAGAATTTAAAAGGATCTCATTAGTTTGCATCAGACTACAGATTTCAAACTATCGAACCTTCAGGAATGTTTGGAAATAGGGTTGAAACTTTGGGTTACGTGGTCCAATCCCTGCACCTCACCAAAACTGTTCTCCAGAAAAAACAGAGGAGTTTAGAGTAAGAGTTTTTGTTTGGCACCTTTTCCTGATATTGCTGATGTAAAATACTACCACAATTTCATGGCGGTTGTTTTTCCTTCTTACTAGCTAATGCTCTATACAAGAAACCACTTATCTTCAATTTGAAAAGTATATTCAAAGCCAGGATGCATTTGATGTAGCATCCTTTACTGTGAAACCATGTATGACTACGATATGAGTATCAATCTCCAGGTGAGTACCACCTTTCCATCACCAGGCATGCTGTGACCTTGGACTGCACCTTCAAAAAGAAACCCAACATTATTCTAGTAAAATTGCTCAACTGTTACAGGCATATTCAGACAGATTAAATGGTAACAAATAACAGCAGAGAATTAAAGTGCAAATATGGCCTGTTAATAATATTAAGAAAATGCATCCACATTTTAAGATGTTCTCTAAGCCTTCATTCCTCAATATATGGATTTTTCATACATACCTTGATATCCTCACTGTAAAACTCATTAGACTGACACAGCACCTACCATTGTAGTCTTTATCAAATGGCTAATAATTGAAGCCTGTATCAGCATTATTTACTATATCATTCTAGTAAAAGCCAAAGATTAATGTAACAGTGGGACAAGGTTCAATCACTCTCAACAATTAAAAAGGGATAACAAAATTTTAACAAACTATTAAATAAGAACTTTAGATAGCTCAGCAAATAATACAACTAGGCTACATATTTCCTATTAATTAATCACCTTGAGGGAGTTACTTCTGTTGTGTTGAGGGCTTTTTTCCAATATAATAAGATAAAAGTCTATGTATAGCTTATAGGGTAAAGCAATCTGACCTGTTAAGCCTTGTTAAGCTGTGGGTACCTGTGACCTGTTCTGCAAGAGCCAGTGATCATCCTGTGGGTGACGTGCAGCCACGGGCACCGCCAGGTGCCCCCGAGCCCCAGTTCAGGGGCGCACACAACCCCCCCTCCTCAGGTGCCAACTCCACCAGCCTCTCCTTGCTGCAGGACCACAAAGCCCAGTTGAAAGACATGCAGCTCTTGATGTTCCTCTGCATGGAAAGATGAAACTGGAGCCTGCCTGTCGCATGGATCACTATTAACCTCCGGTGTTCTTCCCCCTGCCTTGGGGAAACCAGCTGCCGTCCCCAGGGCTCCCCCAGCAGCAGCTGGAGCCACCGCCTCACCCAGCGGAACCCCCAGAGCAGCTCCAGGGCTGGGAAGGGTGGCACAGGTATTGCCTGGAACATCTTGGTCTGCCCCAAAACATTTCATAGCAGCTTTCATGGCAGCAGTCGACAGAGTAGCTGCACTTCAGCCAAAAGAAACAAAAAAGGTGTTAATGTTAACAAATCGCTCCCTTCACTTCCACTAGAACCTCTGGGAATAACTCTCAATAAAGTCAGTCTGGGACTTCCAACAAGCATAGAGTAAAATCTGATCTGAAATTATCTTGATGGCTGTGGCTTTTTATATAAATCTATAAATACTTAGATATTTATATTATGTTTCTAAAAATATATATTGATATATCTATATAAAGATATATATATAAATATACTACTCTGTGGACTCAATTTACAATATGAAAGCGTAAAGAATTATTGGTATAGACACTGTAATCATGACATTTACTTATAAATATAGCATAAAATTTATATAAAACTACTTATTCACATTATTAAATATTAAACTAAATATCAGACCCAAACCTTATTGTAACAAATATACACATTATCTGAAATAAAAATACACTGTAAATGAAGCTGAGTTGGGCATCATGCTTGGCCTCCAGACTGAAGCATGTCCATTAGCTGGATCTTAATCCCAGATCTAAGACTACCAATCAACAGTTGTGACAATTTTGCCAGAATTTCAGAACTTTTTGAAGCAACTGAGCTTAAGGGCTTGCAAAAGCATAAATGTTATTCTAGAATAATGGAGACTATCTACAGTGCAGAAGAATTCCACATATGAACAAAACTGTTACTGGAGAAAAAACCCACAATATCTAGTCTAGAATAACCCCACATCCAAATACAATTATTTTGTGTGTGTCTCCTCTCATTTTTGTTTAATTCACTTTCAAAGACACGGAGTGTTCCAGAATAAACACCACCTCCCATTAATTTACTGCAGGTTATCTGGCCACATCACTTTTTGATCTTGCTGACCTGACAAATACCTACAGTGCACTAGATAAATGTTGTCATCTTAAATATCTTCTCAAAGATGTCTTTCACCAAGTAGCAAGAGGAAACAGAACTGAATAGGGACTTGAGTGAGGATTTAAATGGTGTCTGTCAAACTGGCAACGTGACTAAATGGAAATATTTTCTAGTATTTCCCTAAGTGAAATAATCCTTCAAACTATGCATTATTATAATAATCTTTCACCAGAAACATTCATGTGCTGCAGATAACGACATTCCTCACTAACAGGAAACTTCTAGTCCTTTACAGAGCATTAAAAAAAATATATTTATATATAAAAATTATCCTCGTGTTTGGTCAGAAATGGGTCAAGAAAGGATTTATGGGCAAACAAGCAACCAATGCATGGTAGTATCTCCTCTGCCCCCAGGGGTGCTGCTGGGCAACACAAGAACCAAAAGACCAAGAAGAAACTATGTGAACCCTCTTATTACTTATGGTAAGTCACGGTGGATCACAGTGAGGTGTAACCTACCAGTGAGCACAGCTTAGGAGGTTTCAAAGTTGACTCGGTTTCTAGCTACCTTTCCTCGGAAGACGAGTTGTCGCTCTTTTCTTCACTCAGAAAACCTAACAAAGCTCGCAAACTAGGAATATGTTTGCAATAGAGGAAAAAAGTAACAACCAGTTTTAAGCACAAAGAACAGGACACATTATTTTGCAGGAAAAAAACAGATAATGATCTATTTCACTGTGGGTCACTTGGCAGCAAATTCCCCTTCCCAGGGCTACAGAGACCCCCCGGAAACTGTTCAAGGAGCAGCAGGAGAATTTGGGAGTCCAGAACTCAAGGCCTCACCCAGAACTTGCCCACTGGGGTGACTAACACCACCATGGCCTTTTGCCAGGGCTAAGTCATAGCAAGGTCCAAATAAATCTCTTGGGTGTGTTAATGCCCAGTGATAAAACAGCAGATCATAGTGATAAAATCCCAACAGCCTCTGCCTATGTAAGGCTGGCAGATCCTACCGTGCTACTCGTTCCCAGGTGTGTGCCCTTACCTGAGGAACGCGTGAAGATCACACTAACATCCAAATCTCCACAAACATATAAAGAATGGGGGAAAAAAAGTACATGACTAGTAAGCAAATAGAAAAGCCTCACTGGAAGGTTAAGAAAAGAAATAGGCAAAGCTTATTTAAATCACTCCAAAAAATGGGAACAAGACGGGGAAAAAATATCAGAAACACTTGTAAAGCAGCCAAAGCCAGAAAAGCATCATTCTTCTCTTTCAGCTGTTGCAAGGTGGGGTGTGCATGGGCTGTTAAGGGTCTGATAATCTAAGACCATTAAGCATTTATCTGTCATTTCAGCTTAATAATTTTGAAAGTGTCCAGCACCATCAGATAAGCAGCTGCTACTGAAATTCTACTTGAAATAGCATTGCTGCTTAGAAATTCATGTATTTGGAAGGATTCCTTATTAATTTCTGTATACAAATAGCCATTTTACACAGCACTGCCCTACAAAGATGAACTGCATACCTTTGTTATACACCTTATTGTTTTGTTGTCTGACTCAGACATTCTGGTCTCTAAAAATATACAGCTTATAGAGTCATTTTCAAAAGTTCAAGGAAAAGAAGATAATAAGTCATGCATATAGTTATTATATATATAATTGTATACAGTAAAACTACACAATTACATTCAAGGTTAGAATTAAGACCTATATTTCTTGAACACTGATGTCAGTCTTCAAAGATATTAGTTGACCTTGAGGATAAAAATAAATTCTGCAGTCCTGCATTGTGTCCTCAACTTACTTCACTAAAGACATCTAAATGTTCTGTGCTTACATACCAGAAAACAGTTAAACACGGATCTTCCATATTAATTATATTTAGTACTCCTAACTTCGATTTGTGGAGATGAAAATTAGGTTTCCTGAGAGCTGCTGTAGCTTCCAAACATCATCTTATTCACAAGCAGAGATGCGTACAGTGTTATATTTAGATAAAGCAGTGATGAGAACCCTCCGCATATTATTTGTAAAATTAAATCCCACTGAGATTTTTTTTTTTCCTCTTGCCATTTCATTAATTCTATCTCAGGAACAACAATGCAAGGCAAAAGATAAAATAATAAAATATATAATGCAATATAATTCAGAACGCTATGGGTTTGTTTGTGTTTTTTTTCTTTTTTAAAAAAAGGAATTTTTGTAAATGTAACAGCTCTGAATGGGGAGACAACACTCAGATACAAGCTTCCCAAAGCCACTGAGGTGCTATGGACTAGCACTGACATTCAAATAATTATCTGAAGAAACACCTAAATGCTAAGCTCAATTATTATTTTAAAAAGGCAATGATCTCTCAAAGGCACATTTTCCACTAGCTGTTAGCCTGTCATTTTTCCTGTTGTAAGAAAATCCCGGGGTCCCTGTTAATTAAGGATGACACACACCACTTGGTGCACCCAGTGCTGGCAGCAGGTCCTTGGTGCCCCCGAGGTGTTCGCATCCACACAGAATCCTGTAGCTGTCCAAAGGAATCTGTCCTAAGAGAAAATGGTATCCCTCGGGTGTCAGAAAGACCATTTTGTAGCTAAATTGAGTGTCTTATGTATGTGCAAAAGGCCAAAACGCACCCATCCCACCTCAGCTTTGTAGCTGTACTCTCAGCAACGTCATCTGAAGTCTTGGCACTGACGTGAGCAGAAAGCAAAGCACTCCACATAGTCCAGAATCATTTTTGGAGAAAATGTACAGGTATGAGAGCGATCCTTTGCTGTTAAAGAAATTAAGAAGTCTTTCCTGTGTCTGTCCTCTAAAACAGCTGGGAACGCATCTTTATGATGCCTCTTCTTCCCTGCAAGATCACAAAAAAGTTCTGGCACCTCTGAAAACTTCTGAACTTCACTTTACATCATTTACTTTCTCGCAGTATAAACTAAAAATAAGTTAAATATAAATACATAGAATTAAAGTCAAAATCTATTGCATTACTAATAATCAGAATAAGTGAATTTCATTTAGAGTATGTCATTTCAATGGGTGTGAAAGGACGTATTTGTAAACCAACTCATGAAAAATCTCCATGGATTGAATGAAGAATATATGCTTGCATTTAAATTTAACACTTGTGAAATCCTGTCATCAAACATTATTTCCATTTAGTGTTACAGATCTCACTAACAAACTGGAGACTGGCCTTATACCACAATTTATCTTTCATTCCCAAATAATCAGATACAGAGGCACAAAAATTGTTACTGTCTTTACTGTTTACACACAACATACCGATGATTCTGCTCTGCCCGTTTCCAAGTTGAAGCTGCGTGTCTACCTGCCCTTGACAGAAAGAGAAAAAGAGCTATAAAGATGCCCATGGTTTCTGGAGGACAATGCTGGAAACCACCTGAAGTCCCTTCAATATGATATTTAAGGAATCCAGTGGAAAAACAAGAACCATATGAATCAGAAATATAACAGCAATAAAGTAAGAATCCACACCAGAGTATTTAAATGTATACAAGTTCTGGATCCTATATTTTCTTGAGGGTAAAAATAATAATCACCACAAACAAAGGACAGACATCCTAAAATCACAGTCTGTAAAGAGGAAAATTACCTCACTTGTCAGAAAATCTGTTTTCTCCTGTTTCATGAGAAAATTTAAACACACGATTTATTTGGGCAATATGAATAGAGAAGCTGATTGCAATGGAGTTACATTAGTAAAATACGCTCTGTATGTTTGCAGAATCTGCATGAGATGAGTAAGTTAGTGATTTCAATCTTAATGAAAGAAATGCACAACTAGTACAAGGAAATGGAGTCCTGGCACTTCAGTATTTCTATGCCTTACAGAACCAATCCAAGCAATTACATTAAAACACAGCTAGTGACTTGTGCACTACTTGGCCACACTCAGCAAGCAGAACTAAAAAAATTGCTATTGGACATACAAAAACCAGCATCAAGTCAAGTTGAAGTAATACAGTTTTACAAAGATTTGGTGATAAGTTTAATGAGCTGTTTGGAATTTTTCTTTTTTAAGCTTCAGATCTCAAGTTGTTACAAAAATAAAGCACCAAGACTTCTGACTAATCTCTCTCTTTATTTTCAAACCCATGGCCAATCTTATATAAATTTGGCACCTAATGAAATCAGGCATCAACTGTGGTTTATACTGAGCAAAGAGTGTGATATTCAGGACTTCTCTGAAGATAACATCACAGTGAGATTCAGATCCTTTACTCTCTCTCCCACTCTGCACTTCGTCTGTAAATAACCATTTCCACATTCATAAGCTCTAATAAGATCCCTGCGGAGATCTCTCTCAGATCTCCTACACACGCCTTACATAAAATCTTGCATCTCTTCATCACCACACAATCCGCTCCAGCTCAGCAAGACTACAGAGATGTATATTTAGCTGTAAAAGAATGAAAGTTAGCACAGCTTATGTTTTATCATCCTGAAAAACACTTGAGTGAAGTACCGAGCAATTAGTTTAGTTGGTGTGGAACTCCATGCTGTCCCAATTATATTACCAGTATTCAAGGCCGATCCTTAAAACTATGTTTGAAAGTTCTCCCCAGAAAGGCAGTCAGTCCTCTCCCATCCCATGGCCACCACTTGCACCCCTGGTAGCAGTTGCCTTCAATAGCCAGCTCAGTTCTACTCCTGAGATTGAAACTAGCTCTCAGATATTTTTTTTTAAATACTACCTCAAATAACGCCTTTCCTCTCCATCCAACTGAAACATTAATTGAGGTTCTTTTGAGCTCCAAACTCACACTTGCATAACAACTCAAAATTCTCCACAGCAGGAGCTCATCCTGCTCAATAGTTTGGGGCAGAGGGGGCTGCTTGTTTCAAAGCTTTTCAATGGCAGTTTCCCAAGCTGGGTAGTGCAGACAGTTTGTGTCTGGACCAAACTTCGCCAAAGCCCCAGACAAGCCTATGATGAAAGAGCAGATTTCCAGATAGGAGGATGACCCTGCTGCAACAGCATTAGCTCAGGGCAAGGAAGACCTAGATTTCATTTCAACATCCATCACAAATTCTCCCTGTAACCTTGACTGAGTGATTTAGTTTCACCATGTCTGTTTCCTATATACATATATATACACATACACATGATAGATTATCTCCCAAATGTACAGGGAGGACATTGCTAAATAGTCAGATAATCCTTCAGTATTGAAGGTCTTTCATAGACAGATACAATCTACAGCATAAATATAAAAGAAATATTAAGTAGCCAAACCACTGAAGAATTTTATTGCACTCTACTGCATTGCTGCAAAAATTCACAGGTGTAAACTCATTTTCCACACTTTACTGAACATTACTACACAGAGCTGAGGAGGACTACACACTTACTGCAGTGAGTTCTTGAAAACATCCAACACTTTCTCTTATTTGCAAGGACGAGAAAACCCTTAAAACTGTTCAAGGAGCCTTTATCCCAATTTTAACCTATATACATTCTGGTCAATTGTCAGAACATAAACTTATTAAGCATGAAAGTCAATATGAGGATGAGGTCTGGAAACTCCAAGCTAGCCCAGATCTTCTGTCTGACCCCGTGGAACAACTCCTACATTCTTGCTTACCTTCTACATCCTATATTCTTTGTTCCTTAGGGGAAAATTAACCCTTTTAATTTAATTCAATTTCCAAATATTTTCAGATATAAAACTGAATTGTAACTGCTTATTCAGATGTCAACTAGGATCACTTAAAAAAAAACATACACACAATTTTCGCATTGAGTGAATGTAAAATTTCTGTATACATCGAGCATCAACTAGAGCATCTCCTCAGATCCTCACACACTGAACAACAGAATCATTGAGGTTGGAAGAAAAACCTCTGCTCCAAACTCCAAACACATAAAACTCCTTCATAAAAGATGAATGGAACAGACCTATTGAACATTCTGAAACAAAAATTCCATCAAATACTCTGAAATGCCATTGCCCAGACTGCTGGTGTCATTGTATTTCTCTTGCAGTCTAAGGTGTGTAGTCTTTTATGTATTACAATGACTATCCAAACATAAAATCTTACACTTCTTGCTGTATGAGGCTGCTTAAAGGCAGAAAATGATAGAAGCAAGGAATTTTAATCGCAGTCATTTGTTTCAAAGGAATGCTGAACAGGAAACAAAAGAAAATGTAAAAGCTTTTAGAACTGTTTCAGTGCACATTTCCACAGAAACATCCAGAGCAAGTGCTTACCTAGCAGGACTAGAAACTCAAAGAAAATTAAGAGACGGGGAAGCAAATGACCCCTGACCCCCATCTTTTCAATGTTGCAGCATTTCCTATTTCCTATTATTGTCTCTCTTTCACCTTAGTAAACACAATTTAAATCAAAGAACGCTGCTATTCCTTCTGTCCCCCAACAGCAGACGTTACTGCCACAAGTGTGTGTTGCTTGGGATGTTCTTATTAACTTTTTCCCTTCGTGATACCATTTTTCTTTCTTGTTCTGGGTTTCCTTGTTGGGTGCCCAGGTGAGTGAATGGGATATCAACTGTGGAAAAAAGTAAAGGGACTTTTTGTTCCTTTTTCTAGTTAACCTCTGCACTGTTCTTCCTTTTTGTCAGTCCTTCCTGATAAAAGACAATAAATTCACGCTCTTATACGACAGATAGGAGTGGTTGTTGCCAGGTGGTTGGCAAATAACAGAAAAGAATCCAATTAGCCACATCTTCTCTCAGGCATAGGTATATTGGGGAAGGTTTTTTTAAAAAGAAAAAAAGTTTTCTGGTTCAAGGTCCCCTTTGACTTGGATTTGGTTTTATTGTTACTTTGATTGCAGTTTTGTTTCCCTTCCCTATGATGGAGAAAGCAAACAGCTGTGTTTTATTGCACACCCCCTCCCGTGGTTCCGCAGCCCAGAGGGTGCAAAGGGGCTGAAAGGATTCGGGCCCATTCCGCCCTGACCGACCCGCTAAACCTACTGACACCAGCTACAATTAGGCCAGCCTAAAAGTGCTAGTGAAGGGGAAGCAAATCCTGTGTGTCATTCCTCTCCTTGAGACAGCAACCAAATCAGGGGCATTATTTTCTCTCTTCCATCCTGTATGGTTGTGGTAATTTGGATTTTCTGCTACTGAGCTGAGCAAGCGTGGGGGAGGAGGAGGAGGAGAAGGTACTAATCTCTTCAGAAAGCAGCACTTGACACCAAGTGTGTAGGTGCTAATGACTACTTCAAGGAACTGACACAATACCGAGCATTTACAGTATAGGGAAACTTTGCTTGAAGAGGAGTAAAGGTCCACCGAAGCGATTAATTCATGATTTTTATTCTATCACACAATAAGAAAGCCACAATATGATTAACTCTGAAGTGATTCTACAGTTGTTCAAACATCCAGCGTGAGAAATGACAGTAGTATATCATCCCACTTGGGTGATCTGAGGGCAGATAAGAAGGTGCAGTTCACCTTCAATTATCCAGAAAGACTGAAAATGTCAGCTGTTAAATTAAAAACAAGAAAGAATGCACATTCTTCCATGCAGGGGAAAAAAAAAAAAAAACAAACACAAAAGTAACCTCAATTAATTGTTGCAAGTAGCAAACACACAGGAAGCAAATTTCAAATGAATCACAAGATGAACATTCCCCAGCTCCCCACACATTTCTCTTGTACATAATTAAGTTAAAACTGTCCTTACAGAGGGAAAGAAAGCTGCAATAGCTTTATTTACATACAAACAATTATTCAACTGTAAATATAACTCAGACACCAGTTAATGGAGAAAGCATCAACACAGCTATTGACTACACTTTAGATCTCCTCTTCACATGCCAAGTAGCAATTACAGTCTCTTTCACCTCGGGAATTCTTAAATATTCCCTCTTTATCTGGAATAACTTGTGCTATTCCTATTCCAAATATACTAAAAACTGTCTCAGGTTTGGGGAGTTTGGGTAGGGGTTTTTTGTTGTTTGTGTTGTTTTGTTTTCTTGGACCAAGGCATTTATTTCACACTGAGGGCGGTGAGAGCCTGGCCCAGGTTGGCCAGAGAGGTGGTGGCTGAACCATCCCTGGAGACATCCCAGGCCAGGCTGGACGGGGCTCTGAGCAACCTGAGCTGGTGAAGGTGTCCCTGTCATGGCAGGGCGGGCACTGGGGGAGCTGGGAAGGGCCCTTCAACCCAAACCATTCTATGATTCTATGATATTTGCACAAAGTGTGTCTGAGCGATAGTACAAAACTAAAAATTAACTAGAAACATGCAACTTTATACAGCCTGCCATAAAATGCCACTCGTGGTACAGCAATACTGCCTGAACCATGTCCTCTTTTGAAATCTACAAATGTTTGCTGGAGAATTGCACATGTGTCACCACAGCACATCTCAGCTTACCAGGTAAAAATACTAATGCAAAACTCTTTCCTTAAACACAACTTGTTTTGAAGTAGAATTTTGACCTGGTCCTGTCTATTTTACTGTTCAAATATTGCTTTTTCCCAAGGTATTGGCCTCTGTTCTTTACTCCCAACTTGCACATCTGAGTTTTTATTATACTATTGTGTTATTTGGCACATGAAGAATGAGGTTAAGTGGTAAATTATTACCTTATCTTTGCAAGATGAATTAGGCCTAGAAACAAAGGTGCCGAAAGTAATTATTATATTAGATGAAGCATGGTAAGAATCCCAAAGTTAAATTCTGCACAAGTATTGCATGGAGACTTGTATAAATGCTCATGCTCATGAAGTTTCTGTACACTCAGATTTCCTATTCATAAGTGACAAAAAAAACTCGGCATCTACATTAACATCTTTGTGAGAGTAACAATGCTCCGTTATCCAAAAGCAATCGCACGATGGAAAAAACAGCGTGAATTTTTCTTTCATTTGAATTTTCTGCTTGGGCACAGGTTCTACAGTTTCTACAGGTTCCTTACAGTGCTGTTCTACAATGCAAGCCATGAAGCATTGCCATTTTGAAGCTAAGTGGCTCTTTTATGCAGTAAACAGACTAGAGAAGGGAGCACACTGAGGCAGACCCGGGGCCTACTGCCCGTCCTGCTCAGCCGCGGCTCTCCTGCCTTCCCACGTGTGGCCGCCAGAGCTTGTTTTCACTGCAGGAACAGACAGCTCAGAGAGCAAGATCTATGGATAATTCATTCCAGTCTTCCCTAAGCTCCATTAAAAAAAAGTTTCTGCTCTTTTTTCCTTCCCTAGCCATCTCACTGCAGTGCTAAATGCTAGGAAGAAGTGATAGGGAGAAGGAAATGGGATTCTTTTCCTATTTGTGACAACAAAATATTCTTTCATAGATCTGAATTTCAACCACAGAATGTTATCAGTGCCCAAGTGATGCATGCTGATAGCAAATGAGCTGCAGGCAGTAAGAAACTCTTGAATGGGAGCTAACCAATGCAATATCACAAATGCAAATCCAAGGTCACAAAGAGACTCAAGTTGTGATTTGCTTTCTATAATAATAACTTCTCTCTCTCTCCCCCCCAAAAAAAAAAAAAAAAAAAAGAACTGAAGCTTTTTAATGCACATGTAGTTGAAAGAGCATTAATCACAGAGCACTCATAGGATATTAAACCACATGCTCAAATTACATGCAATCTTATGGGATGTTTGCTGCCCCTGGAAAGAATGGAGCACATCTACTATATAAGTAGCTCTTTTAACAAAATCAGCTACTGATGCTATTTTTTGAAGTTCAGAGAGGCAGCTCTTGAGGAATGAAACTTCAAGCACTGGTATCTAAGTGCTTTTTCTTCAACCTCAGTGTCAGCTTTCTGTGGCTCATGGGCTTCACCCCCACCGGAGCAGCAGCTGCCTTGCAGACTCAGTGGGATTCGGATCAGCCCAAAGCCAAGCTCAAGTGGCAGGGCCCGGACCACGACTGAGAGAGAGGCCAATATCCAGCTTTTGTATTGGCTGAAGCTGCGATGGAACAGCAGCTCTTGTCCACCCCACCAAACCTCACAAATGTGACATTGCTCAGGGTAAGTAATTACCTTCCACCAGAAGGTAATTAGTGCATTGATAATGGTTCCTCACTGACCACAGAGCTTCTCTAATTTGAAGCTATTAAACTCAGTTACAATGTCCCAGTGGAGAACATCTATATGTAGTGCGTATTTGCTGTGCAAAACTAAACACAAATCACTTTTGCTCAGGAAACTACATGGTTTGCACAGGTATCAAAAAGTGAATTTCCCATCTCTCTCAGATGTTAGTCTTTTTTTTTTCTAGTTAGTTCTAGCAGCTTTTTACTAATTTTTTTCTAACAATAGCAAATAAAACATATCTTGAGATAGTCTCAACTATTACTGAAGTTATGTGCTGCCAACTGTTAATATGTTCCTCTCAGCATCTTCTGTACCGTGTGTTTGTAAGCACTGCTTGGATCACTTAAAAATTTAAAAAAAAAAAAAAAAAAAGGAGAGAGAGAAGAAAGCAGGTCACTTGCAAAATCTACAGGGCTGCAAATGGTTCCCTTGTTAAAAAGGTTCCCTAAATCCTATTTTAAACTTGCTACACTAATAACAGTGATAGCAAAACAGTTTCCCAGAATCCAAAGAAATGTCCCACTGGTGTTTAAAAACCTAAGCAGTTCAGCAGTGAAATCTGGGGAGGAGAAGCCAGGACTGGAGGTGACGTGGCTGCTTTTCTCAGAGGAGCTGCTGTGTGAAGCGTCGGCAGCAGCGGCGCTGGCACAGCCGGACCTGCCCCGGGCTGCGGCCCTGCCCTGCAGTGGGACTCACTATGGGGCAGCTGCTCCTCTCAGGTTAAAGCAAGTTTGTCCAATGTACTCTGGAGTTGTGACCGACTCATTGTGGCTACTAAGAGTTCTGGGGTGTATCTCGCAGCCAGGCCCCATAATCTTTCTCCAAATTCTGCTTTGCTTTGCCACTGAAGAGATGAGAGGCAAAGAATTCTCTGATGACAGGAGGAACACCAGAGCAGGAACACAAGTGATGAGCTTTTAAAGCTTCTCCTGCACTTGGGTTTAGATTGTTCTAAGTTAAACTGCTTTAAACTGATTTAAAGACACCCATATTCTAAAATACAAGCCTGAGAAGTGGGCTGCACAAATTCCTAAGCACTGAAATTAAGCTGTTATCTTGCAAGGTCACTAACGATAGAGAGCAGCTCTGGAAAAATAATAGGGGCAGGAAAGCCCCAACAGCCCCAACAGCTAAATATTGCTTTCTAGGAAATTAGATTTTTGTTTAGATGTAATTCTGCTATATAAGATATATTTTCAATGAGGTCACAAATAATACTGCACTAACCGACTAATAGCAAATAAAACATGGAGATCTGGCATAGCAGATAGGAAAATATTTTGGCAAATTTCTTTCTACGTAACTCACATAAAATAACAAAACTAAATAAATACTTCCTAATCCCACATTCCTCTGAGTGCATATCTTTTCTGATATGCATCTTCCATTCTAAAAATATTTCCTATTTTACCCTTTGGCCATCAGCTGAAATGAATATCCCCTAATCCTTTCCAGGTATAAAATCAAAGTCAAAAGAGAAATGCAATTTCCACAGAGCTCCACCAGCCCCTCTGAAACACCCTGTGCTGACACACATTTCAAAAAACACATTAGGAGATTTTTGACCTTTTGCTCTTTCCAATCGGTTGCAGTAACAACATAGGTCATTTTGCAATAGGAGTTCTTCCTGTAAGACAGTTTGTGTAAAGTATGAAGAATTTCTTCTAGGAGAATCACAAAAATGAAACTTTAAAGATAAATTAGAGCTGTTATATGCTGGATTGCAGAATTACTCAAAATCTCCAGATGGGATTGTGGTCAATAAGGTCTTATCTATCAAAATTCACACAACACAACTCCTGCACCAAACAATTTACAGTCTAATTTACAATAGGACCTTATAAGTTCTTTTAAAAAACAATTAAGAGGTAGAAAAATAGTAGAATAAGCCCAGTTAAGACATGGAAAGAATCATTGAACTCTCATGGCAGAGTCTTTTTTCTTCCAAGTGAGTTGCTTTGGCTAGCTGGCCTCAATTTGATGGGCAAGTAACAGCTGTGATGTTTCATGAAATTACTTTGGTTTTTCATTGTTGTTTTTTTGTTTGTTTCAAGAAAATCTATCAGACTTTTTTTTAAGTGATAATTTAAATTAAGAAATCAAATACACCAATATTGTAAGAAGAAAAAGTGCAGCAGAGACATGGGAATTTTTTTCTCTAAATCCAAACCTCCTTCCATGCTGCGTGTTCGTATCATCATCCAGAAGACAGGAGCACACCAAGTGTATCAGTCATTATCACAGCATGAAGAAGAAAAGGTTATTCTTTTCTCTGAGCATACTCTCTCTTTGTTCACCTTCAAATATTTTGTCAGAACACGTATTTCCTACAACAAACATGTCCTGAATGGAAGGAGGGCTGCGAAAAGAAATAGAACATGAGAAGCGCTGAAGGAAATGCTTATGACAATATTTCTGCACAGACTTGGAGCTGCCATCTGCTCACACAAAAGGGAATATTCATAACTGACTGGTCAAACTGTGCAAGGGAACAACCCCATTTCCTTCAGCAGGACTTCTGCCTGGATTGAGTTACATTTGCAGCCTACAAACAACAAAAATAGTGTTGTAGAGAGATTAAACTCTTAAAACTCTATTATTAATAGTTTGAGTGAAAAAGATCAACTGATTTATACGCGACTTCTGCATTGAGAAATTTGGATTACTTGTCAGTAATCAGTTAGGTATCAAATCCAGTGTAACACAAGTTTCATTAAATTCATTCACTGTTTATTCAAAGCTGTGGTAAACTTTTTTCGATGTGTGACTTTATTTTGATTATATATATTAGGAAAAGTGCATTGTAGCTTTAGAATTTTTTTCTGTACTTTAAAAATAGCTATTATTACCATAGTATTTTCTTTTCCTCCTATGTTGAATTTTACACACCACATAACAGACTAGCAGAAACTTCAAGCAAGTGCCCCCACAGTGATAAAAATAATATGACTGTTAACCAATGCAAAAGATTGATGGTTTTTCAAAAACCACATTTTATAAGTAGTCTAACTTCTCTGATGATCTTTTTCCCAGCAACCTCACCCCATCCAGCCCTCCTCCAAGAACACAATCAAAAGTCCTGGACATTCCCTTCCTTCTCCATCCTTCCAAACGAGGAAATAAACCCCAAAACCCAAACCACTTTTGAGAGCAGTTGCTTCTGCTTCACTGAGTGAGAACATATGCAGACCTTATCTTTTGCCTTGCTGCAGTTCCAATTTTATTTTGGCTGGTTTGGATCATTTTATCTTCAGGCGCTGCAAACATCTGTGGCTCAAGCCAAGGGTGAGCTCTGGTCCTGCCCCCAGAATGTCCTCCCGTCACAGCCACCGCTCCACAGCTCCCTCCCTCCTTTGCCCAACTGTATTTTTAAAGCATGTTCTTACCAAATAAATCCAATTGACAGTCTCTTGTTCAAGTCTTATGGATTTTCATTTAAATAGATGGGTGGAGGAGGTATATAAACTAGCATTTTCCCAGCCATCTTCTGTAAAGTCGTATCTAAGATGATGTGTGTACCACCAAAATAGCTGTTCAGAATGAATCACTCATACCATTTTACAATTTCTTTTAACAGATAAGGATTGAACTACCATTGCAAAAACTTTGATACTGTCTTATTATAAGAGAGATAATTTTGTAAGCACAATGCAATATGGGAATGTGAAGTATGGAAAAAAATGTAAATGGATGATTTTAAAATTTATATTATTAAAATTAACTATGTTTTATTCACATTTGGCTACAGAAGTAACAAAAGCCTTGTTACACACAAAGTTTATGAAAAAATGAAACATTAGCACAAGGGCCAAGTCCTCTACAGAAAAATCAAAGGATTAAACAAACTCCAGATGGAAAACAACTGAAGCTTTTCATAAGTTTTAAATATTACTATACCTTGGCTGGTGATGAACCACAGTAACGTATGTGTGAACAGGCATACAAACACCCATGTGTATTCATATCCACGCATATACAAAAAAAGGTGTTAAAAATTCCTTTTATGTTCTCAATATTCAAAATGCATATAATGATTGGGAGGAGATTTTCTGTTTCTGCCATTTGTCTTTCACATACAGATTACAATGACATTTAGGTTTGCAGGGTGTCATTTTTTCCCCCCCCTTTCTCCTTTTCTTTAATTTTTCTTTTCTAGCAGTGCATATTTTATCAAAATTAATTCAAATTTCAAAAAGACATAATAGAAAATTCTCCGATCCTTAATAATCTCATGTCTTAACTATTGCAATCTCCTCCACTTCAGCCTTTGCAAATCCCAATTTTCTATCCCTTAATGCTATTCTAAAATACTAAAGGAACCGGGCTGGCTCTTTGCTTTGATTGCATCAAGGTCTCCTTTCCTTTCTTTCTTTTTCTCCTTTCCTTTCTCCCTTCCCTTTCCTATCAAACGACACCTCACTGTTGGGGTCTTGCATGAGCCTTTGCTCTGCAACCACCTCCTTGGCTGCCCGTTTCCCAGATTTTCCAGCAGTGTTGACTTGTCTTGTTCCACTAACCTGCAAAATCCACCAACCAACCTCTATTAAATCTCTCTTCAGAATTCAGTGCTTCTCTGATGACTACAAATGATCCACTTCCCGTTATTACAAACTCTGGTTCAGACGCAACTTCTGACCCAGCAAGTCTTTCACAAACTGGTTACAGAAACAAGTTACCTTGTTACTAAAACTCTTTTTGCACAGAAGGGATCTGCTACTAGCCCTTGTCAGCAACTCCAACTAGTGGCCTTTGCTAATTTTCAGGAATATTACTACATGGGATTCAAGAAAAGTTTCTGAGAAAAGCAAGATTCAGCACCAGCCTTAATCTCACCACCTTGCAAAGTATGTGCTTTATTTTCCTTTCATCTCATCCATAAACCACACTGACGAGCAGAAACGCACACACGCCTAAAAGGAAAGAGAGGATAAGAAAGGGAGTTCAGTTGTTGAAAACTATGTCTCTGCCAGCTGGGCACAGGTTTCATTTCCATTTTAGAGCAGTTTCTCAAGCACGACTGGCAGAGCCATTCCCAGCGGTGAACCGTGCTCGTCCAGCAAGACACCGCAACATTCCTCTGGGGACCTGGGGACGATGGAAACGGGAAGAATCCCCAGCAGGGAAGTTTGAGGGGCATAGGAAAAAACAAACATCACAACACACGACCACAAATCAAACAAGCAGGAAAAAGAACCAACCAACCAAATAAACCAGCCCCAGCTCATAAGAGTGAGGTGGCCATCCCAGAAGTTGACTAAAGGAACTTCTTCAGTATTGCCACAGACTCTTTAATTAATAGGTTTCTCCTGCCTAATACAGGCGGTTTATAAAAACTAATATATGGACTCACCTCCCTTCAAGTTGTAATTTATATCCCAGGACCAGGTTTGATTTGAAACCATAAAGAACAAAATATCAATAAAGAACATAGAAAGTTATTCTTTGCCCTCCCCCCTTTTTAGTTGGTAATAGGCATTAGTGCCCAGCATCACCAGGAGCACACAAGACGAATTCCTGTGTGGCAGGCAGGGCAGCGTTACCGACAATGCCACCTCATGTCTGTCCAGCGCTCGCACCAGCTGCTCCAGCAGAATCCAGCCCAGAGAAACAAACCCATTTCTCCTCTTTCCTCCTCCAGTTTGGCAGCCATACATCTGCAGCTGCCAAGTCCTCCTCTGTTGCCTGCAATCCAGTGCAATCTACATTTGCCTTCACATACACACACGCTTCTTTTTATCACACTCTGGCATTTCCACAATTTTTACTCTTTTTCCAGATGATGTTGATGGAGAGAAGGAACTACCTACTGCAGATGTGGTGTTCGGACAGCTGTTCCTGTGATTTTTTTTTTTTTTTTTTTTTAACTTGAGAATAGGAAAATCCATTTAATGGCAAAGAGCAAGATAGATAATTTGTGTCCATAAAGCCAGTAGTAGGTGTAATCTATGGTTCTGTTCTGATCTGGGCGGGAGGATTCACAGTACATCATTCCATTTTAATGGATTTAATAAGGAATGGTAGATCTCCGCTTACATTCTCATTTTTAAAGAGGTCCTCAAAAATATCTTCTAAAATCGAGGTGTAAAGTTGCTGCAAATGACATTAAGAAAACGTTCACCAAATTCAGAGAAGTTGTGATCTCACGTCTATTCCAACCCAATTCAGATAATGGCTCTGAGCTGAGCCTTGGCATTTGCAGTGCTCTTTCACTTTAAGGGAAGGGGTGTGGGGGGGGAATTTCTACAAACCCCAAACAATGCAAACCCTACAAAACCCAGTCTTCTACCACAATTCTCTTAGTACCAGTTCAGTACTGGTACCAGGAACTGGTACTAAGTGATTTGGACCAATACAAACCAGAAACAGCAATTCTCATATCTACCAGATGATAAAGTTTTGCAGGACAAGCAAATTATATGTAAAAGTTCCATAGCAGCTAATCAAGAATAAAACTTGAGGAAGCAGCAAAAAGCTCATAATGAAGAAATATATTCCATCACAGGTGGCAGGAAATTGTAGCTACTGATAACAAATGCTATGGGGCTCAAGCAAAGAAACAAAATCAGCATCAGCATGAAGGCAAAGTAGTGATAGCACCAAAAAAAAAAAGCCTCAAAGCACTCTCCAGAAATCTATCACGAGAATCAAATGAAAAGTAGTAAGTAATAAATATGCATTTTCTGTAAGACCTTGCATTTAAACATACTCCTAAAAATGTTGTGAGTTTAAGTAGCTGGCTGGAGACCATGTGTTGCTTGCATACATAAAAAGCAACGCATCATTCACTCACTGCTGAAGCACCAGCATCTGGAGAGAGAGATTACAGAGAAATTGAAAATGAGACCTAAGAATAAGTCAGTCCATCCAAACAGACCGTGCCAATGCTTGGGAACTCAAAAATTTCAAAATCTCTATCTCAGAATACTACAGAGACAAGAAGGAACAGGACGTGAGGGGTCGGGGCCAAGGCAGAGGGTGGCCAGGAGGAGCAGGTGAGGGCAGTGAGATGGGGCTCGTCTCGGATCCCTCACAAACTCTTCCCCAGCTTCCTTTGCTTTTCTGAAAGAGTCTGGCTTGGGAAAAGAGATGGAAGAAGTGCAAGCAAAAGCTGGAAAGTACCAAAAACCCTTTCAAGAAAGGTATAAATATTACTGGCTTAGATGAACACCCAAGGGAAAAATGGCTTGAACTGCACTAGAAGGCAATCGGATCATCGAACTGAAGACAAATGGAAAATTTATCTACTTTGTTGATACAAGAGTATACAACTCAGTGAAGTCAATGGAACTCTAAAGGCTATGGATAACAGCAGGCAAAACACAGACTTTAGATTCACAAGCAAAATAGACATTCTAATAATAACAAGGTAAAAAGGAACTAGTATTTTTTCTAGAAGGAGCTAAGCCTGATCTCAGGAAGGAGCTTCTCTTGAAGGGCAAACAAACAGAGAGGAAAAGAGCACCAAAGAAACTGAAGAGACTTCCCAGCACCCAGGAGAGCAGTAAAACAAAATCATCTGGAAAGAAAACCAATCCAGTCTCTGCTGCATATATTCAATGCTCTGAAAAAGGGAAATTCAATACAGGAATCAGGGAGAAAGTGAAGGAATCAGCAAAGCATGCTCAGGTGCGGTCAAAGAAAGGAAAACTTCACTTCTCTGTGGCAAAAGACTTCAACTACACAAAAAAGAAAAGCTTTTCTCTGCCTTTAGGGGGTAAATTTGTATCATACAATGCAGTATATGCTGTATGTGTCAAACAAGACTTGGCACACAGATTTTGAAATATAGTGAATAAAGACAAGCGTTAACACATCTCCTTTGTGAGATTCAGTTTTACATATTAGCATTTGAATTACGCCCAGCACTCTGAGGTGTCATTAAGAAAACACACATTTGTATGCTTTGTATTAGCAGAAACCAGCAGAAAAGCACTAATCTGGGCTCTAGAACTCTAGGAAGAGACACAGGCCAAGAAAAACCCAGTAACAAACCTACAAAATCCATACCATAAAAGAGCCCCCCAAGAAAAAACCTGAAATAAATAGCAGGCATGAATTTCATATTCATGTAGGGCATCTGTTAAATGATTGCAAGCAATTTATTGGTATAATCCAGATTGTTTCAAACTGAACAGAAATTCACTCAAAGAAGGAAAATGTGGCTGAACAGACCTGTAAGAAGCTGCTGTTCTGTCATACACAGACAGCCGGGAACAAATGCTGCTGCTCAGTGAGATTACTGAGCAATGGGCTCTACAAAGGCCTCTCAGAACATACAATTAACCATTTCATTTTGGTCAAATGCCAATCCTCAAAACAGCTATTTCAGTAACAGTGAAGCAAATGCACTCTATAAAGAGGAAAGACAAAATCAAAATTATCCTTACCGTGCAAAACTGAATTATATTATTTACAAGGCGATTATAAAATAAATATTACAAAAATAATGTAAATTATTGCTAGACAGCTTTTCTCTTTTTAGTCAACATTTCCAAAATATTTTCAAATCAGAAAAGTGTATCAAAAGTAAGATGGAAGAGAGAAAAAAACATCAGTAATCCAGTATTAAAATGTGGTAAGAAAAGATAAATAAATCTTTCCTTTTTGTCCTAATGTATAAAAAGTTCCGTGCCACGCCAGGCGCTCCGCTGCCAGCCGCACAGGATTCCAGTCATCGCACCAGGCCAGGCTGCCGCTCCTATTCCCACTCAGTACCAGCAGGTCCTGAGCACTGGGTCGCATTTTCTCCAGTCACTTGAGCACCGCCTGAAGTCTCACCTGATCACTCACTCCCCCTAACCTTCCTCCATTTCTTCACACCATCTGGAGCACAAACACCCACTGCACTTTCTTTACCAGACAAAAATGGCATGCACACAGCACAGAAAGGAAAACCAGCTGCTTGGTTTGGTGATGTTTCAGCAGCTAGTTCACACAAATCCTATGCAAGAGCTAGATATTGCATACTGTTACCCTCACACCGAATACACTTGTGTTGTAATATTACTGAGCTCAGAAAATAATATAAAATTGAAACTAAGTAGCAACTGTATGATTATAAAATGTCATTAACTTCAGATAGTAGAAAAGGTTATTTAATTAAAGAAAGTTTGATTTTTAAAAGGGGAAGAGTCAGAATTATTCAGAGATACTTAAATCTTTAGTTGTGCTAAAAAGATTACTGTACAGGTAACTGTAGGTACAAATGTGTTCTGCTTCTGCACAACTTTTCTGAATGAATAGCATCATATTCACATTTACCAAGTGAAAGATAACAGAACACACTCCTCTCCCCTTCAAAATACCTGGGACAATGCCAGGAAAAGACAAAAGTAGATGGATGGGACTGTCTCTGACAGCAAACCTAGAAAACAACTTTTGTTGACATCTATGCAATCATTCGGGATGAGCTGACGTACACTGTGTGCCCACCATAGCTGTGCTGAGAACTGTAAGGAAAGGGGACCAGTAATCCCACACATAGCTCTTACAGCTATTTTCCTCCCAGGCAGATGAAGTTACAAAAGCGTTTTTGCCAAACTATTTGAAAAGTCAAAAGTTTCAGTGGCTTCACTAGTGCCCTGCGTTTACAGGTGAGACAGTGAAATGCAGGTGTTAAAGATGAAGCCATTTCTTCAGCTTCTTCATTCTCAGTTACAACTAACATTTAATCTTTCAGTAGTATAAAAATAACACAGCAGCAAAAGTATTTTCCTTAATAACTTGGATAAACCACAAGAATGACAAAACAAAACTGAACAATTTCACATGGGAATACCTCCAGAGGAGGACAACAGTTGCGGTTACCTCGGCAAAGAAATAATCCTTGCGCGCTCCTGGTCCCCCCAGACAGAAGCCCCAGTCAGAGCAGCGTTACCCCGTGTCCCGGGACCTAAAGCTCGCGCTCAGGTCTAACCAGCGCGGATGCCTCGTGTGTGTCAGACAAACAAGCAACATCTTACATAAATGCAATGGCGGTTCTGGTTCGGAGGCAAGTTAAACGACAATGAAATCCAAGTACAATTAGCCTCTTCATTTATTATATCTTCCTGGACCACTATTGAGAGGCTGAAGACAGAGCGTTCCTTAGGAAGGCTTGTATGGGGGTTCTACAATTTTTTATTTTTACAAGCATACTCAACTGTGTGAGTGTGCCTGGCAGCTTGCCTTCCACAACAGGAATTAAAACTACTGGGTATTATAATAAGAAACAGAGAAAATGATGGTATTTCAAACTCTTATCTCTCTGCAAAAAAAGTACAAAAACCTTGGGAAGGCTTTTTTTTTTGTACTAGCTAAATGACTAAGAAAGTTCCCCTTCCATCTTAGCTTTTCAGTCTATTACAGACATTTAAATGTCTGACAAATAGATTACAGACTACTTGTTTTAAGAGTTTTTGAAAAAAATGAAGCTTGAATCTCCAGTATTTTGAAAGATACGCACAATATTTGGCCTGCACAGTTTGTAGCACCTATTAAAACCTTCATTAAAGCAACAGTGTCAAACTACTGCAAAGGCTGATGTCAGTACCACAAAGTCACTATGAGCATGTTTTCATTCTGCTCTATATTGAAAAACTACAGGCAACGAGCAGAACATTTTGATTAAGTTAGGTTAGTTTTAGTTAAAAGAGCCTATCAAACATTGACATGTAGGTGAGAGCTATAGCTACTTATCACCCTACTGGAAATTCATTTGGAAATTATTAGTGACAAAAGAGAGCAAATTCTTGAATAACTTCTATCCACATCAACATTATATATTATTTTCAACACATTAAAGTTGTGTAAGTGTCATTTTGCATAACAATGTTTTTTATAAACTTCATAATACAACAGTTACTTTCAGTTTTTTAGCTTACAGTGTAAATATCTAAAAGAAGTTCACAGAGTCTTCTGCACAGCACCTATATGCTATGGAAAGCTTCCGTAATTACTCATAGATGACTCGCAAAGTGTTTTTATCTGTAATTGTTCTTCATTTCTTTCTGGTTTTCCTCTCAAGCTTTAAGTCTGCTGACTGACGGCAGAGGAAACAAAGTGTTCTATGAACAGAAAGACCCCCAAAACGATAGGGTGCTCTCCTCATGTTTCTGTTTCACATGTTTACTTGTTAAAAAAAGGGCAAGTGCAATTCTTCTCCTTTCCTAATAACTTGCTAATCAACCTCATTACCAGACTGGCAATATTATTTGTCGCTGTCACGAAAAAGATTTGCTAGGACATCTCCTTGAAATCATAAAAATCAAAAGTAATCTTATACTTCACTGTACCAAACTACTTAAGAGTAAATAGTTACTAATTTTTCTTTATAGATTCTACTCTTTCATAAGTCAAAGGCTTAATTGAGTAGGTAGTGAATTCTATTTCCCCTTTTTCTACAATAGTTTGAATATTATAACTAATTTTCCCGTCTTGGTTAATGAACCTTCAGTAACAAGAGAGTTAATAAATGAAAATACAGATTGTGCATTTATTGTATCACCACTTACAAATCACTGGAACCACTTACTACTCAACAGAAAATCCAAAATAAATACCAGCTTTTTCCTTTCACTTAAATAATGATGGAATTTTCATACATTCAGAGCAAGTTGGGCAACTTCATTTTAACATGGTTATAAATTTCAACCAATCCAAGCTGCCTGACTTCTAGTGCAGTTATAACTAAATAAATGCTTGAAATAATCTAGTGCTGCCCTGCAGCTGATAGCACTGCTTGGATGGCTGCTAGCCTAAGTGGAACATCACGGAAATTTATTGCTTCCAAAATTAAACAATTAAAAAAACCTTACCACCTAATTAGAGAAATGAAAAAGTCTCATCACTGTTAAGGCAGAACATTTTCACAGAACTGCAAAAAATAAGATTCATACCACATATAGCATGATGACATATGTACCAGCACTTCACCTGGATCTAACAGCTTAATTTTATTAAGTTTTAGTTTATAAAACATTGCTTATGATTAAAAAAAAAAAAAAGTTAAGCCATTTAATGTTACTGCTGGAACTTTCATTAGTGCATTCCCACACTTGGGTTACAGACTATAAGGCTGATACTTCATCTGTGCAATTTTATTTTGTAATTAAAATTGAGGATATACATTACATAGAATAGAGTTATAATTGAGGAAAAATACTGTCTAAATCACGCACAAAGGTAGCATTATTTAATCTAAAATCTTGAGATCCTGGGGGGCATGGGAGAATGTGGAGTTCTGCTAGAGCCACCCATATGCAGAGGGGTCAGTAAGTGACGCCACACAGCCCCTGTCCCTCCAGACCCCGGGATCAGTGCAGGCCAACCCTCACGTTCCTCACACACACTAATCCCATGCTTCAGACAACACAATACAGAGAGAAAGTAGATTGATCTCTCAAACTAAGGCAAGCTCTCTTAATATTATGTGAAGCTGTAAGTGGCATTGTTATGTGGAAGAGCTCTCTGATGAGCAGTATGGGAAAGCAAGCAGAGCGCTTTGGTTTCCTTCACTGGTGTCACTGGGCCAACAATCAAGATCTTATTTATCAATAAGAGATGAATTCCTCAGGAATTTTCTATTTGCTAGGATTTCTATTCAGTTAAAACAGTTTTTAATTTTAGAAAGAAAAAGAAAGAACAACATACAGTGCTGTCGTCTTGGAAAAACGAATGAGCACTTCATAAACAGGGTTCCAAGTCACATCACCAGCTGGGTCTTTTCGTGTTGGTTAATCGATCTTGATTTCAAAACTGGAAGAAAGAAAAGAGATAATTAGATTTGACAAACCCCAGAGAATTAAGCAAATTAATAGAAAAACAAGGATTGATCTAAAGGACACCCCACAGGAGAAACAGATCCAAGAGCAAACATCCACTGTCATAAATAGTTACGGACATCTTGCAGTAAAACAACGTGATTAAAAAGTTCTAGCTCTGTGACCAAAGATCTATATTAATAGCTCTGAACTATGAGCCTCGGTCCCAGCAATCACTCTTGTCCATTTATCAGCACTGGAGCCCTCTGGCCTCTCGTATATGTAAATAACTTGTATTTTTAATGCACAGTCCTTTGGAGACCTTCAACTGGTTGTAATTCCCATCGTCTTTAAAAATAGCCAGCATCCTGAAGAAAACAAGTCTAAACCTTCAGAACTTCAAGCTGCTCCAGAACAGCTACTCAACGTTATCAATATTCAGTACTAACAGGATGAATAGAGAACATTAACCAAAAGGCCAGAATTGGGAAGGGGAAGCCCAAGGCCAAGGAACAGATTGGAATGAGGTGAGAGCAAACAAACCAGACAGTGCTCATCGTGTTGGCTTTGTCATCTACTGCTCCACCTTGTATGGGAGGGAGCAGGAGCGGAGCAAACACAGAGCAACATCCAGGGTGTGCTGTACGGGGCCGCGGGGTGTGTGTCTGTCTGTCTGCACGTGAGAGGGAAAGATGGACTCAGAGGAAGGATGGCAGAGGGGAGAGAAATTCCCCTGGTTTGCCTAGCATGACATAAGAACCTGGAGGAGAATAAATGAGAGGTCTTAACATCAACATACGATGTCATTGTGAATAAATAACATTCTGACTTGTTTCCCAGCAGGAAGCCGCACTGACGCCCAGGCAGCAGTTCTGCAAGAAAGAGAGGTCCTGCTGGATGCAAGTGTTCCATGTGCAGAGACACCAACCCTATACCACAAAGACAGCCAAAAAGAAATAACATTTTCCTATTCCTGTATTAAAAGGAAACCATTGTGCTCCAGTATGATGCCATTTTTGACCCAAGCCACAGAATTTTACTCAGTTACTCTTGTGTCGAAGAACAGCATATGGCACAGCCAGAGGCGATATTCTTGGTAGAGAAAACATCCAGTTCTGATTTAGAAGTTCCAGTTAATAATCAGTTCATCGTACTTCTCAGTAAACCGGGTTTGGATTCAGCTTGCAAAAACTGAATTGTTTAATGCCCTTTGAACACTACATGAAAACGCCGTTCATTATAGATGAGGGTTTCCCCACACAGACACCAGTAAGAACACATCTGCTTCATCTGGAATTAGCAGAAAGGAGAGAGCTGCCCTGATGCTCCTGCCACCAAGTTCTGAAGATACCAGGTCTTGCACATCACTGACTTTATTTGGTCTCCACGTTGTACCCAAATGAAAGTTTAAGCTATTCAAATATATTTATGTTCCATGTCACTTGGATTTGTACTACTTTTTTTAGAGATTACAACATCCCTTTAAATGTTTCTACTATAACTTTGGTAAATTCAGTTTGTATAATTTTATCGGGGGATTTCAGGAGATGGACACCATTCCTTTTTAAACTATATCTCAAATTTACTTTGAAGATTGATTTGCCATGACTCAGTGTTCCAGGACCGCACAATAATTCCAGACTTTCTCTTCCCTTGTGTGTCTAAAAATCAGAGTGGGGAGGAAATGCAAAGCCACGTACAACCTCATATGGCACCTGAGACACTGACACACCAAGGAAGAACACACGGAACTTGCACGCTCAAAACCAAAAAACCACTTATCCAGTCTTAAATTCTGCTCTTAAGGTCTCGTCTACCAAAGTAAATATGACCAAATTTTTATTGCCAGAGTATACCACCAGATGGCAAAATTGTGAAATAAAGAAATAAATGAAATCATTCCTCTAACCCATTCAGTCACTGGTGTTTCAAGGACCTCTTGCTGGGCCACACAATTGTTCTCTGAGGACTTGGGTAAGTACTTAAAATGTCCCCACATGGGTCTGTAAAATAAAGTATTTCAACATTCCCCCATCACTCCTTGTGTAGTTAATTTACTCACAATTGCAATAGTTAAAGGCGACACAAAATCTCCAGTAGATGAAACAAACAGAAATTGTGACCACCAGCTGTATGCCTCTAGAGAGCTTGGTCTTCCCACTATTTTCCTTCTGCTTTTTACTCTGATACTTGTTTTACCCTTTTTGAAAGGGCCTAAAAAAAAAAAAAAAATCTTACATGACTGCAGGGAACAGAATTGGAATGACAAGCTAAAGATGGCTAATAAAATGATCTTGCAAAGCCCCATGATATTTTATTTTCTCATGTTATATCCCAATTATCTATAAACCAAGACACAGGACAGCTGTTTCTAAGATCTACTATAACAGGGGTAAACGTGTGCTATGGACAAATGAGCGTGGTTTAGTGGACTGAAGTTGATAAGGAACGTGTTCTTTTACATTGCCTCCAGGAAATATGTAAGCTCTCAGTAACTGCTCAGGAATCTATTACTGTGATGCCTCACCCCCAGATCACAAGGGACTCAATGTAAGCACAGACTCCAGTGTTAGGTATTTCATATACATCTATATACACACAGACACATACATAGGAAAATCAAAGGACATGAAATATTAGTAAGGCTTTATCTTCATGGTAACAAACCGGCTAACCAAGCTGATGAACAACTCTAGTTGACCCTGAGATCCGCAACATAAAAACAATGATTCTAGAAATAGTTTAGGGCCTTTTCCTTCCACTTGTAGCATGGCATCTGTGTAACAACACACAGCTACACTTCACAACTGTTTAAAATATTGTCATTATCCCTTGAGCTAGAAGAAATTAGGTAGGTGTAAAATAATCAGAATGTCAAGCACATTAAATGTCAAGCATAAATAAGAACCAAAACTGGAATCTCTCAAAGATGCTCATTCTCCCACAGTTGGGCAAAAAGTGTTCAGTTCAATAACTACCACTGTTTGGGACTTGTATTATTATACAAAACACAAAAAATTATTTGCCTTAAAGGTATCTAATAGCTTGAAAGCTGATTTGGCAGTAGAAAGTATAAGTAAATGTTACCCAAATCATCAAGAAAACCTCCTGCCCCAAAATAGATTTTTATTTGGGACTCCTTAATTCAAAAATTTCAGGGTATTGTTATTAAAAAAGAAAATCCAAACCCCACAGCACTTTTCAGGAGAAAAAGGGAGGGATGAGTAATACATGAGTCTGCATTACATGGGAGGGCACCAAAAATATAAACTGTAAAATAAACTGCCAAGTTATAAAATGTTTCTTCACCCACTAAAACAAAATAGCTTCTTCAAGTCATTTTTAATTCCAGAATTCAATCACCATCAAAATTAACATCAAGCACTCTTTCCCTAGTGAATATATACTAAATAATTATTTTAAAGTGAAGATATCTCAAATCTAAATTAATCAGAAACTCTTTCAAGAAGGGATTTTCTTTCAACTAAGTTCATAGCATACTAGCAAAACATAGTCTCAAGCACAGTTTAGGCTTCTAGACTTAACTAAAATTAAAGTATTGAAGAAATATATCAAATAGCACGATGCACACTATGATATAATTAGGCAGTAACACCTGTTCACCTGTTACTAGAAGTTCAATGAAAAAAATATAGGGTTTTTTTTTTTTCCTACGAGTTTGTCCTTCACTATTCACATTTACTTCCACATTACCTATTTAAATTTCTATTTGAACTGCATGGCAAAATTAGCCTTGCAGGACATTCGGTGCTTAGGAATTGCTCTACTTAGAAGGTTTCAGCTGAGAAATTCCCTGAGAAGAGTTTGTGCCATTGGACAAGCCATGACCCCATCACAGAGAGGTTACATGGCAAGAACGTGTCACAAAAATATTGGCATGTTTAGATACTCAAAAGGAAGAGATCCGTTCTCTTGGACAGAGGTAGAATGGAAACTTTTCCAATCTCAGCTCATTCCAGCCTTAGTTGTACCCTTTCCATTCAAGTATGGGATGATCTTCTGGGAAGAGCAACAACAGAATCAATTGATTGACAAATGGATCAAGAGAAATGGGACCGAGGTCACCCGATCACTTTGCCTCAGCCATATTAAACTGTCAGCCAGCAGCAATAATGAAATTGATTGATCTGAAGTAATAAAGCATCAAGGTTAAAATACCTCCATGTAACCATGTCCTGGCTGCATGCTCAGTAAAAGAAGGAAAAGACATGCAGTAAAGTTGAAATGGGTTTTCCTTTAAAGTTACAGAAAACATCTAACATGGCATACTATTACAAGCATGTGTTTTTCCACGTTTCCAGATTTTTAGATTATAAGAGAAAATTCTCAAACTCACAAACCTATACAGTTCTACAATCAATTTATAGAATTAGGGCAACAATATTTCATAACCCAGGGTAGTAAATGCAAGGCTCTATTGGCCATTTAGCACTTGCTAACATGCCATTTCCTTTCATTCAACAGTGCTATGATAACCCTGCCAAGGTCAATCTATACTTCAAATATAAAACAAGAGAGTACTAAGTAGAAAGGTATTAATAACGAGAGTTAAAACGGCACTGAAGGATTTATTGGCTTTCTTCTTTCCCTAATGAAATAGTAAGAAAATATATAAACCCAAAAATCATCTATGTAAAATGAACCAAGGCCATATAGCTGAGCAGTTTTTCTTGAGGTCTTCACAAAAATATCATATTTCCTCTTCCTGGAGAGCACTGTGAACCAGGCCCAGGCTCAGCCAACTTCAGTATGTGCTCATATTTAAAAGAAAGAAAGAAATAAAATCCTCTTCAGTGTTCAAGAACACTCTCTAAAGCACTTATTCTATAAAAAGAAATCTTACTGAGAGAGTACATACACCTGATTTATTTCAGGAAATCAAACAAAAATAACAAGAGTGCCACCTATCCTTCATTATGAATAACAGAATTTCCCATGCACTGACCTTGCTGTTAAAAATCCCGTACAACAAAACCTGACAGTAAAGAACATGTAAAACTCTCCATCTGAGCAGGATGTTGCATGTAAAAGTAGGATGAAAAAGAAATAGATGGATTTGGGAAAAAAAAAAAAAATCTGTTTGGTATCAAGAGGATAAGATCCAAAATATTAAAACCCAGCAGAACTAAAGATATTTTAAAGCTTGCAGCCACATTTTGGGCTTCCTTCATGATTTTATTAAAACAGATTTGCATGTAACATGCAACTAGCAAGTCTGGTCTAAAGCAAGCTGCTGCACCCAAGCAGCAACTGCCAGTTACTAGATGAAAGGAAAGATTCTTCACCAGCAGACAGACTGGAGCAGCAGAGCGGGGAAGGTTCAGTTTCAGGTTTTTTTAGATTATAGTGGATATCTGAGTGCTACACACTAGTAATCCTGGCACCTTCATTGGGAAAATGAGTTGAAATTATTACATCTAGAAATAAACACATAGATGAACACTTTTTATTAAGGAGGAAAGTCAGCTATCCTCTTCTGTAAAGGAAAAACACGCCCCCCAAACCTGCTGCGTGCATGGTCACGAGGCAGAGTCAGCTGGCTCTATATATTTGGATGTATTAAAATCCAATAGATATTCACAGGCTTTGCATTCATAGACAATACACACATGACAAACAATCCTGACATTATTGCTCACCCGGATGATCCCTGAGCTCATCGTTTCACACAGAAGCGAGGTTTTGGGATGACTGTGGACAGTTTACCTTACCTGGGACAACATCCCTTACATTTCCACACGTAAGGTCTTTGGACACAACCGCACGGAGCAGAAAATAGTCATATGTGTAACCCTTACACAGCAATCACCATTGCCTGTTAGTTGGATGGAAACCTCTTTCTGGTGAAGCACTATTTTGTAAATCAAGTGGCCAGCCAATGCTGATAGCTCAACTATCATCTGGACCCAATTTCCAAGAAGACTGAGGTGGGAGACACCGAGCACCAGCAAGCATTGCTCACCAAGCAGATCTTCTATGGAGACATGATTTACAGGATAAAAGAAATGCAGTGTCACGTTGAAGGTAACAGAGATGACTTCAAACCTCTCAGAATTCACTATTTTAACACCCCAAAAGTGCTACTCTCTTAATGCAACTATTTGCATAAAGGTTTGCTGTAGGAAAAAGGTGGGAAGCAGTCCAAAGGAGTATTGCAGCCTCTCCAAGGAAGAAATATTAGTATATATCACATTCCTCAGAAGAACTTTCACAGGGAAGAGTCCCTACAGATTGATTTATAGAAAACAGAGAACAATAATTTATCTATTGATGGGAGTTTTGCTCTAGTGGTTTATTTAACATCAAAGTCCCTAAGTGTCATTACAGCTATATACTCAATCAGGGACTACATATTATTTCACTGTCTTTCAGCTACGTTTGGAATCACATCCAATACATTTAAAATTGTGCTCCAGATACGGCATTAAAAAGTCTGCTGTATATTCTCTCATCAACGAAGTTTCAGAAGGGTGCTATTAATAAGTATTGAAACAAATACAAAAAATGGCAGAAAAGCAGAAGTGTGACAAATATTTCCCATTAACATGTGCATATGTTTTCATTCAAAACAAATTTTCTTGCAAGAAACACGATTATGTAATACTATTAAGTTGTTATATTACCAAACTGACTGTAAGTTTACAATGGGGTCATGTTGATTTAGGCATTGTAAAAATTAAAGCTGAAAGGAATAAAATTCATATATATATGGAAATAATGGAGTTAGAATCTTGGAAGAAAACTCCCTTAATAAAGCATGGGGGAGTAAAGATAAAACCAAAGCTTTGTTCCTGAGCTCCTAATGAATGCAAAAACCTCAAGGAAAGAGCTGGGACAATGGGATCCAGCCTCCACCTAATACAAAGATGTGTAACGCAGATTAGTAATTTAGTAACTTTGTACAATGCAGCAAATCTCCTGTGATGAAGAGGAGGGTCACTTGTTGGCCATCACTTAATGTATCACATGCATTTATAAGGGATTACCTTGGCCTTTTTCCTACTCCATCACATAGAAATGTAACCACCGGCACTTGCATGACAAATGTAACACAGGATTAAAAGAAACCCCACGACACCAAAAACTCCAACTGTTATTAGAGGTAAGAATCAGAACTTCAACAGCTTATGGGTGCATAAATTGCTGATTACTTAGTAGCATTGGTCCCTGGGTGGGATATCTATTAGTACCTTCTTCTCAGAAGTACCTGCATTATGACAGCAAAATAAGTTACACTCACTTATCTGAAATTCTTTATGCAGTTTTGCAACTTCAAGTGATGTAAAGAAGCCCATCAAGCAGCAGAGGCCACATGTCCCAAAGTCACTGTTTGATCAGCTATTTTGTTGTCAATATTACCAAAGCACTATTTGACTAGAGAGCTGCAACAGTATTTTTAAGCAATTTTTAATCCAACTTCATGCCTGGATGAAATAAACTGTTTAAACAGAGAATCCCATTGCAAATTGCAATTTTTTTTCTTGGCATTCACTTGCTTTTGGAACCTGGATTAGCCTTCATCCGTGGTGTGACTGAAGTAGAACTGATTTGTGATAATACCATAAATACTGCAGGAGCTTCTATGCAACAAGAGAACGTCTCAGAAGCTCACAGGACTTAAAAGACACTTCCTTGCATAGACAGGTAAATGTCAAGACTATGTGCATATGCTGCTGTTTAATGACCTGGGTTGCTAACCCTACCTTGTATGGTTGTAATTCTGGAATTTATGGCAATCATGGAAAGAGCAGGCAGGAAAATAAGACAATGGCTCAATAGACAAGTATGTTCTTGCAGCTGGGACTCCGAGAAAGCACAATGGCACACCTACACTCTTCAGGTGGAGTGACACTAGTCTTTTGTCAAGCAAGGATCCTGCATATTTAAAGAAAATTAAGAGAGAAAATACTTGAGGAAAAGCAGATGCATGAACCCTTGCAGCGAGTGTTCTATGGTGGAAGAGAGACAAGCGCTTTCAGCACTATCTTCTGCCACAGGTAAATATGATTGTGAGCATATTTTTCCTTATTTTCAGAGATCAAAAGCAAAAATCTGAAACTAATGTAATAACTTGTTACACTGGGAGACAAATGGGGCAAGTTAGTCAGAAGCTGTAAGTATACAGCCATTTCAAAAATACCACAACCTATCAAACTACGGAGCACTGTGCTGGGGAGGGACAGCGCTTCTCCACAGCACCATCACTACCGCAACCTTCCAAAACAAGGGTGTGTTGCTAACTGCAGTCCAATAACAGTAAGAAAAAAATATTCATTTCAGTATTAATATGTATTTGTAACAGTAAATGTTCAGTGCTTGCTTTCTGATTTGAAAATAACAAATGCAACACTTTCTGCTTTTTATCTGCCCAGCATGGCCGCAGCCCCAGGACGCTCCCCAAGAGCCAAGTCAGCCCCTCATCGCTCAAGTCAATAGGCTCATCACAGTTGTGGTGCCTTCTGCAGCATTTTTGCTACCGAGGGCATTTAAAGCAGCACATTCAGGACAGCTCAGTGGAAGCAGTCTGTGAATAAATACAAGTATTTTAAAAGGCACTCTGCAAAGCATTCTGACCAAGTTCTTAGTCTCCTGTTTCTTCACAGCCACTACCATCCACTCTGCAATCTTTTTTTTCCCCTCAGACTAGTACCCACAGACAATAAAACAAAAACAACTCAGCGAGCTGCTGCAGATTGCTAAATGATGGCCTTAACACAAGGCTCATCAGCCTGATGTGGATATTGTAATCACCAATAATAATTTCGATATTTCATACAAAATGCCATCCTATTTCCCACTCCAAATTATCAATCTTCAAAATAGCCTTCCTAAGCCAAAATGAATCAGTCAGGTAAACGGGTTCATTTCTTTCCAATTAATTCAACCTGGCTCCAAGGAAAAAAAGTCAAATTTTATTTGCTTCTGAAACACAAAGACTGTTCCAGATTTCTAGTACTTGAAAGAGTCTCTATACGAGTAATAATACTTGCCCAAATGTCTTTTCCTTTAAAATTAGTGCACACACACAAAAAATCCACTGCAGCTTCCATTCGCTGCAGGATTTCCTTATCTGCTTAACTCCTCAAGGGTTTGCTATAAATGGGATGAAGAAATGTAATACTGGAGCAAATGAAAAATAATGCTCTTGACCTTGTTCCAGGAGGAAAAGCTTAAAAAAAAGAAACATCCAAGCACTGCCCATAAAACAAACAGTTTTGTTTGGTGGCCACTGTAGATCATAGATCTGATACCCCAAATGCACTCACTTGGTGCAGAATTAGGCAAAGCTTATCTCATGGCCCTTACTATTTTTGCAGCGATCGTGTGAAGGATTGTCAGATCAGCAAGCACTTCACGAAGTGCTGGAAACCCAGAACCCAGCTCCACCCGGGTACTGGCCCCACACACAACAGCAGGAAAAGCCTCAGTCTGAGGTTTCTCCATTCCCCAACATAGACAAGTGCTGTGCACAGCGGCGTCTGGACTTGCAGGGAGTGGAGATGAAGATTCCTAAACCAAACTATCAGATGAAGTTTATTTCAAGCTGCCACACAAAACATCCACTTGCTATAGGAACACCAGCCACAAACGGTTTGCAATTTTCCCCTTCCAGCTTCCTGGGAAGTTGCACCTACTTGGCCAGCGTTGTGATTACACGATTATCACATAGGTATAGCTGAAGTACAGGGGGAAGATAATACAGCAGCTCAAGACGGTACAAATTGTGACTACCTGCTTGCTTTAAGTTTTACATGATTGTGACACAGTTCAAGGTCCCTCTCCTAATACTTCAAGCAACTCCATTACTTTACAGAGTAGGTTTTGACTGCAAGTTGTCAGACTCACATATTCCTGGAAAGAACATGAACCTGGGAAGAAAATCCAGGAAGGCCATGACCAAAGCCTTCTCTGGTGCAGGTACACAGGCAACAGGCACACAGCAGCCACTGCACTGCTGGCCCAAACAGAAATCACATCACCTCTGGGAAACTCCCATCCTGAGCCAAAAGGGGCCCTGGAAACATTTTCTATTCACCAGCAACCTCCTCCCAACATCATTTGTTGTCCCTAATTCCAAACCAATATCAAAGTTCTGACCCCAAAAAGACAGATATCACCTAGGAGTGAAAGCTTTGTAAACGACAGATACGCATGACACTTTGGCAATGACAGGGAGCTCCAGCTGCAGTCCAAGGCAGGGTATGGACTGTGTGAACACCAACGTGCAGATAATTCAAAACAACAGGACAAATACCTAAAAGGAAGATTAGACAATCACATGCTACTCCCCAATTTTCAATAAAATGAGAATTTCTAAAGTACAAGTTATGTATTATTAATTTCTAACTTAAATATTATGCAAGTGTTTCAAGAAAACAGAGCTAGTAAAAACACTTTACTCTTCAATCAATTACAGCAATTAAATATTCTAGTACTCTATGTCACTGCTGTCCACGAGCAACCAAGGACTAAGTTTTGTTGGCTGAGCCGTGTGGAAAAGCTGACAGACTCCAGTGCTGATGTTCTGCTCGGCCAACTGCATCGCTCCCAGCCTTCTTTTGGCAATTCTGACCATCTCTAACCATGAGCCAGCCGTGTCCCAACCCTAATCCTCACTAGAATAACATCTTAACATTTATATTAGAAATGAGAGGAATGTCTTAAAATCATCGTTAAACTAATTTAATGCAAGAATTCATTTTTAACATGCTCCTAATTCTTCATCATCAAGGTCCTAGAGCATGACTTCAAACACCCCTACTAGTATTTAACAGCGGAACAAAACTGACATTCCCATCTAAGAGCAGAGTGACAGGAGTAACCTTTACAGGGAGGGAAAAAAACAAAGCAAAACACCAATGTTTAGTGTGCTTATCAGAAAATTCAGCAATTTACCCACCATCTGAAAATGCAAAAACGTGTTGGGAATGATATGAAAAACCTGATCTTAATTGAAAAATGATGGCTTATCTGAATTTTATTTTCTTTGTAGCTTTTAAAATAAAATTTAGACAGCTCTGTACTCATATTGAATGTAAATATAATGGCAATACATCCCACTAGATAATTCTCATAGAAGAGATGACATATCAGTAGCAGCCAGCCCCTGATTGGGATTAGGATAATGGGGAAGGCAGAGGAGGAAGAACACGGAGCTGCCCTCTGCATTGCATTTTTCACACACACTGTACATCAACCCAATTAAACAACACAGTCGCTTTGTTGAATAATGAATAACAAAATGAAAAGAAAATCAAGGAGCAGTAAGCAAGGGAGAAAAGATTCAAGCTGACATTTCAAATGAGAGGAAGTGACCGAGAGGTTCATGGGGACTGATCCAGATGGCAGGAGCTATTTTGGCCAGACTACCTGGCTGGGGCAGGAGCCGCAGGTCGGTGAGCAGAAGGGGGCAGGAAGAAGGAAAGGAACAAAGGAAAAAAAAAAAACAATCACTGAAAATAGGGTTTTCACCCTGCAGGTCTCCTAATTCAGAACCTTGTAAGTACAAAAGAGTCACAAAATAAAACAGTAACTCACTATGATCATTTAAGTAAAAGAAAACCAATTACCACTCAAGATTATGGACACAGAAATTCCTTTTGGCCACTGTATGGATTAATTATCTCTCCCATTCCTGGCTTTATATAAGCATAATTAAATTGGCAATTTTTTTATGAGTAATTCTTACGTGTGCTTTAGGCAACATAAAGTATCTTGCCATCTAGTTCTAGTCTTGGTCTGTTCTTTCCCCCATCAACCTCCCTTACAGTACTGGGAAGAAAGGAAAAGCCCTTCTACACATATTCTTTGTTTGTTTGTTTGTTTGCCTTGAGGCTCAATGAATACTCTATAGCTGTCAAAAGTGATTTCCCTGCTCACTGGGCAAATATTTTCAACAATGATTTTCTTTTTTACTTACTACTATTAGAAATGATTATACAGAACTGTATAATGGAAGTGTAGGCAGGTCAGAGACCATCAAACATTTATCTCTGGGCAAAAAGTCTTGTTTCATTAAATATATAACTAAAGTTTATGTAAGTGGAACAAAGGATTGCTCTGAGTTGGTTTTGGGACACAGGTTGACGAAGTTGCAACTCAATTATAAAAAAGGTAAAAAAGGAAAATAAGAACCTCACATAGAATGGTTTCTATTGGAAGGGACCTTAAAGATCATGCAGTTCCAACCCTGGCCATGAGCAGGGACACCTTCCCCTAGAGCAGGTACCAGTCAGGAGGTTTAACATCTCAGCTGAACTACCTCACTGGCCTTGTCACATTGCAGGGTCCCCACTGCACAAAAACCCTAAACCCTGGTAGACTTTACAAATGCTCAAATGTATATGAAAATTAATCGAGAGGGATATGTACAAGATGTCTAAAGCTGCTTTGAAATTGCCACAATATCTTCGCAGTTGTTATAAATTAACTGCTAAATAGAACTAAAATTAAGCAAGATCACATTCTGGAAAATGAGGGTATTCACTAAAAAGGCTGAACAGAAAACTCAAGCATTTCAGGCAACCCTTTACATGCTCATTAAACACATACAGAAAACAAAGTATCAGGACAGTTCAAGAAAGCAAAGATGGAAAAACATGAAAGGAACAGCAGGTTGTCAAGCAATGGTCACATCACACATTTGAATACAACAGACAACTTACGAAATCCATTACACCATGCTGTTTGGAAAACATGAGATGTCAACAGATAGCAACGAGCAGAAAAACTGAGGGTTTGTTCAATGACTATAAAAGAAATGTGGGCAATACCGTTCTGTCACTAGTAAAATAATGGTGTAAACCAAGAAAAATAAAAGCACACACTAACTATATAAGAGTGCTTTGAACCATGGACAATACAGAGCTTTGGCAGCACATCAGGAACACAAATACAAAACCACAGCTCGCTGTTTTTTTAAGTAAATAAAAAATAATTAATCCATAAATAGAAGTCTAAGCTTTTTTTATTAAGTCATGTAATGGTGTTAAACAATTTTAAATTCAAAAAGAAATTATATCAAGTTTTTTAAAAGAATTATTAAATATCTGTGTTAAAGTAATGCAAAATAACAAGGCTTCACATATTTTCGTTGTTATTGAAAAACATAAGTGGACACTACAAAAGTAAAAAAAGTTGCACCCCGATAGACAAAAGTAATGGTAGGATCATTAAAGAAATCAAAACTTGTACAGAAAACCAGCTGTTGAAATTAAAGGCCTGTGCGCACTCTAGAGACCACATACAAGATAACAGGAAATCTGGAATATGAAAAGATATATGAGATTAAAAGACAAGATCCAAGCTTTCAATGCAAAAATAAGTACAATTCTGATTTCCAATACTGTCAAGATTATTGTATAATGTCATGGCTCCTGCTCCTTAGGATACAAAGTACTCTATACTATTGCGACTGTAACAATAGTTCAAATAAATTAAGTATAAATAAGTTAATAATTCAGCCAGAGAAGAATGCCAGTAATGACAGGGAATCGAGAAGAAACTATTCCTAAGGAAATATACATTATGAACATAGAATGGTTATACAACTGGGAGCAGGAAAAAAAATCAAGAGACGACCTGTGTGACTTGCTGTGCTAACAAAGCCTTGCTTGCTTCTCCGCTGTCCAAGAACATGCACGATTAAAATGGAGCTTTCTCCACAAATCAGTGACGTTTCATAAGAACTTATTCCCAAGTAGCTTTTTAGTATTCAAGAGGCGTCATCAGCCTTTTTCTTTGGGCGTTTTTTCCCTTCAACCCGGTCATCTGTTTTCACTGCTGGCAGGAACTCCATGTCTTTCTGTCTCTACCTGCTTGCCAAATCGACTAAAACTGGCACAAGGATTCAGGAATTATTGAAGTGTGGGGAAAGAGAGGATGAACGCAAAGACACACCAACAGATTTGATCCGAATGTTTCTGAGAGGAACAACTGCCAAACCCCTGCAGCAGCTCCTCAGTCATTTCATCTTCTCCATTTGCCTTTTCTCCTCTCCTACCCCCACCCATAAGCACAGACTAAGTTGGGAAAGGAATCTAGGTTTTGGGAATGAATCACTTCTCAACATTCCCCTTCATGAGACTCTTTTCTCTTTGGAAACTCAGCAAGAAATCATACATATGCAACAGACATCTCAACACATTTAAATTTATTATAACCCCAGAAAAAGGAATTCAAATAATTTATTCTTTCTAGCTAGACAAATATTTTGCACAAGCTAAAAACAAGTCATTTTCTGGTTACTAACAATGAGGACAAAGGAGGCAAATGGTCACAATGGACTTGACAAGCCTTCACAGCACCTTATCGGGAGGGAAGCTACCCTACTTTCCAAAGCACTTTTCTTCAGACTCATCACTTTCTGCTAACAGATGGGAAGCTGAAGATAGAACGAGGGAGAGTTTATGCCTAGCACCAAGGGGAGGAGGGGGGCGGGGGGAAAGTCTCAGCAGTGAGATCCACAAATCTGTAGGATTCTTTAAAACACACACACACAAATCCACAAATGACCTTCTCAGAAAGTTTTGGGCACGGGCAAGTGTTGAAGACAAAGGACAAAAGATCAAAGACTTTTCTGAGCGCTGTCAATGATCCAAATGCCTGAGCCGAGCTCCACCAGCCTCTTCTGCTATACTTGCTTCTACTCACTCATTTTCCTAATTGCCTATCAATTCTAACGGAAAAGCAGTAGTAAGAAACAAGATTCTTCAGAAGTCCAACATAACGAGTTCCATCAACAAAAAAGCTTCCTCGTACCCTAAGAACTGAAAAAGATGTTTCTTCTGCAAGACCCAAACCATGTAGACTAATCCTTAATCCTACGTGCCTATCTGGATTACTTTCTGCACCAGGTGGTCAGGATTTCACTACCTCAGCAAGGCACTGGTGGCCAAACAGTATATAATAATAGTATATAATTGTGCAGCAGCAAAGCAAGTGTAGCCCTGCGATGCATCCTGCAGCAGGCTCTCTGATGCACATAACAGCTTCTATTTTGCCACTGAGAGCCATAGCTTTCTTGAAATTGTGATGATACAGTAAAAATATCTCTAGATTTACAGCATCTAACTTTTCTTTTATTTCTTTCCACCACAAAACAAATCATGAGCATGATTGACACTTAAGAATATTTATCAGCAGCAGTACTAAAAACAAGCACACACACAAAACACCAAACAAATCAAATCGAACTTAACATCTTTAAACTGTGATACTTGCAATGCTCAAAGAGATAAAAAAACCCAACCCAACCAGAAAGGACAACAGGCTAAGTCATCTTCAGATGACAAAGCACACTAGGTTTATATTTGTATGTGTTTGTGCACGCATGTGTGCCCTTTTCTATGCGGTTACATATAAACATATAAAGACTTTGGAAATTCTGTCACTAAAACACTGAAAGCATTCACACTCTCTTACCTACTCCCAAGTTCAAATTCAGATTGAAACGGACACCAAGAAATTTGGAAGTCATTCTTTAGGTTTACTCCTGGTGATTTAGTGAATCAGTTCAGTGAGTCTGCTCCCTGAGTGCTGATGCCTGTACAGCAGTTAACATTGCAAGTGCTGCCCTCACTGTTGGCACCTCAGGTAAGAAGGAACCGTATTTGCACAAAGTGGATTTTACATTCTCTAGCCTGAGCCGTTCCAGTGATCTTACAGCAGATACATAGCATCAAACTAAATAATCCAGCTTCTGTTTGTTAGTCAAAACATGTCTTGAGGTCCTCAGTGTTAGCAGATAAGTATTCTTGGTATCTTCGAGCGGTTATCACCTTCCCAGTTACAACCAGGCTGCAAAGATTACAAGTAAGAGAAATACCATGTTTTAATATAAATATCAAACTCTGCTTCTTCATCAAGAATATGACATTAATGATGTTTGAGACCTGATGATGTTACGGATATCCAGACTTCTGACTCATGCAAATGAGATTACACTGGAGTTACATCACAAGAGGTGGAACAGGATGGAATCACTTATTTCCATTAAGTTTGAATTTCAAGAACTAGCGAAGAGAATGCACGGATTAAAAAATGATCATACGCATATTCATTCAAGTAAAAAGCCTCCATTTCTCTTCTCTCTAAAAGAAAAGAGGTCATCATCGACAGAGTAGGATGGGAATCAGGGTGAGAATGTTTCTAAGGAGGTTTGTCTTTCACAGGGCAGGCACAGAAATGCAAGACTGATTCTTAAACAGAAGTGTGAAGATAATCAAGCTCTTTAGGCTAAGAATTCTCAGAACACATTTACACACATTATATATATATATACACACACACACACACACATATATATATATATATATATATATATAAAACCTGAAACCAATTTAAAGGTTTAATGAAAGTGAAATGTTTATTCTATGTGGTATTTCTGGAAAAATAATAGGTGCTCAACAGAAAAACAGAACACAAATATACAAACTCATACATACCCAGAGTTATGCAAAACAAAAACCAGAAGTACACCATAATTATTATGCAAGTCAGAATATTGTCAAATAATTAAGTGCATCTTCGTCCTTCCAGGAAGCCAAATTCAACCTCTGGAGACCTGATCAATCTACATGATCTGGATGAAATATGGGAAACAGAACATGAGCTGCCTCCTTAAGCGTCAAGTGATTGCAGGAGGATACCTGGGGAGGGGGGGTTGCCCTGTAATGTGAACATAAAAGAAACTGCACTACAGCAAGATCTCTGCCATGGGCATCAAGCACTATTTTCTCTTGGAATCATTGCATTAGACCCTCAGTTGACACAAGCACTGACTGAACAAATCAAAGAGAGATATTTATTTACTAACAGCGTAACAGATTAAATCACCAATAGTTACAGATATAAAATTAAGCAAACTAGTCTATAATGTGGTTTTGTGACCACGTATTTTGTCGAGAGTGAAATATGGTACCACCCTTACAAACTGTTCTGCAGTATCATCATAAAGGAAACTTAAACCAGTTAATCTCATTTACCTAAATTTTTCTGAATAGCCTTATATATGCCTTGGTGATATGTGGTTATTTAGAGATTTGTCCTCCATTATTCTGAAATGAATGCTCATTTCCTGGCTGAAGTCTAAAAGAAAGTAATACAGAGAGAACTTCCAAGGTTAACCTTGACTATGCAGTAGATCAGGGGAGCTGTTAGTTCAGAGTATCCTCATTCAGAAACTACTAAACGTGGCAGTGATGAAAACGGTAAAAAATTTCTGGACTTGTCTTCAACAAAATGATAGAAGATGAGACTCCAAATGAGCACTCCTCACAGTGAAGACTGTCCTCTCATCACAGAGTTCCTATCATTCCTTCCGAAGTCTTGGATTTCTAATTGCAACTATTACAAAAGTTGATTACAGTGATTTTGTGAGCGGCTGGAATTTTCTCAGAAATATTTCCAAATACAGTCAAGTTCACCCGGTACACAACGAGCTGATGGCAAAAGAGATTTTTAATGAAGAGATGAGTGGAGTCCTTAGCTGAATTACCAGGAGAAACTTCTGCAAACACAAAAACTCCTTCACGTCTCTGTTTTCATAACCTCCTATGCCCAGGGCAGCCCAGGACACAGCACCAGCACCAACTCTCCACTCTGCTCAGCTGGAAGGAACCGGAACATCTTCAGCCTTCGCTACGAAAGCAAAGCAACTTCAAAGCAAATGCATGGGAATTCCCTTTTGGCTTAATGGGAATTTTAAAGTAAATTTTCTCATTGTTGGCCATTAAAAACAAGTCCTAAAATCAAAGGTATTCCATGCTCAACTGCTTAATAGAGGAATGGTCATCTATGCATACTATTCCTCTTTCAAAAGTACCTTCAATTCACAATTACTCCAAGCTGTTTGGTTGCAGTACTGTGATAGCTACCAATAAGCAAGTTCTAGTAGCAACACAATTAAGTTTACACAATTACTTCCTATCAAGATACAAGAAAAGCCCAAAGTATTTTCATTTGATTCAAAAAGGATGCTTGACATGCAGATTTTGTTTCATTTATGATTAAATGAAAACTTACCACTACTAAGAACTCAAGGTGGGAGTTGGAAATGAAGCTGAGTTACCAGCACAGATGCACCAACAGAGGATGACGTAACGCTGACATAACACCAAAGGAAATTTTACCAAATTATATGAAAGGAAAACACAAGTAATGAAAACAAAAAGTTTCTTAGTAACCAGCCTGCTTTCCCCTATGTTACAGTGCTTTTTTCAATCTTATCAAAATAAAGGTAATTAGTCTGGCATTAAATTACAGTACATAAAAGCTGCTGAAATTTTCATTTGCAGAGATGTTTACCCATCATTTTCGCAGCAGCTAATCTTCACACTTTGAAAGGGAACACAAAGTCTGCTTAATTTCCTATTATGTAACATGTACCAAATACAACAGAGAATAGCATAAGAATAAAGCATACATAGACATTTTCAATTTTACTTGATGTTTCATATATAACATGAATTTAATTTGACAGGAAGAAAAGTAATAAAAGTTATCAATTTTAAATCGTATCTTTTGGTCCTAATCCTTGAAGATGTGAAAGTCAAAGTTTCCATGGAAAATGTTCTACTAAAAATGAGCAGAAAAATTGACGTTTCACTTATTAGTAGCATTACATTTTGTAATAGTCTGAAATAGAGTAAATTTCACTACAATATCAAAATGCATTCAGGCACATGAAATATATGATACAAAGGACATGCTCAATCACATTAGGAAGAAGTTTCAATTCACGTTCACAGTAAAAAAACCTTCTTTTTCATGTACTTTATACAAAAGTTAGATAGATGGAACTACCTTTCTCATATGCAGCTTGGCACAGGCCATTCCTGAGAGGGGGAAAACAAAGTAAAAGATATTAGGAAGTGCTGTTTATAGTGCTTGTAAGAAGCCTTATTGTCTTTAAGGTAGCGATGCTTCACGTGCAGAGCAGGAGGCAGATACAAACTCAGAACAACCTTATTTTCTTAAAGAAATGAGAATAATCAATACTGTGGTATAATAACAACACTTCTCCCATTTTTGAGCTTTTATGTCCAGTTATGGAGATTATGATACAAACCCTAAAAATATCTATGAGATCTGGCTGCTTTTCCTAGACTTTGAAATTTGCTTTTCTGGCAGGTGGCTAAGTATTTCACCTGGCAACAACATACTACTAATAAATAGAATAAAAAGAAATCCCAGCAAGCTTCCACACCGGCACTTCTGTAGCAATATCATCCACACTTGGATCTTCCTGAGTAATGGCTTGTCATGGACAAAGTGATGTTAATTAGGACATGACGCAAACAGCCAATTTTTGCCCCTTCCTAGCCATCGCTCCATTGGATAAATATCTGCATTGGTCATAGCACTACAATTGTGTGTCTACTGACTTAAAGCTACTCTAATAGATTTACTGTCGACTTACATACCTGGATTTTACTTATTGTAATTATCAGCTTCAAAAGCAAACTATAATACAATATCTGTTTAACCTGTTGTAGCCTAAATATAATAACTAACCAACTATCACATTTTCAGCTCCTCAGTTAATTACTTTATTTATAGCCAGATGATGGTCATGTCAGAAGACATGAGCGTCTTTCACAATTCAAAATTCCTTTTTGTTGGTTGCAACACATAAATGAAAAAGATCATCTCCAGGTTGGAGATGGCCTGAGTAGAGGTTGTCGTGATTTCTTTAAAATGGGGAGCAGGTTTTATGTTAAGTAATATCTTGTTAGACTGATGTGCCTACACTGAATATCATACATTTATATGTTAGATTTTCAGTGGGTTGCATATTCTTAGGACCACAGCTATTCTGTAACATAACACAAAATTAATAAAAATGTAATTCCAAATCATAATTTATTTCACTTCTATTTTGCATTTGTACTTTTGTGATGAACTACTCAAAGCACCTAAACCAGCACAGCATTTAATAAAAGATGTAAAATCAGAATATTAGACTTGAGGCGCAGGAATCATAATATTTCAGTGAAAGCATCACTAAGCATCATTTACACACTTTTTTCCCCCCCTCAAATACTCTACATTCAAGTGATCTGGTACTTCACAGTAAATTCCATTGCAAAGCAGATGAGTGTAATAGTATAGATGAGTTATCTCCAGCATAAAGCAGCTCTAAGGCAAATTCCAGAAGGCGCACACGCAAAAGAAAACCTGGAGTCAAGACCCAGGTAAGTACAAACCTACCACCATGATACACACTGTCCTTCCAAGTGAAGCAGGTTACACTGTCTTAAAAATCAAGTGGACTCAGGTCCACACTTTCAAAGCTGGTACAAACCACACAGTGCTTGACAGCTGATAATTTACTGATCCTAATTTTAGAAACCTATGGATAGGATTCAAGAAGACAAAGTTACTGTAACCTGCTATGAGAATGCAAAGGGGAACAGACGAACAATCTCAGTTTCATCTTAAGAAAATTAAGAGTTCCTTACTCTACAGAATAAAAAAAAGCTGCAGGCTTGTTTCTTCTTGCCTTTGTTTCTGCTTTTCATTCTCGGCTTTGGATATTCAAGAACAACAAAGAACAAACGAAAAACAAAACAAAAAGAAGAAAATCATACTCACTATTTTAAAAACCTAATTTTAAAGCAAATTTATTGATATTTTCAATCACACCTGCAATATGTATTTTCCATATTAAAGCTAACACCACTTGGATCTTAATGCTACTACTGGTATACGCAGGGACCTGCAGAGACTATTTTCAAAGGAACATATACTTAATTTTTTCTGCTGCCTAATGAGTGAGAAGATAGTGACAATTCCACTAGAAAAAAACCCAAACTTCTTCATGTGAAAATCTGTTCTTGTTCTCTAAATAACTTGAATACTTAAAAAAAGCCCAAAACAATAGAAGCATCCATTAAATACTCTTGCTCGTATCAAAGCCTGCTATACACAAGCTCATTTGCTTTGCTTTTGCTTTTGCTTTGCTCAATCCTCATTCAGGGAGGTAGAAATGCAATTGAAGAGAGAAGCCACAACATTTTCTTACACTCCAAGGAGCGGTGGTGGCCAGTCCGTTCGGGCCAGCTCACTCGCATTTCTGACTGGCAAGAATCTTTTCTACCTATAATTCCTACTGGCAGCAGAAAGTTCTCTCCTCCCATCCACTGTCTCTTGGATAATCAGTTTGTTTTTTTCAAAACATTCAGGCCATGAAAGTGAATTCCAGCTATCCCACATACTATTTTATGTTCATTGTTCATACACATGGATGTTGTTCCAGAAAAAAATACTGACTTTTTGTTAAGTATCTATGGCTGAGTCATAAGGCACTTGAAGAAAGAGCCTTTAAAGGAACTACTTTGTCCTTAGACCATCTTTTCCACCAAATACTTATGCCAAAAAAAGTTCTGTTCTCATGTTAGTGTAAAAGGAAGAAATTCAATGTGGGACATCAACATAGTCACTGTTTATAACTACGCAGACACCTTTCCTGTGCATAGATTTATAGGAGCAATTTTTGGTCAGGCATTTCCTTGAACTGAACTATTAGATACAGAAAACATCAAGGCAATCCCAACACCATAAACATTATTTTAGATTTAGAAATAGAGTTTAATCAGTGGTCCACTTAGTTCTGCATCCTGGCTTGAACAGTGGGGATATCAAAGGCTTTGGAAGAAAAATGCTGCAAATAAGAGAAATCTGAGAAGTCTGTAATGATCCAGCGAGACCTGGACAGGCTGGAGAGCTGGGCGGGAAAAATTTAATGAAATACAACAAGGGAAAGTGTAGAGTCTTGCATCTGGGTAGGAACAACCCCAGGTTCCAGTATAAGTTGGGGAATGACCTATTAGAGAGCAGCATAGGGGAAAGGAACCTGGGGGTCCTGAAGACAGCAGGATGACCATGAGCCAGCACTGGGCCCTTGTGGCCAGGAAGGCCAATGGTACCTGGGGTGGGTTAGAAGGGGGTGGTCAGTAGGTCAGAGAGGTTCTCCTGCCCCTCTACTCTGCCCTGGGGAGACCACACCTGGAATATTGTGTCCAGCTCTGGACCCCTCAGTTCCAGCAGGACAGGGAACTGCTGGAGAGAGTACAGTGCAGGGCAACGAAGATGATGGAGTGGAGCATCTCCCGTGTGAGGAAAGGCTGAGGGAGCTGGGGCTCTGGAGCTGGACAAGAGGAGACTGAGGGGTGACCTCATTAATGTTTACAAATATATAAAAGGTGAGTGTCAGGAGGATGGAGCCAGGCTCTTCTCGGTGACAACCAGTGATAGGACAAGGGGTAATGGGTTCAAACTGGAACACAAAAGGTTCCACTTAAAGATGAGAAGAAACTTGTTCGGGGTGAGGGTGGCAGAGCCTGGCCCAGGCTGCCCAGGGGGGTTGTGGAGTCTCCTTCTGTGCAGACATTCCAACCCGCCTGGACACCTTCCTGTGTAACCTCATCTGGGTGTTCCTGCTCCATGGGGGGATTGCACTGGATGAGCTTTTGAGATCCCTTCCGATCCCTGACATTCTGGGATTCTGTGATCCGGTCAAACCCATCCACACAGGAAAGTTCCTTGAACTGATTTCTAGCTCTACCTATAGAATAGAAACAAGCCAAACTTTAATTACAGTAAGCTTTTACATACAAATGGAATATATGTAGGTTTTAAAAATTTGGAAAGCAGCAATTTACTTTGGAGTAATGTAATTTTATTTAATTGCTTCTAATTAAAATTATTCTACAAATGTAAAACAAATGTGCCTATTAATTCTCTACATAAACTAAATTTAGATATCAACTGAATAGCTTATTCACAGTATTTACTTTAATAATTGCAATACTTTTGTAACTTTGATGACTTAAAAGTTTTGGGACTTGATACCAAATAATGGTTTCTGCTGCATAAAGCAAAATAATCTTTCAAACTCCCAGTGCCTTTGTACTTTGAATGTGACTCACTAAATTTACATTTTGTGAAAGTACATGTAGGAGTAAAAGCACTTATGTATTATCAAGAAATATGACATTATAATCCCATGAAGTTACTACTTATAGAAAAACACAAAACTGTTCCCATTCTCTTCCATACCTAAGTGTAAAGTGAATACTTTCCATTAACTTTACCTTCTATTAACTTCATAAAGGATACTTAATGTTTTTGCATATATTTTTAACTTCACTTTTAGGAAAAAGTTTTAAAATTGCCCATGAAACATAAAAATTGGAAATATTTTTTTGATAAAAATTCTCACCTGAAAATAATTTTTGTATTTAAAACTATTAATTGATTTGTGTCAAATCTGACAAAAAGATGCGGCCAAGGTTGGGTAGGAAAATTAAACAAGAAATGCAGAAAATTCTGCAAACATTATTTTATAAATAGACGTACATAAAGCCAAAAAAAAAGGTAATTAATTTCTTCATTTCTCTTCCTTACCCTCTCTCTAAGTTTTTACTGTCTAGTTTCTCATGTGGCTTTTCAAACACCAACAGACCAACCAATCAGATACAACAGAGAGGCAGTGTGCCGGTTTGAGGTGAAATTTCCTATCTGAAAAGTCATTGCTAGATTCTACTTCTAAGATATTGTCTTCATGCAGATACGCCATTTTTTTTCTCTCAATTGTTTAATACTCAAAAGTTCCAGTCTATCACAAGAGGGGGTTATGCTTGATTTATTTTGCAAGGAGATGGCATTACCGTGGGGTTTGGGCATCCTGTGTAGCTCACCCCACTAACAGGGAACAGCCGGAGAAGGGAGAATGCAGAAATTTCAGCTGCAGGTGGGTGTAAACTCAATGTGAGTCCCTTAACCACCAGTGTTCACACCTGAACTGTGTATACAAGAGTAAAGAGGCTACGTTCCCTTTTAACATAGGTTTTTTTTTCCTCTCTTGCTTAAGAAGACAGACTAGAGCAGTGCCCTGCAGTGGTGGAACCAGGAAAACAATTGTATTTAAAAGAACTGGGTTGGAAAACTGAGTTTGATTAGAAAAATTACCTTAAAAAAAAAAAAAAAAGTACAAAATATGACATATGGCTACAGGCTAAAAGCTTGGAAGCTTCTTGAGAAGCTCACATGGAGGGGCTGGTTGTGGAAATGAGGAGACCCCCCCAGGACAGCAGCACCCCAGCCCCTGCTCCTGTGTGCCCACACTCACTTCCAGGGCTTGGCAAAGCCCCAGAGTGCGGAAACTGAGGTACCTGCTTTGTTTTGCAACTTCAGGTGGGGGAAGAAAGTACATTTCTGTTAGTTAACACATTTGACAGCATATTACCATGAGTTTCTTCAAAGCAACCAGTCCAAAGAGTTGAGTAAAGAAGGTGACAAATGGCCACCTTTGGCCATAAATGTATTAAAAAAAGCATTGGTACAGCACCCGGTTTCAAGTTTCACTATTTCAGCAAAGTGGCATCTCTATCAGTGAAACCACATTTACCTCTGCTTAATGAAATTCAAGCCAAATCACTACTAAAGATCAGAATGAGATAATTTATGCCATGGCAAAGCATTAAAAAAAAAGCCCCAACTATATTGTAGTGACAGTAGCACACAGTAAACTGCTTTTCTCACAGCAATTTACTTCTTTGCATCACTGTATGGCACTGAACGTATTCCCAGGGCACCTTAGAAGCACTTTTGCAGCGTTAATAATAGGCCATTTAATTCCTCCAGTTGATTTCTAAACCCTAATTAGGTTTTAATTCATGATATAACATAACCTTTCATTGCCATAGCCCGTATTCTTAAGGAAACGGGAATTTATCTTCCTAAACTAAAAGTTTTTACAGCCAAGATTACTGGATTATGGCGTTCTTTCTGCTTGTTTACCATCTCCCTCAAACTATTTTAAAATAAATCAAAGCGTTTATTATCGAAACACTCATTTGCCCATATCTGCTTATTCTTCTCAGCTAGAAATGGCTTGCTGTTGGAAGTGTTTCACGTCTAAGGCCAGAGCTGGTAATGTTTCATGAATTACTATTCTCGAGCCACATCAAAAGATCCTCTACACCAGGAACCTTGTCTTCAAACAGCCTTTAAGAGTTTCAACAGGGAACACTGAATAAACTCCTTATTCCAGTGCGTATCTCTAAAGAGACAAGGTCCAGCTAACGGGGGCCCATTGTCTTTATTTGACTTCTCCCATGTTTGGATTGCTGCAGTACTTGACTCTAAGGGTTTCTACAGGACAGCTTCTTCTACTGTCAAAAACCAAACCACCCACCACCGCCCACACAAACCTGCTGCTTTTTCCTTATGACTCTTATTTCCATTTTCTACTGCACCAGGTGTAAGCTCAGTACATCCATCTCCAAAATCTCGGTGATCTTAGACTAGAACAAGAACTGAAATTATGGTGGAACAAGAACTGGAGTATAACAGAAATAAGGGAAGAATCAAGCTGAAATCAGAGTCAGAATAGAACAGAATTGGAGTAGAACAGAATTCCTCATGAGTACACCCCCAGCCAACCGGCCCAGAGTGACCAGCTGCACCTCTTCGGGCCATGGGTTGGTGCTAGTGTTAGGTCATGGTTGGACTCGATGACTTTGAGGGTCTCTTCTAACCAGAATGATTTTATGATACGCTGAACTGTCTCCTGCCCCCAGCCACTGGCACTGGAGAAACATTTCAGGATCCTCCCAATTACCTACACTGAAGAGGAGAATAAGACATTGTGAAATGTTATTCTTCTGGTTCTTCATCAAAGTTTAATTTGTTTTGTTCTAAATGTCAGCACAAGATAGAGTCAAGCAAGAAAAAAATGACAAGAATTTTCCTCTCTGCCATATAGCGCTGCCTGGACGGACTGACGGGTGATACAACACTCAGAGATTCCTCCTGGCCCAGGGAGGTTGGAAAACATCATTTCATTGCAGTGTTACCATTGCCAATTGTACCAAACCTGCAGCACAAGTCAAAGAAATCAACTGCGATTTTTTCAGTTCCTATTTTTTAAAGAGCAGTACATGTTATTCATGCTAAAAGACATGCTGGGGTTTTTTAGTTTATTGATCTCATTATAAGCAAATACAATGGCAATCTGATTTTGCCTGCCACCAAACAAACAGCACATTCAGTTTTCAGCATCTAGCCAAAAAACTTTTCTGGTTATAATTTGAGTTTAAACTTACACAGCATGATCATTACCATAAACAATCTGCCAAATGTCCAGAAAACAGACTCTGCCCTTGTAATCTACCATTAGAAAATCCCAAATAAATAAATATGGTCATTTCAGCTTTGCTTTTACTTTGCTCTCAAGGATTTTGAAAGACGAGCTAAAAAGTAATCCTTTCAAATAAACTAAAGATTTTAAACAACCCAAAGAATGCTTCCAGACATTTCTCTTTCAAGCATACCTTAATAAATCTCTCAGAATAAAGAAAACTTAAAGGTAAATAAACTGTGTCATTGAGGATAAAGAATTAGGGAAGGGCTCTAAGCATTACCAAATTATATTCACGTTTTATTTCAATTGACTCTGTCTACCTAATAATTTTAGAAGTTTTACTTCTTCAGGAAAAAGAAGAAAATATCATTTTTAAATATGATACAACAATTTCAGTTTAATAACACATATGTAAATACTAAATGTGCAGATAATGGAATTTATATGAAAAATATAAAAAGCATTGCTCTTCATCATTAAACTCAAGATAATCAGCATATTCTGCTGAAGATTCAATTAAAGAGCAATATTCTAAATTTATTACTCAGTTGTAAATATCAATTCAGTTTGCATGCAAAACAATATAAATTTGCAGTAAACAGCTAAATCATTCTGGAAAAGAAAAGTTCCCCTATAGACAAACAGCAACAGAGAAAATAAACAACAGAAATGCCACAACACTTCAACACTTCTCTGAAATCAAGAATTTGTGGTACAACATCTCATGCCTTAACAAACTAGTTTAACTGATCAAAATTTATTATAACCAAGAGGCACCATGAAAAACTACATGCTTATCTGGTTATCAAATGTTATTAGTTATTGCTTAAAAATGATGTTAATAGTTTTGTGCCATATGGGAGATGGGAAGGGTCTGTCAGACCACAATACTGCTGAAGATTTCCTCATCAAGCTTGACAGAAAACCAAATAAACAGATTGACAGATAGACAGAAATTGCACATGCCTAATTTCCTTAAAAATAAATAAATGAACCAGACTAAAAATAAGTTCTTACTAATAATTATCACAACATCTATGATGGTGACTATTATAGCACCCACAAACTTCAACATGATGTTTCAACAGAAAACCAATGAAAGCAGAGCGTGTCTCACCCTATAGGGCTTGGGGAAACCAAAGGGAGACGAATCAAGAGCATCTGTCTCCTCTGCTTTTACACTAATACTTGGTTCATGTCTCACCAGGTGTCCTGACTGCACTAGAGAGTTTCAACAGCCTAAAGAGCTCACGGGGGCAAGTTCCCGCACTCGAATGAAGCAAATAAGGGAAGATGGGGGCAGCAGGGCAGGGAATGAAGACGGGCTTTTAAAACCTGATTAACTTAGCGCTGGCTTTGCAAAGCCAAGCCTGGCAGCAGCTCTAGAACTGCGGCTGCAGGGGACCAGCAGTGTGGGCAGAGCAGGGACACGTTGTCCCCGTTGTCCCGGGCAGGGGACATGGAGCTGCAGTGCCCACCAGGCAGGACCGGCCCCTCCAGCCCCACGTGCTGCCCTAAGTGGGAACAAACGTGATTGTCATGTTTTTCTCTCCTCTCTCCTAAGTTCCTCTCCATTATTTTCATATTTTCTACTTGGCATATAGGAACAGTATAATACCAAGTTTGAACTAAATTTCTCCATGACTATAAAAATATTTTTGATTAAACAGATGTCAGCAAAATTTTATGGAGTGAAAATTGAGTAACAGATGGTGAGGTCTGTGGAGTTCAAAGAGACTGTATTTTATTAAAAAGGAAATTTGAGGAAAATAAGTATTTTGCTGGAAATATTGATGCAGTGTTTAAGCAAATGTAAAAATATTCCTACTTGATAGAAAACAGTAAGTTTAAAAAAAAAATGAAAATAGAGGTACTCATGCCATAAACCTCAGACCATTAAAAAAGGCATTTTATTCTGCTTTCTTTTTACTGAATACAGCTCTTCATGCATGAAAAGGTTCTCAAGAAAAAACCTTCATGGAAGACAAAAAACCCCAACTAGCAAAACAAAAATGACCTTGATGAAGGATCCTTTATGTGACACATAAGCTATTGTGAAAGCAAGTTTAGGAATACTTAACCACAGGATAATCAATAGTTATCCCAGACTTATCCTATTGGAAGTATTAAACAAAACCACAAATACTGGCATACGTCCTATAGGAAATGAGACTGAGAAGGATGATAACTCGCAACGACCATTAACATATCACCTCTTTTCTGCCTTTACCACTTAAACCAGCAGAAAAACATTGTCACCAGTGGAATATAGACAGAGCCAAGGAAATGAAAATAATGGCACAAATGTAATTACTGTAGTATAATACGATTTCTCTCCCTATTCCTATGGCTCTCAAGTCTTTCTTTCTAGGTGATATTTTTAACATTATATCACATCATTGGGTATCTTACACTTGTACAGAGAGACCAAATAAAAACATGAAAAAGTTATTGGATGAATGTTACCACCAAAATAATTTAGGCCATGTTTAGTGCAGCACTCCACAGCCTCCTCAAGGAAAAGAAACATTTGGGTAACTGATGAGATTCAAGCATCTTGAAAACACATACGTGTTGTCTAAAATATTTTCACAGTGCTTTTAGACCTAAAAATTCTGTATTTAAACAAGCACAAAAAAGAAACTTTGATGGGCAGGGGGGTGTGTGTTATTTACTCTTATGTACAGGCTTCTTTTAGCAGTTTTCCATATTGGCTAAAATTGAAGTTGTATCTTATGTTGAGAATATAAAAAAAATAAGGCAAGAGACAGAAATTAATCAGACAAATAAGAGACTAGATATAAAAGAAAATGCAGCTTATACATCTCGGGCATCATCTTTTAGAGCTATTCTTTATCTTCTGAAGGCAAATACGACAATCGGTCTACAAAAATCCTGAAACAATTACCCAAATACCTCCTCCTTTATCTTCAGCTGTTCAAGGATTCTGTAGTTTTCCAAAGAACTCTTAAACACAGGACATTCTGGTTTTTCAAGTATTCAATGTTAATGGCATGAAAATATCGCTCCAAATTTGGAAAAGAGATTTCAAAAGCTTGACCCAAACTGATAACCTCGGTTAAGATTTTCATTTCTGGATATTTCAGATAAAATGGCTGAGGAGAAGCCAGTTTTACAGCAAGCAAAAGGGTAGTATTTTAAATGGTGATAAAATTCTCAAATATAAATGCCACAAGTTAATGTGTTGGGTTGTATTTTTGAAAGGAAGGCCCATAATGTGCAGGTTCACTATAATATTAGAGTTGAACCGATGGCACAAGGAATGATCATCGGTTCAAAATCTACATAGAATCTATATTTAAGCTCTACACAAGAGGCAGTTCAGGATGTAGAAATATCCTAAGGAAGGTCTCATTCTCATCGGTGCCAAGGCTGAAAGAAGCATTCATAAATCCCTCTCTCACATTTGTATCTGTGACAGCAGAGGATGCACATAAATAAAAAAAAAGGGAAAATAAAAATTAAAATTAGCTTTTATCTCACGGGGAGAAAGCTGGCATGTAGCAGAGAGAGAAGAATGAAAATCACTTGAAAGATCAGTACATTGTAGCACTTCTCTAGGTTTTGAAAGTAGAAAACACATGTTCCCCCATTGGGATAAGTCATCTTTTTTTCTGTGTTGGAGTAAGAAGTATTAACTGTCATCCCTCATTTTCTGACATGCCCTAGGGTTCATTGTGAAAGGAGATTATTTGACCTCTTGAAGAGAAGGAAAAGGTAACTGTGAAGAGCGTGTCTGGAGAGAGATCGCTTCTCCATATTCAATAGCAGTGTTATGGGGTCCTGGTCCAATATGTGAGGGCCAAACCTGATGGCTACCGGTACACTTCCTTGTGAAATGACTCATGGAAAAAGGATGTTTCGTACAATCTTATTGAACCTTTTTTTTCCCTCTAGTGAAAGGCAGAAAAAGTCCATCTAAAAATACAAGATCATTTGCAAATGGATTAAGAAAGACGGAATTTGTACCAATATGCATAATGCTCCCAAAATTGAATGAACTTTAGAAATAAAAAGAATTTGTTAAAAGCATCACTTTTAGGGCACCCCAACAGCTAATTGTTATCATATTGCAACCAGAAGTTTCTAAAGAGCTGCCCATTGAACAGTTTCACTGCAAGATAGTGTTTACATAAATACCACATCCATCGTGCACAAGGTTTGTACTGGAGAGGATAGCATACTGAAAAGATATGATTCTCAGTCTATAATAATAATTACAATATTATGTGGGAGTTAAATCAGTCAATTGTTAGAGTTCAGTGTGTAAAAGCTTTTGAATATAGAAAACCAAAAATGACTTTCTTCTGGCTTATACCAATCCTGTAGTTACTACTGAGTGTATAGCCCTATCTTTGCTGAGAATTCATACCATTTAGAACTACCAGTATAACTACAGTGGTGCTAACAGCAGTGAGAAAACACGCTGTTAGGCAGGACTAGATTATGTGGATACAAAAATTTAGGGCAGATTCCACATATTTTGACAGAGAATGCTATTTTATTTTAATTTGTGAACAGGACACTATCCTGCACATTGGGAATGTCAGTGGACTTCTGCTAGCGGCACGATGTTTGTGATAGTGCTCATTATCATTGCTGACATTCTCCAAGACTCTTGTCACAATGAGACAAGAAGGAAACTGTCTCATCAAATGCAGCTTTGCATTAAAGGCCTTTTTAATGGAAGCTGAAAAACACGGCAAACTGTTCAAGATGTTGATTAAAAAAAGAAACCAAACAGTTAAGGTCTGTCTGATTAATTGCTCTACTTAGCTAATTTGATAAGCTCTCAGTCAGTTTTCCATGCCTCCCTCATTGGCTTGATCTACTTTGTAAATTAATCTAATTATGAACACCTGCAATCAAAAGCCCCATCTCTGCAGAGGTTATATGACTCTTATTTAACCACAGCATTTTTCAAAAGGTCAATTAAAAACACCATCTTGCCCCACCAAGCATTTCTGAGATCCAAGGTAGGCGTGCAACACGGGTCATATTCAGGAAATACAGAACCCCTCCCTGCACTCTCCAATGTTTGATTCCTGCTCTATTTAGTAACATAAACTGCATTCTTCAAGAGAATTCTAATAAAAACCACATTAGAGCAGACAAAAGATGACAAATGACTCGAAGCAATTGCAATCCCCAAACCACATTAATCAGATAAGCTGTACATCAGAAGGTGAATAATAATGCCAGGTTCCATTTAGAGTTCCGTAGGTATCTGAAAATAAACTGAGGACTTCACAAAACAAGCTCAGTATTTTTATACCAAATTAGAAGCATGAAAACTCACAAAACTATTTTGAAAAAAATTAAAGTTCAGCATCATCTACAGTGGACACAATTCTGATAAAGAAAGATTACCCATGTATTTCCAAGTCTAGGTGTATGGCTTACGCTTGACTCACCACTGAGAAGCAATCCATTTATATTGGTACCAGTTCTTCATACAGCACAGAATTCTTTACAAATACAATACAAATACAAAAGTTGCAATGCAGTAATATGAACTCTAAACTGATTTTCATTTTCAAAATAGTTGTACTGACAGCTTTAGTTGATCTCTGATTGCTATTTCATTCTAATTTTTTCTTGTGAATGTAAATTACAAACAAAAGGAAGCACGAGATCTATCTGACAACACACATTTTCACACTAGATTTGTAATTCCTTTTCACAAAGCATTTTGTGCACATAATTTTCAATATTCTGTTTTAATCATAATTTTCTCCCTCTCCAAACCATTACAGAAAAATTAGGCAGCATAAAAAGAATTTTTCCATCAAAACCAGAAAAGTTATAGTTCATTTTATCTGGGTTTTTGTGCTAAATGTGATAAAATGTGTTAAAAAAAATTAGACTGATAATAATACTGTCAGACTTGCTTAACTCATAAAAATAATTTGCATTAGTGAAACTGAACTATAAACCCTTGAGATTACAATGGTCTCTTGCATTTGCTGTAAGAAATATTTTAGCTAAGCAATGCCAAGCTTGGGGCCTTATGCGGTAATTGTATAAAAAAAGCTGATGAACCCCTGCTTTAGAGAACATCTACAGAGCTTGCAGGGATTACTGCCAGATGGACTCTAAAGTGAAAGACACTTTTATCATACCTCAGAGCACAAAATATTGGGCCAATATTTTAAAACTGAGAATACAGGAAAGTGAAATTTATTAATAGAGCTATTAGCTGTCTTTGTGGGGCTCCCAGATCAATTAAATTGGCAGAGTCAGTGCTAAGATCCTCACCACCTTTCCAAACCTCCAGCAAGCAGCAGCAAAATAGTAGAACTGCTCCAAGTATCACTATGCTGTACGAAAGACTATGGAACAAACTCGTCCATTACATGGAAAAGTTACTAGAATAATGAAAAAGTGTATAAAACGATTTAAAAAAGTGGAAACGTAGGATCTTTGGCATTAAAAGTCCTGACAGATGTTAAGCTTTTGTTCTCACATTAACTCTTCTTCTGGAGCGATGAGTAATTAAACGTAACGTGCAACTGAGGAAGGGCTTGTCCTTGGTTTCGACCTGCGAAGATGCACATAAACCTTGACCGCTGGCTGGTCCAGACCCTGCCAAGCCAACCTGGTCCCATGGGTTCATCTGCTTTGTCCAAGGCCAGTCAACAAACTAGTGTTAAACACTTCTATTTGGGAAGCAGCAGTATATTTATGAATGTGACTACACTCTCAGAAATACCAAGATGCAGCTTAACTGATGAGGTCTATTGATTACCTTGACAGCTTAATAAAGCAGATTTTCAATGGCTGCCTGACCTGAAGTGAACTAGGGCAGGAGATTAAAAGCCCCATCCCTTAAAGCCTCAGCCACTCCTCTGACATCCCTAATCCCATCAGCCAGGAAAGCTGTTGATTAACTTCTGCTCTCAGAGGTCACCAAATAGCACAGACATCCTTTGGCAGGTAAGGGAGAGCTTATGAGGTAGGAGATGGGCAAAAGAAAAGCGAAAAAGGAGAGGTGGAACCACATGAGGATTCAAGCACCTTCCAGCAAAAAGCAAGAAGAAAAATATTTAAAGTTCTGTATCAGTAAACCCAGAAATACAGAAGGTGGTTTTCTACTTAAGAGCTCAAAAAACCAACAGAACACAGTTGGAAAACATTTGATAAATGTAAGGCTTCATTCCAAAAGCTGGTTTATTTTCATGTTGTATACACAATAAAAATGGTAATTTGCTACTATTTGGAAGAGAAGGGGAACAGAAGAAACGTGTGCTGCCTTGGAGGAGCACAGGGGCTTCTTTTGCCTATACAAAATGAGTTTAGAAAATATTGTTAACTGCAGTATTTTAAGAAGAGCAAAACAGTTAGCTACTACGGAGAGTTACTTAGCACACATAAAGAGCCTGAAAACACAAAGCCTGGACAAAATGGGGTTCACCAGAGCCCAAGCTGGGCTCTTTGTGTTATTGTTTGCATCTTCTTGCCATTTGAGGACCAGCATGAATTAGGATGCTTCTGCATTACTTAAACTACAAAAACATCCCTGTCCTGCTTGCAGTTTTAAACACAACTGTTAAAACTTTGAGGCCACTACCAGATTCTTCACAGATTTTTAAAATTAATTTTGCACCAGATGTTGTACAAAACTGGAAATTTGTCACTAATTTAGTACAAAAAAACTGAAGTCAGTGTGTTTATGATCACTTCAAATGGCTGACAAAATATTGTAATAACCCCTGGAATTATAATGTCTATAACTTGACTAGATGAAATTAGGCTTACCATGGACATAGCCCACAGTGTGACGCAATCTTTGTGCCACAGCATGCAAGCCCTAATAAAAATACAGAATAAATTGTTTTAATTTTGGAAATAAAAATTATTACTACATGCGATGAATGTAAAATCAGAGGAAAAAAATAAAAAGCAGTCTAACTATTTAAGAGCATCTGGTTTCACTTAGATCCAAATAGTTTTGTTGCACAATTAATAAAATTAACCTCATCTCTTCTGTATTATTCCCTAACTGCAAACTTAAAAGTGAGTCTTTAAAAAGAAAAATCTAACACACCTTCCAATATAATTGAAGTATTTAAAAATTGTTGAATTCCAAACCAAACCAAAATAATAATACGTGTAAAGGCTGTTATACTTGTTACTATTTATAATTATTCTGTAGCAGTACTGAGGTCCGTGAGTCTTCAATAGAACTGATAACCTCATTTTTTCTCAGAATCAAATATTTTGAGGGGAAAAAAGTCTAGTAAATAATTATATGCAAGAATCAGGGTATATGAAAGTTTTACTCAGTTACTTTTGGAGGAAAAGAAAACAAACATCTCTTCCAAGACAAACATCCAGATATCACTTTGGTTCACAAATTTAACTACAGGATTACCAAATTTCCAACAAAGAATCTATTTAAAAACATCCTGGAGATGATTCTAAGTAAGCAGAGGCATAATACTGTGTGTGTATAGTATTTGTCAAAACAAGCTGATAAACACACAGTCTTGTTACAATCTTAACACCAGACAAGTAATGGCTGCACTAAGCTGTGAGATGCAGTTTCATGGCAAGGCCGCCTCATGGAGTTTCACAATAGGTACTTTCTATATAGGTTTCTCTTTCACCTTTTCAAAGCACCATTGGAATGGAACAAGATGACACACAGACTGAATGTACGTTACGCTATCAACAGTCAAAAAGCAATTATTTGGATCTACAAGTTTCACTGTGAACACTACACTCCTGTTCAGGTCAGAAATTAAAAGGACAATACAACTTATTTGAGAGTCAAGACTAAGTTGGGCAGGTGGCACATCAAACGAAATCTGGCCAATAAATGGGCTAATCCACTTGACAGGAGTGCCATAGAATCTCATTACTGCAAGCGGTCAAAATATCTTTCATCTTATGTCAACAGAAGGACTTGCAGCAGGTCCAAGTCAAACACCTTGCTCCGCTACGCAGGTACCAACATCACTTGCCCACATTTATATGGGAGATTTCCTATCATGGAAATACATAAAAGTGGCTGAAAAGTAGAGTGCTATCATTTTAAATTGCATGCACAATACTAGAGCTAAGCTAAAGCAGTCCCTCCTCGCCATGAATTGTCAAATCAATCTGTGCATTGGACACTATGGGCAGGTAATTTGCAGGTAACTCCAAGAATCAAGCTGCAAACAAGGAGACATATTAGAGGAAAATAACCACAATAGCTTAAGTACAGCAAGTCAAAGCAGCTTTAACAGTGGAGATGATAGTGATGTAAAGTAAATTAAAGGAGTAAGAAGAGGACCCCCAGAGCAGGACTGGAAGTGCGGATGGAAACAGAGATGGGAACACTTAGCTCTGGTTTGCAGACACCTCAGTTCCCCAGTGCTCATCATGTGGGGCTGAGGTTGCAAAAAGTGTCTTTCTGCCTAACAGTACATGTATGTTGTTAAGTCTCCTGCCTCCATTTGCCTCATCAATAAAGTCCTTCCACTTCTGTGAGACGTGCCTTGGGTATAAATTCAGAAGATAATATAAAAAAATTCAAATAAATGTCTAATCAGTGATCTCAATATTATTTCTCTGACTCTATATAAAGACTCAACATCTTCAGACTGAGCAAGATAACAAAACCATAGGCCAGGATTATAAAACTGTGAGTCCTACAGTAATCAATGCTGGTTTTAAAATGCCTTGCTCCCTTGATCAAGGATTACTTAAAGCTCCATCAGATCAATACTACTTTATCCTTTCATCTGGCATTCCTAGAGTTTTGGAAAATTATAGTTGTTAAAGGTGCTGCATATTGCTGTAAAATTCCCTGTAAAGGAGTCTGATCTGAGAAAGCCAGTCACTCACAACAACAACCACAAAAAGAGTCACACAATATTTATTGTCAAATAAAAAAACCTTTGTGCTTCACTGGTTTCCCTCAATAGCTTAACCCCTTCCTGGAGCAGAAATTGAGTATGCCTGCAATCATTCATTTGCTAGAGTTGGCTGAAAATATGAATAACCATACAGAAATTGATAATTAGAGAATTTGCTAGAGAGAAAAGTAGTTTACTGATTTTAAGACTGTTCTTGATGAGGGAAAGGTTTCATCTTTCCAAGTCAAATTCAAGATTGAACTATAAAGAAATTTATGCGTGTTCCCATTTATTCAATATCCTAAAAATCTAGGAGAGTCACAGAGGTGGCAATGGCAGATTCTTCATCAACAAACCACTTTTCTTATGAGAAAGAACACAGATTCTATTTGGGGTACAAAGGCATGAGAAATTTGATTAAGTATAAAAGGATGCTTCTCAAAGGGGAGGGAAACACAAGGTTCTTTTGTCCCTCTTTCAATCAGCTCTGGGATATTTATGTGTTGCAAAATGTCTCTAACTTTTTTCTTTTATTAAAACAACACCACACAACACAGAGATACTTCTCTTTCTATTTTGGGCTGCTTAAGTGGCTTCACAATGTAAGTCAGGGCAGTTACAACCAACTCCAGCCTGCTCCAAGAGCTGTACCTATGCCAGGTGCTTCCCCACAACCAGAATGCATCGATACTTCTTGCAAATGATGCACAATGGCTCCAAGTTCCACGAACTAATCTGAGGCTGATTCAAGACTGGTTGTAGAACCTCAGAGATGTATCAGTTGCAGACCAACTGATGACAAGTGAAACCTGTACAATATCATGTGGTGCTGCCTTCTAAGGTTCAGGATACACACTACACGTGCTTGTTCATCCACCACTCCACACCCAGCCTTAACCTCATCTCAAGTCAGTACTTCCATCCTACCGTTCTGCTTGTATGCTTTTTGGTTGGTTGGTTGGTGGGGCCTTGTTGGTTTGTTTTCATTTTTAAACACTGATGAATGCTCAGGCAAACAAAGAACGCCTGGAATTATTTTATCGTCTCTTAAATTCACTTGTAATGTTGCAGTTAAACACATTTTTTAACTTAGTCTTGGAGATTATTTTGTACTGCTAAAATTGCATCATTTCTCCGGTATTCTGTGACAATTCAGGAACAGCATTCAAATAGGTTTATTTTTAGGAAGCGTACCTCATTCACACATTTTGTAGTGCTGCACGGGGATCACTGATCTATATGCATGACTGCATTGATAAGATCTGCCAACATTCTTTAATAACTGTTTAAACAGTTCTAGTCGTGTGCTTCAAGCAACATACAATTATTCCAACACCTAAAAAGAGCTTTTCCACTTGTGGTATTTTCCACTACTCAGTATGTGCATTCTTGCCATCTGATAGTTAAGATTTTCCATTAATTCTTTTATTTGATTTAGTCCTTTACAGCCAATGGACAAAGCATGTATGAGTAATTCACAGAAGATAGCTTAAATGTAATTTGAAAAGGCTATAACGAGAGATTCTCATTTTGATGTATAAATCCATGAGGATCAGGCTGAAAAATTTGTCATCAATCATTACATATTTATATAGATATAGAAAATTATCTTTGTAAAGACAAACACTTAAACCAAGTTAGAAAGATGACATCAGTATTTGGCACGATACTGAACAAAGCCAAAATTTACACTATAGCTTAGACAGATCAGAGCTGCTTTTTAATTTTCAATTCACAACAAATTCCAGTAAGATATGTTGACTGCAGCATCACTGAATTTCTTTCTGCTTTATCTCTCAATGTCTCAGAATGCTGCTGCTATACAGTAACATCTCTTCAGATAAACATAAAACAAAACAAATTTGAATTTGTTAAAATCACCACGGATGTAGATTTCAAATCAAGCACAATGCTTTTGTCAATGCTTTTGGCAGCAGAGGTTGGGGTGAAGCAGGGATAAAAAAACCAGCTGTGTTAGGAAGGAAAGGTGTCCTGCTGACTGGTGCTTTCATCTTGTGCACTGGGAGAGACCTCGAAACCCCACTCCACTTGGCTCTTGCTTCCTAGGTCTAAGTTTACTAATGTTTGAACACTGAATTTATGAAACTCTAGACCAGGTAAAGGAACATGCTGCTTTTCTAAAGTGGACACTCTAGCATCTAACATCTACAGCGTGAAAACTGTGGCACTAGCATAATTCCATAATGCACTATGCATCTGCAATTCAAGCTTGTAGAGAAATGAAATCACAACATTTTCAAGTCAGGGAAGACAACAGGAAAGAAACTACACAGATACTTGGAAAATGCATTACCATGGAAAGAGAGAAAATTACTTTTTTCTTTAATCACTGGTTATTGTGAGGAGTTTTGTCTTCCACTATCAGCCCTCTGCAATACTGGCACAGGCCTCTACCACACCTTCAATTGTTTCCACCTTCCAGAAATGTAGTATTATTCCAAGTTTAGCTTGCAATGTGAAATGCATCTCATCCTTCTTATAATTCCCTGGGATTCCAGTATAAGTAATTATAGCATTACAAAACAAAACTGACAGCCTACGTGTTCTCTCAATATGTCAAAAAGATAGGCAGTAAAGCCTCTCAGTGGCTGTGGCACATCTACTGCCATCTCTCATCAGATGAACTGAAAAAAACCAGCAAGCAGCGGCTTTCCTTGTTGTATTATAAGAGTCAAGGGCGTTGTTCTAATGAGGTTGTCTCTTAGACAAGACCTAGCTAGAAAAGGGAGCTGGAAACACTGCCCTCAAAATAGTCTTGGATCTTTTCAAACATGCAAACTTGGTGCTTTCCTTTATCACAGCAGCTGACATGAAAATCAAGGTGAAATTCCAGGTGCCCGGAATTGCTCTTGAAGCCACAAAAGGAGTTGTGGGCACCAAACAGACAACACTGGTTATCTTGTTGGTCATGAAAGTTATAGATGCATTAATTAAAATAATCCCATTCATTTTACTTGGAGATCTGCGATCACTGATACCCTCAGAGATGCTTTATTTCGTTGGCGACCTGAGCTGTTAGGAATGAGAAGACAGCAGAGCTGATCATACAGTTCTTACACTCTACAATGTCAAAACCACTTCCAGAAGCAACTACACATCAGTGTTACACAGGAATCTTGGGTGAGACTTCACAATATACCAAGTACTTCTCTGGGGATGTGTTGTCAGTGGAGATGTTACTCCGGTGGACAGAAGGGAAAAGAAGGTTTGGGATTAGGTTATGGTTTGGGTTTTGTTTGGTGGGGGGGCAGGGTGGGCTGGGTGTTTGTTTGGGGTTTTCTTCCTCTTTTTTTTTTCCTTCCTCCTTCTTTATTTCTTTACCTTGTCTTTAAAGATGCAGAGTCTGAATGATAAAAAGGCACCCAACACCTAAGAAACAAATACTAACTTCAATCCACAATATCTTTATACACAAAAGTATTTCATACAATGACTATTCCATATGTTAATTTAAGGCAAAACATATGAATGGACAACTTCACCTGAATCATACAATAGATCCAGAAGAATCTGATGGTAAAATTTAGTTGCTGACCTGCACTGTACTTGGTATAGTTAGCCGTTTAAGACATTAATCTGTATTATCTATTTTATTCAAAAGGTCATCCTTCTGTAGATTTAGAACAGGGAAAAAAAAAATCATGTGTCTTTTAAGTGGTATGCTGCTTTGGTCCCTAAGGTATACAGTTTTAAAATAAATAATGACACAGGTATTTAAGATTTTAAATGCTGGAATCAAAGCCATATATTTCAAAAGATTCAAGGTGATCTTCAGCCTTCATTTGCCTCAACATTATTTCATAACCCAGGAGGTTGAACTTCTGTTCTTCTGAAATTGTTTTGGTTATAAGAACATTCAGTAGCTCTAAAGGCATAGTACCATCCTTACCACACACACATTAGACAGATTTTTAAATACTCCATTTTATTATTAACAAATGGAGCTGAATTTGTAGCAGAACCTGAACAATTTTGAAGACAAAACAAGTATGACCCAGCTTATCTGTGAACTTCTGCCCTGTTAATATTTACCAGCACTTCATAAACTGGAGTTATTACCAATTCCTTTAATAATTTGTCTGCCTGACTCTAGAAGATAATGTGGGCTACAAGAATCCTCAGATAATAACAACTATATGGTATTATAAAGCTTTATCGTTATATTCAATATAGATATTAGGTTGTTTTCTCTCAGAGATAAGTTCAGTGATCCAATAACATTTCTAGACAGTTCAAGGCTGTCCATCCTAGTTCAAAAAGGAATGAGACTCACTTCTTATAAAGACTCAAAAACATTATCCATGTTTGAAACTTTCTTTTTCGTTAGAAAAAAAACGTATTTTCTTATTTCTGAAAGCACAAGCTGCAGACTAACAAAACATGGCGTTACAGGCATTCCCAGCTAGAACTCCCACATTCCTCAGGCCCGTGAGGTCTCTGCCCAAGTGTCGCGCTGGCAAGTGTCTGTGCACAGCGCGGCAGCTCCGGCACGGCCAGCGGCGCCCTGAGCGGGAATGGGACGGAGCCTCCGCACGGCACTGCCCACCCCCAGCTGCCTCTGCTGCCGGACCTCCTGACAGCGCCCCAGCACGGACACCTTCACAGCACATGGCTCGTTATGCTAAGTCAAACCTGCTATCAACTATCTGCCAAAAGGAGAAAAAAAGAAAAACAACAACAACAAAAAATTGTAAACATTTAGGGGGAAGAAATGACATGACCATAGGCTATGATGGCTACAAATAAGACAGACATGCTTGTAGCAGACAAAAAAAATATATATATAAAGATATATATACACACACACACCCCCCTATATATATCTCCATGCTGAGTACAAGCAAATCCCTTTCTTGTGCCCTGTGTTACACAACAGCAATGCCTGCAAGGCCTCTGCACAGCAGCACAAATCGGCAACAGGGGATAAGCAAAACCACGAAGCAAGCAACCCAATTTAGCAAAAAACCAGAAGTTGCTCACTTATCTCAACAAATGACATGTTTCATGAACACAGCCACTCTCCAGCTATTTTCTTTTAGCAAGCATTTTGAAATAGACCTGGCTGTGGGAGAGGAGTCCATCATTCTGCCTCAGTAGTCTTAAACTCATCAGCTAGGAACGGTTCTATTAGCCCAGCCCTGTGGATAAGCCACTCCTTTGTTTCACCTCATTTATAATTTTTCAACATCCTTCCACAAAGCAGAAGTATCATGCCAAAGTATAAATGCTTTTTCCACTATAGCCATTATTATTAATAAGTTGTACATATTCCTCCCAACTTACTTTTTGTACAACTTGCCATTGGTACTTCTGAGCTTTATTTCCCTAACTGTATAATGAATCTTTCTCCTTAGACACAGCCCCTTTCTCTTCTATTTTCTTAATATATGTAAAAATACAAAAAGTATTTTCAAATCATCTAACAAAACTGGAGATCAATTTCTCATTAGAAGTCTCTGCAGCAGCTCTGGGAACCTCAGCCTCCCTTCTGTGATTTTGTTTCAAGAAAAAAATCCATGTAAGTGGTCAAGAAATCATTGACATTTTTATTGTATGGATGTATTTTTTTTATTTATTCATGAAGAAATATTTAAAGACTCTGTTCAATGACAGAGGATTTAACACTGTGTTATTACATAACCAGTTCAACAGCTTCCCCCACCATGTACTCTTCTCTGCATGTAAATTTTTTGAAGTTATTTCTAAGGCAATAGCTCCGTATCAAAAGTTTAATTTCAGAGTGTGACAGATGACAAATATCTTCTTCCTATTTAAGTGCTCCCCCCACAGTGCTATTCTAGTCTGTGCAGAATATAAATGACCGACTGAAGGAAAAAGGAAAAAAAGGGAGAATTATGAAGTATTTTTGTAATGATCTAGTCAAAAGCATTTTTCAAGGTTTTTCATTAAAATCCACATTTAAGAGAGAATTAATGCAAGGGGGAAAGCAGTCCCACTCCCCAAATGATGCTGGTTAAAGTACATTTCTTCAAGAGCTTCAAAGATATGCTCAGCAATGCATAACTCTCTTGTCCCCTTCCCAAGGAAAAAAAGTATTCAGAATTTCTGCTACCTACATTTATTGTATATACACTTATGACAATGCAAGAAAGGAATGCTGCCATACCCTGCATGTGCACAGAAAGGACTAATTTCTGCAACCTTTTTTTGGTATGAAGGACTGCAGTACACTTAACAGAGCGTTTTGAGGCGTGCTTGAATGCTGAACTTGGACATACCTCAAAAGCTCATAGTACTGCAAGCCTTCATGTAATAAAGATGAATCAACCTTAATATTAAACTCGCCAAACTGTCTAGCAAGACTGTTAACCTTTTCAGAAATGCAAAGAAAATAGGTTTCATCTACTGCTCTGCTTGCTGATATACCAGATGTTCACAAGGACATCTGTGATTCTGACTGCATCACAGGATGGACCACGCTATTTATCACCTACTACTCTTTCAAATATTAAAGGATAACAAAATTTTCCTTTTGTGCTTCCTCCTTTTTTGGCTAAATATCACTAGGAAGATTCTCAGCTGATGTGCATAGGAAAACAACTTTGCTCTATTTGAGAGACTCTCTCTCAGCTGCTACAGAAAGCTGTGCCTACACTTCAAGTCAGCCCGCAAAAAGGGCTCTAGTTCTGTTCTCCTTCAGTTCTGCAGGCTGGTGGAGCATGCATCTTGCACTATAAAGGTCACATCCATAGTCTAGGCCTGCCAAGGCATAATTTGCAGCTTAACTAAAGATCTTCTCAGAGAAAAGAGCTATAAAGCACTGGAATTAGAGCAGTTTGCCAGGCAGGCAAATCCTAACTGTAAGCATCTTACGGGACATTTAGAAAAGCAGCAGCACCCCCACCATTTCACACAAATTGAACCCACCTTTTTGTTGGTTTATTCATAGCTGTTGTTTGAGGGCAGGATACAAGGGCCTGTCTGCTGGACACAGCGCAGCACAAAGGGAGATCGGAGCTGAAGTCCCAGCCCCACCTCGGGAGCACCATTTCAGAGTCATTTATACTCGATAACACAAGCGAATTATTGCTGGTTCTGGCTACCTCTGCATAGATTCCCACTTGCATTGCAGTAAGATTATTCATCAAATTGAGAGGCCTGCCTGGACCAAAAGTTTAATGTCACTGATGAAGTGATTAAAAGAGTTCCTAGAAAGTAATCCGAGTATCCATTAGGTGCATGCAAACATTCCAGATTTGAGAAAGGATTTACACCTCCTTGTTCACACAACTGTGATTAAACTGTTTTTCTGACCAAGTTTTACCTGCAAATTAATTTATCTTCTCTGTTAAGGTCTTCCAAAGCACCAGAAAAGTATCAGGATAACATTTCCAGGAAAGATTATTTATTCAAAGATGCCTTCCAGCATTTTCTTCAATTTCACTGTCATAGCTGGTTTTCCCATCACTTATAGTAAATATGCACATAATTACAAATTGTCATTAATTACACATGAACTATTCCAAGGTATCTTGCCACTGTAGTCCCATACCACATAACACTTTAAGGAAAAAAAAAAAAAGTAAAAAGAAATAAAGAAATATAGTCTACCAGTGTATCTGCATCAACCAAATTGTTGTCCAGAGGCATCACAAAACACCGAACATGAACGACTGTTGATATATCAGAACTCTTTCAGAAATGAAAGGATGGAGAAATGAAACACACAGATATATCCCGATTTCATCACAGTGATTTGTAGATAACGCATGCTGCTGGCCAAAGGAGTAGTATTATTCTGTTCCACGTTATACACACAGTAACTGCCATTCACAAATGCAGCTCCACTATCACTTTCAATCACGTGTTGCCTGATTTTGACCCCTCTAGTTCAAGAAAAAAAGACTTTCCCCCCTTGGAAGGGAAGAAGCATTTCTTCTGCAGTCCATTCAGTCAGTTATTAACAAGAATTCTAGCACAGAGTTAATAAGCAGATCATACTTATCAGGAAAATAAACAAATATTACAAGTAAAGCCTATGAGACAGAGAAAAAGGCTGTCAAACTGTCTTGAACAACAATCTCGGAGTTCCTGGAGTTATTAGAATTTAACCAACTCCCTTAACATTTGCTGTTTATTGTTGGTTTTTATCTATTTCTAAAGGAAGACTTCCAGAGTTTTTTTGATACAGATCAGAAAAACAGTGCAGATACAAGGAAATACGCCTGATGAATCATCTCTATCCTCAACTAGAAGCATAATACTTAGATGTCATCATCTTGTCTTTTTCCTTTTCTTCCCTTCTTTTTTCTGCCTTGGTGTCACCAGCAAAATATTTTGGTCAGGGCAGACTGAAAACTGCCTAAAAAAAGCTCAAAAGTAGTATAGGCAGAATTATCATCAAATTATTGCTGATCTAAATTAAAGCAATGATTGCAAGGAACAAGATTATAATCCTAGTTCAGTGGTATTTGTTGTTGTAGAAAGATACATGAACTCACAAAGATTAGGTATTTCTGAATCCTTCCTCTGCTTGCAACTTTGACAGTTTCTTAACAGTGGTTGTTTCCCAATAACAACAACAATAATAAACAAGGTAGTTTTGGAGCATGTGAAGAACAATGAGACCATAACAATTTGCAAGAGTTTTATATGTCCTAATACTAAGACATTACGTGTGGCAAGAATGATCTGACACAGAGTTCTCCGTAAATAAACCATTTGGCTTTTTATGCAAGACATGTTATGCTTTGCCTGTTTATTAATGCCCATTACTCAAAAGCAGCAATCAATTACATTTTCTTTGATTAACTAAAACATATAAATCCTTTTCATGGCACATATAGAAGCGGTTCAAGATGAATTGGATTACAAAGCAGACAACAGGCCATTTTATCAATTAAAACATAACAATGAGATGCTAGTGAAAATTTTTCTTGTGGTTGACAGTTAACTCTATTCCTTAATGGTCTCTTTTACCATCTGTGGCTGGACTTTTGGAGGAACGCCTACTTGTGCTGTTTGGAAGAATATTGTTGTGCTACTGGTATTTTAACATGTCAAGGACTATTCCCTGCAAGCTCTTCATAAAAGAATTCACCGGAGCACAACACGAAATTTTAAAACTTTTTAAAAAACAAATTATTATAATTCCTCTTTTATTAAAGGCAACACAGTTATCGTTCTGCAAAGCATAAAGGAAAAGTATAAGTATTTTAAAACATTCGTTAGCTCCTCAAGAATTCTGCGATGCTTTCCCCCACACTATTGTTACAAGAAGGCAACGCTGCAAGCTCCGCAGGCTCCAGCAGGAAGCCACCCACATACAGACCCAGCAAATCTCTGCCTTGATGAACCGGCTTCTCCTGGACGTGCCGTCACACCTCGGCCCACAGCAACACGGCGCTGGCAGGATCTCCCTCTGGGGACTCATCATCTGCCACAGAAAGCACTTTGCAACCAACGGTGCTGTTTCCAGCCCACTCATGTGCAGGGTGCAGGAGCAGAGGAGGCTCTGGTGCCTTTCACAAAGCCTCCCAGTCCAGCTCCTGTCTCCCCTGCCCTCAAAATGCATTATGGTCTCAGGGGGTGTGTTCCCCACGTGTTCCAAGAAGCCCAAACTAGGCTGACTGTGCTGCTTCCCTTCACCCTTCAGCAGGGGAAGTTCCACGGGCAGGATCAAGGAGGTCGTGCAAACAGAAAACACAGCCTGCTGGAAGTTTTGCTGTGTGGCAAAGGACAGACAAACACAGGACACGCCAGCTTTTTCCCCAGGGCAGCAGCATAAAGGATGATCACAGCAGCTTAGTTCCCTGATAATTACCTACCTGCAGATACCTATTAGTCACCAGTATTTTCATAACTATTCAAATATATGGGATTCTGCTAAAATCTGTAAGTTCTCTAGGTTTAAAAAAAGATCTCTTGTTATGGAGAGATTTTTATTTTTACTGATTGTGTTTCTGTGGAGAGGAAACAAGCTAGTTTAGAGCACACATTTAGAAAAAAATAGATTGTTCAAGATCATTTCTAAGTATGTGAACAAATACTGCCCCTACCTTAACATATGAGAATGTGACAGGTGAACAGAACATGCAAGTCTTTCAGTCAAATATCTACATCACATCTGCATGAAGCGTTTTCCCTCAACACCTGGTATTTATGACAGGAACTGTTCCACTGGCCCAGAGTACAGAAATGTATAGTCTGACTCTCCTAGACATACAGGTTTGGGATAAGAAACTAAAGGAAATACCTGTATTTATCACGTTAACGCATCACAACTTTAACACTCTAAGTCAAGACAGAGCAGACGATTCACAGGGCAGCAAACCATTCTCCAAACCAATAATTTATTATTCACCAGGATGCAGATCAATAACCTCCAGCTTTATGAACTGTTTCAAGTTTTTGTTCCTGCCGCAGCTTTATTTCACAGGAGAGAGGTTTAAATCAAAACCACAGAACAAAGAAGAGCTGACGTGCCAATGGGAAGGTGCAAGTTCTCCCATGTGCCTCGCAACCCCCCGGGAGCCAGAGCCTCCAAAATGCTCAACGCCACACTGGCACAATCACAATTTCAAGTCCCACTGCCAGTAACAGGAGCTGCCAGATAATCAGCATGTTTACAAATCTTGCCTCTAAATGCAAAAGCTGTGTAAGAGAAATGTATTAGGTAGTGGAGGAGAAGACTAAAGGAAGAAGAGACCCTTGGAAATCTCAGAGCTGAGTCTGATGGTAGAATTCCTGTTGGAATAGTAACATTTACACACACGCACCACTGGATATCCAGCTTAAAAAAAAAAAAAAAAGAGGGGGAGGAAAACAAAGCAACACCACACTAGCAAAATCACCCTATTGCTTCCCTAATGTGTAGGTCCCCCTGCCCTCACACACAAAGCCGATGAGGTTTCACACACCCAGAAGAAAAACAGTAGCACAAGCTTATGGGAAAAGTAGCTGAAGAGTGACAGGGGAGTGGCAGAACTGAATGCTGTCTTAAATAATCCAAACTGAATTCTCTTTCAGCTCTACAATCACTTGTACAGTTTTGTTCAATTCAATGGCAGCTTGGAAATCTCACTGAAGCGTAGTAAAAATCATAGCTATTAAAAAAGTTGTCTTTATTACTGCAATGAAACAAGAAATGTCAACTCTAATATATCCCATCTGTCTAAATGGTAACGAATCCATGCAAAACTCATTGCAGGGTCAGAACCCAGGTAATTCCTGTGGATCATTCAGTACAAAGTTCACATCAACTCTGGTTCCAGCAGCAGAAACAGGCGAGATGAACTGCAGCTCCCAAGATTTTATTATGCTGATCAGATATTTCTCAGGTTTTGAAATCTTCTCAGTGTTCACTTCAAATCAATTTCACACAATCAGAATTTGAATTGAAATTTATTTGCTGCTAACTCATTTGCCAAGCTGCTCCCAAGACAAACACATTTGACTCATTCTGCAGTATGAGACTTACGGCAGTCGGGGCCTGTGTAGACTCCAAAAAAATCAAAGCACCGAGTTTTTGACGAACATTTTATCTTCTGTCTTTATAAGGCCTTTGTAAACTTAAATGTCTATTTAAACATTAGCCCCTAGTGCTAGTTGGAAAGCTGGGCTCCTTCAAACCACACCAGTCTACTTGCACCAAAGAAACAACCCATATATCATACGGCCTCCATCAGCCCTTTTGCTGGAGGTAGAAGCTCAGTGTGAAAGTAGTAAAACAGTTTTTATTACTTATATTAGAAAACACCAAATATGGGTATAATCATTGCTGCTATCCCTTGAAGTTTACCATAGCCTCAAGATACAATTTTGGTAATTTAAATGCCTTTGAAATAGTAAAAATAGCAAAACACTGAAAAGGACATCCTTAGAAAAAACCTTACTAATGAATAAATACATTTGTAAAATAACAAGGAAGCATGTTTGTAGCTGCAAGACAAAATCTGAACCAGTAGTCCAGTTTGGCCAAAATGTTCAAACAGGACTGCAGGCTTAAGACTGAAAAGCAAGCGAGGCTCATCCATAGTCACAGAGCTGAGGGGCTATTGCTCTGGCAGCCTAGCAGCAGACCTTCCACAGACACCTTCACGGCTCACACCTCTTGTGATGCAATCACCCACCCTCTGGACTCGTACCATAAGCACCAGCAATGTCTGAGCAGTTAATTAATGAGTATTTAATATGCAAAACCACAGGACAGCTAATTCCCTCACTGAGATCAAGAGCATTTTTATCATTAGTGGCAGCTACAGGTACATCCCCAGTCCTGCAACTCAACTACAACATTTTAAGCCCACAGGCAGGGACAGATCTACTAAAGCTGTTCACAGAAGGATGATTTCTCCTTTCATACTCACTTCCCACTAATTTTGTTACTGACATACCCATAATTACTGTTTCTAAATGCCTCCCCTACTTTCTTCAATTTTAATTATACTGTGTCAGCACCCAAAAATGTACAATCCATTCACAAGACAAAGAAGATGCATTTCCTACAGAGGCTATAGAGTTTTCAAAAGAAAGAACACAAGAGCAAGGCCCCAGTAGGCAGAAGACACCAGCTTTACTTTGCACAGCTTTGCACAGGGAGTCCCAGATAGGGATAAAAATAAACATGAACTTCTAACGTACTAGGACACAAAGCTGTAATACAAAAGAGAATTGCAAAAGCCAATAGAGGCAAAAGATTTTTCCCAACTTTTACCCCTACTTGCCCATCTCCCCAGACTCACTTTTCCCTAGAAAATGATGACAAAGGAAAGGCTTGCTTGTCACTCCAAGTAATACAAAAAGGCTCACCAGCCTTTGAAAGCTTTTCCTGTCCTTTCTCCTTCAGCTATTCTACCACATCTGTATGACCTCCCAGAGCAAACGTAACAACATACATCAAAACATTTACAAAAGCAGTAACGTTTCTTTGCTGACCACTTTCCTGAGGAGCAGCAGGGCAGGATTTCTCCCTCCATCCCACACCTGCCATCCCACCTTCAATAGTCCTCTCCATTGCTAACTGCCATGGTTAGATGCGTGCAGGTTCGTGATCTCTGCCACTCTTTATAAAATCAATGCAAAATATCTACTTGTGATAAGATCCTTATTAGAAGCACATAAAATAGTTTCTCAGAAGCATTCTGATGCATCACTAATGATTTGTCTTTAAAATTAAGTAAAGGTCAGAGAACTAGAGTCACAAGTATGACGAACTGCCATGGTTCAACTTCCTCACGTACAGTTACATTGATAAAAGACTTCTCAATCACAGAATCAACTGGGTTGGAAAAGCCCTCAGAGATCATCGAGTCCAACCCTTGGTCCAACTCCAGTCCGTTTACTAGATCATGGCACTAAGTGCCATGTCCAATCTCAGTTTAAAAACCTCCAGGGACGGCAAGTCCAGCACCTCCCTGGGCAGCCATTCCAATGCCTGACCACTCTCTCTGTAAAGAATTTCTTTCTAATATCCAGCCTAAATTTCCCCTGGCAGAGTTTAAGCCCATGCCCCCTTGTCCTATTGCAAACTGCCTGGGAGAAGAGACCAATCCCCACCTGGCTATAACTTCCCTTCAGGTAGTTATAGAGAGTGATGAGGTCACCTCTAAGCCTCCTCTTCTCCAGACTAAACAAGCCCAGCTCCCTCAGCCTCTCCCCATAGGTCTTACGCTCAAGTCCCTTCACCAGTCTTGTTGCTCTTCTCTGGACTCGCTCCAGCACTTCAATGTCTTTCCTGAACTGAGGGGCCCAGAACTGAACACAGTACTCCAGGTGTGGCCTCACCAATGCAGAGCACAGGGAAAGGATCACTGCCCTTGTCCTGCTGACCACGCTATTTTTGATACAGGACAGGATACCATTGGCCTTCTTGGCCACCTGGGCACACTGATGGCTCATGTTGAGCTTCCTGTCAATTAGTACCCCCAGGTCCCTTTCTGTCTGACTGCTCTCCTGCTTCCCATCTCCAGAAAACCCAGTTTGACAAGCCAGGGGACTCTGTGACAGGGCCTTTTCAGGAGACTGTTCTCCATCTGTTAAATAAGGTTGCCTCCCAATTCTCCACTATTAAGAATTCATTTATCTTCTCATATGAGAGGGAATTACCTAATTCATCACACTTCAGCCTTACTCTCATAATAGCACCTACAATTAGGGCATGTGTCTGTAATATTTCCTCACACAGTTAACCCTTCCCCTTCTAACCCTCAAAGTCGTTATCCATCCATGGGAAAAGCCACTAAAGCTATGAAAAGAAAGAGCAGAAGGCTGGAAAAGGAACTAAAACCCCACAGTGCTCAGCATCAACCTGAGCAACATCTTAGTTCATTTGTGGGTCTCTGGCCCCCACAGTGGGAGCCGAAGTCCTGGTTTAGGGACATGGACTCCGTGCGGGCATGAATCAGGATATATCTAGGAACAGGATCCACCAACAAAACACCCAAGTGTGTATCCAGGGTTCCTTCTCAGATCTTAGGAACTTCCCATGAGGAGGTACTTCTTTTTACAAGGGATCTGTAAAACCTTCCACATCCAAGGGAATCCTTCTGAGATTAATCTCTCCTACAAAAGGAACAAAGCATCATTCTTGCTTTACCCCTCCCCTCCCATTGCAGCCATCACAGCTTTGTATAGTCACACTCACTGAAGCAAGGCTAATACATAAAAGACAATGCAGAAAACTGTTGCAATGATATTTAGATACCATCCACCTGATGAAGGGTATAATCCAATCTGCCTATATTTACAAACAGTAAGTATAGCTATCTCTTCTGCTGTCACCCCTTTTATATTCTTTCATGTCTCACTAAGTAACTTTTTTACCAAGGATATCTCTGAAAGACACTACCAAAGCACAAAGCACCATTTGATAAGAAAATGAAAGCTTACTGCTTTGCCCACCAGTGACATACATTCAGTAGTTACAACCTGTATTATTTCTTTTACAAGATATTCCATAGGAAAGAGGGGTAAATATGTTGGTCTAATGGTAAGATGACCATTTAACATGATTTTAAAATTCTGCTGGCATTGTAATTTGTTGGCTGTGTTACTCATACACTAACAGACGGACGCATGAATTACTTAAGAGTTTATACCCAAAATGTCCTTGGTGGGAGGCACTTTTTGACATCTAATGAAAAAAATGCTATAAAACATTTTATTTTTTTAATCGCCAGACATCATATTACAAAAATATAAAACACTTCCCTGCCTCCTTAGAAATATACTATACAATAACTATTTAAAAGCCAAAAACCAGTTTCTCACCTTAGGTGTTGCAACAGACAAGGGGCATTTAAATACTCCTCGAAGACTTCAGATAATTCTGGAAATGTTTAGAGGAGCATAGTTTCTTGAAGGGCTGTAGCAGCTAAGATTTTAATACAGTATCAATTAGACTTTTCTTCCCAGAAAGCTTAATGATAGGTAGCACCTCGCTCCTTTTGGCTGACTTCACACACATGCAAATAGTACAAGCTTTTGCTAGCGTACAATACGGGCATTTTCCTGCACGGTTTCAACACTGACACACATGGAATTCAAAGGCTTTTGCTAGAGAATTTCACTCCACAACTTATCAAAGCAAACATGCAGGACCCAGTTCTAAATCTCAATTAGTGCACTGTAAGTGCAACTCCATTAACATCCAATAGACTCGAGCTCAAAAAAGAATAAGTATTAATTATGCAAATTAAATAAGTATATGCTTTTAAATATACTTATCTTATGGAAATGACCTGAAATTCTAACTTCATTAAAATTATTAAGTATCACAGTGTAGTTTATTTCAATGTAGGATTAATTTAGGGGCAGGAAATTGGTGTCATTTGTTTCCAAAAATGCTTCCAGCCTCCTACGTGAGCCATGTTGTTGCTGTAGAGTAACACGCTGCAGGTACAGCCTGTTGAGTACGTTACATCTTCATTTCAGGCAAAATTTTCAGTGAAATGAGAAGGAGGAAAAAACAAAAGCAACACCAAACACAACAACCCTGCCCTCTAGAACACATTAATTCATGCTATAACCCACCACACTGCCAACTGAAACAAACAAAAGTTTTAAAATTTACTTTTAATTTACAGATGGGATTACTACTTCTGTTTAACTTTAATGAGTTAATTAAAACAAACATGCAAGCATATATATACACATATATATACACACATATATATATACACACACACACGCCTGCTTTGGATAACTTCAGTACTACCATCCCATAATGGCTTTATAAGGCTATGTCCCATCTTACTGCCATTTACTGACATGACAATGATAGTTCCAGCAGGATTACCTGAACATTTTGTTGCTGTGCTGACAAACTCTGTGCTACCATGATGCAACACTTGGTGGGTAAAATGAAATTATTTCCCCTCACACTCTTGTTGGTGATAAAGGCCAAAATGAAATTGTTGAAAATTACCCTTCTGTTAGTCCAGCACCATCGTTCCTGAACTGTAGGGTACTGCTGGAACCTTTTCCAAGTTTGCCAGAAGCTTTTCTGTGAGCACCACACATCTCACTACAGCAACTGTCACACAGCTCTAGTCCCAGTGAAGTTTGATCAGATATGCTCAAGCCAAAATAATTTGACAGCAGGAAGAAATACCTCACCTGTTGGATGAAGATATGCCGTGCTGAACATTACAGAGAGCTTACATGATTTCTACATAGACAGGAGTGATCTCTGCGGATGAATCGCTGCTCATCCATGAAGAAGAAGATAACTGTCATTGCTGTAACCTCTTTCACTCTTTTCAAACAGTGCCTCCCACTGAGAAACCAAGTACAGTGCTGGTTCTCAGACACGGATGGTCTTGTCTCTTCCAAAAATCATGGAAAAATGTAGTGAAGAAAAAAGTACCTCACTTTACGCAAAAAGTGGAAGGAAGGGGAAATCAATGCCCTAAAGCATATCTGAATTCCTGTTGATTATAAATGTCACAAGAATACCTTGGCTGCCATGTTATACAAATGCTAGGAAAACTAAACGGAAATGCTAGGGGATTACTAGCACAGAACAACCAAACCCCTACTATTTGAGGCAAATTATTAAACATAGTTCTATGCTACATAAAAATTGCAGTTTTGAGGAAAGAGTGCATTGATATCACAGCAGGAGTGAACAGACCTCGTCAGAGGAGGGTATTTTTGTGGATTTCACTCTCTGTTTCAGATTTGTTTAATCATTGATCAAGCTTTCCTCCTGTCAGACTCCAGTCTGGAACAGATAGCTAGTTTATAAGAGAACAATCTACATTCAAAATACTTTGATTCTACTCTAATAGCAGCAGTGCAGACTCACTAAAATTAAGTATCCTCATTTTTACTTTTTCCCATTACCTATTTTCTATGTCTCCACAAAGCACAGAGGCATCACTAACCAGACCTACCCCCTGCCAATCTGCTGGCTGGCTCACTGATGCACAGAAAGCCAAGCAAACCGCTAGCACTGCTGAAATAATAACAACTGCATTATTTTCTTAATCAGTTTTTCATTTGCGGTTAGCATAGAATTGATCAAACCCAGAACTAAGAGGGAACAAACATTGCTAACAATATTTTATCTTAATAGTGTGATTTTAATCATTTCCAAAACTAGTGGATGGTACTTATCAACTTACCTGGCTAGACTTCATCTGGGTGGGATTACTAAAGATAATCCTCCAAACAGAGCCACACGGCTCAAGAGGAAGATGGCATATACAACTTTTCTTACCTCAGTAGCTAGTTAAAACACATCCTAAACAACTTAGATGATTGCCCACCAGGATAACTGATGGATTGTGCGAAGCAAATCTACCAATCTGAGCTCAGTTCCCAGGGAAAAGTAACCTGCAGATAGGTTCTAATTTACACTTTAGCAGCAGATTACAAAACATGTATGTGTCACATGGATATGCAAACTGAATACCTGCTTTCTTTAATGGAGACCTGCCCCATACTAAATTGCACAGAGAAGGGAGAAAAACGTGTGACAAGTGCAGAACCTCACCTTCCACAAATACCTGTTCGATAACAAGATCCCACCCCCAAAAAAGCAACATACCTAATAGAGCTTATACTGTATAGACAGTAGATCTAAAGTAAGATCTTTTGCTTACAACCCATATAAACATTAAAGCTTCAGCATTGTGCATAACTGAATTTTCCTTTGCTTGTGTCCTTTACATGTACAAGGAAGCAAGACAATATAGTGTAATTGTAGCAATATAACTGCACAGCAATCCAGCACCAAGTGTGATCCAACATAGTCAGACTCTGTTTCACAAACCATATAATAGCACTAGAATCTTTTTTGACACTTTCCATGTATGGAAACAGATTTCTTTCTACAAAAAAAAAAAAAAAAAAAAAAAAGCAAGTAATAAAAAGTTATCCCCTTTCATTAAGCTGACTTAGAAAAAAAATAAATGGTTTCAATAATTAAACTGTGTAATCCTAGTGAGCCCTACAAATTTTAACCTTTAAAAAACAACACAACACACACTATGGTGCAATTTGAAATTATGGGGCATCTTCACAAGGCACAAGTTACAAGAGCCATAAGCTGCTTTGGTTAAATGACAGTGGAAAATACTACTAGATCCTAATATAAGCTCTATAATAACTGGATCCAAAGGGGTTCATAAAAATTGGTGACCTTCACCATTCACATGGTCTATCACGGCAATGCTTGGGAGAAAGAGTGCCAGGCTATACGTGGCTGTAGCAAAGAAACCTTGAGAGCAGGACAGTCAGAGCCAAGCAGCAGGGGAATGCAATTTGCAGTCTTTCAGTTTTTGCATTTTTGCCAGTGCCTGGGATAAGCTGTTGCCCTCCTCTCTGACATGGATTAACTAGATCATTGCATCCTCCATGCAAAATAAAACCCAGTGTTCCCTGTCTTCTCCAAGCCACGGAGTTTAAGGTTTACCTGCATTAAATGACTTATTTCCTGAAGAACTGAATCCAAGTGGCCCCTGGTCCCTCTATAGCTGTGTGACAATTGACTTTGAAAGGAGAATGAAACAGCACAGGAATGTAAGCCAAACCTCTCACCAGTCAAAATCTCAGCTGCTAAACTGGTGTCGATATATAGTGATAACCACCTCAGCTGTTCACAGACATCGAGCAGTTACACTGGCTGAAAAGATTTCAGTTTGAGTTTTGCCGTGGTGACTAACGTATTGAGCAACAAATGTGAGACAGACCCTTCTGACATCATTAACTTTTTTGTTTAAATGAGGCAAGTAAAGTTCTTTTCAAAATGCATAACTAGATGTAATACTTGAGCGTTTCTATGATCCCTTTGGAGAAACTGGTGAACTCTTAATTCGCAAAAAAAAAAAAAATCTAGTAAAACTTTGAAAGAAAACAGAGTCACAAGCAGAATTATAACCTCTGGAACATGTAATATGAAGGAAAGGAATAGACTGACACCACTCTATAATTTTGAAAAGCAATTAAAGCCTACATATTAAACTCTCTTTACCTCTACATACCTCTGTATGCTTGCAATTGCTATTCAAATCAACAATAATTGCACTTGAGATAAAGTTTCACTACCTGAATTCTACAGCAAGGCATAGGTATTTGGTTCCTGCGCTGTTGTGCATTTGTGTGCCTATTTCCATATGTTAAAACCTGAATGAAACAAGACTATGCAATATTTTCATACAAACGAAGCTACACACTAGGTAAGAATATTACCTTGCATGCTAAAAATAAACACCCAAAACTCTTAATAGCTAAAGTACTGAAATAGCTAGGAACTGAAGAATTTTGATGTAACCATGTAACTTTTCATAAAACCCAGCATTTTTGCCAGCTGCTTGCATTAGTCAAAGCAGGTCACATTCACTCTTGTCTGTCTCTTTATTAAAAAAAAAAAATCCAAAGAAAAGCCATTAAACAAGCACTTTCCAGCTGGGACTTTTCCAGTGACAACATAAAATATTCAGAGCAGCAAAGCTTACTCCGCTACATTGAGCCCGATGCAAAATAAAGTAAAAATAGCAGGTGCTGGATGCCCTAAGTAGGTGTTTGGATAGCTTACACATACAAAAAAATTACAGAAACATGTCACTCTAGCATAAAAATGTGTCTCTGAACAGATAAAAATGGTTTTACTTCCTCTGAACCAGATTTATATATGAGAAAGTCTCATTCGCTAAGCACATAACAGCTCTAGTCCATAAGATTATATTAAACTATAGCTTTAGAGCCTATTCATGAAGTTGAACCACTTGCAAAATAATTAATTTAGGATAACCAGGATTAATGCTACTTTTATGCACTTAAGACATGCAATCTGCAAATATTAAGGTAATGTCAGTGTAATTCTGCCAAGAAGGGAGTTCTCACCTGCCCACTGACACCAATCAACACACATCACTTCCCATGGCTCAGCAGTGTGACCTGCCCAGGCAGCCTCGATCTGCTTCCACCCCAAACAAAGCCACCCGTGTGACTGAATAATAGCTTATTTTAACTTTTTGCTCTACTTACAACGCAGCTAAATCCACTCTGAGTGTTGTGTAGCACCTGTGGGCTCCCCACATCATTTATGACAGGATTTTAAACGTAAGAACAGAGAATTTTATTCAGCAAGAAATTCTGAAAAAGACATATCGCAAAACTTCCCACAGGAGGAGAAATAAAAATAAATGTTGAAAAATATTACAATTGAGGCTTGATTTCTAAGAGTCAGCAGTGGTTCTTGTGGCTTCTGGACACACCTGCCTTTCTGCAAGGATGAGAATGCCAGGGCAAAACCAGCAGAGCCAAGAGCCCAGACTCGGTGAGGTCCTATCGTGAAAAGGGGAGCCCTGGCCCTGCTCTGAGATCTCCAGAGGAAGGAGCACAGGCCTCCTGGGGCTGGCCCGGCGATCCCCAGAGCAGCTCTGCCTGACACTGCCGAGCCACAGCCGAGCCAGCAGGAAACAGCGGTTTCCAAAGGTCCGTTTCATTAGGGTTTCACAAGGATACATTTACACAAACACTTTGGGTTACAATGAACTTAAATTATTCAGCCAAAAATGGCTTTGTCACAAGCCTCCACCATTCCTGCCACAAATTAAAAATCATAAAAAGAATGACTTTGTTTTGCAACTGTGGCCAGCTGGATTCTTTCGCTGCAGCTATTGCAGAATTCTTACGTGACCCAGAGCCAACAACATTTTTCAGCCATGCTCACTGATCATGTGCTGTGCATTTTCTGTATCCAACCTGAAACATGCTGAATACTCAGAGCTACAACTGCAAATTAACGGGTGCTGGAGCCCAGAACAGAAAAAGTACTGTTAACACACAAAAACTTTTAAAAGGACTGACAGTGTTGCAAGTTAATGCTCTTGACAAGGTGACACTATTCAGTATTCTGAGTCATAAAAAACATTAGATTATCTTTTTAGCTACCTCATGATTAAAAGATTAAGAGAAACGTACTATAACTGACCTACTGACATCTCAGCACAGAAACACTCTGATTCTCTTGCTTTGATGTTACACAACACCCACACAGAGCCACGTCAAAACAAATAATTTCAAAAGCAAAAATTACAAGCTTGGATTTCCCATCCCAGATCTTGCTAGAAAAAGTGTTACTGCAAATAAATTACTTCCAATAATTATCCCTTGCTGCTGCAAGAAATTAAGTAATTTCAGAAACAAAATAATCACTTTCATTAATTCTATTGATAACACTTTTTCAGGAGCAATCAATGTAGGTACTGCTGTCAAACTGTCACTGGTGATCAACTGCTTAATAGACTTGCAGCCATGGAAATAGCTCAGCTACTGATTCATTCTCCAAAGACCGATTGTTTTCTATACTCAGGGCGCCAGGGTGTTTCCATATTGTGCATTTTATATAAATCAAGCTTCATGGAACGGCCTCAAAACAGAAAATAAATGTGTTCTCATCACTCCTTCTCAGTCTCCTCTAACATATCGTCCCACCAGGAACACAGGGAAACAAAGAGAGTGAATAATTATTTGAAGTAAAACACAACCCACCTGGTCCCAATGTATCCACTTTAATCTCTAACAGCTTTCCCATTAGAGGGGGGATGTCAAGTGGAATATGAACCATTATGACACACAACAGTTTGGTGGAACAAGGATTTTGAAAGATTAGGTTTGATTGTGGCTAGCACAAAGTGAGTCTCAGTGTAGTTGCTAACCTTAGCTGGAAGCTACTGTTCAGAGACAAATCTAATGCACTTCAAATCAAAGATGCTTGCTCTCTCTATAGGGATTAAGTGGATCTCCCACTTCAAGAAAATATAATTTATTAAACATGAGTTCGACCAGTCTTTATACTTTCATCTTATACATAATACTGATGTTGCAATAAGGCAACTCAAAGCAAAAATTAAAACCAGAAGTACAATTGCATTTAGTTATTTTTACTAACAAAGAAGAAAATGGATATATGCTATCTTCAGAACTCCATAAGGTAATTTGTTAGGGTATTACATTAATTTCAGGGTTCTAATAGTTTTTCTTTTCAGGAAAATCTTCCCATCTAGAAAATTTGATTTAGCAGAGATTTCCAGATACTCAGCCTAATTTCCCTCTAATTTACATACAATTATGATGGTGGAACAATAGAGAACAAACTTACATATAACAGTAATAATCTGAAATGAATTAATATGATGTCTAGAAACTCTACGTTCTGAATCTAATTAGGGATACTGAAAACAATATTTGATTCCTCCCTTCAAATACATCGTGCATTTTGATATAAATGTAGTTCTTTTGAAATGGGCAAGACTTAAAGACCATTGCAAGCAGCCATGGATACTGCTAAGGAGTTTACTAACCCGGTGCAAAACCTGTTGTAGATTCTATTCATGAACCAGAAGTTTCTCTCTGAGCCACCATCACAGCAATTCTGCAATAAGGGTGTTCCTATCCTTAAAAGACCTCTCAACTTTTCCTTCTTCCAAAACTAAGGTGGCCTGAAACACCAAGGAAAACAGTTATTTAAAAAAAAAAAATGGAAATTCCTCTCATAAAAGTATATTTACTGAAACTCTGAGGAAGCAATTGTTCATGGGCAGAAACCCCATGTTTTGTTTCATGCAACAAAACATCCTTTAGAGAATGCTTTGGCATTCAGGCAACAGCTGCAAAAAGTGAAGATGTGATGGTTTCATTTCAGAGTGCAAGATCTTCAGGGGAACACTTAGTAATGTTATGAACTGGCTTTTTACATAGATCTGATTGTATGTGCTTATTCCCCAGCAAATTCAGCTCCCTGCTTTCTTGCTCCCCGGCTCTGCTTTCTCCCAGTATTGCCATCAGGAAGAAATGGAGGAGGGTGGTGGTACTCAAACAATTAGAACGTTCTTCCACAAAAGGAGTAACAATAGAACTACCTTTACTTTTAGTCAGTTAATAAAAATTCACTAACAACAACAAGCAACAATAACAACACCACCAAAAAACAACACAAAAACAAACACGCAAACAACCCAAAAGCCTCAACCACCTTAAATAACATTAACTGAGTTACAAACAGACATTCTTCCTGCACCTCACTTCATCTCAATTGTAAGAGTACAGATGCTCTCTCTCCTTTCACCAACTCAGAATTTTAAGCAATAAAATTATCATGTTATTGATCCTTCATTATTATTATTTGAGGGAAAATAAAACCAGCTTATGGCTTAAGACATTGCATAAGAAAAAGTAGAGCTACATCCACAGCCAGCCAGTGGGTTGCTCACACGGTTGTATGTGTCCTCAGTGCTGCAGCAGTTCTGGCCCAGCACCACAGACTCTATGTAACAACCACCTACCCTGCTCCACAAGATCTACCACAGATCACAAGCAATTTCACAAGTTATTGCATGACTCATGTTCTCTTTGTAGACAGGAGCGATTCCCCTACTTCTCAGAGCTATTGAGATAACATGTCATAATATTGTGGTGCTACCACCACCAATAGTAGTGTAAGTACCATAAAACACAACCAAGTGAAAACACTTAGTTGCACTCTGCTATCTCCCAAAAGCATCCAGTTGTGTGTTAGAGAATTCCCTCAGGACTGGAATTAGTATTTGTTTTTTTGCAGAGACCTACTGCAAGAAATTATATTAAGTTACTGAAATACCTAGTCCACCTTCCAGAACAAAAAGGAAAGTTTTGTCTGGAGAGACAATCACATCCCAGTGCAGGCCAGGCCTAACTTGCATGAGATCTAGGTCTTCTAGTAAGTCAGAGGCCAATCCCATTACTTTCATTTTAAAATCAATAATTAGACACTCAAAACATATTCTGCCCATTTTACACTTAAATTACAATCATCTGAGTGCCTCCTGCCCGCAGGACTGCCTGAAGCCATTACTTTTTGTATGAGTTTTAAAACATAAGTGTTCTCTTCATCCCTACAGATCTACTGAATAACTTAGCATTATTTGGGAAGCTTTTTAATTTGCTTTAGAAGCCTGCCCTTGTGAGGCAAGGTTAGTCATAAAGAGGACCTTAGCCTAAATGAAACAGTCACTGGAACAAGTTGTAACAAGTTTTTCTGCACACCAACTTTATGTACATGTACTGCTGGCACAAACTGCCCCAAATACTTCTAGAATCCAGTGGTGCTGAAAATAGTTGTGTCACTTCATGCATTTTTCACATTTAAGATTGAGTCTTCAGGTATTTCAGAAGCTATAGTTTTGTATTATGTAACAGGCTTTTTTTGAGACATAAAATTTATATCTACAAAAAAGAAAAAGAAAAAAGCTAATATCTCCTATTGTCTTTTTAATGCCTTTAGAAACTTTAAATGCTGAAAGTACAGCATGGAATAAAGCTTATTGAATGTGTAGCCTTGTCGTGGTCAGGAATGTATAGGATTAAGCCAAGCAGCCCTACATCATTCTTGCCAATATGTTTCCAGGGGATACAGCTCCAAACAAACTTGACTCAACCTTCAGTGGTTCTGTTGTAAAATAAGGCCCTCCAAAGACAAAGGACAAGCTTTAAAAGCAGCTGGGACAGTCACCTCTAAAAACTGCAACTCAGCATTCATTACTGACCTTCTTAAAAAAAAAAAAGCGTCATATAAATCCTTTTACCATCTATGTGCCAAAAGTCTTCGCATTCAATACCTAAGGGTACCTGCTGTCAAAGAAGAAATACCAACAGCTTTAAGAACTGCAGTGTTAAAAAGTAAATTCTCTGAATAGCTTGTAAAGCTTCAGAACAGTGAGTAAACAGCCTTATTTTACTACTTGGAAATCCAAGACACAATCTGTGAGTTTGAATATGTTATGGCCACTGACTGCATAAGAAGATTATAAACAATTAGAATCCTTAAAATCTATTTCAAATAATTGCTATTTGTTTAGCTTGAGATAGAAGGGCAGCAGTACAGCACATGCAAAGCAGAATTGCAGGAAGACAAAGTATCTTTTCTGAGAAGTTACATTCTTTGAAATATAGAATGGCATCAGGGTACAAGTATTTTTTTCTTTTCAGCTGCAGATGTAACATCCAATTATAATATCAGGGTTTGTGTTTTGTTTGTTTTCTCAAAAGAGAAAGCAATCATTACTTTTCCAACTAAATCAAAGCAAAGTTGATGACACATCCTACATTAGAGTTCAACTTCTTCAATAATAGAGGAGAAAAAAAGAATACTGTTTCTGAAAATAAGAGCTGAACAGGTCAATTTGACACTGTGTTTCTGTGAATTACAATCAGAGCGCTTGCAGCTCAGCAGACCCACCAGCAAGGGTTAATAAAGACTCTGTATGGCTTAATATTTATCTGCTAGCACTTCAGTTCTTTTTTGAAAAATCCAGCAGTATTAGTATCAAATACACAAAATATGTATTGCACACAATAAACAGCAGTTTCTAATGTTGCTGTATTTCAAAAGAACAGGAAAGAAATTGTTTTGGATAATGGACTAAGCTTTCACAGTTAAATCTGAGATTTATGGGAGAAGCATTAGCTACTGTATAAAACTGGAGGAGGCTAAAAACAAGAACCAGCATATGCCAATTAATCTTGCAGCATGACGGCACGGTGCTAAAATCAGACTACTAAGATGCAAGTGTAGGCAGACAAATAATTTGTCTTCTGTTCAGCAGCTTTTTTCCTTGGGAGAGGGAGAAAGGAAAAAAAAAAGATATGCACAGGCCCAAGTAGAAATTAAAAAAAGAAATAAATCTTCCCATGCCCTTTTTCATACAAGGTTGGAAGTATCCCACAAACAATCTTCAAAATAAGTCGAATCTGCTAGTATGAGCTAAATTTAGTTGCATATGTTTTTCACAACATATGCAAGTACAACTTCCCCTCTTCTTCCTGAGGGCACACACTTCGCTAAGTTACCTAGAACTCATTAATCCATATTCTCTGTAAAATTTCTGAGGAATATTTTATCATACATAGAAAGAATCCACTTGTGATTGAAAATCTTGAAACACTCCCAAAACAAGAAAGAAAACTTTCTACTCTCTCTCCCCCCTGCCTGTAACTTTCCTGCTATGTTGAAAATCAGTAACGACCAGACAAAACACGCCTGTTTTCTTAGCTGTAGCTGAGAAAAAGCACAAGAACACACATAAAACCCTCATCTTTGGAGAATGAGTTCTGCTGCGATTCTACTTATTTGGTAGAACAAGTTCTCTATATTCTATCACTGAATAAAGAGAATTAGTATTTACTATTAATATTTATTTTCTTCTTTCCAAGGATACCAAGTACATTTCCCCATAATTATTCCTTTCCACCCTATGCCCTCTCTGCCAGGATTTGTTAATCATATTATTTCAACTATGAAATCTGAATTCTATCTGCAAAATATTTCAACTGCATTAATTAACACTAGTTATTACTAGAACAAAATGAACACCAAGTCCTCCTCTCTTGGACTCCTATTACACCCTTCCCTCTGAAAGAGCTGCGACACTCAGCCCCTCTGTTAATGAGATGAAGTAAAAGTTCCACCTTCTAGAAATCCTTTCAGTGACTGTTTCTCAACACAGCCTCACTATTCCAGTGCAGCAAGTATTACCTTTCAGTGGAAATGCTGACAACTCAACACAGGCAAGTACAATTCCTCCAAAAAAAACCTCTTCAATGGACAGCAGGGGTTGAACTTGGCAAAAATATGAAGTCATAATGATGACTAACAAATCCATTTTAAACACAAGTGACTTAAAGAACTACTCAAAACCTAAGCATTAGTTTCAGATTAATATTCCCACCATCGCTGAACAAATCACTTTACACAATCATGTTTTTGCAAGACAATAATGAAAAAAGGAACAATCCAAGAGTAGCAACAACTATTCCCTACATTGTTAAGTCCTGCTGGCTAGAATTGAATAATTCTATAGTAAATGCAGGACCCATGATAAACTTCAAATGTTTTGGGATTTCTGCTTCAGAGAATTCCAAAGAACAAGATAAATCCACAAACAAATGCAATATTTATTTCATTTTATTTATATAGGGCTAACTATTAACTCAGCATTGAACCATCTAAAAAAATTAAACAGAGCTGAAATTGAGTCCTCCATGTTTCAAGCATTTGTCTTCTCACTCTTGAATTTTCTCCATGGGTTAAGGTCAAGCAAACAACCTGAGAAACCACTGTCTGCCAGGACTTGCTACAAGAATCTTTCATGAACTGTTTCAGGTATTACAAAAGTGTCAGGAACAAGAGGCCACCGGGCAGTTCTTGCATTGCTGTTCAGTCTTGAACTGGTCAGGAATGCAAAGATATTGACAGAATTATACCAAATCTCAGATGAAATATCTCTCCACCCTGTTAATATTAAGGCTACATTTCCAAGGGTTACTGTATTTTCTTCAAATTTGTATAGATGTCTTTAATATAATTTGCTGAGCACAAAATAAGAATTTGCTATTTGATAACATTTTACCAATCATTGCCTTTGGCAGCCACTCCAAACTGAAATCCTTAAAGAATAACTCAAAGTATCAGTGACATGTTCACCATTTTGTTCTTCCTTTGCTACTTTTTCTTCATAAATTTCTTTGCTTTAGATTAAGCACACAATCAGGATTATGCTTAATTTAATGAGATCTCTGAAAAGAAATGTATGACTTTGTCCTAAAGCACAACATACAGAGGCAAAAGGCCAAGTCCCAGTCATATAAGAGATTTTGAATGTGGAAGTAGTAAACATAAGGGTAACTTGAAATAAATAGTTTACTTTGGGTTGTTAGGCCGTCTAAGTAATTTTTGTTTGACATTTTTAGTATATTGCAGTAAGCAGTGATTTAAGCAGCTGCCTAAGCACAGATCATACAAATATATGAGCATTGGCTAATGGAAAGAATGGCATATTTATTTAGAATAAGCATTCCTGAATAAATCCAATTTAAAAATGCTCCAATCGCAAGCAGAATTGTGCGGCTTTCTGAAATGAGCAGCAGAAAAAAAAACTTGCTTTACTAGTTGACACGAGGGACAGCACAAAATGAAACATGGTGAGTGCAACAAAGATTTTGAAGATGCTGTAAGGTGTCAACAGACCTTGTTTGTAAAGAACAGACTTACCTTAAAAATAATTCCTCAGGTTGCTTTTCTTTGACAAGGTATATAAACATTTTTCATTACCCAGACTAATTTTCCCAACCAAAATGCATGGCAGTTTGTTTTGATGCTGTGTAATGTTTCTTGGTTCTGTTGAGTGGTACGTAATTATGCTATTCCCCTTCCCTCAACAGATATCATGAAGTCTTCATCTTTTGACAGCTTCAAACTATTAAACTTCAAAAACATACAGTTCACGCATACAGTTTCAAAGTTATGTGAAGCTGAGGGTGAGCTCAGAGCTGGTGCATATTACAAAGGGTAATTCCAAACATCCCAGATTAAAAATTTTATACAACACCATGCTGCCATGTTCATAGTCTGCTATAAACCTACACCCCACCCTAACCCTAATTTCACCTGTGCCTACTAACCAAAAGGATCTCTTATTTTAGGTTTGTACTTTTGATTTTAAATTTTATTAGTAATTTATAAGTTTCCCTTTTGATTCGTTCTTCAATGTTTTTTATTAATTTCACCTATTTGTAAAGTACACTTTTAATTCTGGTACTGTCCTGCAAAATGCTTGCACTCCCACCTACACTGGAAGCACTCAAAGTCGTATGTGTTTTTCTATTCTAACAGCAACCTGTTAATGAAAAAAATACACAGAAGAATCAGGCTGAGAAAATATTCTTGAGCGATCAATTCCAATTAGATGGTGAATAACTCATAACTCTGAATATTCTGAACTGGCAGTTTCCTTGCAAAAGCTTAATTGTTTTCCAGTCATTTCACCTAGAAGAGATTTTTCTTATGAAAGCTTCATATCAGGCCAAGTGTTCTACTGAAGCCACATGTGTGCATCCCCTCCCCTGGTATTCCAGCTTGCCTTTCTAAGCTCTGAACTAGGTGGGTTCTCAGCAAACCCTATCAGCTATTTAATGAAACCTGTCCTCTGTGTACTGTCAAACCCATTTTTTCCTAAAGTCCTGTTCTGACATCTTGCCAAATAGCCAGTTAGGCCCTCTTTACCTTCCTACAAAGAAAAGCAATATTGCTTCTCAACTACCCACACCATCCAATTCTCTCTGAGACTTTCCTTCTAACAAATTCTTTATGCCAAATGGCAGGAAACTATACATTACTTTAAAGGATTCCTTAAATAGCAATGGAAGCATTTCATTGAGCTTAACCAGTTGAATTCATCTAAACTACCTAAATATTTCCTAGCATGTTCTTATCTTCAGGCATGCACTACTATTTTCAAATTACATAAAGTGTCTGATCACAGATAATCTCTTCTGGATATGCTAACAAAAAAGAAGATATTACATGCTTCAGCTTTCTCCAAATCATCTGTTATTTTCTCTCACTCCCTAGGAGAAAGAGACACCTCCTTCTTTATAGACCTAAAGATGGCAATCATTCTGCTTTGACCAGACAGCGGTCATGCAGAAAAATCTCAATTACTATCCCCATCTATTTTAAGTGGAGAACAGTTTTCTGAAGTCAATTAACAGCTTGTGAAGAACCAAAACTGTTGAACCTAATTTTGAAGTAAACAACTATTTAACTCAGAACAACACAGTGTCAGTTAAGTGTCTCTAATATGTTAATTTTGCCTTTTGGCAAACATTATAAAGTCTACAGCTCTTAACACTATGTTGGCTGTATGAAATTTCAGATTCTTTTTTCAGCAGGCTCACACACACACACACACAGTGTGCGTGATTTCTTTTGTTGAAGATTCTATCCTGCAGTAATTCCCCATCATGCTCTACAGCAAAAGGTCCCCAGCTATCTACGTGAAAAACCCACACTTAGGTTTTTCTAGAATTATCCTGAATTTATAAAACCACAATTGAAATTTCATTATTAACACAACCTATTAATGACCAACACAAACAGAGAATTTATTTTTCCTGACCTACTTACAAGCTGGAAATACAAGGTCTTAAGTATTCAAATTCATTAATGAAGTTAATACTGTCAAAGTTCAGCAAGGTAACTCAGAGTGACAGGTCACAACAACTCATAGTCTCTCTTCACTTATTTGTATCACTAATGCCTGTTAAACAAACAAACAATGCACAAACCACACACACCATACCAACAAACCAAAACTTAAGATAGTGCAGATGGTGTTTGCAGACTTTTTAACACCACAGACCTTATTCTTTGCTCAGATAAACTGCCCAGACAGAATTCCAGGTAAAAGCACCATTGCAACACAATTAAGTTCATTTATAAAAGCATCTATAAGTGGATCTGTCACAATATCATAGATCCACCACATAAACTTTCCCAGCAGTGGGATATAGTTGTGGCTATTGAAACAATGCTTGGCACTTGAAACAACTTTTGACAGAAATCAGAAATGTCTGTTTCCTCCACAAATTTTGCAGACATGCATCTGACCTCTGGATTTGCAGCCTAGAGCCTTCTATCACTTGTACATCAGTTACTAATAACTTACTAAACACTATGGAATATTTTTAATTCATTATAAGATTTCTGAACTCCCTCAGATCCTCCCTGGTGTAAGGAAGACTGTAGTCTCTCATTCTCAGGAAACAAACAAACAAACCAGCATAACTGTCAGTATGAATGAAGGTGGAATTCCATCTATATTCACAAAAAACACACAGTTCAAACCACTCCTTTTAAATTATCAATTAACCTTAAGGGAAGCATTTCTATCACTCTCATCTACTCAATTCATATTACATACAAACCGCCACCTATCTCAGACAGCAATCTCCACTTAGAAATGAATTTGGTTCCAAAGGATTGGAACTCAGCTCAGTGTCTGAGTAGATTTTCCATACTTTGCTCCCTGTGTAACAGTTAAAATACCAGGGTCCCACCAATTATTGAAAATCTACTAAAAGAAATAGTATTTATGATGTATGTCAAGTTTTTGACCCCAATTGTCTTAGAGGTTTTGAATATCCACTAAGCTATTATTTTGCTGGCTGCTTTAATAAGGAAAGAAAATTAGCTACACTATTTTCAGTTTACATACAGTAAGTGTAACATCACCACTAATGAGGGGCTTCTTACAATGTGTAATTGAAAAATAAAATCATACCTTGACAGTTTTTTGTTTAAAAGTTAAATCTGCTAGAATGCATTCAAACTTCCGTGCACCAATAATGCATTCCTGGCACAGGAAAAAGTGACGGCCAACTTCAGCAGGCTTTTCCAGACAACAACTGCAAATTCAGGATCAGAGTATCAATCAGCATTTAATAAGACAAGAATATCTCTTTCCAAAAACATTGTAAAGCTGTTAGAGCATTTTCATCTGTGCAGTTGGACTTCTATGGAGAAGGAAAGCCATTATTTTTACCAACAATGAGTTTAAGATAAATAGAATTATATTATATTCCTTCTGATGTAAAAGGGTTTAAAAGGATGCAGTATTTCTCTAGAATATTTATATATATAAATCTGTGGATTAATTCATGCCGTATCATCATAGCAGCTACTAAACAATCTCCAGAAAGATATACCTTTCCTGGGTCCTGATACTGGATCCAGTATCGTGCTGAATACTGAATCATTATGTTTGTCTAGGACTCAGGTAATAAGTTTGTTTAAAACCTCCATCTATATTTTATCATTGCTCAAATACTTACAAATGCACAGTCATTGCAGCCAGAATTTTCACCATTAGATCCAAACAGAACAAATCTGATGCAGAAAACTGTAAAGACTGAAGGGGTAGCCCATTTTTCTGAATACATTATTTGATGCCCAAGGATAGGCATCCAAATATTTATACCTTAAATCATTTAATAAGTAAATGAAAGCTTAGAATCGGTGAGAGATTTGAACCTACAGGATGGAGGAAAATGGAAGGCTTAAAAACTAATTTAAAAATACATAGAAGCACTTGAGACTTTCCCAAGTCTTCCAAAAACCCAGACACAGATGTCTAGAAGTGAAGTTATCCAGTCCAGTTGCATTAACAGTTCTGATGGTTAAACTTATTCCTGCAGTCAATGCAAGGTGAAAACTGACCACAGACCACCTCTCACTTCACCATAACACTGTAAAAATCAGAAATAAAAAGTTACAACCGTTAAAAGGTAGAATCTTAAAAATCGGATTAATATAAAGCTAAAAACTCTTTCTTACAAAGTAAAGATTTTCTTCTCATGAACTGGCCAACTTCAGGCTAAATTGCAGTTTTCTTGTTCAAGGTACTGCATGCATAGAGTACAAATACCCCATAGTCTTCTGTACCAATTCTGCACAGTTTTTCACATCCCAGTGAAGCAAAGTAAATGACAGCAAAGGATCTGCAGTCTAAAGGGTAAAGCAAGAGTGAGGGAAAGCCACAGATCGCATTACATACATTCGGACAGCATCAAAGAATCAGGCACATATTTTACACAAATACAAATTACAAAGCCTGGCACTACAGTCAAACATGACATGAGTAAATATTTGACACTTCAAAATGACAAACTGCGAAACTGAAATAAGTATCCAAACTGAATGCAGTTAAGCCCCTCTAACTTCATTGATAACAAAGGAAGGAAAATACAATTGAAATTAAGGGGGGGGAAGTTGTCACAATTTAAGTCCTCTAGCTCTAAATCCTTGTCAGAAGGCTGGAAAAAACCTCTACATTCATGACTTTCCTGATAAAGTATTACTGGCCTTTCACCCTGAAATATTTCAGTTCAGACACCATCTAAGTCCAGTAGACATAGTGATCCCTTAAAATAACAAAGGCTCACAATCCCATGTAAAACAAACAGATAAATTTATAGACACTTGACACACAAGAGGGTAGGAACTGTCAATCTCAAACTTAATAGAAACTATGCCTCTGTTGTGCATCTGCAGGTAAATTGATGCTTTACACGATGTACAAAAAAGTTTATTAGCATGGATAGGCCATGGCATGATACCACGCACACAACTGTAATTCGTGAGGCAAAACATATAGAAATTATTGCACTTTAATCCAGCTTTCCACCAGTGCTGATCAATCTGTAATTGCATCAGCAGCTTCCTATTTAACCCAACAGGGTGAATGACTAGAGCTGGTCAGTAAAGCTACAAAGCACATATTTAAGTGAACCTGTTATCCCATAAACCTCACTGTTACCATTTTATTAGTATTACAATGCTTGATGGCTGAAATATATTTCATTTTTAAAAAGAGAGTCATAATTCCAATTTACCTACAAGTTAGTTACCTTTTTAGTAGACAGTTTTTGGTATAATCCTATCTAATTTCTTTAAAGCTTTATAGACATCTTGCAAGGTTTTCTTTAGAAAAACCTGTTCATTTACTGCTACATTTTTGATATAGTCTGTTTTCCTGATATGACTTTGCATTTGGTGGATGAAAATATACAATGCACTATGTTTTTCAGCTAAATGGCAAAAATGTTCAGGAGTGAAGCGAGGCTTATGTTTATTTCTGTCAAGAGGAAAAAAAATGTGGCTATAGTTGTTGTAATATGGTAATGTTGACCTTTTACTGACCGCTCTATCAAACTTCTTTTCCTGATGAAAATTAAAGCAAGCTTTGCAGCAACAGAATCTGCTACTTACACTGAGAACCTTGAGCCTGCTGCCAGCGCTGCAGTCGAGGCGGAGGAGGTTGCAGAGCTATGCAGTTTATCTATAAATGTGTTTATATACATATGCATGCCATACTTTCAGTAGGAAAAAATAACTTATGATTTTTTTTTTCTCTAACACATATTTGATTTATTCTGTCATAATTAAGCTTATCTTTTGGTGGACCATGTTAAGCCTAAAGATTGTGCTTTGAGACGTGACAGATGGCTGTGTGCAAACAATGGCTGTATACTGTAATAAGTAAGTAGGGGTAGAGGAGCTAATCCCTTGTATTTAATGTTGTTTTATTTATTTAATTTAATAGTGTTTTTAATACTTTGTATTAAATGAGACTGAAACAAAATCTGTTTGGCCAACAAAAATTGCCCACTGAGATTCTTTGCTTCTTGCTAAATTTTTAGAGCTTGTCAGATCATCCCCATGAAACACAATTAATTTCTATCCCTTCTCCTACAAAAGATACTTTACAGATCTCTGAGAGCAACAGCTGGTTGCCCTCCACAAGATACAGTGAAAGTTGGATGTTAAATCCAGAATGGCAGCATGGAGCTCCCAGAAACAGGGTTGGTGACCAGTCATAACGTGTCCGCTTCCCATCTCATCTGAGAGGGTGTTTTCTGACACATCCTTGGAGCTTGCAATGAGGTTACCAAGAAGTTACAGCTTGAGCAAAAGCAGCTGTAGAACATCACCTTGGCTCTAGATGGTGTCCTGTAGCACTTTTGGTTGACTTCTCATCATTGAGGTTTGAGAGAGATGAAAATGTTCCTAATATACATGAGAAACTGGACTATGTCAACACTGCAACAGCTGCCAAGGTGTTGTACTGTTTTTTCTCCTAACTAGAGGTTGCATAGATTTTATATTTTGCATTAATTCTGCATCCTTAACAGTTGTCATTATAAAGCAGTTTTCACACTTTGCCATGCAAACTATAGTCAGAAATTATTCAAGGTTGTTCCTTGTTTATTCCTTATTTCCTTCCTTATTCCTGTTGCAGAGAAAGCTGGACTGGAATTAAGATCTTCAGCCTCAGAATGCTGCAAGTTCACTGAGGTGGTATTATGACGTGTTATGGCTTCATATTATTCTGGTAGCTTTTTGTAGAAGTAGGTGCCAAGAGAGGCATGTGTGTAATGTATATATTTATTTCTCATATTTAGTAAAAAGTGGTTTACAGTATCATGCAAAGGTTATGTAGTCTAACTGAACTGAGCAGGAGCTTGAACATAGGGCTGTGTGGTATTTAGTGAGTGTTTTCTGATGGTTGAATACGACTAAAGATTGTTTTTCTTCCTTCTGTCTTTTCTTGAGGGAGTAGTTTGAATATGTTTCTGCTTCTTTTGTTTAAATGGATGGTACATACTGTGCTGCCTTCTGTGTTCAGCAAAACAGGTGATGAGGAACGGCTCCGCTCATCCTGCCTACACAGCCATTCATTTTAATTAAAATTCAGCTGGCTCTCTCTGCTTTCTGTATGATTTGTATAAATGACTGACTTTAATTTGACCTCCTGGAGTGTGAAGAGATTTCAGACTTTGGTTAAACGTTGTAAGTTGCTGTCTTCCCTGGAGCGTATGGGGAGTGGGAACTGATGAACTGTTTCTGTTGGAGAAACACCTGTTTGAGCTCAGACACGGAGCTGGGTGTGACAGGTCTCAGCTTCTTCTCCGTTAAGTGTAAAATGAAAATAATGGTGGATTTATATCTATTATAAGGAGCTATAGCTCGAAGACAGCCATTTATTATACCTGTAATAATAATCGTAAGCCTGAACTTTGATATAATTTGAGAAAAATAGTCTCCTACTCAGATCTTCTGGATATAGCCTCTGGAGTCTTGAAGCATGTCATTTCTCAGTACTTTTTCAGCTGCAGCTTCCAGCGTGCAGCCCTTCACTGACTGATCCCGTGCAGATTGTAGTGACTTTGAAGACAGCAGAAAGGGGCTGAAGTGCACTGCCAGCTCTGCAAAGGCCAGGGGAGGGACTTCAGTGGAACCAATACATTGTGAAGACTGAGTGACAGGAGCAAAATGCCTTAAGAAGTTGTCAAAGTTAGGATAACTGGGCTAACTGTGTTTATTAAAGACTTCACAGGGGTAATTCAGTGAGCCAGGACTGAATGGCTGACAGCCAAAGCAGCTGAACACCTGCAGTGAACGGGCAGGGATCAGAAGTTGTTGCTTCAGACTGGGAAGCCAGTTATAAATGGGTTTTCTCAGGAAGCCGCAGAAGTGGAAAAAAGACTGTCACTGATGGTTGTTGAAAGGAGGACACAGATAAAAACATCATTCCCTTCTGGTAAAATATTTCATAGCTCATAAAGCTCATAAAATGAAAGGTAAAGGATGCATCACAGTGAAAAGACAGTGTCTTCTGTTTGTTAATGATTTTGTTTGCATGTTGAGATGGTTCTGGCTTTGTCAGAGGAAGACTAAAATTACAAGCTGATTTCCATTTTAAAGGGAGAGATAGAGGACATAGAAACAAAGTGAAACTCTTGGGAGCTTACTGAAGGCAAATAATTGAAAAGCTGTTTCCATCAAGAGTGAGAAGTTGTGACTAATCACCCAGGTCACTGAAATTCATCAGGAAACATCAGTCTTCTGCCATCTTTGAATTCTGTCGAACATTATCTACAAATCCTGTAAATGTGTACGAGCGCAGATTGTGAGGCAGTGACAATGGTTGTCTTGAGAGAGCTCTGTAACCTGTTGATCGCAAAAAATGAAGCTCACTGCTCTTGATCTCACTTGTCTTCCTGATGGTTTGTGTTGACACTGTATGTACAGTTGCTTTGGAGAGAACCACAGTGATGAAAGGAGGTTCTAGGTTTCTCAGTATGGGAAGCAGTCACCGCTCGTTATCATCAAGCAAATGGGGAAAGCTTTTGAGTGCAACTGGTTCAAACAGATTGCATTTGTTTGTCCATGTGTGCTGCTGCCATATGCTGGAAAGAAATTTAATTGTGTAGTAATCTCTGCTTTTTCAGTTGGATATGTTTGGTTTATACTTTTGTGTTCAAATAGTTTATTTAAAGCTTACCAGACACTTAGAAAAACAATTTGATAAATAATGGCTCTAATTGCTTTCTGCTCTCTACAGATATGTATGGCAACATGCACCCCTCATAAGTGTTAATTACAGCACCTGTGCCATTGCTATTAATTGCTAAGTGGCCAAAAGACAGAGTATGTTGACAAACATGAAGTCTCCTAAGGTTTTTATTTATTATGTTCTTACTTGACTTGTCATTGGATTCTGAATGGTGGTGGATTGAAAAGTAACCTGTGGTTGTACAACAGTGCCTGTGGTACAGCTGGCAGTAGTTATTTTTAGTAGTCAGTGTGGTAATGTACATGGAGAATATTTTGGTGAAATATGATAAGGAGGTATTTGGAATCTGAAAGCATTTTTCAAATATAGTTGGAGTTTTTAATTTCAAAGCAGTCAGAAATAGATGCAGCATATTTTTCTACATCCCTCTGATATTTATTGTTTGGTTTAATCAGGTAGAACTTTTCATATCCTAGGGATATCTAATGTGATTGCTTTGTTTTGACTTTCTTAGCTGTAACTCCTCTCAAAGAGTGTCACATTCAAAGGGATGTAAATAATGTTTGGAATGGTATAGAGGAATGTCACTTTTGTGAACATTTTCATTTTCCTCTGGTTTTGTCCTTTAAACCTGGCATCTGATTGATCACCTCCAGTCTGCAGAATTTGGCTTGTTGAGAGTTCTTCAGTTTAGACTCCTTGACTGCTGAAGACCTAATCGCAGAAGTAATACTGTATTAAGAGCATCTAAAATGACTAGCTGCAAAACATACTATGTCAGGTAAACTTAATTTCACCTCTATTTTTTAAAGAATTATAAAATAGTAATTTTAAAAATTATTTTTCTGTCTATTTTTCCTCCATGTTTAGATTGTGAGATATTTTAAAGACCTGGCACATTTCCCAGATGTTTTATTTAAAATCAAGAAAAGTGGTTTAAGTTCCTTTCTATAGAATGTTAAACTTTTTGTGTTATAATTCAGATTTTTTTTTTTTTTTTGCTACAGAGAATGCTGAAACCTCCTATTCATCAATATTAAAGTAGGTTTTCTACTTCTACAGATAAAAATGTTTTGTGTACTGGCTTTCCTTAGATATGAAGTGTTAATTGTAGGTTATAATTTGATCTACATATTTATGATAGGCTTTTAGATACAGTGGTGATGAATGCTAAATAGTAAGCATACAGAGATGCTACTGTAAAGGCTTTTGATGCTGTTCTCTGTTACATTTTCTTTCCAATGTGTTTTGAAATCTTGTTTTCTCTGTAGAGCATCAGTGAAGGCTGAGTTGGTGTTACTGGAATACTGGGGGAATTATTACCTGACATCTTGGATCTGACACAATGAGCAGTGACAGGGTTACAGGTGTTGGTGGTGATTTTTCTTCTGTGAACAATAGGGAATGATGCATCTGCCTAGAGAGACGCTCATGAGCACATAATTTGTGTATCTTTGCTTATATTTCCAGTTACTCTAAATTTAAAAAAGTATCTTTTCACCTGGAGTGTGCTGTAGGGTGTAATGCGTTTAATGTGTGCTCAGGTCAGTAGTTCTAAAAACCTCGTGAAAGATTCCCACCATTTTAGTCCTCTAAACTGAGATGGTGCTAAGATCATATGTATGGAATTCTCTTACTGTGGTTCATTAAAATAACCTATTTCGGGAGGGTTTTTCCTGCATTTATGAAATATCTTCTATCATTTAAAGAAATGTCTATTTCTTGTGTATTCAAAGCACTAAAGCAATCAACCACATTTCTCTATGTAAGGCTTCAACTTCATGAAAATTTTGTTTAAAAAGAAAAATATTTAAAAAAGAAAATAAGATGCCCTGACTTTCCTCTAAAAAGACAAATTCTCTTAGTATATCCCTAATAGTGTGGTAGCGTAACCGCAGCAATGTTCAACAAAGATCTGTGAGCACAAAAATGGTTCTAAGCGCATGGCAAAGAAAGACTGAAATCCACTTAATAGTGCTAGATATATTTTGATGAATGTTTTAAAAGAAGCTAACATTAAAGAGGTCAGTCAGAAATAAATGGAACATTAAGTAAATAACATCTTAAAATAATATGATGGATGAATTTATTAAAAATAAGTTTTAAAATAGATTGCTTTTCTGACTACTGCACTTGCTTTCCCTGGCAAAGGAAATGGGAATAATTAATGGATTTGGCTGCTGCTGTCCAGGGATGAAGATAATCAATCTGTGGGGAAAGGCCTTTATCTAGCCCAGAGACACCGGTACAGCAGATGGGAAGGGGGAAAAAAAGAAAGAGAGAGAGAAGGGCGGTGGGCAAAGATCTCTGCTGGCAAACCTCCAGAGCTGCTTATCAGCTCCTACTGCTCCAACTAGCTCAGCTCCAGGTATTTGAAATGCTGGTGAGGTTGCCAATGATAATATTCTTTCTTTTATGAACTAGAACAAAGCGGGGGGCGGGGGTGGAAAGGGAGGGTCTCCTGTTGTTATTACAATAAGGAGAACCTCCAAATCCATCTAGAAGCAATAAACAGGCTCCTTGCTCCTTTCTGGCATGTGCAGCTCTTTAAACTGAGGACATTTTTTTGTTCACATACTATATAGTTACAATAAGTGTACGATCACTGGCCTGAAAACATGTGAACTACAGGTTTATCAGAATGAAATGGGGTTTTTTAGTTGTTTTGCAGTTGCTCAGTTCATTATCTACTGTACAGTTGAGTAGTTCTTGAAACATAAACCTTGTTTTCAGTGTACGAGAGATGCAAGTTAATTCATTACTGCAGACAGCTGGTAGTGCGATTAAAACCACTAGACTTTCCACAGCTTCTATAGCCACAAAATCCATACTAACACCTCTCTGAGTGGTCATCTAACAATCCTAATTTTAAATAGCTCTACAAATAAACAGTTCCCACATAAAATAACATTTTCATTTTCTGGAACAAACTGATGGCTACTTCCCCCGCCCCCAATGCTTCATGACTTAGGGTTAAAAAAAAAAATTAAGTAATTCTATGAGACCAAAACGAGCTCAAAACTCACACTTTGTCTGATTATCTGACAGAAAGAGATGAGCATAGAAGCCATTATCTAATAACATATTAAAAAGAAACAAACAAAAAAACCCCACATTGCATCCCTTAAGACAGCATGAGTGTTAAGAACCTTTAAGAACACACAGGAACTCACAGGTTTCCCAAAATTAAAAACACTTTGAAAGGAATCTCTCTAGCAGAACAGAGACCTCCTTCCTTGAGGAGGAAGTAATTCAGCTTGTTGAAGTCACCACATCAGAAGAGCAGTAATTAGCTCAATACACACTAAATATAAGTAGCCCAGATTTTCACAGAGAGTTAAATAGTGTTGATCTCTTTTCCAAATCACCACATAGTTCTCCTTTAAAAGAAAACAGGGAGGGGAATGTAACAGAATTTCATCTATCACCAAATAAATAAATAAATCTATATTATCAGCACAATACGATGGATAATGATAAACTCATTATTTCAAAAGAGCAAAACCAGCAAAAAGCTCTTAAGAAAAATCCAGTCCTACTGGTTTGTCAGAAATATTGTGAGTTAAAGACTGATGTGGAAAAGAAAGCAGACACATGATTTAACTATGTAAACAAGAGTCTGCTTAGGCAAGGTCAAGTCCTCAGTTTATACAATTTTGAGAATCAGTAACGGCTTAAAGTATCATAAAACTTTTGAAAGAAAACCTAATGGGGGAGTGGGTGTTGTTCAGTACTTGGTCCACATGACAGGTTAAATTCTGGAGGAAGACAAACAAAAGAAAGAGAAAGCAGACAGAAAAGTGGTCAGCAATACATTATTGCTCATTCCAAACACACAAAAGTAATCTTTTCAGTTCCCTTTATCTCTGACCCCTTATCATATACTGAAGTTTTGGACTATATGTTTCTCAGTCTTATTTCAGAATGTGAGAAAGGTTCTTCATTTTCTTAAGATGTAGTTGATAGTTTCATTAAACCTATTGTTTCTAATATCTTTCAGTAGCAGATAAATAATTCAGCACACCTGAAAAAAGTTTAATGTAACATTTGTTCTTACAGTACATCATAACAGCATCTTCAAGTCTTACTGTTCTGCTAGTGAATGTTTTGGCAAGTTAAACTCCAAATTACACTGGCTTTTTCTTTCTTTTTTGAAGTAATTAGAATAGGGAAAAATATCCTAAGTAAAACATAATTTTAAGCCTAGATCTTGACACTAATAAATTGGTTAACTTGGGGCAGGAGAGAAAATTTATTTCTGACCGATACGAGTTTTGGGAAGAAATTTCAAACCATCTTTATATAGTTCTTCCTGTTTACAGTGTGATTAGACCAAGCAGTATGCAATGTTGCATGCTGTTTTTATTCTCCACCCCATGGTACAGAAACACCCGATTTTACCTCACATCTCCAGTGCTTTCTTCTCTTTCCTATACATAGTTCTCTCATGATCCAGGCTTCGGTGCATGATTTACATCACTGCAACACAGCTGCCATGGCACAGCAGCAGCACACTCCAATTTCAGAGAGTCAAGGTTAAAAAAATTGGCTGGGCCTGTATATATATTAAGACACTGCACCACTACATACTGTCAAAGGCTCAAAGGTCATCCCATCCGCACTCCAAAACCAAAAGAATTATGAAGTGTCTGTCATAGCAACTGATCTACTAGTTAACAAACCTGCTATTTAAAGAACACTAATCAAGTAGTGATCACAGAATAAGAAAAGTAGTATTAACTGGAATCTTAAAATCTGAAAAAATGATATACTACAAGTTAGACATTGAGCAGCATCATACCTTCTCAGCTGAAGGCAGTCTAAATAAAGTAATTGAAAAACATACCCTTTCAACTCCTTAAATCATCGTGATTTAATGGCTGTACCAGTAATCATTAAGTGCTTTATGGAACTTGGAAGCAGAGGGACAAAGTTTGGTTCAAATAATCATTCATCTCCTATCAAGCTGAGTAAACATTCCATTCAAACAACTACATTAAAATCCCAGTTACTGTAGTCACTAAGAACTAAAATGCCAACTAGCTCAAAGTTACAGGTTTTAGATTCCATTCCACTTTTCCATATCCATCATAATGTCCCAGAAAATACACACACACACACACACTTGAGCACAAGCAAACCCCTGGAGTCGAGCTGCTGTGCCAGGTTCTTCCCCATGGCGGGCAGCAGCGAGGGCTGCGGGCACCTCACCCTCCAGGCTTTTGGTTCCAAGTTTTTAAAGTCCATACTATGGAAAAGCCAAACTCGAGAGAGAGAGTAAACAATTGATATGCAACTCTCCCCAGGTAAAAATCCTACATCAAAGTTTTTGATACATTACGAAAGTACTCTATTACAATTTATTACCACATTCAGGAATAGTTAGTGTCCAGCAGATACTTCAGTACCACCAAACAACCTCTTTGATTCTCCAGTGCTTTCACCCTGCCTAATGTCTCATCTTGTCTTGATACTATGAGTTCGACTATTTTAGGGAGCATTTGCAGCAAAGAAATCTCCCCCACCCCTACTCTCCAGTGTTATTTCACTAAAGCACTATTATGGTTTAGATCAAAGTAATTCCCATAAGTTTTAAAATCTTCCTGTAACAGACTGTTTTGTTTGGGGTTTTTTGCTTGTTTGTTTTTTTCCTCTTTGAATAAGTATCCAATACTCTTAGTCTATGGAGCCAGACTATTTTGTGGCCTTTCACCACTTACATGTGAATATCAACCTCTTCTAATGTGAAGTTCAAGAATCAAATTTCAGCTACAAATTATTGATACTTTTCCAAGACAGTCAGAGACTATAAATTAAAATGAATGTAACAGGTGCTAACAGCATAAATACTAACTGGCATTTACCAAGCCATCATAAATTATTTGTGCAGCTTTCCAGAGATCGATTATAATCTTCCAAAAATCCCCAGAAGACATAAACATTAGAAGACTTGTAGCATAAAAACATATGAAATACAAATAAGTAGAAAATACTCATATTTGTGCCTTGTAAAAAGTCAGTTCTACACCATGACAAATAGGTTGGCTATAATTCAAGAAAGCATTTCATTATATGAGACAAGCTAATACTAAGGACATCTCTAGCTGCTCTTTCAGGCTATGGTTAACATATTGAATCATGCAAGGCACTTTTCATGAAAAGTCTGTGATAAAAATATTTCTAATTTCCAATAATAACTAAGCACTTGAATTAAAAAAAAAAAAAAAATCACTAATTTGGTGCTATTATTATCATCATCGCTATTTGTTCCAAACATAGCTTCAGGAACTGCAAAGTTGTGTGCTCCAAAGGCAGGCTGCAGTTGGGTACCAGGTTATTTAGTCTGGGGCCTTTTTGTTGATTGGGGTTTTATTCATCCCCGCTAAATAATCCTTACTTATGTACAGCTAGTAAGATGCCGTCTTTCAACTCAAGCATAAAAAAATGAAATCAATTTCAATACAATTTTATTCTCAGTGTCAGTGACTACAAGTACTTCTTATTGTGAAAGTGTTCATACTGCACTGATTTTCGTGGAAAAATTAATACCTTAAGTTAGGATAAAGATGGGTGTCCTACATGCTTTATTTGCTTTCTTTTTCATTAACGTCTTTACTTATCATTTGACCCATTATTTTGAGGGCTGAGAGGCTGAAGGATCAACAAGTTGTTCTGCAGAAGGTTTCACCAATTATTAGTTCAGTACTGTTTAATTAACAACTCTGGGTCTACAGACAAAGGAAAGCTATCATTATTTTACTTGTACTATAATAAGGAAGATAAAAATCTAAGTTTCTCTATGAAGTATAAGTCTAAGTAAAACAAAATTTTTATTTATATATAAAGGCATATTCATATCTCATGGTTTCAGTATGTTTCTTTTCTAAAGATGACAGCCATAGTCTGTAGGAGACCAGCTATGGCACACAGCAATCCCTGAACAGAGAAAATACCGCACATCCAATAATATTCCAGCTAGCCAAAAATCAATCCCACTGGTGCACCAGTCCCAGATCTATTCATTTTTTTTTTCCCCCTCAAGAGGATGTTTCAGATACCATCTTGTTTCATAATGAAGACCTGAACTGCAAACAAAGCAAAAGCAGTAAAGCAGAACAAACAGCTTTGATTATCTTCTTCAAATACTGTTATGTTGGCATGAAAGTGGTTGGCTTTCAATGCCTTCTTTATTATTTGAAACATGAATAGGTTCAGAGGAACAGAAGCACAATGAGGACAATTCAGTACATCTTTCATATAGACACAAACCCATTGTCAGAGCAAACACTGCTTTCTGCATTCACTAATACAAAGGTCTAACAGGAAGCCCTTACTCCTGAGCGTAACCACATCCCACAGCAGGAACTACAACTATTTTAACAAGACGAAATCAACTTTAAAAAAGTCTCCATGATTTGAGCTTATATATCTGAATAATTTATCTATTTATATAAAAAATTACATTGCCTCCTGAATATTTATTCTGCCAGCACATACAGTTTCAAAAAACAATCCCATCAAACAGCTAGCATGAGCTTTTCTGGCTGAGGTAGATCCAACAAAGGCAGTAAAAAACCTCACAATTTAAAAAACCCAACACTAGTGGTACCATTAAATTTGTTTATTAGAAGTCTTTGAGGGATTAAGAGAGAAAGAAATATCAGGTCAAAATTCACAAAAAAAAATTATAAACATTTCAAACTCAATTTTGCATTCTTCTGCCACTCATTTAGTCAAGGAAGCAAGACCTCCTGTAAAAAATTGAGTCAGTATTTGACAAGATGGGTATTACATCTAAAAAAACCCAACTTTGTTTTCTTATTTATTTTTTTTTAAAAGGTACTTAATTTTCTCTCTTGATGGACCAGCTTTTCTCCATATGATGTGTGCTAACAATTTCTACCAGATTGCCTCATCAGCTTCCTAAAATAATTTCCCTCCATATTCAGTAATAGCTTTATGAGTATCCCACATTCCCTCAGTACCCTTGAAATAGTGCCTTGCTATTCCATTTGAGATGAAAATCCAGAATATCAAAGATCCAGTCTCCACAGACATAAACTATAAGGGGAAAAAAATAAGCCCTTGAGTTTTCATCATTGGGATCCAAGGAAACAAAGCTGCTTTCAACTTCAAGGAAGTTTATCTTGAAAACCTGTCTGTTTGTGGGACTGAGACACTCTCTTGCCACCAGGAATCTTTAGGCAAATAAAGCCAGTACATTGTAAAAAAAAAATCAAAATACTGTGTTAACGTTCATTTTCAAAAGTGGACAGCTAACACGTACATGCTACATTAAGCACTAAATATATGTTTAAATAATGAAACCAGAGGTGAAGTGGAACACATAGAAGACCAAGTTTCACTGACCTGTCACAGTGCTTCTCTCACAGCTGCTCTCCAAACTGGAATGCCACTTCCCCAAATAAAAACAGGATCCTTAAGGAAACAATTTTCCTCAGTTCATCTACAATCTCAACAGTTCATACAGGCCAGAGTGACAAATACAAATGCAACATTCACTAAAACACAGGATCCTAGCTAAAGCATGTATTAATCAAAGATGTCTTTATGTCACCTTGATATTTTCAGGAAGAAAACTGCTTAAATAAATCGCTCAGCTGAAATATATATACTATCAACACAAGCAGTTCCCTTCTCTGAGAAGATATTAAATCAATTCTTTCATAAGCTGCTCCATTGCTGCAAGAGGTTTGTTTGTTTATTTGTTTTTCCCCCTAAGGGAACAGAAGATAAATAGCCTAAAAAATCATCCTTAAAATTTTACTAGCATCTTTGTATTTAGTTCTGTGAACAATTCTGCCCCATCTCACTACTCCTGACTTTAATACACCATTGAAAATACCATTGTTATTCACATCTAGCAGAGAATTATTCACCCACACCCTTTTTTTAACTTCTGCTATGCTTTATAAAAAGAAGTAGATTTTGACAAAGGATGAGACAGCGTACCTATTGATCTAACATACATGTCCACTCCTCTTCAGTCTTTTCCATTCATAAGTCTCTTCTATTCTCAATGTTTTTACAAGTGAGCTTTATGAAGAAAGATTTTAAACTATTATCTTACCATACTTGCTATATCTCCTGTATTCTCTTAGAAATTTTCTACATACATTGTTTTCCACAGGAGATTGTGAAGAAATGGTTTTTTTGCATAGAATATTAAAAGCAGATGACCCGCTCAAAATCTAAGACCTGAGGTCAGTAAGTAAAATTGTTGAGTTATGCACTACAATAGTGATTACTGTGAGTCAGTTAAAGATTAACATAGCTCCAACTTAGAAATCATCTTTTGGGAAGAAATCTGAAGACTCAAATAGTAGAAAGAGCAGAAAGCAAAACTGGATTAGAAGGCTTTAAGCAGAAGGAAAGAGCTTGTCAAACACCAAAAACTAAGGGGGGGGGAAAACCAAACAACTTTTTTCAGACTCCCAATATTTGGTCCAGTTAGCTTTAATTTTCCCCTAAAATTAGTTATCAAGATACAGTCAGCTCTCATGGATGAAACAAGAGAACTGACACCTTTTCAAAGCAAAGAGAAACATCACTTGAACTTCTGCAGATATTTTCTGACAATTTAAACATAAGTTTATTTCAATATGGGTGCATTTCAATATAGTGCATCTTAGGTTTCCATATGGTGTTACATTCAGTTGCATATAGTATTATATTCAGTTGCATGAGTAAGAGTTTTATTTAGTAGTATCTTCCAGTGATATAAAATTTTTCTTTTGCACAAGAATTATTTTTTTAAAGTGTGACTAGAGGAGAATTCAGTTCAAAATTTGACACCGTCCTAAATAGACTTAACCCAGTATCAAAATCAACAAAGCAACAAGGAATACAATGATGAGCAAAACTCTAAGTAAGAAAGATGATCCAGCTTCTCCAGTGACATAACAGACCAAGTGTAAACCAGCTGGAAATGTACTGGTTTGTGATTTGGAGCTCTAGGTATTCAAACCACTGACTTTCCATTAACAATACCATGGCTAAATACTTAATGAACACAAAAGCACATATACTAGCTTTACCCTCCCAAAAGAATCTATGTTGAAATAGTTTTTTAAGAACACACACAAAATATGAAAAACCTAGTAGTGGAACATAAAGAAAATATTTTTATTCAGATGTCCAAAACCCATGCGTATTCAATACTCCGTGGTATAAATAGAAGTAATAAAGAAGGAAAGTGGAAATCAGGCAAAATGTGCACAGCACTTCAGCCATTTACACCTCAAAAAAGAGTTAGCATTATGTTGATCAATTATATTTCATGTTAATGTTATGCATTTCCTTCCAGTAGTTCCTAACTCCACTCAATGCCAAAAGCTTGCCCAGTATCGCAACAAAATACCACTAGGAAAATATGCACATTACAAGTATTCCTTTCTTTTCTCAATCTTGAAAAATATTACCATGTGCACACTCTGAAACAATCCAACATGCTAAGCCATTGCCTGAAATACTCGTCTCCAGCTGCCCACCTCTTCATAAGCATTGTCCACAGAAAACTATCCCAGAGTTGCTAGCAGTCGTACATAAAAGGTACTACTGTCTTGAGAAATCTTGCAAGAAGGAAAAAGAAAAAAAAAAAAAAGAGAGAGAATAAAATATTTACAAAGGTATCTTTTCACTGCTGTGAATTTTTAATTACTGAATAATAATGCAGGTCTTAAAAAGTATTGCCTGATAAATGATCGCTGCCCACTACAGAGCCTCTCAAGTATCACCTCTTAAAATTGCATGGAGCCAGAGCCGTTAATGATGTCTGAAAACTCTCTAACCACTGAGATTTAAAAAAAAAAAAATATTTGGAAAAACAGGCTCGTTCAGAAAATGGTGGATAAAATCAAATGAAAAGTGAGCATTATAAAACAATTATGAATTGATGTAAATCTAAATTTGACTATTAGCAACAACAAAATCATATCTTCTATAATGTAGCAAAAGAAGAACTATTGCATGCACAGAGTACCAGTGGTGGTTCCTATTGCAGAACACCAGCAGTACTGTCTGCCCACAAGGACGGGCTTCCCTGAAAGACATTTATTTTCAGCATTCTGGGCACTGAAAATGAAATGGAGGACTTCCCCATGCAAAGCACAACACAATGTTACGACACAAGCACTTGAACAGCAACATAAGATGAAGAAGAAAGCATCACACCTGTCACTGCATGTTCAACCTGTAAAAACCTCTGCCTTCCAGAGAAAGATGTTCCCAGGGATGGAGCCATGTGCCGACATTACTGACTAACCACAAGAGACCACGAGTCCCTCCATTCTCTTCACCAGAGCATGGTGGTTTCGTCCATCAAAGCCGTGGACTCACCTCAAACTCCCCATTTTTAATACTATGTTATAGATACTATACGTTACAGAGCTTTACAAGGAAGAAGCCCTGAGACACAGCACAATTTTTATTTTCCTCTTGCTCCAAATCGACTGTCTTACATTGCTTAATAACCTCTTTCGACAAAACAACAGCCTAAGCAAAGGACTCCTCACCCACCACAACAAAATTAATTCTCTAGCCTAAGGCAAAGGAAAATGAACTACATAGAGAAAACAGATCTCTAAAAATGCAAGTTCACAGTCAAAATCAGCTGCTGTTCTAATATTTGAATAATTACTATTTTTTCCAAAGGAACATATTTGCAATACACGTAAATTAATATAGCAATCAGAAAAATAAAATGGGAAAATACTTTAAATTTTTACTAATGAAAAAAATATCTTCAGAAAAAAAGAAAATATCACTGCTTCCAAAGTTTGCACAAGATCCCATATACTTCACAAGCTGTGTTTTTTCATGAAAAAATTGTGTTTTATAATTACACTTTGAATTATTTTCTTTCAGAGAAAAGCTAATTTAATGAACATAAGGAAACAAAATCACCAACATAATAGAAAAGAGGTGACGTGACTGAAACACAAAACTTTTGATTTACATTAGCTAGTTATTTGTTATTATCTTTGTCACAAATGAGTATCACAGAAAATACTATTAAAAAATAACCAGGTGAATCAAAACAAACCCAGGGAGTTGTCTATCATGTACTTGTGACTCATTAACAAATTAAAAAACAACATTCACAGCCATAAAACTGGAACTCAACCAAGTCTCAGAATAACAAACGACAATAACCGTTGCAACAACAACAACAACAAAAAAACCCCACAACCATAAATCCTCTTAAAAATTACAAGACAAAACAAATATGCTCTATCATTTTAGAAAAGTAATAAAATGCTCCTTTGGAAATCTTACACATTCTAAATTAAGTCTGTGGATCCTGGGGATTACTTTATTTTGTGTTTACTTCTGAAGTCACGGAGTTTTGCTGTGAATTCTTTTCCTTTGGAACCTATAAGGCTGTAGCACCTCAAACTTTCTGACATTGAAATACAAATATCTACATTCAAACATAGAAAATCTTATTCAGGTGGGCACCAGATGATGTCTAGTCAAATTATAGACATTTAGATAAACAGAACTCGCTAAATACATTCATTTTCTGCTTTAGCTACATAGAGTAATCAAACTGTCTCTGTTGCAAGGTAACAAAAACCATTTTACCCTGACTACTCAAGAGTTTGCTGTTTTTTCTTCTGCTTCTGTTTTTATAGCCCTTGCTTTCTGTTTAAAGATAAAAACTTTGATCTCTCTCACGATTCATACTGCGTTGTTGTGTTTGGATCCAGCGTCTGAAACGCTGCCAGCTATCACTAATGAATCTGCCCTTCTCAGCAGGTAGAGCTCCAATACCAGGCAGAGGCGCAAATCTGGACTCACCACATTATCACACCCCCTGGGTCTGAGGAGAACCAGCTCTTAACAGCTGGGGGCAGGGGAGGAACTCTCTTCCCTCTTGCAAGGTCCTTCTACACAAGGTTCAAGAAGAGAAGAAAGCAGGAGAGAAGACAGTGGCTTTGTGCCACTGACACCTCTCCCTTCACACTGGGCTTCCCTTCCAAACCTCAGAATTTTAGCAGCATATGGGAAAAAACATTTTCTACAGATTAAGGCACTGAAGATATAATCACCATGGTCTTTATAACCAAAAGTGTCCAAAACAGCAATGTATTTGTCCCACAATTTTCACTAGCAGAGCAGTTCTAGGTTTAAGTCCAAGCACATGACTATAACCAGAAAACACAGGAATATTTATAGTACCTTAAATACTAAAAAAAAAAAAAAAAAAAAAAGCTTTGAGATGCTACTACACTCATTCCAGATTGGGGGGCGGGGGGGATGATAAAAAGAGTTTAATAAAGCAAATAGTTACAATTATTCATTCAAATATGGAGTTAAAAATATCTGGTGACCACCTAGCAACAGAAAACCTATGAAGATAAATTTCAAAGGAATTTCCTCCCTCTAATTTTAACAAGAAGAACAGAAAAGAAATGGCAAAGCCACATACAGGAGTGTCACTTTCCCACACATTGTTACCTCCTAGAAGTGACTGACTATGCACCTGCCACCGAATGACTGACAATTTATTCAACTTGAAAGCAATTAGTGCAATCAAACACAAACTAAGCAGATTACAAACCAGGAAACCAAGAAAAATGCTTTGGCAGTAAACATAACAAACCCCAAAAAGCTCATTAGTGCATGACAAGGATGTCCAAACTGTGATCTGTAGACAACATGTGGTTCTCACACTGAAACTTTTCTTACCAGATTTTGAAATGTGACCATCGCCCTGCAGGCTGTGCACCACCTGCCTCACGGCTACTTCTGGGACTTTGTGCAGGCTGAGGGCAGCCGCAACATCTCCAGCAGCTCTCCACGCTGTCCTGCCACCTCAGCGCATCACAAGGAAGACAAGCCAGCGGCTCTGGCTGCTCCAGTTACATCCCACTTGCCACACCGAGGGCAACTGAGGGAGAGGAAGGAATCCATGAGTTCTTCCCCTTCATGGCTACTTAGGTAGCAACACTGTAACAGAGGTGGGGAGAAAGAAAGCTGCTTTGCTGGTTCTTGTGTTAATGCAGGCTAAACAAGCACTGGCACCATTCTTGTTTGCTCTAGGCTGGCAGGTTTCTCCATCTCGAGGGTTTACTGTCAAAAATAAGCAGATCCAAACCATAGATTTGCTTCCTCATCCTCCTGCAGTATCTTTTGGATCATAGAATGTCCTGAGTTGCAAAAGACTCACAAGGATGAGAGTCCAACTCGTGTCCCTGCACAGGACAACCCCACAGTTCACACCGTGTGTCTGAGATCGTTGTGCTCCAGATGAGGCCTGAGCAGAGTGGGACAGTCCCCTCCCTGCCCGGCTGGCCCCGCTGTGCTGGATGCACCAGGACACGGGTCCCTCTTGGCTCCAGGGACACTGTTGACTCATGTAAATCTTGCAGATGTTGCCAACAAGGAACCACGGATCTAGTTACATTAATTCTATTATTTCCATATGTGCAACCTCTGAAAAGAAGTATTTGCAAAGGGAACTGCCAGCAGCTTCAAAATTAATTTCTCCAGCACAGAAATACAATGCAAACAGGGTGACTTCCTCAAGTAATAGCTGTGACTTACTGACCTTGCTAGAATATAATGCTAGTGTTCAGGCTGAACAAAATGTATCATTGCTGCCAAGCAAAAGGCATCACCAGCAGCTGTAATCCATCTGAGAGGCCTCCTGCTCGCTTGCCAGAGGACAGTCCAGCAGTGCCCTGAGAGCAGAGAGCTCTGCACATCACCCGCGCTCAGCAGCCCCGCTCACCGCCTTAGGGACAATCCAGCCACTAGTCTGCATTTAGAAAAACTTCTTTTTCCAGGTATATTGGGCATAAATTCCCAGGTTTTCGTAGTAGAGGGGTCAGTGGGAGGGCTCTGTGTGAGCTGGTTCCAGCCAGCTGCAGCCGGTTCCACACCGGACCAGCTGCAGGGCAGAGCTGAGCCAATAGGGGGAGCCCGTGGTGCCCCTGGACCAATCAGAAGAGCTTGTGGCACCTCTGTTGAGAACAGAGTTATGAAATGGTGGCAAACACCAGAGAAAGGAACAAGGACCTCCTGGGGGAGCTGGTGACATGTCTGAAGGGATTACAGCCTGGGACAGGCACCAGAGCTGAGGAAACTAAGGAGGAAGGAGCAGTGGAAGAGTGAGGAACAAGGAGCAGCGGAAAGAAGCTGCCATGCCCTGCCCCCAGCTCCTGCGCCAGCCCTCGCCTGCCCTGAGGGCGGGAGTGTGACCCCCGGGGACAGCGCGGGGAGGGCAGAGGTGTCTGTGGTGAAGCTGAGCCAGGCAATGGGGAGGGAAGGTGTTTTAAGTGGTTCAATGCTTGTCCTCTTGGTTTCCAAATCAGTAATAAAATGTTTTAAATTATGTTAGATTCCCTGACTTCCTGCTTTGCCCACAACAGTAATTGCTGAGTGATCTCCCCATCTTTATTTTGACCCACGAGATTTCTCACTCCTGTTCTTCCTATTTTCTCCCACTCTGGGAACAAGAAAGAGAGAAGCTGTGCCAAGTGCTTTGCTCCTGGCTGGTGCCAACCCATCCCACCAGGGGAGATGGTCAAGGACTACAAAGTCACTTCTGCCCCATCCCTTATGGGAGAGTCATGCACAATCTCCATTATTAACAGGGTGGAATTGTAATTACACATCCCAGCTTGCAAGGCACCAAGGACATGAAGAAAGCCCTCAGTCCTCCCCCCTGTCTTCCAGGGAACCACTGCAGCTATAGCTTTTTAGTTACCTGCTGCCTGGGCTTCAGATCGGGTGTCAAAAAGTGTTTGTACCCTATGAAGTACAGAGCAGACAGGCTGCAGACATTTCTACAGCCAGAAATCTGTTATATGGTTGCCTACAACCAAAGAGGTCGGCCTTGCATGCAAAAGAAACTTTTTCCAGTCCCACATCCCAATTCACACCAACACACGGGTCTGGCTGGGGTTCCCAGAGCAGCACAGGTCCAGCACCAGCATCTCTGCAGCAGTGAATGAGCTGCTGGGGGAGAATGACACTCCCAGACTCCTCTACTCATCCCCAGCTGTAGTGTGCGCAAGTGGAACACGTACATTTATTTACCTTACATTACATCTACGTTTTGCTTTGCTTACAGAAATAACAACTGTTTAGATAGCATGAATTCCCTTCTCAAACTACTTTAGCTAATTCTGTAGTGTTTTGGAACTCTTTTTCCAAATGTATATGCCACTTACTTTCTCTTCCAGCAGGCTTCAGCATCTTGTTTATCTTGATCCATAACAACGAATCTGACTTAGAGCATCAAAAACTTTTGCCTTTCATATCTTCAGCTCAAAGCTTTCAAGCAAGGTCACCAGATTTTGCAAATTGTCACCAAATCCCCCCACTTGGATGCCTTTTTTACCTTTGAAGACCAACAAAAAGTGTAGCAAATACCTTTGCTCAAGGGGATCACAGCATCCATAAATAATATGGCTGCTGTTAGTATCTTTTTTTGTTTAAGAATTTGTATTACTTGCGAGTCTACACAATATTTTAATCACATTGTGTTACCTTTTTTCAGTAAGGAATCGGTACATTCAGAACACAAGATCTTTTTCCTTCTGAAAGCCAGCAGGGACAGAAGGACATCTCATACAGATCTATCTTGGAGGTTTATATCTAGAAACTAACAGATCATAAGTATAAATCATTTCTGAGCAAGCCCAGGAAGTTCTTTTTCCAGTATCTTGCTTTAAATAAGAATCTAAACTTCTCACTGAAAATACATCTAAGATAAATGACAAAGCATAACTCCCTAAGACTGTATTTTACCCTGCATTTAACTTTGTCCATATTTAACTGCGGCCAACCAGGTATAATGTCCAGCCCTGGATATGTGGGCCCAAGTTCAGTTTTTTTACTTTCTGAGAAATGAGAATCAAGAACTTATTTACAGCATGTAGCCAACCTTGAATTTTGAAAGCAAAATGCAAAGTAGTTGCAAACATCTTTGCTTATGACTTTGTAAGTTCTTAACCTTCCTCTTATTTACCATCAATTTTTCCAAAGATCAAACAATCAAAACCAAAATTCTCAGCTGTCTCAGCACAGCCTCAGTTGAAAGGCTAAGATTTAGTTACCAGAAAGACAATGAATTGGTGAAAAGAGAAAAGAAACCTGGCTGAAAAATCTTGTTTTAATTTTAAGAAAGCATTCATGAAAACTACTTAGAGTATTAAAAGAATCAGCCTGCAGAAATAATAATCTTGTTTTATTTATAGTCAGGGTCATGGGAAATCTGTCTTGATATATAAAAAACTACAGCTTCCCAGATTAGTTTTGGTAACAGAATTCCAAGAATGAAGAGCTATGGGAAAGTTTTAAATTCTCATCAAATACACCTGAGTGTCCTTGTTCAAAATGGTTTTTAGTTTCTGTCACTCATTAAGCAGCAACTACTAAGACAACTGTAAATACTAGTGTACCCAGGACAATTTTGTGTGGTAACCTAATGTTTACTAAGAGTACATGCATCTGTAGTGTTTACAGGCTAGAGTTTGTGATCACGGTTAATTACAGCATGATAATGATATTATTTGAATAAGTCAAGTTTGAAAAAAAAAAAATCCATAAAATTACTTCCTTAAATGAATTAATGAAAGCAATCACTAACCTTTTATTAAATATCCCACACGCAGAAGTCCGCTGCCCGTGCTATTGAATTAGTTTTATCCAGCAGCACTTCTGATGCCTAAAAAAAAATGTTGACGGCAAGAGGATGCTTTTCTTGTGTATTTATTGCTCTGTTAGGGGCTTGCATAACAAAATTCATTTTCTGTCACTTCTGTGTCACGTTTTTAAAAGTTGTTTATTCTGCCAACTACATCGACAAAGTACAACATGGCAAACAAAGCACATGGAACTAAGCCTGAACCCCAAGATAGTCATTAGCCCTGATGAAAATATTGTGTCTCAATTCAGTTTGTGTTCTTACATGCCCAGTCATTCACCTTGCTGCTGCACTTGTGGAAGCAGTTCTGTCCCCTATGGTATCATAACTGGAAAGATAAGATCTCTGTTATTAATACCTGGACAGCCATAGGTCATGACTTCAGGCAATCTTCACAGAAATGCTGCCAGACTTGAGTCATCTATGTCTCAGAACATTTGATTACCCTCACAGAAACAGCACCTTACTTAAGAATTATATTCATTCTTACTTATCCTTTAATAAGGATAGGCTTTTGGTTTTGTCCTCCCAGGAAAATTGATTGCAGAAGCTGAATCTTAACAATAGACCCACATCGTGGCACATCCTCCAAGACACTCAAGTGACAGGCTCCTTTCTGGAGGCAGCTTTCTGCTAGCCCTGCACAATCTGGCAGACCGTGACCAGCGCCTTGGACATAAGATACTCATTTAAAATAAAAGTGGCGACATCAGCACATGCTCTAGCAGGCCCTCATGTCCTAGACCACAAGCAAGAGAAAAAGGTTACCTTTGTAACTCTGTAAAGCAGAATCATTATGTTCTTCTGTAGCACATTCAACAAACCATTCTGCTCTTGCTGCTCCCCGCAAGGACGGAACAGACCCCAGGTGACAGCACCAAGCTACACAAGACAAGCTCTGGGCCACACAAAACAGGTGCCCACCTGCACTGATGTGCCTCAGGGAGGAATCCCCTTTGTGCTGGCTGCCCACAGGACTGTTCTTGTCCCTTCAGAAATGCTGCAATTATCTTTGTCAACACTGCAGGTAGGTAAAATGTTGGTGTCAGGTGCCTGCCAGCTGGAATGCCGCCTGGAATGCAGCACCTACAGTCCCAACTGTTCTGTATCTCTTCCATCACTTTCTCAAAGACACAAACTTGGCCATTGCAAAAGTCACTAACTTTTTTAGTACAGCACATTCATTAACCATTACAAGAACCTACAGCAGCACTCAGGTAGCACATAATCTTACAGCACCACATTGAGATGTATTTTCTCCCACAGACATACAAATACCTGCCTGCATATCATTTCCTTTGTTATTAAGGCTTCTATCTCCCCTTTATATCCCATTTCTGTTCCCATCTCCCATTTTCCTACCTTCATCAAGAACACAGCCTTGCATTAATGCCTTCATTTGACTGAATGTCCATTCCTGTTCAGTTCAAGTATACAGTATTTACCTGTACATTCTCAAATACATTATACGTATACTTAATTCAACAATGATAAATTGAACCTATAAGATGTGCTATCCAGCATTTTCCTCCACCAGAAAAGAGCTAGCATGCTAATAAAATTTCCATTTCTATTTGCTGCCAAATGCAATCACTATTGCTTCACTTTGCCTGCAGCTGGCCAGATTCGGGAGGCACACCATTGCTTCTTTTAGTGTTGTTGGCAGGGGGGAGGTGGGTGTTGGTTGCTGTTTGGGGTTGGCTCTGTTCTGTTTTTTTCTTTAATTGAGTGGGGGACTTAATGATGAAATCTGGTATTTCCCTGGAAAAAATCCACACCAGGTAAAAACTATTCTGCATACAGCACAAAGCCTCTTCCATGCAATTCTCTGCCCATCACTGTTCCCTCTTTCTCTTGGTCACCAGATTCTCCAGTCTACTTGATGTTTCCCTCCGTGCATGCAGAGGTCCACTGAAGTGCAATATTCCTCCTTTAACATCAGCAGTTCTCCTCAGATGAACGGAAGGAGTGCAATTTATAAAAGGGCCACACATTCCACAGTGTATTTCAAAGCAAATCTCATGCTTTTGAACAGGAACTGAATTTGTTTCCTTGCCATTTAAGTAGCTGTAAGAAGCACCGCTTTGCTTAGTAAAAGCACAGACTCACACCCAAAGCTCATATTTTTAATATATCTTACAGCAAACCTAAGACTTCACAAAAGTGAATATAAAAGCATTAAACTATTACATTATTTAAGCTAGAAGGTTTTTCTTTTTTAGATTACCACAATAAAAAGCAATGACTTCTGAATCTTCAACAATTTCAGAATCTGTATTAAAAGAAATATACTGCATCTCAATACAGATCTGGGTGAACAGTGGAACCATAATAATACATATCCACCTGGCATTCCGGCCAGGAACAGTACTTTCCAAATTTTGCCTCAAAACCTTCCCAAGCAACTACTCAAGTATCTGAACAATACAACCTGAACCCAACTGAGGTGACAAAAATTCTGATTATTTCACTTCAGGAGAAGTGTCCAGATTAAACAACAACAGACTTTCTAAGCACACAGAGCAGAGGGGTCACACGCTTCTTTGCTTCAATAGTCTGGCTGACAGATACCAGAGATTCTCAGTTCAGCTCTGATACAGAAACTGTACCAGTTTCACCAGAGACTGACACCAGCCCTAGACATTAATCAGTTGCTTCTCTTCACACCTTCACAAGTTCACAAACTGCTTCTCCTCAACAATGTCCATTTGGTCTTATCAGCAAGGGAGCCAGAGTAGCAAATGTGATGTTAAGCACTGATCCATTTGCTCTTCATCAGTCCTACCATTTAGTAACCCGAATTCCTAATTTCTATCACTGCCTTTCCAATGTAGCTTAATCATTTCTGTCCTTAATGCTGCTTGAGCACTACAGCCAAGGAATTCTCCAGTTCTTGCAGTAAAGTAGGATAGTTCACTGAGCAACCGCCTGCTCTTCTGCCTCTTGCACTACAGGAAGACGTTGTACCGGGTGTTCCAAAATATGGACCAAATTGAGAGGCATTTGGGATGAATTCAACTATCATCTCAATGCTATCCATACAGCAGGTGGAAGAAACATCGAGCATTTATAAAAAGGTTACTAAAACTTGATGACTCATTAGACCATTTGTAAATTTTTGCGTAATTGTAACACGTTGGACCAAATTTCACAATGGCATCTTTTTGAAACACCCTGTATTTTCATCACCAAAGTCAAAGCTCCTCCTGCTGACACACAAAAAACTTCCTCAGCTTCTGGAATTGACTAGAAGTTACCTACAAGAATACCTACAGTACAAAGAAAACCAAACAGACACGCAATTAAGATAAATGCAAAGCGTCATTCAACCTTGCCACCCTTTCAGGCAAGCATAAACCCGGTAAAGAATCGGGTGCTGATTCCCACAAGCCCAACACCCTCTCTTCTGAGACTGAAGATAAGGTGTTCGGGCTGCATGGAGCCCTACACCTTCCCACGTGAATACCGAGAGCGGTAGGAGGCTGGAGCTGCCTTGTGCAGAGCCATCCCTCTGCCCTGCAAAACTGCCACATCAGGGCTGAGAAAGCCACCCTCGTTTGTCACAGCTCGGCAGCAGGCGTTTCTTCCACCCAGGCCTCGCCGGCAGCCTATGTTCCCAGTCTTACCTACTGAGCCACACAGACCCAGAACTTCATTGCATGCTTTTAAGACCCGAGGCTTAAATATTACACAGTGTCTGTGTTGTCACTTCTCCTTCCAAGAAATACTGCTGTTGTCTCACCTATATAAATGTCACATTGTAACTGAGTTCCTATATTTCACCCTACTCAAGAGCAGGTAAAACAGCCAAATTTCTTCTTTGACAAAATTAGACTATCCAGCAGTGCACTGAGCAAAGCAACAGTCCCGTGTTATCTTGCAGAGGTGAGTTAAATTGCAGACATTAAAACCTAGGCCTTTATAGCATTACATTTTGTGAAAGATGGATCATGTAGGAACTCCAAATTCAGATTTCCTAATGAGATGATCTGGGAAAACATTTGTCTCACATTAATACAACCATGTCCAGCCTGATTTTCCTTTTTATGAAGTTGTTCTATGCATGTACAGAAAGCCTTCAGAAGTACATGCTTCCTTTTGCTTAAAGTATTCTAAAAATATTACTTCCTAATGAGGATCTCATTTGCATGACAAATTCTCTGAGCAGTGTCAGAAACATCTTTAAATGAAGATGTCACGCTTACAGGAATTATCCTGCGCGCAGATGAGTTCTCACCAAAGTTTGCTTGTGACAAGTTCACTTCATTTTCATCATCATGTGCTTTGACAGCAAGGTAAGAGAATCATAGCTCCTCCCTGGTGGTAATCCTTTGCTCATATATTAATTCAAACAAAGGAATACCATCCAGTTGAGTTCATCCCTACAAGGGCATGTAGCAATAAGACAAGAGGTAATGGCCTTAAACTGAAGTTTAAAGAGAATAGATTTAGATTAAACATTAGAAGAAATTCTTGCCTGTGAGGGAACTGAACAGGCTGCCCAGAGAAACTGTGGTTGCCCCATCCCTGAAGTGCTCAAGGGCAGGTTGGATGGGGCTTTGAGTGACCTGGTCTAGTGGAAGGTGTCCTGCCCATGGCCAGGGGTTGGAACTACATGATCTTTAAGGTCCCTTCCAACCCAAACCATTCTGTGATTCTCCGATCCCTAATTTCCTGGCCAAATATTTGAAAGCAATCATTTAGAAGCTAACAGGTAGTATGTACATTATCCAGGCTTTCCACTGTAGTTCTCACAGGACTAAGTGCAACTATTAACAAAAAATAATAGTAAAACCACTACAGGCTTTATTCCCCCTACACTACAGATTTAAAATAAAGAGTCCACAAAACGATCAAGGCTTTAAAATCTGAGAAAAACAGCATGAACCTCTCATTTAAAAAAAAAAAAAGGAAAAAAAAATGAAAAAAAAAAGAGCACAACCTTGAAATGTGTGCTTTGCAAATGCTGAAGCCAAAATTCTTTAGCTGTCTACACCATACAGAGAAACCTAAGTACATTAACTGAGAGAGACTCCTATGTACGAAGTCTTCTGTCTTGAGAGAAAGCAAACTTAGCAGTTACTTGCCCCTCCAAGAGATCCAGAAAACACCCGATGCATCAGGAAGCCTTGGCCCAGTCACAGAAAGCAGACAGCAGTGTGACTTCAGCCACAGGCTGGAAAATTTTCATTTCGTAACCCCAACTTTAAAGATGTCTACTTTCCATCATACCTCACACTTTTTTGGAAGTGCTAACTGGCATGGGAGAAGGCACCCTTCTTCAGGTACGCAAACATCACTGCATGCCTCTGACAGTCTCAAGGTGGATGGTGAGATGGAGGTCAGGGAGATGTCAATCACCTTTCCCTGGAAAAAGTCACTCGATCTTCACATGGTGTGACAAAAGCTTTAAGGTGAAAATAATAGACACTTCTTGCTGTACCTCACGTCAGAGAATACAGGAGAGCTGTGCACCAGAAAGCGCAGAACCTGCACACGTGTCTTCTCTCCTCAGCCTGAAAACTTTGAGAATTAATGATGAAGTCATGAAGGGAACCCTAAATAGACTGTTTCCACCATCACCAGACTCGCTTTCCCAGATTTTATCTGCTTCAGTTTCCCACTCAAATCTTATCTTAGATTTTTTTCTTCTTTTTCTTTCTCCACCTCCAAGCTTCCCCATTTTCTTACATAATACTGAATAAATATTTTATAGGCAAAGAGGATTTCTGCTGGTTATGTAACTCACATTTTTGGGGACAGCTTCCCATCTCATTTTTACTGATACAGCCTTCAGTGAAACCAAAGGCTGTATTGATGCAAGAAAAAAAAAAGAATGTGCCTAAACTTAAACAAACAGCTAGACTGATGCTACATTAAAAATGCAAAATGGTATCAAATTTCATTTCATCCACATGCATAGGGAGTTGACAATATTGAGGAAAATATTAACGTATGTACATAAACATCAATAAAACTATTAATTGTCATACACGGGAGGAGCAATTCAAGCATGCCAAGCAGAGGCATCACAGCTAAACTGGAAAGAACAGTCATATCCTGACCCTGAAACAGGCCAGGATGTTCGTATGTGCTTTGGATGCCCAGTCACAGTAGCTTCCTGGAGCCAGAGAGATTCTGAGCAGCCTCCTCTAAAAAGTGCTCTGAATAGAGCTCACAAAAAACACAGAACTTTTCAAATATTGGACCATAATATCTGTCCAAAAGCTAAAAGCTGTTTCTTTAGCTCCGTCTACAGCTAAAAACCAACAACAACAAACAGCCCACCCTCCTCTGGTCACCTGTTTGTTTCCACAGAGTAAAGTCATTACAGGAATTCTAATGCTGGATGGAACTGGGAGGTGCCTGGATTATAAAATACATTTACGCACATCAATATGCAATCAGGTCGCCATCAGTGGACAGCAAAAGTTGTGTGTAGCAGAGAACCTGATGTCTCCAAAGGACAGCAGTGGTTGCAGAGACAGGCCAAGCTGAATGCTGATAGATGCTAATCTCCCACACCATAAGAAACACTTTCATTATTTTATCTCAGCAGGACGTTTAGTCTCAGCACTACAGTTTTCTGAAGAATAATAGTTATTTTTTATTTAAAAAATTAAAACATTAATTGTATTTTTTCCCCCATTTTAGTTGGGCATTAATAATATGGTGGTGTATTCTTATCAATAACAGAAACAAAAATATATTTGAAACAATAGCTTTAAGTTTGATGACAGGAAGGAATAATAAAACAAAGGGTACAGATGTTACCCTGCCATCATCTCCTCATAGTGTGTGTCCTGAATGTGTAATATTTTAGAAACGCAAAGAAGATTCTATAAAGCTATTAAGTTGTAATTGAATTTAATATAATCAGTTGCTTTTACTTGCAGTTTTATGCTAGAAAACAGAGATTACAGAAAAGAAACCTTGTGTGTTTACTCAGTTACTTGAATCACTTCAAGGAGACTGTATAACAATCAGAAAGGTCAAACTTATTCCTTCCATATGGTGTTAAATAAATGGCAACATGAAGCACTGCAAATTTTGGTTTTAAATGGGTACAGCATTCTGGGTTTTGCATTCTAAATAAAGAATAAGAAGCTCTCTGCTCAGCACTAAGTGCTTTACTACACGCCACAGAAACAGGGTATCTGGGCTCCTGGAGATTACCAACACAAAACACTATTAAGATGGTGCCAAAAAGATTTATAAACAGGGCAGGAGGGACCTTGAAATTTCTCCTTTGACTCGTACTTCCTTGAAAAGCTCTCGTTCTGCAGCCACCCAAACCCGCGCTCGCACCCTTGGCCTCCCAGCCAGCCCATCGCTCAGGATCACGCTTGCCCTGATCTGCAACGGATTTTAAACCAAAAGTTATCACAGTCAACACGCAGCTGTATGGGGGTAAAGAACCCACAAGCATACTGCTGGGGTAAAAAAAAAATAAATACATAGATATGTATGTATACATATCTATATATAATATATATAAACATATCTCAGTGTGTATAATAAGCACATTAACTAGGCAGCTTCGTGGTGGCAGGTTATGATGTTTCAGGTCTGTAAGGCCCCACCCGGAGGGGACAGACAGACACCGACAGGGCGAGGAGGGGACACACCCCCCCCAGGGCCGCGGGGCCAGCGGGGACTGCGGGCGCCCCCTGGCGGCCGCGCAGGAACAGGCACCCCCGGCAGCGACCTGCGACCCTCACCGAAACAAACACGCTGCAGTAACACCGTGGTGGGCAAGCACTGCCGAGTTGTGCCCGGTCTCAGCCCCGGTCACCCACAGGGAGCCGCCCGGCTGCCCTCAGCCAGGGCTCTGGGCTCAGGCCACCCACCCTCGCCCGGGTCCCGCGGTGCCCACAGCAGGCAGCGGGGAGCTGCATTCGGAGCTCACCACAAGCCAGCTGCTGGGGTTGAGCACACCTGCGTTCCCCATGCCCCCTAGGACTCCACCAAACCCAGCAGCACTTCAGGACCGACAACACGGGGCACTTGCTCTACATCGAATAAATCAAACGCCGTCGACTCTTAACACAGCCACCCAGACTGGGGCAGCAAGGCTGCGTCTGCTGCAACCCCCAGAGGAGCTGCAGCCAGTTAAGTGCTACAAACACAGGCAGCATTAAAAAAATATATATATATATATCTATCTATATCTCTGCAGTCAATGTTATCAGAGGCTGCTGACAGAGCGGGATGTCTTGTCTTCATTCTTATCTTCATTTATCCTGGGCAGATCACATTATCAGCTACTGAATGAATTCTCTGCAGAGAGGGAGGTTTAACATCCAGTCTTTTGTCCAGGATCTTTAAAACCCTTTTTAACAATAATAGCTCAAAAAAATTTATTCTTTCTATCTTCAATAGATGTCAACTCAGTATCTGAAGTTTGAAAACAATCTTCAGTAAAAGATAATTCAGAACCAAAGGTAAGGCAGAGGATGAGGGAAGCGTTCACCCCTCCCCTTGTGAGGGCCCTGTCACAACCTAAGGCCTTTCTAGAGCCTGAACTTGAATGGAGAAGGGGGAGTCAGATATAGATAGAGATATATACACACACATACGTATATACACACACGTGTGTGTGTGTGTGTATATATATATATATATATATATTAGTACTCTCACACACACACAAGTATAAAAAGAGGATACTTGGCTGAAGAAAACAAGAGTTTAAGGACTAAGAAAAATCTGGCGACTAAGCTCAGTGACAAACCTGAAGCCCAAATTTTCTATTCATAGGTTAAAAAGATGACAAAAATGCACTCAATCATCATACAGAGTCAAGAATGCAACAGCATGGTGCACACATACTCATTTGCCATTGACAAATAATGGTTAGCAGAGAAACACCAAGACTGAAATATCACTAACAGAGATTTTGAACCACTGTTTGGTTAAGACATCGCACATCGTACTCCTTGACAAAAAAAAAAAAAAAGTCCACAAGTTTTGTTCATTAGTTACCCATTACCCACTGCAGAAAGAGCATGTCTTCTGTCTCTGAGCAAACAAAAAGAAAATATGGAAACAAAACAGGCCCTGTTAAGAGATTGAGCCAACGTAAGCACTTGGTTGGGTGGCACCAGTCTCTCACTTAGGGTTTTTTTTCCATAAAGAAATAATTTTTCAGACAATTTTGAGCATCTCTAAATAGCAATTCATAATCAAATGAATGTTTATACTGCCTGTGCTGTAATACAAATTAAACCTGCATAACTGCATAGTTCAGTACAGATCTAATAATCTCAGCTTGCTTTTGGTGCCACACTGCTTCTTCCCACCCCACCTCAGCAGGAGCAGAATGGACTCACACTTGCCTGGCCGTGCAGGGATGGACAGATGGACACTTGGGTGGTAGCTCAGGCAGGAGAGGTGAACGTCAAAGCCCCAAGGGTAACCTGGTGTTCCCACCAGAGATCAAGCGGCACCGCTACAAGCAATAATGCCAATTCCCAGGCCTGAGAATGATATTGGAACACATGACAGCCCTAATCAGAAAGTTAATGTCCAGGGTATCTGTCAATCTCAAATACGAAAACAAGTTTGCTAACATAGTTCTGTGCATGTGAGCGTAAAAATTTCATTATATATGCCATAATATCAAGTTGTTCTGGTGTTCTCTCACTCTCTGGGAATAACTAGCACCAATGAGTATTTTGTGCTAACAACTGCATGGAAATCAACCTCCCACGCTGGCAATAAACTCAATGTATAGCTGGTTTGGTTACTGTATAAACAATCAGTGGTGCTGAAGGGTTAAGGGTCAAGACAGATGTTTTAACTCTTCAAATACATTTTGGTTTATGTCCACCAAGAGGCAGGTAGCTATGGTTGATAAACATACTACCATGCAAATATAATATCATATTAACTATTCACAGAAAGAGGTAAATACCATCTATATGAAGCTTCATATATATAGGATGTTGGTGAGGGGGCTGGAGCACGAGTGTGATGGGAGCGGCTGAGGGACCTGGGGGTTCAGCTGGAGAACAGGAGCTGAGGGGAGACCTTCTGATCTCTGAACTGCCTGAAAGGAGCTCGGAGCACGGAGGGGGTTGGTCTCCTCTCCCAAGGAACAAGTGACAGGACAAGAGGAAGCAGCCTCAAGTTGCACCAGGGGAGGTTTAGATTGGACATTAGGGAAAATTTCTTCACAGAAAGGGTTGTCAGGCATTGGAACAGGCTGCCCAGGGCAGTGCTGGAGTCACCATCCCTGGAGGCGTTTAAGAGATGTGGAGATGAGGTTCTTAGCGACATGGTTTAGTGCCAGTGTCAGGTTATGCCTTGACATAATGGTCTTGAGGGTCTCTTCCAACCAAAATGATTCTGTGATTCCATATCCTAGGGAGTGTTTAGTGTATATGTAAATATGCTTGTTCACTCCCGCTTGCTCCCCCTGCACCTTCTATGGGCACCATAAAAACATACTGAAAAAGTCTTGATACATGGCAGCGTTAGCACTAGAATTCCCCACGTTGGCAACAACACAGGGGGGTAGAGGGGAGCAGTCTCTAATTAGACAGCAAGCCTGCAGAATTGGTATTTCATCACTAGGAACACACCTCACAAACTTCATCAAAATTCTGACTAGTCGTGTAGAAGTCTGGTACTACAGAACTGGAAGATCATACAAAAGATACACTGATCCTATTTAACAGCCACTTCTACATTTAGCTGCCACTTCCTAATTTTTTGTCTTGAATTCTAAGAGAAGTAAACTGCAACATTTTTTTTTTAACTTTAAAAGGTAGATTATAGCTAAAGGTTAAAAAGAACAAGAAGCATTTTAATAGATTTCAAAGCTACAAAAATTAGGTTTTAATCTTTTTTTCTTACCCTACTCCACTCCTAGAAGAAAAAGCATTCTAAGCAAGAAGCATTTCACAGTCTACACTCCTCTGACAGTTAAATTTTGCTCTGCTTTTTTATTTTTTAAGGCCAACTGTATGCTCTACTTAGTTCTGCCTTCCCACTCACACCCAACACTTCACAACTTACAAGTCACAGCGGTATCAACTGCTTTGATAAAATTTATTCCCTTGCCCAACAAATTGTGCTTCTCTTTAACCTTCAGCCGTTGCAGTTACCATAAAGCTCTTACTACCAGGTTTCACACACACACTGAAGTCCATCACCGTGAAGAGAAGAGTTAATTTAAAGCACATAATCAGCAAAACACAAAGCAGGAGGTGAGGTAACCCCTCAAAAAGGCAGCCTTGCCCATGCACGTGTCTAGTCACACTTCCATGAAATACATTTCAAGACTCATCAAGACATTTCGGAAGCACCAGCTTTTGCAACTAGAAATACCAGTATGGCCCAGAAAAGGCTGTTGTAACTAGCACACCGATGTTTAGGCAGAAAACAGTGTGCTCATGACAGAGCTTTTAAGGGGATCGCACAATAAGCTGAGGCGTTAAAATAATATATTCATTAAGATCACTTTTCAGTATAAAAGCACTTCAAACCAGCCATTTCTGACACAGTCCTATTTCACCACAGTGAGATCAGTTGTTCTCCAAGGACCGTGTAGCAGTTTGCACACAGCCAAGCACACGCTCAGATCCCGTGTCCCACATGCTGCACTGAGGTAAGTGGGGAAAAAAAGCATCCAAGAGGAGGGGGAAGCACAAAAGAGGGAAAAAGGCTTTGATTTGTATTTCTGGCTATGTTCTTGCTCATTGCAAGCAAGACTCGTGAACATTTCTGCTTTCCAGAAATGCCAGCAACAGGCAATTTTGAGTTATTGCGAAACGTGGGCTAATTTTAAGATTAATCATATGCTATTAAGTCAAATGAAATTATACCCATTTACATTAGAATTGAAATATAATGTGCTATTTTAGGATTTTCAAGCAAATATTTGGCTAAACTGGTTTATAACAAGGCACCAAAAGACACTGGAAAATAACATTTTTGCTTTTATCACCTACAGTATCCATTTAAGTAATACTGTTTACATAAATAGAAGTGGAAGAGAATATCTGATACCTGAAAGGGCCCAAAGATTAGAGATTTTTGAGAAATCCATAACCATCCAAAGTAAATTTTTAAAAAAATTTACTTGTGGTTTTTGTGGGTTTTTTGTTTGTTTTTAAACAAAACAACAAGCAAATACACAAAAATCCACCACCAAAAAACCCCACACAAACAGGCCTGAGCCTCTGCAGTATAGCCCAGCAGAAATACCTTTGCTTCAAACCAACTGAAATCATCAGTCTGGAGCAAAAGAGAACATTAAGAACTTTAGGGAAAAAAAAAAAAAAAAAAAGTAATTTACAGTTTACCACCGTCAAGCCAGGGAGCCTAAACCTTACTTTACACAGTAATTCTCAAGTATTAACGTTGTCCACTAACATTCTATAAGAGCAACTAATCTCCTTAGCTGGAATCCACTGACTGGAAACATACTGAAAATACTGTGTGAACAGTTCAAAATTACAACATGAAGTGCCAGAGAAAGACAATGAAAGTCCCACAAAACATACTGTAAGCAGAGAAAGGAGGGGAGAGGTAGACAGAAACAGCAAAGACTAGATCAAAACAAGATAAGTTTCAAGATTTGTAGCAATTTTCCTGGGCCTACCTCTCCACTGGTTTGTCTTCCCATTCACCCGGGAAATAAAAGATGGCATTGTCTGCAGTTCCTTCTTTCATCCCCTTCACAGCTTGGAATCAGAATATTCCCCTTGCTAAAAGTTTTGCAAGTTCTTTTTAATACTTAACTATTGCCTACAAATTCTAGTTTCTTTCCATTGTAAATGATGCTCGAGTGAGCTCAGCACACAGGCTCCTACAGCTACAATGGGGTTCACAACACATCAGGTTAAGTCCCTGGTGGGCATCAGCACCTTTCTAACACCAGCAGCTGCTCAAACACCTGGAAACCGGAGAAACGGGAACCAATGGGAGAGGGGAAAGGGGTCTGGGTGAAATTCTGACCCAATTCAAGTCAGCTGTGGTTGATTTAAATCACTAATGAGCAAACACCAAGCAGCCTCTTTTCCTGTTCTAGATCATTCGGTGGGTGGGGGGAAGAAAAAAACCCCACAAACTTATTTTACCTTTTGGATTTGAATAATTTTGGATTGTTCTGAATTTTCATGACACTTTTTGCCTCAGAAGCCAGCTGTGAACAAACTGTTCATCTATTAGTGAAGTGAGCTCTAAGCCATGTCTGGACACATGCCAGCTCAATGTTTTTATGTTTGTTTTTTTTTTAAACTTATTTTTCTATGTTCTGATCACTTAGTTATCTAATAGGCCTCAATACCTCACCAGGTTAGTTCTTCCTCAACAGGATAAAATGACTAAAACTACTATTCTGGGGAACTCTGGGCAAACCTCCACCAGCCATGGAGACCCTGCTTCAGTGTCTGGCTCCTCCGGGTGCTCGACGCCCTCACCAACAACATCTACTCGGGGTTGACAATATTTGTTGTTCTCTAACCAGCTGCTGCTTCCTCTCTGCAAGGACATACCAAAGAGCACCCCCCGATTCCAAGCAGCAATTTCAGATGTACATGCAACTTCATTATTGCTTCTCTGCCTGCAGCTTTCTTCCTTTCTGCTCGTATTGCTGGCCATGCTTCATTTTTAATTTTTTTTGAGTAGAACAACTGCTATTTTACAATGTCTTAATTACTGTTCCTTTTTTTAGCATTCTCTGTTTTCAAATAATAGGGTCAGCTGAGCACACAGCATGGTCCTGCTGTCAGTCTGAGAGCCAGATTAAATGGATTTTGGCTCATGTCTCCCCTCCAGAGCGGTGAGGAGCTGGCTGTTCGGGCTTGGTCTCTGTTGCACAGCCCAACACCTCCACCCGTGTCTCCGCGAAGTTCAGCATCCACCTGCGGCCGCTGGTGCAGGCTGAGAGGCCAGGGAAAGACCACAGAAAGGGGCAGGTGTGTCCCGGGGTGCCTTCTCCTTCAGCATACCTGTGCAGCCCAGGATAAGCTGAAAATATTGGTGCCACTGCCCTGTCCTTCACTCCACAGGCTGTGCTGGAGGGAGGACTCCTGAGACAGAGCTGCTCTCCAGAGCTGGCAAGATTGGGTAACTTGTGCTTGAAATAAGAGGCTATTTCTTCACTACAAAAAAAAAAAAAAGGCATTTTAACTGGAACTTCTGGCTGTCATTCTTTTAAAAAATATTACAGGCCCATTTGTGCTTCGTAGGAAGCAGAGGAAAAGCTTCAATATTTGTAAGGTATTAAAAAGTTTCACATCAATCATGTGAAATCCATCTAAATAAATGTTATTAAACTCAAAGCTCATGGCACTTAGCCTGAGGTCAGTACTACGGGATCAATGCAAATAAACCTTTCCTGCCTTTAGAAGTCAGTCATGTCTACCCAAAGAGAAAAATGTCCAAGACAGAGTCACCAAGTGATTTATAGCTGGTGGCATCACTTCATTTAAATAAAACATTAATTTAACAACGCAACACTGATTTCCTTTAAGCTGACTTGCTTTTCTGTAAGGATTATTAACCAGAGAAAACATATTCTTTCCCCTTCAACCATACCACCTCAATCCACTTTGGATTCAATCTATTTTGTATTTGTACTTTGTTACTATTGAAAAATAGAAATGAAAATATCTCTCTTAAAAAGTAGATTCGACAAAAATGACACCAATGAAATACAAGCTATGAGAAAATGATAGTTCCTTTCCCTGGACTGCTATCAAAATCACCCAGAAACTAGCTTGGATTTCACAGGAGAAAACCATTCAGTTTCATTGCCTATGGGAGAAAACCTGCTGAGAGGGGCTTTCATGGCACATTCCTGTCTATCCACTACAGACCAGGTGTCAACTTAGCATCAAAGATAAAGGCAACACAGATTATTAAGAATAACTAGAAAACTACAAGAAGCTGCACGTAGGAACTTCACTGGGTTTAGGAGAACATGGTACAACACACTAGGAAAAACAAAACACATTTCCTTCACATTAATGAGTGTGGATAAAAAGTATCTTTGCTGAATCGTTGATAGTACAAGTACTAATTGTATCTGGGTGCAGGAGAAGGCACACGGGGACTATTTTTAGTAATGTGGACTTCTGTCAAACTGGAAGTGCACTGAAAAGCCAAGTACAACCTATTAGGCAAAGGAAAGGAATGGCTATGACTCATGTCCCCACTTGCCAGAAGGATGACAGGCTCCTAGGAAGGGTACCTAGAAGCATTTGATACTAGCAGGCATTACCGTTTTTCATCTTGTGGTTAATACATCATTTGGCTTATGGGACAGTGTAACTGACGGAGGTTTCCTTTCTTCTGGATTGAAGAAGCGTCGCCGAGAAGGATAGTTTCCTATATACTAATACAGAGCAGCCAAATTTTAATTACAAAAAACACACACAGCAACTTATATACATCATTTTCTCAGTGGTGATATTACTGTGGGAATTTAAAATTAGTTTCAAATGCTCCTTACATCATTTTTTCATTAGTTGCACCTTCTTCCTGTGTCTTATGAATCCAATTTGAAACATGATTTGACCAGAATGCTCTTTTGTCACCCACATTTTGAAAGAGGATCATACAAAGAACAAGCGATACCTACCATAGCTCAGCTCCCTCTAAATTGCAGAGAAAAGAGATGAGTGTGCACTGCAGAACATACTTAGAACTGCCACATCTGAAAGATCTCTAAGTACTAAGTAAAATGTTCTTTTCAGAATGGTGCTGAAGAGGTGGATGAGTCACGACACACAATCTCCACACAGGCGGTGTAGATGGCCAGGTTACCCTTGAAGAAGTTCAAGTGCAAAGAAGTGCTAAGGGAAGAAAATGCTTGTACTGACAACTGTACCACAGAGCCCAGATTTTACCCAATCTTTGACCCTGCGCATAATGTGAGTGTCTTCAAGAACTGCCACAAGCCTCAGCAGAGAGGCAGCGAAGGCAGCACCGGGAGAATCGTCTTTCTGAAGGAGCCTTTTTGCGGAGGATTTGCCACTTGAACTTCCTCAGACTTCTACTGTATTCAAATGCATTTTCCAGCCCAGTTCCAACATGACTGACAATCTCTGTCTTGTGTTAAGCAATCTGGAGATGCAGCATTACCCCAGAAAACAGAATGTTAATTTTTTTATGCCTCCTTTGAATGAGCAGAAGCAGTAAACTTTATTCCAGGCAAGCCCCAGGTTTTTAAAAGCACTAAGAAAACTAACAAGCAACCTGCAAGCGCAACACATTCCTGCAATCCGAATGCAAACAGCACTCGTTTGGAGAATGAAGCAGTTGAGAGGGTGCAGAGCATAACAAACACAGAGCACTCGGCAGGTGCCCACGGCCACCGCGACTCTCACCTTCAACACCTACTGTGGATATGGACAATTATTCAGAGATGTCTGGAAGAAAATGAAGGAAGGGACTGTGCAGTTCCTGTATATATACAAACAAACAAATCTCATTCTCTCTTGCCACTCTCCACAGGATCTGACTTTTTAAACTGCATCTTTGCTACGGCAGGTCTTAGCGATTTTCCCCGTGCCTTGTCATTCTTTTATATCTACTTGTGAAACTCTAGCAGTGGCACATGCTGCACCTGGTGTTACAGCCCACGCATCAAAACACATTACCCTAAATAAAATAAGAACTCACCGTTTAAAGAGAACACACATGCAGTCAAATTAGAAACTTATTTGCTATATTCTAACTTCACCCCCCTCGCAATAATTGTATTTCATGTACTGCAAAAAGCTGAGGAAATTGAGCTCCTTATCTATAAAAACTACTGTACTTCTTTTCTCAAAGATTTGTCTCCAACAACAACCAAACGTCACATGAGTGGAAGTCTGAATGATATTGCACTCATGTGATTCTGTTTCTATGCAGGCTAAAGCTCTCTTTTCTGTTTTGCATGACTCCACAAGCTTTTTGGAGATTTAAGAACTAATCCTATTTCACCAAAACATTTTTGTTTGCCTCTGATCCAGTTCCCCCCTCTCTTTTCTTGGCAGTGGAAGTTTGGATTCTTTTCTGTTAGCCGGCAGAGGAATATGGGGGAATACATTTACATTTTTTAAAGACTTTTTGAGAATAAGTAAAGGACGAGAATTTTAGGTCTTTAAATCTGTCTCGTAGGTGTTCTGTTTTGGAGATGACTTACTTCCAAACATGTGGCACATTAGTGGGGTATTTCAAATGCTTATAAAACTAGAAGTGTATAAAACCAGAAGCATTTACTAAAGCTAACACAACTGACATTTCAGCAGACACCACCCACCACACAGTTGTGTCAGTAATTTTTTCTGACAGCTACCATTTTCACTGCTGGTCTACGAGGTTTGTGAAAATTACACAATCCTTGCTACAGGGAGCTCATGGCAATGCCGTTGCCCCATTCTTTTCATTTCTTATTACCTTCCAACACAGGTAATACACAGGTATTTTACCAAAACACTTTGTGGATCATCTGATAGAGAGAGCTGGTGTTCATTCCTCCTCTCTGTTAGGCTTAGAGGTGTTTGGAAAACATTTACTGCAGAAAATTCTAATTCGGTCTTCCAGGGAAGTCATTTATCCCTTGCTATTCTTCTTGTGAGAGTTCAAATTTGAAAATTAAAAGAAAAAAAAATCCTTTTTCTTTTGGATATTGGTAAAACATACCTGTAGGGTCTGAATGTACCAGCAAAACTCTGGGTTTATTTTTCCTGTGCGTCACTAGGAGACAAAGTGAACTGGATAGCTGGATAAAACAACCATGATAGATGATATTGATCATCTACAACAGTTAGCGGACTTGAAGCAGTGTTGAAAATTCCTAGCAAAACTTTATATAATTCAAAGTATTTCCCCTTTCTTTCATATTTGGAGACCTTGAGCAGATTCAGTGATGCCATTTCAGTGATTTACACAGACGAGTCTTCTCCAGAAAAAATGGAGAGAAGAAAAGTGCTGCAATGAGCTCATTGCTCAGCAGAAGATTTTAACGGAAGGAAAGAAAAGCCAAGCCTGAGCCAGGAATATGCCCAGCTGAATACGCCAATAAGAAATTTGTGGGCAGGTACTTCCTCTGGATTATTTGACAAATAATCTTTGGCCTGTGAAAAGCCTGCCTAACAGCTCCGTTAGGCAGGGCTGCGAGAGAGCTAGGAGATCAAAGCAGAGAGACTTTGTGTTTAAAACCAGGACTGATGATTAACAGACACACAGAAGTGTTGAGAGCAAACGGCAGGAAACGCCACTGAGCAGCACAGAGAGCGCTGTACCCGAGGTGCGACTGACAGCGGCGCCGCGCACCGCTCTCACCCGCTACGCTGCTGCCTCCCTGCCTGAAATATCATCTCAGCCACTCCTCATTAAGTATTTCTTCCGAAGTTAAAACAGTTTTAATGCAAGTCTGCAACAGCAGAATTTGTAACGACTACAGCAAAACAAACAAAAAAAGCTTTTAGACTACTAATCAGATAAAAGCACATATGTTGCTTCTACTACACATAGAACAGAATAGCACATATAGCTCCTTTAATAATCAGATGGTGGGAAATGCCCTGGATGAAGAAACAGCTATATTTATTTTAGATGAAAGCCACTGGCATAGAGCATAGTTCTACTCTATTCTGAATTATGTATGTGTGCATTTCTTGATGATCCTAAAAATAATACATGCTTCAGATGTTCGATCCATTTTGAGAATTAGAATATGAACAAACGAATATAGACATCTTAGATTTCCTACTTTTAGTACTTAGGGAGGCTGTTGTCCATATCACTTATCATGCCATTATTTTGAAAGTAAATGGCCTGAGTTTTCTTGAGAAGCCAGTCAAAATGCAGTCAATTGAAAACCTCAGTAAAGAGCACGTCATTCCCCCAGATGATACTCAGTTAGCAGAGGAACATTTTGCAGAAGTGAATGGGATCAGTCAGCCAGCAAGCTGCACGAAAAATTAAGTGCATCTTGGGGATAGCTGGGGAGCGCAGGAGTAGGAGAAAGAGGCCATAACTAAAACTAATTATTTTTTGAAGTCATATTTGACCAAGAGACTAGGCTGGAAAAAATGTGAGAGCAAAAGTTTCAGAATACAAATCATCTCATTTTGAAATCAAAGTCAAGTATTTCTTTTTGGATGAAGTTTCATGTTAAAATATTTTATAATGTTACATTTTTATTTCAAAATTCACCTAATTTTAAGAAAATCTGGAAAACATTTAGTATTAATTGAGCTGGCAAATATTTGAGGCTGAAAAGCAAAGCCTTATAGATTATTTTGCCAACAATTCCACAGTTGCTGTTTCAGTTCAATTCGGGTTTTCTATCTTGCAAAATATTTGCTCCAGCCACTAAGAATATGAAAGCAAACCAAATGTACCAACTTTAGCTCAGCAAAAATTCTCAGTGATTTCAGTCCAGCGTGGAATGCAGTGTGCTCCTGATAGCCAGGTAAAACCACCAGTTATGATTCTTGGGGTATAGGAGCCCATCTGATTAATGAAGAACACCGCCAGAAGCTGGTCCCTACACGGGCAGGCATGGCTAAGAGGTATCTTTCAGGATTCTGGTGTGTTCACCTTCTCTAAGCCAAAACCAAAACCTGAGCAGGAACAATCAGGCAAAGGACTTCAATTTTTAAGTGCTGCTGTTCCTAAATGCTGATAGTACTAAAAGGGCAAAACAGTGAGACTTTGTGGCTTCCTCTGGGAAAAGCTGGGCAATTGGTTCCCTGTCTTTGATGCCCTCAACAGGTAACTGCCCTTGAGCTCTTCCCTAGGCATACAGAAAAAGCCAAGGAAAGAGTTAAGAGACAGTAAAATAATCAAAACTGCAGTAAGCTTGCTTTGTATAATGACTTTTGAGGTCTTCTCGTCCAGTCTCCTCCCTTCCTCAACAATTAGCATCTGTACATTGACTCCTTTGTGCATAGTTTGGAACGTTGAAAATAATTAATATTTCAGCAAGGATAAAAGGTTATGCAGCTTGAAGTCTATTACTTACTTGAGAAGAGGTGTACCCCGGAGGGCAGCTGTTACACAAACACGCCTCCAGCCCAGAAGTGGAAGGACCACTTCCAAGGATGAGAAAGCAGCTCAGTCATTATTCATTTTTACTACAGTGGTACCCAGGCACTGCATAAATATGATTTCTGTCTCAGTAGTCCCTTGCTGAGCCAACCAACAGGATGCCAATTAGCGATCACTTTCTAATCTTATTTTTAGTTCTCTACTTTAAACATCTATTTACGGGTAAACTGACCGAGGTCTCTTTAGTCAACAACATCCCGCTGAAGCTGAATCAGCAGCCTGATTGTAAACAGATAAACATAAATAAAATCATGATGCCTTCTTAGTAAGCTGTTGGTTTGTTTTTCTCTCCTTCCTGGGGAGTTGATGGCAAAGACAGAAAAATATTAAATTTTGAGGTGAATGATAACTTTTCTGATAAAATATTTTATCAAATACATTCAAGACTCATTTCCTGTAACCAGTTGTAAAGATACATTGTCCAATTATGCTTAAGAAAAATATTAAGATAAAGAACTGAAACTATTTATAAAAGTAACCCCTTAGAAACTGGGAAACAGGCCTGCTATAAACTTCTATGAATTAGTGTGAAATTCAGCCTTTGTCCCACTTTATACCAGCTTAATTTGTATTAATTGTTAAAGGCAGTCAGTATAAGCATACTGAAAAAAAAAGAAAGCCATTAGGGAAAAATAAGGTTTTAAAAATTGTAAACGTTATGTTATGCAGCCAAGGCAGTCTGCTGATTTCAGTTCGTAAGAGCTGGATGATATTTATTCTTGCTGTTAATACCGTTGTAAAACGTAAAAGCCCAAAATAAAAACAGAAATCTACATACACGTGTCCACATGCAAAGAATAAATACGCACTACATTTCGACAGCATCTAGGCCAGGCCAAATTTTTAATTATCATGTTGTATATGCAAATGTCAAAAATATGAGCAAGATGCAAGGAAGACAAACAAAACAATCTCATACAACAGAAAATATTTAAATGTCAAGAAAGGATAATGCATTTCTAATTTCCACAGTCACTTCCATTATGTTTCTATGTTCTATTCAGTAGTCAGATATGAAATGACATCTTTCGGAGAAATACTTAGCCTACTGCCCCTAAAACCAGCAAAAAGAATAAGACATTCCTCTTGTGCCCCAGGACACAGGAAACAGAAAGGCTCTTAGCTCTGGGTGGGAATTAAACGATACTGAGGACAGCATGTGTGTGTTTATGTGCCTGCACACATTCACAATTTACTCTGAGTCGTAATTAAATGATGTTGTGTTTGTACACACACACACTCATCTTTGCCAAATCAAAGAGTGCAGAAAAACAGATCAAGCAGTACAGAAAAAAAACAGCTAAGAAAGGGACAGAATACATCAGGTTACAGGCTTTCCTAACTCTTTCATGTATGGAATGTTAGTAATTAATACATGGTAACTCTTCAAAAAGCACAGTCTTGTCCTGGCAAATGCAATTCATCAGGCTATGGACTTGTTTGAATACATTCATAAAGGTTTCTCGTCTCTGCTCATGCAAGTCATTCTTCTTCTCATTCACACCGTTTAAAACTTGGCATTTCAAAATGTTACCATGGCACTGTGGAACATTTTGAATCATGGCCATGGGTTAACAATGTGACTAGAGCAGTACTAGGCAAAACTAAGGTTACGATCTTTGCTAGAAGTCATTGACAGATGTGTAACAATCTCTAACGCTACACTAAGGTCAGACTGGGTGCAGCTCTGAGCCAGGTACACTTACCCAGCAAAAATTCATTTTATAGTTAATGCACACACAACCAAGTGACCCCATGGAGAACTCTTGTGTCGATGTTCAAAAGCATTTATTTATACGGCAATGAAATGTCTCTATAATTACACTTTATAAATGGTTATAGCGCATCTTTCAAAACAGCTAAGAGGAATTTAACTTAAAGGTACTTAATGCACACCGAAAAGCAGAAATTGAAAGGAATGTTTGTTTTAAGAGCTGTTAAGGAAGGAGAAACAGGCTGTCCATCTGAATGGAATCACAGATTAGATTACCATTAGAAATAAGATGTAGGGACAATTTTTATTTTTTATATTCAATAGCTTAGAAATGCATTCAGCCTAAACTGCTGTGTTTCTGCCCTACTGTTCTTGAATAACTGTTTTCTTCTCTGTTTCTATACAGGAACTACAAAAGGTCATGTCAGCAGTAGGGAAGGCAAAAGAATAACATCCTGATGTTCCCTAAAGGAAATCAAAATGTGTTTTGGATACACACTGCTAATATCTCTGCTTAACAGTATTATTGCCCTTGATAACAGTGCTTATTTTCAGGTCAGCATTTTGCCTATTGTCTATTTTATGCACTAATTATCTGTAGAAGATAATCTTTATTCATATTAATTTCTCCAATGTAATAGCGCAGCAGTGGATTTTTAATTAATGCTGCATATTCACCTTCTGTTGGTCAATTGATGACTACGTGAGAAAGTTCATAAACTGTCAGACTGGCAAAACGCTTCTACTGAAATAAACCACCAAATTATCAGAAACGCAAAAGCAGATCAACAGTAGGGAAACATCCCAGGAGCAAGCATGCCCAGCCAATTCAATTCCAGTTACAAATTTGCCTTTATCCGCATTTGCCTACAGAACTCTCTAGAAATGGAAGATCATATCTGAAGTAAGCCTAGATGTGCAGACAGGAAAGTGGGTGCAACACACTCTTTCACACCTGAGACTCCAACTTCATATTCCCTGCATGCTCTTTTGAAAGAGCCCTGGGATTTTCATTCATTTCTTATGCTTTCAGCCACTTCACACAGTCATTAGACCTGAAACTTTTCACACTGAAAACACACACAAGACACTGAACTCTGCTGTCTGTAGAGATAAATCTCATATTTATAGCACAAGATTACACAAAAGTCGGCCACATTGTGCTAAATAAGTAGTTCAGACGGCACTCCCTCCACTCAAGGCTGCCCAAAGAATAGAGATTATAGAATATCCTAATCTGGTACTACTTAATTTTATAACCTTGCTGTTCCTTAAAAGGTCTTTTGCATATGTCGAATATTTTTTAAAATTAGCCTACCAGCAAAGGTGAATCTTCTTAAGTGCAAGTCTACAATCAGAATTATTGTTTGGAGGATTTATTCTAACCCCAGTTTCTACTTGCCATAACTACGCTGGAATTCAATATAACATAGCTGACGAGAATGCCTTATTCATGCTGCTTTGATATTAACTTTGATCTTGTCCAACAGAACCTGGATTTAACTCCTGGAGGAAAGAGCTTTAAGAAAAAAAAAAAAAAAAAAAAAAACAACAAACCAGAAAAATGCTGAATACTACTACTCGATTTCTGTAATCTGTTCTAGTAAAATGGCACCATGGAACATATCAAGGCTTAAACTTAATATGTACTTCCTTCATTTTCAGCCACCTTTCTCAAGTTCATTGTGTGTTTGCAAACCTGCTGGCAGCTGGATACTCCACTTCATATGCGCTTCCTGCCCCAGTGAGTTTAAATGCTATTTTACACTCTCAATTGAACACTAAAAGGGCAACGTTACACACTAGGAATTTCATGCATCTGTATTAATGCTGACTACTGTAGCAGAAAACTGCCTTCCAAAGCAGCCCCGGAATTATCTTGTAAATTTTATTACCAAGAAATTGAAAAAATCCTAATCAGGTCACTCCTTTCAGAAATAAAGAAGTAGGCAAAGGAAAAACTGGGGGTTTGTTTCTTTTTAAAGTAACACTCGGGGTTTTTGGTTTGTTTTTTCTGTGCAATTATGAAGGCTTTTCTCTTTTTAAAAAGGAAAGTCAAAAAAAGGAAACAAGAGGTCGTTTTGCAGTATTGCCTGACTCCAGGAACCACAACTTGTAAGGAAACGATCCAATATCATGGAGATGGTACAGAGAAAAACTTGTGCCAGAATCAGAAAATTAATTAATCTAATAAACTGCCTGTATCATCACTCACCTGTGAAAAGCACAGCCCTCCTTTGGTGCCCCACTTGCTACTGAATTCTGGCACCATCCTCACTGAAACTGGTGTCTTCTAAAAATCAAATCTTCAGCCTGCAGCCTTCCTTACTATTTATGGTTGGGCAGGGTTTCTCAAATATTTACAGATAGGAAGCACTCCACAGAAGTTCCTTGGAATTAATTCCTAGTTCTACATGCATGAAAACTTGTTTGTCCCTCAGAAAGCTGAGATATTATTATGTATATTAACAAGTATCTCCTGAAAGTGTATTTTAAATGTGTGTTGTACTTAAGCCTTTACCTTATAATGATCTCAAACAGGTATTCATATAAATAAGAAATAATGTTTTGTTATTTCTATGAATACAGCAAAGATTACCACAGCTGGCTTAAACTGCAAAGAACCTCAATTCCTGCAAACTCTCATAGTGCTAAAAAGCATCTTGGATAACAGACTGAAAAAAGAAAGGGAAAAAACCCAAAACTTTAAAATATTCTGAGTTTCTCAGAACAAAGACATTTTGACCACTGTTACCGTACCTTTGAAATTCTACAATCCTGCTGCATAAGAATGAGAAAAGTGAATACAAAAAGATGCCATCAGTCCCATCCACTTTAAGCATGCCATCATCACAGCCACACATAGTCACTGATCCATCAACATAGCTGAAGGAAACCTGCCTTCCACCCTCAGGAAGAACTTGGAATGAGAATATCAATTTCTCCGAGCTGATAGCTACATTTTTTCCACCCTTATTACAATCTTACTCTCATATTCCTACACATATGTTCTACGTGTGCTTCCATGTTCACTTGTCAGTATCTCAAACAGAAGGGGAGAATCCTGGAAGATCCACGGTACTGGGTTGAAGGGAGGAGGGAACTTCTAACCGAGCTTCCAGGTCATCACTGCTCGCTGCTGATAACTCAGCTCGCTGCTGATCTGCTGCATAATGCAATTTGATTTCAGTTTCCCAAGGAGGTGGAGGAAGCGAGAGAGGAGAATGTATCCAGCTGATGAAGCCCCGCTTAGGTTAAAACCTGTTGCAAGCTCTCTGCAGAGAAACGCATGGAAGGGACTGCAGAGGGAATAAAGACTGTTCATGTTTCCCTGTTACCTTTTCCTTTATGAAATACATTTCGTAACTAAATAGTCATGACCATTTTGTTTAACTTTACTCACAATATCCCCTAACACATACCTTAATTCTATCTCAGAAAACCAGACTTTTTTTCTAATAGGGATAGAAAGTGGTTCAGTTTCTTGGATTTTTTTTCTTAATCAAAAATTATAGGATTTTGGTAATTAAAATTAGTAGTGATACTTGACATATAGCTTTAAAATATTTTTTCTTCTCCTGGAGGAGGTTTAAGTGCCTCTGGCACCATTACTGGACTAAATAAAGAATTTATTTGCCATGCGACCTTAACAAAACAGCTCCTGAACATTTCATTTTAAATGATGAACTTATTTTCACTGTTTTGAAGAGGAAGCTCGATGAAGACTTATTTTCACTGACTGATTTCCACATGTTGATCCTGTTTCTAATAGATATTTTAATCCCTGCTACAGGAACTGCCATTCGCACAGTATGAAGTTCGAAACAGATAAAGCTCATTTTGTATAACTTAAAGGGCCAAATGCAGCAAACAACATAAGGGAATATTATGACATTAACCATAATTTGTAACGGTTGACCTTTGAATGAGATCAAAATGGCACTTCTCCAAAGCTAAACCTGCCCTAATCAAATATAATGTAAAGCAACAAGGGATGTGCTTTCAAATATTTACAGAGGGGTGTTTTTAATTATACAATTGAAATCTTCTGAATTTATTACACTGGGGAGATTTACTTGAGCTTATTATAACTTTATAGTCTTGATCTGGTTCAAATTATGAAACTCCTTTATAAATTCCTATGTAAAGATGAAGATTTAAATTTCTTTAATCAGCTCAAACATATACATTTGAATTAACCATTCTTGCAGCGGGCTCTTCCTGATAGAGACTTAACACACACACACACAATAGGTATACAGATTTGCTCAGCAGTAAAACAGCCAAGTAAGCAAAGCAAAGGCACTGGGACTGATCCACAATGAGCACTGGGTCTGACTTGGGCTCTACAGACTTCTTTGGAAGAGTCTCAGTACTTCAAAGACTATTTTTGAAAGCGGTCTGCGAGATCCACTTGCCACATACATGCCCATCAAATCAACATGTTAATTCTGTTCCATTAAAACATCAGACCGTTTTTTGGTCAAAACTTCACTTTATAGAAAGTCCAAGTACTCATTGCTCTACCTACTTCACCAACATTTCCATTGTAAAGAAAAACCAAAAAAAAGTATCCTAGCTGTGAAGGTGACTCTCACAACTAATATACTGAAATGCATTTGGAGAGTCCTGGGTCTGATTAATTTTGAGGGATGTGAGGTGTGAAAGCTGCTGTCAGTCGGAGCAGGGACTTGGAGCAGGTTCCTCAAAAGCCAAGTCTGCACCTCAGAATCCCTGGCCAGGGAGTGACACATTGCAGTTCCCACCCCAATGGAAATGTCAGTTTATCACAGTATCACAGTATCACAGTATCACAGTATGTTTGGGATTGGAAGGGACCTCAAAAGATCATCTAGTCCAATCCCCCTGCTGGAGCAGGAACGCCCAGGTGAGGTCGCACAGGAACATGTCCAGGCAGGTTTTGAATGTCTCCAGGGAAGGAGACTCCACAACCTCCCTGGGCAGCCTGTTCCAGCATCTGTCACCCTTACTGAGAAGAAGTTTTTTCTCAAATTTAAGTGGAACCTCTTGTGTTCCAGCTTGATCCCATTGCCCCTTGTCCTATCATTGTTTGCCACCAAGAAGAGCCTGGCTCCATCCTCGTGGCACTCACCCTTTATATATTTATAAACATTAATAAGGTCACCCCTCAGTCTCCTCCAAACTAAAGAGCCCCAGCTCCCTCAGCCTTTCCTCACACGGGAGATGCTCCACTCCCTTCAGCATCTTGGTGGCTGCGCTGGACTCTCTCCAGCAGTTCCCTGTCCTTCTTGAACTGAGGGGCCATGAACTGGACACAATATTCCAGATGGGGTCTCACCAGGGCAGAGTAGAGGGGCAGGAGAACCTCTCTGACCTACTGACCGCCCCCCTTGTAATACACCCCAGGATGCCATTGGCCTTCCTGGCCACAAGGGCCCAGTGCTGGCTCATGGTCACCCTGTTGTCCACCAGGACCCCCAGGTCCCTTTCCCCTACACTGCTCTCTAATATGTAATTTCCCAACCTATACTGGAACCTGGGGTTGTTCCTGCCCAGATGCAGGACTCTACACTTTCCCTTGTTAAATTTCATCAGGTTATTCCCCGCGCAACTCTCCAGCCTGTTTATAACCTCCAGACTCCTACAAATAGAAAAACTGTCTGCTTTGCTGTATATGTCCATGTTATAAAAAAGCAGGATGCATTGCATTTTCATTCTTTTAGCCTGATCAGGACACACTTTTTCAGTATCACCTCCTGATCCATCCAGCCAGGCATCACAACCACAGGTAACATTATGTGGAACCTTTTCAGAAACAAGATGACTAAAATAGCTGTCAATAGTTAGGATCCCTGTAGAATAGTTTCAAAAGTGAATAAGACTTTGAAAAACTGAAATTGTTAACCAGATTTCATTTTAAGAAAACAGATGCTAAATATTTTCTGAGAAAATAAGCTTAAGAGATCTTACGTAGGCAACTCAAAAATTGAGAACCAAAAAGGTCTTTACACATATTTGAAAACTCCTGGATGGAGAGGCCCATGCTTTGAATTCCTGAGTACAGACTGCTCCACTGATGTAATGAGGAAAATCCTCATTGTATTAGTTCTACTAAGAAATTAGAAATTCACTTTAGTAGATAAAACAGGTCCTACTGTTACAAAAGCAGCAGTTATCATTAAGTTTGACCAATTTGTAAGCAACAAAAGAACACAACTTTTGGACTATCAGAACACTATTACTCTGTAATACTTTAATGTCCAATATTTCTCCATGTTAATTGGTCAGTGCACAATGTCAGAAATTTTCTAGAAAATATTATGCCCCAAAGGCTTCCTGCATACCCTCTTCCCGGGAAGAAAACCATCCTCACGAGGTCTGTCTGCCTGGATACAGCCCCTAATTCAGCAAAGCACTTATGCCTGATATTTAATGCTTTATTTCAGCAGAATCCAAATGCACATGTAAGTGCTTTGTTGAACAAGGAGGGATTTAGGCATATGCTTAAGTACTTCACTGAACTGGGACCATGCTACTATTTATAGAAAGCTTTTTGTTCCGGTTTTATTGTTCAACACTTACAGTCATCCTATGGTTTTTCCTTCTGTATACCGTCCCCTCACACAGCAAAGCTTTTAGGGCTACAATTTTCTTCTAGAAGTCATAGGTTTAAAATCAGAATTGATATCAATTTCACATTTCTTGCACTATATTTACACAGAAATATGAAAAAAAAAAAAAGGGCTGAAGGCAAAAGTCATCTATAATAACAGGTTGAAAAAGCCTCCCTCCTGGCTCTGCAGAAAGCATTCACATAGGAAGTAAACACTAACATATGCACCCATAAGCGTTTATTTCAACTTCTCCAAGTGTCCTTCAGTGTGCAACACTGCGTTCCACAGACAGAGAAATTCGGGTCCGGTCATGTCTGATGAAGAATTTTATTCAACTTGAAAAAACATCAGTGTTGCACAGGCACTGCTGCTGCAGAGCAGACTGCTCACAGGCACCAAGGGGGGTGTGACAACACAAAAATACTTTCAAATGACTTCCAGTTCAACACCAGTACCTGTATTTTCATTTAGAAAAATATCTCGCTCCATTGCAGAGGGATCTGGACCTATCAGCTCATCTTTCAGTGTTAATGAACATATTTTCACAAATCTCTGTTTTTCATTAACCAATTTATTTTCACAGATACGATAACAAAAATTCCACATCTCCCTAAAAATCTCTAAATATTATACCTGGTTTATTGACAATACCAGTGATCCACTGTTGTTCTCTTATACATTTTATGGCCTCCACAAATATATACATGAGGCTTCTATTTTTTATATTTATGCACAGACTATTCAAAGACAGTGCTGTGCTCCTGGGATGCCTGAAAATCTGGCTGGATAAAACTTGTAGGTTTAATTGACATTCTTCTATTAAAGCAGCTGTAAAAGGCATGCATCCATGCAAAGCAATATCAAATATAAGACTATTTGGGAATTCAAATGGCTTAAAGGGAAAGGATTCATCTAGGTATATTTTGAGAATGGAAAGAGAGAGCTGAAATGAAAGAGGCAGACGGTAGAAGAGAAAGAATGAGAAGGCAGGATGGGAACAGCCAGCTCCTCAGCGGAGCGGAACAGCGGAGCCGCAGTGTCGGACGTGCCTGCGCGCTGCCAGAGGCTGGAGGGCAGGGGAACAGGATCTTACACATCCTTGTAAATACTTGTACATAAACAGCATTGAAGACTCTATAATCCTTTTCTCCTCTAACTTACGACTTTCAACTCTGGCTATCTAGATGCATTGGAAAGGGCAAAATTATCCCCCAAAAAGCACATTATTTCATCAGAGCCCCCTAACAACATAACCCAAAGCCACTAAAATCAATGAGAGAAACTCTTCGTCATTTTCAGGAGGTACTGAATCAGACTCCAATGATCTTCAATTGAATTATTAATGGTAACTTGTAAACCATTATCATGCGAAGGTCTCTATTAGTCACCAATTTAGAGTGCAATTTTCAAAAACATCCAACTTATAGATGCACAAATCCCATTGACAAGCCAACAGGATTTAAAATTCCATTTGGCTTCCATTCCTCCCCTTCTTAAAGATCCTGCCCTTAATACATTAAATATTTCCACTTGCATTTTCTATAACTTATTTGGCAGTCAGGCCATAAATTTTACTTGGAAATGGTTTCTTGACAAGAATGCAACACTCGATGCTAAGGTTACAGATGTTACATTCCCTCCCTAGAGCAGGATGAAATTTTAACTGAAAATGCATTCTGTTCTAGGCAGGTTCTTCTGCTTGAAATGCACTGGTTCTCAGAACAGTGCCTGCAAGAACAACAAAACAACTGATGTTTTCACACAGAGAAGAGACTTAGTTTTTTTGTATATGCACAGAACCTACCCCCTTTCACTTCTATTTAAGTAAGCGGCTTTAGTATGTTGCAGATTCAAAGAGTGCTTTGCAGTGACAACAGCATTTTCTATCCAAAATTCTCAGTAGCTTTACAAGTAGTGATGAATTAACCCTTGAAACATGCAGGTTAGGTGCATGCTGTAGCTGTTTAATTATTAATCTGGAACAACAGCCCACCAAAGGCAAGCAACTTGTACAAAAGCAGAAAACGTCCCGTAAAAAAGCAAGTAAAACCACACAGAATCCTAGTTCCCCACCCCACTCCCTGACCATCACATACGTGCATTTTTTTAACCTTTTCATGCTGCTCCCTTGAGAAGTAAACCATGGTATATTACCAAGGTGGAGCTGTGCTAACAAGATCCAAGTATGAACACGGAAGATGTTACCAACACTGCAGCTGTATTTTGTTCTGATTTAATAGGAAGGCATTGGCTGAGATTTTAAAGGCAGCAATACATTCCAAGTAAGCATCATCACAAGGCAAGAGAATTCATTCACATATTGAAAGGAAGATGTGAAAGAAGCACAAAAAGTGGAATACAGGGCAGCAACTTCAGCAAACTCAGCCAAATGATTTGTAACAACTCTTGAAGAGATGATCAAGGAGTTCAGGAAAACCGACAGATATCAACAAAGCCTGTATAGAATAGTGCAACAGATTATCTGGGTGCAGAGGGAATACAGGAAGCATTATAAGAGACCATTACTGCTACATCCAGAGTCTTTAAAGGCTTTGACTATGAGAAGAGACTGTGCAAAAGGTGAAACAAGAGCACTTAACAATGAACAAGTAGAAAAGACTGGCAAAAACATCTCAGGTATGATTCAGATGAGCCAACACACAAAAGGATCAACAACTAAAGAGGGACATAAAAAAGCAATGGGAAAAGGATCTATAAATACAGCAGAAGGAGGAGACAAAGACAAGCAGAGGTTCTAGGATTTAATGGGAAAGGAGAGGAAATAACAGAGGGTTACAAGAAAGCTGAAGCATTCATATTCTTTTAGTGTCTCCATCTAAAGGATAATGAAAAGCAAAAAAAAAAAAAAAAAACCCAACCTTCTAAAGTGGTTTTTACCAAGAAGACAGGACTATAGGCCTGAAGAAAAAAAGAATAGGCTAAAACATATTGAAAGAAGTCATACATAGGCAGTTTGATAGAGAATGATGAAGTTCACTGCAGAGTAGTGAAGGAATTACCTAAAGCCATCCCCAAACGTTAGCTATTACATTCAATAATGCACGAAGGAAGGGTAAAGTTCCCAAAGGACTGGGGAGAGGTAAAAATAGTATGCAACTTCAAAAGGAGAAGCGAGTCTGACTCAAGAAACTGCAAACCAATCCAGCGCTCTTTTGTACAGAGGAAGATGCTGATACAAGTTAAATCATCACATAGGCACCTGAAGGATTAAGTGCCTGAAAAAAATCAAAACCTCAAACCAATGAAATTTCCTTTTTAATAAGGTAATTGGCTTACTAAAGAAGAAAAACTCAATAACAGGCAATATACTGGCTACAGTAAGGCTTCAGTAACTGTCCAACATGATATTGTCACAGGACAGTGAGGACTGATAAGAAATCACAGCTTAGCAGGCAACTGATACAAAATTGCAGCTTAGTGGGTACATAGTTTCTTGAAAAACAAACAGCCACACAAGTTAAAAAAGATCACTAAAATTCATTGTTAGTGGAACGCAATTTCACGTGGCACGCTGCAAGAATACATCTCACAGCTGGCTGTACGCATTCACACATTTCAGTAAAGTGATTGTGAAGTAAGCAGGTAGGGTTCAATCACCTTCAGTCCACAAGTGAGCAAGATCAAATTTTAAAATAAAACTTAGTATATTGAAGAACCTTTTGAGAAGTAATCTGTAAGCAGAGCAAGTGCAAATCTAGAAATCAAGCAAAAATATACAACAGACATAAGCTGAGTTCTGCCGGAAAGGATTTGGAAGCCATTGTAGACTATAAGTTAAAATAGCAAAATGGTATTTGTTTTTAAGGCATATGTCGTGCCAGATTGCATAACAGGAGTGCCGCACTTAAAGTAACCTTCCCATTTTTCCCTACTGTCCAGAAACTTGCAATACCTGAGAAAAAATAAAAGGAAGGGAAAAAAAAAATCATAAGAGAATTCGCAGTAAATGCAACTCTGTCCTGTCGTCTTCTTTAGCTAGGGAGAAGTGTATATCAGCAGTGCCAAGAAAAAATATGATGGGAACACTGTTGGGTCACACAAAAACAACATAAGACTTTATATTCTGGAGGAAACAAACCTATTAACACCCACCCCCACAGACCATAATGGCATTTTCTTGTTCCTATTGCTCTCAAATTCTTTAGTACTTGACAGAGAATCAGCAGGGCTACGGTGTATAACACATTAATTTTTCAGAGTATTTAACCTTTCAAGAAGAATCATTCTGCCTCCTCCAGAATCATTCTTGTGTCATTTGCATGGTTGACCAATAATGGGCTCAATTTTTGTCAGGGCTCTTTGACATTTGGTATTTATTGTAATTAAGAAAAACCCAGTAACATTGAACAGATCTTTTCCAGATACAATTTTTACGTTTTATCTTCATGTAGTTACTTTCAACTATTTATAGGCCACAAGCCATGCGAGACTTCTATTTTTAGTCCACAAAAACTGATTTAAAGCTACCAAAATACTTCAGACATTAGAAAAATACTGGTGAACATGTGGATTTTGTAGAATAAAGCAACGCATTGAAACTGCATTTGAATTTAAGACTAAAAGTTCAATGCAGCAAATCAGTTGTATATGCACCTAATACTGCCACCAAGTAGTTTTTCTTGTGTAAATTTATTATCAAAAGTACCATTTTGCTTTTACTGTGACTGTAGGTCAGCACCTAAAAATTCATAGATCAGTTTCCTCAGACAACAAAATTTTTTTTAATATAACTGAATTTACCTTAAGCTTCAACATTTCCTATCAATTGCTGAAGGAATATTTTTGCTAGGAAATCTGGTGATAGCAAAGAACTTTTTTCTGCTCCTTATTATCATAATTCTCTGCATTTAATACTGCTGCTTAAAAACATTTTGAGACACTTCCTAGGAACCCATCAACCTATTGTGAGTTTCCAGTTTTGGTTACGGAGAACGTTCCCTAAAAACAAAATTCCTATTAATTCAATCCTCTTAAACATTATTACCCTGTTTAAATAATAATATTACAAAAAGGTTTAAAATACCAAGAAAATACCTAGGTCACAAAAACTGAAATGCTGGATAGTCCAGACGTGAGCCTGTTTTGTATGTCCTGCTAAACACAATCACACTGTCCATGATGGAAGATTTCCCATTAACGGGAATAACCTCCACCAATGAAGAACGGCTATTCAATAAGCAGGATAGCATACATATGATCAGCAAATACATTGAAGGTGGCGCTGTGACTTTTGCAGAGTAGAGCTATCCAGAGCTTTGGAAAGTAGCTCCTGCTCATAATGAGCTACCAAAAGGAACATGCTGGGTGTTGGCTTCACTGCTAACCACCAAGGAAAAGCTCCTATTCCTCAGAAAACTCCTGAATCCTAAAGCATTTTAAGAAGAGATGTGTGTAATATGGAGGGGACTCTGCAGCCTGCAATATTTTTAAGCAATCTTCATCCATGTTGGATGATTTGATATTAGATATACTTTTCACAAAGTTAAATATGAGTTATTTTAGGCATGTGAATAAATAAATTATGCTAAAGGTAACTCCCTAAACACTATGGAATTAATCTTAGAAATAAAAATACTGAATAGGGACAGCTTCAGTTTTCTGGGCTTCATACTGCACAAGGTTTTTCAAAACGTTAAATGCACATCCAAGGTCAAATTGCTGCAAAGCTTGGTGGGGGTGAGAGGGAAATGTGACTCAGTCTTTCAGCTCCAAGTCATTCAACAATTGAAATCAATCCTTCCTTGATTAATTTGCAAACCCGTGTGGTGGTTTCCACATATGCATACAATGCAACGTAACCATCAGAATGCAGCATGCGGGCAGGACAAAGTAACTCCTTTGCCAGAAGCACCAACGAAGTAAAGCAGTTTTGGTTCTGAAAAACTCAGCTCTATCACTTTTTAAATGTGTTCCACTATATAATGAATAAAAGTTCACTGTGCAAAGATTTTGTGTTGTGACAAACGTACCACCTAGTACACAACATCACTGCTGCTGCTCTTTCACAGACGTTCTGAAATTGCACCACAACGTTGCCTTCCCAAGTGCTTGGCACTGCAAATGCTTCTGGAAGCTGAGCAGTTCTTGGGACGAATGGTCTTGGAAGAGGAGGGATGGGAAGACTGAAATCTGCCAGCAATGTGAGGAGAGAAATACCTGAGAGCAGATAAATGAGTTTCCACAAGAGAATTCCTATGGAGGCTATGAGGGCACTGACCTGAGCATTCAGACTGAAGAAACTCTGGCTCTTCAGAAACTATGTCTTTTTCTGCACACTTAAAGGTATGCAATGAATCCTCCAAAATACACTTCCTATTGTACATGTTGAGTGTGTAGCAACTTCTGCCTCTAAGAAACATTTAAAGCCTTTTTGGTTTACATTCCAGCGTGTGGAGGGTGCCCCTGCAGAACACCAGCTATTTTATTTATATGTTACAAAATATTCAAGAATATTCAAAATATGCGAAAACAAGGCATTTTACATTATGACCTTTAGATACAAGTCCATGCTGATGCATACGGGGTGACTCAGGAAAATGTCAGTTAATTCCACTTGGGATATGCTATATTAGCTCAAATAAATGTGAAAGAGTCGGTCACACCTATTTCACCACTAAATAACTCCATTTATGGAAGACAAAACTTTTTTCAGAGTAGGCTTTTGCAAAAAATAGGCCTTTCTGATTCAGCTGGTAATTTTACAGCATGAATATGTTGAGACCAACGGGTATCTCGGCCACTATGACACACATTAGTGTCACGTCTCTTGTCCTATTACATGTAAATACTATTTGTCCATGCTCACTTTTCCTTTCTCAAAGATTTGATATGTTTTTCTTTTCATATAATTAAAATTATTTAATCCTTTTGCATTTGCCACTTTTATTCTTAAAATAAATAGTCTGCATTTACACTTATCTTTACGTAGTTAGGTTTTACGTATTTTTTCTTTCAAAGGACTATTTAAGTTCCACTTTGAACTCTGGCAACTGCAAACACTGACTGCATGGTATACATTATATGCAAAGCTTTGTTTTTAAACCGAATTCTTAAGTATATCTGACACACACATTCCAATGGTATGCTTCATCAGAAGTCTGAACTTTATCCAAATGTTTATTTTAAAATATTTCACCAGCCACACAATTTTTTTAAATGTAAACTTCCGTCCCATTCCCAATTATCTCTTCCACTATCATCTCCCATCAGACTGTCACTCAGCCAATCACTTCACTCTTCTATATTATTCTGCTTTTTCCTCATGGTCAACACAGATTATTTTCCCTCAACTGCATTCATCGTCTTGCACCTATTCTGAAGGTACAACGCAAAATTTAGGGTATATCAGAATTTTCTTTTTAAGCTTACTTGCTATACTTCTAACTGCCTGTTATAAGTTTTGGGTAAATTATCAGAGTATGCAGGTTTTGTTGATGTAGATAAACTCTAAGCTATCACCTAGAAGATTATCTATATTCACGGAATCATAGAATGGTTTGGGTTGGAAGGGACCTTAAAGATCATGTGGTTCTGACCCCACCTTTCACTGAACCAGGTCACTCAAAGCCCCATCCAACCTGCCTTGAACACTTCAGGGATGGGCATCCACAGCTTCTTTGGGCAGCCTGTTCAGTGCCTCCCCACCCTCGTGGGGAAGAATTTCTTCCTTTTATCTAATCTAAATCTACCCTCTTTCAGTTTAAAGCCATTGTCCCCTGCCCTGTCACTACATGCCCTTGTAAAAAGTTCCTCTCCGGCTTTCTTGCAGGTCCCCTTTAGGTACTGGAAGGCTGCTGTAGGGTGTCTCTGGAGCATCCTCTTCCCCAGGCTGAACAACCCCAGCTCTCTCAGCCTTTTGTCACAGGAGAAGTGCTCCAGCCCCCTGCTCATCTTCGTGGCCTCCTCTGGACTCGCTCCAACAGGTCCATGTCCTTCTTATGCTGGGGGCCTCAGAGCTGAAGGCAGCACCACAGGTTGGGCCTCATGAGAGCAGAGGGGGAGAATCCCCTCCCTCAATTTGCTGGTCACACCTCAGACAAAGAGCCCGACTTTCTAGTCACATCACTAAAGTTACTGTGGTAAGTCATCTGCAGTGCTTTATTCTTAGCTAACAAAGGATAAGGACCCAGACAAAAGCACCAGGTTTGACTCAGCTGTCTACAAAGAGGTAGCTAATGCTGTCTGAGGTGCCCCACTGTGTCTGACAGGTGACATGGGACACAGTGGAAACTCCCAGCCCTCTGAAGCTGTGTGAATGGCCAGGAGGGGTACCCTGAAGCATCTCAAATGACACCAAATGCCTATTTGAGGAAAACCAAACCCACTGGCTACTATAATGATCCATTCGTTCTCCCCGCTGCACTCCTCCAAAATCAATTCTATTGAGGTGACAGGATTACAGGACACCATATAAGTATTATATCCCTGTGTAACTTGCCAAAAACAATAAAAAATTACTTTGCACAATCAAAACAGGCAATTGAATAGTTAAAAAATATGGTTTATATAGAGAGACATGCCAAAAATTTGGATCAATATCACATTCAATAGCCTAGATAATCAAGGGGTTGTGGTCCTGGATTTATAGTGTGTGAGCAAAGAATAACACTGCTAATGACGTCAAATACAAATTAACGGTAACATAATACTCTGCATTCATTCCATTAAATGTTGAAGTGAAAACATTAATATTGACCCTAAACTGAACATTTAATACCTAGTCTTTGCTTTAGGAAGAACTTACAGCAATGCTCACTTTGAAAATGGAGCTCAACATTAGATCATGAAGTCATTAAAAAGAATACTGAACTAGTTTATTAGCAAGATACGCAGACAGAGACAAGCAACCGCTTCTTCACATAAAAGTCATGAAAATGCTGGAATCTATTTGAGTCACCACATGAAAATCAGTCACGTGTAGATGGGTGGACAGGATCAGAAACGAAGTGCTACTGGCAAACACTACTGTATGCACACGGTCCCACTCCATTTCAAAGAACTGCTTGCGTAACTGAGGGTTTGCAGTGTGTACCAGCTACCTAACAGTATTCTTCAGAAGATTTCTTTTTGCTGTTTGGGACTTGAGTTACAGCAGTATCAACTTTCACACTGTCCATAAACTTACATTTTAGTTTATTTCGGCAGCAGTGAAGTCCTACTCTACACCATTGCTTTCAGCTTGCCTATCTTCCCAGCACCTTATCTTGGTATCCATGCTTCTCAAATATCACTTTACTACAAAATACGCTTTAAATAAAAAGAAAATAAAGAAAGTATTAGCATAGGATTAGGTTGTGTTGGTGTAATGTGATAAAACAGCATAACAATAAGAAGGAAAAAAATACAAGCAAAAATGATCAGCAAGAGATTCACAGAAAGAAGTAAAAACTTCTTGACCGTTTAATTAAGTCAAACAGGGGTTTCTTCCACCTGCAGTACAACGGGTCTTTCAAACATACATAATGAAGAGAGTTTTCCTTCTTTCACATTTCTAGTGAAGTCACTGTAAGTCAAAAGTTTGGAATACGAATCCGTTACGTTCAGTGACGATAGCAAAGCACATCTTGACGACATCTGTGCAAGGTGGTGGCGACGGGGCCTCCAGCAGAGACCTCAGCCGGGATCCCGGGGCACCTCGGGGGTTTACTGGGTGACCAGGGAAGGTTACCTCCTGCCGCAGTTTTCCTCGGGCTCTGCGCTGCTCTTAACACTTCACTGGAGTGAGGCTTTGAAAACTACTGCTTGTAAAACATATTTAACTCCCCCAGTGGAAAAGAAATACAAAAAAGCCGCAACCCCGCCGTAGCAGAGCTGAGCTGAAGGCGGCGGCGCTGGGCGAGCTCCCCGCCCGGGGACACGGCGGCCACGGCGCTCCCGAGAGGCTTCTCCTTGCACCGGCTCAGCGCCTCACACAGCCCGGCCGAAGAAGCAGGACGGGGGGGCACAAACCTCCTTCTAACGCTCTCAAATTTAGTATTTCTAAGAAGAGCGTCACCTTCTCAAACTTGGCGCCCAGAGCCCATCCCCGGGGCTGCTCGGGCTCCCCCCGGGCGCGGTGCTGCGGGGCGCGGCGGCGGCGCTCGCCCGGGACCGCTGTGCCTGGGGGGCTGCTGTGCCTGGGCGGGGGGGACCGCTGTGCCCGGCGGGGACCGCGGGCTGCGCCGCCGCTGCCGGCTCCGGGCTGCCCGGGCGCCGCGGCTGAGCGGGACGGCGCTGCCCGCCGCCCCTGCGCTGCTGTTCCTGTCACCGAAGAGCCCGCCGGGCTTGAAACGGAGCGAGACCCCAGGGCTGCGTGAGGCGGTTTTCCGCGGCGGCAGCCACACAGCCCTCCCGTCCCGCTGAGCGAGCCCTGGGCAGCACCGTCTCCATTCACCGCCCGAAACATCCTCCAGCCGCATCCCGCTGCCCCCGGCTTCGCCCCGGCGGGCTCCCGCCGCCACCACCCCGGCAGCGCTCCCCGCCGCCCCCCGCGCCTCAAGGTCACCTCAGCGCGGGGCAGCCCCCGGGGGTCGCCGCTCCCCACAGCCCCCTCAGGCCGGCGGAGCCGGGCCGTGCCGGGATCCCGCTCCTACCTGAGCCGGCGAGCGGAGCCGAGCGGAGCCGCCGGGAGCGCGGAGGCGGCCGCTTGTCCCCTCAGCGGCGGCGCCCGCGGAGTCGGGCCGCGCACGGCGCCTCCTCCCTCCTGCGCCGGGCCGCTGCGCTGCGCTGGGGGGCGGCGGCGCTTCGTCAGACTTAGCGGGGCCGCGGCGAGCGGGGAAGCCCTGGGGGGGCGGGCAGCGCCTCTCCCCTCCCCGCCAAGGTGCCGGCCCCAGCGGAGCCTCGCCTCCCCCGGCAGGGCTGGGGCTCCCCTCAGCGGGGAGAGGCCGGCGCCGCGCCCAGCTCCGCCGGGGCTCCAGGGGGCGCGCAGCGGCGCGGGGGGGAGCGCGCCCCTCGCCTCCCGCCCAGGGTCCCCTCAGGGCCCAGAGCCGCGCTGAGGAGCGCAGAGCCGCCGCGGGCGCGTCCCGAGGGAGCGTGGGGGACCCCCCTGCACCCCCACGAGTCTCACACTGCTCAGGTTATGGCGTTAGGATCTGCCCCTCGCACCGCTCGCAAGATGCCGGGGCAGCGGCGGGAACCGCGCGGAGCCGCCGCGCAGGTGAGGGCGGGTCGGACCCGCCGGGGTGTCCGTCAGTCAGCAAAGGTTTGGGACCTGCTGGGTCGGTGTTCTTGGTACTCACAGTTTTCAGTCAGAATTCTCCAAAAATCTCAAGGGGAAGGCGTGATCCTGATCCTGAGGGATGGAGAGTCCCACTCCGGGACACAGGACCTGTGGAAAAACGTGTATTTTCACTTTATGAAGGAAGTACAATGTACAAATGACATACATCACATAGACTGAGGAACTGACACTCCAGCATCAGAAAATTAGTCAAAAAAACCCCCACAGTTTAGATTTGAAGATACTACTTTTCCTTACAACATTGCCAAAAAGCAGATGGCATCTTTGAAACATTGCCACAGTAGCTAATGTTGGGTATTTAACCAGACCTTCCTGGTTTTACACATAGGCTTAAATTAGATCTCATAACAGTTCTATTGTGCCATATAACCTTTTCACCATGAGAACCAAAACCTGTTACTGAATGTCTCCAAACATGAACTGAGATGATAGGGCAAACTTTTAAAGAGCGGCAAAAAATATTTGCTGAATGGGAGGGATTTTTGTTTGTTGTAAAGGATTCACACACATCACCCTACACCTGTAGACTGCTGCAGCGAACAACACCGGCGTTTTACTTGGAAAACTGGAAATCTTCCACCACTTTTTATTGGTGAAGAGCAGTGCTGGCCAGCCCTGGTTGTTTGAGAGATGATACACTGTTAATTATATTCTGATCACTATCTTGGCTTCTTCCTTAACACCATTTAAATTCCAGTCTTAACCTTATCTCAGCAAGGACTTAACAAAAAGTAGGTCAGTCAACGTAACAAAAGTACAAATCCCTCCACATCTTTTAAAACTCTTTCTAACTTATTTAGAACCAGGAGGAGCTGTGACCGTATTTTTGTAATGCTTTCAGACAAGCTCCTTAGCAAAATACAGACATGTAGTTCTCGACAAGTTCAGTTACTACCTTTGGAAAACGTTAGAAACCTGTAACTATTCTGCAGATCTCTAGATTGGTTTTCCTATTTAAGCTTAAACCACATGCTTACTGTCAACTGACAATCAACATTTCTGGTGCTTTCCCCTGCTACATCTCCCTGGGTCATGGTGAAGATCAAACACACTGAGAAAAACTAATCAAGAATAGCAACCTCTCTGTTTTGACAATGCTTAGAAAGATGGCAGAGAAAGCCTGAATGAAATGTTTACAAAAATAATCATGCAAACATTAGGTAAATGCGGTGCTATTTTCAGCTCATGCTTATTAATCATTTAAAGCAGATGATTGGAGTAGCATTTGAAAAGCATTAGATGTGCATTCTTACTAGCTGCATGCAAACATATTTGACTGATATTCTGCACTGCATAAAAACATTATGTCCTACAGACTTTTCACAAAAATACCCAATTCCACACCCAACCACACCTGTTAAGCTCTAAGGATTGCAGTGCAGAGCTCAGGATTTCAATATTGCACAGAAGGACGGTCTCGGAGCATGTGATTCATCACATCTTAACATCCACAGCTGGTCAGCTACTGCAGCTGGACTAATAACGCCAGAGCAGTACAAACAAATTATATTTTCCTTGCCTCCTCTCCATCTTAAGATATTTAGCCCCTAGAACTGATTTTTTTAAATCATGGTGAAATAGCAGAAGTGCTATTTATTTATCACTTGTGACAAACAATGAATGACAAGGCAGCTTTCTTCCTTTTACTATCTTCTGCCTATGACACTTTTTCCATGCAAACAGTCATACAGAATTTCTCAAGTTTCTGACAGCTTTAGAAGCTACCCTCGTATTTTTATAGAGAGTACATGACAGAGGTCTCAACGTCTCTTTTTTTCCTTTGGAGATCTCTTACTGCAGTATTTCCAAGAACTCAACCTCTCACGTACAGGTTTTAACAATACTACAAGACAAGGCATGATGTTAACAACGGCATCAACTGATATACTATAATTTAACACTTCTCAATATGTTTTGGAGATCAGGAGCATTTGTGTTCTGTTTTTCACTAAATTCATTGCACATTCTCTCACCTAAGGTGAGGTTTAGATATTTCTTTAAATTCTTCCTCATTTTCCTGGTTAATGGGTGAATAAATGCATAGTGGAGGTAATGTACTTTGTCAAAAGAATGTAGAGGAGCAGACATCGTGTTATGGTCAAACACTTTGGCACTAAGCTTGCCTCAAGTTTGAATAATCTCATAGTGAATTGTACTTGTCAGACAGTTCTCAGGTTTCGGCTTCACATACATTTCGCAACCTAGAGCTTAATTTCCACACTAACAAAACAGAGGAAGAATTTCAAGGAAATTTTTTAAAAAGAAGGGATAATGGATGCCAATTCAACAACTTATATTTTGGCTGTATTACGTTAGAATGAAATAGCTATTCATATTTCAGCATCCTTTATTAAACTTCTAAAATAGATGTATGCATTAAAGCACATAACTGTGACATTTTCAAAATGTATACGTAACATCTTCCATCCTGAGGAATCCTTATGCACTTACGGAGTTTACCTTTAAGTGGTGTTGGTGCCAAATGGCAACACTAAGAATGAAAGTGAAGAATTCTTCATCTGCCAAAAATGTGGCAGTGCGTAGATTAACGGAGCAAAGTGCAATCGTAAAACCTGTCATCATTCTTTACAAAGCAGGCAGAAATATTGTACGAGGAGTTGTTATACAGCAGTACAGAGCTTTGTGAAATATGAGGACCGGGAAAGATATTTGGAGTTCCCATATTTGACTTGCGGCCATTAAGTCCTATTCTTTTATAACGAATTCAGACATTTAATTACCAGAAGGTTCAGACCCAGCCTTAGTTGCTATTAAGAAAAAACTCCCATGGTATCATATGCCACTGAACTATGGCGTAAGTCCAGCATCTGATAGAGTAGAAAGCATATCCCTGTGAATCGCCAGCGTGATCTCCTGCAGTAATTTCACACCCTCACGTCACAGTCTCCCAGTGAAAAGCCAACCAGTCCTAAACATCTCTTGTTTTTAAGAGCAAAAGTAAAGACGGACAAAGGCTGTGGCAGTAACGCAGTCCGTGAGGTTGCCAGGAAGGTTTACAGCAGCCAGCATCAGAAGTTGCTTTTTGCATTTAACATTTGAATGTCATATGCACTATAGGAGAAGATTAGGAGAAGATAACAAGTATCTGCCCTCTGTTTTGTTTTTAAAAAAATCCACAATGGTCTACCAGAGGATTGTTAGATAGAATGGGATATTCTGCAACCATCATTTCGCAGTTCTAATTCAGTATCAAAGCAAAAACAGTCAACAGTGAAGCACACATTATATTTCACTTCCGTGAAATGATCTTGATCTGGTCCAGCTTCAGCTATGCAAAAAACAGAGGGGCTTCAATACCCATCTGCTGTGAGGCCAGAGGCAGGGCCTGAACAACGTTCCTGTTTCCTGACCCCGTTGGTCCTAGTGACCCTGGCTAGAAATAAGATTGACTAAAGGTCACCAGCTGATTTCTCTATAAAATAAATCTTGTTCTTCCCTGGCAAAAAAGAATTCTCAAACTGTAAGTAATTTGTTAAGCCTGAGATGAAGTTGATGATCTTGTACCCAAAAGCACTTAGTCAGAAACAACATAAAAGGCCATTTTCTGTGCCATTTAGAACTCGATGGAGGTGTCTACAATACCTTTATTCTAAAAAAACCCACAAAAAAAGCTAACCAACCAAAAAAAAACCACCAGACCCCCAGCAAACAACAACCTGCAAAAAGAGGATACAAAAACTACCACCAAAAAAAAGAGTCAGAAGAATATGGCAAATGGAGAGAACATAATATTATGATTTTGGATTTTCTGAAAAGGCCACAAGTTAGTTTACCACATGGATAATCTGACTTGGTTTGTCATAACCTTCTGAATAAATATATATATATATATATATAAATGGGGGCAGAATATTTTTTTACCTCTGAACTCATTAGCAATCACAAAGTTCTTTTAAATGAATAGAATAAATTATGAGAAAGAGCTTTTTGCAGTATTTCAACCTTTTTGCAATACACTGAGACAATCCTCTTCAATTATGCAGCAAGTCTGCTTTTAAAAAATCTGAAATCTTATCTAATACTCACTCCATAGGTAACTGTGAGAAATCAGTTGGCAAAATGAAAAGTTTTACTAAGAATGGCATCATTTTAAAAACTACTTACCTATTGCATTGAATCTATCTATTCACAAGAAAGTATAGGAAGGAAAGTGCTCAACTGGATGTAGTGTTGAATTTTAAACTCTGAAAACACTGTAGATGTGAGAAACAAAAGACAGTGAACTACTGAAGGTTAAATCACAGCACAGTTATTTTACAGTTCAGAAGAAAAGACCACTTGTAGCTGTATTTTGAGGACAGTAATCATAATCACAAATAATCTCCTCAAACATGGTTATTTTCTTTTGATTTTTCAACTACTTCTTTGACTTTGTTTTCCAAGAAAAAATATTGATAGAGTGAAATAGGCAATGGTTTGCATGATCCTTAGTGCTCATAGCAAAAATTTTGAATGTGGAAGGTAATTAAATTGCTGGACATGGGATGTGGGTCATTTCAGATGTAAGAGTAAAATCCAAAAAAGCAGTGAAAACAAAGCAGCGTCTAAAGGTCAGTACTGGAAAACAAGCTGAGTATTGGCAAGCTTGTCTCGACATTCCTATAAATTTAAAAGTCAGTCCTTGCTTTCTACAGCAGTTTCCCAAGGGAGAACAGAATAATTGATGTAAGTACTCGTTGTCATACAAGGTTTCAGTAGAAATTTCCAGGAAAAATACTACGCAAAATTCCTAAAAGAAAATATTTATCAATAACACAGAATTCATGTTGCAAATAAAAGTGGATTAGCAAGGGAAACAGAATCTAGCCATAGTCCCAGTGGTCACTCTATAAATACCAGATATAACTTGCTGCTGTTTGGGTACGAATAATTCAGTTGTTTTGAGAATAACAACATTTTAAAATATCTTCTTCAGCTTCAGAGTTGTAAATTACATTCACGCCTTTTTGTTGGGAAGCCCATTTACCTTTCATTCTTAAACTCGTAATAAAAACCAGCACAAGGGCAAATCTGCCAACATGCACTCTAAGCAAGTGATTGCTCCAAGTCATAGATGCCAGGAAAAACAATCAGGAAGCCCTTGGATCGGCTCGGGAGACCCATGTCAGTGCAGGGGGAAGCTGACAATGCTGCTAGGCTGCTCTGCCATTTATCAACATTGAAGTCTGCTTTTTCACTTTCTCAGCTTCTGGCCAAAACTTCTGCTAATGAATATAGCACTTATTTCTCCCAAGCACTCTATAAATAGTCACTTTGAATCCCTTTGCAATTACTACAAATGAGCTCCGTGGTGAGATGAACATAAGCATTCCTGTCAGACGTGGACAGACTCAGGTACCTCCAAGCTTGCAAATTAATCCCACAATTACCAGCACGCCCGTTGCAATGTGCAGCCCGAGTCAGTCGTTTAACTGCATAAGTGGTTAACTGCGTATGGAAATGGCAGCGAGACAGTTCTTGCTCTTAGTGTGGACGGCACGAACGTTTGTGTGTGATCTCACCTGCAGGCTTTAATTCTTCAAAAAGTGTGTTCTTACCAGAATCTTACTTGTACATTTAATATATCGTATGATTATATTATATTCGTTATACTGAACCACGGTGCTGAAGTTTGGAGCATTCTTCCTAGAGTCCAGAGTATGTGTGTGTACAAATAACCTACATACATACACACACATATAAAACAATGAAAAGAGAAGTAAGTGCATCCAGATGGCGTTCCAGCTCTCATAAGACCTCTGCAATATCATCATTTACATCTTCCCATTATTTGGAGAGGAATTTAAGGTGATCACACACCTAAATTAGGCAGTTTAACAGGGATTAATATATTATATTGTTTTATAATTAAATCTATCTGCCTAACAGTCTTAGACATTTATTCTAGTGATAAGTGCAAACAGCAAGAGGGAGAAAAATGTGGACATGGAATACAATATGGATGGGAAGGGTACAAGCCTTTTTTCTTATTTTTCATTCAGCTTTTTGTTTTCTTGTAGTGTTTCAGCAACATATTGACTTATATTGATCTGGAACTTCTAGGTAAAAATTTATTCCTAGTTCAAAACTACTTGTAGTCTTTTTCTCAGACAATAAATTCTGATTTTATTCGCATCAGCCTAAATTTAGTGTCAGTGGATTACCCCAGAGAAGAGTGGGGAAAAATCCAAAAAGGTTGTGTATTAAATGGCAAAACAAGCCAGAGAGCCTCCAGCCTTGGAGACACACAAACCCGGCGGCCGCAGCCCTGGGGAACCTGCTGGGCTTGTACGTGCTTTGAGCAGGGAAGCCGGTGGTGCCGTCCATCCTCAGCTCTCCTGCAGCTTCTCTTCCACCACCTCAGTCAAACAGATTTGTTGAAACTTCTTGTTCACGTCACTGAGAATTGTCATTTAAAGTTATAAACCTGACTTTATCAGCAACAACAATTTACTGACAAAGAGCACCCAAACCACAGTGTCTCTCTATCTAACTTTCCACACAACTCTTAATTAATCATGGATCAACATAACGATGAATTTTATTTTTAAATGCTGTTCTGGAGTGACCGGAGTTTCTCCAGATGTACTGATGCTGCAAATATTATCTCTAGTATTTTCTGGTGGATCAAATGGATCAAAACTACCTTGGGGATAGTGTTTGACACACAATACCAATATGCTGCACCTAGCCACTCACCCCCCTGAAGATTTCAGATATAATTACCTCATAGAGATAGTTTGAACTTTTCCTTATGTGTATGCGATATCCTACCACAAACAAGTCATTGGGAAAAGTATTATTCTCATAAGATGGCATTTACATGTTTTAGGTTTCTCTGCAATGCCTATCAAATGATATTTCGCTACGAGTCTGGCACTGCTTCTGGGCTGATGCATTCTGTCCTGATTTACAAACACTACCTATTATTTTATATATTACGTTACATTTTACGTATTTCACCAAAATAAACAAGATTTTCTGAGTAGCAGAAGAAAAAGAAAATCTAATTTCCTGAGTGTGGCAACTGAAAAGGTTACTGCACACAGCTTGCTGTCCCAGTTATGCCTAGAAAGCTTGGATCTCAGCAGCAGGAGTGAAGTGGGGTATATTGGAAAACAACGTTTGAAAAGGTCGTGGTGACTGGTCTGCCAGTCCTTCCGTGTGCCTTGTTAGTTTTGGGATGACTGGTAAGGCTAAAAAGTCCCTGAGTCTCTCAGAAACCTTCCTGTTTGCAATTCAATGACTTGTTTTCCCCATAATTGAATGGGTTGGGATAAGCATCAAGAATTTCTCCCCAATACCTCTGGTTACCCCCCAGCATTTCCTCACTTTCTCTGCTGATGAAGAAAGGAAGGAGGTGTGTTACCAGCCGGAGGAGGAGGCAGGGCTGTGTCTTGTAAATTATGTCATCGCTGTTTCTTCTCTAAGTTTTCTGTCTCTGGTTTATTTCTTGGGTAAATCAATATTCATTGGTCTTTTCTGCATTTAGTCTCCAACAATTGGCAAAATTGAAAATACACATTTGATTCACTGTTCTAAGAGCTTTAGTAAGGAAAATCCAGAAATTTCTGCACTAAGGCAAATGTTAAAGGCAACAAATCAACTCATATCGAGCAAAGTAGCATCTGCCCAGATACCATGAACATTTTGTAATCTGCATATAAGCACAGAGGACAGTTAAGTATATGTTCAGTTGTGTAAAACCAAGGAAAGCAAACCTAGTTATGAAGAGAAAATATTTGAAGAAGGTTGTTTTATTATACAAGTCAAGAGTAAACCCATAAAGGAAAAGCACAGCAAAAAGATACCAGCAAATCTTCACCCATACCTTAAAACTTTTCACAGATTATGCACGCACATTAATTACTTTTAATGAACTGCAATGGCATATATTAATCAGAAAGACTATACGCAAGCAGTAATTATTGCAAACTTCTACGGTTATACGGCTTGTTTGAGTAGATGTACTTAGTACAGATTAATATTATTTTAATTATATAACTTACTAGAATCTGAATACAAATGAAGCTATACAGTGACGTGCTCTTTGAGTCGCTAGTCGTAGTGGTTCCCCAGTGGTTGGCACACATGACAAAGCTTCACCACTCGCTCATTCTTTTTCCCCGTCTCCTATTCATTTATCATTCAGTTACATAAAAACAGGAGGGAAATGAATTATGCATATTTTTTAGCACACTGAAAAGTTAATGAAAAGTTAAATACAACTTAGGTGTGTGATTGCACAAAGCACTTATTTGACCTTTCTAAGCTTTAAAAGGCATTCTAAGATTAGCCCAGCATGTATTTCAAGTGTATAAAAAATACAAGATTGGTTCTTCAAATGCTAGCAGACTGTTTCATGCCTAAATCCTCATTATGTTCAGTGTATTTATAGGAAATGACTCAACTTTAAAGTGGGTAAAGACAAGTAAACCCTCCTTTCTTGTGGAAAAGCAGTGCTCGAATATTCAGATGCTACCTTGTCAAGCTACAACCTTCGATAAATCATGTTTTGCATAGGAATGAACAAAGACTATGCAAATGTTTCCATGTACCAATTTTTGTCAAAGTGATTGTGAAACATTGCAGCATTTTATAGTCGAGCAAAAAAGAAAGAGGGGACAGAAATAGGTGAAGAAGGGGAAAAGAAAAGCCCGGCCCTTCCACCCCTTGCAGTTTCAGGGTTCGCACACAAGTGTGAGAGCCCCAGAAAGCCCACGATGACACTTTGATCCTCCAGCTCACTTTTGCTTTTCCATCATCTGTTACATCTCATCTTAATGTTAGGCCTTGATCCTCTTACTAGTGACAGGGAAAGCAAATTACATGCAAATTAATAGAGATACTAAGGGTGGAACAAATTCCCATACTGCCAGCAATACATAAGCAAGACAAAAATAGAATATGTTTTATTCTATGCTTTAGTTCTTGTTCTTGCGTAACAATGGCAAACACGGCAGCTCAAGATCTTATGTGCCATGCTGTACCAATTCACCCTCCCTACAAGGAACACAACAGTAAGAGTCGCTTCCATTCATCCGTTTGTGAAACAGACAATAGTTTAAGGAGCTGAAAAAATTCATCTTCAGTTTGATATTTCTGGGTAGTTTCAAGGTCGGCAATTTAGATATTTTACCTGAGATGGAAAAAAGGTTATTTTATTAATTCAACTCTGCTGTGCTGAGAAGTCCTGGGCTAAGTTGCAGCCTCAGCTGTTAAAGGCATATCAGGTCTAGGTTTTCTTTACTAACAAGCTTTATCCAAAGAATGGGAAGATGAAGTATGTTACACTGTTGTCTCTCAAAATGGTACATATAAATGAGCTATCGGAAGTGATTTTTAATATCATTATTATATTAAGAAAAACAGACTATCCAACATGAGACTGTAAGTGACGCTCAGACAAGTACGTACGTATCAGCAAGTACAGTTCTTGTCTCAAATCCTTACTAACCTGCTGTTGACCTTCAATCTCTAAGAGCTTCGCCAATTAAACTCAATAATATTTTTATTTTGGTGTAAATATTCACATTCCTTGATTAAATCTGTATCTCCACCTGTACACCCTTACTTTTAATATTCATTATTGTATTGCATTATAATGGAACTCCAGATTCCCAAAGTGTAAACTCCTGGTCAAGTTACGTATTTCTGACCAACAGCTATAAAAAAATATTATTCCAAATGCACCCCTTTGTATCATGTTTTTTACATTAATATTTGCCACCTCTGAATTAATATAACACATTACAGCTTTTCTATGGTTTTAGTACTAGCCATTTAGTCGTGACGTTAAGTCTATCAGAAAGCTGGATTTAACGTAAAAGTCAGTCTGTTGATGAAGTGGAACATCTTACTGAAAGCAGATAGCAATTCTTCTAGAGGTACATGGGCTTTCTACTAAACTCAAAAAAACCAAAGCGCCACTTTTAACTGTCTTTGCTTCAGAAAGTGCCTCCCCCCGGCAGAGCATCCTCGCTTCCTCAAGCGCCACCATTGTTCTAACCGGCTGGGCTGCACAGAACACTGGCACAGCTTTATTTTTGGAAGGCAGAATTAGGATCTTTATTTTCGAAGCAAAGAAATGGTTGAGTTCTAGTTTGGATGATCTCTTATGTTCTGTCTCCCTCTGGTTTTACCATTACAGATCATACCTTTAATGGTCAGCAAGGGAAGTCTGAGACTTTGTTGCAAGTTTTATGATGCTGAAATAAAAATTCAATAGCAAAAACTATATGCAATAAAATTGTGCTCAGATGACTACTTCAACTCTTACTGACACTAACTGGTATCACCACTTCACACCATGATTTCCTTCTGTCCTTAATTCCGGCCCTGGGGAGCAATTCCTTCCTGAAACAAGCAGGGTCAGCCTTTCCTTGCTGACATACCTGCCAAACGTCTGCAATTTATCAAGGAAATGAGCATGTTTATGTGATCATAGATAAGACACTGCTCTGAAAAGGTCTTGGCAGATTAGGGGATATATTCAACAAGATTGGAAAAATTTCTGAACAGCTCTGGATTGTTGTGATAGGAGACAGGAGTAGGTAGAAAATTCCGTTTACCTTAGAGCTATGCCCCTTGATTAGCGCCCCAAAACGGAATTAATTTGCTTTCTTTTGTTAAAATTACAATAAGATTATCATGTTACCAAGCTCCACAACTCCCCAAAACAGAGAAGCCCCACTGTAACTGTCTTCTACTGACAACATGCAGTGCAATACAGGAAAAGGCTGAGAGACCCATAACACAAAACCACTAGCTACAACTATAAAATATTTTAATAACACTTTTGAAGGAAATTATACATTTTTTTTTTCAAAGTGATGCTTATTCCACATGAAAGTAGTTTTAAACCAGCAATATTTTAGGCTTATTATTACAAAGGTGTATAAAAACTGTTTTATATTATTGCCACATGTAAATCACTTTGGCCTTTTGCAACTCTTAACACACTAAAACCATCTGTTTAAGGAGAATCTCGCAATAAAGACTGCGCATACTTTGTGTTTCTGTTCCCTCATCTTCTCTTTCTCTTCATTATATATAATTGCATGAAAATCTCTCCCTTTGTTACGACTTCATTTATTTTCTCTTCCTCCCTCCTATTATGACAGAACTAGTTAAGAACGAAAGTGGTGCTACTGACTCCAGGGTCAGTTTCTCTGTTTTTGTTTTGACGTAATATAACAAAGATTAGTTTGGTTTCAGGCTCTGAATGGCAGCTTTGGGAGGACTATGGCAGAGCCAACACTTTGCTGCAGAGCTAAGTAGAAAGCAGAACGAGACTCACGGGTTCAAGTTAATGTATTAGCTTCTCAAACTGCAGACCTACAAGATAAGAAGCATATGTCTTCAGCTTGAAAGAAATAATGGGTTTTGTGTTCCCCTCGCCCCCCACAATGACTTCACTGTTCATGTCACATATACATGATGTAATTAACAAGTGAAGTCACAGATTCATTTAGCAACTCATGCACATCACAAACATAATCTGCAAGCAGGAATTTGCTCCGGACAGACCGAGAGCCAAGTTTTCAAGGAGACCCTTAACATTTCAAAATATAAATATGCATTATTGAACTGCCAAGTACAAAATGCTTTTTGGAAAACAGGAAAGTAACGTGACTACCATTCTTAGGAAGCTCAAGCTGTGTCAGTGATGGGGAAAAAAAACCCCATGAATGTTCAGACTGGACCCCTGGCAGCAGTCACCATGTTTGTGCCTCTCAGGTTCAGCACAGAGACAAGTCCTGCTTAAAAAATGTAGCTTTGGATCTAAGAATCCCTCGGGTCCATACACAAGAATCTAGAACAGAGGGGCAGGAATGAAAAAGTGCTGTGCAGCCAGTTGCCAGAACCAGCTCACAGTCAAAGAACAAGGTTGCAACATGCAAGGCAACATCACAGGGAAATACGGGAAAGGGAAGCAAAGCTTTGGGATCCCTGGTGTTTTGCTGTGCAGCTTCAGCTTAGTACATCTCAGAATCCTACCCCAATTATAGGCCTGTGCATCCGGTAAAAGACGAGCTGAAAACATTTTACACAACAATAGAGGTCAGTGCTAAATATTCCACAATTTTGTCAATCTCAGTTTCGGTATGATTGCTGTTTTTCTTCACGATACGCCTTTTGTGTTCGTCTCTTGCATTTGATGATACCACCAGAAAAATGTCATTTGGACACAGGCCATTAAGCTCTACATTTGTACTACCTCTTTGTAGATTTTTCCATTTTTAAATGATGAATGGTACTGGTTCTTTGCTATTTTCCTTGGGGGAAGGAAGACATCTATTTGGATTACATATCGCCTGAAATAGCCAGTGTTTTTTGGCTAATGTACAGAAGTGATAAAATGAAAGCACAGATGCACAGGGCAGCCGCTGTTCTCAGCCGTGGAGCAGAAGAGATTCAAGGCTGCCTGTAAAGTCGAAATTGGGAACTCCGTATTATAAAAGGCAGAAAGTCCAGCACTGGACGCGGGTCACAGCCGAGTACTGACCCTGCGATGTTGACCATCAGCGCACTTGGAACACCACAAATATAGATTTTCTGATGTCGGGATTGGTGATTACATCTGCACATAATCACTGTGTACGAGACATTACATGGCTGCTTTTTGATTTTTTCTTCAGAGATGATACCCTAACATTAAATCAAGGAAAAATGAGTGGGGAGGAGAGAGACTATTGTGGATGTTTACCAGTTAATCTGCTTTGTTCATTTTGAATTGTAAATTCATGCCACTGAGAGGAGGGTGAAGCAACTGAGAAAGACATCGAAACAAACAAACCCCACAAAACCAAAAGCATAAAGAGGGACCCAAACCACTTTCTTGTGCTAATGCTTTTGGAGAATTAAGATCAGGACTAAACTTCTCCCAAGACCACAAGACTAATGGTATCATCCAACGATTTGCAGTATGAGCTAAATGTTCCAGTTTTGAGCTTGTCCTCTCTGTTGCCCTTTGGGACAAGCAGCCATCATGCACACAGATGAAAATAACCTGTGTTTGTGTTTTTCATGCCCATTCTGTGCCCAGTCACTTTCATTCCTCTGACAGAGCTGGTGGTTGAAGTTAGATGCCGGTTGTTTGGCATCAGCTGAATGACAGGTTCTTGAAGGTACCCAAATATTTCCAGCAAAGTCTGCCGGTGTATCTGGCTTCTACATGGAGTAGCTGATAAACCACATATGGCATATCCTGCTGTGTAGGTCTGTCTCACCTAAGCAGCATCTGTACTGGCATACTCTGAGATGACATCGGAATAAAGTTAAATATAAAATCCAATAGAATGCAGAAAAGCATTCAGAGTGCAATAGAGGTGCTCAGGCATCAGAATGATGGACACATTATTATAGACATCTGAACTAAAACCATCTTAAAACCAGTGGACAGTTTTTCTTCTTTCCACAGTTATTTTCATAGGTTAGCTAAGGTTGGGCCGAAATTTGTCAAGAATTTTTTGAAAACTCATCTTTTCCTTAGGTGACAAAATAAGTTTTAAAAATGGGCCAGAAAAGGCTTTGAGACATTTCCCAGTCTACCCACAGCTCTGGGAAGAACAGTCTCTATATCCACTCTGTTCCTTGGAGACCCTCTTCTAAATTCATCTTAAACCCATCCTTGGTGAAAATCCTGTCACCTTCCTAGGCCACCCACTCCAGGGGCAGGATTCCAATAAACAGAAGGCTTCTCCTGGTGTGTGGCCTAAACCCCTATCCGATTTAACTGCAAGCTTCTCAAAAACTTGTTCATTGCTATGCTCTATTTATTTATTGGATAACTTACCACATCTCACCCTGTCTTCTGTGCTGTAGACTAAACATGCCGGTTCTTCCAGTCTTTCCCCACAGGTCACGTTCTCCAGACATTATTCCTGCTTCTCCTTCCTGGCTTCCCTCCAAACGGTCAGCATCTTTCTCCAGCAGGGTTCCCAAAATTGGACACAGTGCTGCAGTAGAAGCCTTATCAGTACTCGACTGGAAAGATTACTTCATCTTACAGATAGTCTTGTTTATACAGCCCAGTGCTTGCTTTTTTTTTTTTGGTATTTGTGTTGTTTGGCAAGAGTATGAAATGATTTGGTCTTGTTTAATTACTAATCCATTGTAACTCCCTTTATTGTAAAGCTCTTGGTTTCTAAGAGCATAAGCCTATTTCTTGGCTTGTTCAGTTGACACAGTAAGCAATATTTCTTTTTCATCTTACAAACATTCACTTACCTTTAGGAATATTCAGGATCCTTCATCCTTGTTTAGACCATATCATGTCCATAAGCAAGATCTGCCGTAGAAGATCTCCTAAATTCAATTTGCCATGCTGCTTCTGTCTTCCCCTCCTCCCATTTGCAATGCCTGACATACGACATGCATAAGCAGTGTAAGTCCCAAAGATCCCATGATCTGGGGTTTGCTGGTGCTATTAATCACACAACACATGCTCTCCCTCTAAATTTTTATAGTCTTCACCTTTGCAAAATTGCTGACTTGGAAAGTAAATTTGTCCTCCAGGTATACTACAGATGATATTGCATGGAAGAACCTTAGGCACAGCTGTCCAGCTGTCATACTTGATCAAATATGGCAAATATTACGTGCCAGGCTGCATTTTGCTTATTTGGGAGATGTCAGCTGTACTGTTTTGAACATTCAAGAGAACTGGAACAAACTGCAAAATCAGGACAATGTATACAGAACTCCTTTATCAAGAAAGTCTTCACCAAAATTCTGAAAATATATTTAGGGGCAATTTCATTCTAATTGCATCTACAAGGAATTTTAGAAGTCTTCTGAGGAGCTTTGTGACCCCTAATTAGAACTTTGTACAGGCAGAGACTGGAAATTATTATAACTGAAATACCCAGATATACTGAACTAGGAACCTTTTCCTCCCCAATTACATAAAAGCCATAATTATATTGGTTACATAAAGATTTTAACTGGGGAAAACATTAGCTAATTGAAGACACGCTCCCCCCAAGCTCAGTTACCAACCACTCACAGCACACCGAGATAAAATTCACTCAGCAAATAGCGTTTGTCCTTAAATACTGTGCTGCTCGCTCTTTTGTTCCATCTCTGAAAGAAAGATGCCAAAGAAAACCATTTGAGACTATTTGGAAGTTCACCTTTTATTATGCAGTTGCATACATTATTTTTTCAATCTCTTTAATCGGTGTCAAGAGTCCATCCCATAAGAAATCAGATAAAGAGGAAAAGAAGTCTTGACATAGTGAATAATTGCTTGGTGCTTAATCAGTAATGACAAGATACCTTGACTGTACCTTTGCTGACAGAAAAACGGAGAGATTCTCAGTTGAAAAAGGGCTGTACAGCTGCTCCTCAGCTTATAACAGCATGAGGAGAAACTTTTTTTCCTCTTTCTCTCTTTGAAACCTTTCTTCTCTCTGGAAGGCAGTTACTTGCAGGGGGATACCAACAGTCAGTCCTTTTTTACTGCATGAAAGCAAAACAGAAACACGAGCTTTTGTCTGTTGTACATTCGACAGAAAAAGGAAGAAAAAACTCCTATGGTATGTAGCTAGGCTGGGCCACCACTAGTTGATTTGATGAAACATGGAAGCTGGTCTGAGAGGGAACCAACAGCCCTGCTGCTGTAGTGTCCGCACAGCCTTGCTGGTGGATCTCGGCTAAGCCTGACCAGCCTGTCAGTGTCACCAGAGCGGCCAATGCCAGGCGCTTTGGCTGAATACGCTGCCAGGTGCCAGGAAGCGTCAGCGAGTGGATCCCTGTCCGGTAGAAATGGACAGATATCAAATCTGGCTTTCAACTTCAGTTCAAACCAGCCTCTGCAGATTGAAGGGAGTGTTTTCTGAGACAAGGAGGGGAAATGGGGGATGAAACAGCCATGTGTGAGGGGGAAAGGGAAAATAAAAAAGATATCTCAATTTTTCTTTTTCAAACCACAGCACCACGATCTCTGGATACAGCTCTAACAACAGATCTATTTTCTGTCAGTGCCTACAGCTCCCCAACAGCGAAAAGCCGGCTGAGCAGAGTCCAGCTCCTGCAGATGGCGGGATGCTGCACGTCGGTGAGTCGCGCACAGCGTGCGCTCCATCGCTGGCAGCTGCAAGGTCAGACCGCATCAGAATTCAAGGGTATGAACTCATACAGAGCAGAGTCAATGCTGTAGGACTGGCCTGGGAGTGCACAGCAGTGCTTTTCTCTGGGCGGAGAGAGGCAATCGTGGTCTGGGACCTAATTTGTATAACAAGCTATTTAAGAGGGATCTAATTGAAGTATATAAATCCTGAAGGCTACCACATCAAGCCAGGATACTATTATTAGACCAACCTAGATGAGGTTATGAAATTGCATTAAAAAAAACCTCAAAAAATTTAGTAGGAGACATTCCCCACTTCAAGATCCCATGAGACAAATTCTCTCAAGCAATGATTACATATTATCCAGAAAAATAAAAAAAAAATAATACTAAAAATGAATGTGGAAAAGGAAGGCAGAAAAAGCACAAGTTCACCCAAATGGGTCACAATTATTTCCTAATGTTCACTGTTAGTATGTTTTAGAGACAGGAGATGATAGCCAACTAACTGAGTGGCAGCTGAAAGTAAAATTAAACTATAATTCTGCGACATTTTGAGTTTTTTTAATTACATGCTACTTATATAAAAAATTGATTTAAAGTTACTTGACCCAGAGGCATTTTCAGCAGTGTCCTCTGATAAAGTCTGGTCTCATTCTTCCATTACCTGTCCTAAGCATATTGAATTTTCCTCTCTGCCAGCTTTTACTGATCCTACCAAAGATAGAATTAGCGTTTACTGGCATTTCCACCCCTGTGATATGATAAGACTGGAAAGTGCAAGGGCACACCTTGGTTTCTGTTCCAGCCATCGCAACCCATGAGGAGCATGTGGATGTGGATAAAAAGCCACAGCTGAGAAACTAAAACCAGTAAGGTTAAAGGAACAAAACAGAACCACCCACACGCAACAGCAAAACTCCACACTGCAACCAAAAAAGAAAAAGAAAAAGGAAAAAGGAAGAATGGCAAGTACACGCAGTGAAGAAAGGAGACTGAGGTGAAGCAGGGCAAGGAAAGCACCAGCGAGCACCAGACACTATTTCTGACCCTGGAAATTAAGTCCATAACCCTGTGAATAAGCAGGTAGTGTAACTTTGTGCCCATGCAACTTTGTGCCCATGCAACACCCACTTCACTTCAAAGAATCAGTATCTTAAAAAACCACACAATCGAGCTACACTGAGAGACAACAGCTTGAATGTAGTTTCCACTACACACCCTACAGACTGTGTCTGCTTCAAAGTTCTTCCTTCTCTAACTTTTAAGCTCAAGACTCAATTGGAAAATAAAAATAGATCTTACTAAAGGATTTCTTGGGTGAACTTCTCTAAAGACAGATTTAGGGCTAGCTGAACACATTCCTTGACAAGGAAGAGTTTTCCATTTCTGAGAAAGATAATCTTTGTGCCACGCTGCCATTCGCAACACAACTTGCGCCATTCCCTGTTCCACACTGGCAGCAAGTGGAAATACTTTCTTAAGCTGTTCAAAGTGTGGTACCATTTACTTCCAGCTCAAGCAGTATTAATATATACCTGTATTTCACTAAAATGAACGAAAAGCAGCTAGATAACATGAAGACAAACCTAAGACATCCATTTGTATAAAATATGAAGTGCCAGGTAGTCAGTGTCCCTCCATTAAATCTGCGTCTGAAAACAAGGGTTGCACTCCAGGTGCGCTCTGCACCGTGCGGACTGTGAAAGCGGCTCAACATGCCATTATCTTTGTGGCCGTGTTTTGTCTCTTATTTTGTGGTAAGACTAGAAGCCCACAGGAGAGCATCCTTGCAGCCTCCCGGTGTTTTTTAGGTTGCTCTTCAGAGTACAGTACAAACTCCATTATTCCATAAACACTCTCCGAGAAGCAAATAATGGGTAGTTATGCTCACACAGCAACCTCCATGCAGCCTCACGCACAAAACCAGACCAGTATCGGGTCTACAGAAATAAAGCGCTGTCTCCACTAACTTTGTCTTAAAGCCAATTGCCTTTGCGTAGTTCCTGTAGAACTAAGGGACAGATACAGCAGGATTAACAATGTTTTTTCCTTTACCTCTTTCCCTGGGAGTAAATAATTTACATCCATTACCTCTGACAGTAAGTTCTGTTGTTACAGGCAGCGCTATTCTGCAGAATGCCATCACAGGGAAAGCTCATGGATAAAGGCGAGGGAAAGGCCAGTTTTCATTTTCAGCATAAAGCGGTTATTTACATAAAGAAAACCAAGGAAATCCAATCAACTACTACTCATGTGAAGTACCAGATGATTGGACTAAGGTCACAAGAAGTATTTCTCCTTTTAAGGGCAGATTATTTTTGACATTAAGCAGCTATAAGCATATTTGAGAAAGAAAAAAAGATTCTGTTAAAGATTTTCCTTTTGTAACTCGGAGTGAATTCATAAATCTTGGCTGGGCTTTCAAATCACTGGAAAGCATATGTATGTATATATATATATATATATATAATCTAACCCAGTCCTTACACAGAACCTGGCCAGCCAACATCCTTAGAACTAAAAAGTTACACATACACAATCCAAATAACTCTTTAAAAACGCAAGTAATGTCCCCTTAGATCATCTCATTAAGAATGAGGTTAGATTGCAATCATTTGCCATCTTCATTTATTCTCCATAAATAATAAAGCAAAGCTATTCCATTTAGGAACCTTACCTTTGTAAAAGACATAACCGGGATATTTTTTAATGTCACTGAAAAAAAACAATGACATAAATTTGATTTCCATGTCGCTATATCAATAAGGAGATAAGCAAGCTGACTTACAGGGAAAGGCTGAGGGCAATGCCCAATATTCATTACACCGGACAGGCCAGCGATTCAGCAGGCTCAGGCACTGACATTTTGATACTGATAAAAGTAATTTTATGTAAGCTGAATGTCAGAAACTTATTTACTTCAAACAAGTACTCACAATTTTGATATGGCCCACTAGAGCACTGTAGTTACACAGAACATTTATTTATACTTATTCCCGGTAAAAATAGTGTTATCACAAAAAATGCTTTGGTTTATATTAATAAAGATAAAAAACATGGAGCAATGGAAAAACATGCTAAGCGAGACTGTTGTTCTTACAGCGTGTTACTCTCTGCTGATTCTCAGTTGCAGTGTATGTGATCTTGCGCTCGGGAAGCCGCTCCAGGTGCAGCAGCGGAGGCAGCTGCACACACGTGTACACACTGGTGTGCCAAGGTACAACAGCGAGCTCAACACCCATTAACTACACACTGAAATGCAGTGGAACTTAACTTAAACTAGAACTTCAGCACACTTAACCAGCCAAAAAACATCCCCAAACTGAAAAAAGGCCTGATCATTTCACTTGACTACGGCTGTATGAGTCAACAAGTAAAATGCTTGGCAAGTCGTATGGACTACTATAAAAAGTAAAAACCCAACACTAATTTCAATCTAAAAGTAGTTTTAAGTCCAAAACCCTCCTCCAAATCTCTAACGAAACAAAATCCACAAAGCCTGATGGTATCACAATCCAAACAGTCATTAGCACTCAGTATGGACATTTTCAGATTTCAAGTTTCTCTAGGTTTTCCTGATCTATACGGTGCTGTAAGTGTTGTCATCTTCAGAAAATGTAAGGAAGCAAAGTACTCTGAACTCAAGGAAACAAGAGTTTGGAGATGAAGCAAATTTATTGTTCCAAGCCTTGAAATTAGGGAGTATTTTAAACCAACAGCCAAACACTTCATGAAAATCCAGCTAGTTTGAATGAACAAATCCAGGTAACTCTTAAATAAATTTCAAAGCTATTGTAACATGGTGTATATATATAATATATATATCATAGAGCCTTGTAGGTAACCCATGAAAAATCAAGGATGCCCCCTGCATAAAGGGCAGGCAGAGAACAGCATCACTGAGGTACTAGTCCCATTTTTTTCAGACAAATTACTGCATAGATATCTAAAGTTAAGGAGTTCTGATGTTCTTCTGGACCAATTTTACAGTATCATAAGATAACATCATGGAAATACATTGTATTTGAAACCAAAGAGCAGCATATTAGACATGCACTGGTAGAAAACATCCTGTGTGCAATTTGGGATGTTAAAAGTACCATACACAACTTGGACGTTCATCTAAAAGCTTACTGATTTAATTTTACTTCCTTTTTTGTGGAAAAATGTCTACGTGTTCTTATTCATAAAAATGGAATTCTCAACATTCAGCTGTGGTGGGTATGACACGAACATACACAGTCTTCATGTTCAAGTTCTTCATGGAGATGTCCTTTGTGATCTCTGAACCAAGAGAACAAGAGAAACAGAAGGAAACAGTCAGTGCTCTTGGTGACAGGCAAAACAACATCCAAGAATATTTTACTCAGACAGTTCTACTGGTTCAAGGTGAGACTTGGACAGAAACTGCTCAGCTCAAAATCCCCTCCTGTTAAAGCAGGGTGCACTAAAGGGAGTGTCACCACACACCAGGGTTGCCACTGCAAGAGATGAAGATACTGTTCTAGGTTACAAAGAAGAATTTTTTGAAAGCCTTTGTCAGCCCACAGCTCCCAGCTTGCCCATTCCCACAGAAAATAATATCTAGTTCAGAATTTTATAATGCAATGATATGAGGTCAATATTAACAATACAACACAATGCACTGACGAGCAGAGTCCCGTGTAAACGCGCTGTATGGGTGGCCGCACAGATCCTCCTCCTCCAGCGCACTGCCCCTGCCAGAAGAGAGAAGGTGCGTGCAAAGGAGCATGAGGATAAGGACGTGCACACATTAACTGGAGCTTCATACTTAAAACAAGGATTGTAGCGGTCTCTGCTGAAAAACTAATGTAGCAATCTTGCCGGGTACGCCTAAAGAATTTCATAGCATACCAGATCAATTCCTTAAGTCTTTCCAGAGCTATATGATATCGTTTGGAACAGTAACAGGATAAAGTTTCCCCAACAAACCTCTTTTAAGGATATGGCGTATTTCCAACAGGTTGATTCAGGGTTTATGATTATTTATGAAACACAGAGTAACTGTACTTTGTGGCTACAGGAAAAGTCACTTGTGAAGCTGGTAGGAACTGGAAATCTCTTTCAGTCTTCTTGCCACCACACAGAGCATTTTTCCCAAGAAGTTAGATGTTGGCTGGCTCAATGCTTCCCAGCACCCATCAGCTGTAGCAAACTCCCCCCAAGGACAGAGCAGATTGTTGTGAATACTGGGAGGTACAGCTTTGGAATTAAAGTAATCTGAATGACAAATATCCCAGAGCTCTCTTTACTAAGAAACTTCCCCGCGGTAACCACAAATACACCCACTGAAACCAAAGCAAAAGCATATTGGGGGGTTACGGTGTTCCTCTGCACGCTAGAATCCCCAAAGACAACACAAGCAAATAAAAGATAAATTTTAAATTTGGCACTAGTGTTAGCACAGACCACAGATTAATAACATTCTGAATGGCTGGGTGTTTTTTCAGTAGAAACACTTTGGTTGTGCGCTGCTCTGTGTCACGGACTGACGGCTGATGTTCCGCTGCTCTGACTCTGCCCAGCGACCGAGGGGCTGGGGGTGTGTGGGGGTGTGTGTGTGTGTGTGTGTGTGTGTGTGTGTGTGTGTGTGTGTGCGTGTGTCCAAACGCGGGTGTGTGTGGTGGGGGAGGCCAGTCTGGGAAGTGCCTCCATGGACACCATATAAAAGCAGTTTAGTTTTCAGTAACATGGTGTCCAAGCGAACCCTGGTTCTAGAAACGGCAACGAGAAGGTTTGTCTCCATGTAACAGCACACACGCTCCTTCTGACATTAAGGCCCCCATCTTCCTTCAAAAAAATGTTTCATTTTTAGACTGAGCAGATATAGTCTGCATCAAAGTTTAAAAGGCATCTATTAATTGATTAAGAAGCCCTTATGGATCTTGATGGTACTGTTTTTCAGGAGTTCTCTTCCAGTGTAATGCTCTGCTTCAAGCAGCTGAATACCCATTTACAGAACTAGAGAGTATAATTCAATTCAACAATTAGTGCTTTATTTCCTCATTAACCTTCCTTCCCTCCCCATGAAAACATTACATCCATATGTACGAAAGTTATTTTGGTCTGCAGGAGCAGCCAAACAAACTACAAACTTGGTCTCAAAGTCCTCTTTCAACTATTTATTTTAAAACCCCTGAATAATGAGGAACTACATAAAGCCACTGTTTTCAACAGTATTTCAGACAATAATTACTATTAGAAATGGAAACTTTATCAAGAGAAGGACATCCTCGTGCCTCCGCTGATTCCTCCGCAGGATGGCTCCAACACATCGACAAGTTTTGCCTCCACCCCGAACGCATCTGAATCAGCCACCTGTAACCCGTGTTTCATTCTCATGAATAAGCAACGCTCACCACTTGGACATTTCTTTCTAGATTGTTTTTTCCAGTATTCCAAAAGGGGGGTGAAACACACATTCACTCCTGAAAAGCTGGCAGCTGTTGTGCAATAGACGCAGACGCCCAACTGCCTGTACCCGACAGCATTTATCAAAATTATTATCTCAAAACTGGTACCTCATTTTCCTCCAAGTGATTTTTTTTTCTTTTCCTTTGATAAAAACAGGCATCAACCTCCCAACTCATGGCCTATTTTCAAACATTCCAAATTGTTAACAGCAAATAATTTATTTTATATTTTTAGAATAAATCATTAGAATAACCTACTCAAGAAAGGAGACTGAACTTTTTGTTTTGAAGGGAAGACCTTGAAATATATTGACAAAAAGATGAGTAGGGGATTACAAAGTTGCAACAACGGACAAACATTAATTGAATGAATGTTTTGCAGAAGCACTAAAATTTTTGTTTTATATGCAGCACTTAAAGAGATCTGAAGAAAAAATACGACCATTTCAGTGTTTATACCATTAAAATGTTATTAAAAGAGCTGCATGGTGAGAATTAAATCTGAGACAGCAGATGCATAGCTATATGGCATAAGCATTCATTAGCTACACAAATAAACCTTCAGGACCAAATTCTCTACATTCTGAGCCTAAAAAAACCCAAATCAGTTGTTTTATGCTTTGAAGAATTATCAAATCTGACCTTTCACATCATCATGAGTTGTCACTTTATACAATTTATTTAAAGTTTAAATAGCTCTGGAGAATTCATACTACAAATATATTATAGCGATTTCCCTTTTAAGTAAAGGCATTTAAAAAACTCTTACATAAATTGAGACTTAAAGGCTATAAATTTTCCTCTTTCAAAGCTCAAAAGTTTTCTGCAGTAGTTATTTTAGTATCTTAACTAAGTCATATGCTGCTGTGAACCCTTTTGCCCTGTAACAGGGACAGAAAAGAGAAAGAGATACAAAATCAATTGTTCCTGAATGGCTGAATTCCTAGTCAGCAAGGTTTCACACACAAGGACATTTTTTGTTTATGCAAGTGAGTGTGGTTGATGTTCTTGGTTCTTGCACCTTGTGCTGTTTCTAAATACTCCAGTGCTCTGTGTTTCTTACCACCATTCAGCACATTACTTTTAGCATTAGCTCGAACTATCACTAGCAAGTCTCATCAATATTTGAGATCTATTTTACTTACAAAAACGGCTTTTGAATAAACAGAGTTCAGGTCACATGAAATAAAATTGATAATTTAAAAACCCGCACACACAAAATACAACAACAAAAAACCCACACACACCTACAAAAAATGCACAAGAGAACCCACCCCCCCTTGCTCTGATTCTAATGTATCCTACGGGAATCCCTTCAAGCCGGGGACAGGTGAGCGGCCCCAGCTTTGGGAAGCCGCACTACAGCCACCCTCCTCATCCCAAACCAGCTGCCAGGCACCCCAGAGGAAACCCAGCACACCCCACAGTTAGATCACTAGTTTAAACAAGACCTCTAAGTTCTGGACAGGTAACCTAACATGGAATAAGTTAAGTGCCATGTATCCCTCCCAAACCGCTTGTAAATCATGCCACTATGATAAACCAGAGACAGAATCCCTGACAGCGTTTCATTTAACAGCTGAATTTCCCTGAACACACAGAAATATCTGGGGTTTCTACCATGTAGTTTCTAATCCATTTTTCCTGTCAAATAAAGTCCCAAATCTTTCTCAGGTCCAACTTTTTGGCACTACAAGTGAGTACATCTTTAGTTTTATCTTTCTCATGAATCAGAGATTTTTGTTTCTAAGTCTCACCACCTGTCAGCAGTTTTGGAAGATTCTTTAACATTTCAGATACACGACTGTGTGATAAAGCTTCCTACTTCCCAGGTATTCTGAATGAATTGCAGCTGCTGAACCCTACGAAGTCTGACCTACTCAAACTACTCTAAAATAGATCTGATACTCTTTTCCACCCACTCCCGTTCTCCAAAAGTAAGAAAAAAATAGTATCTGCAACAATATGAACGTTACAGGAACAATTGGAACAGGTTCTTAAAATATTCAACACTTCAAGACTCCCTCACTCCTAGGAGGAGATTCGCTGTCTCTGCTTAGTCCCAGCAGCACACAGCACAAATCTCCGCTGCTCACTGACCTTTCTATTTCAAAAGGAAAAAAAACCTTTACAGAACTTGTCTTGGCCATTTCATGAAGAGAATGCATTAGAGCTTTGAATTTCTAAATGCACATGTGTGCTTAAAGGACTTCATTAAATAACTACTGAATTACTGGGCAAAATTAGAAGCCAGTGTGTAAACAGTATGCATTTAGTAATTAAACTAGATCTCAAGTTTCATTAGCTGCTCCTCAGCAAAAACTTCCAAGTATCTTTGGACAAGCAAACCAAAAGTTTGTGCTTACCCTCAGTTTGTGCTTCATCCAGGAACAGTTTTAGCCTCCTGCTTCTGAGCCCAAAAACTTTTGCTGTTTCATGTAGAAGACCCTGGTACGTTAATCCATTCTGGCCAACAGGGTTTTCCATTAGAAGAGTCCCCACCGTTCCCTTCTGACATTCTGAACAAGATAAACAGTTGGATCACTATTGGTGAGGAATTATATTAATTTATCTTGGTAAATTGAAATTTAGGACTTCTTCTTCCATTTCATCTCCATTTCTTCATAGTGCTGAGTAACTCCCCATACCAACCTACTTACAGATATTCACTAAATACATTGATGAATTATAGAATTGGAAGTATAAGTGATTATTAACAGCTTGACAAATAAAACTTTGCGGAATTTTTTACACTGGTGAACTGGAAAACCTGGAGACCAGGAAACATGAAATATTTCAACTGGAAACACAAACCACTAACAACTACAGAAGTTCAAAGTACCTACTGATGGGCAAATCACCAGTTAAAAACAAATTTTGAGCCCAAGCAGGTTCCCAGTAGTGTCAATATGATTCCGCATGGACAGCCTAGAACAGATTCGTACCCCGGCAGAGATTAAGAGGGAGTGACTAAGGACACAACGTTTTCCATGTGAGGATTCAGAGAAGTTACAAGATTAGCAGCTGTGGAACAGAATTACATGCACATATTTATACTCCAGATCAGGTTAATAATACAATTCATTGGGCTTCTAAATAGCACTGAGAAGTGTTCCACAGGCTGTTGGCAACGCCTCAGTAAACAGCTGGCAGCTCCTTCACTGCCCTCCTCATTTTTGATCAGTTTTAGACTCAGCCTTTCTAAATAAACTGCACAGGTGAGCTGATGGTCATAAAGAGGAGAACAATGCTGAAGGGCTCATGTTTAAAAGCTGTCCCTTATCTCTAAGTGGCTCTCGTTTTTCTTTTATGAAAAGAGAAAGAAAAGCTAAATATAAATATTGTGTTTATTAGAAAGCACGTACTAAGAGAAAAATAAAAATCACCATCAATGAAAATATATGTACTTCTCTTTATCAGTAAGCAACGGTGCCCAAAACCTGCATCACAAAAAAGCTCAGCCTGTATGCGAGGAGGGCTCAGTATCCACCATACCTTGTGGTTTTGCATTCATCAGCTGCAAGTTGATATACTGGCAGAGCAGAGCATCAGGGGAGTTGAGCAGAGCAGGTGCTGACCCTGTTGTCACATGCAGAGTCTTTCCGCTGAGACTAAGCAAGTCAGTTTTGTTTATCAGTTCTGAAAACGAAATGAGATGAGTCAGGCCATTACAGAGAAGCCGAGGTCCAGCTCTCACTCCATTAGCTGACAATAAGTCTTTTCTAACCACTGATTCCACAGTGGAAGTGTTTCCCTCTTTGCAATTCCTCGCTCAAGAAAGAGCATTTCTCCATTTTGAAAAATGGAATTTCTGCAGAAATATTTTGGTTTTTTAATAACACAGAATACTTAAATCTGCTGTGGAAATTAGCTCCTATGTAACATCTCCTATGCACATAAATATACAACATGATTACTCATGCAATAAAGATAGTTAACTAACTTAAAACAAGCAAGAAATCATTCACTTAAGCCAAACAATTTCTCTCATTAAATTAAAACCTACAATCACTGCCTCTACCCTGACTTCACTAGCTGAAGCTGCACTGCATATGTGTCACTGATGTGTCACATCATGACATTTCTCTCATTAAACTCCAGATGACAATAAATGTAAAATCAGTGGCTGGTTAGCTCATGAATAATGCCCCCTGCATTAAAATTTGTGTTTAATGTCGGCAGTAGCTGATGATTCAGCAGATGACTCCAGCCATGCGGATTTAGAAAATGGTGGAAGATCAGACCCAAAGCAGAACCTATGTCTCCAAGGATTTTAGAAGTAATACCAACACCCTGGAAGCCCTCAGACAAGACGCTAATGAGGTTTCTGTAATACAAATGAGGTACGGAAGGCTGCATTCTGCGCTACCTACGTGAGCAGCTGCTTGTCTTATCACACACGTAAAAAAAAGCTGCTGATAGCCACAACATTAAAGATACAGAGAAATAACATCACTCTCTGCTACAAAGCTTTAGCAGCTACAAAAGAACTCCGAACAACAAAACCAGTAAGAATTAGTAGATCTAAATTCTTGTAAGAATTGTGCATTGCCCATACATACGGAACAGACACATCTGTCACCTCCTTCCAATAGTTTTCTTTCCCTATCAGCCCTACTCTTGTCATGGAGCCTGCACTTGACAAAGATTGTTTTCCATCAGTTCATCGGCATGAATTTCAGGGGGCAGAAGGGGCACTCCTTTTTCCAGTCACGTTTATAAACTCAAAATGAAAACCAAACCCCCCCTACCAAATCAAACAACATCTAACAAACAAACCAACCACAACTACAATGACAAAGAAAAGGTAAAAAGTAATCACAGGCTACAAACTCCCCAAATTCTGTCAGCTGCCACAGACCATCAAAGTGCAATGCACCATGGAAGGCTGGTGAGACTGCCCTAAGGAACGATGGAGACCTCAGACAGCAGCTAAGATTCCAAAATGCTATATTTTAAAAAGCAACATGTTATATATATGTGTGTATATATTTATTTATTTATAAAGTTTTTTTTTAAAAAAGGCAAAACTTAATTGTCGCTCCTAAAATTCAGTTCTCAAGACTGCAGTTTCCAGTGCTGGTGGTGATCTGCCAGCTGTCCCAACGCTGTTTTGGTACATTTGAGGCACAGGTATGTGCTCAGGCGCAGGAGGGGGCTTTGCTTTTGGTTTTACTTACAGGAAAGGAAGAAAATAACTCAGTTAAGAAGTGGAGAGGAATTAACAGGATTTGGAGAGGAATTAACAAGATTTCATCATATGGAAAGGGAGTCAGCAGCAGGGTTTTCCCCGCAGAACCCTAGAGCAGCGCTGCTCGCCATGTACGTGCGGTTATTAGGTCATGGTGAGCAGAGGCAGAGCGCGGCGCAGGGAGCACCGGGGGGCTGTGCAGGGTGACAGGGCACGAGCTGCAGCCATGGCCATCTGTGTGTTCAGCTAATTGAGCGTTTTACATGACAGGATCGCTGACACCGTCACAAGGAAGAGCTCATGTACAGTGCTGCCGATGGAGTCAGCTCATACAACTCTCTAGTTAGAGCAAGTAAAAAAGTGGATCATTTTTCATCTATAACAATACACTTGAAAACAAGCAGACAGTACAAGCGCTCATCAATATTAAAATCACTTTTAAAGTCTGTTCTCCCTGAAGCTGAGATTTAAGTGGTAATATTCTTCTAAGGTACCTTACAGCCTCATAGCCTGTTAAAAATTAAAGATTAAAAAATGTTTTTGTAGTCTTGTTCAGAAAACAGTGCTATGAATAGCATTTTTTAAAAAATAAGCCCTCTAAAAAATCTTGGTACGTTGTCTCATTTCATCTCTATGAAGTTTATACAGGGACTTTTGCCCCACCTTCCTCCCCCCACTCCTTTTTTAAGCCCAGCATGATTTACAGCTCCATTTATTCCCATAACTAATTTTTTTTTTATAGGACTTTTTCAATATGGGCTACTTCCATTAAAGCCAGGTGCAACTGAAAAAGCATTCCCAATAAGAAGTTTAGAAAATTTCCAGCTTTAGCAATCTAGAGCAAAAAGAAAATCACAGGGCAGGACATATTTCAGCCTCCACTAATACAAGAACTGCCTGATTTCATGCCATTACACAACCCTATGTGAATCTTCATTACAATTAGAAAACAAGATAATAAGTTACTGCAAGTAAAGTGGACAGTCGTAAGAACCACAGGAAAGAAAATAAGGAGCCAGAAATATGGTTTTACTGGGTCACAATTTTATTAACACACACGGGAACCATTCATCAAGAATTCGTCCAGAGTGCACGAGCTTTCTTCACAGCTCCTCTCAGATGCAGCAGCTGATACCAATCCCCTGCCTTACCCAGAGACCCTGGAATCACCATTAGGCCTCACCTAAGGGGACCCTGGAAAATCACCATTAGGCCTCACCTAACATTACCCATGCAAAGGTTGGGTAGATAAACAAAGGGATTGTATGCCAGCCAAACATCAGGAACTTTGGTTCTATTCTCCATCATCTTTAAGTGCTATTTTCTTTGTACATACCTTCTACCCTTACTCCTCAGGGAGGATATATTCTGCTGATCGGTACTTACTTGAGATCTCTGCCAAATTGCAGCAAAAGTGAATTTGATAATCTAATCTTTCCAAGGGAATTTTCATGTTGTTAATAAGTGGGCAGGGAAAAAACCCGCTCTGCCCAGACCACTTACAGAGAATGAAAGATTAAAATCAAGCACGCCAAGATGGAAAATCCTGAAATGATACCTACATGGCAAAAGCACCATGGAAAGGAAAGAGATAAAGCCTTTGTCGCTACAGCAGAAAAGAATCTTTGAGGAAAGGTTTAGATTTTCTTTACCACTTTAGGAATTCAGCATTAATAGATTTATGCTGCATCCTTTTGGTCTGTTAGTGGCAGAAAGCAAACCAGGTTAAGTAGTCAAGCTGCTAATGATCTGAATAAGATGAGAGTTCCCCAACTCTTCTTGGCCTTTTGCAGGTCATCGTTTGGTATCTGCGATGGTAATGAACTGTACCAGTGCCCACCCACCTCTGTGGGCACAGACCACGCTGCTATGAAGTATATCACTACTGTTGGGAAAATTATTTCAAGGAAAACTATTTCCTCCTTTAAAAATATAACTGAAACTTGAAGATACTGAGAGATCCAGAATTTCCTATAAATCACCTACAAGTGAAAGCAGAGAATAATCATTTTGTATGATAAAACTGTTCAGTTCAGCTGAGCACAACTTGGAAAGAGGTTTTACCACAGTAAGATAAATGGATTACACATCTGGTATGAAACCCGCCCCCCCCCCCAATTCTTCTGGAAATACTTCCAGGAAAAGACAAGTAAGAAAACTAAAGATGGAGATAGTAACAGTGCCGTGACAGACACAAGGCTGTTCCCCTTCTGACAGGCAGGCAAACTGTAAACCCTCCTCAGTCCTGTGGGCACCCAAACCAGCCTTTCACAACAGCCACCCAAGTGCCTCCCCCTCAGACGTTCCCTCAGTAATACTTCTGTGAAAACCCAGAAGCAAAAGTTTCTACAGCCATCCAGTAATCACTTCTGCAGTATTTTAGAATTTCCGTATCGCTCATTTTAGACTTAATATTAATGGTATGAAAACAGACAAAGTTTGAAGGTCAAGATGTGCCTGTAAATAACACTAAGAATGTACAAGGAGTTTTTACTACTGCTGAAACACCGCTAAAGTCAAATTAGAGCATGGCCACTGTTAAGGACTCTACCTTCCGTATTTCTTCACTAAAGCGTTTGGTTTTTAGTGTAATCTTGTTCTCAGTGTGCTGATTTTTAAGTTGTAACTTTTTCTGATGTACTGAAACAGTATATGGAATGTAATAATAAAGCAGCATCTTCATCACGGAAGAGAATGTCAGTTCGCCGGTACAGTCACTAACTGCAACATCTTCCATAATGCCTCTCTTCCCTGTTTCAGCTATATTATCTTTGTCGTGAACACAACTATGATATAGCCTGTAACTCTATATATAACCCACAGAAGACAATTTACATTCTCAAGCCTTAACAGAGGCCAAGTTCAAGCTGCAAAAATATTCCATAGATTTTTCTAAGAAGAAGAAATGCAGGGATCCTCAAGTTTCTCTAGAGTGAAAAAGCAACACTTTTTCTTCTACAGATTGCAGTTTGCATTCAAATTAAGTTCTCACCCTGCCTACTGCGGCATGAGGGAAAAAAAGGCATGCAAAAGCTGGTGGCAGCTCGCCATCAATATATAGCATTGCCTGCCTCTGATGAAAGCGCTTTCTGAAATAAATCAGACTCTGTCCTGATGAGAACTGCAATGGAAATAAGATAACAGAAGAGATGAGCATCATTTAACAGCAGCTTTTAGAAACATTTTGATACGACTATAACACAGTCTCATAAGCTAAGTACTGTAAAATAGAATATTTCCTTATGCATTTTCTTAACAATTTTGTATGTACATAGAAAAATTACACAGTGAATAACTCCTAGCTGCTATTCGAAAAACTTTCAATTTTCCTTGTCATACTCCATTTACCTGTTTTTCCATTAAAAACTGTCAGTTTTGAATTTTTAAGACCAAAAATGCAGGAGACAGCATCTACAAGTCCAGTCAAGTTCAAAGTATTATCTCCTTTTGGATTTTCCAGCAGCAATACACCATCTAAAACCAAAATTAAGAAATTAAAATGCAGTTTGGAAGCAATATCCAAGTCTGAATGAGTTTTTCTAATGACTTCCAGTGAGTTTCCAATCTAACTTAAAACTAGCAACACTGCATCTTCCATAAATTTTTGTAGTAAGAAAGAGGGAAGAAAACAGGGAAACAGACTCAAGTACACTTCAGATTTAGAGTATGGAAGTTATATTTATTTTTATTAACAAAGTAGTTGAATTTTTGTTACTTAATTATAATCCAGTAACATATTGATTAAAAACTGTCAGACTGTGTGCCCCGAGATGTTTACCAGCCTCTATAGTTACGTTCATGACTATTCAGTAAGCAGCTTTGTAACCATGTTGAACATGGCACACTTATTGGACACACAAACTGTAAACACATGTAGGAAGAAAATTCCAGACAGTACATTTAGTTTTCTCCCCTTTTAATATATTCACTCAATATTGTAACACTTTTAGCACTATACTCATCTTTCGATTATACAAGACACAGTCATATTCTCTAGTTTTAAGTATCCTTTTTGGCTCTATACTTAATATCCAAGTTTTCCAAAAGCATTTCTCCAGAGGAGATACTGGATCACCTACATTTACGGGACTGCATCGAGAATTAAAAATTCTCAAGGTCCACACTGAGTGTGGGGAAACGTACACACACAAATATAGACTGTGTACATCTCCATATATTCACACGCAAACCCAGAATATAAAGAACTCATATGCACACCTGAGCATTTACTTCAGGTCCACAGCAGAAGACTTCATGGACAGCACATGCTTTTGCTTTTAATAAACGTATTTTAAAGAAGTATTTAAAGCTACTATTGGAAGGGAGTTTGCACCATCTTTCAAACAAATCCATGGCTCCAACATTCATCACGCAGTTTTCCAAATAATCTTTTAACACCCCCACTGACAAATCAAACCCAGTACATTCCTACCTTGCTCTGTCCCATTAACACAAACTTTGAGGTTGACGTAGGCACAGGCTGGACCAACACGCTCACACAAACCACCTCGGACGAGTGTAATTTCTAGCTCTGATCCCTTCAGCTGAAGAAGGAGGAATATTATAATTACTTGAATGTTGTTTTAAACAAACACAACAAAATGGTTTCCTTAAACAAACAACATTAAGGTCTTGTCTTGTACTAAACATGATTTGCAATAAAATAGCCACTTTTGCCACATCTTTCTTCAGAGTGCTTCAAGTATTAATTTCTCTTTAATACGTATTAATGATATCACAGTATTTAACACATAAAAAAATGAGAGGAATAAACAGCCTGATTTTCACAAGTGATGAGCAGTGATGAGTGTCTCCGAAAACATAATCCAGAAGTGAATATATTAATAGCTAAGAGAGGAACACTCTTCCGGAGGTAATTCTGAGTATCTGGGCCGCGCTCGCAGTCGCTGTCTGGAGAATCCTTCACCGGCTCCAAGGGGCCATCGAGATACCAAGTCAACCTTTGCATATCTCCCCGTTAGCAATTAGTGAATCAATTAAAACTTAATTAAAAGCACCCCATCAAGAAATGGAACAAGTATGAGAAACAGGATGAAGACACTTGGGAATCTTGTAGTAATGCTACAGAAACAGACTGACTTGGTAGCTTTTCCAAGCATGGGTCTCTTCCTGAGCAAAGTACAAGCTGGTATTACTCCTGCACCTTTAGTGCTTTTCATGAGAATCACACTTTGAAGGATCTCTTAATTAAAATTAATAATCAAACAGATATCACAAGGAAATAACTTCTATGAACAACTGGTACTACGTGGCCATTTAAGCCAATTTTTTGCAAATTTAGAGACAGTCTTTGGTAAGATTCACAGTCAGACAAACATTCAAGTGCTGGTCTTTGCTGAGCTCCTACTGCAAAGTAGGGAGAGACGCTTATGGAGCAGGAAATCTAATTTTGTGTTTACCCAATTTTACCAGCAATTAAAAATTCATTTTTCAAGTAGGTGCTTTTCCTTCCCAGTATTTTCTGAGCAACCACTGATTTTTTTTTTTTTTTTTTTCCTGTCTCTGAGAGCAAGTCTTTGGGAGAAGAGTTCATAATTAAGGCCTTGTATCAAAAACTGATCCAGCGTAATTTTGCAGAAACACTGATCCTGAACGCAATCAAATTGCTTGTAGAAAAGACAGACTGCGTTTAATTTTCTCCCAATCTTCATGTATATTCAGCATTGTGGAGATTTCTGTTACTCCTTTTAATAGCTTTCAGAAATTTGGTGCAAAGATCCAGTTGCAGCTGCTGTAATTTATGAACTCACCTGTGGAATTACACACTGTTATTTTTACTTGCATCTGCTTTTGTCTGAAAGTACCCAGTGGTCACTAAGGCATGTTCCATGTCAGTGCTGCTATCAGCCCCCACCAACAGAAGGCAGCTGATGCAGAATTCCACTGGAACTCATATCTTCCTGGTCTTTATGCCTGACACTGTTAGTACAGAGCACAAGGCAGCTCTGACTGCTGGAGACACAACCAGCCATGGCCCTGTCTCATGTACCAAACCACAAACTCACGGCACACAGCTGCAACTGTCCTCAACTCTCCAAAGGGCCAAAGCAAAGCCCTAAAGAAGAGCTTTTTCACTTCAGGTATTTTTATCCATGGCTCTAAATGTGACAAGCTCGTTACAACAGAAAAAACAGAGCACAGAGTCAAACATCTGCGCTAAGCAATCCACCTCCGCAGCCCAGAAAGCGCCACTGCCAAGCAAGACGTTATGGTTGCACTGAAATCTGTCACCTCTCTCTCTGCAACCTCTGCTTTGAACTCTAATTATCTGACTAACAATTGCTGAGGCACAGCAAGTCCATGATACAGGAACCATCCAAATGTGCAGAGGGCAACCCAGGCAGCCAAGGCCACAGGTTAACTCTGCAGGGAGGGACTTTGTAGTGACTGAGACTCCTGAAAATAAAACAACAACAAACAACTCTGCATTTACTTAAAAAGCTTTTCTTTGCTTCCATTTACCATACCTGAACTCTGTAGATTCAGTACACAGACCTTGCAATAAACCACTGCGGATGGTTTTGTTTAAAAAAACCTCCACATCCAAGATTCTAAGCTGACAGGTGGGCACTCACAGCTCCATGACCATGACAAGATTATTACATGTCTATAAACTTAATCAACTGCAATAGCCACACAGAACTCTCTGCCATAGAGAGTGTTATTTCAGCTATAATTTTTTAGGTTTTCCCAGTCTAAAATCTGATATTTCTGCAAATGCATAGCCTGACCCACAAACCTCCTCTCCCTGGTTTACATACCAGCTCACCATTTCCAAAACAGAACAGATGTGTGGTTTTTGCTGACAACAGCTATCAATTATATCCATAATAACCAGTACCTGTCAGGGCAAGATTTCATCTTTACATAGACAGCATTATATAAGACTAATCCAATAGACTCATCTTTCAGCTTTCTACCATGTTCTTCTTCACTAGAATCCACTAAATGAAGATTTAAAAACCAGAAAAATAATAGTGGGGGGGAAGCACCCTAGCACAGGCAGGAAAGCTTTCACAGAACGACAGAGCAACGAAACGTAAAGCTCAAGTACTGGGTAATTTCGGAGGCAATCAGACAAGTGTTTCCCAGCATTATACTTGTTTTTTTCCCTAGCTGCTTTTATATTGCAATTCAGATTTGATGTTGACTTAACATCAAACGGTCCATCAGCAGTATCCCAGTCAAATAAGTACTCAGAAGAAATAACCAAATATTTTGACCAGTTTCTCAATGACAATATTCTCAACTTTTACACACTGGTTTTCTCTCTGTTTGTCTCAAGATTGAACTAATAGCTTTGAAAAAGGCCAAACAGAGCTTTGTTTGAAACCTGTACAACTTCAGAAGTATAATTAATAAGTATAAAACATTTCCTTTACACATACTGTTAGTAAGACGGATGAAATATGCACTTTCCTTTCAGCTAATCTCAGACCCCCAAGACATCCCGTAAATCCAATTTTAAGTCGGATGTATCATTTGTTCTTGTCTTCCTAGTCTAGCATGACATTCAGATGGAAGAATGTTTCATCTGCAATTCTTCTAGGAATGCCTTTTGAATATAAGAAGTTAGAACAAAACTGTGGCAAAAGTATTCTCAAAACATGTCAGAAAAAACAGTACAAATAAAACGAAGGAAATAGTTCAGATCTGCTGCTGAAAGAATAAGCCCATCTAAGAAACTGCATTGTTAGTAGAGACGGGGCAGAAAAAGCATCCTCAGACATTAATATGTGAAGTTGGTCTTAAGCCAAAAGGCAACATTTAGCCTCAAAGGAGAACATTTCTAATACAAAAGCATATTAACTTGAGAGAAATCACAGCAACAATATTTTTGCGGTCTGAACAATGTACTAACCCAACTACAAATAATGTGCATTAAGCTTACACAAACAACTACCTAGGATATTTATTTTGGCGCCCAAGCGGCTTCATTTTCAAGTAATAGTATAATACACATACAGAACACCTGTTTTCTTTTTTTAAAGCAAAAAGACTAATATGAAATGTATAAATATGAAACCATATCCACAAAACATATGAAACAATATCCCACATAAAAATACTACCATAGAATTTTTCTGTAACTGAGGCACTTTGTTCAGCTAAAAGCAGGTAATGAAACCAACTATGCAGTCAATGCTTTTTGCTTCTTACCTGGGTTGTCTCCTGGATGAGAACGTCTTTGGAGGTAGGCACTGGGTAAGGCTTCAGGGCAGCCTTTATTGTTGCAAAAATGAAATCCGTATGTTCCTTAATAACGGTGTCCAGGTAGTCACCTTCTGGCTGTGCTCTGTAGTACACTGTAATCTCATCTGTAGGAACCAGATTTCGCTGTAGGATAAACCAAATATACGGTTAATGACAGCAAGATGACTTCCATGTATCCAAGCTAAAAGATCAATATCTCTTAAGTTGAAGAAAAAAATATGTCAAAAATATATTTACCAGGCATTTGTTAAAAGTTTCCACAAAAGATTTAGAAGAAAACAATTCTTTTGTCAGAAGGGCAGGAAAGACGCTTGAAACATGATTTTTTTATCAAATCACATACTTTACTCAAAATGTCTCACTTTCAAATTCATTTACCAGCTCACCCCTTAGTGAGCTGAAGGCCTACCTAATTCATTAAAAAGCTTTTCTGGATGAGAATTTTACTAGCATTTACACACCCTGTCAGCCTGGGATTTAACCCTTGGCTCTTCATTGAACAAATGTTCAACCAGTGACATTTTGTTAACACCCAACAGTCTCCCAGACATTTGGTATCTTTTTGGAAGGTGGTGACCTGGCTTTTAAGTCTTCACACTAGTTCCATCACATCTTGCATACTAACATGTACCTCAGAAAAAGCGCAGTTCACCTGAATGGTGCTCTTTAAAGCTGAATTAGAGCGAAATTCTGCTTCAGTAAGAAAATGGTTTCAAGAGAAAAAAATAGTAGCACTAAGAAAGCTTTCTTTCTAAAATCTGCTAAAAGTAATGACTGCCCTAATGCTAGGAATGGTTACTGTGGTTTTTTATTATGTGTACACTTTTAAAACTGGAGTGGGAATGAAAGAATGACAGAATAAGTACACACTAGCATCATGTTAGCTATTAGGCAGGATTAAGTATTTTGATATTCATTTAAATAAGAACAAATTATGGCTTTATGTTATTACAGAAGTAAATTTAAATCATCCGGTAACTTATGAAAGACTTTTCATGGCCACATTCCTTCCTGCTTTTATTTTACACAGAAATAAATCAACATAGGTATATATATATATATATATATATGCTTTTTTTTTTTCAACATATATAACTATTTTGGTACAGGTTTGTAGTTTTTCAGTCTTATACTGGAGATTCATGCAGATTCTTAACTGTACAGATATATTCTCCCAAAAACACATCCCATGAAAATTTTCTCTACACATCATGTCGAGCTCTTGCCAGATTTCTTCAGGCATAAGCCTGAAAAAGATGCAAATTGTAGCACATTGCCACCAACTTAGTCAAGTAGGAAAACCCTACATATATCGCAGAACAACATGTTTCACATCTGCAATGTGTATGTGCATGAGGGGATGGGGGAGTGTTTGGTTTTATGAGGTTTTTTTTAAACTTGATGGTTCTGAAACCTTTAGAACTCTTTGTACAGAGTTAGCTATTACTTAATGTCCTCTCCAGATTAAAGGCTTTTTAGACTGGCCCTCACCTCTGTGGTGACCACACCTTCTTGGCACAAAACAGAGAGAGTGAGTACAGCACTTTCTGGACCGGTATTGTAGAGAGAAGGAAGAGGTTCAGAGTGCTTTAACATAAAGGTCAGACAGCACCATTTGTATGTATGAGAACACTTTAGAGCAAAATCGTTAATGTAGATATACAAATCGGTGCCAGAAATGCCTCTTGCAATTTGCTAAGCCATGAGTTTGGTTTTTATAGCGGTCCCATGCTCAAATGTCTCAGCTCTCCCCAGCCCGGCTGATGTATCACACTGGAATGAGATGGAACAGAACTGCAGGAGGCAGGCGGGCCTGAGAGCCGCTTACCCAGGACTGAACCACTGCCACAGGGCTCCAAGTCAGAGAACAAGAGGGGCTCAGTAAAATAAATAAATTAGTTACTGCACTATGGATGATGCATAGCGACCTCGTTGTTCAACTCTAACTACTTACTTACATGGAAATTCAAAATGAAAATAATGTCTGATCAGAAACCTATACACTAGGAGAAAAGGATACAGTGCTTCATGTTTAATTAAAAGCATCTATTTCTGCTGCAGATTGCCCAAAGATTGCTTAAATTAAAATGTCTTGCTCCAAAGCGTTGCTTCCTAACCTTTTTGCGAAGCTTCTGGATGCGATTAATCACTTCCCGGGCAACTCCTTCATCCACCATGGACTGGTCTGGGGTAACATCCAGCAGAACTAAAACCTGAGATGATGCAAAGAAAACAGGTGAATAGGTAACAAACTTTGAAAAAAGCTGGGATTAACTCACTCAGAAGCTCAGGTACATTTTCATAGAGCTCCTCACAAAATGCCATGCTGAAGAGAGCACTTGAACATTTCCAAAATTCAGAAGATAGACTCCGGGAATTTGTTGAACTAACTGAGCAGACAAAACCAGCCCAGCTTTCACCTCACCATTTTCACATTACTTCTAGAGAAACTCTTTCCTTAATAAGAAATAAAAAAAGATAAACAATAAAATACCTGAGCATCGGAATGTGCTTCATACTGTGCAGATCCTCCGGCAACCTGATCAAAGGTGTACATGAGACGCAGATCTTCCGTGTGGAGCTCATGTCCTTCTACAACAATGGTGCCTGCAGAATGGGCAGATGAAGAGCATCTCTTACAACCAGGGTGGGGTTTTTTAAATTCAAAAAGCTTAAGACAAGTATCAGTCTTCAACAACATGAAATGCAGTGTATTTGCAATACATTTGAACAGCAATTAAGCACTAGTAAGAAACACTGAACTATCCCACATTCAGATTTTTCACACAAGCACTTCTACAGGCAGCAGAACTCACTCAAATGCAGATTCTTTAGCAACTGTGTGCCATCCAAATAAAATAGAATAAAACTTTAAAATAACCTGTATCCCCAACTAAATAAAAATTTATACTCAAGTAGTTAACTAAACACGTATAGCTGGAAAATTCACAGCTACTTGTAAATCTAGAATTGAAGCTCTGCTTTTAGAATATAAAGCACTCCACATATACTCAGTTCAAATTTTATTCAGTCCTACAGAACAACTTACCCTCTACTTCATTTTGGCCTTACAATAACACTTAGACAGGAGAACAGGATGAGGTAAGTATACATGGCCACTTCCTAACTACTGTCAGCAATATAAGAAAAATAACTTTTTTTCTACTCTCATTAACACAAAATTTAATTGGGTTGATAACAGAGAAGTGGGCCATAAGTTCCCTAAAGTCACAGAATGATACTTTTGCATCTCTTCCTGCAAGTGCTTGATCAATACACACTAAACAAGAGCAATTGCTTGATTCTTTTGTGATGAGCCAAAGGATTTTGGATCTTCTTTTTTTGGCCAACATTGCCATAGCTCAGTGGTTTGTACCGCTACATACCTGTCTCCTGGAATTCCTCCAGCTGCTCACTCTTCAGCTCTTTGATTGCGGCCATGACAAGCTTAAATGCACCTTTCAAGCGCTTCCCAAGCACCATGTGATCCGGTTCTGCTCTCAGCCGGACTCCGTATTTATCTTTATTAGTAGATAATGTCACTTGACGTACATTGAGCTCCTATGCAAATACATCAAGATTTAAAAAAACAAAGCTAAAGAACAGCCATCTCTGACAATAATGGAAAGGGTACAAAACCAGGGGCCAGAATACAGGGAAATGATGGGTCTCATGCTGCAAATTTTTACATGGTCGTCTCCATGAACTAAGTAATTTGTCAACACTGCAAGAGCAAATAAACCCAACCAATACTGAAACTATCCTTCAGGAGAAGATCTTATCCTCTTCTTCAGCCTTTAGGCTGAAATCCCACTGTTATTAATAGACACCAGTCAGCTCTCAACTCAAATCAGATCACTATTCAACAACCTTTTTTCTTTTTTGTTACAACTGCCTGAAGAGATAAAACTATTACATTTGTGTGCAATGGCATTAGAAAACAGTCTGGCAAAATTCAGGAAGACAAATTTTGCCGAAAGAGTCTTTTCAGTATGCATTTAGCTAGAAAACCAAAACAATTTTATGGTTTAGGTTGTACAAATGCAACTCCTTCATTTTGTCTCTTATCTGTTCATTCCAGAGACTTACTGAATAGAAAACCACCTTCCTCAGAGAACCATCTGTCTATGCTCTGCAGCACAAGAACTCTGAAGATCGGTGTGCAAGGGCAGCCAAAAGCTTATAAAACCTGCAGGAACTTCAGGAGAGGCCCCAGACCGAGGATGTTATTTTGCCACCAGAGAAACTTGGATGTGCCCATGTTTTATAAGTAATGTGTGCAGGTTTTGTCCTCATATCAGAAGGGGAATATAGTGGTGCTGTGGAAAGGCTTACAGAAGAACTGACTCAAGGACAGCGTTGCTACCATATGAGGAAAAGCCAGGGCTACAACTCTTCGGAGTGAAGAAAGCTGAAAGGGGATATGATTGAGATTTAAAAAATTAAGAGAGATAGGTAAGGACTGTAAAACTGTTATTCACCGAATCTCCAGACAACCCCTCAAGTAAAGGACTATGCAGTGAAAATAGTAGGAGATTGGTTTAAAACAGAAAACAAACAAGCAGTTAACTCTTGGAACTTAATGCCATCAGAGAAGGCCAGCAGGAGTGTACCACCAGCTTCCAAAAGGAATTAAGCTCTTAACAGTAGGCACATGAAAAGATGTTAAAGGAAACAGGCAGACATGTGCCCTTGAAGATCTTTAATTAAATAGCTGCAGATGGCTGACGATGACAGGAATCTACTGCAAGAAGTGGCCAGATGCTCGAGCTTTCTCTAAATGGACTCGACCACTGTGGGAGCCAGCACGATGGGCTAGATGAGCCACAAGGCTAAACCACAAAGTCATTGCTTATGTTCTTAATTACAATTGTTTTCCTCATCACAGAGACACATTAAAAACCACCATTAAAAAGATCCAAAACCTTAATTGCACACCCTGGCCATCACAGAGTGCCAACATTGAAAATACACAGCAAACCTCTTTGCTCTACGCTTAATTCTCTCCAACAAACAAATGTATTACACACATTATTAGTAACACCGAGAAATATTGTCTTTGTATATACCTCCTGTAAATAACAGCCCTGCTTCCTAATGTTATTTTGTGCCTTTATAAGAGACTGTGGTTTTCCATTGCTTTGTAAGGCTAAGTAAGAAATACACACAAGGCAGGACTTGTTACCTACATTTCCAGTTTCACATGACCTCACTCTCTCTATTCTCAGTGTAACGTCCCAGGGACAGATCTTGGAGAGATTTAATTGCCAAAAAGCAACTCTTCAATGGGTACAAAGCTGCACGTATCTGGAGCACATTTCACTATAATTTGGCAGGTTTTGTCTGTCAGACTGCCCAATACTTGAAGTATTTTCTGTTTAAATCTCCACCAGAAGGTTGTAAAGTTTACGACAACATGATAGAGAATCACCAAGTGCCTTTGGCAAGCAAGCTACTCGGAGCCATTTAGGAAGCAGAAGTAAATGGTATCGTCAGCATGACAGGACTAGCAAGTAGCCAAACATTTAGATCGAGAAGTAAGGCTTAAATACAAGCTCTGAGCTACAGCCTAATTCCCTAGGAAGTCTTACTGACGGGAGGAGCCAAGAATACAACGGAATCTAGTTTTATTCAATACATCTTTTAGGAAATCTAATGAAAAGTACCAGTACTTTGGAAATTCAGTTTTAATGGGGTCCTATTGGAAATGAGCCCACAAATGGTAAATGGTGACCTCATGGGGGAAAAAGAAATAACGATCCAAAAAATAACACAAATTTAAAGATGACTTTGGGCCTCATTAGATAAATTACATACAAGTCAACTCCATCAGGGCAAGTTCTCTATACTAATTAGATTAGGGTACTGCTCTTCTGCATACATTATCAATAATCAAATAGATTCTTTGAAAAAAGCAAGCCTGTCTCTTAGGTTTCTTTATATCTGCCTTAATGTGATGCTTTGACTTAAAACAGATCTTAATTTTAGCTTCTCAATAAATAAAAAATAGCTCCTTGACACATCTTCCAAGTCTCCTGCACACGAAGCGAGGCAAGGAGTCCTTCCCACCGCCAGGGGGAGGACCTGGGTGTTGAGGCATTTCCGTGCACAAGGGCCTTTAGTTGGTGCCACGTGCCAGACTGGACCAGATCGACCAGTAACCCAGCTATGGACCTGCCAGTGCTGTGCTTCAGCTGGGCCACGCTCTGAGCAAACATCCTACAGAGCAAAATAAATATTGATTGTGTAATACTGTAAGAAACAAAATACTGAAGGGCCACATGCTGCCGCAGTTCACACATCAGTTAATTCAGCCCATTCATGGATTCAATCTACTACTTTACTGTAACACCATTAGTGTTATGAACTACAGCCAGACCATTAATTTGTTGAAGGGGAAGTCAATTTTCTCTTTTATTAGAGTCATACATAGAGGTGGGAATTGAAGGGTATACAAAGGCTGGATGCAAACAAGATTCTGGTTGTGCCTAGCATAAAATTTACTCAGAGAAAAGCTTTTCCTAGAACTAGTTAGGCAGAGGAGGCCTGAACTTGTAAAAGGCCTCAAGTACAAATGAATAAAATGCAGTTGTGTTCTGTTGCTAAACACCTTCTGGATTTACTTCCTTCTGAGAGCTTGGTCATTTTTGCATGACAACTCTATACTCTTGACAGTTCTAATATTAAAATCCATTTATTTAAATGATTTGCTACGTTCTGATGATTATAGAGTAAGAGTGCAGATCAAAGAATACAGCTACTTCTGAAAAAGCGATGAATGAAATTTTTGAAGAACTGACAAGTGTATTTTTCCAATTCTTCTGTCAGCAACTGCATGAAATCAAATGGTGTAATTTTTCTTATAGATTACCTCTGGCACCCGCAAATTTACTAGAAACACACTTCTGGCAATAACTAAAGGTTCTAAAGCTCTGAATATGTAGGAGGTTGATGCACAAAGCTGCAAATACAGCCCAACTAATACTACCCACTCTGCTTGTATTCATTAACCTCTTGAGCTCTGAACAGTTCTAGTAAACAACCGGATTGTTTGCTATGGAATACAAGAAAACACATACGAAGCTTCAGCATCAGCTTGTTGAATTTTAAGATACATAATAGAAACAGGACAATAGACAGTATTTTGTGCTTGTGCTTCCATAAAGGTATTCGAGTTTGTTGTAACTCATGTCCCCATAGAACATACCTTAGCTTTGTTTGCAGTGGCAAAAATAATATGAATTAAAACATACATTTATACAGTCCAATTATGTAATAACAAAAAAGCTAACAACCTGATGGATTACCTTTTACTAGCTGTAAAAGTTGACAGTGAATTTTATCAGCTACCTTTTTGGAAGTAATTTGAGTAAGCAACCTCATGTCCTTTAAAAATGGCTTCTGTAAAATACACAGATTCAGTTTTCAGAGCAAGAAAACGTGATAGACACTAACCTAAATTTGACAAAATTTTGCTATTGAAAAGATCCAGGTATTGAAATGATTAATTATAATACCAATTCTGAAGTGAAGCATCACAAATGCCAAGTGTAAGAAAAATAACCAATAAGCTAACACGACAGAAAAGCCCTACCAATCCTGCTTGCAAATCAATTAAGATTTTTTTAATTAAAATTCCTTCAGTGAGCAATTCTTAGGAATGTAAGTCCCACGGTAACCAAAAGCAAGAAGCATACAACATTGATCTAGAAGTCTCATGCACTTAGCCATGACTCCTTCAGCCAGTGCTCTTAAGCAGCAGCCCACAGAATTTTTAAAAGCCTTCCTCAGATGTATGTTTAGGCTTGGGGAGAGATGGTATTGTGGGAGTAATACATAATTAGAAGTTTAAGACACCCTCTGCTGCTCCAATCACCTCTCAAATTTTTTAGAGTGACATGGTTGCTCCCTCCATGACAAGCGAGGTGAGTTGATCTTGCTTGGGTAGATGCAGATTTTTGTTCTCTTTGTCAGTGCAAAGTAGCTGATGGTGACAATGACAACTTGAACTAAAAAAGTTCCATCACATTTTAAGCATATGACTAGACTTGGTGTTACAGAAGACACTTACTGAAAGGACGAAAAGTATCTTTAACCTACCAGGGACAGGTGCATGGTAAGAGTCACATCACTGCTGAACCAGGGGAAGAACCTTTAGACGCTGTACTGTCAGTGGTTACTACTATAGCAAAAGAACCTTTCGCACTTATCTTTGAAGACCCATTTCACGGCCTTTAGAGAGTGCAAAAACACTTATGAAAGAAAAAAATCAATTAAATAAAAAGCACCATAACCTTATACTTCATGTCCTACCAACATGCCTTAGTACAGCCGTTGGAACTGACTCTGTCATGAACATATATAAACTGATCTGGAACGTGACAGATTCTGACAAATGAAAGATGACAGGAAGGCCAAAGGCCAATTATCAATAGAAACACATTTTGTTTAATACTCCAGAGGCCATTTAACAGAAACACAAACCAAAGACAGACTGCTGAACCCATCATTTCTATATTATATCAACTCTAAGAAACAAAATGTTCCTAAGGTGATTACAACAGGGTAAGAGTTTCCTGAAGACGGCAAGGAGACAAAGTTCTCTGCAATGCCAGATCCAAAGCTTCAGTGCTGTGGATGGAGCTGGAGAAAAGGAACCACTCTGAACTGTGGATAACCCCTGCGTTTCCATCTGGTTACTCTACTAGAACACATAGAAGCCAAACACTGATATGCCAGTAGCTCGGGAAATACACTGGAGGTAAAACAGGACAAAGACTTAAGCTGTAACAGTAATCTGGTTTTAGTATATAAGCTACAAGCACTTAAAATACAAGATGACAACAGACTTCAGAGGATAATGAAATTATCCCTATGGCTCACCTTCCAGATGTGAAGTTATCATGGGAGGGGAGGGAAGGAAGTCTTTCAGAAATGTTCAGATGTACAACTACGTTGCTGTTCAAAATTTTCTTCTGGTTTTTACTCATTTAAACAGAGATTGTTTCATACCAGCAGATTTGAGAGCGCAAGACATAAGGCTAAGCTTGCAGTTCACAGGCCTTCAGAAGCTGTATGAAGACTTCTGCATGAAATCTCTTATAACAGTTCAGGAAGTGGATATTTTGTGGGGTTGTTAGTTTTTGTATTACACTGTACTTCTCTAACAAGGCCCTTGCATTGTGGCTAGTATCCCTTCCTCAGAAATGTTTTTATCAGGACAGGGAGCGACATGTGAACAACTACCTGGGTGGTTTTGTTTTACAAGACCACTCCTTCAGTTCCCATCTGAGAGGAAAGCTGGTGTGTATTCCACCTTGTTGAATTAAGAGCCACACACAAAGATCACATAAGGGAAGGATTCAAGTGAAAATCCAGACAGTTTACCACAGAGAAATTATCGCCATGAAGTAATCCCCAATTTACATAAAAGACTAACGTGTGCATTCTGCCCAACATCAACAACAAATCAGTTCCCTTGGAATTCTGCTTTCTTAGCAAAGAGCTGCTATTTGAAATGCAATTCTTTCCTCCCAAAACACATACAGTTACAGAGATGAAGTCATGGCTTATCTCCCCAAGGAACACAATGAAACAGCTGGGTGAAAAGTGATCATCTATCCCAAGGAGAGACCATGGCAGCAAGAGGAAATGAAGGCTGCTCAGAAAGAACAGCATCGCTTCACCAGGCCGGCTCTTCCACCCCACCTCAGGTCTCCCCATGGAGATATTACCACCTCTAACTCCCTGATCAGCAAGGCAATCATAGAGCCCCCAGGCTGCTAACACTGAGAAATTACATATAGCATAGCTCATGGTAACAAATGCATGATCACAACAGATTTAAGTAGTAAGAACCACTGCTTTGCAAGATGTTTTGAAGGCCCAGACACCTAGAAAAAAGTTCAAAGGCGCTCTGGCATAATGGCTTTTTTATTTTCCTTTTCGTTTTGAATAAGGACACCACGGGTCATCAAAATCAGTCACTGTAGCTGAAACACTCTTCCTTCTCACCATTCCTTCTTACTGTTTCATTTCTCTTCTACATCACAGATGTGAAAGAAGATGCACATAAATCTATTCGTAATGACATTTAATTGAACATGAAAACTAAAAAAAGCCCACTCTACAAAAAGTCTCTTAAGCAATCCAAAGTAATAGGCTTTGTCCCTTCACTACAACTTCTGAAATGCAGTATGGAAGTTTAAAGCCTTATTTACAGTATAGACAGATAAATGAAGTCTATTTATAAGCAAACTCCTTTTTAATTTATTTCTTAAAATACTATGGATTTTCACTAAAAGCAGAAAGTGCAGCCAACTTCAGAAAGTTCTGCTCAAAAGAACAAAAAGGGGCTTTTATCCAAAGATTCAGAAGTAGGGCAGGCTGAGTTTCTCTAACGGACACACATTAAGAGAGTATTGCAGTGGCATACAGGAGCAGATGAGTGTAAGGAATTGTATAGACTAACATCATTTTTATTTGACATTTTATTTCCTAAACAACATTATTTAAAAATCTTGACTGGTCCCCTGTTCTCCTTTACATGGAACTCCTTCTCTCCATCAGCCCTTCCAAACATGTCCAACTGGTTTTAATGCCCTTCAACTGAAGGGGATCACAAATTTTGCAATCCACCTCTTTGACAACATTTATTTGACTATTGTCTTATTTTAATTCAGAAAATGTTTTTTTCCTTTCACTGATCAAGAAAAAGAACATTTCTCCTAGCCTCTTAGTTCTAGGTGGTCAGTTTGAGTGATTAAGTGTTTCTCAACACTACAACTAAGGATTATCACCCTTTTACATTTATTTCTGTACACAATACCTATTGGTATCCCTTTTCACTACAATTCTCTTTTAAATTCATTTTACCTGGTGATTTATTAATATCATCAACATGGAAGGTTGGGGTTTTGTTTGTTCAGGTGACCGACACACATAATCCAGTTAAGTATCGTGTTCACTATGTTCTTACCTCAAGTATGTACTTCTCTAAAGACCTGACATTTTCCAGAGCCTCGGGATCCTGATGGATAACAACTACTTCTTTCAAAGGATACTGGGGAGAAGAGAAGAAAACAAAACAAAAAACAGACACTTTTGTCTTTCCAACTGAAAATAAAGAACTTCAGAAATTATTTATCATTTGAAGTATTTTATTGTTGAACTCTGTTTGCTATTCTAAACTTAATTATTCTATTTTCCCAGGCTTACCCCAAAGTTACAAAGCTATTGCACATTCCCCAGGTATTGATAAGAGATGTTAAGAGTTCTAACCTTTACTGGAATGGTTTTTCTGTCTCTGATTACCCGTCCAAGCTCAATAACAGACTGCAAACAAGAAACGGCACTTTCAATTTTTTTGTCGATGAGATCCTCCCTAGATTAAAAAGGAAACAATATATTGCTTCATTTTCATTGTATCTGTCTGAGCAGATTGAAAACATTTTACCATCTTCTCTGAAATTTCGTATGAGAGACTTAATTGTGCCCTGTTTGGGGCAATTTGAAAAACGAACAAACAGGTTTCTTTTCTCTCTTTGTGGAGAAGATGAGGAAATAACTTACTGAAAACAAAAAACAGAGCTATTTTTCAATCATCTTTTGTTAGCACCTCTCACAAGATGGAGACAATGGATGGAGTCATTCTACCTATTCTGTTAATACCCAATAATAAGTAAGATATACATTAATAATACCAAATAAGATGCAAAAATACCTATAATGCAACCAACTCACTGGATCCCAATTTATAACCTTTTTCAGGAACTCTAGACATTTTAGCTTGATGTTTTAGACAGTCTTGTCATCTTTCCCAGCTTCATCATTTTGTCTGGCTTCATCATTTTAACACCCTTCTGTTTGGATGCAAGGCAGGTTTGGGGATTTTTTTATGTTTTGCATTTTTGGTTTGGGTTTTCTTTGAGTAAACCAACATTTTACATTTTCTTTCAAGTGCACCAGCAGCCAACAGTTCTGAGAATTTGGTTTTCTTGATTTCTTGAGTGTCTGCATAAATGTCAAACTGTGCAAGTGTCAGACCACAACCAGAGATACTGGATCAAAAGACAGTTGTGAATCAAGTTGTTGTAATAGAAGTAGCAAAAGTCCCAGGATGAAAACCATGCATCCAATAAGGACTGTCCAGAACAACAGAACCAGGAAAGCAAGACTTACAACTGAAATGTCCCCATCTTCTACGGATTTTACTAAGATGTTACTATCTATTTTGAAGCTTTTGTTTTCCCAAAAGCCAATCTCCTGGATGGTCCTCCAAAAATTCGGAAAAACATGCAAATTGTGAAATAGAAAATTTTGTTCCCAGAAGGGTTCATATTGTATAATGTGGCAGCATTTCAATATTACTTAATAACATTGTGGAGCCACAAAACGAGAACAGGCTTCATGGACTGCATGCACATCCACCAAATGTAATGCAACCAATCTGTTCAGACGCTAATCAACCAAATAATACCTCAGTGGGGTTTGTAACACAGATATTGAATCAAGTTCAGCTGTGAAAGCGGCCAAGTGCTTTGGCTTTATCTGTAGATAAACTAGTATTTTCTGTTAACTACATCCAAAAATATCTCGTATTAACTGACAATATTGTCTTCACACAACTACCAGAAAAATATTCAAAGAAAAACACAATTATGTGCATAGCAGCTCAAGGTAGAACTCTAAAATTTCAATAACTTAGTTCTGAAAACATATATTTTTATCTGACAAAGGGAACAATTGGTACATAGGGGATCCAGTAAATTACACAAACTAGTAATGGACAAAAATCCAAACAAAGTACAAGAAAGAGAACAGCCCAGCAAGCCATTCAAATGCATCTTATGTTTGCATGATGCAGCAGCAAGTCCGTCAGCACTAACAAGAATAAAAAGTGATTAAAGAACGTTTAAAGGCTCATGCTAAGCCCATGTCTGAACTGAGTTCCTGCAAGTAGCTCACTGTTCTTCCATTACTCCATCCTATAGGAGCTCAAAGCCATTTCTGAGAGCTCACTGATGATTTTTGCATTCTTTGATTACATATTCTTCACAGCACTTTCCCAGGGAACAGAAAATCAGCACCATCATTATGTCAATCTCAAACTCCTTGTTGCAATAACTTGCACTATTAAAGCTATCAGAAAGAACATACACCTTCCTCAAAGGATATAGTATCCATAAAAGACACACTATTACTAGGTGGTTTAAATTTTTAAACTGGCATATAAAGTATCAAGGTCAGCTCCCTTGTCCTTGAGGCTTTTCAAACGGCGCTGCAATGCAAAAGGGAAGTTTGCCTCTCTCCTAGTCGGTGAGTACCAGCGGACTGCAGCGCAGGCACTAACTTCATCCACTAACGTAGCACCAAGGCATTAATGAACAATTCAGTACTGCAATACTAGTGTCTCCTTTGGCTGGGCAAAAGAAAATAAAACAAAACACCACCACAAAAAAACACCAAGCCAAAAAGCACACACAGCCCCCAAACCAAAACAACTTCAGGTGTCAAGTTCTGTCTGGGTTGAGTCGATACCAAGATAGTGCAGAGCACATGTCCAGTACAGCCACCATGGACCCAAACCTTTGAGACACACTGGCACTAACAAAAATCCTCATCCCTCAGCATCCAAATAAATGATCTGCCAGAAAAGTTCTCTCTCATATTGTGCATCCTCTTACAAGGAAGTGGCAATCTCTGGACAATGGTCTAAATTCTTGATCTGAAGCCAAAAGAATTCACTCCTCTGGCTCTGTATGTGGTCCACACAAAACAATAATTCTAATCCACATGGGACTTGGCATCCGCATCCACTACAAAAGGCCTAGAGCTGGGGGATGCACATGTTCTTGCAACCATACAGCCTACAGGGAAGTTTTATAATCCTTTAGGATTCATAGATAGGCATTGCAGCTCATAGTCAGCCCAAATTTTCAAGAGTAAAAAGGATATTCCATGCCCACCATAAGCAGGAAACATTATGAGTTTGGAATATGCATTCCTCCTAATTGTTTTCCTTCCTACCTGCAACCCTTGAATGCAGCACAAGGCTATTGCCGAAGCGTGGAGGGAAAATTCCCAACTGACTTTAACAGTGGGGTGTGAAGTATATTGCTAGTGAATTGTTCTCCTTCAGCAGAGATTAACATTAATCAGAGTTTAATCAAAACTTAAAACAGTTTTGCTTATAGGAAAGAATGTGTTAACTATCAACCTAAAATTCTTCCTGAGGCAAAGGAATATTCACATTATTAAAGCAGCTTGTTTTCCCATTATGCAAAACTGTTTTAAACACAAGTAAGTGAAGAAGCACTGTTCTGTGAAATGAGAAAAAACCCACACAAATCCAACCAGAAACCAACCAAACCAAACCCCACACAACAGCTGTCTCTTACCTCACTTGGGGAAGCATGAGGTAGTGGATGCTTTCTGTATTCTTTTCCTGAACTGAGGCTGGATCAATAAGTGTTTTCAGATTCTGGTACATCAGCTCAGTGATAAATGGGGTATATGGTGCCTGTAACATTGGATTCAATCATAATATTTTCTTTATTGTTTGTCCATTCTGAATCACTAATACTTATTAATTGCATAAGGACAGTTCAGCAAAAACAATGCTTACACAGCATCTTCTGTGCAGAACTGTGATGTTCTTCAAAACATTGACTGAAATAAATGATGAAATTGCTACTACTTATTCACCTCCTTCCTGAGATTTACATTTTACTTTTGTGCATCAGATAAGAAATCATAATGTCTCTTTATCAGCCAAGTGATACTTGCATTCTTTATAGCACTGTGGGCCAGATAAGCTAATAAAAGGTGGATGTAGAAAATGAAACTGTGCTACACAAATCAGTAGCAATATGTTTTTTCTTCCCATGTGTTCAGTTTCTGTAGCCCTAGTTTCTACGGTCTGCTTAGACACAAAGATGCATGCTTTTAGATTAGCTACATTAAAAATGTCAAAAAGTTGTAGGGGGATGTAATTCCCTTACCATAAGTCTGCACATGGAGAACAAAACACTAAACAAGGTTTCCAAGGCCATAATGCAGTCTTCAGTCCCATTCTCGCCCTATTCGAAGAATTCACCAAGAAAAAAACAAACAAACAACTGCAATTTTAGGATCAGGAAGTGCACTTAATAAACTTCAAAAATTTCTTACATTAATACAATAAACTGTTCTCCTAAGCTATATTCATTTTGCTCAAACCCATTCAGCATGTGAAACTGAGTTATGGAGCATTTCATTTGTTTGGTCTTCCTCATAAAGCAAAGAGAAGGAAAAGCGTCATGCTACCTTCTCATTCCCACTATCAGGTACACACTGACCACATTGAAACCACAGCATAAAGATTTTGGGTAATGCCATAAAGCTGCTATGGATTCAACTAACAGACTACGAAGCAGATACCTACCTTTAGTCTTCTGCGGTTCATTCTAACATACCAGTTGGTCAGAATATCAACAAACTTCACTAATCGAGGGACCACAGTGTACAGCCTGTAAGCTAGAAGGAAAAATGTTTCCTGGAGTTAGTATTTGCCCTTTGCATCACACTCATCACTTAAAGAAACACATTATCATTTGTAGCTCCGGTGTTGAACATAAAACTTGAGCAGAAGCATGTATGTTAGCAAGATCCAAAAAGCGATTAGACATACTAGTATGTTCAAACCATATTTTTGAACTTGCACATGTCATCAGTTCTCATGCTTCAAGACAAATACATCTACCACCAAATTGCTCCCCTAATCCTACACAAACACGCATTATGGAAGCCTTATGCTTTTATCTGACTCGTAAAGAGGATAGTGGATAAGAGACTATTAATCGCAAAGGATTTGGCAAATCCTAGATTTGCACATGCTGTAAATACAGCCAAGTCACTAGAAGTTTAACAGAAATTAATGTAGAATCATACAATAAAATTTTATTACCAATTACTGCCAACATTTTCTTTCCTGTTTGCCAAGTTTAAAATGAGACACCTATTTCAATGAATTCTCCCTGAATTACTCGCAATTTTTTATTATTTTTCTAAATAACACAGGAGGCTAAAAGAATGTAAAGTAACAGCAAGCTTGATGAGGTAAGAAGATAAACATAGCTCTATTTTCAAGTTCTGTGTAACTTAAAAGCGTGGAGGACTGCCAGCATGAAAAAGAAGGTCATCATGAGCATCACTATGCAACTGGGAAAACAAATTTCAGTTGTTCACAAGAGAATGGGGGGGAAGAGTGAGAAGGCACCTTAAATAGGACTCGCTTTTCTAAGGAAAAACTTATCTATAACTTCTCTGAAAGCAAAGAGCATTTTGATCTCTATTCTGAATAAGTTTCATCAATCAAGCAGCTACTGAATAAAATGGAACTTTGCTTTAAAAGCCTCACCACACTTTTCGTTGTATTTTCTAAAATAGAAGTGTTTTTAAAGGCAGAGTACTTGTATTTAAACCTAAAAAGGAAATGCTCAGAAGATTCATGCCATGGTGGGGAAGACATTATTTCTGTGGGTATTTGTATTCCTAAAAAATTCCCAGCTCTCTTCTAGCTATGCATTATCTAGTTAGGAGGCTGCTTAAAAGCAAACAAAAAACCTCAAAATAACCACCCGCCAGGGACAGTGTTTCTTTAACAAGAGATTCAAGCTAGCCTGGAAATGTGCATTTTTCACCTCAGTAGTTGCAATCCCAGTTCACAAACCAAATTGTAGAATCTTATCTTTCCGGACTCAAGCAAAAGGCATACATGACCATGGAACCACACGCACACACAAACTTCATTTCAGGCATCAGGAGAAAACTTGTTTTGTAAAATCATTTATCGTATTGGGCACTTCTAGTAGAAAAAAAAAAAGCTTAATAACTCTTACTGTTTTAAATATGGAATTTTAACCCCTGCCTTAAAAAGCACAAAGAATTGCTTGCCCTGCGACCTTCCATAATATCTTACAAATATCTTACTACTTGCCCTATTTATCAAAGGGCCCAAATCCCAGGAGTTTTCATTGTAACAGATGAAGTTCAGTGGAGAAACTATGCTAATCTTCAATAGCTAATAATTCCTTTGGTTGGTTAGACCTTGCCCTTTTCTCTGCTCTCTAAAGCCCCCAAAGCTGGAGTGTGCACAGGTACCGTCCCCTGCCCAGCCTCAGGCTGCTCAACTGAGGACAACGCTGAACTGTCAGGGACTCCATCTAGGCTGAAATACTGCTGGCTATTCAAGCTACTACTAGAAACTGGGGCAGAATTAACATGAGTTTTACTTAATGGCAACATTTTTCTAGAGGCAGGCAATCGGTGTCCAATTTAGCTCTACTCTAAAATACACTTGATTAAATGGAAGCAGCTCAGCTCAGTTCGAACACTTTTCTGGTCAGTGGTGTCTCCTTGCCATTTGGAGTTTGAAGGCGGCATGTTCCTACACGTGACCAGAGGGGTGCAGGGACAGCGTGTTACGATGCACACCAGGCCATTGCTTTGACAGATTGTGCCCAAATGTCACCTCCACCCCACTGCCTCACCACGATTTTAGACGTGGTAGACAACACATTTTTTAATGCATCTTGCAGATAACATTGTATGGCATTATTTAGCGAACGTAATCATTTTATGCTCACATCACGCCACATCTACAATAGCTTCTTCATTTGTATATTCTTTCATTATTATTATTATTATTTTCAAAATCTTGGCTTCTAAAATGCAGCTTGTGTAAAGTATTTATCACCTTTACCCAGCATTTGAGGTTATCATTCACCATTATATTCTTCCCTTGCCTCTTCCTGACATTTCTCCTACTTCAAGTCATATGAAGTAGGAAACCTTTAAAAAAATAACAAACCCCAAACTGATTTTTTTAAAAAGGATTGGCACAAGAGAATCATGTCGCACTACACAAATTTACTGCATTATATTATCTGTCTGACTGAATTCAGAGTTTATGCAGAAAAATAATTTGAAAATCATGTTTAGTAATCACTTCCAAATGAGACGTGTCACTCATTTGATGAGCACATGTTATCTCCATCTAACACATGACAATAGCTTTTAATATCAATACTACAGTCTTGAAAGTCTTTACATTGTCATTTTCCAACAGGAATTTTCTACTCCTGTTTCAAAGGATCTTCTTGCTTTGATGCCAGCTGACACATCCCTTTTTATTTGTTTCACCTTCCTCTTCGAAATCCAGAGCAGAGAATTAAAGTTTCTACTCATCTTCCTGCAAATGCTATTCTGTTTGAACTACGCACTAACGCAAAATCCCAGGGACAAATTCATTCACAAATTAATAAATTCACTATCCCGCAATGTATTTTCCTCTTTACTTGCAGCATGTAAACTTGCCCAGTCTGTGCATATTTCTGTTCGGCAACACATGAGACTCAATACACACTACCAACAAATTTCAAGGACAAAACTTCTGTGAAGAAGTCACATTTTCATCAACAACAGACAGCTTTTAATATATTCTGGTTTTGATAGCTTGAGGATTCTTTCTTCCTTTAATGAAATCTTCTTAGATGACCTCATCTGACTTCTTTTATTACCAAAATGTCCAACTTTATCTACCGTCACAAGATAAAAGTCCTCTTACTGGTCTTGGTAAGAATGAACATGCAGCTCTAAGAGCAGAAACACAAGAGATGACCGAAGCAGAGGACAACTGTCCTGTGTCCTCAAACTCAGATCTGACATTTAGCTGTTTCCTTATTATCTATTATCCCACTAATACCTTATTTTCCCAAGCCCAAGAACACCTGCAGAAGGCTTCTGAAAATTCTTCAGAGTCAACTTCAGATGACTGGCATCAGCAGGGTTGGAGGTTTATTCATACACAAGGACTACAATGGCAAAAGCCACTTTCTTTCCAATATCTACATTTCTAGTACCCTTAAAGGCACAAAAACCTCTGCAAATCCCACCCGTGACTTTACCTGCAAGTTTGCAAGCTTGCTGGATCAGACTAACTACTTCAGGGGACTCTTGCAGCACCTTCTCTTTGAAGTTACTATTGTCTTAATATTATGTGATCATTGAGAGGCATGGGATGATGAAAAAGACAACATGAAGGAAGAAAAAACAGGAGAGTATCTTTTTATGGCTATGCAATATGCTAATGCCATTCCATCCTGCTGTACACACTCCCAATATGATTACAAAGAAATTCTCTCCAGGGAACTGTGCAGGGGAAAACTTATTCCCTGTGCTCATGTACCTCTCAAAATTATTTTACTTAGCTGACAATAGCTCTGTCCATTTTATCCTTTTTTTTTACAGCTTCCCCAAATTCTATTTGGCTTCCTTTTTACTGCTGTCTTTCAGTTACTATTATAATATTATTAATTGCTCCAAGCACTGTATAAGAGGTTGTTACGGCAACAAGCTACATCAGTGCGCTCGTAGGATTAGCTGTGACAAAAAAAGCCTCATCACTTTTTGAAATCTCATGAACAAGCGTAACAAAATCTGTATTAACACCCAGGAAAGCAGCATTCCATGTATTATGGTAGCTGGTTAAAGATTTCCTTCATCTGAACTTTAAGTCTCACGTGGAATCTGGAAATTTCTGGATGAAATGGCTAGTTCTCTAATCAAAAATTAAACACCCATACATACACCCGACCAAACGTGCATACCTGCCATTTCAGCTTTGAAGAACTGAATGAGTGATTGGGTGAAAGAAAGAATCCACTTATCCATGATGTTATTGCTCTCCTTAACTGTGTTCTCATTGTAAAGGAATTCTCTTCCCTCATCCTATCATCAACATAAAAACACAAAACACATCTTAAGTCATATGGGTATATATTCAAACCTCTATACAGAACCACCTGCCAGCCCCTATTATTTTCTCACCTTTACTCTGTTACACTGGTTCCTTAAGAAAGAAAATTAAATTCCAGAAACATGTAAGAGAAATGGCTAAGGAAATCCTGCCTCCCACTGCTCTCGATTTCACCACACCGTACCTTCAGCTACAAAGGAGGTCAGTTACTCGGATCTTTTCAAAGACAAGAAGTAGTACAGCACACAACGCTATGCAGTTGTTCCTTCCCTGTTTGCAGTATAAATCACATCTTCCAGACACAGGGTAGGACCCTGGAATTTATAGAACTCTTTCATCTAGGAGAATCCGAAGCGTTTACAAGAAATGTGCTACAAAGATTAATTCTATTTGGAGAAAGTGTGTATAAACATAATTATTTTTTAAGAGCATGTGACAATTTCAACAGATTAAACCATAGAAGAGGGTAACAACCCCAACTGAAAGAACAGGTGGAAGTTTAAGGCATCCAACATGTAAATAGTACCTTTGGTTGCTTTCCAGAATACTGATGTTTGCACCCATCTGAAAAATTTCACAACACTTTGCTGATTCTAGGGCATTGCAAGCAAGACAAGTAAGTGCAGCTGTCAGTGCCTATAGCCTGACTCTTCTCCCTGGGAACATTCTTAGGACTGGTTTAAAACAGGGGGTTTATATTTTCAGATTTACAATCAGTATTTGACATCTAGTATTAAGTATCTTTGGACTTTTCCTTCCTTCAGAGTCCAGATGAAAAATCCGGTTGGATTATTCAACCCAGTATTTATGCATCCACTTACATAGCATAAAGGAGAAGATTCTTAGGAAAGAAATGCATCTGCACACCCACAAGCGTATCGGTCCAGTGAGAGGTCAGCAATCACTTAACCAACTACAATTACTGTGGTAACTACAGTAAGCATAAAATTAATACTAGACTTAATCCAGGACACTGGGATTGTAGTTTCTGTCTTCCAGGAGGCAGAATACAATGAAAAAGTTGTTTAAGCCTGTGTATGAAAGCTAATTTAAGCACTATCACCTCTAACAGCACATTCTTTTGCCTAATATGGTGCATAGGGATGGTTTCTAGACATTTAGAAAGAAAAATTACATGGGCTGAATTACCAAAAATATCTGCTTAAGCACCTGGATTTTCCATTGAGGTCTTCCATCCCCAATTTGGCTGATCTTGCAGGATTTAATGGGATCACAGCAAAAAGCTGAAAAGCACGCTTCAGATAATCCAAAGGTCAAACAGGAAAAACTGAAATATACTTTTGGGACAACACTTAAGTCTCTCTGATGAAGGCTGCCTAGGGATCCTGAGAGAAGATCTGTTAAATAGCAGGATCTGAAGTTATCAGACTTTCTTCCCAAAAGGCGTCGTTAAAAAGATAAAACCATTTATTTACGTCAGCTATTTACTGTACTATTTACTGAAGTCAGCTGCCGTTATTGCTTCAAATGGCAGCTCTCCAAAGTGATTAGGCTGCTACTGCAATTTCATGTGTAGTATAAGTTTTGAACTGTTTGGCTTAGTACCCACTCTCCCATAAAGGTCTCCATTAACAAGTGGTAACCTTCCATCATTTATCTTAGCTGAAAGATTAAAATCGGTTTCAACAGAAGCTATACAACATACCCATGAAATCTTCAATTTAAATGAAAAATTACTAAAAGAAAGGAATTTTAATCTTGCTTTCATTCTGAAAGTGTAGAAACTCGTGTCACTCATCCAGAAATTTTTAGCAGACTTCAAATGTAATCTACAAGTCTAAAGCATTATTGCAGATGATTTACCTTCCTTTCCATTTCATTTCATTTCATTTTTTTTCCCCTAAGTTGTATTTATAAGTTAGCTTTAAAAAAAATGAACTGTCATGTTACAGAAGGCAATCTTTTGCTGTGGCTAATGTATTCAGTATCAAGTATTCCCAAGTTAAACATTTTTATGCAGATTCATAATTAAAGTTACAGTAAATGAGTTAGCTCAAGAAATTGTCACAGCAGACACTACTGAAAATAACTTTATTTTCACTGCTTATTTGCAGTTCTATTTGTGTCAAATCTGTGCGCTATTCAATGTTCTCAGTGCAGAGACACTTGCAGTCCAGCTGTCACCCTCCGACAGCATCCTCCCTGTGATGTGCCATGCCTCACCACACCATGTGGGGTGACAGCAAAGCAAAAGCAGTAGCACCAAGGCAGTATTCATGACACCTACTGCCTCCAAGCTACTACACAAACACTGATAAGACGATTACTAGAAAACCAACAAGGTTTAGTAGGAACGTTTCAGAAAGATTGCCCCAAGCACATGTGGTACCTGGCTTTTAACTGGTGTTCAGCAAGGTGACCAGCAGCAGATCATTGCTGAGTATGTATTAACCCCACAAACTCAAAGTCCTGATCTTGTTCTCCAATTTCAAGAGTACAAATGCAATAGCATTCTCAAATAAAAGGGAATCAAGAGTACCCTACTCTGAGAAATGACAGCTGTTATGTCTTGACAGTCCTCTACGTTCCACTCCTCCTTTCTGTATAATAAACCGGGTCAAGAGAAAGATGCAGAGTGCTGAGCTTTATAAAGCAGGGTACAAACAGCAAACACCACATAAATCAACAGCAAGCATCCAAAACCTGACCTAACTTGAAAGTCAACCTTGCATTGAACAAGGGGACAAAGATCAGATGACTTCCAGGGGTCCCTTCCAATCTAATTTTCTCTACAACAGTGGAAAATGCAGAAAGCTCCTTCGACTTGGCTTTTCCACGCTCAAGAGATCCATACCTTATGCTGCAGGATCTGAACATTCTGAACAAGGAAGCGATACGCATTGTACCAGGGCAGGAAGACATCCTTCAGTATATCCCTTACTCCTTCCTCCTTAAATCTCAGATTTTCAGCTCTTACCACAGGAGAATTGATCAGGTATAACCTGCAAAATAAGAAAGCAATACTTAAAAGCTTAAAACTGCGTACAGTGATAGAAATGCACTTGAACATACAGTAAACCCTAGAGAGCTGCATAGCAAGAGAAAGATACCCCAGGAAGCAGTTTTGCACCAAGCACTCCAAGGAGGACAGTATTGTAAGCCTGTGACATACTGAACATATGACAGATTACCTCCTAGTGCTACAGGATTATTTTTGTGATACTGCATATGGAATTTGAATTAGAATTTAAATTTTCTATTTTACTCTAGAAGTTATTTGAAGTAATAACACATGCTCAGATGCTGTCACAGTATAAACCAAGCATTGGATGCACGGAATTAGTCTTTATCTTTAGAATGGCACCTATTGTTTCGGTAATATTTTGAATTCTTTAACAATGACACAATACCTTTCTAGTCAAATTTCCTCAGTTATAAAAAGCTTTAGGCTCATTGTAAACACAGGACTAAGGAGCAAGGCAAAACAGGCAAATCGGAGTAGAAGAGAAGAAATTAATGTTTTCAATAAAAATAGCCCAAGAAGACGACGAAGGATGAACCTCCTACCAAATCCAAACCTGCCTCCTCTCCAGAAACAGCTCTGGGAGCAAAGCGGAGGGTTTGGTGACACCGAGTACGTATCCCAGCAGCAGCCCCTCAAGACTCCTGCCTGCCCCAAGGGCTTCATCTCTGCATGAAACCCACCCTGGCAGGGAGATGCTCCTCAGCTCCATCCCTCTCAGGCTAAAAGCTCCTCATTTCAGAGAGACAGACACATCCCCCCTTTCCTTGCTGGCTGCGAGTTCACAAAAAAAATCATTTGTATACTTTATGCCATCCTATTCCCTAAACAAATATTCTGTCTATAGAGACAAACTATCAAGTTAACTCAAAAAGAAAACAGGTCTTACTCAAGTATCAAAATAACTTGAATGCAAACTTATTTAGATACAATTCATTTACTTTTCCAAATATGAAAAACAAATCAAACATTTTTTTACTTTAAAGATTGTGGTGTTTCTCAATAGAAATGCATTAACTCATTTTCTCACATTTTATCAACTTTAAAAATCCTGATTCTAAACTACTGTGTCTTTAAAGGCCCTTCTTTCAGGAGGCTTTAAAATCTTAATGGGGTTTGACACAGCACATTCAAGAATACCAGATCATAAATTCTAAAGGAGAGGGCTCCTTGCATAAAAATGAATACATAAAAATAGAGCAGCCAGAGTAAACAGACAGTAAAGCAGCACAGAAATGGGCATTTTCAGCACTGCTTTGAGAAGAAAAAAAAGAGTACTTTTAAACATACAAGAATACAAATTATAAATTTATAAAAGTACAGAACTAGTAAGTCCTTAAATTAAACTAGAATTCATAAATATATATTTAAACCAAATCTCCTATCACAATTATTTATGTGTGTATTGTTTATTTCAGATGTCAAGCATGACTGTGCTCATCTGGCCCTGGGGTACACCAGGATGCTCCAGGCCTTTTCCCATTTGGGATGGACCCAGGACAATGACCGCTGCCAATCACCTCCACCCTTCTCCTCCTGTGGAGGCAGCGATGCCAACTAATCAGAACTATGAAGGATCCACTAAATTGCTCCTTTGCACCCACCTCAGCAGCACCTGCTGCAGAATCTGTCAGAGATCTTCTTAAAATAGCTCTCAGGATGAGATGTTAATGTAGCTCTCTTGTTTGGTTTTTGTTTTTGTTTTTTTTTTTTTTGTTTTTAACATAGCAGCCCTACACTGACTTACAATATGCGACTGTTAAAAGAATACTAATTTCCTGAATTATTCCAATGCAAAGACACTTACACTTATTGTACAGAAAGAGAAATAAGGCACCTGATAAAGGAAGATTTCTATCAATTCAGTTACATGTAGTGATATTGCCCACTGAGCAGAAGATAAAACCTTCTTCAAATGAAGCCAGTATTATCAAGTTTTCTAACAACGTATGAGAAACAATAAAGTAACCTCCTTTCCATCTCTCACAAACAGCAGTCTGTGGCATCACATTATTTCTTCTGCACTTGAGAACAGATTGAGAGGGGAATGTAACACATCACTTCTAACAGCAATACCCCCCTCAGGGGACATGAAAACAAAGGTCTTGTAGATGTTATGACCAGCAAATTCTCTTTGTGATGTATTTCAACTTTGACACCTATCCAACCCAGGTCACAGGTCTCAGTAATATCAAAATACATCTGTTTTTGACAATTCTTACACATTTCACACAGGATTCAACTTTCAGAAAGTCTGAAGTTGGGTTGTTAAATTTACTGTGCTGTTACTTATGTTTGCCTTTTCTTCTCAACTCCATATTCATTTAAACAACTTACATATATATTTTCTGCTGATCTATTGATCAAGCTACTGCTGAGAATATTTCAAAGCTGTAGTTAAACTAAAACATATATGTTCTGCAAAAGCTAAAGCAACTCTGCAGGGAAACATTGCCAAGGAAAAAAACCCCTCAGTTGTAGCTTTTTCTATAAACAGAACACATCAAGTGCTTCAGTGAATAAGCAGAGACAACGGAATCGCAAAGCTGCTTCCATAAATGAACCTAGTCTGCAATGCTTTTTACTCTCTGTGTGGGTGTATGTATAAATAAATGTGACATTAAAGAATGAGTACACAGGCAGAAAAATGAATTAGCTTTTTTAAAAAAAAAAAAAAAAAAAGGAAGCGTAACTTCTGGTGTTTGAGATTTTTGGTTTTGTTTCATGAAAAAGGCAGCGTTTTCAACTGAAACATCACCTGCAATTTAAAAATCTCTCATACGAGTAACTCCAACTCTTTTCACTCCATTTCAGCTCCCAATTCACTGATACTCCGCTAACACATCTTGAATATTTGTGAAGAACAATCTTGATCAAATTTAAGAAATCCACCCATCTTTCCATCATAAACATACATAAGATAATATAATAATGTTAAAGTGTGAAACAAGAAGGAACTTGTCTTTTTTTTTAAACAACAACCATCTTTCTCAAACAAGCACGACACACTAAGCTCTCATTCAGCCCAATCATTAACATGTGTAGTTATAACATACAATTCAATGCGTATGATAGTTTAAGGTTTTCTGATATGTAGCAAGAACTACAGGGCTCTTGAGAAATGTGTAAGTAGTGTACTCCTGCAGTTATTGGAATGTCTTTATTATACCTTTACCATGAGTTACCACTTCATGCATGTAGTTAGTGCATTTAGCCAAAGTACCAGGCAACTGCATAATTATGTTTATACGTTTGGATAATTTTAATTAAACACTTGAACTGTGTTTAATCTCTGTTTGACCAGCACCACTTATATATACACATTAGGCTGCTCCACTTCTGCTTTTCTAGTTTCACTGCTATTAGGTACATACTGTAAACTTACATCAACAAAAAGAATTGCTTTCTCTTTAAAAAAAAAAAGTATAAGCAGCAAGCAAACATTTCTGTGCATTATACAGTAATCCTTCCCTAAAATAATGATTTAACAGTAAACTAATAGTATTGTTCTCAAATACTTTATTGCAATGTTCATTGGGTCAGCTCAGCCCCTCAGCTGCAATAGCTGGCTCCATGGAAGCATTCTGCACAAACTGGACACACATTTTCTGACAAAAGGCCTCCAGTCAGCACAGCAGCTCTGGTTGTTACCAACCTTAAGGCAGATAAGAGAAACTTATGGAAAGTCCAGGCACTGTTACTATTGCCAGTTCTTTTGAGTGATCCGCTCTTTCAGCTACTTGGCTGCCATAGTGGTCTAGAAGTTTCTAAAATTAACTTTTTTCCTACTGCAAATTGTCAAAACCCCATAAGCAGCCCTCCCAGTACATGTCTGCTAGGAAGAGAAAATGAACATATCAGATGGCACATTCATTAAAGAAGACCTACCTTAGTGCATCAGCTCCATAACTATTCACGATACTCATTGGATCAGGATAATTCTTCTTCCTTTTGCTCATTTTTTGGCCATCACTAGAAAATATCAAAATGTAGGCATAAATTCCCAGAATTCTTGTAATACATGGACAAATAAAGAAGGCCCTTCAAATCCAGCTTCATTTTTCTCTCCTATTATGTTCTTGGTAGCATAACCATAATTATATATTATCACATTATTTCAGCTCAACCGTATGACAAGAGGAACTGAAAAAACAACCCAAGAGGCTCCCAAGTTACAAATCTAAGCAGGAAAGTTGTCTTTCCTACCAAAGCTGAGGCAAGAGGCACTTGGTTTTGAATCAATCCCTCCAACACATCGGGAAAGTTTTACTTGAAAATAAAAGGAAACAAATCTAATTAACTGATTTAAAATTGCATCTAAAGCTACATTTATAATTGCCTTTACTCTGCATAACAGGTATCATTTATTTCCTGCTCTTTCCTATTCTGACTTGTTACGTGTTTTCTCTCTCTCTAGGACCGACTAATCCTGCTGGAAAGAACCTCGTGCCACACGTAGCTGGGATATGGAAACCTCACCCTCCCAGGTGCCTCTTACCTCCTGCAACACCGATATCTCACTGACAAGCCTTAACAGCTCCCAAGTCCATTTAAGATTTAATTCACAATTTGCTTGGACTTATCTGAAATAGTATTTGACTGAAAATCTGTTCAGGGAACAACTGACTGACATACCAACCTGGCAAGAACAAGGCCATTCACAATTACGTTCTTGAAAGGAGGCCTTCCAAAAAGAGCTGTGGACAGCACCAGCAAAGTGTAGAACCTGAAACAAGACACAATGGAAATGTGACTTTCTAAACACAAGTCCTTCATTACAAAAGAAATATTTCATTACATTGTTTTACTCTAGCAAAGTTAATATTTAAGTATGCGGGACATTTCTGTGACAAAGAGTCAAAATAGGAGCTTATTTTAAGTGGACCTTTTTCCTCTTCATAGTGCATCATGCTCTTTGCTCAGCTGTGACCTACTAGCTCAAGAAGGCTGAAAAAAAAAGTAACAGGAAGGATTTGGAAGGTTGTGAAGAATAAAATTGTAGCATTTTCCCCTTTAATACAGAAAAGAGAATTCTGTCGCTGATCAAGCTCTCTGTTTGCTCACTGTAAGCCTCTGAACACAGGATCATTCAAAGAACAAACACAGTAGACAAGACAGATGTGTCTGCATATGTGTTTGCAAAAGTCAGTGGAGCCTCCTTCCGATCCAAACTTAGCCATTAGTTAAATTAGCCATCACTAGAAACTATGAAAACGTAGGTGTTCTCTGCAAAGGGCAGTATGGTGTGTGTGTGTGTGTCCCCACCATTTGATGTGTTCACCATTCCTGTATAAAATAACTAGGACATGTAAGAAATCAGTGTTGGAACAAGCACAGGCACCTATTGCTTGATATGTCGATATATTATTATATCTGAGAAATTAAGTGGAGGTGCAAGATGATGTGATAATTTCATACTCAGGAGTCAGAACCTTCACCAAAGGAGGTATCTACATGCTTCTGTAACTGCATTGCTGGTAATTACTTTTAAGAAAATAACTGGAGGTTGGGCCCCAGCTTTCCTGGTTAAAAATGAGTATCACACTGACAATTGCTTAGCAACCTTAAAACAGCAGATTATTATACAAAAGCTAATTGATTTAGAATAAGGCACAGGAGGTTATGCCTCAGAACTATGCATTTGCATGAAGATTTAGTGGAGAAACATTTCAGTTAAAAAAAAAAAGTCCATCTGTATATTCTATGTATATTCTGAAGTAGTTTTTATCAAAATCCTGCCTGCAATTGCAAAAGCATTACTCTGACACTTGAAGGTCCAAAGCTCTGTAAAGGTTGCTGTGCATTTATTGTCTTATATGACAGCTCTGATGCCTACCTCTCAGAGGCTTTTAGCTCTCAAAATTACCTCAATTCACACTGCGGGATACAAATTCTCTTTATTGAATTGCACTGTCATTTCATGAATTTCAACCAACGCTCCTCCACCTGCACAGGAACACATGCACTCAAAATCATCATCTTCGTTTGTAACCTTTTCTTAAGAAAACCCCTCAGCACAAGCGTCTGAGCATTCGCGCAGATGACCGACACCTCGAGCCCACGAGACTGACAGTTTGTTACAAACACAGCTGGACTTCTTTCGTATGAAGGTACCACACTGACAAACTCCCATCACTTTCTGCAAACCGGTCACAAATTCTCATATTAGAGCATTTGCAAATTAAAAAGAACACACCAGAAGCAACTAGAAGAGATTTCAATACCGTTTGTATTAGGAAAATTGTACAGATGGACCGTGGGCTTTGAAAAAATACATGCAAGAATTTTTCCCAAATTTTATCTTATTTGCATTATCAAACCCAATGAGCCTCTGCAATGAGGTACCTTAGTTGATGACAGTTATGAGACCGTCCTGGAGATCCCCTGGTTTACACGCTATTTTAACATAACTCTTCTCATTCCTTCTCAGATTATCCTTTTAAAAGAAATTCACCTCATTCTCTCTTAATATTTGCAAGGAGTGTCTCTCCGCACCTTATTTTTTAAATATCTTTGCCACATACTCATTTGTTTCTGACAGCTTCCTTGACTCCTCTGCTGCTTAATCTTCCATTCACCAAATCTCAGCCTGCTCTCCTTGCAGACACAGAGCTGTCAGCCAAAACAACAGTAAAAAACCCATTAATGGCACAGAGACAGAAGTCCACTTCTTTGCTCTTCTTCCCTTCTCTTGCACTCCTCCCAAAATGGAGAAAGCACTCCCTTTCTGTCTTCTTCTTGAACAACTGTGGGTAAATTCATAATCCTGTGATTCATGCCAAAAACCTTCAGCTGTGAACTCCCTGTAAGCCACCACATTCTGATCATGACTATAAATCATGCTGCACATCCCTATACATTAATACAATCCGAAATAGAGCCTTTCCTACCAACCCATCCGGACTGCTAGTCTTGCAACCCAACTTCTGTAAGATTTTTTGCTTTGGCCTTAACAAACGTAATTCAGCTCTTTCTCATATCCACGCAGAAAGTCATCAAAAAGATTGTTCTCTCAGCTCATCACCTTAGTCACACTCATTATCCCTTTGTCTCCCTTGACTTTCTCTCCATCTCTGTTGAGTCAAACAGAAGGCACCAGACCTCCACCTCCTGAGCCTTTCTCCACCTACCAGTCCTCACTTCACATCAGCTGCAGTCTCTGACTTGACACAAACCCAATCTTCATTCTGAATCTTAACACTATATAAAGAGTGCTTCAAATAAAAACCACATACTTTGCTGTTAACACTTCAGAACTCACCAGCTTGTTGTTCACTTAGGCCTATAATGATATAAGCTCTGTCATTCTCGCAGAAAGATACATGTGCCTTCTCTTCAAAATATCCTCATTTTTTTCCGAGACTTAAGGAAAGGTAACTAAAAGCCTAACAGTTTCAGAATGAGAACCATTCTTAAGAACAGCCTGAGACAGCTTTACCCTTTACCAAAAAAAACCCAGCCACCTCACTCACATCCTAGTTGCTTCTTTCTTACTTTCTTTCAGAAAATGGAAGCGCTCTTTTGCAAATCACAGAATACAGCTGTTACCAAAGCACTATCTTATTAACAGACATCAGTGCCGTGGGGAAGGTATCGCATCACATATTGAGGCAAGTGTTTCAATATTCCACCCACAAACAGATGAGACAGACTTGGGTATGGTGAGACTTACAGCAACTCCTATGCTGATGTTAAAAACAAAAAGCGATCTACTCCAGATTGCATTGAGCAAGTGCCTATGTGCCCATTGCCTGCAGTGCACAAAACGAGCCCGTGGGCTCACACTGAAGCACAGAGTCACCACTGGCATTAGCACCAGCTCCAACTTCTCTTGTTGTTTTTCCAGGGCCAATCTTCGGTTGAATTAGTGGTGGGACTCAGTTCAACCCACTTTATAAACTAGAAACATGATAGTTTAGCAGATCTGGATGTGGCATGGCACTCCAGCTAAGATTAATACCATACAATAAAAAGTCCAACTTGTGTAAAAATTACAAATGCATTCCTTAATGATACTGGAGAGCTTCATTGGAAGCATATGAGATCAAACGTATCTTTTCATCTGTCATGTCTCCCACACACTTCACAGGGTGGCACTGAAAGAAACACACCACAGTACGTGTGTGACATATGAATCCACTGTAACATCTCAAACAGCTAAGCCCAAAACCTAAAATTTATCATTCCTCCTATGTTCTTACTGGAATTGTAACTATGAGGAATGGATTTTGTATCCACATAAAAATCAAAACTGTTTTTAATTCTGTTGAATTTTTACAATTCAGTAGTTCCCTTGCACAGAATACATATGATTACATTATAGAATTTTAAAAATTTGTTTTCACATTTTGGCATCTAAACTATAATCAATTTCCTTTTATCTTTATAAAATGTAACAGAGAAAATCAGTTTCTGATTGTGCCTTTTGCATGCATTTTATACGTCTTTGTCATGAATTATTTGTCTCTTAAAAAGAAAAATCACCACCACACCAAATTAAAAACCCAACAACTTTCTGGGTTTTTTTCAGGCAGAACATAAGAATAAAAAAGAGGAAAGACTAAGTTTTTAATTCTCCTTTTGTGGACATAATGAATGTTTCAGAAAGACAAATACAGGGAATCACTAATATTACAACTTCTCAAGCCGCTTTTCTCCATTCCTTCTTCATTCTAACACTGTACTGGCCCCCTCTAGTCCCCAAAGCACAGCTCCTGCAGAATAAACCTTTTTTGTCCCAGATAAACAAAACCTATCACTCTTCAAGATGAAACAGGTATTATATAAAATAATACAGTATATAAAACTCCACTTTATATTTCATATTTCCTAAATTAGCATTTGTCAAATTAACAGTGCTGTATCTACATGCTATATACAACAGTAAAAAAAAAGTAAACGAAGAAACGTAGGGTTCACTGCATATACTGGATCCAACATCCTTGAAGAGCAAGAAGCATCAAATAGTGACCTGCAAATGAGATCAGGACATCCCTCTGCTCCTGGGGTTCATGCTGCTCAACAGCACCTGGTTTTACACTAACGCCAAAAGTCACACCGACTAATGAGTGTGATATACAACTCTGGACAGCACAAAATTAAAGATTAACACAAACAGATGGTCTAACGAAGACTACTTTTGGGGTGGAAAAAAGAAATGACTATACATGCTATACATGAAAGAGGCCAATTCTAACTAAGTTCATCAGGTTGCCCTAATTATGACCCATGTGAAGTACTGCTTTGAGGATGCACAACAAACGTCATGCACTAACTAGATAAGGTGGAGCTATATTCTGTAAAGTATTTAATAAACCATGAAGAGTCCATGTTTTACTAAGCAAGATTTAAGTGGTGTCTCCCTAACTGCCAAATTTGCAAATGTAACTTCTGCTTTGAGGACCTAGATAAGGGGATGCAAAGTGAAGAGACTCTTTACTATGTTCATGAAGCTTTTATTTATTTAGCATCACTCCTCAAACGTTTCCCTGCTCGAGCCTCCTGGCTTTGAGAGTATGTATAAACCCTGCTCTCAACTTCACAAACATGCAAAATGGCACCTCGTGCTGCTTTGTTTGGGTGGGTTGGTTGGGGGAGCAGAGGAGTGAGCAAAGGGAGGTACCAACTCTGCTCTGGAGGAATTTAGTTTATTTAATACTAATAACAGGTTACTGAATGGAAGAGTTCTACTTGTACACAGTCAAATGGACTAATCTAGACAACACAAAAATTCATCTTAAAAATCTGTCATTCGCAGCCAACCTCAAACTTAAAAAAACAGAACAAACACTTAAAAATGCCAAAAGTAAAACTGTATGTCTGCATGCATATATGCATGAGAACATTACCCAGAGAAAATCTGAGATTATTGAAAAGCATTTATCCGGACAGGAATCAAAGAAGCGGATGAAATTCACAGTTATAAAATTTGATTTTTCTAAATGATGAGACCTTAACAACACAACATTTGGTTTCTCTTTTTTTTTTTTTTTTTTTTTTTTTTAAACCCACTCATAGAAACCCAAAATTCAAATTTAATCTGGGGGGCAAAAGTGACTATCTTATACATTGGCTTGAAACCCTCAAAACATTGACTTCAATTTCAGCTGACTCAATTGCTGCTCTATTACTAGTAGCGAACTCAAATTCTATCAAAATTCAGCTTTTGAAATTCTTCCTAACCAGGCCAAGATCTGCCCTATTACCTAATGTTTTCCACAAGAGCCAGGACAATTGCTTGCTAACATGTCGTCTTTCTGCAACAGTTTTGTCACCAAGCTTTAGAATACCTTGCATTTTACTGAAAAAAGAAATCATACACTTATCTAGACAACATTAAAGGATCATCCAGATGTAATAGTGTTAGATACAGTGCAATAATATCACATAAAGTGGTAGAGAATTACCATCCTCTGGTTTGGTCAATGCCTTCAGCAATGAAGTCAGCAGGGAAAGCATCTTCAAGCTCTTTTTTGTTTTCAAATGGATAATGGACTTGTGCATAAGGCATGCTGCCGCTCTCGAACCAGCAATCAAAGACTTCGGGAACGCGGTGCAGTAAACCCTTTCCACAGCGTGAGGGGATGGTTAGGTGATCAATACTACGGGAAAGAAAAAGATTGACAAATTCTAAGCAAAACAAAATTAGTATAAAAGCACTGTGCTTGCACATCAGGTATGACAGAAGTTTGGCTTTTAATTTTAATGATTCTTCAAAAAAGTCAGCATTTCCTTTGACAATTTTATATTTTAAAGCTATTATAGAGATTTATATTTTTTTGTATTATCAGTGTCCAAGACGGAAGAAAATTCAGTTTATGTATGTTAATCGCAAATCTTAAATCCTCTTAGTACTGTCGTATTTTCCCTAAATCGTTTCCCAGGGTTTGGACAGAGAAAAACAACAGTTCTTACGCACGTTCAACTATTTTGACAACTACTTAACAATCTGTGACCAACCTTTCTCGATGGAGATCAGTGACTTTCACTCCAGACAGCTCTTCCAATTCCGCCATTGAACCAATACAAACTACCTGTTAAGAGACACTCAAGAAAATTAGGCAGTTATTTGCATACAGTAGCATTTATATTTTTTTGACATTAGACAGGAGACTTGTAAGTCAGTGAGTATCTCCTAGGGTAGCTGATACAGCTGAAAAGCCAACAAAAGTCCTGTACAACGTCCCCTTCTCCAATCTAACAAAGCAGCAAATGCTGTTAGAGACCACTGCCCTTATTTAATAGGAGACTTGTCAGAATAATGGAGACTTCGAAGAACAAACAAGTCCAATAACAAAAAGGTAAGGTTTTGTTGTTTGGTTGATTTTTTTGTGTTTTGTTTTTCCTTCAAACAACCTACAACACAATCACCTCCGAAAGTTCAGTGCTCCTGACTTTTTTACAGATAGGAGCTTCAGATCCCAGATTCCTCTTCTGAAGTTAAAGTAAACAGCTAAATTGCTTGTAATTAAATAAGTGTTCCATCCCAGATACACAAAGCTGTTCATATTAATGGCATTTTATTTCATGCGGTAAAAAAGTGTCACAAAGTGGGTGTTAAGAAAGGTACAGACTTCTCTTATTTTTATTGCATCAACACACTATTTAAGAAAAAGCAAAAAGCTTTGGCAACAGACTTGCATGCATGTCATGAAATGTTGATGAAACAAATGATTCTGAAAAACTGTGTGTAGGAGAGAAGGAGAAAAGCAAAGCTTTCTTGGCTTTACATTTTCATCAAGTTTAATCAAGCCCTGTGGCCCCTCTCAACTGGCAGGATTCATGACCCACAAGCTGCTGTACAGGTCTGGGATTTCAGAGAGCCCGTCGATCCCATCTAGAATTGCCATGGAAAAATCTGGTATCTGACAGACTCAGTAGGGAAAGAGTTAAAGGTACCAACATTAAGAAGCTGTAAGCAGGCTAGACAATTTTCACATAAGATAACTTTCTAAGTTGCTCTTCCGATAGAAGTCAGAGCACTGTTCAGTTCCTATAGCTAGTGTTAAATATATGCATATGTACACGCACAGAAATTGTGACTAACCAAAAGGTTTTGGTGTATTTAATTCCAAAAATCTGTCATGAATTACATAGAAGACAGAAACTCAGTCTGATTTGTTTTTTAAGACGTGATTTTCTTAGTCTGATTCAACTGCTGATTTGCATTACTAATCACCATCTTTTACTGTTAAAGTACTTTTGAAATGTAATTTTTTCCATAAATTATCTATCTTATTTTTGTATAGGAAGTGAAGCACTACAATGATTATGATAGTCAAGTGCAGCCTGCAGTTTGTATAGCAAACCACACTGGGGGATTGATCCCAGCTCAAAATACACTTTTATAAACAATTATTAACCCAGACCTGTTCTTCATTCACCGTGTGGCCCCATAAGTAATTGTATAAGCTCAGGTGAGCAGGCAGCAGGTGCTTCCACTCCTCACTGCAAGAAGCAAACTCGTTTGTGTTCTCAAGCTGCTTTGTGTTCTCATATCAAAGCTACAGCTTTGGACACATTTCTTCAGCAGCAATGCCTGCTTCTGTAGCCTGGCCCCTTGCCCTACCAGACACTTGTTCCTCCCCCATTTTATTTTTCAGGCAAATCTACTACAAAAACCAGCTATATTAACATTTAATAGGGGACAGCAAAGATGGAAAAAAATAGGCTGGGACCCAGGGCTGTTTAATCCTGTTTCAGCATCACTGAGACCTAATGTGAAATCAGAGGTCAAGGTTAAATACTTCTAATGAAATGAACATTAGCATTATATCTGGGATTATCCATGTAAACAGGAAGAATAAAGCCACCTGGCACCACTCATGGACCTCAATATTCTTGTGGCATGGTTCTGCAGCCCCTATTAAGTCAAAATGTTTGCGTTTGTTGATTTGCCATTTCAGGTCTATTAAGTATCTGTAGTTGAAGAATGAGGAGTGTTCGTAGTATGAAATAAGTCCATGCAGTGTAGCAGTATATCAGCAAGACATCCTGGCATCTTTAGAAAGCATCATCTGAATAGCAATTAGTAAAAGAATTGACTAGAAGTGGCATTCTTCAAGCAGCCTCCAAGCAGACTGGAAACAGACCTAAGGAATTCCCTCTCTCTTCAGGAGAACGCAGTCAGAGCCCGCTTGTTCCAAACCTGTTACACCAGACTGGGTGCACCAAAACTAGCAGAGGGTTAACGGTTTATGTGAGTGACAAGCAACTAAATGATCAGAGAATTTCCATAACACTGAGTATTTAACACTTCAATTTGTACGCAAGTCCTATGAAGTTAACTTATGCCTGTTTTATCAACTTGGGTGCTATATTAAAAAACTTTATCTCATCTAAATGAGATGTGTTCCTCCACTGAGGAAATTATTGAGATTTGAGAGCTTAAAATGATAAACTGTCTGCAAAAATGTGGTAATAAACACAAACTTCAACATTTAACTGCCATTATTCGTCTCTACCTGATAATTACACTAAAATAAAACTAAAATAAAAGCTACAATAAAACTGTGGGAAACCAGATATTGATTTGTAATAAAATTCACTTTAATACCAATTAATTCACCTTACTGTATATTAAATAAGGAACAGTTATTACTTCTCCAGGCTTTAATATGCACAGCATAATTGCATGCGACAAAGTGATCTTTTGAGAACAAGACCCGAATAGGAGGCTCTGCAATCTCACATGGCACTAGGCTGCAGGAAAACTCAGGTCAGGAAATTCTGAGTTAATATTATTCTATATGAGAGCAGATGTCACTTACACCTTAAGTCACACATTGGTTCCAATGGTATTCCATTTTTAAGCTATATCCCACATGCATAAAAAGAGACTGAATATTAAAAACCCCTAACTTGAAATTTTGCATGGTCTAGAAAACATACTGGACTACTGAAGCATGACATTCCGACTCTAGAATAAAAACAAATGTATAACACCGACAGATAAGAAGAATAGATCTGTTGGTATTTCTATCATTATTCACACCACCAAGCCCTGAGGAATATTTGCAGCTAATTTCAAAGGAAAGGTCAGTCTTCCAAGCCAGACACCACATTGTTATTAAAAACAAATCAAACCTAAGAAAGCAAAAAAATCTGTACACACCGGAATACAGACATGGGAAGACTGGACAGAAAATGAAATGTTATTAGAGGCAAGGAGTGGGAGTAATGTAACCTTTACACAATCTTTTCCAGCTGCAGAATGAAGTCTTGAAATACTTCAGCACAAAATTGAAAGCCTTTTCTCTATCTAAAAATACCTGTTATACCAAACAAGGGACTTAATTTTTAACACTCATTCAAAATTTTAGCTATAAGCTGTCAATCTTCAAACTAAACTTCGTTATTTGAGAGAAGCACTTGCTTTGCCAGTAATTTAAAACACCCATAGCATAAATAGAATTCAAATACCAAGGCTTTCTTAAATATTAAATCATAATTGCAAGGAATATCTCCCTCCCTTGCCCAATATCTCCCTGCCTATCAGCAAGCTTTCCAATCAAGGGGAAATTTAAAAAATGTTGTAGGCTACACTTGTAAGCAACAGTGTAGTTTAAAACAATAAGATACTTTTCCAGCATATGTTTTCCTAGTTGAGATCTTCCACATCTAAAACAAAAAATAAAACTTTTTAAAAATCGAGAGAGATAAAAATAAAGGCTTGGGATGCTGCCATCGGTATTCACCTTCCATGGAGATCCTGCCATTGATCACCATTTCCTATTTCTAGGATGAGGAAGAATCATCACACATTTCTAATGGAACCAGGGGGTTTTCCTTCCACAGAGGGAAGGAAAAATAAAAAAAAAAAAAAAGAAAATACAAAAGAAACACACCACATGAAACCATTTTATCTTCAGAAACAGTTTTAAAACTTGGTGTTTTGACACTTACAAAACAGCAGTCACCAAAACTGCGTGTGAAGCTTTCACTTGTGCAGTTAGCTTTCTGCTACCCACTGCAGGGTACCTTACAACTTAACCCCCGCCCTGATTTCTAGCATTCCCTTTAAACGCTTTCGTCATTCCACTAGATTCGCATTTCTGCAGTCTGTTACGTTCACATTTATAGCACTACAATTACATATTTTCACCATTCTACTGTGGTGGACTTGCTTTTACGCCTTCAGCTGTTCATCTGCCTTGAAGAACCAACCATCAGAATTTCAAAAGCAGACTGAAAATACTCAGATAAAAATCTCTTCCTACCCATTTTCTCACCACACTTGTTATTTCCATCACTGCAAATTCTTCCAGGAAATAAAAGATTAATTCTACATAAAAACCAAGCAAAATTGCTTGCGGTTTTCAAGTAAAAGCAAAGAAAATGTGTATGGGCACACAAACGCACGCATGCATCTAGCACCTGTTATAGATATACACGTCGCTAAGACATGTTAATAGAACTTAAGACTGCAGCAGCCTCAGATACAATAGTCTATCAAAATAAGCAAACAAGATGTACAGATAGGCTTTCCTGTCAACTGGAAATTCTTGTTTTCTTACCTCTTCAAAATCGTCACTGACCCACAAAGGGATGGGTGTTCCCCAGTACCGGTTTCTAGATATCGCCCAATCTCGTGCGTCTTTAAGCCAGTTCCCAAAACGCTTCTCCCTCACGAAATCTGGAACCCTGTTCCAAAAATAAGAAAAGCATTCTTTTATCACAACATGCCACTTAGAAGAAAGGTAGTAAGAATAGTTATATTTTATTTCATCCACAAAATTCTGGCATATTGCATGAACTGGAACACACTGATATTGCAGCACTGGGTCCTGCAGGGCCTACAGACTTGCTGCCCAAGACATAACACCACTTCTTCTGCCTGTTTATTTTAGCCTAAAATAACTCGGTAAATATATGTGCAACACACAATAGATTCATTAAGGATGAAACAATGGCCAGAATTCATCAGGGTGGTCCAACACTGGAGGATTTTGCCTAAGGGTGGGTAGCAATGCTACTGCTTTATTTTACATACAGATAAAAAAGACGAGTTAGTGATTTTGGTGCTGAATGAAGTTACAAAGCTGCAAAAGCCTGGAGTAACAGCATCAAAAGGCACCTTGCATTATGCACGGGCATCCAGGTATTTGCACATTACTTTCAGACTTGAGAATAAAGAAATCTCACGTTGATGTATGCTACAGAAAAATCTTTTTCACGCTATTATCACCACTTATAATTCTCCAATTAAAAAAATACCACGTGCCCCAAACACAAAACCGTATCGATGCTTGCTTGCTAAAAGCTCATTTTGAGCACTGCTGGGCTCTGAGTGATATTAAAGACAAATTTTCATCATATGGAAGTGTCTTGGAGCTCAAAGGTTAACACCAGAATCCAATGCTTAGCAAACTTCCTGGATATACTAAGCAGCCCGATTGTTTGATTAGGAACCAATTGTTTTCTCTTATGATGTAAACAAATAATTAACCATTTATACAATGATGAGATAGCAGATAAGGAAAAGCAATGGGTTTTGAGGTCAACAATATTCTGCCTTCAAGCCTAAAGACGCATTCAGAAAGACCAACCTCAAATGAAACTCAGGGAAAGAATAACCTTAAGACAGCATCACAGACGCACAGAAGCTGTGAATGAACAGCCAACAAAAATACAAATAACCCTAGAAATGAGTTCTTGGGCAAACCATGGCAGGTTTGTTTTTCCAGTGTAACCAGAAGGGCCCTTCAGTATGAACTGCATTTAGAGACCCAGAGTTTCTAAAGAAGGAGCAGCCAAACTACAGAAAACGTGATCTCCTCTACCTTTTCTTTCTGAAGCTCTTAGTCCTCTATCAAATAATATTTTTTTGAAGAAGAAGAATTATTTTTAATCACAGATCAGCCGCAAGAGTAACAAAGATCAAAGAATCCTGTAGAAGAAAAATTAAAATAACAGATTCACACGCCACACTAAGATAGAGTTTGGCCCAGCAGCAGATTTATGAAACTAACATGAGCATCCCTCAAAAATCTACTGATGACAATGAAAGCTGCTGTCTTTTACTGTTTTACCCATGATGATGCCATGGGGAGATGTAACAACTTCCTGATGCCAGTGTTGTCTTGGGTGGATAGACACTACCAATAAAAGACTCACTAAATATAAGCTTGAAGTTCCACAGCTTCACTAGTTATTTCTAGATCTACTTTCAGATGCCAAGTTATCTTCTATGACATCTCTTAAACAAAACTGTAATATAAAAAAAAATTAAACTCAGTAACTACTGTTTCACATGACATCTGTATTGCTTTTTTTTTAATTTACAAGTATATACAGGCTTGCACAATTTAAGAGTAGGACTCATTACTCTCAACTTGCGGTGACCTTAAGAGACCTTCTCTCCAAACACAAGTGGAAACTGTACAAAGAACATTAGCATTTGCCTAACATTCCACTAATGTGGAAAACTTCTCTTTACATCACTCCTAAACTAGTTTCCATTTTTCAGAAGTTGTTAGACACTGATTAGCTGAAATTATTAGTCCCATTTAACATAGCTAGAGGCTGAAACAATCCCCCAATGACATTAAAACACTAAGAGTTTCGACTCCGCTTCCTCAAAACATGCATGAAAAATTAATTTTATCCCCAAAGTGGACATTAACCACAAAAATGTATGTGGTGTGATCTCTCTCTCACTCTCTCTGAGCTATGAAAGCATATAATTTACCTCTGCTGGTAAAATTGTCTGACCCTGCTGCCAGTTTTTAGTGGAACATAAAACACAAACCACTTCATCTCCTACGAACCACATTTCCAGCAATGATTAATGGCTCTTTAGAGGTACCATACAGAAAGAACACTGACACAGCCATCAAATAAAACAAAAAGAGCCTGTATCTCAAACACATTTGGAGCCCATCACTCAAAAAAATGTGTTACTTAAAACAAGTGGTTCTTCCCACCGCACAGATGCTGCCCAGAGATGGTACTGGGCACCCACCAGCAGGGACGGTCTCGGCTGGGGCCACGTTGGAGTGGGGACCTGCAGCAGAGAACAGCCTTGCCAGGCGTGCGTGTCAAGACTGGAGCCTGTTTCTTCTCTTTGGTCTCACTACGTTTAGCTACAGATCTCCCAGTCTGACACTTCTGACTTACCCACATGTCAAAAGGAAAGAAAGAAAAACGAAGAAAAGAAAACCTCAGAGGCACCTTCTACTTAAATATTTCACTAAGCTGGGAAGACAGAACAGCATATTCTCACAATGTTCCACTAACACCTGATCATTATGTTACACCAACCCCAGGTTAGAGTTTCTATAGGTTTTTTTCCATTTTTTTTTTATCCTCTTCTCTTAGATATTTTCTTGATATACTTCTCTTGTTAAATTTTAGTAAAGATAATATCCTGCCATGGGTATATATGAGTAGTTAAGGAACAATTTTGTACTCTTCTATCTATACAAAGCAATGATTTCTTAAATTTGCATAAAGATAGTTTGTTTTACACAACTAAAGATAGCAAGGGCAGCCTGAGGAGCACTGCCCTCCAGTGAACTCTGCTCCCTTTGCTCTCATGCAGTAACTGAAGAAACTTGGTCTCACCCTGACACTATGCTACACTGTTTAGTCTACCAGCCCACAGTCTTCCTCATAATTCCTGTTATTTTTTCCATCTGTAGTCCCAAGTCCGTTGCAAACAGAACTGCGATAAAACCATGAATCCCTACTGATGCTGGTCCTTAGCTTTCAGCAAGTTTTGTGCTGTGTTAAGCTCTGCTTGCTTAAACCCAAAAGCTGACAGTCCCCTGAAAGTTAATGGCTGCACAATTTGCCAAACTCTGACCTCTGCGTATCAAAACTGTCCTCACAGAATGGATATTTTTAAAAGAATTTTAAAAGACAACAAACAAAAGCAAGGCCACCCACATAAAGATCCCTATTCTACAAAGATATATGAAAAAAATCTCCTTCACATACGCCAATATGCAGGCTTTTCATGTTTAATCAGGTTTCTACCACAAACGCCCTTCAGCTTGAAAGCACAAATTCCAGTTTTCTGCTGGTGACCACTGAATTTGCAGCTGGTATGACAAGGTGACAAGTACTACAGCCTGTTCAGAGCAACCCACTGCTAATGGCAATGAACAGATTCGCATCTCAGAAAAGGTCAAACTCCAGCATCAAATAGTTCCACAAGGTTGCAAGTGAAACCAAAGCAGCAACTTCTAACACAATCCTACCACAGCTCCTAAAGCTGTGCTGGTAGAAACAGGTTTTTTTATTTCCTAACTGGCCTACAATTTGTGTTGGTTTTGACCTTCAAATTTCTCTGTAAAATGACACGGAGAAGATTTCATACTCCTTTTTCAAACATTTAGCAGGGTTAAGGAGGCTGCTGTCTCAGCAAGGTTGTGAAGCTCTTGATTCATGCCTGTCAAATAGTGTGGGATAATAGCGATTTCGACTTGGCACCCAGGAGAGCGCACTAAATAAACTTCAAGATTTCAACAGTTGAAAAGTCCAGGGAACAGAACTCCACAAAACAAAAGAATAAATATTGATTTGTCAGATCATAAACTAGAAAGATTTTGAATTCAAGTACACAAGTTTCAACCCCTTTGAATCCTAATTTTTATCTCTACCTTAACTTATAGGTGATGAAAATTATTAATCTGCTTCAAATTTCTATGTCCATTTTTGACTGTTTGTTCCTACGTTTTCAGCAGATTTTTGGCTTTGCTAAATTCATGCATTGCTAAGTCCTCTGCACAGTGAACTTGCACATCCTTTCTTGGTAGCTACTCATTTTCTTAGCATCTAAAATAAAAACTACATTTGACAAGTAAAAAAATGCCCATGAAAAGCAAAACAAAATCTAGTCCTTTAACACCACTTATTAGCTTATCACAACGGAAACCATCTTCTTTGCCTTCAAAGTCTATGTACCGCCCAGCATCCAAGTCACTGTGTGAGCATGGATCTGAAAACAGCAAGTTAGGGACCATCTTCAATCCCAGAGCATGAATGGGTACGCTAACACTAAGTTACCCGGGCTGCTGGTCCAGTGACTTCTTATCACCAACTAATACATGAGGAACAGCATCCATTAAAATTATTACATAATCCAGAAGGAAACTATATAAAAGGATTAAGACATCTGCTCCTTTTCTGTACATGTGTTTGAAGTATCTCTCTCATGCTCATAATACAACTGCAAATACTGAATTCAACTTGTTATTCCATTTCCAAGCTCAGATGTGCTCTGCAGGATCCCTGACTTGGCTCACCTTGCTCTACCCACAGGATACAGGATCTGTCCCTCTCTGCTGCACACACAAGTTCTGCTGCCGAAATAAACAGCAGAAGACTCACGTTTTATCATCAATTTACCATTAAAAGCTGTTTATGATGTTACATATACACTAATCCTTTCTCACTCGTCATCTTTCTTCTCATCAGCTAATTTTATTCATGACATTCCTTGAAAAAACAGCAATTTCATAATTACTGAAGGAAGCTCTTAGCTTATGAATTATTTGAAAACCAGTCCCATAAGAGTTAGACCATAAAGTTGATAAAGAAAACACCATTTTAAATAGCGTGACTTAGGAAATCAAATACCAGATTAGCACTCGGCATCTGATATGTTTGGTTCCGAGAAGATGGTCCCAAATCTATCCTTCTGTTTGGTGAGCTTGTAATTTTTTAAGCCACATTTGAAATGAGGAGTCATTTCTGTGTCTGGAAAGGAGGAGCTCATTCTTCCAGAAGACAGCCAAGTTGTTACACCAAAACCAAAGCTGATTACGCAGTTACCCAATGTCATTTAACTAAATACATACATATTTAGTTAAATTCATAGAATGACAGCTGGTTTTTTTTCATTTTAGGTGTAGAATTTGCTTTTCTTTTTTAAATATGAACCAATGCTTTGAAGACAAAGTCTTAAATTCCATTATGTTAATTTACTCTAATAACAAGCCTCCTTCAACATGCCCTCAAATTGATTTTTAATGGTTTTTAATTCAAGGAGATAAAATAAGCAACTACTCGTGCCCTTTTCACACTTTAATTAGCGCCAATCTATATCATGGACCTAACTAAACATCGGGGGAGGAAAGGGGAAGAGAGAGGAAAGGTCAGCTGTTTGCAAGCACGCAGAATTTCCACTGCAGCAGGCTCTTTCTCCTCCTCGATTCACGAAAGCTTATTAGAATGGTGCACAACCACAAACCCCACTCAAGCTCAGGTTTTCTCCACCACTGCAAGACAATTTTCTGGTCATACGCAGCTTACATTTGCTAAATGAATAGCGCTTTCAATCATTTTGATATAGCAATGTTTCCCTGCACTCTTTTATCCCGGTTGCCATGGCAACAAGCACTTTGGCGTGAGACTGCAATGCTGCTGCAGACTGCATCACAGCCCCGCGTCAGCAGCGGCAGCTGCTTCGCCAGGCAAGATTAAGTGAAGCCGTAACCTCTAATTTTATGATACACTCAGATTAAAAAAACCCTGATCTATTTGTATGACCCAGACGCCATGCTAATTGCTATTAAAATCCTTAAGTCTTATCAAGGATGGCAAAAATTCCTGCATCCTGAAGCTTTTGCTTCCCTTCTTTCTGCATAGTTTCCTTTGGAATATTCTAACGTTTACAGTTACCGAGTACTTATAAACAGCATTACCACTTAGGATTCATTTCAATATATAAATAGGAATATGTTTGCAATCCTATAGAGATGGGAGACCTTCATACTGCACACGGGGATAGATTTACCAGCTGCCTAAGAACACAGAACTGTAATTGCTTAGTGAACTGACATTTGGAGTCTTTATTTAGCAAGGTATTACTTGAACTAAACAACAAGCTTTTGATGGCTGTTCACTGGGACTGAAAAAATATCTGCCATATTCATGACATAACGGGCAATCTCTGCTCAAGAGGCTTTGAGAGGAAACAGCAAAATTAGGACACAGCAGAATACAAGCCATCAAAATCAACTGAACAAGCCCCAAAATTCACTTCTAATCCTCAACTATGTCTGATAACAGCCAGTAATAAAATCTGCCGATTTACGCTGCTCTAAATTAGACAAACAAAGCTAACCCTGCAGCAATTTTTTGCTTTTCATGCAATGGCACTAGGTTGAATTTTTCCTCAGGAAATGTTGCCATCTAGTGATTGCGCGTTGCTATACGCTGCACAGTCACTGCTAGAGAGATGTTCACGTTTCCTGAACAAGAAAAGCGTGATCGGTGATTCCAAAAGGAAGACTTACAATTGCACGGTCATATTAAAAAAAAGGTAAAAATCCCACCTCCAACCCCTCAAGATGCATTTAAAACCATTCGATAAAATGTATTTATTAATGCTAATAAACTAGGAGAGAAAATTCTTTTTAAAAAAATGAGAAAAATTAGGGACTCTAACTTATTTTCTCCATTATGCTACAATTCTCTTACAACTTCAAGTTCTGTTGCCCCTGTTACAGACTCAGATTTCTCATCTGTACAAAAATTACAAGTACAGTAGAACAAATGTCAGCTTTCCATTGCAGATGGGCTCTACAGCCCACCTTTCAGCTTTAGGGTTTATGCTACAAGACAGGCGCCATTTGTGACCAGATCACACCTTCCAAATGGTGGGAGACTATTTGCTGTTCAGCAAAGGCAGCGGCTGGTCAAAGATTAGAAGGACCAAGATCTAAAGCTTCTCAAAAGATTAATGTGTTTGACGCATGTGAAAACACTTTGGTTTTAGAGTGCTCATACAGCAGGAAGCGCGTGCAAAATTCATACTCTGAAAACCAGGAAATTAACTTCTAGCAAAAAAGGCCTATCAAATGTGTTCATTGTGATATATTCATTCATCACTTAAACTGTTAGTTCTTAAAGTCAAAAAAAGGATACCTTCCACTAAGGACCTATACATCAAACAATGCTTGAATTTTTCAATGCCAAGAAGATGCAAGAATAAAAGGTTTGGCTTCTTTGAAGTCCCTGACTGTGCCATCACTGCTTTCCTTCCACTCATGCTCATTTTTCCACTATCCCAAGTGCTGCACACATCTTATGTAAACAATGTCAGAACTGTGCAATTGTCTCTAACAGCAGAAACTTTTTAACTGTTTGAGGTAAATCTTTCAGAAGTTACTTAAGTAGAACTTTAAGTGAGGAAGGTGTTTTTAATAACTAAATAAGCAAATGCAAGTTCAAAGCTGGTATTTAAATACCAAGTACATAGTCCATAGAACCTTTTCTACTGACCTGCAAGTAGAAAAATTTTAGATACACTGCCAGAACTGTGAGCTACAGCAGTTTCAAAACAGGAATAAATTGCATCAACTTAGTCTTTACAACAACTTATGGATTTGTTATTTATACCAATTTTGTGCTCTGGGATGAGAGGAATTAGTCCTGTATTATTCGGTGTGATCTAAGGTGGCATGGTTTAGCTGCTTGTCTCTGGTTATGCAGGAAATGATCTTTCAGCAAATCATTCCATAAAACAATAGATACAACAAACAATTAAGGCTGAAATCTAGACCACTTACAGCAGGGCCCCAGCTTTGGTGCTGCATCTAACTCTCCATATCAACGTGAAAGGAAACCGAGGTCTGACAGCCCCGATTAGTACAGCAGCCAAATGTGCCTCTCTTTATCTCAAGTACCACAGTAGCAGCTTGTCTGAACACAAAATACGAGATATCCCTTTTTAAAGAGATATAGATATAAAAATATATTTTTTAAATAATCTCTTCTGGCGCTTGTATGGTAAAGAGATTCATTCACTAAGGGACCTGGTATTAAAGACTGAAACACAACCTCTTAAATAAAATACTGTTCCAATCCTGCATTTTCAGCAACATCCAGCACAAGTTACTTTCCACTCTGATCAGAATAAGGTTGGGAGAAAGACAAGAGGGGTTTTTTTGTTTCTGATTTTACCAAAGTGCATGCACAGGACTCATGGAATCATTCTTGAAAACTACAGTTAAGTTCATTTTGAAAAATGATGATACAGTTGCAGGCTTTAATAAATTTTGAATAACTATGGCTTTATCAGTAGGCTAATTCATCAAAAAACTAATTAGAAATACAATCAGGTTGCAAAGTTTGTCCAGCTATGTTTAATCTATTTCATCAAAAAGGATATCTATAAAGAGTGCAGCTATTCTTAAGGGACAATATACCTATCAGTCATTTATGGGAATAAAAAAAGCAATGCAGTCAAACTCATTTTGCAAAGGTTAATATAGTCTGAAAAGCATTTATCCCAAATTTTCTCATTTTCAGGACATGCTGAAACCCCAGAGAGTCCAGAAATACATTTTTAAAAAGCTCAGTATTATTTCTGTGACACTTTCAGAGATCAAGGCTCTTCAAAAGCAAAAAAAGGAGGTTTTAGGAAGGATGGGGTTCCCAAAATTTAAATAATTGAATATTGAAGAAGGCTAGCATTCTCCAGGCCAACTGAAGAAGTTACACCCCAAACAAAACTGATGTCAGTAGAGAACACAGGAAGAAAAATGTAAAAGTAATGCCTTTTTCTTTTAAAAAGCCATCTTTATGTAACTAAAGGCATTGAGTATTCAAACTAGTAATTATGAAATCACATACTGCAAACATGTATTACTCTTAAATCATTTAGTGATAACACATCTTTACTTGTAGCCATATTCCCTACAAAAACTCTCAAAAAATCTTTCAGACTAAACTGTTTTGAGAGAAGTCCTGAGGAATCAGCTTTATGTTGAGTTACAGAATTACACTGAGACTCAAGAATTACCTGACTTTAATTCCAAGCATGTTGAATGCTGCCAATTAATACAATCACCTGGTCTTCCCACTCAACAGAAGCTCTCACATTGGTTCCACTTGTATGCATGCTAAGAAACACTTAGAAAAATCAGCACTTAAAATCCAAATATGTAGATGGGGTAGGGTTCAAACTGTTTGCTAATTCTTCCTAATGTCTCCTGGATGAGCGGAGGTCACTTAGCAGTTTCTTCTTGATGGTTTGCTTCTGGAAAAGCAAAACTATCTCAAACATTCAAACACTTCTTTAATAGAATCATTACATTTTTCTTATGTTCAAGTGAAAATTAAGTATGCAGGTCTACTGTCAGCCATCAAAACAGTAAAACCATCTTGAGAAAGCTAATTAAAGCTAAGAACAAACACTTTCACCCCCTCTCCAGCTTCTTTTTCCCCAAAAGAAGGATCACAGTATGTTCTGTTATGGAAAACAGAAAGCAACACTTACTAATCTATAAAATCTTCTTACATACCCCGACTGGGCATGTGCTGATTAGCAAGCCAACGCTGCAGCATTTTTGGACAGTCTGTATCATGGATCACTAACTTTTCCCACATATTTCAATATTTACAGTGCCTGTACCATGTAAGCAGTTATGCAAAAGCTGCTCATGGAGAATTTAATTGCTACCTACTGTCCGTGAAAAAACACAGCACAAGCTGCAATTGTTCACTGGAAGCTGAGCCACCTTCTTTAAGGCCATTTCAGCTGCTGAGCAGAGGCCCACAGGGGTGGGATCCCAACTCTCCCACAGTCCTCGTACAAAAAGACTGAAGGACAACTGAGATGGCACACAGTACAACTGAGATGGCACACAGTACAACTGAGCGAGGCTGCAACCTCCACATCGCCCTCGCCTGCTCTCAACTCCCCAGGCACAAGTTATTTATGAGAAGAGAGGAAATAAAAGTACAGGTTATGGAGGTGGAGAAGATGGGGTCCTTTTGTTACTAACATACCATAAACCCGCGACTGACTCTCCAAACGGCTACCATTGCCAATAGTTCGATCATCCTGCTAATCTAAAAGTGTATTTAAATTATCCAAAACTTATGTGTAAATTTCACATAAATATTTTTCACATCCCCTGTGTACATATAAAGATTTAGTTTTTGCCATTAGTAGAAAAAAATGATCTAAAGCTCTGAAACTGAGCTTGCTTACAACTATTACACACAAGTTAAGGCCATTGGGTTGGGGCTTTTTATGGGTGTTTTGGAGCGAGGATGGGTTTGGGGAGGGGTGTTGTTTTATTTGTTTTTTTCTTCAAATGCACCTATGACAAAGTATCAAACTTATCTGCAATAACTAGATGAAAAGGGGAAAAAAAAAAAAAATCTAAAAATTAGTTTAATCTGGAACAATAAATACCTGGAGTTTAGCTGCCTAAGTTCCCCCCTCTAGTGGACCCTTTGGGGCAGATTAGCTGTGTACTTCCATGTTTCCGCAGATTGATTTTCCTTTGCAGTTTTTCTCTCATGCTGAATTTCTTAACATGATCCGAGGATATTTGTAATGACACTAAAGTATTTCACTGTAAATTATCAGTAGGCATACATCCTTATTTACACCCTAAAATGTATTTCTCATTGGGGTTTTACAAGCAAAGAAAGTCTTCTCAACACAAGAAAGGGATAGTGTGCAAACATGTTCAAGCCCTGGGCTGATATGCAACTAAGCAGGTTGTATCTGTCTATACCAGAAGACCATCCCATTGCTCCACCAGTTTGAGGCACATTTATGAAACCCAAGATAAAACACTATTTAAAACTGGTTACCAGCCCCATTCCAGTAACATTGGCTCAGAGAAACAGAATGGAATATGAAGTTGGCACACTGACAATGACACAGAGCTTTGTAGGGTTCCAGAACGCACACAAAAATATATGCAGGAGACATTACCAGTAGCACTGGGCGTTATTCTCCAGTAGCTTCTCCACCATGTGCTCCACTCTTACAAACCAGCTTGGCACAGCTTTGTATATCAAGGGAGTATCTGACCTGCAGAGGGAAGGTGATGGGGAAGGGAGCAAAACAAACACATTTTCAGTGCTGCATTATTTATAAAATATTTCTTAAAATGTATTTTTGTACATCACAGTCCCCTTTCCACAGACTGAATTCTTTTTTCCTGAAATACTATCACAAAGGCTGAATTTTGGTTTGGTTTTATAAATGACAATCTCTTATACTTATGTGAGCTACTATTTTAAAGTCAAATCCTAAATAAATAAATACAAGCCTTCAAACCCAGCAATTTGAGGAATTTGTATAGTAAGGGAAATGATGAGAACATTCAAATGATAATTGAATTTGGAATTTATATTCCTATGTAGCAGAGTGATAAGAACTTTAACTATTAAAATGAGTCATATTTAAGTCTTCTACATAAGCTGTATCTTATTAATAACCTGAAAAGTCAGAAAACATTATGCCATGTTTTTACTATCTACATTAAAGGAATAAAAATAAATCATAAAGTAACAGTACTCAAGGTTAACTAGATTAATGTCCCATTCCATGAGGAGAAGGAAAGAGATCCAAAGGAGTATATGAAAGTAAGAAGTTAATAAAGACATCTTAATGTGTTCTTTACTTCAACAGTCAATGGAAGTCACACAAAACCCATACGGGACAGCAGCAGATTCACAACTTGGGATTACTTAGAGTTCAGGTATTTCTAATCCTTCACATCCATCCCATTATTCCAACTTGAAAAGGGAGACTGAAGTCTAGGGGAAGGAATCTGCCTGTGGGTATAGTGCCCACACCACCAAACATTTCTTGAAATATTACTTTTGTTGAAGTCACTTTGCCTCAGAAATTGGAAATATACTTGCTCAACAATAGTTGAGAAACTACCATTATCCTCTATATGTAGTCATCACTGTAAACAACCCAACTTACAAGTTTACTTCATTGTATTTATATCCATGTCAAGGACTCATTTGAAATGCACAAACTACTGGAGATTATGATGTAAATTGAAACTGCTACTGTGGAAGCACTTCCTAAAGCTACATCTGCCTGACCAACAGCAGAAAACTCACAGCAAAGGTTGTTTGAACCTGAAAAAACTGCACTGACATCGCATAAAGCCCAATAGTAAAAAACACATCACTTCTCTTAATACTACATTTTAGAAGATATTTCCTTTTAACTGTAAGCTATATATTCCCATCTGTATCTTTTAAGATTTGAAGTATCTATAACCTTACAAGAATTGGAAAGAGCTCAAAGCATTAATAATATAGTAGCATTCTAGCTATTAAATGCAAACACAGTAAGTTAGGAAGTTCTGCTTCTCAAATTTATGTCCTAACACCTAAAAAAGACAAGAGTTCTGATAACTCCTAACACAGCAGCAAAAACACAGTAAAAAATAAAGTATTCTGTAAGCGACAAGGTACTCCAGAAATATTTTAGTTTCACTCAGCATCTTGTTTCAGATGTGCTGAAGGATGATGAATTGCTATCACATGCAAAATCTTGAGTCACTGGAAACAAGAAAACTAAAACTTGACAATAACCATGTCTCACGTTGTCTTAACATATTGCAAAATGAATGCTGGGACAATAAACTTGTGCCCAGCCTCTATGAGGAGTAAGCAGCTGACAGATGGGGCTGATGGAAGACAAGCTTTAGTGCAAAAGTAGCTTCAGACATTAAGGATCTATGAAAAAGAGACAAGCCGCTGAAGCTGTGATCATTTCCCAGGCTTTCAACCCAACCCTATAACCTTTTGATACTTGATAACCATTCCAAAGCACCCCCAGAGCACTGTTTCCACCTACAGGGAGAAATGGGAGATGTCAGAGTTTTCCTGATTGTTTTTCTTTCTGTAGCTGCACTGCCAAGTGGTGTCTCAGCAGGAGACAAAAACAGAACAACATGCTGAAAACCTGCCCAGCCCACAAGTAACATCTTACACATTCCTACCCCTCGTGACTAGTGAGAGGGTTGAAGAAAACAGATTAAATTCTTTGCTGTAAAATCAAATGAGAAATACCGATTACTGGGTTGTGTTTTCCATCAATACAAGTGAAAAAACACCCAGACAGACCTAAATCGGAGACTGATGCTTACAAAACTCCTGCCTAGACATTCCCCTTTGTCTCAACCAAACAATGTTTTGTTCCCCTTATAAATACACTCTTTAGAATTGTATCTGAGGAACCAGAGCACCTGAGCAAATTGTCTGTTCCTTAGCAGTGCCACAAAATCAGCGTTCTCTGAAAGACAAACTTCATACTTGAAAAGATTGAAATGGAAAGACCATTCCCTGTGGACACCACACACCCTGAATAATTCCCATACCTATTTGGGACTGCACAGCTCTTCGAAGCAAATTCTTGTGGTCTTATTCCCATTCCATTTCTCATAATTTAGGAAACAAATGATAGATAACTGACCACATGCTATGAAAGATGCTTCTTGGCTTTGCTTTCCCTGGCTTGAAAAAGACAAAGCTCTATCTGTCAATAACAGAGCTGCCTAGTATTGCTTTCTAAGGGAATGGCACCCAGTAGCTGTGGACACTTCAGCTGTCAAACTGGTTACCCTGGGTGTTCTGGATTTGTTAAATTCCCGCTTAGACCACCCAGACTCTCCAGATCTCACCTGTACACAGAGCAGTTTTGACCAACCTGCAGCAATTCCAGTGAAGGGGAATTCTAACAGAAAACCATCTAGTGTGTACTTACCAAATTGGCAGTGCTTCCCTCTCTTAGATTTTAAAGTTTAGTTGACAGAAAATTACTACATATCACAGTAACAAGAAAATATAGTGAAGGACCCTAATTCAATGATATGTAAAGAGAGGTAAAATATCTCAACATACTGAGGATTCGCTAACGGCCTGGTTTCAGGGAAAAGCACGAACAGCAGTACCTAAGCAGGAGAGTTTGAGTTCAAAGTTTTCTTACATTAATCAAAATAACTTATAACTATGTTCAAAGTTAAAAACTACTCTTCTACTTTTAGCATATTCCAATTATGGTTTGATTTCTGATGGCAGTGAAATGAGCTTTTCAAGTAGATTCCATTATTCTGTTCTTCCCACCACATAATTTGCTGCTAGGTGCTGCCTGCAACTTATCATCAATCAACAAAAATGTCAACAGAGTGGCAGGATTAAGTATGTTCTACAGAATCAGCATTTCTACATTACTGGTTTGCCTCAGAAGGCCACGAACGTACATTTTTCCATTGCTACATAAGAAAAATACAAGCGTTGCTTGTTTTGGGGCTGCCATTTTTCAAAAAGTGTCCTAACTCATCAAGGGCATAACCCTTGAAGAATAATTCCCCTTCCTCCTCTAGGTAGCTCTTGGAAACAAAGCAGTTCATGCTATTCAAGAGCAAAGAAAGGTTATTCTTCCTGTAGATCAAAGATGATTGCACCTTACTAAAACACTTCACCTCGTAGCATTAAAGCTACATCTAGAGAAAAGCTTTTATCACAGTTATTTCAGCATGGGTGCTGTATGCATCAGATATGGCTTTAAAAGCTCACGTGATTTCAGATATTAAATTAGAATTTTTTTAAAGTGTGTCTTTACTTGCAATAAAGCAGTTTAATACAACATTCCTTCTAAAAAATTACTCAAGTTTCTTATATGACATTGTTCAATGATTCATATATATTTATGTGTGCATTTCTCAATTTTGACAACAAAATTTCAAAAGCAGTTGCATACATTTAAAACCAGAGACCACTTTACCAGAAAAATGCTTCATTGCTAAATTAAATTTGCCTAATCTGTATTTCTCGCAACCAAATCTTACGATGTTTGTTGACTACATTGAAAGCCCATGGAGATACGCACACGGAGTCCCCCTGCGAGCTCCGCAGAATTCCCAGTCTGACAAGGAAGATTCACTGTGCTGAATCATCTTCCTGACATTCCAGAGTTCACCTTGAATTTCTAGCTGATGAAACCCAAACATTTCTAAGGTCCCCACAGATACTATAAACATGTCAACTGCTATTTCTAATCAGAGACAGAACTATTGTTCGTGAACTTGATTCAGCAACAACTGAACAGAAAAACGTGTTTATGTATTACACTTACCACCCACTGCAGTGGATAAATGCTAACTTCGATTTTAATCAACAATACAGAAATTGTTACATTATAAGCAACTGCATTCTACCAGACTCCAAAGAAATAAGTAATTTTATGAGATTAAAAAGTAACTCTGATAACAGCTGTAATACACCCATTGTATCCAAACCATGGAAAGTCAGAACACACATACACACACTTAAAGCTATTCTGCAATAAACTTATTTGTATACAACTCAAAGGGTACCAACATATCCTTTTCCACCAGTGTTTAGCTGTTTAGAAAATTAGCTTTTTTAGACTTGTTACAGTCATCTTCAAAGGGTAGCGAGCAGTACTACATGCGACACTGATAAACAAGAACTACAAAAACACATCTGTAAAACTGTAATAGAAAAAAATCTGCAGCATTACCTTTAAATTCAACAGACTTATGGTCAAAAAAATTAATTTACTTCATTATTAAACCAGAATTGAAGCTCTCCTAGTTCACTATTCTTGATTCCTGTTACTTTTAGTCTTCCTAAAAAAATTAAGTAGGTCAAGTGAGGGGAAAAATAAGACAAATCTGAAGAACTACTCAGTTAGAACCCTCAATCTTAAAGCCATATGCCCTTCTTACCTCCAGCAGAAAGGATAGCTGTGTTTGAAACTACTGCTGTGAACCAGTCTGCCCTTTTCTTTCAGTAATTTAATGATGTTCTTGTCTGCATCCTAAAATGACAGAACAGAAATTTTTCTTGGAATTCCAATTCCACAGTTTCACTAAGCTGCTATACGATTTGTCTCCAATACCCAAATTAAGAAAACCCCTATAAAATAATCCAGTATTTAGACAGACAAAAAGCTTCTATACAATTCATGCACTTACTGCAGTGGCACTGGAAAACACTAAATTTAGATATTTACTTGCTCTGCAAATCCTGGTATACAGCATCAGATCCTTTTGGCCCTCAACTCTGTTTCCACATACAACTGTGTACAAAATTCAAATTTTCTGTAGCATTAATACAAGCCGGAACTCATTATTTAATATCTTAAATCTTTTATTGAGTCTTCTGATTTTGTGGCAGGAAGCCACATAGTGCTTCTTACCTAATAGTTGGACTTCACTACAGCATATTCCTCTAATGTGACTATAGTTAGAGAAGTTGAAGCATGTTTTATTATCATTTACTAACTAAACAGGATTTGCATTCTAAGCTAAAAACGAAAGTTGAAAATTAATAATTGAAGACCATCTACTGAACAAGTGTCAACACAACATTAAGAAAGGAAAAGACAAAGATTTATGATACAGTCATGTTCATTAGCTAAGAATTCAGCATCACAAGAATATTTTCCAAGAGCCTTAAGTTCAGATTCCTGCCAGCAAGAAGATAAATATGTGGCCTCCAGTGTTCTCTTATTGCCTTAATACGTAGCAGGAAGCAACAATAGCTGAGTTCAAATGCAACACAAGATTTCTGTGTCTTTTTCAAGTAAATAGTGTTTACAGGATCATGCTTTGCTATCAAACCGTGGCAGCAGGAAACTGAATAAAAACCATTTATTTTCTTAGCACTGAGAACTACAGAGGCACCCATTGCTATGGATCTGTGCCTGGAGTTCTGCAACTGCCTTTCACATGGCAAGTAAATCCACATCACAACACATCCCACAAGTGGGGAAAATGAGTGGATTTCTCTCCTCTAACAAGTCATGTTACACTAACTGGGTGGTATAAACTTAGTGACGACATCTGTGAATTCAGAAGTCATCCAGAGGTAAGGGAGGCCTCCGCTCACTCGCCTAGGGACCACAGGCATAACATTTCCATAAGAAACAAGGGAAAAATGAGACCTTCTCCACAGTAAACACAAAGAGAGACTCCTCTCCACTTTCTCTACTAGATACACAGTATTAGTGACATTTCAAATTATTTATTTTTCAGATATTGTAATAAACAATTGTTGCAAATGTTAAAACATATTTTTAATTTTTCCAGGTAACAAAGACAAAGCCACTAAGAGAAAAGAACACTTTTACCATATATAAAATTTATCTTGAATAAAATAGTAATTTACTGTCTCCAAGACCACTAACCTTCACATACTGTCCAGCAAAGTCAGTCACTTCTGCTGTGAAGCAGCCTGATGCGTCAACAGGACAAACAGGCACAGAATCTTTCTGAATAATATTAAAATCCATGCAGACTCTGTAATCATCCTACAAAAGAGAGAAGTACCACGTTGCATAAATACAAAATACTGGTTAAAATATCCATCCCTGGAAAAAGAAGTTAAATATTAAACAGAAAATGTGATGACTGGACAAGAATACTGAAACACTCAGCCTTCACTAACCCAAATATGCATAGGAAAAGATGTCTTTTACAGGACTGTACTTTTATTCCTCACAGAAATGATAATTTCTTCACTGTATTTGTTTTCTCTCACCTAGTAGAAGGGATACATGAATATATACACACATCTTAGGTGTGCATGTACACACATACATACATGTAGCCAACAGCTTCAGGCTACTATCAGATAGTGAAGGAACTGACGACCACTATATCACGCTCCTGTACTACTCAGAGACTCCTCTGTTTAGCACACAAGCCTGCATGGCATTTTTCTGAAGGCAGTGTGTTTACATTTAGTTCCAGAACTCCACACAAGAAATGCAACTTTCTGAATGTCTTAATGATCTGAAGCCTTTGAATCTGTATTTCTCAATCTTTATTGGCCAATAGGCAACACTATTGACCAAGCACCACACACATGGACAACATCACAGTTTAGTTCCCTGGCCAGCCTCTGTTTCAATTTTTAATTTCCTGTAGCAGTAAGGAAAGGGGAAAAAAAAAAAAAGAAAAAAACTGAAAGGAAAATAGGGTACTTCAGACTTTTCATGAACATAACTAAACAACAATGGTATCTTTAAAAAAAAGGCAAAACAAAATTGTTAGGGGAACAGGTAAGTTCAGATTTTAATTTCAAGTCTGAAGTCAAAGTAAGGCTGTACCTTGAGCAGTGATCACTCCAGATTACCCACCTCTGCCCAAGGGCAAGGAAACATTACTGGAGTGGAAGGAGAACAGAGAAGTGGGCAGTTGCACATCAGTCACTCTCAGCACGTTCACAGAATTGCTTAATCTTCCTCACAGAGCAAGACCCTGTCTAAGCCGGCAGCAAGCCAGGCTGATTTTTGAGTCTTGGCAGCTCCTATATCGTTGCTCTGGCAAATGGGGGAAACCACAGACTTCAGGGGCAAAAACTTAAGTTTTGTGTAGTGTGAAACAGAAGCTGCAGTGACCCTGCCCACCAAACCTGGCAGCAGTTCAACTGTTATGCTTAGAGCTCATTCACCTTTTGTAAAGCAAGAACACTGCAGCTACTTCATAGGAGCTGCACTCTAAAGCAATTCGTCCACCTTGATCAAGGAGGCCACACCAGAATCAAGTGTGTAAGTAAGCAAGTTCTCCACAGTTAACGGAATTTTCCTTTCCTAGATAGAACCAATATTGGTGAGTCAACTTTGCAGTGACAGAACAGGGTTTCCAGATCCTTCCTGTAGTCCTCAGCCTTTACCTCCAACCCTACTCACTAGTCCCTGTAGTTACCAGCTCCCTCAAGCCAGATGCAGCAGATGTTGCTTGTTGATCCACAGTACCCTTTACAATGATGAAATTCTTCCGCAGCAATCATGGAGTTGACTGCTTCCTGTACCATGGCATTACATGTAGAAATAAAAAAACGCCACTGCAGCTACAGCACTGACTTACTCTGGGCCATAGTCTCCCCCCAGCCCTCAGCAGCTGCAGACAGGCAGTGTGATTATTCAGCCTCCCCTGGGTCAACCTGCTTCTTCAGTCAATAGATTAACTGAGATAAGCCCATTCTCAGTCGAGACCTTTGATCAGCTATTACTGCTGAGCTGCAGCAAGCAGACTGCCGTGGTTAAAATGTAGGCCAGATGACAGAACTAACGTCAACCCTGATTTGGCAGCGAATTGTAAAAGACTTTGAAGAAGCAGCCAGGAAAGACTACAAAGCTTGGCAAGCACACAACCCAGCTAAAACATAACGACAAACCTTCCTCTTCACAGGACCTGGGTCAAGAGGTGGTTCAGTTCGATTTGCATCCTTGATACAGACAATGATATATAAAGGGCTTTGCTATTTTGGTTTTCTACAGTTAGTTCCTTTCTTTTGAAGAACTGGAACTTGAATGTAAAAGCCTTCCAGACTGACCTGCCATTTGATTTAATGAAGATTTGCTTCAGTAACCACAAGCCAAGAATATATTCAGGCACATACAGAAATCCACAAATGCTAAGCTCCACTGGAAAGCTAAGATGAATTTCAGTTCTTTCAAGGAGAGAAGCCACAGTGTTCAGTTTCGTACCCCTGCCACCATTAGGTCTCTTGAAAGATTACAAATTAAAGTTAAAAGTCATACACAAAACGAATGAAACAGAGGCTATTAAACAGCTAATTGCTGAGAACTCAAAGCTTTTCTATCTGAAATTTACAAAAACAAAACCATGAAGTCAAAAGGTTCACCTTCAGCACCTCTTGCAAAAAAATAATTTTTACAATTTACCAAAACAAAAGTGCAACAGTAACATATCTATGAAACTTCTGTGACTCAGTCTGTGTCTATACTGAGAAGTATAGGGTTTGCATGCAAATTAAAATGTTAAAGCTTTTAAAGCTGACTCTATATACATCTACATGTGATGAACTGCATTAGTGTCATGTTAATTTGGAGGTACAACCACTTTACAGAGTTTTTCATACAGGTTTGTCTTGTTCTGTGAGCTTTAATTTTGATTGCCTTTGAACTGAAATAATAGAGCGCTCTGATACCGTGTGGCAGCTTGTATTTGGCAAAAGCATCACAGAAGACAATGAAACTACAAATCCTGGAGCTAAATAAAGGTGAATTTTTACTTTACATTTTGCTGGAGAAGAATACATTTCTAAGCCGTGAGCAGAATATGTATCAGTAAGTAGAATTAAAAAAAAAAAAGAAAAACACACCTTCCTATCTATCCCTATTTATCAAAGGGACTGACTGAACATTGAGGGGAAGGGATGCAGAGAAGATACGCTTTCTGTGAGAGACTCTGCTCTTTTTTCTTCTCCTCTGACCCTTGCCTCCTGCTCCACTCACCCTCTTTCCTATTCACCTTCAACATCACAGTAAAGGAATTCGCAGAGAAGCAAATTAACAGAAGACAGTCCTGCCTACAATCATGAGTTATTTCCCTTCTTTCAACTAAGTTTCTCTACCTTACGGCAAACATTTAACCCCAATGTATGTAACACTCAGTGTTCTATACAGAGCCTACTGTACAACGATGAATTTCTGAACCTAAACTAGAACCCCTTGTGAACCTTTCTGAACAAAAATAATCTGTGGTCTGTCAAAAGTGAACTACATGCATCCCAAAAGAAAAAGGTTGCAGCATTAAGTGCAACATATACAATGCCACTTCCTTCTCAAGGCAGCATATCCAGTTACCTCAGGTCTATGCATCACGAACTATAAAGTCAAGTTGTTCCTTAGCTAATGAGTGCAAAGTTTTTGTTGGGATGTTAATGTACTTTTTCCTCACATAAATACTTTATGCATTTTTTAGTTTGCAATGCATTTAACTGATACTCTCCTGTTTAAAAAAATAAAATGGTTTTAAAGACAATTGCTGACTTCCCAGGAGACAGAGACAAAAGATTTCTTTTTTCTTTGTATTTGCCCAAGTCTGTGGGCTTGTAACAAAAATCAAACAACGGAGGGGAGATAATCTTTGCTCTAACTGGCCACTCGGGCTTTCCAACAACCTAACTGGACTGTGTAAATCCAGCAGCCAAGGGAAAGTTTCTTCCAGGGCTCCTTTTCTATTTGCAGCCTATTCGGCTCTTTTACTCCACCTCCTCCAGCCTCAAAACCAATCTGTTCCCTCACCCCTCAGTCAAGTCCTTGCAAGATTCAGCTATCAGGGAATATGTGAGGTGCAAGCAGTGTGATAAGATTCAGACACCTTAAGACTCTGAGTTTCTTTATTAACTAGTAACATACGGCCCAGAATTATTTTCTTTATTCACAGCTGTATAAAGCTTGGACATTTTTTCATGTCAATGTTGATCTTGACAAGGCAAACACCACCACAATGGAGGCACCCTTCAGAAAAATGAATTATAAAAAAAGAAATGGATGGGATGTTCCCTCCCAAAGAGGTCTATTACTAATGCCAACAGTTTCTGGAAATGATGACATAGCTTGTGGTCCAGGGATTGCTAATTGCTGGGCATTGGCAGCTCTATTACAAGTTTTTTGAGGGCATCTTTGCATAACAGCTGTAGACAGGACACTACAAAAAGGATAATGAGTCTGGCTACTGCATTTACTTCCTCTGTCTAAAAACTGAAATGATGAAATCCATGAAAAATTATCCCTCTTAACCTTCAGAGGAACAGACTAAAGGAAAGGACAAAAAAACCACAAAAAAGCATGGAGTACAACAAAATCCTTTTACACCAAGGGATAAAGTACAAAAGCAGGCAAAGCATTTTTTTATTCTCTAAAAGCCCAATGTGTAATGAAATTGAAATGCTGAAGAGGGGCAGTGTGCGGAGCAGAACTGCTGTTACCATCCAAAATTACCACTTAGCAAAGCCAGTTTTGATGATCAGTGCAACAGATCATCTCTTCTCAAAGCTGTAAATTTAGACTTTGAGAAAAGCTAAGATCAACGACACTCGGAAGATCCAGTGCTGAGTTCACATCACATAGCACAACAATAATCAAATCAAGGGACACCTAAAATCTCAGGTCTAGCACATAAAGGGCACTAGTGAGTGCAAGAACTTATTAGAATACAATGCTACATTGTCTTCTTACATTTGTAAGCAGCAAATGGGAGGATGTTTTATATCCTCCTCACCCTGATGGACAGTCCCCAGGAGCTGGAAAGCCAAGAAATGCATGTTGGAACAAAATGAATAGAACAGATCTGGTTCATACTCACAGCACCAAAATAGGGGGCCTGATGTACAACACCTGTGCCTTCCTCCTCCTTCACGTAACTGTCCACTACCACAGTAAAGGCACCTTTATCTTTGCACTGCAACACAAAATACGTTTTTCTCATAGATATGTATGCATATACATATATCTCAAAACAGACTTCTTGAGAGCATGGAAAAGCCACTAGCCAACCACAAGAGTAAAAAAAATGCATTGGAAGTAACACAGTAAAATGTGACATTTCTAACATTATTTCATCATTTCCCATAGCTAAGACACCCAGGCATTACACTTCACTCAAGTAGCATCAAATGTGATGAAATCCAAGATCTGTCCAGAAGGCCTCACAGTCAATTCTTCTTCAGGACACAGATCTTCACAAAGGTCTGTGTTTAACAGACCGCAAATCAATACACTCCTGTAAGGGAGCATACAGCCAAGAAAGCTATGGGGACTCTATAGACAGAAGTCCTTGTGTTTTTATGGGTTTGATGTTGGCTGTACATTCTGATTTTAAAAAGAGTTTGCTTCTATAGTAACACATTTTTCTTTATTTCCTCCAGAGAATGAGAAGGTAGTAAGTATCAACTTAAAAACAAAACAACAACAACAACAACAACAAAAACCCACAATATGTTACAAAATACTAGATTTGGCTTGTTCTGCAGAGGGATATTTTGAGAGAAGATATCCATTCAAAAAATTACCCATTCCAAACCTTTACACTTGGAGCCCCATTTTTCAGATTAGGCTATGTGTTTGACCTTGCTCTGGAAATAACAGGTCCTGCTCCCTGCTAAAGTTTTCTCACCTTTGCTGACTTCAGCACACGCTTCAGAACAGATGGTAGTCACAAAATCCTTCACAGGAGTCAGCAGCTGCCTGTCTAGCAGTACTGTAATCCACTTCAACTCTTTGAAATATTTAATCCCTTTTTAATCAGATTTTTTTTCTTAATTTATAAATTCTCTACCCCTTCTCTTAGTGCTGTATATTCTATTATCATCTGCAGTGTTATTAATTACACTAGACTTATGCAGTGCTTAAGTGCTGCACAGGTGGACATCCATAAAAATCGTATCTATCCATCTACCTCTCAGTAGTTATTTTAGCAAAGGCTTTTAACTCTTCAATGGAAAATACTACACGTCTGTGACTGTTCTCCACAATCCAGACAACAGAAGCTCACCAGATGAAAAGTTGGAAGAATGCTGCCCATTTATTAAAGTGTATTGGAAATTTCTCTGCAATCTGAAGTCAAAGTAAACAAGGGGAAAAAAAATACAGAAGAAGGTCAATCTTCCATTTTTCAGCCTTTCACTAGGATTTTGAACTACTTTAATAGAACATGGGGTTGGTTATCAGGACACACGATTTTTATAATATAAACAAGGAATACTGAGAATTGGTTTTACTTTTGTCTTTGTAACCTGTATCAAACACCAAACTTGTTCATCTTACCTGAATAAAATATTCAAAGAGTGGTTTATACTTCTTGCCTTTAAGAGCAATGCCAGGAAACCTGAGGAGAAAGATTAACATGAACACAAATTAACAGCCTGAAAATTGCTATTTTTTTTATTTCCTTTTTCCCCATCCCTAACAGAATTTGACTAGACAAGGCAAAGAAAATGTATTTTCTTAATAGTTTGCTTCCCATTTCTACATCTCTTCAGCAATTTGGACTCAAGACAAAAAAACATAGCAGAGATGCATTTAGGACACGGTGACAGTCAATAGGTACAACTGGTCTTTCAATCAAGCAATCATTGTAAATTAATGTAGGGATTAAGCATCAATAACAATCCATTTTTGGTAAAGCTGGGCAAGGAACTGCTGGATAAAACACAGCTTCAATTTCATATTCACAACATCACAGCCCTATAGCTCAGCATGTCCAACAGAAACACATAAGCACTGACCCAAACCACCTAGAAGTTCTATGCACAGAAGGATGTGATACAGGGTGTTGCAGCATTAAAGCATGGATGCCTTACTCCTTATCCTAAAGCCAGGCATCCGAGCTCTCCACAGGCATTTCGGAGAAAGGTCCACCACAGACGGGACTGACTAGGGAACCAACAGAGCCAGACAGGAAATGTAAGACAGAGACACAGCCTGTTGATCTGGCTGTCTTCAGACTCATGACACTAGTCAAAGATGGTGATTAGGTTGGGATTTACTGCTCAGAACTCTCCTGAAAGCATTTCATCTTCCATTTCAGGAAAGAGTCTAGTTAAAATAAAAGTTTGTTTAATAGATGGGATACCTCTCTGAATGTGTCACAGCTGTGGTCTCTCCATATACTATTCTTGATTCACATCTTCCAAAACTAATGGTCAAACCATAAAACATTTGACTACTTCAAAGTGGGGAACTCTTCAAACCTGTTTCATTGCACAAAAAGAAACTCAAGTAGTATTCCATGCCAAGTTAAAGAGCATGACTCCTCAGCTCGGTATACATAATATCCACTAGGAAAAGGAGAGCTTTCTATTTTAAGGCACAGCTTTGTGGACAGTTTGTATATTTTATATTACAAACAGCCTTAGGAATGTTAGAGGTGCTTAATCGGGATCAGATGAGAGAAAAGCATCCCAGTGTTCAGCAACACAGATGTGGCAAGGCTCAGATACAGAACATGAAGGCCTTGAACTGACTTTAAAAAAAAGCGTTTAAATTCTTATTTCACAGAAGTGAGAGGTAAGCATTGTGGATCACATTCCTGATTTTCTCTTTTGATATCTGAAACATTTCATTTATCAAAGTCCTGAACTTTAAGATGAAAATTTATACAGGGCTGCCGCCTTATGACCTAAGTTACAGTAATAACATACTCATTTAAAATCCTTCATTCTCAAGAGATCAGAAATCTTTTTTGGCTTCCCTAGAATGCAAAAAGACACACCAGTGGAAAACAGTGTGAAGAAATGAAGTGCTTAATATGCAAATAGACTAAAATGTAACACAAAGGGAGGAAAATGGTCATCACTCATTTCATATCTACCACTGACTAAAATAGCAAGCCATTCAATGGCCACAAGTGGGGCAGTATCCCAAGACCAATCCATGTGTGCAAAAAAGCAGCAGAAAGTATTCTGATAAAGATGGGAGCCATCTCATCAGTGAAACACACAAGTATTCCCATCTGCTCTCACACAAAAACCTACCATCTGCATCTGGGAAAAAAAGGGACAGAAAAGTCAGGTTTGAGAAGGGTGGGGGGGAAGGCAGATTGGACTCAGGAATTTCAGAGCATTTAAGTACAGAAAATTTTCAGATCCCTCGATCATTCCAGCCTGCCGCCTGGTATAGAACAAGTGTCAGGAATTTCTCCCTCGAGGGCTTAACTGCCTGAGAATTTAAAAGCTATCCAAAGAGAGAAAAAACTGAAAAGCAGAAATTAGCAAGTTCATTCCCATGAACTTATATAGTTATAGATCTAAACCTTTAAAAGATCCATTCAGCTACCAGCTACCTCTTAATTGTCTCACATTTCACATTTGAGAGAACTAATTTATTACATAACATAAAAACTGAAGCATGACAAAAAAAATGTCAGCTTGGGAAGACTGTAGCACTAATACAGAACGAAAAAAATATACTGCTCTGCAAGGAGAATAAAACTTGCTGGCAGCCTTATGTATAGACAAAGAAAGGTTAAAAAAAAATATATATGTATTTAAAAAAACAATCCAAGATTGGAAGAGTGGAAATTGGAAATACAACTTGTCAGGGACATAAGCAGCGACAACTGAAACTTGTGTACCTGTGTATGATTGTCTTAAAGAGCAGGTACTTTACAGTTCCTATGAAAACACCACAGTAAAAAAGGCCGAAATGTTCAGTGCATACCTTGACACAGAATGACTGAAATCAAGCTACATATTAAAATCTGTAACTCTCTTAGGCAAAATACCTGCATCCCTTATCCAGTCTGACTTATTAAATAATTCATATTTTTCACTGAACCAAGATGAATAAGCCGTCCTCAGAAAGCATTAACTGCCACTAACTACAGAACTTTAGGCAGACCATCCTATGAAAGCAGTCTTTGCTTGTCAAAGACAGTGGTTTTGCTTTTTTGTGTGTTCAGCGTTTGGACAATCTCTGGGGGTTCTTTTCAGAGCTTTAATTTACAGTGATGTCTTTCTAAGAAAACACAATGGAAAAGGAAGGACTAAGGAACCTTTTTGTTTCCCCACCACAATACAATGATTCAATGAAACTTCTATTTGTAGCTTCATGTATAAGACCAATTTGTTCTACTAAATTTCAATCTCTTCCATAAATTTTTGCAAGATATACACACTTGCAGAGAAACCAATCTTTAGATAACTGCAAAATCCAACTTCTTGAAACATTTAACTTCTGATCTTCAAAAATACGGGAACTTAACAAGTGTGTAATAATTTATGTACTTGCCTGTCAAGTACCTCATATTCACTGTCAGATTTGTACAGTGCGATCAGCCTGGATTCCATCAAAATGTAAATCTTTCCTGTGGCATTATCTAGAATGTAAAATAAAACAGAAAGTGACATAAATCTCAGTAACAATACCCTCACTTGCAGCATTACAAAACCTTTCAATTTATGCAAGATGGCATCCTATTGGCTGTAATACTGCCCAGAATAATCTGGCTGATCAACCACTGGTTTTCAGCTGCTTCTTCCCCATATTGCCACTTAATGAACACTTTTCAAAAGTTAAGTTTCAACAGAAACCACAGGATGAAACCCAGTCCACTGATGTTCAGTGTTTGTTTCTGTTCAATAACAAAAAATAACCTATCATTTTGCCAAAGGAAAGCCATTGAAAAGTTTTAGTATACGTAACTGAAACTGAGGGAAACAACTGGAAGATGGACAATTACTACATAAAATCAATACTATTAAGTTGACATTAGGGATAACAATTGCACTTTATGCTGCCTTTCTAAGATTTACTATTCCAATCAATGTTATGCTTGGATTTCTTTTTAAAGGCAATAAATACAGATTAAAAGTGAAACGTTAGAAAGGAAACCCATTTTCTAGCCCCAAAGCCCTGATCTCTTAACTTCAATGACAAATTTTATTCAGACTGCTACCCTACCAACTTAGTCAGGTCACTATCCCACCAGCAGACTCCAGGCCAAAGACATCCGAACCCAACAGCTCAGCACCTCACACAGGTGTAAGTGGCATTTCTGGAAGTATTCAATAACTCTTTCTGAGATGACCAAGTTTGTTAAAACCTCTGAAAATCAAAACATTTAATTCTCTCTTAAAACAAAGAAAACCCAAACACGGAATCCACTGTAAAGGCCCCTGCAGCTTCTCACGTTTAACATCACCTTAGGCACACGTAAGATTCGTGTGGTCATGTTGAAACTGGAAATTATACCTTTGGCTTTTTTTTTTTTTTTTAACTCCAGATTAAATGCCATCATTAATTTGAATATCTCTTCCCCCCCCCCCCCCCCTTATTTTTTTAAAGCATACACTGAAAAGTCAGAGCAGGTGAGAAGTTTGGAAGAACCTGAAAACAGCAACACAAGAAATACTTCCACCCAAATTCCTGCTTATTTTTTAATTTAAATTTAGAAAAAAAAAAGGGGGGGGGAAGTTTTGTAGATGAAGATATAATTAAAGACAACTGCATTTCAAGGATAAAATAAATTCCTTTCCTGCCAACTGAAAACAATGGAACTGCAAACCCCAGAAAAATACTTGAAGCAGTAATGAGAAAAGCAACAGCCCACGTTGTGTGGACACTCTACATCAGGGGCATCAAACTCATTTTTACCAGGGGCCGCATCAGCCTCGTGGTTGCCTTCAAAGGGCCAAATGTAATTTTAAGACTGTATAAATGTTTCACACCCCTGCCCTACATGGTCTGTTGCATCCAGCTCCTGAGGTGCTGGGTGCTCTCAGCAAAGAGATTACCTTATAGCACAACTTCTTTAGCCAGGCACACCCAACTTGGTCCATAAATAAGCCAAACGGCACTTGGTCAAAGGTAGTCTTGCATTGGAAGCCACAATATGTACCTTGCCTTGTGTCTGTGCTAAAAGCCACACTTCAGTCAGGTTGAGATTAGCATATGGCGTCTTAGCTCTGTCATGGGTTAGGGGTACAGAGACGTTCAGTCACTGCAAGTTGGCTGTCATACAGCAGGAACTTGTCCATGAGTCTGAGCCCCCAAAAAGGAGGGGAGAAGAAACGTTGGGGACACCCAGTCACACATCCATGTCTCTCAAATATAGCGTGACTTTAAGACAGCTAAAACATTTGCTCTTGTTCTTTATTTCATCTATCAATATTTTTTAAGGAACAGTCCTCACAATGCATGTAAAATAAAAGGAGCACAGCAGTCAGAAATCATCAGCCATGTAGGAAGTAAATCTCATACTTCAAAATAACACTGATCCAACTGCAGCAAAGTCCTATAAATTTAGCATAAACCAGTCTATTGTACAAAATATAAGTACATACTCACAGGCACTGAAGAAAGAAGTGTTAATTATATGTTACCTTCAGTTAATACTTGCCTCTCAATTTTATATATTGCAATTCTGGATTGACACAAAGGGCCAAATTACTAGGCAAGGTCCAAGGAGTAGTGGTCCAAGCAACAAGAGAAACACTTGCATCTTCATCCAGTGGGAAGCTCACAACCACTGAAGGATCTTGAACGTCCTTAAAAACAAGATAAAGCCAAAGGGGGAAAAAAAGGGAAGGAGGGAAGGTTTACTGCATGTCTTAGTGAGAAAATACAAATTTAGGAAACAGTCACTATTACTGCCATCCACCAAAATCTATCTTGCCATTTGCCTAGTTTATACTGCAGCAATAGAAGGTCAAGTGGCAACATAAGACAGTGCAAATTGTCAGCCCAGCAAGGCCAGGGGTTCAAAATTTGGATTAGCAGTGAGATTGAGAATTAGCTGCCAAAACACCAAAGAGAACTGACTGACAGTTCCCTCAGGTACTCCTTATAATCCCATTTTAAAAGTTTATAATCAATCTCAGCTGTCAAGAAAAACCAGCATTTTCTCAGATATTGCTACAGAAAGTCTTTTCCCACCTTTTCCCCTAGAGTCAGGGAACAGGAAGAACAGCCATCACTTCAGAAGATGAAATCTCTTATTAAGAAGCTGTTGTTAACACAGGAAAAAAGTTTGGGCTACTTAAAACAAAAGTCCATCAATATTTAAGAGTAAAAAAAACAAAATATATATATCTCAGGGAAGGAGACCTTTGTCAGCTATTCTATAAAATTTTTGCCTTCAAATGAGTCAAAAGAATCCCCTGAAAACAAGTTTTTCTTTCAGACAAGCACAACCCTATTCAGTCATTTCACATACTATGAAAAGCAGACTGAAAATGCAAGTCTGATCTTACAAATGTGAAATTTTCACTATTAATTTTAAGCCCCAAAAAAACGGGCATGCAGACCCTCAGCACAGGAATAAGTCCTATTCCCTTGTCATGTCTAGTGCAAGGTTTCCGTGCAGCATCATGGAACAGTTCACGGCCTCGTGGGACAGGCAGCTATTTCTGTCTAAGCCAAGGGCGGCTCCAGAGGGAGTTTTCTGTGAACATCTGCTGCAGTCAGCAGTAAAACATAAATATTACATAACTCCCAAACCACGCTCAATACCAAGCAAAGATCGAGCAATCACTACAGTTCTGTCTCTACCAGTTGTTAAAGAACACTGTAGGCTATTCACTTTGTTTTCTGAAGCACTAACTTAACCGCTTGGATAAAAGCAACTAGCAAGCCATAAAAAATAACATGCAGGCTGCTCGGTAGCAGCATTGTATAATGTTTAATTCACTGACAACGGCAGTGGCCCTACAAATAGAATGTGGTGCCAGTCCACAGTCCACAAATCAGTGTATTTATGGTCTGTCCACAGCGAACACATGATAGGCATGTTGGCATGTAACTAGGGATTCTCCCTCCTAAAAAGTCTGAGAAAAAATAACAAGGCAATCGGTAGTTAAACCAAACTGGACACCAGGACCAATCTAGGCAAATACCCGTTCCAGGCTGTTATTCACAGACCACATTTCAGTGTGTGTACCATCATTACCTCATGTGTAATATAAATGAGACACTCCCCCCAAATCCTGATTTACTGAGTTCAGCAAGGCAGAGAAACTGGACAGCATCAAAAAACCTTTTATTCTGCCTTATGAGAGATAAATTAATTTTAAGTCCTTATCTGAGTTGCCCCATGGTCATCTAGGACACTTTTGAACATCAATCTTCTGTCAGGATAGATTTTTCTAACTTCCAACAGAAAGACAATTAACATTTCAGCCAAATTCTTTGGGAAAATAAGACTGACACACACATAAAATCACACACACGTGCATACACACACTCTCTCACACAGTTAAAAACACGATCTCCCACCAACCAGGAAAGGCCTTTAGCACATTGACCACAGTAAACATTTGACACAGTCTCCCACAGCATCCTTACAGCTAAACCGAGGGAGTGCGGTCTGGATGACCAGGTAGTGAGGTGGACTGTGAACTGGCTGAAGGGAAGAAGCCAGAGAGTTGTGGTCAATGGGGCAGAGTCCAGTTGGAGGCCTGTATCTAGTGCAGTGCCTCAGGGGGCAGTACTGGGGCCTGTATTATTCAATATATTCATCAATGACTTAGATGAGGGAATAGAGTGTACTATCAGCAAGTTTGCTGATGACACCAAGCAAAAAATACTAAAGCTTTCCAAATCCAAATTGAAGACAACAGAGAAATCCAATTGCAACATATATTGTCCACATAAACTGACTCACCTTGTAGTTCTGATGGGACTCAAAGTTGGACAGTGGGGTGTTGCACGCAGTTGAAAAAGGCATGACCTTCACACCTCTGTACACCAGTCCTTTGTCATACAGTTGCTTGAAAACCCACCTGGAAGTAAACAAAGAACATGGAATAGCGTTTGGCATTTCAGATTTGGTAAATCAGCTGCAAAATGGGGTCCTGCTCTAACTGGAGTGCTGTTTTGAATGCCTTTTTTAAACAATCAATCATCAACTAGAGACAATATTTGCAAGTCAAAAGGAAAGAGAAATTGATTACATCTGTATTTCTGGCTGATTCTTAGCTGATTCTACCAGCTTGGTTTTCCCATGCACTGACTGCACAGCACATAGCACTCTGATGAAAAAAATCCATATTGCTGATTAATCTTTCTCAAATTTCTTGAATACAAAGACCACCTGAAATTTGAACTACTAACAAAGCTGAAATCAGTCATAAATTAGAGAGAAGACCTATAGCGACACAGCAGCTCACTCATTACATGATCTTAAGCACCTACTACAGCAACCACTGCTACAGAAGAGAGACAGATACAGGTCAGAGATACCTGAAACCCACCGCAAGTAAATCCTGAGCCTTTTTCACAAGAAGGCACAGCTGACCATGCAAAGCTATGAACTCAGTTTTATGGTCCCACAATTTACATTCATGTTCTCCTTTATTAGCTCATCTCACTCTGGACTCAGTTGCTGTCCTAGATCACAGTCTAACATCAAGCTTTAACTCTGCTTATGAAATCTTCAATACAGCCTGTAGCATACTTAGATCCTTATGTCTTCTTGAAATAATCAAGACAGCACATAATATTACAATATGACAAATTGAGTCAATGCTCAAGATGAACAGAAACTAGAAAAGTTCACATGGCAACTCATCAAATGCCCACGTGACAGACAAAACCCTGTTCCTCTGTATCAGAATATTGCAGAATTTTCTAAAGGATCATCAACATTTATCAGCTTATAAGGTCTCACTGACTTGCATGCTTAGCGGTATAGCCTGCACGTTGGCTACTTTAAAAGTAAAGGCAGGAGAGGGCAAGGCTCAAATAATCATGCCAAATTCAACTAAAAAAAAAATCAGAGTTTCTGCAGAGTCTGGTGATTTCAAATTCCACATCCAAATTGTTCCAACACTGCTGTCTTTAAAAACTTTACTCAGACTGTTTTCAAACCATCCTGATCACTTTTCTGGGTCCCTTTCCAGATAAATAGCTCATTGCTAAGCAACCAACCCCATCCTGGCAAGCAGCACTTTCTGCAGGCTGTCATTTTGTGCTTGAGAATTTGGACCTACATTTAAGTCAGTGTCTTGCCTTCTATGTTTTAAGTCCTAACCTTTAAGACAAAACGCAAGCAGATTATTGCACTGATTTCCATCTGCAGCCTGAAACAAGAACATCAAAAGATATACACTGGCTTGTCACAAAAGTCATACAGTGTCCTAATCAGAATAATCATCCTGCAGATCAGACAGCTGGAGAAAATACAGACTGTCCTATGGAGAAGACATGCAGTTCACTCATATTCATCCATGGGCCTCTAGTAAAAGTCCAAAATTCCCTATGAGTGCTCACTAACATAAGAAAAATTAAACAAGCTCTAAAATGGATAAAGGCTAAGAGACCCTCAGCAGCATCAAGTTCTGCCACAGAGGAGCCAAACCCATAAGTATTTCAGAGTTGTGCCTTACCTTACACACACAACAGTAACCTTGTTAAAGTTACAAATGTCATCCACAGGCAAGTTGTGGCTGCCTGACCCCTAACTCAAATTCAAAACACAGCAGTGAGTGCAGAGACTGTATCCACTCGAACTTGCATTGCATAAATATACATCAGTCTTTTCTATAAATGATTCATGAATACAGTTTCATCAGCTTTCAGCATATACATTTGAGCTGGCTAATTGCAAAAGTTTTCGTGCAAGTTAAAAAAAATTAAATCTACCATCTCAGAGCATAATTAATGCAGACTGTGACAAGTGACAGCATTTATACTGAAGGTGTTCCACTTGCCTTTCAAATAGAGTTAAGCGAAATATCTATAGAAAAAAACTCCACTTTAGCTCTGCTTTCTAAAGAACACTGCCTACTAACAGCATAGAAGAAAACTACTCAGAGAAACACTGAATATTTAATTGAGCTGTAAATATAAGTGCAAACTTTAGGAAAGGTGAACACTAGATGGAGCTGCCAAGTTAAAAATCCAAGCCAGCATCTCCCTCTTGTGATAATTCTGCCCTATTGCAAACCAAGTGCTCCCCAGTTGTTCCACGGCTGAACAAAAAAGATGGGCCCTCAAACCGCATCCTTCTCCAGAGCTCTCATTACAGCTCACGACGACCACTCATTTGTAGTTTAGCAAAACGACTTCTCTCAGAAAACTGTTCCAACATCATAAGTAGAACTGTGATCGAGTCAAGACTGCTGCTTGATGCAAGAGCCCTTGTTATCACTACAAAAAGCTGTTCTTATCTTGAACAACAAGTAATTGGTGTCCGTAACAAGCAAGCTGCTGAGAACAGCTCTTGCGAGACCAGAAATGCACAGGAGACAACTCCCCGAGAGCTTCCTGCTGGCAGCACTGCCCACCCAACACAAAGCAACCACCACAGATCAAGCTCGCTCAAACACTAAAGATTAATATCATGTTTTGCTTAACAATTCAATATTTGGTATTTTAGACTATAACCGATCAAAGTGTTTTAACCCACAAAACGCTGACAATTTGCTGGAAAGATACTCCGGGTTTGTAAGGCAAAACTGAAACCGCAGTCTGTTCTGAAGAAACAAGCTAACAAAACCACAGGGCTCCTAGTGGCAATCAGAAAAAGTTTAATGCACAGAAGTTAGAAATTAAATCCTGTTGCCGTAAATTCTTCTACATTTCTTCTCAAATGTAAATAAATTTAGTTACATCCTCTTGGCTGTGGCAGCAGCACTTACATACTCCGTTACTGAGGAAAAGCAAAGTTAGGGAAAAGGTGAACTGAAGATGCATATTTCAGCTACTCGTTAACAGATGATCTGGTCCCTAGAGATGCAAGGTAGCTTCTATTTCTAAAAAGCACAACACAAACTGAAAATATATATTTGTTGCTCCAAAAGTGTCAGGAATGGATGATAAAACTGGTTCAAACCCCATCAGTAACCAAGACTGAGTTATTTTCATAGGCATAATTTCCAAAAAATTGGAACTTTGCTAAAATAATCGTTGATCCAAGTCACATACACACCATGCAAACACCACATGGATATCATAAAACTGCTACAAGGGGAGTTTTTGCTTCCAGAAGATATGAATCTGTCAACGTAATACTCAAAATACCTTTGGCATCTCACACAAAATCCAACATCCCACAGTATCCTCTAGCAGATGCAAAATCAAGTTGCTCTCCTCAAACACATCATACATTCACTTCGCATTGATAAAACAGATTTCATCTTAGAGCTTCTAGAGTTCTTCAGTCTATTTCATGGAGGCATTGAGTGATTTCATGTGATCCAGTGATTGTTTGCAATGACTCATTGTCTAAGGGTTTTCTAAAGGTTTCAAAGCTCCTAGCTTTCCAGAAAATGAAAGTACCCATTACTGATATTGAAAAAGTATTTTCAATCTCACATAGAGTACTTTTCCCTCTTTTTATTAAAAAAAAAAAAAAAAAAAAGAACTCTGTTACTGACAAAGGCTAAAAGTAAGGTGGGCAAAACATTACAACAGCAGGAGCTAGAAGTGTATTTCAACACATCCATGGTAGTATGGATAACAAAATTATTGCTGTGTGCCCTAGTATCAGTTCATGTCAAGATAAAAAGACAACTTAACGGCCTCTGTAGACTTAAAAAAAATCACGCAAACCACACTATGTAAGAAAAAAAGTCCCATCATCTACACAGTTGAGCAAGCAGACTGCATCCAAACAGCACGGACTCTGAGGAAAAGGTTCTCCTGTGACTCATCAGGAACACTTGAAAGACAAAATTAAAACAAACAAACAAAACCAAAACAAAACACAAAACCAAAAAACACCAAAACAAACAAACACTCGAACACAAATGCATGGGACAAAATACACAGGGCAGGAGTCAAAAGAAGCATGAACATACAAAGAACATATTAAGCCCACTAACAAACACAGCCAGCCTGTCTTTAGAACAGCATCTTTGAATGACACCTTCTTGAGAGACAGAAAAAGCATTTGTTCTGTCGCCTGAGAATTTTAAGTACAGAAGCTTTCAAGTCTTATGTTCCACTACCAGTGAAAGCTTTAAAAACCCAGCGTATAGATCACTCTGCTCCAGATCTACCCTCCAAGCTCTCAGCAAAAGCAAGGGCATTCCCTGATGTAATTCTAGGCTCAGCATGTTAAATGATATCTGAAACTGATACTAGACTTACCCCAGTGATCACCCAAGTGTAATCCTCCTTCAAAATACAGGTAAGGACATAAAACAACAAGGGCTGCAATGGCAAGAAGGTAACAAAAAGGAGCATAGAACACTAAGTGCATAAAAGAAACAGCAGCATGAGAATAAATGCAGATAGCTAGTAGAAAAATGGACAAAAAAAATCTTACGAACGCTATTTCTCTAGAGAATCATTGAAGAGTCACAGAATACACAAAATGCATAGTTATTCCTATTAAGACACAGAGATCTGCTGTTCCGAAATCATTTTAGTTTAGGCTGGATAATTCCACACGCAGAATAAAACTAAAACAAACCCCAACTTTTACTGCTTCACAGAAAAGGAATAAGCAACATAACAATACAGTTGCTTTGATCTCTACAATAAACCAGTCCTCCTCTCGATGGGGAGTCCCCCTTCACCTTCTCGCTGAGAAGGGCTAAGGCAGTGGGACACAGATATTTAGTGTATTTAGAGTTCATCTGGAAAATACACAGCATGGAAAAAAAATGTTGTGCCAAAACAAAAGCAAAGCTACACACAGGGAATCAGGCAACTCAAGGCAAATGTTACAGTTTCAGGAGGTACCTACGACCTCTTCAGCTACAACCTAGAAATGGTGCAGGGGCATCTCAGGGCTGACACCACTATAGAACACGGAAGGGCAGGGCTGCGAGGCCAAAAGCCACACCTGGTAAGGAAGGGGAGGTCTCCTCTTAATAACAACCCTAAAACTGAGGCTGGAGCAACTGAGATGGGTCCAGTGGAGGGAAGGCAGAAATGGACAAAAAGCCCCGTCACCAAAGGGAGCTCCATACTGCACTACCCCAGCAAACAGAGATGCTTACAGCATGCAGCTGTGTTCTCAAACACATAAAGTACCAATTTGTTACCATAACTAAGAATGGTTTTCCTTCTCTCCCCACCCACTATCCAGTGTTATCACAAAAAGACTCAAGAGTATCTTCTTAGTGTACAGCAATAGCTACAGTGAGCTACATGAGCACGTGGTGGTTTCACACTATGCAGACAAGCCTTTCAAAAGATACATGCAGCTTTCAACTGTTTTTTAAAAATTTGGACTGCAATTTCTAAATTTAGCCACTGGATGGTGACAGAAAACTGCTTAACTGACCCCAAGCGTTGTGCAAAGCAGGATCCCGGAATCGCAGGTGATCAGAGCAGCAGCTCCGCAGCTCTGACCATCCTCAGCACCTCAGTGCTCTGCCTCAGTGGCCACGGAGAATCTCCTCTAGAGCTGAAAACCTGCAGCTGGCCTGATAACTACGTGAGAAGCCAGCAGTGAAGACAATTTACTAGTTGTTTTTTGGTTTGTGTTTGTATTTTTTTTTTTTCAATGCTCACATAGTTCTTTCGGACCGCTTATAGATTAGTAAGAAGTTTAAGATCGCATCACATCCAACTGCTTTCAGTGTCATCCATCTCATGAGTTGTAAAAAAAAAAAAAGGCAAGAAAATATTGCACGTTTTTTCCATGCTAGCTCAAGAACATTGTTCTCATTGTACTGTTTTCAGCGAAGGACACATTTTCACTAAGATTCAAGCTCGCTGCAGTGTGGATATACAAATTCTACAGAATTAGAACTTAAAAGTTCTATTCAACATATCTAAGACCTCAGGAGTTGACTGTCTTCAAATGAGAAACCATTGCAGTTTCATCTCTTAATGACACCAACATTCCCCTGAAAAATTCTGCCAGGATGCCATGATTTTAGCATTGGATGAAATTTTGTTGCAAGTCAAAATTTTGTAGGCTGAAAATTCATTCTATTCTGTCAACCACCATATGGCACGGCACCAAAATGGTTACAAAGCAGTCATTTCCAACACACCCATTACAAAATATGAAAAAGAATGCTTTCTAGCATCCTGAGCTAGTACGGTATCACTGCAAAACAAGACATTAATAAACGACATATTTGGTGTCTGAGTCCTAAACTAGTTAAAGTCTAAATAATTTGGACAAAATCAGCCACCACTGGAAACAACATTTATCATGAGTATTACATTAGGTCACTGAACTCAACATAAACATCATGGATGAAAACATATTTCACAGAAAGCAACAAATTCTAGTTGAGACCACTCCAGAACTGCAAGTCTCAGGAAGAGCTAAAGACAAAAAAATAAAAACCCAAACCCTAAACAGGTAGGTTTAGCTGATTAAAAGACTAAAGACAAAGCCCTTACCTTATTTTAACCACAAAATCCATGGTTACCATGTTCATTACCACTATTATCATCAAAGCGTTTTTTTCTGGGCCTAAGAGCAGGCCAATATGGTCACCAAGTCAGTCAATGCAGAAATTAATCCGCAGTTTCTCTTTGATATTTATCAGGACACTAAAGTTTTTGGTTTTAATTTAAAAAGGAACTTTTATATAACATAAAAGTTTTTTTAAAAATACAATAAAATAAAACACTAGAACATACCATTCAAATGAACACTCCTAATGGACATAAAATGTAATTTCAGTAATACAGGTTTCAATTTTGATGATTGCTTAGGTAACAATCTGATATTTTTTAGAAAATTGCAGATTATCCTGTCAAAAGCATTACACAATTACAAGAAAATTAAGAAGGAAGCAAAGAGGTAAAAAATTAAGAGGTTGTCTGCCTATATACTCCCTGAAATCCAATGCCATAGAGATTTGAGAACCAAAGTTTAAACTTTAGAGTCTGTACCCAAAATAAGCAGAGACCATGATCTCTGCATGCCAGGAGAAAGACCAGAAATCTTCTTTCAAAGGGAAGAAAAAAAGGCTTGGGTTGTTGAGAGAGACCCTGCAGCTAGTTCAAGTCAAGTTTTTTTTTAAATGGTCCTTGGAAGATGCTGGTAAAATAGGATTTAAGTACCACTAAGTATTTTTGTAACATGTAAAAGAAAGGTTCCCTGTCAGTCTTAGCTTTGCCATCATGCAGGGTTCCTTCAGCTAAGTTAGTTAAACATCTGCTCCCTTCTCACCATCTTTTCAGTGCTCACTGAAAACTCGTTGGCACTGCAGCCCTTTACAAAGGCTTCAGAGATCTCTGGAAATTCTGTCAATCCTTAACCATATTTAACTAACTATACAACTGAAGGTTATTAGAAAAACTAATATTAAAGAACATCAATAATACTTTAGTATGTATATCATTTGTGTTTCAATGGCTTTTTGTCAGTGCACCTCTGTTAAAACTCTTCCTGCAATTCACCTTGTAAGTCTACCACGTAAAGGACCTAATGTTGACACTTCTTCACCATGTTAGGTCAACTTGACCATCCTTCACCTGTAAGGTCATTGGGTCTTTTGGAATTCCAACAGTCACTCTGAATACATTGCCAAAATTCCTGAACTTTACTTAGCTCTGCACCAGCAGTACAAGACAGTTGTCAAACCACACTGCCAAGAAAAAGATAACAGCAGATTCCCAGCCTCTACATTCAGGCTTGAAAAAGAGGTTTAGAGCTAAACAGAGTTCGGCTAGTTTGCACATTTGCAGCTGACAGTGTGAAGAACATCAAGAATGGAGAGATATAGTGTAATTTCCTAAACCAAGCAAGGAACATAACACTAGATCTCCACAATTGCTTGTAAGCTGACATGCAGCAGCAAGATTTCAAGGCTCTGTGAAAGCACTACTATTGTACATGATTTTGAAAAACTCCACTATCCTGAAGAAAAAGGTAGGTCCGTTAATTCCCTCACTTTGACGTCAAGAGATTTCACATCACCTTAATTACTTTACCCATTGCTTTTCCAAATCTGGCATATTTTGGAACAGTTCTAGTGATGTATGAAGCAATACATGTTTACAATAATTGAAGCCTTCTTACCAGTGCAAATTCATAAAGCATACATACAATGTATGAAGTTAACTCACCACACAGACTCCATGAACTCAGGATAAAGAGTTTTATAGTCGTTTTCAAAATCAATCCAGCGTCCTAACCTGGTAACACTAGACTGTTAAGAAAAACACACAAATTGAAAGACAACATTAAGGATCATGACACATTTCCATGGTTTATTCTGTACAACAGCTTGATTTTTAAGTGCGGTGTTTGTCCCGTACCCATGAAACACATCTACGAAGTATCTTAGTCTGAAAATAGTTCATAGGAGTATTTTTAAACAGACAAAAATAAGGAAAGAATGAAACCGTGAACATAATTGCCTAGAACTAAGGTCACACAACACGCAAACGTGTTCAACGCTACTAAACAGAAACGGTGGATCTTTTGGATCATTCATCACATAGAAGTGGTGGATCGTTCAAGGTTCAGTCAAGGTTCAAATGCCTGAAAACTGCTTTCGATCACAGCAGCCTTGTTTCTATTTTTAAAACTACTCATCGCAGAGACAGTCAAAACCCAGAACACAGTCTATCAGCTTTCAGTTACATTGAAAACATGATGTAATTTGAAGACAAAGAAATGCTCAAAGAATGTGATATGTCACAAGAAGTTATAAAACCTATTTCAGGGACAACTGCTTGCTTTGAGTTCCCAAAGCTACGACAGGGCTGTCAAAGACCACAAGACTGACAGGTGTTAGTCCCTGTCTCACAACAGGTTCAATGTATCTATTAGATGTTCAATGTATTTAGTTAGACACTTTGAGCTCCAAGCTACCACTAAGTAACTTTCTCTTGACACCACCCCAGGCTCTCTGTTCTGAACCACAATGTTGTTCTTTTTGTTCCCCTTTCAGGATCACCAGTGAGAAACATGGTAGCTGAGGACATGAGATTTATGTATGAAATCAAACAGACAGAAGGATGAAGTTTCTCCTAGCTGAAAGACTTCTGCACACATACTATAAGAAATGTTCAGCAGAATATGCACCAAGTCTTTACTTACCTGCCATTCCTTCGAGTATCTCATCACAATTCCTCTGCATTGATTGTTGTATTCTTTAATTCCCATCTTCGCCACGTCCTCTGGCCCTTTAATGCCTAAGGTTTTGTCAATCTCATATTCCTGGGAGCATTGAAAGCAATCAGACAAAAAACAAAGGCTGTCATCAAAAGCTTTCAGGATTTCTCTGGATAATTTGCTTATGTTCTATGCAGTATAATGAGGCTAAAGGGCACGCTTTATTATTCTGCTATTTTGTGATTATCGCACCTGAACTAAGCAGATATTTCAAAGGAAAATCCTGGTATGATTTTTCTTTACTATCAAAAGAAAAAAAAAAATCTGAAATACATACCAAATAAATCCATGTTTATAGTAATGAACAGTGTGCCTGGAGAAGGGCAGGTGACCTGTAGGAAGCACCTGAAATCACCATACACACAAAAGCCAGAGCAGCACACCGGACAAAGAACTTCCATTTCTCTTTTAGCAACAAAGCCAGGCATGAGAGCAATACAAACGTGATTGATAAGCAAGGAGCAGCATCTATAGGCAGATTTATTGTACATACCACAGGTAAACCATGGCAATCCCAGCCAAATCTTCTGTCAACATGAAAACCACTCTGATGAGCAAATCTGGTTACTATGTCTTTAATGGTTCCTGCAAGAATATGGCCATAGTGTGGAAGCCCAGTAGCAAACGGAGGGCCATCATAGAAGTTAAACCTACAACACAAGACAACATTCTTAATTAAATCAAAACCTGCGTAACAAATATTCAAACAGGTGTATCTGTGTGCTTATGATTCCTATGTCTTACTAGGACAACATCAATTTCTTCCTCTTCTACTATCAGTCAGCACAGGTGTCAAGTTGGCAGGGGACATTTCAACTCCTTCAGTTGCTACTGATTGTCAGTTCTGCCAAGATCACTATGCAAATTGCCAGCATGTCACTCCACAGCTGGCAGACATAGGAAGGAGTTGTCCTGCTTACGTGCAGATTTCTTTTATAAACCCACCAAGTAGGAAATTACAGGTTTATTACTAGTGTTTGTACACTTGTGATTCTTCACAAAGAGAAATATAAACGGTAACTGACACTGACAGCAACATTACCCAAGACCGTTAACTGGAAAGGCAGCAGCTGTTGTTAACAGGATTGGGGGGCTGCCAGGGGTGGAAATAATTACACCTAAGCAGCCTTGCATTGTCACACACAGCTGCTACAGCTTCTAGCAGATTCTTACCTAGGTCTATTCTTTGATTGCTTTAGGCACTCCTGGAAACAATTGAGATTTTTCCAGAGCTCCAATATCTTCTCTTCCTCATTTGGAAAAGTTATGTTTTCTGGAACTTGCTGAACCATTCTTTCCCAGCAACGATGAAGCAGAGAAAACACATATTGAGTAGAATTGAAAACAAAAACCAAAAACCAACATTACTTCACAAATACAGTTTCTCTTACACATCCATAGCACCAAACCGCATCTCAGTTTTTCAAAGAGCTTGATTCAGTGCAGACACAGAAGCAAGCACTATATTCTAAAAATAAGAAAAAAAAAAAGTCTACTAATTTTGACAGATTAGCACCAAAATTTTATAACAGGAAAAAGGCTCTCCATTCACTCAACTATGGTCATTAATTTTTATTATGCTTTTATTTTTGTTTCCTATAGAAAATAGTCAAAGTGTTAATTTTTTTATTGTTACAAGTTTGGGTTGTTGGTTTGGGGTTTTTTTTAGGGAAAGTTTCCAAATTCAAACTGACCTTCCAGCATCACTTTGTGAACTACTGAGACTTAGTTTAAATGTAGGAACTACAGCTAGTGAGGAAGAGGCTCCTTTGTACATCTATTCCCACCATTTAAAGGTTTAAAAGGGCATTTTTCCATCTAGCTAGGCCACCATTCTCAGATGCTCCTAAAAGTAGCTAAGCTTCAGATAGCACAGCTGAAACACAGTAATGAAAGATGAACATGTGGGGAAGAATTTGAACAAACAGATGAAGAAAAAGCTCAAAGACCCCAGGTGTGTATCTTTAAAAGGTCTAACTTCCAGAGTATTGGAAACTACTAGTCTCTTTATTCTTTTTCCTCTTCAGTTTTACAAGTATGCCAGAACTAAGCTACATGGGGCTACTTCTTGCTGGCTGTTTCCTGAAGGTCTTTTTTTATTTGGTGGGTTTTGGCCAGAGAACCCAATATCATTCTCCAGTTTGGGGTAAGTCAACAAAAATCACTACAAGCAAAATTACGCACAAACTTTCTTCACAACAGATGGAAAAGAATTCTCAGCATCATTAGAAACAACACAGCTGTCTTGTGGTCCAGACTTGCTACAAGATCCAAAGGAATCAAATTTCAACAAAATGCTACAGCAAGCACTAAGCAAAAGCTCTGTGGAATACAGATATTTAAGACAGGAGTTCCATAACAGAAAAAAAAAATGGTTATGAAGGTTATAATAAATAACTGCAAAGAAAAAGGCTCTTCCACATCTAAGTTAAGTGCTAAGGAGCAGCAGCACTTACAACAGAGCAAGCTGAGCTCTGTTAGCCTTGAGTTTTGCTTAGCACTGTATAATTACAAACAATGGCACAAGGACTGCATCTTTTGATTTACTCAGGTTTGTCAAATAGGAACCATAAGGAAACAACAAATGTAAATGCATTAAGACAGTACTTTAAGGTACAGTTGACATGCTGCTTGGTAACATTAAAATTCCAAAACTTTTACTAAAACGAAACCCAGAACACCGTAGAACTTGCTGGCTCAGTGCTTTAACCCACGTGAAAAAAAACGCCCCAAAATGAAACCTACAGACAAATTCCACTATCCATACGTTTTGTATGACAGATAATTCTCCCCCCTAATACACACAAATTATCAAAAAAGACAAAAAATTCACTGAGAAACCCACAACCTGGTACACAGGTGACACAGCAGCTGGAGGGGAAAAAATGAGCTGACAAGGAACACACAGACATGGCCTGGATGTATTCTTCCAAAGGTAAGAACTAGTCTTAGCACAGTAAGTTACAGTACATGCAACCTGTACATGAGTTTTCATAATAGTATCTCAAAGAACTGAACAAAGCACTAATTAGGCCATGTCATTTCTCAGTAATTCAATCACAGCCCCAAGATCACAGTGCCGGAGACAATGGAGACAACTAATAGAAGAATTCAACCTTAAATCTTATTTCCTACAAGCCAGTTGACTTGAGAAGAGGACTAAGGATCTGCACATTTTGTTTAGATCAAGATCAGCATTCACAATAACAGCAAAGGTTTTGGCAACTGGCTCAGCTGTCAAGTCCCTATAATCTACTAAATTGAAGATGGGTTGACTGTTTGGTCTGTAACTGCGACCGGGCTATGGAAGCTGCTCACGTATCACAGGCTCCATGCGTAAATCACAGTAGCACTTTTGGCCCATTTCCACCAACTGAAGCACTGGATGCACAAACCAGTGTCCAGTAACCACTGGGCACAAATTCATACACAGTCTTATCAATGCCACAGAATAAGTTTATTATGTCAGAATTAGGAAAATATTACTGAAGAGAATTAATAAGTAACAGTCACTACAGGTCAGTTTTTTCAAGTTACAAAGAATTTTAAAGAGATTGACTTAAAAGACAAACCACATTTAAAAATCCAACTATGGCTCAACGTCAGCTGAACAAAAAAGAAAAGCATAATCAGCTTTCAGGAAAAGCATAATCAGCTTATAGGCAGAGATATGAATAATTTCCTATATGGACAGCAAAAAGTTCATTACTATAAGTAATCTAGTTATTTTAAATCAGAAAAAAAAAAATCAAGGATAACTCATTACTTTGAACGCAAACTGAGTGAAAACATCACAAATGACAGCACAGAAATTATTACACAAATGCATCTAACAAAACAACACTTTTGGACAGCACTCCACATTTACATACAGGTTAGTAAACAGGAAGGGAGTTTGTTTACTTGTTTCTCTATTCATTTTCTGCTGACAAAAAATGTCAACATTTAAGACAATGCATCACTGAGTAACTTTAAGTACACTCACTTTTTCTAAAATATAATAACATTCAATAGGAAAGGTGTCAAAAGTTCGCAGATTGTACTCCAGCAGCCTCAAACTTACGCTGAGCTTCTTATCTAGAAGAAAAAAAATTAGAAAGCATTAAAACCATAACAGCAAGTTAGCATGTATTTTTTTAAGATTTTTTTTAAATCAATAATTTTTAAAACAAAAATTCTACAAAAACACCACTATGAAGAGAACCAATATTTCAGAAATTTGTTGCACTTTACATATATCACATACAGATGATAAAAACAAAGTGGATTTCAAGATATTACTCATTTTGTTGACAGAGAAACTGAAAATATTGAGAACCAGCATGAACTAGAAGTGCACAAAAAATCTCCTAATTTCAAGGGGTATAAGATCCATCTCTTATCCTTGTTCCCGTCAACTTCTCCCACAAGCTATCCCATATAAGAGACCTGTGCACAAACTTCCCTCCAGAAACGAGGAGGACCCTCCTTTCCCCATCTACAGACACCTTCTCCAAAATTAAACAACATGCTGTTTTACCCACATACAGAACTAGACTCCCCATTTCTCCCCTTTTAGGTACCGAGCTTTAAGGAAAGGCAGTTTCTGGGGTAACAATATTCTAACCAACCATCTGATAATCAAAAGCATCAGTTTCTAGAACAGATGGAAACAATTAAGTTTAAAATAAAAGGATGGATGGGAACAGAATGCTAAGCTACAGAACAAGCATTGCTTCAGAAAAAAAATCAATGATAATACATGGGAAAAAACTGCAATAATAATCAGACCTGAGAGCTGGTGGGAAAAAAAATCATGCACGTCTATCTTTAAAATCTCTTTTTAAGCTGAACAATCTCATCCAACTTTAACTAGCACTTCATATAAACCACCAAATAGTTGGAAATGCAAGAAGAAACTCAGTAAAATAACAGAAAAGGGCAATCAGTTTTCTTCTTCAAAAAGACAAAGTTGCCACCCTCATGGCCAGTCTCCCTGACACTGCAATCTATAAGCGTAATTACATCAGGAAACAAATTAAAAACATGGTTTTCTTCACAAAAGTTTGGGGGTTGATGGCAACATAGAAAACTTACATGTACACCTTATTCATAGCAGACTGATAGTGGTCCAATTATTCCACTGTTCTATTTGATAGGTCACAAAACTGATGAGATCAACTTTTCTTATTGAAAATATGCCCCAAACTGAGTAGATCAGAAAACTAAACTGGGAAACAAGGAAGTGATGTTTTTTAATTTCCAAACAGGTGAATTAACTCTTCTCAAGCTGAGCCTGACACTTGAGGATGGGTTTGGGAAAGTGTATTAAGATTAATTCATCTCATCACTCAAGACAAAACACTGTATGAGATGGACTAAAGCCCATCTGTCCCCCAGCAAGGAGTGTTCCTTTTTATGCTGAAAATCCAATTAAAATATTGTTAAAAAAAGCGAGCAGACTAATAAATTAATACTATGTTTAAACACAAATACATTTTGTACTATGCAAGAACTCAGTTTTACCCTGTATCTTATGTCTTATGCAAATTTCTCTGTTGTCTTCATATTACCGTGATTAAAAGCATAAAATTTGTCACTGTGCAAACATAAAAATATAGGTTGTTTTGAAATAACTTTGAACTATGTATTTTTTTTTTAAATTAGAAACTAGTGTTAGTTGAGTCAGCAAATGCTGCTGTTCCGTGCCAACCAAATTCTGCTGTTACCTGACAGTTGCTTCCTAAGCATGACACTAACAAACTGAAAAAATGTGCTTTCTTCATTCTCCAGAAGGCTCCCAGGGGGCAAGGGGGCCAAAGGTACCGAAAACAAAAATATCAAAACCATCACAGCTACACTAATCAAAAGTGCACCCTCCTCAAAAATCTCCCCTCTTTTAAAAGGATGCCGATGTGGAATGCTTAAGATATATTACACATTGCAAGGCATCTTAGGTTCTTCATTCAACTAATTAACAAAATTAAGCCATGATAAGTAACAAACTCTGAAAAAAGGAAATTGGTTAACCTTTAATAAGTACCTGTTTTAAGTAATCACTAAGTTCCAGAAAAATCAAAGAATCTGTGCAGCACACAGGGAAGTAAAATATCTTACACATAATGAGAATGTTATAGAATCCCAGAATGTCAGGGATGGGAAGGGACCTGGAAAGCTCATCCGGTGCAATCCCCCCATGGAGCAGGAACACCCAGATGAGGTTACACAGGAAGGTGTCCAGGAGGGTTGGAATGTCTGCAGAGAAGGAGACTCCACAACCCCCCTGGGCAGCCTGGGCCAGTGTCTGTTACCCTCACTGAGAATAAGTTTCTTCTCATATTTAAGTGGAACCTCCTGTGTTCCAGTTTGAACCTATTACCCCTTGTCTTACCATTGGTTGTCACCCAGAAGAGCCTGGCTCCATCCTCGTGACACTCACTCTTCATGTATTTATAAACACTAATTTATATTTATTTTAATATTAATTTATATCTATAAAGAATAATGAGGTCACCCCTCAGTCTTCTCCAAACTAAAGAGACCCAGCTCCCTCAGCCGTTCTTGTTATACGTACAGAACAAGGCGCGAGTAACGTCAAAACCCAGTGGCGGAGCAGCCCGAGCCCGGTCCCTTCCCCGCTAAGGCGCTTCAGAGCTCCGGGCGGTGACAGGAGAGGCACCGGCCGCGCCACAAACCGCGAGACCGTCACAAGCACCAGGGGGCCGGCACCCGGTGTGCGAGCCGCCAGTTTTCTGTCACACCCTGTCACACCCCACGAAGCGCCCCGGAAACCCCGCAACGCCCCCGAGGCCCCGACGCCAGCCCTCCCTCAGGCCTCTGACCGCTCCCCAGCCGGCGTGGGGAGGAAAGGGCTGCGGGGTGCCGGGACGGCCGGACCCCTCCGCCGCTCACCTCAGCGCCACCCGGCCCGCAATGATGCAATCGCGGGAAAGCATGACAGGAAACACCGGCGGGCACACCCGGCAGCGGCAGCCAATGGGAGCGCGGCACACTTAGGGTGCAATAAGGCGGCCTCCCATTGGACACGCCGCTCTCCTGGAAACTCCAGGTCATGGCGGCGCGGGGCGGACCAGGAAACCCTTCCCGCCCCCACTATCCTGCGCCTTCTCATTGGCCAGGACGGGGCGGGGGCGGGCCCGAGTCTCCTGCCGTGAGAAGGGCGGGGCTCACGGGCCGTGTGTGACCGGAGGGTGCACCGTGCGCTCCGTGCCTGTCACCAACCGACACAGCTTTGCCAAATGCCCAGTGGCTGCCGCCGGGAATCATCAGAATCATCAGAAATGTGTCACGTAGATTCCAACAGAGCACCTGGGGCTGTTGGGTGCCGCGCCTATCCGTGAGCATCAGCTTGGGCTCAGCGCAGGAGGGGCTGCCGCAGTCAGCACTCTGTCAGGCTGCGTACAAAAAAAATGAAGAGCAACATTTCAGGGAAAGATTGTTTTATCTTTAAGCTGCACGTGTGACTGGGTGTCCCCAACTTTTCTTCTTCCCTCCTTTTTGGGGGCTCAGACTCATGGACAAGTTCCTGCTGTCTGACAGCCAGCTTGCAGTGACTGAACGTCTCTGTACCCCTAACCCATGACAGAGCTAAGACGCCATATGCTAATCTCAGCCTGACTGCAGTGTGGCTTTTAGCACAGACATAAGGCAAGGTATATATTGTAGTTTCCAATGCAAGACGTTTGACCAAGTGCCTTTTGGCTTATTTACAGACCAGATGGGTATGCCTGGCTAAAGAAATTGTACTATAAGGTAATCTCTTCCATGACCTATAAGGTCGTTGGGTCTTTTGGAATTCCAACAGTCACTCTGAATACATTGCCAAAATTCCTGAACTTTACTTAGCTCTGCACCAGCAGTACAAGACAGATGTCAAACCACACTGCCAAGAAAAAGATAACAGCAGATTCCCAGCCTCTACATTCAGGCTTGAAAAAGAGGTTTAGAGCTAAACAGAGTTCGGCTAGTTTGCACATTTGCAGCTGACAGTGTGAAGAACATCAACAATGGAGAGATATAGTGTAATTTCCTAAACCAAGCAAGGAACATAACACTAGATCTCCACAATTGCTTGTAAGCTGACACGCAGCAGCAAGATTTCAAGGCTCTGTGAAAGCACTACTATTGTACATGATTTTGAAAAACTCCACTATCCTGAAGAAAAAGGTAGGTCCGTTAATTCCCTCACTTTGACGTCAAGAGATTTCACATCACCTTAATTACTTTACCCATTGCTTTTCCGAATCTGGCATATTTTGGAACTGTTCTAGTGATGTATGAAGCAATACATGTTTACAATAATCGAAGCCTTCTTACCAGTGCAAATTCATAAAGCATACATACAATGTATGAAGTTAACTCACCACACAGACTCCATGAACTCAGGATAAAGAGTTTTATAGTCGTTTTCAAAATCAATCCAGCGTCCTAACCTGGTAACACTAGACTGTTAAGAAAAACACACAAATTGAAAGACAACATTAAAGATCATGACACATTTCCAATGTTTATTCTGTACAACAGCTTGATTTTTAAGTGCGGTGTTTGTCCCGTACCCATGAAACACATCTACGAAGTATCTTAGTCTGAAAATAGTTCACAGGAGTATTTTTAAACAGACAAAAATAAGGAAAGAATGAAACCGTGAACATAATTGCCTAGAACTAAGGTCACACAACACGCAAACGTGTTCAACGCTACTAAACAGAAACGGTGGATCTTTTGGATCATTCGTCACAGAGAAGTGGTGGATCGTTCAAGGTTCAGTCAAGGTTCAAATGCCTGAAAACTGCTTTCGATCACAGCAGCCTTGTTTCTATTTTTAAAACTACTCATCGCAGAGACAGTCAAAACCCAGAACACAGTCTATCAGCTTTCAGTTACATTGAAAACATGATGTAATTTGAAGACAAAGAAATGCTCAAAGAATGTGATATGTCACAAGAAGTTATCAAAACTATTTCAGGGACAACTGCTTTCTTTGGGTTCCCAAAGCTACGACAGGGCTGTCAAAGACCACAAGACTGACAGGTGTTAGTCCCTGTCTCACAACAGGTTATGGTCACGGCTGTTGGCACAGAATATGAGAACCACTGAGTAACAAGCTAGCTATGGGATTCGCTTGGATGAGTGACACTCACTCAACTCACAGCTACAGGAACCCTTGGCTCCGCAAATAACCAAGCCCACAGACACCTGTCCTGATCCTGTTACACACAGAGCACACTGAATGTCAAACCAGTAAAGCAGCGGAAAAAAATCCTTTGGCCTAGGAAGACTTTGTGCCACAAAGGCTGAAAAACGTGCTCTGTTCTTCCATTCTTCCATCAGTGCTCCCTATTGAGTGCTGCCACTATAATACAGGGGCACAGCCAGGAAAGCACCTGGGCCACTCCTCAGCTCCAGAAAGCTGTAGAACAGTAATCTCTCCACAGATTTATCAGACTGACAGCAAATACAAAGTACCAGCATAAATAAGTACTTTATTCTGGCCACACTGCTAAGGACAAAAATAAGAAGCATCAAGTTCTATGCACAGGACGGATACTATTCAGATCTAGAAAAAAGAAAATATATATGAATCTCTTAAGAAAATATCTAACCCACCTACCCAAACAGCTCTCCAACCTCAAGAGTATGCACAGACCAATGCTCTCCCTATCACTATATTCATGGGATGCAAAGTTTAGGTCAATATTATCTTGAAAGACTGAGGCTTTACCCACACCTATTCTGACACAAAACCAGATGCTAGGACTTCTGCTGTTCCAGAAATACAAGACGTAGTCCTACTCTCTGGCAATGAGAAAAGTGAGAAGTGGCCGGGCAGAAAAGCAGGGAGGTTAATGTGCATTTCCTTTAGTAGTTCCATTTGAAAACCAAAGTCAGACCTTACTTTCAATTTTCTACACAGCAAAAAGACACTAAGAAAGAGATTAACTAGTTCAATGTATCTATTAGATGTTCAATGTATTTAGTTAGACACTTTGAGCTCCAGGCTACCACTAAGTAACTTTCTCTGACACCACCCCTGGCTCCCTGTTCTGAACCACAATGTTGTTCTTTTTGTTCCCCTTTCAGGATCACCAATGAGAAACATGGTAGCTGAGGACATGAGATTTATGTATGAAATCAAACAGACAAAAGGATGAAGTTTTGCCTATGCAGACATAAATATTACCTTCAGGAAGCCCTGAACTTAATTTACCAGTGGCTTTTGTTAATTTGTTTGAACATTTTTCCCCAAGTCGTGTAGGCTTACCTGAAAAAAATCCTGAACAAGTTCAGACCACTTCATGAGCTACATTTTTATACACATAAATTTGTCAGATCTTTGAAGGACTGCAGCCTCCCCTTGCTCTCACATTCCTTCAGCTTACAGAGATTGCATTTTTTCAAACAACTCCAGTGCCAACTCTGTCAATTTTGGACTTAGTTTGTAAAACACACAGGTGATAAGGCCAGTTGACTTTAAAATGGAATACCATATAATTTATGAATTTAAAATAAAAACTGCTTAAAAATATGTACTCTTAAGCAATGAAATGCAAATAAATGTTGGCAATTTGTTGTTGAAAATGTTCACTCTGCAGTTACCACACATCCAGATTTTCACATTGTTCCCCTCTGTATATTTTGTACTTCTTTGCCCTTCACTAGTAAATACTAATAACTGTTATCTACATGAATGTCTACTGTCCTTATTCATGCACAGCCTTTAATTGAAACCATTTAGGCCACAACACTGAGCTTGTTTGTCATAAACAACTTGAGCATACAGAAGGGGTGTACAGGGAAGCCACTGTCAATAGTGCAGTAGTTAGCCAAAAAAATACGGATTTGAAAACTAGGGGAAATTTGTAGCACAGGGACCACGGCCCAGCACAAATAACTGGGACAGTCCCCGAACTGTAAGAATGAATGTCTCTGCTCTCATTTTTCACAAAACAGTGTTTAAAAAACACCAATTCATCTGGAAAGGTTAAAGGGAAGAAACAAAAGCTCAGAAAGCCTCAAAAGGGGGCTCCCTTCCTTTGCCCCCTCCCCTCCAGCTGAACGCCAGCTCACCCCCCGGGCCTGGCTCCTCCCTCCGCCACAGGCCGTGCTGCCCGCCCCGCCCGCGCCTCCATGGCCGCGGGTACGCGGTGGGGGGACAGGGCCGCGCCGTCGGTACTGTTGCCGGCAAGCAATGGACCCTGCCCGCCGCCGGAGCGGGGCAGACCGGGGGAAACCCCACCGGAGCGTGTCCTCCCCCACGCCGAGGCCTGAGCCGGCCCGCCGGGCCCCTCCTCGCCCTCACGGCTGTGGAGGCTTCGCCTCCCCGCGCGCTGAGCGGGAAAGGCCCCTTCACCCCTCGCTCAGCCACGGGCACCATTTTGTGAGCGGGTAGATCACCGCTCCCCGGGGGTGACGCCGGCCCTAGTCAGGAGTTACAGGCGAAGCACAGAGCGCCGCGGCTTCCCAGCGTTTGGTCATTGCCCCCAGACCGCTGACGACGCCCCTTTGTCCCCGCACCCTCACTGGGCACCAGCTCACATCGAAGCCGTTTCGCCCGCCCAGCTCCCCCCCTCACAGACAGTTTAAGCAGTTTACGTATTGCCGCCGCAACGGAGAAGAGGGCAACGGTGCTTGCGCAGGGAGCTGAGCGCAAATGGTGTTCGTGAATAGGGGATGAAGAAACAAACGCTTCCGCAGCGCCGAGCCAAACCAAAACGCGTCCCACGGGGGGAAAGATCCCGCGATTAAACCGGGAGACACGAGCGCGCGGTCAGACGCGGTTCGTCGTGGCTTACAACGCGCTCGCGATCAATGCGCACGGAGAGCGAGGTTTGGCGAGGACAAGCTTGCTCAGGACCGGCTGTGCTTTCCCCCCCGCGGCGCGGCCGCAGTTGGACTGCGCCGAACGGTATAAATAGGGGGTGTGTGGGTGCGCACCGTCAGTCGGTGTGGGGAGAGTTGCGGTGCTGTGGTGGAGCAGGTCACGGGCACCCTCACATTGGTCGCTCCCCCTGCCGGCCACCAGGGCCCGGCCCCGGCCCGCCGTCCCGCGGCGGAGCGCTGACAGCACGGTAGCTGCCGGCTGGGGAGTAGCGAGATCATCTCTCTGAGGCGGCGGCTTGGAGCCCGTCAAGCTGCCCCCCAGCCCGCAGCCCTTCAGCCAGGCTATGCACTATAAACGCGCTCCGCTCAAGAAAAAAACACAGCGGATCGTGAAAAGGTAGAGGCGCCCGGGGAGGCCCCCGCCAGCGGGGACACCGCAGGGCTCTTGGGAAGCGGCCGCTCAGCGCAGGGGAAGAGGGCAGAAGGCGCAGCAGGGCGGCGACGGCGCTGGACTTGCCCGGCGGGGTCGTGCCGGCGGCGAGGAGCATGTGAGAGCGCCGGGCCGCGATGCTGCGACGCGCGGAGCTGATGGTGTGCGGCGGCGGAGCGCGGCGCCCCCCCTGGGAACCCGCGCGAGGTGAAGGGGCGCCGGGAGGCGCCTTCCCGCCGCCGCTGAAGGGTGACGAGCCCCGGCGGGGCGGCAGCCGGTCGCGCTGGCCCCCCGGGCGGCGCGGGAGACACCCCGGCGGGTCGCGGAAGCTGCTGGGCAGCCGCACGCACAGCCACTACCAGCACGCCCAGCAGCAGCAGCAGTGCCGCGCCTTCCGCCGCTGCCACCGGCCCGTGCGGCCGCGGGTGCTGCTCTCCCTCCGACCCGTCAACGTCCTGGGCCGGCGGGCACCGGGCATGCGGGCGCCCCGCAACACCAACCAGTTCCTGATGCGGGAGAAGTACCAGCTCATGCACCTGCGCTCGGACTCGGTGGGCACCGAGAGCGGCGGGTCGGACTGCGAGATGGACCCGCTGGACATGGACTCGTACCTAGGGGTGCTGGAGAACGCCCGCGGGGCGCTGATGGAGTGTGCCGGGGAGGCCGGACCCCCCGCCCGCTCCCCGCCCGCCCTGCGCGGTGCCGGGGGCGGTGCGGCCGCGGCCCCCCCGCAGGAGGAGAGCCAGCAGTACTTCCCCTCCGAGGAGGATGTGATCGAGAGCGAACTCTTCATGGAGAGGGACTTCGACGAGTTCTGCAGCAGGATGGCCTGTGCCCCCGAAGATGGGCGCTGTCAGGGACGCACTGCCCGGTTTTAGGGGGGAGAAAAAGTCTGTTGGCCGGGTAGCCTTTCCCCCCCGCGGGGATGGGGTGGGAGAACTTTATTTATTCCTCAGCCACCCCTTTTTGTCAGGCGGGGTTGGCTAATTTTATAAGAGTGCGTGTGTGTAAACAGGGGGGAACCCCGCATCTCCCTTGTAAATAAAGCGAACTTTTCTGACGGCGAGCTGGAAGCGGACCGCGCTTTGTTTGGGGAGGGGGGGAAGGGGCTGCCGGGGCAACCGCTGCCCCGTCTCGGGGCGCTGGTGCGACCGGGAGGGAGGGGACAGCGGGTGGCCGGGGGCCGGGCCACCGCCATCGGGGATGGGGGCGGGTTTTCAGGGCTGTTCCCGGCCTGTTTACGGGCAAAAATCATCGCGGAAAAGTTTTCACGCGTTCCTGGCTCTCACCCCTGGTTCTAGTTTCCTACGGAAAAGTCGTTTAATTATCCCTGCAGGCGGAGGCCAGCCGAGGAGAAAAGCCGGCGAAGGAAAAGCGGCCCTTTATACAGCCCGTGCAGGGGGGCGGCGGCGGCCGCCAGTGTTTTTAAGGGGGTGGGGAGGGGGCGGGAAGAAGCTGGAGAGGAACAGCGACCGGAAAACAAACACGTCGGGGCAGCCCGGGCTGGGGGTCCCCGGCTGACCCCGGGGCAAACACCAAAGCCATCGGTTCTGCAGCTACTGCCCATCCCCTCCTTTGAAGGAACGCGGTCGGAGCCCAGCGGCACTTTGCACGGGAGCTACCGATTGCACCGCTGTGACTTTTTTCCTACTGTAATTGGAGCGTTTTCATGGCTGCCTTGTATTTATGACAGCAGGGTTTTAGTCCTGTTTTACCAACTACAGCAGAGGGAGAAATGTCTAGAAAGAGATTTAAAGGGCCTATGCACACCAAAAAAATGCAGATGCCTACCTGCTGAACCAAGTTCTCCAGAGGTGGCTAGGATTGTTTCTGTTTCATACCGACCCCGGAGAGATCAGATCAGGTACATATGAAACTCCCCAAATCCCTAAAAGAGGAGAACGAGGAGGCATAAATTCAAACTAGTAGGAGATTGGCTTGAAGCAGTTCAAGTAACACATTCCTGGAACTTGTTGCCACAGGAAAAGACAGGGGCAAATTGTATGATCTGGTTTGAAACAGGATTAGATAAATTAGTGATGACATGTGCACAAACAGAGCACCAACTGTATGGGCTGGGGAGTGAGAACACAGAGAGGACCATGGAAGTGGCTGCTTACTGGTGGTGTCCCCACACAGCACTGCTGGAGACTTACAAAGGGCTGGGTGAGCCACAGGTCTCATCTAGGGCTTTCTTACCCTCTTATCCCAAATTAGAGCATAACTATGAAACCTTGGAGCTGTGTGGTTGTGACGGCTGCACTGGACCCCTGGACCAGACTGGTGGTGGTTTGGTACAGGCTGCACAGGAGACCAAGAACTCCTCCAGCTCCCCAACAAGGAGCAGAGCGACAGGGAGCACCGATGCATACGAGCTTGGAGCATCAATCATGTGATAAACGTATGAATAGCAGGTGGATTTGCCAAGACTCATTTATCAAGGAACAAAGAAAGTTATGGGTACAAGGAGCCTCATGCATACCTTTCCTGTCACATATGAGTTGACTACAAGCCAACCACTTTATTGCACAAACATGCCAGCCTAGGGGAGCCTGCTTTAAGCTCTCTCTGCTGGGCAGCATGGCCGCAATCTCCCCTTGAGCTGGGATATCTCTCAAGGTTGCTCCGCAACCAATGACAGATCTTTGGTAAGAGACCCATATCGCATATAACCTTGTAATATAGGAACCTTGACTTTGCCTTGGTAACTTTGATTGCATGCTGAATTGATACTAATAAAACATTATCAGCCCATGTGGCTATTCAATATTATAGCCGCTGTATCCCTTACCCTTATTCCTTGTATCTCTGCCCTCAGACATAAACCATTGACGAAGTCTGGGACTAATATTGGACCTAGATGCACCTAGGCTCCAAAAGGAGCTTAGAAAGCATGGGGATCCATTCTGAACCTTGTGACTCAACAGGAGGGTTTTCCTTAAACTTTGCATCTCTGATCTCTGTATAAATAATTTTAACTTGAGGCTAACATCATTTTCCTCTGTGTATTTCTTCCATGCAGTAATTAAAATTAGGTAAACCTTGCCATCAAACTTATTGAACCTTGATAAACCCCTGTCATACTTTGTTAAATTCCATCTAATTCACTAAACTGTCAAATTATTATTTTACCTCAATAAACCATATAGCTGCTTCTTTCTTTCGAGTGAAGTGCATTCCACTCATTCCATGACAACAGTTATTGTTGAATAATTTTTCAATGTGCTTCCTTTTCCCTTCAGCTCCCCGGGGACTGTCACATGCCGTGTGCATTACCACCACGTAAAGACATGGGGTGTGAAGTCTGCAGAGCTGGGAAAGTTCCTACCCCTCCTCTAGTCCATGCCTGTGAAATCAGAGTACATCTGCACTCATTCGTCAGAAAAACAAACATAAGGTGTGATTTTGATTTGCAGATAATACCCTGTGCCATTACAGACACAGAGATGGAAATTAACCATTATCCTTACAAAGGAAACTGTATTTTAAGGCAAAATATCTGAAATTTCTAGTACCTTAGTTGCAATCCTATGAAACACAGTGTCCAAAGACACTACTTGCTTCACCGGTCCTAAGAAACAAAGCTCCTGAACACTTAAGTCTAACAATGTTTATTTTGTTTGGAAACAGCCATATGGTCTATACATACAATTTGTTAAATGCAAAACATAGCTCTTACTGGCAACAGCAGGTTTGTATTAGAACCATGCCTGGATCAGGAATTTTACTCAATGGGAAGCCATTCTAGAACAGAGGTACCAGGATAAACCTCACATACAGGTAAAAGAAATCTAAGCTTGCACTGAGAAAAACTGCAAAGATTTTGTCTTCAGCAAGCCTGTATTTTATTAATGAATCTAGATCTGTAGTAACATGTTAAATTAGCGGTTTGAATGTATGGGTTTTTTTGGTGGTTTGTTTGGGATTTTTTTTGACTTGCTATTTGAACAGGTATGGCAAAAACTCACACTTGAAACTTCGTTCTGTAGTACTGCTGCTAAATTTGCATCATAATACGGACTGGCTTAAACACAAGCAAAATAAAGCAGGAGTGTAAATTAATAGAACAGCACAGGGACATAATTACAGGTTAGATAATGCCTGACAGAATTATAGAGAGACCTTGCATGTGGAAAATGAGCCCTATGTTCTCAGCACTAGACAGTGATTTGCCATGAACAAACCATTCACATTCAAGCCATAAATGCACATTATGGCCCCCAGCTTCTGCGTCCCCCCACTCCCAGAGTGTCCTTCTCCACTGACTCTTGCGCATCATATCATCTCTTCAAGACCTTTTCTTGGTGTGTTACTTGTATTACTTAGATCTGGCTTATTAATTTATTTTTTTTCTGTTTCCTTCCTTTATCTCTTGAATTACGCATTTCTTACGTGTTTGGAAAGTACTTGCCATGTAATGGATGCAACCACAAATAATGCCTTAGTATTAAGTTTACAAAGCTGAAATTCAAAACATAACAAAGTTAGTCAACATCAAAGCTGGGAAAAGAAACCAAAAGCTCTTACTTTAAAAGATCACTGATCAACCCACTGACCAACAAACTCGCTCACCTTCTCAAGCTTTACAATGGCAAGTTTTACACGTGCATCATCTGCTTCTAAGTATTTACTGTGCCTGTCTCAAGTCTGATTCATACACACAAGTGTTGAAGTAGATCACAAAAGTACAGGAATAGCTCTCAAACTGATCAAAGCTATCTTTGGATCAAATCTATTTCATATTTTGAATCCTTAGAGCCTCCATGTTGCTTTGATAAGGTATTGGTTTGTTTGGCTTTGTAATCTATCGACATATTGAACATTGAGCACTAACATTTATAGACAGGGAGGTAGATGAGAAGTACTATCAGGCAGGAAATACATGCCTGTGCTATGAGTCACACCGCAACTGTTGTATGGACATGATAAAACATCAACTATATGCTTACAAAAACAGCAACATTTTTAGACATATTTCCACCTCATTTTCATTTTTAAATAGCTTCACCAGAATAAGATTTTTCTTTTATAGCCACACTTCTCATATAGGTAAGTTTTACAAATTTAAATAAATTTTGTTAACAGAACCCTATAAATCACTGAATTTTTGTTAGGAGTACAGTTGGAAGTCACTTATAAAATATGTAGGAATTACTCGGAAGTCCAAAGCAAATGATAGGAAAGACTAAGGCCTAAGCTACATAGAGACTATGCTGATGCAACGCAAGGGCTTCTGTTGTAACTTGTGCAATTTATTTTTATGGCCAGTCTGTGCACATGGTGATCTACGATTACCTGGATTACTTACCTGCAGAAAAAGGGCTTGGTAATACTACAGAGGCGGCAGAATTTCCCTTTTATGATGCATTATTAAGATTTCAGCACATTCTGTCGAGCATGTAGAAGCAGTTTGTATGGCTGCATAATTGCCTGCAGTCTCCAGCAGGGCAGAAGCCCCGCTGTTTGTTGAGGAACAGTGGAGCAGGTTTGGCTGGGATAGTGTTATTTTTCTTCTGTGTAGCTGGTGCAGCTCTGACCTTCCCCCGTCACTTTCTGCATGCATGCAGCTATGCTAGTGTGCATCAGATTATTACACTTTATTCTTCCTTTCTATACAGCCTCTGAAAATATTTTGAATGATGAATAACTTTTATTTTTATATTAAATGGAATATAAAGCTTTTGCATAAGAAACATACTAAAAATAAATAAATAATAAAGAATCCCAACTACAAACAACATCTTAGACTCAGCAGCCCTAAAGAAAGTCACTTTCCAGGGTCTCAAAGACCATATTAAAAGGATTATACTGAATAATGTTCTCAACTCAGTCATGAACATCATGTTTAAAAAAAATTAGGATATACGTCCAGAAAAACAGGGAAAAAAGTCCAGAACCTAGACTCAAACTCTAATAGGATTTTGGGAGCTATACTTATTTCACATTTGGGTAGGCCTAGAAATAATACTATAAACTGTAGTGTTTGTTTAGTGCTGTATTGCACCATAAGCACATTCCTAGTCTGTGAAGGAAGTGGGGACATGGCAGTGCCCTCCCTGTCACACACTGCAGGCTTTGGTAATTTAGTTTTTCTGTACAAATGGTTGTACATTGGCTTAAGGTAATGGAGAGTTTTGTGGCTTGTAGGAAATTAAATACAAAGTGCAAGTCCTGGGGAATCCTCCTTGACAGTTTCTCCTGCCGAGGAGCCTGTGGTTTCCAGGGACTGCACCTGATTCAGACATCCATGCAAAGAGAAGCTTCTACCCAAGTGCCACAAATATGTTTGCATTTCATATTATCTTTAATACGAATGATGCTTCTATCATGAAATTTCGTAGTGAAAAAAAAAGAAAATGTTTCATGCAATTCAGAACAATTAGTTCAGAATAAAATTTTTATTGATGTTTTTCTTCTGTTTCTCCCCCTCCTCCCAGTGCTTCCTCAGGGAAAAAACCCAAAGCCTAGCAGCAACAGATTTAAACTGAAATAAATAAATACATACACTGTCTAGCAGGATTATTTCCAGCCAGTTAAATGTCTTTTCCAGAAGATGAATATTTTATTTAAAAGCAACAATTTAACCAAGAGTTGATTCAAAATAATTAAAATTCCAAGCTCCAGAACAGATCTTTTAAACATAAGCCAGCGACTTGTGCCAAGAAAAAAAACCAAACAGCCTCTTTCTGGCATGCCCGAGCACATCGGCCAGGTTAACAAGTTTCAAACAGGAAAGTACAACAGAAATACTGTCCTACCCGTATCCCCACGCACCCCACTTGGCAGCCCAGTCCAGCAGGAAACTGAGGCAAGGATTTTTGCTTCAGTAAGTGTAGGAGGCCCCCAAAATATGATGGCAATATGCTGCTTTTGCTGTTTCAAGGGTTCTTGCAAGAGCCAAGTCAGCGGTAAAAAATTAAAGAGTAATTTATCCTTAACGAATAAGCGCAGCAGTGCTATCTGCTGCCAGCTTAAGGGCACAAATGAGAGTTTTTCCTTTCTGTTACTATCACAGAGACCCACCCAGGCCAGCATTTCCTAATTATTTTGCTCAAGCCCTTTTCTCTCCACAAATGAACTCTGTCACTCAGTTCCTGTCCCTCATCAGCCCAAAAAGCAGCGACCATGCAGCCAACGCTGAGCTGCCTCCCCAGCCAGCCCCACTGCCCTGCCCTCTGAGCACCGCGTGTGCCCACTTTGACAAACACTGCACAGAACATTACCTGTCTCCTGCCTTTATACAATTAGTTTCCACAGGATTCACAATACAGACTAGGAGGGAGCAGGGTCACTTGGACAAAGAAGTGATTTAAGTCCACTATTTAAGCCCATTTACCAGATAAGCGAGAGTTTCTGCTGCGTAGCTGCCGTGCGCAATGAAGTCATCCTCTGCAAACCCATGGTGTCCACATTCTTCATCGTGGAATCTGTCAGCAGAAGCATGAAAACGGATGGTTACAACCTACCTGTGTGACACCTAATTTAAGTCTTACTGTGTTTGCTGCGGTTCAAACATCCATCAGTCTCCCTGCATGGAAAAAACACCAAAATGATATTCAAAATCTACTTCAAGGTCACGTCCTTTCTTATTTACTGAATGAGGACACAACATACAAAATTGAGATGCATTCAGTCAAGTCAAGCTGGACTAGAATACTGTCTTCCAGGTTGCATATATGACTGTAAGAAAGAGGAAGGGCAAGGCACAAATTACAAATACACAGCATCTTCTCCAAATGCTCTTCCAAACTGTGACTATTTTAATCCCAGGGACCCTTCCGAGTCAGATGTGGCTCCCTGCATTTAGCAGTGCTCAGCATATTTCTATTCCATGTACCACTTCACTCTCTCAACACAAGTAGACTTTTAATATCCTTTGGAAATAAGCTTCACAAGTTTACCATGTATTGCATCAAGTACATGTTCTGACTCTCTTAGGCTTATGTGAGGTCTCCAAAGTTCTTGTATTAGAAGAAGTGCTGAACAGCTAATCTTTGCCTCGCCTCAGTGATGGTTTTGTAACCTCTGTCACATCCCAAGTTGTTTCTTTTCTGAACTGAAGACTTCTGGCCTAATTATCTTTTTCTCAAACTGATCAGGCCTGTGATCTGCACAGTGTTATTGCAAGGTTTGCATCTCCTCTTGCAGACTTTCTAATCCACTTTCTCTATATGAGTCACTGATACTATCTAAAAAATTATTATCTAGAAATTTAGTCTCTGCATTGTGTTGTAAGATTACTTGTACTTGAGAATATCTTGAACCTAGAAAGGTTGTCTTATGTCCTTGAAATTACTTCATTGTAACCAAAAGTTTAGTTTGTAAATTAAGTTTACAATAGACAAATTGCAATGAATTCAGTGTCTCCCCTTTTAATGTAACGGCTGCCAACAAGATGGCTCTAAAGAAAACGTAACTAAATCTGAATTTTAAAATAGAGAAAACTTAGGTTCAGCTAGAGGAAGGAAGGTATACTTCAAATATTGCAATGTTTTCCAAGTAAAAAACTTCCTGTAGTTAACTGAATGCAAGTGTTAAGCTAGATTTACCAATTTGTGTGTAACAACATAAAACTAAATACAGCAATTTGTAAACAAACAAGAAAGTACTTGCTTCCAAATGTGAAAAAAACAAACAGAAAGAAAAGACAAGACCACAACTGCTCTCTGGTACTTCTTATTAATATCCACTGTAGTCAGATAAACTGTTTTATAATGATTTGAGAAGTCTGGGTGGGTGGGGAGGAGGAAGAGGGAGGGTGACATTTTCCTATCGTATTACAGTTGTATCTCTGCAATCTCACCTTGTGGAAGAAACACAGTGCGTATCATAGGAGCAGCTAAAATCCATAATTTAAACCAGCAAGGCTATTGAAGCCTGTTTTCCAGTAGGCTCATGCCTCGTTGTTGACTGAATTATTTTCAACATTTTAATCACAGTTCTGCATCATGACTTCATCCCTTACTGACAACTGTCTGAAAACTGACACAAACTTTAACTGAGCTAAATCTGGGGCTTTCTCTTGCAGGTTCTTTATTCCACAGGTTAAGTTCACGTTGCATTCTTTACTATAGCAGCAGTCTGTGTATCTTTCCCCTCTTCAGAACAGAAATGATGGGTGGGTCCTGCCCTTGAGATAACTACATCTCTCTTGACTCTATAAACTATTATTAAGATAAGGGACAGATAAGACAAGACTTGAAACAACAGGATCCTTAAGAGACAAAGCTAGAAAAGAAAAATAATAATATATATTTCAAAACATTTGAACAAATATCATTATTCTGCAGCTTGTATTACAGTACTTCCAGTGTTAAGCTTTATAAGCACACACAAAATGGTGCTATCCTTACTGAAAACTCTATGTTAATAAAATGTTAATTCATGCAATTTTGTAAATAGGTTATGGAAGAATTTAGCTTATTTAGTCTTTTCAGAAAAGTAGGGTGGTATGCATCTATGACTGATATTAAAACTATTTTAAAAGCTTCAGTATTTCAACTGAAAATGTTACCATCTTATGTATAAAATTAGGTAGAGCACTATGATAATTATTGTGGTGATTATAAACAGCATTGTGACCATTATAAATGTTGAGTTTATGACCCCACCTAAGTTTATGTTACTCCCACAAATGTTTTCCAAAGGGGGAAAAAAAGCCAAACACACACACTTCAACAAGCTGTTTCTTCTTAACCATTAACATTGACCACTACCAGTTACTAAGTTTCAGAGGCAGGGAGTTTCTCACTTTCCTGTCAGTATTTTATATATATATATATATATATATATATATATATATATATATATACACATATATATATATATATCTCCATTGCATCAATGTCAGTTACCCAACTGGTAACCTGCTTATTACCTGGTTTGTATCATTGTTTAGTCCTGGTCCATCTATACCAGCACTCGATGCCAGAGAAGCTGCACATGTAGGCAAACACACACCTATATGCACAAGTAAAGAAAAATGTCAGTATGTCTCACAAATACCAAGGAAATACTGCATTAGAAGAGATCCATTTATTCTGATGCTCCTTGGTTCAGTTTTTCTGCAACCCTATTGAACTAACCCATGCTATGAGAAAAGGCAAATCTTCTCATGTTTCAAGACCTGCTTCAATCCATCTTACAGATCAGAAGAGCCCCATTATACATTTCAGACCACCAAGAAATTCTCTCTTCGCACAAGAGAACTCATTTTTTTCCTCTCCTGTAACCAATTACTACAAAAATTGGAAAGCACTGGATATCTGTCTAAGGATATCTATTTAAGAGGTGCAGTGGTAAAGGAATTAGCCTTCCAGAACATTAGACAGCCTCGCATATAGGTTTGATGCTTCCCTTTTGGTTCAGAGAGGAGAAATGATTCAGGCACACTAGAATCTGGTTTGCCTTTGGATCAAGGACACGTACTGTTTAATTACCATTCAAAAGCATACAAGCATGAAGGAAGCAATAAGCATGCACAGATTATTTCTTTGCTAAAACCTTAATGAGGAAAGTTGCTCCTAAATGGCTGGAAAAGGCAAGGCCACAGATTTACTCTGCTCTTGCCAGTCAAGCAACGCAATTGTTGGTGCATATGCTGATTCATTTATAGGCTTGTACCCAGTATATCAACACAAAATTCTATTAATAAAAAAAAATGCCATGAGTTGGACACTCCCAAAATCTTGATATTTGCTTTTATTACTAATTTTAACCTCACTGATTATTTTGCATTTCATTTGAGGAGGGAGCTTAGGAGGAGAATCTCCTGCCTTCAGGAATTTGTAGCTTTTAAGGGAAAACTGCCAGGCTTCTAAACATGCAGGATTTTAGGGATACAAAGAACACTAGGAATACATTATTGGCCAGACTAATAGTCCATCCAGCTCAGTATTTGATCTCCAAGAGCAGCAAGAGAAGGTGTCCAGAGGAAAGCACACATCTGCAAGCTTTCTACAGTTCTTTCCTTGATATTCCCCCCATATCTACTGTTGTTGGGCTGACCATTCCTGTTAGTTATCATCACAAATTTGTCTAATGCCTGGTTAGGCCAACTGATACAATCTGCCCCTACACTCTTACTGAGGCAAGGAATAGGGTCTGTTGTGTAAAATAATTTAACTACTTGAAATTTATGTCCCCTCTTTGTTCTGCTGTTTTGTGATTTAACACACCACATATTTCGTACAAGAAGCACTATAAACATTAAACAATTGTCAAAAATATAGACCTGTTCCAAAGCCACTTAACTATTACCCATTTTCCACAGTTATTTAGGACAGAAAAGCATTTTCAGGTGTTCTGGGCTAGTCAGTGAAGCACAACGTGTTGCCTCTCATCCTGACCGTGCTCAAACACCCACAGTCAGCCAATATTGCCATCTCCCTACGGCCTGTTTTCATGCACGCTGTCTGCAGCAAGAGGCACAAAAATCTCACTTGGATGTCTGCATCTCACCACTAAGGAAGAACTATGTGTGTCTCAACATGGCACAGGAATCTAGAATTAACAAATATTATGTAGTTACATTTTTGAAAAATGCACATAAATAAGAGGCCTGCTTTACTGACATTTATCCACAGCTGCTACCATAACAGGAAACCAAGTTAATTAAAAACATCAGCAAGTATAGCTAATAGGGGAAGTGGAATAGATAAATACAAACTGCACACAACTGTTATCGTAGACTACAAAAAAGAGAAGCACTAGTTTTCCAGAGTTGTCAGCCTGGAACGTTTGGATGTGGATTAATTTACCGATCACTAAAAATCAAATGAATTTAATACATCATGCACTACTCGGCAGTTAGCTCCTTTTGATCAAAAGCTGAAACAAAATCCTGTTAACAGCTCAAATGAGGATGGCACTGTAGCTCACTGGTAGGGGGATGAAGGTCATTATTCCGATTTAGTTAGGAACTGCAGTTCTGTGAGAAAATGTATATTACTAGTGCTCCTTCAGATGGTATTTGTGACCCTCAAACAGCTCCGTTAACTTCTCCATGCCGCAAATGGAAGCACAGAGGAGGTTATTTCAGAGGAGGTAACACCTACTTCTTTCCCAAGCTGGAATCTCTGAATGAATATCTGGTTTTATTGATAGGTTTTGGTAAAAAATATTCTCATAGTACAAAATTTTTAGTCATATACACCATTCCCATGCACTTATGAGGTAAACTTGAAAAATGTGCCCTGTATGATACACCATTGTAGAGAGGAATGCAATACCATAATTCGTAATGGAGCTAAAAAACTTATCAGGTGACAAAACAAGGGAAAATAGAGAAAACTCAACTTCTCTGTTACAGCACCCGCCCTCAGCTTCCCCCACAGAACTATGTCAAGGAGATCTTCCCTCACTGACCACACAACAGACTGGGAACCAAAGAGGCTGCTTCCTACAACAGCCACTATAAATATGACATCACACTAATTAACCTTTCCTGTATTCCACTGTATGAGTAATATTGCAATGGAAAGTCAAGATAATGTGCTCATTAACTTTTCCATTCTTTGAACCAACGAGGTGTCAAATTCACGCAAAAGTGTTCAAAATTAGCTTGATTTGTCTCATTTTTTACTTGGTTACCTGCTCGGCATAAGAGACGGCATGTTTCTGATACATAAAGAAACAATTCTATAACAAGTAATAACCTGAAAATTTCTCTTTTGTACCTACTTCACCATAAAATGGCTCATTCAATCAGGGAAGGCTTTTAAGCAGATAGTGGAGCTGCAGCCATGGCTAAGTGACAATAACAAGGCTAGACAGCTTAAAACCTTGATATTGTTTCTGCTTCATACCCAAGCTGACACCCCGCTGAGATCCTTCCACATTTGCCTCCCTTTATGGTACTGCAAAAAGGCACAGCTCATCACAAATAACAACATTAATGAGATTTCTACTGGGATTGCAATACATTTTTCTATTGGGACCATTTGGACACTACTATTTGCCTAATTATTCCTCTCCTAATTAATTCTACTGGCGGTTGCAGCTCTTCAGTTACATAAATACTCTCCTGTGTTTGCTCAATTAAGTGGAAAGATTCCTGTAACCTAATATGTTAACATTAGGATAAAAACAGCTGCATAATCTCCACACAATACAGAAAATATTGAAGCTCCCTAAAGGAAAAGCATATCAAAGCTCCTTGAGACCTCTATTCTTTCCCCAATATAAGAAGATCCTTACTATTTTCAAAATTCAAAATATTACGATCCTTTTTTTCCACCTTTCAGAGCTGGTAAAAGGTACCAGATGAGCAGCGAGTGCAAACCAGCATCTCTTTGGATAGCTATGTGACAAGGAGCTTTAATACAACAAGCCCGGCCAAAATCCACTGCTAGGAGATCCACAGAAAAATGGCTTTTTCCCAGCAGGAAAAAGAGCATCATTCTGCAGAAGGACAAGCTCTCTCCCACTGCCCACACGGTGTATTTCAGTAAGAGTTACTGTCTGAGCGGCTGTACTCACAGCCCCTTCACCATCCCACGTGCTCCTCCCCTGACCACCATCCCACAGATTATATCAGGCTTGCACCTTTTTTTGAACAACTATAAACAACTTAGATGAGCTTTTTTTCAGTAGCTCCATGTCACCAGTTTCCATACTTTCCAATGTGTGCACGACAACCTTGTTTGATTTGGCTCATTACTAGTAATTTACATTAATATTTGCTTTTGAAAGCCACAGTTACATGCCAGCAGGTCAATACTGTAGCACTATGGACAGAACTAGCTTTTATTAAATTAAAATCTAAAACTTGTGGACATATTTACAACAAGTAGCTCTTTTAAATTCCATCCTGAGTTACAAAGAGTGTCTCTAGATACTTGGTTGTGACCATCATCCAGTTGTCTCATGCATTTGATAATTCTAAACATTCATAGCAAGAAAGATTGCCATTCTAGCAAAGAAAAAGTAGAACAAGTATTTTAATAACTCCACAGCATTTTGACAGTTCTCATGATTATGGTACTCCTAAGACAAATACCTTATGACACACGCGCAGACTGGTCACAATGTCTCTGTTGACTCTCTCTTATCATAGATTTAAGTTTCCATTTGGGAGCCATCAGCTTTGAAAGAGATGGGTAAGTATGTTCATGAGGTGCTGCCTGAGAGCTCCAATTTTAATACTCTAAAGGAATAACAGTTGATAACTGCCAGCCTCCAGGGCTACACAACACACATGACTTTTTAAGAACATAAACAGGATTATTTAATGGTACAAAACAGAACTGGACTTTTGATTCTCTGGCACTGTAAAATTATTTCAATATGGATTAGCTCTAGGTTTTCCAAACTTTATCAACATTAATGATTCTATTCAATGCAAAAGCTTCCAGCTGCGTCAGTTAAAAAGAAATCATGCCCATTAATCAAAGACCTTCACAAGATAAAGGTGATATTGAGTTATTTCTGGAGGACATATCCCTGTTAATACAAGACTCCTGTTTAACTGCCAGCAATGAAGTGCATTCTGTTACTTGGCATTCCTGCTTATTAGGAGTTGTGCAAACAGAACTACTCTGCAGTAGGTTGGGCATGGATTTTACATTAGTCATTACAACAAAAATAATGTAGCTTTAAATGCCAACTAAGGATGCAGCAGATTATACACACAACCAAAAAGAATGTTTTGAATTTTTATCTCAACAGCTATGAAGCAGGAGAAAGTCTTGATAGGAAAACCTTCCCTAGAGATCAGGTTCCCTACAACCAGCTTCCCCTGCCAGTGAAAATAAGTGGTTCAGAATGTCCTTGTCCTGTCTTCACCACAAAGATGCAGTCTGGGTTCCTAAGGTGGGGTATAGCCACTTCTTTCCCCCAAACCTAATCTAATCCCTGGTATTTAGCACACCAAAAGAACTTCTTTGTTGAGCTCTTTTCCACACCTTTTAACTCCTACAACCACATTTTTTTCTTTCATTCCCCATATATATGTTCAGAACACAGCATATTTGAGTTAAGCCAACTTGATTTGATATTTTGTTTTGGACACAAGGCAGAGAACGGGCCTGTTGCCCTGACACAACCAGCTCTGGCCTCTCTCCCACAACACGTACACCCTCCTGAACCACATCAGCAAGGACCCTCCAAACACATTTCAGCAGGAATGACTAAACTCAAGCTCAGCTATAACTTTTAAAATAGATGGATTATTGCAAATACCTGGACGCTGTATTCACAGATGCACCTTCTGTTTTTTTTTTCCCCTAAACCATCTTGTCCCTATTCCACTGGCTATGCTTTACTCTGACCGCATTTACTACCTGTCTTGCCAGCCTGATCTGTCTTCCTGAGATGGTCTGACTGATATACATGTAATTAAACTCTGAACTCAACTTGGATTTGATCTCAACTTTTATTTAGTTTTATTTTATATTTAAGTACACAGCTTTTTATTTAAGACTTGAAGGGTTGAAGGAGTTAGAGGTGGGGAGACACTTGTGTTTTTCTAATTATATCAGCTGATTTAAAAAAAAATACATTATCTCTATTATTGGAAAATTGTGTATCTCTCAAATATAGGGATTGGACATGCAGTCAGTGAACAGAGAAGTACCTGAGCCTGTGTCATTCATTCCTGAGGCAGAAGAGGCAAGAATCTTCCATTGTGCTGTAAAACCTCAGACTGAAAACTGCAATTTAGGTGCAGTTCTCCTTCCTTAAAGGGAAAAAAGGAAACAATAGGAAAATCATTCATCTGATGATGACCAGGAAAGAGCCCAGCCATTTGTGGTGAGCTGAAGTCAGTATAAAACAGTCAGATATAGATCATCTTCCTGAATTGTACCTCCTACCGTCCCAATTATCAAAACGAAGATCAGCATGTTCCCAGAAGTGCAGTTCTTCACAAACCCCCAAATATATCATGTCCTACCCCCTCACCTCCAGTGAACAGAGGCTAATAGAAGGTTAAAGCAAGTTTGGTAAGAATGCAGTCTGGGTTAGACCCCCAAATATATCATGTCCTACCCCCTAACCTCCAGTGAACAGAGGCTAATAGAAGGTTAAAGCAAGTTTGGTAAGAATGCAGTCTGGGTTAGACTACTGCAAAACATGAGCTTCAGCTCTGTATAAATTTGCTCTAAAACAAGATCTAAGAATAGCCCTTGCCCTCTAAAGATACTAAAGCAAGTGGATGTGTGTCTTGTACAAAGTTAAGGTGAACCAGAAGATGACATGAACCACCTGAACTCACCATCTGCCTCTGCCAGGGTGCTGCCGAGTCAGCAGGCAAGCACCGCCTTATCATTCAGGCAAAAACTCAGACAAGTTAGCTCAGATCATCCATTTAAATTATCACGCTTATCTACTAGCTCATTTTGCCTGAGGCAGAGAACAGGACACTCACATCATCCTCCTGGATGCCTTGCAAAAGGCGGCAGTTACCAACAGCGAGAGAAGGAGGAAAAGCTGCAAGTCGGGGAAACAAACACCCAGCTACAGCTGTATGTATCAAATGAACATTTCCATAGCAACCGCTGACTCAATCATCCCAATTTTCAGGGTTAAAGTTTAATTTAATTTTAAAAAGAAGCATAAAATGTTAATTTGAGCCTGTTACAAAAGGTAATTAGTCTGCCTGTTTAAAAAAACCTGATACGCCATAAATAGAATAAAGAGCTATAGTGGATTAAAGTGATAGTTTTGTGCATTTCTGTTGATGCTTTGGGGCCTTTAAAACTGATTTTTGAATGACTTAATGTAGATTTCTAAATATTTGAAAGAAAAATACAAGACATACTACAAGGATGATGTGACAAAATGAGTATCACCGAAGAACGTAGTCACACTATACACAGACAAGTGACACCTAGAGCCCTCTTTAAAGACAAAACCCCAGTTCTCTCAGTCGTAGCGCTGTGTGTATCTCCACAAGAAGTTGTCTCAGTGAGCAGTGCTGCCCTTCCTGGACACCACAAGTCAAATCTACTCCCGTAGAGCGGTAGCGGCCCTGGGGAGGGACGATGCCAAAGGAACACTGATGATTTTGCACAGCTCTCGCTACTCATTTACCACTCCAGGTATATAGCACAACAAATCTAAGCAAGAAACACTTGCAAATATCTGGAAGCTTTCTGCTAAGTGCTAAAACCTGAAAACCAACCTGCCACCTTTATCGCTTTTCCCAATTCTGCCTCAACTCCCTTCCTCCCCGAGACACACGCTTCTCTGACATCTCTGGAGTCGACTCTGGCACCCAACTACGATATGACCCAAATCAACAGTCACAGAACAAGGACTGGCCAGAAGGGCTATTGGGCCTGGCTTGCCGCCCCTGTGGTGAGATGAGCACAAGCACCCTGGAAGCAGCACATACTCCTTTGAGCATCGGCAAGTCTCAGGCTTAGTTTCTCCTGTTTCTATGCAGGTAAAAGAACAAGTAAGAACGTGCAGTGTAGAAGAGGATACGACGAAAGATTTCCCTGATAACCTAATTCAACTGAAATGAGACATCACTAGCAACTGTTAGATGCTTAATTCTGGTATCTTACTTTTTATCAGCATCGCAAAAGTTAGCATTTCAACAAATACTGTATTTTACTGTCTGAAAAGTGCCTTTAGATATTTCAGGAGAATGCTGGTTGTTTGCCATGTGCAGAGAGCCAGATCTACAACAACATGTATTCCACAGAATCCTTAAAAGCATCTTGAATAAGTGGGTTATGAACATTTCGGCTGAAGGTTTTATAGGACATTTTAAAGCTTTCATATACCCTAGGAAATGTGTACTGTGAAATGTACTATGGCCATATTTGTATGTATCTGTGTAGGAGGGATTACCCTCTCTAAATATTTTAAACAAGTTCTAAATGTCAATGCTTCTTAAATGCCAGCAGGCATCAAGTTCAGCTGATCAACATTTAGTCCGTTTATTTGTGAAATAAACAGCTAGAATAAGCCTTCTTGTTTCAGGTTGCTCCTTCAATAAGAAAGCTGACAACTTGCTCATCCAAAAAGTCTGCTCATTTTCAGTAGTCGCTCATTTTGTTGTTGGTTGCCGAGGCTGTTATCAGTGGTTTGTCCCCTGACCCAGGATGGCAGGACAATCTTTAAATTGACTCAGGGTCCTGGCTTCACAATAAGCTCATACCAAACTAAACTTAAATGGGGGGAGGTCTGGTATGAAATAGTTACAGTACCTATAGTAACTGAATGAAACAGCAAATGTCACACTTTTAAGAGGCCAAGGCTGGTGCCTTCTCTGCTTGTACAAGAAAATTTTTACTTTCTGATCTGATAATAGTAATAAAAAAGAAGAATGAATCAGATAATCCTAATAATTACCTTCTAGAACAAAACCAATACGAAATGCTATTAATGTGAACAACTTTGTGTGTGGTTTTGTTTTGTTTTTGCCTAACAGTAGAGACTAGAAACAAAAACAAAACAAAACCCACAAACAAACAAACAAAAGAATAAGAAGAAAAATTTAAAAAGAGAAACCCAGAAGGGCAGCGAAGCGCCAAAGTCCACTGACAGACTGCAGGGCATAGACACTGCATTTTTATTTGTATCTTTAAAAATCACTCCTGCTGCCAAGGCTACAGAGTGGATCTGCCCTATTTCCAGCCACTAGAAGCCAGAGGCGAATACAATTGCGGCGCTGCAAGATCTGGCACGCCTGGTAAAGGCACTGCACTGCTTTATTAGTGGCAATCCCATGTTGGAATCCTTGGTAAAAGAAGATCACCAATGACAACTGACTCTGCATAAGGACAATGAATGTTCAAGCGACCATCTGAGGAGCCCAAAGCAAAGACATTAACACCCTCACACCAGCCTCAGCACAGACCTGAAACACCTTTCTGTCCAACATCCACACTTGACAGTTCTTCCCTTGAATGTTGTTTGTTCTGTTAAAAATCAGAAGCCTAAAATAACAGTGCCTGGTGCAGTTATTGAACCTAAAAATAGCCCTCTAACAATCGTTTAATTTATTTCCCACTGTCATGCACTAAGACTTTTATCTTAGGTCAGAGCAAAAGAATTCCAGACCCATGCCTGTGTTAGATGCAGAGAGATTTTGAAATGATGTAAGGACAATAACTATTAATTATATGTTGGGAGGTTATTTATGAAGAGCAGGAAGTTCAGAAGAGGTGGGGAGGAGGGAAGAAATTACTTTCCAATAATAATAAGGAAAATTTTTTTTAAAACAGTATACTTTGCCATTTTATCTTTGCTTCTCTCTCAAGACCCGAGGCAGAGATCTTGTTTGTAACTATCACAACAAAATTATTTTTATATTAATCAAATTCAAAAGTTATTATTCTCCATAATAATAAAATTACAAAATCTAAAAAAAAAAAAAAAAAATCACAAGTATCTGTCAATTCAACTGCAAGATACATAAAATGTTGCCTGGTGGCATTGGTTCAGTTGTTCTCCCAGGCTACGAAGGTTTACAAACCAGCATGGCATGCCTGAAAGATTCCTTAACAGATTCACCACAGCTGAGAAGTTGAGCAGGAGGTGAGCAAAGAGTGATCATCATGTCAGGAACCAGGTAGAGAAACCAGCTCCTTTACAACTCTGTGTTACAGTTTCAGTTAATTATCTACTGAGACCAGAAAATAAACCAGACCTTTAAAATAGCCTATCAAACCAACACTAGAGCTCCCAGGAATGAGACATTTAACCCACCGTATGGGGCTGGATGTCAAGAAAACGTCCCTCCGGCTACTGTTGCAGCCCAGAGGTAGAACCACAGCTGTGACAATGGCCGTGCCACCCGTCACACAGCCCAGCCTCGCCAGACCGTCCTCTGGGAGGCTGGAAATAATCACTTACCAGTTTTTGTTACGGTTACAGTTCTAACTAATTCAGAAGCCTCAGATATTGTTTCATTACAAGCGATTATATCTCTTCTACAATATAAACACTATTGTCCTTAAAATTAAGTTTAAAGAACTACTCCAATATAGAAGAAACTTCTTATTAAAAGTACTTTATCCCCCAAAGCTCAAGTAAGGTTATGTAAAAAAAATAAATGCAGTTGTTAGTCTACAAAACCTAGGAAGTCTTTTCTGGCCTACTAAAACTAGAAATCTTTGGCCTAGGTGCAGAATGCTGACACATTTGGTAGATACAAACAGGTTGAGCAACCTAACAGTTCAGCTCTCTTTTCACTACCTATCATTACCTTCACAGTAGCAAGACTTGTCTTTTGTCAAGGATAAATGAGGCTATTTCATTTGACAACACATTTTCCCCACTGCCTCCAACAGCTGTAACCTGATACCAAAAAACTTAATAAAAAACCCCAATGTTAATTGCCAAGTCAGTCCCACAAATTTTGATTCATTTAGAATTAAAAACAGTGACTGTACCACACAATCTTGTTTCTTATGCTTTGCTCTCTCTCCTCTTCTTGACAGTACAAACACCATATCATGCATAATTAGACTCCAGTATATTCCCTGTTAAACTGCAGAATACAGCAGCATCCAAGTATCCACAACTATCTGCATTGACACATACATGGATCATAATTTATTAGTCAGTTTGCTTATGCAAAATAGGTATTACAAATCACACATATGTTAAGAGAAGACTGTGTGCAGAAGGTAGTTAGGAGATAAAAATCTATGTGAATCTAAACCAGAAAACATATGCTTTTAACCTAGAAAAAAACCCAAACCTCACAGCTGTCTTCAAGAACTGCAGCATGTCAAATTCAGCTTTGCTTATGCTTAGATCTTTCTTGGAAGGGCTGTAGCTGTTTTATTTAAGATTTTTCTAGAGATGGGCTAGAAAAGAACTAAGATAGCACAAGTACATCTTTGACTTGTATTTCATGAGAATATAACTTCATCTGAGAAGCCTGTGAGGAGATATTCAAATCAATGGCTTCTTTGCTACCTTTGCTCTTTCTCCCCACCATGACTGCAGTTTGTTACTTGCACTATTGGCACAGATGAGAGCCAACCTAAGGAAAGGAATTTAAAAAGCTGCAATGTTTTATATCCCATTGCTTTAAGTGTCACATGCAAAACCAAGCTAGTATAAATAACCCTCTGCAACATGCAGGGGAACTAAAATAACATCTTGCCTACTGGGTGTCTAGTATGAGTGATATTTGTGAAAACTGCTGTAGGACAGGTACTGCATCATGGGCGGCAAAAATTCCATCAAGGGGAGAATATCGCAGAAACTTGCACACGGTTTTCAGGTACTGTGTGATATGGGGGCATCCGAACCCAGGGAACAACCCACACAAGCAGGCGTAAGAGAAACCCCACAGAAAAATCTGACATGTGACAAACACAAGGACAGAGGCCATTTGGCTCCAGACACATGGGTACCTAAACTAGATAACTATTTCTTGACTAAAATGCTTTAACGGTCAGTTAACATCTAAAGCCGTAGAGTCGTTTGACTTGCCTGCTTATGTTTCTGTGTGTTTCTGGAATGGTAAAAAAAAGGTGCATTAACCAAATCTTTAGCTGCCCCCAGTACTGCTGAGCTCAGCACTCCTTCAGCTGTATTTTGACATGTTTTTCAAAGCTGGTGATTGTGAGCGCGAAGGGACTGAGTGGTGATCAGAACCTGCCTGGATTTATTTCTCTGCAGCTGTCTCAGCTGCGCTGCCAGGAGAAAGCAAAACACAGTGACGCCCTGCGCTCCATTAACTGCTGGTTATCCATCTCTGCAAGCACAAAATCAGAAACCACCCATGTCAAAGCCTATGCAAAGAGCTTGCATCATAAAGATTATTTTGAGCAATATTCTATTTCTCTTCTTAACAGGTAGGCTAAAGTGCTCAGAAGCAAGTGCTTAAAGACTTGCAGGTACTTAGGAACACCTGAACATGTAAACAAATGCTAAAGAATTCAGCGTTCAGCAGTTTGCTCTGGGGGGTTAGTGTTCTCAATGTGCTCTCAGAAATAAAACAGAATTAGGACTTTTATGGTTTGGGGGTTTAGTTTTGTTTGTTTTTTAAAAGATGTACTGAGAAATTTTGGTAGCAAGCACTTACATTATTAGAACACATTAATCGTCTTATCACTGCATACAATGGAAAATTAATTTTATTTGGAACAAGAAAACTTATTGGTGATTCAAGACGTGGCATTAACTCTAAAGAACCAGGTTTTGAAGTCATGATTACAGAGAGATCTCTGGCTTTTGGCTGAAGTAAGAATACTAAAATGATCTTTCAGTTGCAAGAAAAAACGAAACAAAAAACAAACCCAAACCAACCCAAACCTTAAAGCCAGAAAATCTTGTTTGAGCTCTAAAAGTCTGCAAGGCCATTGCATGAAGGTCTGATTACCAGTTTTCTGCTACTTGGGTTTGTCAGTATTGGAAGAAAGAGAAGTTATCTTAACGGAAAACAAAATAATACTTAATAAGGATAATTAAAATGTGGTTTAGTGAACCTCCTGTAAGATGCATTTATGGAACTATACAAAGACACAAAATCGACTAGATAATATGATTTCCTAACTTTGGTCTGACAACAAAATGGCATGCAGCAATAACACAGACCATTTCTAAGGCTGATGCTGAAACACAGTTAAGACATTTTTAGATGGTGAACAATCCTCCACTTACCCAATCGCTGCATTTTGTCACAATTTATCTTGGCTCTGCAGTGGTAGAATTCACATCCTTTAATTGAGGTAAACAATTGAATAATGAAAATTTGTTACAGTGATTTGAATACAGCTTAGAGGCAGAAATTAAATAATTAAAAATTAAACAGCTTCTGCTGAACTATAAAGTATTGAAAAGAAAGAAAGAGGTTAACAGAAACAAATGAGTTAAATTTTGTCTACCAAAGCTTATATTGAAGCTGCTGTACAATGGTTTAATCTACCAGTCTCCACTCTCTTCGCTGTTGTCTTATACCACTAGGAGATCATTGAATTTTTATTCCCCTGGTGCCTGTAAGACTAATTCAGCCAATGTCAGTTTTTAAAGACATCGGAGATATTGCTGTTACCAGGCTAGAATTATTTCATACTGACAGTTCAGAGTAGGATGTAAGGAATATAACCTGACTTTCATGCTCGTCTCTGTTGGAAAGGATCAGCACAGGTTCTTGCGCTGCTTTCTTCCTTCTGCAACTACCATCTAGGCCTTAACTGACTTACTCCACCAGCTGCAAAGCTTGGTAGATCATTAGTAAAGGACAGGAATAGTCAGAACCACGAGCAGGTCTAAACTGGCCAGCATGTTCATCTGGGATGCTGTGGACTTGTCCAGTATCTCCCCACAAGAGCTGAAAGTAGAAACGAGACATGGACTAGGGTCTACCTACAAAATGACACCTCCATTTTCAGAATTTTGTTTTGGTTATTTGCTTTCAATAACGAAAGCAACAGAGTCAATGTCATTTCTTCCCCCAGTTACGCTGAAGTTTTGAGTTACTTGGCAGAATTTCTTCTCCTGCCAAGAACAAGTAAGTAGAAGGAATGACTAAGTGGTCAATGATCTTTTCCAAACACCCACTTACCTACTGCACTTCCTAAAAAGCAAAATGTCTCATCTTCAATCAGGTACATGTCTTAGTAAGCTATACAGAAGTCAATGAAATACACACCAGTCAGAAGAGCAGACCCAAGAACCTACCACATCTACCAAAACCTACAAATACAGGCTACTGAAATATTACAGCATTACATATGGATGCTAGGCTAAAAAGCTAGTTTCAGAGGCTAGTTTCACTGTATGTTATTGAAAACATACCACAGCAAATGTGTGTAACTCCCTCATGTACAGTTGTCATTACATGGCACCCAAAAGATTTCATATCAAAGTCACTGCTGGCTGGTTTATAGCACCCGCATCTGTAACCGCTTCCTTTCTCGCTGCGTTCTGTGGCCTTGTGCACTATGCAGCAAGCACATATCACATGTGCTCACATCTCCCCACTGATGACTTTAAAAATGGACTATACGGTGCCTTCCCACAGGAGGAAAACACCAAGCGTTCTTTGTAAGTGTCATTCAATGAGTGTTCAGCATCCAGCCCACTTCCTGACTTGCCTTATGAGAACTGCAACAGCACAGATGAAACTGTGGCTTTACAAAAGCAATGTGCATGGGCATTCAGGTGGAAAAACCCCACAAATAGTCTACTCGTGAAAATGAAAGATAAGTTCAACATTTGCACACTTGTGTTTACAAAATCAAAGGAGCAAAGGACTAACTTGTAACTGATGATACTCCACATTCTCAAGCAAAAAAAAAAAGTCACCAACGGACAGATTTAATACTGAGGATTCAAAACAGAAAGTAAAGGCTCTTCCTTTCTTCAGAGAAGCACTAGAAGCCCCACATGTAATCTTTCAGCAGGCTTATTATTTGAAAAGGGGACTGCTCATGTCCCAAAAGTCCCACATTCTGTTGGGTGAACACAGATCTGTGTCCTTGGTGACCTCCAAGCCTGACAGCTGAGCAACAGGGTATTGATTTTGACAGCAGTTAAAGACAAATGCAAACAAGGCTACAGGATATGAAATACCATCAAACTTCATTCAGGATCTTGTCAGAAACAGCAGGTCAAGTGACTCAGCAGCACAAAGGGGCTCTCTGTTTAAGAACCTGTCATTTACAGAGATACATGTGTATCCTCCCTGCAACTCAACTGCTGTTACTGTAGGTTGGACTTTGTTACCGAGGCAAGGACACTTCTTGCTACCAGATTGACAAACGAATCTGATAATTGGGCTGCAGTTGGAAGGACTGAACAATTACCCATTTGCCTAGCAAATGAGAATGTAATTTAAGTAAAAGACTCATTTTCCTCTGTTCCACAACACAGAGTAGTAGACATGAGATTCAGAGATCCCTTTCTTCTGTATTTCTATTATTCAGTGTAACCAGCTGCTTTAAATCCCTAGGAGGTGGGACCACAGTTCAGCTCCTCAGAACCAGCCTGCCTAACTCGCATTCATTCCTAAACTGCTCCCATTTCATTACAGGGCAGGGCTGCTTGCCAGTACCATCCGTGTTAGCTGTCCAACCCCCTCGTCTCCCCACAGAGGAAGCTCAACTAACACCAACATTAACCGTTTACAGTTCAGCTCTCCCCAGTGCGGCCCCAGTTACGCTGTGCTGTACGCAGCGGCTTCCCAGTATTCCAGTTACTGTAGCCTTGTTCATCAAAATGGATGTTGGAAAACTGCAGTAAGTGCTGATAAAATCTGTTCACTGTCTCCTAACTCCTCTTGAAAAAGGTGTACACAGAAATCCAGACATTTTTCTGAGCCGCACCGTACAGCTGGCACTGCAGAGTAGTTTACAGAACGAAAACAAAGCACAGAACCTTTTCCTGCTAGATACAGGCCACAACTAAACAATTACACAAAAAAGGCTCGGTTTAAACAAGTTCTATTGCACAAACCAGAGCGAAAGCCCCAGGACGTCACCTTACGCCTGCAGTGGAGGAGGGAGATGAGGAAAGAGCATATTAAAAATAAAAGCAGAGGAAGTGCTGCAAATTCTTCCACTTCGGCATCTCTGCCGATTGGCTGAGAGAGGTGTTGCTGCACAAACTCTGCCAGCTCCTACCACCCATAATAAGCCCGGCTCTCTGTTAGAAAAGACTAACAGAGCTGCAGGGTGAGCTTTACTGAATTAGAACACCCAGTGACCATCCCCTCTCAAGCTAGGAGGAAAAGTTTGCCTGAAAACGTCCAGCTCCCTGAAATCAAGCTGTGTATCCCCGAAATTAAGCTGTGTATTGGCAGCAAACCTTAGTCTATAGACTTCTCAGGCAAAGCCATGCAAACTTGTGTTATAATAGTTCTTGTTTCCAAAGCAACAGAACAACAGTTCAAACTCCTGCTGGTGTATTGTCCGATAAAAATCTTTTAAAATTGTGCCATCATTGTAAGAAGGAAAGCAGAGAGATCAAGCCGAGGCAATTTCAAAAGGTACTAAACTGAAAGGAGAAAGTAAATTAAACCCCATCCTAAAAGAAAAACAAGCCATGGGTTTGTAATTAAAATACGCTTAAACACCTTTTTTTTTTTTTAGTTAAAAAAAATCCCTTTTTGTGTGAGCTGTATATAAAAATCAACACTGACAAGACTGTGCCCAAAGGTCTAAAAATCTCACCTGTCCCATCGTTAAGTCTTTTTATTAGAAAGCAAGGCTGTGCCCTAGACCAGGGACAAGTGATGCAAAAATACCTGCTGCTTCAGATATGAAATGGAAAAGCTAACATACTACCTCTTCAAGTCCTATGCTAATGTAGACCAATGTTGAATTTGGAACAAAACCCAGAAACTTAACAATATGAACTTCAGTGTTCTGAGAACTGATATGCTTGAGCAAGCCCTTAGCAGGTCATGGGATTCATAATAAGCTTTGATCATAAAAACAGTACTATTAAACTGAATGATCCCAAATAACAGGCCAAGAGACTGAGAAAATCCTCCATATACAATTAAAAAGAAGTTGATAAGGGTGTCTGATTAATTCAGGTCCATTAACAATATACTTACTACAGTTTTAGGTGTCATTTTCAAAAAATGCATTAATGTGAAAGACCTCACGTGCAGATTTCAGCAGTACAAGGGACTTGGCTCTCCAACATGAAAACCTGATTCACTTGTGGTGCATGGGAAAATTCTCCAATTACAAAAAGTAATCAGCCAAGAAGTTATGAATCCTTCCTCACGGGAGCCAGTTACACATGGAAACTACAAGACACACACTTTTTGGGTTTTGCAACAACACACATTAGGGCTACAAGACAGTTGCATGTGCAAACACGACATTACCAGTAGGCTGAGTTCTGCAGTTCTGCCAAATGCAAAACAGCCAAGCGAACTTTATTTCCTACGAAGCTGTATTTGTACATAAAGTGTGATTTGAATTCCACCAATGGGGAAAAAAACCAACCCCCTCTGTGACCTGAGAAACTCGGGCACTTCTGAAGACAGAATCCAGTTATAAGCACAAAACTGAAGAACAGAGACCAATGATACCTTATTTCAACAATAATATTAAAAGTAATTTGTCCACCACCTAAAACTCAATGCTGGGATGACAACATTATTAATATTACATTTAAACACATTAGCATTTCTTCAAAGTAATTGTTTTGTATGAGAATTTTATGTGGAAAGACAGATATATGAACAATTATTTTCTGACTGTGTTGAACAAGTAACTGTACCTTGATTTCTTTGCAATAGGGGCTGTAACATCTTATCCTGCTGTTCGTTCCTGCAAGGAGCACTGTGGATGAAGTCACAATTATTTTCATGTCAACACCATCGTTTAATTAAACAACACAGTCACACCCTCTCTGTGGTTCAGAGCCCTGTGGCTGGGGTGGAGTAGGATGAGATGTAAGAAGGAAGGGATATCTCCTCTGGGGAATGGGAGCTCAGCTTAAGTTGACATATAAAAACTAATTCCCAGCTGCCTTTAAAACACAAGAGAATAATCTTTAACTCAACAGGAACTTGTTTCCTTCCCAAATAATGTTTATGGGCTATTGTCTGCTTCTGCCCCGAGGAGTGTATCTCAGCAATACGTATGTCCGTCCCTTTATGCACTGGCGAGGCAGTTAGTACAGTGCTCAGCCTCATAAGAATGACTTTTTGCAGAACCATCTTAATTCAGCTGCTCGCTGAGGTCTTGGCCTTGCTGCTGATTTTGAGCTTTCTAACGTAAAGCGTGTTTTAGCCTGTGACTCCCTACAGCTTACACTGTGAAACGACAGGTTTATAATGTCTTACTACAAACTTCAAACAAAGTAAAAAGGCTACCTAATTAAACATTAACTTTAGAAAGACTTACTTCAGTGTGTTCTGAACTGCTCTAATCAGCTATCACATACCTTGGTTTAAAGCAATTCCTACTAACCCACATTAACATCTTCATTGAAAAATATACCAATTTTAATCTAATTCAAATTACTTACTGCATCTTATATGCCAGTTTCATCTCAAAGAAGCTAAAAAGTACTTCTAAGAAGAAAAATATTTTCAATTTATGTATAAGCAGAAAATAAAACAAATAGGGCATGAGAAACATTGTTAGATTTAAAAAAAAAAAAATTAACTATGCAACATGACCGTCAGGGTTAAAAAGCCGAAGATTTAATCAGATAAATCCAAGTTCCAGACATATATTATAAACATGGAGACCTCTTCCAGTCTTCTCATCAGCAAATTCATGCACATCTTAACATCATATTCCCTTTTAAGCATAAACCTTTTCAAGTCGGTAACATCTTGGCTCTTCCTTCTTTAAAGGAAAACACCCCAAAAATGCTTTTACTTTTTAAAATGATAATATTCTTCAAGTATACTTAAAAGAGACAGGCCCCACTTTCTCCTTTTAAAGAATTATCATTTTCATGATATTTTAAAACAATGAGGGAATAGATTACCTTCCATAGAAGATGAAAACTACAGGATATCATTGCGGAAAGCAGCTGTATTATATTTATCATAGCAAAGTGTAAACTGAAAAGAGAGAAAAAAAAGTCAGATGGCATTGTCTTCAATATTCTCAAATATGTTCTGGAGGTGGAAAAATATACATAGTAGGGGGGTGCGTCCAAGGTTTCTTAAATAGTATCATTGTGCAAAGCAAAAACTACATCAAAATACATGCATTTCAAATGAGATCTCAAGAGCTGAAAAGCGGAAATACTCTAATCACACATATTCTGATAAATCTGATGCTGAAAAAAGTTGTAATTCCCAGCAGAGTAGTTTCAAACACTGTAAATACTACTTCTAAAAACATGGGTAAAATTCAGCTTCAGTGGGAAGGATACTGGTGAATATTAAGCAACTTCTCATAGCATCAGCTCCATTCCTTTCCAGAGACGAAAGCTGTACATGAAAGGTTTATTACTATCTGCTGCTCCAGTTGCGCTGGCTCGTAACTGCCAACAGCAAATGTGAGCCACGAGCACACGGAAGAGGAGAAGGCACATAGTACGGCTGGGAACTCACAAAACTTTCCATGCCAAACAACTGAGAGTCCTTTGAAGGCATCGCTGGTTGGTAGAAAAAAAAAAGCAACAACAAAAAAACCTCCTTTGGCTTCTTTGCTCAGAAATCAATCGCTGGGTACAATCTGCTCACTGGCAAGTTGTGCCTTCCATTGTGCCAGCCTGGTTAACCTCGACCTAACTCTGCACTCACTCTGACACCAGACCTGGTTGTACACCAGGGAAATTATATTGAGAAAAGAAAAAAAAATAGAAGGATAAAAAAAAAAAAAAAAAAAGAAGAGGGAGCTGGATCTTGGTGCCTCTGCCTGAATTCTCACTGGCAAGCAGATTTTCAAACCAACACAGGACATATCTGCCCCTTGTACAACTGCCACACTGGACACAGGTTGGCCGCTCTTCTTTCTTGCTACATAATTCCCCAAAACTTTTAACACACTACAAAATGCGCTTTGTTCCACAATTACAGTTACATGCTTATCGCTTATAATCCGTATGAGTTTTAAGTTTATGCTTTCATACTTTTTGTCTAAACAAAAATTAAAACAACAACAACAACAAAACCCTACCAAGCATTGTTGGTCATATTAGCCAAGGTGTCAAAAGTTTCTGGATATAATGAGCAAATGCAGATTTAATATATTAAGGTTTCCACAGTAATCTCCTAGTTGAGGATACCATTTCCATGATCAGATGTTTAAAACAAGAACCTTTTACATAGCAGTTATCTACACTGATATTTTGGGAATGTTTGCATTCAGAAAGCACTCCATTGCTCATAAAAATCAAGCCAAAGTCTCCTGATAAAAATTTTTAGGAATTTGTATCAGACTGTGTTATATGAGAGTCTGAAACTGTCATTCTCCAGGACAAATGTATCAAATCCAAATATTAATGTGTAAGCAAATTAAACAAGAATGATTCTTCATTTTTGCTCAGCAATATCTTAAATAAAACATGAAAACTTAATGCCTGTGAGACAACTGCCATCTTTTTCAGTGCAAGCTGCAGTACCAACAGTTTTGTAAGGAACAGACTGTTCAACCACCATCATACGAAGTGGTGTTGGTGTGACTTTTCAAGGCACCGTTCCACTCAAGTGTTTCAGCACTTACATGCCTTGGATGAGAACAAGTTATCAAGCTATACAGAATTACCACTTCTCAGCTGAATCATGGGAATTGACAGTGCAATGTAAAATGAATGACCTTAAACCTTTTGTGGTTATGATTTACCACATTATCTCACATTGGCCACGGAGTAACAACATGCACATGCTCACTACCCTCTCTTCTGACATGCATATGTTCTTTTAAATACAGTAACATCAGCAGAAGTAGTTAGATAATACTTTTGTATTTTCAAAGGATAATACTTTTGTATTTTCAAAGGTAAGGTGCACACCCAGGGCCTGGACACAGGATAACATTGCTACCATTGAAGTACAGCTGCTCTGTATGAACCAACAGCAAATAGGCCAATAGTCAGCAGTAAATATGGGTTAAAAACAAGTTTTCATCGGGGTCTTATGTGAATGCATTTTACCTTTCTGTTTCCAAAAGCATAAAACTACATGCAGTTTCATTCAATAACTACATTCAGCTACTTTGCTGAATACACGAACACTCAAATGTAAGTAGCTTGGTAGCAGGACAAAGCCCTCAAGATTTTCTGTCCTAATGATTTGAATGGTATTCTCACTCATCAGTCACAGCAAAAAGTTACATTACTACGCTGCAGTGTAGTAAAACACCTGTAGCAGCCAGGCCAGGCAAAGCTTTCACTGCTCCAGGTTTTAGAAACCTCTTGGGAAGCTGGACCCTTGTTCAGCCCACACTGAACCTGGTGTTGCTATTTGAGTACTGCTGTACTCAGTCCAGCTGGATGGAAGATAACCAGTGATACGCCTTCTGAACATAGCACAGCCATGGCCTTGGGCTCCCAGGACCTTTAGGGAGAATGTCCTCACTCTCAAACTGAACAAGCTATTTTTGGATTATACAAAATCGACGTTAATAGATCTGCTGTAATGAAATGCTTGTTTAAAACAGCACCTGCTTTCTGCAAAGATGGGTAGTGATGGCTTCCACAGGTGTTCCTAAAATGCTGTGCTACTCCAATAATTTCTTGAAGGCACTTCATACATCAGGCTGCCTGGGGAAGAGGAGAGTGTGACTTTAGGTGTGGGGGAAGGAAACAGCTATGACATAACAGGGAGCCGAGTTTTGCTTCTGGAAGCAACTGGTCTCTCCTTTTTCCTGCTTGTTTTGCCGCCATCTTCCCCACCCTCCCCTCTGCACCAGAGGCCTGGAAGCTCACAGCACACAGCCTTGGTCTGGCACGAACAGCGGGGGCAGCAGGGGCATCTTTTAGGCTCCGATGTATTTAGTGTCAGGCAGCTGGGACATACTAACTCAGGTTCAGAAAAAAACAACTGCTGCTCTAAACAAGTTAGTTCCTTACCTTGTGTACACACAGACCTAGTAACTACACTGTCAGCTGAAAGGCAGGGACGTTGTTTTACCAACAAAATGGTGTAAATGGCTTGAAAAAGTGTAGAACTGGCTACCGCAAAACAGGGCAGCAGAACCACAGATGCAGAGAACTGCAGGCTCTGGAGGAGACAACGCAGAGCTAAACAGAAGCTAAAAAAGCAACAAATGCAGCCCTGTTGGAAAAGCAAAACGCCAAGGAAGAAGGGAACGGGAGGGTAGGTGACGCTGGGTGAGATTGCCTCCCCCTGCTATCTTACCAGCACCGGCTGCCACCACCAGGGAGAACCCGATACAGCAGCGACACGGGCCCCACGGCCGCCACACGGGCCCCACGGCCGCTCTTGCAGAGTGACCGGCGTTCAGCTCCCAGCATGCAGGATTTATATCCTGCTGCTGCTGACAGAGCCAGTAGTTCCAGTGAAAATGTCTCCTATTTTCCACACAAACCAGCAGCAACACCCAAATATAATATGCCAAACATCTGACTTGAAACACCACAGGGGAAAGCACACGATTGTAAGGAAAGATATGTCAAAATACAGAGGGGATGAAAGGGAAGACTGAACAAAGGTACTAAACATTCATGTTTGCAATATCCTCAAATATGACAGATGAAACATTATGATGAAAAAGCCTACTAAATTTTAAGACATGAAAACATGCCACCTTCATAATTTTGCAAATATGTAAAAAATATTTCAAAAAGCAGTCAGGTATTCCTTTGCCCAGTCATATAAATTTAATACAGTGATTTGATACGGCAGTCTTTAGTCTCAAAATATTCCAAGGACCTGAGTAATCGGAGTGATTAGATTCCAGGAAGGCACTGATCGTTAGCACAACCAGTCAGCCATTTTGTGCAACCATCAACGCTGATCCACACCTAAGTGCAGATTTACTAGAAAGAGGATTTTCTAGTAACGCGCTACTGCATAATATCTCCTGGCAAACTGGTACAAACATGTTCCTTGTTATGGTAGAAATCAAAGAGAATTTAGCTTAGTGCTCTTTCACCTTCTTCAGGTGAAAGAGAAATGCATGAAAATCCATGCAGGTTGAAACATGCAAACTCCAGCAAAGTCAGAAGGGCTGGTCAGAGGTGCCCAGCACTTTTATTTCTTTGCTAATTTGGGGCTTTGATGAACCTCTTTAATGCCTAAAGTGGCTTGAAAATATTAGGTTTGACTGAAACCCTATACTGCTGTAAATAGTGCATCATTAGGTCTCTTCAGCCTACAATGCCCTGCGCCCAGCGGTTCACAGTTGTGAAGCTCTGGAGCGCAGGAAAGCAGCACATCAGGACATCAAAGCTACAGGAATTCTTAGGATAAAATAAGTGTGCAGAAGTAGTAAGGCAATATATTGCAAAATGTGGCATGTATTAGAACTAGAAGGACCTTGTAGCCTCATGAAGAATCATGCACCACAAAAAACAGTTCAATTTAAGATCTTCACAAAGCAGCATGACACACCAGGGTATTTAAAAACTGAGTCTGATCTCATGGCTTTCAAACATCAAGCCTGTTACCTATAAACTTATCCTTTCATGGTTGCCAAAGAATAAGAATTTTTTGTTGTTGTTTTCAAAGTTCTAGAATGTGAAATGAATTCTGATGACAGAAAAACACCCAAAATGAAAACATGACTCAGACAAACTTCAGAAGGTATAGGGAGAAAACAAAAAAAAACCACACAACCAAACCAACACACTTCCGAAAAAATAGTTTTTCTTCTTCATCTACTCAGTACTTTAGTACTTCGGCTATTCACTTTTTGATCTTCCATCCTCTTAACTTGTGCCTCTCAAGACAAGACAGTTTTCAGCTTGCTTATCTCATCTTTGTGTTTTATTTTGCCAGTCATTGACTTGCCATTTAAGCTCTGGTTTACCCAAAATAAACAACAAGGGAATCTCAGTGGAAGAGACATACATAAGCCTCTCCATTGCTGACCATTCATCCCTACCAATGCTCACAGTCATCTCCTAACACACCTGAGCTTCCCATCCTTCTGTGAGGGAAAGATCCTGCAAAGGTCCAGGAAAGAACAGGTAGGGTAGGGAAGACAGAAACCTTCCCTTGCCAGCTGCCTTCTTGAAGGCATATGCAGATTTCTTGTGCAGGGAAAAAAGCAAACATGAGGGAAATACAGAAGAGAGGCCACTTACCCTCAGACACTTACTGTACCTGGGCTAGCTACATGGCAGCCGAAGGAGCCGTTTCATCAGTCCCTGGGGTGTCTTTGGCACCGGTGCTGCAGTACCAGGGCAGGAGGAGTCCCCAGGGGAAGGCAGCCTAGGCTGGGGGCTCTGGTGGGCGCCCAGGCAGCAGAGACATTTCCTCACCAAGCAGCACTGAGTCCACTGCAGACTCCAGCAGGTGTGACAGGGTGAGCAGTACTTTGGTTCAGGCATCCCCTGCAAACAGGCCTGACCGAAATCAGCCCTGCTGTGCAAACCTTGGGAGTTGTGCTTGGATGAATCTTCTTAGGAACTCACTGTTGCCATTTGCCATGTAAGCAAGGAAAAAGAATGGCCATGACTCCATGGAGCAGGGCCAGAGCAAAGCATCCATCCTGCAGCTGGGCACAGGGCCTACTGGGGTGGCCAGTGTGGGGCTGAGAGCGGTGGTGGAGTCTGGGCTTCGGCCTCATGGAGGAACTGGAAACAGGACAGGGGGGAAAGAAGAGCAGGGCCGTCCTGCACCTGCCATATGCCGCGGCAGCAGGGGGCTCATCCATTTTCCTTTCTGCATCAGGATGCCATCATGGGAGAACAACAATGCATATGCAGACCTCGGTGACAGGCACAGCCGCTGCGATGCCAAGGGAGTGCCTTTGTCCCCAAGGCAGAGAGCACAGGGAGGGACGGGGGTAAGTTGGCCAAGCTGCACCCTGGGGCTCTGCGTGGGATCTCTGTCTCCCCAAGGGCTCAAAGCAGAAGGACTGTGAACGAGAGCTCTGTCGGACAAGCCTGTGCTGCGGTCACTTTGTCCGCAGAGCCATGAACCCCTTTGCTTCCCCAGGCCCTGGGAACTGTTCCTGTGCCGCTCCTGCGCCGCCGAGGGCACCCACAGAGGCTGCTTCGGCTTGAGGACCAGCGGGGCACTCTGGGAGTGTGACAGCTGTGCTGGCCTGGGCACCGGTGAGAGGCAAAGGGTGCCCCGGGACTGGGGCCGGGCAGGGCCCGGCAGCGGGACATCGGCTGGGCTGGGCAGAGCCTCTCTGCTCCAGCAGACCCTCTGCAGTGTATAGGACACATGGACATAAGACCTTATGTGTAAAAATATCATTCATTCAACAACAAGCATACAACACCAGCAACATTTGTCCTTAATATTCATTAATATATGTTATTCAACTAAAAAGTATAAAAATCATCTCTGTGAAGAAATACAAATCTATCAATTTCATAAGTCTTCCTTGTTCCATATGTATTTTCATAAACTTCTGGTAAACTTCTAGTCTGGAAATATTCGTAAAGGAAGCTCAAACAGGATCTCTATCACATTTGGCAGGATTCAGGTTATATTGTCTTACAGACATGGAGCTGCTGCTTGTTCTCAATCCTGTTCAGCACTGGGGCCTGAGAACACAGCAAAAGAACCTTGTGCTGTCTTGATCAAATTCTCTAAAATCTTGCAAAGCATTAAGTCACAAGTAAACCATACAGGGGGGAAAAAAAAATATATTAAAAAAAATCAAACCTTGGTACAAAGATTGAATTGACACAATAAACATGTACCTATTTAGAAAAAAAGTTGAACAGTCTTCCCCAATATTATTTCCTATTAGACTTTTGAAAGAGTAGAATTTTCGAAGTAGCATTTTTCTGCAACTCTTCAAAGAAGAAATATAAAACGTTTCTGACCAGTAAATAAGGAAGATTTATTGTTTTGCTTTCACTTTTCTTCTTGCATCCTTATGCTTCTTCCGGCATTCCTGAAAATATTTAAATGTTAACATAATATTATGAGAAGTTTCTAGATAGACCTGTTGCTCTCAAACACTTCTTTTTACATGCAGTGGAAGTAATTGATCCTGTACAATACAGAGATTCAGTAATTGACCTGACTGGACATCACAGCACGATGTTATACACACTTCCATACTAAAAATTTTTAGTTCCCTTTTAATTAAAGTTTCAAACCCTTCTAAAGGTTCTGAATTAATTTTTAATGCAAATTGAGCAAATAAGCAGCGATGTTCCCTCCTCATGCTGAGCTTTCAGCTGCAGTTACCAAGTAACAGATGTTAAAACACTCACCTCAAGCAATAATCTACGTCTGTCTTCCCAACCATCTTTTTCTTCACTGAGGTCTACTGATCTACAAAATAATTTAGGGCCCTCTGCACAAAACAAAGAACAAATTAATATGGTTAAGCACTTCTGAACATACTGCTGTTTGTGAATCTCATGAGCAACACATCAATACAGTCAAAAGTCCTGTTCTTCATATTCTGCTCTTGCCCCCACACCATGGTTGGCTCAAACAGAAATGTTATGTATTACAGCCTTGCCTACTAAGGAGAACGAAAGGCAGCAGCTGTTTTCCTTAATACACTGAAATAGAACTTGCATTGCAATGGCACCTGTGTCATTAAAACCTCATCACCATTATCCCACATCTCCCAAGAAAATTTATGCCTACTAAGTTAAAGATCCCATACGTCTGAAAGGATCCAAAACGTCTGTATAACTTCAAGTGAAAAAAAGACCAGCGACATTTCAGGCAATTATCTGGAAATAGGAAAGCAAGTTAGCTGTTCAATATTTATTTTACCAGCACTTTCTCGTGGGATGTGCTACCACAATTCCTAACACATGTAATCATGGAAATTTGCTTTTTTTTTCCTTAAACCTCTTGTCCGTGTTTTAACTACAAAACATTGATAACCAAGCAGAATTTTTTTCTCATTGAATTTCAGTAACAGTTAAAAAAAAAAAAAAAAAGGGGGTGAAAAATAAGCTCTTTTATACCTCTTAGTCGCTCATCATCTTTGGAGAAGAAGAAAAATCTAGTACTTTCTGTTTGTGGTAAAGGGAAAAACCTAGAAAAACACAAAGGAATTTTAGCATTATAAACATTACCATCAAATTCCATTAAAAGTTGTAATGCTTCAGAGAAATCATCTGCATTAAAGAACATTACTCCATAGTAACCAAATATAGCCTCTATTAAAAAACATTTATTAAGAAAACTTCATTGAACTTTGGCCAAACCCACTGCCCAGTTAAGTTCTCATGCACTGAGCTAAAAACTCAAGTTTTTTTATTCAACTTCAAATCAAGTGTGGTGTTGGGAGTTTTGAATCCCACATTCTGTGCATCCAGGTGTGGTTTCCTAAGAAGAATTTCCATTGTTCAGAGATGCAGAATGAAGATATTGGTTTTCCATGACCTGAGTGCTGCTATCAGTATTCTTATAGCATCAAACTACTACAAGCAAGCAGACAACAAATACAAATATAACTTGCATTTCTTTGTCCCCTTCATTTTCTGGTGCCTCTGGTTCATCATCATCATCACCCTCAGAACTGCTGTCTTGGAAACGTGGATCTTCTTGCCATGGGACTTTTACAGGTTTTATTGTTTCAAGTACATAGGGCTCTGTAATAATATCACAATTAAAAAAAAAAATCAATTAAATAATAGTTCCTTCACAAAACATCCCTTTCCAAATTCCTGGAATACAAACATGAATTAATTTGATTGACCTACAACAATCTTGGCAAGTGTAAGAGATGATCATAATGACTTTGCATAGTTACTGACTTTTGCCTCTGAAAATCCTCCAGATTCTGAATTTCTATACAGTGTATTACTCTATAGTGCCTGACATATGCTACTCCTTAGAAACTGTGCTATTATATCTGTTCTGTTCTATATCTGTTACCTTCTTTTATGTCCGACTCCTCCATGTCTTTAAAGAAGCAAAACTTGAAATCACCAGACTCCTGTGCTGCATTACTCCCAACATGGTCAGGTGGGTTGGAGTCCTCCGCCTCGTCTTTGTCCCAGGGTATTTCTTCATTTTTTTCTGATTTGCTCTTTGAAGAACCAAACAACTCTTTTAAATCAGCAGAAATATTATAATAAGTTTCTTTAGACACTTCAGGCGGTTTCTCGTTCTCTTCCCTCTTCTTCTTCCTTTTAGCTTTACTGAAATGAGATTGTTGAAGAAGAGTAACACAGCTCATTTATTTTTCAAAGAAAGGTTCCCTAAGAGGCAACCTTGCTATTCATGTTTTCCTAAACTTACCTAAGCACACTAATGATTTTGTTTTTTCTTTATTTTATTCCACCCCCCCCCGCCCCCTTTTCTTTCTCCTCTCCCCGTCTTCTTTCTTAGCAATTCCAGGTTCTGGCAATAAGGTATTTCCTATTGCCAGAAACATGTTTATAGGGCAGCATGACTATCCTTCTGGTTTAGACTTTTGACCCATTTCTTTTCACCCCCTCCAATTTACCCACCCTTTGCAGGTAAGCAGTGGGGAAACATCTAAGGTTTGTCTCTAAAGGCAGGAAGAAGTCTACTTTATAACTAACCACATCCTGACTTTTCTCTTAATATGTGATAGCACATAAATTAAGATATTTAGCAGGATTTTTTTTCTGGCATAAGAACTATTAAGAGCGAATTTTTTTTCTCACAGATTTGCAAATCTTGAAGTCCTTGACTTGAAGCAGAAGGACAGCATGAAGATGAGAAAGGAAGACAGAAAATGGCATGCAGAGAGTAGATGGACCAGAAACAAAAGATGACATTACGTGGTGTTTTTAGAGGTGACAATATATTGATTTTAGCAATAACAGAAAGAACTAAAGAAAAAAAAGAGCAGTCTGTATAGCTTCAAACTCAGTCTTCTGCTATAGCCAGTCTTCTGCTATAGGAAGAAGCATCACAATTTTAGTTACCAAGTTGTAATATTACCTCTCTTTTTCTGGAGCACTTGGTTTCTTTTCAAAAACTGCGTGGTCCTGTCTTGTGGGATCATAGCGGAGGGCATTTATATCTCTATAAACATAGAAAGGAAAAGAAAAAACATGAGATATTGCTAAATGCTCTACTGAAAGATACCCTAAACCTTTACAGTCAGATTCAAATTCACATGGACTTCTTTATCAAAAAAAGCTCCAAATCAATCCAAAACTTATCTGGCATTTAGAAAGTACCTGCTAGTCAGCGTCCAGGTCAAGAAAAATTAGGAACAGAAGTGGCTTTGATCAAATTGTAATACTTCATATAAAACATGAACCTCAAGCCGTGTGTTATGCAGTAAGTTTATACCTGCACCCATTCAGCTTTTGAGGAGCTACATCAGCATGGCTATCCATACTGATATATCTATCTGTATTTATTTCTTCTAGTACCAAACGTTGCATAAATTCAAAGAGTCCAAGGGAATAAAACCAAACACAAACAACCAAAACAATGAAAAAAACAAGAAACACAAACACAACCTTATTATGTTCACCTCTCAGAATTTAAACATTTTGGGAACTTTCAGCTAGAGCAGTCTAAGAAATGTTGAGAGCTAATGTTTTTATTCTCACAGATTTGCAAATCTTAAAGTCGAAGACCTGAAGCAGACTGACCCCAACACTAGTGTAGCAAAGCCCACACTGCCTTATGGTAATGCAAGAGAGTAATCACTTATTTCCCCTCCTCTCCCTGAATTAATGCTTACGGGATTAATGCTTTGAAAAGGTTACATATTGTATCAGTCACTCGGTATTAGAGAACACCATAATTCACAAAATTTTCCCAATATGACCTCTGGCATTGCAGAGACGATTTTCCCCTCTGCTTAGTCTCTAGAAAATACACAAAAATTTGTACAGAAGTCATAGAATTAAATATGATTGTGCAGCAGTCACAATGGTATTTAGCAGTCGGCCATCATCTGCTGCACCTCCAATAGTGACTGGCAGTAAAAATTTACTAATTGCACAGTATTTCGTTACTCTTAATGCTACTAAGATCTATCATTGCAGCCCACAGATGAATTTCTGTTAAAGTGCATAATTAAATGTCATGCTAGTTCCAATAAATAGTACATTTCAAACCTATCTCACCATCCTCTAACAAAGACTAGAGCACACCCAACAGCAACATATAACAAATTCCTAATCTAACAAAGAAATACCTCAAAAGCAGAAATATAGATAAATGAAAAAAATAAAAATTCTCCACTGGAAAAGAAGTTTGATGCTAATGACCCATAGGTCAGAAAAAAACTAACCTCATTCACTGCTAGGAAAGTCAGGGTCAGTCTTACTGACCTGCTGCCCAACTCACAGGTTCTTTGTTTAGCCAACTTAAGTTTGTCTCCACAGAGAACAGAAATACATCTTACATAAGCCAGGACTTATTAAAATGTTAATTTTCATAACGAACTATCCAATCATTCAAAATCTCTAGAAGACATGCAGGCATCCAATATTTTTTTCCCTAAAATCATGACAACTACCAGTTGTCTAATCTATTTGGACACTCAGGTTGGGAAGCTGCATTAAAGGCTGACTTCAAATGCACACAACAGAGAAGGAAATACTTTTGTCAGTAGGCTGGGCAGAAATTTTAGCTGCGAAACACTGGCAAAAGTTGACCCTTCCTAAAATTCCTTTTCTGATAACAGATAATTCATACTTGAATTTCTTAGCACTTGTGGCTGTTTTAGTTGTCTTAGGTTGTTCCAGGTCGATATTCAAAAGGCTTCCCAGGATTTGCAGGTTTTTCTTTTTCTCCGCAGCAAGCTCTTCTTCCTCATCTGCCTTCGAGATGTTTGTCTCTGCTAGGAGAAAAATAAATACATTATTTTTTCCTTGCTGTGGCCTGAGTAAGCCTGTAACATTCGATATACATCATTAATACTAGAAGAGCTCACAGATAACAAGACATCACTTTGTGTATATTAAAATCTAGAGGCTTTATTCCTTGCATTGTAAAAACTATGTTTAGAAATGTCATGGGCATTTATTTCATGTGAAAATCAGAGCAGTTATTTCACCTGTTCCCTGCTGATATCACATAACTGTGCAACTACTCTGCCACTGATCAGTGCAGTACAGAGGTCACACTAAAGCAAGAAAGGCAGGAGCAAAACTAGGCAAAATTTTAAGTTTCAGAAATAAATTCTGAATCTTGAAAACTGGATTAACAATTTTGCGCTGGGGGAAGAAATATTTCAAAATTGTTGCCTTTTTCAGGTTTTCCGCCTTCTGCTGAAAAAAGTTGTTTTGTCTTTTTTTTTTTTAAATCTTTCTAAGGCTGCCAAATCATCTGTAGACTGCAGGATGACTACAGTTCAAATGAATGTAGTAGTCAGAAAGTTTATCACAATAAGTCACCACTTATTTTGTGAAAAACATGGATGAATTAATTCTGATATCACCCTATATTAAAAAATATTTTCAGATACTGATTTACCAATCAAATGCATCTCATTCAAATACTTCTGCAACATACACGTATAAGAAAACACAGCTACCAATATATACTACAGCCACAGTGTTGGGTTCTTTTCTTTGAGGAACCACCTAAGAAGCAAAAGTAGCCCTTGTTTCAAGCATCCAAAGTTAAAGCTCCATGCTCTAGCCCTCTTACTATCATTGACCAGGAAACACAAGCAGGTTTACCTTCCTCTTCACTGTCACTTTCCAGGAATCGAGCATCCATGCGAAATCTTTCATCTGTGCCAAACCGTGATTGCAATCTCAAGAGCTAAACAAAATGAAATTGATCCTATTAAGTGCCAAAGATGAAAAACTGCAACATTCAGTTACTTTAGTTTACTATCATTATGGCAACATACTAATAACCTTTAGATCTTGATGTCTTTTCCAGAAATTTCTTTGTATTCAAGGATGACAACATAGAAAATCCTCCCACTCCCCAATACACATTATATTCTCCATGGCTACTGTTTTCTTTCTTTAAAGAGAATTCCATGGCTAGTTTGTTGAAATCATATTCAGCAAATACACAAATCTACACGTTACATTCGTCTTGAGTTGTGTTATGGAGGCTTAGAAGAAAACTAAATTGCACTAATGCGTTCACTTACTTTTTGACCAGCTTTGCCTTCAAACTGGGGCTTAATTTTGAATCTCTCATCGTCTGTATCATCTTGCTCATCCTCACTGCTTTCAAACAGTTTGCCTGAAGCTTTAGGAGCAGATTCATCCTTTGTTAAAAAAACAGAATAGAGAAAAGCAGCTGTTCAAGTAAGCTTGAGAAAATAAATCACTATAAACTGGAAAGCACATGAAAAAACGTTTATCCGAAAAAGTTTATCTGATTTCTAGAACAACCAGCTCACTTGCTGATCCACGTGCTTCAAATCTTATGTTGAATACACACCTTGTACAATCCTGTTTTACAGGACTATTCAATTTTAACATAGGCAAAATATCCACATAAACAGTAACTCAGGTTTTAAAATATGAGAGTTAGGTATAAAACCCCAACTTTCTGCTTATGTCAAGTGAGATAAATTTTCAATTAAAAAATATCAATGTCTAATTGTACCCTTTCTGAGCAAGCTTCATTTATGGTGTAAAGTCTACTACATAGTTTAAGTCAGTTGATAAATATTGATGATTACAAAAGGTAAGCACTCCATGGCTTCAAAACATTTTTTCATGGAATTAGAGGTTATTTTAAAGAAAATAAAAAAGACACAGCAGGGATTCTAAAGACAAGGTAAGAGATATATATGTGAAAAACATGCTAAGTGTCAGAAAAAGTGAGAGAAGGTTTTATTTAAATAGTGAGAATGGTCCTAATCTTAATGCATTTATGAAGAAAAACAAACAAACTAAAGGAAACCAAATGGTTTAAAGCTTTAGCAGAGATGTGACTAAACAATGTGATGATACAAGAAGTTTTATTTCAGGAAAGTACTTAATTGTGCTGAAAATATGGCAGTAAAATCCCGAGGAGTTGGCTAAGTAAGGTCTCAATTAGGTAAAGTGTAAAAAGGAAACCCCACACAACTCCTCTGGACCCCAAACTCACTTTAAAACCAAGACACTGTGTTAATAGGGCATTCTTTGTCCACAGCGTTGGAAAAAACAGAGTCCTGTACTACTCGAGCCAGATCCCTTCCCTTTGACTAATAGAAGAAAAATTTAAAAACTAATTATGCATAAGCACTATAACTTAAACATTATTTTTCTTTCAGCATATTCTTTCATACATATCTCAATCTCCTTACAAATCCTCCACATTTTCCAGCTTTATTGGATGCATGATTAAGTTCTTTGAAACCTGTTTCACGTTAGCAAAAATAGGTGAATCACTCATATTAATTCCAACCTTATCTACATTTTTCTGTCACTTCACTATTTCAGAATAAAAGGCACAGCCATATTGATACGGAATTACCTGACAATACTGGACTTTTTCCCAATGACACTTACTTCTTCACGCATATTTCCCAAACTCGCATCTTTCTTCAACATCTCATCTACTTCAGCTTCACTTTCCACATCTGAATTGAATATGACGTGTTTATGCTTTCCTGCTGGCTGGCTGTCCTATGTAAGAGTGAAACTGTCAAGTCAAACATAGCAAATACGTGCTAGTCATACATAAATATAAGACATTTCCATGACACGAAGGGAGGGTTCTGCTGTTCCTCTCGCAGCTCTCAAGACATTCCAGAAATTAGGTAAGCAATGTAACCAGAAAACAAGCAATGTAACCAGAAATTCCAGAACACGATTTTAAAATATCTTAAATCACATATATTAATTTCTCTTTTTCTTTTACTGCATACTATTCAGATAGAAGTTGTGAGTGTGATTACCAGATTTGAAAGAGCTCCTTGAATGAGTTTCTTCTGTAATTCTCTCTCTTTCTGTCTCTCTTCTAGAGCTGCCAGCCGCCTCTCGTTATCCTGCAACTGTCTCTTTTTTGTATTATGTTCCTCTGAAGCAGTAGCATGAAGACAAAATTCCTTATTTTCCAAAAGCTTTGTCTTCCCATTCTCATATTTATTAGTTCCACATTCTGGATTTTCATTGCTTACATCTCTCTTCAATTTTTTCGAAAGTGTTTTTGGGCTTTTCAGTTGTCGTTTAACATGTTTCTGTGACACTGCAACGTTATTATCCACGTTGGTGCTCTCATCTTCACTCTCGTCAGTACTGGGAACAGCTCCACGCTCTGAATTCTGGTCTTCTTGCAAAGATTTCACATTTTTGCTCTTTCCTTGCAAACGTGGCTGGGAAACAGGCTGATCACTCTCACCTTCCAAGGAGGCAGCCTCTGTCAACAATTCCCTACGCTCTTCGCAACGCATATTTTGTCTCTTTTTACTGCTGTCTTCAAGTGAAGACAATGGATGGTTCTTAGGCTGCCTTTTAGATGACTTCTCCCCACCATAAGAGATACAAGCTTCAAGACCTAAACTCTCTCCAGCTGTCTTCTTTAACCCAGTGCTGTCCTTAGGTAATTCTTTTTCACAAAGGGACCCTATTCCTCTGAAGGGCTGATATTTCAAGCACAGATTATTTTGTCCCTTGGAGCTTTCTTTATCAGCATTCTCCTCCCCTGCTAAAATTGCAGCAACTATATCTTCAGGACAGATACATTTTTTTTTTACTCCGGAGTGAAGTTTAGAAAGTTTTGGTTTATTTACAACATTACCTCTAGAATTTGCTTCAACACTGTGCTGACTAGAACTCTGTGCACTGTCTGATTCTTCTGCTGGCGTCTCAGTGTTTTCAGTAGCTAATGCTTTTAAGTCATCTAATGTAAGGTCTAAGCGATAGCAGTTTTTCATCATGGATTCATAATCAGAACTGATTTCAGACTCCTCTTCCTCAGACTCTGAACAAGAGCTTTCACTATCCTTTGTCTTTGTTGTACTGTTAACTGCTTTACTCTGCAAAGCAGCAATTTTGGATTTTTTAATTTTCCTTTTTCCTTCTTTCAAATTGCGAGTCTTCAGTAAGGAGTCATTTACCAAATCACATTTTTTGTTAATTAATATTTGTTTATTTTCTACCTTCACCTGTTTAGAATATTCTAAAATTGCAGTTTTCTTGCTATTTAGATCTGGAGTTTTACTGTCAGCAATGATTTCATCTGTATCTGCTGAATCATAACCATTATCACATTCCATTATCTCTTTATCTTTGTAACTTCCTTTGATAGTTTTCTTTATGGCATTTGGATTGCTTAAGGACCAGTGACTGTTGTATTTTAATTCAAAATCATCCCCAACAATTTCCAAGTGGTCGCTTTCAGTCTCAACACTTTCACCTTTCTGTATTTCTCTCTCTTTCTTTACCATTGCTCTGATTTCCTCTTCAGAATCAATGTCACTATCAGAAACACTCATATTATTTTGAGCTGTAACTCCAGAAACACTGCTTTTATCTGATAATAAGCCTCCCCCTGACATTTTGCTATTAAGACTGCTTGATGGAAGCATTTTAGACTTCTCACTGGATTTGGATTTTGATCTTTGATCTAGCTGTGATGAGTTTGTGTTTTCTGAAGGTGACTGGCACCCAGAAGGGAGAACGACTGCTCCATTCAGAGCCTCGCTGCCCAGCTGCCGCAGTTTTTTAGGTGGCTTCTTAGTTACAGGGAGCTCTCCTTGCCGCTTCTTGTTTATGCTGTCATCTCTCCCTTCCAAGTGCCAAGTAAGCTTGGATATAGGAACCACATCTGTCAAGTCTTGCTCCAGCTTCCTAAGGTTATGGCAGTATTTCGATGGGTCGTACTTCACAATGTTAGTCTGAGTTAAGGAATTAAAACAACACAATCCTTTCAGCAATCCTTCCAGTCTTTATGAAGAGGCTACATTCTACATGAAAGGACAACAAAGGGTCCTTTTCAACATCATCAGCCTTTAAGCAACTGACTTGCAGTCTAAAAAAATTCTTCAGATCACACAAACTTACTGCAAGATTTACTTAAGGGATTCAGTAAATCAAGTGTGATGTAGTAGTCAATATTAAAGACTGTTAAGCAAATGTTTCCCCATATAACGAAAGAAAAAAGGGAGTTGTGCTTTTGCCCAAGCAATAGGAAAAGGATATTTTATTTTTTTGTTGACTCCTAAGGTGCAGGACAGGCAAGACTCGACCGAATTTACCAACAATCCATTTCTAAAAGGAAGGAAAAACAATCAGTGTTAAAAAAGGAATGGAAGTAACCCTAGAATAAACCAAGATGTATACTCTTTGATAACAGAAACACTAGTAAGGAACCATCTCTAACTCTTTTTTTTTTGTTTACTCTTAAATGAGATATATTTGCAATGTGCAACTTAGCTTCCTTCTCAAAAAAAGAACAAACCAAAACCAACCAACCAAATTTTTACAACCTGCAAGTAAAAAGTGACAATAAAGAACTGAATTTCTTTACAAGCACTATTTTAACATGAGGGTTCTGGTTTAGGAATGAGCAGTGATAACTATGCAGACAGGATCATTATTCTTTTGCCCTTTTCCCCTTCCACACTAAAAAAAAAAAAAAAAAATCAAAAATCCCCACACACTCTCCAAAAACATATTGTGCCTCACAAACGATTTTGAAAACTTTGCAGTAAATGTAATTTTTCTTGCCTAAATTCACATGTTAGCTGATTTTATTCTAAATCTTACTTTATAAGCACGTGTAGACCCTAATCTTGAATGTGCTGAAGCACAGAGATTAGTTCCTGACAACCCAGCCATCAAAAATGTATATGCTGTATAAAAATAAGACACATTCTCCTTACATGCTTTTAAGGGTGACACAAAGATATTCCCGACATAGATGAGTAACAAAGCACTTACTAATTTAACATGACAGAGAGGACAGTACCATTTTTAGTCATCACAAAGAAGGACAGGAACATTCCACATGTCTACACATAAGGTATTTTTTACACTACTTTTCACGAGTTGCACTATCACACTTAATAAAAGTACAGATTTGACATAAATTTAGCTGTAATAAGCTTGTGCCTGATTCTGGCTTTTGATTTAATTCTCTGTCCATCTACCCCACCATACCTTATGGTCTGGCACCTCTGTACCTGGTACTGCTTTCATGTGAAAGTCTACAACTCCAGCTTTTTTCAGTGAATCTAACAGACATGTTTTGTCATTTCTTGGTGGCTTTTCTTTCTGCAGCTTTGCCTCCTCCCTCTCCACGGTGAGCCTGTACCAAAAAGTACATCATATGTGAAAAAAGGTCTGCATGTGTGCTAAATCAGAGCTGGCAGTGACCCTCAATGATCCTTGTGTGCCCCTTCCAACTCAGGACATTCTATGATTCTCTCCCACAGAACAGTAACCATTCACGTCTTAAGGAAACTAACAGATGTGCTACCTTTAAGGCAGACGTGTCAAACTCATTTTCACTGGGGGCCACATCAGCCTTATGGTTGTAGTTACATTTATACAGTCCTAAAATTACATTTGGCCCTTTGAAGGCAACCACGGGGCTGACATGGCCCCCAGTGAAAATGAGTTTGACACGTCTGCTTTAAGGGAATAATGACGCACAACACATTGCATATCTAATATGCATCAACAGTCCACAAATATAAACAAAAACTAGAAAGAATAAGAGCATAGCAGATGAAAGCACAGCCAGAATGCTATCAGATAAACAGAAAAGGGTAACTTTAGCAACACAATTTATTAATTTTTACCTGTGCAAAAAACTTTCTTTGGCCAACTCAATTTGCAGTGTCCCTCCTTTCCATTTAGATTTATTTAAAATTGACATGCCTATAAAACAAGGAAATGGAAAATGAGTATTTTCTACATAAAAAATACACATTAGACCTAACTACACCTCCTTCTAAGATAGACTGAAGTTTCTTTAGCACTTCATTACTCACTGAAGTTTGTGTTTGAAAGGTCTAATACCCAAATATTAAACAAAAAGGTACTAATCCAAAATTAAAGTTCTGACTTCAAAAGAGTCATTCAAGTCTGTCTGGTTCAGTTCAAATTCAAAGCTCAAAATTCGGATACACGTACTCTGAAGTTTTTTACAGTACTGTTGGATAGGTCCTTCTCTACATAAGAACTTCTGTACTTCAGCTTTCCTATTCCTAATGGCAGCATTCCCTGGATAAAAGGACACATTACTAACCCCTCTCTTCAGGTACAGGTACCTTCACCTGTCATTTTGCTGCTACACAATACACAGGTGGTATTATAACACTGCCAGTAGTTTTGTAATATAACCATTTTGGGATTTACAAAATTGCTTTAACAGAAGCATGCTTTACATAAACTCTGCTTTGGGTTTCCTCTCATGTCAAGTCACTTCTAATGTTTTATGGACCTGATGAAAGTGTTCAAAGCACATTTCCTACATCTTTTCATAAAAGGGCTAGAACAAACTCATAAATTGCTTATTTCAGTCACAACTAATCTTCTTAATGTTCTTACACCTATTTACTGAAAACTCCAGTAAACCACCTTCCATAAAATTGCAGCTTAAAGAAAATTAATATGACAACAGAATCAAAGAGGGTCTACCTTGACCACATCCTGATTTGGCTCAAAAACATAAATTCCTTAAAGAAAAAAAAAGTACTTACACCTTCTAAGATCTGCATCAGAAATGCTGACACTGATGTAAGCAAAAGTTTTCATAGGGTTCCCTGATAAATGATAAACATTCAGTTAATTTCTATGTCATTTCAGTGTTTCCTTTAAAACTGAAAATTAAGCTATTTCCTGAAAATAAAGTGTCTCTGAAGCAAAAGCACACAGCATTGCACACAACGCATTGAAAAACAATTCACTTTTAAAGGATAATGCAAAACTGTTACCTTGATCATCTTTTCTGGTAATAATCTCTGCATCCAAAACATCTCCAAACTCGCCAAATCTTTCTTGCAGTTCAGCCTTAGAAACCGTATGGCCAAGCCCTCCAACGTATAAGCGTTTTGAGACCGGTTTCTTCTCCATGTTGAAGAGTCAAACTGTCCCACCCATAGCACACACTCCGTGTTTCTGTAAGAAAACAGTAACAGCTCCCTAACACACTGCACAGATTAATGCAACCATAATACTAAATTATAGAACAAATCATTCCATCACACATCCTCCACAAAGAACTTTTTGGGAAGAAGGCTCCTTTACTTTGGATTATTATAACGTGCTCTGCTTCAGTGCCACTAAACAGTGTTGCTGTACATAACTAGAGTTTAGGTTTTGGTTTATTTTTAAGCCTTGGAGCCTATGAGTGGGTGCACGGCGGTGACAACAGCTCTTACAGGTATGAGCTCGCTAGGGATTTTCTAAGGGGGGAAACAGACACAGGGACGGGGGCGAGCAAAGCGGGAGAAGGAAAAGGAGCGCAAGCCACCCCAGACACAACTCCCGCCTCCTAGGAGAGAGCGAGGCCCAGGTCCCAGCCAAAGGCCCAGGAGCACCCCCGGGACCCGCCACCTCACAGCCCCCGCGACCACCCCGCTCTCTCACCGCCTCCATGTGCGAGTCCCGTAGCGCAACTCAATTTATCGTCCCCCCCGCATCCCTTCACAGCGCTCCCTGGGTTCCGCCTCTTGTGGCTGCTGGATGCTCATTGTCTCCTCCGGCTTCCTGTTTCCGACCGGTCAGGTGTGAGGGGAACACACGGGCTGGGTCGTGTGACCGCGGACGGTTCGGGCGTAACTAAGTGGGAAAAAAAGTAGGGGGGTTTTAGCGAAACGTTAGCAAAAGAAAAAAATAAGGAAATATCTAACAAAATAATGATTTTGATATCAGTAGCAAATAATGACTTATAGAGCCGCTTGAAAGGCGGTTCTCATTTTTTGCCAGAGGGAAAGGAAGGCACAGCCAGCGCCCCCTGCTCGAGGAGCACTGTGGTAGCGCCCAGGCCCGCAGCGGGCTGGTTGGCGCGCAGTTCGAAGGCTCGGGGCGCGAGCGCGGCTGCTGCTTCTCCTCTCGGCGCGGGGCGCGCGCGGCGTCTCTCCCCTCAGCGCGGGGCTCCGGTCCCCTCAGCGCCGGGCTCGGGGTGTCGGGTTTGTGGGGACCCCTCCTCTTGCTGGGGCTCTGGGGTCGGAGGGGGCTGCAGTTGCTCTCCTTGGGCGTGCCTTGAGCCGCCCGGGCAATCACCGGCACCCGTGAGTCTCAGCCCGTGTTTTGGGACGGGCTGGGAAGCAGCGGCTCGTCTGAGGCGTTTCCAGCCGTCACCTGTGAGGTTTGGAGGGTGCAAGGAAAGCAGCGGCACGCAGAACCCACCAGCTCGTTTCTCACAAACTCTTGAGTGATTTTCCCAGCTCTTGTGGCAGTTTGAAAGCAAGTGCATAGGCGTGTATACTGGCAGGTACGTAGAAATATGAAATATTTACCATTAATGCATCGATATGTTTGTGTGTGCTTACAGTGACGAGAAATGGCTGTTGTTAAAGTGGTGTTTTATTTAATAGAATGTGTGGGTACTTTTTTCTGGAGGTAATGGTCTTTGAAGTTATAACTAGTCTTTGAGTCTTCTGTATTCTAGTAAGATCACTTGAGTTTAAACAGCCGTAAGCAGAATATCTGCTCTGTTACTGTTTTCAAAACAGCCAGTTGTTCAAAGAGGAATTAGCTAAAAACCTAGGATGGAGTTCTGGTTATTGTCATGTGTGGATGTTTGTTGTTGTTTTGTTTGGTTGGTTTTTTCCACTCTACGTACTGTGTGTTATGACCAAACTTCCTGCAGTGTATCCAGATCAAAAACAAACAAATGAAAACAAGCAAACCTAATGGTGTACTTTGAAAGCTGAGAGCTTCTATTTCTTGTCCCTGCTGATCTTGTTTGTTGATATATGTTGCATAAGATTGCTTTAAAATTTCAGAGGAAGTCATGAGTAGGTACAATCTCAGTGATTCTTCAATTGCATGTGCTTTCTTTATTCACTAAATAAGTTTTTGTTGCAAAATGTGTTTTGAATGTTGTTATGAAATTAACCAACGAAAGTCTATTTCCTCCCTGTCCCTTTCATCGCTTTTTATTGAACCATGTTAATGTGGATCTTGCAAGTACAGTAGGGGTTGTTTAAAAACACGTAAAACTAGGTTTTTTTTTCTAGCTGTAAGTGTTAATACATCAGTATTGAGCTGCACAATGTTGTCGACAGTCCTTTGAATGTGACATGTCTAGGCTGAATGTCAGATTGTATTATTTTGTAAAATTGATGTTTATTTTGAATTCTTTGCAAAACACTTTTTTTTCTTTGTGTCTATTTACTGCTGTTTACTTGAAAGGCATATTATGTTACTGTGTTAGTAGGAACAGCTGTGCCTCACTTAATCAGGTGGCTTGTCAGGTGAATTGCTCAGAGCTGGATTCAGTTTCTTTGCCTTCTAGCTGCAGAACAGCTTGTTGTTCTATTACAGCAAATGTAAAATAGCTGGTTACACTCCTAGAGGAAATTGTCAGTTATCATGTTTCTTAGAAAGCTTTGTTACATTTAGAATTATGGAAAAACGTGACTTTTCTGCTCTTGTGGTGTCTACTTGCAGACCAGTGTCTTTCTAAGTGGACTTTCTATGGTCTAAGGTTTACATGTTAATCTTCTGTAGCAAATGGCAGCATTTGACACTCGAGAATTCTTTACAGAGGTATTAATTATTATACTTGTCAAAGGTACCTGGGATATTTAAAAGTTGTGCATAACAATTCTTCAGTTTTCAGAAGTCATAAAATAAAACAGAACTGTCATTTTAAGTAGAGGGGGTAGGAGAAACAATTGCCTAATGTCATATTTTCATTTCTTAAATTAATTCCTTGGATAAAAATAATATATTTTGAAAATGGTTTTATTTTTTATTTGATCTAAGAAATATACCGTTCTTGTTTTATGCAGTAACGTTGATTCTGAGAAATGGACAGCAGCCTTTGCCAAGCTTACAAAGATGAAATCCAGTCACTGGAAGAAGAAATTAAGCTATTGGCTGAAAAGTATGAAGCTAAGCAACAAGAATCCATCTCTTTTTCCGAAGACGAGATATTAATGTCAATGTACGCCTTTTTTTATGTGTTGGATTCATACTGTTTATTTGTCACAATTGTTTAGGATAAGCTTTTGCCTCTATGTTGGGACTTTATGTTATTCTTAAAGTGCTGATCTTGTTTAGGACATGAGCTATATATGGTAAAAAATTACAAATAATGAATAGTTGATATTTTTTTACTGCCTTCTGTTGCTAGTTTGTGTTTTGAGGGGTTTTGGTTTTTTTGCTCTTCCTTCCCCCGCAAAATAAAGACAGTTGGAGTGATCAGAGCATGATAACAGCTGCCTTACTGTGTGAGCCCTGCAAAGTTGATTGCAAAGGCTGTGTTTTCCATTATGCACTGTGAAACAGCTCCACATGTTTACTTAATTAAAAAACTGGGACATGTACGGGTGTGACTAGTTATGTGCTAAAGAAGTGCTATGTTAGGGCTTTTAATTTCCACTATTTAACTGATATTCTATAGTAAATGTACACTGTAGAAAAAACAAGCCATTTAGATGAGTAAAGGCATCATAGCTCTTTTTTGTTGTACGTTCCTCAGAATGGCTACTTGCATCTCAAGGCTAATAATGAAGGCTGTGTCTGCCTGGCAGTGAACATAAAGTATTTATGCAAGTTAGAATAGTTTACTGTTCCTAGTAATTATGATGCAACTGAAATCTGCCTGGTCTTGTTCTGAAAATCATCAGATCCCATTACAAATGCCTTTTATTTAATGGTATTGTTGTATTGATGACAAAACATGTTCTTATGTCTTGGTCTTTTGTCCTTTTGATTTTTATTTTTGAATTCTAGTAATTCATTCCAGAAAGAATTTCAGAGACAATCTGGAGGACATGAATTTCCATCAGACCTGAAAGCTGAGCTGGAAAGTCTAGAAACAGATCTCTCATTTTTAATGAAATTTACTGGTATTCAGTTCACAAGTCATTGCAAGAAAACAGTGGAAAAAAGTAAGCAATTTTGTGCCCTTTACTGATGCTAACCTGAACATACTGTTTCAGTTCGTTACATTTGCAAATACATGTCGTAATTCTGCTTTCAACGTTAGCAGAAATAATTATTTTGAAATACAATAGAATTGTCAATAGAGAAAAAATAGTTTCTGAGTAAATATGGTACTTTGCTTACTGGGAAAGGTAAAGACTACAGTGAAGTTAGTTGTTTGGGATTTTTTAATGAGTTTAACTTGACTTTTTTATTTATATGATGGGTGGTATCTGTGGGTACTTTAAATATCACTAATAGAAGAAATACAATAATTGTTGAATAAAATTATAATCAAGTATTTTATTAACTTTATTGTATAACAGCTAGAAACAGAACAGTGCAGAAGCACAGATTATTGGGGAATTGCCACTCCCTGTCTTTTGAATTGGAATTCCAGCTTCTTGAAATGCAGGTAAGGATCAATGCAACCAAGCAAATGAACAAAACTTCAAATGGTATCTTGTCACTTTGATTGCCTGAGTCTCCTTAATCTAAGCCTCAGTGGGTAGTTTTCACCCTATAACAGCTGGGCCCAACTTTTGAGTTCCATGCTCACCCAAGCAAAATAATTCTGAAGGTCAGGTTCTACATTCAGTCATGAAATTCTTACTGTGTTCTCCAGTCAGATCTCTTGTTCTGGACATGGGAAAACTCTGAACCTTTCTTCTCTTGAGGAAACTGAGGAAAAGCTAAAACACTATAAACTTGAACAGTTTTCTGTTTTGTTTCTTTTTTTTCTGTTTTCCTTTTGTTTTTGTTGAATTTGTAATAGCTTGGCTACTGTGACTAGCCATTACATGGTAGGACTGCACAGAAATTACACTAATTATTATGGATTTTTTGCAAGGAACGTCTTTCATAAGAATCTGTTAGGACAGAATTCAGAATGATAAGCAATAGAAATAATCTGTTACCCCAATTTGTAACAATGTAGCCTAACCCTGCATTTAGCCTTGAGCATGGAAATAGCCCACATGAATCATGTGGCTTGGCTGGTTTAGTGTTCATTTCTCACCTGGATGCTCCTGCAGAATGATGAAATCATCTTAGTGTCAATGGAGCTCAGGTGAGTAACTGGATGTTAAGTATATTTAGAGCTGTGTGGGTGATGCTTAAATCCATTGCACCACGAGATGGCAGCACTTGTCTATGTAAACCCTGAAACCTGTGCTGCTTCAGTGTTCATGAAATCCAATATTCAGAGTAGGTGATATGTAGAATATCAAGTGTATATATTAAAAAAAAAAAGCAAACAAACCAAAACAAAACCAAGCACTTGAGTTGAAAAAAATATAATTTTGAGTTAATGTTTTGCATCTTTGTTTTTTTAAATCAAAGTACATGATATCTTTAAGTTGCAATTTAAAAAGCAATGAAGACAATATATCAATTTAACTTAAGGTAATAAACTTTGAATTACAAATATTTGATGCATTCGTATGGTGTGGGTTGTGGACATGTTGTGGAAAATGGTAAATTAGTGAAGCAGACACCAATGAAGAGTACAATTTTTAACTGCCACAATAGACAGGTTTTGGGTTCTATTTTTGGTGTTACATACCCAAGTCAGGAAGTGACATGAAAGGAGGTAGATGAACTTCTTATTTAGAAGTCTTCTTTTTTACCTGTTCTTGATGTTAACTAGTTCAGGAAGTGTTCCAAAAGCCTTGTATGGATAATACTGATACTGCTGAAATGAAAGAAAATGTCCACATGTATAAGCTGTAGTTTAAAAAATGCCATTTTAAGGATTATAGTACTTCGCAGCATTTGTATATATTTGTCTGTTTTACATGCAAATAGATACATTTTTCTCCTCACTTGAGAAATTTCTAAAACATTATATTGTTACTTCTCCAATCTAGACCAAAGAGAGCGTGTCTACTGTTATTACTGATCTCAGCATTATAATGGAATCTGGAGAAGATTCAGATGTGAGCAAGTTTGTGTCAAGGTAAGGTGGACTTTTTTAAAGGCAAGTTGTTGTAGGGTATATCTGATACTAAATACAATATTGAGTTTTCATGTAAGTTGCTGGCAGTCTGTTTCTTTGTTGGGTAAATGTACTGTTAGCCCAGCCTAAACACTTCGGATCCCTTTTCTGTATCCTTCTGGAGAGAAGATGAAATGGCATGCATTTTTTGAGGCCTGAAAGGAGCATTATGAATTCACGTTAAACAGAAACAGGTTTTGGATTATTATGAATTTTAGCTGTTAGAAATTGGTTCAGAGAAAGATATAACAAGGTAATCTCAGCAAATACATTTTAATTTCTGTAATCAATGCATTAATTCAGATGTGTATGTGAGTTGCAGGTGTGTAGTGCGGGTGAGTAATGGTTAAAGTGCATATCCAGAACCCCTTTCCAGTACTTGCTCGTTTCTAATTCTCTGCTCACCATTCCATTGCTCTTCTATACATCAGGATTTTTTTTTTACTGTTATTTTAAAACCAGAAGAATATAATTTAAAAACCTGGAACCGTGTATTCGTGCAATGGCTTAAGAAAACGTACATACTAAAATTTAAGCACATGACTGAATGCTACTTTTTCATTATTTTTTGGAGAATGTCAACTTCTTGTGACACACAAGATGAATAATGATCAAATTATTTGTCTGCAGTATTCCTCTGTGAAATCCTCTAGCAAACTATTCTGAGAACAAATCTATTATTTGTTAATTATTATTGGGTAGTTGACTTAATCCTGTTCTTTAAGGGATGTCTTTTGGTTTATGTTTTATATTTTATCTTATTTTTTACACTTGGGGAAGGAAAGGGAAGGCAAACATACAGGTGAAAAAAGCCCTATTGAGTTACATTAGGCTTCATGAGTCTGTACTGAAAGATGAATTTTTTTGTTTTGAGGCTTTGGAATTTCCATACAAATCTACTAAAGTTAGTGATATAACAGAGAACAGTACTTGACTGCTCTCAAGCAGCAGGATTTAGAAGATGAAATTACCATCTTTCTTTAATGAGTATGTTCTAACTGCAGAAGTGTCTTGGAACTAAATAGTCATACTGGAAAGGAATGCACTGAAGTAGTGGCAGACTTTATTTCATCCTGGCTTAAGCACTGCTGTCTTGTTGCTGTTTCTTCACTACCCTGGTCTTTTTCCACATTACGCCAGTATTCATAAGCAAACGTAAGTTTTCATGAATGATGCGAGTTAAGACTTTGCTGTCAATAAAGTGAGCAGTTCTTTCTCTGTAGCCTCTATTTGCACGTACCATCTGTTGCCCTTGTGCCAGTGTATATGCTCTTGAAGCCACATGGCAAATAGGATCAATGTTGTCATTTGGTTGAAAAAGTAAGTGGAGGTGCACCCAAACTTGCCCCCCTGCAGCCCCTTCAAATTTGATTTTTTTCTGTTTGACTTGTCTTGCAATGTCACAGTGTTTGTTGCTGATCTGAGACAGTAAATATTTGGCCAAAGTGAGGCTGATATTTACAGTGTCCTTTTTTTGACAGCAACCCACTGTTAGATTGACTTAATCTGATTGTGATCTCCTTTTATGGCTTATTTTCTCAATCCCCTTGTTAAGCTAGTTCTCACTTTGTACTTTAAATCCTGATTCCCTCTTTTTGTGCCTTAGAATCTTGATTCCTGCCTCTTCCTTTCCCTCCATTCTTGACCAGCTAAATCTGGTCTCCCTCTGTGTTATTTGTTCCTTTCAGCCTCCCTACTGGTTTCTGTCTCCTTCTTTTGCCTCCTTGGCCCATTCATGCCAAATCCATTGTCTAACTCTGTTTTCTCTACTGGCCTGGATTTTTATTCTCCTCAGCTTTCTAATTTTTTTTGGCTTCACTTTGTCATAATGCATGACAGAAAAGGGTCTTTAAGAGAACCAGGGTTAAAAACCTGGCATTCAATGGTAATTCCCAAGCACATCCTGCTTTGGAAGAAAACAGAGAAATGTTAGAACGCTAGAGAAACATGTTTTTAAAAGCAGCAAAATTCAACAGTCTGTTTTCAACCAGGTACTTCTGCAATATATAATACCTGTTTTTAAAAGATGGACCATTCCTTAAATATGTTGTGACAATAAAAAAGTATGCAAATGGAATCACAGTATTTTGTATTCTATTTTGTGATATTATTTGAGTCCCCTTTACATCAGTTATCACTCACATTTTACTCTTTTAGTCTTGAGGACCACAATATCTATGAAAAATCTTGTTGTCAGTCTCTTTTGGGGGTTAGTTAACTATTGCATGGATTACTTTAGCCAAATAGGAGGTTTTAGACAGTTTGGAAACTGCTGCTACTTTTTATTAATTAGTTGGATTTTGTAAGTCAGAGTGAAGAATTTAGGAAATGTCTGCATTGTATTAGACACTGCATGGGTGAGGTATCTTGGAAGCATGAACTCTTCCCACAGCTCTAGGAGTTATTCTTTGGTTTTATATGCTAATGCAAGAAGTCTTGCATACTGCAGTGGGTTAAAATATTTTTATTCTCTTAAAATAATGAAAGGTCTGTATTAAAGGAACCTTAAATACTTTTACAACAGTTAAATTCCTTATATACTTTTGTGTTTTGTTGATATTATTTTGTAAAAGTGAAGTGGTGTTTGGATGAAGGGCATGTGATTTTAACCTGATATTTTCTGCCTGAATATGCTTTTTGCTGGTTTTGGATGACTTCTCTGTTACATGGATATTGGCTTTGGAGACAGGTGTTTTCTATTCCAAGTGGATATTTTTTTTTTTAATCTGGTGACATTTTGTAATGCTAAATTCTTTCCAAAAAAAAAAAAAAAAAAAAAAAAGGCTTATTAACACGTACTTTCTTAGTACCTTTTTATTTTATACCAAGTCATCTTGGTATTTTACTGTTTATTGTAGTTGGCTTCAGCATTAGGAATTAGGCTAACTTAGGCTAATTAGGAATTATTTTTTATGGGTAGTTTAAGTGCTATGAGACACTTAACTGAAATGGTGCTCTTACGCAGTTTGTTTCTTCCTTGCCAATACAAAAAAGCATGTATGTTATGTATATCTGTTCATGCCAACATAGATTTTTTTTTTTTTCCACCCTGCCTTTCTAAACAATGAATCCAGTTTTCTATCTTAAATTTAGCCAACACTCTATCTGTACATGGGAGAAGTATGTACTCAGATATAGTTGATAGACTAAGTTCTGCATTTGAAACTGGTTCTTTAAACATGTTAGCCAAAACTATCTCTTTCCGCTTGGTGATCTAGCCTCAAAAATTTTCATCTGCTCTGTCTCCTGAAGATGTATCTGAGAGGGAAAAAATAAAAACAAACTAAAGACATAATGCTAAAACAACGTCACAAGGTTTGTGATAGTCTTTTTAATGACTTAAAAATGGATTCTCAAGAAAACTGCCAAGTTTTTAGAAAAGAATTTTAAGTATGTGGTTTTGTAACGAAGTTTTTTCTTGCCCTCTTCCATGTATGTAGATTTAAAAAGCATGTTACAGTATGTGCAGAACCGTGTTCACTAGACAGTGAGATATGGGCAGTCAAAAAGTCTCAATCTTTACTATAGTATGTGTAGATTTTTATATGTACATTTATGAGTTGTGGTTAAAAAGCTTTCCAGAACACAGAGCTAGTCAGCTATTGTAGATCAGTGTCTACTTCCTGACAGGGACTTAATTTTGCCTGTGCTGCCAGCATATTTTTTCATCTTGGCCTGATTCATTGGCAGCTGTGACTGCTGTGGTAACTTCCTTTAATGATGCTGTTCTTTCCAGGCTAGGATAAAACTTGCTTGGCTTTTCTTTTATATTTTCAGTATCTGAATGAACTTAATGTATTTTTTCCAGTTTATGTTTGTGTAACGTTTTAAGGGCTGCTGTTGCTGTATATCAGAGCTGGATCTGAGGCAGAGTTGTCCCTTGAATGACCAAAGTGACTTGGTAATACGCTGTCGCAACCATTCTGTTAATAACCTCAAGTTTCTGCTCTCAACTGTTCCAAAAATCCAATAAGAATAGCTAATGTTGAACTGAAAGGATGTTAAAAGTCCAATTTACATGTAGAATTTAGATCCTCTGTAACCTTTTGTAAATCAGGTATCTTCCTTCCTCAGTCAGGTTTTGTAAACTTGTAAAGTCCTGTGTTAGTAATTGACATAAATATTTGTATTTTCAAAGCAGTGCTTTCCAGATGTATTTGGGCAATGGCTAATAGTCTGTTTCATTTGACTGTGGTTTCATATCAATAATGACATGAAGCTGTTCACCCTTATGAGTAAAGAATCATGTTGCCTCAGATATTCTGACACGTAGCTTTTGTGGAATTTTGCTTTCTTTGCATTCTTATCCTGTTTCTTTAGTAAAAACTATACACCTTTTGTGAGTGCTTTTTCATCCTCCCACTGACAACTGTCGATGGACGGTCAGTTATTTGTCCATTTCTGTCATCTCATATTGTCTTCTTTCCTTTCTCTATCCTGATCCTTACATTACTAGAAATTTGAAGAATAAATATTTTTCTGTTGTGGTTTTCTTAAAAAGAAACCCCTCCAAGACAAACTCTTCTCCCCCCTGCCAAATCAGCTCCTCACCTGTTTTCTCTCATCTGTCTTTAATACAATTATCCCTCATAACAGTGACTGGCCTATTTCCTACTTTACTTAGAGCTGAGAAGCTGTGTATTTAACAGTTGCTGTCACTGTGTTGTCAACAATAAAGACGTTACGGTCTGTTCAGTTCCTGATTTCTACAAACTCTCTACTTCTCTGATGGTATCTAACTTAAGTGCATAGATCTCTCAATTCAAATGATTCTAATCCAGATGGTTCTAAGGCAGGTTTTTGCATGTTACTGATTTCCAGTACCTTGGTTTCCATTCTTCTATTGTTGTCCGTCTTGGCTGCCTCAGGTGACTGTAATGTTGTATTTCCACTAAATAGTTGGAAACACTAGTTTATAAATGAATTCTTCATTTTTTTCAATATCCACACTAGAGATGTTTCTTCTGTTGTGATAATTATTTTTCAAATTCGAACAGTACTAATTCTTTAAGGAAAAAGTGCAAATTCTAGGCTATAGAATTAGTATGTCTGACTAGTACTGTTGGGGTGAAACAGTTTATTATTCTTTTACAGGACTGAAGAGCATGGAAGTCTTTTAACATTTTTCAGAAGCCTTTCATCTTATGCTGAGTGGTATGAACATCGTAGATGCACCTTCATGCATTTCAAGGTAGTGTCTCTCAAGCCTTTCTATATCAGTACTATGTTTAGTTCTATAAGTAGTTCATTAAGACAGAGCAATGGAGGTGAAATTAGCACTCTTTAGTGGAGTATGGAAATCTTAATTTTTGTGTGTTGTGGAGAAGAGAATATTAGCTGAAGAATCTTGTGTTGTGCTCAAGGGACAATGCCCTTGCTTGGTATTTATCTTGATTTTTACCATACTTGTTGCTGTTTTCCTCAGACGGAGGGGAAAATAAGAGTATCTGTGCCTTTCTGTGGGAGAGTAAGACAGTTTTGCATTGGTACTACGTTTCATTTCAAAGAGAAAAAAGCCAAAAGAAGAAATTAAGAGACAATAACATTTGTAGTGTTTGGCATTTAAACGTTAGTTCCGGAAGACTGGATCTGTTTCTTGAAAATGTGGCAGAATTTGTTTAGACAACAGCACTTTCAGTACCGAAGTGTTTTACTTGAATGGGAAGTAAACTGTTCCTCACTCTTCACTGGAACATAGTATTTGAACTTAGTTTTAGATTACCATTATTTGGCTTGTTTGCTCTGTCTTTTCACTGGTTTTAAGGTAAACGGCTAATCCATGGAGCAAAATACTGATGTCTAACAGACAGAACTTCTTATATGATGCTTACTGTTAGAGGAGGGTGTTTAGCTGCTTAATTGTGCATGTGTGGTTTTAGTTCAGTTTTATTTAGCTCAAGTGTTTACTGTGATTAAACTCAGCACCATCTTTACTTTTCAGCTATAGTATGAATGGGGAACTACTTTGTCTCCTGTTTTTTGAATCTTTTGGGCCTTTGAGTTCTGTGCTAGATTAATCGATTTCAATTATCAAGTCAACCAGATTAAAGAAAAAAAGTACTAAATTCTGGTAATGTTAAAAAAGAATAATCCTGTCCTCAGCTGAGTAATAAACTGATGATGTCTAGTCCTGCTGGTTGTTGTATAAGGTCTCTTCTTTAATCTCTATATAGGGAAGGTAGAGCACCAAGGGCTTTGTGGCGTGGTGTGTGTTTTGTTTTTTGTTTTCCCAATTTCACTTGCTGCTTTCTGATCCTTAGATCAGCCTCATGACAGTTGCTGTGGTTTCTGGGACAGCAATTCAGTGAACTGTTGTAAATATTTCTCATTTTAAAATTCAGTACAAAAATGAAAAAAATGGAAAGGATAGGTCTGGAGATTATTTGTAAATTGCTGTATGTATCTTAAGCAGTTTTTAGAAGTGTTTGTTCACAGGTTGAGTGTAAACAATGAAGGGCTATGTTCATGGCCAAAAGGGGTGTGAAGATATAGTCACTTAAGACATATGTTACAAGTTTGTCAATATGACAAATATTCTTTCTAAAGGTCTTTTACTTTCCATGGACAAAGATGCTGTTGAGAAAGGCAAACCAATCTGGGAAAATATTTATCAAGTGTAATTAACTATGTGCTTATGAAGAGTTTTTTAGACCTTTTTTTCTGCTAGCATTTGTAATTATTTCTTTTAGAAATAGAAGACTTCCTGAGGTAAGAGAATTAATAAAAGGGTTCGAAGATCAAATCTGACAAGTCAAATAACCAGATTGCTAGCTTAATATTCTGTAGTAATTTGAGTGAAATTGACTAGACTTATCCTCTTAACATATACATAAAAACAATTGAAGAGTCTTATCCTATTAATATTCACACTCGGACAACATTAAAAAATGCGTCTGTAGTCTTTGTATTTTTTTTTTTTCATACCTGCTTGCTAAACTCCAAGTATATAGGCAGGTAACTGTGCACAATATTGGAGAGAAGATGATTTGAGGTGGGATTTGGGGTTTCTAGCTTTTCTGTTATTTTGTTATTTAGAAGAAAATTACCCAGGCTGTTAAGTAGAAATAGATTATGCTTCTAATAGCTTTTTCACAGTATAGTGTAAAAACAGGAAAAGTAAATTACTTTTTTTTTTAGTTTTGGTACTTGAGAGGGAAGGAATAATGTAGAAGTGATTGAATACTTCAAATAATAATGTGTTTAAGCAACAATTGAAAGTTTCAAGCCAAGCTGGACATCACTGTATTTCTAAAAAGCTGACTGTCACAACTAGCAGTTTTGTTGTGAGAGGTCTTCCCAGTTAACAAGAGTAATGGTTGGATGGATAACTTGAATTAATTGGAAAAGCAATTTAAAATATACATTGATTTGACTATAAGCAGCTTTCCTAGAAAGTGGGGGGCAGATTTAGGTTGGTGTGAGTAGAGCAGGGTTCAGTGTTAAGCATTTTGTGCTCTGCATTATATACTCCCTGACATTGTGCGTAAGCAATTGTGCCTTTTTTTACTGAAACGAGTTAGTCTACAATGTACAAGCATCACACAAACAATAAGGAATTGAGCATAGTGTTACTACCTGATGCTGCTGCTCCTCTCTTCTACTGAAAAAAATTTACAGGGTAGTGCTTTAGATAGATTTTGAAGGGGGGGTGAGTGAAATGTGCCACAAGTCTTTTGTATGGCATTACTTGTATGGCAGGTCTTACTGTATTGCCACAATAAATACTATGTCTGCAAAATGGGTTTGCATCTGCAAATAACTTTCTGATTAAGACACACCCTTAGTCTGCAAGAAGGCTGAACAACGGAAACATGTTGGCATTGCTGGAAGAGCAGATTGTTGAATCTGATATTGATAGACAAGGAAAAAAATTCAAGTTTTATTGGAAATACAGAACAGAAATAGTGATAGGAAAAAACAGAATGGTGTACATTCAGCTTGATGTTAGTACTGGTCACACAAATAAAAGGCAAAAAAATCCCACATACTGAAGCTGTTTTCACTTAATGTTTTGATGAGTTAACTTTCTGTGAATGGGGAAAGTAAATTAAAACATCTGATAATTTATTGCCTGCATGAAGTGTTCAGAAGGTACCAGTTCTCTACTTTGGTTTGCTCACAAAATATTTAGAGCATTAATTAGCATTACTGTCAATTTTTAGTACTTTAAAAAAATATATACAACATTTTAATGTAAAATTAATAAAGTGGTAGTGGCTAGGTCTTAGAATGTTTACATGTGCATATATTACATGAATGTACATATATTTGTGTTTACACATGCAACTATTTTCACAGGAAGAGTTTTGGTGATATTTACCAATACTATCCTGACTGGAAAGAGCTTTATTTAGTAATAATGATTTGTGCTGGGAACAAGGTCAGAGGCCAGTGCTTATGTAACATATTTGTAGCTGTGTTTTCTCCATCTTAGGCATTTATCAAAAGAGGAATGAGAGAATTGTTTGCTTCTATTTTATTCTAGTATAAATTTGGCTCTAAGTTGGAATGTATTTTTACACGCTTCAGGGTTATTTTTTACCTTTTGCTAAAAACCTGGAAATATCAAAGTTGTATTACTTACATGGGAAAATTAAAACCGAGTATTGTTCTCACAGCTGGGCTTGGTTTTGTTCTCAGTTTTATTAAGACAATGGAATTTCTTGTTATACTAAATAACTTAAAATAGAAAATATTGGGGATTGTTGTGTCTTTCCTGGTTAATGGGTTCAAGGCAAAAATATTTTTGTCCTACATTTCATAATTACATCACCTTTCCAGAAAGATGGGCCCACAGTTGATCCTTGACATAGTTACTTTAAAAGTGACTGGAAGTCTCTTAGGTCTCAACACCCCAGGTGGCAGAGCATCAGTATGTTCAGAACTAAGTGCGCAATTAATTCCCATAGTACAAGCACTAACAAATCAAGGCTTAGCTAAATAAGATAAATAAAAATAATATAAAATATCCTGTAAAATCAGTATTCTAGATGTAGTGATACATCATCATGCATTTTATGTTTAACTATTTCTACAAATTAGAAATCTATACTAGCTTCAAAATTAGTACAAAGTTCATCTGGTAATAGTAAATAGCACACTTTTGGCATTCATTTGTCTGAAAGTTTACAACTGTGGTAGGTATTTGGGGAGAGAAACTGAAAATGAATGTCAGAAATGTATAGCTGTGTAAGTAAAAACATTGTGTCCTGTATCAATTATGTCTCATTTTAGGCCAACTGACTGCACACATTGATTTGTGTTTCTAATACACTGCATGGTTTAAAGTAGTTGAGTGAAATGATGCTTGAAGTTAACACTATTTTAAGATTAATGATAGAATCAACTTTTCTTTATAATTTAAAGATGTCATTTGATTTTCCCTAATGAGCGAAAGTATTGTTGTACAGGGGTAATTCTCTTTATTTGCACTGGCATCTAGCTGAAATCTTACTTATTTACAGGTAAAAACATTAATTCAGCTATGCTATGATTTATATTGTCACATTTCCTTGTCAAGAAAAAGCAATTGAACAAGGCTCAGTCTACATTATCAGTTAATAACAAAGACACTTGGAGTCACACTATGCTGTACTTTGATCATCGTATTAAAATGGGTAGCTGGTGTGGCAAAAATGACTCTTGCGAGTACAGTTGAGTAAAATTTATGTATTTCAATTAAAAATACCTCGTGTAAAAATACATATATAATATATACACACACACACACACTCTTGGATAGTAGGAGGAGTTTTAACAGATTTTTGAAAAGTTCCACTTGCTGTGTTGCTTGGTACAATGAGCCTAAATAGGAATTACTCTCATTTTCCACAAACCAAGTTTTTAAGGAATCTTTAATGAAGTTAAGTTTTGAGAAGTTCTGTTTCTGAATATAACATTCTTTTGTATGCAGCTTCGTCCAATACATTTCAGATTTAAAAAGTGGGATTGGAATTAAGATGTACTTTTCCTCTGTAGCTTGCTCAAGGAATGTTTTGCATTTATCTGAGATTAGTATGTAGTGATCGTTCTGAGTACTGGTGAAGAATGCCAACAAGCAGTTACTTGTGTGATTTTACCTACACATAAAGAATATGTGGTGGAATAAAAGTCGAGAAGATGTGTGTGTATATATATAATTTTACATTGTCATTAAGAGAAAAGATTCTGAAAGCGGGGATGACATTTAACTCCTAAATAAAGTGGCTGTTTTGAAACAGTTATTTCAGAGAAGAACCATGTTTCAACATAGTAAAAGGTTCTGCGTATGCAGGGAAAAGGGGATTAGTGAGGGAGAGGATATAAACATGTAAACAGAGGAAAAAGAATGAGCTTTTGTTACCATGTTTAAGTTTTGGCATGTATAATTACGTAAGCAGTGGCTAGTAGTATGTTCCTACAGGCAGTGTTCTCAAGCAGGAAAAAGCATTCACGTGCTTTGCCAAGAGGATTGGGTTGCCTTCCATCCTTATCTCATCCATTTGTGTGCGGATGTAACGTGTGTTATTGGATTTGCAGAATGTGTCATCGGTGATTGTAGTAATATTGTTGTACTGCAAAACAAAACAATTTTAATCAATAAATATACATATATACACACCCAATATGCTGAAGAATTTTTAAACTTAGTTTTATTCCTCTTGCCCTCCCATTTTATTGTCATTGGGATTGATTTGTGTATACTTTAGATACATAGGAATCAAGTCTCTTCAAAGCAGTCAATGAGCTGATAAGCCATTTGAGGTTGTTATTGATGTTTGGAATGTATTGCTGATAATAGACTATTGCTTATTTTTCCCATTTCCTATCCTCTATGTACAGAAACTAATGAGGGTGATCAGCTAACAACCAACTTCTGAGTTTCTGTATGATTGTGGCCGTGCAGATTGGAGATAAATTGTTTTATTTGGAGAAGCATTATACAACTGTAGCACAACTGCAGCGTGAACTGTTTTAAAAGATGGTGAGTTTAGTTTGTAGTATGTAACTAATGAGGCTCTTCATAATAGAATGTTAAGGAAATATTTAAAAAATACCTGAAGGTGAAGAATACGCAGACTTTCTGGTAAGTTAAGAGGAACAGATTCCAGCGCGTTATGTCCTAAGTAGAGGTAGGCCAAATTTGTCAGTTTCTAATAGAAAGAAAGAGAGATTATTAATGCTGATATCACTGGAGGTTAAGTAATTTGTGCCTATTACAAGACATCAGTGTTTTCTTCCAGTCACATAGAGAGTGTGTAAAGCTATCCAACACAAAACATACTTTTGCTGTGAATATTGAATTCTGTTGTATCAAGAAGCTCAGAACAAGCCTGTGTATTGGAAATGTCAGTGCCAGATTATTGGTTATAAAACCTGAGACCACTAGAAAGCTATATCCTTCTTTGTTAGTACTTATGTGGTCCTCACTATTGTATTTGAGTCATCAATTTTTGAAGTGAGTTTTTCATTGCATGTAAGAGAGAAAGGAAGTAGGTAAAATACTTCATAGAAAATTTTTTTTGTATGGACAACAGGAGAGCGTGAGTGCGCAAAGGACTATTATTCCCTAGTGCCTTAAAAACAGAACAAGAGGTGGAAAGCTTCTTCATCGTTGTTTCTTAGATTACAAAAATACAGAAAACTTCATTCGCTGGTATACTGGATAATCTAGTTACTAATTTAATTTACTTTGGTTACCTGAATTATTGTCTTTTACTTACCTTGAAAGCATTTGCTTTGATTCCCCTGCTCTTGATTCTGTTTTGGTTTGCATTGAATGTTGTTAGTTTGGGAGGCAGAACAGGAAGTTTCAGAAGTCGATTTTCAGCAAGAGAAAGTTCTTCCAATAACAGAAGCTTTGAAAAGGCTCCATCTTCTATTTCTTCTATCCTATTTCCACTAAAATCAATTCTTCTCAAGGTAGCTTTGAACAAAAGAGATGGAAATCTAAGTATTGAATTTATAATTACATAGTGCGTGAAGCTTCTGTAGTGGTATATGTTAAAAGTTACTGTCTGCACCATCCTAATTGTGATCTAAAAAAGGAAATACTATTGAAATATGTATAAAATCCACATTTTAATTTCGTCATGGTCTGAAATAAAAAAAAAAAGGGAGGTACTCCTTCCTTTTTTTTTTTTGCCTCTCCTAGAGAAAACATTATTTCAGATATGAATAGAATTTGTCATTTTGTAGAGTGAGATAGCTGAGAGAGATTTCCCTGGGTCATTTGAAGGAAAAATAATACCTGGTTATTTAAGACTGGCTGGGGTGCAGAGTTAAATTTTATTTTTAGTGATCTGCTCTTTCTCAGATTGTATGGGAATATTAAGATGGATACATGAGGCAAAATGGGTTTCCATGTTGCCTGCATAGTTCCTGTCATAATAGAAGCCTTGAATTAAATGAGTAATAAACATAATGAAATCTAGCAAAGTATAAATTAGATCTTATTTTGGTAATCTTGGCATACTATTATGGGACAACAGCTTCAAATATACAATCAGGTAAACAAATTAAAATTTGAGCATTACTTACGAATGTCAGCAAAGTCTGAGACTGCTATCCTTTTTATTTTGTTAAATCGTGCATAGAGATACGCTGTTTCCTTTGGCAGTGGGGGTACAGCTTCGATATCTATTTCTTCGCAGTACACTGATCCGCTTAAACACACGCAGAGCAGACAAGTGGGTAAATCTGGAAGCAAATTATTTTGAGTAGACAGAAATTATTCAACTACCTTAAGCTTAAATATTCAAAACAGAAATATAAGAAATAACAGAAATATAAGCTTAAATATTCAAATCAGTCGATCTTAGTTCAGTTTCATTGTTTAATTGGCTTAGGCTCTTGTGAATACGACAACTGCATCTCTGTGATCATGTTAAATATTGTCTTTAGAACCGTTCTTTTAAGAAGAGAAATCCATGCAGGAGAAACACCTGTCAGTGCACACCTTTGGTACTGTAATTGGATTGGAGCATTTCTGGCTGGGTCATGTATACTCTGTGTTACTCCAAGCTACTATTTTGTCTAATCCTTTTTATAAAACTCTAGCAATTATGTTTATATAATTACTTTAGGCATTCTGTTCCTGTGTTTTTACTGAGGTTTTTTATAGCTGTTATATTTTTAATGCAGCTTAAACCCGTGATGGCTTGTCACATATAACAAATATGGCTTTCAATCCAGTTTCATTGCCACTGCTATCCGATCTGTTTTCTATATTGTAAGATTTTTTTATTAGCTTCCAAATTGCTCTGTCTGTCATGCAGACAGTGCTGTCATACTGTAGGTAGTTTGTTATCACTATGGAGCAAAATAGTATCTTCCACAACCAGTGAAGAGTTATAGAAGTAGCCAGTTAATACTGGGAAGCCAACCCAGTATGTATAATAGAGTACTGTAGAGAATGGAATTGAGATGTTGAGCTTTAGCTTTGTGAATATTACTGTTCGTTAGACTTCAGAGTTCTGCCCTGTTTGCCTTTTTTGATTTAGTGTCTTGTTTGTCATATGATAGAGTAGGAAATGGAAAATGGTTGTGAAACAATGTTGTCATTATTTAAAAGGCAACAGTTTTTATGCTTGTCTATGACTAGAAGCTCTGGTGCTCTTACAGATTTTTTTTCTGCTTCTCATGGGGGCTTGTTGACAGAGGCTATTTGGTGATGACTAACCTGAATTAAAACTTTGGAGATTGACACTCCAGTGGCTTGCTGAATCATCTGTTATTTTTTGAAGCTTAGGTCACAGATACACCCCAAATATGTGTCTTTTTTTTTATTTCTTTTTTTTTTTAAAGCTCTGGCAGACAGAAACATTGCTTCTTTCACATTTAGACAGCATTGTGACTCATTAGAAGAAATCTGGATATACACCTCAGAGCCTGTAGGAAACTTAGGCTAGTGAAGAATGTTCCTCATGTATTTTGACTGTTGACCTGATAATCAGGTGTAAACTGTGAGTACTGCCAGTTCTTCAAATAAATCTATTGAAATAATTTAAGCACATCATATTTCATCGTGACTTGGTTAAACTGTGGAACTTACTGGGGTGTGTATTTTGTTTTTCTTGGTTGTATTGCCTAACTTGCTTGGGTACATGTCTACAGCAAATATGACTGGATGAGTCTGTAGAGTTTCTTATAAGCTGTGCTTTGTGTATTTGGAGTTTTCCTGAGGATTCTTTAAATTTTTTCATCTTGCTCCATCAGAAGTTAGAAGACTTTTCATAGGAGAAAGGAAAGATATTAATAAATGAAAATATTAGTTCTATATCCCTTATTATAATTTGTATATTAAATTTTCATATTAAAATATGTTATTTAGAAGACCTTAAAAGTTAGTGTATTCAGATAAATTAACTTACTTGTATCCTTTGTTGGTGCTACATTGCGTTCGCTGTCATCCCCTTGCAGTCTTAGGGAAGTGTCAAGAGAAACATTTGTTCCCTCCTTTGTGTGAGAGCAATGTTATTTTAACAAAACAAACAGCAAACAAAAAAGCACAGAGTATTACAAGGATCTGAAGTAGCACATTTTTCAAAATGAGCCTCCTACAACATACTTCCTTATGACATGTAATTTTTAAGATCATGTTTCTCATCCAGCATATCAGAGTAGATATATTATCCCTTTTGTACATGAGCTTTTCACTTTGAAAGGCAAGAAGGGAAGATGGTGCTACTAGTGTTCCTTAGAAAGGTGAAGTTCTTTAAGAAAGAACAGTAAATACAAAATAAAAATAGAGAGAAAAAGATAGACTATGTGGTGGGGAAGGAATATCTAAGTGATGGGTGTCTCCAAAAACTTGGAGTTGTGAATACAGAAGATTTTGCATATCATAACAAATGTGATAGGATTCTTGAGAATGTAAGGGTTTTTTTTGTTTGTTTTACTTAAATAATCTCAGTAAAACAATATTTCCTTGTGTTTAAAGTTATTTGGAATTCCCTGTTGAGACAGTCATTGTATCTTTTCCACTGCAGGACAACTTAGTTTATAAATATTTTCCTTCTGGGTATTGGCTGCAATTTAGCAATTCATTGGCATTAACTGCACTTAAGTCTGTTTCAAGACCTGGGCTGCCAACAGAAAGGGCCTTTTGTGACGCAGGGAATGGTAGTCAGGTTTTCATTGAATACCATAGGAATTTTAAATAATTGCATACTATTTCTAGAACTGTAGTATGTAAACAATGGGTTATGCTATGATTTGCATGTATGAAAGTTAATGGGATTTTTAGGTTGACAGTGGCAATTGTGCTTGGCCAGCATAATTCATTTTCTGTTTTGATGGGGAATAGTTGTAGGACAGAGTAAGACAATATGCTTTTGGGTCTTTGTGACTATTAAAAACACATGGGGAAGAGTACATTATCGGGTGGGGAAGATGTTTTTCTTTCAGCAGGCTTAAGAATCAGGCCATGGCAAGAGTACAGACCCCTGGTGAAGAGTGCTGCTTACGCACTGCAAGTGCTCATGATTTCTTTTTTTTTTAAATCTAATTCAATCCTTCCCTACCACCCACCAGTCATGTAGCACACAGACAGTTCATCTACTAGGGCAATGTGAAAATAACATTATCTGTCAAGTTACTTTTGATACGAACTTTTTTTATTTAGCATTTGGTTGCTTCTGTATATTTTACTGTGGGAAATTCTTGTATTCTGCAAAATAAAACCCTCAAGCTTGACAGAAAGCCTGAGAAACAAATATCTTGGCCAGCCTCTGTCATTTTGACCCTTTTTTAGCCTGTGAATCATCCATCCCTTGGCTGTTCCCTGCATCTGTCTAGCCAGCCTATGGCTTTTTTGCTTCTTGTTTTTGTTTAACATTAGGGTTAGGTTAGTTTGTTCTAGTAGGACCTTTATACCTGAGTTAGAATGCTGGTGACAGTTTAGCAGTTGTTGCATGAAACTTCTGTGTAGGGAAAGAGCTTTTTGCAGTGTTTGGTGGAGAGAAGCTGGGGGTATGAGCTGAAGAGCTGGACTCAAAAAAGCAGCAAATCTTATAGAAGGTTTCTGCAAAAATGTTTAGCTTGCATCCATATGTTGACGAGGCGTGTGAAGATGTGGCCCTTGATTGAGGTATCCGTGCCAGTAGAGACTTCAGTATAGATGGACTTATAATAGAACAACTGCTCTTCTGTTGTAGTTTGGCTCATAAGGGACATTTTTAATATGCTTGTATGAAAAACTTGTTTGCTGACATAGTACATGTGTACCAGGTGTAGATTTCTAGTACAGTATCCTTCTGGAGGTGTGATCTAGGACAGAGTATGCATGTGAGTTCTTTGCAGAATTTTAATTTATGCAAGTGGGAAATGTCAACAAAAAAATAAAACTGATTGCTTGCAGAATACTGTTAAAGCCACAGGATTAAACAACAGATCCCACTTCCCTCTCCCCCCTCAAACAAAAGACCAACCTACTAAACAAAAAAATGTACCGTAAACAGTATTTCCTGGTCAGCTATAAAAATTCCTAGCAGTGCAGAAGATTGTTTGGATTATGAACACAGAAAGTTAATTACTTGCATATGGAGGGAATGCACTGAAGGAATATTAGCCTACTTACATAATTAAATTCCACCTGCACCTTGCACTTTACTCCACAGACATGAGTTACCCATACAAAACCACATTAACATTAATCTTTATAGCACACAAAGGTCCATAAAGCTGATAATTTATATTAAATGGAATTAATTAGTCCATGTATGAGACAGTGTCTATTGGATGATTCTGTTGTGGAAACTAAGATTTCAGGTTTTTAAGCTTCTCTTATTTTTATTTAGGACTGGGGTGGCTGTGCTTTCAAATAATAATAATTGTAATACATTTTGCTTGTCTGACTTTTTCATTAGTAGAAGACTAAAGTTCACTTCATGTTGTTGATTGCTAACACAAATATTTCTTCTGTTTTCACTATAAATCTTTTTTTCTGACTATGTGTTCAAGCACACAGGAGTTAATTTTGTCATGTGAGAGAGATTTCTGACTGGGCATGTTTGAGGAAACTGTTGGCATGTATTTCAATTACAGTTAACACTTCATATTCTGGGAGCTAGCATGTGTGCAACAAAAGAATAGAAAAATTGTTTGCACATCCCATGCTTTAACTTGGGAATACTGGAACTTGTATATATGTATTGGTTGCACATAAGGAACTAATTTATTATTTTGCAATGAAAATATGTCATTGGAGAGCTGACCTGATGGAAATAATGACTGATTGCATTCCTAGAATTATCCTAAGCAGAACTGTTGGCCTGCAGAAGACCTTTAGTTTACGGCTCTGCCAGCGCACACTTTGATTAGTCTGTGGCACATTTGTTGGCACCTTTTCCTTCTAGGTATTGTCCTTGTTATTTTTACTGAAACAGTAGTGTATTCTTATTAGAACAATTTTAGTAATGAATGGAATCTGATGCTGTGCCCAACTAGTTAATGTTTTTAGTATTAACAAACAAACAAAAAAACCCCAGACAAAAAACTAAAAACCCCACCTTAGCTGTGAATGGATAGCCACCTAATAGTTAAGGGTAATTTAAATAGTATTCTTTTCATTGGTTTATTAAACTTATTACTTCACCACTGTGGCAGGTGTCAGATTTAAAAATAACTTAGATGCTTTTTAATATAAATATATAGCTGCTATTTTTGGTCCATCAGTGGAAAGCTATAATTTAAGTAGAATTGGGAAAATATATAAAAGGTATACGGAAGTGATTTTTCTATAAGTGCTGCAATTTTTTACTTATTATATTTTTGTCTTTTTTTTTGTTTCTTGTTTATCAGACTAAGTTACTGTAACAAGCATGGCTAATATTAATGAAAACTTCCTTGAATTTATTAATACTTGGTTGCTACCGCTTTGTTTGGATATGTGGTATTTTCCTTGGCAGCTAGTCTTGGGGCAGTCATTGTTAGTTTTTCTTCCTGATCAATGTTGTATCTGGTTCTCTAGATGTGTAACATTTAGGTCCTGCCAGAGGCAGTCTGAACAGAGGTCCCTGTCAGCTGAGGCTCTTGCACTTCATTTAACTCTCATCTGGTTTTGTGTCCCCTGCTTAAGTGTTTAAATTAACAGGCACGTATGTGGAGCACACAGCTCAGAGTTCAGAACTGACCATTTGGGGGTGCTGGTGAGTGCCGTCAGGCATAATCTTTATTGCTACCTTTAGGACGCTCAAAGTGTTAATAACGTAGGTGACTACTACAAGACTGGATGTTCCGTAGTGGTTCAGGGCTGCTAAACTCTGGAGCTGCAAAAAACCCAAACACCCACCCCTGAAAACCAGGGCAAAAAGCTTGATAGTTTGGGAAGTCAAAAGAGAAACTGTGGTTTATGCTGGCAGGTTATGTCCAATTGAAAGTACTGTTTCAAGTTTTATTTTGATATATATATAAAAAAAACCCTAAATAAAATCACCCTCTCTGTTTTTAAGGAAATTTACTTTGTTAATACAGTGTTACTCAAATATGCTAATATATCCCATTCTTGAAACTTAGTACGCATTCTTCTTTGTAAAATCTTGTCTTTTGTGGGTTTCTCAAACTGTAGCAAGGGTAGTATTTTTGTGGTTTTAATTTGAGTGTCTTTCCCTGCGTCTGAAACCATTGTATGTTTTTCTGTTATTATAAGAGTTTTCCATAACACTCACATGCATGTAACGCCTTATTCAATGCTTAGCAGTTAAAAATATTAAAAACATAAATATTGAAATACCTTTCTTATATCCTCGGATTGCATTTCATAATCTTGCTGGATCAGGCTTCCCATGGCAACATCTGTATCATGTTCATAAAACCGGAGTGATTCTTGCTGTATAGGTGGTGCTGACTTCATCAAGGGTACAAACACAAACAACAGAAAAGTAGCTTGCAAAGTCTTCATTCTTGCACGGAACAGTGCAGCTGGCTTTCACTGAGCTGGTGAAGGTCTGCTCGTGTGTTGGCTATGGAGAATACTTTCTTTGGGACTGGAAATGAAAATGCAATCCGTCAAAACAATATTTAAAGCCTAGAGGACTAGTTGGCAGGGATTTCTAACGCATAAGGAACATGGAACAACTTTTAACTCTTGATATCCTTTAATTAGACTGTAGCATCATAAAAACTGTTCTTAACATGAAAAGAAACTAGGAAATAATAAACAACATTTCCCAAATAATAAGGAAAATATTATCTTAACTGCATTACTTGTTTCCCAGTGTGTTATTTTTGTTAATAGCAGAGGATTTTGTAAAGCATTTTGTGAAACATTTGGTATGTTTGTAGCTGAACTAATTAAAACTAGAGAAGCTCAAATGCATTTTTCTTGGTTGTCAAAATAATGTTTTTTCAAATCTAAATGCTCTATAACAATCTCTCATTTTCTTTGTCAAGAGAAGATAACACCACCTGAATATTTTACAGGTTGTACACTTTTCAGACAGGGGGAGGAGGCTACAAACATAATCTTTAAAACATTTTAAATACACATGCCATACTTTTTAGAATAAGTCTTAACATAGCTTTTTTTTTCATGTTTGCTGTAATTAACCATTTTATTTAAGCTTTAGGTTGATATGCCTTTAGGAAAAAAAAAAAGTCCACCTACCGTTTTAGGAGATTCAAAGTTCTTCTGTGATTGTCATAAAACCAGATATCCTTATTTATATGTTAACCTGAAGTGGATTGATAAAAGGGTAAAGTTATGAATTGTTGAAATGAATGCTCATTCGAAGTTTGACAGTCTTAAATGTGCTTTCCATGGGGTAGAAACTGCTTTGCCAGCATTCTGTCCCTAGGGTGAGAGGTAATATCCTGGAGCAGGGGGGTTGTACTTTGACTAACGTTTGTGAATGTTCAGTCTGTCTGGCTCATCCTGCTTTAGATACTACTTGTTAAAACAGTAGCTTTCTGCTTTGTGATCATTTACTCTTCATAATTGCTAAGGCTTTTTCTGTAAATCAAATAATAATTGTGCAAACTAGAGGTCTATAATAAGGCATATGTTATCCATTTTGTTTAATGGTTTAGCTGAGAGACAAAGCAGCTGCTTTCTGACTGAGATGGAGGTAGAGCCAAAACATACGTATACCATATTAGTCACAGTTTATGAGTAATAAAATGTTTCATTACAAGTTGTATATGTTTAGGGAAGTTTCACCTAAGTATGAAATGGAAACTTTTCAGTCTGAAGAGTTCTTTTTCAGAATTGTGTGTGTATGTGTTGAGATTTTTCAGACAAGTAATTAATGTCTAAATGCTTCATTAAATTGTGAAACCAATTTTTCAATAAAGTTCTGTGTTGGTTCTATAGATAACTTAGTAAACACTGTCCAGGTGTAGAATTTCCATCTGAACTACAAGGAGCAGTTTTCTGGATATCTGATGCATTTCTTCCTCCCCCATCCTTTTCCTTATTATGTATTTTTGGCAGTCAGCACAAATGGGAGCCAGATGACCAACTTGAAAGTTTACAAAGTAGCTTTTTTGAGTATTTAAAAAGTATGTGGCAATAAAATCTATTGGGAATATAGTCAGACTTACATTTCTCTTTCATTTTCATTACCTGTTTGGTTGTTTTCTTGCAAGTGCTGCCTTGTTTAAAAAACAGATGTCTGTAGTAAATCTGCAAACTGGAGAGTGGCTACAGCCATTTGCTCTCCAGCTTTTTTCCAGTTTATAATCAGTACCACTTTCTGAACTCACTAGGATTAAAAAAAAAAGTTTTTAATTTAACTCGTATGCAAATTAAGCAATGCCATAGTCTAGACTTGGAGCTTGCTCTAGGATAATGATTTTGCTGTAAATATATAGCTGAAATGTCTCAGTCGTGAAAGCTGGACTCTGAATTGTTGGTTGCTGTTCTGTTGGAACAATAGGAACACCAACAATTTTGAAGTGGCACGGTTGGTAAGGCGATTTCTGCTGTAGGACGTAGGAACTTTCAGTTGGAAATTCTGTATTAGATAGAAAAAAGTGGATTTGCTGAGGAAGGGACAAAAAAGTTGCAGTGTCAATACCATCTTAACCATCCCTCAAGGTTCCGTGCACGTTTCAAAAGTAAGGACAGCAGCTCTGCTTTGTACATGCACCCACCACCCCCCAGCTGAGATTTCGTCTGTCTCTGAGGCATCCAAGTTTCTCCAGTGTTTGGATATAATCAAAAGATAAAAGCTTGAAGGAATAAGTATTAAGTATTGAAGCAGAAGGCATGATATAAAGTATCAGCACAAGGAAGGGGATGGCACAAATAGCTGCAAATAAACAAGAATAGCATTGCTTCTTTCAGCAACAGTGCTGCTTTATTCTTGTTGAAGTAACTTGAAAGAACCACAATATCTGAATCATCGGAGATGAAAAACGTGGTCCATGTGCATTGGCAATCGTGAAGGCAGCAGGAAGTATTCACAGCAGAGGGTTAGCTGTTAGTGCTTGGATGTTTGATATACAGGTGTCTGTTTCTTGGACTCTAGTTACTCTGTCTTAGAAGGTGGTTTATTTTCTGACAACCTAACCAAGCTCTGTTGTTAACTAATTGAGCTCCAGTTTTTGCAGAGGGCCTTGATAATGTGCTTATGGTATGCTTTTGAATTTGACAGGTGTGCCTTTTTTTGTTACCTATGATGTTTTGTTTTCACTGCCTGATTTCTCCATAAAATACTTTCATCTGAAATGTTAAGCATTCAGAATTGTTATTTTACTAAATGTGTTGAAATGGAATCCTGGCTTAAGGTAGCTGAAGGTGTAAATAAGTGTAACACTTCTTTACTGGTAGTGGAGGAAATCCAGGTCAGTCTAGCAAGGGACACTTGCTCTCTGGATTCTGCTTTCAGAAAACCTTTGCTTTGGGGGAAAAGGGTTGCGTACAGAGTAGGTGTAAAATTTGTTCCCCAGTGTTGCCTTCTATCAAATTAGACAATGAAGAATAAAAGGCTTTTAGGAGAGGAAAGGAGAGAAGTTGGGTGGGTATGGATAGTAGAGGTAGGAAAGGTACGGGAGAGCAAGATGAAAATTAAGGTAACTCTACCAGCTATACATGTTGCTGATTAAATCCTCTTCAGCATTGGGAGTCTAGTAATTGGTACTGTTTATATGTCAAGAGCAGGTGAAGTGAGAAATCAAGCTGAAAATATCCTAGGGGAACCGAGGAAAGATTTTGTTTTGCAGGCAGATGAGCAGGTTTTGTGAATTATTTGAACTGGCTGATGTTCAGCTCAGTCTATTTATCTTGTACTCAAAGTGGCCTCATCTTCTGGCCTGCTCAGAGCTTTAGTATGACTAGTTCATTTCTGTTCTCACCTTTCCACTAACACTCAAAAGACAGCTCAGAAAAGAAACCAAAGTTTTGCTTAAAACCTACTAATTCAGGGACATGCTGCAAAAGCTGCCATGAGCTGTTGGTATCCATTGTTTATTGCTAGAAAAAATGAAACCAATTTAAACAGATGAGCAATTCTCTTTATTTTCTGTGGGTTTCAGCAAAAAACAGTTCCCATAGGTGCCAGCATGTTAATTACCTTTTCACCATGTTGGCGGTTAGCACTTTTTACTTAATCCTTAGTAACTTAGTACAAGTGTTGATAATTCAGTGTGAGGCACTTATGTCTCATTCCTGGTAAACCCCTGCAAGACACTGAAGAACTGATTGACCTGAAAAGAGCCAGACTACCAGAGAGGGTGGCCTTTGCTGTCCTTTCTGTAAGGCTGTTGGTTGGCAGGACACTAGGAAGAAGAAAAACGCAACAATTAAAACAAACAAACAAACAGGCTTTATCTGTGGAGCATGGGCGATGAGGCAGCACTAGGGAGAGTGCTGTGAGGTTGCTATGAAAGTATTCCTTATGAAATAAACCGAAGCTGAGATATTTTTTTGTTCATTTTTAAATACTCAGGTTTGTACTATATTTAGGTAAAGAAAGTGTGTTTTTGCAGCTGCTTAAAGACCTTGGCTTTCATCTTGTATTATAGTCTCTAAAGGACGATATTGGCAAGTTCTGTAGTTTCTGGGGTTTCTTGTTTTTAAGTGTTCTTGGAAGAGAGCAGTATGGATTGTTGCTTAGCTTGCTGATGCCCGGTGAACACTGGGAATCACTTATACAGGACATGCAAAAGTTGGTGTCCTTGGGCAGAAACATGTCTGTGACAGAACAAGATTGGGGACAAATTAGGAAAGCTTTTAAAGATTTCTGGGTGTTTATAGTCCTAGACACAATACTGAATTTTATTTTTATGTGATTTTTTTTTTCCTCCATGTGGAAGATAACGTTCAGTATTCCTTAGCATATCTTTTGTATAAAGTGTGGTTAAACACTTTAAATGTTGTTCAGCTGCTTTGGATTGAAATCATTATAATAGAAAAGGTTTTACAGAGTAAAAGGTAGTTATTGAACCAGCCTGATAACATGTACAAAATAATCTGCAAGCAGTGAAATGTACATTTACTGTTAAAGAGGACAATGGCATTGAAGTGGTGTTAAAAGTGAACTTAGTTTTTGTCTTTTTATTATCTTCTTTTTAACCTAAAATAATTTCAGTATTCTGGATTGTTCTTTACATAATTTTCTATTTGTAAAATGCAGGCCTTTTCTGCTTGACTGTTTGGGTGGCCTGACAAGTTTTACCTTCTGAAATTATTTTTGTCTCTTTAATGGGTACTGTTGCATGTACATATGATATGGGACCTCTCTGTGACACCTGCATCCCCATCTGCTTTTTGGTAAGATCCTGATGCAGGAGTGTAAAAATAGTTTGTAGGCAGTTTAATGTCTGTGCATCTGCTGGGGCTCAATTCATTCTGGGAACAAAAAGCAAGAGTAGCCCAAAGGGAGGAAGCAGCCTCCTGGTTTGTTCTTGAGCAATGCGCAGAAATTGGACTGAAGGTGATACACCGAGGAGTTGTATAATGTTAAGCAAAGTATATTCCAATTCAGCATCCTTGAGGGATGGAGGAGCATTTGGAGGTAGTATTAAATGTAAAATAAATGGTCATTGAGTCTTACAGAGAAAATGTAGAAGATTAAGATTCAGTATGACTGGAAAAGTACTGGAGATGAAATAGTTATGCATAAACACCTCCAGTATTTTTATGAAAAGCTGCAACTATTTCCAAGGCTCAGTGAATTAGATTAAGTTCGGGTCACTGTTAGGGCCACCAGCTGCAAAACAGAGACAGCTGAAAAATGACCTAGTGAATGTATGAACATCCTTCCATGTGTTTCTGATTTATAATCAGAATTTTTTAAAGCTGAAGATGTTACCTTTATTGCTTGCATTTCTGGAAAAGAAATGGACTCCTTGTACCAGTTATTGTGTTACAAATGAAAAAAGCACATTTTAAAAATCATACACAATAGTAAACAGAAACCAAGCTGCAGTTAACAAATACAAATGGCAACTAGAGTAATAGTACTGTCTGCTGTTAACCCAGACCTCTCCATTGAACGTATGTTCTCTTGAACTTTGCCTCTATATCACCAGTTATATCCTGAATCAAAAGCCAACCTTACTTCAATTTATTAAAGTTTCTTAGAATTCCTTCCTGAACTGACATTACTTCTTTATAATGATAACATTGTTTGTTGAGAGCCATGAGTATGTCTACAGGGACACTAGAGTCAGGGCTCCAAGACTCATTTGGCTTATATGTGTTTTACTTCTATGTTCCTGTCAACTGTTGCTTATGTTATTCTAGGAATCTACTTTTCTCTCTGTATTTATGGCTAATCTACTTAGTTGTCTTTTTTTTTTTTTTCCTTGTGTTGTGCTTTATAATAGGAGAAGGTTGATTTACTTTTTTCCCCTCTGTAGATGATGAATTTATGCAATGAATTATCAGATTAAGGTATTATTTATTTTCCTTTTAAATTAGGTTGTTAGAAATGTAAATTTTGGGCAAAATGTTTAAAAACATTATGATAAAGACATATATTTGTGGAGTTCCATAACTTCCAATAGTGCTTACACAGTTTGGTTTATAGCTGAAAAGTTCATACTCTTGCAATAGTATTGGAAAATGATTGCAAAATCTCCTTTAGAGTATAGGATTTTTTTGTAAAAGAATAGTATGTTTTCCTTCTGTGGTTTTTTTTTTCACATAGGAAATTCCTATGTTTATTGCTTGCAATGATCACGTTGGGAAACAAAGGAGGAAGTAGATTCATATTGTAATTGCGGAATGTGAATACGTTAAAAGAAGTCAAAACTTGAAATGTAAACCATCTGTTTTCTATAAAGGAGTTTCTTTCCTAATCCATGTATCAGAATCCGTTATCAGAATACTGAAGTAAATATCTCAAAAAAGTAAGCCTTAAAAGTATTAAATATCATCAATAACAAAAAATGGAAAAAGACAAAGTACATTTCTATTGCTTCAAGGCTGAAGGAAGAAATATAGACAGATGGATTAAACTACTGTTATTTCTCTTTCTTTGATTTTTACATTAACCTCTTGTACTATTTTACTATTACTGTTTTGTGAAAAATTGTGTTTGTCAGTTTTGTTGTAGTTTTGAGGGATTTAATTTTATGCATTAAAGTTTAGACATAAGTGAATGTTTTCCAGAAATCTGTGAGACTTTTCCCCTATAGGTTTACATGGGTATCAAAATGTTCTACAGTGCACTAATACAACGTGGTTCATTATTATAGACTCTGGATGATGCTGAGAATATTTAGCTTGGAATTCAAGAAGGTTCCATCCTCATTTACACAGATAAGACTTAGAAAACATGGTTTTGCAGAATACTTTGGACAAAGCCAAAAGTAGAACTGAGATTTCATTTTTCTCAGTTGCTGTGTTTCTGTTTGGTGTTTTAATTAGAGTCGGGAGTACATTTTTGAAATTAATCTTGCGATAACCCCAGCTTACTGCACTATGATTCACATCACAGTGCTCTTTGAAGTATGTAACAAACCAGGAGATGTCTGTGTTCAGGGGTGCACCTGATGTGTTGCAGCTGCTAAATGAGTTTTAATTAGTGGCCAGAGCTTGTCTGAAGTAAAACTCTTCTCCCTCAAACACCAGATTGGGTCTCATGGCCTCATCACAGAAGTTTTCCTCTACTGATCCACCCTTGTGCTTCACCTTAATTGCTAATGCAGACACAGAGTTGTAAACTAGATCAGGCTTTGTTTCTGAATATGCTAACTCTGCTGTAAATAATTAATCAAGTTGTTTGACACTTGTAAGATTTTGCTGTTACATGATTAGTTCCTAGTTTATTAATCTCTTTCCTGCTTAAAGAGACTGCATAATATTCTGAAAATAAATCTCAGAGCAAACATGAAGAAAATATGTTTTGATACCAAAACCCATGTGGTTTTGTAGTGCAATAATTCGGGTTAAACAGAGCTCCACATCTACATAGGTAGGCTGCTTTGTGCACCTGAATCAGTCAGGGTGTTTGTCTGCCATGGGGCACTGCAGACATGCTGTTCCTGAATTTAATGAGCTAGAGCCTGCCTTAGCATATACCTGTAGTTGGTAGTGCTTGAAAAGAAGTTTAAAATTCAGCTAAAGGCAATAAGCGTATACTAGTAGTGAGGAGCAACACCAGCATGTTACCACATCAAGGATAGTGAGAACATAGAACTGGGTATGGAATTCAAAATAAAGGTGAATGTACAAGACCCTGTCTCCAACAATGTCCATGAGCAGTTGCTTTGGGAAGACTAAGAATAGGACAAGCATCTATGTTTCTCATCTCATCCTGACTCCAAATATTCTTCCTTTTTCCAGCTATTTTCAGCTCAGCACTTTTGTACCTACTGTGTTTTGTCTGTTTAACAACCTGTAATGGATCTCTTCCAAGAAATACAATTACTTATCCAGTCTTCCCTTGAAAAAAAGGTATAAAGTTGCTGCGGAATCCACTGTGTTCTCAGGACTGCAGTTTAATGAGCTGACTCCTCATTGCTTACAAACTTTTGTTTGGTTTGTACCGGGTACATACTTGTGTCATTTGATGGCTCCTTGCTCTTTCACTAGAGCAGTTGATCCCCAGGCCCCTTCTATCTATGCAACTCCTGATTTTGTGGGTATCTCCTATATCTCCCCTTAGCCACCTCTTTTCTGAATTGGGACGTTCTAGCCTATGCAATATTGCTTATATAGAAGCCATTCCTTACATATGGTGACTTTATTACATTTCTTAGATCCTTTTCTAATTATAGCATTTGTAATTATGGCAGCTACCTGAAGGGCTGAGAAACCAATAGCATGTTTAATGGCTGTGTGAGCCACGGAACTGAGTTTCCTTTTTGCTGCTACTGGGTACTAAGCCAGTGTTTTCATTGAACCACCTATTGATATTTCCGAGTCTTGTTCTGGAGTGGTGGTGGTGAGGTCATGTTTTATTAGTTTTTCTGCGAAGCTGATATAATATTTTCCATGGATATCACTTTTCATTTAAAAATATTGAATTTCATTGGCTTCTTTAGCATCCTGAGATCCTTTTGCAGTCATTCTTCATTGGTGCTTTGCAATCTGTGTTATTTTTTCACTATTTGTCTATCTTTTGCAAGTATATTAAATTGAGTAAGTTCTAGCACAGGCCCTTTGCAAAACTGCCACCAGTGGCTTCCCTCCACACCAAGAACCGACTGTTTATTCTTATGCTGTTTCTTTGATTTGATTTTGTCTGTGCTGTCACCTCTTAATCTAAGGCTGCTTAATTTTCTTAGAAACCTTTCAGAAACTTTTGTAGGCTCTTTGGATGAGAATCTGCCTCTTCCACATCATTCATGATTCCTTCAGAGAACTCCAAGAGATGTGCAAGGTAGAAACATTGTGGCTTTTACAGAAGCTGTGCCCAATATTACCAGGGGAAATGGAGTTTATCTAGATATCTGTTAATTCTGTACTTTATTAAACTTCTTGTTTCCCTAATACAGACACAAGGCTAGCAAGTCTTTAGCTCCCTGACCGCCATAAAATCTTTTTAAAGAATAATATAGTATTTGCCACAGATGAGATATGATAATATTAATTGAATAAAAAGTGAGTTATGATGGTCCTGCCTGTAATACAGTCCTCATGTTCCATCTGAGTAAATTTAGTGTAATAAGACAGCTCTAAAGTTTTCAATAATTATCAGTTTGACTTATATTTAAATTTTAAGAAATGTGTAACTAGTTACTACAAAGTCAATATTTTGAATTCCACTTTGAAGCTAAGCTTTGCTTCATAAATGTTTTTTTAAAAAGTAGAAAGTTTGATAAAAGATATAATGCTCTTACTATATTTGAATAATGTTCTTAAAGCTGAGAAAGCCTTTCAAAAAAAGCCTGTTTTAATTTAGATTTGCATTTTCTGCACTATTCACTTATACTTAAAATCTGAAATAGATGAAAACTTACAAAGGTTCCCTAAAGTTAATATTCTGCATGTTTATATTAATAAAACTATAAAGTTATAGATATTTATATTTAAGTGTATGTGTATATAAGGTACATAAGTACCTTAATAGTATATAGTACTTTTTTCAGATTACTTAAAGCTATCTTTCTTATACTTTGAATCAGAATATAGCTAATTTGTATTAGCTATAAAGAGGAACAGACTAAACTAATAATTAAAAAAACTTGGAATGCTACTGTTTGTACCTGTTCTACTTGATGAACAATGCTAATAAAATATTACATTTTTAGCTGCCTTCTAGAAGAATATGGGCTAAAGCATAGCTAAAATGTAAATACTAATGGTTTAGTTGTATTAATGCAAATCCTCTTCCCTATGTCCTGAAACCTTTGACAAAAGATTATTTATTGCCTGTATTACTAATCCGTTAAAATCTCCTTTGAAAGAGTTGTGGTAGTTGGGGTACAAGCTGAGAAGTAAATATTATATACACCTTTGCAGGACACTGCAAACATAATGAGGCAGATTTGAAACCCAAACTTTGTGATTTTCTTGTCCAATTATGTATTGAAAGAAGAAACATCTGGAGGAACCTAGTGGAAGTATTTTTATCTTAATCTTTTCTCTAGTGTGTCTATTGTCTACTGCTGTCAGTAGTAGATGTACACCTGGACAGGTGTTTGGTCTGATCCACTTGTTCCTATTGAGCATGGCATTGATTTGTATTTTAGTCATTTTGTAAGTTGGATCACTTTAGAACGTAGCTTTTTTGTCAGTTTTCTTCAGCTTAGGCTGCCCACCCAGGTTATATATCAGGCTGCTCTAATGCCTAGGTGATTGCTCTTTGCTCCTAGTATTCTATTTTTACTACGTTAATAATAGGACATTTACCTATATACTAAAATCCTATCTCCACATTATAGATGTATCTTAAATATCCCAAACTATTCAGCTGTTCTAAAATGGATATGCATACCCCACAACTACGGAAAAGTTTCCATATATACTCATTAACAAGTATCACTTCACTGAAAGTAAGGATGAAAGTAGTTGTCTTCTCCTTCATGGTCTTCTTCAGTTTCACGATCGAGTGTTTCATGATCATCTTCTGCTTCATCGAATTCTTCCGGTGTCAAAAATCGTCGAAACACTGGTATTCTTAGCTGAGTTGGCTTGTTGACACTAGCATTTTGTTCACCATAATAAATGGTTCGAATGTGAGGGAAGCAAAAGAATGCATATGTGCTTATTGGATTCGTAAGCTTATTTTGGTCCACTCGTATATAGGTTAATTGGTTGATGTTCAGTGGGTCAAAAGATGGACACATCAAGGTAACATTTATGACTGTAAGAGAGAGAAAAATATTAATTAAAATACAGAAAATCGTTATATTAAAGACCTATTGCAAAAGTGAAACTTATGTTTTAAAACAGAAAATATTTTTGCAGTGCACAATATTAATATAAACCTTCCTTTTGTTTTAAATCAGTTTTATATATGGCAGTGGTAACAATTTACGGGTTTGCAAAGTACAAGGTTAACCAAAGGTTAAGTACAAGGTACTTAACAAAGTACAAGGTAACCAAAGAAAATTAATATGTCAACCACTACAATTTGTAATTCCTCTGTTAATAAAATATTTTCATAATTCCTTCTCTCTGTATGTTTTAACAGTTCATAATCAGAAGCAAGTTACAAAAATGTTTTAGCTGGTTATATGAAAAACTGGTGTAAACTCTTACAGAAAATTGCAAACTATGGGTAAGATGCAAGGATAAAATCCTTTCTAATTTCACCATTCTGTGGTCTTAACTAACCAAGGATGTTTCCACTGCATCTTAAAGGAGATGGGATGATGATCTTCCTGCACCATAAGCTGATCAAAAGCTACATGGCTGCTTTTGCTCGGGAGCAGTGGCAGTGGGTGTGAACTCTGGGTCAGTGCCACATTTACTGGGTAGGTCAGAACACTAATGTAAAAGCTCAAGCTCCCCTCTCTGCAGGGAAGGGCATCAGAGCACCTCTTGAACAACATGCACATTTGGATTCTCTGCTTGGGTTATATATGACCTGAGAAGCTGTAAGGTATCAGGTCGTCAAAAAGACACAACAAAAGAGATGTTTCTGATAGTTTTTGATGTAGGTTAAAAGTGCATAACTCTGGATGGAAAATATGCCAAACTCGTCCCCCTCCCACAACCAACATCGAAATCCAATCCACTGAATTTCTTTCTTGTAAAGGCTTACAAGCATCAACATACTTTCAAGGTCGTTGTCTTCAATATACAAATGCTGCAAGCTTCTTGGAATATAGAATAGTTGCTTCAATTTGTTGTGTCCAAGATTAAGTTCTAGAAGGTTAGGCAGGTTAAAGGTGTTGCGTGGAATGTTCTGCAGGTTATTGTGGGACATTCTTAGAGCAATGATTTTTGGAAGTCTGTTGAAATAGTTTTCTGGAATATAAGAAATTGAGTTATTTTCAAGAGAGAGATACATAAGTGATGACGGTAGATCAGGCGGCATAGTCTGCAATTTGTTGTTGCACAAGTTGAGCTGCATTAAATTCTTCAAGTTTGAAAAGGGTTTTCCTTTGAGTACTGAGTCGTCAAGAAAGTTATTGCAAAGGTCGAGCATGGTTATGTTAGGTAATCCTTCCAATGCGTTTCCAGATAACTGAGAAATCTTATTGAAACCAAGGAGGAGTCTCTCTAGAGAGCTGGGGAGTGGGGATGGAAATTCTTCTAATTCATTATGTTGTAAATAAAGTTGCACTAAGTTTGAAAATTTGGCAAAAACACCGTGGTCAATCATATGAGATTTAATTTTGTTGTGACTCAGGTTAATTTCTCTTAAAAAGGTGACATTAGTGAATGGTCCTGCAGGCACAGCTTCAATATAATTGTTTTGCAGATAAAGTTGTTGGACATGAGCAGGGATATTTGGTATTGTCTTAAGGTTACGATGATCACAGTACATGGATAATGGAAAAGCTGGTGGACAGAAGCATTCTCTGGCACACTCAACTGGAAAAGGAAAGCGGGGAGCTTCAGCCTGTGGATTTGGATTAAAATAATATGGACGTTGATGATCTGGCTCCTGATCGTATTCGTCCTCAAAATCGTAGTCTTCATATTGACAAAAGACCATAGCAGCCCAGAGGAGGTGAATGATTGATAACTGGCTCAGGATCGCCATATTTAGATCTGTATCTTGGATCCTGGTGATGAGAAGGAAAGATAAGCTTACTAGTCATAAAGTAAATCACATAAAAGCTTCTGTTTTAAGAAGGACTAATATAAAATAAAGTAAGTAGAATAACGCATTTTGGCAACACTGTCAGTGACATTAGCAAAACCAGGTTTTAATCTGTATCATCAGGAAAACAGCCATAAACAAATACAACATCCTTAAAGTAAATGGAAGTTTTCTTCTCTGACTTCAGACAAGGAACAGCTTTCTACGTGTGCTGTACCTGTTACTGAAGGAGACCGTAACAGTTGGGAGCAGAAAAAAATCCCAGTCTTCATTCCTCTCTCGTTTTAATTTATTACAGAGAAGTTGCAAAAGGACTTTTTATATAAAGTGGTACAGTGTGTTGTTTGTATCAGATATTTGAGGTGTTACGTTCTTTTCAGTGTAATTGGTTAAGCATCAACCTTACAAGTCAGTTTTAAATAGGTGCAGATGGAATTCCTGAGCAATGTTTCTTCCTCAGACCTTTGGAAACACATATATAGCCTTATTAAACTCTGTCAAGACAAAAACTTTTTTTTCAAATGTATTAGTTATTCATACTATGAACTTGCACCACACAAATGGTGCATGGTCAGTATCACAGACTCAATGAAGTGTTGCTTGGAAGGGTCTTTGGTGACCGTGTGCTCCAGCCTGCTGCTCCAAGTGGTTCCATCTCTAGATTAGATCAGCCTGGACTTTGGGTGAGCCTTGAAAACCTTCAAGGGAGGAATTCCAGCAAACTAGTGTTGTACTACGCTACTTGTGAAGAAATTGGTTAGTCTCACCAAGCATCCAAGCCATGCTTGTGTCTGTTTGCCCTTTTTCTAAACGAAATTATTTTTGTTAAAAATATATATTCTTAACTAAGGCAAGGTAATTGCAGGATTGTTTCTGTAAATAGAAGAGTGGAATAGATTACTTTGAAAAATTGTATTTTATGTAAAATAGACATTTGCATGGCATTGCCAATTGTTCTATGACCTTTATGTTGTTTTTTTGTTATTTTCTGCAAAACACGGCTTAGTATAATGCATTGATGATGATAAAAATTTAATTTTTCTATTCCCATCATTTAATTAAATCAAACACAATTCACCCATTGTGTACTGTACATCATGCAAAATCTTCATTGTTAAAAGGTTTATTTATAGTCTTCTTATGCTTCTGTGATTACATGTTCTTTATCGACATGAACTAATTTGCCTTCAAAGTACCCTTCTGAGGTGAAATACTGATGCTGTGAAAAACAAATATAATTTTGCATGTCAAATTTCTGATGCTCAAAGCCAGACTAACATTTTGGAGCACTTTATGCAGTCAGAGCAACCCTATGATTTGGCAGAATTAGAGTTGTGAATCATGTCAAGCTGTTCAACTTAAACAACAGATGAGTCAACACATAACATTGCAGGTCAAAGTACATAAATCATGAAAAAATTTAAGGGACTTCACTCAGTATAGTGTGGTAACCTTAAGGCAGAGGAATGCTGATATTCTCAGGTGTTTTTATAGTGACATTCATTTTTCTTAACCAGGAGACTCTCTTCTTTGTTTTCTTGATGCTCTTAATTTAATTTTATTTATTTATTTATTTATTTATTTTTTACATGGCACAATCAGTAACAGAGAAGATAAGACTCACAAATGCTAATTTCCAATGCTTCATAGTGGTGGTTGATGCACAGTGCATGATGTATTCTACAAATTGAATGAGACAGAATCCTAAGGAAAAAAGCAGTAACAAAATCATGGAATTTAATAAATCCTGGTAATCTTTCTGTTTTACACACACCTGTGTGCGTGACGATGGCTGGGTGAATTAATTTGTGGTAATTTACATTTCTAACTTTGAATCTTTAAAATGGGTTTAAATAGAGTCAGTTGTTAGGAAACTCATTGTAGGTAGGTCCTCCGCAAAGCCAGGGTCTCCATATCCCTACAGCATCATCAGATCTCTGAGCTAATCTAAGGAAATAGCAGAAATATGTCTATGCGGAGAGCAGTCTTGCATTACAAACATTGTATAATTCTGATTAACTTTGCAGACACTTTCAAATATTGTGTTTCAAGAGGAATGAATTGATTTCAGACTTCAGGTAGTGTATATTAGGACAATACCTTATTACCATATTTCTAACTTTTAATCAGACCTGGTGGTGTCTGCTTTTATAAATTCTGTCTCTAAATCCCATGACTTGGTTCTTTTTGTGTGAACAGATCCTTACACAATCTGTCCCCCATGCCTATTTAATATTCTTGGTGTTCTTCTGATTCTTCTTACTCCCTCTCAGTTTCAGCCTAGAACTTTAGCTTCACCTTCTGTTTCAATTCTCTCAGCACTTCTACTATGTGTCACAAAATTTCCAGTTAACAATTTTGGTTCTCGATGCCACAATAGTCCTTAGAAATCAGGAGCAACAACTCAGCAAAGTCCTGCTCAGATTAAGAAAAGCTTACTTAGGCCTTCATGCAATCAATCCACTTGCCATGTAGACAATGTGAAGAGAACTATCATTGCTTCAGATGGAAGGAGAAGTAATAGGTACCAAAGTGTCTCCCGGGTTTTATGGGGAGAGAGAGAGAGGGAGGAGCTGGTATTGGGGGGGATTTTTTTTTTTTTTACCTAGGCTGTAGTTGAGTGCATTTTTGGTGGAATAATAAGTGTCCTGCCAGGCTTGCAGGTCATGTCTCAGAGCACTGAGATACTAACACTTCATCATGAAATATTTCTAAGAACTTAACTAGCTTTAAAACAAAGAATCATATCAGGTGAATCTCGATAATGGGGGAAACAAGTCATCTGTACACGATATGATAAACTGCACACTTACAAGGTTGAAAGAAAATAGAAGGTCTTAAAGCATGATTCTCTACCATCCATAATAAACTCAAAGCTTAGTAACCGTATTTGTAAGCAGTTTACTAGCTAAAAGCCAAAATTATATAACATGCATGAATCACCCCTAACTGCAAAAATAACACAATCAGTTCATTTTATTCTTGTTTACCAAGAAAACTTACTCTTTGGAAGTCTGTGAAGCTCAAGTTGTAGAGGGCAGCAAGTTATTGTGCTGGTGAAATCATCTGAGAAATAGCCTAACACAGCTGGAGGAACAAAAGATCTCTCTAAGCCATATTTTGTGGTGAGAGGAGCCTTGTGGGAAGGCAAAGCAAAATAATAGCCTTAGCCCCTTTTCTGATTTGCCAGTGGAAAAAAAAAAAAGGTTTTGTGCCACATCATCAGTTACTGTAGATGCTGTGTCATGTGTCTGTGGAGCAACTGCTCCTTTTGTTAAAATCATTTCAAATTTATTTGCAAGACACTCTCATTGTTACCAGTTCCCATTTAAAAAAAATTGAGAGAGTAAGACTTCAAAAAATATTTCAGAGGTCGTTAGTTCATAGTGTGGTTTCAACTATGATGATTCAGTTACACAAAGGATTTGTTTTCTGGAGGATAGAGTTAAGAAACAGTAAAAAAAAAAAGTTTATCAAGATTGAGGGAAAGCATGTGCTGTAGAAAAGCTCTATGAGCATCTTTCATGTTATACTTTTTGCCCTCTACAATCCATATCTCTGATTTTCTTCCTGCAGAGTAGTGGTGCTCTACAGTACTGTTGGTATGATGATGGTTTAAAGTTATAGTTCAGGATTCACAGTAAGTTTCCAACACGTTCTTGCTAGGTTGTATAGAAAGAGCATAAATCTTCCTATGAAAAAGACAAGTATGACGTGTGATATAAACCATTTTACTGATGAAAAATATTTTTCACAGCATTTAAGAGGGAGAAAAAAAAGGCACGATTATCTGCTTCTGTTCTTCGTGGTACTCAACTGTGACATTTGCAAAAAATTGAGAAAAAGGACAATTTTTGTTGGAGTAAGACATTTCTGGATTAATTGTATGATTTATCAAAAACACTTAATTATGCTTTTGGTTTAGTAAAAGAATGGCATTATTTCAAAATCTATTCATAAGGAAGAATCTGGTTCTTAAAAAGCCATTAAGTGCCTTTGAAGTATTATATTTGAGAAAAAAATGCAGTAGTAAGTTTTACGTCTTTTTTGTCTTCCAGAAGCTGATGATTTACTTGAACTTTTCAAGTTTCCTCTGTAGTGTTGAGGACAAGAACATTGTTTAAGACAATAAATCATGCATGATTCTAACATTTGAGTCATAAAGAGAAGCACCAGAAATCATGAGCAAAAATAATATTATAAGAGTTGGCAATGCTGGAACTAAAATAAAGCAGTTGCATTTATGTAGAGAATACAGAATACAAGGGAAAGGTTGAAAGAATAAAATTAAAAATACACAGTCCTTTGTTGGCAGTGCTATAAATAGTTGTGTATCTGTACTACTAAACCCAAATAATGCTAAACAACAAAAATATATTTTTTTAAAAAATTTGAATACATTCATAATTATCAATGAAAAAACCCATGCCGGTCATGCGAGTTAATAAAATGTTATTTGCTGCTACAAAGTTTGGGGGTTTTTAAGCACAAGACAAGGAACAGTGCAAATTTTTGGAAGTGCTATTATATTACCAGTTCTAAATAAAGCTTATGCAAAAAATAACAATATTTTCTCTAAAGATAAAAATTGGACCAAATAAGAATTTTCATTTCATACCTGTTATTTTTCTGTTGTTTTCAACTAGAGATTGTGTCCCAAATCCTCTTTAGCTCTCTGGAGACCTAAAATCTCATGGTGCATTTAAAAATCCATGGTGGCAGAGCCTGTTCTTTTGAAAAATTGTAGTGAAGCTCTTGGGTTAAAGTGTATTTAGCTGCAGAAGATGGTGCAGATCCAGCCATAGGATATATTAAGATTCAGTTCTTTTTCTGTTGTATGAGCTGTCTTGGGTATAAACAAGTCTATACTTTGTGATCGTGGTCAAGTTGTGTGGTTTCATCTTCTCTTAGTTTTGGTTTGAGATGTGGCAGGAATTTCCTTACAAGGGGGATAATGAGAGGATTAAATTTAACATCATTCATGCAATACTTCTTTTTTCAAGGGCTGTGACAAATCTTTCTAAGTTTTCCACATGTTTTGGTTTTCAGTTTTTTAAAAAACATTATTCCTAAGGACTTGTTGAATTTGTAAATTTTTTCATAATTTTATTTATGCAGTTGTATGCAAGATGTATATGAAGCCAGAAGTCAGGGTTGAAGCTGGTTTCTTTTCTTAAGCTAAATTTGGATGGATCCTTTTTGTAAGTTAAAATGTATGAAATTTTACCACCTCCATGAACTGCATTCAACTTAGGAGACTTGTTAACTTTTACAACTTTGGTTCTGAACTGAAGGCTTATGAAAGGAGATTGTTCTAACAAGTTGTGATTATAGGTTTGTTTAGCTAGCCGAGTAGCAATAAACTTAAAAAATATATATATATATATTTCCAAATTTTAGCCAAAATATTTATAGAATGAGTAGAGAAGATAACCCGTGGTTAACTGAGGTGAGTGGGACTGGCCCTGATATAAGAAGGAATAAATTATACTGTTTGGCCTTTTCCCTGTATTCACCATTTTACTATAAGAGATTCTTCCCCCCACTCCAAAACTTTTAATCGTCTATATGAAACCTAGAAAAGGGAGAAAAAAAATGTGCTTATTGTTCACAGAGGATTAAAGGAATTCAAATGAAACTAAGCTGTGTAAATTAGAACTGAGAACTGTCTTGGATGCATGTTCTCACTAGAATTAGAATGTTCTTCAGCTTAAGTCTGGCCCTGTTATCAGATGTCTGAAGAAAAGCCTCAAGCTCAAATTTCTAAAATCCTCAGTTGACAACTTTGAAGGAAATCTGTGTTTTAGATAAGAATTGGTGATGTTAGTTTGTTACTCTAAGTGATTGCACAGTAGAGAAGAGAATGCATGATCAAATATAACAAGGAAGGTTGAAAGTTGTAATTTAGTTCCCCTTAGAGCCTGTGGCTTTCAGAAGTAAGACAGAGCCATAAGCATATATCATCTAGACTGGGCTGCACTTCAGGGTCAGACTGTAGGCACAGAAAATGCAGATATAAACCTCTTTGCATCCAGATTTCTTGGTCTTAACTGGCAGTCCACAAACACTGCCAACACACCCACTGCAGCCCTTGTGGCTCTTGTGTGTCATCTCATTTGTGCTTGCCATCAACAAAAGTAACCGGTGATGAAGACTATAGTGACTGCTGGATTTATTTATCCTGTGCCATCAAAATCTGAAAATTCAGATACTGAAGTGCAGAGCTCTCAGCAAATCAAGATGCTGAATTGTTTGATCGTGCGGAGCTTCCAGCCCAGCCAGAGCCCCGAGCACTCAGTTAATAGCAGCTCTTACAGACTTCTTGTTATTCTGCTCTTCATTAGAGTCCCTTTGTGAATATGCATTTTTAAAGGCTGTGGAAAAGGGGCCATCAGATCATATCAACAATCTTGCAGAGCTGAGACAAGACCCATCTGTTTAAAAAAAGGAAGACAGTGCCGTGCCATGTGTGGGGCTTACCATTGCCTCTGACCTGGACCCTGCTGTGTGGTCTCTACTTATTTCCTATTTAGTAGGTGGTATTACAAGATCAGCGCTCTGGCAACCCTCATCTTACGCAGCCTGTTTGTTATGTGTTGCTTTGTTTTGCTAGGAACTACTAGGAAGAACATGTTGAGCAACTGAAAACAGTTGAGTTTACAAAAAGTGTATTTGAAAAATAATTCCTAAGATTTGCTAGACTATATTTTGCATGTATTGACTAAATGGTACTCAGAACTAACTTTCTTCATTGTCTCCAACAGTTAAAGGCAGTCTTTTATAAATTGAGTACTCATGCTACAAACATGGATTTAAAGAGGAAATTAAAAGATTTTTTTTTTTTCTGTAGGTTTTATGGCTGCATTTCAAGAATGTGGTTTTCAGGTGATCGTGCAGTCCTAGGAAAATGAAAAAAAAACAAGAGTTATCCTATATTTTTACTAGAAAACAGTATAAGTTAGTGGGTATTCTCAGCCCTGTGCTGGGTTCATTTGGTACAGTATCTTTTCCTCTCATCCATGATGTGGGATAGGAAGGATTTTTTTTTTCCTCTGTATCTTCTCCACTTCCTCCACTTATGTGGATTTGCTGATTCTGAGTTGAATAACATCCTGTCTCTTTTTGTTCTCCCTCCTTCCTAAGCATTCCTTAACATATTGAATTGTTGATTTTTTTTCTCACATTCTGCTTTTTCTGTATTTCTGTATTTTTCTTAGTTTGTATTTTTAAACAGTATACTTTAGTTTTCTTTTCCCAAAACCCCACACCTTTGAAGCATGTTACTAGTTAACAAATGCAACTACTTTTGGATCTCAAAGACTGATCCTAGTATAGAACAGATGACTGAGAGAGACCAAGATCTAACTGACCTTGCAATGTGGGAATTAATATAATCCCACATATGATGGGCAACTGTGGAGTAACTTCTACTATTAATAAGCAATAATACATGGAATTTTTAGAGCAGAATTCACTAGAAGCATATATGCATTTGTAAGTAATACATTAGGAAGCCCTAGTCTTATTAGATGATTGGTTAAACATCTGGATGAACCTGTGCAATGAACAATTTATATTGCAATTTGTTTTGCTTCATAAGGCAAAGCTAAGTATCTTACCTCCTGGCATGTTCAAATTTGCCATACTGATTCTTTTTAAATGGAAGGGTGGATGTGAGGTTTTTTGCTATCAATATCAATTTACAGTAATGGATAATTGACTTGGAAAGACTAATAGGAGGGTTGTAATTTCTTTTTCTGAATGTATTGCTGTGTTAGAAACCTTAGAAGATTGTAGTACTATATTGGGGAGGTTACTTTTTTCGATATGTGGATTTTACTTTCTACAGCAGAAGTGTTTAAATAGCCCTCATTGTAGAATGTTTCTACTACCACAATAACAAGTTATCATAAGCAACTGATACTGGCATAATAAAACAAGTTTAAATTCATCTAAGTAGCAATGTCTGTTGTCAGCTGACACTAATATTTTTAGTAATTGAATAGTTTGTTTAGCAAATGTATTTTGCTTTATACTTTTATACAGCCTACTTTGGTTGTTCTAAGATAGATGACTTCGGGCTATATTTTCCTCGCACATGGAGTTCTGGGATATTGCCTCCTTAACTGGAGATTTTCTATCTGTGGTTACACCAATATGAAATGGGAGTGTCTGCCTGGTTTTGCAACTGTTTACTGCAGGGATATTAATTTCCTTGAAGCAGCATTAGTAATTGGACCTTTAACTTTAACATAGCCTTTATTCTGCCTGTTTTGTGTCCGATATAAAATTATATAGATGATCATAGCGTATGATGGGTGTCTTGCAGTCATTAATAAACAAAAGTAATAACCATTGTAAATAAAACTAAAAGAACATACAGTGTTTTGTAGTGGAGGAAAGTGAGAAAGGTGATACAGCTGAACACAGAGTGCAGAGATCCTTAAGCAGTACCAAACCAGCCTGGTAAGTGCAAATAGAGTAGTACCCTTTGTACTTGTCCTTAGTGCTTCTCTGATAGTATATTCACTGTTATTTATTTGACATAGTGTAAAAGTGACACTCCTTTTATGACTACCATTAAAAAAACCCCTAGCGTATCTTTGAGTTCTGTAGCAGTTTAGCTATCACCCTTGTGTCTTAAAAAAAATAATCTTAGCATGTAGTTTAACTAACTTCATTCCTTGAGTCTATTCCAAAATTCGACTCATTTATCTCATACAGTGCCCTAAGCTGCTCGATGCCTAAAGAAATAATGTGGACTCTACCCTACCCTAAGTAATTCATATTAATACCTTATTAATTACCTTACTTTTTTTCATTCTATGCTATGGACCTCAGGTATTTTTGTTAAAAGAACTAGAAAATGTTCCTACAACTTCAGATTGTATGCAATCTGCAAATAATATGTTTATAGCAAAAAAAAAAGCTGCTTTTTTTTTTTCTTTAGGCACTTTCAGACAAGGATAAGGAGTAGTTGTCTTAAGTCATCTGCCAGAGAATTCCTGAATGATCGTGCATAGGAAAATGTTGTGCCTTAGCAGAAATTTTCCCCTCGTACGTGACGGAAAGTGCTTCCCATTTACTCTTTTGAGTGTGTGTAAGAATGGAGGTCCTTACTTGTTTTTACAAGGACTACAGAATGTGTTTCTTTTCTTGGTAGATGTGTTTGTTTGCATATTTCCAGAGCAGTAGATATTTACAACTGTCCTGCCTTGTGGTGCAGGGGATTTTGCCAGGCAGCCTTTCAGCTCTCTGCAGTAGTCTGGAAACTAGAGATAATCCTTAAAACTGGTTTTTACTTTTTATTGTTTTTCTTTCTTCTAAAGTGTAAACCCTCTCATTTTAGCACAAGACCTTGCAATGCTGGTATCACAGACAGCGTTATGTTTATTGCCTGCAGTATGGTTTTTTTCAGTCAGAATCTGTGACTTGGAAACTTTAATGGAAACACCAAGTATTATTATAGGTCATTCATCTGTACCCTCACATATCCTCTTGTAAGGAAAGATATAATCTCTATACCCTTTATTCCCTTCAGTTACTCTCCATTTTAATCTCAATTTTGTTTGGATTTTCTTTAAATAATATTAATGCTGTTTGGGGAGGGATACTTGTCCGTGCACCAGTATTCTGCCTGACATATAAAATAATTTTGTCATTTGATTTATGGCAAGTAATCATATACAAGTGTTTCTCTACTGTTGGAATAACTGGTGAGACAGGGTCTCATAGTTACTTTATCCAGTCACTGTGACAGGGACTATTCTGTTTCTGTTATCATTAGCCATTCTGAGATTCTTTAAAGGCCTCATGGCTGCTTCTGGTGAGGACTTGAGCATGGTTCACGCCTAAATCAGCATTCAGGTTAGTAGTGAGGATGAGACAATATGGGCATTAGTTACAGATCTTCCATGGGAATCAAGCAGGTGTCCTTGTTGCCTTATGTCTTGTGTCTGACACGCAACTCTTGCCTTGTCCTGCCACTTCTTGAGAGTGGAGGTAATGCCTGCAACTATTTGTAGCCAAAATATGAACATGCATAACGATTTCTTTAAAAAAAAAAAAAAATCTGAGTCTTAGAGCGATGGTATGAAACCAGTGCTTTGAGTGGTTAGGTGGAACCCTACCAGAACTGAGCCAGTTGTAGTAGCTGTCTTTAAGAATGTTAATCTTCTATAGGACTGCAAGATGGCTGTCCAAAACTCATTCACTTCTTTGCCAAAAACTGGGCTAATTGCTGAAACTTCTAAATAAGTCTGTGTGTTACGAATGAAGTCACAGAAAGATGACTGGTGCAATGGTTTAGAACCACTGATGGGTGAACTAGATACTAGGTTTACACACAACGGAATGTTTGAGTGGGAAGGTACTCTTCAGAAAGACAGAAAAGTTACTTTATAAAGCAATTACACATCTAGCAGATGTGTTTTCCATGCTCACATTTTTCTCTCTTCTCAGGTTGCTGTGCATTATGATTTTGGGAGGGAACTGTGGGAAGCATGCGTTACTTTTTCTGTTTTAAGCGCAAAGCACAAGCAGCAGCAGTCTGCATCTGTAATGCACAGGTACTGCTGAGGCAAAGCCATCCTGAAACAGGAGTAAGGAAGTATTGCCTTACTATGTGTCCTCCAATGGAACATGCTCAAAGAAAACATCTCAAAGATTTGTAGTTAGTATGGTAAGAAACTTTTTTTTTTTTTTTAATGTTCACATTATTTATGGCTTTATCATAAATAATATCACAAGGTTTTTATGAAGAGTAACTGCTTTTTTTCTTCCATCTGTTAGAAGAATGTTGAAGATTTGTCTTAGATCAGACTTAGTTTGTACTGTACTGAAATAAAAGATTGTGGGTTTGACTTTTAGAAAGTTAATCTAAATGCACTTTATTTAGCTTTGAACACCAATATTAATTGTTCCAGGAAGACCTTTTTGTAATTTTTTTTCAGTAAGAGCCAAAATACCAAGGGATTATAGTACCAATGCATAATTTCCTACAGATTTCACCTAGTTCATGGTCTCAAGGAGAAAAGATAGTGGCCTATTGACCTGATACTGTCTTACTCTGTTCTGTGTTCTGAAAAGTTTATTGCTATATTGTGTATGTAACTGCTGATTGTGATCCTGGCATGACAAATAAGGAATCTCTTGCCGTGTTGCTTAAGAAAGTGCCTTATGGGGTCTGAGTGTGATAGGGATAGTTGGAGGTTTGAAGTATGGTTTGTTCTGCATAGCATCCCAAGAGACTTCGTATCAACCGTGCCAGATTTACAGGCCACTGTACAGGAACATAATTTGCCAAGTAGAACATAAATCCATTAACTTTACTAACCAATTTAGGTAGATGTTTGCATGGAATGTAGCTTCTAAAAGTACTATGATTATCATACTGCATGAATATTCTACTGGTTGCTACTACAGGACAGTATTATACAGTTAGTGAATATGAGGCAAATATTACAGTGTTGTACTGTACTTACTGCTTCTGTATTTCTGAAAGATTGTTGACTATCTTTTTCTGTGTTAGTCATTTTATAAATGGAGTTAAATAAAAGTTCTTATTTGCCCCGTGAAATCTAGTATTTGAGGAAATAGAAAATATTGGAAATAATCTACAGGAGGGTAACCTCTAAATGAAAATTGTGTGTATTGTCTTAAATTATAAATGAAAAATATTTATTCCAAAAAGCAAAGTAGGCTTTTGTGAAATCATTAATTTCTGGCTATTACACACTAACTTTTTCTTGAGCAAGCCACAATTATAATACATCATAGTATTGCTGCTGGAGAAATTAGTAGATAATTGGTTTTATTATTCTTGCAGAATACTAAGTTATTATATCACTTCTTGAATCTCTGCATCTACTCTATCAGGTTGATACATAAGTGGCTTCTTCACTTTCTTCATGCTAAAAAGTTACTCTATTACTGACCCGTGAGTCTCTTAGTCTGTTCCTTGTTTCATCTTGTAGAATAGAAAGAACACAGTAGAAGATAGAGCTGACAGAAGAAGAGTGGTATGGTGTCTGGATGTTCTTCTTGGTGGCCTAAACAGGATATAAATTTTCCTAAAATAATATCTTTTAGAATGGCAGGCCAATTTTCTTTTCCACAAGTGAGAACCAAAAGAGTTAAGGTATCCTGTGAAGAGTGTTTCTGGAAGGAAAATATTTTCATTGGTCTCTGTCTCTAAAAAGCACTTGGAAATAACAGAGGCTGAACAATTAAGAGGCAAGTGCATGCTTGTGTCGGTGACTTGCTCCCTCTCTGTCCCTCAGGAAATTTTGCATCCTTTGGCAACTAGTCAGCTACTCATTTTTTCCATGCTTAACATAGAATGTAACTCCTTAGCAGTTACTGCAAATGTCATTGTGAAGAGAGCATTTTAATTTCAATGTTTCTCCCCTTGACTCTGATAGAAACCATTGTATAGGTGACAAGTAGTACATGCATAGTGACTCTGGTGTATGAAACAAGCAGGACAAGATGCGTAGATGGTCTATATATATGCAGCTAGTCTAATGCATCCAGGCTTGTTAAATTTGCTGCTTATGCACAGGGAGTTTGTGGCAAGATTTAGCTGTGTGTGGAAATGTGTGGGAGTCTCATCAAAACTGCATCCACAGTGTGGCTGTTCCAGAAATCTCAGAGTCTTCAAATTTTTCCTGGATAAGAAGATGAGACAGAAAAAGTGTCCCTGAATAGGAAGACCTGGCTGTATGGTATTCCCACTGCAGTCATAGCACCATAATGGTTAAATCCAGGATTGCATTGTTCAGTTGAGTGGAACTGTTCATATTTTATATGAAAAACTGCAACAAGTCTGTCTGTTGGCAGCATGTTCTGTTGAACTAATCTTTTGTTGGCTAACATGAGCTTTAAGAAACATCTCAACTTGTTTCAAAATATTGATTAGTTTTGGAAGTCTCTTAAATATCGTGAAAGCCTTTCTGTTTATTTTATAGTTAACATTGTCTTCCATCTCAGGTGATTCATAGAGTATGCAGGGTAAATCATACATTTATCTTAGCAGATAATGTTAGACAGTGGAATGTGATACGTGGCATTTGGAATTAGGGTCAGATTTTCATTATACTCCAGGGCTTTTCCGTATGTTTCCTATTAGCAGCTTTGTTCTCAAACCTCTAGTCTCCCCAGAAAGGAGAGGAAAAAAAACCCACAAACCCAAAAAGCAATCTTAAATTCTGAACATAGAGAAGAAGAAAAAAAAAAAAGGGGCTTCAGAATATGATTTAATTATTTTTTAGTTTACCATTGCTTTTATTATCATGGTGGTGTTAGGTTCTGATCAAAATGCAATGGAAATATTAATATTTGTCTGTTGTGGTATACCTTATTTTTTCCAGATAAATAGTGCAATATTTTAACCAGGAATCTGCTCTTAAGACTGTGAAATTGTGGGTGGTGATGTGTGGTGGTATTCTTAGTATTTCCATTTGAATTTTTTTCTTTTCTTTGAACTTTAAAAGAAATCAACTTGTGTTACTAATTTTTTTTGTCCTTATTAATCTGTGATTGAAAACAAACACTTGTGAAGTAGATTTTTTAATTTGTTTTAAATATCAGGGCAACATGAGAAAATATTCAGAAACTGAGTAATGGAGAGAACAAACTGACATAGTTAAAACTTGGCAAGTTGAGACCTCTTGGTTTTGTTCGACTGGGCAGTCTTCTCTGAGATATTTGAAGTTTTTTTGACAGATTCTAGTGAATACAACTACTTGTGGAATTGCTAGTAGTAAATATCAAGATAATAGCTAGAAGCTTAAGCTCTGAGATAAATTTACTCTCTAGATTTAACTTAATCTTGAAAAGAAACATCATAACATTAGTAAATGCCCACCTATGGCTGAATGAATATGGTACATGGTTTAATGTTAGTAATTGCTGTCTTTAAGTGGGTCACAAATAGCTGATTTAGGGTCTGCTGGCCGCAGAGCAGTGTTTAGATCACTAGAAGAAAAGTGTAACTTAACAGAGTTCAATGGCAAGGTTCACTCTATTACTTGCTGCATGGAGGAAATATGCCAAGGAGAACTGAGTCAGAGTTGGTTTAGAATGATTGGTACGGGGACAGGAGAAGCAGAAGAGTAGAGGAAGGCCCTTCCTGTTGAGTCACAAGCTTCAGAATGGACCCCCTTGCTTCCTAAACTTCTCAGAGAGGAATCTAAGTGCAGCTGGATCCAAACTTAGTCCCAGATTTGGTCAATGGTTTATGTCTAAGAGACATGTGGGTAAGGGAAAACAGGTAAAGGCATATGTGTTTATGGCCAAAGGATTATATGTGCACAGGCAATTCTTTATATTGCTTGGCTAGGATTTCCAAGTTCCATCGTGCTGCATCTCAACCTGCTTACCTCCCCTCTAGCGGTCTGGTGCCAGGTTGCTCCAGAGTCTGGATCCCCAGTCTCTTGAAGTAAACTCTTGCGCATTCTCGGTTGATGAGAATGGAATCCTAGGTCTCTCAACGCAAACTCTTAGGCATTGAATTTCGTAGAAATAAAGAATTCAATGGAGTAGTACAGCAGCAGAGTTGGCTCAAGCTGCGTGCCTTCGGAGAGATGCTGAACTGAGCACAGAAGTCCCTGGGTAATTATGCCCTTACAGACTATTTGCCTGCCCCTCACGTGATGTAATAGTAATATTTGAGTCTAGGATCTTCTCACTTCTTGTTGGATTCTTTCACTGTCTTCAGACAAGCCCTTATCTTGTTTGGCAGCAGACATTGTTCATAGTTTGTAGCTGCTTCATGCTGGCCTTGAAGATGTTATTTTGCTTGAGTGGATCCTGTTTTGCTCAATGAGGTACAAAACAGGCCTGATCTTGCAGGTGTTGGTGATGGTTTGTAGCTGCTTTGTTTTGCTCAAGTAGACACAAATTTGGTAAATGTGAGTGGCACTTTACAACATGCAGTTTAAGATTTCAGCAAATGTAGCTGCAAAGTATACTAAAAATCACACAATCTTATAATAGTGATTAATTCGATTTAAAACATACTTACCTAAGCTAAGTGGCTCATATAAAACTTAAATTGGGTGCATCCAGTGATCTGTGATTAGTGAAAGATCATTGCCATGCAGCCACGCTTGTCCAACAGGGAGAGCTCAAAGCAGGCTCACCCAGGCTGACATGTTTATGGAATAAAGTGGTTGGCTCGTAGTCAAATTGCATAGAGTGGGAAAGGTCTGCACGAGACTCCTTGTACCCACAACTTATCGGTGTTCACTGTGTCATTCTGCTCCTTTGTGTGTTTCGTAAAAGGAGTTCTTGGTCCAGCTACAGCTTAAATCTTTACCTCCTTTGGAGCCTGTACTAAACTGCTGCTGTTTTGATAAGGGGGGGTCAAATGCATCGCAGAGACAGAGCAGAAATTGCTTCTTAGGACATAGGTTACTGGCCTCCAATTAGAATTCACTAGAAAACCACCCTCTGCTCCCTGCTGTTCAGACAGTTTTCAACCCACCTCACTGTCTGCTCATCCAGCCCATACTTCATTGTGCTTTTATGATTCTACAACTCTTTTTTCATGAGGTCATGTGATGTCCAAATAGCTGTACTCTGTCCGTCTGTCCTTTTCTCTTTCCTGACACTTCTGAGCAGAGTGGACGCTTTTAGCCAATTTGCCAGATACACTGAATTCCTGTAGGTTGTTTTTAAATTGACAGCTGGGTAGAAGAGGAAGACACTATTAATACTGGAATAAAGAAAGAAAATCAACACTTCTTCACCTTCTTTAACTCATTTAGCAGCAAGAGAAAGCACCTTGATGATCTGTGAGTTTCATACACTAGTCTGTGGACAACCAAGTAATTGATTCTAAAACCATAGTTCTAACCTATGGATAAATTCCTGTGAAGTAAATAAAGAAGATACTGCATTGGGACTAATATCATTAAGGATATGAGGTCGAATGGGATTTTGTGATGGGAGATTGAGGGCTGCATGGTGTAGGTATCTTCGCAAAACTATTCTTCATTAAGTGTCTTGCTTGCAGAATAAACTTATATCTCAAACTGAAGTGGTTTGACACTTCAAAATTTTGTTTTTATTTGTTTGGCTTTTCAATATGGATATGAAACAAATCCTGTTTTTGTGAATGTATGTTTTCATTTACATGTTAAACACTTGCCATAGCTGATGGTGCAAGATAAAATCTTGATTTGGTAGTACCTTATATTCTTTAGGCTTTCAGTATCTTATTAGGTTTGTTGTTATTTGTCTACTAATGTTGTGTAACTTCGGTATTATTCTTTGTATTGCTGTGGTTTAAAGTAATGCATTCAGGGGAAGGGCAGGGAGAAGACCCAGAGAGATGAGGTTATTTCATTCTTTGGCAAGTTAATGGTATAGAGCAGGACATAAGACTCAGTATTTAGAAGTATTCAAATAGTACTTTAGTACTCAAATAGGCTACTCAGCTTAATCAGTATTTGTGAAGTTTACTGGGCTATTACTTTAGAATTACTTTTCCTTCTATTGGTAACAATAGGCTGCCATCCTCTGGTGAAATGTGTTAGTTGTCTTCCTGTAGAGACCTGAGAGATTTTTAGGAGAGAGGAGCCTATTTAAGTCTGAAAATCTTAGACAGAATAATTTTGATTGATTGGTTGGTTTTTTAATTAGAGGAATGTAGTTACTTGAACAAGGAATAAGTAGTGAGAGAAGACTCTTGGAAGGATTTAGATCAAATCTATTTCTCCCTCTTTCCTTTTTCTAGAACATCTGAGTAGAATGTAAAGTAGAGTTGATTGCTTGACAGTTTTTCTCCCTATCTCTTGATACTGACCTGCCTTTTTCTGCAGAAAGACCATTGAACATCAGTGTATTATCATTAGTTAGCTATTATTCTGTTAATTTCATTGCTCTGTATTCAGAAATCATTACTGTGTAAGGTGTATTTTATATTGTAATGCCTGTATGTCATTATTACATCTACATGGGTTTATGTTAAACTATACCAAAGGTACAAGGTGTGTCAAATATTAGTTATTATTACCTGCAAATTCTAGCTGAAGAATGGTATCTTAAAATAGTGGAAGGTCATTAAACCTATTTTTTTCTCATAGGTGACAGACATTCTATGAATTTATGTGACATAACACAGGAAATTACTCTTTTTCTCTAAAAATAACTCTTACGGGAGACAGTGTGAACCATTTATACTTAACTGCCTTAATGCAAAATTGCTAATGTAGTTTAAGTCATGGGTTTTTAAACTTCAGAGCTAGCTGAATTTGCCTTGAAGATTATGAGAAGGTAAGCAGTTGATTAACTCCTTTCAAGATTATTCATTAAGTGTGAGAGTGGAGGTAGTATCTTCAAAATAGTGTTGCTGTTTCTTTTATGCATGTTTTATGTATCTATGCATGCTAACCGTAGAGAGCCTTTCTTGGTCTGAATGCATGGCAAAGAGGAAAGAATAAGAAGGCAAGAGAGTTTTTAAGGCTTTGGAAGGATAAGATCAAGACTATACAGTCTTCTACCTTTTAGGACTCTGCTACATTTTTACAAAGCTTTCCCATTATGTTGACTCCAGCAGTGGACTTAAAGTTTGGTGAAACTCTTAGGAGAGTACCAGTAAAGAACCCCTGATTTCTAGGTACTAGGGCTATTCTGCTAAAGCCATGCCCCGAGGAAGGTTTCAGATGAGGTCCAAGACTGAGGGACGCCGTCTGGAGTTTGTATTAGGAGGGTTAATTAACCTCAGCCCAAACTCGTGCCTTAGGAGGCCAAGAAGCCCAGTGGATTTTCTTACATGTGCCTGGCAGTTAGTCATAGGAATGCAGGCAGCTTGAACAAAAGCAAGAGGGATTTTATTTTTTCATGCAGCAACCTATTCACCTGTGGGCTTTTGTTATGTTTGGAAATCTTATGCAAAATGCAGGTATTAAGATTTACTGAGAACATAGGTAAGTGCTTTCAAGAGCTCCTTGCTGCTGAGTAGGTTTACTGGCCTTGGTTTGGTTGAAGTGGCCTGTTTTGGGGTAGAGATGTGCAGGCTAACGAAAGGACACAGCAGTTGTTCTGCACCTGTTCAGAACTTAGTGCATCTTCCTAAAGGTCTTAGTCTTGGCAACATTCCATAAGCTTCAGTTAGATAAGGAATTGTTTGCTTTCTTTGTTATGTTTCCTTACAACTAAATTAGTGTAGAGCAACGGATTGCATTATACTGTGAGTTTATTCTTTTAGTTAAACTGCAAAATTTGAATCAGCTATTTTATTTATATTCTCTTTGCTGAATTGGTGTAACTAGGATAGCATGAGTGTTTAAGAATACATTTAAATTAGTGATTCATATAAAGGTAATGATTGTTATCAATTCTGTTCTTTTTACTAGCGTGCTTGCTCTTTGTGCTTTCAACTGAAGATTTGATTGAAGTGCACTTTTACCCCACTTATTCAAGGCGAAAACTGTTAACTTAGTGTTCTACAAAGTAGATGAAGTGTTGGAAATTTTCCTTCCATTCACTCTTAACCTTCTCTAGGATTTAACTTCTTTTTGCTGGTATGTTGCTACTTGACCACTTTTCTCCACTAGAAGATTCTCAGATCTTTTTTGGCTATTGATTACCCTCCAGTCATCTATAAACTTTCCTGCCTCATCCTTTGTTTGCCTTCCCTCTATCTTTAGATAGTAAACTCTACAATCAATGAACCTTTGGTGGAATATTAAAGGTTTCAGCTTTTTAGCTGGTTCAGGATAAGAATGGCCATTTATTTCAGATTTTCATGTTGTTATGGACAGTGCTGTGTCTCTCTGGTGTGGGGTTATGAGCTGTTTCTGGTTGTATAAGGCAGGGTATCCCATCTTGAAGAGAAGGCTGGTATTTCCCAGCGGCTCTGAATGTGCACTTGGGCTGTTACCATGAAGTAGTGGGTCCTTCTGCTTGAGTATGAATGTAAAGATTTTGTGTGATGGTGACTTACTCTGGGGTAAATGACTAGTATGTGTTATTCTTTGTTACTCTGCCAGTTCATTCTCAGTTAATTATTTCTGCCCTTACTCTTTTCATTGTGGGAAGGACTCAGTGGGAAAGCAGAGTTGCAGTAAAAGCAGGAATGCACTCCCTGTTTGAACTGTACATCAACAGTTCTGTCTTTCCTACAAGTGCAGTGACTAATTCCTAGTGGAAAAATCTACCGAAGTATTGCCTTTTTTTTCTATATATACATCAGGCTTGTCTTTTGACACCGGTTTATGTTTAGAGATCATAGCTCTTCACGCATGATGACATAGCTGTGCCTAAAGAAGTCCAAGATATAAACCAGACCAACTGATGAATAATATACTAATGAGCTACTATTTTCAGTACTGATCACTACTTTCCCCATGTGATTTGCTGGGAAAAGCACTCCTTAGAACCATCTTCAGAAACTAGAAAGAGAAAGATGCTTGGTGAGCTGCAGATTTGTTTTGGTTTTAGTGTTTTTGTTTGTTTGTTTTTATTCTGCCTTGAAGTGCTTTACAGAATTTCTGCTTGCAAAAACCCGTTCTTCAGTAGCAGCCTCTCCTGGCCCACTCTTCCTCCTCTCCCCGTGTGGTTTTGGGTCTCAACAGCATAGTAGTCCTAACAAAATAGTAAATATAAAGAGACCAGGCAGGTGAAACAAATAATGTTAGACTTGATGCTTATTGTTTTAATGTACTTAGGGAGGAGATAGGCTGAGAGATTGTGAATTGCTTGGTTTCTACGTAGTATTTTTTTTCTACTGCTAGTCTGTGTCATTTCCTGTAGATGCTTCAAATAAAGCCTTGAATTTTTAACTTTGTGAAGAACAGCAGTGATAAATGATCTGCAAGGTACGTAGATTTGGAAAAAGCAAGAATAGAGAGAATATCTAGAGAAGAGTCAGGTGTTTGCTCATAGTCTCTGAATGTTTTGACATGACCTATAATGTAATCAAGTACACAAATGCAAGTATTCTTTAAGTTTATTTAATTTATTTTGAATCCCAATAGCAAATATACACTAAATAGATACATAAAATATCCATTTTCTACAGTACTGTCAGTATTGAGAATTGTGTGTGCTGGCCTGCGTAAGAAATCAGGGCAGCCGAGTTCCAGCGATCTGCTTGCATTCAGCAGGTTTAACGTACTTACATTAATGAGGGATTCTTAACCCGTGTGATGTAAAAATATAAAAGAGGAAAAAAATAAATGAAAAACATGATTACAATGATAATAGATAAAATAAAATGTTTGTGCTGGCCTAAAGGGAGTTTAATAATCATTCCTATTAAGCTTGAAGCATATGATAAATCTTGAATCCTACTTTTTCATGTTCAAAGTGCATCAAATTATATTGATAGCAAAACACCAGAGGATGTTTCCCTCTTAAAGTTGCAAGAAAAAATACCAGAAACTATAAAAGATTTTGCATGTTAGTTCTTGATATGAAAACTGCCTTTATCTCACTTAATAGATTATCAAAACATATTCCAGTACGGAGACACAAGACCTTACAATCCCCTATGTTTTTATTGCCTCTTTGCTGGAAGTTGTTCTTGAAGTCTGATTTTATTTTTTTTGCAACTTTTCTTACAACACTTTTGGCAGAGGCAAAGGTCCTTACTGTGGAAATAGTCACTTCCACTTGATTCTTAGAATTTATTTGAAAGGAAGAATTTGTCAAAACTATGTGATTTAAGTAAAGAATTAAATGTCTATAGTAGGAAACATCAAATACAGTTTCCAGTTCCACTTCCAAGAGTTCTTTCATAAAGGCTTTTGTTTAAATTATTCAAATGTAGCTTGAACATCGTCAAATAATACAACAGATCCTACTAACATGTTGTTTCTAATTAATTATCTCTGAAATAGTAAATACTTTGTAAACTGGTTAAATGGTGTAAAATTGCCATTTTTCTGCAAATTTCAAGTATTGTAGAACTGATTTGGAAAACCTGCTTTTTGAAATGACCAACTTTGGTATCACTTGAGGAAATTTCCAAGTTGCACACTGTTTCTGGCTAAAATGCAACGGAAAGTTGAAGGCTCAACCTCCCAGTATTTTACAGGATTATTGAAGAGGCTTATGCCGCTGTATAATGCTTTCTTCTTTCTTCTTCCCGTTGGACAGAAATCATTCACTCCCAGCTTTGCAATATGATTCGAATGAAGGAAGACTACCTGCAGCAATAAGAAAAAATAAAATGCAATAGTTAGTATGTAAATGGGAAAAATATCAAAACATTAATTGACATAGATAACTGAGGTTTGCTATAAGATCAGTTGGATACAGACCTATAATAGTAACAGGAATTAAAAATTTCTGTTAACTTTTAAAAAAATATCTCCCTCCTGAAACCATCTCTCCCACGAAAAGAAATTAGATGACATTTTGTCAGTGAGTTGTCAGAATAATTTGACTCTGTTTGTATGGAACATTCTCCTAAAATGCAGTTTTATACTTTCTTACATTAAGAATTATAATGCAATATTATATTCTCCCATAATGCAAAATTTCAGTGATTTCATTAATTTAAAAAAGTATTCTATAGAAAAGTTTGTATTAGATTTGTTGGTATGGTTATAGGAACAAGTCTAATGCTGTTGTAGCTTAAATTAATAAAAAGAATGGGCTTGTGATAGTAGAATTTAGAATTTGTTAAGTAAAATAATGTACCTTGACGACAGAATTCTTTTGTGTATCTGATTTAACATTACATTGTAAGTTCATATTTTAAATCTATTTATCTATCTATCTCTCAAAAGACTTTAATTAGGAGTGAAATGAGAAACAGAAAGAAGTGAAGTTCAGAGGTAAAAGCTTTAGCCAAATAGCTTATGCTGCGCTTTGTCATCTCTGCATTTCCTCATGTTTCCCCAAGCTTTGCTCTGCTCTGTATCCTAAGGTCACCTTATAACACATGATTTTAATTGCTACTCCAGAATTCAGGAATTAAATGTGTTTTGAAAGCATTTTATTGCAGAATTTATTGAGTTCAAAATACAGTTTTAAAAATCTTATCACTTCAGTCACATTATTTTCTTTGGATTTAGGGCTTTTCAGTTTGGAAATGGAGAAATTTCTACTCTAGCTTGCTAATATGGAAACGATAATAAATCTGTAACAAATGTTCTGATAACATTTTCTGGGTGTAGCATGTTGTTGTCCTTTTTTTTTTCTAAGAAGTGTTCCTGCGGTTCGATCTTGTCTATTTCTTTGGGTACATACATGATTTCAGATTTTCCTAGTATGAGAGCCATCTCAGTTAATTATACTTTTTAATTATGTCCTAATCAGTATGACAGTGTGAAAGTCAACCAACTCATAACCAGCAGAGCTTTCTATTAAGTTTAATATATGACCTGCAGGTATTTCAGCTCGGGTAATCCAGGAGGAACTTTCTTGAGCTTATTTTTTTCAAGATGGATTTCACGTATACTTGGTATGTTGGCAAAACTCCCATTTTCCACATCTTTGATTTTATTATTCCCAAGGCCTAGCCTAGAAATAGAAAAAGGAACATTTAATTACAGATTAATTGAGATTCACAACAGCACTTTTTTTTTTTTTTTTTTAATTCAAATACTCAAGAGTAGATATAGGGAAAAGAAGAAATGGGGAAAGATGATGCAATCTTACCTCTGATAGAAAACCAAAAAACCCCCCAAAATTGCAAACAAACAAAAAACCCAAAGCAAACAAATTTTTTTTCATTTTATTTTAATATGAGTTTAAAGGACAGCAGCCAGCCTGATAAGAGCAATTGCCCAGTTTGCATGCAGTTTTTCTGCTTTTAGTAGCAAGAGTTAAAATGACGCATGTCAATAAATGTGCTTGTAACATAAATGATGCCCTTTTATCAAGTAGTCTGTCTACAAAGTATGCTCACAGTAATAAGATGTGGTGTTCTAATAAATAGCCAAAGAGGAGCACATCTTGTGAAGAGGCAGTTATATATGTATATCTATAGCTTAGTTGAAAACTTTGTGTTTTAGAAATAAGCGGGACTACCATCTTTACTACTTTCACATTTTCCTTAATTGAGACCTTAGTTAGATTTTTTGCTGTAAGACTCTAGCTTAATTGAGGTATATTACTACTAGCACATTAAGAGATATGATATAAAAGCCACGCTATATTACACAACACCCAGGTGCCATGAGCTAGGAATTTATAATGATTACATTTTGTAAACAGATGCTGTTCTTAACATCCGCTTCTATCGTAACATGTAGGCAAGAGATGTAATAACAAGGCTGGTGTTTGTTTTGGGTATGGTGGGGTTTTGTGGTTTGGGTTTTTTTCTTAGTTACAGCAATTCTTATTATATCGGACATCCTACCAGGTATGACCTTTAATCAAATAAAAATATTCTGCATAGGAATTTTACCTTTGAAGGTCTTTATACCGGTTAAAATCTTCAAGTTCAATTGCTGTGATCTTGTTGTCATCTAAGTGAAGTTCCAGTAGACTGGAGGGCAAATCTGATGAAAAACGAATGCACAGTATCAGAAAAATAAGTCAACTTATTTTTCTTGGAATATTTATGATGTTCCAAACAGCTTCTTTCCTTCGTGTTTATGATTGGGTGAAGAATCTTGAGGTGTGTGTGAAGGGGGTGTCTGCATCAAATAAATGGGTGTTAGATACAATTATGTTACTTAAAAAAAATAATAATTTGATTGTAAAGAGTAACTTTAAAAAAAATAAAGGAGTGCATATGCTAATGTTAAGATTTCAGGGTTCCAAAATTTGGCATAATTTTGCTAGCTTTCTTTATAATGGCTTTCATGTACTTTTGGTTGGCCTGTCGAAGATGTAAATTGTATGTTATGTGCAGTTATCTAACAGTTGGTATTCAAAATCCAGCTCCTGTGGAACCCGTGACAGTTTTTTGTAGATCTGTGCTTTCTTCCACACTATGTAAGTTATGCTGTTACAGCTCCTAAGGTGTGATCTGGGAGGAAAGATTTCAGAATTCCCTGAGCACGATGAGATGTTTGGTACGCCCTTTCCCATACAAATACAGAATGTTTTCTGATGTGGTACCAAATAGTCCCAGTTTAGAACTGTCAGTGAATGGACCAGGAGGTGGAGAATCTGGTTTACAGTGTCCTTTCAGTGAGGGCAGAGGAAGACAGTTGCAAGTTAGAATTTCTATTTGCTGATCTTGCGTTCAGTTTTCCCAGCTCCTGTCTAGATGGCACCCTGACACCAAGCAAGACAAACCACATCTTTGTGTGACTGATCAGGTCTAGGGGAGCACGGCTCCTGTTGCCGTTTATATTTGTTGTAGCGTTACAGTCTTAAAGGAAAGCGGGATGCTTTGCAGTCTGTCTGTGCCAGCTGGCATGCTTTGGTCTCTGCTTGGCTGAGCTTTTTTCCCATTTACATTCCAATTTAAATTTCTTTGGGGTGCTGCTTATGTTTGAATTACAATATGAAGAGGGATGACTGCCCAGTTGTCCATTTTAGATTTTAGGTGCAGTTTGTAAGTTACATTTTTTTAACCGTTTTGTGCCATTACAGCATTTGCAGATATAAGGACCTACAAACTTCATTTCCATTTGTATAGAAATGTATTCACCATGAAATTCTGCTTAAGATTTGTTTATGCATTTGACACTGCATATTGGACAACGTGCTATAAAATCTGAATCATTTTATATACATTTTTTTGTTCTAGGTGACAGGAGATGGTATTATGATGATGCTAGAAGAATGTAGAAGTGTGTGTTTGTGTGTTGGGGAGTGTTATCATAGGCAGCCAGATAGCTTCTGATCTCAAAATTACCTGAACAATTGGGGTGACTTGGTTTTGTTTGTTGTTGGGGTTTTTTTTAGTGTTCCACAGACATGCTTTTGCATATGTGTCTGTCTACAAGAAGATTAAAAACTTGAATAAAACTCAAGCTATTTATCTGAATGATCCAGAAAGATCCAACATTTAGTTTCCCTGTAAATTAATGAATGATCTAACATACTGCATTATGCTTTGTTTCCCCCCTTTTTTCTTAGCTAGTAGTTTTGAGCAGTTGAAAATAATGAGAATTTGTTTAAATACTACGTTGACCTACAGAAAATGCAGATAGAGTGTTGTACCGAGTTCCTTCATACTACTTCCTTGTGTGTGGAGGTCAGTGATTTATGAAGTTAGTGCTTTAATTTATTGCTACCTCCAAATCATAACTAAATCATTTTATATAAAGGAGTGATTTACTTTTGTAGTATATAATGTTGAATGTAATTATAATATTAACGTTTAATTTCACTTAGCAGAACCCCATCAAAAGATGTATAAACCACTGTATTGGGTTTTACATTAAGGTGGTTATATTGCAGAACGTATTTCAGCTCCAGAATCGCTTGAAACGTTGCAAATTGAAGGTAGACATTTGGGGGTTTCATTTTAAATGCATAAAGGAAGTGGGAGTTCTGTATCCCTTGTGACTCAGACCAAATATCAGAGGGTTTATCCTTTCTTTGTAAGGATTTTTGGGAGGCTGACATGGAAGATATGAAGTGACATCTTATTTTTTCCCATTGTTGCTCCTGAGAAGAGTCTCTGGATGACTGAGGAATGAGCGGCCTGTGCCTGATGGGGAGAGGGCTGGAGAGTGAGCCTGTGCACACATGTGCTTCTTGTGTGTAGAATTGGATACTAAGTACAAAAAGAAAAATAAGTTAGGAGGTGGCTTGGTAGTAATCAATTAATGAATATTTTAGTAATCATATAGATGTTAAAGCATTTGATTTAGGAGTATACTGGTATAGGTAAAACAGAAAAGGTAAAACAAAGCATACCTTTAGGAATTGAAGTTAATTTAGCTTCTGCAATTCTTATATGATAGATGTTCACTCCTTCAAAAGCCCCTGGCTCTATTCCGTCATTGTCAATAGGATTTGCGCTCATTTCTGTCCAAGGGGAAAAAAAAAGCGTAGGAATTTTGTGTGCATTAGACACAGCTGATTTAATTTTATTTATTACTTCTGATGTTCTAAGCATTAATTAATGTTTCTCTTTCATTGCCTATTCTGAGGGGGGAAAGTCACAGCTTTCAAAGAATAAAGGCCGTCTAACTTGGCTTGCAGGGTTACCAGAAACTTGATTTATGTAGCAACCTCACATAGAAATCACATTGCGAAAGGTGGTTTCCACAGCATGGTTATCTCTTTAAGAGAAAATTGCACATTGGAGAAAAGTTTGAATGAAAATTGCATATAGTATGTTAAATTTTTGATAAAGACATTTTCTTTTCTACTTAATTGGACTTACCTAAAACATGTAGAGATTTCATTCCTTTAAATACATCCTTGTGGATTTTCTTAACCTTATTAGCATGAATTCTGAGCTCTGCTAAAGTTTTTGGTAGATTTGTTGGAATCTCAGTTAGCTGGTTATGGGACAGATACAGTCGTCGTAGCTTCTGCGTTGATTGAAAGGCTTTTGGATGGATCTTGGTTATTTTGTTGTTGTTCAAAGCCAGTGCCTATAAGATATAGGAAGAACAGTACAAAGAAAATTTATTTATACAAGAATGTTATGATTATGAATGTTAAGTCATTAATTTGATATATAATTTAGCAATGAAGTATATAAAATATCTTAATTTTCCATCATACCAAACTCTGGGCATTTTACTTGATTGTGAAAAGCTAAAAAGAACCTGAAAGCTGGAGCATCAACTATGATAGAAGGTAGAGAAAAACTAGTCAGAGGTGACAAGGTGCTAATGATAATGTCAAGAATTAGCAAAATGATATGATTTTCTTCATATATTTTGTGGGATTATATGGCAGTTGTATTCTTTTTTTATTGTTGTTGTTCCTTAATGCAGACAATTTCTCAAAACTCCGAATTTAATCTTTTATTTCAGCATAATGCTGCAAAATAGAAGTCAGGCTTTTAATCTGCATTTCTTAAAAGGTAATGTCTGTATAGAGCTGATATATGCACATGAACTTGCATCTTATTTGCGATAGTTTTTCAGCTTCTTTGGTTTGTCTCTCTTGACTGTACAGTACACTAGTCCCTTTTTGGGACAGTTTTTTGTCCTTGGTTACTATGTGTTACCAGAGAACTTGTAATGAGTTACTACAAAATACAAGTTATTTGAAATTATTTTAATTGTCAAATCACGTCTCTGCATTTCCGTATTTAGACTATTTTTGTTCTTTTTTAAAATTCTTTGGTCTCTTGGTAACTTGTTTGCTCTCTGGCATTCTGAAGAAAAAAGCAGAGCAAAACAGAATTAATCCTTTTTTCTCCAGAAAAAAATGGAGATAGCTTAAGGAAATAAACAGGAAATGCTCCTTCTTAATTCAAGTGGCCATCTGTGCCTTTGCTAAGCAGACCAGTACTCAAACAAGTTGTACAAAGTAAACTTTGCTTTCAGTGGAAATGCTGCTAGGCCTTGCCACAAATTAACTGATGAGAAAAATCAAAACAGCTGAGAGTCTTCAGTTATCACATAATTAAGTAGTGACTGATATATAATGTGATGATTGCTGATGTGTTCCAGTGACTTTCTCGATCCTGGGAGGCTGGTTTCTATAAGATCTTTTACACTGAATACAAACAACAGTTAGTATGTTTATCATGCACTTGCTGGTAAAACCATTCTGTGCTCAGACATGAGACACTTAAGGGGAACTGGAAGCACTTCGTTGCAAACAAGGAATTATATGGTTCCTATTTTTTCTAAGCTAACTTAACCCATAATAATTACCAAGTTCATTCATAAACACTTAGATCTGGTGAATTTTCAGTTCTTGCTCAGAAATCAAATATGAATGAAAAGGGTTTGGTTTGTGTCAGTTTAGTGTGTGTTTCGTGTGTTTCTAATGTGCAGTAGAATGTTGTTAATTTGGTATAACTTTTGGAACAGGCTTGTCATTTTACAATGAAAGTTTTAAATTGTCAATATTAGTTGGTATTGGATCTAGAGTGACATTTTATGGAAATAAGTGTTCCTAAACAGATTTAATTACCTTTCCAGGCCTCTGAGACTTGCTATAGGGAAGGGATTATTGTAAATAGCTAGGTTTATCAATTGCCGGTGATGCTAAATATATAAAGGGTGAGTGCCACGAGGATGGAGCCAGGCTCTTCTCGGTGCCAAACAACGATAGGACAAGGGGTAATGGGATCAAGCTGGAACACAAGAGGTTCCACTTAAATTTGAGAAAAAACTTCTTCTCAGTGAGGGTGGCAGAGCCTGGAACAGGCTGCCCAGGGAGGTTGTGGAGTCTCCTTCTCTGGAGACATTCATACCCACCTGGATGTGTTCCTGTGCGACCTCACCTGGGCGTTCCTGCTCCAGCAGCGGGATTGGACTAGATAGATGATCTTTTGAGGTCCCTTCCAATCCCAAACATACTGTGATACTGTGGTAATTTTAAAGCCTGTCTCTATGTGTATACTTAAGCATGTACTAAAGCACCTGACTTTTTCAGTAATTCAGTGCTGGTCTGTTTTCTTCTCAGGTCAGTTGGATTTGTAACATTAATTTCAGTGGTGTATGTGATAGCTGTATGCTGTGTGCTTTTGAAAATACCCTCAGAAAGTATCATTCTAGTTCTCCTGTGAGCTTAAGTTCTTTCTGCTGTTTTACAGTTAAGCAGAGAAAAAAGGAACACTTGTCTTGAAGCCTTTAAAATGTAGGGAGTATTTCTGTGCATGCTAAGGACTGAATAAATCTTGAGGATCTTTTTGGCAAGATACATACGGTATATTTTCTGAATGTTGTAGGAATTAGCATAGTTTTTATAGGTCAAAGAAATTTGCTTTTTACCATGTGGGAGCAGTCAAATATGCAGGTGTTTACACTATTTTTTTATACTATTGGAGAAGAAAACTATTATTTGTATTTTAAAAGTATCAAAGTATTTCAGATAGCTAAATAAGATTTTCAACTTGGAAAATAGCAAGCTTACATAAAGTGATGTGAGTCCTTGGAGATCTTTTTCCTTGACCTCTTTAATTTTGTTGTTTTGAAGGTCAATCATACGAGTATCTGGTGGAATGTAGCGTGGTATTGATGTCAAACCTATTCAGAATGTGACATAAACAGAAACATTATATCTTTGTATGTAAGTCTGAAGAAATTAACTGCTAAACAACAAAACACAGTAAGGTTGTTGAGGATTGATTGGAAAGAAAATACAACCAGACATAAAGCAAAGGATAGAAGGGAATATTATGTAATGAGAGGAACTAATTCTGTAAGAAATATGACGGAAGCATGTGGATAGTGTCAGGAGGAGTGCGGCCACCCCTGCCCATGAGCAGCGTGAGTGGGCTGCTGGGCGCAGGTTCCTCGCAGCTGTGACATGAGCAGCTTCAGCGCACAGGTTGCTCCACAGGGAAACTCCTGGAGCAAGCGGGGCTGTGGTTCTGTGCTGGGGAACAGGGCTCTGCAGCGGCTTGAGGGGATTTCTGCTCAGTGCTTAAGTGCTCCTTGCCCTATCCATTGTACTGGCACGATTGCTTGTACAGCCATACAGTTAACCTCAGGGCTGAGAAATGTATTCTTGGGAAAAGCAGGCAAAACATGCTCTTCCAGCTGCCAGTACTGAACTACCAGTTGTATAAATCCCCCAATCCAGTTTGTTGCTCAGTTACAAACACTTCAGTTCATGCCATCTGAGATCCTGAATCAGCGGAAGAGATTAAAAGGGTATAGTAACTTTCTTTTGAGTGGAAATCCTGATGCATCAAACATTAAGTGCTGGTCCAGATTATTAACAATTACTCCATAATTAATAGGTTACAGTTATTTAAAGATTAAGTCTAATAATAGGGTTTTTTCTGTGTTTAAACTCAAGTAAAGGGATTTGCAATCTCTAAACCAGATGCAATAAATACAGCTTGCTATCAGCAAAAGTTTGTTCTGATTCCTTAATAATGATACATTTTTTAAAAAACCCAACAATTTATGTATTGACTGAATATTTCTAAGACGTGAAGAGTCTAGGATTAGTTTAGGGTGGTGGCAGAGCTGTGATGAGAACGAATGTCATTGTCACTGTGCTAGTAGCAGGAGCATAGTCGTTTAGTTACCTTAAAGCATGGCAAAACTTCAATGAACACTAATTCAAATTGACACAATTAATAGTGAATTCATATTTTGGGACTAGGATGTATCTGCCATAGTGACAGCAGGTTTGCCTTTGGTTAAAATGGTACCAGTGATACTCACTTTAATGGCTGTTAACCTGAGCACATTATTTGTACCCCGTTTATGCTCTGGTGTTAAAGTTCCTTGTGGTTTATTTGTGGCCTCTTTTTCCTTTGTTATGTTTTCTTGTCATTTGACCTGTCGCTTTGGAGTTGTGAATGAAATACTTTAGTCGTAGTCTTTTTTAAGAGGGGGCACTAATAGCTTGTCTAATGCAAACAGAAAATACAGCAAACTTTTGTGCTTCTCTGTTTGGATATAACTTCATGGAAGTAAATGAAACAGGAGACAGTGTAATTTAAAATGTAAATATAAGCATTTTTGCATTCTATGGTTGTTCTCAGTGCATAAACTATTTGGTTAAATAGTTCCAAAGTTATTTGTTACATATTCTAAATGCTTTTCCATTCTATGCTGTTATCATAGAAGTCATTGCTAATGGGGAGTGGCTATAATAGTTTATTAATTTTCTAAACTGATGCACATAAACTGGGAAAACATTTATGTTGTAAAAAGTGCTGGACACAAATTATATATGGTTTGCAAACCTAAATGAAAATATTTAAGATCCTTTTGAAAATGACGAGTATAGGAATATGTGAATGTGCAGTTTATGGAACTGTAGAATTAATCTTTTAAAAGGCAACTCATCCAAAGGAGAGTCCAGTGGAGAACAGACACATGAGTTCGTTCTTACCTAGGTCAGAGCAATGGACAACTCTCACGTAGCACTGGCATCCAAAGGGGCATGTTGGGAATAGATCAAAAGGAGTTAGCGGGATCATTGGTTCAGTAGTTGGAAATAGAGAATTGTCGTCGTCATCATCATCATCTTCTTCTTCCATATCTTGGAGCATCATATTCTTTAGTGTAAAATATGAAGGACCAATGAGAGGTTTGGCAGAGCACAGAGCCAAGAAGAGGAGGAGTGTGTATTCTTTCATGTCGTCTTAATCAGGATAGCCAATCTTGAAGAAGAAAGTAAACAAACAAACCAAACCAAGAATGAGAGCCAATGTAACCTGAAAGTATCTGTCCTGTGTAATTGCAGATCCTTCAGTCTGGAAGACAGAAAGGTTTTGGATCAGTTAGGGTACCTTTAAAGCAGAAAAACAGTCAGCTACAATTATTTTTTTCCGATGTTACTGAGAGGAATGCACAAGTTATGAAGGACTTAGAAAGTAGACTTGTCTTTAGAAAAATATGGCAGATTCTGTCTCGTTACAGCTCTTAATTCAATTTCATTCAGCTTCTCTGAGTTCTAATTTTACCAGATTTCTTTTAGTGACTGGGAAAACCATGAGTCCAGTCCTGCAATGTACTGTGTTACCTGAATAATGATCCACAGGTCAAAACCCTTAGACAATTTCTACATCCTCTGGTTTTATTCTAAAGATGATTTTATTGACCAAACACTCCTATAAAACTAGATGCCAGGTAAACCAGAGATAGTAAGAATTGCCACATGGTGTATTTCAACTGTGAGAAAAGACTGTAAATTCAGCCCTCAACTCCACATTGTTTCCCTCTGAAGCCCAAAGTCATTTGGATCCTCCAGCACAATGTGCAAACCAAGAGGGACTGCTGTAAATTTTATTATCCATATCCTGTTTATAAAAATGTTTCTATTTAGACTGTTGTAGATCTCTCTAGGGAAGTACTAAACAGATGTCAATTCTTGTTTGATCACCTAACTAAATGCTTGACAATCTGTTTAAAGCTGAAAAATGTCTTTATGTAGACATTTTGTCATTGGCTCTCAACCACAGGAAAAAGAGTACAAGGGTGTCGACTTGTCATATTCAAAACTCTGAGGTTTTGTTTGTATTGCTTTTTTTTGTACAAGGTCATTTTGACGTTTCTCATATGTGGTTCTGAACAGCATATAAATGCTGCATATTGCATACATTTCTACTATTCTAACTGTATATGTTTCAGGGTATATTAAAAGAAAAAAGCCAACAGTATTGCAGTTACATAAAACCCACCCTTTTCAAAAGAATGCAGTGAAACCTTCCCCCGAAATATATGTCTGAGAACAGAAGCACAGTGTACTTGGTATCTTGCAGGTGTGCAGCATATAGCTACAAGCTTTAATATTTATTGTAATCTTACAGTTGCATGCTCATTTGTGTAGCGCTTGTGTCTTTTACTGGTTTCACAATCTCTTAAATGAATCTTCACATATATTTCTCCTGTATATTTTCATTTGTGTGCAAGATAGTGTTCTCTTTCAGTGTTCCTAGAAAGAATTTTATAGTTGTACTTGCAATCCTATACAATGTGTTTTCTTGAGAGAGTCTTTGAATATAAACAATGTATGTGTGATTGCTGGGAACAAGATGTGGAACCTACATTAGTTTGTTTGGAGAGAATTGTGGTCCTATCTGGCTATACACCTTTGGGATATTTGGCCCTTTCAGTCTTGTATTTCAGCTTCAGCAAAACAGTCAATATGTTCAGTACTTTAATCATACCATTAATTAGGAGAGGAAGAGTTTGAAACCTTTTGGACTTCTGAGTTCTCCTTATTCTCGAACAAGGTTAGGTTTCACAGATGGGCTCTCTGGCTGGCCTTCTTCCCCTGGCTGCTTAGATATTAAGTGACAAAAGGCTCTGTGCTTTATTCAGAATCGTTGTACACTTTCTGCATGTAGGATATTAAGCATAGTAACACGTATCATGTCTTGGTACATCTAGTTTCTAATTCCCTGCTGACTTCATTTATGATACGTACTGAATATATAGTTTTACTGTATTTAAAAGATAATCTTTCATTTATGTTCCTGAAATGCTATGCTGGATCTGGTGCTAGAGAGTTGTCTTATGAAACAATTTAAAAATCTGTTTCCACGCTTGCTCCCGTAGCAAATGGATTGCGTATTTCCTTTCAGATATTAAAAAAACTAATCATTATTTCAAACAATGAAAAGTTTGAGGCTATGATTGGAATAATGGCCGTTCTGAACTCTTGAAAAACGTGTTGTTCACAAACAGTTCCAGAAAAGTAGCGTTCAATATGTCCTTGATGACATGTATTAGTCCTGTGAGTTAAATCTCTTGAAAACAAGTCCCTTTACAGAAGGAAGCCTGAGTTGTGTGAGAAAAGAGGAGAAGCCCTCGCTTCACCTTCCCTTTTAACCATTAGGAAATCCTTAGTGCTAATTCGCTTTCTAGTTAGGGGTGGTAACCAAGTTGGCTCCAGGTTTGCGTTGGCCAAAGAACTGCCAAAGAATGTATTCCAAAGAACTGGATTTTATGGAGGGTTTTTTTTTTTGTTTTCCCTTTTCCCTGGCTGAGGTTTTGAGTGTCCCAGTAAACTGATGTTGATAGGTCTCTCTAGAAATTCTCTGATTCTGCAGCTCATCTCAAAGAACTTAAACAAATTTCCTGCATGTTTAAGCTTCAAGAGTAAGAGAACTAAAAGAAAATGAAAGCCTAAAATCTGAGTTCCTAGAGAACTTTCTGGATATACTTTAATTAATTTATCATGAGAATGTTGTGAAATAATTGTTTCAGAAAGGATAGTTCATGAATAGAGCTCTGCTGATGTTCCACTGCTGCCCTCTGAGGCTGGTTCTGCTCCCTGTTCTTTGAGAGTTCCTGCACTTCTCTCATACAGGCTATTCACTGAGCTGGCTGAACTCACTAAACCAGCATAAAACTACTGTGAGCAAGAAAAAAAACGAAAACATTCTTTCCGGGCAAACAAACTGAATCATCTGAATATCAGAGCCAGCAGAAAGGAACGTGTGGGACAGTCTGGTTTAGGGGGTCAGAATGTTAAATGGAATGTTAAATGTTAAATGAGAGAAGGAGAAGAGGTGGGACAGCTATTCTTGACACAGGTGAATTGTTAGATGGGCTCAGGTGTCATCTTTACAGACTGGAACACTGAAGATGAGTATGAGTGAGTGCAGCGAATTTAAGGAGGGCTCACATACTTCTTCATTAAGCATGCTTTATAGCAATCCTACTTCAGCACAAAAAGCTTCTGAACGGCACTTTTTCACTGGAACACCAGCCACCCCAAAGTGAGTGGTGTACACTTTACATGTAGAGATACTGTAAGGCTGACTTCCTTTCCTGAAGTGTTTTACAGTCCTAAAATCACCGTACTAATTGTTTGGGACATACTTATCCTCACTACTGTGATGATCTTTACCAAAACACATATCAAAAACAGCATGTGGAAGATAGGAACTTCTTATGCTATTAGTTTAGGATAATACTTACCATTTATAACTAATTAAATGCAGGTGATGTCACAGTATGGTAATATGATTAAAACCCTTTGGAGCTTGTGTAGGAAACTCCCATGTAAGTGTGCAATAGTTCTGAGACATGAAAACTCTGAACAGGAATTATGGGAAGAAAAACACTCTCTGTGAGGATGGAAATGATGTTGTTAGGGATGTGTGCAGAAACAACAACAAACAAAAGCAAAAAAGAGTAAGTCTGGATTCCTTGGCAGCTGCATGCTAGTCCCGCAGCATGTTGTCTTACCAGTTATGACACTGAAGGAGTTAATAGGTAAAGTTTTAAGACTTAAAAAGACTCTAAATTATGTTTAGAAATTGCTTCTGTTACCGGTGTATGAAGACGAATTTCCTATGACATTGTTTCTGAAAAGGAAATGTTTAAATAACACAGTGGTGGTCTTTGCAGAGGCAAATAAAAATCCTGTGTTCATTAATAACACAAATCTTTGCACTGTGCACAGATTTTGTCCAAAGAAAGGCAAGACCATAGCTGTTTTGAAAGCTATATTTAAAAATAGTTCTCGTTCTATTAGTCATTGTCCCATTCCAGAAATAAAAGGAGTTTATGTTTAACTCTTTGTCCACTCTGCTAATTTACTTAAACAGGAGGAAATTTTTTGGCTGGTAAGATTACTGAAGAAATGATTCTGTCTTGAGAAATAGTCCAATATTGAAGTTATGTAGCATAATAATGAATAGCATGTTTACAAAATAAATTATGTTTAGAGAGTATTTACTTTTATGGAAAACTGCTTGACTCTCGTGTTACTGAATATGATCTATGAGCACATTTAGATTGTAGCTCATCTACAGTTCACTCATATGTTGTTTTGAATTACTTTGCTGGTATCTACTTAAAAACAAACCAGAAACTAAACTTCAGTACCAAATTACAGAAAATTAACACTGAGTTGTAACTATAAGAACTGCTATAATTGTAGGATAGATTTTCATAGATTATAATAGCAGAGGAAAAACTTTTCATTGTCAATTGGTTAAGTCTTCCTGACAAGTCTTTAGTAGCTGAATAATTCACTGTAGCTTTTTTTGCTTTGCAGCTCAGATGTAAATACTGAATTATTTCAGCTGCAGAGTAGATTTTCAATTGTTCTATAAAAAAGTGGTACTTCTGACTCTAAAGTACCTGACATTATTAATCTGCACATAGTGACTGACAACCTGTTGCTTAAATCTTTATTGCTATTTATATAGAATAGACATTCAAACTGGACATACCTTGCAAGTTTGATATTTCTTCCGGAAGCACTGTGATAATCCACCTGAGATCTTTATGTCCAGTTATTTCATATTAAAAAAAAAATAGAGAAAAAGGAAGTTAGGCTGAGTTCTCTGAAATGGAAAGTAAATATAAAGAAAAATTCCACTTCCAAACTTCTTGATCCTCCTGGCACCCTGGGTGATACCAGAGTAAAGTGCTGCTTCAGATTAGCCCATCTTAGTACTGAAGAATGATATTAAGACGACTTGTTGCCACTCATATGTTTTTCATCACTGCCTGTATTACAGCCAAAACTTCTGGCTTAACTCTAGACATCTAGTGGAAGACTTTGTAAAACCTGTAGTTTAATAACAGTTGACATCAGGCCATTGGAAGTACAGTGAGGTCCATTTCAGGTCATTCATGCTATGGAATCAGGCTTATTCTTTAAAAAGCGCGACTTGAATAGAAGTATAAAAGCTTAGTCAGTGGCAGAGTAAACCAATAGTTTATAGTTGCCAAACTTTTCTGAAGTTATAAAATTAGGACTTTGTTGTGTAGTTATGTAAGAATAGTACCTCTTGCTTTCCATAGGCAGCTAGCTGGCTGGGGAAGATGGTTCAAGAATGTAAAATGTAGATCAGATTTTATTAGTCAATATAGTTTATTTCTTCTATGTATGAGGAATTAAGTATATCTTATATTTAAAATAGAGACAGTAGAAGTATTTGAGAATTTGCACTGAGTTATATTGTTTGTACTGACATGCACATCACAATATTTAGAAACTGGGTTATCCTTTATTTACCTTGAGCAGGCTGCCTGTTTATGTGCACTTCAGAAATGTAGGACAAATTGACTTTACCCAAAGTAAAAGTTTTGATATAACAGTTTGTGTCTTTACATTTGCAATACTTTTTGTCTATTCAGTTCCATACACATCTGACTTCATCTGTTCCTTAATTGGCTCCTTTTTCTGTTAAGAGTCTGATCTTGCTGCAGAAGAGTAGCCTGGCAATTATTATTTTTTTTCTCCTTTTTTTTTTCCTTTTTCTTTTTTTTTTTTTAATATACATGTAATGTGGTGCTGTTTGCAAAATGACAGTTTAAGTCGCATATTAGTTATTTCATCTACTGTTACTTTTTAAGGAAGGAGGCATTATGCCAAAAATTAAAGCTTTGGTGCTATCATATCAAACAAGATAAGGCTTGTGTTACCCGCTGCATTGTTTTTGCCTGTGTTCCAGTTCCAGTAGCACAGATGAATGATGAAAAAGATTCTCCCTATCACTTTTCTCAGGGAATTAAATTACAGTTTCAAAAGCAATCCCATTACCACACCATCTGAATGATGGTGTTAAAGTTTTTTTGAAATATTAAATTGCATATATCTGCATTCTCTTGCCTGCATTTAGAAACCAAAGCTTCCTAAGCAGACAGTCCCCTGTGTTTTGCATAGTTTGGTTTGGATGCATTTACTTGAGCAAATTTGTATTAAATTGCTGTTTAAAAAAAACCTCCAACACTTTCTTGGCTCTATAATAGAAGAGAGTGGGGCTTGAGGGTTGTGATATAAATGTAGTTGTTTCTTTTTCACTTGTCCTTTCAGTAGTAAAGTGTTGAATCAGCAATTTCAGCTGGTCCTAGTTTTGCAGTGATGTTCCCTGATCCTGATATTTAGCAAACATCTCAATTTTGGATAATTTTTTTTTAATTATTATTTTCTATTTTCAGTTGATTCTGGTAGTAGGAACACATGCCTGTGTATATAAAGTTTATTGTAGCCATACTACATAATGAAGCTGACATATAGAACGGTAGTATCTGGGAAAAATGTCACTGCCTTATCTTGTAAAGGGTTATCTGTATATTTTGTACAACGTATAGTATCAATATGGTAGAAGTAAATATTGCTTACATTACCGTGCTGTTCTTGTAATGACACTGTTTAATATCGAAGAAACAAATTTAGTATTTTAATTGTGACTATAATTGCATTCTAAACTAAAATACCCAGAAGTGCCTTTTCAGGTCTCTTGATTACCAGATTCTGAAGTTTTGATGTTAGCTGTTGATAGCCATACTAAAAACTTAAATAGACTAGTAGTTCTCAGTTTAATTTTTAAGTCTGTTCAGTTACACACTTGCAGCTTATTTCCAGTTTACTAAAAACTAGCTACTATTGCAGAATTCCTCTCCAGGACCACTGTTTCTAGTATACTTTAACTTTTGGATGCAAAGTCATTACATGAGCCTGCACAGCAGGGCAGCTGTGGAGTTCTGAATGAAATTTGAAGTGTGTAAACGAGTGAATTGGTGCTGGGGACTTGGGTCGATGTTCCTCTCGCTTTTTAGGGTAAGGCTACAATGTCCTTATGTAGAACATGTAGCAGCTCTTCAAAGGCCGGAGCTGCAGCCTTTTGAGGTAGGATGAAATGCTGCTTTCTTGGCTATGTTATAAAGCCATCGATTTGAGATTATGTGGCTGAAGATGCTATTAAAATAAAAAATGATATCTTATTGCTCCTGCAGTTTCATTAATAGGGAGATTTTGTTTTTTCCTTGCAAGCAAATGTATGTATATTTTCCTATGACATATTACATGTTTAAATAGTTAAAAGATTATACGAGGTCAAAAACTGTTTCTTCAGACTTTTTCAGTGACTTCTATTTCCACCAATGGAAGAACTGGTTGAAAATTAGAATTCTATTTTGCCTTAAAATATGTACGTAATTTTTATGAGTAATAGAGATTAATGTCAGAGGCAAAGGACAGGAGTATATCTAGCATGTTGTGGTTCAGAATATTTTCTTTGACTATGGTGAAATATGCAAATAAAAAAAAAATTCAGACGGTGTTTAAATTTAACATTATCACATCAGTAATATAAAATGCTATCTTGATTTCTTTATTGAAAATTAATGTATTTGCATAATATTACTTTATATGTCTGAGCAAGCGAGCATATGCTGGCATACATGTCTAATGCTTATAGTGCAGTCTTTTTCCTAAGCTGATCTTGTGTATGTTTGTTATTGTAAGGCAAACTAAGTACTTTTTCATTTTCTAGGACTGTTTATAAATGTGGTTTACATAAGTGATGAATCTAACATCAACTGCACAAAGCTGCCTTGGAGACTGCCCATCACATTTTAATAACATGACATATTCCTTTCATGCTCGCAACCAGTCCATGTGGAGTGCAGTCGCATATTTTGGTTTTAGCTAAATTTTGGCTCTTCTCAAGTTGAACTCCACCATTTAAACTAGCTGAGTATAGAAAAACAGTTCTTCAGCTTCTGTAGTTCATCTTGATTCTTCAGTATTTATATGTAAATATATAAAATAATAATTATTTATTATCATGCATGAATAATCTTTCACATGTTAGGGGATGCATACTTTTGTGCATCTTTTTGGCAACGGACTTAGAAACCGCAACAAAAGATACTGATTCATTTTGCAAAATCTTTAGTCCCCGGTGTTTCTTAGCAGCATGTCAACATTGAAGGGCAATTCATAGCTTGCAGTATGAAGAGCAAGCTGTGCTTTTTATATGAAGAGATCATGTACAAAAAGAGCTATAAAGTCAAGCGTGTATGTATATGCATCTATGTGATTGTCAGGCTTACCATGTGTTTTACGCATGCAATAAGATGACATTGGAGAGGCAAAATAATAACCTGAAGAGACAGATCTTATTTTTCACCCTTGCAGACAGTTTGTGTTGCCATAGGAGAATAAGTTAACTTCGTTCTGTCTTAGGCCACTGATGAATACAAATTTCTCTGAGTGGGAATGGCAGATTAACAAGCCCCCAGCTGGCTTATTCGCACCTTGACGCTCATCTCCTTGGACCTGTAAAAACGTTTGTGCACTTAACTCGATCAGGAAACTGCTCTGCCTGCAAAATAACCTGCGTGATGAATGAAGGTCTTGAAATAGTTTTGGTTTCTGTACATGTCAATTGTTAGTCTTTCTTTTGATGCTGCTTACAAGTTTGGATAATGTTACATGGCATTTTTATGGAATATGGGTATTTATCTGCCTTACAGACGTTGGAAACACCAGACATTCTTTCATGGAAAATCAAACAGTAGTTAAAATGAAAAGCTCTGCAAGCAGTGCCAAACTACTGAATCATTCTGATAATAAGCTCTGAAGGAAAATTTTCTGTTTCAGAATACAAGCTGGACTGAGCGCAACATTTCCTCATAGAGCATCAAGCATTTACTCTGCCAAAGTTTAACAACTGAAAAAAAATAAAACCTGATCACCTATAAATGCTGATTTTCCCCCACCCTGATTTTTCCCTTTGTTTTAACAAACAGTACGAGTAATTTGGAAGTGTAAATGAGTAAGTTTTCTTACACACAACCTTCTGCTGGATTCACAGTATCACAGTATGTTTGGGATTGGAAGGGACCTCAAAAGATCATCTAGTCCAATCCCCCTGCTGGAGCAGGAACGCCTGGGTGAGGTCACACAGGAACATGTCCAGGTGGGTTTTGAATGTCTGCAGAGAAGGAGACTTCACAACCCCCCTGGGCAGCCTGGTCCAGTGTCTGTCACCCTCACTGAGAAGAAGTTTTTTCTCAAATTTAAGTGGAACCTCTTGTGTTCCAGCTTGATCCCATTGCCCCTTGTCCTATCATTGTTTGCCACCGAGAAGAGCCTGGCTCCATCCTCATGGCACTCACCCTTTCTATGTTTGTAAACATTAATAAGGTCCCCCCTCAGTCTCCTCTTCTCCAAACTAAAGAGACCCAGCTCCCTCAGCCTTTCTTCATAAGGTAGATGCTCCACTCCCTTCAGCATCTTTGTTGCCCTATGCTGGATCCTCTCCAGCAGTTCCCTGTCCTTCTGGAACTGAGGGGCCCAGAACTGGACACAATATTCCAGATGTGGTCTCACCAGGGCGGAGTAGAGGGGAAGGAGGACCTCTCTCGATCTACTAACCACCCCCCTTCTAATACACCCCAGGATGCCATTGGCCTTCCTGGCCACAAGGGCACAGTGCTGGCTCATGGTCAGCCTGTTGTCCACCAGGACCCCCATTCATATTGTTCAGAACATAAAGGTAATATTTAAAGTGGTAGCTGCCATCAATTTCTATTGATTTGGTAGTTTTAAGAAAAATAAACATGACCATCCAGTCCTTTCTATTCCAGAAAAAATGCAATAAAGTATTCAAAATAATAGAATGTTAGACTGCAATGATAATGTAATTTAATTTAATTTGGTATTATGGGGTTTTGTAACTTATCAACTAAAGTAATTTATATCACATTAGAAATTCAAAGATCCAAAAGAAGATGACTTTGACTCTGTTTGACTGTTAGAAATGGAAGCAATAAGTATCACATTTCTAACATAGTAATTGACTACAGTTTGCACTTCTGTGTCTAATGAAGGACATGAGTCTGTAAATGTTTGCATGTACTTTGAGCATATACTGTTTTGTAGATGGAAAAAGTAACAATATTTCTAGGAAGATCTCCAAACTAAATTTGCTTGCAAGTTTGAAACGCACAACTCCTTCGGAACAGTCAAAAGCTTTCAGAAACATTACATATAATGTCAGTAAATAAGTTGTTTCCCTACCATATTAATTAACTTAGCCTCTGTTCTCAGATATGTGTTTTGTTCCTGGGAACTTTCTAGGAGGGTTTCACTCATGTCTCATCAACACAACAGCAATAACTCTGTCATGCAGTGTTGGGTCTAACACTAAATACGTTATTATGCTATTATTAAATCATAAGTATAATGTAATCTATGTTGTTTTCCAAGTTGGCACTTTAAAAAAGAAAATTAAATTCACTTTAATTACATATCATGAAGTGATTTGCTGATTTTTAACATTAATTCTTTCCCGATTTCCCCTATGGGGGAAACCACAAGTATGTATAAGAAGAAAAGAAACAGATATAGAAATTAAATGTAAATAAGAAAAAACCTGCAATATTTGATATACCATAACAGATCTGTTAACTATGCTATTGAGTCTGTTGTCTTCACCAGTGAAAATATGTTGAGGTTCTGCAGCTGCTCGCACTAGTTGTGCTTGCATGTTAAAAAATAAAACTTCTGTGTATTAAGTAACAAACACATTCTTGGCATTATTGCCTCTGTGGGTCTGTGGTGTTCAAAAAGCTGAATCTGCTACAGCCTTGAACAAACACGGTTACTTTGATTTAGCAGCGAAGGCCCACGGCTGGTTGAATCCAGGTGTGAGCTCTGTCTCAGCCACGTAGTGTGGTAGGTGATACAGCAGAGCTGACAAAGGGAAAAAAAATAATAGGAAGACAAAAACTTCTAAACTAAGCTACAAGACCATGTAGGAACTAGCTGAGAAGTTGGAATTGTCAGACAGATATCCTAATATGCTGTTTTCAAAGACATTTGGAAATGCAGGAATGAATTAGTTTAGATGTTTGGTTCCTTGGACAGTTTTGCACTGCTTTTCATTATAGGTACAAATTCACTGGATGATAGAAGTTACTTTACCACTCAGTGGAAATGATTATGTAAATTGAAAGAAAGCACATGTCAAAATTGCTTATTAACTTGTGGTATGGAAAATGCGATCTTTTTTGCAGAACAATTTGTAAAGCAGGGACTATTATTTTTTTCTTGAATGTTTATATTCCACAAAGGGTAATTTCCCTTTGGCTTGCCCACAACAGTACAAAGTAGCTTTGACTTCAGCAAGTAAGCTTACTTTCCAATGTATAACTTTTATTTTGTTAAACAAGCAAACTACATCTTTGGGAATTTGTCAGCGTATTATTTGTACTGTGACTATACTTTTCTTTCATGGTTATTATAATTTATATGTTTTTGTAAAAGATTGGTATCTGCTCACATAAAACCAGGTACTCTTCACTGAGTAAAAATACTGGTTGGACGGCAAGGCCCAAAGAGTTGTGGTGGAGGGAGTTAAGTCTAGTTGGCAGATTGTCACAAGTGAGGTGAGGCTGGACTTCGAATCCTGGGGTCAGCTTTGGGCCCCTCACAACACAAAAGCCCTTGAGGTGCTGGAGCAAGTCAAGAGAAGGGAACAGAGCTGGTGAGGGGCTGGAGCACAAGTGTGATGGGAGCGGCTGAGGGACCTGGGGGGTCCAGCTGGAGAACAGGAGCTGAGGGGAGACCTTCTGATCTCTGAACTGCCTGAAAGGAGGAGAGTCGGGCTCTGCTCCCAACTAACAAGTGATAGGACAAGAGGAAATGGCCTCAAGTTGTGCCAGGGGAGGATATCAGGAAAAATGTATTTATCAAAAGGGTTATCAAGCACTAGAACAGGCTGCCCAGGGAAATGATTAAGTCACCAGCCCTGGAGATATTTAAAACTCATATAGATGTTGTGCTTGGGGACATGGTTTAGTGGTGGACTTGGTAGTGCTAGGTTAACAGTTGGACTCGATCTTAAAGGTCATCTTAAAGGTCCTAAACGATTCTATGTTTTTAAGAAAGAAAGAGAATAATTATTTTGCATTTTCCAATGCAAAAACTAAGTTAACACAAAAGAAATGAGTGGGTGGCATGTTCAAACCAAAAGGAAATACTTCATGAAACGTTTATAGTTCAGCTGTGGAAATGTACAAGAAAGTATAGTAGATTTTTATGTTTTATGTAGACCCAAAATGTAATTGGTCTAATTGAAAGAGGAAAAGTCTTGCTTCCTGAGTTCTTTGTTATGAAAGCCAAGCTGTGCTGGAAAAAAAATGGGAAGAGAGTTTTGCCTGGAAGATTAGTAGTGAATATGTTTTACTGAAGAAGTTCAGAACCATCTTCCATTAGAAGAAAGGAAACCATATGTTTATAAAGAATTGTAATTTAAAAAGGAAGATGAACCGTGAAATATTCACAAGGACAGTCATTCCCTAATTACGAAGGTTTTTAAGGAACAGAATACATGTGGCCAGGGGATAAAATGTAATGGCATAGACAACTGTCAGGATTTGGGAGAAACTGCTGTGAAAAAAAAATGAAGCCAATTTTAATCCTTTTTCCTGATTTTTAATCCTTTAAAAATACCATTACATAATTCATTTAGAAGATTCTTGTCTTTGTTGATAGTGTTGTTGAATATGTAATATTTCCACAGCTGTGTTCAGTATTACTCCTTTGAGAAAAATATCTGTCTTGTGGAAAAAATAAGTCAGCTTTTATATATTTTCCCTAGGAATTGCTATCATATGAAAAGTTCCCACAGAGAAACATAGAATTGTTTTACTAATACTGTAGTTTTCTGTGTATATACTCGGAATGCGGCACACTTGGAGTGAAGGTTCTTTTCTCTGATTTAACAGAACTGCTTCAAAGTACTTCGTAGAAAACAGTACATTAGCTGGTCTTAATAGCTCAGTTTATCAAAGCTATGTTAATATAAATAAGCTAAATTGGAAGCTGTTAGTTACACAAATGTTTGCATTCAATAACTCTGGGGAGATCTGTATCCTATATATCCTATATCAGGAAAGAAACACAAAAGAAATGGAAATTCTGCTGAACCACAGTAATCATTTACTCAGCAGCTCTTGGAAATTCCTTACATAACAGACTCTTAAAGGAGAAATTATAAGGTAAATGTTTTTTAAGATGAACATTTTAAATAATGCAACTGCTAATGCTTTAATTTACTTTAATCTTTAAATCCTTGAAAAAATCCATTTAGTGAATGGAGTTAGGATGGCTCAAAGAGACTGGAAGAATATTGTTTTGGGGAATTCACTCAACTCTTGAGAATTTGTTCACTTGTAGAGACTATAGAGACTGTTTGTGTCCATTACAGCTGGCGTACTCGTAGCTCTTGATTTGAAGCCCGAGGCAAGAACATCACTGGCTTTTAGCATTAATCAGAAAAGCAAACAGCTAAGTCTTTGTAACTCCCAAACACCAGGTAATTTTCTGAGCCCAGCACGACAGGTATTGGACCTTATGATAAATAAGCAATGTTCGGGCATTTCCCCTACCTGCCTTGCTCCTAGTACCCAACATGGTTTTGCACATTTTTATCATCCCATGGAAAAGAAATTAATGTTTACAAAGGAAGCAGTAGTCTGGGGAAGAGAGATCTTTCCTTTTTTCTTGAGATAAAGATGATCTTCCAGTTAGTTGTAGCACACACCATTTCTCCAAGCTGAAAAAATTACAATTTCTGAATACAGAGCTTGGAAGTCAATGCTCAAAGTAGACCTTGTTACACATAGAACTAGAACTCCCAGATAAAAATGTGAAAACAAGTAAAACTGACTCCTTCTAGCCACCAGGACAGTAGAGTTTAGGTGTTAGCCATCTGGATTCCCACGTACAAGCATCAATGAAAGACAGACCTGGATGAAAAAATAGATCAAACTTCTAGTTTTAGTGAGTGACTGAAATAGAGCGATTCCTGTAAGCTGCATGGGCTCATATAACAGCATTGAGCTACTGGGCAGTGACAAGAGGGAAAGCTGTCAGCAGCTTCTAGCCCACCTCGCCGTTCAAATGAGATTCCCCTTTATTTAGATCTTGTAATATCCTGGGAAACTCAGTTTATTGGTGGGAATTTTTAACAGACGTGACTGCAGAGAAGAGACAGTCGTATATTGCCCCAAGCAACTTCATAGCAAAGACCAGATTGTGTGCTGGGAAACTTTTATTAACTGCATTCACTGATAAAGTCAGTAAATACTTAATGAAAATGTGCAAAATTCTGTTCAGCAGCACTTAGGCAAGGCTGTGTGTAAAGTACAGAAGAGGATCGGAACAGCTGTGCTGGATCAGATCGGAGCCCATCTAGTCCCTGTCTGACAGTGACCAGAAATAGTTTCACAGAGAAAGGTTATTGCTGTTTATGGTGTTCCTTTGCTTTTACTTTTCTTGAAGCAAAGTAAAACTGTATTTTTAAGACAGCTGTTTCACTGAGTTTTGAGAATGACCCTGAGGTAGTTTGGCTTTTTTCTTTTATGCTGTTCCTTTTAAGACTGATCAAACATTATGCAGTTTAGATAAGGACATTTAAGGTATGAAAAAGATGACACCATAATGCTAGCAAATCTGTTGGTTTAGTTTTGCTTTACTAAGTGGAGTATTTCAGTATCATAAAATGGATGATAATTTATCATGAATTGTTTTATGGTGTGATCGAACATGTTTTAGGCAGTACTCAACCGTCTAAGTTATTTCAGGGACGCACAGTGGTATATGAATGTTTTCCCAAAGTTAATTTAATGACACAGTAACTGTTGCAGCTTGTCTTGCATCCTATATAATGGAAGATGTTTATGAAAAGTTCTGTTTGATATTCTCTATTCACTTCTTAAACTGAAAAGGAAAAAACAGTCCGAAGGCTTCATGGGTCTATCCTGATGGAATTTTAATGTGGAACAGGGTGTCTGTTAGCAAGGAACATTACATGTGTAATGAGACTTTGTAACCTGGATATTGGAAACATTAAAGCAATGTATTTCCATTGAATTTGATCATAGCAGTTGTAATAAAATTGTTAGAATTATTCTTCCTAGCATTTGAGTGTAGCTGCTTGATGCCTGAATTGGTATAAACTTTTTGATTAATATGTTAATTTATTTGGGAAATAAAAAGCTAAATTAATTTTGATCATATGATCATTTCTTAATGTGGAAAAGGAGATCTGTTTAATACATTTTAGAGTTTTGTAAGTGATGTCTTCACTACTTTTAGATGGAAAAAGTCTTCCAACATTTTCCGCAATATTTTGAGCCTTCCAACTGTACAGAAGTTGTTGACATCAGTAAATCAGAGCTCTTATTTCACATCTGCAGTTTTTTCCCCACTTAAGATGTTTTTCAGTGTGCCAAAACAAGTAAAATTAAAGCCTCTCCCCTTGAAATACAGAGTTTGGGATTTAATGGTAACTCGCTATAATAGGAGGGTAATGTTACTAAACAAGCAGTAGCAGCAGGGATCTCTTTTGTTCATTAGAAAACAGGAATATATATCTACTGAATAAGCTAAATGTATTATTATGAACTAGTCTTTTTGGATGGATGTTTATACCTTTTTCACTTTGCAAGAAGACAGTAAGGCTGTTATGCAGGATTTCCTCCAAACCAGTGTAGGTTACATGGTTGGTTGACTGCAGTTTCTGGTCCACTAAATCTTTAAATGCTCCTTGCACACCAAACCAGCTTTAAAAGTAAGTCTCTTTAAAAACATGCACTCTTTTCAAAGTACGCTTCACCTCTGTGGTTGGGACATTCTACAAGATGATCGTAGTATGATTCTGGGCCCTATAAGCAGTGATTTGACCTGAATTTTGGTCTTCCAAAAATTGATAGATAACGTCAGCAAGGAGTGGTTGTATAACGGTTTTAACACATGTCGATACTGCAGGTTCATTGTTGCTTTCTGTATTTAAACAGGAGTGACCCTTTGGTGGTGGTAAATACAGAGAAGATATATGCAGGCCCCTATAGTTATAATTTTAAGTGCCTACACTACTAAATTAGTAGATATTTTGAAGCTTAGTTTAGGAACCTTCAACATCCCAGAATACCAGATAGTGTCTTAAAATCTACAGATTTGTTTTCTGAAAACTGCTTCATATAGGAAGTCGTCAGGATTATTGTGCAAAATTATTTTGCTAGTATTTTCTCATGTTTCTAATATTTTACTTTCTGTAATCTTGTATGCTTTTAAAATTGTGTACATTAGAGTATAAACATAGTACCCTCTCATAGTTTCAACATTTACATTACATCCTTATATGAGATATATTTACCTTACACTGGTCTCTGGCTAGGCTACTAAAAAATTTTATTTATGTTCTGGCGCTACTCTAAGTAGTTTCCTCTCTCAAATAATTTTTAAAAAAACCTGATGGGATATCTCTGCAGTCTTAGCAACTTACAGCTTGTTCTCTCTTGACTTTATCAGTGAATACATATTGCAGCTACAACTGTATCTGGAGAACAGGAGAAATAAAAGTACTTCTGTGCATCTACCCAAATGTGATCATTCATCAAAATTCTTCATTGATTGGCCTAACAGCTTTCTTCCTCAAACCACATTCTCACCAAAGAGTTGCCGATTTGCACTGAACTTTCCTTGCATGTTTTCATCCTGCTGGTGGCCAAAAATTCTGAATTTGTTCCCATATTTGTCTTGACAAAGAGTAGGCAAGGTAACTTTTCTATGTCTGACTGTCATAAGCTGTAAAATGATGTTGATCCCATTTACTTTGTTTAGAAAATCCCTTGAGGCTCACTGTTAAAAAGCACTGTGATTTTTTATAATAAAGCCTGTTTCACTTCAGTGTAGTTGGTAATTTTGAAGAGTGAATGGGCTTAAGCTGCTTACATTTGACATTTGGAAATGTTACCCAAGTTTAATTTCTAAGTGAGTAAGCATCCGTTTGTTGCATGCCCTTCATCCTTTGGCTTCTTTTCTACTTCTTGGTGTTCTGCCTCTGCTACTGTCAAATTCTGATTCCAAAATGGTTTTCCGTCAGTCTCTCTGGTTCACTGCTGCGGCATTATGTTTGCACCATAACTTAAAGTAAATGTCATCTTATTGAGTGCCTCATGTAGGAAAAGCTTAGCACAGCATACTTTTAGGCAAGCTTGAAACTCATATTAAATGACCAAAGGAAAAATCTTACACGTGACTTGCATAAAACTCACTTTTATGATATCTTAAAAGTGAAGAATCACGTATTAGAGAAAGAAGTATATTAATGGTCACAATAAATATTTAGTCATCTTTATTTTAGCGGTGTTATCCCATGCAAATCCAGTGGAGATTTTCTAGTGGGTCTTGTAAGTCTGCATGCTTTGGTAAGAAAAGTAATCTATTTGAATGAGAATAATTGCAGCAATACAGGTGTTTTGCTAGAATTTATTATAAGAATGCATAAAATGGTGTAATACAGCAGCTTGTTTATCTGGAAATCCCTCCTTGGGTCAATCTGTGCATTAAAAAAAGCTCAGTAAAGTTTCAGAAAGCACTGCTCAGCAGCGCTGCAGAATGTGATGTTATTTAGCAATAGACTGAAAGTATTAATTCTAATAATTTAGTTTGTTTAGTCTCTCAAAACAGTAGTTTGGAAACTTAATGGTGTTTGACATAGAAATGTTAGCCAAAGTATTAGCCAAAGTCAAAAGGAAGGAAGGAAGGAATCAAATGTTGAAAGCACAAAAGCTATGAAATCAAATTACCCAAAACAGAACATAGTATGTAAGAACTCAGCCTGTTGTTTTTTCTGTTCTTTACCAAACCTAACAAATCACTGCAGCATGACTTCCAACTATACTTAACCAAACCAAATATCCAAAGCAATCTTCTTACAGAAATTCACATATCTTAGGATTGTTTCTTACAATAAATTATATTTTGACTCACTGGAGATGAAGTACCATTATGTCTTGCAGGTAACAGTTTATCTGAGTAAGAGTCAACTTAGAGACAGAACAATGTGGGTTTGTTTTTATGACGATGGGAAAGCTTCAGAGGAAACTAAACTTTGGTGTTCGAATATGCTGTCTATGATCTGCCACTTTAAAGAAAGAATACAATATTAAAATCTGGAGCAGTATATTAAAATGCTTCTTTTCTTCAAGAGTCTGAACTCCTTTCTAGGGAAACAGGGATCTATTTTTAAACACTTAATTTATACTTACTGTATACCTAAGCAGACATTCGCATCAAACGTATTACTGAAACTGCTTTATCAACATTGTCTCTGAAGTGGTGATTTATGACTATCTAGAAGCTTTCAAGTAACCACTAACTGATTATTTTGACAAAGTCTAATTAGTCCCCTAAATGGGCAATAGGATCCTGATTCTATGCAGTATAGAAAGCTAGTAAACTAACTATTGTGCAAATGAGTGAGACCTGTCAATCTCTGAAGAAAAAAACAAAACTTCAGTATTTTGCTTCTTTTTTTTAAGCGCATCTGTATGGAAATTAATTGTTCATTCCTCTAGCTCCCTCTATTCAAACACAGTATTGGATTGAGTATTCAGAGTCATCTCTCTAAAACAAACAATTTAACAATTTTTCCATGAACTTTCATTTAGAAGAAAACATATCACTGCAAAAAGCTTCGTAGGAATTCCAGCACCATGGATGTTTTAAGAAACTTGATTCTTGCACTGCTAGAATGTTCATAGCAGAAGGACTTTTATTTGTAACATTTAAAATGTTTTAAATTCAGTTGATCAAATAAGGCAGGACAAAGTTGAGGGTTTAGTTATATTCTTCTTTTCTAAAATCTGATTTAATGCAGCTGTATCTGGAGACACAGTTTGGTCTGTTGTCTTGAAGTAGAATTTCTATCAATAGAAATAAAAATTTGTGACATAATCTTGAGCTTCTATTTTTACATTTAATGTTTTTATAATGAAACACTATTGAGAAATACACTACCTTACTCAGTAAATAGCATACTGTATCTTATTTATAGTAGCAAGAAGGGTTTAACTGAGAAATAAGCAGACCTGTTAGTAGCAGAGAATAAATAAAGCTGTTTTTCTAGAGATAGGGATTGCAATGCAGAAGTTGTGGGTGTTTATTTGATCTTCTGTGGTTTAAGAACAACACTGCAATATGATCTTATGCATGAAAATGCGTGTGGTGATAGCTGTCTTGTATTGATGTAGTTGTTTTCAAGATGAACATGTTCCAAGCGTGACTCTACGTTCTCCTCCTCGTCACTGTGGTCATGAACATCATCATCACTGGTATGAGTCCTGCAGATGCGCTCTGGAGGGACCGTCCTGTGACATTGTGGGAGGAATTATATTTTATTTATTCAAGATAACTTATAACTTATAATTTATTTTAGGGATATAATTTATTTAGAGATTTGTGAGCATTTTCAAGAATGATGAGGAAGGGTGAAATCTCACTTTTGTCCTACACTGAAATACTGCAGCAGAAAATGCAGGATTTAGCTCTGCCTTCAGAATTTTTAAAAAATATTTACTTTAAAGTAAAAAGTTCTTAAAACATGTGACAATTTTTTAATGCCATTAATGTAACAAAGAACTTGGAAATTACCTTATTTTATTATTGTTCAGTCTTAGAAAACGTAGTTTTCTCATTTCATCAATTCCAAATGGTACAGACTTCAATTCATTGTGATCCAAAAACAGCTCTCTCAGAGAGTGGTATGCTCCAAAAAATGATACTGGATCTATTCCATCATCAGTAAGTTTGTTAAAGGACAGGTAGAGATACTCCAGCCCTGGCTTCATGTGACCAAACACATATCCTGGGATTCTTTCAATCTGATTTCCTATAAGTATCAGATGTAGTAAAGATTTTGGCAGATAGGAGGGAACGTGATATAACTTGTTATAAGACAGATCGATTGATTCCAAGTTCCTGAATTAAAGGAGAGAAGAAAAATGGGCTGTAAACATGATAGCATTCTGCATTGTTACTGCTACGTTCTGTACAAAACAATGCTTAACATGATTACAAGGAAACTAAATTTCAAAGGGAAATCTGTTCTTCTTAATGGAACAGAATGCATTTTATGGAACATGGTCATGCATAATTACTCTGGGAATAGAAAGAAATGAAGTGAATTATCAGTCAAGCACAATGATGCTGTTGGTGGGAAGAAACCTACAGGAATGAGTACAGAGAGAAGGTTGGATAGAGGAAACTCAAGGGACCAGTTTGGGATTGATGTGCATTGCTGAACTGCAGTAGCGAGTTACACTGCAAAACACCTGATAAGCTTGGCACTGCAGTGGCTGGCCCAATGACAGGCATCTGTGCATTTCGTTCTAAAGCCCATTTGAAAAGGAATTGTTTTGTGAATGGCACCTTTAGACTCATTCCAATGTGCTTCACTTCCAGAGATGAGAGAAGCCCTTACTAACAGTGTGGTTGTTTTCAGATTAAGCAGTTTACAAATCCAGAAATCAGCTGGTAGGGCTGCAGCTGACAGATTATGGCAAGGTACCCTATGGAGCTTGGTAAAGAATTTACCAGAAGAATTGAAAGCAGTATCGTCTTTTGCTGCTTTCATTCTCATTGCTTCCTCTGCTTATATTCTACTCTTACCCAATGGGGCTGCACAGGCTTCCCTTCATCTTATTTGCTTCTATAATTTTTAATCTGATGGGAAATAAGACTAGGATGATATTCAATTATTTTTAAATTACCTGTGAGATAATGATATATTAGCACCAAATTATTGTATAATGTTCAGTTTTTGATCGGTCTGTCAGAAAAAAATGTTCAAACTTCTATATTACTACAGTACAGAATTGAGGTGTAAAATCTTTTTGTTTTCAAGCCAACTCTGAATACTTCCTAGATGATACAATTTAAGCAAAGGAAATTAAGACAAATTAGCAAAGGAAATTAAGACAAATTAGCAAAGGAAATTAAGACAAATTAGCTAAGAAAATCAAGTAAATGAAAACTCCAATTTCAAGCTAAAAGTAATGAAGTGTAAATATTTATTTCATTATCTGACTCACCAATAACAGAGAACTAGAAAATAATTATAGTTTAAATGATTCATACTTACTCTTGGTTTATCCAAGCCAAAGGTGCTATTCTGTGCTCTTCTAATTTGTTATGCTTTAGCACAATGACATTTATGTTTCTTGTATGGTTAAAGCAAATTTCTGACACTTCTTCAATTTGATTATTTTCAAGGTATAACTCCTGAAAGTACATTTGGAAAGAAAATGTGTGAAAGCAAAATACGCTCTTCTTTCCCACTGCAAATTCAACATGTAGCTATTACCTGTCCTCTATATTACCTGATCTGTCTGTTAATTTCTGGCTAAAGAAATCATAATCTGAATCTGAGCTGGTTTGTATCTGTAGTGTGACTTTCAGAAATGCAGTTTTTCAAAGCAATTGTTTTGTTTTCTCATTTGTGAGAATACAGATTCCTTTGAAAGATCTAATAGAAAAAGAACTGTATCGTTTGTCTTGCCTGAAGTTGTACAGTGTAAGAGTACATAAGGTAAGAGTGATGAGATTGACAAGAAGTTGTTTGGGTTTTTTTTATCTTGGAAAGCTATTAGTGAGAGGAAAAAAATATTAAGAGTCTTGCTTTCTTAATAATTTTGCTGGGCACTTGTGAGCTTTGAAACTTTCAAATTTATAGGAATATAAAATGTTAATGTTTTACAAAACTTAATGTTGTGAGTCTACAGCATATCAAAACTGCATATTTTAAACAGATTGAGATCCTGATAATGGCTTGTAATGTAAGATAAATATGATGTGAAATACAGAATCCCAGAATGTCAGGGGTTGGAAGGGACCTGGAAAGCTCATCCAGTGCAATCCCCCCATGGAGCAGGAACACCCAGATGAGGTTACACAGGAAGGTGTCCAGGCGGGTTGGAATGTCTGCAGAGAAGGAGACTCCACAACCCCCCTGGGCAGCCTGGGCCAGTGTCTGTCACCCTCACTGAGAAGTTTCTTCTCATATTTAAGTGGAACCTCTTGTGTTCCAGTTTGAATCCATTACCCCTTGTCCTGCCACTGGTTGTCACCGAGAAGAGCCTGGCTCCATCCTCCTGACACGCACCCTTTCTATATTTGTAAACATTAATAAGGTCACCCCTCAGTCTCCTCCAAGCTAAAGAGCCCCAGCTCCCTCAGCCTTTCCTCACACGGGAGATGCTCCACTCCCTTCAGCATCTTTGTTGCCCTGCGCTGGACCCTCTCCAGCAGTTCCCTGTCCTTCTGGAACTGAGGGGCCAGAACTGGACACAATATTCCAGATGTGGTCTCACCAGGGCGGAGTAGAGGGGAAGGAGAACCTCTCTGGACCTAAATGATGAAATAATGTTAGGAATGTCACATTTTACTGTGTTATTTTTGATGCCTTTTTTTACTCTTGTGGTTGGCTAGTGGCTCTTCCATGCTCTCAAGAAGTCTGTTTTGAGATATATGTCTTGTGAGCTTTCCTCTGTGCATTAACCCAATATTTACCATGTTTTTCCGCTAAGATATTGTATTAGGAGTGTTTGGTGAATTGTGTGCGACTGAGCAGACAGAAGTTGCAGGAACTATTTTGTGAGACACCACTAGATAAATTCAGACTTAAAAGATACCTCTCGGGAGGGAGTTGGGTACATAAGTAAATTTCTATAAATAATGATTTAGGAATAAAAATTACTAGCGTACCTCAAAACAAATTTATAATATTCAACTTTATCTCCGCCTGATGACAGTAAGGCAGTAAGTAGGAGGAAAAAAGATTGTGAAAATGTCTGGAAAAATAAAGCTTTCTTGTTTGGTTGGTTTTGTTCTGTTTTGGTTTTCTTTTTGGTGGTTTTGGTTTTACCTCAAGAGTAGCAGGAAGACCTTGTGGGATAATTCTAAATTTATTTCTTCCCAGTCGCAAATAGGAGAGACTTTTCAAAGGATAAAAGGCCAAAGGGCTGACATTCGCTTCACTAAGTTTATTGCCTTCTAATTCCAGAGTGACCAAGTTTTTTAAATCTAGGGAAAAAAAAGTTGGAATTTCTGTAAGTTAATGCCATCTTATATCTTGTTAAAATGCATATTTAAAAATTAACTGCCTTAAACGTTATTCAGATCAGTTTACAGCAAGGAAGAAATATAGTGAAAGAATTTTCATTATCTCATAATCATAGAATTATATTGCTTATTAGTTTGTAGAATTTTAGAGATTCACACTTTTGTGCAATTTAATTAATAATATAGTTTCACCACACGTAAAGCAATTAGGTTTGGGTCAGGAGAGTATGTATGTTCAACATATGATGGATATTCATTCATATGATGGATATTAGTTTTCTTAGTACCTTGTAAGCCATCTTCATCAATGGCATGAAGGTGGTTGTCATTTATTTTTATTTCTTCCAACGTTGATGGCAGTCCAGGGGGAATATGAACCAGCATATTTCCATCCAAATACAAACGTTTTAGCTTTTTCAGGACCTTAATCAGAGGGATGAAGAAGAGAACTTAGATTATCAAAGTGTAAAATATACGGTTAAACTTAATCTTGACATCTTAGTTCACATTTTCTCAAACACACACATTTTGAAGATTTTCAGCAGCAGTGCACAAATATCCAGTGTTTGGAATTGAAAAGTGGTTTTCTCCTGTCAGTTTAATCAATTGGTTTATTTATGCCAAATATTAACAAAGGTGCCAGTTGATGTAATGTGTAACCAGAAGAGCTTGATTGAGCACATCAGCTTTTAACGGGGCCCAGTCATGACTGCTTGTATTACCGCTACAGCCCGTGACTCATGTAGGTATTACCCCACTGCAGGATTTAGGAGTTCAAGGTACATACATTTAGAGATCATGCATTTATACTCTTTGTTTGTGAGCAAATTGATGGTTTTCTATAGGTCAGCAAATTTACCTCACTCAAGCACAACAACAGCATTTTTTTCAGTGACCTAGGATTTTATTACTTTAGCTGGCTTAAAAAATTGGTATGAAAAATTATGACAGATTAATTTTGATAAATGCACATCAGTAATCATGCAGTAGTGAGCATTTCCTTAAAAGGTGGAGTGATGTAAGCCTCATGAAAATATATTTCATGATTGAAGCACCTTCCTGGTCAGTCTTTTCCATCCACTTTGATTTCATAGGAGTTGTACAAACCGAAGTCCTCTGAAATCAGCCAAAGTTGTTCATGCTATAGAGGGAGGTGGTATCCAGAGAGTCCTACAAGAGGACTGATTGCATATGGCAGGAAACAAAAGTAAAAACATACTGTGATAATTCGATACGTTGTTTGTATGCTTTTTGTAGCCATCTTGCTTGAAAAAGCAAAGCCTTGATGACTTACTTCTGCACTTGAATTACTGCCTGTGCATACTTGCTTGCATGAGAAATTGTTATGGGACTATTCTGTCTTCAAGTAAGGAATATGTAGATGCACTTGAATATCCGATTACCGTGTCAATTCCCCTTGGAAGAAAAAGACTGAATACAGAAAGATTCTTGGACTATTTTATGAGAAAGCAGCTCTTTCAGTAAGCTGCTGTGCTTCAAAGTGTCTCATTAAAGATAGTCAACAATAAGGATACAGCTGATTACATGAACTGCTATCGAGTGGATTTTTATAGTAAGAGCTGGCATTAGCAGATCTTTTTGGGTATTCCAAAGCATAAGCTTTACAGAGCTAATGTAGTGAGAAAGATGATACATACATTTACAAATGTTGGGCCTAAATATCCCAGGTGTTGTTAATGGAATATGAGCCGTTCAATTCTGAAACACCTCAGCTGCAACTGATAAAATATCAGAAAACTGTCCCTCTCTTATTGTTAAAAATTTAGTACTTGGTGAATGTCTTTCAAAAGTCTCCAGATATTATTGATTATGACAAGAGATTTCCTGAAATAGCCAGGATTAACTGTATTGCAATTATATGATGTTTGCTCATACAAGGTGAAAACTGTTTTAGATCCATAGACTGAAAAGCAAGAAAAACTTTCCTTTAAGCAATAATTAGTCATAAGATAGTAGAAAAGTCAGTTTTTCTTACTTTGAATGCTTTGGGACCTATGCCAGGAGAGGTGATATTATTTTTACTCAGATCAATCCATTCCAGATTAGGTATTCCATTGAATGCCTCATCTGAGATAGTAGTGATACTATTTCCTAGGACAGAATTCAAGAAAATAGTTTGAGTTATGAAATACAGTATGCATCTGAGCTGTGTAGTATTGTACATGAAAAATAGATTACAAAAATTGTTGTATTATGTACAATAATTGTGTGTAGATATATACGTATTAGGATTTAAACACTAGTAAGCAAATCTAACATTTTTAATTTATTGCTTTAGAGGCTTAGCTGTGAAATTAATTCTAATACATATCTATGATAAGGAACGACAAAGTATTAATGCTATTGTTGACTGTATTTGAGAATGGATAATATTACTTCATGGGAAAAAGTAGTGCCAAGTAGAGCCGTTATTTACCTGTGAGGTCTAGACTCGTTAGATCTGGATCCGAGATTGGTGGGATTTGTGTAAGCTTGGCGTTGATGCAGCTCACTGTGGTGTCCGAGGCAGAACACGCAGCTGGCAGAGGAGGAGCTTCTATGGGTGGAACAGGAATTGGGAAATGAGATGGCATTCTGAAAGTACCATCATCTTCATCACTTTCATATTGTACGTCATCTTCTGCAGCTTCTTTTCTTGTGATAGGCTTCTTCTCTCTGCGACGGGCTTTATCCTTATGTCGATTTTTTTTGCCTTTCCTTTTTCTTTTCTTTTCACCCTTTTTGTGACCCTCTTTGTCTTTAAGCTCTACCACTTCTGTTCTAAGCAGTTCATCTTTTTCAGTTTGAGGACGCGCTGATGACAATACTTTGGTGTTGTCAAGGTCATTGGGTTCTGGAGAATCACCAGAAAACTCACTTATGTCATCCAGTGAGATAATACTTGGATCCAAACTGGATGCTAACCAGAGACAATGAGAACAAAAAAAAAAAGTTGTCTGATAAGAGGATATGAAACTAAAGTTTTAGTAAACCTTGTTCCCCTCATATAGTCAAAATATGGTAACTATAGAAGAATAGTATTCCCCTTAGAATATGATCTGAAAGAATGAAAATATGGGCTTATATTACTACTTGATAGAAGAGACATACTTTGAGAGATTACTATGTCAACCATGAAGTTTGTAGACAGATATGATTCATTCCAACTCTAGAAAAAAGGGGAGAAAATTAATATAGCCTTCATTATCTCCCTTCTTGAACTAGTATCTTAATTAGTTGTTTTTTATTAATGGAGGTGTCTAAAGAGGAAAAATAATCTGTCTGGAAGTGAGAGGAAGGTAACTGGAATAAAATTCACAAAGGTTAAGACTTGTTCTCCTGTGCAAGGGACTGTCAGGTGCAGACAAGGCTGCAGGTGGGGAACCCACTGGGGAAATGTGTTAACTCCATTACCAAAATGCAGTTTTTACATGACCGCGCAATTCACATAAAAGGAGACTGTTTCTATCAACATGACTTCTAGTTCTACGGATAATTTCTATGTTGTCTCTACATTTCTGTGTGTCATATGTGTGCACACATGCGACACTAATATTTTTATGGTAAGAGGAGTTTAAGTTCAGCATGTTGCAGTCTTGGGATCTTGGGAGTGAGGGAAGGAAATCACTTTTTGTCTTTATCTCCTCAATTCCTTTCCTTTTAAAGGTACTGATTTTGTTTAAATTTTTATAAAGAAGCAAGATTGTAGTTCTGTTGTTCCTCTTGTGAGTTGACTTTTGTCTCTTGATTTATACCAAATAGCTGCATGTTTTTACACTCCTAACAAAGATTTACCAGTCTGTAAACTGTTTATTATGTATGTGTAATACATTAATAATGGTTAGTAGTTATTGACCAATCCTTTGTAAATGGAAGTGGGATATAAAATGTAACCAGATGTTCTTTCTTCATACATTTGCCAAAATTTTGTTAAGATAGGAGGGAAGAAGCAGAAAGGGGAAAATAAAAAGAGAAATACAAATATCTTTACTATTGCATACTTAACATCTCTTATGTAAGTATTGTGTCAAAGTCATTTAACAGCTAGTGAACTCTAAGAAACTGAAGACAACTTGACTAGAAATTATGAAGACCTGCTCTTATGCTCCTGTAATTCAAGACTTGTTTTTGCTCTAAGAGGATAATGCATACCTTAATCCTTGATATCGTTAAATGTAGCCTTTATGTTACGTTTTGGGTGAGAGAGTTTTAAAAAAATAAAAAAATACTGTGGTGGACCATACCAGTATCAGAACAAACTGGGCAGCATTCTCCTGCAGGTATAATAGTTTTGGGACATTTCAGAGGGTGGCACATGGTTGTGTCACATATCACTTCTCCTTTTGAACAGAGACAGGTAATGCAGGGCTGGGGAGACCAAACGGCTTTATCATACATAATCATCCCATTAGCTGTGCAGTGTCCCTTCTTTCCTAAGAGAAAGAAAATAGAAAATTGGAGTTAAATAGCTTAAACAAAAATAAAACCAGCACTGTTTATTTGAAAGTTTGGAAAGAAGTGCTGCTATTTTGTTGTCATTTTGAAAATATGTAAAATACACCCTATTCTAAGTATCTTACCCCTATTCCTTATTCTTTATAACTCTGTTTTCTTCAGCTTAGTAGTAGCCTCCAGTGCCTGTTTGGTTCTTGGCCTCTCTGCTGTGAAGGTGATAAAGGCCAGGCACACAATTAATGTGGATGGAGCTGTCACCTGCTCACAGCTTCACCCTGAAAGCTGAGGGCAGGTTCTCTGTCCCCAAAATTGTCTGTTCCCTCTGTTTCAGGCAGTCACTAGAATAGTTTGTTTCCTCCTCTTCCTAGCCAGCTGATGAGGACCCTCACCAGCTTTGTCTTCTGGAAAAATCTTGAGTTATTCAAGTTCAGAGATATTCCTAAAATGGGAAAATTAAATCTAAATGGTGAGTTTGAGAGTTTTTTTGCATGGCAGGTCCTCTTTCCTCTCCATGCTTAGAAACTGAAAGCAGAAGTCACAGATCTCAATGAAAGCTGTGCATACATACAGTTGAGAAAGAAGCAAACTTTTTCTTCATTACAATGGAATTAAAATAAATCATGCAGAACTTGAGAATATTTTTTCCAGAACCCCTTCTCTTTCTCTCGTGTGCACTAGACATCTCTTCTAATATATTGCGTATTAAATGAGAAAGTTTTGTTAAGGCTTTGTGGAACTGAGAGGCTAACAATATTCACTTTATAATGACTGTGGATGGTCTTAATGGAAGTAAAGTCCATTCTGTAATAACTGGTAAGATGAGAAACTTCTCCACTTTCCTGTAACTGCTTTATCTGAAAAAAAAAAAATCTTTGCTAGCAAAGCAGAAAGTTCAAATAAATACTTTGTCTCCAAAGCTTCTGGACATGAATCTACACAAAGAAAAAAGAGATTTCCGCAAGGTACCTGTAGAAATTTTCAGAAAGAAATGTAGAAGAGATTTATTTTGTAAGCTATACTCAGATATCCAGTAGGCAAGTTGTTTGAAGAGCGTAAAGACTTGGGAAGGAAACTGTTCTGAGTGTCTCTTTCCTTCCAGTGATGGAGTCTGCCTCAGCAAAAGTTTCCTTGGGCGGTTCTCATCCAGACTCCAGGATAAACATTGCACTTTAGCATGATGCTTTTTTTTTTTCATTCATTTGAGAGAAGGGAAGCCAAGGTTGAGATTCTTCATCCCATACGAATATTTTCCTATTTTTGTGCATACCTCTGAATCCAGTGAGAACCTGCACTCCCTACACACCTTCCTTTTCCTCTTTCTAATTAATGTTAGAACGCACTGCTGAAGTGTTAGTTTCAAGCTGAAAACCCCTTTTTAAGTTACTTTGTACTTTCCTGCATATAAATACCAAAAAAATTCCTCTTTTCCTATATGGTTTGACTTCATCCTTCAGATAAAGATTGTCTAATACAGTGGAAAAATCTTACCTCGGCTGAACTTGCTTTCAAGAGACTTTCATTAGTGATAGATGAATAGTCTTTGGAGGGATTGCTTGCTGGATTTGTTTCCCACACTCCACCCTGGTCCATGCATGGTTGTTCAGCTTTAAAGGGAAGATTATTCAGGATGGTCTCTAAATATCCTGACCAGGCTATTGTCAATATTTGGTTTGAAATGTCTCTGGACTTAATCAAATCAGGCATTTTGCAAAGTCCTTCAAGGCAGTCTTAATCTCAGTTTCATAACAAAGGTGTATTCCTTTGCTTAGCTATTTAAAGAACAGTGAAAACAAACCTGTGTTCTAGAATAAAAATTGATTATCAGAATCGTCCTGTTTGGATGCTCCTCTATATTCCTTATATTTTTAAAAAAGTGCTCTTTTGATGTAAGTTACTCTCCAGATGAAATGGGAGAGAAATTAATTTTTTGAACAGTTGCATCTTGTTTTTTCAAAAACCCATTTCTAAAGGTCCAGGATATGTGGGCATCATTTCGGCCACATAACATTGTGCTCTAATCAAGCCATGTTAACTGAAGGAGGAGATTAATTAGCCCAGGCCAAATGTTATTTGGCTGGAAGTCCCTTGTCATTCTACCCAGGTATCTGTAATCCAGCTGTTTGTTGGATCCTGACTTCTGTTTTTTATGTGCTTGCCAGGAAGCCACAATATTTCTTTTAAATAATCTCCAAAGGAAACACAAAAAGAACACTACACTTTCTCATGTTAAACAATAAAATGTCAGCTGTTCCAGAGGAACGTATCTGGCTTGAGATGGAAATTCTTCTGTGCTTCCTTAAATTCTTTATTTTGTTTTAGCTACTAGACTGTATCTGAAATTGGTGCAAGTCTTGTCTGAATAAGCATAAAGACATGGTTTATCAGGCCTTGGCCTCTGCAGACTTCTTTAACAAATTATCTTGTTTTCTGTGAACGTGAGAGTTACTTAAAAAGACAGGACAAGTGTGTGTACTCAAAGAGGTACCCACTTACTGTGTGGCAGAACTGCTATTTGGCACTCTTGGAATTCACGTAACCCCTTTGACACAGAGTACAGGCTGCGCTGAGATGCTCTTTAAACTTCCTGTCCACTGAGTAACTTCAGGATGGTGGTACGAGCAAGGAGGAGTGAGGTGTAAGACATATTAGAAATAGTGCAGCGGTGCACATCCCATTCTGTGCTGCTTAGTGGGCAGACTGTAAAGGACAAACAACTGCAGGTTCTCTTATGTTGTGGTGAACTGTTTGATTTCATTTAAATGGTTCACTTGATTTCTATATGGAGGAAGGAGGTATTATCTGGTTACTGTTAAATCTATATTTAAGTATTAATTTTCATCATGCGTATAATTTCTGTAAATTGTTTTTTTAGGCTACTGAGAGCAAAGTTAGTAGCTAGGAGAATTAAAATTAAGTTTTGGATTACATTTTCTTCTGTTCTGGAGCATGATTAATAATACTGTTCTATTATTTAACAGGCTCTGTTTTTTCCAAATCTGACATTAACTTGAAAAAATTTTGAACTTTAAAAGCTAGACTAAAAAATGCCTTGTGGTTGAAGTCTTTGGCAGATGAGCACAGGACTTTTAACCTTTGGAAATATGGTGTAAATTCAGTGTGAAGCTCCAAATAAAATGAGTTCAGTGGTTTTAGCTCAGCTTTTGGATTCAAGTCCAGATAGAAAGAAACAAACGGAGCGGGGAGGGGGGAAGAACCATGCATTATTTCAGCATGACTGATGGTCTCTGACAGAGACACTGGAATATCTTACATGAAGTGTATGCTATTTATGTGGCATTTTCCTCTGTTTAATTTTAAAAGTATTTTTAAATTAAAGGTTTGACATTTGTAGTATGTAATAGTGTAGTACACACTAGAAATGCTATAGTCAAGGGTTTTGCTAGTTTTTCCATCGAAACTCCCTCCTTTAAAATATTTGATTTGACATGGTTCAGCCTTTCTGAAAGTGAGGACTAACCACAAATAATAATTGTTAAGAAAATGTGACTAAAATATGTTTTGCCATTAAAGTTCAGACCTATTAGCCTAGTGGTCATATCTCTTGCATGATACCCTAAGAAGATTAACTTTTTGCTTATAAAAATATATTATGGTCATGTTATATAGAACAGTGGTAGTAAGGGCATTGTTTTTGTTGTGTTTGTTTGTTTCCTCATAAAATTGCATATGGTGATTTTACTCAGCACGTGACCTCTTGTTGCTGGAATGGGAGTATCTTTGTCTTTATATTTATTAGGTACAGAGTGGACACTCCCCTGTATTGGTTCCTCACAACATCCCAATGTCTCTTCTTCAACCTCTTTTATGTACAGAAATGAAGTGTTATAACATCTCAATAATTTTTAATTGGTTATAACATCTTGATAATTTCAATTGGGTTTCAAAACTGAAAAATACTGACAGTGGTATTCAAAAGTTCTCATCTGCACAATGGATGTCTGATTTTTAGACTTTTGGAAACCTTTGTGATGTTGAATGTATAATCACGAGCATTCTAGAGCATGAGTTCTCTCTTCCTTTACTGCACCAAAGAGACGCTTAACAAGTATCAGTTCTCAGTCCCTGCCTGGTCTTGTGTTCTTTGGGGAGACTGTAGAGAGGCCTGTTACAATTACCACGTACCAGCAGAGATCAGTGAAATTACACGTTTTTGTTTGTTTCTTAAGACATCAAATCCTCTTTTCTACATCTCCTTCAAAACCCATAAGATACATATTAGTACAGCAATGTGAAAACCTCTAGCTCACCAAGAAGGTGAGTTTTATATAAATCATACTATTGAACTTCTTTTAAATAAATCAATGTTCTCCACATTAGATAGAGAATAGAGTGATCCTGTGTTGAATGTGTGGCTTTTTTCCTCCCTGTTTAATTTTCCATCTTAAGGGTCTTGTTTGTAATGTAAGTTTCATATCACAGATATTACTGTATGTTACGGATTTACTTACAAAATAAGGACTTATTCCCAAAATATTGCAGGTACACATAGTAAGAATGTTGCTTTTCAGAAAATAACAACAATAACAACAAACTTAAATCCATTTGAAATAATGTGTTATTTGTGTTAGGGCCTCAGTGAAAGTTAGTTGACTTAGGAGATACATTGAGGAAGAAATTCTTCAAAATGGCCTTCAAACTTGCTACATGTTTGAAGATATGAAAATATCCCAACAAAATTTACATTACGTTGTTTCCTGAAAATAAGACAGGGTCTTATATTAATTTTTGCTCCAAAAGATGTGTTAGGACTTGTTTTTCCATGAACAATAATCTACATTTATTCTTGAATTTAAAAAGAACATTTATTCAAATATAGTCACAGCATCACATTCTGGAACATCATCATGACTCTCCGATCTGTGTGTGAGAGCCCAACACTTGCCAACCCTTATTGGTCTGGGTCTCGTGGGGTGTTTTGAGTGTGCTTCTTTTGGGGCTGTCGGCTTTTCTTGGTGAAGGGTCTGTCTGTCCTGCTGCATTCTATTGCCAATTAATTTTACTTTTTTACATGTATAGCTGCCTGGGCACTTTTTAAATTGACTTTTTTATGAACTGTAACCAGGGCTTATTTTTGGAGTAGGGTTTATATTTTGAGCATCCTCAAAAATCCTGAAAAATCAGGCTGGGGCTTATTTTCAGGTTAGGTCTTATTTTTCAGGAAACAGGGTAGAGCTAAAATAAAGCTTTCATGATTTTATACAGTTCATTTGATATCAAGAGAAAAATGGGCCCACTCTAAATAGCAGAGGGCTTTTTTCTTACCTGGTAAGACACTGTAACTGGATTCATGTCCACCCAAACCTATGAGAGAGTCAAACACTCCCATGACACTGTCGTCGATATTAATCAGAGGGATGCTGGGGACTACGGCAACAGGAGCTGGAAGCTCCGTCCTCGACTGCCTTGGGGACCTGCGGCCTGCCGGGGAGCTCCTCATCTGTCCTCTGGAGCGCATTCTTCTGCTGGGCCTCCTGGCAACTGCGCTGGTTTCATTTTGAGAAAAATCAATGCACAGAGAGACAAGAAGGAAATAATAGACTAATGATGTAGCCTCCATGCTTTTGTGCGTCTCAGAATGGATCCTGGAAGGGCAAAAAAGAAGAAAATCAGATACCTAGAGAGCTTTTAGGATTGCATCAGTCACCTGGTGCACTTTTCAAAGCAGGTGGACTGATACACAGTAGGTCATTATAACCAAGCTTCCTCTTGGAAAGAAATTGCCCTCTGGGAGCTCAAGTAAGCAATTTTAGTTTTGTGATTCTTTGCCCTTAAGGACAACAGTAAAATTCAAATAGGTGCTAGCTTTGTGTTTGGGGTTGCATTTAAAGAGGTAGTTTAGATTTGCAGTGCCAGCGGGCATTTGTAGTTTACTAAGTATTACTGCTTCCAGCAAGGGAGTTCTTGAGAGCTGTAAAGTGTAAAAGCGAAGACTTTTTTGATTGCTAAAATTTCTTCCAGGTTGTTGCAAGTCCCAAACATAGAAATGGCAAAGTAACAGAAAAAATGCTCAATTCATTTCTGATACGCTGCCCCAAATGCTTTTGGTTTGTCATTTCTGTGCAAGGTATTTTTCACCATGGATGAAAAGAGATGTTGCTTTTGCTTTCATTTCTAGCCATCCTCTTCTTCACCAGAATCTTTTTGGTTCTGCAGTAGAGGAAACCTTTTGGAAGGTTGGTCGCAATAACACTACTTGTGCTTTTCTAGTGGAAGTTTTTATTAAGCGTAGATAGTCAAAAATGTTCATCTATAATGGGTTCTGTTCTGCATTTAGTTTCCAAGAAATTCAAAATTACTCTATATCTTGAGCATTCTTATGCTTCTAACAGAAAAATTACATTTACTGTCACCAATAGGTGGCATTCCAAAACAGAGCAGTCAAGATTCAGGAGCATGCACAGAGCACAGCCAGCAATGGCTAAACCAGAGTGGAGATAAGGCCATGCGTGTCCAAAGTTAGTAATGATTTGTCATAGCTCTGTTGGCATCATTCTTTCAAAAATGCTTTTGTCCTTTTAACTGAGACGGTAGAGTCTGAAGCCACTGGTATTCTTGTGGTGTTGAGAATGAGTGAAGAACTTGAGGCTTAGATCAATTAGTCATTGTATCTAAGACAAGACTTAGAGTATGACCATGTTTTTTCTCTAACAGTATCTTAAGGGGATTTTAAAAATTCTTTTTCTCAATGTTCATCAGTCTGCCTTTAAATGCAGTCTTTCACATTGGAGTTAGTCTAAGTAGAGGATAGTATTATTTGAGGAACTTTGTTTTTGACTGAATCAGTTTATCTTTTTAAAGTTCATGATTCTTGGTATTTTCAGATTTGTATAATAGGTTGGTATTTTGGTACAAGTTGCCTAACTTTCCTTTAACATAAAGCACATGATCGGTTGCATGTTCTTCATGCTTTCCACAGCATAATTCTCTTATTTTTTATTCTTATGTTTTTAAATGGGAGGTTGGCAGTAAATAAGCTTAAACCAGTATGCTTTTACTTCTTTCAAATATTATAGTTTCTGTGTTCAACTATTTTAATTTTAAAATATTATAATAAATATATATTAATTTGCAGACTTTTGTTAAGCTAACCTAATGTTTTTATTTCTATATAAAGGGAACTTGAGGTGCAAGTGTCATACAGAAATCCATGTAATGTCTTATGTAACAGCAGGGTTCTGAAATTAATCCAGACTTTAGTTTACTGCTTTCTACCCATTAGAAATCAGTTATTCCAAAATGCTGTATAGTCTTTATGTAGGCCTTTTATTTACAAAATTACTGTTAGTTAACATATCAAATAGATGCAGAAGCTTATACTCTGCATTGACGGTGTCTGTTCTTTTTGAGAAAGAGCTTGTTTCTTAGTAGCTGAGCTTGCAGGACAAATGACCTAATGTTTTGGGTTTCTAACTTACTTGCACGGTAATGACTGGCTATAAAATTACACAGTAAACTTCTGTTCCACAAGTTTGAATGAAACACATAAAGAGCCCTTAGGGAAAACTGAATATGCAAAGAAAAGTCTTGAACATGTGTATTCATTCTGTTGAGTTACTGACATCTTAATTATGGTCACATTTTTATAGTATACTTTACAATACCGCCATAGTTGTGTAGTTACGATGCTGCTACATTACATTTGTGCATTAACCATTTCTTTCTGTGACCAGAGGCATAGAATGGCATGGCTGAAATACTTTTCCATTCTCTGTGCATGTATTTTTAAAAGTCAGGAATAAGGTGGGGTGAATTACATTACATTTACTGTACCAACAATGTCTCAGAGTTTTGCTGTTAACTTCAATACAGAGTAAAACTCTATAGTAAATCCAGTTATTTTCAAATGAAACTTGTTTTCATAAAATACATTAGAATTACAAATAATAAAAAAGTAAACAGCCCATCAGTAATATGTTTTTATAAATTAATCTTGTTCACATATGTGAATTAATATGCTATATTTGCACACCAAGGCAACTCTTCAGTACTGAAAGCTTAATGCTGCTATTTTCAAGCAAATGGTGTTCCTTGCATGCAAAATACTGAGATACATTTCTAAGTTTCTTTCCTTGGCTTATTAAGTAAGTGCTGTCTCACATTTTAACGCCCGAGTTGTGAATGTCATACAAGAAAAAGACCTTAAATGCATTGGGCCTTTACTGCCCATGGCTGGAATCCCAGATGATCTGTCAGGAAATTGCATTTAGTGCCAGCCAACGCTTAATTTGGAGAAAATTCAACCTATTCCACTTATATGCCTTTTGTAATAAATTATTACATATAAAAATATAGATAGCTAATACAATGAAATTATTATATCTCTGTGTTGCCAGGTACTCTCAACATGGCTGCATTGCTATATCTTTCTTAATTTTACCCAGAAATGCTTTGATCATGCATAGTACATATAAGCATCTTTATTACCTTTACTGATATCGTGTAATAAGTTCAGTAGTTTGTAGCTTTCAAAAAGTTTACCTTCACTAAGTTCAGTGTCTATCATTTTTCTATGATGGAAATAGTTAATTTTAAAAGTAGTGATCCTTTAGAAATACCAGCGTGTCAGAATTTCTTAAATAATCTATCTATTCTGCCTCAATTCAAACATTTCTAAGATGTCCAGGTTATTTCTCATGATACACAGAGTTTAGAAGTGATTTACCAAGATTTTTCACATACTGTTCTTTACATTTATTGCATAGAAAAGAGTTACATTTACCCACACCAACAAAACTAATTGTGCTTTCAGTTAGTTTAAGCTTGAAGTGCATGGCAAACATTTACACCAAACAAAAAGCAGGTTGACTGGTACTGCATAGTTTATCTAGAAAAGCATTTCTGTTCAGTATTGCTAAATATAGCTAGTATTATTTCATACATATTTGCAAAGTTAACATGTAGTTTAAGCCATTCAACACCATGCTTTAAGCAGTAATTTAAAATTTAAAAGGTTTTACCTTGTAATCTAACCTAACAGCAGATTCTGCTTGGTGTCATTTAGTCTCCAGTTGCAAATGAAACAAAATCACAGTGATATCTTTAAAACAAACAGAGAAACAGTAGGGATTGTTGAAACATGTTAGATGATTCCTTAGTTAAGCCTGAAATAGCTTCTTTCCCTGGGGACAAAGCGCTGTTCTGTTCTGTGTGCAGAGAATCTCCGCTAATACTGGTACTCGGAGAACTAAAAAGCTCACTTAAGGAAAACGAAAAGCAGCACAATATGTTCGGTCCGTAGGCTGACAAGGCACAGCTGGAAATTCTCTTTCAGTACTTACAGTTGCATTAGGAACAGGAAAACAGAGTGATTTCACATCAGACAAAAATATGTATTTTATTGAATTCTCGTTTATGTATTCAGAAATTTAGTTTCTAGGTGACCTGATTTTAACATAAATTTATTCTTTTACAAACATAATACATTTTTGTAAGTGTAACTTTAACACAAAGGCATTTACTAAAATTAGAACTTTTTTCTTCAATTCATATTTTCTTAATCCACTCCGGCCCGTATAACTTATAATCTGTAAGCAGCAAACCTTTTTGTTGAAGTTTTAGCATGGAAAATGTTTCTTTTGTCCACTTACAGCAATGATTTCACCATAAGTTGCAGCTTATGCATGGAAAATAAAATGACTGAAGCATTTTCCCTTCATTTTTTTGTAAGGCTAATTACATCCTGAAACATGATCCTGAAGCACAGCTCTGCAGAAACTGCAGTCAAGTTGGTAATCCAAATATGAGAGCTGAGCGTGAGGGGGAGGGAGGGAGGGAATAATGTACTTTACCACAAGCCCTTTGTCCGCCAGGAGCTTTTGCCTTCATCCCCAGATAGAGCTTCTGCAGAGTGTCAGTGGGTGATGAGCTGGTGAATCTGCTAAGCTTCAGAAATGACAAATTCACCTGGTAGATGGAGTTGTCGGAGTTCTTCTGGCAATAAAATTTTGTTGTTTGCTTGAATTCATACTCTGAGGAATGTTTAGACAGATAGTCATGGAATGGTATAACCATTGAGTCAACCATAATTGTTAGCCTGGATGTGGTGGAAAGATACTGGGAGAACACATTGTCTCTTAAAAAAGTCATTCTGTTTCTACTGTGCTTTGCTTTGCAAAGGCAAAAGAAGAAATATTAAACTTTTGGAGTTTATCTGGAACCCTTTAAAAAGAATGGGGATAGTTATACTTAACAAATGGATTTAGCATCTGAAATGAGATAGCTCATGGTTCAGTGCCTGTGCTAAAGCATTGTTTTGTAAAGAGTGAGTCAAAAAACAGCAGAACAGTTGTTCCAGCACAAGTGGGGAAAAAAATAGCAAATTATGTATAGTTATGCATGTGAGCTACAAGACATTACATACTTAAACGATGGTGTATTTATTAGAGACAAAAGCAACAGCATTCACTTCATTATACACCTACGTGCATCTTGTGCTTCTAGTTGCTGTATCAAGTGTCACCTTCTGCTAGTGGTCAGGCACAGCTCTCCAGAATGCCGGCCTAGCTGGGACAAGGACTAGCAGGCCAGGGGGTGGGTCTGGCCAGCCTTTACTCATGTGAAGTTCTGATTTAATGCATCTGCTTTGGATGTGGCATCTCTGACTGCTGAACTCCAGTGAAGAGGTTGGTTAAAGCTGGATTTTTTATTTTCTGTCATCTCTGTATTTTTTGAAAGGTCAACATCTTCATCTTCTCTGCTAGATCATACAGTGAAAATCCTACATCCTCTAAGCAGACCGAGGGATCTCTTATGGTATTAATAAATCAATATAAAGACTTATCTGAAACAGGCACTTTAACATGAACAAAGACTTGCTCATTTTAAGGATCTGAGATGATCTATTTATCTGTTATATCTGTATTCCGTAGTCTGGGTTTTGCACAGAAAGCAATTGCTAGCAGGCACACACTTCCTCTGATAATGTTACTGCTTCTAATACGTGAGTGGAAGTCCTGGAGGCGTTATATTCTGGTGGTATCCATGTTTAGCCTTCCTTGTGGCCACCTTGAAATCACTGTTCTCCTTTAACATGCATGCCAGAATAGTTTCTCCTATATGTATCCGGTACCATCTGGTATTTCTGTTACACTTAAGTTAAAGAATCCAAACAAAAGCCTTTTGTACCAAACAAATAATCTATTTGTTCTTCTCCTTCATCCCTCTCCTTACCTGGCATAAGATTGTGATCTTAGTAGTACCTGCCATTAGTGTGAAACAGAACACCTGGGAGGCCCTTGCTTATGTTTTACTCAGCTTTTGTTAAGGAAGAAATAAAGCCAATCTGAGGGATCTGCAAAGACATAAGCTCCCTTTTCAGGAAAATGGCATTACACTTTCCTACAGTGAACGGTAGTGTTTGAAAATTGTAGGAGCTGTTAAAGAGACTATCCAATGCTTACCTGGTATCTGGAGGGTTTCGGGGGTTTTTTTCTTGGCAAAAGTAGTATCTGAAAACTGATGTCATCTGCTGCCTTCCAATAAGATTTAAATGTATGTAAGGTTAATAATTAAATATTGTTATTTACATTAAAATTTGCCATGCAGTCTTGTCTGTCATAATAACTAAAGTAAAAATACTGTATATTCAGTTAAAACCTTAGACTAGGATGGCCTTGCAAATTACTTCAGATGTGTGCAGGTCAGGCTGTTTGAGTGCAAAACATTGCAGTATCCTTAGGGATCTAATATTTACTGTGTTTATGTGAATAATTCACTGTGAGAGCAGAGCAAGTTGCCAATATCTGCTTTGTCTTTAAGTACTGTTATGGCTCATCTTTTAAGTGAGTTGTGCAATATGAATGTTATTGTCTATTAATATGCCTTTTTATGGAATGGTTTCCTTTGAGGAGAGAAGAGACAAAAACTAAAGAACAGTTTTTAATAATTAAAATAACTTTTTATTATTTTCTATCTTATGGCAAACTGCCGCAAGAGCGCTGTTGTTCAGTGTCTTGATCCAGAGCCGTAGGATGTGTGAAATGACTGTGGAGGACTGGAGCCTCTGGCATGGGCTCTTCATAAAATCTGGGCTGATCTCTTTTCCTTATAGCTCGTTCTTTGTAGAGGGACAAGGCTTTCCCTCTTACTTTGCTGAAATTATGCAGTGGAAATTATTCATGGAAATCTTCAGTGAAAAAGAGGGGTTAGAATTTAGGTTGGCATCAGGCTTGTTTATAGTGGTTACAATAGATTTTTTTTTTTATAACATCTCTAACTGTACCTATTAGATGACAACCAATAGTGGAAATAGGCTTTTAAGCAATTTGATACAGTTGAAATAAATTTGTTTTCTATTTCTTCCTCAAAAGACCTTATTTTCAAACACTGATCTAAATCTCACTTTTGTGAACATCAGGTTCTCATGAGTTAAGGCAGCAAGACTCCTGCACCTCTATACTGGATAAAGTCTTTTTTGAAGTTTTAGGTATTTCTAGTAATTGTAATTGCTTCACTATTTCTGCTTGAATTTTCTGATCTGTTGCTGCATGAAGTAGAAATGAAATAAAGAATTAGGACCTTTTAAAAATTATAGTAGAGAAGCGTGTAAGAGCAAGCATGCTTTTTAAGCCAACCATAGCATATGGATATACCTTATCTCCACATTGGGAAGCAGCCGAGTTCTGGAATATGGCACAACATTAGGAAACTTTTCTTCTGCTGTCCCAGCAGAACTTGTTCACCTCAGTGGGTAGTGTAACTGTAGCCTTTGGTACCAAAACCTGGATTATTTAAGTACCAGTGTTCTGAATGAATTGAGGCACAAACTTTAGATTATTTGTATATTCAACAGATTCCCACAGAGATTTAGTTTTGGAACCCCGTATACAATCTATAACTGATTGCTCTGCATCTATATGTTTGCAGTCATTTCCTCAGACAGTAAAAACAGATAAAGCTGGTCTGCTTGTGACAGATTCTCCTTTACCACAAGGGAATACAAGAATATTTACGAACTAGAGAATAATATTTTGTGATCTTACAGAATTACTTCTGAAGTGAGTGGCCAAAGGAACCTTATGACTGCTTTTTCTTCTTCCCTTAGGCATAGCTTTCTACATTGCCTCTCCACAACATCAAATACTGATTTTTCTGAATTTCCTGAGGGCATCTGTAGCATCTTTTCCTTTTGCAACAAGGAGAAAGTATTAGTGTACAATAGTGCTGTTGTTATTTTTCTTTCTATCAATTTTACTTCTTCCTGCAGGAATGAATGGTGGGCAGAAAAACTAATGTTCACTACTATGGCTCTGTTCTAAATCTTAGAGTGGAGGTAAAATTAATGTATAAGTTAATACAATAGACTCTGTGGTGTTGAAAATGGTTTATAGATTTTCAAATTCTGTCTGAAAAGCCACTTAAATACATGGACATGTTGAAACAGGAGGAATAACATCTGTTTCTTAGTCGTCTTGAAAATGCCATGAAACAAATAAAAATTCTTAAGCAAAGTTAACAAGACAAGCATCTGGGATTGATCAGTTTAAGAGTGGAAATTTGAGAGATGATACATGAGTATAGAAAGAAGAGTTGAAGTAACTTTATGATCACAGCTTGTAGAACTGAGGTTTCATGGTCTCTATATCATACCTTTTCACAATGTAATCTTTTATCTGCATAATGGGCAAATCAAAACCATGAAGAGAACAGGAATAGCTTTCACTGAGCCAATTTCATGCCAGGTGTAACCTAGGTTATCATATGAGAGCAAAGAATGCATTTATTTTAGACAGCCACTGATACCTTACAGGATTGCTTAAATTACCTTCTTCACTTACTCTATGACTATACTCAGGAGGTCATGTAGGTCATCTGGTCCAACCTGCTGCTCACAGCAGGGGGAAGATGGAATTCAGGACAGGATTTTGTTCAGTTGGTTATGAAAGGCATCAAAGATAGAGTTTACCCAGCTTCTCTTGGCTGCTGGATCCAGTGCCTGACTGCCACTGAGGAATTTTATTTTCTTTATCTCTCATCCTTCTGAGGATGCACCTCCATGAAGAGCTGTGCTTTGTATCCCCTTTGATACTGCAAGGCTACTCTCACGTTTTCCCTGAGCCAGCTTTTCTCTGGGCAGAACCAGTCTCTTATTTCTATTAATATTTAGCAAACCCTAAGGCACTTGGAAGTGGTTCAGAAGGGTATATAGCGTGCTTGGTTAGAAAATGCAATTGACAATGACATTAAAATAGTCTTAAAAAAATATCAATCAGTGCTGCTTCAAATGGTGTATATATTTTTATTGTATATATTTCCTGGAATATATATTATTTTATTGTCTTATTCCATGTATTCTAAATAAGATTAGAGAAGTGTGTTTTCATGCTGACTTTGTTGGCTCTTTGAGTGCTCTTGGCTCTGATATCTCTCCAAGTAGAACTTAGCCAGGATATTTGAGGGCTGACTCTTAGCTAGTGATGAGTTGCCAAGTTATGATGGTTCAGACAACATATAGAACAGCCATGCAGTATAGGGCTTGGGGATCTCTTTTGTCTTGCTGTGATTTGGAGTAAAACGGAGAAAATGTTGACTAAAAATATGGGAATTGTATAAGTGGACAGAATCAGAATTTTCTTATTTTTGCAGCAAGTCATGACAGACTGTTTCTGTAATTTGTACCAAAAAAAGCCCAAAATGATAGACCTGTAGTGTTATTCGAGAGTATTTTACATATGTCTGTATTTAGATAATGATTTATGGGTATCTTACGCTGCACATTGATGCTGTCTTATTGAACAGTATTAAAGGAACAAGATGATGTTCCTTGCATCAAGCTGTGAAGTGTTCTGCTCTCTGCAATTATGAAGTGATTGTAAGAAATATCATACACCAATGTTGGAAAGTCCAATCTTCTGCATGACTGTGTATCCATTACTGATGAAAGTGAAGGTTTTTCTTACAGTATCTAGACCTATTCTTCCTTGCTTGCTATGTCATGTTTTAGGCAACGTCTGTCACTATTTCAGTTCCTTTTAATCTCCTTGTTTTTTTAGGACACTTTCCTGCTTTGTGTTTCTTTTTACAGACATGTTTTTTTCAGGTCTTCCAGATTGCAGTACCTATTACTGAAGGCATCCTTTAATTTCCTAGTAATCAAATCTTAAGCTACTGTGCATTTTTCTTCAAATAATAATGAAGGTGTCAGTCATCACGGATACTTGCAGTAGACCCAGTGAGGTTTTATCTTGTAGGGCATGCCCTCCAGGATATCCAGACAAGGCAAGTGGCGCTGGCCCCTGGAGTCTTAGGAAATCCTCTCCTTACTGTTGCTGGCTTAACCTCAGGTGAAGCATCTCCAAAGCTGATCTGACTGCCTTGGTATTATTGTCTTCCACCCTGGCCCTTTAAACAGGGCTGGCAGATGAAAATGTCAGCTCAATGCTCAGTAACAGCCAATGGAGCTTATACAACATTAGTAATTGTTAGGAAAAGACTAGAGAACAAAACTGAAAACATTATTATGGCACTGTTAGGCACTTGGATCTAGAATGATACTTATGCCATCTTGAGGTCCTCCATCTTTATACAGTGTTAGGATTTTGGATACCCAGCCCACCCATTCTGGTAGTTCTTCATCGATGCCAGAGAGAGCACCCCAGGTCCTCTGACCACAGAAGGCAGTCAGGCACAAGTGTGATCGGAACATAAACAGATTTACTCTTCCAGGCTTTATGATCAGGAACAGGGCTGAGTCCTGGGGTGCCCCCTGAACAGCCCTGATCACATTATTTGCTTTACCTTATATTCCTTTATTCCTTTTCCTCCCCTTTTTCCCTCAGAAGTTTTCTCATCTGCTTCAAAATATATAGCCTGCCAAGGTTTATAGCTTCCCTGTTGGTCCAGTTTTGCAGACTTTATACCTTTATTTAGTAATTATAACATGGTTGTCCTGTCATTTTTTCCCTTGAGCATCAAGGGAAAACTTGATATGACCCCTCCTCTCTTAGTTTTGCAATATTCTGCCTTTTCGTGTTGCAGTCAGATTAAAGGCACAGCAGGTGAGGGTGAGCCACCTGCATATATCATACTGTCTTTTTGTTATCTCCAGTGGCCTGAAATCTTTCATGGTGTCTTCCTCGTCGTGCCACAGGTGAGCAGTAGCCACATGCAAGCAAAAAACACCCCATACACTATCACCTATTATTATGTCTCAGCTGATACAAAAAAAAAAAAAAAATAGTACATTCTGTAGCTTGAAATATTCCACAGTCATCCTTAGTTTTAATAGCTTTTCTCTCACCTTATCATCGATACACATTTCCTGGTTTACTATGTTATTTAGAGAAGCGCTATGTTGAAGCTGGATCCATTTTTTATTCCCAAAGCACTGATGAAACTATGATTTCTGTGAGTCAAAAAACACATCCATGTTCAGGAATTTAAAGCTATTTCTGTTTTGTTCAGGAATTTGAAAGAAAACAGACAGTAGTGAAGGTTATGGCAGCAATTTTTAACCTTTCAATGAAATAAATGAATGAAATTAATTTTAAAAAATTGCTTTACTCTTAGTTGTCATGATGAATCTTTGCAGTTGCTGGCTGGTTTTGATCAAAGATGGAATCCTAAACTCTGAAATTACTGATGTGCTGGTTTTAAAAAGAAAAATTGTAACACACAGATTTATAGTTGGAAAAAAAAAAGGAATGAGGAAAAAAATTATAACTGTTAAAGTCAGCACAAAACATGAGATGGGGAATTTGGGATTGGCAGTACACTGCCTTTCCAAAACCTATAGCACTTACTGCATTCCTTTTTGTAAGCAGCAGTCACCAATATCCTTAAGGAAAAAAACATAGGAGAAGGAAAAAATGTGCTGGGAAACCTTAAGAGATATTAAAACCAGATTTCCCTCACATATTTAAAAATATTAACAATACATTGCAAAAAACACTGAGTGCTTCTTTAGGTGGGAATAAACCTAAATTGGCAATAAGAGGTGGATGTAGGTAGGATCTATTTACATTAAAAAGCTTGCTTTTCAACTGTAACTGCATCCCGATTTCAGTTCTTCACTGAAGTGAATGGAATATATAAATATTAATATTTATTAGTGTAAACTTTCTCAAGACACTGTTGCCACAACTCAGTGCCTCTTGGTTATGCTTCCTTTCAATCCCACAGCTCCCTTTTGAGTTTGAAATACATTTTCTCGCTTTGTCTAACACACCAGTGAACAGATGGAGTAATTTGGAAACTCCTCCTTCAGCAGCTACCTGAAATTTGAGGCCTGTGTTTCACGTACTGCCTCCAATTAGTGTGTCAATGAAGAAATTCAATAGAATTTTTATTCTTCCATTGTCTAGAGCCTGTTCTCTGTGGAGCTCCATAGCTTGAATAAATACTGCTTTAAAACTCTGGCTGTTACAAGTAAATGCTCAAGATTTTCACTCTCCTTCTGTCTTTCCTTTTAAATAGTGTCACTTCTTTTTTCAGGTTCAAATGTTGACACTTCCCTGTATATCAGGCAACTATATTTCAGCTATTCGCTGACTTGTATTTTTCCAAAATATTCATCTTAGCAACTGAGCATGTCTCCTGTGTGTCTAAAATAGCACAAGGAGCTCGGTTTGGGGTTTGGTTTTTTTGTGTGCCAGTACTGAGCAGTGTTACTCATCAATATAACTTTGAGGTTTCCAGCATTTTTCTAAGATAATAATATTTTGCAGCATAAATACAAAAGATGGGGTATTTTTTTTTGTCCTTGCCATAGTTCACGTAATATTATATCTAATTTCTGCTGTATTCAAAGTTTAACTGAAGACTACTTATACAAGTGTTTTTGTATTTCTTTGAGTTTGTAGTCTTGGATCTTAATTTTGGCAAGTGCCCCTTTAATTATGGGAATATAAGTCTGTATCAAAGGCATAGCCCTAATATTTTCAGACATTGTAAGCTCTCCTGTTCTGGGGAAATCCCATCATGTTACCAGTATCATTCTGATAACTTTGAAGTTCTCTCTTCAGTTCTTGTTGCTCCCAATTACCCAGTAAGAGATTTCCTCTGTTTATCCCTTTCATAAAGATCATTGGCCTCCTTTTCTCCTGTAAATTATGAAGAATTCAGAATGGTTCAAAAGAGGATTTTGAAGGTCATAGCAACCTAAACAGCTGCTAAATTTCTAGCAGACAGATGGAAGCCTCCTATAGGTGTTCACTCATATCCTGCCATTGCTGCTTCTGTACAGTTGTATTCGATAGACACGCACGTCATACCCAGACTGGACAGTCAGGGTTCCTCTTAAACCCTTTAAATAAAGAAGACAGGACTAAAATGAATATATAGAAGAAGTCTGTATTTTAAATACAGAACATTATTTTGACTTTGTGTGTAAATACTGGAAATGGATTGCTCATTACTCATAAGAATATATAATTGTTCTAGCTGTTCTAGTGATGTTTGCTTAGCCTTTTCAAAGCAATGATTTGCTTTCCATTTAGTTGGTTGTGCTTGGTTGCACATTCCATTTCTGGGCAAAATGGCAAAAAACAGTGACCCTGTAGAACACTATACTTTTCTAAATAGCAAATCCAATGTTTTATAAACTCATTTTGTATACTGTTGCCATCTTTAATTGTATTATAAGTGAAATAAGAAGATTAATGGTTGATCTTACAGATAAAAATGTTGGTTTGAGATTTCATCTGGTAGAGATTCTTGTGTTCCTGTGGCTGGATTCTTATATCACTTCTGTTTGTTGCCTGAGATGTTTTCATACTCATTGGTTATAATATTAAGCAGAAATTAGTAACAAGATGCCTCTCCGCTGAGAGACTGTCTCAGGAAGGAGATGTAAATGGAGGACACAAATGTTTTGAAGGTTTTTAGTCAAAAAGAGGGATTTTTTGGCAGCTGGTACAAGAAGACACTTTGAGGAAAAAGAAAAAAACCCCAAACAGAGTTTGCTTGTGGTTTCCTCTTAAATCTAAAAATTAGTTGTCTTTGCCTGTTGATTCATGTTTTCCTCATTACAAAAAGTGGCACCAAATGGTTTGTTTGGGTGAATTAATGGACAATGGCAAAAATTACTTGCACAGGAATTGTACAGTGTGCTACCAATGAGAATTTAAAGGGGAAAAATGTCAGGGATATACATGTGTGTATGTACACATATCTAATTTTTAAATTCAATTTTTAATATCATATTCATCTTTTTATGATTATCACATTTCTAGAGATTTATAATTCCACAGTGCACAAAATCTGGAATTGAGTACAAGTTGAAAACACCTCATTAAGTGATCATTTGTGATTGCTTTATGATCTGACTAGTGTTTGTGGCCAAATTTGTGCAAAATGGGAGTTCCATATTTCCTGAAACTCCAGCACAATTCCCCTGGTGTCATCTTGCACAGGGAAATGCTAAAAACAAAAATAATCATCAGTTTCAACCAGACCTGTTGTTCTGGAGGCCTGTGTCTGTGTTGTGTATAAACACGTCTTGTTGAAGAACATTAGCATTGTTTGCTTTTTTCCCAGAGCTCAGAAACACTTTACAGTTTACCTTTTATTGTCATCTCTATCTGTTCTTCACAGCAAATCCTTTGCATTTCCTTTCCTTTGTTAACTGGAAGGCTCATCAAATGACTGAAGGTCAAGTAGAATTATTTCTGAAACAGTGAGTTTTCTTTTCATGGTACAAGACAATGAGGAGAAGGTCTCAGCTGAGGAGGGGAAGGTGAGACAGCAGGAGGCGGTTGATTGTTACTGTTGTGTCAACACCTCCTGTCTACAGTCTCCAAACTTGTCCTTTGTCTAAGGGCTTGCTCAGTATGGGCCTTGTTGTTTCAAAACCAAAAGTTATTTCTTTTGGAAAATGGCAATCTGGCTAAAAATCAAACACATCAGAACTGCAATATTGGTTGATGCAGCAGGAGGAACATCAGAAGTTTTCCGTTAATGTTGTATCCAAAAAACAGCTATGTCTGGGTGGCGGCTCAGACAAGCCTGACTTTGACAGAGACACCAGTCCCTGTTCCTACCTAGAGCTCCTTTCTTCATAAAGGTATTTTGCCTTTTGGCACTACTGCTTAGAGAGCGGCTCCATATAGGTGTTGAGCAGTTTTTGACCCAAAAGTGTTTGCCTTTAGCCAGTTTCAGTGCTCCAGTGTTTGGAGAAGCACTTAAGCTGTTCTTTCATCCCACTTGCTCCCTGTGCAGCAGCTGTTGGAGTGAAATTGCCGTGTGAGGAGGTGAAGTCCTTGGTGGCAGTGTTATTCATTCCTGTCTGAGTGCTGGGCTGTGCTGGCTCCAGATCCTTATCCTGCTTCTGGTTTTGTGCTGCTGCTATTAGTCATATTGAGAGAACTAACACTGTTTTTTCCTGTGGTTCGCTTTCTGGTCTGACACATGGCACAGCCACCCAAGCAGCTCTGCTGGCAGAGGGAGACAACAGAGGAACATGGGGAGGATGGGAATTGCTTAAACTGCCCCTGGATACTTGTTTTATGAAACTGTATTTTAAAACATTGCATCTGCATACAGAAATAACCTGAGATATAACTATCTGTTCTGCCAGAAACCAACTGAAACAAGCTACTGCTTTTTACCCTAAATGAGAAATGATACCACCTCCCAGTGAAGCTGAAAGGAATTTGGTTTGATTTATCCTATATGCTCTTAAATAGCTTTTAATGACTCAGCAGTGCCACTAGTCCAGCTTGTTCTCAGGCCCGGGAGGACTGGATGGCCAGCAGGGAAGGATGTGCTGTGTGGAATCACTGTTGAATTATCCCCACTAAATCCAATTCATATGTATCTGTTCATCAGACCGATTGCTATATAGGCAAACATTTTGAGAAGAAAAAGAAAAGCAATTACTGAGGCTGTGTTTTGTCAGCTGATTGTAATCTGAGTTTTAACACAAAGTCACTTGAAGAGAGCAGCTACCTGAGCGTGTGGCTGGGCATCCATAGACCCAGCTGGAGTGATACAACTAGAATGGACCGTCAGAAACGGGTCTGTGAGGTGGTGCGTTGGTAAATATCACGCTCCTGCAGAAGTTACAATGAAAGGTCTGTGAATTAATGCTGTAGTTTCTTACTTGCCAAGTAAGAAAACACTAGGATATAGAAAGCGGATAATAAGCATTTGAGATTATATGGACCATATTTGGGACATAGCTTTTGTATGCATAATGCTTGTTTATGGTAACATTTGTTTATAACTGCAGTGGCAGATTTGGACTATACTCAAAAACGTTTGCAGCAGCTCTCTGTGATTAATTGTGTGTTTCCTCATTACTCATTTTCCACTTTAAAACAGTTTGCTACTTCTGCACTGCCATTCAATCCACTGCCATTCACAATCCATTTAAAAGCACAAACGTTGCAAGGTAACTTGTGTTGTTTTGACTACTTAAGTAATGCCTTAATTGCCCTTTTTCATTTTATGAGTGAATTTTTAAAAGACTGAGTTCACTAAAGCTAACTCAAATCTGTGCCGTAAAACAAGCCAGCAGTTTGCAATGGAGTAGAAGTTATTTTTTAATTAACAGTTATGAAGAAGCTTTGCTTAAAGCAAACCATATTTCAGTGCAAGAGTAACCAGCTTAGCAGCTCTTCAAATAGTGTCGTAATTTCAAATTCTAAGTTTTTTTAACCATACCTTCAGAGAGTTTGGGAGTTGGGCGTGCAGGCTGTTCGATTGTTTTTTCTTCCATTACATTGTAAAGTGCAAATTTCTTCAGCCACTGTGTGCTACAAACTACTGTTAATTTATGATTAGTATTTAATATTTTTAAAATAATTCTAAACCATCTAAAATCTTCTTTTTTTTTAATTCGTCTTTCAGCGAGAGGAAGGCAAAGCAGAGCTGCCTCTGTGTAATGGTTAGAGCAGCAGCTGTCAGCCAAGATAAAATCTGTTTTTCTCATGAAATTGAATTAAATAAGTAAAATTATTTTTCTATCTTCTCGTCTGTAAAATGAAATTATTTTAATTAACATCTGTACTTTGATCTTATGGGATGAAAGACAGTTCATAAATGGAGTAAGTATTAATCTGCATCAAAGAATCCGTGCTTTTAACACTAATTTCATGCATCTATCCACTGTAATGCCTGAGGATGTTCCATATGATGATGCACGGTAAGCTTGTTCCAAGGGATACAGCTCTGCACAGCATTAGAAGAAGAGTAGCATTTGTTTGGTTCTGCAAACATGCATGAACTTACATTTTCAGTTATCAAGGTAGACAAATGGGAAGAAATAGCGACTATTGTCTCCAAAGTGTATCACATAACAAAATGGAGATATAATTGCATCCAGTACTGAATATTTCCCCCTTTGTTAAATAAAGTTAGCAGGACTAACAACGGTGGTGAAAATAAATCAAAAGATACCATATTTTAACTGTGTGCCTGACTCATTGGAAAAGGCTTTTTCCCCCCTACTGGTTACTGAGGCAGTTGAGAAAACAGTTAGAAGGACTATTTGTGTGTGATTTTTATACCGTATCTTGGAGAACACATTGATATCTAATTCTTTATTCCCTGTTTTTTCTATATTTCATGACCTTTACTTATTTTACGCAATGTGTGTTGTACAAGGTGGAATATAATGGTTTTGTCAGAAGCATTTGCTGGTTTTGTTTCAGAGAGCTGCAAGATTTTATAAGATGCATTCACAGCGAGTGCTTCGGTAATTGAATGTCACGGCATCTTTATCTCATAGAAACTAGCAGGAAAGATCTTATGAGTTAATAAGGATGGAATTGTTTGATGGTAATTCTGAATTAATAGGGCAACAGGACATGTTAGAAATGAGAAGTGTGATTTTGGCATTATAAGAGCTGTAGAGCCATCACTTGAATTATTTTTAAGAGAAATAAAGATGTAGGTAGTCTAGACAGTGCTACTTTTGCACTGGCAGGGTCAGCTGCAGTAAATGCTCACACGAGAGCCAATTCCAAAACAGAGAGGGGAAAAAAATAGAAAGAGCCAAAGATGAAGAATATGCTGAAGGACTCAAATGTTAGTTCACAGGGTGTTTTGGAAGAGTCATCCAGAGGTCTTTCTACAGGGGGAAAAATGAATATTGAAGTAATCCAGATCTACTTTTTACATAAAAATATAGCGCTTGCCTTTCTCATCACATTTTTCCTACCTAACAATCCGATTATCTGTGTACACCTTACAGCTCCACTATGAGACTCATTTTGTTTGTTGCTTTAATTTCCTTCTTTTTGAACTATTTTTACTCGTCTGTCCATAACTGCCAAACTTTTTGATGTTACTCTTTTTTCACTTGTATCCCTCTTGCCACTTCTCCCCATTTTCCTTTTTTTATCCCATCTCCTTCTTTTCTCCCCTCTTCATTATTGTTGCTTCTCCTCCTCTTTCTTTCAACTCCATGAACATACAGTAGTATCAGGTACTAGATTCTTGGTGCTTCTCAAATGACTTCATATTTTTTTGTCCTGTTAATGTCCTCAAATAATCATAGATGTGTTGATTGCTGATTGAGTTAGAACGCTGAAAATGTCTGCACTGTTGCTTATATTGAAATAGTATGATAAAATATAATATTTTAAAATCTTTCTTTTACTTTGTGTGGAAACATGAAATTTTGAGTACCCAGTTAGTCTATGGCACTTATTAATGAAATTAATAATCAGTCATATGTTTATGCAAGTAACAGTTCACCTGTGCAGACCATCAAGTTAAAGCCTGAAGGAGATGCCCTTTTCACTTACCTGCTAATACTACTTCTAGAAAAAAAGAGAAATGTGCATTATTCTGCAGGTTTATGTTGTTGAGTTAGGACTAATCTTGTTAGCATACAACTACAAAAAGGAAAGCCTTAAACATAAACTAGGTTTACATGCATGAATTTTTGCGTTACTTCCTTAGAGCTTTAAGAACACAAGAGAATTAAACTGAAAAACTAAAGAGGACAAGAAAGGAAAGTTAAGCTGTGATATTAGCTAATTTGCTTTCAACTGGACTGCTACAAGAACAAAATTTATTGTTACCACCAGTTGTTTGAAATGTTTCTGCGATGCCAGCGATTTAAATTCAAATTAAAAAAATGTCTCAGGGTTGCCTCAAAGTGAATAAACTACACTGGCAGCTAGTATTAGTATTACTTATTGTACCAGTACCTAGCAATAAAACAAATATTTATACACATACATCACAGTACATTCTTGGTGACTGCAACTTTGGCATTTAAAAACCAAATAAGGTGGAGCATAAGAATATGTTTTTGCCTGGCAGCTGCATGTGATTTCTCCTAGTGGATACGCTCAAGAATTCTCATCACTGCCCTAAATTCTTTTGTTCTTGGCAGTATACAAATATCTGAGTCAAAGTCACCCTTGTTCTCAGAGATTTAGTCTAAGGTATGCTGCAGAGTTGCATTACAGATTTTGGTGTTCCTTTTTTTCCTTTTTTGTTATTTGGGTTTTTGCTGCTTTCTTATTATACTCTATAATTTAGTAGATCAAAGTTTGAGGATAGTTGAACATTTTTATCAGTCTGTTATTTATCAGTGGTTTGACAACTTTACACCCTTACACATACAATAATTACAAATCGTTAAATGTTTTTGTGTGCTATAAATATCTTCTTGTAGGTTCTTGGGTCTTCTCAAGAATATTTTCTGTGTTTGCTCTTGTTTATGCTGAGAATGTTGATAAACTGGAACGTTTGAGAGACAGATCTAAAGAACTATATTTGGGTATTAGGGTATTAGGTTGGGTAAGATAAATGTTTGCCCTCACAAAGTGGATAAATGACTCTTTCAGGAAGGCAGTACTCTGGGCTTTGTTTGAACAAGACTCCAAATACCTTCCCTATTCCTGATCTATTCATTTGCAGTCAGTGACAATAAGTAAGTAATAATAACTGAAGTTTATTAGATTACTTTATTCTCTCATATACTGTGTACCATCCTTCTTGCTTTGAGTTTCTATCTGCAGAGTCTGTAGTACAAAAAAATTTGGAGGAGGGATGAAAGTGTTGATGCCACACAACAACTGGTAATAAGTGTCTGGGGTGTATTGAATTTGTGATAATTACTGGCTGGTGACATGAACTGACTCACTGGCTGATGAAGTCAAGGGAAATATTCACTTATCTGAGGCAGGTATATTATCTTTATAGGGATAATATATCTCAAAGAACTCCAGTTACAGTACTAATGGGCAGCTAATTGTAGAAATTAATAGAGTTTTATTGAGTAACAGGAGTTGACTGACTCTTGCCCTTAAGTGCGTACTTTTATCTTCTGCCTGACCAACAGTCAAGATGAAATAACCACAACAGTAAGTGATCGACATAAGCTGAATAACTTGTCTAAAAACATTTTTAATAATACTTTTAAAAAGTAAATGCCTAACATTGAGCTTATTTAGATGAACTAGATATTCTTCATTGTGTTCTATGATACATTTTTTTAAATAGTGTTCTTGGGAAAAAAGCTAACACTGATTCAGAGCCAAGTCATTAACTAAATTCAGATGCTTTTATTTATATTATGTTTAAAATCTGCTGTGTAGACAAGCTTGAGAATGTAAACTGTACAAAAGCAAGTTGGGCCACACTTGATAATCAAATTTTCTGTGGTGTTTCAAATGCAAGTTGCTTTATGCAATCCTGGACCCTTTTACGAAGCCATCAAAAAGGCTTCGAGAGAATCTTGCAGCATCTTTTATACAGAAGAATATTTAAAGATCTACAAGGTATCTTGCTTCTGTTGTAATGGAAGAAAAAACACACTTAGCTTAATTTCTCCTACAAGTGCATTTCTTGCAGTCTACTTCCTTCAGGTTATTGAAACATTGACTCATGATTATTTCTACTCAAGTTCTTGATTCTTTGCACTTTTGGCCTTTTATAATTTTTAGTCTCTGTGCTGTCCTTAACTGTTTAGTAACTCTTTTGCTAAATTAGACATATCTGCTGATTTTCACCTGGTGCCCTATATTAAGTTTATCATCAAGAAGTCTTTAATTATACTTAACTGCAGAGGAAGAGTAGGGGTTTCAAATTACAATATAATGAAAACTAGTATGTTGGTAAGCTTGCAGAGGAAGAACAGAACTGCTGAGCTCTACTGGTTTGCTGTGGGTTTCCACTGCAAGAGATGCCCAGCTGCAGTGGTAATGCTCTCTCACAGAAAAACAAATCATTTCACAAGTCCTGAACTTGGAACTGTGCAAATACCTGTGCAGAGGATGGCTCTACAGGCATCTTAGTATTAAAATAGCGTATTCTAAAAGTTAAATAAGATAACAAATAAGCCCTACAATTTTAATCTGGTAAAATGGCGTGATTTAAGCTTAAAAAGGCAAAGAGAAAGCCAGAGCTGATTCAGAGGACATGATGTCCATGGCCCACTGTGATCTTCGGTCTCCCGGTGTCTGTGGCCGAGGAGGCAGCATTAGCAGGTGAAGATGGTTCTGGAACATGGGGCGGCGCAGGGTGCCCAGCGGGGACGTGCCAGGTGTCCGAAGGCGCAGCCAGCCTGCCAGGCTTGGCAGCTCTTCTGCACAACCGTCTTCTCACTTCCAACATGCCTGTTTACTGTAGAAACAAACTTGGAACGAAGTACCTTGATGCTTTTGCTTTTAGATACATTGCTTTGTAAATGTGCACACGTAGTTTCTCAGGAGTATGTTTTTTCATAAACTGGTGGAAATACTTGCCTCACCAATTTTAAAGAGAAATAATGGAGAGAACACTCTTCCCTTCCCCAGCAAGAAAAACTGTATCTGCAACTTCTGTGTTTGCTATGTGTTTATTATGTACCCCTTCCTGTTCTTTCCAAGGTTTCATTTGCATTTAATTCTATTTTTCCTCACATTTTAAAAGTAAACCTCTAGTATGTATTTAATTTATCCCTAGTCTGATGTAATTAAACTGCAGATAAACATAAGGTTGCCATATGACAAAGTGATGCTAAAAGGAAATGCTTTATCGTAGAGACAGTACTATGTGTACTTGGGCCTAGGTTGTGCTGGTTTAACTCTTCTTTAGACATATGGCCTTGATCCAGTTATGAAAATACAGTGTGGTAAATAGTCACATAGCAAATACTGACAAACTGAATCATGTCCTGTAGAACCATGGTTGAATCAAGCATGAAAAAGAATGTTATGGAAATGTGAAAAAGGAGAACAAATGGCAATGGAAATAGAGTAGGGGCTGGAAAAAAAGAGAAGCTGCAATCAGCTGAAGGTAAAAAGAACAAAGTGAAGAAACTTCATTGGCAATTTGCTAATGCTGCCCGGGTTTTGGGCTGGCCGTGAATAAGGCTTCCTCCAGTGGGCTGCAGGGGCTGGTGCAGAGCACTGACTTAACCTCAACAGCTATTTGTAAGATGGGATCTTAGTGAAGGGATGTGTAACTCTGGAGTTACAGATCTGGTTTGCCAAAAACCACAGGTCTGAAACTGGGCGGCTGCAGAGCAACTGTCATTCAAGTAACCAGCCGCACCTGTACTGCCAGGGGAACCGTGGAAGGGGGCTGAGCAGCGTGTAGGATGTGATAGGACTGCCACGTAGACAGAGCTGCTTTTTCATTGTGAGCTTCTTTTTGGAAACTTGGTCTTTGGTTCTAATCACACATATGGTTTTGTGTAATTTGCATAACACAGATCACCAGCAGGACTGTTTTACTTGAGTGAAATATGTACTTAGATGGGAAGATGGAAGACGTGTTTATTCTGAGACATAATTACGAGTGGTGAAGTTTCATAAATCCATTTTGCAAGTACAGTGTTTTTAAGCTGTGTAATTTAGTTGAAATAGAAAAGTTCATCATCTTTTCTTGGTTTCAGTTCCTTTAATTGCCCAAAATGATTAACTTCATGGTGACTTTTGAGATCCTTTATGCTTTGAACTTTCAATGTGCCATTTTTCAAACACTTGAAGATATTATAGTTTGAGCCCTTGCCAAGCATTTTAGGCAGTTTACAGTGTAGACATTAAAAATATATATCGTGTACGAGAACACATTTATAAAATGTTTCTCTTATAATTCTGTAATTCATATTTTATTGTTTAAAAACAGGTTTTGTCAAAGTTTTTCTCCCGCAGTAGCAAGTACAACGTAATTTCATAGCTATGATTTATTACATATCCCCGTTACATCAAACAGATATTTATGCTTATCCAAAAATGAGAGCGTGCTGCCACCTTCCTAAGCATGTGATGATGATCTGAGGAAAGTTGGCCTCTGATGTGCTAATAGTGTCGCAGTTTTATACTTTAGCTGAAATTTAGCTAAACACAGTTTCCTGGAAAGATTGTCATCTTTTGCTGTAATTTAAATAATTTACTTTAGGTTGCAACATTGTTATATTTCAGGCAGAGACCAAACTGTCTTTATTTCCACAAAGCCATGGGAAGTGGTGATGCAGAAGCTGGTGGTGCAGCCCCTGGAGCATCTTGTCATTAGAACATGTGGGTTTGCACACAGAACTTGGTTTGGTGCTGAGGCTTCAGTAATACCCATTTCCTAAAATGGATCATTTGGGTTTAGTCCTGAAAAAAAAAGAATTCATCTGGTCAAGCAGGGCTGCATTGATACTACTTTTCCTCATGTCTCTATGGCTGTTACTCAAGTCTGAATCTTATTTTGACCTATTGACCAGCAGGAAAATATTATTTAAGCACACACAGCCATCCCCAAAACATCGGTGTTATTAATCCAATAGATACTGGGCTCAGCCATACTATTTCTTTAAAGAAAAGTATAAAAGTGCAAAGAATTTATACAGCATTATTAGTTTTTAAAAAATGTTTAACATTTCAAGTATTAACAGATAGATCTCTGTATGAGAAGAGGCTGTAAATTGAGTCAAATTATACTGGAGTGCAGAAGGTGGAGCTGATCCGAGTGGGTTTTGTGCAGTGCCAGTTACCATTTCAGAAATACAGAAATAGTTTGTCACATGTTGTTCCTAGTGTTCTGTTTTAGTGTAGAGGGAAGGTAAAATGAGAGATTTTTTTGCTTGAACCTGGTTATTCAAATTATTTGTAGATTGCTAACTCAGCAATTATATATTATATTTCTTACTCTTACTGCACATAGAAGACCTGTTACAAAATCATATGATGCACAAGGAGAGATGAAGCAGGGAATGGGACGCTGATGCTGCCATAACTGGGACGCTGATCCACTGCCTTGCTCTAGAAACTGAAACAAAACCCACTGATTTTTAGTGAGCTCCCAGTTCTGCATTGCTCTGAGTTTGGGAACAGCCACAGCACTGCTCCAAATAGAACTGGATAAAATCACTTGCTGAATGTTGCTCTATTGCTGTCCTAGACTTAATTTAAAACAAACAAATACAAACAAACCACACACACAAAAACCCAAAAACAGTTTAAAACTGTGAATCCTACCTGTACATACACACAGTAAATGGCTGTACAAGGGTAAAACCTTGGATTGAGGATTCGCCGCATCTTCTAATTCCTGTCCCATTGGCACGTGACATATTGTAAGGGAAAAGTCCATGTGTAAAAGTTTAAGTGTAATATAATCAATATACCACATACCAAGTACGGATTTTAGAAAATACAGAATTTGTTCCCACAGAAACATACCAAAGAGAATGTGAACTGGCATATAAAAAATGATTTCTTCTTCAACCAAAAATACATGGCATGGGATAGTGTTTTTTCCTTCAAAATGTAAATGTTTAAGCCTTGCGAATACCCCAGTAGCTCCAAGGGACCTTTGTTTCCAGTATTAAGCTGCTGAATAAACAAAGATTTAACCATGTCAGCCTGCAAGATAAACATACTCAGATTCTGAGGTATATCAGATGAAAGTAAATTCTAAGTAGTTCTCTCCAAGTAAGTTCTGTAAGTGTGTTCTATATTGATTGGTTTTTTGATATTTTACAGGTCTAATTTTACCTGTGCAACTGAGGCTTCTCAAAAATAAGAGGAAATTCATTCACTTTACATTTGCATCAGTTTTACATATACAAGAACAAATCTTGGCAGACCAAGCTAGTCAATTTAACAATAATGTAATAATTTATGTTGCTGTTGGGTAGTTATTTAATGGACTGGTGTTTGTTTCTTTGGCCAGGTTTAAAGCAGTGGAGGGTGCTGTTTGCCCATAGCTGACATTGTATTTATAACAATGGAATCATTTAATTAATTGTGACAGTCATAACACTGGGCTTCTTTGTAAGAAATGAAATATTTGTATCACTCCTATTTGTCTAATATTTCTGTTTGGTGGATACTAAACAAATCCCTAAGGAGACATAGTAGAGATTTGCTGATTATGTTCAATTATCATTACTGTGCTTCTTTCTTTTCATACTTTTTAGAAGCGCCTTTAAATGAAATGTGAGATGAAATCCAATTTAACATGTGGCATATTGAAAACAAAATGTCTTTCTGTTGGAATTTTCCCTTTGTGAATCATTTGTCTTTGTGACTCAGGGGTTCCAGCTGATCAGACTGAAAGGCTTTTGCTGAATGCGCTTCCCATAGTGGAACTGCAGACCTGTCAGGCTTTGGGTGTAATGTTTAATGATACTGGTAGTGTTTACAGTATTCCATTAAAAATACACAAACGCTGCCATTGTACAGCAAAACCTTTTACATAAAGAACATCAACTTCGGCATGTGACAAACCTGCAGCATCTGCAGGCAATGGGTTCCTCGTCTCCCAGTGTATTCTGAAGGTTCCAAACTTTGCCTGTTGATTTTCAATTCAAAAGAAGTCTCAAAAAATTCAACTTCGAGATAAAAACCCTCTCAAAACCATGGCCGTGTAGGTTTTTCATTTATCCTTGTATTGAGCTGTTTTGTGTACACAGGTTTATACAGAGCTGCTCTTGCCCAGTCGGGCAGTGGAGAGGAAGGAAAGAACAAAAAATAGGATGTTTCTTTTCTTTCATTTCTCAGTTACATTGTATTGGCAGTTTGTTTTGTCTTGTCTGTTGAAAACTGAGGTGCCTGTTGAGACAAGGAAAGTTAAATCTTTTGGAGAGATTCTTCATTGATTTAGGGCTTGCCACTGTGCTTTAAAAATACAGGAAAGTGAGAATCCTTGTTACATGTTCATGTTGGTGACAGCTGTGTTACAGTACAAAATATTTTACTTAATTGAAATGCATTAACAAATTTATTGCCCGATATCTAAAAATGAAACTCATCAACTTAAATGACATTTCTAGAAAGATAACTGAAAATGTATGTGCTGTGTGAACGTATACGTGATGTTCGGTTTGTGACAGATTAACATAGTTTGTGACTTGAGGATAAGAATTCTTGGTGAAATTAGTGCCAAATACTTTTGCAGTGTGCATTAAGGACAGATAGATTGTAGGGCCAGATCTCATAGATTGAACTGTATTTTTCTGGGCTGGCAGAAGGCTTAGTAGAAGCAGAAATACAATCTAATTTCTAAAAATGTAATTGCTGCACTTCCGTTTTGCAGCTTAGTGATTGCTGGTTTTAAGTATCTATATGATCACGGTAATAGTAAAATCATTCCTTTTGTTGTTATTTGAGTTAGGCTGTAATGTAACAACCCAGCTGCTGCTACCCCGGAGGCCGAGGCTGTGCATTCAGAGTCCCCCCCGGTCACCAGCATTGTTTCCCACTTGGTGGCTGCTTACAGGATTGACCGAAATTTTTGCAGTGGGCGGCAGGCTGGGAGCAGGGGGCTTGTTTGATGCTTCTGGAATCTAATCATGTCCTTATTGGTATTCTACAGTATCTAGAATTTTCATCATTTTTGCAAATAGTTTGGATTTTAATTCCTGAAGTTACAGTTATGTTGTTATTTAAGGTCTTGATGGTACCATGTGTGTGACATCAGTGGATGATACTGTGGCCTTAGCTGAGCAAAACACACATAATTCACCCCAAATCAGAGCCTAAATGGAGCATCTTTGGTAACTTTGGAAGTAGTTTACATTTGCGGAGCGACTAGTAGTAGCATGACTTGCATAGCGCTCTTTATATACAGCCCTTCTAACAGAATGCCAAGTTCAGAATTAGTAGTAAGTGCAACCTGTTGTTCCATCTAAGAGCAGAGTAGCATATTTTCTGGGTAAGTGGGTTAGAAGTAAGTTTGTCTGCTTTTAGCTTAGCTTCTGCCTTCCAATTTTGCTTTGCATTCTTAGTTGTGGTGCTTAAGCTGAATAACTTAAAACACTTTCCTTAGAAGAGTTTTAGGTTGCAGAATATTGCAATGTGATTTTAAACAGCTGAAGAATAGTATATTTTGTTTTAAAATAGATATTACAAGTTTATTCACTCACATGCCTCTGTGTGTATGTAAAATCTGTCATGGGAGAAAGGGCAGGCAGAGTATTCCATCCCCATAGCTGTCCCTTTGTGAGTTGAGGCTATTTCTGTTTTAGACAAAAGTTCCCATCAGATTCCTTGCTTGGACTCCTGAAGGAACTGGAAAAGCTATTTCCGTCCAGAAGTAATAATAGCATGAGCTTTTGGTTTTGATCATAAACCGACATTTAAAAGTCATCTGAGGAAAAATATTTCTTTATTAAAGTCAGTTTTTGCTTAATGCAGTTGTAGCTGATCTTTCCCATCTGGTATCACGCTACTCAAGGTGACATCTTCCAGTTGCCTGGTGCCCACCTCATGACATCCCACGGGGGTCACTGACTGTCCCGAGGGACCCTTTGGTGGATCAGGCCGTCCTGTTACCCACTTATTGCTCCACTTTGCTTTTCCTCAGGGAAAATTTAGAAAAGTTGCACAGCAGAGAATATGAGGTGATAACCCGGTACCCACGAAGTGTATTTGGAGTTACAGTTCAGTCAGAACTATTGCAGCTGGTACACAATGTGTGCCTGGTGTTTCATCTATGTGCCAGATCCCCACGTTTTACCTGTGGGATACAGATGTTACACTTTATATGTGGAATATGAAAGGTAGATCCTGGGGTTTATTCCCTGAATTGTCAGTGTTTAACCTCACTTGCTTAACCCTGGGTGCGGCAGGTTTGGCTGTCAGGAGTCACCCCGGGCTGCTGTGTGACACTGGTACAGCCACAGCTCTGGCCTGTAACGCGCCTGAGGAGACGTGCAGGTATTTGCGCTTTGGCTTTTTGTGTGTTTTGCGCGTTGCTGAAGTATCATCTTTCTTGGATTTTATCCCAAACCCTGTGAATTTCACACAAGATCAGATTCTCTCAGCATTCAGACAGATGTCAGAACCCCTGGCACGCCTTTGAGGCAAAGAATAACACTTGCTGTGTGCAGAACTCACCAGTGCAGTCTCTCCTGGGTACAGAGGAGCTTTTAGACAACAGAAAAACACAACTTTGAGATTTCCTTGAGATACCTCTGGTTTCTGTACAACATAAAATACCACCCGCTAGGTGGGGGTAAACACATTGGTTATGGCAGCTGCGCAGGAACTCCCAAACAAGTCATGGGTGCATTTTACAGCGGTTTGACAATTGGAACTCTTACCTGCTGCCTCTGATCTGTTTTCTCTTGTGACTCCCAAAGGCCTTGGTGTGGTCATGTGAGGACACAACGTGAGTCGGTGTTTAGCTGTGGTATACTTGGGGTCTCTTGTAAACAACGAACTTTGAGTTGAGGTCACCAGATATAATCCTAAATGTCTAGTATTTGCAACTTGGACCTAAAGAGGTCGCTAGATGCTCCAAGACCTATGATATCAAACAAATGAAGGTATGTAATGAATATCAAAGACGTGGGTTCTTGAGATGGAAAGCCTGAAAAACTTGTTTTATTTTGTCATCAGAGAAGCATCATTGCACAGGTAGTAGAGCTGACGAAAGGTCACTGTTCTGCGAGGCGACTGACCTCGCACCAGCCACGTTTTCACGCTGTAACTGCCGCACACTTTGTTGCCCCTTATGTGTCTTTGTTCCCAGGACAGAGCATGGTCTTTATCCCCATGGTAAATGCGCTACTAGATACTTGGTAGACGTTAAAACTGGCAAATTCCATGTGTTTTATGTCATTTGGCATTCTGCACAAACCCCTTTTAGTTTGTCATAAATTCCTAAACCCCAGAGCAAGGTCACATCTGGTAGCAATTTCAGTCTGCCAGATGAGGCGTAATCCTGTAAAACCCAACTCATTTTCTCCAGTGCTTTTTGGAGACGAGCTCTCCTGCTCCTTTTCCGTAAGACTTACCGCTTGCCCCGTGAGCGCTGCAGAATGATTTAGGCTGCGACAGCCTTTTCACACTTTATAAACTGCAAATTTTGGAACAGGGCTTTGTAACCTGTACATAAGATAGCACAAGCAAGTAATAGTGTTAAAGTCTTCACAACAACCAGCTGTGTCTGGATTCTGTTTTCTTTTGCAACAGCACATCCCTGCAGGGTGCAGGAATCGTGTTCTCTCTGTGTTGATGTATATGCATCTCATACTCCGAGTAACCTGTCACCGGATATGCTGCAAAACTTCTCAAGGATCCACACATAGCTACTATTCTGCTTTTATGCACTTTTAAAATTATTATAGCAAAAGTTCTGTGTCTTAGGTAATTCAATATATACACATTGGAGGCTGTAAAGTATTAGATGTACTAACCAAGTGATGGAATGATAATCTGATCAATTGTTGTACACTGGAGTAATTCAAAATAGCTCTAACTCCCATTAATGTGGAATTTAGTAGTAGTCAGTAGCTTAGTGTGTTTTATCATGTTTCCATTGTCCCGTTATATTGTGATAATAGTGGTTGTTTTGGTATCTCATTGCACTGTGTGGAACTGGGGTGATGCACTTTCTCAAAGGAATATCAAAACAGTGTACTAGTAAGGTTGTTTAAATTAAGGGGGAGGGGGACGTGACATGGTGATGTATTATAATGTGCTATTAAATCAAATTAACAGAGCTTAGTTAAAAATATTCTTTCAAGGTTTTCTAGATCTTGCACAAGGATCCCTAACAAGTGTGTGATACTGTTTTCTCCTCTGCCGTGACCCAATTTATTATCTCTTGATACCACATGAATGATACTAAAAAAAAAAAAAAACAAAAACTCAAACCATCAAAACTTTTTTTTTTTAAGGTCAGAATTTTAAACTATTCATATTGTTACTCTTAGCTATTACAAATGGAAGCTAAGAGTGGCAGCATATTAAAATCCACTGCAATGGGCAAGAACCACCTTGTCTACTCTGCTTTTTCTCACCTAATTTGTATCCTTTTGAACTTGTTTATTCACAGGCCAAATATCCAGACATTGTGGCCCTTCCGGATGGACTGCAGGGAGATTACATAATCCTGAGGAACCCCAAAGTGTCCGGGTAAGCCAATAAATACATTTATCGATTTATGATTGTGAAAGGCATATTGACAATTTATATGTAATCAGTCTGCTTGAACATCGTCACTCTTTGCTTTGTAATGCCTCTAAACACAGGGATCAGATGATCTATGTTACGTTTTAGGGCTATAACCACACATTAGGAACACTGGGAGGAGGAAGAATTTTAAATTTAAAAAGTATATGTTCAAGTCCCCTCTGTCAGGCCAGGCCAGTGCGGCCGGCCCTGCGACAGCTCATGCTCACCCAGCACTGCTGCTCTCTGCTCTTCCTTGCATTAAAGAACACAAAGAAAATCGCAGTTACCATGTTACTGAAAGCAACTGTAGCTGAATTTTTCCATTGTTTTAGAAGAAAATCAGATGAAAGAGATAATTGCACTGCCATTTATTGTTATTGCTCTATCAGACATGCTGGAGTTGTTTGGGCTCCCTGCTGGACACCTTCTGGCAGGTTTGAGCTTCTAAATAGAGAAGAAAATTACTTGAAGTAGCATGTAAGACAATATTATTATCACTGTCAGGAATTCTGTAAGGGCCAGGAAAGTAGCTATTTTGTGAAGGGATCAGATTGTTCCCTTCTCCTATGACATCTTTGCTATAACATGCTTTAATTTATATGGAAATAACTAGAAATAAAGCATAACTCCCTCTGTCATATTTGGAACTACCAAATAAACCATAATAGATAGTGCTGTCTCAGTTTAGCCAAATCTGCCCTTTAAAGCTGAATGCTCTGGGTTGCTGAAATGACTTGTTGTTAGACCATCACAGAAAAGAAGCTGCTTTATTTTGTAGTTTCTCTTCATGTTGACAGGTGTCAAGTTCCATTACACATTGCCTCTCACCCACCATCATAAAATACAAGAATTTAAAAATCATTTCAGTGGGTCAATAGAAAACACGCTTATTAATTTGTTTGCAAAATCCCAGAACAAGCTGTGCACAAATTCTCAAAGGATGTTTAACAGTGAAGTGGCAGAAGGCTGACAAATCATTTGTAAAGGAAAACGTTTAGTCTAACTGGTCAACCACCACGGAGAAAGGGAACGTCCCCCTGGCAGTGGCGGGTTCCTGTGCCCAGCAGCTTTGGATGAACTCCTGATGGTTATTTTAAAAAAAATTAAAGCAAACAAATGCAGCAATCTAGGCCATGGATGTATTTATCCCTGTGTGTTATCCTAAGAAGCCCATGAACAATATTGGGGTGAATCTTATTCCAAACCCAAAACATCACTACTTCTGGAACGGTTTTCCTCTGTATCTGGCACAATAGCTGACCCCAGGTGCAGACGTTACATAAGGGGCCAGGAGGAAGGGAAAAAGCAGTCTCTCATTTTCTGTCTTTTTCTCACTGCTCCAAAAAACCTGCTATTCACGAGACAAATACAAGAACCGGGGGAAAAAAAATCCTCGAGGTTGCTTCATTTCCAGCTATGTTCAAATTTTCAATAACCTTTCCTTGCCAGGAGATGAGCAGTTTTCCCTGGTTCAAAACATAAGTATTTCTGATTTCCAAATAGAGAGATGGGCAATTTGCATTACCTGAGGTGAATTCTGTTTAAGAGCGTAATGAGTGTGAGCCTCCTCAATACTGTACTTTCCGCTTCGACCAAACCTTAGACAGTTGCCTTGTTAACGCTCACCTAACTTGTCTGTATACATGATACAGGTTTGAATTAATGATTGTTTGGAAGATACATCTGGATGAAGAAGGGAGAACTACACCTGTTCTGGACCTGCTGACCAAAGTACCAGAGCAAGGTAACGTCATTTACTCCAGAGCCCCTTTCTGAGCTTTCAAGTACAATGCCTGTCCCACATTTTTGGCAACTTTAGGTAAAACTGAAATCCATCTTGCAGAACCCAACCAAGCAAACAAATCCCAATTTAGCAAGCAGCTTAGCGTCACCTCCTGTATAACTGAAGAGGGTTTACAAAACTTGTATCCTCCTCTTCTCGACAGCAGGTAACCTGTTTTATCCAGGAGCGCAGTGCAGCTCTTCAAAAATAATGTTCATTGTTACATTTTCCTTGCAGTTTTGGAGCAGAACAGGGCGACCGTTGAGAACGCACCCGCCCACTTCCGCAGCCTGCTGCTGCTGCTCGGGGTCGAGACAGCCATCGAGAACCTGATCAACGCGCTCGACTTGGAAAAGTGAATGCCAGCATTACTTACAACAGGTAGCAATTTCAAAAGTAGTTTTAATTAAGATATTGTGTTACACAGTCTAGAATTTTATTGAATATAAACATTAAGTTATTTTCCATTTAGAAACCATACTCATAAAACATGCTATCTGTACAATTATGGCACGTTATATATAAATTGTCATGACATGAAAATAAATACAGCCATTTAAATACAAAAATGCCAAATAAAATAGTTACATGTACAGAGTGATTTCATTATAAATTTATCTTTCTGAATCATTAATGTACCAGAGTGGTTTATCTTCTTAACACTTTCCAGGTATCTAGAAAATGTTAAAAGATCATGCACTGTCAAAATCAAGTCCATAAAAATCCATTTCATTTCACAGCTCCGTAAAAGTACAGTGATTTTAAAATGACAAGAGAACAGTAAGAGACTCCTAGAACAAAGAGTTAAATAGCTTTCTCATTAAATAAGGGTGGAAGTAGACAATTTGAAGATTTGAAACACATACTATGCTAAAAGAAGTAACTGTATGAAGTAACTTTTTTCCACAATGTATTGCGTAGAGACCGCATTAAACTAAACAAGAAAGGACCATTACACTTCTGTAAAGAGAGATGGATGAGTTAACTGCTGTCACTGCAGTGCTCCATTGGGACTTCCTGCTCCTAGGGGGAATTCTAGTAGGTTACATGTTACGGAAGCATCACATTTCATACAATCATCCCTGAAGAAAAAATCAGATCAGACAGGTGTTCTGTCATCTTCCTTCACTTCCATCAGATGCATCATTTGTGAACTCTCCGCATTTTTCTGGGGAGTTCCTGCTCTGCACGACCTGTCACAACCAAACCACCTGACACAAACCAAACACAGACGGCTGGGAGTCCCGTCCTTCTCAGGAGGGAGCAACACTCATTGTTCCTGGAGTCAAAGGGCCACAAAGGCCAACTGGGGACTCCCAAGGAACACTGAGAGCCTTCCTTGTCCAGCCCTGCAAGCCGTACAGCTGCCTGCTCCTTTTTAAGTTATGACCGAGTACTTTATACCAATGGTGAAATAGGTGAAGTCAAGAATTAAAGTGTGTTTATAAAACTATAATTTTAATAATACACTATTTGATCACTGAAATAGTCTCCTACTGTTCTGGTAGGTCACAAAATACCTGTCAGAATCTACAGCTGAGCAATGCCACAGATCAAGGGCTGATGAACAGCAGCTCTATAATGAAATATCTTGTTAGACATAAGGCAGATTAATTTCAAGTTTGGAATCCAACAGACAAGCAAAATTCATTGCTGCTCTATCCACTGAGATGTTACTGGTCTAGCTAGTTTTGCGTAACCTTTACTTCATCTCTAGCTCCTTGCATGAAAATGAAACTGTTTGATCAAGCACATACGCTTCTATTTGCATATCAAATGTGTGTCAAGTTACAACAAAAACCTGAAAACTTTCCAGCTGTTAGTAGTCCTTCCCCTTGTCTAACAGCTGGAGGAGTTCTGGATTTTAAAATAGCTTTTTTCCCCCCAGGCTTTCTTGGGAAAGAAGGGGTTGTTACCGCTGTCAGCTACCAGCTTATTGCACTGTTGCAGTATCACATTTCAGAGAGCAGCCCCGCGCTGTCCCAGAAGGCTCGTGTCGCCAGGCAGCGGAACACAAGGGATCGCTGACACAGGTCAGTGCCCGCAGCAAAGCTCGAGTGCTGTGTGAGTGGTGCTGCTCTGCACAGGGGTTTTTTTCAGGTAAAATGGAACAACTCAAACATTACATTAAGATCCCAACATAAATTTATTTTTTTAAAATGTTAACCTACACTATTTTGAAAAACTTGACCAGGAAGCACACACTGTATCCAGGTAACAGCATCTCTCTGCACACTTCGGGGCATGACGCCCCTGTAGCTTCACAAAATCACATACTGTCACCTTTTTCCAGTGTCACTTAGAAAGAGCCTGAAAGCAGCTGGTCATGCTATACAGTATGTGGGATATCAGTGAAATAATGCCAATGTCTGACACACTCTGAAAGACCTGAATTAATCTGTAAAACTCAGAATATATTATCCTTATAGCTCAATTTAAATTAGGTAAGAGAGAGCTGTGGTTTCACCTTCAATAGCAGCATATAATGTGTAGAAAATAAAAGACCAGTAGGTCAGGTGAGTTAGGCCCAGCCATCACATCAAGACGCTTACCTTTCACTCTGTTCAGTTAGATTCAGAAGCTTTAGGTAGATGATATCAGGCGATCACAGAGCTTCTGGAGGCAGCCTGGTGTTCTTCATCACACGCATTAGCACTTAAAAGTGTTCTGCAGTAACATGGTAGTTCCATAGATCAGTAACGCTTGAGCAGCCACTTTGGTTGTTTTTTCAGTGGACTTAATGCTAAAGTTTTACATTAGCTTTTGTCAGAGCAGTCCCTCTTCCGAGGAGGTACACGTGAGACTCAAAGCACAAGCTCCAAGGCAATTCTCGTTAGTAATCAGGCTTTCTATATTAATGCAATACTTCAGGAAACCTTTAATTCTGTGCTCTTTCAGTTCTAAGGAAGAAGACTTTTAGTATTAATTTGATCTGTCCTCTAGTTCCAGGGTATGGCACGTTAACTGTTCTGTCATATTAAATACATTCATTAAGGTTATATAGCAGATGTGTGGTTTAGTGCTATTCCGTGTCTTTGAAAAGGCATACCAATTAGAAATCATTTCGTAAAGCAAAAACATTCACAGCTGAAAAATGCACTGAACACAATAGAAAAAAAAAAATCACCATAATTGTATTCCATTAATCTTTCACTTTCTAATGTGTTCAAATAGAAATAACCTTAAGGAAACAGTTACACTTTATGGAGAACTAATGTGCAGTCTTCATTCTCCTTGAAGAGACTGGACATAACGGGGTCATCTTTGGCCTGTACATTCTTCAGATAATAGTTCACTATCTTGCCATCGAGTTTGTACTGGTGAGGAATGCTGTCATAGGGCTTCAGATCGAGGTCCAGGACAGAAACAGAAAAGGTGAATCTGGATTTGGATGTTAGTACCACAGGTCTTTGCTCAGAGCTGGAAAATAAAACCACGTTGCACGTCTGAGTCACTGATGCTAACATTTTGCATTTCTGCATCCCAAGTCTCCCTGCAAAAGTGATTCTAATGTTTCTCTTAGAACTTCCACGAGAGACTAAGAAAATAAACTTCAGCTAAGGTAGCATTTAGGAAACTATAGTTCCAGCTTAACCAGTATTAAAGTGAACTTGCTGGCACCTCTTCCACTCATTTTCCTTTCAGCTTCCACATAGCTTAAGTCAAAACATTACTCCCAGTTGCTATGTCTTTTTATTTAGTAAGTGGAATCTCTTTCTACACAGGATGCGTACAAAGCAACAGCCTTAGTAACTCACAGCAGCACAACCACCCACTGCAACTCTAACTCGGGTTCAAGGGAATACCAATTTAGTACCAGAACAAGTGTCCAAGCACACTGAAGGATGGAGGACTTGTTAACTGGAGACAACTACTCCACAAGTCATCTCCCTCACGAATGCTTCAATCAAGAACTGCAGGCAAATGCAGAAAACAAAACTCCCTAAAAATAACAAGGCTTTGGTAAAACAAACTCCCCCACGTAAAAGCAGACTATAATATTGCGGCAAAACCTCCTCCCTTACAGTGAAAGATGTACCCAGTTAAACCATGATTATCTGCTATGAACAGTCAATTCACATTTCAAAAAAGTAAATAAAAAAGCTTAACCCTTTTTTATCAACTTAAACTCTTCAGAAACAGAGCTCTGTCCTAAATGTCTTAAATCAGAACTCCACTTTATTAATATGCTCACAGCCAAGCATTTGTACACTTCCCCCCCAAAAAACCCACTTTTAAAAATGTATTTGAATTGACTGAACTGTGCAAACACATCTTCAGATTCTAAACAAGCAGGAGCTGTCCACAGGCAGCTCTGTCTCTTACCATTCGTCTTGCAGGCAGGGCGACAGGGCGATCATGATGGAGCAGTCTTTAGCAGTCATTGCTATTCTGTACTGCTGCACCTATACAACACAAAAACAAGAATTTTCTATTACATTTGTATTTGCTTTAGTATAGCACGCTGTTTTTTCTAAAAGGCATTAGTGTACCCAGTGTATTAGTATGTTGGTATTTTAAGAGCCGGAAATTATCTCTGTAACAAACAGTTCGCAGGAACCAGGGGTTTTACAGCATCCTATGTAAGAATCATGTTTCTTTCCTAAAGATATTTTTCTTGAAGGCCAAAACAGCACCAGTTCATGCAAATGCTTCCTCGGTCTAGAAGGAAATAACCAGCTTTGTTTTTCTGTCAAGAACTGGTGCTAAACATGTTTGGTTTTAATTGCTTCTGCCATCAAGATACACCCTGGCACAATTAAGAACTTCAACCGCACGGCGCCTGACGAGCCAGCGGTGACACTCACACGCTGTCCCTCTGCTTCCCTTAGACAGGCGGTTGTTAAAACTGACAGGCTACATAAGCTTCAACAACACGCGCAGGAAAAGTACCTTTGTTAATGCAAATGCCACTGTCCCATCATCTTCAGTGGAAAGATCTAGCAGCTTCTCATAAAACGCTTCATTGTAGGGTCCATCTATCTGCAGCGTACTTCTAAATAATTTTTAAAAGAAGATTTACAGACAGTCAAGATGATTTACTGATTTTCAGTGAAATCTTTCTTCAGAAGCCCACATACTCGGAAAAAAACGATAACACCGATAAACATGGCAACAAGTTAATACTCAGAGATCTGACACCAGGACCAGTCCCTATTATTACTTAAGATATGCTGTTTAACATTTGGTATTTGTTTTGGTTTTTAATGAATAATTCTAAATCCACTGCCACCTGCATATCACTAAGAATACAGTATTTTTTGCAAAAATGGGTAAGTTTCAAAATTTGTAGCAGTTTGCAGGAGCTCCCAGAAGCCTTCCTGAAAACATTGGGGGTGTCCTGTTACCTCACAAGGCCCTGCTCTGTCCCCAGCTTCATAAAGTGTGCAAGGGCACTGCTTTATTTGGCCTCCTTCCTTCCCAAGTTAAATACCTGAACCCCTGAAAGTGGGGTTTGCAGCACACAAACACCACACAGATGAAATAACACATTTTCAAATAATTTAAAGTAAGCCAGACTGCAAGTGATTTAAGCAGAGCTCCGGGCCAGCCCATCAGACAGCCCCTGAGCTGCAGTGACCCAGGGAGCAGCCACGTCCCGCCAGCGAGGCCAGAGCGCCCTCGTGTGAGCGCCGGCAGCATCGCGGGCAAGCCGCAGCCCCGCAAGGTAAGACACAGCCAAGCCAAGGCTTTTTAGAGCAATTATTATTACAACTCATCAGCTTTATTTGAGGACAAATGTAGCAGCCCAGTATTTCTTCACCAAGCAAGAAATACCAGAAGATTTTTGTGCCTCAAGTATGGTTTGGTCGCTTGCAGTGCAGGTTACAACCCGGTGTTTGGAGCTGCTCTCACCCACGAGGGCAGGCTGGAGAACAGCAGGTGTGGGGCTGTTGCCCACTCACACCTTCTGTAAGGTCCTGCAGGCACACACCACATTCCTGCTGAATGCCCCATGAAGCCTCAAATTTGGCAGATTGTACTTAATCCACTATAGACCAGAGAATGACCATAAAAACACCATTATTACTGCAGACATAGTCTGAGCTCTGCAGGTGCTGCAGGCAGGAGAAACCAACCATGCCTTTTACTGAATCTTTCCTCAAATATACAACCTCCACTACTAAGGAACTGGGCACTTTCTTACCCTGTTGAGAACTTCCCATACTTATTACTCAAAAAATCAGGTCAAAGTGATTGACATCAAAGCTTTTAACCATAAAGCTCATCTTATCTGGCACTTCAAGTTAGAAATCCAGCATATGCAATACCATGAAGGAACATTATATACAACATAACAGCCGATCTTGTCTGCATAGTTATCAGAACTCAAAAGAAAAAGCCTCCAGGTCCTACCTCTCTTCAGGAAACTCCTCCAGGTACTGTTCAACTCTGCTGTACAGCGGATAGAGTCCTTCGATATCCAGCATGTCGAGCATCTGCGCCTGAAGGGCTTTATACAGGAGACAACCCCTCGGCAAGCCAGAGCTTTCCAATTTATGTTTACCTGGAAGAAAACGTATTTTCAGGTAAGGCAGAGGTGAGTGCTGTCTTTGCTCCATTTTGCTGTTACACAAGAGTTTGTTCACAAAGCAAATTCAAATACTCTAGATGAGGGTGTGGGACGGGGAACCCCAAACCAAAACACTTCAGTTTCCAAACACTAATGCTCCAGGTGCAGGTACTTACCTGCACATTTAAACAGCACATATGTGACTGCAAAATTGAACACCTGGTATATACAACTCTACAAATGGCTCAGAAAAAAAAACAAACAACATACCACAACTCAAACCCCACACACTTCCATTGCAATCTACTTGTTTGAGTCTACAAGAGAAATTTTTCATGAGTTTGAAGGCACCACAAATTCACTTTCAACAGCGTGAACTCTTGGCAAAAGTAATTTGGCATTTCAGATATTGGGCCTTTTTAATACAATATAAACAGTTTTGTATTTGCACTCGTTCCTGTAAGACAGCTCTTTCTCCACACAATACAACAAAACCAACCAGCCATGAAAAACACCTTCCTCAAAAGCAGAGTAAGAAACATGCTGTTTATAGCATTAGGATGACAACCAGCATCTTGAATAATCAGAGCTTTACAAAACTTATGCACCGAGGAATTAACATGATTTACAGTTCTCCAGCTCTCACTTCCCACTTCTTTCCCTCCAGTATCCAAACCTTTCTCTCTAGAGCGGAGCAGGAGGAAAGACAAGGAGCTGCCCCTGGCCGGGGAGGGTGGACAGGAGGAGCAGGGAGTCGACAAACAGGTGCCAAGTAACAAACCAACCAGACTTGATCACACGCAACACAAAAATTCCTCACTCATTTGAAATACTTATGATGGTTATCAGCTCAAACTGGTATTTTCTTCCATTTTTCCTCTACCACATTCTGTATTTATTTTTATCCCTGTACAGGGCTAAAAGTGCTGACTACAAGGTCATATTAAAAACAGTTTACTAGCAGTTATGCAGCTCAGAACTAATTTTTGAAATGTCACCAAAATTCCACTGTTTCCATTCTCACGTTGGTATTAAACAGCAAGTAAGAGGCAAAGATCTGAATTGTTATGTGATAATTACTGACAGAATTCAAGAAATTCTCTCTTACCATTTCTTACTAGCTCCTTATTAAAAGCACTTGCTTCACAGTAGCTTCTTCCTTGTGAAATGGGAACTGTCTTCATATCACCTGCCCTGCAGGCATCAGTACTACTTAGTAGCGTCATAGTTATAACATGGATTAGTTCTTTAATAATTGTCCTTGTACAGTGTGGGCCACTGACCAACCCGTTGGAAGGGAAAAAGAAAGGTTTTAGCTGATGAGCAAGTTCGTTCCAGTCAGAGACACAGTCCTGGTCATCTTTACAGCCATAAATTAGTTCCCCGTTCTGCAAATGAGAAAAGAAGATGATTTAGGCATTTCATGAAATCCTGTTATTCATACTTAGTCAAAGTACGAGATTTAATGTTTTAAGACACATAGTACAGAAAAGCGTCTTAGTTTAACAGCCTACATACAAATGCATGCGTTCCCAATCTCTTACAAATTTGCCCTCTTAATTTTAATCAGATACCACAAGGAATAACGACCTTTGAGTTAGGACCAAAAAGCCCATTTAAATCAAGTGCTACTTTCCCAACTTACTTAATCAACTGTAAGAAATAAGAATAATAAACATGAACTAATACTTGACACATTCTCCTATCACCTTTTTTCTGAATGATGTTAATAGTGAAGAAGCACCATGTGAAACAACCTTCTTTTAAAAGCCAAATTTGAAAATGCAGAGGCATAAAAAAGGGACAGAAAAGGTGTGGCAGTTACCTGCACCAATAGAAAACACAGGATGGTTCATACAAGTTTAAGTAATTCAAACAGTTGGTTTAATACTGGAAATAAATTGTAAAGCATCCTATTTCCTATAATTGATTGGAAAATCTGCATAAGCCATCAGTTTCTGCTTTACATTTTTCCTACACTAATGCCATAGAAAAGGTAACTTTGTACTTCCTCAGCAAGATGTGCATGAATGCTGTAAAATAATTTAAAAAAATATTTGCAGCAACATGCGAAGTTCTCTGTCTTCTTCCTCCTGAAGAAGCTCATAGCATTTAAAAACTTTGGCCACCTTTAAAAGTCCTTTTCTAGTAGTTGTTCTTTGGTGATTCTTTCAGAATAATTAGTTTGGTGAAATCACTACTTACCTGTCCTAATTTGAAATCTAACTAAGAACTTTCCCATTTTCTACTTTCAGTGGGGCCCCCTAGTGATGGTGCTGATTAGGCAGGTTTGAAATGGGATTCTGACTGTTCAGATGCTTAAGTCAAATTGTTCAAGAGCCAAGGCCAAAAAAGCAAGCAGAGAAATGTGACTCTTTACCTTAAATATTTTCAAGTTGTTCTGTGCCTCCTGTAATAAACTCTTCAAAGCAAAGTGCATTCTCTGTTTATTTCTAGGGAAGAAAAAAATACAATATTCTGTGATTTGGGTTTTTTTTTTCACAGCCTTTAGATGTTCACACCCGTGCCTGGAAGACGCTACGGAATCAGAACTGGGCACCTGAAGCGAACACACCCACAAAGCTGCTCCTCATGCTGAAGTCACTGCAAAGATAAAGTGACTATTTGCAATTAGAATTCAAATCTGAGGAAACAGCTCTTTGGTTTCATGTTATGGAGCTAAATGCACCGGTACATTAAAAAGCAACTCTGATTCCTGAAATGGGTGTAAAAAGGTACATAGCACCAGAAATACTGACTGTAAAAGTCAGACAAGCAGGCAGCGATTGATCATCAAAGTCATCTCAGAAAGAAAGCTGTAATGTGGATTTTTTGCTAAAAACATAGAATCAAGTCACACACTTCCTTACCCTGAGAAGAGATCCAAGGGGCAGTATTTACTTGGTCGCTTCCACTTTCCGTTCGCTACCTGTTGAAAAGCCACACCACTGCTGTTAATCACTCTGGAATAACTACCCTCCGTTATTTTAATAGCTGGGTGTGTGGCACTAACATCTTGTCTTCAGAAGTCCTACGACATTTAAAACCCTTTGAACATACAATCCATGATTACTCAGCGTCTTCCTCATCACATTCAGCGCTCAAGTCACTCTGATTGCTCTCACAAATGGAAAGCATGGAGAAAGTTAGCAGCTTTAGCCAATTAAGCACTGGCATAAATTTGCAGTAAGGCACCGTTTCAGACACATAATGGACATTAGTCAAATGAGTTCCATGTGTGTTACACGCTGTTGTAAGTTACAGAATGCCACCGTGCCTTTGGTGAGCTGCCCTTGAAAGGAAATTTGACATCAGAGTTTACCCAATCAACAGCATTAACAGCCCTCAAAGACTAATCTTGTGTTTGTTTGCTTCCAGCTCCCACAGAACTTGTTCCATCTCTCACTAAACACTCACACCCAGCAACTCAGATGTGTATCCACCTACCATCTTTAATCACATCAGAGGTTTAAGCAAGTTTCAACAGGAAAGCACGACTGGAATAGCAAATAAAGCACAGTACAGTCAGAGGAAAGCAGTATGACTGGAAAAAAACAATTACCTTTAGATGCTGATGCATACAGTAACGACACACCTTGTGCTTTATCTCCTGTGAAACATGGCTGGAAAAAGGAATGAAGCCGCACTTTGGCTAAAACAAACAAACAAACAAGATTATAAATGGGTTTTTTAAATATAAGAGCACACAACATGCAAATCTTTCCAGTTAAAGGAAACTTAAGAAAAAAAGTCAACATTCAGCATTTGAAAGCTTAATATATGTCACTGTGTACTATTCCTAATTATTTTAGAGAATAGAAATAAAGACGCACAAAACTGCAGTGGACATTAAAAAAGCGTGGTAATATCTGGGAATTTCCCAAGTTTTGAAAGATCGGGAATTGGAAGCGGGATGGGACATGTCATCCAATGGGTCACGGTAAAAGCCGTGAGCTCTGCCTTACCCACTGCTGCCCTCCTCCCAAACCGCCCTGCCCAGCACGGACTTGAAAATGCAAATAAAACCCCCAGCAGGATCTTCTGCCATTCAGTACCTTAATCTCTATGCAGAGGATTGGCCGGTGTTCCACGAAACGATAGGTCTGCAGCCGGGTCAGATTAGGAAGGCACATTGCGTAACCACTGAGAGTGTCCATATCTTTATCACAGCGAGACTCTGGGGAGAACAAAAACCAAAAATGAGGTGTGTGGATGTTTATCTTACGCTGTAGTTATCTTGTTCACCAGGTGGGGGAGTGGGAACCAAGTTGGAAAGACCAGACACAGTTAGCAGCTTTAGCCAATTAAGCACTGGCATAAATTTGCCCTCCTCATTATCAACCTGTTTTCAGTTTCCTCAGAACTGTCCCAGGCACAGACGCCTCAAGAGCTGCTGTTTGCAGCTCCTCCCAAGAAGGTATCGCTGAGGGGCCTGGAAGGGCGAGGGAGGAGGTAGAGACTGACTGACTGCTGGTTCAAAGATGTGATCTCGTGGCTGTTTAGTGAAACTGCACAAAGCACCATCCCTCGGCCAAGAGGAGTCTGTGAAAACTGCCAGGAACGTCATAATCTGTTCAGAAGTTCAGAAGGTAGTGTAGATGTAAACAGAACCTGCAAGTGGCTTCACTCAACTACAGCAGTCTGTGAGTAGTCTGTGAGTAGCCTCTTCCTAGCCGTGCCAGTGTTTATGTCAAAGTAATAAATAGGTGAAAAGGAAGACAAAAGGAAAAGTTTGTTTCCCCTCCCTCACAAGCTCGCAACTTCAAACAAGAATTTCCACTGCTAAAACCACCCTGTTAAAAACAGCATTTAATATAGTCCAGATTAACAACCCTGAGAAGAAACAAAATAGCAAACAAACAAACAGGTTTCAGACTAAGATTAAGAGCCATTATGTAGATGAAAAGCATTTCAATACCCTCCCTGCACACACGTCCTTTGGGACAGAGAAAGGTCTGCAAGATTTTAATTCAAATTTAACAAGAACATACACTCCCAAATTTTCAGGTATCTGTGTTATTAAAGAGACATACACAGTACATATCTTCTCTTATAGTTTCCATTGCTAAGAAAAATGTCCATTCTGGAAAATATATTTAAATTAAAAAAAAAAACAAACTCAGAAACAGAAGGCTCATTAGGCATCAGCCTGCAATTACATGCTGTACTTCACTAGGATGAGCGAGAAGAAACCTCCTTTCTCCAAGAAAATTCTGGGGTTTGTTTTCTTTTTCTGAACTCCAGCAAAAGCATATCCATGTTCAGCTGAAAGCCACTTGCCACATCAGACAAACCCAGAAATCTGAAGTATTAGAGAAGCTGCTTTCTAAGTTAGAAAGGCTTATGTGAAAGGTAATATTAAAATAAATTCCTTCCTCGAGATTTAGAAAAAATATTCCTGTTAAAAAAGGAACAGTGAGATTTGCTATTCTAAAGCAAGAAACACCACTTGGGCAGCTCCTCGCAATGTTTCTTCCTCTAAAGAAACCCCCAGGAGCTGCAGACACACAACATTTAAGAAATAAACTAAATTCTATCATTCACTTCTACCAGAGTATCATTGATTCTGTACCTTTTATTAGACGCTATTTACTTTCCTTGCTGGTTTCTGGCACTGTAGAACTGTTTCTCAAAAAGGTGAGGACAAGTCAGCAATAGAGAGCGTCCTGTGCTCAATGTATGTAAATTAATTCAACTTTTCCTGGATCAAAGGCATCAAAGTACTGGCTACAATACTTTGATTTAATACCACTTTTTTTTTTTCAATGAACTTTCCCAAACAGAAGTTTCTGGCCGTTCTCAAGAACTGTTTGAGAACACGCGATAAACACACCAGGAGGGTCATCTCTTTGCCCACTGTAGAGCTTACACCTCTCTGTACCTCCAGCCGTACAGGAAGAGCGGTGCACCGAGTGCTGCTGACTAAGAATGATGACACCAAATTCTGTAGCGCTTCACTCGACACTGAACACGTCAGACATTGCCAAACCTCCAGTCTTGTTTCAAAAGGTTTCACAAGGCCGGCACACCCTGATCTCGCACACTTGTCCCCTTCAGTACCTCCGTCCATCCCAGGGGACCAGAAAAGCAAACGTGCACTTCACCGAGGACACGGACCCAGCACCAAACAATTATTTCAGGCCACATTTCCACCTCCCTCACTGTACTTTGTAAAAGACTTCACAGCAAGGTAAACACTCGCTCAAAAACTAACACACACAGGCTCACAGAAGATCCCTCTCCCCAGTTTGATCAAACAAATATCAGGTGCAACTTTTAGTTCTAGAACACACCCATTTTTCCAGAACAAATTTTCAATGCGTCTTAATATTTAAAGCAGTTTCCTGGTATTCTGAGGTATGACGCGTTTTTACTTTCCAATAAAGCACAATGCTTTACAGCCCGTTACGCTGTCCCTGGCACTTACCTGGCCTCTCTGGCTGAACTTTTAAACAGAGCTGTCTGACGAAGTCTAAAGGCAGTTGAATAATTTCCTATTAAAAAAAAGAAAACATATTTCAACATAAAAATTAATATCCAGTTGAGGGGGGGGAGGTCTTAAAACAGAATACTGAAGTGCAGAGGATACTAACGACAGTATACTAAACTATACAATCAGTAGCTTCTCCCTCTGATAAACCATCTATATGAAAACCTGTGCCTGCGATCACATGTAAAACTTCACTACGGAAACCAGAAACTAATTTAAATAAATGCACAGGAAAGAGTATTTTCAGTGCAAGTTTAATGTGCATGAAGGAACTTGCATCATTTTGTCCTTTTCGCAAATGCAAGAGTCCCATTTCATCCCGTCCCACATCCCACCCCCCCAAGGCAGAACCGTTTATCTCGGCTCGCAGGAGAAGGTGGGACTTTCCACTCAGGTACATGAAGCTGGGTGAACTACAGCTGGTTGCCAGCACAGCAAGGAAAAAGGAGACCTCTGACTGCACAGAAACCCGGACAATTCACACAAACCAGGTTTCTCCCCTGGTTTTGCAGTTAGTCTCAAAATCTCTCACACATCTCTCACCTTATGCAGGGCAAAGAAATGACTCAAACCACAAAGTATAATCCAATCACCTCACCAACACAGAGCAGGATCTCTGTTCTGATCCAAATGCTTCCTGTGTGTGTATCTTACTTGGGAGTATCTACAAACCCTATTAATTCCTTTTACTGGCATTCAGTGTTCCCCAACACTCTTCAGTGTTTACAGTGCATAAGCCATTTACAGTAAGAATAAAACAGTTACCCCATGGTGAACGTAGTTCTCCCCAAAGAACTGCTTCATGACATGTTTTCCAAAGTCTACAATGTTTTGTAGGTGATGTAGTATTTCCTCTGAAGTCTGGAAGACAGAAATGTGGTATTTTAACTATGAAATAATGATGATAAGTAACACTCAAGAATACATACACATGCCAGTCAGTGACTTAGCAAAGTAGCTCAATTGATCTACTGAGTTTGGTAGGTCAGTGCATGTTGGAATTAAGGAAACACATGAAACGTGCTACATCTGCTTCTGCACTGCTGAGGCTGGGATAACCAGGAAAATCGTCAGGAGAGATGGTTCTTCTTAAGTTTCAGGGGGAAAAGGACAGAGAAAATTAAAAAGGTGGGAGAGAGGGAGGTTACTCAAGATCTACTCTGTCTTTGACCATTATTCTTCAAATAGTTCCAAAAACTGCAATAGTCAAAAGAGACACACAGCGTGCCTTCTTACCAATGGGTGATGTGCAGGAGAGGCTTTGAGTGTTAGAAAATACATCACCTGGAGATTTGGAAGAGAATGGCCACAAAGAGTGAGCCCCATGACAAACTTCTGCATCAACAGGTACAGAATTTGCCAAATCCAGCCCCAAACAATGAAAAACCTTACTAGAATGTCATCTTCCATAAATTTTATATTACATGTCTACAAGGAAACACAAAAGTTCTACAAGACAGAAATGCCAAGCTAGATAGAAATGCAGCTGAACGAGCACTGGGAGCAGGACAGCGAAGTTAGCAGAGCAGCTTTACAACATACCTGTTCCCAGCACTCCAGTACTCTGGGTCTCTGTGCTGTATTTTATTGTTACTACAATCTCCAAGTCCTGCGTCTTTTTGTAACGCAAAGCCTTCCTGGAACAGCACTACTTTGCCTACCACTGCACACTATAAAGCGCTGAACCATATAGAGATTTACTCTTGGGATTAAGTAACAGTGGAGGAAGAAAAAGTGCAACACTCGTGTCCAAGTTAGAAAACTGGAGAAGAAAAACAACACAAGCAGGAGAAAAAAAAAGTAGACAGGGCAGAGTAAGAGAAAATAAAATGCTAGGACGACAACACTCTCACAATGACAAAGTCTAGAGAAAGGAGGAAAGACCACACCCAACACAAATTAAACACATTTCTAGGTAAAAGGAGAATGTCACTAACCAAGCACTCTTACTAACTTTGTTTTATAATACCATCATAATAGGTAGACTTTTTTTTTTCCACCCGTAAGGGTTTCTTACGTAACAAACTTACACAAGTTGTGTAGACTAAGCAAGATAAGTTTGTTCCTGTAGCACAGGTCTGCTAAGACCAGGTACCAAGTTTAATAGTCTTCCTCTAGCAAGATGCATTTTCCAGACAGAGGCAGTAATACACAATGCTGCAATGTGCAACAATGGTTTACAGAAGGAAAAGTCACTCCAGTAACATGGGTTACTACACTCTTCAGTAACACACTGTGCTACACACCAGCATTCAGTGCGCAGAGCACTAACCAAAAACACCAAATTCCTTTGGAGCAAGCAGGAAAAACAATTTTTCCAAAGCACTTAGACAGCACTTCCACATCTCTATAAAGGCCAGGACAGCACTTATTCTTTAACATGCTTGGCATATGGTACCCAGAGTCATTTCTCAGAACAGCTCTCCCTGAATCCTTTTAAGGGAGTCAAAAGAAGTTCAGAGTCTCTTCACAACAGACCATCTTCTGCTGCTTCAGTCTCCAAACAAAACACACACTATAATGCCTGAATAACCTTCTCAATTGCAGTCATTTGGTCTGAGAAGTGTATTTAAGAAAAAATAATTAATAGGCAACAAGATGCGTGAGCAGGCCACCCACACGGGTATGCAAAAGGGCATTTTACATCAGTTTTGGTCAATCTGCACTTCCCAGGAAGGCCAATGCCCCCGTCACGGGCACTGAACACCCCGAGGTCCAGCAGCGAGGACCAGCCCGAGCTCCGTCACCCCTCCGGCCCAGGGGGAAATGGGGGAACCCCGCTCTGCACCCTCTGAGCAGGCTCCAGACACACTGCGCCCACCTGCCCTTGTGCTTCAGTTGTCCTGGGATGGGGAAGGAAATGTTGCTTTGCAGAGGGAAAACCCCCCAACAATTTAAAACATCAATAATTATAGTATCTTCCTCACCCGACGAGGGGGAAACTGGCAATTCTGAGCACATACTATGGCAAAAATTTCAATTTATATACAGATTTCTGCCCTTTTAATGACAGCATATGCCTTTAAATTACACAAATTCTGAATGGTGAGAAGGAATGTTGCATCATCTCATACAGCAACAGAAATCGCAGCTAATTCCCAATTACAGATTATTCTGACCTTGTTTGCTGATGCACACAGTACCCACAGGCTTTTTTTTTTAACATACATATATACACACACACACATATTGGGAAATGAGCATTTCAGAAAAATCGGGACATTCTGTGCTGCTACTACAAGGAAAGACTCACCAGTTAAAAAGATCAACCCAACTTTAAAATTACAAATCAAGCTTATGACACCTGCTCACCTCCTTTTAAGAGCAAGTATATTTGATAGACTCTAAACAAGAGACAAAAAGTAGCTAACAGGCTACTGGAGCATCACCTTTCAACATTAAAAAACACTAAGAAAAAAACCTTTTGAAGGACCCATCATTACTGCCAGTTCATTCAGCAAAACACTAAAATTCATCAAATAGGTTCTACACAATAAAAAGGCAAAAAATTCATTCATACAGAAGACTCGTATATTAAATAGGCAACATGCAATTAAAATAATTCTGCAAGTCCTGACACTTTCTACTCAAGAAGTCCAAGCCACAGACTGGCATTATCAAGTATTTTTCAATAAAACACTGAATTGTAACAGTAAGATTACAATTTGCAATAACACCACCTCATTTAACCACTAGTCCCAAATTCATAACCAAATGCTATAAATGCAAAGCGGCGTCCAGACTTCCTTTTCCAAAGGAGTTAACAGAAAAGACTGAGACGCATTTGTCCACATCTGAATTTCACTATGGATGTTACTAGAAAATATTTTGCTTCAACTGGTTCTTTCAGATCTGTTTACACTGGATGAGCTACAATGTCATGCACAGGTATATAACACTTTACATCCTAACTCATCTTGCACTGGTCAGGAATAGAAATTACACCTAAAAACATTCTCTGCCGTCCAGCTGTAACGTTGCTACGTCCAAGTTTGTCCCAAAACTCTGATTCTCCAAGACTTGTTTACAGATCTGAAGATAAAATATTGTCTTCCATTCTGCTGCAAGAAAACCTGATCCTTAAAAATCAATCACCAGAATAATTAAATATATTCAAATTACATCATCTTCTATTTAGAGAGCAAAGCCAAAAGGAATTGCGTCTCACAATGTCCACACAACCACAGCACAAAGCAAACGCAGAACGCTGGAGCTGCCGCTGTTTAAACTCAGCTGCCGTCTGCACCCACAAACAGCCGTCCTGCTGCTACAGCGGTAAGAAGAGACGCGTGTCTGTCTGGGGCAATTCTCAATGCAAGTTTGGGTAACGGTTTTTAAAAAACAAACGCTTGGTGTTTCAACAGCCACAGCCCGCAGGAATGCCTACTGCCATCAGTCGCTCTGCTTGGTTGGATTCTGAGAAATTTTACTAATCTGATTATGCAGGGAAGAAAAACATTCAAGAACCTGAGCAGCATTCGGATAGTAGCAGAACACCAGGCCCAGGAGATCTTTTTTCTTCTGTTTTGCTATTCCAATCCAAAAACCCATATGCATGACAAAGCAGCCGACAGAAGTGTTATCAGCTGCAATGCTGCGGTGGGTGACTGTGAAAAGTCACTTCTTGGCTTCCTTTGAGACTTCATCATACTGTGCCAATTTTTAAAAATAATTACTATGCAACAATCTCCTCGGACTTAAAAAAAAAAAAAAAAAACAAAAAACAAAAAACCAACAAACGCAAAATAGCTACTCAGTGTTTTGTTTTCTTAAACAAATGGCAGTAGACTTTAACTTGTGGTCTAATACTCCCCTGCTATATTAGAAAGAGAGACAGGCACCGTTTTCCTTTCTTCCAGTCCACTGGGTTCTTCGCTGTTCTCATAAAAACTCTAAACATCATTATCTTGGACTACTACAGAAGCACAGGAAACATTTTTGAAATCCTGCCACTATAAGTAGGTCAAAAACTTACTTGAATCACACTTTAGTTTCACCAGACTTTTTTTCAAGTACAATTGTAGCAGAAAGGCCATCAAATAACTTGTACATACACTGTGTTCATGGGTTTTATCTTCCTCTGCTTTCCCCTGCTCTACTTTAGAAATTCTATCCCTTGTTAAACTGGGGACATTTCATCATGCATTTCATGTTCATCTTCCTGATTTCAAGTAAAACTCCCTTCCTATACATTTACTTTACATCCATCCTTTTTTCTTTTTTCTTTTCTCTTTTCTTTTCTTTCCCCCAGCTCTCAGCGTAGCCATAATGCTTTTTGTATTTCCTTCTGATCAGGCCCTTACAAAGATGCAGCTCAGAAGCTGCACCCCCGCTCTCTCAGGTAAAGCACCCCAATAACCACGCACCAGGTTGAGGAAATGACAGAATTCGAACCTCCTGCCTCTTGTGCTCTTTTTTCCTCTTGTAGCACTGTGCTGACACTGCACTTTTACCCTCCACCTTTGATTCTTGATCATTTTTTATTTCTGTTAAACAAATCTAAGGTAACTCACTTCTTTTCTTTCTTGAGTACAAAATCCTCCTGACACAGTCCAGGAAATGGGTAAAGTGTGTCCCACCATGTTCTTTTTGCAACAGACACTAAAATAACTCTCTGACGAAGGCTATTCTGTAAATATTTCATGTCTTTCTCCAAATTCAATGTTTTTTAGCTACTGAATAGGTAGTCAACAGCAGACCTTCCCCATGACCCCAGTCCTGTTCTGCTGCTCTTCTGTCCCGCCTGGCAGCGGCCGGTACAACTGTCATTCCCTCCTCAGCATCACCACATTCCTTACTTCGATACACAACGTTAACACCTTCCCGGATGCCACGGCCACCCTTTCAGACAGCCGCACCTTCTACACATCGCAGTCTGACCTGCACAAAGGTCTGGGTACTGGCAGCCACATCACCTTAGTTACGTAAGGAGACCTCAAATTTCCTCTTGGTGCCAGAATGCCTGTAACAGGCACATTTCACAACATCGCCTTATTCTTAGTCCTATCACAATTCTTTCATGGGTTTCCTGTTTCTCTTCAGACTGGTTAGTAGCTTACCTGGGGGCTTTTATTAACAGCACATGTTGAATCTTACCTTATTCTGGTTTGGGGGGAACTTCAAAAACCGCAGCACCACGCAGCGCTGAGGAAAGATAGGAAACAATACAGTTTCATTAGCATTTAAGTACATCATAATTTCTGAACAGCACAATTGTCTGACTCCCCAATCTACCTCATCTGAGAAATTAAGGAAGAAAAAAAAAAAAAAAGACAAAATAGCCATTATAGATGGATCTCGCTCAACTTGAAATCAAATACATCAATATCTGTTCCCAGATTTGCCATCACTTAAACAAGGCAGCCACTCTGCGCTGCCAGTCACCAAGTGTAACAAGGGAAATAATCCCCTAATTTATAACACTGCTCTGAAAATCTGCTAAAACACAGTATGAAACAAATAAACTGAAAAACACCCTAACATTTTTGCACCAAAGGTCTCTGGGAAAAAAAAAAAAGCAAGACCCACTTAGATATCATCAACTTACAGTATCAGCACAGCATTACAAAATATTAATGAGACAGCAGCTAACAGCAGTAGCTACACAACTCTAATTATAAACACCATAAACTGCTACTTATAAACTTCCAAAACATAAACACATCACACAAGGACAAATATTTTACCAAACCAAAACAAACAAACCCACACTAATTTTTGACAATTTAACAATTTCTATTTTTTTAACAATTAAAAAACCTTCTTATCTTCAAAGTACACAAATTCTAAAAACAACCTTAGTCTTTATGAGTTCAGATAAAAATAATTTCTAGATGTCCTAAGTAAATTAAGCCTTTGTCCTTAAGCCTATTAAGAGAGTGTCTTCCATCACAGAAGTCACCTGAAGTATCTTTCAATAAAATGTTGCTGAAATTAACCATTACACTTGTTAAATAGACTTTTTATATTAAAATCAAATTTTGACATGGTCTTAAGGAACCTGCAGCCTCCTTACTAGACAAGACAACACATCACTCTGACTCAGATGAGTCAGTCTAAATATCTGATCCTCAAGACATTTACTCCCACTGATGTACTTCAGCCTGTTCAGATACGAGGTGGATAAAAACAACTGGACACCAGAGCAGGCAGAGTTACCTCTTAGTGTCTCCATGTGTACCTTTCCTAGATACACCAACAAGGACTACACTCCATTTAAAGCACTCCCAAAAAAGTATTAACACTCAGGTTCCCTGGCAAAGATAATGCAGACAAAATGTCATAGTCACGCTTCAGGTTGATGGAATCTAAGCTTTTTCTCTATGAAGTGACTTGCCATTAAAAAACCTCCCATAGCACGAAGCACCAGATAAATTCTGCATTTCAGGGCTGAAAGCTGTCTCTGGACAGTGCTGAGTGGGAGAGCCCTGCAGTTATCTTTATTACTAACTTGTAGTAAAGAGCAGGAAGAGCAAAGCAAAACAGAAGATAACGCGTAATTCAAAATACTAGCAAACCAAGATGCAGATTCAGACATGACCAGTGAAACCTAGGAACAGCCTCTTCAATATCTACAATGTCTCAAGTCAGCACAATCTCATAGTTCACCCACATCTGGAAAACACTCTCAGGTAAAAGGTTAATTTGCTGAATTTTGATTAAACTTGTCCTGCAAGATCTAAACAGCATGAGTATTACAGCAACATACTAGATCAATTGAACACTCATAATCACCTGGATTTGATAAGATTGCTGGGTGTTCTCCCATTACACATGGATAACGAGCCTGTACGCCCTGGTTATGCAGTATGTTATTTCCACAGTGTTTGAACTCTTTGGATCCCCCAGTTTAAACATTCATAAACAAGTGGATCAGCGATGGAGTGATCTGATCACTTCTAATCAATTCACTACCTCGATTCTGTAGTATTTCAAGGGTCTTGTAGATATTTATCTATTAATCAGTTCCCAGCCAACAAACTTCCAGCCACTGCTCTTGAAAATCCAATTGCTCTCACAAGACCAACTAAAATATTTGCTCATTACCAGGTCAATCCTGAAGAGGCATGCTGGGATAAAATGACCAAAACTATTTATGGCAGAAGAACACCCTGCTTTTCTAAAGATGTCAAACAAAACTTTCCATCACAGATGCACTTCAACCAGCCAGCCTGCACTGTGCCTTAGTAAAGCTATTAGATGACCTGAATAAAAAATAAAACAAACCACTTTCTTCTTTTTTGAGGTGGGAAGTTTTCAGCTAGATCCATCCCTTTGTGCAAGTGAACTGTTGCACAAACACACTGCCACAGTACAAAGGTCAACCCATCAGATATCAAACATGCCAACTGCTGCTTCAGAATTATCACCTCTGAAAATATTGGTCCATGTTTTCCATGCTATTGCATTACCAACTATCTTGACTGATTCTTTACTTGGAAATACTGTGGGTGGTTGTTGCCATGAGGTTTTTTGTCAGTTATCTTAAATGCCTTAGATTTGTTTATATTTACGGATTTAACATCAAAGATGTAACATGCTTATCTGCATGCAAAATAATGGCCCAAATCCAGAAGAGAAGAGATTTCTAAAGAGGTTGTCACTACTCCTTAGCACTTTGGGAATCAGATCAGCTAGATCCTAATGCTCACTAAATGTCATTCTCTACATGTACCTCTGTAAGCCCTTCCACTGCTTAGCACCAGTTCCATCAACACACTATTACCCAAGTGTTTAGTTTATTGGATAATAGTCACATACACACAAAAATATGGGGAAAAAAACCAAACACACACACATACAAAACAACAGGCTGCAAAATCAAGCAGATGAAAAAAAGAAATAATGCATGGAGATAAGCAAATGTAACACATGAAACATTAAGAGTCTTTACCCCTTTTACATCTCTGGATGAAGCAAGACAAGCTAGAAAAAACACTGAATTCCAAATAATTCTGTCTACCATTTTTTTTAAATCCTGCAGCCCTTTCTCTGCAAGTATGTTCAATATCCAGTTAGTGACAAAAGACTAAACAAAAAAAAAGCCAACAGAACATCAAACATGACTGCTCTTACTCTCCAAATAAAGAATTAAAGTGCGACTCTCACATGAGAGTACAGCGGTTTGAGAACAAACGACGTTCTTACTGGCATCCAGGACCATACCAGGGCTACAACAAAAACCATTTCCATTTGTTACACAAAACTCAAATGATAGCAACAAGGACACTGAAACTCATGTCTGTCAAAACACATCCACAGTCACTGGGTTGCCAGACAATGCCACCAGGAGCCTGCATTCTGGAGGAGCTCTCACTAACTTGCTTACGCCACAGCATTGCGAGAGTCCAGCCTTAAGCTTAAGGTCCCACCAAGAAAGGCAAACACTTCTTTAGCACCTTGTCATGAAACTATTGTTTGAGTTAAATCATAACTGGAAGTTACTAGCTGCCAATGAGACAAGAAGCTGTGGGAGGGGCTGCAAAAATATACTCAAAGACGTCACTGGCATCACAGAGACACACAGACGTGTACACACAACTTTCATCCTAAAGTATCTTGTGAAAAGTAGTTTGCTGGTCTTAGGCTCCAAGAAGTTTATCTGCAAGAATTTTTTCTTCTCCAAAGCAGTTACTACAACTATTATTTTGATCTTACCCAGTGAAATCCAAAACCAAAGTAATCCTTGGCAGTTAGGCCAAAATATGACTGGCATAAATCCAGGTACTTTGGATTACGCAGTAGCATTATGAAACAAGGATAAAAGCTTACGTTTATATCCTTACAGCTTGATGTTTGATATTGGCCTTCTATTTTTCCAAAATGTCTTCTAAGCTTCATTGCCATAAGATAAAGCTACCATGCAGGCCTCCTGAACTGCAGAGTTTTCAGAAGTTAAACACAATTGGGGCAAATCTATTATCTGGATATTCCCCTTTAGAGAAAAACCTCATTTGCATCGCTGAGGTTTTCTCAGGTTTCCATCTCTTGCTACATCATTAACAAAATCTGTGTAAGGATTTGTGCCAGTGAAAGAAATAAAACAAGCTCAAATGCTAGTAAAATTGTTTAAAGTACAGAAAGATGGGTATTTTCCTTCTGCAGTTACCACCTCAGCTCACATGATTTTAAAATAACCTTCTGTATGAAAATATGAAGAATTAGCCTGTCCAAACACAAAGCCTGGGAAACATCACTTTGGCTTCTGCTTTTCCAAATGAGCAGGTTCACGTCATCTGTTATTACTCTATTATTATTCTAAATAACATGTGTTAAGTGTTTTTGTCTAGAGGCAAAGTGTAACTCTTAACACCCGCTTCTGCAACTTCCCAGTATAACTAGAAAAGATTTTTATCTAGATGATTACCAACTCGTGTTCATCTTTGCAAGACCTACTGGTAGAAACCAAGGCACTTTGGGAAGCAACTTCTTAAGTCCCAAAAGGAAATCCATCCCTCTTCACACCCCTCTCATCTCCCTCACTCTACACTGTCTATGAAATTGTGGTATCTGAAAACTCACCAGTATTTTTGCAAGCACTATATGCAATTTTACACTGCAAAATTACCTACCTTTCTACTGCACTCTGCTGTCAATACATTTATTTTGAAAAGGCACGTGATACACAAGCAGAAGAAGAAAACCCATATTTGTTTTAAAGTTGTCTATATAATAGTCATGAGCTTCCAATCATAAACATGAAAGAAAACACTCACAAAGACTGGTAACAAATCTTTCCCTACAATTATTACTATACTATTTGTTGCAACCAATTACACATGCCACCACCAACTACTACCAAGTCAGCTACTTTTAGAGAGAATGGTGCCTGAAAAAGCTCTTGAGCTTCTTCATACAGTAAAAACTGGTTGTTTAATTCAGTCTTTTGCTGAACCTAAAGAGCTATCAAAAACTTGCAAACACAGCACCAGGTATTCCAGACCTGCTACCACCATGGGAGCGATTCAACACAACCTCATCGTAGCGGACTCATGACAGTGTAGAGCAATGACACCTACCAGAAGTGCATTCTATCTAAATTTCAACCAAAGGGAGGGAGATAGATTAAATTACACCAAATTGCTATTCAAGCCGTATTGGAACATAGTGATATGCAAATAATAATGAATGACAGTTTCAATGGTACTAAATACAAACTACAGAATTATTTTGCCTATATTAAGCTATTTCTGCAGTAGCACATTGGAGCCAACTAAAAAAATTATTCTGACATTTCTTACTCCAAATTTACATTCCACGACCCCTTCAATTCCAACTCTAGCTTGAGGGATTTAAACAGAAAATGGTGGTTTTCAGTTCAGAAAATGCAATTTCTAGGAAGGAGGCAAATGGACAAAGAGGTGTCATCTTCACACCTCAGAAAAGGCAGCTGCACAGAGGAGAGTTCCCTCTCCCAAGACCAAATAAAACCCAGTAAAAACATACCCACTACACTGCCCTGGCACTTCAATCAAAGCTTACCTGTACAATACCCAACATAAGACGTTTTTAAAGGTCCCCTCATCCAGGGTGTCAGCCTGCTGGGCAACGTGGAGGGATGTGGGAGATTAAAACAAACTAAGCACTGGAAAATTCTGCAGCTTTTGAATGAAGTACACATAGTTATATTGTACACAAGTGTTGTTTTCCAACTCAGTTTTGTTCTGTGTAAGGTGGGTAAGATCACACAAAACAAACTGAGGAAAGCTACATTTCCTGCCAGTATGGAGGAAGTTTAGCAATTGCTCAAAGTGCAACAAAGCATTCAAAAATCAGAACAATGCTCTTTTATTTAGCACCAGAGTCCCTTAAGAACAATCTTTTTATTTCTTTACATGAATAAAGAATTCCTGGCATAGCAGCTGGCTTGACACCATTCAATATGTTAAACCATTATTTGGAAGCAAACACCACCAGGATACTTGTTTTCTTCGCACAGAGCTCACCGCTTACATCAGACTCAAGGTACTCACTCCACTTTTCTTCCTGCTGGGTTACAGTGTAGACTCCCATGATAGTTAGGCACTAACTCAGCTTTCATTTTATAGCTAAGCTTCGTATAACCTTATAATATGGAGATGGTATCAATTCCAAGACTGCAGTAGCCATGAGGAAGAAGGAAATGTTTGTCCTTCAGCTAAGCCACCTGATCACAGTAGCTGAAATGATATCAAGCAATACACCCATGGGTGCTGAGTGGAAACATACCAGAGGGAGAACAGAATGAATAAACCTATTGACACTGGGCCCTCAGCACACATTACTGCAGTCTGAGTGACACAGCAGATGCCCTTGACACCTGAGCTGTTAAAAACAAGCAGGAAAAAAACTGGTCCTTAACATTTAATAGGTATCCAGTATGTCATCCCTCTGTCAAACAGGTGAGTTACACCAACAGGAACATGAACACATGCACTGAGCTTCCTTCCTTTAAACTCTAAACCCCCATCTATCAGGAACAGACACCTTCCAGCACAACTCTGCATCGGCAGCTGCTGTTATGCTGGGGAAACAAGGCGTTTCACGAAAATGTTAATAGGGAGGGGAGGAAATAAGAAGTCAAAACAGTAAAAGGGATTAGAATGAAGTGATAAAATACAGTTAGGACAATTAGTAATTCCAAGCATCCTGAACACCTCAGCAAGAAGAAACCTAAGCAGGTCTTGGGCAACAGTTCAATTGAATGCAGTGTCCATGCTCCTTCCTGAGCAAAACCAGGTCAGAATGCGGTTATTGCATGTCTCAGAAGTAATACACTGAGGCAAAGAAAACACCCTGAGCACTGGCAGGGCTGGCAGGGAGGAAAGAACTGAAGGAGTGAATAACACAGACTTTGAGACTGACCCCCCCTGTGTGCTCATGGGTCAGCCAAGTTCCTTCCACCGAAGCAGCCAACCCACCGCTGCTGAGACCGAGGGCAAACACCTGTGCCGCACAGAAAGAAAAATGTAGCCTTATGAACTCCACCGCCACCAAACCATTCACCAAACAGACAAGAAAATTGTTTTACATAACACCTTGATCTAATCAACTGTGAAAAGAAACGCACCTAGAAATAAAAAAAAAACAAGACTCTTTTTAATAAAGGTAACTGCCTCCTGAGTTTATCTACTAAAACTGGGATTTATTTTACATTTTCATTGCACGTAGCCTCCAGCATTCTCAAAAGTCACTCAAAAAAAAAAAAAACCACAACACAAAACAAGCAAACAAATACACACCAAACAGGCATAAAGTGGAGTTTGAATTTCCAAAGAAAGTCACCAGAGGACAAGACTGCTCCAGCACTCTATCATTAGCAAAATAAGAAGACACTTTTGAAAAAATGTATTCTGGGGGTACAAGAATAGTGTTGCTGCTGCTGCTACAGTTAAAGCATCACTACCATATTACATTAGAGTACTAGACCCAAGATTCACAGTGTTTCTGTCTCCCATCTCCTTCCACACACATGCTGCCTTATCCCATCTGCATCTACAGAACCTAAGGTGCTAATATGGTAAGAAAAGTTTTAATTGCTGCCTTTCTGTTCTTTCTCCTCTCTGCACTCAGCCCCACTATCCGATGCCACCTTCCCTTTCACTCTGTGGAAAATACTATTAATACTGCACTGCAGTGCATTCAGAGCATCTTTTCAGCACAGAAACCCAGTGAAGCCAAGAAAAACATAAATTTAACTACACTAGTACACTAGAACTGAAATTCCAATATGGAATTAAAATTCTGTATAGGTGTTGACTCAAGCTGTTGACTTTTTTAGGGGTCAGAGAAAGCTTTGCAGCTAATCCGCAGAACTGGAAGTGCTTCCAGCTTTTAATTCTTTGTTTATAGTAAAAGCTTTGTAGATTGTACTCAAGTAGAGTTAGTCCAATTAGTTATGACATCTACAATTACAGTTGTACCAGTTCAGCCAAATAAAAACAAATACAAACCTGTCTTCCTTTTTTTCCCATGATCATAGATACATATTTAAATACCATTTAACCTAGGTTAAAACAGTTTCCTACAGGTGCCACAAAGGGTCCCAAATTCCAACTCAGACTGGTGATTGCCTCCTGTTGCTAAAAACTTAATTGTTGCTTATAGCAAGACAGAGATCTCTTCCTTTCTTTTCCACTGATGACACACCCTGATCGCATATTTGGCTTTTTGACTATTACACTGCTGCTTGCCATACTAAATTTAGGCAGAATCTCCTCTACTAGGAAAGAAGGAACAAAGCAATGTATTATGTTTAGTCATCAATCTGTTTCCTTCCCTTTTTCTAAGCGGGCAAAGGGTGTGCAGGTGTGGGGTTTTTGCCAGAAAATGTTTAGATATGTGTACCCCCAAAAGAACACAATGCTGGAGAAACCAGGTTGAAGAAATGCCCCAAAAAAAGCGTAAGAGTTTTAAATGGCCCTTAATCCCTGTTAAAATTCATGCTGGAATCTCGGTCCACCTCATACACGTCAGTTTTGCTTCCTCCAGAAAATTCTACAGAACAAGATGCAAAACTACTCCCTATATTACATCACATCACCTGGTGAATTTTTTGATACATCCAGGGCACAAAATCCATCAGAAATAAGAACTGGCATAGGTCTGAAATTTAAATAGAAGAATCTCCTCAAGGATACAAAAATGTTCAAATTCAAGTCTTACCAAAACTATGTATTTCCCGTTAGTCAAAATAAAATTCAATAAATACAAGCTGCATCTTTTCTGTTAATTTCTTACTGTGAAAGAACCAGGACACCACAACTTGGCCATATTTTAAATGAAAGCAACATTCAGAGAAGGCCATTGTTAATAAGCTATTGTACTTATACCCACAAGGAACAGCAACTAGTTTTTCAATATCTTTCTCCTAGCTGAAGACTACTTAATGCAGGAATCAGCAGTCTGTTCTATATTTCCTTGAAATCCAGACATTCATAGTTGTTAATTTGTTAATTCACTATTCCACAGACATTAAGGAGAAAGAAAAAAACACACAGAAAATAAAAAAACAACAGAACACTACTGAACAAAAAACAGAACACAACTGAACAAAATCCACTCTATAGTCAGGGATCTGGAATTCATCAGAAATGACTGAAGTTTTGGGGGCAATACTTCACCTACACTAATTTCAACAGGACAGAACACATTCAGCCAACTCCACGTAGAAAAACAATGGAAGAAGAAACAGGACACGCAGGTTTTAAAACTTGTAAAAATGACATCATCAGAAAAAGTGCCTCAAGAAGATACTCTCTGCAAGACAGCAATTAATGATCAGCATTACTCCCTTTCTGCCAAACAAGACCAAATAGGAAAGCTGCAGCTACCTAGTAATTCTGACCATAAGCTTTTTACTCTTTCAGCAAAAGCCTGTGTCTAAACATACAACCTTATTAATGGTCCTCTCTCAAAGTAAGTTTATTACAACAAAATTTTCCACCAATAATTATTTGTCATTATTCTTAAAAACAAATCAATCAACCACAGGAAAACTATTAAATATTGCAAAAGCACTATTAGGAACAATTATCTAGCCAGATTTGACATAAAGCACTCTCTTATTTCAAAAACCAAAACCAAATCCATCTCCCTCATATGCAGAACGTATCTTTCTGCACACACTTTGCAGCCATCATAATGCAGCCGCCAGAGGCAGCTAAAGATACAGCAAAATCCAAGACTACTGTTGAAACCCAAGAACTTCTCCTAGCAACCTCTGCTCTCTACAGTCCCCTGCAAAGCCAGAGCAAGGATCAGGAAAGATGCCTGCAAAAGGAGCACTGTGATATCTTCCAGCTTTACCTGTGTATCTCGAAGGGGAAAAAAAAAAAAAAAAAAAAAGTGAAAAAACAACAGAGAGAAGAGCCAAATATTATTCACTTACTACAGCCACCACCTTTGGGAATCTTCAGCAAGACTATCAACTTGATTCCCTCACCCTATCTCCTTAGCTCTGCTTCATTTACCTTCTCCATCTACCCTCCCACTACCTCTTCTATTTCACAAGCACACATATGCTCTGGAGATAGTTTACACATTCACTAATTAAGTCCCATACCACAACCAGGGATATCTGTTAGAGCTGCAAGCATTCAAAGATAAGTAGTAGATTATTATTATTAACGATCAAGGTGTCTGAAGATACACCACAACCTTTTGCAAGCACACACCAAGGTTCCTCCAGACTACTTCATCAAATAAAAAACAAGCTGGAAAAACCCCAAAGAAAACAAAACCCTTCTTGTAGCACTTCCCAGTAGTCATCCTGAAACACAAGCTTAATGTTCAGACATTTTTAAATTAAGCATTTGGTTACCCTAATATACCAACATGCAAAACCCAAAAATAAGCAGATATCAGCTGCAGTGATGCACAGGAGGAACAGACATACTTTATCTCATGACGCAAAAACTGGAGATTGCAAGCGTATGTTTCAACAGTGAAAGGAAACAAAAGTCATTATTTCTAGAGATGCTTATGCTACTTTCTACAAACATCTGATACGTTTTGAAATCAAGTCTTAAGCGTCTCTGTACAAGCAAACAACTGACTAAAACGCAGAACTAGAAATGAGGATTTTTCAGCTCACTTCTGAAAAACTAGGTATCATCTTAGATATACATCACCTTAGAAAGAGTTAATAACTACAAGAAAATAACTGTTCTATTGCAGTTCCTCTGAACTCTCTCTACTGCTCAAAAGTAGAGAGGAGGCGGCAAAGCATGGTTTAGCTCTCTTTTTAAATCAGAAGCCAAATTCAATGTGAAAGGAGCAACAATCCAGTAAAAATGCAGGGAGGAAGAAGCACCCCCTTTCTGAACTGCCTGGCTGGCTGTGATGGTGCTTGGTTCAGGTTTTGTACAGCAGTATCTGGACTGCAGCAGCTTACGCATCTCCAAGACAGCAACTAGAACAAGCACCAGACAATTCACTGGATGGTGTGAAGGGTGGCAAATAAGTTATTTGAAGAGGATACTAGGATTTGATAAAATATTCAAAATCGCAACCTGTGGACAAGGATCATACAGACACTGCCTGAATGAACTTGCAGTTTTTGCGCACTTCAAAGTGATCTTTCCAACTACCTTAAGAGCTGTCTTCTGGAAGCAAAAGGAGTTGCTAGCTTTATTTCTCACTATAGTCATGAGGTGGGAAAGCTGCCTGTTCATTTTCTACTGGAAGCATTTCAGCAGGCTGCAAGACTATACAAATTCTTTTTGACCACAATTCAGTTTCAGTTTGGATTAACTTAATGAAAGCCGCAATAAAAACCAACAGGAAAAGCTTTATCAGAGAAATTTTTACCATAATATTGTGTTTTGCAAAATTTTAGATTCATCAGAACAGAAACTTTAAAAAACATGTAAGCAGAAATTTGAGTATGCACCAAGCAAGCGAGAATACAGCTCCAGAGATAACAACAGTAACTGGAAATCCGCAGCAGGCATTCCACCTGTATTCATCAGATCACTTTCTAAATGGTGGAGAACTAATTAAAGCAATTCTGTAAAACTATCACTGTAAGAGGAGACGTGGTGACTAGACCATACCCTGCATAAGTCCTCTCTTCTTAACTGCATGAATAATGAACAGAGATGCACTTGCAGTGATTTCAGCAGCGTTTCGCAGGCTGCAGGAGCACAGGGAGACTTGTCACAGTTGCATTCTGCAGGATTAATAATCAATAAGAGGAAACAGCGCAACAAGCATTACTTTACAACACTTTCCCTGAAACAACAGAGCGTGTTCCACAGAACGCCAGTGTCTGACTGGAAACAACAGTTGGATGTTGCCTGTGCACAGGGCTTATCAGCTCATCACTAGCAGAGCTATTAGTTGGGCACGTGACTTTTCTATAATTTTTTAATTTTGGTACTGTACTAACTCTGCATTAACAGTGCATTATGTTCATGTTGTAAAAGGAAAGATACAGGGAACAGAGCTAACCAAAGAAATAAGGATAGCCTGAAACACACGAGAGCACCACAAACTGACAATGCCCACCTTGTTCCTCGGACTCTTCACTCCCAACCCAGCCACACTCCACACAACGAGGAACAGGAGCATCCATCCAGACTGGCTGCTCAGCCCAGGCCGAACACCCTGGGCTTGATACATGAACTCACATGGTACCTGTCATCAGTGTTCCAAAGAGGGGTCCAGAGGGCAGGAGTTGAAACAAGACACCCTGGATCTTACTTCATAAAAGGCAAAGAAACTCATGCACTCTTCTGCAGAAGGACAGGGATGTTTTGTTGTTATTGTTTTGTTTTTTGAAATTACTCAGATCTTCCAGAAGAAACAAGGAGAGGTTCAGACCTACAGAGATAGGAACAAGCTTCCTTCCCCTGTTCCAAAACACAACTACACATCAAAAGGGAGAACATGGAAACAAGCAGCACACACAGTTCCAGCCTGGCCTCTCACTGCCCCAGCATTTGTATCTGAGCACCCATTCATGTCTCCCTTGCCACAACCGAACTGCTGTCCCTCCCATTAGCATTTATACCCAAAAAACATTAACTGAAGACATCCAGAATAAAGCAAGGACAGTTAAAATGAAATTCACTGCCTTAGTTATGCTGCTGTTCTGCTCAGGCAAACCTGAGAATGACTTGACATCAGATCACAAGAACGATGATTAATCATGCAAGTATGTCCTGTTTGTAGGAGGCACAAAGTAACAATTAACATTGAAACAGTGTTTGATGTGCTTCAATTTTACAAGAGTTCACTACCAGTGAACACAAAGCTCCAGGATGTAAGCTTTACTGGTTCAAAGCTATCTATAAAGGAAAAATCATATCCATTTCACTTTCACTCCATCTTAAAGTTTCAGGATCTTGTTAAAAAGAGAACTGACACACTCAGCAACTATCCTGAATCTCTGGCAGACTTCCTTATTTTCTACATTATTTAAAGATACCGCAATTGCATCACTATTAATCTATTAGGTATTCTGATCCCTGTCATCCAGTGACCTAGTACTTTTTAAACTGTCTCAAAGCTAAAATTTAGACAGGAAACAAAATAATGCACTTTCTTCTTACAGCATAAATAGTGCCCCTCTTGAAGTCTGGAGAGCACCATAAGATTTCCAGCATTTTCTCAGATTTGCTATCTGTTAACATTTTTACATCTGGTTTACAGTTATAACCCAGAAAAGCAACATAAAAGAATCCACTATTTTCAGTCATTTGTTTAGATATTATTGAAAAAAATATGGTTTTCAGAGTTCAACTCCTATTGTAGATTTTTCTCCCCCATAAAGCCTACATTTTATCACATCGCCTTTAGTAGGCTTTAGATCTACAAAGTATCAAGAATGTTCTGTACCATAATAGTATTTAAACTGAAGTACAAACACATTTATAAGACAAAAATAGGCACAAGTACTTTCTAGAAGAATAAACTCCTTCAAGGGACATGTACAGTTAAAATCCAGACCCCAATATACTAAGTAAACAATATATGTACAAACGGGGCAAGAACACAGTGACAGCAGTAAAGGAACACGTGCTTTCCAAAGTGACACAGAATCTGCTTGATTGGATATGGCTTCATTGAGTTCTTACTGTTCATCAAAACGCAAAATCTATTTTACTAACCTTTTTGAATTAAGAAAAAAAAAAAAGTAACGCCACAAACAGGCCCAAAGGGTAAACCGAAGCAGAGGGATGAAATGATCGACCCCTTCACACAGAGATCTAAGGCCAAGCCAGAAAATTAAATTATGTTCTGGAGTCCCAATTCAGCACCACAGCAAGTGTTCAAACTCCCGTATAGAAAAAGAATCGGTGACGAAGGCCAAACGTTCCTTTCTTTCTTCTGTCACACACACACACACACGCACTACAACAGAAAAGGGGAATTTTCATCACTTTTCCTCACAGCTCCCGTTCCCAGACGCCCGCCGTCCAGTCATCAGCTGCTTTCGCTTCCACTGCTTCTGCGGCCCGGGCGAGCCCACACGCGCGCTCGTCCCTCGGCGGGCGGCACGGGCTCCCGCACGCTCCCCTCAGCACGCGGAACGGAGAACTACCTCGGGAGAGAACGGCGGCGCCGGGCGGCCGCTCTCGCCGCGGGAGAGGCCCGAGCACCCGGCGGCAGCCGCCTGGGGAGGCGCGGAGCAGGGGCCGGCCCGGGCCCCCCGCCCTCCCGCGGCGCACGGAGCCCCCGGCGCGGCCCCTGAGGGAACGCGGGGCCGGCGGGGGAGGGGCGCCCGCGCGCACCCGGCCGTTCCCCGCCGCAGCCCCCCCACACACACCTGGCAGTGCGAGACGACGAGGCTCTGGTTGCCCTCCCCGTGGTACTGCCATTCATTCTCATCCATCTTCTCCACTTCCATGCCCGGCCCGGGCCGCCGCCGCGCCCCGTGGGGACGGTGACTGCCGCCGGCCCGCCGCGCTCACGCCTCCACCATCGCGGCTGCGCGCCGCCCCGCCGCAGGAAGTCCCGCCCTCCGCCGGGGGGCGGGGTGGCCGCCGGACCGGCCCGCCGCGCGCGCACCGGGCGGCCATCTTAACGGCGGGCAGCGCCACCCTCGAGCCGGGCAGAAAAGAACGCTGTGCAGCACCGGCTCTTTCCGTTCACCCCTTCAGCCGCCCCGGCCCCCCACCGCTCCAGCCGCTGCCCAGAAAGCCGGAGAGCCCGGTCAGAGCCCGCCGAGCAGAAAGTAGAGAAGAAAAGCATCTTCCTTCAGAAGCAACGACCCAGACGCGTTTGGTGGTTGCCCAGATAATGTATTCAGATACCACACTGTATAAAATGAGTTCGCACCAGTGACAGAGGTTATTCAGATGACCAAACACTAAGGAAAAAAAAAAAAAAAGTGGAGCTTAGTTTTAGAGTTTTGTTTCCTGCTAAGGCTGTTTTCAAGGTTACAGACTTTATATATGAAGAACAGCAACTCCCATGTTTGCACATGTAGTCTGTGTCTCTAAATAGCTTTCTGTGCTTTAATACACCAGATATTTCAAATACGTCACAGAGATGTTCACACGCATAAATATGAAAAGACACATAATATTCTTTAAAACTCTATTAAAACATTAAGCTGTTTTCCTGGCCATTAATAACATGGTTCAATAGTTTCACAAAGTAGCTCAACAAACATCTCTATATGAATATACACATGTGCAGTAAATTTAAGACAAATTATCTGAATATCCAAATTCCCTATCACAAATACAAGATTAATCCAGTCAATTTTATCACTATAAGTTTTGACTAGAAACAGCAAAACTTGCCCTTGAATTACCAGTTGAAAAGCACCACTCGGGGCTCTGAAATTCCCACTTCGCCCCACAGGGCACCTGACAGCAGCCAAACACACACCAGAAGGGAACCGGCACTTTCAAGTTTTCCTCTAAATAATGACCATTTCTACCATTCAGATAGTAGCCAAACTTGACTCTGTATTACAGTCTTTTTAAAAAGTCAAAACAAAGAAAAGGATGCATTTCTATTTTTAAAGGAGAGAAAAGCTGCACCCAGAAGTCTGAAAATAAAACTTGCATAAATCTGCAGTGAGTCATTGATCCCTTTTTAAAATGTGTGGTGCTGTAACTTAAACTGCTTGGAGTCTAATTTCACTAAAACTTTTAAAAAACTTGAGGGCTAAACAATTTATACATTTTACCAAAAGACTGATTAATAAGCACTTTTCTTTTTTACTTAACATCCTATGTGCACCTACATGGAAGAGGAAACATGGATCCCTGCTCCTTCTGCCATTTAATAAAAATTAAAATAATGACAGGGGATGTTTAAAGTATGTTTCTGTCACCTGTGTTTGCAAAGTTTCTTTATGCTGTGCAACAACAAATGGATACATGAAACATACAGAAATGTATGAATACAATCCTGACTTACCGAAAGTGTTATAAATAAGTTACACTCAGTCTGTGGTAAGATTGTGGTATTTATGATCCCTGCATTAAAAATTAACTATACTTCAGATAAATGGTACATGGACACTCACTAGGCTTCCATGGAGAAATACAAAGGCAAATAACATCAATGCATTGTCTTGTAATGGCAGAACTAATTGTTTTTTCTGTTCTTTCATACTTCTGAAGAATGTACGTCTCCAGAGGAGAAAAATATATACAAAATAGAAGTTCTGAGTGTGAGGGCAAACACACAGGAAACACCTGGGTTCTAACACAGTCTCTCTCACTGATCACTTCACCCTTTCCTCTGGCATTCCATGGTGGGCATATCACAGGGGTGTTAAAACACATCAGTAAAACTTGGAAACTGGAGGGACAAAAGCCTATTAACATATTTTTCTCTCCTTTACCATTTTTTAAATATTACTAATTTCAGGTATTATCTGTAATGTGCTTGAGCTGAAAAATCTTAAGCTTTTGTGCCATTAATGATGTTGAAGTATTGCTTAACTGCAGTTCCACCAACATGGCTACATCTTGTAGTGTAACTAGGCCTTATGTAGACATACTTGGATTTATTTTAATTAGCGAGCATGCAGCTCAGCAGCTTTCAAAATGCAGCTGAGGATCTCAGGAGATGACCAGTTGTTCAGTGGTATTTTAGTATGTAAACAAGTTTAAAACCACACCAGGAATGCATCAGGTAATCATACCTTCAGTTCTAAAGCTCCCACTTAATCCCCTCACCATTTCTTTTTGATGTCACATGAAGGAGTCAGGAGAGCACCACAGGCCTCAGATACATATATTTTTCTGAGTCCCACAACTGCATACTTCCAGTATGTAGAATACCAAAAAAAGGTAGATAGTCTATATATTTTAAATCAATGGGTACTTAACTATGCAGATATTATCAAAATACTGACACATAAGGCTATCAATCAGATTTGCAACTAAAAATGATAAAATAGCCATCCTGTCTCTTTACATGAATAAGCCAAACAACACCACATTAACTAATATAAAATTTCTTCCCACCTTGTCTTCTATCACCCCATGTCCGCAGTTTTGTTTTTAAACTGCATTTAAACTGTGGCACAGAGCTCATGTCTTCGGTTTATCCATCCCAGCGCCCCGGGTCATGCCTGCTGTACAGATCACTCCCCTACCAAAGCCCACCACGACTCCTCTCCCACCTCCAGCTGTCAACCTTTGCTGTGGTACTCCAAACCACAATAAAGTATTTTAGAAACTAAGCAAATCAATGGCTTCAGGAACAGGACTCTAAGTAGGAAGAAAGGTGAGTTAAGGTCAGTGCAGATGAAGCGACATACATGTTTGTTAACAGACACGAGCTTGCACAAACTTACCCAGCCGTCAATAACCACAGATGTGAATAAACAAACATTATAACTACTGAGAGGTTTAATTGCTACATACAGTCTGATGAGGGAGGAAATGAACTTACAGACACAGCATAAGTAACTTGTCCGTACAGCATGGATGACCCCAAAGAATTGCCAAGACAGACAATATTTTTTACACATAGAAAAGATAATTAAATACTGTTTTCCATGCAGTGTTTATTGAGAAAACAACAACCTACAACTAATTATTGGAGGAGGGGGAACCCAAAAAACAAGCAAATTAACAACAGCGTTGTGGTGAATTTTGGGGACTGGTAAGAGAAAAATACGGACAAGAAGATCTATTAGGATCTAGAGGAGGTCTTTGAAGCAGAATACTATGGTGAAAACTCAGTAGCTTTGACAAGGTATTAAAGCAGAACGGAACAAGACCAACCCCATCTAAGCACCTCCTTGAAGTCTGTTCTTACAGCCTTTAATCCTGTGGGCAAGGAAGAAAAGATGAAGGGATAAAAAGCTTGCCTCGTATTAAGTGTCATACCAGCAAGTGGAAAACAAAACGCTCTTTGCATAAGGGGGGAAGGCAAACTACCAGAGCAGATGCAGTGGCCTGGCCAGCAGTCACGTACAAGCAGTATTTTTGCTGCTTTCAGGACAGGCTGACACTTCTTATTGCAGATACTTTGCTGTTAATGTTATACTATTCGCTCATGATCAAACACTCTCTTGCAACATATAACTGCCCCTGGAAAAACACTTTATTGTCTCATATCACAAATATACCCTAACATTGTGTTTAGTCCTTGGACCTGTTAATGGTTAAAGGAGAGCACTTCTTAAACTTATTTTTGACAGATGCCCTTTGTGACCATCTTTAAATAATGAAGAGAATAGGTATATTAATCCAGTTTTCAGCTAAACAGACATCATTTGGCAATACACTTCATTGGAAAAACCTTGAAACCTTCCCTGTTAAAACTTTAGTTCACTGAGTACAAGGTCTCCAGAAGATAAATCACAAATTGACGTAAACTGATCACACAATATGTTTCAGTTTATACCCAGAAGCACCAAACGGCATAACAATATCTGGGGATGGTACAGAAGGACTGAGCAGCCGTTTCTTCTCTACACTTACTGATAAATTCAGATTTATGTTCCCTGATACATCTATAAAAGAAAAAAGACCTAATTCATTAAATTCATACACACCTTATCTTATTGACTGCGTTGCTAATAATTTTGCACTGATCCCCGTATTCAAAATGGCAGCATAAAAAAAATTAACCCTTCCCCCAGCCAACTCCCTTGAAGAACCCAGTTTACTGGAATCATCATGACTGAAATCAATCAAGAGAACCTATATTTTCAAGACACATTTTCTCAAATGTTAAGCCTCAGATTATCTGTCATCTCCAATACAAAAACACAACTATAATGCACTTTCGCAAGCAGAGAAGCTAATATAAGCTCAATGCTTTCTTCTCAAAAGGGTGATCTTGTTCTCCTTTTACAATCTGTCCATATATTCCTGCGCCCTCCCCTTTGCATTGTCCTTAGCGCATTTACAACCATGTGGCACAACACAAATTATTCATCAAATGAATGGTCAGGTTTTCTTGAGTGGTATTTTTTTTAGTATTATTATTCTTTAGCTGACTCAGCAAACCAATACAACACATTGCATCACCACACTCCAGCCGTCATCAAAGGAGGAACAGGAACACAACCAAAGGTGCTGGGGAGCGCAGGGTGAGCAGTTTCTAGCACATTCTCAGACCAGATGAAGCACATTATGCAAGTTACTTTTAGCAGCACTGCAGAACCTCCTAGCAGGAGGAATGTGGTGGGGCCCTTTCAAGGAAAGATGAAAACACACAAAATGAACAGATGCTTCTGGGTGTGTTCTGAAAAAACAGTAGAGAGCACTTCACCAAAGAATTGTTCTGGGCAAGAGAACCGCATCACTCATTGAGCAGTCCAAGAGCTGTCACTTACAGGATTTTTGTCAGTTGGTTGATTGAGTTTTGTTGGATTTTTTTCCTCCCCCAGAAAAAATACGTATTAGATTTCTGCCATCCATTTACTGCTACATCTACCCATGTTAAAAGACAGTTGAAATGATCTGGGTTATCAGAGTATCAGTGATAAAGCATGCCACTAAACTACGCTTCATTGCTTTAAAACAGCTATTTCAAAGGTGACAATCTACAGTTCTCTTAAGGTGGAGTGAAGTGGCTATTTAACAAGTGATATGAGTCCTTCCTGATTGAAGGTTTGCCAAAACCAAGTGTAAAACAATATCCATTGCAATAAAAGTCTTTATGAAAGTGTCTCACTGTGAACAAAAACATAAATATGAGTAACAAGTATGCATCTCACACCTTTCCAGTAGATTTCTAAAGGGAAAAAAAACCAAGTTGTTTGGAAAAGAGCCACTCCTAACAGCGACAGAAAAATAAAATATACCTAAATATATTAGAGATGTTCTAGATCTCTCAGGTCAACTTTTTTAAGAAATTCCAATGACTGGGCAAGCATAAATTATCCATCAAATTGTACACTTAGAACAGAATCAAGCCCAAAGAGCAGCAAAGCCCCTTCCCACACAAGGCTTGGCACCTTGGAAGGTACAGATCTATTTATAGATTCAAAAAACCAAGACTTTGCTGATCTACTTGATGGCTGTTTTTGAACCTAGTTATGAATCTGATACTAAGTTAGAGTGCCAAAAAAAAAAAAATAGCCATTTGCAAAATCATAGCTGGAGATAGACACTTAATTACAATTAAAGATCGGTGACAAAAGATATACTTGTAGCTACTAAAAACATAATTGTACAATCTGTTAGAGCAATGCTGCTACTGAAAGACAGCAGACAAACCAAACAATAATTTGATTTATAATATTTGTCCCCCAGCTAGAAATATGTGGAAAGAGGAGATAATCTGACAAAAGCAAGAAAAGTAATGAATACAAATGTTCGTTGTTTTTGTTTGTTTTGTATGATTGGGTTCACGAGGCTCTGGGAGCAGTTTGTTTTACAAAGCAAATCTATCCGTACCAGACAGAGAACAAGAGAGACAGATTGGTAAATCTCAAAACTACTGATTACAACGTATGTATATTTTTGTATAAACAAAATGGGCTGATTTTCCCTTGTCTCACTTAGCACTGCAATAAGGAAGTTAAATGCCATTCACATAATTGTTGATCTGCTTCGCTTCTGGATGAGTCTGAAAAGCAGCACTGATCATGAAAATAAAAACCCACAATTGCTCTTCTGTAAGAACCCAATTGATCAGTATTAATACTTTGTCTGTCACACAGTTACAGGTTTCCAGGTGTTTAAAGTGCTGCAAACTAGATCTAATGCTAAACACCCTCAATGTGATGGTTTGAGAAGATACTATCAGGTGTCTATGCACAGTTTAATACTTACCTTCCTTCCCCCTTACATATCCCATACCTCATTACAGTAAAAGTCTACAGGATTTGGGTTTGGGTTTTTTTTTTTTCCTGTTGCGCTATGAAGTATAGTAGCAGTGAAAACATTTGCACACACTCCTCAGATTATTTGAGATCCTAGCTAATTCATTAAAAGGAGAAGCTCTGAATGTACTTTCTAGCTCCTGTTCATTAATATACACAGACACATCTAAAGAGATTGCTCAAAGACTTCCCATTATTTGGTTTGAAGTTTCTTGTAATTTTACTGAAACTTCATAGTGTTCCTGGTCATGGGAGTATTACTTTCAAACAGAAGTGTTTGATGGAGATTTCTGCTGTTCCTTTTGTTTGCTTAAAAAGTTAATTTTAAAAACTTCTGAAAAATTATTTTAAAATATTCTGGTTTATCCCATTAAACTTGTTATTAGGAAGTATTAGCAGTGAAACGATCACGGAGAATTTAGTGGGAAACAGTATGGAATAACAGGTCACCCTAAACTTAAGGATGTATCTTTTGCTGTGTTTTTAGTCTCAATGAGATTAAAATCTAAACTTCCGCTAATGTACACATGTAATATCAATGTTGACATGAGCTAACTTCTCAGTGACTGACTTTGCAGTCTCAGTATTCCTACAACATTTGTTTAAAGAAAGCGACAAAAAAGAGAAAAAACAACAAAAAAAAAACCCACACCACCAACAAAACCACCAAACCACAAACCACCCCACCAAATAGTTACATATGTTTTTAAAGTGTCCCCTCCTCTTTATGTGCTCTTACAGATAAACTACACTGACAGGCTATAATGCTCTGAGCAGCCTCCATCCATCTTGCCCTGTAATCCTCCTCTGTGAGCGGTCCCCAGCCCACCTAGAAGGTCAGTGCAGCTCTGATCCAGCCCAGCTGCATGACCATGGATCTGGTGCGTAACCCTGATGGAGAACAGCTGTGAGAAGCCACATTAGGACCTTCACCCTGCTGCTCAGGTCCTCACCCCTGCCCCAGCTGTGCTGGAGCAGTCAGGGAGCAAGTGAGAGCGGCTGCTCTGCAAGGGGAGGCCACCAGGAGCCGGGGTGACAGCGAGGCAGCCAGCGAGGCACAGCACCCAGTGCAGTCCTACAGCACCTGAGGAAGGAGAGTAGAGCGAGTCTGGTGGTGACAGAGACCAGGGATGGCCCCAGGCCATCTGTAGCGATGAGGCAAGTCCAAGCCAGGAAATCAAGTCACCAGTGCAAGGTCCGAGGCCAGACACAAGTGTCCCTGCAGCCAGATCCATCCTGTCACTTCCCTCTTATACCTTTCCAAACACCTGGCTGCTGCCTCTGTTACTCTTTATGTCTTACACAGGCTTCCTCACTTGCCAAGGCCAGTGGATCCTATGTGTTCCATGTCTCTGTGCGGTGTGTTAGCCTCATGTTCCCTCAGGATACTGCTCTAAAGTTCATATAATTTGGTTTTGCCAAAATTAAAGCTATAATGACTGTGTCATTATTCCATTATCTTGCTTGCAGAAAGTATTTTAAAGAACATGGGGCACTCAGGTTACTTAAATTACCTTGGCTTCACAATTCCACACTTCCTTTAGACAGGACCGATCTCATTTGTTTCAAAGCGCTGATGGGTTCCAGGTCCCATTCCAGTCAGCAGGTTCTGCATCCACTTAACACGGCTCAGAGTCAGGCTGCTCTGCTGCCATGTCTGTGCTCAGATGGGAGGCCTTAGAGGCATGGGAAGAGGTTAAAAGTCAATGGAAACAAACAAATGGAAAAACTTAAAATAGAAATGAGCACACAGATGGCAGTTAAAAAGATGAACTTAACAAGTGGAAGAAAGGAGGACAGAGGCAAATAAAATGAGATGTGCGGAATATCAAAGGCCGTAAGCCTGAACTGTCATTTTTGCATGCAAATTGTATTTCAGAGATTAGTCCTAGAATGTAATTTATTATGCTGTGAAAATTGTGACTAATTCTTTAGCAAGGGCACGACACTATTAAACACAATTGTGTTAAGAGGCTTTCCAGAAGACTCTTCAGGAGACTAGATCCACATTGATTCAAAAGGAAAAATGCCATTTCAGAAATAACCTTTATTACCTGCCAAAATCTGACTCACCAGAAGTTGCTCACAGCAACTATTCAAAAAAGGAACACAGCCTCATCAGTACTTATCTGTGCTCTGTATAGCTACACAAGTTATACATACATTAACCTTTCTGAAAAACTCAATCCCAAAAAGGTGTAAAAATGATTTATTAGAAGATCCTTGTGTAAGGATCATTCTATGATCATTCAAAAAATAAAAGGACAAACATACGGATCTTACCCTCTAACCTTTTAGCCTTCCCCAAATCCATTCTGTCCAGTTTGTGAACATTTCCCCAGGGCCCTTTTGAGTTTTGAGAAGAGTCTGAATTTCCTGGTCCTTTTTATTCCCCATCACCTCTGTTTCCCACCCCCCATCTGCCTAAAACCATCATTTTGCCCCATGGGGCTTTTTCTGCATGGGATACTTTGCAAGATTGACACCACCATGTTTCAGTTGAACGTCAAGTAATTCTGCTTATGCGTTATCACTTTACAGAAACAAGAGATCATTGGAACACAATGACAGCGCAAACTAAAAAAACCCCACACATGTATAGATTGATTTATTAGGAATTTTCTCTTACTAACAGTAGATTTTAGAAGTCTTGCTTTATTTTATAACCAAAGATGCTGTACTTAATGAAATATATTTCCCTTTCTGCTGGAGTATTCTTGCTATTAATATACAGTATTCTGGAAGGACAGCATAGTATGGCCTTGTTATTTTTTGTTATTTGTGTACATAAGATAAGCCTTACAAGATGCTGAAGGTACAAGATCTTCAATAGATAAGCATGTCCGTGTACATACTAGGAGTAATATGAAAGTGACAGTCAGCTTTCACAAGCATCACACTCTTATTTTAGCCATGATGCGTAATATAAAATCAATTGTCCTTTCTTGCTGTCAAATTTTCAGGCCCACTCCTTTGTATTACTACCAACTTAAAGTACACATTTAATTTCCCAGACATTTTAACTCTAGCGGAAATGAAGAACCAGAGTCTTTGGTTCTAACAAACATTTACCTTTACCAAAAGTAACTGTTCTTCTGCCACAAGTTTCCTAAAGCAATCATTCCAAATATGTATAATACATGAGAGAAAAAACATCGACCTACTGCTTTGTTTTTATAGGGAGATATCCACAAAGGCACTAAGTGGATTACATAAAAATATTAAAAATAGTCCCTCTTCCAAAAAGCATAAAGGAAGATGCAAACTGCAGCTCCATAAATAAAGCATGAAGGTAGAAAAAATGTTCCCCCCAAGACTGTTAATCATTAAAAAGTAAGCTTTGTCATCTTACAAAAGCGGCGACTGCCTTCAGATTTTGCATATAAGTTTTTCAGTTCCTCCATTTTTCTGCAGCACAGTGAAATGTTTGTCAGAACACAGGATTATACCCTATAAATGGTAACCCTTTACATGTTCTATATAATGAACACTCTTTAAGCGATGGGTCTCCCATTCCACTGAAACAGGGAAAACATCCAGCAATTACTGAAAAATCATTGGTGGGACAAGGTGAGAGCCATCACTGATGGGACACACACGGGGAAAAAAGAATACTGGGAAGTATTGGGGGGATAGAGAAAAAGATTAAAGAAACTAAATGAATTTCCAACAAAGATAATAAAATGCCAGTTTAAGACCAGCATGTACATGCGGTAAAAAAAGGTTAAAAATTGGCAACTAAGGATGAAACAGGAGACAACTGTATTACAAATGAAAAAGACTTACTGGGAGAAAGACCAAAGGATGTACTTCAGGGCTACTAATTCACTGGCAGTTTTAAGTATGAATAAAACTAGCTGCAGATACAGGCATAAAACTATAATGCTGTTGCTGAAAATGGAGCTCCAGCTTTAATTTGTTTACTTAGGTGTCTGGAGCAGTGGAAATAATATGCAGTTCATCACAGTAACATGTTAAATAATTAGTTTATAGGTAATGAAGCACACTAGGAGATGTGTTACTAGAAGAACAATAACCCAGCACTGCTATATCAAAAAATCCAGTCTTCAGAAATATTAAAGTGGTCACCAAAGGAAACAACTGCTGTTAAAAATGCAAGTGTTCTAAAACATATTAGCAGAAGGTACAGAAAAAAATTATATGGCTTCAGGACTCTGTCTGATATGCTGAATATGTTACAGGTAACTTTTCTCAACAGCATAATTGTTTGTCCCCCCACATTTAGTTAGCAAAGCTGATACCAGATCTCAGTATTCTCAACTATGGATCCTTGCAAAGTGATCTCTTTACAGAAGTAAAATCCAGGTCATTTAAAATGCTATTGCCACTAAGAACATAATACAAAGGGTATATTGCAGTACAGTATTACACACACCAATGGGGTACAAAAACAAAGGAGCTGTAATAAGGCTGGAAAAAAATGCCTTATAAAAGCTCTGGATTAATCTTCCCTTTTTAATCCAGTGCTGGTTACAATTCCAATTCTTATGTTCGTTGTCAAGACATGATGTTTGCCAATAAACAAGCATTAATCTCTCTTCATTTCATGTCAATGCAAAGGTTTAGCAAATTTAATGAGAGAAGATTATTTGAAGGATAGAGAAACCACTGAAAGGTAAGAAGGGAGGAGGAGAAGGCAACAAGAATTTGTCTTGTATGTGCTTTCCTTCTGATTTCTAGTGTCATAAACAGAGATAGATACACGGCCTACTCTGGATCACAGCTAAAAAAGAAACCCTTTAATTTCAGCAAACTTTTGCTCTCAGACTTATTTCAGTTTTCATGCCATGCAGCTCCAATGTTCAGTGTTTTGGAACAGAGTTAGAGAAAGAATCAATATTAAAGACTTGTGGAAAATAAAAGCCAGGTATCTGTTTATTTCAGAAAATACACACAGCTTTCCCTGAATATATCATCAAGACTTACGGCACATACATAGAGTTGTGACACACAAACAAATTATCTTCTTTTCTGGTGAAGTGACTCTCAGCTAGAATAGCTAAGGTTTCAGCTACAATTGATTTGATTATCTTAATTTGATACTTAGGGAACTAAAAGGAGCTCCATGAAACTAATACACAGGACTCTCTTAAATGGTGCAAGTGCTTTAAACGTTCATCTAGGCCTGAGCCAGAAGGCTTTTCATGTTAAACATGGGAGTAAATCTACAGATTTCCACAGAAGCAACACTTAAAGTGTGTAGCATTGGGTCATTGAAAAAAAAATCTAAAGACTGGTAGAGATATTACCTAAACATCATTTAGAGAAAAGACTAATGATAAAATTAAGTGTTCCATAAACACTGCACTTCATGATTCTGAATTTTCTTTCAGAAAACCTCCATCCATCAGAATACCGAATCACACATTACATGTTCAGCACTACTACTCAATTCAAGTACATATTTAATTACTTGACTAATGCATACTTCAACCACTTGAAAATAATAGCTCCCAATTGACATAAAAATATTCAACACTCTCAGTTTCAGTATCAGCCCACTGCACTGGGTGGGGGGAAAGAACAAGCTGACCCTCTCCCAACTCATTTGTACATCTTTTGCCTCCCCCGGAGGAAAAACCCTTTGACAAAACCATTTTATCAACATGCAGTCAAGTGAGAGGTGCATTTTATGTCCTCTGGTATAGCCAAGAAAAAAAACAAAAAAAACCAGCATACTTCCCAGAAAAAAAAAAGGATTTGTATGAATAATACATTGTTTTGAACAGTAAATAAAATGTTCTCTCGTCATACATTGTAGAAGAATTCTGTTTTCATTTATACTTCTGCAACCTCAGAAATGCAGTCTTCCTAACATGTGGCAATGCAAATTCAGAAGAAAAGCAGCCAAATCTAAGGGGTCAGCTTTTGTTGTAATCCATTCCAAGAATACAGAAAAGCATAAACCACTATAATTTATGTCCTTTTCCATCACTCCTACATGTGCCTTTATGCAAATCTAACACTCAGGTTGCACATTTGCAACAGAAACATTCATATAACACCGTTTTGATGCTAGCGATGCTGTCTAAATAATATGTAGGGAATAGTGCAAAGTGTCAATTGCATATTCAGATCATACATATGTAGAGATATTAAAACAGAATTGCATATAAAGACATCATACACTGGGAATACTCATTAGTATTTTACTCACCAATATGCAGCAAGCAAAATAAAGCTGAGGGCTTACAAATAATGTACTTTAAGTATTTATGAATATTCATAAGTATTTATAAATAACAGGCAAGTTCCTTTCCTCCACAGAGCCCCAGTGGAAGAAAGCAAGTTCCATGTTGGCACTCAGTGCAAGTTTAGTAGTTTGATGATACAATGACTTTGCTTCTGTGCAGCATCCCCTTCTGATTACCCAGAACTACTGGAACAACCAGGGCTCAGTGTTCACATAGTTGAAGAAGTACTTTCTAGTACAACCTACCTTTGTCCTCAGTTTTCCTGTGTGTTCATTCATTCTTCATTCAGGTAGCAGACAATCCTGGGAAGGGTACAAAGATGTAATCTCAGTTATCTGAGGCCAAAGTCACTAACATCAGCTGTGTAAGACGATCGATTTAACAACAGTTTGCAGGACTGGGCTCTACACCACATTGTCCTGAACACCAGACTACAGTCACAAGAACTCTGTAGTAAAAATTATGTGATGAAATTGATTGTACTTGCTACTACTGAAATAAAGTTTAAGAGTTTATGCTCTAGAAAGATCATATTCAAAGTTGCTGCATCACAGCATCTACAAAGACCATATTTATACTTTCATACATGCACTTTTATTTTAAAAATGTGTTCCATTTCAAAGATAAATTTTCACACTTGGCATATCTCCAGGATTACAACCTTATTTTTCTAAGTTAAGTATGTATTTAACACAAGAGGTTTTCCTTGAAATACTATAGAAAAATTTTGTGATCTAATTTTCATTCTTCCTACTAAAGCGCAATAGGATCATTTTATCAGGAGAGATATTTGCAACTCCTTCAGTGACTCAAGACTGATTTGCTGTTTAGTTTAACTGAACAGGCTCTGATCTTCATTTACAGTTTGTGTCTTTGGATTTTTAAGAACCAATGGGGAGAATAATTGATACTATATAAGCTGCTTCTGCTAATGAGGCTATACAAATATTACCATCAATAACCTGGAGCAAATAATTCAAAATAACAATAAAACTAAGTTTGCTGGTAAATCACAATTTACTTCGCATTCTCATTGCTCCCTGACATTTACTAGAGATGTATTAGCCATACTGATTGCAAACAAGGGGCAGACAAATCTCAGAATGACTCTCCCAAGCAGATGACAGATTCTTTCATGCAATTCCATTTCAATTAAAATATATTGCCACCCCAAAAAGTTACTCAAATTACAAGCTAACATCAGCAGTTTACTTCTCAATGAAAATTTTACATAGCCTTATAATGGAAAGCAAAATATCGCTTGTTATTACTGGAATAAATTCAGTCCCCAGCAAGAAGACAATGAAAATAGATGGGCTTATTACTCTTACAGCACAAAAATTACCAAGAGTGATTCTGGCACAACAAGAAAAAGTAATTTATAAAAGTGTGGTGACAGTAAAAAGTACCAAGCTTACAACTCAAGAACCAGAACACATCTATTAACCCAACAACACAAGTCTTCCTGCCCTGCCATGGCAATCTGCATCAGCCTGGAGGAATCACACCAAGCCAAACTGATAACTGTTGTGATGTTACACTGATACAACCTACGGCAGAAATTAAGATGAGATCAAAGTTCTGAGTCACACCCCTTACCATGCCAGTGGGGTGGGGGGAAGTGCTAACATACATGGATTATTGTGAAGTAAAAAAAGATCTGAAGGAAGCTAAAAATGTGAAAGGAAAAATGTATGGTTAAAATAGCTAAGAGCTATGCAAAGGCAATGGCCTTTTAAGATACATCAGCACATAAATGTATTCTAGTACTGAAAAGATGAAGACTGTAAAATTGCTAAAGTGAGGCAAAAAGCTGTAAGTGTTCAATAAATATTGCCTATCTGTATTGATAATGTGGGTAATTTTGTACTACATTTGGATAATTAAATAATTCCAATATACTTATGACTAAAACAGATATTACCAAGGTAATAATTTTCAGGATTTCATATGGAAAAATCATAACCACAAAGTCTAGAAAAAAAGCCAAAGAGAACTGCCTTAAGATATCAGTGGCAGCCCCATGCATGTGGGAATAACTAGAAAATTTTTCCAGAGTGTCCCAAGATTTAAAAAAAAAAGTAACAACTAATAGCTGCAGGAGAGTTAGAACACTTTTAATCATGGATTAAACATATAAAAGAGGTTAATGAATGTAGTGTTAATTCACTTCATAATAAGAAGCGTAATTAAAAGGAGAACAATACCAGTAATACCAGTCAACATGGTTTCGTAGAAAAGCTATCCTGTTAAACAAACCTGGGGCTTGTCCTTTGTGTGAATAATTGTAGTAACACTATTTAGGCTTGTATAAGGCACTTCACCTAAAATGTGGCATTCTAAACAAAATAAAAATAGCACAGTGAAGAATGCATTACTTGAATTAAAACCAACTTAACTGAAAGACCTCATATTTAGCAATTATGTCAGTACTGGACATGAACTAACTTTACATTGTTCTCAGTGAAGTGAAAATCACAGTTCTGTCAGTGCTGCTGGAATGGCAAATAATGGTGGGAACAGGGTGATCTGGATCAGTTGGTTCACTGCACTCATTTCTTGAGAACACATTCTCATGCACATATTAAAAAAATTGAATGAGTGTTTGCAGAAAGCGTATATGTAAATCCCAGTCAAAAGAAAATTATTTATGCTTAAAATTAAAGAGCCTAATCTTTTTAATCCTTTAAATAAAAAACAGACTTAATTTGATTGCAGTGTAAAGTATACAAAAAAGGCCATACTGAAAGGCCTTTCATCTTGAGGATAAAGAAATAAGGACACCAGAACTTGAAAAATATACCAGATTTCCTATTTGAACTTACCTAACACTCAAGGTAATAGAATCTGAAACACAGACAATACCCTTATTTCTAGAAGCTTTCAGATTAAAACTATACATCTGTGTATTCTTAGGTGCAAAGAACGAGTCAGGGTGTGATATATAGGAATTGCAGTGCGTAAGTACTCAGGCTATACAAACAGGACCTTTGTCTCATTTGGATTTTACAACTCAGAAAGGCAAATGTTAGTTAACTGTCTTCACAGCAAGGCAATGTTTTGGAGAAACAGGCAAATACATGTTTTTTCCCCACAATAAATGTTTGTTCCTTCAGCTTTACTTATCCAACAGTTAACCCATCCTCACACAGGCATGAGAACAAACAAATACACCCTTCCTCCATATATTGTTACTGCTTTCAGGAGGCTGACATGCAATAATTCTTCCTATAGAATCCAAAGCACTAAGTCATGACTGATCAGATGCAGTTAGCCTCGTGTGATGTTAAGATTTTGGCTTGTTTGTTGCAATGCCAGAATACAAAACTTGTCATCTTCTAGGGTAAACACAAAGTTAATTTTATTTACCTCCTCCAAACACCAGCCTCCTTGGCTTACTCCCAAGAGCTCTATTACCTCAGAACAGCCTTTGTGCTGTAAGTCTGACATTTTTTTTAAAGCAGTGGAATGCAGTTCTAGATGTCACAGATATTACAGTATATTTACTTGCAGCTCAAGTATTTTATTTGCTGCAGTGGGTTTTCTTCAAGCTCCCCTGCTTGTCTGCACAGTAACTTCAACTCTATGCCTGTGGCATAAGTGTATGAAATTGAACTTGAATTAAACCAATGTGTCCCATTCAATGATAAATATCAAACTTGTAGAGAGCATAGGATACATAATGTATGAAATAGCCCATTGAATATGGTGAGATTAATAAATAAGCAGCAACAGAATTCACCATAGCTGGAATTAATCCAGGCTCTTCTCTTCCACTGAGAGACACCAGGCAAGTAAAGAACATCTGAAAAACCTGCTGTACCCTTAGTTCATATCAAACCACACCCAGGAGCTGGAAATCATTCCCTATGTCCCAAGTCATCTTTAATTCCACTTTAAGTGTTACCAGTGGATTTTTACATAGCAGTAAAGCTAAAAACTTCATTCTACTTCTTTTCAGGCAAGCTGTTAATATAGCATGCAGCAAGGCCAATTACCTTTCAAATGAAATTTAATCAAAAAGAGCATCTCACCCTCAGTAGATTTATTCTGCCAGTTACTGACAAATGTGTTGAGTATGTCTCTTGGAGGTCTTCAGGAAAGAAATATTCAGTGCAGGTAATTCTATCAGAGAAAAAAAGTGCTGCTGTCTCCCCAAGAGAATAAAACAACATCACAAGAACCAATTTTCAATCTTGTGTAATAAAACTGCAATTTACCACAAGACCTTTAACATCCATTTAAGTAACTCAGAAACTTAGTGATAGTCTAGAAACACAAATTTTTACAAAGTTTTGATTACTAAGAAAATTGCACTACGCATTTTATTCAGATTATACAATTACTACTAGCCAAGCCTGCCTCCAAGATCATTAGGCAAAAGCAAGAAGTAAGCCACAGCTTTTTCTAATGCATCCAAAGAAAAAAGCCTCTTTATGCAAGCTGGAGCTTTACCCCTTCTAGTTTGCCCAGACTTGCCCCTTCCTTCACTGTATGTTTTACCATGTTATAGACATAGCACAAGATTTTTTTTTTGCTGACATACTAACAGTAGACAAAGCTCCCTTTCATCAAGTATTCAACTGCGCTCAAACACCAGGCTACAAAAAACCAGCAATGCCAGACACTACGCAGTCTTCTAAAGCCAGATTACAAACTGCTGCTTCTTAGAATAGGAATCACAGTATCTCTAAATTGGATCCTTCACTAGAGTATCAATACTAAGAGTCTTCATGTAAACCAGTACCGCAAAGTTTTGTTATCACATCAAACCCACTGTGTTTGATACTTCTACTAAACTTGTACCAAACTGGTACTAGAGACACCGACAAAACGAGAAGGAACTCAACACCAGAAATGGCAGGCTCTTACCTTCCAGGAAAGTCAGTTGGTTACATGCTATTACTGATCAGTGGTTTAGTCTGGCTTCCTAGATGATTTTAAGCTAAAGTTTTCAATGCAAACTCCATTTCCCAATAAACTCAAACATTTCTTGAAATAGATCAAATGTTACGAGTACTTTTACTTCCACTCAGTTTGACACAGCGCACACTGAAAACAGTTCAGCTCTGTACAGACCGTTCAGCTCTACTCAGACACAGCCAGCAAGATTTACTGAAACTGAGCATTTTGTGGAGATCTGAAATAAAGATTAATGTTCAGAGCTTCACCTTTCTAACTGTGAAGCTACCTCTGATTATTAGAAATGGCTAGAGTAAACTTTGAGAGCAATGTAAAAAGCCCAAGGAACAAAAAAAAAACCAACCAACTAAAAACACACCAACAAGTCCAAAGCAGTTTGAGCAAGTCTTTATTGTTCTATGCCCCTAACTAGAAATAAGACAAACTAATTCTCCAATTCTTTTTGTTAAAATGTTGTGGTGTTGGGGCATGATGGAATCCAGCCCTCAAGTAAATGCATGCTTTGAAAAAGAAAAAATAAGAGTTGTTTTTGTGATTTGTGCCTCGCAGCCAAACTTTAATGACCCTGAGAGAAGTCTGTGCAGACAAATCACTGACAAGATTTATGTGCAGCCTGTTAGATCTGGTTCCCACCCCCCCTTTGTGTTATTGCTGTGCAAATTGAGGAATGTTTTCGCAAGTGTTAATCTTGACTAAAATCCATCATAAAGAGTGTTACAATATTGCTTTTTATTACAAATCGCCAAAACTTCTTTGAAAATATATATGTGTATAACAATCATCTGACTGTACAGTGCATTTACAGTACACAATCCAGAGAGTAACATGCAGTGTAAAGAACTCCTTTATACATTAGCCCTTGGTCACAAAGAACATGGCAGCACTACAACTTCAATGACTATACAGTGAAAATAATTAAAAGCAAAGTCTCAGGTACATCTAAGTTCACCATGAGATTGAGATACACACATCACTGTACAAGGAATGCCAATTTTTAGCTAGAAACTGTCATCATGTTGTAATTCTTGGAAGGGCTGGATCTCCCAATTCCCCACTCCTCCTTACAGCTGCTTCTGCTCTCCAGCGGTTTGCTCGTCTTCCCACCGGGCTGTGGACTTTCGTACAGGACACAGATAGACCCATCTTCACCTATGCGATAGGACACTTCGAAAGGGTCGACCCAGAGAGTTAATTCGCTGGGTAAGAGCTGGAAGAGTCTCTCGTGGCTCAGTCCAATCATCCCCGCTGCCTTTCCTATCAAGGGGTCCATCTTATGGTTGATCCTAATGCACCGGTACCCGGAGCCCTTGGAGGGCACCAGGGGGAACCAGTGGTGCTTGTAGTGCTCTGCGGGAGGGAACAAAGAGCGGCTTTACCGCGGCCCCCGAGCCCCACCGCCCGCCGGACCGCCCGCGGGGCAGAGGCGGCGGCAGCGGCGACCGGCCGAGCCGGGAGGCCCCCCCGCCCCGCTCACCGCGCAGCGCCTCCTGCAGGCACTCCCGGAAGCACCGCAGCTGCTCCTCGCCGATACCGCCGGCGGCCCGCAGGAGGCGGGTGATGAACGCCGCTGCCGTGGAGATCTCGGTCCTCATGGCCGCCCCGGCCGGCGCGCACCTCCCCGCCGCTGCCACGGCCGCCCCGGCCCGCTGCCAGCGCCTCCGTGCCTCCGGCCAACGGCGGCGCCGCGCAAGGGCCGCATCACACGACGGCGCCCCGCCCCGGCCCCGCGTACTCAGACAGGCTAGGCCCCCATTGGCGGCGGCGGGCGCGGGGCGGGGCGACCTCGGCGACCGCGGGTGGTCATTGGTCCGCCGCAGGGGCCGGGCCGTGTTTGTTTTGTTGGCGAAGGGGCGCGGCGTGGTGCCGAGGTCCAGCTGCCACCTCCGCCGTCCCGCGGAACCATCACCAGAAACGCGCCGAGCGGCCAGACACAGTGCAGCATCAGAGCACCACGCGTGGGCTTCTCACAGCCACGCCGCGGGTCTCCACCAGGCCGGCGGCCAACCCTGCTCCACGTCCCGCCGCACCCGTGATGTGCAGCCGCTGAACACCGCCCGCGCCCCAAAGTTGTGCCTGCTCTCCTCGCTTCTCCAGGTGCCCCCAGTTCTTGCTCACAGCCCAACAGAAGGAGCAGGTTAAACACACATTCGTGTGCTGAGCGCACTACACTCCCCTGAGGCGCACACAGGGCTCCTGCCACCGCTCCTCCCGTCACCGTCCCGACCGCCCCGGGCCGCCCACTCCATCACTCCGGGCAGACGTGCCTGTTCTCTTGCCATGTGGGCTTTTCACTCTATTTCTCAAGACCCGCTATGAGCAAAACCTAAAAATACCTTGCCATCTCTGTTTTGACATACAACTCCAAATCCAAGATGCTTTCACATGACAAAACAACAACACAGTTTTGAAGATACCTCCTCCTTATTTAGCTAAGCACAAAACCAGTTTTCATTAAGAGCAATGCAAGAACCTATCAGTTATTTTCAGAAAAGCAAGCGGTCCAGAAGGCATCAAGTTTTCTTCAGAAAGCCTGTCTGCCTGCAAATGGTTGGGAACTTGGCATACTTGAAAAATACATCAAAGAGTTAAGTAAACTGTTGAGTCCGTGAACAACACAAATTTGCTGTCAAAGGCGTTACAGTGGGAAGGTACATCTTCGGCATGTATTTAGAGCACTGTATTGCATCATTTAAGTGTGATACTTGCCAGTCCAGAAAGGTTTAGATAGAAATAAATACAAGCCTAACACTTATTTGAGCATAAAAAGAGCTGTGCGTACATTGCATGAGTATCAAGCTTCTCAGCTGGCCCTGCAGGTCACATCACAGATGCCACTAACAGGAACACAAACAGCTGGACCCTGAGCAGCATTTTTGTGGGGCAAAAAGAGAGCTGTGGAAATGTTTGGTTGAACAGTTTGTGTTGGCACAAACTTTCTATTATTCTGGTGAATAAAGTACATGGCTTGTTTGAGACAAGGAACTTTGCTAATGACTCATTATCATCATCACTGCTGAGCCTCTGAGTCTGAAGGATAACGACAATTCATCTCTTTACAATAACAGTTTTCTCCTGACAACAGTTGTCCTGGCAAGTCAGTTTGGCCAAGAGCTCCAAACCGGTAATTTTGCCCATAACTCAACAGACTTCCTTCCTCCACACAACTGCCAAGTGTCAGCCAAGTATCACAACAGTTTCGGTGATGTGGATGCTGCCTCAGCTGTGACCTTCCCACCCTCAGTGCAGTCAGAGTGACAATACTCTTCAGCTATTTTTAAAGCTTTTAAAAGGTGTCTTGTGTTAGGTATAGTCAAGATGCCCTGAGTTTACAAAAAGCATTCTCTCTAGTTCAAAGACTAAACACAAACTTTTTTTTTTTGGTCAGCCCTGAAGTTCTGTTCACAAGCAATTCCTCTGATCGCTTTTTTTTTTTTTCCAAGAACAGTAACTAAGGTCAGGACTTTATCACCAGCACTGGCAGTCTTCTTTTTGAAAGTTCATGCAATGCCCCAACATGATTTTTTTTTTCCTCCTAGCCTTATTTAAATACAGCCTCTGCCTTCACTGGTTTGTGTCTTAAACCTACCTTAGGAAAAACAAAACAAAAAAGTATCTTGCACTGTTTACAGTGTTGGCTCAGGTCTAAGACTTTATATTGTCTTTTGTTAAAAGAGAGCTAACTGCTCCTTTATTCTTCTCCAAGACCTGCAACATGCCACAGAGAGCCAGAGGAGCCCTTCTTCAGAGGGATCCCACCCTTGAGGAAACTAAATAATACCTTGTTTCTGAACACCTTAATTCTTTTCACCTTCCTTGCCTCTCCACTCTAGGAACCCAACACCACCTCTAGTTCACCAGCTGCAAAGGCCGTACCCAGGAGTCAAGGGGAGAAAAGTGCCTTGTCTGCAGACCTTTAAAAATTAGACCCAGTTTTACTGCTTATTTAGAGATTAACAGATAAGTCCAGTTGCACTTCAGTACCTCAAACTTCAGAAATCAAGCTAAAAAAATAATCTCTGCTGGTATGTGGACATATCAGTCATCCAAACACTTCCATCTTATTCCATGTGGTGTTTTGAGAATCAGAACACAAAACACAATTCTCCAGCTTTAGAGACTTCATTAGTAAAACTACCCAGGTACACATGGAGCACATCATCCTACCTTTGAGCAGATACAATCATCACTTGCTAGTTAAGGTATGTGGAAAAAAAAAAATAAAAAGAGCAAGCACACATTATTTGTTACTTGGTCTAGACCATTATTCTCACTCAACAACATTTTACCACAAGCTCTGGGTTTATTCTCCATCTTCTGTCCAGTACTTCTCTCCAACACTTTCCCACTTATTCACACTCATTCCCTTTCATTTGTGAAATACAGACTTCTACCATACCTACACTGCAGGCATTCAAAGCTTGTAACACCCTAACAGCACTATCACAAAAGCAGAAAGACAGCTACTCACTGCCAGATTCATTAAAATAATTGACAAAGAAACAACGCTTGCACTGAAGTTACTACATTCTCGCTAGCATTCAGAATAAGCATCACAATACTATTAACAGCACTAAGAACTGTACAAATCCAGACATAAGTTATTAAACTTAATGCTTAATTGTGCTAAAGATCTTCCCGCTTCCAAGCTGCATGTGCCCATATTAATATACATACAAATTTCCAATTACATACAGTCTGATTTTACTGTAAGTCAGTCATATAAAGATAGAAAAGGATTTAGTTTTAACTCACTTGTGCAAAATTTAAGATCAGAATAGAAAAGCTTTCTAAGCAAGCAAATGAAAGGTAGTTTAAAATATTGCTCTGCACATCAACCAAATGAACTACTTATTAATTGAGTGGATTAGCAACTCATCTTTTTCAAGCAGGAATCCAGGGCCAAGACCTGTTGAGGTGGCATCTGCATAATTCCTAACATGGATTAGGTAGCAGCTGCATAATTCCTGCAACTACCACCATACACATAACCATCTACACAGAGGATTTTTTTAGCTCATTAACTCAGACTTACTTTGTTATTGTTCTGTTCATCTGCAAGTTGTTTCTCTTCAGCAGGAACACCTAGGGTAGAGGAAACAAGAGTTAGTGTCTTTGTTTATCTTGCTAAAAAGAAAGTGTGTGCACATATACTATAACTTCATTTTTCCTCAACTTCAGCCAAAGGAAAAGAAGAAAGCAGAACTAAAGCTATATCACTTATATTGTTATTTAAAAGTAGTAATAATAAAAATAGTAATAATTATGATAGCACAAGCCTATTAGTTTATCAAAAAAGGACAGTATTAAGACCATGTAAAGTCTAAATAAAATTACTTTAGATTACTTAATTTAAGCTCTCAACACATGTCTCTGCAAACATGGACAGTTGAAAAAGAGCACAAGAACCTGCAAGAGGTTTTAAAACAAGCAACTTTGGTTTTATTCCATCTAGTAGAAGCATCTCTCTCTACACATAAGTAAAGCAAAAACATTGTTAAAAGCAGGAGCTACCTTTTATTTATTGCTAGAATACAAAGACAAGCATTACATTAATATTCTCACTACAGAAAAAAAATACTTTCAAACACAAATGTTACCTTTAATGACTCAAGCATCAAATACGTCCATAATTTCCTCAGATTTGTACAGTATATAATAAAACACACCTTCTTAGGAAAAAAAACCAAAAATAAAATCTTATGCCAACACCTCAGAACTAAAGTGATAAGAGCTGTGTTCCTCTGAGACTGCCCCTTTTATGAGCCCCTGTGCTGAGCAGCTGCAGCTGCCCTGCCTGCTGCAGTTCAGAGGAATCACCTGCACTCACCTGAGCAGAGAAGCTGGGACAGCACAGCTGAGGGCAATGACCCTCAGGATTTGCTTTTGGGTGCTGAGCACAGGCTACTGCTACATATGTCAGAGCAGCACATGGATAAACTACAGTCTAGTGATAACTGAAGTTAGAACTACAGAAACAGAAGTAGAGAAATCAACAAGAGAATTCAGAATTCTCTGTCAGAATTGGAAATATCATACTAACACCAGTGTTTTTCACTTAAGGACCACTAAGGGATTTACAAACTGATTTTTAACAATGAAAATGGTTACTAACCTTGTTTTAAAAATGTGCTGCAAGACTTCAGCAAGTCTGCACTTCAAAAGTTTATCAACATAGCTATGACCTAAAGCCTACTTAAGTTATACAGAGCTTACATCAGCTGGAAAGTATATTTTTCAAACCACTTTGTACAGCTTTTAAAAACTGAGTAAGATATGATTACAAAAGCACATTAATGCCAGTAAATTAATAGCAGGGGTTTAGTACAGATTTTTTTCAAATATTGCACTTGCCTGACACTATTATGTCTTACTGGTCCTACTTCATTGGAAAAATCCCCCTGAAAATGACCTATTTAAGATCCCATTTTCTTTACTAAAACAACTAAACATTTAACCAGTAAACAACATGGTTGCCAGTGATTTATCAGAGCAAGTGAAAAATCACTTTGATTACTGGCCTTGCAGCAGTGCTAATGGGGGTGGTAGGAACAGCTGTCCTGTGTCTTTACAAAATGGAGAGCAACAGACTGACAATCAAAGGAGAGAAGCTGGGTTTAACCAAACAGCTAACACGGACTGTTGGTGGGGAGGCATACAGGGGATGTTGCTGGAGAAATCAATAAAAAATAAATTTAAAAACAATAAAATAATTTATTTTTTTAAGGGAGATCAGAAAGCTTGTACCCCCCCCGGAGTACCTCAGTTAAAGGGGAAAGGAGGAGGGATCACCTGCAGCTGGGGAATTAGGATAAATAGGGAGCTGTGCCTTCCAGGACTTTTGGAACAGACACCACAGGGATATGTCCGGTGGGCTCCTCCCCTTTATTCAAATAAAGCTTTCTTGTTGTTGTTTCTGTCGCCTTTCTTTCTGTCTCCTTTTCTGGACATTCACCTCTAGCAAAGCTAACTTCTGTACAAGGGTAAATATTACAGGGCAAGTTGTCCCTTTTGTCATGGGGTGTTCTACAGCCAAGTATTAGATTAGGACTGCAATTTAAAAAAAAAAATGAGAAAAAAAGAAGTTGAGTCTGGAACAGAAAATTTGAGTAAGTGCTTTCTGGTCTTTACAAGCATTGTGAGCTGGTTAAGTGAAAGTAATTTCCTTTCCTGACAGTCTTGTGTCTTACATTGCCATGGGGTACAAGCAAAGCCAGCACTGCATATTTGCAGCCTCATGTTCTTCTGCAGCTCCCACAGGCTGTCCTCGCAGGCAATCAGGAACACAAGCGGCCTGCTGGGACAGCAGCCAGGACCCGCGTTTGCCCAGTGTCTGTGTGGTCTCTCCATGATCCCGTGTCAGAGAGGTAAGAGCCCGGTCTGTGAGTCTCCCAGCCCGGTGCAGGCAGCAGCGGAGGCCGCAGGCGACCCCATGTGCCCGGAGCCTGGCCCGGGCCGTGCGGCAGTGACCCAGCCCCACACCATGATGTGTATGACGTCACCTGTCAACGCTCTGACGTCAGCAGCCTTCCCCTCACGCCGCCGACAGGACGGACCTTCCCGCCGCTTCCAACCGCTCCACTCACGCCTGCCCCCGCGACACCCGGCCAATCAGCGAGGCGCTTGCAGCGCCTGTCGCCGCGCCAATGGCGGGGACGCTTACAACCGGCTGCCGCGCGCGCCGGCGCTGGGTTTGACCCCCGGGGGCCGCCGTAGGTGCGGCGGCTGCCCCATTGGTCGGAGGGACGCCCTGCCCGCCGGTGATTGGTGGGCGGTGCGGCGCGCGCAGTGCGGCGCGTGGGGTCAGCGGCCCGTCCCCCGGTGCCGGCGGCAGCGGCGCCCCGGCCATGGCGGCGCAGCCCCCGCCGTGGCCGCGGAAGCGGAGCGGCCCGGCGCTGTGCGGGGCGGGCTGGGCCGGGGCCGCCCCTCCGGCCGCGCGGGGCCGCGGCGGGGCCCTGGAGAACGGCTTCCCGCCCCACAAGCGCCCCAAGAGCGCGGGGCTCGGCGAGGGGCCGGGAGATCCCTTCGGGGACAGCGACGACTTCACGGCGGACGACCTGGAGGAGATCGACATCCTGGCCTCGCAGGCGCTGTCGCAGGAGCCCGTCGCGCCGCGGGCCGCGCCCCCCGCACACGCGTGGGGCGGCGGAGGCGAGCGGGCGGTGGGGCTGCCCCGGGGCGGAGCGCCCGCCGCGGCGGGGACGTGGAAAGGTCGGTGTAGCGGGGACCGGCGGTGGGTCCCGCCGCGGCGGGGGCTGCGCGCCGACAGCCCGGCCCGGGGCGGGTGTCGCTGTCACCGGCGTCCGGAACCCGCCCCGCTCTGGGGGCATGTTTGTTATCCCTCCGGGAATTGCTTTGGTTATCCCGCCTGGCTCGCAGAGCTTCGCGGTGGTTTGCCGGGTGTTGGGAGAGCCCACTCGGATTCGGAGGGATAACCCCCAGAGAGTCCCATAAATAACCCCCACGCAGCCACATAGCATTAAAATAACAGCACCAGGAAGCTCTAGCACTGGCCTGTAATTTTGATTCTGTATGCTAAATGTGTTAAATAAATCAAAACGAGTTTCATAAATTTCTAATATGCTTTAAGTATCATTTATAGTGTCACGCATGTTGGCCAGCAGACTGTTACTTTCACTTGTAAATGCATAATACATCTTATTATCAGTTGATTTTCAAATTTACTTTGACAAAGCATACAGGATACAGGGGTTTGCTCATAGTTAAAGTACAGAGGGCTTAAATCCTCTGTTTTAGCAATGCTGACATTTGTAATCCCTCCAGGTCAGAAAGTTTTCTGTTAACCTTTATTTACACAATGTATTAAATTATCTTGGAGGAAATACTTGCACTTACTGTGGCTCATCTTGCTGTTTTAAGATATGACAATAGAAATGTTTGAAGGGAGAGTTTTCTTCTCTGTTTTAAGGATTGACGCACAAGCTCTAAAAAAGTGATTGTGGAGATCAGATGTGTGTAATTTACCCGTTTGTAGTGACAGGATAAATATTAAGATATTCAGATACATGTAATGGCAAATAACAAAATCTTGATGTTATTGGTGATGTACATACATGATCTGTGCTTCAGAACAGATCTTGTGGTTTTTTCTGCAACAGAAAAAGGTGGTACAGAAGACAGTCTGATGAGAGATGCGTTCCAGTTTGAAGTGCTGCAAACACAGCATGAAGAAATTAAACAGAAGGTTAGTGATACCTTCCCCTCCCCTCTAAATACTAATTTTTTTGATAGGGCTAACTGAAAGGTGGATAAGTTCAGTTCCAAGTATTTCCTTCTAATCAAGTTGATTAGTAATCTGTGAAATCCATGGAGCTATTAAAAGCGTCATGCTAGAAACAGCTGTAGTAATATTAAGAGTAAGAGCAATATTTTATTTCTTGGTCATTTCAGATTAGCAAATGCTAATTTGTTGGTTTTACTTGTTTCCTATCAAATCCATTCTCCTCTTTCCTGTCAGCTCGTCAGCAAGAGTGAGTTTGTGCAACTTAAAGATTTGAGAAAGTGACATTTAAGTTGTGTTTTGTTATTTTACATTCTGATGATCCCTTACAGAAAGATACTATGGGGAAGAAATAGATGCAGAACAATAAGAAGGTACAAATGCCTGTACCAAGTCCATCTTTTCTGTGGCAGACAGCTAAGGAAGAATACAGGACCCGAGCAAGTTTATGATAATATTTTACCAGAGTAGTCTTTTAGCCTCTGGTAAAATTTCATGTAGGTACTTCCTGATCCAGAAATACTATATGTGCATTTAATATTTTATAGTGTATTTTTTTCAAATGCTTGGGTATTTGGTTTTGGATACCTTTTAGTGTGAAGGTGTCCACAGCTTAACAACAGATTGTGTCAGGAAGCTGCTGCTTTGATTTTATTTTGAACTTTGCACATAATGATGATTTCCAGTGGCTGGGTCTTGGCTGTAAAGGCATAATGTGCACAGCACTCACACCTCGACAGAGCTTTGTTTCTTTTGTTTTCTCACAGTTGTGCTTTTCCCCAGATAGGAGGGTCCAACCTGATTTACCTTTTGTCACCCTTCTGTTCTCTGAATCTTCTCCAGTTCAATTACATCCTTTATTGGGGAAGCTCCTACCTATACGCCGTGTTCAACATGGGGGTAAAACATAATTTTGCATAGTGGTACAGAGGTGTCTTTCTGCTTTTTTCTCCCTGTTTTTCTGAATAACTCATTCTATTATCTCTCAAAAGTCTTGTCTCTGGGGATGGTTGCTTAGAGAGTATTTGCAAAGACACTGCATAAATTATTGGTATGTGACTATAATACTTTTCAAAGAGACAACATGATCGCAGAGAAAGGGAAAGAGAAGAATGGTCCCTGACAGACACCGGGACACGATATGAAGATGTGTCTTTGCTGTCATTTTATAATTCTGTTAGAGAAAACAGATGAGCCTGATATAATCAGAAAAATATTAGAAGCAATATTGCAGAATTTCTGAACTGGGTTACAGAAGCATTTTTCTCCCTACAAAGTATAAATATGCCTAATTTTCAACCACATCATGATATGAATACATACTTCTGGTTATATACATCCCTTATGGAATTTATCTATTTGCAGCTGAAAGAAATGCGGGATGAAATTCTTATTAAAAATGGAGAAATAAAAATTCTGCGTGACTCACTGTGGCAGATGGAGTGTGCTGTGGAGGAACAGAAGAGATCATACATGCTGTTGGAACAGGAAAAAGCTCAGACCCTCAGTGAGAAAGAAAAAGAGTTCTCCAAAAAGGTTTGTAACTCTGTCACAGTTACCTGCGCATCATGTGCAGAAGCTGAATTTATGACGTAATGATGTCATGGTCCATCTTGTCAAAGAAAGAACATTTGCGTGAAATTTCCTAACTATATACACTTTCATTTTCTTATCCAGAAGAAAGTGTAAGCACTTTCTGAGGCTTTTATTCTGCCAAAATAAGAGAGTAAAGTTCAAGTGTCTTAACAAGTCACACGCTTCTTGCCTGAAGTCTTGGCATTTGGTTCTAAGAGAGTATTAATTGGACTAGCATACATAAAAATGGAGATCTTATGTAGAGCTCACAGTGAGCAGGTGGTAACCTTGAAATCTTATGGTAGTTCTAGTCGTTCTGCAGTTACAACATCACTGAACTATTCAGTAACAGTAAAACTGTCCTTGCAATTCCTCTTTCAGTTACTGTCATTACAGACAGAGTTGCAGTTCAAAGATGCAGAAATGAATGAATTAAGAACACGACTCCAGAACTGTGAAAGAAATAAACAAGTTGCTCAGACGGTTTTAACGCCAAGGTATGAGTTTTCCAAAATGAATTTGTGTTCCCTTTTTCAATATGCCTGCTTAAACTATTGAAGAGGTTTTCTTTCTCCATATAACTCTTAGCTCTGTTTTCTTGAAGAATTAAAACCAAAAAAGGTCTGTGGATCTCTATGGAATTTGCTCAAAAAGAGCCTTCCTTGTATCTGTGACAGAAATGCAAAGAGTTTATAGTGAAGTATCTTTAAAACATCAATATTACATAAGCTATTAAATAGATCATTGTTTATTGTTTAATAAAATGACAAAAGAAATACTGATTCATCTAAGTGTTCGATTTTTATTTTAGCCCTAAGAAGAATTTCGCAATACAAGTGAAATCAGAAGGATGTTCTCCACAGCCTGGAAAAAGATCTTTTCCTACAAAGGAATCCTTCAATGCGGAGATGTCCATGAGACCATCGTGTTCTTCAGGAAATTTGATTGCCCCAACTACTTCGATCAAAGAAGGTAAACCCCTATACAACGAGGCACATTTTTAGCTGCATACGTACATTCTGCCTTCGAGAAGGGTTTTTGAACCACGCGGCTGAACAGTTTCACTAAGTTCACTGTAGAGAAAAACAAGTATTTGTTTTATTTTGTTTTTGCTGAAAGTTCACTTTATTTTATACCAATTGGCATTAAACAATTATGACAGAAATTGGCATCCATCTCATTTAATTCAGCCCTTGGTGATGCCTGTCTGCCAGGTGCCCAGATGTCAACGATGAAGTGGCTGTTGGCCACAATGAAAAACTTTTGTTTATGATGTGATGAACTAAAATATCCAAATTGTTATCTGCCTTTCTCATTGAAGAAAGAAGAACAGGAAATAATTTGCTTATGTCTTGAATCGCTTCGCTAGTCAGCTGGCGCATTTTTTGTATTCCTGTGGTTCTGGCTATAAAGCTGTCCTTTTTTGGGATTTATTTTAGATGGTACATATTTAGCTATATTGAAATTAAAAACAGAAGCAGTTTACCCATTTCCTCTTTTATGTGTAGGGCAGGAATACTCTCAAAATTTGGTCTTGAAATCCATTGAGTAAGGCTTAGGAGCTGAATATATGCGTGTATTTGGAGACTGCAATAATATGAAACAAAAACGGTGGGTTTTTTATAGCAGCTGGCTGCCATTTTCCATAGGAAATAATAAATGGGAAAAATTTGGATATCATGAACTAATCCTTACAGGAAGAGTCATGAAATGCCTGAGATGTTACTGTCAGTTACAGTATTAAATCTGAAACTACATGGGCAGTATGAACTCCATCAAGAAGAAAAATACAGTAGCATTAAAGCATTAGTATTGGTATTTTTTCAGCCCCCTGACTGTTTGTTATAGTAAGAACACTCAAGATGCCTGTTTGTTTGAAAAACACATTTAATTATTTGTATTCTGAACCCAGCAAGGCTTTTGGCTTTGGTTTGGGTAGTAATTGTGACATATATAGCTGATTGAAAGCTTATGAATCGCTCAATTTTTAAAAATTTCTTTTAATGTTGATTTTTAACTAATGTAGTCATGTAAATCTCTGCTTAAGGTACGGCGTTTTTTTTTTAAGAAAAGTTGAGAGCAATAGTACTGAACAATCTATAGAACATCTGACAATAATGGTGACATTTTATTCACTTGTCTTATTTTGCAGAGCAAATTCCACTTGCATCACAGCTCTTAACTATTGTTTAACATATCTGAGTTAAACAAGACAAATGTTTTTTCCTGGTCTACCGTCTGTTTAATTCCTGCGTAACCGTTGCACTAACCAAACGTCTGTAAAGCACAGGGACAGAGACAGGGGCAACGTAGTTCTCATAGACTCATAATCACTGTTTGTTTTAGACAGTAAGAAAACCCATCCTGAAGTTTTATCCGTGAAGCCTGAAGCAATGGGAAAAAACGGTTCCTGCAAGTCTGTACATAAGCGAAACGCACAAGGTAACTTAATTCTGTTACTAGAGAAATAGTGAGCCTTTTGAGGAGCCGGCCAGGTGCCTTTTCCAAGCAGCGTCATGCTGAGGAGGCTGCTACACTCAGTCCCCTGTGCAGAACAGTCATGTTCAGCTACTCACTTTTTGCTTTGAATATTGTGATTTTTGCAGTAAAACATTTCAGATGGTATTATTATCTTGTATCCTAACAACATTCTTACATTGTCATTCTATTGAAGGAGAAAGTTTGCCTGAGTTTTGCTTTGGGGAAGGGTATGGATCAAGAGGCATCTTATTACAAGGCTGGCTCTTTCAGTATTAATTTGCTATGCTTTTTATTGTAAACAGATGTAAAAAACAGGACAAATTTACTTTTTTTTAATGAGGGTAAAAACAACAGAGCAACATTTACAACAGTCAACACTGGAAAGTCTTCAGGGTACTATTTTATTTCCAGTTCAGAATAGAATTGTATCACATAATTCTATTGTTTGGACTGCAGCATGGAGGGCAAGTCATCAGGACGGTTGGGATATATGATCATTTGGCTCAAGATACTTTGCTAACAGCAGATCATAATTAAAATATCTCCGAATTTAATTTGGTTAATATTTAAGTCGTGTCTTAAATTCATGTTTCTGAAAATAATTTCTAGAGAATGATTCTCTACAAGAATTCTCTCTTGTAGAGCAAGAAGATTTGTAATGAAAAAAATATTTTGAGGTTGAGAGCGCTATAAAAAAGGCCGATATTTTGAAATATTTTATGTTGGTGGTGGTGTTGGAGTTGATGGTAAAGCTACTCCAAAGACAATTATTTATCCTTCCAGGTTCTATCTTGCTGAACGCCCTGATGAAGCAGCCCCTTGTCCCCGGGTCGTTACTGGGGCTCTGCCATCTTCTCAGCAGCAGCTCTGAGCCTCTAGCTGGAGCTGTATCGCAGCCTAACTATTTGGATACGTAAGTTCTACTTTTTTTGTTTAACTGTATCTGACGTGGTCTTAGTATAGTGGCATTCCCTATGCTACAAAATGCTTATTCATGTAGGATAGCTCCTTCCTTGTGTTAAATGCTGTTTTGCTCAGGCCGTTTAATGCAAAACTTGGAACATCATTCTGCATATTTGATTATTAATCTTTGATTATCATAGCTACTAAACAATGGAACAACACTAAGAGCTAAACTAGGTTACTTATGTATTAGGGGAAGGCACAGAAACATGTCTGTAAAACCTGGGAGTGATTGTTAGCAGCTTCTGTTGTTACTCACTTAAGGACATAAAACTTTCATTGCAATGAGGGAAGTAGATACATAATCCTGAGTTAAGTGGGAAGAAAATGTTGAAATATGATCAAAAGAATAGTCAACTTTATGTCTTCAAAGACTAAACTATGTTCAGTTTGTAATGTACCATTTATGTGCGATTTTCCAAGTTAATTTATAGTGACCTGCAAAGCATTTTAAGTATGAATATTGGATATTAATTATAATTGGTATTCACTTCAAAGAATTAGACTGTACCTCCTGAAATACCTCTGCTTTTCTGATGGTGTTTTATTAGTAATTCTTGTGGGTTCATTGCAAGGCTCATATCTCATTGTCCTTGTTATTTATGGAAGCAGAGGTAGTGTGTTTGGCCTTTGTAGCTGCAGGTTGACTAGTTAATAGCTGAAGTCTCTCTGGGCAAGAAAATATTTTTTTGTTGTTTTTGTAGTCCTTTAAAGGCTCCTACATATTACAGATCAGTGAGATACACATATTCCTTCTTCCAGAAGCCACCAAATAACATCAGCGGAAGATAAGAAAAGATATTAAAAGATATCAAAAGCATGAAACCGAGAAGCCAATGTTTGAAATGTAGTGTCAGACAATGGCTTGCAGCGAGCTGCTGAATGACTCAGATGTCAGCTCCGACTACTTTCACAAGGCCTAGTAAAGCTTGGAAGTTGCTCTTCCATGCGGGCATCAAGGAGTAGGATTTTTTTTTTTCCAATTCACATTTTATTTTGGGAACAGAATCTCTTATTACTCTAGACTTTCGATTATTTGATTCAGAATATGGATCACTCAAATTTCAGCCATGTTCTCTGCCTTTTCTTTTGAAACATTTCCCTGCTTTTCATTTTATTTGGATAGGAAGCCCACACAACTAGCCAGCAGCAGGACGACTCAGGAAGAAATTGCTCCTCTTGTATCCCTGCGAGAAGCTCAAAAACTTGCAATAACAGGCTTGAACTTGATTGCCATGGATGAAGGATTATCCGAAGGAAGCCCAACGGAAAGCCGGAGGGAGTTCTTGCACCTCACGCACTGCAAGATCCGAGGCGCCGTGCACCTCTTGCCCTTGGTAGAACACCATATCGGTGCTTACTGCCAAGCGGTACAGTCGGCGGACAAGTCAGTAAATGGTTCGTCTGGAAACCATTCGGCTGTTTCTTCCAGAACCAACACAAATATGGTGTCGAGTAAGGATGACTTCAGGTTGTCTCTTGAAGAAACTACCGTTATATCTCTGGGTATTCTTTATTATTTGGCATTTTATAGCTGGGATGTTGTCCATACATTGCTGTCTCCTGACATGGAAGAAAGTTCTGCTGTTGGGGATGAACAGGTTTCAAAGATGGACAAACATGCATTGTGTGACAATCAGCGTGGTAACCAAGAAGATACCAGGATGCAGGGAGGGCTGCCTGTAGCTCCACAGGATGCTCCCAATCACGATCAAGCTCAACATTCTTTGTTTAAAAAGCTGCTCCAGGTTTTAGCTTTTTCTGCTGCAAGAGGTTCCCAGACTGACAGTATACTGAACCAAAGCCTAAAAGTTTTGGTGAAATTAGCTGAAAACTCAACAATGGACTTGCTATTAAAGTAAGTCATTAATAGCTTTTGAATTATTTGAGAGTCTGTTGTTTAGCAATTTTCATTCTCTGTTGAAACTAATTTGTGCAGATGACAGTAGAAGTTTTGACATGTGTGGGACAATATTGCGTTTCTCGGGTCACCTTTGAGAAGCAGTTGAAGATCTTTCTACTGCCTCTGCTGCTAATGAATGTGATAATTACCCTGTCAGTGACCAGATTTGTGTGTGATGTTCATATGAAGCAGATGCTGTTGCTTCATTGTGTAGCTGTCACTTGAAAGTGAGAAAACTTCTTAAGGTGATATGCAGTTGATCCAAATATCTGTAACATTCATTTTGGGTTTTTTGTGGTTGCTGGGAGATGCATAAGGAACAAGAGCACAGGATTTCATTGTGGTAGGTAAAATGCCACTCAAAAGTGAGACGTTTCACCTGCTAACAGTCTAATACACACAACCGTAGTATGAATTGCAGACCAACTGCCAAATGTAACAGAATGTGTTTTTCAGTATACTTTTTGACACGTAAGTTGAGATCAGGTATGTCCTGAATGCCTAAAAAGGCACAAATTACAACGATGTGTGCAAGAAGTAGTGTCTTTTCAACTTGTCAGCACATTTCCCATTTCTAACTCAGATTTTTCTTTTGAAGTTTTCAGCACTTACTGAGTAGCCAGGTTCTGCTCCATTGTCTGTGTCCAGAGACCCCTTCACCTGCTGTCCTTCTGACCGTGAGACTCTTGTCTGCTCTTGCTCAACACCACACCTTGCTTGCTCAGCTTTGTTCTCATTCAGGTAAAAGACTGTGTAACACAGACAACTGTTATCAGCCGAATGTTAGTTAGCATGACTAAAAGTAATGCAAACAGGCTTTGCTCCAAGGTGGTAAAACCCCCAAAGGCAAAAAGCCTGCTATGCTACCTGAAAACCTGTTTCCTAGTGCAGTGATTATGTTATTGTTTGAAGAGTATTTTTGTCTTCTGGTATCTGTTCTGCATGACAAATAGTCTTCATCCAGTTCCTTATGAATGAAGTAGAACAGTATTACCACAAACACGTGTATAACGTTTAGGGATATTGGTGTCTCCAGTTTAAGACGTCTCAAGTAAAGCAAGAACCTGAGCCTGTATTTTCTAAAATGTTTTCTCATGTGACAAAATTAATTTTTGTCATAAGCAATTGACTAGTTGGGAAAGGAACAAGTTACCTGTTTTTCAGACACCTGCCTTCTTCTTGCACTGTACACGTATATTACATCAAGACCAGATAAATCCGCATCTGAAATGCTCTGGCTTCAGCTGGAACAAGAGGTAACCACAGCTGTTTGTTCACATGCTTTTTCCTGTTATTTCCAGTTGGGGGAGCAGGAGGAACAAGGCAATGCACAATTGTCCGAAAACAAAGTTCTTTCCCCAGCTGAAATAGAAACTGAAAGTATTTGCTTTACAGTAAGGGATTACATTTATTTATTTATTTTTTCTAAGAGTAGCTGCTTGGAACTGCATCAGTAACTATTCTTGAAGAGAACATCAATCATAGTAGTCATAGTTAAGTCACTGAAAAAGCAAGAGAGATCCTAAGATGGCTGTAAATAATCAACCCTAATCTTTATTTTGCTTTTAGATCGATAGAGGATTAAAAGGAAGCAAGATCTATGATTAATTTTGATTGTATTAATTATTTCTGAACTGTATCTTAAGAGTTACTACATATAAAAGGCAGTCTGTAGCAACTCAGGATTGTATGCATTGTATTCCATGGAAATGCTAGCTTGCTGTATAATAATCATTATTATATACAGGAAGAATAGCTTTTGAATTTAATTTGTATTGTTTGTACTGACAGTGGTGACTTGTTCGAGGTTCTACCATTTGCTGCACTTGTGCTCTCATTTCAAAGAATTTTGAGCCATTTTCAATATCCCCCCCTACCTACATTGTTATATTAAGTGTAAACATACTATTTGTATGCAGTGAATTAAGGCCCACTGTGCCTCACCAGCCTTTCTCATCAGAAAGCTGAAAAGGTTTCTGTGCAAAGCAAATTCTATGTCTGCAAAATTTTACAGGGAAAAAACATTAAACTATTTTTTTTCAGTAAAAAAAAATCAACAGTTAAGGAAAAAAAAAAACACGCTTGAAACTAGTAATGAAATATCATTTCTACTTCATTTGCAGCTTAATTGCTCGCTGATTCTGCAGAACCCTAGTGCTCATTCTAATGCAATCTGCGTGTCTTTGTAACAGACGGTCAGACTCCTGAGGAGGTGCCTGCGGTGCTCTGGTCCGGCGGCGGCATTCACTGGGACAGGCTGCCAGTGTCACCTCGAGGTACGTCACGGCGTCACTGCAGGGGCTGCTTAACCTACTGAGAACCTAAAGGCACGCCTAACAAAGCTGAGGTAGCTTTGGGCCCTTTTCTTAGAAGTGTACTGTACTTTAAAGGATGCCACCTTCTAGGAAGCTTGCTTTTGCTTGCTAGAAAATATTAAAAAATATTTAAAATCAGTGAAGTTCTGCTGCTATAACTTAGTGTACTGAGGCACTTTTTTCATCTTGCAGGTGGTTAAGGCGCTAATTATAATGTTACATAGACAGTGGATGAAGATCAGAAGATCTGAGAACAGTTTGTGTGCACATAAGGAACAAATTATTCAGTTTTTACGGGATGCTGTTTTACTCTTACACAGCCTATCTCAGAAAGATAAACTGTTTCATGAACACTGTTTGGAAGTTCTTCATCACTATGACCAAGCCATACCAGGCATAAGAGCCATTCTCAAAAAGACTCAAAAATTGAGCGCCTGTGAAGGTAAAATGAGTCAGATGATAATGCTGGCTTTTTTCCCATGCTGTAGAGATAGAGATGCCATTACTGTCCCTTTCCTCATTGAACAAGCACTATGTACAAGCGCCATGAATGTTTGTTGCTCAGACCTCTGAAGCCAGTCAATAGTCTGGCGCTTCTCAATATTCATTATACCAAACCACTACTATTCTTTAATAGTTATATTTTTTTCTTCTCTCCATAGAAATATCTCCCTACTATCTGATCAAACAAAATCCTATACTCCATCTCTGTTTCGTGGAACAATCTGCACTATACATTACCTTATTTAAAAGCAAACCAAAACACATTATTCCAAGTCTCCAACTAGCATTACACCTTTTCTCTGCATTTTTTTTTCCTGCATCCTTAACATCTTTTTCTTCCCCTTCCCTCTTCTATCCCCAACGTTCCTCCGTTAACCCAAAAGCTTCTCTAGCCCCTGTCCATCAGGACTTGCCCCTTGCTTTGCACACTTCTGGTGTCCATTTCCCAGAAAGAGCTAATCACGTGAAATTACCTCTGCTCCTTGTACCATGAGGCTGTTTCTTTGCTCACTCACGGCATTATTTACATGCACACTGTCGATCTGATGTGAAGATTGTGCTCTTTTGTCAGCACGTGGTTTGCTACAAGATACCAGGCAAGGCATCTGGTGTTATTCAGAACCGGAGCAATAAATCCTTTGTTGTTGGTGTCCATATTGCATCAGCAAGGCAGGTCCTGCAAGCATGTCACTGCAAATTACAGTGACTTTTTGGGAGATGCTAAACAGTGTGGTGTGTATTTGTTCTACTCGGATGGCATGGAGTGTCCTGAGCGTTCCTAGACCTTTGCCTAACACCTTGTCTAGTTCTGCTTGGGAATGGACCAAGCCAGTGGAACAGCTTGTGATTCTGGGGACGGTGGTGCACGTGTGTGCCTGCAAAACTGTAGTAACCTTGAAACACAAAATACTATGCTTTTGTCCTAGTGGCTTTTTAACATTAGTTAACAGAAAGGAGGTTTTAAACTTAATAAATAGTCAGAACTAGTTGTAAAATAACAAAAGTACCCTTTACTGTTTTCTCACTAATAGCTAAATTTAATTGCCTGTCCAAGATAAGCTCCCTCCCTTAATACCTAAAAAGGCATTAAAGTGGGGGAGAAGTTTGTATGACAAAACACCTATCTAAAGACCTGTTTGCATTGAACTTGAAAAAGGATATTTGCTGTATACTTCTACAGTCAGCATGTTTAAAAATGCAAAGAGATACCAGCTATAATTATGCAATATCAAGTAGAAAAATTATTCTCTGAAACATGATTTTTTTTGTTGTTGCAGAGCTGATTTTGGATGAATTGTATCCTCCTGAGCCAGAAGCAGAAGACCAAGGAATGGACTCCAGCTAGCTAAACCTAGCAAAGATCTCTGTCCTTCCTCATCTAATAATCACTGCCAGTATAAATCTGAAATTTAGATAATCTATTTTATTAAGTGATAATCTAAAAGTTGCACTAGACCACAGCACAACTAAAACATGTTTCCTTGTTCTGATTACTTAAGTGCCACTTAAGTGTAACTGAAAGTAAAGAAATTTTGATGTTAAAATTATACGGCAATGTACTGTTTTGCTGTGCAAAACTATTCAATGGCTTATGACTGGGTCTGTTTATGAATTTCATCAGTTATGAAATCGCTGTGAATGGAACACAAATTTTACTATTGTGTTCTCCATTTTACTGTCACTACAGCTGATTTTATGATGCTGAATGTGTTGAGATGTTTGGAGTCACCTGAGTTCACATGAAAGTCTTTTCAACGAATTTGTTTCTTTTGCAGCTGTAACACTGTCTTGCTTGACTTCCACAATTTTCCTATTGATATTAGTAAACAGTTTGTTGTGATTTTAAAAACCTTTCTAGAAATAACTCAGAGTTGGCATTTCAGTTCTGAGAGAGAAATTCAAATCCCTGTAATGATCATCTGAGTTCACTCATTTTTCTCAACGCATTGAATCTGCTGAAAGTGTCAACTATTGAGATATCCAAGAAAAAAATACTGGAAATTTTTTTTTTTTTTTTTAATGTTACCTTAGAGGAGTAAGATGGTAACACTGAGGAGAGCATTTTGTCTTCATAGGTGAAATAAGGATATTTAAATGTGTGCAGAGTGACCATTTTTTGGTTGTCGTATCTGGAAAGGCAAGGCAGTGAAGACGAATGAGCATCTCATTCCTAGGATGGAGCACTGACGACTGGAAGAACTGTGCTACACCCTTTCAACCATATGTGATTATCAGCTGTTATACTCAGCTGCAGGTATCAGCTGAACTTTAGACCCTGAAAAGGGAAGTGTGAGCACTACTAAAATGAGCCCACAGGTTTGTATTTCTAAATAATTGGAAAGCTTTTTCCATTTTTTGATAGATACTTGATTCAGAACAAGCCTGGCTCCAGGGACCAGCAGCAGAGACAGTACCAGAGTGGGAAAGAGGCCCTTGGAAAACTGGGAAACATCCAGTTTTCTGGTCATAACCCCAAGAGGCTGTGTCCTGCCTGGTGTGCCTGGGCAAAGAGCCCCACTCCAGTGTGTTGGACAAGCTCTTGGCGTTCACTTTTGAAGAGAACTTTCCAAGAAACAGTTACACAGGAATCACCGGTGTCATAATCCAGCATCTCCCTGGGGCCAAAGCTTCACTCCTTCCTCCCACAACTCAGCCCAGGGATCAACCTTCTGTTCCTCTTGCAGCAGCAACTGGCAGAGCCTGGGCATTTCCATGAAACAGCAGCTGCCAACCGCTCCGCTCAGTAGCACCCTTCAAATTGTAGCATCTGGAGAACTGCCCTTTTCCTGCTTAAATGCAGCAAGGAAGGACACACAGACACCAAACAGCAAAACCTTCCAAGTCCATGTACACCTGCATGGTAACTACTCTCGAAACACCTACTACCCGGCCACTGGACAAGACATGCTATAGGAGTCTCAGCATCACAAAACCATTTGACTTATCCACTTAACAAAATACACACACAAACACAACAGAAACCCAACAGTGCACTACCTGACCTTTAAGATAGTCCAAAATGCAATGTCCCAAAATGCAATGACCTGCCATCACTTTTCAACTGATCTGTGCTGTTCTCACCACCTCATTTCTCTAAACAAACATATGAGTTTATAGAGATAAGATGCATTTAGACCCTTTTTTTGGGTGAATAGAACAAATGAAGTGTTAAGAGCAGTTTAGATGAAAACCAGCTAAGGAAACCCAGTTGTTAAAGCCAATCCAGTTATAAAAACTTGTTTAAAAAATTCCTGGCCTCATCTAAAGGGCGTGTGTATGGCAACTTGGTAAAAGGGAGAAGTGTATTACTGCTAAACTTTATATAAACAGAAGTATTATCTGTGGAAAAAAATGCTGGGAAAATAAAATAGTTCCCTTCTGGCACTGCATCCTCTCCCACCCACCCACTCTAAGAGACAACACCCTAGTGCGTCCCTCTACATTCTGTTTTCTTCCCACTTTTAAGTGGTATAGCCCAGCCTGTATACAAACAAACCAAAACCCCTACACTTTCACCGGTAAAAATTATACTAACATCATAGTATTATGAAATTAAACTGTAGCATTTGAAAATGAAGGCATTTTCTGTGAACTGAAATGAAGCTGCACTCCTAAAGAGAACAAATAATGATTTCTGTCTGCCTTTTAAGTCACTTATAGCGACCAATCTTTTGTCAGGATTATTACATGACTGTACCAACCTTCTTCCTTGTTACATTCTCTTGGGATGTTTAAAGAGATCCAATCATGTATGTACAGCTGATCATCTCCCGAAAAGAACTGAAGCATTTTTACAGATCATGGGGCTACTGGTTTACTGTCTTCATGACCAAAAAATAACAGAACTCAGACTGTTCTTATCAGACACTCCCTGAAGAATGCACAGCGTAGCAGCTGTGAACCACACAATACAGATGCCTGCGCTCTTGAAAGGATAAAATAACTTATTTTCCTCAGCTTTTTCTCACCTCTAACAGGTTTAGCTCAGGTACTTTTTCCTCCTCCTATACAGCTTACTTAAAAGCTGTGAATCTGACCAGGTTCCTGTGATGCAGGCTGTACTAACAGGGAGATGAGGTGAAATAGTAACCAGAGGAAAAACAAAATAAGGCCCCAAAGCACTGGCTAAAACAAACCTGGCAAGTTATTATACATGCCTAGATGAGATATTCATTTTCCATACTTGGGGTAAAAAAAAAAAGAATTGCTTGTTTGGCAGTAATTGCTAAAGTTTTCCCTCCTGTGCGTCCAGCTCCTCCACACGTCCCTGCTGTGGGTTTTAAGATGCACATCAAGTTTTGTCCTGGAAAAATGCACACTACCATAAACAACTGCTGATTAAACATTACAAAAACCTAACGAGCAGTATTCCTCACCTAACCCTGGGCTTTCAGCTGTTTGTTCTCCCATACAACATTGTGCTGTACTTTTAGAGGGTGAAGGTACCTTTGAAATGCTATATGCTCGTTACAGGAAATCTGGAGGTTTTGAACATCACACTGGCTCCTGCTCTCAGCCCTGTGTGCAGAGAAGGGAAGGCACTCAGCTTTGCTTTGAACAGGAGGAGGCTCCTCTGCTTGTTGCTTCTCAAATTCAGTCATGCTGCACAGATGCACCTGCTAAAAACTCATGGGAAAAGAAAAACAGATGAACTAAAAAGCAGTGGTGACAAAAACATCAGAAACAACTCTGCATTTTTCTGGTGTAATTTCTAGCCCAAACATTAATGAGATTTGTTCTCAAGATTAAGGTTTTCAGCAGCACACATTTTTGTCTGCTGTTTCCAGTTAACTAACAGAAATTCTGTTGAGAAAATGTGAAATAAAATTGGAAGTGAGATCATCTTTCGAGGTCCCTTCCAATCCCTAACATTCTGTGATTCTGTGACCTACATTCCACCTGCAACACATTAGCAGTTTGTGGCTGAAACTCCAATGAATTCAAGTAGTAATATTACAAAACTACCTAATTATTCCATGATAAACAACTCTTTCAGAACAAGTTTGGGGTTTGGGGTTTTGTTGTTGTTTTTTATTTCCCTTTCCCTTTTTATTTTAAATCCCACATGGGAAACTTAGCTGGCAATTCAATTATTATATCATGAACACCCTCAACTAATTCAGTACAACTTTGCATTTTATAAAAAGCATTCTTGACCTGATGAAAGAAAATATTTTCAAGTGAAGGACTAGTAAGTCAGGGGCATGAATACAAGATTTCGAAAGCATTTTTTCAAACCTACTGAAAGTATACAAATCCATTAGTGACAATGTTTTCACACAGAGCAGAAAGTGTCACTTACCGTATGTTGAATCTGTCTGATAAAGGAGGCATGGTATTCAGCACAAGTCAAAATATGTGTTGAGAAGATACTAAACTTTAATCAAATTACGGACTTCTTTGAAGTCGACACTAGAACTTTTCAAATGTCTTGGGATTTGCTGGCTACTGCATTTGAACTTCATGCATTTAATTTACTCTTTATGCTGGACAAGGACTTGGAAGCAATCCTTTCAGCTTAGCTCTGAAGCACTGCCAGAAAATCATTCAGGAGCTTATAGTGTCCTTGCTTTATGATATGACCTGTAATTTTCATTAGGCTCCAGTATCTACTAACAAAAATAATATTCATGATACAAGAGAAAAGTACAATTGGTAACATCAGCTGTCAAACACAATGGAATATAATGTACTTTTGCAGATACACCCATAGATAATACTGAAATTGTGGCTAAGAAAACAAAATTGATAGAATATACTTAAAACACTGCATTTATTACAAAGGTGCAGAAAGTTTATGCCATTTCTTTTGAATACTTACATTTAAACTACAAACAAAATACAAAGCTAGGTTACAGTGTGTAATAAAATCAACAATGATTATCTAGTAAATTCAGTACAGAGTATTCTACTGTACTTAATTTCACAAAACATTTCTGAAACAAAGGCACTTACAGAATTTTAAAAAATGAACATAGACTCTTTTGACATTTAAAATTTTAATTCCATTCCCCCTCCCCTGTGGAGAACCGACTCATCAACATGAGGGCAATGGCTGCTTGGAGTGACAAATCAGCAGTGCTTAAACTAAAAGTCTACGGATCAACTCCTCCATCTTTCCCATAACCATTCCATCCTCTTAACCACATAAAAACAAGTTTCAATGGGTTGCATGGCGACAACGTAATAAAATTTGGTCCTATGCCTCATTGTTAATGATGATTCATGCATTAACAATAAGAGATCTGTCTGGTCGGGTGCTCCAATTATGAAGTGAGGAAGGTGAACCATTTACTTTCAGAGTTTTGTAACTGAAGTGGTAATACTACTACTAAAGTAACTCCTCATATAGTAATGATCCACCTCTTCACTTGTATATAGTTATTAGCATATGTTCACTGAAGGAAAGCTATAAATTTTCAGAATCTTTAACCCTATCCCTCATCTCCTCCCACCACTCCACATACAGTGGGGTTCAGGGCAATTTATTTGGTCTGTACAACATCTACACGAAAACTTCAGATTTGGGGACCTCTATTGTTGTCACTTTGCTTTCCTACAACCTGTTCCTTTGGGATGATGGCAGATGATTGAGCCAACTTCTTGTGAAATTGCAGATTTTCCTTTTATAACCAAAACATAACCCTACTAACAGTGTCACAAACTGTGTGCTTTGTCACATCAGACGGAGGAAAGAAGGAGAGGTACAGAGTGACCACCTCACACAGCCCAACGCGGGAACACTGTCCCTGTGCTCGGCTCGCTGGCTGCACCTCACCAGCCAGACTCCATCCTTTCTGCAGTTATTCAGCTCCCTCCTGTGCATAAAAGTTCCAGATTTCTAGGGAAACACTTAACCCCCCATACAGAAGACACTGTCCATTTTTGGTTGTACTCTAGCCATTAACTTCAAGACTCTTAGAAAGGTGTAACACAAGGGCACAGGTTGTCATGAATCACAATGCTAGAACCTTTCTACAAGTTTCTTCTGAAATGCCTTGAAGACTTTATTGAAAAAATAATCGGAATAACCCAGAAATAAACATAAAAAATCAGGAAGAGAAATAAGGCTGCCTTTGACAGCAGCAGTTTCCATCCATGATGAGGTAAAACAATGCCACTATCTATGTTTTTCAAACAGTAATATACCCTAAATATAGAATTGCAGGACATATGGCTTAATGGCCTCTCTAAGAAAGTAAAAACAGTGTATGAGATATGTCAAAATTATTTCACCAATTATGTCACCATGATACATACAGACTAGACAGCTCTTCTGAGGAATAACACATTCTACTTCAATGTTAGGAAAGATAGAATTGTAAAGTACACTAAAAAAAAAAAAAATCATTACTCTTTTGATCAATACCAGGCGTACAGAGCCAAAAGCCTTGCAAACAGCAATAATAGTCGTGGGGATGTCTCAGGACGTTTCATGACTGCAAGCACTACCTAGTTGGACATACCTTACCTCGCTGTGACCAGACCCTACCACTCTTCCTTTCCCTGACTTCTCGTTCTCTGCTCAGCTTTATGAGAATGTTGAAGAAAAGGGTGGTTTAATCTCTCCTGTGTGTTGAGCTGGGATTTCTTTTCCCCCCCTGCATATCAGTATTCAAATGAAGACTGAGTTTATAAAGATCTGTCATCCCCAGGTTCCTGCCAGCTGCGGTTCTCACTACAGACAGTGACAAACCCTAAGCATTTAAAAACCCCAATCTACTTCTGACATCTTTCCTGTAAATTAAATTCCTTCCCTGTGATGAGGCAGGACTGAACACTGGTCGGAGCTTCTGCTTAACGTATGATTAAGGTGCTAATTTTTCTTCCAAACTCATCAACAGCACACAACTTAAGTAAACTGTCCAATAATACTTGGACAACAAATACTTGTCCAACAATTTTTATGAAGAATCCTCAGGTTTTCAGCTTTTGATCTGTTTGTCCTACAAAGTGGCAGAGAGTTTGGTTTTGTTGCTCATTTCTAGCTATAAATTAAAATGGCCTGAGAAAACACCCAATAAAGGCACAGTTTTAAAGCCTTAAAATTGGGAAAGAAAATAAGAAATTTATTAACTTATGCTACTTACCATAGAAAAACGCAACTAGTCCAAAGACAATTAAATGTGGTTTGCTACCCCTTACTGAAGGCAAATGTGTTTCAAAACCAGGAAAATTCCCTTCTGAGTGGTAAATGAAATGTATTACACTATAGCTTACCTAACAATAGTAGCTTCAGAACAGGCAGAACATACATAACATGCATCAGGTAGTTTCTTAGAGATTAAGTCTTTATGTTTTAATACTGTGCAAAAGATTGCTACAGCTTTGGGTGTCTGACAATGCTCTTCTCATTGTATATAGAACAAAATATCTTTTTGTATTTGCTTGAGGTATAAATTAAAAACCTTTGCAAGAAAAATACTCCTTCCTCGTACTCACATTTAAAAAAAAATAAGGAATTAACTTTCACTTTACCGAGAAAAAAAGACTGCTGTCTTCCAGAAAAATATACTGCAGGTGCACAGTGTAAACAGCACAAATTATACTTTTAAAAGTTTTGTATGCAGAAGCATAGTAGAAGATCTTTTCAATAGACGGGCTTCTGAGGATCCATGTAAGCAGGGTTGTACGGGGGCTGGCTGACTGGGTACGGTGCTCCCGCACCAGCTGCAAAAGCGAAACACAAGAAAAAGCAGATTTGTACAACTTACATTCCAAATTCTACATCTACAATGGCAATTTCTGTTTCGAGCACACAGAGGTTCAATTTATCTAGCGTCTTAACTGGATTTGAGAACAATTTGTGCAAACTCATAAAGCATCCACATTTCAAAAGAAAGATCACAAAACCCTTTGTTCTTGTGGGGTTTTTTTGATGGTTGAGTGTACATGTGTATTATGGTAGCCACAAGAACATGGTTTGCCTCTGGGGAGAACATAGTCTACAACAAAAGGAATGGTTCTGGTCAAAAAAAACAGCTAGTGGAAGTCAGAGAAGCACAGACAACAGGATATACCTACAGTAAGCCAAGAAGTGAAAATAAACCACTGGGCAAAGGACTAGAGAAAGCATCTCAGGACTCCTTCAGAGAAAATGCTTTCCTGGGAAGTTGCACAGAGTTAATTAAAAAAGTACAGTAACAGTGGAAAAAATGTCCCCCCACTAACTGAGCACACATTAAAGAGTTTGACATAGATACTGTATCACTCAGAAGATATCCTTATTTTCTAGTATTGTGAGACAAGCTGCTCTCTTCATTTTCAGGTGTCTTAAATAACACAGCACCTGATCAGATCCCTGGAATGTACAGATGTGCTCATCTTTCGCTGACCTTGTAAAGTGAGTGGGTTTGTCTCCTGTATGACAGAGCAGGTACTCTCTCCCTTGCCTGTGACCTAATTAAGAGACTACCCTTTGGTTAATAGACAAATAAAGGAAAGCATTCTCATTTTAAGGCATTCTCAGCTGGCAACATGGAAAGTGCTTCAAGATTTTCCCAGGAGAACAAAAAAAAAAAAAAATTAAAGAACTAAGAAACCAGCAAGAGTCTGAGAAACCAGCGAGTAGGAGAAGCAAAGCTGATTGGTTCCATCACATGATAAAGATGAGGCCAAAGTGCTTTGGGGTAATCCCATAAAACCCACAGCTTCTTCAGAGTTTTCAACAGAAAAATAAAGTCAACAGGCTTGCCAAGTCAGTGTTTTTACATGGGGGGGTTGGTTTGCACATCGTTATTGTGCAATTTCTACCTAAGACCATGAACAGGTATTTTACATTTGAGTTGTCATGAAAGAGTTAGTTCCTAAGGGCAGTGTCTACTCTTCAGGACCACGCTTTGCTTGTTACTCAGAAGGATGAACGGTGAGTTTTGTGAGAGGATGAAGATCCTGGGACAGACAACAGCCGAGTTCTGGCCCCTCTGAACAGCCAGGAGAACAGCTATTCCCAGCGGAAGTGGGAATTAGTCACAGCAACAATGAAGCTGCATGAAAACAATACTGTGAAAGAACGAAAGCAGAAGAAAAAAGATTCCAATAATTCTAACTGCTAGTCATCAGCAAACTTGTCTGAAGTTGATCAGAGACTCTGTATTCTATAAACATAGTGATGAACTACTAGAAAATGCCATTTGTGTATAGACTGAAACATCTAGCAAATATTAGATTAGAAAGGGTGTGTAGAAACACTCAACTACTATGCATATGTTAACTGGAGTTTGATCTTAATATGAAATTTCAGCTGAATTAGTAAAACTTTCTACTGGATCCACTGACAGTCTGATATGCCACCAGACTGCCAATACAGCTCCAGGTACATCTCCTCTTGCCATGCTTAACACAGAAATGGTGATGGGGAAGTTTCAGCAAGGGTGAATCACAGCATCCACCATAACCCCAGTTTTACATAATTTGTCTACATTTACTTAATATAGTCAAAGAAAATAATAAATGTAAGTAATAGAAGATGGACTCTAAAGTGACTGTCTCTTCAGCTGTTTCAGAGATGAAGGAACACCCAGCATTGCCTTACCTGCCATCGTCTCATGATAAGCTGGGGGTCCTGACGGCTGCATGGGGTAAGGGGGGGGATACTGTGCAGGGTAGGGTGCTGCCGGCATGCCCGGCTGTGGCTGGATGGCCACCGGCTGGTATCCTTGATACGGGGCGACTGGGTAGCTGGGTGGCACTCCCTGTTGTTGGGGGTATGGAGCATGAACCACTGTTGTGGCCGTCGTGGTGGTGACAACAGCTACAAACAAGCAGAAGGAACATGGTTAGTGCTGGTGGTTCTAGGAGATCACCTGGGACAGCCAACAACAGTCATGTACAAAATGCTCTCTCTTCAGATCAATTTATCTCTTCAAAATCTGGGTAATTTCATTTCTGAAGTTCCACAAAGGATTTAGAAACCTGTGCCTCTGACTATCCCACCAGTGGTCTCGCTGGTAATGAGAGCCCTTGCATACCGGGACAGCAGCCAACTTATCTCCTTGTTTCACAACCACGAAGAGCAAAGAATTTATCTCGGACCATTCAAAAACCCGGAACTCAATCCTGCAGCCAACTGATCTATCATTTGGTATGAGACTGGAAAAACTGCTCATTTTTAAATGTGACTGGCTTTTAAGGATTAAGGTGACAAAGATCTCCTTTATTAAGTAAGGAGCTTCCTACCAGGATTGCCCAAGTGAGTTTCCTTTTGTATGTTGTCTACACACTAATGCACCCACATGTTAGTAGGTCTGTCTTCAAATAACAGTCAGAAAGGCAAATACAGATTAGCTCATCAGTTCTGGTAGGAGCTGACATTGCATCATTGGTTCATTTATTTTACTGGGAGAAGATATAACACTTTATAATAAATTGCAATAATTTGTTTTCAAGATCTCCTTCCTCTTTATGCTACAATTACAGACTTTGCTCAAGATTGCACTGTTGCAGTCCTGGGCCTGTGGCATATTTTTCAAGCATATTTTTAAGATATTTGGAACCAATTTGAATTTAAGCCTATCCCCCACTCACTTAAAAACAAAACAAAAAACACACACACAAAAATCTGAAAATCCACACATTAAGGGGGTGGGGAAAGAGACCTTCTAACTCCTCCAAAAATATCCCAAAACATTGCTCTGCAACTTCACATTCTGAAGCAGCTAAACTGCTTATTTTTAATGTTTAGATATTGCAAGTTTTGTAGCAGAGATGTAATGCAAGATTATTTTCACCTCTTATAAGAACACAATTTTCCAGAAAAAAGAAAAAAAAAAGTCCTGTTCAAATATATGAAAAAGAAAAAAAACCACACAGGTACTTACGCCGTGGTCTTCGACATGCTTTATACAAACAGCAACATGAGCAGGTGAGGCACAGAATAAGAGTAACTGCAATCACCGCAAAAATACCAATTCCAATCGCAACAAAGGTTCCAAAACTGCAAAAAAGATACCACCAGAAGTAGTTAAAGAGTCTTTCACGCAGATTTATTACCCTTTACCGTAACCTAACATTCTGCAGCAAACACACTGCTGCTCCCCCAATCTGTTACTCTTCCTACTTCATGCATTCAAACGAGAATCAATTGTTAAATGCAGCGCCAGGTGAGGTCAGGTCTGCAAGTGAGTTGACCAATCCGACAGAGAATACATTCCCCGGTACAGAAAAAGGACCCAACGTGAGTCTCTGATCCCTCTTGTTTTAGTGTGACTGCAACTCTTGTCATTTTAGTGCAACTGTGTTCCAAAAGGCTACAGCGATAAGGTTTCAAAGCCACCAGTTTGATGACCTGATTTTCCAAGCATTACTGGACTGCTCTGAACACCCAGGAGTGTCTGAAATGAAGCGCCCCAGACCTTGGGGTGACGGTGAGTTCTTGGCACATTTGCAAAAGCTCCCAGCCCAACCTTGAGATGATCTCGGTACTGAGCAAACCCCTACACGCTGCAGATTCTTGGCGGGTTCCTTGTGTTCTAGTCCCTCACGCTTGGCATCTTTAGAAGCCACGTTTCACAAGGTTTGTAAGATCTGAAATTCGCCAACTTTACTGCAACAGCAAGTATGTTACAGTACATTATGGGAGACAGAAACACTGCTAAACCACAGAAACCTCGTATGGAAGGGCCAAAGATCACACCAGCTTTAACCTTTATAGTGAGTACCAAATGATGGAGGCAGATGTAAAGCTTCTGTAAAGCATTAAATGCCTAGTGACAATTCCTTCTTAAGTGTTAATTCACATGATTTGTTTCCTACTGCCTGAAATTAATAAAACCCTTCTTCCATAGATGGCAAAGTCCCCAGCATTTTTATTTCTTAAAAAATGAACCAGGCATCAGTTTTGGGAACAATTGCAGGAAGTCAGGTTTAATGAACAAGCAGCTCTAAAATAATGAGTAAAGCATCAGTTTTATATCCATCCTGTTTTTGCTCCTTCATAGAGATTGTGGCTACAGAACTCTTTACGTTTTTTCCCCACTCAGTTTCCTGTTAACAGCTTTAAATATTACACATCTCAGGAACCTCCAGCAATTTTGACTTGGCTATGAAACAGCCACCAAATGTGAAAATTGTTTTTGAGCATCAATAACACTGTAAGGTTAAATCACTGACAGAAAAGAGGCAAAGCGCTTTATTATCCTTAGTCCAAATTCAGAAGATTTCACCTCAGTCTTCTAGAGCAACTTATGTTCAGTGTCCAGCTTACTGAGGGTTAAGCATTGACATATAAAACACATTCAATTTAAAACACATTTTTTTCCCCTAAGAGAGGTTCCATCAATTTTATTCTCTTTCTGCAACAGCTAGAAGAAAAAGCTTGGTTCAAATCTCTTTAAAGAATCTGAGCAACAATTTTATCTAACTGTAACTAACTTGTGCACTGATTTTGTGATGTACTAAATGAACGCTATGGAATTTCTCCTCAAGTACTCAATCTGATGCTGTGCATTGCCTACAGTCACTGCACCCAAGCATTTCTGTCTGAAACAGGAACTGCTGCAGCCTCCTGAAGTCACACAAGCGAGGTCAGAAACACTGCCAGGAAAGCAAACAGATGATTGCAACACAGCTGAAAAATGTAATGATGTGCGCATGCTTTGTCACGTTTATTTGCACCTTTACAGTATCCTAAGTTGCACATGCAAATGCCTTCCTAACTATGTTGCATTTAAGTGCTCCCCCCTTTCTCATGAGCACTAGTTTCACTTCAGCCCAGTAAAGTCACACCCAGCTCATCTCCATACAAAAATATCTTCTCTTACAAGACTGGTATAGAAAGGAAGATAGAAATGTAATTTCAAGAGGAGGGGAAGGAAGGGGGGAGAGATAAACACGCACAATAATATCGCATCCTGAAATACAGGCTGCCTGCTGTCCATGAGGCCAACAGCAAACATCCATCAACTTGGTTTGAAAACACACATTGAATACTTGTTTATGTGGAAACTGATTAGATTTAAGAGTGACTTGTGGAATTCAGATAAATTATACAGGGTCCTTATTAGATACTAATTATATATATACATATACACACTGAAGAAGAGAAAGAGAGAGAAGTGTGCAGACGGATTAATTCATTAGACTTAACCATATTGACTGCAATGTTTGCAAGAAACAGCATGAATATCTGTAACAACCTATGGACACCTCTGGAAACTGCATGACAATCAATGTTAACTACAATTACTGCTGCTTTCAGAGTGACAACAGCATTTTCCTTGCTCTTGCTGCTTTCTGTATCAACCTGAGAAAGCTCTCTCACTAGGGAAGTTAATATTTCCATTACACACAATTATTACCAAGCAACAATAGCAGAGACAACAAAAGAAAAAGGTCTTCCAGGTTCTTCCTTGGGCTTTTTCCCCAGTAAAGAAGGAAAACACTTCTTTTGCTAGTGAACTATGCCCAGGAAATTATTGTTTGAAGGAAAGACATTAGGCCTGACAAGGACAGTTCGGATTCTCCATTTCTCCAGACAATGACCCGCTTTGAACTCTAGCAGAGGCTGGGCAAAATCAAACAAACCTGAGAAATGGACAAAACCGACAAAGTGGAGCAATGTCTACTCATCCTAAATAAACTAGCACAGCAGCAAACTGGCAGACAGCCCTTATCTTTACCCAATTCCATTGTAATATGAGAAGAAAACAGCAGGAGCCCACCACCAGCATATAAACATTGGTCAGTTTGAAGTATAAGCTCCATTTGCTTGTTTGGAATAAAGTTTTCTCTTTACTGAAGCACATATCTCATTGCCTATTTACTATCTCTAATAAGGAAAGCAACAAAAGCAAAGCTCAGGGGAAAACAACCCCACCATATAGTTATTTTCACCAAGTTGTTAGAGACACCCTGTGCGCTTTCATCATTGTCTGTGTCTTTGATAAAATGACATGACCACAGCAAGATGACATTTGCATACGTGTCTTAAAGAGCTAAATGGAGGCACATATTTAAAGTACAGGTGTGTCAAGTGTGTACACTTCAGAGTGTGGTTTTGTGTGTGTAAACACCGTGATTCAGTCCTTCCCACTGAAACACTCTGTGATTACTGCTGACCAAATTATAAGCCTTCAGAAACAGCCCAGTGAGTGAAACAACAGACGGGAGTCAGTTCTTCCCCAAGTTTTCTAAGGAGTGTACACAACTGGATTACTGTAGGCATTTTATCATCTGCTTTAGAGCAGAAGCATAATTTTCCCACCCGCGCTTGGGCTCATGCAGACTAATACAGTGAAACAGCAGAAGGCAGCGTGACATGGAAAACAAAACAGTGTGTGCTATCAACTTGCTGCACCACTCTTCAACAGTGGAGCTCTGCGATATTTTTTTTAACCATTCCCACTGATAATCAAAACTAGCAATACTCTTTTGGAGCATCTGAATGGCCAGGGACTACCTTACTGTAATAACGTCTGTCCTTTTACTGCCCCAGCAGTACTGAGCACCCCTTCCTGAACATTCAGTAATATCCCACTAGTGAAACTGCTGAGAAAAGTGCAGGAAGGCTCACAGTAACAGAAGATGTTACTCAAGCGAGGCCAGAATGGTGCTCAGTATATTTTACTCAGTGAACCATCTAAGCTTCAGGTTGTAAGATACTCCAGTTATTGTATTAAGACTCTTTTGCAGTGTGCTAACTCTAGAAAGCCTATACTCCTTTCTTAAATAGAACTGTTACTTCATTTGATTGCTTTCATTTGATGAATCTGTCTGAAAAGACTCCTAAAACACCTGGAAAAAATATATTCACATTAAATGATAATTTAATTACCAACTGTTAGCACTACACACAAATGAAAAAGACAAGACATAAGATTGTAGCTTAAAGATTCTTCCACTGAATGGTTAACCAAAAAAGAAAAAAAAAAAGAAAAAAAAAAGAAAAATCAAACAACCCCCCCCCACACTTTACACCCTGCGTTCTGCAAACAAACTTCAGAAGTCAGGGTGGCCACGGCACCAGATCAGAATGCTCTTCTGGCATCACAGTTTGAATGGGTTTCCAGACTCCCACATTATATATACCATAGGCTCTAAATAAAGCACACACAGTTATAAACAGCTTGAGCTCGTTCACTGCCATTTCCTGCTTCCTTCTCTTCACAGAACAGCTAACTTTTGCCAATAATTTAATAGAAAACAAAACTGAGAACAAAACCAAACACAACAGCAGTTTTACTGCAGCAATGATAAACCGCAGCTTCTCATAAAATCATGAGAAAGTGAATATGAAGAGAGGACCCCTGCCCCTTCCTACCACCACCGCTCTCTTTCCTGGGCCTGCTCCACTTCTACCCCTGTTTTCTCACCTTTGGAATGCACTAAATTTTAAGTGTAACGAGCACTCCTCGCAGGCTCACCTTCCCTTTACAGCCTTCTAATTATTCAAAACCTGTACGAATTCACAAAAAGGGAGTTCTGTGCTCGGTGCCTGTTTTACTCCTTTTTGGTACTTAATGAGCTGCAATGGACATATTAAAATGAGAGAATCAAACTCATTTGTAGAAGTTAATTCTCAAGGCAGCTGTTAATATGAGAGTTCTCAAACACTGTCAAGTGGAAAAAAAAATGTAAAATTCTTTGAGTGTATTTAAGGCCTTTTAAAATATCCAAATTTCAATTTCAGTAACATATTTCAAAACCTCAATATTTTGAGTCACTTAAGTTGGAGACATTTTGTAAGCCCTGCTGTAAAGGAAGTTTTTGCCTATCTATGCATTCATGACAATAGTGCACACTGCAACTCTTGTCTCTAAAAAAGAAAAAAAATACCCAAATGAACAACAACAGGATCACTTAGTTCTGAAAAAAGTAGTTTAAGCAGCCTATTTATTTTGCAAGTTTCAGTCTATTCCAAGATTTGTTCCATGCTACGAAAACACATGTTGGCAGGGTCCTTTTCAAAAGCATGGCTGGTTTTAAGAACAAACATTTACAAATACTGAGTAATGGCTGTAACACAGGGAGGTCTGGAAAGACTTCAGAAGATAATTTAGGCCGCTCCTAAAAGTCTAAAAAAAATTAGTATAGGCGTATCATTCTTCACTGCTCCAGAAGAGGATACAGTTCCCAGAAATGCGTCAGAATGGTAAATGTCCAGACTTGCCCTGACCCAGGTATAGGGCATGACCAAACAAATCCCCTGACTAAGGTGATCCCATAAATCCAATATTTTAGTCACAGCCATACAATGCCACATACTGCCTCTAAAGCTTAGCAGGAAAATAAACTTTTTTGTTGTTCTTTTGTTTTAAAGAAAAAGCAATATGACTTCCTAAGAGTCTTTCAGAGGGATTAGTTTTTATAACTTTACAAACAACACACTTCCTCAGTTTAATATTTTAGCATGAAGATTCAAAACATAAGAACCACTTTGCTAGAGACTCAAAACCAACATTTACTATTACACAAAAAGTAAACTCCTGTGAGGTTAACACTCACAGGAAAACACGAGTGTGACTTTAGCACTTGATAGACTGACCGGACTATTTTAGCACAGCTGGACTTTGGCCTGCAGGAACTTCAGCACATGTGGACAATTAAAATATACACCAAAGAGTTAAGCCTCACAGTACAGGTGCAATCACACTAATTGCTGGTGCCAGCCATGGCCTGCTCCAGCCACTTAACCCAGAGCCTCCCTTCCCAAAATGAGAACTCTGGATGATCAAGAAATATCTAAGAAACAAGGGTCCAGTGATTCCTGTGGTAGGCAACAGGCAGTTTAGACTCAGATTGAACAGCATGGTTTCAAAATTACGAAATCTTCAGTAGTTTCATCAGACAGGCAGGTTTGAGTAACTAAGTCATTTCAGAAGCGACACAAAGCAGTGAAGTGTGGGCTGGAACAGCAATGTCTGCGTTGGTCTTTCAGACAAATGTTAACTTCAGTTAGCACTTGAGAGTGTCCCTCCAAGGGTCCTGCCCACAGACAGCTCCTTAACATGAAGAAAATGGTTTCATTTCATTTTGGTTAACCCATCAGTGTGGTACCAGCTCAAGTAACCACTAATTGTAAACTGCTAAACTGCTCCAGCATGGACACCCATCAAATGCCACTGTTGTCACGACTTTCCATAGTACTTTCTGGGTACCCTCAAAGAGAAGGGAAGTTCACAGCAGGAGCCCCCCAACACAATGCCTGAGCCACCTCTGCTCACCCGCAGCCTGAACAACCCTGAGCCATATCCCCCGTGAGCAGCTGAGCACAGCCCAGCGACCCTGAGCATCAGCCAAGGGGCTCTGCCATGACCAACAATGCCACAGTAAGCCAAGGAGCCCTGCAACTGCAAAAGTGCTACAGAAAAAGAGAATACACGAGTCTTTTGAGAAAAAGTTTGCTAAATATGTACTGAATGGGTCCTTTTTATATTTGTTCAAATGGAAAGCTGATGTGGGTTACTTTAAGCCCAAAATAATAAACTTTAATTTCATACACAAGACCTACAGGAAGTAAAGCTAATTACTACTTTTTTAAAGGATGCTAACATCTCGATTTCTTTAAGTAACATGTAACAGGTTCTTAAACAACCTGTATGAGAAAGTGGCAGGGAGGGAACTTCCTGGAGTCTGTAGTTTTACTCAGACACCCGGATCCAGCAGGGTATTATGGAGGATGTATACAAGGATCTCTTCTTGGCCTATGAACACTTCACTTGTACTAAATATGCCTATTTACATAAATTCCTTTGTAGTGCAAACTAAAAATACAACTTTCCAGGGAAGTTTACCAGGAAATATGTTATTGCACACTTTGTAGACAGTTAATTGCTATAGGTAACTGCTACATTAAAAATACGCACATAACCAGCAGAAAAAACTCAGGGCTGCATTCAGCGGGACTAAAGTATTTCATCAACGGTGCAAGAATTAACACTGCAGCTTCAGGCAGGTCACAAGAATTTCAGGCAAGTCCATTGGACGCTCAGCATAAAAACTGGCCTTCAACACAACAAGCTCTTGCTTCTACAGATAAGAAATAAATTCAAAATGTTCCTTCAGTGGCAAAAAGAGAATGTAGACTGATTACAGGCATGGACATTTAAGGCAAACACAGTGAGTCAGTTTCCCTCCTACTGTTATTATCCCACTTTAATGATACAGGATGTTACCACTCACCCTAATTGAAATTTTAGACTAACATAAAGGCAATGGGAGGGATTTTTCTGAAGTGGTCTATGGAATTAACAGAACAAGTTTAACAGAAAAAAAAAAGTTAAGTACTGCAAAAAATTTCCCCACCTCAACAACATCTGCAATACTATGAATTTGCTACTGTCAATACCATACTAATTCTGAAAAGCAGATTTAAGTAACTAATTAGGAACTAGCTTGGCTAAAGAGTTAATGTTTTAAATAGTTTCTTAAAAAGGATTTTTTCTGGCAAATTGCAACCTGGTGTATGACTTGCCAAACACACTGAAACTGCAATCAAAGGAAGTTTAGAGTAGCTTACACCCACCAGCTTTGCTTACCATATAACCCAGCTCTTACACAAAACACACCTCCTTCTTTACCCACATCGCTCACATGTCATCACATACATGAAAGTTAGAAACACAAAGTTTAAATCAGGTAAATCAATTATCCCATATGGTTTTTTCAAGGGGGTATATTCCAGTTAATATAGACTGACTTACAAGATGCTTAATACAACTTATTACAATACAAACTATAATAACTGCAACTCTAATCACTGGGAAAACTAGCTAACCACCCCAAGAAAGAAACCCAAACATACTGAAAACCGTTCCTAACCTGCTTGGTCTCAATGCAGCAGCAATTTCATTTGTTTCTTCAGCCAACTTTGCAAGCTTGTCAAGATGATCCTGCATCTTTAACGACATGTTCAGAATACAACACAGACCTCCAAGCCTCTGTAGTCTGTATCTGTCACTATTCCTGTCACTAGTAAGAGCACTAGTGTGACCTGCATCTCCATGTCCTGCCCTGTAAGAAAACATAAAGCTAGGCCTTGGACCTTTGAAAATGGGCTTTAGGGTTAGAAGCTGGGGATTATCCATTGGGCACTCATGTGGCGGGTCTTCATACTCCCATCCAGGGCACCCCAGGCACATGGGCCTCCAGCCTTTGCCAACATCATGGGTACAATGCCGGCGGAAGGCAGCTTTACCATAACATGTTGGCCTACATATGTTCTTAATGGGAATTGGCCCTTCTGGTCATTGGCTCTCATGGTTTAGCTGCCTCTGGCAACTAGACCCATGGCAACCGTTCACTTTCCTTTCCCTGTACCCAGTGCCATGGTGAAGAGGATGAGGAAAACAGATGCCCTTCAAGTGAAAGCAAACTGTGGCCTGCACTTTGCTGCCAAAGGAATTGAGAATAACACATTAGCAGTATCAGCTGTGGCAGACCACTTGGCTGCCTTTGACTCCAGTTCTAGCACACCCAGTACGGCAGCAGCGTGACTTCATTCAGGCCACAATAGTCCACTGTTATCCTCCACTCTCCGCTGGACGTCCACACTGCCCACATGGGACTGTTAAAGGGTGAGCAGGTCTTACTGATCACCTCTTCGCTCTCCAGTTCACAAATCAACTTACGGATGGGAATCAGAGAGTCCTGGTTAGTGTGATATTGCCGCTGGTGCACTGTAGTCTCAGCAACTAGCACCTGCTGTTCTTTGACCCTCTGCAACACCGCAACAGAAGGGTCCTCCGAGAGACCAGGCAAGGCAGACAGCTGTTTAAAGTCCTCGGTCTCCACAGTTGCTATGCCAAAAGCCCACCAGTACCCTTTTGGGTCCTTAAAAATACCCTCTCCTGAAGTAGTCTATGCCAAGGGTGCACAAAGCACCTGGGCCAGTCACAGTAGGGTGATTTTGCCACTCTTTCCAAGTTAGAGTCACTTCAGCATTTAATAGAGTCAGCTCCTGGGATCTCCAAGTCACTCCAGCAATGCTGATGGGTTCTGCCCCTTCACAGTTTGATGGTATTAGGGTACATTGTGCACCGATGCCAACTAAAGCCTTGTACTCTTGTGTGCCTGACATGCCAGGCCGTCAAATCCACACAGTCCAATAAACCTGTTGTCCCGCTCCTCCAACTGGCTGAAGGCAGGGCCCCTCTAGTCCTAGTCATGGTATTCATTACTCACTTTTAGTAAAAATGAATCAGAAGTCCCTTCAAGGGGATCAGAGGTAAGATCAGCTCTTCTACTCTGTCTGGAGAACTGCCCACTGGAAACTGGAGCACTGTTTTTCCTGGCAGAACCCCCTGTTGTGATTGTTTTTCCTTACAACTCATGCGCCCATGCCTCTAAGACTGAGGTAGGTTTTGCGTTCCATGTCCTCATGTCCCCTCCAATGGTCACGCAGATAAAACCAGACTTTGCCCCATTGTGTGTACCCTTTATATACTCCCTCTTGAGACAAAGAACACCTACCCCTAATATCTGAGATACTGGTATGTACAGGTGGGGAGTAGAACTTATCCTCAAATCACCGGAACTCTTGGGACAGTTTCTCAGCATGTCTGGCTGTTTCTCCACAGCTGAGATGCAAGCCTGTATGGAAGAACACAGGCTTTCTTCATATTGCTGGAGTTGGCCAGCCAATTCATCCATCATTTGTCCCCACCTTCTTTCCAGGACATTACTGCCAATAAGTTGGCATACGACAACGGTGCACTCTGTAGAAACTTCTGACACATGGGTTGCGCGCACAGTACTTCACCTGGATCTGTGGGTAACAGCTCATTATTTGTATCACTATAAATCACTTTCAGCACCGCCAATTCCCTAAGATACTGGATACCTCTCCCCATGGTGGTCCACTTGCCTGGGTGACAGGGAACATCTTCCTTAAAGGGGTACCTTCATGCCTGACAGAAGGTGCCTTCAGAAGCTGAGGGCTTGTGTCTTTTTCCCAACTGCCTTGTCAATGCCCCCTACCCTAGACAGGGAACCCAGGTGCTTGGCTTCCTTACCCTCTCATTCCAAGCTACCAGCCCCGTTATCTCAGCATCGGAGCAGCCAGGTAACAATGTGCTCGCCTGACAGCAGCTGAAATCTTTTCACATATCTCACACTTCACTCAGGGATGGGGATTCAGTGATTATCTCCTGTTCTGCCTCTTCTTCCTGTTCTCATGATGACCCTGGTTCATCATCATCCCTCACCAAGCAAACTGATTTTTTTCTGTATTTCTTTTTCTCTATAGGGGCAACTGGTACAGACACGGGCTGGTTCTCTGGCTCAGATACAGTACTTGTCACCTGGGTTTGAGTAGCCACGTGCCTGTCATCTGGGTATGAGTAGCTGCAGTGTTTGGCAAGAGGACGGGAGTAGCTGCAGGGCCTGTCAGTCTGTTCTCCCTCCCTTCCCCTGAGGGTGCTGCACAGTAGTAGAGAGTGTGGTAAGTTGTACCTCTTAGGAACAGCCACAGCATTTTCCTTCTAAATAGTCTATCACTTCATCAGGGTCCTGTAGCTCCAAACCACTGCAGGTGAGAAGTTCTCTAGATAACTGCTTATATTCTCCCAGGTGCCATGCCACCCATGGCCATCCACTCTCAGGACAAACCTCTGAGCGATATCCTTAAAAAACCAAAATCTTTTGTAACTCTAAGCATAACTTGACATACATTCAGAGGACATAGCAATGAGAGCATGCTGGCTTGAACATGCCCAGGGCGTTAAAAATTCTCAAACACTGTTGCACCTAGCCCGAAGAAGGGGGAGGTGAAAGAGTGGGGGGAAGTATCCCCAACCCAACCTTCCCCATGGATTGGATGCGATTACTAATCAATGCCAAGAGGTGGTGCCCGAGGGATGGGAATGACAACAATCCCATACACAAATCCCAGCTTCACCATTTGGTCAGAGATGTTGTCATATCATAAGTCAATATTACACAGGACAGAAATATGATAACACTAATTCTTCTCCCAGAGGTGATAAACAGCACCACCAGGAATTTATAGAGCATGTAAGAACTTAGGTAGCACAGCCATGTGGGCAAGCAAAACAACATTGTGAACAGGGACTATTTAACTAATTAATAAATGCATACGACAAATTTTGGTTTAACACGCTCTGGTCAGATCTGTCATTATCCCAACCCTTCATACCCCACGTTGGGCACCAAAAAGGACTGTCCTGGCTTAGCTGCAGCTGGCATCTAGATGCATGGCAACTGTTTGCTCACTCCTCCTCTGATGGCAACACCATTTCAGAGTAGCAAACACTTGAGCACCGATGGCAAACTCCAGACCTCAGCTTGTGCTCAACCTCCCCCCGTCCCAGACAACATCTTGCACTCAAAACACAATTGCACCTGACTCTTGTTTCTTGGGCTGCAGGATCCTTCTCTGAGCATCACCCTGCCTGGGGCTGTTTGACAAGCTATCTCCAGACCCAACCTGTATGCTAAAAATTTACTGTTTTCAGAGTTACACTGCACAGAGGCATAGCAAAGCCCACAGAGATAGAAGACGGAACACTCTAGTAAGTACATACAGTCAATGAAGTACACAACCACAGAAAAACGAACGCCGGAACGTAATCCAAGTGATTAATCTTACTGCGTCTTTGCATGTTTAGGCCAGGTTGTCTTGCTTTTTGCCATGAAGCAGCCTTCTGTAGTTAGAAGGACACACTAACCCAACCGCGCACAACTGTCTCTTGAGCTGTGACAGCATTTTTCAATCTCTCCTTCCATCTCGGTTTCAGAGATGAACCTACACAAGCATTAAACCCCCTGCCTGAAGCAGGCAGCCGAGAACTCACTAATGGCAACTCACAACTGCTTTGTCAGCTTTAAGTAGCTTCCTCACTGAGAAAACAGTGAACACAAAACCAAATGCTCTACAATACACGTTACAAATACAAATTGTACAAGCTTATATTTACTTTTCAGGCTACTAAAAACACAGAACATTTTTTTTTTTAATAGCTTCAATCCAAATCTCAGTTGTTTCCAGACAAGAAGCTTACATTCCTTAGTGAGATTAGCCCATGTCTGAATGCAAGCCTTACAGAACAGGCTCTGTATGCAGTTTAACTCACTTATTACAGAAAATATTAAGGACCAAAACTGGAAAACAAGTCCTCTGCTCATTAAATAGAGACTGCTTACATTTCTAGAAGTTCTTTTCCAAGGAATAATCTTCCTAATTCTTTTTTATCATTGACAACCTATTGAAGATGCCAAACACACCATGAAGTGTAAACTGAAATCTGTGACAGTGATAAGGGATGAGGTGGAGAGATGGGGCTTAGTTCAATATCACAGCATTTTTTACTTTGTCTACAGAGAAAACATGCTTAAAAACACCTAAACTAATAGATAGCAAACTAGGATTACCACATCTTCCAGAGTTAGACATTTACCAGTTCAGTAGACTATTACAGATGCTGCATTTCAGACAAAGGTGGGCAGAATGACATGGATTGTGTCCGTGTCACAAAAGCAGAACCAAGACAAGACAACACATTGATCAGCCCATGACAAAAATCAGAATGATTTCTGCTTAGAAAAACTGGTATCAGTTGCCCCAGCTACATTATTTCCTTCTGTAACTGTGATACAGATGTTCTGAATCACTTCAACTATTTAAACATCCAAATACTTCATAATTAGTTGAACTATGGATATGAGTCATCTAATCTCCTTTTCCAGTAAGAGTCACTATTGTAAAATTGGCACACCAAGGCTAAATAACCATGTTACCAATGCATGTCAATTGCGGTTCCAGTAAATCGGTGCTCTGCTTTTCGTAGTTTCCTAAAGCAATAATACTATATACTGCAGAATGAAAGGAGAAGAACAACTAAATTAACCTTACTACTCACAATCCATCTTTGAAACCAGAGCAGATCAGGGGAAAATTCAGTAATCCAATTAAAAGGGAAACAAAAGAGTGAAACACCTTCCAGTAGTAAATCCTTGCCACAATGCATTCACTACCAGTGGAAATTGTACAAATTGTGTATGGTCATCTTACATGCAAGGAAAAAAGGTGGCAAATTTAATAAGCTCATTGGTATGAAATCTATGGCTATGCTCTGACCTAAAAGTTCTGAATGATCTTTCTGAATTAAGCAACAATGGAAAAAGCCCAAATCTGAGTTAATGCTGACTTTTATACTCTTCCTAAAATACTTACATTTGCTTCCAAATGCAGTGTCTGGGAAGCACAATGCTTCCAAGTACTTTAAAGTACATTATTAAGACGCTCTGAAGAATGTCATTTATTGTCTTCAAAACATCCAAAAGAAGATTATAGGACATGAACTGCTTGCACTGTGAACAACACTTAATAGAGTTGCCCAAAGCACCTCAACAGCACTCGATACTAAATATTAAATATTGAAAGATATTAACATTAAAGGATACTAATGAAAAGAAACCTACTAAAAAAAAAACTGGTGCCTTCTTCACTTGGACTTCTGCAGAAGACTCCAGAATAAACATGGCAAAAAAAAAAAAAAAATCAAAAGCACAAGCAAACTAAAAACTCCTCATCTAGACAAGCCAAGGAAGAAGATCCATACCACCATGAACCCTTCCCTAACACTGCCCCACAGAATCAAAGCATAATTGTGGCAGGTTTTGCAAGCAGGGAGAACAGACACCCCAGCTCACTCAGCCCAGTGGCAAATTCTCATGCAGTCTGTGATAAGCCCTCAGAGAGGTGAAATTCTCTTTAAAAGCCAGGATTTATGAGTAATGTACCAGAGTAGTAGCAATGTAGGAAGAAGCAAGATGCAAGAATGCAGAACTAAATGCTTTCTGACCCTTAATCCAGGAAACCATCAGCTCCTCCCTGCGAAGGGCAGATTTGCAACTCATGAGGCACAAAGGAAGTTGCCCTGTCTTGAATCTCCTCCTGTTATAAACTCTTTAAAGACTAAGCTCCTCTTGCTGGAGATACAAAGAAATATCTCAACTGACACCAGCCCTCCTCTCCAGACAGTAAAGTATGAAACATAATTATCAAGAAGCAATGTAAAACCTGTCTTTTGAAAAAGCTGGCACGGACCATGAGGGTGGAGTATACCTTGCAGGCAGAAACCGGGGACAACTCTTCCAGAAGGAATACAGCTTACTACATGGTTAAAAAAAACCCACACACACAAAAAAAAACCCAACAAAAAACAAAACAAACAAACAAACAAAAAAAACACCCAACAACAACAAACCACCACCACACAAAAACCTGGGCAAAATCTGTAATGAAACAGAAATCTACTTGATGTCCCACTGACCGCAGTCACAGAAGGTCCCACTCACTTTAATTCCCAAAGTTGAAACATTCTAAATCGAACACCTAACGTCATTAGTCACTTTGGAAAGTTCTGGGATGTGGATGTGGTCTGGAGTCACATCCGGTTAGTTTTTCAAGGTTGGTACTTCATGAATAATTACCAACTTTCTATTAAAATTGCCTAACCAGAAAGCAAGGTTGATCTTCAGTCTAGGCCTTTGCACAACACATTATTTTTTCAAAGCTGTAATGTAACTGAAAGGTAAGAGAAATCACTAATGACCCGCTTTCTCAAGGACATCAATGATTCTGTCTTTATTTAGACATTCCACAGCTGAAAACAAAGATAACAAAAGCAACTTAGCTGCTACTTCCTAAGTGACTTCTGTCATTTACAAATGCACCTTTATGGACTGTGGGCCTTGGTTACAATTCCTTTAATAACTGTGCAGATTGGTTTGGTTTTGTTTCTTTTATTTTCTGTGTTTTTTAATAACTATGCTTGCTAGCATGGAAAAAAATAGTTATTACATTCTTTACATTTAACCTTTATTACTCGCACAGATTCAATATCTCTGCAGCCACGAAGATGAGAAATGGAAGTTTTTTTCATATCTTTCTACTAAAAAATGCATCAAGAAGTGAACACTGATTGCAAGATGAGGCTCATGCCTGCTGTATGTGAACCATTTGAAGATATTTAAGACAGGCCCATCAGCTGAGCAGAGAAGATGGGCCATCCCTCCTCCAAAATATTCCTTACATCAACTCCTTCCTTGTGGAAGGCTATTGGGCCAAAAGACGATCCACCACGTTCATGTGCCCTCCTCACACCGATGCCCTGGCCCTGCCACGGCAGCGCTGCCTCTAGGAGCCCGGGACCAGGTTCCTTCCCACCGCGGGCAGCTCCCGGGACGGGTGGGTGCTCCCACCCGCTGTGCCACGGAACGGGCACGGCCCCGAGCACCCGCCGCCCAGCCCAGGAGGCGGGGGCGATGTCGCTGCCACGGCCCCGCCGGCTCAAGGCTCCCGGTGCCGCAGGGTCCCCCCGCCCGCCGCGCCCGCTCACCCCATGCTCGCCGCCTCCGCCGCCGCTCTCCCCGCGCCCGCCGCCCGGCTCCGCCCCCGCGCACGTCACTCCGCTCGCCCCGCCCCCTTTTAAAAGGGCCGCAGCCACGGCCGGGGCTCCTGTGCAACATCCACGGGTCCCTTTTTCCCGGAGTTATTCAAAAATACGATGTCTCAAATACTCATAGCTCAGAATTAACCCTTGTCCGCGCTTTGTGGTCTTCCACGCTGTGAAAAATCGGAACGTTCTACAGCAGGAGTCTTGTAATCACCAGCATAGCGCACAGGCTTAAAAGAACATACTTTGAAATAGAACAAGAAATATTGACAAAAACTAAGCGCAAAAGATGCTATAAAGCAAGGAGATGCTTCAAACAAAAGCAGCTTCTCTTACTGAGCTACTCTGGACATAACCTGTCAGTATATAGAAGTACAGAGCACACATGCTAATGCTTTAGAGGACAACCTCCCCTCCAGTAATAATACAGACTGTTACACACAGCAATCGTTGTGATCTAAACAGCACAATGCAACGTCTTCTTCATATCTGCTGCTTCAGGTATCACTACATGGACATAGAGTTCGAGTGCTTCACATTCTTAACACACAAATCAGTTTTTCATTTTCTATGACCATGTATTAATTGCACAACGAAGAACCTGCAAATAAATATCATTTTAAAAGCTGAGACTTTGCATGCCTTACCTGGGGCCAGGAATGTCATCATCAGGGTCCGAAAAAACCCGCATGTAATTTACATTGCTCAAGTCAGTGCTCCTGTAGTAAGAGAATTCATCTCAAAAATGGAATTTACAACTTATTGAAGTACCTGGCTAAATTCCAAATGCTTATGAAAGGTAATGTACATTAAAAAGAGAATAAATATTTTTTGTCATCCTCAAAGATTAATTAAATCAGCCAAAAGTATCTGAAAATGCTAATGAAAACATACACCAGTTCACGCATTGATTTGCACACCTCATTCCATTTTACAGCTAAGCTACATGCATTAATATAGATCCCTGATACAGCCAGATACAGACCTGAAAGGTCCCTTCGTGAGTTTTTAACCATTAAAATGTGTATTTTTGCCATTTGAGAATAGAATTATAACCTGCTGCATACATTCACTTTGCCTCATACCTTCCACCAAGCAGATTACACCGAAATTGTTGTTCTTCACCAAATTTCAAGAACACATCCGAGCAACAGTACTGATGCCTGCAATCTCCGCAGCAGAAGTCGGGACAGGATTTTGCAGGTTGTGTCTTGCCATGATGATTAATATATTGCAGACAACCCTCACCCCAAACTGAAAAAAAGATAAAATCCAATAGTTAGTAACTAAAGAAATAATAATACAAAGTCTCTTTCTCATACTGACCAGTCAGGTTAACATTTAACTACATTTCAAGTATGTTGGTTAGGTCTTACAAATAAATTATTTCTTTAGAGTACGGCAAAGGCAAATTACTTGCTCCTTGCACACAAAGTATCTCATCTTCGTCAAGTAGCTCTTCCCAACTGTTCACACAGACACAAAGGACTAAACTCCATGCAAATATACTGAGATGAGATGAGATACTGGTGATGCTCCCTTCACTTCATCTGCTGGTGGCTACCAAATTACTATAAAGACTCAAAGAGCAACATGAACAGCCAGACCTGTCAGAAATCCCACACAAGCCCTAAGATCAGTTAGAAGAAAATGATACATTTTCCTAGCTATTTGACTCAATGCAGAAGGTGTAACAAAACCACATTCACTGTAGATTTGGATTTCCACATGACTTGGTTGTTTCTATCTGCTGCTTTGTTTACTTCACAGAAAATCCTGATCCTGTTAATCCATGGCATAAAACAGAGATGTCCTAAAACACAGATTCCAAGGATTAAAACTGGTCAAGTAGCATTCTGCAAGCTTCAACCAGTGCAGCTACAGTGGTAAGGAAATTGACATGTTCACATACTAGGATGGGTTTCTTGGGGCGCATCCCACACTTTTCAGCACTCCATTGGTCTGATATATTCTATATAGTACTGGCTGTTTTCTCTCTCTCTTTGCCCTCTCAAGCCTGAATGACTGCAATGTAAGAACGGCACATTAAAAGCTTCCAACCGTCACAAAAAAAATACTTCCCAAAGCTTAAGCAAAAAGCATTTCCCAAGAAGAATCTTTAGCAAGAGTATCATTATAGTTTTCAGTCATAAACGCTGCTGGCAGCTGGTTTCTATTCCTCATTTTCCTTCCTATCACGCTATCAAAACATGCCGCAATGTTTTGCTACTAAACCACATTCCATCCGAGAAGCTCAAATTACTTAAGGTGTAGTTGTTCAGAGAAAGCAAATGAGAAGAGACAAAGACAACAAATTTATGTCCCTTCAGAAGAAAAGTAAGGGGTATTTCCTGAAACATTTAAACTGATTTTGCCACTTGAAAACTCAGTCTTGACTCTCTGGCACCAAGACATAACTGAATATTTCAGCCAACATTAAAAAGGAACAAAAAAAGTTCTAAGGGGGTAAATGTGGAGGTTTATTAAACACAAGCAAGGAGAAACAACTGTACCAATACTCCATGACTTCTGCTAATGTGTTTACACATGGTTTTGTCTGGTTCACTAAATTTTCCCTCTGCAGACACACAACATCACTTAACAACTCTCTCCTTTCCGTATGGCCAACAAGGAAATGAGAGGTAGCTAAACCGACTCCAAAATACCTTCTGAAATTACGAACAAAACAAGGCAACCAACAAAATTACCCCATCTCACAAATGTGCTACTGCAGCACAATAAAATAACTTTATTCCTCTCTTTTCCATCAGATGTGGCAGCCATGAGACTCTTCCTTAACTGATTCGATTAATCAACGAGGGGCTTGTGGGACTTTTTCCCCCGATTGGTTTTCTGCCACATTAATGATTTCAGCCTCCTCAGAAGAGGTCCAGTGTATGCCCAACACCGCACAACATGAGGGCTAAAGCTGAGGGAGGCAGAAATGACCTCCTGTTTGATATATCTGCTACTGAGGGGTTTGCCCTGCCCTGCAGAACAGCAACCTGATGATTTCACACAAACAATATCACAAAAACCCTCTACCAAAGTGATCGAGTTCCACCTCAAGAGCAGAACTACTAGAACATTTCCACTGAGGGTCCCCAACCATTTCAATACGAAAACTTCTATCGTACAGCTGCATCAGCACCATCACTGTAAACCAGCTTAAAGAGCCATTTTTCTGATGCTCACCTTTTGAAGCACTTAAGAGATAAAATTCTGACCATTTCAGCCATGCTCTAGCTCAGCTCTCAGACAAACTGTTCTATTTTACTACTCTGACCAAGTTAAACATCCTCTTGCATATCCACAAAAGATCATGTTCACCTTTCCTGCACACGTCTGTGCAACATTTGATCCATCAGATAAAGCGATGCCACTGACACATACAACATCAAGAGTGCTTCTCCTTTTCTGACAAGTTCTATGATCACATCTACTTTTTCTCATCACATGACAAAACTGAGGAAGACCACATGCTCTCTCCTTTAAGCACAATAACAATATAGTTGCACATAGGGCTGCTGAAAAAAAACCAACTATTATCAATGTCAGCATCTGGTAACTCTGAACGAACTCAAATATCAAATGCACTTATATAAGCAATGCTGTTTATGCAATATCCTCACTTAACACCCAAGTATTTATATTATCTTGCCCTAAAGGGCTAAAATTTACTGTCCTGGGGGTGAAAAGGTGAAGCGGTTTAATGGGAAGCATTAAAAGTGACCAGCAGCCACTCTGTGGTCCATCGTTCCCCTCTCCTTACCTCAGGTTTACCAGTAGACAGTTCTCATTAGATGGGTCCACACAGTCACTACTGGGACGCTAATTGCTGCTAACAACACACTGGTATGAACACAAACCTACCTCACTTCCAGTGTAACCTTCTCTCAGTGAACCCGCACCAGAACCCGTTGTTCAGGTGTGGAGACCACCTGCACACCCCGGGGCCTGTGACAAACCACCTCCCCTCGGGTGGGCCGGTCGTGTCACCGCCGGGACGGCTGAGCCGAGGGGTCTCCGCTCGAAGCCAGGGGCTCTCCCATGCCCAGGGCTTCGGCAGGGCCACCCAGGAGGAAGCAGCCCCGGCCGCGGAGGATCCCGGCAGCAGCCCCCAAAAGCCGCCTCAGCAGGAGACGCCGGAACCCGCCAGCGCTCCGTGAGCGCCGCGCCCCGCCGCTCGCAGCACCCGGCACCGCCCGCCCCCCACTCACCGGCCGCCGGCAGCAGGCAGAGGAGACCGAGGCCGAGCGCGCCCTGCCACGTTGCCATGAGCGCCGGCGCTTCTCCCCCGCCGGACGGTCAGAGCCGGAGCTCCGGTCCCCGGGGCGCCCACACGCGGCCGCGGGAGGAGCCGCGCGCGGGGCGGGGCTGTCTCGCGCGCTGAAAGTGCGGGAAACCGCTCGGCTCCCGCCGCCGGGGCGGTGCCCCCGCGGAGCGACTCCGGGGCCACGTTGAGCAGAGCGGGGCCGGGCCCCGGGCTCGCCATGCGGCCTGCTTGCACCTCCCCTTGCACCCCGTGCGCCATTCTCACCCGGCCCTCCTCGGTCACACCAGCTCCTGAGCTGGAATTCCCAAGGGAAGTCCCCATTCCCTGCTCTCTGTACCAACTGAAGGCTTCCTTCTTGCAGCATAAGCCAAGAAATCCTTTCTAATAGAGGATGCAAACACCTGGCAAGGCATTTACGCTGAAGCAGAGAAATAAATTTAACAACAGAGTCAATTATACTGTTGAAATGGAGAAATAACAGCAGAGTCAATTATGCTGTTAAGCAACATTCTTTATCAGCACTGGGGAGCACTGGGGATCATACTCTGAGAGTGCTCCCAAGACTGGATGCTCTTGGGTTGCTTATATTCGCATGATTATTACATATGCATTACAATTTTTGAAATTTTTGACATACATCTACACTTAAGAAATAATTGATTATGTCAGTTATAATTGTTTCGTTTCTTTCTTACAATACATTATTAGTTAAATAAAAACTAAGCACTCTATTTCTAAACAATGTATTACTTAATGTAAGGAACATTTAACGAAGAGCTGTTGTTTTTACATACCTGGCACCTGACCCCAGCAGGGGGAAGGAGCAAAAGACATCAGACTATGAATGCTTAATGTAACACACAGTCTTTTCCTGGAATATATACTGATACCTATATACATACCGATACCTGTATTTACAAGCTAATTTAAGGGGGAAGGACTGAGAAACATCGGACTATGAATTCTTAATATAATACATAGTCTCTTTCCGGAATATGTACTGACACCTGTATACATACTGATACCTGTATTGACAAGTTAATTTAGGGGAAGTGTAGCCAAAGTACCAGGAATCCATATCTTAAATAGATTGATAAGGGGAAGGGTATTGTATGTGTCGGGGTAGTCTGTAAACCCTGAAGTACACAACCAATGGGGAACAGGGGAGGAAAATTGCGGCCAGGATTTTGGGAAGATATAAGCAGGGGCTTTTTGCCCTATTCGGTGTGCCTACCTTTAGGTAGAACACCTGGTCTTGCAAAATCGTTACTAAAATATGCTTTGCCAAGAGATCCTGCCTGGGCCTATTATATTTGCAAAATAATTTTTCCAACACTTAATCTTCTGTCTCCCTCTTGTCATGCAGAAGGATCTAAAACTTGAAAAATATCCGCTTGTTTTGCAGTTGGTCAGAAAGTGTTTATCTTATGTCAATTGGTTAATGATGGGTACGTCTTTTATAACTTAATCACAGTATACATTAATTTAGCAGCTTCTCTCTAACTCCACAGAGTTCAGGAGGGTCAAAGCAGCACCTGAGACTGAGGGTCTGTGTCCCCCTCATAGGCCCTGTAGAGCAAAAAGATCCCATGTGCTCTGCAGCAGGGTAACAAGGTGTGAGGAGCCATTGAAGGAGGAATGTTGTTTCTTTCTTTGTTTCATCCTGACAGGCCTTACTGCAGCCTGAACGTTGGTTTATTGAAGTGGGGAGCAGCCATCCTCTCGGAGGGAGGCAGGGGAACCTGGGAGACCTGATGGGCTCTTCTGCTGGTGAAGAGGCCATGAGGAAGGAAAGGAACTCTATCTATCACTATACCCAACACAGCCTCCAACCACCACATCACCCACAAGTCCTAAACAGTGGTTTGACAATGGTTTAAGCAGCAATTTAGATGACAATTTAGACAACGGTTACACACTCTATTTACTACACTTCTAATAATTATGCTATAGCTGGATATCTAAGTGATACTAGTGTACAATATACTTTTTGGCCTAATATAAAATGTCACTGTGGCAGCTGCACATTCCCTGGTGAGGGTGAGATCTGGAGCTTTCAGTAGGGCAGTAGATGGCTCTTTAGCACTTTTTGTTCCCCACTGTGGCTGTCCTCATGCACTCAGGTTGGTGCCAAGGTGCTGACAGTCCTGTCCCCCCTACCCTCAGGCACAGTGACTCCTCATGTTTTCCTCCCCCCTGGCTGGAAAGTAGATTGTTGTATTTGCAGACAAAAGTAAACAGAGGCAGAAGTTGAGAAATTCAGTTGCTTTCCAGATGTGAATTAGCCAGTGAGTCTGCAGCTTGTTAAGGCTGAGTCCCAATGTCTGCTGCTAAGGTGGAAAGAGTTCCTGAATTGCCTGGTGCTGTGATTTCATCGTACCTTGGTGTCCTGGTCTTGGCTGGCATACGGTTAATTTTCTTCATAATAACTGGTATAGTGCTGTGTTTTAATATAAGAAGAATGATGATAATACACTGATGTTTTGGTTGTTGCCAAGCAATATTTATACCAAGTCAAGGACTTTTTAGCCATTAAGCTGCAGGTGCACAAGAAGCTGAGAGGGGGGCATGGTCAGGACAGCTGACCCAGACTGGCCAAAGGGATATCTGCTACCATGTGATGTCATGCTCAGTATATATTTTGGGGGAAGAAAAGGGATGGCTGGGAGCGTTTGGAGTTATGACATTTGTCTTCCCAAGTAATCACCACGTGTGATGGAGCCCTGCGTTCCTGGGGACGGCTGAATGTGGGACAGGATTTGGCTGGCCTCAGCAAAACTCCCAGCACTTATCAGTTGGTAAAAGGAGATGTGCTGGAACTTGTTGGTCACAGGCCATGGGAAGGATAGAGGCGTAAACCTTAATTAGGAGGAGTGGAGAGTGCTGATTCTATGTTTAGACAAGGTTCACAAGTTAATAAGGTTGTCCTGTAAAAAGGGGACTCTTGTTTTGCACAGGGAAGATTGCTTGGGTTGGGGTAGTAACTGTTTAAGAAAATGTCTTAGACCAATCAGTCTGTAACACGGTAACAGAAACACCAATCAGCTCGAAGCACGTTGCTGAGGAAAAGTATAAATGTATGTGACGTACACTAATAAAGCGGACATTTTGTTTGCATCAAACTGCATCCTGTCTCTCAATCGCGGCAGCTGAACACCTCCCTGGCCATGGGAAGTGGTGAATGAATCCTTTGGTTTGCTTTGCTGTGGGTGTAGCTCTTGCTTTGTGTATTAAACTGCCTTTATCTCAACCCAGGAGTTTTCTCACTTACTCCTCTGATTCTCTCCCCTATCCCACAGTGTGGGGGGGTTGGTGAGCAAATGGCTGCATGTGGCATTTAGCTCCCTGATGGGTTAAACCACCACACTAGGAAGAGAGCAAGGTGTGAAGTCATTTTTTCTCAGGGAGAAACCTTTGTATTTCTGTAAGTCTGCTGTAAGCTACCTGGGTTTAAACAGAAAGTTACAGAGGAATAAAGCACCCTATAGTCTCCAGATACGTCTTGCTGGTGCTTGGGTGGCTGCACAGAGACTGGGGCTCCCAGGAAGGGCATCACAAAGACAGGCTTCAGGCCAGGGAGCATTCTGACCCAAATGACCAAGCACACTCGTCCAGTGGCCAGATCCTGCTGCCAGCCCTCAGAGAGATGTAGTGAGAGCTACCCCTGCTCTGAACCCAGTGCTGAGAGGCCAGGACCCTGTGAAGCTGTGTGGCAAAGCCATGGAAACAGCTCTTGCCATCCAAAGAAAACTTCCGAGTTCTCTGAGCTCCTCAGCTATTACCAAATGCCTGTGAGGCTCTCTCAGAATAGAAGTCTCCTGGGCCAGCGAGGCCCGAAGCACACGGCCATGGCGCTGGGCAGCTGGCCAGGGGCAGCCCGCAAGGAGGGGGGTCTGGGGAAGGTACTGCCGACCCTCCGGGAGAGGACAAACCTCTCAGCCCAGCCCCTAACGCTGCCCTTTGAGAAAGAGAGAGGAAAAGGAGGAAGCCAACAAACAAGCGTGGAATCTCCCAGTGCAGAAATTCATGGCAACTTTATTGTGCCTGTGCAGGGGGATCAGGGCCAGCACTCAGGGACAGCGCGTGGCTCGTGCCACGGCGTCGTCCAGGCCGGCAGTAGGGATTTTGGGCCCTGGCATTGCAGCCATGAGCAGCTTCATATGTGATCAGCTCCAGGGGGCTGGACAGGCTGCTGCCCTGAAGTGCTGGGGAGCCGTTTAACAGCCCTGGTGCCGCAGGGCAGCGGTTACTGGTTTCCAGTGCCTGGGAGCCATAGCACAGCCCTGGTTGTGACTGGATCTGGTGCCAGGGAATGAGCACTGCAGTTCACAGCACGGCTGTGCACGACCACAGCTCTTTGCCCAGCGCCCTTTGAGCTCCATTGCTCGGGGGCACCTCGGAGCACCCAGCGCAATCCCCCTGAAGAGCATGACCCGTTCTGGCCACACCTACAGCTCATGTCTTCCCAGTCACAGCAGTCAAGAACAAAAGGACAAAGAGCTGCCACTGACTTCTCTTTTGGACCCTCTATAGGTCCTTTCCTTCCTCATGGCCTCTTCACTGGCAGAAGAGCCCATCAGGTCTCCCAGGTTCCCCTGCCTCCCTCCGAGAGGATGGCTGCTCCCCACTTCAATAAACCAACGTTCAGGCTGCAGTAAGGCCTGTCAGGAAGGCACTTAACGCACACCCCAGAAGAACAGCTGTGATGTGCCTGAAGAACAGAAATTAATGGCAACTTTATTGTGCCGGGGCAGGGGGATCACGGCCAGCACTGTGGGACCGTGCACGGCTGGTCCCACGGCATCGTCTGGGCCGGCTGTAGGGATCTTGGGCCTGACGCTGCAAGCGGGAGCGGCCTCGTGTTCGCACAGGCCCAGGGGACCGGGAGTGTTGTCCACTCTCCTGCTCTGTGGAGCTACTGAAAGACCCCGAAAACTCCTTGCTATCAGTGCTGGGGCTGTTGGACTCGGGTATTGGGGAGAGATGAGATGGCCCCAGAACCTCCTGGCCGTGGGTGCTGCTCTCAGAGTCAGTGGGAGCCTGTCCTTGGTGGGGTAGGAGACTGCAAGTGGCTGTGGGGCTGCTTTGTAGGTGTAGAAAGGGGCACTTGTGAGGAAAGAGAGCAGGACAGCCTCCATCCTGGGCGGCCCCAGCCCTGCCCTGTGCCTTCACAGGTGATTTTGGGGACTTCCCTGATGGAAGAGTGGGGAGGGAAGGCTTGGATCTCCAGAGGTCCTTGCCAACCCCAGCCATTGTGTGATTCTGTGTGAGCATTTGTGGCTCAGCTCTCTAAACCTTGCCAAACATCTCTGCCCAGCTGAGATTCTTGTGCCAGCCACATTGTAGTCCGAGAGGCTGGCTCTCTCCTCTGGGCAGACCCTGGGGTGGTGGCCACTCGCTGACATGGGCCAGAGCCCCCAGGAAGCCCCCCCAGGGCAAAGGCTGAGCTGCCCTGAGGCTGGACCCCAGGGTCTGGACCTCCAGGGATGGCCCATCAAGTGCGGGAGCTCCCACCAACACTGTCTGTTGGAAAATACAAGTTTTGTCCAGTCTGTCTCTTTCCTCTTCTCATCTCAATCTTCCCTCAATGTTTTTTATTTCTGCCTTGCCGGCTTCTGTGCTTCCTTGGCCTGACGTCTGACTCTCTTTGGACTCCTGTTTTACAAAGAAGCTGCAGATTTTGCCATCTAACATTCCTTGGAAAAAACAAAGGACAAGTCTGTCAGCCAACCCGCCTATTGCTATATTCTGCACCCCTGAGCAGGAAACACAGGCAGAAGCACACAACTCTGAATTTCATGGAGGAAGGCGCCTTTTGGGACCATTTATTCCAAGGGCCTGCTCAAGAAGGTTGCCCTGGATTACGTTGCCGAGTTGCATTTTTTTTTCTCCAAGACACAGTGGGTGGCAGGTGGCTGGGCTGCCCTCCTGGAGCAGGGGCAGAGAGCCCCGGCCCTGGGGGTGGCTGTGAACTCCCCCGGGAAACTGACCGGCCCGCGGGGCCAGCGAGGCCCGAAGCACACGGCCATGGCGCTGGGCAGCCGGCCAGGGGCAGCCCGCAAGGAGTGGGGTCTGAGGAAGGTGCTGCCGACCCTCCGGGGGAGGACAAACCTTTGGACCTGGCCCCTAATGCTGCCCCTTGAGAAAGAGAGAAGAAGAGGAGGAAGCCAACAAACAAGCGTGGAATCTCCCAGTGCAGAAATTAACAGCAACTTTATTGTGCCGGTGCAGGGGGATCACGGCCAGCCCTCCGGGACCGTGCACGGCTGGCTCCACGGCGACGTCTGGGCCGGCTGTAGGGATTTTGGGCCCGACGCTGCAAGCGGGAGCGGCCTCGTGTTCGCACAGGCCCAGGGGACCGGGAGCGTTGGCCACTCTCCTGCTCTGTGGAGCTACTGGAAGACGCCGCAGACTCCTGGCTGTCAGTGCTGGGGCTGCTGGTTTCCACTTCCACAGAGCGGTGGGACGGCCTCGATGCCTCCTGGCTGGCGGTGCTGGGGCTGCTGGTCTCAGGTGTCCGGGAGACGGATGGCCCCTGCACCTCCTGGCTGGGGGTGCTGCTCTCAGCACGCGGGGATGGCCCACGGCTGGTCCCACGGCGACGCCTGGGCCGGCTGTACGGATTTTGGGCCCGATGTTGCAATCGGGGGCGGCCTCTTGTTCGCACAGGCCCAGGGGGGCTGGAGCGTCCGCTGCTCTCAGGCTCTGGAGAGGTGCCGGAAGACCCCAATGGCAGCTGGCTGGTGGTGCTGGGGCTGCTGGTTTCCTCTGCCAGGGAGCTGTGGGACAGCCCCAATGCCTCCAGGCTGGCAGGGCTGGGGCTGCTGGTGGACTCGGGTATTGGGGACAGGTGAGATCGTCCCAAAGCCACCTGGCCGTGGGTGCTGCTCTCAGCACTTGGTGCTGGTGTGCCGCTCCTCTCACGGCGTCTTCTGGGCCGGCTGTACGGATTTTGTGCCCGACGTTGCAACCGGGAGCGGCCTCCTGTTCGCACGGGCCCAGTGGAGCTGGAACGTCCTCCATTCTCAGGCTCTGGGGAGCCGTGGGAAGACCCTGATGGCAGCTGGCTGGTGGTGCTGCGGCTGCTGGTCTCAGCTGCCGGGGTGACGGATGGCCCCTGCACCTCGTGGCTGGGGGTGATTCTCTCAGCACTTGGGGAGCGCCCACGGCTGCTCCCACGGCGACGTCTGGGCCGGCTGTAAGGATTTTGTGCCTGATGTTGCAAGCGGGAGCGGCCTCTTGTTCGCACAGGCCCAATGAAGCTGGAATGTCCTCCGTTCTCAAGCTCAGGGCAACCGTGGGAAGACCCTGATGGCAGCTGGCTGGTGGTGCTGGGGCTGCCATTTTCCAGTTCTAAAGAGCTGTGGGATGGCCACAATTCCACCAGGCTGGCTGTGCTGGGGCTGCCGGTGTCCGGTCCCAGGGAGCCATCAGATGGCTCCAATGCTGCCTGACTGTCAGGGCTGGGGCTGCCGGTCTCCAGTGCTGGGGTCCCAGAGGACGGTTCCGATGCCTCCTGGCTGCCTGTGCTGGGGGTGCTGGTCTCCACTGCCAGGGAACTGTGGGACGGCTCCGATACTTCCTGGCTGCCTGTGCTGGGGGTGCTGGTCTCCTGTACTGGGGAGCTGTGGGATGGCCCCAGTGCCACCGGGCTGCCTGTGCTGGGGCTGCTGGTGTCTGGTCCCAGGGAGCCATCAGATGGATCCGATGCTGCCCGGCGGTCCAGGCTGTGACTGCTGGTCTCCAGTGCTGGGGACCCAGAGGAGGGTTCCGATGCCTCCTGGCTGCCTGTGCTGGGGCTGCTGGTCTCCGGTGCCAGGGAGCTGTGGGATGGCCCCGATCCTGCCTGGCTGGTGGTGCTGGGGCTGCTGATCTCTGGTGCTGGAGATCCAAGAGACAGCCCTGATACTGCCTGGCTGGCGGTGCTGGGGCCAGCGAGCTCCGAGCTGGCACTGGAGGCTGTAAGGCGAAGCGGGAAGGTCAAGGACACGGCCCCCCAGGCCTGGGGCAGGATGGGCCAGATCAGGGCCCCAGCCCTCCTGGAGCAGAGAGGCTCTGCCCAGCCCAGCCGATGTCCCGCTGCCGGGCCCTGCCCGGCCCCAGTCCCGGGGCACCCTTTGGCTCTCACCGGTGCCCAGGCCAGCACAGCTGTCACACTCCCAGAGGGCCCCGCTGGTCCTCAAGCCGAAGCAGCCTCTGTGGGTGCCCTCGGCGGCGCAGGAGCGGCACAGGAACAGTTCCCAGGGCCTGGGGAAGCAAAGGGGTTCAGGGCTCTGCGGACAAAGCGACCGCAGCACAGGCTTGTCCGTCAGAACTCTTGTTCGCAGTCCTTCTGCTTTGAGCCCTTGGGGAGACAGAGATCCCACGCAGAGCCCCAGGGTGCAGCTTGGCCAGCTTACCCCCGTCCCTCTCTGTGCTCTCTGCCTTGGGGACAAAGGCACTCCCTGGCATCGCAGCGGCTGTGCCTGTCACCGAGGTCTGCGTATGCATTGTTGTTCTCCCACGATGGCGTCCTGATGCAGAAAGGAAAATGGATGAGCCCCTGCTGCCGCGGCATATGGCAGGTGCAGGACGGCCCTGCTCTTCTTTCCCCCCTGTCCTGTTTCCAGTTCCTCCATGAGGCCGAAGCCCAGACTCAGGGGACAGCGGAGGGCCAGGGCTGCTGGGGCAGTCCCTCCGTGGCACAGCTTGCACCCTGCTGTCCTGTGAGCCAGGCAGAAGGACACCGACCTGAGAGGGACTCGGATCCCCAGGATGAGCATTTCTGGGACAAACCGATCCTTATCTCGACAGAGAGGGCACTGGAAACAATAAATGCCAGCGCCCAGAGCCTGTCCCTGCAGGAGAAACACAAGGGCGTGAGTGAGGCCCAGGTGCTGCTGAGCCCTGCGGTGCCCCGGGGCCTGGGGAACGGCTCCCACCTGGATGCAGCCCCTGTGGAACCAGGCGTGCTGGCACGCCGGGCACACCATGGTGCCGTAGGACGTTCTGTCCTCCACAGGCTCCAGGCAGATGAGGCAGGCGGTGTTCTCCGGAGCTGCCTGCAGTTGCTGCTGGGGACGGTGCTCCCAGCAGTAGGACCTGGGGGCAGGAGGAAAGGGATGGGTGAGGTGAGAAGTGCTGGGTCCTTCCCCAGGGCTGGTGAGGAGGGCACAGGAGGTACCTGTAATGAGGAAGGAACTGGGTGACGCATCCACCCTCCAAAGCGCAGGGGAAATGGAAGCTGCGGTTGCAGCCTGGGTACCGGCAGGTGATGGTGGCCCCGCTCTCGCTGCAGACGAAGCAGTCCTGGAAGGGCAGAGCAGCCCCTGTCAGCTGCAGCCTCAGGGCACCACCGCCAGCCCCGCAGCTCCCCACAGGGCGCAGGACGTGGCCACTGCTTGTCACACCCCGCAGCTCTGCCTGGCAGACGTGGCTCCTGTGCTGGAGCCTCTGCGGAGCTGCTGGGACTGTTGTCCCAGAGCTGGTGGGAAGGTGTGGCAGATGTTCCCCCACCGCTCCCAAAAAGCACCAGGAACTTGTAGACTGATGGATGACTATTGTCATGCACACACCCTTTGATTGAGAGACAGCCCCCTTGACCCAGGAAAAATGCTTTGGTTGAGAGAAGTTTCTGGACCACTGCCATAAATGACCACAACTCAGATTCAGCTTAGGGAACTCCCTGGCTACCCCGTTTAAGTTGGTGTTCTCAGAGCAGCAGGTCTGCAGTAGAAGACTCTCCTCCTTAGACTGGGACACCATCTAAGGTAGATTTCTTGAGGACTGAGACCCCTCACTGGCAAGCGATCTTCTGGGTTCTCTTGAGAGTCCTATCACATGAGTGGTAAGATTTGCATTTTGAATCATCCTTCTAGAGTTCTGGGGTCCCTTGGGTCTGAATCAGCTGTGCAGTAATTGAACTCCTAACCAGCATCAGAACCTGTGATTTATAACTCTGTCAGAGTCCTGTTTCTCGTTGCTTTCTGCTAAACAGTTCTGGTTGGAATATAGACTGTTTGGAGCTTATCACCTATCTAAATTATTTTTTGGGGTGCCTCCATGGCAGAAGGGCTGGGATTTCTTTCTCAGGGTGTGGGGCAGGCTCCTGCAAACCTCTCCTGGCACAAATCTCCCTGTTCCTGTCAGGTCCTCACCTTCTGCGCTGCCCGCTCCACTATATGAAGAACGCCCTCACGGAGAAATCCCATGAGTCCATTATTGTTGGGCTGACACTGAAAAAGCTCGTTGGCAAAAAGCTGCAGAAGAGAAAAGACGAGGAGCTGATGAGGAGAGTGTGTCCGGGCCTGCCCGGAGCGAGCGGCTGGAGGGAGCCCCAGAATAACTCACCAGGCAACACTGATGGGCACAGAGCCCTTGTGCCTCCAGCATGAGCCCGCAGAGCTCCGGGTCAGTGTCTGCCCGGCGACACAGCAGGCAGGCTGCAGGGGAGAGAGCAAATGCCACAGGCATGGGCATCTCTGCGGGCTGGGGGAAGCGTCCCTGAGGGGTTGTCCCCAGGGGGCTGCTCTGTCCCTGCCTGGCTGATGAGCAGGGCTGGAGGCCCTGGGGACCAAGAGGTCATTGTGGGCATTGGGGTCCCAGCAGGTGCCCACAGCCCAACCTGGGCCCCACTTGCTGAGGAGAGGAGGGGCCCTGGCCTGGAGAGGCTCAGAGCTCCTGCCTCCCCTGCCACCGTCTCGGCCCCGCACCGGCCGCCCCAAAAGCCCCTGTGCCAGGCTGCAGGAGGGATGCTTTGCTCTCACCCCGCTCCATTGTGTCAGGGAAGTTTCTTCTTCCTTGCTGATAAGCCACTATGGCAACAGTGAGTGTTTGGAGAGTCTCTGTCCCAGCAGCGCTGAGCTGTCTCCTCCAAATGCTCCTCCGCTACCTCTGCGGGAGAAGCCAGGCGCGGGTGGGCTTGCAGCACAGCCCAGAGCCCCGAGGTGTGGGGCCCCCTCCTGCCTCGGCAGCCCCGGCCCTGCCCTGCCCTCTCCTCACCTCGCCAGTTCGCACTGACACGCGGCCTGAGCCCAGCGCTCCTTTTCATGGGCTTGGGCCTGTGGGTCACAGTGGCCACTGTGACACCAGCACCGCTGCCCTCCCTGCACACGAATACGGGCGGGGTCGCCCTTGGCCACATGGCACCCACTCTGAGACGGCCACCGCCTCACAGAGGTGGGTGTGAAGGGCCGAGACGGGGCCCGAGCCCTTGGCACCCACACAACCGGGGTGGCTGCTCCTGCGGCAAGTGCACCTGCCACCCACTCCGCCTTGGAGAAAAAAAAATCCAACTCGGCAATGTAATCCAGGGCAACCTTCTTGAGCATGCCCTTGGAATAAATGGTCCCAAAAGGTGCCTTCCTCCATGACATCCAGAGTTGTGTGCTTCTGCCTGTGTTTCCTGCTCAGGGGTGCAGAATATAGCAACAGGCGGGTTGGCTGCCAGACTTGTCCTTTGCTTTTTCCAAGGAATGTTAGATGGCAAAATCCGCAGCTTCTTTGTAAAACAAGAGTCCAAAGAGAGTCAGACATCAGGCCAAGGAAGCACAGAAGCCGGCAAGGCAGAAACAAAAGACATTGAGGGAAGATGGACATGAGAAGAGGAAAGAGACAGACTGGACAAAACTTGTATTTTCCAACAGACAGCGTTGGTGGGAGCTCCCGCACTTGATGGGCCATCCCTGGAGGTCCAGACCCTGTGGTCCAGGCTCCAGGCAGCTCAGCCTTTGCCCTGGGGGAGCTTCCTGGGGGCTCTGGCCCATGTCAGCGAGTGGCCACCACCCCAGGGTCTGCCCAGAGGAGAGAGCTGGTACCTAAGATAAAAGTTAGAAAAAAAGGTTATGCAGATGTTAGGTTACAAGAATGGTATTTATTGTTAAGACAAGCAGTGAATAACTGAAGGGCGACACACTTACTCTGAGTAGATAAGAAAGACCAACTAGTGTAGGAACTGGTTCAGCATGACCATGAGGTTCCAAGTAGAGTAACAAAAGAACTGTGCAAGCCCAGGACTTGAGTTCATTGCAAGGACAATGTGATGAAGACTTCTTACTTCCTCCCGTAGCCCTCGAAAGACCACCAACTCACTGCTCTGTGCAGGTGCTAGAGACATCTGCATATGGTTAGTGGTTCCAAGAAATGTAATACATATGTAAAGCACTTCCCAGATATGTGATTGTGGCAGAATGCAGCCCCCCCTCTCTTCCCCCTCTCTGCCCCCCCTCTCCCCCTCCCTCCTTCAGTATGGAGGAGTGGGCACATCTCCCTCTTTCTTTGCTACTTGAGGCTAACAGCTTCTTTTGTTTGGCCCCAGAGCACCCTGCTCCGGGCCATTAGGGAGTGCCGAGGCACCAGTGAGCCGCTGGGCGCCTGCGGCCAGTGTGGGGGATGTTTGGAAGGCTTCAGGGGCACTCACAGCCAGTGTTGGAGTGCAGAGAAGCTTCTAGAATGCCTACAGTCAGATCTGATCAGAAGCCATAAAAACAGGACTCTCGTCGACACTCCGCCCATTGTCATGGGTCTCCCAGAGCACGAGCAAGATGCTGCCGCTGAGACCCCCCCTCCCCGGGATGGAGACTCCGCTTGCCTCGCCGCCACGGGTGTGAGTAAAACTTCTTGCGGAATTGCGAGTATATTTATACTTTTCGTGCACATTTGCACATGTATTTTCCGTGCACATTTGCATGTGCACTTTAAATTATTTCCTCACACAATCGTGAGTGGCCGCCGAGAGCCCCTCGCACAATCGCGTGTGTATTTTCCTCCCATGCTTCCACATAAGCACGTGTAGGATTCCGTGCACACTTGCACGTGTAAGTAAATTAACCCTCGCAGGATTGCGAGTGTATTATAAATTTACCCTCGCGGAATCACGAGTGTACACTTCCCATACTCACTACGAGTACGTGTATCTCTTTAAAATAATCCCGCACCATGTTTAGGCAAGTGTGTACTTCTCCGGGACTCAGGGACAGCTCCGGTATTGTTTTGAGTGAAGCCACGTGCATGCACTCTGTGGACCGCCTGTTGTATTAGTTTCTGCCCCTTAATAATTTTCCTCAACTGATATCCGAACCTTTATTTAAGTCACTTTTGGAGTGCTAAAACCCTGTTTCTCACCAGTTTAATAAAAGTTGTTTTGGACTCTGTTGTCCCTTAAATTAACCTCGGGGTGCCTCCGTGGCAGTAATGAATATGTTTGATCTGTGAGAATATAACCTTTGCCTGGATACCAACCAGTGCCATTGCTTGGTGGACGTATCCCTGTGAGTGCCTGGAGCCAATAAACGAATGCTACTTCAGAAATCTTAAAACTCTGTTTTAGAAGTTTCTTTACTCACTGATCATAGGGCATCAGAGCCCAGACCACGATGTGGCTGGCACAAGACTCTCAGCTGGGCAGAGATGTTTGGCAAGGTTTAGAGAGCCGAGCCACAAGTGCTCGCACAGAATCACACAATGGCTGGGGTTGGCAAGGACCTCTGGAGATCCAAGCCTTCCCTCCCCACTCTTCCATCAGGGAAGTCCCCAAAATCACCTGTGAAGGCACAGGCCAGGGCTGGGGCCGCCCAGGATGGAGGTGTCCTGCTCTCTTTCCTCACAAGTGCCCCTTTCTGGCACCTACAAAGCAGCCCCACAGCCACTTGCAGTCTCCTACCCCACCAAGGACAGGCTCCCACTGACTCTGAAAGGTAGTTTATTGCCATTGAAAAAGCCCATTTCCGCTCGGGCTCCCCAGCTTGTGGTCCCACTGCTTTTTCTTCTGGAATCAGCGCATCACCAAAGCACCAAGGTGTTCGGGAGAAAGATGTTGGGCCACCTGCGACGTTTACTATGTTTTATGGGCCCAAGCCCATAAAAAGGAGCGCTGGGCTCAGGCCGCGTGTCAGTGCGAACTGGCGAGGTGAGGAGAGGGCAGGGCAGGGCCGGGGCTGCCGAGGCAGGAGGGGGCCCCACACCTCGGGGCTCTGGGCTGTGCTGCAAGCCCACCCGCGCCTGGCTTCTCCCGCAGAGGTAGCGGAGGAGCATTTGGAGGAGACAGCTCAGCGCTGCTGGGACAGAGACTCTCCAAACACTCATTGTTGCCATAGTGGCTTATCAGCAAGGAAGAAGAAACTTCCCTGACACAATGGAGCGGGGTGAGAGCAAAGCATCCCTCCTGCAGCCTGGCACAGGGGATTTCGGGGCGGCCAGTAGGGGCCGAGAGTGGTGGCAGGGGAGGCAGGAGCTCTGTGCAGCCCCCTGGGGACAACCCCTCAGGGACGCTTCCCCCAGCCCGCAGAGATGCCCATGCCTGTGGCATTTGCTCTCTCCCCTGCAGCCTGCCTGCTGTGTCGCCGGGCAGACACTGACCCGGAGCTCTGCGGGCTCATGCTGGAGGCACAAGGGCATTTTTTTTTGTTCACTAATATAGATGCAGGGACTGCATACGGGGTCTTGGCACAAGAATGGGCTGGACATAAAAATACATACCCTAGAACCTGCAGATAAGGTACTCATAAAAACATGGAAAGAAACATCATTAACCCCTCGGTGGGAGAGACCTTATATTGTTTTACTCACTACAGAAACAGCCATCCAAACTGCCGAAAAGGGGTGGACACACGCCAGCCGAGTTAAAGGTCCAGTCAAGACTAACGCCTGGACTGCAGAGCCCACAGACAACCCTCTGAAAGTTAAACTATGGAAACAATAAATGGACTTGGGCTTGTTGAATCATATCGTGCAAGTACAGAAAAACGATAAAGTTGTTCATGAATATCCCATTTGTAAAAATCATAGAGTTAGATGTATTAATATAAATTGTAATTGTTATCCTTTTTGTATGCTTCAGGTGCATAGTGTGCCAGAACAATTGGTGGTTGCATTGTATAGACGGTATTCCCCTAGAGGAATATGCAATCAATGTTATAATATAGAATTAGAAATTACAGATTTGGCATTGAAATCAAAAGTCACACGAAAAAGAGATCCAACCCGACAGTCCTGACTGGTGGTGTATATACACCCACGAAACATAGCCTGAGCGGTTTTGCTCTCACCCTAATGAACCAACCCCTCTAAAATACAAATAACAAGGGTGTGCTGCAGAACTACCATAAAGAAAATACTGTGCCACTCTCCTATAGTCAAAGACTATAATTGGGAAGCGTATAAACAAAGGCATGGAGAGCAAAAGCATTCAGGGTTTCCTGAAGAATATTCTTGCTGCCGAAAGGATGGTTTACCCCGTGGCTCGAAGCAACCGAGTCGACGGGTGAGGCAGAGGAATAAGAAATGGTGGAAACAAGAGCCTGAGTGGAACTATGCCAAAATATTGGCCGAGCTACCCCAATGTTAAGCAGCACACCCAGGCACTAACTAAAAAGCAAGGAGGAATGAGCCAGAGTTAATGCAGCCCAATCTGGTACACTATGTTGATGTTGCTATTATTGCTGAGCTATGGAGAAACAGCACATAGACCGTATAAGTGGACTTTAATTCAAGCAGAGGAAAGTCGTGTGATCGAAGAAAATGTCACCATAGGTGCGCCCTCATTTAACGTAACCATTTGTGATTTATTAGGACATTTAGGTTCTGGGGAAGACTGGAATATTGGTCACTGCAAACCTCCACATAAAAGGGGAAGTGCAGTATGAACTTATTGGTGCCCTAGCTCCAATCCAGGAAAGGGATATTGCAACTATCCTAATCAATATTATTGTGCTTATTGGGGTTGTGAGACAATAGCCACAGCGTGGAGCGTTGCCAATCCGGATCAATACCTCCAAGTCAACTGGTGGCCTAGAGATTGTCAACAATCTCTCCCATCGCTTTATGGTAGTTCTGACCTAGGGAACTGCAAAACATTAGAAATTACAGCCTTGCAACCGCAAGACCAGGGGTGGTCAATTGGCAAAACTTGGGGTGTAAGGATCTGGGAGACTAGAACTGATCAAGGGACACTTATGAAGATACAAAAAGAACCTGCCCCAGAAGGGAAATCCCAATCAATAGGCCCTAATGCGATAATAACGGGGAAATTAGAGATAAATAAAACTTCTAAGATACTTAATATAACAATGGCAGATAGCTCTAATATAGATGCATTTACACAACCAGAAGAAGTAAACCCACTTTGGACTCTAATAAATGCGAGCTATCAGGTGATTAACAAAACACACCCAAATTTAACAGCAGAATGCTGGTTATGCTTAAACACCAATCCACCATATTTCGAAGCTATTGGACTAAGAAATATGGCAAAGCTCGCTAATGGATCAAATCCTGGGTCTTGTAGGTGGGAAAATAATACTCAAGGAATATCGTTGCAACAAGTCCAGGGGCAAGGAATATGTATATACCCTGGAAAACGGTATCTATGTATAAATGGCACCCTTAAAGCTAATAAGCCTGGTGATTGGGTAATACCCGCCAATAATTCTAAGTGGATATGTTCAAAAACCGGACTTACACCTTGTGTTTCTATGAATTATCTAAAAACCATGAAAGAATTTTGTATACAAGTGGTCATAATCCCTAAAATTACTTATCACCCGAAAGAATATGAATATCAGTTAGAAACTGTCTTAACACACAGATTAACGGAAAGTGAACCGATCACTGCTCTGACCTTGGGTATGACAGTGGCCCTCAGTGTAGCAGGTGCAGGAACAGGAATTGCCTCAATAGTCAACCAAAACCAAGAATTCGCGGCATTGAGAGTAGCCGTCGATGAGGATCTGCTAAGAATAGAGAAATCTACTACTGTGCTAGAAAAATCTGTGGTTTGCAAGCTGGGAAAGTCGAATGTTTCACTTATTGAAGAAAGAGCTCTGTGACCTTTGCTGTGTAGTAACACAAAACGACAATACACTTACACTGAAGAAATTAGGTCAAAAATTGACCCGGGGCGGGGGGCACCAGGCTGCAAGGACTAGTGGGGACAACTAGAAACCTCCAGTAGAGACCCACAAATACCAAAGATGGACTTAAGGGAGGGATTATGTAAATAGTTCATGCTTAGTGTATGAACTAAGCAGTCGAAACCAATGAATATGCAATTGGTATGTGCAATAAATACCAAGAAGTGTCAGACATGTGCACATTCAATGAGAAGAACGATCCTCTGAGCATCCGGCCCAGTGCAATAAAAATGCCTGCTTTTTAGCACTTTCAAAACAATGTTCAGTAGTCTTTTTGCTGACTTTTTGGTAACCAACAGGAAAGTGACAGACTGGACAAAACTTGTATTTTCCAACAGACAGTGTTGGTGGGAGCTCCCGCACTTGATGGGCCACCCCTGGAGGTCCAGACCCTGTGGTCCAGGCTCCAGGCAGCTCAGCCTTTGCCCTGGGGGGGCTTCCTGGGGGCTCTGGCCCATGTCAGCGAGTGGCCACCACCCCAGGGTCTGCCCAGAGGAGAGAGCTGGTACCTAAGATAAAAGTTAGAAAAAAAGGTTATGCAGATGTTAGGTTACAAGAATGGTATGTATTGTTAAGACAAGCAGTGAATAACTGAAGGGCGACACACTTACTCTGAGTAGATAAGAAAGACCAACTAGTGTAGGAACTGGTTCAGCGTGACCATGAGGTTCCAAGTAGAGTAACAAAAGAACTGTGCAAGCCCAGGACTTGAGTTCATTGCAAGGACAATGTGATGAAGACTTCTTACTTCCTCCCGTAGCCCTCGAAAGACCACCAACTCACTGCTCTGTGCAGGTGCTAGAGACATCTGCATATGGTTAGTGGTTCCAAGAAATGTAATACATATGTAAAGCACTTCCCAAACATGTAATGAATATGTTTGATCTGTGAGAATATAACCTTTGCCTGGATACCAACCAGTGCCATTGCTTGGTGGACGTATCCCTGTGAGTGCCTGGAGCCAATAAACGAATGCTGCTTCAGAAATCTTAAAACTCTGTTTTAGAAGTTTCTTTACTCACTGATCATAGGGCATCAGAGCCCAGACCACGATGTGGCTGGCACAAGACTCTCAGCTGGGCAGAGATGTTTGGCAAGGTTTAGAGAGCCGAGCCACAAGTGCTCGCACAGAATCACAGAATGGCTGGGGTTGGCAAGGACCTCTGGAGATCCAAGCCTTCCCTCCCCACTCTTCCATCAGGGAAGTCCTCAAAATCACCTGTGAAGGCACAGGCCAGGGCTGGGGCCGCCCAGGATGGAGGTGTCCTGCTCTCTTTCCTCACAAGTGCCCCTTTCTGGCACCTACAAAGCAGCCCCACAGCCACTTGCAGTCTCCTACCCCACCAAGGACAGGCTCCCACTGACTCTGAAAGGTAGTTTATTGCCATTGAAAAAGCCCATTTCCGCTCGGGCTCCCCAGCTTGTGGTCCCACTGCTTTTTCTTCTGGAATCAGCGCATCACCAAAGCACCAAGGTGTTCGGGAGAAAGATGTTGGGCCACCTGCGACATTTAGGTGCTGTGCTGAGGTCCTGTGCTGTGGCCTGGCCACCCACCACATCTGAGTGGATGGGATGTGTAAGCCCAGGCCAGGCCCAAGTTTCACTTGTGACTCCTGGACCGGGGAGCCCAGAAGCAGAGTCAGTCCTGTTGCACGGCCTGAACAGCACCTGTAGCCAAAGTGCCGCCCTCGACGGTGCCCCAGGGCACCTGCCACTTGACTCTGCACTTGCCGCAGGAGCAGCCACCCCGGTTATGTGGGTGTCAAGGGCTCAGGCCCCGTCTCGGCCCTTCACACCCACCTCTGTGAGGCGGTGGCCGTCTCAGAGTGGTTGCCATGTGGCCAAGGGCGACCCCGCCCGTATTTGTGTGCAGGGAGGGCAGCGGTGCTGGTGTCACAGTGGCCACTGTGACCCACGGGCCCAAGCCCATAAAAAGGAGCGCTGGGCTCAGGCCGCGTGTCAGTGCGAACTGGCGAGGTGAGGAGAGGGCAGGGCAGGGCCGGGGCTGCCGAGGCAGGAGGGGGCCCCACACCTCGGGGCTCTGGGCTGTGCTGCAAGCCCACCCGCGCCTGGCTTCTCCCGCAGAGGTAGCGGAGGAGCATTTGGAGGAGACAGCTCAGCGCTGCTGGGACAGAGACTCTCCAAACACTCACTGTTGCCATAGTGGCGTATCAGCAAGGAAGAAGAAACTTCCCTGACACAATGGAGCGGGGTGAGAGCAAAGCATCCCTCCTGCAGCCTGGCACAGGGGATTTCGGGGTGGCCAGTAGGGGCCGAGAGCGGGGGCACGGGAGGCAGGAGCTCTGAGCCTCTCCAGGCCAGGGCCCCTCCTCTCCTCAGCAAGTGGGGCCCAGGTTGGGCTGTGGGCACCTGCTGGGACCCCAGTGCCCACAATGACCTCTTGGTCCCCAGGGCCTCCAGCCCTGCTCATCAGCCAGGCAGGGACAGAGCAGCCCCCTGGGGACAACCCCTCAGGGACGCTTCCCCCAGCCCGCAGAGATGCCCATGCCTGTGGCATTTGCTCTCTCCCCTGCAGCCTGCCTGCTGTGTCGCCGGGCAGACACTGACCCGGAGCTCTGCGGGCTCATGCTGGAGGCACAAGGGCTCTGTGCCCATCAGTGTTGCCTGGTGAGTTATTCTGGGGCTCCCTCCAGCCGCTCCCTCCGGGCAGGCCCGGACACACTCTCCTCATCAGCTCCTCGTCTTTTCTCTTCTGCAGCTTTTTGCCAACGAGCTTTTTCAGCGTCAGCCCAACTATAATGGACTCATGGGATTTCTCCCTGAGGACGTTCTACATATAGTGGAGCGGGCAGCGCAGAAGGTGAGGACCTGACAGGAACAGGGAGATTTGTGCCAGGAGAGGTTTGCAGGAGCCTGCCCCACACCCTGAGAAAGAAATCCCAGCCCTTCTGCCATGGAGGCACCCCAAAAAATAATTTAGATAGGTGATAAGCTCCAAACAGTCTATATTCCAACCAGAACTGTTTAGCAGAAAGCAACGAGAAACAGGGTTTACCGAAAAATATTCAGGACTCTGACAGAGTTATAAATCACAGGTTCTGATGCTGGTTAGGAGTTCAATTACTGCACAGCTGATTCAGACCCAAGGGACCCCAGAACTCTAGAAGGATGATTCAAAATGCAAATCTTACCACTCATGTGATAGGACTCTCAAGAGAACCCAGAAGATCGCTTGCCAGTGAGGGGTCTCAGTCCTCAAGAAATCTACCTTAGATGGTGTCCCAGTCTAAGGAGGAGAGTCTTCTACTGCAGACCTGCTGCTCTGAGAACACCAACTTAAACGGGGTAGCCAGGGAGTTCCCTAAGCTGAATCTGAGTTGTGGTCATTTATGGCAGTGTTCCAGAAACTTCTCTCAACCAAAGCATTTTTCCTGGGTCAAGGGGGCTGCCTCTCAATCAAAGGGTGTGTGCATGACCATAGTCATCCATCAGTCTACAAGTTCCTGGTGCTTTTTGGGAGCGGTGGGGGAACATCTGCCACACCTTCCCACCAGCTCTGGGACAACAGTCCCAGCAGCTCCGCAGAGGCTCCAGCACAGGAGCCACGTCTGCCAGGCAGAGCTGCGGGGTGTGACAAGCAGTGGCCACGTCCTGCGCCCTGTGGGGAGCTGCGGGGCTGGCGGTGGCGCCCTGAGGCTGCAGCTGACAGGGGCTGCTCTGCCCTTCCAGGACTGCTTCGTCTGCAGCGAGAGCGGGGCCACCATCACCTGCCGGTACCCAGGCTGCAACCGCAGCTTCCATTTCCCCTGCGCTTTGGAGGGTGGATGCATCACCCAGTTCCTTCCTCATTACAGGTACCTCCTGTGCCCTCCTCACCAGCCCTGGGGAAGGACCCAGCACTTCTCACCTCACCCATCCCTTTCCTCCTGCCCCCAGGTCCTACTGCTGGGAGCACCGTCCCCAGCAGCAACTGCAGGCAGCTCCGGAGAACACCGCCTGCCTCATCTGCCTGGAGCCTGTGGAGGACAGAACGTCCTACGGCACCATGGTGTGCCCGGCGTGCCAGCACGCCTGGTTCCACAGGGGCTGCATCCAGGTGGGAGCCGTTCCCCAGGCCCCGGGGCACCGCAGGGCTCAGCAGCACCAGGGCCTCACTCACGCCCTTGTGTTTCTCCTGCAGGGACAGGCTCTGGGCGCTGGCATTAATTGTTTCCAGTGCCCTCTCTGTCGAGATAAGGATCGGTTTGTCCCAGAAATGCGCGTCCTGGGGATCCGAGTCCCTCTCAGGTCGGTGTCCTTCTGCCTGGCTCACAGGACAGCAGGGTGCAAGCTGTGCCACGGAGGGACTGCCCCAGCAGCCCTGGCCCTCCGCTGTCCCCTGAGTCTGGGCTTCGGCCTCATGGAGGAACTGGAAACAGGACAGGGGGGAAAGAAGAGCAGGGCCGTCCTGCACCTGCCATATGCCGCGGCAGCAGGGGCTCATCCATTTTCCTTTCTGCATCAGGACGCCATCATGGGAGAACAACAATGCATATGCAGACCTCGGTGACAGGCACAGCCGCTGCGATGCCAGGGAGTGCCTTTGTCCCCAAGGCAGAGAGCACAGAGAGGGACGGGGGTAAGCTGGCCAAGCTGCACCCTGGGGCTCTGCGTGGGATCTCTGTCTCCCCAAGGGCTCAAAGCAGAAGGACTGCGAACGAGAGCTCTGTCAGACAAGCCTGTGCTGCGGTTGCTTTGTCCGCAGAGCCATGAACCCCTTTGCTTCCACAGGCCCTGGCAACTGTTCCTGTGCCGCTCCTGCGCCGCTGAGGGCACCCACAGAGGCTGCTTCGGCTTGAGGACCAGCGGGGCCCTCTGGGAGTGTGACAGCTGTGCTGGCCTGGGCACCGGTGAGAGCCAAAGGGTGCCCCGGGACTGGGGCCAGGCAGGGCCCGGCAGCGGGACATCGGCTGGGCTGGGCAGAGCCTCTCTGCTCCAGGAGGGCTGGGGCCCTGATCTGGCCCATCCTGCCCCAGGCCTGGGGGGCCGTGCCCTTGACCTTCCCGCTTCGCCTTACAGCCTCCAGTGCCAGCTCGGAGCTCGCTGGCCCCAGCACCGCCAGCCAGGCAGCATCAGGGCCGTCTGTTGGATCTCCAGCACCAGAGATCAGCAGCCCCAGCACCACCATCCAGGCAGGATCGGGGCCATCCCACAGCTCCCTGGCACCGGAGACCAGCACCCCCAGCACAGGCAGCCAGGAGGCATCGGAACCCTCCTCTGGGTCCCCAGCACTGGAGACCAGCAGCCCCAGCCCAGACAGTCAGGCAGCATCGGAGCCATCTGATGGCTCCCTGGGACCGGACACCGGCAGCCCCAGCACAGCCAGCCAGGTGGAACTGGGGCCATTCCACAGCTCTTTGGAACTGGAAAATGGCAGCCCCAGCACCACCAGCCAGCTGCCATCAGGGTCTTCCCACGGTTGCCCTGAGCTTGAGAACGGAGGACGTTCCAGCTCCATTGGGCCCGTGCGATCAAGAGGCCGCTCCCGCTTGCAACATCAGGCACAAAATCCTTACAGCCGGCCCAGACGTCGCCGTGGGAGCAGCCGTGGGCGCTCCCCAAGTGCTGAGAGAATCACCCCCAGCCACGAGGTGCAGGGGCCATCCGTCACCCCGGCAGCTGAGACCAGCAGCCGCAGCACCACCGGCCAAGAGGCATCAGTGCCTTCCCCGAGGTTGCTGGAACTGGAAACCAGCAGCCCCAGCACCACCAGCCAGCTGCCGTCAGGGCTGTCTCTTGGATCTCCAGCACCAGAGATCAGCAGCCCCAGCACCACCAGCCAGGCAGGATCGGGGCCATCCCACAGCTCCCTGGCACCGGAGACCAGCAGCCCCAGCACAGGCAGCCAGGAGGCATCGGAACCCTCCTCTGGGTCCCCAGCACTGGAGACCAGCAGTCACAGCCTGGACCGCCGGGCAGCATCGGATCCATCTGATGGCTCCCTGGGACCAGACACCAGCAGCCCCAGCACAGGCAGCCCGGTGGCACTGGGGCCATCCCACAGCTCCCCAGTACAGGAGACCAGCACCCCCAGCACAGGCAGCCAGGAAGTATCGGAGCCGTCCCACAGTTCCCTGGCAGTGGAGACCAGCCCCCCCAGCACAGGCAGCCAGGAGGCATCGGAACCGTCCTCTGGGACCCCAGCACTGGAGACCGGCAGCCCCAGCCCAGACAGTCAGGCAGCATCGGAGCCATCTGATGGCTCCCTGGGACCGGACACCGGCAGCCCCAGCCCTGACAGTCAGGCAGCATTGGAGCCATCTGATGGCTCCCTGGGACCGGACACCGGCAGCCCCAGCACAGCCAGCCAGGTGGAATTGGGGCCATCCCACAGCTCTTTAGAACTGGAAAATGGCAGCCCCAGCACCACCAGCCAGCTGCCATCAGGGTCTTCCCACGGTTGCCCTGAGCTTGAGAACAGAGGACATTCCAGCTCCATTGGGCCCGTGCGATCAAGAGGCCGCTCCCGCTTGCAACATCAGGCACAAAATCCTTACAGCCGGCCCAGACGTCGCCGTGGGAGCAGCCGTGGGCGCTCCCCAAGTGCTGAGAGAATCACCCCCAGCCACGAGGTGCAGGGGCCATCCGTCACCCCGGCAGCTGAGACCAGCAGCCGCAGCACCACCGGCCAAGAGGCATCAGGGCCTTCCCCGAGGTTGCTGGAACTGGAAACCAGCAGCCGCAGCACCACCAGCCAGCTGCCATCAGGGTCTTCCCACGGCTCCCCAGAGCCTGAGAATGGAGGACATTCCAGCTCCACTGGGCCCGTGCGAACAGGAGGCCGCTCCCGGTTGCAACGTCGGGCACAAAATCCGTACAGCCGGCCCAGAAGACGCCGTGAGAGGAGCGGCACACCAGCACCAAGTGCTGAGAGCAGCACCCACGGCCAGGTGGCTTTGGGACCATCTCACCTGTCCCCAATACCCGAGTCCACCAGCAGCCCCAGCCCTGCCAGCCTGGAGGCATTGGGGCTGTCCCACAGCTCCCTGGCAGAGGAAACCAGCAGCCCCAGCACCACCAGCCAGCTGCCATTGGGGTCTTCCGGCACCTCTCCAGAGCCTGAGAGCAGCGGATGCTCCAGAGCCCCTGGGCCCATGCGAACAAGAGGCCGCCCCCGATTGCAACGGGCCCAAAATCCATACAGCCGGCCCAGGCGTCGCCGTGGGACCAGCTGTGGGCCATCCCCGCGTGCTGAGAGCAGCACCCCCAGCCAGGAGGTGCAGGGGCCATCCGTCTCCCGGACACCTGAGACCAGCAGCCCCAGCACCGCCAGCCAGGACGCATCAAGGCCATCCCACAGTTGCCTGGCACTGGAGACCAGCACCCCCAGCACAGGCAGCCAGGAAGCATCGGGACTCTCCTCTGGGTCCCCAGCACTGGAGACTGGCAGCCCCAGCCCGGACAGTCAGGCAGCATTGGAGCCATCTGATGGCTCCCTGGGACCGGACACCGGCAGCCCCAGCACAGCCAGCCTGGTGGAACTGGGGCCATCCCACAGCTCTTTGGAACTGGAAAATGGCAGCCCCAGCACCACCAGCCAGCTGCCATCAGGGTCTTCCCACAGTTCCCCTGAGCTTGAGAACGGAGGACGTTCCAGCTCCATTGGGCCTGTGCAGACAAGAAGCCGCTCCCGCTTGCAACATCAGGCACAAAATCCTTACAGCCGGCCCAGACGTCGCCGTGGGAGCAGCCGTGGGCGCTCCCCAAGTGCTGAGAGAATCACCCCCAGCCACGAGGTGCAGGGGCCATCCGTCACCCCGGCAGCTGAGACCAGCAGCCGCAGCACCACCGGCCAAGAGGCATCAGGGTCTTCCCCGAGGTTGCTGGAACTGGAAACCAGCAGCCCCAGCACCACCAGCCAGCTGCCATTGGGGTATTCCGGCACCTCTCCAGAGCCTGAGAGCAGCGGACGCTCCAGCCCCCCTGGGCCTGTGCGAACAAGAGGCCGCCCCCGATTGCAACGGGCCCAAAATCCGTACAGCCGGCCCAGGCGTCGCCGTGGGACCAGCCGTGGGCCATCCCCGCGTGCTGAGAGCAGCACCCCCAGCCAGGAGGTGCAGGGGCCATCCATCTCCCGGACACCTGAGACCAGCAGCCCCAGCACCGCCAGCCAGGAGGCATCGAGGCCGTCCCACCGCTCTGTGGAAGTGGAAACCAGCAGCCCCAGCACTGACAGCCAGGAGTCTGCGGGGTCTTCCAGTAGCTCCACAGAGCAGGAGAGTGGCCAACGCTCCCGGTCCCCTGGGCCTGTGCGAACACGAGGCCGCTCCCGCTTGCAGCGTCGGGCCCAAAATCCCTACAGCCGGCCCAGACGTCGCCGTGGAGCCAGCCGTGCACGGTCCCGGAGGGCTGGCCGTGATCCCCCTGCACCGGCACAATAAAGTTGCCGTTAATTTCTGCACTGGGAGATTCCACGCTTGTTTGTTGGCTTCCTCCTCTTCTTCTCCCTTTCTCGAGGGGCAGTGTTTGGAGCCAGGCCCAAAGGTTTGTCCTCTCCCGGAGGGTCGGCAGCACCTTCCCCAGACCCCCCTCCTTGCGGGCTGCCCCTGGCCGGCTGCCCAGCGCCATGGCCGTGTGCTTCGGGCCTCGCTGGCCCCGCGGGCCGGTCAGTTTCCCGGGGGAGTTCACAGCCACCCCCAGGGCCGGGGCTCTCTGCCCCTGCTCCAGGAGGGCAGCCCGGCCACCTGCCACCCACTGTGCCTTGGAGAAAAAAAAATGCAACTCGGCAATGTAATCCAGGGCAACCTTCTTGAGCAGGCCCTTGGAATAAATGGTCCCAAAAGGTGCCTTCCTCCATGACATCCAGAGTTGTGTGCTTCTGCCTGTGTTTCCTGCTCAGGGGTGCAGAATATAGCAACAGGCGGGTTGGCTGCCAGACTTGTCCTTTGCTTTTTCCAAGGAATGTTAGATGGCAAAATCCGCAGCTTCTTTGTAAAACAAGAGTCCAAAGAGAGTCAGACGTCAGGCCAAGGAAGCACAGAAGCCGGCAAGGCAGAAACAAAAGACATTGAGGGAAGATGGACATGAGAAGAGGAAAGAGACAGACTGGACAAAACTTGTATTTTCCAACAGACAGCGTTGGTGGGAGCTCTCCCACTTGATGGGCCACCCCTGGAGGTCCAGACCCTGTGGTCCAGGCTCCAGGCAGCTCAGCCTTTGCCCTGGGGGAGCTTCCTGGGGGCTCTGGCCCATGTCAGCGAGTGGCCACCACTCCAGGGTCTGCCCAGAGGAGAGAGCTGGTACCTAAGATAAAAGTTAGAAAAAAAGGTTACGCAGATGTTAGGTTACAAGAATGGTATTTATTGTTAAGACAAGCAGTGAATAACTGAAGGGCGACACGCTTACTCTGAGTAGATAAGAAAGACCAACTAGTGTAGGAACTGGTTCAGCGTGACCATGAGGTTCCAAGTAGAGTAACAAAAGAACTGTGCAAGCCCAGGACTTGAGTTCATTGCAAGGACAATGTGATGAAGACTTCTTACTTCCTCCCGTAGCCCTCGAAAGACCACCAACTCACTGCTCTGTGCAGGTGCTAGAGACATCTGCATATGGTTAGTGGTTCCAAGAAATGTAATACATATGTAAAGCACTTCCCAGATATGTGATTGTGGCAGAATGCAGCCCCCCCTCTCTTCCCCCTCTCTGCCCCCCCTCTCCCCCTCCCTCCTTCAGTATGGAGGAGTGGGCACATCTCCCTCTTTCTTTGCTACTTGAGGCTAACAGCTTCTTTTGTTTGGCCCCAGAGCACCCTGCTCCGGGCCATTAGGGAGTGCCGAGGCACCAGTGAGCCGCTGGGCGCCTGCGGCCAGTGTGGGGGATGTTTGGAAGGCTTCAGGGGCACTCACAGCCAGTGTTGGAGTGCAGAGAAGCTTCTAGAATGCCTACAGTCAGATCTGATCAGAAGCCATAAAAACAGGACTCTCGTCGACACTCCGCCCATTGTCATGGGTCTCCCAGAGCACGAGCAAGATGCTGCCGCTGAGACCCCCCCTCCCCGGGATGGAGACTCCGCTTGCCTCGCCGCCACGGGTGTGAGTAAAACTTCTTGCGGAATTGCGAGTATATTTATACTTTTCGTGCACATTTGCACATGTATTTTCCGTGCACATTTGCATGTGCACTTTAAATTATTTCCTCACACAATCATGAGTGGCTGCCGAGAGCCCCTCGCACAATCGCGTGCGTATTTTCCTCCCATGCTTCCACATAAGCACGTGTAGGATTCCGTGCACACTTGCACGTGTAAGTAAATTAACCCTCGCAGGATTGCGAGTGTATTATAAATTTACCCTCGCGGAATCACGAGTGTACACTTCCCATACTCACTACGAGTACGTGTATCTCTTTAAAATAATCCCGCACCGTGTTTAGGCAAGTGTGTACTTCTCCGGGACTCAGGGACAGCTCCGGTATTGTTTTGAGTGAAGCCACGTGCATGCACTCTGTGGACCGCCTGTTGTATTAGTTTCTGCCCCTTAATAATTTTCCTCAACTGATATCCGAACCTTTATTTAAGTCACTTTTGGAGTGCTAAAACCCTGTTTCTCACCAGTTTAATAAAAGTTGTTTTGGACTCTGTTGTCCCTTAAATTAACCTCGGGGTGCCTCCGTGACAGTAATGAATATGTTTGATCTGTGAGAATATAACCTTTGCCTGGATACCAACCAGTGCCATTGCTTGGTGGACGTATCCCTGTGAGTGCCTGGAGCCAATAAACGAATGCTGCTTCAGAAATCTTAAAACTCTGTTTTAGAAGTTTCTTTACTCACTGATCATAGGGCATCAGAGCCCAGACCACGATGTGGCTGGCACAAGACTCTCAGCTGGGCAGAGATGTTTGGCAAGGTTTAGAGAGCCGAGCCACAAGTGCTCGCACAGAATCACAGAATGGCTGGGGTTGGCAAGGACCTCTGGAGATCCAAGCCTTCCCTCCCCACTCTTCCATCAGGGAAGTCCCCAAAATCACCTGTGAAGGCACAGGCCAGGGCTGGGGCTGCCCAGGATGGAGGTGTCCTGCTCTCTTTCCTCACAAGTGCCCCTTTCTGGCACCTACAAAGCAGCCCCACAGCCACTTGCAGTCTCCTACCCCACCAAGGACAGGCTCCCACTGACTCTGAAAGGTAGTTTATTGCCATTGAAAAAGCCTATTTCCGCTCGGGCTCCCCAGCTTGTGGTCCCACTGCTTTTTCTTCTGGAGTCAGCGCATCACCAAAGCACCAAGGTGTTCGGGAGAAAGATGTTGGGCCACCTGCGACGTTTACTATGTTTTATGGGCCCAAGCCCATAAAAAGGAGCGCTGGGCTCAGGCCGCGTGTCAGCGCGAACTGGCGAGGTGAGGAGAGGGCAGGGCAGGGCCGGGGCTGCCGAGGCAGGAGGGGGCCCCACACCTCGGGGCTCTGGGCTGTGCTGCAAGCCCACCCGCGCCTGGCTTCTCCCGCAGAGGTAGCGGAGGAGCATTTGGAGGAGACAGCTCAGCGCTGCTGGGACAGAGACTCTCCAAACACTCACTGTTGCCATAGTGGCTTATCAGCAAGGAAGAAGAAACTTCCCTGACACAATGGAGCGGGGTGAGAGCAAAGCATCCCTCCCGCAGCCTGGCACAGGGGCTTTCGGGGCGGCCAGTAGGGGCCGAGAGTGGTGGCAGGGGAGGCAGGAGCTCTGTGCAGCCCCCTGGGGACAACCCCTCAGGGACGCTTCCCCCAGCCCGCAGAGATGCCCATGCCTGTGGCATTTGCTCTCTCCCCTGCAGCCTGCCTGCTGTGTCGCTGGGCAGACACTGACCCGGAGCTCTGCGGGCTCATGCTGGAGGCACAAGGGCATTTTTTTTTGTTCACTAATATAGATGCAGGGACTGCATACGGGGTCTTGGCACAAGAATGGGCTGGACATAAAAATACATACCCTAGAACCTGCAGATAAGGTACTCATAAAAACATGGAAAGAAACATCATTAACCCCTCGGTGGGAGAGACCTTATATTGTTTTACTCACTACAGAAACAGCCATCCAAACTGCCGAAAAGGGGTGGACACACGCCAGCCGAGTTAAAGGTCCAGTCAAGACTAACGCCTGGACTGCAGAGCCCACAGACAACCCTCTGAAAGTTAAACTATGGAAACAATAAATGGACTTGGGCTTGTTGAATCATATCGTGCAAGTACAGAAAAACGATAAAGTTGTTCATGAATATCCCATTTGTAAAAATCATAGAGTTAGATGTATTAATATAAATTGTAATTGTTATCCTTTTTATATGCTTCAGGTGCATAGTGTGCCGGAACAATTGGTGGTTGCATTGTATAGACGGTATTCCCCTAGAGGAATATGCAATCAATGTTATAATATAGAATTAGAAATTACAGATTTGGCATTGAAATCAAAAGTCACACGAAAAAGAGATCCAACCCGACAGTCCTGACTGGTGGTGTATATACACCCACGAAACATAGCCTGAGCGGTTTTGCTCTCACCCTAATGAACCAACCCCTCTAAAATACAAATAACAAGGGTGTGCTGCAGAACTACCATAAAGAAAATACTGTGCCACTCTCCTATAGTCAAAGACTATAATTGGGAAGCGTATAAACAAAGGCATGGAGAGCAAAAGCATTCAGGGTTTCCTGAAGAATATTCTTGCTGCCGAAAGGATGGTTTACCCCGTGGCTCGAAGCAACCGAGTCGACGGGTGAGGCAGAGGAATAAGAAATGGTGGAAACAAGAGCCTGAGTGGAACTATGCCAAAATATTGGCCGAGCTACCCCAATGTTAAGCAGCACACCCAGGCACTAACTAAAAAGCAAGGAGGAATGAGCCAGAGTTAATGCAGCCCAATCTGGTACACTATGTTGATGTTGCTATTATTGCTGAGCTATGGAGAAACAGCACATAGACCGTATAAGTGGACTTTAATTCAAGCAGAGGAAAGTCGTGTGATCGAAGAAAATGTCACCATAGGTGCGCCCTCATTTAACGTAACCATTTGTGATTTATTAGGACATTTAGGTTCTGGGGAAGACTGGAATATTGGTCACTGCAAACCTCCACATAAAAGGGGAAGTGCAGTATGAACTTATTGGTGCCCTAGCTCCAATCCAGGAAAGGGATATTGCAACTATCCTAATCAATATTATTGTGCTTATTGGGGTTGTGAGACAATAGCCACAGCGTGGAGCGTTGCCAATCCGGATCAATACCTCCAAGTCAACTGGTGGCCTAGAGATTGTCAACAATCTCTCCCATCGCTTTATGGTAGTTCTGACCTAGGGAACTGCAAAACATTAGAAATTACAGCCTTGCAACCGCAAGACCAGGGGTGGTCAATTGGCAAAACTTGGGGTGTAAGGATCTGGGAGACTAGAACTGATCAAGGGACACTTATGAAGATACAAAAAGAACCTGCCCCAGAAGGGAAATCCCAATCAATAGGCCCTAATGCGATAATAACGGGGAAATTAGAGATAAATAAAACTTCTAAGATACTTAATATAACAATGGCAGATAGCTCTAATATAGATGCATTTACACAACCAGAAGAAGTAAACCCACTTTGGACTCTAATAAATGCGAGCTATCAGGTGATTAACAAAACACACCCAAATTTAACAGCAGAATGCTGGTTATGCTTAAACACCAATCCACCATATTTCGAAGCTATTGGACTAAGAAATATGGCAAAGCTCGCTAATGGATCAAATCCTGGGTCTTGTAGGTGGGAAAATAATACTCAAGGAATATCGTTGCAACAAGTCCAGGGGCAAGGAATATGTATATACCCTGGAAAACGGTATCTATGTATAAATGGCACCCTTAAAGCTAATAAGCCTGGTGATTGGGTAATACCCGCCAATAATTCTAAGTGGATATGTTCAAAAACCGGACTTACACCTTGTGTTTCTATGAATTATCTAAAAACCATGAAAGAATTTTGTATACAAGTGGTCATAATCCCTAAAATTACTTATCACCCGAAAGAATATGAATATCAGTTAGAAACTGTCTTAACACACAGATTAACGGAAAGTGAACCGATCACTGCTCTGACCTTGGGTATGACAGTGGCCCTCAGTGTAGCAGGTGCAGGAACAGGAATTGCCTCAATAGTCAACCAAAACCAAGAATTCGCGGCATTGAGAGTAGCCGTCGATGAGGATCTGCTAAGAATAGAGAAATCTACTACTGTGCTAGAAAAATCTGTGGTTTGCAAGCTGGGAAAGTCGAATGTTTCACTTATTGAAGAAAGAGCTCTGTGACCTTTGCTGTGTAGTAACACAAAACGACAATACACTTACACTGAAGAAATTAGGTCAAAAATTGACCCGGGGCGGGGGGCACCAGGCTGCAAGGACTAGTGGGGACAACTAGAAACCTCCAGTAGAGACCCACAAATACCAAAGATGGACTTAAGGGAGGGATTATGTAAATAGTTCATGCTTAGTGTATGAACTAAGCAGTCGAAACCAATGAATATGCAATTGGTATGTGCAATAAATACCAAGAAGTGTCAGACATGTGCACATTCAATGAGAAGAACGATCCTCTGAGCATCCGGCCCAGTGCAATAAAAATGCCTGCTTTTTAGCACTTTCAAAACAATGTTCAGTAGTCTTTTTGCTGACTTTTTGGTAACCAACAGGAAAGTGACAGACTGGACAAAACTTGTATTTTCCAACAGACAGTGTTGGTGGGAGCTCCCGCACTTGATGGGCCACCCCTGGAGGTCCAGACCCTGTGGTCCAGGCTCCAGGCAGCTCAGCCTTTGCCCTGGGGGGGCTTCCTGGGGGCTCTGGCCCATGTCAGCGAGTGGCCACCACCCCAGGGTCTGCCCAGAGGAGAGAGCTGGTACCTAAGATAAAAGTTAGAAAAAAAGGTTATGCAGATGTTAGGTTACAAGAATGGTATGTATTGTTAAGACAAGCAGTGAATAACTGAAGGGCGACACACTTACTCTGAGTAGATAAGAAAGACCAACTAGTGTAGGAACTGGTTCAGCGTGACCATGAGGTTCCAAGTAGAGTAACAAAAGAACTGTGCAAGCCCAGGACTTGAGTTCATTGCAAGGACAATGTGATGAAGACTTCTTACTTCCTCCCGTAGCCCTCGAAAGACCACCAACTCACTGCTCTGTGCAGGTGCTAGAGACATCTGCATATGGTTAGTGGTTCCAAGAAATGTAATACATATGTAAAGCACTTCCCAAACATGTAATGAATATGTTTGATCTGTGAGAATATAACCTTTGCCTGGATACCAACCAGTGCCATTGCTTGGTGGACGTATCCCTGTGAGTGCCTGGAGCCAATAAACGAATGCTGCTTCAGAAATCTTAAAACTCTGTTTTAGAAGTTTCTTTACTCACTGATCATAGGGCATCAGAGCCCAGACCACGATGTGGCTGGCACAAGACTCTCAGCTGGGCAGAGATGTTTGGCAAGGTTTAGAGAGCCGAGCCACAAGTGCTCGCACAGAATCACAGAATGGCTGGGGTTGGCAAGGACCTCTGGAGATCCAAGCCTTCCCTCCCCACTCTTCCATCAGGGAAGTCCTCAAAATCACCTGTGAAGGCACAGGCCAGGGCTGGGGCCGCCCAGGATGGAGGTGTCCTGCTCTCTTTCCTCACAAGTGCCCCTTTCTGGCACCTACAAAGCAGCCCCACAGCCACTTGCAGTCTCCTACCCCACCAAGGACAGGCTCCCACTGACTCTGAAAGGTAGTTTATTGCCATTGAAAAAGCCCATTTCCGCTCGGGCTCCCCAGCTTGTGGTCCCACTGCTTTTTCTTCTGGAATCAGCGCATCACCAAAGCACCAAGGTGTTCGGGAGAAAGATGTTGGGCCACCTGCGACATTTAGGTGCTGTGCTGAGGTCCTGTGCTGTGGCCTGGCCACCCACCACATCTGAGTGGATGGGATGTGTAAGCCCAGGCCAGGCCCAAGTTTCACTTGTGACTCCTGGACCGGGGAGCCCAGAAGCAGAGTCAGTCCTGTTGCACGGCCTGAACAGCACCTGTAGCCAAAGTGCCGCCCTCGACGGTGCCCCAGGGCACCTGCCACTTGACTCTGCACTTGCCGCAGGAGCAGCCACCCCGGTTATGTGGGTGTCAAGGGCTCAGGCCCCGTCTCGGCCCTTCACACCCACCTCTGTGAGGCGGTGGCCGTCTCAGAGTGGTTGCCATGTGGCCAAGGGCGACCCCGCCCGTATTTGTGTGCAGGGAGGGCAGCGGTGCTGGTGTCACAGTGGCCACTGTGACCCACGGGCCCAAGCCCATAAAAAGGAGCGCTGGGCTCAGGCCGCGTGTCAGTGCGAACTGGCGAGGTGAGGAGAGGGCAGGGCAGGGCCGGGGCTGCCGAGGCAGGAGGGGGCCCCACACCTCGGGGCTCTGGGCTGTGCTGCAAGCCCACCCGCGCCTGGCTTCTCCCGCAGAGGTAGCGGAGGAGCATTTGGAGGAGACAGCTCAGCGCTGCTGGGACAGAGACTCTCCAAACACTCACTGTTGCCATAGTGGCGTATCAGCAAGGAAGAAGAAACTTCCCTGACACAATGGAGCGGGGTGAGAGCAAAGCATCCCTCCTGCAGCCTGGCACAGGGGATTTCGGGGTGGCCAGTAGGGGCCGAGAGCGGGGGCACGGGAGGCAGGAGCTCTGAGCCTCTCCAGGCCAGGGCCCCTCCTCTCCTCAGCAAGTGGGGCCCAGGTTGGGCTGTGGGCACCTGCTGGGACCCCAGTGCCCACAATGACCTCTTGGTCCCCAGGGCCTCCAGCCCTGCTCATCAGCCAGGCAGGGACAGAGCAGCCCCCTGGGGACAACCCCTCAGGGACGCTTCCCCCAGCCCGCAGAGATGCCCATGCCTGTGGCATTTGCTCTCTCCCCTGCAGCCTGCCTGCTGTGTCGCCGGGCAGACACTGACCCGGAGCTCTGCGGGCTCATGCTGGAGGCACAAGGGCTCTGTGCCCATCAGTGTTGCCTGGTGAGTTATTCTGGGGCTCCCTCCAGCCGCTCCCTCCGGGCAGGCCCGGACACACTCTCCTCATCAGCTCCTCGTCTTTTCTCTTCTGCAGCTTTTTGCCAACGAGCTTTTTCAGCGTCAGCCCAACTATAATGGACTCATGGGATTTCTCCCTGAGGACGTTCTACATATAGTGGAGCGGGCAGCGCAGAAGGTGAGGACCTGACAGGAACAGGGAGATTTGTGCCAGGAGAGGTTTGCAGGAGCCTGCCCCACACCCTGAGAAAGAAATCCCAGCCCTTCTGCCATGGAGGCACCCCAAAAAATAATTTAGATAGGTGATAAGCTCCAAACAGTCTATATTCCAACCAGAACTGTTTAGCAGAAAGCAACGAGAAACAGGGTTTACCGAAAAATATTCAGGACTCTGACAGAGTTATAAATCACAGGTTCTGATGCTGGTTAGGAGTTCAATTACTGCACAGCTGATTCAGACCCAAGGGACCCCAGAACTCTAGAAGGATGATTCAAAATGCAAATCTTACCACTCATGTGATAGGACTCTCAAGAGAACCCAGAAGATCGCTTGCCAGTGAGGGGTCTCAGTCCTCAAGAAATCTACCTTAGATGGTGTCCCAGTCTAAGGAGGAGAGTCTTCTACTGCAGACCTGCTGCTCTGAGAACACCAACTTAAACGGGGTAGCCAGGGAGTTCCCTAAGCTGAATCTGAGTTGTGGTCATTTATGGCAGTGTTCCAGAAACTTCTCTCAACCAAAGCATTTTTCCTGGGTCAAGGGGGCTGCCTCTCAATCAAAGGGTGTGTGCATGACCATAGTCATCCATCAGTCTACAAGTTCCTGGTGCTTTTTGGGAGCGGTGGGGGAACATCTGCCACACCTTCCCACCAGCTCTGGGACAACAGTCCCAGCAGCTCCGCAGAGGCTCCAGCACAGGAGCCACGTCTGCCAGGCAGAGCTGCGGGGTGTGACAAGCAGTGGCCACGTCCTGCGCCCTGTGGGGAGCTGCGGGGCTGGCGGTGGCGCCCTGAGGCTGCAGCTGACAGGGGCTGCTCTGCCCTTCCAGGACTGCTTCGTCTGCAGCGAGAGCGGGGCCACCATCACCTGCCGGTACCCAGGCTGCAACCGCAGCTTCCATTTCCCCTGCGCTTTGGAGGGTGGATGCATCACCCAGTTCCTTCCTCATTACAGGTACCTCCTGTGCCCTCCTCACCAGCCCTGGGGAAGGACCCAGCACTTCTCACCTCACCCATCCCTTTCCTCCTGCCCCCAGGTCCTACTGCTGGGAGCACCGTCCCCAGCAGCAACTGCAGGCAGCTCCGGAGAACACCGCCTGCCTCATCTGCCTGGAGCCTGTGGAGGACAGAACGTCCTACGGCACCATGGTGTGCCCGGCGTGCCAGCACGCCTGGTTCCACAGGGGCTGCATCCAGGTGGGAGCCGTTCCCCAGGCCCCGGGGCACCGCAGGGCTCAGCAGCACCAGGGCCTCACTCACGCCCTTGTGTTTCTCCTGCAGGGACAGGCTCTGGGCGCTGGCATTAATTGTTTCCAGTGCCCTCTCTGTCGAGATAAGGATCGGTTTGTCCCAGAAATGCGCGTCCTGGGGATCCGAGTCCCTCTCAGGTCGGTGTCCTTCTGCCTGGCTCACAGGACAGCAGGGTGCAAGCTGTGCCACGGAGGGACTGCCCCAGCAGCCCTGGCCCTCCGCTGTCCCCTGAGTCTGGGCTTCGGCCTCATGGAGGAACTGGAAACAGGACAGGGGGGAAAGAAGAGCAGGGCCGTCCTGCACCTGCCATATGCCGCGGCAGCAGGGGCTCATCCATTTTCCTTTCTGCATCAGGACGCCATCATGGGAGAACAACAATGCATATGCAGACCTCGGTGACAGGCACAGCCGCTGCGATGCCAGGGAGTGCCTTTGTCCCCAAGGCAGAGAGCACAGAGAGGGACGGGGGTAAGCTGGCCAAGCTGCACCCTGGGGCTCTGCGTGGGATCTCTGTCTCCCCAAGGGCTCAAAGCAGAAGGACTGCGAACGAGAGCTCTGTCAGACAAGCCTGTGCTGCGGTTGCTTTGTCCGCAGAGCCATGAACCCCTTTGCTTCCACAGGCCCTGGCAACTGTTCCTGTGCCGCTCCTGCGCCGCTGAGGGCACCCACAGAGGCTGCTTCGGCTTGAGGACCAGCGGGGCCCTCTGGGAGTGTGACAGCTGTGCTGGCCTGGGCACCGGTGAGAGCCAAAGGGTGCCCCGGGACTGGGGCCAGGCAGGGCCCGGCAGCGGGACATCGGCTGGGCTGGGCAGAGCCTCTCTGCTCCAGGAGGGCTGGGGCCCTGATCTGGCCCATCCTGCCCCAGGCCTGGGGGGCCGTGCCCTTGACCTTCCCGCTTCGCCTTACAGCCTCCAGTGCCAGCTCGGAGCTCGCTGGCCCCAGCACCGCCAGCCAGGCAGCATCAGGGCCGTCTGTTGGATCTCCAGCACCAGAGATCAGCAGCCCCAGCACCACCATCCAGGCAGGATCGGGGCCATCCCACAGCTCCCTGGCACCGGAGACCAGCACCCCCAGCACAGGCAGCCAGGAGGCATCGGAACCCTCCTCTGGGTCCCCAGCACTGGAGACCAGCAGCCCCAGCCCAGACAGTCAGGCAGCATCGGAGCCATCTGATGGCTCCCTGGGACCGGACACCGGCAGCCCCAGCACAGCCAGCCAGGTGGAACTGGGGCCATTCCACAGCTCTTTGGAACTGGAAAATGGCAGCCCCAGCACCACCAGCCAGCTGCCATCAGGGTCTTCCCACGGTTGCCCTGAGCTTGAGAACGGAGGACGTTCCAGCTCCATTGGGCCCGTGCGATCAAGAGGCCGCTCCCGCTTGCAACATCAGGCACAAAATCCTTACAGCCGGCCCAGACGTCGCCGTGGGAGCAGCCGTGGGCGCTCCCCAAGTGCTGAGAGAATCACCCCCAGCCACGAGGTGCAGGGGCCATCCGTCACCCCGGCAGCTGAGACCAGCAGCCGCAGCACCACCGGCCAAGAGGCATCAGTGCCTTCCCCGAGGTTGCTGGAACTGGAAACCAGCAGCCCCAGCACCACCAGCCAGCTGCCGTCAGGGCTGTCTCTTGGATCTCCAGCACCAGAGATCAGCAGCCCCAGCACCACCAGCCAGGCAGGATCGGGGCCATCCCACAGCTCCCTGGCACCGGAGACCAGCAGCCCCAGCACAGGCAGCCAGGAGGCATCGGAACCCTCCTCTGGGTCCCCAGCACTGGAGACCAGCAGTCACAGCCTGGACCGCCGGGCAGCATCGGATCCATCTGATGGCTCCCTGGGACCAGACACCAGCAGCCCCAGCACAGGCAGCCCGGTGGCACTGGGGCCATCCCACAGCTCCCCAGTACAGGAGACCAGCACCCCCAGCACAGGCAGCCAGGAAGTATCGGAGCCGTCCCACAGTTCCCTGGCAGTGGAGACCAGCCCCCCCAGCACAGGCAGCCAGGAGGCATCGGAACCGTCCTCTGGGACCCCAGCACTGGAGACCGGCAGCCCCAGCCCAGACAGTCAGGCAGCATCGGAGCCATCTGATGGCTCCCTGGGACCGGACACCGGCAGCCCCAGCCCTGACAGTCAGGCAGCATTGGAGCCATCTGATGGCTCCCTGGGACCGGACACCGGCAGCCCCAGCACAGCCAGCCAGGTGGAATTGGGGCCATCCCACAGCTCTTTAGAACTGGAAAATGGCAGCCCCAGCACCACCAGCCAGCTGCCATCAGGGTCTTCCCACGGTTGCCCTGAGCTTGAGAACAGAGGACATTCCAGCTCCATTGGGCCCGTGCGATCAAGAGGCCGCTCCCGCTTGCAACATCAGGCACAAAATCCTTACAGCCGGCCCAGACGTCGCCGTGGGAGCAGCCGTGGGCGCTCCCCAAGTGCTGAGAGAATCACCCCCAGCCACGAGGTGCAGGGGCCATCCGTCACCCCGGCAGCTGAGACCAGCAGCCGCAGCACCACCGGCCAAGAGGCATCAGGGCCTTCCCCGAGGTTGCTGGAACTGGAAACCAGCAGCCGCAGCACCACCAGCCAGCTGCCATCAGGGTCTTCCCACGGCTCCCCAGAGCCTGAGAATGGAGGACATTCCAGCTCCACTGGGCCCGTGCGAACAGGAGGCCGCTCCCGGTTGCAACGTCGGGCACAAAATCCGTACAGCCGGCCCAGAAGACGCCGTGAGAGGAGCGGCACACCAGCACCAAGTGCTGAGAGCAGCACCCACGGCCAGGTGGCTTTGGGACCATCTCACCTGTCCCCAATACCCGAGTCCACCAGCAGCCCCAGCCCTGCCAGCCTGGAGGCATTGGGGCTGTCCCACAGCTCCCTGGCAGAGGAAACCAGCAGCCCCAGCACCACCAGCCAGCTGCCATTGGGGTCTTCCGGCACCTCTCCAGAGCCTGAGAGCAGCGGATGCTCCAGAGCCCCTGGGCCCATGCGAACAAGAGGCCGCCCCCGATTGCAACGGGCCCAAAATCCATACAGCCGGCCCAGGCGTCGCCGTGGGACCAGCTGTGGGCCATCCCCGCGTGCTGAGAGCAGCACCCCCAGCCAGGAGGTGCAGGGGCCATCCGTCTCCCGGACACCTGAGACCAGCAGCCCCAGCACCGCCAGCCAGGACGCATCAAGGCCATCCCACAGTTGCCTGGCACTGGAGACCAGCACCCCCAGCACAGGCAGCCAGGAAGCATCGGGACTCTCCTCTGGGTCCCCAGCACTGGAGACTGGCAGCCCCAGCCCGGACAGTCAGGCAGCATTGGAGCCATCTGATGGCTCCCTGGGACCGGACACCGGCAGCCCCAGCACAGCCAGCCTGGTGGAACTGGGGCCATCCCACAGCTCTTTGGAACTGGAAAATGGCAGCCCCAGCACCACCAGCCAGCTGCCATCAGGGTCTTCCCACAGTTCCCCTGAGCTTGAGAACGGAGGACGTTCCAGCTCCATTGGGCCTGTGCAGACAAGAAGCCGCTCCCGCTTGCAACATCAGGCACAAAATCCTTACAGCCGGCCCAGACGTCGCCGTGGGAGCAGCCGTGGGCGCTCCCCAAGTGCTGAGAGAATCACCCCCAGCCACGAGGTGCAGGGGCCATCCGTCACCCCGGCAGCTGAGACCAGCAGCCGCAGCACCACCGGCCAAGAGGCATCAGGGTCTTCCCCGAGGTTGCTGGAACTGGAAACCAGCAGCCCCAGCACCACCAGCCAGCTGCCATTGGGGTATTCCGGCACCTCTCCAGAGCCTGAGAGCAGCGGACGCTCCAGCCCCCCTGGGCCTGTGCGAACAAGAGGCCGCCCCCGATTGCAACGGGCCCAAAATCCGTACAGCCGGCCCAGGCGTCGCCGTGGGACCAGCCGTGGGCCATCCCCGCGTGCTGAGAGCAGCACCCCCAGCCAGGAGGTGCAGGGGCCATCCATCTCCCGGACACCTGAGACCAGCAGCCCCAGCACCGCCAGCCAGGAGGCATCGAGGCCGTCCCACCGCTCTGTGGAAGTGGAAACCAGCAGCCCCAGCACTGACAGCCAGGAGTCTGCGGGGTCTTCCAGTAGCTCCACAGAGCAGGAGAGTGGCCAACGCTCCCGGTCCCCTGGGCCTGTGCGAACACGAGGCCGCTCCCGCTTGCAGCGTCGGGCCCAAAATCCCTACAGCCGGCCCAGACGTCGCCGTGGAGCCAGCCGTGCACGGTCCCGGAGGGCTGGCCGTGATCCCCCTGCACCGGCACAATAAAGTTGCCGTTAATTTCTGCACTGGGAGATTCCACGCTTGTTTGTTGGCTTCCTCCTCTTCTTCTCCCTTTCTCGAGGGGCAGTGTTTGGAGCCAGGCCCAAAGGTTTGTCCTCTCCCGGAGGGTCGGCAGCACCTTCCCCAGACCCCCCTCCTTGCGGGCTGCCCCTGGCCGGCTGCCCAGCGCCATGGCCGTGTGCTTCGGGCCTCGCTGGCCCCGCGGGCCGGTCAGTTTCCCGGGGGAGTTCACAGCCACCCCCAGGGCCGGGGCTCTCTGCCCCTGCTCCAGGAGGGCAGCCCGGCCACCTGCCACCCACTGTGCCTTGGAGAAAAAAAAATGCAACTCGGCAATGTAATCCAGGGCAACCTTCTTGAGCAGGCCCTTGGAATAAATGGTCCCAAAAGGTGCCTTCCTCCATGACATCCAGAGTTGTGTGCTTCTGCCTGTGTTTCCTGCTCAGGGGTGCAGAATATAGCAACAGGCGGGTTGGCTGCCAGACTTGTCCTTTGCTTTTTCCAAGGAATGTTAGATGGCAAAATCCGCAGCTTCTTTGTAAAACAAGAGTCCAAAGAGAGTCAGACGTCAGGCCAAGGAAGCACAGAAGCCGGCAAGGCAGAAACAAAAGACATTGAGGGAAGATGGACATGAGAAGAGGAAAGAGACAGACTGGACAAAACTTGTATTTTCCAACAGACAGCGTTGGTGGGAGCTCTCCCACTTGATGGGCCACCCCTGGAGGTCCAGACCCTGTGGTCCAGGCTCCAGGCAGCTCAGCCTTTGCCCTGGGGGAGCTTCCTGGGGGCTCTGGCCCATGTCAGCGAGTGGCCACCACCCCAGGGTCTGCCCAGAGGAGAGAGCTGGTACCTAAGATAAAAGTTAGAAAAAAAGGTTACGCAGATGTTAGGTTACAAGAATGGTATTTATTGTTAAGACAAGCAGTGAATAACTGAAGGGCGACACGCTTACTCTGAGTAGATAAGAAAGACCAACTAGTGTAGGAACTGGTTCAGCGTGACCATGAGGTTCCAAGTAGAGTAACAAAAGAACTGTGCAAGCCCAGGACTTGAGTTCATTGCAAGGACAATGTGATGAAGACTTCTTACTTCCTCCCGTAGCCCTCGAAAGACCACCAACTCACTGCTCTGTGCAGGTGCTAGAGACATCTGCATATGGTTAGTGGTTCCAAGAAATGTAATACATATGTAAAGCACTTCCCAGATATGTGATTGTGGCAGAATGCAGCCCCCCCTCTCTTCCCCCTCTCTGCCCCCCCTCTCCCCCTCCCTCCTTCAGTATGGAGGAGTGGGCACATCTCCCTCTTTCTTTGCTACTTGAGGCTAACAGCTTCTTTTGTTTGGCCCCAGAGCACCCTGCTCCGGGCCATTAGGGAGTGCCGAGGCACCAGTGAGCCGCTGGGCGCCTGCGGCCAGTGTGGGGGATGTTTGGAAGGCTTCAGGGGCACTCACAGCCAGTGTTGGAGTGCAGAGAAGCTTCTAGAATGCCTACAGTCAGATCTGATCAGAAGCCATAAAAACAGGACTCTCGTCGACACTCCGCCCATTGTCATGGGTCTCCCAGAGCACGAGCAAGATGCTGCCGCTGAGACCCCCCCTCCCCGGGATGGAGACTCCGCTTGCCTCGCCGCCACGGGTGTGAGTAAAACTTCTTGCGGAATTGCGAGTATATTTATACTTTTCGTGCACATTTGCACATGTATTTTCCGTGCACATTTGCATGTGCACTTTAAATTATTTCCTCACACAATCATGAGTGGCTGCCGAGAGCCCCTCGCACAATCGCGTGCGTATTTTCCTCCCATGCTTCCACATAAGCACGTGTAGGATTCCGTGCACACTTGCACGTGTAAGTAAATTAACCCTCGCAGGATTGCGAGTGTATTATAAATTTACCCTCGCGGAATCACGAGTGTACACTTCCCATACTCACTACGAGTACGTGTATCTCTTTAAAATAATCCCGCACCGTGTTTAGGCAAGTGTGTACTTCTCCGGGACTCAGGGACAGCTCCGGTATTGTTTTGAGTGAAGCCACGTGCATGCACTCTGTGGACCGCCTGTTGTATTAGTTTCTGCCCCTTAATAATTTTCCTCAACTGATATCCGAACCTTTATTTAAGTCACTTTTGGAGTGCTAAAACCCTGTTTCTCACCAGTTTAATAAAAGTTGTTTTGGACTCTGTTGTCCCTTAAATTAACCTCGGGGTGCCTCCGTGACAGTAATGAATATGTTTGATCTGTGAGAATATAACCTTTGCCTGGATACCAACCAGTGCCATTGCTTGGTGGACGTATCCCTGTGAGTGCCTGGAGCCAATAAACGAATGCTGCTTCAGAAATCTTAAAACTCTGTTTTAGAAGTTTCTTTACTCACTGATCATAGGGCATCAGAGCCCAGACCACGATGTGGCTGGCACAAGACTCTCAGCTGGGCAGAGATGTTTGGCAAGGTTTAGAGAGCCGAGCCACAAGTGCTCGCACAGAATCACAGAATGGCTGGGGTTGGCAAGGACCTCTGGAGATCCAAGCCTTCCCTCCCCACTCTTCCATCAGGGAAGTCCCCAAAATCACCTGTGAAGGCACAGGCCAGGGCTGGGGCTGCCCAGGATGGAGGCTGTCCTGCTCTCTTTCCTCACAAGTGCCCCTTTCTGGCACCTACAAAGCAGCCCCACAGCCACTTGCAGTCTCCTACCCCACCAAGGACAGGCTCCCACTGACTCTGAAAGGTAGTTTATTGCCATTGAAAAAGCCTATTTCCGCTCGGGCTCCCCAGCTTGTGGTCCCACTGCTTTTTCTTCTGGAGTCAGCGCATCACCAAAGCACCAAGGTGTTCGGGAGAAAGATGTTGGGCCACCTGCGACGTTTACTATGTTTTATGGGCCCAAGCCCATAAAAAGGAGCGCTGGGCTCAGGCCGCGTGTCAGCGCGAACTGGCGAGGTGAGGAGAGGGCAGGGCAGGGCCGGGGCTGCCGAGGCAGGAGGGGGCCCCACACCTCGGGGCTCTGGGCTGTGCTGCAAGCCCACCCGCGCCTGGCTTCTCCCGCAGAGGTAGCGGAGGAGCATTTGGAGGAGACAGCTCAGCGCTGCTGGGACAGAGACTCTCCAAACACTCACTGTTGCCATAGTGGCTTATCAGCAAGGAAGAAGAAACTTCCCTGACACAATGGAGCGGGGTGAGAGCAAAGCATCCCTCCCGCAGCCTGGCACAGGGGCTTTCGGGGCGGCCAGTAGGGGCCGAGAGTGGTGGCAGGGGAGGCAGGAGCTCTGTGCAGCCCCCTGGGGACAACCCCTCAGGGACGCTTCCCCCAGCCCGCAGAGATGCCCATGCCTGTGGCATTTGCTCTCTCCCCTGCAGCCTGCCTGCTGTGTCGCTGGGCAGACACTGACCCGGAGCTCTGCGGGCTCATGCTGGAGGCACAAGGGCATTTTTTTTTGTTCACTAATATAGATGCAGGGACTGCATACGGGGTCTTGGCACAAGAATGGGCTGGACATAAAAATACATACCCTAGAACCTGCAGATAAGGTACTCATAAAAACATGGAAAGAAACATCATTAACCCCTCGGTGGGAGAGACCTTATATTGTTTTACTCACTACAGAAACAGCCATCCAAACTGCCGAAAAGGGGTGGACACACGCCAGCCGAGTTAAAGGTCCAGTCAAGACTAACGCCTGGACTGCAGAGCCCACAGACAACCCTCTGAAAGTTAAACTATGGAAACAATAAATGGACTTGGGCTTGTTGAATCATATCGTGCAAGTACAGAAAAACGATAAAGTTGTTCATGAATATCCCATTTGTAAAAATCATAGAGTTAGATGTATTAATATAAATTGTAATTGTTATCCTTTTTATATGCTTCAGGTGCATAGTGTGCCGGAACAATTGGTGGTTGCATTGTATAGACGGTATTCCCCTAGAGGAATATGCAATCAATGTTATAATATAGAATTAGAAATTACAGATTTGGCATTGAAATCAAAAGTCACACGAAAAAGAGATCCAACCCGACAGTCCTGACTGGTGGTGTATATACACCCACGAAACATAGCCTGAGCGGTTTTGCTCTCACCCTAATGAACCAACCCCTCTAAAATACAAATAACAAGGGTGTGCTGCAGAACTACCATAAAGAAAATACTGTGCCACTCTCCTATAGTCAAAGACTATAATTGGGAAGCGTATAAACAAAGGCATGGAGAGCAAAAGCATTCAGGGTTTCCTGAAGAATATTCTTGCTGCCGAAAGGATGGTTTACCCCGTGGCTCGAAGCAACCGAGTCGACGGGTGAGGCAGAGGAATAAGAAATGGTGGAAACAAGAGCCTGAGTGGAACTATGCCAAAATATTGGCCGAGCTACCCCAATGTTAAGCAGCACACCCAGGCACTAACTAAAAAGCAAGGAGGAATGAGCCAGAGTTAATGCAGCCCAATCTGGTACACTATGTTGATGTTGCTATTATTGCTGAGCTATGGAGAAACAGCACATAGACCGTATAAGTGGACTTTAATTCAAGCAGAGGAAAGTCGTGTGATCGAAGAAAATGTCACCATAGGTGCGCCCTCATTTAACGTAACCATTTGTGATTTATTAGGACATTTAGGTTCTGGGGAAGACTGGAATATTGGTCACTGCAAACCTCCACATAAAAGGGGAAGTGCAGTATGAACTTATTGGTGCCCTAGCTCCAATCCAGGAAAGGGATATTGCAACTATCCTAATCAATATTATTGTGCTTATTGGGGTTGTGAGACAATAGCCACAGCGTGGAGCGTTGCCAATCCGGATCAATACCTCCAAGTCAACTGGTGGCCTAGAGATTGTCAACAATCTCTCCCATCGCTTTATGGTAGTTCTGACCTAGGGAACTGCAAAACATTAGAAATTACAGCCTTGCAACCGCAAGACCAGGGGTGGTCAATTGGCAAAACTTGGGGTGTAAGGATCTGGGAGACTAGAACTGATCAAGGGACACTTATGAAGATACAAAAAGAACCTGCCCCAGAAGGGAAATCCCAATCAATAGGCCCTAATGCGATAATAACGGGGAAATTAGAGATAAATAAAACTTCTAAGATACTTAATATAACAATGGCAGATAGCTCTAATATAGATGCATTTACACAACCAGAAGAAGTAAACCCACTTTGGACTCTAATAAATGCGAGCTATCAGGTGATTAACAAAACACACCCAAATTTAACAGCAGAATGCTGGTTATGCTTAAACACCAATCCACCATATTTCGAAGCTATTGGACTAAGAAATATGGCAAAGCTCGCTAATGGATCAAATCCTGGGTCTTGTAGGTGGGAAAATAATACTCAAGGAATATCGTTGCAACAAGTCCAGGGGCAAGGAATATGTATAGGTCAAATACCCCCTGGAAAACGGTATCTATGTATAAATGGCACCCTTAAAGCTAATAAGCCTGGTGATTGGGTAATACCCGCCAATAATTCTAAGTGGATATGTTCAAAAACCGGACTTACACCTTGTGTTTCTATGAATTATCTAAAAACCATGAAAGAATTTTGTATACAAGTGGTCGTAATCCCTAAAATTACTTATCACCCGAAAGAATATGAATATCAGTTAGAAACTGTCTTAACACACCGATTAACGGAAAGTGAACCGATCACTGCTCTGACCTTGGGTATGACAGTGGCCCTCAGTGTAGCAGGTGCAGGAACAGGAATTGCCTCAATAGTCAACCAAAACCAAGAATTCGCGGCATTGAGAGTAGCCGTCGATGAGGATCTGCTAAGAATAGAGAAATCTACTACTGTGCTAGAAAAATCTGTGGTTTGCAAGCTGGGAAAGTCGAATGTTTCACTTATTGAAGAAAGAGCTCTGTGACCTTTGCTGTGTAGTAACACAAAACGACAATACACTTACACTGAAGAAATTAGGTCAAAAAATTGACCCGGGGCGGGGGGCACCAGGCTGCAAGGACTAGTGGGGACAACTAGAAACCTCCAGTAAAGACCCACAAATACCAAAGATGGACTTAAGGGAGGGATTATGTAAATAGTTCATGCTTAGTGTATGAACTAAGCAGTCAAAACCTATGAATATGCAATTGGTATGTGCAATAAATACCAAGAAGTGTCAGACATGTGCACATTCGATGAGAAGAACGATCCTCTGAGCATCCGGCCCAGTGCAATAAAAATGCCTGCTTTTTAGCACTTTCAAAACAATGTTCAGTAGTCTTTTTGCTGACTTTTTGGTAACCAACAGGAAAGTGACAGACTGGACAAAACTTGTATTTTCCAACAGACAGTGTTGGTGGGAGCTCCCGCACTTGATGGGCCATCCCTGGAGGTCCAGACCCTGTGGTCCAGGCTCCAGGCAGCTCAGCCTTTGCCCTGGGGGGGCTTCCTGGGGGCTCTGGCCCATGTCAGCGAGTGGCCACCACCCCAGGGTCTGCCCAGAGGAGAGAGCTGGTACCTAAGATAAAAGTTAGAAAAAAAGGTTATGCAGATGTTAGGTTACAAGAATGGTATTTATTGTTAAGACAAGCAGTGAATAACTGAAGGGCGACACGCTTACTCTGAGTAGATAAGAAAGACCAACTAGTGTAGGAACTGGTTCAGCATGACCATGAGGTTCCAAGTAGAGTAACAAAAGAACTGTGCAAGCCCAGGACTTGAGTTCATTGCAAGGACAATGTGATGAAGACTTCTTACTTCCTCCCGTAGCCCTCGAAAGACCACCAACTCACTGCTCTGTGCAGGTGCTAGAGACATCTGCATATGGTTAGTGGTTCCAAGAAATGTAATACATATGTAAAGCACTTCCCAGACATGTAATGAATATGTTTGATCTGTGAGAATATAACCTTTGCCTGGATACCAACCAGTGCCATTGCTTGGTGGACGTATCCCTGTGAGTGCCTGGAGCCAATAAACGAATGCTGCTTCAGAAATCTTAAAACTCTGTTTTAGAAGTTTCTTTACTCACTGATCATAGGGCATCAGAGCCCAGACCACGATGTGGCTGGCACAAGACTCTCAGCTGGGCAGAGATGTTTGGCAAGGTTTAGAGAGCCGAGCCACAAGTGCTCGCACAGAATCACACAATGGCTGGGGTTGGCAAGGACCTCTGGAGATCCAAGCCTTCCCTCCCCACTCTTCCATCAGGGAAGTCCCCAAAATCACCTGTGAAGGCACAGGCCAGGGCTGGGGCCGCCCAGGATGGAGGTGTCCTGCTCTCTTTCCTCACAAGTGCCCCTTTCTGGCACCTACAAAGCAGCCCCACAGCCACTTGCAGTCTCCTACCCCACCAAGGACAGGCTCCCACTGACTCTGAAAGGTAGTTTATTGCCATTGAAAAAGCCCATTTCCGCTCGGGCTCCCCAGCTTGTGGTCCCACTGCTTTTTCTTCTGGAATCAGCGCATCACCAAAGCACCAAGGTGTTCGGGAGAAAGATGTTGGGCCACCTGCGACATTTAGGTGCTGTGCTGAGGTCCTGTGCTGTGGTCTGGCCACCCACCACATCTGAGTGGATGGGATGTGTAAGCCCAGGCCAGGCCCAAGTTTCACTTGTGACTCCTGGACCGGGGAGCCCAGAAGCAGAGTCAGTCCTGTTGCACGGCCTGAACAGCACCTGTAGCCAAAGTGCCGCCCTCGATGGTGCCCGAGGGCACCTGCCACTTGACTCTGCACTTGCCGCAGGAGCAGCCACCCCGGTTATGTGGGTGCCAAGGGCTCGGGCCCCTTCTCGGCCCTTCACACCCACCTCTGTGAGGCGGTGGCCGTCTCAGAGTGGTTGCCATGTGGCCAAGGGCGACCCCGCCCATATTCGTGTGCAGGGAGGGCAGCGGTGCTGGTGTCACAGTGGCCACTGTGACCCACGGGCCCAAGCCCATAAAAAGGAGCGCTGGGCTCAGGCCGCGTGTCAGTGCGAACTGGCGAGGTGAGGAGAGGGCAGGGCAGGGCCGGGGCTGCCGAGGCAGGAGGGGGCCCCACACCTCGGGGCTCTGGGCTGTGCTGCAAGCCCACCCGCGCCTGGCTTCTCCCGCAGAGGTAGCGGAGGAGCATTTGGAGGAGACAGCTCAGCGCTGCTGGGACAGAGACTCTCCAAACACTCACTGTTGCCATAGTGGCGTATCAGCAAGGAAGAAGAAACTTCCCTGACACAATGGAGCGGGGTGAGAGCAAAGCATCCCTCCCGCAGCCTGGCACAGGGGCTTTTGGGGCGGCCAGTAGGGGCTGAGAGCGGTGGCAGGGGAGGCAGGAGCTCTGAGCCTCTCCAGGCCAGGGCCCCTCCTCTCCTCAGCAAGTGGGGCCCAGGTTGGGCTGTGGGCACCTGCTGGGACCCCAGTGCCCACAATGACCTCTTGGTCCCCAGGGCCTCCAGCCCTGCTCAGCAGCCAGGCAGGGACAGAGCAGCCCCCTGGGGACAACCCCTCAGGGACGCTTCCCCCAGCCCGCAGAGATGCCCATGCCTGTGGCATTTGCTCTCTCCCCTGCAGCCTGCCTGCTGTGTCGCCGGGCAGACACTGACCCGGAGCTCTGCGGGCTCATGCTGGAGGCACAAGGGCTCTGTGCCCATCAGTGTTGCCTGGTGAGTTATTCTGGGGCTCCCTCCAGCCGCTCGCTCCGGGCAGGCCCGGACACACTCTCCTCATCAGCTCCTCGTCTTTTCTCTTCTGCAGCTTTTTGCCAACGAGCTTTTTCAGCGTCAGCCCAACTATAATGGACTCATGGGATTTCTCCCTGAGGACGTTCTTCATATAGTGGAGCGGGCAGCGCAGAAGGTGAGGACCTGACAGGAACAGGGAGATTTGTGCCAGAAGAGGTTTGCAGGAGCCTGCCCCACACCCTGAGAAAGAAATCCCAGCCCTTCTGCCATGGAGGCACCCCAAAAAATAATTTAGATAGGTGATAAGCTCCAAACAGTCTATATTCCAACCAGAACTGTTTAGCAGAAAGCAACGAGAAACGGGGTTTACCGAAAAATTTTCAGGACTCTGACAGAGTTATAAATCACAGGTTCTGATGCTGGTTAGGAGTTCAATTACTGCACAGCTGATTCAGACCCAAGGGACCCCAGAACTCTAGAAGGATGATTCAAAATGCAAATCTTACCACTCATGTGATAGGACTCTCAAGAGAACCCAGAAGATCGCTTGCCAGTGAGGGGTCTCAGTCCTCAAGAAATCTACCTTAGATGGTGTCCCAGTCTAAGGAGGAGAGTCTTCTACTGCAGACCTGCTGCTCTGAGAACACCAACTTAAACGGGGTAGCCAGGGAGTTCCCTAAGCTCAATCTGAGTTGTGGTCATTTATGGCAGTGGTCCAGAAACTTCTCTCAACCAAAGCATTTTTCCTGGGTCAAGGGGGCTGTCTCTCAATCAAAGGGTGTGTGCATGACCATAGTCATCCATCAGTCTACAAGTTCCTGGTGCTTTTTGGGAGCGGTGGGGGAACATCTGCCACACCTTCCCACCAGCTCTGGGACAACAGTCCCAGCAGCTCCGCAGAGGCTCCAGCACAGGAGCCACGTCTGCCAGGCAGAGCTGCGGGGTGTGACAAGCAGTGGCCACGTCCTGCGCCCTGTGGGGAGCTGCGGGGCTGGCGGTGGTGCCCTGAGGCTGCAGCTGACAGGGGCTGCTCTGCCCTTCCAGGACTGCTTCGTCTGCAGCGAGAGCGGGGCCACCATCACCTGCCGGTACCCAGGCTGCAACCGCAGCTTCCATTTCCCCTGCGCTTTGGAGGGTGGATGCATCACCCAGTTCCTTCCTCATTACAGGTACCTCCTGTGCCCTCCTCACCAGCCCTGGGGAAGGACCCAGCACTTCTCACCTCACCCATCCCTTTCCTCCTGCCCCCAGGTCCTACTGCTGGGAGCACCGTCCCCAGCAGCAACTGCAGGCAGCTCCGGAGAACACCGCCTGCCTCATCTGCCTGGAGCCTGTGGAGGACAGAACGTCCTACGGCACCATGGTGTGCCCGGCGTGCCAGCACGCCTGGTTCCACAGGGGCTGCATCCAGGTGGGAGCCGTTCCCCAGGCCCCGGGGCACCGCAGGGCTCAGCAGCACCAGGGCCTCACTCACGCCCTTGTGTTTCTCCTGCAGGGACAGGCTCTGGGCGCTGGCATTCATTGTTTCCAGTGCCCTCTCTGTCGAGATAAGGATCGGTTTGTCCCAGAAATGCGCGTCCTGGGGATCCGAGTCCCTCTCAGGTCGGTGTCCTTCTGCCTGGCTCACAGGACAGCAGGGTGCAAGCTGTGCCACGGAGGGACTGCCCCAGCAGTCCTGGCCCTCCGCTGTCCCCTGAGTCTGGGCTTCGGCCTCATGGAGGAACTGGAAACAGGACAGGGGGGAAAGAAGAGCAGGGACGTCCTGCACCTGCCATATGCCGCGGCAGCAGGGGCTCATCCATTTTCCTTTCTGCATCAGGACGCCATCGTGGGAGAACAACAATGCATATGCAGACCTCGGTGACAGGCACAGCCGCTGCGATGCCAGGGAGTGCCTTTGTCCCCAAGGCAGAGAGCACAGAGAGGGACGGGGGTAAGCTGGCCAAGCTGCACCCTGGGGCTCTGCGTGGGATCTCTGTCTCCCCAAGGGCTCAAAGCAGAAGGACTGCGAACGAGAGCTCTGTCGGACAAGCCTGTGCTGCGGTTGCTTTGTCCGCAGAGCCATGAACCCCTTTGCTTCCCCAGGCCCTGGGAACTGTTCCTGTGCCGCTCCTGCGCCGCCGAGGGCACCCACAGAGGCTGCTTCGGCTTGAGGACCAGCGGGGCCCTCTGGGAGTGTGACAGCTGTGCTGGCCTGGGCACCGGTGAGAGCCAAAGGGTGCCCCGGGACTGGGGCCGGGCAGGGCCCGGCAGCGGGACATCGGCTGGGCTGGGCAGAGCCTCTCTGCTCCAGGAGGGCTGGGGCCCTGATCTGGCCCATCCTGCCCCAGGCCTGGGGGGCCGTGCCCTTGACCTTCCCGCTTCGCCTTACAGCCTCCAGTGCCAGCTCGGAGCTCGCTGGCCCCAGCACCGCCAGCCAGGCAGCATCAGGGCCGTCTGTTGGATCTCCAGCGCCAGAGAGTAGCAGCCCCAGCACCACCAGCCAGGCAGGATCGGGGCCATCCCACAGGTCCCTGGCACTGGATACCAGCAGCCCCAGCACAGGTAGCCAGGAGGCATCGGAACCCTCCTCTGGGTCGGCACTGGAGACCAGCAGCCCCAGCACCACCAGCCAGGCAGCATCGGAGCCATCTGATGGCTCCCTGGGACCAGACACTGGCAGCCCCACCATAGACAGTCAGGTGGCACTGGGGCAGTCTCTCGGCTCTCTGGAACCAAATACCAGCAGCCCCAGCACAGCCAGCCCAGTGGCACTGGGGCCATCCCACAGCTTCCCAGTGCAGGGGACCAGCAGCCCCAGCATCACCACCCAGGAGGCATCGGAGCCATCCCACAGCTCCCCAGTGCAGGAGGGCAGCTGCTCCAGTCACCCTGGGCCTGACCGCATGCGAAACCGCTCCAGTTTACAAGGTCGGGCCCAAAATCCCTACAACCGGCCCAGAAGACACAGTGAGAGGAGCGGCACACCAGCACCAAGTGCTGAGAGCAGCACCCAGGGACAGGATGTACTGGGGCCATCGCACCTCTCCCCAATACCTGAGTCGAGCAGCCCCAGCCCTGCCAGCCTGGAGGCATTGGGGCTGTCCCACAGCTCCCCGCCAGAGGAAACCAGCAGCCCCAGCACCACCAGCCAGCTGCCATTGGGGTCTTCCAGCACGTCCCCAGAGCTTGCGAGCAACAGATGCTCCAGCCCCCCTGGGCCTGTGCGAACAAGAGGCCGCCCCCGATTGCCATGTCGGGCCCAAAATCCTTACAGCCGGCCCAGACGTCGCCGTGGGACCAGCCGTGGGCCATCCCCGCGTGCTGAGAGCAGCACCCCCAGCCAGGAGGTGCAGGGGCCATCTGTCTCATGGCTACCTGAGACCAGCAGCCCCAGCACCACCAGCCAAGAGTCTCTGGGGTCCTCCAGTAGTACCCCAGAGCTTGACAGCAGAGGAGGTTTCAGCCCCCCTGGGCCTGTGCGAACACGAGGCCGCTCCCGCTTGCAGCGTCGGGCCCAAAATCCCTACAGCCGGCCCAGACAACGCCATGGGACCAGCCGTGCACGGTCCCGGAGGGCTGGCCGTGATCCCCCTGCCCCGGCACAATAAAGTTGCCATGAATTTCTGCACTGGGAGATTCCACGCTTGTTTGTTGGCTTCCTCCTCTTCCTCCTCTTCTTCTCTCTTTCTCGAGGGGCAGCGTTAGGGGCTGGGCTGAGAGGTTTGTCCTCTCCCGGAGGGTCGGCAGCACCTTCCCCAGACCCCCCTCCTTGCGGGCTGCCCCTGGCCAGCTGCCCAGCGCCATGGCCGTGTGCTTCGGGCCTGCTGGCCCCGCAGGTTTCCCGGGGGAGTTCACAGCCACCCCCAGGGCCGGGGCTCTCTGCCCCTGTCCCGGCACGGACTGTGCGTGGAGCGGGTTCCGCTGAGAGGCCCGTCCAGCGCCGCCGCCCGTCTCCCGGCAACGCGGGCCGCGCCCGCCCGCCCGGTATGGCCCTCGCGGCTCGCCGTAGCGCGGCGGCGGCGCGGCCGGGCCGGTGGTGAGTGCGGTGGCCACCGGGCCTGGGTGCTCGGGGCTCCCCTGTGTCCAGCCCCGGCGGCGCGGGTCCCCCGCTGGGCTTGGCCCGGGGCTGCCCCTGACGCCGCGGGGCTGGGGGGTCTCTGGGGTGCGGCCGGTTCGGGTGGTGTCGTCCGTTTTTCGGGTGGAGGCGGCTGACTAGGGTGCGCCCCCGCGCCCGGCCGGGGTCTCTGTGCTCCGGGGCTGTGGGCAGGTGCAGGGGCTCGCTCGAGTTTGGGGCTGTTTGTGGGCATGGAGAGGGCCGCCGGGTTTGGGGGTGTCTGTGGCTGCAGGGGGTGCTGCCCAGTGTTGGGGTGTCTGTAGGGTCGGGGTGTCGCTGAGCTGAGGCCGCCGCCAGCTCGGGGGTGCTGCAGCTGAGCCGTGTGCCCGGCGTTAGGGGCACGTACCAGCGTTGGGTATCTCAGCTCTGTGGGTGCCACAGGGACCCGTGCTCGCCGCTGTCGCAGAGCAGGTGTCCGGGCAGTGCGGGGCCTGTGCCCCCCGCTGTCCTCGGGGCTCCATCCCCGCTGCCCCGGGGAGCGGCCGCGCTCGGTCCGCAGCTGCCAGACAAAGCCGTGTTTGCTGGCCCGGCCCCGGCCGCCTCTGCTTGGCTCAGTCCAAGATCTGGCTTCCCCGTGTTGTTTGTTCTGCCTTTCTGCTGGAAGCTGCTTGCCGTGCCCAGGGAGGGGAGTGTAACCCGTGGCCAGGCTCAGAGCTGAGGCCAGGTTTGTGAACCGCACACGGGAGCAGCAAAGGGGCAGGCGTGTGTCCCCCTGCTCTGCCCTTTCTCTGACCCGTTGAAAGCAGCATCTGCTCCAACAAAGAAAAACCCAACACTGGCACTGCAGCAATGCCAGCAGTGCAGCTCGTGCAGTGCCGCTGTGTTGGTGCTGTTCTCTCTGTTTGGGCTGTCAGGCTGTTCCAGCAGCGTGGGTACCAAGCTGGCTGCCCTTGTGAAGAGCCAGGACACTCCCCACCATCCTCAGGTGTTTTTAATTTGTCTGGACAGAGGTGAACTCATGTCTCGCACATTCAGAGTACTTTTAGGGTAGTACACACTGTGCTGTCTGTTCTCTTTGGTTGTAAATTATGTGTTTCTTTTTATGGTTGAATTGTTTTATTCCTGGTTTTGAATCTCTGGTGCAGATTGTTCCATTGATCCAGGCTGGTTTTTGCTTTGTTCCTGCGGTTTCACTCGGCAGTGCTGCAGGAGGGACACTGGGCAGGGCTGCTCCACTGCGGGATGCTGTGGTGGCCCCGAGGAAAGGGGTTTTGGGAAATCCTGTCCTGAGTCTACCTGGAGCTCAGGTGGTCTTCTGCCAGTGGAGCAGCTGTGGCACTTGTGTCACTTGGCAAGTTCACTAACTTTTCATGGGTTCACCTTAGTTTCTGCTTTGAATGAGATCACCAGCAAGCACTTAATTCCCTCAGCCTTTGCTCCTGTTGCATCTTCCTGCTGCTCCATGTGTCACTAAGTGGTTTGTCAGACAGCTGTCTAGTGAACAAGAGTGGCTTCGTTGGTGGTCGGCTATCAGTGCGATCAGAAATGGGAGAGGAGTGTAACATAACATTTTGAAGCTGGATGGAACTAGTAATTTGAATTTATTCTTTTTGTCCTGACGCATGTCAGACCAGCTCTGATAGCATCCTTTGCATTCTAGTGATGCCAGGAAGGGTAATGAATCTTCAGTCTTGTGATAGGTTTTCACCTGTATACACCTCTGTGTATTTGTATCTGCATCTGCTTTTGTCCCTATAAAACTGACAGCTGGTCTCTAGGTCTCTTGCTTTGCAGTCAATGATATTCTTTTGTAGTATAGTTCACCTGCATTTCTCTTTCTCCTGCTCTCTCTACTTTGGATAGCAGAATAATCTGATAACCTGTTAAACAGAAGTTTAACCAGATACATATTTCTGTCTTAAAGACTACAGTGTGGGAAAGAAGGGCAGAAGTGTCTCATACAGACATGAGTGGCAGTGTGATGCGGTTGCCAGTTTTGATGGTGTTTAGTGGCAGTTGTGGCCCTGTGCTGGCTCAGACTTGGTGCAAAGGTTGCTGGTGTTTCTGGCTTTGTTCTGCCTGTGCCTTTGGTTGGAGTGGTGTCTGTGCGGTTCTCTGGAGTCAGGCTTAATGCCTTGTCTGCTTTGGGAAGATTTTGGGACGGGTGGGACTGAGAGCAGGGTTGGCAGTTAGTTGGCTTTGGGCTCTTGTACGATGTGGTTAGTGCAAGGACTCTGGCTACTTTGTGGTTTACCCCTGTTGTTCAACCCAGGTACATCAGTCTCCGAGAAAGGGAGAAGTCTAAAGGCAGCATCCTCCCCTACAAGTGTTGTTCTAGGCGTCTGTCCGTCTTATGTCCACTCTGGAAGTGGTGCCTGTGAAGAATGACGTCGAGAGGTGCTGGGACTGCTTTCTCCAGGAAGAACTACAGGTTGAGCACCGAGCCAGAGAAGTCCAAGGTCACAGGTATGGGCCTGTACATGTAAAAGCAGGACTGCTGTGGATCGGGTGAGCGCTCCTTGCCTCACTTGACATCAGCTGCCTCCCAGTTGCAGTTACCTTGCTGGTGTGAGGTGTGGTGGGGCTGAAACTGAGTAAATGACTGAGGTGAGATTTTGGAACGGACGTTTCTGTAGTACGAAGGACTCCAGAAGCTCCTGTCTCAGTGCCCTTTCTTTGGCACCCAGCCCTGCCTCGTGAGGATGGGGAATGTCATGTTGCCTGCCTTTGTCTCATCTGATTCAGGGAGTTCCCCTTCCAGGGTGAACAGCTCATCAAGTTCTCAGATTAATTATTTTCTGGGAAATTTTGGTGCCTCCTAGGCAGTCTGTTTTTTCTTGGACTCACCATTCCAGCAGAAAAGTGCTTTCGAGACCACAGATCTGGCATTTGAGGGCACTTTTGCATCCAGAAATAAAGCATGATGCATCAATGTGACACTAGAGATTGTTTTGCACAACAAAAGCTGAAGTGAGGCATACATCATTAAAGAGGGTGCTGGGTTAGATGAGAAGAGCTGCATCTGCAAACCTTTCTGTCTCAGCATCTTCTAGCGCAGTTAAGAGATGCAGGTGCTTAAAATGTCCCAGGTATGAATAGGAGATCAGGAACTGCAGTAGTGATATGATTTTTATTTTTATTTTTTGGAAATGAAATTGGATTCCCACTTCCAGATTTTGAAGTTACTTTATCTGGAAGTTAGTACAGCAGGACTCCTGAGGATGTAGTTCCACCTGTGGGGACCAATTTGTAGTCTCCCATTCTCTATCGTAGAGCAGCTCAAATTGGAAAGAGCCCTTGTTGTGGAGATGCACCCCATAATGCCGGACTCTAGGGCTGCTAGTGAAGACAGTGAGGTGATTAATGACTTCTTGAGGCTGTGTTTTCCACTGTGTTGATCTGCAAACTTGAACATAGTTTTCCCATAGTCACCAGTTTCTTGCTTGTACAGGAAAAGTGATGTTTGAGTTTGCCTCCTGACTCCCTAAGCTTATTTCCTTTCTGTTTTTCACAAGGGATCGTGAACAGCAGGCTGCTGAATGATTATCTGCATCGCGTCTTTACCAATGCTGATGGGAACCAGCCTGCTGCTGCTTACAGGTATCGGACTTCTTCTCATTCACTAGATGGCAAGCGATGCTGTGTCAGTCCCCAGATATACAGCACTGCGGTGAAAGGAAAGATCTTTTAGTGCCACACAGTGATCTTTTTTAAAAGCACAGCAGCACCGTGTTATAGAAATGAATCTCAGGTCTTAGCCTTATAGGCTAAGGCTAGGCTAGGAAGGATTCTTCAGAATTCTTTGCATTAAAAACCCCATAAATGAAATCATTAGGCAATATTTCTGAAATAAATAGGCAATAGGCTAGGCATTCACCTTTTTTATTGTTCCTTCTTGTAAGAAAGGGAAAAATGCACAGGTTTTAGCTACAGGAATGAAAGACAGGTTGTCAGTGCCCCGTAAACTAAAGACAAGGCTATTACTGATATACAGAATACCATACATTTCTCTGGCTGTAGAGCCGTGGTAGTTTTATTATTAGGAGTCACCAAAGGAAAAGAAACACAAAATTCCTGTTTAGTGTCTGTTTTCTTCTATTTCTTTTTATTTCTCCTTCACCTTGTCGCCCAGAAACTTGTAGCTTTGGATAAGAAGAATTTCCCTTGCATTTAGCTCTTTTGCCAGAGGCAAGTCAGACAGGTTCAGGACAGGTACGAGTGTGGTGGAGCGAGGCAGGCGTGTAGCTCCTGCTGGCTGGCGGTGCAGAGTGGCTGGGGTCACATTCCATGGGCTATACTTAGTCCTGCCAGCTCAAATGTGAGCTCAGAGCTGCTAAAAATAGCTCTTGGCCCTCTCTGCTCTTGGTGAGCGAGGGTTATGGCAGGGGGGAGGCAAAGTGGGTCATGTTACTTTGCCATGAGCTCTTCTGCCAGCATGCTTCGGAATATTCCATCTGCCCGAGCATTTCATGTTTCAGTATTTCTAATTTCTTTGCTTGGTGATTAATGACTTGAAAGCGCAGAACTGATAGTTTGTTGGACTGGTCTTTCTGTTTTTTCCTGCCTTCCACCCTTTTGCCTGAACTTGGCTATTTGGTAGAAAGCCCAGTAGCAGTCAAATAGGTCTTGAACATAACATTTGCCATATGAGAACAACTTTTATGGTATGATGTCTTGTCTTTGGAAGCCTGAATTCCTCATAGAGGAGCTCACTGCAGACATTTCTCCGGCTGTCCAGTTCTCTTCTAACCTCCTCCCAGAACTCCTCCTCCATGCTGGCTGCTGCCTAAGCTGCTTTGCTGAAGCCACCATCTCTCATGCCAAGCAAACTGGATTATTTGACTCCACTTTTGTGCATCTTCACATCTGCCAGGCTTTCAAAGAGTCTGTTGCTGCAGTCTTAGGGAAACCCCTAGTCCTGGAGAAGTGGGAAACTGTTCCACAGATGACTTTGGAAATGGGAAGCAGGGGCAGGAGCACCTAGCGACTCTTACAGTATAAGAAGTTCCTGCTGGGGTCCCTCAAAGACCTGTAACATCACCTCTGTTATTGCATACATACTTGGGAGATTTGGAAGGGAGAAAGCACGAGGTGGGAAAGTTTGTTGCTGTTACAAAGCTATTTAGAGCAAAGTAAATGTCAGGTGGCTGTGATATGGTGACCATGTAGTGAAATGGTCTGTGGAACTCAGTGGAGGGAAATGCAAAGGGATGTATTATTGAAAGGGGAACAGCTTTAACGCTCTGCATAAAATGATGGGCTCTGAGCTGATGTTTACTGTGTAGGAATGAGGTTGGGGTGGGAATACTAAGTCTTAAGTATGTCAGAAAAAGAAAGCAGGAAGTTAGGAGTTAGGAAAAGGATGTAGAATAAGGAATATCATGCTACTGAATAAATTTGTGGTTTACCCTCACCTTGAGTAACATGTAGTTCTGGCCTCTCCAACTCCAAAAGAGTATTTTATTGCTTCAGAGGTTTTGAGAAAGGGTAGGAGCAAGTCAGATGCCTGGAACAGCTCTTGTACAAGAAACAGCTAAGTAAACTAGCTTTGAAAAGAGAGAACTAAGGGAGGGCAGTATAAGAAAGGTTTCTAAAACAGTGGCCAGAGGGACTGCCCGAGAGACTTCTCCTCAGTATGAAAACACAATGTTTTTGGTGGTTGTCAGAGAGGATGCCGGGCTAACGTGACCTTTGTCTGAACTGCCACAGCTGCTGGTGTGGTCTTCTCTCTTCTTTTATATTACGAAATACTTGGGGAAAAAAAAAACGAATTCTGACTTATGCCATGTTCATGTGATGCTGACTGCAGCAAAGTCGTGGTGCACAGTTGTTGGTGGTACAGCTGGTTTCTTACTGCCACTGTCCCGCAGTGCAGGTTTCTTACTGCCACAAAATACACCTGAGCAGACTGAAGACTTTAAGATCCTTTGTTAACTACTTTGCTTGTCCACACTGTATTTGGTCCTTGGTTCATTCATTGTCCCAACATGCTGGGCAGCAAATTCCTCAGATTCATGGCAAGGAACACAGATCCACAGAACTTCCTGGTTCATGTCTGACAGCGCAGGACTGTGCAGGCACGTGTGTTTGGGCTGAAACTCTAAAACCTGGAGACAAGAGTTTTCTGAAGAGCTTCCTGTGCATGTTTATTCCCTAGAAAGCATCTGACGTTCCAGAACCTGCAGGAGCACCTTGACCGGTTGCTAGCAGAGGAGGATGGCTCCGAAGACAGTCGAGGTAGGAGACACTGAGTGTCTGTCCAATTTGTGCTTGTGCTCGTGCTGCCTGATTGGAAGGACAGGCTGTATCATGAAAGGCAGTTCCCTGAGTGTTGTTCTGCCCTCCTGTGCTCTAATTTATTGGACCTTTAAATCCTGCCTGTGAGGGGCTCATCCGGCAGCTTGTGGAGGGAGGAGGCATGTTTCCAGGTGAAAATGCCTGCAAAGCAGTTTGGGGGTAATTGTTGGAGATATTTCACTAACAATGAAATGCAGAGCCATTGCTGCGACCAGCAGCATGCAGTCCTGTCCTCAGTGGGAAATGCAGAGGTTTGTTGACAATTTTTACATGCTGATCTCCACTGTAGGTATTCACTTTGGGTCTCAGGCTGTTGCCTGTACTCTTGCTAGCATCCATTTCCCTCAATGAGTTGGGACGTGGCAGGATACAACCTGGTTCCTCTCCTAAAAAGAAGAATTCTTCCTGGTGACTGCAATGAAAGTGTGATATGTTGGCCAAACATTTGGCTCAGAGTTTAGTTTGGTCTTTGAATTTTGCCAAAGTAAAATTTTCAGGCGATGCAGAAAACTTAACACATGACCCGAATACTGCACCGCTAAGACCTTGTGTGTTGCTGTGAAAACTTCTTTTTAAATCTCAATTGTGTCTCCTTTCCTGAGGTTCTCATGGTCTAACATAGGTTACACTATTTTAGTCTTCCTCCAATGTGACAGAATCCAGCTGCTCTTGTAATATAGCTGGAGGCACTCATCAGGTTTACTGTTAAATCCTGTATAGCTTTCCCTAACAGATTTTCTGCAACTCTTGTTTCAGATCAGGTAGCAGAGGGCCGGCTTGGTCCCTCTACTGTGGTGTTGGACCACACAAGCGGTTTTGAGGGGCTGCTGCTGGTCGATGATGACTTACTTGGGGTGAGTGTGATGCTCGATGCAGCAGAAAATGGTCTTGTGGGGCTAAAAGCACTTGGGGCTTCTTGGTTTGTTCTCTGTAATAGATCCTTGTCACTGGCTTTGTAGCGTGTTGTAAATGGAATCCACCCAGAAAATTGCAGGATCCTGGAGGAAATGAGCTCTCCTGGGGAAAGGTCTAGCAGTGCCCCTAAGTCTCAGCAAGCTCTGAATGGAGCTGCGAGGAAGTGGAAGGATCACCCTGGCCCAGGGCTCACTGAAGAGCTTGGCTAAGCAGGGGGAAGGCCAGCAGCCAGCTTTCCTGTCCCTCCCTCCCCCAGACTGCCTCTTCCTTCCTTCCTTCTGCTCTTCTCTAATGGTGGTGAGAGGCTGAAGATGAGGCTTTCCTTTCTCCTTGCTCACTCCTTAGCTGTTCCTCACGCAGAAAATCAACTGAAAGAATTCTTTGGAATTTAATCCTTACCTACTTCAGTAATTTCTGCGCTTCTCACTGAAAATGCACATCCTGTGCTCATTGCCTCCTTAATCTATGTGTCCTTTCTTACCTCTAGCAGAGGGGGCTGCCCTGTTCTCCCCTTTCCTGTTAACCACCTGCTGTAGCTCACCTCGGCTGTACATAGAACTTACTCCTGTATCGGATCAGACTGGCTTGCCTGTGATTTCTGATCTTCTTCATGATCTGTCCTGAGATTGAGCGAGGCAGGAGTTAACAGGGCTCAGTTTCTGGGCAGCACGTTGCCTGCCAGTACTGGCCAGAATTTGTTCCAAATTCTCCAGGATTCAGACATCTTTCCAATATAGTTGTCACTTTTGTGTACCTGTTACAATTCACTAGGAAGCTGCCTGCCACCACGTTGCCCTTGTGCTGCTGCCGTGCTGCATGCTTCACTGGGGTCTGTCAAGCACAGATGATTGTGAGGAGGACCTGGATGGTTCCCCAGGACCTGTCAGCTCTGAGTACAGCTGCTGGGATGGGGAAGATGCCCCGTCTCTTCCCTACACTGTGCTCGTGAATAGCTCTGCGTCTCACTTTTGGCTTGAGGGCTAGGATGGAGGGAATGGGTAGAACTGAGCAAAACTTGTCATTTTTCTATTTTAAAATGTCTTTTGTTTGTTGGTTTAGGTGATTGGCCACAGTAACTTCGGGTCCATCAGGGCCACGACGTGCGTGTATAAAGGTAAGGAGGTAAACCAGTGATGCTTTGAGAAAAGACCCTGGGAAGAGTGTTCAGAGAGTTACACAACTAGATAGCTTGGGAAATCTTGAGTATGTTCCAGATTTGAGCCCCCTGTTCCCCAGTTCATCCACTGGCTGTTCCAGGAAGTCAGAAGGATGGGGGATTGTGTGATGCTGGAGTGAAGAGATGGGAGGGGAATTTTGGAGATGTCCCAGAGCTCCTTTGTGTGCCACATTTATTTCTATGGGAGTAGTGTCAGTTTCTGCTTCTCCAACAATGAGCCAGGCAGCAGGGATTTACTGTGTGGCATCTCTCTTTCTTTCAGGGAGATGGATTTATGAGGTGCTCATCTCCTCCCAGGGACTCATGCAGATTGGCTGGTGTACTCTCAACTGCAGATTTAATCAGGAGGTAGTGTAACTGCTGCACATGGTGCGGGGCTGCTCTGTGCCTCCACTGCTATTTAGGTCAGTGTGGAGCATCACATCGGTGCTGCACTCCTGCCCTGCTGGTGTTTTGTACCCAGTGCACACACTAGAAATACCAGGTCTGCTGCTTTAGAGATCTTTACCAGCCCCTGGTCTGTGCTCACAGAATGGTGCACGGTGTGAAAGCCTCGCACGCTGGGTGCGTTGCTGTGCTCTTGCTGCACATAGCCACTGATGTGTGTTGACTTTCAGCTGGTGTCTTCTCCGGAGAATATGCTGGCAGCTTGTCTCTGGGGATGGCCCTCAGCACCTGGTGCTATTTGGCTTTTTCGGCCAAGAGAGTCAGGCCCAGGCCAGCTCTTTTGAGGCACTGGGTGGGATGTTTGATGCTGGGAAGGAATGTCAGCTGCAGAGTTTCACTAACTTGCCATGCTGCAACACATGAGAGGGGAGGTGATGGGCATCCTTGGGGGCTGCTTTGGCAGACGTTGGAAGTGTAGGATGCCAGTACTCCTCTTCTGACCCAAAAATGAGTAGGGGGCGGTGTATTTCTCTGAACCAAAGATCACAGGCCACTGGATTCGCTCCTAGAGCTTTTCCCAGGCAGAGCATGTGTGCTGTCAGCCGCTCTCCCTGTCTGCTGGTCTCCCCCTTAAAGCCCCTCTTGCAATGAGAGGGATCCTCTGTGCTTGGTCTGGTCTGAGTCTCCTCTTTCATACTTGGGTACAGGAAGGAGTAGGAGATACACCAGATTCGTATGCGTATGATGGAAACAGAGTGCGCAAGTGGAACGTGACTACTACCAACTATGGCAAAGTGAGTAGCTGTCCTGGGAACGGGATGTGGAGTGAGGAGAAAAAAGCAGGCGGCTCCTTCTCGCTTCATTCTGCCAGGCCTTGTGAAATGCCCCCAAGCTGTCCTCCCTGCTTCAGTCCGCTCTTGGGGAGGCTGTGTGCCAGCAATTGTACTTTTGGGGCGGTGGATGTGTTATGTGGGTGCTTTGTTTAGCAGCCCCAGCAGACTGATTCCCAGCATAGTGCTGCTGTTGGTCTCTGGAAGACTCTGGTTGTCTGTAGCACGTCAGAGGATGATGCGCTGTTGGGATGAATACATGCTTGATCCTGTGCGTGTTCCTAGTGCTGGATGGAGGGAAAAAAGATTCCAATCAGTGGCTTATACGCAGCTTCCAGAAGTGTCTGAAAATGCTGTGTGAGCTGCTCTGAGAAGGAACTCTCTCTTCTTCAACCCTGAATTACAAGGGATTGGTTGGGTTGCAGTCTTTCTTCTGATGTGGGGACACCCTGAATATATGTTTAATCTTTTTTCTCTCTTTACTGCAGTCTTGGGCAGCAGGAGACATCGTCAGCTGTCTGATAGACCTTGATGAGGGCACCATTGCTTTCTGCTTGTAAGTATCTTTGCCCAGTTCCCTGCTTTGTTGATGTCTGTGTGTAACATAAAGGTTTCCTCACTGCTCAGCAAGTTGCTGAGCCCTATTTCTGCCCTCTCCCCTTTAAATTCCTTGGTAGTTCCAGCCTTTGTATTCTCCTTTGTGTTCAGAAACCATCTAAAGGGGCTGTTTAGTCTGCTGAGTTCAGGTGAGAGCATTTGGCAGAAAGATGTTCAAGCTACGAAGTCTGTGTCAGGTTTGCTAGGATTTTGGAGGGGAGGGCATCCCTTGTGATACTTAATACTACAGTGGGCTGAGCCACACTAATTGCTTTTGTGGTCAGCATAGATTCACAGGGAACTGTGGAAAGGCAGATAAACCCCCAGCCTCCCACTCCTGCACACAATGAGCAGAGGCCAGCCTGAATAAGAATTGTTCCTTGGCCCTAAACTACAGCCTGTGACAAGTCAGCGGGGATTAAAAACTGTTAAATGCTCTGTGTCATCTTTTAGAGAAAAGTCGATAGAGAGCATCATCCTATTTCCACCAGCATCAAATGGATGAGGCCAAAAATGTCACCTGCCTTTAAAATATCCTGCTGGTTAGTTATCTCATGAGGATTTGAGTTGCCCTTGAAGTGAGTGCAGACTCCAGTGCCTTCCTGTGCCGTCGTATGAAAACAGGAGTGCAGCTGTGCTTCCTGTGGCTGTAACTCAGCAAAGCTGTGACATTTACATGTGTGCCAGGTTAAGAGTGACAGGAGGCATGACTGACTGATATGTCTGTGTTGGCAGGTTGCCGGGAGGGGAATGCAGCTACCCAGATTGCCCAGTTGACCTCAAAACCCTCCTACTGTGACCAAAATCTTGTGGGTTTTCCTTCTTTCAGGAACGGCATATCTCTGGGAACTGCTTTTGATAGCATCACGCGGGGCGTTGGAATGGCTTACTTCCCTGCCATCAGCCTCTCCTTCAAAGAGTCCGTTGCTTTTAACTTTGGAAGCCGTCCACTCCGATATCCTTTAGGTGTGGGGAGAGGAGGTCTGAAAGGAGAAGAACCTGTCCTGAAACCATCTTTGGAGGCTGTAGAATACACATACGTGACTGCAGATTGCTTTCTTTTGTTTCCGCTTGGGCGCAGAGCAGGGTCAAGGAGAGAACCACCAGGGCAGAACCACTGGGCACACAAACATCAGTGCTGGTCCCTGGGGGTTTCTGAAATGAGACGCGCTTCAGCTCTGAAGCAGCAGCTACTGCTGCAGCGGGGGGCTGCCTGTTCCCAGGCACTCAGGTCCTGTAAAGATCTCACCCTCTGGTTTTGGAAACCCTAATGCTGCTGTGCTGCTCTTGGCCACTGGTCTCTTCTGCCTCCCAGCCATATGGGACCTCTGACGTGGTATCAGCATTGCCCGCAGCTCGGGTCAGAGCCGTCCTGGCTGTGCCTGGTGATAGCTGTAGTAGAGTCTCCTGTCCATCCTTCTGGTGAGACAAGAAGTGTGGTGTGAAATACCTACTGCTTGCAATATTGAGGAAGTGGGAATAAGAGCTTGTGGCTTGTCATCCATTTAGAAGTCACTGTGGTTTGAACTGTGACTGAGGCATGCGTGAGTATAAAGCAAAATGGAGAGTCTTTTTCTTGCACAAACAAAAGAGGTCCTGAAAGGATCAGATTGGATTTTACCTTAACACTTGCCTACTTATCCGGTGGAAGGTTACCGCCCTTTGCAAGATCCTCCTGTCGCAGACCTGGTGAAGGCTCACAAGCTGTTAGGCTACCTGAAGAACGTGATCCATATCGGAATAGATGTCACGGTAGGCTAATGTCACTGCGTGGATCTGTGGGGCACTGTGCTGGGAAGTGTGGTTCCGCACTTCTCTACAGATGCTAGCAGCTCAGATATTTTGTACACCTGAGAGTCTAAACACTTGTGTGCTTTTGCATGGGGCATGCACATCCCTGGAGCCCTTTGGCTTGCAAAATGGGATTCCTGATAGTTCCAGGACTTACGTTAAATCACACTGGGCTTTGTTATTCTCAATCCTATGAAGTTTCAGTCCCAGTATGCAAAAGGTGATGTTTGTTGGGCTCAGAACTGCTGGATTTGATTTTGCAGACTTGAAAGAAGCTTGTTCATGTCGTAAACTTTTTACAGATGTCCTGGTGCAGTGATGTGCTGAAATTCTGGCAGGTCTGCCTTGACAGCTGTTTTTGGCTGTGACACTGTTTGCTAGAATCCATTTTTTTTTGTTGCTAGGGTCTGAGATGATCTGTTTATGCCCAAAGCATAGGGAATGCCATCTGCTATTGTCTTGGCTTCAATAGAGGCCTGCTTTATTAGTTGACCTCCTCTGTAGGGATTCCCATTTACAAATTATCATGTACACTTGAACTCTTTTGGAAAAACAGGTTATCAAGGTGTGTGCATGTGGTTGATAGTATCTGACATCTGGATTGCACTGCAGCTTTCCAGGGGCAAGGGCCTGGCTGCTTTGCCAACCTTAATTCCCGTATTCAAGGTTTTTAGTGCAATCAGGCGTGGGACAGCAAACAATGACTGCTTCAGGCCTCCGGTTCATTCAGGCGCTGGTGTCTGGGTGGACTGGGCTGAATCCAAGCTGTGTGTTTTTCTGGGTTTGTTGTTGCAGGAGGGGAAGCTGGTGGAGAAGGACATGTCCATGTGGCAGCTGCAGGGAGAGCCCACAGTGTTGATTACACTAGCCCACATCTTCAATTATTTCTCTCCTCTTATGGTGAGTTTTGCCTGCCCATTGCAAGCTTCTGTAGGTGCCTGTTATTGTGCTTTGCAAGGGGAGGTAAACCTCAGCCTTTGCTGGGAAGTGACTGTGCCTTGGAGGACTGTTGACCTGGCTCTCTGTCTGCAGTGCAAGGTGTACCTGGTGGAAGATGTGCTCATGACCTTCCTGTTGAGCATCCTTGAGCGAGGAGGGGCAGTGGAGGCCCATCCCCTTATACAGCAGCTGCTGGATCTCATGTGGCTTCTAATGGAGGTGAGTTGTCAGGGTGCTGATTCCTCCCCAGGGATGACAGGGGGATCTGGGAGGTGCTGAGGAGAGGAGCCTTCTATAGAAAATGCTAGCAGTGGTCAGCTTCTTTCCCTTCTTTTTTTTTTTGTAGTAGACCACCCTCTCACATAGCTCATCTGGCTGCTGCTTCACACCCAGAGGATGAGGGTTGAATGCAGAGTAATTGGTAGTGGTGACACTGGCAAGGAGCTAACAAGGCATTACTAAGCTTCTCTTACTGCCAAAGGAACTGGTGATGTTGAATAACTTCCTGCTGCTGGGAACATCAAATTCATCAATAAGACATGAGTTGTTGGATGTTGTTAATGATTATGTGACTGTGGAGGTTTAAATGCTGCCTTGTGCTCCAAGAGATTGATCAGAGTGTGCAGGACTGGGGTGGAAATGGGCACTGCAGTCTCACCACCTCCAGCAAGCACCACTGGGGAAGAATCTCCTCCAGCTTCCCATGCCCCTTCCTGTCCAAGCTGGATGAGATTGCTCCTTCCTGAGACACTTGTTTGAGGCAGCATTTGTCAGCCACAGGGATCTGCTGCTGCTGGGGTGCTTACACAGAGCCAATCACTGCCAGAGATCTGCTTGGAGGCAGCAGATCCTTTGGGGTAAAAAATAACAGATATGGGCACTGGGCCAGCCAGCTGTCATGAAAAGTTTAATAGAATAATTTCATGACCCCCTCAGGCCCATCATTTTAGAATTAGGTAGGGCTCTGTGTTTGTGGAAGAGTTGTCACTCGTCCTGCTGGTTAGCTGGGAGTTGGACTCATAAAACCAGCTCCTCTATTAACCATGTTTACACAGAAGTAACTTTTTTCCTTTCTGGGTTGTTTCTGCCAACACCATGTGTTGGATGGGTTCAGGAGGTACAGGGATGGGTGAATCAGCCCAGATAAACAGAACCTGGGACTTTGGCTTTTTGCAGATGACTTTTCAGTTGGTTTTACTAGTGCAGAAGCTTGTTTCCCATAGCAAAGCAATGGCACCAACTTCTGCTCGGACTCCCTCCTGTGGAGTCAGATGGGCAAACGCTGTGGGTTCAGAGCACCTGCTTTTTCCTTCGAAGGCCACACTCTGGGAACTGTAGCTGTTCCTGACTCCATGCTGTTGCTGTTCAATGTATTTCTTATTTTCTCAGGAATATGAAGTACACGAGTGCCTCAAGCAGCTACTGATGTCTCTGTTGCGGGCTTACAGGTTCTCACCCATTGTTCCAGACCTGGGCTTACAAGTGAGTTGCACTTCTGATTAGTCAGCTTCTGTTATGTCCCCTTGTCCAAAGGTACATGATGTTTTGGATTTTGCAGTTGTTTGATCCAGCAATAGCAGTTCTGTAACACTCTACTTATTAGAGTCATATCCTCTTCTGTAAATGGAGTCACTTTTGCTTCTCCTGTTTCGCTAGATTCACTACCTCCGGCTCACCATTGCGGTCTTGAAGCATGAGAAATCCAGGAAATATCTACTCAGCAATGTTCTGTATCCTTTGTGCCTGCTCTAGTCTCAGTTCTCCCTGCCCTCAACAGTGCAGCCAAGGAGGCTGCATGGATCTGCAGGTCCTGGCAGGCAGAAGCCACCTTGGCTTTGAGAGGTCACTTCTAATTTCTCGGGTCTCCTGTCTGCCTGACACCATTCACTACAAAGTTCTGGTTTGAGGAGGGGGAGTGGTGCCATATAGGTCACGTCCTACTAACACACAGGACTTAATTTCTGCCTGTGTGACCTCTCTAATGTCCCTAGAGCAAAAAGACTTTCAGAGCAGTCCAGCTGCCGTGCTAGTCTTTGGGCAGCTGCTGTGACAACTTCATGGGGCTTCTCCCAGGAGAAGGGGGTTCTGGATCTTCCAGAGATTGGAGTGGTTGTTGGAAAGAGGTCTCTCACTGCAGCTCTGGAAACGTGCCCTGTACCATCTCCCAACATAGCTTCTGTGCTTGCTTTAACTTGGCCACAGCTTTGATGTGCTCCGTTCAGTTGTGTTCTTCTACATTAAGAGCCCACTGCGTGTGGAGGAGGCGGGTTTGCAGGAGCTCATTCCCACCACGTGGTGGCCAAACCGCTTCACCAAGGAGGTGAGTAAGGGCACGTCTGCTAAGGAGGTGTAAGAAATGTTATGGCCTGCTGTCCCCATCGTGTTCTGGTGGAGGAAGCTGGATGGTTCATGCTTCCAGCTGTGCTAGCACTGGTGGAGCCTGCAGAGCTATGTGAGAGCTGTAGCTTCTCCATTGCCCTGTTATCTTAATTAGCCCTTAGAGGGGACGTTTGGGATGTGTCACTCAGGACAGGGGAGGGGGACACTTTTCTGTGGCAACAGATTTGAAAGGGAACCTCACAGTGTCTAAGGAACTACAGCTTGACTTGTGTGTCCTCAAAATATCTCCTGTCCTTACTGGTTACAAGGCTGAGGAAGGCCTATTTAGGTGTGCTGCCAGCTGCACTCATGCACATTGTTTCAGGCAGTTTCCACTCTCTATTTGGCAAGACATTTTCCCCGTGCAGTGATTTCTGACTAACCAGTGTCTGTACCCCAACCAGGGCAAGGAGAGTAAGGAGGTGAAGGAGGAGAGTGCTGAGGAGAGACTGAGGCGGCGGGCGTATGAAAGAGGCTGCCAGCGGCTCAAAAAACGAATCGAAGGTCTGTGAGGAAGGAGGGGAATTGCCAAGATCTCATAGCTTCTGCGCAGCCAAGGGGAGCGACCGTTGAGCTACTCCCAAATCCCCTTCACAACCTGAACTCCGCTGTGCTCCTGCCAGGACGGTCTGAGCAGCAGAGATGGGTGCCAGCCGTGCCATTATTTGGTGGAGTGGTATGAGTGCTGGGACCCCCACCATGGAACACTAGCAAACCAAAATTTCCCTCTAGGGGCATTGCTTGTCAGCTGTAGATAAGTTTATTGCTATGTGGTGGAGGAGAAAATTCTTATGGTGATGGGATTAGCATTCTGCGGGTACTGGTTGTCCCTGAGCCTCCCTCTGCTGAGGAGGTGGCCGTTCTCCTGGGGACAGGGTCCTGCACTTGGGGTTAATATGAGTAGTTGCTCTCCAGTGCTTGTTTTCTGATGGCGTACGTGTCACCATTTTAGTGGTTGAAGGTCTCCAAGTTCAGATTCTGAAGCTGCTGCTGAACAACAAGGACAGAGGAGGAGGGGTAAGCGCCCTGTGGATCTTTTGCTGCACTATCTCCACGTCACAGGTATAGTTTTACCACTTGCTTTTCCTCCTACCAGGTGGAAGCCTCCAGATACATCTTCTTAAACAAATTCCGCAAGTTTCTTCAGGAGAACGCGAGCAACAGAGGGGTAAGTCAGAGAGCCAGCCTTCCCTTGAGCCTCACCCGGAGAGCTCGCTGGCACCTTCAGGCTGGGAGCTCTGCCCTTTTGGTGGGGCTGCTTCCAGCAGTTGATTAACCAAGATCTAGATATGGCAGGGAGTGGGGAGGAGGGAGAAGACGCGAGGCTAGAAACCAGGCAGCTTATCCAAGTCCTATGTAGTGACTTATGGGAAGGTGGTCCTTGGGAAACTCGTCGGGTAGGAGCTGAACATCCTCCTAAAACCTCTCAGGGAGCACGGCTGTGGAGTGCTCTGCCACAACTGGCCTGCTGGCTTTGGCATCCTCTTCACTGCTTGGGTGGGAACTGTTCTTCTGGCCCTGGATCAGGCTGTTGGCCTGCAGCTTTGGAAGGTAGGCATCCACTGTTGCAGGAAACCCTTTCTTCACCTGCATCTCTTGTGTTCATGATCAGCCCCATCTCTCATGGTGGAGCACATAGTATCCATCTTTTCTGTCAGACCAGCTTGTTGTTTCAGTGCTCAGGACTTTCTAGAGGTGGAAACTCTTGCCTGCCATCAAGGCTGGGCTCTCTCCCAGTGCTGGAACCTAGAGATGATAGCAAGGCTGAGAACGCGAAGTTTTTCCCTGCCCTATGTAGCCGCTGGGACAAAAATGCACTTTCACACCTGCCCTGATGGCTGAACTCTCATTCTTGCCCTAGAACTTGACTGTGTTGTGCCCGCCAGAGTACATGGTGTGCTTCCTGCACCGGCTGATCGCTGCCTTGCGCTTCTTCTGGGATGACCACAAGGCAAAGACCCCTGCTGCACGGAGCAGTGAAGGTAAGGCCTGGAGGAGAAGCTTTGAAGGCATTTCTGTGGCTGGGAGAAGGGTTGCCGCTTGGCAGTGCTCTCTGGGATGCTGGAAATTTTGTGTTTCTCATGGATGCTTGAGCCTTCTTTTATCCTGTGTCTGTAGTTTTGTGGGAAATTCCTGTCTGCAGATCTGTTCCAGTTAACATGCAGACATGAGACTTGCAAAGCAGCGCCTGTACTGTTTGTGAGTTCCCACTGTATGCGCTGGAGCAGAGTCCAATATTGATGTTGGGCCTGTAGGAGGGCAGCTCAGGGATCCCATAGTCAAAGTTTAGGGGAAGATATTTGTTTTTGTGGTTGCCAGATTCTGGGATTCAGGGGAAACCAAGTCAGTGCCAGTTGCTTTCCCACCCTCAAACCCCTCCTTGCTTCTCCTGCCATGATCTACTTGTCACTCCCCTTTCTTCCTCTAGGCTGACCTTTTCTCTGGACTCAGTAAGTGCCTTATGATCGTGACAGAGCTGGAGTAGCCAGCTGGAAAGCAGCTGAGTTTTCTGACAATCCAGTTTCCCCCAGTGACTGGGGAGGCTTGTTGATGGCTGTGGGTTGCTCCTGTATCTGCATGAATCTAATTCTTGCTTCATTGTGAAAATCACTTCTGCCTTAATGGCTTGGGCTGTTATGGCAACAAGAATTGTCACCCAGTAAAGGTCCATGCTGGTCTCTGGGGTCTGTCTTAGGAGGACTTACTTGTCTGTGTGGGTTCTGTGCATGGGACTCATGGAAAAAACAAATCTTCTCTGCTTTAGAGGCGTATGTCCCTCCTCAACTCTTCTATAATGGGAAGGTGGATTATTTTGACCTTCAGCGACTTGGAGGTCTCCTGTCTCATCTTAAGAAAACTCTGAAAGGTAAGTGCTCTCATTTCCAATACCTGCATCCAGGTCCTGACTGGAGTTCACCCAAGAGACATCCCAGGGAGGGAGCTGTGGATAGTGAATTGTGATTAAATTTAAGGAGAGACTTGACTTTTTATGAGGTGAAAGTCACGCTGAAGAAGACACTATCCCTTGTGGGTGGAAAATCCTTTAAGTTAACAGTTTACTCTTTATATCCCTGAATGGGGCCCGTGGCTGGTGGAGGGAAGGGGATATTTTGGGAATACCCTCTGGTGTGTTGTTCTCGCTGCATCACAGCCAAGGGCTGTCAAAGCGCTGCCGATCAGCCTGGCTCTGCTGGCTATGAAGGATGTCTGGGATTTACTGGCTGTACCACACCAGGAAAGCAGTAGCAGCCTTGTGCATGTATGACAGCTGTGTGTGTTTTGGCAGCACGCTGCTCAGGCAAGAAACTTTTAAAACCTCCCTTTTGGAAGGGTTAGAAACCTCTTGCCATTCAGTCAGACTAGGTTTGTGTCTGGTTTCTGGCTAATGTGGCACTTCCTTTGGCTTAGATCACTCTTCTTCCCTGTGTGTTTGCAAGATTAGTACCATTTTCTCTGTCTCAAGTTGAACCCTGGCTGTTCAGAATTAGATTACTGAACTTGAGAAGCATGTAATCTTCTCTGGTCTCTTACCAAGGTTTTCCTGGCCAGCTTTAAAGACAGGGCTATGACTAGAGGACACGTTCAGGCTTTGTACAGCATAGCTGCCATCACAGCCTTCCTCTGGGCTGAGAATGATTTCTGGTCTGAGTCTCAGTTCTGGTGACTTGGGGGCATCTCGTGGGACAGCATTGCAGAGCTGGAGGCTTAACAAATGCTCTCAGGCCCTGAGTTTCCTTCCCTACACTAATCCAGTTTGGCCCTGGCAGTTGTCTTGTGATTCCTTGGTTATTCTATTTGTTGCTGGTAGGAACAGGAACAGAAATGGGTCCTGGGTGAGCAGCACCCATCACTGCTTGGTCTCTGCTGTGTTAGCAAGGGCAGACCTATTTCACATAGGAAGCTGGAGGGAAGGTGAGCTTGTTCTGATGCCACATCCAGCTTTGCTGGCTACTCCTCAGCTGCTGAGAAGCAGGAAGAAGGATGAACCTGGGGCTGCCTCGTGGGAAGCAAAGAGTGATTCCTGTGTTCACAGCAGCTTTGGTGTGCTCTGTGCAGATGACCTGGCTGCAAACGCCAATGTCCTGATCGACCCTGCGGAGCTGCAAGCAGTGACTATGGACGATCTCGATGAAGATGAGGAATCGGCAACATCAGCAGCACAGGTGAGCCATGGGCTGTGATTCACTTGTGGGGTCCCATGTGCCAAGGCAGCAAGGGCTGAGCCTCTGACTAGAAAAGCTTTCCTTTAGAGGAAGGCAGCGTTTGGGCCAGGGCTCTAACCTGTCCACGGGCAACCAGATAAACAGCTGCACTTGCATGAGAGTCACTGGAAGTCAGCAAGGTCCCAGATGCACCAAGTTTGAGCAGCAAAATTTTCTTTCCTCTACTCTCTCACTGCCCACAGATCTGAATATGCCCCCTGCCCTCCATGACAGCTCTTGATGCCTGCATTTGGAGGGGTACAAGGCAACTGCAGAGAGAGCAGCTTCTTGCTGTGCAGATCTGCTGCTTGTACCTGGCACATGCCCTTGGAGGAATGAATGTCCACTTGCTGACCTGGCACTGCTGGCCCAGCTGTGATAGGAAGGGTATCTGCTCACCTTCCAGTGGCCACTGTGCATCTGTACCAACATTTTTGCAGGGGCAAGGGAGGGATAGCGGGCAGCCTAACAGCTAGAACTGTTTCTCCCTTCATTTCTTTCAGTCTCAGCGTCCCTCTGCCGCCCTGGCCATCGGTGGAGCTCTTGCCAGACCCGGCTGGCTCAGCTCCCCGACCCTGGGCCGTGCCAACCGCTTTCTCAGCACGGCGGCTGTCAGCCTGATGAACCCGCGGAGGCCTCTGGGCACCCTGGAGAAGGTCAAAGTGCGCACGCTCAGCGTGGAGCAGCGGACAGAGGAGGACAGTGAGTACTTCCGCTGCATGCCAGTGTGGTCCAGGTGGTCCCTGGGAGAATGGTGACTTCCAGCTCCCAGTACTCTCAAGTGGAGAGCGATCCATTTATGACCAGCATTGCTACTTCCCATTCTCAGGACATGCTGACACCCACAAGTCCACATTAACCACGTTGTTGTTATGAACATGACACTGGTGATGCTGTCACTCTCTGTGTAAGGAGATGCTGCCCTGGTCCCTGCAAAGGCAGTGCCACATTGCAGGGAGGTAGTTCGAAGGCAGCTGTAGCCACATTTGCTCTGAACGCAGGCCAGCTGAAGGATGAGGTGTGCAGTAGCAGCCCCATTGCTGTTGGTTGGGCCAGGCAGCCTCTGAAGCACATACAGGGCTTGAGGAGGTGGGATTGGCATGGCCTGGGTCTGTTTGAACAGGTCTGGCAGGGCAGCCTGATGCAGGCAGTGGGATGGGGATGGTGTGTTTGTGTATCTAGTGAATCCCATGGGCTGGGAAGGAGTGCTGTATTACAGAGACACAGTAGGGCTTTGGCTTCAGAGGGGTGCAGGCAGAAGCAGAGGTGCCAAAATGCCTTGCTGAGAACTTCTCCCCTCCTGTCTGGGGGGCCCATTGCAGTTGAAGGCAGCCATGGAAATGAGGGTCTCTTACTGGGCAGACCCCCAGAGGAGCCAGACCAGCCCATCACAGAGAACTCCCTCCTGGAAGTCCTGGATGGGATAGTGATGATGTACAACCTCAGTGTCCACCAGCAGCTTGGGAAGGTAAGCAGGAATCCGTTCCCTCAACCTCCACGCTTCTACACTGACTTTCTCTTTTCTGCTTATTAAGTGACTCTGTGTGCTGTTTCCTTCTCCTCCTAACCCTGTGGGGGGTCTGGTTGCATGCTCATATGTCTAGGGAAAAAATACCCTTGTTTATTTTTGGAGTTTGCTGTTTTTCAGATGGTTGGTGTGTCAGATGATGTAAATGAATATGCTATGGCACTGAAAGACACAGAGGAAAAAATCAGCCGCTGCCCAAAGAGGGTAAGTGTCTCTCCCAGTTTTTTCTTCTGGTAGAGCCTGAGTATCTGGCAAACAGGATGAAGCACAGTGGGTGACTTCCAGCCTTGGAGTGACCAGTATCTTGGATGGGGTAATAACCCATGCCTGGAGCTGGCAGCGGCATTTCATACTGTGCCAGCCCATTGTACCACTGCCTCAAGGAACAGAAGGACCAGCTGCATTGGCTCCTCCCAGAAAAGCCATAGCAGTTCGCAGACCTCCATGGGCTGCAGACACCTTGGACCTTGTCTCCTGGGGTGGGGACCCCCAGTGCTGGGCTGGGGACACATCTGTCCTATTCCAGCTGCCAGAGACTGAGCGTATCTGATGATCCATTAAAGAAGTATCAGAAAGTAGCTGACCCTAGAGCTACTGCCCACACTGGCCTTGTGGGCTGCAGCCGAGGCTGCTAAGTGCTCTTCATAGCACTGACTCCCACTCCCTCCCCAGAAAGGCTGCTGACCCCCTTCCCTCCTGCCAGTACTCCCTAGCTATCCCCAGGGTGGTATTTTCTTTTACATTGTTTGTCCAGCTCCGGAGAAGGATGCTATAAATGGCAGTGACATCTGCCCTCACATCTCTGCACTCTTTTCAGAGGAGGGATATCCACGAGGAGCTGCTGAAGAGCCAAAAAGTCTTCTCCGAGAAGCTCAATCACCTGAGCCGACGCCTTGCCTGGATAAATGTCACCATTTACTCAAAGGTGGGCAAGAGTGTAATGTGAGCAGCTTGGAGGAGACCGAGCAAACGTGCCTCTGTGTCTGTGCTGCTCGGCTCACGTGTCACAGGTGTTGTTTTACCTGGTGTTGGAGCAATGTCCATGGTTTGTGTGGCTTGTTTTTCCTTTCTTGCACATCATACACTCCATCCTAGGCCTGGACCCTCTCCTGAGCCAGGCTTGGTCCTACAGTGTTTGTTAGGACAGAGCCCAGCCCGCTCTGAGCTGTGTGCGGTGCTGCAGGCTGTCCCTTGGGGCATTGTACCTCTGGAGTACAGGCAGGAGGGTGTGGGTCAGAGGGAGATTCACTTCTCAGGGCATATCTGGAGCACAGAGGCTGCTGTGAACCATTTGCCTGAGCTGTGCTGTGTGTCACAGGGGGATCTCACTAATGCTGCTCTTCCTGAAATCTGTAGGATCCAAGCCTGTCTTTTTTGTTCAGGTGTTCTCCCCTTCTTCCCTTGGTTCCTACACAGAGAGGGTGCATTCTGCATTTAGTAATGCAGTGACTCTTTGCACAGGCTGTCCTTTCTTCCCTGCATCCACCGTTTCCCATAATAAAGTCTCTGGTCAGTTTTCTCACGAGCAGTTTGTGCTCTTACACTCTGCAGATCTTGTCCTGTTGTACCCCAAACGTTGCCTTGCCCCATCTCTGTAGCTTTTTTGTGCGGGGGAAGAAGATGCATTTCCCTAAACCTACAGTGGCAGCAGGGTCTCTGCTGTGTCCCAGGATGCGAAGAGGAAGGGGAGGAGTGGTAGTTTCTATGAACACACCTGGCAGAACTGCGGTGGCAGATCCTGAATCAGGAGCTCTTTGTTCATCCCCGGTTTCACTCCCCGAGCGGGACGGCAGGGCACAGCGCTGCAGCAGCTCTCTGTGCATTAGTGTAGCCCATGCTTGCCAGGAAATAAACCTTTCTTACCAGACTGCCCTGGAGAGGCTGCGGGGCATTAGCAGTGTGTGCATTGCAGGGATTGCTGCCATGGCCCATGCAGAAACACTCTTTGTGTCTCTAGATGATCTATTGTCATATTAAATGCAGGTACCGCCTCCCATCAGGAGTGCGGTGTCACCTTTCCGGATGAATCAGCAGCATCTGGTGGTGAAGGTCACGGCCTTCCCCACTTGTGCTCCCTCCATGGTCTGCGTGGCCGGCTGTGACATGTGCTCTGGACAGGAGTGTAGCTGCACAAGGAGCTTGTCCACACTGCCTGGACCTTCAGGGCTCCATCTTGGCCATTGTGTGTTACTGCTGTTTCCCAATTGGGACATCCAGCCAGCAGACTCCTGCATCCCTGGGGCTTGTGTGAAATGTAGGGACACGTCTGTATGAGTTTTGGAGGCACTGCTGGTGCTGATGGAAAGAGAGTGATTCTATGTGGAGGCGAAGTCCTGCTCTGTGCTGGGGTGTCAGAGCTTGGGAGAGGCTGCTCCTTCTTCAGGGGAATTAGTCACTAGTCTATCCTGAGCTGAGGGATCAAGGTTAGATAAGAGGTAACGCTACATCTTAAAAACACTCTGAGATTTAAAGCAGATAATCCTGCCTTCGAAACATTCCTGTGGGAAGACCATTTCAGTTTATTTTATTACAATGCTGTATTTACCCATCACACTGTAGGTAGTCACATCTTTGTACCCTCTTGGTGTAGGCTTTCTTCTGGATTGACAATAACTGAGATGATGTTTTGAGGTTATCAATTCTTAATAAACCCAAATGCAGCTTTCTTCACCTTAGCGTCTGCACAATTGCTTTTTATCCTCTAAGCACCCCAGTTGCGTTGTGTGTCAGTGTCAAGATGAAGATGTCTTTTAGTCAATTTACTTGATGTACACTAGTTCAGTCTAATTTTCAGAACAAACCCATGTAAATCTCCCAAAGATGGTAGCTAGATACTTTAGAGAAGCCACTAAGCAAATGAAGTCAATTATCTGCACCTCTGATTTTATTTTTTTTAATTGGAAGTGTAACCCTCCTCCATCTATTTTTACGCAAATCGCTATTGCTTATGATATTTCTAGGCATTGCAGGATATGAAACAATTTTTCCTCTTTTTATGGCTTTATTGGTGCTGATTTTTATAGCTTAAAATCACATAGATGCCCTTAAATTTCCTGTTTTTAATTTAGAACCCCCTGAGTTTTGCTTAGAGAAGCAAGGGGCTGATGTTCCTCAGGACACTAAATCTGGCTGAATGGCTGGCACAGAGTCCAAAGGGCTGTGGCCGTCTATTGGTATGAGCTTTCTGCCTGTTCCCATTTAATTCCCACAAAGGACCGGCTTTCTTTCCAGCAGATCTATGCCTGCCTTCCTTCAGCCAGCGTACTTGGAATAAAAACTAGCATGGCCCTTTGCAGTCAGGCCCGTGTGGTCAGATGTGCCCTACCCAGGAGCAGTTCTTGGAGGGTTGTGAGGCTCAGTGAGACAAAGCCACAGTCGATCTGATGCCACACTGGTGACGGTCGTGCTCTGATCTTGATGTTGATGTAGAAATCTCAGGTTGCTCCTTCCACCTGACGCTTCTGTAACTCTATGGAAAGACCGAATGGCACAGATCTGGTTAATGAATTGAGAGCAGTGGCCTGAGGAACATCTCAGACATGGGGAAGTTTGTGAGGTCTAAGCGTGGTGCTGACTGTTGTGTTTCTCCAAAGAGGAGCTGAACAAAACTAAATGGGGCTTGTTGTGTTCTCTCTGGCCAGGAGAAGATGCAGGACATATATTGGCTGCTGCGGGTTTGCATCCGCACCATCGAGCACGGCGACAGGACGGGCTCACTTTTCGCTTTCATGCCAGAGTTCTACCTCAGCGTGGCTATGAACAGCTACAGCGCACTCAAGAACTACTTCAGCCCTGTAAACAGCATGGAGGAACTTCCAGGTAAGGGGATGGGGAGGCCTTGCTAATTCTGACATGATGAAGTCTAAATAAAGCCACATCCTTATGGTGAAGTAGTGGTAGCTGGGCATTGTCCCTTCTGTATCCTTTCCTGGCTGTGATGTGCTGCACCAGGATATTGTCTGTGTGCTGTGGGGCAGATGTTGAGTGCCGTTTCTCGAGTAGATGCCACTGGTGAGCTGTGGCCATTGCCGAGCTCAGGCAGGGAGCCCAGGCCTTGCCCAGAGCTGGCACAGTGTTGGCTGCAGTGAAAATCACTGGCAGCTGTGGAATTTGTTTCTAAGGAGGCACCAGGAATGGGCTGGGATGCTGGGAGATGTGCTTGCCCCAGCAATGCCTGCCACTGCCTGCTGATTTCTGTGTGGGAGATGTGCCACGAGTGCAGGAGCTGGGACTGCTTTTGGATCCCCCTGGCACTGGGAAACGTTCCTGTGGAGATGACCACCCTATTGATGCCAAGAGTCTGTGTTTAGGTGTATTCCCTCTGTGCACATTCTGTGCTGTTCCTGACTAAGTGATCCCAGCAAGCTCTTAGCAAATTGCTCTGTGTTCTCCAGAGCTTGCGAAGGTAAGAAGGGCTTCTGTTCCCACCAACAGGACATAGCTAAGTGTTCACATCCATTAAGTGGGAACTGTGCCTGCTGTTCAGGGAGCAGCAGAATTAAGCAGCAGCAGATTCCTTCAGCGCATGCAGGCTGCACAGGCCTTTTCCATGTAGATCTAGGGTGTTATTTGTGTTTCTCAGCCTCTTCTACACTAGACATCTTGTCTGACTCAGGTGCATGGTCTTATCTTTCTCCAAGTAACTGACTTAAACTCTGCAGACTGAGGTGAGCGGCTCTATTGGAGATGAGTGTGCTTTCCCAGCTGTCTGTTTTGACAACTAGGTGAAACTCCAGTTAGCTGCATTAGGAACGAGTGCCGTGGCCTGTGCTATGTCCACAGGAAAGCTGGGACCAGAGGGCTGCCCATCGGGCCATTGGCGTGACCCCTGCTCCCTCCTTCCCTTTGCAGGCTACGAAGAGACTCTGATGCGCCTCGCTGCCATCCTGGCCAAGCACTTTGCTGACTCGAGGATCGTGGGCACAGGTAAAACTGCTCTCCTCGCTTTGGGGTGATATATTGGTTAATGGTTAGACTCGATGATCTTAAAGGTCTTTTCCAACCAAAATGATTCTATTATTCTATTGGACTTCTGTTGCCAGTCCTGTTGCCAGTGACTCACCAGACTTCCGTTGGGATGCATTTGCTGAATCCACTGAGTGCTTTACGCCTCCATGTATCAAGAGACGCTGAGCACTGCCCTTTTCTGGTGTGTCCTGCTTGTTTCAGCGTTAGATACATGACCTAAGGTAGCCTTTTTAGAGGTGTTCCGGCTACTTGCATGTCAAATCTGGGGTTACTTCTTAGCTGCCCGGGCACAGGCACGCTCTCTGCATCAGCTGGGGTGGCAAACCTCTGTGAATAAGGGCCTATCCCTCCCAGCCTCTGGCGTTCAGGTACTCCCCAGCATGCTGCGTGTCCTCAAGCATCCGTCCCAGCCCATTCTTGTTCCTCCGCAGACATCCGGGACTCCCTGATGCAGGCCTTGGCCAGCTATGTGTGCTACCCACACTCACTGCGTGCGGTGGAGAGGATCCCAGAAGAGCAGTAAGTGCTGCGCTGCCTGTCTCGGGGGGTAGGGGTGGGGCTGGGGGGTGACAAGGCTGGGTGGGGGAGCAGGTGGGTTGCCAAGCACTGCCAAAGGTCCAGGAGCTGCAGCAGGGTGCTGGAGTTGGTATGAGGACCTCCCTTTACCCTTATACCAGCAGCTTTGCTCTGTCCCAGTTCTGTGGGTCCTACCATGGGTCCTGTTTAATCCCCTGTCGCCAAACCCTTTGTGGCTAAGCCATGTCCTTGTCTGGCAGGCGGATCTCCATGATGAAGAACCTCCTGGCTCCCTATGAGCAGCGACCCTGGGCACAGACCAACTGGATTCTCGTCAGGCTGTGGCGGGTGAGCATCCTGCATTCCCTTCTTCTCACACCGTCTGGGGCTGGGTGGACACTGAGCATTTCAGTTCCCAGTACCACCAAAACCCAGCTGGCTTCCAGCCTCCAAGATCTTTCCTTATCTCTTTTACCAGGGCTGTGGCTTTGGGTACAGATACACACGGCTCCCACACCTGCTGAAAACCAAGCCTGAGGACGCCAGCCTGCCCAGCCTGCAGAGTGAGTGGGGCCGGGCACTGGCACTCGGGATTGTGATGGGTGGGGGGGGAGGACCAGCCTCTTCCCTAGCAGCCGTCCCTACTACGGACCAGGCCTGCTGGGCAGATGGCTGCTGAAGTAGGGGGATCCTGACCAAATATCCAGACCTGACCATTGCAGGCAGCATTTCCTTTCCTGGACATCCCCAGTCTCTCTGCACTGGCTGGTGATTTTTTTGCCTGCTGAGTGCTGGGTTATATCTATCATGAGGAGGGGTTCTGCCCTTCAAAGGAAAGGTGAGAGGTCCTCGACAGAACTTTACCCCAAAATGTGAGCCTGAGAGAAGACTCTCTGACATCTGCAGTGAGCAGCTGCTGTGGGGAAGTGTTGGTGAGCATACCAGCAGGTACCCTGTGAGAGGGAGTGAGTGCCCAAGGAGACAGGGCACTGGACAAATTTGCAAGCAGGGAGTCTTTTGATCAGGCATCTGAGAGCCTGGCAGAGTCTGTCCTGCCTTTGGCACAGCAATTTGATTCTCTGAGCTGTCACCAAGCTGAGGGGATTCTTGGCTCTGTTGCGGCTGAGAAGGGCACGGGGAGGAGAAGGTACCTTACCTGAGCTGAAAACCATGTCCCCAGCTTCAGCCTTGCAGGGTCTGGGCCCGTTTGGTTACATTCCTGACCCCCCTCTAGAGTGGAGAAGGCTTCGTGCCAGACCTTGCTCCTGGGGAGCTGCCCGGGGTTGGGGGACAGAGGATACTGCAGCCTGACACGGGCAGGCCGCATGTGGACGTGTGTGCTGATCCCCATCAGTGGGTAGGGCTGCCTGTCTCTGTTTTAACAGCACTCTTGTTCTCTTTCTCTCTCCTGCCCGTGGGTGCCCAGGAGATCTCTCTGTTGCTAGTTTCCAGAGTAAGTTTGTTGTGTGACCCCCTCTTGCCTGGTGAAGTAGCTGTAGAGAGCTCCCTCTTTCCCTTCTTCTGCCTAGAGAGACCCTGCTTTGGGGGGCAGAGGGCCTCACGCTATGGTCCCTTTTCTCAGTTACATCCCTGGGAGATGCTGGAGGGACTGGTGCCCACGTGGGAGCCTCTGAGGCTGCATCACGGGCCCACTCTTGCTTCTGTATTATCAGGGTTCCCTCTGGGGTCAGAGCCCTGCTGCAGGCTGTGCCAGCTTTGGGTTCCTCTCGTCCATGGAGGACGATGGGGAAGCCCTGACACACATGCCGGAGGGACCTCGTGACTGTCCTCTGACCCTGCTACCACACAAGCAGGCCCTGTTGGGTGGCTGCCACTAGTCCCGTGGGGTGGTGACTGAGCTCCCCCTGCCTCAGGGAACTCTGGGGCTGGAGCAAAGCTCCTCAGCTTTTGAGGCCTCTCCATCCATCTCCGGATGGCTCCGCACAGTCTGAGCCTGGAGTGGGCTGGGCTGGCTACTGGGGACTTGCTCCTGGGATTGCTATTTTAAAGCGCATCAAATCAATAATGAATGCCAATTTAATTGAAGAGGGACATGGGACTCAGAGGTGTCCTTGAGATGCTGCCTGGGGAAGGAGGAAGAGACACCCCCCCTGTCTTCCCACCCATCATCCTCACCTTGTTGCAATTTGAGCATTGGCAGGGACAAGGGGACAAACTGCTGAGCTGAATGAAATCCCTGTTTGTCTGGATCTGCTTCTGCAGGCCAGTCTGAAGGGAGCTTGGGCAAATGCCTCTTGGTGTTCCAGCCTCGTCCTGCTTTGCGGACACTTCCTTGGAGGACTCTGCACAGGTGGCAAAGTTGTGCTGGTGCTGCCTCGCAATATCATAGGATAATAGAATGGTTTGGGTTGAAGGGACCTTCAAAGCTCATCCAGTGCCACCCCTGCCATGAGCAGGGACATCTTCACCAGCTCAGGTTGCTCAGAGCCCCGTCCAGCCTGGCCTGGGATGTCTCCAGGGATGGTTCATCCACCACCTCTCTGGGCAACCTGGGCCAGTGTTTCACCACCCTCAGTGTAAATAACTTCTTCCTCATGTCTTTGCCCTCCTATAGTTTAAAACCATTACCCCTTGTCCTGTTGTAACACACCCTTCTGAAAGGTCTGTTCCTATCTTTCTTATAGGCCCCTTTTAAATACAGAAAGGCCGCAATAGGGTCTCCCTGGAGCCTTCTCTAGGCTGAACAACCCCTACTCTCTGTCCTCATAGGAAGTAACTATATATAGTATATATAAGTGAAGTAACTCCACCTAGGTACTTGTGCTTGCTACTCTGTTCATTAGCAAGCTGGCTGCCTCCTTACCTCCTGCACAGTGCATGCAGGCCCGTTAGAGAACGGAGAGGAAAGGCTGTCATGGCAAGGCCTGCAGTCACTGCTTTGTCTCACTACAGCCAGGTTGCTGTGGCACAGATGGCCTATCAGTGGCATAAGGGAAGGATCGATGCCTGGTTTCTGAGCAAGCATGAGTTATCCATGAAACACGCAAAGCACAGACCACCGGGCTCCTGCGCTGCCTTAGCCCGTGCTCACCAATGGTGGGCAATGAGATACTGTCTGGCTTAGCCCAGCGCAGGGGAGATGCTCAGAAAGGCTGTGTGTGTCCCTGCCTGCTCCCCAGGTTGTCCCTTAGCCGCGCCAGCACCAAACAGCTCTTGTGCAGACAGGGCTCTGCCTCCTGTTTGGCTCCCGAGAGCAGACAGGGTCTCTGTTCAGAGGCGGGGGCAGTTCTGTTTGGCGGCTGCTGTAGGAACTTGTGTTGCTCCCATCGTGGCTCGCAGGCAAGGCTGGGTGCTGCCGCTGCACCCACGCAGGGAGCAGCAGCGGTGGCCCCGTGCCAGGCCCAGCCGCTCTTGTTTGCGGCGAGCTGCAGCGTGGCTTCAGGTTGCAGACAGGGCTCCTCCGCCCCAGGCCTTCTGCCCGTGCATCCATCAGGTGGTGAAGGGAAGGTGGATGGGGCGGTGAGATCATGTAGCTGAGCTGTTGTGTGATGTGGCCCAGAGAATTCACTCACGTCCGCTTCCCAAGTCCAGCAAGTTGCCCAAGCTAGAGGTCTTTTAGGAAGAAATCCTGTCTTGATCTGACAACACCAAAAGCATCAGCTGGTGTCAGTTGGACTGTGCACGCCCTTCTGGTGGTGGTTCCTCACCCTCAGAAATCAATCCATCAGTTTTTCCTGATGGGAATGCGCTTAACCCCATCTTCTGTCTTGTCTTCCACTGCTTCTGCTCTGCCTTTCTCTGCTGGGCTAAACTGTGCATTACATTTCAAAAGTGCTTGTGTACCAAGGTAAACTTGCTTCTTGATCCTTTCTAATTGTGAAAGTGCAGCCTCTGTGTTTTATTCAGGAGGGGTTTTGTTCCTCTGTGAGCCCCTGTGTTCACCCTTCCCATGTTTTTAGCAGCCCCAGACCTGCCAGTGTCGTGCTGGCTAGAACACCTGCCTGATCTGCTGGTCACAGAGCCAAAACTCACATTAGCTTGTTTGCCAGTGCGTTGCTCTGGAGGCCTCTGCAAGTCCCAGGTGCTCACTGATGCATCCTGATGCCTTGTGCTCCACCTTTTTGAGATCTCCTCTCTGAACACAGCTTGCTTTCCTGCTGCCTCACCCCGCAACATCCTCTGTTTTTCTCTAAACACAACTCTGGACGGGCGCAGTTCACCTGTGGTGTGGATCACTGCATCCCCAGCTTTCCTCTTCCACTGCTCGTCCACTGGTCCGACAGCCGGGGCTGCTGAGCGGTGGCTGTTTCACATTTACATCTGGATCCTTTTGAAAACTCAGATTAATGTTGGGTGGAACTGCTTTGCCTTTGAATCCGGTCCATTTTGGGTTTTCCTCCTCTGTGCTCCCAGCTCTGTTATAAGTGCTGCAGCATCTAGAGCCTCCCTTGGGCTGTTGAACAAGAAGTCTCACAAATGGCCATGTTATAAATTTTCCTGGGTCATTAGCAAACTAGAAAGCACATAATTATCTTCCTGTAATGAAAGCACATGACCCTGCTTCTTTACAATTATCTAGTAGGAGCACTTATTGAAGGCTTCCACTTTGTTTGCTTTATTAATTTTTAACTCTGTCTATTACTTGGCCTCTGCTATGGTTAGACTTGCTCCCATTACTGCTTTTAAAAATAATTCTGCTGGAATTTTTTTCCTGCAGTTGAAGAAACTTTGCATGTAGCATGAGTAGTTGTGGATGTTTCTTTCATTTCTTCTCCTATCACCCCTTTTCTCCTTGTTTTCATCAACCACTGCCTATGTTTATGTACACTTTACCTTCTACATTTTAACTTGTCTTATCCTGGTCTCCACGAACCTTTTAAACCAAGTGCTTGCTGTAGCGCTGGGGCTTTTTGGCTGCCTAATAATCTTCTTAAAGACCTCTGTTTTTATTCACCATTCCACCCTCACCTAGATTTTTTTCCCCTTTGACTATTTTGCTTATATTTTTGCAAGGAAGTTTCTGTTGTGGAAACATCGGATATATCTATAACCGCTTGGGGCCACACTCTGTTGCCCACATTAGATGTATTGAGGTCATAATTTCTGGCCTTGGAAACCACCGATTTCTGTTCCAATGACTGGTCTTCATTTGTCATAATGAAGCCTAAGCCAGGATTGAGTGGCTTTTGTATTAAGGAGTTACAAGTTTTAGAAACACTAATGACATACTACTGCCAAAATCAAGGAAGTAACCACAAACTCTCTATGAAATGACGTCCCTGTCCAAAACGGCACACGTGGGGGCTCTGGCGTTACCTGGAGGGCAGCAGTGACTGGGATGTACATGGAAACACCTCAGCAAAAGGTGAACTTCCTGCAGACAAAGGTGAACACAGGACCAGGGTCTAACACTGAGGCTGGGTTTCTACATACCACTAATGATTGCCCCATGGAGAACCTGTTCTGGGAGCTCATCCAAGGGGTGAAGCTGCTCTTGCTGGTTCCTTATGTTGCTTTCAAAGAGAGAAGCAATCACTGTATCTTTAGCTTCAGAATCCTCTTGGGAGTGGCAAAAGCCAAAGAAGCCCACTGCTCCTTGCTTAAAACCTAAAAAAAACCCTACAGAACTGTGGAGAAGTTTGACAGGAGGCATCACTTCTTAATGCCTTTATAGACTGGCACGGTCTTTGCCAGCAGCAGGGAAAGCATTAAAGAACATAGAACTGGAGGTTTGGAGCAAATTCACACCACTTATTGGAAAAAGACCATGAGGAAATAGTCATTGGCTAAAAATCAGAATAAAGCAAGTTATTACAAGCACAGGGACATCCTTCAAAAAGCCAGAGCTGCCTTCAAACGAGAGAGACTTTGGCTGGGCGATTCATGTTGAGATCCGTCCTGACTTGAACTGTTGGTAAAAGAGGCTTTGGCGATGGACCAGCAGGACAACCCACAGAGCTCATCCTCAGGGAGTGGTGATCCTTGCCCAGAACTGCTTCAGTGCTTGAATGCTGGAAGGGGCTAATATGTCAGCAGTTTTAATAAAAAGCACTTTTTGCATGTTGAGGGGAGGCTGGGAAATAGAAGACACAAAAAGCTTAACGCTACAAAAGGACCTTCCAATTCTGAATGAGGGGAGAGAAAATGTAAGTGGAATTCAGCATCACTGGATGTAGGATGGTGAACATAACGGGAAAATGTCATTAAAAATGAGTGGGCTACGAGCTGAGCATAACCCTTCGAGACAAGATTCCAGGGTGGGCTCCCTGGACACTTTCTGAGAAAGAGCCACCCTATTTCAGGTGTGACCTCCCCAGGGCCAAGCAGAGCAGTGGCACCTTCCCTTGATCTGCTGAGCACATCATCCTGCCACCACCTACCTTTTAGTTTTAGCATACACCCTCACCTGTGCCCTGTTCAAGCTGGTACCCTACAAACCCCCTTTATGGGATGGTGCCCAGACCGTTGTTTCCCAGCCAGGACTGATATTTGGGGCCATTCTTCCCCAGATGCAAAATTTTCTTGCTGAATATGATCAGGTTTTTTGTCCCAGTCCTCAAGTTTCTCAGGGTGCCTCTGACACACCAGACAAAGCCCCTTGTTTAGTGTCATCTGCAAATTTAGAACGGCCTTGCTGTTTCCCATTGTCCATCATGGATGGAGAAGACAACAAGATGGGCTCCAGCATTGACTCCTGAGCTTCTTTACTTGCGTGTTGTAACCAGCAAGTTCCTGAGGATCTTGAACTGTAATTCTAACTAAAGGGTTATCCTTGAATTGTCTTCCTACTGTAATCTTTTGGAAAATATCAGCTCTGTGCCCAAAGGAACAAGTTACACAACAGCAATTATGAGGAAAGGAGAACAGAACAAAAACAAAACCACATTATGGCTTTGCGCGAATCTGCCACGTGCTTGTGGTTTGGATGCTGCGTACACTTCTGATTCCACCTCTCCTAAGAAATTCTGAGACAACCAGCAGCGCTCAGGGAGGGATGGTGAAAGGGACAAAGACCTGGCAATTTCTGCATGAGAAACTGCACAGGCCGGGGCTGTTCTCATTCAGAAGACAATTATAAAGGTCTGAAATCATGGCTAGCTGGAGGAAGTGACTGCAGAGCGGCATCCTTCTACCTCCCACCAGAAGGAGGGGGCTGCAAAGAGTAAATATGATCAAATAAAGCAAGTGGGAGCCAAGCTCAAGTCTGAATTCCTCCCGCCACACATAGCTGGGCTGTGAAATGTTGCTCCAGGTCACGTTCAGTGCTGAAGGCTCACGCAGTTGCAGGGGACCCAGGGCAAGAAATCCACTGAAGATCACTTAATAAATAAAAAGGACATCTGGCTTGTAACAGTCCCTGCACCATGTGTAGCCAAGGGCTGGGACAGTGTTTGTGGGTGGGAAGAGGACATCAAAGACATTTTTCATTATGAAATCCTGCCCGAAGATGTGATTTTAGCCAGCATCAAAGCCAGTGTGTGCTGGCCTGCCTGGGGGGGATTATGCACTGTGAGACATCACTGTGTGTCCTCGTTAACAACAGAACCTTATTGTGCTTATTAGTTGGCATATACCAAATAATTTATCCTGTTCCTGAGCTGACGGTCTCCTGCCATCCCTCTCTGACTTTGCTAATCCCAGCTAGCAATCTGCCTGTAGTTACACCTCACTTCTCCATCTCTGGGGATGTGGTGGAGGTTGCCCATGATCCCCTTGCCCGTGCTGCAGAGACCTGCAGTCACAGCATGGCTGGGCCGGGACCACCAGAGTTTCCACCTGCTCTCACAAATAGCTTCTAGTAGAGAGAAAAGTAGTCGGATTTTTTTTTTTTTTTTGTATACTTGGTAAATCTGTTGAAATTTTTCTCCAGGCCCCGAATTTTAGTCTATGGTTTGAACTCCGGTACCCTTCCTGGTGAGAAGCATCCATCCCATTTGTGCTCCCCTCCTTTCCGTGCCCATCCACGGGGACCCCAGTGCCCCACACGTCCCAGACTCTCTGTTTCCAGGCTGCTGGGTCTGACCCTGTCTGTGCTCGTGATAGTGAAGAAGCCCAGAGGCAAGATGCCACGTGCCATGGACATGAGTCTGTGCTGGGGCTCAGCCTGTGTGGGGAGCGTGGGCAGCCCCAGCCAGCCCCTCGGCAGCGGGGTTTGCTCGGTGCCTCGCTGCTCGGATGTGGGCAGGCACAGCCACGTGAGGCCAGGGGTGGCCGTGCTGGCTCCGGGCAGCTGCTGCCACGCTGGTATCAGGAGCGATCGATGCTGAGCTGAGTGGGAGAGGTGCTGAGCTGCAGGGCAGTGCTCCTGTGTATGTGGGCAGCAGCCAGCACACAGCACTCTTCCCATCTTAATTCAGGCTGGCATTGCAAAAAAGTGCTCGGAGGCCGGACAAGCCAGATCTCTGCTCCGAACAGTCCTTGCACCTGTGCACAGCCGCTCCGGGGCCAGGCCACCGACACTGTCACTGTCTGGTTTCAGAGCCGTGTCCCTCCACCTTGCTGCAGCGGCACATGGCAGACCTGCTCCGCAGTGACCGCGACCTGGCCCCCAGCTTCCTCAACAGCGTCCTCAACCAGCTGAACTGGGCTTTCTCCGAGTTCATCGGTATGATTCAGGAGGTGAGCGCGCTGCCCGGGGTCCAGCACTCGATGGGTGCCCGTGTCCTGCACAGAGCGAGGTTCAACACACGACTCTTGGGGAGCGCAGCAATTCCCTGGCACATGTGGGAGCTGGGCTGGGCTGGGGGTCACAGCCCTCCTTTTGGGAAGGGGCAACTTGCTAAGCTGCTCTGCATTGCTTGGCAGATCCAGCAGGCAGCAGAGCGCTTGGAGAGGAACTTTGTGGACAGCCGCCAGCTGAAGGTGTGTGCCACCTGCTTTGACTTGTCGGTGAGCTTGCTCAGGGTGCTGGAGATGACTGTCACGCTGGCGCCGGAGATCTTTCTTGACTGGAATCGCCCATCATCTGAGCTGCTGCTTCGGAGGCTTGCCCAGGTACCATCCATTAAAGGGGTGTGAAGAAGCATCCTCTGAAGGGGCATGGGGACCCCTCTGCCCTCTCTCCAGATGTGCTGTGAAGTGGGGGCTCCTGCTATAAATGTTGTAGTTAAAGCTGCTACAGCAAACCCAGATGCTGCAGAACAAGGGGTGCTCCCTAAATTTGCTGCATGTCACCTGCTCCCCTCCTTTGCAACTAGTCTGGGCACAGCTGATTTCTACCTCTACTGGGAGGCAGGATGACAGCTTCTTAAATATACCTTCAGAGTGGCTGTGGCCTGTTTCTTACACCCAGTAAATGCTGAATGCTCCTGTGACAAGTGGTGCCATGAAATCTGGAGGTGTGGTACATCTGAGCAAAAATCTGTGGAGAGTACAGCTGGCTTCACAGGGAACATGCCCTAGTGTTTGGACGGGCATCCCAGTCCTTTGTCCCTCAGTCCTAGACTTCCCTGCTGGGGTGACCAGAACAGCCCCATGCCAACCTGCAACAACCCTTAGGCTCCAGTAAATTAGTTTCTATTCTGAAGAATGAGTGACCCTGGAAAGCCCTGAGGACAGGCTGCTCTTATACAGCCAGCCTGGTGGGGAGCAATCTATACTTTATCTGTACCTCAGGGCTTGGGTTGCTTCAAGGGTTGAGCCTCAGGGCTCTGAGCAGATGAAGCAAAGCAAGACAGTGGGATCTAGTACAGCAGTCTTGAGGTGAGCGCTCAGCCTGGGGTCCTAGGATTTTCCCTGTGTGAGGAGGAAAGCGAAGGGCCCTTGGCAGGTGTTTTGGGCAAGCTGGGGGACAGTTAGCAGAGAGCAGGGTGCCGCAGCATCCCCCTCACGTCCTGGTGCTGCTGTGAAGCTGTGCCCCACGTTCTGCTCTTCATGCATGGGGGCCACAGGAAGAGGGATGCTGTATCAGAGGTGATGCTGAGCTCACAGCAGTTGGGTCAAGCCTGGAGCAGTCCCCTGTTCATCGCACTGCGGGCTTGGGTGAGAGCTAATGGTGGCCAATTAAGTGTCTTCACAGTGATTCCTTCTGTGCTGGTCACAGGCAGAAATCTCTGCTCTGTCAAGCAGAGAAGCAGATCACCCTCTGCCTTCATCCCGTGCTTCAGGGCTGGTAGGTCCGTCCTGCTGCCAGCTCCAGGCAGGGCAGGACCTGGACCGTGCTTCACCCTGCTGACACTGTGCCCAGCAGCAGCTGCCACCTCTCTCTTCACGGGCTGTGGCTGTCCTAGGGACTGCAGCTGCTGCTTGCCAAGAGCTTTTATCCGCAGAAGTCGCTTGGCATCTGTAGGTGAGGTTCAGATTCAGGTGGAAGATGCTGCGTTTCAGGTGCTTACCTCAGACTGGCTGTTCCCTGGGAGGTTTGGATCTGCCACTGTGGTTTGGTGCCACCTCCCCCTGTGCCAGGGTCAAGCTGGGTCTCTGCTGTGAGCCTCCTTTTGTGCATCCACCAGCTTCCAGGCACTGAGCCTGAGCCGTAAGGATGTGCTGCCCCAAAGCCTGCTTTTTGGGTGCTGCTCACAGGAACGCTCGTCCAGAAAATACAAACACTCTCTGCTTTTCTCTACACAGCTCTTGAACCAGGTGCTGAACCGTGTGACAGCTGAAAGGAACTTGTTTGACAGAGTGGTCAACCTCCGTCTGCCAGGTGAGTCCATGCACTAACACTCTGTCCCTCTCTGTTGACAACATGCTGGGGACGTGCCCTTGGGAAGCGAGGGGTGGCTGGTGCTGAAGGGCTGCCACATCCCTGGCTGGAAAGCCGGTCTGGTCCCACAGACTGCCACAGAAGCGCTGCCTTCAGAAGACATGTAAATTGTCTGGATGGACGTGAGCATTGCTGCTCTTCCTAGACCCTCAGCCTCTGTCTGCCCAACAGCTCCAGTTCCCGCCAGGATCTCTTCCACACAAGGCAGCTGATGCCTGGGTCTGGCTGTCCCTGGTGGAAGTGGGAGCTGAGCTGTGCTTGGATGGGGAGATGCCTTGTTAGACACCGACCTGACACAGGTTGGGGGGAGCTGTTTGAAAGGCTCAACGCCCTGGGCAGATTTCAGTTAAGTAGCAGGCTCGGTTGCTGTGGTCTGCATCGAGTAAAGGGTGCGCTGAGCTGCTGGGGAACCTGTTCTCACCAACGTCAGCCCTCGCCCTTGGGGAGGTGACTGCAGGCAGCTGAGTTGGGCTGGGCAGCGGAGCCTGGCCCCACATGGGCATCTGATATTTCCCATACAACAGCTGAATTTTCCTGCCTTTTTAGGAGAGGACAGACCTCCTTCTCCTCTTGAGGCTTGGAAGAGGCAGGGATGCTCCATCATGAGAGCTGTGCATGAGTCTGGGGTTTGCATTAGCAGGGAAGATTTCTCTGTCCTCAATGAAACCCTTGGTCCCACTGGAGCCCAAGTCACAATCCCCGCCTCCTGCACTGCTCCACCACCAAGTCTGGGAGTCACGGTGCAGCCCTGCTCTGCTTGTCGTGTGGTGGCAGTGGCTCTTCCTCTTTTGCTTCTGCAGGGCTGGAGAGCGTGGACCATTACCCAATCCTTGTGGCTGTGACGGGGATACTGGTCCGGCTGCTTGTGGACACTGATGCTCAGGGGTGAGTGGCTTTTGACTTCCAAAGCCTGGAGTCGCTGCGTGTGGCATTGCTTTGGGTGCTGCCATGTTCAGTGCCACGGGAGGTGTTGCAGGAGCTATGTGGGTGCATCGAAACTGAATTGAGGTGAGGCAGATGTGCATGGAGCAGGCAGACGCCACAGACCTGTGTGCCCCTGCAGCAGCTGCATCCCAGTGCTACTGCTGGGTGCAAAACTCCTTCCCCTGGTGCAGGAAAGCCCTTGTGCTCGTGAGAGGTAGCCATGAGGTGCTGTACCACAGCACGTGTGCACCTTCATCCCCAGGATGGGATCTGGCTCTCTGTGCAACAGGACAGCTGCCATCGGAGTCTGTGAGCGCCACACGTGGAAGAGCTGTGCTGATGTGATGATGCAGACAAAGTGCTGCAGCACACAGCGATGGGTGGGAGTTCATTAAAGCTCCTTTGCTCTAGACACACCTCAGGGAGGCATCAAAATGTGTGCGGAGCTCTCTGGCTGCCCAGACTTGTGGCACAAGGGTGGGAGAAATCCTGTCTGGGCACTTAGGTGATGCTGGTTTTCAGATGAAGCGAATCTTCTTGTTTTTATGATAACCAGCTCTTCAGAGACGTGGCACTGGGGGAATGATGTGGCTGGTCAAAGCCACAGCTGACGTGGCGGTTTATATGTGTCTGTGCCTACTTGCACTAAGTCCTGAAAACACAGGCTCTGCTGTTGTGCTGTCCCAGTGTTGCTTGTAGGTGTCTTGCCTGGCCACCGTGCCCTGTAGGATGCTGTGGGAGATGGGACTCTTCTGCCCGCGCTGCCCGTCCTGCTTGTTTTTGCTTTTGGAGAACACGGTAGTCTCTGGCTTTGCGGAGAGCGGAGCCCCATCTGGCCGAGCAGCTCAGCCCTGAAGCCAGTCTTTCAGCTTCTTCTCTCAAGGTCTCAAAGATGTACACAAATATATCTAATTATATCCTGCCTCCTGTGGTTGCTGTACCAGTGTCACAGCCCCAAGTGTGACAGTGCCAAGAGCTTAGCACAAGGGCACTGATCACTGGCCTTTCTGATCTGTGAACGGGGGTGGATTTTGCTCACCCTCAGTATCTTACTTCATGGAAAGGGCAAACATCATGAATTTGACGCCACAACTAGACACTTCTTCCCAGAGGGACGCGGGGTGGTCATAAAGCAGTGCCCTGCATGCCAGGCCAGACGAGAAATCCTTCCCTGGCTCCCTGTCCCTTGAACCCCTGTCCCAGAGCAGGTCACTTGTAGAGTCAGAGAGGGGAAGGGATAAAGCTCTTTCTCTGGCCCTCAGAAGAGCGCTGGGAGAATGGTGGTGTGATGAAACGCATCCTTCCCAGCCTGCAGGCAGTTCTGGGGAGACAGAAAGCTTCCAGACCCTGTCTCCTTTACCTGAAAAGTCAGCTGTGCTTTGAGTTAGGGAAACCCGGGCAGACGGTGTGACAGGGGCTGTACGTGGCCACCAGCACTGACCCCTGCCTGCCAGCAGCATCCTCCATGCCTGGGGCAGCGGCCAGCTGCGCGGTCACAAACCAGAGGTGCCGTATCCCAGGGTGTGCAGCTGGGATGTGGCAAGTCTCTGGCTGATCATCAAGGTCTTTGTGGTCACCTCCTTCTGTGCTGGAAAGCAGAAATAAATACGAAATTGGGGATTGATGCTAAAAAAGCATCATGTCCTCGTGGTGGACCTAGCCAGATAAACACAAGGTGAAACAGAAGGAAGCCTAGGGAAATGTTGTCTATAAAACAAAATGCTTCTGTGTGATTTTGCAAAGCCCTGCAGTAAATCTGAGGTTGGATACGTCACTGATCTATAAAAGGCAGGCAAACGTTGCACGGGAACCACTGAGGTCAATCAAGACAAAGGACCCAAGGCCGAGTGGCCTGGAGACCCTCTGCCTGCGCAGAGTGATGGGCACCCTGATGGCAGCGATCAGCCTGGCCGCAGGCAGAGAAACTCACACTGAAGGGAACACTGAGCCTCCCGCCCTCTTTGCAGCACTCTGAATTGGGGAGCGGGGTGTGGGTGTTGTACCCTGCTTATGGGGTGGTTCTGCCTCATGCAGGCACAATCAAAAACAGCAAACAGGGACCGGGTGGAGAAAAACAGCAGGTATGAGAAGTTTTCTGTTGCCTTTGCATTCCTCAAGGGTTCGGTCCTGGTTTGATCCTGTTTGCAAGTCTCTTGGCACCAGCACCACAGGGTGCTGAGGGCTGAGAGGTGCAGCTGGGGTGAGCAGAGCCCTGCAGGGGTCTCCTCCCCACAGTCACCCAAAAACCAGGCAGATGGTATGGGTGGCCTGGAGCAGGGTGATGGGAAGAGTCTGTCTCTGAGCCAATGAGTAAGAAGATAGTCTGTTGAATGGAAAAGGAGAATGCAAACCTTCCTTGAGTCTGTAGGCTCCCATGGGAGATGATTTCCATGGGTCGTGTTGCTGCAGAAAGTAACTGAAGATGTCAAAGAATGCCACATGTAACCAGGCTCTCCAGAGCAGACCTTTTTTATATGAACTCTAAAGGAGACAACTTTCCTTTTTCCTTTTTCCCTTCCTCTCAGTGCAGTGAGCAATTTAACAGGACGGGTTTTTTCCCTTCCTTGGAAGCACTCTGCCTGGGCAGTGCTGGGAGCAGGTAGAATTCTCTTCCAGGTCTCATTTGGTAACTTCCAGGTTACCAGAAATCATTAACAGAGCAGGATTATACAGCCCACATCTGCTTGTAGAAACTTCTCTGTGGGAATTGCCTCGGACACTTGCTGTTACCCTGACTGGTTCCTTGCAAGGAGGCTCTGCCCCAGGGGACAAGGACAGGGGACAGGACCTCGAGTGACTTTCTTGGCTTGGCTGTGGTTTTTCTGGTTGCCTCTAACCCAGCGAGCTGATGCTGTTCTGGAAGGTGTTGCAAGCTTTGCCCTGGGACAGAGAAGACAGGTTTGTCAGGAGGTAGAGGAGTGAGGTCCCATTTGTACAGGCAAAGTGTTCCAGCGGGGAAGGGTGGGAGCGAGGAGAGCTGCAGCCCTGCCGGCTCATCCAGCCACATTATCAGGATGCAGTTGGATGCCTCGGCTGCTCCTTGCCCAGCACAGGATGCTCAGCCAGGCATCAAGTCCTCTTGCTACGGACTTCTGGCACCAAACAGGGCCATTAGGCATGGGGGAACGTTGCCCAGGCTGGGATGTGATAAGGCAGCTGATACATAATACGCTGTAGCCTCTGGATGGAGCGGGCTGTGCTGCTGAGGGAGGAGAAATGCATTTCTTCTCCGGTCCGGCAGGACAGCTGGTCTGCTCATGGTGAACCAAAGCCACAGAGCCCACCCCGTCCAGGTTTACTGGTCTTTGTAAAGCCTCCATAGGTCACTCACCACAACTCCAAAATGCTTGCTGGGGGCCAAAGTGTGGGGAGGAAAACCTTGTGCTGATAACTGGGGAGGCTCAGCTGCCTTGCAGGGTGCAACGAGCCTTGCAAACAGGCAAGGAGCTTTAGTGCAGGGCACAGGTGGGGAGGCTGCTGGCTCAAACTGGGGTCCCTCAGCAGAGGGTCTTCATGTTCCCAAAGAGCAGCTGTGTCTCCTGGCAGTGGCTGCCTGTCCCTCAAGGGCTTGCAGGGTGGGACCTAAACCTGGCACTGGGGGCTGGCCTGTCCCACTAATCCGCAACAGCTCCTTGGTTTAAAACCCCTTTGGCCTCTGCAGTGTTGTTTTGGGACTGCTCAGGCCTCCTGATGTGCTACCCCCTCCCAGCCCTTGGGTCTGACAAGTATAGTTGGGCAGCACTTTTGTTGCTGGGCTAAGGAGGCAGGGGTGGTGGAGGAGACAGGGATGGTGGAGAAGGCAGGGGTGGTGGAGGAGGCAGGGATGGCAGAGGAGGCAGGGATGGCGGAGGAGACAGGGATGGTGGAGAAGGCAGGGGTGGTGGAGAAGGCAGGGGTGGTGGAGGAGGCAGGGGTGGCGGAGGAGGCAGGGATGCCCGTGTGCTGCCTGTTTGCCAGGCCTTAATGTCTGAGCCTGGGTTTTGCGGGCAGGAAAGGGAGGCAGGATCTGGCAGGCTGAGCCAGGAGTTGGGCTGAATTGTTGGGTCCACGCCAGAGACCCTGGCTGCCTTCGGCCGGTATCATTCCCCCGTTTGCCTGCTAAATAATTGAGCAGATTTTCTATTAAGCCTCCTTTGGAGTGAGCTAATGGAGCAGCGTTGGCCAGGGCTTGTGTAAGGATCCTGGCGAGATTGAGCAGCAGGGGAAGGATGGTGAGGCTGCTGGTTCCCTGCATGAGAGGGCACGTTGTAGTTATTACTGGGCACATCAGTTGGAACAGGCTTTGTGGAAAGCAAGTGACCATCCCAGAGCAGACATGAGCCGTGTTGTACCAGGGCTCGGCTGCCACTGTGCTCCCAGTGTCAGTCTGAAGGGTTGGGGCACGTGCAAGGAGCCAGTGAACTTGTCTGTGGCACAACTTTATAAGAAAAGACCCAAGCAGCCTTCAGGGTGGGTCTCCCAGGGACTTCTGCCCGAAAGATGGAGAGGACAGAGGGAAGAGCAGTGTGGTCACCAAGAACATGGTGGTACCAACGAGCAGAGCACAGGGTGGGGATCCACGCTGTGCCAGTGGGGTGCTGAGCATGAGCCATGGGACCTGCCAGGAGGAGCAGCACTGGGCTGACATGATGTTGGGGTAATTTTGGCTGGATCTCCACACTCCTTTGCACAGTACAGAGGTGCAGAGGGATGGACTGGCAGGACGGAGGAGACAGAGATTCCCTGGGCAGAAGAAGCACACTGGTGAGCAGGAAGGTGAGGAGGCACAAGGGCAGGTGGGGAAGGCAGGCTAAGCAGACTGTTCAATTGCTAGATGGTTTTGGGGTCACCTCCACTGGAAAAGTCACAGCAGATCCCAGCCTGCAGGTTACTCACCTCAGTGTGGCCAACTGCCTGGGTGCTCAAGCCCTGCTGGGACCCTGGGGACTTGGCTGGTCCCCCCAGATGTGGTACTTCTCTGCCGTCCTGTAGGACACTGATTACTGATCACTCAAACACTGATGCTCCTTCAACAGATGTTGATGAGTGAGCTGTGGTGGAAAGAGATGCAGGAATAGACATTTCACGGATCACTCAGTTTAAAGGGGTCATTGCTACCTTGCCTTACAAACTTAGAAAATGAGTGGTACTTGAGTTTTGCAGAGATCAGCGTGAGTCTGAGCCAGAGCACAGAGGAATGACTAGCTCAGACAAAGGTTTTGCAGTTAAAAAAGGAGTCTGGCCTTACTGATCTGTTTTTACGAGCTGCCAGCTCCAAATGCTGTGTCGTGGGCAGTGGGACTGCAAGGCTGGGGCCTCTGGGCCCCTCCCAGCTGTCGGGCACACGCTGGGTGACAGGAGCAGGCATTGTGCTGGCCAGCACCAGGCTTCGCTGCTTTGAGCTCTTGGGAAAACTGCGATCATCATAAGGAAAGGATCAGGTCCAACCATGTACCTCGTGTGTCCAGCCCTGGTGGCAGGAGGACAGGGAGGGACTGGCCGTCAGCGTGTCCTGGCTGAGATGAGAAGTGCCAGGGCAGACAGGAGTCAGCGTTGGAGGCTGGTCCCCAGAGCCGGTCCTTCATTCCCGTGTGGGTCTCCCCGCGTGCTGGGGACACCGTGCTCCGTGCTGAGCTGTTACTTTACCCTGCGGAGTCACGGAGCGGGAGGCTGGTTTGGCAGCAAGCAGGGGCTGTAATGGTGCGGATGGCTGCCGGGAGAGGACAGTGTATTCCTCCGGGACCTTCCATTACATTCCCCAGCTCCTGCCTGTCAGGGAGGCTGTGCTCGTGGCTGTTCATCCTTACTGAGATATTTGCCTTCCAGGCTGCTCAATGAACTGCTTCAGCAGTTTGAACTGCCTTGCCTTGCTCGTTGGAGCAGCAATGTGGTGCGGGGTCCTTTCTGAGCATCAGAAAGGTGTGAAACGCAGCAGCAGGAGGATTTTCCCAGGTAAAGACAGTGAGGAGCCCTTGGGAGCAGCACTGATACAACCCTTGAATGTGCCTTCCCCTGCAGGGACAGGAGAGCTGCAACCAAGCTGGAAGCGCTCTCCTTGGCTTCTCCAGGCTGGTGTGTCTCTGGAGAAGCCTTTGGGAGCTTTTCTTATGCTGCAGTTGGCCTGATCTTTCCCTGAGCTTCAGTCACTAGCCTCAGCTGAAGATGCGGGTTTGCAGGAGCACTAATGCCCAGGAAGCTGTTGTTGGCATCAGGGAAGGAAGGAGGTTATGAGGAGCCCTACAAGGACAGTGACAGAAGAGCAGTGGGTGGGTAACATGTCACCTTTCCTCTCAGAGCAGGATGCGGTGCTGAGATGCAGCATGTGCTCCATCACGGGCTCAGCACCACCTAGGCAGGCGTGTGCCACGCTCGGGGCAGTGTCCTCACTGAGTTTGGACCTGGGCCCTCTTGGCTGGGTCTCTTTTCTTTCCCAGGTGTTCCCAGGGCAAATTCAAACCATCCTGCCCGTGGGATCCCTGCCCGGGTGCAGAGCCAGGGGATGGCATTGCCTCAGCTCCATCCTCAAGGGGCAGGGAGCTGCTCACCACCCATCCGTTCGACACCAAAGCCCCTCATCACCCCTGGCAGCCCCCCAGCGTGGCTGGCTCGGCATCCTGGGCTTGTCAGGAGCTCTGTGATAACATGGGGTGACAGGGACAGCAGCGGTGGGCACGTGGGGAGCGAGGGCACAGGCTGGCGGGGCTGTCGCTCCACATCCCATCGCCTTCGCCAGCCGCTGAGCAGCAGCCGCAGGGCAGCGGGACACGGATCGCATGGAGCTGCAGCAAGGTCGGTGTCAGGTCAGCACTGAGTGGCTGCAGCTGGCTCAGGAGAGCGGCTCTCCCAAATTCTCTGCCCTCCTTGGATGGGTGAGGGGTTTCTGACAGGCGCTTTGGGCATGGTTGACTTCTTGCTGGGAAAAATGCTTCTTGTTCCCTAGCTGAAAAAGTTGAAAGGCGAGTGCTGGCAGTGTCCCAGTGCTGCAGGGACCTTCCCCTCCCAGCGACAGGTCTTGGGGCCGGGACACATAGCTGTGGGTTTGGGGGAAGGTCTGTGAAGGGTCCTGGTGCCCATTTTTGGGTGGTGTCTGAGCCGTACTCCTGCCTGTGAGATGGCCCTGGCAGCTGTGTGCTCCTGCTCTGCTGTGTTGGGGGCCGGCAGATAGGGGGGACACCCTCACCCCTCAGTGGGATCGGGCAGGTGTTCCGGGTGGCAGAGCCGCCCCCTGCACCAGGGTGATGCACGGCTGGGCGCTGGGGAGAGCGGTGCAGGTGTGCGGTGAGGTGGGTGGGCTCCAGCTGCAAAGGGTGTCGGGACTCAGCCAAAAACAGGGCCAGTCCAACCCCGCGTGGGTCTCCCCAGGGTGCCTCTCCCCACAGATGAATCCTGCTTGTCCCTGTCAAGGGCTGGATGTGCCCGTGTGTTGGTGGGTGCTGCTCCCTCCCCTGCTCCAGCCGTCACTGGAGACCCGCCCTCCCAGGGACAAGCCACCCATCACTCCTCCCGCACCATCCCTGGACTACCAGCTCCATCTCAGCACATTTAACCCCCTCACCAAGGCCGACCTGACACTGTTTGATGGGAACAGAGGCTGTGAGCCCAGTGCAAATCCCCTGGCTCCATATGCCCCGCCAGCAGGAATCTGGGGCTCCCTCAGCCCCCCAAACTCCTGCTGCTGTGCTGTGGGACATGGGGCAGCTCTGCACCACTGCCCTGCGAGGACAAGGAGACACTCAGCCCAGCGTGAGCTTAAAAAAATAGGCATTTTTATTCCAATGTAACTAGAGAATTACGACCCAAGAGAGGAGAGGATTACTCACATTTATCAATAGGCTTATTAGATTACTGCCCAAATAGCTGTGCTGTAGCAGCGCGTTTGTCCGCCTCAAGGAGAAGCAGTGGAGGAGGGTGGTGCATCCAAGACCTCATCGTCCTTGGCGGCACGGGGAGCTCTGAGCAATGCGGGCGCTGTATCACGTCACCTAATCCTGCCTTGACTATTTACAGCTTCTCGGGAGGCAAAAGCTTGTAACATTTGCTTGGCTGCGTGGCTGGTTGGGCACCGAGCTCCATCGCTCTTGCATGGCCATGTCTGGGGAGGGGGCGACAGGGTCGCGATTCCCACCCTCCCAGCTACGGTATTGGAGACCCACACAGGCTGGGAGAGGACAGTGGCACTGCCATCCCCAGGGGCCCTGGCATGAGTGAGGACAGTGTCCCACTCACCACGGCTGTTGCCTGGCTGGGGGTCCGTGGTGGTGGCACCAGGTTGGGTGTCACATGCACGGGGCCATTTCAGACTGCTGGCCCAGGTGCCACCGTTATGGAGTTTGTCTGGCCAAAGCAGGGGCTCCTCAGGTGTGCTGGGTTCAGCAGCCTTGCCCTTGTGCTAACGAGGCCGTTGCCAGTGGCTTATGCGAGGAGCTCTTGCTGGGCACCAAGAGGCCCCTGGCCCAAAACCCCGCAGGAGCTGATGGCTGAAGCAGGTATGGGTGATCCCGGTCACCTTCAGGGGTTGCAGTCAAGCCTGGAGCTCGGGGTGCCCGATAATCCTGCAATAGAGGAAAACAGCTCTCAGGAGGCCCCGGCTCTCCTCCCAGCTCTGCCCCACTAGGACATGATGGGGGTGTCTGAAAAGATAGAGCTGATGGACTCCGAGTCCGACTTGAGCTGCAGGACCTTGGGGTGCTTGGCGTCAGGGAAGTCCTCGCCGAGGGCCAGGCGGATCTTGCCGTTCTGCGTCTCCCTGAGGGGCTCGAGGAAGACGACGTGCTTGTTGGCGCTGACCTTGCGGTTGGGCGCGTCGGTGGCGGGGGGAGTGGTGCTGAGGATGGAGGACTGTGCGCTGCACTCCTGCGGGGGGCTGAGCGGTGCCGGCTTCTTGCAGCAGCTCAGGCAGCGGCACGGCGTGAGGTACAGGTACACCAGGATGAGCACCAGGCTCACGATGCACCCCAGCAGGGTCGTGAGGCCGGTGCTGAAGGTCTCCCCATCCGGCTTGGGGTAGTGGACCGTCACGTTGATCTCGCACAGCCTGCTGAAGTTGCGGGGGCTGTTGATGGCCAAGCCAACGTAGACCCCTGAGTCCCAGGGCTTGGCAGCTGCGATCTTCAGGCTGCCATTGTGGTAGAGTTCCAAGGAGCGGTTGCTGTTTCCTGGGTGTTTGATGGGCTCGTGGTGAGGGGAGATCCACATGTAGGTGGTGGCTGTGGCCGGCAGGCTGGTGTTGCAGGCGAGCAGGAGGGTCTGGCCCACCATCACAGGGTAGGGCACGGGGTGCACGTCTTCAGGGCCCGCCGAGCAGTTCTCGAACATGTGGCTGTATTTGAGGAACTTGATCAGGGACCGAGGCACGTTGTCAGACACCTTGCAGGTGTGTTCCTCAAAGAAGTCTTTCACAGAGCTGAAACCTTGCTGCTTCCAGCGCTGGAGCATCAGGTAGAGTGGGCAGCTGCACCTGACGGGGTTGTTGTGCAGGTACAAGCCGTTCCTGATGTTTTCGGGCAGAGCGGCCAGCTCCTCCACAGGAATGCTGCTCAGGCTGTTGGAGGAGAGGTCCAGCGTGCGGAGGCTGTAGCTGCCCAGCCCTTGCACGGAGCGGAAGGGGAAGGTGGTCAGGTTGTTCCAGCTCAGATAGACTTTCCGCAGCACACTCAGCTTGGCAAAGGCATTCTCATCCACCCGTTTGATGCGGTTGTTGTAGAGCAGCAGCTCCTCCAAGCTCACCAGCGCGTTGAAGTAGTGCGTCTCGACAGCGTGCAGGTGGTTGGAGGACATGTCCAGGTGCCGCAGGTAGGAGGCATTGTGGAAAGCCTGCGGAGAAAGATCCTTAATCTGGTTGTGGCTGATGTGGAGGGCCTCGAGGTGCGGGAGGGCGGCCAGCCAGCGGTCCTGGAGCTGGGTGAGGGCGTTGTGGCTGAGGTCCAGCGTGGCGGTGGTGGGCGGCAGCGCCGGGGGCACGCTGCGCAGCGTCTGCCGGCTGCAGCTCAGCAGGTCGGAGGTGCAGATGCAGACATCGGGGCAGCCGTGGGGCGGCGGGGAGGTGTGGGCAGCGCGGTGCTGGGCGCACAGCTGGAGCAGCACCAGCAGCTTCACCACCCGTGGCCACAGCGGGTCTGTGGGCACCCGCGGGGACATTGTGCTGCGCAGGAGCCTCTGTGCAGCCCGGTGGCACAGCCAGGCTCGACCAGACGCAAGAGAAAACGTGCCACGGTCCTCCCCGCTCTCCCCCGTGCTGTCTCTTACCAAGCACCCACAGACGCCCCTTTGCCCCTCGCGAAGGAGGATCCTGATTCCAGACGCAGGGTTTGAAGAGAGTTAAAGGGCGGCATCGCCCTGCCTGGCTCTGCTGCGCCTCACGCCGGGCTGCCACGTCCCGGAGCTCCGGCCCGCGGGCTGCCCGCTGCCCGGGTGCAGGGGGGCGGGGGGGGGCCGGTGTCTGGCATCAGAGGGCTGAGACGCTCCGGTGTTTCAGCGCTGCATTTCGGGCTGGGCGAACGCCTCGCTGCCTTCCAGAGCCACACATCCCTGGAGCACAAAGTTTCTTACAGCTTGGCGCCGCCGTGGTGCATCCCTCAGGTACATCCCTTGCTCTGGCCCCCGCTGACCCTCATCTGGTGCCCGGCTCCCTCACAACCAGCATCTCCCGGAGAGCTGGGCTGGCTGTGGGCGCGCGGTCCCGCTCCTGCCCCTATTTACGCTCCGGGGTGTGCGGCGTGTGGGCTGGGCAGGATCCCATTGGTCCCCGTGGTGGCCGTGGCCGTGTCCCTCCCTTACCGTCCTGCGAGTGGGCAGGGCGATGCGCAGCCGGTGCTGGTCCTGTGTGGTCCCTTGTCCCCAGGGGTGCTCAGGGCCACTTTGCTGACCTTCCAGCCTCACGGATGTGCAGCCACCATCCCTCCCGCTGGAGAGCGGCCGCTCGGCTGGCTGTGATCTGTAAGGCAGCTGCACTGGCTGCTCTGTGACCGCCCAGCGTCTGGGAGGATGCTGGAATAAACCCGCCCCGGCAGCAGCTCTGGGAGCCCCTCGTGTCCAACCCTGTGCCCAGGCTGGAGCGGGGATGGCGGTCGTCCCCGGGCACCCGCTGCTCAGCACCCAGTGGTGGGTCCGACCGCTGCTCTCGTCCCCACCACCCCCTGCACGAGCCAGCAGGGACTCCCCAGCAACCCCGGCCATGGGGCGAGCGGGGCTGGATGAGCCCTGTGGGGTCCGCAGGGCAGAGGGGCTGCGGGCAGGGAGGGAGTGGCCACAGGGTGAAGGACATGCAGGAATGTCATTACCCAGTGCCCGGGTGTGTTAGTGGGAAGCCAGGCTGGGGAATTCGTTTCCATTAGGGCAGCAAAAAGCTAATTTGGCTGCTGCGGCTGCTGCGCACCAGGGGCTGTTAACCCCCTGCGCCCCGACCCCGGCTCTGCCTGTGCTGCCGGGCTTGTCCCTCACCCTGCTCGCCTTCTGCCCAAGGGCCAGCGTGGAACCAGTGCTGCTCCCTGCCGGGGGCAGCCCGTGGCACTGGTGCCTGATGGAGACGCTCCTCACGATGCCCTTCAGCTGTCCTCGCTGTCCCTGCTGATGCTTGAAGCCAGGGAGAGCCACAGCGTCTCCCTCCTGGCTTGTGGGGGCACCCGCTTGCCCTGGGGGCACCTTGAGCTGTCCCCAGGGTGCAGGGGCCACAGCCCCACGTGAGGCTGGTGCCCAGCACCGCTTTTGTTACCCTTGCGGTGCTGTGAAATGGGGTGCTGACTGCTTCACCCCTCAGCTCCCTGTGCTCCCATGTGCAAGGGCTGCAGCCTCAGCAAGTGCTAATGCACCGTATTGATCCCCAGAGCCTGCGAGCGGGGGTGTGGAGCAGGAGGAGGAAGGTTGCTGCCCTTCGGCTGCATTTGAGCATGTTTCCCCCACTCAGCGCTGCCAGGAGCGGAGGGGGTGACCGGCTGGGGATGCAGCCAGGTGGCGTGGTGACCACAGGGTGTGTTGTACATAGGGCTGAGGATTGACTGTGTCCTTTCGCAGGGCTGAACGTGCGACGGCGGTGCTGCTGGCAGACCCCTGCTTCCAGCTGCGCTCCATCCAGTACCTGCTGGGCCACGCCGAGCCCTTGGCCCTGGCGGCCGCTCCCCCGGCCACGGACAAGCGCCATTTCTCCCTGCACACCTGTAAGTGTTGGCACCGCGCTGGGAGCTGGGCTGTGCTCACCCCCTACCAGTCCCTGGCCATGGCTGGGATGGGTCTGCTGGTGTCTGCAGCCCCTGCAATGTATCCCAGCCCCTTTAGTCCTGGGGACAGAGGTCCATGCCTCCCCTGCTGTCCCCCAGTGGCGGCACTTGGGATGGGGCTGTGTCCAGTGCTTCTTTTGGCAGCTGTTTTGTCCCAATGCAGTACCCGATGTCAAGCTTGCCGTCCCCAGCATGAGGATTCCTGTCCCCCAGCACGAGGCTCCCTGTCCTGCTGGTCCACAAATCTTGGACAGATTTAATAGATTACATTGCAACTAAATCTATATCAATGTTAATTTTTTTTCCAGACTCTAGGTGCTAGGCACTCCGAAATGGTGTTTCTGCCCAGCAGAATGGGTTACAAAGAGGGGACAACTTGCTGTGTAGAGAGCCAAAAGAGACTAAGCCCCCCAAGCAGCCTTGGGGCAGCCCAAGGGTCACATTTCCCCTCTGTTTGTTCCCACAGACACAGACTACATCAGTGCCGAGGAACTGGCGAAGGTGGACAAGATGCTGAGCCACCTGAGCGAGGAGTCCAAGCAGGCGGCTGCCACCACACTGGTGAGTCCCCCAGCCTGGTCCCGGTGCTCAGCAGCAGCCCCGGCTCCCGGCACAGCTGCCCTGGGACACGGGGTCTTTGCTGCCGCCACTAACTGCCTGGTACCCCCCCACAGCCCACCAGCGAGGAAGATCTGTGCCCCATCTGCTATGCACACCCCATCTCGGCCATCTTCCGACCCTGCTCCCACAAGTCGTGCAAGTGAGTCGCTCACATGTGTACCCCTGCACCCGCCCAGGGTCGCTGCCAGCCCCTGGCCCCCCATACTGTGCGGGGAGGAGCTCACGATCTTTCCTCCTCTGTCCCAGAGCCTGCATCAACCAGCACCTGATGAACAACAAGGACTGCTTCTTCTGCAAGGCCACCATCACAGGGGTGGACGACTTCACCAAACCAGCCAGCTCGTAGCACCCAGCCCCGCGCCACGGGCTTCCCCAGCTGAGCGGGTGGGCCCCCCACCACACTCCCCCAGCTCCTCCCCTCATGCAGAGTCAGGACCCAGCATGGTGTGGGGTGGGGGCTGCAGGGAGGGGGAGGCCCAATGCCGGGCTGTGGGGACAGTGTCCCCTCGCCCAGTGCCACGGCAGCCTCTGCCCCACGGGCCTTTCTCAGGGAGGGGAGCCCGAGGCCTGGGCTCTGGGGCAGCGCTGGGGACACACGGCGGCCCCGGGGCAGGGGGACCGGGCTGGGGGTTCGGGTTGTTAACTTGCCCCTGGCTGGGGGCTGATTTCGTGAAATGCAGCATTAAATTATTCTTCCTTATGTGCCCTGTGATGTGGGGAGCGGCTGCCAGGCCAGCGCTGGCAAGTGGCCCAGCGCTCGGGCTGTGTTCGGATCACACTCAGCAGTGGATGGAAATATAAATATTTAATCCAAGCAGAGCCGGGAGTGCAGCGCCCACCGGGGGCTGCTACATGATGATGCGCGGCTCCGGCACGGACTCGGCAATGGACTTGTGGGGCAGCACGTTGGCCCCATTGAGGTAGAGTTCGTCGTTGACGATGACGTCCTCGCCCAGAACCGTCACGTTCTCCATGCGCACCTGCCCCAGAGAGGCCCCGTCACACCTGCCCCGGCTTGGGGCTCAGTGCCACACTCCTGCCTGCAGGCACCAGCACGTCCCTCCACGCCTTCAGCCGCAGCCCGAGGAGGCAGGAGGGCAAGAACTGAGCCCTGATCCCTATGGAGACACCCATGTCCTCACCCACTGCCCCACGGAGCAGCTCCAGCCCACGATGCAGGACTCCAGCCAGGAGTGGGAGCGGATGCGGGCCCCCTGCAGCACGGTGCAGCGCTTGATGCGCACCCCGTCCTCCACCACCACACCAGCCCCTATTGTCACATTGGGGCCTATGACGCAGTTTGCCCCAATCTTGGCGCTGGGATCCTGGAAGGAAGAGGGGCCGCACTGGGGCTGGGAGGGCAGCCAGAGCTCTCGGCACAGCCTGTGCCGCTGGCCCAGCGTGTGACGTAGAGCACAGCTCGAGGACAGCGGTGGGAGGACAGCAAGAGCCCGTGACACATGCCTGGGGCCACTGTGCTGGGGGCTGGCACTTACCACCAGCACGTTCCCCACAACACCGGGCCCCGAGTGCAGCTTCTCAGGGTGCTGAGCCCGCAGCGCCTGCAGGTACATGCACATGCCCGTGAGGAAATCTTTCGGCTGCCCAATGTCCATCCAGAAGCCTGCAGGGACATGGCCATGGTGACAGCCCCCACTGCTGGGGCAGCAGCACAGGCGAGACCCCTCCGTGCTGCCCGCGCCTTGCGCAGGGCCTTACCCTGCAGCTCCATGGCGTAGAGCTGCCCCTCCTGCGCCATGGCCGGGAAGATCTCCTTCTCGATGGAGGTGGGGCGCAGCTGCGGGGACAGGGCACCGGGCTGAGCGGGGACCCAGCTCCCCCGCCTCACTCGGCCCGGCGCCCCGGCCCCTACCTGGATGCGTTTCAGGATGCCGGGGCTGAAGATGTAGAGCCCGGCATTGATCTTGTTGGACACGAAGACACGCGGCTTCTCCACAAAGCGACAGATGCGCCCGGTGTCGGGCTCGATCACCACCACACCGTACTTGGCCGGCTCCTCCACGCGGGTCACCACCAGCGAGCCCTCCCCGCCGTGCTGCCGGTGGAATCGGGCCAGCGCCGCGAAGGGGAACTCGCAGATCACGTCGCTGTTGAGGACAAAGAAGGGCTCCTCGCCCTCGGCCAGCAGGTCCCGCGCCAGCGCCAGCGGCCCCGCTGCCCGGCCATGAGTGATGCCGCAGGGATGGGGTGAGCCCAGTGCCCAGGTCTTCCTGGTGTCCCTGTCCCACCAGCCCTCCCAGGTCACCAGTGCCCTTGGATCCTCACCCACCTCTGCCATCCCTGGTCCCTCCCAGGGCTGTCCTGATGTCCCTGGTGCCCCTCCTGCTGTCCTCGGCCCTCCCAGTCCTACCCAGTCCCACCCATCCTGCTGCCCACGGTGTCCCCTCCCCGTGTCCCCAGCCCTACCCATACGCGCACTGCTGTCCATGGTGTCCCCTTCGCAGCGTCCACAGCCCTACCCGTACCCATCCCGGTGTCCCCGCCCCCCCCAGCCCGCCCCGTTGTCCCCAGGCCCCCTCGGTCCCGCCCCTGCCCGTCCCCTACCTGTGCCCAGCGGCTCCTTCTCGTGGGACAGGGAGATGCGGATGCCGAGCTGCGGGCACAGGGTGAGCGGCGTGTGCGGGGCGGGTCGTGGGGGGAGGCTGGGGGAGGCGGCGGAGCCCTTACCCGCTGCTCCTGCTCCCGCATGGCGGCCTCCAGCGTCTCCGACATGTAGCTGACCGCCAGCACCACATGGCTGACCCCGGCCTGCGGGAGCGCGGGTCAGCCGGCGGCGGGGCGGCCCCCGCGCTCCCCGCTGCCCCCGCCGCGCCCACCTGCCGCAGGGCCTCCAGCTGGTGCAGCAGCACCGCCTTGTTGCAGAACTCCACCAGCGGCTTCGGCCGGCTCAGGGTCAGCGGCCGCAGCCGCGTCCCGAAGCCGCCGACCAGGATCAGCGCCCGCATCCCCCCGCGCCGCGCCCGCACCGACACGTCAGCGCCGCGCGCGCCGTGCGCGTCACCGCCGCCAGACACGCCCCTCGCCCGCCCCGGGTCCTATCGCCCGCCCCGGGTCCTGCCGCCCGCCCCGGGTCCTATCGCCCGCCCCGGGTCCTGCAGCCCGCCCCTGCCTTAGTCCCGCCCCCGCCGCCCGCCCCGGGTCCTAGCACCTCCCGCGCGCATGACTACCCGCTCCGGGCCCTCGCCGCCCGCCGCCATCAGCCCGAGGCCGGACACCCAGGAAAAGCAGCAGCACCGTGGTCGGGTCGGGTCAGCGCCACAGCCCGGTGGCGGCTCGGGGGCTGCAGCCTGCCTGGGGCCGGTGCTCTGCCCCCGCCTCGGCAAGAGTAAGGAAGGGGCACGGGGCAGCGAAGTTCAAGGCACTCGCACAGAGGTCCTGCCCGAGGCTCCCCAGCCCGGCTCTGCCTCCCCCCCACCCCGACCGCGGGCTCGGCGAGCAGGGAAGGCAGGCACGGCACACCACGGACAAAAACAGATCCTTTAATGGTTTTTGGTTCTCTGTGAAGCACAAACAGGGTGATTATTCATGTAAAAACAAACGGGGATCAAGGCTATGTACAAGCTGTGGAGTCCCACCGCCGTGGTCCGAAGGGAGGGGAGAGGGGCAGCTCTGGCACCGCGCAGCCCGGCCGAGCCGGGCAGGGAGCGGCGGGAGCCGGAGCTGCTCCCCAGGAGGAACGGCCCGCAGCCCGCACCTGCCGCAGCCCGCCAGGGACAAGGACACGCACAGCCCGGGCTGCTCCGGGTTCCTGGGGCAGACGCTACCCCACCCAGCCTCCCTCCCTCCCGCAAACCTGTTCCCTGAACATCCCGGGAGCCCGGCAGAAGCAATGAAAGAAGTAACCCAGCACAGGGGAGGGGTGCAAATGAAGGTCCTCGTCCAGAGAGCCGGAGAGGAGCAGTGGCGTGGGTGAGCTTTGAAATGAGAGGCAGAGGTACGATTCGAGACCAACGCCGGCACTGTCCCTGCCTGCTGCCGCGGCCGACAGCCGGGCACTGACACTTCCTAACAGACCATGCACACACAGAGTCAGCACACATGCTACATGCGAGTATTCCCCAAACAAGCTTTCCTGAAGTAAAAAACAAAACAAAAAACCAACACACCCAAAACAAAAACCACAACCCAACCCTGGCCTCGCAGGTAACCAGGCAGTTTCACAGCCAGTCAGGGTAATGGTAACACCATGGAACAAGTCAGCGACACCAGGGAGGGAGCAAGTGGGGGGCCCAGCACAGAAACACAGAGGGGGTGATGCAGAGCAGCGTGGGGTTCAGTACCACCAGGCCGCAGTATCAAACATTAATGCCCTCATCAAGGGAAGCTGCAGGTAAAGCACCAGCCCAGGCAGCAGAGCGTGTCCCAGCTGGCTGTTTCACCCACAAACAGATCATTTATTTTGGGAAAGACTGACTCTGTGAAGCAAAGCCAAACAGGTGATGGCAGTCACTGTTCAGCCAGGTCTCCCCTCCCCATCCCCCTGAAACCCCCAGGCAGAGGAGCAGGTAGCCCTAATCCTTGGCCTCCCACCACCCCTGTGCAGGGACCTGCCCAAAGAGCAGGGGCTGCAGGGCAGAGGGCCCCATGTGGGGGCACAAGCAGCCCCACACTGCAGCCTCGAGGCCCAACAGCATCAGGGAGCCACTCGCATAGAACCTGTGGGACCAACATCACACAACAGGAAGGGTTGAAATGGTCCGAAACGCCCACTGCAGGGCTGGGGTCGCGTTAACTGCTACAGATACTATTGCTAGCCCACAATTTGAGTTCTTGCTTGGTCAGTGGTCCAAGGTAGAGTTTTACTCTCGCACAGCCCCCGTGCCCGCCTGCAAGCAGGCCCCGGGCTCGAGCACAGCTCCAGGTGTGCCGCATTCCCTCCCGGCCACAGCTCTGCCAGGGGTTGCATTTGGTCATTTTATTTCTGTGTTTGGGTTGGTTATTCACAGTGCCCAAACAGCAGAAAAAAGGCAGCATCAAAAGCAAAGCCCCATCAGTAAAACCCAGGGCAGAGCTAGCGTCAGCAAACACACAGACCAGCACCTGTGCTGCTCACCATCAGCGCCATAGACGCTGCCGATCGCCCTTTCCAAACAACCCAGGAGAATTCTGAAGTGAAGGCTCTCCTGGAGGCTCCTGAGGCAGGAGGCTCCTCACGCCACAGCTCCAGCCCCGTGAAGAGCCCCGTGCTCTCCTACTTTCTCTTCCCTACAACCAGGTCCTCCCTCCAGAATGCACACGCGACGAGAGAAGAACCAGGACACCCAACACCCAGCAGGCACCTAGTGAGCCTCCTCCAGAAGGCAGAGCTGGTGCAGTCAGAACCACCCGGGCAGCATGAGGAGCTCTTCCATCCTGCCTCCCCTCAGCTCTTCTATCCAAGTACATTTAAAAACAATGGAGCAATACAATTGTTTAAAACTGAAGTTGTCTGCTTTTTTTCCTGTGGTAGTAGGTGGTCTTGTCTGCTCCTGCCACCAGGACAAGAATAAGAGGCCGTAGCCCAGGGCTACTGGTTTTCCTCACGCATCTGTTCCATGATGTTGATGAGGCTTTCTAGCCCGAATACATAACCCACATCGGGTCCGTCGTGCACAGTGGGGTCATCGCGAAAGCCTTTGAACGTGCTGTGTGCAAAGTCAATCATACGCACGTCCACCTTGGGCTGGGCCGAGGAGCCGGGCTCCGTGCCGCCGCCATCCGGAAGGCTCTCCGGGAGAGAGCTCTCCACCCGTTTCAGGCGCATCTCCGGCCGGCGCTCCACAAACATCCCTGCCCTGCTGTCCTTCCCGTCGTAAATGATGAGGAGGGAGCTGGAGTAGAAGCGGTAGGAGGCCTGTCTCTCCAAAACCGCCTTCAGGCTTCGCAGTTTGGCAAGGATAGGCTCAAAGAGGTCCTTGCGCAGCTCAATGCCATTGTGGAGATACTGGTAAAGGGCATTGCGGAAGCCCTCAATGGAAAGACCACGTCCATAGTATTTATTCCTGCATAAGTAATGCCCTGTGTTCAGCTGATAGACCTAGAAAGCCAAAGGAAAAACACATCAAGTGGGAGGAAAAGGTTAAGGTCACACAGAGCCCTGAGCCACCCTGTGCTGACAGGGCAGAGGGAACTTGTGTGACCACCATGTCCCAGAAGGAGGGGTTAACAGCCCTGCCTGTTCCCTACATCCCACAGCAGCTCACAGGTACATCCCACAGGCACAGGCAAGGTGCCCAGGCACTCTCCCAGGATACCCAAAGAGCAGTTTGTCAGTCTGAGTGTCCCCAAGAGGCACAACAAAACAGACCCTGACACTGACACTTGAAAAAAGTCTTACAGCAACTCGGGCAGTCCGCTGGCAGCAGAAGCTGCTGGCATGTATTGCTGTTATTACATGGCATGTGATTAACAAAGGGCCCTCGTTGCTTCAGAGCTTGTGTGCAGAGATCTGGATTACAGGATCCTTCTGTGGGTGGGGAAAAGAGCAACTATTGCACAACCACAGCAGCAAATCCCTGTGTGCCAGGCCTGGCCACAAGAGAAGAGTAGCTTCCTAACCCCGACACAGCACTGTCAACTGATGCTGGGACAGAGGGACAACCCCCCCCCGGCATCATGATTTTAGCTGAATACTAAGCCACAAAAATGATTAGAAAATCCTCTAATTGTCTGTAAACAAAACAGCTTTGGATAAAGCACGCCAACTTGGGGGAAGCACGTTCCTTTGCTCTATGCATAGAAATGAAGACAAAAATGCAGGTATCACAAACACTGGTGTACCCGCTGAATAGGAAGACTCTCTACCTCAGTGCTCAGCAGCAAACATTAACTGGGACGTCTAACAGGGCTGTGAAAAGGAACATGCAGCACCTGCAGCCTTGGGGATCCCTACCTGCATCCCACACACACGCACACCCAAGGTGGCGGACGTGCTCTGCTCACACTTCTTCATCTGCCGAGCAGCCTTCTCCTCAGATGCATCATCTCCGTGCTGCCTGGTCCCCATCTTCAGATCAAGTACACAGGGAAGCATGAAGTGGTGCACCACGTTCTCCAGCAAAAGGAACTCTGGGAGGCACGTCAAGGAGAGAAAACACCACTTCCCGCGGCAACCAGACAGTGCCGTGGGCCAGTATGAGACAGCATCAGGCAACAAGCAAACAGGAACCAAAGAACAGACAGAACTAACTGTTTGGTGAGGTGAAGAAAAGGACAAAACCCCCAAACGTGGGGGTGTAGTTGGCCAACAGTAGCAAGGAGATCACAGGCAGGTGTGCTGGAGACTCAGCAGGGGGAACCACAGAGCAGAACACCAGTGTTAGGAAGGACAGGGCATGCCAGCAAGAATTGCTGATACGGTGAGGGAGAGCTTAAAGGCTCATCAAATCAGCAATTTAACCATATGGATAAACAATACAATCCCCACGGACCAAAAACTCAAGGCTCAAGTAATAGCAGAGAACTGTTGCTATTGGCCTGCCCAGAACAGCACCGCTGCCCGACACATGGGGGAAACCAGAGAGGCAACAAAGGCAGGAAACCCAACAGTAACGGGAACCTTCAATCACCAGCATGTACAAAGGGCACAGCACTGGGGACAAACCTGGGACAATCAGTGCAGCAGCTTGTCCCAAATGGGAAAAAAATAACTTCGAAGTTAGCGCCGAGTAGCCCCGCATGGCACAGCTGAGCATGTTACACTGAAATGGCAGCCAGAGCACAGCTACATTAAACCTGCAAGGAAGGAACATTCAGAATAAACTTATATCAACTATGTTTGATTTTGAAAGAGGAACTTCATAAAAATAAGGAAATGTGGTTAAAAAGAATAAGACAGCCATAAATAATTACTTCTCCGCAACCGATGCAGGCTATTTAAAAATAAAAGTTGAAGGTTCAAAGCACACGTTTGAGAATAGGAAAAAGACACCCACACAGTTAAATTATGAAGAATACAGCTATTAAAAGTAAGGTCGTTTTCATGTCAGGAAAACAGAATCAAGTTCCAGCAAGTGAAACAAAAGAACACCCCATAAGCTGGCAAGTTCAAAACAAAAGCACAAGGGGCCATTGGGAAGGCACAGACTATAACAAATCCATCCTCACCCACCTGAAGGCACAGTGGGGCTGCCTGCAGGGTTTAAAGTACAAATGGAGCTACAAGGGAGTGAGGTGGGATGGGGGTGTGTGAAGAGACCCCTTAAAAACAGAAATAAGATTTAAAAGATTTTGCTTCTTTGTTTACTGGGGAAGAGCTGAGGGGATTCCCAAGCCAGAACTCTCTCAGTTCAGAGGATTCTCAAACTGAAATGCCAAGAGAAGAGGTTGCATGTTGAACAGAGAATAAGAGATGTGTAACTAACTCATTTAACAGGAGACTGAAGGGAGCTACCACACCATTACTGGGGAACTACAAACCAGCCAGACTGGTCTTACAGCCAAAGTCACCAGCAGGGTCTTTGTGTGGAGATCCATGTCATTCAACAAGTGATCCAGAAAAGTGAGTGAACTGCGAGATGACAAATTTGCTTGCAGTATTAAGTTACTCAGTGTTGCAAACATGAGGAACAGTTGTGAAAAACTCCACAGGGATCTTATGAGACTGACTTGCTCATTAAGCGGGCAGGCATAATTCTTTAGAGGTAACAGGCAAGATAAAAATATTTTTTTAATGCATAAAGCAGTGTGTTTCGAGACAACTACCAGTCAGGAGTGCAACCTTGGAGTAACGAAACAGCACTTAGAACAAGAACACGTTAGGAATCATGAGGGAGGGGAAAGACAACAGCATTAAACAGCAGTGGAAATCTCTGTTTCACCTGCATCTTCCATATTTGTGTTCTATTCTGGTCATGCTCTCCAGAATAAAGTAGAACTGGAAGAAAGTCAAGAAAGGTGCTAAGGATGAACACAGCTCCCTCCCAAGGGATTACTGAACAAGGTAGACCTGCACCTGCTGCTGAGTAAAGCCCGACACAAAAAACTACCGTTCAAAGCACAAGCCAATGAAGGTCCAGAAAAGAAAGAAAACATGCAACCTAGCCAGAAACATGGCTTCTCTGAGCATCAGTGTCAAACCTTAGTGTCACTGTATGGGACGCAGAATGGAAATGCAAAAAGAAACACGTCACACAGCTTTGCTTGTGTGAACAACAGGAAAGCCAAAGCAAAGAAGCTGCCTCAGGCACAAACGTGTCGGCCAGAGCAGCAGCCGCCTCCTGGCACCGTTCTGCTTCCCAAAGGATACTGTAGAGTTTTCGGTCCTTGGACTCTGACCGCATGCGGCTCAGCTGCTGCTTGTGACAGCGCAGGCTCCAGGGGTTATAGCTGATCTTTTCGGAGCTCAGACCGCTGTTCCCATCCAACATCTGAAATGGAACATCCGAATGGATGTGCAAGTCCACCCTGGGACTCTTCGTTTCCTGGATGCTGCTGGTATAAAGACAGAACAAACCTGCCTGTTAGAATCCACACGCTCTTCAGGTACAACAGTCACACCCTCCCCTTGCACACAACTGTCTCCTGTTCCTGCTGCACACTTCACACCACACAAACCTTCTTAACAGCAAATCCTCACTAATGCCCTGGGCTGTGGACCCACGCTCGAGGATCTGGTTTAACATCTCTGCCAGGTTGTTCTGTAATTGACAGAGTAAGCAGGAACATTTGCTTCTCAGGGACCTCCAGCTGGTGTGAGAAAGCAGAGACCTGTATTCAAACACCCCTGGAAGAAACATCTGGCTTAATAACTAACTGGACCAAAGAGCATTTGAATCTGCTCCATACACTTTGGTTCCACAACCAACAAACTGCAAGGGTTATCCTGTGTCAGAAACACTTCACAGGGACGACTTCATCCCGAATGCAAAACTCCTGACACAGTTAGCAGTGCTGCAGTGTGCTGGGCTAGCAAGTGCACGACAGCCTGGCCACTATGTGGAAGTGCAAAATGCCCTCAACAAAAGGAGCAGCACAGCTGAAAGGGGACAAGAGATTTCCTGTTCATCACATTGCTGGGCTCTCAAAGCTTTTACCTTTCAGAGCTGTCGCTGGCCAGGCCAGGCTTTTCCTCCTTGTGCTCAGTGCCGCTGCTTGATCTGTGAAGGCTCCGACGCGAGTGCTTGCGTCGTGGCTGGTCCCTCTCTGGCATGTCATCCTGCTCCAGAGCCTCGTTCTCCACGTAGGGATAGGCCACCAGGTTAATGTAGCCATCGCTGTCTCCCTCAAAACAGACAGACACCACCCCTGTCAGAAAGAAGAGACATGTCAGTTCTGTTTTATGGGGAGGGAATACAAAACCACTAGCACCCAAATGTTCAACAGGAGAGAGGCAAACAGCTCACAGCGCAGCAGAACAAAATCCAGAGCAATGAAAGGAGGTTTAAGACTACAAGAGCCCAAATATTGTTAGAAGAGCACAGAGGAGAAATCCCCCAAATAGTGCTCTGTGTCACTACCTGAGCAAGCAGCTGGCAGCAGCTGGGGAAGCTCTGCCACCCACAGGAAACGAAGCACAAAAGGGCAGCTGGTATGCTGAGGGGGGTGATTATTTCCTTCCATTCAGTCTCGCAGCAAATGTTTTCAACCTGGAGAAGGTCAAACAGTCTACCAAGATGCTGAGGGGGGCAAGGCATATGAAATATATACCTAGTTCATTTGGGTAAGTATCTGTGTCCTGCAGAATCATTCCTGCTTTTGACAAAGACACTGCTGGCCAAGGAGGAATGTGCTTTCTCTGGTAAAGGAACTCTCTAGCACCCGAGCTACGAAGAACAGAGCTCTGAGGCTGAGTTGACACCTGCCACCCTTATCACAAGTCAGCCAGTCTCACAGAAGAGGGATCTGCAAGGTCCCAAGGCTTCCTAGTGATCAAAACAGGAGGCCCTGGAAGTAAAACTACCTCAGGTAGGGTTTTTTTTAGGTTTTTTGGTTTTTGGGTTTTTTTTAGTTTGTGGGGGTTAGTTTGTTCTTAGTCAGGTGCAGGCAAGCAGGACCGTTTGTGTCGTGTCCAGTTTTACCTTCTGAAAGCTCTTGGAAAGCACCACAGTCCAAGGGAAGGTACAGATCTTTCATAGCACAGACTGAATCTATCTAGCTGGCCAGCCACAGAGCAGGACAGCTGGTACTTTCAGTCAGGGCTGACATCTTCATCTTTGGGACTCCCCAGGCTCTGAAAATAAGGCTGTCAGCCCAACTTGCACTGACAAAAATCTTTCATTAGTTTGTCACCAGTATTGAATAGCTGCCAGTAGCACCAGATGCTAGCTGCACTGAACAAAATCATTTGTCACAAACATGAGGAAACCTTGCACTGCTCAGCTGATGCAGCCCATCATATTACTGTCCTTCCTTTTTCCTCATCTGCACGTGACTATGCTGACAAGGTTCAGGCAGCTCAACACAGCTTCAGAGCGGTTCAGAACTCCAGTGTGTCACTAAATGCCACCCCGAGCGCTCTGGCTGCCTGGATGTGCTCCTCAAGACATGTGTGTGAAAGGGCAACCTTACATCTGAGTGCTCAGACAGGAAATACCATCTCAAATATTCTCCTCCCCCAGGAGAGTAAGAACAATTTCTGGGACTATCAGGAAACTGCATGGAACTCTCAGATGACATAGCACACAGGGGTGGAGGTGTGTGTCCTATGCCTTTAGGTTACCAGGAAGTATCTGACTTTGAGAAGACATGTCTCCATCTGGACTATCAGCTTCATCAGTTTTAAACGCATCTCTCAAGGAAAGCCTGACACCGTATCAATTCCAGTAACCATACAGGCTTCAGCTGGGATTTCTAATGGGTCATTAGAGCACCATGTGGCCTCAGAGTGGCTCGAGGCTACACGAGGACCTGTCTGTTGGAGAGCATATCTTTCATTCACAGCCTGCACGCAGACACAGGCAGGCAAGCCGACACTGCTCCGAGACCTTCAGGCTGCAGCCAGATCAAATGGCAAGACCCTGAACAGCTGGGGATCCCAGCTGTCTGCAGAGCACCGTCCCCCTAGTGCCAGGTGGTGACAAAGAAGCTGGGGCAATAGGAATGCTGAGTCCCCCAGAATGCTACCTGCCACTGTTACCATTCTGAATAAAACACATGGCCAAAGGCATATGGAGCTTCTGAAAGGTACAGATGAGCTGACAACCTCCTACAATGATACAGACACTGGAAAATTCCACTCCTTCAAAGCGGCTGGGGACAAGGCTTTACCTCAGGACTGGGAAAGCAATGCTTCCTGCTTCAGCAGCTTTCTGGGACAGGCCCATAAAAGAGATGGGATGAGGAAGCAATAAATTATGGGACTGGAATGTGCAAATGCTCAGTATATGACCCAACTTCATTTGCTCAAGGTCAAGGCTGTAAACGGCAATAACTTGGTAGTAAAATTATTTCAGTTAGACATTCATAACCTTAAGCTTCAGACTGCAACTGTCACACTGCAAATTCTCTGTCTAAAAGAGAAGCACATTAAACTCTGCATGCAAAAAAAACCCCAAACTTCCTCCTTTCCAAGTACTGCTGTCCAATTGCTAGCCTACAAAAGAGGAAGAAATAAAAAAAAAACAACTAACATGACACCAGAAGACATGAGCAGCTGCTGGAACATGAGAGGGTTAGCTCTTGAAGCACATAACTGCATTCTGGAATGAAACAGGCCTCACCTTTGTACTCTGGCGTGAACTCCTTCATTTCTGGGGGCAGAGACTCATAGAAGCGCTGCTCCCTGGTGATGAGGGGCTTGCAGACAGTGTGGTCGTCGTAGCGCATCATGCTGCTGTGGCCGCCCACCTGGTGAATGAAAGGCTCCAGCAGGACCCCCCGCTCTCCAGATCGAGTGGCATTCTTGCCATACTTGCCCACTTCCATGGTTTGACAAACACACATTGCGTTGGGCACCAGGTGCACTCTTGGAGCATGGGGAGAGCCACATGGGCTGGGAGGGGCAGCTCAGCAGCGGTCAGGCAGCCACAGGGGGGAAATCCTGGCAATCTGCTTCCTTACAACAATCTGTAAAAGCAAAGGAGATTCCTGTGAAGGGAGGACCGCTTGCATTCACTATTTCTTAGGAAAAGGTTTTGGTGCTTATTTATATCCATAACTGCTCCTCTTGTGTCCTCTGTTTACATCCTACTTGTTCCAGCACATGCCTCACCACCTCTTCAATCTTTGAGGTAAACACACACTGAATCAGAGGCATCTAGAGCTTCTCCAGTGGGGCTGACAGGAGACAGGGAAAGGAGGAGATATTAATATTTTGAGCCTCCCTATTTCCTTCCTTTAGCTCATTTTATCAGCAAGGCAATGCAACAGTGGAGCACAAACTGCGAGCTACAGCACAATTAAAACCAAGCCCACACCTGCCTGTCAGCAAGTGACAGAACTAACACAAGCAGAACAAACACTTCAAGAATCTGCATTCCACTCCTCGTGCCTCTGCATTTTTAACATCTAAACAACTACATAATTCCTGTTCACCTCCTACCCTGACACTGTTTCCTCCTTCACCGACTCACATGTCACAGCTTGAAAAGAAGCAAGACTCTCAGAATAAGACAATTTGTTCTGTCGCTGTGTGCATGCTGTAACTGAACGGATTCCACTCTGATTCTCTCCTTTATTACTTTGAGCCCTTCAGGACAACAACTATTTCCTGATGCTTTTACAGCACCCACATGTACAACAGGCCCCTGATCTCCAGAAGTAGGCAAGAGATTGCTAAATCCAAGTGAGATTAGAAATGCTTTGGAGAAGACAGATGCCCTTTTAATGTTTGCAGAGTGCCCGGCACAGCCACAGGAAGATGGAAAAGTAAAGCCATCCAAATTCTCTCCAGATGCTTTGCCCTTTCCAGCTTAGATCATAGCTGCTCCTAAGGCTGCTGGGGAAAACACAACAGGATCTCCTCACAACGATGAGTTATTTGGTCTTTGGTACAAGAACCATATGGTGACTACAGTTTACGTATTCATCAAATCTCCAGTTTCTTCGCACGGCCACAGCTGAGGGCAATAATTTAAGAACAGAGGGATCTTGGAGGCCTGAACGAGGGACATGGCTCGGCCTGTTCCTCGTCTGGCCACAGGATGTCTCTGCAGCCACACGACACTGCCAGGCTGGGAAGCCTGGGGGGAGATGGGCTCTTCTCCCTCCCCTCCCATTTCATCATGGAAGAGATGCTGCTCAAGAAATTCAAAAAGAGGGGCGATACTTCATAACATGTTTAACCCAATCTAACCCAAAAGCTCCCCACAACATGACAACATTCCCCTCTACCTACCCACACGTTCCCGCTTGCTCCCTCGCCCTGGATTTCAGCATCGTATGAGTGTACGCACATTTGGGTTGAATCATCTCACTGATCCCATGGAAAACATTTCCTTTTGTGGTTACATGACCACACAGCTACATACAGTGTAAGGGGAACAATGTGCATATTCAGCTGGCTTTTAAGGTGTGGGGCAGGGAATAGGAAGGGAAAAAAAAAAAACAATGAAGTCAACAAACCACCACCACAGATGGTCTCTTTCTGTAGTAACTTATACTAAAGTCTCTTCCAAGTCTGTCCCCTAAACTCACTCGGAACCTAAGTCTTATCACAACGACAAAAAACACACTGTGGATTTATCTCCTCCCTCTTATTTGCTTTATCACCAAGAAGAAATTTAAGCAGCAGAGGCTTGCTTACATCACATACAGTTTAGTTTGGTTTAATGGTAGTTAATGCCCAAGAACAAGCAAGATGCCAGCATCTGCAACAGATCAGCATGTCACAGGCTTCAGACGAATGCTTTACGGGACTTAAATCTCCCCTTGCTGACGCAGGTTTGTCTTGGATTCGGTTTCTTTTATCTTACCAATGGCTAATGCAGAGTTTCGAGTTATTCCAAACAACACACGAGAAGTTTAACTTCACACCTTCCTGTAGTTTAAACTTCACGGGACTGGAGAAACAAGACCTTCATCTGTGTGATAACAGTAGCTGCCATACTTAGGAGACAGGCACGTGATGCTCAAGTCTGGTACTAGACCCAGTTTTCACTGAAAGGTGGTCACAAAGTGTCCTGGGGTCTCAGTTTCGCCAGCAACAGAAGGAAGCACTAGTACCTGTACTGCAGAGAAAGAGGATAATCAATGCAGACTCAATAGCTTCAGACACTTTCACTGTCCTACAGAAAAGAGCAATATATCCAGTATTTTCCCAAGTACAAGTGAACCCAAGAAAAAATACTTTGTAGCAAGTGAGGGTCTCTTCCAACTGAAATGATTCCATGATTCTAAGCAGCATTTCAGAGACAACATTTCTAAAGAGGAAGCTGTCTGCAGGGCTTGAAAAACAAGATGCTTTATAGCTCAGATACAGCTTAGTGTTTTTCAGACTAACGGTAACAGGTCATTACTAAACGTGGACACTATCCACAAATAAAGGCAGAAGAATCTCAGCAGTTTCAAGCACGTATAACAGAAAACTATTTGAAGGCCTAAATATTACTCTCACCCTTCATCTGTTAAAAAAAAGGCATGAGTTCAACTATTTTAGCTGGCTTATAAAATTCAGAGTCCTTCCAATTATCCTGTGAAATGCACAATCCACATGACAGCTTGAGGGAGACCAGTTCACCACGGCAGACCCTTTGGTACCGTCCAACGCCACTGCTATAGCTCAAACGGCAGTACGGCATTTAGGCCAGCTTAGCATCTCCCTTCCAACAGACTGATCTATAGTTAGCAAGACAGACCACCCATCAAGCCAGACCTGGGAAAGACAGGGGGTGAGGGTCAAGAGCAGTTTTTGGCAGCTACAGAAGGACATACCACATCCCACACTCCATTACCAACCCCAGTAAAAAGCTCTTGTATTGCAAGAGAATTTACTCTATATTTAAGTTTAGATGCCTGTCAGTATACCTGCTCCAAAAGTGAACTGCATACCTCACTGTTCAAACACTTATTAGCAGGATGTATGTAAAGAAGAGCAATAAGCTGCATTTTCTCGTAGTAATGCACAAAATATGTCCAAAAAAAGCCAGGAAGACACACAAGGTAACTCTGCTCTTCCCAACCATCAAGCAGGGCAAACCTTGCCCCAAAACCAACATTACTCTCCAGAAGGGAATGTGCCCCTCCACAGGAACAGTGCTGCGCTCTGAATGATCAGCCAGAGTACCCTGGCTGAAGACTATCAATGTCTCACCAAACCACCACCAGAACCAAGGCCATTCCTGCTCCTGCCAGTTCACAGGGCCAGAGAACCACCACCCACGGATGCCACCGTGGGAACCGCACAGTGGGAAGAGCAGGGATGTCCTCCTTGAGAATTCAGGTGACAAGGAATGTCCTCAGAGGTGGGGACAGAGAGCAGCACTGCAACAGGTGTGAGAACTACCGTGCACTGCACCACAATGCTGATGTTCCCACTCTTTATGAGCCGTCTTGTGCAGAAAAACTGCTTCACGACTCACTAGTAAAGCTATTCTCCAAAATAAAAAGAACGAACATTTTAAATTGTGATGTATAACACAGCAAGAAAGCTGACTGCCTCAAGCACCTTCGCTGTAAGCAGCCTGCACGTCTGTCTTCCCAGCATCACCTTGCTGCGGCTCCTCCAACCGTGGCCAGCCCGCAGGACCTGCGGTGACGCGGACCAAGGCAGATGGTCACGGACAATTCTGGAGCTGGGCCTCAGGCGAGGGATAAATACTGACCTCAAGGTCATGCTGACAAAAGTTGGACTTTGCTTTAACAACCCCAGAGCAGTCAGGAGCAAAGCACAAGAATATAAAATACCAGTATATGAGGCAAGAGGACTACAGCATCTGGCCGATGGGTGCCTGGTGACTGCTTGTTGTGAGCCAGTCTTGTTGGCAAAGAGCAGAAGCAGCCAACATCCATGCTGAAAAGCATGGTGTTTTCTAGTCATGTTGGATGGGGTGTCTCACCATTTACAGAAGAAAATCCAGTCTAAGGAAAAAAAAAAAAAACAACACAAAACAAAACACCACAAAAACACACATACCAAAAAACCTGTCTCCCACTGTGCTATAAGATCAGCTTCCCAGGGCAAAAGCTGACCCACAAACCTGAGACATGTCTGTCTAGTCAGCAGAAAATGAAGATGAGCCCTGGGCAGAGAGCACAGCTCTGCAAGAACCTGCAGCATGTAGGATGTAACCAGAAACATTTGGCCGGCCTGGTATCCAGGAAGCTACAACCCTTCCTAGCCTGCCTGAGCACACGGCTTTGAATTCTGAGCCCTCTCCTGCACCAAGTCCAGCGCTTCAACTATTGCCCTGTATGGCCCTTTTTGGACATGCTGCCGTCACCAATGCAAGTGTGGCTCTTCAGATCGAAGCCAAAGAGTGGAATATGATCCTTATGCATCATTTTAGGGAAAGCTGCTGAAGAATGCCAGCTGGGGAGCAGAATGCCAAGAGTGAGGGTGGTGGAGGAACTGCACTAAACAAAGGCCAGGGAGAGGACAACCACCACTAACTGGTGTGCTCCACCCTGTGCCAGCAGCTGAACAAAACCATGTTTCCTTCACCAATACTCTTCCTGCCTCAACAACGGGGCACAATGCACCAACTGCTGAAGTGCACACACGGGAAGAGCCTAATCTAAGACAGATCTTGACTGAGCTTACAGAAAGGAGCGCAAAATTAGGCTCGTAATATGAGTCCTTAGGCATACCCCGTGTTTCTGCCTTCTAGAGATCTGAAGGAAGATTATTTGTGCCATATATATATATACACACACATATATATGTGTATATATATACACACACACACACACATATACATATATCAATCACACTAGTCACAAAGCTTCAGCACTTCTGCCAGCAGCCTGTGAGACCAAGAATTTTCTCCTCTTCATAAGAAAGGAGCAGAAGCCAAACCTTTTCAGTTCTTTCTGCAGAAAGAGAGGCTGAGCTATGCACTTGTAACTATGGCTGGAATGCCTAAATCACTCATTAAAACCACTACCTAGATCTGAGGTTAAAGAAGGCTTTTTTCTTAGAGGCCAGATTAGCAGGAATTACAAAAGGCCCTTCTGCTGTCACCTACCCATAAAGCACAGCGTGCTTGCACAGAGGGGCGAGGTACCTGAATTCCTTGCTCTGATCCAGACCCAGGGCACAGACAACACTGTTTTCTCATGCTGGCACACTACAGTGGTAACTTTTTTTTAATGCCAAGCCTCAGCACACAACAGTGCATAGGGAATGTCTGTCATGTTTGGCAACATGTAGGAGCAAGTGTTCTGCAACGCTTTGCGAACATCTGCCATGCAGCTGTCTGCAAGTGAGGGTTACTAAAGCCAGGGCTCAAACAGCCTCTTCCAGCTTGTATTCCTGTTCTGCCTGGTGCTGGAAAAGCCAGCACGACTGCGATAACGTCAGGCTGGGGAGCAGGAGAGGACCGCACGTAACAGGGTGATATAAGCTCATTTAATTCCGTTGCTGCTCTTCTCTCCAGGCTTCCCCTGCTTCACTGGAGAAATGCAGCGTGTTGGCAGGAGGGCACAGGCTGCCTGGGGACCTGCCAGTCCTTGTCAGCGCTATCAGTGTCACTGCAAAGGGGACACTGGAGGAAGGTCCAGCCCTGGTCAGGTCATCACCACTCTTTCCTCTCCAGTAGGCAGGAAGGATGAGCACCGAATCCTGCTGCACCTCACCACAAACATACCCTACCTCAATAGTACTTCTCCATTCAGAAGCGCTGGCTTCAGCCCAAGCCCAAGAGTTTCCATAGCAGCAAGACCTGGCGGAATACGTACATGAAGAAAAGGTCACTTTATCAGTACCAGCCCAGAAGATTTTCTTCCAAGCTTGTGCCCAGGAGAGCAGGGTCATCCAATATCAGCTTTGCATTTTATTGGCAAGATGAGAATAAGACACGTGTTTTCTAGAGAAGAGCTTAAGGAAGATCAGTGCTTGCAAGGCCTCATTGCTCAGCTTCCTATGTGCCAATTTCTGGCTTCTCTTCATCTTGCAAAGAAGAAAAAGGTCTCTGCTGGACAGAGGTTATTTTTAACACAAATGCTGCTGTTCAGCACAGCTCTCAGATCCAACAGTCAAAGACAGAAAGGAACATACTTTCAACAGTCATGAACCATAAGGAATCAACCTAACACACCAAGAAAAGACATTTCTTGAATTCACACTAGCGAAGGGGCTCATAGCAGAAAACTCAATGGCAGAAAACAATAGTCCTTGTGTTCATAGGGGGGAAAAAGGGGAAAGAAAGAAAGAAAAAAAAAAAAAATCACATCAATCCCATGGAAGAGATTTGGCTCAAAGACTAACTTGGAAAGAATTTGTAACTCCACTTCTAGACTGAATTCAGCATAGAGAACAATTTCACCTCCTGCTTCAAAAAATCCTATGTTTACAGTTTTCATTAATGCTGGTAATAAAGCGTACCTGCTCTTTAGTCACAGACCTTGGCCTTCTCCCCAAGAGCGGCTTAAATAAACCAGACACATCCCTGTAACTCCACCCAAATGCTTCCCCAGTAGAAAGACAATGGAACAACTACGCTGAGCTCAGCACGAGGAGGAGTATGTTCAGAAACACTGCACTTCCATGGCAACTGTGGGTACCAAATTCTACAACCTCAACACCATCAGAAGGTGGGACAGATGCACCACACAAATCTGCTGACGCTGTATGAGTCAGAACTGGTGGTGGTTGCGTGGAACCAGCACACAAACATATCACCCAGCAAGCCTCCGCTGGAAGAAAAGGAAGGTGTGATTTTGTGGTAATGTGCACAGAGCTTAGCCAGATGGATGGCACTGGGGAAGACTGCAATCAGGTGAGTGGCAGTCTCGGGTTTGTGACACAACGGGGGGGAAAAGAACAACTGGCACCTCCAAAGTAAGTTCTTACCTCATCTTCTCCTGGTTAAAAATGCCCCAGAAGTCCTTGGAGGTGTCAAGGCCACAGCCAAGGAGTCAGTCTGGCCTGATCACCTCCGGAGTACCTGCTGGCCCGAGCTGGAGAGATGCTGTCATCACACACTTGTGCAAGCACTGCTGGAGCTCCCACTCACACCTCCACACAGACTCAATAGACACAAATGTTTTACACCTCAGGCTGGTGTCCTCAGGCTCCTGGCCAGCACAGGCATCTGGAAGGCTGGTGGCAAGATGGGACAAGATCCTCCCAGCTTGAGTAAGAACATGAGGACTGAAAGCACCAATATCCCAGAAAAGCAAAGTACTTGTGCAGTGATAAAATCAGTTTTGAGGCTTCAGAGGGCGGCTGACAGGAATTGAAAGGAACAGTCAATGTGCTGCATTTTATACCTGCCACACACAAAGCACAGAGACCAAAGTGAGGATTCTGCAACAGGAAAAACAGTCAACTCCCAACTCAAGGGCAAATGCACACATATACTCCACTTTCAGACCATATGTGGGCTGCCAAAGAAGGCAAAGAAGTGGAGTTTTCTGGCTCTTTGCCCTCCATCATCTTATAAGGAACCCTCAGAAGATAAGGGAAAAACCAAGACCTACCTGAAAAGAACAAAATAAAAAGTCAAGCGATCTACCTGCACTTTCTAAATTTTCTTCTATTTTCAGAATGTGTAAAAACATTGAATTAAAGAAAACCTGGGTGAAGAGCTCAGTCTCCAGAAGCGTCATAGGGAAGCAGAGACAAATACAACCAAACAAATATCAAAAGCTTGGTCTGCACAAGGAAAAAGCGCATGTTGATACTTTATTCATCCACCTCATTCTCTCTAGCTTGGTAAAACAGGTATTTGGGGAGGAGTCAACTGCTTGTCTTGGTTGCTCTTTAAAGTGATTCTCCACAATGAGCCCAACTCCATCCAAATGCCTGGCCTAAAAAAAAAAAAAAATCTAGTATTATGTTCAAATTTCTTTTGGCACTGATCAAGCCAAATCAGTTTCTAACTCCTCCTTCAGTTATTTCTTCAGACCATGGTTACACAGGCAATCCTTTGACAGCTGCACCCGTGTGAGCAGCACCCTCCCACTCAGCCCTGCTGCACTGGTACAACTGTTTGCAGTCTCACCATGAATCAAATTGGGGAACCGATTGCAGTTAAAAATAAACCAGCACTTTGTTTTGTTTTTTTAAGGATTACTTTTCAGCCCAGGTCAGATCCCCAATCTATTGTGCAGCTGTACAAACAGTTGTATCAGCACGAAGTGCCTGAATTGCTGATGGTTATCCCTGTACCTAAAGCCAACGTTTGCATTCCCAGCTCACCTCTTATTTCACAGCTGCTGTAGAACAGGATTACTTGCTAAACTGAGCACGTAGGGTACTTGATTGCTGCAGCTCGCAACCACGTGGAGGGTCTCTTTAATGAGACAAAATGAGGTCATGCTGACGAGTACCCTACAAGTAAGGCATGGCTACTGAGCTCCCTTGAGCTGTTGCTTGTCCTAAATTGTATGTCATTTTTGCAGTCCGCATGCTGAAATAAATATAAAAACATGACTAACAAAGTCACTGATGCGAAAGAACAGCTTTGGGCCAAGTTCCAAAACAAAACTCTACTAGAAGTTGCATAACCATTAACTATCTTGGTGATCTTCCATTCAAAAAACCTGAAGTCTAAGATGATGTGCAGATTCCCACCGATTTGAAGACTGTGACATTCAAGGAGCGATGAGTCTATCTACAGTTGTGGGAACTCTTCAATTGCAGTTGAATTTTAACATGAAAATACAAAAAGAAAGATAGAAAACCAAAATAAACACTAAGCAATGATGAAATGCTGGAACGCTTTAGAAATTACCATGAGAAACAGACCGAAGGTTCTGGCTTGAATACTGTTTGAAATGAAACCAAGTGAAAATGCTTCCTATTTGATGGCTGCCCATCAACCTACTCACCCAAAGGACCAAGTTTTCAGTTCCCTGCTTCCAGCTGGTGACAGGTACCTACATCAGCCACGCACTGACCTAAGGCCTTCTCATTGAAAACAAGGCACAAAAGACTGAATAACCACTAAGATCTGACTTTAGGAACAGGGCAGGAGGCAAGTTAATGAAACAGCTTCAGGAAATGTGATTTCTACAACTTCTGTTTTGCCTGCTCTAGCGGGCAAGAGTCACAGTCCCTAAGCTGTTCAGCAGCCTGGTTTTGTATATGTCATCAAATCCATGAGGACACAGAAAACAAAGAAAATAGGTATTTGGTGAATTTTACCCTTCACTCCTTAACACATATCTCAAGTTATAGTTCCATGACAGCTAAACAAATCTAAGCCAGCACTCTTCAAACCCGCCCTCTCTCCTGAGTCAGCACTGGCACTCACCTGATCCTGCTCAGAAACCAGCTTGGCAAAAATGTACACCCGGGGATAAAGAAGTTGTTTTTGCCAATGTGGCTTCCTGAACTGGTTTAGTGCCAGTGCCTAACAAAACTAAAAGGGGAGAATCATCCAGCAGGACAAGGGCAGGCAGAAAAGTAGCAATGCCAATTTAATTCAGCTTCAGCTGTCCTGCAACCACACCAGAGCACAGACTCACCCTGACTTGAAAGAGACATGAGTTGCTCTTCCAGCAGAGAGTTCATTCAACCTTTTTACCTCTCTCTGGATGTCTTCTGTACATCAGCACTCTTGCAGACAGTTAGATTAAGTACCTGATCTGATAGGAAACTAAAACAGCAACTTATAAAACAAAACACCCTTTATTTTCAGCTAGATCAGGTTCCTAACAGATCTGACCATGTGGTTCAACAATGCCCCTGGCATCAAAAGAAGTGAGAAGGTGGGAACCTGTGACTAAAAGCAAGGGAAGGTTAAAGCTGCACTCTTATTCAACATAGACAAAATATCACAACATCACTGTGTAACATTCATACGAAAACACTTTTGTACAAAAGATTTAAATTGTACATGAAAAAATTAGCAGATCGAGTTCTTAATGTTTACATTTTCTACAACATAGCATTAATATTTAAAATGTCCTATTTCCTCAAAAATAAATCTTTAATTTATTTGTTATTAGCATAATTTTCAGAGCAAGAGAGCTCCTAAAAATATATAAGGGAGAGTGATAAACAGCCTGTTGTGATTAACTAGAGCATGACAAACAGTAGCAGCATGTGCAAGCAGTACTGGGGAGCAAAGCCAGGAGGAACAGTGACAACAACATTATACAAACAACATTGATTCATGAACAACAAAGAATTCTTAGAAACTGCTGCCTGGGTTATACCCAAGGCTCTCTTTACCTTGGTTAAACTATTAAGAAAGTCACTTCGGAAAGCTGACTGCTTCTGCACAACTACACTTTTTTGGAAGCAAGAGCTGCTCCATCTAAAGGGCTTTATGGAGGAAACCAGTGCAGCAGTTGCTGTGAAATGAGCTGTAATCAAACCAGTTTCAGCAGCAATGCACACAACTTCAGCACAGGTACCACTCAGGGTAGTTGTCCATCAGTCCAGAGCTCCCCAGGTGCTGTCATACTCAAAGGTGAAAGCCTCACCAGATATGTTGCAGTGACACTAAAGATGACATGAAGCAGGAACTAGTAATTTGTCTCCTGCCTCGCCATGAGAGGGCTCTTGGGCCACCATAGCTCCAAAAGATGCACGTACGCACCCTTCACCTGCTGGAGACCCAGCACCTCACCATTCCCTGTGCTCTGCAATACCTTAATGCTGGTGACATTAGAGGGCCTTCTCAGAAGAACTCCAATTATTCATTAGATACAATTCATGACTTTAGCCTGACACCCATCTCCTCATGATCAATACATTAGTGAGCTCCTGTCGCTGCTTGTGACACCTAACTCTGGACACAGCACTGATCAAAGAGGATTCCTGGAAGCCCTAGTTTTGCCTCAGAGATGCAACAAATTCAATTCCTGCTTGTTATCTTGCTGTCACTTAGAGAACAGCATGCTCAAACAACAGTCTAGGCTACCTCCATGCACAGTTCACTCCTCCAAAATTCAGAGTTCAAGCTCTGGCCACCCCTTGAATAAGCAGCAAGTTTCCAGTACTACTGTATTTGGACAATCTTGCAAGAAAAGGTCTTTTCAAAGAGAACCATGTGTTCATAAGCAAATGGTACAACATCTCTGTTGCAACAAACCACTAGAATATCATAACTCAGAAGCAAGAAGTTTATCTCAGATTCTCAACTGCTAACAGTTACTGACATTGGAAGTATTAATCTTTAAATATCAAATACACATATTAAAGGGTTTTAAAGCATTAAGAAAATTCAGTAAAGCCATCATCTAGGACTGCATTTAGACACCTAATTTCTCACAATTCTCCAATACAAGTAAAATATAGATGTGACAAAAATAAGGCAAAGGTAAAACTGCGGTGAAGCTGCAGAATGCTAAGCAGAAGCACGTGGTCCCATTGAGATCAAAGCACGTTCTCAGTGTCTCCTGAGTAATAGACCAGTACTTGTAGAGAGTAAGACATCATAACCCTGTCACATTAGATCATAAACCCATATACATACAGCTGTCTTCCGGCAGGTACTCTCTGCTTGTGCAAACCTGAGGCAGTAGGAGTTTTACAGCGTTTTTACAGTTTTACTCTTGCAGGATTCATCTAGATGTATTTTCTGCCGCTGTGAGATGGAATATAGGAGATGAAAAAGGAAGAGCAACTGATCACAAGGAGGCAGAGCTTCAATGAAGAATTAATTGTTTCTCACCCCACAAAAGGTGACCTCTCAAAGCCTCTTTGACTCTCTTTTCCTTTAAGAGGATTATGAATCCTACCCTTGGGAGACCTCTGCTCAGCTACTGCCTCCCCTGATATTACACATTAATACCATGTCTTGTCTCTTCATTCTTATCAGCAGAGAGATATTAAAGGAATTTATGAGGACACTGCTCAAAGATCAGGACTTTAAATGGAACCTCTAACGCAAGCAGGGAAAGCCACAGGCAGTAGCATTACTGCAATAACGCACGCATCTCAAATGGAACACCAAGGAGTAGACCGCAGCAAATTCAATTACATAAATCTTTGTTTTCCACAGATACCAGGAGCCAAGAATTTGAGGACAACTTCTCCCCCATTCTTTTGGGTTTTGCACCTTCCCACAAGACACCATTTGGGCATTTCTGAACGGAGTCTATGAAGCAAGTCCTGACTAATCCCTAGACAACAGTGATCAGGAATCATTTTCTTTGCCACTTAATAGGGCACAGATGTGAAGCAATCTGTGCTGCCATGCAGGTGAACATATGCAGTTTCTCCTTCATAAAGTAATCAAAGTTTAAACGAATTATGAATTCCATAGTTACAAAAACCGCAAAGACTATACATGAAGAGAAACCTTAACACATAGGAATACATTGCAAGCAAGGATGCAGAATCTCTGTGGATGGATTTTTAGGATGAGATTAGACACATATACAAGCTAATTCCAATAGATACAGTCAGCTCCAACTTGGAAGAAATGGTAAAATAGTTCTCAGAAGGGAAAAAAAAAAAAAGCGTGGCTAACACAACAGATGATCTTTTCAGATTCAGCTGTAAGGACACTCCACATTTTTGGCTGTTTCGGACTATATACAGCAATAGCCAAGTGAAGCCAAGAGTTAAAAGTTTTAACCAGTAACGTACACAGAAGCTACAGGGTTAACCACAGAAGCACAGAAGCCGCAAGGACCTGAACCCATGAAGAATTATTACAAAAGCTGTAAGTGCAGAGAGGAGCTCAAATTACATTCCATAAGTAATTTTGATAAAATAATGATCTACAGCTTAGCGAGAGACCACTAACTGAAAGACAAACATAAGCAGCTTGCAGTGAACTTGCATTTTTAGTATCTGTTCTCTACTTTTGAATCATGGTGCTTTTAAAACAAAAAAAACCCAGCTTTGATTTAAAAAAAAAAAAAAAAAGTCAGTTGCTGCAGATAATTGATTTGCACAGAAAAAAAATTCACAACCAGGGCAAAACAGAACTTCTAATTGCTATTTTTAATTCTGCAGTGACAAAAAACCTCAAGACAAACATTATGTAAGACCATTAACCTCTTTGCTCGTAACTGGCACCTTAATTTAGCACACTTCCTCACTAGACAGCTTAAACTGAATTCTTAATGCCAAAGTCACTGGCTGCAGCAAGGCAGCAATAGCAATAACAGAAAGGAAAAAATTCAAAACCAAGTATCATATACTGAATTTTGCATTTATAGTTCCTTGGGCACAGGCTGATATACCTGAGTCTGCCCAGTATTCTTTCCAGATTAGTAATCCCCAAAAGATTATCAGATGCTCTTTAGTATTTTAAGAACACTGAAGAGAAATCAAGGTACCCGGTAGACTTGGACTGGTGGAAAACCTCCAGCTCACCTTTGCTACTAGAAAGTGGGTCAAACCCAAAGAGGATGTAACCTGCTGAAAAGGAAATTACATTTTGAGTGATTGTTTTTCTTCTTTACAAAGCAACCTCTCAGCATTCCACCCACGTCCTCCACGGCAGGTTAAGTCAGGTATGACTAAAATCTCTAACACTGACATGTACTGTACTTAACTGTAGTTCAGTGGCTATCACATACACACATAGGACTGAGGGAAAAACAAAACAAGGCAACCTTGAAGAAGGTCATGTCAATCCCTGTCCTCCCTCCCAAGAAAAGACAGATTAATCTTCTACACTAATAACAAGCAAGCCTGATGAATTTCAACCAGCCAGCCTCTTAAATAGTGTCTTCCATCCATTCTTATCATATTGTGGCAAAGAATGATGTTCAGGAGGAAAACAAAGACTGATTAAGAACCTACTTTCAGAAGCCATTGTCCTGCTGTGTGGAAACAGCTCTCTCTGTGAATCACCAGTTCATCCTCCTCTCTTGACAGCTCTCCGATGCGCTTGAATTCATACTCCACTCACCCAGACCGCAATGTCCCAACTTGGATACAGGAATATCGTGAGAGACGGCACCAAAACACTCAGTAAAATTAATGGCATCTAGAGCTCTTCCTCATCCACAAATTTTATCACAGAAGACAACATTGTGGGTCAGACACAACTTACCTTTGGTAAATCCATCCCGATTGTTCCCAATCACATTACTACATGCCCAGAAAGGTGTACACCAAAAGGACTTGACCCACAACTGTCCCCGGGACTGAAGGGAGTATGACCAGCTAGTAGGTCCCCAGATTATCCTTTAGGTCTGTTTTGAAAACAAATGCAACACATGCCTTTGTGACGTGATCAGAGACACCTCTGCAGCAACATTAGGACACAGCCAGCTCAGCACCTTTGGGTGCAGCCCATCAGGTCCCACAGACTCACATGGCTCAAATTCTCTCATTCCCTCACTCTCTTTTCATTTGCTTCCGATTGCTGTTTCCTCTTTGAACACTGTCTTGAACAGAGGGGCCCAGGAGACCTCATGGCTGAAGAGTGAGGCATAAAAAAAAAAAGCACTGAATACCTCACACAAGTCTGTGCCAACCATCACTCACTCAGCCACACCATTCAGCACAGTCTTTGTTTAGCCTTTTACTGCTGATGTGGAAATAGAAGCTACCTCATAATTATCAGGGATGTTGTAATAAGCACACTATCCTGAGAGAAAGAAGCTGTTTCCACAATTCAAAGACAGAAAGGCAAACTAACATAGCTGAGTTTGTTCTGTCCGTCTTCCAGGTTGTCAAAGAAACCACAGGCCTCTTTGCAGGATGTAAAACCAGCTTGCTGGAGAGTTGCGTGACCCCATTTCTAAAACATTTGGCAAAAAATCCTCCCTCTCACTGTCAGCCAGGCTGAGTGAATTTAGCAAAGGGAAGTCAGCTCTCTAAAGAGCAGACCTAGGCTTCTCCTGAAAAATCCCAAAAAAAGTTTCACGGAGAAGCTTCTTTTCAGCTTTAATTAAGAAGAAAAATCCGCATGATGGAATAAGGAGCTAAGATTTTCACCCAGTTAGATGCCAACTAGCCAGACTCCATATTCTCATAGTTTTTATATGTGTAATATCTCGGCATATCAGGTAAGGGGTGATGGCAGAAGAAAACTCAAAGAAAAAGAAGCAAAGGACACAAAATGCTCAGAGCCTGTGTCATCGCTGCAGACTTCTGGCATGGACGAGGGACCTCATTGTGCCACACTCACACTGCCAAAGCGACGGCAGTGCCTGCTGCATCCGAAAGCGAGCACAGAAGGGGAACAGAAGCAAACAAAAGTCTGTTTTATCAGACTCCAGAACTCGCAAGTCTCCCCTGCCCCCTTCTGGGAACAAGGTGGATTTGAAAACTTAAGTATTTATTTCCAATAATAAAATTGTTTACTTGGGCAAACAACCAAAAGAAAACCAGAAAGAGCTTTTGCCTCAAGCAAGAGTCCCTTCAGTAAAGACATGGATATTACTAAGTAGAGAGACAGACTCAAATTGCCTCTTTTTTACCCATACACTGAAGCCTCATGCCTGCCAGAAAATACCCTGACAATTCACTACAGCTCAGCTGTTAAAACTAAGCCGATCCATTTCTCAGGTCATGATGCACATGCGCAATGCAGATTCCCTGTCCTTTACCCCAGTATCTCCAATACTTAATTCCTCAAAATAAATTATATAAAAAAAACTACAGCAGCTAGAGCAAAACTTGCATGATATGCATTAACTGCTCATAAACCTTCTCCACGAGTTCTGGAAACCACATTCTATTAAGCTGCTGACTGAGACCTGACTTAAGCAAAAATCCTTTTGCAGTGACTCGCCACCCCACATATTTACCCAGAGATCTTAAATGCAAAAGATAAACAGACCTCATTAGGGCCAGAGAAGAAAATTCTCTCACTTGCCTCTTCCTCCCACTGCTAACAAGGAAAACATTGTGCTAGTCTAGGAGCATTTTTGCATTTCACAGCATTTAAAAACAAACAAACAAACAAACAAACAAACACACACAAAAAAGAGTTGCACTTTCCTCTTCACCTCCAGAGCGCAGTCCTGCAACACTCTGCTGCTCAGAAAACTTCAGTAGATATTCAAACACTTTTCCTTTGTCTCTGCTTTTCCTGTGGGCCACTGAGGAGGAAAGCCAAGCAAAGAGCCCACGTACCACTCCCAGCTGTGACAGGGGAGGGGAATTTCCAAAGGAACAGAGCACGGCTACTGTTGAGCAGCCATTTAGGATCTGTGAAGCAAACTGTTTCTCATTTTGAAGAGACTGACCTTGCAGTAGAGGCCCAGGAACTCTATCCAAAGAGCCCATTGTGAGCAACGTCATGTTCCACGCTCCTCCGTTCCTTTGCACAGTCAGCTGGTGAGGAGCAGAAGCTGGCTCCAGCACTCAGGAAGCAGCACAAATGTTTTGTTTCCTAGGAACTAGGACAACATCTAGATTTAAAACTATCAAGTCTGAGAGCTATGCATCAAAGGCGAACACAAACTTGCCACAAAGAACCATCACGGCAAGCTAATCTCACCCTTAGAGCCTTTCAAGACCATCATTTAATTTGGTTTGCTTCAAACTCACTGTAAAGCAACTTTACAATTACTATGATACACTGTAGGCTGTGACACCACTCTGATCCATCTCGTCCTCAGATCTATACATTGCCCTTTTTCTGAGCTGTCCAAGAATTAATGACATGGAACAGTGTTAGATAAAGGGATTCCAAAGTAACTGGCTCCCTTAAAAGGAAATGAGGACTATAGAATTTCTGCCTCCAAGAAATCCGTAACAATGTCCATTCAGTACAACTTGTGCTGGTAGAAAGAACAAGCCCAAGATCGAAACAAGCAAACATCGGTACTACCCACATCTTCTCACTTGTAGCCAGAAGCAAATGTGTGCTTAGCCATGGCGTGGGTCCTGCCTCCACCCTGTCACGACCAGACCTCATCAGAGTAGCACCCTGACCTGAGGAAGTTCTGCCCAAACTGCAGGGGCTACACAAACAGTGGTTTTCAACAAAAAAAGACTTAATACTGTGACTTTAATGCATTGTCCACACGAGCTCCACCTACCCCTCCATGTAAAACAAGCCAGTAGAAGTAACCCTCACAGTCACACGCCATCTGGAATTTCACTGCTCAAGGGGACTTTAATCTCACATATGTGGGCAGAGATACACCAGGGCACTTCAGCAGCCTGAAGTGACTTTGAGAGTGAATGGATGGGCACCTGCATTAGAATTTTCTCCTCCTCTGTCTTACTGTGAAGATAAAGCTGAACGAACATTTTGCTTTAGCTACACTTGGCTTTTTCTACATGAAGAAACTGACACCGCTTACATTTGGCAGGTCCCAAATGGCATCATGTGTCTTTACCGGACAGCCCAGCTTTTGTCTGAACGCTGCTAAAACACTTAAAGCTAGAAGAAATACAGCAATTCTTACATCTCTCCACTGAAATGTAACAGGTCAGCAAAGTGCTCAGCTGGTTTGGTTAAGAGAATATTTAGATAATCATAATCTGAGGTCATCCAAATGGAAAAGAACTAGGAATAGGCTCCTGGTTTTGGTACTTCCACTGAACGTTTCAGTGATCTTGGACAAACCATTCAGTCCTGGTGTACTTGAGCCATTGGTAAATTGGTTTTGAAAATACTGCCATTTGATGATCATTTCCTTTTCCATGATCCCACTACACTCCATTTCAACCTAGTTTTACCTGATAATTAAATTCTCAAGATTTTAAGAATTTGTGTCCCAGTCTATCAACAATTGAATTGAGTTTGTCAATACAGACTTGAATTAGGGCATCCCTTGCAAGTGAATGCGGTGCTGTGTTTGGCTGAAGAACCAAACCCTTTAGCAACTTTTCTGCTCAAATGGCAGAAATAGAAAAGGACAATCTAGGAGCACATCGGTTCCAGGGAAAGACTTCAGAGCATAAAAGCAAGATTATCCAAACAAATTCACTTCACCCTGGTAAACAAATTCTTCTGCCAAAAGCACAAGGAACAGCTGTTATCTAGTGGTTTCTCCTGCTAACAGAGTTCTGAGATACTGACATTAAACAAAGTCTGGGGCTTTGTTAAGCTTCTGAAAAAGGTCAGAGAAGAACAGAAATGTAAGGCAATCAGACATATTCTGAATTGTATCAACACTCAGGACACAATTCACTGCATCAGAAAGGTTGCCCTGCAATGCTGAGTAGCCACACATTCTGAAATAAGTCTACCAAGATTTGTAAAGATACGTAAAAATCTTTTACCAGGCCAACTGATAGAAGGTGCCCTCTACTGCTGCTGCAGCCCCTTCTATTTTTACACTGCTGATGAAAAAAATTAATTCAGCTGGAAAAAGACACATTTTGGGGCCCTACTTTTCTACCTAATCCTTCTTTCCTTAGAAGAAGTGCCGATAGCTCACATGCTAGTCACAATGACAAAAAAAGCACTCACATCACTGTCTACCTTCTCAATACCCCAACCAAAACAAGCTTTATTTTAAATGTGCAGTTTTACCACTGTAACTGTATCTACATTGAGGGATTCCACTGGCAGAGCTGCAGTAGGCAAGGGTGAACATGCTGATTAACACAGCTGTCCCAAGCATTTGTAGCAGAAATGACCTTATAAGCACGTCCACAGGGAGCTAAAGCCACATAATCACATTGCAAATCCATGTCCCCTCCTTGATATCAGTTTAATTTTCCTAAGCAGATGACCCTCAAGGGTCACAGGCAAGAAAACACGAGCTCTAACTTCCCAACTTGACACTTCTTCATTGTGATTTCTTTTCAATGAGAAAGTACCAAACAAAGGTACATTCTTACATACAGTACATTATCTTGTATGGTCAAGCCACTAAAAATTAAAAAAAAAAAAAAAAAAAAAGAAAATTTAAAAAACCACAGAGCAGAAGAGAAAAATCTGAGCTCCGTATTAGAGAAAAAAGCCTCAATGCAGGTGCTGCAATAAAGTAAACAATACCATGGAAATACAGGTAGAAAGTGCAACATTTTTGTTCTGAGATTTTGAATAAGAAATAACTTAAAGTTTCTGTCATAACAAACCTATTTTAGACACAGATAGTGCATTAAAGCTAGTACATAATTTAAGTAAAACATATGACACAGTATGTGATGGCCCCTTAAAGCTAAGGAGCAGATTTTGTTTGAAACTAGCTACAACTCTAAAGAGAATTTCATACAAGGATACTCTCACATCCTTTGTGACATTAAAAAAATCCAACAGGGCAAAACATACAGGACAAACAGCTCAGCGTCATGGAAGGGATTTTGATTTGGGCCTTTTGTTACCCTGTTACTCTTCTGGGGATCAGCATAATCTGTCAGACTCTCAATCACTCATACTGAAAAATCTTGAAGCTGTTAAAATACCTCAGGGGTTGTTTTGTGGCTTGCAGTACGCTCTGGGAGGTAAAGGGCAAAGAATTAACAGGCGCCCCCAGCCACCTGAGTGAAAATGAAAGGGCATCAGAACCTGAGGCTGTCTTCTCAGAAGGTACACGAACTGGACGGCTAGTCATAGCTTTGAGCTTGGCAAGGTGCTATGCATTTTGAAGGGCAAAAAGACAAAACTCGGCATTTTAAAATGTCTGCAAGATCATTTTACCAGATCAGGAGCCAGCACTGGCATCCTTTGGTACCTTCTTCTAACAAACCTCACACTTCCGAGGGATTCAATGTAACTCTACCTTTGCAAAAAGAAATATTCAAGGAGATGGGAGCTTCGAGATGCCAAAGCTGCAGTTCCTGAACACAATTCACCCTACTATATTTCTTCAGCTCCTTCCAAAGGAAAGGGACCTTTAATACTCCAAAACTTCATTATTACTCCCCTTACACACTGACACGGGGCAGCTGGCTTCTTGGAACACTCTACCACACCAGCCAGTTCTGATCTGAAGGTTTGAAACAAGAAACTCCTTTTCAAGTGAACAATCAGACAGACGAAGCCTATATTTAACTATTCACTGCAGCAGTTGCAAACAAGTTCTTGTAAACACTCTACAGGTCACAAATTTCCACTATCTTATCTAAATGTTAAGCTGCTGAAGTAGAGCTCAAAGCTCTTTCCAACAGGCTTTCCTGAGTGCCACTTACAACTGAGGCCGCTGGCTGAGTAACAAGCTGTAAAGCCAAAGCAAAAAGAAAACAATGTGTTAAACCTCATTTAATGTCAAATTTGCTTGCATCTAATTATTAAGTGCAGCACCTCATGTTTATATATAAATAAGTTACTTTTGCCTCATATGTTAAAAAAGCACAGTACACATTCACTTGGAAGACGCACAGACTGTGGCAAGTTTGCTTTTAATAGTAGGTCTGTCTCAAGCGCATAAAAGCTACCTCGATTTTTCACACCTTAAAATCATCTTGAGATACTGGAAAAGTGTGTTGCAGGTTCTACAAAACATCAGTTTGCTAAATCAGATGAGTTTTCACAGCCATCTAGGTTACATGACGGGCCATATATAGCAAGGGAAAGTAAATTTACTCTTTAATTTTCTTCTCCAGTCCAATACAGTATAGTAAGAGGTGCCAGAAGTGAACCCTCTCAGACCAAAAGACACAAACTAACAAGCAGTAAGGGTAGAAAATAACATACAGTTCTCCTCTTTGAAGGTCATAAGAAAACTGCAAATGATAACAAACCTGAAAGAATAGAAGCTGCTTTGCGCTCACAGAAGAGTCAACCTGCCAAGCTCACTGCCACAAGACACTGACCTTACCAGAACTTTTTAAAGGTTTTGAATTTTCTTCTAGTTGTCATGTCACAATAGGATGAAATACAAAAACCACAAAGTCTGGAAACACTTCGCAATCTAAGTTGTAACCTTTAACTGCCAGGTTTCAGGAAGATATTTTAACTGTAGTGAATAAAGAGCTCCGTTTACATTTGTCTGGTGAATGATACAATACCCTTAACTATTTTAACTAAGAATATTTGAGTCTAACTACATTTGCAAATCAGACAATTTTTAAGACAACTGGGTTTTGTGACTAGGTGGACCAAGTTGTCAGTAGGTCCATTGTATTCTCAACTGCTGAAATACATATGGAACTGTCAGTCCTAAGGATGCTACATGAATCATGAACAGACCACAGGAACAGAAATACCTGTCATCTTACTTCACTAAAGCTAAAAATTGTTAAGGGGAAAACCAGAAACCCTTAGTACTGTATGGGAAAAAGAAATATCAGAGTGCATAGCACCTGAACAAGAAAAAGTGAAAACTATTCAGATTCTGCATAGTGCAAACCAGTGGTACCTACTCAGTTTGGCTAACAGAGTTAGAGGTTTTCTCTCCGTTCTGTAAAACCAGAAGATGTGTAAAACATGCCTGATAATGCTTATTGGTTCAGATTTAGCTTAACTTCAAATTTTAATAATTCTATTCAGGTCAACACTTGTGGTTAAGAACTGCAGAATATTTAAGACCTCAATTACATAAAGAAGATTTGTACCCAGACAAAGAAAATGGCACTTGCATAGCACAAGGAAAAAAAACAAAACCAAAAAATATTTAGTACAAATGGGAAATAAAGCAAACCATTCCAATATTTGCAAAAGTAAGGTTATCCACAATATCCATTTAATTTAAGCAAAATCCACATACTCAAGATTAACCTGATGTGGGGTTTATTGTGGGAGGTGTGGGGATGTTCAAGAAACTATCTAAAAAAACCCTGTAGTGTTTCAACACAAAATGAGCTTCAGACTGTTTTAACAATATTTTTGAGACAGATTCAAAAGACTGACATCTGTGGGGTAAGAGTCAACTCCATGATCTAACAGGTACACCTTCTTCAGATCTGCCACGTAGCTTCACACACAGACCATGGTTTGGAAAACCGAAATACACTCCACTAGGCAGCAAGTGTTCCGAGTGCCTTCCCAAGCTCCAGAACTTTACCAGCGTTACTTAATCTACAACAGCACCCAAACCAACACAAGAGCACAATTAAACCTCATCTTCCGCAATTGCTCCGACATTTTCATCTAAGTTATTCTTTGGTTTGATTCAGCTACTGACTAAGACATGGGACTACACAGCCCTTAGGCTTCCCTCCCCAATCCTTCCTGCTTTAAATAACTCACTGACATCTGCATTCACTGGTGCACTGACTTTGGTGCTCAAAGCTGCTTATCACCTATAGTTAGCTGTAATGAGATCATGACTGTCTCCCCACACGTTCTTAAGCTGCTCAGACAGTACTGTCAAAGGACACAGAACAAACAGCCATCCCTATCTTCTTCTGCCTTTCTAAGATTTCTAAACTCACTTTTTTAAATGCTTGGCAATACTTTTGATACCAACAGTGGACAATACTAATACCAATTAAACATTACATGATATTTTGCATAAACCCTCTCTGGCAGTTTAAGAAACTGTGAAAATGCAGCTCAGCATAGAATTAAAGGGAGGGGGGGAAGAGAAATGTCAAAGCAGAATGAGCACTATACAATATTTGACCTTTAGATCAGCACTTAAGTCAGCTGTGACAAAGACACAGCAGCATCCCCTGTAGAGAAGGCACCACCCCTGGAAGGCAGCTGTGGAGCTTGGCATCTTTGGTCATTACCTGTTGCACTTCAACCAAGCAAAGACAGTCAGTCACATAGGTCAGGGGCCTTCCCACCAGAAAGTGAACTACGCGATACAGCCACTATTTAAACCCACAGTCTCTCAAAAATGACGTCATTTGAGTCTGCTGGCAAACAGCTGCTTTTACCACAGGTACTACTACTGAGTCATATCTCTGTTGATAAAGAACTGGGGAAAAAACAGGTATGCTAGACTTTCTTCCAAATTTAGAACAGCACAAAGTAATCCCTTTCAGCCCGGAAGACTGTCAAACCAGCCTATCATGTTGCAGCTAACTAATCTCAGAAAAGAAAAAAATAAAAACCAGACAATGCTAAAGCTCAAAAATCATCATAAGACAATTCAGCTGCAATTCAGCCACCTAAATGGCCAGAGCTCCTAGAGAATAAGAGTTAGCCTCCAAATCTTGGAAGCTTAGCTCTTCTAACAAAGAAATTACGCCAATTTGCTTAAAAGTTAACAAATACAAAACAGGACTAGTGAACTTACCTGGGCATGCCTGTAGTATCCTCCAAGGATGAAAGCATACCTCCCACAAACCATATCTACATATACTTACTTGAAGAGTGAAATTACAAAGCGAGAGGTAAAAAGCAAGCAGCTTCTTTCTCTTTGCGTGGTATTTAATGTGGCTGCAGCATATGTATTCTGGGCAAAATAGAAAAAAGTTACCTTAGAGATGTCACCCAAGCTCTCTCTGTTGAGCAGTCACTGGAATATGGAGCCAACCTCTCACAATCAAGAGGGAGCAGGATGCCAGAAGCAAGTCAGCCTGGAAGATGTTGTATGGAAATGAGTTAGCAAGCGCTAAATTAGCTTCTATTTAGATCTTTACTTGCTCATCAATTCAGAATGTTTGAGAGCACACTCTCCCTTGAGTCTGGACCAGAATTCACAGTGAGCTCCTTTCAGGATGCAAATGCTCTCACTCATTCCTCTGGACTCTGACAGATGCTCTTTACCAGACATACCACTGGGGGCCAAGGGAACCTCTGTCCCCCGCTGCTGCCTCCATCCCTCAGCTGAAGATGACCAAGCAGCAGGTGAAACCGAACAGGATGTGTGCCTGTTCTTCACAAGACACCGATGGGTATTAATGAAAAAGGGCTCAAGCATATTAAACTGTGGCAGCCAAACAGGCACTGCTGAAGGCCCTAATGTAATACACGGGAGGTAGCATTTGGCAAAGAAGCAGGACAGCTGGTAGAGCAGATAATCTAACTACAAAAGCTAAATCAGAGACAGCTTATCTATTGGAGCTCTCAACCACGTGTAGTAACATCCTACCAGGATAGGCACATTACATCTCATAACCTTTTTTACTGCTTTTATCAGATTTGGTTGCCACAGATCTTCTACTGATATAATTATGGCAGCTACGCCCATGCTATTTATGAACAGGAACAATTGCACCAATGTTAACTACCATCGATATCGTTATACAGATAGAGAGGCGCCCTGTAATAGCAAAGCTTACTCCTTCACTCCCAGAGAACGAGACAAAATCATTTGTTGCGAATGAAACTAAGCACATACTGACAAGGGTTATGCAAAATAAAAGAAAGCTTAAAGAAGCTTGTTTTTTATACACAGTTAATGCCACTCAAAATGCCTATAGACAAGCCTACAGAAATAAATGAAGGCAAATGACTTGCACCTTAGTACTATCTGCAGAGCAGAGTTCACACCGAGGGGGACTACAGAGGAAGCGCAAGCACCCCAACATGCCAATTAAGAGAACTGCATCCATCAGAAAGTACATCTACCCGAATGGCACGCTGGGAAAGCCAAAAATAACAGCTGCTGCCACATCAGAACAGCACAAGCACTGCGTACAGGCAATGCCTGCAAAACAGAAACCAAGCAGCCATGCACAAATGCTTCCTCTTCCGCCCCCACCACCCCTGCAACAGCAGCAACAAACCTGAGATTAAACACTCACCAGCATCCTGCTCTGCATTCCTGTCACATCAGGAATGTAAAAGGGGGAGACTGCTAGCTGCTTCTCCATACATCTGAAGGGTTCCTTCAGTTTGCAGCAAGTAATACAAACACTTGACATGATTCTTGCAGAGGTTTCTGTCGCATTTTCTTCTTTCCTTTCACTCCTTTTCTCTAGCTCACCCATTTCAGAGCTTACTAAGGACACCTTGTATTTTCTAGGTTTGGTTTTGATACATTCCTTCTCAAAAAACTGAGAAGTCAGAAATAAAAGCAGTTGTTCTGAGGCAAGTCACATTATATAAACAACCACAGAGCCACAGCTCTACTGAGCTGCCACAGACAAACTCTGCAACTCAAGTTCAAATCTAAACCCTGCCCGGCACCAGGATTAATGGTGTGACACTGTCAAATGTAAGAGTCAACAAATCAGGCTGCAGTTTTCTCTCAATACTATCTTCTGAGACTATAAATCCCAGTGTCAACACTCAACTGTGATGCACATGTCTCAAACACGTTATAAGTTAATTCCCAGTGAGCAGACTGGGGGAACCCGACAGCAGCAAGTGAAGTGCCTGGGTTACAATGTGATGCCCCAGCAATGGCCCAAACAAGGCCTCTGACAGATTTTCTGTAGCTTCAGTATCTGCATTTCAAACACAGATGGAAGAAACATACCTCCTATCAAACACAGACTGCGAATATTCAACTTCAAACTTACCACCTACGATTCTTATTCCAATGGAAACAAGACAGTGCCACCCCACACCCCAATGCGCCAGTCAAAACTCACCAAATCTGTGACAGCCTTTAGACACAGAGAAATCCACTAAAAAAACTAAAAAGACAAGTGATTAAACCTTTTTACAAACATTTGGTAATCCACTGAACCAAAGACAGTGTGTCCTGTGAGCAGGTAGCCAAGAAACAGCTCTACACTTGTACAGGGCTCATCATCGTGCACAAGTCAAGCTCAACAAGGTCACATTTTCAGAGTTTGATAATTCTACCCAAAATGAATAAGCTCCATATGTGGGGGGGGAAAGGAGAGAAAAAACACACTAGGCACCTCGGATGGGATGAGAATAGCATGCAACTGCATGATTAAGAAGAAATAATGCTTGTTCAGAAGGCTAATTAACTGATTAAGGGTGCAAGTACTATGTCAGCCTGGGCATTTTCTAGCCTCGGAGTGCTTGTGATTCTAACCTTGACTTCTCACTGTGTGCAATGTCACACAGAATAACTTGCAAGTCAGTTGACTTGCACAACCTATCATGAGATGGGATCCCAAAGCGCATCTAATTTTGCCTTCTAGAATATTTTTACAAGAAGGACATGCCCAGTACTGGCATCCTCATGATGAAGCACAGGATGACACTAGTCACAAAAGAGGCAGCAAAGAAGCATGTGCACCACTGTTTCATTTAATTTTTAAATATATGTAAGTTTTTTAAATTATATTTTTATATAACAAAATAAATATATAAAAGCACATTGTTGCACTGTTTCACAGTCACAGTGCAGGTCACCCTGAACAAGAAAAACACTCCAATCCACCACCACTATGTTCCCACCATTGCCCTTGCACCAGCAAAATGCCTAAAATGGTGGGAAGATTGAAAAAATGCTGTTGGTCTTCAGTTTGATCAGTTCGTGAGTCAGGGAACTCTCATTCCTGTATGTACAAACACCCCAGCTGGCACCAGTGACAGGGTAAGAATCTCCAGCTAGTTGTAGTCTATACTTCCATGAGCTTAAAGGGACTCTGAAGCTACACATGGGAGGTGGCACAACCAAAACTCCTGGTGACTGGAAGCTGATCCTAGGAACTGTCCCCTTTTCCAACAGCAAATCATCCTCACTTTCTCTTTTTCTATATAAGAAACACAAAAAACTGCTACAAGGGACTTACTAGATAACCAGATTAGAAACTAATCTAGGAATGACGTAAGTCCTGTTCACTAGAGTCTTACCAGCATATCCTACCCTTTCCAGCCCTGTGGTACATCAGCTTCCCCCTCAAGGAGCCAAGGATCACTGCCCCTGCTCTTCCAAAAGTCCTTATTAGACAGGAAACAAAAGGCCACCAGATCTGCCTGTCAGGCTCTAACCAGGATGGCACAGGTTGATCATCCACACACCTGGAAGCAGTTGTGCTGAAAATACTGGGGAGGGTCAGAAACACTCTCTAATGCTATCAGAAGAAAAATGAGCATTAGGACAATTCAAAACATCGACAAAACAGGTTTTACACAGTTGAAACAGCAACTCGATGTAATCTTGCTACATAGAGATTTCACACCTAATCTTTTCAAAACATACCACTTTCCTCCCAGCTCCAAAACAAAGCACTTACCTTAGGTCAGTACTAAACTAACCCAGCCACAGAAAAATATTTCTCAATCACAAGAAACTGTTACATGGAATTAGGACGTCCCTAATAGGCCTATTTAGAGTCATAGTGACAACACCTAAAACATTTCCAAGCTCTTGACAGACTTTCTACAAAGAGGAAATCAAAGTCTTAGTTCAGTGATATGTAACGAGTGTTTTTCTCCACTGAAAATCTGACCATACGCACAGAGGTCAGTTTATTTGCCACAGATGACAGACATTTCAGTGCAAAGAAACTTGCACAAGACATTAAAGCATATTATTTCATGAGACAAGCTACCAACTAAGTTTACACAAACAGGCCCACTAACTATAGAAATATTACATTAACAATGAAAAGAGACCCAAGCCCACACCGGTTTGGCACCATTCACTGCTTCGTTAGCAAAGCCTGATCTTGGAATACAGCTCTGGAAGCTCTGAATACCAAGTTAAGCCAGGTGAACCTGAAGGGAGGAAAAGCAGATGAAGCAGAAACACAGGCTGAAATGAGAAAGGCAGCAGGTACTAAAGCACATCGCTGGAAGGAAAAATGGGGGCTTTGCTGATTCAGAGCTTTAAGATGGAAGGACACTTAGCCTGGCACCAGTTTCAATTCAGGGTAGCTGAAAACTGAACGGGAGCCATTACCACCTCTCCTAAACCAAGTCCTTTTTGGAACCGCCGGGGAGGGTTGTTGGTGACGGTCCAGCTCTGCAGACTCATGAGCACATCTGTCCCCAGGGACAGCCAGGCATCCTCCAGCGCCCCAGCTGAGCAGCGCCCGCCCACACCCTCCTCTGCGGGGCTGGTCGGGACGCGGGAAGCGCCCCCAGCCCCACCAGCTTCCTCACCATGTTGGACTCATGGTCCCGCCGCGGTTCCCGATCTCCGTCCTGCGCGCAGCCCCTGCAGAGGGAAGGGCACAAAGGGAAGGGATGCTCGATCCGCCGGGCAGGGACCCCGGCTCCCAGCGCTCCCCTCACGCCGGGGAGCCCCTCTCCCGCCCCAGCTGCGCCCCGCACGGCTCTGGCGCGGGAAGGCGCCAGGGCCTCACACGCACCCGCAAACACGGGGCCGCGCCGGGCGCCCCCGGCCCCTCCTCACGGCCCCACGGCTGCACTCCCCGACAGGTCTGTCCCTGGCTCCCTCCCCACGGCACGGCGTTGGGTCCCTGACTCACCCCGGCTCTTCACGGAGCTCTCCCGCTCCTCAGTCAGACCGCGCCGGGCTCTCCTCTCTCCCAGCCCCCCTCACGGGGCCGCGCCCGGTTATCCCCTCACGGCAGCGCGCCCGGTTCTCGCTTCCTCCCCTCACGGCAGCGCACCTGCCACAGCCCTCCCACCCCTCAGCCCGCCCCAGGCCCCCGCCCGCTGTGGCTCACCGGGGCCGGCCCTGCCTGCTCAGCCAGGAGCTGGCGACACCGAGCCCCAGCGCCGCCGCTCCCCGCCGTTCGAATCAACAACAAGATGGCGGCGACCGACGGGGCGGAGCCCCGTGCTGGCCGTCATAGCAACCGCGCCGTCCAAAACCCGCCCCGACGCCTCTTGCGGCAATCCAAAGCCGAGCTCTGCCCTCCGGAAGCTCTCTGGAAACACTGATAGGCCAAAACAGCCGCCACTCCGGTGCAGAGCCGCCCCGCCCCTTTCCGTGAGCGGCCGTCCAGAGGCAGTCCGCGCACGTTGGGCACACGTGATGTCCTCTAGTGCCCCGCCTCCCCGCGGGCTGCGCCGTCTCATTGGCTACCCGCGGGCGAGGGGGGCGCTCAGCCAATGGGCGCGGGCCGCGAGCGCTGCCCGGCAGACGCGGAGCCGCCTGGCGGGGTGTGGGGACAGAGAGCGGGACCGGGCTCACGCCTCCGCCCCGCCGCCTGTCCCCGGGGCCTTGGGCGCCTTCGTGCAGCGGCGGTGCATCGCGCCGGGCTAACCCAGCTCCCCGCGTCCTGGCTCCGAGCAGCTCCTGGCGCTTGGCTTCCCCCGCCAGCCGTGCGCGTTCACACACCGACCCGGTGCAATAAAGGTTTAACTCCCAACAGTCACAGTTCTGTGGGCTCGGGGCAAGCGGGCCCCCAAGCGCAGTCACATGGGTGGCTCCTCTGTGAAATTTCACAGCCCGTTCCTACCCTCCCGTCTGCCCTCGTAGCCACCTAATCCCAAAATCCGCCTCCATCCTCTGACCTGCCAGCACTTCGTTCCCCGGAGCTGCCGGGAGCTCTCCCTGGCGCGCTTCTTTGAAATTCAAATTACCGGTTTGCCACCTTCCCGCGCTCACTGAATTCTTTAAAGCGCTCCCGCCCGTTCGCCGGCCCCTGCTAACTCGCCCGTGCGCGCTAATTCACTTTTCCTCCTAATTAAGAAACCCATCCCCCGCGCTGAACAGCTGCTCGTCCCGCCTGATTGCACCTGGGAGCGCTCGAGCAAGGGAGAGCTTGAGAAGGACATGGGACATGGGGGAGAAGTTTCCCAAAACTGCCTATTATGAAGTTTTCTTGCCCCAGCTCACGTCTCTGCAGAGCGCTGCCCTGGCTGGGTGACATCCAGAGGCTACGGAGACACTGCTGCGACTGGAGCAGACCCCACCAAAGCCCTCAGCACATTTTTTGCAGTGCCAACCCCAGCCCGGGGCCAATGCTGCCGTAACAACCATCCTGGTCCTGGGTTATGCCACCCACATCCCTGACTGGAGCCGACGCTAATGTCAGTGACAGCAGGACAGCCACCGGCGGGACTGTCTGCCCACAGCACTCCCTGTGGCAATCACGGCAGTGGGTGCAATCTCTGCCACCATTTATTTGGGCTGCGCTGGCCGGAGTGGTTCAGGGGGTGGCTGCACCCCGTGGGCAGTGAGTTCAGCCACAGGGGAGGGATCCCTTCCCGCTCCCAGGCCCAAGGGCTGTGCTGGGTGTGTGCCGGTGCCCGGTGCTCTGCCCGGCATGGCCCACGGGGAGCTGCAGCTCACCAGGAGTCCCTCGCTGGGTCAAGCCACTCAGATCCAGAGCCGTGACCCGGTCACGCTGTTGAAGAGATAGTCCCTTCCGGTGCCTGAGGTGGGAGGCAGCACTCAGCCCTTGTCCTGTGGGAGCTGCCCAGGCGTTGCTGCCCTGTGTCCATCCCTCCCATCCCCCAGACCCCTCTGCCCCGAGGGACACAGCCCAAGGCTGCAGGGGCTGTGGGACAGGGCACTCACGCGGGTCCTGGGCACGGCCATCGAACTGCCCCTGTGCAGAGGAGAGATGAGTACAGGTGCTGAGTGCCCCAGGGTGCCCACCCATGCCTTGGCAGGGCACCCACCCTCGCTGTTGTGACATACACTCACCGGGCTGCCGGCCTGGGGGTGGCCCTGCTCCTCCTCACTGCCCCTCTGCTCCTCCTCACTGCCCCTCTGCTCCTCCTCACTGCCCCTCTGCTCCTCCTCACTGCCCCTCTGCTCCTCCACATCCCAGGAGCTGTGGAGGTGGCAGGGGGGAACACATTGTCAGTGAAAGCCTCCCAGCCTTGACTCAGAGTGATGCTGCCAGAAGCGGGTCACCAGCAGGGTTTTGCACTGCTGGCTGTGCCACATCAAGCCCGTCACCCCAAGTGACTTCCACCTACCTGATCATCCCCTTACCCAGTCTGGGTGGCCCTGGGTGCTGAAGGGGATCGCAGTCAGGGCTGTGCTCCCCAAGCACCACTGCCTTTCAGCAATGCTCAAGAGTGGAAGCCAGTCTGACAGCACACCTGCGTGTGTCCCCACGTGCCCGTGCACACCGCTGTTGTGCTTGGAGGACAGTGTGCTGGGGGAAATGCAGCACCAGAGCCGCCCTGCTGCCAGCACTGCCCATGGGGGCTGAGCCCAAGTTTTCTCCCCTTCATGGTCACTACAGCCCTGATGCCACCAAGCAACATGTCCCCAGCCTCACCAATGAATATGGATCCAGCTGTGCATCGCCCTGAGGTGGTTACGCTGCTGCAGGCAGCTGTCATCCTGCCCACAGGCTTGTGTGCCTCCTCCTCACCATGCAGACGCCTGGCACAGGCTGGGCCAGCTCTAGTGCTTCCTCAGGCTCTCCCCTCTGCTACCTCTTACCCCTGGTTCATCCTCTCCAGGCGTGTGCAGCCTGCTCACCTCCTCCCGGGGCACCTTCCCCAGCAAATCGGGGCTCCCCCTGTGAGCAACCCCCAGCCCTGGCACCACGACCCAGCCCTGTGACAGGCGGCAGCACTCACGCTGCGCCATCCCACCCTGCCCACCGCAGAGGTCCTGCCCCAGCCTGGCCACCGACATGGCTGTGCCCCAGCCAAATCACTGTCTCTGCACCCATGGTTCCCATCAGTGCTGCACCCTCACCCTGGGGCAGAGACCATGCCGCAGTGCAGCAACCCACAGACCATAGCCAAACATGGGGTACGTTAAACGCTCTCCACGTGCTGTGTCTCCCCAGCTTCCTGCAAGGACACTACAGGAGCCTGTTTCAACATGCATGGCTGCCCCTTGCTGCCGATATGACCATCCCAGCCATCCAGCACCCACCTCTTGCCCAGGAGCAGCTTGCCAGGGTCTCGGTTGCTGCAGGAGGAGCAGAAGGCAGCCGTGAGCCCTTGGCCTTGCTCACTGTGCCATGCCGTGCCATGCCATGGGGCCAGGGCTCACCTGCACAGCAGGTTCCGGGCTGCGCAGCCCAGGGTGGCCAGCAGCAGCGCACCGGAGATGGTCAGCACGGCCACAAACCAGGCTGGCGGGTGCCACGCCGCCTCTGTCCGTGTGATGACCAGTGGCTCCTTCCGCAGCGTCTGCAGAGGTGCGGGGTTGAGGGGACACGCCAGGGTCAGGGGGTCTGAGGGACTGGGAGCACTGCCTGGCCAGCAGGCTCTGCTCACCGTGTGCCGGGGGGTGGTGCTGGGTGGCACTGCGGTGCTCTGGGGGGTGACGTGCACCACCAGTGCCACCACAGTGCTGCGCCGGGGGGCACTGGGGCCACCCCACACCTCCACCAGCAGCACGAAGGTGCGGGGCTCAGCCAGGTCACCAGGGAGGTAGAACAGGGTGTTCCCCTCCAGCCGAAAGTGCCCGTCCTCATTGCCTGGACAAGAAGGTCTGCTCAGGGCCATACAGCAGTGATGGGTTGGGCTGGGCTGTGGCTGGACTGCTGCTCACCTCCAGTGATGGCGTACGCCAGTGTGGCACCATTGGGGCTGGCCTGGCACACTACGCGGGTGACAGGCTGGTGGCCACCCAACCCAGCCGTGATCCGCAGCTCCTGCACCTCAGGGGTGCACACCGGCGCCTGGTCCGGCACAGCCTGCCGAGAGGAGGGGGAGGTGGTATGGCACCCCCGGTGCTCGCACCCACCGTGGTTCACCTGTCGGGCTTGCGCTTGCACCTGCAGGCGCACGGTCACATCACACAGGCAGCTCCGCCGGTTTGCCGGGTCCAGGTCATTGTGGGTGTCCGTCAGCCGCACCGTCAGCCTGTAGCTCTTGTGCCGCTGGGAGTCCAGGGGTCCTACCACACGGATCTCGCCTGTGGGGTGGTATGAGCTGCTGGGCACCTGTGGGTGCCACAGAGAGCAGCGGGGGCTGGGGAAGGGGCTTTGCTCTCACCATGTGTGTCAATGGAGAAGGGCTGCGCGGGGCCGGGGCCCCCCTCCAGGCTGTACTCGAGGCTGTCCCGTGGGTAGTCACGATCGGTGCCGGTCATGCGCCCCACGGTGCTGCCGAAAGCTGCCGTCTCCATCACGGTGAAGGTGGCACCGTTTGGGCATACCGGTGTGAATTCATTGACGGGTGTCACTGTCACGAGCATGGGCACGCGGGCTGTGCAGCACACAGCGGCTCAGCCGTACTGGCACCACACACTGGCTGGGGTGTGCTCTCCCCGGATGGGCTGGGGGACATGGGGACAGTGGCAATACCCTTGGGGTGGGCATCTCAGCATCAGCAGCAATGTTTCCTTTACAACCTGCTGGTTTTGGGGTCGGGAAGGGGCTTTTCCCACCTCCCCCATGACCTGCCCTGTCACACCCCTCTGGGGACACTCACTGCTCTGTGGGGGCTGCCCTCCCGCCATCACCACAATGGTGGCTGTGAACTGGAAGCCCACGGTGTCTGCGGCCTCTGAGTCGTAGTCCAGGGTGGTGTTGACCTGCCAAGCCAGGACCGGGGTTGTGAGGCAGAGCTGGGCTGTCCCACACAGCCGGGGTGTCCCACAAAGCCGTGCTGGCAGGGGAGCAGGAGGAAGCGAGGCAGAGGAACGGGCAGGCTGAGCGGGGCAGGGAGCCCTGGGGAGCCCTAGCTGAGGACCCAGTGTGACAGCAAATGTCAGAGGGTCCCCACCTTCCTGCTGCCTCCCTGCTGGGTCCCAGCTGCTGCCCGCAGACCCACTCACCTGCAGCTGTGGCCCGTCCATGCGGAAGCGGGAGCGGGAGGCAGGAGGTCCCTCGAGGGCGTAACGTAGGTCCTCCTCAGCTCCAGTGCACCTCAGTGTCACCAGGGTGCTGCCAGGGGACATCGTCTCAGGCACCTGGGACCTGCGGTGGGGTGGCCATCTGCTCAGCTTCTGTCCCCACTGTCCTGGGCACAGTGGAGCACTCCCACACCCTGCTCCCCACCCCAGACCGTACACGACGATGGCTGGGATGCAGCTGGGTGCCCGCTGCTCTGTCCCCTGTACAGTGATGTTCAGTGTGGCAGTGGCATGGTCGGTGGGGTGCAAGGCGTTGTAAGCCCGGACAATGAGGTGTGTGTGGGCCACCTCCAGCCGGTGGGTGCTGCGGATCTCGCCTGTCACTGTGGGAGATGGCACAGCTTCACACCAGGCACAGGGTGGGGACGGGATGGCCCTGGGGACCCCCACTCCCCCGCTCACTCTCATCGATGGTGAAGAGCACAGGTGCCGTGGGAGCCAGGATGGTGTAGCGGACATTGTCACCACTGGCACGGACTTGCGTGACCAGCTCCAAGGGGCCGGTGCCCTCCGGCACTGTCACAGCCTGCTGCAGCTCACTGTGGCACAGACAGGCAGGGTGGCATGGCCTGGTGCCACCAGCACTCCCAGCCCAGCCCAGCCCCACTCACAGGAATGTGACACGGGGACGGCGCGATGGCAGCACCTCCACTCTCACAGCCCCACTACAGTTGTGCCCACGGTGGTCCATCACCTCAATCTCCAGCCTGAACGTCTGTGAAGCAGCACCAGTGCGGCTGTGGGACAGCCCCGAGTGGCACCAGGGACAGGGTTTGGGATGGAGGTAGAGGTACGGATTGGCATCAGGATGGGGACAGGGATGAGAGAGACAGATAGGGATGGAGAGGAGGATAATAATAGGGACAGGTACAGGAACAGGGATGGGATGGGGACAGGTACACAGACAGGAAAGGCAATGGGGACAGGGACACGTATGTGGCTTGGAGCAGGGACAGGGATGGAGATGGGGATGAGGACGAGCTGGAGATAAGACTGAGAATGGGATGAGGATTGAGAAAGGACTCAAGATGCAGAAGGAGGTGGAGCCGGGGACAGAGACAGGGCTGGAGCACTCCCAGGGCTGGGACAAGCCAGGAGCCGGGCAGGAGGAGCGGGATGGGAATTGCTGTGGGCAGTGCCAGTGAGGTGCTGAGCCCAGTCAGGCTGAGAGGTGGTTGTGAGAACCTGGGGATGCTGCTGCCCACCTGGATGTCCTTGCTAGGGTCAAAGCCGCTGGCAGGCGCCAGCACCAGGCCCCGGCGGGTGAGCATGAGTGGCGTGTCATGGTTTCGGAGCCTGAACTGCAGTGAGATGGGCAGTGAGAGGAGGGTGGGAACCCCTGAGCCCTCCTACACATCCAGGGACCTGCTGTCCCCAAGGCTGCTCTTGGTTGTGGGGGCTTTGGGCCACTGGGGCAGCCATCACTCACCGTCAGTCCACCAAGTGGCTGGGGCAGCACCGCGTACAGAGGTGTCCAGGGCGCCACGTCCGCCAGCACCCGTACCACATCTCCCTCTGTGGCACAGAACAGCCATGAGAGCCCAGTGCCAGCTGGCACCCGTGGCCCCGCTGCTCCCTGGCTCCTACCTACGCTGGCGAAAGGGGTGTCACAGCGCAGTGCCTGGTCTGCTGTCACCCGGACAAAGAGCTGCTTTTCCACCTCGTCCTCACCGGGACAGGCAGCCCACAGGGTCAGGGCGTACTGGTTCACCTGGCGGGCATCGAGCTCTGCACCAGCACGCAGTGTCACCTGCCACAGGGACACAGAGCTCAGCGGGATGCTGGCAGGCTCCTGCCCTGCTCCCCATCCTCCAGCCGCACCTCTGCCCAAAATGTGGTGGTGGCTACAGGGTCAGCGCTGATAGCGATGGGGTTGAAGGGGTGGCCAGGGTCAATGCCATGCAGGGTGACGTTGGGGCTGCTGCTCGTGTTGCTGCAGGACACGTTCACCTTGGCCACAAGGGTGCCCGGTGCCACATCCTCGCTCAGGGCCACCACACGTGGCAGGTCAGGCAGGTCTGGCAGGAGACCCCGGGGACCAGCCTCACACCCAGCTAGTGCCACTGATGGCTTGCCTGGCTGTGCTGAGGGAGTCCTGCTCCTGCACCTCTGCAAGCACAGGTCTCCCTGCCAGGTGCAGTGGGGCCCAGGGCACCCCACTCTTACCTGTTGCTCTGACAAAAGTCCCTGGAAAGAGAAGAGAGTCACCCCAGGCTGCCAGGTCCCAGCAATACCCTGGGGAGGCCTCAGAGATGCCCCTGTGAAGCTCCAGAAATGCTCCATTCATGCCTGGATATGCGCCTAAGATGGCCCACTAATGCCCTGGTGGTGCCCCAAGGATGCCACAGCGATGCCCTGAGGACACCAGCAATGCCCTGGCCATAACCCAGCGATGTCCCTTCCCTGCCTGAACCCAGCCAGGCAGCTGCCAGCCCCTCTGCCCACCCCAGGCTCAGCCTCAGGCACGGGGGGCAACCGGGGGGAGCCCATCCCCTCTCCCCCTTCCTCACTCCCCCACTCAGGGTCTGGCAAAGAGTGCCCCTGACCCTGAAGTACCTACCTGGGGCATAGAGGAGAAGGAGAAGGAAGAGGAGGAGGAGGAAGATGAGGCGTCTGTGCATGCCCATGGCTTGCTGGCTGTTTGGGACAAGCTGGTGCCCGTTGCCAGGGGTGCTGGGCACCACCCCGACCCAGCGTCACACCGGCCATCTGTGGCTGCCAGCCCAGCCCTAAGGCAGGGACAGGGCATGGCCCCGGTGTCCCCAGCTCCTGCACTGCACACATCCACTCACAGCCCCTCACCACCGGCCCAGTGCCAGCCCCAGCCGGTGCAGGGCAGGCGGGCAGTGATGCTCCGTGGGGTTTTGCTGCCTCACCACACTCAGGAACCGGGAGAATTAGCTGGGAGGTAATTTTTGGCCGTGTTCTCCTTCATTTGCAAACCAGAGCCTTTTGTCCTGGAATTCCTATTAATTGCTATTAGCTCCCAATTAGTAGGCTCTGTCAGAGCGCGGCCCCTGTGGCTGGGGTCACCTTTCCCTCCTACAGCACCCAAACTCGTTTTGGCAGCGCGGTGCCCGCGGGTGCCTCCACCGGGGCCTTTTAACGGGGTTACCTCCTGCGCGCCCAGGGACCCCCGGTGTTCGCGGGTGCTGCCAACCGGGGCACCGGGTGCTGCCCTCCCCGACCGCTGCCCCGGGTCCCGCCCCGCCCGGCGGTGCCCGGTTCCATGGTGCCCGGCGGTGCCCGTGGCCCGGTGGTGCCCGGCGCGGGGCCCCGCGGCGGCGGGGCGGGGTGGGGCGGGGCCCCGGGGCGGCGGTGCCGGTGCCGGTGCGGGTCGGGCTCACGTTACGGCGGCCCCATTGGCTGCGGCGGGGCGGGGCGGTGCCGCCCAGGCAGCGCCGGGAGGCGGCGGGCACGGCCGGGCGCTGCGCCGCGCTCCGCTGCTGCTGCTCCGCCACCGGCACCGGCACCGGCACCGGCGGGACCGGGCGCGGGGCCGGGCGCGGGGCCGGGCCTGGCATGCACAGCGGCCGCCCGGACGCCGTCCCGGGCCAGCTCGGCGCCGAACGGGTGAGTGTCGCCGCGGGCACCGAGAGGGGACGGAGCCACCCTGCCTGCGCCCCGCCGCACCGCCCGGGCTTCGCTGTGATGTCAGGGCGCTGCCAATGACATCAGCGCCGTGACATCACGCACACGGCCAAGGCGGCACGGGGGACGTGGGCGTCCGGTGGGACACGAGTGGCAGTGGGGACACGGGTGATGGTGGAGATGTGGGTGGCCATAGGACACGGGCGTCCAGCCATCAGGGTGCCAGCAGCAGCACCACCCCAGAGCTGCCATCCTGCCGCCCGCCTGGACTGCCCCAAGGGGACCAGAGGTGACAGGGTGGCCCAGCCGGCTCCCCTGGCCCTGCCACACGCCTACTCAGCTCCCCGCAGCCGGGTGTGCCGGCGTCCCCGGCCAGAGCCGGGACAAGGCAGCTTGGAGCCGTGGCACATCGCCAGCAGGGCTGGCTGAGAGGGTCCTGGCTGGCGGGAAGGGGGACGGAGACTGGGACGGGGACAGGAACAGGACAGGGACAGGGTGCTGCCTGGCCAGCAGCTCTGTTGGGGCCAGCTGGACGGGGGCTGCTGTAAGAGGCCGGGGGAGCAAACCCTCCTGCTCGTTCATCTTCCCGTGGCTCCAGCACGGAAAGGAAAGCGGACGTAACTCCCTGCTTTTGGGTTCAGACAATAGGAATTCAAGAGCAAGGAGCGGCCCAGCTGTGGGAGCCAGCCGCCCCTTCCAGCGCCCGCCTGGCCGCGTTCCCTTCAGCCCCGTCTCCCCCACCCCCCTGCGCTCCCTGGTGTTTTGGGGGGCCCCAGCCCTACGTGCAGGCCTGGCTGCACCCTGACGTCACCTAGGGTGTCCCCAGCTGGAGGGCACAGGGTGGGTGCAGTGGCCCTGCCAAGGCGTGGGGGGAGCGCCCCACCCCAGCACTTGTGGGTGCCCTGGGGTTGCAGCCAGCCCTGTGCCACCAAGCAGGGTCCTGCTGACAGGGTGTCCCGGCTGCCATCCCACTAGGGCAAGGGGGAAATGAGGGGCCAGCGGGGGGGCAGCGGGATGCCCAGCTCCTACGTGCCGTGGCCCTGTGTCATTTCCCGCAGGCACAGCCAGGGCTGGGTGCCTGCTTGCTCACCCGACATGCTGCTGCACGCCGGCCGGCTCCACGCAGGAGCCGCGGGAAAGCGGGGCCCGGGGCTGTGGGCAAGCTGGGACCTGCACCCCGCTCCCTGCACCCTGCTGCACACCCGGCCCCGTGAGCCAAGCCCCCCCAAGCCGGGACTGGGAGGTGCAGGGTGCCAGGGGGGTGGGATTGGGATTTGGTGTGCTGGCTGGGGGAGCAGGGACGGCTGCACTGACTTGTCCTTTCTCCGCAGCGGTGCCGGCAGGAGGCGGGGGCGGCACTGCGGGCGCACATGCCCGGCACGCGGCAGGCGCCACACCAGCCGGGAGGGGCAGCGGGGCCGGCCCCCCGCCCCCCGTGCCCCCCACGGCCCAGTTCAGCGGCGGACTCAGCCTGCAGCCTGGAGCCGGGGGGCGAGGAGGAGGAGAGGGGCTGCCCGGCTGCCCGCTCTCCCCCAGCCAGCGAGCGCAGTCTGGAGTTTGACTCAGGGTACTCGGAGGCATCGGGGGGCACATGGCGGGAGGAGGAGGTGCCCGTGCGGCGCCGGCACCCACCGCCCTGCCAGCGGGCACACCGTCTCTCCGCTGGCCCCGCCGCCCCACCACCCGCACCCACCCGCCGTGCCCGCCCCAAATCCACGTCGGACGCCTGCCTGGAGCAGTGGCGGTCGCTGGAGCCGGCTGACACACAGGACTGGACTGTGGCACTGCTGTCGCAGAGCCGGAACCGGCAGCCCCTGGTGCTGGGTGACAACTGCTTCGCTGACTTGGTGGAGAACTGGATGGACCTGCCTGAGGTGGGTGCTGAACCCCGGCGCCGAACCCCCGCCGAGCCCTCCCGCCGCCTGGCCAAGCCCCCCGCCTTCCTGCTCAGCCTCTCAGGCAACGTACGCCGTAAGCTGGCCAACATGGCCCGGCCCCGGGGTGCTGAGGGTGCCCGGCCGGCGGGCCGTGAAGCCACCAAGCGTTTCTCCTGCCCGCTGGGGCTTGGGGGGCAGCCCAAGGGCGCCTGCTTCCACCAGTCCCACAGCAACATTACCCAGCTGGCCACAGACTTCCACCGCTTCACTGCCCTCATGAACAGCCGCAGCCGCCAGCCCATCATCTGTAACGACGTTATCGGCTACATTTAGCCCTTCCCACCGCTGCCTGCACCCCCGTCCGCTGTAAATAAACCCCAGTTTTTTACGGTACGGGCAGAGCAATGGTTACTGGGGTGGTGGGATCTGCCTGCACCCTGACTCCAAGCAGGGTTTTTTTTGTGTCACGAGCCAATGCACCAGAGCTCATCCTGCAGCTTTTATTGCACAGGTTTGGGGGTGCTGGCCCCCCACTCAGGGTAGGAAGCAGAGGAGAGGGGGACGGGCATCTTCAGCCTCAGCATCCTCTCCCTCACACACATAGTACAGCTCCAGCTCCCGCCGCGGTGGCTGCCCAGCATCCTCCAGGTTCTCTGATAACCTGTAGCAGGGAAAAGGGGTTTTGAGGATGCTGATTTGTCCCCCCAGCCAGGCGGGGGGGACGCAGGGCTCGGCAGCAAGGGGCCGGGCAGGGGTCCCGCCACGGGAAATGCTGCCGGCAGGATGTTTATCCAGCAGCCGGCTGGGAGCTGCGCTGCAGCTGGAATGGCTCAGGATGGAGCGAAAGGGGTCTGGCAGCCCCCCAGGGCAGGATTAGGCCCCAGAGCCATGGACCTACCTCTGCGCCTGCTGTTGGGCCCGTGTCTCCTCGTCCTCCTCCCTGTCATAGAGCACGGTGTGGCCGCGCAGTAGCGTGGTCACGGTCCAGCCGTGTGTCCTCTGCAAGTGGTGGGTGTCAGGATCTGGCCCCGCACCCCCTCAGAGTGACCCATCTGGGTGCTGCTGGTCTCACCTGCAGCCAGTCCAGCACCTCCTGCACCGTCATCTCCTGCCCGTCTGTGCCAACCGCCTGCATCTCCAGCCGGTCCCAGCAGCTCCACTCCCGCCCACCGTACTGCAAGGGAAAGTGTAGGGTAGCAGCCGGCACTGGCACCCCATCCCCTGGCTGCCCGGCCCCATGGGGCAGGGACTGGCAAGGCACAAGGGCTGGGGTACAGCAGGGCAGGCAAAGGGACCAGCCTGGGGGCAGGGGGGACTGCAAGCACAATGGGGAGCACAGCCATCCCCCCAGCACGGCAGGGGCCAGGGTTGGCGTGGGGCCGGCGCTGCCCCCAGCCCCAGGCCAGGAAGGGCACACAAAGGACCATTGAAGCGCTGCCCAGTCCCGCACAATTGCCTCTTCTCACACCGGTGGCCCCCGACCTCAGCTCTGGCCCAAGGGGGCCAGCAAGGCGCCGACCTCGGGGCTGAGTGCTGGATGCGGCCCCGCGCCGTCTGGCACGGCCGCCCAGCCATCTGCCCTCGCCGCAGGCAGCGCCAGCCCCGCGCAGGAAGGGGCATTCGCACCTGGCCACCCTCCCCTCCTGCCTTCTGCTGCCTTCTCACCTCCTGCCTCCTGCTGCCTGCACTGATCCCACCGGGTGGAAAGGGCTTAACCCCATCCTCACCGGGGCGGCTATAGAGGGAACGCCACTGCCCGTCCCAGCGCCCTGGAAAGCGCATCCCTCAGGCTGAGGCTGCCACCAAGGCAGGCTCCCCAGCCCCCCATGGGACCACAGGTCACGCCAAGTGAGCCTGGGGGACATGTGCTCCCACCACGGCCGAGCGGCTGGGCACAAAACATCGCACCAGGCATCCTCACCGTGAGGTGCCAGGCGCTGCTGCGGGGACCCGAGGGCACAGCCAGCCCCAGCAGCACCGTCCACCCAAGGATGGTGCCAACATGGGGGCACCATGGCCAGGACAGCGCAGGGCTGGGGAGCCTGTGGGGTGTGAGGGGGCTGTGGGGTGGCCGGGCAGCCCGAAGCGGTGCCGGAGCCCGGCCAGGCGGTGGAGGCGCTTCCCTCCCCCTCTTCCTGCCCCTGGCCCTGGGCCCCTCGGGCCAATCTGGTTCCAATCGGCGTTTCCTGCCACGCCGGAAGGGCTGCCTCGCCTCGCACGCCATAAACCCCCAGACAAAGGGGCCTCTATCGCCCAGACAGTCCCAATCTGGACCTGCCCCCACCCGCTCTCCCTCCCCAGCAGTATGGCTGCAGCCTGGCCCCCTGCCACTGGGACCCCCGGCCCCGCTCCCCCAGGGCGGCCCTTCCCGGCCCGGTGCCAGCTGCTCTCCGGCTGCTGCAGCTGGTTTCCATAAGCCAGATGTGCGCGGCTGCCGCAGTCCTGTCCTGTGGCCATGGGGCTCGCTGTGGGGCCCACCATGGGGTAGTAGGGCTGCCTCAGCCCCACAGGCACCCTAGAGCACCCCAGTTGGGCCCAAAGCTGGGGCCAGTGGGACAGCGGCAGCTGCTCGGTGCCGGGGGGTGGCTGCAGGAAGGAGCCGGTTCCTCGCTGCCCGGTGGCATGCCCAGCCCACTGCAGCACACTTCCCTGCTCCTTAGTCCCCCGGACATCACCCCACAGTAGCTGCCACTGGGGGCTGGAGCACCCTGAGACCCCTGGGCACCCCCCACCTGCCCTGCCCTGGGTGAGAGGGTCCTACCCGGTAGGTGGGGGGTGGCAGGGGCTGGATGCGGAGCAGCAGGCAGTCAGACAGGCTCAAGTTGCTGTTGCGGTAGCAGCTGAGGTCCCGGCATGCCCACACCAGCTTGTAGATCTCCAGGCACGCCAGTCCTGCCACGGCCGCTGTGGTGGTGATGATGGCAGGCACGATCCGCCCGGCGATGCGCTTGCTCTGAGGACAGGAGGGATGTCACCGGCTGCCCCGCATGGAGTGAGGACCCATGACCCCCCAGGCTGCCCGTCTCACCGTCAGCCAGTCAGCGGGGGTGATGCCGTAGTTCTCTGCACGCAGGTTGGATGCTGCCGTAATAAAGTTCACGTGGATGTCGTTGTCCTACAGGGAAAAGTGTGGGGACATTAGCGTCTCACTGGGACATTGGTGTCCCACATGGACTGGCAGCCACCAATCCCTGGAGCTTACTGGGCCCACCTGCGTGGCCCCGATACCTTCTCAAAGTGGATGGGCTCCATCAGGGGCACTTGCACCTCCTCACCCCCTACCAGCTCCTGTCTCAGCTGTGCCAGGTCCTGGGCGAGCTCCGCCAGCCGGTCACAGTCTGGGGGCACAGCGATGGTACCCCTGCACTGTGGGGAGCACGGCCCCAGAGAGCACACTGCCCCACTCTGGGTCCAGGTCCTCCTGGGTGCCGGGGCAGGACCAGCACCACAGCCCCACTGCCACCGGGCTGGACCTGGGGACCCAGGGACATGAGAAGCCTTACCTGCAGGCTCCTTCGCCTCCTCCTGCTCCTCTGCAAGGGGGATCTGGAGCCCCTCCTGGGGCGCGAAGGGTGGCAGGACCACACTGCGGAGGATGGTCTGGGCAGCTGCCCAGTCGCTACATGGTGGCACTTTGTATACTTGGGCAAAGAGGTGGGCAGCAGCCAGGATGTACTCCAGGTGGGTGTCCTGTGGGGCAGAGCGGGGGCCATGGGGCACAGGGCCACAAGCTCACATGAGCAAAGGCTGCCTGTACTGCCACGAGTGCGCAGAGCAGCCTGGCTTTGCCCCGAGGTGGGGATGGAGTTGCCTCTTCTCCTCCAGCCACAAGAGCACGTGTGTGCTGTTCCCAGCAGTGCTCTTGTTGACCAGGGACATGGACAGACTGGCAGCCCTAGACAGGCTGCGATGATCTAGCATCCCCTGTACCCTGGCACAGGCTCAGCTCTCCCCCTGCCCGCACTGTCCCTGCTGGGGCACCCCGCAGCTCTCCTCTGCACTCACATTTTCAGGGTTGAATGTCAGTGGATGGGGACAGCTCCTGTCCCCTGCCCAGAAGGGGACACCCGGGCTGGTTTCCTGGCACAGGGAAGAGCAGAGTCAGGCTCACGTATGTGTCCCCATGGCTGAGGCGGGTCAGCCATCGTAGGGGACGAGGTGCAGGGGTACTAGCCCCATGGGTGCTGGGCTCACGTGCTCCGGGGGGAAGTTGTGCAGCAGCTGAGCGATGGCATCGTGGTAGCGGCTCTGCCAGCGCCGGCGCGCCCAGCGCACGCAGTCCCGCCAGTCGCGTGGCCGCTCCCGCAGGCTGCTCTGCACTTGCTCCAGGACCTCCAGGGCCTTCCCTGCCGGCAGCTGCTCCGGGAAAGTTGGGTCTCTGCAAAACCAGGCACTGCCGCTGCTGCTCACCTGAGCCATCCCACGGATGCCCTGGGTGCGATGCAGTGGTCTGTCCCTCTCTCCCCAGCCTGGGCAGGCAGCACCCCAACAGGGCTGGCAGCTCTTTCCCAGCGCTGCTTCCCCAAGCCCACTCACTCCATGAATCGGTTGACGTGCTCCGCTGGCAGCTGGAAGAGCCCCTCAAACTCATCCCGGGCCCACTGCAGAGAAGGAGCAGGGGTTGAGCACTGGGACCTCCCCTCCTTGTGCCCCCTGGGACCTCTAGCCCAAGCACAGGGGGAGGGAAAAGCTGTGCTGGGGCCAGAACCAGCAGCAGAGCTTGGGCTGCCAGCAGGAAGCAGCTGGGGCCATATCCTGCCCGCGATTGACCGCCTGGACACGGCCGGAGGGGGAAATGGGAAAGGAAGACAGAGGTGCCGGGGCTTCCTCACTGGGTGCTGGCGCAGCACAGCCTACCTGCAGCGTGTGCTGGATGGTGCGGGGGAAGTACCGCAGGGTGCAGAGGGGGAAGGTGCCATCCCTGGCGGTGCCAGCTGGCTCCAGCGGCTTGGTCAGGGGGGGCACCATGACCAGCACATTCCCCCGTGGCCCCTCTGTGCCCGAGTCCAGCAGCGGTGTGCGGCACCGGAGGCAGCGGCTCTCCAAATAGGCACCTGCAGGGAGCCAGGGGTGCTGGGGAGCTGGGGTCACATCCTGGGGCTCGGCCCAATTCCTCTACCCAGCACTCACGGGCCTCCAGCGTGTCCAGAGCACTGGCAACTCCATTCAGGCGCTGGAAGAAGTCATCCCCGTAGAGCAGCTCGGTGGCAGGTCCCACCTGGTTCTGGTGAGCTGTCACCCTGATGTCGGGGTTCATGCGCCGCATGGCCGCAGCAGCCACTGCTGACTTTGGCTTCTGCCAGGGCAAAGGGGATGGTCAGGTCTCCCCCACCCCACAGCCCCGGGGAGCCCCCAGGACAGCCAAGGTTCCTTGCGGCATCTCACCGATATATCTGCTGAACGGTAGAGGAGCTGCCGATGGAGGTTGGAGAGGGCGACGGTGTCCATGTCGGTGATGGTGAGGTTGCCCCCCGGCCCTGCTGCCATCCCCATCATGGCAAAGTTTTTCAGCAGCTCGCAGCCGATAGCACCGGCTCCCACCTGCCGGGGCAGAGCCGCTGCAGCTCCCTGCGCGCTGGCCAGCTGCGCTGCAGCCCCTCCCCGCACCACAGCACCCGGCCCAGCTCACCACTAAGTACTTCTGGTGGCCCAGCTGCTCCTGGAAGGCGGCCCCAAAGACAGCGATCTGGCCATCATAGCGAGAGCCCCTCTGCCAGGACAGAGGAACCGCATAATCGCGGGTGTCCGCAGCACCCCCAGCACCCAGGAGGGGCTCGGCCCGTGCTCTCACCGGGGCGCAGTCCTCCTCCGTCACCCGCGCAGCCCCCTCCAGCGCCAGGCACTCCAGGGCGTCGAAGTACAACCACTGGTCCAGGGGCAGGAACTTCCCGGTGATGGCCTGGAGCAAACGGGATCTGTCGGCTCTGAGGCCAGCGGGCTCCCCCTGTTCTCCAGCCCAGCGCTGCTGCCCGGCCCGGCGTCCCCAGGCAGGCAGCAAGTGCCCTCTCGTGGTCACCAAACGCCACTGGACAGCCGAGCAGAGTGTGACCAGCGGGACCTCAGAGCCCGGCACTCTCATCCCGCTCACCTTCAGCACCTCCTGGGCTGCCATGGCCCCGACTACGGTGGCCACGGGGCACAGGTCCCCCGCGCTCACGCTGGCAAAGGCTCGCACGACGTCCTCGTCCAGGGGGCCCTGCTGTGCCCCCAGGCTCTGCGCCAGCTCCAGCACCCGCTCAGCGTCCGCCTGTGGCGTGAGGGCAGCCATGGGCAGGGTGGCAAGGGGCTGGAGGGGCCATGCAGGGCAGGACGGGGACTCACCGGTGTCCTGGGCCGGGGCAGGTGTCCTTGCTCCCTGCGGAAAGCATGCAGGGCCCAGAAGGCAGCGTGCAGGCTGCGGCTGCGCAGCAGCTCCTCGGGATTTGCCACCCGGATCTTGGGCTCTTCTAGCGCCTGGCGCAGGGGCTCCTGCCAGCACAGCACCAGGGCTTGGGTGAGTGTTCACCCGGGGCCAGGGCATGGCACAGCACAGCAGTGCCGCAGGCTGGGCAGCAGCACCGTGGGGCTATGGGGGACTTACGTAGGAGTGCACCTCAGGCAGCCGAACCTGTGAGACCAAGCCACCACAGCGGTAGGGTGAGAAGGAGCTGGTGTCACCGATCTCCAGCCTGAAGCCATCTGGGGACGAGAGAGAGACAGATGTCACGGTCACCGCTAAGGACCCAACAAGTTCCCTGACCTTGGGCCAGGGCAGCCAGGGCAGCTCACCCAGCACACGCACGGGGATGGGGTCCTGGCCATTCAGCTCCGTCATCCCCTCCACACCAGAAAATGTCACGAGGTCACCATCACAGAAGAGGTGGGTGTGGTTGTCCTCTGTCCCCATACACGTTACCACACCTGGGTTGCCCTGAGGAGGGGAAGGGACATGAAGGCAGGGGACTGGACCTGGGTGGCATGAAGGCACCGGAGGAAGGAGCAGCATTTCAAGGAGCCTGCTGAGGCTGTTCTCCTACCTGGGAGATGTGCTGCACGGCTGCACGCTCTGGGTCCCCTTCTGCTGGGTCGTTAACGATGAAGCGCTCCCCAAAGTCACAGAACAGCTGCCTGCAGAGGACCGATGGGGGTTTCCTGGAGGAGCCGCCTCGCAAGCTGGCAGAGTGCTGCCAGGTCCTGTCCCAGCCCCACCAGCGGGATGGGGACACGGGCTGCACAGCAGGGCTGGGGGCTCTGGGGACAAAGTGAGCCAGAGCCACAGGAGGACCCGGCGGCAGAGACCCCTTACCCTGCTAGCCCCTTGGTGTCAGCCACGATGAAGTAGATGCGCTGGGCATGGCAGAAGTCCCCGACACGGAGCTGCTCCTCCAGCGGGGACTCAGTCAGCACCACCACCTGCATCAGGGTTGTCAGCAAGGTACCACCATCCTGGGGGGCCCTGGGGTGTGGGGGAACAAGCTCACCTGGAAGGAGGCGAGGAAAGCCTCTGACAGCTCTCCCGTGTGAGCTGCCACTGTCACACGGGGGTTCAGCTCGGCCAGGGCCCGCTGGGATGCCTCTGCACGGTTCTGGCCAACATCACTCTCTCCCAGAAGGAACTGTAGGGTGGGCACATAGCAGGGCACCCCATGGGTTTGCAGTGCTGCTCACCACAGTGGGGTGCTCCACGGGGTCCTGCCTGCACTGGTGGGGGACCCTCTGCTGAGGACCATACCCATGACACAGGATACTCCATAGGCCCTATCTGGGACAATGAGGGGCATCATGGGCGACACCCATGACAGGGACCTCACATTCCACACTCACACACTTCCAGGACCCCCAAGCTGCACCCATTACTGGGAGCCCCCCACCCCGTACCCATACCTGCAACAGGGATCTCCCAGCTGCACCCACACATATTACTGTGACCTCCACCCACACCCATACCTGGTACTGGGACCCCCACCTGTACCTGTACCCATCAGTGGGTCCCCTACCTGTACCCATTATGGTGACCCCCACCCATACCTGTACCCATTACTAGGACCACCACCCACACCTGTACCCATTAGTGAGAGCTCTGCCTGTACCCATCACCAGGGCCCCTGTCTGTACCCCCACCCGTAGCTGCACCCACTACTGGCATCCCCACTCACACCTGTTACCGAGATCCTCACCTGTACCTGTTATGGGGACCCCCGCCCGCCCCCGTGCCTACAGCCAGGACCCCGCCCGCCCCGCCGGTACCTGCTGGCCGCGGTCTGCGGTGCAGGCGACGCCACGATCGTGCAGGACGACGCGCCCGGTCCCCGCCAGTACCAGCGCCGCCGCCACCTGCGCTCCCGTCCCGCGCAGCCCCGACACCAGCACGGCCGCCCCGGCCAGCCGCCGCGCCCCGCCGCCCAGCACGTACCTGCGGGGCAGGGGCCGTCAGCGGGGTCCGCCCCACTCCGTCCCGCTCCCGGTCCCGGTCCCTGTCCCGGTATCAGCCCCGGTCCCGGCCCGGCCCCCACTCACAGCTGCCGCGAGTACAGCCCCTCCTCGCTGCTGCCCGCCATGGCGGCCCCGCCCACCGCGCAGGCCCCGCCCCCAGCCCGCCCCGGGAAGCGCTCACGGCTCAGGCCCCGCCCCCGGGCAGCCATGGCGGCGGTGGCGGGCTGGCAGGCGCCGTGGCGGGCGCTGGGCGCGCTGGGCCGGGAGCTGGCGGCCGAGTGGGCGGCGCAGGACGTGCGGGCCGCGCTGTGCCAGCTGCTGCTGCTCTGGCTGGGCCTCAGCCTGCTGGGCGTCCGCCTGGCCTGGCGCGCCTACGGCGGCGCGGTGGCCGCGCTCTGCTACCGGACGGGCCCCGCCGCCCGCCGATCCCCCGACACCGGCCTGGGCCCCGGCACCGCCTCCGGGCCCGGCCCCGCGCCCGCCCGGCCCCGCGCACACTCCCTGTCCCCCGCCGGCCCGGCCGGACGCAACGGCGCCGCCGAGCGGCACTGCCCGCCCCGGTGAGTCCCGACCGCGACCGGGCCCGCGACCGCAGCCCCCGCGGCCCCGCCTGCCCCGCTGCGGCCCCCCCGCGCCCCCGGCTGCACCCCTGCACCAGCACACCCGGCAAATGCCGTTCCCGCTGCACCCCCAGACCGGAACAGCCCAGAGAGCGCCCTGCCATCTGCCCCCACCCCAGAACAGCCCAGCGAAAACCCTCCCAACTGCACACCCAAACCAGTGCGCCCCAGTGAGTGCCCCCCGACCAGGGTGCCCCAGCGAGCATCCTCCTGGTTACACCCCCAGACCAGTGCAGCCCAGTGAGCGCCCTCCCATCCGTGCCCCCAGACCAGTACGCCCCAGTAAGTGCTGCCCCAGTGCTGCCCAGCCCACATAGGCAGGCAGGTACCCTCCCCCTGTGCCGGGGTGCCAGACCGGGGTGCCGTGCCAGCATGCTGCCCCAGCACCACTTATGCTGCCCCTTTCTTGCAGGGAGGGCTCGACAGTGGAGCCGGCGAAGACGCACCGGGAGTGAGAAGTGCCGGGACCTGCTGGGCACTGCCCGCTCCATTAAAGCTCTGTGCCCCACCTGCTGCCCCTTGCTTTGGCGCCCGCCATCACCAGAGAGGAGGCCAAGAGAGGGGGCAGGGACGTTTATTTGGGCTGGGGTACCGTGCTCACGGTGGGCACTGGCCTCACTTGGCCGTGTAATACTGCGTGGGCACGAAGGGCATCTTGGTGACGAGGGCCGGGTGCTGCTTCTTCCGCACCTCGACGGTGAGCGCGGTGCCGGCCCGGCTGTGTGCCACCTCCACGTAGCCCATGGCGATGTTCTTGCCCAGGGAGGGCGAGGGGCAGCCGCTGGTCACTGTGCCTGGGGACATGGGGAGGTGAGCGGGGGTTGGCAGCCCCAGCCCCCTCCCCTGCCATGGGCACAGCTCCGAGCCATGTCTGTACCATCCCTGCTGCCCCCACCTACCCACAGGTGTGCCCTCAGGGCCTAGGATAGCCGTGTGGGGACGGATGGGGGGTCCCTCCGATGTCAGCCCCACACGTTTGCGCTTCGGCTTCTCTTTCACTTGCGCCATGATGACAGCTGCGCCGGGGAAGTCCATGGCCGCGCGCCGGCGCTTCCCTGCGAGGCAGAGATGGACGAGGGTCAGCGATGACCTGGTTCCCTCAAACCCTTTGGGGACATGGGGCTGCTCTGCCCACCCCAAGGAGGAGGTGGGGACAGACAGGGCCCTGACCTACCCAGGGTCCACAGCAGCCCGGCCTCAACAGGCGTGATGGTCTCGTCGATGTCGTTGCCGTAGAGGCAGAGCCCAGCCTCCAGACGCAGGCTGTCCCTGGCCGCCAGCCCCGCCGGCCACACATCAGGGACACCCAGCAGCCGCTCGGCCAGCTCCACCGCCCGCCCTGCGGGCACCGAGATCTGTGTGGAGACAGGGGCAGGGTCAGGGGACACAGCATTACCCTCAGGATCGCAGCGGGGGTGCTGGTGCAGCTCCTGGGGTACCTCCACACCATCCTCGCCGGTGTAGCCGCAGCGTGTGACCTGGCAGCCCGGCACGCCAAAGACCGTTGTGGTGATGCTGTTCATGAAGGAGAGCTTGGCCAGGTCATCTGACAGCCCTGCCTGCAGCACCTGTGCCATGGAGGGACCTGTGGAGACAGGTGGCTTTGGGGGATGGCAGTGTCCGGGGAAGGGAGGTGAAACGGGGAGGACACTGACATCCATGGGACAAGGACCTGGAGGAGGGCAGGCCCATGTGAGGCCCCTGCTACCTTGCAGAGCCAGCAGTGCGTTGTCTGACACCTCCAGGTGGACGTCACTGCCGGTGGCCTGCAGCTCTGCCGCTCTGCCCTGCCGGGGTGACAGCGGGCTGTCGGCGTGGGGGCCGGACTGGTGCCAGGCCCCCACGTGGCTGCGGCCACCTCACCCTGCGCAGCCACGGACGTCACCGAAGAGTGGGAGGACTCATTCCCACTGTGTGTCCCCACCTCCTGTGGGGCTCAGGTAACAGCGTACCCTCATGATGGCCAAATCCTTGTCAGCGCAGCCGGCATTGGACACCACGTAGAGGTGATCTTCTGATGTGTTGGTGACAATGAGGTCATCCACGATGCCACCCCTCTCGTTGGTGAGCAGGGTCAGCGTGCCCTGCGGATGTGACCCTCGGGAGCATGGGCAGGTTGCCTGTCCCCCCTGCCCACCTGGGGTGTCCCTGGGGACCTCTGGCCCTGCCAGATGCCTGGTTCCCCCCCAGTACCCCCATACCTGTCCTGGCTTCAGCTCAGCGATGTCCCCCACCACCAGGCTCTCCATGAACCTGACGCGGTCCCGGCCGTACACCCGGGTCTGGAAAGGGCCAGGGGGGCATGAGGCACTGTGGGTGCCCCCCCATCCCCAACCCCCCATCCCATCCCGGTTACCTGCGGCATGTGGGAGACGTCGAAGAGGGAGCAGCGGCGGCGGGTGTGCAGGTGGGACTGGAGGTGGCCCTGCCCGTAGTGCAGCGGCAGGCTCCAGCCGGCGAACGGCACCATCCGCCCGCCGCGGGACCGGTGCAGCGCGTCCAGCGGCGTCCGCTTCAGCCCCGCCTCGGTCCCCCCGGCCCCGCTCAGCGGCGCCGAGCCCGGGGGCCGGCGGGGCAGCGCGGCGCGGCAGCCCGCCCGCAGCATCCTCCGTGCCCGGTACGGCCCGGCCTGGCCCCGGGGCCCCTGGGACATGGAGTCCGGCCGGCCCCCGCTCCGCCCCGCACACCGGCACCGCCTCCCCCGCCGCCGGCGCGGGGGGATGCTGGGTGCGGGTCCTGCCCGGCCACGACCATCCCGCCCCCACAAAGACAGACAGGCACAGGCTGGACAATGTAGCAGCTTTTAGTGGTGACCGAGGCTTTCCCGCCGCCCCCCCGGCGCCTCCTCGGTCCACCGAGCATGGCGGACGCCAGGCCCAGCAGCCCCTTGTCTGCGGAGCCTCGTCCTGCAGGCAGCGCCAGTGGCCGCTCCAGCGCAGAGGCGGGGTGGGCGCTCCGGGCTCTGCCCCAGCAGCACCGGACAGGCCAGGAGCAGAGCCACGGCAGCGGGAGGCACCGGGCTGGAAGAGCGTCACGGGGACTCCGGGGCAGCAGCGCTGCCGCCGCTGCCAGCCAGCGCAGGAGTAGTTGGGGCAGGGGCATGGGGAGGGCCTGGAACCCCTCCCGGGCCGCAGGGACAAAGGCTGATGCAGGAGCAGAGGAGCCTGTTCGGTCCCTGGGAGCACAGAGGGACCAAGTTCCTCCAGCCAGTGCCGGCGGAGCTCATGTGTAGGAGAGCAGGTTGATATCGTAGCAGCCGTCCACCTGGAACAGAGAGAAGCTGTTGGTCCCCGCACAGCACCATTGCTTTGCCGGGGCACACCCCCCAAACCCCATCCCATCTGGTCAGGAGCAGCCCCTCCAGGAGGGCTCCCCCAGCCATGCGGTGAGGCCGGAGCCCCGCGGGTGGGGCGGCAGAACTCACGTCGAAGCGCCCGATGCGGGCAGCTGCCTGGCGAGCCCGGATCACCTCTGTCAGCACCCACATCTGCTGGACCTCGGTCGACACCTTCTCTGGGTCTGGGAGCTCCTGGAAAAAATGGGGCATAGTGCTGTAGAGCAGGGATGGCCCAGATGGGTTGGTCGCCCTGTGCTCAGGCAGCGGTGTGGCTGGATGGCTGTGCTCCCCAGAGAGCTGGGCACTGTCGTGATAATGCCCACACTCACAACCTGCCGGTGGTTTCTCAACACGGGGTGAGCAGGACATTGCACTAGGAAAACAGGCAGCTGGGGAAACGGGTGACCCTGAGCCTGGGGGGCCGTGGCGCTGACGCAGCCCGTGTCTGCTGGCAGGTGTCCAGGGCGAGGACAGAAAGCAGACCTCTGGCTAATGATTAAAAACCTAATCGCGCCGTCCAGAGTTTCTCAAAAGCCTCCCTGCGCAGCACTCCCCGGGCTTGGTGGCAGAAACCTCCCTGCAGGGGCTGGTTCCCCCGGGGGCCCACAAGCTCAGCAGCAGCTCCCCAGGCTGGGGCAAACTCTGCACCGAGCTGCTGGTGTGTGCCTTGTGGTGATGCTGGGAACGGCTGAGCCTGGAGCACCTCCCGGCATCTACCCCAGACCACCCCTTGCAAAGGGGGACGTGATCCAAGCGGTCAGCGAGGGACTGGGTGTCCTTGCCACCTGCCAGACAACTGGACAGGGACTAGAACCCCCAGACCTGCGGGGGTGGCAGAAGCTTTGCTACTGCCTGGGTGCGAGATCTGTAGCCCGAAACCCGGTGCCAGAACTGTCCCGGAGGCACTGACAGTGTGGCACCACTCCCGGCACAGCCTGCTCCTACAGGCACCACTCCCGGCACAGCCTGCTCCTACAGGCACCATTCCCGGCACTGCCTGCTCCTACAGGCACCGCTCCCGGCACAGCCCGCTCCTACAGGCACCATTCCCGGCACTGCCTGCTCCTACAGGCACCGCTCCCGGCACAGCCCGCTCCTACAGGCACCATTCCCGGCACTGCCTGCTCCTACAGGCACCACTCCCGGCACAGCCTGCTCCTACAGGCACCACTCCCGGCACAGCCCGCTCCTACAGGCAACGCCAGCGGCTGATCCTGCAGGTTTCTGTGGCCAAGCCATCTGCGCGCTCTGCCCTGCTCTTGCTGGACTTTGCTCACCAAAGGCTGCCGGCCAGACAGATGTGTCTCGCAAGCTGTGAACATGCACCATGGCTGTGAGCTCCCTCTGCCTGCATGCTGCCCTGGCTGGGCAACGTGCTCCCCAGGACGCGTGCTCTGCAGAGCACTGGGGACCAGCCAGGCCACCCTGTCCCCACACATCTGACCTGCCGCACCCACCGCTCCCACGGGGACGCTCCTGTCCCCAGACTAGAGGCAGGTAGACTTAAGTGTCACCTCAAATCACACATCACTATGGAGACAGTTTTCTTCTCAACGCTGCAAACTACTCCCCGCCCAAGGCAGGGCATTTCAGGGATCCACAGCTGCTCCTGGTCAAGGTCTGGAGCTGACGGGGCAGGGATGGGGCCAGCAGCCTCGAAGGGACACTCAGCCGCACAGCTGGCACCCCACACAGGTCCCTCCTTCCCCACAACACCTCAGCGGGGACCACTCACCCCGTGCAGGCTGGCTGGCTGCTCCGGAGGGGTCAGCTGGGAGAGCCAGGAAGGGAAATCCTTCTGGGGGCTCTGAAATAGAGGCAGAGGGTCACAGAAGCGGTGTTCCCGAGCCCACCCTCATCCCTCACACCATGGAGCATACTGCAGTTTGGAGGCCATATTTATATTGGTATAGGTACAAGTACCGCTTTACAATTATTAAAGGAAATTTTGTGTTTAGGGTGGATGTTTGCAAACCATAATTTGTTGCGGGAACATCCAGCTCCATCTCACTGCTCAGACACACACCCATGTCCAAAATGGGCAGGGCTGGGACTGCTCCAGCCAGCCCCAGCCCCTCACTTGGCGCCCAGCGCGCAAGGGGACCCCAAGTGGCCAGTGAAGGACAAGGAGTTGGACCCACAGCCCTGTGTCCTCTGGATGGTGCCTGAAGCCCCTAGAGCTGCAGGGAGCAATGCCAGGCGCAGGGCTGGGGATGGTGGCATGTCCTGGAGCTCCTGGCCGCACCTGGCAGGGAGGGCAGCACCGGCACCCGCTCACCTTCTGTCCGGGGGGAAAAATCTGCAGCTCCTCGATGGTGAAGTGGAGCCAGACTGGGGAGGGCTGCCGCAGGATGAACCGCACCGCTGTCACCTGGTCCATGTCACACAGCATCTGTCGGGACAAGGACGGGGGAAACTGTCACTGCCAGGGGGGCCAGGCTGGTGCTGCTCTGGGGCAGCTTTTGGGATTTGCTCCCAAAACAACCCAAACCCACCCTAGATGGAAGGAGCGTGAGGGAAATGTCACCCTGTGGTGGCTGTCCGGGCAGAGCAGGGCACAGGCAGGACAGCATGCGGGGAATCAGCACAGGGCCCCGGGGACCGGGAACCATCCTGGGGTGCAGGCAAACAGGGGGATCCGCGGGGGCGTGGGTGATGTCCCGGCAGTGCCGACCTGGTGGCGGTGGAGGGAGAAGTAGTCCTGGGAGCCCTCCTCGGTGTGCGGACAGGGCATGAGGCGGTGGTCCCGCAGGCAGGTCACCCAGCGGCGGGGGCCGCCGGGGCCGGGCCGCTGCACCCGCACGCTCAGGAACGCCGTGTAGAAGTTCCTGAAGACGATCTCCTGCACCTGCGGGACGGCGGCATCAGCCCCGCACCGGCACCGGCACGGACACCGACACCCCTCCCGTACAGGGACCGGCATCTTCACCCGCACCCCGGGGCCGGCATCATCACCCGCCCCTCCCGCACCGCCACCATCGCCCACCCCTCCCGAAGAGACCGGCACGGGCACCACCATCCCCACCCCGGAGCCGGCAGCAACACCCAGTCCATCCGCACCGGCACCGGCGTCCCGCCCAACGCCGGTACAGGTGCTGCCCCCGGCAATACCCCGGCACCGGCATCCCCCGCCCCTACCGCTACCGGCACACACCCCGGCATCCCCTCCCAACCAGGGTCGCTGCCGCCCCCACCGTACCCCTCCCGGACGGGCACCACCCCCGCATCCCCCGCCGGGACCACCTCCCCGTATGCCCCCCGCCCACACCGGTACCGGCACCCCCGCACGGGCCGGGCCGCACTCACGTCGGCGGCGGCACCGCGGGGGAAACGGATGTCGATGACGGCGACGCCGGGCCGCGCCGGCTCGGTCCCCCCGCCCAGCTGGAGCGGGACGGCGGGGCGGGGGGCGCAGGGCAGCGGGGAACGGCCCGGTCCCGATCCCGCCGGCTGCCCCGCCGCTCCCGACATGGCGGCGCAGCGCGGCCGCCCCTCCTGGGCGGGGCCGGGACGGGTGCGGCGACGCCGCGCGCCGCGCCGACCGGAAACGTGAAGCCCGGGTCCCGCCGGCAGGGGGCGCCGCGCTCCCGCCGCCCCGCCCGAGGGTGCCCGGGGCCGGTCCCGCGGCGGCGGCAGAGGCAGCGCGGGGGCAAAGCACACGGTTTATTGACCCGACACACGGTCCGTTACACAACGCGGCAACCGCCCCCGCGACACCGACAGCACAGCGGGCCGTGAGGAGCGAGCGCCCCCCGGTCCCAGCCGGCCCCCCGCCTCCCTCCCGGCCGGCACCGAGGGGCCCGGGAGAGCCCCCGCAGACACCCCGCAAGCGGAGGGGGAGCCCCCGCCCGCCCGGTGCTGGGGGCGGGCACTACGGGGCGCGGCGGGACCCCCCGCCGCACCGGGTGATCGCTGCTCCCGAACGTGCCCCCGGGGAAACACAATAAACCCAACGGTAACGTGAGTGAGCGGAGGAGAGAAAAACAATATCTAGAAAGTGAAGGAACGGGCGGGCGGGGGGCGGCCTGGGCAGGGCGGGGAGTCCCGGGAGCCGGTACCGGGCGCTTCGCTCGTACAAACTGCTGGCAGCGGCACACCGGGTTTTCAGTCCTTTTTTTTTTAATAAAACAATTTGAGGCTGTATCAAAAATTTAGTAAAAAATTAGATTTGAGAGTTCACTGATTTTTTTTTTTTTTTTACTATTATCTATTCCTGTAGCTTTTTATTTATTTGTTTTTTTCTTCCCCCCCCCCAAACTTTTAAACTTTTCCAACAGCATCGGGTGCGGAGCAGCAGGAGAAGCCGTGCGGGCAGAGCCAGGGCCAGGGCCAGCGCGGCTGCTCGGGCGCCGCTCCCACCCAGGACGAGGCAGAGAAAACAATCCCGTCGCTAACACACCCCATGGGGAGGGGGTTTTGCCCAAAAAAGCGCACCCCGACCCCCGCGCTCGTCGGGAAGCCGTCACGGCACAGGGCTCGGCCCCCCGAGCTGAGCCACCCCCAGCCAGCCCGACCCAACCGATGGTTATTTTGTGATGTGTGAGAAAAACAGGATTTCTTTGATTAAAAAAAAAATATAGTAAAAGAATCAACCCCAGAACCAAGCAACCGATCCCCCAAGAAGGAGGGTGGCTGTCCCCGAGGGGCTCCCCCTAACCAGCCCCACATCGCCCCTGGAGCTCGCCTGCAGCACAGCACTGCCCGCCCCCTCCCCAAAACTACACACCCCCGTTTAGGTAAACAGCAGATTAAATGTAAAAACTTAAAAACATCGACTTCAGAAAGTCCCTTGAATTTAATTATTTTTAGGCTACCTTTCATGTTACGTCCTGTAGCTAGACACACGTGAATAGAAAAAACAGTACAGTTAGTGTTAAAGGCAAACAGCGGAGACCCAGAGTGCTACCCCAGTGCTGCCTGCGCCTCCCGACCCCCGACCCGAACCCCCGTCCCCCTCCCCACCCGCCGCCTCCGCCCCGGCCAGAAGCCCCGGCCACCGGGAAGGCGTGTTTGAGCCGAGATTTTTTTTTTCTATGAATAAAATAAAACCAAAGCTTGTTAGGCAAAAATAAAACGAGTGTCCCCGCGAGTCCCACGAGTGCTCCGGTGCGGCGGGCACAGCCGGGGAGGGCCGGCTGGGGTTTGGGGTTCCCGGCTGGCGAGGGGGCTGCCGGCCCACAGACAGCACCGGTGTGGAGCTGGAGGCCCCTTCTCCCCCCGAGAGCCTCCCGGTCGTTACGGGGGGACGTAGGGCGGTGGGGACCTGTACGGGGTCATGTTCTTCGGGCGGGAGCCTTTCCCCTCCATGGGTGCGGTGAAGGGGGGGGGAGGCTGGTAGGGCGGCGCGTTGGGGTCCTCGTCCCGCAGCGGCGTGTACTCCCCGATGGTGTCCTGGTTGAGCGGCGTGGTCTCCGGCATGCTCTGGTTGGGGTACTCTGGGGGGGGCAGCGGGGCTTTCTCCTCCTGGAGGATGAGGGGCATGCTGGAGGACGGCGGGGGCTTGGAGTCGTCCAGCTCATCGGCGAAGATGATGGGGACGCCTTTCTTTATGAAGGTGGCCTGGTCTTCGATGGTCAGCTTCCCTTTCCTCTTCTTGCGGTAGCAGATCATGGCGATAATGCCGGCCACGAGGAGGATGGCGGCCACCACCACGGCAGGGATGACCGTGTGCAGGTACACGTCATCCTCGCTGCTCTTCTCGGGGTCTTTGCCCGCTGCCACCGTCGGTGTCGCCTCCGAGATCACCCTTCCGTCCTTCGTCACGGGGATGAACTGGATGTGCCTGCAGCTGCCCGAGCCGACCACCGACACGTTCAGGGGCTTGAACTCGGGCTGCAGGACGTTGGAGAAAGCCGGGCTCGGCCCGCCAGAGTCATCTGCAATTTTTTTGCTCAAAGTCCGGATCTGCTCCCGGGGACAGGGCTCCAGCGGCAGCGTGTTGTTTGTCCACTCCACCACGATGGAACCTTTGGCGATGTCCTGCACCGTTATGGTGCTGCTGTTCCTGTCGCCAAAGGCCAGAGCCAGCTTCTTCACCAGCATGATCTTCTTATTGATGTCGTTCACCACCGCATTGTGGTCCCCTTCCAGCCTGGCCTTGAACTTCACTGGAGACTTGTCCCCATGGGGGCGTTTGTGGACGTGGATTTCGAAAGCATCCACGGCGAAGAGCCCGCCCTTGTCAGTGGCGTACATGAAGTACTCGTGCTTCCCGACGTGGCTGCGGTCCGGCATGCCGTACATCAGCTGGCTGGTGCTGTTGAACTGCACCCACGAATTCTCCTCCAGCATCTGCTGCTCCTTCAGCTTCAAGGTCAGCTGCAGCTTGTCAGTGGTGGTATCTTCCTTGTCGTAGAAAGTATCTGATGGGATTTTCACCTCGAAGTAGGTGCCCTCCCACGCATCAACCCTGTCAATGTGGTTTGTCAGCTTGGGCGGCTCATTTGGCTCCCAGGGCCGGGGGACCCCGCTGGCTGTGGTGCGCACGCGGGTCGGCGGGGAGGCCGTTGTCAGCTTGGAGATGGGGGATCTGGTGGTGCTGGGAGGCTTCGTGGGACGGGGTGTTTTGGGTCTTCGAGTAGGTCTTCGTGTCGTTGCTGTGGAGGAATCCGTTGTGGATGGAGTGGCTGGCTTCAGAGTGGAAACTCTGGGTTTCTTGGTGGTGGTTGTGGGCGGTGTCATCACCGCTGTGGGCTCAATGTACCCAGGCATTGTGGGGCGAATCGGCACCGAGGCCGTGCCGGTGCCTTCTGTGACCCTGGTTGGCTGGATCGGCCCCAGAGTGGGGGTCTGGACGATGGGGCCTCTCGTTCTGATGGTGACCGTGGGCTTCCTGGGCAGCGGTATGGGCTCCCGGACGGGGGGTGCTGTTGTCTCCGTGGGAGGCGCGATGGCGGGCGATGTCGGGGTGGGGACGATCCTGGCCGGTGGTTCTTGCGCGGCAGTGGTGGGCGGCCCGATGGCAGTGAGAGGCGTGGGGGTGGCGTTGATCTGCCGCCGCATCCTCTTTGGGAGGTGAGGTTTCTTGTTAGCAATGTGCCAGCCAACAACAGGGTAGCCGAGGCGAGCAGACATGGTTCCTTCCTTAGCTGGAGCCTCCACCTTGCTGATGTTGGGGACGCTGTTTTGGCTCAGAGAACATCCCAGTTTCCAGGAGAGTAAGGCCCCATTTTCCACCACCTTCTTCGCATTTCCCGGTCCAGCCATGAAGGCTGACATGTCAAAAAGTCTGTTATTTACAACAGGAACCAACTTCATGTTATGAAGTTCCACCTCTGAGAAGCTTCTCATTCTGTTTAAGAGTTCAATCCTCTGCTTTGGTGTCATTTTTGTTAAGTCGGCATCCAAAATGACGGTCAGGATAGTGACCGGCTCTTCCGAGCCACACACGAATGGCGCCGCGTCACCCGTGTCTTGGACAGCCACTCGCACCGACTGAGGCTCGTTGTGGTCTTCTTGGTGGACCTCAACAGAGAAGACGTTTGCGGTCTGCGGCACGTAGCTCCCGTTGGGGAAGGGCTGCAGCGTGGTCACCGAGATGTAGTGGACACCCTTGTCCGTGTCAAGGGGCAGCCCTTCCAGGGAGCTGCTCTCCGCGTTCCAGTGTAACCAAGAAGGCAAGGAGTCCTTCCCAGCTTCGGAGATCTACCAAAGGAGAAAGAAGATGCTTTTAGAAGTACTGCATTAGGACAGGTTCTAGCAGCAATAATACTTAATTTAAAGGATTAAAGAAAAAAACTAGACATGTGCCCATGTCTCCTCTGCACGGTGGCAAGGATGAGCTCTGCGGGGTGTGCTGGTCCCAATGGGCTAAAGGAGCCATGGGAGGTCAGCAAGTCCTGCCAAGGTCCCTCGCCCGCAGCCAGCAGCTCTCTAGCACTTCCTGTGGTCTATTTTCTCCGAGGGCAGAAGGGGAGTCCAAGTCACGGGGACAGCTATGAAGCTGAGGGTGAAGTTCAGTGATCCAACAACTGCCCTCCCCCTGCTCCCTCTTCCTCCTCGCCCACCCCTGCCATCTCGCTGCCCTCCTCACCCGATCCCACCCTGCAAGCCCACTGCTCCAGCAGCTCCGCAGAACGTACATTCGCTGTTAACTTTCAGCCTCGTCCCGCTGGCCCAGCAGCCAGGCTGAGCTGGAGGGGCCCGAAGCCGGCAAACCGCAGCCGAGGCCCCACCTGGCTGCAGCACAGCAGCTCTCACCACACAGCAGCAAATCCCGAGTGCTGCACCACTGCCTAAAACACAGCGTCCTCCTGCATGGCCAGAGGAACAGCAAGGGAGGGGAGCAAACCCGACACCTGTCACCCCAGGGCTGCAATGGGCAGCGCAGGCAGGCAGGGACGCGGCAAGGGGCTGGGGCGCTGCTGGACACCAGACGGGACAGCGTGCCAGCCTGGCTTTATGCTCAGAGTTAGCTCAAAATGACGGATTTCACTTCACATAACAACTTGCTTCTGCAGACTAGAAACAACAGGCGGCTTTGGCCCGGATCGCAGGCTCCTCAGGACTCCAACGCACTATTTACTGCCTCAACAGCAATACTGCTTTTTCACACAGCTTGTGGCACAGCTTGGCCAAGTGCAGTCTGAGAGCTCAAGCTTTCCCTTCAAACCGTGCAGCCCAGCCGCAGGGGAAGCCTACACAGCGATGGCGTTTCCATAGGGTGCAGGGGAGCAGCAGCAACCCCACCAGCTGCCTTCGCTTCCCAGTTTATCTATCTGTGCTTTCTGAGCCCACCCTTCTCTTCCCACCTCAGATCCCCTCCCCATGTTCCCATGAACTGATGTCTGTCCGTCTGCACTATAACCGCTTGCTGATCATGGGTTGAAGGGGTGACGCTGCCAGCTCGGTGGGCTGTGACATTTCCCAGGGCTTTACGTACCCTGGGACAAGTAACTTGAGCTTCACCACCTCCCTGGGCTCGGAGGCGTTTTGGAAAGTGCCTCCCCGGGAATTCACCACCAGCACTCCCAGCACAGGCAGCGGGGTCTCACGTGCTGCCTGCCCTGGCCGGGCTTCCCAGGGCTCGCCACGAGGTATCTCCTCCCACCCAAAGAAAACAGAACTTTCTGGGGCCCACAGAGACACAGCCTGGTCAAGGCTCTGGGCTCACTGCAGAGCCGTGCGCCAGCTCTCCTCCTGAAAGGGTGCTTGGGTTACTCTGCAATTCTGTAAAGCTCATACATGTATTCATAATTTATCCAAACGCAAAGCTGGGTGAGGAGCTTTGCAAGGCAACGTGCCGGTCCGGCCGTGCCGGGGAGAGCCCTGGCATGCACAGAGCCGTGGCCAGAGCCGCACCGCTGTGCAGGTGGCGAATTCGGGGCCCTCTCCCGCTCCCTGCTGCAGGTGGATCCATGCAGCACACCAAAGGGCAGGGGGCTCACAGACCCCTTGCCGCGGGTCTCAGCGCACTGAAGGGTCTGGATGCGCAGCTCTGCAAGGATAACGTAGCACCTGAAAGTCTTCTGGCGAGAGCAGCAGGAGAAAGGTTTTGTGCAAGAGCTGCAGAGGGTTTCGGCCATGACCGCAGGGGCAACACCCTCATTCCTGCGCTCTGCACGGGATCAGCCCCGTGTCCCGCCAGCCTGGACAAGCTGGAGAGCACATCATGAGACACGCGGGTACAGTTTGTAGAGCAGAGTTTAAAGCTGTTAGCACAGCTTCTAGTTAACTCCTGAGCAGCAATATCCGACAGCAGGAAACCATGGTTCCTGCTTACACCACCTGGAGAAAGCCGCCCCACGGGCCCCACACCCCACGTATGCCACCTGAACCGAGGCAACGAGACATGGACACCCCTCCCCTCGGCCTGGCTGTTTACCCAGGGAGTTCTGCACGCACTCACTCCCCCCACAGCAAGAACAGGAGCTGCTTTTACCCCAGCCCTTCACCTGAGACAGGCGCAGGAGCCAAACCTCCCTCCTGCGGGAACAAAGGACCAAATTGTCCATCCTTGGCACCGCTGCTGCCAGGGAGAACAAAGGCAGGGGCTGCTCCTGCCCCGCCAGAACAAGGGTCAACCTGCATTTGTGTTACTTTAAAAAAAGTGGAATTTTGTTGCACTCACTAAAACCAGAGATGCCAGGACAGCACCCAGTGCAATCCAGCATCTACAGCAGGAGCTGGATGGTGCTGCTCTTTGTCCCTGTGTGCCAAAATCAGTGCCCGGGGAGGAGGAATGGCAGGGCTGGGTGCACGTTAGGGACAGAACCAGGAGCTGGGACAAAGCTGCAGCATGGTTGAGGCTTACACAATCAAGAAGAATAAAAACTTAATATTGAGTGGTTAAATGCATGCTCCCTCCTCCCTGGGCACAGCGCTACCTTTAATCTCATGTCACAAGGAGGTTAACTATTCAATCGTGTGTGCTCCTATGTTCGATTGCCAGACTCACGCAGGAAAGGTGGCCCACCCCATGTGCAAACAGGACAGGGAGGGAGGCACAGGCCAGTCTGAATACTCCTTCTTGGAAACCCATTTTTAAGCTAAAATTTACATCTGAGCTCACACTCTTACGGGCCCATGCTAGAAAATGAAACTGCAGCTAGAAAGATTCGCATTGAAAACCAGGCTAGGCAATCATCTACTGGGACAACTTGTTCTAACAGGGATGCCAGAGCTGCAAAACAGTTATGAAGCCACTTAAACTTGATTTAAAAAGAGCTGAGCTACTTCAGCTGTATTCAACCTGTAAGGAGATGAGAACTGTTTCTAAGGGTTCTGCAAGAGGTGATTAATAAAATCAAATTTCTGTGAATTATGCCTATGAAACCCATGAAGACGCCTGTGCCTCCCCTGGGAAATCTTTGGGACAGCAGCAAGTTGCAGGCGGTGGATGCCGCGGCTCCGCTTTGAGCACAGCTGCTGCCCTGGCACCGAAACCCACCCGTGCTTGCATGATCAAGGAAGAGCCCAGCAAGATTAGACAATCAAAGCAGTTATCAGACTGAATAAAAATCCTTGATCCTAAATGAACACGGAGCAGCGGAGCCCTCGCTGTGGGTCCGTCCTGGTCACGGCGGCTGCCGTGTTTGTGTGGTGTGAAGGGGGGAGCCCTGGACTCTGTTCTTGCAATGTTTCCTTCAAATATTGCTTCAAAGGTATGTGGTAAGGCTACACATAGTTAATCATTTGGGATCTCTAGTTTTCATGTTAAAAGTTTCCCAGTTTTCTATGTAGGCAATAAATATCAGCCTTAAGCCCTGTCATTTCCCCCAATGGTTTCAAAATAACTCTTCCGTTGCTCAAGAAAAAGAAGGCCGCCTTTGTTTTCCCATTATTTGCGATAATTGTAAATGAACGCTTATCGGGTAAAGATTACACAAGCCCGGCAGTGTACTGAACACCATTAAAAAAATTAGCCATGTTTGAGATTTTAAATACATACAGTGGTCTGGCTGGTTTTGAAGACCTTGTTCACAAAGTCCTTTCGGATATACATGGCTTGTTATTTTTAGGCCAGCCAAGAGCAGTCAGCTCACGAAAGAAGATAGCTTGGTTTGAATTTTTTTTTTTGAACTTAGATCTGAAAGCCCTTTAGCCAACAAGACAAAAGATAAGCAAAGGAGCAGCCAGCAAAACTGCTGCCTCCGAGGGAATTCAGGCAAAAAATGCATTCCTGCCTACCAGAGTGCCCGCTAATCCTCCAAGAATTTAGTCCTCCTCCTCCCCATGAACCCTTCAAAAAGGAGGTGGTGAGTCCTTCACCAGGAGCCAGGTACTGTATGATCCTGCTACAGGTCTCCCCTTAGCACACCGCAATGAAGGGCTTGGCTCCTTTCTCTGCCCCTCCAAATGAGCCCTAAAATAAAATAATCACTGCTTTTGGGCTCTGCCAGGTCTCCCACCGCCCCCTTCCCCTCCTGCGTCCAGCTGTTGTGAGACACCGACTGTCCTGGTTTTGTTAAAAACAAGTTTCTCTTTCAGTGAATTTTGCCTGTCAGCTAAAGCCTTCATATTAACTGCATTTTCCTGGAGAACCAGACACATGTTTTGGTAAAACATAGCAATGGAATGCAAACTTATTGATAAGCATGGATGGACATCTCGCGAGAGGGGCGATGAGAAACAAGTGACTAAGAAACTGACCAACTGTGTATAACATTCCATTCACGTGAATACTTCATATAAAAGTGGGAGATCACGAGGATCTCGTCCCTTTTTCCTTATGGCCGACCTTAGGAGAGGATCTGGCTGGTCGTCCCTGAGAACTGAGGCCTAGTGAGAGACTGAATCCAGCTCCGGTTGGCTGCAGAGTCTAATCCAGGACTTTGGGTGCCGGCTCTGCAGTTGCTGAGACTTTCAACATTGGCTTTGTATATTTTGTAGTATTTTCTCTATTCTTATTAGTAGCATTAGTAAAACATCTTTAATTTTTCCAACTCTCTTCTCTCTGTCCTTCTTTTCCTCCCGATCGCCTGTCCTTAGTGGGAAGGGGGGAGAGGGAGGGGCAAAGAGGGGGAAGTGGGGGGGAGAGGAGGTTAACAATACATCTGCCAGGCTTTTATTGTCACCCCGCAATCTTAACCCTCGACACCGACTCCGTGCCAAGGATTTTATTTGGAGTATAATTACTGATGACAACTCACGGTGTGACAGACTCCCCTTCGGGGTTGCTCCTTCGGCGTTACCCTAACACACACGGCCAATAATGAAAAGTACCCCGGCTGAGCCCTCCCAGCATCTGAACAGCCGGCAGCTGAACCAGGCTCCAGCACGCTGACCTAACCGCTGTTAAACCAAGTCTGCAGCCTCAGGCTCCTGCAAGCAATTAACCAGCGGGCAGGGGAGAGAAAATGGAAACCAAGAGACAATTCAAATGCAAATACAGCTGCAGAGAAAGAGTCAAACCTAAGCTGTTTGTCTAAACCCAGCTTCATCTTAACCCCCTGCTAATGCAGCAGCACTGGGCAGTTTTGGCAGCAGAAGCAACAGATGGTGAAACCAGAGATGGTGGCAGGCAGATTTTGGGCTGACTTGTCTCACGTGTGATGGCAGAGACACAGGTTCCACATGTGCCACAGCGCTGCTGGAACCACAGGCACTGCAATGGTTCGTGGTGCTGGTACAGCCCATCTGGGGCCAAGAGAAGGGATGAGAATGTGGGGCCCGAGTCAGAGAATGAAGCCCTTGTTTTGGGAAGCAGGCTCTGTGCTCCTCTTCCTCACCAACATGAAGATAGAGCCAGTGCCTGAAGTGCAGCCAAAGCATCTGGGTACTGCTGCTCCGTGCAGGTCCTGCAGAAGGAGATGCGGCTGCATCAGGCTGGGGAACACGACAGCTCAGGGCAGGAGATCACAATGGCCACGACTCTTTGGCCCCAAGGAGCAGCCCTGACAGGGACGCTCACCTGTGTGCAACCAGATAACACAAGGAGCCTCCAATCCAACTTCCCCCCTCCTTGCCTCAAATACAGCAGAATTACAAGCTAGGGAGGACATCAGATGGGTCTTGCCTAGAAACACAAAGCCCAGAAAACAGTGCTAAAAGGAGAACGGACACCTCTCCGAGTCTCCACTTGCTGGGCACAGCCTTGGTGCCACCGCATAGCGCTGTGCCACGGGAAAGCTCAGTCTGCAGAAAGGAAAGTTGCATTTCCCTGGCACAGCGAGCGGGGTGAATCGCAGCACACGCGCTTCCCCACGGAGGAGATTGTGATCCCTGCCAGAGCTGTGGGGTATCCTCAGCCCACACTGCTCTCCTGCACACCTCGCACCAAAGTGCAGGACCTCATGGACAAAACCAAGCTGCTCCAGGACATTTCATGCAGACGCATCTGCCCCTGAAAGTCTAAAAACAGCCCATAGGCTTGACTGGTTCTCAGAAGTACGTCAGCCTTGGTGACCTGAGTCTTCACAGCCAGCAGGAGCTCATCCCCTCTGTTCACAGACCAAACGCTATAAGGGAACAGCCAGTAATTGGTGCTTTCTCTGTGCACAGGGCAGGATGGTCAAACTAACCCCACATTCCAGCTGGTCCCAGTGAAAGCCCTGCAGAGCTCTTCCTGAATGCCCCTGTGCACCGAAGCTGTCACCTTAGAAAAAAAATCAAACGTTTCAGCTCCGAAAGCTGAGCTCAGGGAGAGCAAGGCTGCAGAGGCTGGATCACAGGTCCTGGCCCTCGACTTCCAGTTCAAACTTCAGTCCCAGAAGGGCCAGGTGCCAAAGCTACTTGAAGTAGCTGCTCTACTTCTACATGCTCATGAAAACCTGAACAAGAAGTTTATGTGTTTGCCGCTAATCTGCATTTTCCAGCCGTTAAACAGGCAAGCGAAGCCTCACGCACACAAAGCATCCCCTCTCCTCCGCAGAGCGCAGGGCTGTGCTGCGCGGCCACAGCCTCCCTGAAGGGCGATGCTTTGTCTCACCAACTTCTCCACCATCAGCAAAATGGCTTCGGAACAGCGCAGGCTGAGCGGCTACGCCCAGCTCATGCCGTCCTCGCATACTCCTACCATGACGGCTTCTCTCCCAGATGTGCCTCTGTGTTAGCTATAAGGGCACCATTCAGCGTCCCACTCTGCCTGGGCAAGGGAACACAACAGCTGTTTCACGGGGAGGTCACTACAAAACATTGAGTGTCCCAAGAAATCCTCCTTTCATCAGCCCATGCAAGCAGCTTGGAAGGATTTGTTTAGCCTTATTGTTGGAGCGGGAAGGAGCAGCCGCCCGCGCCAGGGCCGGGGTCAGCATGGGCTGCCCACACCCCGCTTTCCCCCTTGTTCGGGGGGCAGGAAAAGCCTCAAACGGCTTTTAAAAAAAAGTTCAGCCAGGCTCTTCTTTCAGCACGACTTTTTATAAGCGAAAGGCCAAAGGGAAGCAAAAATACCACACAGCAGGGATGCCAAGTGCTGGGGGTTTAGCGCTGCCGCCGCGCAGCTCACCAGCCCTGGCAATTTATTCCTGCCATCAGCAGCTTGCGGGAAAGCCGGCACTGGGGAGCGCGGCGAGGGACGGCAAGCCGGGTCCTGCCAGCTCAGGTCGGCTCTGTCGAAGGATTCTCCCCACTGTCGCATTCTTCGGTCTCTCCGCATGCTCAGGGCAAGGACCCCTAAGAGCAGGACAAAACAAGGAACTTCCCAGCCCGGCTGAAAAGCTAAGTTTATAATAAGACTGAGTCACATTTTCCACTCCTCCAAATTCAGAGCTCGTTACTAAGCGTGCACTGAAAATGCCAAATTCCCCGACACGGTCTTGCTGCAGGAAAAAGATAAGCAGCCCCCTGAACCCCCAGCCGAAATCTTATCAACCCATCTTATCAATGAGATTGCAGCATGGCAGCTGAGCAAAGCCCTGCCCAAGAAGTCCTTTGCCTGGACCTGTTCCAGGCGCTGGCATTTATCCCAGCGCGCTCCCCTCTCAACAGCTGCTGTTGCTACACCTTTGGGTAGGCAAAGTGCAAGAAAACTGGCGACCCCAGGGACGAGGTGAAGCTCAAACGCTTCGACACAAGAGCCTTTTAAGATACCCAGAATGACGACACGGCCCTTCAGGAGTGCTCTTTGCTTGTCTTCCTCCTTTGAGGAATGCCACTTGAAAATTCACGTTCAGTTCAAACTCTCTGGAATAAGGATCATTGCAAGAGAAGAAAATAAACGAGTCAGTATTTCATAGTTTTGCTGCCTGAAACGGAGCATCCTGGCACTGCAGGCTGGTTGCCAACAGCCAGCCCTTCGCTTTGGGTCGGAGCAGGGCTGAGGCGTGTGGGACAGCCCCGGCAGCACGTACGAGATGTCAGGACTCCTGCAACCCAACCCTGCAGGTCCTGTTTAGAAAACAAGGTCCCTGGAGTCTGATTAGAATAAAGCTATTCAGTAAAAGCCACTTAAACAGACGGCAAATAGAACAACCATTGGAAAAATCAGGCTCCTGCTTGGAAAGCAGGACTCCTTTTTGCCCAGATTAACATCCAGCGCTCGATAACCCCAAAAACCCACTGCACAGGACAAACCCACTGCACAGCTGCACCACGTACATCAGCCGTGTGAGTTAATTCAGGTGTGCTAATCACCTGCCACCAGCTCTGTTTGCATACAGCTTCTTGGGGCCCTCACTACGTGTTTTATCTGCCTTCCCAACAAAGCACCGCTGAGATGGTGCACTACAAAATGAAACAGAAGAACAGCCAAGAATACTAAGACTTAGCTGTGCTCACCTGAGACCTTCTCAGCATCGGTCAATGAACCTGAGCAGATCTGCTCCGTGGGATCCATCCCACGCCCAACACGCCCAGGTCAGCAGCTTTAGGTGCCTTCAAGGAACCCACATCAAATCACCTGCTTGTGCGGGGATGTGCCTCGGGAAGCGGATTTCTCTCCTTCCAGCATACCTTACAGACCCACCTTTAAACAAAAGCCATGAAATGGCATGTCTTTGTATACAGCGGACATCTACATTTAGGGTATCGGATTGTGCGATGGCTCAAATGCCAGATACTTTCTACAACAGTTTCTGCACCAAGTCCAACCCATGTCCTGCGTGCAGGATGGAGGTGATGACCAGGTCAATGTCCTTTGTGAGCTGCTTCTGTCGTGGGCCAAGGCCAGTGCCGGCTTTCCCGGTCTGTGCCAGGGTGTCCTCGCAGGTGGGATGGGTGGAGAGCAGCCACCATCCCCTGTGCGGACAGAGTGACACCAGTGTCACTGTCCTCACCTCCATTATTTGTGTTATCACCCAGACAGCAACGGGAGGCTTACGTTTTTGTACAAGAAAAATGGGACAACCTTGGAGATGGGACTGGCAGATCTCGTGGAGACCAAGATCGGCAGCGCAAAATCAACGATCCCCTGCCTTGCCTCGTGTCTTCTTCTGGGACCCCAACGACTGGAAGCAGAAAAAACTACAGACCTGGATATTTCAGCTGATGGCAAGATGTCCGAGCCAAAGCAAGGCAGACATGGAAAAGCAAACAATTGTAGGATATATTAAAAAAAAAAGGTTATTTATAGATGAGAAAAGGAAGTTCTGATGCCTTTATGAGAGGCTCTGGTAAAATTTCATCTGGAGTATATGTGCTCACGCAAACATAAGAAAAATAAACTCAAGCTGGAAGAGGTGCAGAAGACAGCTGCAGAGATGGGGAGAGGAAAAGAAAGCTTATTTTATGAAAAAGACTAAAGAGGCTCCTTGCTTAACCAAATAAAAATCAAGACAGGGGAATATGCCTGTCAGTTATAAATACATAAAGGAAGTAAATATTATGAAGGTAGAATTGATTTAAGCTAAAGGGCAGCACATATAAATATTTCTACCCATCTCTAAATTTAGGCTAGAAGCTGCATTTTTAATCAGAGCAGCCAGATTCTGGAGTAGCTTCCAATGGAAGTGGCAGGAACGGGAAATCCAACCTGGTCTTTGGTCCCTGCGTGACCTGTTCTCCAACAACAGGACACAGCTGAGAGGTGACGGGTCAGACTCGGCACAGCCTCGGGTGGAAATGGGGTAGGAGACGGTCAGGCAGTGACGACTGACCACGGGGACCAGCCCCAGCACCTCCGTTATGCATGGCAATGGGGGTGTACGATACGGGGGGAGATCGAATGTTTTAACCCAACCCTTGTAAAAATGGCAAGGTTTTGGTGTCAAATGCAGCTGTAGCAGGGTGTTAACCGTTTTTTGGGAAGGCACAGCAAAGAGCATTCGTGTCCAAAACACCTTCAGACACCAGGAGAGCAATCTTGCAGCGGTGAGGAGGATTAGAGGACAGTGTCTGGGCTGACCTGCCCCCAAATCCAACAGCTGAAATACCTGCAAGCTGCAGCCACCCTTTAGAGGACACGTTAATGCCTGACCCAGCTTATCACACCTGCTCAGCAACCAAGGCACAGGCAACGGGGGTTTCTAGTTGCCAGCCATGAGTTACAACGGCCACAAAGCCTTGCTGACAGCTGGCTCTGAGCAATGTGAAAACCAGACTCTGAAATTAAGACATGAGGTAGTTTTATTTACTCATTTTCTGTGTGTCCACCTTGGCGTCTTGACTTGCTCCCTGAGTGCGTTAGAATAAACTTGCTTTTGTACTTAACCATAAAAACCTCACCTGTTCTCGAGCAGCTTGGGGGTGGCATGGAAATGCCGGCGATGGCTCCCAGGAGCTCGTACCTGTGCCCAGAGCCCCGTGTCCGCGCAGATGTGCCCGCGCACTCCCCCGCCACGCTGCAGATGCCTGGCATTGTTTCCAGCCCACAAACCAAGTTTGCAGAGAAAAGTATTTTGTCTATGGCCGGCTGGAATCTGCTAACAAGCAGGGAGGGGATCTGAGAAGCAGCTTCAAGGCAATTCCCCCGCCACCAAACAAACTGAGCCCAGAAATAATGGGTGGGAATTATCTAGAAATGAAGCCATCACACCTTCTTCAGGCTCCAGATGGGAAGCTCGTGGGAACTTGGGGGCATCAACTGTCAGCTTTTTTTAAACTGAATTAAATAATAGCCAATTTCTTAGAAATTTAAGGGGTCTGCATATAGGCAACCCAATCTCATTGTAAACCCTGAGCCAGTGCTTCACCTCAGAGGGCACAGTCCTTACTCTTTCTTATTACAGTTTAATACAGCAGTTAGCCAGACCCAGAAGTGTCACGCTTTTACCGCTCTGGCTGAGAAGTGCAAGGCAGCCTGGGAAAAAGACAAGAGTGACTTGCCCTGAAACTTTCCAGCACAACAAAAATGCAGCCCAGCACCCAACACGGCCCACGCAGTTCTCGTGAGCCAGGAATCCAGTCCCCACAGCAAAGGTCAGCCGTGCTCCGTTCTCCTCAAACGAGCCCTCCCAGAGACGCTGGCTAAGTCAGCCTGCTGTACTTTTAAAAATCAATTTCAAGGTGAACAGATGCAACGTGCATCTGGGCAAACCCACCGTCAAGCGTGAAAATCGCTCCCAGCGTTCGCTGAACTACACATGACCAGCAACTGTTGGGTCCTGCTCCATGCAAAGCTCTTCAGGGACCTGCCGGTGTTCCCAAACATGCCTCATGCCTACCGCAGAGGTATTGCTCAAAGCTATCAGGTGGGGTTAAAATAATCTATCAGGATTTTCCTGCAGCTATCACAGGTGCCTTTTGTGCCCAGAAAAGGAGACAGAGAAAGCTGTGATGTTATACAAACACTGAAAATTGTTCTTGCCATTAGACAACACCAGAACAAGCCACCCCGATGCAAAATCCCAAACCAAAGATATCATTTCCATCACACCAGACCTTGGGCTCACCGCACCCGCCTGGAATGCTCCAGCCCAGCACTACACGGGTGCCCGTGCTCAGGAAAGCTGCTGTGGTTAAAGCAGGGCAGGCACCGCCACCTCCCCCTGAGCCAGCCTCCTGGCCCGCAGGGACAACTAAATGTCACAGCCTTTGCTCCAAAACCAGCCCGGCCCCTTCTCCGACTGCTCCAGCCAGGAGCTCACCCACCACCTTCCTCCTCCCCATCTGACCATCTGTCGGTAACAGATGCATTCTTCAGATTTTCTGCCTACCACGGGCACGTCACGGTCCCGGCACCCGCGCTGAAGCCAGCGGGATCACATATTTGGATCGAGATAACTGCGTGACAGTACGCAGAGCTAAAACAATCCTGCCTGGGTTCAGAAGCTGAGATGTCAGACTTTCTCCCGACTTGCTCTCCATCTCCCTCTCACTCTGATCTTCTGAGACAGACTAGAAGGTTGTCTTTTATATAATGTTTTCTAAAAATGGATTTTTAAAACTATTTTGCAATTTTGTTCTTTGAAAAAAAATCTCAAGATTGGAAGGTAATTCTGTTTAAGAACAGAATTTTCTGAACTCCACACGATCCAGGCAAGCAGATACTGAGAAGATAACTTCTCAGCACCCTCCCAGGAAAGGACTAAAGACGAGCAAGCGCATTTTCAGTAGCGTGCCCACCCTCCTCTGGGCTATTCTAACACTTTCTTGCCCTCAGGATGAGCTCCAAAAGTCAGATTTCAGGTGTCTGCAGCGCCAGCAGCATGTGTTTAAGTCGGATAAAGAGAAAGGCTCCCATCTTTCCCAAGAGGACTCGGGGACGAGGTCAGAAGAGACTGTGTCAAAGGCAGCCCAGAGCCCCGCTGGCAGAACAAGGTCTGTTTGTCCAGCAATGTTTTGTTACCACAGCGAAGCAAACTCCCCGCGCGTCAGAGCGGCAGGCGCAGGAAATCTGTGGCTCCCCAGGCCCCAAGGCAACATCTTCTTACAATTGTGCCCATCACTGCGGGGGCAGAGTACTTCACAGTTTAAATACAGCCAACAAGCCCCATTGGTCACCCCTGAGAAGTCTCCTCTCTTCACTCTCTTCATTATTACGCAAGGAAAGAACTTTGCAGTGAAGTGAGGATTTTTTTTTTTTTTTAAACCACTCTCCCATAGTCCTACAAAACCTTAAGTCTGCTCGTGACCCAGCCTATGAGTGAGGTGACGAGCTCAACTCCTGGGAGAATAGAACAGAAAATGAACCTCAGGGAACGGCACTTCTCACCTGGACAATTTCTCCATTGGAAGCAATTAAATCCGTGGGGATGGAGACTCTGAAGAAGCGTCCCACCACGGCAGAGCTGTCCGGTATGCCCACCACGGCCGGCACGGCCTCCCGGAGGTCCGAGAGCACAGAGTGCATGGAGGCCTCCAGCTGGTGTTCCCAGTCCCGAACCACGTCTGCCGGCTCGCTGGGCCAGTGGCAGTGAGCAGAGGCCGCCAGCAGCAGCACGGGGAGCCAAGTCCTCCCCAGGAACGGGGGCTGCATGGGGCACCCAACAGTCATTCTGCCCGGCGGTGACGGTGCTCCAGCTGGAATGGGGCGGCGGGGAATCTGCGGCAGCGCGGGCAGGGGATCCGCCGGTCCTTCACAGCAGCCTCATCCTAGGAGTCCTGCGAACCTGGGGAAACAACGGCAACCAAGTCAGGGCATTATCACAATATCCGAGCCAGCTGCTAACACACACACCTTGCAATGGACAGAGGGCGCCCTGCCATGCTACCCTCTTAGTTTTGTTTTTTCTTTATTTTTATTTAACTGCAAGAGTTATCGCTACCATTAAAGAGACCAAAAGCTTCTCAGCTCCTTTTCTGACATGCAGCTTCTCTGGGGAAACAAGATCCTCCCGCTTTTGCGTGCACGCTGCCATGTTCTTGCTGCTCGGGAGCCACAGCATCCCAAGATAGGCACAAGGAGGTAGACGGCACCTGGGCAGGTACAACTGAAGCTGAGAGAGCAGAGCAGTGACAGGGGACCTTCCCAGGCAAGCTGAAGCCAGGCTGCGGCATCAGTGGTTCTAAATGCCAGTTACCCTATCTGAAAACCCCGAGAAACCTCTTGGTACTCCATCAACAACTTGATGCACAACAGACGCTTCTACTCTTCTGACCCATGAGCCAAGCTCCCCCTCAGTTCCGGCTTTTGGCATTAGCCAGTATGTTTAGACTTCATTTTGGGGCCAGCAATATGCCCCCCAAACTCAGACTGCAGTAAGCTACACACACTGTGTCTGTCACCACTAAGGCCATCCAGCTCACCCAGCCTCATGCTCTGCCAAGAAACACCTCCAGCTCTCCCTCGCTTTGCTGTTTTCTTCCTTTATTTGCTTCCTCCCCATCCTCGCCCTCCCTCTGGTCCCCTGGGTCACAGCTCTCCTTTCTCTCCTCTCTTCATACAGTGTGTTATTTCCTTCACTGCTCCTCCCTTGGCTGTGTGGAGTCCCGGATCTGTGTGCGCCCCCACGTTCCTCTGCCCGGCCTGTCTGCAGGAGAGCCAGGGGGTTCACCGAGGAGGCCCCGGGGAAGCCACGCTCACCATTTGGGGCCCTGGGGAAGCCACGCTGCCCATTCCGGCATCTCAGCTGCAGCCAGCACAGCTCTCTGTCACTGATCTGAGGTAACAAGCGGGGCAGCAGGTCATGCAGGACGGGAGGACGGACACTCGTGTGTCTTGAAACAACTCGCCTTTGTCCAGGCTGAGAGAGGAGCAGCTCCAAATTCCCAAAGCAAACCCAGCCCAACTCCTCACCACTGGCTCCCAGTCCTCTGAGCACACTCTGATTTATTTTATCCCATTCCAGCTGCGTTGTATCACACTGTCCCAAGAGACCCCGGAGCCAGAGCGGGTGGGAAGGGAAATCCCACCGTGTCCTGTCCTTGCAGAGCTCCCGGGGCAGCACGAAGAGCAGTCCTGCGGCCAGGTAAGAGTGTGTTGCTCACCATGGGCTTGCAGAAGCAGGCAGAGGGCTTGTCCGTGCTGGCAACCAAGCCAAGGTTACCACAGCAGGCTCTAGGAACGACAGAAGATAAGATTTGGTTGCTCACCCCAAAACCTGCACTCTAGAGAAGCTGAGGCAGCACACAAGCACTAGCACACCCTCACCCCTTGATGGGCCTTTTCACAACAAACCGTCCATGCAGAGGGGCTGGCATCTCCCACGCCAAGGTAACGGACCCAGTGAGCAGTCGCAGCTATCAAAGAGGGCTTGGGTAGTGGAAATTATGAGCTGAATGCAATAACCACGGGCTACAGCAGATATCTGATCTGACCGCTGCCAATCACAGAAACCCTGTCTCAAGTAGAAGGCAAGAGACAGCAGAGGCAGAATAACGCTGCTGGAAACCACAAGAGACAGGAAGATGGTTGGTGAGAGACGCCAGCGCCAGGAGAAAGCCCATTCCCCTGCTGCTGTCATTGTTCCAACTGCCTGAACTGACTGGGACAGCAAAACACCACATAAAACAACAGCGAAGCCAAGGCCAGGCTCTTCCCAAAGGCAACCAAGCACATGGTGGTCTTCACCCAGAGTGAGATGCCCGAGCTGCTTCTCCAGACACGTCTGCAAGAGGTCCTGAGGAGGCCACTGATCATCACAGCAGGAAAATGAGGGACTCTCATCCCTGCAGTGCCTTAAATTAGCAGAATTAGCTGCAGAATTAGCTGCTGTGAAGGACCGGCGGATCCCCTGCCCGCGCCTCCAGCCTCCATGGTGCGCGGGGTATGGACACTGCTGTGATGATGCCTTGTCCCGTGAGCAGTGTCTCCTGAAGCCTGCTCGTTGGGAAGTCCTCTGCACGCGGGACCAGAACACAACCCGCACAGCAAGAACAGGCAGGAGCAGGGACTCGCTGGGAGCAGAGGCCCAGATGCCATCAGCACGGAAACATGGCCGTGCTGAGCCGGGGAGAAACGCCCCAGACAACCAGACAGACAGACACCCTGGTACAGCCACACGGAGCTGTGAAGATGCCTGGAGGGGTTTGGCACCACATCTTCAGGCCAGTCCCGGCCCTGTCACGGCTGCAGTGGAGCTCCTGCACAGCGCGGCCCCATGTTGCTCAGCCAAATGACAGGATCCAGCCTGGGGCGGTTTTTGTTGGATGGAGAGGAGTATTTGGGCAGAAAGGAGCTGTTTTTGATATCTGTGGCGAGCAGGAGAGGAAGATGAAGTCATTGCCCATTTCAGAAACAATTATCAGAGCAGGCAACAAACCCTGCCCGTCTGATACGTGCCCCTCAGCCAAGCGACTCACACACTGGCCATGAAGGCCTCGTGTGACACTTGCAGGTCACGCAAAGTCAGAATTTCATTTTAGCAGATCTACAGAAGAACGGCCTCTGCATATGGAAGCAGCGCACACGGGAGGTATAGGAGGAATTCAGTAGCTGATAAGGAAAAAAAAACAACCCACAAACAGAAGATCTGAGAACAAACTTGCACCACCACCAAAAAAAAAATCCCTTAACATAGCTCCACCTCACCAAACAATCGACAGAAGCTGAAACAGTGCCAGGCTCTCACAGCATGCACAGAGGAGAGGCAGGGTGCACAGCCCGGCAGAGCTGGAACAAGGCACTGCCTGCAGCGCTGAGGTCCACGTGGACCATCGCTTCAAGGCTCAACACTTTCTGTGAGGGAAGGTTCTCTGCCTGAAGCCAGCAGTCCTGCCCAGCGAGTCCCCCGGCCGCCAGCACTGCAGGTCCCGATGTGGCTGCAGAACAGAGCAGATGTCACCTGCAGTGGGGCTGCACAAGCCCTGGGGACACGCATGGTGCCTCAGGTTCAAGAGCCCACACCACTCCACACGGTACTACCATGGGTGAAATCCAGCTGGTTTGAGACATCGTGCCCGTTGTATGTGGGAAAAGTCAGTGTTCTGGATCACTATCTGTGACCAGTGAGTGGCACAGAGCTGGAGCCCTCTGGCAGCCAAAAATCTCAGTGCTTCAGACAGTTTCCCACAAGCTCAAAACGGGGCCAAACCCCAAACGCAGATGGCATTCTGCAGGTGGTCTGCTCATCTCTGGGAAGCATCGGGCCATAAGGCCAATGGACTTGGACAGCATTTCCCAGTTACAAGGGAAGGCCAGATCACCCCACCTTCTCTGCATGGCACAGTGCTTCTTCTTCCAGCAGGATCCCTACTGCCCGGTTTCACAGAACAAACACAAAGGTTCAGGTTAGTCCTGAATTTCAGGATGTTTCATTCTGTCTGATCTTCTGAAAGAACTGACTTTCTCTTTATCATCCTGCTTCTGAGCGCGCTCTTTTGGTCTCAACCTTGAACCTCCAGAGCGTTGGATGAAACATCAAAGCGAGCAGCAACATCTGCTTCAGCGCTAGCGCTCGGTGCACGTGCCAATGTTGATGCCTGATCTCCAGTGCCAAAACCCCATCCCAGAGACAAGGAACTGGGCCTGCTGGGTGAAGTTATGTTGATATGATGCTGCACTTGATATGATGCTGACTTGTTAAGACAACGCTGGAGCTTGCTCCTTCTCCATGCAGCAACAAGGCCCACTGGCATGTTAAGGACATGCTCTACCTTCATTATTCAGGAACGCAGAATAGCGCAGACAGAAGATGGGACTGAGAGCAGGACAAAGTATCTACTCCTGGCCATGCATCTTCCCGGGGACCTTTTCTTCTGCACAGCACAGAATGGGGAGTATTGGGCCAGAGATGTGTCCTGACAGCAGGAGCGCGGCTGCCCTAGATACCACTCCTCCTCCAGGGCCGATCACAGCGCTGCTTCAGCAAGAACCAGCGAAAGTGAAGTCTCCGTCCAGCTGCATCTAATCCAATTGCTCAAGCACACCATCACATCGCTGGGCTGCGGTAATTAATCACTGCCAGCATATTAGCGCCACTGAGCCTAGCATGCAGGAGGCTCAGGTGACTGCCGTGCAGTTCTCTACTCCAGATAAGAAGGTATTTAGGAGAGTTAGGAGGAATCCCACTTACCTGATTGCTTATTTACCAATAGCCCCATTAAAGAAAGCAGTAAACATGAGGCCTCTCTCTAAGGAAGCGAACTCCAACCTGGCTAAAATGGGCCAGTGCAACTTTCCAGCAGAGAGGTATTGTCTCTGCAGAGATCTCCTGTGCGTGTTTCCACAGGAGCATCTCCGGGCAAGTCCTGTCAGCTACCGCGCGTCTGCGTGTCAAGGCAGCGAGCAGGAGGGATGATGAAATTCGGCGTCGCCGGCCCGGCACACAAAGATGGCACTCTGCTGTGCGTGCTCCCCGCACCGCAACGCCGCAGCAGGCACCGGCGCTGGGCAGAGGCAGCGGGTGCTCCGGGCACGTCTGCGCTGTGCCGAAGGAGCCTAGGAAACAAAGGCAGAGGGGAAAACAGCTGGGGGGCAGCACACCTGGGCAGAGCAACCCAGCACCCAATTGATGAACTCATAGAAGCAGACTCCTCAAGACTAAGAGTATGCCAGTCTGCAAGCTCGGCACATTATATGCACAAAGAACATTCTGGAGAGTGAAATTTAGGAAACAGTAGGAGTTTCTGCATTGCTCAGCTCTGGATGTACCCCTGGAACAAAGGCAGCCTATGGTATAAGCTACAATGTGCTGCAAATGACTCGGGGGGTTATTTCCAACCTCCATGTACGCTGTCAGAGGATGGCCCCGGCTCCTGCTGCGCTGGGGATGAGATACGGAGAGGGACATGCAGGATGGGGACGGCACAGAGACGCGCTGGTCACGCAGACTGAGCGGCACCGGCGGGCACGGTGGGGGAAGGTGCTGACCAGGCACCCCCAGGGACAGCGGCTGCACACCCAGACTGGCTGTCTCTCTAAAAGACAGGTTCATTCACAAGTTTTTGGCTCAACGCTGCCTTCCTATAGCCACGCGTACATCAAAAACACAGCAGTGGGCAGCTCAGCATCTGAGATGGAACTGCAAGGGAAAGCCTGCTCAGCAGTGAGCCCCCATCAGTGCTCATGGAGCCCCCAAAGCTCACCATCATTAGCTGCTCACCCCAGACACCATCAGCCCAACCAAGCTGTACTCGATTCTTTGCCCTAAAATTGCATTTTAACACACTCTTCCGCAGCTATGCCCACCCTGTATTGTCACCAAGTTAAACAGCCAACAGAACTGACACCTAGCTCAAAGGACAACGCACAAAAAAGACGTTTTTTTCAGTCTCGTCCCTTCTTGTATTTCTGCATTGCTCATCTCCAGCACATCTAGTGTCAGTAACAGGAAACTCTGATGCTGAAAAATAATCTAGGGAAAAAAAAATAAACCAAACAAACCCAAAACAGCAGTGCTAAAAGCGTGTGCCAGGCAGGGAAACAAGCAGCACCCTCCTGCCGGGAGGGAACTCGGCTGCAAACTGTCACTGACGTGCTGCCTCAAGTCACAGACACCACAGCAGCTTGGTGAAGCTCATACGGGAAGTGGTCACAGCTATCGACACCTCGCAGCGGTTTTTATTCTGCTAGAGTAAGCATCAAGATATTTAACTTTCCACTAGCTTAATGGAAGATAGTAGAAAGCTTCCTCTTGCTTTTATTTGAAAATTACATTTTCGTGCCACCAGGAAGGGATGAAGCCTTCCCACAGCCCTCTTGTTTGCACATCATGTTTCTCCTTGGACACCAAAACCTGCTCGCAGTTCTCCCCCAGCCTGGGGCCAGAGACACCGACTGAGAGACAGCAAAGTGCTGAGCGAGCAGCAATGGGGAGCTGGACCAGTCCAGAGAACATACAGGGTTTGCGTTCTTTAGGATGTGTGATCTCCGGCACTTACTGCTCCAAGATAAAACGATGCAAAATGATGGAAAAAGATGCCTCTGCCTGTCTACCCTACTGCCCTTCCCAGCTGGGGACTTTGCTCCCGGGAAGACTTCTTGCCCTGGACAAGGATGTGCTGCAGTCTCTCTCCCTCCAGCCAGAGCTGTGGCGAGGAGGGAGCAGCCCCGGCAGCCCCCCCAGACCCGGGGCACCCCACAGAGGTGCGTGCCCAGGGCAGTGCGGAGCAGCAGAGGCACGGGGGACACCAGAGCACTCCTGCCAGCCAGACATGGAGCGTGGTTCTCTTTCCCTGCAGAGCACATTTCCCCTGCAAGGTGCAGCAATAAGACTTTTTCAGGAGGCAGGAGGGGGTGACTGCGGTACCTACAAGCACCTCACGACTACACACTCACACACTGACCCGACACACTTGCTAGAACACCGTGGATGTCCCTTTGCTTGTCACTGCTGCTGGCCTGTCCCCTCGCAGCCCATGGGTCCTGTGCTCCGGCTGTGCCGACCGACCCGCCACAGATTTTGGCTGGGCAAGACTTCTGACTCTTTGATGAAAGTTTCAGCAACCACAATCAATCCCTTCCTCCCACCTTGTTATTCCCAGACAGCCAACTCAGATCGTATCTTCAAGTGCATTCAGTTGAAAGGAAACTCAGATATTATCTTCCCAAGTATTTCGAAGGCCTCAGAGATCGCTTTTTCCCCTCTAATTACAAACATCGCAGCCAGGTAGAACTGCCATTTTCCAGGCTGCTGGCAGCAAACAGGCAAATTACGATATAAACATCCACCAAGCAGGGGACTCAAATAACCACCAGTGCCACCCCACAGGTTAAACACTGCCCCGTCTCGACGGAGGGTGGACAGAGAGGGGCAATGGGGATCAAGGGTACAAAACAGATCTGTCCTGGAGCAAAGCGGAATGTACCGGGGTATGAGGGTGATGGGGAACAAGGTTCCAGGCTCTCCACTAATAAAAGGACTCCAAACTCACCTGAACCAGGCTCAAAAGAAAATGAGGACATCCCCCCTCCGGGACCCAACTGGGTTGTAAACATGAATGTTAAAACTTCATGTGGGTTAAAAAAGAAAAAAAAGGTGGGATGGGACAGTTTTGTAGAGGGCAGAGTTACAAAGGCAGCGATTCTGGCTCAGGCAGCACTTCGTGACAGAGAGCAGGATCCCGGGACGGCATTCGGGGAAGCGATGACTCGCATTCCTCTCCAGGCATCTTCTCCCGGCTGTTACTGGAAAGGGCACACAGGCTAAATATACATCTGTAGCAGGGCAGAGCAAGGGTCTGTCTGCCTAAGGGCACACGGCTTAACCTGGCTTTGGCTCCGCTTGGGTTTCCAGCGTGCAGCCAGCCAGGGCAAGCCCTTCAAAACTCTACTTGTAACTCCTGGTTTTGCCTGGAAACAGAGCAACAGACTGTAAAAATCCTGATATTTAATCCTGTGATTAAGAGAGTGTAAACTAAAGGTAGTACTAAAAATCCGCATGAAATTAAACTACAAAAGGTTAAAGCAAACAAAAAATCAACTAAAAAAGGATGGGGCTAAGAGCTCCTTCCATACAAATGCTGTAAAAATGCATATTTTGAAGACAAACATGACAGGCATGTATGTATACATGCATACAAATGCTTTATCAGTTTCCAAGATTTAGTAAAAAACAGAACTCAAGGCACCAAGGTAAAATAGGTATTTTTGACTCTAGATTTCTCTTTTGTCAAGAAAGTATCATATCTTGCTGAATTTGCTTGAAGTTAATTCTGAAGTGAAGGCAGCGGCATTACAGAAGCGTTTCAGCAGAAGCTGCCCTGTGGGACAGCCTGGGACAGGGGACACCCGGGCTGGCCCGACCGAGGTGAGACCAAAGCACTGCTCCGGGACACCGGAGCACTTGTAATTCTGACCACAAGACAGTTACCTCGCTGGTTAGCGCACACAAGGCAGAGCAATCCCCGTGACACCGCACTCGGATTTGAAGGGCGCTAGTTGCTAGAATCACTGGAATATTTAGGACTCAAGAAAAATTCCCCGTAGCTCTGCGGGCTCACCGTGCCATAGCAGCTTGTGTTTGCTGCAGTCTGATTCTGGGCTCTCTAGAAACAATTTACACAGGGGTCCAACTGGTTTACATGTGAATTCGCAGGGACAAAGCTGTTTTATATAGTTTTAAAACTAACGTGGATTTCTGTACCAAAATACAAGTCCTCCAGTATAGCAAGATCAGCCCAGACCGCCTCCGCCTTCCCCGAGCACCCCGAGCCCAGACCGCATCTCAGCCACCCCCATCTGTGAAAGGCACAAATGACAACTTCTCAGAAAGCAAAATAAACTTTGTCTAACAAAGTTTGGGTAATGAGGTAGGTAGAGGACCCCTCAGCAGCTCTAGTCAGAACATACAGCTGAGGCACCTGAGCAGCAGAACAAAGCAAGAGACGAGACGTCACTTTTTAAACGCAAGGACTGTGTGGTAACGGAGCCCACCTCACGGTCCTCAGCAGGCAGGTCGCTCCCCAGCGAGCACCGAAGGACACGTGTGAGAGCAGCTGGCGTGACAGTCACCACCGTGTGCCCTGTCCCCTGCCAGTACTCACCATCCACCAGCTGTTTCACGTCTCATTCACACCAGCTAACAGCCTTTGAGAGAATTCACCCGGCTGGAAAGCAGCTTTCTGTCGAAGGTTCGGCTCCAGAAATGGTTTAAAACCAAGGCACCAACAGGTGGCTGCAGTCCTTGCTCCACACCATGCTCCAAACGGACAAAATCATCCACAAGCCTCCAGCAGCACCTGAAATCTCAGCTGAAGCCCAGAAAAACACTTGCTCCCTAAGCTGCCCTGCTGTAATAAGTAGGAGATGTTCTCTGGAGCTGAAACCAATGAGGCTAAAAAGATTTGCATCTCTTGCTTGATTTCTTAATTGAATTAAAGGCTGAACAAAACCCCCTATGAGGCTTCAGAGAACCCACACGGATGAGAAACTATGAATATCCTAATCGGAGAGGAAGCTTCCACTGGACATTTTGTCTTACCGAGCACTAAATAGTCCACACAAAAGGAGAAAGACATGAAGGGATAAACTCCCCTGTCTGGCAAGGCAGGAAATCTCACTGAAGTTTCTGCCAGTTTGCCTTTCGGAGCACATCACACATTGCACGAGTCGCACACAAGAGAGGTGAGCTCCGGTGTGACCTGTTAGCCAAAACTCTCCCACCTACCTTGCCACCTTTTTAATAAAAAAGAGGTATAAAGCTCTTTTTGTCAAATTAACAAGCAGAAGCTATTAAAGAGGTGACTGATTGGCAGGGCAGCCCTGCAAAGCCCCTTAGGAAACCTGATCATACTTCCAAATGCTGTTCTGAAGGAACAGGAGGCTCCGGCTCTGGCAATACACCTGGGCCTGGCCAGAGGGCTTGCAGCAGGACTCTCACCTACATTTTGGCCACTCAATGGCAGAGCAGAGTCTTTTTTTCATCACCAGAACAGCCCGATGCACCAAGAACAGCATTTGGGCCTCCCTAGGACACAGGAGCAAGCAGGGGCTTTGCTAATAGTGCTGAAGCAGGCAGTGTGGGCAGGTGTTCCTCCAGCCCCAGGGCTGCAGGAACCAAACCCAAATCTGGAAATAAAATAAAATTAAAAAAAAAAAATCTTGATGAGGTTTCACTTTCCAGAGTCGCCTCAAAATGCTGTTTGGCTGGACTGCTTTATGTAGAGGCGGCCACATTCCAAGGGGTTCTAATCACCTTCTGGGTATTCCACAAAATTCCTCAGATAATGAAATATTTCAAGAAGGTCACTGAAAGTGTCTAAGCAGCATAATTTCCTATGGGCTGATGTCACAGCACCAGGGGTCCAGCACTACGCACAGGGCTGGAAGGAAAGGCTTAGGATCTCTACCCCACCTGCCGGGCACGAGATCTGCGGCTGCCACCAAAGGGACGTAAAGCACAACCAGCTGACATTAAGCAGACACACAGAACGAGGCAAGTAACACCAACAAAAAGCCACTTTGAGCACTTCGGTTACATATGCAGCATCATTTATATTCCTCGTGGCAGCGTAACTAAGGGCAGGCACATTCTGTTTAGAAACATCCCGCCGATCCGTCAGCTTCACCGCCCCACCCTACAACTCCAAGCCAAGGCATTAAGATCCAACTTCATGGAGTTGCTCAGCCCTGATGTATTACTCAGCTAGCAGGACTGCCATAGCTCTTCATTTAAATATGTTTACCACCCAGTGATTAGTGCAGAGCAGCCAGGGCATCAGCCACTGACCTGCAACTTGCCACGTTTCTCAGGAAAACTATTCTAAACGCTTTTTGGCAGAATGAGATATAAACGTTCTAACTTTAACCATCAAGCATAAAATGGGAAAACAGCAAAATGAAGCAGCATCGCTCCCATGCCACAGAGGCAGAGAAAGCTTCTGGAGGAGGAATTAACTGCCTCAATATCAGCAGCACGTTCCCTTAAACCTGCAGAAATTCAGGAGTCACCAAAAACCATCAAGCTGATAACCTCTTCCTGCAGGTGCACATTTTTATGGGTGCCTCCTCCTCTTGCTAAAAACCAGGCAGCAAAGAGCTGGACTGCTTCAGTAAAACCATCTGCTCTTCACAATAACCTCTGGCCTGAGCCGGCCAGCCTTTCATTCACACAGTAAATCCGAAAGCACCAGCTCACCGAGGCAGCGCGACAAAGTGTGGCTCCACAGGTCCATCTGCTTCCTCACTGCCCCAGTGCAAGAGCATTGATTTAAACAAAAAAGCAAAGATGAGCACCTTAAAATACAAGACAGACAGAGTCTGCATCGCATTCCTGCAGCATTAATTTCACTGCATTATCTTTCAGCTAAATTACCTTGTTTACCTGCACTGCATAATTAAAAAATAACCTTCAGCTGGCTTTGGCCATGGCCTTAATGGCTTCAGCCAGGAGCGGGGAATCCGGCTGGAGCTGCTCATCACACCAACGCAGAGATGGCTCCAGCTTTTCTCCCCACCCTGCTCTGGTATTGAGAAATAAGAGACAAGTCGAATTATTTCGAGGTGAGACCAGACTGCTTCGCTGTAAGGAACATCAGTGGCTTTTAGGCCTCTTTTTTTAAACACTAACTTTTCTTACACCAGAGACAGTGTATTCAGGATCTGGCCAAAAGGGTGAGAGAAACAAGCCCAACATGCACAAAACCAGCATGATTGATTAAATACATGGCAGGGTAATGTGTCCCTCTCTGCAAGCAGCACAGCACCTGCCACGGCAAAGAAGTTTCCAGCGTTGCTCCAAACAACCCCCCTGCAGCAATTCCAACACAAACATCCTGCATTCCCAGCACCCAAATTCCACAAACAAGAAAGTCCCAAGGACTTGAAAATAGGATCAAACTGCCCTGCTCAGACAGACAAGTTATTTAGAACTGGGAGCCAAGGACAAACTGGGTAAAGGCAAAGTGCTCACAGGAAAAGGGGGAGGCAGAGAGACAGCAAGGACAAGACAAGGAAAACTGGTAGTTTTCTTCTGTGAGCAGTCACAGAGCCCACATAGTGTAATACGTTTACAACAGTTAACTAGCTGGCATGGCATCTGGTATCAGACCTCAAAGAATGGTCCCAAGGTTTTGCCACAGCAGAAAAATCCAGTAATTTCTGCCTTCCTCACCAGCAATCTATCTTGTACAGGTCAGAGAGCTCGGAAACAAGACCTGCATGTTTTTAAAGGGAAAAAACCCCAAATTACAGTGTATTACAAATAGTATGAGCACAGGCTGCATCTCTTTATTTTGACTTGCCATTGCAGTTTGTACACGGAAGACGAAAGATGGTCCCTGTGTTCCCAGCATGCTGACACCACGTCCCACTGTGACAGCAGCGAGGACTCACAGCTCGACACAGACACAGAAGACAGCAACAGCCACGTCCTCCTGACTCAAGTGGGAAGATTAAAACATTATTTTAGGTTGTAAAGAGAAAAAAACTGGAATAGCATGGGACGAATCCTGTACCAACTTCCTGGTGCAAAGTGGAGCACGTGATGACTGACCAGCTCCCTCTGCAAGAATCCCAGGAATGGGGCCAAGCCATCACAGCTCCAGTTGATGCCCCAGGAAAACAGAACTGGATGTCATTCTGAGTCAACAAGGAAAATTAAACCAGCACTCGGGTTTAGTACCAGTTCGAGCCTCTCTGAGCCAAACACCATCTCTTCTGGCTCACCACATGTGCTTTGGACACCTAAAACCCACTCTCCCCTTCACGCCTGCATTTCTTAGCCAAGTTAGGAGTTCTCAGACTTTGTAACCCTTTGCAACAGCCCATATTTTAATTACTTTGAGCTCTTCTCCCATAGAGTCCCTTTCTCTGCCATGGGGCACGCAGAACACAGCCCAGCCCTGGGCACAGGCTGTGCTGACCCCACAGAGAAATTAGGAGAACCCCACTTTCCAGCCCAACAACCACCCACAGCAGTCCTGAGCGCTCCTGAGAGCAATAACAGCAGAGAAATACATTTGTCCTTAATCACTGCCAGCCTGTTCTTCTGAATACACGCCCCCAAGTCACTCCTGCTTTGATTTCTGCTCTGATCTTCATTACTAATGCAATGTCCAAATCCCGCTAATTAGTTTAGGAGGGCATCCTGTTACTAGCACCCACTGGACTTTCCTGGCTGCTCACACACATTCCTATGGCTGTTCTTAGATATAAGTAAATCTGAAACACTCCCCGGAAAACCTGACGGCTCCATGCTATTAAACAGCACAGGAGAACATAAACGTTTTAGCGTGAGAATAAGGGCTCAAGTGCCAAAGGAAAAACGAAGCCTTGGAGTTGCAGTGAGGCTGTGAAACTCTGAAGATGTGTTCACTTTCCTTCGCTTCACGGTGCTGCTGCAGATGCAAGGAAACAAACTGCTGATGTCTCATTCAGCCTCCAGAGCGGGAGAGCGACTCCAGTCCCAGCAATTAGGTACCAAACTACCTGCACCAAAGTTTCGCTTGGCTTATGTTTTACTTTGGTGGCTATATAGTATTTCCTTGGCTTATCATTATTAGGAGACTGCAGGTTCGGGACAACCTGCAAGGTCCCAGCTGAGATCAGGTTGGTCCCGTAGGACCCAGTTGCACACTGTGCCACATCTGGAGGATGCAGAGCGGTCCAGATGTGGGCAGGTGACTTACAAGCCATTCAGCAGAGCCAGTTACACAGCCTGGCCACAATCACCATATCCTCACCTGGAGGGGCTCGGCTTACGGTTTAAAAACAAAAAACCCCGTTAGGCTGCAGCCAGGGTTAATTTCCAGCTCCACAGCGGCCCAGCTCTTCAGTGCAACTCTGGATTGGTACTTGGGCCTCTTCTGGGCTTAATAAAGGGCTGTAGGGGGAAAATGTGGTTTTAGCAGCTCAGTCCCTCCCTTATGAAGCAGAGACACTATGCCAAAAATAACCTAGGTTACTAGTTACAGTCACCAAGCGCTCACTTAGGTCTCTGATCAGGTACCACAACGCTCTCTCTGTACCACAGCCCAGGAGAGGGTGCCCTCCCCTGCACCTCCAAGGTGTTTCACACAAAGCAGTTAGCGGTTTTTAAAGCAGCAGATAGCCAGGACTCATTCGCCAGCCTCCCCAAAGAAAGCATTTTCTTCCAGCTCAGCCAAGGTCTCCTGAGCAGCGTTTCTGCATCTTCAGCCTTTCTGCTGGATGGACTGGACTCCTCAGGCAGTTTTGTACCCAGTGCTTCCCAGAGCCATGTGTGACAACAGCCACAACAGCTGGCCAGCAGCTGCAGCGAGAAGCATGCTATAACCATCAAGAATGATTCAGCTTTGGGACTTTTCAAACATAATTATAAGTTCAGTGTTGTCCTCCAAAGGCCTCCGCTGTCCTATTGCAGCAAAGTCCAGAGCAAACCAAACTAGCTTACAGAACTGAAGCATCTTCCAAAAAAAACACACAAGACAAAAGCTTTCAAAGATAAGAGCAGTGCCTTCCACCGCAGGGACAGACTGCTGCTCATCTATTCCTCAAGACCTTATGCCAGTCAGGAACTTTGCTCATTGCTGTAGGCTGAGCCTAAACCCTGCTCTCCTAATAACATACGATGTAGCTCTAGGTAACACAAAAAAAAAAAACAAACAACACAAAACAAAACGTAAAACAGCAAGCTTGCAAATAACGAGTTAAAAATGTCAGAATACCTGAGAACCAAGGTCGTCCATGAGCTGGTCACAGTGAGCATCACAGATTGCTCCTATTGCAGCTTTTGTTCTGTCTCCTGCTGAGACAGGCAGGTCGGTCACCCACCCGTGGCTGTGAGCAGGCAGAGCCCTGGAGAGGGATCCGGGTGCCTGTTCTGGGGGTGGCCCGGGCAGCACCTCCCTCCCACCCTGCAGCCATTCAGGGCTGGAGGAGGCCCTGGACAGGATCTTTGAAAACCTTAACTTGGCAGATCAAGTCTACAAAGCACAGGTGAACTGGGAGCCTTCCAGGCGCCTGTAACTTGATAAGATCCATGAGATATGGGGCATTTTTGCTGGGAGAGGAGATGGCACATCCTTTGTGATCAGACCTGGCGGCTGCCAACCTCCCAGCCATTGTGCCAGACCAAGCACCTCTCAATGCAAGCAGTTAGGCTCTGTTTGGTTTTGTAAATACTGACAACCTAAAGCTTTTTTTTTATCCTTTAACTCTTGGAAATGCTTGAACTACTTTTGCTGAAAAGCTGAAACAAAGCCTGATGGAGGGATGCAGCATGGGAAATTCCAAGCGTGAGCATTAAGTTCAAGAGTTAAATGCATCACCAAAACACTCATGGCTCCTCCACGCAGGCCTGGAGCAAAAACCGCCCCAGCAACTAAAGCAGGCAGCCCCATGCCCAGAGGTTTAGACTGAATCCACCCCAAATGGGAATTAATTTGGGAAGTCCTGCAAGAGGGAACTGCAAGGCAACTTCTGGGGAATGTGCTGAGCACTGGGACATGTGAGCTCCCCGGTTAGGGCCGACACTCCATGATTCCCCTGGAAGGCAGTTCCATGGGAACACCATCCAGCCCAGGGGAACATCCCCCTGTGCTGATCCAGGGCTGCAGAGCTGGGCACAGGCAGGTGCTGCCTCTGGCTGATGCTCGATCCTTGGGCAAGGTGCTCCCCAGAACGCAGCCAGGTAGCAATGCAAATGACACCCTGATTAGCGTCACTGCTTGTATCGCTGCCTTTGCTCCAGAATCTGAACTACTTTAAAAGCTGCAGGAGGCATCTCCCAAATACAAGCCCTGTCTAGGCGAGATGGTGCTGTCTGAGCAGAGTTTGAAAATCACATTTTGCTGCTGCGAAAAGTTGTGTTCCCAAGGTCTTCATTCCATGCCGTAGAACTGACTGCTCCCTTCTTCCCACTGTTCCTCTTTCTTGGGAAAGCTATTTCTTTCTTACACCGCTCCTTCACAAAAAACAAGCAACAATCTGAAGAAAACCTGATAAGAGGACTCAGGGCAGATGTGCCTTCATTTTTTCTAAAGATATCAACTACCTACATCAGCAATGTCCCTACGAAGGCAAATTACTAGAGATGGGTGCCCTGAAGCGCTGTAGACAACAGCATTAGCCAGACCAGCTGAAGTAGCCTTGCAAAACAGGGCTAACTGCATCATCTCTAAGTCTATGGCTTATTCTGGGTTTTGCAAGGACCATCACACAGAACTGGAATGGATCTGAAGCACTGTGGTGACACATATTCTGACACAAGCACATCAGCCAGAATGAAAGCTTAGAGGCTGGGAAAAACACCTAAACGTCATTTGGGACAGCAGGTTTGCTCACGCTGCCAACACACAGGAAAGCTGCTTAGAGATCAACAGATAAAGGCTTCTCACCATTCAGCCTGTTATTTCATGTAAATCAGGTTGTCCTGCTACAAAAAGGCATCTCCATATGAAGTGCAAGGTGCTCAAAAAATGAGGAGCACCCACAGAAAAAAACAAGTTTGAGAAGCACTCACACCATGGCCAAATCCTTCAGACCCCTCCGCAATGACCCGCTCCTGCTCCCCTTTCTACAAGGGCAGCTCCGCAATCCAGAGCTGCACAGTCTTCTCGCTTGTCACTGCGGGTCATCTCAAAGCATCGCCACTTTAAAACAGGGTTTTGTCCACAGAAATAACTCCAGACTCCTCTGAGATATGAAGTCATGTTTTGAAAAGCAACAGTGCAGCAAATACAATTAATGAATCGAGTCTGCCTTCTCCTTGGGCAACATGGAAGCAGGATTTCCCAAAGCCCATCCCAAATATGTTATTTATAGGTATGGTGCTGTGATCTAAAGGATCTACCTCCACCAACCCATTCTTCTGGCCTGGAGCACAGGGAGTCCTGCACAGAGCAAGCATTGCCCCTGGAAAAAAATAGGAAAACTACCCTGCTCTTATCTGGAGAGGGTTGGAGAGGACACTGCAAACCAAGCCGGAGGCAAACAGTAGCTCTTTGGAGGAATAAACCACTCCGTCAGCCTGCCATGATTGATAAGTACATCTGCCAGTCCCCACCTGCTGTTCACATTCCTGGCATTTCTTTCTGCTGCATTTTCTCCCCAAGAAGGGACCGGCTGCTTATCAACTGCTGCAGAGGAGATTTAAGGGAAGGGAAGGGAAACAGGCCCTAGCTTAAACAAATCAAAGTGATTTCAGGCCCCAAGCACGCCAAAAGCAGTTTTCTTGCATCAGATGAGGGAACGGGCTGAAGGGGTTTATTCCAGGAGCCCTCACAGGTTCAGTCACTTATATCGGGGGTTAAGCGCTCCCCTTTGCTCACTCCTGCCATCACACCTCTATTAAATTCCTGGTACACAGAGCAGGGGGCTCCAGAAAAGTCTCTCTACCCTCCATCCGCTCATGCCAAAGTCATTTGCTGCACCCTTCAGCCACCCCTAGAACACAAGGGAGATAAGGGTGAAAACACAGCAGCCTTTCCGAAGGGCGAAGCTTCGCTGCGTCCCCGCGGCAGAGGGCTGACGAGCGGGGACAGCCGGGCCCGGCCAGGACAGCTGTTCTGAGCCCCAACAGATATTTCTGGGAGTGCAGGAGCAGGAGTTTAGTTCTGCTTTTCAGCCCTGGACACGAACTGGAAGTTCCTCCTTTTCTTCAAGTCAGTTTTAACATAGCAAGAAGGTGAAGGAAAATAGACCCATACAAGTGCAGCGAACCCACAAAGCAGAGGGATGGAACGTGAGCCACTTGTTGTCAGAAGAGAGAAAAGCGGCTCTGAGGAGCTCTAGTAAAAGCTCAGTGCCTTTAAGATCTGACCTCCCTGTCAAACTAGATCAAAATTAGCTATTAGGATCGAATTTATTAGAGCACATACCCATGCTGAAATCCTATCAGCCTGGTTGCCGCATGGAGCCAAGGCAAAGCAGGGTTCCTGGAGTTAAGGTGCCCCAGCACCCTTCTCAAAGTGATTTTCTTCACTGAAAGAGGCACAAACACAACTACAAACAAGTCGATGAGTTTTTGCAGATTTGCAGTCCTTGGGGAGGGAGGGAGAAGGCAGCAGGAGATAAATGCAGCTTCCCCACGCCTGGAAGAAGGGCAAAATGCAAACGCAGTTGTATTTTCAGACTTTATAAACCAGGCTTTATAAACCAGGGCAAATCCAATACAAAAACTGACTTATCCTGGGGAAAATCCCATCCCAGAAAGCTGTGGGCAGGACACCCCAAGCACCGCGATCCCCAGCCAGTCACCCCCATGCACAGAATAGCTTTCCAACCAGTTTTTCAGGGTATTTCCCAAAGCTGCCCCGCTTGCTCTTCTTACCAAGCAGCCAAAAGTTAACAGCAGTGAGGGGAAGGGGAGGGCGAGCCAGGTGTGAGCAGCATTTGATTAGCTGGCTGGTGGGTGCAGCTGTCCTCCGGTTTTACGGCTCTGGGAGGAAATTTAAACAGGAACTTTCTATAAATTAACTGCCCATAAAACAAGCATGTTTTCTCAACGCACCAGAAGGTCGGGAAAGGTCTGCTCAGCCCGCTGTTCCCAGGGCACGGCAAACAGCCTCCGCACTTGCAGTTTCTCCTTCCAATGCAGGAGACGGTGCGTTTAGCCCGTGCAGCAGAGAGCTGGTGAGAGCACGGTCACAAAGCAATCAAAGTCATTCTCCATTCACAGCAAACTAATAATTTATGTGCCCCCTAAAATCCCCAAGGCAATCCAGATGTCTAAATAGCCTTTGTCCCAGAAAGCAAACTATACAACGGCCTCGGAAAGGCAGCGACGGCTCCGCTTGCCAAAGTCCTCGCAAGGCTGTTTGTTCTGCAGGAGCAGCAAACACATTGATTTCAACTCCTTCCAGGGCTGGAAGCTGCAAGTGATAGGGTGGTTATAGACACTCTCACCCAACCCTCTGGTTTCTTCTTCCCCGAGAGGATTATTTAAGAGGTAAGAGATGCCTGTTGGGGATGTTCGGCTGACAAAAATGCACCTGATGGCTTTGAGGATACCAGAAGGAGGGGAAAAGCCAGGCTGACCAGTGCAGCAAAAGTGGGACATAAAACACACACCATCCCTCCTCGCCCTCCGGGGAAAAACTGCCCCAAAGATCGACAGAAACATTTGGAAGAGTCAAAAACTGAGTTTGGAAAACATACACTGACCAGCCATACAACTCTTCCAGGGATATTTTAAAGCATTATTACAGTTGCAGACCAGTCCCTGAGTATATTTTCTATAAATAAGTATTTTAAGTTGCTTTGTTTCAAAACTTATTATATTAGTCCAGTGCAGGGCAATGCTTCAAATTTTAGACCTGGAGGCTGCCAGCCAAATATGCTGCTGATTTTTAAAACTGTGCCATGTTACCTATGTTGCGGCAAAGGATCATCTTTGGGGTTTGCTCAGGTGCTTTTCTACAAACACCTTTATTCTGTATTATAACATTAGGTCTCTACCAACACATGGAGCCCGAGTTCTGTGGGTTAACACATCTTTGTTCACAAATCAACAACACTGGTTTTATTTTCAAATCTAGGTTGTTTTTTTTTTTCCCTCCATTTTTGCAGGTCAATAAGCAAAAGAAAATACATTAGTTATTCTGCATGCAAAGGAACTCTCTCTAGAACTAGGTGGTTTTGCATTGACGAAGCCCCAGCACATACATCTGGCAGCGATTGCTGGAGCTCCGTTTGGGCGGTGAGCGCGGCTGCCAGGACACAAGCACTGCACATAACAAGCCAACTACACCGCGGACGTGCCAGATCTCCCCGAACACCCTTCTCCTCTAAAGACACGGCAAAGCCACGTGCGCGGGGAGAACGGATCCTCCTGCGCCCTAACCAGGGTACCCTGCCCGCAAATCGGTCTGGACCCACATGCTGCTTCAGCCCGAACACAGCGATATCTAACGCTCTCGCCTGACAGGCAGAAAGGGAAGACCCAGACACAGCAGCCGTGGTTTTGAAGGTCCAAAGCATGGCAAACAGGTGGATCCTGCAGCCCAGCTCTGCCACTCCAGCTTCCCAAGGACACGAGTTCTTGTGCACCAGAGATACAAACAAGACATGGCTGAGCCTTCAGAGCACAGATTTACACCAAGGCTTTACAGTACACAAGTATTAATATTCGCAAGTAAATCCAGACCTGCTTAATCCAAAAAACACGCGGCTGTGGCCAAGCATGTGTTTTCTTTGGAGAACAGACCAGACATCCCGAGCCCAGTTGCCTTACCTAGTTTTGAATGCCAGTTTTCAGTCAACCAGATATCAACCCAGCTGAAATACCAACCCTCACCACAAAACCTCCTGCTTTTCAAGCTCTTGGATGCAACTGAAAGGGGGAGAAAAGCCCCAAGGTCCTGCAGTCACCTCTGCCGGCGCTGCTGATGAGATGTGCCTGCCGGGGCGGGCAGCTCCCCGCCGGCTGCCTCGCCGGTTACCGGTAAACCCGGTTAGAGGAGCCTCCTGACCACTCAACAGCAAGGGACTGGGTGGCCCCTCTATCTCCTTTGCCATCCTTACAGCTCCGGCTGTAAATTCTTCAGGGGCAGCTGCGAGGAGGAGGCCCTGGTGGAACACTGCTGGCTACGGGCTAGCCGGGACCTCGGCAGGGAGCCGCGGCAGCGGCCCCAGGGCAAGCATGCCGGTAAACCTAAAAACCGTGAAAAATGTTAATTTGTTACACTGGTATGCAGACTGCACCTAAGATACTGCTTAATTGGACACAGGTAGAGGAGTCGAGGCTAAAGTGGAGCGAATTGTCTCAGGTGTAGGGTACCCAACATGTGTCACACGTTGTCGGGGCGCTCTGGGGTGTGGGGACTTGCAAGGCCACCTGCGCCGGGATAAGCACAGCAGCTGTGACAGGCTGAGATCGCCAAGTGACAGGAACGGCAGGTTTGAGTATGGATGTAGCAGAGGAGAAAGCGATGAGCACAAAGGAATAAGGGGCTGTTGCTTGGGAGCCTGGGCAGAGAAAGGGAGGGATGAGGCAATGAAGATATGTGTCCTGAAATAGAGAAAAAATTGCGAATAAGGTGTAATGTAAAGGACAAAGGAGGGTCAGTCTTTCAGTGGTAGAGGCAGGGGCACCTGGGGACAGCCATGACCCCCCCAGGATGCTGGGGAACCCCCTGGACAACCTGCTGGACTCTCCAGCCAGTCTGTGTCCAGAAGACTGGCTGTGGGAGGGCAAACAGGACCGGACTCGCACCCTAACAGAAACGGTGTGGGAGGGAAGGGTGACAGATTTGCAATTCAGCAGCAGTGCTATTTGTCACATTTAGCAGTAATAATTACTAGCTTTAAAGTTGTAAGTGTGCAAAACGCTCTAATCGTAAATTAGTATCAGTGGTGTTTATCAGTGAATCAATTAGATAGTCAATAACTCTACCAGCTTCTCGGTAGAGTATTGCTTCATAATTAACATCACAGTCTCTCACACCAGCTACATCTCCAGCCGCACCCCAGCAGGGCTGGATCAGCCGGGGGCTCAGCCGGGACCTCCTGGCTGGACGTCTGGGTATCTCAGTTAAACAACAGAGCCTGGTTAAGCCGGCGTGGGCAGACGCGATCTGGGCTGCTGTGTTACACGTCTGTACAATGCCCGACACGAAGAGGCTGCGACCTGCCACTGAAAATTGTGCACGCCACCACCACGGCGTGAACATCCCATTGGCCACGCTTTTAATAGCTTCTAATAATAAACCAGGATAAAGAGCTTAAAAGTTTGAAGTGCCTGTGTAAAGTAAAGCACACCTGCAATTGCAGGGACACTTCTCAACCACACCACATCAGCAAGAGCAGAGAGCCGGCCACGCGGGGCTGGGGACGGGGCCACCTCGCATCTTCCCACCCTTCAAGCAGGACTGACCTAAATCCTCCCTCTTTCAGACTCCGGTGGCAGGAGGAAAATGAGCTGGTCTCATTAATTTCACCTCCTGCTGCCTAGTGAACTTCTCCACAGCAAAAAATATTATTTAAAAGCTGTGCTGGTGACCTGGCAACTCGACTTTTCTCTGGAGCAGGAGGTGGCAAAGGCATCACTCACCTGATGGCCAAGCTCTGCTCTTGCTCCCAGAGCTCTGCAAATTATTCAGCTGGGGGCTTTGTAAAAATCCAGTTAGGACACCCAGCAAGGCAACCACTTCTCTGCAGGGCGGTTTATGCAATAGAAGGGCACACAGTCCATCGTCAGCTGGTAGCTCAAAGACCGAGAGACACAGGAGACTGTGATACACAGGAGACCGCAAGGCCGGCACGCTGCACAACAGACAATGCTGCCAATTCCTCCCTGCAGCTTCCTCGCAGCCTCACCGGAGGCAAGTACATCAGGACACCCTATTTTCCTGTGATTTCCAGAGTTCAAGTTTATTTTTTAATCTGATAGTAACAGTAGAAGACTATAAAAAAAACCCCGCACTGGTCTGAGCGGCTCCGGAGTCTAAAATAAACATGCCAAGCCCTATTTGTGATGGAGTAAAAATAGCTTGTTTCTCATCCCTTCCCAGGACCTCTGCTTCGTGCACAAAAGCTTCACAGGTTAACTATAAAAATCCCAGACGTGCAAGGAATGTCTTGATTTGCGCTTTGCACTCTTTGGAGCGGCTCAGAAACCCAGCTCGGCCCCGCGGTGAAGAGACGCACCATCACAGCCCATCTCCCACCCAGGGCTAAAGGCCAGGAGGCCAGGCGCTGCTTCCCTTTCATAGAAACTATCATCCTTCTGGGGACAAAAAAAAAAAAGAAAGAAAGAAACCCAAACTCTTCACGAGAATTACATCTTGTGCTCCTTCTTGGCTGGATACTTTTAAAGTGACACTTCTTCCAAAGAGCGTCAGCTGTAAAATGTAGTGCAAAGCTGTGCTGCAGCCAGGACGGGCTCCCACGAAGCAGCGTCTGCGTCAAAAGAACAAGAGAGACTGTGGCTGGTCTGATTGACCATAAGAAACATTGCTTTATAGCAAATTCTGCTAAATTAACGTTTTCCCAGGGCCTAAATGTATCTCACATGGCACCTGCAATGCTCAGGCCTGAATGGAACAGAAAAACAAGACCTAGGAGAGCAGCATGGCAGAAGAACCATCACAACCCTCGGTTTAATCATTACATCGTTTCTGATGACAGGTCAGCCGGACCCTCAAGCAAGCACCAATGTATTTATGACTCAGGCTTTAAAAAAGGAGCAGAGGAGAATCTGCAACACATCTGAAACCTGCTGGTATTTATACATGCACTAAAAGGCACCCAAGGCAAAACACCCGACACACACAGCCCAAGCCCTGTGGGCAAAGCTCGCAGGAGCCAGCGGCCGCAGGAGCCTTCCCAGAAACGTCCAGCAGCCGGTGCAGAGGGCCGGGCCGGGCTGCGGCACATCTCCCTACAAGGCAGCGGGACAGCGGACACGCAGCCGTCCGTCTGTCTGTCTGCTGCCGCCTTCTCCCACTCCGCCGCAGCCCCAGAGCTCACTATGGCTCTAACCACAGGCAACCCGGGGCAGACACTGTTTTGTGTCACCCCCCGAGACCACCTCTGCCAGCACACCCCCTGCACAGCCCGCGCTCCAGCGCCGGCTCTGCTTCCACTGCTAAAACTCACCTCCAGAAACCCAGGCTCAAACTGAAGCAGCATAAATTAAGCAGCGATTCGGGGCTCCAGGCGAGATGCAGGGACATCTCAGAAGAGCTCTTAGCACTGCCACACTCATTTTAAGTGACAGGGACAAGAAAAACAAATTTGCTTGCTAAATATGCATTTAGTTTAGCTGGTCATATTGAAAAGCTCAACGTTTGTATTTTAGATTATGTTCTTAAAGATGCTCACACCACATTCAAGGCTAGCATATAGAGAGACCTGTTACATAGGTCCCTAAAGTTTCCCCCACTTGATTAAAGCAAATCTTGAGTCAAAGACTTCAAGAGATGGGAAAGCCATAGCCTCCCGTCAGCTATTTCTTCCCATTGTTAAGCATCCCAGCAAATACATGAGAAAAAAGCGCACCTTTTCCAGGTTTTGCCTGGCTTCCTCCTCGTTATACACAGACTTTCATCATTTATGGTCAAAACTGTTTCAAAGAACAAGGCGATTGATCTAGCACTTTCCAACTCTCTCGTCCCACCTGCCTACACACTATCCCTGAAGAGTCACTTCACCAGATGCTTCAAGGTAAAAATCACAGCTTGTCTTATTTACATTAATATTTTGTGTTAGCTGTTACACAAATACTGCTGCTCTCTCAAGGCCCCTGCTCTCCTCACCTGCCATCGCTTCCCATACTTTTAGCTTATTCTGAAAGGGCAGGACTCCTGAAAATAAGTTTTTTCTTTACCTGGTAGGCACTGGTGTAAGAGCCCAGCCACCAAATAACCACCAAATAACTGACATACCAATAATCTCAAACCAGGATTTCAGCTCAAAGCTTCACAGGAGTAACTTCCACCACCTAAGGTGTGGACCACAGCGACACTCGGGTCGCTGGCGCAGGGCGATGCAGTGCATCATGCTTCCTTCCTACTCCAGTGCACTTTTCCTCCTATTCAACGGCTAACAAAGATCTCAAGAGATCACGTACCACAGGACCCACGAGCAGCACGTGTTCTCCCGTGGTGGCAAGGACTTGGAAACTCAAACCTTTTGTAGAGAAAGGAATGGCTGAACCTTCTCCCTGACTCTTCCTCCCAGGGCAGACGTGCCCTGACCTGTTTGAAGACCCATAGAAGCATCACAACCAGTTTCACGGTCCTGTAAGCTGATGCTACTTCCAGAAGAAGCACTTACAGTCCCCTTGTCCCAGTCCTCTGTCCCCTCTGTGTTGGCACAAGCGTTAGAGCCACACAGAGAAGTGACTGGGGAACAGACACACATTAAAGAAACCAGTAAGAGACAAACAAGAGACCAGTTTCCATCTGGCTTGGCTTCCTGGCTGGATGTGTGGTCTGCAAGACCACTTCTCTTTTCAGCAGCAGAAGTGAAAGGCAGGACCACTTCTGCCAGCAGCACCAGCTCGAACCAGCCGAGCAGCCAAGCACGCCAAGTCTGGACCCTGCAAAAATCCGTCACCAAGGAAAACCCAAACAATTCCAAAAGATAAAGTGAACAAGAAACTAAACTGGTTTCAGCTGGACATCTCCCATTCATTTCCCACTATTGTCCCAAGCAGCATCTGAGCAAAACAGTGACAGCAAGGGTCACCTCCCAGAGCCAGCTGTGTCCCCGTCACCGCAGTTCCCTCACAGCACACGTCTCCGACTGGATCTATTCCACATTAACAGTCCAATTGAGCACTTCTGGGCAAACTGCAGCAAACAGGCGAGTGACCTGACGCAGGTTTCTTTTCAGTCACTAAGCCACTTTAAAAGACATCTAAAAATACATTAAATGCTTTTCTCATGTGACTTTTCCATGCAAGGGCTTGCTTTAAAGCCTGCCAACAGCAAATGGAACGAGACACTGCTGCAAGAACTCTTTCCTGCACGAATGGCCTCTGCATCGTCAACTTGTTTGAGTCCAGGAGACCAGCCTGAGATAAAACCCCAGAGCAATAACGCCGTCTGCTCGGCAGCATCAGCTGCTGCTGGGGAACCGCGTTCCCCAAATGGCTGCGCTTCCATTCAGGATCGCCACCCAGATGGGGAGCAGCAATGTTTTGCGTTGTTTCTGTTCCAGAAGGATCTTTAACTAGTTACACCCAGAAGAGTTCAAACGTGTACTCCTCCCAACCAAACCTCAAGAAGAAAAATAACTTCCCAGCTCTGCTGACAGGTAATTTCTCTCCGCTGAGGACAGGCGAGGTAACAAGGACAGCTGTTTGCCTCTGAAAGTGCTTTGGAAATCAGCTCAGCTGGCTGCTGCCACAAAGCCCAAGCAGGACACTGGCCACTTCAGTTACTCCAGCTGATCCTCAAGACCCTTTCCTTAGAGTTGACTTATATTACCGAATTCCCCACCAAGACTCTTCCTCCACTCGCAGTGGGGATCAGACAGCTTCTCTGCCCTGTTGAGATGTGGCCCCGTGTGCTTACAAGCTTCTGTACGTGCCTGGGTCTGCTTTGACGTGGAGCAGAGCCTGACAAGCTGGGAAATTAAAGGTGTCTGCTCCTGGCTGAGTTCATGCTCAGCCATCGGCTTTACCGACACCAAGGCGGCTCTTCCTCGCTGCAAACCAGACACCTCCCCTTGTGCCCTGCAGCTCCATCTCCAGCTGACCTTTTCCAGTTGGCACAGCCCGGGGCTGCTGGTCCCAAACAGGGCTTGGAGTCAGCTGCCCAGAACTCGCTGAGAATCATCATCTTAAGTCACTGCTTAAAGAAGAACACCACCCCTAAACACTTGACAGCCTGAATTCCCATATATGACCAGAAAACAGGAGTTCAGCATGTGAAGCACTCTGCTCTGGGCTCACAGCTGGAGTGACCAAGCCACATGCTGCATCAGTCCAAAAGACACTCGCAGGGATGAGCTCTGCACCCAGCCTTGCTCTCTGAGCTCCCACTTGCTGGTGGGGAACTGCAGTTCCAGCAGGATCTGAGCTGACTGACCCATCACAAAACACAGGTATGTGTGGCCAAGGCACAAAGGGCAGGACAGTCCCTGTTTGCAGTACCTTGATTTCATCTTAACTTCAAGAAAAAGCAAATTCTAAATCTCACTGCCTCTTCTGTTCTCTGCTTGTCTTCACGAAGCAGGGGAGAAGCTGCCTCAAATAATCTCCTCAAGCATCATATCAATGTTTTCAACCAGCACATGAACACACTAAGAAATCCATAAAAGGTGTGAAAAGGCTTACCTGAAGTCAGCAGGGATTAAGTTCACTACACAAAGTTATGCATCTCCAGGAGAAGCTTTTGGAGCCTGCAATTCAGGGAAGAGAAAAGGTCTGGAGGCTGCGGAGCGGGTCACGCCGAGCACAGCGCACAGCAGCAGGACATGTTGGATGTCTGCAGGAAACGGCTTCTTCCCGTGACGGCAGGACAGCACCAGAGCCATGTCCCCTGGGACGCCCGCGGCCGCCTGCCAGACCCGCTGAGCTCACCACCACGTCCAGCCTGCGGACGGACAGTCAGCGAGCGACACACGGCCCTACCTGTCCCTGCAGGTCACAGCTCCAGCCACCACAGCTGGGGCAGGGGGGGCAGCCGAAGGCCATGAGCAGTTGCAGTTCCCACCTGACACAACGACTGGGACATTCTGGGGACACAGCAGGGTTTGGTGCGGCTGCACAGAACCAGTGTGGTGGCGAGAAGGAAGAGGAGAGTCAGGATTCCAGCTTCCAGGAATAATGGGCGTGCAGCGCTATGGTGCCAGCGCTGGGACACTGTTTTGAGGGCAGGGTGGTGACTGAACCACATCACAGGGCTGGAGCACTGCTTCTAGACTCCAGGAGCTCCTCCACCTCTGATCTAGGCTTTTGAGCGAACCTTCTCACGCCTCAATTAGCCATGGTAATCACGGAGTGCCTCCCTCTGCCACCTTCAGCAGACAGAACCGCTCACAACTTTATCCCGGCTTATCACCATCACCACACAGGAACACTGCCGCCTTCACAGTACTTCAAGTCCACAATACACAATTTTACATCTTTCCCAGCAGCAAATGAAGCCTTTTTTCACAATAGCTTAATTTACAAAGTTTTCCTAAGGCTATAAAGCTCTGTTCTTATAGTTTTGTTACAAACAGTTTACTACCAACGGTTGGCGGGGTTTTCATGCAGCACTGTTAGAACATGTTGCTTTAGCTTCCTCTGTACCTTTCTGAAGGAAATTTGTATTTATTCTCAGCAATTGTTATTCTGAGAAGATCAAACTTCTTACCTCCCTAAAGACTGACCCCTGATACTCAAACAAAATTTTATTCCAAGATGTGATAAAGCGTTTCCTGAAAGAGCAACCAGCACAAGGCTGCTGGCATAGGGATAAACATAAAGCTCCAGCTTCACAAACACAGCTGGGAGCACAGAATTCCCCACAGAGGGACACAAGTTTCACATTTTGGCCACACGGCTCACTATGGGGGAGCTGAACTGATACCATGCAAACACGTACAGCACCTGTACGTTAGATTACATGAGACTGTTAGTCCAATCACTTCTGTATTACTGCCACCAACAAAAATTTTAGTGCCCTGACCTGGACACTAATTCAAATAATGTTTACTCCCCTATTCCTGATGCTTTATTCCACACAAGATGGACAGATGTGTGTTGTGACCACACTCCAAAACTCGCAGGATCACTCAAGAGTTACCCTGTGCAAAAACACTACGTGGCAGAAGCTTTAAATTAACACAGTGTGAGAACTAATGAAATCAATGATACAAGTTGTTTGCGCCTATTAAGTTCAGTTGTTGCCCGTAGTACTGAAATTATACTTTCCAACGTGTTTTAAAGCACACGCTGCTGCACAGCATGCAGGAGAAAGGAAAGATGCTGAAGATTTCGGGAGTAGATATGCAAGGGGGTTTTGAATTTTAGGAGAAACACTAGAGGAAGATGTCCCTTTGAACTGGCACAGTCCCACCCTTGTCCCCAACCAGTCTTTCCCATGCATCTGTAAAGGCAGAAGTCTAATTTTTTAAAGACAGACACACAGCTACACTGATTGTGTGTATCTTCCCAATAGGATCCTGCAAAGTTTAATTTGGATAAGGTTTTAAAATAACCACCTGCTATTCCCCAATGCAAGCCTCAGGCAGTATCATTAAAATTCCACTGGAAATATTTCCTCTGGGGTGGGAAAACACCATGCACGATCTGTCATGCAGGAATCAGCTCCTGCAGCACAGAGAGCTCAGACACTCCACAGATCTCAAGACCGAACTATAAAGCCTAAGGGACACATATAGGGAATCACTGCGGCCTCAAATATCTGTATCAATACAATCCCAATGTCAAAATCATCATGTCAGATTTTCCACTGGCATCAAACCGCATTTGTAGATGACAGCCAGACCACTTTATTAGAAGAATTCCTTACTTTGGGAAAAGCAAAGTACTTACCCTCAGAGAAAGCAGATCTAGAGGGAAGGTCTTTTCCTCAGAAGAAAAAGAGAGCCCCAAAGCATTCAGTATCTGCACACACTCATCTTCTTCTGCCTCCTGGCTCAAAACGCCTCTGGCTACACACCTATAAGTCCATACCTGTGCAAGGTCTTCCTGTAGGAATCCCGAGCACCACAGCACAAAGATAAGAAAAGATTGTGATCTGAAGTTGTGATAGTGTCACTAGGCTTTCGCATCACTTGTCATAATTCAAGACTTCAGTGGAAAACTATTCTTACCCAAGCTCATCCAAAATCAATCCCTAGCCCTTGGGACTGATACAAAATGATCAGTATCTGCTACTGGAAACTCATCAAAATTACTGAATGCTAATCCTCACCCTTAAGGAACACACTTCACAGAAGATTAAGCTTTCTGAAGTCTAAATGTACAACCTAGTTCAAAAAAAAAGACAAGACCCAGTGTGAATTCATCACCTATATGCTTTCAACACTTGCATGACCTATAACTATGCTAGAGTAAACTGAAACCTCTCCCGTAATCACTTTTTCAGGCCCTGAGGAGGGAGGGGAGGAATGCCGCTCATCAGGTCCTCACTGAGGAGTATTTATTTGCAAAATCAAGTACTGCATGAAGAAGCTTCTAAAGCAATTTGTTGGAAAGCTCCAAGGAGCCACAATCCAAAATATTTCTGAAGCTGCCCATGTAACCCTTCTCAGAAAGCACAGTAGAAAATATATACCAGACCCTTATTCGAGCTTGCAACGATGGTGAATGCCATAGCTGAGCACTGTGGTGAGATCGTAACACAGGAAAAGGGAGAGAAAAAGGAGAAGTCATCAGCGGAAACCTTCATTCAAATATCTCTTTACAGGTCAGATGAGGCGAGGAGCCTGTTTTTCTAAAGAAAAACCCAAACCAAAGCCGAACGCTGTCCACCTATGGGGTTGGAACTAGTTCTACCACTGTTTCCAAGCCCCAGCCTCTGCGTTTGAAGGTCTACCTGAGATACTGTACTTTGAATCCCACCAAGGAATACTCTCCAGGTCTAGAGGATACCTGCAGGCCAGTGAAACTGGGGGACAACTCGATCCTGAAGAAGAAAATATCCATCACAGCTAAGAGCAGCATTTTGCTGACACAGCAGCTCCCTGCCTCTGGGGATGGTCCGGCTCCCGTCCCGACCGGTTTGCTAAGCCAGTGGAAAAAGGGTCCAGCTGCAAAAAAGAACAATTTTATGCCAAATTAACAGCATCGGTTTGTCAATGCATCAGCTCAGCACCACAGCTGGCACACGGGAGGAGGCAAGAGGGCACAGCTGAAAGTGCAGAAAGAGAAGGGCCCTTTGAAGGGCACCAAGCCATGAGGTTTGTCCTGAGCTAACCCACCACCCCACAGCATGGGACCACGGCCACCTCTCCCTTCTCCTCCGGCCTGGGCCTCGGTTCCTCTCCGCCCATGCTGCCAGCTGCCGACAGGCTCCTTCCAGGGACAACTCAGGTCACTAACTTGCAGAAAGTTAACACAGGAAAAAAAAATATATATCAGCTCAGCAAGACGACTGCAAACACCACAGCCACAACCGTGTGCCTGGAGGCCAGACCTCTCCTCCGGAACGCAGCGAGTCCAGCACCAGCTCGGCCATCCCACGCACACCATCCTCAGCTGCTCACGGCACCGCGGCCAGCACAGCCGTGGTGCCACCAGGGCTGATGTGACCTGCCAGTGACGCAGGAGGCCACATAGCAGAACACCATTTGTGTCAAGGTTTCGGTGGCTGTTGTGAGCGCATGGTGGCCCAGCAGACCCCCACTTCCAGCTCTGGGGTCCCAGCATGCTGCCCAGGGACACGGAAGAGCCACAAGGCTGCACCGCTGCCATCGGCAGATATTCCGGGGAATTTACTAACGTGCATCAAGCCTGGCTCCCAGACACCAACACCACTGGGTTGTGGTGACCTTGAGCAGGACACAGCATTTGGGAAAAGAGGGTACCTGCCTTATACTTGCATCCCAACAAATAACTCAGGCAGAACCATCATCAGGCAAGAAGCTCCAGCTTTAACTCGGGCTGTGGTTTCAAGACACATGTGTCCATTTGAGCACATCACTGCTGACAGAACGGGCCCCCGTTGCCTGCCCGCACCCTGATCAAAGCCACACTGCACACCTTCCCCCATCTCATCACCAGACACCCAGAACAGCTCACGAACCACATGCGAGTGCTGGGACCTTTCTGCTGGTCCCCGGGAGACAAGTACATGGACCCAGCAGGCACAGCAAGGGAAGGGGAGCAGGTCTGCCTGGCCATGGGCCTCAGACCATCTCCTCTGGACTGAGTTGCACCAGCAGATCAGCTCAGATACCCACAAACAGTACAGCAACAATAAAAGTAGAAACATCAAATATATACAACCATCTTTCCCACCAGCAAGCCAAACTTCTATCCTAGAAAAGCTGAGCGAGTGACAGTTTAAGCAAATGGATAAGTGCAGGGAGATACACAGACAGAAAAACACATTAGACTAGGAAGCGCACCTACCTAGTGTATTCATGCAGGTTAATATATTAACTTTCCTTTCAGCAGCACCAGTAGTTTGCTCAGACTTGAGCAATCTCACAAGCAAGCCCTAGAAGTACAGGTTCTTCAGGCTGATCTTTTTTTTCACAGCTTAAACATGGTCACAGACCTCTTTGAATCGGGTTTAAGGTACAGAGCTCTCCAGACCACACAAACATCCTAAGAACAAACATTTCCAGCATACCAAGAGCTCAGATACACTAGGTCAATCCAACTGTGTTTATTTGTATTTCTCCCAAATCACTGCCGAAGTACTCGGCGCTGAAGGAGTGACAGCCTCCCACTGATTCCGCAAGAGACCAGAAGTAATTGGTAGACAGTCTACAAGCACCACAAAGAATGTCAGAGGCATTTATTTATGTGACCCCTGTTTGCCCAAGGAGAATTCAGAGTTTGCATTTTCCTCATTCAAATTAACCATTACTAGAATTAAATCCTCTCTACTATTCCTCAGGTAATGGGATGAGAGGCAGAAACCATCCAAAATCATCCTCACAACAAAACTTTTCAGACAGCTGCCGATGCCGAAAGGAGACAGACGGTTTCCCTGCTGTCAGCTGGAGTTCCTCCCCAGGCTGGCACAGCACCCTGGTCTCTCTCCAGGACAATCTCTCTTGTTATCTGTCCAAGGGACATGGAAGAGTTGAGGAGACACCATTCCCACCGTTAAGCAACACCCCTCGTGCCAGGGCAGAACAGTCACACCTTCCCTGCCAGGCTGACAACACGCTGCAGCTCACACCTGTGGCACAGACACCAAAGCATGGAAATCCCCACAGGACCCACTGCTGCACCCATGTGGTTCCATTCTTCATCAGACCCAAGCGGGACCACCGCTCTCTAGCGCAAAGCGCCGCTGAGGCTTCTCAGCCGGCATGCTCACACTGGCCAGGACACAGCACTCCCTCCTACGTTACCCCCACGCTGCCGTAGCACAGCAAGAGACACACGAGAATTCCTCCAGACCAGCTGCCCGTGGAAGACGAGTTACGGTCAGAGCTTTGAGCCAATTCTAACCGTGCACTTCGCAGCTGAAGCTGACAAAAGGTCTCGCTCTGTCACGCATCCTCCTTCATTTCTTGTAGCAGCTGAGCCCAGCACACTGGGCAGTGAGAGACGAGAGGAGAAAGAAGGGGACAAGCAGCACTTGAACTAACAATGAGTACCAGCTGTTCCTAGAAGCAAAGAAGTACCTGATGTTAATAAATCCCATACAAGACCTACTGGCACATAGGGAGGCACAGAACACCTTTACTGATATCAGCCCCACAGCTTTTGATAATTCTCCAGGCCTAATATCAGCAAATAAGCAGAATTTACTACCAAGTTTACACGATGCTGAAAGAAATGGGTATTTCTAAGCTTATATGTGCCATCAACAACATCTTCTAGTTTTTTGGGAGCTGGCACAAATTCTCGAATAAGTGAGTGCAAACTCCTGCAGCAAGAAGACGGCGCGACCTGGAATCAGCCAGGCTTTGCTGATTACTCCTCTGAGTAAACAGTGGTGTTCCCAGCACTTCAGCTCGCTCTCAAGCTTCTCCCGTTGGCATACTACCCTATATTTAGGATAGAAGAGTGCAATGACAAGCATCGGGAAGAATGAATAAGTGGTTTAGGATGCTCAGAATAGTGGCAGAGACTGCGTGAAGAAAACTGTACTGAATTAGAAACTCTCAAAGTGAGGAAAGTAATCTGTAAAGCTAAACATGGGAAGAGACAGCATTCTATACATAAAGTTAAACAACAAATTTTGTTAAGCACAGTATTCCCAAGGCTAGAGATGCTAGCGGTCCATCCTATAACAGCAGCAAATGGTGGAAAGAAGCCCCTGCCTGGAGGGGCTGAGAGAAGACAGATGAATACTTGGTCTTTCTATATATATAAAAAAAAAGGATTTTAATCTCATTTTGGTTGGGTGAGCAATATCAGTGCCATTTTCCCAAGCCCAAGAGCCAAAGCTCCAGGTCCAAGGGAGACACAGCCATGCAGGGAGTGAGCACAAGCCCTGCTGCCAGCTCCCACGTCCCCTGCCTGCACCTTCCCGCCCCAAGCAGCGGAGACCGAGTTAAGCTCTAAAAACACACTCCGTGAGTTTGCAACTTGCAAACCTGCGGCAAAACTTACTAAACTCATACTTGTTGACTTGACGGGCGCCAGAGTCTCGGGTGAGCCCCTCCACAGCCTGTTGCTTCTGAGGAGCCAGGGTGGCCACAAGGAATGTCCTGCATCTACACGTTTTTGTGCAGCAGAACTATTTAATTGCATTCAGTCACCTGCACCGCTGATAAAAGTTTGGCTGTGGGTCTATTACGCCCAAACAGCCCCTACTCGCAGTGCCCAGCCCAACGTTGGCCCCCGGAGCCCCCGGGCCCCACCGAGCCCGGGCCAGGGGAGCCCGTCCCACGGCGGGGCCGGGGGCCACGGGGCTGCCCGGGTCCCTGAACGGAGCACAGCCGGACAGACACCAACTCCGCCGGGCACCTGCAAATCCACCTGCGCTCCCGCGGAGCCAGGCCGGTCCCGGGGAGAGCCGCCGGGCTCCCGCACACGCCGACGGGCCGAGCCCGGGAATCCCGCCCAAGCTCCGGCACACCCCGCCAGGAACCAGGGCACATGCGGGACCGGCTGCCGCCACCTCCAGCACCTGGGCCGCTCCCACCGCCCCCGCCGGCGGCTGCAGTGAAGCCCCACGCCTCGTCCGGTACAGCCCAACCCGGCACAGCCGCTCGGTGCCCCGGGCCGGGCCCGCTCCGCCTGCCGCCCGCCGGCAGGGCCAGCCCCGCCGGGCACCCCTGGGCGCGGCGCCCACCCAGGCCCTGGCCGGCACTCGAAGAGCGGCCCCGGCGGCGGGAAAACACTGCGAAGGGGGAAGCGAACGCGGCGGGGACAGCGGCACAGAGACCGGACCCCGCAGCAGCCCAGGCCGCCGGCCGCGCCCGGCCCCGGCAGGCCGCGGAGGGCGCGCCGGGGCTGAGGCGGCGCCGGGCCGCCCCCGCCGGGCCGACCTGCTGCCCGCGCACCGGGAGGCCGAGCCCGCCGCGCGTCTGCCCAGGCCGCGCCGCCGCTCCCGGCCCCGCTCCCGGCCCCAGCCCACCCGGTAGGCCAAGGGCAGGGCGGCCCGGCAGGTGCCGCCGCAGCTCCGCGCTGCCGCCGCCGGGCGGAGGCCGAGCCCCCCCGTCCCCGCGGCCCCTCACCGTGCGACGGCCGGGCCCGGAGGCCGCTCCCCGCCGGCTCTCGCCGCCAGCGGCCCCGACGCACCGAGCGGGCGGCGCGGCGCGAGCGCGACCCCGCGCGGGCACGTACCTGGGGGCGGGGCGCGCGGCGCCTAGCAACGGGCGGCACGAGCGCGCCGCGGCCAATGGGCGCCCGGCGGCCGAGTCCGTCCCGCCCCCTCCGCCCCGCCCCACCTGGCCGCTCGGGGCCCCGCCTCCCCCCGCGCGCTGCGGCCGTCCCACGCGGCCCCGCCCTCCCCGCGGCCCCGCCCCGCCGCCCCATCCGCTCACTTCTGGCCCCGCTCCAAGCCCCGCCCACAGCCCAGCTGACCCCGCCCCCACCGCTTCGGCCACGCCCCCAGCCTCGCAGGCCCCGCCCCGCGCCCCACGTGCGGCCGCGCCGCGGGGTGACCCCGGCCCCGCTGGCCCCGAGCCCGCGGGCAAATATTTGCCGGGGGCCGGCCCGGCGCGGCAGCAGCCCCGGGGACGCCGCCATGCCGCCTGTGCTGGGCGTCCTACTCGCCCTGGCCGCGGCCCTGGGCTCAGGTAGGGCCCCGGGCTGGGCCGCCGTGGGGCTGGGGGGCGCGGGGGGAGCAGCAACCGGGGGCTGCAGCGGGTGCCCTGTAGGGCAGGGACCCCTCTGCTCCACGGGACGTGGGTCCCGTGCTCCGTGCGGCCGGGGTGTTCCCGTTGTGTCCCCAGGCTGAGCTCCTGCCGTGCTGCCCAGGCCACCGCTCGCCCCTCAATGACTTCCAGCGCCTGCGAGCCACGGAGCTGGTGGCGGTGCCCGCAAACCCAGCGGTGCCCACGGACCCAGCGCTGCTGCCGCCGGAGCAGGGCTCTGCGGGGCAGTGTGCCCAGCGCTGTGCTGCCAGCCTTGCTTGCCGGTGAGCGGGACGTGGTGGTGCCATGGCGCGGGTGGGAGGGCAGAGGCCATGACAGTGGGGTCACGCCATGTGCTTGGGCCCATGTGTGTGCCCATGTGTGTGCCCACGGGTCCTGGCCCCACACGGTGCCATGCCAGGCTCCTGCTGTTCCTCACAGGGCTTTCCACTACAACCGGCAGAGCCAGCTGTGCCAGCTGCTGCCCTGGACCCAGCACTCACCCCGTGTCCAGCTGCAGAAAAACATCCACTATGACTTGTACCAGAAGAAAGGTGGGCTGGTGCCATGGGTGGGCATGGGGGCACCACAAACCGGGCATGGGCCACCCAGCACGAGGCTCCCCACTGCCCATGTGCCACAGCTCGGCCCCGGGCTCTGACACGGTGCCCGGCTCTGCCCAGACTACCTGCGGGACTGCATTGTGGCCGATGGCAGCAGCTACCGTGGCACACGGGCCACGACGGAGAAGGGTCTGCGCTGCCAGCACTGGCAAGCCACAACACCCCATGACCACAGGTGCCCCCATGTACCCAGCTGCCCCGTGACACGTGTCAGTGGCCCTGGGCAGCTTGGGGCAGTGGGGAATGGGCTGGGGACAACGTGGGGGCAACAGGAACAGTGTGGGGGTAATGGGGACAGCACGGAGGCAATGGCACTGACCAGGGGTGAAACATCATTGTGGCTGAGCTGGCCACGAGGCGAGGGGCTCCCGGCAGCCCTCCTACCCATCCTGCTGCCGGCAGGTTCCTGCCATCCCCCCGCAACGAGCTGGAGGAAAATTACTGCCGAAATCCCGACCAGGACAAGCGGGGCCCGTGGTGTTACACCATCGACCCCAACGTCCGGCACCAGAGCTGTGGCATCAAGAAGTGTGAGGACGGTGAGTGCCACTGGCCAGGGACACCCCATGCTTTGTGTCCCCCCCACCGCCCACTTAGCCCCCCTGGCTGTCGGCAGCTGTCTGCATGACCTGCAACGGGGAGGACTACCGTGGCACCGTGGACCACACCGAGTCGGGGACCGAGTGCCAGCGCTGGGACCTGCAGCACCCACACAAGCACCCCTACCACCCTGACAAGTACCGGCCCCTGGCCCTGGGCAGTGCACAGTGCCCCGGCCACGCCAGGTGCCGGGGCAGTGGTGCCACCTTCAACCACTGCTGCCCATCTCCGGCCCAGGTACCCTGACAAGGGTCTGGATGACAACTACTGCCGCAACCCCGACAGCTCTGAGCGGCCCTGGTGCTACACCACCGACCCCAGCCGGGAGCGCGAGTACTGCCGCATCCGCATCTGCAGTAAGTCCCCGCTGGTGGCACCGCGTGGCACAGGCCAGGTGTCCCAGGTGCCACCCTCACCCTGCGCTCTGCCCCACTCCTGCCCCACAAGCAGAAAAACGCCCGCGGCCCCTCAATGTCACCACCAGCTGCTTCAGGGGCAAGGGCGAAGGCTACCGGGGCCGGGTGAATGTCACCGTGTCGGGGATCCCCTGCCAGCGCTGGGACGCCCAGACCCCCCACCAGCACCACTTCGTGCCTGAGAAGTACCCATGCAAGTAAGGGGGTGGAGGAGGTGCACCCAGGGAGGGCGGTGGTAGGCAGCACCCATGGGTACAGGACCAGGGGGGAGACACCCACACGGCCCCTGCGCCAGGGACCTGCAGGAGAACTACTGCCGCAACCCCGACGGCTCAGAGGCACCGTGGTGCTTCACTGCCCGCCCCACCATCCGCATCGCCTTCTGCTTCCACATCCGCCGCTGCTCCGATGAGCTGAGCACTCAAGGTGAGCTGCCCCCAGGCACCCGTCCCCGGGGTGCCTGCCGGGGGTGCCAGCCCTCTCTGCCTGTCCCCAGAGTGCTACCACGGCCACGGCGAGCGCTACCACGGCCGCATCAGCAAGACGCGCCAGGGCATCACCTGCCAGCCGTGGGCTGCCCAGGCGCCCCACGTGCCCCAGTGAGTGTGTGAGGGAGCGTGCTGGGGGGCATGTGGGAATGGGGACAAGGATGAGGATGGAGATGGGGATGGTGACTTCTTCCCGGCAGGATCTCGCCCGTCACCCACCCTGAGGCACACTTGGAGGAGAACTACTGCCGCAACCCCGATAACGACAGCCATGGCCCCTGGTGCTATACCATGGACCCTCGCACCCCCTTTGACTACTGTGCCATCAAGCCCTGCTGTGAGCACAAGCCAACACCCTGTGGAGCCAGGGGGGACCCCAGCCACCCCCTGGGTGGTTTTGGTCCCTGCAGGGTGGCTGGGTCCCACCCCAATGCCACCCTCTGCTTTTTCTCCACAGCCGGCAGTGCAGTGCCCTCTGTCCTGGAGAACGCAGGTGGGGCCCCGCGGGTGCCGGGTGGGTGCTGTGGGCTGGGTGCCAGTGGCATGGCCCTGACTGATGTCTCCCCTGCCAGCAGATGTGGTGGCGTTCGAGCAGTGTGGCCGGCGGGATGAGAGACTGCAGCGGAAAGGGCGCATTGTTGGTGGCCAGCCCGGCAACTCGCCCTGGACCGTCAGCATCCGCAACCGGTGAGCGGGTGCCCCGCTGGCACTGCTGCACGGCCAGCATCCCCCCCAGGAGCTGACCCCCGGTCCCTGCAGGGCCGGCGTGCACTTCTGCGGGGGGTCCCTGGTGCAGGAGCAGTGGGTGATCAGCACACGCCAGTGCTTCTCCTCCTGGTAAGGCCATGGCCAGGGTGGGGGGTGCTGGGAGCCCCCCACACCCACACATCCCCATCCTGCAGTGATGCCGACCTGACGGGCTACAAGGTGCAGCTGGGGACACTCTTCAAGGACCCTGGCCCTGGGGACCCTGACCAGCAAACCATCCCCATCATCCGTATTGTCTGTGGCCCCTCTGAGTCCCAGCTGGTGATGCTGAAGCTGGCGAGGTGAACGGCCACGTCCTGGGCCCCATTGTGCCCCGCTGCTGGCCGGGCTGGCACCACATCCCACTGCCCCTCTCGCCGCAGGCCAGCTGTTCTGAACAGGCGTGTGGCGCTGATCTGCCTGCCACCTGAGCGCTATGTTGTGCCCACCAGTACTGTCTGTGAGATTGCTGGCTGGGGGGAAACCAAAGGTACCTGCCATGGGCAGCCCCTGCCAGGGCCTCCCTGTAATGGCATCCCCTGACCATCCCCTGACCGCAGCATCCCCCTGCCCGCAGCATTCCCCAGTTCCTGGCATCCTCCTGTCCACAACATCTGCCTTTCATGACACCCCATTCCGTGGCATTTTCCTGCCCGTGCCATTCCCCCACCGACAGCATCCCCCTGCCCATGGCATCCCTCTTCCATGACATCTCCCTTCCACAGCATCCCACTGCCACAACATCCTCCTCCCCATATCTTCCTGTCCATGCCATTCCCCAGCAACAGCATTCCCCTACCCCAACATCCCCTGCCTGCAGTACCTCCTGGGAGGGCACTCCTCCTCCAAGGGTGTCACCTCGCATGCTGTGTGCCCCCACCCACAGCGTCTGCCCAGCCATGACACCCCCTGCCATGCCCTCCCCCTGCCCGTGGCATCCCCATCTGTGCATCCCCTGCCCCATCCTCCCCTGCCTGCTGCCCCGTGTGCCACCTGCCCGCAGGCACGGGGGACAGCAGCGTGCTGAACGTGGCGCGGTTGCCGGTGCTGGCCCATGGTGAGTGCAACGCGGCGCTGCGCGGGCGCCTGAAGGAGAGCGAGCTGTGCACCGCCCCGCTGCGTGCCGGCGTGGGGGCCTGTGAGGTGAGCGGGGCTGGGGACCGCCGCCTTGGGGAGCCCACGGGCACCAGCACCGGGGGGTGACACCGCTCACCGTGTGCCGCAGGGAGATTATGGGGGGCCGCTGGCCTGCCTCACCGCTGACTGCTGGGTGCTGGAGGGGGTGATCACCCCCTCCCGCGTCTGTGCCCGCACCGACCAGCCCGCCCTCTTCATCCGCGTCTCCCTCTATGTCGACTGGATCCACAAGGTGATGAAGATGGGCTGAAACAGCTCAGCCCCAGCCTTGGCACAGCCGCCACCATGCAATAAAGGCGTGGCCGTGGATATCCGTGCTGCACAGAGTCTTAGACGTTTATTTAGCTCCAAACTCCAACCCACGCCATCCTGCCCCTGGGAACGCTCACTCCATCCTGCTCTGGTACTGGTGTGGTCCCCAGGGCCAGCAGTCACCCTGGGGCCGGCACAGCCGCAGGGCCGCAGTGGGTGCTAGGTGCTGTGCCGGCCCATCCTGTCCCGCCAGGGCTGTCCCACGTGCTGGAGAAACCAGCGGGCGCAGTTTCCAAAGACATCGGCCTCTGTCTCCACACCGGTGAGCGCGTGGCCGCCCTCTGGGTACCACAGCAGCCTGCGGGACGGGACGGGATGCTCAGCTGCTCGCGGGGGGCTCCTTCCCTGCTCCCACCCCCCTGAACCCCACTCACCGTGCCGGCACCCCTTTGGCCCGCAGCACCCGGTACAACTCCAGAGCCTGTGTGGGGCTGACTCGCCGGTCCCGGCCACCCACACACAGCAGCACCGGCGTCTGCACCTGCAGCACAGCCAGCAGTGGGTGCCCAGCCCCCTGCACCAAGCACTCCGCACCCATCCTGCCCCTGCCTTACCTGGGCCACCTGGGCAATGGGTGAGCGCAGCAGCATGGTGGCCACCTCCTCGGCACGGGGCACCCGCTCAAAGGAGTACGGCAGCCCCAGGGAGACATAGCGCCTGTGGCACAGAGGCAGCCATGGGTACTGTGGGGATGTGGCGTGGCATGGAGTAGGGGGTGGCACTCACCAGTCAGGGATGTCAGAGGTGCCCAGCAGCGCGGGCAGGTTGGAGACAGGGCTACGCAGGGCACAGGCTCGGTAGCGCTTGGGCTCACGGGCGAGGAGGTGCAGGGCGATGAAGGCTCCATGGGAACCAGCAAGCAGGGCCAGGCGGTGCGGGTCCAAGGGCTCGCTATGCAGCGCCTGCTCCACCGCCAGCTGCGCCCGTGGGGCACACACACATCAGCACCCCAACATCAGAGCCCCTCGGCAGCACCCCATCCAGCACCCCCAGCCCAGCACCCCTCACCTGGGTGTCCGCCACATCCTGCTCACCCACACGGGAGAGCAGGGAGGTGATGCTGGCCTGGCCAAAGCCCAGGGAGCCACGGTAGTTCACTGGGGACATGGGGGCCGTGGGTGCCAGATCTCCAGCAAGGCACAGGGCCCATGTGTCCCCGAGCTCCCCAACACTCACCCAGGAGCATGGCGAAGCCCAGCTGGCACAGCGCAGCCATGCTCGGACGCCAGCGGGCATCAAAGACTGCATGGGGGCCACCTGGGGCCGGTGGGGACGTCACCCAGGGTGCCACCAGCGCTGCTGGGGTGTCCCCACCATCCCCTCACTCACCGTGGGGGCACACGACGAGGGGGTGTGGAGCCATGCTGTCCGGTGGGCTCAGCAACAGAGCCTCAAAAGTCTGGGTGCCTGCACCAGGGAAAGGTCCTGCTCAGCACCCGCCACCCCAGGCACCCAGCACCCTGCCCTCCCCCTGCTCCTGAGGGTCCCCAGCACCCAGGCAGCACCCAGGTGCGGTGGGGACCCCCGGGCGCTCACTGTGTGCAGTGGGGCTCTGCCCATTGCAGGGTGGCTGGACCGTCATGGTCTTCCAGGTGACACCGGGCACTGTTGGGGCATCCTCCACCGGCACCCAGCAGAGGGGAAGCTCCTGGCCTGCTGGTGGCAGCACCGCCACCACCTGGGGACAGGCAAAGGGTGGCAACATGGCACCCCTGTCCCCTGCTGGGAGTGATCGGCTCCAATGTGCCTGCCTGCAATGCCAGTGCTCTGTGGTACCATCCTGTGCCATGCCACGTCTGGATGTGCCGTGCTGTGCCTGTCACACCACTCTGTGCCACACCGTGCTGTCCTTGGCCACGCCATGCTGCACTGGGTCCTGGCACGCTTGCCGAGCTCTGCTGTTCCTTGCCACGCTGTGCCATGCAACACCGCGCTGGAGCTGGCTGTGCCTCGCCACGCTGTGCTCCCCCGCGCTGTGTCGTGCCAGTGCACGGAGGGGATTGTCCCGCTCTGCTCTGCGCTGGGGCGGCCTCACCCGGAGCATTCACTGTGCGCAGGGCTGGGTGCCATAGGATAAAAAAGATATTAAGCTACTGCAGAGTGTCCAGAAGAGGGCCAGGAAGTTGGTGAAGGGTTTTGAGAGGAAGATGTATGAGGAGTGGCTGAAGTCACTTGGTTTGTTCAAGCTGGAGGAGACTGAGAGGAGACCTCATCGCAGTTACAGCTTCCTCGCAAGGGGAGGACGAAGGGCAGGTGCTGATCTCTTCTCTCCAATGACAGAACCCAAGGGAATGGCAGGAACATGTGCCAGGGCAGGTTTAGGTTGGACATGAGGAAAAGATTCTTCACCCAGAGGTGCTGGACACTGAACAGGCTCCCCAGGGAGGTGTCCCGGCCCCAACCTGACAGTGTTCGAGAAGAGACTGGACAACGTCCTCAGACACACGGTGTGAACTGTGGGGTTGTCCTGTGCAGGGACAGGAATTGGACTCACTGATCCTTATGGGTCCCCTCCAACTCAGGACGTTCTATGGTCCTGTGATTCTATGCCGTGGCTGTGCCCTGCAATGCTGTGCTGGGTCTGGCTGTGCCGTGCTGTGCCTGGTCATGCCTAGCTGTGCCATGCAGTGCCACACGGTGCCGTGCTGTGCCGTGCCATGCTCTGCCTGGCTGTGCATTGCTGTGCCACATAGTTGTGCCAGACGGTGCGATGGCTCCACTCACCAGGCTGGGAGGACGGTTTGGGGCTGAGCAGGTGGCCACCAGCAGGTCCCACTGGAGGGTGAGCAGCTCCCAGCACCCTTTGGGTGACTCTGGGGACAAAGAGCACATCGGTGCTCACAGATGCTCACCGGGCACTGTGGGCAGCCCAGTGCCACGTACCTGCCGTCAGGTTGGTGACAGTGGCTGCCTCTGTGTCCACGAGCAGCAGGTCCTGCAAGGGGGCAGAGCACAGGCAGCTGTGTCACTGCGGGGCGTGGGGGCCACATCCCTGACCCGCCTGTCCCCAGGGCTCACCGTGCGGCTCCGCTGTGGAGTGCTCAGCACCACTCGCCGGCTGTCGGCTGCCCAACACCGCGGTGGAAGCTCCTCTGTGTAGATCCCAGCAAAGGCTGGGAGTGGGCAGAGCGATGGTGAGCCGGGGCCTGGGCACCTGGCATGGGGGGTCCCATCCCCCTGGCAGCACCCAGCCCTGCCCACTGTGCCACACTCACCCTCCGTGGGTTCCTGCACCACCTCAAGCACGGTCACCGTCTGCCTTGTCTGCCAGGTGAGCTGCGGAGAGCCGGTGGTCAGGGATGGGCCCCAGCCAGGGAAACTGGGGTAGGGGGGCTTGGGGATTGATCCAACCCCCGGCCCCAGCCGGGCACAATGAGAGGCTGTGACATCCCAGTCTGGGTACCACACCATAGTGCAGGGTGGCACAGCCGTGCCCAGCACCTGCAGGGCCCCGCTCACCATGCTCAGGCGCAGGCACTGGCGGTGGGGCCCCCCCACAGTCCCCTCCAGGTAGAGCAGGCGCTGGCCATCGGGGCTCAGCCGGGGGGAGCAGGCGGCACCGCATTCAGCCGACAGCAGCTCTGCGGGTGGCAGGGTTGAGCACCCCGGGGACCCCCAAGTAACGCCCCACATCCCAGTACTCACCGCAGCGCCCACTGGCCAGGTCCAGGTGGAAAATCCCTGACCTGGGGAGGAGGCGTGGGTCAGGCTGGAGCCCCATGGGCATGCTGGCCCCCGCCGCCATGCTGACCCAGCACAGCGCAGGCATCCCGGCGTGGTGCTGGGGGACCCACCTCCTGTTGGAGCAGGCTCTCAGCCCCAGGCGGAAGGGTTCATGCCACCAGCCCACGAAGACCACACCACTGTCATCTGGGGACCACAGGGCCTGTGAACAGCTGAGCTTATCCCACAGCCCCAGGCTGACCCCCGCCCCGGGGACTCTCCATGCCCCCCGTCCTACCTGGCCGGGGGAGAGGTGCTCCGGGATGTCCTCCAGCACCGAGAGGCTGCTGCTCGCCAGGTCCAGGACACAGAGGACGGGCACGCTGCGGGTGCTCAGCGCCTCCCCCCAGTCCTCATGGTACACGAACTGCTCACCCTGCAGCACAGCCCCATCAGCCCCATGGCCCCAGACACAGGGCTCTGTGCAGGGTATGCTCGTGGGGTGTATGGCATGCTTCTGGGGTGCACAGCATCCTTATGGGGCACACAGCACACACACAGGGTGCGTGGCATATTCACAGAGCACATGGCGCTCACCTCCTCATCCTCGTCCTCCTCCACCAGCCTGGCTGCTCCTGGCACATCCCAGGGGCTGGGGGGCCGTGGTTTGGGCCGGCTCTTCTCAGCCACATAGAGCAGCCGTGCCTCCGAGTGGGACCAGGCCAGGCAGGCGAAGGGCCCTGGCATGGAAAGAGGTGCCAGAGCCCAGGCTGGCACAGGCACAGCCAGGCACAAGGCAGGCACTGGGGCCACCGTCTGTGCTGCAGGCAGGGGGCACGGTGCAGGGGGCAGGGGCCCTACCCTCCGCATACACCTCCCCGTGCTTCCCCAGCGCTGTCAGGTCCACGCTGTGGCTGCGCCCGCTGCTGCCCCACACCTGAAGGGAAGGGGTCAGCACCAGCACACCATGGCCGCAGGGCCCACCACTCCATGCCAGCTCTCCAGCCAGCCTGGGGAGCCACGAGGCTGCCATGGCCGGGGCAGCCCGTGTTACCTCCAGCAGCTCGTGGCCCTGCCGCGGGCATCGGCTGAGCACGGCACGGTGCTGCCCCGAGGGAGAGTCCTGGCTGAGGAGCCTGCAGGCGGGAGGGAGGGAGGCTGCGGTGGGCACATGCCGCGGGCACCGGCCACGCGATGGGCACTGGCCACGCGATGGGCACTGGCCACACCGCCCCATCCCACAGCCCGTCCGTGCCATACTGGTTGTGGATCTCGGCGCTGAGCGCTGCCCGGCTGACGGCGAGGCCGCTGGCCGTACGCTGCAGGCTGTAGTGACGGCTGAAGCGCAGGAGCCGGTGGCGGGGCACGTCGTGGCGGCTGCACTCTGCAGGACGGGACCGTCGCTGTCACTGCCTGCCCCGGGCCCGCAGGCAGAGAGCACCGAGTCGCTGTGCCTGTCACTCACCGGTGTAGAGCAGGAAGGTCTGTCCCTCCGCGACGCTGCCAAGGGCGGCACGGGTGACAGCCGGAAACCGTCTCAGCTCCCGGTAGCAGGCAGCAGGGCTGGCGGCCGCCTGGGTAGGGGCAGAGGCATGCTGGTGGGGGGGATGGCTCACCCCTCTGCCTACACCCACCCCCCAAACAGAGGCTGCACCCACCCACGCAGCCCCCCAGCCTCCCCTGCCCACCTCCGTGCCCTGCTCAGTTCCCGAATCCATGTGGCCTTGCTCCGCCGCGTTGGGCCGCCGGCACCGTGTGCTCGGCAGTGCGGCAGGCTGCCAGGTCGTGCGCGAGCAGCCGGCGCCAGGGCCTGCCCGGCGCTGCCTGTCCTGCCCGCCGCCACGGGGAGGTCCCATCCTCCGCTGTGGGGCACCACGGCCCGGCAGCACACACGCTGACCCCTGGGGAAGAAGGGGCTGGTGGCTGTGAGCCCCAGGGGCACCAGGAACGGAGGTGGCACTGGCACCAACACCACTATGGGAGACACCGGGGTGCTGAGCTACACTGTTTATTGGGGGCGGCAGCAGCAAGTTAGCACTGCAGGTGCTTGAGCAGCCACAGCACCATGTTCATGAAGGGATTTTGGAGCCTACAATAAGCAGGCAGCCCAATCACCGGAGACCAAAGGAGCCCTTGGCGTGGTGTGTCCAGCCTCAGCCTGTTCATACAGGAGATAGTGCACAGCCCGAGCCCTGAGAATCTCTTTTCTTCCCAGCTAATGCAAAAACAAGCAATAGGCTGGGGCTGGGAGAGGCCTGGCACATCCCCTTGGCTTTGGCATGAGCCTTCTGACTGAGCAGGCAAAATAAATTGAAGGTGTACACCAAGGTGTGTTGCTCTCTGGAGAATTACTGACCTCCGCAGGTGCTGGTACCAGCAGCCAAGGCTAAAGAGTATTTTGAAGAACATGTGTTTCATCACATCTATAATTGTTTCATTAGTTCAATTCTGTTGTTACTAATACAAAACATTTGCCCTGCTCCCAAATGACTGGGGAGGAGCACAGGGAAGGCTTGGGGGACTTACCTGGGAAGCTCAGGGAAGGCCCAGGGCCCATTCCCTGCTCCTGCTGATCCTCCTCCTCGCTACAGTCCCTTTCCTACGCACTTCTGGGCAGACAGGCAGCACAAAGGATGTCAATAGTCCACCCTCACCTTTTTACACAGCTAGGGCAGCCAAAGCAGGTACTGCTATCCCAGTTTTATTAGGGGAAACAGCCAAGGTTAGTAAAGTCACCAGCAGCAGAGGGTAGAGAATGGCCTCTAAGAGGTAATGTAAATCCACTTCTTGCACCCATTCCTCCAACACACAAGCAGCATTTCATTGCAAGTATTTTATTCCTGCAGTTCCTTTCTCTTGAGTTAAAAGCAATGTTTAACCCAGCCTCAGCTCCGACACCATCTGTGCCCTTCTCTGCCACAAGCAGCACACACTACGCACACCCAGCTTTTAAGTCAGGCTAAATATCAGAGGTGTCCCTGGAGACTTCCTGGGATTGCTCTTTCTGTACCTACACATGGATCTCCTGTGAACACGAGTCAAGGTGAGCTGTTGGCAGGACCCAGAGTTTGATTCATCCACTGTTTCCCCAGGATATCCTTATCAAACTTTTGCTCCACGGCATACCCAGTGAGAATCCTCCCCCCAAAAAGGGCTCTTGTCAATTACTGGCTTCACATTTCCATGATTTGAAGTGGAAAGGCACAAGGATGTGTCAGACTGCAGGGGGGAAGAGGGAGGATGAGGGGAAAGGGAAGCCAACTCTAAAGCTTTTATGTGCACCGGGACCAAGTCCCAGGTCCTGATGCTTTGCCGAGTTCAGAGCAAGACTGCTAGCAGCTTCTTGGAACCAGACAAAACCCTAAGTGAACCTGGAGACCTGCCGTACCCCCCGTGACTCTCCCAGCTCACTGACCTGGCGTGGCCAAGAGGCCACTTCTACCAAATGGAAAGTTTAAAGAAAGATGACTTGATTCAACAGTCATAGTACACACTGCACACTTGAAAGCCTCAGCCTGTCACAACCACAGCTATTAAGTTTTCTGGTCTTTTAACACATTATCCCTATGGTGCTTATTTATCTTACTATTTTTGGGGGGAGAGACAACTACTCAAGGTGCCTTCCACTGCTGTCAGCACCTTGGCACTAGAACACAAGCAGACTCCATCTTCTGGGAACACTAAAGAGTCAGGCTTGGCAAAGCCATTAGGGACAATGAGCAGCTCTTCCTCAACAATTCCCCTGTGTCCTGACGCATTCCTCTCTTGAGATCACCTCAGGTCACCGAATTACTATCAGGTTCAATCGCCTGCAACACAGAGGGGATGAAGGTACATTTGACTTTGAAGCCATTTCCGAAAATCAAGGCCCTGCTAGCAGTAGAAATCTAGAGAGCCCAAAAGTAAATTTTCTAGAGGCTAGAATTATTTGAGAAGTCTGGTCCAATCCACCCACTCATCTTAATATATGTGCTTTGGATCAGACAGGACCACCTTCATGGGGTATGCAAAGTTTGCATTCAAGCTCTACCTCCCTCTTCTAACATCAGAAAAATGGTGATGTCACCACAGTATCCCCTCATCTCCTTCCCAAGGTCAAAATTCAGTCCTATCATTTATTTCCAAACCTCAGAACTGTCAACGCAATGAGGACTGCGGGACTGCTCCCATCCCGCAGGAGGTCTGGCAGCCTGTCGGGCAGGCAGCAAGCGCTAAACCCTGCTGTTTACACCTTGGGAGTGTGGACCTGTCTGAAGCTACGGATGTGGCTCAGGCTCTAATGTAACTGCTTCAATCTGGCACCTTCATTAGAGGCTTGGAAGCAGCTTGCTCTCCAGTTCAGGCCCTGGGAAAAGGTCTCAGACCACCACAAGGTCTCAGCTATGGACAAGTTGTGCTCAAGGGCACCCAAGCACCCAGCTCTCTCAGGACAAGAGTAAAGCTTTGAGGACACAAAGCACATTGTCATCTCCTGCTATGTTAAATGTATGGTAGGGAAAACAACACCACTAACACAGTACATAAATCAATCTCCTGATTTAGAATACACAAATCCACTCCAGAAAAGTTTAATGTGGGTTCCTGGGCACCATATCCCAAAAAAAGACACAGTACAAGAAAAAAAGGTGAGCAGAACTTCCCAGTCTTAAAAACAATTGAATGCTTTAAATATATCAAAGCTTCATCTACTAGAAGGCTACAGCCTTTCCAGCAGCAGCTGCTGGGAGCAGGATCAGCCCGAGGACCTGGAGACTTCTTCACCTCGCAGAGACGGCCAAACTAGAAAGTCAGGTCTTGCAGAGACTTTGGGAACTCCCGAGACTCCCTGAAAGGAAAAGAGTAGCGCTCCATTCCACAGCGAGCTGCCCAGCATCCCTGCTGGGAGGCGAACCAGACAGGCTGAGCTGAGTGCTGGGAGGAGCGGAACCCTGCAGGAGACAGATCCCTGCATCAGAATGGCTTTGGTCACACCGTGTGGCAACACCTACTCCTGTGGGAAAGCCTGAGGTCAGAGGAAAAAGGGAGAACCAGGACAACAGCCTGAAGGGGACCAGGAAGGGATCCGAGACACCACCGTACTGCTCAGGAACACACAATGGATCTCAAGCAGTCAGCCTGGCACTGCCGCAGTCCCAGGGATGTCTGTGGTACCCTCTGTCTCGTGCTCAGACTTTGGGTGATAAACCTTCAGGTAAGTGAGGCAGATCTGGTGATCTCCAGCTTGCCCCACCCTCTCCCACACATTTGAAGCATGACTAACCTTAAAGTCAAATCAAGCTGTTCAGGACCTTGTCCAGCCAGGTACTGGGTTATCTCCAAGGACAGAGACCTCAGGACTCCACTCCAGCACACCCCGAATAAGCAGTGCATGGGCCACAGGTGTACTTTGGGTGTACCTGGCCCGCAGAGCAACTGCCTCTGAGGAAAGACATTGGTGCTTTCCCTCTGCCTGCTAGTCTTGTATGACAGCATCACCTCTCATCACTTGGTATCACCCCTGAGTGAAAGTGCGATGATCTGCGGTTGCTCCACTCCGAGTTCTGCAGTCGGCATGAAGCACTTGTTTCCCCTGGGACCACACACCAGAGGCAGCCAAACCTGCCAGTGAAGTGTAACTGGGTAGGTGAGCTGAGGGCAAGGCTGGGGGAGCACTTGTTCAAACAATGGAAAACACAGAACTTCCTTTGGAAAACAAAACTGTGAGCTTGGGGGAAGACCTATGCTGAGGAGCCACCGGCTGATGTCAGACCTGCCAGGCTCAAAAATACAAAGAACATTAAAGTTAACCAGGTGACCAGGAAACGCTGCAGACATCACATCGCCATAATTTAAAAAAAGGGCTTCCAATTGCAGAATAATATACCAAGACATCTGAAGTCTGCTGGGAAGCAAAAAGATCTTTACTCACACCAACTGCGTGGACCCAAACAAACATGAGCAGTGAGTTTGCAGCTCTAGACGCCCATTGAAAAACTAGAGATGAACAGAGTGGTGGGAAGAGAAGAGATATTTCCTTTTCCTTGCCAGCTGCCTCCGAGAATAAGCACCTGTCCCGAGGTGCCAGCAAAGGGCACTCTCCTGTGGCGTGTGCACTGTGAGCCTGCTGTCCCCACCCAGCGCTGACCAGGTGTGCAGGCTCAGACACCCTCCAAACCAGCAGGATCACCAGATCTGCTGCTGCGACTCCAAGTTTGGGTCGGGGGGTCAGGTGCCTCCCAGAGCTGCCAGCAGCCCCGGGCGTGCGTCCCCTCCCGTCACAGCCCCCGGGTGCGAGCCCCGTGAGCCGGGCGGGTGCAAGGGCAGGCTCTGGACATCCAGGACGGCGGCGGGGAGCCGGGCATCCCGCGGCCCGGCCGCAGGCAGGCAGAGAGCAGGCAGGGCAGGAGCACAGCGGTTTATTGGCAACACGAGCAGAGGCGGCGGCGGCGGGCCCGGGGCGGTGCGGGGCTCCGGCGGGGCGGCCCGGGCCTACGTCAGCGTCTCGCCCTTGGTGACCTGCGGGAAGAGGAGCCGCCTCAGCCAAGGCCAGACCGGCCAGACCCGCCCCGGGCCCGCCCGCGCCCCGCCGCTCACCCGGGCCTCGATGTACTCGATCCTGCGCTCCAGCGCCGTCAGCTTCTCGTTCAGGGTGGCCAGGCGGGACCGGCACGACATGTCTGCGGGGAGGCGGCGGTGAGAGAGCGCGGCGCCCGCCCCGCCGCCCCCGCCCGCCAGGCGCCGCCCCGGCCCCCTCACCGAAGGAGTTGAGGAAATCCGCGATCTTCTTGATGGAGCTGGTGATCACCTCGATGTACTCGCGGTTGGCCCAGTCCTGGTGGATCTCTCGCTGCACCGGGTCCTCCTGCACCGACATGGCCGCCGCCGCCGCACCGCGCCTGCGCGGGGCCGCCCGCTCCCGGGGCCGACCCCGGCCCCGCCCCCGGCCCCGCCCGGTGCCTCAGGGCTCCCGGGGCGCGGGGCCCGCCCCGCCCGCCGCGTCCTCGCCGCTGCCGTCCGTGCTGCTGCCGCTCCGCTCCTGCGGGGATCGGCGCCGTCAGAGCCGGAGCTGCTCCCGCCCCGCACCCGCCTGTTCGGCGGTATAAGGAGGGGTGAGCCGGGCCGGCCCGAGGGAGTTACCTCGGCAGGACTCTCGGAGTCCTCCTCATCCGAGTCCTGCTCTTCAGACACCTGAGACTGAATTTCTTCTCCCTAGGTTAAAGGGAAAAGACCTGTACTGAGTGTATGCGCAGCCACAGATACGAGGGTGGAATAGAAGAAAGCAGCACTGTTACCATCTGAAATAAAAAGCTTTTGAGTCAAAAGCAGATTTTGTTTCAACTATCCTGCTTCAGCAGTGAAACACGGAAGAAATGGCCTGAACTGGCTTCTGTTAAAGCCACACACAAGAGTGTGAAGAGGCATTGAAGTGGCCTTCACCTCTTCCCTTTGCATGTGGTTCTTGCCCAGAGCAGAGGAAGGACCCCCCAGGCCCACCGGTTACAACCCATTGAAACTGACCCCTTTGGTGCTGCAAGGAAGCCCTCAGAGATGCAGGCCCTTCATCTTCAAATAAAACACTTCTTTCTGCAGCACTAGACATGACTGCAATACGGTCACAATGAATTTGGCCTTTTAAGCTCTACCCGCACACAAGGGCAGAGTTACAGCTGTCTGGGCACTGTCCTTTCCCAGGTTTTAATTGCCACAGGCTGGACAGTGATTCTCACCTGAAGATCGCGGTTCTTCAGGATGCCCACCCAGAACGCCTCCTGGCAGTGGTTGAACACCAGCATTGCCTTCACGCGGTACACAAACTGTTCCAGGGACTTCTTCAGCAAGGGCACATGGTTGGTCAGTCCAATGTCTTGGTGAATCTAGATAGGAAACAGTAAAACATGACTGTGATTGAGTCTTGCCTGTATTCTTCCTGTTTAAAAAGCCATTGGTCCTACAGGCAAGAGGGATGGGACATGATTCCCACAAAGCTTGCCCAGGTTATGCAACTTCTTGGCCAAATTGTTTTTTAGCTTTTGTTAAAAAATAAAACTCAGATAAGCATTTTTGTCCTGCAACAATCCAAACAACCATATCCACTCTGGATAAAAATAGAAGAAGCCTCAGCTTTTCTCATGAACCTTAGAAACAGGCTAGTAACTGCTCTACCTAAGTCAGATGAATTCTGCTGACCCTTGGAAAATCATTTTGAGAATCTCCTTTTCCTTTACTCCATCATCTCAGCAACAGAGTGGTGTCACTCGCTCTGTTCTTGGAGAACAACGCGCAGCTCTTCACGCACAGACTTCACCCCGCTGCCAGCTTGCTCGTGGCAGCCACATCTTGCCGGCACACAGACGGGTGGACGCTGCATTGCTGCTGGTGCTGTGTGTGCAGCTCATAATGTTGGGGTATGTCTGACACATGTGAAGCAGCAGTTATCTCTGGAGGTTATCAATAGACAATCACAACGTTCCAGTCCAAAGCAAAAAGCAAGGCTACAAGTGGCTGGACCCCAAAACTACCTACCGAGGAAGGGAGATGGCTACTTGCTGACAGCCACAAGCTGCAGACTAATGCTGCAGGGAGTTTCATGTCAGGAAATTGCTGAATTCCCAAGCACAGGGAAGAAAGAATGAGAAAGGTGTTGAATAAGCCACCACAATATTTTTTCTTGCACAGTGTCTGATGCATTTCCTTTACACTAGCTACAGGGAATGTGTGTGCACTATAAACTCCAAAGCCAGCTTGTCCAGACCAAAGAAGCGCTGTTTTTTGGAGAACTAGGACAGGAGGGAACAGATGGAGTTGCTGTAAACACAAACCAGCTGAGGAAGGGCAGCTGTGCCAGGGACTGTGTGAGATTCAGCTCTGGGTGACCACCTCTTCCTGCTAGGCCTGGATCTGCAGTCCTGCAAGTAGAACCTGCCTATGCCCTGGAAAGGCAGTGCAAGGGAAATAAATCATTCTTAGGACAGGAGTTTGTGCTGCAATTAGAATTTATCTCACCTTAGAATGTCCACACATGTGATGAAGTTGTCTGGTACTCAGCTGCAAGGTTTTCAGCAAACTCTGCACGTCATCCTGCAATAAATAAGTCAACCAGCAAATCATTCTCAAAGGATTTTTCCATAAGGGAAACAAGAATAATTAAACAGCATTAATTTTAGCAATCCTTTCAAAGGGTTATGGGATAGAGATGTGATGCACGCGTGCAGGAAACATCAGACAAACAGGATTAAGCCACAGGAGACTTGCACTGTGCATCTAAGTCAAGTAAGTGGTAATAAAAGTATGACCACATGTCATAGGGCCAAGCACTTTGAACTGAAACTGATTTTGAATCAGAGTTTGGAATAAACACATATCAATGAAAGTTGGGCAATTAAAAATCAAGATAACCTTGTAACACCTTGCCTTGAGCACAGCCTTCAAATATAGGGGAACCAGAGGGAAAGTATAAAAGATACTTCTGGACTGTGGTATTTCAAACTCATCCAACACAAACTCTGGATATCAGCCCTCTCTTACTGAACAAATTACATAGTGCTTTCCATTGTCCAGTGGCAGTGACTAGATATCTGTTTGATAACCCCATTCCCTCAAACATCCATGAGAACAGATCTTGCATTTGTAATGGAAAGGAGTTATCTATTGGAGATGCAAGGTGTGGAGAGTAAAGCGAAGTGTCACGAGTGTCACACCAGCATGTGAGCAGAGACAGGAATCTCCTCCTAGCAAGCGCTGCTCATGCTCCCCAACTGGTTCCAGACTGTTCTGTCTCCAAAAGGCTTACCCTGTGCTTTTTAAAGCTGTAGTCCAGCAGAGGCATGGCAAGCTTCAGAAATGCTTCTACAAAGAGACGGCCGTACTATGAAAAAATAATAAATATATCAAAAGGCAAATATAAATTCCTTTTCAATGAATCATCACAAAATCAGATAAAAATAATGATACATTCTTTCAAGCTACCCAGGAGACCGTTCTCACTTAGTAAAAGACTATATTTATGTGAATGCTGTACAGGAACATACAGGATCAGTAAAGGGTCCCAACTTTAATCGCTGCAAAGAGAGCCTTGAAGGACAAGGTCTCATCATTGTACACAACCCTGGTTTTATTCATTAGTAAACTGGGAATAAAACTGAACTAAACACATTAAAATCACTGTGCATGTATTTGACTCCCAGCCAGGAAGAGCTGCAGAGAGACACATGATCTTTCTGGGCTCCAAGGGAGACCTTCAGCTGTGATGTACCACGGGGAAAGGGCCTAAACTCAATAATGTCAACTGCAGTAAGTTCATTGTGGTCAAGCCATACAATGAGGCCTAGTGGAAGACAGTTAAAAGTATAAGAAACAGTATCTGCTTCTTCCAAAGAATTCAGTAACCACTCTGCTCCGCTGGAGGCAATGACCCAAGAAAACCGGTGCTTAAACTGCTCTCTTCAGTTATTTTGAATTCTTGCTTACCTTCAGGCAGATGGTAAGGACAGGCCTGCTGTCAAATACCTGCAGGCGAGAGGAAAAATGAGAGCCAGATCAGTCCACAAGTGTAAAGGAAACAATGTAAGCACAGCAGCCAATTAAAAATAGCCCTTCAATACATACCCTTCATTAAAGCCTGAAACCTGGTCTGAGGCAACTTGGGTTCTCAAGTTTCAACAGGGAACACCACTTCAGTGGTGTGATGTAATGGCTGTCAGACAAGTACCTGGCAGGATTTGGTGATCTAAGGTGCACCTTTTGCAAATGGCACAAAATTAACGAGTCTGAAGTTCTTAACACTTTGAAACCCAAGAGCCCCAAGTCTATATGATGGGCAAGTAACCACATAACAGACAAAGCAAAATAACGTATTTCAGAGGAAATAATGAAGCTATTACATTAACAGTGCCAGCTGGCAAAAGACAGCAGGTGTCACTGCACAGGTCACACACAGCTGTGGTCCAGCAGCAAACAAGGAAATGGAGCAGATGGAAGATCATATGTTACCACAAGAGCAAGTGAAGCTGATGTCTATCGGGTAAGCACTGAATGCAGGTTACAGATACGAATCCAGGCCTCCTGTTCAGAGTATCAGCCTGCCTTCAGTACAGCAGGAGAATGTTTCCTTCTGTCAGATGTTATTCCAGATGTACCTGAAGAGTTCCTCCCATCTGCCTCTTTCACAGCTGGCAGTGGACTCAGACACGAAACACTGCACTACGGAACTGGTGTGTTTGTTCAGTCTTCTTTCTGCACTTCCTTACACCATCCTTTGTGCAGACTTCTTATCTGCATAAGTACTATGTTAGTAAGATGTGCAGGCTGTAAGAATTAAGTTGTATTGAAGTGAAAGCTAAATGGAAACCCCTGAACAGAGATTATCATTGACTTTATTTGGCACCTCCAGGTTGTTCCACTAGTCAGCCATACTTGACGTTTTTCCCTTGTGCTCATGAACCTGGGTGCACTGGGCTTTGCTGGGAATCTGAAGGCAAAGCCAGAAAAAAAAAAAATCCACAGAACCTCACCTTGACCAAATTAATGAGGATATGGAAATTCCGCACAGCAATGTTCCACCGCAGCAGCTTCTCCAGTTGCACCTAATGGGATGCAAGGGGACAATAACCCAAGATGCTGTATTTCCTCTCACCTTGCCGGATGCTTTCGCAGCATTTGCTGTACCCAAAGCATTGAAGACAGAGAAACAAAGCTTCACCGCAGGTAAATTTATCACAGCAAAACCACTTAATGGCAATTCCAACCCGATCAGTGTTCACTTGGCTTAAAATGCTTAATGTACTTCCTTGCTCTCGCAGCAGCACTTGGTTGCAAAATAATGTTCTGCTCCCACACAGGCATGCAGACCAACTGCTTAGTATCTTGCTGATTACTACCTGTTTTCTGGTTAAAGCTTTTGCTGGATTTATGGGCTTTTTGATGTAGTACAAACCAGAAAAAAAAAAAAAAGGATGCTGCTTATTTGTCACCCTGTGTATCAGGTCTGGTTGATGAATGAAGCTGACTGCAATTCCTAGACGAAGTTCAGAAATAGATTTCTCTTCAATTTATCCATCTTTATTGTACTGTACAGTTTAACTTATGTCGTCTTCCCCTCAAAGAATCCAGTGCATGTATTTTCCTACCTCACTTGAGTCCGATGGTTTCCCAGCTGGGATGCTTTTCACTGAACTCTCTAGCTGAGCCATCATTACTTTGAAGAAAACCGGGAATGTCTGCCTGTGGAGAAAGTGAGAGCAAAACTACAAGCTGGCTCTGAGCATCCAGATAGGCATTGTTCCCAGAACAATGTGGAAAACTTGAAGGTTACCCAGCAGGGCATCCTTCTCAATAGGAAATGACAGGAAATTGACCCTAGGACTCAAAAGCACGTCTAGTCTTGCCCCATCGCCCAGACAGATGGAGAATCCTGGGACGTCACTATCATTTCCCCAGTATTAACCATACATAGACACCACCCACTTCTTTGTAGCTCTGGGGGTGCACAGTGAAAGGTTTGCATCTCCCAGCATAAGATGATTTTGGTAGCTCCAAATTGCAGGATCTTTGGCCAGCCCTGCATAAACTGTGCTTCCAAATTCCTACTCTAGGAGCAGGAACGCCCAGAGTGCGCTTTTGCCAGTCCAGGATTGCCTACAGCTGCCCCAGGCCTCCAAGGCTGCCTTTCGGAGCACTTTATGCCACCACAGGAGCACAGGAAGAGGCAACATACCTGACGACAAACAGCAGTTCATTCTCCAGTTAAAATGGCTGACAAATCATTGTGTTAATGCACAAGGACATTCCATCTTGACACAAAGCTAACCATGTACTAGACTGTTGCGTACTACCAAAGAAGTGTTTACAAATGCCCAGAGTAGTCCACAGCCGTACTAAAGCAAAACCATAATAGACCACAAAATAAGAAAATTAAATATTAAAAAGCAGAAATTGCCATTATGCATCTCATGAAATTAAAAGTTTCTTTTGATCTTATTACCTGCTTAGTGTAGCATAAGTAGAAGAACATCCATCTTTGTCAGAGTTCATCAGTTCAGGAACACCGACACTGGAAATTTCTTCTATAGCTTTCAGGACATTATCTGTGTGCTCTAGGTAGACACTAAATCCAAAACTAGCTTAGTTCATCAGTAAATATTACCCAGAATAACACTGCAAGTTCTTGAACACTGCCCTGCCTGCAACATGTTACCTAAAACTGTCAAGCTCATTCTAATGCCAAAGGCAATCATATGTAGGAAATCCAAAGCAATACTGAGAACTGTCACAGTCACATCATTAAAAGTTACCACGATCTGAAACATAACCAGATTTAATATTTCCACATTCTTCTATTTAGAAGGGACAGGTCAGGATGAGGAGGAAATGGAGTTGTCCTTTATGTGAGCGAACAGCTAGAATGCATGGAGCTCTGCCTGAGGGCAGGTGATGAGCCAACTGACAGCTTATGAGTAAGGATGAAAGAGCTCTCACTGATGTCCAGGAGAACACACCTGAGGGGAGACCTCATTGTGGTCTACAGCTTCCTCACAAGAGGAGGAGGGCAGGTGCTGATCTCTTCTCCCTGGCGACCAATGACAGAACCCCAGGGAACGGCAGGAACATGTGCCAGGGCAGGTTTAGGTTGGACATGAGGAAAAGGTTCTTCAGCCAGAGGGTGCTGGACACTGGAACAGGCTCCCCAGGGAGGTCTCACGGCCCCAGGCCTGACAGTGTTCGAGAACAGACTGGACAACGTCCTCAGACACACGGTGTGAACTGTGGGGTTGTCCTGTGCAGGGACACGAGTTGGACTTGTTGGTCCTTGTGGTTCCCTTCCAACTGAGGACATTTTCTGATTCTATGAGAAAAATCAAACCTAACACTTTGGTCTAGATCCGCACTAACATGTATGCACACAACCATGTATAGATTTGTTGATGCATACTGACAAACTATAGTCTAGCAAACATGAGGTCCCAACATGCTTCTATGGCCAATGGCTAACAGAATTCTTCCTGTCACTCACTGTCTTTCAGTGCTGTAGAAACAGTGCTTTAGGCCAAGCTCTGTAAGTATGAGGGTTGTGACTGAGGAGGCGTTCTCCTGCAGCAACAGTAATTATTAGAAAAGACCATCCCTGCATGCTTGAGACAATGGCTGGAGCCTTACCAGAGCAGAGTGTGCAGCGCACTGTTGAACTGGCTGCCCTTCTCTCGGTCTCCACCAGGCCTCACCCATGACTGGCAGAGGAACTGCTTTGCTAGGGAAGCTGTAAAACATAAGGGATAACTTACTGAAGGAAAGAGATTTGTTTCATTTCCCATGAGTTGCAAGAATCCAAGACAATTTCCTTCTTCCATATAAAGGCAGTGTGTCCCACAGCTTTTTGAAAGGTGACAATATTGCTGCCCCTCAATGTGCCTGAACTTAGGTCAAAATACGTTTCCTCAAAAAACAGTAACGCCACACTTTACATGTACCATGATGATAAAATACATGCATATCTAGTGTGTTCCTGCTCTGGAATAGCTATTCACATCAGAGCTGTGATCTATCTCCAGCCATTTTTCCCTGACAAACTTATGTTAAGCATTATTTGTTTGGTAAATCCTACAGTATGCCAACTTTTTGTTTTTAATTAGAGCAATATGCAACTCTTAGGGCATCCATTCCTGGAGACAGAATTCTAATAACAAGTGACTTGATGTTTTGGCCACAGTGCTATAATAATACATGTGAACAGGCAAGTTTAAAGTTTACAGATTTCTTAAATCAAAACTGCTAAGAAACCTGTTTGTCTCTTGCAAAAATGTTTAAAACCAGGAATCTAGTAGTTAGAATTGGTTCCCTGCCACACTCAGTGGGCAGTTATCCCAATGTGAGACTGTTTAAAATAGTAAACTAATCTCTAAGTAGGAACTTACAATTCTGAGTGGCTATGGGCATCTGAGAAGTACAAATTCTAGAGGTGCCTTAGTATGACAAGGTATGGCTGAGAGAGATGACTTACAGGCAAAGGACAGCATAAAAACGAATTAGAAGTTCTTCAGACATTACCCATTTTCTCCTTCTTCCAGCCAGCCATTGGTTTCTCAGCAATGGCAATCAGGAGCTGAGTGAGAATGAACGCACACTGGAAGCTGGGGACACTCTGCTGGAAATTCAGTAGGTAGTGAAAACTCTCACTGGGGATGACAAGAAAGGGAAAAGGTAAAAACAGTGTAGATAGGGTAATCTCCCAGAAACGCATAAATAAAAAGGAAGTATTAGACCAGCTCAGATCCAAGGTCTCCCCTGCCCAGTATTTTGCGTCTGGCAGTGCCCTTCTGAAGAAGAACAGGTAATGAACCACTACTAGATAAAAATTCAGTCACTGAGAAACTTCTCTCAAGCCCCAGTCACTCTAAGTCTAGCAACATCTTCATACATTGCTCATACCTAGTGTTCCTGTAGGCATTTAAACCACCCAGAACATACTCATTCCTTCTGTGCATCCTACTAATCTCAAATAGCATACACATGAATGAGATCCATAGATTAATGCATATTTTATAATCCAGCAGTTTCTTTTCATTAGGTTTGACTGCACTGCCATTCAGTTAAATACAAAGCTATCTGAAGGTAGTATGGTCTTTGTGAGAGCTCCCAAACACCCATTTTGTGCCCACACAAAACCAGGAAAACAGCTTGAAATTCATTCATTTCATAGCTTGGGGAACACTGATTCTACCTTATCAGCTCCTCAAGAAGAAGAAACTCTGTCTCTCCTGGCTTTAGCCGGTCTGCAAGCACCTGAAGAGCTGACCGTAGCAAATCAGAGTTTTCATGCTGAGAAAAGCCATTCCTGAAGGAGTAGAAAAAAAGGAAAATAATCCAGTTCATCATCAGAGTAGAAGGGAGGTATCAGATGCAAAAAGAACCCTGCAACATGAAAGTTATAAGGGGACACAAAAACTGAAAACTGATCTGACAGCCAGCTTAGTTCATACACACTTTATCTTTCCCAGGGAATGGAAAACCTTGTGCACACACTATACTTCTCAGTTCGACTGTCTGGGAGGGGACCGGCCATTTCACATAAGTGAAGGTCTATATATAGTAAAACACTGCTATGCAGACCTGAAAAAAGAAGATATCTAATGACAGTTGCTGTGCAAGTACAGTGATAGTGGCTGGTCACCCCTGAACATCAGGTAGGAGACTAATGGAGAGGAAAACTGTACACCTTCATTAACTCTCTGAACTACAGGTGTCTGTGATATCATTCAGCTCCGGAAAGGCTCAAATGCTTTCACGTTCTAGATCTATAGACTGAACACATGGACTTGATAATGGTAATGCTCAAGTGCACCTTTAACACACAAGTCAATTAACAGTCTGTAATATAAGAGGGCCTGATGAAATCTATGTAAAAGGAGCTGTGATTTGGTTGTTGGATTTAAGTGGTTAGACAGTTGGCCCCAAAATATGGCTACCTGACTTACTGCAAAACAGAATTATTACGCTCTATCCAAACTAAGCAGCAAAACTGATCTTAAGTTGCCTGCGGTTACAAAGTGGGTCAGGTTCTTTGGTTTACAAGATGGGTACACTCAGGAACAGCCAACATTCACACTGGATAGTGAGAAAACGACCAGTCTGGGAATGGTCAGGAGTGGATCAGGGTCCCTGAGGCTCCAGTAGTGGTGAATAGGAGAAGGACACCTGAGACCTCATACGCTTTTTATACAATTAATATCGGGTTTTTTAAGTACAAAGGTGAAGCACTTTCTGCATGCAGAAATTAGGGTTCAGAAAAAGCTTTTATGATGCTATCCTGGATTATATTAGCAGATGCAGAGGTCAAACCCAGGATGCACATACATTGTTGAGTTTGGCATTTATGAATCCTGTTCAAGTGCATTAGCAGCACAGGCTTTTTGTCAATGAAGTTCACATTCATTGTGTTGGCAAAAGAAATTCTTTCATTGCTCAGGATTCAGGCAGTGACAATTTAGCAAAGGATGAGGGGAGTTACTGGGTAAGAAATTCCAAGATCCCTAGGCAGGATGGGAGTTGCAGAATTAGGTGTGCCAGTCTGCCACTTATGCTGGTCTTGGTGCAACACCACATCAAATTCCAGCCAGTTCAGTGCCTCATCGTGCATTCATTGTTAATCACCTACAGTTTTAGTTCTGCTCAGGGTCAGGCAATCAAGTTTGACATAACTACAAAGTGCTTAAAAGTCTCCAACCACTGCAGTGTGTTGCTCTGCATGGCTGACAGGCCATTGGTTGGGCACAAACACTTTGAAGAAAAGGAACAAGAGGAAGCAATAAACAGACTGTGCTCGTTTAGGCGACTATATGCTCTTGTTTAAACTCACCAAGCAAATAGGGAGCGAAAAGTTAGTAAAAGCTGTTGGTAACAAGAGGACATCAGCTGGTGCTCCTGGATGTTCACTCCTGGGTCATCTTCCACATCCTGATTTTGTATAACAACTGCCTTTAATACAGAAAAAAATATTCATTAAATGCTATTCCACAGGCAGATAACAGCACAATAATCCATACCCGTAAATTCCATGTTAAAAATACCTCAAAAAAACCACTCTATTTTTCCCCACAAACAAAACCAAAAATGCCATTAGAGGCAACAAAACCTGAGTCAAAATTACTGCCCCCTGACCTGGAAGTAGTTGTGCATGTTCTCCATGTGATTACACAACGGCTTTAGTAGGTTGACTACAAACATAGCAACTTCCTTGGGGGATCTCTGACACAGGTGGGAAAAGCCAATATCCTTGTAGCTTCTTTCCTGCAGCAAACCCAAAAGATTAAAGTCACTTCATCAGCCTTACTTGAGAATAAGTTCATTTTGAGCCCTACCTCTCAGACTGCTTCTGAGCTGTGCAATTCCTGCTGTCATACACTCTCTGCCAGGAATGCTCACAGAAGAAGAAAGTTGGCTTCTGCTGAACAACCCACACCAACTCAGACAAGTGGATAACACTTCATGAAAGAATAAAACCGGTGTGACATGAAACTCTTTTACAAGGAGAAGGAATGCTGGATGTGATGGAGTCCATCAGGTTGTAGTGAATTTCTCATAGTTTAATGCAATGGGCCACTCATCCTTACTTTGCTCCTGAAGGCATTATCCAGGAATACAAGGAATCACTGTGCTCAGGGTGTTCTTCTAAAGACTACAGAAGGAGCAGAAACCCAGATCCAGCAGCTTGTGTCGCATCCAGCAGCTATCTGGGCTGCCTAACCAGAGCTACTGCTTGAGCAGCAGAGCCGGTCTCCCCAGGGAGGGTTAGGAAAAGGGTGACTTGAGTTTTAAGGCTACAAGGTCTCAATTATACACCCTTTCCTGAAACATACAGAGAACCAGATGCTGCAAAACAAAGAGGGAAGCAGTACAGAAATCAATTTGGAAAGAGCAGGTGCTGCTCTGATACACTGTTGGGCATCAGGACTTCCATTTAACTGCTAGGAGAAAATAATTTTGGAAAACATTAATATCAGGAAAGGCCTGGAGGCCCCGACGTGCTGTGCCTCAGCCCATCGGCTGCTGCCACACTCGCCTTTAGAAAGGGCGCTCTCCTGGTGGAGCCCGGGCTCAGCACGTGTTCCAGCTTCCAGCACAGGTCGTCCAGAAGGAAGCGAAGTTCAGCAGGCCCCAGCTGCACCACTTCACGAGCCTGCAATCACAAGAACAGTCAATCCCAGGAGCCAGCATGTAATTGTAGTGCCTTGAAGCTCAAGTGCAGCCCCTCCATTTCCAGTTATGTCTCCTGGCTTAGTTAACCTCAGCCAGGGACCTGTTTGGTAGGTGCTCTGGTTTTATTTCTCCCCCAGTGCAGGTATGGGGCACTGGTTCTGGTTACTTGAAGTGTGAAGCAAAGCTGGTGCTCTGAACATAGCTGAGGCAATGTCAGTAACGTGTAACTACTGAGAGAGAAATAAGTATAGATGTTGAAAATAAGCTTGTAAGGGTAAAAAGAGGTTTAAGTCCAAATAGTCACAAAATTCACCAATTGAGTAACAGTCAAGCAGTAATATGAAATAATGCCACATAGCCCAAGAGACTTGTCAAACAGTCTTCCAGTTGGCCTGTGACCTGCATGCACAGAGACAGCTGTCCTTGGAGCTGGCCAGGCTGCTGTGGTCTCTTCACATTCTATGAATCTTTAGGTAGCCTAACAAAACCAGACTCCAGATGGACTCAGCCTGCCTACAAAGAGGGTAACAAAATAAAGCACTTCTGCTTTCCACATCCATAGCAATGTGGTTCTCAGATGATAAAACAGGACCCTGCACACTGTGGGCACATCCACAACACCAGTCCCACGTTTGTGCTGAGTTTATGATCTGCTGATGCTTTGAGACACTTGCCTTTTTGCAACATGGGCTTTACTTAAATGTCATAGGTTCTTTTTAATAGGCAAGCTGCCTCTTAGTGTATTTAACATCCTACAGCTTAGCAGTGTTCAACATTAAAGCCTCTTTCTTTCCATTAGGTCTACACTTTATCTTTTTTCCTTTTATGCAGCATTTATATTACTTTGTTTTTAATGTTCCTACACTGTCTGCTATTCTCAGGAAGATCCTCTTTATCTCAGTGCCTCAAAGTACTGCAGTTTCTTTGGGGACAAGTTCCCTCCTGGTGCCTAGCTCACAGCTGTGGGCCAACACATATGAACATCCATCTCCTGTCCATTTGAATGGAGCAGACGGGGCCAAGGCCCCAGGAGAGGCAGTTACACAGAGCCTTATCGGACGGTTTTATGCTGTTGCACTCACCTCTGTATGCATCTCCGTGTCCAAGATAGACTTGGTCAGCAGCCCGCAGTGGAGCACAGTGAACACCTCGAGGTCTAACTCTCGGAAGTACGGGCGATAGCTCTGCAGCTGTGCCAGAGGATTTCCTGCCTCTCTCTCAGCAGCAGCCTGAAAAGTAAAAGGTAGAATTAAGGTTGTAGCCTGCAAGACTATAAGGTCTTCTAGCTCAAATAAAGCTATTATTTCTTTCACACAGATTTCTGGGTTTTGTGCCAGGTTGAAAAAAACAGACTGAGAAGAATTCACGATAGCTAGTAGAGACACAAGCACATAGAATCTGAAGCTTTTTAATTTTGGACTGTACAAGTCACAAAAAATTTTCTAGGAAAAAAATACATAGGAAACTGAAATAATCTTTGCCATCTCCTTTCTGTGAATCAGTGGACATTGTGAAAACCATTCTGGACTTGCACTACAAGCACCCATAAGCACCTCAAGAGATGAAGGCAAAAGTTTTTATCTTTGATAAATACCAGGATGGTAAATTATGGGATGCTCTGTTGCCTCTGGCTGACAGTCTGTGAGTTCTTAGAGATTTGCTCCTCACAACCTTGCCACAGAAGCGGATGTATGTCACATGTGGCTCACAACAGGATTTCTCTATTCTGTCATCCCAGGCAGGGCATGGCATCTAAGGACTCGTCTGGAATCAGTACTCTAGTTGAGTAAGAAAGATTAGATACATTCCTTCCCCAAATTATCTGAGACTTTGCTTATTCCCTGTAACTTAAGTGACTTCGTTACCATATCTGACTCAGTTGTCCTATCTGTTATTATTGATAATACTGCACATTAGCGCTGCCCTGAACCACACTGCCTGCAGGAGAGTGGCTGGCCTCTGCAGCAGACAGCTTTCAAAATTCAGAAGGCAGGCAGGTGTCAGGAAGCAGAATTGAACGACTTGACTGTGATTAACTTCTGATACTAACAATCCCTCTCTCAAAGCTTTTGTTTGTGCTTCCATCTCATCTCCTCTAGTCTGTCTTTCGTGCAAGTCCCTGGAGTGTACACCTACCTTCTCCAGCTCGGAGAGCTCAGTATCAGGCTGGTTTCCCTCAGAACTGTCATCTGCTTGAGAACGATCTGCAGACCCAGCTTTGCTGCCATCAGCCTTTTTTTTCCGTCCTTAAAGAGAAAAGCAACTTCAGGAACAAAGGCTACACTGTGCTCAATTTAGCTCAGCTACCAAGAGATACAGCACACCTACAGGAGGAACACAGTGTCAAAACTGTATGTGCTCAAGGCTGTGACCCATGGTCACAGCACTCCCTGATTTTTTTCTAGGCATGACAAGCTAAACTCAGGAATCTCTTGCTCTGGTTTGGGCTTACTAGTCTGAGCACTTACTCCTGCTCCTTCAAAATAAAGTATCTAAAGTGATGGATCCTTGTCCTGTCTGCAGAACGTTATTGTAACTTTCCTTCTGTCTTAATTGCTCTTATGTGACAGGTCCAGTCCCTGCAGAATGGGTTTGCCAGAGGTCTGTGCCCTCCTCCAGTTGTTTTCATTGAATGGAATAAGAATTTCTGTCCAGTTCGGCTTGAAGGCAAGACACATTTCCAGGAAATGGGATCTAGTTGAAGACATGTCTGTTTATTGCAGGGGCATTGGACTAGAAGACCTTAAAGGTCCCCTCCAACCCAAAGTGTTCTACAATTCTATGAAATGTCAATCTAAACTAGAACTACAGACAGAAAGAACAAAGCAAAGCTACTTCAGCCTGAAAAACTGAAAGCAAGTTCTGTTTCTTCTCTGTAGGAGCTAGTAATGGGAAAGGATGAAGGAAGTGTTTCCTTGTGCAGTAGAACCATGGCAAGGTTTCTACAAGATCAGTCGGGTATAACATAAAGGTCAGCGGTTTGCAAGGCAGCTCAAGCCACACGTTCAGTATTGAACAACTGCACCAGCCCAAAGGCAGAACAACTGACTGCTGCAGAAAATACTTTGGCAGGTGAAAACAGTAAATGAAAGCCCTGGATTTTCACTGTTACGTGCTGGGAATCAGCTTTCCCAACAAGATATAAACTACCCAACACCTGTTTGGAGTAGGGTATTTTTACATCTCCACTTCAGCTGCAACAGGAGTTGATCAGACAAGATTTCAAGCTAGAAAGACTTTGCCAGGAATTCTGTGCTTTATGAACACACAAGTGGAATAGCTGCAGTGCAATATGCCAGTCAACCCCCACATCACGTCTGTTTGCTTAAATGTTTTCAACTTCCTTTACCATTCCTTTTTCTCACTGGACCAACAGCATTAATGGATGGTATGGCCTCCAGGGCTTCAGAATCAAAAGTAGCTGGTGGTGGGACATAACCAGGTGTTGCTGAAAGAGCCAAAATGTAGAAATTTGGTTAGTTCAGCTCCTGAATGACAAAACACAGGCAAGATACGTATCCAGAGAAAGTCGCACACAGTTTCACCACCCTGTTCAATGTCCCTCTCCTCTTAGTGCATTGAGCTCAAATCAGCCTTATCGTGTCTGCGCTGCTCTGGAACTACAGGTCTCTGCATTCCTCCAGCCAGGGAGGATAACAAATGCTCAACTGCCCTTGGACATCTCTCCATGTTGGTGAAGCTTTAAGGGCTGTTCTAGCATTTCTGAGCCCTTTTGGTGCTGGTCTTGTGCTCTGGGAGCAGCAGAAAGGGGCTGAGGCTGCACTTCCTTTAGGATAAAGTTGGTCTATTAGTTTACAAGCACAGCTGTTGATGGATAACTTGTGTAAGGGTATGTGGAAGGTAACAGTGCATTCATAATTATGTTTCTTATCGATGACCTTTTCAATGTAAAAGGAGATCACAAGTAAAGAGGGAAGCCATAAACAAGGACAGACACAAACCTGGTAGACAAGGGATAATGGAGACAATGCCAAAGGTCAAAAGTCTCCAGTTTATAATTGATGGGCCATTACAAAACTCCGAAAGCCCAGGCATGGCTTTGGGGTGGGATACCTGGATTTTGTAACTGATAAAATGGGACGAAAAAGAAGAAATTGAGGATTTGGGATATTCTGATGGAGCAGAAGGGTAGAATAATGCAAATTAATGGCGGTGCAGGGAAATGGGGTGGGGAGGAACAAAGAGGCGAGTGGGTAGAAACAATGTAAAAGTGACTGGCCGTGAGTAAAGCATTGCTAGCCAGTAGAACTCTCCAATCAGGAAGCTTGTCTGACTTAATCCTGTGCCTGATCACCACAGTCTGTCCCATCTTTTCATTAAATACCTTCTTCACTACCTTTCAGTGTAATCTCACTATCCTCTGCGTGTGTGTGTGCGTGATGTAAGGACTCTATGCCAGCTACTGGTGAGACCTGTGTGAGTAAACCCTGGGCCAGCAGCGACAGTTGGAGCACCCCGGGCCTGCGGTGCCAGGGACTGCAGTGAACAAGGGTCTGTGGCAGTGGATAAAAGGTGCTTATAGCTCTTGGGAGCACCTCTACTGGTCACACAGACTTTGTGCCTGGAGCCTGTGCGATGAGTGTGTGTGCTGCTGGAGAGCAGTGAGCTGGAGCAGCCGGTGAGTAGGGGAGCTGTGGAGTAGATCCCTGGGATCTGGGCAGACTACTGGGCAGATGGACAGGCTGTGCCAATCCTGCGGGATCTGCAAATGTTTGTGTCATTTGTGTGCCTTCACTAGTGAACTTCAGTCTTAACCAGTTCAAGAGCAGGAAGGGAACTTGGGTGTCTGTACGTATGTTTTATGTGAGTCCTGTCCGTAGGTGCTGTCAAAGGCAGCACCTTGTCTGTGTCTGTCCATGCAGTTCGGTCCATCAGCCTGGGACAGAGACCCCAGCGTGTCCACGCTGGGCTCCAGCAGCCGGGCAGGAAGACTTCATGTGTCCAGAGCAGCTGGAGGCAGCAGATGTTTATAACATCCCTTAGCACCTTGTTACAACCTGAATATTGGAGAAACACGCTGATTCTTCAGGACAGAGGCTGGTTTGCTCCAGTACCCATCATACTCGGGCAGATTCTGCCAAGTCTGACCAGGAACAGTCAAAGAGATGTCACTGAGAAGGGCAGTTTGGACTCAGACAAATTGAAAACAATAGCTGTCCATGTGTGAACTCTTAGGCCACCGTAGAAACACACTATGTGTTACCTGTACTTCCTCCACTGATGTTTAAGCCAATCTCTTTGACGTCACAGCTAATGCAGGCCTAGAACATACAAATGTTTCATACTCACCTGCCAAGCATTTTCCCAGCACAGTCTGCAGCTCTGTAATGTTCTGTAGTCGAGTCAAAACTTTCCCCTTCATCTCAGCATCCTGTTGCTGGCAGAAGGCGTTTACAACCTAGAGATACAAACCAAATTCACTGACCTAGGGAGATCTGTACCCACTTTTACTACTTTTCTGAATAACATCCTCAAGTTCTGAATAAGCACACAACACAGCACAAGTGGCCTGTGTGACCAGATCCAGACTGCACGAACAAAGCTCTTCAAACCCCCATGAGAACACGGACATAATTGGTGCAATCTACAGAAAGCAATAGAGAAACATCTACAGGTCTAATATTAACTAAGGAAGAGGAACTAGCAGACAGCACCTTGCCAGGTTTCTGTGCTGCTTGGGGCTTTGGAGACCCCTTGGTACTTCCCGGATGTGCCAGGACAGAGGCAGCCCTGGGACAAGAGAAGGAACAGGGAGGACTGGGGATGTGGAATTGCACCAACTCTGACATAGCTCATGTAATAACTCCCGCAGGGAACATTCCCGCTGACCACTGATGTTAGCAAATACATGGTCCAAATGCATTACACCCTTCTGTAAGCTCACAGAGGTACAGAATAAAGCACACAATCACAACCAAATTTATAAGGGACCCAGGAAATCCTCTAGTCCAACAACCTGCTCAAAGCATCTTTAACTAAAGAGGTTGCTTAGTGCCTTTTCTAGTAGGGCACTGAGCATCTCCAAGAAAGAAGCCACCATGTGCTCCAGCCTGGTGGCCTCGGCTGGACTTTCCTCACAGTGACAACAGGAGCCCCAAACTGGACACTAGTGCAGGCAGGGCCTCCCACATCCCAAGCAGAGGGCACCAATCTGTGCCCTTGACCAGCTGGTGACAACTCTGCTCTCCAGCATGGTGAGACTGATCTTTTCTTTCTGATGCCCCCTTCGTAGTTTAGACATATAGTACCTCATAGCTTAGACATATATTTGGGGTTTACAGCATCCTCCCTGTGACAGCAAAAGCAATTTTTATACACCAAACTGTGCCAGTGTACAGACTGTGCTGAGTAGCAGGTGGAAAATTCACATCACCGAGGCAGCCCTTAGAGCCTCTGGCCAAGAAAGCAGAGTTGCTGCTAGCAGCAGGATAAAGGATAAATGATAAAGAAGAGAACATTGAGAGATCACCAGGACTTTGCTGGAGAAGGTTTCCAAGAGGCGAGACTCTTCTTCAACACCAATTAGCACCCCTGAAGCCTAGGACTAGTGTTTGGAAGTGCTACTCCTCAGTGACACTCCAGAACCTGCAGACAAAGCTCTACTCACCTCACGAAACCAGTTGAGAGCATAGAATAGGAGTGAGCACAGAAATTCCCGTTCCTGCTTGGACAGAGAGTCCAGCTTTCCTTCAACCTCCAGGTCAGTCAGGTACAGGGGGCAACCTGGGACAGAGCAGGAACAGAACGCGTTGGACTGGGTTTGCTATCCATCCCTTGGCCTTCATGAGGACAAAGTCTCTTGCCAAAGCCTGTATCAATTCCAATGGCTATCTGGAGTAAGCCTGGACAGCCACTCCATCCCCAGATAAAGCAATTGTCTCTCCTGCCTCCCTTGAACTTTATGGGCAACAGAGCATCTCAGTCTTCTTCACAAAGTTCACAATTATTCCTACCACTGCAGGAATTCTCCACAGATCTGAGACAAGAATGAGCTGGACAGACTCACTCTGTAAAGGTCAGTTTCCCATACCTAGTAAGGCATCGATCTCCTCCAGGCTTCCACCGTTTTGCTCTGCAGTGTAGAGCCTCAGCAATCGGAAACAAGGTGACAGACATATTGGTGACACTACCCTGGGAACAAAAAACAAACAAACAAACAGTGGGTCTTATTAATGTTTTATAAGCCTCCAGAATTCTCATCATTTATTTTCCACTATGTCCTCTGTCCTCCCCATGCCACCTTGGCTATGCCTTTATTTTGCTTCTTGTAAGTCCCAGTGACACAGAACAGAAATGCACCACATGGTTAGAATATTTTTAAAAACTGGTGATCACCATTTGTCTGGAAAAGTATAGAGGGACAGAAATACTGCTGTAATGGACAAAAAATGGGATCAGATTTATTTCTAGTAGAAAGCAAAGTTGAATAATTCAGAATGAACTATAAGAAATTGTGCAAGAGACAGCTGTGAGCAGTGGAGAAACTTTCTTGAATGTTTTGTAGCATGTGTCTGCTCACATTCTGAGTGAGGAAAATCATTTGTTTTTCCACAGACACATGTAAAGTAGCTATATTTTATTTTAAAGTGATCATGTCTTTAAGCATGACAAAATCTTATAACAATAAATTACGCAGGATATGAGGATGCCAGTTAAAAAAAAGCCTTTTTTTTTTTTTTTACGTTGGTGCCCTGCTGTTTAATTGGATGTTTTTGTTTCTTACATGCTTCCTGTTCCATTCTTCAAAGACAAAGCCGATATTTGTCACTCAAATTACACTCGTGGCTGCATGTTTGTAGTTTTGCTCTGGAGCACAGGTCTACATTGTCAAGTAGAACTGAAAGTGAGAATTAATCGTGTACTGTTGATGCATACCAAGTCCTTGGTTACTCACTCAAAATATTAATCTTGCCACCTCAAAGTTGCCTATCCATCTCAATATGGCATTTAACATCACCATAACACTGGAACAAAGAGCTGCTGTTCTCATGTGACAGATGGGAAACAAGGCAGATGCAGCATGACTTGCCCAAGATCACCTAAACAGCCTGAGCCAGAAGAACGGGCTGATTCTGCACCAGCTTGTGCCTCTAGACCTACCTGAATATGTTTAACAGAGAGAGAGGAAAAGAATACTGGAAACTGGTAAATTCTCTGACTAGCTCCTTATCAAGCACTCTGGCAGGCAGGGTAGTGCACAGGAAAACAGTTCCTTCAGCTGTGGGATGACTGCAAACCTAAGTGTCAAAGTACCTTTTACTTTGGTTACTCATTCCATCAGCGACCCTGCCAAGCTCGCTCTGAGCCACCAGTGGTAAGAGGTTAATAGCAATAGCTCCCTGACTTTCATCTTCATCCAGATTATACAGGGACTTCACTGGGAACAAGAACGAACTGCAAGGAAAGACAGACAAGCTCTTGTTGACAAATTCAGTTCTCAGTGATGGAAACGTTACATCTACTGTGATTAGCATACCCATCCACTGTGGGGCTGAGATCCACCACAAAGTCACTGGGGAAGTCCTCCACCAAACTCTTCCCAAACTCTTCCTATAACGAAAGGAAAAAAAATCTGCTCAGCAAAGGTGCTCAGTGAAGAAAGCTCCAACAGCAGCAGTGGAAAATGCAGAAGATAAGGCCAAGCAAAAGTACCCTAGAACAGCCGCAGCAATGAAGCCCACTGCCTGCAAGGGGAGCCAGGGCCTGCCTTTAGAGACAAACCCAGGAAACTTTCCTGCATATGCACAACCAATTTCTTCCCTACTTGTTGGACCTGGGCTTGTCTACAAGTTCTGCAGTGCTGCAGATGGCTGCAAGAGGAAAGCAGCCAGGGGAGGTTCCTAAGAACCAATAATCAGAATGAAATGGCTATAAAGTGCTGGTAAAGTTTTATTTCACACAATGTGTCCCTCATATTTCACATGGTTACACCATTAGAAACAATTAAATGAGATGTAAAGTAATAGATGTGACAGAGACTGGACAAATAGATAATGAGAAGACCCCAAAAAATCTGCACATAAATCATGAGAAGAACCTTGGCTTGCTTTTACATTTCAGTCTTGGAAGGAAAAAGGAGAGACCCTCCTTCCTTCGCTTTTCCTTCTTGGAGCACCCAGCTGGAGCTCAGGAGACTGGCATTTCTAACCCCAGGCACAGAGCATTTAGAGTGACTGCCAGCATTTTACAGCTCCCTGGTGACTTTCCCTTGTTCCAAGAGGCAGTTCCTCCTCTCCACTGCAGCAGGTGCAAACAGCACTGGTGTTACAATGAGTGATCAACTCCACGGCAGCCCCCAGTGCTCTCGGAGGCCTCAAGATGGCCTACTGCCCTCCTGGAGGGCACAGCACACATGCAAGAATGGTCCCTAGCAAGAAGAAAGAGCTGTCCAGTGGCCTTCACAAACCTCTTGCTGCTAACATAAATACCATTTGCGTACTTATTACCAGAAATGACTGTGGCTCTCCCAAGCCCTTAGGCATCAGATAGCCTTAATAGTCTGGCCAGAAGCCAATTTCAATAGTAAGGTTAAAGTTCTTTCAGATTCTACTTTTATCCATGAATCTCAAAGGCAGGCTCTGAAATGTCATTCCATTTATATTAAAAGGCTTCCCTGCTGTCATGTAAAAGTTCACATAAAGGAAGCTGTTACAGCACAGTGAGGAATCCGCCACAATCAAAAAAAGCTGAGAGAGGATTTTGTATCTGATCAGTCTCTTGAAGGAACCGTTGGCATGACTAGAACAAAAAAAGAGAGTTCTCAGACTGGAGTGAAATCCTCAAATTGATTATATGTCCAGCCAATGCCTGAAAAACATCATGTTTCTGAAGAATTCATTTAAATGATTAAGTACAAAATATTCTGCAACATACCAGGAGCTGCAAGTCCAAATTCCCCTTCTGCTTCTCAATCAAACTGGCAAGTTCATCATAGTACAGAGCCAAGACCTCTGGTGTTTGCTCACAGCAGAAGCCCACGAGATCCAGCAAGGTTGAAAGCTGAAAGGAGAGAACCCTCTGCAGAAATGAATGAGGTAAATGAATCCAACCAAAGCTTCTACCTTGAGTCCCTCCACTTTTACACTGATTTACTTTGAGGCATATCCAAAGCTTTATCTCTATGGTAATAGCCCATGGTGACCATCCCTGCAAAGACCCAGTTTTATGAAGGAATACGTGTCTTTCAAGGTCCCGGCCCTGTTCCACTATGAAATAACACAAAAGAGTCTGCCCAGGACCACACTTACATAGTACCAGCCTAGAAGAAGGTTCTTCAACAGGAATTAAGGAAAAAGGACAAGACTAGGCCAACCCTGTACAGCAGAAGTACTTTCTCTAGATGGTCCGAAAGACACCACTGCCAAGCCGAGAGGAAGGTGAAGGCTGCCTGAAGCAGATTGTCCTGTTCTTTTGTGTTTGAAATACTGTCTGGATAGAAGACTTTCACTAGATGGCGGCAGTACCACTTGTCCTGGACTGGCCATAGGCAAGACCAATGGGTGCTAACTTAGTATAAACCCTTGATTTCTCCAAAACGATTTTTAATATATTCTTGGCTCTGCAGTCAACGCACGAAAACCCCAGACCCAGCAAAGCTACACGTACTGGTTCACTCAGGACTGTGTTTTCAGTCATACCTCCTTGCCAACCACAACCTCCCTCTCTCCCCCGCTGCCCCACTCCTGGTACTCACCTGCCCATCACGCTCGCTGTTCAGCTCTGGTCTCTCCAACGAACCATCTCCTTCATTTCTGAAAGCAATCGATACCCTTGTTTTTGTTGCATAACACTTAAGTGATGGCAAAACCTGTATCACACAAAGTTCTCTCTCCATTAATTGGAGGATTATGCATGAAAAAGATGCTTTTTGGACCTGCTGCTGTTTGGGACAAGACTCAATGTATTCTTCAAGGATATGCTTTTTCTAACCCGTTGAAACCTAAAGCCCTCTGGTCTCCCCCATAACGCAGTTCACTCAGGGCCTGGAGCTAAGATGAGCTTTTGTCTTCATGTAATAAACAGCAAAAGCATTTTATTAATAAGTGCAAAATCAGCAAGCTACAAAATGCTTCCCAACATCAGTCAAGTCAAACTCTTATTTTCCAGGTTGCTTTAATCTTTGTCACAGCTTTTGTCAGGAGTTTGCCTGGTTTATGAACGTTGTTAGTAAATTATTTACACAGTACACCAGAAATTGTCATGCCAATGCCCAGCACAACAGTAACAATCTTTCTCCTTGCTTCCCTTTTGGATTTCCCTGTATTCAAATATGGAGCGTACTAGGTTTTCATCCCTAGTGTCAGAAGCTGGTCTGCAGTCAGTCCAACACAGTGTTCAAGTGTTTTTTTCCAAGCACTGGTGCTACTCAAGGCATCCATCACTAACAGGAAATTCAGGATGCCTTTGAGATTAGCAGCAGGTAGGAGCACTGAACAGTTTGTGACACCAAACACTGCAGTCTGCAGAAAAGTTTTAAATTCTTGGATTTGACCAAGATGTTAATGAGCTAGAAGGCAATGCCCTCCTTTCTTTGTCCCACTCCTGGTTTGGTCTGAACCGAAAGCACGTTAAACTCATATTTGCCGCATTCTTTCTCACCTTTTTAATGCCACACTGCCTATCATGGTTACAGCACCAATAATGCCCATTTGTTTGTGGTTGGGAACTGTGCTGGAGAGCCATTTCCTGATCACCATGTGCATATCATCCTAAAAAGAATGATACAGACCATGTCACAACTGGGGAACTTGTGTGCATCACTCACAGTTCTGTTGGTATCTTCCCTTAATGCCATCTCCAAGGGCAGCAGGGGCAGGGTTTACTGGCATTTACTGCAATTACAGCTTTCAAAAGGAATCAACATTCTGCAATTTCCTTTATTATGAGACTACTGGTTACAACTCTAGGTAATGCTGCAAACAGCATTAAAAGTGACTCACTTTGACTTGCTCTAATTGCTACACAGAACATGTAGCTGGCCCAGGTTTCATCTATAATTATTAGAAGAATATATTTTAAAAAATAGTAGCAGATGGTCTCTGAGCCCTTCACACACAAACAACAGCTGCAGAGCTGCCCTTGGAAACACTGTCAACTTCAGAAGGCTGAGGGATAGAGAAGTTTTTGGTGAAGGTCCAAAGAGAGCTGTAGGTTACAGCATATCGGACACTTGGGATTAAGACATTCCTTGTGCTGCCTCCCTTGTCCCCTGGGTGTGGGCAAACATGTCCCCCACAATTATAAAGGCTTCTCTGCAGCAGCTCCATCAGCCCAAGGCAGGTCTCGATGCAGCATGCTCTATTTCAACACTTGTGTCAAGCAGCTGATCCGGCTGCACTTTCCCCAAATGGGTGCAGCTTTGAAGACTTGTGAAAGCCTGGACTGCTAATGATAGACTAAGAGGTCTCCTGACACCGAGAGCTTGAAGCACGCTCAGTCACAGAAGTGTGATGCTTCAGGAAAGTTGAGAGAACAGTCTTCTGGATGAGAAGTCTAACACTTGCTGAAGAGATGGAAAGCAAAGCACAGAAGTGTGCAGCAAACTGGCTGCAGGAATCCAATCTGCACCTGCACTGCCGGCTGAGGAACGCTAATCAAGGAAGTCGTCATCTTGAGAGATGAGGATGGAACGGCTGACAGAGGCTAAAATAGGGAAGCCACCAAGAGGTCCATAATAGTCTCTGACAAAGGGATGTGTTCTGCCTGATCCCTTAAACTGATAAACGGTGGGTGAAAAAAGACAGACACCGTAGCTAAGCAGTCAGTCAGGGGAGGGGGCTGCCAGGTGGGTCCTGACCAAATCTAAGGGAGAGCTCAGCTTCCTGTTATCTAAAAGTAGGTATGAGTAAGTAATTTATTTTGAAGCAGGGTTGAAACAATGAATGCACTAAGCAGAAATCCCACGTATTTTAGCCAGTTAGCAACAGTGCTATTGCTAGCTTAAACAGCCACTACGGCAGAAAAGCAGCATCCCTGCTATGAGAAGCAGCATTCTCAGACTGCAACAGAGCATGTGTGAGAACTCAGAAGCAGCTTCATAAAAGCAAAGGTCTCACAAAGGACAGTACATAGTTATACCATCCTTCCTTGCCCTTCACTAGACAAGATGCCTCTGGAATAACCTGTGCAATGCCAGGACAAATGCCTAATCTGTCTCTAGCAATTCTTGTGTCCAGTTTCTTTGGTGATCCACCCGTGGGGTCTTTAGCATCACTGAGGACAGAGTCAAACTGCCAACACTGGATCCTCACAGTCACAAACTGTCAGCTCAGAATAAATCTTGGATCTTACACTCCTCCCGTTCTTTTTGGTATTTGAGGGTGACAGGCAGAACACCTCTTCCTGATGGCTAGTACTTCTGGGCCACAAAGTCACATTGTGTGTTGCCAAGGCAATTGTCACAAGTCACTCGTAAGACAGACAGACTTGCGGGAGCGGAAATTCCTGAGCAAAGCAGTTCAGAAATGAGCTAAACCTGCCATACAACTGGAAATTTTGCTAGTGAAGAGCTCCATCTTAACAGGGTGAGTGTGAGGAAACAAGTACAGAGACGTTGCTTTCCATGCCACAGATCAATCAGGAAGAGAAGAGCAGGTTTTCCTTCATTGTCTCAAGCTAGCAAGTGCAAACATACCTGCAACTAGAAACTATGCAGGGACTCAAAGAAAGACAAATAGTCCTAATTTCTAGGAGAAGAGCTTCATGAATGGGAAGATTTTAAACCCAGACATCTCCATTGTGAAATAAATGTCTTTGAGATGTTTTTTATCGGATACCTGCCATGCCCAAGGAGTCAGACACAGAGACAAAGGTTTCTGATACCACCACTGCTATGCTGCAACTGAATCACACAAGGTATCCAAAATAAAATGAATACGAAGTTAGACAGACCAAGCTTGATAGCTTCTCGTGTTTAAAATGGAGGCAACAAAAGGTGTTAAGTCTAACACTCCACAGCTGAGTCCTCTATGCTGTGTTGCTCAGTTCTTCCAACATGAGAGTCTTTGTTGTCTCTGGAGTACAAACATTAAGCAGCTGAATCAAGGTGAACATCTTGGGGAAGAAGCTGAACTGTGCTTTCTGAACGCTTCCAAATGATGGAAGGACTAAGGAGGAAAAAACTGAACTCCTTTCTGTTGTGTCTCTGCTTACCTGAATATAGCTTCCTGCTTGCCTCTGGCTGAATGCGAGCGTGCTGAGGATGTAGAAAAGCTTCCGGATCTGGCATGGATTCAGTTTCTGTGTAGAGTCTAAAATGGTCTGTAAGAGAGAAGCCACAAACCAGCTCAGATGTTATATGTCAAGAATCCCTTTCCATGTTCCCAATAATACACCAATTGTGAACTGCAGGGAAACCAATTAACTTTACCTTTTTGTACAGGCAGGAAGAAGTAACATTTGCATTAAATAAACATAAATGCAGAACTACTGCTCTGCCCTCAATTATTGCAGTTTGTTTTATCAGATGCTGAATGGGAAGAACAATCTGGCTACCACAACACTTTCGGAGTGCTCCCATCTCATTAGTGGCAGCTAAACCAGGTTTGGTCACAGCATTCAAAGTATTTGACAAAATGAACATCATGGCTTTTTGTTAATGTTTCCATTACAAGCCCTGTAACATCCAAGTCATTAACAATGTAGGGGTGGGTTTTTTTGTGCTGGCTGTCATCCTCAGGATATTTCTTCTTACAGTGCTCCAGTGGAAACAGTCCAACTGTTTCCCAGAGCCACACTGGCTTTCCTAGCACCGAGATGGCGTTTTGTTGCCGTGATTTTCTCCTATTACTGGCTAACCTCAAGGAGGATTTGAAACTCAGTGTTGAGTTTGACAGGATTAGATAAGCGCTTTTGCATCCCGAGAGAAAATTCACCCAGCTTTAAGATTAAAAAAATAGCTGTTTAGGGAGGTTATTTGTGCTAAGATCTGCATGTTCTCTCCATGCTGGAGAGGGTCCAGCTCAGTGTAAACGCACCAGGCACCTGCAGCCCCATGGATCTTTCTACAGGTAACTGGCTGGTGTCTCAGCCACCTCCGAGATGCACCAAGCACGGTCTATTGCCAGCGCCCGAAGTCTGACCAGCGCATTGATTAATGTGTTTCGCATACAAGCTCTGGTAATGTATCAAAGATCAGCCCACAGAAACCAACATCTGTAAATAATTTGCCAGCACAAGAACATGCGAACAAGGTCCGGAGCAAGGTCAGCAGGTCTCAGCAGACTGCTGTGGGCAAGTACTTCCCATCACACTTCTGACAACACATTTAACCTTGAGCAGGAGTTTTACGTTGTCTCTTTCGATGACTACTTTGAAACCGGAGTCCTTATCACATCCTCCCCCTGCCAGGAGGCAACTGAGTCCCATTTCTTCCTTTTATACCCATCGAATTGTGAGAGACTGCATTGCAAATTCTTGCTGTGTGTCCTAATGCCTTTTTAGCATACTTTAAACAGGTAATTTAAATTTAACAATCAACCAGCTAAACAGCAAAAAGTACACCGTTTTCCCACAGTGTGTACTTAAACTACAGAATCCACCAAGTGGGCATCAAAGAAGTCAGCAGGGTGTTGGGAATCCACACACCCACACTCTTCAAGGGCTCTTAAATACAGGATGTCCTTAAGCTACAAATCACCGCAGATGGGGGAGTGTTCAAGAAAAGTATTGCTACATGCTTGTCCTGCTGTTTTGCTCTTCCCTCAGTCTCCACTTTTGCCGCATTTGGAAACAAGCAACTGGGCAGGCCCAACCCTGCCTGTCACTCTTAGGAGTTAGGAACCCGTTTTGTTTCCCCATTGAGTACTTTCTTCTTTTAAATTTTAGGACGTAAGCCTTTCCCCATCCCTGCCAGTTTTGTTTTAGGATTTAAACACTGGCTGAAGTACTGTCAGTCTTTCCATATGGTAGAGCAGGCAGTCCACAAAGGGGGCAGGTTTTTGCCAAGTAGTTGAAATAGCTGATGCTAATAAAGACACCTTTTTCCTTCTGTCGTAGGTGTAATTCCACGCCTGCAGTGTAAGCATTCTCCACTTACAGGGAAGGGTAACATTTTTGTCTCAGTTTCCCCTGTCAAAAAGTCATACAGCCCTCTCTTACAGCTCATCCTTCACAGCAGATGCGTTTCTCAAGACAGGCAGCCTTTCAGGTACAAATTGTTCCATTGCCTCTATTTCTGAAAAGTACTGACCTATTCTGGATTTGAGGCAAAGTGGTGTAAGGGTCCTGAACTGCAGTGTGTATTCTCACCTTCACAAAGACGGCGTAGCGCATCAGAAGGGATGTGTGCAGCACCACCAAATCAGTGAGCACGTCCAGGGAAATGTCCAATTCTGTCTCATTGCCGCTGCACACGTGAGTCACCAAAGCAGTCACAACCTCCTGAGGAAAAAGCCCCCAGAGAAACCATGGTCAAATGTCAGCAGAAAAATGCCCTGTTCCGCTCCTACAGAATATGTTGATCAAGTACAGATAATCATGCTCAACTCAACCATATTATTCTAAGGCCCTTCTCAGTTTGCTCTTTAACTCCTGATGTTCACAATATTCTTTCTGCTTGAGCCTGAATTTTATTCCATTCTAAAAGATTCCACAGTTCCATAAAGCAGCTCAACACCAAATTTTTCCTGTCTGCTTGCCAATGCTGCTGCAGCTTCTGCTCTTTGCTGCACCATCACACAGCGTGATAAAAATCTACCCTATTTTCTTAGGCACGCAGAACACTGCACCTTACCCAGCAATACATTGCCTCTAACTTCAGCAGGTCCGGTGTCTTCATAATCTTTATCACCAGCAGTTCAAAAATTGACATTTTTGTTTCAAAACATCTTTCATGGCCTTACTTCAGTTGACGTCTGGACAGGGATCTCTCTATTCCCACCCACTGTCTGTGGCTCTGGGTCTTTTCTATGTCACTAAATGCTAATACAGCCATCCTCTTTTGAAATTCTTGACATCTCGAAGTATTACTAGACTCACTAGCTTGTTGCAGATGACATCGTATGCCTTCATATCCCAGGCTTTTACTGTTGATTTTTTGTTTGTCTATTTGTAAAGTTTGCTGTAATAAGTAATATAGATACAACACTGGAAATAGTCTTAATTATAAACATACTGTGCCCAAAAAAGAGCAAACACATTCAAAAGTTTGTGCAGAGCTGTCTTCAATCCCCAAATTTTCTGATGTCAGCATGTCTATAGGAACCCAGTCAGAGCTGACAGTCTAGTATGTGGTTGTTTCAGAATCTGCAGAAGGAGTCCAAGCTGGTCAGAGCTCTGAGGGAAATATGTGTAAACTTCTCCATCACAGTACATCATACGTGGAAAGAGAAAAAAGTTTCAATACAAACTACACAGATGGCTTTTTAAAACAGATGATGCTCCAAGTGACTAAGTACAGGATTATGGATTTATGAACAAATCTCCTCCACGACTGTGGGGTCCATTCCCAATGACCTCAGTCAACTCATTGGCTTTCTGAATTGCAGCAAACCCTGCACAGTCCCCTCTGCTCCATAAGTATTTTTCGTTCTGTCACTTCTGAGGCCTGCCTGTTTGCTCCATCCTGCCTGTTCCCCATCTTCTGCTTGGCCTATTCTACAGCACAGACCTCTCTTCCCAAGGCTTCCAGCTGCCTCAGACCCTCATCCTCTAAAGGATCATGACATACATTCTAGAACAAAGTGCAAACACTAATAAAACAGCTGCTGTCATCACACTGTACCTGCTGGCAGTAAGAGTCAAAGGCTGCAAAAGCTTGTTTGTACATGCAGCTGCCAAAGGAGACTATGGCTGGGTGTGCAGAGTGCAGAAACGTCTGAGCAAGTGCTAGGATGGAAGGGAAGAAGTCTCTGATAACCTGAAATACAGACATAATGAAAGAGGAGATTAATGCTGTTTGTTTTCAACACACTGTTCTCTAAATACAGAATATGCTGGAGCTTATCCTGAAAGCTTTGTCTAGTTTAGTAGGTGTTTCCCTGCCTTCTCTGACAGCCCCCTCCCACACAGATGGGTAACAAGAGCAGATAAGACACACCAGAATCATTTTCTCCAACCTTCTCCACAGAAAGGATCTACAGATTGGTTAAGAAGCCAACCTGCAGAGCTCACAGCAGCATATCGCTCATGGGTGACACCAGGGAAGTCACGTTACAGCAACGTACCACTAAACAAAAGCCCCAGGACAGACACACTCTTGGCCTCACTTTAACAGAAGGACTGTGCTACATCAAGACACTCAGAAAAATCTAAGTTAACTTTTCAAATTAGCTTAATCACACAGAGCTCCTTTGAACAACAAGCTCTTACTCAGATGTAAAGTAGCCTAATTTACTTGATCTTATTCTGGAAGGGAGTTAAATGAAAAACTAATTAGACCCAATTATGTTCAGAATAAAACATGCCTACTTAAGGCATTATTACAGTTCAATTAATTAATTTAAAATTTATATTTCAGTGTTTCTCATCTGCCCTCTACCTCTGACAAGCAGCACTCATAATTTTTCATTGATCTTTTCAGTTTTCTCATAGTAAATGGTAATTTACATTATATTACAAACATATGCCAAATATATATATATACATATATTTAGACCTAGAAACCATTACATTTGAAAAACGGTGTATGTATGTATATGAACTTCTAAAAACATTGTGGAAGACACGAGTATTTCTGGAAAGCACAGTGGAGATCTTGGGCTAGCCCACATCTCTCAGGCTGAGAGGTTTTGCACCAAAATAAAAAGCCCATCCAAATCTGAGGAAAGGTCACCCCCAAAAAACCCTATGTGTCAGTTACAACAGAGGACATGTGCCGTGCTTGGGAGATTGGTCTGGGACCAAAAATATATAAAACAGGAGTGTACATAACAGGAATAGTATAAATAATGCAGCACAAGGTTAAATCATCATCTGACAAGGTCTTTGAAAGGTTGAAGTGGGAATCCCAAAGCAGAATCAGCACTGACCACTGAATGATCTTGGAAGGCATTCTGCATCAGCTGTTCCGATATACAGCCCAGCCGAATTTTGCTCCTCAATACTTTCTCGGTTTGCTTCCTGTTCTTGGTGTTCGTAGAGTGAATTAGCAGCAAAACTATCAGATCCAGAACCTTGTTGAGGAAATAATCACCAGTTATCATGCTCAAAAGATAAACAGTCCAGACAAAAACACACTTTGAAATGAAAACTGAGAAGAAAGTCAAGAGCTCAAAAAGCCCCGACAGCCACAACTGTAGAAAAACCTCATCTTCCCAACAGGACAGAATTAAAGCAGGATAACTCTGTCCCTTGGCATTTAGAAGGCATGAACTAGGAGTTACAAAGAAAATGGATAGCTAGTATACAAGGAACAAATCAAATACCAAAAGAACCACCCATGCAACATCACTGGCAGTTTCTGCTCCAACTAGAAAAGTCTCTTCATCTATAATAATTAAGAAAGCCCTTGAAAACACCAGCAGAAGAGGACACTCCCACAGAGCAGTGCCAAGGCAGAAGTATTACCTTATGGTCAGATACAGACGTGCTGTTCTCAATAGCCTAAGAGCAAAAACAAAACAAAACAAACACACAAGAAAGATGTTATGCCAGAGTGTGAACTCCCGAGGGGCAGCCACTGAAAGCAGCACTGCTCGCAGATTTCTCTCCTCTACAACAGGACGGCTATCACAGCCAGAAAACTGGATCTTGCCAACAGCAAAGAATCCAGACGGCGCTCAAAAAAAAACAGCATAAAAATTCAGCCTGAAGAAGGATATTCTCAAATAACATGAGGCTTGAAAAGGAACTGAGAAACAAAAGACTGAGAACAAGAAACAGTCTCATGGTTTATACTGAAATGCAATTTAAAATTAAATTTAGCCCAATACCAGCCAATATTGATTTCTTCCTGGACATTTTCAATCACCTTAGGGCTTTACACAGCTCAGTCTCAACATTCATACTTTCTTCTTTCTTGCAGAAAGAAAAAAACCCTAGGATTCTTTTTTCCAAATCCTTTCGTAAACATGCAGAAACAAGTTTATCCTGCATTTCAAGATTTGGGGTCTGTGCCGTGGAGCCCAGTGGCCACCTTCAAGCACTGTGAAATCCGTAACTGAGGAAGAAAGCAGACTTCTGGAAAAGTACGGCTAATTTGGCACAAAGGATTAAGCCTGTATCAGCAAAATGAAGGACTAATGTTTGTCTTTTGGTATCACATTTGAGTACAAGAAAGGCTCAGGCTCAACCTATGAGTCCAATTACATAAGGAAAACAAGGACTGAAGCATCTTACCTTAATCCAAGCTTCAGAGACATCTTTCTGAAATCTCACGGCTAACTTGATCACATCAAAAAGCAGCTTCACACAGTTTTGGCTGGTGGTTACTTGGCTCATGGAAGAACTGTCAATGATCAGAAAGGAGGAGACTCAGTCGTTACAAATACTGTAGTAAAAGGAACAAGGCAGCCCAGCAGTTACTTAAAGCAGCCTTTCTCTAGAGGGAATGCTCTGACAAGGAGAGTGAGTTTCAGGAGAGAGTTTCAGAAAAGGGTGGAAGCAGAGGTTGCAGAATCAACCAAAGACATATTGGAGGGAACTTGAAACAGATGAACTAGCAGCAACATTATTGTATCAGGAGTCTCATACCCCCATGCAGACATGGATGCAGATGGCTCAAAAGGGACAACACGCACAGCAGGGGACGCCGGGTCCACAAGGATTGACAAATGTGTTATATTAGCACCAAGCGGGAAGGAATAAAGATGTCAGCACCTTTACCTGGGATAAATGAGGATCATGTATGTAACCAGGTGTGCCAGAGAGGCCAGCTAAAGGAGAGCAAACATTCTCTTGTCCCATGTTACCCTTGGAGAATCATGTAAATCAGCTCTAGTACCTGCCCTGGACTTGGCTTTTAAGCTTCTTCTGGGAACCTAGGATCTGCAGGGGCAGGACACATGAAGACAGATCCAAGTTCTTACGAAGATCAGAAATCACCTGTAAAACACAAATCCCAGCAACACATGAGGAAAGAAAAGGCTGAGAAAAGAAAACACAATCTCACAGAACACACTTAAAGCGACAAATCAAAACCTTATGTACTTGTAAAGTCTTATAAGCTCACTTTTTTTTTGTAATAGTTAGAAAGTGAACCAGCCACACTTCACGGTCAGGCACATGCATGAAGAAAGCAGAACAGGATTCTTAAGAGTTACTCCATGAAATTCCCACCTGTATCTGCTCTGTGTTGCTGTGAACTAGCTTTATCCTGTTTAGCAGCAGAGCAAGATATATGACAGCCACAGGAATACTGGGGCACGTGAATTTACCCATTCAATTGCTGTCAAATTGTAGTGGATCGGCACAGACTGGGCTGCATGTTGTACACATGCTGTTTTCACAGGGGTCTCCCTGAAAGATCTAGGCAGATCACAATCCACATCTGGCTTAAGCTGAGGCTTTCTCAAAGTATGAAAAAAAGCATGTTCAGTGGTACAGTAAGGCAGGCTTGACAAAACATATCTGGTCTATTTTAAAAATATTCTGAGTATGTTTCCGTAGATAAAGCAACTTCAAAAACTGAGGAAGCTTACATCTTAGAAAGAAAACAGTCCTCCAACAGGAGAGCCACCCTTGTAGGGATGTTTCCAAAACATGATTTAGAACAGAACTCAGTGGAGAATGAAGAAGAGAATTACCGAGTTGCAGTCCCAGGTCTGTTGGATACTTCTGGAATTTAACACCCTTAGAAGGTCTGTACAATGCAAAACTCTTAGATAAAATTCAAAGGCTTAAATTTGCCACCTAACCACAGATTTTCAGTCTAAGAGTTTAATTCAAGACAGTTTGACTGCTTTCAGTTCTTTAAGATGTTTATACAAAAACAAATTCTAAGAACAAATGAGAAAAATCTGCAATAGCCAGCAGAAAGGAGGTGGTTTCAATCCCTGTGCCTTAAGGCAGACCCAAATCCATGTCAAAGGACAGACAGAGTTTCTGCATGGGCTTTGATCCTCAGCAATATTAAAAATTTTAGTTGAAAACATTAAAGGAAACATCTCTGTGTGTGAAGCAACTGCTCTCTGTTAAAACATGCACTGGATTAGACAACTTGTTGGTCTTTAGCATAGAGAAAATACTGTACCTCTACTGCGTCTGCTGTCTTGACATTATGGAGGATGAATTTTACTACTACAGGCAAATCTTCCAGTTTTACAGAAGGCACAATGGTCATGGCAGACTGGCGCACCTGAGAACGTAATACCGGATCAGCTGTCAGACTGCGGTTCGCAGAAACGTAGTCGTGTTAGTGAGAAGGAATCTTTGGAGGTTTTACAGCCCAGCCTTCAGCTCAGAGCAGGAATATTGTCAACACTAGATCAGACTGGCCTCAGCTTTGCTAACTGAGTCTTGAAGATAACCCAAGGATGGCGGAAACCCCCTGTCCCTGCCACCTCTCTGATAATTTATGTCGGTGCTGCAGACCCTAACTTGTTTTTTCCAAACGTTCAATCTGAACCTCCTAGGCTGCCACTTTCAGGCAGTGACCCTTAACATATCACCTGTCACTGCCAAGAAGAGCTTGGCAAGAACTGGCTTTTAAAAGGAAAAGTATGGAGGAGGTGTACACTGTTACACAGCACAGGCCTTTGGTCAGTATGTAAAATTGTACTTAATGAACCTAAATGAACCAATTTTATTCTGTTCATAAGAAGCCTAACTGCAAGAAGTGCAACAATCCAGCATGTGCAGAAGACCCAAGGCACAACATCTCCTTTATCATTATTCTGCAGAGAAAAACTATGACCACGGGATGATTTATTCACCAGTCTGCCTTTTCCTAGAATACAGCTGTCTAGTCTGGTCACTGTACCTCAGAAAAGGAAATAGTGACAAAAAGCAGGTTTAAGATGAGCAGTAAACATTCACCGCAGCAGAACAAAATGCTTTTGTATTTACTAAGAGAGATGTGTTTGAAATCTCTGAATGCATGCTGTAACAGCCAAAAAACTTCACTCTGCTCCTCACTGAACCCCTCATGCATGTATCCAAATCTGGTTTATTTTCTCTGACTCTTTTCCAGTTTCAGCTAGCTCAGGACTTTTGAAGGCCTATAGGAGTCAGATTTAGCAAAATACTTTGAATGAGCAAACATTTCTAGCTGTCACGTTGCTAAGCAGGGGCTGGGTTCTGCTCAACTGTTCAGTAAAAGCTCTCACCTCAGCCAGAAGTTCTGCATCAAGATCCAGACGAAACAGGGTATCCAGGATGGGAACTGTTAGCCGTCTGCCCTGCTTCAGTAAGAGGCTGATACACAAGGAAGAGAAAACAAATGATCCGCTTTAATAGAACCATGAATGGATCTTTAGTAAGTTGTATGATTTCAGTAGTTTCTGTGGTCACTGCAAAAAAAACCCTCTGAAGCTGACAACTAAACATGCCACCAGCAATACAGAAAACATTCTCTAAATTATCACGTATCTCTGACCACAATGAACTGTGATTGTGTGGCTGCTGATTAGGAGTAGATATGAAGAATCTACCTTTTTCAAACCTTGTGAAGACAGGAAGAATGGACAAAGACCTGGTACAAGCCTCAAGCAAGAACTTGAAAATTGAGAGGTCTGGGGTTCACCATAATAGAACAAATTAGTGAAATTGCTGGCATATGATTTAACAGCACACATCACTTGGGCCTGATACCTTCTAGCCACACTTCTGTCCTGTGAACATGCCATCAGCAAAGTGTAACTGAGACTGTCACCAAAGCCAGGGGTTGAATCCATCTTGTGTGACTTCTCCCCTAGTCACAGTATTTGCTCTAAGAATTACAAACATGTTATTAGAGGTACAATGGTGACAAACAGATACTTGTTTAATTGAGTGTCCCTTTCCCAATACTAGTCAATAGTGAACAAATAGACTAAGAATTGGAAAAGTATTTGCAAATACTTCCTTTATAAACTGGTCTGGCTTCCAGCAAGTTGTGGTTTGGCATGTCCTTGACCAAGGGGCTGCAGCTGTGTTTAACAGCCTTGTGGATTTTCCTTTCCCAAAATTCATCATTCTTGGCTGCCATCTAAGTTTCTATAACCTTTCTCTGGCAAGAAGTTCCACTTGAATTGTGTTAGTTGAAAAATATGTCATTTTCAGCATAATGATAATTCTATTGTAATTCTCTTTATGCTCCCTGATTCATTACAACACACAATGAGTAGTTTCCCACATCAGAAATGGGCAGAGGCTATTAAGAATATAGAAATAAATACACCTTGCTGATACCAATTCTCAGCTTTGAAAAAATACAGGTAGAGAAAACAGAAGTTTGAGGAGTTTGATAAAAAAAAATGTAATTGTGTGGGACTTTTTCATCTGGGAGCTGAGAGAGTAAACTGAGAATGGAAACACAGAGCTACAGCTACTTTGGAGAGGATAGAGAAATAGGATGCGCCACTCGCAGGTGTAAGCTGAAATAGCAACCACAGGTGCGAAAAGAATTAGCATGGGCATAAATGTAAGTAATCTGTGTAATGATAAGAATTAGAAACAGTGATGTGTATAATTAAACATAGGCTAAGACTACTGGAAAAATTGTTTAAAATGAATACTTTATAAAAAAAGACAGATAGAAGGGCTAGCTTAAGGTAGCGCTCTCTGGGAGGATAGCTCTTTGGTTTATGTCCCCTGTTCTTTGGGTCAGTAAATAAGCTTGAGAAATGTGTATAAAATAGCCAGAAAGTTCTGCTTCATGTATTGTGGGTTTTTTTTAACCAATAAAAACAACGTTGACTGTTATTGTAGCAGAATCCAAGCCAAATCAAAAGCTGTCTATAGTAATATCCAAGTGGCTGATCACAGACTGAACCAACAAAAATAATGAGTACTTAACTGGACTCTACTTTTGCTGTATCCAGGTAGTCAAGAGCTTAATAATTTTTTAGATATGAGTATGTTTGGAGCCCTAAGAGCATAACAGCTCAAGTGAAACATTGTAAGCCAGTGCCAGCTGTCCCTGTATGTTACCGATAACACAGACTGTTGTCCTACTACTTCAGTCAGTCCCGGTGCAACCTGCAGGAATGCAGCATGTCCTTTTCTGCTAAGTGCAAGGGAAAAACAAAACCAACAAAAAAACCCAACCAAATGATCTGTACCTGAGCTCTCTGGCAACCTCACTTTGCTGGGAGTCCTCCAGGATCTCAGGTAAGCTGGTGATAATATCATGCTGGATTGGTACTGGAGAGACACTGACCATCTGCATTAACTTCTTGACGAGATCCTGCAGACAAGAGGAACAAGGAGACTTAGAGCAGAGAAGGAGAAAAATAGTAAAAGGCAATGTTCAAAATCACTGAAGGCAACCATAATAAACCAGAAATAATTAAATCTCTCCTTCAGCATGTGAATATGGAAACAACATCAGTTCTCATTAGCACAATAATTGATCTCATCCCACCAGACAGAAGTTGACTGGAAAGAACACAAATGTGATTGCACCATCAGTACCCACCTGGCTGTCAAGAAGCCTGTCAAGCCATTTAAACTGATTGACGATGAGCCGGGGAAAATTAGTTCCAAAGGTGCCCACACTGAAACAGCAGAAAGTGAAACAGATTAGTCAGACCTACAGGCCGACTCAAAAGCTTTGCTGCTGGTCAGCAAGACCGTGAGATGCAATTCAAATTAATCAACTATCAAAACCATATTATGAAAATATTAACACCCCTACAGATTTTGGCACCGTCTAGGAAGAACCCTACTGTAAGGCTGGCTACGCCAGCTTAGCCTACATCTCCTCCGAGCCCAGTATCCCTGTCCCAAATGTAAGCAGTTTTAGATGTTTTTGGTTAAGTTTTAGGTAACAGGGAATTCACAGAGCAATGTTTTCACAGAGTTTCCGTTCGGTCTCCAACAATAAGCAGTTTAGCAAATCCCCAAGGCAGAAGCCGGTACCCACTCAGTGTCTGAGATCCAGCAGTACATTTATCCCCCATTAGTTTCCCTAAGCTTTTAAAACCAAAACAAAAACACCACAAACCACACCACTCACAAACACAACTGTGTGTATTTTCTAACCTTGACATTCTCCAGCGCTGCATTTGACAGGGTAATTATGCAAAATTTGAAAAGGTACTTCGGGTTTTTTTGTTTGCTGCCCTGCATAGTTGAAAGCAGCGGTTAAACCTTCCTCAGTTACCTTTTCTACATCTTTCTTGCTTTTACAGACATCTATCATCTCCTTTGAAGGCAGGCAGAATTCTATCTAGAATATTTTTCCCTACTTACATAGAAACTCTTTGACTATATTTTTGTGACAGCCCAACCAGAAGTGCATGCCACATGCAAAACGTGATTGTACCACGCATTTAGTGACATGATGGTTTCCATTTTGTTCCACATTCCCTCCCTAACATTCTGTTTGCTGCTTTGACTACTGCTAAGCATGGAACTGATACTAAAAATAAGAAACAAAGAGAAGTACCGATACAAGATACCTTTCCTCAGGGAGAACACTGAGTTTGTAATTGTATTTATACAATCAGGATTATTTTTACTCTGATTATTTAAGAAAACCAGGTTTATGGAGCTGTACTGTCTAAGATGCCCTCCCTACTCTGTAACATCAGGTCACACTGGTCTGTGAGCAAATACGTATTAATCAGGTGGCTGTTGCCAAATCACATGGATAAACGGAGTTCTCCAGCCCTTCCTACAGTAAGTCAATAAACTGAATGTCCTCTGTCCAGGCATCAACGGGCATTAACCCTGCAGAGGTCTCATAGGTCTGTGCTTTTATGTCGGATTTGGGAGAAATGGGCTGGTCAGTAGGGGTGTGGTTACAGATTACCTGGAATGAATGTTGTTACTTGCCCCATAATTAAACAAAATTAAAAAAAAAAAAAAAAAAAAAGGTCACAATTTGTTTTAGATTAGGTCATGGAAATCGTCACTATAAATTTTTACCACACATTTCATTTCCAAACATGCCGAACAAACGAGATCTCCATGGGACCATTCCAACAAGCTCCTCCTATTGCAAAATGGACCACTTAGCTCCATTTTTTGTTTCCATTTTAACTGGTCATTAATACACAGAAAATTTACATTAATCTATCAAGCTGTAAGAAGAGTGAAACACCATCCATTTCTAAGGATTAGTAAAGGGTTCACAGCACAATCAATAGCTTATCACTTTTATACCAAAGAACCTTTAGAATTCTTGAGTGAAAACAATTCAGCCCTTGTGATTGTGTTAAACCTTCCTCTGGCAATATTTCAGAGACAATTCCTTAGAATCAACCCCCATACAGCATTTGTATCCTGCTTGATGCTCAGTGCTGAAACAAATACTGTATCAGCTTCTTTCTGTCCCTTGACCTGTTTCACTAACTCTGTATCAAGCATCTAGGACACTGGAAAAAGTGTTCAAGTCTTGCCAATGTTGTGCCTTAAGATCCTTCACTCTGCTATGATGTTCCACATTCAAAAACATTTATATTGTCCTTGTTTGAACACAATCTGTATTTTTAAAAGGAGGCCTGTTTGCATCTAGCAGCCTCCTAAAACTTTGTCAGCTATTTCCGTCTTTTTTTAAAATAGTGAGACACTCCATAGTCCCTCTGCTGAAATACTTCCCAAGCTTGTGCCAGTGGCTAAATGTAACAAATCACGAGGCATGTTTGTGTTCCTGCTTCTATAAATTTGTCTTCTGCTTATGCACCCACAAGTTTAACGTCGTGGTACCTCAGGGATATTTTTACACATATATGAAGAAAAAAACATCAGCGCAAGTAACAGTTAAACAGCTGGTGATTGTCCTTGAAATTTTATTTCAAGGTAGAGAGAAGACAGTCTATACTCACGTGTCGAAAAAGAACTCAGGGATCTTTTCTAATAACAGTGTTACAACAGCAGGCTAGAAGAAAGGCAAAAAGATGGTGTTAGGATGTTGATTTACTGCTTGTGCTGTGGCATTGCCACCAAAACTGACTTTCCACAGAAGATGAAATACATGCAGAGAATAGAAGACTCAAAAGGATAAATAAAAATATTTCCTGTATAAGAAATCTCTTCCCTAATGCCAGAAAGGAGGCACCCAGCCTGCAAGCTGAAAACCACAAATGCTGAAAGTGGTATAAACTATCCACATATTCTAATAGAAGCAGAGCATACAGGTGGGATGTACAATTCCTCTGGGCCAAACTGAGCTCTCACTCGCTCTCTCAGACCCAGCTGAGTTGCTTTTCACTACAGAGGAATCTAAAGCATCAACTTTAGGTAAGTTTGAAAACAGTGCCCACATGCTCTTCCCATTCCCTTTGCAGTTCTGATGCTTCCCCCCTTTAATCCCTGCCCAAATTCAATTATACAAATGTATTTAAGACAAGAACTTAAAAAAAAAAAAAAACAAACCACATAATCATAAGAGTATTTAAATCCACAGCTGCTCTAAGGTTTCTGTCATCTTCAACTCCATATACATCTTGATGCAACTGGTGCACAACTTAACAGAATGTGTTCCTGCCAGCAGGTTGCTCAGCATCTTGCCCATTTTTAAACACTTCCAAGATTCAAACTCCTCCAATAATGGAGTTTCCATCACCTCTCTAGCCTACCTGTTCTAGCACTTAAAGAAAACATTCTCCACAGTGGAAATGGTTATATCCTATCAGAAATTCCCATGGTTGACCTGAGCCATCATCTCTCACCCTGCCCCTGTTCACTTTTGAGAAGAGTCTGGCTCTGTTTTCTCTACACTGCACAACTAGATATTTGAAGACCTCAAAATCTCCCTTAATCTTCTCTTCTTAAGATTGAACAAACCCAGTTCCCTCTGTCTCTTCTTGTATGCCTTGTGCTCCACACCCTGAGCATCTTTGTGTCCCTAAACAAACAAGAAATTGGACATTATTCCATATGTAGCCTCATCTGTCTCACAACCTGTTCTATTAATCCTCTACTTATATAACTAAAAGGATCCCTAAATAAACCAACATCACTGTAAAGAGCAAACCAGGGTTTCCATACCTGTAAGATCTTAATTCCAAGAAGCAGTTTAATGAGGCTTTCACAATACGAGTGCACTAGAGTGCTGCAAGATGAAAGATTCCACCACAATTGTAATAAAAACATGTTAGAACAGGTTGTAACTCTTTCCACTGCTGCTTTAAAAAACAAAACCAAAACCAAACAAATAGCACCCTCCCCCCCCAAAAAAAAACCCAAACACAAAAAAACCCACCACTTACAATGACTTACGGTAACATACAGCAACCACAGACACACATACAAAATTTTGAAACAGCACTGTAGCTCTGGACAAGCTTACTCTCTACAAGACTAGTGTGAGCGGCAAATGCAAAAGTCTCTGTGGTTAAGCTGTATCTCCTGGAAAATTTGCCAAAAACCAGTTTACATTCACCAGCCTTGTCAATTTTTTTTTTCCCCAGTATTTGGTTCTTGCCATAAAATGCCATGGAGCCCAATGTATGCAACAGGCAGCTAGTAAAGCCTGTGACCACTTTAAACTTACTGCTATTAAATAGCAACGTATTACACTTGCCACTTTTGCATAAGAAACAAGTGCTGTTGTGTATCAGCTGGAGCTGTGGCCTTTCTCTCTACTTTGCTCAACGTTACATGACATTTAACTAGAGACTGGCTCTGTTTGAAGGAGAAGACAAAAACCATTTTCTCTGACCTCGACCCTTCAGTCCGTACGGGAGCACACGGCAAAAGACAGTTCTTGAACTGTTTTCTGTCCCTGATGTGAGATTCCAAGCCGCTGATAAATTGCTTCACAACCTGCAAAGCAGAGAGAAGTTACCCACTTGCTGAAAAGATGCCCCGATCAACTCCTGTCTTTTAGGGTGCTGGTTGTGAGCAGATAACTGGGGAAGAGGCAGCCAAGGAACTGCGGGCAGGCAGAAACTGTGACAGAAAGAAATGCTGGATAATAAATGAACTCTAGTCTAAACCACTTCCAAAAAGAAACACTGATTATTCTAAAAATTAACTCTTAAGCAACAGTCTCACATTTTACTTCGACTTAAAAGGGCTTTGCCTTTCTTCCTTTTCAGCTGAGACAAAATCTCCTAATGGGACAAGATTTGCAGGATTCAAATCACTGGCCTCAGGACTTTCATGTTGGGCTTGTTGACTGCAGAGGAGCACTACATGGTGGCAGTTTTAATGGTGCCAGCTCCCAGCCAACACGAAACCAAATGCAGCTTCCACCAGAAAGTTAAGCAAGTGATTTTTCTCCCTTAAGAGTCTTTGCCTATTGAATAATATTGCAAATTTATTACTTCAACGGGGCAAGGTGATGGAAGCGCAGCACTTTCACTTGGAATTATGCGAAACCAAACTTGGAGCGTGTACACCGAGGCTGGTTTAACAGAGACACATGCTGGTCATCTCTGTGTCTGACTATTCAGATGTAACAGCTGAGAAGAGACAGATACAGCAGAAGGACAACAGGACCAAACGGCTGGGACAGCAACACTGAGAATTAGAGTCTGGACAAGAGAAATCCAAGATAAGCTACCATGTTGCATACTTTTGTAAGGGACTCGCAGGGACAGGCAGTTGCATTTGCATCTTTTGCTACACAGCAAACTGTTAAAGCTGGCTCCTGCCGAAGCACGGGCTGTTACGTACACTTGGGTAAGTAGGGTGCTTCTCCAGGGCCAGGCAGAGCTTCTTCTGGAAAGCCATTTGATCTACAGCTAGGGAGAAAGTTTAAAAAGCAAATAAAGAACTGGATAGATCTTATCCATAGAACATCATAACAACAGCTACACTAAGTACAAGCTCTCAAGCCTGTCTGCCAATACCTCCGCATTTGCTCTACTGAAAAGTCCAGTTTGCAAAAGCCTGAGCAGTATCAGCACTTGTGCTTTCTCCAGTCTGGCTGAGAGCAGTTAACAGCACTAAAAAGGCTTAATACACAAATTCCTGAAGGCCTTGTCTGAACTGAAAGGCAACGTGACGTGTTTGTTTTCCTCTTTCAGAGCTCCTGCCTCTGTAACTCAATACTGTAATCACAGATGCCATCTAATCTTATTCAATATACCTCCAAAAATATTTCAGAAATCTTTTGACTTAGCATGTATACACCCAAAAAGCTGGTGTAATGAGTTCAGGCAACGCACTGAATTCAGCACAAACTGTGCAATTCAAGAGGTATATAACAACTATGAAGCCAGATGAAGGTTTGCTTGAACAAGCTGGCTCAAGCATTTCTGCCCTACAAGTAAAACGCATCTTTACTTTGTTCCAGTCATCTCTGCAGGTTTTCATCAGATACAAGCACAGAGAGCGAGTGTTAAAGCCATACCTATTTCATTCTGTCCCTCCCCAGCTTTCAGTATAATTCCTGATGTTCTAAGGAGCTCTTCAAAGACTCCCTCATTCTCCCCTCCACCGTGGGCAGAAACATTTTCCTTATCAGAAATCCGTGACTTCTTTGTTTCTGAGAAAACAAGACATACTATATCAAATATACTCAACAAGAAAACCTGCAAGGATCCTTTATATACACAACTAATTCAAAATTAACCTTCTAGTCGGAAATGAGAGGAACACGTGTCAACATTTACTGCAAGGCGACAATAAACCGTGGCCTAATACAGATTCTCCCACCAGACCTGTCTCTTAGGAAAAAAAGCCCTATCTTTGTTCCAGCTACATAGAGAGGTTATTTTGGTTTGATTTACAGATGTCAGTTTTGATCAAATGTGATTAATTTGCAGACTCTGAAGGCAGCAAAGCTCAAGATGATAAACACTGATTGAAGGTGTGAGAATACAGGGGCTGAGAAAAGCTATGGCACTTCATTGCGATTTAGTTTAACAACTGCTTGGAGATCTACAATGTCCCTAACAATTAGCCTTCAAAACTGGCATTTTGCCGTTCCCCCTGCCTGGGAGCCGCTGTATCTACTAACAGGTCTCCATCCCCATGAGCTGGTACTGGGCACCTACTGGACAAGTCCGCCTTGCAGCTCTCTTCAGAAGCGTCAACTTTTGACAATTTCCTTTTTGAAACCATGGTGACAAACCCTTTGTTGCTGCCTAGAAAAATGCAGGAAAAAGACAAGTGAGCAAAGGAGACATTACTTTAATTCAGGATTTTTTAAGCGGGTCTAGAACGTGTTGGTGAATAGTGAAGGGAAACGCTCTAGAAACTGAAATTCCTCAGAGAAAACCAGATTGCCTGATTAACCAGTATCACACCACATTTTTCTGCTGTACAGGTTAAGACTTTAGACCTTGTTATATTTAAGCAGTGTAACACATCACTTTTCTAAAATTCAGTTTCTCGTGAAACTCATGCTTGATCACCTCCTGGTCAGTTTCAGGCGTGTGGCCGCTCACAGGAGTCACAGACTCAGCGGGGGCAGCAGAACGAACCGGAGAAGCGGGACAAGCCCCGGGCCGCGGTGCGGGCGGACGGGCCCCGGCAGCGGCCGCTCCTCCCCGTGTCACACCCGCCCCCAGCGCGGCGAGTCCCGCGGCAGCCAGCCCGCCCCGCCGCTACCTCAGTGTCCCCGGCCCGGAGAGGCCTCTCCGGGGCTGCGGGGCAGCGCTGTCCCAGGGCCGGGGCCGCTCGGGGCCGCCGCCCGGTTCCCGCTGGAGACGCGACGGAGCCGCCGCTCCCGCTCGAGCTTCCCGCCACCAGTGCGCGGTGACGTCCTTCCGGCGGCGGCGGAAGGGCTGGGCCCGGAAGCGGAGCCGGGGCGGCCCGGTGGCGGCCGGGGCCGGGAGCGCCAAGATGAGCGAGCCCGAGCTGCTGCTGGACTCCAACATCCGGCTGTGGGTGGTGCTGCCCATCGTCTTCATCACCTTCTTCGTGGGCATGATCCGGCACTACGTGTCCATCCTCCTCCAGAGCGACAAGCGGCTCACGCAGGAGCAGGTGTCCGACAGGTCAGGGCCCCGCGGCCCCGCCGCCTCACAGCCCTTCCCGTCCCGTCCCCTCACCGCTCCTCGCAGCCCCCGCCGCTGACGCCGCTTGTCTCTTTTGCAGCCAAGTCCTCATTCGGAGCAGAGTCCTTCGGGAAAATGGAAAATACATCCCCAAGCAGGTACGGAGCTGCCCGTGCTTTGTGCTTTGCGGGAGGGTGCCGGACACCGGCACGAAGCGGCGCTGTACGCGGTGCCGCTCGGTGTCCGCACAGGGCCCGGGGCAGCGTGGGGGCGGCCGGCGGGTGATGCTCGGGGATCCCGGACACAGGACCCCGGCGGTGGCTCCACCGCTCGGTGTGTTCACTGCCTACGGGATGGTGTCCGTGTCCAGACCGTCGTGTTTAATATCTGCCAACAAATACACAGCGACTTAATGAAAGCTTGGGATAGCGAGGGGGTTGTACCGTGTCAGCTGTAACATTTGCTGGACTAAAAATCATTTGCTCATATTGGCTCTGTTGCTGCCAAATGTCTATATTGTAAAATCCAGAAGCCAGCTGGGAGGGGGGAATGAAAATGTCTGATGTACCAGAACCACAGAATGTGAGGAATTGGAAGGGACCTCGAAAGCTCATCCAGTCCAACCCCCTGCTGGAGCAGGAGCACCCAGGTGAGGTTACAGAACCAGCAGGAACTTTGCACAAAGTGCTAAAAGCTCTTTAATTAACCTGGATTCTTCTTCAGCGAATTCTTAGAATTAGTTTAAGAATTTTAGAAAGCCAGAGAGCTGGTGCTCTGGATCCAGGGAAGCAGAAACGTGAGGAGCTGTAGAGCACACGGGCAGTGAAGTACCTCTCTGGGAAAGTAGGATGTTATGAAAGAGCTTGTAACGTCTCCACATGTCTGAACAAGCAGTAACGTTTCTGTCCTTTCATGTCTTATGGTGTTGGCATTGGGGTTTTTTTTGTCTGTTTTCAGTCTTTCCTGACCCGGAAGTATTTTTTTAATAACCCAGAGGATGGATTTTTTAAGAAAACAAAAAGAAAGGTAGTGCCTCCTTCACCAATGACAGGTATGTTAAGGTACCATAAATAAAGCTGGGTAGAAAACTATAATTTTCTGCCAAGGCAGGAAGGCGAATCGGCTTTGCAAAGAGTTCAGTGAATGTGAGGGAGGGGATGGGACTGTGGGGAGCGAGATCCCTCTCCTTGGCAGCAACATGTTGGGTCACTTCATTTTGCTGAACTTCAGCCTCCAGCTGCCTGCAGCGTCTCGCGAGGTCACGAGCACCTCGGTGTTACCAGAAATGGGGAGTCCTGCTCTCACGGGTCTCCTTTTCCAGTTTTTTGCACCAGCCCCTTCAGCATCTTCTCTAAACCAATTTAACTTACTAACCTGGCCAAAGACCTCAGCAGCAAATTGGCTGGATAGTTCACTGTCCCTTTTCTAGCTAAATCAGCTTGCAGCAGGGTCCAGCGAGTTCAGAGATCTGGAGCAAGGGACGGGATCAGCCACAGCAGACAACACAAGAACCCTTCAGCGGCAGCAGCTGCGTATTTGCTGTTTTGCAAAGTATTTTACAACAGGGGAAAATAATAGATAGGGGATAGACAGTGGGACAGGACTGTTCTCTGTCTTGCAGTTTCTTGATTCAAATAGCAGATGGTGGTGGTGGTTAAGTAATGCCTTGTTTCCCTTTGTTGTGATAAGCTGCTGCTTTGTATCAAATCTATGATTTGCAGATCCTACCATGTTGACAGACATGATGAAAGGGAATGTAACCAACGTTCTGCCTATGATCCTCATCGGTGGCTGGATCAACATGACATTTTCGGGATTTGTCACAAGTAAGTGTCTGAAATGACGCAGCCCACGGGTCTGGCCATGTTTCTGATGACGACCTCAAGGGTCTGGGCTACATCAGAGATTTGTTCTCCTACCTGAAATCAGTTAAGTGGAAGCAGCGTGAATTGGGCTTGTGGCGCTGCTGCTGTTCACACCATGAACTGCTCTGATTTGCTTGCCCCATACCAAAGGAGGGAAAACGGTTTTCCGAGTGCCAGTTATGGTCACAAATAAAATAACTCATGTATTTGGCAACAATTCTAGTGACTAAAACAATATTAAAATTTATTAAAGCTGTCTAAACTTCAAATTGATACAGTGGATTTTCCTCTGAACCTGTCCACAGAATTGGTTACTGTATAATGCAGAGTGTATGCATCAAAAATACTATTTATTTTTCTTACTGTTTATGTGATGACCTTTTCCTTAACAAAAGACATTCCCCTTCGCAGTCACAGTTACGTAGTGTCACTTTGTGAAACTGGGCTTTTTTTTTTTTAATCCTGCAGCAAAGGTCCCATTTCCTCTGACGCTGCGTTTTAAACCAATGTTGCAGCAGGGAATTGAGCTGCTCACTTTGGATGCGTCCTGGTAAGCCTGTGTCCTCAGCAAGCAAGGTCGAATACTCACTTGGAAAATGTTGAATGTGTTAGAAAACCCTTGAGTGGTCTGTGTGTGCTTCCGAAATGAGATCACACGCCAGCTTTGAACTGAAACCAACTGTGCTTCTTCTGATTTATCAGGGTGAGCTCTGCTTCCTGGTACTTCTTGAATGTGTTTGGACTCAGAAGCATTTACACCCTTATCCTGGGCCAAGACAATGGTAAGTCACTGTCATTTCTGTGAAGGAGCTGGCTTCTCCTGCCGTGCAACGACTTCTGAGGGAGGCTGGGGAAGGATTTTGAAATTTCCAGCCAAAAAAGGCTCTTGAAAGCCTCTCTCAGTCCTGTGAGGTTACTTTCCACTGGCCAGGTTTGACACCACCTGCAGCAAGTACCCAAATCTCCTGCACTAGCCACTGGCAAACCGCTCGTAAACGTCCATGGTAATTAATCCATACTTTCCTTCCCATCTAATTGGTGTGCAGAAATTTTGCTCTCATTTCTAGCAAGTATCGTTTTTAAGGAAAGCTGTTTCTTAATGCTAGATGCAGGGCAGGACAGATACCATTTCTGAGGATATGGGGAATGTAGAAGACCATATTTGCCTCAAGTTGTCTGCATATTTTATGTAAATTTAGCTAAGTAGTAGGGGGGTGGGAAGAAGATGTCTCGTGAAAACACTTTCTGGCACATTGTTGTTGCATTCTGGGTGTTAGCAACTTTTTAATCTATAGCTGGAAACCAGCCCAGTCGCACTGTGCTCCAAAAAACGCTGTTTAAAAGTTGCAAATAAAAATGAACCTCTTGCTTCTCTTTTGTAGCTGCAGATCAGTCCAGGGTGATGCAAGAACAAATGACAGGGGCAGCGATGGCCATGCCAGCAGACACTAACAAAGCGTTTAAGGTACAGTGCTCACACCTGCGCTCCCCTTTGCTGTGAACTTACAGGACTGTATGTAACTCAGCCTCTGCCTTCGCCAAGCAAGGGAATTGCTTTGGATTTCTCTTCCTAAAATTAGAGCTGACAACTGATGAAGGGTATGGCAGTTGCCCTGGGTCTGGCAGAGCTCTAATACCCTGAAGCAAACCTGATTAGTTAGTCAGTCCTGATACAGAGCTGAATTCACGTGCCATCTTCTGCTTTTGCAGAGGAAGACTTTTTGTGTCCTTTGAGATCTAGTTCCAAAGCAGAAACTGGCTCCCAAAAAGTCGTGCTAATAGTAGAGCTGAGCACAAGTCCAGCAGGCACATGGTAGAACTTGGGTAAGAAAAATCTAGTAAGCCAATTAGCTCATCTGAAAATCTGCCAGGATTTGACTGTGTCTTGCAGTCTAAGCAGTGTCACAGACACTTGTCAGACTGTTTCTGCCTTTCACAGCCCTGGCTTGTGCATGAAGGGAAGGCCCTGGGTTCTGACAGCACAGATTTACCCACACACAACCTGCTGCCTGGGAAGTCAGGCTGGTTTGCTCCTGCAGGTTCCTGTATTCGGTACCTTGCTGGTGAAACCCCCATCACCCAGCCAGAGGCACAGCCAGGGAGGAGCGCGGCGACAGTTTGTGACAGTGGCTGTTCGGTCACAAACTAACCACAAAGCACTTGATCCTCTCAGAACAGAATTAGCTGTTTCTAGAGACAGCTGTTTTAGAAGAAATAGACTATTCCAGAAGGCCAGTGGGTTTTCAAAAAGTAGATAATGTAATTTCTATGATGCACTGACCAACCATCTAATACCCAATTAAGCATAAAACACTGATTTCAGAGAATTGACAGATTGTCGGGTTTGTAATAAAACTTCATTTTGGTTGCAGTTTTAAGGTAAGCACTGCTTTGTATAGTTCTCGTCTAACTCCTTTAATGCTGTGTTGCTTTCCTCTCTCTGTTTATTGTCAATGCAGACAGAATGGGAAGCTTTAGAATTGACTGATCATCAGTGGGCCTTGGAAGATGTAGAAGAAGAGCTCATGGCGAAAGACCTCCATTTTGAAGGCATGTTTAAGGAAGAACTTCAGACCTCCATCTTCTGAATTTGAGAATATGCTTTTGTCTCTTCTTGTAAAACTAATTTGAAAATAAATCTGTTACTTAAAACTATATAATGTATTTTAGCAAGGCTGAGAATAAAAGAAAAACACCATGTTCAGAACTGCAGTTACTGAACTCTGATTTGAGCCCAGGACAGAGCGTGTTGTATTTGAGCCAAAGGTTCTCAGTGTGTGTTTCTTGCTGGAGTTTCATTTCTTTTCCTGGGAAAGGTATGCTGGAGGAAAGACCTAAAATTTCTAGTTCTAGTTCACGAAGAGCAAGCTTGCTTGAGCTAAGGAACTTAAAACTTCATGAGACTGAAAAAGTACCAGTAGCACCTGGGTTTGTGGTTTTATCCTTTTAAAGAAATGCAGAGGTCCTCCTCAGTTGTGTCCTATGCCAGGTAGGGAAAATAAATGCCTTGGATTAAGCCTCCTGCCTGACCATCTTGCACTGTAGAGAGCAGCAGCAACTGTTCCCATCTTGTCCTTCTGCAGGAGCTCCTCAGATCTTTCCTCTGGGTGAAGAGTCCTAACCTGGGGAAAGCGCTTCTTAAACAGCAGCTCTTCTGTACTGTGCAACTGTTATTTTTATCCCCGCTGTCTCTTCTAAGCTCTTTGTTACAGGGTGAAATCACACACCCTCTTCACAGCAAGAGCTGAGCCAGAGCTGAGACACAGCCTTTCTGCTCTTACCAACATCTTCCCCCTTCTCAACAGCCTTAGCTCAGAAATGTTCTGCTCTGCCTCAAAGACCTCTTTCCTGAACACCAGTAAGTGCTTCCCTGGCAGCACAACTAGTTATTTTTCCCTCCTTTTTGCAATGGGAAATTTCATCTTACTTCATGCCCTCAGCGTCCTTGCACGAGCCGTTCCTGTGCGCTGACACACCAACACACCCCAACACGTCTGCATCTGACAGCTGCCCCTTCGCGTTCCCTCCCTCCCGAGATGGGTTTCAGGCCACACTTCAGAGATCAGCACGTCACAGCCAAGCTCACCATCTGCTGAGCTACGTCAAGGCTCTTCGAACCCTGGCTGAGGCTCCAGCTATTGCACTGCGATCATGACATGAAGTCTTCAAACCTTCTTACTGGGGCTTCACAGCCTCCCTTGGCCTGCAAGATTTTAAGAGCTCCCAGATTCCCAGCACACACCAATGCTAAACGCACACACACCTCTTGCGTTCAGCTTCCTCGCTCTTTTCCAGCCTGCTCACGCATAGATGTTGAGGAAATCGCAGCGACTGCAGGACAACTATTTCAGTGGTACAGCCACAAGCAGCCCTGACAGCCCTGGAGAAAACAGACAGAAGGAAGGCCAGGAGCCCCCCGAGATCCACAGGGTAAGGGGGATGACAACAAGCCGTAGCTGAGGCTGCCCAGGGCCACAGAAAGGCACGGACGGGCTCTGCTACAGCAACCCATTGCCACAAGGGAGAAACGGCAACCCCGGAGCAAGCACGAACACTCGGATGTGCAGGTAACAGCTGCTTTTCTCCCAGATCCCCACTGGCAGAGCAGGGGTTGGCTCCGCAGGGCTCGCCCTCCTCCAGCTGCAGGAGCTCCTGGAGCACCAGGCGTCCCCACAACCAGGTCACATAACAAAAGGTGAAAATACAACAAAACCCAGTTTCAGTGCAAACCACTCTTTAATTTTCCTCTTTGTACAACAGAGCCAGTCACTTACAAAGTGCTAGTCTAAAAAACAGGTCTGGTATTACAGCACACACACACCAGCCAAAGCCCAACAGCTCAGAGGCAGAGAAAGAAAGAACTGGGCCACTTTTTCTGCAGAACAAGAGTCTGTTCAGCATCTGAGCATCAGAGATTTAGCCCCACTGACGCGTTTGTGTCAGCACAGGTATGGAGGCGAGGAGGAGAAAAAAAGACTATTTCAGACTGATTTTCCTTTTAATAAGGCGTCTTACTCCCCTCTCTTTCCCATTTTGGAATGCCCACCTGATTCTTTCAGGATAAAACTAAAAAAAGTGCTGATCAGAGTAATTCAGTGCAGTGCTACAGCTTAAAAAAATTGCTTTTTGCATGTTCCCCTCATTAATGAGGAAAAAAAAAGCAGAAATAAGAGTTGTAAAGATCCCAAACACCCCCAAAACCAGAACAGCAGAAGCAATTAAGCAATTCTGATCTCAAAATTCAAATTGCAATGCTTTAAAAGCCAAGCTCTGCAGACGCGGAGCCCAGGCCTGGTGTGGCAGCCGGGGCTCTGCCTTTGGCTGGGCTGCGGCACAGCGGAGCTGCAGCGACGGGCACACGACTGGCTGCAGGGATTGTCACCAGAGCTGGGAAAGGGAGCTGAGCTGACGTATCTGGAGTTAAAAGGGTGATGGTTGTTATGCTGACCACCCCAAGAGAAGGTCACGGTCAGCAAAGAAGCCACAGGGACTGTGCATGGAGAGGACCGAGTGGCTGCAAACATGCATTTGGCAGGGAAACAACAAAAAGCAGGGCAGCAGCCTGGGTTAGCCTTCTGTTCTGCCAATGTACTTGGCTCCAAGAAGGAAAAACCCTCCTGTTTGGCTCACCGCCTTGTGCTAGATCTTTCCTGGAAAAACACAGACTAAGGCTCTCAATATTTCACACGGAAGACCACTTCTATAGTGAGGACTGACCTGATCTACTCTCACGGGAATCTCCAGTCAAGAAGAAATCTGGGCTTGAGTCCCCCAAGGAACACAGCCAGCAGAGAACAGAGGGAAGAGCATCTGCGAGTTGCACTGGAAGGAAGGAGCAGAACTATTGAGCAGCTGAGAGAGACCTCGGATGGGACGTCCAGACCTGCAGCCTCACAGCAGATGACAGGGTGGGGGATCTAAAGGGCAGCGCTCAAGGGAAGAGGAGAAAGGCTGGAAGAGCAGTCTGCACTAACAAAAATTGCCAGATAAAAGGCTGAAAACACACAGTTCATTGCATTGGGCTGTCATCCTTACAGGTGACAGCTCTGGGGACACAGTGCTGAGCTTTGCTGGAGAAAAAGTTCCAAGGAACAACATAAACAAGGAAAAAAAAAAAAAAAAGGGATACAAATGCTGCCACTGCACAAACCGTAAGAGAAATGGTGGAGGCAGAAAAGTGCTCACAGAGCAGCCTGGAAGTGAGCGGTGTAGGAGATGGGTGGAGAGACCAAGAAACCGCCAACCTATGGATGATGTTTTCTGTGCAGAAGAATGGGAACCAGAGCAGCGGTACCTGCCATCGCTGTGCGGACCAGCTGGCACGTATGCCAGCCATGCAGGCACGGATGACTCGCTTCTGGTGAAGTTTCCTACATTACAGGATTCAGCATTCACATTAAAAAGGCTGAGTCAAAACCGCCCAGAAGAATCTCAAATGCATCAATGAAATGACACAAGAAAGAGAAACCTTTGCTATGCAGCAAGGGGACCAAAGTATGATGGCAGAGATGGCAAGAGACAGGTCAGATGTACAAAGATTTGAACTGAGCTTCCAGAAAGGGTGCAGCACAGCTCCCTGGCACAGGCAGGGCACAACAGCAATAGAGGGTTGGCAAGCAGCCCCCATGCTGATTCAGCATCAGACCCACCACACTCCTCCACAGGCCCCTGTAAAACTCAGCTGTGAGCTGCGCTCAGCTCAGGCTGTGCTCTACCAAACCCAGCTGCAACCCTCGGCCCGAGACCCACGGCCCAGCCCCTGCCTCCAGCCACGCAGCTCAGCCAGAGTTTAAAAAGAACTTTATTGAAGCTCCAATATATATTATTTTTGGCCTCTAAATACCCAAGTGTCAGCTCCTACTCCTGTCTCTCCAGTGCTATTCTGCAACCCCCCAGCACCGAATCTTTCAGTGCTAGTTTTCTGCTTCATTCCTACAGAAGGAAGAAAAATTTTCAGATGCCTCAGGCACGGCTCTAGAAGAGCAACCACTAACAGGTGGCTGAGTGCCGGAGGTGATGTTTAGCTGGTATCCATGCCATCACACTCTTCTTGGGGAGGAGATGGGACAGTATGCTCCTCACTGTTTCGGCGCTGGTAAAACAGCACGTACGCAGCTTTTGTCTACCAAAGAAAAAAGAAAACCATCTGAAACAACCCACACAGCTTGTCTGGAAATGTAACACACAAAGGAGGGACCCACACTTCCAGCACAAACTTACATTAGCCTCAGCCCAAATACTCACCACTATTTGGTCTTCTGAAGCCACTGATACGCTGCTGTCATCAAAGTAGTACCACTTGCCGTTCACCTTGTTCTTTGCATAGGCAGTGTCTGTCAGGAGAAGAAACTGCAGCTCAGCACTCCAGGGAAGACCAGCAGGTAACGCCACGCCAGCTTAAGACTCAAACTGAGCGTGCACAGGAGGCCAGGAGCAGCTTTGACATTAACTACCCCAAATCCAGTTCCCCAACATACACACCTTCTAGAACACGCTGGCTGGTCCAGCTGGTCTAGAACCATGTACAACATACCAGACTTAGCCCTGAAAGGCAACGTCAGTGTTTTGTTCATACTCCAGCCAGAGCTTTCCTGAACACGCAGTTTCAGACTCTGCATTTTCACGTGAAATTTTCTGTTGATGATGATCTGATCTAGTGCTTGCAAGAGTCCTCACTCAAGAATGAAGTGGGACTAAAGTTTGGCAAAGTGTCGTCTGACCAAGACTTCAGTGACTATGATCTCCAATCTCAAAACACATCCCCCTTCAGCTAATGTAATCCTACAGCGACATACCTGAGTTAGCACATTCACCACCAAATGGGAGTTCCTCATCCTCTCAAAGTAAAATGCTTTTAAAGTGTCACCTACAGCCTGGATCTGCATGGACACCTGATACAGGGAACTCGACCTACAGATGCATTTAATCTGTGCTGCAACAAAACCAGTGATAGAAAATACAGACTTGCCATATATCAGACATTTTCCCTGCTATGTGAGCCATTGTCAGTGCAAAGGTTGAGACAACCTACTGAGAGCTAGTGCCAGCTGTGAAACCAAGAGGTCCAAGAACTACACATTTGTCTGTGGCTTGTTTTAGGAAATGTCTAGAACAAAGGAAGATGAAAGAAAGAAAATCTGCTTTACATAGCTATTGCAGCCAACAGAATTTAAGACAGAACTGCAGAAAGGCATCAGTCCCAGCTTCGTGATGAGGTTTGCCCTCTGCTCTGTCTTCCTGCCCTGCAGGCGACTGCTGCTGCTCAGACCTTGTCTCACCACCGCTGAGGGAACCCAGCAAACTGCTGCTGGCCATCTCCGCGCTGCAGCTGTGATGCTGCGTCCGCACTGGACAAGCAGCCACACTCTGGTGTGCTGCAGGGCAAGAAGCTGGGTCTTGGATCTGACAGCTTGCGCTGAAGACACTCCCCAGCACCCTCCTGTAAGAAGCTCCTTTCCACAATTTCACGTTCAGCATTGAAAGTCTTGATTTCACTCATAAGCTGGGCAACACCATCACACACTGATGACTACTAACCAAGGTCCCACAGGAATCAGTCAGACCTCAGGCAGCTGCAAACGACACAAACTGTCTGGCTGCTCTGCAAATCCTAACAGGAAGGATGTCTCCTTCCACAATCATTGATATGCACCTACAGACAGAACACAGGTAGTCTGGGACTAGATACCCTTGGTCAGGCCTCCTGCAGGTCCCCAGCACACAGAGCCCTCCCGTCACCCTCTGCCTGCGTTTCCTCGCACACAAAGGGCAGCGCAGCGGTTACTCACAGTGGCCCACTCCCATGGCTCCATAGTGATTGGAAACTGCAATGAGGTCATACACGTACGAGCCTGCTCTTGGGTCGCAGACAAACTCTGACATGTTTAAACCCCTGGAAGGAAATCCAAAAGCATCAGTACATCAGTGATCAGCACTTTCTAAAAGGTGATGCAGGACAGTGGTGAAGCTCTGCAGGCCGGCAGCACTCGAGAAGTGCTGCACTCTGCTGCTCAACAGCCACATGTCATTGAAGAGCAGACACGTTACCCATCCCACGCAGGGCAGGTCCTGGTAAACACATCAAGCACTGCCAAGAGATTTAGAGGCAGGTGCTGAATAAAAGACAGTTCAGAGTGTCCCTGTGTAGGCATGAAAACTGAGATAGGAGTGGTAAGGAATACACTTCATCCTGCAGCAGGATGCTAACAAGCAGAAGCAGAGGAATGAGGCAGGTTTTGATCTCATACTTGAGCAATCCTCAGTACTGCAAGTGCAGCTCTGCCCAACAAATTTGCTAAACGCTCTGTACAAGTTCTCTTGGTTCAGCAGAACCACATGGTTTTAAAATAATTTCAGAAGAAACTGTACCTGCTCATAACTAGTGTTATTTGAGATGTGCAGAACTGATTGAGGTTAAGATTAACAACAACAAAGAACACGTGCGCACACACACACCAAAGAGACACAACCAACCAACTTAACTCATGCCTGTAGTCTCACAGTTCAAACCCAATGGCAGAGCTGTTTCAGTTACAGCTTTAATAACAAGCCCACCCAACAGTAGCACCAGAAGTAGCTTTCTTGACCAGCTTCTTCAAGCTCTGCCAGAATTGAGGGCAGAATCTTACCTGATAGGGAATAGCACAACAGTGTCAAGCTTATCCCTACAGTATCTGCTGTATGAGAAGCGTTTTAAATGCACGACCAGAATCCTGGGCAAAGACCACAAGTCAAACTTCTTTGTGGCCTGTTGATGTTTCTTACAGTTAGGGCAGTACCTGAGCGAGGAGTAACAAAAAAGGAAATTAATGACAAGTGTGTAACTGAACATTGTGATTTTTAAAAAAGGTTTAAAGGTCTTGTTACTTCTTTATTATTTCCTGATACAGTTCAAACAGGTAACAGTCACAAACATATCTATGGCATGTAATGGGAAATTAATAATAATCACCTACTACACTAAAAATTGTTTTCTTACACAGCTAGCAAGCAACCTCTAAAGATCTTCTGAACACACAGTAGCCACATTTTGGTCACTTAGGATCTGCTGTACCCAGCTCCTCTGGACTAGAGATTTTTGGTAGCGTTAGGAGCAGTTCAGGACTGGTTCAAGCTAGAAATAATACAGGATTAAACCCTGAGGCAGCCACATGCTTTCACTCTTTATTTCCATAACTGCTTCCTCCGACACTAATCGGCAAGAGAGATGTATGCTGGGGAATTAAAAATAGCCTGATATTTGAAGTTATGTGCTCAGTGCTGCCTTCTTTTTTTTTAATAAAGGCAGGAAATAAAGACTTAATTAACCTGTGTCTGCAGCCTATTGAGTCAAGGAACACAGAACTGAAAAGCTTCTTATAGACAAAGACAAAAAGATAGACCTGGCAAATCACTGGAATCCCATGACAAATAATGTGAACTCAAATAGTTATGGCATTTTACAATAAACAAGCCAGGCAGACAGAGGCTCTTACCATGGGTCATGTTCACCAAGTGTTTCCATAGTGGTGAAGAGCTCTATGCAGTCTCTGAGGGCTACCACAGCTTTCTTCTTCTGGGGTTGTAACATACTCCCATGTTTTTCAAATGCCTGGTGAAGGAGACACATGCTTTATTCAGTTCCACAGAGTCTTTAATCCTCAACATCATGGAAAGGACCATGCCCACCTTCACCATGCTGCCTATTGCTGCCCCCCGCTCCCTACCCACACAACTGTCTCAAGCTTCCAGCCACTCCTTTTTTGTGTTAAAAACAGTCCCTAAGAGAAATTATAATATGTCTTTACTTCAAAGTTGCTAGCTTTGGGTTTTTTTCCAAAAGAGGAAAAACAGGTTATTCTGTCACAAAACACAATCTAGTAGAACACTTACAGAAATACTGAGCTTTCTACTCTGCTCTGTGAAATTGGTTTCAGGGTTCTTATGTGCTTCGGGGCGTTGGATTGGTTTGGTTTGTTTGTTTTGATTGGTTGGTTTGTGATTGGACTATGAACTCAAGTACTTAGCTTTGAAATCAAAGTATCTACTTTTCAGAACACACTGGAAACACATCAGCAATTATAGATCTATAGACCTTATCACTAAAAGATTAAGTAAACAGATCTCATGCTTGGTGACTTCAGCTTTTATGAAGGGAACTACATCTACATATCACCATTCACTGTAATCTTTTAGGTACCATGCAAGTTTACACATAGATTATTTAAGAAAAGAGCATACTACAACCTGTGCCTCCTGTTCATCAAAAAGTAGCCTCCGCGTATCAGAATCCCAGTCAACAGCAAGTACAGAAAAAGCTACAAGAAAGAAGGAACATTTATTGCGAAGGTGTAAGCAGAAGGAATGAAAAGAAGATAGTGAGACAGTAATTACCATTCAGTTTTAAGATTTTTCCTTCTACAACGGAGTTTATCTCAGAGGTCCCAGAGGAATTTACAAGGCTAAAAGTGAAATACTGCTTCTTGCAGGGTTGCAGGTCTCTTGCTGACTCGATCTGCATACAACCCTCAGAGTGGCAGGAATCAGCTTCTGCCATCTTCTCCTTGCCTTCCTGTCCGCCATCCTGATGCTCCATCTCTTCAACATCACCTGGCAAAATTTAAAACAAGCACAACATTAAAGAGGTCCAGGGAAAGGTCAGACTGACACCTCACATTGGCAGCTCTTTGTGTGAGCTGGTTACAACACACATTGATTCCTCAGAAAGTAATGAAAGACACCCAGAAAAAGAAATCTGTGCTTTTCATCACCAAAGGGCAATTAGGAAAGGAGATGCCTCTGGCGGGAGGCACCTGAACACCCCGTAGGGAAGCAAGGACACTGGTCAACATGAATGCACACCACACCTTGTTCTCCTGCTGCTGCTTATGTGCATTCGATCTCCCTTGGAAGGAAAATGGTCTACAGGAATTCTCACCATACCATGCAGAAGTGCCATGTAATAGCATGGTTTAAGCATCGTGAAAAAACACCGATCTGTTAGCGCTGAAGCCGAACGCACACAGCAAAACCAAATGCTAATAAAATCTTTAAGTGCTGAAAAGCTTCCAGCCAATTTTGAAAGGACTTTACCTTCAACCACACCATTGGAGCCATTGCAGGTTCCTTTGTCTGGGCAGGGTGTAGAGTATTCTTCTGCCAAAGGTAGTTTCACATAACGGCTAAACAGAGGGAATATGTTTATCATACAATCATATCGAAGCTGTACATCATAACATCAGCGCCCTTCTCCATTATCAGTTCTTGCTCTCCAGTCCCCCTCAGCAAACCAGAATCCACCCTGTACAGCACCATTTACAGGCCAGGAGCTCTCATTCTGAGTCAAACAACAAATCAGTAAGTCTCTGTTCTCACTGCTTCTTTTAAGTTTTAATCGCAATAAATGAAAAAGGCAAAAATAAGTTATGGTGGCCCCATCTGAGAGCCCTGAAAACATAGCCTGAGTTCTGCTCCTGACCCATTTTGCAACACCAAGCAGGTAGTTTTTCCCTTGTGACCGCCACCAGCATCATCTTACAACCGGCTTTACAGAGCCGCCCCACCCCAAAAAAAGACCTTGAAATGTCCCTGGGGCCTCCAGACACTAATGCAATGCAAACCCAGGTTTATACGCTACACACAAATCAAGGAAAATTATTTGCATTCACAAGGATGCAGTAATCCTATTACAGTGTAACTGAATAAATGACCACTAGAACTTTGCGTAGGATTCAAAGATACAGATGTGACTTACCTGATCTGCTCCAAAATCACACTGTACAAGTGATCCACAGTGAGCTTGTGTTTCGGCACAGATATTAACAGCGGCTGACCAAAAAGCACGGTCGCTGAAGTATTGCTGGATTGCCTCATTGTCTTCTCCCGAAAGTAAACAGAGAGAGTAACACACTCTGCGCCATCCTCACTTGGCTTGCGAACTTCATATCTGTTCAAAAGACAGGTGTTTCCATGGGTTATTTCCACTGCCAAGAAGCACAGCAGGTAGAACCAACATGAACTCAGTCCAACAAGTCTCTCCACCGGCTCCTCCTGAGGAGGACAGAAGGGGTTGTGCTCTGCATGCGACAGACAGCAGTTTCCTGAACCCCTCCCTTGGCACAGGACACATACCCACCACCACTCCACTGCCACCTTCCCCCATCTGTATTCCTAATTCACATCTCTATTGCCACTCAGCTCTCAAAATGTTACCCTGACAGCTACACGTTGCTTCAACCAGATCACGGCATCAGTGTAAAATACTAACTGCACTTTCAAGTCCCTCGGACAGTGCTTGTTCCCCCTGGAGAAATAAACCCTCTTAATATCTTGGACCTTGCATTCTCCCAGCCTCTCGTACAGTTAATGACCTGACCTCACATCACTGAGCAGTCAACATTGCAGAAAACTAAGAGTTTGGAAACACCTGCTTCACAGAAATAAAAAATAAAAAATCAGAGGACAGTAAAAACTCAATAAAAACATTCTGGAAGGAAACAAACAGCTCTGGAGAACAGAGAGAAGCCTGAAACACAGCTTGTACAACTGGGTGAAACAGCAAATGAGATATTCGCAGATGTCAGTCAAAAGAAACTATGTGGTCCAACACTATCGCATTGTTCGCTCATGATACAGATTTCACACTCTTCATTATAAGAGATTCATCTTCGGGAAAGCCAAGTGACTCTGCTCTTTAATTTGATAACTCTACTGTTCCAGACTTATCTTAACACCAAAGGGGAAAGAAACTACACATAACTACCAAGACCACAATCATATATCTCAACGTAACAACTCTTAACAGCTTCAGATAAGCTACTCCCATTCTCTCAAGAGCTAAGTAACTGATGTTTTTTATTCCCATGTTCAAAATGTCCTTGTAGAGCCACTCATGTTGTAGTTCTGCTCCATCCTACTTAAATAAAAAGGGATCCCAGCTTGGGGCCTGCATTAGGTCAGTAGAGTATACAAAAAAAATCCTTCCAGAGAATCCCATCCCAGCCCCCCAAGAGCGTTAGAGATCAGAGTCAGCATAAGACAGTCCAACGCAAATGGTTGTTGAGGTTTTCTAGGCTGCCAATGCTATTCAGCTGGACACCAGGACTGGATACAGTTCACACCTTTTAAAGTTTCCTAAGAAATAGCACCACAAAGAGATGAATTATTTTACTTAGCGCCACTTAAATAACAAAAGACCATACTGGGTCATAGAACATCTATGATTAACTCCAAGTCCTATGAGACCCTTAAGCTAAATTCCTATAGAACAGATCCGTACACGACATGCACACATTGCTGGGCATCCTTGTGACTCCCTCTCGTTCCACTGATGCTGCTCTGCAAGCAGCAGCCTGATTCCTGCTCCCCCCCATGCACGTCCTGAGCAGAGCCCTGCCCGTGCGATGGGACAGATGGGACAGAAAGAAAAAGTTGAGTATTACCGGCACACAGGTGTCACCCATCACAAACAGCACGCTGTACCCCTATAACACTCTGCAAAAAAATATCTTGCACACTTCTCACTTAGACATAACAAATTCAATTACTCAGGTGCCCCTCTATCCCCTCAGAACAGCTTTGACAAACAAATATTAGAGGCAAACACATGAGAATCAGGAGCTGAATCTCTACAGCAGCAGCCATGCTCTCTAAAAAGAAAAGAATCCAAGATAAAATACTTTATCTATAGTTTAAGGAAGGCTACAGAGCTGATAGCGGGGATCACTGGACAATAAACTGCACTTATGTATCTTACAACTTAAATGAAATAATAGAAGATAAAGATGATGCTAAACCAGACCACACAGCACAGCTTCGGAGGTCAGAGCCGCTAGATGAGCTGCCACCACACTGTCAGATATTGGCTGGTTGCCTTTACAATTCGTGACAGCTCTGAAAAGTGTCTGAGAGCAGCTAAGCAATAGGGGAGGGCTTGACCCGTCCTCATCAGCACCACGAAGGCTTCAGGTCTGTGGCTCTAATTCGGAAAGGAGGCAGTGAGTAATGAAGTAAATAACTTATGTTCCTTGGCAAACTAAAGTTCAGCAGGTGCACAGGAGCATGAAAAGCTACAGAAAGATGAGGCAGAGCTATGTGAAATGGCGTTGAAAGCAGAAAATACTCTGAGCTAAACACCAGGCTAATATATATGTTGTAGGTTATTGAGACATGCCCTCCCACATTCTGGGATCTATGGTATTAATTCCACCTGGAAAACACTGTGTGGATCACATATCAGTCTATTGCACCAACCAAGAAAAGCAGAATACTTTGTAAGAGAACAGAGAAGGGTAGAAAAATATGCCATTGCAGAAGCTGACAAACAGATTCATCTTGAATGGGATTACTACCTCACACAGACCCTGAGATGCTGGTGCAAAATTACAATAGGTTCAAAAGCTGACAGTGAGAATGAACAGAGGACTGGAAGGAACCTGGGTGAAAACGCTGCACATATTCTGATCTCTTTGAGGATGTGTAAATACTCCTCATCTGTTTACTTTCTTTCATAATACCAGAACACATACAAACAAGTACACTAGGACATAAGAAATTGCAAACGTAGCTTTTTCAGACAACAGGTAGCTCGTCCTGTAGAAGTTGGTCACAGGATGTTGCCAGTCTTACAGATGAGAAAAATCAAAAAGGATGAGAGAATTCAACCAGCAAGATTTTTTTCAAAGCTTAAGAAATAAAAGCTCATTTTGAAAAGGACACAAACCCTCATTTCAAACAAGAAAATACTAATTTCAGCAAGTGAGAGCAGATTTCCTAGATCAGTCTGCTACAAGATCTTGAACATTTCATATGAAACTACTGGACTAGCTGGTTCACTGACCCGAGTTCAGTGATTGTTATTGCCTCGGTCACATTAACAAACCTGACATTTCTGCAGCCAATAATGGTTTTTCAAGACCATGAACTCATCTAAACACAATCCACAGCATGTTGTAAAAGAAGGCAGAAAACATGGTATGTATGGCAAACTAAATATACCTTATGTAAATATGTGCACTTTTATAGTTTAAAGGTGACCTGCAAATCAATTTGGGAAATTTCATCAACATAAACAATACATTTTTATATGATATGCTTCATCAGCCAGGCTAAGAGAACAGTTTATCCATCAAAATGTTTTTCTTCTTAGGCCTTGAGAACTAAGAAGAAATACTACGAGTGACACCCTTGAAATGGGCTGTGGAGTTTGTTTTCAAGCGGTACTTACCTGACCCCTTGTAGGCCGGCTCCGAGCTCCAGCAGGATCCCCGGGTGATGTGTTATCACCAGCATGGTGCATGCGTGGGTGTTACAGGGGAGCGGGAGCCGGAGGTCCTAGCGGGGCTGGACTTCACAGAACCTGAGGAAAAGAAATAGTAAGCATTTCGGTGATGTGCTGGACGCCGTTCTCTGCTTAGCCTGGAGAATGAGAGCGTTCAGCACAAACACTGAACCAGCGTCGTCAAATTGATTTGCAGACCACCTTTATGTAAGCGACTTTCCGATCATTTGTCACAGATCTCCCTGCCCTGTCAGAGGAACAACATGCCTTGAGAGAAACATGTAAAACGCTGCGAGAAGAGGCGAGTCCCGCTGTCCTTTGGCTGCGCTGCCTCTGCACATCGTGCCAGCGACCTTGCTTCAAGTCTCATATCAAACCCCTTTGGTTCTGCAAGCACCGTCCCTCTTCTCTGATACTGAATATTAACACATCAGGACTACACTACGTTTCTAAGCCTGCCATGGTAAGAAAGAGATGAGAGTGTGAAGCCTCATGAAAGAACAGGATTAGAGAATTCTAGCCCCAAATTTTCCTACCCTTACAGGTGACCTGGAGAAGAAAATGTATAGTTTTACCCTTTTGTGTAAAAGGAGTCACTTAAATACCAAGAAGCCCAGTAATATTTGCATTTCTTCTCTTTACAGTTTTACTATCAGAGAGCACAACAGGTAAGGTAAATAAACCACAAGAACTGATGAGCCAGAAACCAAGCAGCTGAAAGGGAAAAATATATCTTAGCCACCCAGGGCAGCTTGGCTCTGCGCCCCCCCGCCGTTACTACCTATCCAGCTTACATTCCAAATAAGAGTCCAGTTCTTCCCCCTGCCCACACCTCCCAAGATTCAGCATCTCCCACCAATTTAGTCGGAACTGAAAATTCGCAATGAACGTCTCGAGATGTCCCTGGTGCCCTGCAAAAATCACAAAAGGCTGAACATGTCTTCCCTCATATCCCTACAGTGAAAGCAGGAAAAAAGCTTTTTCTAAATACGAACTATGAGCCGTATCCTAGGTTGCATATTATATACCAATTTTAAACACTCCTAGGTTAACACCTGGTACCTAAGAATGTACCCTGAAAAATGTACCGTGATCACCAGAAATCCCTCTGCAGTTATTTTTCCCAGCTGACAGCTGACAGACCTCACTTAGCTCTGCTGCACCGAGCACAATATCCTGAAATGAAGCAGATTTCCTATTTGATTTGTAACATAAGTAATGCCATTAAAAACCCCGTATTTTCTGTTACTTCACTAAAGAATTTACCTTAATTTAAAACCAAAATAACAACATGCTTTTTAGTGGGCACTCAAGTCTTCTTCATTGACTTTGGGGTGAATAAGATATTTCTTAGCAATACATTACTTCAACTACATATTTTTAGTTTTCAAGTGGAAGCAAGTTGGTTCTTTCAAGGTGGAAGGTTCTGAAAGAATATTTTATGAAATATTTTTTATTCCTCCATTTAACAACAGCAAGGTATGTACCTGTAACCCAAGAAGGTAATTAAGTTGCTGGGATATCAGAAACTCCTGAAGCTACGGGCGGCAGCAGCGATCCGAACATCCAACCCCCAGGGCGCCACATTTGCCAGCCGTGCATCACGCAGCATCCTGGCCCTGATCCGACACGTTACCCGTGATAACTTCTGCCAGGAACGCAACACTGGGACTGCAGCTTGAGGGGCACTTGAGAAGTTTCTGTTTAATCCGCCCCATCCCACTCGTGAGGCCAGCTGTGCGTGGGGTGACGCGGCACCCACGCATCGGATGAGAGAACGGGTATTTTTACACTGCCCTGCCCTGGGTTATCGTCCACTTCCACAGGCACATGAACCCAGCTAAGGTGCAGGAATTAATGCTGAGTGTTACTCAGTCAGCACTGAGGATAAGCACAAGCTGTGTTCTCATGCTAAGGAAATTTTAGGCACACTAAACCCGTCAGGCTAGAAGGAACAAGTTAACTAGAGAACACAGGAGGAGTGAACAGGGCTGCTCCCGCTCTGGTTTTGGAGAAGAGGCGCACAGGAGAGCGTGGGTCAGCCCAAAGGCAGGTAGCCGTGGCAGGGACAAGTCACAGCAGCGTCTGCTCCTCACCAAGAAGAGTAGGTGGGCAAAGCCAAGAGAAGTCCCAGCACTGAAGGAAAACGTACAAGGGCCAGTATGACAGCTAAAAGTGCCGGGGTGGGGTTCTGTGCAGGAGACCTCCCCAGCAGGAGTCAAATCACCCTTTGTGCGAGAAGCAGAAGGCGGAGATGCACCTCCATGGCTACAAGTACATTCCCCAACAGAAAACAAATTTGGAATCCAATAGGACAAAAATATTCACATTACTCTGGAAGTTACACACTTTTTTAGTAACGATGTACCAAATGCAAACAGAGAATATTACCCCTCCGAAAGCAACTGAGATAATTTTCACCAGCCTAGACTAACATTCAGAAAGCCTAAAAAACTTACACAAGACAGTTTCAAGTTACTGAAGAGTTAATTCACAGGGATCTCAAGGATTCCTCAGACCATGTGCTAAATATAAAGAAAAATTAAAAATATCTCCTGCAAGGAAAAACTAAATAAAATAATAATCTCTTAGAAAGATACTAGAAACACATAACACATGGAGTAACAACAACCGCAGCACCTTCAGTATATCCTTAACGCTGTCAGTTTCCAAGTTTGCAAGAGCACAACGAAACAAAACCCTAACACAGTCTTAAATCCAACCAAGTCCTTTCAGCGACAATGTTAAAAGTTTCTGGCAGTGCCACTACACTCTCACAGCCTGCTCACCTCAGGCTCTGCAAGGCAAGGACTCCTCAAGAACCACTCAGAGCTGCAGTTCAGAAACACCGAGCTGAAAACCCACCCTGATCGCTCCCCCTTGTACCAATCTGAACACAGAGCTGTTGTACCGTCAACCCCTCCTTTCACACCCGCTTCAGCAGATGCGAGACCTGAAGAGATGGAAACACAGCGGAATTTAGGAACCCCGCACTATTAGCATTCTTGAATCATTTAATTAAATCTTAGAACACCTAAGAGCAGACTTTTTACAACCAGACAAGGTAAGCAGACTGTCCATGATAAAAGTAATTAAGCATTTGCCTTTAAATAAAAAGCTTTGCTTTTTATGAACAAGTGTTTCTCTGTTGCATTTTTGAGACAAGACTCCCTTTCAATAAAAGAATGCTGGTTTTCAGCTGTAGACCAGAATATTACTTTAATGGGTGACACTGCCTGGAAAAAAAGATACGTAACGAGATCTCCTACGAGCAGCTTTCTCCTCATTCTTGCCCCGGTGCCTGGCTGTTTGCTCTCACCCCGCAGTGCTGAAAGCATCTGAGAGGGTGTACATGGAAAAACAGGATTAGCAAAACTTCCTCCTGCCACCTCCCCTCTTCCTTGGAGGGTTATTTTTAACCCAGGGCAGTTCATTCACTATGACTACAGCTCACAGCAGCACCTCATTTACAGCTGTGCCTGCACATAAAAGGAAGTGGTGACTGCAAAGGAAAATACACGTGGAGCTGCAGTTGAGCTCCCACCCTGGAGCAGAGCCAGCTCAGACACAGCTGTGTTCTCTGGAGGGATATGCAACGTGCTATGCCTGTAGGAAAGTGCAGAATTTTTGTAATTACCATTGTAATGTTATGCTTCTTGTTTTTTCAGTGTCTTACTAGCTTTGGAGACAAACTTACTTACAATCTAACACTTCACAATACCCTCACACAACAGACTTGAGAGAAGCCAAATGTCCTTCGCAGGCATCCTACCTCACCGCGCCTTTGGCTGCAATTGAAGAAAACAATGACACAGGAGCTTTCAGAAAAGCTCAGATGTTACAGCTCAGCAATGAGGTCACGACAGAACAGCACCAAGCGTCCTGTCACAGCAACCCACCCAGTGAAAGGCACACGCTGCACCAGAGCATATTAGTGCAGGACTTCACACTGGCACAAAAATTTTATGGAAGCAACATCCTTGCATTGGAACATTCTCAGATGAGGAAGGTTGAACTTGTGATGAAGGGCTGGATTTGATGTCCCAAGCCCCAGGTTCAGCCATGAGCCTCAAAAGTTCATTTTGCACTTCATGTGCAGTATTTTTTATTTTCCAGCTGCAACAGAGAATCACAACCTTTGCTCTCCTCACCAGATCTCACAGATGACTGGAGGCATCTCATCCACCACACATACGTAAAACATCAAGCACAAACAAATCTTCGGCTTCACTGAAGTTTTCCGCGACCGCAGTGGAACAAATAGTTTAAGCACCAGTCAAGAGTCTATTGAGAATCCCCAGTCATGGTTACCTGGGTGCTGCACAACTACGCTGGGTGTTAGTAGAGGCAGAATACAACAGCTTAGACTTCATGCTACCCTAATAACAGCCCCAACGCTTTTGGGTGACTTGGAGCTTGAGCTTGCCCAAAAACACCAGTGAAAGTGTAACCGTAATGCAGACATAGATCATAATCTCTCAAACAGGCTTGTAGAAAGTTCCAAACTGCAGAAGAGACACCCAACAAAAAGTTCTTTATTACCCAGGGCCATGACTTCCTTTGTGTGAGGAAAACACCTCCTGAACACTGCACACGCCGGCCTGCTGCTAGAAGGGCTGCATTACTCCTAAGTCATGCAAAAGGTCTACAGGAAGGCTCAGGTTTTGAGAGGGGAAATAAAAATAAAATCAGCTTTTATATCCTGAAATCAAAGCAAATGTTTCGTAGCACCTTCCCACTTTACTCACACAAAGATGTCATCTTTTGGCATGATATGATTTAAACCTTCATCCATTTGGAAGATTTTGTGGAACCGATGATTATACACGTCTGTCACCACCATCTAGAACAGCAAGTGATATTTGCAAAGAGATTATAATAAAAGCTTACATAAATTTTGGAAAACTAACTTTAAAATCAAGTAACCATTTATTCCTATTGGTTCTTTATCAGATTTTTTTCAGCACGCCAACATCAACACTATTTTCTATAACAGCACCCAAAAGCTAATCAGTTGTATTTGTAAAGATGGACCAGAAAAACAAAGCAAATAACAGATTCATTTTTACAGAGGTACTGAGGAGATGCAACTCCAACAGCTGCAAGTCAGCCTGATGGAAACGACAGCAAAGATCCCAACATCAAGGCGGGAAAAGGCTAAGATTTCAGGCACAGATCACTCACATCTATAATTAATTGAAATTAAACTGAAGTGCTACACTGGCATCCTGAAAACACCCCAGCAACTACAAAACCATTCTGTTATTAAAAGGATGTCCAAGAAGAGGTGGACCCAAAACAGATACTAAACATCTCTCAGTACTTAAACTACACTATCACAAATGTTGGGGGTGGTGACTAGCTTTCCTCCCCTTCTTTTAGGCCTATCTACTGCAATGGAAGTATCAAAATAAATGAGGATTGTTTCATCCTTTTTATTTTCCAATCAAAGAACAGCATTCAAACTTGTTAGAGTTTTGCTGCTATTCTGTTAAGTTTAGCTTATCACCCATCTAAAGCTACATCACCCATATAAAAGCTACATCACCAAAATACTTCAAGAACAAACATTTATCAGAACTACCGTGCTGCATACATCCTTACATTTTCTGCAGGGACACCAGAGAGTCTGGAGAGAGACTCGCACAGATCCGAGATGGCTCCCATCATCGGCACCACAACCCGGTACTAGAAACAAAGATAACATCATGTTTACACCAGGCAAAATAAACCCATGCAGGGCAGGGCACAAGAAAATAGAAACAAAACCTTGAATTTAAAGTTCTGCTGAAGTTTAGGTCACAGTCAAGCACTTTTAAGGTCTTCTGGATTTCAGTCTCATCTTACAAAGCAGGGATTTGGAGGGAATGCAAGAGCCTTGAACAGCTGGCCTTTTGTTTTGGTCAGGCTCAGCAGTAGTAAAACACACTAAAAAACGCCAAACAAACCAACCAACCCTCCTAAGCAGATTAGACCACCTAAATATTTATTCGATGAGCAATGTCATCGACTCCGGCTGTAGTTTACTTATTTTAAGTGTTCTGTTCTGGATTCAGACTGAACCAAATCCCCAGAGCTCACCCAGCACAGGACACACCACGTGTGACATACCACACTGGGCTGGCTGGGAGGTACTTTCCTTATGGTACCCTGTATGGTGTCACATTTTGGATTTGTGGCTAAACCAGCATCAATATCACACTGATGCTTTTAGTCATTGCATACACAAAGCACAAGTTATACCACCTGCAGTTATTTGCACATGCAAATAGTGCCAATAAGAGCCTCCAAAACTGCTTTGCTTTTTCCTTTGGTAAATGCCCACCTGCCATCAGGGCATCTAGTCACTCTGCCTGGGCCTCCCAGATCGTGTGTTCTGACTCACGTGGCAAGCACAAGGTTGCACTGGGTATGTGTGTGTGCCCACCCACAGGCCCACTTAAATAAATTTAAAAGCCTACCTCAAAATCGAGCAGGCTTTAAAAGCAATCAAGTGATTTCTGCGCCCCCCACAACAGGGATTGTTTTTAAGTCCTGTTTGAAATTCAGACACCTTACCCATTTAGGTAAGTTTCACCTTTACATTTTCCAAGGTAACAGCAGGTAAACATGCCACCAGAACTGTATTACTGCTTTCAGGGAGCAATGCCTCACAGCCAGGTAATCCCACCACAGGAACAGCTAAAGCCACTTCCAGCTGACCCATGACCCTAGTCTCAAAAACTGAGATTTTACAAAGTCACCTGCTTTCACATGTTCAGCTCCCCGTTTTCACATTAAAAATCCCACCCTGTCTCACTCAAAGGTGGACATCAGTGTCCTCTTGATTACTTGAAAAGTCTCCACTTTAAAACCTAAGAGAAAGACTCGGACGACACAACAAAAGATACAAGAAATGTGTGTTTTCAACATGCCTCACCTGGACAGGTCTGTGCTGTGGGTCTGCATATACCAGGGTAACTTCCATGAGACGATCTCTCCTCAAGGGCAGGGGAAGGGTTAAGTAACAGAAGGGATCAAAGGTCACAGAAACTTTGGAGCATTTGGGACAAACAAGGGTAGATTTGAAAAGACCATGAAAAATATCCACAATGATAGAATCATTCCTCAGTCTATGATTCTCCCAGGCCTCTTTTGCCACCTCCTAGAAAAAGAAAAAAATACATGCATTAAAAGTTATTTCTCACAAACACATCAATAGCATGGCAAGCACAAGGGTCAAAGAAAACTCAGACAACTGACACATGATGAGTGAATTTCACAGAAAGGTTTGGGGGGGATCAACCAGTGTGTCCAGCATAACATAACACAATGGGTTTTTTCTCAATGAAACTAAGGCTTTACATCAAGTCAAATGTAATATATCTGTTTTAGCAGAGTCACTTGGTCAGGTATTCCTTGGTGCACACAATGCCGGAAGCGCGAACGGAGCCAAGGGGACAGTGACAGGGTTACAGGCTGCTCTTCAGGACAAAGCTGCTGACAGGATCCGCTCCGCTCCCCTCCACAAGGAACAGAATGCTGCCCCTGCTTTTTTCATCTCTGAAAATGATGGTCAGTGTCTCACAAAGGAAGTATAAAAAGCAGACAAATTACAATCCCTTGAAGGCTTTAACGACACAACTTATAAACTCCTTACCTAAGAGCATCTGATAACTGGCATTTATCTATTCAGTGCAACCAGAGGTTCTTCTCCGCATGAGACTTTTAGTTTATGGTACAATACTGTAAATTTCATGTATACCTCAAATGAATTAAGTGCCATAGATATACATACACTGCAACGTTACTGTCACTGACCAGGATGCTGAGATGGGAACAGAGTAATAAGCTCCAACAACTGCAGTGATAGGGATGCAAAGCAGAAATACACATGTATCTCCTACATCAGGGTAGGGAAGTACTTAAATAAAATTAAGGCATGTTGGGCATCCTTTCCATCCCACAATTACCAACATTTCTTGGGGAATAAACAAAACCCGCTTACATTTGACACTCTGCTGTCTACCAGTGGGACACCGGGTTGGTTGCCTGTAACCCCCAAAACCAGGGCACGTGCTCAGACCCTTATTTGAGGGACACTCCCGCACCTCCACGTGACAGCACTCTCGATCCCACCCAGGTCTACATGCAAGTGTGATGGCCTGTGCACAAAGTGCTCTCCTCAAACTGGTGCTAAAAGCTGCTGCTCAGTCTTATCTGTAGAAGATGGTGGGCCTAAGTAGTTAGGAAGAAAGGTTATGGTAGTAACTACAGCTGTTACGCCACAAGATCAACTTCCTTCCTTTCCACTGCAGAACCAGGTCAGTATTCTATGACAAGCACATCTTCCTGCACAGGAACAGACATCCTGCTGTAAGACAGAGCAACAGCAACATGCTACGAGGTGTCACAAAGAGTCAGCTGGGCCATACAGCACAACAGGCTTCTCTGCTCCCAGCTACACTGCTTTGTAGGGAAGATGTTTGTGTGGCGTGTGAGCAAGAAGGCCAGGATTTGTCATAAAACCCAGTTAAACTGCCTCAGAAGCACAGCCTGCCCTGTCCTCAACCAAGGGCAGCATACCGAATCAGGCCTGCCATTGGCATCCTTCAGCTCCAAGTAGGGCTTCTTCTTCACTCTGTTCAAATCCTCGTGCAAGCCATCCAGCAGAAAAGCCAAGAGCTCCTGCGAATCTTGCTGCTGATATCCTGAAAACTGAGGAGCAAATCGTCCAACCTGCGTCTGAAACACAAAAGCAGAAGTCAGAGAGAGGTGAGCATCACCTATGCGTGAAAGACAGGAATAAAAACACACCCTGGTTTTTGCAGAGATCAACTCCATGCCACCTTATGTCAGCAGCAGAACACACTGAGCTGGATGCTAATGCACTAAGGGTGCAGAATAATTTTCATAACTATTTTTCCCCCTACTGTTGAGAGGGAAGAATGCACTTAAATGCTGTGACACTAGAAATCTAAGTTATCAATATTAATTTAGGAACCTGCAAACAATCTGTACATAAAACCTGCCTGATGCATTTTACTTTAATTTCTCTCAAAAACCTAGAGTTTCCACAACACGGACTTGCTATGAGGTACCATCTTGAAGCAGGTGGACTGCAAGACTGAAAACGCTTGCAGAAGATATTTATGAACTAACTGGCTTAAAACTAAGCTTGAAATCCTTGCCACAGTAATCTCTAGCTAGTCTAAAAAACGTGATACAAAGCTAAGATAGACAACAGTCTGAGTTAGTGAGAGACAGAAACAGCACACCTGTATATGGCGTGTTATTTCATAAGTGTTATCTCACAACACTGTAATTTAGTGTTGCTGCTTCTAAAAAAAAAATACAGAAAGGGGTCCCACAGGAAAACCAGCAATTAGCTAAAGGAGTGCTCAGTCCTAGCGACCATCACTAGTCTTCTCATAAACACAAGGAGTCCAACAGACTTGCAGAATTACGCTCAGTACAATGTTACAACTCAAGACAACAAGTGCAAGGCAGCCCAAACTGAAAGGCTATTCCATCATTATTGCTTTCATAACTCCAAAGTTTGTGGAAGACATATTAGCTGTCACTTACTTTAAACATACGTGGGGCCACGTGAGAGTGTCTCCCAGACCAAATCTGTTTGATGAGCTCTGCATAGGCTTCTGCAATTTCTCCTCTCATCCCCAGTGGATTGTTCTGATTTATTTCAGCTTCATATTTATCTTCCAGGAAATATTCAGTCAGAGGGGGGGTATTGCTCAGACACTGAAAAAGCATTAGGAAGACGAACTTACTGCACAGGACAATAGATCTGTGCAACAATGAAATAACAAACCTGGCTTTCACATCAGAACATGTACTAAGCTATTAAAACTGGTGAGACAAAGGCTACATATACATTTAGTTAGTAATAATTAAAAAAAAAAAAAAAAACCACCACAAAAAACCCACCACACACACAAAACAAAACACCAAAACACACCCCAGAACTGTGTGCAGTGCCCTGCTCATGTCACTTATGCTGCACACACAGGTTAAAACGTCCTCCACACCAGGCCACTTTTGCCAGGACACAGCATTAGGACCTGATGTTACAGTCAAGCATCTGTTTGGTACGGCTTCCCCCACAGCCCTTTCAGCAGCCACATATTTCAGATCCAGGCCTCCTCCACACTGTGCTATGTTTTATAGTACTAACATGCTGAGCACAAGCTAACCTAAATATGAACCGCTTTTGGGGTTTGGGGTTGGTTTTTGTTTTTTGTTTTTTGTTTTTTTGGCAGGGCATTGTTGCTGGTTTTGGTTTTTGGTTTTGTTTATTTAGTTTGGTTGCTTGTCTGCTTTTCCTTCCCATTCCAGTCGCAGTCTCCTCATTGAATCACATTAAAACATGTTTTCCTCTCCCCAGATTTCAATCCACGATCTCTGCAAGACTGCTCTCTTATTTAATTGCCAATTCTCACCTGTAACGCAGAATTCATGAAGCAGGTATTTCCAAGGTTACTGAGTCCGCAGAGTCCAGGCTGTGACAGGGAAGGACAGTCCCTGCAGTTGTAAGAGTTAGAGACAAATCCAGAACCTCTGCAAGAAAGACAACACAGTGAACTCCACAATGAGTTCACCAATGCTTGATACTGTTTAAGGGTCACACTAAATAGGAGTAAAAAACCTGCTTAATTAAATTGTTTAACCAGCCTACATGTTTCTGCTTCTTCATAGTGGCTATTACTGAATACAAGGAATGTGAAGTATATGTGCTAACTTTTGAAATTAACTAAATTAATGTATGCCTCATAACACATTAATTTTCTCTGTCTAAAAGTACACAGCACACTACCCTCATGCAGCAAGAGTCTATATGATAAACTTTAAGAACTAATACAAAAATCATGATTTCTACCTGGAAAGGCTTCTACCACACTGGCAGATGGAGAAAAGAATCTAATCCCTTCCCTCATACCCCACATCACCTCAAAAACCAGGCAGTGCCCTCGCGGTTAGTAAGCTCTGGAACATGCGCTACTTGTGCAAGTGAGCAGGGAACAGCAGAATGCAGCGGTTTCAAAAGCAAAAAGATTGATAAACAGGTACAGAAGAGTAGTAGAACTCCTCACAGGGCACCACCACACTCCATTTCTACACAGGCGAGGGTGCACAGGAGTATTCACTCACATGAGGGACAAAGAAACAAAAAGAACATTCCTGCTCTTACCCCCTGCCCAAGTGGGAGCTGTTCAGTCCATAGGAGTTACTGCTATCACCGTTAGTAATGCCAGAAGTGGCAGACACTGAGGAATAAGAACTTGCTGATGATTTTGAAGAGGTAGTAAAGTTTCTGCTAGTTGCAGTGCTTGATCTGGGAGAAAGGAAAAAGAAGTAGAAACAATGCTACTACTTTTCTCACCTCCAGCCCCACCACCCACAAAACTCTGAGGACTTGCCACGTTCCAGTTATTTTCTCCCACACTGAATTTACTGTTTTGATCTGTGTGATCACACTTCCAAACACTTGTCTGGAAGAGGAACCTCAGACAAAAGTATCAGAAGTAACAGTTATTGCTTAAAGCAAAATCTGGGTCCCAGACTGAAATAAGTATGTAATTCAGATGGTAGGAGTGACAGGGAAGCAAGCTTGAAGTTTACAAGCAAAACATCTTGAAACAGGTCAGCAAAAAAAATCCCAACCTTACAACCATAAAACACTCACCCCGTGATAAAAATGGCAAAGTCCTTCCTACTTGAAAACCACCCACTCAAACAGACCATTGATTAGTACAAAGATAACGAGGGCAGGCACAAACTTTGTTACTGAGCCTAGTTGACACAACTATTACACGTTGCTTGGAGGCCAGACACACTGCGAGGTACGTGCAGTGCGCTCAGCAACCCTCGGTGTTTTGAGACTGGAGATATCGAAATGGATTTTAAAAGTTTGTAAGTCTCAAGTCTATCCGGTTGTGAATCCCAGGCTATTCCACACGGCTGTTCTCCCGGTCCAGAACAGAACCTGAACACAGTGTTACAAAAGACCAACAAGGCTCTAAAACTCAACCATGTTCTGTCACAGACAGCTTTGGCTCCATAAAAAAGCAAAATCATCAGATAGTGCTACATAGATAGGCTTAAAGAAACTATTATTATACCAATTCATTTCTAACTGGGAAATGGTCTACTCTCTCCCTCTCTGCCTGAATAAATGTGCACAACTGAATGCAAAAAAAGGTGCAGGACACCAACAGCCACGCAACAGCGGCTGATCCAGCCCAAGCACAGCAGAGGACAGCGCCATCAAGCTTCAGCTTCTTCTTGGATCTCTCTTAATGTGGCCCTGATTCTCAAATAATACAAACATAAAATGTATATTCATAGCTCAGATGCTACTAAGAATACAATGTTGGCAAACTTCTGTGGAGCAAAAACTACAAGACAAAGAAAAAGCCACAGTGGCCAAGAGGAAGCAAACCAGCTGGACAGCCTCACCAGTTTGGAAATAGGACAGCAGTAAAATAAACCCAGAAGTAAACAAGTTAAAACAGGAACTTCTACACGAAAACGCAAACCACAAACACAACCTAAACCTGAAGCACGCTAAAAAAAACCTCAACCAACCAACCCCAGCAGCCAGCACAACCAAAATTATACTGGGAAGTATACTAGCAAGAATGAGCCAATCTACCAAAATCACTAAGACAACCATTTCTGGGACAACACACAAACTTCTGGTCATTACATGTTGGAGGTGAAACTTCAAGTCTACCTGGACACAAATGTAAGATCAATGAGAGAACAAGAGGGTCTAGACTAAAGCAATTATCAGGCTTATGCCCCACATGCAGGAGTTTCAAAGGTCAAGAATAAAATAATTAAGCTAACAAGAGCCAAAAAAGTGTGTTAATAGATTTACAAAGTTTGAAGTAGAAGTGAATTATCTAGAAGAAGGGCAATCTAGAAAATGCCAGACTTGAAAATGTAGCATGTCTGCTTGACGTGTGTGATCCCAGTGAGAGAACAGGATAAGATGCTCAGAAAATAAAATGAAGAAAATCTAATAGGGAGAAAAGAAAAGGAGGACAACCCTTAAGGGATTTCAGAATGTTCAACAGAAGCATAGCAGTAGTGCATTATCAAGAGTCAGACAGCAACTGAGGAGTTCCAAGAAGTACTTCAATAACATGCTACACACACAAAATGTAAGAAATATGGGGGAAGATTAAAACAATGGATCAGAAAGCAAAGATAAGAGACAAGTCACAAAATCACCAAGGATCTTGGGAGAATCTATTCAGGAGCAAACTACAGCAAAGAAAGTTCATCTAACCGTGCACGGGCGAGGTGTGACTGCTGAATCAGGCCTCCTGCTTAAGCACAACTCCAGTCTCTCAATCTCCCACCTGAGCTAAAATACCTCTTCTAGAAAAATCTACCATCATGGTTTCACAGTCATCAGCAAGAGCACAAATAAACTGTTGCAATGACCAATAATGCTCATGGTCAGAAGAAACTTACATTCTTACATTCTTACATTCTATTTGCAGCATGAGTATCACCTATTCTATTCTTACATTCTATTTGCAGCATGAGTATCACCTGGACACTGGATTGTGCTCATCTCCATCTGCTGCCTGTCAAGTTCCTTCCTCGATTTCCATTTCTCATATCCCGCAGAGGATTTTAAGTGTTAAAATCAACTTTTGCATTTCTCACTGATATGATGCCGTCACTTCTCGGTCCTCCAGCACTTCTCGGTCCTCCAGCACAAAAAAATATTTGCCAATTCTTCAACAATTCACCTGGCTCCTTCCAAAACCTCTCATTAGGCTACTTTTCAAATGTGCTGACAACCTCACAAGACACAATCATTTCACACATGGTTTTACCAGTGTGCCAGTGATCAAAACTCTTCTGATGCACGCTCAGCGTTTCCCTGCTCAACCACTGAGGTTATTCCTTTGCTTTTGCCTCAAGGCTCTTACAGGAGCTCACATTCAGGAGACGGAACCAACACGGCAATCACATTCCCTCAGAGTCCAGCATCTATTTTGGGCTCATGTTCTCCATCCCCACGTACACAACTTCACGCTTCACAATACCGATGCACATTGTCCCTGTCAATCAAAGAGAGCTGTTTCACATCTTGCCACACAACCTTTCAAAAACCCACACAAATGGCAAGTGAGGAGAAATCTGGAGGCTAGCAGCATAGAGAGGACAAAATTAGAATAATCTAGTACAGAAACTGTGAGGCCATATGGTTAATAAACAGAAAAACTGCTGAGCCGAACAGCTTGGAAAAAAATATTGTAAACAGCTTTCAAGTGGCTGGAAGACAGAGATAGGAAAAGTATTTCAATTCAGTTGAGGCTGCCTTCAGAGCATACAGTAAAATTAGTCCTCCTTTAAACTACCAGTATAAAAAAAAACCCACAACACAAACCCACACCATTAAAATTACTGTGACAAGTTTTTGTCAAAGCAGGAAAAGCTAGAACTTATATTTAATTTGCAAAGCAGAGGCTATAGTGGATTTTCACTTAGAAAGTTCTTACATGCAAAAGCCTCCTTATCTTACATACTCATCTGATGCAAACTCAAGCACTTGAAAATCATGTAATAAAGATCTGACCACAAAATATTTAGCCCTGTTGCTGAAGGGATCCTCTGACATCATTGGCATACAAGGAACCGGGGGAAGGAGATGAGTTTTAAATATGAAAGAGCATTTAATTATGGTATTATGTACTCACATAATACATATCAACCACTAAGGTCTTTAAATTGTACAGTAATGTCTGGCGAGTAATACCACTGAATGTTGTGTGGGGCTGAACAGATGCCTAAATCAAGACAGAGTAGTTGAGAAAATCCTCCTGTGTTACAAGATGGGTGAACTAAGCAACAACTCAACATTTTTACTGAGGACAGTGCCAGGTGGGGAAAATAAAGTCCACTGAGTATACAGAGCCAAACAGGAGAGCAGGCAGAAGAAACAGCAGCCAAAGAGCCAAGAGGTATTTTCCTACTGTATATTGCAAAGGGAGGCAGGCAGCTACCAGGCAGATGCTAAATACAACTTCGCTTTTCAAATGCAATACCTGATGGAAAATGTGCTATTTTTATAGATCTGACACAATTTCTTGTTTATTTGTGCTAATAAAATGATACCCAGAATAAAAAAGTGTGTGCTAGGACTGATCTGGAACTCTGCTAGCTCAGGATTTTATTTTTAGAGTTTTTTCTATGTAACACTTAGAGAGGACTAAGTTCCATGTATGACTCCCCTTCAGAAACAAAGTATGCCTCCAATTCTGAAGTTTCTAGAGTATAACCCATCCTCTCTTCTGAAATCTTCTCTAGTAATAAAAGCATTTTCAAACTAGAACAAGAAGAAAATACTTTGTTCCTTAGGGAGCAGCAAACTAACAAAGAGCAGTGGCCAGGCACATTCTCAATATTCCAGCCCAGGACTACTGTGGAGGGGTTCTGTAAAACACCAGCCTGCCTGCTGGCTGGGGAAACATGCGTAAGGTTGCCAGACATGGAGATGTGGCTTCCCCAGTAGGAGTCCAGTGCCTCTGACAAGCAGCCAACGGTGGGAAAGAGTCTTCAGGCCAGGGAAGCCACCCACCCCACGCAGATTCTGCGAGCAGGGAATGCTGTGAACCCCCAGCTTCACGAGGCCTCTTCGGCACATCCGCAGCAACGCAGCTGCTCACTGTTCCTCCACCCACAGCAGAGCGCTCTGCATCCCTTTGGTTTACATCATCAAAACTCCAACCACAGAAAATCTCTCTCGTAAGCTTTTAAGTATTAAAGCGATGCAGCTGAAAGAAAGAACTCCAAATATAACGTTACCTATGGTCTTGGCTAAACAGTATTTTCTCCAGCTGAGAAAAAGAATATTGGAACAAAATGTTTTCCTGAGCTAGGATTAAAATCTGGAGTTAGGCAACTTTCTTCCAAACCACACCTGAGCACAGAGCATTTGCAGTTCCTGCTGACACTAGATGCAGCTAGGAGCCGGATTCTTCAGAACTTCAAAATGTGAGTTTATTTACAACACTTAACAGCTTATCAAGATGACAGACTTGCGTAGCCTCACAAAAGAGCAGAACAGGTTTTCAGAGTGATAGTCCCACTTATCCTTCTTAGTCATGCTGTTAATGCAGCTTCCAACTCGCTTCTGCTATCAGCATCAGTTGTTTCCTACAGACAAGAACGTCCCTCACTCCAGAATTAATTCCTGCAATGTTAGCACGGTGTCATCTACCCTGAACACCTCACAGCGCACAGGAGAGGACATTTACAATCTTCTGGGCTGGGAACTCTACCTTCCCTCTGGCTTCTGGAGTCTTAAACATGTAGTATTGATTTAATGCAACACCCATATGCACACAAATGCCCGTGGAGAGACAAACCACATCCCAACCCAGTACTGAGATTTGAACCCTACGCTCCAGGTCAGTGAGTCTTATCAGCTCACAGAAACGGTTCCAATGCCGGCAACATTTCACAGCACTGCAGACATCTCGTATTTCCAGAACAAAAGAAAAGATAAAATTAAAATATCAATGCGGAAATCAAAGAACATGGTTAAACAAGCAGCTATTTTAATTATATAGAAAACCTTTATTAATGATTTTTTTTTATTAAACTGCTGCTCTCCAAGGGAACTAAATCCATGCTGCTCCAAGATTAACTTAAGTAAAAGACTCAACCTGAGTTTAATAAGAAATCTTTGCCCTATGCTTTCCTAGACTTCAACTTCATAGGGAGGTGGAATTTAGAGTGTATTCAAAACTAAATGAAATACTAAACTAGCCTTAATAAAAGGAGTGTCTTGAAAAAATTAAGGATTCTCAATAAAACATGAGAACTAGCAGGAAAATATTCAAACATCAGATAAAGTACAAACTAAAGAGTATGGAGTATTTCTGCATTTATAGGAAGATGTGTTAAAAAGGGGAAGAAAACCAAATAAACTACAGAATTATGACTGTCGTGAAAGGAAAGCACAGAGCAATTATAAACACATTAATATGGAGCAACGCCATGATTCAAGAAAGAAAAGTTAAACTTAGCTTCCTCACTAAAAATATATTATGTAACAAAGAAAAATAGAGCTTCACTATTTCTCTTTTAAACATAAATCCCTTAAAAATAGGTTAAAAGCTTTATGAAATAACCTTTGAAAGGGCAGCAGAAAAAAACCTAACATCTACAAATGATCCAGCCTAGACTGTCAGCAGCCCACTCCCATTTGACAGCAGTGATGACACGCAACAGATGAAGCACGGAACTGCACAAGAAAAGCCCCCCCCAGACTGTCAACATATATTTCAACATAAATATCTAAACTCAGCCACCTCAGGAAAAGTCTGAACTGCAGGCTATGGACACACAGCAGTATTATCACAGCAGATACATTGCTAATTACTCCCTCTTCTTACAGGGAGCTTTTTTTCACTCCTCCTACGTTCATCTGCTACTGCCCACGCTACTGGGCACACTGGGGCCAGATCCAGTATAGCGTTCCTCATCATCTTCAACAGTACGAGTGCGATTCGTATGTGGGTTTGGGGTTATCAAGGCAATTGCTGTACAATATTAGTAGCTTAAAGTCATAAAATGGCACTGAATCTAACAGGAAAACTTGCTCACTGTCATTTTTTGTTATCATACATCTATGAAAGAATAAGTTCTCAACTTTTTCCTCCTTCCATTTCAAACACAGAACTTTCAAGTCCAGTCTTTCTTTCCGACTTGCCGTATATGACACAGCCACCCTTGGCACAGGAAGGCACAAAGTTAGTCTAGCAGGGCTCATTATAACCCAAAAACAGTAAAGTACAACTGCTTTCCTGAGAAACAGCCTTTGCCCTGGCCACTTCAACAGGCCCTTCTGATTCGATCAGCAGTTTGTGTGCTGATCAGCACACACCCGTGTCAGTCCTGAGGAGGAGGGGCAGTCCAGCTGCTTCCTCCCGTCTTTGTCCTCCCAAAGAGTGTTTTTGAACAAACAGTTATTATGCATTTAACCTACAAGACTAAATAAGGCCACAAGAGCAAGGGAGTAGAACTTGCTAAGCCAATGTGGAATATACACCTTAGTTTCTTAACTAACAGAGATCCTGGCAAAGGAGGTAGTTAGCCAAGACAAATGAACAAATAATCCTACATGTATGACTTACTACAATTCTTTCAGCCACCACTATCAGCATCAAGTCAAACAATTTCATGTGTTCTACATTATAATAAACAAATCTTTGTTTCTACATCATTAGAAAATATTAATCTGCATACTGATAACCATTTTCATTCAAGTATCACTAGAGGTTAATTAAAAGTACCTATCAGACTAGCTGCTGAAAAAGAAGAAAAGACTGAGGACTGGAAATGCTACAGGCTCCCTTTTAGCTTTGCTTCCCATTGAAACAAAAGGTTATAACTGGTCTTGCACCGCTGCCTCTCTAATACTGACCATCAACCAGTACTCGGTCAGGCACATGGTAGGAATGTTTAGATGCTTTTCACATTGCCCTCTTACAGTTCCATGAACATTCTCCTGATCCTTTACCCAGCCTTCTATCTCAGAAGTAGATAATTGTTTCAAAATAGGTTTCAATGACTTATTTGATCCATTCTTTAAGATTAGCAACATCTTGATCTCAAATGAGATCACTTGGCAACAACTTCTGTAAGTTAACTGTGTTGTGCTGAAAAACATTTTATCAATGTAAAGTCTGACGGCCTGCTCATGGGAAAAGGAGTAGGACACCAGCCTAGTAAAATCACAGAATTTTACTTTCTGTGGTATGACTTGCTAAGAGCAGTTCGTTATCACTGCATGCAACTTCCATTCTACACCATTCACTCTATACACACAATATTTCATCAGTCCCTCTCTTACTCATCTCTAAATTAGACAGTAGAGAGGGAGTATCTGTGTCAATATTTACAGGCTTCTATAATTGGCTTTGGTGGCAGGAGGGGCTGCTCAGCTATTTCTACACCCTTTTTAAGGAGGAACTACTAGAACTCTGAGCATCCACTACCGGCAGTTTTGGAAATACACTCCAAGATCCTTTTTGTTCTACAACGGTAGAAGACAGATTATTTTTTTCCCCGCCGTGCAGTCTTCAGAGGCAGATTTTAAGTACACTAGCTCAATGTAAATAGCGCTTTCATCTCCTAAGCGCTATAGACACCTAAGCTATTTAATGCTTACACAACCTATTTGAAATCAACTCTACAACAGAAGACTGCTACTAAGACAAGAAACCAGCAGCAGAATCACCAAAGAGCATTTATGTTCAAGATTTTCTCTCCTCCTTCAAAATACCCAAAGCAAAGAAATCCACAATAGCCAGTGATAACCAGGCTTTCACGGAGAACATGTGATCACCAAAACCAAGCAAACAAGCTAAACAAAACAGCAGAAAACTTGAGAACACGCTTGCTTACTTTGCCAGGAAATGTTGCCCAGGCCACGTGCCATCTTCATTTTTCACTTCTATTAGAACAACCTGAAAGAGAGTTCAGATAATAAAGAAAGGTAACTGCAAGTCCGCTACACATTTCGCAAAATCCTCAACAAGCCACATTTTCAATGTTTGCTCAAAGTGCATTAAAGTGAAAAAAATTACACATCAGCGAAAGCAGTTCACAAGAATCTAAACAAACAAACAAACAAACAAAATCCAACAAAACACACACCAAAAGCAAACACCAAAAAGTTCTGCCCCTTACCTGACCATGATAGAGCCACGCATCTTGCACAGTGCTGTCCAGCTTGCTGAGCTGCTCGTAAGTGTTACTGGTATACCTGTTCCATAGCCTGGTTTCCTTCTCAGCTGGGATATTAAATAGTTTTCTCATTTCTTTCTCAATGGTAGCTGTTCAGGAGGAAAAAACACCAAAACAAAACAACACCAAGATTCCTAAAACACAAGTGCTTTTGAAAAACCTGGCAAGCCAGAAATTCAGCAAAGAGATACATCCCTGATCCCTTGAAATCCTTTGAGTAGAAACTGTATTATGAAATTTAGAATTGCTCATGTAGCTTGTTTGATATTTAGTCTGAAAGATGAAGAACTTCTGTTTTCAGTCATGTATTTGCCCATCAAGTCCTCAAACCAGTAACATTCAGAACACATTTAGAAGTTCCCGTCCAAAGGCCAACTTCTGTGAAACAGCCTCCGTTTGAAAACACAGGTTCAAGAAGGGAGTGTTTTCAGGTACTATGGTCAAGCCGTACATCACCAAAGTGAAATAAAGGATCTTTATGGACACATATGACAGCTGACATTCAGCATTTTTACATGAAAAAATATAGTGATGACACAGAGAGAAAGAGGGAGAAGAGACATTTCAGGAAGAAGTGTAGGAAGAGCCATTAAGAAGGTGTCTAAAACATGCACACACTGGGAAGAAGGAATCGTAGGAGAACCAGAGACAGAACTGCTTTACATGAGTGACGTGGATGTTTCTTAAGGACATGAGTTAGTAACCAATGTGCTCCTCAAAGCTCTTAACCACAACTCCCTGTGTTGCACACAGAATCACAGTGGCTCAAAGAAACTCGGGAGGTTGCTGGTCCAGCCACTCCAAGCAGGGTCAACACAGAATTCAGACCAGGCTGCTTGGGACTTATCTAACCAGGTGTTCAAAACTTACAGGAAAGAAGATTCCCTCACCTCTCTGGGCCCTGTTCAAATGTCTAGCTATGCTAATACGGAAAAGTTTTTCATTATATTCAGTTGGAATCTGTCCTGTTTCAATTTATGACCGTTGTCTGTTGTCTTTTTGCTTTATGACTCAGTATACAGCCTGAGTCCAGGTTCCAGTAACCTCCTCGTAGGTGCTACGAGGTCCTCCCAAAGCCTCCTCTTCTCCAGGCTAAACACAGCTCCCTCCGCCCCTTCTCGCACATCACATTCCCCAACCGTCCTATCAGTACCCACTAGATTCGCTCCAGTTTATCAACATCATTCTTGTTCTGGAGGGCACAAAATATCTCCAGAGGTAGCATCAGAGCACAGGTTAATGTATCAGAGAACCACTTACCAACAGTATCTGCTTTGCTAAAGTGGCAGCTAATTACATTGTCAGGATCACTGCTTTCACACAACTTCAGCTCAAGAAGATAAACTTCAACCTTATAGTGCTTCACAAACAGACCATACTCCACTACCTGAAAACAGAAGGCAGATGCAATTAACAGAATAACACAAAGTTAAAATACTGAACAGTCCTCCAGAAGGTACACTCATCTAAATAGTTTGTCTTTAGGAGTCTTGCAAGCCAAGCCATAAACAGAACGCTGACTTGCTCTGAAGTCCAGATTCAGTCACAACCTCTGGCAGCTTGTTTTGGGGCTTTGTTTTTAAAACTAAATAAATCCCCATGCTTTCCTTCCACAGTGCAAAGTTCCAAAGGTCCATCATCACAGCTGAACTGATAGTGTGAGCTAATTACCCGTGAAAAATATTTGATCACACAATCAGATCATTCTAGAAAAAAAAATACATTTTGCCTCCAGTCTTTGGCTCAGGTGTATATATATTAAAAAAAAAAAAAACAAAACAAAACAAAACAACAGACAAATACGTCAGAACTCATCTTGATGACATTCCTTTATTTCAGAGTCATTTTCAAATCTATTTTGCATTTGAGAGGATGTTCCAGTAGGTACATCTGCCCATCCCCTAACTTTGAGCATATTTTTAGAAAGGTTATCCTGCAAGACTAACACCACTCTTCACCTACAGATAATGAAATACATTATGCCAGAAAGAAAAGCACATTTCAGAGGCCAGTTATGAGACAACCCTGATGTAACTGGAGAAAAAGGCCAAAACAAAACACACCTCAATTCTCTCCATAGTTCTTTGGAACTATGAAGCCTATGAGACTGAGATGGTATTTCATTGAACCAGCAAGTATAATTTTTCAAAGTAACAGTGTTTAAGATTAATTTGGACAGTGCCTTTAATAATTTGCTTTAGCTTTCGGTCAGCCCTGAAGTGGTCAGGCAGTTGGACTAGATGATCGCTGTTGGTCCCTTCCAACTGAAATATTCTATTCGACTACATTCTCATGACAATAGACTTGCTGTGATCTACATCTGTACCATTTTACAGAAATAAACTTTACTTAGCCTTGGAAAGAAACAAAGAACTAAGACTAAGATTTATTGTGAGAATTTGGCTAAAATATGTTTCCCTCTTCTGAACTTTTATAGGGTTGTATTAGATGTGCAAGGTGCTTTAAAGGTAAATAATTAACAAACACATTTGGAAAGATGTTCAGTATTTTGCTGTTACAACAGAAAGTAAAACTTCCTATTTAAACAGCTTTTTGACAGGTAAATTAGACTCTTTTTTTTAAAGAGTGCAAAGGAACCAATTCACAAATTTTCAATTTTTTTTTTTCAGAAGGAATTTCATTAAATGAAACTTCCTGTTCTCCAGAATTCTGTAAAAAACAAATATATAAGAACTGTATTCAGAAATGGAAGAACTCCTTCCAAGAAGTTTCTGATCAGATAACTCTGTCTGTTAGGAGAGAGGAATGGCACGAGTCTCTAATCACCTGCAGATGTCGTTTAAACAGCGTTTGATCGGGTAGCTCGCTCTCTGTCAAGGTAAAACTCAGGTCATCCTGTCGGACAGCAATCTGAGCACAACACGCATTCAGCCGCTGAAGCAGCGCACCGTTCTGTACTTTGCACATTAATGCACTTCACAGTGGGACTCTATAGAAGACTGCCCAAAAATATGGTTTGAGATTATAAAAAGAAACGTGAACCACAAATAAACCTAATCTAAACCTCCTGTACTTGTCTCTGACCATCAGGCACATAGCAACAGAAAACCAGCTTGTAAAATTACAAAGATGCCTGAAAATTACTTCCCAAATCCTACTTTTATGGATATTTTGATGTAAGAATTACAGTTGATCCAGCTTCAGGAAAAGGATTAAACTTGTGGCCCCTGAATGCTTTTAATGCTTTACTTCCAATGCTACCTGGAGAATTCTGTAACCAGACACTGACCATGTTCTACTCAGGTGCTGTACTGCAGCTTGCGTGTCCCACTGACCTTTCGCTTTTTATTTTTCATGTGAGGCTGTAATATCCCACAAACCTACTACTCTGCTATACTTTAACATTTTTCTTTTAAATTAAAAAACTCACTTCAACTACCAGGTTAACAATAAACAGACCAAAACTGAAACTCTCACAGCCATTCAAAACTCCCTCCACTTTCAGTTTACGCAGGAGTTCTGTGTACTGAGCAGAGTGAACCTGGAAACACTCCGCTTTCTGAAGATGTCAAAATTTCTCATTAGGTACAATTTCTAGCCCACACTGAATGGTAATGTTCCAGTACTGTTCCAGACTGGGTCTGCAAGAGAGGGATCTCACTTCCTTTTACCACTCAGGTGCCACACTTTCCAGGGTCTTGCATAGCTTACAGCAGCCTCTGTTTTAACGTACTGCTACTTAAATGTAACCCATATCAATTCTGTACATTATATCAACACTATTCACTTGGTGCAGCAGTTAGTCTTTATGAACTCCACAGACTGGCACTGCTCAATTTAGTCAGTGCAAAATCCTAAGAATAATAAAAAAAAACCTTTTATCCATAAACAAGCATCTGACAGATTTCCAAAAATAGCAACTTGCAAATTACACCTTCTGGAACAGGTCATATCCTCAGAATGCATTAGTGACTGTTTGCCAAACAAAGATAAGACTTACAGAACAAAACCACAAATAAGTCTCAAGACTTTTAGAGTAACAGAATTTTGGAAGAATAAACAAGAACCACCTTAAGCTCCATAGAAGTCCCTAAGCCATCTGTACTAAACCACAATTGATTCCAATGCCTCATTCTGTCCTGGAAGATCTGTAGCTCTTGACTAACAACAACCATTTTTCAACAAAGCACAAACTAATCCATACAACATAAAGGCACCGCACCAGTCCAAACAACCATAATGTCAAAAGCTAACCAGAAAAAGGTTCATGGTTCTCGCCCCATATAGCCCATCAACTGAGAACCACTAAAGATTCAGGCCCTTCAACTGTAATACTGGAAGGCCATTCTTTCAGACAACAAGGCAAAAAACCGTCATATTATCTCCAATAAGCATCACCTATGCTTGGCAGAGATCAGGTAAGGAGACCAGGCTGAAGATAACTCTGTTCACCCATACTTACTTTTCTCACAATAGGCTGCTGTCCTTCTATGCAGCCATACCACGTTACCAGTTTATTCCAGGCTTCGGTGGGAACCAATACATAATCCAGCTCCTCGATGAGGTGTTCTTTTAAACTCTGACTTTCTGGATCTAGAAGGGAGGTGCGAGAAAGCATCAAACACAATCTTTCCTGCTCCAGACCTACACACAGCTCCTGTGAAACACCGACACCCCGCGGGGAGGCAGGAACCTCTCCGGGTTCCTCATTCACAAGGCCGGGACGGCCGCTTTTGCGCTCCCAAAGCACAGGACCGCAAAAGCGAAAGCTGCACAAGACGGCCACGCACGGGAGTGCCCGAGCCCAGCCCAGCCCCCCGCACCGGGCGAACCCCCGCACCGGGCGAACCCCCGCACCGGGCGAACCCCCGCACCGGGCGAACCCCCGCACCGGGCGAACCCCCGCACCGGACCAACCCCCGCACCGGACCAACCCCCGCACCGGACCAACCCCCGCACCGGACCAACCCCCGCACCGGACCAACCCCCGCACCGGACCAACCCCCGCACCGGACCAACCCCCGCACCGGACCACTCACCGCTAAACAGACCAGAGTTGTCCACCGGCCCAGGGAACAGGCAGGGATCGTCCGCGCCGGCCATGTCCCAGCTGTCGAAGCCCACGTACTTCTTCCATTGCTTGAACCACCGGCTGTCCACCAGGTACCTGCAACACCCGGCACCGGCCGGCGCGGCCCCCTCAGCGACGGCGCGGCCCGGCCCGCTCCCACAGGCCCCGCCGCCCAGAGGGGAAAGGGGCGGAGAGGAGAAGCGGCGGGATGCACTCACCAGGACTCCCCCGGCCTGAGGGCCGTGGCCAGCAGCGGCCCCAGCTCCGCCCGCTGCACCGCCGTGTCCGGCCGCTCCGGGCCGCCGCCGCCATCGGCCGCCGCCATGTCGGTGCGCGAGCCCCGGCGCGGGCGGATGTCGGCCCGCGTGCGCATGCGCGCTGGGTGCGCCCGAGGCGCTGGCTCCGCCCCGCTCGCGCGCCCGCTGACGAGCTGGGCGGGGCCGCGCTCAGGGGCGGGGCTGCCGGGGCGGCGGCGCCATCTTGGGTCGGGACGTGGTGGGGTTTGAGGCGGTCGGAGCGGGGTCTGCGCTGAGGGGCCGCGGGACGGACACCGCCCGGGACACCCCCCGGGACACCCCCCGGGACACCCCCCGGGACACCCCCCGGGGCTCTGCGGCCGGCGGGGAGCAGAGCAGCCAGGGCTGGAGGCCTCGGGGCGCCGGAGGGCTGTCCCCGCCGAGCCTGGGCCGTGTCCCCGAGGTGGCTCCGTGGCCAAGGGTGTGATCGAAGCGAAGCTGGCAAATTCATGTATACTGTGATTAAGTTATAAAAGACGTAGCCATCATTAACCAATCGACATTATAAATGCTTTCTGACCACCTGCAAAACGGAGGGATATTTTTCAAGTTTTAGATCCTTCTGCATGACAAGAGACAGAAGATTAGCTTATATTTAACTAATAATTAATATGTGTAAAAACTGAAACAACTACAACTAACATCATCAATTATTTCTTAGTATAGATGGATGTCAAAATTTTCAAAAATTGTAATCCCTATGTAATAATTATGTGAATATAAGCAACATGAGCATCCAGTTGCTGGACCACTCATGGAGGATGATCCCCAGTGTTTCCCCGATGCTGATAAAATAAAGCGCTAATAGTGTAACTGACTCTGCTGTTAAGTTTATTTCTTCGTTTCATAAGGAGCCATTGAAGAAGGAATGTTGGTTTTTGCAAAACTGGGGAGCCGGCACCTGATCCCAGCGGGGACAGAAGGACTGAGAGGCATCAGACTATGACTCCTTCATGTGAAACAAAGTCTCTCCAAACAAATCCTGGGATGCAAACTGATTGTTGTATTTAAAAAGTTAAGCTGGGGGGAAGGGTAACCAAAGAGCCAGGAATCCATACTTTAAAAAAATCCATAAGGGGAGGGAGTTATTAGAAATAGATGAATGAGACAGGTAAACTGAGGCAGGGTCGGGTGGTCTGTAAACCCTGCAGCACCAACCAGTGGGGAACAGGGCAGGGAATTTGCAGCCGGGATTCAGGTAATGTAAGCAGGGGGTTTTTGCCCTGTTCCGTGTGCATCCCTCTAGGTAGGACACCTGGTCTTGCAAAATCGTTAATGAAATACGTTAATAAAATAGAGATCCTGCCTGGGCCTTTCACATTGGCAAGATGGCAGTTTCCTGCAAAGGGGTCCCCCCAGGCAGCCTCTTCCAAAGCAGGTGGCAGAAACGTTGGGTGTGGGCTGTGTGGTTTCAGTGATAAGTGCTTCATTTCCCCCCATAACAGACGTCACGGGCAGGGCCTTGGCTGGGGAAGGAGACTTCAAATTGTTGAGAACAGGCCTGAGTAACCAGCTGGGGACTGCTCAGGAGTTTGAGGTATCTCTGGAAAGAACCTCTCGATAGGCGATGTGGGCATTTGTCTCTCTGGTAGCACGTCCTTTGCTGTGCAGGGAGCCCACCCTTGAGAAGTGGGAAAACAGAAGGATTCACACGGTGATTCAGAGACTTAAAAAACCCCCTTTAAATTGATAGACCAGGGCTGTCAAACTCATTTCAACAGCGGCCACATCAGCCTTGCGGTTGCCTTCAAAGCACCAAATGTCATTTTAGGACTGTAACTCCTACAGTTTAAATGCACTTATCTCATGGAAATGCAGAAAAAATGTTGACGTATAGCAGAGTAGTAGGTTTGTGGGGTATTACAGCCTCTCACAAAAAATAAAAAGTGGAAGGTCAGTGGGACACACAAACTGCAGTGCGGCACCTGAGTAGAATGCGGTCGGTATCTGGTGGAAATGGATTTATCTCATGGAAAGAAATGGGGGGGGGTGACGTGCTGGGCTGTGTGTGCAGGGGACGCTCTCCGGGCAGCGGGTTTGGGGGTGTCTGGGTGGCAGTGCTGCGGTGTCCAGGGCAATGTGCCAATGGCCTCTTGTATTTTTGAAAGCAGGGAAAGTCCATCCAGTTAACACTGAAAAAAGAAGAAAGACCATTTTCTCCTCCCAGGAAGAGCTGAGTCCTGAGTCCTGCTTTTCTCAAAGGGCAGGGCCCCTTTGGGCTTCAAGAACCTAATACGCCCTGTTTTGGCAAGCCTGGATGTGTTTTTGAAATGAGTCAGCTATCCTGAGATAGTAACACGGCTGATCTCACTCTGCCAATGAATTACCTGATCCTAATAGAAAGTGCAGTAAACAATTAAAACCGTCTCGTTCCAAACTTTCTGATTCAGTCCTAGGAAATGACATTCTCGCAGTTTCTCTGTCGATTGGGTGTCTGTGTTCTCCTGTCTCTTCCCTTCAGCCATTTGCCTTCCTGCGCTGGTCTCCGGCTGCTCCTGCGCGGGGGTGCCCAGGGGATCCCAGCCGGCAATGCTCAAAACCGGGGACTGGAAGCTGTCTTAAAAGTGAGTGGGTGCAACAAAGCTCAGCAGGAGGAGAAAGGAATTTTAAATAGCTGAAAGACCATTTAACAGGCTGAGTAAGAAAGATCTTCAGCCCCACTAGACGGGATTTCCGTTGAGTAGACGCTTCTGAACACCACATCTCACGGCCATGATTGCAGATGTGCTGGGGTTGGTGGGCAGAACACCAGGGGACCCAGGAGAGGGAGATGGGGCAGAAAGGATCATTTCCTTGCAGGTGGTTATTATTGGTGTAATGACTGGTCTTAATGAGCTCCACAGACTGGCACTGCAAAAACCTAAGAATAAAATAAAAACAAAACCCCCTTTCTTTTACCCATAAACAAATGTCTTATACGTAGCCAAAAAAAACCCCAAAAAACACTTGGGAAAGCTCCTGACAGCTTCAAATATCTGAACTTGTTTCAAGATTTAAGAAGTTGATGGCAACCATCAGCAGGGAAGGGGGCTCTTGGGGGGGAGGAGAAGCAGGTGCATTCTCTGGAAATGGGGATATTTGGGACTCTGATATGCAGAAGAATGGAAAAGTAGGGTGAACACTAAGAGGTTAGCTGTTTGCAATAGAAGTGTAGAAGCAGAAAAAGAGTGTAGGAGTGTAGATGTGACAGACAGAAGATGCTGATGGGACAACCTCCTCAAGCCACAGAAGCCTCCACGCATGCTGAAGCGGCAGTATTGATTTATTTATTTTAAGCTTTCCTACTGAGTCAGTCTGTTTCTGTCTGGAACGGCAGTAGAACTGGCCCATTTTGTAAGCCCTGAGGGATCACCCGGGGTTCCTCAGGTCTGCTCTCAGCGCTGAGCCGCTGCCTGCAGCGAAACGTCCCCGTCCCCTCCGCTCACAGCGCCGGCCGCACTCAGGGCCTGCGCGGGTCCTGCTCCTCGGCGGGGGCTACAAATCGGGTCTGGGACGAGGTGGTGGATAACAGGGCTGGGAGGCTTCTATCTCGGCTGCAGCGTTCCTCCGGTGTGCCCACACTGGGGTCATTCGCTTCCCAGGTGGCATGGCTGATTTCCATCCCGGAACCGCGTCGCTGCGCTTCTGCTGGTGTGGCCGTGTCTGTTGGGGCTGCCGCTTTGTTTTTCTGCTCGCGCAGCCCCAACAGCCAGAAAGAATAAATCCCTTGGCCATCAGCGCTGAATAATCATGATGTAAGATGCTGTTCTGAGCTGCGGGCTCGTTCCAGAGCCCCTTTTTGGCAGGGCTGCCATGGGGTGGGACAGCAGCCGGTGCTGCGATCTGCTCCCCTGCTGTGGGGGGCCCAGCGGGGGCCGCAGGCTGATAGGAACAGGCGAGGCAAAGGAGGTCCCGCCCAAATGGCTTGAGTTTGGTGAGTCAAGGTTAAGGAAGCTCCACAGGTCATGTGGAGAGCGGTTGTCCAACACCATGAGCTCCTGCTGCCCGTGATCCTCTGTGCTCTCCACGTATTGCAACATCCTGCCTGAATGAGGGAAGTAACTGAAAAAATAATCCCTTAAATCAAGCAGCTTCTGCTCCGAAGCTGAAATAGCTACTGAAAACATCTGTACTGGAAGTTAAAAAATAGCCGGTGAGGGTTGTGCAATGTGAGTTCAAAGCTGGATGACTCGGCGGGCAGCCGGTCGGTGGAGGCAGCCGGAGGGTTTGCCCCGTGTCCCAAGTCAGCCCGGGGGGTCTGGCATGTAGGTACAGTAACAAAACAACCAGCGAATTGGTGAGGTGAGATGATAGGAACAGGGAAAAAGAAGGGAGGGGAAGGCAAGGCAAGGCAAGGCAAGGCAAGGGAAAATAAAAAAGAAAATAAAGAAAATAAAGAAATGAAAAAGGAAAGGAAAGGAAAGGAAAGGAAAGGAAAGGAAAGGAAAGGAAAGGAAAGGAAAGGAAAGGAAAGGAAAGGAAAGGAAAGGAAAGGAAAGGAAAGGAAAGGAAAGGAAAAAAGAAAAGAAAAGAAAAGAAAAGAAAAGAAAAGAAAAGAAAAGAAAAGAAAAGAAAAGAAAAGAAAAGAAAAGAAAAGAAAAGAAAAGAAAAGAAAAGAAAGAAAAGAAAAAGGCAAGACCCCACAACACACCACAAACCCAACAACAACAACCCCCCCAAAAAACACAAAACAAAAAGAAAAAAAAAGCAAACAAAAAAAAAGAACAAAACAAAAAACCCCAACAAAACTCAAAACTCAAATCTCAAGTGTTTTTAATAACAGAAACGGTGCACTAATGCTTGAAAATGTTATGCCTTCCCTTTGAAAGCCCGAGTTTCCAGACTGCATTGGTACTCCTCAATCCAGCACCAAGTTTATACAGTACTACGGGGCCTCGTGAGGGGTGACTTGTAAAGAAAATGTGCTCGCAGAGTCATTTATGGAGTGAAAATTGACCTGCAGATGGGCCCGAGCCACTGGGCAGTGAGATGGCAGGTGAAATTTGGCACAGGCTCGCTGTTTCCCAGGGAAAGCCAATCCCAGTTCCTAATTCCAGCTGTTCCGCAGCAGGCTGTAAACCCAGGATTTCTGCTCAGGAGCCTGTCAGGATTATTTTAACAACTACATGAAGCACCTGTCAGCTCCGTGGCTGGCAGCAGTGGAAAAAAAATGTGTTAGAGAAGGAGTAAGAAGAAAATATTGCCTGAATCCCGGTGTCCCTGCACTTGAGTGTCACATGCAATTCCTGTGCCTGAAGGGCAACAAGGACACCCCGAGGCAAGGCACGTTTTCGGTGGGAGAAGTGGTTGAACAGGCTGGTGTTCTGCACTGGGAACACAAAAGAACCATTTATTTGGACTCGATAATCCTTGTGGGTTCCTTCTAACTCAGGACATTCTATGATTCTTTGTGTGAATCCCTGCGTTGCAAGGCATTGGGGATGCACAAAGGCAATGTGGGCTTCCTGTAGGACTGGGCCAGCGTGAGCTGTGTTGGGCTGCTACCGGTGCAAAATGGGATGGAGCCGGGACACAGCTGAGCCAGCAAGGGGCTGGCAGCTCAGCCACAAGGAGGGGGCCGGGGGGTGCTGCTCCTGTTCTAGGTGTCCCCTGGGTATCCACTGACAGGGGCCAGATAACGAGATGCGCCTTGGCTGACGGGCTCTTCTCCAATCCTTCTGCAAGCGTGGCTGCAGAAGAGCTCCTCTGCCTGTCTGAACAGTTATTATCCTGTCACGGCTTGTCGGTAGCCAAGCTGGGAGTTCATCAGCCAGTGTAAAATCACCCCTGTCCGTGCGGCACCATGTCTCTCCTCCACAGGGAAGCCCCCAGCGAGGCCCGGTGAGCCGTCTGGCAAGGTATTTCTGTTCTGCGCTGCCCTCCCGCTCTGCCGAGCTCATCACGCACGGGTAGGACGTGGCACCCAATCCGAGTTTGCAGAGCTCACAGTCACCGTTTGCCCTCCGCGCTGCCCTGCGTTTGCATTCTGACTCCAGCCTGACTGCACTGCGTGGGTTTCAGTCAGCCCCTGTGGGCACCCATGCGAGCTGATGAACGAGTAACGTGGCCACCATGCTTTACCCAGCTTGCCCAGATGTATCAAGCCACAGCCTTAAAGAAACTACACTTTTTCTTTTAATTATTGTTTTTTTATTCAGAGAATCACAGTAAGCTACTGAGACTCACAGCCACTTTCCCCAGCATAGTTTTCCAAACATTCACATGCAACTTTTGAAAACATCAGGTACATTTCGAGAATTTGGAAGATGCACCATCACAAGCAAAACTTGCACGAAACATTGGGATTTGTGCCAGAGCAGCAGCCACCTGCGGGAAAAACAGGCAGGAGCACAGTGAGCTGAGCAGGAAGCGAGGGGGCCAGGCAGCGAACCCTGTGGCGCTTTGCTTTATTCAAGGACATTCTTTGCAACCTTCTGCAGAAGCAATTCGATATCGGCCTCGATCTTGATGGTTTCGAAATGCCGGCTGTAGCGTTTGAAGGGGATGCCGTCGGGGCCGATGAGGAACTTTTCGAAGTTCCAGGAGATGTCGTTGCGGCAGACCGGGGACCAGATGATGAACTGCGGGTTGGTCATCAGCGAGGACGGGTCGTCGTGCGGGAAGGGCAGCGCCTCTTTCAGGAAGGTGAAGAGCGGGTGCGCGTTCTTCCCGTTCACCTCGCACTTCTCGAACATGATGAAATTGGGCTTGTACCCCTTGCCAGGACGGACGTGCTCCAGCGACAGCAGGATCTCCTCATTCGTAGCATTTTCCTAAGGAAAGAAAAACAAGAAAGCGCCCCGAGCAAAGCCCGTGAGAGCCCAGGCGGGACGGGCGGCTCTTCCCCGCGGCCCGGCCCCCGCCCCGCTCCGCCCGCCCTACCTGGTGCCCGAACTGGTTGCAGGGGAAGCCGAGGACCTGCAGCCCGCGGGGCCCGTAGCGCTGCTGCAGCTCGTTGAGCTGCAGGAAGTCGCGGGTGGTGGTGCCTCAGAGCGACGCCACGTTGGCCACCAGCAGCACCTTCCCGCGCAGCGAGCCCAGCGACAGCGGCTCCGCCGCTCCCAGCGGCCGCGCCGACATCCCGGCCAGCCCGGCCGCTCCCGCTCCCGCCGCCGCTGCCGCTCCCGGGGCCGCCATGGTCGGCACTGCCGGGCCCGCCCCGCTCCGCTCCCCGCCGGCGCTGCGCCCCGCCCCGCCGCTGCCCTTTCCCCGCCTCTTCCACCGCCCCGCTGCGCTGCCCGGGGGGTATCGCCCTATCGCCCCCCGGCACCCCCGTTCCTCCCGCGCCTTCCTCCTGGCTTCACGGAAAAGCTTCGTCGTTTTTCTGATCAATTAAAAGCTCAGAACTGGGTGATCTGTACATCCCCGGTTAACACACGGGGAAGTATCACTGATTCTCAAACCCGCTGTGAATATCAGCAAAACACAAAGTGGTCCCAGGAGCTAAAACGTTTGGGGTAATAAGACCGTCAGAGCATGGAGGTGGCACAGTGCAGCACCACGGCGGCAGCATCCTCCTGCTGCCAGCTGAGAGCAGCTTTTGGGAGAGAAACACCTTCAGTTTGTGTGCCGGGAGGAGGAATAGGAGGTACGCTGAACCCAACGTGCCACGGTCAAGAAGGGCCCACAAATTCCCTTCTTGAGCCTCCTTTTATAGATTTGCCACGTCTCTGAGGCTGGTAAAGTCTTCCCTTACTTTAGCAGTTGCTTGTTTCCCTGTCCCTGGCTTTTCATTTTTTTTCCTGCCTTAATGCTTTGTCCTATTTTAAGGAGTTTTAAATCACGCAGCGGCGAGTGCTCTTCTCATGGATCCTGGGCAGGCCTAGGTGAGCTACACCGACTGCTGACCATACCCACACCGGGCAACATGGCCCAGCTGCTCCTCCACGGGTCTTTGTGCCGAAGCATCACCCCCCTCCAGAGCACACCGCGAGAGGCAGGTCCAGGGTCAGGCCCGGAGGTGATGTCCGTGGGTTGGACCAACAGCAACCGTGGGGCAGCGCAGCTCGGCAGGGACCAGGAGCAGAGGCCTCAGCTTCCCCAGGGAAGCGGGCAGCCCCCGCCAAGGCTCCTGCCAGTGTTTGCACCAATCGGGCTCCATTCGCAGCAGCCCCAAGGTCAGACAGCTGCTTATCAGCGCTGGCCCCCAGCCAAGGCACCCTGGGCCCCGCAGCGCGGGGGGATGCGCTCAGGGCCGCCTCTGCTGCCGTCTGTTCTCTCTCACGCTTGGTATCGGGGACTCGTCACAAAACACCAGCTGTCACTAACGTGCCACCATAGAACGCTGCATCCCTGGTGCGGTGACCGCAGGATCCTGGGGCTTTGCTTTGGGCTGCTCTTGGCACCTGCCCCCGTGACTGGGAACTGGAACAGTTCCTGGCTGCAGCGGGTTTTGGGGGCTCAACTAATTATCTTGTTTTTTCTGCAGTGCGTTGCAGGACTGATTGCAGGAGCCGTGACAAGCGTCCCGAGGGAGATCAGAGCAACCAGGAAACGGCTGACGGGACGAGCAGCGGCACGTGACCCGTGTTTGCTCTTGAGCAAACTGACGGTTACAGTCCACGCAGACTCCTCAGCCGCAGGGCGAGCCACGGTGGCTTGGAGAAGAGGAATTTCTCTTCAGAGGTCACCTCTAGGGCAGTGCCACAGAGGCACCTCTGCTGACACGTCTGACACTGGCTCTGGCTGGCACCTCCAGTCCTCTGGCTGGACCTGGGGAGTTCATCCGAAGGAGGGAGTTCCCTTCAGGGGCCCTGCCCTTTTCAGACAAGAGCAGAATAAGGCTTTCTCTTCCTCTGTGAGTGAGTTTTGAGGAAACCGAGTTGAACTTCCTTGTTGTCCTGGAGCTACACCCTGTGCCTGGACACATGCTGCAGAGCCAGCTGGGGTGCCAGGAGCTCCCAAAGGACTAGATGGGTTCGAGGGACCCCTTTTGAGCTGCGTTACAAGTGGCGGTTGTCCTGTGGGGTCAGAAGATTGCTGTTGAACAGTCACAGCAATGGGTAATTGCAAAGGTTGCAAAACACACCCTCCTGCTTCCATCTTCCCCGCACTCCTGGTCCCAGACTCCTTCCCCCGGCCAGGGGGCTGGCTCTGGGCTCCCAGCTTTTCCCTGCCCTGTTTGCAGCTCCTCGCCCGGCTGGGTCGCTGTCCTTGAGTGCTGAGCTCTCAGTTCCCGGCTCTGGTCTGGCCATCTGTGTCCTCAGCTCTGTTTCGATCTGGAACAGACGTGGCCCCCAGAGGTGACAGACAGGACTGGAACCCAAGGGCATCCAGGCTGCCGGCCCTTGTAGGCAGGAGAGCCGAGAAGGACTGAAAAGAACCACGCAGGCTTCCACTCTGATGCCAGTGGTCCAAGGAACAAGGAGAGGAGCTGGAACTTCTGGAAACCTAACACCAGGTGGTGGACAGGAGAGAGGAGATGGGGAGGTGGTGCTACGGGTTAACAGAAGCTTAGATTAAAACTGGGATAACAACCTGTTCTGGGTTGAAGTGCATTGGCAGATCCACAACCCACGAGCTGAGTCTGAAGCATGTGCAGACCTTACTCAAAACCCCTGCGGCTGAAGAGCTGCTCTTGTGACCACAGGGAACTGCAACCCAGTGGCTCTGCAAGACTGAAAAAACCCACTTTTGCTCAATTTCAACCACCCCCACCCCCTGTCAAACTGCCCAACAACAACAAAAACCACCCTAAAAAAAGGGAACTGCAGGGGCGTGACTGAGCTTGTTAACAGAGCAGACAGTGAAATCCTCACGGGCAGCCCGTAGCTGGGAACTGCCTGCACCCCATCACCCTGTGTGGGTGGAGAACGGGCACCCAGGAGAGGAAGGAGGGACAGGGGGGACAGTGCCACCGCCGGGCTGGCCAGACGCTTCCCTCGGGGGTGTCTGTGGCTGCAGAGGGAGGACAAGGATCAGAGGTACCGGGTATCCCCACGGCCAGGTCTGTTTCTCCTCTGTTGCGGGGACTGGAATCAGTAATATTATAAAACAAACAAACAAAACAAACCAAACATGCTACATTGGCACTTTTTAGGACATTACTGGGATGCAGCGTGGTGTCACTGACATGAGCTGTCATTGGCACCTGGACTCCCCCTGCCCGGCCCTGCAGGCAGCGGCTCCCGGCCCAACGGCAGCTGCTGTAAATGCCAGAGCAAGCGCAAGGACATGTGCTGCTGTTCCACGTAGTTTCTCACCCAGCAGCAGCACAACAGCCCGAACGTGGAGCCCACCCCTCTTGAAAACAGCACAGCACTACACCTCAGCGTGCTCCCGTGCAGACCAGCAACGCTGCAAACCCTCGCACGCTGCAACCGCAACACCGCTGTCTGCTCCCTTCTTCCTGCACATCCTCCTCCTGCGCGTCTACTCCCATGCTCGAGATTAACAAATTCAACTCAACCGACGTTCCCTCCTGTGGTTTGATGTCAAAAGCAGGTCCCGGGAAGCTCTGCCACTCACCGCAGGGGCCGGGAGTTCCAGCTCTGCTCGGCTGCGGCGTTTGGAAACCGCAGCAAGCAGCAGATGGGTGGCACTTGCTGGGAAACAATAAGTATTAAAGCACTTGCAACTGCTCAGCAAATCCTATCACAGCTGTATAAAAATGGTATTTCTGATTCCAGCTGTCAGCTGCCAGGCCAAAAACCCAGAGTGAGGAATACAGACACCAGGATACAGGGAGCTTAGAAAACTGCCTTTATTCTATTAGTTGTTGGAAAAATGAAAATACAGAAAGAGTTTAGTTGGCTGCAGAACAGCAAGAAGTTCACAGGTTAGGAGTCTGATCACTACATGGTAACCAAACTTACACAAAAAGTTTCTTTCTTTTTTTTTTTTTTTTTGTTTTTTGTTTTGAAACTGGGTCCAGCAATGAACTTAAGGCAACTGAACAGTTCAGAAGCTTTGAGTGTGAGCAGGCTGTCTTGTCTCATCCCTACGGCACATCACGGAAAAACTCTTCCTGGGTGTGCAGACCACTCAAGTAATTCAAATGGGTCAGACACAAACGAACAGGGGAAGAGGATCAGCTGCTTTCCATCGGACTTTATTTTCAAATACAGTTTCTTAAAAAACCCAGAACACCTTAACGCAGAGGTTACAAGTAACAGTATTAGGAAATCCAATTATACAAAAAATACTACATCTAAGCTGGGGTAAATAGATTTATTTTTGGTAACATACATTTAAACTGGCACTAATTACACAGTAACTAAAAGGTAACTAACATGAAACCACAGAACCCTCACTTTTCCTTAGCTGAATGGGACTTGGTCATTTCAGAGTGATCACATTTTCAAACTAATGTTTTACACCACTGAGCCATGAAAATCAGATCTTCCTAAATGTGATAGCACTGAAGCTACACTTGATTCCACATACAGCCATGTAACTGTTGTACTCAATTAGCATAGGACGTTAGTTATAAAGTAGTTACAGAGCAATCCTCTGTGTTGACAGCTTTTTCTCTTTCTAGAGAGAAGAAACGAGATAGAGAATTGTCTTCAATTAGCGCCTGGCATATCCTGTGAGTGCAGAAAAGGTTTGTTAGAGGAATGTTGAGGTTAACCTTGGGTGCACAGATGAATTTGATGCAGATTGTTATAAAAATCATGGTTGGCTTCTAAATACTGGTAGCAAGATGACTCGATTTTTAAATCTCTTAAGTAAATTATAGATAATGAAAAAGGCCAGTAATCATACACTAAGATTAATAAACAGCACTTCAAAATTACTCAAGTGCAGGGTGCTGCTTTGGCCATCTTCCTCTGGCCACATTTTATAAGAGAAGGCACCCGGACTTTTTCTTGCCACGCCGGGCTTGCAAAGCAGCTCTAGTGGCCATTTCAAAAACCTCCCTCACACCGTCTTTGGTCTTTGCCGAACACTCCATATACCCAAATGCACCAATGCGGTTTGCCATATCTCTTCCTTCTTCAGGTTTGACAGGCTCCTGCAACAGCACAAAAGCCACAGGTGAGAGCGATCCAAAGCCACAGCAACACACACCCACCTTCCCTTCCCACCCAGCTTCCCAACGAAGGCAGAGGAATTTCTGCATTAAATGCACCTAAGTAATTGGTTAGTTAATAATTAATTGCTCCCCCGAGAGCGATCCTGTAAATAATAACAGCAGGTTTCAAATGAAATTTGCTTATTTTCTCCAGGTGCAGCACGCACTGGATTACACAGACAGGACGCAGAGTTGCGTGCTGCGCCAAAGCTTGAGGGCACGATTGGTTTTCTAACACCTCTGAGCTTGAAAGCTGCAAGAGTCTTTGAAACTTGAGCAAATTGTTTATTTCTGAGGAAACGTTTATGCAACTCTTTGCCACAATTGTAACAAAAGCCTATGAACAAATCCCAAAACTAACGCCTCAGTCTTTGTTTACAACAAATATTATGCAACAGGAACAATAATTCCAGGACAGAGCAGAGTATTTGCAGTCTCATACCCAAGCAGGGGGTTTCAGACACAATCAGAGTATGAAACATAGTGATAGGCTCAGGAACAAGCTGCAGCACCTGTGGTTATTACCTCAAAACATTTAGCCATTAAATGGTTTCATTTCATATCCTGAATATACAGAATAAAGAACAACACAAGTGTGTGTGCACTTGATGTGCTGATGGCTGCTACTGGATTCCTTTCTACCCCAGGGATCCGGCTCTCCAGCATGGAGAGCAGCTGACTGCTAGTAACCCCATAAAGCCATTTTCATTGTTGAAAGTGCCTTTTTCTAAAAATTAAATCTCCAAATATGAAAAAATAAACACCTGATTAAAGCTAACATATACTTTCTGGTTTCTGTCACGGGGAAGTGTTCATTATGCAGCCCATAGGCAGCTGCGGCCACTCATTTAATGCTCTACAACCACTACACCTTTTTCATTCATTGTGCGACTATCAGAAAGGAACTTGCCTGCTTCATTTTGGCCAGCTCTCGTCTTGTGTGCTCGTCATTCCTCAGGTCCTTCTTGTTTCCTACCAAGATGATAGGCACATTGGGGCAGAAATGCTTCACCTCCGGGGTCCACTTCTCTGGGATGTTTTCTGAAAAAAAATCAATACAAGTATGACTGTACCAAAACCCACTTCTGCGGAGAGCTTTATTTTAAAGCTTTTACCTGCTGCCTGAGTGGTTTTAACTTGCTAATCCACACCAATGCCTTTTTTCTAATTTTAATTTGGGAAGCAAATAGACCTGTTCTGGTATTACCAAAAAAGTCAAGCCTGCCTATGGTGATTTTAAGGCTGAAGGACGCCTAAACCCTTGGCTTCTCTACATCTCTCAGTAGCTACTTGACTTGGGTCAGCATAAGAACAGCATGCAGAATTCTAAGTAGAGCGTTACAGAATATTTTGCCTCAAGAGAAACATTTTCTTTCTCTCTGAAACTGAAGATGGGCACAACCCCGAAGCGTAACCCCGAAGCGCAAGTTTTTACGTCACTTCTTCCTTATAAAAAAGCAACATCAAACAACGACTCCGAACTCTCCTATTAACTGCAGTGGAAATGCTGCTCTACACACTAATTACAGATGCACAGAAACAAAGACTTTGTGTAAGTCACCTGCAGATTTGCCATTTCTCTCTACATGCAGCAAATTAATCCACACTTGTACACAAGAAAACTTGAGGGCTTGTGAAAGCAAAACCTTGATAAATTCTATATAGCAGGAAGTGCTGAACAGTCCAAAACATTTGGCTTTGCCTTCAGCAGCTCTCAGACACCTGAGATTCAGCAGTGGATGTACCTGCAGGCTACATAACCGCTTTTCTTCACAAAATTCCATTCTGATTTTGAAGAGACATTAGCTATCATGGCATTGTTTTCCTGCCTGAAATAACAACTTAGGCAAGCATTCTGAAGCCAGCTTTTGCACTACAGTCAAAACAGCAGCTCTGTGGCTGCACCCAGACGCAGCAGAGCGCAGCCAGGGCCTTCCCGCTCGCTTGGGGTGTGAATTTTGAAACTAGGAATGCTGGCAGCCATTACAGCACACGAAAATATATTTTACAGCACAATTTCCAACGAGAATATAGTGACACATAGTTACAATTTAGTTAATGCTCTGCTTACCTAAACTATCAGGGCTATCAATTGAAAAACACATAAGTATAACATCGGTATCTGGATAAGAAAGCGGTCTAAGTCGATCGTAGTCTTCTTGTCCTGCTGTATCCCACAAAGCCAACTCAACCTGCAGAAGAAAGATCAAGGCAGTTAGCCAGATCACCAGGGAAGTTTTGAAGCTAGTAACCCAAGAGAAGTGGGTAAAATATCTCAGTCAACAGCACTCAAAAGGAGGAGACTACAGAACAAGCCACTTTGACAGGAGAACTATTAGAAACTTTACCTGCCATAACTCAAAAAAACCCAATTTACTGCACCTTATGGGGCTTTTATTTATACCCATGACCAGTGTCAGTTCTCTGAAAGGACATAAAAGCTACCAGCAGAAAAGCAAGACAGAAGAATCGAAGGGAACTGGCTCCAAAGGGCTGGGAATTTCTCTGATAAGCATTCAAGAAATGCCCGTTTTCAGTGAAAATGGACTCTAAGTATATGCTTTTTAGGACTATTCATATTTTCAATTGGTTTACATCTGGAACCTGTAGTGATTGAGAAATATCAAGACTGTACCTACTTGTGCACAAGTTCACTGAAGCCCCATCACAGCAGAAATTTACACTTGCAATTTGCTTTGAAATAAACCTGATGTGTGTGAAGCAGCTTCTTACCAAGAACTGAGTAAAGCAGCTAATGTTCTCAATATTTCTACTTAGAGTGGAGCTAGGGGAGAACACCCTAATAGGATTGTGCAGCACTGTAGAAGGAATAGCCAACGTTTAAACTAGGAAATTTTAAAACTATAATCAAGCTCCTAAGGTATACTCTTGCTTGAGATTCTCTGATGCATCTGACTTTGCAACAGCATGGGTTCCTTCTTGTTTAAGCTCTTATGTTCAAAAGTTTCAGGGAAAAAAACTCAACAGCAGCTCAGATAAAGACAGGCAGGCAGAACTAGAACCCAAATGTGAGCCTGAATGTGCGATGCAACTGTCTGGTTATATTGCAAAGGCACAAAACCTTAGCTTCTCTCAGAGTCACTTCTGCATTCTCATTTGCAAATGCAAATTCTGTAGCAAATGTTCATATTTTGTGCAGCGATGTCTGGGCGCTGAAATCAGCTCCTGTGGCTCTATCAAAAAAACTACATCTCGTACCATCACCGTTTTGTCTTCATGAGGCTTCTGAACATTTCTGGCAATGCTCTTCTGGGACGACAGAGGGAAGTGGCTGTCAAACAGAACGGTCTGAAGCACTGCTCTCCTATCAACTTTTGTAACCAGGTCTTCAGAAGACAAAGTGCTTAGATAAGGTATGTCATCTAGTTACAAAAAAATGCACCTTTTATTTCCACAGCAGAAAATGCATTGCTCAAGATGCTCATATAATTTTTACTTAGATGCCAGCTGCACGTAGCTGATAGGGCACAACTCTGTTCAACCCATTTAGAGAAGCAGAGATTTAGGCAGAAGGGAATGATAAGTTTGACTAGATAATAAGAGAGGGGAATTGATATCATGCATATTTTAACCAATAGTCCTCAGAGTCTAAGATACAATATAGAAATTGCAGAAACTATCACCTGGGGGGAAAGTATGTTCCAATATTAATCTAAAAGCCTTTTTTTTTTTTAACCCATTCATATAAGGGAGCCAAAAGATCTTTTTAGACTCGAATAGCATGAACTACCATGACTAAACCCACAAACAACCCATGCCTGTAACAGTAGGAAATCAAATTTAACATAAAGCCCAAAACCAGCTCAAAAAGTTTTTGTTCAAATCAGGATCAAAACTGAACAGTTTCAATCAATTTGCCATTGCATCTGAACTAGAACTGACTGAAAGATGTTCTGGCTGCACCTGAACCCAGTGCAAAGGCGCATGTCGCAGCAAGAGGCGAGGCAGCGAGCTCAAATAGCTGAGCTTTCAAGGCAGGAGCTTTCTGCTTTCTGTGCTCCCAGAGTATCCCTGAAAGTGACAATTTTTACATGTCACCTATTACCTTGCGTGACATAAATGCAGAAGGCAACCCATCCACCGTTCAGAGAGCAGCCTGCTGAAAACTGCCCCTTGGAGTAGGGGTCCAGTGTGCTCGCTGGTTTGGCAAACAAAAGGAGCTGGGGTCACACGGATTGAAAACTGATTTTCAAAATATTTTAAACTAAAATGAAATATTTTAATGATTTACTTTAGTATAAACTATGAATAAAGCTCAGGGAGCTGTGGGTATGCTTGGCTGCTTTAGCGTTTCAATTTGTGTAAGGTTAGAAACAGGATGTTAAACAGACAACTGGATACAAGCAGGTCCTAGCAAGGCTAATATTTGTTCCACAGGAAAATGCTTAATACTTAGAAATGTATTTACAACATAAGCACTAAGCATGTGTACTAATCACTTATTAAAGAAGTGCAGAGATCTCCATGCTATTCTGAATAAATGCAAGTTCATTTTGACTGTTAGAGAAATGTACACATACCTGCTTTCCATCCACTTCAATATCTGCTACATAATTTTCAAAGACGGTGGGAACATACACTTCAGGGAACTGGTCTTTGCTAAATACAATCAGCAGACAGGTCTTTCCACAGGCACCATCACCCACTATAACCAGCTTTTTTCGAATGGCTGCCATAGCTGAAAAACAAAACAACGACTTATTAATTCTTCCACTGCAGCTTTTAACTGAGATGCTAATAATTAACAAGCACTAAGTTTCCAGTTAATAAGAACTTTTAAATTGAGCCTACATGTCCATTAGAGACACAGACAGGTGTTTGGAATCACGCGAGTTGAAATTCCCATTCTTTTTTAGAAAAACATTCTCTAGAATAGTCAACACACCACTGAGCTACTGGGTGCAAAAATAACAGAAAGGAGAGGAGCCCAGCCTGGTCTGGCATTTCCTTACGCATTCTAAAGGTTCAGATGGGAATGTCCAGAGACTGTGAGCGAGCAAGCAGCACTGCCCTAGAGCACCTTCTGAAAAGTGTCTTGTAGGGAATCGAATATGAGACGCAGGGCAGTAACGTTTTCCTGTCACACTGAATTGTCTTAATGACAAAGTGCCATAAGCTGAGGAGCCGCTGCCTCATCAGAGCACCCGCGGAAGGAACTCAAGGCAACCAGTCTGTTCCTCGGGTTACAGCCACCACACTGCGAAGGGTTTTGGAAGTACGTGCCCCGCTTTCCCAGACATCGCTGTTACCGGGTTATTTTGCCTGCTATCAGCTTACAGTAAGCAAAGGGGGACATAGAGGGAGACACCACCCTGATGCTCCACAGACCTGTGCTGTTCAACATATTAATTTGTACCAGGACTATACAAATTCATGGCTTGCTCACATGCAGCTTTGACCTCAAAAAGATGTTACAAAAGCTTCTAAAGGTTTAACACAAGCCTAGAGTCAGGGTGGGACTGAACGAGATGATTGTGTTGGATTTATTTTGCAAACTTCTACAAAGTCACAAGTGAACCCAAATAGTACAGATAGAGACTGATTGTTCATCAACACTTCCCACAAACAAACGTGAGCCGGGGGGGGGGGGATACAAAGACAGTAGAAAGTGATTCAAGTAAATGAGGTTTAAGCAAATGAGGTTCAAGGCAAGGAGCCTTAGGAACAAGAGGATGTTGTGGACACAATCAATTTATACAGGCCTAAAGGAGACTGGGCAAGTACATGGAAGAAGCTTCCTGCGTGAGTTAAAGAATGCAGAAAACACATCTGCCTTAGAAAATCCCCACAGTAAAAGTACTTTGGGGCTGTGAGAGTACTTTGGAAGGCACTATACATGCGCCTGCTCTCTTATTTCTTTTCCCTGGGCATTTACTTGCAGCCATTGCAGGAATGAGCCGGAGATTTAGGGAGGGATCTGGCTGCAAGGACCGGAATGAGGACAGACCCGTAACTACTTTCTTCTCTAGAACACGAAGGCGTTTCCAGGGGAAGCCGCTTAGTCATCCCATGGAGCTTCCTGGAAATGGAGCAAATAGCAACGCCACCATAATACCTTGCATGGCATGACCAAAACAGCACGGGGGAGCACCCTTGTGAGTTAACTTTTTCCATGACAATCCCAGTACAAAGCTCTGTGAGGACGACTAGGGCTGCTGACAAGGCAAGGGCAAAAGGGTACAAAGAGGCACAGAAGAGAATTAAAAGACATTGCAAAAATGTTTTCTCCTTTCCACCTCTTTTCTTCTCTAAGTAGAAAGGTAAAGCTAACCACCTAAAAGCAACCTTTAGCACTATTAGGTGGTGAAGCAGCAGTGGGTGTTACAGAGGTTCTGTACTTCTGCTCCAGGTGCAGACAGAGAAGGACCATTTCAGCACATGAAGCAGGAAGGGTTCAAGGGCCTGCAGAGCTTGTCAGACACAACTGCTCAAGTAATCCTAATCTATCTCTAAAATGAGCTTCTGTCACCTTGTAAATATATATGTTCACACATTCAAGTTATTTACCTTAGGGACTGGGGGTTATTTTTACATCTGTGGAAGGTTTTAAACGATCCAAGCTTTAAAAAGGTATTCTTTCATTCGTTTTAGATGGCTTTGAAGAGTTTCTAGCACTGGTAATATTTAATATTTGCAGAACTGAAAATCATCTGTCCTCTGTACCAAGTCAAGATCAACTACTTACAAGTTCTACCTACTCTCAGTTTTGTCTAATCTGACCTTAAAACCTGTGTTGCTGAGTCCTACAAAACCTCTGAAGCCATCTACTCCTGTGCTCCACAATATTTACTATGAGAAAATAACCCCCAACATGTAACCTCAACCTTCTTTGATGCAATGTAAGCCCACTACTGTTTATCCTGTTTGTCACAGGCATAGGAGAAGAGATTATTCCCTTTCCCTAGTGCCGTTGAGAATATATGCCTTCATGTAGTCTTCAGGCCAACCAATTCCAGTTCATTTAAGCCTTCGCTGTAAATCATATTTCCTAGACCTTCCTGTTGTTCCCTGCTGGACACAGTCCAATTGGCACAAATTTACCAAAGCATGGAGCCCAAAAGCTGAATCCAGTATTTCACTTAGGGCTTTACCCAGATTAATTAGAGCTGAAGGATTATTTTATTGATCTTCCAGGATATACTATTGCTCAAAAACCATACTGGAAGTGTCCATCTTTCCCCCCCATACCTTCCCAGAAGACAACATTGTTGATACATTCCACTTTTAACTCATGGCAACTCCCAGGTCTTTTCATTAGGACTGCTACACAGTGAGTTGTTCTCTATTCGCACAGCTGAAAGTTCTGCTGTCATGTTTTTCTCTCACCTCTGATGTTTTTTTCTACCTCCAAGTTCTAGTGCTGTCCTGCAGCTTAATCACAGCCCTTCTCAGGTGCCAGCTTAATAATCACGATTCCCAAGTAATTATCTAGGTCATTGATGAAACCCCACTGGAGACAACGCAGGTGGATGTGGGAATGGGATAACACGTCCTTCCTCAGGATCCTCCCTCCTCTCCCTCCCGTGCTGAGCACGTGTGCGACCTGCAATAGTACCCGGGGCAGGTGACCCTTCCGGCATCACCTACGGATAACTGTCTTTTTCTGTGGATTATCAGATCAACTCTGTCTTTACCTTCCTCCAAATACTTCTGTCACTCTAGATTTTTTTTTTAAGTGTTCCTTGTCCATTGGATCTAATTTTATGCTTTGGCTTCTACATACTTATGCCTAAAGTCTACAAGACAATTGCAATTCTGTAAAAAAAATATCATAATTTGAAATAATGATTTCTATAAATCTCTCCCTAAAACCAACAAAAACAACAAACACCCCCTCTAACACCAAAACACAAAACCAAAATAAACAAAAAACCCCCAAACAAACAAAAAAACCCTCCAAACAAACCAAGACAACAACCCCCAAAACCCAACAGCTTGAAAATTATATATCCAAAAAATTATTTCAGGAGTTTTACTTGATCTCAGTACCCCTTTCCTAAGAAAAGTCTCCTTGCCTGAACCCTTCCTGAGCTCTGTTGCGGTTACCTGGCCCCCCTGTGGCAGAGCGCTCTGTGAGCGGTGCCCATCAGCTGCATGTGCTCAGCCGCCTCCTTCCCACTGCTCACCAGCCACCCCGAGACTCCTCTGCTCAGTCTTTTACGTGCAGGATGGTCACCAGGACATCTCAAACCTGCTCAACGGTCCCTTCTGTCTAGTACATTGAACATCTAAGCAATTCAACTTCCCTCATCACCAGCTTCTAGAGCATCCTGTCAAGATGCTCACAGAAAGCCCCGGCTACCTTATCTTTTCTTGGTGACCTATGGCACTCTGACCTTTTTTACTTTAGTTTCACCTTCCAGAGCATTACCAGTGAATAATTCCCTCTGCATAATGTCCTTGGAGCAAATATGTTGTATACAATTCATTTCAGGATGCAAAGATCACCACTGCCATCCTTGGAGCTTTCACTTGTCTCCAAAGCCCTAGCACCTGCTTTTGCTTCGCTCACCTCAGGCATTAACCTGGGCATGTAGCATAGGCCGAGGTTCCTTTGTTTATGGACCTCAACAGATTTTCAGAAACAGCTGATTATAAATCCTGGGTAGACAGAGGTGCCTCAGGATGCCAGGTCTGATCACGGGACAGACCCCTCCATCAACCTCAGAAGTCACCAAACATCACAGCCACTCATTCCTGGACACTAGTGACTCTACAGCTTCACGGTACTTGAAGTTTCTTCTCTGCTGGTGAGGTTGAACCCTTACTTGCTGCCAGAACAACATATTTCAGTTCTGTTCAACATGAGGATGTTCAAGGGTGGAATGCTGCTGCTGGGCCTGCACCAGCTTTCTTCTTACAACAGACGCATCTCCTCCATAGTGCTGGAGGCCTCCGTGCACACAGAAACTGTCCTAGTGGTGCTACAATGTCCCAAACCCTCATCTGTGGTCTTCAAATTGTAGCAGATATCTGGCCACAGCAACAGCCTCCTGTAATCCATGCATTAGCATATTTACAATAATAAATTCCTAATTTAGAGAATTCAGTGTACAGATCAGCATCTTTTATCAAATCATTTTTAGATAAAATAAAAACATTCCTGTCCAGTGGGGAGCTGTAAGTGATCGTCAGGTCTGGCAAATACTCAGACGTACAGTACTCACACTACATGCAAGTCAGTATTTGCTGCAGTACAGCCTGTCGCTAGTGAGTATGTGTCTACATTCGGAGGTTAAAAAAATGCCAAACTATATGAACTACCTAAGAGGATATTACAAATAGACCAAATACAAGGTACTACTGCCTCACTGTAACTGAACATACGTATTACACATTCATCCTTTTATGCAATGCATAGAGTAGGGAGAGACCAATAAATCCAGAAAGCTGCTGGAACAGCATCACTGACGATGCTCACAGAACATTGAGCAAGAAATATTCTACCCCAATTAGTGCAGCAGCATGGCTGCAGTGACCTTCTAGGGCAGGGCTGTCAAACGCATTTTCACCAGCGCCACATCAACCTCACCGTTGTCTTCAAAGGGCCAAATGTCATTTTAGGACTGTACATGGACAATGGCTGCTCTAGAGGAATCTGTGCCGTCTTCTGCAGCAAGATGACAGATCTGCAGTTTTTCCTACTCTTAAATGAACCACTCCTCCCACATTTGCATTTACGGGTTTCTTAAAACCAGCTAGTCTGCTAGATTCAAAGTGGAAACTCTCACAACATGAGTCAAGTGACTCATCTGAATGGAAGAGATTCAATTATGACATTTCCTCAACCTCGGCCAGGGCCTTTCACGGGTATTACAAGAGCTTTAGACATCGTTTACTCAATCCCAATAACATCACAGGAGGTTACAACACAAGGAGCTCCTGTTTGCTGAGAGTTGCCACACTAATATCCTTGTTACATGAGGCTGCTATTTCTAAGTGCAGTGACGCTCCAAGACTCACGCAGCATAAAGCCTTGCTTGTTAAGGGAATCTAGCAAATACTCCAGAAGAATGATAAATAGGGAAAATATTTTTTTTCCATGTTTTAAACGTATTCCCCCCAAGTATTGTTTACTGCAATGGAATTGCCTCTTCAGCATCCTACGTATTTTTCCAAAGAACATTTCCAGTGCCTCCTCTCCCGCAAATCCCAAGGCCACACAGCACGAGTGAGAACTACGGACGTACTGTTGACATTCTGAAGTTGGATAAGCTGGTAACAAACATGCCAGGTTTGCCTGTGTCACTCTGGATCTCACCCTGGAGAAAGTAATAAAGTGAGAGAAACAGCCCTTTACCATCACATAGGCATCCCAACTAGACTTAATGTCAATTACCAGTCAACTACTAGCAAATTTCTATTGCCTGCTATGCCATACCAGCAGATCCCTTGTATAATGCACAGTTTTGTCCAAAAAGATCTGGATGACTGCATATGTTAGCAAGAACTCAGAAAAAACAGTTCAGCAGGACCATTAACGATGTTTCTGATGCTGAGGGGGAAACATCTTTTAAATTCTCTCCCACCTAATCTTGCTGAAGTCCTTCAAACCAAAATGTTGGCGAGGGTTTTGAAACCTTGTAGAGGCTGTTTTGCCGCTGTCCTCTCTACACTCGGTTTGCAGCTGAGCACTCCCAGCCTGGTCCTCTTCTCAACTGCTGCACTTCCCCTGCCCTGGGCCAGCGGGAGGAACCAGAGCAAGGCTGAGGGACCAAAAGATGAAGCTTTACTCAAGTGTCCCCCATCCTGACCAGTCAAGCCCTGCCCTCTACCTACCACAGAGGAGAACTGCCTCTGCACCAGGATCTGCATTTATTCTTAAAATATGCTCACTTTTGTTCAAGCTTGAGTGGGAGGAGGAACGAGTTTCCCCAAGGACTCCAGTGATGAAGAAGACATGGATGAACAGGCTTTCTCCACAGTTTTCTTCTGGTTGTTTAGCAAAGTCTGGCATAAAAGCCGAGAACCACCAAAACAGTTTGGGGCAGAAAGCAGATCAGCCCAAAAAGCAAATAGCTCTGCTTTTAGGGCAGCTGCATACAGACAGTGAGGAAACTGGAGCATTTGGGTGGGAGAAATGGTCCAAAGACCACGAGCAGAAAACGGGGAGCGTGCAGGCGAACAGGCCAGGAGGAGGACAGCAGAAGGACGTAACCGCTCCAATCCACCCTCCTCTAGCGCAGAACCCACGGTTCCCACATCTCCCAGCTGCTTATTTGCCAACAGGAGGTGAATGTCTCAAAACCTTCTCCTCCATGGAAGCACCAATGGAAAATGTCAGCAACCATATATTCTGTACTTTTTTTTCCCCTCCACTACACTTCTCATTAGTGAAAGTATGTACAAACAAATGTCAGAAATTTTGCAGTTTGCTGGTGAAATGCTATCCATGTTACTTTAAATCAGCTCCTTTGAGCATACGTAATCCCATATGTGCTATTTTTTTTTCTACATAACCCACACAGGATGGGCTATGCTCTTAAATAGCAACAGTTGTGAAGTAAAGGAAACTATGACCCTAATTCACCTCTTGCAGAAGTTGCAAAATGGGTAGCAAACAACCATGGGACTGCAGTAAGAAAAAAGGGGGAGAGGGGGGAGATTCAATCACATGAAGGAGTTAGATAAATCCTATGCTTCTGTTACAGGTTCCTAAAAAGTCCTGGAAGAACTACACACACTAAACCATGCAGCAAGTAACCACTTATTTATTGTCTTTATTTCTAAAGACATCCAGAATAGAACCCACCTGTACAGCTGCACTGCAAGTAAAGACAGATGAACTCCATGCCCAGAGCAATCATGCTCACTTGGTACCATATACAACTTGAAATCAAGTATAACTGGGGTACAAATACAGTTCAATTACAAGCCGATGGAATACAAACACTAAAAACATGAATGCAGTCACCACTATAAAGGAGACAGTAAGCACAGCTTATTTCAATAACACTTACTTAATTCTGTGCAAATCTGCCTGTGGACACATGCATTCATAAACTGATAAGCCACATTATTTACAGCATTGCTAACAAGGCCTTTGGGAAACAACTATATTTATATTCCTTACAGCACCCAGCACATAAAGCAGTTTGACAGTACTGCAGAATAGACCTATTTCCAACTATGGTTCTATGTGGGAGCAGTTGCTAACAAAAAGATAGCTGATGGGGTTTTTTTTTGGAGGGTTACATATGAAATTTAACACTTTAAAAAAGTTCCAAAACTGGCAAAGCACAGGGCAGGCTACTGACATTGCACATTAAATGTAATCATGACGAAACAGAAATTATCTATTGTAAGACTGAAGTACAACTGAAAAAATAACACAGAAGGTCAGCGTAGTATCCAACAGGATTAAAATACTGGACACAAGTCCTTCAGGAAGGTCCTTGGACAGGGCGAGCAGAGCATTCAGCTTTCTGCCAGCAGCTTATTCAGACTGTGTGTTAACTAGGCTCCAGCCCAGCAAGTTTTACTAGTTCACAAAAAATGCTTTGCACGCATAGCCGTGCACTTCCAGAGCCAGCTTTAAATTGGGAGCACTATAACCGTGTTACAACCCTGGCCAATAAACCTCATCAGGTGTCAGCTAACTCCACAAATAACCAGCTCAAGCCTCTTTGTACCACATCACCAGAACCGGGAGCAGGGTCAGCTTAACTGCATTAGGTCTTAACAACATTGGTTCAGTGCCAGCCCTGGTGAACCCTTAACGACTGATGAATTTTATATAGTCATAAAGAGTTATCCAGAGGTACAACATTGGTGTTTAATAGGCATACGCATACAATGCATTTCAGTTAGCACACAGTCTGTTGTTTATCCTGCCTCTATGATGGCTGCAATGGGGCAGGTGATACCTCATCCAGCATAAAGCCTGCCAAGCGCAAAATTTTTGAGGAAACCTGAATCGGCAGCCAGTACTAGATCCGTGTTGTGTGTCATGCGGATACAGAACGTCTAATCTGAGATATCATGTGAAGCCTCAAAGCTGGATTCATCCTATCAAATTACAGCCTCTGCCCTTGCTTTCCTCTTCAGGATAGATCTTGTATGACAACATACAATTTATCTGACTCTCAAAGAAAATTGCTTTTGATTCTGATAAATTTTCTTGATTTCTAACCACCACAGGGAAGAGTAAAACATTTTGCTTTGCGCGCTCTCGCTGTACAGCCCACCTGCCCATGCTTTGCAGGAATAACACCTCAGCACCATCAAACTCTCCCAGGAACACACAAATTATCTTCTAACACCCAAGCTGTGAGCTGTGCAGCCCTCTACACCCAGCATCATGTCCTGCAAGCAGCTCCAGTACAAACACCGACCAGGGAACCAACTTGTCCCTGCAGCTAAACTTATATTTCCTACATGTAAAGACCCCCAGACCATCCTTCACTACAGGCCTACACACATATAAAAATGGGTGCATGGGCTTGGGACTTTGGTCTCTCCACCTCAGTGCCTGGCATTCAGGACCAGCTTAGGAGTGGATTCCTACAGAAAAAAAGCAGAAAAAAGAGTGAGAAACTTCCCCCTCCATGCCCTCCAGTCTCCAACCATTTCAGCTCAGGATCTTCTTGGGTCAGATGTGGTGCCCATGAATTTGGTAACCGCAGATTTCTCTTCCATGAGCTTGCCCAGACTCCCTTTGAACCCATGTAAACTTCCAGCACTCACAATATCCTGTTGGAGGGAGTTCCCACAGCCTAATTACATATTGTGTATAAAGCCACTTCCTTCAAATTCAGGATTGTCGCTGTAAGTTTCTTTTACTGCCTCCTAACCCCCAAATGAGAGAACAAAATGAGAGTGAACAATTTATGTCTCTCACCCTCTTTCTGCTGCTCACGTAACAGACCTTCCAGACTGAAGCATCCTACCATAGAGTTGCAGTGTTTTTTGGTGGTGGTGGTTTTTTTTTTTTTAAATACCTTCACACCTTCGACAGTAGCGACTGCCTGATCTGTCAGCTGGCTGCTCTTAGCATAAGGAGTAATAAAGCTGTAGGGTGTCACAGTGCTTCAGCCAGGAGGGCCCTTGGAAGCCTAGCAGCACAGCACCACGTACCTTCCCACCCCACACCATCCCCCAAGGGCAGCGGGGCTGCTGGAGCCCAGAGACACCCCTGATTTGACAAGGGTGTGCAGTTAGACCCACTCAGCCCGTATCAGAGAACCACACCCTGAGCTGCGTTTCAAGTGCAAACAAGCAGCAGCCGGGCCATTCCCCCGTACACCTTTCACTCTTTGCACTGACTCAAGCAGGGACTAGCTTGACTTCAACAGGTGATAACAGAGAATCCCCTACTGTGCTTCTTGCTCCAGCAGTTAGTTACATTTTCTGCATTACTGATGGGGCTTTATTTGTCACTTCCTTGTTTATTTGGCCTCCTCATACTGATATTTTGCGTTTCTTCCAGGTGATTGGTAAGAAATACAGCCCAAGAGCTAATTCCTTCATGTTCTCGCTAGACACAGATGCACTGCAGTCTCCACTTGCCTTTTAAAGTGTCCTCTTTCTACTAAATTTAATATGAACCATATTGATTTTCTATTGCCTTAGTTTCTCACTGAAAATGACATGCAATTACTGTCAAGTGTCAGCTGAAGGCTAAGATGAACACCTGTACTTAAGAACCAAACTGAAACAATTAACACTAATTGTTTCTATTTCCCCCAGTCCAGGTTGAGTGACATTGCCTTAATTCTTTCCTGAACGCTTTGTTACTTATTCCATTATTGTACCTGGGATTGATACCTTAGTCTGATGGGATTATAATCATTAAGGTTGTCCTACTTCTCTTTATTATTACTGCATATTAGCATTCTTTCAGATTCCTTAAACTGCTGCAGTATGTAAAGAACTTTCTGGAAAAATTATATAAAACCCCTCCATTCTCAGGCCAGAGATCTTAAGAGCTGAGTTACATATCCAAACAGAGGTGTCAATTACCAAGCCTGGCCAGATTAGGCCTGCAACACCATTCAATCTTTCTATTATTTTAATTTTTTTTTTAATTTAAGGAGATACTCAAAATACCTGATTACAGAGAAGTTCCCTGTGTAGAGATAAATAACTTGTGCAAGGTAGGAAACCAGAGAGAAAGAAATGCTCAGCTCTCACATAAGATCACCAGTGGAACCTGCACAGCTTGACATACATAAATGACCCAAAACCGCGAGGACAAATAGCAATACAATAAAATTTACTGGTGATGCCAAGATGTTCAGGTAATAAAGGCAAGGGCTTACTGTGACAAATTTCAGAACCTTAACAGGCTCTGTGGCTAAGCAATAAAATTTGAAATAGATAAATGTGCAGTGATATACAAAGTAAAAACCAGATTCAACTTCTGATATGAAATGATGGACTGGCAGCTGATCGCTGCTATTCAAGGGCAATATTTTAGGAATCCCCAAGCACACCTACATCTTTTGACTCTTGTGTGCAGTTGTGATCCTCCCCATGTCAAAAGGCTACAAAGGAACTGGAAGTGACTCAGAGCAGAGCAACACAGATGATTAACTATAGCACAGCGTCCATATGAAGAACAACTATGGCAGAACTGGAAAAAGGACAATCCAGGAGAGACACAACCAAGGAAGAAAACAACTACAGACCCTTCTCTAAGATCCTAAGCAGGTGCCTGAGTGTTCAGTCAGTAAAACAAGGACAAGGGCACAGGGGACGAGCCAGGTTCATGGCAGGGCACACAGCAAGGCTTCACTGTTTCTGACACATTTCAACTCTTCAGGCTCATCATTTCTTCGCTGTAAGTTTCTCTTTGAGCTCCCTTTTTCTCCCAGTTACTCTTCGTGCTTTTGACTTTGTGTTTTATATTTCTACTTCCAGTTTTTACTTTTCTCCAGTTCACCTGTAGGGCTTACTTGCATTGTTTTTTTGAGTGCAAACAAAACAGATGCCTCCATTTCCTTTCCAAGTCAGGTTATTTAGTTTGTTTTCAACACTTGATTGGGGAAAAATATCACAAAAGTAGGTTCCTGAAATGTTTTTTTTTTAAGCCTGTTTACGCCAAAATTGTTAGAAACTAAACCAGCAATATGTGCAAGCAAAACTCTCTGTCTTAACATTGTCATAATGCATCCTGTTTTGCAAACTCCAAACTTAGCAAGGTTCTCCTGGTCTACTACAAGTTTTCTTTGTTCTCAGCTACCTGCAAAGTTCACCCCTATGCTGTTCACCTCCCTTTTTCTATACAATTAGTAAATTAATACCATTTCAGAACCCAGGAAAGAAGTCTAATTACAGCACTTCTCCCCTGCCTTACTCTACCATGACAAGTCCCTGTTCGAAGGCTGAAGGCAAAGCTGGGACTATGGGGTCAGAAAGCTTTATTTTGTCCCCATGACCCATGGCTGCCATTGCCATCCTTCCACACACGCTTCACATTCTTGTTACTTTGCCACTGCTGGCTAGATCCTTGTTATCTGTAGGAACGATGACTTACGAGAGCACTTATCTTATGCAATACCGAGTCCCAAGATTACTTTGAACAAAATGAGATTAGGGCTTAATATTGAGGTAATTATAGTAGATCTGTGGATTTCCACTCCTGTGCAATCTGCAAAACGCTTGACATTTGTGACATTATTTCTTGGAATCCCCTTTGTCCAGAGACCCCCAGCATGTCAAAGAGGACATGGGCAACCATGCGTTGAACAAGGCAGGTTCTGCTTGGTTGAGGTCACGGTCTTTAGGCACCCACCAGTGCCCCGGAGCTGGCAGCAAAAGCACACATGGACAAGAGAAACTAAACCCAACTCTTTCTGTACCCAGAGCTGGCGCTCTGACCTGCATTCCTCCTCTTCTCCCACCACAAGACACCTGTCGAGATTGCGCTGGTTCAGATCGAACACCCATCAAGCCCAGCACCCTGCCTGACACATGCAGGGTTCTCAGATGACAAACACAGAGCAGAAGAAGCAGCAAATGTATTGATACCCCTGCAAGTTTACTTTCTCAGTTTCCAGCTTGGGGGTATTCTCAGGTTTTTTTCTCTTTGTGCTCAATAGCCAGTTTGATAGCATTTTCTCCTGTGATTTCATCTATTGGATTCTGAAGCCATGAAAACAATTTTCATTCAAAACAATTTGCGGTGTGCAGTCTGCAGTATCTGTACAGACTGCAGGAGAAGCACCACTGGTGTTGATCTAGACCAGACTGGGCTCAGTCATGTCTCTGCCAAACTGGAGGGTTCAAATCTTTTTAAGCATCCCTTCTATGGAATTCATTCCTTACCCCGATCATTCTTCTCAGCCTCTTCTTTGCTTTTCCAGTTGCACTGTATCTCAAAGTCCATCTTCCTTCACACAGACCCATGGCAATCAGTGTGCTAAGAACTGAGAGCCATGACGCTATCCCCTGTTTTCTTCTTTATTCCTTTCCCCAAAGCCCCTCACCTGTGCTCATATGATCACTGTTGAACATTAAACTCACATTTTCACAGAATTATGACAAGCTATTCCTCCTAATTGGCAATAATTAACTTTTACCCCATCATTGCATAAAAAAAAGCTAAGATACATGCCCCCCCCCGCCTTGTATTTATTTGGCACAAATTTCATTTGACATTTCACTGCCTGTCATTCGGTCTCAGAAGGCTAAGATGCAATTCTCCCTAGTCAGCTCTTGTCTTTTCTTCCCTTACTACTCAACGCCTTTCTCACCAGACCATTTGTGAGTACACTGAACAGCAGAGGTGCAGCACAGATCCCTATTCTTCTCTTGTCCCAAACTTCCCTTCTCTGCGCTTGCCAAGTCATTCAAAAACTTCAGTAGATGTAATCAGCACTGTTTCCTTCGCAAAAGCCATGTTGACTTTCTCCCACCTTAAATTCTTGGTCCATCTGTTTACTTTCCTTTTTTTAAAAAAAAAAATTGTTTTTAAGAAGGGCACTGAACTCTGTAATATCCTGCTGAACTGCTGCCTTGCAAGCCATCTTCTACTTCCCTGGCTTCAAGGTATTAAGTAAAAAGTTACATAGCATAATTAATAATTCAGTCATTTCATCCCCGAGCTTCCTTTGGAACACTTCGGCAAGCACCATCTGGCCTTGGCATTTTGCAACTATATTTATCATTTTGCTCTAAAAACTTATTTGCTGACACTTCAAGCAGAGACAGATTGTCCAATGAGTCCTGTTCCCTATAAAGAGAATTTCTGGCATAGGAACCTCTTTGGACTCCTCCACAGTAAACAGGAATGCACATAAGTCATTTAACTTTCTACTGATGGCTTCATCATCAAATATTTCTTTCCCTTCTTCATCGTCTATTGGCCCTCTAGACTCCAACAACCTTCCTGCTTGGAAAAGAAATTTTTTTTGCTATTAGTATGATGTTGCTCAGAGCCTTTCTGGCAGTTCCTTATATTTTTCATTTGACTTGCTAGAGTTCACGTTCCTATTTACTTTTCTGGTCAACTTCATGACTTGAACTTTCTGAAGGCTGTGTTCTTATTTCTAATACTTTCTTTATATCAAACAACATGCTCATTCTCATCTGTCAACAACATTTTCAATTTCAAGCACAGAAGCCTAGTTCTGCTGTGGTTTACATGGAACCCAGCCTTTCCAAACAGCTTCTGGACTGAGGTTCAAAAAAACAGCCAATTCACTTTGTCAGGATCAAGTCAAGATCCTATTGTAAGAAGACCTCCTTATCTCGCACAACTTCAACTGAACAGAGGGTGAAGGTGAAGAACAAAGAGCCTCCAAGTGTAGAATAAGAAAAATGAAACATTAGCGAAGAATACAAACAGAGGTAACTGGTACTTGGAGAGCTGCGAGTTTTTTCAAACTAGTGATGCAGGCTAAGACAACCTTCTTTAAAGCTGTGAGGATGAGGAATCACTTTGTCCACATCCACACCTAGAGATCTGCTCCAAATGCGACAGTTCAATCAGTCAGTACATGGTCAGGGGAGACAGAACTACCCATTGTTGCAAAGCACTGCTAATTAACTGAGCAAAGGGACTGAATTAAGCCCTTTTTCTGATTAAAAACAACAACAAATGAAAACCCCCAACCTGTCAGAGCTCGAGGTAAAAAAAAAGCCCGTGGGCACAGAGCCCAGTTTTGCTTGGTATACTAGCGACTCTCCATCCATTCCTTCTACCAGGGACCTTGGTCATGAAGACCGGTCAGAGAAGGACAGTGAACCTTGTTCTGATTAGTTTAATTAGGTGATTCACCTAGGAAGGACTTGCTGTTAGTTGTGTGTATGCAACAGTGGACAGCAAAGATTGTAACTAAAAGGTTGCCTATGGATATCTTAGTTCTTTTACTGTCCCAAGTGCCCTTCTCAAGTGAAAACATCGTGATAGGAAAAGGATAGAAGAGAGGATGTCCTGACACATCAGAGCTGCTCTACCAACCCCAATTATGCTTTTGTTCACAGATCAGAATGAGGTGAGAACAGAGATCACATCAAGGCTAGAAGGCACCTGGACACCCAACAGTGGTGTAAAATGGCTTAAAGCAATGATAACAAGCATACTGAAGACAGTCTTCGCGGATATTTGTGCTTATTTTTAAGATGATCCCAAAAGTAATAGGCAACTACTGCTTGCTACTCAGCTGCCTAGCTATTTATAACATCCCCTGTGACAGGAGAGGAATCCCACCAATACACAAGCAGCAGAGGATTTTCATGGTGCATCCAGGTGTGCACGTTTGCACAGCTGTATCTCTGGGACAGAAGGGGAGCTGCCATCAGGTGCATTTACTTCACGCAGCACTGTTCTGTATTACGGCGTTTCACCCTTATTACTTGTCTACTAGGACAGACTCATCATGAATCAATTTAAGATTTAAAGGGCATGCTGGCTCACCTTTATCGACATACTGACTTCCTCACACTCACTGATTTAACTTTTCCTCCCCATTAGCTGAACTGCATTTGAAGACAATTTGTAAGAGAACGGTACATGAGAGCTTGAAAGGATGTGGAATAACACGTAAGATAGATTACAATTCAGTATAAAAGTGTCTGAGTAGAAGCTTGGAAAGAACCTAACGATATCAGAGCAGCAGGGAATAAAATATTACAGAGAGACTCAATGAGAAGATCCATAGGCTAGTGAGAAGGTAGTAGTCAAGGCTGGAAATTTCTAGGGCTGAGTGGAGAGTAGAGATGGCATAAGGACAAGCCAACAGGACTTGGGGCAACATTAATACACTGAGGGGAAAAAGATGAAGTGTAAAATGTGTAAAGACAATGATATTTCCAAGTCGCTAACTATAAAATTGTTTTTATTTGGAATTTGCTTATCTGAAGAGCCATCGCTAGTCCTGCATCCTGGTGGCGGTTAAGATCATTTAGGATGTTTTTACTGTCAATTCCTGGCTCAGAGAACTCCCCGCCTCTGGCGCTCAGTTGCTGTGGCACTCGGCCAGAGCGTAAGTTTGGTGAACTAGGAGGGATAACATAATAGTTGCTCAGCTAAGCTCTCTGACTACATTTCTTTTGCCCCTTGTGTGAAGGTGCATTTATGTGTTGAGAAATTATTTAAAAAAATAACCCCAAATACATATTCTAGTGTTAAATGATACAAATCACCCATTAAAACTAATTTATGTCAAGCATTTATGCTGAATATGCTGTCAAGCATTCCAGTGAACTAATTAAAATGAAATAAGGCTAATGGCAACTTTTTTTTTTTAAACATGCAACCTTGGTCCAAATCAGAGCCAAAATTAGTCTGCGTATTTGAAACAGAAATGCCAGTGTTGTGTAGCTGGAGATGTGGGTAAGGCCAGAACAGGGCAGGACGAGGGCACACACAGATGCATTAAAAGAGCCTTCAACAGAAAGGAAAAATTTTCACGAACAATCTTTTTGGGGAGGGAGACACTTCATATTTCCCTACTGAAAAAAAAAAATCCCCCATAAGGCTATTGGAGAGTCTAATAGTTTGAGCCACAAACAACATTTAGGACAAGTAAAACTAATTTTTGAGATTTCTGAGATAAAAAGAGAGTTATAAAAGTTTGTTTTTAGAAGACATGCACTGTCTTAAAAATCACACAAACAGCAGAATTGCTAACTAGCCTAAGCTCTGGGGGGAAAAAAAGGCAACAACAAACCTAACATTCCCTAGGAAGGTCTTAGGATTTAGTTTTCTCCCAATCCTGCATCACATACAGAAAGAGCATGTGGGAAGCACTGCTTGTGAAGGGGTCCCTGCCACAAACAGGTGAACTGTACTAGGAGCGAAACAAAAGCTGGATATGAGGCAGCAACTAAAAACAAACAACCCCCCCATTCCAGATACCTCACAGAGACAGACTTAAAGGGATATCAAAGTAGCTACGGCATCATTTCGCTGGGGACAATACTTTTCCCCAAGTCTCTCTAATAACTTTAACTCTGTGAATCTCTAAGATGAGTTTTGCGGGGCTATTTTAGAGCCAAACACAACTGAAGTGGTCTCAAGGCTCCTCTTGCCCCTGAAGGAACAGGCTTCTTGGCAAAGAAGGTTTAGGTAGCAGATAATTTGAAGCTGGGCAATTTTCAGTCTAAGGTAAGGCTGTTGTGCCACATGAAGCTAAATGCGCTACCAGTTCATTTCAACCCCAAACTGAGCTCTTTGCTACACACTTGTCTGTGTGCCCTCGGCCTGCTGAGGCTGCAATGGCTTCGGCTGCCGTAAGAAAAAAACCCTAACAAAACCAAACCAAAAAACCCACCAAAATTAAAAGTTTGTAGTTCTACTTCAAAAGGCTTTTTCTGGCGCAGCTGAACGTTCAAACGCCACCAAGCCCCGGGAAGCGCTTCCGCAGGAGCTGCCGGCTCGGCCCGGCCCCGCGCGGCCGGCGGGACACGCGCGGAGCCCCGCACGCCCCACGCGCGAGGCGCGGCCGAGGCCCCGCTCACCCCCGGCCCCGCGCTCCGGCGTGGCGGCGCCTCCCGCGCGCCGGGGTGACGTCACCACAACAAGCTGCCAGTCAGCCGGGTCACCCCCACCGCCCGGTACCCACTCGTGTCACACCCCACAGTGGGCGAGGAGAGGGGGGCAGCACCGCCCCCGCACCGCCCACGGCGGAGCTGGCGGGAGCGGGGTCCCCGCCGCGGCCCAGGCGCCGCGGGCCAGGCGAGGCGCGGGCGGTTCCAGCAGGGGAGCCCCCGGGGCCGCGCCCCAGCGCACCCGGCCCCCCCCTTCCCGCTCCCGCCGCCCGGAAAAGGCCCCGTTAGTGGCCCCGGAAACTTGGGGGCTCTCAGGGGGGTGGCCGTGCCGCCGCATACGCCTTCCCCTTTTGTGCGCGCGATGCCGCCCGGACGCGGCGGCGAAAGGCCCGGCCCGGCCCGGCCGCCCCCGCCGGCAGGCCGCGGCGCGGGTTCCCGGCGGGGGCGGGCGGGCCCCACCCGGCGGCGGCAGCGATGGCGGCGCCGAGAAAAGGGGGGAGGGGGAGAGCCGGTGAGATGTGCATTCCCCCACCCCGGGCGGCGGAGAGCCCCTCCCGGTACCTGCGGCCTGCGCTGGGTCTCGCTCCCGCCGCTTCCTGCTCCACAGGCCCGAGCTCGAGCAGCGGCGAACGGAAACGGGCGGGGCGGGGGCGTGCGCGCTCACCGGCCCGGCGCGACGCGGCGCTGCGCTCCTCAGCCCGGCCCCGCCCGCCTCCGGACCGCGCGCGCGCGCGCCCCCGCCTGCCCGATGGCCAATCGGCGCGGCCGGGCGCGGGGGCTGCCGGGAATCGGCGCTATAAAAGCCCGGGTGCTATTTACGCCGCGCGGGTTGTGTCTGTGCTTAGTGGCTGGTGGTGTCCCGGGTCCTAACGCCGCCGGTGCCCCCGCTCCAGGGCCCAGCGTACGTACTGAGGCCTTGTCTGGTGGAGCAGGGCTGAGGAAAGGTGCCCGTGGTTCTCCTGCGGAGCTCCCTTCGTCCCAGGCGGTGCGAGGCCTGGGTAGGGCAGAGCCGAGCCAGCAGCCCTCAAGCCTTGCTGCTGTGCCCTCTCTTGCTGGGCAGGTGTGGTGGGAAGGTGGTGTATCTGGGTGCCCCATTTTCCTATGAGCCTTTCAGCTGTGTCTTTTGGGGCTGGGAGTTGGTTCTGTGTTTCCTCCAGTGGAGCCACTGAGCTCTGCACAGAAGCTGAGCTGGGGTGCTGGCAGGTGGTGTGAGAGAGACCTGGAAAGGTCAGACCTGGCACCACATTTTGCTGCCAGTATCATCTGAATATCACACTATTGATGTGCCTGGTGGCAAGGGTTGCCCTCGTTTGGGGATGCAAAACCTCCCAGTTGATGCAGTGCCTGCTTTATGTCCCCTAGTGAAGGTCTGTGCGTCACCTGTTGTCTTGTTTCCCTCACTGCGCACCTGAGAAGGTTCAAGAGGTGAAGCTGGCCTTAGGGTGACATGGAGTTCACATGTATGGAGGGGGTTGATGACACGCAGCCTCTGCACGGCTCTCAAAGTTCCCTTGCGCAACAGGCATGGAAGCCCTTAGCTGGCATTTGGGGGTAGCCTGGTTAATCCAGGTTCCCCTAAGGGAGACTGGGTGCTGTGCCAATCCTGGTATGTGATCCTGTTAGTAGGTGCCTGTTTTATTCCCTCCTCATTTGGCTGCATTTGCATTGCCAGCTAACTTTAGACTGACCTTTTTAGGGACCGCTCTCTGGTGTCTGTAGAGGAAGGAGCTGCTTAACCCCAACCCCTGGCAGTAAACAAGTCTCCAGGACTAGCTCTATTAAGCATTTTGAGGAAGCCGACTGTTTTTAATAAAGCAAACATTTGATTCAAACGGATAACTGGTTTGAATACATACAGCTTGGTAGTGATTCTCAACGCGCAGTCAATGGTATGTGCGCTCAGGAGGCCCTGTGATAGTTTGTCCTGTGCAGAGGTGTGTCTTCATATACCTTTAACATTATAGGAACAATAAGACAGAAGTTAATTTGTCTGAAGTCAGTAGTGAAATTACCTGTGTGGTTTGGACACCAGCTTGGGGCTCTAACTACAAATCAGTCATTCCTAGGTCATATGGGCTTTTCAAAATATATATTTTTTAATTCTTACTGTCTGATAGAGATCCTTGCGGTCTACTACTTTTTTTCATGTTCCAGTGGGAAGTTTGGCCTTTGTTTACAGAAGTGTTGAGTGTTTCGATTGCAGTGTGTGTGTGTTCCTCCTTCTAGCACAGTATCTCCTTGCCCAAGGGAGAGACCTCTCTGGATTTCAGCGACTCTATGGCCCCAGGTCCTGTTCTGGCAGATGAGCCCTGTTCCTGCGGACATCATGTTAATAGAAGTGCTTCAGGAGATACTTTTTTCCAATTTGGTAAATGGGTAGCTTTTAATGGTTGAGAGCTTTGATTTTAATGAAGGTGGTAGCCAGTGAACTGTGCTACCATCTAGGAGGATCCTCAGTCTAACTCTCTGTTAAACCACACAATTTCAAGGTGTCCATAGTGCTATTTTGCCATGTTCTCTTATCTCTGTCTCCTGTGCCTCATGGTTCAAAACAAAGTCTTCCTCCTGACTTTTATGTTTTGGTCAGGACACCCCTAGCTGTCGGCTTCGAGGACGTGGAGGTGGGGGAGAGCAGCAGCTCTTCTCGGGTAACGTGCGGAGGCTTCATTTATGAGTTAAAGCAATATGTTTCGAAACAATTACTTTGGTCCTAACTGTAAGTTGTTGTTGTTTTTTTTCCTTTCTCAATTTATTCTTTGCCAAGATAAGAGTCTATATGGAGAAAAAAGATTTCTTAAGTGATAGCAGTAGCAGCTAAAACATTCCAGAATGTATTTCGCAGATATTTTTATTGCAAAGATACCTTTTGAAATGAATTCCACTTAAGTCAGGCAGTCTCTCAAGTGTATTTACAGCTACCAGGAACAACAACGAAAACTGAGAGAAAATAATAGAAAAAAGCAGCTGATAAGATTTTTTTTTTTTTTCTTGGAGAACATAACAAGGGTTATATTTTTAGTTAAGCTATACACTTGATTGAAGAGTGAACGGTTTCCATGCTAGGAAAGTATGAGAGCTTACTTTTAACACCACAGCATGACATTATTTAGCAGAAGTCCTGCCAAACCTTACCTGGCTCAAATGTTTTCTCTTTATTAATTGTATCATAATTTGGTTTTATAAGTTTTTTTTTCCTAGATCCGATTCCCAGTTTCAGATGTGCTCACCAACATAACATGTTGGTACGTTCATGTTGTCATTGCTTTAGAACTATCAGCTAAGCAGTGTGAAGCATCTGTCCACCCCAGTATGTATTTATAAGGTGGTGGTGTATGTGCTGTTTAAAAAAAAATCACCAACTATTTCTTTTCCAAGCTGATTTGGGTATCCAGCTCCTCTCAAAGCCAAGAACTTTTATCTGAACCCAGCCTGCTCAGTCTTAGGAAGGATGAAAATTAGCAGGTCAAGCCACTCCAAACCTGTTACGTGTCTTCCCGGGTTCCTCTTATGTGGCCTAGTTAAGCAAATGGGAACTCTCCCAATGGTGCCAGTGTTAAAAAAAAAAAGTAAAACCAGCAGAATCCAAACCAAAAGGACAGACCTATTTCTTCCATTTAGGACAACACGCTTCCCCTCTCCCAGTCTCTGCAGCATTTAGGCCAAGCACAGGCCTTGATGATGTTGGTGTTTGACCTGTCTCGTAGACAAAGAAGCCTGAAGGTCAAGTTGCCTGTCCGAAGTCCTGAAGGAAGTGGCGGCCTCACAAGCCAGTCCTTTAGTATCCTCTTTCCCTTTTGCTCTGTCAATTAACTCACTTATGTCTCTCCACAGGTGTTTTCTTGCAGATGGACCAATGGGCACTGTGTTAATGAGTGTTGCTGTCATGATAGCCTTAATGACAGGGAGAACTCTGGTGCTGTGGATGGGGGATTCTCACAGAAGAAGGAACTGCCCTTCCTCGGGGACCAGGAAATGCAAAGCCTCTGATTTGCACAGGGGGAGCAGAAGCTCCAAAAAGCTGCTGACCTCTGTCAAATGCAGGCTCTTATCCACAGTTGGAGAAACGGAGTCTTGGAATCCCAGCTTGGTGCAGCTGAAGTCTGTGGCACTGGCACGGGTTTGCTCTTGGCTAAGACACCTCCCAGGCGGCATTTGCCAGGAGCAGTGAGCTCCCTTGTGGGATGGCTGGAGGAGGAGGCAGCTCTTTGTTCCCGCCAAGACAAACCTGGTACAGAAACCATCAAGGTCCAGAGGAGCAAAGACCTTCCAAGAACAGGCTGTGTCCCAGCTGCTCCCCTGCCTCCCCAGCTGCAGCAAGCCTTCTTTAAAATCCTACAGCAAAGTCACCAGAGTTCTTTGTGTTCTGTGTTCCCTATTCAGCTGTGGGATCCTCCTCATGTGAAGGTGATTCGCTACATGAACTGAAAGTTTATCATCTGGCTTTCCTACCCAGGAATATGCACCCAAAGGTCTGAACCTCTTGGAGACCCTGGCTGGCTCTTGGACATGATGGCTTCAGACAGCAGTGACTTTCACAAGCTCATCTCTTAATCCTAGCCTGACCCACCCTCCTCTCTCCCACAAATAGGGCACAAGCAGCTCGTCATGTGGTTCTGAAAACCTTTCTTACATTTCACTATCATTTTCTTATTGCTGCAAGTTATTTTTCTGCACAGTTCTTTTAACTCGTACTTCAGTTGATAGCTGCTTTGAATTTCAAGTCACAATTGTTTAGCTTCTTTCACACCAACATAGCACCTTTGCTTTAAGTTTGTACATGGCATTCTACAGGCTTTAAGAGCACAGTTGTGCTGTGGCAAGAAAATGCAATTAAAATAAAATTACCTTGTGGTATGTGCAGAGAGATTTGAATTAAAAACCCCATCAGAAAAATCTACATTTAAACTTGATCTGGTTGAAGATGTCCCTGCTCATTGTAGGGCGTTAGACTGGATGAGCTTTGAAGGTCCCTTCCAACCCAAACTGTTCTATGATGCTATGAAACTGAACAGAATGTATTGATACAACTTGATTCTGAAATAATTTCCACACCATTTTACCAGTATTTCAAAATCTGTTTGTCTGTTAAGTGCCTCTACCACCCCCCAATTCTGGTTTTATTTCAAGAACCAGCAAAAAAGCCCTTACACTATTTGCTCCATTCCAGATACAACCTCTGCAGGTGGCACAAATGTATAGCACACTCTGCTTATATCCCAGGCTGGCCTGTCAGCAGAGGGAACGCAGCAGAAATAACATCCTGCTGGGACTAAATTTTCATATGTGATTTCAACCTGTCATTAACACTCAGTGAGACCACTATTTTTCTTGCATGCAGAAGGGAAGGACTAAGTGATACCTCCTCAGTGTGAATCACACTGTGCCTGAGCAGCAAGGACAGACCTGCCTGTGACCTGCCAGAACCTGCAGTCCCACCTGAGCAGGACAGAGCCCCTGCTCTGCTCTCTTGCTGTGCTGTGCTGCTATGCCCTGGAGAAGCTAAATCCGAGAAGGACCCGAGCAGGACACCTGGCATGTGCTTATACAGCTGGAAGGGGAAGTAAGTCCTGGCCATGCCCTGCTGTTGGCTGTAAGACTCCCCAAAATAAGCTGCAGTGCAGCAGGATGAGAACTGAAGCCTGAGTAGCACTGAGTGTGCTTGGCTGGGATGTCCTGTACCACCTGTCTGGAGACTCTACCTACCTATGTGTAAAAAATGAGAGAAAATGCCTAATATCCTCTGTTATTCAAGTCTCCTGTTCCAAGTGATGATAGGACAGATTTTTAGGCTGCATTTAGTGCTTTCTGACAGAGGAGGGAGCTGTCAGCTCACCGTTGAGCTGCTCTGCAAGCAGAGATGCCCACCTGCAGGCTGGTTAAGCTGTCTCCGTGGCCCACGGAAGGAAGATGTTAAGCCTGGCTTGCAGGAGGTGGATGCTAGCCTGAAAGTGCTTAAATGTTTTGCTTTAGTTGCATATATGGAGTGTTTTTGTGACCCTGTACAATTAAAACCACAATTACTACTCTGTGGGGACAGTGGGAGCAGCAATCCTGAGGAGCTGTTTGGAGGTGGAATGTTTGGCTGTGGGCTCTGGTGCTTTTTGTTGCTGTAGCAATGCCCCCCTCTGCTGCCCCGAGAGCCCCCAGAAAACTGCAGCCAGTGCGACACCTTCCTGCTAATGGCCAGAGACAGAGCATGCTCCTCTGTGTCTGAGCTATGCAAGCAGCCCTTTTATCTGGGATATCTGCCAGGCAGCAGAAACAGGCAAGAAATAGCCAAGTTCTGAGGTTGACTCAAGCCAGCATGGACTGGTCTGAAGTGGAATAACAACCTCATCCCATTTGCCATTTCTCCTGGTACAACTCATCGGTAGCCTTCCTGCCTCAGCCAGTAGCAGTGTGACAAAATATGGCTTAATTACACCCTGAAATAAAAATATTTTCATTACATGTTGCTTTATGGCTGCATCCGTCGTCTTCTGTCCAACTGCTCGTGGCGGAGCTCCAAGGGGCTGAATCGCGCTGGTTTGGCAGGTGTGTGGTGGTGGTTGGTGTGTGCAGCTGGGCAGAATGGGGCTCTGAGTCAGAAGCTCCTGGTGACGTTGCTAAATTCAGTTTGCCACAAAGATCTTTTTCTACTTTATACTGGAGCTCTCTTTATGCAGTCTTTTCTGCCTTCAGAAATATGGCTCAGACCCAATTCTTGCGAGTCGTAGGCATTCATTCGTTAGCCGTTGGAAAAGGCAAGTAAGAAAAAGCGGTGGCCGTGTTACATGTTTGTGGACTGGTTTCCACCACACTTGTCTTCTGACAGCAGCTGGGTGATCCTGTCTTCCTACCCAGGATATAGTGCTTTATTTCTCCATCCATGGAAATAATCCCTCTGTTAGATGACATAATTTTAAATTATCATGAAACCCTGAGCTGATGATTTAGGAGCACACACCATCCTCATTGTGGCTCTGATTCTGGTGTGTCACTTTGTGCCCAAGGAAGATGGATTTTGTTATTTGGCTAAGGCTAAATGAGGAGGGAATACCAAATGCCATGTGAAATGCAATATGTTTTCAGCCCCAGTCAGTCCCCCAAATCCTGTTTGTCTTTCCACAAGGTCCTGGTGCTAGAAATCAGCAGCCTTTCCTCCACCTCAGCTGATGCATCAGCTTAGCGCTAATGGTTCTGAGCTGGTCTGAATTAATGGTAAAACTTGTGTGCCTTGTACAGCGGTGACTGACTCACATCAGCTCACTCGACCGCTTATTCCAGGAAAATAACACTCAAATTTGCCAAAGAACTGTCCCTGACACACTGAAATATTTGTGAATTCAGAGCTTTTGCAACTCACAATGGCAATTTTTGTAAGCTTTCCTCTGAAGTTGTTCATATTGAAACACAGGGATTGGGTAAAGCATGTTGCTAGACTCTTCAGTTTAAGGAGAGTTTAAAATTGGTCACTCGGGCCAACAGGAGCCTTTGTTCAAGGCAACTCTGCTCAGAATAATGTAGAGCTGCACAAAAACCTCCTTAAGAAGAACCAGGATATAAACTTGGGGCTTTATCTCTCCATTTCATGCTGAATTTTTTGAAGAACATTTTAAGTCAGGAAAGGGCTATTTCTATCTAGAAAAACGTCACCGGGGAGAAGTGCACCCGTGGTGGGTGGTAGCGCACTTGACAGGCAATGACACTTGGAGGAGGGAAGGGGGGGTCACGTTGAAGTGGCATAATGTCAGAAATCACTTGTGTTTAATAGCTTTTATTATGAATGCTGTGTCCACTGCAACCCTGAGGTAGCAGGAAAAGAAAGGGAAATAGGAGAGCGTTCATTACCAGGGCTTCTGAAGGTCTTTTTGGAAGAGCTCCTGCTCCACAGACTTACAGCAGCTCCCCACAGATGTTCTTTAGCTGGAAGAGGCTTACAAAGTATTTTTCCAAGACAGTTTTATTTTGCCAGGAAGGAGATGAAGATCTTAAAACAAAAATGTCTTTCAACTCTAAGTTTGGAGTTGTCATTGTAATGTAATTCTTCCCAGAGCTGCCAGGGAGGTTTTTAAAAGCACTATTTGCACATGTGCATTGAAAGCAGGAGCACAACATGGCTTTAAAAAATTAATCTTCCGTTTTTGAAGGTAGCAATTAAGGGTGGGACAAATGCTCGTGTTTGTTGTTCCTTCCGCAGTCACTCTTGTAAAACTGAAGGGGAACCACTGACATGAAAGCTCTGCTGGTGTCATTCCCGCTGGGCTGCTCTGCTCCTCCCTGGTTAGAGTGCGGTTGTGTAAAGCCCTTCCCATCCTGCTGAAATCCCTGCAGCCTCTTAGGGGATCCCTTATTAAAAATGCTGGGTGGCAGTGTCGCTCGCTTTAGAGGATGAGCTTGCTGACAAGATGCATTAAGCCCAGCGCTTTTTGCAAGCGCAGTTTGCAAACCCAATGAGACAGAGTGCACGGTGTTCATGCTTTCCTTCTGGTTTCTGTCTGGATGGGTAAAATATCTCATGTTTTCAGCACGAAAAAAACCTAAACTTAATCTGAACTTCACAAACAAGAGAGGAGGTTAAAAAAAAAAAGACAGAAAAGCGTGGTTTGTATATGTGTATTCTTCTGTAGCTCGAAAACAGTATAAGATCATCCTGAGGATGAAGAAGGAAGCACACAATTGCCACTAAGACAATGAAAGTTGAAGGCGTGCCATGGGGGGAGAAACTAAGACAATATTTCAATGTAAATGGCCCCCCAAAATACATTTTCACCAGGAAAATATGCACAGGATCCTGTTCTTCACGTGTGCGATACACCCCAGTAGGAGGTGCAAATATTCACAGCGCAGGTAAAGGGAGATGCTCCCCTCTGGGTCACACACAAGCAGCGGTGAGAAGCATCACTACCGAGTTCAGGAGAACAGAGCGGCGCTGCGGAGCAGAGATCCCTCCTGAGCGCTGCTCGGCGTCGCGGCAGGGATTTGACCAGACCCATTTGGCCATGAGTCAGAGTTGTGTTCTCTAGTTCCAAACAACTGGAGCTATACATGGTTTAAAATTATTTTCATGGGAGCTCAAAGTTGAATAATGCATCCTGCCAAACTCTGCATTCACAGAAAATCAATGTACAAATGTGATTGCTGGCCTTGGGGAGGGGGATCTGAATGACTGCTGATCGCTCTCACAGTAGCTACCAGAGGTGCTGTGGCATCTAAAAGGAAGAGATGAAAGCTCCATCACAGTTTGTTAAATAAAAAACATCTCAGTATCTCACTAAATAGCTGACAATCAGAGGTGCAGAATTCTGTTCTGCTGTTCAGCGCTTCAATAGCAAAAGGAGAAGCTCATAGGCTACAACCTGCAAATGATTCTTCTTCCATAACTTTGGGAAAGCTTGCTTGTGATATCCATGGAAACTCCCTGTGGCAGAAGTCACTATTAAGACAAAGGGCTTAACAAAACACCTGGAGTGATCTGTCTAATTCTGTATATTACTATCTGAAAATATTAAGTCAAAATGGAATAAGTTAGAGAAGAGGAATAGAGGGTGATTTGTAAGAACACAGATTTTTTTTATTCATTTCCCCAGCAAAATTCAAGCTGTAATATACACACAGGAAAAGATAGGTACATACTAGTTCTAAATAAAAGTGAGTTGGGAACCTTCTACTGACCCCCATCTCTTCAAAGGAAGTATCTGGAAAAGCTATTTACAGGAGCAAGGAGCCTGGTTATTTTAAAGGTAGCACATGGTAAATTTATTGAGAAAATCTAGGACACCATGAATCAGACTGGACAGGACTGGTCTCCAAACGGGACATTCCTCTTTGTCCTGCTGCTGTAAATCTTTGCTGCTCAAGACACTGTGTGGGCATTACTGAGTGGGTTTTGTCCATCACTGTAGCCTGTTCTGTTTGGTTTGGTAGCATAAGCTCTAATTTAGCAAGCGGACCCTACCCCATCCAGGTTCATATGGTTTGGGACTGGGATCTGAAAACAAGATGAAAATCTAAACTTGACCCTTCTGGTCTCAGCAGGCAGGAGTGGGGGAGGTTACGTGCATGCCAGAAAACTTCATTCCATAACTTTAAAAGTTTGTCTTTAATTACAAAACCATTTTAGCTAACAGATCCAGGAGGAAAATATTTAGCATTTGTGGCCTAAATAGACAGTTAACCATAACACAAATTTGCATATTTCTTAACACTTTCAAGTTTGTCTGAAACTCTTTAACACCGTGAATTTTGAATTCCTGTCCCAAGAAAGAAACATAGAAGAATGCAGTGGGAAATGAATTTAAATCTGAGGGCAAAACAACAGATCAATAGTTAATCCCTCAGTGTATTTCGTCTTGTGTGTTAGCAGAGGCACCACAAGCTGAAGGGCTGAAGTGTCCCTGTGCTCCTCATGCTGTTTGTCCCTGAGCCGTGTGGCTCTCACAGGGTGCCAGGACGTGTGTTTGCCCTTCCTAGTTTCCTGTTGAGGTTTTCCCATCAAAATCAATTTCATTTCAACAAATTAATAATATTTTAGAAAACTTATCAATCAGTACAAGAACCTCCATGGTGGCAAATATTAAAAGTCTGTGGTGCTGATGGTGGGTGATGAGAAAGTGGAAGCAGTTACACAGAGGAGTAAACCTGTGCTGTCTTGTGTGGCTTTGGGGACAATTTCCAGAGGGTGTCCTGCTCCTGGCACCCCAGTGCCTGTGTGTCAGGAGGCCAGTGGCCAACCTGGTTTAAATACTGAGCCACAGCCTGCTCCTGGCTCGCTGGCCCAAGCAGCACCCTTTGTGCCCTCACCCTGACCACAGCGCCCAGTCCTGCTCTGCGCCCTTCCAGCACAGCCCCTGCCCCCTGCCGCACCTTCCCTCTGGAGAGGATTTCTCCAGTTCCCGGAGGGGGGTGGATGGGGCAGGCGGTACACAGGGAAGATTTCCAAGCAGGTCCCAAGGTTTCCGAGTGGGTCAGTTCAAGAAGGACGGGGAACTGCTTGGGAGAGTCCAGATGATTAAGGGAGTGGAGCATTTCCTGTATGAGGAAAGGCTGAAGGAGCTGGGGCTCTTTAGTTTGGAGGAGGCTGAGGGGTGACCTCATTGATGTTTATAAATATGTAAAGGGTGAGTGACGTGAGGATGGAGCCAGGCTCTTCTCGGTGACAACCAGTGATAGGACAAGGGGCAATGGCTGCAAACTGGAACACAGGAGGTTTCACTTAAATATGAGAAGAAACAACTTCTCAGTGAGGGTGGCAGAGCCTGGCCCAGGCTGCCCAGGGAGGTTGTGGAGTCTCCTTCTCTGCAGACATTCCAACCCGCCTGGACACCTTCCTGTGTAACCTCATCTGGGTGTTCCTGCTCCATGGGGGGATTGCACTGGATGAGCTTTCCAGGTCCCTTCCAACCCCTGACATTCTGGGATTCTGTCCCAGCAGCACGGGCGGGCGGCAGGGCAGTGGGAGATCCTCGGCAGTGGGACGGCTGGAGGTGGCACACGCAGCTCCTGGGATGTGCTGCCTGCCTCGTGGAGCAGGTGTGGGCCAAACGGCATGGCACGATATGTGAGTGTGTGGGACCCTCGTGCCATTTGGTCATGCAGCTTGCTCTGAGGAATGCAGCTTTGGGCTTCTTTGAGAAACAGCCCCTGGCCTCTGGCTCTGCCCCTGCAGGCAGCCTCCTGCCACCAGGTGAGCATTTTCCACATGTCTATACTGCCTTCCTTCCACTTATTCCCACAACTACCCGTCTCCCTTGTTTGTAAGGGACCAAGTGCTGGTGTTGGTTCATCAATGTTGATGCAGAGTTGCCATGTTCCAGGCAGCCAGGAAGGACTTTCAGAGTCTGTGTTGGTGCTGATGGAAATTCCCCGGAGCCGCATGCTCTCTTCTGGCCTCTTGCCTGTCCCTCTAGGGAGGGTATTTCCATGCTGAGTTAGTCAGAGCTGTTTGTATTTGCCTTGTTCCCAAGGTGATAAGCATCTTTACCACATCCAAAAGTGAACTTTACGAAGCTCAGCTCACCTTCTCTAGCAGACAAAGGCACTCGGGACAACTGAGAGAGGAAGGACAACAGCCCAGCTTGCTGGGGCAGGGGATGGAGGGTCCAGCGGGTGAGAGCAGAGCTGGGAAGCCAGGGGCTGGGCCATAGGCTGAGCCTGGGGCACGAGTACCCCTGCACAGGTCCCACGTGCCCTGCTGAGATGATGTGGAGCACTGGGGCAGTGGGGTGAAGGGGCTGTCCTGCTGGGTGTCACCGCCAGCTGCTGCTGCTGGAAGGAAGCTGAAGTTCCTCCATATGATGGCTGAGGTGGATGAAGGGTCCTTGTCCAGAGCCTGAGAGGTGTGACAGCGCAGGGCCAGCTTGCTCACATCTGCTCCTGCTCACAACCTGCCTCCATTTCTGTCTGCAAAAAGAGAGGATTTAAAGGAGAAGGGGCTGATCTGTGTGCCCCATCAGAGACCTGTGGGGCCCAGCACGACCCAAACAAGTCTGCTGAGACCAAGTGTCCGGCATAACTGGCTGCCCAGGGTCCTGCCGGAGAGCTGGCCTGGCTGGCTGCCACCGTCGGGGGCCAGCGGTGGGTGTGTGATGTGGCTGAGCAGGTGGGGACAACCGGGGAGCCTGCCAGCGAGCACACATTTTACGTCCTTCTGCCTCAGCTCCTCCCGATGTGCTGGTTCAGAGCAAAGGCACAAAGCTGTTAAATGAGACCCAAATTTTAGCGTTTGCTATTGTGATGGGAAAATGTACATGTTAAGTACTAAATGCATCCTGAGTTAAATAACTCCAAGGTTGGAGGAGAGAGAAGTGTCTGATGGCCAGAGCTGCCAGTTAAAGGGTTTCTGAGTTCTGTTCCTCTTCCTGCCTGTGATTCACTGCATGGCTCTGGGCGAGACACGTAACCAGGCTGAAGTATTTTCTTCCAGCTGCAAAAGAGCTGTGACACCAATACAAGGAGGGCCTCTGAGGTCTAGCTAATTCCAGTTTACAGAAAGCCTCAAGATCCTCACTAGGAAACTGCTGGAGAAAGGCAAGTATTACTGTATTTCAAACCACTGTTCATAAACGAGCTCTTCAGCTTCACATGGGTGAAAAGCAGCGCCTGGAACTGCCTCAGCCACAACGGAGGGGGTTGAGCTGTGTGGGAAATGGATGTGATGCTGCAGCAGGAGAGACAGCAGCAAACTTCACCGCTTCTTGTTGCTGCACCTGGAGATGGCTTCGGCAGGTTATTGGGAGTGCCAGCGGAGAGAAAACATTCCCTGCTAAGAGGGCTGGAGAAAGCTCAGTGTGAAGGTTGCTTTTATACAGGTGGAAGAAAAGGAAGACAGGAATTAAGTCTGGACCCTTCTAGCATGTCTCTCTTGAAGGAGGTGGGGACTACTGTGCTCCTCTCAGGTACTGTGCCTGGTTCCATTCCTTGAAAAGAAATGGTGACCTGAGGAGCTGCCTGGGAAGTGGCAAAGGCTGCGGGCTCTGTGGTGCTGTGGGGCAGCACGGGCTCCCAGAGGCGGCGCGAGGTGGGCGGCTGTGGCACCGCGATGGAGCAGCCGTCCGAGCACAGCGCAGCCGGGGCAGCGACGGTGCTCCTGACCTGCTCCTGCGCTGGCTGAAGCTTTCCAGACCTTCAGCAGCCCGCTAATGCAGTTCCCCTCTGGGTGATCAGGCCCCGCTGATGGAACAGCAAGCGGTCAGCTCCTGAGCACTGCTGGGAGCGCCCCACGGCTGCACAGCGCGGAGAGGCTGCCGGACGAGCCGAGAACCTCTGGCCAAAGCCGCAAACCCCCTGAATCAAACAAACGCCTAACTCTTAACTCTCCTGGTTCTCCACTTGCTGGCTAGTGCTGTCCGTGTCTGCTGAACTATCTGCCCGCGGCCCCGACCGGCCCAGCCCTGTGCTCAGGGCCCTGACAGCGGCGGCTGCGTCCCCCACCACGGGGGCTCCTGTTTGCCCAGCGCTGGCCCAGCCCCGCCGGCTCTGCACCCCCGCGGCGCAGCGAGGGGCCCCCAGGCTGCGGGCCGCGGGTGCTGCGTGGCAGGGAGGCCCTGGGAAGAGCCGGGAGGCACTGGGAGCGGGGTTGGCCCCGCCGCACCGCCCGGCCGGGACGCGGCCGCCGGACCGGGCTCCGGCGCTGCCCGCCCGCCCGCAAGGGGCCGCTCTCCTCCGCTGGGCGCCGCCTCCTCTGCCCCGGCAAGACAGACTGAACCGCGGCGTGCGCCACCGTCCCCGGAAGCTCCGCCCCCCGCAGGAAACCACGCCCCTCCCCGTTGCCAGTGGCCGCGGCCCAGCGGCCCCGCCCCTCCTCCGCCGGCCCCGCCCCTCCTCCGCCGGCCCCGCGCGCAGCCGCCGCCCGGCGGAGCCGGGGCGGGCCCGGCGGCCCCGCGCGAGAGGGGCGGGGCGGGGCAGGGGGCGGGGCGAGAGAGGCGCCGGGAGCGCTCCGGCCCGGCCGTCACTGGCGAGCCCCGGGTGAGCAGAGCAGGGGGCACCGGGAGTTCTTCGGCTGTTACCGGCGCGGACGGGGGGATCTGCGGGGCAGCGGCGGGGCCGGGCAGGCAACGCCGTTCCACTCCGCTCCCCCCCAGGCCGCGGCCTGCTGGGAGCCGGGGAGCGCCGGCTCGGCAGGTCCCTTCCTGCCCGGCGGCCAGGCCGGTGGCGGGGCTTGCAGCCGGTGCCGGTACCGGTACCGAGGGCGGTGTCAGCAGCCAGGCAGGGCCGGCAGCTGCGCAGGCCGGTGCCGCCCGCCGCGGGCACCTGTTGGGGCAGCTCGGGTCTGACCCCCGCGCCCGGGCACGGGTACCGCGGGGGCTCGGCCTCCGGGACGGGCAGGTGGGAAACCGCCCGCGCCCGCCGCCGGTGGGGAACCGGCCCCGGGAACCGGGAAGTGGAGCCGAGAATTCCCCCTTTCCTTCCGGGGCCGACTGTGCTCCGGCTCGCGGGCCGGGCGTCGGGCTCACAGGGAACCGCCAAAGCCGTGATTTACAAGCAATAAATCTGTGCCGGTGACAGGGAGGAGCCGAGGTGCTGCGGGGTCGGGCCAGATGTGCGGCTCTGGCGCCAGATGTGTGGCTCTGGCCCAGCTGTAGGTGCGACAGCGCCCGCTCCAGGGTCACCTGGGAGCAGCACCAGGTGCGGCTCAGGTGTCCCGGGGCAGCCGGGGACACCCAGGCTGGGACGTGCCAGCAGAGGTGGCCGCAGGAGATGGTCGTCCTTCACCATCACTTTCTAGTTTCTGTGTTTCTTGGTGCTTGTGCGTTTGGCCAGAGCGTTTTGGGAAGAAATCTTGGCCTTTGGGGTCCTGCTCCTGGGAACACCCTTTCTCTGGGGAGCAGGTCAGAGGTGACCAGACGCCTTTTGGGTGCTCTGCCGTCACTCTGTTTGGCTTTTGGCCTCGTGAGTTAGAAAGGAAGCAATGATATTTATTTTTTCCTGCTGCAGCGCTGCGGATCCCACGCCCCTGTGGATCAGATGTCGTGAACTGGTTCTGGGCTGAGCTGATTTTTCAGGTGAGTAGGGCTGTGGCACGGGACGGTGCCCGGCGGTGCTGGCTCTGTAGGGCTTGGTTTTGCTGCACCCCAGCTCACCGGGGTGGGCAGAACCGCCCGTGATTCCTACCAGGATGTGGCTTTTCTCTCACCGTGAAGCTGAGCAAGCAGCAGCTGCCACAAGCGACTGTTTTTTTACACAAAGAGTGTTTATAACACAGAGGTAAAGGTGAATTGTTTACTTCAACCTTTGCTTTCAAACCTGGCTCCTGTGAAAGTCCCAGGGGAACGTCACAACCAGCCCTTGTGACCAGAGCCGTGTTTCAAGGGAGAATAAAACACAAACAACTCTCCCGCGCTGGGTTGGGTCGCAGCTCCCTAGAGCGGTTGTGCTTCCTGGGTGAAAACAAGCAGGAGGCATTCGCCAGGCTGCTGTGTCCTGCAGTCAGTGCAAGAGAGAAAGAGACGCCAAATAGGAAGCCTTGGTTGGGGTTATATAAACTCTTTTATGTTGAAAAAGAGACATCTAAAAGGAATACTGATAATTTGTTGCACCTGAGTGTGTTTGGGCTCCTTTTTCTAGATGGTGCTTCAGCTTCTTCCAGGCCTCTCTGGGTGCTTGGATCTGGATGCAGGGCTCAGCTCTGGACCAGCATGGTCTTCGTTTGGGTCATTAAAGGCCTGGGCTTCTAGACTTTTTGCCAAAGGGGCTGCCCTCATCACAGTATTTGTCTGGTATCTATAAATGATAAATTATTTGATTATGGTCCCGAATCCCTAGCCCAGTGCTGTGTATCTGTTGGGTGATGTGGGCTCCCAGGATGGTTTTTAGTCTCCTGGATGCAAGGCTGGACTTGAGTAGTGCGCCTGGCTCGGGGGCGATGGGGACAGTGCCTCTCCCTCCCCGCTCCATAACCACCTCATTCCCAAGGGGTGCAGGAACAGTATAATTTGTACCTGGTGACCAATTGGAACAGGCTGATGCAACATGGGACTAATATACAGGAGGTTCCAGGAAGGGCTTCACTGTCTTTTAAGCTTCACGTGAAAGAGCAATTGGAAGTGGGTGTGTTCTGCTGCAAATAAGAAGCTTTAGAGAGCAGTTGCTTGTCCTGTCCTAGTGCTGGGTTAACTCCCCTCCTTTTTCTCCTCTCGCTGCTAGTACATCTGGAAAGCTGGAGCACCACGTGTCCATCATGTCCGACTGGGTGCTCCTCGGGATGATAGCGGTGCTGGTCACGCTGCTGCTGCTGACTGTCTTTGGTTTCGCTGTCTACTCGGGGCTCTTCACGGAGGTGGTTGTCAGTGCCGGCTCCCCGCCTGTCGGCAGCATCACGCTGGCCTACAAGTTCAGGGTGGGCCCGTACGGCGAATCCGGGCAGCTCTTCACGGACGGCTGCAGCATCTCTTCGAAGCTCTACTCCATCGGTGTCTACTACGACAACCCTCACACGGTAAGGTGTGCCTGGTGGGGCTGGCAAGCTCTCGTGGTCAACACCTGGGTTCCTGGCTCAGGATGCTCCCTGACTGTATTTTAGGCACTCGCAGCTCATCCTCTGTAGATGGGCACTGGGGTTCACAAGGTGTCATAGATCTGTAGACGATGCTCTGTGGGGAGGCACCTGAAAGCAGATGGATTCTTGGATAACCTTGACTGGGAGGCATTGGGCAAGTAAAGCTTGCTGTCCTCTGGTAGCTCCTGCTGAACAGGTTATCAGCAGGATAACGGAGCTGGTTATGGAGCAGAGGCAAATGTCCATAACCCTAAGGCAAGGTGTTCCTTGGCAGATCCCCTGGCTGCAGGAAGTGCAGCCAAGGCTTCTTCTGGACTTGTCACTCTGTGGTTGAAAGCAGATGGTCACTTCAGCTTGCTGTCACCTCATCCATAGTCCTTCTCTTGTTTCTAGTGCTCTCATGTATTTCTGAGCTTCCCTGTCATCCTTACATCCCCTGAGAGTTCTTACTGAAACCTCAGGTGGTGCGTGCTGAGGGCTCCTGTCTGATGAAACAGTTGCTCCATGATGCTCTTCAGGCTGAGGTGAGCAGAAAGCGCACTGCCTGATGGCTGCCGGCCAGAGCTCAGTGCTCCAACGGCTGTGGTTCTGGACAGGGAGCAAACAAAAGCTCGTCAGAACTTGCTGGGGGGTGAGGAGCCTGGCTGCTGATGCTTAGTGGCACCGGGGTCTCCGGATAACAGCATGTGGGCATTTGTCTGTGCCAGACAGCCTGGCTCCTCGGTAATTCTGCTGTAGCTAGTGTGACCGTGGAGGAATGCTGTGGCGGGGAGGGACAGTGGGGTGGCCAGCAGCCATGTGTTTGGGCATGTGTGCTGGGGGCTGGTGTAGGGCATGTGTTTGGCTGATAGCTCTTGCCCAGTGCTTCTGCCAGCCAGTACCTGCCCCTGTTTCATTGCTTGCAAGATGGTTCTCCCAAGGGTTGGACCCTGTTAGAGGGAACATGTCCATGAAAAAATGCTGAGTGGCTCCTTGGAGCGCTGTAGCAGGAAGATACCGGAGGTGAGAAAACACTGAGCTGACTGCTCAGCGGAGCCTGGTGTGCTCAGCCACTTTGTGTCTTTGTATCCTGTGGGGAGCTGACTTATCTTTACCTTCCCGGTTTTGCTTCTGGATGATGGGGGCAGAGAAGAGACAGTGTAGTGCCTGTTCCTGGCCTGGGAAGGGGGCTGGCAAGGAGGATGTCCTCGGGCAGAGGCAGGGTTCGACTAGATGTGCTTCAGCACTTTTGTCCGCCAGAAGTGTTGCGTTGGAGGGTGTGAGGGGTGGGAGCCATGGGGAGAGCCTGGTGCGCTAGGGTGCATGTGGTCAGAGTGGCCAGTTTCCCTGCCACTAATTTGTGTGCTTGTCCTTGTGTCAAAGTCGTCTTCTGGAGCTGAGGACCCCAGTGCTGCTGCTTCTTCCCCTGGGGGCAGAGTGGGGCAGTCGATGCTGTCAGAAGGGTTTGGCGTCTGTGCTCGGTGCTGCCCTGTTCCGGCACAGATCCACGTCTCGCTGACGGGCAGGTCAGGCAGGGCGCTGGGCTGAGGGTGTCCTTGGGCAGGAGGGGCAGAGGGCTGCCTTGCCTCCAGGCAGCTAAAGAAGGGGCCAGTTTTTGGTGGGTCCCTTGCCTGGTGGCTGCAACATTTGTGCTGGGAGTGCTGGCTCAGGCGCTGAGCACCCCGGTGTCCCGTGGGGCGCCCCTGTGTGCTTGTACCTGCTGTAGCCGTGGTGGTGCGGGAGATGACATGCACTGCTGGCTCCTCGTTCCTGGAGGACCGGCAGGGTGGGATCGGTGCCCCAGGCTGCCTTTCCCCTGGAAGGATGCTGCCCAGAAGTGCTGACCTCCTCCTCTTCCTCTTTGTCTTCCATGCTCTCCTGACCTTGGTGAAGCACCCTCTGGCAGAGCCTGGTCCACTCAGAGCTGGCCACCCGCCACAGATGTTGACTTGTCACCAAAAATAGACCTTTTGTTGTCAGGCAGCAGAACGTGCTTGCTGCCTGCGGCGTCCCTGGCCGAGGGCCAGTGGGCTCTGGCCAGGCAGACCCTCCTGTTGGGCTCTTGGCCAGCAGCTCTGTGGAGGTTTGGTGCTCCCGGTGCTGCCGCAGGAAGGTTGACCAGCAGGTACCAGTGCGGTGTTCGCTGTGCTGGTGGACTTGTGTCCAAAGGAGGCTCTGTGAGGAGAGAGGACGGGGATGTGAGAGCTGGGGAGCGGTGGCTGTGTGCTGGCTCTCAGCTGGGAGCGGGGCCGGGGGCAGCCCCGTGGCCCAGAGCATGCGGGCTGCTGGGGGGTCACACCAGGCCTTGGGGCCATTGCTAACATCCCCAGGGCTCTGTGCTGGCTCCTGGCTCTCTGGTGTTCACACAAGGATGCTCCTCGAGTGCTGCCGAACCCCTGCCAGCAATGTTTTATGTGTTTTAATGGACAAGATTAATATTAATTTGCACTTTTTTTTCCCCCTCTTCCTTTTTATTTAATATTTAGCAGCCCAGAGGACTTCTCCCTCTTCTCCCACCTCTGGCAGGAACAAAAATAACTCCTCTAGCAAGGACTGGATGTGACGGGCGGGTTTGTGCTCGCTCCAGCCGTAGACACACGCTAAGGCCTTTTGCCTGCAGTCTGCATGGTCGTGTGCTCAGCACCCAGCCTGTGCTCAGGTGTTGGATGGATGAGTCCAAAATGGTCTCTGGATGCAGGAATGGGTTTTGCTCCCATAGGCAAAGCTGCAGATGAGTAGGTTAACTAATAGTTTCCAGACCTTCTCTGTTGGGGTGCTTGGGGGAGCAGGAGCTTTAATCAGCATCTGCTAACCCTGAAAGGATAAATTTGCTAGGGAAAGGCTGGTTTTAACTGGAGTATTTCCTTCCTTCCCTTGAGACGGGCTTTGCCACGCAGGGGAGGAGGCAAATCTGCCTTGCTGCTGCCCTTGAGAAAGCACCTGCAGGGCTTTTTTTATGAAAAAGGAAGTTAAGAAGGGAAGAAGTGAACATGTCTGGCCGATGGTGCTGCCCGCTCCGGCAGCACAAGTCCTTTAGCTGATTCCTCTGGGGTCGGGGGTTACATTCACTCCAGATGTAAATAAGGATTTTGTGTTTAAAGGCATTTTATCTAGATTTCCTTTACCTCCTTGCTTCATCTGACCCTTTCCCCATGGATACCTTTTACTGCTGCCTCTTTCTGTCTTTGGGCTGGATCTGCTTCTCCATCCCGGCCCCAAAGCCGCTGTGCTGCGCTCAGCTGGTCTGCAGCTCCCTCTGGCAGCACAGGAGGGCAAGAGCGAGCTGTCAGGCGCTGCTGCTCACGGGCTGGCTTCTGCCTGTTCACATCTCCTGGTGCTTCCCCACCGGGATGATCCTGCCGTGCGACATTCGAGGGTGTCTGAGGGAAAGGGAGGGTGGGGAGTGCAGTGTGGGGTGGCTGATGCTGCGGGAGGAGAGGTTGCTGAGCTCTAGCACTGGCAAAGTTAGGGATGAGACTGGGCAGCGCGGAGCAGAGGTTTGGGGAGCGCGGAGCAGAGATCTCCTTGGGGGGCGCGTGTGGATGGGAAGTGGGTGAGTGGTAACACGCTGGTCTCTTTGCACCCTCTCTCTGCTTCGTGATGTCAGTACCTACAGGGTGTCCATCTGTCTTGCTGCCACTGTCAGGTGTCCTGGCAGGTCTTGGTGAGTTTTGCCACCTTGTCTGGTGGGAGTTTGGAGACTGTTTCTCCAGGCCTTGCCAGAAGAGGAATGATCAGCAGAAAGTGGCCAGGCTCGTGCATCTGCCACTCCTGGTCAGTGCTGCCACGTTGTCTCTCCATCCAACAGGCTTGAGAGCAGGTGGCAGGAGCAGAAACACCCAGATGATGCCTCCTTCCTTGGGTGCCCCCATATTCCCTCTTCTCGGGGGCTCCTCTTTTAGGCCGGTGTCCCCTGGGGGAAGGAGCCTTGTCTCTGCCTGCTGGCTCCTTCCTCAGGCATCTCTTTGAGCGTGGAAAGGACGGCAGCTGTGCTGGGGACAGAGGCTGAAGTTGGGGGAGGGACCTGGGCTCCCCAGCCATAGGAAGGTGCATCCTGTCCTTTGGTGATACCTCGGGGGGAAATTCCCAGGCTCTCCCACCCCTGCCATGTTCCTGCCAAGTGCCACAGGTAAATGGGGACTCGAGTGGTGGGATTTTGATAAATACCAGAAATGAAAGCATTAACCTGGGTCAGCTTTGGCGCAGAGATGGCAGGAGTCCTGTGGGCCATCACTGTGCTGGTAGCAGAGCCTTCAACACTCCCCTTGCTGGGCTGGGAGCCCTGCAGCCTCCTGCCTTAATGGGAGCCATCCCCAAATCTGGAAAGAGCGTGTTGTATGTTTTGCCTGTTGTTGCAATCCAGGATGGAAGGGGATGTGTTTCTCTTTGTATTGCTACAAACAGCTCGGTGATGACATGCAAGTCTTATGTGCCTCATTTTCCCCACCCCTGAAGCTGTGCCTGACTGTGTGTGCCCGGTTAGGAGTGACCCAGCAGCCTCTGGATTTCTCTCCAGCTTAGTGCTGGTGGCCCATGCTGGTGGGTCATGTGTCCAGGGGACTCTTCTCCTGATGCCATCTGTCTGTATCCCTCAATCAGGTGTCTCCAGAGAAGTGCCGCTTTGCCATAGGCAGAATCTTGTGTGAGGGAGATGCAAAACCATCGGAAGAGCAGATCAAGCGGTTCCAGAAGTATGGCTTCAAGATCTTCACCTTCCCTGCTCCCAGCCACGTGGTCATGGCAAGCTTCCCGTTCACCACGCCATTGTCCATCCACCTAGCAGTCAACCGTGTCCACCCAGCCCTTGACGTCTACATCAAGGTAAGCAAGTGTACCATGAAGAGCATTTCACGTGTCTGGTGGACTGTCAGAAGCTTCTCCTGCCAACAGCTGATGGGGCTGCTCAGATCTGTCATCTCTTCATGTTTTCCCTAGGGCACTACCATCAAGATCTCCTCCTTTTGCAAACTGGCAGGTAGTTCCCCAGCAGGGATGTCCTCCCATTTGCTTCACAGGGGTGTCTTTTCTGCTGTTTTGTGTTTACGAGAAGCAAGTTCCCATCTGGTGACTTGCTGCTTTTCTGCTTAACGCAGAGATAAAAGCTGGTTTTCCCCTTGAGCGTCTTGCTTGTTGTTAGGATCTGGCAGGTATGTGGCCCTTTGGTGTAATGCATCATGCCATAAAACTTCTGTTTTGAGTGTCAGCCTCACCCATGGGGCAGCTGTCTTCTGCAGGGGTGGAGGGAGAAGCTAGAAACTTTCTGTCCCGTGGGTTTATAAAAACTTGGTTTCAGGCAACACATGGCAATTTGTGGCCCTTGGCCCTGGCTGTGCAGCCGGCCGCTCTGGGCTGTGCTTGCCCTTGCCCCCGAGCGGAGCAGGTGGCTGTACCCTCTGCTTCTGGTCTTTTTGAAGCCAGCTCTGCTGCCGTGCTCTGGCTGCCAGGCCAGCTGCAGCAAGGGTGTTCCCAAGCAGCACATCTGACACAGCCGCGTCCAGATCCCGGCTTTCCAGAGAGCGAGGATGGTCCTGGCCAGCTGGGCAGCGGAGGGAAGGGCTGGGACTGTCCTTCTGGAGGAGGTGGATGCTGGGGAGGGGCTGACGCTCAGCCCCTGCCTTATCCGGCTGTCAAGTTCTGCTGCTTTCGTTTGTTCGTGTTGAAACGCACTATTTATACACTTGCTTTCTTGGCAAAACTCCCAGGCCTGTGGGGGAACTGTGCGAATCCCTCCAGCCTGTGCTGTGCTGCAGGATGGCTGCCTGGCTGCCAACCCCACAGCTTTAGCTGGGGGCTCTTTGCCGACCCTCTTGTCCACCCCGGCCTTACGCAGCTGCTGAGAAAGATGCCGGCAGTGGCTGAGGTTGCTGCTTGTCCTCATCCCGTGCTGGAGAGCTGGTGGAGAGCAGAACCAGCTCCCCATTCTCTCCTCTCTCCATCCTCTCTCTGACTCTCCCTGGAGCTCTGCCGGCTGTTTTGGTGCGGGGGCATCGGGCACTGCTGCCAGCCCTGCGGCGGACGCGTGGGTGTGCGGGGAGGGGGCTGGCGCGGGCGGGAGCGCCAGGTTGGCTGCGGGAGCGCTCGGCGACGCGGGGCTGACGCTGCTGTACTTGGGGAAAGGTCCCGGCGAGCGCATCTGTCGCATGAGAGATGGAGCTGTTAGAGCTAGAAAGGGAACCACGGGTGGTTCTGGGAGCACCTGGCAGCATTTAATGGGAGCGGCTTATTGCAAATTAAAATAAATAACTGAAATCGTACAGAAACGCAGCACCCAGGGCCACGTGCAGAGGGAGATGACACATTTTCATCTCTACCCCAGTCCCGAGGGCACGTGTGTTGGGGTGTGTGCCTGTGTCCATCCGCAAGTCCTGTGGCAGAGTGTGGCCGCCCTGCCTGTGTTACACTGACCATGGGGATGCAGGCAGGGAGGCAGTGGGGTTGCCTTGCTGGTGTGGGACAGAGAGGGGCGGGTGCTGCTGGTCCCTGCACACTGCACTGTGGGGGTGCCTTGGCTTCCTCTGACATGGCATTGGGGCCTTTGGAGGCCTTTTCCCGCGCTCCCCGCCCCACCCGCTGATTCTGGTGCTGGCTGGACCGCCTGCACCCCTGGGGCTGTGCTGGCACTACCTGGGCTGGAGGGATGGGGAGGCAGGGGGAAAACTAAAACTTTCATGGAAACAGATGACCTGTGTCCGCTTGGTGGTGGGAATGGGGGTTGCCATGGAGACAGCTTCTCCAAATAGCATCCTTCATCCCACCCCTGACGCCCAGCTCCCTTAAGCAACCCGAGACAGCAGTGAGACAGAGATTTGCTTTATTTATTTATTTCATGCCGTGCCTGCTTTGGGAAGGGCCCCATTAATGAGAGCTGGGGGTCAAGGCTGCCAAGCATGCTGGTCCCCCCCCTGCCCTCCCATCCTGGTGGCAGCGGAGAGGAGGGGGATAGGATGGCAAAAGCCAGGAGGCATGAAAGGAGGGTTCTCAGTGGCAGGGGTGAAACACTGGCTCCCACGGAGAGAGGGAATTAGCTGGAGTGGAGGGAGGATGGCATGGCCGCCAAGTCATAGGAAAGAGGTGTGGGAGAGCAGGGGATGGAGAGGGAGGTGGAAGAGGCAGGGGAGAGGAGTGGAAGGTGGGGAGGGAGCATGCAGAAAGCTTTGGAGATCCTGAAAAATACAAGAGAAGGGGACTGGAAGGAGTGTGTGGGGTGAAGGAGCTAAGGGTTTGGGGACTGGCAGAGGGAGCAGGATGGTGGGAGGTGCTGGGGAGGTCTGGGCAGAGCTGGAGGAAGCCTCACCACAGGTGGCCCTCCAGTGCCTTTCCCATGGTGTCCCCTGAGGTTAACTGTTGGGGACATCAGGCTGAAGGCTGGTGTGGCTCCCTCTGGACATGCTGGTACGATGTTGAAGTTACTGGGGCTGCACGTGGCTCATAGAATCATTTAGGTTGGATGAGACCCTCAGGATCACCAAGTCCAACCATAACCTAACTCCAGCACTAAACCATGTCCCTAAGAACCTTGTCTAAATGCCTTTTAAACACCTCCAGAAGTGGTAACTCCACCACTTCCCTGAGCAGCCTGTTTCAATGCCCGACAAACCTTTCCATGAAGAAGTTTTTCCTAATATCCAATCTAAACCTTCCCTGGTGCAACTTGAGGCCATTTCCTCTCGTCCTATCACTTGTTACTTGGGAGAAGAGACCGATACCCTCCATGCTACAACCTCCTTTCAGGCAGTTGCAGACAGTGATAAGGTTTCCCCCAGCCTCCTTTTCTCCAGGCTGAACGGTCCCAGTTCCCTCAGGTGCTCCTCATCAGGTTGTCTGAGGAGTGCAGGAGCAGTGGTGCCAGTTTTCAGCAGCCTGGGTTTCGTGTGTCCTGGCCTATTGTTGCTTCAGAGAGACAGGGAAGATTAAAAATAAAATTATAACAGTAATGAAGAAAAATAAATAGGCTGTCAGAGTCTTCTTTTGTTAGGGACGGAAGGGAGGCGGGTTGATGCGGAGTGGGATGCGCTGCGGCCAGGCTGCCTTGCAGCGTGCCCCCTTGCTCCCCTGGCTCTCCTGGGGCTCAGGAGCTGGCATTTCTGTGAGTGTTTGGGAACTGTGGGGAAATGGCTGGAACCCTCCTGGCTGTCCCCAGCAGGTAAGAGGACATCCTTCCTCTGGAAAGCTGTAGCGACTTGGTGGCAGGAGTGGCTTTGGAGAAGCCCAGGAGAGCCTGCTGGCTCGTGGCTCCCAGTGTGATTTATTTAAGGCATGAGCTGGGGTGATCTGGTTATTCCTCTGGCCACTAGCTTGGAGTGAGCTCTGCTTCCCTTGTTGGCTGTGGCAGTTCAGGATGCAGTCGCCTCTTGGCTCTGTCTTTGATAAGCTAAATATACAGAGTCAAAGTCTTCCACTGACATATTTTCCAATCTTAATTCCTGGGTCCCTTTTTGGACCTTTGTTTTGACTGGTTGTCAGTTTGGAAAGCTCTCTGATTTGTCAATAGCACAAATGGATGCTTTATTTCAGCAATGGTCTTTTTGCTGTGGTGCCCAGATCTCTGGTGGAGATATTGGCCCCTGCTGCTGCACCCCACAATCATGGGCTTGTTCTGATTTCAAACATGTGCCCCTGTCCTTTGATGGAGTTGTGGTTTCTTGATTAAAAATGGGAAATGGTACCAAGTCCTACGTCTTCTCTGAGTTCAAATGAATGGCACAAGTGCTGGTTTATTTATCAGTCAAGTCTGTAACCCCAAAAATTACATCACATTTGCCAACAGGATCTGACAGCTGTAAATGTGTGTTGGTTGGCATTAATTATGCTGATCTCCTTTGTTTTCTGGTGATCTGGTCCTGTTGCAGCCATCCCTTTATTTTGCCGTCCTGTGCTTGCCCGAGTCAGCTATTTATGCATTTGAATGTTGGCAGGTACAGGCTGCTGCTTCTCCTGGGACTTCCTAGCATCTCCAGCTGGCCAGAGATCACTCTTTGACATGTGGACAGCTTGTCAGCTGAGACTCCAGCATGTTTTAAATGTATGTTATCTGGACCTGTGAGCCATGTGTTATATCTTCCCACAGAAGAGCGAATATTTTATCCGCGTCTTCTGCCCATGTTGTCCTAGGCTTTGTCCTAAATCCATTGCAGAAATACTCGCTGAATGCTCCTCCCTTCTCAGTGGTGCCACCGAGGTTTCCCCTGGCTGATGTGCCTGGGGTCTGTGCGATCCTCCAGACTCTCCTCCCCTACCCAGCGCCCCGAACGGCTTCTTAACGTGAAGGGCTTTTTGTCTGTAGAGGACTGGGAACCTACACCTGGTGTTGTACAGCAGCTCAGCCTCGGTGCCCTGGCGAGTTTGGCTGCACCTCGTCTTTCCACTCCTGCTCCCCTGACCACCTTTCCACTGCTGCCACCTTTGCTCAGATCTGTTGATGCTGCTTTTCTCCCACTTGTTATAAATGAAGGTCTGTGGATCTGTGTTCCCATCCCAGGTGGGATCTTTTTTGCTTGGTTGTGTCAGGTGGTTGGGGTCAGGGACTGGCAGCTGGTAGAACGTTTAAAAGAGGGATCAATTATTGGGATGTTTTTCTACTTAAATTCTTTCTCCTGGCTGATTTAGTTCATTTATTTTGGGTTCTGTGGATGAACCCTTTTTGAATACCAGCTTGTCGTCTGTGAGAGACCCAGTGGCAGCGGCATCTCCAACTGATTGACTCCCACATGAGGTTTTCCTCCAGGGGTTTAGGAAGTTCTGTAGATGCCCAGCCCTCTCTGCCAGTGCTGTCAGCCAGGGCCATCCAAAGTTGTGTATCCATCTCCCCAGGGAGGCTGAGGAGCAGGATATCTTTATCCAGAACCTATCACCACCAACCTGTGGCTTTCCTGCCCTCAGTGTCTCATCACATGGGCCTGGAAGGACTCATCCAGATAACCACCTCCCTGCTTGCATCAGTGGGTCACTCTACAGAATATGCCTGCAGCTTTCTGAGAGATGGAGCTCTTCATCCCCCTCCTTCCCCTTTCCCGTGCCCCACGGTGACCATGGGGATTGGTTTGTGGGTGTCTTGAGAAAGTTTTGGGGTGCTGGGGAGAGAGGTGGTGCCTCGGCTGCCTGGATAGCTTGGATGACCTCCAGTTTAAGTCCACATGCACCTGAATATGAGTCTGTAGAGTTCCTAGGAAGACAAGAAGTTGTCTGATGCTGCTGTTAAGCGATCCTCATGCATCAAATGAAAACAGGGTGAGGAAAAAAAAGCCCTTGAGAGTCACAGAAGATTTGATGGATCTAACCCGTATTGATGGCAGAGATGAGACCAGAGTTGACAGCGTGGCAGGCTGCTGGGCCCTGGACTGGCAGGGCTTGGAGTAAGGATACAGACTGAGGGAAGTGTTTTGGGAGCACTTGCATGTAGGTCAGGTCACACGTGGCTTGTGCACTGCAGAGGGACCTCGCTGGCCCTGGTGCCACTGGGTGTGTACCTGGGGGCTGCAGCAGTGGCAGGTTGGGGCCATCCCCAGCGGTTGTCCCTCAGGTACGGCTGGTGTGGGTGTAGCCACGGACTGGTAAGAGCTCCAGTGGCTGGTGCTTGGTTGAGCGGTGGAGATGGCAGATGGTGGGAACCCCTGGGGAGGTGTGGATGGGGTAGACTCCCGGTGGAGTGTGTGACTTTTTTCCTTTCCAGATTTTTTTCACTTTTATTGTTTTTTGACCTCAGCGTTATGGTCTGACTCAGAGTTGGGGACTGATGACAAGCCACCTCCCTGTTTTTTCCCTGCTGGTGACAGCCAGCCAGCAGCAGGGTTTGGAAATGAGGGGGAAGAAGCAGGACCCATCCTACTTATTTTCCCTGCTTACTTAGAAACTCAAATGTTGCTCTGGCTTGGTTTATCCTATGACCAAGGAAGTCCTTGATGGTGTTGTCTTTGTCATGTGTCACTCATATCCGTGAGTACTACATAGTGGATTGAGTCTCTTGTCTCCTTTAGGACCCCGGTGGGCTTAGGGATACAGTCTGCTCCCCTGAAGGGCAGCGGAGCACTGCCTGATGCTTACAGCATCTCCCTGCAGCCAGGGAAACTGAGGCACAGAGGGTGTTGCATCCAACCTGCCACGTGCTGCTGAGGTCTTCCACCACTGCTCGTGGCCACGGGAAAGGAAGGGACAGCAGAAGAGGGCAAGGTGAGGAATGGCTTTGAGCAAGTGCTTCTGGTTGCCTGGGGGCTGGTGGGTGTTGGGGCATGTGGTGGTGCACATTGCGTTCATCACTCTCTTTCCTCTCACCTGGGCTTTACAGACCTTGTTTCTGGTAGAATAGGTGATGTAAGCAGAGGAGATTTTGGCCTTACCTGATTTTGAGGAAAGACATTGTAAGGACAGAGATCCCAGTAAGATACAGGTCTCTCCCTACCCATCCCTGTTTCGTCACCAGCCTGGCTGATGTTGTGACTGAGCGCTGGAGCAGCTCGGCCAGCAGCCGTGGGGGTCACCCAGTGCTGGTGGTGCTGTCTGCCAGGAGCCGGTGAAGCTCTTGATCCCAGGCTGGGCTCCGCGATGCTCCAGCCTGAGCCCCTCTGAAGGTGACATGCGACTGCAGGAGCTGGAGTCGGACCTGAGATGTCTCTGCACGGGCTTGGTGCCTTCGCGGGCATGTTCCCCTCCGCTGACCTGCACTGACAGCTGGTTTTCGGCAGCGTCTGTCCAGCGAGGCCGCTCGCTCGCTGCTGGTTGGCAACCCCCAGCTGCATGTCACATCGCATCAGTTCGTACGTTTGCAGTGAATTCTATTTACTAAATACTTTCAGTGACAAAACCCTTCGAAGAAGTTTCTGTCCTGCGAGCATGAGTGACCTTGCCTTCAGTGCAGGGGAGGGCAGGACGCCCGTGAGGTCGGGCCAGGAGCTGAGCCAGGTGGAAAGATTTTCATGTGCAATGTCATTTAATGCCGTAGGGACCTTTGGACCTGGCTCAGGGTCAGCTTGTTGAGCAGAGCAGGTCCGCTTAACCTGTGTCTGCAGGGAAACACATTTCTCCTGCGCCGCTAATGGAACATATGGGGATCCGAGGCTCTTCATCACGTCTCCTGCCGCTCGCAGCAGGTATCCCCGCTTTCCCACTTCTCCAGGAGGAGTTTGGCAACCCCAGGCCACTACTCATCTGCTTTCAGTTTTCCCATGGTTCTTGCAGGCGAGCGGTGACAGCGCTGGCCGTGCCTTGTGTTCAGCGCTGGGTGCTGCCCTGACATGGCCGACTCGGGCTGCTCGGTCTGTGTGCCAGCACCAAACCTGCTGCTCTGGCGCCTCGTGCTCGCAAACACCTTTCCTCGCGCAAGCGCACGGCTTCTGTTCCAGCTCTGACGTTTGGTTCCACGGGGGCAGGTGTAAAAACGCAGCTATGGCAGTCTTGCTGCTTTGAGCAGAAAAAAGGTTTTCTGGCCGCTTTGAGCTCCGGTAATTACAAAGGCTTCTTCCCTGCCTCTGCAGCTTGTCTTATTTGAAATCACCTGTTTTTTCCACAACTTCTTGTTGAGTGTGTGCAAGCATCAGCCCCAGCAGCAGGCAGAGGAGTCCTGGTGCCGAGGAAGCGGCTGGTGTGCGTTGAAGGCTCTGGCTGCTGTGCTTCCCTCGGTTCTAATTGATCACAGAATGGGAACAGCCCAGATTGGAAGGGACCTGGAAAGATCATCTGGTCCAACCTTTTGTGGGAAAGGGAGCCTGGATGAGGTTATCCAGCACCCGATTACATCTCAAAAGCCTCCAGTGATGGAGACTCCACCGCTTCCCTGGGGAGGTTGTTCTGGCTGGCGGCTCAGCCCCAGGTCTTTCCCATCGTGGGTACTTTCCTGGGACATCCAGCATCTTGATCCTATTTCCATCCCAGTGCCTTTCCAGGAGTATTTCCAAAGGCAGCTTCTGGAAGGAGAGCAAACCCTAGGAGCCTGCCTTCCCACACGTGCCGAACTACGGGCATCCCTGTTGGCCCAGCGGCCCAAAGCGCAGCCCCGTGCTGCCTGCCAGCTGCTGGTCCTGCTGGGGGCCTTTTTCATCCTGGGAAAGCTGGGGCTTGCAGCCTCATAACAACTTACCCAGCCTTGCAAAATTGTCACAAAGATTTGCTCCCTGCCTTGCCTTTGCAGCGAGGATTAATGATCACGGAGCAAGCCCGGGATGTTTCATTTAGCTGTCCAAGGGAGAGAAAGAACTGAAATGGTTTGCCTTGGGCAAGGAGGTAAAGTACTACAGTGCTTTTCTGTCAGATCTCTTTATCGACTCAGTGTGTACGTGTGCTCTCCCTGGATGTATTTATAGAGAATCCCAGAGGATGCAGTCAGCTCAAAATTTTCTTTGTCAGGCACTGGAGACCGGTCCAGCTCTCTTAAGCAGCGACATAATCCCAAACCCTGGAGTTTTCCCTCCTTGCCAGCTTGTCAGTTAATTTGAGGATGAGATTGATCTGCCTCTCTGCAATTATTTTAGCAGTGTCCTAATGAGTTTTTTCTGGGCTGGTTCTTCCCCATAGCACTTTGAGCCAGACCTTGCCAGCTGTGCCAGGCTTGAGAAATAGCAAAATGAACCTGATCAAATGCGAAACAGCTTCTTAGAAATACTGCTCTTTTCCAGCAAATGCTGCTGGCCCAGTTTCCTGGGCTGTGAAGCTCCCACTTTGAAACCTGTGGAGCAGGGAAATAATATATTTGAAAGCAGTGGCACTTTTACCTCTAGAAAAGGGATCGTTGTGCTATGACTAACTTGCACTTTTTCAATGCTAGTTAGGTATAAAATGTAGGAAAGGTCCCGATTCGGGGAGGGCAGGTGAAAGAAAACGTTTCTCTTTTGCACTGAGTCAAAATATGGACGGATGAGTCGCGAGGTTGGGTGGTGATCAGATCACAGGGATGAAAGAACAGAATCAGCTCTCGCTCCTTCCTGTGCTGAGAGCGGACGTGCCGCAGGCAAGGCTCAGGCTCTGGGGCTGCACTGGTGGCTGGAGCACCAGCGAGGCTACGGAGAGTTGCACTGAGAGTCCCTCAGGGTCTCTTCTTTTGACAGGGATGTCTGTATATCTATCTTGACCTGCTGTCTCTGCCCACCTGCCCTCGGGGTGCTGTCTGAGTTGGTGCCGCTGTGCCGGTGGCTGCGGTTGGAGGCAGCAGGCTGGAGGTGTCCTGAGCTGTCAGTCCTCGTGACAGCGCAGGCACGGTGGTCTGCAGAGCCGCTCGCGCCTCGGGAGACTCTCATGGGCTCAGCGCGTGCTTCTCCTCTGTCTATGCTGTTGCCTGATGGTCATCACTCTGCCCACACCCGTTGGGACTTGCAGCCTTTGCTGAGCAGGTGCAGGGTACGGAGAGGTGAAATGGTTTGGTGCAGACCTATGTACCACCAGTACATCCCATCCTGCTTTGAGGAGCAAACACCTGGTGCTGAACTCACATTGTCCCAAAAGGCTGTGGAAAATCATGCTGCCAAATCCCAGCCTTATTGAACTCCTCTGGACTTTCCAGGACTGGGTTCATCTTTGTGGTCTCCAGCTGCCTCTGCCATTGCAGGGCTCCGGAACAGCTTGCAGCCTGCTTTGTGAGCTCCTTGAAAGAGGCAGGTCAAGCTGTGCTCAATTCTTGGCTTACAGGCTTTTGGAGAGTGCTGGGGAGCCCTCAGCTCCAGGACTCCTTTTGTCCCATTTCTTTTCCAGCATGTGACAGCTTATTACAGCCTCTCTACTTCAGCCAAACTGGAGAAAATTGGAGCCTTTGATAGAAACATTGGCAGTTTGTAACTCCAGCACCCATACCCAGAGCTGGCAGGGATGTCTCCAGGTTAGAAGTGCCCCGAGGCAGCTGATGGAGGTCTGCAGGCAGGTGGGGATGCCCAGGCTTTCCGCACTGCTTCCCCTGCTCCATCCCGGGTGAGCAGCAAGCCGTGGCAAGCCTCTTTGCCTTTATGGCCAGCGGGCAGGGTGGGTAGGCATCTGCTTCCTCTCCTCTTTGCCTGATCGCATAAGAGCGAGAAAAGGCGTTCGTTCCCCTGCTGTCAGACCGCAGCGGGCAGCGGCTCCCTGGGGACCGGCTCGGGGATGCACCAGTGCTTGTCCTCTGTCACCCTTGAGCTGACTTCTCTTCAGATCTCTTCTGTGGTGTCTGGCATTGGTAAGAGACTGAAGGCACCTGTTACCCTCGAGAGGGGAGCAGCACCTGATGGACCAGTGCCTCTGGCTGTGCCAAGGCAGCGTCCCCTCTCTTTGTCCCCAACCCAGCCGACATTTGCCTTTCCTGGGCTCCTCGATGCTCTGGGAGAGCCGGGAGTCCGGAGGCAGCACAGAGCGGGCAGGAACTGGCAGCAGCCTCCCCTGGTACTGGGATGGCAAAACTGAGATGCTGGGGCCATGAAATGGAGGCACTGGTGGGGCTTGGGGTGTGCTTGTCTTCCAGGCCACTGACATCTGGATTTGGCACATCCACATTTTGCATGACTGCGTTCCTCCTAAAGCTCAGCAAGGCTCTGCCGGTCTGCGGCTGAGCTCCAAATTAAATGACACCGAACAGTGCGGCTTTACATTTCAAAGGGTCTGAGGGAGCGGAAGGATACCTGCGAGTTTCTGGTGCTATGGAGTAATTGAGGTGATTTATTTTTTTTTGGACGGCTTGTACAATGCCTGCCGGGTGCTCGCTCTGCAGATGGATGGTTTTACCTGCTCATCTTCTGCTAATGTGAGGAATTATAATGACCCCACGGGGATGAAGGGGGGTGGCAGAACCAAGTGCAGCAGGGAGAGGAGGTTGGTAACCGCTCCGCATCCCTGACTCTGGCTGCTTATTGCAGTGATAACGTGTTCACAGGACCCCTGGAAACTTCTGCCTCTGTCTCCCCCTTCCACGCACTGCCAACCGGAAGATCTCCTGGTATATGTAAAGCTATTAGAGTGTCCATTTCCCTTATCTTCACAGCTCTGCAGGCAAAAAAGGCAAAAGTGCTGTTTGAAGGTCAAGGACAAGCCTTTAAGGCATCTGGGAGAGTTGTCGGTCTGGGAGTCCCTATCCCAGCGTGGTGCTGGGGGCTGTTGCCTTTCAGATGAACCCACAGCGGTGTCCTGGCCCCATGGGGGTGAAGAGGATGTGCTGTGGCTGTTCACAGAGTGAGCAGCTGTCTGCCAGCTTTGTGCGTTTGCCACCGGGCTCTGCTCCTGCTCCGGGGGGTTGTAGGGAGTCCCAGGAAGGCTGGAGGGAGGGAAACTGTGGCCTCATTCCCACTGTGGACACTGGCACTTTCTTGCTGCTGCTAGATGGCAAGTTACTCTCAGCTGCTCCTCTGGGTTTTACTTCTGCCGGGAGCTGATGGCAGCTCCTTGACATGCAGGAAGGTAGATATCCATCATCTGCTGTGGCCAGCTGCTCTTCTTTTCATGCTGTGCGGATTCACAGCTTGGGGTAACGTCTGCCCAGCAGTACAGTAACCAGACTGTGAGTTAGCAAAAGCTTACCGAGAGGTCAGTGCTGGAGAAAGACTTCCTCTGGTACTTCTCTGCCGAGCGGTTCAGAGCCGAGCCGCGTGGAAGCAGCTGGTGTGGCTGCGGGAGCTGCCTGGTGCTGTGGGCTCGCAGCGGAGGAGCGCGGCCATCGACTTCTCTCTGCTCTTGCATCCTTCTCCTCCTCTCTCACATGTATCTCTATATGCCACATTCACTTGTCCCTCCCTTGCTGGGGTCCTGCCTCCCCAAGAAGCCCCAACCTGCATCTCCCACCAGTTTCCCTACAAAGCTGCGTCTCCTGGTGAGAGCTACTGTGGTATCCATAGCGTCAGTTCAACTCTGGTTTACGCTGTGCTGTGGGGCACAGAACCAGTGTCCAAACCCCTCCAGACCCAGCAGCCTTCCCAGGATGGGGCTGCAGAGGTGCGGGGCAGGATTGGCTCTCTGCTCACAGAATCATAGCACAGTTTGGGTTGGAAGGGACTTTCACAGCTCACCCAGTCCCACCCCTGCCATGAGCAGGGACATCTTCACCCAGATCAGGTCGCTCAGAACCCCGTCCAGCCTGGCCTGGGATGTCTCCAGGGATGGGGCATCTGCCACCTCTCTGGCCTAACCCGGGCCAGGGTTTTACCACACTCATTGTAAAAAAATTTCTTTCTCATGTCCAGCCTGAGTCTCCCCTCCTTTAGTTTAAAACCATCACTCCTTGTGCTGTTGTAAGGGGCCCTGCTAAAAAATGTGTCCCCATCTTTCTTATAGACCCTTTTAAGCACTGAAAGGCTGCAGTAACATCTCCCCGAGCCTTCTGCATGCTGAATACCCCAACTTTCTCATCCTGTCCTCCCAGCAGAGCTGTTCCAGCTGTCTGAAGCTGTCCTGAGGTCCCCAATGGATGTTTTCCTCCCTTACCCCCCGCTCACCTCTGCCTGTGTTTCCAGCTCCTCCCGTGCTGCAGGCAGCCTGCCCGTCTCTTTGCCTTCTGCTTTCTGCCCGCCAGCGCTGTTTGTTCACGCTGGGGATTTCCTCGGGCGAATCGCTACCGCTGGCAGCATGTGGTGGCTGGAGGCTCTGGGGGATTCATTAGCTGAGCTCCCTGGCGGGAGTTGTCACCACAGTGGGGCTTGCCGGGGTCACTGGCCCTTCGCTGTTTGCCTCACAGAATTGCCGGCTTTTTGGAGTCGGGGTGCAAGCTCTTGGATGTGGGGGTTTAAAGTTGGCTTTCCTAGAAGCCTGCAGGAAAATGTCTCTTGTTTGTTCATAAAAATTCAGAAAGGTGCTTGTCCTTGGCCTGGGCTTGCTGTTAAAACACAGGGACATCTGTCCCCAGGGCAGAGAAGGAGAAGCAGGAGGAGCAGTGAGGCGAGGGTGAGTGGTGGCCCCTGAGCAAGTGTCTTGCAGCAGGGCCCGGGAGGGAGCTCTGGCACCCGAGGCAAACCCAGGCCTCGCTGAGCAGGGGCTCAAACAGCCTTTCTCCACTGTCGGCTTCACTTAGACGATAGCTTAGAAGATTCTTCTGTCCTGGAAACTTGCTTTCTGCCCTCAAATTTGCCGATGTGCTGTACTGGGGATGTGCTGATGGATGTTGTGATCATCTTAACCATTCCTCCTTGAAAAAACAGGCTGAAACCTGCTTGATCTTCCTCTTTGGTGGCCTTCCTTGCTTACTAAATGAGGTTGGTAAGCCTGACATTAAGTCCGTGTCAGTGGGGAGGGTAGGACTGTTTTGTCTGGGAATGCGGCGGTTGCATCCTGGTTTGCTCTGGGCTGCCAGTGGCTTTATCTGTGCAAGTTCAGCAAGGTCAGGTTCTTCAGCTTCTCTTTTCAGCTTTCTCAGCTGTGAAGGGTTGGTGTGAGGCTGAGCTTAGCTCATCGTGAAGCTCATCATTCCATGAAGCCTGGGAGCTGGGGGTGTTGCAGAAAGACAAGGTTGTTCAAGGAGGTAGGAAGGGATGAAGGGGGATTTATTTCACTGTGCCATTTTTCCCGGGGGCATTTAGGTGACACATGTCCTAAGTTTGTCCTGGTGACAAACAAGCTATAGAAGAGCAGCTGGAGATGCCCGTGATCCCAGGAGGACGGCTTGTGGAGCCGAAGAGCAAGAGGAAAGGGCTGAGATTTGTGGAAAATGGCCCGGACCTTGCCTCAGGAGATCAAGAGCTCCTACTGCTGCGGGCACTGGGCAGTCCTGCTCCATCTCTGTCACTTTGGTTTTGCTGCACAAGGGCTCCACCACAGGACCTCTTACAGGCGAGGATGTGCATGAGAAGACTGGTAACAACAAGCCACCACTGGACATCCCTGCTGCGGAAGGGCAAGTACTCAAGCGCGTGGTGGCCTAGGAGATAAAGCCACCAAGGTGGGTTGGGAATGTCTACCTGAGTGAGGAGCGCTCCAGGCTCTCAGCTGTGAGTTAGCCATGGAAGAAGATCCGTCACTGCAAGAACCAACCTGTTGTTGGATGTCTCAGGGTGGGAGGCTGCTGTCCGGTGGTCTACCTGTCTCAGGCAGGAGAACGTCAGGGGTGATGATTCCTTTCCTCAAAGATCATGCCTTGACAAGAGGCAGAGAAATTGCCACAGCTGCTGCTCCTGGCAGCCTCGCTGAGGCAGCAGAGCAGACAAAGCGATTTAGCATCGCTCCAGCCATCCGTGATGGCAGAGATCATTGCATCAGCCTCTTCAGCTTTGCGATTAATGCTGAAAAAGCATCCTCTGAGGGCTGGAGGGAGAGCGTTGGTCCCCGGAGAGGTGTGCTCCGAAGCAGAGGCAGCCCTCCCCAGCTGTGGTCCTCCCGCAGCCTCAGCCGCCTCCTTTCACGTGTGGCTGTTGACCCACACACTCCTGTAGCAATGGAGTTCCTAGGGATAGGAACCCAGCACTGGTTCCTGGAAGAAGGAGATTATTTGGGTTTGTGCAGGTTTCTTGTTTTACAGTGAAAAAGCAGTGTTTGAGCTTTCCGAGTGGTTAAAACCAAAGTCCCCTTTGAGAGCTTGTGTGTGGCGGTGATGGGAAAGGAGGAGGAGAGGAAGGGATGCGGCTGGGGTTGGGTAGGAAGAAGAGTGTGAGAACATCCAGTGAAGCTCTGGGAAGCTGATGAGAACTGTCTCCCTAACTGGCTTTGCTTACCCGTCACGGGTACAGGAGCAAGGCAGGTCTTGGTGACGTGGAAAGCACTGAGTTTTAAGGAAATTTTTTAATGCAAAAGTTTGCTTCACTTCTGAAACTCTGCTCCAGGACTAATTACTACCAAATAACCATCACACCAGGGGGGACCCAAGCCCCATGAATTGTGAGTGTTTGCACCATCTGCTCCTTATTCTGCAGGTGACGTTCCCATAGTTGGGGGCAGTCAAATATGTCCCTGGAAACACACGGACTAAGGTACCTGAGCATGTCCGGGCTGACAGCCTTGTGCTTCCCCCACGCCAGGGGCTCTCGCTGCCAATGACTGCTTTCTGAAAGGTTTTGTCCCACTGAGACTTGTTGCCAGGCTCATCTCTGAAGATGGGGGATGCTCCTGGATGTGCTGCGGGAATTCTCTTTCAGCTCAGCTGGGCACTGGAAGGGGAAGGGGTCCGGAGCCCGTCTGCACCTGCAGCAAGGCAGCACTAGAGCTTCCTCCCTTTTGCAGCAGGACTGGAAGGAATCTCCATCCCAGGGAGGAGAAGAGCGTTCACGGCTCTCACAGCAGCTTCCAGCAGTGACCTGGGAGCCGGAGCCTGTGTCTGGTCCCCTTCAGCCCTCTTGGGGCACTGGGACGTTCTGTATCCACCAACCCACCCGGGCTCGTTCCTTCGCCTCAGTTTGGCCGTGCCTGCCAGCTGCCTCTGTGCAGCTCCTGCGGCTCTGCCGGGGCGGGAGCAGCCGGGAGATTCGGCCCTGGGAAGCGCAGGCAGGCAGGCAAGGTGTAAATTGCATGGCGGGCTGCCTTCGCCAAGGTGAAAATGAAAAACTCTCCCAGCTATCGAGCCTGGCATTTCACAGCTCCCATGGCCCAATTGCGCTGCCTTTCACTGCTGTGGAGAAGATGGTGAGGGCTGATTTTCACTTGCCTGTCCCAAAGCCACAGTGCTGCTGCATCAGGAGGATGGTGTCCTGGTTGCAGGCAGGACGGGGGAAGCTGATGCTGATGGGCATGGGAGATGCTAATTGCCAGGTGCTGTATTTTGCTACCTGGAGGATTTGCTATCCTTTGGTGAGACTTTTATTTTCCGCTGCTGTAGTGCTGGTGGTGCCTCTCATTTTTCCTCCTCGCTGATAGAAACGGCCTTTTCTTGATTGCAATAATATCACCTTCTGTTTCTGAAACACCTCGCACCCTGGAGGATTTGAAAGTAAAGTGCACGTGCGTGGGAGCAGTCTCACCGCCTCTGAAATGGGAGTTTCTCCAGGCTGGGAAGCAGCAGCTGTTCCGCAGCCCTTGGCAGCCCGGTGTTCATGGCTGTGCCGGCGCTGGCTCCATGTGCACCCTTCTTGAGCTGCGAGCTGAGATGTTGGGGTTTCTTTGATGCTTGAGGTGTTACCAGTGGAAAGCACATCTGCCCACCAGCAGCTTGTCCTCCTTTCTGCCCACACCATCTCTCGGGCAGGTGGTTCCTCCGCAGCCCCGGGCACCCAGGCTCCATCCTTGTCTCCTGTGGCCAGGCTGCAGCTTGGCAGAGAGGGCCAGGATCACAGAAGGGTTTGGGTTGGAAGGGATCTTCAAAGATCATCCAGTCCCTGCCATGGGGAGCGCTTGAGAGAACTGGAGCTGTTTAGCTTGGAGAAAAGGAGGCTGAGGGGTGACCTTATCGCTGTCTACAACGGCCTGAAAGGAGGTTGTAGCACGGAGGGGGTTGGTCTCTTCTCCCAAGTAACAAGTGATAGGACAAGAGGAAATGGCCTCAAGTTGTGCCAGGGGAGGTTTAGATTGGGTATTAGGAAAAAATTCTTCACGGAAAGTGTTGTCAGGCATTGGAACAGGCTGCCCAGGGCAGTGTTTAAAAGGCATTTAGATGAGATTCTTAGGGACATGGTTTAGTGCTAGAGTTAGGTTATGGTTGGACTCTATGATCCTAAGGGTCTCATCCAACCAAAATGATTCAGTGGGCAGGGACATCTTACACTACATCAGATTGCTCAAAGCCACATCCAGCCTGGCCTTGAACGCTTTCATCAGGTCGGGCTTGGGGCTGAGGAGCTGTTAATCCCAAGCTTCTGCCCGGGCAAGGAGAAACAGAACAGGGACATCCCCATTCTGGGACTAGGACGGCGGTATGGCCCCCTGGCTGAACTGGGAGAGCACCGAGGGGTGCTGTGTGCACTGGGTGCTGTGCAAGCTGAATTGCAAAGCCTGTCTGCACTACCTAGTGCCTGTGGTCTAAGATAAGCGGGGATGACACACCGAGCATGGAGCGTGTGACAAAGAGAGGAGGATGTGGCACGCCGCGCGTTCCCTCCGGTCCTCGCTGGTGGCTCAGTTTCAACTCTAATTTTAGCAACTGATTTTAGGGCCCTTCGGCTCCATGTGGTTTTGTTGTTTCTATAAAATCCCTGGGATGAAGCGTCCAACCCCTTCCCCTGGAGGAGGAGAGGGAGATCGCCTCCGGCTGGGAGAAAGACGTGGGGCAGTCATGTTGCCTGAGCAGGCAGGAGTTTGCTGGTGTGCGGGGACAGGGCTGGTGTGTCCCCTGGGGTCCCCCACACTCCCCTGGGTGCCAGCTGACTTGCCAGCACTAAACGGAGCAGCCCAAGTGCCAGTGGTGAGGGGAGTGAGGTGACAGTGCGGGTGTGATGATGCTTTGGCTAGCTGGCTGGGGGGTGCTGGTGGGCAACCCCCCGTGATGGGCACAAGCCCGCCATGTGTGTGCACCCACAATCTGTTCCCCTTCCAGCTGCGATAAATGGAGGGAGGGGAGCCCTGGTGCAGCGGTGGGGGCTGAAGGGGTGTCCCTTCACATCCCCCTGGGGCAGGAGCCAAACACCTGCTCTGCGTCACTGGTGTTTAGCAAATGGTCAGGTTCGGTAACCTGGGGTGGGCAGACCCTGCTCTACACCTGCCCCCAGGAAGCCCTGTCAGACAGGTGATGCTGCTCCGCTCACAGCAGGACGCGGACGGAGCTGACCCCGTGTGCCCGGCGCCCTTCTGCTCCGCTGTCACAGCAGCAGCACATCCCATCGCTGTGGGAGCAGAGCCGAGCAGCAGCAATGGGCACTTGTGCCAAACTGATGTTCAGATGGCCCCTGGTAAACAACCTGTGGCTTCTCCTTGAGCCTGGGTCCCCTCCCAGTGCAGGCTGGGGCAACGTGCTCATTGGCCCCTCTGGGAAGTCGTTTTATCGACTGGGACTGTGTGGAGAGAAGCTGATGCTTAGGCTGGATCCTGCACCGCCGCCTTCGCGGTGGCTGGCGGGCTCCAGCCTGGCCCAGCTTTCTGGCAGTGCCCCGGGCCGATGCCCTGAGGGTGGTGGCAGCTGATCGCTGGCTGGTGGCAGCTCTGGGAGCTGCTTGGTGCCCCGAAGGCAGAAGAAAGGGAGCACCTACCAGGTGACCGATTGCTTGCTCCCCACGGCTTTGCCAGTCCTGTGTGTTTTTCTCTGTGTTACTGGCAGGTCCTCGGGCATGGGCGGGTGACAGCTGTGTGCACGTGGCACGCTGGTGGACGTCTGCACTGGAGCCAAGAGCTGCCAGGTGGCACGGAGAGCCCAGCCTCCAGTGGAAGCTCAGAGGTGCCGTGAAGAGCCTCTCCTTGCTGCTCCCACAGCCTCAAAACAGCGACTCAGTGGGCTGATGTGGCTTAACCATCACCACGTGAGCTGTGCTAGGAGGCCCAGGTGATGAGTTGAGATGGGTGTGGAGCCAGAGGGCTTATGGCCCAGAGCAGGGCAAGGACAGTAGCTGTCTCCCCAGTGCTTTCCCAATGACCCTAGACATTGTTTTGGGCAGACAGTGGGCTCGGCTGGAGCCTGGATGCTAGCGTGCCCAGGCTCGGAGAGGATCTTGAGAACATCTGCAAAGCTTGTTGGCTGATCTAACAGGCTGAATTCTTCTAGTAGTGGCAGGTGAAGCAAACCCAGTTGGTGGCATTTGAATTCCTGAGCAGAGGAGCCTGACAGGGTGACAAAGCCAGTCCCCGCAGTGCCCCAGCTCGCCTTCTGCTCCCCGGCAACCCCAAGGGGCACAGCACAAGTGCTCTGCCACCTCCTTCTGGTTTGGCATGATTCTGATGGGATTTTTTATGGCTGCATGTCATGTCTCAGCTGTCTCATCACGTGTCCTATAGTGCTGGGACTGCTCTCCTGCCCAGCCAGGGACACAGGGGTAACTTCTGGCCAGGAGGCCATGCCCAAGCTGTTCCATGGACAGATTATGTGGTCTGTTGCTTAACAGACAAGTGGGGAGAGGAAAATTTGTGCTGTTGGGGAGGTGCCGCCTCCTACTGCTGGAAAAGGTGTCCCAGAATGCTGGTTCGGACCATGATCCTTGTCCTTCTTTCTGATGCACGAGGCTGGGGAATGTATCCGTAGAGGAATGAGGCCAACCTGGAGAAAGCCCTGCAGGGAGTCAGGGGTGGTGGATGATTTGGAAACAACCCAGGGGTAAAGATTAGGTGGGGTGTAATTTCACCTGAGACAGAGGAGTGCAGGAGTCTTCCCCTTCATGAACCCTTGTTCCCCAGGGGCTTGTGAGCAGCACCCACCATGGCCCTCGGGTGGGCCAAGAAGGACTTGGCTTCATGGGAAGCAGCACGTCTGACACAGCAGCCGTAAGCCAGAGCTGCTGCACGTGTCAGCACTGAACTGGTGGGCTCTGGATGCATTGCCCTTTGCTCTGTGCGTGTAGCTTGACAGTATGGATTACATGCAATTAATCCCACCTTCCGGATGCCTGGCGGAGGGTCCTGCATAGAAATAAGCCTTGTGCGCTGCACTGCCGCCTCCACCTCTGCTGGCCCTAGGGAGGACGAGCTCCCGGCAGAGGCTGGGAAGGGAGGTGGCACAGCGTGACCTTGCGAAGGGACAAGTCCCCTTCCCTGCCCTACTTACCGGGTCCTGCTGTCCTGGCCAGCAGCCTGGCCCTGACGCTGTCACCGTCCCACTGTTCACCTCTCGCTGGGCTCCTCCGCCCGTGTGAGACTGCATTTGATTGACTCGAGGGCTCTGCCTTGCAAACTCCACGTCCACCTCGCTGCTCCATCTGTCGGCTTAGCTGCACAGTTAGTGAGGGGCTCCTCCTCGGCTGCAGAGCGCTTTATTGCCTGTTGAGTGTCTCTGTTGTTTTGCCATGTTGTTGAGCCTCCGCTGTTTCACCCTCTGCTTGTGCCTTCGCCTTTGGACTCTGCTCTGTAGTCTCTCCAGGTTTCTTCTTTCCCTTGCAGCATCCTCTCAGCCCTCCTCTGTGCTGCGACCATCCTAACCCCGCTCTGTCCTGTGCTGACACCTGCCTCTCAGTTACACTTTGCTGCACCTCTGCCTGTGCTTGCCTGGCCTCTGCCTGCCTCCTGATCCCCTTTGGATGATCCCCTTATCCATTTCTGTTGTCCTGCTCCCCACATCATCACCTTTTCCCTTTCCTCAAGTCTTTATGCAGCCTCATCACTTTGGTCTCAGCCTGGATGGGACAGCATTCCCAGCTGCCACCTCCTTGCTCCTTCTTGGGGACGTTGTCCTCTCCTGAGCCCGCTGCCAGCACTGAGCTCTGCAGTGGCCTTGCCAGGAGCTGGGCTGCTCTGGGAAGAAGCACAGAAGCAGAGGCCAGCTCGCTAGCCTGGCTCCCAGATTGAATTCTGCAGGCATCATTTAGGACTGCCAGGCTCTGGTTCCCTCCGTTTCCTTTGGGGAGAACCCCTGGGTGAATTTGGAAGAAGTCAAGTATTAAGCATCCTTGCAGCTGTCTGTAACGAGGCAGGGGTTGGTTTCAACTGTAAATATCCAGCCACTTCAGCATCATCCCACTGACTGGTCCATGGCCGTGGGTTTTGGCTGCAGGGAGACAAAGCTGCTTCCCAGCGTGGCAGGGGGGAGCATCCTCATCTCTCTTGTGGGATAGTCCTTGAGTGTGAAGCAGCATTTGGTGCTAGAGTCAGTCAAGGACCCTGCTCTTTATGCAGGTGTGCATTTTCATTCTTTAAAAAGCCATGATTCCCACCTTTCATGTGTGTGGAGGGGGCATTTTTTTGTGCTTTTGGGGAGTCACTACTATGGCTGTGTAACGGGAAGGGGAGTTGTACCAGCCTAGGTAAACTGTAGGAAGAGGGTACATCCCAGGTCCGCCCTGTAGTGGGTGGGCTTGGGAAGCCCTGGGTGGGCTTGGTAAGTCAGTTTGGGATGTCTTGGCGGTGGGACTGGAGCCCTGAGGCTATAGACTGTTTAGGGACCTCATATGAGTTTAGTGAAGGTCTCTTTAAGATTCTTTGAGTTGTCCCTGTCTGCATTAAGTGGTGGAGAGCCAGCTGGATGCATCCAAAAATCCTGAGAACCTTGGAGATACCCATCTCTGTTATGTGTTGCAGTAACCTAAAATAACGAGCTCAGCTGAAGATTGGTTGTTGGGCTCGTGGTTGGTAGAGCAAGGGGCAGAGCAACGGGGAGGGTTCTTGTCTGTGTTGTTGCTGAAAACGCGGGAGTGATATGAGCCGCCTCTGCTCTGCTGCTAAAAACAGCCCAGCGTGTTTTTATTTAATACAGTGTTGACCTGCGTGTGTTAGTGTTTCACCTGCCTGCGAGTGGGAACCCTGGGCTCCGAGTGCCGTGGAAGCCTTCCCGTGTCCCTGCTGCACCAGGATCGCGAATGTGGTTCCTCCTCGGTTGGAGGAACTCGGTTGAAATGCAGGCTGGAAGGTGTTGGAATGGAATGAGTAAAGCTTCTGCTGAGTTTTGGGTTCTGCCATGGTGATACCAATGGGTGAAGTGGGCTCTGCAGAGCCAGCTCCTGTGGGCTTTCCTGGGAAAACAGACCTGAAAATTGTTCATGTGGGGTTTTCTCCCCAGCATCCTGCCATCATGGAGGTGGCTCTCCAAGTGGCCTTGCTGCCAGCAGCAGGGAGAGGGTCAGCATTGGCTCCCCTCTGTCATCGATTCTGCCTGGTGCCAGTGTTTGACTGGGAAATAAATAACTTGGAATTGGCCCCGTCCATCCGCAGGGATGAGAGGAGCTGGGAATGAACAGGCTCTTGTAAGGTCACGATTGATGTGTCCGTAGAGAGGGGTCAGCCCTGGATTTGGGGAGCCCCGGAGGGATGGGGACCCTGACTGAGGGTGTCTGGGCAAACTGTGCTGGGGGGACGTGGCAGGGAGGAAGAGGATAGTTGGGGCAGGGAGGAGGGAGGGGAGGGTAGACAGGGCAGGGAGGAGGAGGATAATCAGGGTGGTTTGTGGGGTGAAATAAAAGCTGTCAGCGATTTGAAAAGGGGAAAGAAAAAACCAAAAGAAAGAGAAAACCCACTGAAGAGACAGACACTCTCCCTTCTCACCAGGGTTGTAATCAGCCTCCCCCTCTCCCAGCGAGCAGCCAGCAGGCGAAGAGGGGGTGGCGTGAGGGGTCCAGCTGCTCCTCGGCCAGGCCCTGGCACCCCAAGAGTCCATGGAGCCCCAGCTCGGTGTGGGCTGGGGCAAGGCTGGGGGGGATGAGCCCCCATTGTGTGTCCCTGGCAAACCGGGGGGGCTGAGGTCTTGAAGTGCACTGCCAGGGGGAGGTGGATGAGGAAGAGGAGGAGGGGGAGCTGTCTGAAATGCCAGGGATTCATCTCCCAGTCCCCCTGCCCTCGCCGTTCTGAAAGGAGCTGCTTGAGCTGTCGGCTCTGGATTATATTAATTAGCTGAGAAGTGCTATGCCTGCTTGTGGGGCTGTGCTGCCAGGAGGAACCAGAGACTTGGCAAGTCTGTGTGAAGCAGCTGCTGGGCTCCCCAAACCCCCTTACTCCAGCCCCAAATAAGCACACCAGAACAGGCTGAGCCAGGGGAGCTGAGCCTCCCTGGGGCTTCAGCATCTCCTTGAGCCCGGCCGCCTGCTCACCCCCAGGGCCAAACCCGCCGGCCCTGGCACATGGTGGGCTGCTGCAATAGGGAAAGCAGCACTGCGGTTTCAGGATGGGACCCACTGCTCCTCCCTGGGCCCCCATATCTCCGGGTGAAGCGGGTCTGTCTGTGACACTCCCAGGCCAGCAGGTCCACGTGGCGGGGGCTGCTGGGGGGGCAGATCCCTGACCTGCAGTTGCCTGCTGTCTTTCAGGAGAGGAAGCTGTGCGCCCACCCCCGGATCGAGATCTACAAGGAGGACCGCATCTACTTCGTGTGTCCCCTTGCCCGCCAAGGGGACTTCTACGTGCCTGAAATGAAAGAACTGGAGAGGAAGAGCAGGGCTGCTGCAGCTGAGGCCGAGGATGCCCAGACAGACATCACAGGTATCTGTGGCTTGTACACGGGCTCTGTCTTTGATCAGCATCAGCCCTCCCAAAGGTGTCCCCATCCCTCCTGGTGTCCCCAGTGCTGCCACCTGGGCAGGCAGAGAGGGGCCCACCTGCGCCCACTTGGCACCCAACTGCTGAGTCTCAGCACACCCCCTCCCCTCACCCCGGGCTGAGATGGGATCTCAACCCTGAGGTGTCACATCGCTCCTTGGGGAGCATCCGGGCACCCCTGTGGCATCGGGATGAGGGCCAAGCTGCCGACCCACAGTTGTCAGAGCAGAGCTGGATCTTGCGGCTTTTGGCTGCAGCTGGGCTTGTTTTTCTCCTTGTCATATACATTTTCCTTGATCTCATCTTCATCTGTTACATATTGGGATTGCGAAGAGCTTAAATACCAGGTTGCTGTAGCTGGTGGTGGAGTTGCCCGATAGCATCTGCTCAGTGAGATCTGTTGGAGCCTGGATGTATTCATACAGGAAGGGACCACAATGGCTGTAGGCGCAGAACAGCAGTGCTATAGTAACCCGAAATGCTAGTTGCCATCGCCAGCCCACGTGCTCACGTGTCTGCGAGATGCGGGAGCGGCCGGCCCAGCGTTCCCAGGCGCTGGACAGAACGGCCGAGCCAGCCCCTGGCGGGGCAGCCGCCTCCTCCTGCCCCGCAGGTTGCCCGCGCTTGCGTAACGGGCATGAAAAAACCATGACGGCTCTCCTCGCCTGCCGGGGAGTTCGGTCATTTTATTTAACACATCTTCAGGTTTGGGTTGCTTTAATTCTTAATCGCGTGCAGCGTAAAAGCAAGCCTGGAAATTTCTTTCTGGGAGCTCTGTCCATTTAGCGCTGCAATGAAGAGTCTAATTGGAGTGGTTTCCCAGTGCTTCAAGGTCCCGTGTTTTCACAGCACTCACTTGGCTCTTTGCTTTTTTGTCTGCCTGCTGTCGAGGTGGCAGCTTTGGGTACCAGCCCGGGTTGGCTGAAGGCTCCTCGCAGTCCACTGCCCTCGGCACCTTCCCACAGTTGCCCTGTGGTTTCGGAGAGGGACAGCAGGACCCGTGTGAGCAAAAGCTGTGTCAATTTGGTGGCTTCAGCAGCTGTGCGTGCTCCTTTCTGCACCACTGGGGGATGCTCAGTGTAGCCACTGCCCTGCGCCCCGGCTGTCTCGGTGCTTTCCCTGGGACGCCACCGCCAGTGCGCCCACGGTGGGGGAGTCCCCTGCCCAGCTGGAAGAAGGGCTGGGAAGGTTTTTCCAATTTTAGATGGCAAATGATGTTGGACTTTCTCATGTGAGAGACCCCTACCCCAGGCTGGGCTTCCCAGCAGGAGCTCTTGGCAGCTTCTCCACCTCCCCTCCCCTTCCAGTCGCATACATGGGCTTTTGTAGGTGCAGTCTGATGTGGTGTCACCTGCTGAGTCTGCACAAAACCAGCTTAAAATAATAATAGCTGTGAGAGGTTGGCCTTGCCTCTAAGACTGAAGAGCTGAGCTTGGATGTCAGCACTGTGATCACAGTCACTGCTGGGCACGGCAGCAGAAACAGGTGTGACGGGACACCACATCCCTGCTCCGGCTGTCGGAGAGGGCTGAGGACATGGCAAGCTTTCAGGTTGCTTGTGCTGCTCCTGCCAGAGGATCTTGGAGGTCCACATGATCTCCTGAATCCCCGTCATGTCACAGTAGCCTGGACCAGCACAACAACTGTCACCTGGGGAGAGTGACACCTCATGGGGAGGTCCTGGGCTTGTGCAAAGGGAGGTGGTGGCTGGTGACCATCCTTGTCCCACCGCTGCTGGCCTGCTTACACCAGGGACTTGGTTTGCTGCAGCAGCTGAGTGGCTGTGGGGCTGCCCTGGGTTCAGCAGCAGGGTCGAAGTTGGGGGGCAAGGTGGGAGGCAGCGGCTGGCCTGCTCAGGGTTCACATCTCGCTGCTGAAGTCCCGCATGGGTTTTCTGGTCCCAGTGCGAGACAAGACCCAGCGGGAGGGGACAGCCAGCAGATCTCCTCTGTGCTCAGCTGCTCGCTGGAGATGCCTTGAAGACACCACCTTGAAGATGATGCCTTATGGATTGAGACTGGTCCTCCCTTCCCAAGTGTTTTCTGTGCTGGGATCCATGCAACCACCTCTGAGTTGGAGGAAGAGAAAGCCACAAACTTTCCCCATCCTTTTTTACTCCCTTCTTGCTTGGGGAGCCGCTCAAGGGAGACACTTTCAACAGGCATGATGGCCATAAGATCTTCCTGACCCTGCAGATCTCAGGGTGTCTGTTGCAGCTTTCAAGCTTTCCTCTGCCAGCTGGAGGCTGGGTGCAGCAACGTCTGCTTTTCAGTGCGGTCCCCCCTCAAACCTGATTGCCTGGGTTTGGGTTATTTCTTGACCCGCCTTAGCTCTGCCACTGCTCCTTGGAGCACATCTCTCCATCTAGGTTGTCTGCTGTCCTGCTTGCTCCTGAGCTCTCCCTGCAAGGTGCTGGGTGCCTGCGGCTCCAAGCAAAGCCAGTGGCCATAAATGCTGTGGGATGCGGCATGGGGTCTCTGCATTCTGGTGCTGCTCTGTGAGGAGGGCAGGATGCTGGCAGCTCTGCTGAGGAGGGACACACTCAGCACACAATGAAGGGGCCGGGGGCTGCAGCTGCCTCTGCATGGATTCTGTCTCTTCTTTGCCATCGTCAGGGTCATCGGAAAGACAGGAAGCATTTTTGGAAGGCGGCTGACAGGTCTCCAGGGGGCCAGTGTCAATCACGATTAGTTGTTTTGTACTTAATTATTTTCCAGGGCTTTGGCGTCAGCGCGGCGCTCAGCGGGCCCTCGCTCCCGGCGGGCGCTCAGCAGCGTGCTCTCCAGCGTGACCCCGCTGCGCCGCCTGGAAGGTAAAAGCAAACAAAAGCAGCCTCTCGACACGGGTGTGCTGGCATGAACACAGATGATTTCTGAGCACGTGGCTCTGCCCAGCATCTCAGGTGCTCATTTTCCTGGAGCTGAGTCTGTCCAGCAACATCTGGGTGCAACTGATGGCATCACCTGCTGACCCCCAGTGTGATGAGGGGGCACCTTCCCTGGTGTGCTCTGCCTCGTCCCCGCTTGCTTCCATCCTCCGAAGAGCCCTGCCTGTTCTGCCTGCCTGTGCATCACGAGCAGGGGCTCAGCGGGCAGCTCCTGCCTGCTGCTCTGCCTGCCCCTGTCCCTCTAGTGACGGCTGTGTGCGTGCCCTGGCAAGCGCGGGAGGCCTGTGCCCCTCCTGGCAGCACATTGATCTATTATTTAGCAACAGAGACAATGAATATTTGATTGAATGGATGGAAGGAGAGGGCCCCGGTGCACCAAGAAGGGAGTGATGCTCAGGCATTCGTGTTCTGCTGGGGCCATGTGGGAGGGGAGCGGGTCCTTCCCGGGGGTTTGGGGACGCAGGGTCCTGTGGTGGCACAGGGCTGAGCTGCCTGGGAGTGCCGGCTCCCTGCCAGGCTTGACAGCAGCCTGGGGTGAATGGTTCCCGTTGCCCCCACCTCTGGTTGATATCTTGGTGCTGGCTGCTTGACTTCCCATCTTCCTAGGTGTCCCTGGCCTTTGCGGGGCTACTCAATACCCTGGTTGGCCTTCGGCCCAAGCTGTGCCTCTTTTTGCCAAATCAAGACTTCCCAGGTTCCTCGTTTCTCCTGAGTGAAGGCTCATCGGGATAGCTACACTGTCCTCGGGGGAGCGGAGCGGAGGGGGGAGTTCCCGTGGGCCGGCTGGCACCTCACCATGTGCCACAGAAAAGCCACACTGGCTCCGAGTGCTGGGCCGGCTGCCGGTGCAGGGATCGGCCCTGCAGGTGGGATGCAGCTGGCTGGGGCACCAAGCAAGGTGACGGGGCAGGATGGAGAGATGGGTGTGGGGGCTGACGGAAACCTCTGTGCCCAGGAGATGAGAGCTGAACCCCTGCTCGCCCACAAGGCACCTTCCAACGAGGCTTTGGTTGCCCACTTGCAGCCCCACCACACTCTGTGCCTGGCCTCTCCGGGCTGTGCTGGGCCAGCTGGGGGTTCCTGCCGTGTCCCCTGCCAGAGCTGACCCCACACCGTCCCCAGCAGCAGCGGCTCCATCTCTCGCCCTGCCCACCCTGGCCATCCATCCCCTGCCACACTGGTGGCCGTGCCGGAGCCTTGTCCTGCGCAGAGAGCGAGGCTGCTGAAATGGGTAAATTCGCCAGCTGAGGCTGCTCAAACATGATCAGAATTGACAGAGCGGTGGAAAAGTGCCTGGCTGAAAGGAAACGGGGCTCGATTGTCGCCCTCAGAGTGGGGAAGAGGGAGGCGGCTGCTGGGGGTGAGGACAGCGGTGCTGTCCCGTGGTGGCGGCTCGGAGCAGCACGTGGGTCGGCTTCATCTCTGTCTTGCCCTTCCCACGCTGCTGCTCCTCTCCAAAGCTCCTTTGCTTTATGGCATGTGGTTACGTGGTGGCTTCCCAGCCAAAAGGGTCCCTGGGGTGACACAAGAGGGGTGCTGCACAGGCAGGGCATAGCTTGGGGTCATTCTTGTCCTGGATTTCAGAGGGATGCAAGGTGACCATGAATGTCATGAAGCCATGGTGGTAATGTGTCTGTGTCAACTCAGGCCACCAATTTGGCCAAACTGGATTTTTTTTTAAATTTTGAAATCCCCACTAGAGACCTTGCAAACCCCTAGTTGGCTTCAAGGCTTGGAGTCACACGCTCCCCTCCATCCCCCACGGTTCTCCATCGTCCCGGCATCTCCTGCTGACCCACTGCCCTGCCGTGGTCCTGCCGGGTGGAATGACATCTCCTACCTTTCTACTGCTGACTTGGTGGTCGCCATCCCCTTCAGTGAGCGCCTCACCAGCAGCGTGCAGAACATCCTTTTTAACTTAGAGTAAATGTAGTTTCCATGTCGAGGTGCTTTCTGATGCTGCAGCGAGGGCAAAGCGTGTCAGCGGCCGACAGTTCTTTTCTCCTTTTCATGGAGGGGTCACCAGGCGTCATTTAGGTAGGTGGTCGAGGGCTCGGCTCATGCCATCTGCCGAAGAGCTTGTGTGCCATGGCCGTGGTGAGAGGGTGGAGGCTCAGGCTCCTCTCTGGGCACTGACAGGGTGGGATGGAGCCGATACCCCATGCAGGTGGGGTGAAGCAGAGGGTACGCTGTGTCTGTGGGTCTTTCCCAGCTGCTCCTCATCCTGCTACTACTGCGCAGTCCTCTCCGAACAGCCCTCGCTCAGCCGGCAGGACCGTGGGATGATGCTGCTCGGAAGGCAGAGGACTGCCATTTACAAGGAGTTCTGCTGGCAGCTCCCCAGGCTGGGAAGAAAAACAGCAAAAAGAGGGATTTAAGGGTGTTTGGAAGGAAAGTTTCCTCCCTGGCAGATCTCATCCAGGAGATGGGTGGCTGTCATGCAGCTGGAGGAGGGTGAGGAGCCCAAGGAGGCTGGAGATGCCTGTGGGATCCTGGGGCAGCCCCGTGTCGGTGGCTGGAGATGGAGCCACGGGGCAGGAGCCAGGGTGGAGGAGAGGGCTCTCCTCTCTCTCCTCTCTCTCCTCTCTCTCCTCTCTCTCCTCTCTCTCCTCTCTCTCCTCTCTCTCCTCTCTCTCCTCTCTCTCCTCTCTCTCCTCTCTCTCCTCTCTCTCCTCTCTCTCCTCTCTCTCCTCCTCTCCCCATCTCCTCTCACCCCTCTGCCGGCATCACCATCCTCTTTGCCGCTTCCTAGCCTCTCTGGTGATGAGCTGTGGTCCTCCACCAATGCAACTGCCAAGCAGGGCTCCTCCTGGTTTCCCTCCTGGTGCGGGGCACAGTCCTGGGTGGGGGCGTCCAGCCCCGTGTGGACGGAGCCCCTGGGAGCGGCGGTGCCAGGAAGCGGCCAAGCCCGGCGTGCGTGTCCCGCCAGCGTGAGGCAGGTGGTGATGGAGGAGTCCGCCCGGTGTTTGCTGTCGTAATTAGCAACGTGGATCTGCAATGTCGTAATCAGCAACGTGGATCTGTGATATCATAATTAACCATGTGGATCTTTGATGCCCTAATTAGCAATGATTAATGTTTTACAGGAGAGTTTTCTCTCCCGGCTGGTTGCTCCGGCAACAGCACTGAGCTGCTGGTCTCGATCTGACATGCTCGTCTTGTTGTCGACTCCTTAGTTGTGCCGTCGACTGAACTAACGGGGCAGGGATCCAGGGAGGGGGCTGTGGGCTGAGGGTTCCACCCGGGCCGGCAGGGCAGCCCCAGGGGCTCGGCCATGAGAAGGGCTGTGGGCTGGCAGCCGGGTGGCACGGAGAAGTGCTGAGGGAGCTGGGAAGACTCCCCCCATCCTCTGGCTCCCCGAAGTGGGGCTGGACGTACACCTGCCTCTGACAGCGGCACATGCAAGGACCTGCCCACATGCCGCCTTCTCCTTGGGTGCTCAAGCAATGCTGCTGCTCCCCATCACCCTCACAGCACAGCGTCCCGCTCCTCGCCTCGTTCCTGGTGCTGTGACGGGGGCAGGGGTGTCCTCCGGCTCCCAGGCCATGTGTTCTCCCTAAGGAAGGACTCTGGGTGCTCGGTGTGTGCGCAGGGAGCAGCGGCGGGGCCCGGGCATGGCGGGAGGTCAGGGCACGGCTGGGAAGAGGGGTTGTTTGTGCTGGCTGGGTGGTGCCTTGGCTTCAGGGAGCTGCACAAGTCCAGCTCATGCTTTTCTTGGCCCGGTTGAGTCTCAAAGGCACAAGAGGTGACAAGAGGTAGGAGCTGCTCTCCGCTGTGACCTGACATCTCTGAGGTTTCTGGTGGCTTTGAAGGCTGTGGCACCCCATCCACATCACCTTCCCGCAGCATTCATTCATTCCTTCCCCTTCTCTCTCCATCCCAGGGGCTGACACCATGAGTGAGACGAGCTCCATCAGCATGGAAGCCACAACCGACAGCAGAGACACCTCGGTGGCCACCTCTGTCCTGCTGCCCTTCCCAGCCAGCCGGGGCCGGGAGGAGGTGGACAACCGCAGCGAGCACAGCTACAGCGAGTCGGGAGCCAGCGGCTCCTCCTTCGAGGAGCTGGATCTGGAGGTCACCGTAGACGGGGAGGGAGCCCCAGGCCTGCTGCCTGATGTGGGCTATGTGAGCAACCAGGAGGTCACAGACAAGTGGACCAAGGAGCCCGTCGCTGCTGAGAGAGGAGAAGAGTGAAGCTGCCTCACCTCCCGCCAGGGCCTGAGTTACTGGGAACCAGTTGCCTTTTCCACCTCCTTCCTCTCCAACCAAGAGATTTTGGTCACTGATTCCCCCTGGGACCCACTCTCCCTCTTTGCAGAAAGGGTGTTTGACTGTTTTGGGGGTGCTGGGAAACTGGGGGGGACTTCTGCAGCGCTCAGCAGTGTGGGGTAGGTGCAGACTGGGGCGGGGGCAGCAAAACACATTTGCCGTTTGTGTGTCTCTAGATGCATCGCAAATTCCTTGCAGGCATCTCGGGGGGGTGGTGATGGGTGTCAGAGGTGTCCCCTCTCGTCTCTGCCGGTGCCCCTCTCACCCACAGCTTCTGCCGCACCGCCTTTTATTTTCTAGCACCAAAGAGCCGTGAGCAGGGCCGGCTGGGTTTGTTCCCCCTTCCCCTTGCTGAAAAATGGAAACATCCCATGTAAACCTGGTCCTGCTGGAGCTGCCACAGGTGCTTTTGGGGTCTGTAATAAAGTGGATGCTTTTCCTTGCTGGTGGCCGGTGGTGTTGCTGACTGCCCCTCGGCCCATCGTGCTGTCCTGCCCCGTGGTGGAGAGAGGGGTGTGTGGGGGGGGCTATTGGCGGGCTGCCCCCTGTGCCCCAGCCGAGCTGGGGAGCTGCCCGAGGGCTCTGCCTCCCCGCTGCTCGGCTCGCTCCCCGCCTGGGCAACCCGGCGGGGCCATGGGCGCTGTTCCCGGCTCTGCAAGCTGTGGGGGAAGTGGGGAGGGGTCCTGGCCGCAATGCTGATCTGGGCAGGGCTGGGCTGCAAGAAGGTGGTGCCCCTCTTCATCTTGGGAACTTACTGAGTAAAACCAGTGAAGCCAGGTCCCTGGCCCACTGGTGGGCTGCATCAGGTCCCACGGTGGGGGGGACCAGCCTGCCCGTGCAGTGTCCCCCTGGCATCTCAACTGCCTGGTCCTGCAGCCATGGGGCTGCCCATGCTGCTCCCAGTTCCCTTTTACCCAGCATGGGGATGAGGGAGCAGCCTGGACATGGCCACCACGGTGCCCTGGGCCAAAGTCAGGGGCTGGAGCACCTTGCCTGGCTGGCAGAGCTCAGCCCCTGCCCTGGTGCCCACGGTGCTTCCGGCAGCCCAGTGGTTGGACATGGTGGCCCAAAACCAGGGCTTGAGGTGGGGGGACAAGGGGCAGGGGATGGCTGACTGTCCCTCTGTGGTGGGGACATTGTCCTCCGTGGCTTGGAAAGGTCATGATTAGTCCTCAGCCAGTGATTGACATGAGATTGTTCATAAATATTTTGTGCTCTCAGTGATAAAATATTAAACTCCTCCAGCCCACATGGAAAAATATTGCTCTTCCTGGTGTTTATCTTTGTTGCCGGTTATTACAAAACTGCCAAGCCCCCTGAAATATTTATGGCTGGCTGAGGCTCTGGGGGGGCTGGAGCCAGGCAGCAGATCCTGACGCCACTTGTCCCTAACCCCACTGAAGATGGGGCCGGGGAGGTTTTGCCATCATCCCTCTGCTGTCAGCAGTGCTGAGGCAGCAGCCGGGAGGACGCAGCCGGTGCCAGCGCACGTGCGAGGCTCATGCCAGGTCCTGTCTGCTGCAGGGGAAGCGGCACCTCGGCAGTGCCAGCATCCTTCAACACAGCATGTCTGCAGCCCTCCCCAGCTCTCTGCCCCCCAGCCAGCAGCGCTGAGGTCCCCCAGCCAGGCACCCTCTTCTCCCCAGTGCCTGCTCTGTGCTCACAGCCTTGGAAGGAGACGAGCTGGCAGGGCCCGGGGTCCTGGTGCTGTGGGTCCCCAGGGGTGACGCTGTGACGGAGTTCCTCGGTTATCCCCCCTCCTCAAACCATAACTGCTGCAGGGGAATAGAGCGCATCTGATTCTTGCTACAGCGCCCTAACCCAAGCCTGCAAGCAGAGCAGCCGACAGTGGGGAAACTGAGGCGCAGGGCAGTGAGGTGGTCGCTTGGGGTGGTGACCTGGATGCACCCCTGATCCCTGCCCATCCTTGCGGGTCCTGTGTCATTTCTTGTCCCTGAGATGCTGTACTCTCTGGGACAGCCGGCCTGCCAGCATGGGAGCGATGGGGACAGAGTGTGGTGGGATACTGGGTGGCCAAATAGCTCCAGAAAAGGTTTGTGCAAGCAGTGGAGACCTGGAATGCTAAATCCAGCTGCTGCTTCTACCTTCAGATGGTCCAAAGCCTTGCCCAGCTTGGTGCTTGGGCCAACAGTGAGTGCTGGAGGCTGCGTTGAGTGCACAGGGACAGTGGGGTGATGCTGGGGCCCCGGGTGCCCCCCAGGGGCCTGGGGTCAGGGGTCTTTCTGGGAAGAGGAAGAACGGCCCCAGGGGCACCAGGTTGCAGCTGTGGAGCTGGAGTCGGGGCTGGGACCCCTCTCACTGGGCTGGGACTGAGACGGGGGCGCGGCAGAGCAGGTGCTGAGCTGCGGGTCTGCCCGGCTGCTGAGCAGGTCCTGCCTGCTCTGGAGGTAACCTGCCTGTGCCCCGGCTCGGTCTGACCATGCCCTGCCTGGACCTGGCCATCCCTGCTCTGCCCAAGCTCTGCCAGCCTCCGGCTTTGCCGGTGCCCTGCCCGGCGCGGCCGTGCCGGGAGCGGGCGGAGGGCAGGTGGAGCGGGCCGGGCTGGGGCCGGGCCGGGGCGGGGGCCGGGGCCGGGCCGGGCCGGGCGGGGGGCGGAGCGGCTCCGCTCAGCTGGGGCTGGCGGAGTGTCAGAGGCAGCGGCGGGAGGCGGCGGCAGGCGCAGCTCCGAGGCAGCAGCTGGACCGGCACCGGCTCCCGGCGCAGCCCGCCGGGCCCAGGTAAGGGCTGCGGTCCCACCCGGGCGTTCCCGGCCGCGCCCGTCCCCGTGGCCCCGGGCCGCGCTGTGGCTCGGCGGCGTCCCGGCGTCCCCAGAGTCCCCGGTGCCCGCGGCGGCGGGACACTGCGACCAGCGACCCCCGCAGCCGTCGGGGCCGCGGCACGGCGGGGCTCGGCAGCTGGTGCCCAGAGCCGGTGTCGGGGCTCCCGGGGCTGCGGGAGAGGACCCGAGCCCCGGCACGGGCTGGGCTGCAGGTGCGGGCGGGCGGGGGGCACAGGGACGGGTCCCACGGGCTTCCCCATGGCCGGCGCAGGACGCCGGGGCGCCGGACATCGGGAGAAGCCCCCAGAGGGGCCCCACCGCTGCAGACCCCGGCCCCGGGCAGCGGCTGCCCGCCGGCACCGGGACAGGGCAGCGGGGGTGACCGCCCGGGCGGCGAGGACAGTCTCCCCCCGGCTGCTGACTCGTGGGTCCTTCCTCCAGCTGCCCGCAGCCGGGGAGACCAGTGGGTCTGGGGGGCAGCCGAACTTCAGAGCGGGTTTGGGATGGGATTTGGAGTGGATTGCCTAAGCCTGTGACCCCCAGCCCCTCGGGGAGCTGCGGTGGGGTGGGCAGACCCCTCCTCTGCCACCTGGCTGATGGGGCGCACGGGTGAGGGCTTCGTCAGCTCCTCTCACCTTCGCCAGGTTGGGCAGGAACAGCTGAAGGGCCGTGATGGTGGGGGGTGACAGGGTAAGCGCCCCGGGGAAGGTGCTTTGGCTTCATGGAGCACCAGGTCTCGCAGGCTGTGGGGCAGAACAGATGTGTGGGGGTCCTGGCAGATCTCGGTGGTGGCAGGATCTCCAGGACCCCCATGGGAGGTGTTGATGGATGCTCATGCAAGGTGGGCTCGTCCCGTGCTCTCCCAGCCCGGCTGCTCTCACACACACCCCACACCACCTCTAAGGGTGCTGGTGTCAGAGAGAGTCAGGTCTCCTGGCAGGGGGTGGGTGGGAAGCACTTAGGGCACGTAGGAGCAACAGCACTTTCTCACCCATCCTACTCACTGATGCTTTTGGAAGGGGAGGCTGCTGGCAGCCAGCAGGAGTCTTCTCACTGCACTGTAGCTATCAGGCTGGACTGGGCTCTGCCCTGCTCAGTGCTTCACCTCCCCAGCTGTTCCCCAGATGTTCCCGCAGTGCTGTCCTCCCCCTGGCACTGTGCCAGCCCAGCTGAGCAGTTGCAGGGATGGCCACAGCCCTGCTCACAGCATCCCTCAGGGCTCACTGCAGGGTGGGTGATGGTTTGCCCTTTTGGGAGAGCTCTGCCTGAAAGTGCCTTTCATTTGGCGAGTGCTGACAGCTGCTCCAGAAGAGATGGACCCCAAGGATCTGGGTTCCTGGTGCTGCTGGACACCTGCTCTATGCCAGGCTCAGCCTGCTGCCCATGGGCTCCATCAATAACCAATTTACCTGCAGCCTTTTTCCTGCTTGAGGAAATCCCGAGTCCCTCAAAAGCATTCACTACCTGAAATGAGGTAGGAACCCTTCCTCAGCCTCTTCCCCAAACTCCTTTAAATTGGAGGGGCAGGTGTGAGATGCCCTGAAGTGGCTGGGGGATCATTGCAGGCAGGCAGCACCTGGGTACAGGCACTTTGGGGGCACGGAGGAGGGCTGCAAGCATCTCACCACCCCATCCCATTCTTCCCCATGCCATGCTGCCGCCTGCATCGCCTGGGCATCACCGCCAGCTCTGGCTGCTTGCCAGCGGGCTCCTGTAGCCACAGACATCACCAACCTAGGAGCACCATGGGGTGATGGAGGGGCGCCCTGCTTCTGCTTGGGGGGAGTGGCCTTGGTAGAAGATGTGGGGGCTGCAGGGAGGACCAGCACTCCTTGGCATCGCCCTCCCACCCCGTGTGCCCTCACGAGCAGCCTGCTCTGCGAGGGAGCCCCAGGACCTGCCACGGCACCGGCAGCTTCCCATGCTGAGACAGCCTGAGGTTTCTGGGCTGTCAGGGGATCTCCTTCTCCCATGACCCCCAAAACAACCGCCCTGCGGGATTTCAGCAGTCAGCTTCAAATGGGAAACAAATCTCTCCTGTGGTTTGGGAAAAGACAACTGATCTCAGAGGGGACTGCATCTCCTGCCAAAAAAAGGCCTGCCTGCTGCAAAAGCCTTTGATTCCCCTGCGCCTCTGTGCTTTCTGCAGAGGGAGTCAGCAAACCTGGCTCTTACTTTTACTGAAATCTCTGAATTTAGTATAAAGGGAAGGAAGGGGCGGTGGTGAGAGAGCAGGCTCTGAAGCACTGTGGCTGCCAGTGCCCGCCTGGCACGTTGCTGCGGGAGGAGGAAGCCAGTGGCGTGTCCCAGCTCCGGTGCCACGGGCAGCACTGGTGGCAGTGGCAGAGCAGGTGGGCTGCGGGGCTGTGAGGTGGGAATTAAGCTACAGTGGTGGCAGGGTGCTGGGTGCTACAGGCACGGCCGCCTCACGGCCGGCTGCTTTTGGCAGCACTCTTGCCTGGAGGTGGGGAGCTGTCGGAACCCCTAATTCTGCTGCATGGACCAGGGCTTGGCTTGGAACCTGCATTGCCTCTGCCCGCCCAGCCCAGGCCCCCTGCCCAGAGTGATGTCGCTATCCTGGGTGACCCCCCCTGGCTCCTTCCCCCACCCTCAATGTTTTAGGGGCTGGCAAGCTGCCCCCCAGCAGGCTACTCTGCCCGGTGCTGCGGGACCCAGCTCTGTGCCCCTCCACCCATGCTGGTGCAGCCCAGGCAGTGCTGTGGGGGGACGAGACCCTGTGCTCCTGCTTGTCCCCTGGGGTCTGTGTCACTTGTGGGTGTCCTGGCGGTCCTGGGTCACTGTGGGAGATGTTGCATCTGCTCAGCTCACCCTCCTGTGAGGGCTCCTTCTTAAGGGCACCCCGTGGTGGGGGGGCACTGGAGGCGGGGGTACAGACAGGCTCATGCCCTTGCTCACTCATGCAGCGCTGACACTGTCCCTGGGGACAGTCCTTGCCTCACCTCGCAGCCCACAGACCCAGTGGCTTTTTGCTTTTCCAGGTGCTGAGAGCTCTGCCAGGGCAGCACGATCCCCCTCCTGCGGACACCACGCTGTGTCACCTCCCACCCCCGATGCCTGGAGATTGCCTGCCCTCGCCTTGACAGGTGGCAGCGGGTGACACGGGGGTGGCACGGGACCCCTGGCTGGCCCAGCGCACCCCATGGCGGTCCCTTTGGCTGCCTGGCTGTGGCTGATGTGCTTGGCCACCTGCCTGGCTGCTGGGCACGGCATGGCTGGGAAGAAGGAGATCAGCACAGACGGGGATCTGGTGATCGGGGGCCTATTTCCCGTCCACGAAAAAGGAGTGGGGAGCGAAGACTGCGGCAAGATCAACGAGCACCGGGGCATCCAGCGCCTGGAGGCCATGCTCTTCGCCCTGGACGAGATCAACAAGGACAGGAGCATCCTGCCGGGGGTGAGGCTGGGTGCCCACATCCTCGACACCTGCTCCAAGGACACCTACGCCCTTGAGCAGTCCCTCGACTTTGTCCGCGCCTCCCTCACCAGAGTGGACGGCTCTGAGCACATCTGCCCCGACGGCTCCTATGCTGTCCACGATGACGTGCCCACCGCCATCACCGGTGTCATCGGGGGCTCCTACAGTGACGTTTCCATCCAGGTACCCCCCAGGCAAGAGAGGCTCAGATGGGGCTGGGTGGATGGCAGAAATGGGGTGGGGGGGTAAAATCTTGGTGGCCCGGCTGTGATGCCACCACTGGTATGGCACAGGGATCCTCTCATGTCCCTTGCGGTGACACTGTACCCCTTTCTACAGTGGTGGCGAGAAGCCAGCCCAGCACTTGAGAGGTGCCACGGTAGTCCCTGGCTGCTGCCATGGTGGAGCTGCAGCCGTGATGGCAGCTGAGGTCCCCCCAGGGGTTGTGGGCAGCCCCTCCACCTTCTATAAGCCATGGCAGCCAAGCTGCTGGATCCGTCCCATGCTGGGACGGGGATTTATTCCTCTCCTGGGGCCGTAGCAGCAAGTGCAGCTCCTCAGGCCAGGCAAATCCTGATGTTCAGGTCCACGCTGTTATCAGTGCCACCACGCTGCTGTGTCCCTCGCCGCCGCCATTGGGTCTGGACAGTGCAAGCCGCCTCCCGGCAGCGCCGGTACCACTCCCTGGCCAGCCACATCCTGGTGCAGGCCTGGAGAAGGACGACGGCCCTCTCCCTCCTGACGTACGCGGCCAGCGCCCGCCGGCGCTGCTCCTCCCGCTGACGGCTGACAGCACGATGCCACCAGGCCTGGATGCGGTGGGCACTGCCATTGGCCACCTCTAGTGCCCGGCGGACCAGTTGTCCCCGCCACCAGGCCTGGATGGTCACCGCCGCGCTGTGGCTGTCCTGGTACCCCCTGACCAGCATAGTGCTGCAGGGGTAGCTGCTGTGGTGCCCTGGCACCCAGTGGGTGGCTGTCCCCAGGGTCTGCCGTGGTGTGGGAGCGGGATTCTGCTCACCCCCAGCCCCGTGGGTCCTGTCCCCCATGGGATAGGTGGGTGGTGGCCAGGCACAGGGGCACGTTCCGGCATGGTGACGACAATCCTTGTGTCAGAATGGTGCTGGGGACACTGCAGTGGGGATGTGGGGACACTGCTCCCAGCAGGCAGAGCTGCCTGGTGTGAGTGGGCACCATCCCCTCTGCCCCCCCAACCCAGCCCGTGAGGTGTGGCCAGTGCAGGGCCACTGCCCCCATGTCCCAGTGATCCCAGGGCAACAGGCACCTCAAATCTCGGACCCAGCTGTCACCCTGGCTGGGATGCAGCTGTGACCCTGGCTGGGATACAGCTCAGTCCCCAAAACTGCGGCTCTTTGTAGCCAGGGGCTGGCTTCGACAGGGAGAAGGCATCCCCAGAGGATGTAGGTAGCTGTGGGTGGCCAGTGGAGTCCTGTGGGATGCTGGTAGAGGCCACACACTCGCTGAGATTTAACGAGTCCCCATGGTGCGTCAAACTAAGTCTGTTGGTCCCCAGGGTCCCTGCATCCCTCTGGCTGTGGGGTGGAGGAAGCCAGGGCTGGGTGACAGAGGCAGCACCCCAGTCCAGCCCCCATGGGCACTTGTCTCTTCCCTTGCTGGAGGACCCGGCATGTCCCCATGGCCAGGGCCACCGTCCCAGCCCCAGTGGCACAGCGGGCTGGCAGCTCCCGTTGTGCGGTGAGGCCAGGCAGCAGCATTGCTGTGCTCGGGGGCCTTCTTGCCATTCGGGGACTATGTCATGGAGAACATTTGTCCACGTTAATTAAGCCACATCTCTTGCCTGGGGAGCAGCGAGATGTGGGCAGGCTCAGAAGTCTTCATGGCATGCCCAAGCCCCCCCTTGCTGCTCCAAGAGCCTGGCTTTTTAACAGCCTCATTAGTGGGGCTTTTTTCCCCTTTGAAGCTAACGAGGGCTTCTGCCGAAGGTCCTGGTCCCGCTGGGGCTCCTGATGGCAGGTGCACAGGCACTGGTCCCCAGGTCCAGCTCTGCAGCCCCCCCCGGCTGCATGGGGGGCTCTGTCCCAGCTCCTGGCCTCCACAGCCCTTTCTCCCCACACCGTGGGGCTGCCAGGCTCCCTGGCTCACTCCTTGCCCAGGAGCGTCTCCCACCAGGCACCTGCAGGGGACTTTCTGCTTTTGCCATGAATCCATTTATCCTCTACCCAGCCCTGAATTTCAGAGGGCAATGCATGAAATATTAAAAAAAAAAAAAATAAAAGAAATGGGCACATCTGAGGGCTCAGGCAACCGTGTGCATGTGCTGTCTATCTGTCTGCCCTGTGAGCCGGAACCCTACGCATGGCAGGGGTTGCTCATCACCCCTGTGGTCATGCACGAGGCAACACTCTGTGTTGGGCAGGGGTCCTCTGGTGGGAACGCCCCTTCCTGGGCCAAGTCTTCAGGCACTCACCTCTCCTCCTCCACACAGGTGGCCAACCTGCTGCGGCTCTTCCAGATCCCACAGATCAGCTACGCCTCCACCAGTGCCAAGCTCAGCGACAAGTCCCGCTATGACTACTTTGCCCGCACTGTCCCACCAGATTTCTACCAAGCCAAAGCCATGGCGGAGATCCTCCGCTTTTTCAACTGGACCTACGTCTCCACGGTGGCCTCAGAGGGTGACTACGGGGAGACAGGGATTGAGGCCTTTGAGCAAGAAGCCCGCATGCGCAACATCTGCATCGCCACCTCGGAGAAGGTGGGGCGCTCCATGAACAAGAAGACCTATGATGGGGTGGTCCGGGCTCTGCTGCAGAAGCCCAATGCCAGGGTGGTCGTGCTCTTCACCCGAAGCGAAGATGCGCGGGAGCTGCTGACGGCTGCCCAGAGAGCCAATGTGTCCTTCCTGTGGGTGGCCAGCGATGGGTGGGGAGCCCTGGAGAGTGTGGTGGCTGGCAGTGAAGCAGTGGCGGAGGGAGCGATCACCATCGAGCTGGCAGCCTACCCCATCAAGGAGTTTGCTGCCTACTTCCGTAACCTCCACCCCTACAATAACAGCCGAAATCCCTGGTTTCGGGAGTTTTGGGAGCAGAAGTTCAGGTGCAGCTTCCACACCCAGGACTGTAGCCGATATTCCCTCAAGACAGGCAAGTTTGAGCCGGAGTCCAAAGTCACGTTTGTGGTCAATGCAGTCTATGCCATGGCTCACTCTCTCCACAACATGCACCAGGCACTGTGCCCCAACACCACCAAGCTCTGCGACGCCATGAAGCCCGTCAATGGCAAGAGGTTCTACAAGGACTTTATGCTCAATGTTAATTTTCATGGTGAGTTCAGAAATGGAGATGAGGTTTGGCTGTCTAAATGGAAAGGGATGGGCGGAGGGGCAGGGAAGAAGGTGAGACATCCAGATTTGGCCCAGTGCTGTCCAGTTCCTCCAGCCTGCCCACACCCGGGGAGCTGTGAGCTGTGGTTGTCCCAGGATGCCAAGAGCCCACTGTCACCCTTGGGCAGCAATCCAGGCCTTCTGTTCCCAGTGTGGAGAAGCCGGTGACCAGCTCCATCCTGCCAGCGGTGGGTGGGGCCACCCCACAGGGGACCCTCCAGTAACGTGGGTCCTGAGAGACCACACTTGCAAGCACCACAATTTATTCATATTCCAGAAACTGAACTGGAGGGAGACCCTTCACCAGGGATCCACATAGTGGCATGAATTCAAGTGTGTCCTCCATGGCTTGGGGTGAGCCCAGCTACCCAGATGTCACTGAGAGCCATGGAGGCTGCAAAACCCCCCACTGTGCCCCCTCAGAGCTGGCTGGGGCTGCTGAGCTCTTGGCACATGGGAAGATAGTTCTCCACCACTGCTTTCCTTCTCCTAACACGGGTATAGGCAGCAAGTATGAGAGTGAAGGCAGGGAAAAGGTTGGACATTTGCTTGTGGCTGTGGCAGGATGTGACCCTTTGATGGAGCCCTGCCTCCAGGCTGGGAGCGAGCAGTCTCCTGCCCCACGGCAGTGACCGTCTCCCCTTCTCCTCCCTCCAGCTCCGTTCAGGCCAGCAGACACCGAGAGCATTGTTCGATTTGACCGCTATGGCGATGGGATTGGGCGCTACAACATCTTCAACTATCACCACATGGATGGGCGGTATCGGTACCAGAAGGTGGGCTACTGGGCTGAGGGGCTCATCCTCAACACCAGCCTCATCCCGTGGGCTGAGACCTCCATCCCTGTGTCCCAGTGCAGCGACCCCTGCAAGAAGAATGAGATAAAGAGCATGCAGCCTGGAGACATCTGCTGCTGGATCTGCATCCCCTGCCAGCCCTACGAGTACTTGCTGGATGAGTTCACGTGCATGGACTGTGGTCTGGGTTACTGGCCCAACGAGACCTTGAATGGCTGCTATGAGTTGCCTCAAGAGTACATCCGCTGGAAAGACGTCTGGGCCATTGGTCCTGTCACTATCTCTTGCCTGGGTTTTATCTCCACTCTCTTCGTTTTTGGAGTCTTCATGAAGAACAATGACACACCCATCGTGAAGGCCTCCGGCCGGGAGCTCTGCTACATTCTCCTGACCGGGGTCCTTATGTGCTACAGCATGACCTTCATCTTCATCGCAAAGCCCTCGACTGAGGTGTGCACGCTCCGGCGGCTGGGGCTGGGCACATCCTTTGCTGTCTGCTATTCGGCCCTCTTGACCAAGACAAATCGCATTGCCAGGATTTTCAGTGGAGTGAAGGAGGGGGTCCAGCGCCCCCGGTTCATAAGCCCCACATCACAGGTGGTCATCTGCATGGCCCTCATCTCTTGCCAGCTGATCATCGTCATCATCTGGCTGCTGGTGGAGACTCCAGGCACAGGCAAGGAAACAGAGCCTGACAAGAGGTACATCGTCACCCTCAAGTGCAACAACCGTGACTCCAACATGCTCATTTCACTCACCTACAATGTTCTCTTGATCATTCTCTGCACGGTCTATGCCTTCAAGACACGGAAATGCCCAGAAAACTTCAATGAGGCCAAGTTCATTGGGTTCACCATGTACACAACCTGCATCATCTGGCTGGCTTTCCTGCCCATCTTCTACGTGACCTCCAGCGACTACCGAGTAAGAGGCTCTGACAGGGCCTTGGTGATTTGGGCACTGTGGGGTTTGTGGCTAGGAGATGCATGGGCCTGGGGAAAGGTCTGGGGAAAGGCTGTGGACCTGGTGATGGTCACCTCTGCACTGGGGTACTTGGGAGCAGGTGAAGTGTGGCTGAAGGGCCAGTAGGTCCTGGGGAGACAACCCCTGCCCTGGCAGACTGCTAGAGTAGGGGTGGGAAGTGGTCCTGAGACCATGGTGGTGCCTGGGGAGCTGAGCAGTGCTGGGGTTGGGGGACCATGGGGTACACACTGCAGCACCTCTGTTCCCCCCAGCAAGGCGCCCAGCTCTGTTCTTGCCAGGCCTGGAGGAGTGCATGGGGAAGCTGCAGTCAGGAGCTTCTGTAGAGGACCTGCACCCCCTCTGTGGAAGCAGGCATGGGGGTGAGGAGTGTTGACAAGGCTGGGTGGGGGTGCAGCTCAAGGTGCACCCCCTTTGCAGGGGCAGTGAGTCCCCATCAGGGCAGTGCCCATTCTCTGCCCATGGATCTCCAGCAGATCCACCCTGCCAGAGGGACCTGGTGTGAGGTGGGATGTGTCTGTGGGGGACAGGCAGCAGCCCCAGCTGGGTGGGGGCTGGCCAGTGCCACAGCAAAGGCTTCATCCTGCCCTGCTCAGGTGATAGGGCTGGTGGCAGGAGCACCTGACCCTCCACCCCTGTCTGCAGGTCCAGACCACCACCATGTGCATCTCAGTGAGCCTCAGCGGCACCGTGGTCCTTGGCTGCCTCTTCACCCCCAAGCTCCACATCATACTCTTCCAGCCCCAGAAGAATGTGGCCAGTCACCGCGTGGGCACCACTCGGTTCAGTGTGGCAGCTGCCAGCTCCAGCCAGTCCCATGGTGAGTGCAGGGGGGCTGGGGAAGGGCTGAGAGGGGGAGCACCCCAGCATGGGCTCCTGAAGGAAATTGGGGTGCAGGGTGGGGCACAGATGGAACTGGGGGGATGGAAGATGCTGTATCCCCTATGGTTCATCCCTGACCTCTGCATTCCTGGCCAGGCTCAGCCTCGCAGTCCGTGCCCACAGTGTGCAACGGTCGGGAGGTGGTGGACTCCACAACGTCGTCCTTGTGAAGGATGGGGGGACCAAGCCGTGGTGACACCACTCCTGCCCACGGCTACATCACACCCCATGGACAGCAGTGCCCACGGCACGGCCAGCGCAGGGGCCAGAGGTGGCAGAGGTACACATCTCACTGCTGGGTCACGGTACATGTCACCCTGCCCTTACACTGAGCCACGTTACACGTCCCCTGTACTGAGCCCTGGGCCACAATCCCCTGCACCGAGCCGTGGTGAACATCCGCCCTTGTCCCTTGCACTGAGCCATGGTGAACATCCGCCCTTGTCCCTTGCACTGAGCCATGGTGAACATCCGCCCTTGTCCCTTGCACTGAGCCATGGTGAACATCCGCCCTTGTCCCTTGCACTGAGCCATGGTGAACGTTCCCCATTGCCTGCACTGAGCCACGGTGGACATCCCCCCATCGCCTGCACCGAGCCACGGTGCATGTCCCTCTAAGTCACCTGCACTGAGCCATGGTGCGTGTCCCCCAGCCCTTGTCCTGAGCTGTAGCACACATCACACGTCTCTTGCACCGAACTGTAGCGCACGTTCCCCATTCCCTGCACCAAGCTGCGGTGCAAGACCCCCATCTTGTCCTTGCACTGAGCCCTGGTGCAAATCCTGCCCCCAGCACCAACCGCACTGAGTCCTGGTGCTCATCCCCTGCCCCTGGCACTTGGCCATGGTGCACAACCTGCCTCCCACTTTGCTCACACCAAGCCCTGTGCCAGCACACGCTGCCCATGCCCCTGCCACATCACCCACCCACTGCCCTCGCCCCATCTTGCATCCACTTTCCCCTGTCACCCCCCCGTGCCAAATGTCACTCTTCCCCCAGTGCTTTGCAGTTTCACCTTTCCTTCTCGTTTTTGGCCCCAGGAAAGCTGCCGAGCGCTGCTGGGCTGGGCCCAAGCCCCTTCCATCCCTCCCCTCGCTGGCTGTGCTGCTTCTCACCCCTTTGTGGGAGACAGGGCAGGAGTGGAGCAAATACCCACTGCCCCGCCAGCCCCTGCAGAGCCCGGGCTGGGGATTTGTTGGGGGGCTGGGTGTGAGTAACAGGACCCAAGTATTTGAGCCCAAGTTTTTAAGAGTAGATTTTTCTGTGAGCAAGAATGTGATTTTTTTTTTTTGGTAACTTATGTAAATAAAGTGGTTTTGTTTTTTAAAAAAAGGACTCTTCCAAAGCTCAGGGCTGGCTGAATGTGAGGGAAGGCAGCAGGCCCTCGCATGGGGCAGACCCACATCACGTTACAGGGACCAGCAGGGTTGGGGGGCCACACAACACCCTCTGCTCATGTCCTGCTGGTCACAGGAAGCTCGTCGCACAAAGGACACAGGGCGCAGCTCTAGAAACAGGATTTAATGACCCAGCTTCAGGGCCTAGGAACCATCAGGGGCTTTGGTGCTGGGGGCTGCAACCCTCTGCCTCAGAGGGATGATGCAGATGCTGTTTTTGGCTTCTTTGATTCTCCACCACCGTCCGAGCCTGTAGATGACAGAAATGGGGGTCACCCTTCACCAAGCCCCGTGGAGGAAGGGCCTGTGCCCCCAGGCAGGGCTGGGGAGGGGGGACAGTACCGGTGCTCCTGTCCAAGGCCGGCCACCAGAAAGTCACCAGCTGCTGAGAACTTGAGGCTGTTGACAAAACCCACCTGGAAGGGACAAGGCAGAGTGAGGGACTCCTGCAGCTTTCTCCCACTGCCCAGGGTCAGCCCCCAGTGAGGAACAACCCCCAGCCCAGCTACAGTATCCCCAACCTCCCCATCCATACCACGGGGATGTCGCAGAGGGGCTCCAGTTTCCGAAATCCCTCACCGCACTTCCAGAGCTTCACGCTAGCACTGTGGGAGCCTGGGATATAGAGAGGAGACTACCATGAACCTCGACCCGCAGAAGGGAGCAGGACCGCCAACCCTGCACTGCCAAACCCCCGCTCCAAACCACCAGCTGCTCACCTGTAGCCACGAGGTCACTGTTGCGCAGAGCAGCCACTGCCGAGATCCAGTATGGCTGCTGCAGGCCCTGGGCATCCTGCATGCCATGCGCTTGCCTGGCCAGCGCCAGTGGCTTCTTCTTCGTCAGCCCCCACAGGGCCACGGAGCTGCCAGGGAAGGGAGGGGTGAGGGGGCCATGCGGGCAGTGCCTGCCCAGCCGAGGCCTCAGCCCAGCGCTCACCCGTCATCGGCGCCCGACACCATGTGCTCCTCGTTGATGAGCTGGATACAGTCAATGGAGCCCCTGTGAGGAGAAGAGCACTACCACCAGTTACAAGTGTGCCTTGGGATCCTATTTACAAACCTTATTTAGGGCCAATTGGGGCATCAGCATCCCCAGGTGCCGGCAGGCTCCCGGTGATGCTTGGTACCTGCACACTGCTGCCCCAGCTGGATACACCTGCCCACAGCCCCCTCTCCCATCCCACACCTACTGGTGCCCAGAAAACACGAGCTGTGACTCCTCGGGAATCTTCCAGAGCCGCACGCTGCCGTCACGTCCCCCTGCTGTCACACAGCAGTCCCGGCTCAGGCTGTCCAGCCCTGTGATGATGTCCTGGTGCCCAAACCTGGAGGGGAAGGTGGCAAAGAGCTGCGGTGGGCAGAGCTCTCTGCTGCCTCACATCCCTCGGGGCTGCTGGAGCGTCCCACAGCAGCAGGGTCAGCAGGGTGTCTTCCCCGGGTCTTACAGGGTCTCCATGTATGCGTTCTCCGCCACATTCCAGACCTTGACAGAGCGGTCGTGGGAGCCACTATACAGCTGGTGCGTGCCCTTGCGGAAGGACAGGCCCTGTGGACAGACAGACATGGGGGCAGCAGTGAGGGGTTCTGGGGAGGACAGTACTGCCCGGCCCGACAGGCATTGTGGCTGATGCTCCAACTCACCGAGACGGCATCGCGGTGCCCAGTGAAGATGTGCAGGCGCTTGCATGTGGCTGTGTCCCAGATCATAATCAGCTTGTTGCTGTCTCCCGTGGCCTGGCAGAGAGCAGAGGATGCCTGATACTTCTGCCTTGGGGACCCACAGCCTGCCCCAGCCTCTGCTCCTACCCCATGTGCTTCAGGGGATCCGAGGGACCCACCTTTGACTCTGGCAGGGGGAGGGCTGGCTTTAAGCCAGTGAGGTACATCTGGGCATGAGACACCCCAGGACCCCAAAAGGACATGTACTCCCCACAGCCACCCCTCCACCCCATGTGGCAGTGCTATTCCCCCCTCCTCGTACCAGGTACTTGCCGTCTGACGAGATGGCCATGCAGAGGACCTGGGACGCATGGCCCATGTGCTGCTCCTCAGTGCCCTTCTTCCCCCCAGGCACCACGCACAGCCTCTTCCCGCTCTCCACCTCCCCTGTGAGAAAGGCATCACTGTTACCTCCTGTGACCCTCCGGCCACTCTGGAAAGCACCAATAAGCCTTCCACAGAGCCCAAAACGGTGCATATGCATGTCCTTGGAAGGACCAAGGCACTTCCATGGGCACTTGTGGTCCTGCTGCTGCAGGGTCCCTGCCAGGGTTCAGGCTGGGCAAACAGCCAGTTGCAGCCTCAAGGGAACACTTGCATTTGATGAGGGCACCATCCTTGGAAGCAGAAAAGATGAACCTGTCATCCGGAGAGATGACCAGGCAGGTGATGGGCAGCTGGTGCCCCCGCAGCACTCGGATGCTGGCAGGATCTGGAGGCTGCACCTGCAGGGAGAGCAGGATGTGAGCTGGGCTGCCCCAGTCCCTTCCCCCGGCTAGGAGAAGGGCCCTGTCCCGTAGCTGGCACCACAACTCAGGGTGCTGGCCGTGGCTGGTGTCCCCCAAAGCCAGCATTAAGTCCAGCACCGCTGGCAACATGCACTTACATCTTTGGCGACCAGGCGCTGCAGCCGGCCTTTCTGCTCGAGCTGAGGAAGAAGCAGGAGGCTCAGTGAAGCCGGTCCTGGCCCCGTGGGACAGGGGCAGAGCCCACTGCCACCACTGGGGCCGAGGGGACACGTCCGCCCCCCTGCTCACCACGTCCTCTTTCAGGCGGTCACCGATGAGATCCACCGGCTCTGTCTCCTCTTCCTCCTCATCCACTGCTCGCTCCTCCTCTGTGGTGGACACGGGGCATGAGGGTCGGGCTCAGCGCCCGGGGCCGCCCCGCCGGGGCACCAGGCGGGACTCACCGTACTGGCGGAGCTGCTCCAGGTACAGCTTGGCCAGGCGCAGCTTCTTCTCCTGCGGCGTCTCCTCCACCTCCTCCTCCGCCGCCTCCCGCCGCCGCCGTCCCAATGACGCGCTGCGGGGACACGTGTGAGCACCGGAACCAGCACCGGCACCCCCACCGACACTCCCCCGGCGCAGCCCGTACCTCTCCGGCTCGGAGTCGCTGGACACCTCCTCGTCGACGGGCCGGCCGGCCGCCGCTCGTGGCCTCCCCTCGGCGCCCAGGACCTGCGGGACGAACCGTGGTGAAGAACGGGACGGGACAGGACGGAGACGGGCGCAAAGCAAACCGCCGCGACGACAGCCGCCGGGACAGCCGCCGGGACAGCCGCCGGGACAGCCCCTCTTCGGCCCCCGCTCTGCGCCCCCGGCCCGGCCCTCACCGCCGCCCGCGGCCGCCGCCGTCCCGCCGCCCCGCGCGGGGCCTTGGCCCTCCGGCCTCCTGCCGCCGCCATGCTGCTGCTGCCACACGTGCTGCCCACCCCGCCCGCCCGCAGGCAGCCAGGCCACGCCCCCGCCCACATCTATTGGCTGTAGGCGGCCAGGCCCCACCTCCCCTTCCCCGCTCCCGCTTCCTACCAGCGGGTCGCACTGTCACTCGCTCTGGCCCCGCCCCTCAGCACTGAGCCCCGCCCTCTCCCCGCCCCCTCAGCGGGGCTCCTCCCCCTGGGCGTGTCAGATGGCCATTCACTCATGCTGATGCCCCTGCCCAAGAGCCAAAGGCACTTCTTACCTTAAACCTTTCTCTGGCATAGGTGTTTAGCCAAAGCTGGTGGGAATATCTCTCTTGCCAGCACTCCAGGTGCTGCTGCTGCTCTGATAATTCAGAGCCAACTCAGGCCACCTGCCTGTGGAGGAGCAAAAGCAGGGTGGGTGCTCAGAGAGGGGGTGCAGAGCTGGAGGTGCAGTCTGAAAGCACTGGGCAGAAAAGTCGCTGACAAAGAAAGAGGGTTCCCAGACACATCTGGGTCAGGGCTCTGCGATGTGGCCCATGGTGGAGCCAGACGGTGAAAGCCCCAGGGCTGGGCTCCCCTTGCCAAACAGGAAAGTCCACCTGTGGTGGGCTGGGGCATGAGGAGAAGGGGCTCTGGCAGCAGCCAGCAGGCAGGTGGCTGGTGGGGGAGGCATGGTGGGAAGGAGGGATGTTTCCTGCCTCTGTCCTTGCAGCAGGTGCTGAGGGGGCACCACTGAAGCAAGGGGTCACTGCCCGTGGGGGTCTTCTGCCAAGGTCAGACCTCCGAGATGTTCTGCAGCTCCTGGAAGCCGAGGTCACCAGCACTGGACACCAGCATTTCAACATATCATCCATTGCGGCCAGGGTCTGCAAGGTGGACAGAGTCTTGGGGGCAGCCCCGGTAGCCTGGTGGGGGCCGGCTGTGGCCATGCAGTGCCCAGGAAGGGGCCTGGGGGTTGGAAAGCTCCCCATGGTTCTCCTTATGGCATACCTGGGTATAGACAGACTCCTCGGTGGCCTTCTGTGGAGGCAGGTGGAAGATGCTGCTGAAGCAGACTTGGAGGAGGCTGCTCTTGTCCTCCTCCTTAAGCAGCCTTGCTTTGCTGCAGGGACAGAGAGGTGCTCTTCAGACCCGGCCATGGGGAGGCGGACATGGGGTCCAGGTCCTGCACTTGAGTGTTGATCGGCAGTCATCTGAACATGAGCCAGCGTGTGCCCAGGTGGCCAAAACAGCCAACAGCGAGGATGAGGTGTGTCAGAAACAGTATGACCAGCAGGCCCAGGGCAGTAATCGACCCACTGTACTCAGCGCTGGTGGGGCTGCACCTCAAATCCTGGGGTCGGTTTTGGGCCCTTCATGGCAAGACCTTGAGGTGCTGGAGTGAGTTCAGAGAAGGGCAATGGAGCTGGGGAAGGGTCTGGAGCACAAGTGTGATGGGAGCAGATGAGGGACCTGGGGTGGTTCAGCCTGGAGAACAGGAGCTGAGGTGACAGGGACATTGAAGGAGGAGGCCGTTGGTCCTTAGGGAACTATAACTTTTGCAATACAGATGTGCAACAAGCACCATGTTTCCTGGAACTTCACATTTGCCATACAGGGGCTCATCTGCCCAGAAACGGGGTGGTGGGGGGAAGGTTCTCAGTTGTAATAAATACCGGGAAGTTTAAGCAAGTGGCGCTCTCAATTAGAGGAAGGATCCTTAGAGTGCCTGGCGTGTCGCAATAAAGAACGTCTCCTGCCTTTTAACACTTCCAAAATGGTGTTAAGGGGTTTTCTGTCTGATTTTTTGGTGTCAGAGGGGAGAACTTCTCGCTGTCTACAACGGCCTGAAAGGAAGTTGTAGCATGGAGGGGGTTGGTCTCTTCTCCCGAGTAACAAACGACAGGACAAGAGGAATGGCCTCAAGTTATACCAGGGGAGGTTTAAGTTGGCTATGAGTAGACATTTATCCTCAGAAAGGGTTGTCAGGCAGTGGAACAGCTGCCCAGGGCAGGGCTGGAGTCGCCAGCGCTGGAGGGGCTGAACAGCCGCGCAGACGAGGCTCCAAGGGACAGCGGTGAGTGCCAGAGCCGGGTTAGCGGTTGGACGGGTAACGGCTGCAGCGGATGATCCCGAGGGTCTTTTCCCACAAAAACGGTTCCCTGACTGCCGCGGGGAACGCGGCTCCGGCCGCCAGGGGGCGCGGTGCGGGCGCCGAGATGCGGCGGCGGCGGAAGTGGCGGCGGCGGAAGTGGCGGCGGCGGAAGTGGCGGCGGCGGCGGGGCCGGCAGAGCGGTACGGGCGGGACGGGAGCGGGGAGGGGAGGGGAAAAGGCGAGAGGGAGAGGGGGCGGTGGTGGGTCGGTGATGGGTCAGTAACGGTCAGTGGTGGTCACTGATTAGTCAATGATTGTGAATGAAGGTGAACGATAGTCAGTGGTGGTCTATGATGGTCAGTGATTGGCCAGTGATGGTCAGTGATTGGTCAGTGGTGGTCACTGATGGTCAGTAATTGTGAAAATGATGGTCAGTGGTTGTGAATGATGGTCAGTGGTTGTGAATGAAGGTGAATGATGGTCAGTGATTGGTCAATGATGGTCAGTGATGGGATGGGGCCGTGTGTTCGGCTGGTGCAGCCGTGGGCTGGGGGCAGCGATCAGCAGGTTGGCGCCACTCAGGTTTGTGCCCCATGTGTGGGTGCGGTGTGGTTTGGAGTGACGGGCGGTGCAGGCAGCGTGGGGATCCCTTTGCAGGTGTGTGGTCTGGTTTGGGTACCAGGGAAGCGGGGGGATGTGTGAGGCCTTGGGCAGACGTGTCGTTCACAGTGGGGAAGCAGAACCAGGCGCTGTGGTTGGCCACGAGCCTGGGCTGCTTCCTGCTGCGCGGGCACCGAGGGCGCTGGAGCCGGCAGCAGCGGGCAGGGTGAGTGAGAGCAGGGGAGTGAGCGCAGGGGGAGCGGCAGGAGCAGCAGGCAGGGTGAGCAGCGGGCAGCGTGGGTGGCAGGCAGGGTGAGCAGCGGGCAGGGTGGGTGGCAGGCAGGGTGAGCAGAGGGCAGGGTGGGTGGCAGGCAGGGTGAGCAGCCCTGCACCCCTGCACAGGGGTTGAAGAGGGGCAGACATGGGAAACTGGTCACCAGGGTGGGTGAAGCTTGGCAGGGCACTGCAGGCAGGACGGCAGGCAGGAGGACAGGCATGACAGGGGCTTGCCCCCGCACTCAAGGCCCCCCTCAGTAGAGAGAGAGGTGCTGGCATGGTCCCAGCCCGGGGGACGGAAGGAAGAGCACCATCTGGCTGGCGGTGCTGGCAGCCGGGCCTGGGGTGCTGCCTGGCCCGTGAAGAGGGGAGTGCGGGCTGGGCTGGAGCTGAGGAGCTGACTTTGGGGGGCCCCCTGAGGGTGTGGGGGTCAGAGCCAGGCCCTCCTCACTTGCAGCGGGGGAAGCAGGGCAGTTTGCTCAACTCCGCTGATAAGCCAGTGCAGTAGTTCCTTCTTCCCTCTGCCTGTGGCTTCTCCTGTGCAAGGGGAATGGCTGCTGGGCTGGGAGGGGGTCCCCACTACTCAGCAGTTGTGGCAGGGGCTCCTGGCCCCCTGAGCCCATGCACCGGTGCAGCATGGCAGGGTCTGCTCTGCTCCATGGTGCTGCAGCCCTGTCTCATAGGCTGGGGACATGTGTGATGAGCTGGCTGGTCTCAGGTCTGAGTGCCCAGGTGGCAGGGGCCAGTGACAGGGCTGGGGAGGGGACAAGACCAGCCCTGTGCCTCCTGCCCCTCCAGTGGTTTGGCAGTGCCAGACCGACCTATGGGTCTCATGGTGTGGGTGGCTGACCTGGCACTACGCAGCACTTCCCCATCACAGTGCCATCGTTCAACCTCGTACCCATCGCTAACCCCCACGAACCCATCCAGCCATGCCACTGGGGAGCCGCGCCGGGGCTGGGGCTGGGCCAGCAGACACACGCGTAGTCTGTGCCCCACCACCTCTAAGCTGTGGCCTCCTTGGTTTCCCATCAGTGAGAAGAAATGTTGGAGGAACTCAGCCTGGTCCCCTTGCACCAGAGGCTGGAGCTGCTGGAGGCCTGTGCCGAGCTGCTGCGCGAGGAGTGGGGCAAGAGCCGGGCGTCACGGCTGCACACACTCCAGCGCTCCTCGGATGCTTTCCCTGCCTGCCTGCTGTTGCTGCGGAGCCGGTGCCCCACCGAGGCCCCCACCGCCCAGGACAGTCCCTGCCAGCTCGTGGGCCACGTCCGGCTCTCCCGTGTGGCCGGTCGTCCCCGTGACCTCTTTGTGGAGAGCGTGGTGGTGGCCCGGGCGCTGCGGGGCCAGGGCTACGGGCGGCAGCTGATGGAGGCCACGGAGCGGTGGGCACGGGCCCGGGGATTCAGCTGCCTGCACCTCACCACCCACGATAAGCAGCACTTCTACGCCCACCTGGGCTTTGTCCTGGGCGAGCCAGTGCAGAGTGTGGCCTTCCTCAGCCCTGCCATATCCGCTGGGGTGCTGCAGCTCTTTTCTGCTCCTCCTGGCACTGCCACCACCATCACCATCAGGCCAAGGGTGCTCTCCGCCCCCCCACCTCCCCTCCCACCCCCAGCCGCCCCCCCGCCACCCCCTCCACCAACTGTGGTGTGGGCAAGGGGAGTTCTGGCCGAGAGCGTTGGGGAGAACCTCCTGGAGACCCCCCACCGTGACGCCAAAGGGCTGCCCATCTTCTGGATGAAGAAGGACATCTGAGGGGCCAGGACCCCAAGCTGGTGATTAAAAGCAAGTGAGGGCAGGAGCTGCCTGCCCTGGTGCTGCCTGCCTGACATTCTTCAGGGCTGGCACCAGCTCCCGCAGCCTTCCTGTTTTGTCCTGGGGTGTCGGTGTGGATGTGGTCCCCGCACCTGCCTGCCATGCCAGCTGCGCTCCTGCCAGACCCCTGGCTGGCCCGGCCGGGTCCTGGGCCTGGGCCCACCATCACAGCAGTGACCCAGCCCTGCTTCAGGCACTGGGGCTGGGACTGGTCCCAGGAGTCCTGCTCAGTCCCACCAGTGTGTCCTCCACCCAGGAGCCTCACTGTGGGGCAGCTGGGGCTGACAGCGTGCTGTGTCTGCCGGTGTGACTCCTGCTCTCCCCACTGAGCAGCCTGGGGAAACTGAGGCACGCGATGGCTGGAGGGGCGCTGGGGGAGCGGGGCAGTTGCAGGGTGTCCTGCTTCGCAGTGCGAGGGGGACAGGCAGCCCAGCCCCCTCGGGGCAGCCGGCGGCAGCAAGGGCTGGAGACACGGTAGCAGGAGCAGGAAGGTCAGGGAGAGCGCCCGGGCCCGGCGCCGGGGGATTAGCACCGTCCTTGTGGCGTCAGGCGGCCCCGGCCCCGGGCAGGTGGCCAGCACCAGGCAGGGGCACCCAGCCCCTTCTGGCCCTGCCTGCGCTGAGGGGACAGAGCTGCCCCTTTGACTCCACCATGCCAGCCAGGGGCTCAGGCCCTCAGCAGGACTCCCAGCCTGGCTCAGCCCTGCTACACAATGGGAAAAAGGGGGTTGCGGTGTCTCTGCTATGGGCAGGGCTGGGAGCTGGCAGGGAAGCCAAGGCACCAGGGCTGGCAGTTTGCAGTGCCGCAGCAGAGCCGTGCCATGGCTGCGGTAGTGCAGGCGGGGACTTTGGGCACCAGGGTGCAGCAGGCAGAGGTGCCCACTGGCAGCCCTGAGGCAGGGGGTGTCTGAAACCTCCAAATTTGTTCACTCCTGTCAGATTTTTGGGATGGGCAGCATGTGCCTGTGGGGCAGCCCAGTCCCTGTGGCCGATCCCTGCCCAGCACATGCTAGGGCGGTAGTGCCAACACAACCAGGGTGCCCGGTGCACCCTGCCGCCTCACCCTGCCGCTCTCCTTTCCCCACAGGGTGCCGGCCCCACAGGCAGCTGGTGACGCAGGATGGTGCAGGTGCTGTGGGCCTGCCTGGCGCTGGCCTTGGCCAGCGCGGAGAGCCCAGCTCCGGAGCCCCTGGCAGGTGGACAGCCCTTTGCCGTGGTGTGGAACGTCCCCACTGGCCGCTGCCAGCGCCGATTCGGTGTGGGGCTGCCCCTTGGCGACTACGGCATCATAGAGAACCGGGATGGCCGCTTCACTGGCCAGAACATCACCATCTTCTACAAGAACAAGTTTGGGCTGTACCCCTACCTGTCACAGCAGGGTGTCTCCCACAATGGGGGCATCCCTCAGCGCGTCCCCCTCGGCGCCCACCTCGCCAGGGTGGCTGGGGACATCCGCCGCCTCCTACGCCCCGCTTTCCGCGGGCTGGCCGTGGTGGACTGGGAGGAGTGGAGGCCCCTCTGGGCCCAGAACTGGGGGCCCAAGCGGATTTACCGGGTGGCCTCGGAGCAGTGGGTGCAGGACCGGCACGGCCTGCTGCCGGTGCGGCGGCAGCTCCGGCTCGCCCGGCAGGAGTTTGAGCAGGCAGCGCAGGCTCTGATGGAGGAGACACTTCTGCTGGGCCGGACCCTGCGCCCGGGGGGGCTCTGGGGTTTCTACCGCTTCCCTGACTGCCTCAACAGCAACTGGGCCAAGGACACCAACTATACTGGCCAGTGTCGGCCAGCAGAGGTGCAGCGCAACAACGAGCTGGGCTGGCTCTGGGCTGCCTCGGCCGCCCTTTACCCCAGCATCTACCTGCCGCTGGCGCTGCCGCCCGCCCTGCGCCGCCGCTACGTGCACCACCGGCTGCGTGAGGCCCTGCGCGTGGCTGCCTTCGGGGTACAGGGCCCCCTGCCCGTGGTCGCGTACTCCCGCCTCTCCTTCCGCCGCTCGCGCCGATTCCTGGAGCTGGTAAGCACTGCAAGTGTGCCAGGGTCCCGCTGGGCACTGGGGGCAGCCTGTGTCTCCTCCAGCCCTGTCACGTCTCTCTCCCCGTCAGGCTGACCTGGTGCACACCATTGGGGAGAGCGCAGCGCTGGGTGCAGCTGGACTCGTGCTCTGGGGAGACATGTCGTACTCCCGCTCGGCTGTGAGTATGGTCCCTCGCTGCGCTGCAGCTGCCATGCGGTGGTGGTGGCACGGGCATGGGGCAGCCACATGCCCTGCGCCAGGGCAGGTTCTCACCAGTGCTTCCCCCAAGGAGAGCTGTTCCAGCCTGCGCCGCTACCTCGTGTCCACCCTGGGTCCCTACGTGGCCAACGTGACGGCAGCAGCCCAGGAGTGCAGCTACAGGCAGTGCCACGGGCACGGGCGCTGTGTGCGCCGGCATCCCCAGCAGCTGGACAGCCTCCTGCACCTCGGCATCAGCGCCAGCCCGCCAGCAGCGTTCCGCTGCCACTGCTACCGCGGCTGGGCTGGCAAGGGCTGTGCTCGGCGGGTTCAGCCCAGCCCTGCCACCTCCTGCCTGGCACCTACCCATGCTCATGGCTTCTACGGGCACAGTGACCTCCCGCCCTCCGACACCTGCCCACCACGAGGCACGTGGGGCTGGTGACCAGGGCTGGGGACCGCTGCAGTTCCCTACCCTGGCAGCGATGCTGCCTGGCGCTTCCTGTGGTCTCATTAACTTAAATAAATCCTCCTGGTACAACTGGCATGGTCCTTGTGGGCAAAGCTGGGAGGGCTCCAGGCTGGGAGCAATCGCTGTTGCTGCTGAGAGGCAGCAGAGAGCCCAGTTTGGCTCTGGACGGGCCCACTGGTGCCTTGGTTGCCCTGCACAGGCTCTGCCTTGATCCCACGGTGGGCTGGCAGTCCCTTTACCCTGGGAAGGGGGCACGGGGCACTGCCACAGGCTGCTGTCCCTTTGCCACACTGGCACTGTGCTGCCAGCAGCCCTGACCATGCCGCTGGGCCACCCTCCCCATGGTTATTTTTATCCCCTCCCAACTGTGTTTCTCACTGTCCTATTTTAAGCGGTGCAGTTGGCGCACCGGGAACCCAGTGCCCAGCTCTCAGGGGCCCCGCACTGCCTCGCTGCCCGCTCACACTGCCCGGGCACGGGGAGCCATGCCCAGGGAGGCTGGAGAAGGTAGGCTGGGGGGCTGGTGGGGGCCCTGGCACCCTGGGGGGCACCGTGGGGCACAGAGCCACAGGGTTGGGATGTGAGCAGTGGCCAAATGCTGCCCTCCATTGTGGGGGCTGCGGGCAGAGCTGCCTGCCTGGGGAAGAAGAAGGTCCTGGGGGGGCTGCAGGGTTTGGGGAGGGGGCAGGCAGCTGGCTGGCACAGCCCCCCCCCCCCCCATCAAACTTTCATGAGCAGCTGTGCCCTGCAGCTACGGGGGGAATTGGCTACAGGGGTTATGGGGGTACCCATGGGCCTGTCACCAGCCAAAGGCAGAGCCCTGGGGAGAGGCTGGGGGGGACCCTGGGCACCATCTGAGCCCCCCCAGCACTGATGCCTGCCAACCTAGCTGTCGGCACGCACCGCCCTGACAGCAGCGGCACAGCGCCCTGTGACACACCACTGGCCCTGGGAGGGACTGGGAGCGGGCACCGTGCCACCCTGCCCTGCTCCACCATGGGCACAGCGCCGGGGCCCTGCCCACTGCTCAAAAATGCACTAACACCCAGAAAAGAAAACTCTTCCCTCTACCCCAGCATGGGCATGGTCACTTCCCAAGATGGTGCTTGTCCCCCCTCACTCCCATGGGGGATGTGTTCACTTGGGTAGGGGGCACCAGGACCCCTTGGCACAGCACACACACCCAATTTTCATCCGTGCACCCCTAAGCATGGTGCCCACAGTGCACACCAAGCTGTGCCCCTGGCTGGTCTGGCTCTGCCCTGCCCGCTGGCCCAGGGGAGTCCCCGCCGGTCCTGCAGTGCCTGGGCTACCCGGGCTGCAGAGTTGGCACGTTCCTGCCCTCAAGCCAGGGCCAGATTCCAGCCCCACTAACGAGGCTCTGGGATCATGGCCACCAGGCACCCGCTAACTGCTCCGATGACAGCACTGGGGCCTGGGGGACACAGCCAATGCTTGCCCGCCTATAGCCACGGGGCTGTGCCAAGGGAACACCACTGCTGGCTGCCCGCCCTGGCACAGCACCATACTGGTGTCACAGCTGGGGTCACCTCCAGGAGGGAAATGGTCCCCACAGGGCCCCCGCTCACCCTCTGCCTTTGCTCCTGGCAGACAGCATGGGACGGGCTGAGAGTGCTGTGGCAGCAGAGCCTGGGGACCCCGACAGTGGTGAGCCCGGAGCCATCAGCCTGCACCCCGTGGAGTCCATCAGCGACCTGCACTGGGCCTCGGGCGGGCACAAGGGTGCCGAGGGTGAGCGCGGGGTGCGGGGAGGTTGTGCCAGCCCTGGCAGTGCCACCAGCTGGGCTCTGACCTCTTCTCTCCCCTGCTTGCAGACAACAGCCCGGCTCCCTCCAGCAGCCTGCGCCGGCCCCCGCCTCGCCCTGCACCCCTCAGCCCCCCGGTGCTCCTGCCCACCCTGCGCCCCGTGCCCCCCGCCAGCCCCTGCCCCTGCCTCGGTCCTGGCCACCCCCTGCTCCTGGCCCTGCTGGGACTCCTGGCACTCGCCAGCCTGGTCCTGGCCACACTGGCCATCTACCTGAGTGGTATGTGGCACTGGGCAAGGTGGGGGGGGCCTGGGGGCTGCGGGAGGGCCAAGCCGCCCGTCCCCAGCGTGTCCCCATCCTGTCCCTGCAGTCCTGCAGAGCCAGTCGGTGCGGGCGCTGGCCCAGTGGCTGCGGAGCCAGGAAGAGGCCGTGCGGCAGCTGCGGGCAGCCAGCGGGCAGCTCTGGGCTCGCCTCAATACCAGCATCGAGCCCGGCGGGCATCGCTGAGCTGCTCCCAGCACCAGCATGGGAAACGGGACACGATGGAAGGGGCACCGAAGGGCGGGAGGGGGGAGTTGGCGGCCCTACCACCCCTGCAGCCCGCTCAGACCTGGCAGCATCACCCCACGGGGTGCAGGGGGCAGTGGGGGAAATGCTGGCCCCCACCCCAGGCTGCAAGAAAAAGGGACAGGGCTGGAAGGACCAGCACCTACCACAGTGACGGCCCTTCCTCTTCGCAACAAGGCAAGAAGGCACCCTCCAATTAGTCTTTTAATAACCTCCTGTAATCAAAGTCTTAGAAAATCACCACCATAGGTACATTCCTGGGGTGACAGGCACTCCTGGCCAGTGTGGCCCCATGCTCACCCGGGCAGCGGCCCCTGAGGCTGCATGGGGAGCACCAGGACTCACCTGGTGTGCCACCCCCTCATAACTAATTTCCCCACAAGAGGACAATTTCATATAAAGCATTTGGCTGGAAAAGGGCTCAGAGTGGGCAGCTGGTAGGGCTGGGCAGCACCTGTCACCCTGCGCTGCCCTGCCAACACCCCTGCATGCCCAGCGCGGCGGGGGGAGCGCTCCTGCCACCGGCAAGGACACCAGGGCCAGCTGCCCTGCAGCTCTGCCCTCCCACACAGCCCTTCAGCCTGTGCCAGGCCACCCCAGTGCCCCGCAGCACGAGGGAGGGGGGACACGAGCCCTGCCTCCAAAAGGGGCTGCAGGAGCCCTGTGAGACCCCTCCCGCCGTGCCCCGGGGAGCCCCAGCTGCAGAGCAGGCACGCAGCAGCACACGACCACCTCCTCCCTGCTCTTCTTTTATCCTTATTTTTTGGTTAAAAAAATAAAAGAGGGGGCAGCCCCCAGCGGGGCAGCTCCAGGCATTAAATACTCTGCTGTACATGAATAAAAGCCCGAGGGGGCTGGGGGCACTTGCCCCTCACAGTGGTGGGTCTGCAGTCCACGTGGGCCGGGGGCTGTGCCCCCTCCACCCGTCACAGCACGTCTGCCCGCTTGTCCCGCACCCGGCTCCGGGCTTTGGTGCGGGCTTTGAAGGCAGCCGAGTTGTAGAGGTGCTGGGAGGGGAGCAAAGGAGAGATGGGTTAGCAGCTGTCCCTCCGCTCACCCTCACACCGGTGCCCACCATGCTCAGGGCTCCACGGTCACAGGCAGGTGCTTGGCTGGAGCCCACAGCAGCACAGGAGGGGACTGAGGGCACAAATCTGGGTGGGGGCACCCACCTTCTCGAAGCGTGAAACCTTGCTGGCTTTCAGAGCAGCCGCATCCAGCACCAAGGGGGGCCCAAGGCCAAAGATCTCCCGCAGGAGCTCATTGTTCTGTGGAAGCAGGGGCCTGTCAGCAGCCACCAGCACCAGCCCAGCTCCACCCACCAGCACCACCCTGTGCGGCTGCCTGGCCCCTACCTGGAGGTGGTGGCGGATGCCAGAGCCCAGCACCTCTTTAAAGGCTTGGTAGGTCCGCTGGCGTGCCCAGCTGTCCAGGTACATGCACTCCAGGCCAAATCGGATGGTCTCCTCCTGGTATTCCCCAGTCTGAGAAGAGAGAGGGGCATCAGCGAGAACTTGGGTGCCAGCCCTGCGCATCCCCCAGCTCCCAGAGAGTGCGGTGAATCGCCAGGCAGCTGCCACATGGTCGCAGGCTCGGCAGGGCACTGTCAGCCTCCAGTACCTCAATGAAGCGCAAGATGTCCCGGAAGATGGAGCGCTGCTTCCGTCGGTCTGTTTTGGCTCGGTACTTGTTGCTCTCAGTAGCCAGCACTTTAAGCTGGGCACGTAGGAACTCTGTATCTTGGTGGCCCAAGTCCTCCTGTCCAAAAAACCAAGGGGTTCCGGGGGGGATGCAGTTCCAGGCACTGCCCACCACTGCCATCACCAGGACAGGGCTGGGGGATCACCAAGGCCAGCGTCTCTGCCTGGGCACCTGCTGGTGACACCAGCCTGGAGTGTCCCAACACCACCAGTGCCAGCTCAGCCAGGCCACAGGGAGGGTGCCTGTGCCCACAGCTCCCTGACGCTCCGCCGCCCACCGCCGCAGCACCCTGCCGTACCTCCATGTCCTGGGCCAGCTCAAAGACCAGCGCAATGGTTTCCCCAGCCAAGATGCGCAGAGCAACGCTGCTGCTGGACAGCAGTGGTGGCAGCTTCAGCCAGCGACTGGGGCAGGAAGGCAGGGCAGTCAGGGGGGCCAGGTGCCACCCCAGGGGCTGCCCCGTCTGCAGCCAGCTGCCCCAAACCAGCCCCCACATCCCGCCATGCCCCACTCACTTGTCCAAGATGCTCTTAATGTGAGAGGGGGGACAGATGGTGAGGAGCAGGGACCATGACTGGAGTGCACTGCAGTGCAGAGGGCCATGCTGGGTGGGTGCAGAGCTCCCCTCACCTGTGCTGGCAGGGCTGAAGATGCCTTCCAAGCAGGACAGGCACGAGATCAGGTCCTGGAGTGGGGAAACCCACCCGTCAGGCCACAACTGCCAGGAACGTACCAAAGCAAAGCCACGCACTGTGCACCAAAGGGGATCCACCCTGCCCAGGGGCACCATGAGCTCCCCTCAGCAGGAGGGTCCCCTCCACCTGGGACACCCCATCTTTGCAAGGCAGGTTTCCCTCCCCCAGCTCAGCTTCATGCTGCCCAGGGAATGGACCTGACCTGTGACTGATGTCCCCACGCCCCTTCCCCAGCTCAGCTCCAAGCTGCCCTGGCACTGTGGGCCGAGGGTGGCACGGCAGCCCCAAGGGTACCCTCCAGCGGGGGTACAGGCAACACACGGGCTTAGTTACCTCGAGGTCAGCAGCAGCAATGTAGCAACACATGCCCAGGGCCGTGGCACACTGGCAAGAGATGTGGGGAAAAGGCAGTTGGAGGAGGCAGTGCCAGGTCAGACCCAGCGCCCAGCCAAGCGGAGGCAGGGTTAGGGTGCCTCTGCTTTACCCCACTGCTCCCCAGAGCACCCAATCCTGCAGCCCACCCACGACTGCAGGGCTCTCCTGGCATCACCTGGGCTCCCCCACCACCGATATGTCCCTCATGCCCAGGAGGAAAGGGACCAGGCCTTACGCTCTGCCGTGCACCGGGGCTGGCCACGCGGTCTGTCAGGACGCTGACGAGCAGGGGCTTCAGGCTGCGAAACACCTCTTCCCCCTCCGGACCAGAGCCCATCTGGAGGCAGAGGAGGGTGAGGACTGTTCCTGCCAGCGCCTGTTCCTCCCCTTTACCTGCGGGCAGCACGAGAGACCTCCCTCAGACACCGGTCCCAGAGACCTCCCTCAGACACCGGTCCCAGAGACCTCTCTCAGACACCGGTCCCAGAGACCTCTCTCAGACACCGGTCCCAGAGACCTCCCTCAGACACCGGTCCCAGAGACCTCCCTCAGACACCGGTCCCAGAGACCTCCCTCAGACACCGGTCCCAGAGACCTCCCTCAGACACCGGTCCCAGAGACCTCCCTCGGACACCGGTCCGCCAGCCCTGCCGCCCCCAGCCTGTGCCCAGACCTTTCTTGAGACACTTCTCCAGCGAGTCGGTGAGCGTGAGGCGGCGCTCCAGCAGGAACTCGGAGAGGGTTTTGGAGGAGAGGGCCAGGCGCAGGCTCTGCAGTGCCGCCTGCCGCGTCTTGGCGCTGCGAGAGACGGCGGGAGGTCACAGTGTGGGGTGGCCCGGGACGAGGCCCGAGCGCCGGCGGGACGCGCAGCGCGCCAGGCGTGCCCGCGGAGGGCGAGAGCCGCCGCTCACCTCTTGTCCAGCAGGCTGTCCATGTGCTCCTTCAGCCTGTCCTCTGCCTCCTCCTCCTGGCCCTGCTCACACGCTGCCTCGCTCCCTGCCGGGGTGGCACCCACGTCACAGGGGTGCCCGGGCACGAAGGCGGCGGGACAACGGGTGGGGGACCCAGCAGCGGCACCGCCACCCCCAGGGGGACACTGCGGGACGGTGGAGAGGGGCAGCCCGCGGGGCTCACCTGCGCCCTCTTCGGCGGGGCTGGCCCCCTCGCTGGCGCTGCTGCAGTGGCTCAGCACCTCGCTGCCGGCTTCCTCCTCGCTGGCGGGCGAGCCCGCTCGGGCGCTGCCGGGACCACCTGCGCGGGGAGCCGGGGACAGGTCGCTGTCAGCGCGGCCCCGGCCGCACGGGGGCCACCGAGGCCTGTGCGGGCCACGGGGCCTCTGCCACCACCCGCGTCCCGCTGCCGGGAGGGGACGGCAGGTCGGCCCGGCCAGGTGGCCCCCGCAGCCCCGTCGCCCCGCGGCTCCCAGGGGCCCTCCCGGCCCCGCCGCTCCCAGCCGCGCTCCCGCCCCGCCGCCTTCCCGCCCCGCCCCGCGCCCGGACCCCACTCACGCCGCGCGGCTCGGCGTGAGCGCGGCATGGCCGGCGCGCGCGGACCCCGCGCCCCGCCCCGTGGGGAGGCTCCGCCTCTGGCCCCGCCCACGAGCCCACCCCCCGCCCCGCCGCGCGGCCCCCTGGGAGCGCCCGCCGCCGCCTGCGCGTGTGTCCTGCAGGGGGCGCGCTGAGCCGAGCCGGGGCTGCGGGTGTCACTGTGTCACTGTCCCTGTGCCTGTCCCTGTCCCTGTGCCCCTGTCCCTGTGTCCCTGTCCCTGTGCCCCTGTCCCTGTGCCCCTGTCTCTGTGTCCCTGTGCCTGTCCCTGTGCCTGTCCCTGTGCCCCTGTCCCTGTGCCTGTCCCTGTCCCTGTGCCCCTGTCTCTGTGCCCCAGTCCCTGTGTCCCTGTGCCTGTCCCTGTCCCTGTGCCTGTCCCTGTCCCTGTGCCCCTGTCTCTGTGCCCCAGTCCCTGTGTCCCTGTCCCTGTGCCTGTCCCTGTGCCTGTCCCTGTCCCTGTGCCCCTGTCTCTGTGCCCCAGTCCCTGTACCCCTGTCCCTGTACCCTGGTCCTGGCTTGTGCCCCTGGCCCAGTATCCCTGTGCCTGCCCCTGTCCCTACCCAAATCCTAGCTTCTGCCTGCATCTTTGCCCCTGTGCCTTCACAAATCCCTGCCTGCGCCCCTGTCCTGTCCTTATTTCCACCCCCACACTGCCTCTATCAATTTTTCTGCCCATCACTGCCCCTGCCTGCATCTCATTAGGAAAATCTCATTCCCTAATTAGTCTTTATAGTGTAGTACCAATTAGTCTTTATAGTATGAAACGGTCTGAATTTTCTTAAGATATATATTTCTACAGTTTATGCTGTATAGTTAGGATTCAGTAGGCATGGCTACAGGACCTCAGGTCATTGGGAGGAGGAGGAGGCGGAGAGCCCCACCATGAAGGAGGAAGGCTCTGCTCTGAGATAAGGCCAGCACCCCAGCCGCTCCGACAGCTCCCTGAGACCTGGCCTCACAGATAAGAACCTGTAGTGAGATCGACTCCAGTGACGTCTGGATGAGGAAATAAGGGTGACAAGTACCATTGAGCTGCAATGGCCTTGCAAAGCAAGTGGAGGGGTAAGTGGGGATTAGTTGAACCATTCTGTGCCCCAACACTCGAAGGGTGTGAGAGCCACATGTGAAACCACATTTGGGGTGCCCCTTTTTGGCTGAGACACCCTACGGGTGCAAATAAAAATGGTTCTTGTCATTTTTGCCTTGGCATCCTGTCCTCACTCCTCAGGCTGCACAGGCCAGATGTGAAATGTTCATGAGTCCTGTCCCTATGCACAGCTCTGCCCCTGCCTGTATCCCTGCCCAAATATGCGCTTCCGTCCCCGTTTCTGCCACTGCCACTGTCACTGTTCCTGCCCATAGCGCTGCCCATATCCCTGTCTCTACCCCTGGCTCTGCCCACAGCCCTGCCCATATTTCTGCCCTGGTCTGTACTCCTGCCCCAGTCGCTGTCTTATTGTCAGCTGATACTAAGGGGACAGCCATCCTTGCTCCTGCTCTGGCCATGTCACCATTCCCGCCAGTATCTCTTCTTCTGTCCTTGCCCCTGTCCCTCCCCATCTCTCCCTCTGCCCTGTCCCTGTCCCTGCCCATACCCTTACCTCTATCCTCGACCCAAACTGCACCCCACGTCCCTCCCCATCATTATACCTGTCCCTGAACTCGCTGCTGCCCTGTCCCATCCCTGCCCCTTCCTGCCTCCTCTCCCTACCCCCTGCCCACTCTCTTGCCCCTGCCCGCCCCCGCCCTGATTTTCCAGGCCTGAGATTCAGCTTTTGGCCCATCCCAGTTTCCCGGGATGACCCAGAGCAGGCGAGCGGGGCTCCCGTGGGCACCCACCCCGCGGCACCCGGGCTGCCCGCGACACCCACGGTCCCGCGGGGGCGATGGGAGGGGCCGGGGGGCGGGAGCAGGGGCGCCGCGGAGCCCGCTTTGCACTTTCGTTTCCAGCCGGCAGAAGCAGAAACCGAAACTGGCGCAGAAATAGAAACTCCCGTTTCCCGGCTCTGCCGCAGCCGGCGCTTAAGGCAGCGCGGGCAGCCGCGTCCTGCTCGCTGCGGGACAGCGGGGTATCGGTGATGCTGGCACGGCCGTGTCCCGCTGCTGGGGGGCACCAGGACCCCCGGTGATGCTGGCACCAGCCATATCCCATTGCCTGCAGTGACAACAAAGGCTCTGGTGACACCAGCACCAGCCATGTTGCGTTGCATTCATTGACACCAGGACCTTCAGTGGCACCGGTGCCAGGCACGTCCCGTTGCCTGGGGTAATACCAAGGGCCTCTGGTGGCACTGGCACCAGCTATGTCCCAGTGCTGGTTGTGCTCCCTCCCGGCGTGGGGCAGAGACAGGACACCCCCAGCCCCCGGGCAGGGTCTGGCGTGGGGTCCCCGGGGTGGGACGCTGCCTCCTGCCATCTGGGCACCCAGGGAACACCCTGTGCCACCACAGACACCTCGGGCTATGAGGCCCTGCAGCTCCCTAGACCCAGCCCGCAGGCAGCTGCCTGTGCTGCCACCACGGCGGTCACCACTGCCCCTCGGCTGGGAGCCGGGGTGATGGCCGTGCCGCACAGCCCCTCCTGCCCCCTCCCAGCCCCGCGGCGGTGGCACCGGGGACACTGGGGGTCCCGCGGGCAGGAGCCAAACTGGGGAGCCGCGGCCGGGGAAAGGCGAAACCCGGGAGCTGGAGCCACCTTAATTTCCCAGCGGTGACGCCATCGGGGAGGTGACCCGGGAAGGTTTAAAAGCTGCTGCAGACGGGGGGAGAGTTGCAGGCAGGAGCGGGCAGAGGGAAGGCTGCGAAGCAGGGGAGGGCAGTGGGAGCAACCACACCTAGCAGGATGAATGTGGGGCAGATGACATCCGCGAATGGGCTGAAGACGGTGTCTGCCAACAGGCTGGACAGCTGGATCACGGAGGTCCTGCAGCCCAGCGAGGATTTCCGCAAGCAAGTGAAGGAGACTGTTAAGCAGATCTGTGACTTCCTGAAAGAGAACTGCTTTGAGAACAACATCCATGTCCTCAAGACTGTCAAGGTAAGCACTGCCTAGCTCAGGGACCAGCCAGCACCGCTGCTGCCACCCTTCCCTCTGTCCTGCCACTCCAGTTCATGCCCTGCCTCAGTTTCCCTGGCAGCCCCAGGAAAGGTGGTAGGTGCTGCCTGTACGGGGAGCAGCAGTGTCCCTCTGGCTTGTCACGGCAGCGGTGCTGAGCAGGCAGGGTATCTCTCCACAGGGTGGCTCGGCAGGCAAGGGCACAGCCCTGCAGAACAACTCCGATGCCGATGTGGTGCTCTTCCTTGACTGCTTCTCCAGCTACCAGCAGCAGAAGCAGAAGAGAAAGCATATCCTGGATTTGATCGAGAGGAGGCTGCATGCCTGCAGACGGAGCCTGACATTCACCGTGGACATCAGCGAGCCCCAGTACAAGGGTCCTGGCAATACGCCACGCTCCCTCAGCCTCACCCTCCGCTCCAAGAGGACCTTGGAGTCCATCGAGGTGGACATCCTGCCTGCCTATGACGCCTTGGGTAAGGGCTGTGAGCTGGTGCAGGGATGGGCTGAGGTGTCAGTGCTGGGATGGCTCTCACCTTCCTTCTTGCCCCACAGGGCAACTGAGACGGGATGACCCTCTGAAGCCAGAGCTGTATGTGGAGGCGTACGTTGGGCTCCTGAAAGCCGGTAGTGGCCCCGGGGAGTACTCCCCCTGCTTCACCGAACTGCAGAAGAAGTTTGTGAAGCGTTACCCCGCCAAGCTGAAGAGCCTCCTGCGCCTTGTCAAGTACTGGTACAAGGAGGTGAGGGGCTGCCCAGCTCCCCTGGCACCCACCAGGCACCCACCCCAGCCAGTGCTCACCCCATCCCCCTCTTCTTCCCAGATGCTGAAGCCGCAGTACCCCAGTGCAGATCTGCCCCCCAAGTATGCCCTGGAGCTGCTGACTATCTATGCCTGGCAGAAGGGTGTGGACTCCAGTGAGTCTTTCGTCATGGCCGAGGGCTTTCGCACAGTGCTGGAGTTGCTGTGCCGGTACCAGGAGATCTGCATCTACTGGGAGACATGCTACTCCCTCCAGCATAGCCAGATTGGTACCCACATCAAGAGGCTGCTGCGCAGCCCCCGGTAAGAGCCCTACCTGGTGGGACCTTTGCCACCTGCCCTGTGGCACTGCTCAGGGCTGATGGCAGCACCTGCCCTCTGTGTTCACAGCCCCATCATCCTGGACCCTGCCGACCCCACGGGGATCCTGGGCCAAGGCAAGAATTGGGACCTGGTGGCGCGGGAAGCTGCTCGCCACCGTTCGCTGCCCTGTGTCCGTGATGTCCAGCCCTGGGATGTGCAGGTAAGGCAGCCTGTGTCTGCAAGCACTGCGCCCCTCCCCGCCCCTGCCGATTTTGGCCACCCATTCTTCTGTCCCCACAGCCAGCGCAGCCCGTGACAATAGAGGTGAAGCAGCTGGTGGGCACCACACTGAGCAGAACCATCAGCCCGAGCACCTCTGTCTGGAAGCTGAAGGAGCAGATTGAGCAGACCTGGGGCATCCCCCGGTACAGGCAGCGTTTGACGCTGCAGGAAACGAGCACCATCCTACAGGACGGTGAGACCCTGGCCTCCTATGGCATCTTCTACAGCACCACACTGATACTGCTGCACACCGAGCAGCTAGAGATGGAGGTCTTTGTGAAGGATGACAAGAACAAGACCACTACCTACATGGTGCTGCCCACCGACACCGTCCGGCAGTTGAAGGAGAAGATCCATGCCCGGCAGGGGCCTCCCGCCAATCAGCAGCGCCTAACATATGGCTCCAAGGAGCTGGAGGACCAGTACACGCTGGCACACTACGACGTCCAGCCCAGGAGCACCATCTTCATGCTCCTGCGACTCCGGGGGGGTGTTGGCCCCTGGCATCCCTAGTTCCCTGTCTGCTCACCCTCCTGAGCATTGCCCCTGGCACCAACCCTCACCTCTGTACCCCCCGTCGTGCTGTAAATAAATTAACCTCTGTAGATCCTTGTGCTGCTCATTGGGTTGGGGATGGTGCCAAGTGGCATGGGGCTGGTTGTCAGGTGGGGACCCTGTTCCCCACTGGGATGAGGGGAGGCCTCCATGCCACAAGCTGCTGGGATGGCACAGGGACACATGGGTGCAGAGCAGTGCAGCTTGAGGCGGCTGGTGGGGTCAGGGGAGCCAGCTTGGGGCCAGCTGGACCTCAGGAAAGAAACAGCTCCATCCTCTGCCTGCAGCAGCTTTTAAACCTTCCCAGACCACCACCCCAATGACTGTCAAGCAGTTAAGGTGGTCGGTGCTCCCTAGGGCAGCTCTGCCCAGGGTGTCCCCGGGTGTCCAGCTGGCAGGAGGCAGCGTCCCAGGGCTGGGGGTGCCATGCCTGTGCCCACACCGGGGGTTCAAGGGTCTGGGCTGGGACATTGCCATTGCTGGGTGTCACGGGGTGGGGCGGGGGGAGGCCCGATGCCACCCCAGGCAATGGGATGTGGCTGGTTCCAGTGTCACCTGGTGCCACCGAAGGCAGCAGGACGCAGCACAGCCCGAGGTCATCTCCTGTCACTGCCTTAAGCGCTGGGGAAACGTCAAGTCTAGTTTCGGTTTCCATCTTCCAGAAATGAAAGCATGGTTGGATGGGAGCCCAGGGGCCCCGGTCGGCCTTGGTGATATCTGGCCTTCCCATCCCCAGGTGCTGCCAAGCACCCCAACCTTCTCGGCTCAGGGTCCCTGCAGGGTGCCCGCTGTAGGGCACTGGGCTGCTCCCCCCAAGTGCTCCCCGTGTTTCTGGGGCAGACACACAACCCTGGGCTGAATCCTCTGCTTTATTGTGCTCAATTAGTACAAGCCCATATGTGTTGCTGTTCTGTACCTGGGCTGCTGGGCACCACCTCTGTGCCCCCACGACACCTCCTTCCAGACACCCCTCCTCCAGCCTGGCCCCCACGTCCCGCCAATGCCCATCCTGCCCCCCCAGGGTCCTGCTCCCACACACAGACCCCTGGGACCCGAGCGTGGCCCTGCTGTTCTGTCCCCCGTGGTGCCATGCCCAGGGGCAGGTTTACATTCATCTGTAACAGTTGTTAATAAATATTTTGGTGACACTGCGGTGCCAGCAGCCGGCTCAGTCCCCGCACCGGCGCTGGAGCCAGTGGCACAGGTGGCTGGTGGCCCCTCGATGTGGGGGCGGTCAGCCTGGCTGCCCTCCTGGCCCCAGAGCTGTAGCCCCCACTGCTGCCCGTGCCCTGCTCCAGTGCTGCTGGTGGGGCAGCCGAGACTGGTGGGGGCTTTGCCCCTGCCCGCAGCCCCGCTCCTAGGCAGAGCCTGGTGCCCGGGGCCAGCCCCAGGGTCACCAGGGGGATGCACTGCGGGGGCCCCGCTCGGCCCGCGGCCCCTCATGGGTGCGCCGGCGGCGGGCTTTGCGCAGCTCCTCACCCTGCCTGCGGCCGGGGGCTCCAGCGTAGGCACGTGGGGGCGGTGGAGGTCTCCCCCGGCTCCAGAGCCGCTGACAGACCCTGTCCACAGCCCCCAGCGGCGGGCGCTCCACCAGCTGGAGAAAGTCCCTGTACCAGACCTTGTGGCCAGGGGGCGCAGCGACAAGCTGGGGGTCGCTGGCGGGGGCCACGCCTGCTGCCTGCCGGGTGCCGATCACCTCCAGGGAGAGCCGCAGCAGCGGCTGGGTGAAGCCGTGCTCGGTGGCGTGGCACAGGTAGAAGCCGGCGTCGGCGTGCTGCACGCTGCGCAGCAGGACACCCCGCTCCGTTCGCACCACCCGCTCATCCACCTGCACCTGTGGCAGCCACGGCAATGGCTGGTCAGGTTGGCACAGCACGGCATGGTCCTACCGGTAGCACCTGGCCGGGGAGAGCCTACCTCTCGCTGGGGATCATCCCGGGTGCGCTGGTATGTCCAGAGGATGTGGGCTTGCAGGGATTTGGGGATGCACTCCAGGAAGGCGGTGCTGCCCTCCACCCCATAGAGCTGCTTCTGGGGCACGCTGCCCCGACGGGGGTCTGTGGGGACATGGCCTGGCCATCAGCCCCCTACCCTAGCGGGGCTGAACCCCTGGCCGAGTCCCGGCTCACCTTCAGAGCAAAGCGCATTGGGGTCACCATTGCGGACATCCTGCCGGCGGAAACGCCTGCGGGAAGGTGGTGAAGGAGCAGGGGCTGCAGCAGCATCACCTGCGCCCCTCACTGTGGCCTCAGGGCAGGCTGGCCAGCCCAGCACCGTGCCCTGGCATGTCACCTACCTCTTGGTGTTGGGGATGTAGCGGGTGCAGGTGGTGCCATCCCAGGCACAGTACGGATCGCGGGCCAGGCAGCACTCAGCGCAGGCTTTTCCATAGGCGCTGCAGCGGTGCAGGGGCAGCTGGGCCAGTGCTGTGGCTGAGCCAGCGTAGAGCTGTTGCTGGAGGGCGGGTGGAGAGCGGAGCTCAGCACCCCGGTGCTGTGGCATGGGGCCCAGCAGAGCCTCAGCAGAACATGGGAACCCCCCAGGGCACCCCTTACCCGCTTGGAGGAGAGCTGCAGGCTGGTGATGGGGGAAGCGTCCTGTGGGCAGAGTGCGGGCAGGAGTTAGGGTGTGTGGGGGATCCAGGCTGCTGGCCCCCGTATCCCAGTAGCTGGAGCACCCCGGCACGATCCAGAGCACAGGCAGCACAAGGGGGTGCCCGGGGTGTCCCACTGGAAGGGCACGAAGCTCCGTCTCACTTGGAAGACCTGCAGCTCCTCCAGCAGCAGCGGCTCCATGCGGTGCCAGCTCTCCTTGGGCACCGAGACCACCTTCAGGATCGTGCCAATGTCTGCAGGCAGAGAGGGGTTAGGCTGGGGGTCACAGCTCCAACACCCCCCAGCTGTGCCCTCAGCCCCAGGGTCACCACATGCCTGTGCCAATGAAGAGGACATCATAGTGGCCATCAGCGGCAGTGACACGGTCTACAGCAATGCGGGTGAAGGTGTAGGGCACAGCAGCTTGTAGGAAAAGGGGACGCTGGCCGTGGGGCAGCACTGGGTTGTACATCAGCGGGTGGTGCCGGGCAAACTGGATCACCTCATCTGGGAAGTCCTTGGTGGAGCTGAAGGTGCCGAAGGTCTTGCTGGGGCACTGTGGGGGGGCGGTGCTGGCTGAGTGGGGTCTTGCTCCCCACAGCCCACACCTCAGGTACTGGAACCCACTGATGGCAGCAGCTGGGACACCCCTGTGCCACGTACCATGCCTGGTCGGGGGTATGGCACACGTCCCTGGTATGACACCCACTGGTAGTTGGGACCCTCCTTGTGTGCGAAGGGGCCCAGGAAAGCCCGGCGGATGTCGGCCATGGTGTAGACGCAGACGGCTGAGCCCTGGAAAACGGAGCTGACGGGAGAGAGAGGGGACAATGTGAGGGGAGAGGGAGGCACCGCTGGGCGTAGTGGGGGGAGTAGGGGGAGGGCTCGACCTGGAGGTGGAGAAGACAGCGTAGACCAGAGGGTTGCGCTTGTCCCTTGTCTGCAGCAGGAACACGTCCCCTGCAAGCCAGGAAGGCATCAGCGCTGCCTTGACATGCCATGGTTGCCCATGGGTACCCTGGCGGACCACTCCCACCCCAACTCACGGAGCTCGTCAAAGTGGGTGTCTGCCCCATCGTGTCCTGGCACGGCGCAGACGAGCCGAGCCTTCAGGAAGGTTGTCCACTTGTTCACCAGGCTGCGCTGCCCCCCGACATCGTTCTGCCGGGAGAGAGGGGAGAGAGAGGGCGCTGGCGTCAGCAGGAGTGGGTGGCACCCCAAGGCCCTCCCAGCCCACCTGCCCACAGATGCTCTTACCCGGCAGATCTGGCCGATGCGAGCGAAGCTGGTCTTGCCCAGCCCCTGCTGCCGCTCCACCGCCGTCTCGCGGAAGAAGAAGTAGATCTTGTCATCATCGGGGTCCTCGCTCTCCGGCACCCAAAAAATGGCCACGAACTTGGGTTCTGGAGGCAGAAGGGTGCTACGTCCAGTGTCCCTGCTAGCTCTGTTCCCTGGGCACCCTGGAGCACCCACTGGGGTTGCAGGAGGGTGCAGACGCCCGCTGCCCAGCTGCAGGGCAGAGGTAGAGTGAGGGTGGAACCCCACCAGGCACGGGGACTCCCCAAATCACCCTCCACAGGCAGCAGAGAACAGGTTGTGGCTGAGCCTAGAGGACTCATTACCCTGATGCATCCAGGGAGCAGTAATGCCACGCCAGGGTCCCAGCAGCCCCCCAACCCTCCTGCTCCCCCGCACTGACCATTGAGCCAGCGGGAGTCGTGCTGCTCGGTGCGGATGGAGGGACGCCGGCCCAGGCTGCGGAAGATGGTAAAGTCACGGCCCATCAGATCGGTGGCCACCCCGGAGTAGAGCTCCTCGCCTAGCAGGCGGGAGGGAAGCGTTATGGGGGCCCCCTGGCACCCCCCCACTGCACTGCCCACCAGCACTGGGTTCAGCTCTCCCTTACCCACGAGGACGGAGGCAGCTGCGTGCTGGGGGTCATAGGGACTCTTCCCCTTGCCATCCTCTATGTGCCGGGGGTCCAGCTTGAAGATGGGCTCCTGGAGGGGGGTAAGAAAAGGAGGAGGGTGGACAGCAGCAGCCGGGGGTCACGGAGGTGCTGAGGGGCTCACCTCTGGGTGCTGGCCAGCCTCCACAAAGGCGCAGACGGGGTGGAAGGCACCGGTGCCGCAGGCATACAGGTGGGTCCGGTTGTAGGGGTGCAGGATCTTCACGAAGTTCATGCACTCGGCCTCGGGGGGGAATGTATGGGGAGGCAGTGCTGGGGAAGCAATGCTGGGGCAGCCCCCCAGCACCCCTCCCAGCACCCCCCAGCACTCACAGTGATGTCTTTGCCAGCCCAGTTGCACTCCTCCCTCCACTCCACCTGTGCTGGCCAGTAGATCTGCAGGGAAAAAATGGGGGGACACTCACAGCCCTGGGGTGCACCTGGGGCCCCCTGGCTGGCATGTGTGTCCCCCCCCGCGTTACCTTCCTGTCCCGCTGGCTGATGTCATCCAGTGCCAGGGAGAGGAGGTTGTTCTGGGCTCCAGCGAAGAGGCGGCCACGCTCCTCGTCCAGCAGCAGGGCCTCGTAGCAGCAGGAGCGCTCCAGCGTGAAGAGGCGCAGCCCGTGACGAGCCCGCAGCTCTGTGGGACCCGCACTGCTCAGCCCGGGCCAGCCGCGGCACCTGCCGCTGCCCGCCGTGCTCCCTGGCCCTGGACATGCGCCCCAGGCAGACCTGGATCTGGCTACGGTCCCCTGGCTGTGTTGCCCCCTCCCCCAAACCTGTCCCACTGGCTTGACCGGGTTCATCAACCCTGAGCCGGTGCAGCACCCATCCCCACTCCAGCCTGACACCCATCCCTGCACTGCCCAGCAGCCATCCCCACACCCCCCATCACCCACCCCTGTGTTCCCCAGCACCCATCACTATGCCCCCTCCCCTGGCAGCAGGCGGCGGGGGAGAAGGGGCCATTCCCTGCCCTGTGGAGCTAATCCCACTGTGGCGGGAACAAACAGCCCTTTGTCAGGCTGGGAGGAGAGTGCTCGCCCGGACCCGTCACCAGACAAAGCCCCCTGCGCTGTGCTGCAGCCCGCGGGGTGGCCAGACGGGACACGGCACTGGCTCCCCGGCCACCACGGTGTCCCGCCGGGCCTGGAGCAGCCAGGACCGGTGAGTGCTGCCATGGTGAACCACAGGGGGACAGGCACCTGAGCCGGCACATGCCGGGGGCCAAGGGCGAAGGCCCAAGCACAGGCATGGCCCCGAGGGCAGGCAGGTGGCCCTGGGGGGCTGGCATCAGGCGAGGAACTCAGCAGCCCATGCCGATGCCTGGCAGCCTGGGGGAAGGGCAGCGCTGGTGCTGGTGCTGGTGCAGGGCAGTGCGGGGGTTTTGCACCCTTCCTGCTGTGCTGTCCCCTGTCCCCCGGAATGATGCTGGGCGCTGACACAGCACCGTCTCACCCACACCTGATCGCATGTCCCACACTCACCGTGGAAGGCCAGCTTGAGGCGGGGGGTGGCAGCAGGTGGGGGGCGGCTGGCGGCAGCAGCGGGGCCACGCAGCAGGAGCAGGAGCAGGAGCAGCGTGCGGCTCATGGCCGGGGCCTGGCTGGCGGCCCCGCGGCTGGGGAAGAGAAGCGAGACCTCAGCTCAGGTTACAGCCCCCTCCCCACAGCCCCCAGACCACAATCCCTCCCTGGCGCTGCTGCTGGGATTGGGAGAACACCAAGTACTGGCATAGGGTGACCCCAGCAGAGCACAGGCTTGACCCGGTGATTGTTGGGGGGCAACAGGCCAGCCACACCCCTCTCTGTTTTTTAAGCCCCTGTTAATCTGACCCTGAACCAAATAGGCTCCAGGAACAGCCCTCCCGCTCCTGCCTGAAGGGAAACTGAGGCAGCGTGGCTGAGCAGCACCCAGCCCTCCCCATGCCTGCCTGAGCCCTGCTGGCAGGAGGGCGCTGGGCTCTGCCCATTGCTGCCTGCGAGCACAGAGCTGTCCTGCAGGGACGGGGCGAGCACTGGGGTGATGCCAGCCAGCCAGGGCATGCCAGACAGGCGGTGGGCTCCTGAGTGTCACGCAAGCTGGCCATTGTGGGGAAAAAAGGGGTCTCGTACCTCAGTTTCCCCCACTGTGACAGCCCCTGCTGTTTGGCCCCTGGCCCTTCTTGTACCAGCCTGTGAAAAACAGCTGGGTTTAGGGGGGCTCTGGCTGAACAGGTGCCCATATCCCTCCAAGAGGCCCACAGAGGCATGCCCGCCATCCTCACAGGTGCCCACCACGGGGTAGGAGAAGAGTTTCTCTGGCTCCAGCACTGGCACACTCTCCCCCAGGGAGCAGGAGGTGATGATTATCACAAGCATCGCACCAACACGCAGCTCCTCACCTCACCTGCCGGCCACGCCACAGCAGCCCCGGGCAGCTACGGGCGTCCAGGATGTGCCAGCCAGCACCTCCGCGCACTGAGTGTGAAGCACAAGCCCGGCCACGCTGGTCATCAGCCCCCGGCACAGCCAACAGGTTTTCACCCGTGCCGTGGCCACCAAGGCCTTGCCAGGACACTGGTGACAACTGAAGCCCCGCTGCAGCACCGGGGCTGGTGTAACTGCCTCAGTGTCTGCTGCGCTGCTCCAGCATGGTGCGAGCCCGGCCACAGTGGGTGACGGGCCAGGGGGCATGTGTGGGTGGCAGTGCCCAGCACAGATCTGGGCACGTCTGCCTGCTGCCCAGCACACCGGCTGGGGCTTGCCCTGGGCTCCTACAGGCAGGGGCAGCCCCGTCCCGGGCTGGCAGGGTGGGGAGCGAGTCCGGGGCAGGCAGCGGCCCCAGTCAGGCACAGTGCCGCAGGGCTGGGCTGCCCAGCGGCCTGGCGTGAGGCGCTAATGACATTTCCAGAGGTGCTGGGATGAGGCGGGGGACCCACCAGGCTCTGCCAGACACCCCCACTGTCGTGAGCAAGGGCCATCGTGGGGGCACCAAGGGTCCTCCCACCTGCCCAGCACCTGCCAGCCCCCATGGAGGGGTCAGGGCAGACCCCCGGCCACGGACCCCACACGCCAGTTGCCCCAGCCCAGTGCTGGCACGGGGGGAAGTTGGAGGGGGTGGGCAGCAGCGGCAGCACCAGAGACCCCCGGTGTCAGCACTGGCAGATCCAGGCCCCTAGACCCCTGGTGCCAGCCCGGCAGACCGAGGTCCCTGAGACCCGCAGCGGCAATCCCCCAGCGCCCCAGTGCCAGCCCTGGCACGGACGCAGCCCCCCGAGACCCCCGGTGCCAGCCCGGGCAGACCCAGCTCCCCCCAGCACCCCGCTGCCAGCCGGGACACGGACCCCGCCTCCAGCGCCCCAGTGCCAGCCCGGGCAGAGCCCCGACGGCAGCGCAGAGAACCCGGCCCCGGACACCTCCCCGTACCGGCCCCGGGAGCCCCCCGGCCCCGGCAGCCCCCGCACCCTGCCCGACCCTCAGCACCCACCTGGGTCCCGGCTCCGCTTGGCTCGGCCCGGCCCCGCCCTCCGCGTCCGCCGGGAGGGAGCGGGGCGGCCCCGGCGGGGCGGGGCGGGGCACGGGGGCACGCGCACACGCGAACACGCGTGCACACGTACACTCGTGTGGAAACGCGCACTCATACACGTGCAAACACCCCCAGGCACCCTCACACCCACTCACACAGAGCCGTGCTGCCACAACGCGTGGCCCACAGTGACACTCGCGGTGACACCCGCCACCCCGGGGCAGAGCTGAGCATGCCACGCTCAGCACACGGGTGGCCCAGCTGCCTTGTCCCTGGGGTGAGCAGCTGCTGGCCGCATGCTGCCTGCCCCAGTGTGGGGTGCTAGGGGCTGTGCCAGGGGGTGCTGAAGGGCACCGGGGGCCATACCGTGGACGGTGGGGGGCTGGTCCCGCACCCCACTCAGCTGCAGCCCAGATGTCTGGCCCAGACCCAGCCCGGAGCAAACAAAATTCCTCCACTGCCTCCCATTTTCCAGCCACCACTGCCAAGAATAGCAAGTGCCGAGCGGCGCCGGCAGCGAGGCCACGCGTGCCTCGGCAGGCAGAGCTCGGGGCCGGGGGGGACATGGGCTGCCCTGGGGGCCACCCCTGCCTTTTATTCCTCCCACGCCCCTGGCTGTCCCTACCTGTGGTTGCCAGAGTCCAGGAAGGCTGGTTCAACATGAGTGGGGAGGCAGCAGGTGCGGGCAGTCAAGCAGCGGGTGCAGGAAAGCTCAGGGTGAGTGGGGAGGCAGGGGGTGCAGGCAGGCAGCGGGTGCAGGCTGGCTGCAGGTGTGCCGGCAGTGAGCGCAGGCAGGCAGCGGGTGCAGACTGGCCGCAGGTGCTGGCAGCCTGGCAGTGGATGCGGGCAGGTCAGGTGCAGGTGTGGGTAGACAGCTGCCGCAGGCAGGCAGTGGGTTCAGCAGGCAGTGGGAGCCATGCAGGCAGGCACAGACAGGCCAGCAGCAGGCAGGAGGAGCTGTGCCAGGCTGGGTGCCCAAGCAGTGCCCTTCCGGCTCACTGCCGGTAACATTCCTGCTGCTGGCACGGGCGTACCGCCCACTCTCCTCCCAGTTGTGCTGCAGTGCCAAGTGCCAGTCCAGTGTCACGGGTGGCAAAGGGGATGGGGACATCAAGGGGACAGGTGGCAGGGGAGCGGCTGGCAGGCGTTACTCTGCTGCAAGACTTTACCCAGGTGCTGTGACAGGGCTTTGGGCTGGGTGGCCATGACATGGTTGGGCATGGTGTCTCTGTCCCTACTGTCCCAGCCATCAGAACCAGCTGGGGCAGTGGGGACAGCGATGCTGTGCCCAGCCCTGCACAGTGGGCATCTTCCTTTGTTGTGCCAGCACTGTGCCTCAGCTTCCCTCCACCCAGCTGGGACCTTTCCACCTGGTGCGGCTCTCGGTATGTGTGCTGAGGTGGCTGTGTGGTGTCACCGTCACTGAGCCCCAGAGCCCGGCAAGGACCTTGCTGGCAGCAGCTCTGCCTGGAGAAACCATCAGGAGTCAGAAGGGCTGGGCTTCTATCCCGGAAAAAACGGCACGGGAGGGATGCGCCACGTCGCCCGCCGGCCACCCCTTTCTGCCTCGCCGGGTGTTCTTGGCAAGCGCTGAAGCTGCTAGCTGCTGACATGGTGACAGTCCCCAGCTGGAATGAACATCTCCACCAGCATCCCACCCTCATCCCTGTGCTCACTGCAAGCCCTGGAGAGGGCGGCAAGGCCAGGTGCCAGAGACCTGGCTCCCTGCCAGCGTGGGGGTGTCACCGCTGGCAGCGTGAGCAGGTGCCGGCTCCTTCGCTCTTTGATCCCTTCTCTGCCGCCGGCAGATCCGCGCTGGGGGATTGCTGCCTTTGCCAAATCTCCCCTGGTGGTTCCGGCTCTGGTGTGCATCGGTAGCTCTGCCAGCAGCACCCGAACCCCCAGCGGTGTTTGTGGTAGGAAACGGCTCCTTCCCACCTCCGCAGGGCTCCCAGGAGCGGCGTGGCAGCAGGCAGCAGGCAGCATGTCCTGCACCTCCTGTGCCAGCTTGCCCACTGGCACAGCATGGGGTGTATGTGTGCCAACATGCGGGTGACCAGCACCAGTGGCTGCTGGAGAGCCTGCACAGAGATGAGCCGCAATTTGTCCCCATCCTGCTAGCCACTGGGAGGGCCCTGGTGATGGCGCAGGGACCTGTGGGGTGACCCGGAGCAAGGTGTCTTCAGGGTACCCCCCCCATCTCTGTAAGGGCTGAGGATCAACCCTCTGACCTGCTGGAGCCATCGTGGCCAGGGCCAGCCAAAATGAAGGGGGGGCAAGGTGAGCTACAACTGGTGCTGTAGCTGTCCTCGTGCCACCTGTGCTTGGCATGGCCCTGTTCCCCAGCCAAGAGATGTGCTTGTGCAGCAGGGTGGCTTTTGCTAGCACTTCTGGTGACACTGCCAGCTTGCCGGGGGGAGAGGAGGGAGCAGAAGGAGGAGAGGCATCCTCACCCCAGCCTGCACCTGTGGCCTGGGCATGGGGATGACTTCCTCAAGCTCGTACATCCTGGGCCTGGCCACCCCAAAAAGCCCTCAGTGGTTTGTGACAGCACCAGCTTTAGGACTCCTTTGGGAGTTCCCCAGCACAGTGTGCCTCACTGCCTGCCTGTCTGGTCCCTCTATCCCTGGCCAGGCTGGGTCCCCATCCCAAGCCCTGCTCCCTACCACAGCCTGTGGCTTTTCCAGGGGACTGAGGTGAGCCCTGCTGTACCATGAGCACTGCAGGAATCTCTCCCATCACCACTTCAATGGCTATGCCAGTGTCTCCTTGCCATCATTCCTGGCTTGGCTGTGCACCAAGACAGTGAAGTAGCTGTGTGTCCCCATGGCATGTGGTGTCCAGTCACAGGATGGCATCGGCCTCGAGTGGCTGCCACATCCCTGGTACAAAGGGAGGATACACCAGGCAGGAGACAGAACCCATGGAGTGCCAAGTGTGCCAGAGAGAGGGCCTGCTCTGATGGTGAGCAAACATGCCTGAGTCAGCTGCATCCTCATAGCCTAGTGTGGTGGTGATGTCCCAGCGGGTCACCAGCTCAGGGCTCACACTGCGTCTATGGATACACCCTCCTGACCCTACATCCAGCCCCCATCACAGCACATTGGTGTGAGACCCACACAGCAGGGACCCACATGGCCCCAACGCATTCCTGCCAGGATTAGGTACCGGCTCCCAGCAGCACCATACCAGTGTAGGCTGGTTAATCCCTTTTTAATTGTCCTCACCCTGTGCTGGGGAGAGCCAGGCTGGTCAGGGGATGTGGGGTGCTGGGTGCACCCCTGTTCCTGAACATGTCTGGAGTGCCAAGTATCCCTGCTGTGGGACCAGGCTGTGGGGTGCATGGTGAGCCTTTGGGTTGGTGATGAAGGAGATGTCCATCCTCCCGATGCAGCACCAAGTTTTTTTGGGAAAGGGAGGGATCCTGGGCTTCTAGGATCCCATCCTGATGCCCCGGGGTAAACATCTGCCCTTGGCTTTGTGGCTGCTGGCAGCCAGGCTCTGGGGCAGGCAGACGGGCTGTATCCCATGCATCAAAAAATGCTGAGCCTGAAGCTCCTCAAAACCTTACCAATGGGGCAGGAGTGTCAGTGGAGCCATAGTGTGTGGAACACAGGACCCCAGCACTCTGGCCCCAGCCTGGCCCTCTCCCTGTCCCAGCAGAAGGGCAGGAGAGATGTTGGCTGAGCCCCCCTGCCTGCTGCCCTGCCCTGTGGCACACCAAACAGTGGCATCCAGCTCCTCTAGGCTTTAAAAATAAGCTGGTGTCCCTGCCATGGGGTCGGTAATTTTAGCCAGGGAGTGTCTCACGGGGAAGCATGCAGGACCGTGCATCTGCTCCTGCTGGCCCAGCGGCATCTGTGCCCAGGGCTGATGTCAGCCCCTCACTGCCCACTTGCTCACCCCTGCCCTGGGGCAGTGCGCATGAGCACAGCCTGGCCATGGCCACTTTGGACACAGCCAATGCCTGGTGGGATGACAAGGGCAGGCAAGGGAGGACAGGGGTGCTTGGGTGCCCCCTGAGCCTGCCTGCTCCTCATCCAGGGCATCATGCCCCCAAAGCGAGTGGCACCAGGGAACATAACATCCCACTGCCACAGCACCCAGCAGCACCCAGACAGGCAGTGGCAGAGGGGTCCTTGCACCCTGCCCTGCCCACCCTCCTCCTCTCACCCCTGGACCCCGAACACAACAGCCACTTCAGCTCGCCTCCCACGGTGCTCCCGCAGAGCCGCGGCGGCTGGGAAGGCTGGGGGGGCCACCACCGAGCATAATGCGGCTATTGATGGGCGAGCTGGCAGCCCCAGTGGGGCACAATAGGGCCTTGTCTGCCGGCCCAGCTCCTGCTTCTGCCCAGCCGAGTGCCCAGTGTTGGGCTCCCCTCTTTCCTGAATGGCTCAGAGCTCGCCCAGGTCCCAGCCAGGGCAAGCTCTGCCTGGGGCTGAGCCGGCAAGTGCAGTGGAGAAGCCGCAGATGGGAAGGCACTGAGCAAGTCCCCCTTTTTCTGTAAACCAGTGCCCTGGGGAAGTGACACGGCATAGGAAACCCCCAATGAAGCAATGCTCACCCCAGCTGGCAGGGGGCTCAAGGACCCCCCTCTCAGACGTGGGGTGACAGGGACAAGGAGGCGGCACGTGCCTGATGATGCCCCCCCATCCTTCTCGGGATCATGCATGAGACCACCAGCACCCAGGACCAACAGAGGGGAGACAGTGACCTGGCATCCCCCAAAGGAGCTCCACCACTCCGGCCCCCTGACCCTGCAGCCCCCCTCAACAGGGCAGCCCGGTTCCCTGCAGCCACCATCTCACCTGCTATGGCACGCTGGCTCTGCTGGAGCTCTCCTGCCTCCTCGCCTGCTGGGTGAGCTGGGGCTGCGGCTGTCTCCTGCTCTTTAAACCCCAAATCCCCGGTGCCGGGCGCCAGTCCTGCCGGCGGCGGGGGCGGAGGGAGGGGACGCAAAGCCCCGGTCCCTGCTCCCGGGGCCGGCACCAACAAAAGGCAACTGTGTTCCGTGTCCTCCCTGTGCACCCCGCGACCCGGCCGGCCGCTCAGGGACAGCCCCTCGGGACGCCGTGGCTTCTCAGGGTGCCTCCAACCCCTCTGCCTGTGCTGGAAAGTCAGGAGAGCCGTGGGCAAGCCCTGAGTCCCCGATCGCAGCCATGGAGCATCCCGACATCCCCAAGAACCTGTCCCTGCCCGCTTCGTCCTGTCTATGCCCGAAAGGGGCCAGGGCGACTGTGCTGTCACCGTCCTTCCACCGCATCTGCTCCTGCAAAGGCCGGCCCAGCGGGGCTGGGGGAAGAGAACGGGGACGTGGCTGTTGCGGTGCCTGTGTCCGGGGGACTCACCCCGCGGGACCCCCAGAGCCCTGCCCGGCTGGGGCCCCAGGGCCGGCTGGCTGCCTGCAAAGCACCCTTGTGGTCCAAAGGACAGGGGCAGCCGTGCTGCCTCATTAATGCGGGGTAAATGTGTAACGAGCTCTCGGCCGGGCCAGGGCAGTTCAAACCGCACGGCTCCTCTCGCCCACCCAGTGTGCCGGGAGCCGGGGGTGCGGCAGCTTTATCCGGGCGGGAGCCACGCAGCCGGGGCAGGAGTTGGGCAGCACACTGGGCTGGGACAGGAACAAGCCCGTCCCCAGAGGAGGGAGGCTGTCCCTCCACCCACGCCTGCCCCAGCCTCCGAAAGGACGGCTCAGGCTCAGCCCAGCTGCCCAGTGGCAGGGCGTAAGGGTGAGGGAGCCGAGCTCTGCTCTGCGGTGTCCGCCAGCACGGGAGGCACCAATTTAATAATAAAACAAGACAGGACATTCCATCTGAAGAAACTGTTTTGTTTGTTTTTTCTGTTGCAACGGTGGCCAGGTGCTGCCCCAGAGGCTGTGGAGCCCCCAGCTGGGGAGCTCTGCCAGCACCGGTTGTGCTGGGAAACCGCGCCAAACCCCAGCCTCTCTCCCCAGGAGCTGTGCCCGGTGCGGGAGGAGAGGGGCTGGGGGAACACGGAGCCCGGGACGTTGCCCACACAGAGCCGGGCTCTTGCCTGTGTCGCTGCAGGCCAGCACGGCCTGGAGCTGCTGAGGGTGCGGATGCATGGCACACCATGCCGTGCTGTGTGGCGCCATGTGAAGGCACAGGGCACAATGTAGAGCTACATGGGGATCTTTTGGGCACGGTGGGGGGCTGCGGAGAGGTTGGGAGGGGCCAGGGCTGCCCCCTAGCAGAGCATCCCGTTTGCCAGGGTGCTGGGGGCACCCTCAAACCTCCTCAACTGCCACTCCCGAGGGCCCTGCCCCCAATTCAAAGAGGGACAGCCGGGGGCTGCCAGGGCCCTGCCTGCACCCTTCCTGCCTGCCCTGTCCCACCACCCAGCTCTCAGGGGCCAGCGCTGTCCTGCCAGCACCCCAGCACGGGGGACAAGGGACAGCAGCCCCGTGGGCAGGTTGGCAACGGGAGATGAGGGTGTGTGGGGAGAGAGGGCTTTCGGGGACAAACGGGCCGGGAGGGACACGGGCCGGGGGTCACACGAGTGTGCCGAGTTGGCGGGTCCCGGAGCAGCCCGGCCGTGCCACCGGCTGCCGTCAGAGGGCGATCGGGGCCCGCGCGGCCGGGCCGGGGTGGAGCCGCGATGTGGCGCGGCCGGGGCGGGCCCGGCGTGGGGCGGGCGGGACCCAGAGCGGCGGGGTGGGGACCGAGCCTGAGACGGGTCGGCGGGAGCCCGACGTGGGGCAGTCCCGGTGCTGCCATGGGGCTGGCGCGGGTTCCTGGTGCCAGGGTTCCCGCCCCTCTTCCAGCCGTGACCGGCTCCCCCTGCCCACGCCGTCACGGGATGGCGGCGTTCCTGCGTGGGTGGCGTGCAGGGTCACCAGATCCGTGCTCGGCGGGAACCGGGAGCGGCTGGCCGGTGGCGGCCACGGCGTTGCTCTCACCTTGCCGGCAGAAGGACGGGGAGCGGGCAGAGCTCTCGGCAGAGCCGGCGCAGCCGCCTGTGCCCCGGCACCCACGCCGCGAGGACCAGCCGAAGCTGCGGTGCCAGGGGAGCGGCTGGAAGACCGTGTCCCCATCCCCACGCCGGCCGCGGTGCCACCATGAGCTGGTGGCGGTGTCCCCCACGCCCATCCTGGCCACCTCGGCTTCCGGCAGCAATCCGAGGCCGATGCTGGTGACAGGTGGGACCTGTTGCCTTCGGGCGGGGTGGTTGTCCCAGGGGTGCCACAGAGCAGGCAGGTGGGACTCTGTGTGGTGTGGAGTGCACTGGGGAAAATGGGACTGGAGCCTCTGGCATCTCCCCGGGAACGGGGTGCCCCTCTGATGGAGAGCTCTGGGAAGGGGGCTGGGGGTGAATTTCCATGATACTCTGCAGATGGAAAAGGGTTTCAGGGAATCAGGCTGCTGGGGGAAGTGCATGGGGCGTCTGAGCAGGGTTGGGGCACATGCCCCTGGCATACACTGGCTGCCCGCTGCCAACCAGCTGGCCCCAACTAGCCCACAGGCCCTGGGGACTGGCCCAGCCCCACAGCAAACAGCACTGAACTGGATGAACCAGCCTCTGGGCAGAGCAAGGAGGGATTGCCCTGCACTTGGGGCCAGTGGTTGCAGGGCTGCTCTGGCTGTGCCTTGGCACTTTCCACACTGTGCTGGCCACCCTGGCACAGCCTCTCTGCCAGTGCAGTGCGCACTTATGCCAGCTTTTGCTCCCTCCTCTCATCTCAGCCCTCACAGCCCCCCAGGCTTTTCCTGGCTGTGCGGCAGGTGGGTCTGTATTGTTAACCCCCCTGGTATTGCCAGGCAGGGTGGTGCTGTCAGCTCTGCTCGGTGGCAGGGGTCCCGCGCATGGGAGTGCTGACGGGGTGCCGGGTGCCTGGCTGTGTGCCGGCAGTGGCAGGGGCTGGCTGGGGCTGTTTCCCTCTCTGTTTGCTCAGCCGTGGGGACGGCCAGCGATGCAGATCAAGGCCGGCGTCCCGCTGGGCAGCCAATTGTTGGCCAGCTCAGAGGGGAGGGAGAGGGGCTGCCTCTCTGGGCTTTCCCAGCTGTGGCGGAGCCACCATGCCAGCACTGCCTGGCCTGAAACGATGCCAGGCTCAGCCCACCCGAGTGCAAGTGTGGGTGATGCTGCCATGGACCTGGGGGTGTCCACCAGGACCCTGGCATCCAGTGCTCCCCAGCTGCCCCCTAGTTGAGGCAACTGCCCCCACCTCCCACTGCTGCAGAAGCTTGGGGACCTCAGTGCTGGGGGACGCGGCAGCCTCGTTCCTGAGCACCAACATGTCCTTTTGTGCTTCTCCTGCTGAATCCATTTCCCTGGCGGACCATGAAAAGGCCTTTATCCCCTCTCCTCCTCGTGGCCAGATCACACTCAGCAGGACCGTGTGCTGCCGTCTGGCCCCGGGATCGCCAGTCACCCCAGCGAGGGTGGGGGCCCAGCATGGCCCTGATGATGCCTCCCCTGGGGAGCTGGAGCAAACCACAGCTTCACTGGGGATGCACAAGCTGTATCTGCTCCTGGGCTGGCTCCAAACTGACTGCTGCCCTGGGGAGAGAAGGGACATGGCTGTGGCCACATCTCTGTTTTTGGCCCAGTTATTTATATCTTTTAAACAAGGATGCTACAGTCATGTGGGCTGAAAGGCGGCCCCAGTCGTCCCCTGCTCCCCGGTCTCCAGCTCCCCAACCATCTGCTGCTCAGGCCCTGGGCAGCACGCCTGGCCCCACCTGGGGTTCTCCCAGCCGGCTCCATACTCATGACAGCTTGCTGGGGAGCTCAGCTTTGAACGGGAGACACCCCCAGGCACTGCAGACCCCCCAACACTGCCCCACATTTCCTTCCACTGTCCCATGCCACAGCCCTGCTCCTTCTCTGCTAAATGTCAACTGCCCTCCTCAGCTGCCACTCAGACACAGACCCTGCGGGAGTTTGGCTGGGGGTCTGGCTCTGTGCCTGGTCCAGGCAGGTTTTGGGGTGTAGTGCAGCCCAGCCCAGCTGTCCTACACTGCTGGCATTGTCCCATGCCTCCTCAGAGGCTCTAGGAGCTGCCTGGGCTCCTTCCCCATCCTTGGGAACCCTGGGTGGCTGCAACATGGGATGGAGGAACCTGGGGCTGGGGCAGCTGATGGAAAGCAGCTTGCAGCCTGGGGACCCTCAAGCCCTGTGCATGTGGGAGTGTCCCCTGTGGGCTGGTGGGTCCCCCTGTGAGCAGGGGTCCCCCAGCAGAGCAGGGCCCTGGCACCCTCCTGAGGGACAGCTGCCAGAGCATCCCTCCAGCAGCTGGTACCGAGTCCCTCTTTGCCTGCTCAAGGGAAAATGCTGCTGGACCCATGCCCACCTTTCCAGTGGGATGCTGAGCAACTGGGGACACTGGGGAAACAGGCTGAGACTCAGAGGAGCTGAGTCTTAGGAGCATCATGGTCACTAGGGCTTGTTTGGCTTTAAAGGTGTTTAAGTTGCATTTAAGGGCATTGAAGTCCTTGCTGCAGGACAGCAAGCCCGCAGGAGCAAAGCCCTTGGCCCCGATGGGGCTGTGGGTGCTGCCAGCAGGGACAGCAAGGACATCCTGCCCTTCCTGGGTGGCAGAGACGAGCCGGCTGTTACTGGCACCTCTGGAGGTGACAGAATGCCAAGAGGAAGAGTTTGTTCCCATCTCTTAGGGTTCATGGCCCTCCATGGCTGGAAGCTGGAGGAGCCTGTGTGTTATCAAGGTCCTGGTGGGGGCTGTGGGAGCTGGGGAGCCCCAGGACCCCCTCCAAACCCCACAGTGCTGCGTGGAGAAGTGGTGGGGTTACCCCGGGGCTTGTCCTCGGGTCCTTGGTTCCCAGTGCCGTACTTGCCAGGGAAGTGATTGAGTGCAGAGATAACCCACCCTTCAGGTCTGCTGAGCAGTGCTTTGCTTCTGGCTTCTGTAAAGGTAATTGGTTTAGAGGTTCCAGGAACAAACGAAGGAGAAAAACCCACTCTCCCTGATGTATGGGATCATTGAATGCTCTCTGGCAAGTTATAATTGCAAATCATGTTTTGAAATCGCATTAACCAATTTGTCCTTGTTGTTGTTGTGCCCTGCCACATGACAGCATGCGCTGTGAGGGACCTGGCGGTCAAGGGCGAGGGATGGGGTCAGGACCTGTCCCCTGCCAGCTCTGGGCCCAGGTGGCCATGCTGCCGGCATTGGGGACTTTTCCAGAGGGGATGGCTGGCGGGGAGGAAGGATCCTGCCCATGGCACAGCTTCAGGCAGGTGTCACCCCAGCATCCCCCCATCCTGCACTGCTACCACGGGCATCCCTCTCCTCCTTCCACCGGCATTCCCAGCTCCTTTCAAGCCTCACTTGCTCCTTCGTGATGGGCTTGGGGGCAACCCCACTGGCCGCTGAGGCTGTGCCTGTGGTATGGCTGGTGCCAGGGTCCAGAGGCACCCACTGGCATGTTCCCAGCAAGGACATGTACTGCGTGTACTTCTGCATGTACTTCTTGCTCAAGAGGTCAGGGTGGAAGCATTTTGGGGGGAACACCGCTTTGAATGCAGATCTAACCATTATCTCTGCCACCTCTGCCTGTCATCTCCCATCCTGGCCCTTGGAACATCAGGCGGTGGTGGACAGTGACAGGCAGCAGCAGCGAAGGCTGGGCAAGGAGACAAAGCATGACAAGGAGAGCACGCCCCGGCCATGCACAGCACCCCCTCCTTCGTGCATGGGTTCTGGCCGGCCTCATCCTGTGGCAGGACACATTGGAGACCAAGGGGTTTTATAGGCTCACCTTAATCTGCTCAGTCTCCAAGTGTAGCTGAAAAATGGAAAATAGAGAAGGTTTTGGCTGGGCGAATTGGTGAGAGGGCGAACCACCCAGGCTGCGGGTGAGGGCTGTGACATGGTGCTCAGCTCCCCAGCGCTGGCGAGGCAGGATGCTGCCGGCGGGACGCTCCATGCTGCGCCGTGCCGCGCTCCCCCAAAGGCTCCTCACATCCGGGAATCCAGCGTCAAACTTTCCAGCCTTCCGCTGAAAACCACACGGCTGCAGTTTCACAATCTGCTGGAGCCTGGGCACAGGCCTGACACCCCCAGGGCTGGTGGCGAAACTGTCCTGGGCTGTACTGGGCAAGGACCACTGGCTGGGGAGCTTGGGGGACCAAGAGAAGTCCATCCCTCTCCCGGGTAGCCCCCAGCTGCGGTAAGGGAACCAGTCCCTGTACCAGCTCCCTGCTGTGTGACCAGCCCGGCTGCATGGGGCTGGGGCCATCATGTGCTGACCGTGGGATGCAGGCATTCTCTGGGAGGTTTGGGGCTGTCTTTGTTCCTGTTTCCTCCTTTCCTTCTCACTGCTTTGATTTTTTGCAAAGCTGCAGCTGCGCGTGATGAGGATGGTGTGGACATCTCTGCCCAGCTGAAAAGGGGGAAATGATGGAGAAACATGGTGGAGGATGAGAGAAGGGATGATGAAAAGGGGACATGTCTTCATTTGTGCCAACAAGAGAAGGGGAAGGGTGGCATTTGGAGGCTGGAAAAGAGCAGGCAGATCTCTGAGTCGCTACCTGCACCCCAGTCCCCTGTCCCCTGGCATGTCCACCCCTCTGGTGGGCACTGCATCCCACGTGCTGTGGGGCCGCGCTGCCTGTCCCTGTACCCAGCAGCCGCCTGTGCTGTGTTTGCTTACAGGGCGGCAACTCTCGGCCTCCTTTTACAATCCCCGGTGAAGTACATCCCCGCCCGTTCCCAGGACATCTCCGCACGGGTGCCACGTGGCTAGTGCCCACCTGTGCCAGGGCAGGGGAAGGGTTAAACAGACGGCTCAAGCCCAGCCATGGCCGTGGCTCTGTGTACCTCCGACTCCCCCCTCACCACCCCGCCAAACCTGGCTGCCTCCAGTCCCCCGGCGTGCCAGCCAGCGCTGGTTCAGCACTTACGCATGCTGCTGTTATTAGAAATTAGTTAATGGATGTCCCTGGCCAAAGGAAAGCAGCAGTAACAGGAGCCGTGGGATTGCCGGGAGCACGAGGGCAGAGTGGCTGCTGAATATTTAACATCCCACAACAGCCAGGCGAGAGGGTGCCACCGCGGCTGGCGGGGCGAGGGGAGGTTTTCCTCCTCCCAGCCTGATGGTGACGCTTGCTGCTGGCCAGCAGAGCCATTTCCATCCCAGGCCTCCCAAGGCTTCTCGAGGATTTATGAAAGATATGCGTAACACAAATAAAGCCTCCCAGCAACGCACAGAGCCGTCCTACCAATGTGCAGCAGCGGCCGTCCAGCTCCATCCCACGCACTGCACAGGGTTCCCTGCTCTGAACGGGGAGGTGGGTGCATTGAGCCTCTGCCTCGCTGTGGGGAGAACCCCAAAGATATTCCTCCAAAGTAAAAGCAAGGAAGAGCAGAGGAATAGGGTGCTCTACCGAGTGGGGCAGAAGGTGGTTTGGGGGTTACAGCCCTTTAGAAGGGACAGGGAACCTGTGGGAACATGGTTGCTGGCTGGCCAGGAGCTCCTGGCTTTCCCTGCAGTCTGTGAGGTGCTCTTAGGAGAAGAAATTTCCTCTTTGGGGCACTTTCATAAGAATAGACCCCAAAATTTTGTCTCCATGAAAAAAGAGGTGTTTTAGCTCAAGCAGGGAAGTTTGATGGAGACTGGAGGAGGAAACTGGAGTGCCCTCCCCCCTCACCCCCATCATATTGGGATGGTCCCACTTGGTTTATTTGCTCCCAGTGTTTGGAGATGCCAGGGCAGTCACTGCAGGGGCAGAGGGCATCCCTGAATGGGACAGCCAGCTGGACTGGCTTAATGGGGAGTTGGCTTGAATTTCCCAGACTGGGGAGAGAAGCTGACTGTGGGGTGAGCTAGGGAGGACCTTCCCTGGCTGTCGAGTGAATCTGCCTCTCCCTAACAGGAGAGAAAAGCCAGCACCCACGCTTGACACCTAATGGATTTAGCCCTTCAGGTTAGATTAGAGTAAGTGTGACCGCCCTGTTGCTTTGAGTGTCGGCCACTGGTGTCCAGCAGCAGCCCCCAGGTGCTGCTGGTAGTGATGTCCAGTGGGGTGGTGATGCCAGGTGGGGTGATGATGCCAGGTAGGATGGTGATGCGTGGTGGGGCAGCGGTACCCCGTGGGGTGGCCATGCCCAGTGGGATGGGGATGCTCGGTTCGGTACTGATGCCCGGCAGAGTGGTGATGCCCAGTGGGGTACGGATGCCCGGTGGGGCGGCGATAGCCCACGGGGCGGCGGGCGAGGCGGGGCCGGGTGCTCTGCCCGCCGCGGCCGGTCCCTCCCCGGCGCTGCCCTGACGCTGCCCCGGCGGCGCGGAGATTGGGAGCCGCCGCGCTGGGGGCGGGCTCGGCTCCGGTTTAATCTCCGGCTCGGCCGGGATTACGGCCGCAGGATAGTTTCTAATCCGCGGCACCGGCCACCGGGGGCTGCTCGCCCCAGCCCGCAGCAGAGGCACCGCCGGAGAGGGGGGCAGGTAAATTTCTCCCCTACTCCCTCCCAGTTTCTCCCAGTCTCCCCAGCTGCACGCACTCCCGTGCTTTTTGCCCTCTCCTTCGGGAAACTCCGTGCCTGGAGGCTGCCGAGGGTTTGGACCCCTCGCTTCCCCTTCTTCCGCCGCCCCTCACCCCTTCTTAACCCCCACCCCTACCCATCTCGCTTCACCCTCTGCCCGGCCCCACTCTCCTCCCCTAGCTCGGCGCTCTCCACAATCCCCCGCTCCCCTCCTCCTTCTCGTTCTCCTCCCGCAGCCGAACAGGCGGGCTCCGGGCTCGGGGGCTCCGGCAGCCCGGGCAGGTGGCAGCGCCCCGGGGTTGTTTGCTTTGCTTTTCTCCTGCCACTTCCCTCTCCAGCTGCTGAAACCCGCCCGCGGGTGGGTAACAAATCCTGCGAGGGCAGAGCGAAGGCAGAGCCCTGCCTTGCCTCCTTTCCACCCTAACGCCCAGGCAAAGTTCCTACCCGCGGTGTGGTGCCGGCAGCGTTCGGCGTCGCCACTCACTTCTCTGATAATAACACCAACACACGAACCCCCTTTTCTTTCACTTTTTTTCCGCTTTAATTTTTAATTGCCCGTGGGAATGACATATGTTTCTTAAGGCTGGAAGCGGTTGTGGCGGGGATCGGGTGTCAGGGTGCTGGGGTGAGGAGCGATGCCCAGCGGGGGGCACGGCCAGGGAGAGCAATGCTGGTCACCACGGGGTCTGCCGGGGCTCGACTTGGCTGTTGCGTGCAGTGCTTCCAAAACGCGGGGTATTTATAGAGCCTGGCTGGCCGGGACGGCAGTGTGGAAAGGCAGGCAGCACATTGCGTTCCCACCGGCCACGCGTGTCCCATGCCAACCTGCATGGCGGCCCGCTCTGCCTGGGTTGGCTTGCAAATGTCCTGCCAGAGAGAAACCTTCTGCAAGGGGAAACTGAGGCACAGCATGCGGCTGCTGGCCCTGGGCTCCCCGTGCCAGGGACTGGCTCTGCGGTGGCATGGGCGAGCCAGGGGACCTGGCAAGTCACTGGCAGGTGGGATGGAGGGCAGGCAGAGCCCCAGCGTGAGGCTGAGCCCTGACTGGCTGTGGAGGGCATGGCTGCGCCGACTCGCCGCGGAGGAGATGGGGAATTTTCCACTGACATTTGGATCCTGCCCAAACTGAGCCGTTAGATCTGCCTGGTCCCTGCTGCTGGCCAGCAGTGTGCATTCACCCCCCAGCTTCATGGGGGCACCCCAGAGAAAGACCTCCGTGCTCCATCGTGCTGTCCTGTCCCCCAGGGACTGAGTGTTAGCAGATCCTGGCTCTCGTGGCCAGGGATGCGGGGGCAACCTGGCTGGCCCTGGGGCAGAATGTGGGGGTGCCGGCACCATAGGGGACCCTGGCTGAGGTGCAAAGGGCGCTGCAGCCCCCGGCCGCGCTGCAGCTGTAATCACACGCCGGGGCCGCAGCCACGGCAAACAAACACGCACCGGCAGAGCCTATTTTCCTTGGCGCGTGGGGACGGGGGGAAGGAGTGGGATCCCACGGGCTCCTTTGGAGATGCAGCCCTTGAGAAAACAGAGGTGGTTTGGGGACAGGACGGGCCCCCCATGTCCCCAGCCCTCCTCGCTGCATGGGTCTCGGTCGCTGTGCACCTCCCCATCCACTGACGTAGGTCCGGGGCTGGCTGGGTCCCCTGTGCCAGTGGGGGGACAATCAGCATGATCCTGTTGTCCCCAAACCAGGGAGAAGGCATGGGGGTGGCCCAGTGGTAGGGTTGGGGACAGTGGTGGTCCCACCAAGCTTGGGCAGGTCATGGCCCTCAGCTGGGACAGGGTGCTGTGCTGGGGGTGTTGGGGGACACACGAGGCTGTGGCTGAGGCTTGTCCCTCCTGGTGGCTCCAGTAATGCCCACAGCAAATGGCAGCTTGGATTTTTTGCCATTGACCCCTCTGTGTCATCCTGCTCAAGGCCGGGTGTGTTTCAGGGAGGGGGAACTCCTGGAAAGCACCTTTCTTCCAAGGCAAAACGCATCTCCAGAGGTGTGATAGAAAACCTAACATATGTTTTTTTGGTTATTACCTGCCCATACGTCCCTACAGTGCCACCATCCTTGCCACTGTTTTCCCTGGGTGGCCCTGAGCTCCTGACAGGTTTTAAGTTTAAAGCAAATTCTGACATGGAGCCTGGAGCCAACTGAGACACCTTGGGCTCAAGCCGCTGTCTCATCCAGCCTCCCCTAGAGTCACTCTGGGTGCCGCCAGCCTCGTACTGTACCTACCATGTCCCCATCCCTGTCTTGTCCCCATGCTGCCACCTTCATCTGTTGCCTGACCTTGTCCCACACAGGCTCAACACCTTCCTTCCATGCCGGGTTGTGTCAGCAGCAGGCCGGGCTGTCCCGGTGCTGGGCATGGCTCCCGTGCCACTGCCTGGCCTATATGTGCCTCAGTTTCCCCACCACTCTTCTCAGCATGCCTCGGTACCAGTGCTTGGATGTGGGTGGATGTGGTGTGATGGTGGTGGCTGGTACCTGTCCTATGGTCCCTTCCTTCTCCTTGTGTCCCTGTTTTAGGGTACACGACTGGCAGTGGATTGCTGTAACTGGGCTGTGCCATGGCTCCGGCACTGGAAAACCCTCCAGTTTGGCTCTGCCACACTCTCCCCTCTCGTGCCTTTCCCCTCCCTGGTGTGTTCCAGACCCTGCATGCCCATTGCTGCAGGATGGTGCTGGGGCTGGTGGCCATGAGCCAGCCCAGCCGGCACGCTCTGCCTGCAGGCACATCCCCAGGCTTGGGCAGATCTGCCCCTGAGGACACGGGTGCCACTTGTGCTCTTTGAGGAAAGACCCTGGCTAGACAGCGCTCCCTGCATGACAGGGGTGGCCTGGAGCTGCCAAGGCAGGTGTCAGTGCCACTGGAGCCCTGCTAGCTACAATGATGGCTTCAAGAGCCACCTGCTCCTTCTTGCTGCTGACAATTCTGCCTTGGCCGGAGCACCGGCAGCGTCACCTGGCCCGAGACTGAGCTGCAGTGCAATATTTGCGTTTGGAACCCTGGGCCGCCCTGGGGTTAGGTGAGCCCAGGAGTGGCGACCACACTGCCCTGCTTATGCTGGGACCATGAGTGGGGCTGGTTGGCATGGCTGTCTGGTGGGGCTATCTCATGGGGGTCTCCAGGTGGTCTGTTTGGGGAGGATCTACAGTGGGGCTCTCCAGTTGTGCACTGTGCAGGTTGTCTCCAACTGTCCTTCCCTGCAGCTGATGGTATCCCCATGCACATCGGGGTGCACCCCAGAGCCCTCATCCCAAAGGTGGGATGCCCAGCCATGCTCCTGGGTGGACGGAATTACTCTTCTAAGTACCCACCAGACCTGGGGGAGGTGGGACGATGGCACCACCTTCACTTGGCTGGGATGTTGGCAGAGAAATGCTCTAGGTTTAAAAACAGGTTTGAGCTGCTAATTTTAGGAGGCAGGTCAGGGGAAAGCCACATCTGTGTGTGCTGGGAGAGGGGAAGGGCAGGCCCAGCTCCCGCAGGTTCACACTTGTTTTGTTCCCAGTGCCTGAGCTCCCAGGGCCACCCCAGGGGTTTTTTTCTGTGGAGGGGCAAAGAGAGGAATGTGGGGGTCCCTGCTGCATGTGCCTGCCCTGCTGTGACCAGCCTTTCTGGGGAGCTGATGCCTAGGGAGCCCCGATGTTCAGGCTGTTGCCCCAGATCTGCTCTGTGCCCCGTGGTGGTGCCAAGGGCTGGCCAGGGACCCCAGGCTGGGGTCACCCCATCCCAATAGCAGTCCAGGGGACTGACAAGGGACCCCAGGCTGGGGGTCACCCTGTGCTCGGCAGCAGCGCCAGAGGTAATTCCAGGTCTGGGGGCTGATGGCAGTGGAGGGACATGGCGGGCATCCCTGCCCATATCTCTGGGAGGGCTCTGCCAGCAGCGCAGCCCCAGGGAACATGAGACGTGTGCATGCCTGGCTCAGCTGAAACCTGAACAGCCACCTGGGCAGGCAGGCAGGGAGGTCTTGCTGCCAATCCCTCAGCACACACCGGCAGCAGTGGGGTACCTGGCTGTGAGCACGCAGGCTGGCAGCTGTGGCAGGCTTGGTGCTAAAGCCGGATTACCACCCGGAATAGTCCCGCGGCCTCAGCTGGGACGGATTAGCTGGGATTCATCTGCGAAGGGAGAAGAGATGGGGAGGGAGTCTGCCCTGTGGGGGTCTGCAGCCCTGGGGGAGCACCCCCTCACTGCTAGGGCGGGCAGGAGCGTTTGTCCCTAGTAGATGAGAGCAGTGGGTGCCCACAGATGGTGCTACAGGACACAGTGGGTCATCGCACCCTGGACTGGTGCCGTGTGGCACAGACAGGGCCGGCAGGCAGCAGCTGCTGGTCCCTGTGTGTGCCATACTCCCGACGGCACGGTGTGCTGTGGCAGGGACCGTGCCATGCCGAGGTCTGACCACGGGAACCGGCACAGCACAAGGGCCAGGCTTTCCTGTCTGGTACAAATCCTCCTGGTGATGCTGCGGGTGTGCTGGAGCCCCGTCCGACACGTCCCACTGGCATTGCTGAGAGAGCGCCCCTGTCCTGGCCACCCCGCTCCCGGCTGCACCTCGCTCCCAGCTGGGATCGTCCACTTTTCAAAACAAGTCCGGGTGGAAGTGAGGTGTCAACAGAGGGATGCAGTGCCTTCCAGGAGTGGATCCCCCGCGGTTGCGTCCTGGTCCTTGGGGAAGGCTGCAGTGACACCAGGGCTGCCTGGTCTGGGAGTTCCACATGCATCTCCCCGTCCCGGCAAGGGCTGGGCAGGCGTCTGTGCTGGCGGGGACGCGGCGTGCGAGACCAAACGTAGCCTCCCCTACCGCGCAGACGTGGCCGGCGGGGACGGTACGTGCGGCCCCTCGCATACAGCTCGGCCTTCCCCGTAGGGGGGGCTGCGGGACGGCACCGGGGCCCGGCTGGGGCTGCCTGGCCACACAAGAGGGGTGAATGATGTCACCAGTGTCACCGAGGAGTGGGGCAGTAGGAACAGCCCCCTGGAGAGCTTGGGCTGCGTAGGGAGAGGTGGGAGGTCTCGGTGCAGTGGGGCTGTCACCGTCCTTGTCAGCCGGAGCTGGCAGGCAGCAGAGCGGCGCACACTGGGAAACCAGTGCAGCTGCTTCAGCACTCCCAGGGACACGGCCCTGGGTGCCACAGTGGGGGGGACTGAGCCCACGCATGTGACTGTGCCCACGCCATCCATGCAGCAGCATAGCAGCCCCACCACGGGCTGGCACTCTTGGGGCTGGCACGCTGCGGGAGGAGATCCCCAGGGAGATGATCTTTGCCCAGAGCAGAGGGTCCCCACTGAGGTGGGCACACGGGGACAGGGGTGAACCCACCGCCCCCAGCCCTGGGAGAACTCACGACAGGGCCACCCTCTCCATGTATTTGCTGTTCTGCCCAGCCTTATCACAAGGCAAACAGCGACAGGCAGGGCACGCTCTGGCCGATCGAAGCGTCTCCCGTCACCTCCCCTTTCATCTCCCCTCCGTCCACAGTCGCCGCCACTGGGAGACCCTGGTCAAAGGGCAAAGGCCAGGAACAGCCGGGGAGGTGGTGGTAAGCAGTGCCAGGGCTGTGCTTGGCTTGTACCAGAGCTGTGCCAGTGCTGCCCAGCGGGAGGAAGCGTCTGGGTGACAGCACTAAGCCTGGTGCATGCGAATGAGCCCTGTGTTGCTTGCTATTCTGAGAGGTGCTTGAGGGAAGAAAGTGCTATTTCCTGAGCCGCCGGCGAGGTGTAATTATAACCTGGGAGAAGAACAGGGCTGCAGAGGAGAGCGCCCAGCCTCCCCGGCGCCCGCGGGGGAGCGGGCAGGGGGAGCAGGCGGCTCCTGCCCATGGCTGCGGGATGCAGCGGAGCCCTGCCTTCCGGCAGCCCAGCCGTGCTGGGGGTTTCAGGAGGTGATGGGGCACCAGGGATCTGGTGACGCCCCTCAAGTCCAGTACTGGGAGCAGTGGGTTTGGCAATGCCTGCCTGAGGCGGACGGGAAGATGCAGAGTTAATGGTGGTTTGAACGCGCTGGCAGCCTTGTTCGTGCTGGATCCAGCCCAAGCGGAGGCCTAGCAGAAGGGGTAAATCATCACCCAGTGCCTGTCCTGCCCTTCCCTCTCTTCCTCTGCACAGCTGAGTCTCCCTGCTCTGGTCCCCACTGGCCTGTGCTCTGCCTCAGTTTCCTTACCAGGCTGGGTGCCACTGGCGGAGTGACCTGGCCATGTGCCCCCCACCTCATGCCAGCCTTAGTGGCTTGTCCCCCTGGCACTGCCAGTAACCAGCATGTGGCCTGGGATGACCCTGCCAGGTCTCCTTGGTAGCCTGGACGGGCACAGACAAGCAGGGCAGCAGCTCAGGAGCCCGGAGGTGCTGGCAGCCACACCCCGCTGTGACATCCTTCCCCTGCATGCCAGGGGGCTGCTGTCCCCAGCATCTCCCCACCCCAGCAGTGCCTTGGGAAGACTCGCCTGGTCCTTGGGGCTGCTGATCCTCTGGGGAGCACAAAGACACCTGTATCCCCTGCTCACCCTGTGGGGAACCCAGGCACTGGGGTGACTGGGCAGCAGCATCCTCATGGGGTAGGGACCTAACTGCATCCCAGCCAGCCCTTACCTCGGACCCAGTGGCATCATTCCTTGGTTGGATGTGGAGCCAAGGTGGAGCCCCCTGAGCCGGGCAGACAGGACCCCAGCCCCCCCGGGCTTTGGGGGTGGCAGGGGACCCTGACCCGGCTGCCAGCCTGCCCCAGAAAGCCACCTTGTACCGTTTCCCAGCGGGACGGGGAGGGCCAGGGCTCACACAGAGGCAGCTTTGTGCGGCGTGCCAAGGCGTCCCGCGCTCGGCAGCCTGGCTGCCTGCCCCTGCCAAGGAGCTGTCTCCCGGACCTGCGCTCTTTCCTGCTCCGTTTGTCCAGCCCTGACGTGCTACTGAGCCCCCTGCCTTGGCATCCCAGCAGCGCCAGCCTCAGGCAGTGGGACACGAGGGAGCCCTTTGCGTTGGGCAGCGCCACAGGCTTTATGTAACAGCGGTGGCTGGGGGGTCCCTGAGCTCCCCACTCTGTCCCCAGCTGCCCTCCTAAATGCCCCCACTTGCCTATTGGTACCCGTCTCTGTGAGGGGAAACTGAGGCACGGCACTGAGAGCCGCAGGCATGGGAGTGGAGCTGGGCAGAGGCTGCAGGGCTGGCACTGTGCTGCAGGCAGGGGAATGGGGCAGCCCCACAGGGTGGCCTGTGGGACAGCTGGCTTGGCAAGGGGACAGTCCTCACTGGGGACCCTTGTGGGGCTGTCAGAGATGGAGTGAGGTCCTCAGGGCATTGTGTGCTGAGCGGGTAGAACGGAGAAGTCCAGCTGTGGTGATGGACATCCCTGGACATCCCTGGGGTGCCTGTCCCTGCATTGCCACCAGTGCTGGTGCTGAGACAGACTCTGGCATCCCCAGCAGATGAGGAACCTGTAGGAACTCCTGCCCAGAGCTGGACCCCTTTGTCCCCCTCTTGCAGAGACCAAGGAGAGCCCACAGCGAGCCCAGCAGCCTCCTCACCATGGACACCACGGACGTGCCCCTCCAGGCTGAGATGGTGGAGTTGGTGCCTAATGGGAAGCACTCGGCCATGCTCACTGCCTCCACCATCCCCTCGCTCACGGGTGACAGGTAGAGGCATGGGGACAAGCAGGGACGACAGCACCCTGGCAATGCTGGGGATGTCCTCCCAGCTGCTCCCTGCTCGTGTGATGCCAGACAGTGCTGCCTGGCCATGGAGGGGGCATGGCAGCCCCCGGCTCTGCTTTGGCTTCATCCCCTCCTTCTGGTGACCAGGTTTGAGGAGAACCAGTCTGGTGTGGCTGAGATGGAGGAGTTCCTGCCCCACGGCGCTGAGAAGAAGCAGACGCACTTCACTGATGTGAGTATTGTTGCAGAAACCACAGTGGTGGTGGGATGGGGGCGGCTACTGGTGTGACCATTGTATCCCCTCCCTGTTGTGTCTCCTGTGTGCAGTTCGAAGGGAAGACGTCTTTTGGGATGTCTGTCTTCAACCTGAGCAATGCCATCATGGGCAGTGGCATCCTGGGGCTGGCCTATGCCATGGCCAACACTGGCATCATCCTCTTCCTGTGAGTGCCACATGCCTGCGGGGGCTTGTGCCGGGGTGCCAGGTGTGGGGGGCTTCTCCAAGGGGATCGGTGGGTGCCAGAGACACAGGTGACACAGCGACCAGTGTTCTGCTACCTGAGCAATGCCTGTCCCTGGCATGAGCTTGTCTGTCCCTACCGGGCACTGTGCCCCACTGGGGAGGAGGAGGAGGATGAGGGCTGGGCTGCCTTGACCAGATTTACCCAAAGGATGTGGGTGCTGGCCTCCCTCAGGTGTGCAGACACAGACACCCTGGGCTGGGGCAGCACCACGGCCGTGGGGTGTCCACATCCCTTGGCCCTTCCATCCTGTGGGCCAGTGCTGAGGCGAGGGGCCTGGTGGCTGCCAGGACGGCTGCCTGCCCGCAGAGCCTGCCTGTGTGTGTTTGCCCCAAGGCTGTGTCTGAGCCTGGTGCTGTGACCTGCTGATGACATCTCTGTCCTCCTGCAGCTTCCTCCTGACAGCGGTGGCCCTTCTCTCCAGCTACTCCATCCACCTGCTTCTCAAGTCCTCTGGCATCGTGGGTGAGTGCTGGGTCCCTGGTGGGGCCATGCCGGGGAGTCCCCTCCCAACCCTCACCCCACCATCACTCTCTGTCCCACAGGCATCCGTGCCTATGAGCAGCTGGGCTACCGAGCCTTCGGCACGCCGGGGAAGATGGCTGCAGCCATTGCCATCACTCTGCAGAACATCGGAGGTGAGGATGGGACTGGGAAGGGGACTCAGTGGGGCTGGCGGGGAGCATGGGACTGGACCACACCAGCGTAGCATGACCTTGCTCTGCCCTGCAGCCATGTCCAGCTACCTGTACATCATCAAATCTGAAGTGCCTCTTGTCATCCAGACCTTCCTAAACCTGGAGGAGAAGACCACGTGAGTGCCTCCTGCCTGCGCTGCCTGCGTGCCTTCCCCGGGCAGGCGCTGGACTTCATCTCCAGCTGTGCAGCCCATGGCAGGGATTTAGTGCCATTAAGCCACTACTATTTTTGATAACTGTCAGTGCTGAATAAGCCCCTGGGTGGGATTAAACCGGGTTGAACTTCCAATCCCTGCTCCTCACATCCCCTTGGGATCAAGCTTTCCTCCTTGAGCAGAGCCTGGGGCAGCGGGGGTTACACAGGAGCTCTGGTTGGGAATGAGTCCCCCCCATGCTGTGCCCACATCCCCAGGGGTGAGAGCCGCGCACATACTGGGCAGAGCTGCCACTGAGACCTCCACCAGCCCAGGGCTGGGTGACCCAGCCAGGCTGGACTCCAGCTGCTTGACTGCACATGGGACTGGGGCTGGGCAGGGGTCCTGCCCCATGGGTGACTGGGCAGCTCGTTCCACCTGGGGCACTGAGAACCTGGCTGAGCCCCCTTGCAGGTGCTGGTACCCTTGTCCTTAATGTCCTCCTGCTGCCAGGATGCTCATCAGTAGATATACTGAGAAGAGCAGTTCTCAGCCTGTCCGCAGCAGATCTAGCCCTTGGGTGTATGCCACTGTGGGGGTAGGCATGACCCCACCTTCTGGGTCCCCAGGGATGCTGGCACAGCAGGGATGCCAGCCTTAGAGATGCCAGCGTCTCTGAGGGTGCCAGCTCAGGGCTCCAACAGTGCCAGCTCCAGGGTCTCTGGTGTTGCCAGCCCTGGGGTCCCCACTATTAGCAGACAGCCCCCACACAATAGCTCCCTGTGCCCTGGTGGTGAGCAGGCCCTCTCCTTCCAGGGACTGGTACATGAACGGGAACTACCTGGTGATCCTGGTTTCCATCACTGTTATCCTACCCCTGGCCCTCATGAAGCAGCTGGGTAAGTCATGGGGACCCCAGGGCTCCCATGGGGTGATGGTGCCAGCCTGGGACTGGTGGGCAAGGACAGGGCACCCAGACAGTGTGGGGGTCCTGCCTGCACCCACCAGCTGCTCTCCTCCCTTTGCAGGCTACCTCGGCTACGCCAGCGGCTTCTCCCTCAGCTGTATGGGCTTCTTCCTCATCTCGGTGAGCACCGGCCGGTGGCTGTGGACACTGAGCATCCCTTCTGCCAGGGTGCACGGCTCCACTGGTGTGCAGCCAGGCTGCGAGCTGCAGTGGCAGTGGGATCAGCGGGGACAGCGGGTGCTCCAGGCTGTGGAAACGCTGTGGTGGTGCTGTCACACTGCTGGTTTATTTTTGGCTGAAGGAGCCAAGTGTCAGGCAAAAGGGAAGGCAGAGGGTGCCGGGGGAAAAGCCACGCGTGCAGCCCCTCCACGTGCCACTGCTCCGCTCTGACCCGCTGCCACCCTCGCTGGGGCAGGCCGGGGGGCAGCATCGCTGGGGGGGAGCATTGCTGGGGGGACAGCATTGCTGCAGGGCACCGCTGGCAAAGAGTGCTGTTGCAGCTCGGACAGGTGGTGCTGGGGAGTGCTGGCACCAGGCACTGACTGTCCCCATGTACCTCCCACCCCAGGTCATCTATAAGAAGTTCCAGATCCCCTGCCCACTCCCCGAGCAGGAGTGGAACCTCACGGGCAGCCTCAATGCCACCCCTGTCAGCACCAGTGACTACCAGAATGGCTACACTGTCCTCCAGACCCCTGAGCAGGGCACCTGCACCCCCAGCTTCTTCACCCTGAACTCCCAGGTGGGTGCTCAGGATGCAGCCCTGGGGTTCTGGGTGTGCCCCCACCCTGTGCACCCCATGAAGCCAGGTGGTCCTGGTGCTGGTGGCACCTGCCAGCTTGGGTCCTCGTGCTCAGCTGCCCCCCTCTCACACAGACGGCGTACACCATCCCCATCATGGCCTTCGCCTTTGTCTGCCACCCAGAGGTCCTGCCCATCTACACCGAGCTGAAGGAGTGAGTCCTGGATGGGAGCACCCACCGAGAGTGTGATCTGTGGCTTTTGTCTGGCACCCACTGCAAGGCAGTGCCCTCTGGGTGTGGGACCTGCACCGGGGCATTGTGGGGATACGGTGGGTGATACGAACCTGGGTGGGTGGTAGGACCTGGGATGGGTGACATCAGTCCCAGTAGGTGGGTGATACAACCTGGAATGGGTGGGTGGGTGGTATCATCCCTGGGAGGTGGTTGTTATGACCCAGGGTGGGTGGTTGGTGGTGGGTGATCTGACCCACCACACAGCCTGGGGAGGGGGACACAATGCCTCTCTGCACAGTCCCTGCGCACCCCAGGGTGTCCCAGCATCACTCCTCCTTGCTGGGCGGGTACTCAGTGCCGGCGGGTAGGATAGCACCAGAGTAGACTTGGCCATGGGGGCCGTGCTGAGACTGCTGTCCCCTGCAGCCCCTCCAAGAAGAAGATGCAGTGCATCTCCAACATCTCCATTGCTGTCATGTACCTCATGTACTTCTTGGCTGCCCTCTTTGGCTACCTCACGTTCTACGGTGAGCCCTGGGGGAAGGGGCTGGGGGTCCTGCCGGGATGCCGGTACGGGGACGATGGTGGGGCCAGGGCTGACCCAGTGGCTCCCCACTGGTGCTTGCAGGCGGTGTGGAGTCGGAGCTGCTGCACACCTACAACAAGGTGGACCCCTTTGACGTGCTCATCCTGTGTGTGCGGGTGGCTGTGCTGACAGCTGTCACCCTCACTGTTCCCATCGTCCTCTTCCCGGTGAGTGACCCTGCAGGGATGCCAGCTGGTACTGTCACCCCTGGCTGCCACAGGGCTTTGGCACCAGGCTTTCAGAGGGGAAACTGGGACAGTGATGGGGCTGAGGCCTGGGGACAGGGTTGCAGGGATCGGTGGGGGCTGCAGGGATTGAGGAATGAGACTGGATGGGTGTCAGGGACAGGCCTGGGGCAGGGGGGATGGGGACCAGCAGTGCCATGGGGACAGGGCTTCGGCAGGGGAAGGAGTGACAGGGACAGTCAGGACTGCGGGGACAGGACATGAAATGGGCCCTAGCTCCAGGACAGAGAGTAACAGCCTGTCCCTGGCCCCAGGTACGCCGGGCCATCCAGCAGATGCTGTTCCAAGGGAAGGACTTCAGCTGGATCCGCCACGTTGCCATTGCTGTGGTCCTGCTGACCTTCATCAACCTGCTGGTCATCTTTGCCCCCTCCATCCTCGGCATCTTTGGCTTGATAGGTGTGTGGCAGCGCCCCTCTCCTGTCCCCACCCAGGCACTGTGCATGGCAGGCAGCCCCTGCCTGGCGCTGGGCGTTGCCTGATCTCCCTGTGCCTCAGTTTCCCTTTCCTCACCGTGCTGGGACTGGACGGTGTATGGGGAACCCCATTCCTGTCCCAGCAAGCTGGTTCCTGTGGTGCAGTGCTGGCCGCTTGCTGAATTGCCAGCCAGCACTTGTGCTTCCTCTGGGTATTTCCCTCGATCCTCTAAGCTGAGCTCCCTCCTCTCAGCACCCGGCTTGGTGCCAGGGCTCTGGCTGGGGGGGTCACGGGGACAGTGCCAGGACACGGTGTCCCTGGGTTCCTGGAAAGCTTTGCCAGGGCTGGGGATGATGGGGGGTGGACAGGACCTGGCCTGGCAGTGGGGCTAGTGAGGCTGAGCTGTGGGGTGGGGGCTTCTGCCCGCTCTGTCCCTGTCTGCTCCAGGTGCCACCTCTGCACCCTGCCTCATCTTCATCTTCCCTGCCATCTTCTACATCCGCATCATGCCCAAGGACAAGGAGCCACTGCGCTCTACCCCCAAAATCTTGGTAAGCGCAAGGAGGGGGGACAGAAATGGGGACAGGGATGGGGGTCCCAGGTCTGGGCTGGAGACCCCATCACCCTGGCTGTCCCTGACCCCCTGCCCTGTCCCCACAGGCTGCCTGTTTTGCCCTCCTTGGGGTGCTCTTCATGGTCATGAGCTTGAGCTTCATCATCATCGACTGGGCCACAGGTGGGGGGAAGGGCGGTGGCAGCCACTAGCTGGCGCTGGGTGCCCACACCAACCTGCCCCCCACCCACTGGTGTTCCAGGGAGAGCCGACCCTGCGCTCAGCCCCATTCCCCAGCCTCAGTGGGCTAACCTGGGGACCCTCCGCTGTCACTGCCCGTCACCCATGGTGGTGGTGGTGGGGGTATGAGCCATGGCAGGTGCAGGGACCCCCTGACCTGTGCCCAGGATGGGGCAGTGAGCCTGGGGCAGATGCTGTGCGCCCCCTGCTTTTTCCAGTGGGTACCCTCCCTGCTCTGCGCCTCAGTTTCCCCATCTGTAAAATGGGGAGCATACTACTGCCCTACCTCACCGGGAGCTGGCTGTCAGCTGGAGCTCGTCTCTGCACACCCCGAGCTGCCGGCAGTGGGCACTGCCCCCCACGGGGGCCGAGGGCCAGGGCAATGTCCTGGTCCCCCTGGGCAGCACCAAGAACCCTGATGAACAGTGTCTGCAGCAGACTGGGGTCTGGCAGGGCAGTGAGACCCTGGCAGTGCCCACGCCCAAGCCATCTGCCATCTCTCCCTAGTCCCCCTGTCCCTGATGACATGCTGCCCCACTGTTCCGGCATCTGGGGGGCACCCTGGCCCCACGGGTGAGCGTGGTCCTGCTGCCATGGCTGGTGGGACCCAGCACGCTGCTCTTGAGCCCACCAGGGAATTGCTGGCTCCCGGTGCCCTTGGACAGGACCCTGGTGACCCCCAGGCCATACTTGGAAACCAACTGCATTGCTCTGGGGAGGTGACGTGCCCACCAGGGGCTCGACGCCCTCTAGCATCCTGCCCATGGTGCAGCTTGTTTGCCCAGGGCTTGGGCCCTTATGAGGGGTGCGGGTGGGGTTGTGGGGGCTGGGGGCATCACTCGCTGGGGGCATCACTCACTGGGGGCCAGCTTGGGGCTCCAGAGCCACCCCCCTTTCTGTGTGCCCAGATGGCAGGGTGAGGGGCACCCCTGAACCCAAGCTGGCCCTTCTCGCCTTGCACCCAGGGCCAGCGCGCAGGCCTCCACTGGCCTCTCCCACCTCCCATCCACCCACCCACTTACCCCCATCCATCCAACCATCCATCCGTGCTGCTGGGATGCCCCATGCCATGCCAAAATCCTGAGAGCAGCTCTCCCACCCGGCACCTCCCTTTCCCGTGGGGGGACAGCCCGGCAGGGTGGGCAGCACGGGTCGGGGGCTGTCCTGCAGTGAAGTTCATAAGAGACATATTTTTTTACCAGGGTGGTGGAGGCTGGGGTGCTTTTTATAAATACTGTATATAAGAGTAGATTTTTTTTAATGTGTTGTGTTGCTCTGGGTAGCTCTGTTATAATGTATGTATCTATATGGGGTGGAGGGGAAGGGCCATGACCTGGTGCCGGTGAGGGGCTTGGCAGACCCTTGCAATTGCCTTGGGGCTGCTGGCTGCAGCACGGCCCTGGTGTCCCCATCCCCAGCCCAGCTGCCCTGTGGCCACCTCTGGCCATGCTGGGCGGGTGACGCTTTTAAATTATCTGTGGGGATGATGTCTGTGCTGGCGAGGAGGCCAGCTGGCTCTCTCTGGCACTGAGAATAAAGATGTGAATGTGCCCAGGTCTCGGGCATCACTGGGGAGGGTGAGGAGCTGGAACACAGGCTGGCACCTGGCATACAGCATCCCGGGACAGCACGGCATGTGGACACACAGGCACATGGATGCACGGACATACACGGGGGCAGCATGCACATATTAATAAGTCCATATAATAATAAATAATACATGCACAGCATCTGCACATGAATGCACAGCATGGATGTACAGACACATGCATATGGATGCACAGGTGTGCAAGAGGACAGCAAAGGACAAATAGACATGCATGCACAGGGTCAGTGGGCTCATGCACAGATGTACACGGGAAGGCACGGACATACAGACACTCCTACGCAACCACGTGGACAGGCAGACACGGATACACACAGCGGGACGCTCGCCGGGACACAGGCAGAAGGACGCGGGGCCAGCAGCGCAGCGGTGGGAACAGCAGACTCGCGGGGACACGCACCCGGGGGCGCTGGGCTCCACGGGCGCCAGGGGGCGCTGCGCTCCCACGCAAGGATCGGCCGGCGGGACCCCCGGGAGTGAGACCCCGAGGAACGGAACCCCCGGGAAGGGGACCCCCGGGCAGCAGGACTCCTGTAGTTAGGGCTGGGGACATCCTGTTCCCGGTGCCAGGGCAGCGGGTGCCCCCCAGTACCCCCCGTGGGCAGCGCCAAGCCCCCCAGCCCTGTACCATGGCACGGCTTCCTCCCCACAGCCCCAGCCCGGGCCCCTCTCTGCCCCTGCCCACGGGCACGGACAGCGCTTTACTGCAGCCGGCCCCAGGCCTGGGCACAGCGCCAGCTCGTTAGCGAAGCCTCGTTAGCACCGCGGCCCGCTCCCACGGGAACAGCCCTGCTGCCTCCACACCGGGCCCACGGGCCCTTCACACGGCTGGGCTGTGTGGGACGATGCTGCACCCTTTCCACTAGCACGGCAGCTTCTAGAGTGGAGCATCCCTTGCTGCCCCAGAAGCCCACTCGGTGGGTGCCAGCTTGGGGGGTGAGGAGTAGCTGGGGAGCCCAGGCGGGTGGCGAGGCTCTGCCGGGGTTTGGCATGGAGCTGGGGCGGCTTCCTGGGCACAGGCCAGCCCCGCGGGGCAGCTGGCACAGCCGGGATCCCTCCTCGGGCTGCGTGGGGGGTCCGATTCCCAAGGGAGCCAACCTGGGAGCCGGGGATGGGGCAAGTGCCAGTGGTATCTCCTGCCGCCCTGGGCAAGAGCTGCTGGGTGCCCCATCCTGCCCAGTGCCACCCAGCTCCATCCTTTGTCGCGGGCATCCCCGGCCTCGGCACCGGCCAAGGAGCTCCCTCCTCCAGCAACATGGCACGTGGATCCCCGAGTGCTGAGCCCCATGGCGAATTATGGGACAAGCAGGTCCCCAAGGGCTGAACCACCACCCTGTGGCACTGTGCCCTCTCCGAGAAACAGCATCCCCCCACTTTGGTCCCACGGCTGCACCCGTCTGTCTCCATCCAAAGGACCTCAGTCTCAAAATGCAGCACCCAGACTCCACCTCTCTCCCCATGTCTATCCCGGGACACACCGTGGCCGGTGCTCGCCTGTCGCGGGACACACCGTGGATCCCCGCACGCCTGTACCCGGAGCTGCCGCTGGAGGGCCCATCTCGCCGGGCAGGAATGAGGCCCCGCCCCTCTGCCCGCGGCGGCCCCGCCCCACCAGACCCCGCCCCTCGCCTTGCCCCACCCATGGGCCCCGCCCTTCCGTCGGCCCCGCCCCACGGCGGCGCGCAGGGGCGGGGCGGGCGGGGCCGGGCAGGGCAGAGCCGCGGGCGCGCGCAGGCAGCCGCCGCCGCCGCCATGGGCTGCACCGTGAGCGCCGAGGACAAGGCGGCCGCCGAGCGCTCCCGCATGATCGACAAGAACCTGCGGGAGGACGGCGAGAAGGCGGCGCGGGAGGTGAAGCTGCTGCTGCTGGGTGAGACCTCCGGGATGCCCCCCGGGCCCCTCCCCCTGCACACCGCAGGGGCTCCCCCGCCCGGCCCTGCCGGAACCGGGCAGCCCCGCCACCCCCGCCCCGTGCTGCACCGGAGCGACCCTGGGTACCAGCCCGCGGGGTACCGGCCGCGCCCCGGGCATCCGCTAGGGGTGGGATGCTGGCCGCATCCTTCGAGGTTCCCCTCCAGTGGCGTGTCGGCCCCATTTCGGGGATCCCCCCTGGAGTGGTGTGTCTGCCCCGCCCCAGGGTGCCGGGTTCTCCCGCAGGAGTGAGATGCTGCCCCCCTAGCAGGCCTTGGGAATCTCCTCTGGAGCAGGGTCCCAGCCCCACTCTGGGCTTTGGGTAATTCCCCTGGGAGTGGGGTGCCAGCCCCACTCCAGTCCTTGAGCATCTCCCTAGGAGTGTGGTGCTGGCCCTACAGCAAGCCCTGGGTGTCCCTCGGGAGCAGGGTGCCAGCCCCACCCTGGGCTGTGGGGCTCCCCCCGGAAATGAAGTGCCAATCCCACCTAGCTGTGGTACTGTACACCCAACCCCGTCGGCGTCCAGCCTGGGCATATTCCTTTGGGGTGCAAGTGGGGGCACCCCTACCCTCCTGGTGGCTGGGGCCCCCAAGCAAAGAGCCTGGGCACCCTATCCTGCCTGCCCAGGACCCCCCAAGCCATGCTAGGGGGCTCCTCCATGGGCTGCCCTGGCCCTAGGCTGGTTGGGGGGGAGGTAATGGGGCTGATGTGCACCCGCTGCCCCACACCTCCCCCTGCCTGGGCACCGGGACAGGCCGAGTGCCTCCATCCCACCTTTGCCCTCCACTTGCCATGGGGAGTTAGGGGGCTTGGGCAGCTGGCTCTGCCCCACGTGCTGCCCACAGTGGGCAGGGCCCCCCACAGCCCACGGGCCCTCTGCCCCACGGACACCCGATTTTCATACCGATAACGGGCCGCTTGCGCTCTTCAAAGCGACCCGGCGATGCTCCTGTGGGCGTTCACAGACCTGCCCTGTGCCTGCAGGCAAGGCAGCCACTTATTTATTTTAATTTATTATTTACTTTTTTAATAACTCCCAGTTGAGGGTTTTGTTCCCTTTCCGAAATTCCCAGGGAGATCCTGGCTCCGGCTGTGATGCAGGAGCACGCGGGGCTCCCACGGCACCGTGGCGGGGTGGCGGGACCCGGGATGGGCAGAGAAATCCCCGGCTGCTGCCTGGGGAGTGCCGGCAGAAAATGTCTTTGGGCTCGTCGCCGTCGGCAGAGGAAGCCGCCAGCAGCAGGAAGTCACGCCGAAATCCGGCAGTCCTTTATTTGCTCAACCCCTGCCTGCCTTGAGAAATACGTAATTAACGCCTTGAAGCACTCGTTTAACAGAGTGCTTAGGTTTTTTTGGTTTGATTTTATTTTTGCCTTGGCGTGAGCTGTGCCGGCGGCAAGACCCATCCTCATGGGGGCCGGGCAGGCATCTGCGCTACCGGGGGGGCTCTCGCTGGTTGTGCAAGCTGGCTGACCTGCTTGTTTCCGGGGAGGGGACGGTGCCGGCGGAGTGAAACCCCACGGGGTTTGCAGGCTGGTGGGGAAACACGTGGTCCCCCCTTCACCGCCCGGGCCTTGCTGTCACCGCGGCTCCTCTTGAACCGCTGCTTGGCACGAAATAACGGTGCTGGGGTGCAGCTGGCCAGGGGGGTTGGCACCTCCATTTCTCAGGGCATGGGGAGGTTTCAGGGCTGGCTGGGATGGGCAGCATCACTCCAGTGCTGTTGGCACTGGGGAGCCTGGTGGGTGCTGAGCATCACCAAGGGGCAGCCAGGGGCTCGCTGGTTGGTGAGGATCATTGTGTGGGCCGGCCAGCCAGCACCCCTTACCCCATGTCTGCTGAAGCGGGATAGGAGGAGGATGGACATGCTCCCATCTGCTGGGGCTGGCGTTTGTGAGTGGTGTTTCTGATCTTGGCAGGTTTCTAAAGCCAAAAATAGAGCAAAACAGGTCTTTTTTTTTTTTTTTTTTTTTTTTTTTTACTTTTTTTTTTTTTGTTTTTAATGTGCATTTATTTTTTCCCCTCACAGCTGTTCAGGTCTAAATAGCACCGGAACCTTGGGTCGGTACTGCCCATTTCTGAGCCGCAGCCAGAAAATCCTCCCAGGCTGTCAGGGAGTGGCTGTGGAGGTGGGGCCGGCTGTCCCCCCCACACGGGTTGCTGCTCGCAGCATTCCCCCTTCCGCGAGAACCCCTTGAGGTGGGGATGCAGTGCCAGGAGATACTCCCAGCATGCCTGCTCCTTACCCTTCCTGTGGCTTATTATTTTCCCCATGATTGGAGGAAAATTTGGAAGGAAAAATTAAGGAGGAAAATTGCTTCACCCTTTGTGCCACATCAGCCCACAGCACAAAGAAATGCCTCTTCCAAGCACCACGTGGTTTTGCCAGCAACTTGGCTTGGAGCTGCCGGTGCAGCTGGGCAGGACGCGGTGTGAGCGGAGAGCATTGGTGTTGGCGTGCGGGAATGCAGGTCTGTGCCGGACACCGGCACCGCAGAGGGCTTGGGGCTGCCTGGTGGAGCCACCTCGGCTTGGTGCTGTGCCCTGTGTGTGGCCGTGATCCTGCCTCCGCCTTTACTCCTCCACAGCAGGTGAGCTGGAGAGGGACAGACGGACACATGCCATCGGTGCGGTGGGGGAAGCAGGACCCCCTGGCAGCACCCGGCACAGCACTGCTCCTGCCCACGGCACCTACCGCTGGTTGCTGGCTTGGGCAAATAGGTTGCTTGCCGGATGGTTTGAAGCTCTGGTCTCTGATGGGGAGAAGTCCATAATGGAGCATTGTCCCCTTCCCTGCCACTGGAAACCGAGAGCCTCCTAAGGTTTTGATGCTGAGGAAGGCCGGGAGATGCCACTGGCACCTGAAGGTCCCCGACGCCGGTTCACCTACCACACAGAGTGGTGCTGCCAGCAGCTCCTGGTGCTACCGCCAGCTTGTTGGCATTGCCAGGGCTCAGACTGCTGGAGTCACCAGCCGTTTTGCTGGGCAGCAGAGGAGGTCAGGTCCTGCCCAGCCCAGCTCCCTGCCCACGGGAGCTGGGATGCTCCGGGGGATGCAGGATCAGCGACAGGCAAGCGGCCACTGTGCTCAGAGCCCCTAATTCCTCATCTTCCTACGAAGGATGAAGAAAGCAAAAGGATTTATTTGCTGCTCAGGAGACGTTTGAGGCAGGGAAGGTGCTTGGGGCAGTGGAAGTCAGTGGTGGGTTGATTCCCAGTGTTTTTCGGTGCTGTTTAGGTGGAGGATGCTCCCCTTGCACCCCACCTGGGCAGGGTCACACTGGGATAAGTCATGCAGGCAGCTGCCTGTACCGAATCCTGCACTGTGGCTGGGGCGAGGGCAGCCCAGGCAGGGCTTGGCAGCTTTATATTTATTTTGTTTTGGGCTTGCATAAAAATAGAGGAAGGGAGGGACCAGCTGTGACTTTCGGAGGCTGCGTTGCCCCAGCCCTGCCCTGGGCTCGCGTGCGAGCAGACGGGTTTGCTGCGTTTTGTTGGGTCTTGGGGTTTTGCATTTGTCCCTCCTGCTGCCCCAGCCCAGGGTGATGGGAGGGGACTGGGCCCTCCCTTTGATGGGAACACTGTTGGGGTCCCAGTGGTGTTTTTGGTCATGAGCCAGGAGGTGTCGTGGTGGGGTGTGGGCAGAGAAGAGCTCAATGCTGTTAGATCCAGGGGGACCCTGCACCCTGCTCCCTGGAGCTGGTGACTGAGATGGGGATGGGGCCACTGGTGGTGTCCCAGGTGCAGGCAGCTCCCCTCCGCTCCAAGATGAGTGCTTAGCCTTTGCTCAGGAGTGGCGGCAGGCTTATATGTTTATATTTTACATATTTTTTTACACATATGTATTAGAAATATATTTGATATATTTAAAATATTTGTTGCTCTTTTGTATATATATATTGCTTTTTAATATGGAGTAATATATATATATCAATTTTTTATATATATGTCTTAAAAAGCATATATATATAGAGAGAGAGAGCTTTACACACATGTATATTTTTACGGAAGGTCTCCCGTGGGCTGAGCGCACCCAGGGTTGCGGGTGCTGGGATCGGGATGTGCCCGGGTGCCGTAGCCAGTGCAGCCTGGTCTCTCCGCAGCCACCGGGTTTCCTACTCCAGGCCGGAGGTGACTGAATCACCGGGGCCGGGGGAGCCGAGCAACCCCCCATCCCCACCGGTGGAAACCCCGGGGAGCAGGGTGCCAGCGGGATCCCGGCTGTGCCGCTGGGTGAGCTCCAGCCCCATCAGGGCGGGATGGGGGGGTTGATGGCACCCAAATGCGGGGTCACGGCACAGCTGGGATGGGGGCAGGGGTGTGGCTGGTGCCAGCTGGGGGGGAGCAGGGTGGCTGCGGCCGCGGCAAAGGCCGAAACAGAGCAGCAAAGTTCTGGGATTCCTGGAAAAAGCTGGGCACAAGGATAGTTTTGTCCAGCTTGCGAACACCAGCGGCTCTTGTCGGCACCAGGGGTGCGTTTGCCATACTCCCCCCGGGAAACCGCCACCTCCTCCCCATGTGTTCCAAACATCCTTCCTGCTGACAATTTATTTATATTTTATTTATTTCTTTGTTGTGATTTTTTCCTCCCTGTGTCGCCATTGGCTGCCTTGGACAGAGACATCTGTACCTCCCTGGTGTCCCCCAGTTTCTGAGGGTCCTGCCTGGGGACGTGGCATCCCACCGGCCGTGCGGGCTCCTTCTGGGAAGCGGCCAGCCCTGTGCCGGAATGGGACGGCCCCTGGGAAAAACGCCCTGTGTCGCTGTGGGGTTTTAAAAAAATGCGATTATTTTTACAGCAATTTTCCATCTATTTTGGGTAGGAAGGAAAATGTTGAGGGGAATCTCTTTTTATTATTATTTTTTCAGTCTTTAGGGTAACTGCTTTTAACACACACCTTTGAAAATCCCATTTGATGGCAGGGACCTCATAGGTGCCAAGGGGGTGAGCTCTTCAGCCGTCCCTCTGCCCAGCTGTCTGTCTGTCTGCCCTGCAAGGAAGGGGGTCAGCGGGTCTGGCCGTAAAAACCCTCAGTAAATCCAGGCACAAGTGATAGCTGCTGTTTGCTGGGCCGGGAAAATTTGCCGGTATAGCGGCTGGGGATGGGGCTGTGGGGATGAGGATGGCCCTGGACCCATTGGTGGATTGAATTCCAGCTTCTCCCTCATAATAAGGAATATTTTCCAGCTGTGCATTGCTTCCATCCATGCCCGGACATTTGACGGCATAAGAAAGGATAGTGCTGTGCAGCAAGATGGAAAATCCCCTCTCTGTGATGCCGGGTGAGGTGGACCCCAAAATCTGTGACCAGCTTCCTATATATACGACATTAAATACATGCCTGCCAGAAAGCATCTTAAATCATAGGCTGCAAAATACATGTTGGCTAAACAGATTTTTCACCGGTGGATTAACAGGGTGTTTTGGAGTGGGGTAGCTGCTTGCTTGTTTTAAATTTTTGATGATTATTTTTAACAAAAAAAAGAGGGAAATCAGCCCGAGAGAGAGGTCTCCTCCTATTTTTGGCAGGCGCCGCTCCAGGAACAAGCGCTGCCTGGTCCCGGCGGGCAGGACTGAAGGGAGCCCAGCCGTGGGCTTACCCCATGGTGAGGGGTTTTTCTCCGTCCACCCGATGCCTGGCCGGCACGGGGGTCCAAAGGAAGCGAAGCCCCTCGCACGCTGCCTCCTGCCTGGTTTGGGCGGGAGGGTGGGAGCCGGTGGCTGGCACCCTGCCCAGGGATTGTTTTGGGGCTGAATGGACGGCAGCCGAGGTTTTCCGGGGATTGGAAACCCTTTCCCTCTGCCCTGCTTGCCCGGGGGGGCTGGGAAGGGCCTGCCCACCCTCGGTGGGGTGGAAATAGCCTCTCTGGGGGTGCTGTGGGAGTACAGCGGGGGGAAGCTGGGAACCTGGTATTAATTCAGGCCTGAATTAATGTTCGCCGCAGGCGTGTGGTACTGGGCGAGCTCCCAGCCACGAGTGGAGCTGCTGGTTTGAACTGGGGAGGCAATGGCACGGCTGTGTTCTGCAGGGGGGCAGAAGTGACCGGCCCTGGCGGCTGCCGCCGTGCCGGTGACTGTCACAGTGCCGGGAGCTGGCAGGAGGTCCCTGGGAAGTTGTTCTGTCCTGCGCAGGGAGCAAGTGGCAGTGGGGCAGATGGATCAGGAGGCTGGGGGACCACTGGCTGGCAGCTTGCCCTGGGGTTGCTTATCAGCAGGGTCCTCACTTGCTCTGTGCCTCAGTTTCCCTGTCTGGGCAGCCACAGGGAAGGGGGGTCAGGCACGATGAATGCAGCTGGCCACGATCCCTGAGCCGGGTGGTATGAGGTGGTGTGGCCAGAAACCAGAGATATTTAATGGAAAAAATGAAGGGATATGCAGAGTCCTTCCCTCCCCAGCTCTGGGCAGGAGTTGCCAGCGCTGACCACGAATGCCGGCCTGGCCGCGCTGGCGGGGCTGCGCCGGTGCCGCGTCAGCGTCCCGGGGTGCCGACTGGGGCTGGAGCAGCAGAGCCACTGGTACCGGCGGTGCCGGAGAGCCCTGCGTGACAAACGCTCCAGCGTGTGCAGTGTGGAAGCTGTGGAGTGGGATGGTTGCAGCAGTAAATAGAGGGTCTGTATAGCCTCAGTATGGCCCCAGCCTCGGGGGCTCTGTGCCCGCGGTGATGTCCCCAAGTGTGTGTGCCCGTCACTGTGGCTGTGTTTATGCCGGTAGCATGGGCAGAAGGTGTTTTTTTGTGCTGATGTGTCTCGGCTGCCATGATAATGGGCTCTGTTTTTCCTGGTTAATTTTAGCATAATCACAATTAAAAAAAAAAAAAAAGTAAACTCCTCTGTAATCGCTCTTCCCCCTCTGTGGCCGTGTTGGCACAGCCCTGCTGCTGCCTGCTTGGGGTCCCCTGTAAGGGTAGTGCCAGGGCTGAGGGCAGCAGTGGGGGGAACCCCCCAGAGGGATGGAGTGACACAGGCACGGGTTCAGCTCGAGGGTTCCCCTGGGACTGGCACCTGGAGGCAGGGACCATGCTGGTCCCCAGCCAAAGGGGGCTCGTCCTGCTGCCAGTGCCGGGGCGAGCCAGACGCTCCTCCATCTCAGTGACACTCCCTGCCTGGAGAGGGGACAAGAGACACGCACTGTGTCTTTCAGCTTCCCCTTTGAGCTTCCCCTTTCTTGCAGCCAGGGTGACTTCACTCCTTCCCCACTCCCAGCCTGGGGAGGAAGGGCTGGATGGGGAGCTGCATGTCTCCTCTGAACCCCTGGCATTCTGAATTGGGATGCTGAAAAATAAACCCATCCCAAAATCCACCAGCTTTTCCTGCTGGCAGCCTCCTCCGCAGCCGGGCTGGGCTGTGGGACCCATCAGGCTGCAAAGTCCACGCGATTTCAAAAGCAGCCTGGGGGAAGCTGCTCCCACTGAGGGCCACTCGAGATGGCTGGTGGAGGTGGCAGCTTCTTCCCCAGCTCCCTGGGGTGCTTGGCTGGGGGTGCCCAGCCCCTTGTCACTACCTGGTGGCACAAGCATCTCCTTGTCCTGGCCGCTGCCAGCTCCAGCTGTGTGCACGTGGTGGGGCTGATGCTCCATTGTCCCCCGACACAATGTGGATGTCAGATTTGGGATGCAGCTCTGCCTGGAGCTGGGATAGAGGGTGATAGGCAGGGCTTAGCCGCCCCCCCATCATCAGTTGTTCCCCACTCCCAAACTCAACTGAAGCCATGGATGCTAATCGTATTGGCTGCAGCACACTGGGACCGTGGGGCAAATGTTAGTATGTTTATGTCATTTTCATGGCCTGGAGCAGGTGTAATTTCTTGCTAGGTCCCACCCAGGCTCCCCTTTTCCTTCCCCTTTCTTGGCCCTGACATTCCCAGTGCCCATCCAAGCATCTGCTCTGGCGGATGCTGGGAGCTCTTCTCTGATGGCTGAGGTGCCCACTGCCCTCCCGCCCTGGGCTGGGGGTCCCAGTGGGGTGGGTGTCTCTGGCTTCAGGCAGCACCTCACTGCTCGTCCCGCTTTCTCATTTCTCTGCAGGTGCTGGCGAGTCTGGGAAGAGCACCATCGTCAAACAGATGAAGTGAGTGATCCTTGCACCACTGGCTCTGAAACCAGTGGTGGCTGGGGAAAGCTTCCCATTGGTGTTGCCACAGAGCGTGGGTGGGGGAAAGCACCCTGGGACGCCCAGCAAAGGGCTGACCTTGCCCGTGTCTCTCCCATGTCCCCAGGATCATCCATGAGGATGGCTACTCGGAGGAGGAGTGCCGGCAGTACAAAGCCGTGGTCTACAGCAACACCATCCAGTCCATCATGGCCATTATCAAGGCAATGGGGAACCTGCAGATTGACTTTGGAGACTCCTCCAGAGCGGTGGGTGCCCACTGTGCTGTGCCTGGCAGGGGTGGGGTGTCCTGGAGAGCAAAAGCAGATGTTCCCAAAGCTGGGCCAGGATTAAGGGTGGCCCTGGCCAAGCCCTGCTGCTCCCTGTCTAGCTGTGACTGCCTGTCCCTGGCACTGAGGATGTGGGGACCCAAGGCATAACCTGTGAGTGGACTGCCCTGGCACAGCCCCTGATGGGGGCTGTACAAGGATGGGGGTCCCTTGGGTCTCATTCCCGTCTACCGCTGGAGCTCCTGTCCTGCTGTCCAGGTGGGACATAGAGGGCTCCAGTCAGGTTATTTGGGGCAGAATGAGCTTTGTATCCCTTAGCTGATGCTTGAGTCCTGTTTTTTTCCCCGCAGGATGATGCTCGGCAGCTGTTTGCACTCTCCTGCACTGCCGAGGAGCAAGGCATCCTACCGGAGGACCTGGCCAATGTGATCCGGAGGCTGTGGGCTGACAACGGGGTCCAGGCGTGTTTTAACCGCTCCCGAGAGTACCAGCTGAACGACTCTGCTGCCTAGTGAGTACCCGGGCTCCTCTGCCCAGCTCAGTTGGATCCCAGCCCTGTGGCCCACAGCCTTTTTATTGAGCAACAGAAAATCCCCCTGGAGGCTGCTGTTCCCCATCGCCAGGCTTGGGGGCTGGTGCTGCCACTTCCCGTGCAGCGCTGGGGCTGAGCTGGAGCAGAACTGGGAAGGCGGATGTTTCGAAAGCTGTTTCCTCCTCTGGTGGGGTGCTGCGGCCCCCAGGAGGGGGGCAACAGGGCATCCCCCTCCTGCTGCTGCTCAGTGCCCACTGCCCTTCACCGGGGGACTCTCCCCCTGGTCTCCCTCCATGTGAGCACAGCCCGGGGGGCTTCCCTGTCCTGTGGCCCTTCATGGGCCATGAGCCATGAAGGCAAAAAAAAGGCAAGAAAAAGCCCCAAAGCGAGCACTGGGGACCCTTATGCCTGAACAGGATGAGTAGGATGCACAAGAGGCTTTTCTTTTTCTTTTTGCCCAAGTTTATATGAAAGACTTGGCATTACACAGGCATATTAGCCAGCTAACTCGTGTGGATAATTTGCCTGCATCTGCTTGGGTTTATCCCTGAAGAGATTTAATAAATAAGTTAATCTGCCTAAAATATGATTGCTGGAGTGGGTGGCGTGGCCAAGGCTGTGTTCAGCTCGCACAGTGCCCTCCTGCCCTCTCTGCCCAGACCCCGTGCAGTAAAGCAGTGCCGGGGGCAGCTCGTGCTGTGCCGGGACAGCCCTGCCAAGGCTGGCCCCGCGAAGGACTGAGCACCCTTAAGACTGGCTGCCATCCTGGGGGCTGCTTGGGCCCCTGTGTGCCAGCCCCGCTGTCCCCTCCCTCCTAGCACCGGCAGGTCCCTCTTCTGCACTGAGGTCACTGTGGGGAAGATGTTGCAGGAGAGCTCCTGGCAAACGCCGACCCCAGAGAGGCTCCTGCCGGCGCTTTCCTCCAGCGCCCGTGGCTTTCGCTTCCTCCAGCCCAGCACCCACCCACCTCCCCAGCCCCCTCCTGCTCAGCCCCATCGCTCCCAGCCGGTGCCGGCATGTCCCCGACAGTGCCGTGCTGTGCCGTGGGGGCTGATCCGGAGGCAGCGGAGACCCGGCAGGTGCCTGGCAGCTCACACGCACAGTTTGAGCAAATACGTCTGCAAATCAACTATCGCCTTAAGCGCATTTGTTAAGTGTTTGGTGCATTACGGGGGTTGGACAAGTATTAATTAGGAGCCCCCGCTGAGCTGTTGCTCCAGCCTTTCTCCAGCAGCACACGGGTGCCGGTGCGGCAGCCGATGCCCTGTCCATCCCCGCGGGGCTCGTGCTGTACCCATGGTGCCACCGGCACAGGGCACCCTGCGGATGAGGAGCCCCACGCTGTGCCCGCCACTCAGCCCCCCACACCCAGCCCTCTGTGGCAGCCCCCAGCCACCTCCTCTGCTGCCCCTTGGGGTGCAGGAGCTTGGGGTGCCGAGGTGGGTGTGAAGTCGGAGTGCCGCTGGTGCCGCGCAGGGCCCTGCCGCGGTGTTTCCTGTTGTTGTGTCAGCCGGAGCCGCCTGTGTTTCCGGCTGTTGTGAAGCTGCTCGGTGGTGGCGGGTGCCGGCCCCCACGCCCTCGCGCTGCTGCAGGGTCCCGGGGCACCCACGGCTCCGGCTGTGCCCTGGCACGCCAGAGGCTTCCCAGGAGCTGCCGAGCGGCCGTGCTGCCACTGCAGCCCGGGATCCCCGTGGCCTCACGAGCTGTAATCTGGCTTTCACCAGATTACAGGGCTGCAAAGGCCTTAATTAACACAAGCCTAATTTGCTTAAAGGAGCCCGTTTATTGTAACCCAATTAAAGGAACGTGAGCTGGAGAAATGGAAACTCGCCTTGATCCTCCCGGCATCCCTCTGCTGGCCCTGGCAGCTGCTGCGCCATCAAGACTGAGGCGTCATCGCTGCCGAGGTCTGCAGGGCAGGCAGTGCTGGTCCTGGGGGTCCCGGGATGGCCGGCAGCCCCCCCGGTCATGCTGCTCCCGGTCCCTCCAGCCACCAGCCTCCTGCTTCCTCCCAGGGCTCCGTCCCTTTGTGTTTTTGACTATAAATGGCACGGCGCCATCGATTGTTTCCGCCGGCGCTGCGACCGGTTGCCATAGCAGTGAATACTTTCCTCTTGCCGCTTCCCCTGTGCAAACGGCCAGGAAAATAGGGGGGGAGCCCCCCAGCCCCAGCTGTATCCTCTGCCCAACCACTGGTGCTGGCACTCTGCCCCCAGCCCTTGTTCCCGCATGTCTCCTTGCCACCCTGGCAGCTTCCCGCCCTGCCCTCCCTGTGGCTGGTAGGGCCGCGGGGTGACCCTGGGGTGTGGATGGGGTCTGCAGTGTTGCCTGGCTTGGCGCTGCCCACCCCAAGTGGGCGATGCTGAAGTGTGGGCAGTGGACTCTGGGGTGGTGTGGGGATGCCCCATGGGATTTGGGTGGGTCGTGCCCCACAGTCCAGCTTCCCTAGTGCCTTTCTGCTCCCTCCCCAGCTACCTGAATGACCTGGAGAGGATAGCCCGTGCCGACTACATCCCCACGCAGCAGGATGTGCTACGCACTAGGGTGAAGACCACTGGCATCGTAGAGACCCACTTCACCTTCAAGGATCTGCACTTCAAGTACGTCTAACCCTTTTACTTTTGCCTTTTCCAAGGCAAAAAAATACCCTTTCCTGCCCATGGCTGGCCGGATCCTGTTTGCGCGCTGCACACGTCAAACCCTCCCGGCTTTGCTCATGGCAGGAGCTGCTGCCTCAGAGAGAGCGGAAACCGCCAAAATAGCTGGAGCAGCCTCAAAAACGTCTCACAGGGCTCAGCCCGGGGGCGGATCCAGCCTCTGGCGAGGAGGGGAAGGGGGAAGGTGTCCTCCCGGTGCTGTGATGCTGCTTCCGCTGCGGGAAGAGCGCTGGGCGGAAACCAGGGGTCTCAGGGCTGGGAACCAGTGCCGCTGCCCCCCAGCACCTTGGGGTTGCTTTCCACCAAAAGCCTGTGGGAAAGAGTCAGGGCTCTGGTTTCCAAAGCTAAAAAGCTGGCATTGTGCATATCCCGGGGGATTTAGTCACTTGGCAACGGACCTGCTGGCAGAAATTTCTGCTGGGATCCTCCCTGAGCGCGGGGGGCTCGCAGGGATGCCCTGCCACCCTGGTGGGAAGGCAGTGTTTTGTCGCCCGTTGCCAGGGCGTGCTTTGGAGGTGGCAGCAGGGCAGAGGGGCTGGTGTGGGGAGGAGCACAGCAGTGAGGTTGGCTGTAGATGTGGCGCTGCTGCCAGGCTCTTGTCTGTGGAGGCAGAGCATCCTCTGCTGCCTGCTGCAGGAGAGGCAGGCGGTGCTCCAGCACCACCCCTGAGCCCTGGCGCTGCCATCCCGCTGAGCTGGCCACTCAGCTGAGCACCAGCAGCTCCCTGTGGTCCAGCAAAGCCCCGCGATGCCCGCTCCAGAGTGGGTCTCTGAGAGCATCTCCTGGAGCCCGGCTTCAGGGAGCATTGTGCTGACACCCCCTGGGAAAGGCTGCCTGGTTCTGCCCTGGCTCCTGGTGGGGATCTGGGGTCTGCTCCGACTGCGAGAAGAGCCTGGACACCGCCCTGTCCCTGGGATGGGCAATGGGTGCTGGCAGATCTGCAGTGCCAGCAGCACCCCTGTGGCAGAGGCACTGTGCTCTGCCCGTCCTGGCGCCTTTTCCTGGCACAGCTCCTGCTCCGGGGAAGCTGAGGCAGGAGTGGGGTGAGGGCGGTGGGGCCAGGAGCTGCTGCCCGTCACCACACTGTCTCCCGGCCCAGGATGTTCGATGTGGGCGGCCAGCGCTCGGAGCGGAAGAAGTGGATCCACTGCTTTGAGGGGGTGACAGCCATCATTTTCTGCGTGGCCCTGAGCGCCTACGACCTGGTGCTGGCTGAAGATGAGGAGATGGTGAGTGGAGGGGCTGGAGCCAGTGCTGTGAGCCAGCCCTTCCTTGGGGAGCACCCCTTTCTCTGGTGGCCACCAGTGCCCTGGCCAGCGTGGCCCAAGCCTTGCAGGGCTCTTGGCATCCCCTGCCGGGGCAGGCAGCAGTGGGGGAGGGGCAGCAATGGGGTGGGGGCTGCCTGGGGGTCCCTGCCTGGCTCAGGCTGCTTTCTCCTCTGCCAGAACCGGATGCACGAGAGCATGAAGCTGTTCGACAGCATCTGCAACAACAAGTGGTTCACGGACACATCCATCATTCTCTTCCTCAACAAGAAGGACCTCTTTGAGGAGAAGATCGTGCACAGCCCCCTGACCATTTGCTTCCCTGAGTATACAGGTATTGCAGGGTCCCTCAGTGCCCCTCCAGTCGCCCTGACAGGAGGAGCAGGTGGCACCTTGCCCAGGCAGTGTAGCAGGAGATGCTGGGGATGGAGATGGTGGCTCTCCTGTGCCCAGGGAGCAGCATGTTGAGGCAGCGAGGGGAGTGTGGTGGTGTTTGCAGTGCCCCAAGGGTTGGGGGAAGATGGGGAGACAAGAGGCAGCAGCCCTGGGGGTTTAGCTGAGGCTCCTTGTGCCTGGGGAACATCAATCTGACATGGGGGTGGTAGTGGGGGAAGCTGAGCCCAAACCAGTGCCAGTGGTGGAGGCAGCATGGGACAACCCCAACCCTGTGTCTCCTCCTCCTCCCCAGGGGCCAACAAGTACGATGAGGCGGCTGGCTACATCCAGACCAAATTTGAGGACCTGAACAAGCGGAAGGACACCAAGGAGATCTACACCCACTTCACCTGCGCCACCGACACCAAGAACGTGCAGTTCGTTTTCGACGCCGTCACCGACGTCATCATCAAGAACAACCTGAAGGACTGCGGGCTCTTCTGAGGGTGGCACTGCCCAGGTGGGTGCTGGTCTCGGTGGTGGCCCCCAACAAATGGGGTGATCACAGAGCAGAGCATCATCTGGGGCTCCGACCCCACCAGGCGGTCCCCCATCCTCAGTCCCCACCCACTCACCCCCACTCTCTCCTAGGACCCCTGGCTATGCCAGCGAAGGGAGGACCATGCCGCCCCCACCTCCTGCTTCTCTTCGGATTCATCCCTCCGCCCCCACCCCATAAAGAGACTTTTGGGTGTCAGTGCAGTGGCAGGGCCCATGTCCCCTCCGCTGCCCTGCTCACCCCCCACCATCCTCCTTTTCCTTGTCGGCGTCACCCTTTCTGCCTTCCTGCGGAAAATGAGGTTTTCATCTTGGTTTTTAACCCCTGAACCGCCCCAGCCCCCCTGTTCCTTTGCTCCTGAGCCCTGGCGCTCTCACTGTTTACATTGCAAGTGTTGCTGGCACGGGGTGGGGGGGACACAGGGGTCCCCCTGGGGACACCCACCCTGCTGAAAACACAACCAACAACATTCCTTTTAGTAAGCCACAAAAGAAAGAAAAGGAGAAGGAGAAGAAAGTGAAAAAAACAAAAACAAACAAAAAAAACCAAACACAACAGTGCGCAAAAAAAACACCACACCACACTGGCTGGGTCAAGGTTGCTTTTTACAGAAACCTTTTTACCAAACTATTTAAAAGCGTCAAGTGCTACGTGGAGGCGGTGCCCTCCATGGCCAGCCCACCCCCCAACCGTGTGCCTTGGGGGGGGTCTGCACCCCACCCCGCCTCGCTGCCCCCTGCCCCGCTACCCCGAGGGACGGGCAGCCCTCGGCGGGCAGCGGCTGGGCAGGGGAGTGGGTAGGGGGTGCTGCCCGTTGCCTGTATCCCCCCCTCTTTCTAAGCCTAGTTTTGTAGGGCTAGCTGTTGCGTTGGGCGAAAAGAGCCCGCTGTACAGAGCGGCCCCTGCTGTCCCCCCCCTAGCCCGGGGGGCCCCCTCAGCCGGTGCCCGCGGCCTCGCTTTTCCCACAGGATGTTTTACCGAATCGTTCACATGGTTTGAAATAATAAAATGTAGAAACAAAATAAAGCGGAAATATGTATGTACTGATCCCCCCCATGACCTAGGGGTGGGGGTGGGTGGCTCACCTCTGTGGGAGGGCTGGGGGATCCCCAGGGGTGGGAGAGGGTGGACCCCAGGAGTGCTGGCTCAGCAGCTGTGGGAGCTGCTGTGGGGGCTGTGACCACCCCCTGGCCATGCAGTAGGGGGGTGGTGGCATCCAGGGGTTCCTGGCACCCAAGGGGCCCCAGTACCACACACCCAGCAGTCCACAGGGGGGACCCATGGATGCCCATGGCTGCATCCTGCAGCACCCAGGGGCCTCCCAGATCCAAGGGGCACCCAGGGACCCTTGGCACCCAAGGTCCCCCCCACCCCCAGAATCACCCAGCTCCAAAAGGAACCCAGGGAGCCCCAGGACACCCCAGCTCCAAGGGGAACCTAAGGACGCCCCAGCACCCAGGGTCACCCAGTGCTCCCCAGCATACAGTGGCACTGGTTGCCCCGTAGCGCTGGCCGGCGGGAGGCCTGCTGGGGAGGGGGGAGTGGGGCCATGCCCCCACCCAGGGGCGGCTCCGGGGCTGAGTGGGTCAAATCCTGGGGGTTGGGGGCAAGTGAGGATGGTTGGGGAGGAGTAGGGGGACAGCAGGGGGTCTGGGCCCCAGGGGAGGTGGGGGGGGCCAGGGTGGGATGGGGCACTGGGGCTGGGGCTCAGAAGAGCCCGCAGTCCTTGAGGTTCTCCTTGATGATGATGTCAGTGACGGCGTCAAAGACGAACTTGACGTTCTCGGTATCAGTGGCGCAGGTCATGTGGGAGTAGATTTCCTTCACGTCCCGCCGCATGTTCAGCTCCAGGAACTGCAGCTTGATGTAGTTGCCCGCATCATCATAGGTGTTGGGACCTGGTGGTGTGAGGGTGAGTGGGGTCCTCACCTGGGCTGGTGTTCCCCCAAGCCATGGGTGCTCCCCCAGGTGGGCAAACCATGAGCAATGCTCCTGCAGCACTGCTTGCATGGGGTGCTGGGGACACCTGGTGGGTGCTGCTGCAAGGTGCTGGCACCCAACCCTTCACCATCACCCCCCCACCTGCCGGGTGACCTGCTGCCACCCTCACCATCGTAGTCAGGGAAGCAGATGCTGAGATGGGCCTTCTTGATCTTCTCCAGGAAGACATCCTTCTTGTTGAGGAAGAGGACAATGGAGGTGGTGGCGAAGTAACGGTGGTTGCAGATGCTGTTGAAGAGGTGTAGGCTCTCGTGCATGCGGTTCTGCAGAGGGACATAGTCCCGTGGTGACCTCCCATGTTGTGATGGGGACAAAGTGGAGGGGGCATGGGCTGGTGAGCCTTTCTCACCACTTCGTCATCCTCCACCAGGACCATGTCATAGGCGCTGAGGGCTGCAATGAAGATGATGCAGGTCACCCCTTCAAAGCAGTGGATCCACTTCTTCCGCTCTGAGCGCTGGCCGCCCACATCGAACATCCTGGGCAGGACAAGGAGAGAGGTCAACAGCCCCACCCCTGCCCACCCCTAGTGCCAGCCCTCACTGGAGACATGGCCCCCACCTAAAGTTGAGGTCTTTGAAGGAGAACTGGGTCTCGATTATGCCAGTGGTCTTGACGCGTGAGCGCAGCACGTCCTGCTCCGTGGGGACATAGCCAGGTGTCACCAGGCGCTCCAGGTCTGACAGGTAGCTGGCCGGGCACATGGTGAACATGAGACACAGGTTGGTACCCCCAGCCCAGACCCCCACCCATACCCCACATACTAGCCGGCCGAGTCGTTGAGCTGGTACTCGGAGGCACGGTCGAAGCAGGCCTGGATGCCCGTGTCCTTCCAGAGCCGCCCAATGATGTCTGACATCTCCTTGGGCATGGTGCCCTCCTCAATGGTGTCGGAGAGATGCAGCAGCTTGCGGGCATCGTCCTACAGGCAGGGGAGCTCAGCAGGGCCAGGGGGCTGGGGGGACACCCCTGCCTGGCATGGGGTGCTCCTCACCTGGCGAGCTGAGTCCCCATACTGGATGTTGAGAGTGGTCATGGCCCGCACAATGGCCAGCATGGACTGGAGTGTGTTGCTGTAGATGATGGCGATGAACTCCAGGCATTCCTCCAGCGAGTAACCGTCCTGGTGGATGATCCTGGCCGGGGAGGGGGGCACAGGGCTGAGCTGGAGTGGGGGCACCCATGGGTGCAGCATGGGGCTGAGCCAGGCACTGAGGGCTGGGTGCACCCCATGGATGTGCTGTGGGACAGAGCTGGGCGCGGTGGGACATGGGCACCGGGTGGCTGTGGCATGGGGCAGGTATGGGGCACAGTGTGGCACGTATGTGGCACAATGGGGCACGGCACCCCTTGGCACTCACTTCATCTGCTTGACGATGGTGCTCTTCCCTGACTCTCCTGCTCCTGTGGGGACAAAGCACGGGTCACAGCAGTGTCCACACTGGCCCCAGGGACCACCGGTGCCTAGCACACCTGGAGACACTGGTGGCTGTGCCAGGGCCGTGTCGCAGGGCAGGGGATTACGGCCTGGTGCCACTGGCATTAAGGTTGGGCTGAGCTGCTGTGGTTAATGGGATCTGTGGCAGCTCAGCCAAGGACGTGCTTGGAGACCCAGGGGAGGGGTAGGGGACATGGTGGCACCGCAACCCCACCACACACCACCTGATACCCAAGTCTGCAGCAGTGCAGGAGGACATGCCAGGGGGCAGCGATGGCACCCATGACCCCACCACGTCCAGGGCACCCCAGTCCTTGGGCACCACTGGAGCAGCTGAGAGGGACTGGGAGGGACCCACAGTGCTGGGGGACATCAGGGGCAGACACAGGGGTGCTGGTGTGGGCTGTGTGGGGTGCCTGGGAGGATGGGGTAAGGTGGAGGGCTGCCAGGATGGTGCTGGTAGGGGGTGTTGGTGAAGGCTCTTGAGATGGGTTGGTTGGGGTTGTGGGGCAGGGAGGGCTGGGATTCAAAATGTGTTGGGCTGATTGGGTTTGGGGGAAACCTGGAAGTCAGGGGATCACAGTGCTGGTTGAGGTGGTTTGTGGGGTTTGGGGTGCCTGGCAGGGTGGGGGCTGTTGAGCAAGATATTGAGATGAGCTGGTTTGGGAGAGTCTGGGAATAGGGGGACTGTTGGGGTGGGCTGGTTTGGCTTAGGAGTGTTTGGGGGAGAGGAAAACATTGGGCTGTTTTTTGAGGTCAGCTGTCTGGGTTTGGGGTTGCTGAGGGGTGACAAAGGAAATGTTGGGGGGCTGTTAGGGTGGGCTGGTTGGGTCTAGGAGTGATCAGGAGCAGTGGGCTGTTGGGGGAACTGTTGGGCTGGGCTGGTTGGGTTTGGGGGGGATCCGGGAACTTTGGGTGGCCTGTTCGGGGGGCCCGGTTAGGGAGCATGTTTGGAGGCCAGGGGAAGGTTGGGTGTGCTGGCTGGTTTTAGGAGGGGCTGTTGAGGTGGGCTGGTTGGGTTAAGGGGTGCTAGGAGGTGTCAGAGGAACACTGGGTGGGCTGTTGGGGTAGATGCACAGGGACGGGTATCTCCCCCAGGGTGTTGTTCCCCACATACCCAGCAGCAGCAGCTTGACGGTCCTGGCATCCTTCTCGGCATCCTCCTTGAGTTTCTTCTCTAGCTCACGGGAGTGCTTCTCCTCAGCGCTGGCCCCGGCACCCATCCTTGGCCCCGCGGCCCTGCGGCTCACCCGCTCCTTGGAGGTCAGCACCAGGATGGGCAGCGAGCTCCAGCCTCCCGCCGCCTCCAGCGCTCGCCTCCCTGCTGTGCCCACTGCCGACTGCCACCTCGCTGCCACCACCACCCACCAATGTGGGCCAAGGACAGGGCCAAGGTCCCGGGGGGCCGCCCGGCGCGGTGCTGCGCCAGCACCCACGGCTTAAGCTGTCCACCCCTAGATAAACCCCCTTAAGTCTGCAGCGGGCTGAGCTCAGCAATCCCATGGCTCCCGGCGTCAGCGCTTCTGCCGGGGGGGCCCAAGGTTGGCCAGCCCCCTGCTTTGTCCCTGCCATGAGACTGGGGACAGTGACCCGGGGGTGTGCGACTCCCCCAGCTCTGTCTCTGCTGTGGACCCCGGTGGGGGTTGGCACTGGGGGGAATCTGTTGTGGTCCGGCAGGGGCTGGGTGCCATGGACTGAAATGTCCCCATTGTCCCCAGCACAAGCTGGTCATCGCCACTCTCTCTGAACCAGTGCCCACAACCTCCTCAGTAAGCCATCTCAGCATCCCCAGGTTCTCATGCCCAGTGTCCCCATGGGCACCCAGTGATTGAATGCCATCCCGTCACCTCATCCTCTGTCCCCAGGACCTCTTCCAGGACCCTCCACCAATGTCCCCAGGCCACCCAGGTGCACTTCTTAGTATCTCCACTCACTCACCCGTACACTGCCAGTGTCACCACCTCAGCCCAGTATCACCCCTGGAGTCCCCAGAACCCTCCAGCAACACATGCACAATGTCCTCAGGGATACCCGAGTACCCTCCCCAGAACCCCTCCCTGGTGTCACTCCTCAGTATTCCAAGGAGAAATTCCAGTCCTCTCCCAGTGTACTCAGGACCGGCGCCCCCACCCCCAAGCCCTGTCCAGAGGCACTCCAGTGCTCCCATGCCAGCTGCAATGACCCCCCCTCCAGCGTCCTCAGGTCACTCAGAGCTCTCCCCAGTGTCCTTAGGCTACAATTTCCCCATCTCCCGCGTCCCCAATCCCCCCACATTGCCATCGTGGCCCCTCCAGTAAGACTTAGTGTCCCCAAGGACACACCAATAATCCCTCAGTGTTACCCTGCCACCGCCCCAGTGTTCCAAGGCCCTACTAGGGTTCCCCCAGGTGTTTCCAGTAAATATAAGTGCCCTCGTGTCCTGATCTGCACCCCCGCCTCGCTGTACAGTGTCCCCCCCCGTCCTGTGCGGCTTCTGCAGAACCGCTCTCGGCCGCCAGGGGGCGAAAGGACCCAGCGCAACCCAGCGCCCCCAGCACAGCCCTGCACCGCCCCAGCACAGCCCTGCACTGCCCCAGCACAGCCCTGCACTGCCCCAGTACAGCCCTGCACTGCCCCAGCACAGCCCTGCACTGCCCCAGCACAGCCCTGCACCGCCCCAGTACAGCCCTGCACTGCCCCAGCACAGCCCTGCACTGCCCCAGTACAGCCCTGCACCGCCCCAGCACAGCCCTGCACTGCCCCAGTACAGCCCTGCACCGCCCCAGAACAGCCCTGCACTGCCCCAGTACAGCCCTGCACCGCCCCAGAACAGCCCTGCACCGCCCCAGTACAGCCCTGCACCGCCCCAGAACAGCCCTGCGCCGCCCCAGTACAGCCCTGCACTGCCCCAGTACAGCCCTGCACCGCCCCAGCACAGCCCTGCACCGCCCCAGTACAGCCCTGCACCGCCCCAGCACAGCCCTGCACCGCCCCAGTACAGCCCTGCACCGCCCCAGCACAGCCCTGCACCGCCCCAGTACAGCCCTGCACTGCCCCCAGTTTAGCCCAGGACCTCCCAGCACTGATCCTAGCGCCTTCCTGGGACTGTCCAGAGGAGCCCGGTACAACCCACATCGCCCCCAGTACCAACCAATGTCCCCAGTACAGCCCAGTATCAGACACTATCAGACACTGCCCCCTGTAGAGCCTTCCCCATGGCCCCAGTATTGCCAAGTACTGGCTCCAAGTACCGAATCCTAGTGCTCCAGTACTTCCCCCAGTGCTCCCACTACTGGATCTTGAGTGCTCTCAGTGCCTCCAGAAACAGCCAGTACTGGTCACTAGCCCAGCCCAGCGCACCCACCCTCCCAGCGTACCCCTAGCGCCTAGACAGTATCAGCCAGTACTGACACCTCCCATGACCTGTCCAGTGCCCTTAATGCCACCCAGTACCCCCAGTGTTCCCAATACAGCCCTGCCATGTGAATTCCAAGGGCTCCTCAGCTCCCTGGCTCCAGCCCAATCCTCCGCACCCTGGCAGGGCTGAGGGGCAGAGCTGGATGGATCCTGTGATGGGAGCAGGTGGCAGCACAGCCCCTGGCTGCTGCCTGCTCTCTGCCTGCTCCCTGCCCGCTCCCCAACAGAGCACAAGCAGGTGCCCTCGTCAGTCCCAAAGCCAGTGTTTATTTGGGGGTGCCCCCGGCTGTGTTTGGGGGCACTTGCTCAGCCCTGGCTGCCCCTCTGCTCCCCATGTATAACTATTTACAGGCCCCCACACCCACCAGGGTGCCCTGAGGGGACGGCTGATGGGCTGGGTGCCCTGAACACCCATGGGTGCCAATGCCAGTAAGCATCGGCAGCTGCCTGAGGTTTTACCCCAGCACAGCCCCTTCTCCTTCCCTTCCCCATCCAAAATCCCTGGTTGAGCCCGCACCATGGCTTGGACACCTGGGTCCTGTCTTGAGGGTCCTGTCTGGCCCCACCCAAGCCCCTGGGCCCCACAGCCCCCTTCTCCTTGGCTTGCCTAGTCGTCTGCACCTTCTCCTCAAAAAGCACTTGCTCCTCAATAACCAGGTGGGGAAACTGAGGCAGGAAGCTATGAGGGCCATGCCAACGCTGTGAGAGTCAGACTTTGTCCAGCACCACTTCACCCCTGCCCTCGCCTTTTCCCCCCTGACTGGAGTTTGTCCGCCTTCCCAGGGCATCACCCCCATCCCACATGGGGACCTGCACCTCTGGTCCCTGGTGCAGTGACATGTTCCAGCCTGGGGGAGACAGCAGCCACGGTGCCTGGTGGTCCTCCACACCAGGATCCTGGGGTCCTAGAGGAGTGGGAAGACAGCGATGCTGGCTGCAGCCACCCTGGGGGTCTCCGCTCCTCTGTGGGGCTAGGAGGTGGGGGTCGCACTGCCCCAGTGACCTCGTACAACCTACAAATAAATGCCGTCTCCTGCGGGAGGGGAGAGTGCGTGTGTCTGCATGTGTGTGTGTGCGTGGATGTGTGTGTTTATTTATTTATTTATTTATTTATTTATTTATTTATAGATATTTTTAATATTAAAAGGGGGGAAAAATAGAGCACTGTGCTAGCAAAGTCCCTGATGATGGTTTCATGTGTGCCCGTAGGTCTCTGGCTGGTGATTCCGGCGGTTCCGAGGTTTCTTCTGCTCCTGCTGCTCCTTGGCTTTGAGGCCAGCCAGCGGCTGGGGGGGGCTAGCGGCCGTGTGCCGCCAGTAGCCCTGGCAGTACTGGTCCAGGAGTCCCATTTCAGGCTGGGTGAGGAGCTGCAGCAGGTCCTGGTAGCGGGGAGTGGGGGCCCCAGGCAGGCCGGGGGGGGTTTCCGCCTGCACCAGCACGGCGTGCACAGCGCGGCTGCTGAGGACGCGGAGCTGCACCTTGGTCACTGTGTGCTTGAAGTTGTTCTCGGTGGCAGTGCACGAGTAGAGGCCGCTGTCGCTGAGCTGGAGGGCACGCAGCAGCAAGCCCTGCTCTGTCCGCAGCACCCGGCCCTCCACCCGCAGCTGCAGGGGGAGAGGTGGCATGGCTCAGTCGACTGGTCCCTGCCCGCCCCCGGCACCCCCGAGCACCCCCCTGCCCTACCTCTTTCCGCCGGTCGCTGTTGTCCTTCTGCAGCAGCCACTTGACGCTGGCCTGGGGCGAGCGGGGCTGGCACTCCAGAAAAGCGGTGCTGCCCTCCACCCCATACTGCACAGCCTCCACTGCATTCTTGTTAGCTGCAGGGGCGGCCACAGGCAGCCAGGTCACACCTGCAGCTCCATGTCCCTGGCCCCGCTGCCCTCCTGCCCAGCCCACTTGCTCTCCAAGAGAGAGCTTCTGTCCACCTCCAGCCATGGGTATGCTGGCTACCCAGCTACCAAGCAAGTGTGCTCTTCCTCTAGCTAAGCCATCCTTCCAGAAGGGTGTCCATCCTTCCTTCCATCCATCAAAATCTACTCCTTCTCCTCCCCAACATATCCATCTATCCATGTTTCATCCCTAATGTATCCATCTATCCATCCATGTTCATCCTACTCCCTGATGTACCCATCCCTGCTTATGCTCCTCCTTAAGGTATCCACTTTTTCATCAATCTATCTATTCTTCCATCCATCCATCCATCCATCCATCCATCCATCCATCCATCCATCCATTCTCACCCTCTTCCTGTATATCCACCCACACAACCATCAACACACCAGGGCCGCCATCCACCCTCTCCCCCTCTGGCCGCTGCCCACATCCCTCATCCTCCTGCCCTCAGCACACCCCCGAGCTCCCTCCCAGTGCTGTGGGGCTGTGCCCCACACCTCACCCACCGTTGGAGTTGTAGCCCCGGCACTGGCGGATGGGGTTGCCATGCCGCACGTCCTGCCGCCGGCTCCGCCTGTGGGGAGTCAAGGAGGTGAGCAGGGGAGCCTGGGGCCAGGGGGTCCCTCCCCGCTGCCCCCTCCTGGCCCCCCATACCTCTTGGAGGAGGCAGAGTAGCGGGTGCAGGCACTGCCGTCCCAGGCACAGTACGGGTCCCGCGCCAGGCAGCAGTCAGCACAGGCTTCCCCGTAGACGTCACAGCGGTGCAGGGCCAGGTGGGTCACGCCAACAGCCGAGGACACATACAGCTGTTGCTGTTGGGGGACAAAGAGGACAGGGTGAAATGTCATCTCATCCTCTCCCTGTAAGCACCCTCCCAGAATGAGCTGCAGTCTCCTGGTGCTGGGACTGGCTAAGACACCAAAGCCACCCAGGGCCACCAGAGCCAGCTCGTCCTGGGGTGACCCGTGTGCCTCCTGCTCGACTGCGGTGACACTGGGCAGTGCTATGGCCAGGCCCACAATGGGATCTGCCCAGCCCTTTGCCACGCACCATCACTCACCCTCTTGGAGGAGATGGTCATCGTCTTGACGGGTGCTGGCACCTAGATGGGAGCAGGAGTGGAAGAGATGGAGGGGAGAGCACCTGGCCTGACGCTGCAGCCCTGGGGGGGCAGCCCAGACACCCCCCAGGTAGCTGGGGTGGGGCAGGGCTGGGCAGGGGGAGTTGTGAGGGGCAGGAGAAACAATGCTTGGGGTCCCTCCAGTGCCAGCCAAGGGCTAGTTGGTGTCCCAAGGGGCTGGCTGACATCTCAAGGGGCTGCTTGGTGTCCCAAGGGCCTGGCTGGCTGGCTTGAGGACACTCAGTGAGGGTGGAGGACAGGACAACTCCTACCTTGAACACCTCAATCTCTTCCAGCATGAGCTCTTCCGTCTCCATGTCATCCCGGGGGAGCACGATGACCTTCTGCACGGTGCCTCGATCTGCAAGACACCACAATGCCCAGGCACTCAGTGCCACCCCTGGGCACACATGCCCTCCCCTCCTGTGAAGGGGGTCCCTTCTTGGGGCTGGGGGGAGGAAGGACCCCCCAAGCCCACCCCTATCTCTCTCCTGCTGCAGTGGGTGGCTGTGCCTGGGGTGCAGCCCAGGTCACTGCACATGCCTAGGGACTGCCACCACCCAGGGCAGGGTTGGAGCGGCAGCCAGGGATGGGCACTGGGGCAGGGGAAGGACCAGGATGGCTCACAGGGGTCTGGGATGCAGGTTAGAGCAGGGGAAGCACCAGGCCAGGCAATGGTGTCCCCAGGATGGGCACTGGGGCTGGGGAAGGACAGCGTGGGAGGCTGGTGCCTCTAGGATGGGCAATTGGGCAGGGGAAGATCGAGGTGAGATGATGGTGGGATTAGGATGGCCAGTGGAAGGAAGCATGAAGCTGGGTTGTAGAGTCTGTAGGATGGGTACCATGGTCAAGAAAGTATAAGACTGGATGGTGGAGCCCCTGGGGTGAGCACTCGGGCAAGGGGAGGACCAGGCTGGCTGGTGGCATCAGTTGGATGGTAATCATGCTGGACAGCTGGCCCTGCGGACAGGAACCGGGCTAAGGGAAGGACCAAGCTGCATGGTGGAATTCATGGGACAGGCACTGGGGCAGAGGGAGGACCAGGCTGGAGCCTACAGGAGGGGCAGGGATCTTGGGGGGGGGGGTCTCAGCTCTTTGCCCCGCTCCAGTGTGGTGGAGGGCACAGGACTCTGGCCAGCCCTGGTGGTACCCGTGCCCTCCAGGGCCGCGCCGGAGCATGCTGCATTCCCCGCGGTGCGCGGCGTGGGTACCTGTGCCCAGGAAAAGCACCTCATAGCGCCCGTCTGCCGCATCCACCTGGTCGACGGCCACGGTGGTGAAGCGGTAGTTGACGTTGGTGCGGACCACCAGCGGCCGGCGGTGCGCGGGGTAGACAGCGTGGTACATCAGTGGGTGTGCACGCATGAAGTTGATCACTTCATCAGGGTAGTCCTTGGTCGACTTCATGGATGGGGTGAAGGTCCCCCCAGGGCACTGCGATAGAAATGTCACCAGTGCTCAGTGACCTGGTGACAAGGCAGGGGTCTGAGGGTGATGGCTCACCTCCCCACGCGTGCCTGGGGCTACTTACGGTGCCCGGGCGGGGGTAGGGCATCTTGCCAGTGTAGGGCATCCACTGGTAGTTGGGTCCCTCCTTGTGCGCAAAGGGCCCGTTGAAGACCATGCGGATATCAGCCATGGAGTAGACGCAGACAGCAGAGCCTTTGAAGACTGACCTGGAGGGAAGGACCTGCTGCCACCCTCCAGCTTGGCACCGCAGCATCACCGGGGCCGCCACCCAGCTGGGGATCCCCCTCCGCTGCTCCGTGCCAGGAGACTCAGAACTCACCCCGAAGCAGAGAACACCGCGTAGATAACGGGGTTCTTGGTGTCCTGAGTCTGCTGGATGAAGACATCCTCTTGAGACAGAAAAACGGGGGTGTTACCATGGGGCAGACAGGACACCCCTCACACTCAGGGACAACAAGGCAGGAGGGAGAGCAGCTCCGCGTGGGAGAAGTAAGAGGTGGGGGGCAGCAAGGGGGTATGCAGCCCTCCCCAAGCCTGCAGGGGTGCAGAAGGTTGCCGCCCCCCCCTTGCCCACTCACGGAGCTCGTCAAAGTGTGTTTCGATCCCATCGGGTCCGGGCACGGAGCACACAAGCCGAGCCTTCAGGAAGGTGCTCCACTTGTTCACGAGGCAGCAGTGGCCCCCATCGTCATTCTGCAACGGAGAGACCCCCATGCTGAGCTCTGCCCGCCCCCATGCCTGCCCCCTGCCCAGCCCCGGCTCCACTCACCAGGCAAATGCGCCCGATGCGGGAATAGACCCCAGGGCTCAGCGGAGCATCAGCCGACTTCTCTCGGAAGAAGAAGTAGAGCTTGTCGTCGTTCCTCTCGCTGCTGTCGGGGATGAGCTGGGCACGGACAAAGGCCGGGTCTGGAACGGCACAGCACAGCACCCTCAGTCCCGCAGCACCCTCTGCCCCCCACCACAGTGGGGTGCTGAGCCCCCCTCCTCCAGTAGCACATCCAGTATGCTTCTGCAGTGCTGCATCCAGCTCTGGAGCCCCCCGCACAGGACACACATGGACCTGTTGGAGAGGGGCCAGAGGAGCCACAGAAATGATCTGAGGCTGGAACAGCTCTGCTGGGAGGACAGGCTGAGAGAGTTGGGGTGTTCAGCTGGAGAAGAGAAGGCTCTGGGGAGATCTTATTGCGGCCCTTTAGTGCTTAAAAGGAGCTTATAAGAAAGATGGAGACAGGCTTTTCAGCAGGGCCAGTTATGATAGGAAAAGGGGTGATGGTTTTAAACTAAAGGAGGGGAGATTCAGGCCAGACATGGAGGAATAAATTTTTTACAATGAGGGTGGTGAAACACTGGCCCAGGTTGCTCAGAGAGGTGGCAGATGCCCCATCCCTGGAGACATCCCAGGTCAAGCTGGACGGGGCTGTGAGCAACCTCATGTGGGTGAAGATGTCTCTGCTCATGGCAGGGGGTTGGACTTGATGAGCTTTGAAGGTCCCTTCCAACCCAAACTGTGCTATGATTCTATGAAAAGCACTGTTGTGGTTGCAGGGTGAGAGCCAGATCTGGAGCAGAGCCGCAAAGGTGGGGTGAGGAACCGGGTCTCTGGTGGTCAACAGTGCTCCAGGAGGGGCTCAGAGCATCCCTGGAGTCCCTGGGAGCACCCCTGAGGACCACAGTGTGGAGGGCTCCAGCAGTTCCATGAGCAGGGCGATGGGAACTGGTCGTACCCCCCAGGGAGGAACCACACAACCTGGAAGCTTCTCAGGAAGCTTCTCCCTGCCATCCATCAGGCAGTGCCTAGCCTGCACTGACAGCTCCCCCTCTTCGGGTTACCGCCCCGCCGGCTCCCTGGCCCGGCAGGACCAGTCCATCTGCTCTGCTCTGTTTACTCAGCTGCTGCCCCGTGGGCAGGGGGGCTCCGGGGGGACAGGATGAGCGTTTGGGGTCACCGATCGCAGGCGACATGGTTGACATCTCAGTCCTGCAGAAACCCACGCACAGACTCCGGCAGAGCCAGTCACATCTCTCACCAGGTGCCTGCTCCCACTGCCCAGCGAAGCTCCTGGTGTGTCTGTCACTGTGCCTTGCACAGCTATCCCTCTGCTCTTCTGTCTGGATTTCCATCCATCCATCCATCCATCCATCCATCCATCCATCCATCCATCCATCATCTGTTCATCCATCTTCTATCCACCCAATCATCCACCCATCAACTGTCAACCATCCATCACCTGACCGCCCATTCATCCGTCCATCCATCCCACACCATGACCCATCTGCCTGCCCATGCTGGCTGCTGTCTCTCTCCTGGTAGGATGCAGTATGACATGACAGGTCTCTGGGCTGGAGCCGTGGGCTCCCCAGGGAACCTCGGCCAATGACACCCCAACTCACCATTGAGCCAGCGTGAATTGTACTGGTCTGTCCTCATGGCTGTCTGCTTGCCCATGGTGCGGAAGATGGCTGCGTCCGTGCCCATGAAGTCGATGTAGACGCCAGCATAGAGCTCTTCATCTGCAGAGGGCAGAGATCAGCCGGGGACCCCCACCTAGTCCCATCCATCCACCTTCTCCCACTGCCCTGGGCTCTATCCAGCCCCAGCTCCGGTCAGTAGCCACCAGGCAACCAAGAGCCACTGGCTGTGGCCATCCCAGCAAACTCGGGAGTTTGGTAGTGGTCTGTAACTAGGACCCCCAACTCTGCTGGGCCAGGTGACCCAGGATTTGGCACCCCAGGTGCCCCAACGTCTGCAGCTGGAGGGGTGGTAGGGGCAAGAACCCAACTCCTGGGGGGTATGTGGGCAACACAGGAAGATGGTGGGAGCCATTGTCCCATATCATCTGCACGTTCCCTCTGCCCAACGCAGCCAGTGCCAGCCCCAGGGGGCTGCAGGACTCACTTATTAACGCAGAGACAGTGTCTACTTTGGGGTCGTAGGAACATTTCCCCTTGCCCGATTCCAGTTTGTCTGGCTCCAGGTAGAAGATATAATCCTGGAGAAGGAAGCAAATGGAGGAGCTGGTTAGCCGTTCATCCCTCCATCCCTGTGGCACCTTCCAAAGCCTGCCGGGAGAGGCAGCCTCTCCCAGGAGAGAGCCCAGCAGCAAGAACAGATGCAGATGGACTACACCACGGGTCTGCATGTCTCCTGGGAAGCTGAAGCCCCCATGAGCTTCTCCTCCAACGTTGCTGGGTGCTCCTCCGTGCCCTCCACCACCTGGAGACTTGGCTGAGCCGCCAGGCTGAAATGGGGCATCCATCCCCCAGGTCCACTTCTGTGCAAACTTCTCTTTCCAGCCGCCTCTTCTCCCCGTCCAGCCGTGCTGCACATCGCCACTTGGTCTGCTCCAGGTTGTGCAGCTCCAGCAGCTTCGGCAGGCAGGGTTTGGCCAGTGACACCACTTGGCACTGCTTGGCACCGCTCAGCACTGCTCGGCTGCCAGACCCACTGGGCTCCTCTCGCCAGGACCTGTTTTCCAGTGGGTGCCGCCAAAGTGGCATCACGGTGAGATGCTGCACCCGCTCCAGGGGGTTTGCCCCACGCTGTTAGGATCCATCTCCCTGCCGTCGCGTCTGCCTTCCCCATGGCCACTCCCAGCACCATCATGGGAGACCCACGCTGCCTCCAGAGACGCACAGAAAACCCTCTGCCAGGGCCAGCTGGGAGCACATCACCTCTCAGCCCAGTGTACAGACCTCCAGAGTGGGGAAAAAGCAGCATCAGTGAAGCACTCAAAAAGAGCCTGGGTGCACAGGGGACATTTAGGCAACCAAATCGGGCTGGTGGAGCTGCCTGCTGGCCCCACAGCCTTTCTCTGACACAGGCGTGACAGACATGCTGGTGGTCAACCTCCATCGACATGGGAGTGGGGTCCTGGCAGAGCCCCTGGCCCTAGGAAAGGCAGGAGCAGGTGGGGAGCCAGGATGCTCACCACACACATCTCCCATCACAAGATCTGCTTGTGCCAGCTCCTCCTAGGACACCACAGCCCCAGAGACAGGCATGGCCACGCTTCCACCATCCCCATCACTGTGCCGTGCCACCTGCAATACTGGCACCATCACAAACACCTCTGCCAAGTGCTGGGCCTGGTCCCAAGCGGGGCAAACCCTTTCCATTGACAACCTGGCTCTGCAGTGCAGCCCTGGCCCCGGCCAAACCATGTCACCCTCCCGCCGGGCAACCCAGGAGCCACTGCGGCACTGGTGCCCCATGTGATGCCCGGCCCATGCATCGACCCACGTTAGTCGGGGGGGGAGAGGCTCAGGGGGTAACACTGTCAGGGCAGGCTGGGCACTGGGTGTCCCCAGAAGCTGGGGACGCTGTCACCTTCCTGAGCCCACTTGCCCTCTGGGATGACACCAGCCCCTTCTAGGGCAGGGCGAAGCAGCTGTTCAGCAATTTTTTTTTAATAGACCCTACCAAAACACATCTTGCACATTGCCTTGGCATTCTCCTCTGAACCATCCTGATTCCTGAGGCTTTGCACAACACATTGCCCCACTTCCAGAGCCAGGCAAAGCCAGTGGTGAGGGAGAGCCACCGTCCCTGACAGTGTCCCCCACAAGGGACCCGTGCACGGCCCTGGAGGAAGGAGTTAGTGAGAGAAGGAGAGTGGAGACGCCAGGCCAGTGGCTGGAGGATGCTGTGCCAAGAGGGAAGATGGTGGGGATGCCCATGGCACAGGGTGCCCAGCCCGGGGGTTGGGAGCATGCCGGTGGGAAGGAGGAGCCCGCGGCTCCGGCGCGGCCCAGGGGAGAGGTGGGCACGGCTGCGGCGGGCCCCCAGACCGGTCCCCACCTTGCTTTGTGCTGGTCTTGGGCTGAGGGGGCTGTCGGTGGATCTGCTTTCCCGGCCTCCCGGCTGGCTCGGCGGAAACCCCTGGGGAAAAGGAGCAGGGCAGAGAGTTAGCGCCAGCGGCGGGGGGCAAGGACCCCCTGGGCGGGGGAGGCAGGGGATCCCAAGAGTTGGGGTGGTGGGCGCCATGTAGCAGGAGAGCCGCAGCTCCCTCTTGGGGTGCCGGTGGGGTCCCTGGATGCTGCAAGCTGGGCTCCAGCAGCAGGGTCTCCGGGAAGGATCCTGCCATCTCCAACAGAACTGGGGTGCCCTGGCACAGGGCAGGAGGGGTGGCAGAGGCGGCTGCCAGAAGCCAGCCAGGTTGCGCTCATGCCCAGGGAGACAATGCTGGCACCTGCCACCCAGCTAACAGTGCCCCATGCAGAGAAGCAAGGCCCTGGTGCTGAGCCATGACACCACTGGTGACCTGGTCCTGCTGACCATGACACTGGTCCTGGTGACCCCCAGTCCCTGCCACACTGCCACTGGTTCCACCAGAGGGGACACACAATGCTGTCCCCAGTTGCATGGCCATCCCTAGTGCTCCTCAAATGCTGCCACTTCCCAGGCTAGTCCCGGTCTGGTGTCAATCCCGTCCTAGTCCAGTTCAAATACAGTCCTAGTCCAGTCCAGTCCCAATTTGGTCCCAATCCAGAGTGGCCTGAGCAGCATCCACCTCTCTTGGTGCCTGTGCTGGGCTTGGGGAGCACTGGGGCAGACACCCGTCCTCCACATCCAGCGTCGTGCTCCTCCCTCAGCTGGGGCTGATGGTGCCCAGGTCAGTCCAGCCACGGGAGAGGACGCAGCCCAGGACCTGCCACCCCGGCACGGAGGGGACGGACACCTTGCAGGGCTCCAGGCCCCCGGGACACCTGTGCTGCTACTTGCAGAGATCAGCTCCTTCCGAGGGCCATCCGAAAAGCTCTCCTCCGTCTGCCACACATCTAGCCTGGTGACATGCAGCTTCCACGCTGGCCTTGCTGCACCTCACAGTCCTCAGGGCCAGGTGACATCCTTCCATCCAGGGACAATCCCAGCACAGCCGCACATGTCGGCATGGCCTCTGCCATCGTTCTCCCTGTGCTGGTGCAGTGTCCGGTATCCTCCGCACCCATGGTGGGGGGCTTGGTGGCCAGCAATGGGTGAGCGGGCAGCTAGAGGTGGGCATATCACTCATTGTGGTAGAGATCCGGTGGCGGCTGTGGCTGGTGGGGCAGGAGGGCACATCGTGTTGAACTGGTGTCGCCGTCCAGCCGGGGTAGCCAGGTTCCAGTGTGAAGAGAAGCCCTTGGTTTGTGGAGATGGCTTGGCCCCGCTCAGCAGCGTAGAACTGTTAGCCACGCTGCCCCCCCGCACCCTGCTGCAGCCCCCCAGCGGCTGCGCCAGCACCGCTGAGCTGGGCAGTGGCTCACTGCCCCCTCCGTCCCTCCCACCTCTCACCTGGGCTTTACGCCCACGGTTGACAAAGGTGCAGATGGGATTGTAGGCGCCGGTGCCACAAACGTAGAGGTGGGTCCGGTTCCAGGGCTGGATCAGACGGATGAAGTTGCCGCACTCCCCCTGGGAAGAAGAGGAGGGGGGTGACAACCCCAGCAAGGGGACAGGGCACCCCTCTTCCCGCCACCTGTTAGCATCCATGCTGAGGTGGGCACCATGGGGTCCAGCCCCACGGCACACCGTGGGAGTTGGGGAAGGGAGAAAGCAGGGCGAGGAGCCAGGAGGTGGAAGGCTGGCACAGGGCATGGGCTGGCATGAGACATGGCATGGGGGTGGGGTTTGGCCATGGGTTGGAGTGGTCATGGGTTGGTATGGGCCATGGAGTGGCATGGGTCAAGGGGTAGCATCGGACTTGGGATGGCATGGCCATGGTTTGGCATGGGTCACGGGAGGGGCTGGCATGGACCATGGGCTGGCACACTGAAGGGCTCAGCGCTGGCCAGTGGGAGAAAGCAGCATGGGGACCTTGGCCTCCTGCTCGCCCACAAAGCTCTCCAGGACCTGCACGGCTGGGACAGAAGGGGTGGCAGGACACCGCGACACCTCAGAGTGCCACCCCATCCCGGCATAGCTGCACATGCTGCTACAGGGGACCCAGGGGTGGCTTCTCCAGGGTAGGACACAAGGACATGAATCCCTCCCCAGTGCTGCTCACCAACCCACCCGCTGCTACCAGAAGGGGGTTTGTGGTGGCCACTCACATTGCTGTTCTTGCCTGACAGGATGCACTCCTCAATCCTCTGCTGGGATGCAGGCCAGTGGATCTGTGGAGACACCAGCCCAGGGTTCCCTGCCTGGCCCCAATTCTGCCCCACCAGCACCAGCGATGCCCATCGAGCCCTTGGCCCAGCATCCAAAATGCACTCCTGGGTGCCTGTTTGCCCCCTTCCACCCGTGCCCTGTGATGGCAGCTTACGATGAGGGGCTCGCGGTTGATGTCGTGGAGGTCCAGCGAGAGGACGTAGTCCTTGCTGCCCACGTACATGCGGTCGTGGTCCTCGTCCTTCAGCAGGATGCGGTAGTCGCTAGAGTTGAGGAGGAAGTTGAAGAAGTGTGCTGTGCCCGTCGCCTTTAGCTCTGCGGGGGGAAAGGGGCACATGTCAGCATTCCAGGGACCCTCACCTTCCCGACTCTCACCCCTGCCCCCGAGTCCAAGTCTGGTCCCGAATGGAGGATGTCCTGTGAGAGGAGGTGCCCACCTTCCCGCCCCCAAATTCCCCTCCATGAGCACCATGATGCTGCGTCCTCTACATGGGACATGGGACAATGACAGAGATGCTCACGGCCAGTTGGGACAACCAAGGGTGGCCCAGGGAGGGGCAGCAGGAGACCCAGCATCCCACAGCATGGAGTGGAGCTCATGAGATGAGACAGGAAGGGGGGTGCTCCCTGGAGCCCCAGCCAAGTGCCCAGCTCCCAAATTCTTCTGCATCATTCCTCTCCAGCTGTATGTTCCCACGTCCCAACCAGGCCACTGGTTCCTCAAATGGGGGAGTTGGGACCCTAAGGAGCAGACATCCCAAGGAATGGGAGGGGACAAGCCTCTCCCCCACCCCATGCACCCCATCCCCCCCTTGGGAAGTTATTTTTAGCCCGAGTGTGGGAGCAACGAGTGAAAGAGGATAATGAGGGTCATGAATATTCACAAGTGCAATGAGGCAGCCAGATGGAAGGCAGAAGTGCTGCAGATGATGTGGGCCGGTGCCAAGGACCACGTGGCAGGGGCCAGGACACGAGCGAGACAGAAGACCCTACCCCATGGGACACCATCTGCCCTGGATGTCACCTCCTTTGGAGGTGCCAACCCTTTGGATGCCACCAGAAGCCATGAGATGCCACTCCTATGGGGTGTCAGCTTTCCCATATGCCACCCCCTTTGGAGATGTCACTCCATTTGGATACCAACCCCACGGGACACTGTTCCCATGGGCATCCTCACGCCGGAGATTTTGTCCCTCCAGGCAGGAACATGCTCTGTGCAGATGCCGGATGCTGGGGGCAGCCCCTGGGGATCCCCCTTACTGGGTGGGAGCGGAGCAGGGTCCTGCAGGTCAGTAGAGGGCAGGAGGACTTCAGCCTCCAAGCAGAGCTGGGCAGGGCTCCAAAAGGCAGCTCAGCACATCTCCCTGACCTTCTGCCTCTCAGACCCATGTGGGGCTGACAATGTCCCATGGGTGTCCCCAGGGTCCTATGCTGGGCACATCAGGGATGCAGGGGTCTGCCCTCTTTGGGGAGCAGGAGGGATGGGGGGAATGTGCCCTGCACCCTGGCACCCCAGTGATGCTAAGAATCCCCTCGCACAGCCCTGTGGACCCCTTACTTGGCATCCTGGGGGTGGGCTGGGGGCACCTCCCATTGCTTGCTGGGAAGCGGAGTCTCCATGGGAGCCCACATCAAGGGAGCAAAGGGGTGCCTGGGCACAGCCACTGGTGTCACTGGGAGGACCCGCTCTGTCCCTTGGCTGGCAGCAGTGATCCCCAATGCCCAGCCCATGGCGGGGCACCTGCAGCCCCTAGCACCACTCAGCGTGGCGGTGAAGCCAGCACATGCCAGGCACCGTGGGGAGGGAACCTGCTGGGACACACTGTGGGAAACGGTGTAATGGGATGGGACATCCACCTTCCAGGGGTCTGACCTCCCCACCAATGCTGGCTGGATGGGGCAAGCATGGTGGGAATGTGGAGGGGCTGGCAGTTTAGGTTGTGGGTGCAGGGGTGTCCCCACCGTGGCAGAGGTGAGGTGACACAGTGAAAGGCATGGGGGACCAAGGGGAGCCCAGCCACCCACCCCACGGCACACTCCTCTTGCCTGGCCCATCTGGGCTCCAGATGCTCCCTGTTGTCAGCAGGGGCTCGCCTGCCACCTGTGGTATCCCCTGCCTGTCCCACAGTGTTCCCTGGGGAGCTGGGGAGCCAGGAAAGGGCAGGGCAGCTCTGGCAGCGGGTGATGCAGGCAGAGCAGGACAGGTTGTTCCCAGCACTGCCAGCACCAGCACCACACGCCCATCCATCCCCCTGGGGGCAGAGATGATCCCGGCATAGGGATGGCAGTTAAACCAGGCAGGACCTGCGCTGGGACAGCCCCACTCTGCCACTGCTGCCTGGCCTGGGGGTCCCGTGTCCACCCTCCCCAGGGGACACCATGTCCACCCTCCCAGGGGACACGCTCCCATCTTTGGTCTCCCCTCCCAGCTGGGACCGTGGGGCTGAGTCGAGCAGCACCAAGACACTGTCAGTGGAGGGTCCCACGCCAGCAACAGTCCCAAATATCCCACATCCATCAGGATGAGCGGCCCCAGAGCTGAGCAGGGGACAGGGACAGCAGCACAAAGGGCCCCGGCCCCTCACTGGGGCCCTCATTCAGCCCCCTACGCCCCAGCGATCAGAGGGGGCACCCCTAAAGCGGGGCGGGGACGGACCCACTGCCCCGTGACGCCCTCTCCAAAGGGGATGGAGGGGCGGGTGAGCCCCTGCCCCAACCTCTGACCTCCCAAACAGTCACCCCCCACTGCCCTCCCCACCTAATTCCCCAATGCTGTGCCCCCAAACCTGCCCCCAGCAGCTGCAGGGGTGTCCCGGGGATAGAGAATCCGACTCGTTAGCGGATGCGCCCAGATGAGCCTATTCCCTCCTGCATCCCTGCTGCCAACTCCGGCACCGCAGAGCTTCCCCGGCTGGCCGGGAGCCTAATCCCATTTTAATTGCCCAGCACCGGAGCCGGGAGCTGCCCGGCATCACAGCCAGGGTGGCCTCTCTGGGGACTGTCCCCTTGCAATCATCCCATGGAGCCCCCACTGATTCCCCCCGGGACTCGCCTATCCAGCATCATTTGGTGGCCTCAGGTGTTGAGATTTAATTATCCGGCACCCTCAAGCGATGCCGGCGGCCAGGAACCTGTCAGACCCTTGGCCGGCAACCCAGGGCCATGCTCAGCTCTGCCCGTGGCAGTGGCAAGCAGCTCTGCCAGACTACCTGCTCTGCAAAGCCAAATTCTTCCCATAATGCCAAATTCAGGCTGAATTTACAGTTCCGGCAGCTGCCCACACCTCCACCGGTGCTGAATGCCACCCCCATCCCCATCAAGCAGGGATGAGCAGTTCCCATCCATCGCCCATGAGCGCGCAGACCAGCGCTGATCTCCAAAGCAAGGGTGAGATTTTGGGGGACCCAATAAAACCAAGCATCCCAGGGTGCTGCTCACCCCACCTGAGCTCTCCAGATGCCCCTGATCCCCCCCAAACATCAGCAGGGTGCTGGCACAAAGGGTTAATGCCATTAGGACCTGAGTCGGTCACCTCCCCAGGTGCACCAGCACTGCACTCCCCCAAAAGCAATTACAGGCGCTCTCACCAAATTAGTTTCTAATTATGGGCTTGTAGCGCATTCAACATAATTAGCATGTAAATTACATGGCGTGTTTATATTCAATAACCGCTCTCCCCCCGGCTGGCAGCGGCAGTGCCTTTTGGGAGCCCTTTCTGTCCATGGGGGCGAATGAATTCACTCCACATGCCGATGGAGAAGCCCAGCACAGATCCCAGGGAGCCTGGCCCAGCAGGGATAAATCCCAGCTCCAGCCCAGAGCGTTTCATCCCACACCAATCTAAAGCTCAACCTAAATTTTGGGGACGTTCCTCCCCAATTTTTTCCCTACTTGAAATGTGGGAGGCAGGTTTTTGGGTACTAGGTGGAGAGGAGGGCTGGGGAGCGATGCTGAGAAAGGGATGGGGGGCTGAATACGACCCCTCGCGTGTTTAAAGCATTTGTTGTTATTGGGGCTGATCAAAGCGCTGGGTGGGTTGCCCGATAAAAGCAGAATTGCTTATTTGTTTGAGCGTCACTCCGCTACCCCTTGATGGGTTATTTATGATGTAATTAAGCTAATTACATGTAATAAGAGAGTTTCCGTGGCCCCCAGCCAAGCTCTTTTCCCATTTAACCGATTCACAGGTGGGAGGAAACCGAAGCTGCCTTGCTGGGGCTATGGAGATGAAATGGCTCTGGCTCCTGATCGCTGCCTTCCACCCCCGACCGTCTCCAGCCCCGCTTGGGGAGCATCGCCCCGGCACTCACCCCGCCGGCCCCCGCAGCAGGGGACAGGTGTCACCAACACGCGGGTCAAATCCCTTGGGATAAAAGCGGGGCCGGCCGGGTGCTTCCCCCATCGGCCATCACTGCCCGGCCGGTTGGGCGCAGGCCAGAAAGACAAAACAAAAAAGAAAGAGGGAAAAAAAAGAAAACCACATTTTTTCAGCCAAAACCGCTGATTCATCCCCCAGCGAGCCTGCCCGAAGCACTCGTGGGGGGACGTGCCCCAGAGAGCATCGCTGGCAGGGGGACTCTGTCCCCACCGAGCATCACTCAGCAGCAGTGACCCTGGTCTCCAGGGGGGATCTGGTCCAGGGGATGCTCCGGCAGCAGGAAAACCCCCTCAGGAAGGAGACTGGCTTCAAAAAAACACTTTAATCCCTGCAAAAGCAAAGGGCTGAGCTGAGGGGTCCCCACTCACCATTTTAGGGCTTTTTAAAAAATGTCTTTTACATTATTTACTTCTGCAGCCCCCGAGAACAGGGCAAGGTGCTGGGTGGGAAGACGGCTGCTGTTCCGGGCCCCGGGAAAGGGAGCGGCTGGGGGGCTCCAGGCAGGGACACACACACACACCAGGACCTCAAGAAGGGCCACGCTGGCTGCCCTGCTCCAGAAGGAGCAGCGTTAATTTGAGGGATAACAAGCTTATTAGGTACCAGCTTGGGGGTGGAGGGGCTGAAATCACACGGGGGCTTTTTTGAGGCGGGTTTAAGGAGCTTATGGAGCTTCACAGCCGGAGCCTTGGGGGCTCAGCCCCAGCGGCAGCCGGTCCCAGCGGGTGGGGGGGCCCTGTGGCAGCCCCCCACTGCCCCAGCCAGGGAAATCCTCTTAGGGGTTGCAGGGCTCAGCCCCACGTCCCTGTCCCCCAGGGCATGGCAGAGGGGACTGTGCCGTGTTCCCTCCTTCAAGGGCTCCAAGGAGCAGCACGGGGATCTGGCACGCGCCCAACCTGTGCCAGGGTGGGGACCAATGATGCCAACACTCCCAGCTTGTCCCTAGGGCTGGCTGTCCCCAAGCACTTGGCCCTGCCTGCACATTCCCCCTGTGTCCCCCCCATGTTTATTCCAGCCCACTGTCACCAAGCAGTGCCCACAGCTGCAGCAGCTTAGGAGGGCGCCGGGCGGCCCCTGGGGACATGTCCCCCTTGCCGGGCTCCCCTCCAGCCATCTGCCACCCTCAGCCCCAGATCAAGCGTGCCGATGTCCTCCGGCCGCCAGCCAAGATGCCAGCAGGGCGGGAGGGGAAACTGAGGCAAGAGGTGAGGAGGAGCACAGTCACACAGAGGGCTGGCAGTAGCGTCAAGAGGAGTTTCCACCACTTGATTTGTTCTTTTTAAAGTGATTTTTCCCCCACACAGGAACTGCACTGCCTCTCACCCAGCCCCTCCCAGCCAGGGCTGCCCCCCGGCTGGACCTTTGCCGCAGCGTTTCCGAGAGGTGCCGGCACGGCTGTTCCCGTCGCCGTGGGGGGGGAGCGGCTCCCCCTTTGAAGCCCCACGGAGAGCCCTGACCCTGAGGGCTTCCCGCGACCATGCGGGCCGAGAGCCCACCCTTCCTTCCCGCACGCTTTTCCCACGCTGGACAAGGAGCAGGACACGGAGGGATGAATCACCATCATCATCATCACCTCCTGCATCATTGCGGGGAAAGCACGGACCTCTCTGGTGCAGGAGCCCCCAGCCCAGAGGAAGGCCCAGGGAGAGGGGGCCGCAGGATGTGCACGGGAGAGGGGGGGAATTGTCAGCAAGAAGATGATTTAAAATATCCACCCTATTTCTGGCCAGCACCGGGCTGGGATCTGGGAAGAGCTGTTGGCAATAGGGAGCCATGCCGGAGCCGCTCCCAGCACTGTTCTTTCCGTGCTGGTCACCTTCCTCCCGCGGACACACGGACAGGAAAGCCTTGAGAGGGAGGACAGACAGACAGGGACCACAGTGGTCACGAGATGGGGAGAGTACCAGGGAGTGACCCTGCCCAGCCCCTACACTGGTGTGAAGGAGCTTGGCTCCAGCTCCTTTCCTATTGCTTCGTTATTTTATATATATATATATATATATATATATATATATATATTTTAAAAGCACTTGAAGACGAAGAGGTTCCATAGAGGATGACGCAGGCCCCGGAGAGCTGCGACAAACCTCCGGCGCGCGATAACAACCAAAGGCAAACAAACCCAGAGACGTTCCCAGGGCTGGCGGGGCTCCAGGCAGCGCGGCCGAGGCGAGGCGCCGGGGGGACGCGGCAGCTCCCGCCGGCACAGCTCCTTCCCCGGCACCTTGCCGGGCACCAGGGCATGGTGACAGCCACCTTGGTCCCACCAGGCAGCGCCTCAGCCAGGGGATGTTGGTGGCAGGGACCTGAACTCTGACCCCTGCAGCAGCTCAGCAGCCCCCTGCGCTACTGCGGCCGTGTCCCTGCTGGCAGAGCCCAGCCCAACTCATTACACCACCGTCCCACAGCCCAGGTCCCATCACGCCCAGCCCCGCCACCCACTCAGCCACCCCAGGGGACTTGGAGCTGGGGATTTCGGCACCAGCCCCAGTTTCCCAAGCAAGAGAAGGGGCTGCACTGGCTGGGACACACCGCTGCCACCCCACATCTTGTGGCACTGCAGCTTCAGGAAGGATGAGTCCACGTTATTGACTCGGTGAAGCCACGTACCAGCAGCTCGGCATGTTGCACCCCAAGGAGGACCCTGAGCTAATCCTCCACTGTCACTGCAAGAGCATGGCCGGGGAAGGGGCGAGCAGCATCCCTTCCCAATCCTGGTGTGCTCAGATTCAACACACTGCTAGCACTTCTCCCTATGCAAGTGGGAACTGGCCCATCTCCCGCCATGAATCCAACCTCTGGGAAGAAGGAGCCCTGCCAGACCCCTAAGGACATCACTGCCCTGGCACAAGAGAGAAGGACCGGAGATCCCAACAGGGGCACTCGGGTGACATTCCCTGGGCAAGGTCAGGGACATCCATTCAACCCATCCGGGGCCAAAAACCAATCCCAAACTAGCCCCCACCCTGCGGCACAGCATGCCCAGCCACGCTTATCCGGAATTAATCCTGCTCCCCAGGCATGCCGGTGGCTGCAGGATGGTGACAGGCGTTAACACACACCTCGCCGGGGCGGCAGGCGCCGGGTCCAGCCACGGCTTTGCCAGAGCCTGCCCTCACCACAGTGCTGAGGAAGAGATGCTCCAAGCTGAGGTGAGGGACACAGCCCTGGGCAGGAAACAGCAGCGGCCAAAGTGCCCCAGTAGCCCCCAAAAACCCCCCAAAACCCCCCAAAACCACCTTTGGGAGAGGAAAGCAGTGCCTGCCAAACAGGGAGGAACTGTTCACTCCTTTCCAGCCTGGACTTGTCCCCAGCCTCTTCATACCAGCCATTTTTCTGCTGAGACCAGCCTTTAACACCAGTGTCTTGCTCTGCCTGTGCTGTGTTTGCTGTCAGCCCCCCCAGCCCCTCCCGCTAGGCTCAGCCAGACCGGAGCTGCCGTGCTCCCCAACAGCTCTGCCACCACAGCCCAGGCTCACCAGTTCATACACAACCGGAGGGCAAAGGCAGGGCAGGGGCGCAGGCAGCACAGCCCCGGCTCACCTCCCCCGGGACCCCAATGGCTACATGTGGCTGTCACCCTCCTGACACGCGTCCCCAGGCTGGGATGCATCCAAGCGGGCAGCCAGCTCCCACAGGGGCCAGGGTGATGGTGGCACCAAACACACCATGTCAGCGGGGGCAATTTGTGCTCCACTCCTCCAGGTTTGCAAGCCCAAGCCCTCATCACTCCCCATCCTGCCCCCTCTCAGCAGCCCCCCTGGCAGGAACTCAGGACCAACCCCTCTGTCAACATGTACCCTAGAGCTGATGCTGGGGTCCCCTCCTGGCTCACAGAGGGGACTGGGTGGTCATGCAACCCCAGTACCAAAGGGTTAAGCTGCTTCCAACCCCACCCACCATCCTCCCCTCCTGCCAGCTCCCAGGCGTTAATACCAGCTCAGGGGTCGGGGTGGCATCAAGCTGCTGTCTGGTCTCGGGGCGCTGCCGGGGGGGGCTCCCCACACCTCAGCACCCAGCTTTGCCAGATGGAGAGAGCCGCCCACCCACAAGCAGAAGTGTACTGGGGTGACTGGGCAGGCTACCAGCCCCAAGGACTGAGAGAGGGGGGCAGACTGGGAGCTCAGCCATGCCGGCATGCAGATCCCCATGGAGATTTCTGGAAGTGCTGACACCCCCCAAGTGAGGAGGAGGACCAGCCTGGACCAGGGTGCTGCTGGTCTCCTCCACCCAGCTGGGGTCCCACCCCATCCCCAACAGCCACTGCTCGGCTCTTACCTTTGAAGGAGAGCTGGACCCTGGGGGTGGCGACGCTGTGGTCCTTGGCGTGGGCCGCCCGCCAGCCCAGAGTCAGCAGGGTGGCCCAGAGGAGGACGCCGACCACGGGCATGGTGGGCATGCGCCTGGGTGCTGAGGTCAAGGGGAGTCCAGGGGGGGCTGAGCCTGCCGAGGAGGGTACAGGGAGGAGGGACGTCAGTTTGCTGCACCTACCACCCCCCTGGTGGGGTTACAAAGCACCGCCCCCCCCATCTCCCCATCCTGCTCTTCATCACCTGCCGGCACACAGCATCCCCCAGGGAGGGCTGGGAGCCAGCCCTGGGAAGTGCTCAGCTGAACCCCGCTTTGCAGGCTGGGGGGGTGGGGGGCAGGAATTGGGGGGCGCAGCCTCACCTCCTTGGGTGCCAAGCCAAGCGCACAGGGCGAGGTGAGCGTGGCAGCAAGCGCCGCTGCAGCGTGTTCCTCCACACAAGCCAGCAAGCCTTGCCCAGGTGAGGAGCATCCCTCCTCAGCCCCCCAGCCTGCAGCATCCCCACCCCACCAGGCTGGCTCCCCCCACCCCAGCACCCAGAGGGGTCCCATACCCAGCCCTCTCCCATTACCCCCACCCCTTCTCCCAGCCCCCAGCAAAGCCACAGCAAGCAGAGCCGGGATCAAATCTTTCCAACATGAAGGAAATCTGGACTTCATTATTCCAAGAACGTACAAAAAAAAAGGGGGGGGGGGGGGATTTTTTTTTTTCATAAATAAAAGAGAAAGAAAAAGAAGGAAAAAAAAAAGCCCTGCCTGTGTGCCAGGCAGCTGGACTCCCTGGGGCTCCAGCACTGAGCGGAGTCCGCCAAGCTGCCTCCAGCAAGCCACACACGCACCCCAGCTCAGCACCCTGCACGGCACGTGGTGCCCCCAGTGTGCCCCACTGCCCCTCCCAGAGAGGAACCGTCCCCTCGGGCCCAAGTCCCCCTCCCAAGGCAGCACTCTCCTGGGGGGCTCCAGAGAAGGATCACGGCAGGATTTAGGAGGATGCCCTCAGTGGGAAGCCCCTTGCGTCCCCAGGAAGATGCACACCCGGGGTGGGATGTGCTGTGGTACCCAGCTGGGCTGGGGCAAACAGGGAGTGCCCGGCCAGCCCAGCCACAGGGGCTCTGCACCGCAGAGATGGGCGCTGCCTGCCAGCACGCTGTGCTGGGGGGTCCCCACTGTGCCACCCCACGGAGACATGCCCTCCATGGCTCTGCCAGCTGCCACCACACAGCCCCACAAGGGACAGGCACACACAAGGGTGCCGGATGGATGGCTAGGAACCCTTTGGGGCACCCTGGGAGAGGGATGCTGAACTGCAGGGGAGGTGATCCTACACCCCAGGGCTCTGCCTGCAGCCCACCCGGGTGGTCTGCCTGGCCCCTCCCCAGGAGCACAGCACCCACAACGCCGGCCCCAGCCCCAAGCGGGACAAGAGCAGCGGCACCGTCACCGGCAGGCAGGCGCCAACGCGGCCCCTCCAGCGGCGCGCTTCCTCGAGTGGCGGGGCGAGACCCAGAGCGCAGCGGCACCGCTGCTCCCCAGGGCTCAATATTTTTTTCTTCACTCTTCCCTTTGGAGTCAGTAAATGTTTCGATTTGCTCCTCTCCCCCAGCGTACACCCAGCTCTGCTCCATTGTACTGGCATTCGGTCCTCTTCTAGGCTGGCCCCCCCCTTCTCCCACCCATTCCCAGGCTCTGCCCTTCCCATCAGCGCCAGGCTGGGACAGCCGGAGCCCCCAATTCCTCCGCCAGCCAAAACTCCAGTTGGTTGCAGTTAAACACCACCCCCCCCATCCAAACCTTCCCCCCCTCTCCCCAGCAGCTTTAGGAAATAATTCTGGCAAATCCCACTATTGCATTTGGATGGAGCGGCGTACGCGTCAGAGACAGGGAGCGAGATGGCAAACAAAGGAAAAGAGGGAGAGGAGGGGAGCGCAGCGAGTGCAGGGCGAGGAGTGGGGAAAGAGCCGGCGGCGAGCGGCGGGCACCCAGGCCCAGCCGGGAGAGGCAAATTCCAAGGAAGCAAAAAGGGGAAACGGCCCATTGGCGTGCACCTTGGCCGGGAAATCTCCATTTCCAGGGTCATCTGCGCTCCAGGGAAACTGGAAACTCCAGGGGAGAGCAGCCACATTCCTCCCCACCAGCACCCGGCTGGCTGGGGTTGGGTTTTTTTTTTTGGCAATTAAAGTTTGGCCATCGCTGGTGCTGCCGCGCGAAGATGAAAATCCCGCTCGGCTTTATGCCCCCTCCCCAGGCCAGTCAACCGAGTGCCACCAAGCCAGAGCAATTAGGGAAAGGTTTTCTCAGCTGGAACAGAGACTTCTTTGGGGGACTGAGACCCCAGCACGGATGGGGCACTTCAGGGGGCTCAGAGCTAATGCTGCCCATACGCCTGGTCCCAGTGGCCTCAGGAGTGAGCCTAGCGAGCAGGAACGTTTTAGGAGGGAAAAGAAATACAGGCAGGATGGGCAGTGGGAGGGGAGCCTGCCCCACTCCTCAGCCACGGTGCCCGAATGCGCAATGCCACGGGCAGGAAGGGAAAAAAAAATTAAAATAAAAGGAAAAAAGAAATAATAATGCTAATTGTCTGCCGCGACCACTCGCACCACGGGAATAACTTTGCACAACTTTGCACCTCTGGCATGCCTGACCTGTCCCCAGGGAGAGCCCTCTGTCGCCTGCTCTCTGACCCCAGGGGCTGCTCTGTCCCCGGACCCCCAACCCTGCTGGGGTTCGGGGTTGCACCGGGGCAGGCGGCCCCACCGAGGCGGGGTTCGGCTGTCTGCTCCACGGTGCTGGGGGTCTCTGTTGTGTCCCCCCAGCACCCCCTCCTTGGGCACCCACCCGCCGCCGAGCCCTGCAGCAGCTCCCCTTACCCCGGAGCTCCCTCCCAGCCCCCGTCCCTGTCTGCACCCTGCCCCGGGGGACAGCCTCCCCGCCCCGAGCGGGAGCGGGTCGCGCCTGCCCAGCCACGGGCTCCCGGGGGTGAGGGCACCGGCAGGGACCCCCCACGCCGGTATCGCCCCTCTGCGAGGCGGCGGGGGACGAGCTGCAAAGCATCCCGTATCGCTGCCAGCGCGGGACGGGGGTCCCGGCACCGGACCGCAGGCACCGGCACCCTCACTCTCCGCCCCACCTGCCCGCTTCACCGGCAAGTTGCAGCGGGGGGGACACACACACACACGAGTTCCGAGCGGCGGAAAGTTTTCTCGGGGCGCCCCCCGCACCGGGCCCCCGCTCCGCCGCCCGCCCCTGCTCTTACCTCTGTGCAGGTCCCGGCGGCGGCGGCTGAGGAGGGGGTGGAGGGCGGGGGGGCTCCGCGCCGCGCCGATCACCCGCGGCCCCCCGCCATCTCGCGGCCGCGACTGCCGCCGCGGCCCCGGCCCGTGGAGCGGCGGCGGGGCGGGGCGGGGCGGGGCGGGGCGGGGCGGGGCGCGGGGCGGGGCGGCGGCCCGGCCCCAGCTGAGCGCCGCAGCCCGTGCGCTCGCCGCGGGTGTTCATTTGCATAGCCACGCCTTCCACCCCCAGCCCCGCCCATCGCCCGGAGCTGAGGGTTCGAGCCCCGCCGCCGCCCCGGCCACTCACCTCCGGCACTCCGGCCTTTTGTTGTTTCGTGCCGACGGCGTCCTGCCGTGCGAGGCCGCGGGCGGCTCGGTTGGCCTCCGATGCCCACCACCCTCTCGTCGGCCCTGGGAAGGAAGCGAATAAATATGCGCCGTCCCTCCTTTGTCTGCCGAGGCGGGCGACGGGGGGCGGCCCGGGGCGGTGGGAGGCAGCGGAGAGCCGAGCCCGGGCGAGCCAGCAGCTTTGTGAGAGCTCCGGCTCCGAGAAACCTCCTCCCACACACGGCAACTCCTTGGGCAGGGAGCGAGGCTCCTTCACCCGGCCCCACCTCGCTCCTTCTGCCATCCCCTCCCTGGTTACACCCCGGGGTGACCCCCAGCCCAGGGGAGACAGGTGATCCCTGCCTTGCTAAGGGCCCCTGGCATCCCGCTGGGCTCTGGGGCATCCCTCCCCAGAACCATTCCCCATGCATATCCCTGCCTCAAGACCTGCTGGCCCCTGCCCAGCACCGGTCCCTCAGCATCACTCAGCTCCAGGATCTGCTGCCCTTGGGTGATCCCTGCCCAGTACCAGTCCCCCTGCACAGCATGGCCCAAGGCAGGCACGGGCAGGTGCCATGTGGCTGAGCCCTGTAGCTCTGCCCTGGCCCTTGCTGGCCCAAGCTGGGCACCATGGAGCCCTTCAGACACCAGGCACGTGCCTCAGCTCCCCTGCTCTGCTCCTGCCAGGCTGGGACCTCTGCAGTGCTGCCTGCAAAAGCGGGAGCTGCCTCCTCCCCTGTCTATGGGTACAACTCCCCTGCAAGCACCATAGAGCTTAGCCCCGTGCCACCCACCCTAGCAAGACCTTCCCTCTTGGCTTCAGAGGTCCCATCCACAGGTTTGCCAACTCTCCTTGTGCTACACTGCTCCCACGCAGGGTAACGAGGCATTAAGGTTGCTGAGAAAGCACAAAAAGGGGTGCTGGAGGGGAAGGTGCCCTGATCCTAGACCCATCATGTGGGTGGGTGGGCCTGCGGTGTCCGCCTCCCAGGGTGGTCCTGATGCCTCTGAGCCTGGCTCCCTCAGGGCAAGAGCAGGGCATGGAGGTGCCAGGGCTGTTTGGGCACAAGGGCCATGGGACAGAGAGCAGTGGACCCCCAGAAGCAGACCTTGCTTCTGGAGCAACTCCAGCCCCTCGCTCTGTCCTAGTGCCCCTCCAGCCCACCAGTTCCACCACAGGGTGAGGGGACAGTTTGCAGGGCAGAGCTTCCAGCCAGGCAGGGCCACCCTGTCACCTGGCACGCAATGAGGCTTGAGGAGGAGGCAGAGCGGGTGTCTGGTCCCAGCCCTGCTGTGATCTGCATCCCGCTGCCACTTCCTTTCCCAGGGATGGCTCCTTGGAAATAAGCAGCTCTGTCCTGTGCCCTCACACTTCTCCTCTGGCTTACTCTTAAACGAAGAGTTTGTCACTGACTTCTCATCGCCAGACACGCTGTGTGCGGGAGAGTGCAGCTGTAATGGCCCCAGTCAGCAGTACAAATAAATGGCCCGAAACACGATACCTGAGAGCTTCCGGGGGTAAAAGAATTTCTAAGGAGAGGTTTTATTTTCCCCTTGGAGCCCCAGTCTCTTGTGGTCTGGTCCAACACAAAGGCTGTCCTGAATTTCCCATCTCACTTTCTCTCCTCACAGCTGGTAAGTTGGTCTATGCCTTGGGGCACCCTCTCCCCTGTGCTGGCACCTCAGCACACTGGGCTGAGCTGGTGGGAGGTCACCCAGCCTCCCCAGGCTCACAGCATCCCTGGGACACTGGGTTCCAGTGCAGCCTCCCGGCCCCTGGTTGTGGTTCTGGGGGTGGTGACACACATTTGTCAGTGAATTAAACTGGGGCAGCCGCAGCCGTAGGCTGCTCTCAGCCAACCTCCACTACCTGCCTGGTGCTGGGGGGCGGGGGGGCAGGTGCTCCCTCGAGCTGTGTTGAGTGACACCAAGCAGGAGAGGGGGTGCTCAGCCCTGCCCTGGGCCACCCTCCTGGGACCTGCCCCCTGGAATGAGTGTGGGGGTCTCAGAGACCTGCCAAAGAGCCAGGGCTATGCAGCTGGCTCCCCGCAATCCCCTCTCTGTTCCCACAAACCCTGACTTGCCAGCAAGGAAAGGGTCCTGGCTCCACATGGTGTATCATTAACCCAGAACTGAGCCATTAATGGCCCTGCTCTCCCAAGTCCCCAACATTGTAAATCAGCCTTGCCTATAACTTCCTTCTCCCCTGCTACAGTTTAAGCCTGTGGCTTCCTGTCCTAATTAACTGGTGAGGTTAATTGGCCCCCAGCCTCTTTACACATCCAAGGCTCTCTGAGGGGTGGGTCACTGCGTCCCCTGCTCATGCACTCACCCCCGGACCCTTCCCCTTGCCACCAGCTCTCCCGAGAGCACCAGGGACATGCAGGCCTGCTCACACTACTGCTGAGGGCAGCTGCCTGCCTGTCCCAGCTCCTGTGAGCTGTTTTTTGACTCCCTGACCCTTGCCTGCAGGCTTGGCGTGGGTGCCCACCACCCATCTGGTACCCCATCCCTGTCCTCATCCTCGTTCCTATCCCCATCCCCATCCTCACCCTCATTCTCATCCTTATCCTTGTCCTGTCTCTGTTTCTATTCCCATCCCTATTCCTGAATCCACCCTCATTCCCATCCCTGTAACTGTCCCTGTCCCAATTGCCCCATCCACTTTCCCATCCCTTTTCCTGTCCCCATTCTCATTCCTATCCCTACCGTTGTCAACATCCCCATTCCTCTTCCCATTCCCACCCCTATCCCTGTCTCCACTCCTGTCCCCATTCTCCCCTCCCTCCCCATCTCCTCTCCTCCCTGGCCCTGCTGTGCGGCAGTGCTGGAGGCTGCAGGTTGCACCCGGATGCCTCGGCACAGCCCGTGCCAGCTTCGTGCTCCGGCCATCTGTCCCTGCCTGCCGTCTCACGCCTCCTCCTCAGGGCCAGGGGTCCCTGGCTCGCCCGCCCCAGGCAGTGGATACCAGCAGGCACCAGGGTGGGTGTTCCCAGGGAGAACAGGCAGCAGGTGGGTGTTCCTGGTGAGGAGGACAATGCCAGGAGGGAGCCTAGCAATGCTGGCAGCTGAGCACTGAGGAGATGCCTGGACCAGGTTTAGCGGCCCCACTGTGCCAGTCTGGGGACTGACCCACTGCGACACACCCCAGGGAGTCTGCAGGGACCCTAGGACTGGCTCAGGGGACCCTCCCTGGCACCCTGGACTGGGGGCTTGATGCGGGGAGCCCCTGTGCCAGCTCCTCGCTGCCAGGCAGTCGGGCAGTGCTGCCTTCCCTGCCAGGCTGGCAGACATCGCCTGCAGTGTCCTGCTGCTGGGAGAGCCATTCCTGCTTTTTATAACCGTGCTGATGTTCCCCAGCTGCCAGTCCCATGCCAGCCAGCCTGCTCTGCCTGCATATGCCTGCCTGCCCACCCCTGCCTGCCCACCCTGCCTGCCCAGCACTGCCTGCCAGTCCCAGGGCAGCCCTGGGGGCCGTGTCCGGGCAGGAGCAGGCAGAGGGGGCGGCAGGGGTCGGGGGGCTGCAGGGCCCGTCTGACCTGCACAGCTGCATAGCTTGTCTCCAGCTATTAAACAAACTCCATCTCTCCTCCCTCCTCCCGGTCCCCTTCCCGCCTGCCAGATGCTGCTTAACCCTCTGTTGCCCCGCTCCTCACCCAGGAGCTACTGGGAAGTGGGATCTGCCCCTGGCTGAGCCTGGGGACAGGGAGATTTGCCTCACAGGATCGACCCCCCCTGTACTGCCAGTGTCCCCCAAGCTGGCTGGGTAGTGGGGGTGGCCTTCCAGGGTGCCTGCTTCCCCCAGCGTGCCTGCTCCCTTTGCTCACTGCTGAGAATGGCGCAACTTGGTGCATGGAGAGAGCAGCGCCACAGCCTCACGATTCCATCCAGGCTCAGCCCAGCAATGCCGTGAGGACAGGCTCCATGCTCGGAAGGTCCCAGGGCAGTCCCCACACCACAGCTCTCAGAGACACCAGCTTTGTATGCAACCCTGAGCAGCTGCCAGCCCAGGAACTGCTGCTGGGGATGCAAGGAAGGAGCAGGATTTGCCTCTTCAGCCTGACCTGGGCCCTCTGGAAGGGTTGACCTGGTGATGCCATGCTCTGCCGTCACTATCCTAGGACACCGTGGAGAGGACAGACCCTGCCTGGCCCCTCAGGACCTTCCTCATTGCCCTCTGCCTCCCACGCTCCCGCCCGCAGATGTTTGGGATAGCTGGGCCTTTGCTGCTCCAGCCCCAGTGACAAATGCTTTTCTGAGCAGGGTTTATTATTATAAGAGCTCGGAGGTGGCTCCGGCCAACTTTCCGCCTGGGATCAAGCCAGCAGCTGCAGGGCACCCTTTGGTACAGCTACCCAGGGGATGAGATGTCCCCACCCTTGGCCCCCCCGTGTGCCAAGGGGCTGGGGAGCAACCCCCTGGCACCCCATGGCAGCAGCGTGTGGGCACCAGGAGCCCAGGACAAGCCCCAGTCCCAGGCAGGGGATGAAGCTGCATGCTGCATCCTTCAGCAGGCAGCACTGGGAGGGGAGGGGTTTGGCAAGAGCCCCCCCAAGTCCCCCACTGCTTCTCCCCTGCTCCGCTCCCCGGCCGGGCTGTTGTGGGCTGGAGTGCGGCAGGCTTGGTGATCGATGGCCGAGGCACGGGCTTGCCAAGCCCTGCGTGTTTGGAAGGCGCCGTGTTTGTCTTGGCAGGAGTGGGGATGTCATCTCCTCCGCCTCGCACCGTGACGAGCTGGGAAAACCAACGGGGGGTTGCACGAGTGCGGGTGCCTGAGCGGGTCCCCTGGGAGCAGTGGAGGGGTCTGACCCAGATGGCAGCGATGCTCCTGGCCCAGCGAGGAGAGAGGACAAGCAGAGGGACCTAGTGAGTGCAGCAAGGGTGATGTGGGGCTGAGCCAAGCCTAATGTCCCCTGGCAGAGTGGGTTTGGCCACCCAGATGGGCCCTCCACCTGGAGATGCCATCAGGCAGAGCTGCCCCCAGCCCCTGCACCAGCACTGGCCCCAGGGTCACCAATCCCTGCGTGTTGCAGGTGGGGAAACTGAGGCAGGAGAGCAGCACCACCTGGCAGCAGGTGCCACGGAGCAGGAGGCTGAGGAGCCAGGAGCAAGAGGGGCATCAGACAAAGCAGAAATTCTTGGGCAGAGGACAGCCTGTCTGCAGCTCTTACAGGAAGGGGGTGCGGTGAGGACACGAACAGTCGTGCCAGATCGATGCCCAACCCAGCAATGACGGCAAACACGTTTGAAGTGCGGCTCTTGCCGATGATGGTGAGGCTCTTGGTGGATCGATAGCTGCCTGCAAAGGCGGGGGCAGATCCTGCAATCCCCAGGAAGAGTGGGAGCCCATGAGAGAGGGGAGACAGGTACCCTGGTCCTGTCTGCAGCGGGAGGTGCTGGTAGGCACAGGGCTTGAGAGAGGTTGAGCCTCATAAAACGGGAATTGTCGGATTCAGTGCTGCCCCTCGGACTGGGGTATTTTACTCCCCAGCTGCACCCAGGAGGTTTGGGACAATGGTGCCAGCACACCAGCCCTGCTATGCCTGACCATGGGGACTCGTCCTACCCTGCCCCTGTGCTGGTTTCGAAGCTGGCGGTATGAGCAGGACATCCCCGCCAGCTGTGGTTTGGATGGCAGCACCAAGGTCATCTATCCTGTCAGCTCTCCATGCTCCAGAGAAAGGAGCCACCACTCACCCTTCCATCGGGGGCAGCCCCATCTTGTCCATCTCTTCCCCCTGGCCCCATAAGCACATCCCCAGGCTCTGCAGCAGTAGGAGCATCATGGTGTGCCCAACCAGGACTGAGCACCCCCAGTGCCCTCTGGCCCACAGGCATGCAGGGGACCATGGCATGGTGGGGGCTGCATCTGTGTGACCCCACATGTTGGCATGGAAGTGGGCAGAAGCTAATGGAAATCAGACCTCAGACGACGGGCCAGGCTCCCCCCTGTGCCTGGGGAGTGCTGCTGGGGCACAGGGATGTGTCACAGCATGTGATTGTCCCATGGGGCTTGGCCACATACCCATCAATACCGAATTTAAGAATATTGGTGATTTTGGAAAAATATAAGATCCTGTCCCGGCTCCATAGGAAAGATTGGGACAGGGCTGGGACCACCCGCCCCCAAAACACAGGGAGGTGCTTGATGTCATCTGTAGGAGAGGGAGAATCAGATAACTAAACACTTTTACAATAACCTCCCAATTTTCTGGGGCTACCAAGGGCTTTCAAGAGCCTGAGAAGGCAGCATGGGCAGAGGGTGGGAACCAGCAGCTCTGCGGCACAGCGCCGATGAGCCGGCGTGCCACGGAAGTGGGTCAGTGGTACAGCCGTGGGCATCGGCGGTCACGGAGGAGCTGGAGAGGACAGGGCGGTGGCAGCCGGAATGGCTCAAGGGCTGGAAGAAACTGGGACATCTCCGTGCACGTGGGTCCTTCCAGAGAAGCTGGCCTGGGAGCTGGATCAGTGTGTGCGGAGAAAATAGCACCAGGAAATTGGAGAGGATTTTTGGCTAGGGGACTTGATGATCACTCAGCTCCAAGATCCCTCACCAGCATATGTCCAGGGACGGCTGCTTCACCCCGGGCGAGGACTGGCGGGTGCTGGCCGCAGCCCCATGCCCAGCCCAGCCACCCCCAGCACCCCCTGGGTGGAGAAAGGACACTCACCCAGCAGGAAGCCAGAGCCCAGACTGCATTTGCAGTGGGAATACTGGTGGAAGGGTTCCCCATGGAGACTGGGGGAACTGGGGTAGTCCGCCCCTGGTTCATGAGGCCGTTCTGCCCTTAGATCTCCCCCTCCTAGAAGCACAAACCACCTCTCCCCTTCCCGGCAAAAATCTTGTTGAAAAGATGCTCCTGCTCCCGGGTCGCCGTGGCAACCGGCAGGCGTGACAAGGGAGGGATGCAGGATCCGACCCCCATCCTCTCCCTGCCCCAGACCACTTCTCAGCACCTCTGCAGCCCCATTGCCCCAGGGCTGGCTCCTTGCCTGGGGCTGCCCCAGCGAGCGAGGCCCAGGCAGCCGATGCCAATGCCCATGCTGATGCTGATGCCGGCACGTGCCTCGCTGGGGAAGCTGCTTCCCTGCCTTGTCCTTCACCATCATCCCTCCCCAGCTGCCACCTGAACTTCAAAGCCACCAAAGGCCACATGGCCTGCAGCATCTTCTCCACATCCCTTCCAGGGCGGAGAAGATGCTTTGAAAGCCCCTGGTCCTTCTCCCCTCCTCTGCAGGGTAATTTCCATTTTTTTCAAAACCCCACAAAAAAGGAGCCTTTTTCCTCTTTGTTTCTCTTCTCTCTCTTTTTCCCCCCCCCCCTTGTCTTTGTCATCTAAAAATATGCAACCCACCAGGGAGGGCGGGCGGGGGAGCTGCTGCCGCGGCAAAGGTTAGCACCAGTCCGGGGCGGGACAGGCTGCCAGAGGGGGATGCAGATGGTCCCCATCACCTTTTTGGGGGGGTTCTGCCCCAGGAGATGCGTGTTTGCCTGGGCTGGGGCGTCAGAGCTTTGTCCCTGCCATGCCAAGGGTGTATGTGGGGCCAGGGGGGTCAGCGAGGTCTGGAGGCAGTGCCCACTCGGGACACGGGTGACACCCCGTGAAGGGGATGGATCCATATCCCGCTGTCCTGGCTTTTTGCCGTGGGGTCAGGAGATGCTCAGGGATGTCCAGCAGCCAGGGATGGGATGTCCAGGCAACTCCGGGGGGCGACCCCGCAGGGCAGGGATCAAAGCAGCCGAGGCTGGGGGCAGGCAGCAGGCAGGCAGCAGGCAGGCAGGGGGGCAGGCAGGCAGGGGGGCAGGCAGGCATCCCCAGGCTGGAGCGTGGGAGGGAGGTGGGCGGCCACAGCAGAGGAAGGATGTGATTTACCTAATATCCCGCCCTGCCAAAGAACTGCTGAAGGAGAAAAACAACCCCAGGGCTCATCATCTTGGGGAGATGTTGTCAGGGGCTGAGAGGCACCGAGTGGTGCCAAAGCGAGTGGGGAAATTAAATGCAGATGAATCACCTGGAGCAGGCAGCATCACCTGAACCACTAACCTGCCACAAACCCATAGAAAACACGATTCCCAGCTCCCAGAACTGCAATTTTAAGCCTCAACCAGCTTTGCAGGAAGGGCACGGGCCTCAAAACTGGCTTATTTCCACACACCCCCCTCAGCAAGGATGGGAATGGTTCAGCACAATGTCTCAGCACAGCGGTGATGACCAGCCACAGGCTTCCTGGCAGAGACGGTGACCAAGCAGTGGGATGCAGGAGCCTGGACCTGGGGCAGGACCGATCCTCGGGCATCCTGCATGGCTGCGAGCGGCTGCTTGGTGTGGGGAGGCAGGAGACAGCCTGGGAAGCTGCAGCAATGCCGAGAGCAGGGGAAACCCATGGTGGAGTCAAACCTGGTTGGGAGGCAGGAGGTAAATAGTAGGAACAAATTCCCTGTGTAGCCCCAGGGCAGCTGTGGGTCAGGACGTTGACTGGCGCCCTGGGATGGAGGCGAGAAGGAGTGGGGAGGTGACAGTGCTGCCGATGGCATGCAGCTATTTCGCTCCTTCCAAGCTAAAGCAGGAAGACACCAATGCAGAGGGGACTGGGCAGCACTGGAGGGTTTGGCCCCCTCCCCGTGGTGGCCTGAATGGCTAGGAGGGCGGAGAGGGCTGGGGACAACTGGCTGTCCCTGGCCGGGTGCTGGCAGCCCCCAGCCCCGCAGGGCAGCTCAGGGCATGAGGAGTGATTTATGGAGTGAGGGAACAACCCAGAGGAGGAGGCAGCAGCACTGGGGCACACATGGCAGGTGCTGATGGAGGGTAAAGGGCTGACAGAGCAGGCTGGGGGTGAGTTCCTGGTGGCTGGGCTAGAAATTCCTCAGCCTTCCCCAGAGCTCAGATTTACTCCCGCAGTGATGGAGATGGCCCCAGCAGGCAGGACGGGGCCTCGGGACACGTCTGTACTTGGGAAAGCATCCTGGTGCTCAGCCAGAGGGAGAGAGTGGGGTGCATCCCCATCTCCCAGGCATCCACCTCTCCTCCCCAGCGGAGATGTCTGTGAGGAGAGGTGCTTGGCATAGGGTAAACTGAGGCACAGCGGGGGCTGCCTCTCCCCATGGCCTGGGGGGTTCAGCCAAGGTTGGGACTTGGCCGCTCTGGGATTTGCAGCCGCAGCTTATCCTGGGAAGCTTCTACAAGGGCTGGTGGGACCATGGGGCTCTTCTGCTGCCTGACGGGCGGGCAGCTCCCGGCAGGGCACCGCCTGCGCTGGGTGTTTGGAGAGCCCGCTCTGCCTCCGCCGGACGGGGATCTGCCCACGGGAGCAAGGACATCCCGGCTCCTGCCCGCACAGCCCGGGCAGGTGGCATCGGGTATCGGCAGCTGCCAGCCGCCTTTCATCTCCGGCCAGGGGCTCGCTTTCCGTCACCTGCTGCCCTCCAGGCTCGGGGCCAAGAGAGCTGGGGCAGGGCTGATGTGCCAGACTTGGCCGCTCTGCCCGCACGTCCTCTGGCTGGAGGGGTGGGGGGGAGATGCCCAAGACGGGCTGTGGGTGCTAAAGCAGCATCCCACCCCATGCACCCCACACACCCTGCTCCCAGCTCCTTGGCTCAGTGTGGGCTGAGCTGGGATGGAGCCAGGCAAAGCCTCGGTCTAGAGGCAACGGCTCTGTGCACCTTCCCTGCAAGATTTCCCATCGCCCTTCGTTCCCGCAGTCAGCGGGAGCAGCAGGAGCTGGGGTGCAGGCAGGAGTTGCATGTGTTGGCTGGTGGGGAGGGAGTGTTGCTGGGACACGCATGGTCAGCAGTGTGTGTGTGTCTGGCATGTGTGTGCTTGTGTCAGCACATGCGTGTGCTCAGAAGCAAGTGCATCTGTGGGGAGATACATAAATATATACATATACATACATATAGATGTACATCTCCGAGCCGGTGTTGCACGCCTTTGAGACTGCAGCATCCCTTTGCTGCGGCGTTTCTCAGCGTGTGCAGCCTAATGAGCCGGCACAGCAGAGTTAATTGAGGGGACAGACAAGCGGAGATCGTCATTAAGGAAAGCACTGTGGCAGGTACTGGTGACAAGATGCTGCCTGTCCCCCCAGGCTGATGGCAGCCCCCGCGGGGGACAGTGACAGCCTGCGTCCCCAGAGAAGAAGGCTGAAGATGAGTGTCCCACGTGCTGGCAGCCTCGCCCAGAGCCGGCTCCATTAGCAAAGGCAGCCAGGGAGCAGGGATTGCTGTTGCCTGTGTGGGGGAATAAATCTGCCAGCCCTGGCAGGATGGGGCTGGCAGAGGGGTACCAAGCCCTGGACCTGTTAACTTGCCTATAGCCCTGCTTGCACCCCTCCACCAGGAACATGTTCCTGCTAGTGCACACTTGCACAGTGTGATGCTGGCCTGGCTGCCAAAGCTGCACCCTCAGCTCCCACCATTAGGTTCCAGAGTGAACACACAGCAGAGGGAACAGAACGCCAGCTCCCAGGAGCATGGTGAGCCTGCGCCAACAGCCTGTGAGGACAGGGAGCTCAGGGCTGGCAGATTCTCACTAGAGAGGCTCACAGAGCTGGAAAGGAGCCTTCACCGCCTCCATGGCCAGAGCTCCCACACTCTGCCTCCCTCTTCTGCTCTCTTCCTGGCCACGCTTCTCCCTGGGAGCCCACGTCCCCACAGGACGTGTCCGCAGACGCCCCTCAGATACCCAGCCCTTGCTATAAACATCTCCCTCCTGAGGGCTGGGAATGCATTGTTCTTTCTCTTCCAGTACGTGTTTACTCTGAAACCTAATGGTGGGGAAAGATTCTGTCTTGTGGGTAGGAAGGCATTCTGCTGGAGCAGCTTCTGCCCCTCTGCCTCCTTTGTCCCACAGCTGCAGCCCTGCCCAGCCTGCACCCCCTGCCATGGCCACCAGCACTGCAGGCAGAATGAAACCCTTCTGGAGTACATGTCCTCCTGGTCGGATTTGTGGGAGACAACGAGCTCATTCAGTAGCTGCAGGGCCACCATCAGGGGGACTGGAGTGTTTATGAGTTGATAACCTTATCGCAGACACATCCCTAATTAAGCTTGTTAGTTCTTTATGATAAACAACATATGTGCTGGGGCCAGGGGGCTCGGCGGGGCCACGTGCTCTCCAACAGCCCCTGGGGCAGCCCAGGCAGGAGAACAGGCAGCCCTGTGTTTGCGCCTGGCTCTCTCGCTCCTTCCTGAAAGGGACCTTCAGCCCCATGGCTTCCCTGACCCTTCAAACCCTAACATTAGTCTTGGTTTCCTCCTCTGCACAGGAGCAGGGCCAGCAGGAGGCCGGCTGGATTGCACAGACAGTGCTATGGGAACCTCCTCCTCCTCTTCTTCCTCCTCCCATGGGGAAGGCCACAGGGCAGCATGAGAGAGACCTACTGTCTGTTGAGGGCCTAAAGATGAAGGGATGGTGGAGAATAGCAGCTCTGTATTGTCCATCGGGAGAAACAGGGGAACTACAGCTCAACCTGCTGTTGGGTGGGTGACCCTCAGGGTTTCCATAGGGCCTGCCCCTCACCTTAGGGTGGTTCCTTCATCACTTGGCTGGTAGCCGGGGATATCCATCCATCCATCCATCCATCCATCCATCCATCCATCCATCCATCCATCCACCCATCCATCCACCCCCCCACCCACCCTTGCCTTCACCCATCCCTCAGTGCCATCCACCCACCCCACCACCCACCCTTGCCTCTACCCCTCCTTCTCCCAACACCTGTCTGCTCTCACAAGCTCAAGGTTCCCGTGATCTGCAGCCCCAATGCTCATTAGGTACCAGACCACGTCTCTGGGGCCAGGCCTACTAGTAGGGTGCAGGGAGGGCCCCCGCTTGCTCCCCCTCCTCTCAGCCCAAGCCAGCCCCGGCGTTTCTTATCTCTGAGATCCCACCTTGCTGGCGGAGGAGCAAAGCAGGACGCCGCATCCCTGGGGAACAGCAAGCCGAGCGATAACGAAATCACAGCGGCGAGGAGAAATTACCTTGCCTGAATTTTAAAAACTTCTCGCTGAGGTTGCCGTGGTAACTGAAAGGTGCATCACGTTGCTCTGACAACCCCGAAACAGCCAGGTTTTTGCCTGGCGGGCTCTGAAGCGGCAGGTTTTGGGGAGGGGGAGCCCAATGCGGTGGGGAACAGGTGGCCGATAGGATGCTCAGCCCCAAGCACCCCCCCAACAAAGATGTCCCCCTCCCCATAGCTGCCAGCTGCACCACCAGCCCACCCCACCACCATTTCTAACTTCTCCCCCTCTATCTCTGGTGGGAAGTGCTGAAGGAAGAGGACTAACGGGCTCCAAGCCCAACTGTGTGGTCCCCTAAGAAGGTGGCAGAGAGGTGGGACGGGCTCTGTGTTGGTCCACGCTGCTGTGGACATCCCTGGTACCACATGGGAGCTGCTGTGAGCCCTGGCAGACAACCTGGGCACCCTCCTGCACCCTGCTCTGGGGGGTTTGGGGACCCAGCATTGCTTTGGGCTCCAAGCCCCCAGGCAAGGGGCAGCAGCATTGTCCCAGCCCGGGTAAGTCACTGCCACGGAAATAAGCCCCATGGGGTTGAAAAATAGCAGGTGACTCACACAGAGCAAATGGTCCAAAATAGCCCCTCCGGAGCGCTCTTAAAATAAGTCTCCCTCCGGGGAGGTCCCGGCCACTGTGTCCTTGCCAGGACACAGCCGTGGCGTTGAGCCTGCCCGGCTGTTGCCGCCGTGGCCACTTCCCTCCCAGCGCTGGGGGCGCAGGGACCCCCTCGCTGCTCCCATCCCTTTGGGATGGGATGGGATCTCCCCAAAACCCACTCCTGGGTACAGCTGAGCTGCGCATCTCCGAGTCTCTGGGCAGATTTGGGTGGCTCCTGTGACCGAAGGCTGCTCTTTGCAGGATGCTCCATGCAACACTCGCAGCCCTGAGCACCATAAAACGCAGCACAGGAACCCACGAGCTAGCAGGGTGCCCAGGGCTTGCCCCCCACCCTGCTCCCTCTGCCCGGATTTTGGCTAGGGGATGGTGAGGTGGCGGATCAGGTGTTTTCCAGTGATAGTGAGTGCCCTGGGGATTCTGGTTTTCTGATACCAGCTCACCCACCTCATCATTCCCCACGGCAAGGCAGCACCAGCCTGCCTGCTCCCACCCATGCTGGTGCTGGGAGGCATGTGGGTCCTGGGGGGGGACACGGGGGGACCCCGGGAGCAGCATCCGCTCCGCCAGCGTGGCCGGGAGCGCTCTCCGTGTCGGGCCATCCCTCCTGCGTGGGGGAGCGGTACCCAGTTAATTAGAGGAAGGGATGAATAATTCCTTTTTATAATGCAACGTCGCGCGGCAGATGCCGTCTGCCTCGTCTCGGCGCGCCGCGCGCGGGAGCCCGCGTTATTCTGCTCTCAGCAGAGTTATTTATACACTGGGACATTTTTCAAAGCGCCGCTTTGATGGTCTTCCACCAGCTCAGAAAAAAAAAGTAGTCCATCCCAAAATAACCCGAGTGAAAGTCACAGCTCTTCATTACGCACATCTTCAACCAGGGGGCTCAGAGAACAAAAACCCGTCACATTCCTCCCATCAAATCCGCCCTTTTCAAGTGCATTTCAAACGGGTTCAAACCACCGCTGCTGCGGCTAGACGAGTGCTAATGATGCTGCGGGTGCATCCCACCCCGATTTGGCCCCGGGGGAGGGATGGAGATGGGGGGTGAGGGGTTTTAAGCAGCTTCCAGTGCCCACAGATGTTTTGGGGTGCCCAGGATAGGGTCGACCCTGCAGGGACCGTGATGTGGTATGCTGGGGGAAATGCAGCCCCTCTCTTGCCTGGCTTTTTCTGCTTCAGGAAGCAGTTTCTCCCCCAAAACCAGGCTTTGGAGGAGGGGATCGCGCACCAAACAATTTTTTCCAAGGAACTGGAGCAAAAAAAAACCCAGCCCCCATTTCCCCATCGCACCCGCATGCACGCACCCCTTGGGTCTGTTTGACATTAATGGGAAAAAAAAAGGGGGGGTGGGGAGAAAAAAAAAAGCGCGTTTGTAGGTGGTGACAAATTCCTGCGAAAACGTTTCTGACATGAAGCTGTCTCCCATCCAAGTTCCCTCCTAGCGGAGATGGTGAGCGGGTCCCCCGGCTCCCACGCCTGGCAAAGGGCCCGAGCTGCTCAGTCCCCTCTGCGGGCCGGGGGCCAGCGGGTGCCCCAGGGAGCAGCACAGGGGGCTCGGGCTGCCCCCACCACCCAGGCTCCGGTGTGTGCCACGCTGCCTCCACAGCCCGGCTCTCCAAAACCCTCTTCCCTGTGCTGGCAAGGGGCACCTGGTGCTTTGGTGGTGGCTGCTTGGTGATGCCCTCATGGAATGCCCTGAGCTGGTCCAGACACCGTCTACAGCCACCTCCACCCGCTGCCAGCACCACGGGATCCCCAGCACCGCACAGTATCCCATGGCGCTTACCAGCCTGCTGTCAGGGGTGCACTGTGCCCTGGGAAAGAGGGAAACTGAGGCAGCCCAGGAAACACACCAACACACCAGGAGTAACGTGCACTTGGGACTTCGGCTCGGCTCCCGGGGCCCTGCCTGCACCAAGCTCAGCACTGGCTTGTCCAGCTGCCCGCAGCCCCTGGGCAGCCCCCTCATGCTCTCCCCCAGGGGCTCGGCTCCACCGACCGCAGCTCTGCACGGCAGCCAGTGCCAGCCCAGCGTGCCACGGCTCCACAGCCACCGCACCGCCTGGCAGGTGATCGACGGCTCGCTGCCAGCAGCAGGGAAGGCTCTCTGGTGGGGACCATTTCTTCACCCTCCAAACCCTCCTGTTTCAGCACTTCTGCAAGGCTGGCGCATCTCTCCTGGGACAGCCTGGCACAGGAAGATGCTCAAGTGCCCAGGTCGGGGTGAGCTGCCTGTGCCTGGTGCTCAGTGCGGCACAGCCCCAGGGGCCGGCGTGCAGCCTGGCACCCAGCCAGGCAGATACTGGTGCTGGGTGCACACACAGGTCCCAGGCCCTGGGATCCCAACCCTGGTTGCTTTTGGTTTCTTCCAACAGCACCAGAACCCTCTGTTCCACCCCCCAGGGCTGCAAATTGTGTCCATGTTGCTGCAGATAGTGACTCAATAAAAACCATCTTCTTTTCCACCCCAGCAGGGAAATCTTGACCATGCGGTTCCCAAGGGAGCAGGATGCTGCACCATGGCCCTGCCTGTCTTCCCCACAACAGCCCCACGGCTGAGGCTCGAGTGGGACAACCATGGAGCATTTGGCTGAAATCATTTACACAGGGAAGGGAAAACTCTTCCAGGGCAATTCCAAAGTAATTCAGACATATTGGGTAGCTCTAGAGAGGCTGGAGCTACACAGCAGGGACGAGAAGGGGAAGCAGCTGCGTTACCTCCCCTGTGGCAGAGCTGGAAAGCTGATGGAGTGTAAGTGCTCACATGCACACGTTGGTGCACAAGTGCACACAAAAGTGCATAAGCACACACACAGACGTGTGTGGACCCGCAGGCAGACGCATAAGCACGTACACCCCTGCGCACACACACCCATGTGCCTGCCTGCATCCCTGAGCCAGTCTCTCCCCGCCCCCCAGGCAGCAAACACCACCTCCCGTCTCAGGGCAGCTTTCAGCACAAGGGAGATAAACCCTGAGGGGCAAAGTGGCTCTGGGCACAGCAGCTTTTTGGCAGGGGGGATTGCAGGAGGGCTAAGCCAGGCCACACCAAACCCTGAGGTCAAGCCAAGCTCCTGTGGGCACCCCGAACAAGTTTTGCTGCATTAAGCGCTCCAGACCAGCCCCCCTGCACCCTGGCTCTCCGGCAGCCCCGGCCAGCAGTGCAGAGACGTTTTCCTGCCTGCAGGCAGCGTTGCGGCAACAGTGCAAGCGGGCAAGCGAGACGCCTGGGACTGGGTACGTAGAGAGCTGAGCTCCGCCATGGGTTGGTAACTCCAGCGATTAACAAATTCTGGGGAGAGAGGCTGTTCACACTAATGACTTGGCTGGTTTCCTCGCCTCAATTAGTGCGTAGGAACTTGTGATGCTCAGAGGGCCTCCCGGAAAGCCAGAGCATAGCAGGCCTAGGAGCTTTAATATTAATAATGCTGAAAGCTAGCCAGAAAAACCCCAAGCCTTAAAATCAGACTGACAGCGACCATTAGTCCTGCATATTGTAGGCGCTGGAAGAAGCCACAGCCAGGTTGGTGCTGAGGCCCTGGTGGTCACCTTACAGCCAGCCCTGTGCCTGAGGTCTCCACTCTTTGGGTGTTTCCCTTTCCCCCCCCATCTGGCATCTCCGTGTGCTCTGGGGCTCAGAGCCCTTACTCTTCCCCCATCATCCACAGAGACCTTCTTGCTGCTTAGCAATAGGGAAACTGTGGCACAAAAAGATTGCAGTGAAGCTCTGCCCATCCAGGGATTGCTCCTCCTGCCCATGCCCTGCTCCAAAAACCTCTCCCTGGCAGCCTGCTTCCCTCTGCGGCCCTGCTAGGACCCGCATCAGCCCACATCTGGCGCTTCAGCCACCAGCAGCACCCTCCTGGGCAACCTGCATCAGGATCAGGCCACCAGGAGAGGCAGCTCCCCTGGACAGGAGGAGTTTGGCTGCTCAGCCCCAGCGGGACAGGCACCTGAGGGAGCTCCCCTCTGCTTGGGAGGGGTGTCCTGCCTCCTTACTGTGCATATGGGGCTGGCCCTGTCCCACGCTTCTCCCCCCGCCCCGCCCCCAGAGGTCGGTCCCCGGGGAGGCAGGGACACCACGTCCCTCTGAAGGCAGTGGGCCACAGCACATTCAGTCACGAACAGCCGCGTTGCGCTGCCTAAATTGGAGGTGCAGGCGCTGGCAGGCGCTGGTGCCTCCATGCCCTGCTCCAGTGCCTGACATGGGGGCTGGAGGGCATGCCTGGCAGTGGGGGGGCTGCATGTCTCCCACACCACCACTGCTCCCTGCCACTGGGCACCCAACAGCAGTGCCTTCGCCATGGCTTTGACCCATGTGGGGTGAGCTGCGTTCCCAGAACCCTGTTAAAGCCTTGCCCCAGGAGAAGGTCCTACTTTAGGCATTCCCCCTCCAGCAGTTGTCCCCACAAAGTAGGCAGTGGGGGACCCTGTGATCCCACAGCGTGCTCCTGGCCCCACACCACAGCTGATGTGCTGCAGGTACTGGCCGGGGCTGGCTCAGCCGCTGGCACTGGGGCAGCGCTTTGCTGCAGCAAAGGGAGAGCGAGCCTGGCAGGAGCCGGCCGGAGCCAGGAGAAGGCTGCGCTGTGCCCACCGCAGGCTGGGCCCCCCCTCACACCCTGGGCATCGCCCCTCATCAGGAGGATGCACTGAGAATGGGATCGATGGGCTGGGAAGAAGCTGAGCTGCACAAATGCATTTTATCGACCCATTGAGCCCACCTGCTGGGAAACAAACTCCCCCGTTTACAGCCCAGAGCAGCAAAGCACTTTGCCGCCTCGCCAGCCGGGACCTACGGGAGGTGGGGGAGGCTGCTGCGGGGCACAGGGCTCCCTGCCGCAGTGCACCAGGCCTGTCGCCCCCTACCATCATCCTGGGGGGGACGGAGGCAGAGTTGGAGTTCTCTGGTTGTTTCAACCAGGCTGGCTTCCACTGCAGAGCCGAGACGGTGAAGCTGTACCCTGCACCCTCGCTCCCCCGCGCCTGGTACAACGGCTTTGCCTCTCGGCTCCCACTGCTCACAACAAGCCCGAGGGGGCTGCACCCACTCCCCTGCACCCACCTCCGCGGTGCTCGGGGGATCCGCACGGACGTGACGCGCCTGGGCAGGGCGGGCGACGGCCGGGCCACGGCTGCCACCTGGTGGCACCGCCTGAGTGGCACAACCGGCCCCTGCCCGGGGAGCGCGGGAGGGACCCGTCGAGGGCTTCCCAAGCCGGGCTCCCTCCGAGCCAGGCACTCCTCAGAAATCAGGTAAGGCCAGCGAGTGGCACCAGACCCAGACTGGGCAGCAGAGCGGGGCTCAGCCCACAGAAGGACCTTGCACAAGCGATAGGGGGCTGCTCTTGCTCCATCCTAAACCACTCCCATGCCCCCCTGAACAGAGCTGGCCGGGCTGCTCCAGGAGAAGGAAGGCCACCCCTAGGGGAAGGAAAGCCACTGCTGACTCACCTTCTTGGGAGACTGAGCACACCTCCCAGTCAAAGGCACCAGCGAAGGCCAAGGTCAAAGCTGAGCCCAACCTCTGCTCACCTTGGCTCTTGGGAAGAGGACACCAGGGTGATACCCCAGACACAAGCATGGCAGAGCAGAAGCAGGAAAACAGGAATGGAATGGCTGCAGAAGGAAATGTCTGGGAGAGGAGGTAGTTCACCATGCCCCAGCATCCCAGCGCTCCACCCAGGGAGGCCAGAGAAAAGCCCAGGCGGAGCACAGAAACCCCACAGCCACCCCAGAGGGGGCACACAGGTCGGCCACCCTCCCCTCCAGCCCACCAGGGTAATGCCAATGGGCCCTCAAGCAGGACAGCAAGCTGCAGCAGACATTCCTGCTGGTCCTGTGCTGCACCTATAGCAACAGCAGGCAAAGAAGACCTGGTCCTCCCTCAGCCAGCACCCTGCTGCACCTGTGAGAATGACGCTTGAACCAAGCACAGCACGGGGATGAAAGAATCAGCAGGTGAGTGCAGCGTGGTGTCGAGGAGAGAGACTCCAGGATGAAGTCTCATCAAGGAAGAAGCAGAACCACAGAAAGGACAAGTAGCATTGGCAACTTATTCTTCATTCACCCACCGAGAAACAGATATAGGAACATTTTTGGATGTATTTCTTTTGGAAATGAGCCAAACTGGCAACTAGAATCAAAGTCTTCAAAAAGTCTATACAAAGATGTATCATACAAAATGTACAGGAAAGTTCTCCAAAAAAAAAAAAAAAGCCCAAAACAAAACCAATACAGACAATACAACAGAAGGAGAGCAAAGACATTGTGAAACCACAGCTAACAGGTCCTGCCCCTGTTCCAGAGGGCGGGAGTGGCATCTGGACAACACGCTCTGAACACGAAATACATTACACTATATACAGGACCGTATAATGATCAGCATCCCCTCTGGTCCAACCAGGAGCTCTCCAGCATGAAATCGGGGCAGTTCAGACAATCTGCTCATGGAAGTGTCACATGCCGAGAGGGAAAAACGTCCAAGGGAATGAAATGGTCAGCTCTAAACCATAACCAGAATACAGCCAGGCCACCAAGGCTACAGAGTTTAACAGTCAGTTCTGGCTAACATGTGCTTTGCGGGTCAGAGCACGTTACTCCATCTCCGTGAAGCGAGCGAACATGGCTTTCCGCACCGCATCTTTGTATGAATCTGCAGTGGAGACGCCGTAGGAGCTGCCCTTGGCTCCCAAGCCAGCGCCTCTCATTCGTACTTGGGCCTGCAAGGGAAGAGAAACACTTCAGCTCTGCAGCCAGAGGCCACACCATCACAATGGACTCCTAAGTCCTGCCAGCTTCTCAAGCTCCCCTGGGGACCCCACGCTGCCATGAGCGCTGGCAACGGATCAGACTGTGATCATCCCACGCTTGCTGGCTTCACACTGCTCTGACCCCATCCCACCAGCAGCTGAAGTGGAGTGGCATGATACAGCTCCTAACAGCGTAACCCAGGGTGCAGACAAACCCTGGGAAGCCAGCAGCTGGAGGGAGAGCAGCCCACCCCACACAGGGCCAGGCATGCAGCTCCCTTAGCACCTTCAGAAGAAAGCACAGTCCTGCCTGTCCCAAGCCCCAGCTCTAGGATGCAGCAGGACAAACAGGAGCTAATGTGGACAGTGGCAACTTCGTTGAGGATCGCAGTTTCTTCCACAAAATATTTTCAGCAGCAAGTGCTTCTAGATAAAAAAATGCATCTAGATAAAAAAACCTCATCAAGGAAGCATCCATCTCTCCTTACCTCAATGGGTGCTGTGATGCCCTGGCATTTTCTTCCCAAGCCCGAACCTTCCCTCCAGCCCATGGCCTGCAGCATCTTGTTGCCAATATTACTGTTGTCAAGGCCATCTTTGGTGGGTTGCTCGTAATTACTGCAAGACGAAGAGATGAGTTAACCAAACTGCTCACCATGTATTGAAGTAACTGCTGAGGAGTTTTCAGATACATACACTGTGCCAGCATCATAGACCTTCTTGCGCTTCGGCTCAGGGGGCTCTGGGATGCCATACTTCTCCCGTCTCTCAGCTGCTCTGTCTCTGTATTTCATCTGCAACAAGGGAACCAGATTTAGTGCTGATTTAAAGACACTTGTTCATCTTTGAGCTATGTGAGTAAGTTAAATGCCTGCTAAAACATGGCCTACCGCCACAGAAAGGAGAACCTCAAACGCGAGTCCCTGGAGCATATCAGAACCTGCACCGGGCAGGCAGAGCCTGGCCCCATGACCCACAGGGTAAGCTGCTGACTGCCACTCGAAGGGCTCTGGTCCCAGCCTGGCAGCCCTGAGCTGGAAGGACCCTTCCCTGCTAAGCAGTAGCTGTGGGATGTGGGACACTTCTGTGTAAACAGGAAAGCTCTGAACCCTGACCCAAGAAGGGGCTGGCTTACAGGTATTATCTCAAGTGACATGTGTCAGGATAAGGAGCGCTCAACGTATCATCTGTGCAGGTTTTCCATTAGCTACTACTCATCTGTTCATCTCAGCACTGACCTCTCTCTCACGCAGCTCCAAGGCTTCAAGTTCCTGCTCTGAGAGCTTTGATCTCCTATAGATATCCATATTTTGCTGAAACAAGAAGAGATTCACATTAACAACATAAAATGCACAACAGCTCTTTCTACATAAGCAGCTGACTTCTGGGAGAGAAGCAATCCACCTGCAACTATTTTTCCTTTAAGAGGAAGTTTTCCGAACATCAACACACATTGTGGCTTTGGTTAACACGCTGAATTATGGCAACCAAGTACCACCCTGACAGCACAATGCAACTACCTTGTGCAAGTCTGACAGCTGCTGGTGCCGGATCAGAGCATCTTTGTTTGGGAACTGCCTTCTACACAGCAGACAAGCCATCTTCTTCCAGTCTGTCAGCTTCTCTTCCTCATTCTCCATTCTTTCCAGTAAGTCCTCATCATTATCACTATCGCCACTGTAGGCAGCCACGAGGCCACGCTGCAAAGAAAGGACAGTGTTAAGGGGAGAGCCCAGAAAGGGAACACAGAGGCTGCAGATGTGTTTGATGCACAGGAAAGGCATCACACTCCCGTTGCTAAGGAAGAAATGCAGCTCAAAAGAACCACATCCTACAGTGCCTGCAAGACTCAGTTTCCACTAGCCAAAAAAAAATAATTTGAGTACAGAGTTCTTAGAGACCTCAAAACCTCAACTGAGCTCCAGAGGCTGGAAGAAACCACAGCTTTCCCCAGCGTATCTCAGTCACCCACCCTACTGCACTTGCACTGCACCACTGGAATCATCACAACGTTTTACAGGTGACACTGTGGAAATCCCGTTTTGGAAAGCAAGTATCTGCTCCATCTTCCCTGAGGAGCTTTACCAGTAAACCTTTGGCAACACATGTCAGGTATCTCACACTCACCTTCAGTGGATTGTCATCATCCCCGTTTTTCATCACCTCTGGCAAGATCTGCTGTCTCTCAGACAGAGCGCCCTGGATGAGACAAGAATGCCATGAGCACCAAGCTTTCTGCCGTACCACACCCCACCACACACTATTGCCAGCACCTTCACCTTTTTCTCAAAGAGTGCAAAGCCTGCATCTGCAGCTGCCGACTCTTTCCGTTCCTCCTCCCTGGTACTCAGTGGCTGAAAGCTATTCTTGAAGTTCTCCTTCTGCTTGTTCAAACTCTTTGCCCAGCGCTCCATGTCTTTAGCAATCTGAAACACAGAGTAGTTTGCTCAGACAGCTCCTCTCACAGCTATCAATCCCCTGTGACACAATCTTGCATACTTTCCAGAACAAGTCAACCCACTACCTTTTATTTTTATATCACAGGACACTGGATGTAGTGCAGCTGTTTCCCTGTATACAGCATTCAAAGATATTGCAGCTTGCTTGTTTTACTGCACGAACCCTTCTTATCAATCTAATCCCCTAAGTGACAGCTCAGTTATACTCCCACTGGTCCTGGCACAATTACATATGCATTCCTCCTATGCAGAGGTTATTTCTGCACTGAAGCCTTGCCAACTCCACCTCTCGGTAGCCCTCTACAATGCCTGCAAATTGCAGGCGTGCACCCACTAAATTACCTAGGATTTCCTTTGGTCATGAAAAAGGGGAACTATTAACCCATTCCACAGAAGACTTTGGCCCAGTTACAACGCCATTTTATCTTTTACCTGTTGAGCTGTTTTACTTTTAGGCTTCTCTTTCTTCTCCTTCACTTCTTTGGTGGTAGTTGTGGTAGCTGTTTGTTGGTATGTGACACCTTCTGCAGCAGGCATGTAGGTCTCCTTTTCACCGTCCCAATAAAGGTACTGCTGGGTTAAGGCATTGTAGTAATACTGCCGGAGAGAGGAACAGAGACAGTTAAACGTCTCATACAGGCTAAGCGTTCAAGGGAGAACACAAGGAAGTTGTCCGATTCAGACTACCACATCAAATGGGAAGGCATTTTGTAGAGTCCAAACAAGTTTGCAAACTCCACACAGCAGTCAAAAGGCATGAAGTGGCTGAAGCCTCTGTCCCCAAACGCAGGCATTCTGCCCAGCAGCACAGAGAACCTTTTGTCTCTCCCAAGAGATGACCCACCAGAGCCCAGGGCTGGGTGCACTTCGCTGGGCACTCCTCAATGCACCAGTTCAATTACAGTGTCTGTGACAAGTGCTAATTCCACGTGGGCCAAATTGGGAGGAAAAATGAAAGAAAAATGAAGTGCTTTACCAAACGGAAGTCAAGTCCCAGCCCTAAATATATTGCTGAGAGTTATCCACTGCATTTGGTATTTTGTGCACCTCAGAAAGTTACTTTCATTCATATGATGAGAAATAAGGAACTAATGGACCTTAACAGTTAAGACAGGCGGGAAGAACTTGTGTTTACCTGGGAATTAGGATCATAGTAGAGCCCTGTTATAGGATCATAATAATATCCTGAAGATTCATCATATTGGTAGGTGGAAGTGTCAGGGACAGCTGTAAAAAAATTAAAGTGTGGGATATGGTCGTTCCAGTCGAATTCAGACAGGTATCTTTCTACATTTCAGGTAAAATTCTGAGATTATTAGCAGCCAGGACAGCAGACATGTCTGTAAAGGGCTCTTAATCACCCCTGCAGAGTATGTTCTCCAGGGACAGCTTCACCACTGACATACGACAATAGAGCACCCAACTAAAGCCAAGTCTCTCTCTTGCTATAGTGACAGACACCTGTCCCCAAGAGCCACTCCCATTTGCTTACCGTACTTGGTTCCAGGGACTACACCAGTTGGGGGAGCTGTTTGTGCCTGAGTGCTAGTGGTAGGTGGTGCTGATTGTGACTGAAATAAAACCAACAAACCCAAGAACCTAAATTAGAAAATCTGTCACTGAAGCACAATAAAATAACAGTGAGACAAGACAGGAGCAGCCCACACCACACATGCAACACTTAACTCTTGCACACTGAGCACTCACCTTCAACAAAGAACATAACTATCACAGAAATGGTAGATGACTTATGACAATAAACACTGTGACTTAATCCATGGACACTCAGCAGCTTTGCTGTACCATTCACTTTAAAGAGCAGAGGACACAACTAAGCAAGGAGTAATTAGTGCTGTAATTACCGGAGAGTCAGGTGAGTTTGTCTGTTGATTATATAACTGAGGACTCTGGGACACAACTGCAGCTGTGGTGGTAGTGACCGGAGCTCCTGCCAACAGAGAGCAATAAAATGGATAAGCCAACTAGTCTGTGAAACAGTGCTTCACCCTAGTGCTAAAATTACTTTGTTTACAGTTTCTGCTCCTAATTCCAGCTCCAGCAGCCAAACAAGGCAATAAACATTCAAAAGGAGACAGATACACAGTATTTTCCACCCAAAGAACAGCTTCCTTTTCGGGAGGAAATATTCTGCTCCCAAAGTCAGCAATTCCTGGCCTCTGACAGCTGCTAACACTGAAGGTTTGTCCAGAGCTGCTTACACAGTTCTCATGAGCTCAGGGCTTGTATCAACAGTCTGAAACAGAGGCTGTGCTCTCGTTTTGCACAAGTCCTACTTGAATGGATTTGTTACAGTTCTCAAGTAACACGCACTCACTCAGACACCCTGAGAGCAAAGTGAGCCAAGTCTCCCTTCACTCAACAAACATAAAGGCTAAAGTAAAATATCACTATTGCAAAATTATCATTACAAACAACAGCAGCTCCCACATGTCACAAGTACTACCTGATATGGTAGCTGTGTCTGTGTCCAACACTCCTCCTTGGTTTTGGTAGTACTGCTGATAATCCTGGGAGTACTGCAAAGGGAAATGAACAACGCAAGGTGAGCAGATGCCCAAATTACAACAATCTATCGGTTAGAGCACAACCACCACTACCAACCTGAGCATACTGTGTGTAGCCATCCTGTCCTGACTGGAGGTAGCTGTAGTCCAGGGTGCTGCCTTCTCCAGTCTGTGGCTGAAATTTGAGCAAGTAATCTTTGTCAGAGACAGATAAATTACCGCCTTTAAGAATTTCAACACTGCTTATGCTCCAGCCTGTCAGAACAGCTTTGGTCAGTTCAGCCAAGCAAGGGGTCAGTAGTGAAATTATTTGCCCTACATTTTCATTTTCAGGGAAAAAGGACAATGAGCAACAGCCCCCAAATCATACCTGAGTGGACGACCACTGAGCTGCAGCAATCGCTGTACTTGCCACAGAGAAGGCGCTGACTCTGTTACCGTCTGGGAGAAGCAAGTCTCTGAAACCACAAAAATCACACATCTGATTAAATACTGCTCTTTTCTGAAGTGTCTCCCTATGCAAGGAGGTAGAGTCTGCCCTTATGTGTGGATTTCTTAGAAGTTTTAAACATACTGATTGTGATTAATAAGCCAAGGCACTGCTTGGCAAGTAAAGAAATTTTACTGTTCTACAATCAAGAACGAGTCACTAGGGCTCCAAGGAAACAAGCATGTTGTGTACACAAGCAGTTACGATGTTCTCAGGGCTGGAAGGAAACACTGCTTTTACTCTCCTCACACCCAGTGAAGAGCAGGATGCATGCAACACAAGACACTTAAGGGAAGCAAAACTCTGGAGTGACAGTAATCTTAATAAAAGCCTGTATGACAACTACAAATCTTTAATATAAACAGAGTGGGGAATAATCAACTGCTACAGCAACTCACTTTCTGGCACTCTTTGCAAAGTCAACACCAATTGTTTTGCCGTCAATTTTTAATGGTGGCTGAAGACTCTGTAAAATCTGCAGCAGTTGAGAAGCATCCTGCAACGAGAAATACTCATTATTATGAAAGGCAAGTTACTGAGGAGGATTCCTAAGTTCCCAAAGCTCCACCTTCTCACATACAGCCACTGAAAGCAACTAAAAAGCTGTAAGAATGCCTTTGTCTCTTCATGCTATACACACTTAGAAGAGCACAATGGGGCTGATCACAGCCCACACAAAATAGCATGGGTTTCCCTGGGTCACTGAATATTAAACACGTTCTAAAATCTTAGCTCTATAAAGATGTTTGCCTCAAATTACTCCAAAAGGAAGGCCAGCAGAGTCTAAACTCAGGCACTCTGTTCTGCTCTGCCTAAAGCGTGTCCAAACACATGACACTGCTGACCGAGTCTGGCAAGACCTTTGAGAACATTGAGTCCAACTGTAAACCTAACACTGCCAAGTCCACCACCAAACCATGTCGCAAAATGCCTCATCTAAGTGTCTTTTAAACACCTCCAGAAACAGAGAGTCTGCCATCCTTCAGAGAGCCTGCGCCAGTAATGTGACCCCTCTCACAGAAAGGTTTTACTTGTACCTCAGTCTAGTTTCCCATGTGTCAATATATGGCTGTTGCCTACTGTGCTATCCCTGCACACACTCAAGACCGAGGTCTACTGTCCCTACATCCTCCCACTGGATGCTGCAGAGAGCAGCAAGATCCCCCTCTTCCCCTTCTGAAGGTGGAAGAAGCCCAATTCTGTGCACCTTCTCCCACATCGCATGCCCCAGACTTTCATTTTTGTGAATGAAATATGATCCAAGACCATTATTTTTGTAATACAAGCATGAAGCTAGCCTTCAATCCAGAACAGCACTCTGCTACGAAAATAGCTTTCCAATGTGCTCACAAGATCCCACCCCCTTCTTTCCAAACTGAAGCTAATGATGAAAGGCTTTGACACATCAAGTGTCAATTAACCCTCGGTGAACAGGGGTGGTCCTTCAGACAGCTCAATAGCTCTCAGTGCTTCAGCTACAGAAGCACATTAACAAGCTGTTTCTCTCCAACACACCAGTAAGGCCCTCACCATGGCAGAAGACAGCTGCACAAATGCAAAGCCTCTGTTTTGCTGAGTCTGCTTGTCTTTGATAAGACGAATATTATTCACTGCCAGAGATGCATACGGAGATAAGGCAGTCATGATGGACTCCACTACTGTGTGAGGAGCGATGTTTCGGAGAATGATGGCTGAGGAGAAAATAAAGTATGACATTAGCTGTGCACATCAGCTTTCTAAAGTACTTTAAGTTCTTCAGCAAACAGTCTGAGGTACAGGAAGGATTTCAGTACCTATGTTCGCATTTCACATTATACATTAAGTGAAAGATAACTTACTATCGCAGTAATAATCCACGGACTGAACGGCTTCTGCTGCTCCAGGTGGCACCTCCTGTTCTGAATCTTCATAAGAAGAGGAAAACATTTTAGTTACAAAATGGTTTATTCACTCAAACTCAGCATTTCACAAGCCAGCCTAAGACATACAGTGAACTTTGTTTCCTACATAGGACAGAAAGTTTCCCACAAAACCAGAGTCAAAGAGATCAACGTAACGTACCAAACTTGTCTGCTCCACAGCGGAAGCATTTTAGCCTCCTTCTGAAGTTGTAAAGGCAGCACTACGAGGAACAAGAGAAGACTAGTAAGAACTCATGTCATTTGTAACAATGCTGCTATTTGCTGTACAATAAAAAAAAAAAAACAACATTAACGAAGGTAAACCCACCAGAGCAGTAGGGAACAGCAAAAGCCACCCTTGCCTGTATCACAGCTGCTTTTCAGAACATCCTCACTACCTTTTCCCTAGTTCTCCTGAATCAGTTATTTTAACTGTGTCATCTTCAACTTACAATCCCAGGCACAGTAACTACTTTAAAAAAATGCAAAAATGCAATGTTTAAATGAAACACAGGCTGGAAAGGGAGTTATCTCTATGGGCAAAAAGTGTAGTTAAAGGCTGACAAAACACTCTGGCTTTTATCTTACTAAATCATCTCCACTTGTGGGGGCGTGTCAAACAAGGAGCACACAGCAGTGCGCAGACCAGTGGCAATTCAACACTTATCACTTAATGATGTCATATTCTAACACAGCTGTGTCTTCTGGAGCAACACCTCTGTCATTCTATTTTGCCACCAGAGCTACAAAACCTTTTCATTCCTGCATCTTACTATATCTATGATGTCATACAGACCAGCAGTATGAGCAGGTCTGAATCATATATTGCTTTGTTCAAACCACTGGACTGGTGAAAGCACTGAGGCCAAAACAAACTCCCTCCAATAAAGAAAAACATGCACTATACCTTGTTGCAAAGCCAATCCTCAAATTTAGGCCTGGGGTTGCTGTAGTGCATCGCAATCTGCTTCCCTTGAATCACCAGCTTTTTCTGCAAAAAAAGTGGTTTCAATTATTCCTGTATCGAGGTACAAATGTCTATTTTCCCATGGCAGAGCACCCTTCGGAGGAATCAGTGCTCCTGAATTAAATGGACAACATATGGGGAGGATGTGGAGGACAACCACCGCCACCTACACCCTGCCCATCCAATCCTGCAGAGAGGAGGACGAGGGCAGTAAGAGAATGGGATGTGGAGCAAAGATAAACGGAATCAGGGAGTGTTGAAAAAGCTGCCAAACACTAAACGCTGACATGGAACCAGGAAGTGTCTCGAAGGAGACAAAAGTCCTAACCTGCTGCATTCAAGATTAACACATTTTTAGGCGCCTCTTTACCCCCACATTTCTATTCACTTCTGGTATAGCACTGAGCGACTTTTTAAACGTGTCCTTAGGTGACTGCTTCACTTCTTCCCCTTCTCCAAACACCCCAGACCTTTTAACAACCACATTTGGATTACTGTTCCAAGCACTTTCTTCAGAAGTGTCCCTTTGAAAATACTGTAATTCCTCCCAAAGGGACCCTTCTTAGACTTCTTGAAGGCTGGATTACAAGTGCCATCAACTGAAACGTAACTCAGAGTGGTTTCCTTTGACTAAAGCATCAGTTCAATTGGAAGCCTGCACGAGAGGTTTGTGTTCTTCATTCAGGCAGGAGCTCTCCAAACAGAGTAACTAGACTGCAAGTGAAGCTTCTCCAGAGGTAGGAAAAGTTCATAATGCTTTCGGCACATCCTCTCACTTTAGAGGTGTTAGGAATTTACACCTATTTAGAAGCCTTGATTTTCAGCCTCACATTTTGACAAGCACTGGTATGCAGAATGCCCTTTCCAAATACGGCCATCAACTTATTTTAGTCAAATAGGTGGAAGTACGTCTGAGGAAGCACATATTAGAGGCCAAACCCCAGACATTTTAATAGAACTAGTTTTATAGGAGGTTGGCTTACTGCAGAAGTACCACAGCAGTGTCAGGACCGGTGGCTTTTCTCATAACAGGGTCTGACATAGATCTAGCACATAGCATGAATAAGGCTCTCACATTCTGCACAACTAAACAGGGCAAAGCCATTTCTCCTACCGGCAGGAGGGAGGGTTGGAGGGCCCAGCACTCGATATGCACACATAGAAACAAAGCTGCTGGCATAGTTGCGATACATCATTCTTTCATCTAACACGCAGCAACCAGGCTGCTGGGAAGATTCTGCATTTTCCCTACTACTAGGGTGGCTGGTTACTGGAGTGAATTTGAATATGTTTCAATAAATTATGCATCCGTACAGCTTTGTATATATTAAAACTATCTTGTTTCTGAAAATACGCTCAGCATTAATTTATGTAAATCTTTCCACTGCATCCACCAACCCTACTGAGCAGCACATCAGGACAACAGAACCTGAACGCTGCTCTCTGGCTGGGGAAATCACCCGTGCTATAGGACACGTGAAATCCTACTCCAGTATAAGGCACACGCCAACTTCCACCTGCTGGAACTGCCTGTGAATCCCATCATGGTGCCATTCCTTTAAACGTAACACAAACAGCACAGAACAGCATTCCTCGTGCTGCCCACGGACCTTCGTATCAAATACTCAGCTGTAAAAAAAGTGCTTGATACACTTTGCTCACTTTGAGAGTATATATCAGCTCTGTTGTTAAAACAGATCATGAATATTCAAAAAGGAGCAAAAGCAAGTGAAACTGCAGCACAAGAAAATCTAATTGGGAAAAAAGGCAGAGGTATCATTTTGGCTCCTTTTCAACTCATACACCAGAAAAGCCAAAATGCACAGCATAACATCTATGAGAACTCATTCTCTACCAAATTTAGTGGAATAAACATGTTTTTCCTCTGGAAGAGTCAGTTTTCCCTCCTTAAAGGGGGGGACACACTATTACCATGAACCGACACTTCTCTTTCAGGGTTAATATCAATGTAATGCAGAGATCTGGTGCTTCCTCTGGAAACAGAGAAGGAAACGTCCAGTGGAAGCATGTTTTCTAAGGACTACTTGTTAAATCTTCATGAGCCAATTAAACTGAAACCATGTCATTTACAATGGCACATTTTACCAGTGAGTGCTCAAAATAGCTCATCTGCTCTCCCGATTTTAACTGATATTCTGTCCTATTGTTACAAATTTTAATATATACAAAGCTTTTATTCTTTTAAATCACTCTTATGGAACAAACCACTCCTTCCACCTTTATTTTTTCCTTTTTTTTTTTTTTTTTTTAAACTGTACAGACTTGTTCCATTTTCAGGAATATATCTAGACTTGGTGAGTGAAGCAACCTGATTGGCTTCCATCCAGCTGGTAGCATCTTGAAAGTGATAAAACTCCACGAAGGCGAAACCACGGCTTACACCTAGAGACAGCATTCAGATATAGACGGGATACTTGTGTTAGTCAGTTCCTTTAAAACAGGCGAATCTCTCTCCAACTGCTTCATTACTTCATGACAAAGCAGCTTTACAAATGCGACGTCAACTGCTGGGATCTGCTCGTTATTTTGCCATGGCAAGGAACCAAGTTCCCTTAACTGGCTACATGTCACTTGATTTGAGTCCATGTTTAAAGGTAACCATGCAACAGACTACATACTATTAAATGAGTTTACACTATTATTACTTACCAATACCTGTTAACAAAAACCCCTGTAGACAGACTTCTTTTAACATGTTGGCCAGCTAACTAAAAGTCTTCCAAAAGCCACATTCCTTAGCCATGGCAAACCTTTTTTTTTTTTTCATGTGCTTGCAGTTTGGGGACAATTCTGGATACTCTTTTGGGCTGGGGAAGAGGAAGGTCATGTCAAAAACTGGATTAAGAGTTCTCACCTGTCTTTCTTTTCATCAGCCTCACGTCTGCAGGCTGAGGACCTTCAAAGGACTCAATAAGCTCGCGAATCTGCATGAGATTTTAATCAGACAGTTAAATTTTCACATCTTGGCAGACAGCTAGGAAAGTCACAGCAACCTACCTTACAGTACATGCAAGAGGTACAGAGAAATATAAAATTCTCAAACACTATTTCAGGAAATTAAAAAAACCCACCTTTACAGAGAACCTATCAGGAGACTGATGAGCACCAGAGAACCCACATAACCCTTTGCTACACTAAGCCAACTGCCATCTTCACTGAGGCCACAGAATAACTCAGAACCTGAATCCCTATGATCTTGTGTTCCCAGGTTATTTGCGCAAGATTTGGCAAATACTGTGCTTGCTTCTAAGTTTTTATAAAGAATGCTGCTAGTATCCCTCTCCCAGCCTATCTAAACAGCTCTTGGCTCATAACAAAGAAAAACAGTATACTGCAAGGCTCCATTCTTAAGCCTCACGCTACAGCTCTCATCCTTTAATAGCTCCCCTTCTGTTTTTCAGACGATAAAGTGGATTCATGGAGAATGTATCATCAAAGAAAAAGCTAAAGAGACATCAGTTCTTCAGCCATAACAGGGTTAAAATAATGTTACCTTAAGATGCTTCATCTACACGATGACTCCAGAGTTAAATTTTCCCATAAATTATGCTACTGTTATTGCACAACTGTAGAGCTACAACATTAATATCTCAGAAATAAAAACTGTTCCGAAATGCTCTGTGTAATGTCTGACTGGGTTGTTTAATTTGGATGCAGGAGCCTACACTTTATCAAGCACTTACAAAAATATTAGACCAACACACAATGATTAAAAAGAACACTTAATATTAGGAGAAGAGTGAATAACCAAGAAAAAAATTCCATTGCAGAAACGCTGGAAGGGGACTGATCTGTGTTAGCAATCGTTGCACAAAGATGGCAGAGGTGGAGTGTGCCTGAAAACAAATTGGAATGGCTCAGCTTTTAGAGGGTTTCCCCTTGCCCCGCTCTTATATCTTAGTAATCAAAATAATCCAGCAAGAAAAACAAACAAAAAGCTCAAAGCCGATCACAGTCAACATTTTTCTATTAAAAAAGTCAGGTAACCATGCACCAAGCACTCATGTGTACTTGCTCCGTCAGCTCCACAGCAGCCATTTTATGACTTCCCCAGCTGTACGCAGACAAAGCAGCTTTGTGCAGGGCCCTACGCAGCTGAGGAGCTCGGGGTGTGTGTAACCCCACTGGGCAGAGCTTCTGCCCTCAATAAAGACCTGGGAAAATTCAAGTAAGTAGCTCCTCTCTGTCTCTGCCCCCCTCCCCTCTCCCAGGAAGCGGGAGGAGGAGAAAAAAAAAAAAAATCTGCCTCTTCCCTCCTATACGGAAAAGCAGAAAATAGTAGGCAGTTTAAAATCCACTCAAGAGAAATCATCCAAACATATAGGAAAAAAAAAGACTATTCACAGATTGTTCTGTTTGAAATAAAGTGGTTAACATTCAACTGACCTCTGTTACTTAACAGAGATGGTTTAAATCCTTTTAGGATTCAAAATGGCAGCGCAACCAACATGCTGCGGAGGGGCCACCATGACGCAGCTTTCAACAAAATGGCAGCAGCGCCTACCGCACAGACCAGCCGACACACAGCCCCCGAGCTCCCGGCTGCAAGAAAAGTGAAGCCCCTTTCTGGGCTACTTACATCGTTCTCTGTAACCGTGATGGGAAGGCCACGCAACATGATGGTTTTGCTCTCTTTCTCGTCGTTAATGTCGTTCCTGTAGTCGTGCTCTCCGTAGTCACCATCGGAATGGTAGCCATCTTCTGATTTGTCGCTGTTCCTGCGCTCTCGCTCCCTCTGAGAAGCCAGCGCCCACAATTAAGCACGGTGCTCTCCAGCAGCGTGCCCCCGCCACAAAAACAGAGCTAAACAAACCCACCCACACCCCGTTCGGCCACCCCGCTCACGTTTGGTCCCGATGGCCTTGGGCAGAACCCCGAGCTCCCATCCCCGGGACACCCACCCTGGCCCCGGGGGTCTCACGTCGGGACCCTGCGCTGGGCGAGGCCGCCAGCGCCCGCCCCGGCCCTTCCCCCCCGCGCTGCAGGGCCCCGCTCACCTCAGGGCTATCGTAATCGCGGCTATCGTAGTCTCTGTCATAGTCTCGGCTGTCGCGACTGTCGTAGTCTCGGCAATCTCGGCTGTCGTAGTCCCGGCAATCGTAGTCTCGGCTGTCGCGGCTGTCGTAGTCGCGGCAATCACGGCTATCGTAGTCCCGGCAGTCCCGGCTGTCGCGACTGTCGTAGTCCCGGCAGTCCCGGCTGTCATAGTCCCGGCAGTCTCGGCTATCGCGGCTGTCGTAGTCGCGGCTGTCGTAGTCCCGGCAGTCTCGGCTGTCGTAGTCCCGGCAGTCGTAGTCCCGGCTGTCCCGGCAATCGTAGTCCCGGCAGTCCCTGCTGTCGCGACTGTCGTAGTCCCGGCAGTCCCGGCTATCGCGGCTGTCGTAGTCTCGGCTGTCGTAGTCCCGGCAGTCTCGGCTATCGCGGCTGTCGTAGTCTCGGCTGTCGTAGTCCCGGCTGTCGTAGTCGCGATAGTCATCGTAGCGGTCCCCGCGGCGCTCCTCGCTGGACCGCTTGTAGTCATCCCTGCGCCGGCTGCGGGACTCCCGCTCCTCACGGTCCTCCCGCTCCACGATGGAGCCGTACCGGCCGCTCCGCTCCGTCCTGCTCACGCTGCGGGGCACACGGGGCCGAGCTCAGAACCAGATGAGCCCGCAGCGACCCCCTCCCCATCGCCCCCCGCGCGGGGCCGCCCGCCCCCCCCCTTCTCTCCATCCCTCCCTCAACTCTCTCCTCGCCCTCCCACCCGTACTCACCGCTTGTCCGAGCCCATGACGCTGTCCACGATCCGCAAACACACAGCGCAGCGCTAACCGCCACCACGGGGCGCCGAACGCACGCACGCAACCCCTCACTCCCTCGCCACAAAATGGCGCGGAGGTGACTGGCCGTCTTCTACCCAGCAGGCACCGCGCCCGCCGCCTGGAAGTTTCCAAGCGGTGCGCAGGCGCAGGGGTGTCCGCCCTCCGCGGGGCACGCCGGGAGTTGTAGTACGGGGCGGGGCGCGTCCCCTGGCCTGTGCTGTTGGCCGCTTCCCGGTGCCCTCCTGCGGACCGCGGGGTCGCAGGGTGGTTTGGGTTGGAAAGGACCTTCAAAGCTCGTCTAGTCCAACCACACCTTCAACCAGATCAGGTTGCTCAGAGCCCCGACCATCCTGGCATTGAATATCTCCAGGGATGCGACATCTGCACGTCTCTGGGCAACCTGTGCCAGTGTTTCACCACCCTCATCACAAAACATTTCTTCCTCATGTCCAGTCTATACCTGCCCTCTTCTGTTTAAAAGCGTTGCCCCTTGTCCTGTCACACATGCCCCAGTAGGAAGTCTTCATCCCGCTTGATGTGGTCAAGCCCAGGAGCCACAAAGCCACTGACGCTCTGGCTCCAGCAGCGTCGTCCCCTCCATGTCCCCAGCAGGATGGGCAGCTCTGCCTCCTGCTCGCACCACCCATCCCCACCGGCCCTCGAGCTGGCACAGAGCCTGCAGGTGCAGAAGGTGAAGGAGGAGGAAGAGGAGGAGGTTGCCCATTACCGGTTCAGATTTACGCTCTGCTGTCCTGCCAGCTCTCCTGCTGGACCCAGCTTCCCGGGAGTACCAGGTGCCACTTGTGCCATGATGCCCTGTGATTTGGCACAACAGTGCCAGGCCTGTGGGCACCCCAAAGGTCTCCACTCCCCCAGGGGGACTGTGGGCATTGCTGGCGTGGTTGCCTGTGGTGACACCGCTTTCCTGACCCCCCCGCCCCCAGAAGCTGATCCAAAACTACATGACACAGACTGGGCACAAACTCCGCATCTTTGACATCTGGCAGGTGGCCTGAGATGGTGAGATGAGAAGGAGGAGACAATTATCCCCATCCCGCAGTCGGGAAGCCCCATTTGCGCCCCAGGACAGCATTACGGCTCTGGGCTCCTCAACGCAGGGGGGTGGCCAGAAGCAAACAGGCATCTGCTCCCTGGCCCCTCCAGCCTGGCACTGGGGTTGGGCTGGAGGGGCTGGGTGGCAGTCCCCCACTCCCAGGCACCCATGTCTCCCTCGGTGGACAGCCCTTAGCTCTGCATCTTCCCAGGACAAGCGCTTCAAAGCCCATGACCACCTGGAGCACCAGCGCCTGCTCTGGTACAGTACCAGCGTGGCAATGGTGGCGGCTATCCTGAAGAGTTCAACCTAGCTGCCTTGCCCAGGGCTTAACTTCTGCTAAATTAATTATCTTAATGCAACACATGGGGACAGAGCTTGCTTTGACCATGAATAAAAGCACTGTGCCTTGCACTGAGCAGTGCTGGCTCTTTCCTGCCTGATGAGGTGGGTGGTGGTGGGTCCCCACAGGGACAGTGGCAGTGGGTCTGGAGGAGCTGCAGGTTGTTGTGACCACCCAACTCTGGCAGCCTTCAGGTGAAAGCTTGTGACTTTCCAAGCCAGGTGCCCTCGTCACCTTAGCAAGACACAAGACTCTTGCCTGTCACCATGGTGTCAGAGCTAGAGAGGACAAGAAAGATGTGCTGCCCTACCTAGGCATGGGGGAGCTCATCCATCCATCAATCCATCCATCCATCCATCCATCAATCCATTCATCTAGAGGGCAAGTGCCTGCTGCCCTACCCCAGCACAGTTCCCATGCCAAGCCCCTCTCTGTGCCCACGTGTGACCCCCAACACACATCTGAGTCCCTGGGGTGCTGGGGAAAGGCAACTGCCGACTGCGTTACCCCTATGCCCCATGGATGCCCCAGAGCATCCACAAGCCGGTGAGGAGGACCTGCCTATAGGTTTGTCCCCCTGTGCCCCTGGGGACCTCGGGGCTGGTGCAGTGGGTGGCCATGCTGGGGGGCACAGGGTTCAGGGATGCCGGTCCCCCCCTCCTGAGCCCCCACTGGCTGCTAGGACCCAGCAGCTGTCCCTGTGGGACCGCCACGAGTGCAGGCAGCGCCCGGGAGTGACAGCTGGTGCCATCCGCAGCTGGCGGGCAGCAGGCAAACAGGATGACGAATGGGTGACGGGCGGCGGGGAAGGGGGAGCGTGGCCTTGGACAGGGGCTGGCAGCCCCTGTTGTGCTGCAGGAGTGGTGGTGGTGAGAAGGACCCTGGAGAAGAAGGGAGCATCACCCACCCCCAGGAGCAAAGGTGAGCTGGGACTCATCCCAGGGTCCCCATGGCTGGATCAGGGATGGGGAAGGAGGTTTGTGCTGTCCCTCCCCAGGGTGGGATGGGGCAGGTGGTTTGTGCTGTCCCTCCCCAGGGTGTGCTGGGGCAGGGGGATGTGGTGTCAGCCTGGCACAGGTGCCCACAGGTGCCAGCATTGGGGTCAGCCCAATGCCAGCCCTGGGGAAGGCAGGGTGCTGTGACCTCACCGGGCACTTGTCCCTGCTCCGGCGTCTTGGAGGGGTTCAGATCATCTCCGGGTTTCTTTGTGGCTTTTATTTGTTTTGGTTCTTCTCCTTCACACCCTGTCCCCCTCCCCAACAGGCAAAGAGAAGACGATGGCCGTGTTTGTGGTGGATTTTCCCTCTAAGGCATGCAGGAGAAGAGCCCTTGCTGCCCAGGCACCAGATCTGCTGGCCTAGCCCTCAGAGGGGATGGCGAGCCCAACGGGGCTCAACACCACGGACAGCCCAGAGCTGCTTTCCGTCCCCGAGCCGTCCATCACCCAGGAGGTGGTGGGACTCCTCTGCATGGTCCTGCTCACCCTCACTGCCCTGGTGGCCAACACCCTTGTGATGGTCGTCATCCTCAAAACGCCCCTTCTCAGGAAGTTCATATTCGTCTGCCACCTCTGCGTGGTTGACCTCCTCTCTGCCATTTTCCTCATGCCCCTGGGGATCATCTCCAGCTCTTCCTGCTTCAACAGGGTGATCTACAGCATTGCCGAGTGCAAGGGCATGATATTCCTGAATGTCTGCTTCATCAGTGCCTCCATCCTCACCATCTCCATCATCAGCGTGGAACGGTACTACTATATCGTCCACCCCATGAGGTATGAGGTCAAGATGACCATCAGGCTGGCGGTGGCCGGAATGGTCTTCATTTGGGTCAAGTCTGTTCTCATCACTATCTTGGCAGTGGTGAGCTGGCCTCTAGGCAATGGGGCCACCAGTGCCAGCCGCTGCACAGTCTACTGGAGCCCTGGGGCCCACAAGAAGGCTTTTGTGATCATCTTCAGCATAGTTTGCTTTGTTCTGCCCACCGTCCTCATCTTTGCTGTCTACTGCAGTGTCTACCGCGTGGCCCGGATGGCATCCCTGCAGCATGTACCCGTGCCTGCACCAGCACAGGCAGCTGCACCGAGACACCGATCTGAATCCATTGCCAGCCACGTGACCATCATCACCACCAGGAACCTGCCACTGCCCAGGCTGACCTCAGAGCGCTTTCTGGGAAGCAACAAGGCCATCCTCACCTTGGTTCTCATTGTGGGGCAGTTCTTGTGCTGCTGGCTGCCTTTCTTTGCTTTCCACTTGCACTCCTCTGTTGCTGCTGGCACAGTGGGTGGTGGGCATGGGGAGATGGTGGTCACCTGGATTGCCTACTCCTCCTTCGCCATCAATCCCTTCTTCTATGGGCTCCTGAACCGCCAGATCCGGGAGGAGCTGGCCAGGCTCCGGCGCAGCTGTCTCAACCAGCCACTGGGCCAGGAGATCTGTCTTTCTGTCTCAGAGGCTTCTGTCCAGGAAAACTTCCTGCAGTTCCTCCAGAGAGCGACTTGCACACTGGAGATGCACACCAGCTGCATCAGCCCTAGACCCAGGAACAGGCTGGACCAGACCAAGGTGGGCTTCCCTATCCCAGGTCAAGCTCCTGAGGAGAGCAGCTGAGAAGCAGAAGGCCCTGTCCCACCATGCTGGGAACAGGATGGGGACACACGACCTGCCAGGGACCCACTGGACCTGCCTGGACCCAGCCACTTGGATGTGGAGAGGTCCTTGTTCAAGTTTTGCTTCTTCTCTGAGGTTAAGGTGGGAGATGGTTTCTCTTCAGATCTGGAGAAGTCTCATCTCCCTTCTGCAGGCTAGGTGAGGCTCTGGCCCCACCAGCACAGCCCAGTTCCATGGACAGGCTCTCCTTGGGACATGGGATGCCAAGGGGCTCCTACACAGGGGCAGAGGAGGGGACACCTCCATCTCTGTCACTCTACTGGGACTATTCTTGGCCAGTGGGGAGGACATGTCCCTTGCACCCTACCTAGGAGCAATGGCCCAGCTAACACCACTAACACCAGTAACACCAAGGTCCTGGGCACCCCGCTGAGCCTGGATGGGTGACGTGGAGCCCTCCATTCTTGGCTGTGTAACCCAAAACTAATACCTGGGTGAGGAGTCCCTGTCACCCATGGTACTTACCAGGGGGATGTCACTGCAGGGCTGACTCTGGCCGTATCTGGATTTTCCCAGCTGGTGTGGCTGCATGTGATGCCCATGGCCGTGCCCAGCAATGCCCCCTGTCCCCCCCAGCTGGCAGGGGCTGTCCCCTGGGCGGGGATGCTGGACGGTGGTCCGTACTGGGCTGTTGATGGCCACAGCTGCCCAGCTGAAGCCCAGCCAGAGGTGCCACATGCCAGCCAAACTGGGCATCTGGCCAGGGGTGCGCTGGGGTGGACACGGTGGCACAGGGCAGGGGGGGCGGGGCATGCGGTGTGCTCCTGGGCAATGACAGCCAGAGGGAACATGGGCCTGCTGTCCCCCTTTGGTGTCATTCTTCTGCAAGGCTTGGTGACCCTCCCATGGGGTCCCTAGTGCAAGAACAGGGACTGGACCCTGTTGGTGGCTGCTGGAGGGGGACATCACCCCCAGCCCACCCACAAAGGTCCCAGGGATGGTGCTGGCACAGTGCGTAGGAGACACCCCTGCCCCAGTAATAACTGGGCAGAACTGCCCCATGGCCTTTCAAACTGCCCCATGGCAGGGTGGCTCTGGGAAACACCCCAGAGAGACTGGGGCTGAGGGCCAGCACCCCCTTGGCCACAGAGACGCTGTTCCGGCCACCAGCCCATGTCCCCAGGAGCTGGGGCTGCCCCTGGTTGGGGGGGTGTTTCCACCCAGAGTGGGGGATATTCTTTTTTTCTTGTAAATTTTACCTTTTTATTAAACCATTGATAAGTTACAAAGGAGGAAAAAATATAGACTTATATATACAGCATTTCCAAGCCAGCAGGGACTGGCTCTTGGATGGGGTTTCTTGGAGGTGATTGGGGAGGGCCCCCCCACAGAGCCAGGGGAAAGGGGACCCCCAGAGAGACCAGGCAGCCCCTCATCTGGTGCGATCCAGCTTTTGGGTGCCAGCCAGAGGGTGGGCAGGGGTGGGACAGCAGGGTGGGCAGGGGGAGGGGCAGGAGGCAGGGGTCCCACACCAGCACTGGGTGAAGGGACCGCAGGCCATCAGGGACAGCCCCTCAACCAAAACCAGGGCATGTGGTCCCCGTGCAGGAAAATTGGGGAGGGGGGCACAGCACTGCTGGGCTGGGCAGCCGGCAGCAGAGCAGCCCTTTCCTCCAGTGGGCATCACTGCTGGGAAAACTCTTCCCTTCCCTGGGGTGAGGGGCAACAGGGTCCACCCCGGACATGGGGCCCCTGGCAGGGGCTGGGGGACAGGGTGGGTGGCAGGGGGGTGTCCCTGGCACCAGGTAACACCCTGGACCCCTTTGCCCACCCGCTGGTGGGGCTCAGTAGGGTGAGAACTTCTGCCGGTCGGCTTTCTTGGTGCCGTTGGCTGATGAGATCTTGGTCGTGTAGGTGTTGGTGCCACCATTGGGACCTGGCACAGAGGACGGGGACAGCGCCAGGAAGGACATCGGCTTGAGGCCAATGAAGTTGGAGAGAGAGATGGTGTAGGGGGTGCCAAGCAGGGCTGGGGGGGCTGGAGCAACGGTGGGCAGCACTGCGCCGGAGCCCGGAGTGAGGGGCTGGGAGAAGCCCATGCCGAGGTCCATGGAGCCAGGGCCCGGTGGCGCCTGGGAGGTAGATTTGGCTGTCTCTAAGCTGCAGAAGCAAGTGAGAAGGATGGGGTGGTGAGGACCATGGTCACAGAGTGGGTCCCCCACCTCAACCTGCCCATCTTAGGGTGCAGGGACATTGTGTCTCATCCCTTCTGGCACAGGTCTCCATGGGATATCCTCTCAGGAAGGCTAAAAAGCTGGGGCTCAAACCCCGTGGGGTCTTGATTCTAGCACCCACCATCTGAGGACCTCACATCACCCCCTGCTCACCCTTCCTGAGGATGCTGGGCTCGAGGTGTCCCCAAAATCTGCATTCAGGTGCTAAGGAGGTGCCACCCCTCACTAGCAGCCAGCATGTGTTTCCACCAGGCTGGCACCTACCAGGCTGTAATGAGGTACTGAGCCACAGTGATGCTGACGGGGGACCCTGTGATGGTCACATGCCGCTCACTGGAGCCCTCGGTCTGGTTCCCGATCTTGATGTGGGCACCTGACATCTGCCGGATCTCGCTGATCTTGCTGCCATGTCGGCCGATGATGCAGCCGATGAGCTGGAGGGACAAGGACTGGGGTGAGCTGGCAGCTGCCAGAGGAGCCTCAGCAAGCAGAGAGCTCCCAGGGGCTCACCCAGCCACCCTCTACACCTGGGAGGATTGGGTAAACTGAGGCAGGTACCAGGAGGGCAGGGCACTGCTTTCCTTGGGCAGACCTTGCTTTTTGGTCTCACCCAAGCCTCCCCTGGCTGGCATCGCTGGGCTGCCATATCCCAAGGCTTTTCCTTGGTGTTGGCCAAGCCCTTTCTCCCCCCTGTGCCTCAGTTTCCCTTTTCTTCCAGCTGCTTCTGCCCCAGCATCCCCTCCTGCTCCTGAACTCTGACGGTCGAGGCAGAGCTTCCCCTATGTGGTGCTGGCCCCTGCAAAGCGGCTGTGGGGTGGAACATTTGTGTAGGGGCAAGCTGTTGCCTCCCTCGCCATCTTTGGAACCCACACATACGTCATTGGGCACCAGGAACTCCTGGGAGCTGTTCTGGGAGCTGGTGTCCAGGCCTGGATGGAGAGACAGGGATGTTAGCAGTGGGGTGGTGGGTCTCCAGTAGCTCTGTGCCCCCACCCCAAGCCCATGCTGGGACAGTCAGTGGCCCTGGGGACAAACCTGAAGGATCTCTGGGGAGAGGCAGGGAGGATGGGACATAGGCATCAGTCATAACTGGGTGCCAGTGCTTCCCCACTGCAGGGTTGGGGGGGCTCTGGTGGGTGCAAGGACCCCAGGAAATCAAGGACAGGGTCATTTTGGGGGGCAGGTAGCCATGCTGGTGGGGGATTGGGATGGGAGAAGGTGCAGGGGATGGGGACACCCTCATCAGTGCCAGGTGGCTGGGTGGGTCAGGAGGGGCATCCCACAACCCCAGCCCTGGGGGGGCACGGAAGATGCTCACCTGGCACCATGGAGGGTGCGTGGCCCAGGGAGGTGAAGGGGAGCATGTGCCCTGACAGCTGCTGCAGCTTCGTCATCTGCCCGGGCAGCAGGAGGAGGAGGAAGGAGGTGTTAGGGGTGATGGCAGAGGGTCCCCTGTCCCTTGCTGGGGCCGGACACTGGCAGCCAGTGCCTTCCAGGCCGGGCACCCCCAGCAGCCCTTGTCCCAGAGGGCACAGCCCCAGTGCCCACAGGAGCAGTGCTGGGCAGCCAAAGGGACAGACTCACCTCTGCGGGAGAGACCCCACTGTACTGGCCCTGCATGGGGAAGCCCTGAAGGGGGAAGGAAGGTGGATCAGTGGGGGGACAGGCGGGGACCCCTCCCTCAGGCCACCCCTCTGGGGCAGGGAGGCCACCCTGAGCCCACTGGAGTCAGCCCTCACTGGCAGAGGTTGGCCTCCCCTGGCCACCCGATGTCCCCCAGGGGGCTGTGGCCCCTTACCTGGTTGGCAGAGAGCAGGATGGTGCCCAGGGAGAGGCCAGGGTGGTAGGGGATGGTGGCCCCCTTCGGAGGCGACTGGAGAGGGAGGGAAGGAGGTGGAGGGGATGAAAGATGATGTGAAATGCCCTTGCAGCCCCCCACGTCCCCAACAAGTTGGGCATGGCCCGCAGCACCACCTAGGCAGGGTGCTCTTAGGGGCTTCAGCATGGGGGGACCCTGGTGCCCAGGCCCATGTGGGCATGGGAGCCCCAGAGAGTGGTGGGGAAGCCAGTACATGCCCCCCAGGCCTGGGTAGGGGGCTCGGTGGGTACCTCCAGGATGACAGCGCAGATCTGCCTCACACAGTGGATGATGGTGTCTGGCACCCCTGAGACAGTGACAGCCCGTTCGGTGGAGTTGGGCAGCAGATCACCAGCCACCTGCACCTGCGCCCCGGTGCTCTGGGGGGGCAAAGGAAGATTCTGAGGTCCCTCAGCCACTCCCCACTGGGGCTCAGCACCTCACACCTCCCATCTCCTCCTGGGCCCCCAGGGACCTTTACAAGATGTGCAGGGCGATGCTCCACTCCTGCATCACCTGCATCACCTCCCACAGCTCCCATGGGACTGCAGCAGCACCCATGCCGGGGCCTCCACACCCCCCTAGGGGAAAAGGGGAGCTGAAACCCAGAGCACGCCTCACCTCCCGGATCTCCCGGATCTTAGCTCCTGCCTTGCCGATGAGCGAGCCACACTGGCTGGCTGGGATGACGAGGCGCAGCGTCACTGGCGATCTGCCCACTGCTGCCCCATCACTCCCTGCTCCCAGGTCCTGCGAGGTACCAGGGGGAAAAGTGGCATTGGACCCCCATGAGGCCCACCGGTGTGGGGTGAATGCTCCCAGCTCAGGGGGCACCCAGCAGAGGTGTCATGGGGCTGCCTACCTCCTCCAGCTTGAAGGCGATCATGGAGACGGCACGGAAGACGGCATCAGTGGAGCCGGTGATGGTGGTGATGCGCTCGGGGCAGGACCCCTCTGAGATGGTGATGCGTGCGCTGCTCTGGGGACAGTGTCACACCCCGTCAGGGGTGTTGTGGGACCTGAGCTCGATGTCCCCCCACACAGGGAAGGGGTCACCAGGGGTGGTCTCGATGCCTGCAGACCTAGGCTTTCCCCCTCCCACCTGCCCCAGGCAGCCTTCCCCGGGGTGCAGCCACAGCTTCCCAGGGGCCACAAACAAATGAGGGGGACAGGGTTGGGCACGTGGGAGCCATCAGGTGCTGGCAGGACAGGCAGCAGGTTCTGGCAACCCCCCAGCATGCCCTTACCTGCTCTCGTATCCTCTTAACCGTCTCTCCTTTCTGCGGGGAGAGGAACATGGTGGGTGGTCAGGTCCAGGGAAGCCTGGACCCAGCAGTGCCCTGGACCCCAAATCTTACCTTCCCGATGATGCTGCCAATTTCCTGCAAAGGCAGAGACGAGGGTGGCCCCGTCAGCAGGCAGCTCCCTGCCTGCCACATCCCTCCTCTGCCCACAGCCTGGTAGATGGGCAATCCCTGCCCTGTGGCCACTGGGACATTGGGTGGCTTGCTGGTGACACTAGGGCATGGGAACAGCCCCTCCCTGGCTTAGAACAGGGGAAGAAATACTGCTGGGGATGTGGTTACTGGAAGGATTGGGTCCCAAGCAGGGGAGGAAAACAGGGTGTGGCCCCCCACCCTGGGCATTGCTGACCCCCCGAGCAGCAACAAGCCCCCCCCGTTGTTACCTTGCCATGCATGAGCATGCGGAGGGTCAGGGTGATACTGAGCTCCGTGTCCTCAGGGCTGCCGCTCACACTGCTGGCTCCGTCCGGCGATGCCATGGCGGGAGGGCGAGCTGAGCCTGTGGGACACAGCAGTCTCCAGAAAGGGGGGAGGCCCCAGCTAACCCCCCCACAAAATCTGCAGCCTGAAAAGCACCATGGCTGGGAAGAGGGGAAATTGAGGCAAGGGCAGTATGCCCTCCTCCAGTGGGAAAGGCTTGTACAGCCCTGTGGTGCCCAGGGCGCCAGGCTGTGCAAGCCTTCCTCTTCCTCCTCCTCCCCCCTTCCCGTGTGCAAAGCCCCAGGGGAAACTGAGGCAACCTCCCTGATAGGGACCACCAGCCCTATATGAACCACAGCATGATGCCCAATGCATGATGCTGCTGCACTCTTTCCCCCCCCGAGCACCCCAGGGCCCCCCCTCAGACTCTGAGCCTGGGGGACGGGGGTGGCCAGGACCCCATGGTGCCAGCGTGGGGCCGGGAGGAGGACAATCGCCGTGTGTCTGGGCATGGGTGGGTGGCTGCGGCACCGCTGGCTCCCGGCGAGCCGGGTGATGCCAAGCGGCTTTGAAACAAAGCACCCGTGTTGGGGCTGGGGCCCGCGCCTGCGGGCATGGCGGGGGGGGCAGTTATTTTAGGTGCTGGCAGGACTCACCACTGCTACAGCACATCTCCTGCATCAGGGTAATGGGGCGGGGGGGGGGGGGGGCAGGTTGGTCATCTCTGCACCCCCAAATGCTACAGCTTGCACCACCGGGGTGGTTTGGACACCACCCCCCCCCCCGCCCCCCAAGTTACTGGGGGCTGGAAAAAGGGGGAAAGGCTGTGTGGAAGGGGGAGTATTCCTGTTTCTGATGGAGGGGGGAGAACGAAATGGGAAGCGGGGGGCGTGGTACCCCCCCTGTAACCCCCCTCCCTGCAGCCTCCGGAGCCGCGCGTGGTGCCGGCGGGGACGGGCAGCCTGCGGACCCCCGGGGGTGAACGGCAGCGGGGACCTGCCGGGGACAAAAGATCCCACCGGGGGAGAGAAGGACGAGGCTGGCAGTGGGGTGGGGGCAGGCGGCAGCGCACGGGTGTCCCCCCACTGCCACAGGCGATGTGGGGGTCCGCGGGCAGGGGGGTGCCTTACCCCAGGTGAGTCAGGCTGGTAGAGACACCAGAGGGCCCGGTGATGGGCACAGGCCACCTGCCCTGTCCCCGTCCCGTGGCTGGCATCGGGACAGCCACGAAACCGGGTACCGCCCGTCCTTCGGGCACCTTCGAGTGGCAACGGGAGGTGACGGGGGGGACAGGAGGAAGCCCCCACCCCGTCCCAAGGAGAACCTCCCTCCGCTCGCCCTCCCGGCCGCATGTCCCCGAGCCCCCCGGGAAGGGGGCTGGCGGGTACCTTTCCGTGCGCCTCGTCCCTCCGCCGCCGGCCACCCCGCTCAGTGCCACATTGTCCCCGGCGGCGCCCAGTGACACCCGGGGCAGGAACAATGAGCCGCTTGACAGGCCAGGGCCAGGCTGGCAGCCCCGGCCCCCACCCCGGTCCACGCCGGGGCCCCCCTCGCTCTTCCCCTCTCCCACATCCCTCCCTCCGGGATCCTATTACAGCGGATAAGAGACACTAAAAGGAACAATGCACCCTGGGTAAGGCCATCTGCCACCGCTGGGGACATTCCTGTCCCCCCCCTGCCCCCCCGCTTTGGCTCACACATCGCCCCTCTTTGTAATTGCGTTTTTTTTTCCTGGAAGCCGATCAGCTGGCAGGGCTCGAGGGCTCAAGGACACCGGAGCGGGCAGGGACAGGGTGGCTGGCACCTCAGGGCCCGCCGGCACCCAGGGGTGCTGCTAGGGGGGGAGCACCTGGAGGGTGAGGGGAGGGCAGAGGCACCCCTGTATGGAGGGGCTGGGACTGCAACAGGGTTGCAACACCTTGCTAAATTGGGTGAGGGGCAAGAGATGCTCAATCAGGGGACCTGCCAGGGCCAGACAGGGGACCTGCCAGGGCAGGGACCAGCTCCTGCACCCTTGGCACTGCCCCATGCCCCCACACAGGCATCCTGTGCCCACAGACAAGCGCCCCCTCCCCCCCCCCCTGGCCGCTACCTCCCCCACTAAATCCTCCTGGGCCCTGGCGTAAGCAGCTAAAGCCCAGGCAGGCTTGGGGAAGGGGGGGTGTCAGGGGGGCACCCCGCTGCTGGCTCCATCTGTGCCCCCAAGTGCCTGGCACAGCAGCGCTGAGGGGGAGGAGATGAGGTGGTGGGCAGGGGGCTTGTCCCCCTGTCTGTCCAGATGGGCATCTGTCAGGCCTCCCTGCCCGCCCCCCCATCTGTTCATAGCAGCCACTCATTCAGTAAATCCGCCCCCTGCCTTCCCAGGGCACTGGGCTGTGGCTGCCGTGGTCAGGAGCCTGCCGGGGCTGGCAAGTCCCCTTTAAGCCCCTGTGGATTACCCTGGACTTGATTGCCAGCCAGGAGGGGTGGGAGGAGGAAGAGAAGGATGAAGAGGAGGCTGGCAGGCCAGGGACACAGGTGTCACCAGTCCAGGAGACCTACCTGTGCCCAAACACAGTCCTGGGGCTCCCTGGGCACTGAGTCTCTCAGGGGTCCTACCAGAAGTGATGGGTGCGCTCCAGCAGCCTCGCAGCCAGCACTCTCCCACCCACAGGGCAGCATTGCCCAAATGTCCCGTCCCTTGGTGGTTGCATCTCCCCTGCTGTCACTCCCCCAAACTTGCATGGGATGGCAGCCACAGAGGAGGTGGGAATCAGGGAAGGAGGCAGAAAGGATGGAAAGAAGCAGGAGGAAGGTGGCAGGAAAGTGGTGGCAGAGCTTGCGGTTTTATTTGGTCCTAAGGGAGGCTGGGTGGGGACACCAGGCATGCAGCCGGGTTGGCGCAAGGGTGTGTGCACAGATGGAGGGGGGGTGAGCTGGCCACATCCCCCTGTCCTGTTGGCCCCTCCACATGTCCCATCCCACTCACTCCAGCTGCTGCAGGAAGCCCAGGAGCTCGTGGTGCCACTCATTGGGCTTGTCCAGGTAGCAGGCGTGTCCGGCGTCCTGTAGCACCAGCACCCGATGCTCGGGGAGGTGCCGCAGGTTGTTCAGGCTTGCCTGCCCCAGCTCTGTGTCCTGGTCCCCATATACGATCAGTGTGGGTGTCTGGAAAGGGGCAATAAATTCTGAGCCTGCCAATGGCACCCAGGCACCTGCTCCTCCTGGCAAGGGACACCCTGGGACTAGGATATGGAGAGGGGACACTTGCCCTTCTCCCCCACGCACCACAACAAAGGGAAACTGAGGTTCAAACTCAGGAGTCTCCTACTGTCCCCTTTCCCTCCTGTTACCCCATGGTCACGTTCCTTCACCATCATGTTTCCCTTTTCCAGTCGGAATGGGTTTTCTGGCCTGTTTGGCCTTTCCCCTGCTCAACCATGGTGCCAGGGTCCCCTTCTCACTGCCCCCTCTGTGTTCCCTGACCTCCCTCAATGTCCCTTCAGGCCATACTTTGATTTGGGCGTACTGCTCCGCCGCGAACTTCTCGGTGCAGATGGGTGCCACGGGCACATATGCCTTGAGCAGCTGGTTGTGCTGGAAGAGGAAGGGCAGGGAGTACATGCCGCTGAGCGATGGGCTGATCACCACAGCTGGACCCAGGCACAGAGCCTCCAAAACAGCTTTCAGGAAAGCTCCTGGTGCCAGCTGGCCCACGGGCGCTGGGGCCACAGCATCCTTCGAGCGCCCCAGTCCTGAGCCGTGGGAGACAGAAGTTGCCCTGTCAAGTTCCCTGCCTCCTCGTGACCAGGAGAAGCCAGCACAGCAGGATGCCAGGGTCGCAACCCTGGCATCACAAACCCAAGTGACTGTGTCGGCTTCCCCGTGGCCACCACCTCGCTCTGGAGCTGTGCTCTTCACATCTTACCCGGCAAGTCAATAGCCACAGCTCGGTAGCCGTTTTCAGCCAGCGTGGCAAGTGTCCGCAGCTGAAGCCAGGTGTCGGAGGAGAAGCGGATGCCGTGCAGGAGCAGGACGCTCAGCTTTGGTGCCCGCTGGGCCGGCTCGGCTCGGCGGTAGAACAGGGTTTGGCCTTCCACCGTGACGGTGCTCTCGGTGAGCTGCAGGGCGGCCATGCCAGGGGGTCGGGCTAGTGCCGGCCGCGCCTCGCCTCCCGCTCCGTGCCGCAGCGCGGGGCCGGGGCGCCGTGTCTCGGGTCCGAAGGCCGGTGGGGCGCAGAAGGGGGAAGCAGCTGCTCGTTTCCTGGCCGCAAGGTCCCTCCTCCTTTCCCCATCGGCCGAGGTACTCGGAGGTGACAACTTTCTGACACGCCTACCGCACAGAACACGGAACATGGGTTTTCATGCATTGTCTGTTCATTGTATCTTACTCTAGGCATCCCAGAACGGAGAAGTTAATACGTATAAGGCAATTAAGCATGCGCATTAGAATCAAAGGTCAAATTGTGATTTATGCAAAATAGGGGGCTGTCTTCTAATACTTATAGTTAGCTGATCGGTCAGTACTTAACTTTCCCTTTTCCTTATCATAAGCGCGCACATTTTTGCAAGGATAGGCTTGTTGCACCACTTGCACATTTTTGTAAAGACGGGGGATAGTCGCTTGTTTCAGAACCGAGCCCCGCCGAGCGCTACCCGAGAGCTAGCCGAGCCGAGCCGAGCTCAGCCGAGCGCTTCCCGAGCCCCGCCGAGCGCTACCCGAGAGCTAGCCGAGCCGAGCCGAGCTCAGCCGAGAGCTTCCCGAGCCCCGCCGAGCGCTACCCGAGAGCTAGCCGAGCGTTGCCGAGCGTTGCCGAGCCCCGCCGAGCGCTACCCGAGAGCTAGCCGAGCGTTGCCGAGCGTTGCCGAGCCCCGCCGAGCGCTACCCGAGAGCTAGCCGAGCGTTGCCGAGCGTTGCCGAGCGTTGCCGAGCGTTGCCGAGCCCCGCCGAGCGCTACCCGAGCGTTGCCGAGCGTTGCCGAGCCCCGCCGAGCGCTACCCGAGAGCTAGCGGAGCCACAGCCGAGCTCAGCCGAGCGCTTGCCGAGCCGAGCCGAGCCGAGCCGAGCTGAGGAGAAAGCTCCAGCCGAGCCCTAGCCGAGCCAGCTGAGCTCTGCCGAGAGTCCCCGAGCCCCGCTGAGCTCTGCCGAGCCTGGCCAAGGCCCAAACGGGCCCTGCGAAACCGGAGCTCCCCTCCCGGCAGCGTCCGTTCTCTCCCGAGGCCTCGGCTCGGTGGGGCCGTGCCGACCGCTCGGTGCGGCGGGCAGGACCCCGGCTGACAGCCCTCGGGGCCTGCAGCGCTGCGGCCTCCCGCCAGGCGGAGCCTGGGGCCGCCGCTGCGGCGCCGTGCGGGCCGGGGCCAGGGGCGCCGCATGTCCCGGCTGGAGCTGAGGGGCGGCGGGGCCGGCGGCCGGAGCCAGCAGGAGCTCGGGAGCCCGGGGCCGAGTGGGGCTGGCAGCACGGGGTGCGAGGGTCGCAGGCCGGAGCTGAGGAGAGCACCGTGATCTGGGGCCTGCCCCCCAGCAGTGGGTTTGGGGCTGCCAGCCCCCTTGCTGCCATTTTGCTTCTCCGGGAGGAACAGAGATGCTGCTTGCCCGCAGTCACCTGGGGCTCCTGCTCCTCGGGGCGCTCCTCACCCTTGCCCTCTACCTCCTGCTCCCGGCTGCCCAGCATGGGCAGCGCTTGGCAGGTGCCCAGCCTGCCGGGGGAAAGCGGGACCAGCGGGTGACCAACATCACCATGCGGACAGGAATGGTCGCGGGAGAGCCCCCAGTCTTCTACAGGGAGGCTTCCGCAGGGCCCCAGGCCGGCAGCACCGCCAGCCTTGGGAGGTGGGTCAGCCCTCTGGCTCCCAGGGTGGAGGAAGGTGTGGGTGACAGTCCCTGGGGACCTGGCCCCGCCAGCCGTCGTGGCTGCTGGACATCTGCAGCAGTGGCATGTTCCCTGACCCCTTTCCTGCCTGTCTTCCCTATTGTAGGCCTGACGTCCTGTTCCTGCACGGCCAGGCGTTCACCTCCAAGACCTGGGAGGCCTTGGGCACACTGGCACTGCTCGCTGGAGAAGGCTACCATGCAGTTGCAATAGATCTGCCCGGTAGGACTCTGACACTGTGCTTAAGTTGATCTTTTTGGGGAGCTCTGGTCCCCCATCCAACAGTGGGCTCTGAACCTCTTTAAGGAGCTAGCAGTGGTCCCTGGGGCAGTGTGCATGGGACCCTGGGGTGTTGACCTCCATGGCCACCCAAACCCTTTTGGCTGGGGCTGGCTCGGTCCAGCTGGCATGTGGCTACTGCTGGGGCTTAATCAAGTGGCTGTCTTTTGCCAAGCTGGCTGAGCCTTGTGAGGAGAGACCATTGCAGGCTGTGCAATCCCCCCTGCCCTATGTCACTGTGTACCCTCTGCCCTGTGCCAGGCCATGGTGATTCACCTCCAGCGGAGACAGTGGCCACGGAGCAGGGCCGCGTGGCCTTTCTGGACCATGTTCTCCAGGAGCTGGGCATGCGGAGGCCCATTCTTGTCAGCCCCTCCATGAGCGGCCGCTTTGCCCTGCCCTTCCTCCTGGCATGGGGTGACCGGCTGGCTGGCTTTGTGCCCGTGGCACCCGTGGGCACCAAGGACTACACTGCTGAGCAGTACCGGCGTGTCCAGGTGAGGTGGGTTGTTGGGCTCCTGAGGGGTCCCTGGGCTCTGGTGAGCTTCGTGGACCAGCACCCAGGGTGCTGGGTAGCATGAAAGTGTGGTGGCATGGAGGGCGACCCTGTTTTGGGGTGAGTGAGGGGGATTTATGGCTGATAGGGAGGCTTTGCAGCCCCCCATAGTGGTGGATGGAGATGGGCACAGCCCAGAAGCGTGGTGGTGACCATTTCCCCATCTGATAACTGCTCTGATTTTCTCTCTCCTCTTACGAAGACACCCACCCTGATCCTCTACGGTGACCGTGACACAAGTCTGGGTCCCCAGGCCCTGCAGAGCCTCCGGCACCTCCCCAGGCACCGCGTGGCTGTGGTGCCTGACGCTGGCCATGCCTGCTACCTGGACAAGCCAGAGAACTTTCACCAGGCCCTGCTGGGCTTCCTGCGCCAGCTGAAGTGACAGCCACCTCATCCCCTGCCGAGCGGAGGACAGGGGGCCAGGGTGTCCCGAGGGACTGGAAGGCACAGGTGGCTGGCGTGAGCGGTGCCATTCTCTTTTGGGGTGGCAGAGGGTGGGGACGGAGTGTGTCCCTTGCTGGCGGGACAGGGTGTTGCCTGTCACGAGGCCAATAAACTGATGCTGCTCCGGTTTCTGCGTGTGTTCCCAAGCGCCGCGGGGCCCCCTCGGCTCCAGCCCCATCCCACTGCCTCTGGTGCAGGGCAGGAGGGTGCCTGCCCGTCCCCGCTGTGCCCCCTGCCCGTCCCTTACCTTTAGCCCATCCCGTGCCCGCCGCTCCTCCCCTGCCCGCCCCTGCCCACCTCCTGCCCGCTGCCGGCTCCGGGGCGGGGCGGAGCGGCGCCGAGCGGGCGGAGCGGGGCCGGGCGGGCGCCGGCGGCAGCAGCGCGGAGGTAGGGCCGGGGCGCGGGGCCCGGGGAGCGGGGTCGGGCCGGCGGCGCCCGGCAGCCCGCGGGGTGTGCTCTGGTGCTTCCGCCCCCCGCGAGCCCGCGCCCCCCGCCACGGTACCGTGCACCTCCCCGTACCCCCCTGCACCCCTGACCACAGTAACCTGCACCCCCCCTTCAGCTTAGCACCCCTCCACCACCCCCCTGCACCCCTAGCCACGGTAACCTGAGCGTCCTTGTACCCCCTTTCACCCTCCCTCTACTCCCCTGCACCCCTAACCATGGTACTCTGCACCCCTGAACTCTTTTGCACTGCTGATCATGGTATCTTGCACTCCCAAGCACCCCCAACCATGGTATCCAGCACCGCTCTGCCTTCTTTCCTGTGCTACCCCTGCACCCCAATAATGCAAGCACTGCACCCCTAAACACGGTATCCTGCCCTTCCCTTCCCCCACTGCCCCCCTAACCACAGTACCCCTGCATCCCTAGCCATGGTACTGTGCACTCCCCACACCCCTAACCGCGGTACCCCTGCACCCTACCCGTGCCACTTTGCACCCCTAGCCACGGAACCCCCCTGCATGCCCAGCCACAGTCCCCTTGCGCCCATCTTGTACGCTCTCTGCACCCCCTGCTCCCATACCCCCCAGTGTTCCCCTTGATCTGATCCCTCCTGTACCCCGCAGCACCCTGTATCCTCATGCTCCCCTAGCCACCCAGCACCCCTCAAACACACAGTAGCCATCACCCTCCTGTACCCCCCAAGCCCCTCTGTCCTCTGTAAGCACCTGATCACCCTTTACCACCCCCCATTTCCTTGCACCCTCAGCACCTTTCCTTGCATCTCTTCTGCAACCCCTAAGCAGGCAGTGTCCCCCTTTCCTTACCTGTACCCCCTTACACCAGCATCCTGCCTTCCCTGCCTGCACCCCCAGACCTGTAACCACCAGGTAATCCCAACTACCACGTGTCCCTGCCCCTTACACCCTTCTTCCCCCTATAGCCCACTTCCCCACCTTGTTACCCCCCTTTCCTCCCTACTAGCCCTCTACACCCCAGCTGGCCCTTCCCTGGATCTCACCCCACACCTGGGCATCACAGCTTGCCCTGGCACCACGTTTGGGGCAGGAACATGTGCTTTGGGGTGAGGATGAAAGGATGATATGGGGCACATACCCCATCTACCCCCGTACCCAAGTTGGGGGTACCTCTGTAGTGGCAGCATGCCAGGACTCACGCTAAGGAGACCTTTGCCTCATCCCGCCTCAGTTTCTGTGACAACTGAGCTTGCCAGTGGACTTTGGAGGGATTGGTGGGTGATTAACCATCTTCCTGCTCTTCCCTTAGAGCTTTGCAACCCTGGGTCCTGCCATGGCACCCGGGAAGACTGGGAAGAGCACGGGGGCCTTGGAGGACCCCTCAGTTACGCTTTTCCGGGAGTACCTGAGGATCGACACTGTCCACCCCAAACCTGACTACGGTGAGGATGGGGAGGGACAGGATGGGGAGCCATGTGAGGAACTGGCAACACAGCTTTGCAGCTCTGGTCTTTGGACCTGGATGCCCGAGTCCTTGGCCAGGGCTGTTTTGATTGTGGTGTTAAGGAGCAAACACCTTTGTGCCTTATCTCTACCAGTGTCTTTGACTGGGACAGGGACGTCTCTGCACCCAGAGCTGCCTTTTCTTCCTCCAACCCCTTGCTCCGGGGGCCACCCCTTTCCACAGTGCCCTGGCTCTGGGACAGATGCTTGTAGCAACCCAGTGTAGATCTCCTTCTGTTAATGTTTCCATCTTCCCACTAAAGTACATTGAGATTTCTTTATTGGTGAGGAGCTCCTACATCTCCTATGGATGACCGTCCCCCCTGAACTCGCCCCATTCAATTCTTATTTTTTCATGTTCCCCTAGTCCTCGCCCCAAAGGGGTGGTGACAAGCTGCTTCTGTCCCTGCTCCTGACCACTACTTGTGCCCAGAACCTCCATCACCTGCTGTCTCTGGTCACCTCTTTCCTTGGCCTGAGAGCCCCGGAGAGCCTTGGGGTCCCCGGGTGTAGCAGTGAGAGGTGAGGGAGATCCTGACGTAACTCTGGGCATCCCTGCTCCTCCTCAGATGCAGCCATCCAGTTTCTGGAGCGCATTGGCACAGACCTGGGCTTGACCTGCCAGAAAGTGGAGGTGAGCGAGGCAAGGCGTGGGCCTCAGTTCACCCACCCATCCATCCATCCATGCATCCATCCATCCCTCCCTCCGTCCCTCCCTCCCTCCCTCCGTGTCTGAGTCCTTAGTGACCGGGCTGTTCCCCTGTCACTGCCCCAGAGCTGGGCAGGAGTGAATCCCCTCTGCCTGTAATCCTCTGCTGACCTGAGCCCTTCATTAAGCTGGTATTTGGGCTGATCTCCGCTGACCTTTGTGGCTGCCTGTGCTATGATTAGCCGGGGACCTGGCAGGGTCATGTTGGCTGGGGACTTCTGTCCTGCTGGGCACCAGCTGTTCCAGGGGAGTCCTCGGCACAGGGGGAAGACAGTGGATTTGTCTCCTGTCCTCCGTCTGGGTTGCAGCCAGGAGCTGGCACCCGCGCTCAGGCTGGCCCTGGGGTGCAGGCATGCCTGCTTCTGCTGCCTGCCCTCTCCTAGTGGAGGAAGGGGTGACTTGCCAGGTGGCATCAAGAAACTTTTCCCAGGCTGGTGTTTTTTGGCTCCAGCTGGCTGGTCACAGCCCCTCTGTCCTCAGATGGGACCCCAGTGACATGCTGCCCTTGCTCCACAGGTGTGCCAGGGCTACGTGGTGCTGATCCTGACCTGGCCAGGCACCAACCCCCACCTGCGCTCCATCCTCCTCAACTCCCACACAGATGTCGTGCCCGTCTTCGAGGTGCTGGGACAGGGCGAGGGGTGGGATGGGGATGGTGGGAAGACAGGGGGTGGCAGGCGAAGAGGAGTTGGTGCCTGCCATGCTCCTGTGCCATCATGGCCGCTGTCCCCACAGGAGCACTGGACCTACCCACCCTTGGAGGCTGTGAAGGACTCACAAGGCAACATCTATGCCCGGGGTGCCCAGGACATGAAGTGTGTCTCCATCCAGTGAGTGGAGGGCTCTGCGCCCACTGGGAAGGGAAGGAATGGGGATACCTCTGAGTGATGCAGGACAGGATGCCACCGTGCCTAGGCTCCCTGGGGCTGAGGGTGCCACCACTTGACCTCCCGGGGTAGCTCAGCACACACCAGCCCCTCTCCTCTGTGATACCCAGGCATCACCTTCTCTCTGCAGGTACCTCGAGGCCATCCGAAGGCTGAAGGCAGAGGAAAAAAGTTTTGCCCGCACCATACACCTCACCTTTGTGCCTGGTGAGTCCCCAGAGTGTCCCCTCTCACAGGGACAGGAGGGGCTGGCAGCTGGGTGATGCGCAGGAGTTCCCTGTGGTGTGCCAGCCTCTCCAGATTTGGAGCTCATGTAGCTTGAAGCTGGAAGAGTTTCCATGTCCAAGGACATTGGGTGCACTGGTGGCACCCAGGCTGGCATGGAAGGAGGGCCAGGGTGCAGGGGGCCGGAGGATGCCGCAGTTCCTTCCTCCATGCAAGGCTCTCCCCCACAGATGAGGAGGTGGGTGGCCACAAGGGCATGGAGGTGTTCGTGCAGCGTCCCGAGTTCCGAGCACTCAACGTGGGCTTTGCCCTGGACGAGGGTGAGTGGTGGCAGAGCTGGAACAAGGACGTGTCCCCTCTTGGCTTGCACCCCTCTGCCTGTTGGCATCATCCCCTGGGCACTGGTACCCAGCATGGCCTCCAGGGACACCCTCGGGGGCTCCTTCCCCCGAGCAGTGACGCACCCAGTGCCAGCCTGGAGGGGAGATGCTGCCAGGGCAGAGCAAGAGGAGGCACGTCATGGCATTCCTGTGCCCTGACCCCCCGGCTTTGCCCACTACAGGCCTGGCCAGCCCATCTGACACCTTCAGTGTCTTCTATGGCGAGAAGAGCCCGTGGTGTGAGTAGCTGCGTGCCCACCACCCCCTCCCTGGCTCCGCTGTGTGCTGGGGCACTGGTGCTGCCCCTGGCTTTCTGCTCAACATCTCCCTCTCCCCCCGCGGCCGCAGGGATAAAGGTGAAGTGCATGGGCAGCCCTGGGCATGGGTCTCGCTTCATCAGCAACACGGCAGCCGAGAAGATGGTAAGAGAGGGAGGTACTCACTGTGCACCCCCCTGCCCACCCTGGGACTGCCAGGTGCCCCTTTATAGGGCTGCTCCTCATCCCTGCCCTTCCCTCCCCAGCACAAAGTCATCAACTCCTTCCTGGCCTTCAGGGAGAGTGAGAGGCAGAGGTAGGAGACAGGCAGCGGGATGGTGGTGGCTTCAGTTCAGTCTGTGGAAGGGGCCCTTGGCATCCCAAGCCAGGCTCTGATCTGGTGCTGCTGCCCTGTGCCTCAGTTTCCCCATTTGGGGGTGGCGGCGGAGTGGGAGAGCACTCCTCCTCCTCCCCGGGTAGCAGAGGGTGACTTTCCCTTGTGTCCTCCGAGGCTCAAGTCCGACTCAAGCCTGACCCTAGGGGACGTCACCTCTCTAAACCTGACCATACTGGAGGGGGGCGTCTCCTTCAATGTGGTGCCCTCTGAGATGGCAGTTGGCTTTGACATCCGCATCCCCCCCACCGTGGACCTGAAGGTGGGTGTCACACCGGCCCCGCCCAGAAGGGGAGTGGGTTGGGGGGTACCCCGCTCACACCCCTCCTCTTGTCTCTACCTCAGGCCTTTGAGGAGCAGGTGGCTGCGTGGTGCCGTGATGCTGGGGACGGTGTCACCTATGAGTTTTTCCAGGTGAAGGATCTTGGCCACTTGAGCACATCATGCCCATCCCTCCCCTGCCGTGTGCCCACCCCCTTGTCCCTCACCTGCCCTCTTCCTCCGTCAGAAATGCATGGACCAAAACGTCACCTCCACTGAGGAGTCGGACCCGTGGTGGAAAGCCTTCAGTGGGGCCTGCAGGGACATGTAAGTAGTGTCCCAAGGAAGTGCAGGACCCTGGCGGGGTCATTCTCTGCTGGGAGCCAGAGGGTTCCCAGGAGTCTTGGGTCATGGCAGGGTTTATAGGAGGAGATGCTCTATGCCGTGCTAGGGCATCTTCTCCTGTCCCCCTAAAAGGGATGGGATTCAGCATCCTGCAGGTGTCAGGGACCTTCCTGGCATGGTCACTTTCCCCACAGGGTGGCAGGGGGACAGGGGACCTGGTTGCCTTGCTGCCCATGCTGACGCAGGTTCTTGCTTGTCAGGAAGCTGCAGCTCAAGCTTGAGATCTTCCCAGCTGCCACTGACAGCCGCTTCATCCGAGCAGTGAGTGCAATGCCAGTGCCCCCATGGGTCGCCCACCTGGGGTGGGATCTGCAGCCCCCAGCAGGAGAAATGCCAGAGCAGAGGGGGGCATGTGGGGGACCTCATCCTCTACCCTCCCCATCCCCAGGTAGGACACCCTGCTATCGGCTTCTCGCCCATGAACCGCACTCCGGTGCTGCTTCATGACCACAACGAGTTCCTCAACGAGCAAGTCTTCCTGCGGGGCATCGACATCTACGCCCGGCTCCTGCCTGCCCTGGCGTCAGTGCCCCCGCTGCCCACTGAGGGCTGAGAGCCTGGTGAGGGGCAGGACAGGGTGCCAAGCAGCAGGACACGAGGCTTTACAAGGAGAGCAGGGGTGGGCACAGCAAACACCAGCCAGTGTGCCGGTACCAAGATGGTACCATCCCACGTTGGCTGCACTCAGGGCTGGCGTGATGGTGACACTTGTGCTGAGTGTCCTGGCTGTGCCATCAAAATCTGGGTCCCAACCGCCCCCTGGAGGTTGTGCCCATCTTGCCCAGGTGCCACCAGAGGCCCATGCTTGGGTGCCTCCTGCCTTTCCCGGTGTCAGCAGTGCCTGCCCCTGTCCCTGTGCCACCTCTGGCTGTGCTGGCTGTGGGGTGAGGGGCTGGCTGGTGCCCCTCTCTGCCCGCTCACGCCTTGTCCTGCCTCCCTTCCCGCCTGCCTGGGGAGCTGGGGCCAGTGCCACCCATCCTTGCTGTGCACATCAATAAATCTCCTTGATAAGCAGGGCCAGGAGCAGGCGCTCTGTCTATCTCTCTGTCTGTGGCACTGCCCAGGGGCATCTCGGGGAGTTCAGGCACTGCAGATTTCCTCAGCACAGTGGGATCTGCTGGGGTGCTCTCTGGGGTTTGTGAGGCTGGGGGATGGTGCTGCGGGGAGGGTCCTGTCTGGGCAGGCTGTGGGGCAGCTCCTTGGGAGCCTCCGCTCCAGATCAGCTTTGAGGTGCCAGCAGGGCACAAGAGCAGCCAGTGGTTCTGGGCTTCATCCTGCTCCCTACACCAGCGCCTGCTGCGGTGCTGCTCCCCCAAACCCTCGGGTCCAGGCAGGCAGTGTGCGGGTCTGGGCAGGTAGCTGCCGCTTATCTGCCAGAGCTGCCCGCGGGCTGCATCTCCTCCTTGCTCTTACCCCACCCTGTACTGCTCCCCAGGACCTAGGGGTGCTGGATCTGTCCCAGAGCCACCCTGTGCCACCTGTCCCTGAGGTCTTCCCTGGGGAACCAGGGCAAGAGCCAGCCAAGGGCTCTAAGCCAAATTGGGGTGGTTTTACCCCGGGAGGGGGGGAGGGGGAGGTGCAGAGCTGCTCCATTACGAAAGGTTGGAGGTGAGCCAAGGCCCCCACATTGTCCTGCCCTCCATTTTAATTAATAAAGCAGCTTCCACCCTGGGGATCTGGGGGTGGTGAAGCTGCCCCCATGCCGGTCTGAGAGCAGGGACGAGACTGGTGGGAAACCTGTATGGGTTCTCTGATGTCTCAAAGGGCCGTGTTCCTTGCCCCTGCAGCCCTGGAGGAGGATGGCACGGGCATGGTGTGGGTGCCATGGGGTCTTGCTGCCTGGAGCTCCTGCTCTGGGTGCGGGTGAGCAGCCACCTTTGCAGTCAGACAGTGGTGGGTTCCTGCTGCCCTGTCCCCTGCCCTGTGGGTGCACCGAGGCTGTGTGCAGCACCCCATGCTCCACTTGATCCTGCTCAGCCCCCTTGCCCAATTGCCCTGGTGTCCCCAGCTTGTCTGGCTGCTGAGATGGGACCCGGGAGCCAGGTGCTTATTGGTGCTTGGAGATCACCCCACACTGAGTGTCCTTTTCAGGGGACACATCTGCTTGCCCTTTCCTACCCCTCCAGGAGGGCAAGGCTGGGGGTCCCCACCTTGCTCCCCATCTTCAGAGATGAGCTGAAGGGGCTGGTGGAGTTACCTCGCGGGGTGGGGGGCGGGGGGGGGCTGCAGCAAAACCTACACCGCTGGTGGCAGGCGACAATTTGGGGGCATCCCGAGCTCTCGGCCCCCCACTCGGGGGCTGGGGCCGGCCCGCCCCTCACGACACCCCCCGCACACCCCCGCCGTCCCGGAGGATGGGGGGGGCGGCGGGGGCGTGCCGGGGCGGGCCGGGGGCGGTCGGATGGCGGCCCCATAAAAACTCGGTGCCACCGGCAGCCCCGGCAGCGGCGGCGGGATGCGGCTGTGGGTGTCGGTGTGGATGTGCTGGCTGGGGGCTGCGCTGCTGGCGGCGGGGCGCAGCCCACCCCGGCTCCGCCTGCCCTACCGCGGTGAGCCGGGCCGGGGCACCTGCTGCGGGGTGAGGGGGGTGATGGGAGGTGTCTGCCCAAACAGGGGTGTCCTCGGCTCCCCCCACGCGGGGGTTGGGAGGAGCCCCGGCTGTGGGCGCTGCGCCCTAAGTGCGGGTTTATAGAGGAGTTTATGCGGGGGGGCACCTTGTGCTTTCGGTGGGTGGCTGCTCGGCGTTGTCCCGTTTCACACGCGGGACGGTGGGAGCCCCCGAGGAGGAGGAACGGGGGGAGACGGGCGATGGGGCAGGGGAATGCACCGCCCCGCTGCTTCCCACGAGGGATCGTCTCCCACGTGGAGTGGGGGGAAACTGAGGCAGGGCGCTGTTCCAGCACTGGTGTGCTCTGGCACGTGGATTGGGTGGCCGCTGCGGTGCGTGGGTGCTCCCCTGGTGTGGGTATCCCCGTGGGTGCTCAGCACCCTGCCCGTGGCTGGGTGGGAGCCAGGCGGTCTCTCAGCTGCCCGGGGGGGTCCCTGGGTGCTGCTCAGCCTGGGCACCCCTGAGCCCTGCCGTGCTGGGAGGCGGCTGCTGGGGTGCCGGGGGGGCCCTTCGGGTGCTGTGCTGGGAGTGCTCGGTTTTAATTAAAACTCTCCCTGTGATCTTGCTCTGGCTCGCTGCATCCCCCGCTTTGCCAACTTAATCCACCGGCTGCTTCCAGCCAAACTTGACAGGAGTCTGGAGTGCCCCAATCTCCTTCTTCTTGCCTAAAAACAATGAACCTGCTCTTAGAAAAGTTAAAATAAAATAAATTGCATAATACATCTCTTTCCTCTTCTCAAAGAGTGGAGAGACCTGGGTTAGCCCAGCTCTCAGAGGGCCCCAGGACCTGCAGGGCACGTCCCTGTGCCAGGGGAGAGCTGCCACCTGCCCTGGTGCTGCCCGGGGGTCCCCTGGCCCTGGGGCAGGGGCTGGCAGTGTCCCTGGCTCTGTACTGGGGCTCCCTCCCTGCTACGTGGGGGAAACTGAGGCACGGAGTGGCCCCGCTGACCCTGGGAGGGAGCAGGAGCCTGGGATGGCTCCCGGCTCTGCCCTGTGGTGGGATCGGTGCCCTCAGGTGGGGCTTGGCAGCAAGGCTGGCAGGTTTGGGGGCCCGGCAGAGCTTGGTCGTGGGGCTCAGGGTTTGGCTGGGTATCTGAACCACTCCAGCCCAAAGTCGTGCTTTGCCATTCCCCAGGTGCAAGGGGCTCCCCAGGGCTGGGCGGGCTCCTCAGCCTCCCGTGGGGAGGGAGCAACCTTTTGAAGCTTTTTTCTTCTTCTTAAGCTGATTATTCTGTTCCTCTTCCAAATTGGAAACAGAAACTGAAATTTCCCATGAAACAAATTCTGCCACCGCCTTCTCCCTGGGGGGAAGAAAAAGAAAATGAAAATTTCAATTAAAACCATTAGACGCCTCTGAAATGAAAACTGGGGTGAAGTGAAGCTGCTTGCGCTTAGCTCGTTGGCTTGGACTGTGTGTGGCTGGTGGCTCAACATTTGGGGTAGCCATAGGGGAAGGTGTCACGCTATGGGTGCAGGGGTGGCTGTGTCCCCACCTCTTCTCTCTCTCACTTCAAGCTGCTCTTTTCCTTCTCCTTTGACTTCCAGCAGTGGCTTTTATAAGAGAGGAAAAAGCATTTTGCTACTGTGCATGAGGAGCATCACAGCACAGCCCGGTGCCCCCCGAGCTCTCCACTGTCTCCCCCAAAGGACCCCCATCCTGCAGTGGTGCTTGGGGGGTGGCTTCTATGGGACCCCCACCTTGGGGGTAAAGGGGTGCTGGGGATGGATGGAGCATGGCAGGGTGCTGCTCCCTGGGGAGGGGAAACCAGGGGAGGGGAAGGCGCCCAGAGCCTGTGTAACCTGAGGCGCAGGAGGAATTTGTTGGGGCTGGGGGAGTGGGGGAAGTCTTGCCTGAAACAATAAAAGGAGCTCAATGACTTCGCCAATGTTATTCTGAGCTGGGAAAATATTATTGCTGGGCAAGAATAGAAGGAGACGACAGCGTTTTCCTGTACCGGGCCTGGCGATACGGAAGGACCCAAGATGCTGAGAGGGCAAGGGGAGGAGGGGACCCCCCTGCGACATGGGGTGGAGGGGTCCCCGGTGCCTGATGTCAACTCTTCTTGCAGCACAGAAGTCTTCCTGGTGAGGATGGAGCCAGCGGGGCTGCATCCCTCCGCACCACCAGCATCACCAGTTAGGGCACTGGGACTTGAGTGACTTGGTGGGGATGGGAGCTGTGTGTGATGGGGTACAGGTGGCCATTCCCCCTTTGCGGATGGGTCTTGCTTCCCTTGTAGGTCCCAGAAGAAGCATTTCGTACCAGAATGGGATCATTGTGTCACTGGCCACCTTCTCACTGGAGGTGACAAACGTCCCCCCAGCAAGAGCAGGGTTTGGTACCCCAGTGCACTGGGCTGCTGGCCACTCTGCTTGTCCCACCACCACCTCCCCTCACATGGGGACATGCGTGGCGGATGCTCTGGCTGGGGGTTTCCCGGGGGTCAGCAGTGGCAGCTGGCAGCCTTCCCAGCGCAGGGTTTCTGGGGACACGGCTGTGCTCATCAGTGGTGCTTTGTCCTCCTCTGCCTGGTGGGTGCAATGGCTGGGACGGGGTTTCAGAGCCTCGTCAAGCTGAGCCGCTCCCTCTTGCCCTTTTCCTCTGTGGCGGCTGGGTGGGCGCCACCGTGCCGGGGTTTTCTGCTTGCTGACCCGAAAAGTCATTTCCCATTAGGAGCCAGTCATGCCACTGCCCCCGCATTGTCATCAGTGTGAGGGTCCTCTCTGCATCCTATGGGGTTTGGGCTTGGACCTGCTTTGGAAGCCTTGATCATCAGACCCTGTTGCTTTGGGATGAGATGTCTGTTCCAGGGATACAGTGTCCCTGTGCTGGTGCCTTTTTCCAAGCACTGTCACCATGCCGTGGTGGGAGGAAGCCTCCATGGCACTGGGGTCTGATGGTGGTAGTGGTGGGCTCTGTGTGTCTGTTTGCCCATGGCATTGGCTGGGTGCCTCCTATTGCGTCCCCAGCTCACACTCGGGGAGGACAGGACCTCTGCTCACCTCATGTCCACTCTCACTGTCTTCCTGGCTTCTGTGCGGGCCCGGCCCGGGGCTGGCAGCAGGCACAGCCTTTGCCAGGCTCTTGCAGAGCCCGACTTGCTGTGGCACAGCCATGGTATGACCTAGGGGTGGTTGAGCTGAACCTTGCCAGGGGTAAACTTGTCCAGGACCTTGTTGCCTGCTGGCTCTGTGGCTTTGTCCTTGCCTGGGAGGGAGAGCAGCACCCTGGGCTGGGGGAGGCTGGGTTGCTTGTGCCTCTGGGAAGGGATGGAAGTGGATGCTGCTGCTTGCAGTGTCTGGGAGCAGCTCTTCTGCTGGCCCCAGGATGGCTCCATGATGCTCAGAATCAGCAGCTCAGAGGGACACTGCTGCCTCTGCACCCATCACAGCCCTCTGGTCACTCCCTGAGAAAACTAGGACCCCTTGGTGTTGCCACTGAGGTGGGGGGCTGAGCATCCTTTCACATCTCCCAGGCAGGTGTGAAGGGTGTTCGGAGGCTGGGAGCCCCCACAGCACTTGTGGTTGTGTTACCCCACTCTGTTTTCCCTTGCCACAATGCCTGTTTGCCACAGCATCCTTCAATGGCTGGCCCTCAGGTGGAGAGGGCCTCAGGGTGCGAGAGAGCACTTACCTGTGGGATGTTATCCATCACTTGTCCCTCCTGTCCTCATGCTGAGTGGGCTGTGGGCTGGTGTTCAGGGGACCCCAGCGTGCACGGCAGGATGAACCACAGGCTTGAGGCAAGTGCTTGTACCCATGGCCAGGACGGGACATTTAAGGTGAGCAGTGCTTACCGAGCCGGGGCCGGGATGACTCCTCTTGGTGCTTTCCTCCCTCTCCGGCAGAACTTTTGGGGACCAACCGCTCCGTTCTCTTCTTTGGCCACCGAGGCTTCCTGGGATTCCGCTCCCTCTACTTGGATGAGTACCGCGACCGGCTCTTCATCGGGGGGAAGGATGTGCTCTACTCGCTGCTCCTGGACGGGGCCAGCGCGGATGCCAAGGAGGTGAGCTTGGTCCAGCTGAGCCCCTCGGGGTCTCTGTCCCCACCCCGTGCACCCCTCTCCCCTCTGAGCAGATGCTACCCGGCTGAGCCAGGCGAAGCCACCCTGAAACAAGACCTGCTCTAGGAATGGCCCTGTCTCAAGTGCCCCAAAATGCATCTGAAAACCTGGACTGCCTGGCAAGGGAGGGCTGGCCTTGATTGCTGTGGGCAATTAGTGATTAATCGTGGTTTGCAGCCGGTGGCACAGCCCACCACAGTCCTGGGTGCTGAGACCCCACTCTACTAAAAAGCTGTAATTGAAACAGTGAGTGCTCCCCAATGCCATCTGGGCATCCCCTTCATAGGCCACATATACAGCTGAAAGCCTGCAGAGACAAGGAGCTAACAGCATTCATCACTGCAATGAGCTGTGCCAGGACTCAGCTGGAAACGCCCCCAGACCTCTCCAAGCCTCTTGGTGGGAGAGGTGACAGACAAGAGCACCAATGCTGAGTGGTGATTCCCCTCTTCCTTCACCCTCTCCTCTACAACTTATTGGATTTTTTTTTAAACATGTCTCTGGGCCATTTCCAGCAGCAGAAAGTGGAGAAGGAAATGAGGTGCCCTCAGCATGCTGGGTCACTGCAACGGGGTCAAGGGCTTGTGTACCCAAGCTGCCCCTGGTCCAAGAGCTGTTGAAGGCTGTGGGGGACTTGGACTCCATCGCTCCTTACTGTCCCCATACCACCCACAAGTCCCCACCTTCCAGGCCAGTTCTGGCCATCCCCAGTGTGACCCTCCAAAACCAGCCCGGCTGTGGGCTGTGACCACTGGGGTGCATTGCCCAGGAAGGTGGGTCCTGCTGGGGCTCTGAGGAGCTGCTGGTCCCTCTCTCTGCTCCTCTCTCCATCCCTGTGCCATCAGCAGCCAGGGGACATGTGTTTGCACGGCTGAGCCCCTGCTGTCCCTGCTCCTGCTCCAACAGGTCCTTTGTGTTTCAGATCTACTGGCCTCCCCTCCCTGGGCAGACGGAGGAGTGTTTTCGGAAGGGGAAGGACCCAAGGGTGAGTCTCACCCATGTGTGCTCTGCCCTGAGCTGGAGGGGTCCCCTTGTGGGGCAGGGCTGTGCCATGTCACCTCATGGGAGATGGCCCTGGGGGGGGGTCACAGAACGGTTAATGCCAGAGCAGAGCAAGGGATTATCCCGGTGCATGAGGGAAACTGAGGCAAGGAGTTGGTTACCAAGCCTGGCCATGCGAGGTGCTTATTCTGGGCTCTGGCAATCTCATCTCTGGGGCTCCGCTCAGCCCCGTGATCGCAGAGCCGGGGTCAGCATGTCCCAAACATGGCTGTACCAAGTGAGCAGCAATAGCCGGGCTCGGAGACCGCAGCTCAGAGGCACTGAAAGCCCCATGCTCTGCTCCAGACCCCAACAGCGTGGTCTGGCCCATCCTGGCCACCTCTGATGGTGGGAAATGTGTAGCTGACTCAGGTTCAGCGACCTTGCTCACCAAACCTTGCCACTCTTTGCACCCCCCTGTTCAATATGAAACAGGACTATGGTGGGGAAAAAGTCCCCAAGGCTCCCCTGGCCCAGACGAATTGCTCCCGGGAGTCCCCCTCCTGCTCCGTGTGTTTATTTTACAAGCTCTCACCGACAGATTCAAGATGGGGCAGACTCGACCTTTTATTTTTCTTGAACATACATATTTTTTTTTTAGACATGCTATTTTAGAGGCTCTTTGCAAAGGGAAAATAAACAGCAGGGAGGCTGGGAACCCCCGGGGCAGCTCGGTGGCGGTGTTCCCAGCAGACGAGGGGCCTCGTGTCCTGCCGAGGGGGATGGTGGGGGCAGGCAGGACTGGCGCTGGCTGGGGGGAGCTGCCAAGCTAATGGTGGTGATGCCCGAGCAGAAGGATGGGAGCCCTTTCCCAGCAGGAACTGCCAGGACAGAAGTGGCAGGTCTGCGGCCCCGGGGGTGCCACTGCTGGTGGTCCCTGGTGGAAGGGGACAGCCCCAGACAGTAGAAATCGGGGCTGTTCTGGAGACAGCCGAGGATGCCTGTGGGTATCCGTCTTTGTCTCCTGCATTTCCTCCTTTTGTTTCATCCCTAGCGTGAGCAGGAACACGATGGGGAAGGATGTCCCTGCATCTGGTCACGTCCTGGGCGCTGGGAAAAGGACGGTCCCCCAGGGGACTGAGTGTAGGAGCTGCCACCAGGAGATGGCTCGGCAGGTGACCTTGCTGCCCTGGATGACACATGGGTGTCTGTGGGCAGGAGATACTCAGGTACCAGCCGGGCCATGCGTGGTTCCCCCAGGATGCTCTCAGCAGCAGGAGGACCAGTAAAAAGCCCCATCTTTTTGCAATGGGCTGGGGTCTCCCTAAATGAAGTCGGTGCCAGCCCTGTGGGTGGGTGCAAGCTGCCACCTCGCACCCCTGGCACCGGGGTGAAGGCAGAGAGCGTGGGTGCAGCCCAGGGAGCCAGGGCTGGGGCTCACCCATTGTTGTAGGGCCCCAGGCAGAGGCAGGGAGCTGGGGGTGGGCATCAAGCCCCCTGTGATCCTTTCCCTCCCCTGCTCTTCCCCCAGACCGACTGTGCCAACTACGTCCGCGTGCTGCACCCCTACAACCGGACCCACCTGCTGGCCTGCGGGACGGGCGCCTTCCACCCCGTCTGTGCCTTCATCTATGTGGGGCACCGCGGCGAGGTAGGGCAGCACCGTGGTGGGTGCCCACTCTGAGCATCCCTGACAGGGCACCCCCAGTAGTAGATCCCCACCTTCTGCCTCCTTCATGGGTGGCTTTGGGATGGCATGGGGATGCTGAATATGGTGTTTGCCCCATGCTGAATACTGGAGGGGGGCTGTCAGGAACCAGCTCCCTGTTGCCCCATCTCCCCCACCTTTCTGGCCTGGTATTGCCTTATCAGACATGTCCCCTGGGGCTGGTGTCCTGCCAGGGACTGTGGTATGGGTGGGGTTTCCTTCTCTTGCAGCTCATTGCTCATAAATCAGGTTGGCTGGGGTGGAAAGAGAGGTCCCCCATCCCCTCCTCACAGCTGGGCATTGTGCAGGCAAAGCCAAGCCTGCCCATACCACAGTGCCTCCGACCAGGAGATGGGCAAGCGTTGGGGCTGGTGGGTCCCTCTGGTTCCTGTGCATCCCCATAGCATCAGCCTTGCCCCAAAAAGCACAGATCCTACTCCCAGATGATCTCTTTGGGAGTGTTTGGGCTGTGGATGCAGGAACCAGCCCCAGCCCTGCGTGCCCAGGCACAGCCTGGGGACTCACCTGCCTGCTCCCTGCCTGTCCCCCTTGCCCAGCACACCTTCAGCCTGGAGCCCGCCAGCGTGGCGCCCGGCCGGGGCAGGTGCCCACTCGAGCCCAGCCGCGCCTTCGCCAGCACTGTCATCGGTGGGTTGTGCTCCTTGGGAACCAAGAGCCCTTGGGGTGCTGGGACTGGGGACGGTCCTGGTGCCAGTCCCTGTGTCAGCCGGGCTGGCTCTCAGCCCCGTGTCGAATGTCTTTGCCAGGTGGAGAGCTGTATGCTGGCCTCACCGCAGATTTCTTGGGCCGTGATCCCGGCATCTTCCGCAGCATGGGGACCCGCTCTGCCTTGCGCACTGAGGTGGACCAGCGCTTACTGAATGGTAACGGCTCCTCCTGGCCCTTTATCCCCCAAGCTGGGCTAATGCTGGGGACCAGGAGCCTTGAACACCCGCTGGCCATGGTGTGACATCCCCTGTGCTGGGGAAAGACACTGGGGCAGTGTAGCCTGGGGGGTTCTCCTGGTTCCCATCCAGCCTCAGTGTGGTGTGGGGGTCTGGAGGCAGCGGCTGTGCCCTCTCACCCCACCTGATGCAACCAACTCCCATTTGTAGACCCCAAATTCGTGGCAGTCCACTTGATCCCGGACAACAATGACAAGGACAATGACAAAGCCTACTTCTTCTTCACGGAGAAGGTGGTGGAGGCGGACAGCAAGGAGTATGCCATTGTCAGCCGGGTGGCACGGGTCTGCGTGGTGAGATGCTCGCAGGGACCGCATGGGACAGGGATGCGCCAAGTCACAGCAGTGGCCCTGATGTTTCCTCTCCCTGCAGAACGATGCTGGAGGCCAGAGGGTGCTGGTCAACAAGTGGAGTACCTTCAACAAAGCCCGGCTAGTGTGCTCTGTCCCCGGCCCTGGTGGTATTGACACTCACTTCGATGAGCTGGGTAAGGGGTGTGTGGAGCTAGGGACCTCACTGGGGGTGGACCCTTGGTTGGTGGCTCAGCAAGCTCCTGGGCTTCCAAGAGAACCTCCACAGCTTGGGTTTCTCATCCCCAGAGGATATCTTCCTGCTGAGGACAAAGGATGGGAAGAGCCCGGAGATCTATGCCCTCTTCAGCACCGTCAGGTGGGTGGTCCAGCCCCAGTCTCTGGGGACATACAGCTGCAGCCACCCATGACCCACCCTGTCACTGCCACCACATGGCTGGTGGCTGTTCCCCAGCCTCCCCCAGCTCTGCCCTGGTCTGTATGGAGATGTCAGCTCTCCCAGGTTCCCCACTGATGCCGCTGGCCGGCTCTGAGTGTGGCTCTGCTTACCCCATCCACTGTCTCCTTTCAGCCATGTCTTCCAGGGCTCTGCTGTCTGTGTGTACCGCATGGCTGACATCCGGGAGGTCTTCAACGGGCCCTTTGCCCACCGGGAGAGCCCCCACCACCAGTGGGGTGCCTACGAGGGCAGGGTGCCCTACCCACGGCCTGGCGTGGTGAGTGACCCCCCGGACCACCAGGTCCCCTTCGCTCCTCCGATTGCTCTTCTTGGAGGGTGATGGGGCTGATCCTCCATCTTCTCACCTGCTGGGATGGGCTCCCTGTGGAACCCACATGGGATGGCTGGGGAGCGAGGTCTGGGAAAGGGGTGAAGGAGATGGATCGCAAATGGGAAGGCAGGGAGGGACCCAAAGCAGCTCTGTGGGGTGGTGGAGGGGGAAGGAGGGTGCTGTGGTGGCCAGGCTGAGCTGGTGCCTTCTGGTCCCCACAGTGCCCCAGCAAGACCACCAACCAGCCCCGGCGGCAGTTCGGCACCACCAAGGACTTTCCTGACGAGGTGCTGCACTTTGCCCGTGCACACCCCCTTATGTACAAGCCCGTGTACCCCCGGCACCGCCGGCCCCTCCTGGTGAAGACCGACCTGCCCCACCGCCTGCACCAGCTCGTGGTGGACCGGGTGGAGGCTGAGGATGGGCAGCATGACGTCCTCTTCCTCGGGACAGGTGAGCAGCAGGAACGGTGCGCAGGGAGGAGCCCCGGCGCTGGGGCTACTAGTGGGCACGACGCAGGGGTGTGTGATGGCAGAGTGCTCACACCTCCAGCCTCCTCCTCCTCGCAGATGCCGGCTCGGTGCTGAAGGTGGTGGTCCTGCAGAAGACAAGCTCAGTCACAACTGAGGAAATTGTCCTGGAGGAGCTGCAGGTTTTCAAGGTGCCATTTGCTGCTCTGCATGCAAGGGAGGGAGGCAGCGGGGTGGGCTCAGGGTGGGGACGTGGCTATGGATGGATGTTGAGGGCTGTCATTGCACTATTGGGGACTGGGAGGTCTCACGGCTGTGAGGGCAGAGGGTGGCTGGGGGTGTTCTCACCCTCCCCAAAAGCATTCCCAGTGTGCCCCCAGAGCTCTGGCACCTCTGAATGAGCTGGGCTTTCCACGGTGAGGCTTTCACCAAGCTCACACCCACTTACCACCCCTGCAGGTGCCCGTGCCCATCACCCAGATGGAGATCTCTGTCAAACGTGTGAGTATGGATAAGGCTCAGCCATGGGGCTGAGGACATGGCAGGTGACCAGGAGGGACTGAGTGGTTGTCACCAGCCTCTCGAAGCCCACATGGTGCTTGCCCTGGGGATCCCCACTGGGGCTGTGCCCATGGGGGCTGCGGCATCACCATCCTGGTGCCGTTCCCCCAGCAAACACTCTACGTGGGCTCCAGCCTCGGGGTGGCCCAGGTGCGGCTGCACCGGTGTGAGACCTACGGTACAGCTTGTGCCGAGTGCTGCCTGGCCAGGGATCCCTACTGCGCCTGGGACGGCACCGCCTGCACCCACTACCAGCCCTCGGGTAAGCGCCGCCACCGCCGCCAGGACATCCGCCACGGCAATCCTGTGCACCAGTGTCTGGACCAGAACCTGACTGGTGAGAGACTGGGGGGGTCCACAGGGCTGAGGAGCTCATCCAGGTGTCCTGAGATTTTCAGGCATCCCCAGCCCTCAGCACACACAGGGACTTGTGGCCACAGAATCGTAGACTAATTTGAGTTGGAAGGGACGTTCAAAGCTCATTCAGTCCAACCCCCTGCAATAGGCAGGCACATCTTCACCCAGATCAGGTTGCTCAGAGCCCCGTCCAGCCTGGCCTGGGATGTCTCCAGGGATGGGGCATCTGCCACCTCTCTGGGCAACCTGGGCCAGTATTTTACCACACTCATTGTAAAAAAAATTCTTCCTCATGTCCTGCCTGAATCTCCTGTCCTTTAGTTTAAAACCATTACCCCAGGTGGGCTGGGGCACCCTTGTCTCTGTGTCCCTTAGACCAAGGGTGCCCCAAGGGAAGGTGGGTGTTGTCTGTCCCCAGGGAGAGGGGGAGAAGGGGACTGAAGCCACACAGTGGCCCTGGGCAGGGGGTGACACCCAGGTACGTGGAAGCCTGGCTGTGCCCTCCCCATGAGCCTACGTCTGTCTGTGCCGCAGTGGATGATTTTGAGAACGTTGAAGAGAAGGTGCTGTATGGGGCAGAGGAGAACAGCACCTTCCTGGAGTGCACCCCCCGCTCCCCGCAGGCCACCGTGCAGTGGTTTGTCCAGAGACCCCCTGACGAGCAGCGGGATGAGGTGAGGCTCCCCCCATGCCTGCTGTGCTCACCCTGTGAGGACATAGGGGGGATGTGGGGCCAGATCTGGACCCCTGCCCCCAACCTTGTGGTGGCCGATAGGTGAAGACAGACGAGCGGATCCTGCAGACAGAGCAAGGGCTGCTCTTCCGCAAGCTGCACCGCCACGACGCTGGCATCTACTACTGCAAGACCCTGGAGCACGGCTTCACACAGACAGTGGCCAAGACAGCCCTGGAGGTGCTCACCAGTGAGCAGCTGGCACACACCGACCCCTGGGAGCGGGGGGACGAACCCCTGCGCCCACTTTGCTCTGAGCCCCGGCTGGTGCCGCAGGCTCCCAAAACCTGGTTCAAGGACATCATGCACCTCATCAGCTCCCAAAACCTGCGGCGGGTGGAGGAGTACTGTGCCCGCCTCTGGTGCAGCAGCCGCCCCCACCACCGCAAGAGCAAGCTGGCCCACACCAAGCACGCCCTGGCCGGCGTGGATGTGGGCAGGAAGGGACGGGCGGCCAAACCCCACGGGGAGAAAAACCGCGTGCCCCGGCAAGCGGTGGCTACTTAGGGCAGGGAAATGGCTGTGGGGCGGCTGGGGATGAGGACAGGCTCCCCATGCTGCTGGTTGCCATGAGGGACTCCTGTCCGGGCGGGTGCCTCGCAATGGGGCCAGACTCGTCCCTCTGTCCCCCCCAACTGTGGTGGACATGACGCCAGGGCTGGCTCCTGGGCAGGTCTCTGTCACCCTCTGTGGCTGCAGGGCTATCTCCGAAATGGCCGGTGTGCTGGTATGCATCAGCCCCACAGCTGGGTGCTGTGGTGGGTGTGGGGCCACTGTCACTGAGGTGGGCTGGGGCTCGGCAGGCGCCGTGCCACCGCAATGCCATCACCCCGGGAGCTTGCTGGCTTTCCACAAATAAAGACGCTGAGCCTGGCGCCGTGGGGAGCGGTTGACAGCTCCAGGCTCTTGCAACGGGGCCTGGGAAAGATGACGCCTGCTCTCATGGGGGGGCAAAAAACTGAGAATCAGCTCAATAAGCTTCCATGCCCAGGATGAGCCCCACTGTCCACTGCACCTGGGGAGCCAGAGCCATGTCATGTGTACCCAGGGGAACAGGGCTCCACCAAGCTGTCCCTGTGGCACCAGGATGTGCTCAGCAGTGCCAGCCTGTGTGTGGGTCCAGCTCCCCACTTCTCCCCCACCCCCCCAGCCACAGACCGTTTTAGGGATGGGCAGGATCAGGGAGGAAAGTAAATGGCTGTGGGCAGGTTAGACCCGTTCCTGGGTAAACACGGGAGAGGCACCGATGCCAACACTGTCAGTGTGCCCAGGTGGGAGCGGGGACATACAGAAGAAGGTGGCCCCAGCGCAGTTTGGGGGGCTGCACGCCAGCCTGGGTGTGTTTCTGGTAGTTGGTGGCCCTGCAGGGCTGGGTGGGACAAGGCTGGTTTTGGAGGGCTCGATGCTGCCTGGTGGAGGTAAACCAGCCCCCAGGGCTTCCCCCAAGTGCAGGGGTTGGGGGGTGGGTGTGTGGGAAGCCCCCAGCTGCCAGCACCATCCCAGGCTGCCGGCAAGCTGCTCACTGGCTTTTCTCACCCGACATGAGCTCACTGGCCTCAGTGGTCAGCGCAGGGCGATAAGGATCTCCCCCTTCCTGAGTCTGGGCAGCCCCACACAATGGTGTGAACTGCAGTGCTGCCGGGACCAGCATTGTTCGGAGGCAGAGGAACGGGAAAGAAAAATAATAATAATAATAATTAAACCCCCTAAATAGCTCACACAAAGCCTGGTCATGATATCATCCCTCCTCCCTGTGTGTGCGTGTGTTTGTGCTGCAGTAGCAGAGCACCACAGCTCACTGCGGTGCCTTTGTTGGGGGCAAAGTCCCCAGCAGCGCTGCCCTGTCCCACGGTGTGCCCATGGAGATGAGCTGCGAGTCCCAACCCTCTGCTTCAGCTCCTTGTCCCACCTCTCTGCTAAGTCGGGTCACTGCATGGGGTGCCTCCTGCGGTGGGAGAGCTGCAGTGGGGTTGGCGGGTCAGGACACGTCCTGCTGGGAGGGGAGCAGAGCTGGCAGCAGGGATTTACGGGCCAGACTGGAGCCAAGCACGTGGATCTGGTTAATTGTGAGCCTAGGGGGTGCAGAGGTGAAAAGCAACAAGTAGAGACAAGGAGGGACAAAGAGGCAGAAGTCTGATTCCTCAGGGCCTGGATTTAATGGCTCTGGAGCAATGAGCCACGCCACTGAGACGCCTGCGCCCCATTGCCTCTGAGTGACCCCCGTGCTCGGCAGAGCAGGGGCTGGGCTGCCCGTCCCGGGGGGGCAGCGGGAGAGGTCCCGGGGCCTCTGCTGCCTGCAGGACCTGGCCCTGAGCTGCGGCAGAGGCTGGAGGTGACAGCGGGGCCAGCGATGTTCCAAATGGAGCAGGAATGAAGAAAAGGAACCAGCCCCAAGGGCCTTCCCATCCTCGTAAACCTCTGTAAATCTCTGCAGCCGCTGAACCTGTCCCTTCTGGGTAGGTTTACATCAGTAGGGCTTGAGAAAGGCTTTTGTCACGGGCTCTGCGCAGCTCACATTCCAGCCATGTCCCTCATGACAACCAGCCAACAGAGGCAGCCTCGGTCCCTAGAAATTTCCAGGGGTTGAATGGACATGAACGTGTCCTCACCTGCACAGAGGGGTGGAAGGAGACAGCTTTGGTGGGCAGGTACAAGCACTGTTGCCCCCCTGGGTGTTGGTGCTGCTGTCCAGGCCCTATCCCTGGGGCAGACGTAGGGCGAGAGGAGTGTTGGGGGACAGGGCGTGCGTGGGAACGGCCGCAGAACAAAGCTGTGGGGCGGGGGGACAGGAGCAGCCATGGATCCGGCTCCTATTTTTAGCCACTTCCTACGGAAGAGCAGTGGAGGGGCGCCCACTCGCCCAAAGCTGCGTAAGCGGAGCTGCTGGTGAAACAGAAATAAACTTAACAGCAGAGTCAGTTATACTGTTAAGCGGCATTCTTTATTTTATCAGCATTGGGGAACATTTGGGATCATCCTCCAAGAGTGATCCAGCGACTGGATGCTCTTGTGTTGCTTATATTCACATCATTATTACATACGCATTACAATTTTCGAAAACTTTGACATACGTCTATACTAAGAAACAATTGATGATGTTAGTTAAAATTGTTCAGCTTCTTACTTACCTCTATTAATTATTAGGTAAATACAAACTAAGCACTCTGCTTCTAAACAATGTATCACTTAATCTTCTGTCTCCCTCTTGTCATGCAGAAGGATCTGAAACTTGAAAAATAGCCCCTCATTTTGCAGGTGGTCAGAAAGCATTTATAATGTCAATCGGTTAATGATGAGTACGTCTTTTATAACTTAATCACAGTATACATGAATTTGGCACCTTCTCTTCACTGGCAGGGCCAGGGCAGGTCCGGCTGGGCCCAGCCTCGCTGGGAGCCCTCAGACCTCACCGTGGGGCAGCCCAGCCCCCCACCACAGGCCCAGGTTCCCCACCACAGGCCGCAGGGGCTGCCCTCGGCTACCGAGGCTCAGGCCCGGGCTAGAGCACCCGCGGAGCTCTGCGTCCCGGGGACGAAGGCCCAGGACAGGGCGGAGACAGGCCGGGGCCCCCGGGTCCTTTGTGGCGCCGCCACCGCCGACCCCCCCGCTCGGGACCGATGTGGCGCGACGCGCGCTGACGTCCCGCGGTGTCGCGTAGCGATGACGTCGACGGGCGGGCGACGGCGAGGCCCGGAGCCGGGGCGGGTGGCGGGGCCGGACATGGCGGCGGGGCCCGGCCCGCGGGAAGATGAATAAGGGCTGGCTGGAGCTGGAGAGCGACCCCGGTGAGCGGGGGGGGACGGCACCGGGGCGGGGGGCGGGCCTGGGGGGCTGTGAGGGACAGGCCGGGGCGGGGCCTGGGCCGGGGGCTGCGAGGGACAGGCCGGGGGTGCGGGCTGTGCTGCGGGGCTCGGCGGGACAGGCCGGGGGTGGATGTACAGGTGGAGTTTGGGGTGCGGGGTGTGGGCAGGGTTATGGGGTGCAGGCCTGGAGTAGGGGGTGGGAGCAGGGACTGGGGAGGGGGCGCAGGGAGAGGAGGGCCTGAGGAGGGAGGGTGCGGAGGGGCCAAGGGGCTGCCTGGGGGCACGGGCCGAGCGCTGGGAGGGCGGGTGAGGGTTTCAGCGTGTGTGGGGCAGGAGGGCTTGTAATGTATGGGACATCGCCCATAGGGGCTTAGAGGAAGGTTAGTGGGGGTGTGGGGATGTCAGGAGGCTGCGTGTAGGGGTGCGGGTGTGGGGTGAGGGCAGGGTTGGGGTGAAATGGAGCAGTGTGAAGGCTCAGAGCGGGAGCTGGGCTCTGGCAGCAACTGTACAGGGGTCTGAGGTGCCCCAGACACCTCTGTGTGTGTGTGATAAATGCAGGAGTCTCTGTGGACACATCTGAAGTGCTGTGGGGGTGCAGCATGAGGCATTCCTGTCATTTACAAATACACCCCGAAATATTGCTGGAGCACAGGGAGAGACGTGTATGGGATGCCCCTTGCTACAGAAACTGCTCTGACTGGCAACTGCCCCAGAGCTTCACCGGCGATTGAGGACAACATATGTGCCTGTCCATGAGGTGTAGCATCTCCATCCCGTGTGTGTCAGATCCTGTCATCGCTTCACAACTGAACGGGTGGATCACACCCTCTTCCCCAGGTAGCCCAGACGCTCAAGAGCCCTGTACTGTGCCTGAGCAGCCGGGAGCGGAATGGTCACGGGCATCCCCTTCCTGCTGTGTTGGAGAAGGTGGTTTCTGTGCTGTAGTCCTGGAGTTTGTTTCACGGGTTCAGATTTGAGGGTTGGGGCATTGGCTGAGCATTGTTTTAATGAGTCTGCATTGCCACAGTGCAATTTGGTTTGTCCTCTGGGAGGCTGAGAGCTGGTCTTTAGGCTATGATGGTATTTTTGAGGCTGTGGGTGAGGAAATTGGGCCCCTGGCATTATACTCATCTTGCACTCAGCAAAATATTCTGTCTGCTCAGACTCCCAGTCAGCCCAGGTTTTTCTGCTCTTTATCCTATTTTTACTAGTACTTGGGAATTGCCAGAATTGTTCCCATTCTCCCCCTTCTTCTTCATCACAACAATGCCGAAGACAGGACATAGTTTGGATTCTCACGCAGGACGTGGTTTGGATTCTCACACCTGGGAGGGAAGGTTATTCGCTTGGCAGATTGTCTGGGCAGAGGCGGCTCTCAGCACTCCACAGCTGCGCTCCTTCGGATGTGTGGAGGTTTGGACGCAGAGGTGGGAGCTGAGACAACGTTAGGGGTGACCACATGCTGCTCTCAGCCTTTAGCACATCCCATCAGCTGCCTGGCCCTCGCCATGTGTTTTGGATTGAAAACTCCTGGTGTTTTCCTGGTCAGGAAGGGTTGGTAGATCCAGATTTGTGCTGTGTGCCATGGCTGTTTGGTCAGAGGGGAAGACTGGGGAACCTTCAGGTTGCTGGCGTAGTGTTGCCTGTGCTGTTGTGGACACCAGAGTGTTTCCTCCAGCCAACCCAAATAATTTGGGATGGGGGTCTTGTGCCTTTTGTAGATGCTGAGGTAATACAAAATACTGAAATTAATCAGAAAAAATCTGTGATTGGAGTGAACCCCTGGAAGTCTTTGGCCCAAAGCAGAGCTGGTTTCAAAGGTAGTTCAGGTTGCTCATGGCCATGTCTGGTTGAGTTTGAATATGCCCAAGAAGGACAATTTGGCACACTGGTCTCAGGGCTGACCCTGCTGCTAGCAAAGAATTGTTTTTTTCCGGGTGCGCAGTCAGAATTTCTCTTGCTGCAGCTCCTTCTGTCACTTCTTGTCCTTTCACAGTACTTGGAGGAGTTTTGCTCCATCCTCTCTCTGACTGCCCAGCAATGCTGATCAGACAGGAGGACACACACGAGCGCCGATGTCCCATCTCCTTTGGTGCCGCCCTGCCAGTCTGACATGTGCTCCTGCAGAGTGGAGATGTGGGGGTGCTTGGGGCTGGGCACAGCGAGCTTGGAAGTTCTGCCTGGCTTTCTTCTGCTGGTGGGACCGGCTGGTGGGACCGGCTGGTGGTACCTGCTGTGGGGGCAGCGCTGCATTCGGCCATCACCGTTGTTTGTGTTTGCAGGGCCTTGCTCTGATGCAAATCCTCCCTGGCTGTGAGGCAGAGCTTGCAATACAGTTCACGTCTCGTGTTGCACGTGTTTTGCCGTGATCAGTAGACTGTGACTGTTGAAATTGGAGAGTGAGTGAGGCTTTAAACTTCTGTGGGAGCTTTTGCAGTTGAGAGATTGTACCTGCAAACAGCTGCGGCTCCTACGTCCTTAACGGGCGCCGTGTGAAGACGGACCAAGAACCGTGGCTGTGATGAGCATCTGAAGAGCCCAGGGACCACTTGCCCTGAGGGGTCTGCTGCAGGGAGGACAGCCAGGCTGCAGTGCTGCGTGAGGTCTCTGTAGACGTCACCCATATGACAACGCCCTCCGTGGCATCAAGTGTTTTGAGCAAAAAAATCTCAGTCAGAAAGGTGCCTGGGTTGGTGTAACGATTTTCCATGGTGAGGAGGCTGTCACTGGTTCAAAACATGTTGTTCCCACTGCCTGTTTCTTTCCACTGCCGATTTTGTAACAAGTAAGATGTTTTCTGCTAAATGAATGAAGACTTTTTGCTCCTAGGAGTTTCCTCCCTGTTTTAGTAATTTCAACTTTGGTATAGAAGCCCCTTGGGCTCTTCCCTTCTCCATTGAGCCACTTACCTCAGGTTCCTTAAATTCTTTGCTTTGTAGGCGTGTTTCTCAGGATTGAATCCTTCTTATTGATATTCTGTGGACTTCCTTCCAGACTTTCAGTAGCCTTTCTGTGGGAACGAAAGAAGCAGATTTGTTATTCCAGTCTTGAGCTCGCCAGCTCAGTGTGCAGAGGGACAGCCTGAAAACTGGGCTGACTGCCTTTGCTGTCGCATCATAGTGGAAGCTGCTGCTCAGTTGCTGATGTCTAATAGTCATTTGGTCTCTTTGCTGTTTCTGTATCCCCGGTTATGTCCTTCTGTAGTGGGAATTCTGTGGTCACTGGAGACAGGCTCTTGGATTTGGTCCCCCAGGAGAGAGGGAGATGAAGATGAGACTTTCAGCCCTCAACCTCCCCGCAGCCCTGTTGCTGTGAGCTGGCTTTCCCTTCACTGGCTGTCTTTCACTAACCAGGACATAAATTATCCTATTTTAAAATATCCTGTGATCTATTCAGTGGTGCTTCCCTCCTGTTAGAAATGTGTGTGTTGTCTAGGTGGGAATTTACTTCTTGGCAGGTTGTCTGCAGTGGCTCAGGATGCTGGAGGTGGGTCCAGCTTCACTGGGCTCTGGCAGGAGGGGGTTCAGGCCCTCTTGACGGAGAGGATGATGAATGGGGATGAAGGGAGCCAGAGCACCTCTGTAGTGAGCCAGGGCTCAACAGCTCTGCTGCTGGGGAGTCAGCCTGATCCTGGTGCCGCTCTGCTGCCATTTTCCTGGCCATGCTTTTCCTTGGCTTGGGACCACGTGGGACTTCAGGGGCCAGTGGCAGCATATTTCTTTTCCTCTCTCTTCAGTCAGAATAACCCTCTGGTTTTGTTCCTTTCTAGGTCTCTTCACACTCCTGGTTGAAGATTTTGGTGAGTGCAAGACGCCTTCCTGGGAAGTTGTTTTTGTGCTTGATGTTACCGTTAGTCCTGTCTGGTGGGCTTTACACCAGCTTCTGCCCTTTGTTTGCAGGGGTCAAGGGAGTGCAGGTTGAAGAGATTTATGATCTGCAGAGCAAATGCCAAGGGTAAGTCGTAGACCTGAAAGTATGAGTTCTGTTCAGCAGAATGTGTCTGTGGGCCTGGGAACTCATCATGTGAGCTTATCAGTCATGGAGGTCAGTGCTGTAAGTGATGAACCAGGAGTGTTTTGTCAGGTTTGGGGCAGATTGGCAATCTTGTGCCTTGAGAGAGACCTCATGGGGCAGGAGTGGGACATATTTCGAGGGATTCACCTCTCTCTCCCCATGGAAAGGTGCAGTTCCAACCAATGCGCTTGTAGTGGGAGCTTCCTCCTGTCTTGCTGGTCTAAAATGGCTTTGAGGCTGTTGCTTTCTTAGAAGCTATTGTCCGAAATCCTCTTGAAAATAAATACAACATATATGTAAAAGGGTCATTAGGTGGTCATGCACTGCTCTGCAGGTCGGTCAGTGTCCAGAGTGAATTTTACCACCTGTTTCTCTGTCTTGAGTCTCTTAAGACCTATAAAACCCTAAAGTTTTCAAGCTTGATTGTTGTCTGACCCTGGAACGTCAGTGCAGGAGAGTGTCCTCAGTAATGTGGGCTGGGGGGACTTGTGGCAGGGATGGTCACTTCCAGAAAGGTGTGGCTGGTGCTTCTGCTTTTGCTCTCTGTCTTTGCTCTGCCTGTGGTTTGAAACAGAAGGTTTCTGGCTCTGGCAGAGCAGCCCCTCTGGTATGGCCTGCTCAAAATGATGCAGCTGCTGACTTCTCTTGCAGCCCTGTGTATGGGTTCATCTTCCTGTTCAAGTGGATTGAGGAGCGCAGGTCACGCCGGAAGGTCTCTACCCTGGTGGATGAGACATCTGTGATTGATGATGACATCGTTAATAACATGTTCTTTGCTCACCAGGTAAGCTGGAGGCAAGGGGGGAGAGAGATGGGGGTGTCTCGTGTGACAGCTCGGGGAAGCAACATGTTACTGAGAGGCTGCGCTGCTGTTACTGGTCCTGAGGGCAGCTCCTCTTTCCTGGGGGTCTCTGCCCTGAGCTCCAGGGTGGAGCAGATCCTGTGGGGGCTGTGAGCCTGTCCGTGGCTGTGCAGTGGGCAGATGCTCGTGGGGGCGTGGTGTGGCTTGCTGAACGAGACTGAGCTCCCTTCCTTTGGGAGCCGAGGTCAAGTCGCTGCTCTCACAAGCGGCTCTTGCGTCAGTACTTTTCCATTGATTATTGTCAGCTCAGAGGGGTTGATGAAGGGTTGCCTTGTTCCTGCTGGTTAAGATGGTCCTTGTGTCACCCTCCAGCTGATCCCCAATTCCTGTGCCACCCACGCCTTGCTGAGCGTCCTCCTGAACTGCAACAATGTTGACCTGGGCCCCACGCTCAGCCGCATGAAGGATTTCACCAAAGGATTCAGCCCTGAGGTAGAGGGATTGCAGGGCTGTGCGCGGGTGGCATGTGTGACACTGCCTCTCACTCCCCACTCAGGACAACGCTCTAACGAGCTGGCTCCTTCCCAGCCCTTTCTGGCTGCATGCTACATCAGTATTGCACTTCTCCCCGATCTTCTTGCCTTGCCACGCTCAGAGCCTGGGTCCTCTTGTACCAGGCAGAGCTCTCAGCCTTCTGTCCTGTTATGTCCAAGCTCAGATGCATTCTCCAAGTCTGCAATCAAAAGTCCTCCTCCTGCCTTCAGACCTTTCCTGAAGTCTGTATTTCGCTCTAAGTGTAGTTTTTGTAGCAGCAATTGTGTGTTCTTTTCATCTTGGCTTTTACTTAAAACTCAGTAGAGCAGACGGTGGGGCTGACAGTTGCTCTCCCAGTCCTGTGGGTGGATGGAGGGAATGGGGAGCTGGTGGGTGAAGCATTTTGTTTGATTTCTATCACTTCTCAATAATTTTCCTCCCTTGCTGTTGGCCACAGAGCAAAGGCTACGCCATTGGCAATGCCCCAGAGCTGGCCAAGGCCCACAACAGCCATGCCAGGTGAGTGGGGGGTCTCTGCCGCTCACTTTTGCTGAGGAGGTAGACTCTTCTCTGACCTCTTGCCTCTTGCCCTCACAGGCCGGAGCCGCGGCACTTGCCGGAAAAGCAGAATGGTATCAGTGCTGTGCGAACCATGGAGGCTTTTCATTTCGTCAGCTATGTCCCCATCAAGGGACGGCTGTTTGAGCTGGATGGGCTCAAGGTCTATCCCATTGACCACGGTAAGCACCTGCCTGGCCCTGCTCGGTGACACCCTGCTGTGTCCAAATACGTGTGCTGTTTTTCATTGTCACTGAGCATGAGCTGATGTTTGTGGAGAATCACGCCAGTGCTCCCAGATTTGTCCTGACTTTTCATAGCTCATTTTGGAGCTGATGCACTGGGGCCTGTGGCTAGAAGGTGATTATTTCTAAATGCATTGCATTGTTTTTCCAGCCTTGCCATTTCCCTCCCCAGTTGCTCAGGGTTACAAGGTCCTTCTGCAGCTCTGCAATAACTCTGTATCACAAGCAGAATTTGTCTCCTTAGTCTCTCCCTGTGCCAAATAACTGCTGTGTGTTGAGGCACAAGGTCCCAGTGCAGATCCCAGCAGACTGCTCAGGTCATTCCCTTCTCTTAACAACTTGACCACCAGTTCTGTGTTTCAGATACTTGTTTATCCCCTCTAGGGCTTTGTGTCTGTCTGTCAGGCCCTTTGGTAAGGTACTTGCTTTGTGTACCTGGTTTCCTGACCGTGGCACCAGATCTAGTAGCCCGTGGATCCCAGCAAGTCCTGGGATTTTCTTGGACTTTGCGAGCCCGGAGTCTGTGAATCAATTGTGGTCTATAGGGTTCAAAACCCACCTTTCTCCCCTGCACGTAGCTCACGTTTTCCATTCAGAAGCAAAGTCAGGGCTCCACGCATGGGCTGACAGTGTGGTCCTTCTGCCCCCTGAAGCAGGAGCCTTGGCCTGCTTTGCTAATTCCCACTCTGTATTGTTATTGCAGGGCCGTGGGCTGATGACGAGGAATGGACGGACAAAGCCAGGAGAGTAATCATGGAGCGCATCGGCCTGGCCACTGCAGGGTAATGTCCCCGGCTGTGGGGCAGGCACTGGCACCTCACTGTTTTTTCCCTCTCATCCTCTTAGATGCTTGGGCATGAGGGTAACTGAGCACTGGCACAGGTTGCCCAGAGAGAGGTTGTGGAGTCTCCAACCTTGGAGATACTGAAACGCCATCTGGACCTGGTCCTGGGCGACCAGCTGTGGGTGACCCTGCTGGAGCAGTGGGTGGCAGCAGATGACCTCTGCAGGTCCCTTCCCACCTCAACCAACCTGTGACTCTGAAGGGTGTTTTGTGTTGTAGCTGAAGCAACTTCGCTTCTTCAGCCAGCGTGATGTTGACTTGGTTTTGGGGGAAAAGCCTCCTGCAGCCTGCTGCCCCCCTTGCTGTGGGACACGCTTTCCACCGCCAGCTGGCAGCTGATGTCTGCTGTCCCTCCTGCAGGGAGCCATACCATGACATCCGCTTCAACCTGATGGCAGTGGTGCCTGATCGGAGGATGAAATATGAGTCCAAACTGCACATCCTGAAGATGAACCGCCAGACTGTGCTGGAGGCCTTGCAGCAGGTAGGAGAGCCCAAGTCCTGAGGTTGTGCGAGCCTGGGGTGAAAATGGGCTCTGCTGCCAGGGCATCACCCTGCTCTGTAGAGGCCCTGGATTTAATGGGGTTTTTGGGGCTTGGGAAATGTCTTCTGGGAAGAGCAGATGACCAGCCTCGCTGCTTGGCCTTCTGCTGTTGGTTATTCGTAGCATTGTCGCTTAATTGTGCGCATGGGCACTCGGCAGTTGGGTCACCCTCACAAGTTCTCCTTCTGCAGTGCTTGAATGGGAAGGATATGGTTTGGGTCACGCCAGTCCAGCACTTACATTCTGTCTGTCATTTGCCTTCAAGCTTATCCGAGTAACTCAGCCTGAGCTGATCCAGACCCAGAAGTCTCAGGAGTCTCAGCCTCAGGAAGAGGCAAAGCCAGCCAGCAGCAAGACCGTGGCTCCAGAGAGCACCCATCCAGGTAAACCCTGCACCAGTGGCATTTCCAGCCGGCCCAGCCTGCCATGGGGCGAGCACAGGCTGGTGACAATGGCCGGCTGACCTGGAGCTTGAGGGAGTTTTGTGGTCAGCTTCCCTCTCTTTTCTCCAAGCCCAGCTCTGTGTGCGCTCTGCTGGGGTGTGGTAGATGCCTCTGTGCCTGGGGAAAGTGTTGGAGAGACATGGAGCTTGAAAATGGCAGGGCTTAATCTTGGGGACACTTGTGGCAGCTGGAGGTGGAATGGGAAGTGGGTATGATGGTCTGGTGGAGCTCTTCTACTACATGTGGTGGGCAAGGGGTGGCAGAGGACATTAATAAAAATGTGACAGTGCTGGTCACGCAAGGCTGTGCTGTGCTTGTCTGGCAGATGGCACCGATGAGCCCCCCAGCCAGGGCCACCCTGCAGCCACACAGAGCCCACCCAACAAATCCAAACCAGCGGCAAAGACATCAGTGAGCAGTGTCAATGGGGTGCTTCCAGCAAACCCCAACCCCATTGTGCAGAGGTTGCCAGCCTTCCTGGATAACCACAACTACGCCAAGTCCCCCATGCAGGTAGGCTGGAGCTCCTGGCCAGCTGCCCATCTGGCTGGGGCTGAACCTCTCACTTCCAGTCCCTCACCTCCACGGGCCGGTGGCCGTCAGCCAGTCTCAGCCCGGCCCCTGCCTCGCAGCCTGCACACCCTGTGCTAGCCCAGGCTGGAAGGTGAAAGGGGGAAGTCTAACCTGGCAAAAGAGGTTGTTGTTAATGTGGGTCAGCTGAGCATGCACAGGGAAGGGTGCCCCGTCTCCTTTCGAAAGGCGTGAGCTCTGATGCTTGGCTGGACCAAGGACGTGTCCACTGGGTTCTTCCTCCTTGTCCCGCTGCCGGCGGCCCATCAGCAATGTTGTTTTGCAGGAAGAGGAAGACCTTGCGGCAGGAGTGGGTCGCAGCCGGGTGCCAGTCCGACAGCACCAGCAGTATTCGGATGATGAGGATGACTACGATGATGAGGAGGAGGAGGAAGGTCGTAACACCAACTCAGCCATCAGGTGACAGCTTGAGCTGAGGGCGGGGGGCAGGGAGCTGATGCTTGCAGAACTGCCACTGGTGACTTGCAGATCTCTCCTGAGCGCTGGTAGTTGTGTTAGAGCCAGCACCTGTGTGTGCAATTAGGGCTGTTTTCCTCTTCACCTGCTGTTTTACTGTTCACTCGCTGGATTTTGCGAAGCCATTTTGTAGCTCATCACAATCAACCCTGAATTTTGGCTGTGTAACTCTGTATTCGTAAGGAGGCTTTGGGGAACAACCTGAGTTCTCCGGTGCCAATTGCCTGGTCAGCTCCTGGTGACAATGTTGGTGGGCTCAGACTGCTGTGAGGGTCAGGAAGGTGGGATTGCAGCAAGGCTGCTCTTGGGGCTTCTGGAAGAAGAGCAGGGGTGTGCAGCACCCTGTTCCCCCTGGCTGTGTAGGGGTACCTGCAGCTCAGTGGTTCAGTGGTGTTGGGATGCTGCCAGAGAAGCTGGTGACACTGGGGGTGATCTAGAAATGTTTCAGGCCTTGCTTCATCCCAGGAGGCAGCCTGGAGTGCTGAGTGTGGAGCTGGCAGTGCCTGCACTGGGCCCCCATCTCCTTCCGCCAGCTGTTCACCTTCCCTGTGTGTTCCTGGGCAGGTACAAAAGGAAGGGGCAGGTAAAGCAAGAGCATGCGGCGGGGGCTGCAGATGGCCAGCTCTCTGTCCTCCAGCCCAACACCATCAACGTCCTGACTGAGAAGCTGAAGGAATCTCAGAAGGATCTCTCCATTCCCCTGTCCATCAAGACAAGCGGTGGGGGCACCACTGTGGCTGTGGTTACCCACTCCCAGCCCTCTCCCACGCCCAGCAACGAGAGCACCGACACCGCCTCTGAGATCGGCAGCGCCTTCAACTCCCCGCTGCGCTCTCCCATCCGCTCAGCTAACCCCACCCGCCCCTCCAGCCCCGTCACCTCCCACATCTCCAAGGTGCTTTTCGGTGAGGAGGACGGGCTGCTGCGTGTGGACTGCCTGCGCTACAACCGGGCTGTCAGGGACCTGGGGCCCATCATCAGCACTGGGCTGCTGCACCTCACGGAGGACGGCGTGTTCTGCCCGCTGGCTGCTGCAGGTCAGTGCCTCACGGCTTTTTGGGGGGGTGGCCCCTCGCTTGCAGCAATGGGACAGTGGTCTTTGGCTTTGGGAGGGGATACCGGTCCTGTGTGATGGCTCCTGACACTTCCTTCCTCTGTCTGCAGATGGGGGGAAAATCTCCCCACCTTCCATCAAACCTGGTGATGAGGCCCCGGCTGCGATCAAACTGGAGGAGAAGGAGGGCAGTGAGGCCAGTGACAGCAAAGAGAAGGTGGGACTTGGCAGGACCAGTGATCACCCTGGGGGGGAAAAGTATTCTCCCAAGGTGAGTTTTGTGCTGCGACAGCCCTGGGAACGTGGAGCTCCCTGTGCTCACCCAGAGACGCAGCAGCGCTGGCAGCGACCGAACCGCATGTGCACGCTGTCCCGCTCGCGTGGCGCCGCAGCCGTCCCTCCAGGCATGGGGCAGTGTAGGTTTTGTGCCTTGCGTCATCTCGGGGACATTTGCTGTGGCAGTGGGCAGAGCCGCTGTCTCCTGCAGCCAAGCCGTGGGGCACACTGTGCTCTCCTTTGGGACTCGGCACTCCCCAGTCCCGGCCTACTGAGAACTTTACTGCATGGCTGTGCTCTCCAGCCACAGACAGGAGCAGGCCCGGGTGGCACAAGTGCATTGAGGGTTCGCTCGAGGAGAGCTGGCTAGAAACTGTTTTACTCAAAAGGGAAGTCTTCAGATTTTGTTATTGAGAAGCAGCAGGCTTTGGGGTGTTTCTCGGGCAGACACACAGCCCTTCCCTGTCCCCAGGAACCAGGTCCCCAGGGCTGGGCCAGGCTGGGGCAGTCCCCAGCTCCCCTGAGGCTGGTCACAGCGCTGGCTGATTGATCACCCTCTGACTCAGAAATTCCCAACAATGAACCAATCATTTTTTTTTTTTTCTTCGCCTCTGGCAAGTGTTTTTTTGCTTTGATCCTCTTTCCCAGCACGGAGAGGAGCACCCACCAGCTCACCTGCTGGCTCCTGGGCTGTGGTTGGGGTCTGTCTGCTGACGTTTGCTCTGCTTGGTTCTGGCAGGAGCTGTTGGCACTGCTGAAGTGTGTGGAGGCAGAGATTGCTAACTACGAGGCCTGCCTGAAGGAAGAGGTAGAGAAGAGGAAGAAATTCAAGGTATGTTTGGTGATGGCTTGTTTGTGTTGCTGATTTTGCTGCCGGAAGGCTTCTGTCCGGGGTGTCTTTATGTCAAAGCTGAAGGAGGGTGTTTTGGATGAGAATGGCTATGGGGAACGTTTAGGGTGCCCCTCCCGTTACCAAACAGCCCTGCGGGGCACAACTCCTGACAGAACAGACCAAAGCCCCTGGGCAGCACCAGGTGGCTTGAGGAGGGTGGTGGAGCACAGGAGCTGGGCCAGAGCTGAACATCAGCACTGACAGGAGGAAGGGAGGAGCCTGTGCCCCAAGGCCCTGCTCACCCTTGCCTCTTCCACTCCTCTTTGTGGGAAGTGCTGACATCTGAACAGGGATGGAGACCATCCCAGTTGTGCACTGAGCTGGGAGCTTGGTCCCTTCCCACTCTCATCTCCTTGGCCTATGGGTTGGCCCAGGCATGCTGGTGCTTTGGCCCGTTAGGCTTGACCTCTCATTTCTCCTTGACGCGTGTTTGTGGATTGTTTGTGGATTTGTCATCTCTTTGCAGATTGATGACCAGAGGAGAACCCATAACTACGATGAGTTCATCTGTACCTTCATCTCCATGCTGGCTCAGGAAGGTGAGCTGCGCTGCGTGGCCGAGGGCATGGCGCTGGGGTGCAGGTTCGGCTGGGGGAGCTGTGAGGAGCGTGGCAGGAAGCCCCCCACCCCTGCTCCCTACTTCTGCCAGACCCAGGGCATGGGGTAGCGCTCAGCCTGGAGAGCTGCACATCTCCGCTCTGAGACATTTTATAGTCCCAGGAGGAGTCCACTGAGGGGTTGGGGGTGGAAGAGTGAGGGCTGCACTCCGGCCTGGGCACTGCCAGCACCCCAGCGTGGGCCTGTCTGTCTGCCTCCCCTGCAGGCATGCTGGCCAGCCTCGTGGAGCAGAACATCTCTGTCCGCCGGCGGCAGGGAGTCAGCATCGGCCGCCTGCACAAGCAGAGGAAGCCGGATCGCCGGAAACGCTCCCGCCCGTACAAAGCCAAGCGGCAGTAGCCTGGGAGTCGCGACTGCGAGTAGCATCAGCTGGGCTTTGTGGCTTTGGGCAGTGGCGCTTGGATCTATGTTGCCCTTTGCCCAAGGAAGAGGGACCACAGGGACAAGCCCTCAGCCGAGGTGGAACCCAGGGACAAAGAAATCCTCTGAGCCAGAGTTGTGAAAGGTGGAATCACGTAGTCTCAAGGCGCGTCCCTGCAGCCGCAGCAGAAGGCAAGCGGAGAGCCCAGCTGCCCAGCCGTGCCACAGCAGTGCCCAGGGGCCGTGGGCCTGTGTCTCGACGCTGTGGCGAAGGACTGCGGCACCAGGGGAGGAGCCCACCTGGCTGGTGGCAGGTCTGGTGTGGTGGGAACACCAGTGATGCCCACGTGAGACTGTGCTGGCCGCAGCTGGCTGTGGCTTCTGTCCTCCTGCATCCTGGCCTTCAGTGCTGTCCCAAGGACAGTCGCATCTGTGTTTTCTACCCCTCTCCTCCACTTCCCCAGATATGTTATTGGTTCTTACCCACCCTTTGGCCATCCCTGAGGGTGTGGAGGGTGGCACATGGCTCTGCTGGCATGGCTGTTCTGCTGGGGACCAGCTCTGGCCCTGACAGTGCTTGTGGGTCATGCAGGGTCACTCCAGACCCAGTCACCAGGGAAACCCCGTGAATCGTGAACAGACCAAGTTCAGGGGGTGGTGTCGGTGCTGCTGGGCACAGTGCCGGAGGGGACACTGGGTGTGGATTCACTCGGTGCAGCTAAAGCAGTGGAGAGAGCCCAATTCTGCTCCTGCTTGAGCTCTCACTGGTTGCTGAGCCAGAGATGGCTGATGTGGGCAGCAGTTGTCTCCTGCCACAGCACCAGGCCTGGCCCACCTCTCGCTGCCAGCTCCTGCACATGGGCCTCTCCTGCCTGTCCCCAGCAGAGCTCTGGGAAGCCAGAGGGCAGCACCTCTCCTGAGCTGCAGCTGGGACAAGGACCAGCCAGGCCCAGGGCAGCTGCTACAGGACAGGACTGAATTTTGCAGATGTGCAGATTTGTACAAGTCTTAGATTATGGAATGAAACTGTTCTTTTGGTATTTGTTGAAGGCAATAAAATCCTTCTGTTTCTTGCTCTGTCTAATATCAAGTGCTGTAAATAATGGATCTGTCTGAAGGAATAAAGCTATCCTGTACCAGCCAGCCGTGGAAGAGGTGCGTGAGGGAAGGGAGAGGGGCGTGTGTGTGGCTGGGAGCACTGGGTGCCTGCTCCAGGCCACATTGTGCCCCTGGCAGCTCTTCTGCAGTGCTAAAAACTTAATTGTGGGATTGCAACACCACCAAGTGAACATGATGCTGGTGGAGTCAAACTTGGATTTATTGACACAGCTCGGAGGGCGGAAGGAGAGGGGGAACAGCTGCTGCCAGTCAGCGCTTGGCTCTGCTGCTGCCTGTGATTCCTACCTCTGCGCAGGGCGGGGGTTTCTGGCTAGAAGTCCAGGGCACAGATCAAGGCTGTGCCCCGTTTGATCCAGTGCTTCTGGGGCTTGTCTGTAGGGATCTCCACAGCAATCACGTAGTTGGTGGAGTGGCCCGTTGTTGACAGTGTGCCTGTAGTGGAGGAAGTGAGGGCAGGAGGGTGGTACTGCAGCTCTGGCTGCTGCATGCTGATGGGGAGTCCCATACAAGTAACCCCGTGTGAGATCCCCTGGCCCATCCCCATGCCAGGTGCCAGGCTGAGCAGGGCTGGGGGGAAAGGCTGGTGTATTTTTGGTGTGCGCTCAAGGAGAGCCTGGCCAGAGGCACTGCTGTGTAGCCAGGGTCCCCATCTGCTCTGTCTCCACAACCAGAGCAGGAGAAACCTTCTTCCTTGCGTGGTCTCAGCCAACAGTGCCCAGCTCCCTGTCGATGTATGGTAGGAGGAGGAGGAGCTCCTGCAGCCTCTCCCAGACTGCCTTTCCCATCTGCTTCTACCATCTCCCTTGCTTCTGGAGACCTGTCTTAGGGCACCTACCTGCACGAGTGAGAGTCCTGTAGATTGGGCACAGGTAGATGCCGGTGACGGGAGGCTTGCGGTTGGGGACAGGCAGCAGCCAGATGACAGCCATCTCTGTGTACAGCTCCTTGGGGCGCGACTCTGCTAACTGGAACGCAGTGGGGTCCCAGCGGGCGCCTTCGAGAAACAAGCCGTGGATGTAGCAGCCTTCTTTGGGAGGGCGGGTGAGCTTGTTCACTGACTCCTTCATCACCTGCGGCGGAGAGTGGGCCCAGGGCCCTGATCAAGGCCTGTCCCTGGAGGGGGACCCCAGGACCCCTTTAAACTGCTCTTAGCTAAGTCAGTGCTACCAAAGCAGAGCCCACCCCAGCGCTCAGATGAGCTGAGCTGGGTTTTCTGGCATCTCACATCATGAGGCTATGGGACAACCTGTGGAGAGGGATGTGGCAGGTCCTGAGAGGCAGAGAGGTCTCTGTGCTTTGTGGAGGGCTCTGGCAGAATGGGCAGGTGTATCTAAGCACAAAGGGGGCGATGGGGTCCATGGGCAGCTTGCAGTTCACTTCTGGGACAGCTCAGGGCTAGAGCTGCTGCCTTTGTGGCTGCCTAACAGCAGATTCCTCAAAAATTCAGAAAAATCCAGAGCCCCTGTTTGACTTACCTTGAAGCTAAATGAGATGGTGTCAATGGAGATGACGGACTTCCTGGCAAAGTTCTGCAGTGTCCCAGTGAGGAAGGCCTGGGGGAAGAAGAACCCGCTGATCCAGAACACGGAGGGGATCCCACGGCTGATCCATTTCTGCAGGAATTCAATCCGCAGCACCAAGTCATCCACCCACGATGCCAAGGGCTTCAGCGATGGGTAGGCCTGCAGGGACACACAGGGAGGGTGCTGAAGACACGCAAGGACAGCCCAGACCTCATGCCCCCAGTGCTGACAGCTGCCCAGAGCTCAGGGGCTCATCCAGCCTGGGGCTGGGAACAACCGTGAGCTGCACTGGGCAGGAGACATTTCCACGCCAGAGAAGTAAGAAAGAGCCAGCTCCCTGTGAGGCAGCCCAGGCCAGCTGCGGTGGTCAATGACCCGTTCCCCTGGTTTGGGTGAGCTCCTGCAGGTGGCTGGGTTGGCCAGGGCATGTACCTTGGCATTCCACATCTCGGGGACAGTGTTGTTGTACAAGCTGCTGGCCATCAGCTCCAGCTGAGAGGACATCACAACCAGGCCCTTGAGAGCTTTCAGCAAATCCTTCAGTGTCTGAGCAATCACCTCCAGGAGCTTGTTGTACCTACAGAGAAAGAGCAGAGGGAGCAGAGTGACTCAGTGCAGTGGTTTATGACCCACATCTGCCCAGAGAGGGTCTGGATCTCTGTACAAGTGAAGCTCTTCCATGTAACCTACAGCCCCATTCCTCTCCAACGAGGTCTCAGAGCTGTCCCCCACCCCGGATTACTGATGGTAGTGGATGGTGACACTGGTCAGTTCCTGCAGGACAGGGACCGCGTGAAGGCCCTGGCTGGGACAACACAGTTGTTACTGTGGCTGTCAACGCCGCTGCCATGCTCAGCAATGAGGTTCCTCCCGGGTGGGTGGGAGCAGGGGCCTGCATGTTTCTGCTGTTCCCCAAGGGACCAGCTGGTCACTGACCCAGGACATGATCCTACAGGGGTTTTACCTGATCACCTCCTGCACCAGCACCATGTTCATGGACTCTTCATAGAGCAGTGGGTACTTGCGGATCACCTCCTGCACATTCATGGGGGCAGGAACCTTTGCCAGGATCTCCCTGGCGGTTTCCTCCACGAGCTGTAGAGAAGCAGCAAGTGGGTGAGAATCCTCTCAGCCATGTCTGCTGGGGGGGGAGAGCTAATGGCTGTCTGGCAGTGCCCTTGCTGGCAGCCAGCAGGCACGGTGGCAGCTGCTGAGAGCTGGTGTTTGTGCTCGCTGCCCATGCCAGGCACTGGCTGCCAGAGCACTGATGGGATCGGGTCACCCACCTCTTCCCTGCTGCGCCCTCCCACTGTCAAGGTCTTGGGTTGCAGCTGCGTAATGGTCCCCAGCAGAGCAAACGTCTCATTCTGAGCAAAGGTAATGTCGGCGTTGTCGTGCAAACCAAAGAGCTCCGGGCTGTCGTTGAGGGGCAGGCCCTTGATGTACTGGAGGTAGCCCTGGAGAGGAGCCCAAACAAATCATGAGGCTGAGAGCACAGCCATAAAGCTGTGGTGCCCCTTTGGGCCTGGCCCAGAATAAATGACTAAGCCATGGTTGCTGGATAAGCTAAACCCAACAGATCACAGACCGGCAGGTTCAGTGGGGAGATATTCGTCTTGGTGTTTGAGATTCATTCACCTGACCTTTACAGAGCTCCTTGTCTCCTGCTACAACCAGGAGACTTAACTCACAGCTTCGACCGAGGGACAGCCTCTGTGTGTCCTCAGCAATGCTGCCTGACACAGGACTGGGGCTGCTGGGGACACTGAGAGGGTGGCAGCTCCTCTGAGCCAGCTTTGGTGGCTAAGCAGAGGCCATGGCCATGGTTTGTGGTATGGCTGGGGAGTCAAATTGTGTTTGTGTGGAAGCAAACATGCTACAGGAACAGGCAGCTTGGCAGTGAGCTTCCTGCTGTGCCTCCTGCAGAGCTCCTCAGGTACTTTAGGTGTGTGATATCAAAATGATTCAGAGTATAAAAGCTTTCAGCTGGGGAACTCTGGTGATAGCTGCTACCACCTCCTGTGCACAGGGACAAGATTTTCCTCCTGTTGCTTGAAACAGATGCAGCTTCCTGAAAGCTGCTGAAGATCCCCATGTTCTTACAAATCTATATTCCCCCAAGGAAGTGGCAATGCTTCAGGGAGGAGTAGATCTCCTTTGTACTATGACAATCCCCCTGCATCTACGAGCTGCAATTTGTTGCTGGAGTACTCACGTCAAGGTCAGAAGAGGTGCTGATCTGCTTGTAGACCCCCGATTCAGAATAGGCAAAGTCAGGAGTCAGAACCTCGGGCTTGTAGAAATCTTCCAAGATACTCATGATGCAGCGCCTGTCCCAGTCGTCAGTCACACGGCCCCCGTAGTTGATCTCCCCGGCCGTGTACTTGAGCACCTGCAAGGGACCCACCGTGGCTTTCCAACTCACACGTGCACTGGGAGCCCATTCCTCCCGTGGGAGGACCCACCTCACATGCTTACCTTGTAGGGGATGTCTGTGTATTCGCTCAGGAACATCTGCAGCTGACTGATGCAGATGCGGAGGTCTCCATCTGTGAACTCATAGGGGATGTTGAACCCCAGAGGCCCAAACTTTTTCCTCTCCAGCATGTTCCCATGGAAGAAGCAAAGTGACAGCAACAAGGATTTAAACTCCGTGACCTGTGGGAGGGGAGCAGAGAGAAGAGGTGCTCAGCCTTGGAGAAGGCATCTTAGAATGGGGCAGGTTCCTCCCGGGACCTGGCAGAGTAGATGTGCCATTCAGCAATGCCAGCTGGAGCCTGGAGAGGTGGAAACCTGTCAGCTGCTGTGCTGGGAAGGCTGTGCCCTGCTCCTGTGCTTAAAGAGAGCTGAAAGTGCCTTGTGCCAGGCCTCTGCAATCCTGTTGGCTTCTGTTTCTCAAAGTTAAACTTCTAATTGGCTCATCAGAGGAGCTGTAGGCTTATGAGAAATACCACCAGCCCACCCCCAGAAGATCTATGCCCAGAGAGGAGAAACATCTAGGTGGAGAGGATACACTGAGGTAGGCACAGGCTGGGCACTGCAAACCAAAGCACAACCTGGGTCTTACCTTGGGGCAAGAATTCAAGAAGTCATCACTGAAACTAACGTAAGACTTGAGCAGGTTGGCTTTGACCCCGCGGGGGGGCTCAATGGTCATCTTGGAGCCATTCTGGAGAATGGACACAGGGAAGTGGTTGCTTGGAAGACTGGTGAGCCAGAGGCGAAAATCCCGATGCACCTGGAAATCCAGAGGGCAGCACGTGCTCAGAGGGTGCAAGCACAGCCACTGCAGCCGCTCCTGCACTGACCCTCTGGTTTTGTGGGGAACCTGTGGATGGATGGAACTAGATCTGGGCTCCTCCCAGGGCTCAGCCTCCCCACCCCCCCCGAGCGGGCAGGCTGCTTAGCGGGACCACTCACCTCACTGGGGTCAATGCCCTCAACCAGTCTCTCCAGTGAAGGCATCCAACTTGGGGCCAGGTGGCAGTTCTGGAAGAAGACCCAGTTGCCCATCTCCATGGCACTCTGCATCATGGCTTCAGCACGGGGGCCCTAAGGAGGCAGATGAGGAGAGCTCAGAGACCCTGGTCCATTGTGGGCTGTGCCCTGCTGAGCTGGACAGGGAGGCAGCTGCTGGGTGGAAGGACCACTTTCCAGAGCTATAGCCTGGCTTTGTCCCCATGGCTCAGCTAGATCTTCGTTGTCTGATGCCACAGCAAGGGCCCTTATGCAGCTTTTGCAAGCCCGTGGGTCATGGTGTGAGAAGGTGGAGGGAATAGAAGACGTAGGCATGGATTTGAGAGAGAATCCTGAGGCAAGAGGGTGTTTTCACTGTGCTGCAAGTGTGTTTGACCTCATTTGAGCTCAGTGAGATCACTGGGAGCGCCAGCAGGACAGTGCTGCCCCAGGTCAGCACCGGCAGCTTACCTGGCCTTGGCCCAGAGAAATGGCAGAGAGCTTTTGGGAGAACCTCATTTCTTCAGCAAACTTGTAGAGTTCGGCAGCTGGGTCAGTGCCTGGGGACAGCACAAACACCAGGGGGGTGGTGGCAGTGGACTCCTTGAAGACGACTGAGAGGTCAGAGGTCTGCAACACAGAATGTTGGTGAAAGTGGAGGGGCCATGGTAGCACCACGTGCAGTACCTCCTCATTCCCCGGTCTGCCAGCTACTCTCCAAGGCACAAGTGTGCTCTTGGGTGCTGAGGCCAGAAACACGTTCAATAAGGGCCCGGTATAGCTTTCGTCTGGCAGCAGCGGGGTCAGAGAAGTGACCACTTTCCCATCTGTCAGTCAAACTCTTCCCCCATATGCCTGAACTACCTGCATCCTCCCAGTGCAGTTTAAGTGGTGGACCATAGGTAGGAGATCTGTTGACTAAGACGTGGCTCCCCAGCTGTGGGGACACTCGGTGTCCCCCTTCTCTGCAGCTGGAGAGATGGGAGCACTCTCACTGCAGCTGGAAAGTGCTGACAGCCCATTGACAGCAAGCTCAAGGCCTCCTCACCCACTCCTGGCCCCACCAGTGCTTCCTTTTGGCTGGTTACCTGGGGCTCAATGAACCGCCGATCCAGTTTCAGTGCCACAAAGTCCTGCATGGCATTGGTGACCTTATCTCCCCGCAGACACCGCAGAACCAGCAGCTTCTGGAATGCATCAAGCTCAGTCTCCCACTTCCCAGGCAGGGGCTGCCTGCAAAGCAATTAGGTGCGTTTTAGGGGGATGTGCCAGACTCTGCAGCTCCCCAAGAAGCAACCAAGCTCCCTGTAAGCAGCCACTGCGGTTTCAAAAGGGACAAGAACGTTTCAATCACTTGGCTGTGGCTGTTGTCAGTAGCTTTGAAATCATCAGCAAGGAACCAGAGCTGCTTCCACTGAGGAAGAGCCAAGTATTGCAGGGGGCACTTGCCTGTGAGGCTTGAGGCTGTCAAAAATGGCCCTGAACGCTGCAAGGTTGGCTGCAAAATCATCGGCAAAGCCGGAGAAGTTCTTCAGGTTGCTCAAGGCCAGGATGTTTCCCCATGCTCTCTCATTCAACCAGCCTGGAGCTGGGTTCTCCTGCATCTCCTTTATGGTCCCTCCTGACAGCAAGTACCGCCATTCCTCCTGGCAACAAGACAGGACGTGGTGAGGGATCATAGGCTACCTGCTTGGGCCTGAGGCGCATGGATTTGAGCTGTGTCCAGGTAAAATCCTGTAGTAACTTTCTGGCTGCCTCCCCTGCCAGGTGTGTGTGTGTTGAGGAGTAAACAAACTGGAGGGTCTTGTGAGACCAACATCACTGTTCAGCTGCCAGTAGCTTTTCTATGTCTTCTAATCTCTGCCTGCTCCCTCGGAACTTGCCAACCTTTGCAGCAGTCTGGCAGCAAACCCGCCCAAGCTGCAGGTGATTTAGGCTAAGCAGCTCTGCATAGACACAGGGAAAGGTCTGAGATCTGAGTGCAGAGAGAGGTCCTGGGTTTTCCCATCAGCCTGTCCCCAGCCTCAGGGAACAAGGCTCCTCTTCTTCTTCGAAGGGACTGAACAGGCTGGGCTTGAGTTGCTCTGACAGGATCCCATCACAGGATCAAGGTGACTTGCTCACCATATCGATCTGCCCATCGTTCATCAGAATCCGGACGCAAACCAGGAAGGCAAACATGAGCTTGTGCTTCTCAAACAGGCTACGGCACACATTGCTGTAGAGGCTGAAAGTGACGTAGTTGTTGATGTTTTCAATCCGGTCCTTCACAGCATCTGAAAAAAAGGCAACAACCAGATAAGGGTGGTGGCTGCTGTGGGTGACATGGAGGGTGCTCTCCCTGTCAGCTGCCAGTGCGTGGTGGAGGCACAACCGCATCCTGCCCGGGAAGAACAGAGGCTGCTCGCAAATACAGACTCGGCACAGAAACCCCTGTGAAAGCACGCAGCTGTGAGACAGGCCCCAGCACCGGGAGGGTGCCCATGTGGCACCGTGGCAGCCTGCACAGCCCAGCCACCACCAGCTCGGTTGATGCGGCGGGGAGAGCTGCCCCAGCCCGGCAGCAGCAGCCAGGACCTGTGTGTGGAGGTGACACTGTGACAAGCAGAGTTACGCCGTTTCCAGGACAGCATGTACCGTGACTATGCCCTGGCACTGACATCTCTCCTGCCTGGTCAGACAGGGCAGCAGAGGAGCAGTGGGGAAGAGAAGGGAGCGCTGGCTGCAACCAAACCTTCCCTTCCCTTCCCTTGTGTGGGCACCACTCGGGGCAGCTCTGAGCTGTGCTGAGAGCTGACATGAGCAGGCGTGTTTGCTATGATTCAGAGGTGTCCTGCCTTCTGCTGCCACCAAAACAGGAACACAGGGTAAGGAAGGGGATGGGGCTGTTATGGGCAGGCACCTGCTTTCATGGAGTTACTGATCCCCATCAGGAAGATGTTGAGGAACCACTCGAGTGAGTACTGGTACATGGGGTCCACATTGGACAGGTCTGAGACACAAAAGTAGAGGATCTGCGAGCGGACGGCAACAGGCACATACTGCAGGCGGGTGATGTTGATGTCCTTCTCTGTCTGCTCCGCCACCATCACCTTGGCCTGGGGGACAGAGGAGATGTCATGGTTAGTGCAGTGCTGGCAGGGGACACAGAGCAGCACAGACAGAGCACCTCCATCTCTGACCTGGATCTCTCCTGCCTTGAGCTTGGATGCCTCCAGCACTTTGATGAGCTCCAAGTCATCTACAGGGTTTCCTTCAGAAGTGCTAAGCCGATACAGGATCTGGTCTTCTATCTTCTTCAGCTCCTGACGCATCTCAGCATTGCTAACAATGAGCTGGTTTCTAGCTTCTTCTAAGTCAGGCCGCTCCGCAGCCACCACTTGTCCCAGCAGTTGGTCTTCCAAGCCACTACAACAAAAGCCATGGAGGTGAGGGGGAAACAGCAGGCCCAAAAGCTCGAGGACCGTGAGGAAAGAGGCTGAGGAAGGTGGGCAGCTGATGGGGTAAGCGGGTACCTGGGCGAGAGGGTGAAGTTGATGAGGGTGAGCTTTGTGGAAACCTCCGGGCTGTAGTGAGGGTTGGGAAGGCTGGTTGTGATGTACATCTTGAAACTGTCATGGTAGGGGATCACCGTGTCTCCCAGCTTCAGCACTGTGCTGCCTTGCTGTTTGAAGGTCTGTACCAGAGAGGGACAAATGCAGGAAGGCTGGGATGGCCACCTCTCATGAGGAAAGGCATCCTGTGGTGCCCAACGCTCTGCAGCGAGGAGAGAGTCTGAAGACTCTCTGGACAGATGAGCTCAAAGCTGCCCAGCAGACCTGAAGGCCTGAACCTGATGGCCAAGGTAGAACACCCGCTGGCAGGAGACCGGGGTGTGCAGGAGGTAACAAACATGTCAGAGCCCTTGCAAAGACCAATGAGTACACACCAGGCATCATCCCCGTCAGTGCTGCCTGTCCAGAGAGACCTGCAAACCCGCCCCATCCCACCACAGCCCAGCCAGACCCCACTTCCAGCCCAGCCAGGCGCCCTCCTCGCCAAGGCGAGACACAGAACCTGTTTCAGCAGGACAGGCTCAAGAGCTGGATCCAGCTCCTCGCCCACATTCTCCAGCAGGAAGGGCTTCCCGAAGGTAATGGCATTTTCCAGAGTGGAGAGGAAGTCTCGGTCATTCAGTCTGGTCACCTCCAGGCCGTTCACTTTCTCCTGAAAGGCAGCAGGGGAGACAGGGTACCTGCACTGTCCTGCCCACCTTCGCACCCAGCTCTGGTGTGTGGTACACTTCTCACTGGTGTACTGGGAGCAGCAGAAATAACATATTTTCTTGCTCAGCTAGTTTTTGACTACTTTGGCAAGCTTAGCCCACATCACCAGGCACTAGTGACAGCCCAAGGAGGCAGCAGGAAGGGGGAGAATAGGGAGAAGCTCCTTCAGAGAGTCATGCTCCTGCCAAACCCTGCACTGGTAAGTCAGCATGTTTGCCTGCAAAGTGAGAGCAGGTGGGTGGGAATAATCCCTGGGGGACCAAAACAGGAGCAGCTGCCTGAGCCTTCAAAAGAGCAGTGGGTGCCTCTCTAAAGGAAGAACAGAGGTTGGGCTCTGTATCCCCAGTGCTCTGGCAGCAGGGACTGTGCTCGCCAGCCAGGTAACAACACCCTGATCCCTTCTGTCCTTGGGACCCTACAGGCTGTTGTGGGAGATGCTGGTGTTGTCCTGTGTGTTTTAGGGTGTGGTGAAGGATGTAAGGCCCCCAGAATACTAGTGGGGAGCCAGAATGGGAATCTGATACCTTACTTGCTTATAGCTGGTCCCCTTCCTGCCCTGTGCTCATTTCCCCAAGCAGAGAAATCCACCTGGTGTTAACACAGATGGGGAGGTTGGGCTGGGACAGTGGAAGGTCTTCCAGCTCTGGAGCCTAAAGCCCAAGGCTGATCTGTGCAGTTCCTAACAGAAAACTGCTTCCCCCATCCTGGCAGACCTGGCTTTCCTCCCCACAGCTCTTACCAGATTCTTGATCCACTTGTTTGCTTGTCCTTGGGGATCTATGTAGTGAGTCCAGCGCTGGGAGAATTGTGTTATTACTCCGTTCTCCACAGAGAGAGTGTCATTGGGTAAGCCGGCAACCTAATGGGGCAGAAAAAGCTGTTGGAATACCTGGTAGCACAAGATAGCTGATCAAAAAGAAGCCCTTGCTGCCCCAGCCCCTCCATAGTCCTGGTGTGGTGGCCAGGGAATGGTGGTGAGAGCACCACTGATAGCAACTGAGCCCAGAGCTGCAGCGCTACCTGAAGCTGCTGAGTTAAGCTTGGCCAAGCTGTGGCTAGTACTTTGCTCTAAGCCTGTGGTTTGTAATGTGGAAGCCTCACAGGTTAAGGCTGATGCCCTCAGAGCTGTGGCTGCTGCCCTGGATGCTACCAGGTCTTCTCCTGCTCATTGTGCAAGAAGCCCCGGTAGCAATTCCAGCTCTGTGGTGTGGAGGCGCTTGGTCGTTACTGAGCTGTTTGTCTGTCCTTTGGTATGGGTGAGGGGGGAGCTGTTTCAACCTTTGCCTAAGGCATCTTCAGCCTGAAGTGTCAGGTTTTTCAGCAACTTGCCTGCCAGGAGCGGATTTCCACAGGGTCTCCAAGGGTGCTGATCAGGTTTGGCTCCTCGGTGTGAGGAATGTTGTTTTCTGACACCTGCCTCATCCACTCCTCGCACAGTGCCACACGGTACTGTCCCTGCCACGAGAAGCACCGTCACATCCTTTCTTTTAGCTGCAGCTAGTCTGCTGTGAGCACGTAAACCCTCCTATTTCCATTCAAATGGGACCCTCTGTGCCTCTGGTACAAACACAGAGATCCAGGCAGAACCTCGCACCCTTTTGCCCTGCTCCTTTCTCCCAGCTGATCTGGCCAGCAGCAGCAAGAGGCCATGGGAGCAGAGCAGCTGAGCGAGCCCCTTGCAGGGAACATTGTGCACTTACTGTGAAAGGGCCCAGGTAAGCCACACAGCCAGCTGCAACCAGCACATCCCCAGTGATGTTGTTGATCTTGTAATCCAGGCTCTCGACAGTGTCCTGCCAGCGCACCTTCTCATCAGCCAGGCTGTTTATGAGCTGTGACGTAAGTTGCACATGTGAGAGCTGCTTAGTGGTCTAACCCCATGTCCTGGACCTGGGTAATGCTGCAGGTGAACAGAGGTTGTAGTGTGGCCCCTGTCATGTCCTGAGTTCTGTCCCCAGCTGTGAGCACTTAATTCTGGGATTACTGGGCTGCTCTCAGCTGTCCTGCACACCTGTAGCTGGCTGAAGAAGCTCTCCACAGGAGGACAGCAGCTTTTCACACCAGTGCCTGGCTAGCTTAGCTTCCCCAGTATTGTTGCACTGCTGAGATCTGGCCAGGCAGCTCCAGCCTAGGATTGTCCTGAGTTGCAGGCACACAGAGGTTTGACCTGAAATCAGGTTGTCTCATGTAAGCAGACAGAACCCAGCTCTGTCCCTTACCGTATCGGCACGGACCAGCCTCTGTTGACACAGCTCACACTTCATCTCTAGCTCCTCCTTCTTGGCTATGCAGTTCTTGTACTTGTCTTGCAGCATGGCAATGCCATCTTCCACTTCCTGCAAGCGTTGCTTGGCTTCATCAAGGACCTGCTGAGTGGCACGCAGGTCCTCTTCTGCCTCCTGCCAGGCTCGCTGTGGAGATGTACAAGGAAATGGTGGGTATGTTGTGTGTGTGGTCAGGCTCTTCCCCAAAGCCAGAGACCTTGGAGTTGGTTTTCCATAAAAGCACTAGATGATACTGAGATCCTCCCCCGTGACAAAGGTTGACCTGTGTAACTCCAGGAGGATGTTCTGCAAGCTCTGGAATAAAAGTAGGGGCAAGGAGGGCATTTCTGCAGAGCTCCTGAAAGCCTAGAGCCTGTGCCAGCTTACACAAGCTCAGGATGTGGCCCACTGGTGAAGAGGAAAAAATGTTCCTCTGCTTGCACCAAAATAATAATAAAGAAATGGTTAGGCAAGGATTAAGGCTGATGAGGAAATGCTTCTCTAAGTGCAGCTTCTGCTGAGCCTGGAACTCGGCACTAAGAACAAGGTATCACTTCTGTCCCAGCATTCTAACCCAATTTTTGTTTGTTTATTTTTTCTGCTTTGTTATATCAATGTGTTTCGAGGCCTTGGCGCTGCTAAGCGTTGTTCTGAACATTGCGTCCTGACCTGCAGAATGCAGTGACCCTGCAGAAAAGGGTGGTTGTACTGTGTTCCCTAACACAACCAGGTCATGCTGCCTCTTACCCGCTTGGGCTCCACGGCCTTGGCTACAAAGTGGTACTTGTGCATGGCACGGACCCAGTGGCAGATGGAGGTGCAAGCTTTGGAGACCTTGGCGATGGCAGCTGGCTGAAACTCTGGATTGTCAATGTAGGGCTGGATGGCTGAGATCACAGTTTCTGGAATATTGTCCTGCAAGGAATGGTGGGAGAGAATGGAGGTTGGTGATGATGGTGCTAGAGATCTGACTGAGGAGGGTCTCAAAGGTCTTGGATCTGTGAGGCAACACCTGAGCCCTGGTCTCCCTCTGCCACCACTTACCTTGTCATACTTAAACAGGCTGTCCAGGAACTTCCCTGGGTCCTGGAGAAGGCCCCTGCCTGGCTCCCAGTAGTCATCCACCTTGGTGCCAAGCTTTTCTCCTGGCACCTTTTTGGGCTTGACTTCTTTCATAATACAGACAGCTTCAATCACCAACTTCACACCAGGGGGAGGCCGCTGCATTGCTCGTACCTTCAAAACACAAATGGAGACAGTGGGTTGGCTTGGTTCTTGGTGAGATAGGGTGCTCATCCCTCAGCTGACCTGGGGAGATGGGGAGCAGAGGCAGGACACTTAGAGGATGCAATGCATAGGCAGAAAGGGCAGAGCCATCTGAAGGGGAAGCTGGTTATCAGAAAGGGCATGGAGCGAACTACAGGTAGGCTGAAAAAGCTGTCCCTGATGCTGAGCCAGGTGTGTTTTGCAGACTGAATATGTCTTGACAAAGGAGCTGGATCTGTGTGGCCTTGGGGAGGAGGATGGATGGGAAGGCGGTAAGGACAGGCTTTCTCCCCTGCTCTGAGGGCTCTCGTTTTTCTTGTACCTGACCATAGCAATGCTGCAGCCCATGAGCTGCTCTGTAGCACTTGGGGAGGGACTGCTTCAGTCTCTCCTCAAGTGGGCAGCTAGGAGTGCTGCTGCAGAACCCTTGAGATGGCTGTGAGTGTCAGGACCCTTAAGGATGGCTCCTTTTTCCCTTCTAGTGCTGACCATCCTTGCCATGCTCAGCCAGGCACACTCTGAGGCCTCTCCATCTAACACAGTCAACAGAGGGGCAGAGTTTGTGGCGACGCTGAGGCTGTTCTACCCCCATGCAGACAGCCTCTGTGAGGAGGACTTTGACTGGCTCTTTGACTGCCCTCAGACAAAGCAGTTCCTCGACTGGTTCTGCCGCACGGTGAGTGAGGAGAACGTGCTGAGCCCGGCTGAGGTGGACGCCTACGAGGCCCTGCTGGCTGCAGGCAAGCCCATCCTGGAAGGCGATGCCCTCGAGCAGGCGTTGCAGACGTGCCTCCAGGTGCCACAGCTCCCAAGCACGATACCAGAGGATGAGGAGGCACTGCGACAGGAGCTTCAAGAGCTGAAGGACTATCGTGACCGACTGCTCTGGCGGCACAACAAGCTGCAGGTTTTGACAGCCAACCTGCAGCAGGAGCTGAGGTATTTGGAGGAGGAAGAGAAAGTGGTGCAGCAGGACTTGAAGGAGGCTCAGGCAGACCTGCAAGTGGAGATCTTCCAAACCAGTGCTGTCCTGTGCCAGATCAGCAAGGCTGCAAAGCAGCTGGCAGAGTGGTATGAGGGGAAGGGCCGGCCACCAGCACTTATGTGTGAGATGGATCTTGGCCCTTACATGGAGCTAGAACAACAGGCCACTGATGAGTTTCAGAGGTTCATCCAGCAGGTCCTACCAGGGAGCATCTGGGCTCCAGATATTCAGGGAGCAAGTGCACTGGAAGAAAGCAGCCTGAAGGAAAGCCTGGAGGCTGGGACACAGATGGACTCAGACTTGGAAATACGGGAAGGAACAAGTAGAGCTCCTTATCAAGAGTGTGCAAAGACACCATGGTTGGAGGCAGCAGCAAGCCAGGGAATACTGGTCCAAGGATTGAGGGCAGAGCTGCTATCTGAGGGCAGGCATGGGAGAGAGGTGTTGAGCATGGAGGATGATGAGGAGAGAGATGGCAGCCAAGAAGCCACAGAGACAATGGACACTAAGCAAACAATGATGCCAAAAAGCCTTGGGACTGATGGAGATGAGCTACTGCAAGACCAGGACAGCCTCTGGAAGGAGCTGAGCCAAATTGAGAAAGCGCGTATCTGTGCCCAGAGGGAGGTTATCGTCATGTCAGCAAAAGTGGAGGGCAACTGTGCTGCACTGGAGTGGGTTGAGAGGACTCTGGAAGCTCTTGAGGAGAACCAGGTAAGGCCAGTGTTCCCTTTCCTCCACCACCCCCCGCAGCAGGGTTTGCTGTGCTGTGGCAGTCCCTCCTCTCCAATGCCGGAGCACAGCTGACATGGCAGGAGGGGCTGGCAGAGCTAGCGATGCACCCTGACACCAGACTGTCTTGTCACCTCCCTGCACAGCATGCCGTCAAAGCAGAGCTCCTGCGTCAGGCTGCCATGCTTCAGATGCAGCTTCATGTCCAGCGCTGCAACATCATGGAGACCCTGACCCACCAGCTGCCGCCCCTGCTGAGGGCAGAGGCCCGTCTCTCCCTCCTGCCCGTCCTGCAGAGGCAGCTCAGCCTGGAAGCTGCGCATCTGCAGGACATCGAGGGGAGGCAGCAGAAGGCGGCTGCATGGCTGGCGAGCCAGCACAGCCGCCTGGAACTGCTGGAACTGCAGCTGAAACGTGAGAAAAAGCAGCTGGACCAGAGGGCTGCTCAGCTGGGGGAGATGGCAATGGCTATGAGGGAAGCCCAGACCAGGCTGCGGGAGCAGCAGGAATACTTCAGAGATGCCAGCTCCTCCCAGAACCGTTGTACACGCATATGGATAGACCCCAAAGACCTCTCTGCTGTACGGTAAGGGCCTGGGTGTGTGTGTGCATGAGGAACAAACCAGATGTGGAGGAGGTGGCATGGGGAGGGAAGAGGCATGCAGCAGACTCAAGCTACCAGGCAGTCTAGCAGTGCTCTTCTGCCAGTGCAGGGCCACCTCGACACCATGATGGTGTGAAGTTATCCAGAAGACGGCATCTGCTTCATCCTGGGTGGCTAGGGCTGATGCAGCAAAGTACGGGCTTGGAGAAGGGAATGAGTAGAGAAAACAGAGGGTTTCCTAGGATGTGAAGGTGAAGATTGTATAGGCAAGTGTTTAGCCAAGGAGAAGGAGAGCTGGGCCAGAAGGAAGCACAAAGTCCTTGGAGCAAGGGCTTTCTCTGGTTAGGTGTCTTGCACTGACAGGCTTGCACAGCCCTGGAGCAGCTGGTGCTGGTGTACACCAGCAAGGAGTGCCTGACTGGATCTTGAGCCAGCCTGGTCCTTTATGTTGCTGTTACCAGACCTCAGGACATGGGCTGCTCACGAGGAGCGGCTGTCCTCTCTTTGTTGCACCACAGCTGCTTACATCCCAGTCACACAGTGTACAATGTACCCTCAGCAATGGCACACTGCTCACACCGCTGACTGGTTGTCCCCTCCTGCAGGCTCTGGGACATGCTGGTGGGGCAAGATCAGAAGGAGCAGTTCTTCCGCAGCTATGAAACCTTGGCAGCCCGCTGCTCCCAGTTGGTTCAGGACCAGAGGGTGCTGGAAGCACAGCTGGCAGCTCCTATGTCCCAGCTCCCTGCCCTGGAGACGTTCACAGAGGAGCTCTACCGGCTGCTGTACAACAGCTCCAACGAGCTGCAGCTCTCCTCTCCGGTAAGCAAGCACTCCTGCTGCACTGGGCCTTGCTGGGTGGCACAGGGCTGGGAGCCGGAGCCCCCTGTGCCATCCGCCCTGGGTGCAGGGGCAGAACTTACAGCCTCTCAGCCCACAGAGGGAGAGGAGGTTGGCCCGATTCTTGCCTTGTCCCAGAAGTTGTCCAGTGAGGCACTGGCTGGCTGAGGGACAAAGGTGATTCTGACCATGTTTCACATACACTAAGTATAGAGATTGGGGTGCCCTGGCCCAGTAAGCTGCTGCTGTTCCTTGGACTGGTGTGTCTGGAGGTCAGAGCCAGGTGGGCGGTTTGTTTCTGGTGGGCTGAGCTGTTCCATGGGTGGGAGGAAATCCCCCTCTTTCTGCATGTTCACATGTGTTTGGGCTCTGCCCCTCAGGAGATTACCAAGCTGATGCAGCAACTGGGCACCATGCAGGACAACCTCTGGCAGATGCTGGTAGACCTCTTGAGTGACTTGAAAGTCAAGCGCAGGGCTCTGGAGAACCCTCTCCTGCAGACAGAGCGCAACCTTTATGTGTATTTTTACTGCAATGAGGATCGGCTGAGAGAGGTGGTGGAAGAGCTGGAGAAGCAGGCGTCAGCTTTCTCTGAAGGACCAATGAATGAGCAGCTCTATGAAAAGGAGTAGATCAAATGGATGCTTGCTCCCTGCCATGTGGTGTCCCCTTTTGGTTGGGCTTGGTCATAATCCTGGACTAAGGGAAAACTCTTGTGGTTCTGGCTCCTGTGACAGGTTACTTGGGTCATAGCCCAGCAGCTGGGCTTAAAAAGAAGCATGGAGCTTATTCCTTAAATGAAGGGTCTCCTTAAGCTGGTGTGGGGGGATTAGATGGTGTGTAAGAACTTAGTGCACCTTGTGAGTTGGCACTGGAAGCCTTGCATAGACAGGAGACTCCTCATGCCAGCTCTACAAGAGGAATGGTGCTGGGGGCAAAGGTACTGACACTGTGTCTTTCTCCACTTGTTGGGGAAAGGAGTTTTGTATGTTTTGTGGGAAATAAAAAGGTCTGTTATTCACAAATGCAGAGCAGTAAGTCCCTCCCCTCCACAGCTGTTACTCCCTGTGTGGCAAAGTCTTGTACTTGCTGAGTACCTCTCTTGGCTACAGGCTGTGACACTTGGCAGGCTCAGAATCACTCTCCTTTCTCTGACTGTCCTATTTCAAGCCAGTATTCCTTTAAGTTAGCCCACCAGCCATTGCCTCTTCCTCTTCTCTGCCTGTGGTGAATCCCCTTTCAAAAGAGCCTGATGGTTCAGACACCGTGCTGCCAGATTCGTCCCATGCTTGGCGTTGCACTGTGGACCCTCACGGACAAGCACTGTGGGGTGAGCTCCCCTCAACACCCTCTTGGGCACAATTTGGAAACAACATGTAGGAACACCGAGGAGCCCATTGCTGCCTCTCTGCCCTTCGAAACTCTTTGCTTGTGAAGCTGAGAAGCTGCATAGGCAGCTGCCCATTGTGTGAGCTCTGCGGGATGGACAGAGGTGCTGCAAGAGGCTGAGAATGCTGCAAGCCTATAGAAGGGTTACTGCTGCAAAGTGAGTGGCTGTCTAGGACCAGACCCAGCTCCTACCACCCTCCCCCATGACCCAGTTACCTCTGTAACATCATTTTTTTTGAGGTTCCTCAGGCTGGCAAGAGCAGCATCCAGGGCTGGGAGGGCTTCAGCCAAGTCTTTCTGAGCATCATCAGCAATGGCTTGAGCTGCCTGAGCTTTTGCATTGGCCTTCATCTCTTCAGCTTGTACAGCGGTTCTTGTCTTTTCAGCCACAGCTGTGTCCACCTGCAACATTGCAGACAGCCTCAGAAGTGTGCTGGAGCCAGAGCGCCCCTTGGGCTTGGCTCGGCACTGCTAGGTAAGGATTACAGCTGTCCTAGAAGGTCATGTATATTCCTCCAGCAGAGACGTGCTGGGGCCTAGCTGCGGGAGAGGATCACCTTTCTGCATCATACTGGCAAGAGCATTTTGCCAGCCTGTAGAGATCATCCACAAGCTCTAGTTCTGGCTGTGCCTGTGTCCTACAGGAATTAGCTGCTCTACCCATTTTTCCTTTTAGCATAGGGAAAAGGTGCAGAGGGATGCAAAGAGTAGGAGTAAGGAGATACATTGAGGGTTTTGTTTCTAAAACTATCATTTCTGTCTATCCCAGGGTTAAAACTCTACCAGGAGGTGTCAAGGGGATGTGGAATATAGCCATTTTTTTTTTTTTTCTGTGAGTGGATCAGGCCACCTTCCCAAAACTACGTGGGAAGATGAGAGATTGCAGACACCTTCCCTTTTGCATGCAGAGCTGTATGACGTTAGTGTCTGTTCTCTCTGTCTCAGTCTGGCCATCCCACAGTAGAAGACAGGCAGGAAGGAACACAAGGAGGAGGGAAGGCAGTGACAGTCAGCAGAGGACAGTTCCCTCTGCTGCACTGGCACAAGTGACTGTATGTGGTGCACCCCGAGGCCTGGGCTAGCAGGGGCAGGCTGCCGCTGGACCAGTTCCCCGGGGATGGGATGTGGGGGAGTGACCCCTTTTGGCAACAGGAGCCTGGGCTTAGAGCTGCTCAGGCGACCAGTCCAGCAGTGGTACCTGCAGTTGCTCCATCGTTGCCTCCGTGTCCTTGGCTGCCTGTGCCAGGAGAGGGCGGGCAGACTCCAGCTCCTCCTGCATCCTTGCTACATCCTCTGCTGTTTGCAGGAGCTGTGGGAGCAGAGCAGAGTGAGAGCACAGGTGGCAGCCACGGAAAACCCCAGGAAAGGGCTGTGTTGCCCTGGGGGCTGCTCCCTGCCCAGGGCCAGGCTCTACAAAGCAGGTACCACCCTGGTCCCTGCTTAAGCAACAAGCTGGTGCTGTGCTTGTGAACAGCAGTGCCTAACGATGCCCGCACGATAGGCATTACTTTGTAAGCTCATGGCAATCAGCCAGCAGAACAATGTTGCTGTTATAGGGCTTTCCATTAAAAGGTTAATAAGAAACATCCTGAGAGGTTTGTGGTCCCCAAAGACTGGGGACCATGATTCTTTTAGAGCTGTTACAGACCTTCAGAAAGACTGGCCCTACAGAAGGCACAGTTCTCATTTGCTTTAGCATGAGTTTTCTCCTGTTACACAGGAGATGTGTAGGGCATCTCACTGCATCTCTGCAGCTGTAAGTACACTGCTCAGAGTAGGTAAGGGGGGGTCCAAACCTCTCCTGGGTATGAGGGACAAACCTTGTCCAGGCCCCCTTTCATCCTCTTCTTGGCTGTCTTCAGTTCCTGTTTCTTCTTTCCAATCAGGGAACTGAAGGTGTTGAGAAACTCAAGGTAGCTCTTGGGAGTGACATAATTGTGTCTGCCCAGCTCTGCTAGGTACATCTGACACTTCTTTGCCACGCTCTGATGGATTTCTACACACACTTGAACCTACGAGGTGAAAGGAAAGAAACAATCTTATTCAGTACTGAATGTGTGGTGGGCAAGTCAGTGTGATGCCCACAGAAAGCACACGGGGCTTGCATGTCCAGAGACCCTGAAGTACAGTCCCAGCAGAGCTTCAGTGCCACGGAGAGACAGGGTGACAAATGGACGTGGCCATTTCAAGGCATACAAAAACTAACCAGTTCTCTACTTGAATGACCCTGGCATGAAACATTTCTGCTACAGGGTAGGACCCTTCTGCAGGTGTGTCCTGCACCCATTGTCTGTGTATCTAGAGACATGGCACATTTTGCACACAAGAACCATGCTTTGCGTGTTGCATGTGGCACCTACCATCCCATCCATGTCTTCAGTACTGGCACCAAGATGTGGGATCTCCTGCAAGACGGAGGAGGCAACAGACTGCAGGGCTTCTGGAGGCCACTTGTTAAACCAGTCAATGGTACAGCAGTTCACAAGAGAGGGGAACTGTCTCAAGCGTGCACGGAAGACTTCTCCAATAGGGCTGAGGGAAAGACATCCAGAAAAGAGATGTTATAATTATCTATAGATGCAAGGATAAAACAGCTTTCCTATTTCCCTAGAACGATTCTGAACTCTTACAGAGGAAGAAGGAAGGGAAACACCTGAGGAAAAAGGAGGGAGAGAAATAGGGAATGAAAGTTCCGTGCACGTTGCACTTCACTCCTTGGAAGTCCTGGGGATATACTGGAATTATTAAGATAGTTGTGGGATGATGTGTTTTGGGTCTCTCCCTAGGGAGAACACTTAAAGAGTAAGAAGGAAAAGTGATCTGAAGTCTAGTTTAAGCAGGCGAATGCAGAGACTGCACCACCAGACGAAGATCAGGACCCCAATTCTTCTGGTACTTGCACTGATAATGCCCTGCACCTTCTGGCCCCCCTCCTGCAAACAAGCAAGCGAGCTGCTCATGGACTGTGCGCTAGATTAATGAGTAAACATGGTGCAACCGAGCTCCCAGTTCAAGCAGGATATTTTTGTAACAAACAGTTCAATGGTGCATGAAGGAGGAGGAAGCTTGTATTTAATCTGGATCACATATAATTATTTTCCTAAACTTTTCAAACTTCATCTTGAAACCAGCAAAGTGTAAAAAAACAGTCTGCAGTCCTATGGGAAGGTGGTATGCAAACCTCACTCCTCCTAAAGTCAGGGGCTTGGAAACAAAGGTCCTATGACAAAGTGATGCAAGGCAAAGGCCAAGGAGGAAATAATTAACATTGACAGGGTGAAGTCCTATCCCTGAACTGTACCTCATGCACAGGACCATGTGCATATTGCTGTAAACCCGTCTGGTGTACGCAGCCATCAGATTTGCCTTGGTGGGCTGCTGTCCTAGATCTCGAACAACAGGCTTCATAGCTGTCATGATCTTGTCTTCATCATCGAGGCTGTAAATATTGGGAATGTCACCTGAGTTGAGCAGGTTGTTGATATCCTCAAGGAAGGATTCATTTTTTATCTACGTAGATGATAGCAAAGGAAAAAAAAAAAAGAAAAAGCATTTCTTAAGTCAAAAGATAGTCATGTCTCCACATGCCATGGGGATCGCTTCTAGATAAATCTAGCCCTCAGCCTCTGTTATAAGAAATCACTTCTGTGATCTCTCAGATCCAGTAACGCATATTCTGACCTTGCCCAGCATTTCCAATGGAACAGCCATGTTCAGCCAGTTCAGGGGTGGGGGATGTGTCTGAGAACAAGTCTCCTTCTGCTCATTCACTGTCTCCTTACACACAAATTGCACTCAGGGCCTCGCTCACTGACTTGCAGTGACTGCAAACAGACCCCAGGCACCATGTTGCTCTGGGTCTTCATTCTTCCAGCACAGAACACTTTGCTATTAGGTTAAAGCTCATCGATGTGGGAGACAAGAGTAATTGTAGGGATGTGTCAGAGTCTGTGGGATGATCTCCCTGCAGAGCTACACTCACCTCTCCACCTTTGCTAAATCAGAAATACACAGCATCCATCTACTTGAGTAAATGCACCCTCCCACGCCCCCCCTTCTCTCAGATATGCTTCTCACTGCAGGGACGAGGATGCAAGAATAAGCAGCATTTGACAGATGCTCATCTCGCTGCTTAGGGCACTGCCAGAAGGGGCTTCATTCCTGTGCTAATGAAGGCAGTGAAAAAGCCTGTGGGGAACATAACCATGAATTCCAGAAGTTGGCCTAGTCATTAGCAAGTAAGAGTTTACAGTTACAAGCCAACATTATCCTGTGGAACCAGCAGGCATAAGGCCCTAAATCTACTGGTATCTTTGAAAAGAAAGAGAATTATGTTATTTAGGACTTCTAGCATCAGTGTTCAGTGTAGTGCTTAGCTTCAGGCATCTGGGTCTGAAAGCTTTCATCCCACCAAACCCTCGGATGGAGCAGAAAGAGGCTTTCCTGAGCAACATAAGAATCAGCCCACTCACACACAGCTCTACAGTCCCTCTAGCAACAGATGCTCCACCTTTAGTTTCCCTGCAGCTTTTTTATAAGATGATGAAGGTAGGCTACTAAAGACACACAAGTTGTGCCTGGTTTGTACCAAGATTCTCAACCCTCTTTATGGGGATTTATTGAGCTTAGAGAGTTGTTTCCGAGTCCTTTTTAGATGGAGTCCACCATGCTAATGTTGTTGTACCTGTGTGTCTACAAACAGGAATGTCTTGGGCAGACTTTGAATGCCTGCCTTCATCATGATCTTCCTCACATCATCTCGCCATTCGGTCATGCCGTAATTTTTGGACAGTTCGATCTGGAAACACTCATAATCTGCCCTAAAGGAAAGAAAAGCCTATGGAGTTATATCGAATTAAAATCTCCTCTTTCATCAATTCTGAGTACGTGTCATGGACTCAGGGGGAAAGGTCTCAAGCAAGTTGTTTTCCTGCAATGAGTCCTGAGCACACGTCTGTCCTTGTGCATGTTCAGCCACCAACCCAAGAGCATGTTCTACTCAAAGCAGAGATACCTGAGCTAGAAACCAGAATTACAACTGCATGAGCTCACAAAGTCACAGTGCTTCTTGAGCCTAGCGCCTCAGTGTGCAGAGAGCAACTGAACATGTTTTTTTTTGTGATGCTGCCCCCAGAGGCTGGTGGCCCTGGGAACCGTGGCTGCATTTCCCAGGATGACACCACATATTAAGAGCTGGAAGAATTTGCTTCCCAGCCTAGTTCCCTGGCCCTTCATGTTTCCCCCTTGAGTTCTCTTGGCTCTCAAGACTCATGGGTCCTACTTGCCAGGCTACCAGTGTCACTTGATCACTTGTCACTAGTAACTCCTGTCTTCGCATTCCTGCTGCCCAGCTCCCAGGAAAGATTTTTCTAGTGTAGATGTGCATGTTAACTAAGCCCTAGCTCTTGAGAGCTCTGAAGAGTCAGCAATCAGTAAAATGTGTAACCATTAGCAGGAAGGGCAGGAAAAGAGATTCTGCTGCACAATAGATGCACGGGAGCACATTACTTACATGTGAGATGCCAGCCTGGTGAGAGACTGTCTCCCACTTCCCCCAACACCCAGGAGAAGAGCATTCCCTGGAGCCTGCCGCAGGATCCGGCTGATTCGGCAGATGTGCTGTATTGCATCCATGAAGAGCACAAGCTTCAGCTCTGGGGTGTTGGTTTGATTGTACTCCTCCAGGTAATCCTCAATCACTGCCTTCAGCTGTGGGCACAAACAGTCAATTGTGGCTACCAGAGAAAAGCAGGACGGCAGAGCCCGGTGCTCAACAGGGTCTGGGAGCAGCTGCTGGTGAGGAGGTGATGGGTCTCCTTGCTCCATGCTCTTAGAGGAACTGGGTTGAATTCAGTGAGTGGTGGTGGCAGGAACTGCTGAAGAGTGACCTTAAACTAACTCAGGCAAGTGACTAAGGTCTGCTGCTCCCAATAGTGCTGTTTGTCCAAAGAAAGAGCAAGGCATAGTTAAAAGAAAATAACTTATGGTGGCCCGACTCATGCTGTTCCAGGGCCTCCCTCTGGGAGAGCTTCCTCACTCTATGGCTGACCAGTGCCTGCTGCTGCATCCCGTGGTCGGGATCCTGACTGGAAAGGGCAGGTGCTGGAAGAAAACCCTGCTGGCTGTGGATGAGCAGAGGAGCACGCTGTCCTCCCAGTCCAGCCATTGCACAGAACAGCATAGGAACAGTCTCTCCTGTCCTTTTCAGGGCATCCTTTCCACCTGCCCTTCAACAGCACCCTCAGGCCAGAGCACAAGCTGAAGTATGAAGACATGTAGGATTTGGTCCTACCCACTTAGCAATCTCACTGTGAACCTCGGCAAGCAACATAGCTGGAATTCCTACAGTGCCGACATCCCTGATGATGTGCCAAAGTCCTGCGCCCATCAGCGGACAGTGCAGCGGTCTGGTAAGCCTGGCTGTCTCAGCCCTGCTCACCTTGATGTGGGACAGGCCTACCCACTTTGTGCAAGAGACTGGAAAGCTCAGTTAATTACCAGTCCCTGCCACACAGCTATCACAAAAGGAGAGACAACAGGATAATCACCTGTTTCTGATAATGAGTGCAAAATGCACTGCTCATTGCCTTTGCTTAATTATCACTACCAATGTACTCGCAGTATCTTCTCCAACAGGGAATCTGGCAGTAACATTAATTACTTGTAAAGGTCAATTGTGAAGCCTTTAATGGCAAAAGTAGTATTGTTTGGGGGTAATGCGACATTTCTTTCCAGTAAATTTCACTTTTCAGTCCCAAGTGCAGCTCACTTGGGAGATTTGGCATAGCAGGCTGCCCCCAGGATGGCAATGCGGAGACAGCTTGTTCCACCTCAACTTCCCATCACACCAAATGCAGCCACCATCCATATCTGGGGTAGGATTTCACAGGAGAGCCCTGACAGGATGTGTGGTTCCAGACACCTTCAATTCAAGTAGCCCCATAGTTACCATTAACTGTCTTCTTTTGTTTGTAGAAGACTTGGAAGATGTCAACATAACTCACATCATCATGATTCCCTGGGTCCTTACCTTTTCCTGGCTGTTGATTGCTTCGTACTGTTTGACAATGGCATCTGGCTCCATGAAGTCCCCAAACAGAACTGGCTGGGAGGGGACAACCTCCTCAAAAGTGGTGTCAAAATCCTCCATCATACTCTTCATCAGGTTGTCAAACCAGGTCCGATCCTCCTTGCTGACCAGGCGATCACAGAATACCCGGCAGCTCTCGTGGTACCACAGTCTCAGCAGCTGCAGTTTGTTCTGGTAGGAAACCCCAGCAAAACACCCCCATGAGAGAAGCAGAGAAGTATTAAGAGCTTGACTGTCAGGAAAGCTGGTTCCTGCCCGGCGTGAGGCCAGCTCCACTCCCGCTAGTAGCAGCTGGAGCGGAGAAAACTGGGTGGAGGAAGCTGCATTCCCTTCTCCTCTCAAAAACAACCCCTGTCGAAACAGCTGCTTTGCAGAGAGCTCATTACAGCTTCAGCTAATCCCCCCTTTATTTGTCCATATGTCAGACTTTAAGAGATTTAAATTTCATGTTGTTTGTCCTTATCTTCCCCCAGTTTGATTTATGTTTTACTGTTTCCAGAAGTTCTTCTGTTTTTTTGGAAAGATCCTTTCATTCTGGTGTAGCACAGAACTGGGGTCCAAAGTACCTGCTGTGATAAGTCAATCCCTACTGGCTAGGCTGGAGCCAGAGCAAGGTCGTCAGGAGAGCCGAAGGGACACAAGACATCATTGCTCCAAGCTGGTAACAGGACAATGCCTCTGTCCCCACATGGTCCCCTGTCTGGTCCCCTATGGCTCCATCCAGCCCTGAATGGACAGGCTGTGTCGTATTGACGCCCTGTGGCCACTCATCTGCTTCCACAACAAGGAAGGGCTGGGGTGGTGGTGGGAGGGTCTCTTTGCTATGGGTACTTGGCAATATTGCCAAAGAGAAGTCCACCACATTCACTGAACTGTACCAAAATGTAGCTTCAACAAGCAATTGAGGCCTGTTTGCAGGCCTGTCAATGAGGCTTGAACTGGAACTATTCTGGTCTTCCCCAGGGTGCACGGCTGTGCTGATGGAAGGACTCACCTCCACCTTGCCGGGCTCGGCCATGAGCATGCCCTGGAACACCTTGGAGAGGTCTCTCAGGTTGAAGGTGTAATGTGATTTTGCTGGTGTAGGCAGCAGCTGGGATGTGATGGTCAAATACATACCAATAGTGGCATCAACCAAGGGCTCATTCAAGTCTTTGACTGCAACTGCTTCTGCTGCAGAGACAGAGAAAGGTGGAGAGGATGCCGAGGTGGTGACTCTGGGTTGAGAAGGTCCTACCAGTGCAGATGGGTGGCACTGAGTGCCAGAGGTGTCACTAGGACTTGGACAAGAACACACTTTTCTTCTGCTTCCTTATGCAGAGACTGCATGGGGACCTGACCAAGCACTGGTTCACTGCAGTGGACAGTTTGCCAATGGGTTTCCAACCCAAGGGAAGCAAATGTGGGAAGAGAACATATCACAACAATTCTGCAGTGTTAAGACTTTGTGCACCTCAAGGGGAGAGGAGACACTGCCAGACAGGTAGTTGGTGCCTACCCGAAATACAGGCAGGTTTTCCTTCTCCTTCCTTGTAGTCCTCCCTCAGTGGAGTCTCAGCTACTTTTAAGCTAGAAGGTGTGAGTGTCCTCTTAGCTAAACCACCCTGCAATCCATTGAGCTCAGCAAATGCAAAGCCACTGAGGAATAATTTCTTATGCAATAGTCTGATAAGATTTAAACACACCTGCCAGTTTTAAGCAAATAAAATACTTTTAAAATATTTTTTTTCCAATCCAAATCATTATAAACATTCCTCTGACACCCTGGCATTTTATACTTTTTTTTTTTTTCATTATTTCCAACCTTCTTTACTTTTTTAAAAACACAGCTAGTTGCTTCAGTGTGCCCCTGAGCTCATAGTCAGGTACTGATGCCTGTGAATATTGGAAGCACTCAGAGAACTCAGCTTTGCTTTTCTCATAGCTCGCTATTCTCACTCCTTCCTACCAGCAGATTTGCAGATGAGGGCACATTTGCAAAGATGATCCTAAATTCCCACCCTGTCAAATATAAGAGCACTCATTTAACTCTAAATGAACCTTTTTTTTCTGGGTGGCTGCAGCACCATGCTTAGAGCCTCCCTGCTCAGCTGTCCACAGGCTGCAGCAGATGGAGAGTAACAGAAGGCTTTGCTTCCACAGAAGGCTGTTGTCTGGGCAAGTGTCTGTCTGCCGAAAGCACAGGTAAGCTACGCCATGCTGTGCCCATCAGCTTGGTCTGTTCACAGTCTCTCACTCTCATCTTTCTGCTCTTACTTACGCACTGGCTCTCTGTGACTTCTTTCTCCTAGGAGTCCATCTAGAAGAAGACAAAAACCCTGAGTTACCACTTGCTGAGGTGAAGGATAACTGCAGCACTTACCACAAACAAAATCCTCTTTGAAAGGCCTAGGCTATGGAACACCTTATGAAACTGTGAGAGCCAAAGCTGAAGTTTGCTGATTTGCACCACCAGAGTTTGGCCCTGACACTATTTGCTAAGATTCAAACAACACTTTCCAAAAATCATCTTCAAAAAAACTAATGCAAGTTCCAGTTTCCAACACTTTTATCAGATCATCGGTATTAATGCCTCCCCTTCCAACCTCTATGATCATTGGGTTGACTTGTAACATGAAGAGAAGGTGGCAGTTGTCTGCAGAACATACCCATCCAGCAGCCAAGGATGGTGGAGAAGATAGCCTTCTTGCTGCTGTCTTCCATCTCTGTGAAGGAGAGGTAGTTGAAGTGGCGGGTGAAGCGTGGGGTGACAGCATTCCTTCCTCCTCCAGGAGGTCCCATGGCACAGACAAAATTAATATCTACCAGCTTCTTAAAGGTACCTTGAAGAGTGGAAAATCAGGAATTAATGACAAGTTGTAGCTAAAACCCCTTGCCACACATCTCCACAGCAGGTATGCACATCTATCAACAGGCCAACTTTTGCCATGAGTACTGGGCAAATAATTTGGGTCATACCAATCTGTTTCCTGTCGTACCAGCCCCCATGGTCCATCCACTGCCGCAGCAGCTCGATGGGTGGCTGAGCACCGTATGTCTCCAACATAGGCATGTTCAAGTCATCAATAAAAAATATGAGGTACCGCCCAACTGGAGGCCCGAACACACCCTTTCGCCTGTAAGGACAGAAGCCAAATAAGGACACAGGGAAACTCCCGTTGCAGTGTAACTCCTACCTTGACCCAAAAGCTGTTTTTTCTCCACAGGCTTCCTGAGCCAGCAGTTTCAGCCATCCTTGCACTTACACTCCATATACCCCTTTATATGGGCCTTTGCACAGAAAAGTTCCAGCGCAACATTTGAGGCACTGGCTTCTTTCCAAACAGGAGTGAAGTTTTGTCTACTAATGCACAGTATCAATGAATATAGAGGTGCAAATAAAATCAAAGCTTGAGCCTGTAAATCTTTTGGAAACTTCAAACCAGCAGCTGACCAGGGAGGAAAATGAGAAGCAGCTGACCATGGTGGGTGGAACTGGGGGTCAGCAGCCGCATGTTCTCCCATGTTCACACCTGCGCTGTGAAATGTAGTGTTTCTGGAATAACTAGAATTGGAGCAACTTTTACAGACCCCCACTAATCCTTCTTACTTTCTTGCCACTGTATCAAGTTATTACTGGGTCCCACAAGCCCAGCTCAGATCTGGTGTGTTTCCTATTTGTTTCCCACAGCTGTATATACTTGGGGCCTCTTCAGGTCTTGGCATGAAACTAACTGGCCAAGTTGATAGAAACACTGAGCTCAGGGATACTGCCTTTGCAAACACAGAAAGGAAACTTGCCTCTTATCCAGTTTGCTGTCAATGAGATCCTGGGTTTGGTTGGCAGAGGTGCGTGCCGAAAACATCAGGAAGTAGGTGATGTATCTGGGAGGCAAGTTCTTCAAAAGCTTGTCTGTAATTGTGAGAGTCTTCCCTGTGCCAGTGGGACCAATGCAGAGAACCTAGAAGCACAAGCAGACAGTCTGCATTTCCCAGCTCTCTGACATTTGCTGCAGGAAATGCAGGTTACTCCTCACTTAGGCATTCAAAGGCTGGGGGAGGCCAGAAGGCTCGCTGCTTCAGTAAGGACGTGTGTTCAAGGTAACAGATCTTTTGGCGTGGAGGGAATCCAACCAGAGAAGTATTAAATGGAACCACAGGGAATAGGTAAAGAGGGATGGTGATGGGCTATCCAGCAATTGATGCATTTTGGTTGAAGAACTGAGTGTTGATATCCCTTTTGGGGCACTGGCATGGTGCCTGGGGACTGAATGGAGAACTCCTGTTGCTTAGTCACAGCTTTTGAGCAGAGAATTAAAAACGCATGAGAGTGGGAAGTAATCTCAAAGTATCAGGTAGCTGTTAGGTTCTGACTGTACTGGGAGAAGAAAAGGTGCTCCTGTTGAAGAGAACAAGTTTGAATTAAAAAACCAAAGACAAGGTTGGGCACGTACTGGCTTACGGTTGGTGAGCAAAAGCCCCAGCAGGTGGGCCATTCGGACTGTGTTCATCGTGGGCACAATAATGTCACAGAAGTTTGTATCAGGAACCATGGTGAACTTTGCTGTAGGGTCCAGCCACGGCTCCCAGCACACCTGAAAGGTATAGGAGTGTTTAGAGGGGGTGGTTGCATCTATCCCCTATGGGAATCCAAAACCAGTATTTCTGCTGAGTTTTCACCATCACAGCTCCTTATGTAGTAGTTCAGATTCTGATGAGGAATTGAGCTTTCCAGACCCCCTGTCTACTCTTGCCAACCCTACCTTTCTGCACAGCAATGCTGTGAGTGCCTGACTCACTTCCTTTGGGAAGGAGGTAGCCCAAGAGTTAGACATCATTGCTCCAGCAGCAACATATCTGCCTTCTGTCTGAGAACTGGGATCAAAGGGTGATGGAGCACTTGTGATCTGTCCAAGAATGGGAATTCTGTCCTAAGCTGACCTACCCTGTGAGTGTCCCCACAGCAGAGGACAAAGAGGGCTTAGCTTGGATCCTATCTTCATGTCTGGTGCCATTGCCTGTGTTGCACTCAGTGGCACATGGATATTTTGCAATTGTACAAGACATGGATGACACGTGCTGGAATGAAGGCACAGACTAACCTCCCAGAGCCCACTACACAAGTGAGATAGAGGTTTTTATCAGGGATGTGCTGGAGAACACTGAGAAAATGTGTATTCCTGAGCACTCCATGTGGCCTTCCCACAGAGTCAATACTGGTAGCTTCTGCTAAGCATCTGACGCTCATGTAGGGCTCTTTACTTAGCTCTGACTCCAGTTTCAGGAAGGGGAAGCATTTTTCCTTTTTTTTTTTTTTTTTTTTTTTGCCTTTCAGCCGAGGGCCTGCTGACTGTCAGTCAGATGGGCCTTGCATGCCCTACCGCTCTGCTATCCCCCGTGAAAAAGATGGTGTATTTGTCTGCCTTGCTCCTCCTCCAGACTGCTGCACACAGCTCTTGAGCTGTTGTGCACTGCTTTCTAACACAGGTAGACCTTTCCATCTGAGCTTCTCCCCGTCCTCCTCCAGCAGCCACACTTGTAGAGCCCTCTCACTTTCCTGAGCACTGGCAGAGGCACTCAGGTCTGAACTGACCAGCCTTTGGCTCAGATTCAAAAGATCTGCTTTATAACCCTGAGGGCAAGAAACTGCTTTCTTCCTTCAATGAAAAGCTTCATTTAACTTTAAACATTCTCACTTGGTTCCTATAGCCCTTTCTTATTTACCCTTGATGAGAAAATCCCACCAAATCTGGCAGGACTGTGTTGCTTCCTGATCCCTCCCTGCAAATTTCTCAGCTTGGGTTTGAAAGTGAAATATTTTACCTCCTTAATGACTTCCTCATCCAGATCTTCTTCAGGACTGCTAAGCCCAGCATCATACAGTTTATAGTCATAAACCAGTCCTTCTTCTGGGAAAAGTAACTGGATCTGTGGGAATAAAGCTGGGGTGAACTTGGCTGCCACCGTGAATTCACAGGAGGATCTGCCCTACTGCAAGGAAGAGTTTACTAACAGGGTGCTGCCCAGGGCAGGGGCGTCAGGTCTCTCTCCCAGATCTTCCAGCTCCAGGGCAACCTTGAAGTTTGAAGCAGACCTGTTACACCAGATCCCAAGAAGCAGCCCATCGGAAGCTTCCAAACATTCAAGCAGCTCTGATACCCATTCCTCATTACCAGTTCCTCTATAATAAGAGAGGATCTGCTTTTCCTCTCCTCACCTTTTCCTTTGCCATCTTCTCCCTCAGCCACAAACTGAAGGTTGTGCGACCTTGGGAGTCTCCAGTAGCACCCACGCTCCAGATCAAGGCAAATATAAACCAGGGTTCAATCAGCTCTCCAATACGAGCCATCTTCTCCTGGGGAATCCTCCTAACTCCCTGGGAACCAGACAAGAGCAGAAGTAAAATTCTCAGGCATAGTTAAGGTACACAGAAAACAGACTCTTCTTAATTGCTCCTAATTTTGCTTGGCTTCTATGTAGCTTATTCTAGCCAGTTTTTCACAGGCCTTGTCAATGCATTCTGTGGATTAAAGCTTGCTGCTTCATTGGTGTACTTGCGAGACTGCCCTTGATGAACTAATGTCACTCAACAGGAGCTGGGAGAAGAATGTAGTCCTTGGTTTTTAAATTTGAAAATTGTCCAGCCCTCTTCAATACCAGTTCTCAAAAGACCTGCAATCTGAGGTGCATCACTGCTTAGCTCTGATCTTTGCTTTCAGTAGAAAATTCAGTAGAAAATTTTAAAATTCCCTCTGCTACATATAAAAGTGAACTTCTTCCCTCCAGCCTGGTAGGCAGGGAGTTTATCTTTTAGTGGGCAAAGCATAATCCTTCTGGGTTTGCCTGTGCTTGGCAGGATGCTGTATTGCCTTCTGCCATGTAGATGAACCTTTCTGCACCAACATTTTGTTCTGCAGTGACTAACCCTCTGCATGACTTACTGCCCTTAAGAGTTACAGGTGCACACAAGTGACAGCAGCAAAATCCTACCTCACTGGGAATGAAGGGCTGAAACAAACATTCCAAGAGCACGAGGAGGCTCCTTGTGAGGTTACTGTCTGTTGAGGCTGTTATCTCCTTCACAAACCGCCGGACAAAGCCAATGGCATCCTGTAAGGAGAGGCAGGAACTGTCTCACTGTCACCATCCAACACACCTGACTTTGCTTTTACCTTCCAAGGTTCTGGTTTCTCCTCACTTCCCTGCAGGCTACATCTAGCAGGGGGGGTATGACTGAGAATGCTGCATCCTGAGTACCAGCACAATGACTGGAGAAAAGTAAGTCAAACAACTTGGTTCAGGCTTAGCCGCAAGAAACCTCTAGGCCTGCCTCTTGGTTCTGTGCAACAGTGACGTGCATCTTGTGCCATCGCTGCTGTCAAATGGTTTGCTCCCTTCAGACCTTTCTTTGTGTTCAGGGATAGATGCCCCGTCCCTAGAGACATCCCAGGCCAGGCTGGACAGGGCTCTAAGCAACCTGATCTGTGTGAAGATGTCCCTGCTCATGGCAGGGGTGGCACTGGATGAGCTTTGAAGGTCCCTTCCAACCCAAACTGTGCCAAGATTCTATGACCTTTACTTTGCAGCTCTGGGCTATTCATTCAAATAGTGGATCGGGAGATGAGTAGAAATGACCAGACCTGCTCTTACAACTTTTCCCCTGGAATAACTGTACTTTAAGCAATGGCTTTGCACAAGGGATGATTTTGTCCAGAAGATAATTTTAAAAGGAAATAAACCAAACAATAACGACCAACAAGACTAAGTCACATCTGCAGCGATCAGTGATCTTTTAAACCCAGGAAATTCACAGGACAGTTTGTATACTGGTAGTCTGGAATGTTCCCACAATGGCATTTAAATCCAGGCCTTGGCAAGTCTAGGCTGGCCGATATCTGAGCTGACAAGCTCCAAGCCATGGAAAGGCTGGAACGGCATAGTAGCTCACCTTGAGGAACCTCTTGAAGAGAGATGCTAGCTGCTTTGAGAAGGGCTCTAGGATGTTTGGGATTTTTTGCAGCCAGCACTCGATGAAGGGCTCCAGCCCCAAGATGCTGGGTTCCAGGTAAACCATGCCACAGCGGGAGACTGTGGCCGGGGAAGCAACAGCCAGATCCTGGACTTCAAACATCATGGTCATGCTCTGGAAATTGCAAAAGGAGAGAAAGGAGGATAAGGACTTGATCACTTGTGATATATCTTTCAGTATAATTTGGTGAAGCTGAAATCTTTCCCTTTGTTACAGGAGCCCTCTTTTTATTGTGTTCGTGCAGCACCACAGAGGTCTGGCCAACACACGGCTGCCACTGAGACACCAGTTTCCATACAAGCCCATCACAGGCATCAAATAGAAAGTCAAAGGCAAGTCTGTTCCAGGAAGGAGGAAGGAAAACAGGCAGCAAAAGTGGGAGGTATGAGTTACCTCTGTCATCTTGATGATTTCCCCCGAGCTGAGACACAGCTTCTTATTGTCATCCAGCACCGTGTTCATGTTCTCAATCCACAAAGCATCAACTGGCCCATCAAACATGTACCACTTCTTGATGGTGTCAGTGGCCGCAGCTCCCTGTCGGATGAGTGAGGAAAGGATCCCATCTGTCCTGGAAGGCAGGAGGAAGGCATGGCTTGGCTCATTCTGGTTTTGCTGAAATCAATGCAAAGTTTTCACCATACAAGGCAACAGAGCCAGAATCTTACTCTGGTTCATGTGTCCAACGATACCTGTGCCTCATTTCTTGATGAGCTGCATAAAGGTCCATCTCACTCTTTCTTTTACTGAGACATATGCCTAAGCCTGAGTGGCACCATGAGACAATTTCTTTTGGCATTAGGATCCGGACTTCATGTCATTTAACTATAAAATTCCAAGTTTCCCTTTCACATCTCTGTCCTCAGTGAAAAGCAAAGAGGCCTTGCAAGCATCCACTTGGGCTATAGGTGGGTTACCTGCTCTCTGGAGGTGCCTCCTTTTCTCCACCAAGTGCAAAGGGAGTCTCAGGACAAGTACTCTGCTAATTCAGATGCTTCAGCTGAGTAACTCTAGGTTAGGAGGGTGAATCCAACATAAAGAGCATGACCCTCTTTATAACTTAAGTTCCCCATGCTCAGCTGCCGGTGAACTCGGGTGGTGCTGGAGCTGGTGAACAGGAGAGCAGATACACAAGGAACGCTGACCATTGACAGCAAGAACTTAATCTGCACGTGGAAACCTGGAGTGCAATTTCTGTTCAGGCCCTGGACTCCACTCCCATTAATAAATAATTATTTGTTATTTCATAGTGCTAGTGAATGCCACGGTATTGTTACTGAAACCAAAGGAAAGCAGTCTGTTAGAAAGCTCAACTGATTAAAACAGATGGATTTGTCTGTAAATACATTTTACACGGCTGCTGTATTTTTCTTTTTGTCATGTTGATGTGCCTGTGTGCTGCCCCTGGGTAGAGTTACATCATAAATGAACTGTCAAACTTAACTGGAATATCCTATAAAAGGTCCTTCGGTAAAGACACACCAGAGCCCAGTCTGGGAAGCTCTGGGTCTCAGCATCAGTAATGTTTATTTGCTTGCACCTTTCCTAGAGGGTGGTTAGCTTCGTATTTTAGTTTAGCTGGTTTTACAGAACACAGTCTTTAGCTTTGTCCCCAAGCAAGTGGTGGGTGGCAGAGCCAAAGGGAGATTCACACCACTTCTCACACCTTAGCTTCTGGATAGAGTGAGCTGCAAAGTCAACTTCAGGTCACATATGGAAACACAAGCAGTAGGACTTGGCTGTCAAGAGGGCAAACAGGCTATTGGCTCTTGCTTCCAAACCACAGAAGCAAGCAGGAGCCCTGGTAACTGGAATGAAATGCCCCTTTATGTCTGAAAGTCATCCCTCATCATTCAAGGCCACCAGGGTATTTATACAGAACAATTCAAGTGCACAGTACAGAGGTCGCTTTTCTTCAGAAGCAAAACAAGTGGTTTTAAGCTGCTGTATCTTAGAGCAGGGGCATGTGCTCCAAAGCAATTGAATTATTTCTTGTTATGCAGCTAATGCTGCCAGCGGAGCTGCAGTAACTGTCTGGGCATGTGCTGGCAGCCGGGCCAAGCGCACAATAAAAGATGTCAGCTTAAATCGCTGTGACTGGCTATTGTGGCTTGCTGAGGATAAGGAATTGATTGCTTCTGGTTTTATGCTTCTATCCTAAACTGTTCTCAGCCTTGAAGAGAAGAGCTCAGGACCAGAAGAAAAACGTTTCCCGTCTGGAAGGAAGGAAAGCGGGTTTTGTACTTTACCACTCATGCGTGAGCAAGTTGAATTCTCCATAAAGCTGGCCCATTGTGATGGATTTGGGATTCAGCACAAAGTAGCGGACTGCCTCGTAATTCCCACCGCTGGCTGCAGGCTGACCTTTCAGTGATGTCATTGCAGCTGCCAGCACCTTGTAGCACTGCAAAGGCAGGAGAGCAAGAGAGTTAGCTGCCATGGCTCCGTAACGACAAAGCAACTGTATTCAAAACCCAGCAAGAAAGGAGACGTAGTGAAGGATAATGTCATGGTAAGGAGATGCCTGGCTGTATTCACAGAAATAAAATAATCCAGATGCAGGGGGAGGAAGTTAGATCATCTATGCAAGAGGCCTGAAGAATCTCAAGATGTCAAAGTATGTCTCAGCCTTAGAAATCTGCAGCAGATCTAATAAGCCTCAGTCTAATCTCCCAACTCAAAAGAATGAGATACTAATATACTTTGCTATGGCTATAAATCAGCGCTAAAAGGCAGCATCTTGGTCCCCTGGAAATAGCGGAGTACAAGTCTTCCATGAAGCTCAACGCTCTGCATCAATAGGTGGTTTGCAGGGGCCAGCACAGTATCTCAACCATACCTTTGTCTTCCCAGAGCCTGTTGGCCCCACTAGCATAAGGCCATGACGAACCACAGTGGTTTCATAGAGCTGGATGCACTTAGTCACAAAGCCTGTAAAGGAAGATGATGAGGAGAGGGTCTGGGACCAGCTCTCTCTTTCATAGCACAGGGTGCTGGACTAACAGCCCAGGCCCAGGGGGAGCTCGTGGAGGGCCTTTCCCCTCACCATCGACATCCTTCAGATTCTCTTTGATGCAGGATTTGCGAATGGCTTCTTCCAGGATACCATAATCAACAGGCTCTTCTTTGATCTTGGGAAATAAATCTGAGACAATACCCCTGAAGAGCTTGAGGTCATCCTGCAGGAATTTGGGTATGTTGGCATCCCTGATAGCCCGCAGGCAGATCAGCTCCTGCAAAGATTAAGAATTCAGAACTTCAAAGATCCTGCCTCTCTTATGTGGCAACAGTGTGAGGCAGAAGCACATTTACCTCATCCATAGTAGGATTCTCTCTTTTGAGGTTACCAGCTGTTGAGATGACAGTCTTCACAGCTCTCATCCCAAAGTCATAGTGGTCCTGGAATAGGCACAGAGGAAACAACATCATTAGATACAGGAGCACTAGCTAAAAAGAGTGAACCTATGCATGCACTCAGCAGGTAAGAAAAGAAAAATGAGAGAGAACAAGCCTCTCAGAAGAGAGAGTTCTTTCAGAACAACTGCTCCTTCATCAAAGTCTGCTCTTGCGATCTTTCCAACAACTAACTAGTCCTCAGCTGTACAGACTATGGGTGAAGAAGACAAGAATAACTGGATGAAGAAAAATACTAGATGGAGGGAGAAGCAGGCAGAGCTGCTTGGCTCAGTTGTCCTGCCATTCTAATCCTAACTAGGACTGAAGGTGAATGCAAATCCAGCCTCAGGAGGAGAAATGAGGATTAGAAAGACAGGAGGTAGGTGATAAATGGGTATTGTGACCTTTTTGCGATACACTATGACAAGGCACCAAGAGAAGCATCCAGGTACTTTGTGTCTAGGCTAGGAAAGCCTCACATTTAAAAAATATTCATGGACATTATCACATCTACCTGGCTGCTGAGCTGCTCTGACAATAGTTTGAATGTTGTGGTGATCTTCTTCGCAAGGACTTTGGCTTCATTAAACCCAAAGGAGTAGAGTGAGATCTCAGCAATCATGGAGTAATCTGGGACCATCATGGCCACAGGACGAAAGAGAGCCTGAAACATACAGTTCCAACACAAGATCAAAACACTATTGTTTCTTGCTTTTTCCAGCAAACTGAAAAGGCTGAGCATCTCTCCCAGACTGTTCAGAGGACACAGCATGAGTGTCCCTGGCACCTGTCAGGGCAGCATCCCTGCAGACTGCAATCTCAGGAGTGCTGTTTGCTTATAGATGTGATTCAAATCTCAAAATGATACTAAAAACTTTCCAAAAGCATCACTTCCCAATCCTTGTCACAGACACACTGGTGGTCTAGTTAGCATGGAGCACCTGTACCACCCTTCCACTTTCTGTCTGTCGTCTGCCCTCCTTACCTTCAGGTTATCGGGCAGTTCAGTGCGCCCAGCATACCCTGGGTTCATTGTGATGAAGACTGCACAGGATGGGACCAGTGGGATCTCCGTGCCTTCAAACATGAAGCGATCCACCTAGAAAATAAAAAATATTATCATCCTCAAAGAACAGAGCCTGACCTGCAAATTAAACACTGTAACAGAATCTTCCAAGAGGAAAACAATGGCTTTCAGTAGTTAAATTATCAAGCATGGACACACACAGCTGCCCACAATGGTAGTGACTCAGTCTGGCCCCACTGCAGGAATCCAGTGTCACCAGCAATATTCCTCCCCATTTAAGAAACTGGGCTCATGGAAGATTTACTGATAGGATAATTTTTTTTTTTTTGGCTCTTGAACAGAATTCTATCGCTGCAGCTGTAAAGAAGCATCTTTCTATTTATTTTGCAGTAGAGTTTGTGCCTGAATTAATTTGTGGCAGAGAGGGCAAAGAGAAACCTAAATCCTTTTTAAAACTGCGTAGGTAGTAATTTCAGATCAGGTATAAAGTAATGCAGAAGAATTCACAGAGAGCAAGTTTCTAATTCCAAGCCAAAGTCAAGGAGATTCAGGTCTTAACCCCTGTGAGTCTCCAGAGAACAATGCAGAGGCTGGCTGCTAGACTGGCTGACAGCTGAGCCTCCATGAAAACCAACAATTCACTCTATGTTGCAGATCTGAGTGTGTATGAGCATGTACTCTGCTGCATATATTGGGTTTTGTGAATCCACTAAAGCTTGGCTAACACATTTAGACAAACGTGGTGCTGAGCAGCTCATGGCAGAACACTGGTTGCCTTTACCACAGCTCAGTGGATCTGTATCAGATTGTCTCCCACACCAAAGTCTGCTGGCACTGCAGCTCAAGCTGAGACATACTTCAGTCTGTGACTGTGGGCAACTGTGGCAGCACAGACTACGGTGAGGCTGCAAAACCCACCCGAGATGCTGACTGTGCAATGGCCCGATACGATGTGCTACAGACAGGGCATCAGTCACGCTTCTCGAAGCTCAAGTACGTCTGTCCAAGTTGCCCCCAAGCAACTTGGAGGCTGGTCCTCCATGAAGAGACACGCAGACACAGGGATTAGCCTGGATGAGCTCAAGTGGAGATTCTTTTGTCTGCCTAATGTCCATTACATACCCTTTGCTGCTGTGCTTTCTGAATGGTTGTGATCTGCTGGGCCACCACAGACAGCACCTCGATATCAATGCGGTTGAACTCATCAAAACAAGCCCATGCGCCAGCACTGGGCAAGGAAGAAGAAACGAAGGGAGTCAGGAACATCACACAGAGCAAACTTGCACTCAAAAGTTCAGTTAGATCTAGAAATAACACATCCATATGCTGGGAAGGCAGCACAGAGGCAAGAAGTGAACCCAGAAGGCCCCTAATGTCCCAGAGCAGGTAAGTGACACAGCCACAGGGTACTGGTACAGTGGAAGGGGCTGTGGCCCCTCACCACATCTGTGCATCCCAGGCCATAGGATGAGAAGCTACATGGTCCCTATAAGACTATGGCAATGTCCTACCCTACAGCCTGGCACAAATTCTGCATGTTACAGATCTGGGCTTGAAAGAGGCATCACACTGAATTCCTGTTTTGTACGTGAGCTGTAAGTGTTGCAGATACAATTCAGGCATCTCTTAAGTCCATTTTTCAGAGCTTGGAAGACTATGTATAAAGCTGGAAGCATGTTTATGAGGAAGGTGATCTTCCCACAAGGCAGGGTTTAAAAAAGAAGTTAAATTACTTATAAAGAAAACATCTGAGAAGGGAGCATCAGCTTTTGTTGGAGTGACTAATTCAGATTCACCAGCATGCAACAGACTAATTGGACCAGCTCTGTTTGAAATGTAGAGAAGAGAGGAGCTTCTCTGAGAGGATTCCTCGGGGCTTAAAGCAGTCTCTCTTGGCTGCTCAATTTTGGATACACAGCAGATTCTCTCCTCCTTAAGATTAAGCAGCTTGTGGGCTGAATCTCAGTCTAACGTGTATGATACTAAAACAATGGACAGAGCTGCAAACATTTGCACAGGTTTCTAACAGTGGATTGGTGTCAAGCATTTTAATTTTGCCTTAAATGTACAGTATCTCTTTTTATCCTTTTTCTTTTTTTTTAATTGGCTCAACTGTCTCTCCCTTCTGGCAGGAATTTTGTAACTTTGCTCATTCAGGAACACAGTAACACTCCTACTAGGGCTTTGTTTGCTCTTCTGGGCTGCTCTGAAAAACACCCACTGATTCCCAGTGGCGAGCATCCCTGTATCCCACCCACTCCTTGATAATGACACACAGTATTTCATTGTACCTGGCTAGTCCCTTGAAAAACTTTCCCATTGCCATAAAGTCAAGCTGGTCGGAGCAGTTGAACACTACAGTTTGGATTGCTAGTGCTTTCCCCAAGTCTTTTGTCGTTTCTGTTTTGCCTGTTCCTGCTGGTCCTGCAGGTGCTCCTCCAAATTTCAGGTGCAGAGCTCCTGTAAGTGTCAGGTAACACCTACAACAAAGAAGAGACCAGATGATGAAAAGCACTTCTATTAGTGATTTCAGTAAGGGAGACATATGATCTATTCAGTCAGAGACAGGTAGGAATCCATCCTTTGTTACTCTGCAGAACTGCTTAGATATGCAGCACTCTGCAAAGGAGTCAGCTATATGGCCTTGATTAGTATTCATGGGGGCCTGCATGCACACATCCTTCTGCCACTGGCTACGAATTCACTCTCCAGAAAAAGAACAGTTACAAAAGGGTAAAACTACGATCGCTGCTGCGTATTCTAGGGTATTAGATGCTCCTATTTACCCATTTGTAGAAGCGCTCCTTAACTATCATGTGGGCATTTTATGAGTCAGAGCACCATATTAAGAATTAGGAGAGTGCAAACAACCAGTCTGAGCATTGATCACCAGGAACACCGAACCAACACTAGGGTGTTTCTATTCTCTCACGTAGTCATCTACTGTACAAATAGCTTCTATTTACATGAATTAAGCAGTAAGACTGGCATGGTCTCATCCTTAGTTTAATCCCCAATAAGCCTTGTTCATACAAAAACAAAAGAAAAAATAAAAAGATATACTTATTACCCAGAAAACCACTTCCTTACCTGTCAGTGAGGGGTGTGATGACCAGACGGCCACTGTTGCCCAGATACTCATAGCCATAGAGAAATTCAGCATTGACTGCTCTGATGTACATGTCCTCCTTCGTCCAGTAATATCTAATGATGAGTGAACATGACATCAGAAAGATAAACGCTGCCTGGCAGACAACACAGCAGCTCATAAGGCTGCAACCTGCAAGTCTGGAGACCTGCATGTCAAGGGTTTCCCTCTTGAGAGAAGAAAGGATAAGGTACCACAACAGGGCAGACAGGAGTTCTGAAATTAGGTGTTATATCAAGGGTCATATTCCTTAGGCAGGAGCATGCCCTTTCACAGTGAAACACCATGGTATGGCTTCATCTATATTGCCAAAGTGGATGCTGCCAAAACTACATCTGTTAGACACGTTAGAACCAGCATCCTTTTTAGATTGAAATCTCATTCCTCACAGGGACATTAGAGGCAACCCATGAATACTGCTTACAGACCATGCAAACTCTTGTTACCATTTGCTATGGACACAACTGATGGGTAAGGAGGATGAAGACTGGCCAAGGAGGCCAGGTGAGGTTCAACAGCTCTGCTCTCTACCTGAGCTGAGAGATCCACTCAAAATCATTCATGCTTGTCACATTCTCCTCAATCAGCTTTGCTGCAACATCCTTGGCATGGACCTCAATCACAATCAGAGCTGACAACACTGATCGCTGCATCTTAGACAATTGTCCACGGACCAGGGCAACCAAATCACCCAGCTGGGAAAGGAAAAGAAAATACTCTGAAGCAATACCTATCCCAAGGAGCCAGGCTGTACTAACACAATGCAACTGAAGTTATGGCATGCCACGTCCAGATCACAGGCTGTGTCCAGGCAACTTCTGCCTCTTCTCTTGCTATAGATACAAATGACCCCTCAGAAAGCAAACAGTGGTCAGAACTCACTTTTGCCTACACCATTACCATGTTCAGGTGAAAAGAAAGAGTTAGAGCCACCATGAGGCCCAGAGCTAATATATCCCAGGTATTAGGTGTGATTAGATGCAGGGAACAGATATAAAGGATGCAGTTTTACTTTGACTACTACCATCCATCCCTTCAGTTCTCCTCCACCTTTGACTTTTGGGTGACCCTGAAGACAGGGTCTTTCACTCTGTTTCTGTCTTCAGGTAATGACCATATTATCTGTGCTGTACATTATTAGAGGTTTATGATGACAAATATCCTAATGATTAAGATGATAAGAACCTGGTTATTTAGCTGTTTTTGAGCTGTGCTATGCGGGACTATGTCTCTGTTTCTCCTACAATATTGTCCTGGCTGTATTTATAAGTTATCTAAGGTCTCATGACTGAAAAATCTCCATCTGGCAGAATCTCACCCTTATATTCACTTTCATACCTGAGTAGTCAGCTGTGGGTAAAGCCTGCTGGACAAATCTCCAGCTTCCAGAGCTTCAGACACTTCCTTTGTCCAGAAAATCTGGCAGCCAGCAATGACCACTTGGCCAGGCCATTGCAAGACCCATGTAGTACGTGCAGTCTCAAAAAAGACAAAAAAAAAGGTGGTAAGACAATGATTTTATTTTTTTATTCCTATGCCTCCCTGATCTGAGATGCATAATTACAAAATAAGAACTGTGTTATTGTTTAAGAGGCTTTCCTTTTCTTTTCCTCCACTTGCTGAGTAGAAAATGGCAACAGAAATATCTGAGGCCTTTTCATTTTTCAGCTTTCTGCCTCCTTCGACCCAAACAAATTAAAATTCAAATTTTCTACCAGCATAGCTTTTACACAGAAACCAGAGCCAAGATGCATCCTCTGTGCATTGACTGAAATCAATAGTTCCCATGTCTTGGTTACTTTTACCAGCCTCTAGCACATGTGCAAGACATGAGAGTTTGAAGGAGATCCTCATAAAAAAGAAGTTGCCTGGAGAGAAGAATAGATATGGATTCATGCAGGGTTGTTCTATGATACTGGGGAGCATTCTGTGGCTGTTGAGTGAGTGTGCAGGGTTTGCATTCTTCTGAAGCATTAGTTGCTTGCTTAACTGCACATTCTGCACTTAACACACACACACACAACTGGATTAAAGGTGTATTTTAAAACTAGTAGAATATGACAAATTCATCAGCCCCATCACTGGTGAACTTTATGGTAAGCCTAGAACCAAGACACTGGAGACCAGCCAGTCTGTGATAAAACTCTTACCTCTGGATAAACACCAATTGATCTTTCTATGTGGTCCCGTACACTGGCCTTCATGGATTTCTCCACTTCCAGCAGCCACTCCTCCACATTGTCAGTGGGATAGATGGAAACACACAGCTTCACCTCTTCTCCTTCAGCAGAGTACATGTGTGTGATCTGCAGGTCCTCCTGGAACAGCAGCTAATGGAAGAAGCGCAACAGGAGATGTGAAAGGAGGATTTTCTTTCTGTTCCTCCCCTCCTGCCATGGGGGAACAGCCAGGCTGTAGTGGTGTATGCTCTCCGGTGCCAAACTTGGGTGTCAATAGTGATAACAAAGTGTGCGACAGATATGCAAAATGACCTCTCCAAAAAATGGAGGGTGCCTGTATGAAAACAAGAGATTCATGTTGCTGGTTTAACTTAAGCAAAATAAATGAAATTACAGATAGGATGAACATGTCTCATTGCATGTCTAGGATGCAAACCCTGTTCAATTCTGTAGATTCAAATCATTTCCCTTGAGGCCACAGTGCCCGGTTTTAAGAGTAAAATTCTAACAGCTTCTCCAGTGCCTCAGCATATCACTGAAAGTCTCCTTATTTATTCCAATGGCTTTGCACCAGCTTTCCAGTTCAATTTCCTTTCTATTTTCCCAATCTAATGACTAGGAGATTGGTTTTAGCGTCTGAGTATTGTGGTGGTACAAGCTGTGACTAGCCATGGAGTCTGAAATCTATTACGAATAATAAAGAGGAAAAATAGCTGGGTTAACCCCGGCTCCTAAGTGGGGATGAAGGCAGAAACTTAATTCAGTTCAGGCTTGCTCATTGTCCCTGCTGGGGCTGTCAGCAAGAGTGTGATTCCATCCTAACCAGGTGCCTGTGAGTAGACAGCCAAGTCTGAGCTACTTCTCTTGGCCTCCACAGTGTGATGGACAGACATCTCCAGAGAGAGCGTTCTCGTCTCCTAAAATGGGGATCTAAGTGAATTTCTGCAAGTTGCCCTTTGCAGAACCCTGTTTTCCCCTCATTGTCCAAAAGGCAATCGAGGGTACCCAATTCATAGGCAGATGTCTGGCTCTGAAATGTCTAAAGTGAGGTTGCTGGAATCCCACTCCAGGGCAGGGAGCACCTTGCAATGCCTGTGTGCAGTCACAGGTCCCCAGGAGATCCGTGTCCACGCAGCAGAATGTGAACAGCCCTCCAGACCTCAGGATGCCTTTGGATTCCCATGACAACTTCCCAAAGGTGGGCCAAGCCACGAGGGTGCTTGCTTTGCCTACCTGTGCAATGTTCTCAAAGCATTTGCGGAGGTGAGGTTGCACAGCAGTGGGGTCTTTTGTCTGAGATAGTATTTCCAGCAGCTCATCATCTGAAAGGAAGTAGAACCTAGAAACAGAGAGTGAGGCATGAGGGGAGGCTTGCTATACTGCAGCATCAGGGCTGAAGTCCCAGCAATGCGAGGAACAAGCCTATTGCTGGAGACACTGTTTCTGACCACCCACTGATCTCTTTGTATTTGTGTAGGAGAGTAGCAGCTATGGTCCAGTCATCTCCCTTTCTGTAGAGACAGACTTCTCCATCTGCAGAAATCAGTCGTTCCCATGCAAAGTGGGCTTAAATGAGTATTAAAGCATAGACGTATTCCATCAAGAATAAGGGACGGAGTTACATGAAAGTTTCCATTTTACCCCATCCTTTCTCGACAAATCACGAGGCACAGATATGCAACGATGCTACCAGACTCACAACATTTGTGTCTGCCTGTTTTCTCCCCATCAGATGGCAGCATTGAAAGGCGCAGCCCTGCTCATGTTTGCAAATCTCATGACAATATCCTAAGCTTGGATTGTGTTGCTCTTTCTTGGCAGAGTGAACTGGAGCGAGCCTCTCCTTTTGTGTTTTCCGAACCAGCGAGTGTGATCCAGCCCACTGACGTTTGAGGTTACCTGGGAAAAGCGCGTCTCTTCATCTCCAGATATTCACTCAGCCCTTTCTGCACTAGTTCGAGTAGATTGTTACATTTTCGCAGGTTCTCTAGTAGCACAGGATCTGGGCACAAAGACATCACCTATAAAGAGAATGGAGAACAGAGGAAGCATCAGTATTCTGAGCATGTTAGAGACAAGGCAGGGGAGATAATTGATTTGCACACTGATGTTACTGATGGGATTTAAATGAGTCATTCACAGGGATCTGGAGAAGTGTGAGCTTTGTGGGCAAAGAGAGGAAACAGAAATTACGGATGTGACAAGCGCATTTCTAGATTCCCGTAAATACCACCAACATCTGTAGTATGGAATACAAGTGGTGATGGAGACCTACGAAGTGGCGACTGGAGAACAGAAGGGTGCAGAGCACTGCTACCAGGCCACAGAAACAGGTGAAGGGCAGCAGAAGAGCCAAACAATGGCTCTAAACAATTTAAAAGGGTCAGTCTTGAGGAAGAATCGAAGGAGATATCTTATGGATTAGGATTATAGCAGGCCTGGTGCAAGAGTCGTAAGAGGTAGGGAGTCTGTGTGCTGGGGAGAAGGTCTCTGGTGGGGCGGACAGCTTGGTGCAAGGCATTGCGGGGAATGGCTGTCCATTTGGACACTGGAACAAAAGGGCATGTTCCAAGAGAAGAAACCTAGCACGGCACCCTGGGAGAGGGTGCATGGCTCATGCAGGGCTGCTCATGCCCACACCATTACAAAGGCAACAACCCAAAGGCAGTTCTTGTGTGAGCACAGCTCCAAGGAATTTGGGATATCTGCATTGGCTTTCATCAAGACACGCACCTCAGGGTTTTCTTTAGCATTCTTCATGATGTTCCTCCACTCCGTATCCATGTCCTGGTAGCGCTGGCTTTCCAATGGGAGCTGTCTTTTGATGTCCTCTGATCTAAAGATGGGCTCCAAGTAGAGCCAAGAGCACTGGCAGTTCAGCCATTCCTCTAGGACATCCTAGTGGGACACAAAAGGAGCGTATCGAGACACCATGCTATGAACCTGTTCAACAAAACCATTCAAACTGCGCCAGAATGGGGTTAAAAAAAAAGAAAAAAATAAGAGAAAAAAGAGGTGATGCTGCACTCAGACCTTCCACAATTCTAAAATCTACATGCAGCATCAGGAGCTGGAATTTCCTTCCCAAATAATTAATCCCTTTTGCTAATGGTTGTCAGCAGGTAGTTTAGAAATATGTGTAAGCCAATACTTAAGATCAAAGGGACTGTGTGGTGCTAGGTCAAATTTCTGTGGCTAGTGTTTCTGTATTTTACAGAAGAGAGTACTATGTGAGCACACAGTAAGATGGGGATTTTATTTGTGAAAAGAGCTTTCTTTTGTGGAAGAAGAATGAAAAATAATATGCCAGACTTTGCATTTGTCATATCCTCTCTGCTGCCTGATATACCTCAGCCCCAGCCATACCTACAGAATAATCCATGAAAACATCCTTGAACAACACTCTGAGTTAAGAGAACGAATGGAAAGCTAAACATTTCAGTGAGGCACCAGAAGGGAACTCTGTTTGTCAGGCACTCAGAGGAGCAAGAATAACGCTGGAAGAACATCTTCCTCTTCCATTTTCAGGCATGGGAGACGAGAAGGCATGGGGAACCTGCCCCACATTGCAAAGCAGCTCAAGTGTTTGACTCCCTTTCGGACTGCCTTAGTCACATGGTGCTATCTGGTGTTCTCTGACCACAGGCAGCTACTCAACCCAGCAGGAACTGGGTTTTCCAGTAACACAGACAGTGGCTCTTGCCACACTCCATCAGCTAACCCTGATCAGCCACTTCCCAAAAGCAGATTCATGGGCCTTTCATGATAGGGATGAATGCAATCAAAACAAGGGGTAGGAAAGGCAGGGTGAAAACAGACAACATCACAGCCAACACCACACAGTAAATAACTGCATTTCCCCATGTCATCTGCTGCCTTAGGGCTTAGAGCAGCATTTCTGTATCCTCATGAGACAAGGTTAGCGCTCTGGCAGCCCACAGCCCAAGCACATCCAGAAGGTAAGCACCAATAAACAGAATAAGGTAGTCATGAGCAATGCTGCCGTGCATCAAACCCCAGCATTTACATAGCATTCTCCAGCTAGATACTTGTATTGGAATTTTTATCCTGCAGCAAAATGCTGTTCTGCTGGGTGAGTCCTGCTGGGTGCTGAGCATTCAGGCTCCGGTTTGATGATGAAGTGCTGGCATGGTCTGCCAGATCCTGCTTAAACAGGCACTTACCTACACTGAGATGTGAACGATTAGCATGGATTCCACAGGACCTGTAAGAATCTATAAGATTCACTTAGTATAATACATTTAGAGATACCAGTAGGGCTATTCACAGCAATGGGAGAGTCCTGACCCTGCCAAAAAGCGTGGCAATAGATACTAAAAGAGTTGGAATTTCATCACTGCTGTTTGCAGAAAAAGGCTCTGAGATTTTATCCCCTATGTTATTAGAGTCAGAGGGCTTTGACAGGCCCTCTTCCTTCTTAAAGACTGATATTCTCTTGATAGTTGTCCTCCCAGTTCCCTAGCAGCAACTGCACAGTGTCCACGTTCAAGCATGGCAGCACAGCCCCGCTGCCTGCCTTCACCGTGTGCGTGGGTAAGAAACCAATACCTGTGTTATCTTCAGCTTATTTTCCCATGTGCCCATCCTTTCCTCAAAATGTTTCTTGAACGGTGAGAAGGACATGCTCTGAACCATGACAATGTGATCATCTGTGAGCTGATTAGCTTCATCAGTGTCTTTCAGAATAAAGGTGCCCGTGTCTTTGTAAGGCTCCACAATAAAGAAAACTGAGTTCCATTCACTCTCCATCTTGTTGAGTGCCTGGAACAGAGGGACAAGCAATTTAATTTTCAGATACAGCCTTTGCAATGGTTTTCCCAGCTTCCACAACCCTCTAAATGTCCCTCTCTAGCAAGTGACAGGCTTTTGCTCTTGGATTCCACTGGAAACTGCAGCTGTGTGTTTAATGCATGACACACGCAGCAACAGCACATTTCCTCTGCAAGGACTCAACACCGACCTGAAAGGAACACTTTGAGGGGAAAAAAGGGCAATTTCATCTCCAGGCCTATTTATGCTACTAGATGCACAGGGGCTGTCAGTGAAGTGTCTATTAATGATTACGGTTAATGACGGCTTTGTGAAAGGGGCAGCTACCCATTGAGAACTCGCCTGAGACTTCAGAGAACAAAACCTGCCAGAAGGTAATGACTTTCAATCAAGACCATCTTAGATCACATCTGAACTGGTGAACTGAAGCTGAAAGACTATCTAACCCACGAATTCCCAGAGCCAGCAAGTCTTCCCTGCATGTTAAAGGATTTCCCACCTCCATTTCCAGTCACAGCTAATCCCTGACATAAGATTTGAATGGCAGAATGCAGACAATCAATTTATTTTAATTTAAACAGTCACTAATCCCCCAGTGAGGTGTGAAACCCCAACCGATGGATCAGCATAACCATCAGGCAGCACTGTTATGTTACAACTGAAATTCTACGCAAGGCAAAATTACTTCTTCTAGTGTGTGAACTCAGTTGCGTGGCCATTGCTCTAAGGCCAGCAGCCTTTTCACTTGTGCTGCAGAATGTGTCTAATGCTCTGGGACAAAAGGAACATCACCCAAGGCAATGACTGCCTGCTCAACAGAAATGCATTTGAGAAGCAACCAAAGACACAGCAAGTCCCCCTCTCCTCACATTCTCAATGGCGTATTCCTTGCCAGCTATCTCAGCTACTTTGGTAATGCTCTCGATATGATCCAGCAGGTTCATCTCCAAGCAGTGACCAACTGTCAGACTGGGTTCTGGCTTGATATCCATGTTAATCTCTTCCGACAGCATCTCCCAGTGCCGGCTTTTCATACCAGGATTGTTCAGCCCTTGAATTAAGGGGACGTATGATTTGAAGTCTTCAATCTTGTCTCGAAACTCCATTGCCACAGCCTGGCAGGCTTTCAGAGAGAAAAACAGAAGAACATCAGCAACACAGTGTGTAAGGATGTTTCCTTAAGGAACTCCCTAGAAGCTGTCCAAAGCCTGATGTGCTTGTAGACACATGGTAACAGGGTAGGTAAGCAGCAGAAGAGCACACTGGAAAATGCAGGTTGAAGTAATGAAGACACAAAGGCTCTCTCTACATGGCTACTAAGCAAGGATTCACACCCACTCCCAGAAGCAGACCTGCCTATTAGCCAAAAGTCTGTTCCAGGCAAGTCCATGCTAAGCAGGTGTGTGCCTTAGCCTAGAGCTCACCAGAACACGAGAAGCAAACAAATTTATTTCCTTATACAGGCCGAAGCATGATGAAGCCCCATCTGCCAATAGATATTTTAGAAGCTCTGGTCTTCATTCTAAGATCTTAACTTCCTTAACAAGATCAGGCTGCAAGTTATCTCACACCCAGCTCAGGCGATCCTAAATAGAAGATGGATACAATACATAGGAGCTAGAAGTAAGCTAGGATTGCAGCCAGCTTTGGAAAGGGAAAGCATGCAGGAGACGCCTTGCTAGCCCATGGCCACACCAGAGCCAAAGGCACTTCAGCCTCATAGGAGGGACAAAGTCAAGGAAAGGGCTTTGCTCTGGGGGCATCCTGGAAGCCCACGTCTTAGCATTGTTCACATCATGTCCTTTTCCAGCTTGTGCTGTTGCGAGTAAAGCAACAGATATGCAAAGAACACGGGACTTGCTTCCTTTCCAAAATTTGGCTGCAGCACGTGCCTCCTTTTATTGCACTCTGCATGGCTGACTGCACGTTCACGGCAAGGACGTGACCGCCTCGCACTCCCTGCTGGGTGGTCTGTGAACACAAGGCAGAGTCAAGGACGAGACACATATTTCACCAGGTGCCAGGAAATATTGCAATGAATATGAGCAGGTATTCTTAGTATTTCTGTTTACCATAATGATTCATAGTTACTCACGCAACCACTCATCACCTCCTCCATTGGGGCTGATTCATGGCATTGTTTAAGAGTGAGTTCAAGTTTAAAAGGATGAATCAAAAATCTCCCACTGTAAAATATATTTCAATCTAAGCCATCTGGCAGGAGATTTTAGAATTAGCTCTAAAGAATGACCAACGCATCTCTGAGAATCATGGAATGGGAAGTTAAGCTGCAAGTGAAGTCTCAACTCCAGCTTTACCAGGAGCCATGATTAAAAGACCTTCATGTGGACTGCAAGGGCTGGACGCGATCATCTGAACTTCACACACATTCAGGCAGGAAGGAAAATGGTTATTACATTCCACAGATCATTTCCAGAATTTGCAATTTCATTTTATTCACAAAAAAATCAAGATGTCTTCTGGCTTTCCACTAAATTCATTGGCCAACAGAGAAAACAATATTGGCCAAGCAAACAGCACCCGGAAGATCCGTATTTAAGTTCCTTTACTTCCTGGCTTGTCTAAGGGCTTAAACCCACCTGTCTAGCCACTGAGCCACATAGTAATTCTCTATCACAATTCTGGATTATATTACTTTATATAAATGAGTAACTATTAACTGCAACATAAGAGGGTGGGTTTTATTTTCAATACTGTATTGGGAATTAGATATAAAAGGAATTTGCAGCCTGGTTATTTCCATGCCAGACTGGTACTTCAAGCAGCAAACTAGCACCTAGATGTGAATCATCATAACTCCAGAAAAGAAGTGGAAAATAACTTTGCTAGCATTTTATCAGCTGGCTCCATCACAAACGACACAACCGTGTGACATCCTGACAATCCCCACTCAGAGCATTCTGTGACACACCTCACATCAAAATGCTGATATGGACCAACTTCCTCCCCCCAGGCTGCTTATCTACCTGGTGAATCCTTGAACTGCCTCACGCATTTTTGCATTGTTTTAGAAGATTCATTGACATTCTTCTCTAGCTGCTCTGCCTCAAGTTCCACAAGAGGATCATTCATCCAGCTGTTATGCCACTGCATCCAGTCTGACACTGTAGTCCAGAGATCACAGTATGGCTGGAAGTCCTTAACCATCTTGGATAGCGTACTGTACTTTGGAAAGAGAGAAAAAGCAAGCGTAAGTACCAAGTGTATTCTCTGCATGACAGCTTGCATGTCAAATGGCCAAAAAAGCCACAGTTCTTTTTTTAATCTCAAGCAAGCAACAAGAAACATGTACTTCAGGAGCATGTATCAGACCACCTTCTCCTGGGACCACAATACAGATTCCAAGGGAGAACAACTAGCAAAGCTGGGCTTCACATTCAGACACATTCAGGCCAAAATGCATCCAGTGGAGCTGGGCCTGCACCATCAGTCTGGTATGGAGAGCACTCGCTCCACTTGCCTCTACAAATGCTCTGCTGCAGAATGAGATTTTGATGGGTAGTCCACACACAAACAGTGAAAGCATACACTGCACATCATATCAAAACTTGGCTCCTTACAGTGAAGGAGAATTAACCATAGACTGAGAGGCAGGAGAGATCAGGTGAGCTCCACTTCTACTCTGCAGCCAGGCTAGGCTGGATGTGGATGACAATGATTCCTTGGCAGCTGAACAGTTACAGGCAAAATGGGTGTTTGCAACCACAGAACTGCTGCCTTAGGAGAACAGGCTGTGCTCCGAGCCCAGTCAGCCGCCTGCACACCGCTACGCAGCCACTGCATTCGGGTCTGTAGAACCGCAGTAACAGCCTTACAGAGACTGCACTGCTGCTTCAAGACCCTCCCCATCCAATTCCTCCTCATAATCGTCACCCAGTGAGCACCCGAAGTCTCTCAGAGAAGTAGCAATATCAGGCCCATTAACCTGGCATCAGCTCTTCTGCAGCACAGTGGAGTGACGGAGCAGTGTGGTCACTCTACAGGACCACAGAGCAGTTTTTCTGATAATGAGCATGAAGGATTCCTCCCTGTCTCATTATTTGCTCTACCTACTACCTAGAAGGCCCAAAAAAGATTAAGGATCCTGTAGATACAGGACCTGACACTTACTTTAGTAACTTTCATCCCGAAGATCCTTTCCCTGTTGTTGTAGACATTTGCCAAATTCTGAAGCTCCTTCAGCTGTTTCTTGACCTCCCTTGCTTTTTTGGCCAAATCATGAGCTTGGTTAGTGTCCACGGTGACAGAAAAACCATATACAATCAGCTGGAAGAGAAACGGCAGGCATGAGATGTGGCTCTGAACCTGAGTGCTGCCTCTGGAGACACAGCTTCCTGGTGTGCTCTTTGTTACATTCAAAGGTAAGATTCTTATCCTCACAATTTCACCTCTCCTAATCCAATTCCACTTCTGTTTAGACCATGGAAGTGGTGAGGAGAAGCAATAACCACTGGCCAGGCGGTTCAAAGTGCAAGTGTGAGGATCAGCTGCTTTTTTGTCTTTGTGACAATAGCTAATTCCTGAGGAGAAGCAGCAGCAAATCTGTGCTCAAATTTCTTGCTACTGCATTTATACTGTAATTAGTTACAGAATCAGTGAAGCAAAAATGATAGCTCTACTAAGTCACTCGTTGGTTTCCAATCCGTCCAGAGCTTCTCCAATAACTTTTCTGTCTTGTCTTGGTGGCTTGGTTTTGTCTGTCTGTTCAGTGTTGGGGTACTATCATTTTGGGAGGTTATTTCCAAGATAATCTAGGTCACTAATCACAGCCTTTCCCAGATGGCTTTTTTTTTTTTTTTTTCTGTATTTAAGGGTTTCTGGTGAAAAATCAATTCAAACTTTTTCAGCAGAAACCAGAGGTTATCTCAGCTCCAAAACTCTGCTATTGTTTCAGGATCTTTCATGCAAGATGTTCCATGACCGAATGCTGCATTTTCCCCCTTGATGGCAGCACATCATGGGAGGTGCTCTGCAGGGAAGTGAGTACACGAGAAAGAATAAGGAGGTGCCTGTGTTGCCTGAGTACCAAGAATTGGAATAGTGTGTCTTGGTGAACACCTTCCCAGTGAAAAATCAGTATTTCTACCCAGAATATCATCTTTCACACAAAAATGAAACTCCTAATCAAAAGCCCAACTTCCGAGAAAAAAAAACAGGGAGGAGGTGGTAAATTTTTGTCCAACAGTATATTGACGTAAAAATTCATCTGACTAAAATCTCATCTGAAAGTTTCCCATCTGGCTGACCACAAGAGCTTCCTTCTCTGGACAGTTTATTGTCAGGGGCTTAATACCTGCATCTCCTCCAGTTTGTCTTGAAACACATTCTGATCTATGGCCTGGATTTTGCGAAATTTTTCTTCATCCTCCAGGTGCTGGAGCTGAATGGACTCAGTTTGCAGAGCTATTTTGTGTGGCCAGTGTCTTGCAGCCCACCTGCACTCACATGATATAACAAAGCAAACAGAAAAAAAGAAAAGAGGAGGGAGAGAGAGAAGCTTTTTGAGCATATGTTTGAAATGCTGAAAATAACAGAATGAGAAAGCCAAATCCCACCAAACAAGGAAGCTTTACAACAACAGAAACACATGCGGTTTCAACAAAACATTTTTCTCCAGCTTGTCTTGTTGATATGCAGTTCTTGTGACTAGGCTATTCAACTGGAGAGGGCTGGGGAGAAGTGGAGGGCCTTTTTAAAAGGAACAAATCCACTATGCTACTGAAAAGCTAGGAGACAGAATAACAGTTGCCATCCAGAGGGAATGTCTGTCTTTGAATGCATTTATAAGGAACTGAAAAAAAATGGGGTCAGAATCTTGGCTTGCAGCTTTTCAGGGCTACTGAAGAAGCCATTCCCATTCAGTAGGGCAGTGAGGGGCCAGGGTAACCCCGAAACAGCAAAGCTCTGGCTGGCCAGGCTTCTGCAGAGCACCCTGGGGAACGCCGTGCAGATATGGAAAAGGCTGCGCAAAGCGGCTGCTCATGCCAAGGCAGATCTCTTGGTTCTTACCCAGCCCTGGCCCAACCATTACTCTATTTGGACTTGTTAGCTTGTGTGCAGTGCCCGACACAAGCTCTGCCGCGTTACGCTTGAGCTCACACCCCTCCCAGAGCCTGGGGATGCAGCAACCTCCCACCTGCATGTGCCAGGTCTGGTCGGTGGGCGTACAGCTGTATCTGTGCTAAGCTGTCCTAGAACTGAGCTACTTTCCTGTGGTTTCTGTGGGTTTTTTGCACCGTGCATCCCATGTTTCTAGTTTCAGGAGCACTCTGCAGGTACTGAGGTTGCAGACACACTGGACTGTCCAGGCTATACGAGAAGTGCTTCCAGGACTGAGCTGACTTTAGAAGCTGTGTAGCTGTGAGTGCACTCTGCTACTGGGGCAAAGCCAGCCCCCAATTTGAATAATAAAATAATAAAACTAAGAGGAGACTGCAGGGAAAAGAAATGCAACAGTAATACAGGGTTCACGTCCCTTCCTATTCCTAAGAAAACCCTGAATGTTCCTACCTTGGAAGTGTTCATTCAGATTCTGACACAGCCTAAACTGTGCACTTTGTAACCTTGCAAATGACTCAAAAAAAAAACCCAAAAGAGCTTTAATACCTTAAACAGGTTAATAGCTACCGGTTTGCCTCGTCCCGAGGCCAGAAGGCAGCATAAACCCACACTTATCTATAAACTGCATTTCAAGAATTCAGTGCTCATGTAGCCTGAGAGGCACTCGAAAGTTCTGCTGGAACCCTTGATAGACACATAGCCCCTGAAGCACCGAGAGCAGTAATTGCTGCAAAGTATCCCACTTTGACAGTGGGAGAAATGCCTTGTGCTCACATGTCACTGAAATCTTCGTCAGTAAGTTTGTAAAGGAATTCCTCTAGGACCTTGTAATCTTCCACGACTTGATGAATCAGTTCCTGCACAGGGTGAGAGAAAGACACAAAAAACCAGACACCTTTAGACCATACTGATTCCAACTGTCTGGTGTACACCTCATTTTCAAGAGATGCTTTTGAAGGGCGTTAGTCACACAAGCTTAACGTGATGTAGGCTGCTTCAGCGGGAATGGATTTACAACCCCTTGTTCTGCGAATGATCAGGCCATCGTCACCCTCTGTTCTACATGAATGAAGTGTGACCGAGTGGATAAAGTGCTGGACAGAAATTCAATGTTTTGGGTTATCCTTCAGGTTCTTTCCTTGGTCTGGACAAGTCAGCTTACAGCTTGATGCTTTTGTTCGCCATTTGTTCAGCTGAGAGAAGACCTACACTTCAAATAACTTTGAAATAACTTGGCACTAGAATATCCTATTAGAAGAAATACATTAACAGCAATATAGGTATTTGGTAGCAGAAATATTCTCCTGAAAACAACAATCATTTTTAGAAAACAGCTATTCAGTACACAAATGCATAATGGATCATGAAGATAGCAAAAAGCACACTTTTCTGTCTTTTAGGAAAGATTTTTTTACTGCTGTTTTGTTTTGAATAGATATTTAAATTCATGATATTTGTATTTAAAAGTACAAATCTTAGAAATTACAAAACTACAAAGCCAGAGATCTTCTGGCATTGCATGCAATGACATCGAAGCAAAAAAACCTGGAGTTCTGCTTCTGAGACACCACACATTACACTGACAAATTTCCTCCTCCCTTCTCCCAGGGTCCCCTGTCCACAAGGAGAGCGCGTCCTACCTCCTGCACAGCCAGCTGCTCGGGGACCCCCTTCATCCACTCCCGCAGCTCTGCCAGCTCCTCGATAATGTTTGGTTTCTCATGCATTTTGCAGCTGACAGCTTTATATACATCACAGATCTACAGGAGGACACAGCAGAGAAAAGACCATCAAAAAGTCATTAATTGTTAATGGACAACATGCCATAATCCACCCACTTCCCATTCTGAAGGTGGTCTAAAGTGATGAGTACACAGTCTTGTTCCTGTTTCTGCAGTCCTTCTCCATCCTTCTCATTTGAGCTCAAATGGAATGAGACTGCCAAAAAAAGAGGAAGAGGAATCGCAGGTATGTAGTCGAAATGATGACAATAACAGATTTAGACAACCCTCTGGCAGAGGCAGTTGTCTACATTCCAGTTACACTCAGAGCAAGCAGACGGACCTTCCAGTTGTCTCCTAGGCAGATCTTTTCAATCCACCACACATTTTTATAAGATGGCAGGGTCTTGAAGAATTTCATCTCAAGAGGTACAGCTTTCAGGTACATAATTTATTACATATATTTAATACCTGATTTGATTGAGTCTGCACATCTCTTCTCTAGTAGTTTTTTAAAATAATCACTCTGACACAATCTTTAAAATGTCCTCATTAATGTGGCCTCAGTTGGCATCTTTTGACCATTTCACAAACACAGCAACTTCAAAAGCCGAAGGACAAGACACTAACAAATATCTATTGAACAAGGTAACTTACATTCTGCACCTGCAAATGCAGGTTTTTAGCAAGTAAGTCCAACATGGAAGTGGCAAGTGCTTTGTATTTTTTGCACAGATTTCGCTTAACATCTTCTGTGCTGACATGGAAGGGACCAATGACAATAGAACGAGGTAAAGTGTTTTGCAGGTTCTCCTTTTCAGACAAGTACGTGTTTACTAAAGTCATCACCTCCTGGGCAGATGGACTTTGCTCTTCATATTCTCTATAAATAAAAACACCAACAAAAAAAGGTAATGTAGACCTTAAAATTACTTCAACATCCAGGCTGTTTGTAGGATGTCCAGATGTGTCCATCCAGAGGATTAAGATATGAAATTACTAACAAGTATGTTTACTGTTTTTAAAACATGCTTCTATTGAAATATATACAGCTTTCTGCAAGTACAGACTGAGAGGGTGCCAATGCCTTCCAGACCTTACAACCAAAGATATGCTGGCACAGGAGGGTGAGGAGCTTTGACTGAGCATGGGAAGCTATAGTAGCAAAGAAAGTCACTCTGTTTGGGTGACCAGCCTGCACTGAAAGCTCTGCTTCAGTGTCTTCACTGCCATGGCCACCAGTGCCGAGCATAGGAAGCCAGGCTGCCTGTGCCTACCTGCACGGCAGCTGCGCCCATGCAGCGGTGCAGACAGGCCCCCAGCTTCAGAAGATGTCTGTATGAGAAGACATGGAACTGGTATGTAGCTGAGGAACTTTACTGGGGAGCAAGGGAAGGGACAGAGTCATATCTGCAATGGGTTTTAGCAACAGATCTGAAGCAGAAAACATTTCAGCTGCAGAAAAGGAGTGGAAGAAAGAGATAAAAGAGGTAATAAGGTAAGAGGAGAGGGAGAGGCAAAACGAAAGCACTGGGGTAAACAGGGCAAGATCAGGAGGCACCTTGGGGGAGGGCAGGTACTTCAGTGTGTTCTGGGAAGAGACAGGAATTTCTTGGATTGGGTTTTTAAATTATTTGACTGGAATAACAAAAGAGAAAAAGCACTTCAGTCCCACGGTTTGGAAAGAACATGAGGGCTAAAAAGAAGACCACTAAAGTGGCAGAAGCTAAAGAACAGCATAGGTGCAAAGAGTTTTGGCAGTAAAAACAACAAGACTGAAACAAAAGAAAACATCACTTTCTACAGAATGTTACCTGCTGGAACAGATGCTATTTGAGGAGGTCAGAGTCAAGTATGCTAACTGGATTTTCAAATAGGATGAGTCACTTTCAGGGCCATTAATATAGCCAGTTATACTTACAAACATGACAGGAATGTAACTGCTGTCAGAGCCTGCCACCAGTGTCCTCTAAAAGCAGGGACCACTGCCCATGGCTGATGATTGCCTCTGGTGGACACCTGATCTTGCATCTGAGGTACGTCATGCACATCCATGGTCTCGGAACAGGTCTCACATTCTCAGGCACATCCACACAACAGCTTCTGAAAAGACTTGCCATTTGGGCTATAGAGGTGCCTCCATCAGAGGCCACTTACCTGAGGAAGTACTCGATGTCATTGTTATTCAGCTCCAAGAACTTCTCGTATCTCTTGGCATAGGCCTGGAGAGGGATCAGTGCCTTTTGAATGGCAGACCGCACGGTCTCACGGAGTTCTGCCACTTCTGGTTCGTGCAAGCCCACCGAGTTCAGCCAGGGTGTGCCTGTGATACCCATGCTCTCCAACACATACTGGAAGAGGAAGGAGAGAGGTCTGTCAGCACCAGCAGAGCTAACTGTGCGTCCTCAGGAGAGCGGCGAGACAATCCCTAGTGGCACCTTCGGGAAGTCATGCAGTCCACCCTTCCACATCGTGTCATGAATTGTTTTATCAGTTTAATGTCACCTCCCCAAAGAAGGAGGATCTCAGGAGTGAGATAGGGCTTTGACAGTAACAGGCAGAAGGATGCATATGCAGAAAAGATCTGCACCAGACTGATGACACTGGAAAAGCTGCTGTTTCCTTGATGAGTCTGCTTTTACCAGCTGCCATGCACTTCAGGCAACCAGGCTACTTAGGACACGTCTCCACAGAACCTGCAGCACCAAAGCAGAGACAGCAACCCCATAAAACAACTACAGGGTTGCAGAGCTTGAAAAAATCCTGTCAGAACAGAACTGCATTAGCACAGTCCTGTGCCCAAACTAATGTAAATGGATTCCCCACTACCTACTTCTGGAACTGTTTCCCTCAGTATGAGCTCGGGGGTGTCTATGCCAAGCTGCAATGCACTGAGGAGACTTGCAGAGCTCTGCCACTGTTGATGCAAAAGAGTTCACCTTCTCCAGTTGTGGGACAGTGTGAGTCACCAGGATTCCCTTGTCGAACAGAGAAATGAGGGACTTCTCAAAGCTCTCCACAGGGGGGCTGAAGTGAACACCGCTGCTGTCTAGCACAAGGTCTGCTTTAAAGAGTGGATTTCTTTGAGGCCTGCAATGGGAAGAAATAAGGAAAAACAGGGATGCTTTTTGAGACAACAGCACACACCTACATTGCTCTCGTGCGGATAGCAAAATGCTTACTGGACAGGAAAGGAAAGCAGAAGAGAGGACCGTCCCATGCAGATGAAGGTACAAAACATTGAGTTCTGAAGTTATCAGTAAAGACATTGAGACCTCTCATCTACCAAAGGCAAAGGAACTGTCAATCACAACATACCAGAATCCCCAAAAGTCATAACTTTATGTTGAGAAAATAGCAGATGCTCTCCAAACTAGGCATCCAGCATCTCCAATATGCTTTTAAAATGCATCTAAATCAATGCTGACCGGAAGAAAATTCTAGGCACTGTGACAATTTTGTATTCTTGACAGATCCCAGGCTACATCCTACTCCTGAGATTTAATCCAAGAATGGAATTAAGCAGTCATGCCTCCTGGTATTCTTCTTGTCCTCCAGAAGAAGCTAGCAGTAAATATATGCTCCCTCGAGAATGCTAGAAGTGGGTAATCTTTACAACAGTATGACAAAGTAGCAGACCTTGGTTCTGATCACTAACAGCAACTTCAAATCTTCACTAACAGAACAGCCAGTTCTGTGACATTCTTCCAGACTCAAGTAAATGTGTCTGGTAGAGGACTGGGGGAACAGCCCCGCCTAAACCCCCATACAGTGCAAAGCTTGCTTGCAAAGACAGACAATGCTACAACGCTTTTCTACTCTTTCTCCTCTGTTTTTCTTCCCTTTCCTTACCTGTAGGGACTATTGATGAGATCATCTCCCCATTCCATGTCCTCTGAGCAATTCAGGATACCGTGGCAAGCATCCAGCAAGAGCTGGGTGAAGCTGATCAGTGAGTTCTGGACCAGATAGCGCATAGAGTCCTGAAGGATGAATTTGATCCGCATCATCAACTTATGCAGTTTGGACATCTGGTATAGATCCCAGTCGTCCTGTTCCAGGTCATACAAGCCTTTGCCTGAATCTCTCAGGTTGTTCTTTATTGCAGTCTTTAGAGTATTGATCCAAATGTCCTTGAGAAACACCTGAACCTAGGGCAAAGAAACAAAGCAAGCTGTGTTATCCTCCAAGGACTGATGGGAAAGCTGCTACCTGGAACTGCTGGACCTTCCTCTGCTCTGAAAGGCAACTGTTCTCTCAGAGCTGCAGCAGCTAAACAGTAGCTCTCAAATCCATGCACACACACGTGGCATCTGAACCTGGCCATACATCTCCTTCACTGACAAAAGACTTACAAAAAGAAAGCCTGATATTAAAAAGCAGGAGTACTCAGTTCTTTTTTTTTTTTTTTTATGTACAGTGTTTTCTTTTTGTTCTCTTTTCTATAGAGCAGTATGCCTGGAGCAGCCTGTGTCAAGGTCCCTCAAAAAAAGTTGTATAGGCAGTATGATGAGCAAGTAAAGGACAGAATGTTGTCTTCTCTTGACAAGCAAGGAGAAAGAGTGGAAGAAGCCAAGGGCAACAGCAGTCTGGAGTGTTTTAATTTATTAAAATACCACCAAGTGTCACTTTTGCTCCACAGGCAGCTGCTGTTTGTGTGTAATAAAATAACCTCAGTCACTAAGTGGATGACAGCACTGCCTAGCTGAAACAGCATGGGGCTGGGAAGGACCAGCACATGCCCTCTGCCATTGATTTACTGTGTAACCCTGCCCAAGCTACTCTGTATGGCCACATCCAGGGTGCGATGTGCTGCCCTCATTTAGAGGACATGAAGATCTTCTGGCGAGAGTTACCACAGAGTTGCAAATTTTTGTCCTAGTCTGCTGGCATTGCAAGCAGAGTAATTTAATTAAGTACATAAAGAACATAGAGCGTAGAAAAGCATTAGCCCCATGGGTGCTTCAGGAGGAATGAAAGCTCTTGTGCCTTGCAGCTGGAGGGATAGGGAAATAAAAACAAAACAAAACAAAAAAAGTGGAAACTTTCGAGCGCCAACTAGGACTGCTACCTGTATGGAGACCAGGAAGAGGAAAGAGGAGCTGTAGCCCTCTGTGGCCACTTGTTCAAAATATGACTGAAAGCAGTCAGCGTTGGCTGATGCTAACTAGGGGGCAATGGCTCTTTCAGCTCTTTCTCCCCACATCCCAATAAATTTGACACACGCATGCAAATCCCTCCCTGCCTCACCTAAATATCTCCTTTGAAGGCTCATCCATTTCCAGGGAATCGATCAGCAGCTGCTGCACCTAACGCAGGCTGAGAGCTTTGCTGGCTTCTCCACGTGTTCACCCCCCATGCTCACCTGGGTGAAGGTCTGGGTCTGGATCTGCTCAAACTCCTCCAAGCAGACATGCTCGGTTAAGGTCGAGTTAAACAGAGACATGGCCGCTGCCTTGTTGCACTCATCTTGCACCTGTGTAAGGAGAAGGATGACTTCTGGCCTGGTCAGGAGTGAGAGAAAGTTGAAATTTGCTCGTTGTTCATCAAAAGGATAATCTGGGATGGATACGAGCCCTGGCACCAAAAAAAACACCAAAAAACAAACCAAACATGTTATTGCCTGCAATAGCCATCCCAGCTTCTGTCTTGGAGAAAGAGTATAGCTCCCTTTTAGGACAGCACTCACAAAAAGGACTCTACTCCAGTGCCCAAGTCTTATCATGGAGCAGTCTCAACAGAGGGCTGGGTGAAAGAGACATTCTGCAGCCTCCCACTAGGGGCTGAGAGACCCTCTCAGTCCCTGATGTTCTTGAGGCTTTGACTCATGAAGTTTCCATGAGAAAGAACACCGGACTTTAAGAATCTTCCTGCTAAGGCTTCAAGGCACAGCTGAGTCATCTCACCTGTGAGAGGCCACCTGTGAACCACCTCAAGGCATTCCAAACTTTCGAAGACTGAAGTGCAAAAAGTACACCTCCTCATCTTTTACTGTGGTCATTTTCCTCCCGTTCAGAACTCTAAAAGATCCTGAGTCCCCTTTCACACCTGAGGTATGTCACGGCTGAGCACAGCAAAGGAAAGGTGGCCGGTCCCAGCACAGTGCAGAGCAGAAGGCAGTTAAGCTAATTACGCTGCCATGTATTTGGTGCCATTAAGGCTCCACTTGCAGAGTTACTGCAGCTTGGCTGGTGGATGGTAATATGAATGTGCAAATATACTCTAAAAATGAGCAGGCATACTCAAACATCTCATATAATCTCCTTCTGGTTCCCCTTATGAGCTTTAATCATTAACATGAACCTGAGAGTTTCTGCAACAAAGCCTGAATCCTATCAAAGACAAGAGGTCCTATCACCATGCTGAGTTCAAACTGCTTCCCTGTGTCCCATACCTTTCTCTGGTACTTTCTCCTCCTCTTTGTCTGGCAGGGTGACATAATAAAATGTCTGAGGTTTGGAAGAGACAACTCTGTCAAAGATCATCTTGTTCATGGTGCGTTCATAGTCTGATCTCACTTCTTTCTCCAGAGGGCACACACGGCCTAACACCCTGTTACAAGACATGGAAACAATGATAACCCACGGTGTCTGAGCAGAAGTATGTCTGCAGCTTTGCTGCAAACCCCATCCCTCACTCATTCCTCCTGGATTTGCTAACCTAGAAGCTCACCTACTGCTGAACGCATCAGGAGAGCTGTGCAGACACTGAAGCAGCCAGCAAAGCTATCAGCTGGACACTTCGTGACAGAGGCAAGTGGGCCCTAGGACTTGGACCACAGCCTTCTCCAGTGTCTTTTCAGATCAAAGCAAAATCTCCACTGGCAGTGTGCAGGGGAAAAAGCATTACAGAGAGAAGAGGAAAAGACTAAGAACTGAGGAAGCCAGCTGGTAGTTCTGGAAAAGCTGGGCTCTATGAGCTGTCTTCCCAATTGCGGAACACGACATCAGTTTCCTCAGCCAGAACACGTGTATAAGTGTTGAAACCCTGCTCCGTTTGCCCTATAAAATCATCATCTTTCACCTCAAGCAGGCAGAGTACTTTTCTTTATGCCTCTATTTCTGCTCACAAACAGAGACTAATTACTCTTCCACTCTGTAGTGTAGGCTGGCAGACCATGCAGCGCTTCACACCTCCTTGTCTCTGAGCAGGGCAATCAGTCATGGCTGATTCCCAGCGACGCCACCAATGGCTCATGATTCATCAGCCCGGGGACTCTTAAAACACGTTCCTGATATGAGCTGCATCTCAAACAGACACTTGATTATATTCAGGTAGAGATCGCCTGTTCTGTTTGCTTCATTCTGTGCAGATCTTCTTTTGATTTGTTTTAGCAGCTGTTAACAGGTAGAAGAGTCACCAGCAGACAAACACTGACTCTCTGGGGACAGCTGGTGGTCTGCAGATCAATTCAGCAGTGACTGATCTGTTCCCTGAAAGCAAGGTCAGCCAGGCCATTTCTGTCCAACCTTCCTGCTGCTGAAGGACGCTCAGCTGCAGGTGAAAGCAGGGCTCAGTGCATCTGCATAAGAAGTACATCTACTTCATCTGGGAACACTGACAGATCACTTGTTCTGTGCATGTGTCCCTGGGCTCTTGTCCTACCTACTTCTGATAGTGCTCTGGGCAAGAGGGTGGTGTGCATGTGCGCAGCCTGGAAAACAGATGAGATCCACAGTCTCTGAGTTGGATGCCCAAGATCTGTCTCCATTGTCACTCATTTTGTAGCCCTATGAAGCCCTACAATGTTAACGGACTGAAGGCTGAGACCCCAGACATGTACTTGGTGCCTTACCTCTCCCCCTTCTCCAGCCTGGGTGTTTGCAAAGCCAACAGCTTCATATGCTCCAGCCATTCCTCACTGATGCTGTTTAGTCCATCTATGGGCATACAGTCCACATACAGGTTATACCGGAGCAGCGCCTCTGTCTTCTTACGCAAGCTGTGAGCATCAACTACCCGCTGTGCAAACACCTGGGGATCTTCGGCCAGAAACAGGAGGCAAACTCGTGGCACCCAGTACTGACAGGACAACAGTGGCGCTCTTCCTGGGAAGTGAAAGGAAAGCTTATAAGGGCTTACAGGGAGCACAAACCTCAGAACAGCTTTGCGATGCTTTTTGATGGACAACATAATTGGGCTGCCTTACTGGAGATCAAAATGAGGGGCCAAAGCTGAGGAGCAGGAGACAAAGAGCATGGAATTAGCAGCATCTCCAAACCTTTCAAAAGAGGGCTACTTCATCTTAATCTATCAACATACCACCACAAAACGGCATTGGCCCAGAAAAACCATTATTTAGCTTGTTTTGAAAGCAGGAAAGATGGGAGACAGAGAAAAAGGAAAGGTATCTTTAAAGGGATGGCTTCAAACAGGTTGTCAAATTAGGATGCGGATTTCTCTCCCCTGGAGGTTTTTCCAGACAGGTTAAACAGACACATCAAGACTGATAACATGGAGAGGAATTAAATTATGTCTTTCCCATCTTTACCTGGGACCAGAGTAATGGACTGGCTCTCAAAAAGCCCTACTTGAAACATACCTTCTGGAGTCATTCCTCCATTGAGGATGGGTCTCCCTGCTTCATCCCGCACTAGCCCATTTTTATCTGTTTTATGGACCAAGTAGAGCTCTGTCTTCTTGTCATAATCCAGAACACCAACATCAATCCAACTGTAGATTAACTTTTGGCTTTTGGGGTCCTCTGAGAGAATCAAGGATTAAAACAGGGTTAGTCCATTATTCCGGAGGCTACAGCAAATGGACTTTCCTGATCAGAGTGGTGTGGCTACAGTCAAATCCATTTACTAGCTTGAAAGTCGGTCAATCTCACATAATTTCTATTGTGATCAATGAAATAATGAACTCAGGTCTTACAGCTTAGCATTTTCAACTCTTCACATACACCAGAGCCCTCCATTTCCCCCCTCTTACCTCTGGGGGTTTCCTGTTGACCATCCTCCCACCGCCCGCTTCAGGCACTCCCACTCACTCTTTGCAGCCACAGTCTCATATTTGGGTCCTGTACACCCCTACCTCCTCTCTTTCAGCCCATACCTGGGGACACCTCTGCCTCCCGATTCCTTTACCCCTTGATCCAGGGGCCCTCTTGACCCACATGGGCTCTACAGGGATCCTATTCTCCTTTGCCATGTGTAGCTCTGGCCCTGTGTTGTCCTCCACAATGAGTCCTCATTCTTCTAATTGGGAGTGGGTGTAAAACACTGTAACTTCTCCCCCAGCTTATTATTCCTCTGGGTCATTCTAACTCTTAAATGTCTGGATCCTCTTAAATGCTGAGAGGTGCTGACCAGACAGATATATAAAGATATCTATGTCAATATAGATACAGGTCAGGACAGTGTTATACTGAAGATGAGAACCGATGTTAGTGGTCCCATCTCCCCAGGGCCTAGAGGGTCCGACCACGTGTGTGCAGAACAGCCCATCCCAGCTGGGCAGCGATTGGGTGCAGTGCCCCCCCAGCAGAACTCAGCCATCACGTGCTGGCTGCCCCATGATCCACACAGCTGCTGTTTTATGCTTATGTTTTGCAGACAGCCAAGCCTCTGGAGGTTGGCCCCAAGCTGCAGTTAGTGTGAATGCCTGTTCTTATGCTTTAAAGCTAAAACAGATGTGTTGATATGAGCTGCAGCCACAACTGGGCACATGTACCTGGTGATGCCTGATTGGGAAGGCTCTGAGTGACAGGAAAACAACAGTGATCCACGTGACTTAATTTGCTGCAGAGTTACTACTCAGATTTTCACTGCAGTCTGAACTTGACTTCTGATCCTGCACTTGCAGTGAAATCCAGGCAGAACATGTTGTGTTCAAGCTAACTAACTAAATTCATGATGACACCTACATATCAATAAAGCTAAATTTTGACTTAACTGACTTCCAGGAACAAAAACGGGAGGGGGAAAAAGCAGAGGCTACTTCTAAAGAAGTGGAAACAGTCCAGAGCAGCACCAACAGCCACGAAGATCCCTGGTCTCTGTCTGCCTGAGCCTGGTCAGAATGAGTTATTGCTTTTTCTGCTATTCAGAGCTGCATTTGTCAGAATCTACATGTTCCCTCCTGCTGAACAGGCTTGTAATTGTTACTGTTGGCTCATTCATTCAAGCTTTACCATGTCCCAGTACATCATCGGTAGGTAAAAGAGCTTTTCCCGGCACTGGCTTTCTATCACAAGATCCTGGCTCCAGTCCTAGCGAGATCCACTCTTCCGGAGTTCGACAGTCATACTCCTTGTTGTCAAATATCTAGAAAGCCAGGACATGAGTGAAATAAAATCTTACTTCAGAGAGAAGAAAATACCTGATACAAAATTTCATGAAAGGAAAATTAATATGCAGTTCCCAAATGGGCTACAAAAAGCGAATACAGTCCAGGCGGAAAAGCTTTTCTCAATAATCTTCTCCCAAACAGCAACATCTGTACCTCTAGCTCTTTCCTAGGGAGCAGAGATCACCACCTAGAGAGGTCTCACACAATACTACTACTGACTACTGCATCCAGGAGGAAACACAAGACAACACTTTTTCTTTGGACACATAAATGACAGTGAGGAGCACCCTCAAGGACTATTACTTCTGATGGAAGTTGTGGGCACCCTGCAGAAAACGTTCAGCATCTTGCAGAGACCCTTCAGGGCCCAAATCTGCTCTAATGCAGGTTTATTGCTTGTTGTATCAGTGATGGCTGTGTCCTGCAGTTCTCAGAAACGTCCTGTGGTATGAGCAATGAGCTAGGTCACAAGTGCCAAACATGCTCTCTTACCTTTAATGGGAGGTAGATGGGAAAGATGGGATCTGCCCTCTCCGCAATAGTTGGCATATTGTCAGGATCATAGTGCCTCGGCATCAGCTGATCGGAGTCTATCCCCTTGCTGGCTAAGAGCTGAGCAATATCGAAGCTGAGATACAGACGTCTTCTCCTGTTTTAAAGCAGATGGACAACAACCTCTTAATGTGCCTAGAAGGGCTCCCATGCCTACAACTCCACTTTTCGGTCATGTGCCCCATACGTGTATAGTTCTTCATCTATAGAACAGAAATAGTTCAGTTGGAAGGGACCTACAACGGTCATCTAGTCTAATTTATAAATTATATAGATGTACTACTGTACTAATATATTATGCACATTATAGAGCAGACATAAAGAAATTAAAAAATGAGAAAAAGATTAAATAAATGCTATTATAAAAAAAAAATATCTTTTATTCCCACATCCCATGGAATTGTCTTGTACACTCCTTGCAGTGTGCACGCCCCCACTTCAGAGACCACTGCTTTACAGGATAGTATTTTCCTTCAAAGCAAAAATCAACACCCTAATCTGCTGTCTCCACTCCATAGCGATGTCTCTAGCTGCCTCCTGGTTACTTACCTCTCTATCTCAACCCTGCGAGGACATTGCCCTGGAAGCACCTTGAAGGCAACCTGCACTTTGGGCTGGAATGACTGTGCTGGGAAATCTGACTCGATGAGTTTCTCAGTGGTTGGTCCAATCCTTTGCTTATCCAGGATACTTGCAAAGTCCTCAGGCATCTGGAAGGTTGTGACTAAGAGACAAACATACGTCTGAAACCACCAGACATCACTCTGCTTTACATCCACACACACAGGAGGACTGTGCTGTCTCCCGGGCTGTCAGCAGAAGCCACTTCACTGGATTTGCGAGAGAAATCAAACAGACACCAAATGCAAAACAGAAAGGAAGACCTTTTTTCCTTCTGCAATAAGTTGTTATGGTTTTCCAATATTGAAATGATAGCACAGAAGCAGCCTCCACTGAGATTTACTATCACACACGTCATTATGAGGCCGGGAACTGACCCGGCTCTGAGGAGCTCTGTTCTGTTCCCAGCTTTGCTACAGCCTCTCGGTGTGATCGTGGACAAGCCACTGTCTCTAGTGCACGGCCTCCCTCGCTCTCGGAAAGGGGCGGGGATCCCCTGCCTCCCCGGGTGCTCCGAGACCAAGAGTCAGTCGTAGCTGGGAAGAACTTGGTCAAGATGGTGATAAAGGGCTTATGAAGACTGCAGGAGAGAACAAACCGCTCAGGTCATCTTTATATGAAGTTGCTATTCACACCTTACTTGGGACAAACCTCTCCTCAGTTTTTCTGAAGCGAACCTCCCACTCACGTCAGCAGTGGTGTGAGAAAACATCGAGTTAAACTGCTAACAGTCTCACGATTTGGCCAAACGTTTTGAGCGGAAATTTGGACTAAACAAAAAGTATACATTTCCAAGAATTGGCTCAAATTAAACCATGTCATTTACCCCATAAATAAAACAAACTGTTTATATTGCTAAACAAGCCACAAATAATAGAACAGCAGCAAACTGGGAATTTGAAGCTTAACCTAAATGAAGTAATTGCATGCAAGCTTTAAAGGCACTATTCCCTACACAGAGATAAGTGTTGAGCTAAAAATAGATTTCAGTGGAGTGAGAGCTTTTTATTTGATGAACTTTCACACTTTACAAGGAGAGACTTAAGGTTTTAGCTTGTAAGCAGGTATTTTGGATGTCAAGCTTTGGGCCCAATCCTTCACCCTGCTCCATGTGCTTCTGCTTTCATCATGGATGCGACCCCTTGATTTCAAAGTAATTGTGCACAGCAGTCAATAATCTGAAGCCAGGCATGTTTCAGGATGATCAGGAATAGAAAGGGTCCAAGAGGTCATTCCCTTGCCCTTCTTAAATGTCCCCTGACACAATCCCCATAGCTATCCTAGCCTGGAATAAATATGATCCTAAACTTTTCCATTGTCCACACCAACATGGACACTTAGAACAATGTAGAGGAATCCCTAAAATGCAGAGGGTTTACTATAGCTCCTTTAGCCTCATGCATATCTCTTGCTTGGGGTCTTTACAGAATGGCCCTGATTTATATTTGTTGTCAGGGAGCACAGCTGTTCCAATTTTGTCACTTCATTGTTGCAAAATCCATGGCACCATCCATTATGGCACTTTGTGCACTATCAACTATTTATGTCAATACTTAGTGTTTCATTTGCATTTACATTTCCAGCTTGATAGCTTCTCCCCCCTTGAAGAAGCAGCAGATCATAAATAGAGATCTGTTTCCACTTGTTAGGGATGAGTCTAGCTTGTCAAGATTCACTTGAGGATGCATTCATTTGTCCTCACTCTTGAAAATAAATGTCACTTATAAGCACAGGAAGGTGGTATATATAGTTACCATCTTTCTCTAAGACTAAAATCCTCTCACACACACACACTTTTTCCCCACCTGCTGCCAGGCTATGATCCATATCCCCAGGAGTGCTCCGGGGGCCAGGTAAGCGCTGGCAGACCTTCCAACCATGCTCTGTTTCTGTATTTGAGCATCTATGATACAACAAGCTCTTGTAAGCAGGTGGGACCAGCAGCCCCCTATACACAAAGACCCCTTGCATTTAGGGAGAACAAGCTGCTCTGGGGCACTGTTGGATGCAGAAGGAATAAATAAGAGAGGACCATGATTTTGGCTATGGGTGTCCAGATCCTGAGTACAGTTCTCGTAAGCAGGTCCCATTTTCACAGGAAAGGGGCACTGCTGACTCCATACACAATTATAATGTGTGCAAATTCAGTGCAAACTCAGGACCAACCCCCCTAGGCAGCAATGCCACCTACCCTGAACGCCGGGGAGATATATCCAGGAGAAAAGGGAGCAGGGTTTTACCACCCAGTCAGATCACTTTGCTCCACCTCTAAATGAGATTCACTTTTCACGAGACATTCAAGCAGCTCAGCACCACTCCTGGCACTGACAGGAGAATGAAAGCAGAGCACTAACCTAGAGTCACCAGCCCACTTCCCAGCACGCTCAGTATAAGCAACCTTAAGAGTTCTGGCCCCATTTCTTGCCACGCCAGGTTTCCTCTCAGTATATTTACCTTTAGGGGTGTGCTGCTCGAGGTTCGCCTGGCTTACCAAAGAGTGGTACATGCGGGGGCCAGCACAAACATCCTGAAATGCAGCATGTGAGGGAAGCGTCAGAGAGAGCAGAGCACAGCTGTGGCACAGTGAAAGGGTGGGTTGCAGAGGTCCAGAGAGAGAGTGAGACTGTAAGACCCACTTTACCAGAGCTTTAGGGACAACTGAGACTGTGAATACTGGTTAGAAAAGGCTCAGAGAGGCACAAATACCTGGAAACTTCAGCCCAATGCACAAAGGGGCAGGGGATTTTTCAGCAGAGTACAGCCTGGTGTCAGCTCAAAATGTGGATCAGGGGCTGATGAGGCAGGCGGTCATTAGGGTTTTACTTCCAAATATGACCTGCAGTCACAACTGTATGTCTGCCCTGCCATGCCGGCATCCTAAACCCAGGCAACACCACGACAACAGAGATAGCATTGGCCATTGAGGAAGGCAACACAGTGATCATCAGGAAGAGCCTTATGGCTTCACTTCGTGAGGGTCAAGGTCTTGCACAAAGGCCTCTGACCAAAATGAAGGGCTAGGACCTGGGGTGAAACCTGTATTTCTCCATACCAGGTGTACTGTAGGTCTTCCCATTTTAGAAGGACAGTGGTAAAGAATTGATCTTTGCACCTACCCTTGAGATGTTGGAGGCTCCTGGAGTGAGGACATCACCATAGAGCTTCTTTTGCCTAAAGGTGGAGAGTCTTTTTGGCCCCTGTTTGCACGTATCAGGAAACAAGAAACTCGTTCCTTGACTGCAGTCACAGCCTGAAGCCTGATTACTGGTATTGGGAGGCCTGGGGATCCAACCCAGAGAATCTGTCAAATCCTTCTTTGCTTTTTCCATCTTCTTAGGAGAACAGTGCTACGATGCAACCCTGTGCTCACTAGAGTGGAAAGACATTGAGCCTGTTAAACATTCAATCTTTGGTGCTCCTCCTCACCCTCCCACCGTGCTGGATATCGTTGGCTTGCTAACGGGTAGCAAGGTAGTTTGGACCCCCTGCTTTGGTACCAAGTGCTGCCTCTGTGACCTGGGGAACATCAGTCTCACGTGGCTGACTTGATGGCTCACTAACCCTGGGGAAAGAGAGCACTTTATTATTCCAAATGGGTTTTGGAGGGGGAAAACCAGCAGTATATGCATGAAAAGCTGCTTTCCTGAATCAGCAGGGGCTTCCCAGATCTGTGGCAGCATTCAGAAGGCTGCCAGAATCTGAGTAAACTGAGACTACAAGAGAAATGCTACTTTTGCTCTACGCAAATCCCTTAAAAACCTTGTCACACTTGACTCCAGTGGGAATAGGCTCCAGCCTAGATACCAACACAGCTACTCCCAGGTGTAAAGTCTGACTCTTTCATTTAAATAATTCAGGAAAGATGTTTAAGCATCACGTAACGAATATTAAAATATAGCCAGAAGCTCCCCTCTCTCTCCTCCTGCAAGGGATATTTTTGCTGATGATCTCAGCTCACAAATAATTTCTACCCATCCACCTTGGGAGACGCAAGTCCAAGCAAATATCACAGCTGTACAGCTTTATTTTATAAAAACCTTTGCGCACTGAGAAATACTAATTAAGAGAAGCCCTCAGACTTCTGGCACAATGACACTGCAGCCCATGATTTTAGGCTTCTCTAAACACAGAGATTACTACTGTAAGTAATTAGTACAGCTAAAGTGACACAAGCCCCTCCAGCCTGCACACACACGCACCGATGTGATGATGTACACATACTCACATATCTTATTCCTATAAATTATGAGTCAAAGCTCTTTGCGATGTCTCTCAAGGCTACTCCGAGTGCAATATGGCTTATTCATCAATTCCTGCTCAGGGTTAGACCCAGACTACTCATCCAGCCCTACCTGACTAACAGTTTGTGTCCTGCATCCTTGCCAGGACCCACATGTCTGCCCTGCTGAATTTCAGAGGCCAAACCTCTGCAACAGGCTGCTACATGGGAACCTTCCAGCTTGCCAGAGCTAAGCATCGGAAAGACCTTGCCTGGGCTGGTAGGACTCAGCAGTACCTGTCTGGAGTCTCATCCAGACAGGGAGGTGACAACACGGCATCCCTTCCTGCCATGTCCTCTCTGCTCTGCTCTTGGATGGAGTGAAGACTCTGTCCATCCTATACTCTTGATCAGAAAGGGCAATGTTTTCTAATTTTCACCTTGCTGCCTGTCTGCAAGAATGAATCAGGTACACTCAGCAGAGAAAGCATGACACGCATGCCAGAGATAACTGTGCTGGTTTATTACTGCAGGTTCAAGCCAGTGCACAATTTTGAGAGGTTGATTCAAAAAAGAAATCAGATAATAAATCAAGGTTACCATGATGCGAATCCTTTAAGTGAAATGGAGTAAACGAACAGATTGGAGAGACTTGGGAGACAAGATCAATAATACCCCCTCCCCTTGTTCAAGATAGAAAATCTCAAATATTTCTCCTCTCAGCTTCTCTGTGGTGCAGCAACTAGAACCTCATACCCTGAAAAATTAATTTTCCATGGAGGATTTTGTTTTTATTAGCTATTTCATGCTCTGGCCATATCTATTTTAGCAGCCCAGCAGGATTGATTGCTATCAGCCAAGATCCAAGGATTCCTGATGAATCACTGCTGGACCGTTTCGTGCCTGCTGCACTGGCACAGAGAACAGCAGCAAGGTGGAACAGCCCTGGGGTGGCTCTCCTGATGTGTCACCGGAACATCCTCTTCCTGGGAACAGAAGCAGAGGTGGCAACATGACTTGCTGCATTTTTACCTCTTAGCACCCCCAAAAAAGCTAACTCTGGAATGCAAGGTTCATCTGAACCTTTACTGGGGTGAGCAATTGAGCCCACTCCCGATTTAGCAGGACTGGCTATCTCTGCCTAGAACCAAAATGATGTGGATGTTGCCAATGATGGCTGAGTTCCCGCAATAGGGGAAGTGTGCACTGAGCCTGCCCAAAGCACACCTAACTCTTCACTGCTTTGCTCCCTCTGTGCTCACCCTCCATAAAGTCCTTCCTGAGCACTTATCTCAAAATAAAACAAACCCCTACTGAGTGTCCAGCTCAAAACATCCATCTATCACGCTCTCCCAGCTGCACAGAGGGAGGGTCTGGTGTTTGTAACTGCAAATAAACCTGACACACACCGTCCAAAATAAAGAACAAAGCCTCCAAAGTTTTCCCAGCAATTCCCCAGACAGACAAGTAAAACAGCTTGTCTGAGTGTGTTAAAACTGATATACAAATGGGAGAACTGCTAAGCACAAAGGGAATCCTACTCTCCCGCCACCCCAGCTGCTGGGACATGGCCAGGGGTTCCAGCAGGGTTTCCCAGAGCTCAATGGGGAGCTCGCTCCGGTGCCAGCCTCCAGCCAGGGGGTGCTTCAGTGCTCCCACCCAGCTCTCGTGAACAGTCTCCAGGTTGGTTTAAGACAGTAAGATAGACCTTCCTTCTTTTATTCAGCCTAGCTGCTGAGCCAGGGGTTTATTGCAGAATGGTTCACACTTCCCCAGCCTTTAACTCTGCCGATGGCACCTCCTGTCTCCTCACTCCCCAAAACAAGGAGCAGCAGGCAGACTGCCCTCCCTACCCTCCATCCGAGGGTGACCCCAGACCCTCACCCCCAGGCAGCAGAGCTCGGTGTGGATTGCTGAGGCGGCCGGGGCTCGGGTTGCAATGGGAAGGGAACACCTTCCATCTCACGGGGAGCACACAAGGGCAGCTCGAGCCTTCAGCCAGCAATGGCCCATGGTGAGAAACAACCCAGGGCCCTGTTCGTGTCACACTCCAGCTGCTGCGGCTGCATTCCGCGTTCGCAGCCTTCAACCCCTTCCCACTCGGTGGCCCTTCCACAAGGGGAGGTTCAAAGCTGGGGGAAGGAGAAGAGATGTCTCCTGAGAGCAGACCCCCAGCCCCCCTCCATAACCCTTCACTCTGCTGCCCTATATATCCTGGAGCATCTCTCCACTCTTCAGTAGCAAACATCAGCCTGCACCAAGCTGTGCCAGGTTTAGCTACAATAAGCTTTGAAAAGCTGTTCACCACTGCTGAAACACCTATCTTCCTGGCAGCTCAGTCATGCTCTCTCACACCTGAAAAGCAGTTTTCCTAGATATACCAGGTGCATTGTATTATGCTAAATTGAACTATTCAAATTGAGAGCATACTCTAATAGCATTGCTGACACAACATTAGCTATAGCGTCTGTGTGTCATCGTGGCAAAACTATAATTACAATTTCTCGGTAAATCCAGGCTTTTTATATCCAAGAAGTCAAACTCCCACATGTCTTTCTCACTGTCTGGTATGAGCTTTTTGATCTGTTGCCTCTACTTTGATTCTTTGATCCAAAGCTTTGACAAAATGGACTCTTTTCTTTCAAATAAGGTTCAAAACAGCTAAAAATTGCAACGGAACAAGAGAAAAGTACTTTAAAAATAATCTAACCCCAAAGCAAAACTGCAGATTGAAATCTAGTAGTCATTTATCTGAAATCTGTTTATCTGTGGACTGGACAAAACCCCAACTACACCACCATCCAGACACCAACATGATAGAAAATCCTTCTTCTTGTAATTTGAGCCAGATAATATAAGCTCTGACAAGGCGATGTGCTCTCAAACTGCTTTAAACATTATCCGCTACTTCAAATCTCTTCTACTTTAAAAAAGTAATTTCGAGTTTTATAACAGCCCATTCCCTCCAACATTTTGCGTGGTTTTAAAATTGATTTTCCTCCGGGTTTTTAAATGCATTCCTTTCTCCATGGGAAAGCACCACACAACGGCCACCAGAACCTGCGTACGCAGTGGGGGAAACAGCAAGAGTGATGGCAAACGGTGTTCTCATTACAGAGGACATTAACGACCAGGTTACACCGCACGCTCCACGGCGGGTGCTACGAGACACCACACTAAGGATTTAGACCGTGACTCCCGACAACGCCTGTTCTGTCGAGCACAACAGCGCCGGTTGCCAGCGGGGTGCGGGAGCCGCAGCCCCAGGGCAGTCGCTAATTGTGGGGATGGGACAGAGCCAGGCACCCCGCGGGGAGAGCAGCCCACCCTCCTCCCGCTTTGCGCGAGCGGAGGGGGACACCCACTTATGCTGGACCGGGGAAAACACGAGGGGTGATCCTCATAGCCCACACCTGCGTGTCCGTCCGTCTGTCCATCCGCCTGCCCGGCTCCCACCCCCCCGCCATTGTCCTGCCCGTCCAGGCTGCCTTCCTTCCCCGCCGCGACGCACAGCCAGGAGCGGCCCCATTCCCCGTTCCAGCCCCTCCTTAGACCCCGGAGCCCCGGGCTCACTCCCGGCCGAGGCCGCGGCGGCACTGCCCGGAGCTGGGGACCCCGGCCCGGCCGTCCCCGGCGGGCGGTACGCACCGGCCCGCTGCGCCCCGGCTGCACGTAAGCGCCGCCGGCAACGTTGCTACGGGAGGAGAGAACGGGCACAACAGTCCAGCTCGAGGGGGCGGCTCCCCGCCCCCCGCCGGCGGTTGGGCTGGTCCGGGGGAGGCGCCGGGCAGCGCGGGCCGGGCAGCCGCATGCCCGGAGAGGGGGGAGCCGGCTCCTCGGGCTGGGGGGGCTTCCCGGGGCAGCTGCGGGCAGAGAGGGGCAGCCGGAGTCCCCACTGCCACCTCGGAGCCACCACCACAGAGCTGCCACTGCCACCCAAGAGCTGCCACAAAGCCCCCATACCGCCTCGGAGCCACCATCACTGAGCCATCCATCACAAGGTCGCCGCAGACACACCAGTGCCATCTCAGAGCCACCACCACTGAGCCCCCATAGAGCCCCCCCTGCCACCTTAAAATCATCACTGCACCATCAGTGAGCTACCACCATGAGCTACCAGGGCCACCCCAGAGCTGCCATAGGGCCACTACAGAACTGCCACCAGAGGTCACCGGCACTGATGTGATATCACTGCCACCAAGCCACCAGCACCACAGAGCCACCATCAGCTCTGACTTTCCAGGGCTGCCAGCCCCAGGATGTGGGTGCTGGGCCATCCCACGGAGAAGCTGGTCTCCACCAAGTGCCTCTGGGGGCAGCCCCCATTCCCTGTGCAAGGGATTTGAGGGGCTGGGTGTCTGCTTCTCCGGTGACACCTTCCATGCCAGCCCTACCGGCAGCTGTCCCGGAAGGTCCAGCAAATCCCTGTTTCAACCCATCCCAGGTTGTGGGACACTGAGCTGCACGATAGCTTGTCTACAGCCAAGCTTATGTGCCCATGGAATTCTTGAGTGGTCACATCTAGAGAGTCATGTCAGGTGCGGACAGGTGGTTACCACCATGTGCTACAACCCTGGAGAACACATCGTACCCTACCCAGGGAAAGGTAGCACTGGGAGGGTCCCAACCAGCTCGTCCATCAGGGATGAGATGGTGGGGAAGGGACAAGCAGTGCCAGCCCTGCGGGGGAGTGAGGAACAACAGGTTTGGATTATTTTGGGGGAGATGGAAGAGGTGGAAGGAGCAGAAAGGAAGGATTTTGAGAGGGGAAAACAACAAAACCAACAACAAAATACACCACAAAAACCCCACAAAACAAAACAAACAAAACAAACAAACAAACAAACAAACAAAACGTAAGAGATCTACTGGGAGGGATGGCAAAGGGCAGAAGAGGAGAAGGAAAGGATGAAGCAGGAGACCAGGGACCAGCCAGTCCCCTACTGCAGGAGGGGAGCTGTGGACAGGTGGATGGGCAGGGGCTGCTTTGCCCCACACACCTGCCAGCCCTGCCCAGGCAGGCAGAGAGCTGAGAGTGAGTCCTGCTGCTGCACAGGTCTGCACCCAGGGGAGGTATGAGCCCCAGAAACCAGGACTGGAGGAACAGGGCTTTGCAGGGCTCCCTGCAGACAAAACACCCAGCAGGCTGGCTGGACAGACACCTGCCTGGCCTTGCATGGGGGCAGAGGGTCAGGCAGGGTGGTACCAGGGCTGGGGTGGGGGGACATGCCACGGGGAGGCAGCAGAGCCCAGGTGATGGGCACCGGGTCCTCTCACTGACTGGGCACTGGCACTGGCACCAGCTCGGCACTGGATACAAAAGGGCTGGGAGTCAAGGGTGGAGGAGGCACTTGTACCATCCAAAAATTTGCAAGCAAGGGGATGTGAGGTTTGGGCAGGGAGAGGTGCAGGCTGAGCCTTGAGGCTCACAAGCTTCTCCCAACAAGAAAGCTCCCTCCCAGCAATGCTCAGCTCCTGCCAAGGCGTTCTCCGGATCAGCTCGGTGCAGCAGGGAGGTCTCTGTGGACTTGCACCCCATGCTGGACTGCCCCTGACCCTGCTCAATGCAGCGGCTGCTGGAGAAACTCCCAGGTGTAGGTACTCTGTCATACTGCTGTCATACTGCCAGCCTCATCACTATTTAAGAAAGGAGCACATGCTGGCTTGCCTTGATTAGGTTTGATATAATTACAGCTCTTGCTGGAGTTCCCAGGAGTCGCATCCCAGATTCTCCTGGGAAGAAGTGATGGTGAAGTCCCTTTGCATGGGAAAAGTATCCAGCCACTTCACACCTGCTTTGCCTCCCTGCAGCAGGTTGGGATTTAGAGCCGGGCTTGCTGTCCCTGCAGTTGGCTGTGCTTCATTTTTGACTAGGCTTTAAAAGTTCGACACAAAATGCTTCAGCAAGACAGGAGATGAGAGCCAAACTGCTTCAACTGGCTGGGCCTTCACAAACCCACCAGGCCAGAACAGTGAGCAGACAGGTGTGTGAGCCACCCCGCTCTCCACCCATGTGCTGCCATGACAGATTCATTTCCTGACCTGCCTTCAAAAGGGCTTTCTGATTCCCCAGAGACTCACTCCCAGGGGATGCAGCAGGGTGCACCAACACCATGTCCCGCTTCCACGGGTGCTCCTTTAGCCCAGGATGTCCAGGCAGGGGAGTGTGAGACCCCATCACTTGCAAAAGGCAGGTTCAGAGTGGCAGTGGCCGCAGTCGGAATATCTGAGCATCTCTGTGATTTTTCCTTCTAGCATCAGTTCGAGCTGAGATACTGTCCCCAGCTGTGCCACCACAGAAAGTTTAGCACTGTCTTTCTTCTGACAGTCCTTCTTCCTGCTCCTTTTCTGCCATGGGCTCTTTAGAGGCCACAGATCCACCCATACTTACAGGTGATGCTGAGTTACAAAGCTAATGGTTCTCTAAGAAGAGGTTCCCAAGTCCCTGCTGAAACAGGCTGATCAGTGACTTACCCATGACTTGCCCTAGGGCAAGGCTGTATTGGGAGAAGGCAAACACTGCTCTCCCTGTCCAACCAGGCAGATGGCTGGTGTGGTGAAAGCATGAGCAGGTGTTAGCAGGGTCTGGACCCACAGTAAGGGAGAGGGCTCTCATCTCCTCCAGCTGCCAGACATGAGAATCAGTCCAGTTTCAGTAGGTGTTAGGATGTGAGCTGGCACTGGGAAGGGGAAATATACATAATGTGCAAATGGTTCATTCTGTCTCTGAAGCTCTTTTCTTGTTGAAGAGCCCAGCTCCTTTCTTTTATTGTCCATGAGCTGTTGAAACCACCTTTCCTCCCGTTCACTTTTACTCCCTTGGCTCTCAGGCATCCATCCCAAAGCAATAGCTCAGAAAACAACATTGCCAGGGCAGCATATCACAGCAAAGCTCACTTCTACAGAGAGCAGCCTTCTTCTAGTTATGGGAGGAATAATAAAATATCAAAAATTCCCACTTCTGTGGACCTTAGAGATGATGTGCTGGTTGCTTTGTTTCATCACTTGCACATACCTGACGTGGGTGGCAGGCCCTTCAGATTTAGCAGTGTTTCCGTACTCACCCCCCTACATGTTGCTGAAGGTGTAAATGATCCTCAAAGCACAAGGCCACTGGAGAATAAGGCTCTAGATTTCTCTGTCTCCACACCTACATGCCTTCCCACACACAAGATACAGCATTAATCTAGAGTAAAACACTACATGTTGATAATGCTAACAGTACATTTGACAGAAACTCCTTAGATCGAACCCCAGAACGCAAACTCACAAGAAAGTCACAAAGCAGAGACAGTCAGGACAAGGTCTGGCTTCATGGCACCTGTGCCCTTCTAAAGAAGCAGTTTGATTCTAGGAAGGTGATATCAAGCCTGATTCACCTTATATTCCTCCTACTTTCAACAGCACTATCAGTGCAAGGCTGTTACCTTGAATTCAGGCAGGCTGGGACCAGAGGAGCAGTTCATAGCAGCCAGCTGCAAATTCAGTGTTTTCCAACAAGTTTTCACTGCAGCCTCAAAAAGTGAATGAGATTTTGACCCCAATAGAGTGTCATTTTTTGTTGCTTAGCTTCCTCCCTAACCTCCACCACCAAATCATCTCCCCAGGGTACGTCCTTTCACATTCGGGCTCACACTGTCAACCCAGCCAGAAGGTTGCCCCCAAGGACTTTGCAGGCAGAGGTTGCTTCTCCAAGGAAGGTGCACAGAATGTGTGGGGCTGGCCAAAATTGGAAATATGACAGTGAGGATTGCCAGGGCCAAGCCTGAAGAGGCAGGGAGTGGTAGTGATGGAGAGGCTAAGCAAACCTCAAGGACGAGATCTCAGCAGGGGCAGGCAGAGAAGCTCACAGTAGGCATTTTTTACACAACTGGCTCAGGCTCAGCTGAAATGGCCAGAACTGTCTCGAACACAATGCTGCTGTCTTCTCCACAGGGCTGCAGGTAGAAGGAGCCTGTCAGCCACCAGTAAGCTGGGAGACTTTTCCAGAAGAAGCCTATATGTTGTTTATAGGGACTTTGATTCCAGAGAGGGTTAGCAGCAGCAATGCTCTTGAAGATCCCACTGTCTGGCTTCCAAATCCCTTGGGGTTAGACCCTTAAATTCCTCAGAAGCTCCAGCCAGATAAATGGTCAGATTTCATGTGGCCTGAGGTGACATGCAGACAGGTCATTTGTCAGGACATGCACAGGGGGCTTGGAGCTCCGTAGGTCCCCCAACAAATATGGTGCAGGCACTTCCCCATCTTCCTTAAGAGAAAACATCAAAATGGAGCCGTCAGTCTAACCGCTGGCACCCAGGAGCATCAAGGTAGGTGGCTGTAGCCTTCCAATTGCTGAGAGGGGGCTGTTGACAGCAGCGACACAAGTCATCCCAGGTAAGAATACAAAGGTCTGCCTCATGAGGAAGCCAATATGCCCAGTCTGTATTGGGGAGGAGGTAGCCTGAGAGGTGATATTTCCTGGCACTCTTCAGAAATTTCAGAGCTTTACATATAAGCACTCTTCAAGCATGCAAAACACAGCACTCAGGAGGATATAGATAGAGCCTGCTCTCTTCTAGGAAATTTATCACCCGCCCCCAGCGAAAATGATCCCAAAAGAACTGCAAAACATTTCTGAAGAGCTACGAGCAGTCTTACAACTCAGGCATTCCCACACAACATACAGGGACTGAGGTCCTCAGATGATTAATTTGGAATGACCAAGGAAGTTCAGCGGGACGCCTACACTTTTATCTTTTTTTTTTTTTAATAGCATCAGGAGAAGTGACTTGCTCACTTTTAGAAAGTCTAGAATCTTTCCTTGAAGCTTCTAGAGGAACATCAAGCTTTTCACAAGGGACATCTTGGCTCCCCACCATAAGAGCACCTGCTGGGGGTGTGGGGAGCTCTGGTTCAAGCCTGTGGTCTGGACCAGAACCATCAGGCTCAATGTTATATCTCCTCTCAGCAGGTTAGAGTCAAAATAGTCTGATTTTGAGCAAAAATGCCATCCCTTGCTGACAAACAGTAACAGATTCCTGTGAAAAGCCTTTCTTTCAACCAACTGCCATTTGATCAAGGAATCCTCAATCTGTTCAGATTTTTTTCCACTTGAAAGCACGCATCAAAAGCTGGGAGAGATCCCCATCTGAACACCACCACTTCAGAAGCTGTACAGAGCAGGGCCTGAGCCGATGTGCTGCACAGAACAAAATCAATGCATTTCTTTGCACCAGACCTTAGAAGAAATGTGACACCATCAGAAGCAGAGATTCAAGCATGCCAATGTGTTAGAGTGGCATCTTTAAACACAAGAGGACAAAATGTTTTTGCATTTACAGTGACTTCAAAACATACCTTTGTTCACCAGGTGATTTATGGCACCAGGTGCCAGCCTGACTTCCTGCCATCAGTAACACAGCACTGTCAATATCTGGGATTTCATATCATTTATCTGGCTGGTCCATCTACTCTCGAAGTACCTTCTCACTTAGCAGTGAATTTTGCTGTAAAGAGCCCTGTCAGACACAGAAAACCAACTAAAAATACTTATTTTTAGCAAAAAGGCAAAACCCCAAGTGTTATTTGCTGTTTTCCATTTGATTTTTGTATGCGACTGATTGTTGTAGCAATGTGAATGTGAATATGAATACACATATGAAACCCAGAGGAGAATGGAAGTCAAGCTTGGACATAAGCTTTTGTTGCAAGTCAGCCTGCCCACCCTGCACCGTGTATAAAGGGAACTGCTGGTGTGTCCATTCTGCAGAGCAGTGCGACATTTCTGGGGACCTCAGCGGGGAGGAGATTCCTTAAGCTTAAGGTTGAGCTGCTTCTGGCCAAAGGAAGCATCGCCCACTTAGTGAGTGCCAAACCTTTTCGTTCAGTGAAAGGAACAGAGCTCAGTGTAGCCAAAATCCAAAGGAAGTCATGGGTTTGTGCTGCTTGAGGGAGACATAACTGGGAGGAACTGAGCAATCAAGCCAGAAGAATTATAGCTTTCAAATGCATATCGTCATCTTGCTAATTCCTACCTCTCCCCTGCTCCCTCCTCTGCTGACGCTCCAGTCCCCACTTCAATACCTGTCAGGTCCTTTTAGAGAGCTGACATTTCCATTCCTGACATTTTCTGCAGCTCCATCTGGGAATTAACGGCCGGATATTAGCAGCAATGGGGCCGTTTATCATAATTAGTCTCATGAAGCTACCAAGCATCCAACTATTTTTCATCAGCACCAAGGAAATAAACTGCAGAACCCAGCAGACGAGACGGACGATTTATTTATTGATTGATTTATTTTTGTCTGTCAGGATGTGGCTTTAAACTTTGTCAAGATGAGCAGTGTTTCTTGAAGGCAATGATGACATCAGGGCTGGCTTGCCTAGGGTGTGCAAGCGGCAGAGAAGAGGCCTGGAACCCCATTCCCCAAGACAGCGAGGAGGCATTGGTTACCCTACATCTGCTTTAGCTTCCCACTGATATAAAATGACAAGTGGCAACAGGTTGAGCCCTGGCTGGACAAGCTCAGGAAGAGACAGTCACTCGCACACGATGGCATCACGAAGGAAAGCCATCTCCAGCCGTGCCTTTTCTTCCTCATCAGAAAAACAAACCAAGGGTGCCATTTACCCCATGGGAGGTGGTTCACAGACCAGCAGGTCCAGGACTGTCATTTGGCTGGGTGTACCAGGTCAACCTCAGACCTTAATGCAAAGAGGATGCTGCAGACAGCACACATGTCTCTGTCACGTTCCAGAGGTGTCTTGGAATGGACAAAACTGTTTTCCTACTTGTCGTGCTACTCGGAGCAGGGTGAAGTACTGGCTTGTTGTTTTCCTTCCCCAGATGATCAGCAGGGAAGTGCAGGGAGGCAAAGTCTCATGCACAAGAGAGATCACACTGGCTCCCCTGCAGGTAGGGGAAGACCCTTGGAAGGGCTGGGATTCACCATCTCCAGAGGAGATGAGGTCCACCCAGTAGTAGCTAACACCCACTGCACTCTCGATCTTGCTTTGTAGAGGCCAGCACAATACACTGTATTTCTGTGAGCACTACACTGTGTTCTGAGAGCTTGGGTACTCAAGAAATAGATCAGACCCCGCAGTCCTCTCCGGGAATAGCTGGGCATTGGGATCCACCAGATGTTACTATCCATCCTGATGGCTACCATGCTGGGCAAGAAGCCATTGCTGGTTTCAGTAGCTCTTCTACCACCCTACAAGTCTTGACAACCATCTCAGAAGTATCGAACGGAAGGAGACGAGAGACCCGTGCGGTGGTCAGCTGCCTTGTACTGCACCACTCTGCACGGCTTGTAGTCTGTGGCTGGAGCTCCTCTGCTGGCAGCCCTTCCCTGTCTACGCAAGAAATGAGAATTGCAAAGCTGTGTGGAGCTTCTGTCTGGAGCGAGGCACAAAGGTCTCCCAGGCTCCTGAACCCAGTGTTGCTCTTCCCTCTATCCCCATAAAAACCCACAAGGTCTTGCTACAACCCATCTGCCTCAGTGCTCACCTGCAGCAGACCCAGCTTCTCTCCAGCAGGCTGATTATCAAGAGCTTTCCATCCTGAGGTTTGCTATGCAAACATCAAACATTTGTGTTTAAATATTACACTCTTCTGCTGATGTGAAGCTAGTAATTACAGCCAGATGGGACCTGGCTCACAAGCAGATACAGGGCCCACACACTGCTGGATGGTGGCTTTTTTTTTTTTTGCAAAACCGTGTGGACAACCACCAGCAGGAATATCAGAAAAGCTGAATGTAATTAAAAACAATTTTTAAAAAAAAGTTTCCAAATATATCACACAACATATTCCAGGTGAGCACTAAGTGTTCCTGGCTGCAGTGCCTGGCAGCCTCCATGCTATACCTGGGACGTGATCCAAGCCAGCATGCTTGAGCCATACATCCCTCCAAGCACAGCGTGACAGTGACATGCACTGATTTGGTATTAGCATCTCCTGCAGCACCAACAGGTTCTGATCCTGCAAAGCCTTCTTCAGCCAAGCAAGAGCTTTTTGTTGCATGTGGGCCTGATTCAGCCCACACTACGGTCTATCAAAGCAGCCCCTGCAAATGTGCTGCAGCCCCAGGGCCACCACACTGCCAGCATGGGCTTGCACCTTCTGCTGCCTCCTCACCTGCTAAGTTGAGATCATCTACCCTTTGCACACCTGCACACAGTTCTGCCTTGCACAAGCTGCCCAAGGTAGGAAGCACTTCATTTTCTACCTGCTCTAGGTCTGATTCTGTTCAAGGCAAAACAAAACCATTGCAGCGAGTCATGGATTTCTTTTCTCCTGGATGATAGCCCATCATCCATATTCACATTCAACACCTGATTGTATTTTGAATAGATAATCCTCTCCCTCCCTGTTTCTTTCCTACACATCAAACAAACTCAAAAGGTGAGCAGGAACATAACAGTTCAAGCAAATGTCTCAATGTTTGTACTGCCCAACATCTGTGCTATGTATACACACACCACCAAGTGCCCAGGAAACAAGCCTTCTCCTCGGTCTATGGACCTGACTGCGCTCCAGCAGCTACGGTGACACAGACAATAACCACCCTTTGCTGCCTGAAAGAGAGGCTGGATCTTGCTCATCACACACTATTTAAGTAGCCCTGGTAAAACTGCTGCAGGTGACACCACTTCAGGGGAAATGAGCTATAAAGATTATAGCCCTTTCTCTGCAAATCAGTTTAGCTCTGTTTAACCTCTATCTTACGGTGAGCTGGTAGTTTTCCCCTCTTTGTAACAAACACTCCATCACACTCTCAGGATGGTCCCAAGCCAAGTGGTGCAAAGCCAGAGCCTGGTCTCCTGTGCAAACAGCCAGGGATGTTTAATTCCCTGGGACAGCTGCTGAGATGTATTTTCTGTGCTGTAGCAGTCAGCATTACACAGCTCCCTGCTCCCCATCCAGCCTGCCCAACAGGAGTCAGCAGCTCTGGTTGCAAGGGAAAGACAAAGACAACAGCAAACAGAGGGGGAAAAAAAAAAAGGCATGTCTAGAAGATGTAATAGAAATCATTGTTTTGTGAGAAACGGTAGAGCCACAGCAAACACATGCTGTAATTTGAGACAAGTGCCAAGCCCTGACAGGCTTATGGAGGAAATCAGGATCAGCCTTGGTGAGAGATGGAGAAGGAGAGCAGGTAATGTGCACAGGGAGGTAGAAAGCTCTGATACATCCATCCAGGAGCTGCCCAGAAGCCTCTGCTCATCTGATTATCTTGACACTTCCTCTGCTCCTCTGCTGCCCTGACCTCACTTGGCTGCTCCTCTCTGGGGAGCTGCTTCTCCCTCTTCCTGTGCTGTGTGGGCTTCTCACTTCCCAAATCTTCCTCTAAGGACCATAAGTAGAACTTTTCAAGGAAGTTTATTTCTGCTGTCATGTATCCCAGGAGACTGTTACCAGCCATGAAGGGCAGGTCCAGGCCCAGCTCCTCTCTGTTTTCTGCTCCACATAAGCAGAGCTTTGGTGTGCTGTTACCAACCCTTGTTTCTGCAGTAACCTTACCCGACGCTGCATGGGTCTGTGGAGCCTGTCTTGCACTACTGTTGCCTTCATGAATAATGGATCCCTCTCCACCTTCCTTCTCCTCTTCCCTGTTATGTTATCCCGCTTCATGTTGGGCATGTCTGGTATGTTTGCCGTTTCCCTGGGGTTGAGCTGAGCACTCTGATTCCTGGATCCAGTTCCCCCTTCCCAAGATGCAAGTGATGCACAAGAGGACACCAGGAAAAAATCAGGTGCTTATTAATATTTACAGAGGAATAAGCAGGATCTGCCTCTTGGGTTTTGTAGGGGTTTTAGGTATTTCTGTTGCTTCCAGTGAGGCTGTGAAGTTCATATTGTCAGGCCCCAGGAGCACCTTAAGCTAAGACCTGGATCCCCAGTTCTTGTCTGACCTACATTACGGGTGTATCCATCTCCAGTCCCGTCTCTGGCCCTGCCTCCTGGGTGAACTTCAGACCCATGTTGTAGCCTTGTCTCCAGTTCTGCCCCTGGCTCTCCTGCTCCTAACAGGACTCCCTGGATGGACCCTGGAGCTGGTTCATCATCTTATCTTGTGTGGGACAGGCTTGACCCTTGTTACCAGCACTGGGTTCTGCCTGCCAGGTTCAGATGCTGTGGGCCTGTTCCCTGGTGAGGGCACTGCCTGTACTGGGGTCACCTTTGGCTCCTGGCTTGCCTTGCATTAGGGAACAGTTGATCCTGGCTGTTCCTAGAAACCTGTAAGCTTTCCTTCTCTTCTGGAATTTTGCATTTTAAACACAAAAAGTGTAGCTCCAGGAAAAAAAAAAAAAAAAAGGTTTCTAAAATGTCAAGTCTCTAGGGCTAAAAGAAGCACAACTACATTTTATGTGTTTATGGTCAAGAGGAACATTGGGGACCACTTTACAATGCAGTCTGGAGAATTTAATTTCCCTTTTTCCTGGAAATAACCAGCTTTACTCAGCTTTATCTGGTAAAGACCAGTATTTTAGCTTTATTCCTCTTCAGAAGCCCCAAGCTCAGCAGTAAGATAGCCCTGGTTTAAGCAGGGAATATCTATGGTGTTTAGCAGCGTCGTGGGTGTCTCTTCCCCTCAGGTCCTGCTGCAGTAGCACAGTGACCCAAGATGAGGACTCGGGTGAGTTCAGCCAAATATCTTCTGTGTGGCTTTGTAAGGTTTGTAGGTATGAAGGCCTGTCACAGCTGTGTGCTGGTCCCAGTTCATTGTCTTTCTTATTTGTCTAGTCACTCCAGGCTATGAGAAGCACCAACTTACATGCCCTTATGTGGCACTATGCCTTACCACTGTGTCTCCTTCTGCCAACTCCCCCAGCCCAGTTCTTCAATCTCTGCCATCTGCACTTTATGTTGCTGCCCCTGCAGATCTACCCCCTTTCGGGATTTCCCTGAGGAGAGCCTGTGTTAGCTGATATTTCCAAAAAGATCTGTGAGGATCTGAAAATCAAAGACAAGGGACAGCAAAAAACCTGCAACCAGGAGAGTGAAATCTGTGCGATTTGGGTGGAAGTGTAATGCTTCTAAAGGGAGGGGAAGAAAACAGGGTCCTCAGTGAGAAGCCCTGGTGCCAGAGGCCCTTGGAAAGCCACAAAATCAGTTGCCTGGAAACTAATGATGCCCCTCGATATTGTCTGCAACAGAAAAATGCCACAAGTGCCATAATTCAGTCCACCAGCACTGTCTTTTTCTCTTGACTGAATGGAAGAAGCAAAAAGAGGATTTCGTGTTCCATGGGTAGCAGGGTATCGCCTTGCCCTCAGCTCACAAGGGATTGCAGGCTCAGTGCTGTTGCATCTGAATGGTCAGTTCCCACAGCAAACCTCATGTCCTGAAGGTTAGAGGCTAAACCACATTGTTCCAATGCACTGACACCCTAAACTGGTCGTTTTCAGAAGCCTGAGGAAAGGGTCACACACCATCTCTCCTCCAAGGACCTATCCATGGCTGCCAGCCCAAACAGTGCTAGGGGAGGTGGGTCTTCAGTCTCACCCAATATAATGAATAAACGCAGTTAAGATATTCTGAAAAAGGATTGGAAAAACTAGTTTCTTCATGTCTCCAGTCAAAATTCAAGCTTCTGTTGTTCTGTCTGTCTTGTTATAGCAGATAGCTCCAAACAGCTAAAGCAGCCCTAGAGGTTGCTGAAGGTATTTAAAACAAGAGAGACAACCCCATTTTCAGCAGGGCCAGAAGTATCAGTTGGGACTGCTCAACATTTCCCACTGTAAGACCAACTTTTCAGCTGCTTGGAATTTTGACCAGCTTAGTGGTTTTCACTGAATTTTCTCTACAGGGCACCTACTTCTTAAGTTTGAGGGATGTATATGTATCTGTTTACTCTGTCACCTTCTACAGTTACTTAAAAATCGTAGAACAGTTGAGGTTGACAGGAACCTCTGGACACCATGTAGTCCAGCTGCCTGGCTCAAAGCAGATTCAGCTCGAACAGGTTAATCAGGACCACATCTCATCAGGTTTTGAGTGTCTCCAAGGATGGAGACCCCACAACCTCTCTGAGCAGCCAGTTCCAGCATTTGATCATTACGGTAAAGTTTTTTGTTTAATACTTAAACAGAAGTTCTGGTTCTTCCCAGCTCTTGCTGTCCCTGTGAAATATACCCAAATTTGGCCAAAATCAAAAACTCTTTGGCAAAAAAGTCTATATAGGTGACTATTACAGAAAAAAACATGCATGTATATACACAAGCAAATCACCCAAAGACCAATCTGGTTGCAGCATGAGAAATACCAGGCCAAAGTCATTTGCACAGACCTTAGGTTTTTTTTTTTTTATTGCACAGATTTTTAAAATTTTAATGTTAATTACACAGTTGAGCTATTTTCCAGAGGACCCCGATTCCTCCCACACACAGGACAAACATTGCATGGTTAGCAAAAGGCCTCGCAATACTTCATTTTCACTGTGTTGTTCAGTGCACGAAGCCTTAGGCAGGATTTACTGCACGTTATTCAATCTCTGCTGGGGAGGTAAGATTATTAGTCTCCTAAAAAGCTTTTCAGTCGAGTTCGCTAAAACAGCTGAATGTCTCAAAACTGTTAATGATTTTAGCTTTGCAACTCCCCTGCCAGAGGAAGTGTCGGCGCTACATCTGTTTTACAGAGAACACAACCTGAGCCCACAAGGGCTAGAGGGATGGGATTTCTGGGGCATTGCATGGACACACCTCAGGTGGGACCTTACAGCGCACTTAGAAAGGTGCAGCAGCTTCCCTTCAGGACAGGAGTCTGTCCCAATGCCAGCTGTGCCATGGCAGACACCTGGAAAATGAAGCACACACCAACATGGAAGGAGTTGCTTAACGGATCCCTGTGCCCGGTGGCAGCAGAGGGTCTGTGCTGGCACCGTACCCCACCATCACACTGCCTTACTGTGCTCACTGGTGCCTAATCATTTCCCACAGCCCAGAGCAACGGGGGTATCGGTCATTTCAAATGACAAGAGACAGATTGTCCAAACCCGGGTCTAGGCTCATTCCAGTCTAGGCACTTTGCATTTAGAGGGGTGAGCTGGAAATAAAGAAAACACCTTGAGAGCCAAGCTTAGGCAGAGAGGTAGCACAAAGCATCTGGCATGTGTCCTCCTGGCCCCGGGACTGGAGCCACGCAGCCTTCATCACACAGGTGGTGGCTAATCCCTGCTGTCCACAGCTGTTTCTATGATCCATGGCGGCACTAACCTGCTTGTCTGTAGCCCAAGGAACCTTTTGTCATCAGACTAGAGACCACTGCAGGGACCCCTTTTCCTGATTGCCCCTAGGAGGGGGATTTGGCTTTTGTTTAGGTGAATGCTTTCCTGATTCAGCATGGAAGCAGGGGAACACGACACACGTTTCAGGAGTTAAATCCATTGCAGGAACTGAAAGATCCTTGTCCCACAGTGCCAAGTGGGTGAGGGGTTGTGGTGGAGGGGGCACAGAGAATGAAGGAAGGTGGACAAAAAAGGGTTGGCAAGGAGCAGGCTAAAGGCAGGTCTGAATGTCACCAGCTGCAGAGGAGAGGGGAGCCTCCTGTCTGTCCCTCCCTGTGTCTGTCTGTCTCCCTGCCCTTCCCTCTTCTGTACACAAGATGCAAGTCCCTGGGAGGCCCCTAATCTGTTTTGCTGTACAAAAGGCCCAGTCTACTGGCTTTCTTTTTCTTTTTCCCTCTTTAAAGTTGAAGTGGGGATCAGTTTCCAGACACGAAGGCGGGGGAGGAGGAAGAGGCAGGGTGCAAGCAGTCACTCTGCAAAAGAGATCCTTGCAGAAGGCAAGGTCACAGGTGGCTTCAGGTGGGCTGGAGACACAGAGGACACAGGGTCTTTGGGGTGGTCAGAATCCTTGCTTGCTAAGTACTGAGTTTTTCTGGTCCACTTGGATCACAGTTATTGTGCCAACACCACCCCTTACTTTATACAGCTTTTCTTCCTCACATATGGTCTTTCCACCACCCCAGCTAGCAAACCAATGGAGAAGATAACTCCTTCCAGCCTTTGTTTAACTTGTGAAATAGGATCTCAGGTCTCTTGATCATACTCAGAGAATTTTTATGCACTGCTTCTGGCCTGAATTCAGCCTACCTGCCCAGGACTCCTACCCGATGCTAGCCGAGGTCTTGTCAGTACTTGGCAAATGCTATTAATAATTTTCTGCTTCTACTGGAAATATCCTATGCCCCTCAGGTCCTGTTCGCCTTTTTGTGCCTTTAGCTCATTGGTGGTTCATAATGACCCATGACTGCTACAACTAAGCTCACCTCCTCCTCAGTCATGTCCAACTGACACACTCCCTGTCTAGCACAAAAAAATCCCAGCCCTGTGATTAGTCTTGCATTTCGTCCTGTTGAATTTCAACTCATTCCTGCGTCTCGGCGCTCAAGGTTGTCTGCTGCTTTCTGTTTGATCTCTCGTCTCCTCTGCATTCACAATGCCTCCTCCTCCTGCGTCATCAGCTGGCTTAACCTAAGTGCCTCCACTTCTTATGACAACATAATTCATGGAGAGAATGAACAAGATCGATCTCAGGATCAATTCCAGAGAAACTCCAGTGGTGAACTCTATCTAGCCTGCTACTGCCTCCGTCCAGGGGTATAGCTTCTGTAGTCAACGTCTATTTCTTCTACTAATCCCATCATCTTCAGTTTAATTAGTAATTTCCCTGTTACTCCATTGAGCACAGCTTGCTGCATTTGTCTAGAAATTTGTTTAGATAAATTGAGATGAGCAGGCTGTCTCAGCTGAATGCTTTCTGTTGCATGCCGAGCTGGTTTTCCTCCAGCCACTTAAACATGCTGGTCTGCAAGTTTTGTTCCAGGTCTTTGCATGCTACTGACCCATCCTACAAACTCCCCAAGCCTCACAGTAAAAAAATAAAGCAGAGGAAGAATGGGTGTTATGGTCACAATTTTCAGTGTGGTACTTTCTCTTTCACAAGGGGTTCTGCCACTGGAAATCTTGCCACTGAACATGCGGTTTGGCACATCAGTTTGTTTGGAAAACACAAATACCTGCTTCTCCTGTCTGCAGTGCATTAACAGATCTGACTTTTGTCCCTTATTTTGTTGTACCATTCAGTCTTTCTACTGTCATTCTCTATCTTGCATGTTGACCCTACACCCAGCATCGTCACCTCCTTCAGACTGGTTGAGGGGCTACATCATGAAGATCTTTGCCTCCCAGTAGACCTACTGTGTTGCATTGATGCCTGAATGGTCTTTCCTGTGTCATAACATGCTTTGTCAGATTTAGCTCAGCTCATCTTGCCATGTTATTACACTACTGCTTCCAGGTCTCTAGCACACCATCTCTCTTGGCACCAGAACTGGTAGGGGGGGACATTGATACAGTTAGCTTCCATAGCTGAACTCTGCCTTGTCAGCCTGAGGCCAACGCATCCCAGATCCAGTCCTCAGTTATGGGCTCAGGGAGCTTTAAAGTCTTACACTGGCTTTTCTCAATGCCATGCCAGGGCACCTGGTAGTGCTGCTGCTTCTGACCCTCAGGCATGACCCTACTCCACTCCAGGCTTGTCAGAGATAGCTTTGATTCTCTGTAGGGATGGACCAGATCCTCTCTAGTGGGGACAATGCTAGACCTGGGAGTCACCACTCTTCACCTGGAAGTAAAATAACAGCTATTTCCCAATTTAATCCAACCTGCTGAGGCACTGGGATCCCTAAGCAGGGAGAAAGACGTAAGTCCATTCTCAGTGAACAGAGATGAACAGACTCAGTGAACAGAGGGATTAGCAGACCGCACATGTTGTAGGGAGGCTGGCACAAAGCCCACGTCCTGTAATGGGCAGGAGGGACGGGCCCCCCGTGGGTCACTGCTCTGTGTCACCCATTGCAGGAGGTGCCCTGGGCATCACTTTGCTCCCCGCGCTGCCCGGGATCCTGCCGGCTGTCTGGGTACCGGCTTCCCTGGAGCCTGTGCTGGTTGCTCCCGCCGCACCTGCCCTGCTGCGAACACCAAAAGCAAAGCCAGAGCCTCGCCGCGCCTGCCCTCTGAAGCCTCTGTCTTGTGGTGGAAATAAATTGCCTCAGATTCCAGTAACTCAGGCAGAAAACCCAGGCCCCTTGCTGATAAAACCAGGCGGCCTGGACAGCGTTGCCCTGGCAACCTATACTTTCTTCCCCATCCTTTTGTTCGGCCTCGGACCCAGACTTTTGTACCCAGCCATAATGGGGCCAGACTCTCGGGATGTTTACGGGGTGAGGTGAGAGGAATTTCATTCAGCCGTGTCGTGTTTGGCCCGTCTCCTTCCGCAGGGCGAGGGAGGAATGTTATTGACCGAGGCCCCATGCAGTGACAGAGGCACTAAAGAAAGGCACTATAGACTTTTGGGTAAGAAAAGAAATTCCTGCCCTCCCCCATGCAAACATACCCCCCTTCCCCAACGTGCTTTTTGTTTCCTTATTTCTCTTTTTGTAACTTCCCCGCTCACCCACTCCTGCCTACAGCTGCTCTCACCGGGCACAAACAAAACCCTTCAGCGTACCCTGTGTGCCTGCCAGCTCCAAGCTGCAAGATACTTAATCCTTGTGGATCCCCATCCTCTGAAGCACCTTGCTGATAAAATGAAGCTGTGTGTGCACCAGGTGTGCAGGAGCAGAAGTGCTGTGCAGCTGCAGCCAGGGCACGGAGCAGCCAAGCACAGCAGAGAGTTGGAGCAGGAGCCCCAGCCCTCACCGAGACCCTGCGAAGATCAGCCCCTCACCCTCTGGTTGAGGCTGGAAAGAGTTAAGCACATCAGGTCCCATTGCCTGCTGAGAAGACAAAAAGCTGCCTTGACATCCAATATTGAAGCTCCCAGGGACACCACTGAGGAATTCCCATTAGCTGGTGTTTGTGGAAAGCCTTATATCAAAAGCAGAGGGTGGCCAGTTGCCTTTCCTCGTGCCAGTCGCTGGGAGAGCAGCAACTCCTTCCCGGCCCTGCGTTGCAGGGATAAGCGATGCGGGCACCATCCAAGTTGTGCCTTTGCAGAGGAAAGGCAAGCAAGTCTTTCTCCTTGTCCTCCTGTGCTGCCAAGCAGCTCCAGCAGCAGCCAAAAGCCCCTGCAGGCCCTCTTGCCTGACTGAACCAGACCTGTGCCTGGGTTCAGGTGGCTCGTTTCAGAGGTGCACCCCATAGCATGACTCTCTTCCTGGCCTTCCCACTTCATAATTTCTCAGGAGAAGGCAAATAAATCCGGGGTTTGGGCAGACGACTTTGAGGACCTGGCACTTGCAAGACAGTGCCACTTCCCCTGTACCCTGCCCCACTCTGTTCTGCTTTCAGGGCAATTCTGCAAAGTGAAAGGCATGGACAGAGATAGGACACTGGGCAGGATGGGTGTTGGGCTTTCTTCAGTTCTGCTGGGGGGGCATAAATGGAAAATAAAGCCCAAATCATTGTTACCTGTCTGGGCAAGGACCCGTCAAGAAGCCAGTGGTTCCCACTGCGGGCAGTGTCCCGTGGCTGTCCTCCTTCCCCCAGTGCTTGGCCATCCTGGGGGACTCTGTCCCAGTTGATCTGTTGGCAGAGAAGAGCCTGCAGCTCTTGGCAGAAACACCAAGTGTCTTATCGATGGTGAGGGCCACTGTTGGAAGCTTTTCTTTAGCTCCAAATGGACTTATACAACATTGCTCTCTCCCAGCTGGGTTACCTGATATCTAACTAGAGGTGAGCTCATACATCATAGCCTTGCCCTTCAGCTGGCACTGCAAGAAGACACAGGAAAAAGACCTGGACACCCATATTCTTAACACTTGTCTTTGAGAGTCCCACTATTCCATCACATCTACTTAGAAAAAATTAGCTAGTATATTTTAAAAATGATTAGTGAGCTGGGCAAGGGAGAGGACAAGCAACACAGACAGTGAAGGACCACAGACACCTTCTCCTGGGACTGTCGCCAAGGAAAACCAAAGCCCAGGGCATGCACAGTTGGCTCTTGGCAAAGGACTATCGCTCTGGCACCATTTCAATGCTGCTTGCCTCAAAGGCATGAAAACCCAGTGATAAAGTAAGCTGGAAACTGAGTGGAAGGAAAATGCACACCAGCCATGAATAATGGGGCAAATGTGTCAATGCAAACAAGAACACATGGCAGCCCTTCCTTCCCGTCATCCAGTCTTCGCAAAGTCTTTCCAAAAGCTGCTGCTAAGGTGAGCCCTCCTGGATCAAACAGAGGATGTCCACAGGCATAACTCCGAGCTGGGTTTGATATTTGTGTTTCAGGGGTTAATGATTCAGCTGCAGTGAGGGATCCTGCTCCCAGAGGCACTGTCCCATCACTCCCCCATCACCTGCACCTCCCTCACACCAGCCTGCAGACTCCTCATTTTGGGGCAGGTTCCTGAGTGTTGCTTTTCCTTTTTAAAAGATGCAGAGCTGCGAATTCCATTGTGTGTTTTGAAGTGCTTGAAAACATCTTCTGAGCAATCCTGCAACAAGAAGCCACACTATAAAGGTCCCTTTTCTTGCATTTGTAGGAGCGCTAGCGTTGATGTTCCTCAGGTTTCCTCCTCGTGGGACTGAGCAGGACTCTGGGTGGGCAGGAGGAAGCAGGCACAGGTGCACTCACAAGCTGATCTCTAGTGGGAAGTGCAGCAGGAGAGACCCGCTTCTGGATGAGAAGGAACAAGGACTGGAGCTCTCACTGCTGATGGGAACAGGGCTCTTGGAAGGCTACAGCTCAGGAGGAAGAGCAAAGGTTGACATAGTGGTCTTTGAGGCACAAAACGCAGGGGGAAAAGCAGTTCTGTTAGGGGAGGTCTTGAGACATAGTGGTGGGGGGTTGATCCTACATCTTCCAGCCCCAGTTTACAGCCAAAGGCCACTGCATGGCCTCTGCTCTTGGGACAGACAGCATGCAGGAAAGCTCAACACAGCCCTAGGGAAGGAGCCCCTCCAGTTGCCATCCCACCAGACCCCATCGCTGCCCTTTCAGATATCTCATGGGCTGCTTCTCACCTTCTAAAAGAGGTGGGATGACCAGCTTCATCTCTGAGAGAAGGTCTGTGAAGCAGGGATGCCCCAGGGACCTCTGTGCATGCAGGGACTCAGGCAGGGGGAAGCCAAATGTCCAAAGCAGCAAAACAGACAGCAAAACTCTGCTTAGGTGCCCCTGTACCCCCACACTGCCTTGGTCACTCACTGCATCGAACCTTGTATTGAAGAAACCAATTTAGTTTCTACATAGTTCACAGCAATCTTCAGAAGGCGACGGGTTCTGCTCGAGGTCTCAGTGAGGTAGATGTGCAGCAACTTCACATGCTGCCTTCAACAGCAGCTAATCGCTGGACATCTGAATTGTGGGATGGGAAGCATGGCAGGTTGGCACGGAAGTTCTGCCACTAGTGTCTTGTCAAGCCAACACAGGCTTAACCTGTCAGGCAGAACAAGAAGTGGTTGAGACAGAGTACCAGTTAATAGGCTTTTGGACATACAAAGCAGCAGGAAACCCATTTTTCTCCAACCACCCACGTCCCATACTGATGTAGCCTGTTTTGTTGGGTTTTTTTTTTTTGGCTTTGCGTTTGTGGAAACAAAAGCAAGTCCCTTCTGCAACCCATTTGAGCAAGAAAAAAGAGATACAGTAGAGGCTCCTGGGGAGGCTTGTTTTATCTGAGATACTGGTGTCAAGGCGGTAGACAAGAGACCAATGAGGTATGAATGTTGCAGTAAATTCTGGGCTGTCAGGGATGTCTCAAATGGGACAGGAACATCATTGCATTCCCTCTTGCATCAGTCCCAGTGGGTTTGTGCTGTCAATGCCATAGAGGGGTGACAGGGTGTTACCTGTAATGCTCACCCCCACTCTTCAGAGGGCAAATTAGAGACAGTTCATCACCGCAGCAGCCTTTCTGCATCCAGCCATGCCCAGGGGTCCCCAGGAGAGGTTTGGGTGCAGACATACAAGATATTTCATCTCCATGGGGTGTGTGGAAGGTGTTAAATGCAGCCAAAGCTTAATCTTTTGTAAATCTGATGAAGTCAAATGGGGCTTGTCCCCTATTTGAAATATTAGGTACTTTGATGTGTGTGAGACACCTTGGATGATCTGTGAGTCAGAGATGTCTGCATGAAAATATTTCCTTGGGATCACTTCTAGGAGAAAGAGAGATTTTATCTGAAGTTCCCTTTTACAAAACAATCTATATCCTCAATTTTTAGATCAATGTAAAAAAGATTAAAAAAAAATCGATCAAATTATTTTCTTCCTGCTTTCTTCTGACACTGCCTTACTCAGCACCCTCCTCCTCCCAGCCCGTTAGCTGGTGGAGCATTACAGGGTGCTCCGAGATGACAGGAGACAATTTGATTACAGCAGTGCTGAGCTCCAAGCACCATCGGTTCCTGCCTGAACCTGCTGTTTGTGGGGAGCACAGCAGCTGTGTCCCCCCGAAAGGTGGGCATCCCCTGCTTCAGCGGGTGGCAGGAGATGGAGGTGCTTCTGGTTTGAAAGGCAAATTGTCAGTATCGTTATTAATGAACTTGACTTGTGTGACTGCAGCAACAGAAAAAAATAAGGAAGAAAAGAGAGAGCAGCTGAAGAAATTCCTGGATTTGGTTTTTCTGTCTGAAGAACAGAGATAAAAATGTAAAGATCAAACAAATGGAAAACGTGTCAAGACGAAGCAGAAACGGTGTCAACTTTCCAGCAAATTACACACTCAGCCTTTAGAGACCACAATTTTGATTTCCAGTCCTCTGGGATATTCTAGTGCATCTTCTTCAAGCTGCTTTCTCATTCAGCCGCAGTTGGGTGTGACGAGTGGTATGGGCTCTAAAATCATGAGACATTAGTGTTAATAAAGTCAGCACCCCCCCACAGACCCTAGCTTTATTTTAAGAATGGCTTTGCCCTGGACATGGCACTTTGTTTCCCTTCCACAACTGTCCATCAAGGACAGTTCATCTCAGCCTCCGATAAATCCTATTATTTCAGCTGCACATTTCCACTGCCTCCAAATCAGCAGCTGATGATATGCAGAGTGTTGCAATAAATGTTTATGGCTCTGCCTCTCCTCAGCCTTTAATTTCAATGGTTTGATGTTGATCAGCACGTTGAACAGCAGCCCGTTCTCGTCATTACTGGTGTGTGCAAACAGCTTTTGCTGGGGACCAGCGCCAGCTTAGCTGCTGCACTGATCTTGGCTTGTTAGAGGTGTTTCCAGATATGATCTTATAACTCATGAAAACGAATGGTTTCCTCCAGTCTTGAGTTAGCATCCTGTGCTCTACAAAGACTGCACGCTACGGATATATTTATGCATGGATGAATGCCCTGCGTGTATACATAGCTTGGGATTTTATTAGAACATATACCAACCTCGGTGCTTCTGGGCAAATTTGCAGCTGAAGCACAGCATCAGTTTAGGAGCTGTGTGCTGCCCGTGAAAGCCGGCAATGAAACGTTCCCCCAAACCAGCGAGCGTCAGTTTCCCTGCTGGTCTCCTGCTTCTGCCCAGGGAGCGGACAGATGCAGGGGATGATGCCGCTGCTCTGCCCTGCCCAGAGCACTGCAAAGGCCAGAGAACACTGTCGTGGAGGTCAGGACCTGCTAGTGTGAGGGGCTGTGCAAACATCTATTTTCAGCTGTGTTTTGGACCCAGCAAGTCCAGCTATGAAGTCTTGGTGTAGATTTTTGGCAAACAGCCTGTGCTGGGAGTCCAACGCATAGCTAAGCCTGCATCTCTCAGGTCCTTTTCCAAGGGGACCATCCTACAGATCCCAGGGTGGACTGAGACCCCAGTACTGACCACATCTTGTGTCCCACTATGGACAAGGCCAGGCTTTCTCAGACAAACATCCTACTAAGATACACACGCCAAACTCCTAGGCCACCACAGTAGCCAAACTAAAGGACAGTGTTTCACAGCTGCATGGAGGCAACAGCTCAAAAGCCCAGAGCAACTGCAAAAGCCACAGGACATGAACTGGAGGTGCTTCCAGGCTGCTCAGGACCATGAGAGCACTTACGGGGAGAAGGAGACAAAAGGCACATCATCAAGTGTGCAGATGACACCAAAGCATGGTGTGTTTGGAGTGGGGTGCTGGTTCCAGCTCCTAGCAGGGTGGTCCCTGCATGACTGAGGCATATAGTTTTGTGAAAGATGCTCCAAATCTGGCAAAACTGGAGGTGTCCCTGTGCAGGTGTCATGGCTGGAGGTCTTGCTGGGAATGGGTGACCGGCAGATGGTGTTACCCATCCAGTGACAGCACCATGGGTGGGGAGTGAAGCCTTTGCAGGACGAAGAGGAAGGCTCAGACCAGGAATACCTGCTGGACAAAGCCCAGGGAATGGGGGCAAGGAAGATGAGACAGGCCTCTGCTTGCCATAGAAAATGAAGTTCACAGCTCACTTGTCAACAGGGAAAGGTGAAGGGGGAGCTTCCTGGGAGAGGGAGGGAGCTGGGGAGTGTGGGTCGTTAGCCTTCTGCTCACATCGGCGGGGGAAAGCAGTTTCATTTGCTGGCCTGATTGGACTGATGAGATTTCCATATTCTTCATTAAGGGGCTGCCAGCAAGCGCGGCTGGGCTGCCATTTCCCATTACTCACAGCCTATCCATTATGCAAAAGGCGAAGGGGAGAGGGACGAGCCGGTGAGCCCAGATAGCGGCTGTAATGATCCTGTCAGCCTCCGCACCCACTCCGGGGAGAGGGCAGCCGGGCTGCTGCCGAGCTGCCTCGGCGCACGCTGCCTGCGGCCCTGCCTGCTCCTGCCTGCCTGGGCACGTGCTGGCTCCCGCGGGTGCCAAATTAGTGGCATCATGCTCAGTGTCTCATCCTGGCCTCTCCTTGCCCAACATGCAGCTCTCCTGCCCTGCTCTGTTCCGACTGCCGGTGCAAGGGCACAGGCAAGCGAAGCCTTTGACAGCGCCAGGATGTGCCCACCAGCCTCCCAGCTACCCAAGGGGGCTGCAGGTCACCCTTTCCCCAGCCCCGTCCCCATGGCAGATGAAATGGGGCTGCTTGGTGCTTCGTGTGTCTCTGGTGTGTCAGGATAGGGTGGCAGGGAGAGGAAGATGGAAAAGCATCCCGTGGTCATGGAGGGATAAAAAGCAGGAGCAGGTCCATGTGTGCCACCCTGACCCCTTGGTGAGCACTGCTCCTGCCTGGGTGCTCTCACCACACCCCATGGAAGCTCCAGGGCTTCATGCTTGGTACTCTACTGCTTCCCACCCCTCCGGGGGGCCAAGGCTCATGTGTCGGACTGTTTGGTGGGGCTGTGTGTGGTTTGAAGGCAGAGATGCCTGAAGGATCACTGCCTGGACCCTGATCCACCTAGACAGAGGCTGTGCTGGAGGAGATCAGGAAAACTGCCTCCCAACCCCAGTATTGAACTGGGTTGCTGCAGGGAGGTCTCACAGCCGGGAACTCTTCCCAAGGTATCCGTCATGCCTGACCTCAGCTGTCACTGGCAGGCAATTATCTTGGCGCTGAGAGATCGCGGCGGGGATGTGAGGACCCAGCTCCCCTCCTGCCTCCTTTTCCCCATCACATTTGCCACAGCAGTGCCGGCAGCAGGAACTTTCCTTTGGCCAGAGGGCCAGGTAAGGCAGCCCCCAGGATGCCGCCGTGCTCCCAGGCATCTGTCCTGAGTTACAGATGGAGCTCCCCGCCCAGCTCCTGCCCCAGCAGGAGCTGGTTCGTGGTACGGGGAGAGGAATGGGGGGAGAGCTGCCAGCCTGCATGGCCTCTCTGTCCCCTCTCTGGCTGCTTTTTCGTGGGATTGTTTCTGAGTTTCATCCCTCTGGAGGGAGTGTGGGTCAGCTCCAAGCAAGGCTGCCACCGGCAGGTCTGTGCTCAGAAGAGAATGCCAAATGCCCGGACACTGGAAGGAGCAGGACCTCGTGGCAAGGGACAGTCTCCTTTTATTAGTGACGGTAACCTCAGCAAAAAATAGCCTGTTCTTTGTCACGTCTTCATCCCTCCAGTGTCCCCGCAGGGCACAGGCAGAGTAGCTCTAATTGTTCCGGGTGTGGGGAGCAGAGATCAGAGCCTGACAGCTCTCTGCTCACTCTCTCATGTTTTCTGCTCACTTTTTTCACATACACTCCACCCTTTTCTTTGCCTTCTCTCTTTAATTTGCCAGCACCAATATGACCAGCATGCTCAGCTATCTCTGTTGTGTCATCCCTGCCCGTATTTGCCTTCAGATGCTTTCAGAGATCCCAGTCCTGGTAACCCTGCTGGGCCATGAGGGGATGTTGCCTGCTGCTGTCCCCTGGCTCCCTGCCTGTTTTTGGGGACCACTATGGCAAACGCTCTCATCCATTCCCTGTATGCAGGCAGGAGGACCACACCGAGGGGGATGGAGAGGGGCTGCAGAAGAGGCCCAGAGCGCTAAGAGGCCCCACAGCCAGGCTTGGTTTGGGGGTGCCCTGCATGGGGAGAGCAGGGGTCATTGCCCACAGAGCAGTGCCCTCACTCGGTGCCCATCAGCAGCTCCATGTCACACCAGCAGCCGGGCACTGAATACCTTCCCTGCTGGCCACACTCCAGCTCCGCAGAGGAAGCTGCTGAGAAAATGCAATTACAGCAAACAACAGCCACACGCGCAAGCGCTGCAATCCACACCTGGCACTAATTAACTTAATTAGCCCTTAATGAGCTACACTGGTCGGAAGGCCTATTTTTACTTAATTATCCCCTAATGTGCTTGGCAGAAAGTGGGGGCCCTGATGGATGGAGAGGTTTTGCCTGGCTTCCTCTGCTCCAGCAGGATACTCCATCATCCCAGCATCCCTAACGAGCAGAGCTGCTGGTGAGCGGAGCTGGGATGAGCCTGGGGTGGGTGGGAGTTTGGCACCCAGCAGGCACCTGCCTGGCAAGTGGTGGGGTTTGACTACGTTTGCCGGGGACCTGTGTGGCATGTCACTGTGTCCCACCTTCCCCCAGGTCTGGGTGATGTTTAGGAGAGCCTGTGGCAGTGAAACAGGTGGGTGAACTCTTGCTGCTGGTGCAAAACTCTTTGCTGGGGTCATGATAGCCTGGAGGTACCAGGCTGTGCCAGGTGGTACCTGGTCGGATGGCTGGATCCAGGACCTGGCTGGCTGGGAGGAGAGGTGGTGGCCAAGGTCCAGAGCATTGTCTCCCATCGCAGGGAGCGCCGTGTGAGGAAACACCCCGTGCGTGACACAGGCAGGGTGGGACAGGGTGGCTCTGCCAGTCCCCTGGAAGATGGGACTGGAGCAGGCTGGACACAGGGATGGCCCAGTGTTGCCAACATCCGTCACCCGCAGCCTATGCTCTCCAGCTGCAAACTGGGCGAGAGGAGCTGGTCCCAGGTGCAGGGAGGATGCTGTGGTCCCTGGATCCAGCCATGCCGTTTCCACAGCAACCAGCGTCATCTGGCCTGGCCCTGGTACATGCAGGATCTCTCTGGGGGCTTCCTAAGAAAGTGTGTCCTGACGGCCTGAGTTAAAGATGCAAGAGCCGGCACCTCTGAACCGTGCCCCAGGGATGCTAAAAGCAGGGTGTGGGGACCTGCTGTGGCAAGCCAAGGGAGGTGGCAGGATAAGGAGGTGATGGCACATGTCACTGGTCCCTATTAATACTGTCCCTCAATGTAAAGATTTTTTAAATTAAAAGAAGATGGAGAGCCAAGAGGGCAGCACCCGTCCCCCAGGCTTGTCTAGCTGCTCCCCAGCTGGACATCCCTGTAAATTATAGATCAAATCTGCTGTGACTTCCAGCAGCAGCAGAGCAGCTGAGCCTGTGACGTGCCTGTGAATGGAGTTGCTGTCCCCCATGGCACAGCTGGACACCAGGGGGGCTGGTGCTTTCCTCTCACCTGCCCTGCCACCAGTGTCACCGCGCAGCCAGGCCCATCTTCACCAGCAAGCCCTTCCTCCTCACCCTCCTCCTTCTCACCCAAGCAAATTCACTGAACGGTGCCATGTCAGATGTTGCCTTCCCTTGGATTTTGTCCGCACACCTTCCATTGCTCTTTATCCCATCACTTTAGTGGGATGATGTTCTGACGCTGTTTTAATAATGATTCTATTTCTAATTTCTTCCTCATTAAGTTATCACTGCCCAAACCTTGGCAAAACACCTGCCTGTTGCCTTCCTGGCGCAGGCTGCAGTGCGGAGCTGTGATGGGTCCCCAGCTGCTGGGGACACTGTCCCTGTGCCCTGTCCCGCAGGACTCCCCACCTGCCTCCCTGAAGCGTCTCCAGGCTGACAGATGCTTTTACACCTCTGGTTCATTTGTTTAACAGGTTTAAGACCAATAAATTGGTCTTGATTGCCTTCTCTAGGTCCTAATACATTTTGCTGGGTACAGGAAAAGTGTGCAAACTTTTGGGTGGTTTCTCCTCATCCAGAATTTGGTTAATTCACTCTGTTGCCCCTGATTATTCAACTCAGAAACACAAGGCCCTTTATTCACACATTAAAGCATGTTGAGTGTTTAAAGGAGGGTTTAGAAGCGGGAGTGGGCATGGCTCTGAGGGTCACCGGTGGGGCTGCCCAGCAGCCCCTGGCAGCAAAGGGCCAGCCTGTCCCCCCGGGGCATCATGTCCCCAGAGAGTGTCCTTGCCCGAGGGGGATTTCTGTCCCCAGGGGACATCCTGTCCTGGATGGAGATCCTGTCCCCAAGGGACATCCTGTCCTGCATGGTCAACCCCTCCCCAAGGGACATCCTGTCCTGCATGGGGGTCTTGTCCCTAAGGGACATCCTGTCCTGAAAGGGGGATCCTCTCCCCAAGGAATGTCCTGTCATTTACAGGGGTGTTGTCCCCAAGGGTCATCCTTCTCTGGATGGGTGTCCCCTCTCTGAAGGGTTTTCTGTCCCCACAGGATGTCCTGTCCCTGATGGACAGGGCTTCCCAGCCCCACTCCATAGGACATTTCCACCTTGCTCACACCAGGGCACAGCTGGGTGCCTGTGACCCCCTCCGCCCCAAGCACCCTGGCATCCCTCAAGGGACTGTCACTCACCCAGCCTGGCCCCCCATAACACCCTCACTACATGACCTCCCACCCTGGGCATGTCCTGCAGGGGCAGCTCTCAATGTGCTTATAACAAAGCTTTGCTGCAGGAAAAAGGGTCTCAAGTTGCTCAGGGGAGCCTGGACTGGGGGGCGGCTGGCAGCCCTTTCCAAAACAGGGCTGTTATTTTGTTGTTGTGGAGAGAAAATAGGGCACCAAAGTGCGTTTGAAGGTGAGCTGATACAGATTTATTGGTGGCCGGGTCTCTTTGGGAGCAGCGTTTAAATAGCGCTAAGAGGATGCTGGAAAAGTGTTTCCAGTGGTGAAATCTGTCATTTGTCCCTGAAGGAGAGCAGGAGGCTCCAGCCATGCAGCTCACCCAAAAAGCACTCACCGCTGTAGCAACGTGGCTGTTTTAACAGGGGGCTGCAGCCCCCCATCATGTTCCCATCCCTTCCCACTTGCTGTCAGGTCTGGCATCTCCACCTTTGCCCCCCACCTCCCCAGCCAAGTGGCATTTTTGGCAACTGAATTCAAAAGAAAAAAGCTTTTTTCCAAAGTCAAGTTGCTCCTGGTGACCCAATGGTGCTCCCTGGGGATGACACCCATCTCACCTGGGCACAGCCACCTCCCTGGGGAGGGAACCCCCACAGCAGGGCACAGCATTGCCCCCCACCTTGGGCTTTATATGGGTTATTTTTTTAATCTCTCATTTCAAATGGATACAAGGAGGGGAAGAGATAAATTAGTCCCATTCTTCTGGGAAGAATGAAGTGACCCTGTGAGGCGGGGGACGGTGGTGATGCCTGCCCCACTGGCCCAGGCAGAAATGCTAATTTCTCCTTTCCTCCACCAAACGATGGAGCAAAAAATGCTAATAGGGCTGACGGCGGGCTGGAGATAAAAGTCTGTGTGTCTGCCTGTGTGCATGCAGATGGGTTTGAGCGCTGCGATAAGCTGGCAAACAAAGTAATTAAAATAATTAAAATGCTAAACAAAGGGGAGGATGGAGGCAAGCGGTACAAAGGGCTGGGAGGGACGAGCAGCTCTTGGGAAATGGCAACGGGGTGCAAGCGAGGAAGAGGAGGGCAGAGGGATGGATGGTGATGGGTGGGCTGGGTCTCCCATGGGAGTCGGGGGTCTGTGGGGTGCATCAGGTCACCCACCCCATCATGGAACCCTGTTCCTGGGCTGCAACCAGCTCTGGCTGTGGGGACATCTGCCTCTACCCCATCACTGCCTGTCACAGTGTCCCCTGCAAAGCCGTTTTGGGGGTGGAGGTCTCTGTCCCAGGCAGGCACCCCCAGCTGGAGGGGAAGCTTGTGGAAAGGGAGCACAGGCAAATTCCCACCGCTTGACGAATTTCTCTGGTTGAAAACAAACTGCCCCCAAAACAGGCATGTTCTGCTCTCGAAATGGCCATCTCAAAGTCTCCCTTTTATTAACAACATCCATTAAAACAACAGCAACAAAAAAACGAGCTTGAAATTATAATTAATTTTTGTTACGGGCCAAGAGAAACATTTGATTCGAGCAAGGCAAAGCTTCGTTTAAAGCAAAGTCCTTGGGTGCCAGGCAGCTTTCCTCCACATGCAGTGCTGGGGCCAGAGCCACTCTAGAGACCCCTGTGCTGTGACCAAATCCAGCGTCACTGGCTGGAGGTTGTTTAAAAGACATATAGATGATGTTTTTCGGGATATGGTTAAGTGCCAGAGTTAGGTTATGGTTGGACTTGGTGATCTTGAGGGTCTTTTCCAACTAAAATGATTCTATGATTTGGCGGTGGCTGAGGTTACACTTCCCGTTGCCAGCAGGGTTCAAGCTTGCTTGGGTTGGTGGGAACTATTCCCTGCTCAGTGTCACATCAGCCCGGAGCTGCTCTAGGCCCTGGCGCAAGTTGCTCCCACTCTGTGTCGCCCCATGTCACCCCAGCCACCCCCACCGTGCCATATGCAAGGTGCAATGTACAAGGTGCAATGTGCCAGAGGAATGTCCCTGATGGGCTGTCCTCACCACGCAACATGCAATGTGCAACCTGCAACATGCAGCTGGGATGTCCCAGCCAGGCTGTGTTGCCCCATGCCAGGTTTCCAGGTGTCCCAGAAGAGCTGCTTCTCCTTCCCCAGGGCTGTGTACCCATCCCTGGTGCTTGCCCGGTGCTGTGCCCCCTGGACACTCACCCTTGCCACAGCGAGGAGCTTGCAAGACAGTTTTAGCAGGAGCCATGGAGGGTGTGGAAGAAGCAGATTCCCTGTGAGATGTGGTGGGAGAGTCAGGGCTGTGATCCCCCCACAGGGCTCCCTGCTGCACAGGAGCTGTAGCCAAAAGCAGGCCAGCGGCTGGCAGCCTGCCCACCGGCGAGCTGGATCTCCGGCTGCAGTTTGAAGCTCGCAGACAGCTATTTAACACAAACAGCCAAGCTGTTATCTTTTCCCTTAGGGCCACCATCCCTTTCGCTTCTCAAATGCCAAATTACAGCCTACATTTAATTTCAATGCCACGGGGAGATGCATGTCAAGGGAGGGCAGATTCGTTTAAAATTAGCCACATTAGATTAGTGGTGATACAGCTGGGGAGGAGGGTTTCGGAGAGAGGAGACACATCCCCATGAACTTTAGGGGAATTCCTCCAGGCACATCGAGGACTCGGGGTCTGGCAGAGCTGGGTCTGCCCCATATGGTGCATCCCTGGCTCCCGTGGGGATGCTGCTCCACCTGGGGGTGTCCCACACCACGTGGGGCCAGGGAAGGGATGTTCGGCACCGGAGGTGCAACGCGGAGCTGCCACAGACAGGTGCAGGGCATGAAGCGTGTTTCCAGCCATCAGCTGTTAGTTATTTAATCAAGGGGAATTTATAAAGCTTTTCCATGAAAAAGGTATATTTTTTTCCCTGGCAGCACCCATGGGAACAGGGCATGAGGCAGTGTTGGCTTACCAGCCACAGCGTTGGTATTGGTGGGATTCCTGTGAGCTTTTTGCCTGCAGGGATACAGGTTGAGCAAGTGAGGGGGGAAAGAGCAATGAACCCCTGCTAGTGCACAGCTACATCCTGCTCTGGTCTGAGCCCCCAAAATGATGTGTTTTTTGGGGACAAGCAAAACCAGAAGTACATATGTGAAAAGTGTTGACCCAAATCTGTTTTTGTGTGGGTTTTTTTTTTGTTTGTTTGTTGGTGGTGGTGGGGTTTTTTTTTGTTTTGTTTTTTTGTTTTGGGGTTTTTTTACATTGAAATGCAGAAATGCTAAAATTGTGGGCAATGCATTCATGGGGAATAGTAGTGACAGCCAGAAAAAAAAAGAGAGCCTGTAATTGCAGGCTTTCACTGACAGCAAAACAACCCTTTAATAATAACTAAATACATGGAGCGCGCAGAGAGCAATCTTCTCTAAAAGAAACAAACACTGATTTCCTTTTTTTTTTCATTCTCCTCCTCACCAGAAACATCTCTGCCACAAAGGGGCCGACCAGCATCACCCTGTGCCTCCTCCAGCTTACCCCACCAAGGGTTTCCAAGGTGTGTGGCAGGGGAGGAAGAGCCCCAGCGATGCTGCCCCTGCTCCTCCACACTGATACCCAGGGTACCAGCCCGGCCACTCACAAGGTGTGTGATGGGTTGATGGCATGGCAAGGTTCAGCATGCCCGGTGCACTGAGAATCAACACGAATAATAAACCTACTGCAGCCCCAAGTCCCCTGAAGTAGGGCTCTGTGGAGGGGAAAGAGGCGCAGGACACAGGGGGTGAAGCAGAAGAAACATGGAGAAGAACGTCCCTAGGGAGGTCCCTGATGGGGGTGAGGGCAGCGGTGCCATGGGACAGTGCCACCCCTGCTCCAGCTCCGTGCTTGGGGCAGAGCCCTTGCAGCTGGCTGCAGTGGGAATCTGGGCAGCCCCATGGCACAGGGATGCTGCTGCACACCGATGTCTCAGGGATTCTCCTGTGTGTCCCCATTGCAGGGCAGATCCTGCTTGTCCCTGTCACATGTATACTCCTGCATCTCCCTGTCACAGGGATGCTCTTATGTGTCCCCATTGCAGAGGTGCTTCTGCGTGTCCCCATCTCAGGGCTGCTCCTGCGCAGACTCGTGCTGGCTGGCCACATCCCTCTGGGCCATCGCCCCAGTTCACCCCAGCAGGAGCAGAGGAGATGCTGATGGGGCCATAGCTGGTCCCATGGGGACTTCAGCAGCTCCTGTCCCCTATGGCATGCCAGGACCCTCCTGCAGCACTCCTGCTTTCGATGAATCACCATGTCCAGCTCTGCCTTGCAGGATCCCTCTGCCCCAGCACAGCCTACCCAACCCCCTCATTGTGGGCAGCTCTTCCCCACCCCGAGACCACCCAAAATACAGTTTACCTTCCCACACAACCAGATGGCTATTTTTGCAGGAGGTGAGAAAAGCAGCAGCGGAGGAAGGGGGAGCGAGGCCGGGCAGAACAGCTCTGAGCCGCAGGGATGCTGCATCAACATGCAGAGCAGCGTGCCAGCTCGACAGTGGCCGGACGGTGTCTAGCTCACCCAGACAAACCGCCACAGGGAAAGGTGGCAAATTCAGCCCCAAAAAAATAAGTGGAGAAGGAGGCCCCTTGCCTTGAGCCAGGAAAGGCAGGTTGAATCCCATCCATGGGACCCACCGGTGGGAGCTCCTCATGGCCCCATCTGTAATTAGGCCGTAATTTAAGCGCTAGCTCCAATTGGAGAAGTGAGGTCATGTCCTCAGCTCACATAAATCAGCAGCGTAACCCCCATGCCAAAGCCACGCCACCTGTCCCCTCCCGCTCCCCAGGGGTGGCATTCGGGTTGAGAAGCCGCTGTGCCTGGTCCAGGCTGACCAAGCTGCTGGTGCCAGCCCCGGTGCTCAGGAATCCGCTGCCTCGTGGGGCTTCAACTAATGTGACTTGCATCTGTAATTTATTTTTAAAAGGAGATTCTTGCTTTCTCTCTCTCCAAGCTGCCTGCTGGCTGCTCCTGGATTTTCCAAGCAAAGGGAAGGGGAAGAGGGGTATGAATAAAATATCATCATGACAGCTTTTATATATATACATGAACCCGCTCCGCCAGGCTGCAAGCTTCATTTTTAAATAAGCTCGACTCCATTCCCAAGAGGCTGGGAGAACGCAGCGGGCTTCTAAGAGCAGGGACCAAAACAGAAGAGCATTTTCCTCTTCCATCACATCAGACTGGAGCTGGGTTAATTACGCTTCTCTGTCCTGATTTAAGCACGGGAGCTTATTCAGTACAACTGTTCCTTTATTAATGAATTGCAACCCAATTTTAACCAGAGGAAGCTGGCAAGGAGGAAAAAAAAAAAAAAGGAAACCTTTTGCCAGCATGCTCTTTTTGCCACTGCTTTGCATTTACATAACTTCAAAGTGATGCATTTTTTAAACCAACCTATTTTTGGGTCCGGCTGCATGGGTGTATGGACATCCGTGCAGATGTGCCGCCTGGCATCTCTCTGTGTGTGCCCGGTGCTGTTGTGGGGTGCGCGGCTGGGATCCAGCACCCTGCATGGCTGGGATGTGGCTCTCCCGTGCTCTGCCACTGCCCGAGATGCTGCTGTCTCGCTCGAGCGCACATTGCCATGAGCTTATGACCTGGTGCCAGCCAGTCCCTACAACAGCTACCCGGGGCCCTGGTCCTCCATGGGCTGGACCAAGGGGCTTGGGGACACGCTGCTGCGGTCCTGTGCTGGTCCCACAGGGCATCACTGGCACCTTGGGGTCCTGCTCTGCCATCCCGCAGCTTTGGGGGAGCCATGGGCATCACCACTCACTGCCGTGCGCTGGCGAACTGGGGACATATGCTGCTTTTTCACACCGTGGAAACAACACCTGCTCAGCTCCCTGCTCAGCCCCAGGCAGGCGGGAGGGGAGCCCATCACCCCCATGCCTCCTGCGGTGTCCCCATCGGCCCCCTGCCCTCCATGGGTGGCCTGAGCTCCAGAGACCCATGGGATGGCACAGCTGCTCCCTGATGCTGTGCGAGTGGAGAGAGCCAAGAGCAGATTCCCAGCCCAGACATGTGCCAGGGCCCAGCCCGGCACCAGCACCCGCCGTCAGCACTGCACGCGGGAGAGGTGTCGGGGCTGGAGGAGCCTCATGGATATTCATGAGTGGAGAGTTCACTGATCAAAAGGCGCAATCCTGTTTTCCTTTATAATATATCTGGTTAATACGGACTTAATGAACGAATGAATAATAAATTAGTCCAATTTTGTTTTCTTTCTTCTTGGAAAGGCAGGCATGAAGAGGGACTCTGTGCAGGTTTGATTGATAGCAGGGGCTTGCTGGGAGATCTGCTCCTCAAGCCCTTATTAAATATGAAACAAATAACAGTGCAATTGGCTTAATCTTGTTGCAGCGGCGGATGCCAGCTGGGCGAGGAGAATGGGGAGGAAGAGAAATCCTCCATTGCCTTTGCTCCGTGCCAAGGAAGGGCACGAGGTCCCCAGGCAGGGTGCAGGGTGGCACAGTGTGATGGGGTGCTCTCCTCACACCGTTAACCGGAGCAGGGTGTGGGTACATGGCAGTGGGAAGCAACGGGTACCACGGTTGTCATCATGTGGCCTGGGGTGAGGCAAAAGGCATCACAAACGGATGGATGGAGTCTGCACAACCGCATTGTTGCACTGGCTGGGTCATCACAGGGTCTTCTGGGCTTGGTGGGGAGGTGTCTGAGGAGCTTTTACCAGAAGAAGGACGTGATTATGAGCTCCATCAGGGAGATGAGTTGTGGACAACCCCTGTCGCAGCCACAACCCCATATGGCAAGGGGCCGCAGCTCCCTGTGCGGTGGCACAGCTCGCTGGGCTGGTGCTGCCTCCGCTGGCACAGCTCATTAAAGCTTTGGGTTCATTTCACATCCCACCTGCTGATGCGAAGCACCAGGAGAAGATGTTGAGTCACGTGCCACTGGCACATCCTCCACCCGGCTGAACCATGGGATGCAGCCACGCAGAGCGAAGGCCACCCTGGCCCAGTGTTTCCCTGGGGAGGATCAGGGCTGCTCTGCAGGTCTCCAGGGACAGAGATCCTTTTGGAAACACCCTCCTGGCCTCCAACAAGCTTTGAGGTCTGTGCTCCATCTTGGTCCATCCCCAAAATATCCCACCGAGGTACCCAAACCACTCAGGATCCCCGTGGAGCCGGCAACAGGAGCATCCTCCAGCCCCAGACCACAGCCCCTGCCTCTCCCCATGCTGGAGTCCCCATGGGGAGATGGTGTGAGGTGTCAGGGGTGGCTTCTCCCACTCCCAGCACCCCTCTGCCCTGCCAGGAGGAACCGGGCAGTGGGTGCCACCCACAGCACAGCGCAGGCGCAGCCTACACCACCAGGTCACCTCTCGGACCCACTCCCCGTGCCAGGGATGCCCCTGTCCCCCTGACCTTTCCAGGCAGGTGGAGGTGGTGGATGCACCCTGCTGTCTGCACCCCAAACTGCCCAGTGATGCCTTATGGCACCAAACCTCCGCCAGTGCAGCAGGTGTTTGGTGTGAAAGCTGCTCGTCTCCAGGTAGCTTTCCACTGCCATCACTTTGGTTAAAAAAAAAAAGCAATTCCCAGCTGCTGGGAGCTTAGTGCTGCTCCAGCTGCCTTGGCCCAGCTGCGTCGTGTCCCTTTGAGGCTCAAAGCCCCTTGCTGGAGTCCCGGCCGTGGTGGGAAGCAGGGCTGGGGATGAAAGTGCTGCTTACCTGCTTACTTCTGCTCCAGCGCCCAACAAGCAGCAACGTGCAGATTACCGAAAATAATTCTCCATAAAAAAGGAGGGGGGAAAAAAGAAAGAAGAAAAAAAAGAGGAAATGAAAGAAAAAAGAAAAAAAAGCCTGTGCTGTGGCAACAGCCAACTAACCTCAAAAGCCTCTTACCTGGCTAGATTTAACTGCCTTTGTTGCTGCATCAGCCTGAAAAATCCTCTCTTGCAGCGTGTCGGTGTTGCTGGCAGCTCCGAGCTGCTTCTCGGCCCTTTGTAATGAAAGGCGGCTCTGTGCGGCGCGGTGGCCCCGGCTCCTGCTCCCTGTTCGGGCTGCTCTCCTGGGAAACCCAGCTCATCTACCATGGGTTTTTCTTTGCAGGTCTGTGCTCAGCAGGCGTGGGGAGTTCAGAAGTGACCCAGGGAAGGATTTGCCTATACTAAACAGCCACCCCAGCATTAAAATGTCTTCTGCCTCCTTGAGCTTGCTTATCACTGTGAGTCGAATTGAGGCGCTTCCAGCTCACTTGCAAAGCAGCATTTCTGAGCTGTGTCTCCAATCTATTAGTTAATTAATGGCTTTATTAATGCTAGAGGAAGGGCATAGGTTGCGCCCAGGACCTGTGGACACAAGGGGCAGGGGAGTGTGGGTGAAGCCAGGGTGTGAAGGCAAAGCCCAGGGCTGTCAGCACTGGTGGGACGCAGCTCCACCACACTCCCCGTCCCCATCCTTCTCCAGGGGGTGAGGGCCACTTCTGCTGTCACGGCTCAGAGCCTGGCTGCTGTGCCACACTCCAGCCAGCAGTGCTGTGGGGCTGGGAGTGGGCAGGACACCGTGAAAGGGCAAAGGGGAGCTTCTGGGGAAGCTGCTGATCAGGGATGTTGGTCCAAACCACCCGCATCCTTAAACCATGCCCCAGCCCCAAGCACCGCTTTCTCTCATAGTTTTAGGATGAAGCTGCTGCCCTTAGACTGGCACAGGCAAAAGGGAAGCCATGGTCTGTGTCTTGCAAGCTTGGTGTCCCCTTCCTACTGTCACCTCTCTGCCTGGCATGAAAGAGAGCACTCTGGGTTGGCGGGCCTGAGTTTGGCTGCCATCTGCGCTTTCACTTCGATTTTCCACTGGCTTGGCCCCAGCCCTTGGACATGAAGAGGGAGGCAAATTGGTTGTGAGACATCAAAGGTGAAGGCACGTGTGTGAAGAGGATACAACACCAGCCCCAACATCCCCTTTGAGCAGGTGTCACCCAGGGGACAGGTGGCAGCTGCCTTGCCTGGAAGTATCAGGCAGAGATGGTGGTACCAAACTTGAGGGAATGGAGGGGTGCCCTCATGTGTGTGTTTTTGGTGAATTGTGTGTGCCCCAGCCCCCAGGGCTGGAGCACTGTTGTGGGATACACCTGCAGCACCCCATTGCCATGTGTGTGGGAACAGTCGCAGCCCCTTCCTTGGACCTGCCATGGCTCCGTGGGGAGCAAGTGGGGAAGATGCCAGGGATGATGCTCTGTCCTGGTTGAGATGGTTTTGGTCCTTCTCCTAGGGTAGGCATACCCGTTTTGGGCTGTGCTCCCCTTTTGCCCCCCATCCTGGACTGTGTCCCACACCCCAGCTGTTTCCCCTCCCTGGCTGTGCTCCCCATCTGGGCTCCTCTCCCTCTGTACATCTATCTGTGCTATGCCCCCCATCCCGGCTTTGCTCCCACTGTGCTCCTGCCCAGGCTCAGGGCGGTCCCGCGGGTGGGGGGTCCCGGGGGAATGTAGGGCAGTGCGGGGGGGCCAGAAGGCCGGGAAGGCTACGGAGGGGGCGGGGAGCCCCGGCCGGCGCTGCCGGGGCTGGGGGCCGGGACCGGGCAGGGCAGGGCGGACCGGCGGTGCCGGGGGGAGGCCGGGGGCGGGGAGGGGGCACTGGCCCCCCCTCCTTCTCCGCTGCCCGCCCCCGCGGCAGCGCGACTCGGCGGCGGCTGCAGACGGGGACGGGGACGGCGACGGCGCCGCGCAGGTAGGACCGACACCGGCACCAGCACCGGGACCGCGACCGGGCGGTGGGGACCGCGCTGCGGGGGCAGGAGCGGGCAGCGGGGCGGGTGTGGCCCGGCTCGGCTCGCTGCGTTCGGGGTGAGGGCGGGGAGCGGCGCCGGATCCTGCCCGGCCGGTACCGCTCCTGGCGGGAGCATCCCCGGGCACAGGCGGCGGAGGAGCCCGGCCCGGGGGTCGCTCCGGTACGTGCCACCCCCGCGGCCGCCGCTGGCCGGTAGCGCTGGGCTGGAGCCGGGGTCGGATCCTGCCGCCGGAGGGTGCCGGGAGCCAGCGGGGAGAGACGCGGTTGCCTCCCCGGCCGGGGAGGAAAGGCTCCGGGGACGGGGGACTGGTGGTCCAGGAGACATCTCGGGGTGATCGGGGGCTCCTGGGGTGCCCTACAGAAAGTGGGGTCGTGGGATGCTGGGGGCTGGCGTGGGCGCAGGGTGCTGGCAGCCTGGTGGCAGGTGGATCCGAGGGACATCTCGGTGGGACCCCTCGGCCACTCACTGTGTACCCCCATGTCCTCAGTGGTCACTCTGCTGGCCACCATGGTGGGGGCATGGAAGACTGGTGGAGAGCCCACCCGAGTGGGGAGCACCCTTGGGATGCAGGAGCGGTGCCCTGGCGGGGCTGAGCCCTTGTCTCCCCTGCACCCTCTTCCCCCTGCAGAGCCCTGACCCACGAGGGACTGACTCCCTGTGGGGGCACAGCATCTCCTTGGGTGGCCTTGGAGGGCTGTCGGGGTGGCCGGTGACTCCCCAAGGGTGTGATACATGTGACATGGACAAGCTCCCCACTCAGCTCACGGCTACCGCCTCTTCCCTCTGCAATTTTTTACCCTCCTCTCTTCATGTCTACCTCTGCAGCCTCCGATCTCTTTTTTATCCTGCCTTCTTATTTCAAGATCCGTGGGTTTGTGTGGGTTTTTTTCCAGATCCCCCTCCCCACCTGCCCCAGCCTGTTTTCTCATCTGTGCTCTCACTCATTCTAGCCCTTGTCTTTGTTTCAGCTGGGGAGGAAAAAAAAAAAAAAAGAAAAGAAATAATTGCTTCCCTTGTAAAGTTGGCCCTGGCAGAGCAAGCCCCTGGAGAGCGATGCTGCCCGAGTGGCGTGGGAGCCAGTGGCAGCCCCTGCCACCCTTCAGCCGTGGTCCTCAGCAGGGGGCACAGCCACTTGCCCCAGTAAATGCCGGTCACCTCCCAGGGACGGTGGTTTTGGGATGCCCCACAGTTGAGGGGCACCAGCAGTTTGGCTGCAGATCACACAGGTACCTCCCTGGCGCTGCTTTCCCCAGGGTGGTTTTTTTCTCCCAGCACAATTTTCATTGCACTCTCCATGTCTCAGTTTGGGCATCTCTGTCACTTGGGTCTGTGTATGGTGCTGGTTTCTGGGGGTCCCATGGGGCTGGGGGGGACCTTGGTTGGCCTGGAGTCTCAGGGAGGTTTGTGTTTCATGTGTGCGCTGCTATGCCCAGGTTTGTCTTTGTCTGGAGCAGGGACAAGGATGGGGGACGGGGGGGCCAGTCTTTTATTTTCCGTTTTGCATGTGTCTTTGATACCATCCCCAGGAGGGGATCCTGTTTCCCCAAACAGCCTTCTCTTCACATTGCTGCTCCTGCGCTGCTGGGATTCACACTGGCCCCAGGTAAAAGGAGAAGCTGGGACTGACCCGCGCCTCCCGCTCCCCATACCGCGGGCAGGCTGCCGGGTCCTGGTTGTGATCCCTGCACGGAGCTGCTCTGTGGCCGGGTTTGACTTCGCTGGCTCAGGTGTCGCCTGCCAGATGCTGCCAGCAGAATCTGGCCCCTTGTTTATAAGCCAGGGAGTAGTTTTGTCCTTATCTCCGTCTACTATGGAGGCTGGAGCTAGAATTTCAACGGCATGCTGCGGGTCACTCTGGGAGGCAGCTGGCGTGGGTGCCACCCCGAGGGGACGGGGTGCCCAGGTGAAGGTGTGGGAACTGCAACGGAGGCAGAGGAGCGGTGAGGTCTGCCGAGTCTGGAGCTGGACTGTCAAGGACCGCAGGTTTAGCCATGGTTTTATTTTCTGGTGCCTCCTTCTCCCCTCTGCCCCATCTGGTTTCTTCTGCCTTGGGGCTGGCTCTGAAAGACGGGAAAGAGGTGATGCTGGGGTGGGTGGCACGCAGAGGGCATGCAGGGCGTTTGGGAGGCACATACACACTAGGGTCTACAAAACACCCACACAGATGCCTCATCCCCATGAAGTTTATTTTGGAGGATACTGTTGTGGCTTCAGGCACCAAATGGTTTTGATAACCTAAATAAACCCAGGCTGTGTGAGAGTGGAGCATGCAGGCACCGAGCCCCGTGCCATGGGACGTGCTGGCCAGGCCCCCTATGGCTCACCCATGTCGGCACCGCCGCACCAGCGCCAGGGGCTGAGTGCGGGGAGGTGACGTGTGCGGTGAAGGGAGGGAGGGCGAGCAGGGGACGAGCAGGAGCCTGGTGATGACCCGGGGCTGGCGTGGGCAGCCCCAGCGGGGACAGAGAGCCGGGGGGAGGGACGTAGAAGGGATGATGTCCTCCCCGATCTGCCGCTCTGCCTGCACCCGAGCCGCTGAGCGCCAGCACAAGGTGCTGCGAGCCCCTGCCTGCCCTCTTGAAGCCATTTGAACTCAGCCACAGGGAAAGAAGGCCAGGCGTAGGGTTTCCTCCCACCTCCTTTTTTTTTTTTCTTTTAGACACGAGACATTCCTGAGCGGATATTCGTTGCTGGGGCTGAGACGCCTCCTGCCAGACAAAACTAATGGGAAAGGGGAGAATTGGTTTGGGATTTTTTCTCTCGTGTCTTGACCCTTTGAGTTATTGAAAAGCCAGCTGCTGCTCAACCCTATACAGTGAATCCCGCATGTCTGCAGCCAGTCATTTCGGGTCTGTAGGTGGTTTGCAAACAAGTCGCTGTGAGTACGAGAGCAGCAGCTCACGCTGCCACGGTTACAGTGGCGGGTTACGTGATTTTGCCTCTGTTCCACCCCCCGCCTGGGTCAGATGTGTAATTATCAGAATCAGTGAAGTGTAAATTATAAAGCAAAAACCCTCTGTGAAATATTCATAACTCTGCCCTCAGTGGAGGGTCAGCCGTCAGAGCTGGGAAGCCCGGAGGAGCCCTCTGCCATTCCCATCACCCAGCTACCATCCTGTCACCCACCGTCCCATTGTCCTACCAGCCAGTGGCAGGGGAAGGAGAGGGCAGATGCAGTTAGGCAGGCAGGGAGCGGGTGACCTTGTGACATCTCTGCCGTCGTCCTGCTCTGCTCCACCACCTCTCATTTTTGTCCAGGCACTGTAGACATCTCTGAAAGCTGTAATCTGCAAAGCCCCGGGGGGCTCCACACTGTGCTGGCTGCTATTATCCCAGAGACAAAGAGGGACAGGCAGGCAGATTACCTTGGCCTTTATTTTTTCAGCTGGGAGCAAAGAAAAGCCGTAAATGAGCTTGCTGCCGGGGGGGAGCTGAACCGCCCGAGCCCCCAGTGCCTCTGCCCTCCCCAGAAGCCTCCAGACCCCATCCCTTGCTCCAGGAATGGCTCATGCTGCCCCGTTGCTCCCTGCTTCCTCCCAAAGCCCTGAGGCCAGGCGCGGTTTTGGCTCAGGGCTGGGGCTCCACTGCAGCACCCTCACCTTCTCGGGGCATGTAGCACCTGGGGACAGGGTGGCCGGGAACAATGTGAGGCTCATACCCATCTTGTACCCAGCACCTCTGTGCCTGGCGGTTGCATTTTCAGCCTGGACCAGCAATGGGAGGAGGCAGGGCTCCATGGCCCCATCCTGCACAGTTCAGCACCCAGGCTCCTCTGCATGCTGGGGGCCACATCCCCAGCCAGGCTGGCCCTGTGCCAAGATGGCACTGCTACGGTGAGGGGCAGGTTCCCTCCATATGGTGCCCCTGGCTGGCTCCCAGCACTGAGGCAGGTGCTTGTGTCTGGGTGACACAAAACTCTATTGTTGGCACCCACAGGGTTTCCCTACCCATACCAGCCCCTGCCCCTCTCCTTGCCCCAGCACCACCGAGCAAATAGAGCAGCCTGGCCAGACACAGCTGCATCCTCCCCAGGGCTCCCGGCAGAGGATGCTTTCCATGCAGCCAGTGTCCCCCAGCAGTCCCCTCCACCTTGAGCCTTGCTGGCCAGCCATGCTGGGTGGGTTTTGTCAACGGGCTGCTGAAGTGCTGATGGTTTTATGCCTAGCACTTAATTATTTCCCCGACTGCCACTGCCATGTGCTGGCGAGCAGTGCTGGCTGTGACCCCGCCGAGCCCAGCGCTGCTGCTGCAGCTGGGGAGCTGATGGCAGAAGCATGCCCCACGTGGAGTTTAATTATTGGCTTTCTTCCTTAACAGAGTACATTGGCTGACCTTAATGCAATTAATTAGGACTTAATCAACTTCTGGTGGCTCAGCACAGCACACAGTGAGTCCTGCCTTTCCAGGAGGGTTTATAAGAGGTTAATGTGGGTGAGGAAGGGTGGAATGTATTTTGTGAGCTTGGTGGGGCTGTGCTGGCAAGTGGAACCCAGTTAGCTGGGCACTGGGACAAGACTTGTGTGTCCTCCCAGGCTGGGCTTGCTGCTGGAGATACTGGTAAAGGCAGGAGGTGAGCGAGGCTCAAGGGCTGTGCCTGAGGTCACGGTGCTGCATAGAATTGCCTGTATTTCTTGGTTTTCGCATTGTGCTGAGGCTGGGGTGGCTTTCTGCGGGGCTTACCCCTGTGCCTAGGAGTTTTCGTGCTCTTTGGGTGCTCCCTGTCAGTGATGGGGCTGTGTTCGAGTTGTGTATCCAGCAGCTACTGGTGGGTGGTTCCCAGGCTTGTACCCAGGCTGCTGGGGGTGATACGTGGGGAGCCACTTCACCCCTCCTTAGCATGCACTGGCCTTGGAGACAGGAAGGTGCTGTCAGTCACTGGCTCTCCCTGGGCAAGGGAGATGGTCCTTCCCCGCCCAGTGGTATTTAATAACTAATAGTGTTAATTAATATTGCAGGATGTCCCCAACAGCCTGGCTCTGCCCTATGGTTCTTCTTGGTTTGCCTGCTGAGTGCACCATAGGCTTTTGGAGCCCTTAAATAGGGACTGAGGCACAGATATTCAGTGTAAGGATTTATTCTCACATGTTGTGTCTCCAGGTGCTGGCTTTTAAGCTTCCAAGCTGGCAGGCACCTGTTGGCATAGCTAGTGATGGGGTGCCCCATCCCTGTGCTGCTGGCTTCATCTGAGGAGGAAGAGACTCAGCCTTGGTCTCACAGAAAGCCTCTGGCAAGGTGGGTGTCCCTGTGCAAGTGGTGGCATCTCCCAGTGTCAGCTGTGCAGATGGGGACCAGGGTGGTGACAGCATGGCCCACCATGGGTTCTTCTAATCCTGTATACTTTGCACCCCTGCCCCAGCCTCTGTGGCTCATCACTCACGGTAGCACATGTCCCCTCTGTTTCCTTGTGTCCCTGTCTGTCCCCCACCCTGGGGCCTGTGTCACCAAGCCCCCTTGTGTGGGCAGCCCAGTGCTGGGAGTGGGAGCTGGTGGCAGGAGCTGTGCCAGCTGCTGTTGCTGGCTTGTTTGCTTCAGCGCCAGTTCATTAATATCGAAGAGCTAATTAGGATTCTGCAGCCCTTCCCACCCGGCCCTCCTTCAGTGGCTGGAGGATACTTGTTGTCTGTGGGATTTTGCTGCAGCCCTGTGTTAAAAAGGATTCAGCCCTGGTCTGTCCCAGCCCAGTGGTTTGTGTCCCCCTTTTTCTCTTCCTGGCTAATCCATGTGGCTAAAGCCCCTTGAAGCTCTGCAAATGGGAAGTGATATTTGCCAATAATCCCCCTGTTCCCCTGGGCAGGCTTCTAATATTATGGGTTATTAAAAAAAACAGAACTCAGGCAACAATAACTGCAGCTGGGGGAGAGCCCAAGCACAGATTGCTCCTGGTCAAACCCCACCCGGCAGAAGAGCTGCAGTTGGAGGGGGCACAACATGGCACGGCACAGCCGGATCTTGCAGAGCATCTCTAGGCAGAGCCCAGACCGTCTTGCAAACACAGAAGGGCTGGGGATGCTGTTTCTTCCAGGACAGAACAGTGATGCTGCTCCATCCTTTCCCATGCAGGTCTGGCAGAGAGTGGCCTGAAGTCTTGCCTCAAGGATAGGTTTGTCCCGTGGGAAATCAATCCTCAAAAGATCTGTAGTTACTTGCAATTTTTTTTTTTTTCTGCAAAAATATTGATTTCCCTGTGAGAAGTCTCAACTGCAGCTCAAAATGTTTCATTGCATGGGTTGGGGGGTTTCCTTCTGCTTTTAAGTCAACATTTCCTCTTAAAATGTCACTCAGGGAAGGCTGCCTTTTTTTAAGCAAGAGTCTGTGATGACATTTTAAGTGGAGGAGAAAATTGCTGCTTCGTTTCAAAATGTCAACTTCGAGAGGGGTGAGGGGTTTTTTATGTTGTGTGGTTTTTTTTATTCCAGCATTTCCCAGGGGAAAAGCAAAATGGTTTTGTTAAACTCAAGTAACAGTTGCTCCCACCCCCTGTCATCCCCAAACCCTCTTTTTTTAACCTGATTTTATTTTTGCAGCAGAGAAACTCTTGCCAGGAGAAGTCAACCTCTGATGGGACACTGCCCTGGGAAGGGACAACCCATTGCAGCCAAACCTGAGTTTTCTGTGGCAAATCATCTGCCCCCAAACTCCAGTGAGGACCTGTGGGAGAGTTTCCATCGCCACCAGCCGGCTTTGGTCACTGTGAGAGGGATTAACAGTGCGTCCAGGTCCTGAAGCTTTCCTCTTTCCGCTCTCCCTCTGCCTTGCATGCCTGGTTTTCTTTTGCGCAGCTTGCCCTGAAAATCACTTGTGCTAGATTAGGCTAGAGACAGGAGTTATCTCCCTTTTATTTATTAGGGCAATTATAGTTAATGATTCACATGCTCGTGGAGAGTAATTACTCCCAAATACGGCACCGGCGGTGTTCTTACCCAGCCTGAGTACGGTGATTCACAAATGCATCTTCTCATACAAATCGTCAAATAACAATCCCTTAATTGCTGGTTTGGTTCAGAGGCGGTTAAGAAGCGATGGAGGACCTGGCAGTACCATTGCTGTGCCTGGTTTATGCTGGCGGTGCGGCCGCTTGCCCGCTTCTGCACCCCGCTGTGCCACCAGCCGCCACCGCTCGCCTCCCATGGGAGTTTTGCTGGGGACCTTGTTTGAGTCGAGCCCCTTGAGCTGTGGGATTTGTGCTTTTCAAAGCATTGCAGTGTGACTACTGCTTCATCCTCCCAAAACTTGTCAGTGACATGGTTAAACCCTTGCCTCTTCACAGCTCTTGGAGCAGGTGGATGAGAGCTCGTGAAATACTAATGTGGAAAGCAAAACCCTCCATGTTTTGAACAAAAATAAAGGCCCCTGGCTCCAAATTGCTCATTGTGGGGAAGTTGCAAGGGATGTTATCTCCTTCCCCAGAGCCTGGCAGCCCCCTGCCTGCATTGCCCCATGGAGAGGAAATGTGGGGACCCTCATGTGGGGACCCCTGCCTCTCTGGTTGGGAGCATCCCATGAGGGATGACGTGCAGAGTCCAACCTTGTGAGCCGCTCCAGCCTTGGGAGAAACCCTGACCCTGGGAATGGAGGAAGGCTTCTGGGAGCATTTTAAAAGGTATTGGTGTTTCCCAGTGCTGCCACGTGGCTTGGAAAGGCAGCCTAGAGCCTGAAGTTTCTCCTTGTGGGTTAAGAGGAGCCCAGGGTGATGGCTCTGGGGTGGCTCAGCCCCTCGGGGGCTGCCCAAGGCAATGTCAAGGTGCTTGGCTGGAGGCTGATGATCAGCCACAGTCTCCTGGGCCAGTGAAATGAGGGAGGTTTGGTGCCATTCAGCAAGCAGGGTGTAGCTGTGCATCACTGCTGTGCTCTTTTTTAGTTAAAAGCCGCTCTTGCCTTCTTGGTGAATGTCTGGGCTGCATTGCATGAGTCTGTGCCCACCACACATACCCTCCTGCCGTGGGTGCTGCTCAGGGTGCTCCATCCTGCAGATGCCAAAATCGCTGCCAGGATGTGAGGCAGGAGGAGAAGAGACAGCACAAAATCCCCTTTCTGTTTGTTGGCTGCTGCTTGGCTCTATCCCCAGCATTGCTTGGGTGGGCTCCTGTGGGAGCTGCCCTATTCCCCCCCCGCCGACGCGGGCATGTGGGGCTGCCCATGGCAGCTGTGCCAGCATCGCTTGTAAGTGTTCACCGGGGCAATAGCTCCTCAGTTTCATTCCATCCATGTCCAACTTCCTAGCAGAGGATCCATGCTTGCTCACACCAGTGCCTGGCCCCCTGTCAAGGGCTGCTGCAGGTGGCCAGCAGCTGCTCCCAAGGGGCTGCCAGGGATTTGTGCTCTGACAGCCCATGCTGCTCGCTCCACCTGCTGGGCTCTCCTCTGCTTGGTCAGAGGGCAGAAGATGCTCCCACCACTGTGGGGAGTGGCTGGCTCATTTTTCTCTCCACGCCAGGGGGTTGTGGTACCCATTGCCTTGGTGGTGCTGATGAAGTCCCAGGGATGATGGTGGTGCAAGAAGGGGGAAGCCCCTGAAGGGTGATGCTCTGGGATGGTATGGGCAGAGGGGAGGTCTGGGTGCATCAAGGGCAAGTCTTGTCTCGGCTCCAAGGGGGTGCCTGGGGTAGGAGAGCGTCCATTAGCTGGGAGCAAGTGCTGATACCTGCAGGATGCCCTCTTCAGTGGTTCTGGGGCCTCCCACGCTTTTTCCTGGCTGAAATCTCTCCTCTCTTTGTTTTCAGGCTTCTTTGTCTCCCCGTGGACCATGCATAGTGTCTGGGTGGGCTCCTGGGGCCCAGCCACATCCCCCCGGGGGCCGTGGCAGCCACTGCAGAGGGACCAGCCTGTCGCCCCACCAGCATGGAGCAGCTCATGGCCTGCTGTCTTGTATGGCTTTTTATTCCTATGTGATTATACATCCCACTTCATATAGGGATTGAAGCCGTGCAATACACTGGGGTACTACGGCAGAGTGGGAGCTGGCCTTAGAGGAGCCACCAAAGCTGTCCCCGGGGTGCTGGAGGAGGGTGCTGGCCTTAGCCGAGGCTTCGTCCTGCATCCCTGGCTCCCCAGCCCTCTTGGGGGGCAGGTGAGGGGTGCAGGCTGCTTTGGGGTGAGGCCAGCACAAGCTCCCTCGTGCAAGGGTGACCTGATTCTGCGTCTGCTGTGAAGAGCCCCAGCGGCTGCGTGGGTGGGCTCAGCCCTGGGGAGACCCCAGCTTTGCTCCTGCCCCCCAGGAGAGGGGCAGAGGGTATGGGCACTGGAAGGAGATGCTGCCAGCAGGAGGAGGAGGATGAAGATGAAGAAAAGGAGGAAGGAGCTGGGGAACAGCTGTGGCAGCAAGGGCTGCCCCACGCATAATGCTCCTCAAAGTTTCTCAAGGGGCCTTAGCCACTCTTTCAAGGTTTGTGTTAAATCTGTCACATTAGCGAAAATAGTGAAAATTACCCAGCTTGTGGAGGAGATGAAAGGCAGCCCCCTTCCAATCCCTCCATAAAGGAAGGGCCCCATTAACACCTAGTGAAATATTAGCCATTAATCAGGCTCCGTGCAAAATAAAACCATCCACATTTATCATTATTGGATCCTTAATGAAGTGATAATGGGAATGCTGGGGAGCTGTGATATTAATGTCTCCTAAGAGGCAAGAGCAGAGCCAAGGGCGGCAGCCAAGATTTTTAATTTACTGCCAAAAGCTCACGCTGTTAATAACGCAGTTACTTCTCCTGGCCATTAGCACTGTTTGGCTACAAGCAGCTCGCATAAGAGAGCAAACTGACCCTGAATGTGCCCAGGCTTTGCTTGCCCACTCCTTGCCCAGTGGCTGGGTGTGCTTTTCCTGACAGCTGTCCCTGTGTCCCCTGCCCACGTACAGGGATGTGGCCTGGGAGCTGTTGGCAGTCTCCTTCTTGGAGGTTGGCTGGTATAGAAAGAGTTTTGCTTTTCCAGTGAAAAGAGCAGGGACTGGGAGCAGGGACCAAGCAGCTCTTGTTGTCCTTGCTCTTTCTGTGACTTGTCTCCTTAGGCACAAGAACCCTGGAACCAGGACAGTGTGGAGCTCATCTCAGTATGGCCCACACACTGGGATCACTTGGTGTGACTGCAGTCCCACCCTGGGTTTCTTCATTTACCCGGGTACGCTCAGGCGATGCTGATATCCCACCCAGGACCGCATGGGCAAGCTGCAAATCCTTGCTCAGCTATGGTGACTCACTCAGGTTCCCCAGGGGAAGGTCATCACTTCTGGCAGGCTCCAACAGCCCAGAGGCAAATGGGTACTTGGCAGGTAAGCGATGCTGCTGTGTCTTTAGATGCAACTGTTATCTCACAAATCCTTGCAAAACCCGAGCAGTGCAGCCCAAATGTATGCTGGCTCATGCGCAGGGTCTTCTGCAGTCGGTGGAGGGACCGTGGGTCAGACTGGCCTTGGAGCAGTAACAGGCAATTCTGTGCTGAGCATTGTCCAGAAGGATAAAAAGATGCAGTGTTTATAAAGGGTTCACATGCTCCAGAGCACCTTTCCTCCCTGTGTAGAAGATGCACAAGGTCTACCCAAGCAATATGTCAGAAGTGGAGCTTTCATCTCTCCAGGTAGAGGCATCAGAAGAGGAAAAATGTTTCTGTAATGTGTGTGTCCTTGGCCAACCTCCCCCTGTCCTGCTATCTCATTAGAAAAGAAGGGATAAGAAGAAAAGCCGTACACAGAGGCCAAGCGAATGTAGATGTGAAGTGCACTTCAAACGGCTCCATGCTTTCAACAAACCTTTTATCAGTCTTCTCTCCCCCCCAACACAAACTCTTTTAATCACTAGTGAAAAGCCACTGTTTAGAAAGCAAGGACACTGCTCAGAGCACTTGTGGTAGGCATTTCCCAGGAGAAGCCAGCGAGACCAGCCTGAGGTCTTCTGAACTTGACTGTGATGGAGCAGCTCCAAGGACCATCCCAGCGCTCAGCAGTGTGGCAGGGCACAGGGCTCAGGCAGAATGGTGACACTGTGCCCAGGCTGGCACCTGGACCTGCTGCTCAAGGTGCCAGTGATCCTTCTGCCAGACACCCCAGGCTGAAACTGAAGTAACTCTAGATTTCACTGGAGCAGAATTGGATGGGAAGCATTGACATTTTGGGGGGAGATCTAGCCAGTTATCCTGGCTGGAGCCAACACTTCCTGCCTGTATTGCTGCCTGTGCTGGTGCCCCCACATGCTGGTCATGCAGCAAAAGCCAAATGCTCCAAAACCCGCTGGTGACCTCTGGAGAAAAATGTACAGCACAAAGCAGCTTCTCCTGTACAACCACCACCTGATGTTACGGAGGCACAGCAAACCTTGTAACACTTGGCAGGTTTCTTACAGGAGATCTCAAAGCTGTTTTCCAGCATGAGCAAATTCAGGCATGTTACAGAAGACCTTCAGACTCTGAGGACAAATAAGATGAGTGGATGAGTTTAAACCACTGGGGTAAGACTGAGCTTTTGCCTTGACACTACGCCTGAGCTGTGGCCCAGACACTCCAGCTGCCAGCCTGGCATCGATACTGGGCCCTGTGACAGTGCTGCTGATGTCCCTTCAAAACCAAAGCAGGAGGTGTCGCATCCTCCTCAAAAATCCACCCTCCAATCCACCTTGGAGCACGGTGCAGAACGGCTGTTCAGTGAGACACCACGACTCGTGGTGTTGGCAGGACGGTGTATTTATGTCATGAGATGAGATCAGCCACACGGAGTAGGTCTGTTTGGAAGGAGTCTGAGTCAAGCGTGTCCTATTAAATTAGGGCTGAATTTTCCAAGGAGCTCAGCTCTGTAACAAACAGGCAGATAGTCAAAAGGAGTTGGATGTGTTGGGTCATACTGGCTGCTGAGCTGAAGTCCTTTGAATATCCAGCCAAAACCATCACCCTGCCTGTTGCTACATGCAGAGCCCTTCTGAAATCCAGCCCCATTGTGGGCTCCATGTCCTGGGAAACTCGGCTCATCTCTGTTCTCCCACATATTGCACTGCATAGGTGACAAAACTGTGATAACCACTGCATACTCATACATGTGGGGGAGCAGCTCCCAGTCAAATCACAGCTCCAGCAGCTCTGCCCTTTGATCAGCTCAGCAGCGTGGGTCAGGAGAGCCGAGTGTGAAGGTTTCCTTGCCTTTTGTTCTGCGGAGTTAATCAGAGTGACAGCGACTTCTGCCTCAGCGCAGAAGAAAGGTCAGTGGTTCAGGCTGGATGTGCGACTTTTCTAGGCAGCTGGAAAACACGACCGTGAAAGCTCATAGCCTCGCAGTATCCCCGCTACTGGCATGGAGGCTCTCCTGACAGAGACGGCAGCGAAGATGTCCCCATGGAAGGAAGGAGACTGAAGAAGGGCTGGCTCACCACTGCACCTCAGTTGTCCCCTTCCCTATGCTGCACAGTGAAGGTAAATCACCCTCTGTGTCACTGTCACTGCTTTCATGTCCCACAGCCAGGATGAAACACTGCTCTTGGCCGCCATGCCCCTCAGCTGTGCTGCTGGGTGAGCGCTGTGCTGGGCCGGGGGGCTCCGCGGCACCTCAGGCATGCGGGTGTGGGAGGAGCCGCGGGGCTCTGCGCTGGCACGGGGAGCGGTTGATGGGGGTCTCCTGCCCACCGCATCCTCCCAGCACCCCCATGCCTGCAGCAGAGCAGGCCTTGCAGTTGCTTTTACATCCTTCAGTCGCTGTGATGCGCTTCAGTGAATCTGCAAAAGCCCCTGATGAGCTGCTTTTGAGCTGGAGGTGCCCCAGCCGTGGTGAGGGCTCTCCCTGGCAGCCGTGCCATGGCCCTGTTTTCCCCACATCTTTTAGCTATATCTTAAGCAGTCACAGGAGTGGTGGCTATGAGCAGAAGTGTTAAATGCGGCCTCCGTGTCCGTAATATGATCTCTTACCTTCCTCTGATCCCAATTACATGTGCTGGCTTTTGCTGTCAAAAGATATTAGCAGCCTCAACAGTGAGTCCTAATTTAAGTAGTTTACGTTTGTCTGCAGTGTTGCAATGCCTTTATTTTCCCCAAGTCTTAATGAAATGCATCTGGATATCTGCAGAGGGAGCTCTCATGATCTCTCCATGGCTCTAATCAAAATGGCCTGGATATCCATGACATTGGTGCCCGTCAAGCCTGTCACCAGGAGATGACGCCCATCTTGGAACTGGCTGAAGAACGTATAGGAGTCGTTGTTGTTGAGAAATGCCTCCACGTCGAGGCCGTCCCGCAGCGCCTCGCGCACCAGCTCGGGGCTGCAGAAAGCCCCTGCCGCCTCCGTTGGCCCATCCTGCCCGTCTGTGCCCCCGCTGAGGAAGACAACGTCACACCTCGCGAGGCTCCTGCCTTCCGCAGCCTGGGCCTGGTGCAGCCCCAGCCCCACGCGCAGGGCCAGCTCCTGGTTCCTGCCTCCCTTGCCGGTTCCTCGCAGCTGAACCGTGGTTTCTCCGCCAGCCAGGATGCACACTGGTCTTTCAGGTCCTAACCCTCGCATGGCCTGCAGGAACTCGGCAAGGTTCAAACCCGGGATGTCCAGCTCTGCCGCCAGCTGCAGGAGATTCCCTCTCGCCTTGTCGCCCTGGGGCCCTTCTCCAAGGCCAGCGAAGCCCAGGCAGCCCAGCTGGACCAGCTGGCAGTACAGCGCGGCGACGCGGCCGACCTCCCCGCAGATCGCTGCGCTCAGGATCAGAGTCGCGTAGCCCAGGCCCTCAGCTTGGCGTTTGGCCTCATCTAAAGCCAGCGCATTTGACCCGATTATGACATTGCAAACGTGGGAGTAGTCTTCAGGAGCGGTGGGCTTGGTGGGAGAGTGGGACAGGACCGTTTCCACTGACTCGGGCAGGCTTTGCAGCAGGTTGTATTTGGTGAGTATCTGAAGGCAGTCTTGGATGCTGTGGGAGCTGGCAGCAGTGGGGCCACTTGCTATGATGTCCAGGGGGTCACCGATCACATCAGAAAGGATGAGGCTCACCACCTACCAAGAGAAACACCCACAGATCATAGCAGGAGGCAGAGACAGGTGACCACACAAGAGCCCTGGCATAAGCGCTGCTCTGAGTTACACCTGCACCACCCGTGTGTCAAAGCAGATGGAAACGGGCAGATCTTGGGCCATTTTTGTTTTACAGTCCTGTGAAAGTCACCTTGCCCTACTTGAACCCACAAACCTACAATGTCCTTTGATGCTGGACCACCAGACTGGAAGATGTAACCTGCGACACTGCACTTGTCAGGCTGGTAACCTAGTGAGGGTTCAGCACACATTGAGAACAGCCCTGAGGGGAGCCAAGGGTCGTACCCAGCCTTGAAAGCGTTGTGGTGCAGCCACCAGCACATTGGAAGCGCCTGCTAGGTGAGGGCTGGGGACTGCTGAGAGTGGTGTGATGGGATGGCTGACATCTGCAGAATCTGAATTCCCCCTGCTCCACCTCTGTGTCCCTGAGCGCTTGGGTCCTCAGTGAAATCTGAGCCACAGAGTCCCAAAACAGTGTGCAGAAGTTGTTCGCACAGTAAGGAGAAAAAAAACCTGCATGCATGCTTAGGTCAGTTGATTAAACCCCTATTTTGAGGGCAGATGGGTGACCTCTGAGCAAGCAGGGGCTTCGCCCCGGTTACCTGTGCAGGATATGCAAGCCGGGCCAACCCCCCACCCTTCAGCAAGGACAGAGTCTTCCGGACAATGTTCAGCTCCTGTATGGCAGCTCCTTGGGAAGCCAGTGTCTTTGTGAGCTTCTCCTTCTCTTCAAGAAGGATGGGCGGGATGGGAGCAGGCAGTAGGGCTGATCCACCCCCTAGGATGCAGAAGAGATGGCAAGGACATCAGGAGAGCAGGAGAAGGAGGACAGAAGGAAAGAAAGGCTGTTCAATGCCTTTCCTGTGCACTGTGGGAATGCAGAGGTGATTGGGGAACTACACTGACATCTCTGGACAATTCAGTCTTCTTCACCAATGGGTTTTAGTCCCTGCTGCCCTGCACTGCCTGGAGCCAGCTACACTTCACCCAGGCAGCGTAAACCTCAGCGTACCCAGGTGCTGCGTGCCTGCAGTGGTGCGAGGATGATGGAGAAGGGCCAGCAATTACTACCCCTATTTTACACTATACAATTACACTACCAGGCTGCTAGCGTGTCACCATGCTGATTTTCAGGGACTACCTGGATGGGTGAGCAGGGAGCACAGACTCCATGACTCAATGCTAAGCAGATGGAGAAACTGCCTGCTTTGCTGCCTCCATTTATTCAGGGCAGTGTGTAAAACCACCAGCTACAGATGCAGCAAGATTGGAAACTGCTGAACTGCACTCAGCTAGGCTTGGGAGGAAAGAGAAAGTAACACAAAGGACAAAGCACACCCAGAATCTAGTATGATAACCTCATCGATGGGAATCCTGTCTGATACAAGTGAGCATTGGAAATGTGGAAAAAAAAAAGGCAAGAAAAATATTATAATGGAAAAGTGGAATAGCTGGAAAATAACAGAGTAGAAAGGAGCAAGATCTGAGCAGAGAGGGAATGTGCACAGAAGTACAGCTGAAAGCTACTGTCAAAAGGCAAAGCCTGCTCAGAGGTTTGAGGCAAATCAGCATCAATAAAACATGACGAGCAAGGAAAACAAATGCAAATGCCTGTGTTTCAGTCAATAGTCAGGGATCTAGCTGAGAGGCAGGAGCAGTTGGAGACCGGCTGCTGTGTGGGAGTGCATGTGCATAGGGAGCCGCAGCCACAGGGAGATCCTGAACAGGCTCCCTGCGGGGCTGAGGAGCCTCTTGGAGATCCCCACAGCCAAAGGACAGGAGGGAGCCCAGGGGAATCCCAGCAAGCGCAGCTGGATCCCAGTCACTTGGGTGTTTGCCTAATGGCACTGCTCTCTCTGTAGCAGGTCAGGCTTCAGCATCCACACAGGAGCAATCACTGAGCAGAAGAGTCCCCAAGGGGTTTCTGCAGAGCTGCCCTGAGCCCTGCATGCTTTGCCCTGTGACACCCCCTCACCCAGCTGAGCTCAGGCTGTGGCGATGTCACTGCTTCCCTCTGATGCACAGTATTCACCTTCCTTATGCAGCCCTGGCAGAGCCAGGGCCTGGGGATGTTGTCCCAGCTGTGCTCAGGGCTGTCCCTGCAAGGCATGCAGATTGCTGCGTCAGAGCCTGGAGGCCTCATTTCCACTGCCTGGGAAGCAGTGAAGCCTTGGGAAGGGTCAGTTCCAAATCTCAGCTTATAAATTCACACCTCTGCATAAATTCAGAGCGTGTAAGTCCACCAGGTGGTTACTTCTCCAAGTCTGCATCCCCAAATATAAGGAGGGGGCAGAAAAACGGCATCTTCTTGCCAAGGGCTGAGAGCAGCTGTCAGGCTGTGCCCAGAGGTGCCATCTCACAGCAGTGACGCAACCACAGGACTCAGCTGTGCAACGCAGCGCCTCCCCAGTGCTGGGAGGCAGCGTGTCCACTGCAGCAGCAAGGAGGCCCCTGCCCTCCCCTGCTGCATCCCTGGAAAAAGGCTGGTGGGAGAAGGGAGAGGACAAATCACAGAGGTGCGAGTGTCAGTGTGGAGGGGCTGGTGTGGCACAGTGCTCCTCTGCTGCAGGGCACGTGTGGGCAGGCAGCTGGGGGACCCTCAGCAGAGCCCGTTCCCTGGGATCCCCACACTACCTGAGATGAGCACAAGGAGCAGATCATCTGCGGTCAGACCCTCAGCCAGCTCCTGGATGGCAACGGCTCCCTTCAGAGCTTCTTGGTCTGGGAGGTTGTTCTTGGCACCTTCAATGACCTGGATTTTGCTGTGTGGCTTCAGCAGCATCTCCCTGGTGAGGTAAGAAATGCGGTCACGCCACTGACACGTGCACCTACACAGGCAGCCAGGCTGTCACTCAGCAGGGAAATGGGCCTGATGCACCAGAGGCACCCAGCGAGTGACCAGGACGGGGAGGTGGCCTTTGCTGAGCATCTCTTCCCTAGGGCTGGGGTGGCAGCACATCCAGCACAAGAGATGGGCTGTGTCACTGGTGTCACTGGGATGTGAAGGTGGTTGAAGAGCAGGTGGACAGGGTGGGTGCCAGAGGAAGGGCAGCTGGAAAGGACTGAGGGGGGTCACAGCAACATTCCCCAGACAATAAATCTGGCAGCCTACTCCCCGAAACTGTCCTGACACAACCCCCCTTACTGCATTCGCGCTCGCTGCAGGCTGTTCTGGATGCCCAGCGGCACATTGACGATCCCCCGAACGAGGTGGTCTCCCAGGATCTCTTCTGCTGCTGCAGCCATCCCCAGCACAGCTTTGCCGAAACCCACCAGGTACAGGTCCCTCTTCACTGGAAAGGCCCGTCCCTTCACCAGCAGCTGAGGACACCCGTCTCCCTGGAGCTTCAAGGCGCTCTTCAGCATCGGGGCTGGTCGGACAGTGCCCACCGCGCTGCGGAAGAGGGACAGGGCATGCTCGCACAGGGACATGCTGCACAGGGTGGCCAGGCTGAGTCGATCTGCTTGGTGGGGTGGGCTTGTATGCGTTCCGCTGACCCTGGTGAGTTCTTGAGAGCTGGAGCAGCCGACACCCCCCAACCTGCAAGGGACGGTGAACAGTTTTGTTGGCAGAAGAGACAGGACTGTCACAGAGAGAGCAGGGAGGGCAAAACATGAACCGTGGAGCTCTAGCTCCTGTTTCCTCTAGATTAAGGTGCCATATCAACAGGGTTTACAAACCTCTCCCCAGGCAGGAGGGAGGGAAGGACAGTGTCACATTCAAACTACCTGCCAGCTGGTGGCTCCCTTGCAATCCCGTCACCTCCCACAGGGAATGTGAGCCCTGCCAGCAGCTTCTCCATCACTGCAGCTTTGACCCTGGCAAGCCATCATTTCTATTTGCTCAGCGTTTGATGCCTTTCCAAACTGTGGAAGCTGCTCTCTGTCCTGGAGAGAGTAAGGCATCTGTGTGGAACAGCTTTTCACTACATTAACTCCGTTCCTCATGCTAGCCAAACGCTGATCTCATTCTCCGGCTGCACGTTGCCCCATGTGTCCCTGCAGCACCAGGCACAAACTTAGGAGAAACAAGAGGCTCGCTGGCTGCCTGATCCCGTGCTGCTGGTGGCCACAGAGAGACCAGTAATGACATTTCCCCACCAAACAGCAAATTAACACAAGGCTTCACTTGTCCTTATTTTTTAGTCCCCTTGTTATCCACTGAAATTATATTTAGAGCCCAAATAAGACTTCAGATCCAGGCAAAGTTGCCAGCTGTGTCTGTGAAGTCCCACTGGAGCTGGCCTCTGCTTAATATGAGCATTATATGCAACAGATCTGCATGTGGATCGAATGATCTCAACTGCGCAAGAGCAGACACTTATGTTGATGGAGGAAAGGCAGCCCCTGCCAGCACACTCACATCTATTCCCTCACAGCGCTTCTCCTCCTTTTTGTCAACTGGCAGCAAGTTCACTGCTGGTTTCTCAGGATCAAAGACCCTTGTGATCTGCATCTCTCCCGCTCATGGCAATTACGGCAGGGTTCTGGGACACTGAAACCGCCCAGGCAACACGCTCAATCCCAGACCCATTCAAATTACCTGAGAGAGTTAATCCTCTCTCTAGTAAATGGATGTGTTTCAGTGCAAGGCCAGTGTCTGGCTTCTTCTGGGAGAGCTCACGAGTCCAGAGGTCTCTTTGTCCTAACGCTTCCATAGTACTGCAAAGTGTTAATCATTAAGCCAGACAAGCTTTCCAACAGGTCCTCTGAGTCTAAATCTGCCTTATTTTGCTGCAAGCACCCAAACTCTCTGTGAAAACCTCTACAGAAGCACCTTCTCAGGCAATGAAACTTGGCACATTCTGAAACCTATTGGACAAGGAACTTGCAGGTAAAACTATATGCAGAATCATATGTTTGCTAGAGAAAAAAATGCAAGGATCATTGAAGTTGGAAAAGACCCATAAGTCTAACCATTCAGTGCTTAGGAGAAACAGATTTTAAAAACAAAACCCAAGGCAGATATACTACCTGTCTATACCCCCTCTATATACTGGTCAGAAGGATTGGCTTTTCTATCACAATGACAGGTAAGAACAAAAGACCGGGTATCCTGACCACTTTCTTCCTAAACTCTTAAACTTAATGGCAGCCGACGCTGCCAGAAGTTTAAACTGCCAAGCCTCAGCCCTCTTACAATGAGGGCCGGAGTAAAGGTGCTAGCAGCAGTGAAGTCAGCTGCGCACCTCTCAGGAACTGAGATCAGCAGCTCCGCTCCCAGCAGGTCTGCGATGCACCTGGCAGCACAGTGCAATCAGAGGAAGGTGTTACAAATCAGAGGTGTGAGCTGCAACAGGGGGTTTGCAGAAGTGGCTGGAGAAAAAGGCTTAAATGGAGCCTGGGGAGTTTAAGGAAATAAAGCCCCGAAGCTTTTAAGAGGTTCTGGTTTCTGCCTTGATGTTTCTGTGCATGGCTGACCCTGAAGACCAGGGGAACCGAGCACAACCAAACCTGCAGCTGCGGCTCCAGTCACGCGTGCCCTCCCGGCAGCTCCGCTCGGCTCCAGACACCGCACAGCAGGCACGAGACGTTTAAAAGCAATCCTCTCCTACTGGAGCTGAAAATAATAAATGCCAGCTTAATTCTTCTGGTACTTGTGTACATACTGCTCCTGCTTGCTCTGGAAAGCATTTTGCTACAATAGCAGGTATGTAATCTGTTTTCTGCACTCTGAACTCAGATTATATTTTAACCATTGTGGCCTGATCCAGAGTCTGTGGAAGTCAGAACGTGTCCCATTGCTTTTGAGGATTTTAGGGCACACTGCCTGACGCTGACCTCAGTGCACAGGTGTAAATGCAGAGTAAATCTGGTGTAAAACCCCCTTGCAGTCAGAGGTTATCCAACTTTACACCAGCACAAGAGAGAGCTGAATTAGCTTGGGCAGTCTCTGTGTGTGACTCTGTTCCTTGTAAGCTCTGATTAGACACGCAGCCTCACTGGAGGCTCCCCTTGGAATGGGGGTGCTGCCAATGATGCCACAAAGCTGTTTCTTTGTGATTTATTTATACAGTCCTGGGTACTAAATGTCATCAGGGAACAGCTATAAATCGGGGCTATGAAATCCACTGTAGATATTAACAAAAAATAAAAGTCCTACTCATTTTACTAGGGCTTTAAAAACAAGATCAAAAGAACTGAATGTCACCCCACAGCAAGGCATAGGCGGCCTTGGAAAGAGAAATAATCCAAATGGCAGCTCTCAGACTAGCTCCACAGGTCTAGGAATGATGTAACTGCCATCAGCTGCTGCATATGGCACGTGGGGATATTACCTCCTCACTGCCCTGCATTTTCCTCTTCCCGCTGCTGGCTGGGAATCTGGGCTGGGAGAAGGGGCCGATGATGTGACTCGTAATTTCACGCACTAATCTTTGTTCCCTGGTTTCTCAGGGAAATCGCGTAGGGATGAACAAGCCCTCTTCAACATGGATATAAGGTGACATGCTATAGACACCAGTGGGGCTTGGGTTTTGCACCTTCCCTTTGTCTCTGCTTGGGATAATTTGGAGTTGGGGTATAGACAGTAATTTGGAAAGTTTTCTAGAAGTTTGCATTAAGCTTAGGAGGAAAGTGATGCCAAGAATTGCCCGTTTCAAAGAGAGCAGGAGGACTGTGAGAGGTTTAGATTAATCTCCTTTAAATTAAAACTTCCTCTGCTTTCACTGATTAATAATGTTCACCATCTACATACTTGTTTGCGTGCATTACCATTATAAGCTCTTTCTTCACAAGGCTCCTCCTTAAGCTTGCAGAAACTTCTACTGTTAACTCTCACAACAAAAAGCAGCAAAAACCCAGCTCCTCATTTTCACTATCCCTGGGAAAGAGGGAGGGAGAGGAGCTGGACTGTGATTAAATTCAGGCAAAGCACTAGTTTGTATTACCTTCCATTAACTTTTTAATTAAAGCAATTCTGCAGGCAAGAAGCCGAAGTCAGAGGGAGACAGAAACAATCCAGCACAAGGGGCAGAAACGTGGTAAGCTGCCAGGTAAATTGGCTGGTGGCGTGAGACCAAAAGCATGGACACAGGGGGGCAAAGTCTGAGCCATAAACTTGGAGTCACACTGGGGAGGAAAAGAGTGAACAAACGAGCTGGCCGTGCCTGTGCAGTGAGAAAAATGAGCCAGCGTCTCATTCTGTGGCAGGTCCTGGAAAGCCAGAAAAATATTCCCTTCTCAGGGCCAGTCTCCCACCGCTGGGCAGAGCTGAGCGATTCCAGGTGCTGTGCTTGGAGGTTTGTTCAAGGGTTTGCATCACAGGCTTTTGGTTTTCTTGAAGCTGGGGCAATCGGGCTTGTTGCAGGCCAACCCAACTGCACATCCTGCGCATTTCAGGTGCCACAAGGTCAGAGGATGCTGTGTATTCATGCTCTGGGATGGCAAATTTAACTTCAGGGGTGTCAGTTATTTCATGTCATCAGGACTTCTCTGGACTTCCCGCAGTTTGGCAATGACTGGTAGCTGGCCTGCCATGCACAGGGTCAACTCCAAAATCCCTGCGGGGCTTGGAAAAAAAATGAGATGGCGCTGGATCAAACTCCAATTGTTGGAGGATAATTCTGAGCTCAAGCTCTAAAAGACAGATTACATCTTTGTTACAGCAGCAAACTACCAGACATGGCAAATTTTAGCAGTGTCTCTTGCTACTCGTTTTTCTTGCTACATGACTTTCTTCTGGCCTCTTGGTACGTAAATTACCATTAGACTCACGAAGGCTTACCGCTTCCATTTTTCATGCATTACCACGGGAGTTTACCTATGAAGTACAACAGAGCAGAGATTTTACTGCCTTGAACTCCCATGTTCCCACTTACTGACACATCTTTTCTACCATTTGATATATCAACCTTAATTCGCCTGGTGAGCCCTGCTCAAACTCAAACTTGCTGCTCCAGATGGTCCCAAAAGCATTAAGAGAAAATTTTCCAGGAGATGCTCTGAACCCAGGAGGAAAACAAAGCAGTGAAGGTTTGTTCCAAGTGACTATCCTGGGGGGATTAGATGGGGGATTTTTCAAGACTAATCTCTTTAAATGAAAATTTCAGAATTTGATTAATTTTTTAATCTGCACATGGATTTGCATAAAATTACTGTGCTGCCTCCTTCACACTTTGTAAAAGAGAAAATGCCTGCAGCTGGGATGGATCAGTGCACCACCGGTCAGCAATGAAGGGTCCAGTACACAAGTGGGTGTGCAGGGACAGGGCGAAAGGTCCTTCTGCCCCCGCTCATGCTGGTGCTTCTGCATCCTTAGCCGAGACAAAGGATGACAGTCGACAGAAGGAGTACGAGGAGAGCAGAGAGCTGGACCGAGGGTTTGCCAGGCAGGCAAGGGAGAGAGTAGGATGGAGCACAAGTACCTTTGTTTCAAGAATATGCTGAGCTCTGAGAAACCCAGGAGTTGTAATTTCCAATACATGGTTTTCTATATGTTTCTTGGAAAAGAAATATGTTGCTCTTATGACTGATTTACTCACCAGAAAAGTGTCAGCAGGGTCTCTTTGCCTTTGATGGGGAATGTAGCCTAAGGCCAAACACAGGGAAGGTAAGTATTCAGTTCAGCATTTTATATATATAGATCAGTATTTTTAGTAAAAAAAAATAACTGAGTTTGACATATGCATCTTACTAGTTTTTCTAGGTCACACTCCCTTCGCTCCCTATATACCTTTTGGAAATGATTTTCCCATGCAGTGGGGATTGCAGGGCAGAAAAATTTTTCACTAAAAAAATCATTCTGTAGCTCAATGCAGAACCAGCACTACCCTGAAGCCAAGTCTGTGCCAAGTCTGCTTCCTTTCATGCTGTAATTTCTCAAGCTCCCTCTTCTGAGTCAACTTGCAATCAAAGTTGAGAGTCATTTAAAATACAGGGAAGGATCATAGTATTCTAGAGAAGATGAAAAGTTGCCAGCCTTGAGGACAGGAATAACAGAAATGGGTCGAAATTCAGTACTGCAAAATATAAGGTCATGCTCTTTGGGATTAATAGCAAAAATTATGAGCTCCTCAGTTGGAAATAATGTAAGAGGAGAAAGAGCCAGGAATATTAATCAGTCACAGGATGCCAATTACAGCTGCCCACTAGGCTGAGACAGCAGGCTGTGGGGAAAGCAGAAAGCAGCAGATGAAATCTACCTTGGCTTCAGTGAGGTTTTTAACACCTTTCTCATGAGCACACTGAAGAAGCGTGGGCTGGGCACACACACTGTTAGACTCGTTGGAAAACAGTTCGACCACTGGCTCAGAGGGTAGAAATCAGTGGCTCAGGGTCCAGTTGACAGTTGGCAATGAACAGGGACTCTGCTGGGGTTCATGTCACCCTATGTCTTCATTGGTGACCTGGAGCGTAGGGCAGAGTGCCTCATCTGGGGGCAGCACTGATGGAGCCACCTTCCAGAGGATCCGTGATAAACCCAAATTCTGGGCAAATGGAACAGAAATCTCATGGTGCCCAGCAAGGAGAAGGGTGAAGTTTTGCTGCTGGGGCAGGATTTCCACACTTCAGGTCAGGCTGGGAACCAAGTGGTGCAAACAACTAAGGAGCAACCTGATAGCAGCTACAACAACTACTTGAAGGATGGTTATAAAGACTTGCTAGTGGCAGGAAGTATAAGGAGGAGTAATGGCCACAGTTTGCAAGTCAGGATGTTCACATTGGACATGAGCAAAAAATTCTTTATAGTGGGGGTCACACAGCACTGGACCAGGCCACTCAGAGAAGCTGTGGTCTCCATGCAAGGTGGTTTTCAGGATTTGGCAAGACAAAGCCACAGCCAAGCTGATCTTGTACTGGACCTGCACTGAGCAGGAGGTGGAACAGGCAGCTCCAGAGGCCTCTTCTCCCCACACTCCTCTGATTCCATGTTGTTACAGCAGGGACATGTTCCAATGCTCCAGAGCATCAGGCTTAGTTTCAGGAGCCCAGCAAGACATGCCAAGTTGTAGGACATGAGTCCTCCACACAAGCCTCTAGTCATAACTGTTCCTGACAGAGAACCAATGCTCCAGCAGAGTCCAACAGAAATATATTTCCCCAAGCAGTGTTGTTTCCAGAAGCACTTCTCTGAAATTCCCATCCAGCCATCAGAGCAAGTATGGGGCTGTCTGTGTTGTACAGGTTATGGTGGAATCTAATATAGAAATGCATAGGTAGAATGACTGCATTTGATCAATATTACTCAAGCAGCAATTAAACATTTTTTTCCATTAACTAGTCTTGCAGGGGCATTATCCATAATTCCTACTTAATGTGACATTTTGCTAGGAGATTCAACTATCCTGCCAGATAAATTCCAGCTTGGTATAAACTGACAAACTAACTTCCAACAATTAGGAAGAAAGGCAGAAGAAAGAATAAAAAGGGAGTGACAAAACATCAAATCAACAACCCACGGTGTTATACAACTCTAAAACTTAGCTAAGTATTGGAGGTGTTTTGAAGTAAATTGCCTTATGATGGTATTGGTGAGTAACCTTCAGGGCCCACATGAGATAATCCAGGCTTTGATCACGCGATTTACAGCGTGCAGGAGGCGTGCCGCTCTGCACTTAAATCTCTCATCACACAAAAATCGGTTGTCAGTTCTGAACCAACCTGCAATGGGGTAGCTGACCCCGAGGCCCTCGGAAGTAACGAAGGTGTCTTTTGTTGAGTCTCCTTAGACTCCGGTGTGAAAATCTCGTCTCCGTTTCAAAGTAAAAATCAGTGAATCGTTCCCATGAGCCAATCACATCGCAGCATAAGAGGGTGAATCACATTAGGTGCCTACACCTGTAAGGGTGAACTCTAGTAAGCAAACAGCAAAAGCAAGTCAATTGTTTCACTAAATTGTAAATCCGCATAAGATAATTAAGCAGGTTTGAATGACGTGCAAGCAGAACTCTGAAAATAGTTCACAGACTTACTGTTATTTGACCACAGGAGGGCAATATCATTCTAAAAGCAAAACCAAACTCTATTCTCGAGACTATGAAAGGAAAATGCAATTAACATTTATGAGGCATCTATTGTTTATTTTTTTTTTTTTCATTCTGAGTTTCTGGGGGACTGAAATGACAAAAGATCTGGTATTCTTCTAAAATTAAAATAGTGGGGTGCTGGAAATCTTCATGGGGTGAGAGATTCTCACAGCTGCTGCTACACTCACATGTACAAAAATGTGAACATAGAGCCTGACGTGAAGATTCATGATAGAAAAAAATAACAGTTCCAAGGTGTCTGCATTGGAGCACCAGCCCCCAAAGCCACAGTGACCTCCCCAAAGGTTGTGTGTGTGCTGCTCACCTTCTACTGGCATCTTACGAGGTGTTAAGACCACAGTGCTACAGCTGTGGGGCTTCTCTAGTACTGCTGGGGGGCTGGGTTTTAGAATAATAAAATGTACTGGGAAATAAAAATGTGTAATGACTGGACTGAAAGTAGGGGAAGAACGAGTGAGGTCATCACGGTGTATTTCACAGGAGGGGACCGAGCCCTGGCCTGGCAGCGGCAGCAAACTCCTGCCGCCAAGGAGCTGCGCCCCGGGCTGTCACTGCAGGTCCCGGGGAGGGATCCCCGCCTGCCACTGCGTGTGCCCGCGGGACCCCCGCCTGTCACTGCGGGCCCCGGGGAGGGACCCCCGCCTGTCACTGCGGGCCCCGGGGAGGGACCCCCGCCTGTCACTGCGGTTACTGCGAGTTACCACGGGAAACACAGGGAAATATGTAACATTCGCTACTGGGCGCGTTACCAGCAGCATGAATCTCGTCCCCGGAGGCCGCGGAAGCGCGCCTTGACACCCCCCCCCCCCCGCCCGGCCCCTACGACACTCAGGGGCCCCGCCCTGCCCGGCACCGGAAGTGACGCCCACCTTAGCGGCGTGAAGTCGTTGCCCGCTCTACGGGATGACGTCATGCCCTCAACCCGACTTCCCTGCTACACGCGAGATGGGTGGGTAATGGCAGTCTCGCTCCGCCCCGCCGCAGCCGCCTGGTCCTGCCCTGGGTCTCCCCTTCCCAGCTCGGGCCCCGCGAGGGTGGAGGACGCCAACAGCCACCCGGGACTGGGGGAGGACAGGCCTTCCTGCCACGCTCAATATGGCCGCCGGGCACCGCTCCCCTGTCCCAGCAGGCCGTGCGCACGCCCCGCCCCCGAGCTCCCCTAACGCCCCGCAGCGGCCGGCCGCGCCCCCCCCTTCCCAGGGTGCTCCGCGCGCCGCCCCCTGCCGTTCCCGGAGCAGCAAGATGGCGGACACAATGAGGAGGAGCCGCCTCTCCGCGGCCTGAGCGGGCCCAGCCGAGCCGGAGGGCGCCGCCTGCACCGGCCCACCGCCCCTTCCCGCCCTCTGCCGATCCCCTCTGCCCCGCCAGGCTCTGCCCGTCCGCTCCCGCCGCCGCCCGGAGCCCCGCCCGGCTCCCCTCAGCGCCGCCGCCCTCGGCGCGGCCCGGCGGCGGGATGAAGCTGACGGACAACGTGCTGCGGAGCTTCCGCGTGGCCAAGGTCTTCCGCGAGAACTCGGACAAGATCAACTGCTTCGACTTCAGCCCCAACGGCGAGACCGTCATCTCCAGTAGCGATGACGACTCCATCGTTCTCTACGACTGCCAGGAGGGCAAGTGAGTGCGGGGACCCGGCCGGGCCCGCTCCTCCGCGGGGCTGAGGGGGAGTCTGGGCCGGGCCTGGGCTGTGAGGCGCCGGTTTGGCCGCCGCCCGTTGAGGCGCTCGGGGAGAAGCTGCGGCTGGCTGAGGAGGCGGCGGGTCTGTCCCCGGGCTGGGAACCTCCGGCTTTTCTGTTGTTTTTCAATATAGGCTTGTGGGTGGAACTGCAGCAATGTCTGACGGGGAGGGGGGATGGATTATAAAGGGTTAAAGTGGGGCAGAGGTTGGAGCAGTTTGGTTTTGTCTGCGCTACGGGCGGCTCTGCTCGTTAGCTCTGGTAGGCTGGAGCCGACGGTGGTGATTTCCCAAGTGTGGGAGAGTTCAGTGCTGTAAGAACTAAATGGTTAAGCCTAAGGGGTTGAGTCTGGTCCCATTTCCAGGCCTGGGGATTGCTACAAATATGCAAACTGACTTTCAGGCCTCACTGGGCTTAAGACTCACTAATTAAAATACAAGCAGTTGCTGTGAGCAGTGTACAAATGTGCCGCTTTAAAGAATTGGGGTGTAGCTTCTTAGATGAATGCTTTAAGACCAACGGTAAAGATGGTGTGGTGTGTGTTCACTGTAATTTCTAAAAACTTGATGGTGTTTTCTTTAAAACCTAGTTCTTAAGTGGTGTCTGAGAATGTTGCAGATAAAGGTGGTCCTCTGTGCTTTAAATTCTTTCTTCTAGTTGCATTTTTATCTGCAAATCACAGCTGTGTGATTTACATGTCTTCAAATGTTGTCTTAATTTATATTTAATCAATCAAGGTGTTTATTGATTTCTGTTAATTAAGTTTAATGCATTAAAGATGTCTGTGTGTTTCTCACTGAACAAAGTTGTCCAGTTTATCTTCTGTCATTGATGCTTGTTCTCTGTTACAAATAAAACTCCAGAAATTTGCACAGCACTTGAGATATGGTGCTCTTGTGCAGAGGTTAAAAACGTGCAAATAAGAGCACCGCTAATACTTGCAGTGTATGTCTTGGAATGTATACAAAAGGGATTTGTATTCTATGAGAGCTGGAACAAATTGAGCCAATAATTAAAATATTTCTTCGTACAAGAATGCATTTGGTTGCTTTAAATTCTTCTAAATTTTAAGTTGTAATTTTCATGTGCTCCTTGGTGTGGAGATGTAATTCTGAGGTGATTTTCTTTTTTTTTTGTAGAGTCAAGACTAGAGAGCATCACATATGTATAGAAAGAAAAATGAGCATGTGTGGTGTAGGAGAGAGAATAAAAAGGACAGGGTGGTGCAGAAATGGAAAAGAAATGGCTTGGGAGTAGCAGGAGGTAGATGTGTCAGTGTTGCGTATATTTTCTAGTAAACCAGGTATTCCTAATCCTCCTGCTTTTTGCAGCAGACCAAGACATCATACTTGCTGTGTTTGAGAAATGGCATGCTGCATATTCTCTTAGTTTTGTAGACCACTTATTATATTTTATTTTACATTTCTACTTAGTTTGCTTGCTTTACACATTGAAGTTGTTGGTGTTCCCCATCTGATAGATTGAACTCTTACTTGAAGTTATTTAATTTTTATTCATGTAAGAATAGGTAACTTCATACATATGGTGTCTGCCATGGATTGTATTGTAGATCCTAATTATATAAGCAATAGTAGAAGGGCTGAGTGATGCTAATGCAGATGGTATTGATTGCTCTTCCCCTTTCAAACTTGTAAAGAATAGTTTGATGGGTTGGGAGGCATTTGGTCCTTCCATCTCTGTCTCCATCTAGGCCTGATGTGTGCTTTACAGTCAGAGGGTTTGCTTTAATTAAGTTAAATGTGGAAGATCGATGATTGTCTGCTGCAGTGCTACAGGGCAACAAGATTAGTTTCATCAAGGTAACCCCTGTTTCAGGATGTGTTTCTCTAGTGGTTCTAAAATGAATTTAAAAGTTTCTCATGTATTATCAATTGATTTAAAAGTGCAAGCGTGCTTTCCAGAAGTACCTGGGGATGCAGGATGTGCTTTTTCTCTCACCTGGAAAGTTTTAGCTGTGAATGACTTTGTCACAGGAGATTCATGTGGAGGTGAAAAATCAAATCTGTGAGTGATCATTGTTGTGACATGGTGGAATTTGGCAGTTCCAGACCTGTCATTTTTTCTTTTTTCTTAAACCACAATTTTGAGGGCCTAGAATTCTCACCTTCTTGTATGTGTTATTACTAATGAAGATAATGGTCAGGAGAGGGAATGTCCTGATTGCTGGGTTTCAGTATAAGATACCCTACTTGAGCAAATGGCCTGAATGTTAAAACTTTTCCCCATGTAAAAATCTCAAAATTTGGATTTTTTTTTTTCCTTTTGTTCTGAGAGGTTCTGCTGGTAGAATTAAAAATGCCTCTGTGTTTGGTTATACTTTAGGTGCACCCTCAGCTAGTTTGCTTTGTTTTGCCTTACTAAAATGAGCCGTACTGGTATGATCAAGCCCCATCTCAGTGAACTTCAGTTTGTAGAAGTGTCGGGACAGTTGAAACAGTGATGTGCAGCCAAGAACTGACAGGACAAGATTATCTCCTTGAAACACAGATTCCCTTATCATGTATATTCTGAGCATAGGCAACAAGCTTGAAAAATTTGTCCTGCTTCTTCATGAGCATCCAGGAATTTTGGACCTGAGATTCCACTTCTATTTCAAAATCTATAAACAACTAGATTGTTGTTATTTTTTAAGCCATTCTGCATCACCAAATACCTCCATAATAGGCAGGCTCAAAAGCCTAACCAAAAAGCTAGTGATTCAAACCAAGGCACAGATATTATTACAAATCTCACCTGTGTTTTGTTTCACCTTTAGAGCAGATTTGACTGTGATCTTATAAAGTAATTTTCTTTAGCAATATTGCTTGGTTTGTGGGTAGGTTAGATAGATTAATCTTAAACATGGAATTATGCTTAGCAATAGTGATTTGTTTAAAAATATGTAAAAGTTTTTTTGTGTTTTTAAATAGTCGACTGGGAACATGCGATTGGTCTTGTGTGAAGTGACACGATTCTGCTTGTATCAGCTTACATGAAAACTTCACCTTTCTTAAAAGGCAGAACTGCTTTTTTTCCTCCTTTTTGGTAAATGTGCTTTTGTCCATCTGATGGTTTTTATTACCTCTGTGTGTATTCTTTGTATGTTCTTTTTATTCTTTTATTTTGAATAGAGCTTCTAAGCTTTAAACTTCACATAGATAAAGAAGAGCCACATTGGGCATGAAAATCTTAGTATGTCGTGATTTTTTTTGTTTGCTGTTTGGGGTTTTTTTGTTTTTTTTAGGGGAATGGTGGTGTTTATTTTGGGTTGGTGGTGGTGGTAGGGTTTTTTTTGTTTGTTTGATCAACAGCTGAGGTAACTACAGAGAGCAGTTTGGGGAAGCAGATCAGGCACCATGTTACAGAATTTTGGTGTGTAAATTTACATTTGATGTGGGTTTTGGTTTGTTTTTTTTGTTGTGTGTGTTTTGGTTTTTGTTTTTTGTTTTTTTTTTTTTGTTTTGTTTTTTTCCCAATTTGAAGCATGTTTGCATCTGAAACTTGATTTAAAAATCTACTGGAGGAACTGAGGAAGACTCTGTTGAGATTTGGTCCAAGTGGTATAGGTTTTCATTACGCTTGCTGTATTGGCTTTCGGTTAATGGAAGCTTGTCCCCAGCAAGTTTGTTTGAAATTAAAGCCCAATGGCTTCTGCTGTTTGATAATTAATCTTTTCAGAGTGAATATCTATTTTTGTTCTGATATGAGAAGTCTCAAAGTCCTGCTTGTTTGGGTGTGTCAGTTTCAGGCTAATGAAAACAAAGAAAAAGTTGAGCATTTTAGAAGTACCTTGTCTGAGGGTGTAGTCTGATAAACTTTTCTTTTGGCAGCAGTATTGGTTTAAAGCACTCCTGCTGTTTGTTTGCATTCCCATGCAGTCATCCTTGGTTTGTGCTGGTAAAATATTTTGTGGGCCTGTGTAATAACCAGAGTTATGAATTTCTGGATTAAAAATAACTCCCGGAAGAGACTGTATTATTTCTGATGTTCATCGGTGCCCCATTGGTTGGCTGCCCAGCTCTGAAACTGCCATGCTACCTCAGCTGAGGAAGAAAGGGGAAGGAGGGCGGTGGAGACCTTGTGCTGCTTAAACAGGCCCTGCTACTGCTGCAAGATACACTTATTGACCAGCTACTTCTACATTTACTTTGCAGTTCAAATTTCTAATATTGCAGTACATTGCTTGCTTGCTAGACCCCTAAAATCCAGTTCTGTATGTTTACTTCACTCTAACTAGAATGTCTTTAAATATCAATCTAAGATAAGCAGCAGATGAATTAAAAATCTGGATTGGCAGTACTGTTTGACATTAAGGGCTCATTGTACTGGCTTCTCATATTCTTTTTATGGCAGACATCACGGGAAAAAGAACTTTTGGAGGAGACAAGAGCATTTTGCAGGTGTTACAGGGAACTCAAGCCTAGTGATGGTCTTGGGGAACACACCAAGGTCCTTGCTGGAAAACTAAATAAAAATGCTTTTCTTTCTTCATATAAAAACATCTGACTGCTCGAAACAATCTTGTAATATCTCAAGGAAAACAGGCCTTGTTAACGTGGTGAGTTTTATTTTTTTGTTGCAGTGAGTGCAATTATTTCTGCTTCCTTCTGACAGACCAAAGAGAACACTGTACAGTAAGAAGTATGGAGTGGACCTCATCAGATACACACATGCTGCAAACACTGTCGTGTACAGCTCCAACAAAATAGATGGTAAGTGTGCTGCTGGAGTTGGGCATACTTAATCTCCTTACACTTGAAACTACATGCCTGGATAAATAGCCCTAAAGAGCTGGGAAAAAATTATAGCAACTTTTTTGGTGAGAAATGCACTGTCAGAGGAGGAATTCAAGTTCAACTCTAATGCAGAACTCTGTGATATTCCGTCGAGCATGCTGATGTGAGTTTTGTTCATTACTGCAATAACTGAGGGATTAAACTTTGTTATTGTGATAAAAGTTTGGTTCTTGACTCTGTTGTTCACTTTGCTGTTTGCTACCAGTGCTATCAGCCTCTGTGCCTTAGTTTCTTACGCATGAAATGAGGTAGAAGGAGCATGTGGCCAGAAGGTGGGCTAAATGCTGTAGCTCTGGTACACCTACAAGTCAACTGCAAAGGAAAGGAATGTCTTCCCATTCTCTGTATACAGCAGGAAGTTCAGGTAACTCAGCAGATCACCAGCCAAACCTGGAGGAGGTCACAGAGCTATTCTGAGACTAGCTTTGCTTCTGCTCATCCATTTTTTTCCATGTAATAGAAAACCCACCCATTTTCATGCCATTTCTCCAGAGTCAGTGTTTGTGATAGCTACACTCTGTAAACTGGTGACATCAAAGAGCTTCCAGAGCTTTGTGACAGCCTATTTATTAATGTATTTGAGTTTAATTTAAAATTAAAATTTAAGAACTGGCACAGATAGGCACATTAATTCTTCTGTCTGGCAATACTTCCGAAGTTTGGAAACAGCTAGTGTTTGTTTGAAATTTTTTCTCAATTTTGTTTGTTGTAGTCAGTGTCTGAGAGTTTTTCAGTGAACACGTGTCTTAGCACAGCACTTTATAAATGGGTTTTAATGCCGCATTTGTAAACTCATAAGCATTTCTGGAATAGTGATTTTGGTTTGGTTTTTCCTTAGAGCTTGATGGTAGAAATACTGGTGCCTCGTGGTACATCCTAGGTTACTGAAGGAATTTAATAGAGCATGAATTTAGAGCAGGTGAAAGTTAAGAGTTAGGAAGTCAGGTTTGACTAGAATAAGCTGTGCCTGAAACTAGTGGAACAAGGAAGTTTCCAATGGAATTAGATTTAATGGTGTAAAAGGATTAAAAGTGTGATGGGAAGCACTTGTGTTTTTAGTCTCACAGTCTACATATTATTTTCCAATTATTAATTTGTTATGTCACATTTCTGTCGTGGCTGTTATTTAATTTACAATTAATTAACAATTAATAATTTGATGAAGCGTCTTAAATGCCATTTTGAGTTTTGAGTTTATAAGCACTGGTAAGCCCTTGAGGAACCGAAACTTAAGAGTCTTCATGCTACAGGATAGCATTATGACAAATACTTGATTAGAATAAAAGAAAAAGATAGAATGTGAAAATATTTGTTGCTGTTATAAACCATAAGCCTAACGAAATCAGCAGTGTGTTCTGCAGGGGTCCAGATACTCTCTAGTCTGTAACACATACAGTCTTGGGCATGGTTTGTTGTATTTAACCTGTTACACAGGTGTCGGAAGGGAAAATTAACTGAGGAACATGTTATAGGAGTGCTAGTGCTCTCTCCCAAAGAATTTGTGTTGGTTTTGTTACCCATCCACTTCTGAAGATGTCCTCAAGACCTTTGGACTTAATTCTTCTTGCCTGATTCCAGGCTGAGGTAGTAGTTTGTACAGTTTGAGGGTCTATGATACCACCCGGTACAGGAGATAACTGTACAGGCCACTGCCTTGCCTGGGACAGAGCGCTGCCAACAGAAAGGACATGAAAGGATCACAGTTCCCCAGTGCTGCTTCTTTAGCGAAGGAAGCTGTAATTCTGCATGGATACTTCAGAAATCAGGTAATGATACTTCTTGCAGGAAAAAATAGAGACGAGCCTTAACAGCGTGCTTGAAGCGTATCAGTTCTGGCCATGATGAGGTTTGATGGGGATTTATGTTTTAGAAAGTCATCTGAGGTCACTTAGAGCCTTTCAGAATGTTGTGTCTCCAGTTTGGTCATTAATTTTCTTGTCAAATACTGGAGGATGATCCAGAACTCTCATCTCAACTTGATGTGAAATCTCAGGCAAAAATGGTGACTTGATAATTTTTTCACAGAAACTAGATTTTGCTGAATGAGCTGTTCCAAAAGCTCTGAATACAGTAGCTGTTATGAGCATTAAAATGCTCTGTGTATATTGCATCTTGTTCTTTGGAGTTAAAAGTCCTTTTCCCTCCATTTGTCTTTGGAGCTGCAGCAGGACTCGTTACGTCAGTGCAGGGTCTGTCAGCACTGTGCAGTGCAGGTGCATAATGCCAACCTCCTCCATCCATCCCTAGTTTAACTGATGTCCTCTAACCAGTGTGAGAAGGGATTTTGCTGCTGTTGCTTTCCAATATCAGAGGCTTAACTTGTGCTCAGATGGATCTGCACACAAAGATTAAAAAGTGGCTTCTGTGCTTTAATAATTATTTCCTCTTACAAAGATCTCTTTTAATCTTGGGAGAAAATCTTAACATCTTCCAAAATTCTGGGCTACTTGTGGTATGTTCACCTCTACTCAGAATAAAATTACCACTTGAGAAATGTTGTGGTGCTGCTCTGATTTATTCAATGTATTTTGAAGATTGCTTTAAGTAGACTAAGCATTAGATTACTACTCTGTCCTCTTCTCAAAGCTTAACTGCTCAAAGTGCAGAGAATGTGTGAAGCTGTTGATTGCCAGCTTAAAGAGAAAGATTTGCTGCTTTTTGTCCTGGCTTTGAAGTTCATATTTTTATCTCCTCTGTGGCTAAATGCTGGAATTCATACGTTTCCTATGCTTACTGTTTGGTTTGAGACTTGTTTGCTGGATGCGTAGCACATAGGTAAGACAGCACAGTTCATGCTGTATAGCAAAAATAAAGTGGTAGTATCAACTTCGTAAACTTGATACTCTTAATTTTTTTAGAATCATGCAATTAAAACTACTGGTGCTTAAATTTTAGCAACTTTGAAATTAACTTGTGTCAATCACATGACAGTTTGTGTGTAATATGACTTCAGACTGTAGGAAGCCCCCCTCCTGGTGTTTGATTTCCATTTCTGCCTTGGAAACCAAGTTGCTTTATGTCTGTTTCTAACTTGATTCTGCTTCTAAGTCTGACTTGAAATCAAATTACCAGGCTTACTATGGCAAGGTTGTTGTGGCTATGGGGAATAAATTTACTGTGTGATCACTTCTAGATAACATTGGGTTTGTAGTATAATAAAGCTTATGGTTTGCTTATGATTTCAGATACAATCCGATACCTCTCCCTACATGACAACAAATACATTCGGTATTTCCCAGGACACACAAAAAGGTAAGATGTGGCTTGGGGACAGTACAGGAGAAATTGAAATAATTATTGTAATGAGCTTGTTATATTACACTAAATTCATTCTGTTTTTTGCTTTGTAGAACTGTTTGTGGCAATTTTGAGCTTGTATACAACCATTGGGGTGGGTGTTGCTCCATTCACTTCTTTTGTGTGTCTCTGATAACATGTGGTCTTCTTTGTTGCAGAGTTGTTGCTCTTTCAATGTCTCCAGTGGATGATACTTTTATTTCTGGATCTCTTGATAAAACTATTAGACTTTGGGATCTCCGTTCTCCAAATTGCCAGGTAGGATATCAAACCCATGTGTATGGTGTGTTGCATTTTCAGTTAGAAGGATGAAAAATGAATGTGTGCTTGTTATAAAACAAAAATACTGCCAGAAGTGTGTGCTGCTGATTTAGTGTTGACACCTTCCTGGAATGCTGAAGGAGCCTTGATGACAAATCTCTATGAAATAGGGATGTCACATTGTGTAACACCACTCACTTTCACCTGTGTCTCTGCTGGTGAGGTGCTGGGAGAAGCAAAAAATAACCCCCACAGCTGATGAAACAAGAGAAGAGCTGGATGTTCACAGCTTGTTTGTCAGGCTGTTATCCCATGCAGAATGTTCTCTCTTAGCCAGCATGTCTCCTGCCTTGGGAATGGCAGCAGAAGGGACATTGCAAAATGCGTTTTATTTGGGTGTTTATAGTGTATGTTTAAAATGGATGCCTTGATGCAGTTATATTTGATGAAGAAACTGATCATCTAAAGTAACCCAGCAGCCCTATGGTTTACCCCCTCCTTGCTTCACTTTGGTTGTTCAACAGACCTGTCTATGAGCAGATTGAATTTTTGGCAAGGCAAACCTCTATTTGTTTTTATTTATTTATTTTACTGGAATAGTTTTCTGTAATTTTTTTTAGTGGAAGCAGGCTTGTGTGGGCTCAGAAAAGTGCCAGAGTTGGCAGCAGGGGCAGGAATGGAAACTAGGGGGAGAATCTCCACCTTTTATTGATGAGCTGTTTTGTCTCTGTATCTGAACGTGTAGTGTTGTGCTGTCATATTTTCCTGTCTCACTGGGAGCATTTTGCATATTGAGGGCTACTTACTTATTACAGATGGTGTAACTGTAAATGCAAAAAGAAGAGGAGGTTGTATTTCTTACAAAATTGTTTTATCTGTGTCAAGACCAAGCTTTTTCTGACAAGAAATCTTAATTTTGCCTTTCTCTATGAGTATGTCTTTAATGTCAGTATGTAGTTTCCCTTGGGATGAATCTCAATCTCAGATGAGATAGGGTTGCAAATTCAGTAGCGCTTCTGTGACTTATGCTTATAACTGAAGTTCTAAGAACGTTAGAACTGGGACTAGTAACTGGAAGCTGCATCCAGCAGTTTGGGAAATGGTTTGAGAAAGTGTTAATTGTAATTTTCAGTTTTTCCATGTGATGGCAGCTGTGGTACCCAGAAATATTTTCGGGAAACCAGAAATGTTCCATTTGCGAGGGCCCCCCAGAGCTGGGTAGCTTAGTGCCCAACCTTCAGACATCACAGGGAAAACTGACCTAAATTGGAAAGAAGAGAGAAGTAGTAAAGTCTCTAGAATTTCCTAGGGAAGAACAGTATTTCAGAAATGCAGAAGCTTCTTAAATGTGTTGTTGATTTAATCAAAGATGTGTTCTTATTTATGTGCATACAGTTACATAAAGACTTTTGGCTAACATATGCAGATGTGCCAGAAGGGATACAGAAAATTATATATCTTGTTGGCTTTTATAAAATTCCCTCAAGTCTTTTGTACTGTGTGAGCTAAGGAAAACTTAGCATTATAAATAAGCATTGATAGTAATCTGTCCATTTTAATGTGTAAGGTCTGTTGACCTCCAGAAGGTAGAGGGTTTCATTAGACAGGCATGGAAAGTTCAGTGCTGTTGGCAGGAGCTGTTTCTACTTGCTTTCAAAATACCTTTTTTTCCCCTCCCTTGTAACCGTAATTGGGAGAGTGTTGCTATTGATCCCAGCAGCAGTGTTTTGCAGAGCTGTCTGATACGGGTATTAATACAGCCACATCATCCTCCCTTCTTGAGGTACATTTTGAGTGGATGAGAGCTCCAGTGAGGTCTCATTTTCTTCCTATGTAAACTTTGTAATTGCAGCAAACTGGAAACTCCATGTGATGACCTGGAGTGGTCAGAGTTGCTTTTGAGAAGATGAGTTCTGAACCTTTTTAAAACCACAGTATTTACAATGGAAATTCAGTTGTTCCACCCATAGGCTACTGTCCTGCTCACAGTGGGCTCAGGGAGGGGTGGTAGGAATGTGAGCTTCAGTTTAGCAGAACAACTTGGACTTCCTGTATTTTCTAGGGTTTAATGCATCTCCAGGGGAAGCCTGTGTGTTCTTTTGACCCAGAAGGGTTAATTTTTGCTGCTGGAGTCAATTCTGAAATGGTGAAGCTTTATGATCTCCGTTCTTTTGACAAGGTGAGTTACCCTAACTGCAGTTCTTAGACTTTATCGCTTTCAAGGAGTAGTCTAAGCTCAGTGCTCAGAGGTTGGGTTTCCTTACTCTAGCTTACTATATGGGGTGCCTGCTTGGCACGTAGAGAGTTTTGGTAAGTATGCATCTCAGAGAGGGGTATGTGCAGTCACCAGATCCTGAAATCCACTCTGGAACCAGTGTTAAAGTTTACTTCTGCTAACTCTTTAGCCTGTTCCAAACTCCTGTTTGGATTTGTTGTTGTTGGGTTTTGGTTTGTTGTGCTTCTGTGTGTGTGGTTGGTTTGTTTGTTTTTTCCTTATTCTGGAAGAACACTGGCAAAGATGGAGCCGGGATTGTCAGAAAGGATGGAAATTTCAAAGGAAACTGTAATTGAGTGGGCAGCTAAACTGGTTAAGCACAAAGCGTAATTAATTCCACAGTTTTCAAACTCTCATATGACAGTAACACTGGCTCAAGCTCTTTCTCTACCTTTAATTAGCAACCTTGTTTGAAAACTTCATCCTACCTTAAATTAATTTATGTTGTTAAATGTGGTAGAGCGTTGGGGCTACTAGGTATTGAAACACCCTACTGTGGCTCTTTGTGTGAAAATTGTGGATTCCTCCCTCTTGAAGCTCACACATGCAGTGACATGTTTTTGGCATGCCACTTTCCTTTAGTACCTTAGGACTGAAGATTTTCTTTTGAAAAATCTTAAACTTTTTCCTGAGCTAAGGTTAAAAGCAGACTCTTGTTAGCAGCAATGCATACAGAATCAACATCGTATTTCCCATTTTTTCTTTGAAGGGGCCATTTGCTACGTTTAAGATGCAGTATGATCGAACGTGTGAGTGGACAGGCCTGAAGTTCAGTAACGATGGCAAACTCATCCTCATATCAACTAACGGAGGTTTCATTCGACTGATTGATGCCTTTAAAGGAGCTATCCTGCATACGTTTGGGGTGAGCATGTTGCCTGTGTTCATGCTTGAAACTTGGCGCTAGGTTTGGGAGCAGGTGCCCTTTGGTTGTGAGATGACTGTGGACACACTCTCTACTACAGACTGTCCTGTTTTGTGCCGCAGGGTTATAACAATAGTAAGGCTGTCACGCTGGAGGCATCGTTCACACCAGACTCTCAGTTCATCATGATAGGTAAGATAATTCTTCTGGAAAGAATTTCAGTGCTCTGAAATTACATGTGTTGTGTAGGACTAAAGTTGTGGCTGAGTTGAGAAGCAGAATGTATTTAAATAATACAATGCGACTGTAGGATTTCTGTGCATTGACAGTTTTCTTTTGTGTTAGTTTACTCAGCATTTTTCGATGTAAGCGAGCCTGCAAGAACACTTTTTATTTTTTCCTTTATATATGAACGCTATTCCAAAAAACACAAGAAACTGGCAAAATATTGTAATGTGTGGAGATCTGTCACATAATGTATGTCAATGATCCTCACCTTGTGGCTGGGACATACTCCTGCTGCTTCTGAAAGTGTTTTGGGGCTGTCTGTCATGGCCTGACAAACGAGGCACCTGTCTGTGCTGGGGTGATTGGTCTGGTGCGTTTGTACACCCCCCAGGGACATTCCTGCACTGGCAACGTGCATGGACAGCTGCATTGTGTTCATGTGGCTCTTGTAAATCCTCGTGTCTGTGGAACAAGCTCTGCTTAACCCTTGATAGAAGCAGTAGGCACCAGCCTGAGGGCTCCCAGCACAACTCCTCTGGCCCAGGCCCCCTTCCTCACCCCCTGTGGGAGGGACTCTCAAGTGAAGTGGGTGGCAAAAAGCAGTTGCAGCTTCTGTAAAACCTGGTGCTGCGGGTCGGATGCCCCAAGGGAAGTACTTCAGGACCCATGGATGCAAGTCAGGCACATTTGTGTGGTGCTGCCCCCTCCTAGCACTTTCTTTTTGTTCTTATTTATATACCTGGTACATCAAATAACTTTGTGGTAATTGGTATCCTCATTTTTCCCGGATGAGTGATGGTCTTGGCAAAACTTTTATTTTTGTTCGGGCTGAGAACTTCCTGATTGCAGAGAAGGTGGGGAGGGTTCTTTGTTTAAACTGTTTCTGGAGAGCACTTTATTGCACATATTTACCTTCCTGTTGTGCCCTTCCAAATGAAAAATATAGTGGAAGAAGTTCCAAAACACTTGTTTCTTTTCGGTTTTTACATATAGTTAAGTTGTAACTTGTTCTTAATTTTTCTTTCCTGAAAGGCTGTACTTGCAGAAGAAAATTCCTTGCGTTTTTATCAGGAATCCTATCTAAAATTAGACTAAAGCAGAATTGAATTAGAAAAAACGTAAAGTGCCCAGCCTGAGACTTTGCAAAATGCCATTCTAAAGTGAAAAACCTGTTCCACTGTAGCAATATGGAGTCGACATCTCCAGTGAACCTTCTGCTATTTGGCATAGTGCATTGAAATCTGGTTCCCTTCAGTGGTAAAGCTTTTGATTTGATTCTGTGCCTACCAAGTGAAATATTTGTAGTGTCTGAACTGAGAACTTGTGTGAACAGTGACTCTCACACCCAGCTTTTGGCCTCTCGCACATGGGTGCAAGTCGGCGAGGGTCTTTCCTCCGCAGCTGGATGGTGTCAGCTCTCCTCCTCTCCTGGGCAACCATAGTCATTAAACTCTTTGCCAGAATAGTGTTGCACTGTGTTGTGTAGCTGAGTCTCTTCACTGCAGAGATACAAACCTGCTGTTTGGATACAGGTGTGTAAACTCTAGCGATGTTTTGTAAATGCCCTTGTGATACCTTGAGAATTTTAAAGGTTAAGTCCTGAAGACGAGGCATGCTTGTTCCTACAGTTCTCTGACAGAAAAGCTTATGTACTTATTTTTCTCTGCTGACCTCTCCAATGTATCTTGCATATCTTGTTTTCCATTTCTGCATGCAGGTTCAGAGGATGGGAAGATTCATGTTTGGAATGGGGAAAGTGGGATGAAGGTGGCTGTGCTTGATGGGAAACACACAGGTCCTATCACCTGTCTGCAGTTCAATCCCAAATTTATGACTTTTGCTAGCGCATGTTCCAATATGGTAAGGAAGGTGTTTTAAGTTCCTGCTAGCTCAATGATGTGCTGAGCCTTTTAGAAATGAATCTGAGAAGGCTCAGTGCAATTGATGAGTGTTCCCTTGGGCTTTGCTGAGAGCCAGGTCCCTTAAGTCCCACCTTGATTGTGCCTTACTGGCAGGTAGATAGGCAGAGCAGCACACCTGACAGGCCAGTGTTTGAACACACAGGTGAAAGCAGAGCACTGAGTGAATGCTCATGCAGAAGTACAAGTTCTTTAGCGAGTTCTTTAGGTCACTGCACACAGCTGGTATTTACAGTTTGTCTAAGAATGTGCAAAACAAACCAGTGTAAGCAAGGATTGTAACCTTAAACTGCTGGGAGGGTGCTCTTGCCTCTTTGGTGGTCTGCCTCTGTGCCTGTAGAAGGTAGCAGTGATCAGCTCCCATAGTGTGCTGTAGGAAAGATTTGTGTTCTGCTCTGTAAAAGATGTTCTTTCTTTCCTCTTTTGTAGGCCTTCTGGTTGCCAACTATTGACGACTAGTTCCTACACTGCAGCTGCTGTCAGATTATTTCCATACTGCAAACAGCAGCACATTGTTGCAAGCATAGTATTGGAATTGCCTCGGTCTCCTGGACTGTGTTCCTGTTCCTGCGTATGTTTCTGTATGTCTTACCTTTATTTGCTGCATTCCTTTGCGAGGACTCTTCCAGTTGGCCTCCAAGCATGTTCAGAAGCGGCATGCTACACGTTCTGTCCTTCCAGTCTGTGCCCAGCTGAAGTTGGAACTGACACAGTATTATTTCTAAGAGCAATGAAGTCTGTTTTATTTACAAAATGTTTGTGCCATTTTTTTAAGCTGTAATTGTGTGTTTTCCTTCTGTGAGTGCACAAGGCTATTGATGTTCAAGGTGGAACGTGCAGTTCCTTCCCATAAGTGCATGTTTTTCACATCTGGGCTCTCTCTGGCTTCACTGCAGTCCACAGATGCAAAGTTACTTCTGTGCCAAATGACAGTTTTCAACTCAAACAGCAGATGCTGGATTCTCTTGCAATGGAACACATACTGAAAGAGTGGGCAACTCTAAACATACATTAGACAACCTGTCATCCTGTTTTGGGCAATTTAGTGTGCAGCAAACCGTACAGGTTTTGTCCATTGCCACAGCTTGCCGAAGCCTCCCTGCTTGTTTGCTGTGCCAGCATCTTGGAGGGCGCAGACAGTACTGATGAGGTCCAGGCTGTGTCCCAAGCAATAAAGGAAGATGGAGGGTCAGCAGGAAAATGCAGAAATGAAACTGAGACTGAAAGCACAGTCTGACTGTGTATCTTCCTTATGTATCATCTTGGCTGATTTTACTTGTAAATATCGTGGGGAGGGCAGTGGGAATGGGCCATATTTTTTTACTTTTAGATATTAAAGAATATGATGTGGGCCAGTATTCTGGGTTGTCTAGGCTGTTTACCTTCACTGATGCAGTTTTCCCCTCCTGGTTTGTAAATAAGCTCTATTAAATTCTCCCCAGACCAGGCTTAGACCTGTATCCCTTTGTTGATAAAACTGACGTGCTGTTAGTTCATCATGCATTTTGTTACAGGTCCTGCAGGCTTTCAGCAGTAGCCCCGAAAGAGCAACACTTCCTTTGTCAGATGATGTTTTCAGAATCGAATTTTTAAAATCTCATATGCGATTGCGCTGACTCTGCTTTGCCGTGGCTCTGCTCCAAGGAACGCCCCTGCAGAGAGACGGGAGGGATGTGCTCCTGCTGCAGAGGGGCTTGCGGGCGAACAGCACAGGAGGGCTGGCAAGCTCGTTTTAAAGCCTAGTTCCAGCTTATTTTTCCTGAAATGCTACATTGGTCAAATGCATCTACCAGCAGGCTGGGACAGGCTCATTGTAGATGTGGTGTTCATTGTATTCTGGCCTTTCCAAGCGCACTTGGCTCCATGTGCTGAGTCACAGTTTGGAAAGTCCATTCTTTCCCCCATCCAGCCAAGTGTGCTTCCCCTCTCCTCAATGTACAATGCTGGGAAGGTGACAAGCACAGTAATGGGCACGTTCTCTCTGGTCTCAGTGCTGGTCCATACAGGACAGCAGCACTTGCGCATTTTCCCGTAGGTCAGTTGTCTGGATGTTCCCATATTACAGCAAAGTTCGTCTCAACTCTGAGGCCCTTGACATAATTCAGAGCATGTCTGGAAAAGTAAATGGGCTTGTAGAACAGCTTTGTCTGTTTGGCTTTTCTTTGCCTTTTTCTTTTTTTACAGCCCTCGTCAGCAGAAATGTGCAGTGCTAAGAGTTGGCAACGGGGAATGAGCATTTCTCCGCTTCTGGTTCCTTAAAGCAGCAGCGTGTGCCGAGCCGCAGGGTTTGCCCGTGGCAGCCGCAGGAGGGCTGCCCGCATGAGGTGATCTGACTAACTTGATGTTTGGATCAGTGCTGTGGTCAAAGCTTCTCAGACCCCATGGCTTGCCTCTGCTGATGCTACCACATGAGTTTAGTGCCGTTTCTAATGGCATGGTCAGTGATGGGAGTTTGCCATCCTCCAGACTGGAGGAGGGAAGGGAACAACAGACTGATGGCTTTCAATCTTGCCTAACAGGCCTGCTGTTGGAGATGCAGAGATTCATACTATTACACCATCATCCTTCTTTCCATACCGTCCCACCGTCACCTGTCAGTGCCCAGTGGGAAGGGAAATGGTTCTCTTGGTCCTCACAGTTGCCTGGGTTTCCCAGCCACCTCTTCAACTCAGTGTTGTTGCATTTCAGGCTGCTTGGTGCTATTTTACCATTGCTGGTGTTTCTGTAAGCAGCCATGTTTTACAATGGTTTGTAAATACAGATATTTGGGGTTTGTAGTGCATTTTACCAGTTAAGCGTTCAGTAGCAGATCATCTTTCAGGGTTTTAACAAGTCTGTTGCCTGAGGAAGTGAACAGGTAGGCCCCAGCCATTTTTCTTGTTACTTCCCACAGGGAAGTATTTGGAAGTCTCATTTTAAAAATGATCTTTGCTAATGTGGTTTAAGCACTTGTCTAAAGACTATTGTTCAGCTCTCTTCTGCTTGCAGTGTTTTAAAATACTGTGCATTGCACCATGAAGTGTGTAAGAAAAAGGACCAAAGGACCGATCTAGAAGGACATATACACTAAGAACATCAGTGGCTTTCTGGAGTGAAGATGAATGTACAGATTTGTGCACAACACAGCACTAATGCTCAGTTCAGAATGAAAGCTGAACACCTTCCCAGTGCCGCTTGCCACCCCCACAGGCAAAGACTTCGTTGGTGTAGCACGGAGTGTTTTCCATCTGCCTTTGAATAAGGGAAATGTGTTGTCAAGGAACTTGAGTATCATGTTTGTCTAGAAGGTTAGACAGGGAAGGTGAACAAAGCTTTTAGCCTCCAGTTTCTATGTGCTTCCGCAAAAATACAGGACTGCAATTCCTGTGCTCTTCAGGGCAGGCAGCTGATCATTCAAAACAGCACTCCCAGGTCATATGGAGTGCCCAACATTATGTAAAGCCAAGGAGGAAACAGCATTCCCCTCTAATTTGACATTTAAAAGATAAATCCTCCCTGTGTTCTTTGAGATAAAATAAAGACCTTTCATCAAAACAAGGGGAGGTGAGAGTCAACAGCCTCTGAACAAGCAGTGGTGGGGGCTGCGCACATCTGCTTGGGCTGTCAGGAGATTTCGGGTGCAATTCTCCAAGTTAGTCTTTGAGAGATTTGTGTGGGGTTTTTTTGAGACCTCCAGGTCCTTGCTTATGTCCTGAGGGGGACACAGGAGCAACCGAGTGAACAAATTTGGAAGCAGCAATGTCTATTTTCTAATGCTTCTGGACTATATTTGCACTTTAAGAGACTTCGCCTTGGGTTGGGTTCGGGGCTGGGATCCTGATGAGCCTTTGAGAAACTGCTCTCTTGGGTTGTGAGCTGGTACGGGGAGTTTGACTCCTAGGTGGTATCTGCCAGATAAGTGTAAATACATAAAGTCAAATTATGCTTTGTCACAAAAGACTACATATGTGGAGACTTGAATGTTATGGCTGTTACTAATAAATATTTTGTAGAGAGATCAAAGAGTGCTGTAAATTCTGCATTTGTCCGGTGTGGTACAACATGCTGGTATCTTAGAGGGGGAATGAGAAAATGGTGGGTTTTTTTAAAAGCCCCTTCATTGTGGAAAATCAGAAGCCCTGTAGTGGAAACTCTGCTGCTCTGAAGCTACATGAATTGCTCATTTTAAGAGATTTTACTTGCCCGGGAATGTGTCAGCATAGGGACACAGACTGGTGACAGCTGCTGGTGTGGTGTCTGAGGCAGAGCAAGGTGGGGAAGTGGCTCATTACTTTGGAGGAACAGACTTGGATCATTACAACCAATGTATATAGAGCATCGCAGCTGCTGCAGGGGGCTGGCAGCCAGTGTCAAGGTGATGGGTAAAGCCCCGTGTTGCATCATTTTCAGGTTAAACTCAAGAGGATGGGGGAAAAGCAAAGCTGGAGAGCAATGCTTTCTGTTCTATCCCCTGCTTAAACCGTGAGCAGGTAGCTGAGAAGGCTCCCTTGTTCCTGGGTCCATGTCTCCCACTGCAGGAAATCATCTGCTGACCCCCCGAGCTCGCGGCAGTGCTGCTACGGGAATGCTGCTGGTGACAAATGGGTTTTTGGCAAAGACAAATCTGAAGCAACAACCTTCCTGTGATTTTCTAAGGCTGTTTTTCTCCATGTCAGGTCTGTGTAAAACCTCTGGCAAGAGTAAAACTGCAGTAAGATGCATGAAAAAAAATACATTTTTATTTGCACTTGCATCCTTGTGAAACTTCAATGCACACCAATGTTTGTCCGCTTCACTAGGGAATCTTACAACTTGTGTAATGAATAATTAAAACAGAAGTGGGGACCTGGGGAGATGGGAAGCTTGTCCAGACCTGAATTTGCATGGTTAATGAACTGGTTGAGAAGCAGATCCTTGGAGCTTAAGGCACAACTTGGTTTGGCATGTGTTCTTTGCTGCTGCTCCTGTTGTAACGAGTGTAAGCACTCGTGATTCGGCACTGCAGCCAAATTTGAACAAACTGGTTTTATTTTACTTGGAGCTCGTCTACTAAATTAGCTGATGTACTTAAACACTTGAGTTCTCATCAGTGCCACTGCTACAAAACCAGCTTTGCTGTCAGAAATTACCTGAATTAATATAAAAAGTGTTAGCAAGTGTTGTGGACTAAGATTTGTTAGAAACCTCTGTGTTGCTTTACCTGCTGATATACTTAAATGCTCTTAAATAGTAAGGCACGTATCTTAACGCAGGAGGCTCCTGTACTCCAGTGTGTAGCTTCCTCTGCTAACGTCATCTGTTTTGAGGTGGTGCTGCCTGCAAACAGCAACTTTCTCATGAGCCTGGGCTGTTGCTTCCGTGTTGGCGTTAGGCACGGCTGTGCTGGTGCCGCCCGAGCAACAGCTCCCAGTTCTTCAGTACGTTTCACGTTACAGCAAATGGATACAAGGGACACTTTAGCTTATGCATCCAGTTTTACACACCTTAGTTCAAGTCTGATGGAAATCCAGCTCTGGAGACTGGCTGGATCTCAATTGATCCTCAATTCTTCAGTATTAAAAAGGAGAGGGGTCACTGGAAATGTGGATTTGAGGCACGCTGTACCACAAATATCAGCAATAGTACCCTTCAGCTCTGTGGCCCCCTTTGAAATTTGTCCTTGGCCCAACAAAGAGAGAGGAGTAAGGGGAATGATTTTTTGCCCACTGTTCTTCTCTTGCATGTTCTTAAGGAGCTGATGTTCTTGTTGATCTTCTGCACAAGTGCTGGCTGTGCACTTTCAGGTTCCACTGCAGATGGTTTTGCAGGAAGAGTGTACGTGTGCCGCAGGAATCCCTCAGCCTCGGGCTGCTGCTGAACAGCACCACAGCAGGGGGACACCCCGATGCTGCTTGTGCTAACCGTCAGCCCTCACCCCTGTTGTGTAGTGGGATGACAAACACAGAGATGTCATCGTAGGACGCCTCGTGGCCGTCATCCAGCATCCACTGGTGGTCTCTCTTCTTCCCCCTTGCTCTGCATACTAAGCACTTGGCCAGTTCTGAAAATCTGTGGGTGGAAAAAATGTAAAGTTTGGTTTAATGTGGCACTAGCCCTTAGGAAACAACAGTGAGATGTGGCTTTACGTTGTCAAAATAGGTAGAACGCTAGCTTTATCATTGTATCTTTAGGATGGGGAAAGATTAGGAGACAGTTTTCAGAGTCGCAGAAAAGAGTATCTGATCATGCTGGAGCTGACCTAGAAGCAGAGTGATCTCAGCTTTTGGCCTGACCAGGTTCTCTGCAAGGGAAAATGATGGCAAAGCTGATGTTACCTGTGAGGATCTGTCCTGTTTTCTGCAAGGAAGCTCCTGACCATATGGGCCACCTCTTTGTTGCACAGAACATCCCAAAGGCCATCAGTAGCCATGATGAGGACATCATCTTCCTTAATGTCATGCAGAGTGAAGTCAAATACATTCACCTGGGAAGCACAGAAGCGAATCAGTGACGATTCCTGCACTGTATGGGAGGGGTCAGGGAGATGACTCTTCCCCTGAGAGACAACTTTAAGTGGGACCACAGTGCTTTGAGTCTTCTGCATCCCCTTGCTGCTATGCTTCTAGATCGCTCTGTCTTGAGGATTCTTTGGGCAGCGTGCAGAGAGATGGGCGATGGAAAAAGGACACAGGTAAAACCTGCCAGATCTGTAAGAGGCGGGTGCTGCAGGGGAGAAGCAGCGTGTTTAATTCCAGCCTGCAATTCCCACATGCCACGACTGACCTTGGGAATGCAGGAGAGGAAAGGTTTGACTTCAATGTTGGTGTCGATGACTTTGAGTTGATGATCCCCCAGACCTCGAGAGACAGCCAGGGTCCCCAGCAAGCGAGCCTGGCCCCAAACAAAGCAGAACAGCATTTAAACGTAAGAATATGGCACCTTTGAAGGCTGATGTGTGGCCTGTCCTGACTGATCTATGTGTCACCTTTAGAACCCTTCAAGCATCACCCACAGCAGCCCCTGGAGACTTGAGAGATGGAGCAGTGATCAGAAGTGATGGCCTGATGCGAGTGTGGAGACGGACAGCCTGCATGTGGATGGCTTCTGGTGCTCTGGTGTTAATAAGATGTACTCTGGGGTAATGCTACAGACCTCAGGAAGCCCATGGTGGTAGGAAGGAAAACTGGGTTGGTTTGGGGGGAAAAAAAAAAAGGAGAGGGGGGAGGTTTTTCCTCCTGTCAAAGGAGGTTCTGTACTGACTCCTTACAAAGGGGTGGCACGTGGGTTGTAGTGCTGGAGGAGGTGATGGGGCTCTTTCTCCTCAACTCCAGCAAGCAGACACTGTCTCTCTGCAGTGATTGCTTTTCCCTGCCACCCCCTTTTCTCATCCTTTCCTTGAAGAGGGTTTGTGGGAAAGGTGCTGTTAGAGCTGGAGGAGGAAGTCCAGGGTGAGATCTGATTAAACGAGCTCTTGTGTGCGAGGGGAGATAAAAAGGGCAGGCTGGCTAAGGGCTGCTGTCTGCTCTGCTAGAAGGTACTTGGAGCAGGGTGCAACCTCCCTGCTCTGGAGGGCTCTGGTTTACATGGTGCTGGCAAAGGGAGCTGCGGTATCGGGGCTGTGGGGCTGTGCCACGCTGGAGAGCCCCAGAGCACAGGGCGCGCTGCAGCCTGCCTGCTGTAGTGCCCCAGAGCCTGCCTGGGAGTGACAGGGACACTGAGGATCCCCAGCAGACTTGCCTCTGCCTTCCCACTGTGTAAAGCATTCAGCTACCTGCTTCCCATGACCATGGACAAGAGGATACTTGAGGTCGGCCTTCTCCACTGTCTTGTATCCCCTAGAAGAGAGGATTCAGTGTTCATTTGGGATTTTTTTGACATACAGCCCAATCACTTTAACTGTGATTCAACCCTCGTGGTGCCTCCACGCCCCAGCAGCTGACTGAGGGAGGGCAAGGTGACCTGCTGAGGCAAATGCAGTGAAGAATGACCCTTTGCCAAATGCCCAGGTGTTCTTCCCTCTTCCCTTCCTCCCCAGCTTGTACCTGCAGCAGGCTGGGACTCCTTGCACCAGCCCCACCTCACAGGGTCCCAGAAGGACCATCTCAACTGTTTCCCAACTGCCCTGCCAGGGCCCCAGCCCCTCAGTCATGGGGAGGCTGCTCACAGCATCCTTCACTTGATCTGGCACAGCTTTGCACCGTCAAGCCGTGGCTCTCACCACTGGGGTGTGCGCCTTCCCCCTTCACCTCCCCATTGCTACGAGCAGGAACAGCTGCCCTGTGCCACATCCTGATCCTCAGGCAGAAAGGACTCACCAGCCCTCCATGAAGTAGTCACGGTACAGGACTTTCTGGCCCACGTCATCTCCCTTCAACCTCCGTGGAAACTCAAAGCGCGTGAACTCACCATCCAGGAGCTTGGGGAAGAGAAAAGCCTGGAAGAGGGAACGGAGGTGTGAGGATGGGCAGGCTCTGCTTCAGCACAGGTGGGCACCAAAGCTGGTGGTGCTCTTGCCACAAGCCCTCTCTGATCCGATGGGATGCTCACAGCTGGATCGTCTTGTGCACACAAGGAGTCACTCACCAAGTGCTGGATTCGCTGCCTCTCTGTCTCAGGTGTGAACTCGCAGCTCATGGGCACAACGCTGTCCTTCAGAACAAGAATCGCCCTACAAGGGGGAAGAGGTAAAGCGCTGAGCTGTGTCTGTCACTGAAGCCCTGCTCTTACCGAGGCTATCCCCAGGGTCAGACAGGCATGGGACAAGCGTAACCAGCAGCAGAGCAATGCCAGAGAACAGCTCTGCACCCAAGAACACTTAAAAATATCAGTCTGTTTTAAATAACTCCATTGCAGCAGAGAACCTGGTTTTACGATGGTAGAGCTCACTGCTGCAGAAAAGGTGGGCAAAGGCCAGATGAGGAAGCTCATTAGGATGCTCTGAAATCATCTTCCACTATTAAACATATGCCAGACTGGACTTACTGCTGCATCCCCACCCCAACGCCGCCCTGGGGCTGGGCAGTCCCTTGAAATCTCCAAACCCTTCCAGGAGGCATGAGGGCACCCATCCATCCATTCATCCATCCAACACGTCCTGTGGCAGGCAGGAGGGAAATGGCTGGGCTGCAAATTTACCTTCTGTAGCAGTAAATACGATGATGGAAACCCTGTTTATCTCCTGGCTCTTGTCCCCCAGCAACTTCCCCTTTTCATTGTGGCTCACCTGCTGTCCCCAGCGTTAGCCACATAGAGCTTTCCCTGGAAATAAAGTGCAGCCAGAGCAGTGCAGCCTCCTGTCTGGTTTGTAGCTTCCATCTCCTGGCCAATGACTTCATCCTGTTGGTTTGAACAAGTTTGGAGAGTGACGTGAGCTGGGTTGCTGCTTTCTGCAGCTGCCTCCTGCCTCCCAACAGAAATCCAGAGCCAAAACTGATTGCAGATGGGCCGTAGCAAACCAGCAAGGTGAAAGATAATGTTGCTTCGGTACAGCCAACAAAGCTGTTGCTACTGGACTAAGGACCATTCTGGGAGTGTGATGGGGAGATCAATCTCAAACCTGTATATGCTGTAGGAGTCTGACAACAGCCCCTATCTAGCCCTGAAGAAACTTATCCCCTGGGTGCAGCTTAACAGAGATGCTGTAGCTTTGCTCTGGGTCAGCACTAACAACATGCAACACATCTCAGGCAGATCTTGGACCTGACCCAGTGTGATCTCAGCACACTTAAAGGTTGGCTGAATGTTCCTGTCTGCTCGATGAGCTGCAGAACTGCAGACCTTGCCCACCCTGGGCAACCAGGAGGGACAGACTGACTGCTCAGAGCAGTGCCCTGCACGGGGTACTCACGCATTCCTGGAAGGCGTTCTCCAGGGCTCCCACCACCAGGTCTTCAGCATGGATGTGCTTCTCCTCCACGAACTGTGGGTCACTGTCACAAACGCAGCGTCCGCTCAGGTGCATGGGGGGATGCGCTTCTGTGACAGCTCCTGCAACCTCCTCCAGTTTCTGCTTGATGCAGTAGTGCAAATAGTTGGAGGCGATGATGGCAGCTTCGGGGCCACCGTGGCCATCAAACAGTGCCCAGTAGTAACCAGTCAGAAACTGCAGTGGGGAAGAGGGGGAGCACAGGGGCTGGAGGGGTCATACAGATGGCAGGCTTGCAGCCAGGGCATTGCTGCATGTGTTCTGCCTGGCTTTTCCACCTCAGCTACCCTCCCCTGCTGCCAGTTAATCCCCTGCACCGCTCAAACTCGTCTGCTGCTCTGCCAGATACACCATCTGAGCTCTGAGCGACTGCATTCACAGCCACCACCCTCACGCTGAGAGGTGTGGCGACTCCATTTTACAAGAGGCGAGGCAGAGCAGCTCCCAGGTGAGAGCATCCCACCTGCCCGGTGCACGCTGCTGTCCCCCCGCGATGACAATACACACCATCCCTTGGCAGCAGAGTAAGGACAGTACTCGCTGAGGGCACGGAGTAAAAGGGCTTGGATGACCTCAGATACTGCAAGGCATGGGCCAAGGAAACAGAAATGGCAGATGGGTAGAGCTGGGTGTGTGCTGGCTAGATATAAGATACATGGGACCCCTAAATGTGTCCAAGGAAGGGTTCCAGTGCGTGGGCATGTAAGATAGATGGGGGAACTCCATGTTTCCTGTTCCTGGGCCCTTGGGTGCAGACGAGGGCCGGCAGCGCAGCCTGCCCAGGGGCTATACCTGCGTGGGGCACAGGATCAGCCATTCCTCATCCTCCTCCAGGCCTGGCTCTCTCCTCCGGATGGAGATCTGACAGCAGGCTGCCTGGTCCTCATTGAACTCCGACTTCTCGGCATTGATAACCCTGGGGGTGCAAATGCTCCAGGTAAGGGGTGCAGGTGCAGAGCTGCTTGGCTGCTCCCAGCCAGCTGTGCTGGGCATCCCACAGCCACAGCGAACAGCTACACCTTGCCCCATCCTTCCAACCCCACCGCCCTGCTCCTGTTTCAACCCCCAGGATCTCCTTGCTGGGGACCTCACTAACAAGTCCTTTATGTGCAGCAGGAAAAAGTCTGGCCAGGCACACAAGGTCAAGCAGTTTTGAGCACCCTGGCCTCAGGCAGCCTTTGTCAGCAGCCCCCACTCTGCTATTTCCTTGGTGACACAGTGAATTGTGAAAGCATCATCACTGTTTGTCCTTCCAGTCTGGCTAATGTTTGCCCCCAGATGGGAGTTTGTTCTCTTTACACAGCTCAGAGATTTCTGAAATTCTAGTCTCTCTCCCTTTGTTTTTAAGGCACTTTGTTAGGTGTAAGTGGATGGATGGCCAGTGCCGCTAGCCCCAAAAACCAGCCCCTGCCCCAAACATCTTCCCTGCTCCCCTGTCTCTTTCAAGGGAGGGTTTTCTGCATGCTGCTGCCCAACACAGCAGCCCCACGGAAGAGCCCTGCCTAGCCAGCTCCCTGCAAACAGGGCACAGAGCAGGGGACGGTGCCATCCCAGCAGCAAAATTACACTGTAAACACCGTCACATTAAGAGACAAGATACTCGAGCTGATGTGATGCTGCTCGCAGGGCTGCCCCTTGGCACAAGCAATGGTGACAGCTCGGTGCAGGCGGGGAGGTGGGCAGGTGCGCATCACGCTGCTGCCAGCCCCGATGGGGAGGGAGAAACATGCCAGCGCATCAGAGCTGGCGCTGCTGCTGCGCCTGGGGGAGGACGCTGCTCGCCCGCTGCGGGCGCGGGCAGGGGCGGTTTCAGCCTGCGAGCGCCCCGCGCCCGGGAGGGCTGATGCTCCGGCCCTGGGCAGCGGGAGAAGCAGCGGGAGAAGCAGCGGGGTGCGGCCACCGCCCGGGAGTCCCCTAAACACCCCCGGCACTCTCCCGAGAGCCCTCTAACCCTACGCCGACCCCGGGCGCCCCCCCACAACCTGCACAACGCCTCCCACCCCTACAAGCACCCCGAGAGCCCCGTTAATCCCGCTCCTTCCACCCCCGGGGGTCTCCCGGAGCCCCTGCCTGGGGCGGCCCCGATGCCAGCCCGCACTCACTCGGCGTATCCCGCGCCCCAGGGCAGGGGCCGCTCGGGCCCGGTGCCCCGCACGGCCCGCCCGCCCCGCGGGCTCTCCTCCGCGCTGCCGCCGCCACGCAGGAACTTGGGTCGGCGGTAGCCGAGGGCAGCGGGCGGCGGGCCCGGCCCTGGCCCCTGTGCACCGCCGGGCCGCTCCGCGGGGCCGCCCCGCCGCAACCGCCGCAGCCACTCGGCGGACATGGCGGCGTCCGGCCCGGGCACGCGCAGCGCCGCCCGAATCCGCCAGACGGCGCTGTAGTGCGGCCCCGGGGCGGTGGCGGCTCCTCCTCCCGGCGCGGTGGCGGCTCCTCCTCCCGGCGCGGTGGCGGCTCCTCCTCGGGGCGGTGCGGGCGGCGGGCTCCAGGCTCCGGAAGCGGGCGGTGCTGCTTGCGAAGCCGTTTCCTGCCCGGTACGCGGCGGAGCAGGAGCGGAGCGGAACGGAGCCGAGCGGAGCCATGACTCACCAGACCGGCATCCACGGTAATTGGCGCTCGCCGACCCGCTGGTCCCCTTCCGCCCCTCCCCGTGGGTGCCCCCAGCCCCCGCTGCTGTGCCGGGCTCGGCTCGGCAGGGCTCGGACCCGCATCCCCCCGGGCTGGGCTGCTCCTCTGCACCCCGTCGGGAGGCACCCAGCGGGGCAGTGCCCTGAGCATCCCCCGGCCCCGCCGCGGGAGCCTGCTGGGCGGTGGCGGTGTCGCAGTAGCGATGATGGGGGCGATAAGATGAAGCTTCCCGAAGGAGCCGGCAGGTTTTCCTGCGAGTAGAGTCGCGGGGGGGGAGCACTGAGCCAGGCTCAGAGCATTTGGGTGCTGGTAAGAGGTGAAGAAGCAAGTCTGGCTCCGGGGATGCTGCCGGTGAGGGGTTCTCCTGCATCCTTTGTCTGAACTGATGCTAAATAAACCGCTGTGACACGGCTTATAACGATGCCTTCAGCAGCACCTTAATCCAGGCAGATCTGCTTCGCTGCAGCCCCACATCACCCTCGGCCACATCTCCCTTCCCTGCAGTGATGCTCAGCCCCCGGCGCCGGACTTTTCCCAGGTGGATTGTAGAGAGCCTGGATAAATTTCTGCCTGACCGTTGTCACTGGATCTGGGGGAAAGGTCCCCGCTTTCTCTGCTCACTCCCTACAGGACCTGGCTGGCACCCTGAGACTACAGCTTTCTCATTTATGGGTGTGTTTGTGTGTCCTCATGGTATTTCCCTCCTGCTTCCCACCACAACTCAATTAACAATATTACTCAGGGCTAGAGGTGCTGCATAATTTATATAACTGAATCAATATGCCAGCAGGGATGTGAGGGCAGCCTCCCCTGGAGCCCTGTGTGGTGGCAGCCGGGTGTGAATCCAGCACTGCTGTGTGCCCTGGGAGGGGAGCTGGGACACAAAGGTGTTGAATTTGTGGCTGCTCTTCATTCGTGGCATGAGCATCCTTGCTGCGAGAGTGCTGCTAGATGCTCCTGGAGGAGCTGTACTTGAGAAGCGGTTAGCAATGGTGCTTAGTTGTTTCTCCTGGGAGTGCTGGTGACTGACAACGCTTGGGTTCAGATTTGTTGCTTCTAGTTTAAACTGAGACACTGAATTTCAGGCTCTAGTTGAATGTTCCCTCTCCTGTAAAAAAAAAAACAAAAAAAAATAGTAATAATTAAAAATCATCAAGATGGGCGCCAGTGCCCACCTGAACTCTCAGTGTGCTGGCCCTGCTCTGCAGGGGTCTCCTGTGGGGTTTGGTGCAGGCAACACATGTTGCTCTGCCTGCTCCCCAAGAGGCTGCAGCCTGTTGCTTGTTGCTGTGCCCGTCTGCTCCTGCGCTGCCGACACCGTCTGCCCCGGCACGCCAGGGTGTGCTGGCTGGGCAAAGCTGAGAAGCTGCTCTCCAGAAGCGCCAGCCTTCACCGGCCTTGGTTGCCCACCGCTCAGCAAACGCTGCCGGGACCAGCACTGAGTCGCCATGAGTTGTCGTTGCCCATAGGACGTAACGTGCTCCGTCAGCAGCGCTGCCTGGGAAAGGGGAAGGGACTCAGACTTCCCCCAAGGAGCTGCGGCCGCTGCAGGGCGGGGATAGACCCAGCGGCTCTGCCCAGGCAGCAGATGCCCAAGTTGGGGAGACATAAAAACCTCCCCGTGGCTGTGAAGGAGTAACTTGCAGTGAGTGGTCTTGCTCTCCCAGCATCATGGACATGTCTGGTGGCTCAGCTCTCTGAGTCAGCGACTCCATCCCCTGCTGCACAGCCCCTCTTCCAGGAAGCGCCTGTTTCCTCTCTGAATGCAAATCTGCTCTTCTGACACTTGCGATGCTGAACTGGGGTGCTCTGGGCTTCAGCACCTCCTGGGCAGGGGGCTTTGGGGGCTTTCAGTCCTCCCTGGCACGGTGGTCAAAGTAATTCCTTTGCTCAGCAGACTCAGTATTGGATGAGGAGCAGCAATCCCACTGCTACTTTCATCCCCTCTGCTGAGACGCTGAGGTCTGGTGTTTGCTGAGGAGGAGGAGGAGGGATTTTCTGCATCTTCCTGGTTTCTGAGGCCTCGTTGTTTTTGTGTGCACACATTGCTTTGTGGTTTTGTGGTTTTTCATTCCCGTTTCTCTCCTGTTTGCAGGAAGGCTGGACCTGCCGACTGGCTTAGGGGGGAAGTTGTAGGCAAGCTGGCAAGAGATATTTTGGTTGCCACTGGGCTGGGTCAGCATGAGAGCAGGGTGACGTGGTGACGGGGGAGCCCCCGGAGCAGCCCCGGCTGCGATGCTGCCGAGTCATCACAGCTTTTGGGGAGAAGCGGAGGGGGAGCGATGGCAGCACTTGCTTGGGGGTGCAGAGCTGCAGGTTTGGGGTGTTAATCAGGGCTGAGCCTTTCACGCAGAGGCAAGAGGCTAATTATTTATTTTTTTTTTAGGTAACCGTGGCAGCTCCTTTGAAGGTGGTGGCGAGAAAACTGAGCTGCCATGGAGACTGCTGGGCTGGGGAGGTAGTTGGAAGGTGTCAAGGGTTGTTGTGGGCTTGGGGCTGGAAACCTGCCTTTTAACTACAGCTGGGAGGATTCAATGGGTATTTTTGCAGTCTCTGTTCTGCCCTGTATGGTGTTAGATGGGGACAGCACTCTCAGAGTTTAAAAACCTTAGGAAGGCAATGCTGAACCAGGGCTTTGATGCTGTTGGGAGGTCACTTGCTTTTATGTTGCTTCTGGGTGCTCTTTTGTGACCTCTGGGTAAAGAGAAAGAATGTCTTAAACAGGATTTTTTTTCATCTAGAAAGTAAGAAATCAAATGCACGTTGTTTCTTCAACCAGAAAACCAGGGCTTGGTCCTTCCTTTTTCTGGGTGAGGTGGCAGGACGTGGGGATGGGGAAGGACCTTCACTGCCATCCACAGCTGAGCCTCTGCTTTGCCTCTGGATTGGATCTTGCATTGGGAAAACATCTGGTAGGAATGGCTGTTTGGTTCAGGAGAAGCATAACTGTGATGCACACAGGCAAGAATGATGTCAGATGGGGAAAAAGGAGCAGAAAGGGAGGACCCGGGACTTGCTGGGTCTGCAAAGGTCTCCTTTGAAAGCAGATGGCTTCCTGGCTCTTCAGCGAGAAAAAAAGACGGAGAAGGAAGAAGGAGCTTTTCTCCCTATCCACCGCTTCCTCGGCCCATCTCCTCCCGCCGTGCTGGGGGGCAGCGCTGGCTCCCGAGGTGCCTGGCTCCCTGAATTCAGGGGAAGCTTCACCGCTGGGGTGCTGGGGTAAGCCCCTAATGGGGGTGCCAGCAGTGGAGGAGGAGAAGGGGTGGCTGGTGTCCGTGGGGGACAGAAGGGACCCAGCTGCTGCGAGGATTGTTTAAGGAGCTGCTTGTGAGCTCTTTTCTGGGGCCAGCACCCAGCTTGGAGGTTGACACCATGTGGGGCAGTGGCCCATATCCTGGTGGGTGGCGCGTCAGGACGACCAGAGTGGCGGTGTGGGTGGGAGACCAGACAAGCACCCTGAGATGTCAAACACTTGAAGTTCAGCACCTGAAGTGGCAGGGTAGAGGACATCCCTCGGAAAGCGTGTCTTGAGAGGCTGTAAGCACGGCAAGATCTTTGCCAGGGTTTATCTCCGTGTCCCTGTCACCCCCAACACCCAAACCAGGGCTCCCAGTGCTTGCTTTACTGGGCAGGGGAGTAGCAACAAGCAACTTCTGCAGGCAAAGCAGGACTGTGCGTGCTGGCACCACCGCTTGGCTCCAGGGTGCTCTGTCACCAGCTGGATCCCACCCGTGCTGTCTGCAGGGTGGGTGCTGCTGACCCCGGAGCAAGGGAAGGGACGAATAACTCCTGTCGGAGGTGCCAAGGTGGAGAAAAGATGAGTCCTGGGCATGGACAGAAAAATCAGGCGTTGAAAAGCAAATGGCTGGTGTCAGGCAGGTGGCTGAAGGTCTCCAGGCAGGATTTGCAATACAGGCCAGGAATCGTCCGTGTGAAATCCTGCAGGGCACAGCCCAACCCCACAGAAAATTGGGAAAAAAAGCTTTGCTTGTGTCCTCTCTTGCTCAGATAATTTTTTTTCCTTCTTTCTATTTTCCTGACATCTGTAGCTTTTTCCCAGGGAAAAGATACCCTGCAAGGACATTTTTTTTTTTCCTTTTTTCATGGTGAGAAATAAAATCCTCTTAGTGCTTAACGCAGCCGGCCGAGCCTGTCAGCAGAAAAGCGCTCTGCAGCAAGCGGGCTGAGCAGGCGCTGCGTGACGGAGTTACACTGGGATAGGCTGGAAAGGGCGAATTTTAGCAGCAGCAACAGCTATTTTGTGCCTGTTGCAGCTGTGCCCTTTCCTGGCAGGAGGCAGGCAGAGCTGCCTGTGCAGGGAGAGTGTGGGCTGGTGCAGGTGTAACAGTGTTTTATCCATCAGCATCTCAGCTGCTCTCTGGCCAGGCATCCCTGGAGCCTGGACAAGTTTTGCCTGGGATCGTGGCTGGAATTTTGGCTGAGTTTCTGCACGCGCTGTGCCCTGGATGGTGAAAGGGAAGCAGCTGCTTGGAGTTGCATCAACTTGAAGATTATGTCCAGGGAATGAAAGATTGATGGCTGGAGGCTCAGGTTTCCCGTCAGGAGGGCAAGATGACTCGACATATTGAGAGAGGCATCTGTTTCAGGGAACATGTATTATTGATCTGAAGCTGGGCGCTGCCATCGGGTTGGGGGAGAAATGGGGAGGGTCGAATAAGCAAAAACCTGTTGCTCCCCGAAGAAGCGAGTGAGGAGATGGAGGAGGGAAAGGTGCAGGGTTGGCGGTGTGGCTGTCACCTCCATCCCTGTCCCTGGGGGTGGCCCGGATGACTCCGCTGGCACCCTGGCATCCCCAGGGAGAGACTGGCCCGTTGCCGTGGCTACATCTGCCATCGCTGCGCGGTGCCTCTGTCTCCCCCCGGCCTCATCACAGCCTGCCTCTGCTCAGATAAGCTAATTGGGGCTGTAAACATCAGAAAAGGCTCGGCTTTAGGGATGGCTTTTGTGTTGACGTGGTACCCACAAATACCATCTCGCTCCTCCACCTTGCAGTGAATTTGGGGAAGTGTGATGCTTCAAGCCCAGCACTGAAATGTGCCCCGGCCTGATCCAAATAGCCATGTCCCTGGGCAGCAGGTGCCTGCTCTGGCTGCAAACAGCACGTCCCTTGCGTGGGTGCAAGGATCTGGCCGCCCCATGGGTCCCCAGGGCGTGGGGTCTTCAGGCTTTGGTCCGTACCTGCTCGGTGCTGCCAAGGGGGAGCCACAGCCATGCCTTCCCACCAGGCAGCTTGCCTGCTGGGTCAGGGCCACCTGAAGGCCACCCATGGCCAAATGTCACCCCCTTGCCACATCGCAAGCTGCCCGGACTGGGTGCCCTGGTGCTGACAGCCAGCCCTGTTCAGCCCTCCATGCCACTTGGGTGCCATGGGGCAGGGTTGGTTTTGTGGAGCGAGGCGGCCTGGGACACGCTCTTCCCAAGCTGCTAAATGCGTGTTCATTCATGCGGGTGGCTCGTGCATAGGGGACAGCTCATCTGCAGCCTACGAACAGCCGGGAGAGGGAGGTGTTGCACGACTCGATGGCTGGAGGCGATTTTTGGGCTGTCATGGGAGGGTGGCTGTGGAGACACGGGTGCTTGTCACGCTGTGTCTGTCAGGAGGGTCAGCAGCAGGGCTGCCGTGTAGAATGGCCAGAAGGTTCCTCAGGATACCACCGAGCTCACCCTGCTTCAAAGCAGCAGCATCCCGGGAGGGTTTCTGCAGGTCATTGAGGGCAGGGATGGAGCTGTTGTGTCCTTCCCAGTGCTTGGTCACCCTCATCAGGAGATTTCCCAAATGCTGTAGTGGGACCTGATGTTTCTGGCTGGAAAACCAGTACAAATTGTTCATATTTTTCTCCTCTGGACCAATTTGCCCTGGTTCCTTCCACCACTTCTGCACACTGTGACTTCTGGCATAGGTACCATCTGTCCTGTGCCTTGCTTCTTACATGACGGATGCCTGTGCATGCTGTTTGTATTGTACCCACTTCTCTGGAGCTGCTGGGCTCTGCCCTGCACTGGTATAGCTGGTCCTTCTCCTCGTTACAGTACTTTGCCTTCTATAGAGTTTTATCTTATTTCTTTTTTTTTTCCAGCCTGTTTCTCCAGTCTTCTGAGAGAACAGTAAATTCTTTTCCAGTGTGCACTTGCATCTCCTCTAGCTTCCCTTGTTAAAGCTGCAGAAAATGCTGTTGTACTTGTCAGAAATGTTCATGGAAATGTGGACTAAACCTGGACCAACCACAGGTCCCGAGGAGACCTTGCTTGATCCAACCTCTGATCCTCCCAGAGTGAGTTTTCCATGCAGTTTTGTGCCTGTGCCATAGAGGTTCTTCACCATCATGTTTCCCAAACTTCCGACACTTGTAGACATGTAGTAAGCCAAGCTGAGGTGCTTGAAGACCACAGGTTGCTGTGCTGGAAGAAGCTAGGTTGACCTCATGCAACTTTGTTCTCATTAGGTCCCTGCTGGCTGTAGCCCAGCTTGGGTTTGTTTCTGGATTATTTGTTCCAGGATTTTCCAGGAACCCATGTCAAAAGGGTGAGCTGGATGTGTGGGTCCCCCTCCAGTCCTCTGCCCCATCACTCCTCTCTTCCCCATCTGGATGGTCACCGCTGGCCCCATGCCGTGGCTGTGCTGATGTGTGCCTGGCATTCCCTTTCCCTCCTCACCTTATTGTCAAGTGCAGGAGACAAACCAGAAGAAGCAGAAAATTTTTGTGGTTTCCCCACCCACCCTTGAGTTGGGTTCTGGAGACTTCCTGGCAGGAAGATGCCTTGGGGTGGAGGTACCGCTCGCCTCCAGCTCCAAGGCAAGGTCTCCTCCTTGCCTTTCTTCCGGAGATGGATCTGGACTTTTATATTAATATTTCAGGCACGTGAACCATCTCATCAAGTCTGCTGCACCAATTAAGTCGTAATCATGCTGTAATGAAGGAGTTGCTGAGCTTGTGCTGGAAACCTTCGCTAGGTTATTCCTCTCCCTCCTCTCTGGCTCTTGGCTGTGTTGCAAGAGACAGAAGGGGACGTCAAAGACCCCCTGGTGATTTTTTTTTTCTTTAAATGAAAATTGTTTTTTGTTATTACTTCAGCAGAATTGAAGCTCAGAAGCCCACTCTCAGGGGTTTTTGAAAGCTTGGCCTCTGTCTCCTCTGGAAAGCAGCTCTCTCCTTGTCAGACCCCACGGTATTTCCCATCGAGCACATGGCTCTTCCAACAGCATCTGTGCTTCTCCCCATTTCCTTAAACCCATCAGTACCTACACAGGTCCCGGTGCTTGGCTGTCACTTGTCACTCAACTGTCAGTCATCGCAGTTGTTGATCCAATATTTCTGGGCACTCACAGCGTTTCTAGGTGGGCTGGGGAGCTGCATTTGCCAGATGCCTGATTTTCCAGGCTCCCATGTGCTTTGGGCTCTGGGAAGGATGGGATCAGGCTGGAGGGGTTTGCAAGCCCGTTAATGCTGCAGAGCTTTCCTCTTTCTCTTCTATAGCTGATGCTATAGAAACATCCAAGACCAATGCTATTCTCTCCTATTTTGGCAGTGGAATAGGAATTGGTAAAACTTAATGCTTATTAGAAGCTTTTGTCTCCTACACGAGGTTTCCTGAGTGTATAAATGTCTCTTTTTCTCTTTTTATTCTGCCTTGTGCATTTGCAATAACCACAAATGCTGTCGGAAGGAAACAGCCGCTCTCAACAGGGAAAGGGGCTAAAAATATCAAGCAGCCTTGGATGGAGCTGCAGGAGCAGGCTGAGCTCCCAGCCAGCGCTGGGAAAGGATGAAGATCTGAACTGGGAGACCCATGTGCCTTGATGCTGATGGCAGGAGAAGGATGGTTTGCTTGTAGTGGGATTACCCCAGCAAAGCTGTGTGTCCCCCCTAAGGTGCCATTAGGGACTGATGTGCCTTCACTGGTGTGTCTGTGTGCCCGTATCCCCAGGGTCCTGCTGGGGTGGCACCTCTGGGTTTGTGTGGGAGCTCTGCTGACTGCAGGACACCAGCCTGGGACCTCGTCCTTGTTTGTGCCTCTTCTCCCCGTGGGATGGTAAACCACCATCTGGAGCTCTTGTCAGGGCAGGCTTGGAGCTGATGGGGCAGATGCATCTCAGATATGTCACTTGGGGTGGACAGGCAGGAGTTGCCCCCAGGACATCCCTTTCCATGTCTCTGCATTGTCAGCGTTTTTGAGTGGGCACAAACCCCCATGCCTGCTCCTCCCCTGGGGCTGGGGGAGCTGCAGGCAGTGCCCCAGCCTGGGCTCCGTCTCCAGGGGACAGAGGGCACTGGTGTGTGACAGTCAGTGGCCCTGTGTGTCCCTTGGGTGGGTAACATCCTCCTGCAGTGATGCTGGGGGGCTGTGCTGAAGGGTGGTACCTGCTGCCGGTGGAACCAAAGCAGAACAGATATGGCCCTGCCTGGTAGGGGGTGGCTTCTCTGGCCACCGCACCTTTCTGCTGACACAGTGGTGGCTTTCTTTGTGAAGTGCCTTGGCCGTGGATGCTGTTGGGCTCTGGGGACCAAAGCAGGGCTCTGTCCTGCTGCGGGCTGCTTCAGCATGGTGACTTACCCACGTACAGAGGGGTGGCACAGCAAAGCACCAGGAGCAGGGGGTTGCTGATGATGACCCTGAGCCTGGATCCTCTTGTAGGCTAAGAAGGTTGTCTGCCCGGGTCTTTAATCTTTGCAAAACCAGTTACTTTGGTATTTCTAACAAGCGCAGAGGTGCCTGTGGCTTTGAACTCACAGGACCCTCTTGGCTGCGTGGCTGTATCTGGGAAGAGGCTTGGGGACGTATCTGAAGGGGCTCCAGGGGCACCTGGGCTGGGAGATGCTCCGTGTCGGGGGCTCAGCTGCATCTCTTGGGTGTTGCCTCCTCATGTAGCACATCCCAGGTGGGACGGGGAGCTCTGCGCTGGTGATGCTTTTGGGGTGGGCAGATTAAACCTCCAGTGCTGGCTGTGGGCTGCCCCTTCAACAACTGCTGCCCGCTGTTGCCTCCTGGTAGGACGCCAAAGACTCTTTGCCTGAGGAGGGGAGATGAGGAGGAAGGTGGCTCCCCAAAACAATTCCCAAAAGCCTTCTGCAACCAAAGCCCTGCTGGCACTGGAGCAAAACCCGAGGGCTGTTGCCTTTCCCATCTCCAGGGTCTCAGCTTCAAACCAGTGCCTCCAGTTTGGAGTCATGCTGATCTCCAGCTGCCTCAGGAGCAGCATCACCACTGTGTGTCACGAGCCTGGGATGTCACAACCTGTTGGGACATCTTCCAGCCACCCCCTGCATGCACACCCTGCTGCTCTGTAAAGCGAATAAACTTGTCACTTGAGCTCTCTGCGCCTGCACCAGCCAAGCCATCATCTAAATTTGGGTGATTATGTTCACCCAGGCCAAGTATCAAGTTCTCTGGATCACATGCGCTCCCTGCTGCTATTTAACTCTGATGCCTTGGGGAGACACAGCACTTCGCTCCCAGCTGTTTGCATTTTGTATTATTATTTTTATTATCATTTTTTTGACAAGAGAGATTTTAAAAAACATTTTTAACTTTCTATCCTGCCAAGTTGCTCCCCTCACCGGCTGGTCACCGAGCAGCCCAGTACCTGCTTTGACTGCTAAATCTGATCACGATGTTTCTGGTTCTTTCAGCCACCACGGAATTAAAGGACTTTTTTGCCAAAGCTCGAAACGGTTCTGTTCGGCTTATCAAGGTTGTCATCGAGGATGGTAAGTCCTGTTCTTAAGTGCTCTGATTTACTCCATGCCGGTTCTGTTTCTCCTCTCCTCCTTTCCTCCTTGCTGCTGTGGTGGCAGCTCATGTTTTTCGAAAGCCCAGGGAAAATCCTGCTGAGGCTCCCTGGCACTCAGCAGAATAGAGCTGAAATACAACCCCAAGCTTTGGGTGTGCTGGTGAGCAGCTATTGGAGCTCTGGGGGCGGCTCCGTGGGACAACAGCGACTCTGCCGACAGACCGGTGCTGGTGTCTGGGGTCGGTGCTGGGCTCTGCGTGGCTTCTGCTGCTGCTGGGTTGGATTTTGTCACAGGGAGCCCTGCAAGAAGCTGCTGCAGGTGTTGTGTGACCGCAGTCAGGGGTGATACGCAGCATCTTCCTTCTGGGCCGTGGCATTCCCCACCAGGCAGGGAGGCGCTGGGGCAGGGGTGGGCAGGGGGGTGCTCCTTCATGTGAGGCTCAGCATGGGGCGCCGATTGCATCCCATGAGGGATGCTACACTCTGAAACCCATCCCAGCCCCTGCTCCTGTGCACGGGGCTACCCCCAGTTTGTAGCCTGGCACCAACCTCCCCACATTTGTCCCATGGAAAAGTGCCAGTGAGTGGCCTCTACATCCATCAAACAAGCGAGTGGAGCAAAGCACTGATTGAACATGCCAGCCGGGAGCCTCCCTGGTGTAGGTTTTCCCTGGACTTGACCTCACACAATTGCATATGAATGACTTGTTTCTTGTGGCAGCGGGGATGTTACTGCCCTGCCAAGCTGCCATCACCAGCTCCTCTGGGACTGTACTTGCAAATGCTGAGGGAAATGTGGTCATAAGGAGCCTGCACTGGACCTCAGGGGGGCTGTAAAGCTCTGTTTGGAAGAGCAGCACAACTTGGAACACATGGGACACATCAACAGGGCCACTGCAGGTTTCATCTGTGTTGGCTTTGTCCTCGGAGAGGTTCCCATGTGCTGGGATGTGACATCTACGTTGTTTCTTTGACAATGTCTTTGACAATGATGTTTCTCTCTCAGCTTCTTTTTCTTTAATGAGTGGGAGTCAGGTTTGCATTAGGATAAGTCATGAATGCCCCTAAGCCTGGACTTAGGGTACTAGGGCTTGTGCTGCTGGCTTTGGGTTGTGGCTGGTGACACCAGCACAGGAGACTTTTTGTCATCAATGGAAACCACGTCGGACCATCTCCCCACAGGCTGAGTGGGGTCTGTTTATCTGTTTGATATGTTGGCAGCAGCTGCTTCATAGACCAACTTACTCAATGGTGCTTTGTGTTTCCCAGCCCGGCTCTCCCATCCTGCCAGCTCCTTTCCCCTGGCCTGGACCAGCCATGAGCAGCTCTGGAGAAGCTTGGGTGTCTGCAGAAGCCTCTGAGATATGGCAGAGCCTGAGCCTCCCGTGGGGAGGCAGGTGGAAGGAGGAGAGCCAGGAGCATCTCCACGATGAGGGGCTTGGTCTGTTGGGGACCAGGTGGTGGCGGTCCCACCTGTGTGGCTCCAGGACCTCCTGTCTGCCCTCTCGCGTGACTTGGGACAAGTTGCTCGATCCCTCTGGGCCACAACTCTTTTCTATAACATTATGGGCATCAGCCTGCTACACGCCACCTGAAAAGGACCCTCAGCCAGTAATGAATGGCCAGGCAGATATTGCAGCTGGACAGGTGGACTCTATAGCATGCTGACCCTGGAGGAGTTGTGTCCTGAGCCAGCTGCCCTGCCTGCACAGGGCATGTAGAAGAGGAGCCTCCAGCCCTGCTCAGTGCCTTGCAGAGGACCTTCTGCCCTATGGGGCATTAGTCTTGGGTCATTTTGGAGCAGGCAGCAGCAGGTGCAAGGCGAGGAAGATGGTGCAAGGAGCCTTACAGCAGATGCTCTATGTCTGGGCAACCCCAAGACAGCAGCTATGGCTGAGCAACCCTTTGGGGGCTCTTAGAGCTGATGTTGCCTTTGGGGGCTGGCCAGGAGAAGCCAAGGTCGGATGGAGAAGGTGCAGTGGCAGGGAGTAGGTTGTGCACTGAGGCTCAGCAATGCTTTCCTGGTGTGGGAACTGCTTCTGGTCCAACATGGTTTGGGTGATGCTCTCCTCCTCGCTGTCAGCATGTTTCTGGACAAGGTTGTGGCTCTGTGGTTGTCCCCGTTGGGTGCATTTATTTGCACGTAGGTGATGTTGTGCACTGAGCTTTGCAGGCTCCCGGCTCTCGCGCTGTCCCCGTGGCGCCTGCCAGAGCCGCAGGCAGGGCTGCCTTGTACGGGCATTTCGTAGCTGAGTGCTGGGGAACCTCGAGGGCCAGGAACACTCTGGCTGCGCTTCCTCCAGCAGAAACAGAGCCTGAAATAGCCAGCGCTGACTATGATGCTTTGCTGAAGAGCGACTGCTCCGCATTTCCCTTTTCCAGTACTTCCCCAGGAGGAAAATTTGGCCCTGAACAGATGAAGCTGAGCTGCAAAGAGCCTGAAGGGAGGCAGGGGGACAAGCGGCTCCTCCAGCCCAGGGCAAAGCCAGAGGCTGCCGGCTCACAGCGGCACGGCCAGGGTCTGGCTTGGCGAGGCCTGGGAATAGCCTGAAGTGACTTGGCACCATGCATGAGGTGTTGGGATATTTGGCAGACACAGACACGCATGAGCTGCCAGTGGCTTTGGCTGAGTGACATTCTTTGCAGTCTCCTCTGGATCGCAGGTCTCTGCGGTGCACAAATCCATTTGCAGGGCTCTGTGTTTATTTTAGGCGTACGCTGGGGTTTTTGCACTTTCTCAAAACAGGTAGTTTTGCTGAAGGGAAAGTATTTTCAGCACCTTTTTTGCTGCTGTCCTTGTTACTCTACTGGTAGCAGGTGCCCCTCTTGTGCCAATAATTCAGGGTTCAGTGTGCGATGGCAGATGCCAAGGTGGGCACCGTGGGGCAGCGAAGGGCTGTGCCGCTGTCGGTGAGGAATGCCCTGCTCGGCTGGAGAGCAGGGGTGAGAGTAATTCCTCCCAAACCCTTTTTTCTTCAACTGTTTTCCTTAAAAGCTCTCCTGCCACAAGGTTCAGAACTGCTGAGCTGGCTGTGAGTGAGAGGGTTGCAAAAGCAACAAGAGCCAGGGGGCTCCCTGGCTCCTGATGGGCAGCAGGGCCAAGGTCAGGCAGGGTGGATGCTGGGGCGAGCATCCCCTTGAGTGCCAACTGTCCAAGGCCCCACCTCGTTTTGTTTTGGCACCTCCAGATTTTCCTGCATCTCATTCTGAGTCCTGACATCTCTCCCTAGAACCTTTCTGCATCTAAAATGGAATCAAAATACATGTTGTTTTCCAGCAACCTACACTAATCGTCTCCAGCACCATTGCTTTTCCATCCAGCCACCCCAAAGCTTGATTTGACCCTCATGGGGGGGTTTCATGTTCATATGATGCCTGCACCAGCATTTAAAATCCATCTGAGTGCTGCCTGGCTCACGAGGATCTCAGCCTCACCACTGCTTGTGTAGTAACTGAAGAAAATACCCTCCAGACACCTGAGATGCTTCCAGAGGCTGGGGCTGTCCTGGCAGCATGGCCCACCCCCTGGCTGGGGGTCTCGGGACAGGTCTGGTCCTCACAGACATGGGCTTCAGGTATCAGTTCTGATTTTGACCCTTCTGAGGTTACTGGGAATCCAAGGAGAGCAGCTTGGGCTGTGTTCTCAGCACCCCAAATCTACGTGTTTCTTTGTGTCCTTGATGAGGTCTTCTAGTACCCAAGGCCCTAGAGCTTGTCCAGGTGGGATGGAGGAGGTCTTGTGTTCTCCTGTGAGCAGGGAGGAATGGTTGGGGACTACACGGCTGGAGGTAGCAGAGCAGAAGAAGAGTACAGATGGTTACTGGAGAGGACACATGGGAGGGGGGAGGAGATGGTTGGACAGGAGGCAGTGGGATGCTGGCAGAAACCCCTCCATGGTAGCCACAGCCCTAACAGCATCTCCTGGGGGGACACCCATGGGGGTGTACATTGTGGTTCTAGACCTCATCTTGTTTTTCTGCAGAACAGCATCGTTGTTGGCGCTGGAGCTGTGTCAAGCCATTAGATGAGCCATCCCAAGGTCCTGCAAAGTGAATGAAATCTTCATCTAACAGCACCTTCTCCCTCTTTTCCTTCTAGAACAGCTCGTGCTGGGAGCCCACAAAGAGCTGTCCCGGCGCTGGGACGCTGACTACGATGCCTTCGTGCTGCCCTTGCTGGATGAGCAGCAGCCGTGCTACGTGCTGTACCGCCTGGACAGCCAGAACGCCCAGGGCTACGAGTGGCTCTTCATCTCCTGGTCCCCTGACAGCTCCCCGGTGAGCACTGCACCGGGCTGTGGCACCCCAGCCTGGGGACACGGTGGAGGGTGGAGGAGATGCTGGCCAAGGTGACTTTGCACTGACTGAGGAGGAGCGTTCACACCCTCCATCGCTGTGCCCAAGTTAAGAATTGGAAACTGCTTTGGGGATGGGGGATTTTTTTAAGACACAGTAAGATAAACTGGACCCTGTCTCTGTCCTTTTGTAGCGCTGTGTGAGGAGGAGGAGGGTCTGGGATGTAGGGAGGGCAGCGGTACGGACCTCAGGGCTGGGTTGGAGATGTCCCATGGGGCTCTGGCCAAACACATTGCTGGACAGAGCCAGTGCTGGCACCGACTCACCTGGCCCCGTGTCCAGCCTGGCCCGGCTCTGCGCGAGGCTGGCGCAGGGCGGCCGCTGGACCAACCCTGGGCCCGGCTCCAAAATCTGCCTTACAGAGCGCTGGGCAGGCTGGGTCCCGTGGAGCCACGGGTGGCATCGACAGCTGCTGGGGTGGTGCGTGGGCTGGGGATGGCGTTGGGGAGCGGGGGCAAGAGGGACACGTGGGTGGGAGGCTGGTTTGGGGGATGTCAGCGGTACGGCTTGGGAAGTGCCATCTGCTTGAGCGCATCTCCATAACCAGCTTTCAGTGGGACCGAGATTTACTGCTGTGTTAACACCTGCATTTGTCATATATATATACACACAGAGATATATATTTGTTATATATTTTATATAACCCATATTGTATGTAGATTTACTGCCATGTTAATACATACACGTCTCTCATATATACATATTATTATTATATATTTTATTATTATAGATGTTATGATTATATATGTTATTATATATTATTCTATATAACATGAACATATGAAAAAGATCCTCTGCAGTTTTTTGAGATATATCTAACAGATATGATATATACACCCATTAGGTATACACATATGTACACACACATACAATTATAATAAAATAATAGAATATCTAATATATATATAATTTTGTGTGCACATGTACATATGTATATATAAAATAATATTTTTAAAAGTATATACCTCTCAACAAACTATGGAGGGTCTTGCCAACAAAGAGCAGGGTGCCAAGGAGCACTTGCCAAAGCTCTTCCCGGCATTTTGCAAAAGAACGATGCAAAAGAAGTGCCAAAAGGCAGAAGTTGCTTTTACGTGACTCTGACAGTATTTGTGCCTCCTCTTACCCAGTGCAGGTGGGAGACGAGGAGCTCAGGGTTGGGAAAGCAGAGCACAGGAGGAGCCCACAGCTGTGGGCAGTGCTCGGTGGGGCTGTGCGCCCTGGCACCATGCTGCCGTGTTCTCCTGCTGCTCCCCACCCGGCTGGAAATCAGCCTGAGATAGAAGCTGGGGGACTGCTCCTGGGGGTGAGGGGCTGAGGTTTGCGGAGCTGGGGATGGGACGATGACTGGGAGCACTGGACACCGCTTGCAGTGAGGTGCTGCGCTCCAGTCCCACCATGCTGGATGCTCTCTCTGATGGCATTTGGTGCATCCCTCCTCACACAGGTCCGGCTGAAGATGCTGTACGCTGCCACCAGAGCCACAGTGAAGAAGGAGTTTGGTGGGGGGCACATAAAGGACGAGATGTTTGGAACGGTGAAGGTATGGTGCTGGTTCCTGGGCAGCCTTTTGGGTTCAACCCTGAGCTTTGGAAGCCTACCCTGGGTTCAGCACCAAAGCTGGGCGGGACGTGGGACACTGGCGTTTGGGAGGGACAGCATGGAGGTTTGTCTCCTGTGCTGCTTTTGTCTCCTGGCTGGCTGCTGCCACTTTCTCCTGCCTGCACGGCTGTGGTCAGGCTGTGATGGAGACCACAGAAGAGATGGGAGGAAGCTGTCAGGAGATCCAGAGTTTTACTCTGAGCAGGAAAAGAAGTGCCAGGTGGTGGCAGTGTCACCCCAGCAGCAAGAGCTGCTGCTGCCTTGGGGTCATCTGTCTGTGCCTCAATAGCACTTGGCTGCAGGTTACTCCATCTGTTCCCTGGGCTTTTGGCAGAGGGAGCCCCTCTGGGAGCCAGGGAGCATCCCCAGTGCTGCCCTTCTGCTCCAGGGCCCCTCTCTGCTGCTCCCAGGCCGTGGTCTCTGCCTTTCCCTCTGGCTTCCCTGCTCACCAGCTCTGTTATTCATCTGGAGGAGCCGCACTGCCACAGCCATGCGTGTCTGGGGAGGGGCAGAGTGGTTTGAATGGGCAGGGATGGTTGAGGGCACTGTTTAAAATCTAGCATGAGATTTGCATGGAGGTGTCCGAGAGTGCTACTCAAGGTTGATCCTCCTGGTAAGGAGAGACCCCAAGACCCGTTGGGTTGGTCTGACACAGCCTCAAGGCTGGGGGTGCGTCCAGCCCCGCAGCAATAACCACCCCCTGACACTTGCCCTGTCCCTGTCCCTTTGTCTGCAGGAAGATGTGTCCCTGGGCGGTTACCAAAAGCACGTGTCCTCCTGCTCCGCCCCAGCCCCGCTGACCGCAGCCGAGCAGGAGCTCCAGCAGATCCGCATCAACGAGGTGGGTGTCCGGGGAGAAGGAGCCTGACACCCACAGGATGCGGGATGCAGGGATGTGTTTGTGGCTGGAGGTGTGGCAGCGAGCATCCCAGCATCCAGCCAAAAGGGATGACTCATTTTTACTGAGCTTTCTTGTACCTCTGTGTTTTAACTCATTCCTGCATTTGCTGAGGTGGACCAAGCGTCCTTTGCTAGGACACGAGCTCACGGTTCAGTTTCGCTCGCTGTAGTTGGCAGTTAGAAGATGGTTTAAGGCTAACAGCAGGCAGAGCTGAGTCTGAATTCGTGGGGGAAGCAGGATGAATTCAGGTTTATCTGTGGGCTATAGCAGCCTCCTTTCCTGTCTTTCCTCTGTGGCTATAAATATGAGAGATGCTGTCCAGAGAAATACAGATCTTAGCCTAAATGAGGGGGCTTATGTGCTGGAAAAATACATGGAAGTGGCACAGGATAGGGTTGGGGGCAAACAGGACTGTAGTGCCATCATCTTGCAGCTCTTGGTGCTGTGAAATGCCGAGGTGGGGAGGGATCAGCTCAGTGGGTGGGAAGACCATCTGGAAGCAGTATTTTTTGGGGCCTGGGGATTCCACTTGGATGCCATGGAAAGCCTTCTTCTCTAGAGGAGCATCCCTCTTTCTTCCTCCTGTGCTGGGGCTATGGGGCTCACGGATGGATCAGGACATGCCTGGGAGATGCAAAGCCAATCAGCCTGATGGCGTTAATTAACGGCAAAGACCAGGCAGGAGGTTTCCACAGGTCTGGGGGCAGCGAAGTTAAGGGAAGGATGTTAGGGAGATGCCACCAAGGGGTGGTCTCCACTGCGTGGGGCTCAGCATGGTTATTCCAGCTGCCAGCCTGGAAGGACTGGGCAGGATCTGTGCTGGAGGATCCAAGGTGATGCTCACACTTGGAGAAGAGAGAGATGGATGCTGATGGTGGCTCTGTGGCTTGTTTGGCACCTTTGGTCATCATGCCTTAGCTGGCCAGTGCTGCCTGATTAAGTAGTTTTGAGGTTTTTTTGGCTGTGTCTTGCAGGACCAAGTGGCCCGGGCAAGTGGTGCTCGTGGCGCTTGTTTTCAGGTTGATCTGCCGTGCTCTGCTTCCCACCCTTGCCTTTGCGAGACGCAGCTCCCAGGACAAGGTGCTGCTGCTGTTTGGTTTGATTGGGGTATATTTCGATGGTACCCTGTCCCCTGTGTTAGCCTGGGCAATGGGGAGCAGTCACCAGCATTTAGAAAGAGAGGAAAATGGATATATTTTTGCCTGTGGATTCAAAGGTGGGAGTCGGCTGGGCGCTGGGTGTGCTGAGGGGTCTCTGTTGGTGAAGGGACTGTGCTGGCTCAGCCCTGAGCATGGAGCAGGAGGCAGTGGGAACTCTGGCTGCGGTGTTCAGTGCCACGCTCACCTCCCCAGCTTGGGGATACTCACAGCTCTCAGAAAATGCAGCTTCAAGTGAGTTTCTGGAGCCACACAAAGCAGAGAGCTTTCGCTGAGAGGAGTTCTATGGGAGCAGCCCCCAAGCTGTAGCAGCACCCTGCTCAGTGCAGTGACACCTTCAGCCTTGCACGTTCTCTACGGGCTTGCGGGGTCCTTGTACATGTGTGCACAGGTTGCAGGGCCCTTGCGCACACGTGCATGTTGCAGTTCCTTCCTTTGGGAGAGCAGATCCAGCATGTGGGAACAACCTGGGGAGCAGCCCCTGGGCAGCCCGGACCTCAGTGATAACACCCACCACCCACGAGTGAAAAATCTTTCTCGAAACATCGCAGGCTCAGAAACATGGGGCAGGGGGATGAAACAGAAGAATTAAGACGAAATAAACGTCTCTGTGCCATTGCAACATGTAAGGGGGTGTCACTTGTAGCTGCTGTACAGTGCTGGTGGGTGAGCAGAGTAGAGGCTTTGCTGGAGCCACCCCCCATGAAGGTTTCATCATAAGACAGAGAAATACTCATTAATTGAGGTCAGCACCATGCCAGCAATGAGGAGAGGGGAAAAAACTAACCTGATGAGAAGGAGATAAAATAACCCCCCAGTCTTGGCCAGCCCACGCAGGGGAGTGTTTCAGTGAGCCAGTTTTCAGTGTTTTTTCAGAAAGGGGAGGAGGTAGAAAATACGGAGGTATATGGGGCAGCAGACATTATTAGGACAACTTTCCACCTCTTGGGATTTTTGGACTTCAGTGTGCCTTGTGTTGCAGCTTTAGTTTTCTCTGGTCCCGCCGTAGCTCTCCCAACCTCCTTGCGTTGACGGGGCAGAAGGATGAGGATCTGGGAGTGCTGGCGGTGGTGATGTCCTTGCACCACACCTCTCTGCAGGGCAGGACCAGGCGAGCTTGTGTGCGTCCTCTGGACCCCTGTGCACTTGCCCTTGGACTCTCACTGGTGCACAGCGCCCCAGGGGACAGTAGGACAGCAGACCTTGGAGGTCAGCTGGACTTCTCACCTACCTGGCACCGGATGACCCTTGAGCAATTATTACCTGAGAGCTGCACGTTCACCCTCCAGGATGTTTGGCATGGATAGAAGCTTGGGCATTTTTTTCCCCAAAAACCTTTAGTATGTGCTAAGGGACACTGCAAAAATCTATTGCTGCAGCTGCTGGAACTCCTCCAGACCCTGAGCTGGGCCATCCTTGGCTGGGGAGCCAGCAGGAGATGCGGCAGGGACAGGTTCTACGCGGAGACGTTGCGTGTGAGGCTGCCGGGGCTCAGGGCTGGGGTTCTCCCCCGGCTCCTCCCAGCCCTGATGTCTCCCATGTTGTTTTGTGCCGCTCTCCTTGCCCGTGCTGCCAGGACCTGCCTTCCTTGGCCTCCAGCAGAGAGATGGTACGCCTCCATCCTCCCAGCATGTCCGTGTGTCCCCCTCCCCCTTCTCGTTCCACACGAGACCTCCTCTCTATCCCCCTCCCCGCACGGGGTGCTGTTGACGGTGTGTCTCCTCTCCCCACGCTCGCAGGATTCCTGTTCCCAGGACCTGAGCACCGAGATGGTAGGCTGCCCTGCCCGCTTGATGCCTGGTCTTTCCTTCTCCTGGAGGTCTTTTTCTGCATGCTCTGCTCCTGACACCCTGGGTCTGTCATCCCCCTGGGGTGTGGGTTCCACACGGGGCTGCTGTAATGAAGGGCAGCCTTGTAATGAGATCCACTTTGGTGCTGCCAAGCTGGGTTTGAGCTAAAACTCCTGTGTTTCTCTTGGCATGCCTTGGTTTTTCTTCCTTTTCTCTGCTGGAGGGAGGGAAAAGAAGGAAAAAAAAAAAAAGGCTGGAATGCCTTTATCGGAAATCCCCCAAACCAATCCCGAAGGAAAGGGACCAGGTTCGCTGCAGAGCTCCTGGGTGACTGTTGCCAAGCTTTTTAGATGGGGGGGTCTGGAGTTGGGATGGGCTCTTCTGCCGCTGAGGTGACACCGTCTCCCTGTATTCTGTGGCAGATGGTGGGGGGCTGTTGCTGCTGCCCATCGCTGGTAGAATACCCTGGCCCCGAGGAGGTAATGCCGCACCTGCCGCGTCCTGTCCCCCTCCCCGCCACCAGCTCATGGCACCCCAGTCCTGGGCAGGGACCCCTTGTTGCAGCTGGATGGAGGTGGCTGGGGCGATGCGATGTCTCTGCAATCTCTTTCTCTTCTCTTTTTGAAGTGGGGTTCCGTCTCCTGGAGTACAGGGTTTGCTGGGGGTATAGGCAGCAGCCGCTGCCTGGCAGGGGTTGCAGGGAGAACTGGAGCCAGGATCTTTCCGAGCTGTGGGTCTCCAGTTCCCCAGCTCCAGCACCAAGAGGGGCTGCCTGTCTGCTGTAGTTAAACACACGAGTTGGGGCTTGTCCCCGCTCAGGGGATCCGTGCAGCTGAACACAGGGATTTCAGGGCTCTACCCATCACCCCGCAGGCTGCGGTGGGAGATGATCTGAGATGGACACGTGCCAGCACTGGTCACAGCATCCCTGCCAGGGACTTGCTGGGAAAAATCAGTTTTGAGATAGTCTTTGCTGGGGGTGAAGCAGGGGAGCACAGGGGTGCATGGCTGGGGCCAGGTGGCTTCCCAGAGCAGCGGTATGGTGACAGGCATCATTGCCCTGAGCCTGGCTGATGCTCAGCGGTTTAGTGCCACAGTCCCCGTGAGCCAGGTGACAGGTGCCTCCTTGGATGAGATGCCTTTTGACACGGCACCGGCTGGTTTTCCTTTCTCTCCTTTCCCCACCCTTTGCTGCTTTCTGCCCTGACACTTGGGGTCGTTTCCCTCCCCAGGTGAAGACAGAGATCAGCGTGGAGAGCAAGCACCAGACCCTGCAGGGCCTGGCCTTCCCCCTGCAGCTGGATGCTCAGCAAGCCATCCAGGCACTCAAGCAGAAGAAAATCAACTACATCCAGCTGGTATGTCCCATACGCAGCTCCCTCACACTCCACTCCCACCACTTCTTGCTGCTGCCTCTCATCCCAGTCCACTTCCCCTGTCCCCCTGTCCATCAGAAGCTGGATCTGGAGCGGGAAACCATTGACCTGGTGCACACAAGCCCCACGGAGATCACTGACCTGCCCAAGAGGATCCCTCAGGACTCGGCTCGCTACCATTTCTTCCTGTACAAACACTCGCACGAGGGAGACTACCTGGAGTCTGTCAGTGAGTGCCATGGCACCGGGGGTGGCTGGTTAGAGCCCGTGCTGGTCCCTGTTCTTCCTGGACCATTGCTCGTGTGGGGAGCAAGCAGGGATGGAGATGGTAGGGACAGCAGACCTTGAGTCAGTTCCTGCTTGCTGTCCTCCTGCGGTGGGTGCTGCTGGCAAGTGCTTTGGTGCTGAAAGAAGCTGCCACGTGCAGTGTAGGGCTCTCCAGGTGCTGCCATGCAGGATTTGTGCAGCCCTTGTGTTGCAGGTGTACTGGAGCCAGGGGAGATTTGGGGAGGGGTGATGGATGGGATGGCTTACCTTGTGTCGCTGAGTAGATTGCGATTCTTGGGGCTGGAAGAGCCACAACTGGGCTGGGATGCAGCTGCCTGGTGCTCCCTGTCCATGAGCCCAGGCAGTACCACTAGCCCCGCTCTCTTCCTGCAGTCTTTATCTACTCCATGCCTGGGTACAAATGCAGCATCAAGGAGCGGATGCTTTACTCCAGCTGCAAGAGCCGGTTGCTGGACACTGTGGAGCAGGAGTTTTGCCTGGAGATAGCCAAAAAGGTAAGTGTGAGCCCTCCCAGAGGTGATGGAGCAGAGACCTGTGCCAGCCTTCTGCAAGGGAATGTGCCACAGCTGTGGTCCTGCCCCACTGGTGGGTTCAGGGAGGAGTTGGGTGCCCCAAAAGTGGGTGTCAAGACCCCAGGGAGCTGCTAACCCTGCTTGCTGCTCCTGGACGCAGATCGAGATTGATGATGGCGCCGAGCTGACGGCGGAGTTCCTCTACGAGGAGGTGCACCCCAAGCAGCACGCCTTCAAGCAGGCCTTCGCCAAGCCCAAGGGGCCCGTGGGGAAACGGGGACAGAAGCGGCTGATCAAGGGGCCAGACGAGAACAGTGAGGACAGTTAGATCTCGCAGGACCAGGCGGTGAATGGACAGCATCCCCACGGCGCTTCCCGGCTTCGTCTCCACTGACCACCTGGGGATCTTTCCCTCCATCTCAGCCTTTTTTTTTTTCCCTTATTTTTCCTATTTCATTCCTTTTTTTTAAACATCAAGATGGCTTTTTGCCGCTGGGGGCAGAGTGATGGGTGAGGGTTCAGGGTTGTGGGTGTTTCTTTTCCTTGCATCCTCGTGCAAGCCCTGGGGCTGCCAGAAGTTGGGAGCAGCAGGGTCGTATCCCCCAGCCTTGCTCCTGTCCCCGCCAGGGTCACAGCTGCTGCTCTCAGTGTCCCCTGGGTGAATGAAGGACATGCTTGCCTGCAAGCTCCTCTATGCAAAGGGACGAGGGTGGTGCTGGGGATTCCTGTTTGAAAGAGAAAATGCTTCTTTCCCTGTTCCCTTAGCCCCAGATTTTGCTCCCCCATCCAGCTCTTGGTGTGCACAACCCCTCTGCCCCAGTCCTGGAGTGATCCTGCACCCCCCCAGGGTGTGGGCAGGACCCCTCCCCATGGGGTGGGCAGGAGTTGGTCCCTGGGGAGAAGGAAGGCTCCCCCCCACTCCCCCCCGAGTCCTGAGCTCAGCCTGGCCCTGGATGAAGGTCACTCTGCCTTTGGGTGATGTTTGCCTCCCCTTTTTGAACCCCCTCCCAATAAGGCTTTTCCCCTCAGAGGGAGCTGTTACAGCCCTGACTTGGCCCCTTCCCTGTTTAGGATGGGAGCCAGGGGGCCCAAGTCCTTGTACCCCCACCCTGTGCTCCAGCCCCCACCATCACCCCCCTGGTTTGCTGCCAGCTCTCTGGTCTGGGCCAGCCCTATGTCTTAAAAATTGCATGGGCTGCCCCAAACCCCTGTGCAAGGAAGCATGACAGCCCCTGTGTGCCCCCACCAGGGGATGTCCCCAGCCACCAAGGGCCATCACCAGCTCCAAGGGCTGAGCTTGGCGCTGCGAGTTGGGCTTCACTGGGGGTTTTGGTGGGGAGAGCACCTTGCTGCTGGCTACCAGCGAGGGCTCGAGAGCCGCCCACTCCCCCGGGAAGATGGAAGTGGGGTCAGTGAAACCTGCCCTTGGCTTTCCTGCCGCCCCGGCGGACATGCCGACGTTGCCTTGGCCTCGGTGGAGTGGGAGCAGGCAGTGGTGGGGGGGTTGAAGCTGGGGGGAACAGAGCACACTGTACTGAATGCTGTATTTTCTAAAGAATAAAGTATTTTTAAAACAGGCTGATGCTCTTTGGAGGTCCTGTGGGTTCCCCAAGTTTGGGCATTTAGCAGGTGCTGGAGCTGCAGAGCAAATTGCTTGGACATTGCCAGCCAGGAGCCAGCAACCATCACAGCCTGCCCACTGTGGCTGCATCCAGGCCCTGCCACCCCAAGGACATTTGCACTTTAATCTGGGTTCTGGGACAACCCCTTAATGCCTGGCAGAGGTTTTAACACCAGCCCCCTCCAGTGATGCCCAGAGCTACAGCTGGCTGTGGGAAGGGGCATCTCAGCCCAGCTCTTCCTCCTTTAGTGGCTGGAGATGATTTTGTGGCTGGAGATGGTTTTGCAGCTGGCGATGATTTTCCAAGGCTGTGATGCTGCTGCCTGGAGTTGTTGTGTTCTTGGCTGGGGTGAATTCCGGCATGAAGATGAGGAGGGAAAGCAGGATGATGCTCAGCCAAGGCAAGGTTGGGAAGGCGATGGGGTCTGCCTGCATCCCGGGCGCCACGTCCCTCCTCCTCGCCCAGGACAAGGCAGATTCCCAAATCCTGGGAGGGGAGCTGGATCCTGCACCCCCCATGGTTGTGAGTAGCTGCCCTGCCAGAGCTCTCCAGCACCCCAAAAGCTGCCCACAGCCAAAATCTAACTCCAGTTGGGCTATAGGGCCAAAATATTGATGTGGAGTGAGGAGCCTCCCCCACTTCCTACCCACTCGCCTCGCTTCCCCTGTCCCCCTGCTGGCACAGCCATGCCAACTGGAACCCCCTGTGCCAAAGGATGATGGTGGTGGGGAAGATGGCCAGGAGCAGCCCAAGGGCTGCAGATCCCCAGCTGGGTGCTCATCATATCCCATCCTGTCTCATCCCATTGCATCCCTTTACATCCCATTTTGTCCTCTAGCTCATCCTCCATCCTCTCCTGTCCCCTCCCATCCTGTGCCCTCATCCCACCCCCTCTTACCCTCCCTTTCCTATCTTATCCCATATGTCCCATCCCACTCCATCCCAACTTGTCCATCCTTATCCCACCCCATCCTGCATCCTCAGCTGTCACTGGGCCATATACGAGTGCAGGCAGGCAGCACTGCATTGAGGGCAGCCAGCCACGCACACAGCCTGGTTCTGCACAGCCCTCCACCCCCTTGTGCCATGAGGGACCCCAGCCCTTACATACTCCTACTCACCTGTCCCAAGCCTTTCTTGTCCCAGCTGCAGGCCTGGTGGCCCAGGGTGGGTGGCACCTCCCGATGGGGTCACCATGTGCAGTGGAAGGCCATTGCTCTGCTGCTGGGGTCAAGGCAAGGGCAGGCGGGAGCACAGCTGGGCAGGGGAGTCACTGGTGTCTTGTATAAGGGTTGGGCACTGGCTGCTGCCTCTCCCACAGCACAGCCCAGCAGGGACACACAGTCCAGCTGCTTGCTTTTGCAAGGCTTGTCAGGATTTAGATGGATTTGCAGCTCACTTTCTGTTAATTTTGAATAGAATAGAATAGAATAGAATAGAATAGAATAGAATAGAATAGAATAGAATAGAATAGAATAGAATAGAATAGAATAAGATAGGATTTTGGGGGTGCTGAAGCAGTGCGAGGGAGAAGCAGAGCTGAACAACTCAGAGGCAGAGCACTAACAATCTCATGTGTCAGGTTCAATTTGGAAAGTGGGTTACAAAGTCAATGATCAGAAATTCTTGGGGCAATTAAAGTACTTGCTAACTCAGCTGCTGCCTCCTGACCCTGTGTCCCTATACCCAGTATACATGAGGGTTCATGCAAGCATCAACTCTTTCTTTTTAATGTTTGAACTAACAAAGTCTCCCCAGCTGCAAACCCAAAACTCTGGGGTTTGAGTTGATGCTTGAGAAACCTGGGTTTGGTTGGTAGCCACCAATGCCACTTCAGGACACATGTGCCAGGGGCCAAGGCCACCCTGTCACAGCATTTAATCAGCCAGGGAGGACACGGTGTGGAACAGCAGCTCGAGTGCTCAGGTCTTTTAGGACTCACAAACAAGGTCTCATGCATTTCACAGAAAACAAGCCACAGGGAGAGAGACCAGGATGCTTTTCTCTATGGGATTCCCAGGTCAAAAAGTGCAAAGGATAAAACCTCAGAGGATATAACTCCTTTGGCTTCTGCTCCCCTGAGAGCTGAGGCAAAGAAACTGCAAAGGAGATACACCTGGTTGTGAGCTGAATGTGTGAACTGAAAGTGCCACCTGGCATCTGGACTCTGAAACCACAGGTGCCTGTGGGAAAGGGAGACGAGTTCTCACCCTCTTAAGAACTCCATTCCTGGCCCCAAACTCTCCTTTGGGTATGGCAGCCAGTGGGGAGGAGGGTGCAGGAGAAGGAAGGAATGGAAGGATGTTTACCTAAGGAGGTGAGTATATTGAGGATCAGCCACCCAGGACTGTGCAAGCCTGTGGTGTGGGTGGAGAGGAGGGAGCCTGACCTGGCCTGGGGGTGGTGAGGGTTTGGGATCAAGCTGGAGGGTGGCTGGGGCACACAGTACCCTAAGTGACCAGGAGCCAAGCCCCTGTGTTAGGCTCTGGTGCCGTGTGCCAGCACCAGCTGCAGCCCAGCTAGCATCTCTGAGGTCTGTCTCCCTGGATGAGAGTGATTTCCACACCCAAACCCTGGCAGTTTGCAGTGAGTGCCTGCACACATCCCTCAACCCATCTGCTGGCAGTGGGGCAGGGGACCCATTTGCAGTCCCTTTTGCAAGGAGCTCACTGCTGCTCTTCCCTGGGGGGCTGCAAGCATGGGCATTGCCCACTCTCTCCCCTCTGCACACCCCATCCTGTGCCTGACAAGAAGTGAGGTTTTCTATGCGCTGAGGTGGCCAAAACAGACACTCAACAGAGGGCTCCTGTGTCGGGGCTGGCGGGGTCTTGCTGGAGGAAGGGGAGCAGGAGGATTGGGTGCTGTCAGAAGGGCAGCTTCTCCCCACCCTGGCACCTCCCTGGGGAGCAGCAGCTGCGGATCGGGCTCTGCTGGGGGTCAGGGAAACCCACAGCAGTGGGGCTTGGTTGGCACCTTCTGCTCTGTGTGATGGCCCTGGGAGAAGGGCAGGGCTTAAGATCTCTGACCCCTTAGATGTTTCCCCATGTTAACAGATTGTTCCTGCCTAAAACACCCTGTCTGTCCCATTGCCCACATTATTATTATTATTACTACTATTGCTGGCTAGGAAAGAGCATGCACATAATGGTTGAAAGCAACAACAGCAAGAGCAGGTGCTAGGAATGGTTTTTAGGGCATTTATTTCTCTGCATGAGTGTGTTTCAGCAAGGGACAGCTGGTACGGCAGAGGGCAGAGGCAGCCGCATCATCCCTCTCAGGGGCAAATTCCTGCTGGTAGGAGATGCTGACCCCAGCCTGAGGTCCAGTTCCCTAGAGAAACAAAGGTCTTGAGCTTGTGATGCTGGTTTCCTCCTTCCGAGCTCAACCCATGGGTTATACTCAGCCTTGTACCGCACACAGCAAGGGGCTTGGCAGAAAGCTGAGGCCCCAGAAGCTTCATGAACATTAGCAGCTCTGCTAATTGGCAACCTCTGCCTGGTGGGACTTGTACCATGGATGGGGTGGAGGAGGGAACAAGGAGGTGGAAGAGACCACAGCCTGCCTGGCCTGGCACCCTGTCCTGGCTGTGGTAGGATGAGCCCCCTCCTGCTGCCTCCTCCTGGTGATGCTCTTGTTTGCGTTTTGGATGTTTTCCCTGCCCCTGTACCGCCTGGGGTTTCTCTGGTGTGTAAAAAGGGTGAGAAATGCAGGAGGGTGTGAGCTTAGGGCTATGCAATATTCAGCTAGATAACGTTAACAGTGGCTTTTCCGCTGTTTTCTTGCTTACTCTGTCACTGCCATGGGCCATTTGTCTCAGACTTTAAACATCTTTTACTGATTACTTCCTCTATTATTTTTCCAGAAACCAAACTAAAGCTTGCATAATCATCCCTAGTTATGCAACCTGCTATTCAAGTTTTGTTTGCTGGGAAACAATATGTGTTTGTTTTTTCATTCTTTGTCCTTTTCATTGGGGAAAACTTATCCTTTCCATGTGTCATTCGATTTGTCTTTCTTTTGCAGTTCAGTGATGGATTTCAGCCGGCCTCTTGCTGTGCACGGCTGCTGCTTTCACACCCTTGCTTGCCAGCACCACAACTCAAGGTAACTTGTCACATCTGATATTGATGGGTGCAGAGGTACCGATTGCCACGTGCCAGGGTTAGTTGTGCTCCTGTCATTTCAGAGGTTGCTAGCTTTGAATATTAGGATTTGGTTCTCTCCTGTGACTAATTTGGGATAACGTTTGAGATTTCTGATAGCTTGTGCCCTTTTTGTGTCTTATTTATTCTCCTCTGCAGCATAGAATGTAGAGTAGCTGCTGTAAAAACTAGAAAGAAAAATTAGGCTTATTAACTGGTATGTAAAATGCACTGGGCAGATTCTGAATTACTTTAGTGAAGAAACTAGAAATGCAGTAAACTTGTACTGTCAGATTGTGACTATACATTAGTCAACACGTCATGTGTCCTCCACACAAACATAGATTGCTCACACCAGCAGTTTGGAACAGCACTGAAGGCATGTTATAGTGTTAGGGGTAGGGTCTGTGGCTTTTTACTTGGGGTGTCAAGTTAATGTAGTAATGTAATCTAATATACAGTGAGAAAAGGCCTGTAATGGAGATGCGTATTCATTCAGTCTTACACCACAAACAGCTTGTGGCAAGGCAAAGGAGTTGGGGTGTGGAATGGCCTTTTCCCTTGAGTAGCCCTGAACTTGCCTCAGTAAGACCAGGCCAATGTCACAGCAAGTGAAGTCTCATCCAGCAACACAGCCACTTTGCATTTGCAACACTCTGGTGGTGGGTTTGAGCATGGCAGTTCACAAACTGCCTTGTTTAGCAATGGAGTTAAATTACCATGTTAATCCTATAGCTTGATGGCGAGTAGTCTTCTCCTGTAGAGCATCTGCACTTGACAGAGGCTGCTATTGCCAACTGACTGACAAGGGGCTTTTTAAAAGTAGTTGGATTGCTTGGGAAGTCAAATATTTTGCTATGAGTTCTTCTGAGAATAGCAGTGTGCTTCTGTACATGCTGAAATGATCAGCAGCTTCCAATTGATGGAGCTGATGATTTTGCATTAACTTGGGCTTCTGTCTCCCCAACATGTGGCTATTTGTGATACTAGAATGGATCTGTAATGGGAGCTTCCCAGCATGCCCGTGAGCGTAACAGAGGTTGGCTTGTCACATCTGGAAAATGGGACTAGCTGGACAGAGTAGCTGTTCAATGAGTTGTTAGAGCAGGACTGCAGCAGTTCCTGGATGTGCCTGTACACAAAGGAAGCAGATCAGTGCTTTTCTCTAGACTTCATGCCAATATTGACGCATGTACCCACAAAATTACTTCCCCCTATTCAAAGCATGCCTTTGCTATTCATGGAAGCAGTAGAGAGTGTGGCCTAAGTTTTCAGAGGGGTTGCAAAAGCAGCACTGATATTCTCTGACAATTACTTCCTGCTAAGACCTGACTTAGTAGATTGTTCACTGATAAGCAGTTTGTACCCTGTTCTTAGTCTTGCTCTGTGTGCATAGGGGAGCAGACTTGGGGAGACACAGGCAGTCAGGGGCAGCTTGCACCTACCTGCTGCACAGTAGTAAATGCACCTTCCTTTCCCTGCTACCTTGGTGTTCTAGCACAAAATACCCAGTAGCACTCTTCTCCTCTTAACAGTGAGCACCATGCTGAACACCAGAGGGAATGCTCGTGTGCACAAAACTAGAAAGAATGTGACAGTAGAGGGAGACAGCATCCAGCAGAACCCGTTATAAATGCCTGCCTCCAAATAAATGCACGCAAGCTTATTGTACTTAAGTAGTAAACTTTTGCTTAAAGTTTTGGTGTGCCTGTAGTACTATACCTGCATGTTTGCAAAAGTTCAGGAGGAGCTATAAATACCACTTTTCTCTTTTTGTAAGAAATAAATCCATTGCTTGCAGTACAGCAGGAAACACTACTGAAGTTCTTCTGGTGTAAACTCAGTGAGAAGGCAATACTTCAGCTCAGGGGCATTAAGCTGCAGGCTCTGTTTTTATTCCACTGGGTGCCCTTCCAACTACTGACATTTCAGTTCCAGTTATGGAAGATAAGTAGAGAAACACACAAAACAACACATGGGCATAATGGCTCTAGAAATTTATTTTCAGAGCTTAGTGCTTCAACTATGATTAAAATGCTTAAGCAATTTAAAAATGCTACTGACAGGGTACTAGAACTCGACAAGAATACAGCTAACACCATTACTCTCATGCACTGACAGATACTAGTTTGCTCATGCCACTGAAGTAGGATCTTTCCCGTTCACTCATCACTTCAAAATGTAGAGGTCTTCTGCAGAAGTTGCATTCAGCTGATGAATGTGGTTTCAGCTCCAGACCAACATCCTTCCACGTAGCCAGCAGTTTTTCTGTTAGGAACAGGAAAGTTCATTAAGATAAAGTCTTGCGACAGTGGATTGCTTTAAAGAAGCAGCAAAACAAGTGTCAGCATACTTATTCTCCTAGCAAATAAGGAGGGATAACAAGAATTCCCTGTGACATAATCTTCCCTCTTGAGTGAGGTGACTGGGCTGCAACTAAGTCCCAGCTATCCTCATACCACCTCTTCTGACAGGATCAAGAAGTAGCTACTTTCCCTGGACAGATCCGTGTTTAAGACAAGTTAACAGCTCAGTTGAGGAGAGCATATTTCTTTGGACTCTTGTGACAAATGAAGATTTCTTTGGACAATGCATGAGCAGAGCACGGGCTTTGCACACTCCATTCTAGGTCACAGTACACTAACCTTTACATGTCCTGCTCAAAGCAGCTTCAATGCAGAAGAATGTGCTATGTGTACTGCAGGAGTGGAAAGACATCATCCAGCTAGTGACACCTGAAACTGCAGTATTTCCTAGTCCCATCACCGCACAGATGGCCCAGTATTTTCACTGCACTGATGCAAGAACTCACCAACAAAATAATTCATCATTTGAGGGGTGTGGTGAGGTGTAGGGGCAATACGTAGCAGCTCTTCTCCACGGGGGACTGTGGGGTAGTTGATTGCTTGGACGTAGATGCTGTGCTGGCTCATCAGCTTGTCACAGATCTCTGTATTTTTAGCAGCATCTGCAACCTGAAGTTCAAAATTTTAAGTTACAAGATCACCCAAAGTATACAAGGGGGCAGAACTGTCAGCCCAACTTGGCTAGCCACAATAATTAAATAGGACTAGTTACTCTGCCTTATGCCACTATAAATAGCATATACACCGGAAAGAAAAGCTAAAAGCTTGTGCTGTAGAGCCCTCTGGGCATAGGCACAGCATTACAGCCTGGGTGGGTAGCTGTTTATACCTGAACTCTTCTTTTTACTGGCTTGTTACCAGTCTCCTTGCTTTCTGTGTGCTCTTAGATTGTGGATTTCATACATTTTATCATTCTGCTTTACAACACTTAGAGCAAGCTGAGGTTAACTTAAGCCTGACTCCTGGAACATCACTGCTGAATACTCAGCCAGGTTTGAACTTTGTGAATGTTAACTAATATCTGAAAGTTTAACATGATCACAGACATGCAAACAGGCACCACAGTCCAGTGTCAACAGTGTCCTCAGCACTCACCCTTACTGGAATGATGTGACTGGGGCAGTGCACCACTGGAAGCCCCGCATCCATCAGCATCTGCCTCATAAGCTTCACATTGCGTTGGTGCTGGCGCCTCAGAGCTCGCCCCTCTGCGCTCTTCAGAGTTCGGACAGATTCTATGGCACCAGCTAAGAGCATGGGTGGCAGGGACGTTGTGAAAATAAAGCCAGCAGCATATGAACGAACAGTGTCTATCAGAGAACTAGTACTGGAGATGTAGCCTCCTACACAACCAAATGCTTTGCCTGACAAGACAGGAAAAAAAAAAAAGCAACCAAGTTTATTTCTTCCAGCCTTTAGAATGGTTTGAAGTATTATAGCCTTTCACTTAAAGGGAAGAGTTATTTTGACTACTTACTTAATGTAGTCGTGGTAGGCAACAATCTTAGCCCCCCTGTTAATCTTGTGTTTACTCAGCATATGTTACAGCTTTGTTTTTAAGCCAATCCTGATAACATGGATCTAGTTATTACACAGCCAAGACAGTTCAAGACTCTCCCAAATATTCAAGTTTTGATTTTGGGGAAGACCTTATCAACACAATCATTAAGCACAGACTTCAATAGTGACCTCAAGAGTTGACACTAAGTCTCTCAGCAGATTTAAATTAATCTGTTCCAGAGATGCTAGAAATAGCCTCTGCTGCTAAGGAGCACACAAGGTTGTGACTGTGACTGTGAGTCAATACCAGCCTCCCTTTCCAAATGTTCAGGTACCAGAGGAGAGCCACAGATAGAACTAGGGTGTCTGGTGAATGCTTCTGTTTCTATTAGGTTGCAATGCAAGATTAAGTTTCAAAGAAGCCATGAACTTTCCTGGTAAATTTTATTTATGTTTTGGAAGCTGTTTAAACAACTTTCCAATTTGCAGCAGTAAACTTACTCCTAAGCCTGTATTCTACTCAGATAATGGCAGTTGCTTCAGTTCTTGCCAAATCTCTTTATGTAACTCCCCATCTCAGGTTTCTAGGTTAGGGGCACTCCATTTCACATAAAAGAACTAAGTACTACTAAATATAGAGTACTACCCTACTAGCATTATCACCTGAATTTATTCTTGAGTTGTGTAATATGCCACTGGAGAACTTTTCGCTAGCTTGTTTACAGAAAAAAAACACCAACCCTACAACAATGCTACCTTAACTGATTTGTGAGGCAGTGTAAGTAGCTTAACAGAAGGCTTTTCAAACTGTGGGGCATACTTACATCCTCTGGGCTTTTAGAAAAATTCTAGCCCCCTAAAAGCCCTTGGCAAGTTCACTTGAACAGACTGATTTTGAGTTAACCCACTTAATTGGGCTGCTCAGCAGCTTTGCTGCCTTAGCTTCTGTAGAAGTGCCAGGCTGTGCATACCAAGCGTTCCAGAGATGATGTCCATCTTGTGCATGATTCCATCCCGGTCTCCTATACCACCACCTCGAGATCCATACAGCCCCACAGCATGCACTTCATCCACAAAAGTGATCGCCCCATGCTCGTGGGCCACATCGCACAGCTCTTCCAGGGGACAGACTGCACCTGGGAAGCAAAGCAGCGACTGGCAGTTTAGGATTCCTTGTTCTCAGTTTGCAAGTACTTCCAAACATGAGGCATTCCAGAAGCCTACTTTAATGTACATTCTTATGGCACTGTACAGATGATCTGAGCACTGGAAAGAGAGAGAAGGGGTTGATGTCAACTTACCATCCATTGAGTGAACAGTTTCAAATGCAACAATTTTAGGGGTAGATGGATCAGACTTCTTCAATAGTTCTCGAAGATGGTTGACATCATTATGGCGATATATGTGTTTTGGCACCCTGCTGTTTCGGATCCCCTGGATCATGGATGCGTGGTTTCCAGAATCAGAGTAGATTTCACAGCCTGAGGGAACAGCCCAGTTACGCTTTACATACAAAAGAGCATTAACTGATTCTCAGCACTGCTTTATGTACGGGAAGTGTTCAAGCAGCATATTCTAGAAAGTAATGCTCTTGATCAAAAAAGCAAGTTGCAGATCATGAAGGAAAAATATTTAAGGCTTATTTTAGCTGTTTAAAACTAACACAAACTTGAATCTTTAGGAAATACAGAAGGGTTTTTCCAAGTCCTTAATATTTTTATCTAACTCTTAACTTTTGAAGTTAAACCTGCCCTGAACTACAGGGGAGGGATAAAAAGGGAGAAGTTCACACTCACAGGTGGGAGGATACTTAATTCCTGCTACCTCATTTTCAGGTTGAATTTAAATGCAAGAGCAGAAGACTGTGCTTTTTGTCCAATGTCTTCTGCAGGTCCTAGCTCCTAGACCTCAACCTCAGTAGGCTGCTACTATGATTTGTGTGAGTTGAACATAATTTGAATATGGTATTCAGTAAAAAAAAAAAAAAAAAAAAAATACTTTGCTGATAAGAGTAGGATGAATCCTCACTTTGAGTAGCCATTTGTGAAGTGCACTCCCAATTGCTTAGGGCAGGGTTCTGGTTTTTGTGATAAATAGTGGATGCAGTTTGAGATCTCACCTGGCAGCATTTTAGCTAGAGTGAAGAGAGTGGAGTCATTGGCTACAAAGCAAGATGAGAACAACAGTGCTGCATCTTTTCCATGAAGATCAGCTAGCTCTTTTTCCAAATCAACATGAAATTTACTTGTTCCCGAAATATTTCTTGTGCCTCCTGCTCCAGCACCATGTTGTTTCAGTGTTTCCCTACAGAGGGCCCAAAGAGAGGCATTAGCGTGACTGTGCAATACACAGATAAATACAGGATCATCGCCAAAAACATTCTAGTACATAATTGGACTATAGTTCTTAAAAGGAATTGGCTGCAAAAAGCAGCTGTCAGGTTTAGTATCTTTGAGCAACCTGCACAACTCAGGAATCTGGTGAGCTAAGAAATCAGGTACTGAGTACAGCTGCAATATACCACCCAATTTATCTGGTAACATCTGGTGGTTTCTCAGGGAAATCCCAGGAGCAGTGTCAGTGACTGACAGGCAGACTGCAGCCCTGGAGCTAAACACTCAGTTACCTACCCCAGCTCAAGAGAACAGCGTAAGCTTAATTATACCAAGAATAATACAAGAAACAACTTATGTAGCACAGTATAGAAATCAATTATTCAAAAGCCTTTCCACAAAAGCTTCTGCAGGGCACTATAGCTTGAAACTGCCTCTTAAGAATATGGCCTTACTCACATAACTGCTCCACACACACGAGGGTGACGACTCATGCCCAGGTAATCATTGCTGCACCAGACAGACACCTCTTTCTTGGTGATGAGGGAATTGGTGTAGTCATCTGCCATGGGAAAGATCTGCGCCTTTCGGTTCACTGTTTTGAATACTCGATAGGTGTGATCCTTCTTCTTTTCATCTATTTTTTTCTCAAAGAACTGATCATATTGGAAGGTGGATACAGCTGAAATGAGACAGAAACTTAAATACACACGAAATAATCACAAGAGACCAGGCCTGTGGGGGTTTTGCCAGACAATCTTACATTTTGGCAAGTTATCCTGAAGCAGATGAGAGACACTTTCTGGTCTTTGCTTCAGCACAATATCCTTAAACTTCTTGAGCAAACCACTCTGCTCTTCTCCCTCAGCCTCAACGTTCCTCACTGGGGAGGTAGTTGGTATTTTAGCAAATTCTGTACCTATAGACATGGTAATAAACTCCAGTGAGCTTAATCAGTTTGAAACAAAATGAAGTAGAGTTCAGCAAAGCAAATATTCTAAGTAACTCTAGCTCTTCCTTCTTTAGGAAGCACATGCCTGAATCTGTATGGCCTGTTAGAATCAACTACTTTATTTGCTTACAATTTTGCATGGTACAAGACAAAAAGAAAACTTGCTAATCAGTGACAATACAACACGTAATTATGACACATTTGGTTCATCATGACTCAGAAAACCGCTCTATACAGCTACAGCATTTGTCTGAAAGAGCTGGTACACACCTAACTGAAGGCAGAGTTCTAGTCAGCTTCTTCCTTTTCGTTACCAGTACTTTGTTTGATTAGCACAGATTTTAAAATTATGCCATAGAAAAACACAAAAGTAAAATAAGCTTCCTGAGACAGACAGCAAGGCTTTAATGCTATTGGTGAAAAGTTCCTTCCTTTAAAGGACAGCCCTTCCACATCAGGATTGAGAGCCAGACAACACCCTTTAGTTCCATAAACAACAACAAAAAAGGTTTCCTTGCTTTCCAGCTTGGATTTGTGTTTGTATAGTACGTTGATCCAGTTTTTTCCATCTCTGGATATACCACCTTGTCTATATTAGCACCCTGGTAAAGCACTTTTCAGCCCTAAACATCCACTTTGGGTGCAAGTGTTAAGTGTGATCCACACATTTAGAGCCAGGGTATTGGCATCCAGTATTCCCACACCAAAATCACCTGGGGGAACCACTGCACAATATTGCAGGTATGCCATTTACACCTATATTCTCCAACAGCTTTTTATTGTGGTGTCCTATAATCCTATCCATATAATTTAAGTGGCAACTTGGCACACTCCAGGGCAAAGTCAGGCAGCAGCAGCTCTCGGAAGGAACCAGCACACAGAATACATACCTTTCCTGTCTGCCTGCATCTCCTGCACATCCTCCTGGAGTTCTAGGCTGGCTTTGCAGAAAACATTACTTTTCTTGTGATTCATCTGAGCTGCCAGGAACGGGCATTTGGTAGCAGAGCTCTGGCCAGCACCAGCAGCTGGGTGGCCAGTAGGTAGCTGGGATCCATCTGTATTCTGTTGGGCCACCTCTTTGGCATTTTTGGCATCTGAGGTGGGGGCAGAGAAGGGAAAGCACTTCAGCTTCATAATTTTAATAAAGTGACTTAAGCTCTTCTATCCCTTACCTTTGCAATTAATTTGGCGCAAGCCATTCAGAACTATTTAACTGAGCAGTCACCCTTCACTCATACAAGCACAAAATCCCATTAATACCAAAAGGGCATCTGATTTAAAACACTAGATGCAGCGCCATACCCTTTGAAAGGAAAAACCATCTCCCTCTTCCATTGCCAAAAGGGAGTTTTGTGGAGTTTCTGTTTTTTTTTTTTTTTGAGCAGTTTGGCTATTTCAGCCACCCGTCCTTGGTTTGCTGTGTGCCCCAACTCTTGCCCTGAGTGCCAGGGCCAGACCCCCCCAGAACATCACCAGTTAGGGTGAAGCTCGGGGACAAGAGATCCCAGATCTGTGATCCCGGATCCCCAGCCACAGCTCGCTGCAGGCCGGGCTCTGATTTGTGCCCATGCTTGATTAGCACGGACATTTAAAGGATTAAGCAACCCCTATCTCGAGGCTGCCTATTCCAGAAGTTTCCTTCTACGATATATATATATATATGTAATTTTTTTTTCTGAAGGACGCCGGGCCCTGTCCCTAGGAACGCTCCCCACTACGGCTGCCGTGCCCCAGCCGCTGTCCCGCCGCCCACCCCGGCCCCACTCACCCCGCCGGCCCCCGGGGGTCTCCTCCTCCGCCTGCTGCCCGCGGGCGGCGGACGTGGCCAGGGCGCGGGCGGCAGCTGGCGGGGCCGCCTCCATCATCCGCGGGCAGTGCTGGGCGTAGAGGAGCAGAGAGGGCCCGGCCTTCTGCAGGAACGCCTGCGAGACGCGGGCCAGGAACGGGCAGCGCCGCACCACCGCCTCCATCCTCACCGCTTCACGGGGAACCGGACGTGACGAGCGCACAGCGGAGGCGTCAGATACACCCGAGCAGCTGCCGCGCCGCTCGCCGCCTATATAGCCCCGGCGCGCACGGCGCAGGCGCGCTGCTCCGCTCCCACGGCGCACGGCGCAGGCGCGGGCCGGGCCCGGAGGCGGCTGCCGGGGGGGCTGCGGGGGACCGGCGGTGGTTCGCATGGGGTTGGCGGGGAATGCGAGCGGCTCCCGGGTACTGTGAGGAGCTGGGGGTCTCTGGGCGCCGTGAGGGCACGGACAGGGCTGCCGGGGTGTGTGCGAGGAGACGGCGGGGCAGCCGGCCCCGGGGGCTGTAGGGGACGGCCAGAAGGCGGGCGGGCAGCTGTCCTGCCCTGGGGTTCCCCTCAGCCCCAGGCCGGGCAGTGCTTGTTTCCCAGAATTATTGCAGCCGTCAGCCCCCGGGCAGCAGATTTGGGGGCCCCTGGTGCGGCTGTTCGTTGGAAAATACGAGCTGTGAATCAGCTGAGTGGGGAAACCCGGCGCTGCTCGGCGCTTCCCGTGTGTTCATTCCCAGCACGGCGCTCTGGCTGCCGTGCCGGCCCCGCCCGGGGCGGGGGTCTCACCGCTGGTCGCGGGGGGGTCCGGGCCCCTCCCTCCGCCTACAGCCGCTCCGAATCCAGCAGTTTCTCCACCTGTGATGCTCAGGCTTCCACCACTGTGTTTTTGAAGTGTGGTGCCGTTGCCCAGGTTTTGAAGATAAATACTCTTGTAGGAATGACAGCAGCAAGTAAAATTGAATCCTGCATGTTCTATTTTGCAATGGGCATTGAAGTTTATTTGTTTAAAAGAATATTTACAGGTGGGTAATGATTAAAGGAGCTGTGGTCATACAAATCCATGTAAGCGTGTACTAACTGCTGAAGTGTGGAAAGAACGAAGAAGAAAGATGATGCTTGTTTTCTTTTTTTCCTCATCTTGCGAAACAAGAATTTCACGGAAGACAGGATTCAGGCCGAGTGCTGCCTCTGGGCCACGTGCCTCAGCCAGCTGAGGGTCGGCTGGCGCAGTTTGAGGCAAAAGTGGTTTTTGTAACAGGTACAGAGTTTTGAGGAGAGCTCTTTTAAAGCTCATTCTCCCTTGACTGGTATCTCGTGTGTTGTCATGGTGTGTAGTTAAGGTCCTTGTAGTAGAGTGATTAGGAAAATACAAAACCTATGTAGAACTGTGGCTGCTGAACCCAAGTTTGGATACCAAAAGCATTGGTCAGTTTTTACATGTTACAAATTGATCTTTAGATAACTCCTCTGTTGGCAGGCAGGGGGGAGACCAGCAGGATATTTGCCCGACTCTCCTCATCACTGACTCACTTTGAGGATGCTGGCTGCAAGGCGTGGACTTTGTGAACTAAATAAGCAGATAAAGGGAATCGCAACCTTGAACCATAGCCAAACGCAGGGTCGCTGTCAACTCCAGTGCGCTATTAAACTCTGAGGTAGGAAACAGGACAGAGTTTGCCCTTGCGTATTCCTTGTGGGGCCCTGAAGAGAGTAGATATGGCCTTATGAGGCAGGTTTTAGTGGGGTTAGATGTTTTTTTGAACAAGTTTGCTTCTTGCTTATTAGGAATTTATTACAGTGTTAAGAAGTCTCAGTGCTTAGATCTTAAACACTTTAACTCATTTCAGCACTGTATTGCAGAAGTTACTGTTAAGAAACAGCCTTTCATCGGAGGGTATTGTTAAACTAGATACATACTAGTTTTAATTTGTTTGGTAAATAAATGATTAAACTAAGGCTATCATATATTATCTGAGTCTGCATAGCAGTTGTGATAGCAAGAGTCTTCGTCATTTGGTAATACTAGGACAGTGCTTCAAATTATTACTTTTGTTTTCTCATGGAAAGTGTTCACAGAGTAGTTTGGGTTGGAGGGGACCTTCAAAGCTCATCTAGTCCAGCTCCCCTGCAATGAGCAGGGACATCAGTTAGTGTTACATGCCTCAAGTATTTACATTTTGCAAAATATAATAGTTAATTAGCACTTGAAGGCTAAAGATACCTGATCTGTGTTCCAGATTGTTGCTCTTCCCATTGCCCTGACCATCAACATTTGGATCCCTACCCTGAAGCTTTGTATCATATCAGTTACTATAAAAAAGGAGGACGTATCATGATATTGTGCCACGTAAATACCTGACGAGTGTCCTTGGAGCAGAGAGTTAATGTTTCTGAACCTAAGGGATCACTCCAGTGCTCCTTGGATTAATTTCAGTTTTAACAACATAATTCAAATCCCTTATGCTTGATTTATAGTGTGTTGATAGTACTTTTCCTTCTATTTTTCCCTTATTAATTGACCATGGCGCTTAGCTCCAGAGGGACAGAGAAAGGGAATATGAGTTCTGTTGTAAGAGGCACCAGGGAAAGGTGTTGTGCAAACGGGCTGGCAGAGTGCTGCCACAGGCTGCAGAGCTCATCTGCGTGGCACCTGCCACAGCAGGTTCCATCCCACAAAAACCCTTTTTCATCCTGATAATCTTCACTGCAGCATCTTACCATGTTGCAAGATTGAAGTACCTTAGTCTACGCTGTTGCTGGAATGCAGAAGCTTGTGGTTTTGTATTCAAAAGTGCTTGTGAAGTCTCAGGCCTGAAGAGCATCTGCTTTTTACGCAAATGTCATTCAAGGCTGGCAGCTGAGACACAGCGACCTCGGCTGCGATACGAAGATCTCCAAGTGGAGCAGAACTCTCAGCTTTCCTGTCAGAGTACCCTACAATCTGCACTATTAATCAGACCCCGCAATAACGCTTCTTTAGAGCTTGGTTTTGGTGAATTTATTTAACCTTGTACATGACAGAAGTTGCGCAGAGCTGAATAACAATGGAATGACATTAACTTGACCCTTATCCTGGAGAACTGCCGAAGGAACCTGTCCTTGTCAGTGCAGAGACGACTGAGAGCTCTGGGACCAACAGAGCAGGGAAAAGTCAGGGGAAAAGAGTGTCTTCTCAGCTGCTCTGCAGGTTCAGTCCCTTTGGAAATATTGCCAGAGCTTACAAGTTGCAGGTGAAGTAAATACTAATAAAGCTGCCATTAATTAAAATTTCTTACTGCTTAAGTGGATTAATTAAATGGTATTTAAAGATGTTAATTGTGGCAATGTATTACTGTCATCCTACAGGGCTCAGGAGAAACTAGCCTGAGCTGCTCTGCAAATGCCATTTGCTGCATGACAGAAGGACTTCAGAGTGTGACAAGGGACAGTGCCTCAGCAGCCACAGGGGAACAGGGAGCCTGTCTGGAGGGAGCAAACAGGCTCACCCAGCCTGGCTGGAGAGAAGCCAAAGGTACGGCGGGCTGGGGAGAAGGAACGGCTGCCTCGGAGTATGTAAAGGGCAGAGCAGCAATTAATAAAGAAGGAAAATGGTTAAGTTGAGGGGATAGCATTGATGTGAGAATAAATTTATTCAGCTGGCTGTGTCAAAGTTTGGGTTGGAAGGTGTAGTTCCTGGCTGTGACTGTGTTTTGGAGCCGGTACCGGAGATGCTGGGTACCAGATGGGTTTAGCAGAGGAAGCTGAATCTGCCTGAAAGATCCATCTGATGGGGGAAGGGGAGATGCTCAGCTACACTGAGAGACTCTGCTGAGTTTAGGTTTCTAAAGCCCATTCCATTCCGATGATTTGTCGATTTCTTTGCTAAATAAGTTGCAAGAGGGGAAAAACAAGGTTAAATTCCAGCAGTTCGAGAGGTGGATGAGAAGCCATAGAAAGTGCTTCTCATATAGCAATTGAAATGGGGAAAAAAAAAATCCCCTGCCACAGGGTCAAGTTGATTTCTGCAGATGTCCACGGAGAACTGCTGCTGAAGATGGTCTCTTTCCATTTTACCATATAGGCTCAGGTCTAAGTTACCTTCAATACACTTCTCTCAAGCACATTTTGCCCAATATTCCTGGAAACAGAACTTGATTCACAGGTTTGTAGCTTTCATCTGGCCTCATGTCTGTCAGCAGTTAGCTCCTTTCATGGAATTTTAATGAATGTTATGGTTTTAAGAGAGCTTTTAGATACTTCAACAGAAAAACTAGAATCAAAGCCCCTCTGCACTCAGCCTGTCCAAATGAAAGCAGATAACTATGCCATTAGCAACATTTAATCCCTTTAGCCCACTTCTGAAGTCAGAGCTGTACATATTCCTAATTTTTTCCCACCCAGTCAGGGTCACAGAGGGCGAGCCAGAAAAACATTTCCCCCTCCCCATGCACAAGCCACTGTCTATATTGAGATCTGAATTTTCCAAGGGAGGGGATGTGATCCTGACATCTGGATTTAATCCAGACTCAAATTCCAGGCTTATATCTGAGAACTTCCACCTCTAGTCCTGAGACCAGCAGTTCTCAGAGAGAACCTAGTTTACCTTTTAAGGCAAAATTCGAGGGTTGTGATAGTAGCTGCATAGTGAAAATTCTTCTCATGCTGAATTTCTTTAACAGATTTTCCTCATTTGTATCCAGTGTCTTATTGACATGACAGAACAGGAAATCTCATTTCTTTATAGGAGCCTCTAATTGTCAGAGAATTCAACGGAGCTGGAAGAGCTGCTGAAAGCTGAGGCACACATGACCTGTTGCAGAGTGACTGGGCAGCACCCCTGTTTCACAGACACGGGCCAGGCAAGCTTCTTACCCTACCTCATACAAACAAGTGCTGAGTTGTTTTTCTCCCCAATATAATGGATATCTTTTAAAATTCATGAACTGCTGGTGGGCCCTCACAAGGGTGTTGGGTCAGGACACTATTGGCCATCTGCCGGCCCCGGGCGTTGCCCTGTTGCAGAGGGTTTTGGTCACTTGGCAAAGTCCAATATCAGGGGCACGACTCAGCTCAGTGGGGACTGCAGAAGCTCTTGCCACCCTCAGACAAGGTCCCCTGCCCTTCTCTTGAAGGGCACCACTCCCACACCAGGGCTGCTGCGTTCTACAGCCCATCTGATTAACACAGCCAGCAGTCACTTATCTTAATTCCAGTTTATCTCTCCAGTTGCTTCAGATGTGGAAGATCACACAATAAGTCTTTTCTTCTCCTGTATCCTGGAGTTTGTCTTGTTTTGTGCGGCACACATCAGGAAATGAACCACAAATCCTTCCAGCTACTGTGGGCTTTGCTGCACTTGCAATGATTTGCATTCACACCCTTGTTTGCTCCTCTCTCTCTGTTTTTCTCCTTCTCTTAGAAAGAACCAGTAAACTCCAACTAGTATATTTTTAATTAGGATTATTGCTGGGCTTCAGCCTGTCTTTTTCTTGCATGTCTCAGCCCTTCTTTTTTCTCATTAGCTACTCAGGCAGAGACACCACCTTCTGTGTCCAGTTTAGGCACTTGAACTCTGCACAGTCAGCAGAGAGCACAAGTACCTTAGAAAAAGTGAGTCTGGGTGCTTCCTGTGTGAAGGTGCAAGAGTGTGGGGAAAGGACAGCTCTGCAGTCAGAGCTCTATGCAACTGGAGTTTCCAGAAGGGAGTTCAGTAGATAGCCTGCTCCTCTCTATACAGGACAGACAGCTGACAGAGAGGAAGAAGCGGGTGTCTCTTCTTCATCTAAATTTCAGTGCTTCAGGCCCAGAGAGACACTCAGGTCAAGTTTAGATAGCAAAGCATCTTTGCTACACCAGGTAGCTCCAATGAGCTCCTACTGCTGCTCGTATCTGCGTTAGTGTGGGCATTGGAAGGAAGGTGGAAGTCGAAGTAGAAGCAGGATTGTAAAAGTCCTTGAAAACAAGAAATCGACCCACAGCAGTGAAAAATACTGTGCTGGAGCCCATGGGCTGTCTCTCTTAAAGCAGTGTCAATGTTAGGACTTCTCTGTCAAGCAGAAGATTGCTAGAAATCAAGGGCATATGTTCTTGTCTCCCTGTTGCCCTGTAAAAATGTACTGATTTTGGCTAGTATAGAGTTAATTTTCTTCAAAGCAGGTTGTATGGGGCTATGTTTTGGATTTGTGATGAAGATAGTGTTGATAACACAGGGGTGTTTTAGTCATTGCTGAACAGCGCTTGCACAGCGTCCAGGGTTTTTCTGTGTCTCACACTTCCCTGCCAGCGAGGAGGCTGGGGGTGCACGAGAAGCTGGGAAGGGGCACAAGGGGACACAGCTGGGACAGCTGACCCCACCTGACCACAAGGGTATCCCAGACCATATGACATCAAGGTCAGCAAGAAAACTGGGGGGGTGGAGGCTGGTCAGGGCTGCTCAGGGAATGGCTGGGTATCGGTCAGTTAGTGCTGAGCAATTGTTTTCTTTTGCATCACTTGTTTCTCTTGGGTTTGGTGGATTTTTTTCTCTGTGGTTTTTGGTGTTATGTTTTCACACTTTTACCCTTTCGATTTCCTCCCCCATCCCACTGTGAAGTGAGTGAGTAGCTGTGCAGGGATTAGCTGCCTACCAGGGTTAAACCATGACAAAAAATCACTTATCTGACTTGTCTACCTGTCCCATGGGACCCCACAGGCACCTTACAAGGCAGTAGCATATTCAGGTGCCCTCACTACTCCCCAGTCACCCCAGACTCAGTCTAACATGGTAAGTTAAATCCTTTGTATATGCTGATACAATTTTATCAAAAACAAGATACCCTGACTATTTGTCAGTCGGTACTGTTTCCTGCAGATGTATGCACTACTTTTCTTCTCCCAGGTGGAGTAATACAAATAAGATTGCCTTTTCAGCCTGGAAATAAGGATAAAGGCATGCTGTGAAGCCCTAGTAGTCTCTGACCTTTTTTTGGGTGGGGAAAATGATGGGATTTCAAAAGGCTGTTGTCTTAAATTGTCTGTTGTAGGTACAGTACACCTACAAGCAAGGCTAGTTGTTGTGGTTTGTTTCATCAAAGGCTTATTTTTCTCTTTTGCATCGGCTATTTTAATTTCTTCTTCAAGAATTGATATTTCAGTGAAGTAAAGAGAAGCATTTCAGAATGAGAGACCTGCTGATGACATGAGAAGGTGGGGGAAAATGCCCTTCCTGACTAGAACCAAGCTGGAAATTCTATGTCAGTGTTACCCCGTGAACACATACCCAGTGAGGCAACAGGACTCTTCTGTTATCTGGGTGGCTTTTCTTCTTATCCAGCTGTTGCACAGCATTAGATATGGCTGGTATCGAGACAGTCTTAAGAACTGTCTTGGAGAAAGCAAGCAATAAACAGAGGGAAGTGTAAAGCAGTTGTGATATTTTATTATTTCCATCCATGGTCTGGGAAACTTTATAGTTAAAAGAACTAGTTGTTACAGTTAATATTAGTTGCTATAGTTGTATGGTCAATTAGAATTAGCTCCTTGAAAGAAACAATCCACGCCGTAGAGCAGAAGCATGCCTCACATCTAAGTGGAGATGTTCCAGATATCAAAATAGCAGGAAAGTGTGTGGCAACAGGGGGTATGACACTTCACAGGGCCAAACCCAGTCCCGTGAATGGGAGCAGAGTCTGGGTAACACCACAGCCTGTGTGCCACAGCAGAAAGCTGGGAGGATGAGCTGCAGCATTCTTGGTGTCCAGCTCCTTTGCAGATCTTTGCATCTCTCAGTGTAAATGCTGGTGCTTCCTGCCCATGGGCTTTGCTGTGCCATTCTGCAATAGCTCTTGTTGCTTAACCTTTGAGGTCCTCGTGCTCTAAAGATTATGGGCAAAGTTAGAGGGTGGTGATAAGGTATTTAAATGAGAAGAGTATCAGCAATAGGAAAGAAGGGGCCAGTGCTGAAATATGAAGGGAGGAAATTAGCACATCATATCTCCAGTCCTGAACTTGGGAGCTGCCGACTAGAGGAACTCTGTGACACATTCAGGTTACGCGAGTACATGAGGCTTCCATTCCTTGTTTGTCTTTGTTCTGAACCCTTCAGAAAGCTGGCAAGTGCTCTGTTTGCACTGTCTTACAAACAGCCCAAGTCACGCAAAGCTCTGGGCTCTACTTCCAAGGCTGCTGGGCCACTCTGCCTGCCAAGCAGTGCAGGCAGTACCAGGAGGAGCGCAAGTGAGGATCAGCCAGGGCAGCTGGGATGGGAGGTTTCTTGGGGAACGTGGACCCTGCTGGCAGCCTTTTCTGCATGGAGTTTATTTGACCTGATGGTTTTGCAGCTGCTTTGAACACCATTCCTGCTGTGATCTACAAGGCTAGAGGACTCAAAGGAGTGCTGAGCAAATGTAGTCTTGTCAGCTGTTGGCTTGGGCTGGTTGTAATGGTTGGAAAACGTGCTGTTCTTTCATCTCCAGGAGATGTAAAGAACCTGGAGTCTCTAATGTCTTTTCAGGGAACTCTCCACTTCATCGGGAGAGATGTATGTGCTTTCTCTTGGAAATGCACATTGTCCCAATCTCAGGGGAAGAAGATAAAAGCTGATTCTAGGAAATGTCCTAGAAAGACATGGAAGTGCATAACAAAAAATTTGAATGGGATCAGCTGAGAAATTAAGGCTGAAATGGCAAAAATACAACCTTGGGGTTAAGTAATTCTCTTCTGTGCCTGGGTTGTGATGTTGAATTGACTGTAAGAGCAAACCAAGGGAGAGCAGAGGATCATTGCTGGCTTAGCACTAGTGATGGATCATGTGATTGACCTATGTGCTGTGGTTTTCTGTACAGCTCTGCTAATCTTACAGAGCTTTTATATGCATTAGAAAATCTAGTGTCTTCAGACTTGCTAGTTGCAGCACTTTGCCCAAAAATTCTTGCAGCCAGTCCACAAGGTCCTAGGAGAATGAGAGCGTAGGGGTTTTTTTAAGTACTTCCAGTCTTGATTTTTAAAGACCTCTAGTCTTGACAGCTTTCTGCTTCATGTTCTCAAAAAGATGTATCTTGTTTCCAGTGTGGAATTCGATAATGTGTTAATTAAAAAAAATACTCAATGTTAGGACAGGAGACGTCTCCTGAGACACTGCCATCTTGGCACTGATAAGGAATAGTTGATCACACAGGGACAACGTACGGAGCCATGTGGAAATGTGATGTGAAAGGGTGGTGGCTCTGCACAGACAGGTAATATGAGGTGAAGAGCAACTGATGTCTCCAGCAAGCAGCAGCACCAGTAAACTTTCAGATTAACTCCACTGTGCAAGGCTAATGCTGGGATTCTTGGGTTTAAGCAGTGGCTGAACTGTTTCCCCAAAAGCCTTGAGGGTAGTTTTGTATTTCTGTTGTGTGGCACTTTGAATTTTGCAAACATAGCACTGCTGGCATTTATTATTTCAGTGTTTAACAAGTGGAGGGGTGGTTGGGTTGCCTTGCAATGTTTTTTCTAGCCCATTCACTACTTAAAGGTTAATTCTTCTGCCTCTGATGGAGTGTGCTGAGCAGTCTCTGTGTCAGGGTGGACATGAGATGGGGCTTTTTTGCCAAGCTGCATTTTGTGAGGTGACAACGTGTTGGAAGAGGCGGTTTTGCCTGTGTTGGGGAGAGATGTGACACGGGGCAGCACGCAGTACTAGGCCAGGCTCTAAGGTAGGCAGCATTCATCCTGCCCAACCTGCAGCAGGAATGAGACCCTGGAGTGGAGGGTGGGGTGCCTGGGAGGGGGGCAGCCACCACTTTAGCCATGGAACAGGAGCCAGCACCTCTAACGTGTGAAGGGGTGCCGACCCTCTGGGTCCTCGTGCTGTCTGGTGCTGGAATACGGGAGGGTCTGCAGGGCTTGCGTAGAGCCTGGGATTGCACTTTGCTGGGAGGAGGCAGAGAGGAGGCTGCTGCTTGGCACAGCAAATGAACATGCTGGTTTTCTGGAGGTGACTGAAGGGGACAAGCTCCAGGTTCCCTTGTGAGCCTTTGGGACTGCAGATTGCTCCACGCTACCTGTGCTCTCTGTGCTACTGTCTCAGAAAGGTGGTTACCTTTTCCTGTGTTTGCTTCAGCTGCATTTCCAAAACTGTGTGTCCCCTCCACAGCAAAAACCCTGTCAAGATACATTTACCATGAGGGGTGATTGAGACTTTGAGCAAGTAATTGAGATTTAAAGCTCCAATTACAAGAGCAAATAAACTAGAGCTGCTTCCTAAGCTTGTGTTTTAATTGGAAGAAGTGATTTCAGTACATCCTTCCCAAAGTCCTTGCACTGTCTCTTGAGCTTGATAGCCAGTGACCTGGTTTTCATGGAGTGACCTCACGGCACTGCCGTCCCTCACCCAGCTGCACTTGGATGGGGAGAACAGTGCGTGCGTGTGGTAATGGTGCGTATGCCTGGGCTTTGATTACTCTGCTATTCAAGGTTTCCTTGGGTAGAAATACTGTTTTATGTTTACTTGGCAGCTTTTCTTTTTGCTGCTTGTTCTGGTTTAATTGTAAGGAGTCGTGTCTGTTCCCTGACGTGCTGTCAGTTGTGCATGTCGCTGAATACAATGCCTTTGGGGGTGGTAGTGGGCAAAACTGACACCTTAATAAGGGTCCCTGGAGCTTTAGTACTGGGCTTTAGTACTAAGCTGCCACCATTTCCCAACAATTGTCAGTTTAGGGCTTATTAGTCACACATCCCTCCTTTGAAACAACTATTTTTAATGCTCTTGCTCTGTGCTGAGTCCTCAGAAGCCCTGTTAGGTTTTGCTGCTTTTGCTGATGGTGGCTACTTTTTAATTGCTCAGGTAGCAGAAGCAAGGCTCGAAAACTCAATCAACATTATCTCAGCTTATTTCCCTGTCACCAGTGGATTTAAGCAGATCAAGATGTTCATAGGGATCATGTGTAGATGCAAAACACAGCTTTCTCTAGAGGCTAGCCTGTTCTTCCAGGTGTCAGCCATCCATGCCCTCAGCTGGTCTCTGCCACTCTGCTGCCAGATGGGCTTTCTGCTGTCATGGTCAGCAACAGGTCTTTCTGCCAAGTGAACAACCTCGCCCTGCTGGCACGCAACCTCTCCTGACTTCAGCTGCAATGTCAGGCCCTTTTCTCCGCTGGCTTTGTCCCTTTGCAGCACCTGTGTCTCAGGGCTGTGACTTCCAGCCCACCTTGTTAATTTAAACCTCTGTACAAGCTGAGGAAGTACACGTAGAGAAGCTGGGACCTCTTCTTCCAGAGAAGTCAAGGAAGAAGCGACTTGAGATAGCACACCCTGGCACAAAGCGGTGTCGAGGAGAAGAACAGGGCTACGGGTGAAGTGCATTGCAGGGGGCTGAGGTTCAGCTGTCCAGCAGGATTTGGTACATCTCTGCTGGAGCCCCATGTCTGCCTGCCCTGGGCTGTTTTCAGTCCTGTCTCTCTCCTGTTTCCTGGTATGTCAGTGTGGTTTAGGCAGTGGTTAGTGAACAGGCTCCAGGTTGCCATTGCTTCCTCAGAGGAGATAAGGAGAGCCTGGGGTGTCTGCTGGCTAAAACCTTGGCAGAGAGCAGGCTGGGCAAAGCAGCTGCTGCTGCCAAAGGGGATTTTGTCCCCAAACCTCTGGAGGCTAGGCTGTGGTCTGGCATTACCCCTGGCCTGCTTCTGGGCTTAATGAGCTACCTTATCTGTCATGTTCCCCATGGCAGATAGGGTCTCTTCAGGATTAATTAAGGATCATAACTGTGACCTAGTTACCAGACTTGCACTATTGTTACTAGAGCTCTCTGAGCCATCAGGCTGTTTGAGAGTGCTTCTAACCCTTGTCTGCTCTGGTTACTTGCTCCATAAATCCTTCTGGGACTGACTCTGAGTCCCAGGCAGGATCTTGTTACATTCATTTCTCTAATAGATTCTTGCCTTACCCTTGGGTAGGTAGTGGCTTCCTGCTCACAGTGTACCAGTTGGTGTGGGGATTAAATATGCTGACCTACATCTTTGGCAGTGTTGTCTTCTGTTTGGGAGGAAGCACTGGGGACAGATCAGGTACAGGATTAGAGGCTGGTGCTGGACACTACACCTTGAGACCATCCAGTTCTGTGCTGCCATGCCTTAAATTACACTGATGCTGAAGGGATATCCCAGGGTCTCTCTTCTCTCAGCTACTCAAATCCTTCTGATTTCCAGTTTGTACTTTATAGTAGCAAGCCTTTAGGAATGCTCCGTGTAAAGGAACAGAAATTACTAGAGAGGTATTCAAGTTCAAGCTCTTCTAACTCTGCTTCTTTCTTGCCAGATTCTCAGGTAGGGCACTGTTCCAGCTGGGAATGTTTTGGTCTTGTATTCTGTGGTCTGCAGACCTGCTACAACCAGATCCTTCCTTCAGCTGGGGAGGGCTTTGTACCAGGGGAATCATCGTGGGGAGTTGTCCCCTTCACATCTTCCTGTTCGCTTCCTCTCTCCCTTTGCTGCTTGTTTGAGAGCTCACCTGATGCAGTGGAGTGGATCTCACACAGGCAGACCATTGCACGGGCTCACAGCCTTGTGCACAGAGCTGCACGTGGAGTGTTTACCATTCATGTGAGGGGCGTTCACGATCCCGAAGCTCCCCTCAATCCCCCATGGAACTGGTCCTTAACTAGCCTGATGTTTTGCTCATGCCTCCACTGGGATCCCAGCGGCTCCCGCTGATTTTGGACAGGAAGAGCAAGAAGGAGGCTGTTGAGTGGGACCCCATGGAAACAGTGCTTCGCTTTGTCCTCGGAAGCACACGCAGTGCGGGAGCTGCTTGGCTTTTCTTCTCCGCCTCAGAAAAAATCTCTCATGTTCCAGTGACCTGCTTATTATGTAGGTCATCATCAGCTGGAAGGAAAAAACAATTTCAAAAGTAGGAGAAATCTAGCAGGGCTCCTCCACTGAGCAGCTCTTTCTGGAAAAGCAGAGAAAGTTCCCTGGGGCAGGTGGCAGGCAGCGTGGCCTGTTCCTCTTCCACCCACCTGGGCAGAGCAGTCGGAGAGGGAAAACTCTGCAGCTGGAGGTGTGTGTGATACCCTGAAAGCAAGCAGATCCAGAGTACCCTGTGATGGGGGAGCAGTGCATTAAGGTAGACAATAGGAACTTGAGTGGTCAGGGTTTGTTTGCCCTTTAATTACTGTCTTGGGCTTGGTTTTGTTAATTAGGGGTTTGTTTCTATCAGTCTTACCTTGGCCATGTGTCTGTACAGCAGAGGCCTGTGCCATGCCTGCTCAACTGCTTTCCTAATGCTCTGCTCTGTGTGTGCGCACAAAGCATGGTGGATGTCTTTTTACTGTAGGTGAAAAAACGTGCTGGAGGCACTGCCATGCGATCTGCTGGTGTACCGCAGAGAGCTGGGAAGTGTTACTCAAGATGTAGGATGCGGGTAAGTTCCTAGCACAAGATTTTCTGAGTTAGACAGGGGACAGATGCCCTGAGGCTGGGTTCGTCACGTTTGCTTGGTGGGTCCTTGCACAACAAGGCTGCTGTGTGCTGTAGACAGCAGAGTGCTGGAGCTGTCACATACTTGTGGTGAGAACGTTGAGGACAGCCTGTTATCTTTGCTTGGAGGAAGAGTTTGATTAGAAACTGTCTCATAAATGTGTGGTTATTGAATGCGTTGCTCCTTCAGTATGTATGAGCCATCTCCATATACATGCCAAGTGCATCTGTTCTGGACCGGCATGCAGTGAATCTCAAGTAAAGCAGATGAGCTTTCCTCATCACAAGCTCTTCCTCATCAAGCTTTTTCTAAATGGCTCCCTGCATGGAGCAATTCTCCCAACAATATTAAACACAGCAGCAGAGGTGAGTCAAGCAGATATTGTCAAGGCTGCCCTATTTTTTCTCTTTTGGGTTTTATTTTAAATCGAATCCACTGTGTCACAGGGCACAGTGCTGTTCCCAGCATGATTGGTGGCAACAAATAGCTACCCAGGAATGGTATGTATTTTGTGGTAGCTGGGGAGAACCTCCTGTTCCCAACATCTCCGGCCTGTCTGGGGCTTGTTCCCATGAAATTGTGGAACTTAACTAAAGGATGAATGGGCTGTTAAAAAATAATTTTAACCACCAATTAACTGAGTTTACGTATGTGTGTCTCATTGCCTTCAGAAGTTGGTGAGGCCATAAATTTAGCAAGACATAGTGTCTAACTCAAGATGTTAAATGGGAAGCAAGGCAACCTGATGTTTTAATGGATGGTGATATAATGCTTTCCTGAGGGAATAACAGGTGTTTTAGTCCAGACAGAAACGACTCCTGAGGTATTGGAGGGCAGGTTGAGACCTATGCAGGCAGGCTGGGGTTCTTGCATTTCCTTGGGATGTGTCTGGGGTTGCTCTGGATAAGAGATGAGGTTAGGTGGCCCTTGGACTTCACTTCTTGTGATGGAGGCATCAGCAACACTGCCTAGCCTGGGGCTCTGCACAGCTTTCTGCTGTGAGACCACATCTCTCATTTGCTTAACTTTGCTTAGCTCATCTAAAGATAAGTCTTGATATTGTTTAACAGAGGTTTTCACCCAAACCACGGGACAACAGTTTAACGGTTACTGTAGCCTCGGATGTTGCTGAACTATTGTGGGTAGTAGATGAGCTACACTGGAACATGGAGATTCTTTAAATTAAACACCAGCCTGGGTCTCGAACATCTACCAGTTACTTGTCTTGCAAGTTGCAACTGTCCTATGAAAAAAATAACCTTTATTTGAATTAATCTTGAAGTAGAGGGTGCTTGAAGGAGTAAAACACCTTGGCTGTGTGTGCCTCAGTGAGCTTGCTCCAACCTGGGGTTGCTCCTTCCTCCATGCCTCCAACCCTGACAGTGCTCAGGTCCTGGTTTCCACCTCTGCGTTGTGCAGTGGCAAGAGGGGAAGGATGGGGAGAAGACTGTGCACTTCTGGATGCACAGACAGGGATGTGAGGAGGCAGGGTGAGGTCACTGGAAGCTCAAACTGATGGTCGTAGCGTGGCTCTGCTCTTCCTTGTGCAGCCTGCAGACAGTTCCCAGCAGCGTCTGCCAAGCTGCGAGGTGATGGAGTCTCTCTGTCATCACAGTCTGAAAGGCTTCTTTGGGATGGCCCAGCTTTAGGGATATCACCTCGTTCTTCAGCCCACAACCTTTGTGGCTGGAGAGCACTGAGCATGAGGAGCGGCTAAACTGCTTTAGAGCTCTCTTGTGCTGGGTGAAATTGTGTCGGGGGGACAAGAAAATAGACCAGTGTCCCAGCATGAATCAGCCATCCATTTCTATACAGCTGCCACTTCTCCAGTGGTACCAGGCAGTCCTGCAGGGTGATGGGCTGCAGGGATAAAGGACTGACTCTCCTCTTGTGACAGGAGGTTTTATGCTAGGCAGTTGTGGCTGGCTGTTGTTCATGAGAGAAGAACAAGACTCCAGATTTGGACTGAAGAGCTTCCCTACTGTCTGGGCATTCAGAGCTGAAGATCATGATTGTTGAATCTTTTGGGGCTCAGGCTACGTCTCTGAGATTGAGGTGATGAGGCTACAAATGAGAATTTTTGGATGTAATGCCTTTTCAGATTTGGTGTTGCCATTCCATTGCACTTTAAAGGACTTTTGCTAGGTTATTATATGACTTACTGGCTTCCTTTACCATCTGCTTTAAGCTGAACTTCATGATGGCACATAGTTCTGCTGTGGTTGTGCTCACTGCTTGCCAGCAGCTTTGAACATGATGGCCATGTTTCAGTTCAATGAAAAGCTCAAAGAACAGCAAAGCTTTTAAAGGTCCCTAAGGGATCTCTGAAACCGCATAACCAGTGGATACAGACCTTACAATACACTGATCAACAAAGAGGTTGAACCATAGTAGCCATGAGCAAAAAACCTCAAAATACACGGAAACTAATTATCTAAGTACTAAATGCATGAGGGACTAGGCTTCATTAGTTCTGCTGCTGACGGAGCTCCTTGTGTGGCAGAAGAAATAAGGTTGCTCACAAATCAGAAACCAAGTGAATGGAAAAAAAAATCAGGATTGCCTGCAACTATTTGCCAGTAGTGTAAGGCAGGCAAAGGTTAAACACTAAGTTCTATCTAGTATCTTCTGTACATTTTTCCACTTGCCCAGTGCTAGTTCAGTGTAGCTATCTGAAGGGTGGGACGGCACACACAGCGCTGGGGTGAAGAGGTGCATTCGGGTGAGGACACAACATGAGCGCCCACCTTTGCGGGATATCCTGCCAGGCCAGGGCTGCTGTTGCCAGTTGGACCGAATGCCACAGTGGTCCTGGAGCGAACGCGCTGCTGCGGGACTCTGCCTCAGGCGAGGTGCTGCTCACGGCAAGCACGGGCAGGAGGATTTGGCCTCAGCATCCAGACTGACTTCCTCTCTGGAGTTACCCTGCTTGCAGTCAGTCCCATTACGTACGATGGTACCTTTGGACAACTGAGAAGGTGATGACTTAGCCTGTGTTACAACCCCTATCCTGAGTTTCTCCAAGCCCATAAGTTCTGAGTCACAGTTTGTTTATTTACAAAACGCACGGAAATGATACCAGTACAAAATAAAGTTATTACAGATGCCAGTGTTTGGACATCAGGCTTTATTGCAGAGCAGAGACAGAGCAGTTGCACAATCTAAGTAGTCACACGCTCCTAAGAAAACCAGTCAGATCTCAGTTTGTCCACGTGGCCTATTGCTTTAGCCCAATGACTTGACTCTCTGTGCTTGCTTTTGCTATGTAAGGGGTTTGATCTTCCTGCTGCAAAGGTGGTTTAGCATGCATGGGCTTTGTATCATCTTTCCACCTCCTCTGCCGCATAAAAGCGTTAGGTCAAAAGCTGTAAGAGCATCACATCTTCACAGCTGGAGAAGTTGTGTATAAAATATATTTTAAGTTAAACAATTTAATGAGTTTACTCTGTGAATTTTTTTAATGCTAAAGACTCCTCTCCATGGTCTAAGTGCAGAGCAAGCATCATGAGTGCTGATAGCAGGAGAGCACCAACCACAGCTTAGCTCAGGAGCAGTGTTTGGTGCTGTACCACCCTGAACAAGGATATTTGTCTACGTAAGAGCTTATGGTGTGGTTCGCATCAGGAACCTTTACCTTATAGTTATGTCATCTGGAGGTGAGATGAGCAAGGAATTGCTCCTGTAACTGTGCAAGAAACATGTATAAAGCAGTTGCAGTACATGCTTTTGCTGTTTGGTTGAAGTTGTAAGAACAAGGCAGCCCACTCCAGAGGTGTGGCAGAAAAATCTGCTTTAGCGTAGTCCTGAGCTAAGCTTACAGACAACAGGTAGGCACAAGTAGTTGTTGGGCTAGCACAAGAGAGCCGGGAGTCTTTGTTTATCATTAATGTAAATAAGCTGTGAGGGAACATTCTCATACTCCTCTTCTTTGGGTCATTTTTATCCATGACACTAATCATTGCAACATGAGCGTGACTAATCCCATGCATGGGATTTATCTATGAGACGTCTGTTTCATCTGAGGTTAGACTGTTTGTTTGCACAGCGTGTTGTAATACTTTACAAAGAAGAATTAGAGCAGCCCTGTGATGGGGTGTCTGCCCTCTTTGGAGGTGGTGGCCTGTCTTCTGCTCAGGCTCCCAAGAGACAGAAGGAAGAACTAAATGTATGAGACACTTTGAGAAACAAGCCTGTAAAATCTCACACCACCAGGCAGGGAGGCTTTGTTTTGCACAGTCAAAACTGAGTCTCACATACTGGAGTCTTGGCTGACTGTATGTGACAAGCAAGTCAAACCAAAGGTCCATCCAGCTAGCAGCAGACACTAAGGGAAATGCTGCTGTGCACTATGCTCATGGCAATCCCCTGAGACAGAGGATACACATGAACGTACTGGTGAACCTGTTCTACGTTCATCTTTTATGAACTTGCTTGGTTTAGATCCAGAACTTGGCAATGAGTTACAGAGTTCTTTATCATTTGGAAATGAACTTCCTTCAAATGAATCTATATTGTCTGTTCAATGTCAGCTTCACTTTCCTGCTCTCTAAACTCTAGGATAGCATATCACACTGTCATAAAACTTGCTGGTCTTTACAGCTCACAGTTTGAAAGGCATAAGGTTTCATTTTGGCTAAGTATCCTGTAATGTCAACAGCTTGCATTTCCGACGTCTTTTGTCATGGTGTAAGTATTTATGGCAACTATGTTATACTGGAGGGTTTTTTTCCGTAAAGGTCAGACAGTTGCAGATGAAATAGCCTGTCCCTCCCTGTGCTAGTCCTTTACTGTACTTCTGCAGTTTCTAATAAATGTTTGCTGATTAGAAAAACTACCCGTGAAGTAATTCAACAGAACTTAATGCTGCCAATCCTAACTGTTCAAGAACTTGACTTAGCAAGTTGGGTCTTTCCTCTCTGCTTTTCTGATGCACTAAGGTTTGCGATGAGGACCATTCTGTGTAACTAGGAAAACAAAACACTGGATGCTCTTAGCATGAAGTTCTTGTACCATCTGAAAATGGACACTGGATCTGTTCAGGTGAATACAAAATACAGAAAGATGCATAATAAAAATAACAGGTGTTGGAAACAACCAGCTTGGCACCTCAGCTCTAATTCTAACAGTGTTGAGCCCCTTGGCAGAGGTACTGTCTTCTGTGAACAAAGCACCAGCTTGACCCAGTGCTTGGCCGTTCTCCAGCACCTGGTTTAGTGCGGCACTTTTCTGGGCAGGCAGCACCGTCCTTGTGCTGGTTCTCCAGGGAAGTCCCTCATGCAGGACAACTTTCAGTGGATCGCTTCCTCATTCTGTTCTTCTGCTTCTATTTTCACAGGTGAAAAGTTACCACAAGCTTGAAAACTGGACAGTAGCCATGCAGCTCTTGAACTGGTGTAAGTATGAATGCAGCTATGGTGGAGGCTGTGGAGCCTGTCTGCATCAGCGGAGGGTCTGGTTCTTCTGTGCAGCGGTGATTATTCAAGAAACCAAGCAACCCCTGAGGAGCAGCTGAGTGTGATATTCCCCCTGTTCTCCTGGCTGCTTGGAGCATCCCAAAGTCCAGCAGGTATTTTCCATTTGGCTGTGGTAGCAGACTGTGTAGACAAATATCTACGTATTCAGCAGGCTGAGCAGGAGGGTTTGTGCATCTCTCCCTTTAGACTGGTCTGGACATATAAATGTTCTGCCTTCCCTTCCCAGGTGCATCCTTCTGTGCTTCAGTAAAGTGGGATATGGCATCGCTTTTGGTTTTGTCTTCAGAAGTGTAAACAATAGAAGGCCAAAAGCCAGCTATTTAAAACACATTCCTCTGCTGTGACTGGGAAAAAATCTCTCCCTCAGATACAGGCATTCACTGTTTGCATTCTCATCCTCCTGGCAGGGGATATGGACTTTGTCTGCCTCACCTGGTTCAAGCCTAACCTTTCTGATGCTTTTTTGTTTTTGAGATGCCTGATAATCTGTCCTTCCTTCCATGGTTCCTGGGTCCCAGCTGCTTGCCATATCTCCTGGAGCTGATAAAAAAAGATCTTGTACAATGGGTCAAGGTACAGTGATAGACAAGAGTGCTCGATAAGGCTTGGTTTATGTGTCAGGTGCATTGTGGACCTGGCATTGACCTGAAAGGCAGAGGTGGAGGAATGTGTTTGCTCTCCAAGAGGGAGTCAACCTGACCAAGAAATGCAGGGCTGGGTGCCTTGTGATGGGAAAGAAATCCTTCTGAGAAGGCCTGAGGTGCTGCAGGGGACTGTGGCTTCTGCACCTCAGGATGACTCAAAGCAGCGCATCTCAAACTCATTGCAGCTGTAGCACCTCTTTTTTAGACTTGTCCATCTTCCTGTGAAAATGAGCTCCTTTCTTCCCCTTTCTGCTTTTGCAGGAGAAAACACAAGTGGCTTCCTGATGGCAGAGGTGGCTGCAATCACTGGGTCCCAGCTCTCCACCCCAAAGGATTTTCCCTGCTGCCAGAAACTACACATTGCTTGCTGCTCCTTTGCTTTTGTGAACACTTGATGAGCTTCACCCTCTGAGCAAACCTAAATTGCTGAGGATTTTCAGGAGGTAAAGTGAAAGTCAAAAGCTGAATATGGACACTTTTTAAGAGTCAGATCATGTTAGGAACTGGCTTGTTAGTTGAATCTGTGTTTTGGGTGAAGTTTTCACATCGATTTGCAAAAGTTGGAAGCTAGACAGTGAAATACCCTCTGCTCTTCCCATTTCCAAGCACTTAATGCAGTATTAAAGCTCTATTACAGCCTTTTGAAGGACTCATGCTTGGGTATAAACCATTCTATAGAGGAAATACCGTACAGTAACGTTTGTCCTGCTGCTGGTGAATCTCCCCATATTGACAAGCTCTTCATTTGTTGGCATGATAGCAGCAAGCCTGCTTTTAGCACCATTTCCAAACTTAGCCAATGCTTAGAACAGATCATTAAAGAACAGTAACCTGGGACTGCTAACAAGGGGAGCTCAGGGGTTGTTCTGGACTGTCTGCTGGATCTCTGTTACCTTAGAAATAACCTCCCCTGTTACAGAGCTCGCAAAATGCTGCAGCAACCTGCCTCACACTGGGCTGCAAGAGAGAGAGAAGCAGGAGCTCAGATACCAGGTACCATCCTTTACATCAATCCTGCTGGCGTGAAGACTGTTTATGCTGCACAAAACCTGCTGCAATGTGTTTCAACAAGAGAAGCCCTTTCCCCTTGCTCGGCAGAAGTATTCATAGCCCCTTTGGAAGGTTAGTTTGCTACCACAAAGCTTTTCCAGCTGCAGGACAGATCTCAGGGCATATGAGGAGACCTTGTTCACAGATCTCTAGAAGCTGGCCCAAAGGAGCTTTATGTGTCTGGAGCATTGGGTCAGTATAGCTTATGTTGAACACATAAAGCTGGCTCAGGAAAAACTGTTGCCAGCTCTTCAAATCCAGAGAGGGTATTTCAGGGCAAATTTCTTCATGCACCTCCTCCCCTTTCTCAGCAAATAAACAAAAGGTAAAACGTCTTCCTCCCAGTTAAACTCCTCCAGGGCTACAGAAGCCAAAGGATGAAGGGCGCAATGCAGACGGTACCAGGGGCAGAGCGCACTGGAAGGACAGAGCACGTCATGGAATCACATGCCTGGAGCATGAAGGTGCCTGGTGGCCGTGACAAAGGTTATGACAATGTGTAGCAGGCACAGCTTGACTGTCCTGGTGGGCTGGGCTGTATGCTGGGCTCCTTCAAAAGTGGCTGTGCAGCTCAGAGGGAATAACGGGCATCATGCTTCTCTTGGAGCAAAAATACTATCAGTTTCTGGGGAGACTGGAAATTACTACTGTGCAGTCTTGCAGTGTTTAGAGGTGGAAGTATTTTGCTTGGCTTTTAAAGAACGTGCAGCCAAGGCTTGTGAGATGTTTCTCCAGTGAATTACAGCAAATTCGGAAATGGGGTCACTGGGGTCCCAAAGCTGCAGCCGTCCCTGCTCTTCCCTGGGGACCCACTCCTGGATGCAGCGGGCGCAACACAGTTCTCTTGTTGCCTGCAGCCCTTCACTAACTTCTGGGCTCTGGGGTCCCACCACCGGTGGCTCTGGGAGTAAAAAGCAACAAGTGCTCTTCAGCAATTTCTCCTCTGCCTACTCCCTTCTGCCAGGTCATGGGTGCCACTCTGCAATGTCACTGCCGTGAGGCACAGGCGCCACAGTGACATTTGAGAATGCCCCATCAGAACTTGCAGTTGGCACCAGTTGGTACCAGTCAGCCTTTGTTGGTGTCTGGCAGGACCAAGCCCCACTGGCCATAGTGATGATTGCAGAAGAAAGGCCAAGCCCAAATGAGACTGGATGGTTTTAAAGGGAGTTGTTGTGTGATTTTGCTGTGATTGAGCTAATTTTCTTCATAGTAGTCAGAATCTTTTCATTTGAGTAGTTAGCAGTCTTTTGTTGTGAAGTAAATATGAGAATAACGTGATAACACACAGGACTCCCCATGCCTTTGCCTTGGACAGAAGTAATTTTTTCTTTCCAGTAGCTAGGCTGTGTTTTCAAGTTGGTATGAAAAGACTGTGAGGACTCACTGATGTTCTGGCTGTTGCCAGGGAGACCAAGGATGTTTTCAACTTTCCAGCTGCACATAGAAGCTGAGAGGGAGCATAACAGGCCAGCACCTGGACTGACAGCCAGGCTGTGATGAGATATTGCCTCCGATAAGCATCGTGCTGGGAGAGTTGTCAGGCCCAACTTCTCCTGCCTCTCCTCTGCCTCTCTGGGATGATGAAACAGCTGGGGACACTGCTGTAGAAACAGTGATGGAAGAAGAACCTTTCCAAACCTGGAGTGATGACAGCACTACTGAAAGAAACACTGCTGCTTCTTCCAAGGAGAACACTGGTGAAGCCCAAGATCTCTCCTTTCTCAAACAACTCTGGAAAATTGCCAGCAGCAATGAGTTTAAGTCCATTCAGTGGGTTGATGATGGATGGAGTTTTTGTTGCCATCAATGAAGAAACATTTGAAGAGGAAGTACTAGCAAGGAGAGGACCTGGGAGAATTTTTGAAATGGAGAGCATGGAATGTTTCCATGCACTGCGTGAACTGCCAAAGGTGCCCAATTTGTCTGTCTCTGGGAATGAATTTCCAGCAGAAGCAGCAGCTGCTTCTGCTCCTAGAAAGGTACATCTGTTCCTCTGCACAGGAACTGGTGGGAGACACTGATGTTCAAATCTAATAAGCCTTGGCAGCAGAGGAGATGAAGATGGTCATGTCCTCGCCTTCATGTCTTTCTCAGGGCATTTCTCAGGTGAAAATCCATGTCTTAACTATATTGTAATGTTTGAGACAGCCCATGTTTGAGGTTTCAAACACCCCTAAGAGTCCTTTTCAATATCCAAGTTTGGCTTTTGTGATTAAAAGCCTTAGTTCTCGTATATTTGTGTTTCCCAGTTGCAAACTGTTTGCAACTCTTCCCCTTTGCGTTTTTTAGCTTCTACACTTCTATTATAGCCCCAACTTTAAGAGGGACTGTCCCCAGCTGCTGGCAAGGTGCCAGCCAGGAGCGGGACACAGAACAAGAGCCCTGTCTGCATCGTGCCTGGATGTGGAGCTGGGCCCCTGGACTGGCAGTGCCGGTGCTGGCAGCAGCCTTTGCCGTGCCAATGCCACCCCACAGCCAAAGCCCACCAGCCCCACGTTGTCACCCTGCACCTGTGTCACCAATGCTGTGGCTGCCGGCAACAGTGCTGGACCCAGTGTGGCACATGGTAGAGAGAGCAGAGAGAGTCACTACAGAGTGAACACAGCCTAAAAGCATCAGAAAGAAAAATGGTCTAATTGAGTTAGAAATAAATAGTCTAATAGAGTTTGTAAGAAATAGAGTCTAATAGAGTTAGTAATTAATGGGGTCAAATAGAGTTGGTAATAAACTGTTTGAACAATAAACCTTTGCAGTTGTCCTGTCCTGTTTGGATAGTGGAAAGCACTGTTACATAGTCCTGTGGCTTTTATGTTCCTACTTGTCCTTTAGTGACCTTGGCAAGGCAGAAGTTCCAGCACTAGCATGCACTGTGTTGTGGTAGCGCCAAGAGCTCCTGTTGACACTGCAAGAAGAGCAGCCAGGTGCCTCTTTCTCTGAGGATGAGATGTTGGAAGGGGAAATGATCTGTGCCAGGAAGGAACTGGTTTGGGTGGTGGGAGTGGACCGCACCACCTCTCCAGTTCCATCTGCCTCGAACTAGCTTGGAAATGGAAAGGACCACTCTCCCCTCATGCAGTTAAATTCACTGCAGAAGGGTCTGACTTTAGTAGCTCTACAAGGTTGTTCAGAGAGGAGCAGGAAGCTGCAGCAAGGTGGATATAATAGAGTTAATGCTGGTTTGAACTAGAGGTGATCTGAATTTTTGCAAACAGATGCATCTTTCCCTTCAGCATGTAAAGGCAGCAAATGCAACAGATACTTGGTTTTGGTGTGTGGTTGGTCCTGGTTGTGTTGATCTGCCATTCCCCTCTGCAGCATGTGGCATTGGTTTGGGAAGGAGAACAGGTGGCCACCCTGGGTCTTCAGGAGGCACAAGGCCACAAGCAGCGTAGAGCTTTACAAGAAGGACCAGAGGTCTGTGTGCTTGCCTGTGCTGGCCAAACCCAGTGCTGTCAACAGGCGTTTCTCTAGAAAGCTTTACATCCTCCTGCCCACTCTGCTCTCAGCATGGCTGGGTGCGGATCCCCGTAATGCTTTGCGTGGAAACTCGATAGCCATTAGCAGGGGCAGACTGCTAGGCTCCTCTAATCTGCAGAGTGAGGACCCAGACTTTGGATATGTTGGGACAAAGATTTTCAACAATATTATGGGCTTAAAAATTAAGGTGAATTGTAATGCAGCCCAGTGATCAATGTTGGTTGGAAACTAGCCAAATGGAGCAAGACGAAGGCCTTGAAGTGCGCTCCTCAAGCACTGTTCAGGCTGCTAATACCATTGTGGTTTATCAGGTGGGTGGTGCTGGACTGTGCAGCATTAGCTCCTCTGGCCAGGCCTGTGCCAGGCTTTGTGTGGCAATGACCCTGCCAGGTGCGGACACTGGGAACATGCCCCACGAGTATCCCAAAGGTCTCAGCTTCACTCCTGTGAACTCAGTTAGCATTTTCCTAGTACCAGTCTCCGTGCCCTTTGGGTTCTGGGTTGACGCAACTGTGAGTTCAGTGAAGTCTGAACTGCGCTCACCCCTGCAGTTAACAGCAGAGAAAGTTCAGGAATGAAAGCAGTTGCCTGCTCTCAGTCAGCAAGATTGGCAGAGAGACTCTGCATGCTTAGCAAGCACCTAAATGTCAATAAACAAAAATGCCTGTGGAGCCAAGGAGTTTGGGTCTGGCCTGTAACGTGGGGAAGAGAGAGCTTAATCAGAAGGGGAAAGCTATGGCCCAAAGAGGTGCATGTGTCCAGAAGGATCAGCTCCATGTCTGGAGCCAACTGTACTGGGAGATATTTTAAAAGTGTGTTTGATTTACATTCATGTAACAGATTTGAAGATCTTACAGTGGCTTAAGATGCTAGAACCAAAGTAAGTTGTCAGAGACAGCTTCGTAGATGCCCAGAAGGCTGCCAATAGGATTCTGGCTGGATCCAGCTTGCCAGGATTTCTCACTCCTGAATCTTTCTCTTCTTTTAAGCCAGCTTGGGAAGCTGCAGGCATGTATGAGCTCCTTTCTCTCCACCACTCTTGGATGGCTGAAGAGCTGTAGAGCTCACACAGGGAGCAGCAGTGTATTCCTGTGGCACCCAGGATATGTCCTGGTGTCAGTATGTCTCTGTCCCCTTGTCACCCTTCCCCTCACCACTTCAGCTGTATGGATGAGCAATGAATGCTATTCAAATCACCTGCAAAGGCAAGGCAGCAAATAAAATACAGTATCGCAATTAATGGGGCACTTTCTGGCTCTGTGCGTATCAGATGCTTTGGATCTGAGAGAGACAAATGTTCCCTTGGTGGCCTGAGGAGCTCCATAGCCTGGACTCTGCTGACCCGTTGCTTTACAACAGCGGTGCACCCCTGGATGCTGAGCATGGAAGAGGGTGATGGGCTCCCCAGCCCCGTCAGCCTTTACCAGTTGTTGCTATAATCAGCTCACGTCACCTTTCTCCATCTTTTCAAGGTTCTGATAACAGCACTAGGACAGCCAGGTGACCTTTGGCTGAGCTTCCTCTTGAAACCCGGGTGACTTTTGCTTCATGGCCCAGTTGCTACGCAGCAGTAAAGATCCCTTCTGCTGGCAGTAAAATCTGCTCCTCTCCTTTTTCCCCTCTTACACAGGATCAAAGCTTTCTGAATTTGCTTGAACAAATTTGCATTTAGGTCAGTGAGAGATTTACTTGAGGAAAATATTTTTTTTTCCTGTCTTAACTCCATAAAAAAGGAAAATAAGCACAAAGGCAGGTGGGAGAAGAAGATTGTGGGCTATAAATAAATGGGTTTGGTACACATGGGAGGACAAAGTAATTAGTAAGAGAGAAAATCACTGATGTGGCAGCAAGCTACATCTTCAGCTGATGTGAGGCTGCATCTCCCCATGGAAGCAATTGGATCATGTAATTGTGATCAGGTGAGCTCCTTGGTGGACCTGGTCCCCTCGCTGGTGCCTGAGCTGACTGCAGCTGCCTCCTTCCACAGTGGGAATGAGGGACACAGGGAGAGCAAGTGCCTGGACTACACTGATCTTCACCTGCAATTCCTGGCTCCTTGTAGCTGTGTGCCCTGCTGTGCTCTCTGGGTGGCGAGTGGCAACAACAGGGTGGCTGTCCCATCCCAGCCTGTTGGGTTGACAACTGCCATAGCACCGCAGGGTTGGTTGCTCAAGGCCTCCATCTCTAGGTCATATTGGGATGGGACACAAAACAGTTGTGGAATACCCATGCTGGGATCATGGTGGTCATGGAGACAGGATGACTTTGTTCTGAGAGTGCTGCTAGTGACTGGGAGAGCTGAGTGTAGTTGCTGGTTTCATCTTAGCTTGTCACGCTGCCTTGACCAAATAATCTCTTTGTGCTTCCTCTGTAGATGGTGTATAACTTCTTCCCACTCATTAAGAACCTCAGCTTTTCCAGGAAAATGCTCTCCTGGTAGCTTTCTAAAGCCTAGCACAGTCCCCAGTTCTTAAAAGTGCAAAATTATGTATAGAATCTGGCATGCTCAGCAGTTTAAATATTAACAGGACACTCAAGAACTGGTAAACGTTCAATTTAGTTGCTAAACTTAGACGCACTTACTCTAAAGAGAAGTTCAGGGATTTCTGAACTGAGCTTGAAGTCAAAGGTGAGCTGTAATTTCATGCAAGAATGACCGACCTGAACTCTGGGTGGGTGTGATGCTGTGCAGCAGCTTTGCTGCCCAGTGTGGCTGCGCGCTGCCTTGTGGCATGCGGGGACGTAGCTCTGGCAGGGCTGTCAACGCCGGGCTCTGTCATTTCGGTAGAGGTGGCAGGTCCTGGGGCTTCTGGTCTCTTCCTGTGGTCACACAAATAACGCCAGGGAAGGACTTGCTGAGAATGACTGTATAATGTCTAGGTCACAAGCTGGGAAGTGGCATTTGAAAGAGGCTTGCTCAACGCTTTTTTCACCCAGAGTTATGGTAGTCTTAATAAAGAAGCTGGCTAGTTTGGCGTGATTCATCTTTAATGAAATCATGTTGCGTTTAATCCCATTTTCCTGCTTATTTCTGTATCTAGAAAACCGAAGGCTGGAAGAGGCCTGTGCCTGCCCTCAGGTGGCCATCTGAAGAAAAGCTGCAGCTCTCCTTAAGGAAGCAAATGTTTTTTAACCCTGCATGAGGGAACTTTTCGGTTAAAGATATCAATCCTAAAAAAGGAAAAAAGCTATAAAAGGCAAAAATATGCATTTAAACAACTACATGACCAGTTGTTTTCTGAGAATTGGAGAGCTTGATTGCTTGGGCTGATTCACATTAGGGAAAAATTTTCCTTTTTTTCCTCTTGATTAGGAGTGGGAAGCTCTGGGAAGCGCCATGTTAGAGCCCAACACGGTAACAGGCAGTTTTCAACAACAAAACCAGACCTCTGTAATTTGGAAGCAGTTTGTTAATGCTGGAATGAAAGTCAGTGTATTCCCTGTGTGTTAAATGAAGCTGCCAGTTCCTTAATAACTGGAGAAAATTCCAGTTCATTTTTAACCCAATTTCACGTAGCAGAATGAACTGCTTTCAAAAAAACCTAGCTTTTAAGTCACAAGGCCTCTGAAGTGTGTGCTCTGCATTTATGAACAAAGCAGGAGTGATTTAGATAAAGTGAACTGGAACATCTCCTGCCCAGAGGATGAGGAGGAAGGAACACAATGTTTGACAGTCTAAAAAGGAGCCTCTAAAATACAGGCAGAAGAATTACGTGCAGTTCTGCTCTTCTTGGACTTCAACACAAAGTTAGGAAGCACACTGCCTGCTGATGTGATAAGAGCCGTGCTGAGGAGAGGCATAACGGGATGAAAAAAGCCATTGTGGCAACAAAAATTTATAGTTCCCTAAGGACTAACGGCCTCCTCCTTCAACGTCCCTGTCACCTCAGCCTCCTGTTCTCCAGGCTGAACCACCCCAGGTCCCTCATCCGCTCCCATCACACTTGTGCTTCAGATCCTTCCCCAGCTCCATTGCCCTTCTCTGAACTCGCTCCAGCAACTCGAGGTGCTGAAGTGTTCCCTCCAGGGAATCACAGAATGTGGAGGGGTTTTGATAGATAAAGATTTGTTGTTGAATTAGTCAGGTTCAAAAGGAATCTCAAGGCCGGTTTGAGAAGCTGAGAACAGAATCTACTGTGAGAAAGAGGGGCGTACAGGGCCTCAACATGGCGTGAGTCATCGGACCGATCATCAGTGAGACTCCAGCGTGCGGACAGCCCATGATACTCATTTAGCGAATCCATGCTTGGAGCGTGGACACATGATTAGAATATAGTTGCATATATAAGGAGGCTTGTTTCTGTAATAAATGGCTTTTGCGTGATTCACATTGAATCGGAATGCTGAGTCCTTTATTGTTCCAACAACAGAATGTCAGGGGTTGGAAGGGACCTGGAAAGCTCATCCAGTGCAATCCCCCCATGGAGCAGTGTGCGGGGGTTTTGATAGATAAAGACCTGTTGCTGAATTAGTCAGGCTCAAAGGAATCTCAAGGCCTCTTCGAGAAGCTGAGATCAGAGTCTGCTGTGAGAAAGAGGGGCGTTCCACAATCACCAGGGTCCTGGCGTGGCGTGAATCATCGGACATATCATCAGTGAGACTCCAGAGCACGGACAGCCCACGATACTCATTTAGCGAATCCATGCTTGGAGCGTGGACGCATGATTAGAATATAGTTATGTATATAAGGAGACTTGTTTCTGTAATAAATGGCTTAGCGTGATTCACATTGAATCGACTGGTTTTGCTAAGTCCTTATCTCGCTCTAACAGAGCAGGAACACCCAGATGAGGTTACACAGGAAGGTGTCCAGGCGGGTTGGAATGTCTGCAGAGAAGGAGACTCCACAACCTCCCTGGGCAGCCTGGGCCAGGCTCTGGCACCATCACCGGGAAGAAGTTTCTTCTTATATTAAAGTGGAACCTCCTGTGTTCCAGTTTGCAGCCATTGCCCCTTGCCTTGAACAGCCTGGCTCCATCCTCCTGACACTCACCCTTTCCATGTTTATAAACAGTAATGAGGTCATCCCTCAGCCTCCTCCAAGCTGAAGAGCCCCCGCTCTGGGAGGGTTTCAGAGCTGTGTGGAGGGGCTGGGCTGCTGGCGGTGTCTCTGTGACCTGGCGGTGTCCCTTGTCCCTCAGAAAGCTCTGAGCTCCCACAGCACAGCCCTCACACCCACGGCCTGTAGCTTGTTTTACTGTAGCAGGAACAGTAACATTCTCCAGTAAAACGTCATCACCCCTGTAAATTGCACTGTATAAAGTGAACTGCTGTGTATTTACAAAGCTCATACGCTTTCATACTGCAGAGACTGATTGATGTAACAGTGAGGGAAGATGTTGGTGACACCGCTGAGCACCCTAGGGGCCAGCTCACTGGCACGGTACGACCCGTGAGGCCCGTTCCCAACGCTCCCATCCGGGCTGGCTGCACAGCCCGACCGGCGAGAGGAGGAGGAGGGTGAAGATGAGGTCGGACCCCGGCCCAGCTCCCGGACCTGTAATGGCGTCCCCGCCTCAGTGCCCAGGCCCCGCCGCGGCCGGAAGCGTCCCCGCCCGCCCCTTCCGGCTCGGCGCCGCGGCCCCTTTAAGGGCGGAACCGTTGGTGCGGGGCGCGCGAACCGAACTGCAGCGCGCGGGAGGTGTCATGGCTGCCGGGTGCCTGGTGAGGGGCGGCCGGGTTGGGCCGGTGCTGCTGGGGCTGGGCCGGTGGTGGCCCGGACGCCTGGCGGGGCGCTGGAGCGGGGGAGGCCGTGGCCGCTGGGTTGGGGGTTTGTTGGGGACCCTGGCAGCGGGAGGGGGGATGGTGCCTGGGGCCCCTGGGTTCGGGGTTTGGTGAGGTGGCCCTTGGGCCGTTAGGACGGTGCTGGGGGGCCCTGGAGCTTGGCGGGGAGAAGAGGGCAGGCCGGGCCTGGGGCGGTTTCATAGAGTCATAGAATGTCCGACTCCTGTCTCTGCACAGGACAACCCCACAGTTCACACCGTGTGTCTGAGGACGTTGTCCAGTCTCTTCTCGAACACTGTCAGGTTGGGGCCGTGACACCTCCCTGGGGAGCCTGTTCAGTGTCCAGCACCTCTGGGTGAAGAACCTTTTCCTCATGTCCAACCTAAACCTCCCCTGGCACATCTTCCTGCCGTTCTCTTGGGTTCTGTTACTGGTCACCAAAGAGAAGAGTTTTGCTCCTACCTTTCCTTCTTGCCTTGTGGGGAAGCTGTAACCGTGGTGAGGTCTCTTAGTCTCTTCTTCTCCAGGCTGCTTTGGGCCTGTGCTGTGCAGGGGGAGCCCTGGGGGTGTGGTGGGAGCACCTCTGGGTCTGGGGGACACTTAGTGCTGGGCTGTTTAGCAGGGGCAGACCTGGGCTGTGAGTGGCCTCATGCCACTGGGACTAGGGGGGAACTTGGGGTAGCCCTGGGCCTTGGGGTGCTGCTGCAACTGCGGTTAGTCTGTGTCTGGGGACAGCTCTAGGCTGGTGCAGGTGTGGACAGCTCTGCATCTGGGGTGGGCTGTTGGTGGGGGGACGTCAATCCTGTTCTTCTGGCGTGGGTGCTTGTTTGAGCAGCTGAGGCTGCAGTCAGGTCCTGAAGGGGAACAGACAGGCCGTAGTGGGGGTTGCCAGGGAAGCGGAGGCTGTATGTGAGAGCATGTACTGGAGGCTGATCAGCCTGTTCTGGCATCTGGGCAATTTTCATGTGTTGCAACCTCCTGTAACAGTTTTCTCAGTGTTTTGTTTGTTTGTTGTCCCTGACTTCAGGCTTTGTTTGGCCTTTGCAGCAAGGTGCTGTGTAGGAATATGCTGTGTTTTCTAGACATAAGGGAAAGGTAGTGGGTCCCGTTTTGCTGCAATTCTGATTCTACCTGTTTCAACAGGTGTGTTAACTCATGCAAACAGTGGCCTTTTGGCTACTCCTAGGCTGAGATGAGCAGCTGTCAGGGCAAAGTTGAGCCTAAATGCCTGCTCAGGTGGTCATCAACATGGCTGATTTGTTCCAAAGTCAGCTTTGGGCTCTCTGCACCAGCAGTGTGTTGTACAAATGCATTAATGATTTGAGCAAGTAACCTACGATACAGTGGGGTTATCAGCTTGGGTAATTTGCCTGTTTTAAAGTCTATCAATACATTTGAAATTTACAATGTGTTGCATGGTGTTCTTATCTCTAATAAACTTTTTATGGGATTGATATGTGACTTGGTTCACTTGTAATTGCAATAAAATTATTTTATTGTGCAAACATGGTTCTTAATCTATAGTGTCTGAACATTATTGTCTTCTAGGAAGATCCATCTCTGGAGAGACACTTCAAAGGCCACAGAGATGCTGTCACTAGTGTGGACTTCAGTCTCAATAAGAAACAACTGGGTAAATTGTCTGATTTTTGATGGCCAGGTGATAAAGAATGAGCTTGTTTTTTTTAGTTAAGTGGAGGGAACAGTGGAGGTGCTGAGCTCTACAGGAATAAAGAACTTGTTTTCATGATGAAGAGATTTTGGAGAATTTCAGGGTGAGCATTTCTGTGTGTTTTGAAAAAAATCCTGTTGTTGAACCACAGGGATGGCACCACAAATTACCTTTACTCTTGGGCTTCTGAGAAAGGAATGGGAGAGGACAAAGGCACTTTCCAAAGACAAAACTAAGAGAAAGGGCTGGAGGGAAACTCCAGAGGGCAAGGACAAGTAACAGGAAGGTAGCTGTCCTGTGGGACAGATGCTGCTTTTTCAAGATCTCCCTCGGAAGCAAGAGCAAAGGGTCATACAAGTAGGGGACAGAATTCAGATGTGCATGCTAAATCCATTGCAAACACAGCTCATCTGATCCTCAGAGGCTCCCTCCTTTGCCTCACACCTCAGCAGGACACGCTGCTGCTGCAGGCAGTGGGCAGCTCCAGCCTGACAGCTGCACCTCTCCAGTGAGAGCTGCCGGACACCTCTGTGACACTGAACTTCACACAAGCTACATCCCCCTCCCTGTCTGACAGGAACAATAGCAGTCCCTGCCAGGAATACCAGCAAACAGGTTTCCAAACATGAGTGAATTCCACTTCAGTGTAAAACTCCCCTGCTTGGGTCCCATCATCACCCTCAGCACAGTGAAAACCAAAGAGCTGCTCGTCCCTTAAAGCCTGACATAATGCGTGAATTCTGTAGCACTGGGACCCCAGTGGTGTGTGTGGGGGGGAAAAGGCAAACATATACCCACAGCAACTTAAAGTCTCAAACAGTGGCAGTAAAAACACCCCTTAAAATCAATTTTAATGCCTAAATAACAGAAAACTTTGTAGATTTTCCACAGGCAAATATAGAACACACACACACATTTTAGCCTGCTGACAAACCCAGGCTGCATTTGTTTCTCTTTACCTGAGTGCCAAGTGGGGCATATCTCCAGAGATGTTCCTAGACAAAAAGATCAGTTTGATGGTAGGTTCTGATATGGTAGTATCATAAATACAAGAGTGTTTCAGTTCCTTAGCATTATGGCAAAATACCAAATAGATTTTGCTGGAAATGTCCTTCTATTTCACAGTGATTTCAACACAAAAATAAGTCATCTCTTTTCCTGCTGTTGATTCTGGATTAATATATGCCCATTTTATGCATGTCCCCTAAGGGGAAATGAAAAACCTTATATATGTCAGTTCCTTTGTTGGTTTTGTTTGGTTTTGTATTTCATACAGGCAACACCTTTCCTTAGTGATATAAAAATTTAAGGAGAGACAACTGTGTAAGAGTAGATTGAGCACATGGCCCAGTGTCAAGAGATCTAAACATTAGTCATAACTACACTAAGTCATTGTCTGACAAGGATATTAAGTTGCAATATCAGAACTTCCCCAGGACTGATATAAAAAAATTAAGGGAAGTAATATTCTGACATCTCAATAAAGCTCTTCAGTATGATACTGCTCATATGTGACTAGTTGGCAGTAACTATTATTGTTACTGGATTGGGGCAGAAACTTAATAGTATAAAAAGACTGAGTCCTCTAGGTTTGGTTGGGTTTTTGGGGGGGAATGGAAATGGGGGAAAAAGAACTTCAGAATCTCATAAGAGTCAAGCACATGACATGGGAAGTGGAAAGGAGAAGATAGCAGATAACAGCAGGAAGAGACTAAAGGCAAGTTGCAGTGGTTGTTGGTTGAGTTTTCTTTCCACGGGTGAGTATAGGTATGAGAATGGAAGAGCAGGTGCGAGTAGTTGGAGGGACCTCATCTGTAGTTCCTTAAAGCCTCTCATGGCTGCCACCAAGTCCTGCTGAGCCCTCCTGCTAGTGGCAAACTCAACACCATTCTCATCTCCTTGCAAGCTTGGATTTTTGTTAAGAGCTGCTGAGCCAGCTTTGATCAATGTTTTGCAGCAACAAGAGAGATGTTGGTGGGGGATGTAGCTGGATTGCCTTTAAGTCATCAACTGTCACAGAGCTTCTCTGTTTGATCTGTAGTGTGTTGCTTGATATTTAACCTGCTGCAGCCGCTTCCCAATAACAAAGTGATGAGATAACCTTCAGCCACGGGCCATCTAAGTGTTTCCTTACTGTGTATGTGTTTGAGAATGCTGGAAGCTGTGATGGTGAACTGAATGTGAAATGTAGTTTCACTGTAATTGGAGAACTAACGCGAGTTTGGTTTTGGTTTGTCTTTTTGTTTCAGCAAGTGGCTCGATGGATTCGTGCCTGATGATCTGGAGTATGAAACCTCAGATGAGAGCCTATCGCTTTGTGGGCCACAAAGATGCAGTGATGTGTGTTCAGTTTTCACCCTCTGGTCACCTGGTGGCTTCAGGTTCTAGAGACAAAACAGTCCGTTTATGGATTCCCAGTGTGTAAGTATCTATTCCCTTCTGCCTCTGTTTTTGTGTTTAACAATGGTTTGGGATTTCTCCTTGCTTCTTAATAACAGTTCTCCAGCTACAGGACTGAGGTCTGTTGGAGGGAAAGAACAGCTGTTTTATGGGACAGCTCTAGCAGGAGCTTCAGGAACCTGGGAAAGCAGTTCTAGTTGTTTATTTTTGACGAGTTCTTATGGTTATAATTACCCATTGGAAGCTTCAATGTATGATCTGTTACACCATAAGAAATCTCTGCTTTGGAACTGATAGGTTCTGAAAGTAACTTTTAAAAATCTGTGATATAAGTACTTTTAAAAAATTTAATTTATAGTGAAATAGAACTAAAGTTTGCAGTTGTAATTTTAATCATATCAGTTTAGTTAAACTGTCCTGAATCATCACAATGACATGTTAGCATATATATTATTAAAAGGCACATGGTGGATTATGGCTGCAGTGTAACCTGCTGCTCATCAATCTCCTCTAAAGAAAGAGACTGACAGTGTCATTTTGCTGTCTCCAGAACTGTGCTGCTAACACAGAATGCTGGAAATATATTAACAGTGCAAACTTGTTAGATTTCTCAGCCAACATTTGCATTTTTAGAAAGGACCAAGATGTGATGAGGAAACTTGGCTTGTGTTGGGTGATTCTGTCTTGGTTGCTCAGGCACGTGAACTCTGTGCTCTGATCTGTACCAGTGACTCTCGTGTCAGAAAAGGGCCAGTGTGGAAAGGGAGTTATTGTTATGCAGGTTGTGAATACCTTGGTGCATGGTACCGTTAATCTGTGTTTATTTAGTGTTCTTTGTCAATTTATCTACTCTAAATATAACAACAACAAAAAAAAAAGTGTTGTCATTAAAAGGGGAGGGAGAAGCTGCCCCATAATCTGTGAGCCAGGACTTTGTTTCCAAAGAAACTGAAAACTTGCAGTCCATTCCAAGGGAGATATGTTATTGAAGGAGTTAATGCCACCTGGTGTGTGGATTTCTTTCTTTGGGAATTGTTTTTTGTAAGCCACACTGACAGAATTTTGTTTTCATGTTTCTGTTTTGATCAGACTTGGGGATGTTCTGTGGTTTTGGACAGAAAGGAAACTTTCCTGAGATGCAGCCTTTACTGTTTCTTGTCTTCTGGCAGATAAAGGATTAAATAAATCTAGGCAGCTCTCAGCATTTCTGAGGGAGAGAATATTTGCTGGAAGGTGTGTGGTATTTTTATTTTTTGACCTTTACAGATTTAGTAGTCCTCAGCCTCAGTGCAAAGCCTGTTAAATCCTTATGGAGAAGGGAGCAAACCACCGTGTCTTTCTGTTCTTCTCTTCTGTCTGAGAATATGGAGCTCCTGGTAGTACAGTACATAATGATGTATTTTTGGACCGAGAATTCCATATACCTGTTGGATCTCTAAATCTGTTGCACTTTGGATTTCTGAAAATGCCTTGTGTTTATTTGCGAGAAGAATGCCTCTTGCATTTATTTGGAAATGACGGGTAAAGAAGAATAACAATACCTTGTCTTTCGCCTGGCTGTGTTAATGTAGCTGGCTCGAAGTTGTACAACATCAGGTGTGCTGAATTCAGTTGTGTTATTTCTTGTGTGATGCCACAAGGGAATTTTCCAGCTGGAGCATGAGCAGTTATGGGAACAGTTGTGATGAGGTAATTACCTGCTTGGCTCTGTCTGCATGAACTATGAAAACACCTCCCTCCTTGCCTGCTGTGCAGCAACGGACCTGGTAACAGTGCAGGATGTCAGCATCTTCTATATCGATGTTTCCATAAATGTTGTTTTAAATGGCTGCACAAGTTATCAATAACATTTTTGCCCCTTTATAGTTAGTATGGGTAGTTTCCTGTTGGACTGAACCTGAACAACTGTTTTTAGCTATGTATTCATATTCAAACTCCTGAAGCATGAGTTTGTTTGGGGTTGATCAACAGTTTCTTCCTAATGTAAGAAGCACATGTGGTTTCCACAGCACTGCTCAGCATACAGAATCTTTGTGTTTTCAGGTACAGAATGTCTTTGCTACCCTGTTGTGCAGTTTTAAAGTGCTGTTTCCTTCTGTATAGCAAAGGAGAATCTACTGTGTTCAAGGCTCATACGGCAACTGTAAGAAGTGTTCATTTCTCCAGCGATGGCCAGTCCTTAGTTACAGCTTCTGATGACAAAACAGTCAAAGTGTGGATGGTTCACAGACAGAAGTTTTTATTCTCACTAAGTCAACACATAAACTGGGTTCGCTGTGCCAGGTAAGTAGAGATTTTTGGCAAATAGAGATGGGGATTTATCCCTCAAAGCAGAGACTGAGTATCGTGGTCTTGTGTAACACATTTGTATTCAGGATGATTCATGTGTGTCTAATGATTGAAATGTGTTGATAACATACAGAGACATCCCTTCAGGTAACGGTTCTGTACCCACTTTGTGTTTCTTCAATGATTTGTCAAGCAGAGACTTTCCTGCTTAGTGATTTGTTCTGTGTGTTGCTTTTACCTGCTGTGGAGCCTTCTGCATCTTGGAGTTGCTAACAGAAGCAAAATGAGAGATTTATCTTGTTGTTTCAGCTTAGTTACTTTTAGACTTGTCATGCTTCTGGTTAAAAATTATCACCCGTGCTCCTTCCAAAATGCTTAAAGTGCTACCATGATAAAAACATTAATTACTGATAACCATTTCAGATTTAGTTGTCCATCTAAGTGTTCTGAGGGGTTTTTATGGATATGTACATTCAGATAAAGTCACAGTTTCTCTGTAGGTGAAAAGTTCATTGTAGTTCTTGAATGTGGCAGTGGCCAGTAGTACTACAGGTGCCCACAGTAGAGCGGAAAAATGCTTTTCCAGTGTGTTTGATGGTATTCTCTAGTCAGAAACTCAGGTCCTAATCCTGTGAAATGTATGCCTCTGAAGAGAGGTGTTGATCTGTCTTGTATACGAAATTTCAAGATAGGAGCTTAATACATTCTTCTAAGGCACTCAAATGATGAAGCTTCTCCTGCTGCAGCTGTTATCTTGGGAGTGACTGTATTGCCTTGAGTGCTTGTGGCAAAGGTGGGAACTGTTTTGAACCAGGGTAGAAAAACAACTTGAGATGCATTTAAACTGAAACGAGTAAGATGGGGGATCTTAAGTCAGACTCAAGACCTTCCCAAGGGTTATTTTATGTGCTTGGGGAATTAGGGATAGTTTGAGGACCTACAGCTTCCTTTTTTTCCCCCTCAACTTATTTGATTTGATTTTTAGTCTCATTGATGCTAGTGTGACTTCTTGAAGACTGAGGTGTGTTTACCTGCATACCTGGACAGCTGGCCAAATCCAGCTGACTCTGAACACCTCTTGGGGGTATTTCTTCATTGCTGTAACTCTTTATCTTAGATTCTCTCCTGATGGACGATTGATAGTATCAGCCAGCGATGATAAAACTGTCAAACTCTGGGATAAAACCAGCAGAGAATGTATCCACTCCTTCTGTGAGCATGGGGGGTAAGTACATGGTGGTGCACGAGGGTTGTCCTTGGGATTTCTGAAACTGGGATGCCTGGTGAATGTACACCTGATTTTGTGACTGCAGTCAGAGGTTCTTGTCCTGGTAATAATTTCTACCTCTTAACAAATCATTAGCACCTATTAAAAAAGCAGCCAGGAGAGGGCGAGATGCAAAAAGACCTTCCAGAATGGCTTCACCGTTTTTATGACTTCTCCAGATTGGAACCTTGAGGGTTATATTTTGATAACTGTCCAACACATCGAGCTGTAGTTTTCTTATGCTGATTTATTTTTGGAGATGCTTAGATTCTTTATTTTTTCTTCTAGTTAAGTTAAGCTTTTTTTCTCTTGCTCTGAGTTGAAGTAAATTAAAAAAGCGAAGTTATACTGGCAATTTGGTACTCAAATGCCTTGTTTAATCCTCAAATTTTTGGATAACAAGGTTATTTTAAAAAACCCATTTGTATTTGGAAAAAACAGCTGTCGAGTAGGGTTTTTTTCATGGAGAAGGTTAAGCCACAGCAGAAGTTAATTTGTTCAGAAATATAAAACAAATCCTTTAGAGAACTGAGACTGGAGTCTTCCTAATTTCTTGCTCCGTTGAAATTTTAAGTACAAAGTTGTGTTTTTTCCAGGTAATGTACAACAATATTAAGACAAATTCAGACAATGTTTTTTCTGGTGCTCTTAAGAATATAGCTTGTCCAAACAACCTATTGAAATACTTCAACTTCCTCAGCAGTTCTTACAAGAATACTCAAAGGATAATTAATTTTATCCAATTTCTTTCATGGTTTGGGTGGGCAGTTACAAGATGATCTTCAGTGAAGGTTTTACTGTACTTGTGTGGCAACATATGATTTCAAGCACAAATTCAGTAAAGCTCCATCTTAAAATTAGTTAAACATAATACAAGAAAAATATCTGGCCAGTCTTGTACACACCACTCTAGAAATACTGTTAAATTAACAGAAGACATATATTATGCAAACATTAAATGAACAATTGAAAGTGTTGTGACAGTTGGATCCATCATATTTTAGGAGGCTTGTATCTGCATCTCCTACATGTGTAGCACAAAACATGGCACATGGTGCGCTTAGGTATAATCCTGTGGTCTGCTTGGGGTTATAAACAAGGTTTTGAGAAATTCAGCAATACAGACTCTCAGGTTATCTCCTTTCTGTGATGCTCAGTGGATCATGATGTAGCTTCCCTTCTTGAAAAGACCTTTTTGATATTAAGCAAGAGTTGAATGTAAACTGTTGGATTTAACTGCAATTTACAGGTTTGTGAATCATGTGGACTTTCATCCCAGTGGTACGTGCATTGCTGCGGCTGGTACAGATAACACAGTGAAGGTGTGGGACGTTAGGATGAACAGGCTTCTTCAACATTATCAAGGCAAGTTAAGATATTAAAAAAAAAATCACACCTTTCCATGTATTGATACAAATTGCTACGAACTCCAAGGACTGTTACTCCATCACCTGCTGCTTTTCCAGAGAGGCACTGGATTAGGACTGCCAGTGGAAGCCCTCTTTTTGCCAAACATCATGCTTTGCTTTGTGTCAGCTCCAAGACTGGTTCTCACATATTGCAGCGAAACCCCTCTGTTCTGAATTTTTTCCTCCTCTGCCCACCATCAAAAGCAAAAAAAGCCCCAATGCTGAAACTGTCACATGTTGCAGAGTGTGCAGAGGTGTTGTCTGTGATGTGCCTTGGCTCATTTTCACTGTTCCTGAGGAATTTATGTAAAGTAAAAAGGATATCGCCTTTGCCTCCAAATCTGATGCATTCCAGCAAAGCAAAGCTCAGGTTCTTAATGAGAAAACCAGGAAAATTTAACAAAAGAGGAAAACAAAAATCAATCAATTGCAATTCTATACCATGACGCATGTTTACAGCTTTTTTTTGCCATTTCTCCTTTGGTTATCAGCTTCCAGAATGAGCTTTGAGCTTGTTATGACTTGTCCAGGTTGGCTTGTCCTTGGAGTAGCTAGCATTTATATTTAGAAGTCTAAATCTCTTCTGTTCACCCTTACCTTCAAAATGGCATCTCCTCTCAGTACCTGTTGTTGTCAAACTAATTAGTGCTGCCACTTGGTAGAACTGGATAGAAAAGCGTCCTTTCCCATCTCTGTGAGCTTCTTTGAGTTTGATCGTCCTGTTTTATGCATACTAGTTGCTTGAGCCTAAACGTGGCTTTTCTTTCCTTTACTATTAACTATTCTTAGGGCTGCTGTAGTATTTTGTAAATCTATTCATTCCCAAGCACTGCTTCCTGTACAAATAGCTTATTAAACTTAATTTTGTTAGTTTTTCGTGAAGGCTACTTCTGGCATGCTAGTAAAGCAGATCAGAGAGCTGGGGCTGGAGCTTGCTGTATTGTTTTTTCTGCCCCCCACATCAGGTACTGTCAGTTCCTGCTGTGACAACATCATAGCTGTATGCCAGGCAGAAAGGACAGGGTAGTTGAATAGCCTGCAGTTGATTGCTGCTGACTTTGCAAGTTGAGAGAAAAAAATTGAGTTCTAAATTAAAGCTGTTGGTCCTCCTGGCTTTACGTAACTGTAATTGTATTTTAAAGTACTTTTACCTGTGTATCCCTTTACCCACATGGTGATGAATTGATTTACAGATTCTCAATAAAAGTTCTCTAGTTTCCTTTGATGCAGCCTGTAACTATGTTTAAGGAACAGAGTTCTTTGGTTTGCCTTCCTTTACAGCAACCTGTGAAGGACTAAACCTCTTCTTGTAGATAAGAGCGATGGGAGTTAACTCATTTCGAAGCACATACAGATTGTCTACAGAGCTCTGAAGACCATGGAAGTCCTTTGAGTTCCATAAAAAAGTAAATTAAAAAAAACCCAACAATCTCTCCAAAAGAGGTTGCTGTGGTGTAGAAACAGTCTGCAAACTTCAGAATGCTTTTGTAATTGTGCTGTATGTAGAGGGCTGTTCTTTTGCTCTCAGCATATAGATGGAAGCACTTATGAACATCTGATCTGACTATTAAGCGCTGATGGTAACACCACTGTCACTGGAATAGGGCTTTTTCTTGGGCAGGAAAAAAAAAAATCCTATTCCTTATTTTTAGCATCAGCCTCCTGCTCCTGAACTGTGTTTTATTGCTGGTTTGTGGGGTAGTTCTCTCAAGTGTATTCTCCCTGAGTACTCTGTGAACTCTTTTTCAACTGTAAACCTCCCCGAGCTCCTTGAACTCTCATATAATGCATTTTTTTTTTTAATCAGTTATTCTTATGGACTCACAATCACTCCCAGTTCTCTGATAGTTGACAAAATCTAATGGAAACCAAAACTTTTGACAACTGTTATTCCAATTTGTCAATATCGAGCTGGTAGAATTACGACGATGAATACTGAAGTGTGATTCTTTGCATAATAAGTATTGTTAGCTTGTGACCCATATCAAAACTTGGAAATGCCTTTCTGAAGTCTTGTTGCTAAAATAGGTAGTGCGTTTACATACTCGGTATCAGATTAACCTACTTTATCAGCTTTTTGACAGTGGCAAGATCTGTGTGTTTCCAGCCACAGTATAACTTGGCTCAAAAATCATCTCTTCCTGCTTTCCACTTAATGCTATTAAATTGTCCAGATCTGATGTGGTTTGTCTGCCAGGTTTATTTTTTCTCTTGGAATTCTATTTTTCCCGTGAATGGCATTTTAGTCTAACACTCTTGCTATTGAAGTGATATTTTCTTGTTGTGAATGTTGTTTTTAATAACTACTATGTAAATCCTAGTTGTGTGTTAGACTTTGAACTAAAAGCACCCCACCCCAAAAAAATCACCAAGAAACCCGCAAAAAATCCCCAAAAAACAACCCAGCCCAATGCAGTGGTATTCATGTGCAGTCACTTCATGCACTTATGGCCACAAACTGAAGCATTTGTAGCATGTTCTGGAGATGATTAATAGTCCTGCTCATCCAAGGGTTTGTACATGTGCCTTTTGGCTAAATTGGGTTTAGTTTTGTGGCTCTTCATGTGAAGCCGCCATCTCCCATCTCAGTCCCACTAGAGGGCATCTCCTCCCTCTGAACGTGCTCACGCTGCCTGGTTTGCATTGTAAGTCTGTTGTAAAGACTGAGTTGCATCAAGGAGTTAATAGACAAGTAGCCCTGCCACAGACTCTTGTGTGTTAAAGTTGGTTTGTTTTCAAAAACCGGTAAGCCTTTTAGCAGTGTTGCTCTTGTTGCCAAGGCTTGTTCCAGCTGTGACATTTGTAAGTGAAAGCTGGAAGTAGAGAGTAAACTGCAAAACCTTCTGTATTGTATAGTGTTGGGTTGTTTTATTTAAAGCTAAGTAAAGTGTGTTCTGGTCACTTTTACTGTACAGGAGAGCAGACATGATTTATTCACTCTTCTTCTTGGCACTAACACTGTACAGCAGATCAACGCTCTGCAAAAATGGACAATGTTTATTGCCTGACATTTTTCCCTCGTGCTAAGCTAGGGGGGCCAGGTCTATGGAAACAGCTCTAACCTTTCTACTGATGTTTAAAAAAAGCAATTGGTACTTTTATATGGTTCAGATGGAGCTAGATGGTCATTATCTGTTCAGTGGGGACTGTGGCTGTATCAAGACTGTCCTAATTTAGCTTCTTGCTGGTGCTTACTACGTTGTTGCATTCACTGATTACATAAAATTAGTATTGTCAGGCTTGGGACAGGTATGCTCAGTCACTCTGTAGGCTGGCATGACTCAATTTTAGTCATTAACCCCCCCAGTATAAGTCCTTTAACTGGCCATTATTTTTCTGGGCTTGGCTGGCAGAAGGGTGAGCTTGTAGCAACAGGTCACTGGGAGATTCCACCTTGTGCTGCACCGGACATATTGTTTACAGCATGAAACCAAGCGAGGTTGCAGGACGTGTTAGCAAATTTTTGGAGAGGTGCTGTGAATGGTCTTGTGGGAGGTATGAGCTGGTTTGGCAGAAGGGAGATGAGGTTTTTCTCTGAGCTTACAACAGTCAAGAACTCTTTGGGCACAGAAGCTGCAACTGCTTACACGGCCGCAGTCTGTGTGATTTCTTTCCATTGTGTAAATATTTTTTTTGGTGAAGCTGGGAATGCTTTATTCACTATTGGAACTTGGAGGATGTATAATTAACTTCATCTGTTTCTTTCAACTAAAGACTTGCATTAGTTAACAAAATATGTGTCTTTATCTGAATATGGACACCAATGGGGTGAGAAATATTATAAATCACTCTGAATAAAAATTTCAAATGGGACTCCATGTAGGCTTTTTCTCCTTTAATACATAGTGTAATATGGGGCTGGGGGATAAAGGAGGATTGAGCTGCGTGATAGAGGCAGTATTCGCCAACAAGAGTAACTGTTTAGAAGTTGCATGTGCCGAGTTAAGGTTTTCTTCTGTGTTTTTCAGTAGTCCAGGTCAAGAAGAGTTATGTTCTCAGAACTTAAGCTGAGGTGTCTAGTGTTCCTGAGAGTTTAAAAAGTAGATGCATTCTTTTACAATTGAGAGTTCTGGTCTACAGTTGAGCAAGGTAATTTCAGATTTCTGCTTCAAATCCACATCTGCAAAAATAATATTGGTTCTACTGTGCTTAAAATTGTATTTTGAGGTTTTTTAACAAGCGGTTCGCATTGGAAGTGCACAGTAGGCTCTCAAAGGAATATAAATTTAATTGGGGCTTTGTGTTAGTAGTAGTAGTTTTGAAATACCAGTACATTTGGAGGGTACATAGAATAATTAAGAATAATTGGATGGGTGAAACCCTTTTCAAGCACAGTCTTAATATTCTGTAATGTCAAATACACCCAGAAATCTGCGTGTATGTAAGTACTGCTTGTTCTCATAAATATGCTCAATAGCCTGTTTCGTAAAAGTTTGGGGAGACAGGAAATGTGCCGTACATTAGGTAGATGTTTAATGCTGCAGTGAATTTAACCGTAGTTTGACTTTTTTCCTGGAGTATTTTCCTTAGCTGTTTTCAAAATACCTCTCAGGCTTTGTCTTTCATGCAGGAAGCATTGCTCTACTGGAAGTTCACGCTCTTGATAGTTTGTGTATTCATACTTGTTTGAAATTTTTTGGTGAGACAAACTGGATGTCTGAAGAAATAATGCTTGTACTGGACTATTTTCAAGTTACTGGTTCTTCTTTCCTAGTTTCTCTTAAGCTCAGTCTTGGTTAGAGTCTGGTAGTAAACCAAAAGAATCTGTGCGGTGCCAACTCTGAGTTTTTCTTTCATTGTAATTTCAGTCTTTTCCTTAATGTACTAGCACATAGATTTTAGTCTAGAATGACTTGGGAGTGAGAACAGCAGCTCCACAGTAGTAAAATACGTCAATGTCCAGCTTTCTCAGAATCGTATAGCTCACTTGCCCATATAGTTACATTATGGGGCTGTGCTGGAAGCTTTTGTAGCCTTAAATCTCCCAGAATAATTGGCAAAGCTTCCTTTTTCCTTTCAATAAAGTAGTGCCTATTTTTATAAGAATTGAATACTGCCCTTGTTCTCCAGTGCTTTGGAGAGTTTTTGTGGAATGTTTCCCCCATGATCATTTTCCTGTTAAACTTTCTAACAGAAAATTGGAATGTGCTTGTACTTTATTTTATTCTTTTGCCTTGGGGCTTATATTAACTGGTCTCAGTGACTATTATATACGTTTTTTCCATCCTTAGTGCACAGTGCTGTGGTAAACAGTCTTTCCTTTCACCCCTCTGGAAACTATCTGGTTACTGCTTCCAATGATTCAACTCTTAAAATTCTGGACTTGCTAGAAGGAAGACTTCTCTATACTCTTCACGGGCACCAGGTGAGCCAAAGCCTTTTATACAGTAATGTCCAAACCCATAACAAACTGGGCAAATCTGTGTTTTAACCTTTCATTCTTCATGGCCAAAACTCTTTTGAAGAACTTCCTTGCATAGAATTATGATGAAAGTATTACTGATAATCTTTGATATCATTGCTGTTTTGAAGGGAAGGCGTATGGTGAGGGAAGGAGGTAAGTCAGGAATGGAGGTGATGAGAAAAGAAGACAAAGGGAGCTTCAGGATTGAGGACATGAGTCTAAGACCCAAGGGGCACAGTCAGAGCTGCGCCCCAGACTCTAGTCCTGCGTGTGTTCTGCACTCTCTGTGCTGCAGCTCTGACTGTCTCCTTCTCTAGAGTGCTGCAAATAACACTTGCTCCCCTGACACAGGTGTTGTGAAGATAAATACTATTCACCTGATAGGAGACTTGAGGGCAATAGTGGCAAAATGGAGGAAGTGTATTTTGGGTTGGGATTTGGGAACATGTTTCCATTTGTTAAAGAACTGAATTAAGTAATTGGAAGGTGATAAATGCTGCTGATTGGTTAAACTTAACTGATTGGCCTATTAGTATTATGCTGCTGGATGTGTTGCTTGTAAGGTTAATTATATGAATGCTTGGAGCTCTCTTTAAATGTTAAATGAAAACAAATAGACTAATTTCATTGTCCATACTGAGTGGGGCTCAAAGCCATGAAAAAGCAGACCTGCTTTGAATGTTCCCTTTCCAAAGGGACAAAAAGAACAGAAATTCTTAACCCACTTGTCTCTGTTAAACTGTGAGTCTTAAAGCATCAAAACTAGCTGGGGAAAATAACAGCCTGAAGCTGCTGGGGGTGGTGGGGATGGTCCTGGGCAATTGTGGTAGCTGCATAAACTGCAAAACGGTTTTCTTCTGGCTTTTAGCGACTGCCTTGTCTGATGTCTAAAAATGTCACTTCCTTTTTTGTAATACAGATGGAAAAATGGGACTACCTCATACTTAAAGCTCTACTTCATGGAAAGATCTGATTAATACTAACTAAAGGGTTCAAATGCTGAAAAGATGGGGGAAAGATAACAAATGCTGCTTATCCTAACATGTAAACTTTGGCTGTGTAAAACCTTGCTTTGAAAACTGGACTAAGTGGATACTCCCATCAGATAGGGGCTGCAAGGCTTCTAACTTTTGTCCTAATCTTGTTTTTGTGTTTGTCTTTTGTGTTAATTTCCCACGTGAGTTCTTAGGAAGTAGCTTTCTGGAGAAGGGTAAGTGTGGTGGGACCCTGGATCTTTGTATTTTTCATCCTTCCCTTAGGAAAGGACGTGCCTGGTTGTTGTTCAGCAGGAGGCTGAACCTGCTTTCCATTTTCCTCCCTTCTGAGCTGTAGGCTGCCCCTCACCCAGTGCAGTGGCACAAGAAAGAGAGAGTTTAGCTTTTAGTGAGAGTCTAAAACTCATTATGGTGATGAAGGTTTTCAGAATTAAACAATAAAAAGTCCCTTTAGGCTGATGCTGTACTTAACTGAGGGCTTCTACAAAACAACTGCTTTGTGAATCATCTGTTCAAAATTGAAGTTTTTTATTTTTCCCCCAACACTGTTTCAGATCAGTAAGACAACGTCTGCCACTCTTTTCTAGGCATCTAAGTGGCATTGGAAATGCTTTGACACTGGCACAGCTGAAGGGTGGTTGCCATTGGGGGATTACACCTCCTTCAGTTTGGAAACAAGTATAAAGGTGGCTGGTAGTGCTTTCTGCTTGTATTTAAGGGTATCGCACCAAGGCAGCTGTGGAACCAGCCCTAGCGCACCCTGGCTGGCATTCCCTCTGCTGGTGTGTGCTGTATTGTTGTGGGTTGGTTCTTCTAATGCCTGAATTAACAGATATCTTACTTTTACACTGAAAGTGTGTGATAACCTGTGCTTCAATTGACAGTAAGCAACCAGCAGTGACAACAGGCCCTGCTTTCATCAGAAGCTGCTGGGATGAATTCCTGCACTGCCTGGTTCTCTAGCGTGCTCTGCTTGTAGATAAACCCAGACTACTTGGTACTGATGGCTTTTTTCTCCTCTCTTCTCACTGTGATTTCTCCCAGTATCTCCAAGTGGCTAAAAATGAAGTGGGTGTGGATTTTTTGGTCATTAAGCAGATTTGCCTTTTTAAGTGAGGGCTATAGGTTTGTCACCAAATGAACAGCCTGTTCTGAAGACATTCTTGAGTTGTGACTTTGTGTGGGTGAATATGCTGGTTGAGACTTTGTTCCTCCTTTGACAGCTGATCGCTGTTATGTTGTTCTGGGAAGGCTGCATGCGAGTAGACACTTGAAGAAAAGAAACTTAAGGTCCTTTAGACATACTCTGACGCAACTGCTGGAGTGCCAGGAATTTGTTAGCAGCTGATTAGCTGTAGTTTACATAGGGAACATTGCCAAGTTTACATTGCTGTCTTTAATTGTAATGTAGCTGGCCTCCTTGTAGCAGAAGGATCGTTAGAGACAGGAGTTTGCAGCTTGGAGCTGACATCTTGCAGCTGTGAAATATCATTCTGTATTATGCTGCATATTTTAATTCTAGAGTGCTTCAAGCTGTGAAGTGCTCTTGCCTAATTCCATACAGATGAGACAGTGGGTTGGTATGTAGGTCCACCTCTGGTACTGAGTCACTGTCAAGGAACAGAATGTTTTGGGGCCTGTTAGTCACCTCCGGAGAGCTGCAAGAGGAGTGCAGGTATGTACACAGTGCCTGTCTGCCCTTTGGGGACCTTGGATTAGAGCATCCTCAGACTAACTTCCTTAGTGGAATGGAAGATCTCAGTAAATATTTATAAAACATCTTCATGGTTGTGTTTATAAATAGGAAGACAGAAAATGCAAAGTTACGATTATCCAAGCAACCTTGACTCAAACCATGAAGTAGCTGCTTTCTACCTAGCTGGGTGGCATAAGTGTTCTCTGCCCTGCTGGCTGACTGAAGAGCAAGATCATCTGAGCAGGTGCGCAGGAAACCAGTGTGCTCTCTTACTGTCTGCTGCCAGGTCTAAGTAGTGTTAAACATGGGTGCAGACTTAGCCCTTTTTGAAGGGTGTGAGGACACCTCAGGGGTGCACATAACTGGACCAACAGAGGGAGAGAAGGATGTGTTGCGAACAGCATGCAGCTGCTTTGGGATTAGCATTTCTTCCTGCTTCTGTTTTCTCTGAATTTAACTCTCTTCTCCTAAGTATCCTGCTATTGTCTTTTACCTTTTCTGATGAGATTGTACAGATCTTTGTAACTGTGGGTCTCCGTGGTGCAAGTTCATAATTGATCCTGACATACAGGCTCAGTGCCCCCCCCTTACCGAAAGGCCTGTTAATTTGAATTGGTCTTCCCTGAACTCTTCACCACTTTCTCTGCTGCTGAAAGCAGGTGATAAGTGAAAGACACATAACATCCAGCATCTTGTCTCAGGCCCTCTATGTTCTTTGGCACTCTAATGCATTTATTGAGTTTCTTACCCGCGCCTGGTGTTTTCCTGATTCTCTTGATCACTTCTTTGCATCTTTTGCTCCCTTACCATCCATCATTTCAATGTTCAACTGTCTGAGCATGACTTGCCCTCTTCTCCTGTCCTATGAAACAGTTGAAAGTGCTGCAAACAGTGGCAATGGCTGCTCTATTTATTATTATTTCTTTTATGTCTTGAACTGGTGATTGGTGTGCTGGTTGCTGCTGGATTTGTTTCTCAGACCTTATTACCACTCTGATCTCCTTTTTCTCTTTACACTAGTTAATCTCTTCCATGGGAGTCTGACTGAATGTAGCGACTTGTGTCTTCCCACTTCCACATCTCCTTTTCGGGACAACAGAAGAGGAAGCTTTCCTTTAATTCAACTATTGGCATCCTTTAGACATGCGTTGTTCCAGCTCTTGGCACCTCCCTTACTCTCTTACCTGGCTCTTCTCTGGTATGCTTTAGTTTCTCCTACAATTTAAAGATGAAAAAAAAACCCTGACGTCCTTGACCCCACTTGTCCCTGCAGGTCCCTTCCTTTCTGCCTCTCCTTCCGTCGTGCAGACTGTGCGTCATTAAGCTGCTCTCTTCTGGTTTATTCCTGGACCCTTTTCAGCCTGGCTCTTGTTTCTTCTGTTATATTGAAGCTCTGTTTGTAGCTGAAGCCCTCAAGTCTGGCCTCTCTTCACTTGAATTGACCGTTGGCCCTGCTGTCCTTGAAATCGTGTGCCTTCTGTCCTCTGGTGGTTCTCTGGGGGTGGAAATGGTGTTCGAGAGCTTTCTCTGTGCTGTCCGCTTGTTATTTATAGAATAGTACACATTTGTCTGCTATCTGCATGCAGGTATGACTGTTTGCTCGAGGCATATTTCCATTTCTCTAAACTAAACTTTTGGCCTTTCTCTTCAGTATTTATTTTGGAGACATGCATTTTTAGCTCCACCTTTGAAAGTTTTGTGTTCAGGGATGCTATTCCTGTTGTCTCTTGTCATCCCTGTGTCAGCTGTTACTGATGCTATTGGCATCCTGCCAGTCACTCATTCAGTGTTGTAATCTGTGTCCTGGCTTCAGATCCCACCTCTCCAGGCCGTGAACGAGTTCAAGCCATTCAGAAGATTTCTGACCATCTTTTTTCTAATGTTTTTTTTTTAAGCTGATCAACCTGTGAATTGCAAGGGCAATAAAGGCCTTGTGATCATTAGTTTCAATCTGTAGGAAGTGGGAAAACAAGAAGGTCTGTCTCTGGGGGGTAGTCTGCACACAAATTAGGCTGTGTGACATGCTGCGCCTCACCCTTCTCACCTATGCATGCAGCTAGAAGGGGGATGTCACCTGGTGTTTCAGCTACCCTGGCATGGCGAGCTGCCCTTGCCCGAATCCTGTTCATTGGGAACGCTGCTGCAAAGGAGTAGGTTTGATCCTGTTATCATCCTTCTGTATGGCTTCCTTTTTTTTGTTTCTACCTTCTTTGCTGCATCAGTGTGTGAGCTATTTGTCCTTTTCAAGGCTCCCTGGGACTTATCTCCACCCTGCCTGGGGCTCTGTCGCTAGAGGAGACGAGCTGAATATTGATTAGTGCAGATGTTCTTCCCACTTAACATTTCCAGTGGATTGCTTCTTGCTGTCTTCTATACTTTCCCTCAGACTTTCTGCAGCTCCCTCCCACTATCACCAAAACTATTATTATTAAAATTTCAAACTTTGACATGTACAAAAGCTTGACAGTCCTCAGGTTGCTGGCCTGCTGAGGAATAAATGGAAATGTTCCTCACTGCCGAATTGCTGTATCTCATTGTCCAATCCCTTCTTTCTGCACCTTGCTGTTTAAGGCAAAAGGCTGTAGGAATTTGGGGGCTGGTGCTAGCAGCTTGTGTGCAGCACCAAGCACAATGAGGATGCAGATCTGGAACTTCCGAACCCTCAGAAAATACTAATAGAAAGGCATATGTTTCTTGCTACAGAAAGAAGAATAAAGTGGTTCTTTAGAAGGCTGCTTCATCAGAGATGTTCTAGTTGCATGGCAAATAAGCTTAAAATTATTCCTATAGCTTGTATAGAAGAACATGCAACTGCTACTTTTTGACAATCTTAGCGCAGACAGTAAACGTAAAGGGAAAAAATCCAAAGGGATATTTGAATGCTTCAGTCTCTGACCATGTACCTGTTGTCCAGGACTGCATCAGAAACCTCTTGGATCTCTGCTGTGCTTGCCTGGAACAAATGGGAATTAGGCTGTGTCTAATTGCTGGCATGTGTAGCTTTTTATTTTTGTTTTGTGTGTTTATATTCAATTGTGAGAGTATTTGGCAGACTATTATTTGTATGTTGCTATAGCAAACCTGTTACATCCGGGAAGAGTGCTGTAAGTCTATATAGCAAAAATACTTTTCACTTAATTTATGTCAACATACCTTCTGTGGAGGATGTTGTGCCTGTAGACTTGTTTGTTCCCCTTCTCTCAATTTATAAAGGCACATTCCGTCTTTGTAAAGGCACATTCAGTCTTTGATATCAGTTTCTATTTTAGGAGGAATACGTTCTCTTGAACTTTTTTTTCCTCCCTTCAGAGTGCCAGGGCTTTGGAGTCACTTCACTCCCTGTTTTGATGTGATTTGTATTGTGCTAAATTTTGTATAAATACACTGAAATATTTAGACTGATAAAAATAATTTTGTGAAACATTGCTCCTCTCTGGTATTCCTCACTTGTGCTTGTTCCTGAACATTTTGTCTTAAGCAAAGTCTTGAATATTTTTTTTTCCCAACCCTGACTGGTTTATTACAGTCAGAGTGCAGCTTCTGTACCCTCAGCTCTGTTATCTTTGAGCACTATTCATCACTCTGCAGTTTTCTGGGTATGCACTTGCTTCTGCCCTTTCTTATTGCTTGTTTGTCTTTTGCTTTTGCATTTTTAAGCGAGTCTCTGTTCCTGACAGTGTGGTTGGAGGAAGGCAGGTGGGAGCCAAAGGCAGAATCACACTTTGCCTCAGCTGACTGATGGCGGTGTCTTTGGTTTGAAATATCTGCATTATTTAATGCTGTGTTAGTTGAACAAGCTTAGTCACACTAATGACTGTGCTTGCATTTTTAAACTGTTGCTACTAGATCAATTCTGGCAAGATCCTTGAGTGATATGTTGCAATTAGAAGGCCTCAAAACATCTTGAAGTCACTGCAGGTGAAATGATAATATGGAAACACCTTGATGTGTTTTAAGGAAGCTGAAACTCTTCACACTGAGAGTGACCACATCAAGACTATAGTTTTGCTGGCATACCCTCATGCCAGCATATTTGGAAGCACACAACTGTGGGACAGAGGTTGCTGTGGGAGTTGGGTGTTTATCCCAAATACAGTCTTCGGGTATTTGTCTACCTTCAGGATTTATAATGATGAGTTCACTTTTATGAAGTAAAAGAAAAAGAAGGGAAACCAGAAACAAACTGGATGTGAGTGTTCCATGTGATGCCCATTGGGAAAATGTGAACTCTTAACAGAATAGTCCATCCTTGCAACTTGATACAGGCTGGGGAGAAGGTTCTTACTTGGCTTCTGAGATACATTAGCTTACTTGAAATAGGATAACTCTTGTCAGGAGGTGTATGCTTGTGTGCTGGAGTTTTCTGGTGATGGCTGTGGCTTTTCTGGCTGTTTTTTTTTTTTTTTTTCAGCCTCTCAGTAGTTCAGCTTGCTTTCCCAGTAAACTTGGCCATATGCTGCCTCTGCAAATGATCATTCTTACCTCTGCCCATTCCAGTGTGGGCAAGAGCTCAAGCTCAGTGCAGTCTGCAAAGCAATGTGTCCAGTAGCTGACATAAAACTTCACTCTCTGGGTCTCAGCTGTTTATTCTAAGCAGAACAGCTTGTCTCTTGTGCCTGTGCTCGAATACACATAATGATTTCCCAGCTCTGTTTAACTGCATCTGAGACCATCCACCTCAGCCTCCCGCGTGTGTCCTCCTGCGTGCTTTCCGAAAGGCTGAGAACGTATTAAAAGAGACACGTGCTGCAGTGTTGTAGCAGTCAGCACCATTTAAAGTTTCTCAGAACTGTTTTAACAGTGAGGCTTCAAAATGCTGTACATAGCCCATGCTGTACATAGATGATCCTGGATGCATTAACTGTGGCATCTCTTCTGTAAAACTACCAAGAGAAAAGCAGTTTAAGCCAGTCTTCTATTTGTCAGTTAAGAACCTGACAGTGAACACGAACCTGCGTAGGTGATCAGGCTGTAGCTTAAAAATGGCAAACGATAGTGTTGTAAGGAGCACCTGCCTGCTGCTTGCGTCCTCCTGTGCTGCTGCAGGTGCCTGTTTGATTTGAAGCTTCTGTCACTGCTTGGCCACCTACTCCACACATAAGGGGCTATGTAGCAGTGATTCTTTTTTGTTAGTGATGCCTTTGGATGTCTCCCCTGTGCTGACTTTGTCCTGCTAGTTGGCATCTGAAGGGAATAACTGCCACCTGCAAAACTCCAGACAGTACTACAGAATGCAGGAAATAAAGCTAATGTATAAATACAGTGTATTCTGCTGACACTGTTCTGTCTGCATGTTCTTTTCACCAGTGCTCCTCAGGTAGCCTTGGCTTTTTGTTTTTCCTGTGCTGAAAACTTTGTGGGCTTCTTGACTGCCAGGCCTCAAAATGAGTAATTGGATTCTGCCCTGAATACTGAATCTTATGTGTTCACTTTTTCTGTTTGTACTGATTTCTTGACTTAAAATGCTTCTAACCTTGGCCAAATTAGTTGGTGCACGTGGGGAGAATTTTCCATGGTGAATCTGCTGCTCGCAGTGATCCATGAAATATGTTGTTTTGGGGTGTCAGTGTCTTGAGGATTCTGGGCAATGTTTGAAGCTCTGGCCCCTGGTATTCCATGACTGTGTGGAAAATCTTGGCTTAGTGCATTTTCCTTTTGTGGTTCTAGTATTCATGGTGTGAGGAAGAGTTTGGACAATGTAAATTCTGAGGGTTTGGCAGTTGCAACTCCTCACATTTGTTTTTGAAAAATTATATTATCATGGGATATGGCTTATGATTTGTGAGTGCTTAGAATTGTCAGTAGTGGGAGTATTTTGTATCTAACAATCATTCTCAATATGCCTTTTGGTGCTGCTCCTCTGTGTGTTTAAACCTCCTTTTCTGCTTTAAACCTTTCTGCCAGGTGGCTGACTTAGGGCTGCATTTAACAAAACTCAGCAATTTCACTGCTTTTAATAAATGAGCAGCAGTTTTAGACCTTTCTCATTCTAAAGGGAAGAGAGAATGATTGAGAGGGAACAAGGAAAAGCCTGAAGCTGTAGAACTTGGTGTGTTCTTCTCTCTGCCTTAATGCCATGGCTGTTGAAAACTGGGTGTCTTAAGCTGGGGGCAAAAATGTGGGAAATGGTAAGTACCAGCAAGCTTAGCATGTTAATTGCGGTCCACTTACCTGACAGATAAGAACTTTTAAAATGTTGCCTTTAGATTGCTGGTGTCAAACTAGAAATACCTTGTAAAGCTGTAAAAAATGGGGCAGTATAACACTGTTTTCTTTTACTTTTTTTTAAACCCATCTTTTAAATCTGTTTGCAGGGACCAGCAACCTGTGTAGCGTTTTCAAGAACTGGAGACTTATTTGCCTCTGGAGGTTCTGATGAACAGGTATCTGCCTAGTTTAATTTGATAGTTTTGTGTTTCCTTGCCATCTTCACAGAATCTTGCTGCTTTCAAAGAGAAAACAAATACTAAAAAACAGTGAGAGATATTAAACATAGACTTTTTTTACTGAGAAAGCACTTCAGCTGGATTATCTGGGAATGTGTATGTACAACAGAAGAAATATTACCATATACACAGCCCTTGTTATAATGCATTTCTGAGGCATCTGCTGCTGGGAATACATTAAGACAGGTGTACAAATGGCTGTGTTGAGATACCTTGAATATCATGGGCTGTGCTTATGGATCGTCCCCTGATCTACCACTGGCTGATTCTGAGACACAAGGACAAGGCACACAGGGCAGGGATGCTTCCCCTGAATTTCCTTCCAGGCTCCATTGGTTTACAGTGCTCTGTATTTCATATTCCTCAGTGCTCTCCTTCTGCAGATCTGTCCTCAGTCTTATTTGAGATGCCATGGCTAAGCCTTCTCCAGTGGCCAAGGTTCCTGTTTGAAGTTCTCCTGGTAGCTCTAGTTTCATGATGTTCCTAACCCAAAGAATGCTGGAAGACCAAGGTCACTTACCCATTGAGAACTCAGTTATGATGTATCTGTATTAAGTAGTATATTTACAAATAACATCCTTAATTTAATTGATGGCAAAGCTTTAAGTAAGCTTTGGTGTGCATCTGCTGACTCTTCTCTGTGTTGACAAAACAGACCTTTAAGCAAATTTAGATGGAAAATTTTAATAGAAATAACTTAGTCACTTGCCTTTCTTTTGCAGGTGATGGTGTGGAAGACTAACTTTGATGCAGCAGATTATAGTGATGTACTGAAAACACAGAAGTCTAGCACCAGTGTGGAGGAGACCCATCATGCTCTGGTAGGTCAGCACACAGAACGGTGTAGAGCTTCTTTTCAGAACACTTTCCACAGCTTGAAACCATGTGGATCTTTCAGGCAGTTGCACTATAAGAGCCATCTTTTCTTGGTATTTATTTGAGCTGCAGGTTGTCTGTTTTTAACTGATCTTGTGTTGTTTGTTTTGTTTAGCTGTATGTACTTTATAGGAAAATAATGATTTTAAAAGGGAAGTAAATTTACTGCATGTATATATGCATTTATTATTAACAGCCTGTGTTTAAGTATGTGTGATAGGCTTGGATGATAGTCCACAAAACATGCAGGTGTGAGTAACAGCTGAAGTCAGTTTTGTTAGCTGATATGAATCCTTTAGGTTGGTGTCAGTCCTGAAAACAGGTATTTTTCATGATACCTTTTCACTGACAGTCAGCAAAGACAAAAGAAACCTCTGCATAGACTTCACATTTGAGAAATATGTGACATTGTACTGGAGCTTCTTTCCTAAATACTTGGAAACATCAGTTCATATGTGCTCATTGAACCATGTGTTAAGAGACATCTGAGTTCTGACTGTACCTAACAGATAAATCAACTGAGTAATTCGGTATGATGCACCGATCTAAGTGTAGTACTGATGTTGGGTGTCATGGCAGTTATGAGAGTAACTCTTTAGAGTTCCTGTCCGTATGAGTTATAATTTTTACAAGTAGTGATGCTTCACTTAAACTGCTGCATTTTGTCTTTACAGTCTTTGGATATTTTTGATACATTTGAGTATACCTACAGGGTTCTGAAATATGTTATTACCATGGCTGGTTTTCTGTATATCTTGTTCAACATGAGCTTTAAGCTAAAAAGCAGTTTGTGAACCGAGAGTTTTATGCATATGTGGCATTGCCTTGGTTGAAAGGTGAGCTTCTAGCCAGCATCGGCTGCTCTGTGGTGGTGTCTTTAATCTTATCAACTTAGATCTTCTCTACTGGGTTACTAAACTTATGTTCTATCTTAAACATGGTAGGGTTTTTATTGAATATGACTTCAGTCCACTGCTGGAGGTATTGGACTAGCCCGTAGTATTTTGCAACGAACAAGATTTGAGTCTGCAGCTCTAAACCTGATGCCTTGCTATGTGGAGTGCTCTGTGCAGAAAGCAAACAAAACTAGAGGGTGTTAGTGGTAGGTGAGTGGGAGATGGGGGTATGAAGCAATTACAGAAGGAAGGAGGAGGTGGAAGTATTTGATCCTCGACTGGTTTTGGCTAAAACTGATTTCTTCCTTTTCCTTCTCTTCTGTGTTCTAACTCTAAAGTTTATGCAGGCTGTGAAACTAGCTGTCCAATAACCTCTTTATTTATTGGCCAGTCGAACTGGACTAACTTTGAACTCTGTTTTAATTTAAGATGTTGTTTAGTATAATTCTGGGTTAAAATACAGCAGAGACAAAGAAAACCTTTATGGGAAGAAATACTATTTTCAGTTTGTAACATTCCAAGGAATGGCTTAAATGGTGTAGACAAGGTGTCTGCTTATAGGAGGTTATGATAAGTTTACTCCCAGTACAGCAGTTATCACCAGAGCATATTAACTAGTAGGAATTTAGGAAAGGAAAGAAATGCACAAGCTGTTTTAAAACTTAGGGTTTTGTTATAGAACCTTTGTCAGCAGATGGTAAGATGTACATTGAAGGTGGCTGCTGAACAAAACCCTTGAACAATGACTAACCACCCTGAACATCTGGCACTCCAACACAATTCCCCTTGTGGAAGAGTTTACCTGACAACACCTCTGACAGATGCTGCTGTGACCAGCTGTTTGTGTGCTGCTGACAGGCAAATCCGCATCCTGTGGTGCTGGTTGACACGGCGTTGCTCTACTCATGCTCTGAGCCTATGGGAAACAGGGCACTGCCAATTCTTTGGGTGTAATGTATTGGTTTGGACCAGGTGCTGTGTTTTTTACAGGAGACAAAATGAATCCATGCTGAGTTATGCAGAAGAGACACACACTTTGGTCTGGGAACCTAAATTACTTCAAAGGAGTGAGTATTTTGAACTGCCACCCAACTGCAACTTTTGCCTTGGGCATGCAGCATCGGAGCTGCTGATCCCAGCAGTACTCCCTGAATGTAAATAGTGCAACTTAAAGAAGATCAAACTGAGTGATAGTCTCTGGGATTTTTCCTTCCTATTTTCTTATGGGGCAAATGTGGTGTTATCTTTTGGTCTGAATAGCACAAATGATGCTTCCATGAGATCTACCAGATTATCTATGAGCATAAATAGAGAATTGTTAATTAAACCTTTGATTGCCTTCAACAGTAAAATGATCCCTGTTTAAAAAGCAGAGGTGAAGGTGGCTGCACTGGGGAGCTTGGGTGCAAGCTGGCACAACTGAGACCCAATGTCTTAGTCAAGTAAGACTGTTGATGCAGTTCAACTATGTGATCTCTTTTATGCAGTTAAGAACATTGTTTTGCCTTGAAAGTGGGGTGCAGCTCTGTCCTGCTATAAAGGAGTGGAGCTTCAATTTTTGTCTCCTGTCACACAGTCTGAGTGGTGCTGCCAAAGCCAACATAGTCTAAACTTTTTTTAAGAGTATCAGCTGTATCGTGGCTGCTTGTTACAAGAGCGGTTGTAGTGTGCTAGAGCCTATACCTGGTCTCCACTAAGAGCTCACTACGCTTCATGAGAATAGAAATGCAAAATATGACTAGTACTCAATGTCCTTATGTATTAGGTTATTAGGAATGCAACACTTTAATATTAAGGCAGTTATAATTGCTAAAGTTAGAAAGGGCAGAATAAACAATGTAGTCTGAGAGCTTGTTTTGAATATCATAGGTTAAGTTTTAATTTAGGGTTGATATGAAATGTTCCTTGCTGTTAAAGAAGCTGATATCTCTGAAAGTGGCTTGGTTTGTTATTTTAAGGGAGAAGTATTAATATAACCTGAACACAGGATTCTTGGCTCCATAATAACTTTTCCATTCATGGCAGTCGACTTTTTCAAGTGAATTTCCTTACTTTTATCCATTAGAAATATGTTATGCTGGGCTTCTTAAGAATATTGTCACTGTTACAAGACTTTAAATATACTATATGTTCGATTACTTCTTGTTTTGAGCAAAATACTTGCTTTTTGATAATTACTTGTTTTGGTGTATTTTGTGTAGTCAAGACCAGTTATTTTTCCCATCGAAATCAGACTTGAAACTACCACCTGTGGCTGTTGGTTTCATGCTGAGCTCACCTTTTCCTTCAGTGAAAACTGAAACTGCTTCATCTTTCTCTGCTGCTGTGTTAGTGTGCCAGGGCTCTACATCTTGAATAATACTGAGTTTTTTTCAGACTTTTTGAAATGTAACTACATTTAAAACATGCATATAGGTTGCTATTTATTTTTGTACGCCTAAAACACCTGAAGGCTATTCTTGACACATCTTGAATCTGTTTTCAACCATAAGTTAAAATATTTTTCAAAGGAGAGCTTTTGCTGTCATGTGTAGCTGTATAACTTTTTTCTTATGCATTGTGAAAGCACAAATACTAATTGAAGTAATAGCTGTGTAAAAACACCAGGTTTAGTATCTGGTTTCTCATGGGAGAGTCGAACTAATGTACAAGTGTTAAGACATTAAAACTGAACACAGACATCAAAACTAGTTTGTCATAAGGATGAACAGGAGGAAAAGGGAATCCTAAACCTGTGGGATAAAAGAGGCGTGAAACGTTGTCAAGGTTGGTGCGCTTGAAAACAAACTCGCTGTGAAACAATTTTCACTTCCTGAGGCAGAGGGAGACGGGAGCCTTTGAAGACTCTGTTTTCTCCGGCAGTTGATTAAAGTTCATTATGAATTGGGGTATTGGGCTCGTTTGCAGCAACAGACATGAACTTCAAAGTTGCTTTGCCCACTTGCTTGTGTTTTCTGTAACTACTTGAGGCTCGGGAGATGCGGTTCGCTTTGAAAGTAAAACTGCTCTGTGCAAGGAATAACGCGAATGAAAGCAGCTCATGACGAGCAGGAATTGCAGTCGTGACTATGGTATAAAAGCACAGACACCCAAGTGTGATAAAGAAAACCCTAAAGTTGTCAGAAGTGAATTAGAAATATCTGTTAGTATAGATTTGAGACTGTAAATGTTAGATCACAGTTACAGTAGCTCTGAAATACACGCTTCCTCTTCAATTATAAGCTAACAATTGTTGCTATTAAGTGTTGAACAATTGCCTTGAAAACCAAAGTTAAGTGCAAGCACTTGTGATGCGGGTGGCATGAAGCTGATGGGGAGAAATGAAGTTTTGTAGTCTTGTGTCTTGATCTTATAAGCATTTATATTTGTTTTTAATTTAGAATTTAAGGGCTAAGAGTAAATGAATGCTTTAAGCTGTGATATGGAGTTGTGAGGACCTAAAGGAAAGTCAGAATAAGAGGTGTAGATTTGGCATGTGATTTTAGAACTAAGGACTCTTATGCTTGTGCTGGGGTCAGTAGCTCTGTGAGCAGAGGGGTCTGTCCGCATAGAGAGTTGTGCAGAGTCAGATCCAGGGCCGTGTTCGTGGATCTGATATGCTGTGAGAATATTCATCATGGAATTTGTTCTTTCCAGGGATGGCAGATAATGTTTTGTTTTGGGGGTTTGGTAGTGATTTTTTTTTTTCTGAACACAGGGAAAGCTTCATACATGCAGTTACAGCTGATGTTAGTGTACAAGAACACTTGTTTCATTATGTGACAGATTTGCTGCTATTGTTCACTAATTCCAAGAAGACTATGGTCAAATGTTATGACCAAATGCTGAGCAGTTGATGTCACGTGGACAGTTAGTAAGTGCTTGGGTGTTTAGATAAGTTTATACACTGAAATTTGTGAATAAAAACGTTGTAGTATAAGCTAAGTTGGTAAACTGTTTTTCATGCAATTTTATGAAAAATAGGAAATATTTGTTCATACAGAGATTCTGTACCCAAGTTTAAATATAAACCTTCTTCAGGCATGTTGTGACTTTTTGTGCAAAATAATACTTGGTAAAGGAGGAGGCTGATGAGGAGACTTTAGTCTAAACCTCTGTATATAGCTTTCTAAAGAAAAATACTTTGAAACATGCTTGTGTTGTGGGATGTCAGAAACAAATCCACTTTGAACAGGGGACTGGGAGCTTCAGGTGTCATAAAGGTGGTGAAATGCATAGTCTGCAAGGGTTGTGTGTGATCTGTTTATCTCAAATGAAGGGCATCCTGGCAAGAGATAATAGGCACAGCAGAACAGAAGCTTACAGGTGATGGGGAAGCCTTTCTCTTGCCGCTTCAGTTCCCCACATAACTGAAATTATCCAGCTTAGTTTTCAGCTCCTGGTAGGACTCTGAGAGACGTGTTCACGTGAGTGGATGTACAGGCAGACTCAAAAGCAGGTAGTCCCTTGGTAGGGGAATTTGCGAGATAACGGGTAAAGGTGCAGAGTTGTCCTCTGTCACTCTTGCCAAGAAGTCTTTCTCCTCTTTTGAAATTCAAGAACACAAATGTTTTAAATATCTTTAGCTCCTTTGAAGTTAATTGGTACTCAATTGCAGAGCTACCAAATTTGGAAGCTGATTTCTAAGCAGACTTCACAAAATGAAGATTGGAAAGAACAGTGCTTGAGCAGGAAGGACTTCTAAACAAGTGAGCAACCTGTGACTCTTCAGATGCGTCTTTTGGTTAGGACAGGCATTTAGGCTTATTTCTACACTACTGGGTTTAACATTTTGTCCGAGCATTGGACTAATTTCTTCAATGGCAATTTTTCCAAGAATAGTTCTGTTGAATAGGATTGGAGACTAATTCAAAAAGATGTGATCTGGTCTTAAAATCATCTGAAGCCTATAACTGAGTGTCCAAAGCCAATTCCACGTCTCCTTTGCTAGTTCTGGTTGGTGACCTCGGGTGCCTCGTGTGCTCAGCCTGTGGTCTCTGTGCTGACTGCAGCAGTTCATTCTGTCAGCCATTTGTTCCTTGTGTAAATAAATTCCTCCTGAGTTACTCACAGGCCAGATGTGCATTTTTTTGACCTTTTGGCTTCCAGATTGGTAACTACCTCTAATTTTGGCATCTGCTAATACTTATGAATACTTTTGTACTTTTTTCTTTTTTTTCACTTGCTGTGAAATCCCCTCCTGGGAAGCAGTTTCACTGCACAGAGCTGCAGCTCTTCACAATTGGATGTGAATGCGTTGTCATTTGTACCTCCTCCATGCCCTACTATTTATTTCCTTTTCTAAAGGGAGGAATCCTGTATTCAACAGCAGGGGATCCAGCTTTCAGCCTTCCGGATAAACGTGGTCTGCAAATTTATTCTTTTTCCCTGATCTACCTGGCACCTTGTTTTTCTGAGGGTGCGTTCCCACTTCAGGAAGCTTTAGTGCAACAGGTCAGTAGATTATTTGTGAAGAACAAGAGTGTGAGTGCTCAAGATGTTTCCCCTGCGCTCTACTCTGCATGGCGGTCTGGGCAGGACTCTTGCTACAACTCATCGCAGAATGCTCAGGAGCTCTTCCTTCGCAAGTGGTGCCGTTGTAGATGGTTACTTGTAGCTGCCCAACCTTTGCTTTCCTTTCATTGAAGGAAGCCTGCTCATTTAAGCCTATAGGAACATGTGACGTAGGTTCAACAGGAACAGAGGAGAAGACTTCTCCTTTCCTCTCCCCCCTTGTGGTGTGGACGAAGTGGGGTCTCTACCTTGGCCTGCACCTCTGCTTGTAAACCTTGTGAGACCCAGGAGGATGTCATTTGCTTTCACTGCTCCTTTTAGCAAGAGCAGCTAGAATTTTTTTGTGCGAGAAGTGTGCTCCTGTGGTGTCTTCCACTCATCTGGCTGGAAACCAGAGATTTAGAGTGGGATGAGCTCTAACCCCCAAAAGGTACCAAACACTTAGTTGACTGATGGGAGCTGTCATGATGAGTAAGACTGGCTGGTTGAGAGCTTTTGCTTGATCCCTTTCTGCCTCGTTCAGCATCCTCAGTCTCTGGGATAGTAACGGTTGTGGTAGTATGGTTGATAGGAACTATGGCTAATGTGGACCAGAAAGAGCACACATTTATAAATACATGTTCATGTTAACCAGAAAAAGATAGACACTTGATCTTGGGTTGTTTACAGGCCTATCTGATCTCCTTCACCCTGGCACAGATAACCTGGTTCCAGCCCAGAACATTGGGCAGGAAGGCATCAGTGTTGCATCAGCTGTTTTGTGGGTTGCCTCCAAGGGGTGACCCCTAGGTTTCATTATTGAACAGCTGGATCCAGCTGAGCTCTGGAGTCCAGCTCTAATTCACTGGAGCATAAAGTCTAGCAACAGTACCAGGTTTCTTTGTATCAGGAAACCCGAGTTTATCTGAGCAGAACTGGATGGCTCTGTCAGTTGACTGTGCGCTTTGTGGAGCCTCGCGGCAGATCTCACCGATTTTCTGCATCTTAATTTGTCTGTGAGGCTGCATCACAGCAAAATAAGTGGTTTTCTCTCACTCCACTAAACAAGCATCTACCTCGCAAACAGCAGAGCTTCTTTCTGGAAGATACTCCAGCAAGCCTCTGTTAATGGCTAGCCCTCCAGTACTCTATTTTGGCTTTTGTTGTTGTGTGAAACTAATTTTTTTCACAAACCTCATGGATTTTGCCCCTATGTGGTTGCTCTTTCCCCTGAAACCTCTGAGTTTGTTTTTCTCTTGAACTTGTCAGTGTAGGGAGAGAAGGGTGTGCGTGACAAATGAAATCTTATGTCTTCTTTGATTTGTCCGTTACCATCTCGTACACATAGTTGTGGGCTGTTTAACTGAGTTTTCCTGTCCTGTCTTGGTGAGGGACTCAGAGAGAGGAGAAGGCAGGGAATGGGCACCCCCAGCTTGGCTTTCCAGGAGGCTCTGAATGACTGTGACAACCTGCAGCAGCTCTGCCTGTTAGTGAGTGGGAGTAGCCGCTGCTACAGATGTTTTCTCTTGTATTCTGCTATGGCAAGATTTTTTTATTTTTTTTTTTTCCAGAAATAAGAGGATTTGCTTTTAATTTGTCATCTTACAGCTAATAGATTTGTTCTTGAAGGCTTTGGAACAATAAGGCGAGTCCTGACAAGTCAGTATTGGTCAGAATAAAAATGGCCTTTTAAGGTCAGCATTTCAGGCTAATTAATATAAATTCACCCACTTAGGTTACTGCTGGATGTGGCTTGTTTTAATGCTTGAGTCATAATTCAAAGAGAAGAGACAGAGGCAAGATTTATATTTTTTCCAAGCTGCTATTGTGTGTCAGCTTTAAGATGAATGAAGGTGGCTCAAGCTTAAAGTTTCTAAGATCTCAAACTTTTCTGCCAAAATCCAAACTTCAAGCAATAGTAATAACAAATGGCCATATTATAATTTGTGTGTATCTGCATATGTTTATGTATGTGTATATACACGTAACATGCAGTATTGATATATCAGTAACATACATAGGCTTGCATATGATATCTCTTGCATAGCGTATACATATTTCATTAGAAAGAGGCAAATGTTTCTGATTAAGAAAAGGAGCTGGAAGCTGTTGTTCACACTCTGGGAGTTCAGTCTGTGTGTTTTGCTTCTTGCTGTGGAGACTGTTGCTTTTAATGTAAAAGAACCTCTAGCTGGATAACCCAAGGCTGAGGATAAACACTTTTTCAGTGTTTGGGAGCTTTTCCCAAGAGCAAGAAAACAGTAGCTCAGTTCTTGGTGAAATTTCTTACCAATGGTTCTTACCAATTTTTGTTCCTATAGGGGCTTGTTTCCACACGAAACTCTTCTTTTGAGATTTTTGGTAATGATATTCTTCTGGAGCAGCAGTGGGATAGCCAGCTGAGCATAGTCTGTACAACAAAGCTTAATTATTCCATCCTAAGTTCTGGAAGACTTCTTCATATCTCCTAATGAAATGCTAGGACCGATGGGACAGGAGAAGTGGTTAAGGGAGGTAGAATGCATAAGACAAGTAGGAAAAGACAATATCTAAAATGTTGAAGGTTACCTTTAGCTTTTTCTTCTGTGTATTTCTTCTTGGGGTTAACACAGACTCAATATTTATTGGCCAGTGGTAGAACATGGCCAAGTTTTAATGTTTTAACTTTGTATTTTTAGTAGCACCAATAGGGAGGAAGGTTCTTTCTAAGTCATTTATGGCCTCTTGCATATCTAATCCAATGTACATTTTGGCGTGAAGCAAAATGCAAACAAATAAATGGAACGTTCTTTTCACCTCACTTTATTTTTTCTTCCCTCCTTCCCAAATTCCTATAGAATCATTGCATTATCAAAACTTGAATCCTGAAATCAGAGGTGAGGATGAATGGTCTTACGAGTTGTTTCACAAAACTTAACTTGTATGCTAATTCTAGTTGTTACCCTATGCTGCTCTGGACAGTAGATGTGGAATACAGGTGGAATAATGCAAGTCTTGAAGATTGTGATTGCTCCAGAAATGTCAGTGCTGCCTGGAAGAGGGAATGGTTTTCCAGTGTAGAGAAATGTGCTTGGAGAGCGGTGTTCCGTCAATGATATTTTATATGTAGCAGGGAGAAATGAGCTTAACTCTGTTTTTAATGAATCGTCCAACCTAGCATGGCATGTACTCTATCGGACCTTCCTGGGGAGCCTACCTGAAGCCAATGTGCTTCCACTGGAGGTCACTGTTGCTCTCTGGGAACATATTTAAAATATCACTTTACCTGTGGAGAAAATGACTTCTCAAAATAGAAGAGTTTTAATGGTATTTCTCTCGTTTGGATTAGTAGAATTGGGATCTGAATAAACAGTGTATTCCACTTTGGGGAGTTTTCTGCTCCTCTGTTTCTAGGGGAATTTTTTTCAGCTAAGATAGCAAATTTAATTGCGCTTAGTGAATTTTAGTACACTGGATATCCATATTGAAGGGAATACATTGGAAGTATGTGTTGCTTAAGGGGAATGCCATCTTTCTAGATACTTGAAAATTAATTCTTTTTACAGTCATAGTCCTAAAAAAAAAAAAAAAAGGCAGAAACATTGTGGAAATTGATTTAAAGGGATTAAGGGTAGAGCTGAACCTACATCCCTGGCACCACTCAGTTCCTCCCTTCCAGTGGAGAGAGGTGAAGAGAAGGGAAAAGAAATAGTTCCTCTGGACTGAATTGTAAGAATCCTACTTTTTATTAGTAGGTGTAAAATTCAGATAGATGGTAATCCTGTCAATTTATGCTCCAAATACCACAATTTAGAAAGCAAAATGGCTTTTTTTTTTTTTAGTTGTCCCTTGTGGTTTTACTACAGGTGTACCTGGGTTGGGTAGTTAATACTTGCCCCCCAGACCTGATCAGCACTGTAATACCTGGCCAGAATGCTGTTTAGCCAGAACAATTCTCATAAGAGGCTCAGTCAGAGACCTCTGGAATGAGGGCTGATTAATTCTCCCCTTCCCCCAAGTAGTTGTGCTATGCTGTCTTTAAGTGGTTGCTATAAATAAATCACTTCTGTTTTTCCCTTTGTCGCAGAGAGCTGTATTGTATTCTGAAACTGCTCATCTATTCTTCCTTTAATGTTCAGCTGCTTCTTGCTCTACTCCCAGTGCTTAATACGCAGATGTTGTAATAAGATATTTAATGGCAAATACACTTGTTCAGTTGTGCTGAGTAAATTGCACACTTGAACTCTGACTAAAATAAATTAAACCTCTGCAGCAGTGTCATTGTTTCTGGTGCCTGACCCCAGGGTTCAGCTGGTGCTTTACCTTGCGGGTGAGTCGGATAAGCACAGGTGTCTGTCTCTGTAATTGTGATGCTCATCAGTACTGAGACTGCAACAAAGCCAATGCACATTTTTTGGCTCTTTCTAGATTTTTGCAAAAGTTTTTTAAAATCAGTTAAAATTTAAATCACTAGTGGATGGCTCACCACATGATATGGATTGCTAACGAGGAGAAGGGTGGCTGTAGTCTCGTCTGTGAGGGTTTTCTTGTTCATTGTTACGGACAGTTACAGGAGCTGATTTAATCCTCTTTTACCAAAAAATGGTTTCAGTCTGCGGGCAATTCAGTTCTTCCTTGCTTGGGTGCACATTTCCTTTCAAATGTCCTGGCCACTGAGGTAGTGGTAAGTACAAATTGTGGTTGCCTATTAAGGGAAAGTTTCCAAACATTTCCATATTTCTTTAAAATGTAAAGGGCAAAGCTTCCCCTGAAGGGCCCCTCCAGTGCTGCTCCCTACTGTCAAATTTGGAAGCTGCACTAAGGATTCTGTAGAGGTGCCCTCACCACCTTTATAACACAGCTGCAACTGGTGTCCCTGCTGTATGTGGACTATGACAGAAGTCCAGGTGGCTGCTTGTGGCAGACAACCTGCCCCTCTGAGCATTGCAGTCTCTTTCCATTTTTTTTTAAAGAAGAAAAGTGTGTGTGAGCTCATGAAAATGTTTGGCGGCTTTCATAATTAACGTCAAACAAAATTCTGGGTGTCCATTTGGATTTAGGATACTTGTAAAATGCCCCAATGTCTGCCCTGTGAAGTCCCAGCTGTGTTTTCTTTGCAGGCAAAGCTTTCCTTGACTGCAAGAAATGGAGACTTTGGCATGAAAAACCTGAAATGATTAAAAAAACAACCGTGTTTTTCTCCTTGGTGCCATGGTATCACTGTTCCCTTCTGTTCACGAGGCTTCGGTTAGCTGATAGCAAAGGGACACGCTTTGGGTAGTGTCAATACAAATATACCTACCTGGGCTCCTCAGCCTCTTCAGAAACAAGCGAGTTGAAATTAGTCCGGTGAATGTGACCCAGATGGATGCAAACACTCGGCTTTACCCTGTGAGGAGCAAAGTGCTGTGCCTTTGAGATGCAGCAGCGCGCACATCCAGCTTGGCCCAGGTGGCCATCAGCTGATCCTTTGCTGTTGTCCTGCTGCTCTGTACACTGTGGCTGCACTCACAGCTCACAGTGCTTCCCTGGGTGTCAGCTGGGAGTTGTGATGTTTTCGGTGAGCTTCATCTTGCGCTGGACGTGCCTGTGTTGGGCACATCCCGGCTCAACCCGTGTTGAACGCTGTATACAGGACCCCTCTGAGAAGTGTCCTTGGATGGGTCCCAGTCTTCAGATTACAGCTCGATGCCATCAGAGCGGGTGGGATGAGTAAGAAACTGGAGCAAAGTGACTGCAGTTTCTCTGCCTGACTGTGGGCAGCGATTCAAAGTGCTGTCTGTAGGTGTGGGTGCTGGAGATGTGGTTTTGGCACTTGCCGTGGCAGGGTGGGCTACGTAGGATGTACTTGTTCTAGAACTGAATATTCAAAGACCCTGGCCAGTGGGGAGCCTCCCTTTTGGAAGTCATTCTTCGTGACACGTTGACATAGCTTTTATTTGCTGGCTGAATGTGTCCATAGTTTAAATGAACTAGCTCAAAGCTTTGTGGATGGAGGCACTAGCTACAGGTTATCTGCTTAATGATGATGGGCTGTAAGCAACCTTTGGAGCAGCTGTGGTGGCTGAAATGGGGCAGTATGCCATATGGTCATGCTTCTGTTTTTAAAAGTAGATATACTTCTGTTCTTGGGAGTACTGCCACCATTCAGAGTGCCTTCAGGAGCCCACAGAGGCTTTGTGGAGGTGGCTTGCTCGGCTTTTCAGAGGTGGCTCATAGTATGCGAGCTAATCAGCAGAATGTAGCATTGGTGACAAACAGCTGCTGCTGCCTTTGGCTGCAACTTGATGTGACAAGGGACCACCTAACCCCTAAGCGTCAGGTGTGGGAACATCTGTGCAGTGTTGCCCTTGCAAATATGCTACTCTTAAACTTCATGGACTGTAGCAAGGAGACTATCAACTCTGAGTTCAACCCAGCAGCTTTTTATGAAAAGCTGTCTGACATATGCTATAGAGGGAGAAAATATGTTGGTACAGTCATTTTTCTGCTCCTGTGAGTCAGCTTGTTCTAATAGGTTTTGAAGTGGATAGCTCATCATCATTTGGGGTTTTTGAGTGCAGGTTGTACGCAGTGTTTGCTCACTCAAATTTCTGCTGTGCCATGATTGACTGGCCTAAAGTTACATCACCCAAATAGGATACTCAGACATGAAATAACAACAAAACATGCTTTTTAATGCTAATTATGCATTGAAAAGCAGTGGTGGTTTGTCTGGGTTTTTTGTTGTTGTGTGTTGTTTTGGCTTTTTTTTTTACTTTTAAATTTAAACAGCAAATAGCAGCTTTGTAAGGCTGACTCTATCTCATCTCTACAAGAACATGTTTTAGTTGATTAAATCGATGCATCAGTGAGCAACATGCGGCTCTTGGGCTACCTGCAGCACTGGAGTAGTTTGCGTGTGGCTCAAATGCTAACGCCATGTGATGTGACCAGAGCGCAAGCCAGGCTGGCCTGGGACCTGTTGATAATCCAAATTATCCAGGCAAGTGGGAGGAGGCAAATTAGCGCAGGCTGGTGTGGCTGGTGCCACCTGGTACCCAGCTGCATCCCAAGCTGGTGGTGTGGCATGGCGATCCCTGTGGTGCAGTTGTCATATGTATCCTTTGAACTTTTCCATTTATTTTCTTGCTCCTTACGCCAAACTGCTCTTGTGGTGCTTGGCTGGATGAGGACAGTTTGGTTGGCAGTGCTGGAAGGATGATCAGCCCTTGCCAGCAGTTAGTGGACAGCAAAAAGCCATTCTCCTGTCAAAGCCCACTCCTGCTGTGGCCCCTTATTTTCTCTTCGCGTCCCACCCTGTCAGTCTCAAGCTTCCCTATGTAGTCACATTTCTGTTCTTTGCACTTCTTGCTACTCATTTTGCCCAACTGTTGGGCTGGGCCTCAGCCTTGGGAGCCTTTCCGTGGGCTAAACCAGTGAATCCCAGCAGGAGAGGTTTTTTAAAAATATATATTTATTTTTCAAATATCTACTTTTTGTGTGTATACACACACATGTGTGTACATATATTTTCATAATGTACTGAAAAGTTTTGAGTTTAAAGTTCTGTGAGCTTGTCTAATGTCTCATTGCAGCTTAGTTGCACATCTGCATACACCTGGCATCAAATATAGAGATAAGCAGGTAAATCAATACAGTGCTGGTGAGAAATGCATTCATACTGGTGCCTATGAGAGAAGAGATAAAAGTAACTCTTCATTTCTTGCTTAGAAAAAGTACATGCAGGAGAACTTGGACCATTTTTCAGTCTGACAGGATTCCTTGCTGCTTTGTTGATTCACAAACTTCAGTCACTTATGTGAGTAATAAGTAATGGGCTGGAGCTGCACCAGGCATTGGGCCATGGAGAATTACGTTTTGAGTGCTGTGATCTTGCCTTTAGATTCAAATCTTGTCTGTTAGTGTAAACTGAATAACTTAAGTTTGTAATTGCTTAATCAGTTGGCTACATTGTTTAGTTAGATAAACTTCTCTGAACTTCTTCTGCTGGTGGTAAATGTAGATAAATAATGCAAATAGTGTTTGTTCTTGAAGAAAGATCCCGTTTTGAAAGAGAAGAAGAATGAGTTCTTTAGTAAAGAACTATTTGTGCTTTTAAAACTTAATTTATTCTGAATGAAATATTCAAGCTTGCATAACAGAAACAGCTGAAATTGAAACTTCAAAGTAAACTTGTTCTTAGCCTCATTGAGGAGGGAAAACCAGTTCAAGATATAAACAAAATTAAAATGACTAAATCAAAACTCTGTTTTAATGCATATTGGAACATCTTACTTTTGCTGAACTTAACTACAGTACTGCATCCTTGCCTCCTTACAAATACCAGGCGTGGAGAGAGGCTTTCACTGCTCTGTTGGAGTGGAATGATTGGACTCCTCTCAGGGTAGCTTGCTTAATTCTTATAATTTGGATGTTTTATAGTACTTCCATGTGGCTTCAGTGAGTCTGGGTTTACCTGTACAATCTATGTGTACCACATGAGCAGGCCAAAGCTCTTTGCATGTGCAAAACTTGAACCTTGCAGGATTGCGTCAAGGTTGTTATCTAAGGTTTGCCTTTCCTGATGAAAGTTTAAAAACAAAAAACACACACAAAACAAAGGAGAAAATAACAAAAACTCCACCTGGTAAAGACAGACAAATCTGCAGCATCTTTTCCTTTCCCAGCGGTGGCAAAAACAAAGAGTTCCTGGGGGTTTTTCCCATTTTTAATAGCTTAGGCTGTCCTGACATGAACTGTTCTTTACTGTTCACCCTCCATGAAATAACAATCCTTCTCCAGTTGTTTGCATTGCAATAGCAGATTGTCTCTTTATTTTTCCAGCAGTCAGAAATGGATTGTGGTGTTCATCTAAAGAAAACAAAAACTCAGGATTCTGGTAGGAACCATGTGCAGCAAGAGGAGGAGGCCAGCCTCGCGAATACCTTGGAACATATTATGGGACAGCTGGATGTTCTGACTCAGGTATGGTTTGCTCTTTAATTTTGCAATGAGAAAGGAGCCTCTGACTAGAAGAACTGGGAATATTTTGCAATAGCTTCATAGAATAGAAGTGTGGCTAGTTCAAAACCTCTGCTTTTTAGTAGTTTTTTGATAAATCTGTCTTCATCTCCTTGTCAGCTTATCTCTGTCAATTCCCTCACATTGACTTGGAGCTCAGGCCCTGCTCTACCCCTTTATGCTGCAGTGTAGGGCACTGCTTGAACCAGCTCCTTTACCCTGTGCTCTTAGCCAAGGTTTATCTAAGGTGATACCTAAAGGAGTCCTTGGCAGTAGGACTCTGTTGTGGTGAGTAATCTCTGTCTCTCTTCCCTCCTCCGTTGCACTGCGGTCTCCAGGTAAACTCTGCTCAGATCCCGCTCTTTTCCCCCACCCAACATTCACCTACACAGTCCCATTTCTGCAGTATTCTCCTCCCATCAACAAGTCTGGGCCCTTCTGTGCCTCATCTCTGAAACATGCTTTTCACCCACAGCTCCAGACAACTAATCCCTTGCTAAAGCATTAGCATACGGCTCTTTCTCAGAGTCACTAAGCAGTGCTTGAGCAGTACCAGCCGTTTGTGGTGATCATTGCAGTATGTGTTTACTTAGTAAGAATTGGGGGATAGAGCTGTTTTTTCTTTAAATAGCTTCTCATTGCTCCATTTCTGGTCATTGTCTGAGACTGGATTTCATTGCGTATTTTTGAGGTATGTGAGAAGCCAGGAAGAAAGCATGGGGTAGTAAACACTGGTGATCTACGGTATATGAAACCATGGTCGTAGGATGGAAAATCTGTGTGGGAGGGTTTTTCTGTGAGCTTGAATGTTCTTTCTGAGGAAAAGCAAACAGGTCTTGAACACACTGATTACTAGTCTGAGTAGGCTCTCTGTACTTGTCAAAAAGTGTAAGGTGATGGGTTGGAGGGCCCATCAGGGGATTGAAGTAGGGCTGATTTAGGGATTAAAGACATTCCAGGACTACAGACAGTCTAAAATAGTGTAGGGTGAAAACCAGAAGGTATTTAAGTTCATTTGGCAGAAACGCAAGAAAGCACTTTTCCTGTGATCTCTGAAATGCCAAACACCAGAGGAAGGTGGGAATCTTCCATGACATTGGGTCCTCTTGCCCAGTGTATACACAAAATACTTTATTATTGTTTTTATGTCTCCCTAGCAAGTTTGGAATGTGATCATTATCTTTCATTACGTAAATCAGATCCACACTTCTGTTGACGGATGTGTAATGGCTCCTTTTCAACTTCATAGGTGTTTAGAGCAGGCAAATATTGCAGTAAACAGTATGTGTGGGATTTAAACTAGATATAAGCAGTGCGAACATCTCTCTCAAAGATATTGTGTAACCACAGAAAATTCCAAATGTTGTTTTAAACCTAGCAGAAAGAGAAACTGAGATCAGTGGGGGAGGAATAAAGGATAAAATTGGAAATAGGCCTGAAATTATAGTAAAAAAAAAAAAAGCTGCCTTGAGTAACTCTGCATTCAACAGCCTTTTACCTTTTTTGTAGCTTCTTTTTGTCATCCTTGAAGTACTTAATTTCCCATTGGTCCTAATCTTTGTGTGTTGTATTAGCACTATTTTAATGCATCTGTAAAAGTAGATGTTCCTGACACACTGTTGAAATGGCTTCATAATTCTTCGTTTTCATGCCAAGGTTTTGATATTTAGCAGTGAAACAAACCACCACCAAACAAACTTAAGCAAATGAGCCTGGAAGAAGTTGTCATTCCTGGAGCAAGGGAGGAGGTTCCTCAGAGAGGAGGGATGCAGGCAGGTGGCACAGCAGAGCCATCCGAGGGAACTCTGGAGGGCATCTGCTGGCAAACGTAAACTTTGGGTGTTTTCTTCATGCCAATTTGAGCAGCTGGAGGAACTGAGGCCATTTAGCCTGGAGAAAAGGAGACTGAGGGGAGACCTTATCGCTGTCTACAGCTACCTGAAAGGAGGTTGTAGCATGGAGGGTGTTGGTTTCTTCTTCCAAGTGACAAACAACAGGACAAGAGGAAATGGCCTCAAGTTGCACCAGGGGAGATTTAAATTGGATATGAGGAAACATTTCTTCCCAAAAAGGGTTGTCGGGCAGTGGAACAGCTGCCCAGGGCAGGGCTGGAGTCACCAGCCCTGGTGGGGTTCAACAGACAAGTAGATGAGGCTCTGAGGGACAGGGCTTAGTGCCAGGGTTGGGTTAATGGTTGGACTCTGATCTTGACAGTCTCTTACAACTAAAATGTTTGTATGATTCCATAAATATCACATGACAGGTGTCAGTAGTCTTCCCTTCTTGATGAAGAGCTCAGGATGCTCCTTTGCTGTTGCAAGTCATTGGTTCATAATTCCTGAGTGTTGCTTTTTTTAAAGAGAACACTATGGGTATAAGCAGGGCCATACAGTTGAAGGGAATGGACAGAGTCTGCGTGATGTTTCCAGAAACCCTCTATTGCTATAGCCATCCATGGCTTTGTCAGGAATTTATGATCTGTTAGTTTCATGGGAGCCTGGATATATTTCTGATGTGGTACCTTGAGTTCCTGCACTCTTTGTTCTTGCTGTAGTTTCCAGGCTGTGTGAACAGGATGTAATGTGCCAGCGGGAGAAACCTGAAGTTGCGATAAACTGCTCTGGGAAATTATGTGACTGTAAACCCAATTTATTTTCCTAGTATCCTTTTCTGGAGCTATCATTTCAAGTTTTATCATGCTAAACCTGGTATCATGTAAAAGTGGGAAGGAGAGAAAATTCTTTCATTTTCTCCTGAAAGGGGCAATAGTAAGACATGAGCTGCAGCCGGTCATCTTGTGCCGGTGCACAGCTCTGTCTGAGCTGCACACCTGAAGCGCAGTGTGTGCTCACCAGTTAGCAGCACCTGCCCTCGGACAGTACGTTTCCAGATGAAATGGGGTGTCCCGTACTTGGAGACGGTGGGATTGTTTTTATTCCGTCAGGAGGTCTCTTCCCGCAGTTGCCAGCAGAAGCGCGGGGGCCGCAGAGATGACGTGCCCCGCGCTGCAGGATGCACCTGAGCAGACTTGCTCCTTTGCTTGGGCACCTCAGCTCTGGTTAGAGACAGATGGATCAGAAGAAGCCAGTGGCTGTTGTATACCACATCTAGCAGTGACGGTTACAGCGAACAGATGTGGCCCCCTCAGATTTACAAAGCTTCATTTTTGTTGCTTTGTGCTGTGATTTTATTCTTTAAGGTTTTAGCTACTTTCTTTAAACTGATCTTTGATTCAGTGGATCCTTCCTCTCCTTCCTCACCAGAACTCTGTCAGGACATCTTTTGTTTTACTTGTACGCAAGGTCTCTAATATGATCTGGCAGGGTCTCCGTATTTTTTCCTAAACGTGGTTTGTGTTTGGCCATACTTCACACACGAATAAAGAAGCTAATATTTGACTGCCTTGTTCAGAAGAGTTGTACATGCTTAATAATTCTGCTACCTTGAAGGATGGAGTACAGTTGAGACCCAGACAGAAGCTGGTTGTTTCCAGTAGTTCTGGATTACTTAAAGGTACTGTGGTGCCCCTTTGTAGGAAAGCAAGCAATTCAAATCTGGCAAAGGAATGAGGAAGATGAGAGGGATAAATATATAGATGCTTTACTCCTCCCTTTTCTGTGGCTTAGTATCTTGTCAGTGTCTCGATGTTTAAAAATCTTGTTTTTTACTGGCAATTCAGAGATGTGGAAAGGAGGAAAACACAAAATGTTTATCAATATATTTTTTTATTTGAAGGCTAGATCTCAGTGCCTATATGAGGATGTGGGCTGCATATTAAAGTTTAAGGGAAAACAAGGTGATTTTTTTTATCTCGGATAACTTCCTTGAACAGAAGGGTGTTTTGGCTGAAACGAAAATGGAGCAGATAATAAGAGTTTACTTGGTTCAAATGCATTTTCTGCACTTGCAGCTGAACTGCACTTGAAAAGATCATCTGTGAGTATCTTGGCTGCAGTGGAAAACTTGTGTTTGTAATGATCATCTTCAAGGAGTCGCATATTCCTGCCCTCCCCACCACCACCTGCAGCTGCCGTGTTCACTCTGGATCCGTGGCACTGGTGGGCAGCGGCACTGAGGCAAAAGCTGCTGCTTTTATGTGGGAAGGAAGATGTCTGCTCCAAACAAAGAGTTCAGAATCAGGTTAGCATAAAATTCACAAATAGCTGTGATAATCCACCCACAGGAAGCAGCTTTATATACTTCCCCAAACTAATCTTGCATTGAAGCTGGGAGAAAACAACACAGTGAAATGGAGAGGACTTGCTAAATCCGTAAAATAATCCAAGCCTGATCTGAAGGACAATCTAGCTCATGTGAGATTACAGGATTATTTTACCCCAGAAAAGATTGCAGGCAGAGGGAGGAGAATTTTTAAATTAAATTCTTTAGCATAGAAATTGGGGACAAGTGAGTTGCTTTTTAATTAAAACTGCAAATGTTTGTGTGTGCAGTACTTATAATGAAAACTAGTAAAATCAGATTTGTTCCTCCTTTTTTTTGAGATGTTGTCTCCAAAGCTTGTGTTGGTGAGGAATGCATGGCTACTCTCTTCTGAGAGGTATTCAGTGTAGATTAAGCAACTGGTTTAGTATAATAAATGGTTTTATATCTTTGAGTAGTTGCAAGTCAAGAAGAAAGTTGGGTTTTGTTTTGTGTGGGGGTGTGGGCTTGATGGTTGGTTGTTTTTCTTTGTTGTTGTTTTTAATTTTTATTTTTTATTTTTATTTTTTGTTTGTTTGGATTTGTGTTTTGTTTTGCTTTTGTTTGTTTGTTTGTCAAATGCTGCTGCCTCTGCCTTGCACAAATGTCTTGGTTTCTATGTTGATCTCCATACCTGGACACCCACTGGCCACATGTGGACCCAACACATAGGGGGAAAAAAAACTGCAAGCAGTCTTTATTCCAAAAGAAAGAGTTCAATATCCAAAACACCAATAAAAGAGTGGCCATCTGAAAAAAAAAAAAAATCTGTGAAATGCCAGATGAGCCTGGCTTTTAAATCTTAATTTAAAGGACATAGAGGCTATTTCTCATGAGTCAGAACCATCTTGGAGATGCAGTAGCTTTGATCTTTCACTCAAAACAAGTGAAGCACCCTGGTGGTTGCCAGGCCTCTGTGTTGCAACCAGAGCTACTTTTTTTCTGAAATTAACTTCCAAAATATGCTTGCTACAAAATTTAAGTCTAGATGCAAATGGATTTTTCTTCTTTCTGAAACTGCCTGAATTAAATGCACTCCTCAGGATACTGCTGTATTAGCAGGACACTGTTGGAAGGCTGACTTCAAGTGTGTTGTTTCCCTAGAGGTCCACAGGACCTTCCCCTTCTGCTGTCCTGCAGTGGGGAGGAACACTGAACACCTCCCACGGTTCGTCTTCACAAGCAGACCTTGCAGATGAATATAAATTGTTATTCAGCTATTGGGTACCAGCAGCCGGGTTAATTTAGCTGAGTGTTTTGCATCCTTTCAAAAGGTGGATTGGGCAGCAGGGGAAGGATATATGAAGTCTTTGTGGTTTGGGGAGACATCCACTCCTTTGGGGTTGCTAAATGCTGTATTGTGTACTTGCTGTCATGGTATGTGGTTGGATATTTTGTCCTACTTCAGTTTGCTGTGTTTTCACACTGTGTGGTACAACTCGAAGTCTCCTGACTCTTGCTGGCCTGGCCTGGCCACAGGGGCCTGGGTGCCCTGCACCAGGGTGGCTGCTGTACCCTGCAGAACCCCACAGCCCTTCCCCTTCAGAGACCTGCAGGATCCAACACAAGTGTCATCCGTTGAGCTTTGGCTGATCAGCTGTCAAGGCTGAAGCCACAGCAATGTGTGACGGGACATTTTTAGTAAGAGAGCTGTAAATGGAGAAGCTCAGCTTGTGTGCTTTGTGTCCCCACACTGCGCAGAGGACACTGGCAGAGCCTGTGGCTCATCTTCTTTGTGGCTAGGATTGATTTAATATGAAGGATGTGCTTTTCTGTCCTCCACAGTCCCTTTGGTCACTGTCATACTAGGACTGATCATGCTGCTTGATCTGGTAAAGTGGATCATACTAGAATTTTGGCATACTCCAGTGTGGTTTTCCTACTGTAAAAAGCACAATGAGCACTGCAAGTCATAACTCGCTGCTGTACTGAGTCTACTGCAGGAGCAGACCGAAGTTGCTCCTATAATTTAGTTAAAGGGTTGGAGTGTGCTGGGAGATGGAAGGAGAGATGGCAGCTGATAATCACAGAATCATAGAATGGTTTGGGTTGTAAGGGACCTCAAAGATCATCTAGTTCCAAATCCCCTGCCATGGGCAGGGACACCTTCCACTAGACCAGGTTGCTCAAAGCCCCATCCAACCTGACCTTGAACACCTCCAGGGATGGGGCATCCACAGCTTCTCTGGGCAGCTGTTCCAGTGCCTCACCATCCTCACAGTCACCGAAAGACAGAGCAGTTAGCTGAGCAATACTGGGTTTGAATTTTATAGCTCTCCGCTTCCTTCTTGTAGTGCTTTGGACTGCTAAATATAAAAAATTCTTTACTTTTCAAGTGTTGAGTAGCACGTGTCGTCTGGCTGAAGAGAGCTCGTGGGGCCACGACTTTTTGTGTCCTGCACTAGAGAACAGGCATGAAAGTTGTTCAGCCGCATGACTTGGGAGCAGCTCTGGAGCTCTGCGTGGAAATCCTGGTGAGGTCAGGTTGGTGCTCCCATTTGCATTTCTACAGGTGTCATCACAGATTCCTAATCTGCATGACCCAGCAGTGGCACCGGATGAATGTACAAAAATGGTGTCGGGCGGCTTGGGGCCCTTCTGAATGCAAAGCTGTGCAGCCACACTGACGGTACATCCTTGTCTGGCCGCACTGGGGCTGAGAGGTTTGTAGTAACAAATATGAAAGTTTGTGGAATTCAAAGCATGTTATAAAGTAAACCCAGGAAAATTCATGAAGTTGCATTAAAGGAAGACTGAAGTGCTACATGAGCTATCTTCTTTCCATAAATCAGCCTGGTGTAAAATATTCTATGCAAATAGGCTTGTTGAGAATTCACCTTCGAGTTTGCATTCAAAGCAATTGAGATGTTGAGGAGCTGCAGAACTTATTTAAAATGCCTCTGGGGTAGCAGATCTTGTTTTAGTTCGAGCAGATGAGGAGCTATCGTTTCTTTAGAAATCATTTCACATTAAAAAAAAAACTATAAAAGCCACCTGAATTGTATATTTAATCTCTGACCACTCAAGTAGGGCTGGTTGCAGCACGCAGAGCCTTGCATGCATTTGTTTGTCACATGAAGTGTTAATAACTGAAGGCTTCATACCTTGTTATACTCTTAGATATGAGGCTTACTACCTGTGTTAGTCTGAAGTGCCAGCTTTTGCTGAAAATGCTTCAGAGCATACTGAATGTCGGTAGCTGTTCCAGGTCCCATCTCAAAACTGTGTTAAGACCTGACTTGCACAGGAGGAGGGCAGGCCTGGCTTGCTTTAGGCGTGTTTACTAATCGTGGGGGTCTGCTCTGAGTTCCCGTGGATGCAGTTGCTGAGATCGAAGGGCGCTGACAGCAAGTCAGGGCAAAACTTAGTCCAACAGGAGGAAAGGCTGCTGCTCACCAGGTGGGTTCATGCTTGAACCTCAGAGGGACTTGCGCTGCACAAGTTCTCCCATGAGCCTCTTAATCTTGCTGCTGAAGTTTGGTATTTTTGTTGGTGGAAGGAGTTAATTTTTGGGTTTTTTTTTTCTGTATAAGGTGGGCAGGGCTACCCTGCTGCAAACCCTTCCTGTGGTAGTTTATTTCACTCATTGCATTAGTTTAGAGAAAGGGCTCCCAAGCTTACTTTAGCTGGATATCTGCTCATTCCTGTCTCTGCATAGGACTGTGCATATGCTCAGGACTGTACTTAGTGAGTGTTGGAGGTACCATTTTAGTGATGCCCACACAATAACTGGGGCCTATTCTTATCAATATTACTCACTTTAACTGGTGCATTTGAAGATTAACAACTGTCCTTTCTTGCAAGACTGCTTTTACTGCACGGTGCAGACCCAGCAGGTCTCCTCAATGCTGTCTGTGGTCAGGTGTCAGGAATTCATGCCCTGGAGCTGTGTAGGTACCTCTGAACACACTTGTTAGTACTTGCTCAGGAGGGACCCTTGGATGCTAAGGCAGCATTTTTGACTTGGTTTACTTGTTGTACTTTTGGGCCACGTTTTGGACTGCAATACACTCTGAAATGTCTATTTTTAGGGAAAACAATAAGAAGTTATAGCAGAGCTTCCAGCTTTTCAAAATCAAACCAGCATTGGCCTTGCTTGTTACAGAGGCCAGAGCTCTGCCTGCAACTTCAGGTCAAGTTTGACAATTCTCATTCTGTAAATCCAATGACCATCTGTCATGAGAACCTCATCTCATACCAGCACAGAGGACTGGGGTGACTAACTGCACAGAAACTTAGAAACTTCTGCATCTGTTGGATGTTCTTTTGCAGGTGCATTTTCTGGTAAATTGAAAATGCTGTCTTCATAAATTAACATGTCAGATGGGAAAGAAAAATCAGAAGAGGTAGACGTAATGTTTTGTCTTGGACTATTTGATATGTTTGTGCCCTGCAAAATCTTTTTTAGTGCATGCTCAGAAGAACTGGTAGAGCAACCTTTAAGAATCTTTTTATTTAAGTAAAGTTGGGAAACTACTGCCTCCTTCAAGATCAGTGGAGAGGGAGATTCTATGTTATGGAATGATGATGGGAATGGAAGTGCAACTGTAGTACTGTACGTGCACATGGACAAAACACGTCTCCTTTGCAGTCGGTGTGCAGGATCATATGCCTCATATGCTCAGCCAAGCTGTTACTCCCTGATCTGAGTAACTGTTGTATCAGTACATGGGTTTTGGGGGTCCCACGATTGCCGGTGATCAACTGGAGCAGTGTTACATCCCCTCTGCTGTATGTGTGCTCACTCAATCGAGGCCTGTGTGAGTGGCACACCAGAAAACCCGTGTGCTGCTTGCAGGGTAGAGGTTGCGCCTTTTTCCTTGCTGGGCTGTCGTCCCTTGGCAGGTTGAGCCTGACCCCTTCCACTGCCCTGTCCTGCTGCCCCTGGCTTCTCGTTAAGCGCCGCTGTAGCTGATGAGCTGTGTCTGTCCAGGTGGAGCTCTCTCCACAGGACTCCCAGCCCTGCTCCAGAGGGCAGCTGATGGACTCTGCTTGCTCTGGGCTTTGCTTTTCAGGTTTCCCTTGGCAGTTGTGGAACTGGTTTCTGTTGGCATTCCGTTAGCACCTGGTTCCCCTTATCTGTCCTCCTCAAAAGCACAGGGCTGATTGCCACTGATTGCCCCTTCAGGCTGCTGCAAAAGCCTCAGCCCTCAGGGCAGTGGTTCTCTGCTGCTGATTGCACAGGGGAAATATTTAGCAGGGACTAAGTAGAAGATACTGATGGAAAGCATCTTGGAACAGCATCACAAATAACAGTTATTTGGGTTGAGGGAGAAAAAATAACATGGCAGAATAGCATCGTGGAGGCTTGTCATCGTGTAAGCAGGAGTGAGTACTGGGTGCTCCAGTGCAGGTGTCCTGCGGGAGGATGGAGCTGAATGTTCCCCAGAACTTAACAAGTAAATAGGAGGCAACTTTTTTCTTTTGCGTAGTTTCTCATTAGTGTTTCCAGAGAGAAGAGCAGGTTTTTTCTGGGCTAAGTCTATGAAGATGAATGAAAACAAATGTTGCAGGAAGTGTTGGTAGAAGTGATTTAAGTAAGTTTTGGGTTTGTGTGAAAAATTCCATATTCTGCTCTGATGTCCATAGTAAAGTGCAGTGTATTTAATGTAATGTCAGAAATACTCCTTAAAAAAATAAATAGGTTGATCTTTCTTTTCATTTAAGCCTAAGTTGTTATTCTTCTGCCGATCTGAGCCAAGACTTTAATACGTTATCCAGCATTTAACTCCCTGGTGCTCGATGGAGACGCGCTGTGCCCCTGAGACAAGAGGAAGCCCCGATCCTGCCACGGAGAAAGGGCTGGAGCACAAACTGGCTGTGGTTAACCCTCACCGAATCTGGCTAATGGTGTTCTCCTCCTTGGCTTCATTGTTGGTTTGATGTCTTCTGAAAAGCAATAGCAAAAACTTGCAGCAGTTGCATGGGTTGCAGTTTAATTTGCCTGCCAACAAGGGCTTGCTTTATAAATAGCAACGTGGAAATATTGTAAAACTCTGTCAGCTGCTTATAAAGGAACTTTCATGTGTAAGTTACATTATAGCAGCTGGGCAGTATTTGTGTTTTCCCTTACCTTCCCAGAATGTCAGGTGCCCTCTGTTTTTCAGGCATCATATATCCAAGTCTAAATGGACTGTAGTCATCAGTTCCTACTTTGACTTCCTGCATTTCATTTCTGACTGCTACTTTTCCACTTCTAGTTTCCAAAAAATACTCACTACAAGCCTTCTGCTTATACTTACATGCAGTTTCAATTCCAATAAACATTTTCCTTACAGCTTTTTCACAAATCCAACACTTTCTGACATCTGCTTTACTTGTGCTTAGTTTCAGGGTGCTGTGTGTAACGGCGCTTAACTCACGTTGCCGGGCTGGCGGTGGCTGTAAATCGTGGGGTGCAGGAACCACAAGCAATCTGGGGCTTTGCTTCTAGCAGGACAGCGTGACCAGGACATTCAGACAGTTGATTATCTTTCTAAAAGCAACTTGATGCAATGTTTCATTTCTTCTTTTAACTGTGTCTTGAGTTACTAGTTCTTTTTTTAAATGGGGAAAGCCAGGATCCCTACTGCTTTTCATTCTCTGATTGCTTGCAGGGTAAGATCTTTGCTGTAAACCCCCGGTAGACATTCAGCCTGCTGTGTTCTGCCCTGGGCAGCTTTACTCCTGATCTCATAAGGCACCCACTGGGCCGTGGCGTGGCTGGAGGTGAAGACGACGAAATCCTCTCTCCGTTGAACACATGGAAGGGCTCCTGCTGGCTCCACACCTTTGCTTCTGTTTCTCTGTGTACTGCAGCTCTTGTGCCTCAAAGGGGTGGCAATAGAAGAGGAAAACACTTAAACGAAGCCTGCATAGCCCACTGGAATATTTAAGCGATGCAGGGTTTTCTTCTTTCAGGTGAAGCTTAGTGCAGCTGCGGCAATGCTGCATTAGGCAGCAGAATTGCACATCTGCCTTGTCACAGGTCAGCAGTACATGTGCAGAAGAAAAAAGCTTTAATAATAAATAATAATGAGCTTTGTTTAGGAAGGGGAAAAAAGGGTGCATTACAATAAATGCTATGATGCACAGCCTTTTCTGACTTTGATATGCAATCTTGCAAGATGGTTTTGCCATAGTGCTTGGTGATGTTTTAACTAGTCTGCTTTCTTTCTTCCCCCCTCACCCCACCATTCGTCTCATTCCCCAAGCCACTTTATGGGAGACTTTTCCTAGTCTCAAGTGGCCTTAGCCAAGCTATTTCCTCTCTTTGTGCTTTTGTTTCCCCAGCTGTAAAATGGGGATAATGAGACCTGCTTTCTTTTGTCAGGCACTTAGAGATGCGCTTACGAAATGCGCTATTAAAAGGCTTTCTATGTATAACTCCTATACAAACAGTGGTTGTCCAAGTTTATTTGGATTACTTTATTAAAGTCTGAGGTTCTGAACATCCTTTGTTTTTAACAGAGGATGTTATTTATGCAGTAAAAATGCTCAGAATGTGAAGCTATTGATTGTTGCTGATAAGTTTATGGATATTAAAGCATTAAATCATCACTGCCTATTATCAGCCATTCCGGTGTCTTTGGAAGCTGAAAGCAGTTCTGCGTAGCTGGGTCCCTTGATTACCTCAGAGTGATCGATAAAAGGTTTTCAGCAGAGGCTTTTATTGCCACGTGGTTAAAATGTTCTTCCTGTTGTGCATCCTGTACATGATGACTTCAGCCCAAGGTGAAAGATAGAGCAATCCTTTGTGGGGTAACTGGATTACACAAAAATATTTAGTCATTATGTTGAGGTAGATAATGCTACTTCAGGCTTCAGTTTCCTCCATCACCTGTTGCGCTGCCTTACGCTGGGAGGGTTTTCTTGCTTGTCATCGTGCTTGTCCAGTAAGTTTTGGGTGTTTTAACTGCAGCAAACTGATGTTATTCAGGGAAGGGAGGAAAGAGCTGGAAGCAGAGAGGCAAAATCAAAGCTAAAACTGGGTAAAACTGCTCAAAACCTCTGTTTGTTGTTAGCAGAAGAGGGTCTGTTCGCTCAAGAACATGGAAGGACAGAACGTGTCTGTGAAGGGAAATGCGGAGCTCAATCTGAAAGCGCCAAGTGCTGTATCAGGGGCTGGGTGTTGTTGCCAGGGGGGCTTTGTGCCCATCCGCCTCTGTTGTTCCTCTCTGAAGTCGTGTGGGGCTCAGCCCTGCTAAAATGCTGATACTGGAGTTACAGTCCTGAAATACCTCCAAATACTCCTGTGGATTTAGCATTTTATTACCCACCAAGGGTACAGAACGTAGCTTGTCTTTGTGAATGGCTCAACAGCAGCTTTCACTTTGTTTTGCAGACGGTTTCCATCCTGGAGCAGAGGCTGACGCTCACTGAAGACAAGCTGAAGGAATGTCTTGAGAATCAGCAGAAAATCATTCAGAACAAAACGAGCTGATTTCCTGAGAGAAGACAGGAGCCGAAGGCATTGGGAGGTTTGAGGTTGCTTGTGTTCCTAAGAGACTTTGTGTGTCTTTAACTATTTTGAGCACAATCTATTTTTCAATTGGAATGTACAGTTATTGTATCTGTATATAAGCTTTGTTACTTTACTAAAATAAAAGGAATATTTTATTCGTAAGTGTTGATAACGATTGTAATCTCCTGTGTTTTCTAGAGATATAGCAGCCTGCGTGTAGTCTGAGTACTAACTAGGAAAGCTGCATCTCTCCCATCTTTGGAGCTGCTGAGTTAGTTTTAAAACTTTCAGCATCTTGGACTTGCCAAACGTCTGGCACAGGCTGCATTAGGCTTGTTGCTGAGGTTTGTGTTGGCTGTTGGTGACAAGCAAAGAGCTCCCAGGATATTCTGGGCAGTGGGAAGTCACCTCCCTTTTCAGAGTGAGCAGGTGAGGTCCCAGTGCAACCAGCTCCTGCAGAAGCATCTGTGTCACCCGAGTCCCAGGTGGTGCCCGGCAGCTCTGACAAAGAGCAGTTCTGCCCCTGGATGGTGTTTGTGCAGAGGGGATTAAATCCAATGGTGGGGTTTACCCTGCTCCTTTGTGCAATGTGTGAAAAACAATTGCGTGAGGCTGGAAGAGAGGCCCTGGTGGGTCAGATGTGGGGTGGATTCCAAGTGGATTTTGCTTTGTCTTTGTCTGTTTCTTAAATTAAAGGCAGGGTAGAGGGAGAGGAAAGGCGACCAAGTGGCAGAACGTTTTCTCCATCGTGGAACTTCCCTCTTCTCGCACCAGACTGCCTTTAATTTTCAGTCGTTTTGCAGCTGTTTTCACAGTTGAACAGTTCATAACTCACAGCTACTCTTTCACCCTGCTCCCCTCATCGCGCCTCCTGACTCTTTCAAGGCTTTAGCAGGTGTTCAATATGTAGCTGCACAAGAATTTGGGCGTCTGGGAGATCCTGTTCTCCAACACCTCTCCTGCACACTGGAGGTCTCCTTTCTTGCAATAAACTATTACCCACATTCCTGGAGAAATGAGCTGTGGGAACTCGAGCACCTCAGGGTTAATGAAACCCCCTCACCACTGTCTGGCCTCTTCAAGCAGGGGGGGCTGCCTCAGTCCCTGCCCCCAGGGTTCTCCTGCCGCTGCCACCGCCTGCAACCTCCAACGGCTTCCAGGGCCCCACTCCAGATGTGCTGCGGACATGCCTGAAAACGCTTGCCTGAGGCCTCGCTGGCATCCTTATTTCACACAGGGCTTAGTGGAACTGAAGGCCAGCCCATGTGTTTTTGGGAGGGGGGATTTGCACCTGTTTGTGTTGCAGGCTGTGTCTGCTGATACGATATTGTGATAGTGTTAATACTCCTCATCCCGTCTGGATGGAGCTGTTGGTGTTCCACTGCCATCACCAGGAAGCTTCTGGTCTCCTCCTCACCTGGTACTTTCTACATCTCTAAAAACCCCTTGTTGGTATTATCACAATATTTCACTCTTCCATTTGTGGGAGGCTGAGAGCTTTCTCATTTCCATGCTTATTGGGTTGATTATAAATCCCAGTTTCTCTCTGCTCTGCCACAGACTGTTTTCTGTTTCCAAGCTCTAAGGCTGATAAATCATTATTTTCTCTCGGATTACGCTAATGGAATCAATTCAGTGATATTGTTTCATGCTCTTGCTATAAGCTCTCAGTGGCTTTCTGTTGAGAGACTGACATCATTTTCATTGAAATGAACTTATATTGTGATGTGGGTGGGGAGGAGGGTACTCAAAGGTATGTCTGGCTGGTTTGCTGCTGGAAGCTCTTTCTGATCTGCTACCACTGAAGCAATGACAAAAATGAATTGCGAGAGCCTACTTTATCTGCTTGATCCTCGATGGCCTTTGGGGTGGGGGTGTGGAGGGGAGAAGAAAACTTAAGCTATTCCAACATTCATTAGTTTTAAGTTTTGCTTTAAAAACAGCCTTTGCTTCCTTTTAATGTGTGGTTTCTAATGTCTTAGAGACCACAGAAGTAATTTGTATATTGTATTTTAGGGAGAATGGCAATACAAATGACTTGTGCACATTTGATACAGACACTTTTTCTTTTCAGATATTCTGAGTGAATCCATTTGGAAGATTTAATTGTGCTTCTCAAACAGATGAGATGCTCGGGTGCTGAAGGGCAAGCCAGTGGCATGTAGGAAAAGCTGCTTTTCTGGACTGGACTTGTTCAAAGCATGCATTTGATCAATACAGCATGTTGTTGTAGAGGTAACCCAGGCTGGGTGGATTGTGTGGGGAGTTAGGAGGAGAAGGAATCTAACAATCTCTGTATGGTTAAGGTGGGAATAATAGTAATCTGAAGGGAGTTTCTTCTGATAGTACTTCCTATCTCAGTTGTTTCCTTGTCCCAAATCTCAGCAACTTACTCTCTTCATGTCTCCTCCTTACAGGCCCTTGCTTGGAGTAGGATATAAGGAAATGTACCAGCACTTCTAAAGGGTGGCTATGGCCTGAGGCAGGCGAGGTGTGGAAAATAGAAGATTTAAATTATAATCCTTGTGCTTAAACACTGAGCAATAACCTCAAAAACACATCTGAGGAGCCCAAATCCTATTGCCTGTCTTGTCCCCAGGCTCTGGGCTTAACTCTGTCCACTAAGCACCATGTTTGTGAGTGGTGAGGTGAGAGTCACCTCCGGAGGGAGTTAAATCCTCTTTTCCTTTTACACTCGTAGTTGTTTTTTTGACTTGGGAACATTGGCAGTGACTGATTTGCGAAGCCGTTAACTCAGGGAGCAGTGGAACAGCTGAGTGAGGAGGAGCACGTTGTTTCTACTTGGGCTGTCATTGCTTCTACATTGTGTGAGATAGACCCTGCCTTGAGAGCTGCTCGTGGTGAACTCTGCACAGGGAGGCTACAAAGAGTTAAGGATTTTGTTTTGGATCTCCAAGGCAAGCTTGAAGCCAAGTTCTTAAAAAAGTAGTTTAATTTGTTGCCATTACATTTGCCAGATGTATGACCTCACTAAACTTTTAGCAACAGTTCTTTGTGCCGAAATTAGCCCCGGGGGAGCCCGGCGCTGCTGCAAATGACTTTTTGGCTGCTGTGAGTATGGAGCACGTTAAACATAACCGTGATCTGTGAAAAAGTAAGAATCTTCAAGCGCTGCCCACTTTCCTTCCTGTCTGGGAGCTGGAATTGGACAGATACCACAGCTGAGCTCATAACTACACAGGCAAAACCACCGGAGCGCTGTGGCATTGCATTGACTCCTCTGGCCGGGAGCATCCTCTGCCCGCAGGGTCGTCACTGGACGCGAGTCTGCCAGAGGACCGGGAAATAAAATCCAACTATGATCTGAGTGGCTGGGCTAAAACTAGCCAGCCTCGTGGTACAAGTCACTTATTATATAACATCTTTAAAGAGCTGCTTTTGAACAAAATGGGGTTTTTTTGAAACACAAGTGAGTGGGAAGGGAGGGAAGTGAATTGTTTTGCAAAGGTTTGTCACTTGTGATGTGAGAGCGGGACTGCATTTCTTCTCTTGCTTTTAGTAAAGTTGGTCTCCAAGTGCTTCTCAAATGGCATGACCTGATCGGCTGTAGTTTTTGGGAAGGGAATGTGGTGGGAAAGAAGATTCTCTTACTGATGCTTGTCTGCATATTTAACCTGGATTTAGCTGCTGTGGGAAGCTTTCTGTGCACCTCGGGGAAAGCTGGGATCTATTTCTAGCTCTGTGACAGAACTGCCGTCGCAGGCAAACGTCGCTCTTCAATGCCCTGTTCTCCTTGTCAGAGGTGTTGCATCTAAATGGCATCTTCTTTGGAGCTACAAGTTCTTTGGATGAGGAGCTCCTTAGAGATTTGTACATAGCGTGACAGGGAAGAGAGAGGCGGGCTGGTTTCCAGAGCAGCCTTTACCTTCTCCTTGTGGCACAGCAGCGGTGCTGCTGGGGGTGTGTCCTGAGTGCCTGTCTGATGTTCCCCACCAAAGACAGCATCACCGGGGGCTTCAGGTGGAGTCTGAAGTTACCTGGTATCCCTTCCGAGCAAAGATCAGGCATACGGGCTCACGTCAGCGTGTTGGGAGAGGGTGCTGTGGGGTGGCTTCTGGTGGGGGATGAGCATCGTGAACCACTGGGGATGTTCTGGCAGAGGTAACTCATTGCTCAGCTGCAGCTGAGACGGGCCAGGTGACCACTGCCTGGGGCCATGAATTTGCCATCTGCAAGGAAGTCTTTCCCCAGTGACCACCCTTACATTTCTTTACGTTCACTCCAGCGCTCCAGTCCTTCCTCCCTGATAACGCAATACAGCTGGAAACACACTGTCTTGTTGTCACAAAGCAGTGAGGCTGAATCAGTGCTGTGACCCAGTGCCAAAACCCCGTCACCTCGGTTCTCCTTTGCTGTTTCTGCTCCCTGCAGGCATCTTCCGTACAGCTAACGACTCTCTGCTGCCTTCTGGATACCGGTCAAGCTGAGAATATGGTGATGATCTGTGTGACACGATAATTTTACTGCAAATGCCTAGTGAGCAGTGCTACAAAGGCTGAACCTGCTTACTCCAGGAGCTTGTGGCTGCATGGAGCACGTGCCATTGGTGGTATCTGCTCTTTCAGCTGGTGACTGAATGGGTTAAGGTAAGTAGCTGCCTGGATAGAGCTCCTGCACGGCCTCACTTCCCTCTTCTCAGCAGTGTTTCCATCATCACGTTTGCACAGCCCTGCTGAAGGCCGGAGCCAAGCACATCTCCCAGCTGCAATGGGCGGAATTTATGGGCCACCCTGGCTTGGGGGTGTGCTGGGCACCATAAGAACCTCCTTGCAATGTGATGTGGGCTGGGGAAAAGGGGTTGTTGCTTCTTCCCCTTCTGTGAATCCGCTCTGCTATGGGTAGCTGCTGTAACAGCAAGAAAGGCTCTGCCTGCCTGCTGCTATGCTTGGTCTGCATGGCGCGGTAGGTGCCTTGTGATAACCAGAGTTAACCAAGATGGTTTTCATCCTGTGAAAACCTAGGAATGTTTGTTTTGTTTTGTTTTGTTTTTTCTTCTTCCCTCCTACCTTTCAATTGCTCAGATTCTGTGGTTGCTTCAGAGGATATTGTTCTGTTTGTCAGGGGGGCAGTACATGTTTCTCTCTACATCAGTGCCTTCTGATTGCAGGTCTGTGGCTGGAGAAGCTTCTTGTTGCATTTTGGGCTCATTAAGAGCTTTCTTCAGGAGTTAGGGATGAAGATTCTGGCTTTTGGCACTTGTCCCCTGTGGCCATTGGTCAGTACATCCAAGACAGAGGTAGCTGTGTTATTGCAGATGCTGCTGAGTGCTCTGTTTTCCTGCACTAGATGTGGTTGGAGCAGCAGGACATGACATATTGGTGTGAGGAACTGATAACCCACAAGCCGGTATGGTTGCAGGTTTCATCTGGTCTAATCACAGATCCATGGGGAGACTCTGGGAGTGGGAGAGCAGGCTTTGGTTTTGCAGCTTTGCCTCTGCAGTGTTTCACCCCACCTTGTGTCCACCTGTGATGGCAGTAGAGTTTAAGAAACCCTTCCCCAAAGCAGCTTGAAACTTGATCAATGCAATGAGGTTAAGATGGTGTTTGGGCTCTGCCTTTGAGGTCATAGGGAAAGACGGCACTAAACATGGAGAAGCTTTGTAAAGTAATGCTGTAACAAGCTGCCCTTCTGCTCGTTTCTTTGTTTCTGCCACTGTCTGCTTTGGGCTGCAGGTGAGGTGGCCGTTAACAGGGTGGTGGTTTCTGATGTGGAGGTGGAGTGAGGCAAAGGGCTGGAGTGGAAATGGCAGCGTTCACCTGGACAGGACTCACCCCAGGTGTCAGGTGGGAACTGACAGGGCCTGACTCTGCTCTCAGCGCCGGTGCTCCCCAGGAAAGGTTCTCTGAAACCCTCCTGCTCGCCAGCAGCCTCCTCGTGGTGCTCCGCAGCAGTAGTGGCACAGCTGGAAAGTGCTGGCTAAAGAAGAACCATGGGGTGGTGGGTTGTACTGGAACAAAAACTGTGGAGTTGATGCCCTAGCAGCAGAGACTAAAATCCTGCAGGTGTGATAGAGAGGAGTGATTTGAGGAGGTACAGCCACCTTGCTGTTCTCTTCCAGGGCTTGGTATTCAGGATGGTGATGTGACAAAATACTACAGGTGCTTCCACAGCTTCAGGAGTGAGAAGGGCAGACTTAAAGCTGCAGGTTTGTGGATCAAGATATCTGAAGGTGACCTGTTTGGATACGGCCATACCTATGTGCTGTTGATTATCAAGTAACTTTAATGTCACTTGATCTTTTGCTTAAAGATCAATGTGAACCTGCTGGGTTATTTTTTTTTTGTAGCTCCTATTTGTTTCCTAAGGGAAAGATTATTTGACCTGTGTATTTGTCTGATGTGTTTCTTTCCTTTACTCTATTATTTATGAAATCAATAGATCTTAAAAAGGAACATTTGCTGCAAAGTGTCTGGAGGAAGGTGTGCTGGAGAAGAATGTGAAAACCTGCCTGCTAGCACGGCCTTGCCCATCAGCCGAGCGTCTTTGCTGGAGGTGGGCAGAGCAGCTCATCTGAGCACAAAGGGCTGCTTTGTCCCTGAAAATGCCTTGACAGCATCCAGGCGGTGGAGGGTAAAAGCAGACATTTTTGCCTGAGTACCTGCAGGCGACGCAGTGAGGCAGGGCCAGCGATAAGAGTGGGACATGGAATCAGCCTTCTAAATTGGGCAGCCCAGGTGGGCTACGTGCGGCTGAGAACACTGGAGGTTCTTGAGATGCCTTTAACTGGGGCTGTGTTGGCACTGAGCAGGCTTGGTTTGCTCTGGAGACTTTGCAGCAGTCCATGGGGTTGCTTCAGCTCAGTTTTAGAGGGCAGGTCTGTTGCAGACCCTGTGCAGCACCCTGCACAAAGTGGTACAAAGCTCTCCCTTGTCTATGCCAAGACTGTCCAGACTGTCGTTTACTAACACACCTGCAACAGCCCAGGTTTTTGCCTGGCAAGGTGCCATGTGTTCCTTTGCTTCTGGGGCCCCACACCCCAAACTGGCCTGCTGCCTTCTGAGCTGGGACTTTGCTGCCTGCACCAGGAGACTGGCAAAAAATCCCATTCTGTGTGTCAGGAGGCAGCAGTGAGCAGGCTCAGCTGATCCAGCCAGCAGGGAGATCACCAGAAATGTCTGAGGTGCAGCCCAGCAGCATCCTGGCTTTGCTGTCTCTCTCTGCACCCCTGCAAGCTGGACAAGGGACCTTGACCTTCAGCCTGCCTCAGGTATGGTCACAATCTGGTGTGCACCAAGAGCCGGGTGTTACCCATGCTCTGCTGGCTCCAGGCATTAGTACCTCAGCACTGAAATTGCTTTTTTAGAGGAACCAAAGAAGAATCAGCTTCTGAGCCACTTGATGTAGTGCCTGCCTTTGACTCCGGCTGGGGATATGGGCAGAGGCGTCTTCTGCAAACAGTGGATCTGAGTGAAAGTGCTGATTCTCCCCTCACTGCTGTTACGGTTTTCCTGTTGAGAGTCTGTTCCCTCAAGTCAAAGCACAGCTGTTAGTCTGGGTCCAACAGGCTGGAACGTGGGTGCCTGTGGAATAGGTGCTTGGAGGATGCCCAGAGCTGGAGCGGGGACTGGGAGGGGAGAAGAGTTGTGGATAAACCAGGCAGCCGGACCTGGGATAAACTGCCCCTTGCAGCTACTGGGTAATAAATGAGGTCCCTTCTGCTTGGAGTTACCTCCATGACCTCCCTGATGCTGCAGTAGGCAGCAGCTGGCTGGGAAGCACCATGTTCTCTGACCCGGTGATGGGTTTGTTGTTCCCAGCTGTGGGTGAGGGCAAGGCCACAGCAACCAGCTCTGCTGTGGCCCCAGCTCGCAGCACACTTGGGTTCATTTTGCCACCTCTGGCAATTTGTTGCCTCAACCAGCTGCCTGCTCTGCCTATGCCCAGATCCAGCCTTGCTGCCCACTTACAAAGTGACATTTTAACAAAGCAAAACTTGCTTGAGCAGGGTCTAGAGCTTGGGATTGTCACTGAGTTGTTCCCTGCGCTGGGAATCAGTCTCTTGCTTTGCCTCAAGAAACAAAGTTGAACAAGCTCTGTGTCTATTCCCTTTCCCACCCCCAGCAGTGACGGGCCCGTTGTTCCCCGTGGCCGGCGGGATTCCCTGCGCTCCAGCCCTGTGGCTCAGTGCTGCGTTCCGGAGGTCGCATTCCTTGCTGCAATTACCCGCCCTCCTGCCTCTCCTTACTGTGTGCTGCCTTTGTTGCCAGCTCTCAGAGGAGAAGCAAAGATGAAAGAGAGCAGAGATTATTATATTTAATAGCAATGAAAATTGGCGGGGTGATTTGGGTCTGTTTTCCTTCCCTCTCTCCCACCTCTTGAAGCTGGGAGGCAGCTCTGGAACCACCCATGGTCATCTTGCCAGGACCATGCTGAGCTCCACCATGGCTCTGGAAGGGAAAGCCAGTGGCATGTTCTACAGGTATCCATGTTATCTGGGTTATCTGGGCTTCCTGGCCTGGCCCTGGTACTCAGGAAAGTTGCTCTCTTTTTTTTTCCTCTTTTAAAGGAAAAGCCCCTTTGCCCCTTTCTGCAAGTGCACGCTGTCTTGTCCTTTTGTGGATTGGCTTGCCTGCCTTTTAGAAGCAAATACCTTGCTAATTTACAGTGGTGGGAAAGGAACAGCAGAAAGTTAAAGGAAGGTCAACTAAAGCCATTTTCCTTAATCCACCCAGCACTGCATGGGCTTGCTCAGAGAGCTGTGGGGCAGCTGCCCCTTGTCCTGCAGCAAGCTGCCCTGGCCCCCTCTTGTGGTCCCAGGCTTTGGGAGAGGTGCTGCCTGTTGGTAGATCCCTGGCAGATGCTGCAAAAGCTTCTCCCCGTCTTGAAGACTGATGTGAAATGGACCCAGTGGCATACAAGGTGTTTGGAGAAGTCGACAGCTGAGGAAGTGACAAGGGCACTGTAGCTGTGGTACCACCAGCAGAGCCAGCATGTCTGTTGGTTTTCGGTGGGGTGGCGAGGCCCCTGTGCAGTGCCACTGCAGAGCCCAGGGGTCAGTGCGTGCTGTGGCCTTGGCTGGAATCTCTTTAAAAGCATGAACATGGTTCTTAGACCAGTATTTATTTAATGTCCTCTCCTCAAGCTAAGCCATGGTTTACTGGTAAGGACATCTGTTAGGCTCAATCCCCTTGTTTTCCTTCATCCAAAGACACTGCTGGCTTCCCTTTCCTCCTGCCAGCGAGGAGAGAAAGGAGCTCAGGTGTGAAGTCCATTGCTGCTGACAGATCCCTGAGCAGGCAGGAAAGAGCAAGACAGCCCATGGCGAGGAGCTGGCGAGGGGCTTGTTGACCAGTAGACTTCCATCATTAAGGTTTCCTAGGTGGCTGCTAACAGAAAGCTTCAGGCCAGAGAGATGGGAAGTTTTTCTTCCCTTGGGGGTTCATATGTTGGGCAGCACAGAAATGTCTTGTGTTCCCTGAGAAGCCTGTGGTGGGATGGAAGGAAACAAGAAACCAGGGCATGGGTAGGAGAGCCTGTTTGTCCCTCCGTGAGCCAGCTGTGGTATCAGGTTGTACTTGCTATGAAGCTCATCCTCATCTCTGTGCTGGGCGCTGGACTGATCTGCAATGGAAGGTGGCAGGTATCCCAAAGAGTCACCATCTGCTTGGTGGGTGACCCTGTCACAAGGGCCGGCCCTTGGGGAGCAGCAGGTTCCTTGTCCCCGGGGTGAAGCGGTGGCTCAATTATGTCGAGTTGGAGGCAGCATCAAACATTCCACTGCCCTGGACCAAGCAGCTTCCCCAGCCTCTGCAGCCAGTGCACAGGATTTAACAGTGAACCAGCTGCATTCCTGGCAGGTGGTGTGTTCACCTCTGGTGTGGCAGCACAGAACCTGCCTCCATCCTCCCAAAACCCTCCAGTCTGCACAGGCCGGTGCCAGATTTCCCTTTCCTGCTGGAGGGGGAGATGCTGAACCTGGGTCCAGCTCCTCCCAAGGTATCTCTGCTTTCCCCAAAGTGTGAACTGCTCAAGGGCTTTTGGTGAGCTGTGGCTTTTGGGTGGTGGAGGAGAGCTGTAGCCTGTGGTGGCCACTCCTCTTATCAGGATCCCTTTGATTTTTTCCCACTGAAAGCTCCTTGTGTGTATCTAGTGAGAAATTGTATGTGGTTTAGCTATACAATTAAGGGTGTTTTCCTCTTCTTGCTATTGCTCACTCTTGGGCTGCATGGATGCCCAGGGAAGTGGTGGAGACACCATTCCTGGACATGTTTACAAGGCATTTAGACATGGTTCTTAGGGACATGGTTTAGTGCTAGAGTTAGGTTATGGTTGGACTCAATGATCCTGAGGGTCTCTTCCAACCTAAATGATTCTATCATTCTATTCTATGAAATTGTTCTTAAAAAGCTTTATGTCAATTCATCTGAAGATAGTTCCCTGGCAATCTAAGCAAGACTGCTATAATCCATCCACGTCTACCTGTACCAGTTTAATAACTCAGTTGAAATCCCTGAAGTTAGTCAAAACTAGCCCCTGCAACTAAATGAAAGTGGGTTTGCACAGGATTTAACCCTTTTCCTTCCCTTCCCCATTGCACAGAGGGAGCAGTGAAGTCCCAGCTGGCTGCCCAGCAGGTTTCCCCCGCCAGAGGGGAGATCAGGTGCCTGTGTGGAATTGAGCTGGGCTTGGGGCCAGGTGGCTTGGGAGGCCCCTTCCAAGGTTATCAGCTCTGGTGAGGTGTCCAAATGCAAAACATGTGTGCACAGAAAAGACGGCAGTGAAATTTTTGACTCTACACAGCATCTTTGCAACCATTTACAGTACTGTTGTGCTGGAAAGACTTTGGTGCCTCCTTTCCTCTGAGCCACAACACTGGTTTTCTTTTTTCCTGAGCCTTTTCTTTCCCCGGGTTTGTGTCCTGGCTGGACATAAAGCTGCTTCGTGGCCTTGCAGAATGAGTTGCATGTTGTCCCTGCAGCCAGTGGTGTTCAAATGGGTCCCATCACACCTAAGGAACAGATGGGCTGGTGGCAGACCTGTGCAAAGCGTAGGAGATGGTGCTTGCAGGAGGCTTTGTGTGGGGCCATGTTTAATCTTGTGGTCTTTGTTGTCCATCAGCTGGTATAACCCATTGGTGGGCCACCATGGCTCAGAGTGAGGGATGTGTTTGGAAACCTCTCATGTGACAACTGGGTAAAGCCAAAAAAATGATGCCAGGAATACTCAGGAAACCTTTAGAGAAGAAACGTGGTCGCAGCCCACTGAGCAGCTGGCGCCTCAGCGGGGTCTGATGGGCCAACTCTCATCTTTGGTTGCTCCTACTTACCTGTGGCCTCTGTAAAGAGTCCTGGCCAAACCACATTACCAGAACTGCGTGTGCTGTGTTTCTCATCACACCCCAGCAGTTATGGGCTTCTCCAGGCCCCACAAGTGATGACAAACGAAGAAGAGCATTTCCCAGGAAATCTGGGTAAGCCTCTACAGTGCAGTGTTTATTTTGCTGGATTGATGTGTTGTGCACTTTTCTCTCTGGCTAATTTAAGCAAATGGACACAAATAACATTGCTTTTATCTGCCCAGGTCCAGACCATGCTCAAAGCCTCCTCTTGCTGTGACTCACTCCTGGGCAAGCCCTGGAGAAAACAGATGTGGTAATTCAGTTGCAGATCCCGTCCTTTTCTCACAGCCCTGTGGTCAGCTGGCGTTGTCAGACGTGCTCTGGGTGGCTGATGGAGGAGCAAGGTCCTCCAAGCAGAGCCTGGCATCAGCCGAGCACCTCCTGCCCCGCTCCAGCCCTCCCAGAGGATCCTCCTGGTCTGCAGGGAAACTCGTTCCCATGGCTGATTTGGGACCATTTTCTCTCAGTTCTTTTGGTTTGGGTCTGGTGGAGGTGTTGGTATAAACTGGGATCTCGATCCGTTTGAGTAATTCATAAGAAGTAGTTCATAAAAAGTGCATTGTGCCTTTTGTTGATGCCCTCTTCTCTGCAGGCTTCTGTGAGAGTAGATTGCATTGGCTGAAAATGTTCTTGTTTTTACAAAATGTTGGGTTTTTTGATATCCTCCTTCCCCCTTTCTCCTGTTTTTCCTTTCTGTGTCCTCCTTTTTAATCCTTAAGTAAAACCTCAACATAAAGTCCATAATTTAGGTAAAAAAACCCACATAAAATTGAAGGGGGAAGGTGGAATCCAATTTGATGAATAATAAATAATCTTGGGCTCAGAAAAGCCTCAGCTATTCTTCTCAAAGCAGCCGGTGCGCTCCTAGCTTGATTTGCTGCTATAAATATTGGCCAGGTTCTTTCAACTCTTCTGAAGGTAAATGAGAAGAAGTTGCCAGGTTTGCTTGGTATTGCACGTCTGGGATGATGAAAGGGCCAAAGACACTGGGAGATGCGTAACTGCAAGTGGGGTGCTCAGCCATGCGGTCTGGGAGCCCCGCAGGGAGGCTTGTGCTTGATGTGGGATCTCCCTTTGCCACGGCTCCTACCTGCCAAACCCCAGCCTGGAAGATAACTCACGCTGGCTCCAGGATGGGAGGATGCTCAAGTGTTCCTGCCCAGACGAAGAGACAAACCTGGGTGATGTGGCGCCGGCTGCACCTCTAGGCATTTGCATCACTGCTCAAGGGTGGTGGGTTTGGAGCGCTGACACTCCCTGTGCACGCCGCGGTGATGGAGCGGTTGGACATCACTGGGTAGGTTGGTGCTGTGATGTCTTTTCTTCCTTCCTTGTGCCTTAGAGGACCATTTTTCTTCCTTGTCCGTCTCTGCACCTCTCTGTGCTTACAAAGCCCTTGCTGGTGTTCATCTCCAGGGCAGGCATCCTCCATCCTGCGTCCTAGGACAGGTTGGTGCAGGATGGTGCGTGGTCCCATTAGGCACAGCCTGAAGGAGGAGATAAGTACAGCCATTGTGGGTCCAACTGGAAGCATATCTTGTTTCCAACAGCAACCAGGAGGGGTGCCATGGGGTTAAAAGAATTTGAGGCGTGTGTACACCTATCCTTCCCCAGCAAGCAGCCCTTGGTGAGCTGTGGTTTAAACGCTGCTTCCCCAGCATAGATGGTTTCCAATCCATCATGCTTAAGAGAGGATGGCTTCTTCTCCAGGAGTGTATAGCCTCCTTTTCTATCACAATTTAAGCTTGTCCTTCTGGCTCTGTGGAAATGCCCCCATCACCAAGGCTGCTGTTGCTTTCCTGACGGGTTGCTTTACACCCTGTGGATCAAGATCCGGGCAGTGCCTGCTCCATTGGGATGGCAAGGGCAGTGAGACCTTTACATTCCTTCCTGCTCTTTCACCTTGCAGGTTCAAGACTGAGGAGAAGGAAGTGTTGGGTGGGAGGTGTCTTGTTCTTCACTGGCAAGGACTCTTCTCTATTTCCTTGTGGTGGCTGGTATCACACCTTCACGAGGCTGTCTTAAGTCTTCTCAAGTACTTGGTCTCTTCAGCAGTTTGGCCAGTCATCTGAAGAAAAGAAATATTGGAGGCTGCTGGTCACTTAGCTTACCTAAGGGTTATTAATGGCTTTTCTGTGGAGCCGATTAAACAGGCACATTAATAATGACATGTCAGGAGCTGCATTGCTACCAAGATAAACATCAGGTGGTCTCCAGTGGTCTCCCTCTCGCCCCCCGTCTGGGAGGGTTTTACTGTTGCTGGTTGGGGTTTCATTTAGTGACTTGGCCAAGGGGGGTTCTCCAGCAGCACCACCTCGGGGAGCCTGGCCGTGGTCCCCGCCTGTGCCCAGCCGTGCCGCAGTCATCCCGGTAGCATCGCGGCCATTTCCATGGCAACAGCACGTGTGCGGCCATAATAAAGTCAGAGTACAGTTGCTTCCCTGTGTGTGCAGGCAGGAAAGGAGTTTTCTGAGGTAAGAGCTCAAATGACTTGCAGAGGAGGGTTTTGGCTGGGGAAACGCAGAGTTTCCAGAGGCTGGGGAGGTCATTTGTACAGTGCTGGAAATGCTAATGAAGATTGAGTGAGCTTTCTGGGATTTTTTTTTTGTTTTTGCTCTGCCAAGTAGATTTCATGCAAACTTCTAGTAGGAGTTAAATTTAAAGGGCGATTGTCCAGAAAGGGCTATGGAGCAGGTCTCTGAAGTCTCTACCCATCCCACAGGGCAGTAACATGGGCTGTGTATTTTCTTAGAAGTGGCTTTGAAGGTTGCTGTGGGATCCAGGCTCAGCTTGGAGTCTGCTGCTGGGACGGTTGTTTGTCATGGGCCAAATGCCAACAGCCAGGCTGTGGGAAGAGCTCGCACACAGCCCTTGAATTTGATCTCCTAAGAGTGAGAGCTGGGCAGAACTGAGTTTTGGCTTGGCCAGTGATGGAGATGAGACCATGCTTTGCTCCCTTGCCATGGTCAGCCTGGGGGACAGAGCTGCTCTGTTGGCTTTTGGCAGGGTTACCAGCTTTCTTTGAGCTGACCTGGAAGGAAAATGGAAAGGTTCATTTTTTTCTGCAACCCTGCTCCATCCTGCTTGCCTTCCACTATCCTTCTGTTGCCTTTCTACCTTTTGGGGTGCCACCATCTCTCATGGTAGGTGACCTAAGGATCCTTGGACCAAAGGACTTGTGTGGTCCCTGTTTCCTCTGTGGCACACCTGCTAACCTCCTACAGGGTTAGGTGTGAGTGGCAAAGCCCATGGAATGTGTTCTACTGGTAGGACAGGGGATGCAGCCAGTGCTGAGGGCTACATGGCTTGGCAGATGATGCCTTTGCAAAATCCTGACACAGTGTCTTCCTCTGGAGCATGTGTTGCAGTCCGTGGTTGTTCATTTGGTACCTCTGGAAGCCTCTTCCAAATGAGGCCATGATGGGACTACTGATTGCTGATGGGACTGTTGGTAGGTTATCTTCCAGCACTGTCAGCATGGCAGCTGAGGTTGCAGGCATCCAAAATGATGAGTCCTTTGAGCCCGGTGCAGCAGTTCCAGCACTTTGGTTAAAAGCAGGAACACTTTTGGTGTGGTCAGACCTGGCTTTCCCTGTCCAGTTCAATTACACCTAGTAAAGTGAGAATCTTGGAGGGGTTTAGGAGTGCAATTACTACTTCAATATCTTAACTGTACACAAGACCAACAGGATTTAAGTGCTACATGGGGTTTGGAGGATCAGGCCCTGAGGTGTGCTGGAGTGGGGATGCTGTGGTGGGAGGACACTGGGGCAACGTGCTGCTTTCTGAGAACACTAGATACATCTTGGTGGGGCTGTTTTGGTCTCTCCCAACTCAGTCATGTGGGGCAACATCAAAGGAGGCTGCCAGTGGGAACAAATGGAGATCGAGGCAACACGTTGTCACGAGAGAGCCTTGGGAGTCCTGGCCAAGGGAAACCCACCTGCCCGGCTCCAATCAGGTTGGCAAAGCTGTGTTTTCCCAGCACAATTTGTGTGGCTGTGCTGACCCTTCCCTGGGATGGGTCATTGCTGTTGCTGGATGGGACTGTTGACAACCGCCCGGGACAGCTGCTTATGGCAGAAAATAAGGCAAGCACCAACAGGGTATTTCTGACCAAAGAAGCTCCGAGAAGAATTTAGCGGGGGAGGATTTGGGTGTGGATTAAAAAAGGTCACACCACGGGTACTGTCAAATGTCTCAGAGGTTCAGGAGCAAAAATGTCCTGTGGTTTACTGCTTTTTTTCCCCATTGTCCCTGCCACCACCTGTCCTGTGTCCTCTGTGATGCCGCTGTGAGCTGCATGTGTGTGTTGGAGGTGTCCCCTGAGCAGCACCCACCGCCTCACCCAGCAGGTGTCAAACAGGTGCTGGCGTTAGCACCGGCCTCACCAGCGGGATGGCAGCACATCCGAAGCCTCTCGGCTCAGCTGAGCTTGGCTGGCGTTCAGCAGTCTTGTGCTGGAGCACCAGATTCCTCCTTGGGAAGTGTAATATTCATGAGGGAGACACGTTAATTAGCAAACCGTCTGCTCCCTGCTCTGGCATGTGAGTAGGTGGCGTTACCTCTGCTATTAGGCTGAAATCTGTTTGGTATTTAGGTGCATTTGATTTGCAAGAGCTTGGAGGCCCCTTAAAGAGCACCTCTGAAGCACTTTGAGCTATACACAACCTTGATACTATGTGTTTTCTCTCTATAGGTCTGGGGTGTGCAAACAGACCTCATTCCCAAGCTGGTATCCCCCAGCCATCTGAATAAACTGTGGGCAGGTGACCGCCAGCATTCGGAGCAGATCCCATGGGTTATGAGTGCATCCCCCTTGCTGGCCGAGCACCCGCTCACAGCTCCATAATTGTCTGACTTTGTCATGAAGGAAAGTCGCTCAGGGAAAGCTTATTCTGAAATCGCACTTTCTCTTTCCCAGTTACGCGGCTTTGCCGTGGCCGATTGCGTGGCTTCACTGCTGTCCCCAGAAGAATATTATTGCCTCCGTTAGCCTCTCTCCTCCCCATCTCCAGCTCAACCAAACGACTGAGAGTTATAAACCCAAGGGATACTTTTCAGCCTGTTATTGGACCCTGACAGCATGAAAGTGAACATAAAAAGGTAAAAATGCCATCAAACGCACTTAATTTAAAATCAGTTCTTGGCTATTTCCACTGCTGATCTGGTTCCAGTGCTACTATATAGTCTTCAAGTATCAGTAAGTTTTGGCAACTTCTTCAGAGCACGAGGATGTCTGGAATCCAGCTTTTTTCCTGAATCTTCTCAAGAAGTTTCCCCCTTCTTCTAAATTTCACGAGTAAGAAGGTAAAGAGCGAAGATGCAAAACAAATCTTGTGCTGTAGTTGAGAAACAGAAGTTTCTTCCCTTTTGTAAATGATTTCCAATGGTTTCAACTTTTTTTTTCCCACTGAAAAAAAAAAAATGAAAGGAAAAAAGGGGGAGAAGCAACGAAAAGGCCAAATGTTTCATTTTCTGGTTAATCTCTTAAGAATTTTAAAGAGTAAAGAAGTGGTTCATGCTGATTTCTGGAAAAAGGAAGAGAAATTCCATTTCTGCATGTGATTCCTCCCCCATCCCTTGAAATAATTCATCCTGCCTTAAATTAAAACATTTTATTTGGAGTCTGGAGCAGAAGGTGAGTGTTTGTGGGTGTGTTGGCAGGGGCATCCTGAGTGGATAAAAGCTTTTGGAGGAGCAGCGTGAGCCCCAGCGCTGCAGAGTGAGCCATACTGGGACTCGCTGTGGGTAAAACCACAGCGGGTGTTGCTGGGGTGGACAAGGAGGTGAAGATGCCAGCCCAGAAAATCTTTAAATGCTTCCAATGCAGGAGCAGCCCCACTCCTGTTAATGTGGGGGCTCATCCCAGCTGCTCTCACTGGGGCTGCGGGATCCCCTGCTCCCCAGGTCAGTGGTCCAGGCACCCAGTATCCCCTGGGATGGCTCCCTGCCCTCTCTGCCTGGGTGTCTTGCTGGGCATTGAAGGGGCTGGAGGGAAAACCAGGTTGTAATGAGGAGTGTGTGCCCTCCTGCCCTGCCAGAGCCCCTCCAGAAGACGTTCATCACTTTTCACCGTTCTCTCATTCAGATGAAGGCTGATGTCTCCACTCGCATCCCTGCTCAGGACCATGCAGGTCTCCCCTGTGAGACCTTGGTGTCAGGGCTGATGGAGGCTTTGCTGAGCCCGTGAACTCCTGGTTTTCCATGGCATGAGGGTGCTCCCAAGCCAGGCTCAACAAGAGGGCCTGAGCAGGGTCAGCTTTTTCCTTCCTGCCTTTTCTGAGCCTTTTCCCACCAGTGTCACCCAGCTTACCAAACATCAGCCATCTGGTGCTGCTTCTTCACAGCACTTTACTTGGAGCAAAGGTGTGGGATGCCCGCAAGCTCTGTGTGCAGCGAGGTATCATTTGCTTGCACGTTGAGAAGCAAATCCTGCAGCAGGGGACTGCTGCTGTGCCTGCTTTCCCCAGCTGATGATGTTGGGGAGGAGAAGGCACATCGGGAGAGAATGACTTCATGGAGCTACTCCGGGAATCGGTCACCCCCTCCTCGCGCGAGGGCTGCTGGACAGGAGCCCAGGCGAAGCGCTGCCAATGGTGTCTTCATCCTCGTACCCCGTTACAGGCAGTGTTTGCAAATGCTGAGGCGATGCTCTCCATTGAGGAGCCAGCTTGGCTTTTGGTGGCTCTGCTCAAAGCCCTGAGAGCCTCACAGTGTGTTTTGGCTGGTGGGTCACAACGCTGGGTTTGCATGGCTCTGGCAGAGTTGAAGAGGTAAAAGCTGGCAGTTTGACTGATTTCCCTGAAGTAAGTGAACTGCCTGAATGATGAAGCTTGTACGGCTGTTTCTGGACCCCACAGCTCTACAAGATGAGGTTTTCCTCATTTACAGATGTAGTGATGTTCTCCAGCTGCACCTGAAGCACAGTGGGGATCTCATGCAGCTCATCTCCCTTGGGCTGAATTGATCGCTGGCAGGACATACCCAGATCTCGGCACGCTGTGAGATATCCCTGCAACCCATGGGCACAACAGAGGGGTGTTGCAGAAACACTTCAGTCCTGGTGCAAGGGCTGCGTGTGGCCAGAACCCTTCTGCTGGGCATTGTGCAGAGAGAAGCCCCATCCCCTGCAGCACGGGGCTGTTTTTGCAAGGGCAAGAAGTAGCTTTGTCAAAAGGCATCTCCACTGGAGTGCTAAAAATGCTTTTAAATGATCTGGTTTGCATTGGGAACGGGGAGAAATGCGGAATGGCTGGTTCCTGTAAGCTGTTTCATGTGAAACACCACAGGATGGGAGGAATTAATTCATCTCACTGTCTTCATTGGACGGGTGCAGGCCACAGCCCTGGGAAGTGATTGATGGGGCTGTGGAAGGCGATTGCCTCCCTTGCTTTGATCCAAACCAGGGCGAGGATCCATGCTGGCTGTCCGGAGACCTGGGGTCACACTGGCATCCTGCAGTGCCAGAGCCTGAGATGAGAGACGGCTTCTCTTTGAAGTCAGGATCAATAATCCTCCTCTCTGCTCCTCTGTTGGGGAAGATGTGGCAAAGCCTTTGCTAAGTTCAGGTTAGCACTTTAAGAACAGTGATGATTTCTAGCAGCCTGTCTTCTAGGTAAGGAACCTGTTTCAAGCCTGTGGTTAATTATATTAAAAAACTGAGATTTAGTCCATTTACCCTGCACTTTTTCATGCCCTGAGTGACCACGTCATGTCAAGCACAAGACAAAGCAATTAGGGGAGGTGGATTCCATGCCCAGCACCACTGCTGGGACATCACTGTGCCTTGGACCTGCACCAGCTCCTCTGCTCGATGACGGAGTGCTCAGAGGTGTCGAGGGTTATGCTGGCCACATGCTGAGCATCTCAAGCAGGAGGTAACACAGCGGTAGCATCCGGGGTGCTCTGGGAGCCCTGGGAAGCTCTGGTGTGTGGCCGGGAGCTGTTGCATCTTGCTGTGTAATGAAACCCTGCCGCACCTGTGCAAATATCCCCGTAGCCTGGGGCTTGGGTGGAAATGTGTTGGATCATTAAATCAAGCTACTTAAGAGCTACTTGAAGATGGAAGATGTGAAATCAGGCATATAAAATGGCAATCGTGTCTAGACGATTCCCCGAGCATCTGCCTGCCTCAAAACAGAGCTGTTGTTCACAGTGACTCTGGGTCTTGGCTTCTGCCCCTGGGGTGACAGGCAGAGCTTGCTCACATGGAAAGCCCAGCTAAGCTTCCGCTCAGTCTTTGCAGAGCGGTTGGGGCTCGCCTGAAAAGGCCAGCATGTCACCTCGCATTGGGGAACCAGCCAGTGAGTTCAGGTTGATGATGCCTGTTAGGACAGGTTCTAAGGGACATCGAGGAGAGGTGTGCGAATCTGGGATGCAGGGTCTTGAGGGAGAATTGGTCCTACTTTGTGGAAACATTCATGCTGCTTTTAGAAAGGCTCTGCTTTAGCTCTCTGCATTTGTGCTTCCTCCTGGTCTCCTCCTTCCCCTGGACTGAAATCCCAAGGAACTGGGAAGAAAGCTGGGTAGGAAGAGAAGCCTTTTAATGCAAAAGGAGCCACAGGGTGAACTGACACGTGCCCTGGCCTCCTGTATTTGGGAACTTCCTTAGAGTGGTGCTGCACACCACCCAGAAGGCCGTTCCGAGCATCTCGCTGCCTGTGTGCGTCCCTGGGGCGTTCTGTGTTGCTCCCTCACCTTTGCTTCCCAGGGCACGAGAACTCCTGATAGCCAGGGACCCTGCACTGGGGTTTAGTAACACAACAGCTTCTCCTTTGGTAGTCAAGACTGCAGGGCAGCAAGCTCCTTGCAGGGGGGATTTCATGCTGCATATTCATCCTACAGCTCCTCCGTGGAGAATGACATATCTTGCCTCGAGGCAAGGGGATGGATCAGATCCTGGGAGCAACAGTTTTCCCTTGGAGACTTGTGCAGAGCCGGAGCAGCTCCTGAGCTTGATGCCTGCGCCACACCAGGCCACACTGGTGCAGGGGTGATGGGGCACCCAGATTTTGGCTGGCAGGAGCAGCCAGCCCACCGGTGCCATGGAGGCTGCAGGATCCTGCTACGAGTCCTGCTCAACTGCTTCTTTCAGAGGAGCTGTGTGCTCTGGTGCAGGACAGGGCCGGAGACCATTTACTGGTGAGGAGCAGAGGAATGGGTTCAAAAGTGAATGTTTTGGGAGTGATTTAGCCGCAGAACATCTCTTTGGGATAGCTGTGGGGACAAGCTGTTGGTACCTTGATGGGTACAGTATCCCCAGCCCATGAGCATGTTTCATAAGGCTGTTTCTTTTGGTGCTGCCTGTTCCCTCCATGCAGCTTATTGCTAATGAGTCTCCACATCCTTCCTAGGAGACAGAGCTGATGCTGATGAGGCTTCAGCCAGCACTTGGGTGCCTGGTGGAAGGACTGTCATGCTGTGTCTGAAACCCAAGCGCAATTACGTGGCACCTGCTACGCTGCGAGGAGCTGCCTGGGTCAGGCGCAGGCTGCTTCCCTGCCCGCAGAAGATACCAGCAGCAGCCAGTAATCAGTTACTTCTTATTGCTGAAGCATCACTGATTTTTACCAGCAGGCTCTTCTGTCTGTGACTGTGGCACCGAGGCGCTCGGTGCGTGCTGGGCTGGGCAGAGGGAAGGGCAGCCGGCACGGTGAGGTGGGATGGAAGGGCAGCGGTTTTCAATGTGGACAAACAGGACATGGGAAACTTGTTTCCCTCCAGTTTCGCTGCTGGTTTTCTTCCGTCCCTGTGTGGTGAGATGTCAGGCTGGGATGTTCCCTTTGCCTCTGTTTGCACGGCACCAGGTTGGTCTGTAAATCCCTGACCCCTGCATTGGGACAGATGCAAACACTTTGTCACCTATTGGCTCTCCAGGTGACATTTGGCACACGCTTCCCTACGCTCCTGTCATCTCCTCACAGTTGTAGCTCAGAAGCTCCTCTAGGGCTGTAGCATCTGCTGTCTTTAGCTTTTAGCTCTGAAACGTGCATCAGCTTTATCACGTGTTTTAGCGCTGCTGACTGTGGAATGTACCTGGGTATTAAGTAACTTCCCAAGCTGTGTCTAGCTCAGACTGATGTGATTTAGGACTGTTTCTTTCCACTTAGGTCATGGAGAGCATTTGCATACGTAATTAGAAGAGACGCTACCCTCTGCAGCCTGCTGGTGGGAGAGGCAATAGCAGGAGGGACTTGTGGAGGTTTGCTTGAAGAAAGATAAAGTGCAAGTCTACGGCATATGTTTCACTGGGCCTGAAGATACCTTAAATATTTTGAAGACGACCAAAACTGATGCCAGGTAGTTGCCCATCACTGCCAGAGGGGGTATTTGGAAACCAAATGCCCAACTCTAGAGCTTGGTGTTTTTTATTGTCTCTTTCTTAGGCACATGGGACCTGTCGCTCCTCCACAGGACAGGGGCTGGACAGCCAACGGGGTGAATAACACGATGGCTGTACCCCCTGTCCAAAGTGGCCTTGGGCAGCTCCCATTAGATCACTTTAAATCCAGCCCCGCTTGGCCTCTGTGTCCGATTTAAACAGCATGACTGAATACTTGCCGATGGGGAAGCCTTGTTTGATTGTGGAGGTAATAAGATGATTCGAACACAAGAGCTGATAGTTTCAAGTAACTGGAACTTAACCTCGCCGTATAAAGCGTTATTGTCCTGCCACAGAAATCCTCTGTCTGGGAGAGCACAGCTGCAGGGAAAATAAATGCTGCTCTTCTTTTTTTCTTTCTTTCTTTCTATTTTTGCTGCTTGTTTGTTTAAAGCCCAGGGACCTCGGGCTGGTTTGCTCTTGTTGGCTGTGGTGGAGCGGTAGTGGGATGCGGGCGCTGAGCTTTGCCCTGGGAGCTGGGGCTCACCGGGGGACTGCGGGGTGAATTCCCTTTAATCCAGAGAATTAAATCCCAATCAAAGCCATTGTCAGTCGTGGATTTAGTCGAGATACAGGCCAAATCCTGGCCCCGCTGAAGTTGAATGGCAGCTTTAGCTGCTGATTTCAGAGGGGTCAGGGCTGGGACCCGCTGCCAGATGTGAAGCACATCTGTCCTATTGACCCCAGTGGGACAGGCTGCCCTGGCCAGGGTGAGCACACGGCTGGGATCCTGTTCCCCAGGCGGTGCAATGTTTGCAGAGCAGTAGGGATGGCAGCAGGTGCCCTGGTTGTTCTCTCCTTCCTTGTGCAGGTTCTGGCTCTAAAGCACGGCTGCCTGTGAAATCTCACCAAGTGGCAGCTGCTAATTCTTCATCTGTCTTCTCAAAACCATCTCCTGATACAGAAACAGCTCATTGCTGAGTGTAACCAGCAGGAATGCCAGGTCCTGCCAGCATCTGGTTTGGGTGTTGAGACAAATGGCTCTGGGATGACCTTATCTGTGGCTGGCAAACCACCACCACCACCACCAGTATTGCGCCAGGGCTGCTGTTCACCTGCTGCTGTCATGCCATGGAGCCAGGACAAGCCCTCCCAGACAGGCTGACCATCCTAGGTGTGTTATAAATGGGGTAAAAATAGATATATATTTGAATATGTATATGTGAGTGGCTGTTTTGGGCAGAAGCTGCAGGTCACCAGGTACTGAGAGCCTCGGAGGCAGCTGCTTCCATCAGTACTCCTGCCTCCCCAGATGCTTGGGGCTGGAGAAACCTCACCCAGCAGCTGTATTGCACAATTCACACAGCCGTGTTGCTTTTCAAGCAGTTTAGTCTGTGTTTATGAAGGTAAGAGGGTTTTTGTTGTTGTTGTTTAGTAGTTTTGTTGTTGTTGTTGTTTAGTTTTGCTTTTTAAAAACTTATTTTATCAAATTCTTTGCCCACACAAGTCAGTGGGGTGGATAGGCAGGGTCTTAGGCCAGTTGGGTTTGGGCATGCTCAGTAATCCCCACGGGGATTTTTTTTTCTGGCAGGGCTGGGATACTCTCTTCCCGCTCATAGCTACCATAAAAACATTTCCTCTGATTAAGTTGCGCTTATTTATTTGTCTGAACACACAGCAGCCCAAGCCTGTATTTGTGTGTGTGCTCAAATGTCTTCCAAAAGCCACTCCTACCACCCCTGCAAAATAGTTGGAGGGTGATACAAGAATGATGAATATCTGGCCAAGGGGAATGCTTTGGAGTGAATGAACGGGAGTTGTGAATGGGAACGGCTCTGTCCACAGAGCACCGTGGCAGTGGTGACTTCACCCCGCGTGAGACCGAAATAGCCGCGGCAATGACCTTGTGTCCCAGGAGAGAGGCAAAGACCCCGAGTGCCCGGCTCAGGAAAGTCCCTCACGCAAGAAAGAGGCTTCAAGAGATGCTGCATCCAAGCTTTTATCCTGGGCTTGATCGAGGTCTGGGTTTGTGCTTTATGGTTCACACTGAAATCCATGCTTAACTTGACATTGGCTCGCAAAGGGGAAGCAGTGATTCGTAATCTGTTGCGGGAATCAGCTGTCCTGTTATCAAAGCTTACAGCAGAGTCACAGGATATTTGTCGAAAGTGTTGTAAGAAATTCTGCTGCCTGGGACTGAAATAACGTCACTTTATTCTTAATATCCAGGGAAAGCCTTGGAGATTGTGTCCTTACTGAATGCTGCTTCATGTGCTAGTAAAATCCTGCTGGTGTGAGTATGTTTGTAGACAACTATGATTTTTTAAAATTTGCTTTTGGGAGCTAACAAAGTTTTATTATTTTTTATTATTTTTCAAGTGTCACCCCTGCAAGCTACTCAAACTTCTCCAACGGAATATCTTCGCTGTTACTACTAAGTAGGTGCTTTTTAAAAGGATTCGAAAGATGAAGGCTGAAATGAAATCCAGGAATAACCAAATCACGCCGTTCTGAAATTGGTTCTAAACGCAAACCTTTTTGGAGAAATTTCTGTTTGAAACATCGTGAGGCTTGTGTATCGACCCTTCTGACTCAGAGTCCAGCCACAAATCATTTGTGATTTGGATGAGAAACATGTGCAGCTTCGGTGGGGGTTGAATTTCCATCAGTGGAGACATTCTGGCAGGTGAAGGTATTACCTTTCTGCCCAACATTGGGTTCTTGGGCAGGGATTGTTCCCACTCAGTATTCCTGCTGCTGTCACCCTGGTGATGCTCAGGCTGCCCCTTCCCTCCAAATGATTTTTCATGGGGACGTCAGCTTTCCTCATTGACGTATCCCCAGCTCTGCCAAAAGCCTTTCTGCCAGTGGGATGAATTGGGTGATGGGGTCACTGGGTATGCTGTACCCCAGTATGCACCATCCAGCAGTGGAAGCGGGAGGGGACACCAGGTCCTGAGCCCTGGGCTCACCTTCTCCTGTCTGGTGGTGCCACCCCTCCCAAGAGCACAGGACACCCAAAACCATGAGCTGCTTTGCATCCTCTTAAGTTATTTTCTCTGGTTTGTGGGCATTTTCCTTGGTCTTTTTTGAATACTTGGTTTTTTGCTTAAAACCATTGCAATAATGGGAAGTGGTTTTGACAGAAGATCCAGCCCTTTTTCTTGCATGTCCTCAGCACAGAGGCAGCAACTGTTGGAAGAAAACCCTGAATATTTTCCAGATGACACGCTTCTCATCTGTCCCCATCATGGGCACTGGGGAGATGCAGGAGTGCTTCCCAACACCCATTGCAGACTTTGCTCTGCCGGTAGGACCCTGAATCTGCCACTTGCTCTTCTTTCCCAGGGCAGCAGAAACTGAGTCTCCAAGCTTGACAGAAGTTTTATGGTCCAGTTTTCAGGCCCACACTGCCCAGAGCCCAGCCTGGCTCTGCGCCTTCGAGGAGCTGACAGCGTCGGGTCCAGGGACCAGGTGGCCCCTGCACCTTGCGTCTCCCCTAGTCCCCATCTACACCACATTTGTGTCTCCCTCAGGAACTGCTGATGTCCCAGTACCCCACCACTCCTTTAACCTGAAGTTCTGGCCCTTCTGTGCTTCTGTTCTTCTCTCTGCTGCCCATAATTAGGGGTAGATCTTGAGAAACAGACCTGTGCAGGAGTGGGAGCGGTGGTTGATGTGGCTCAGGCTGGCTAAGGAGGGCCTCAGTAATGGACTCAAATCCACAAGGACCAGGGTAGCTTTACTCCAGGATGGGTGTGATCTCCTCAAAGGCCTCCTTAAGTGCCCACCTTCTCAACTTGGAGTCCTTCAGCATGTACCAGACTCTGATCCCAAGAAGCTCCAAGTCACGTGTCACTTCTGCAAAGCCTTGACCTGCCCATCTCAAGCCAGATGAAAGCTCCTGTTACCTTCCACAGGGGTCCAGAGCAGGGACCCTGGTTCTGCTTGTGTCTCCCCAGGTAGAGGTGGCTCCAGTTGCCAGCCTGACATTGCTCTTCTCCACCAGAAACACACAGACAGGGAAACTAGACCAAAGCATAGACTTATATCTGCTTTGTCTCTTGAGAAATCTCTTTTTCTTCTTTTGTTTGGTGACCCATGCCTTAGCCCAGATGGAGAAGAACTATTTTATGACACATGGCTGGAAAAGAGAGGCTGAATCAGAGAGTTTTGGCTGTGGCAGGGCTGAAGGTGTGGTTTGAACATGGGAGCTGGGAAACCTGGAACAGCCCCCCAGGAGCTTCCCCAGCTGTTCCCAAACCATCTGCACCTCTGCTCGAGGCAACCCTGCTCCGACATCTGGATTTCTCTGCATGTGCCTTGATCCTGGGAGGGTTGCATGGAAACAGCCTAATATGAGAATCCGTTCTTTGCACTGAAGGGGTTAAAGTCTGCTCCCTCCTTCTAGGCTGACCATGGAAAATGCCGCTCATGCCAGGGACTAAATGCAGGATAGAAACTAGGGCTCCTAGGATACAATAATACAAATAATACTATTTGTTCCATGAACAGCGGAAACCAGAAAAGCCTTGTTTCCCATGGGTTTGTGTCGTGGCGCAAAGGGTGCATGTGGACTCTCACCAGCTGGTAAAAGCTGAACGTACACTCATCATCTCAGCAGCCGCCAAACTTCACAGAATTTACATTCCTGTAATAACTGGGAGCCCCTCTACAGTGTGACTGAAAGTGTCCAAACGAAGGAGAGGAGGGGTGCATGGATGGTATGGCTGCATAAACCTAGTTTCCATAAAAATCAGGTTGTAAAATGAAGGATGCAGGCAGCGCATCTTCTCAGGAAGTTTAATGATGTTTCCACCAGTTTTTGCCCCAAACTACGCATCTGCTTTGTGATGTTGCTCATTTTGCTGGAGCCTCAAAAGGCAGAGGTGCTGGGTGACACAGCAACCAGGCTGGGGTGCTTTGAGTCCTCCTTTATCCACAGGTGAGTGGAGGTGTCCTTCTGTTTAGCAGTCTGGCTTTTGGCCTTCAAACAGGAGAAATCTGTGTCTGACTTCCCATTTCAGCCTGGACTTGGCGTTTTCAGCACTGATTGCCCCTGTGGCTTGGACCCAGGGATGTCTTGGGGTTGGTGGATGCTAGAAGCAGAGCCCTGCTGCCTTCTGCACCAGGCATGGAGTAACTCTCTGAGCTGTATCCAACACCGGGAATATGCAGCTATCACATAACCAGCTTCTGGTGGACAGGTAAAGAAAACAAAGAGGTGGTGGATACGCCATCCCTGGAGAGATCCCAGGCCAGGCTGGATGGGGCTCTGAGTAATCTGATCTGGGTGAAGATGTCCCTGCACTTGGCAGGGGGTTTGACTAGTTGAGCTTTGAAGGTCCCTTCCAACCCAAACTATTCTATGACTCTATGAAATGCTCTCGTCAGGTCCCTGGGGTGGCCAGGAGGCTGCTCCACGTTACTAGGAGGCCAGACCTGAGCTGTGCAGCTGCAGGAGGATGACACAGGCTGACACGACTCATTGCTGAAAACGCATTAGTTGTCACTGGGGTGTTCTGTAACATTAATGGGAAGGGAGGAGAGGGTCTTAAGGTAAACAGAGCGAAGCTGGCAGATCTGCGCCATCTATGCGCAACCTCGTCTAAGCCTATTTATATAAATCATGTGAAACCCAAATTAGAACTTCACCCATCTGCCGTGCTGTAAGTCGCTCTTCTACCAGCACAGCAAGCCAAGAAAATGCTCTCAACTCTGTAAGATCTGCCTCAAGCGTGAGAAAGATTCATATAAAGCCCCAGAGCTGGCGGGAGGCCTGAGATGCTGCATGTTGCAGTGTTCTGCAAGGCTGCAGGACAGGTTGTAACCAGTTCCTCCAGTAGACAGCAGTATCTTGACATCAAGGACAAGCCGGGAAGAGATGTGGATGTTCAATGAGAAGCCTCCAAGACTCCTCACCATGTGTAGGAGGACAAAGGCTCACCTCTGCCTCATGCGTGACATAACCATGGGTGAAAGTGTTGGGCAAGACCAGCACTGCCCTGCTGCTGATCCTAAAGACAGTGCCCAACACTGAGTTGAACTTGTAGTGGTTTAGCACAATGAAGAAGGTTGGAAAATGCCCCCTGTCCTTTCCCGTGTTTCCTACAGGTAACAAAGGTGGATTTTTCAGCCTTTCCCTTGGGGAGGCTGTTACCCACTCATTTGCTTTGCAGATGTGCAGCCTCTGCTTGGGGCAGCTCCTTGGGGGAGTTACACTACAGGCAAATGTGACCACAGGTCCTCACCTGCCTTCATCCGTGGTTGCTAAACTTGCTGGGAGCGCATGAACCACAGGAGCATCCCGCGGGCTGGTGACAGGGCCGGGCTGGTGACAGGGCCAGGCAGCTGCTGCCCCGGCAGTCAGCAAGTGTGGCCCCGCTGCTGCAGCAGAGTCACTCCTGGGAAGCACATCTGCCTGCACGCTCGGAAGGTCCTTGATGAAGATGGTGACTCACCAAGGGACCTTTCGACCTCTCTACTCAGCAGTGTTGCAATCTGGCTTTCTTGGCATCTAGTGCTTTTCCTGTTATTAAAAATAAAAACCTTTTTTTTTTTTTTTTTTGTTTCCCCCTCACTGAATTGAGGATTTCAGCAAACAGTTTGGGGGTAAACAAGTGAAGATGATGCTGTGGAGGAACAGTTGGTCAAGTTTGCAAGAGATAGAGCCAGATCTAAATACGGCACAGCCTTGCTGGTACAGAGCAGAAGGAAGGTGGCATATGTGTCTGAGCAGTTGGATTGCTGCACGCTGTTAGGTTTCCTTAACATCAAGTGCATCTCTTCCCATTTTCTTTCCTTTTTAGCAAAAAAAAAGGAGAAGCAGCTCACTAAAAATGTCCTTGGATGGAAATAACGGAAGAGCCATAAGGAGGTGATGGACCCTTCGTGTCCCCACTGGCTCAGCTGGCAGGTGGAGGCAGATGCATCTGGACAAAATGATTCTCTGCAAGGATGAGACCAGGAGACAGTGGCCACCTCCAGCCAGTCTGTCTCCTTGCTGCTTGTGCTCACACAGAAATTTGGCCTGGCAAAAAAACATTTCCCAGGTGACCTCCATGCTGCTATCGCTGGAGGAGATGCTGCATAGCATCAGCCTTCCAGCTGGGCCTCTGCACACCAGGAGCAACCACCAGCAAGCCGCCTTTCCCAGGTGCTCTGGACTGGGTACTTGAACTGAGAGCCTTCTCTGATGTCACAGGGCGCTTCATTGGCCCAGAAAAGCCACTTGCCTATAGCAGTTCCACCTGGGAGTTGTATCCTCACACCCCATGCTGGTTGCATCCAACAAGTTTTTGAGTCCTTTTGTCCGCTGACAAAAAGCCTGCAGAGAAATCAGGATACCCCTGGGCTGTGTTCACTGCTGGAAAGAACTGAACAAGGATTTCGCTCTCCCTCTGCAGCTGACTCGAGAGAGAGCTGGAGGCCAAGCTGCACGGGGAGCAACACGCTCCTCGTGTGGCTCCTGCCCATGCTGGAGGGAAACCTGCAACCCCTGTGCTGGGGGGTGTAGCTTTCTTGCCCGCAGGATGCTCTTGCTGGGCTCTCACGTTCCTGGGAAAGGCAGGGAGCTGGGGAGGCGAAGCCAAGGGCAATGCTGCTGCAAGCAACTTCAGTTGGGACTTGACTCTTAAGCCTTCCTTCCAGTTACAGGGTTAGTTGTGGAGCTCTCTCCATCCCGGCGGAAGAAATACTGACTTGACTGTGAAGCTGTGCATTGGAGTCTCGTGTCGCTATGCTTGACCATTTAAACCAAGGCTTCCTCACAGCTTTTCAGCAAGGAGGGCTGACGTGGCTGAGGAGTGAAGAATTTAGCACAGATATAGTGGGTGGGTGACTTGTCTGACCATCGCCAGCAAGGGCAGGGCCATGCATGTGATGGATGGGAAGGAATGTGCAGTGTCCTGGACCTGAAGAAAACAGAAGCTGGGGTAAAACTTGGGGGAATGGGGACTTGTTCAATGGTTGCTGCTGCTGAGCATCTTCCCCTGCAAATGGCCTCACCCTGGCTCAGCACTAGTGCAAGGAGCAACCAGCTCCATCACCGGCAAAATTGGGCTTGGACCTTTCTGTAGGTGTTTCAGGTCTGGTTGGCCCAGGGTCCTGCCCAGGAGCTGGGGAGCGTCTCCCCAACCTGCTGCAAGCACCATGCACCCCCTGGCTCTCCCACACTGGGCAGATGTGCAGCCAGACCACGCAGAATGTGTCCCCCACTAAAATGTTAGTATTTTACAGCAAGTAATGTATGTTTTTTTTCTTTGGTTTAATTGCCTCAGATTCAGTCTCCATTTTAGATCAAAGACCCCAAAATCTTCAGCACAGTGGGAAGAGCTACAGAGAAAGAACAAGACAAAGGTCCTAGAGCAGCGGTTATGCCGCCTGGTGTGTTGCAGCAGTGTCTGCTGCCTTGGACACAGGTTTGTGTTTGCTCCTTCTTCTGCCCTTTGCAGACTCATGTGGAAATGACTCAGAAACAAAGTGCCCAGCCTGCTACTGGAAGAGCGAAAGGCTGTTGGTGGAGCATTGCTTGAATGGAGAGACTGAGGATGGTGCCGACTTTCTGCATTCAGATCCTGAGAAAACGGGTGGAGAACGACCGTGGATTGGTTGTCCATTGCTGAGCTAGTTCCTAATGCTGAACGTGTGAGTAAAAAAAAAATTACTAAACAGAAGTTTAAGAGCTTTAGTTACACAAAATGGATATGGCCACAGTGTTTGTGTAAGGGGATGTTTCATATGCCCTTTTGCAAGTGCTAAGATTCATCTTATTTCAAGGAGTAGAAACAGAAGAATATAAAAGCAGGATCTCCTGTGATGCAAAACTTCCGCTGGTTTCATGGTTTTCCTTAATTCATTTTTATGAACAGGTTTTTAATTCAGTTTAACTCAGCATCTTTTCTCCCCCTGCTCCCCCTATGCAATGCAAGCCCATTTGTGTCTAGGCTACTGGCAACCAGTATACCAAGCTCTAGCCAAGCATGTATTAAAATAAAGCTGCAATCTGCTGAAAAACAGGTTTTAAAATGGAAACAAATAATTAGAAACACACAAATTAGCCTACGTCCAACAACAGGTTGAGCTCTGCATGAATTGAAACAAAGCTGTAATGGCAGGATAGGAGCGATCCAAACCGGTGGCAGTGGCTGAGTGTTGACTTTTACAGGTCAACTGTAAAAGATGTTGGGAAGGAGCAAACGCGGGTGGGTTTGGGTAGAGCTGAGCACCCAGACCTGTGAGATCAAACAGCAACACTCAGGGCTTTGCATAACTCATGGGCTTTCAAGCACCGAGGCCTTGGATGAAGCACGAGCTTTTGGCTGGTGTGAGCGCGCTGCCGCTCAAGCACCTTGCCAGCGGCACTGGTGCTTCCCCTCTGCCGGCTGCCCGCACTGGTGCACGTTTGCTGGGCAGTGGTGGGGCACCAGAAAGCTGCTTCGGTGGGGAAGGTGTGGAAGTGCTTTCTGTGGTTTTGTACGTTTGGTGTCGGGTGTTTTTATGCACATAGGCTCAAGCAGTCTGGCAATAGCCTGGAGCCAGGCTGCCTCCCCGGGGCGAGGTGAGCCTGTCCCGCAGCCCTGGGCTGGGTGATGGACAGCAGGTCCCCTGGGAGCTTTCTAGCAGCTATCAAGAGCAAGTCTGTTAAATACTCTTTCACTGCCGAAATTGCAGACTGCCCATTCCTTGGTGTGCATGTGGGTGAGCAAGGCACACCAGCAGTATGGATAGTTCTTCTGTGACCATTGTTATGGAAATTGCTTTAGAGACAGTTGCCTCAATGTACATTTTTAGAAGCACAAGTGAGCTGTGCAGCAGGAAAACCGCTCTGAGAGGAGGAAAACCACCCGCCAGGCTCCCAGCTCCCATTGTCCAGCGGCACGGTGGAGCACTGACGGCTCTCTCGGTAGGGATGTGATTTAGGGTGTTTCTTTGCCTGATAAGGCAGAGAGAAGGAGCCTCTGCAGGAGAAGCCCCTTCTGCGTCAGTCTCCAAGGAAACCCTTGGGACTGCGTGGCTCAGCCTTTGCTGCGCGCCCAGAGTTTGGGCCGCGGCTCACGTGTCCCAAACTGGTGCCTGAATCATGCTGCCGTCTGCCAGTGGCGTTTTGCTAGTGCGAATGGTCCCATTTTAGGCGAATTGTGGGGTTTTCCTACCCCTAGATGCAACTTTATCCCAAAGATACTAATGGCTGGATTGGTGTGCAGGAGAAGTGATGTCCTTCTGTGAGATGGAGTGAAACTAGCTCTGTCTCTGTTTCGATTGTACATTCCTCATGGTTGAGTCTGAAAGGAGAAGCCTTTTAATGCTCCCACACCTCCCAGCTTCTTGAGAGCAAGCCTGGGAGCTGCGGTGGTTACGGGGAAGCTCGGGCAGCAGGTGCTTCCAGGTCTGGTTGCAGTGCCCGAACCAGAGCGAGTCACCCCGAGCTGCCGGGGATCGGGGCTGTGCCCACTGCCTGAGGAGGGTGAGCAAGTTGGTGTCTCGGAGGTTTCCAACACACCCTTAGGCTCAGGGCTGGCCAGGTGCACAGGCAGTTTCACCGCTCACCTCCTATTTGCACTGAAACATCCAGACGTCTCATCCCAGTTTTGAATGAAAAAATCAGATCTTCTCGCCTCAGTTAATCACAAACATGGGCAAGGTTTTGCTTCTCTTGGGCTTTGCTGGTGCTCATTGCTGCTGCCTGCTCCAGAGCAAGACCAAACCTCCAGCCTGTGCCCAGCAGCTTTGTGCAGCCCCAGCTGATGAACGAGAGAGGCACAGATCCAGTGACCTTTGTTTGCATAACTGCTGCCTGCAGCCCCGGCTTGACATTTGAGGAGCAAATGTAAGTGCTGGGGGAGTGCATGGTGATGGGGGTGCTGGGCAAAGCAGATGAACCTCATCCTTGCTGGCCAAGTATCAGGCTGAGCTGTGGTCTGTCCTTTCTCTCACTGGAAGTCCCAGTTGACTTGCACAGTGGTGTCTCGCCAGAAACCAAGGACAAGAAACCTGCCTGCAGCTCCTCTCTGGCCAGGCAGAGAGTTTGGCCACAGTTTGTCTATGCCCAAGACTGTTTTGCTGCCTACAGCAGCAATGGAGCTGGAGCTGGGTGGAGTGTTAGGCTCTGTGGGGTGGTGCGTCTGTCAGTGACAGTGCCGTGGGGTGAGATGGAGCTCGCAGGCTGGAGATTGGAGGGGACCTTGTCGTGAAAACAGGGATGCTGGGTGGGAGTCACAAGGTGGTGACAAGTTGCCACTCAACAGCTTGACCCATGCTGGTCTGGTGGGTCTCCAGCTTCAGCCCCGTCTGCTCTGCTGCCTGGGGCTGCTGCAGCAGTGGTGGGGAGGGACAGCTGTCCCACACCTGCCTCCTTTGGCTTGTGCAGTCGGGCTGCTCTCGGTGTCCCCAGGCTCTTTGGGCAGCGCAGTGCTCCATGCAGGACCAAGGTCTTGGGCGCAGTGGGTGTATTTGAAGGTGCTGAGCATCCTGACCTTTGCGCTGGCAACTTGTCCAGCTTCACAACCAGTACAGATGAAAAGGCATTTCTCCCCAAACCTGGGAGACTCTATCACAAGGTCTCTTGTGTTGCTCACACCAAAAGCTCAGAAACATAATATTGGTACAAGCCCCCAGCTGAGTTTCTTTTGATAAAGAAAATTTTGGAGGAGGATTGGGAAGGGTAATTCTTTGTATTTTATGTTCTGAGCCATTTAAGCTTATTTTACTTTCCTTGCTACAATATCTGCTGGCTGGGATCTCCCTTTTATTCTGTTTTGTTTGCTTTTAATGTAAAACCAGAGATTTTTGGGGCAGGTAGCCGAGGTTTGGCTATAGGAGATGACAGCCCTGGGCCATGCCTGGCTGTAAAAGTCAGGTGTCTTCGCTGGAGGTCTGGCTGCTTTCGCGACAGATAGCGGGGAAGCGCACTTAAGTATTTATCCTGAGCTAAAGAAAAGAACTAGAACGGAGAAAAATACACAAAGTAGGCCATGAAAACAGGGTTTATGAGTATCTGAGATCCGATTCTAATTAATAGCAGTTCCCATCCCAGAAATCATACCATTCAGCAAAAGTTAATCATCTTTGCTCATACATACAATACACTTGAAGGGAGAATGACTCACCCTCATTGAAATGTCTAATGTTATGAAATCCAGTGTGACTGATGTAACAGACCCAGCTAAGCTCTCCAAATTTGCCAGGAGCACCAGCAGCGAAGCAAAGCCCATGTGTAAGTTGACCTCATTGAGTTCTGCTCGTTTGTACTCAGGCTGGATTTCACCTTTAGTTACTAAAACAGACTTGCAGGGAAGGGGCCTAGAAGGATGTGGGTGGGCAGGGGAGCGGGGCGGGAGGGCTTGGCATGGCCAAGCCTGGTGGTCCTCAGCTCCTGGCCTGGACCTGCCCATCCCCACCTTTGGGAGCCCACAGAGCAGCTCTGCACAGAGACCCCGCTCCTGCAAATGTTTTGACACACATGTAATTCACAGCTCTATTGAGGTGCCTGGGACCAGCACTTCAATCACATCACTCTGCGTGTTCAACCATTTGCAGCCCCAGCGATTTATTCTTTATTTTTCAGTTCAGACAGGAATGTAGGTTAAATTCAGCATTAAGATTCTTCCTTGATATCAGCTGTTCCCTCTTAAATTAAATATTATTACCTGCAAACATTTCCTTTTAGCACTGGGAGCCGTTTGCTTGGTGTAGTTTGTTTAAATGTCACCATATGAATTACTGAAAGTAATTTAAATATTTAAAGACATATACTGCAAGTCTAATTTTATTTTGAAATACTGAGCCAGACTAACAGCTGATGCAGCAGATAGCAGCTCAGCCTGGCACCTCTGGTTCCTGTCCCAGTTCTTTAAATTAATAATTTGCATTTCCAACACCTTTCACCCGATGAGTCTGAGCCCTGAGATATATATACATATATATATAGATATATATAATTTTTTTAGTCAGATAATCTTCTCTCTTTGAGGCCTTGCAGCCCCTCTAGGATGGGTGTGAATCCCTTGGTGGGCTCCTCTCCCATCCATCCTTGGCTGCCCTTCTGGGTCATCTGCCCCATAGGGCAAACCCTGGAGAGATAACATCAGAAATGCCAGGGCCCCAGCAGAAAAGACAACAGTGCTCTCATATTTGATGTTTTCCAACTAGAGAAGATCCCCCTTCTGACACAACCTTTTCATCTCTTGTTATCTTTATGAATAGCTTAAAAAAAAAGTATCATTTCTGGCATGCTGGCCACACTGCTGAAGAGCTGTTCCTCTTCCACCTCCTTCTTCACCCACTCAGATGAAAAGCTACAGGTAATGCTGGGGAGTAAATGAAAGGCTTTTCATGAGGAAATGAGCTAAAATAGTAAATAAAAGGCTAACTTGTAGAAATAAAACAGCTGAAGATGTCACCAGGAAAAAATGGTGATGAAACACACCTGGTCCTCGGAAATTACCTTCCATGCTGTTGGAAATTACCTTCTGACTCAGCCGGCTCAGTGCATCTGATGCCACTTTGCTAAGAGCTTTTACTTGACCTGAATACCCATGGTTTTCAAGGAAATAATGTTCCCTGTGAAAAATGCAACCACTCAGACCCAAGCCTTCCCTCACTTTACCGAGAAAAGCCTGGGCGAGGTGGATGCTGTCATTTCTCTGGCTGCTGGTGCACTGTGCTCCCACCACCACATCCCGTGGCCAGCCGGGGTGCGGGGCTGAGCGTGGGGGCACCCAGAGCCCACCCGGCTTTGAACTCCACCTGCCACCTCAGGTGGGTCTCCTAACACAAGGTCAAAGTTGCCTTTAATCATGCTGTGGGCATCTCCCCAGAGCGTTGGTCTTGCCTGGTGCCCTGCCTGCCCCTCTCCCTGCAGAGATGAGTCTGGCTTCTTGTGCAAAGCCGGTGACTCATCCCCTGGGATGTGTTTGCTTAAAAGTTGCCTGGTCACCTCTTTCTCTGATCACTGCCTCATCGCTTTTCAAACTGGGGGTGAAGAAATGGTGACACACAGGCAGAATGCATGTGCGTGCTGAAATAGCACAAGCTGCTTGCAGGCTAACCCTTTCCTTATGCCCTATGTGTTCCCACCTGTTGCGGTCAGTGGTCAGATGTAGAGAAGCATATGTCTCAAAGCCCACCCTGTTCTCCCTGCCCCGCCACTTGAGCTATTAAATGATGGGAGCTTTCCCTGTCCCTCAGCTTCACAGTGTCCTTGGGGCCATCCCAGCTGCAGCAGCTGCCTGTGAAAGACAGGCTGTTATTGCAGTTGGGAAGGTTTCCCCCAAGTCTCCTTTGGCCACCAAAGCTGGCCCCTCCAAGCCACCCTTGAACAAGCTCCAGACGTTGAGAACCTTTCAGAAATGATGCTGCCAGCAGGCACAGCAATGTACATGGTGTTTTGGGCAGGATCTAGCAAGTGCCTTCGATGACAACTGGTTGTGCATTGGTTCCCTGCACCAACATCATCCAGCATCTTGTTCACTGTGTTTGCTGGAGCTATTGGCTGGGGTGAGGGTCCAGCAAAGCTTCCAGGCCCTGACTGTTGTGAAATAGATAAATTGCTTGATGCTGCACCAAGAGGCTTTGAGGACATCTGGGGAAATTGTGTTATCCCCAACGGTCATCACTGGGCCCATTATCGTTTAGCTTCTTTATTAATGACCTGAATGATGGGACTGAGTGCACCAGCTTTTAGAAGATACAAAACTGGGAGGAGAAGCCATTCAGAGGGACCTCAATGGGCAGAGAGGAGCTTCATGAAGTCCAACCAAAGACAGTATGAAGTCCTGCTGGTGGGGAGGAATAACCCTGCACACAAGTACACACTGGGGCCAACCAGCTGGAAAGCAACTTTTCAGGTGAAGACCTGGAGGTTCCTGGTGTAAAACAAGTTGCCCACAAGCCAGCAATATCAGGGGCTGCACTAAAAATAGCATTGCCAGGAGGCCAAGGGAAAAGGAGGAAGGTTTTGATTCCTGCTTCGTCACCAAGTGCTGCTGCCACTGGTGGAAGCTGGACTTGAACTTGATATTTCTTGCCAACTCTTATGTCCAGCCAAGTGCTGCACAAAGGGGCTTTAACCCCATTTCAAGGACGGGGAAGCAGGACACAGACAGAAGGACACAGACCTGCCTGGCATCACACAATTAGGTCAGTGGTGAGCTGGGAAGGGACCGGCCTCTTCATCCAGTTCCCTCTGTGCTGGGTCGTGTTCTTGCAGGGCGTATATGTGTATCCGAAGGCTGCGAGCGTACCCAAGGACATCAAACGGGCTCGACCGGTGACTGGCAGGGATTTCTGAACAAGTTCACAGAAAATTGGAATTTTGTGAAATACATTAAATTTTAAAAAATTGCAAGTGAAACAGATATTGTCCCAGGAAACACTTTGTGTTCAAAATAAAGCTTTGTCTCCTGGAAACTAAACTTTCAGGGGAAAAAAAGTGGGGTTTAGCTGAATATTACTAACAACTGGGAGGAAAAGAGACGTAATTTTCCTGTGCTGTGAAAGGGGAACCAGCCCCTTGCTCGCTAAACGCTTCACGGAAGTGGCTTCTTGGGTTTTGTTCAGTTTTATTTTAATCTCAACGAGGGGTTGCAAAACCGGAGGACTTGGTGCAAGAGAAAAACCTCAAGAACCAGATCATCTTCACAGATGGCTGGCAAAACTTCTCAATGAAAAAGCAGTGTTGTCAAAGCACAGGTGGTGAGACCTCGAAGTGGGGCAGGAGCCTGAGTTGCTCGTCCATTAGTATCCACCAAATACATTCAAACCAGAACTATGTGAATGAAAAGCTGAGTTGCAGGGGGACATGCACTGGCTGGGACACCTGCCCTGCTCATTGGAATAAAAGGATATGAACAATAATTGACTTTGAAGCTATGCACAGTAAGAAGTGGCAGCACGGTGCAATCGCCTCCCCCAGTATCTCTGCATCAGCTTATGGGCTTAATTGGTGAGGTTTGGGGTTTTGTTGATAGGCAGAGATGCAGAGCACCAACACATTGCTGAGTCTGCCTCTGATCTTGTCATGGTGTAAATCCCAGATAGTGCTGCTGAAACCATCTGATCCGCCACAGCAGAGCCCAGCTGGGCTGCCTCACCCTTCCAGCCGCAGGAGAAGTCCTGGCAGGGTTTGCATTTCAGAGGAGCACCCAGAAGCCATGGTGCCTCGCAGGAGCAGACTGAGGAGCAGTGACCCTCAGCTCGGCAGGGAAGAAAAGCCTTTCATGGTATTAGGTGGCCCTGTTTGCAAACAGACGCAGCAATGTAGGGAGAAGGAGACCTGCAAAGGCTGGTGAGCCGAAGCCTGGCAAAGTCATCGCGGCTTCTCTCAGCTTCTCCCACTGGAGGGACCGGCTGGGACATGGGGCCACAGGCACCTTGCCCCGAAGGTTCCACACTGCCTGCACCCATCTCAAGTTGTCCCCACCCCTCTGCTTCCCCTGCCCCAAGCCAGCATCCCAGCAGCAGTTTGATAATGGTGGGCGAGGGGCACAAAACTCACCCCATGGGCATGTACGGGGGAAGCTGGGTTAGGGATGCGGAGCTGGGTGCCGCCTGCACCCACCCTGCTTGTGTACAGCCCTTCCTGGTGGGTGGTGAAGCTGCTTTCGCAATTGTTTCCTGTGAAAAGCCCTCACCAGGAAGCTCGCCACTTAGCCTCCTTGAAAAAGAACTATTTCTCTGCAGGAAATTGCTGCTTGAAAACAGCCCGGCCGCCTGGGAGAAGCTGCCAAGGAGCTGACGTGTGTGCGGGGCGGGCGGCCGAGGATGCTGAAGCTGCAGAGCCGGGCAGTGATGGAGATGTGAGCGGATCGGAGGGCAGGCGCTCAGGTGGCACCAATAGGTCCTGCGCTCCCTGTCCTGGGCCGTTCCTCTCTTGCCTGTTTTCTAAGGAGGAAGGTCTTTTTATTTGGCATACAAAAGGAGAAATGATTATAAATGGGGTATGTAGATATGTATTAAACTACACAATGTTCAGTCTGTGTCTAATACATGCATGAGACAAGCTTGAGAGTAGGTGTTACTGGCTTTTTAAGTCCCATAGATATCCTGTCCTGCTCTATCACTGCAGTGAGAGCCTGTGGAGGGTCTAATGCCACAGGGAGCATCAGAGCTGCCCTCTCTACTAGTCCTCCACAGGGAAGGATTTTTGTAAAGGTGGTGGCACATGGTTTCCATACCTGCTCATTTAGAGCCATTGCTAAAAGGATAAATAATCTTAAATGTGCTCCATTTCTTCCTCCAGAAGGAGCCTGGAGCCCAGGAAGCAGAGGCAAGGAAGAAGGGAACTGGCCATTGCTCAACGATGTTTTCTCAGTTTAGTTAGTTTGGAGCTGCCCTCCATTGCTGGTGGAGCCCATGGGGGCTCTTGGCTCCTGCTTAAACACAACCCCGCTTTCTCTCCTGGATTTCAAAGCAAGCGTGGGGACCTCTCCAGTTTTTGTGTAACCAGCTACGCCAGCCAAAGCATCATGAAAAAAGCTGGGCCAGTATTTCCCAGAAAAATTACTTTTTGGCTCTGCAGATTGGATTTTTTTGCACTCAGGCAGAAGCACAACCCTTTCTGTAAAAATGCAGGTTTCCTCAAACCCCAGATACGGAACCAGACTTTTCTTGGGTGCCCAGTGAAAGGCTGAGAGGCAATGCGAACAAACTGAAGCATGGGACATGATGGTTAAGCATAATAAAAGACTTTTTCACTGTGACGGTAGTCAAACACTGCAACATTTTGCCCAGAGCTGTGGAGTCTCTGACCTTGGAGATACTGGGATTCCCAACTGGGATGCAGTACCTGCTCTAACAGATGCTGCTGTGAGACGCGGGTTGGACTGGACACTCCTCAGAGCTACCTCCAGCCTCAGCCCTTCTGGGCTTCTGTGACCACTTAGAGATGATCACAGAAAACAGAAAAATGGGCTTCTTGGAGCCTTGATTTTTGCTGCAGAAATGTTTAAAGTGAATGTTTGCATTCCCCAGGGCCTGCAGCACTCTGCAAACAGCTTTGCTCCTCTCTGGTTGCCACAGAACTTCTAGATCTACCTGGAGACCTGCATGGTGGAAAGGTGAGAATGTTGATGTGAAAGTCTCCAGCTCTGCAGCAAAAGTGCATCTCGGAGAGGCAAATGATGCTTTGCCCATTTAATAGAGGAAAAATAGCACCACCCAAGGACCTGGCAGAGCAGGTTGCATGTACTTGTGGCTGCCTCATGCTACACAAGATGCTCCACAGAGGTTTCTTGTTTCTCCTTGTGGCGGTTGTTCCCCAGCCTACATCCACCTGCCTTTACTGGGGCAGACCAGGGAAGATGCTTCCCAGGGCTCAGCTTCCTCGCAGGATGGAGCACACCGGAGACTTTGCCCTGAAGCGGGGCTGCGTTGGGAAGGGGGATCTGTTCCCATCGCGGAGCTGGATGCCTGCAGGGCCAGAGCGGGTGCTCCACGGGGACAGCTTGCTGCAGAAAGGAGAGCACTGCACTTAGATCCCCCTGTTGAGTATTTGTGGGTGAAGCGCTTCACCGGGCCAAAGTCATCTGACATTTTTTGTGGGGGCGGGTGAAGCTAATGAATCCAGATTAGGCAGTGCGGAGGCTGGGAAGCTAGAATTCTGCTGAATATATATGAAGACAAATGTAAATTCTAAACTTTCTAGGGAGTATTTTTACCCTGGCTCAGTGTTAACATTGATAAAAATAGTCACAAATAAGTGCAGGAGTAGAAAGAAAATTTGGGGCTTTCTTTTTTTTTTTTTTTTTTAATGTTAAAACCATGCATCTATTTCTCTACCAGGAGTTAACCTCTTACATGCATGAATGAAACACAGAGTAAACCATCAACAAGTGACCTTCCCTCACAGAATAACTCCTATCTCAATCCAGCCCGCCTGGCTTGCTCCCTGGCACCCAAAAGCTTGCAAAGGTGTGGGGGGACACCAGCCCCATTCTGTGGATGAGAATAGTGCCGTATAGAAAACTGTGGTTTTGCTCAATGTGACGGAACAAACCAGAGGCCACCTCAGGAGCCCAGGTCACCCGAGCAAATTCCCAGCTCACAAAATACTGCTTCGAGTTGCCAGTCCAGCGTTAAACTTCCAGGGAGGAGCGTCCTCTCTCAGCACTGATGGATATTTGACCATAGGCGCCTGAAACAGGTGAAGACTCCTGCTAGAAGGAACTTAATAGCTTTATGGATTGATATCTGGGCCATAATTCATACCTGATACCTGGTATTAGATGTTGCAAACAGCTGACTGAGCAATGAGAAGACAAGTCCTAGGAAGGTTTAGCTGCTACAGCCCAGAGTCATTGTGGGGAGGGCTGTTTTGACAGCTGAGACTGGAAGGAAAACCCTTTTACAGTGCATTGTTGTTGAGAAAATGCATGTTAAAAAGAAAAACAGAGACATGCTTTTCAGATGTTCATTTTTAAGAAGAAAATGTGGTTTAATTTCTGACCAGCTTCTGACTGCAGATACTTTTGCTTTACTCTCCAAATCCTTGGGAACCCTAGCTCGCCCCTAAGCTGTAGTTAGTGCCATGGGTCCCCTCGTGGCTGGACATCATCTGCCCTTTCCTGAGACTTTGGCTGCTCCCTTGGCTCAAATTAGTGTCTGTCACATCCTGGGGAGCAATTCTACTGCAGGGGCTAAGTTGGGACCCGGAGTGAATTTTGGGTAGACATCTGCTAACAATGCAATTACCTTGTGTTCTGCCATGATTCATGGTTATGGTCTTTGTTTCTAAAACAGAAGACAAAGAGCCGGGTGGAAAAGAGACATCAAAACACAGCCTGCGGGTTTGGCAGTCAGAGAACTTGGGAAAAGAGAGGTGGTGGTGATGGGAATGAGGAACAGGAGATGGCAGCTGCTTTGGCGTCACGGAAGATAGACCAGGACAGACGAGGACAAAAGCAATCTGAAGCCAAGCCAGCAAGACGTGACTGTGGGCACGGGGAAGTTGCTGGTCACCGTGCTGGGCATTGAGTAGAAAGATTATTGGAGAGAGCCCTTTCCACAGCAGAACAACAACCAGAAAGACACACACAACCCTGTGCGTTAGAAACCTGAGGCCAGTGGCGGTGTACAGCACAGAGACAATGACCATCCACATGTAGAGGAGCTATCGCTTTTTGCTCTTCTTGTCGGAAGCACTTGGGACTCTGTGGAATTGAGACAAAACATGCTAGTTTCTGGAGACATTCTGATCTTCTAGCTGCCAGCAAAGCCACATACATAGCGAGACAAACACCACCAAGACCCCTGAGTCCTGGCCAGTGCTGTTTTGCTGGAGGAGGTGCTGGCACGCAGCATCCTGGCTCCAGCCTCCGTGCTTCTGTCTGCCACATTTTGGGAAACCTCCTGGGTGTGAGGTCCCACCTCCTTGGGAGGCCATTTGAGGAGGGTGCCCACGGCTCCCTGCGGAGCAGAGATTTCCTCTCTCGCGGAAGAAATTCCCCCGGATGGCAGGCGCGGCTGCTGCGGGGAGGATGCAGGGCCTGGCGGGGAAGCTGGAGGATGAGGACTCGGGCTGGCCCTGGGCTGCGGTGCATTGCGGGGCGGCGGACTCCAGAGGGCAGCACGCGGACAGGCTGGCACCCGCCCTGCCCGCTCCTGCCAGCCCTGCCCGCTCCTGCCAGCCCTGCCTGCCCTGTCTGCCCTGCCCGCTCCTGCCAGCCCTGCCTGCCCTGCCTGCCCTGCCCGCTCCTGCCAGCCCTGCCTGCCCTGCCCGCTTCTGCCAGCCCTGCCTGCCCTGCCCGCTCCTGCCAGCCCTGCCCGCTCCTGCCAGCCCTGCCTGTTTCTGCCAGCCGAGCCCGCTCCTGCCTGCTCTGCCCGCTCCTGCCAGCCCAGCCTGCGGGGCCACACGGGGAACTCAGCGGGATGATCCGCACTGCTGAGGGCGGGAGGTGAATCTCTATTGCTCCCCTCCTAGTGTCCACCAGCTCCTGGCTGGGCGGGCAGGGGATGCCACACCAGCATTAAGTTACGTTATTTTGCTTCCATCCTTTTCAGGGTGAAATCTGGTCTTGCCTCTGCAGGTGATGCGCCTGGAGCCTGTCCTGAAACTTATGTGGTTGCTAATGTGACCGCAAAATGGAGGTGAAACATTTCTCTTCTGGTTTCACAGCCACCGCGCACCCGCGGTTACACCTGCCTCCCTCGCACCACCCGAGAGGAGCCACAGAGTCCCTGTAACATTTCTGGGCACTGTTTTCAGTACAACAAGAGCTTTAGACCCAGACGTAAGTTCTTTGCCTAACCTGCTGCTGTTCCCCTTATGAATTGAAGGTGGTTTGATAAACATACTGAAAGGTCAGCTATTTTCACTGTGGCTTGCATAAGAACCTCAACATCCCCTGCTGCAAGAGCAGCCTTAGTAACTTCCTACTGCAACACTGAATCACAATAGCTTCCCACAGCAACCAGTGGTAAAAATAAACTGGGCAAGGGGAAGTGGACAGCTTCTGCTGTTCCGCTTTCTCGGGCACACTTGAGTCACGAAAAAAAGCCATGTAGAACAAGGCGTTTATTTTGCTGATGCCGATGAAATCCACAAATGGTTCTGAGCGCAGTCCTGCTGAAATCGGTGTGTTTTGCAACGGGATGCTCAGCGTGCTCAAAGTTAAGCATGCGCTCAAGTGCTGTGTCCAGTCTGTATTTTTCATTAGGATTTGGACTTATGAGTTGGACTAAAAGGAGACAGGGACCTCAGCAGAGCCAAGTGCTGCTTTTGTACTAAAGACAGAGGAAAACGGCCTCCTTGGGATATTTTATGTGTCGAGGTCATATAAAAGACCACTGAGGAGACAGTGGCTCTGTTATGGTTTCAGTAGTAGATCTTAGCTTTGAGAAAAGTAGGTCTTGAATGGATAAAAAGTGTCCTTAAATACAATACAATTTGTATTTTTGCCTTGACATACCATCATTTGAACAGCACAATTTTAAACAACATTAAGACTAAGACTCTGTGTGTGTGTCTGTGTGTGCACGTTTGTTTGCCTGGGGAGGGGGTGGGGGGTGTTTTAAAGAACAATATCTTTCCTGTTACACAAGATCTTGAAAATCAGCCAGCTGGGAAAAAACCCAGTTGAGACGTAGTCAGGTCGCTGAGCCTGGGAATCTGCTGCTGAGACAGACCCTGACTCTTCCCTTTGTGACAGAGTTTGCTGAGGAAGTTTATAAGAAGAGGCTAAAGAGAACAGAAGTTACGGCAAAACAGGAACGGCTCATCTGTCCCAGACTGGGGAGGAGGAGCTGTTCCCCCTCCCACTGTTGCCCACAGGAATTTGAAGAGCACGGGCTTGTAGGATAACCCAGGTGAGAAGGGACTGCAGAAGGGCTTTAGTCAAACCTCCTGCTCAGAGCCGGGTCAGCCCTGAGGTCAGCCCAGGCTGTGCTGAGTCGAATCTTGAAAACTGACAAAGATGGAGACTTCACAACCTCTCTGAGCAACCCATCAATATTTGACTACCTGCATAGTGAAAATGGACTGCAATAGAAGCAGCTCATACAAACCCATGTTTTTAATGTCATCCTGCTCATTAAAAAGATCAAATCTGTTTTGTAACAGAAACAGTTTGTGTGAGGCATGGAGAACTTCTGGTGCTGGTGGACTGATTTGCATTAAAGACAAGTAAAAGATGGAAGGAAACCAGAAGGATGCATCCAGTTAAATTTCCTGTCTTGAAATTTCAGTATTGCAGCACAAAAGTTTTGTGTTTATAGTAGTGGATATCAGTAGGGAAAATATTCTAAAAATAAATTAGGTTGTACAAACAAAATAATCTATTTTGAGGCTCATTCTGAAAATGAGAGCGAATCTGGAGGCTTAATGAATCTCAGTCTTATTTTGCAACTGCGCATTGCTGTCAAAGACCGAGGCAGGGCCGGGCACGACCCGCTCAGCCGCTGGCCTGGGGACCGTGTCACTCCCATCCTTTTTTCTTAAACTTTTGGCTGAAACCTGACGGGGGGGCATGGGGCACGGGGCCGCTGTCCAGGGGGGCCGGCTCTGCCCCGCAGCGTGGCCCGCCTCCCGCGGCCCCCGCGCGCCTTCCCGCGCTCGGCCCCGCGCGGGCCCCGCCCCCTTGCCCACATTAGGCTCGCCCGCTTTGCACGCCGCGCCTCATTGGCGCTGGGGGCGTGGCGGGAGGCGGTGACGCGCGGCGGTAGGCGGGGTCTCCGCGCGGGGCCGCGCCGCTCGGGGCGTGTGCGCGCTGCCGCTCCGCTCCGCGGCGGGCGGGGCGTGTTGCCGCTCGGCCGGCCCCGCCACCCGCCCCGCCTCCCGAGGCATGACACGCCGAGCCGCCGGCGAAGCCCCGCTTTAATTGAGGCCGCCGGGATGGGGCGCACCGCGTAGGGCAGAGCGGGGGCCGCCGCGCTCCGGGCCGCAGGCAACGCGAACCCACGGCCGTGCAGAGCGGCGCCGCGTCCGGCACAGCGCAAGCCCATCCCGGCCCGGGGGGGAGCAGCCGAGCGGGACCGCGTCCGGCCGCCGCGTGGGTGGCCGGTGGGCCGGGCGCTGGCGGCCGCCGCTGCCGAGCCCCATGAAAACGCAGGTCTGGGGGAGCTCCCCGCGGGCGCCCATGGCTGCGGCGATGCCGTGCAAGAGCGCGGAGTGGCTGCAGGAGGAGCTGGAGTCGGGCGGCGGCCGCTCGCTGCTGCTGCTCGACTGCCGCCCCCACGAGCTGTTCGAGAGCTCGCACATCGAGACGGCCATCAACCTGGCCATCCCCGGGCTCATGCTCCGCCGCCTCAAGAAGGGCAACCTGCCCATCCGCTCCATCATCCCCAACCACGAGGACAAGGAGCGCTTCGTCAAGCGCTGCAAGGCCGACACCGTGCTGCTCTACGACGAGGCCACTGCAGACTGGCAGGACGGCGGCGCCGCCACCTCCGTCCTGGGGCTCCTGCTGCAGAAGCTGCGCGACGACGGCTGCAAAGCCTATTACCTAAAAGGTGAGGTGCCCCCCCCACCCTTCAGCCCTATCCGGTTTTCGCAGTCCTTGTCCATGTGTCCGTCCCTGCCCCCTAAGCATCCCCCGGCCGGAGGTGGTTGGGTTGGTTTGCTTCCTCCCTCCACCCTCCCCTTGCCTGATTTATTTTTATTCTTTTATATATTTATTTTTCTCCCCTGCATCCCGCTTTAATCCCCCGCACAAAATGGTTGCAGGCTGGAAGCGGCCGGGAGCGCCCCGCTTCTTCCTGCGTCGGCTCCCCGGCAGCGGCGGCAGTGAGCCCCCGACCCCGCCGCCGGGGCAGCCCCCCCCAGCGCTGCCCTGTCCCAAGCCGACCCCGGCTGGGCACCGCCGCCCCCCCTGAGGCGCCCCTCGCCTCCGCTCCCCGGAGGGGCCTTTCGGGGGCTCCCGGCGCCAGGCTCCTCTCCAGCCCCTCCGGGAGGGATGGACAGATGGGGGGGGAGGGGGAAAGAGAGCACAGCCCCCCCTCTTTTATTTTTCTTCCCGGCTCTATCTCCGAAAAAGCGGGCGCTTGGGTTTTTCTCCCTCTTTCGCTGGAAATGCCGGCGGGGCTGGGAGGGGGCAGCGCGGCTGCTCCCCCGGGGCCGGGCGATGGAGGAGCGGGGACCCGAGCCCTGCACCCCGCACATCGTGAGCGCTGGGGTGTTCTTATGGTTTTGGTGTTGTCTTTTTTAAGGGAAGGGTGTTTTTTGTCCGTTTTGAAAGATCCCAGCAAGTCTCCGCAGCGGGCTGAGCAGAGCCCACAGCTGGGCTGCTGGGACCCTTCCCATCCTCCCAGCGCTCCCAGTCCGGTCGCTGGGTGGCGGGTTTGAGGCAGAAATAACAGGAGAGCGGAGGTGGTGGGGGGAGAGTGGTGGAGAAAGTTACCGCTCGCAGCCCTGTGAAAAACACTGCTGCTCCTTGGTAGATCCTTTTCGGGTAGCCGGGGGAGCCCCGGTACGGGGTTGGGGTGGCAGGGGGACAGGCAGGTGTTTGGGGACCAGCCTCCGGGGCTGAGCTGCCTGCACAAGCCTCCTCCAAAGGTAACGGGGCAGGGAGGGAGGGGGAAGCCAGGCCCCAAGCACAGGGTTTGATCCCACTTTCTCACCCATCCCTGTGCTTCCCACCCGCGCCGGTGGGTGAGTCCTCCACCCCATCCTGGTTTGGGGTCCCGATGGGCTCCGTTGCACCTTCGCTTTGTCTTCTTGATTCTCTCCCTCTTGTCCTCGTCCTCGGCAGGAAAGAGCGGCTTTGAAGTTACTCCTAAGCTGTCCCCGATGGGCAGGGGAGGAGCTGAGTCCCTTTCTCTGCCTTTTTCTGGGAGCCTCGGTGGGAAATGTTTCCAATTAAAATTCCAAAATGGCTCCTCGGCGCTGTCTGGCAGCGCCGGGGGGAGGAGGAGGATGAGGACGAGCCTTTTTCATGAATGGATGTGGCAGGAGCTGTCTGTCCTGCTCAGTGACCCTGCCACAACCGCCGAACCCACTAACAAAGTTTCCAGGAGGCCTTTCTAATTAAACCATTTGTCAGTGTCAGATACTGATGGCTGAGCTCCGGTTTAATATTGCCTGGAAAGGAGGTAGATTGGTGGGGTTTTTTGGTTCCTTGCCTCTGGCATCCTTCCCAAACTGTTGAGCTGAGGAGCTGGAGAAAAGGTCTGAGGGGCAGACATGAAGGGCCCCATCGCTCCTCAAGCCTGCTGTGGTTTGGGTGAAGAGCAAACCTGTGACACCGCTCTCTCACCAAATGTGTTTGTAGTGATAAAATAGGTGTGAGGATCGCTCTTTGGCAAAACTTACGACCTTTTTTTCCTGCTTGAAGGTGAATTATTTTGTTGGGTTTTGGTGCCTGGGCTGGGTATGTGGTGGTTGTTCTTGCTTTATCTTTTGAGACACAGATACTTTTGTGCTTCTCTGTCTAGGTGGCACAATAGCTCTTGCCTAAACAGCGCCAGATTCTTATTTCCGAGAAGCTAAATGAGAAGAGATTGTCTCTTGCCATTGATTTTATTTTTCAATGTTTGTTTCTTTTGCAAGTGAGATTTGGCCCCTATTTTTCACAAGTAGTATAGAACTTTGTAAGAAATTCTCTTTGGTTTCTCCGGACCTGTTTGCCCAGTAACAGTCTGCCCAAGGAAGATGAGGGAGCAGGGAGATGCCTTTCTTGGCATGAAATTGAAGATACACCAACTTTTTAACTGGCAAAGGCTTGCTAAGCAACATTCGCACGTGTTCAGTTAGAAGGATTTCCCATTCTGAAGAATAAAACATGTTTTTCTCTCTGTTTCTCCCCTTCCCTCTCTCCTTCCCCCTTCCCAGGTGGGTTTAACAAGTTTCAGACTGAATACTCGGAGCACTGCGAGACGAACCTTGACAGCTCCTCGCCCAGCAACTCTCCCCCGGCGTCGGTCCTTGGCCTGGGAGGGCTGCGGATAAGCTCTGACTGCTCGGATGGCGAATCCGACAGGGAACCCAGCAGTGCCACGGAGTCGGATGGGAGCCCCATCCCGAACAATCAGCCTGCCTTTCCAGTCCAGATCCTACCTTACCTGTACCTGGGCTGTGCCAAAGATTCAACCAACTTGGACGTCCTGGGCAAATATGGCATTAAATACATCCTGAATGTGACTCCCAACCTGCCAAACATGTTTGAGCACGATGGAGAGTTCAAGTACAAGCAGATCCCCATCTCAGATCACTGGAGCCAGAACCTCTCGCAGTTCTTTCCCGAGGCCATTGCTTTCATTGGTAGGTAGTTGGCAGAACATCTCTTTTCGTACTCACCGCTTGGGAATGTGGCAAGCCGCTTCCCAGGGCTTGTTGCTCGTCTCTGGCCTCACCTCTCTGGGACACAGCATCAGCGCTAGCTTAGCAGCTGGGCGTCACGCTGCCAAGGTGACACTTCTGGTGCGTGTCACCCAGGCTGGGTTCAGGAAGGCTTCCCCTTCCGAAATTCGTCCCCCTTGCAGCACTTCAGCTAGGTTACCTGCAAGTGGCAGGACTGGCCCCGCGGGCCGCGGCCCTGCTGTGTCTTGCCCTTGTATGGGGATTCGCACTTGAGTGAGATGGCTGCACCCAGGCGCTGGGAGCTCCTCCACCTGATTTGCTGGGAGGAACGAGTGTTGATGGGAGTTGCGTTAATGTGACTGTTGCCAGCAATTCCTTAGCCCCAAGTGTGGTTAAAATCTAGGGAGGGGGGGAATGTTTTCTTTTCCTGAGGGGATTTGCTAGTCTCATTGTGATCCTGCTGTAAGTTGCCCTAGCATAACTAACTCCTTGTATGGATACTTCTCCTAAGGTAAGTGTCAACACAATGAGTTAGTGATTATAATTACACTGCAGAGCTCAGCTGGAAAAACTGCTGTGCAGACAGCCCCAAGACTGCTCTGGCTGGACGTGGGGAGCGGTGCAGAGGGTAGATCTATTCTCCCAGGCTGGTGTTGACTTTGAAAATTGCTTCTTCTTCTGTGAGAAGTGGCTGTCGGACTGAATAGGGATGTACACTTCCAGCATGACCTGTGCTGCCTGCTGGTGACGGTTGTTAGTCTAATCAGTTCCGATTTATGGGGGCTGACTGGCACAGGTAGTCATTACTACCTGTTAACTATAAAAAGCCCTATGGCTTCAAGTCTGGTTAAAAACATTGGTGTAGGTAAAGGCGATGGGGCCTTTGCCTTCAGACTGAAATCTGCGCAGCCTGTTTCCATGCTGCCTTTTTGTCTCCCATTTTGGACCTTGCTGCGTGCGCTTTCTCTCTGTGCTGTGACACCTGAAACAGGGCAGAGCAGTCCAGGTCCCTGTCTGCTCTTCAGCTGTCGGAAACCCTGGTTCCCACGCACTCTCCTTTGCCCCCAGCTTCTGTCCTCTAGTGATGTGACCATGGTCAGAAGCAGCTGCTTCAGTGTGGCAGCAGGGACGTGTCTGATGCCCCATCTGCGCTTCCCGCACGGAGCGTGGTGTTAAACATCAGGGGTGAGGTGCGGGGTCCCTGCTGGCGTGTGGCATTTGTGATCTGTCTGCTCCAGTCAGACGATGTCCCTGTGAACAGAGCACCGTGCTTGTGCTTTCCAGTTAATGACAGGAAATGGAGGATTACCTCACTCGAAAATCGAACACCAAGAAATGCAGTGCAGGTCAGATGAAAGGCAAAAACGTCTCAGAAAAATGTCGAACGGAGAGAAACTGGGTATGCTGGGGGGTGATTGCCTGCTGTACTGGAAATTCTTGCCTGGTTTTGGAGGCTGGGGCAGAAAACCTGTTGTGGCTTGGGTCTGGGTTTTGCTTTTTGCCTGCGTCTTCTTTGCCCTTCTCTGCGCTCGTGGTGCCAGAGTGTCTCTTACCTCCAGCTTGGCTTGAGGATCCTCTCTCTCCTGCCACCTTCTCTCTCCCCGCCAAGCTCTCAGTCAAATGACTGACTTCAAATGGGGCTGCTCAGAAGTAAGCAGCGCTGGGTACTTGCATGTATTCAGTGCTCTCGGCAGCATGTCCCTGCTTCAGCACTAAGATGTCAATTCATAAAGGGATCACGCTGTTCCGGCTGTGCAAGAGACAATGAGTGTGTGTGTGCTTTTCAGTCGGTGGCAAGGGAGGGGAAATTTTGTCACTGTTCTCTCGCCATTTTTTGGTCCAGCCTGCATTCCTGCTCTCTGCTACCATTCATCCTGAGAGTCTCTTCCAACACAAGCGCTTGTTTGTAGTGAAGTGCATTTCTGTCGATCCTAAAGAACAATTTAACAATAAGGGAAGTTCCTGCACTTCAGACTCTGCTTAAATTGGCTTCGACTACATTCAGATAACTTTCTAGTGGGAGGAGGATAAGAACAGCGTAAAAGAACAGCTTGTGTGGTGCTGGGCTGTGGCCTCGCATCACGTGCGCAGCCTTCCCCAGGTAGCTGTGCTGAGGTGGGTCGCTATGCCTGACCATCAGCATCTCCCTGGAGTGTTTGTCTCCAGCTCCACCTGCCTTTTGTGGGTTACTCCATTTCTCTGTTTGAATAGAAGGTATTGATGCTCCCTAGACAAGGGATGTGTTGCCAGGCTTGATTAATACTTCTCAAGCACATGAGATGTTCGGTCTTGCTGTGCGGAACAGGGATGTGCAGCTTCGCCGTGTAGTGGGGATATCTCCGGAGCCCTTTGGGGAGAGATGTGGATGTCAAAGGGACATGAGATGGTGTCACTAGGAGCAGGGCATCCAGTTCTGGCAGTTGTCCTGGTCCTCGGAGCCTGCAGCTGCCACCTGGCCCTGCTCCAAAGCTGTGCATTTTTGGTGCAGAATAATAGACACCTCCTTCCCCTTGTCTTGTTTCAGATGAGGCCCGTTCCAAGAAGTGTGGGATCCTTGTTCACTGCCTCGCTGGCATCAGCCGCTCTGTAACAGTCACCGTCGCCTACTTGATGCAAAAACTCAACTTGTCCCTGAATGATGCCTATGACTTTGTGAAAAGGAAAAAATCCAACATTTCCCCAAACTTTAACTTCATGGGCCAACTCCTGGACTTTGAGAGGACTCTGGGACTCAACAGCCCTTGCGACAACCGCTCGCCCAGTGAACAGCTCTACTTCACCACCCCCACCAACCACAACCTCTTTCAGCTGAACACTCTGGAGTCCACATGAAGGGGAATCCACCTGGTCGGGAACTCGAGCATTGAATCGCTTCTCTTGAGCATTTCAACTCTTACAAAAACATCTGTCTTGCCAGGCAGCTCTGGAACAACTCGCTTCTCTGGGCAGAGGTGCCTGATCGCTGCTTTAAGAAGGCTAATGCTGATCATTAGTATCCTGATCAAAGTGGTTTGAAGAGGTAGTCTTTTTACAGGGGGTTATTTAATACGGGCGATGTTACAGCGTTTTGAACGCAGCTGTTACCGGCAATAACCGCTTTCCTGGGTGCATTGGGACTGTCAGAACACGCACACGTGTGAAGAGCTACCAGGGGTTAGCTTGCTGTGGAAAGCGAGGAGATTTATGCACTTGGAAACCTTGAACAAAAGGTGTTGGGCCAAGACTGTTTTAAAACCCAAGTTTACTTTTTTTCTTGATTTTAAAAAAAGAAAAGGTAGATCTTACTCGAGCTTTGGGTTCAAACTCTTTTTAAATATGTAAGTTCCTGACTGTTTGTACAGACGAGGTTGCAAAACCAGTATTTTATTCTGTTTCTTGTTTGATCATTTATTATTTTTTTTAATCAAATGTTTATATTGACCAAATGCATTTTGCACACTTTGTGAAGCCTTGGTATGTCCTGGCATATTACTGGGTACTCCAGAGAGAGATACATGCTGCTGCTGTTGTTGTTAGCATCTGGTAGGAAGCTTTGTTCTGTGTGAAGGCCAGTTGGGCTTAAACGCAACCCCTTCACCACTCCTGCACTCACAATCACAACCTCTGCACTGATTCAGCCAAGGTGACTAAGCCGCAAGCTTTTTTCTTTTTATTTTTTTTTAATGCCACCCCTGCCAAAAATACTGTTTGCTATTGCCAGAGGTAAAACTCCTGTAGCCTCCAGAGTTAGCAGAAGCATGTCTGAGCCCGGCTTCGTTCTTTGCTGCCTGTTGACTGACTTAACGTCATCCAGCTGGCCCGAAACCATCCCAGCTTCCCGCGTACGGAAGGTAGCGGCGATGTTGGCGTTTCTTGTGCACACTTGATCCTTTCCCACGTGTGCGGGGTGGAGGGGGAGCACGGCGAGCGCCCGGAGCAGAGCGAGGATTGCGTAGCGGGATGGGACTCGATCGTCACGCGTGGAGCGTGTGAGCGGAGGGAAGAGATGTGGAAGTGATGAGAAGAGTGTTGTAACAGAATTTTTATATATATATATATGAATATATATATTAACTGGCAAATTCTGCAATGATTGGAGCTTTCAACAGAGCTTCTGATTCTTTTTTTTTTTTTCTTCCTCTTTCGAATAACTTTATGCCGTGCCTTCTATTCTGAGAAGACTTGTTGATATTTCTGGCTAGTGTTTGGCGAATACCTTATAGCAAGCCGGGAGGGGAGGAAGTGGTAATAATTTCTGGGAGGAGGGCAGAACGGATTTGGAGATTTCTTTATTGGCTGCAATGTAGTCCCTCCTTTCTCCCCCCCTCCCTGTCCACTTTAACTCTCCTGTAACTGAAAAGAAAAGAAAAAAAAAAGCCACGGATTTTTCTAAATATCCAGTTTTTTGTACTTTTTTCAAGAAAAAGAAAAAAAATGATTAAAAAAAAAAATCTCCATCTGGAGGAATGTTTGATGCTGTCATATCCTGAAACCGTTCTTTTTGTTAAAGATGTTACCAGAATGTTGGAATGAGCTTCTCTTTCTTGTTTTCTGGTTGTTTTTTGTTTGTTTGTTGGGTTTTGTTTGCAACAATGTTGGGATCGTGGGTCATTGGAAGGGAGAATGGGCATAAGTATGGTTGTGAGTGAGAAAATTGAGAATATCTTAATTGCATCTTACCTCATGGAGGAATTAATTTTTTTTCAGGGATTTTTTTGACAGTGCATCTGTATTGCATTACAGCTTAGCTGGTTTGTAAAGGCTTCCTGTGCTGTTAGTGGTCTTTCTTCTTTAAGGAAAAAAAAACCAAGATGCATCTTCTGATTAGTACAAATGAGAGCTTGTTAGTGAGGAATGGTTCTGCTTTCTGAGTTATGAAGGAAAATTAGTGACCCTATATATTCTGATCCAATATTGGGACTTTGTTTATATTGCAAATAAATATTATTTTTTCTTTAAAAATGATGTTTGTGTCAGATGCTTGTCTAGCCTCTGCCCGTATAAGGGCACGTTGCTCTTATCCGTTTTTTTATGGTCAATTAGTATTCTTCTGTGACCATGAAGAGCATTTGCTGGGCAGTGTTCAAGTGTGGTGTTTGGTTTCATGCACAGCTTAATTTTTAAGACCTGTGGTAAAATGGAGAAGGGGAGGCGGGAGGGCGAGGAGAGGGATATGGGGTATTGGATAAACCGGAGAACAAAGAACAGATTGAGAATGGGACCAGCTTTGACCCCAGCCATTCCTCTGCACCGAAAATAAATAGATAAACTAAAGACACTTTTGTTCGCTGTTTTAAGTGGGGCCTACAGAAGCATGGTGAGGCCTTGCCTACCACTGTAGTGACAGCGGAGTTTATTTCAGTAGGAAAGCAAGAATTTGTGGCCTTGGGGGCAGCCACCTGATGGCTTCTGGGTGTCACAGAGAGCAGGAGCCACCTCTTGCACTCTCAGGTGGGGCCAAGCCCTGGCTGTAGTGTCACACCCGGGCTGTGCTGTCCCCCTGTGCTCCCTGGCCGTGGGTGCAATGGGTTTATGGGAAACCGGAGGGGCTGGTGAGGATGCTTTAGGGTGAAATGTGGCTCAGAGTGTGAGAGTGCAGCCCAGCTGTGGTCCCCACGCCGCTGCTGGTTGCGAGGCAGGGCTGAGCTGGAGTGGGTTCCCCCCTGCCCCCTTGTTTTAACTGAAATGGCAAGAAACTAAATTCTTCAATCGCTCAATTCATCAAAGTGAGTGTGTGTGTCATGGTGTTCTACTCCTAGGGCCCAAGCACCAAAGTTACCTCGTTTGATTCCATAAGTTGCTCAGGCTGATGGGTGCAGTCTGTTGCAGAGCGGGGGGGCAGGCAGAGGCTGAAGCAGGAGCCAAGGGATAGTGTGTGTGTGAGAGAGAGAATTTGTTTACTCCTTGACTACGTGATGGAAATCTATATATTGATTTACAGGCCTGTTAGTGGCTCAACAAATGAAAATCTACCTAGTATGCAGGGAAAAGAAATCCTTTAGGTTTTTGTCTGTAATTACATGGTAGAGTAGCTCTTGAGGAAGACCTGAGACCATGCTGGAGGCTGGCTGTGCACCAGAGGAGTGCAGAGCAGCTTGTCAGGTGTATGGCTGTATTTGCTTCTGTCTAATTTCCTCTTATGATTTTCTGTTAAGGTGTGGAATAGGATATTAGCAGTTAGTCTTAGCTCTGTAAGTACATTTGTGTGGTAGCTGAGTTGTGGCTGGCTGGAACCGCACAGCTGCTATTTGTGACGGCCTGGGTGAAATTGCTGGCGTGCAGGCAGCTCCCTCGGGGTACCTGATCCTGGGAGATGCATCCCGCCACTGCTGCATTGAAAAGCCCCATTGCAAAGGGAAGGAGCTAACTTGTCTGAAAACCATCCTGCCACCTGCAAGTGCTCTGTCCTCCAGGACCCAAAAGAGCCTTTTCCGAGCTTCCTGGCCTCGACTGTCTGGTTCTCAGCCATCAGTGTTTTACAAATGTCTTGCTCTGTACTTCTTGGCTCGGAGGGGTTTCCTTGGATACCTGATGTCCTGCAATTTCCTGAGGAGACAAGGACTGACATCAGGAAAGGGGCAATGCTGGAGAAATAGTTACAGAGAAAAAAGAGCGTGGGGTCTGTCTACACTCCCCTGCAGAGGCGGGCACGAGCACTGGCTGAGCGTAGGAGCATGGGCTGAGCGAGAAAGCTGGTTATGTTCAGACCGGTGGAATTTGGCAAGGAGATACTGCTTCCCACACGCAGCAGGGAGAAGCTCCTCGGTTAACCCATTAATTCCAGATAAGCTGCTTCTCAGATGCTCTGTGGGCTCTGCTCTACAGAACCAGGTAATCTGCTTGGGCACAGAGAACTGCTGACCCTGGGTTTTCACTTGTGATGCCACAAGCCCTCAGGCAATATGATTGGGAATTTGTGTGTATATATATATATATATATATGTATATATATATATATATTTTTTTTTTTTAATGCGTCTTACCCCTCTGATATGAACAGTTAGAGGAACCAGAGGTCCCAGGTGCTTTCAAAAAGTTTCTCCTTCCATTTCGAGTCATGGCAGAAGCACAAAGGTCTGAACACAGGTAGAGTTAAACTTCTGCAGCTCCCCACCAGTGAGCCCAGGTAGCTGATTTTCAGCCCTTCCAGCAGCCCTCTGCACAGCACATCCCAGCCTGCGTCCCTCCGTGCTGCCTCGCAGAGCCTGGCTGCCCACCCCGGCTGGAGAGGCAAGGGCAAGGAGAGCAGGTATGTCCTGAACGTGAGGGTGACTGTTTGGCATCTTGTGCAACAGGAGAGCAAAGAGCAGCTTCCCAAGGCAGTGCAGTGAGGATTACTTGTGGTCGCAGACAATGATAGAGGGACAACACAAAGGCAGGAGAGATGAGCCCCAAACAATTGTGGAAAGGAAGACTGAAGGGGTAGTGGAAGCAGCTTCAGGAGCCCAACAAGCAGGACGTGAGCTTGGGGAAGGGGCTTTGGGGTTATTTGTAGCTTTCTTTTACACCTCTTCTAGGCCCTTATTTCTTGGTGTGGCATCAAACACACCTCTGAGCATGATGCAAGTCAACCTGTGCAGCTCTGAACTTGCCTGCTGTTGTGTCATCCAGAGATGCATGTGGGGAACCAGACTCTTCCTGCCACCATCTGAATTTGGGTGCTTACATTTCCAAGGTAACCAGGTTATTTGTGGGTTGTTGTTTTCCTTTTTTATCCCTTATGTGAGCAAATCAGGCTATTTGCAGTGTTGCGAAGGCATGTAAATAGTTCAGCTAATCAACACATCCCTGTATTTACAGCTGAATGGCACAGGCTGTGATAGTCATGCTCTGGGCTTCTCAGAAAGTGTGTGAAAGTGGCTTTCATCTGGATTTTTGTGCCATGCGGTCCTGTGCTTCCTCAAATCTTTCTCTTAATGATATTTGAGGTCAGAGTGCTGGTCTGGCTGAATGTAATTTGGGCTGAGAAGGCAGGTGAGGAAATGTTCAGTAAGCAGGGAGAGCACCTCATGGGAATCCCATCCAGCCTCCGTGTCCTGTTCCTTCGAGTTCCTCTATTAAACCTGCAAAGTTCCCCTTTCTAGTGGCTTTGTCTTTTGACCTTCTTTGCTGTGTCACCCAGCAGCACGGGCCCAAAGGGTGGGCCACAGCAAGGCCACCCCACAGTGCCATGGCCCAGGTGGGGCCTTTGGGTAGGAGACACAACCACAAGAGTGTGGCATGGGGACAACGGCCGTGCTGTATGCTGGCAGTTGTATTGAGCTCTGGTCACCTCGGTGAGCACCATTTCCTTTTTCTGGCCTGGATGTGTCACCGCTCTCACCTTTTCCTCTCCAAAACACCCGAGGAGCTGCGGTGGCACCTGAGGGGACCCAGACTGGTGGCTTGAGAAGATCTGAAAGACTCATGACCATCGTGAGCGTGACCTGCAGTCATGGTGGTACAGCAAGACAGCTGGGTCCTGTGAAGGAGTCGTGGGAGGATGAACAGCCCGGGGGAAGAAGGTTCTGTGAGGCTGGCAGCAGTGGACCCCTCAGCCTGTGGTGGCAGCAGCAGCCCCCAGCAGCCATGCTGGTCAGAGACAGTGAACTGCTGCCATACAACTCTGAGTTACTGGTGCCCCAGGCTCCTCCCTGACACCTCCACACTGCCTCGCTCAACCATGTCGCAATTGTGGTTTTTAGGTGGGAGCTGGGTCACGGTGGGAACTGCGGTTCAGCTTTGGCTCAGTCGAGGGTTGAAGATTAATTAGGGGCTAAGAATTAATCACACATCAGGTGCAGACACCCGGGCTGGCTGTACAGCCCCAGGCTGCTGGTGCCCAGCTGCTGTGGGCCATGCGGACCCCGCAGCGCTGGGGCAACACGGATCCTTCTCCCTGCCTGGTGCCAGCAGAGACCACCAGCCCTCCCTGGCCTTCCTTTGTCCCTTCTGGTTGCTTGTGCTCACAGCTGAACTGGCACTTGTTCTGCATTGTACTTATTGCTTTCTCTGGTTTCTCCACCACTTTCTGTTTCTTTGGATAGCTGGGATTTGAGGTGCTCTCATCCAGCAGCTGCTTCTGCAAAGCTGTGGTCATTCTGCAGGAGAACGGAGCTCCTACCAGAGACATTGGGCCATGTTGGAAATGGTGACTGGCTGGGCCATGGGGACGTTTGTTGGGGGGAAGTGTGATACTTCTGTGCTGTTCAGTGGTGCAAGTGATCCAAAAGCATGTAGGACCTTAAAAAGTATCTGATGAGGGAACCAAGTATGAGTGGAGGAAGGGGAATCAGACGGATTTATTTATTTTCCTACTTTCTTTCCCTGGAGAAACATCTGGCTTATGTAAAGCCATTTGCTGGGCTTCTCACTGCTTTATTTTGAAAGTCTCTGCATTCAGGCACTCTGCTCTTCTCATCTCCCATTACTGCCTGAAGGGCAGATTCTTCATGATTTGGGGTTTTGCTTTTATGAAGTTTACTCTTTGTTTCTGGTCTGTGTTTTTTTTCTTTGCTTTCCTTTTTCTTTTAAGGACTGCTCTAGTTTGGCTCATGGTTTTGCCTTGTTTTCTTCTGAGAGGTGAATTTTTGTGATAAACCTGCACAAAGCGGGAAGCAGCAGACTGGTGTGTTGGTGAGACCCTGGTCACCAATGCAGCATTAGTGAAAACCATGTGCCAGCAAGAGGCTGAGCTCTGTGCTTTGGTAGCGGCTGTTGACACCCCAGAAGCACAACATCTGTATGGAAGATACTGAAATGTATATGAGGGGATGCAGTGAGAAGAGTTGTGACCAGATTTGGCGTAAGCATTCTCCTTCCTTTCCCCAATGTGGCTCTGAATTGGACCTGTCGTTTTACTGTGCAATCCTGGCAGCTCAGTACCTAGTGGAAAATGTACAGCTCTTCTCCAGTGATACAGTTTGTTTGGTTCTTACTTTAAATTTGCCACTTCCTCTCCCTGGATGGCTGGTTCCCCGCTGCTTGGAGCAGGCAGCGCTCCAGGCAGGACGGCACCTCCAAGAACCAAGCAGGATCTTCTCGAAGCCATGCGAAGCGGGATGCTGGATGCGAGTTTGAGGGGATATAGGATGCTGAGCCTGCAGAAACTGCCTTCTCCTCAAGCAGAACAAGGAGCAGCTCTGCTATCCATTCCATGTCCTCTCTGCCATTCGTCACCTTCCCTCTGCCCCCTTTCAGGCTGTTGCCTTCGAATGATCCTGCACAAGAGGTTCAAGCAGGCTCCTGCATGTCCTGGCCTTGCATCCAGTTGGCAGAAAGCTGAGAGAGATATGTTTGGGAAAGTCTTGTTGGTTTGTTTTTTTTGTCTTTTTTCTTTTATTAACCTTTTTTTTTTTCTCTTTTTAACAAGAAGCTTCACTATTCGTTCATTCCCCAAATAGCTTTCCCTCTCATTGGACAACATCTTCCTGCTAGGACAGTCCAAGCCTGTTCTGACAAGCGGCTTATCTGCCTCGCAGCTCTGACTGCTTCCTCTGTCTCTCCTTTGTGTGGGAAGTGTTTTGTCTTTTCAAACTTCTGCTGACTTCAGTGGGAGCAAGCTTGTGCCCAAACATGCGCTGATAGTGTGGTTCAGTGCCGAAATTTGCCCTGATTTTTATTTATATCCATGCAGCATGTTGTGGGTTGGTGTGTGTTTGTTTGTTTGTTTGTTTTGCAAAGAAAAGGACTTAAGTGGTTAGAAGAGGGGCAGGAGGGTTGCTATTGAAAGTTAGTGAAGCAGAGGTTCTCCGCTGACCCCGTCTGCCTCCATCCAGTGAGTCTTGCAGCAGAACTTGCTGAAGGCACTGGTGTTGGGGGGTGTCATGCTGACAGGAGCCCAAATAAAGAGCTGAACTGCACATAAACTGCATCTGAAAAAGCCTGGAGCAGCCAGCTTGCTGCTTCCCTGTGTTGCCAGTTGCTCAGGCGGTTTTAGAGATATTCCCAGTCTAGTTTTAAATCTGGTAAAAGCAGAGAGACGTGTGTGTGTTTTCCTGTAGTGAGTTTACAAATGTCAGTATTTTTAATAAAACCAATCCAGTCATGTTTGAAGCTGCAATCTGCCAGTGCGCCTTCCCAATACAGAATCAGTGCTTGTGCTGAGATAGTTTCCAGTCACCGTGGTGGGACTGGCACTTGCTATCTGTGGCTGGAACCAGCAGTAGCCAGGAAAGCCCCATCTTGTCCCCCATCCACGCTCCTCTTAGAGTGTCTCTATCAGTCTGGTCTCTGCAGCCTCTTCCCCCAGCCCGGGCTCACCAGACCCCTCTCAGATGGGAAGGGAGAGGATAGATCCTCTTAGGAGCAGGTCATCCATCTTGTGAAGAGCACTTCTGAATCGCATGTGCCGGCTGCCCAGGGAAATGGTGAGACCTTGCAGCTGGTGTTAGTTTGCCACCAAGAGATGAAGCACTTGGCCTTGGAGATGGGACTAGTGGTGAGTTGCACACAATAACTTGTTTCCTGCCTCTGTGTTAAAATCAATCTCTGATCTCTGGCAGTTCAGAATAACTCCCAGATGCCACTCTCCTGAAATATTCGTAGTTATTAATGAAACTCAAGAAAGCTAACCATCATGCAGAGTCTCCAAAGCTTTTGTGAGCCTGTTCCTTGTGGAGATACGTTTGGTTTTGTCTGTGGAATTCTTCACTTTTCTTCCCGAGCCATGGGATCCTTCCTGCTGGCCATGCGATGCCACCACATGTCCAGTGCTACTGCATGTGCAGCGGAGGCCCAGGGGTGTTTGTAGGTCAGGGATGACAGATACTCGTCAGAACTCATAGGTACTATTATTTAATTGCGTTCCAACAGCAGCGAAAGCTGTACCAAGAGTAATAAACAAATTATAATCTACATTATGACAAATGCCACCCACTCATTACCTGTCTTTAACCACTCTCATTGCTACCAAGTCTTTGTGGGAACTAATCTTGCTGCCGAGTGTCTGACTTGTTCATTTAATGCCATTATCTGAAGCAATCGGCCGCTCCTTGTGAAAGAAGAGGAAGGTGCTTTTCCTGAGGCTTGTTCTCTGGGTGCTGAAACGCGGGCAGCTCTGGGGTGGAGGAGGCTGAAGGAGCAATTTGCAAAAGCATGGTGTGGCGGGGAGGTGAAGACTGAGATCCAGAGGGACAATCTCGGCGGGATGGCCGGCTGGCAGCATGGAAGATTGTCACTAGCAGGAAGAGGCTGTGCTCTATTCATCTCCCAAGAATTGAGGAATAGGATCTGGCAAAGGGATGTTAGGAAGAGCTATGTTGTTTTTTTCTCTCCAGATGTTTTCCAGGGTTTGGGAGCAAGCTGGTTTGCTGAGTAATGACAGTTCCCTTTGTGGCTGCTCCAAGCCCATGGCATTGCAAGAGGAAATCCTGGTGGTGTTTCTATGGGGATCTGTTCAAGCTCCCCCCAGGAAAAAGGCACTGAGCTCCAGTAATTTCTGGCAGTGGTCTGGCATAGCTGGAGTTCAGCAGAGCCAAGGATGCACGCTCAGCCTCCTTGGTGCCTGGCTGCTGCCACTACGTTATGTCTGTCCGTACCAAATGTCACAATTGCTCTGTGCTTGGGGTGCAGCTCTTCTCCTTTCCTCGCAGGCACAACCAGGAGCCCCCTTGGGGGACATTTTGGGGGCAAGCTGAGAAGTAGGGCTGAGAGAACAGATAGGGAAATAGGTCTTTTTCAAGCTAGTCCATGGGTGGCTGGACCCTGGCCAGCCAGTGGTCCTGTTGTGCTCTCAGGGCTTCAGGACATGTCATGGGGGTCTCTAATGGGTAAATAATAAGCTCAAAGATGGGAAACAAAGACTGAGAGGTGAAGGGCCAGCTGTCCAATGGAGACTTGACATCAGTCAAATGCAACAAGGCCCTGTCAAAGGCCAGAGCTGTTGAATATGTCTGTTGATGATAAAAAGGAGTAAGTGGCAGATGATCAAGTTTGCTGCTGAATATTCAGAGCAACAAAACTGAAAAACTGTACCAAATAGCTGTAGGAAGTCCTCACTATGTGAAGTATTGAGGTAGAAGCATATGATACTAAGAAAAGCAAAGCAATCCAGGAGGAAAAAGGAGCCATCTTAATCTAAAATGCAGTGCAGTGGGCTCAAAACAGGATATTGTCACTTGGGAGAGAGATGTCAGGAGTGCAATTAACTGGGTTATAGAAACAAAGCTTGATTCTGAGTATGGTCAAAAAAACCCCCAAACCAATTGACTTTTAGGAAAAGAGCTGACAACAAACTATATAAATGCACTGTATGAATCTGTGGTGAACAAAAGTGTCTTTGTAGGTTTGTAGGAGACTGGAGTAACTAATGCAAGGAAGATCCATTGAGTGCTTTTAAATATCAGTACATAGTCTCTTGTTAAGAAGGTTATGCAGCTGCAAATAGCTGGAGCTTGGGAAAGTATAATGAAACATAGCCATGTGCTTGGCCTGTTTTTACACTCTTCCCTACATGCTGCTCTCAAGTAGCATTGAAGACAGGACACAGGGCAGGACGAAGCTTGATCTAACCACAGTTAGGGGCTCTGATTCCCCTGCTTTTCCAAGAAGATGCTGTCCTGGAGAAAGCCATGTGATTGTGTGTGTGTGAGGAGCTTTTATGGAGGTTGGAGGTATTGCACTCTCTGGTTAGTGAACTTCCCAAGTGCACGGCTGGAGGAGAAAACTCTGTTGTCGAAGGGACATTGCAATGTAGTCCAGGACAGCCAAAGCAGGGAGAGAGCTCTGTACCAACAGAAATTCTTATTCTTCCCAAGCACCAGTCACTGCAATGGACAGGTTCTGTAGGTGATGGAAAGCCTTTGCCTGGGTCAACAAACCTGCCTCTTGCCTCCTCTGAGGAACGTTTGGGCAAGAAAACAACTCCAAAAGGACTTGCTTTCTTCTACCCATCCTCTCCCATTGCTTAAGTACTGTCCTCCTGGTTAGGAGGAACCAGATGACATGGAAGGAGCTGGATGGGCCAGGGAGACTCCTCCTGCCCTCAAAGCCCCCGTGCGCTAATTTAACCCACACCATAGTGGGGCGAGACAGTGTGTGGGAGTGTGAGACATGTTCCTAATGTTCCTGTTGATCAAATGGCCCTCTGAGTCTCCTGATCTGCTGTGGTGATAAGTCATAAAAAGGACTCTCTCTTGATCCTCATTATCCTCTCTTGGTGCTTCCTGCCCACATACACTAGATATTTCCTATCAACAGGGAGTAACCTCCGTGGAAGATAGGATCAGATTCCCAGGAACCAGACTGTAGTAAGAGTGAAGGAAGAATGAGGAAACTGTCCTAATTTGAGGCTAATCTTATAAATACATGGCTGCGTACAGACAATAGGAAACCAAATGCCAGGAGAGCTTTGGCATTCAGTTAGGAAAGGATCATCTTTTGCCAGGAGTAGCCTTAATTGTAACTTATGATGTGGTAAAGTTGCTGTTTGATCTCAGCTTCAGCAGAGGAGAAGAGACAGATTCTGTTTTGTGTCACCAGGGGAGGAGTAGCCTGAGAAAGCAAGAGGGAAAAATATCTTTAAAAGCATTTTTTGTCATTTGTTTACTGATTCAAGCTGCAGTGAATGGATGGGGTGTTTTATTTCTCAGTTTTGATCTGGATAAAACACTAAATAAGGAGAAAAGTTCTGTGTGATTTTTTCCTGAAGCAGACATCCTAATATACCTATTGGGCGTTTAATGTTGCACGGCATTGCTGAAAATGCAGAAAACCACAAATCTTTTCTTCCAGCATAAGTGGGTTGGTGGAGTGGGGTGTTTCTTCCCCCTGCCTAGACCCACAGCTGGAGCCTGTACTGGTCAGAGACTTGGCATGTCCCTCATACTCACCTTTTATGTGGGCTGGGTGGAGTGTGCTGAAGCTGCTTGTGCTGAGGAGTTCTCTAGAGACAGTTGCTTTTATGAACCTTTTTAGACAACCTGTTAAAATGGAGAGTTGCCTCCTGTTGTCCCTGTCCTGTCCACATCACAGCACCATGCACAGAGCCCATGGTTCCTCTCCATTTCACCTGCGAGTGGGGTGAGAGCATGTGCATGTTTGTGAGAAATGAATTGCCTTTACATGAATCGCCTTAACCGCATATTCATGTGCAGCTGGTATTCCAGCATGATCCCATAACCATACAAGTGACTACAATGCAACAAGGTGTGAACACTGGTTGTTCATCCCCACCCTGAAGGTGATGTCGCAAGTTCCTGGAAAATACCGTCACGTCCTTGCGGGTTTGGACTAGTTTGGCTTTTTACTCCCTGTCCTGCTCACAGGTGCTTGGCCGTGGTGTTGGTGTTTGCTGTTTTATTTATTGCCCAGCTTGGGGCTGATCACTGCGTCTTCCGTCAGAACTTCACAGGCCTTGTCTTGGAACAAGTTTGTGAAGCTATAGTGATGTACAAAACCCGTGCTGCTTCCTATGAACTTTCTGTCTGTTTTAGGTAGTCCACTTGGACAGGAGATCTCACCAGGCTTGGCCTGAGTTGATACAGTAGTTCCCTGTCCCAGGCTTCCTGAGTTAGGGCAAGGGCTTTCAGCCATCCATGGGTCATCCATGTCTCAGTTTCCCACTCACTATAGGTCTGGCCATCTCAGGATAGTTGATAGATGCCTGAACGTCAGCAGAAGAGTCATGCCATGTGGACTTCCATTCCTTCCCCAGGTGGTTTTCTTTATTTTCTCTTTACCATAGCAGGCTATGTCTTCTAAGGGTTCTATTTTATTATAAACAGTTTGCCTGTGGTGGCTGGTTTGTTCTGTTTGTTTGGTTTGTTTTTTTCTTGTTGTGTGTGTGTGATTTTGTTTTCGTGGTGGTTTTGTTGTTGTTGGGGGTTTTGGGTGTTGTTTGTTTGTTTGTTTGTTTGTGTTTTTTAAAATACTGATGCATTTGGGCTCTGTTTAAGACGAACTCTGTCAGGGATCAGGGCTGTCTCAGGGGACATACACAGTGGTGTGAGCACACCAGAGTCTCCTTTGTGCTAAGTTTACTTTGATAAAGCGTTGCTAAGTAGTGCCTACGGGCTGTTGATGCAGCTGCATAGTGAACAGAGTGCTTGTAATTGCTTTTGCTATCTTCAGGGATGTGCTTCCAGCGAGTCACAACACCTGGTAACATGTTTGTAACATCTATTAACCTTGTAATTTTATAAGTGGAGCTTTAATTCTGCCTGGTTGCCAGTCAGGTCTGGAAACACCGACTGTGGCACTTCGTGGTCTCTGCTAAAATGCTGTGCCTGGTCACTGAGCTCACTGGATTTCACTGCCTCTGCCCTCTTCTCCTTGCCCGATGCTCCACTCCTTTGCACAGCCCAAAGCCTGTCCTTGTCTACCAGTTTTCTTCCCAAGCTATAGTGTGAGTGTCTGAATGTTGCTCCTTTGCTAACCTGGTGCTGCTATGTGATATTTTCCCCGTTACTGATGACAGATGCCCTGCAGTGAAGAGCTGGGAGGCTGAAGGCATCGTGGGGCACTGGGGTTTGGGAAGGCAGAAAGACTGGAGCAAGAGTTCGTTGCAGCAGCGAGGCTTGCTGCAGAAAGAAGACAGATGCAAGAACACTTGTTTTGTGTGTGCTGTTGGGATTTGATCTGCTTCAGAAAGGCACACACCAGCCACAAGGTGCTCAGCCAGGCAGGAGATGGATGGAAGGGGATGTCCTGTGCAGGCTGTGAGCAGACCCTGGGCTGAGCCACTAACAGAAGGTTGGTGGCAGAGCAGGGATTGAGCCCTGAGCTTTTAGAAAGCCCACTGTCACCAGAACCTCATGGCCCAGCAGCATTCTTCTCCAAGGCCTTGCCTAAGCATAGGTGTAAGGTGTCATGCCAGAGTACCCAGCTTCTGGGGTCCTGATCTATAGCCATCCCCACCTGGGAAGGTGTCCCCTGGGTGGGGACCCTGCCATGTGGGAAACCCTGAAGAAGATAAGGCTTGGCCAGGGGGACATGCAGAGCACATAGGAGGATCCTGCGGAGGGGTGTGAGGACAGGCTGACTTCCAGGCCCAGCTCTGGGGCAGCCCAGGTAAATGCATTTCACAGCACTGGGAGGGACTGGTGTTCAGTGAGCAGGGCAGGGTGGATGCTCCATACCAAACTCTTGCTTGTCTCCTTTCTCCTTAGGGCATTCTTCCTTCATTAAACTTGCTACCAGGGCAGCTTTGGTGGAAGTAACCAGTTTCCTGAAAGTGGAGCCCTTTCTGGAGTGAGCACCCAGTCTTGGGGTTTGGGTGAACTGCCCTGTTTGGAAGAGCAGGGTGGGGAAAACGGGGGAATTTTGTTGTGTGCTCCGTTACCAGTGACTGTGGACAAGAATGCGAAGCAACAAACACCACCAAAGAGCTGCGAGCCAGTTTTAATTGCCCACCATCAGATACTCCTGGTGAGCAGAACAAAGCTTTGAATGAAGAGCACAACCTACATCTAGTCTATATGTCTTCCTCCTTCCTGGCTCTAAATGTGACTTCAGGTGCATGGCTCCAAAATAAGCAGTGAGGGCCAGTTTATGGTGGGTGCCGTCTTTTGCCTTCCACTTTTTCTGTACCCCAGCCAGCAGGGCTGTGATGCCAGGCAGCAGCACCCCTGTTGCGTGGCTGTCATGTGAAATAATAAGCTGGCAAGTCCTCACTCCTTATTTATATTTTAGTGAAGGTTTTTATCGTGTTTCCTGCAGACATAGACTGAGAGGAATGGGTGGTTCTGCTGTTGGTGTGGCTTTCCGATAAAGGCCAATGGCTTATAGCAAGACTTACAGCTCTTGAGTTGCTATTTGGTCTCAGTATATCCCCTTTTGCTGCTTCACGTGACCATTTCTGCTGTGCCTGCTGGAAAACAGGTGTCTTCTGTGCAAGGGATTTTTAAGAAATCACTTAGCCTGTTTACTTTTCAGTTTTATAACTCTTATTCTGTTTGGTTTTTTTATTCTTCCTCTGCCCCAGCAACCTTTCCTTTACCTTCACCAAGTAAGGGGAATCTGTAATTTGTTAATTGAAATTTCTTCTTGCTTTGCATGGAAAAAAAAAAAATGCAAACTAAGACTGCAACACAATGGAAGCATAAACAGGAAAACACAAAAAAGGCTTCATTTTGGAGACATATTCCCTTAAGAATGCAAAACCCTCTAGGCCTGGAAAGTCTGTGAGTCAAGTATCAATTGGTGTGATCTACCAGAAAAGGAAATGTTTAACTTCTTTATTTATGTCCAGTAAAACCCAATTAAGCCTTCAGGGAAATATAACAACTGAGAAGGATTCAAAGGGAAACAGCACACAGGGCTTCCGGCTGTGTGTGCAGCGCTTTTTAGGAGTTTAATGGGAATGTTAATAGTTTATTCTCAGCAGTGTCCGTGGAATGAGGGTTTGTAATTTGGAAAGTTTTTGCATGACTTTCAAATTTAAAATAAAATAGAAATGTGGCCTAGATTTTAAAAGGTGGCTATGGAAGATCCCCCGAACCAGTGGTGAGGTCGCCCATAAACAGTGTCTAGGAAACCAGGTCCCTTAAGGCTGTCTCCACCTGGAATCCAAACTTCATAGGAGATTTAGGTGATCTTATGCTTGAAAGTCATCATGTGATTTGGGCAACCAAAGGAATAATTTGTGAATTATCTATTAGCTGAAGTGTATTCACATAAACGATACACTGAGTAATTGAACATGAGTAAAGTCATCAAAACTAAAGTTTGTTCATGGGTAATTTGTGAACTGACAAAGGAGCCAAATCATTTGATTTGATAAGCATTTGGTTCCAAGCTGTACACCTAGCTCTAGTGTCCAGCTGTGAAAGAGCAAAATGTTTAGTTAAGCTCAGTATAGATGGTTTATGAAGATCAGAACTATTTTTATTATTATTGCTTTATATGGGAAAGATTTCATAAGTCTTTGGAGTGCCTTTTTTTTTCTTTTTTAACCCCTTTTGGGGGGGTGTCACAGGTCAGAGCCAGACAGTTACCCCTCTGCAGTTGGTCAGACAGTTAACAAGCGGTTTGCTTCATCTGGAAATTTGGAGGGGTCCTCGTCTCTGCCATGCTGTGATCCTGCCAGGCAGGACAGCACTTTTCACCTCTGTAACTTGAATTAGGGCGAAGGAAGGACAAACTGTCACTATGAGCTGTTCCAACCAACTCCCTTCTGCTGTCAACTGCCAAACATGATTTTATGTTTAATTATTTGCATTACATCATTAGTCCTGTGCTAGGTGTTGTACAAAGCGTGTGATGTAAAACCTACGCTAGGTTTAGACGCTGTACAGGCTTCCTTGTAGGGTGTGTGTGCTAAAAGGTTTGAAGTGCTTAAGGAGGGGAAGCTGGCAAGATCTCCCCTATCCCCTCCTCTTGGAATAGGAAGGTATTTAACATGTTCATCTAGCTTGCTAGATGAACAGAATAACAGAATAAACAGAATATTCTTCCTCAGAAGCACATCCCTGCACTGGTTAGAGTCTCCTTTAAGCTTTCTGTGCCATGCATCCAAGCAGGAGATTTCTGAGAGAGACCCTGTCTCTTCCCACCAGAGCAAGCCCAGGATGGACACTGCGACAGGCAGTTCGGGGCGTATCAGATCAGTTATTTAGAAACTGTGGGCAAAGCAGAATGCATCAGTCTTGGCCCTCCAGAGTATAAAAGTCCACGTTATCTCTTCTGAAGGTGCCTGGGTAATTACAAGCAGATCTCCTCCCTTTCAGAGCCTGTGGTGAGGGTTTGCTTCTGTCATTTCCCTGTCCTCACAGCCTGTGTGTACATGCATATTTCCACTTGTTCTTTTATCATGTTCTCTTCTCTGAGCTTCCCTTTAGACTGTTGATAAACTGTCTGTATTGCTTAATATGGGTGAGGGTGTTGGATTTCGGAGGGTCTGGCAGGGTTTCTTACGGAGTACCTGGTTGCACAGGCTCTATTAAGGAGTGGTGTTGCGGTCGAACAGCCTGGCCGTGCAGCCTGGCCGGAGCGTGCTCGCTGCAGATGCCGGCTGGCACGGGGGGGGTGGAACTGGGAAGGGATGTTCTGTGTGCTGGTGGTAAATCTCAGAGCAAGGGGCGCTAAGAAGGGAAATGGGCAGTGCTGGCGGCAGAGAGCCTGACTCGCAGAGCCCCTGTTCCTCACTTGGCAAGTCTGGTTTGAGAGGGCAAAGGGGGAAATCATTTCTTCTCTCACCTCTGCTGGTGTGTGCTCCCCTGCTCTCGAACAGGGCTCTGTGTGTGTCTGTGGAAGCGGAGCAGGGCAGGATAGCTGGGGCCTCGATGCCTCACTGTTTCTCAGCCCCGTGGCCAGGCTTGTTGAGCCCAGTTCTCCGTCACCCGAACCAAGCCTGCCTTAGCCTGGTGGCAGCGCGGTCAGGGACTGGAGCTGAGGTGCGTCCTCCTGTTCCCACAGCCAGCCATGCGCGGGGACGCCCAGGAGCCGATCCTGCTGGGCTGCTCTGGTAGGAGCTCCTCGCCCTTTACTCCTCTCTGGAGCACTTGAGTCTGTCTACACCGAAAAATGCTCTGCCTCCAGAAGAGGAAGGATGGGCTCTGCTTCTGTGAGATGCTTCAAGGTGGCCAAACATCCTCAGCAGATAGAGATCATGTATTTCAGGTGGACCACTAAACTTTTAGGCAGCAATTAGGACTTATGCAGTAACTCTGAGTCAACTAATACATCTGGGTGTTGCCTTGGCATACTTCCGATGGCAAATCCTTCCTGTGTTGGCTTGATGTTCTTACATTCTCCCCTGGCCTCCCAAGGGCTCCATTGGGAAACCTGATCAAAAGCCTGTGGTGATGCCAAAGGGAGATGGCCCCTGGCTTTCCTTTGGTCCTCTAAACCTGCAGGTGATCCCAGGCAGTTTCTTTGATGCCTTCTTCCCCACTGGATGAAGTAATTATGACTTCTGAGTAGCAAGCTAATAGCTCTGAAGACTTTAGTCAGGCTGATTAACAACAACTGTGTTTTAATAAAAAATGTTCTGGTAAGTCCTTCTGAATTGCAGCCCTAATTACTCTGCAGCCTGATGTGCAGCAATTGCAAAGCTAATAGGATCACCTGAATCCTGTTAATGAATCCTCTGTTCTGGCTTGCTGTGACTCACAAGATGTGTAGTGTTTCTTTTGGTCTCCCCTGCCCTGCTCCATTCTCTGGTGAATATTTATGCTCTGCATTGCCAAAGGTAAGGGGGTGTGTGCCTAAACTTTGAATGAATTAAATATATGTGCATCCTTCCTCTCATTATTTCAAGGAACTGTAAGGATCAAGAGCCTGGGCTTTTTGCTTTGGTCTCAAGGTGAGTTCATTCAAGAAGTCACCGGAAGTTGCTATTACCTGATAGCTCTTTTCGGGCTCACAGGTTTTGGTGAGAAGTCTGTTCAGCCCTGTTCTCTGCTTCCCTGGTAGTAGTTTGCATCTATGCTACAGAACAAGGTTAGGAGAAACACATTTCCTCCTTGCTAACATTTTAAGGTAGTTTGTCCGGCATCAGGAAAAAAAAATGAATGTGAAAGTAATTTGTTTTGATGAAACACTTTTTATTTCCTTTTCAATCCTTTGTATGTAAACTTGCTTATGCTCTCTGCCTGTGTGCTTCCCCTGCCCCAAATTTCAACAAGGAAAATGGGTATTAACCCCAAATCCAAGTTCTTTTGTTGTTGGCAAGGTTGTAAGCTGATGATCTGGGTTTGGGAGACTCAGAACAGCTCAGGAGGGGGACTCTGAACAAGCAACGTGGACCTTTCTTTCCCAGTGCTGCTTTCATATAAGGGTCAAGCTGAAAAACTTTGCTTTTGGTTTTAAGGTGCCTTTTTCTTTTACAGGTGGAGGGTCTAGGTAGTTTGGAGCTTGTTGGCAGGCTGCTCTATTAAAGATTCAGCCTCAGTCAGAGATAAACAAAGATTGAAAGTGGCCTTTCAGAACTTCCCTCCTTGTTGGCATCTTGTTCTAAACATGCTGTGTTTCCTACATAGATATATAGCATTAACTCCTTGTTTAGGCACACTATAAATATGCCTCTAACCATGTACCTTATAACTACCATAATAGCAAGGAAGTCTGTCTGACGAATTTAGTGGCAGGAAGCAAAGTAAACATCTAAAGGATGTCATAAAGAGATTCAGGTGGGTAGGACACAGCAACATACCAGAGGAAAGACTTGACAGCAGCTGCATTTCTGGACCCATAGCTCCAGTGCAGTTCTTTACTGGACATAATGCAATGAACCATTTGCCTTAACTGCTCATGGAGTTGGGGCTTGTGTAAAAGTGCAGCTGTGAGGCCTGGGACTGGCTTTTCCCCAGCTCTGGGGGTATTTACTGTAGAGGGGAGGATGCATGGAACAAATCTGTCTCTTTCCCACCGTTCATACCACAGATAGTTTCATACATGGGTCAAGCTGAAAAACCCAGCTCACTGGGAAGGTGTTAGTAGAAGATATTGGACTGGGGGTTTTCAGATGATTAAATCTGTCTGGGAACCTGAAGATCTTGGGTAAAAGGGGGGGAAAAATGCTAAATGATTCAAGTGTTGAAGCAAGGAGAGATGAATAAAGTTACAAGGGGACTGCGCAAATATTTATTGCATGCTGACAAGAGATTTCAGCCTGGTCCCTTACAGCTGGGGGAGGCAATGGCACTATTTTTTTCTTAAGAAGATTTTAGAGAAAAAAATTAAAATATTTGGGTGATGTTTGGAAAGAGGAACAAATCAAAGCCCAGTAAATCTGCTTGTAAACAATAAGACAAGGAGGGGGAAGAGCAGCAGAGGTGGTGCTGGAGGGTTTGTGCTGGTTTCCTGGGCATTAAAAGTGCAGTATAATCTCTTTGGCTGCTCCTGCCTGGCTGGGACACGCCAAAAACCTCTTGTGAGCGATGGGCTGAATGTGCGAGGGAAGGGGTGCAGTTTATCTTGGATTTTTAAATACTGTAGTGTCAGACTACTGCATGTCTGGCTGTGCCCCGAAAGCTCAGGGCCTGCTCCCTGAAGGCTCTTCTCATTTCTGATGTTTGCCGGCGTCAATCCTCTGCTCTGTGTACGGGGCTTGGTTACTGGGAATGGATTAGGAACATAGGGGCTATAGCATGGGTAGATACTGGTTTTGGTTGCCTGTGGGTCTTATGTGGTGGTCTGTTGTTGTTTTCTTGTGTGTTTGTGTGTCGTTGTCATTGGTTTTGTTTGCTTTCCTTCTTTATGGAAGAAATGCGTAACGTGTTCTGGGGCCGGAGCTAGCTTGACTCCGAGATACCGGACGCTTTGGCAGACATTAGCTAGGTGGCCCGAAGAGAAGGGGAACGCTTGTGTTCCTTCTCTGCCTCCCTGAGGGTCAGAGGGGTTTTCTCTTGGTGGGTGGGAGGAAGTCACTTCTCACCTCCTCCTCAGACAGAGCAGAGGTCGGCTGTCTTGCTTACATTTCCCTTAATCTCGCTGATACAATATTTGTATTCTTGATGTTTTGGAAGCTGAGTGCAGGAAGATCAAAACTCATTCTTGTCAGCTTTTGGGGAGTGCAAACCGGCTGCTTCCCACATGTTGTCTGTGGGATTGCTTCACATGGCTGGCAGTGCCTTGCCCTTCCCTGGAAGATGCTCCGGCCCTTTGGGAGCTCTCCGGACAGGAGCTGGGCATGAAGGAGCATGGCTGTCTGCTGGGCAGGAGCAGGACCTGGGGACCAGAGGGATGGGGTTTGTTCTTGTCTCCATCTCATGTTGGCTGCCTGGCTTGGGTGTCTCAGTGTCACAGCCAGGCATGGCAGAGCAGCAGACTGTCCTCACTTCATGTCACGATGGCAGACCAGGTCCTGCCAAGCATTGACTTTGCCAAGTGCTGGCGCTGAGTGTGTCCTGTGTGACTGCTGCTGGCAGGAGGGCTGCGAGGGGAGATGTCGCACTGAAGCTCCATCTCCCTCTCTTTGAACCTGTTGGGTTTTTGGCATGCCCCTGAGTGGGACAAAGATTTAAAATCCTTACACTAACCTATGGGGAAAGTATTCAGGAGGCTTTCATCTTTGGAAAATGCACTGGCTTCTCTGGATGAAAGAGCTATTATTTACCTATCAACAACATAATCCCCCTCCCTCCTACAGATTGCAGGCAAGCTCCCGGGGCAAATGGCACTGTAATTAAGAACAAATATTTACTATGAAGGACTAGCTGAGGCCTGGCTGGGCAAGCAGCCATGAGCCTTGTCTGAACTTGCCTTCTGTTTGTTCCCCTTTGAAAGCAAGGAGTCAGTGTCTTTTGTCAGAGGAGTGTTTGTGAAGCACAAGAAGGTGGGTTGGGCTTCCAAAGCGGCCAGGAGCCATCAGGCTGTTTGTTCCAAGCCCAGGAAATCCCCCACAAGCAGAGTTACTTGCATCTAGAGGCACTTCACTTTTGGGGATTGCTCTTATGTAGACCTGCAAGTCATGGTGGGTGCAGAGACAGACTTGCATGCAGGAACTGCGGCTGGTGCCATGCTGTAAGCAAGTCTGTGGAAATACTTGTCTGCTCTAAAATGATGAATTAATTTAGGCTTCATTTGCATCTACTTTCCCTTTTGATTTCTGTTGCAATTCAAGAGTTTACTTCCCAGGACTCAAGCCCTGGTGTTTAGATGCAAGGGAGTTTGGCTGCTGGAGAAAGCGCGTCCTTACAAAATTCCTGGGACTGTTTCACAGCTCAAACTTGCAGCCTACTCACCTGCCCTCTGCCACTCTGATCAACAGCAAGGAGGGGTGACAGGGATCTTGCTCATCTTCTGGCAAGGCTCGGCAAGCTGAAATTTAATAAATAAGTCAATAGTGAGTAATAGAAACAATTGCAAGGATGTGGTGTGTGGTTCAACCAGCTATCACTGCTGTGGTAATGCAACAAGGCATGTGATCAGACTGGGAAATTGCTGTAGCAATAATAAGATTTACAGAATGAGTCCCACAGAAGGAGTAGACGTGGGAGATGTACTTAGATACACAGAGCTTGCAAAAGGAGGGAGCGAAGTGTCTGAACAAGGCCAGAACCAGCTTCCAGGGTGCTGAGGAAGGCAGGGAAGCAACTGGAGAGCTGCCCCCCAGCATGCTGGTATGTGTGTGTGTGTGCTGTAAAACTCACTGTTACAGTTTGTCAGAGTTTTTGAGGGATATGTCACCAACTGGTGTGATTTAAGAGAGATTTTTCATTTATCTTGTTGTAGGGATGATTGTGTATTCTCAGCAGTTTAACAGCTGAGAACTGGGCTCAGGGATGCCTGTGCTCATGGGCTGAGACTAAACCAAGCGGAGCTCTGATCTGTGAGAGCTGCTTTATATATTAGATAACTTGCTTTGGGTTTTTAAAATAAATTTACTTACTCCCAGGTGGAAAAGCTTATTTGAGTCATTACTCTGAATGGCATATCTCCTTCTGTTTGGGAGCTTAGACACAACACCAGGGAGAAGGCAGGGGATGTGTGGTACACGGGCTCTAGGAGGGCTGGGAAGAGGAAACATGCTCAGCCGTGAGCTGAGAAGTCACAGAAGAGCAAAGAAATGAGTTAGAGAGGCTCCACAGACTTGATGTTAGTGCTCCTTAAGAAGGCAAGAACAGCTCAGCAGTGCCTCCCGCTGTGGCTTTATCAGCGCCCACCTCCTGCTCCAGCCCATCTAATGTGTGGGGAGTTTTTGTTGTGCTAAACCCATGCCACCCTGTTTCATGTGTGCGTTTTTGACTTTGGTGTGCAAAATCAATGCCAGAAAAGCTGTCAGGTCTCTGGTTTGGCTTCAACAAAGTTGTTGTCCATTCTGGTGTGTCTCATGCATGTGGGCTGTAGGAAGGGAGCCCTGCTTTGTTATCTTTGCCAGCCAGCTGGACATCTAGCCTTCCTCTGCCAAGACTGCGGGAGTTTTGCTTGATTTTTAAAGGGAGGGGGTGAGTAAAGCTCCTTGGAAGATGTGCTGTGCTTTCCGAAAGAGCGGTAGGCTTTGAAATTCTGGTCAGAGAAAATACAGGTTGGTTCTTTGGGGGAATGATTCCTGCCTTGTTTTGTTGATGCCTGCTGCTTGTTCGTGGTCATGTTTGCTCCTTGGCAAGTTGAGGGGCACATGGAGTACTGTGCCCTGGAAAGGTGAGCTCCACTAAAGAGCCTGCCTGCAAGAATTCCTTAGATGAGACCTTGTTTGCCTTGGCTAGTATGAGATCCTGAAGCCAGGTAGGCTACTAGACAGAGGTTGTGTAGAGACCTCTGACACCCGAGCACAGCAAGCAGTAATCAGGACTGGGGAGACCATCTTTTAAAATTGTGTTTAGAGTTTCATATCAAGGACAAGTCTGGCCCTGGGACTATCCATACTGGAGAATTCCCTCATTTCTTTAAACTTACTATGTTAAAGAGGTGGTTGCTGAAATGCCTCCTACCTCCACTCATTCGTGGTAGAGACAAGTTTAGCAATTATCATTTGAAAAGGACATAGAAAATAACACCTTGAGTTCTTTCCTTATTTGATGTTACAAAGAGATATTAACACCTCATCTCAGGGGACTACCAATTGTGCAGGTACTCATCTTGTGCCAGTTATCAAACAAATAGACCAGGTGCTTCCTAGCACTGCACATACACACACAATGTTCTGAGATGGAGCACGTGAAAGGAACCTGAGGAAACTGAGGATCCCCAGAGAGGTGAGTGGGAGAAGCAGATTGCTGCGGCCTGCACAGTCCTGCCTGGTGCTGCTGAGGAAGAGTTAACTCATGTCTGAGCTGAGCCTGGAAGCAGAGGTTGGTTGGCTGAACACTGGAAATCCTCTCTTTGTGCCAGGTGTGACAAGGATCATCTGGTAAAAATGTGTGTCTGCCTTAGACATGCGTTGAGCACGAATGGAGTTTGCTGTCTGCTGGAGGAGCCAGGTCCCCAGTTGAGCAAAGCCTAACGGAACTTGGATCCAGTCCAGAATGTCTGGATGGCAATATGATATTTACTGAAATGTGGCATTGCTTGTGTAAGCAACACACCCTTCTCCCTCACTCTGGAAACCATCTGGGCTTCATGTGTGAGTGGTTAAAAAACGGAGCAGGAGAGCATCTGATGCTGTACGGCTCTTGTTGTTTCCCATTCTGGCCCCCTCCATGGGTGCCCCTGCACTCACAGGCATGGGAACCTCAGCCGTGCCCCAATGTCCTCTTAACAACCCGCCGAGGGTTTTCTTCCCTTTCTCTGCAGAGGCTGTAAACAGAGTAGAGGTGTATGAGGAGTTTGCGAAGGGCTTTACTGTCAGGGTAAGAGGCAAACCCTCCTGTCTAGGCCAGGATACAGTTATTATGCTGGCCAAACCTTCCTCCATCTCTAACTGGGTCCACAGCCAGTGGCTTTATTGACTCTACTGATTTTTATACCAGCTGCAGTCAAAGCTCCTGGGAATGAGGAAGGGATATTTGACATTTCTCTCTTTTTCCATAGTAAGTGTTTTTTCCAAAGGGAAGTGAGCACCCTTAGCAGAGGCTTGGGACCGGGCAGCTCTCCCTGTCCTTCACATAGCCGGGCTGAGAAAGGATTTGTCCAGCTGCGGTGTGGTATGGGCAGGAGGTGCCAGGGCAGGACAGAAAATTGTCCTCTGCCTGCCTACAGCAGTGCAAGTTTGGCTGTGTTTTTCATTAGCTTCTAGGATGGGGTTTAGTTAAAAGGTAACACCTCTGGGGTGGGGTTAGGGTTTCCTCTGCTGTTTTCAAGGCTTTCCTCGTAGCTTCTTCTCTGTGTGTGCACACTCTGTGGGTTTTGTTTCTTAAAGGGAGCGTCATATGACAGCCCCAGCATCTCTGATCTTTCTGGCAGACCGATTCCTCTTCCTTCCTGAGCTTGATAAACAGCCAAAAAACTGTGCCTGTGTGTGGGTGCATGTACGCCTCTCAGAGACCCGCAGCTTACTTCTCCACTTCTTGGTGTGGTTTTTCTGTCCCATTTCTGAGAATCTTGACCTGTGCTCTCTGGCCTCGCACCCTGATGGCCTGGGATTTCTGAGGTGGTTAGGGTTTTGGGCACTCCTGAAAAGACATTGCAGTGATTTCTGAAGTCTGCCTGTTCTCTGAGCATTGGCAGTCCCTCTGCAGCATGGATGCTGTAGCTCACAGGTTACCCAGATGCCCGGTGCTGGTAGGAGAAGAAAACCTTCTCGATGTTGCACTGCAGCGCAACAGAGCTCTGGTTCAGAGCAGCGGGACTCTGACGTGGTAGCACAATGTGAATCGTTCCTAGCCTCCAGCTGTCTTGGGCCTAATGTGGCTAAAATACAGAGAAGCACTAGAACAGTCTCTCATACTTCCAACCCCAGCAACTTGTGCTTTTGTGGCCAAAGGAACTGGCTCCAGCTGTGTCACCGCTGTTGGAAAGTGGAAACGCCCTGTGTGGAGACACCCATCAAGGCTTGAGGGGGTCTGGAAGCTGGATCTTTGCACTTCTGCTCTGAGGGTCTTGTGGGCTGGGACTTCCCGAAACCCCTTGGGGCTGTGTAATCTCTGAGGCTGAGAGGTGCATTTTCCTCAATTCCTGAATCAGTGCACATGTTTGCATCTCATTCTCCTTGCTAAATCCTTACCAGGTCTAAGAACTAGGCTGGACTAGCCTTATACTGTGTCTTCAGCTTTTCCAGCTGAGTCTGCCGCTTTTCTCGAGCGCAGCTGATGCTTGGGAAGTGACATGTGTTTGTTCCCATCCTCCAGGGTAGAAGGAAGGTTCCCACTTCTGTGTTCTCTTCCTCTGTTTCTCAGAGCCCTGCAGAGATCCAGAAGTTCAACATTCATCAGCAGCATTTAAACAGGTCACTTCAGTACACAGGTATCTTCTCTCCCCCAACCTGCCTCCTTTTTGCTACTTTGGCAGATTGCCTTGGCTGATTGACTGAATTTCGATTCATCTGTGATATTTAATCTCCTCCCCGGAGAAGGATGGGCTGGAGAGATGCTGTTGCTGCCCTGAGGTAGGAATCAAGAGCTGTAGAGTGTTATTTCATTCAGTCCGAAAAAGCCCTCTAATAACACAGAGGACATGTTGTGCTGTAGTGAAAGGCGGCTTTGAGAGATCATGTAATCTGCCCTCGCCTGGCCTTGTGCTGTCTCTTGCTGTGGGACTGGAATCAAAATACCATCTTAGATACTGCAGCCCAATTGATTGGAGCTGCTTCAACCAATCCCATCTCTGTGTTCCGGAGGAAGACGTTTCTCTCCTCTTTCCCCATCCTGATCAGATGACATCCAGGAAACTCCATGTCCAGCCAAGAGGCTCTTTCTCTTGCAGAGAGGTGACCCTGTGAAGGAAGCAGTCGGCTTTATAGCAAGTGGGGGTGGATGAGCTGAGGATGTTGGAACAGGAGAGTGATGGGAGGGAGCAGATGAAATGATGGGCCCCATCTCTCCCAGCCGGAAGAGTTGTCAGGGTCAAAGGGCTGGAATACAGATGAGCAGCTGTGAGGCAGAGGCTGCAAAGAGCTTTTTTTGTTTGTGCTGAATATCGCTTGGTCCGTTGGCTGTGTGCTGTCCTACAGGGGTGAGAGCTGTGCCCTGTTGTCCTTCCTCTGGCCCTGGGACCTCCCACTGGGTTGATGCCTCTTAAGGCTGAGCTACTTCTGAGGCTTTTCTTTTGTTAAGAGGCTGAAGACACTGACTGATATTGTGCTCTGAGCTTTAAAGCAGTGGGTTTTGACCTCTTCTCTCATCTCTAGAGAGGTGTTTCTCTTTTTGATTTGCCACCACAAGACAGAGGTGGGTACCAAGACTTGCTTGGGCCAGCTTTGAGTGAAAGAGCAGGGATCAGAGCTGTTATACAGGTTGAGTTCTGCCAAATGAGACTTTCTGTGCTCCTCCACGTTGCCTGTCTCTTAGCAGAAAGGGAATAGGATGGGAGCTCCCACTGGATGTGTTAGTTGCTCCTGGTCCATCTCTCTCCAGGGTCATTCCTTTGTGCTTGCATGCATGTGGGTGGTGCCTCTGCCCAGCTGAACTCTTGGCAGCCCCTCAGGAGACAGACCTCGTGTGACTATGAAATACAGAGATTTTATATGGCCATCTAAAATGCTACTCTTTACCAGGACACAACCTCCTGGGGCAGATCTGTGAATGAAGCCAAGTCCTGTTTAATTGCTACTGCCTACTGCTGTCCTAGTCCAGCTTGCATACCAAAGGCTTTTTGAGAGCAGGGTCCTGTGATTTTTTCTCTTTTCTCTTTTTCTCTGTTCCTGTTTGTTGGGAGTGCCTGGTCTCTTTGGGGAATGGTGGAAGGGAGGCAGTGCCTTTGCTGTGGCTGTGCCCCCTCCTGAAGCTCAGCGCGATCTTCCATGGCCCAGTGCTTCAAGGGAAGCTAACTGCAGCGTTATTTACATGACATGGGTGGGGACATAATAAAAGGAAATTAAGAAGCCCACACTGACAGCAATGGCTTTTGTTTGTCACCAACAATACTGTGAGTGTGGCCTGACTAAGAAGCAGAAGCTGAGTGGCCAGCTGCCATCCCTGCCTGGGCTCTGGCTGTGTGCTCTTGTCTGGAGAGCGGGGCAGGATCCGGCCCGTGCGCTCGCTGCAGGTCCTGCTGCACAAGGCGGTGGGAACGATGAGATGCTCTTCCCTAGGAATTAACGTTGGACAAGGCACGTGTTTAACCGCGGTAGGTCGGGCTCTCCAAGCGTTCCCAGAGTAAGACCCCCTCTTCTTTCCAGATGGTGTAATGTCTCTGAAGAGTTCTCACTCCGGATAGACTTTTTTTATTTAACTGCTTGGCCTCTGCCCAAGGGAGTCTGTGTGGCTTTATGGGAAAGGATTTTTAGTTGTGCAGTGATGGTGTTGTGCACATTTGAACATGTGTACCCAGTGGATTGTTCCGCTGTGGATGAAATTGCACCGCAAACGTTTGTGCATATGCATTGATTGCACTTACCTGTAAAGTTAAAATCCTTACTCGGTCAAAGCTTCTGGTATTATATGTATGCTTGTTATTCTCTGTCCATGCTCTGCAAGGCTCTGTTAAGCCTGTTACCACCTCCTACCCTCCCTGCCACATACTTGTCTTTATCATCTTGTGCCTTGCACCCCATTGGAAAGTGGCTGTGTTGCTGGGCCTCGCTGCCCAGCTCTGCTTTTGGGAAGTGATTTCCTCAGGGTCTGGTGGCCATTGGTGGTGGAACAGCAGGGCTGGGGACCCAGACCCTCCCCTTGGGGTCCAGAAAGGGTCACGATTTTTCTATGGCTCCATGAAAGGAATGTATATGCTCTGTATCTGCAGGGAGATAGAGCAGATACGACTTCTAGAAGAACAACAGATGAGGAGAGAGGAGGAGCTCTAAGAATTAAAAGGTAAGGATGGTATAAGACTGGTGAGGACCTGATATTAATCTGGGTTTTAAATTAAAGGTGTTTGCCGTTTACTGTGGTGCTAAGGCATGGAGCATCTTCCTGTAGGGGCAGAATGAAATCCAAAGTTGCTTGGTGGAGAGAGTTTCATAATTTTTGGAGGAGGCTTGGTTATGAAATGATGCTGTCTGTGCTCACAGGGCTTTGACCTCACGTCCTGGGAAGTCCTCCCGGGTGCATGTGTCTACCTGTACGCAAGTGATTTTCAAGGTCCGTTTCATGTCTCAAAAGCCTTTTGGCGCTGAAGATGGAGGAGGAGCTGTGTCAATGCAAAAGTAAGTATTGCCTCACATGCCATGGGACTGATGGGTGGAAAACTTCGGCTGCAAGATGGAACGGAATGATATTTTTATTCAGTGCTTTACTGGCCAAGCGAGGCCTCAAGTGCTGCTATTACCTCTCTGTCAGCTTCTTCCACTGGAAACTCCAGCTCCCTTCTCTGCTCTACCTTGGATAAGGAACCACTGTCTCAAGACCTGCAGGAATGCCAGACGGAAAGCGTTCTCTTCCTTCCAGACTCGCTGGGCACACAGGGCTCGTTTACAGCGTGCTGGCATGTGCTGGCTGTTCAGAGGGCTGACCGGGCACTGCCTCCTCGGTACGAGCGCAGTGAAGCCAGGCTCCAGGACACAAAGTAAAGGCGAGAGGATCTGCATGGCAGGTGAATGCGGCTGACGTGCCTGTGCAAAGGTGTTCGGTGAGCACAACAGGAGCAGGGCTGAGCCCAAGCTGCAGGAAGACAATCTGCTCAGCCTCATAACTATGTGCCTTTTGTCCAGGCCTCTCTGAACACTCATCAGACACCCCTACCTCAGAGCAGCCCTTGCAAACAAATACCTCAGGGAGGAAAATCTAACCTGCAACAAGTTTGAGGCCACAATGAAAATTAGTGGTGTGGTTTGTGATACCGCCAGATGTAGTTTCTCCATCCATGCTTGGGCACAGCTAGGTACCGCTGATTTTCTGGGAACAGATATACTTTAAAAGGAAAAAAAAAAAAACAACAAAACAAACCAAAACCTTTTTTACATCTCATCCAGCATCAGCCTTCTCTCCTTGATATAACCACTTGGAGTGGAAGGGCTTTCAGGAGGAATGGGGAGTTGGCAGCAGTGGGAATGCCTGCAGGAGAAAAGGCAGGGTGTGGAAACATGTTGGTACACAGGAGGAGCAATATGGATGGCAGCAAGGTGCCCAGGAGGGCACTTGTGTGCTCAAACCTTTCATGGGAACTCCAGCAGCCTTTGGTAGAACTTTGGCAGAACTGGAGAGGTAAAGTGCAGACTGGTCCTAATTTACAACCCTTGTGGAAGCAGCAGAAAGAGGACTTATCTGTCACTGAACTATTTTCAAGCAGCACAACTCTTAGGTAAGTGTTTCTGGTGACACGATGTGTTTTTCTCTTGCTCTGCAGGACCCCCTTGCCTTGATGAAGCAAATGAGTTAAGTGCTGGCTGGCACTGTGGTTGGAGCCACAGTCACCTTGGCTTCCTGCCGGGCAGGAGCCCCTCAGCCTTCCAAGTGGTAAAGAGGTGCGTTGGCATGTGGTGGGGAGGGATTTTCAGTAAGACCTGAGCTTTTGCTCAGCAGTCCCAGGCTTGCTGTGTTTGAGAGGCATCTACAGCAGTGATCGAGGCCAGGTGGGTGCTCAGACCTGGTTCTTCTTCACCCACCCTGCCCTCAGGTGCTGGGCTGTGGGCTTGGGGCAAGTCTCTGTGGGTTGGTGAGTTTAGCTCAGGTTCAAACATGGGGGGAAACAAGCTCACCCATTTCTGCCTCTTTGCAGCGCCCGGCTCTGACAGGCAGTGCTGTGCTGTCCAAACTTCAGAGTCCTGCTGCTGTTCCAGGGCCGCCAGCCTTGCAGAGGAGAAGATGGTTTTGTTTAGTTTGCTTATATGAAGAAAAAAGTCTGTCAAAATAGGGATTTAGAAAGGGGAGGGGGGAGCAGGAAGTCTTCCTGTTGGCATTTATTAGAAGGGAAATGAATGTTTTATGTTCAGGGGCGCTGCTGGATGCGCAGTGCTCAGGGACAGCGGTGTGGTGAAAGCCTTCTGACTTCTTGCATGCAGGGTGCCAATGTGATCTGGAATAAGCAAGAAAGGGCTAAATATAGAAGCCGCTGGCTCTCGTCCTGCAGTGGCGGCTCTGCCCTCGCTGCGGTCCTGGAGGCAGCAAGTTCTGCCTATTGTTCCGGTCACATTCTTGTGTCCCACGATGGGGCCTCTGTGATGGAATAAAATGAAGAGAAACAGATGGGAAAACAATAACCCAAGAAACAGGCCCTGAGCTTTGCTGGAAGCTTCCAAAAATCCATAAATCCCCAAATGCATTTGTGCTGGATTAGGGAACTGAAGGAAAGCAAGAGCCAAGTACTTGCCTTTCTGTATCCCATGTGCTCTTGTTGCACAGAGGCAGCTCTCCATGGGGGCTCTACCTTGCAACAAATGATTCTAGTGGCAACTCTTGTTTTCTTAATCTTTTAATTCTGACAACTTCCCTAGCTGTCCTTTCTCTGCACTCCCAGACCTTTTTGTCTTGCAGGTCCCGGAATGAAGTGACTGTGCAATGATCCAGCCCACCTTTCCATCCCTCTCATGTACGACGGAGCTGGCTGCAAGCAAAACATGCTGGAACCCTTGCCAGGCAGTGGTGCAGTCTGTCAGAGTTGCCTGTAGGTGCTCTGTAGAAAAGAACAACTATTAGTGACTCTCCTCTTCGAAGGAGAGAGGAGAGACTTGAGCCCTGAGCGGGGAATATGACCTGCCCAAAATATCATGTTGGGTGACCACTAAGGTGCCAAAGTAACAGGAAGTCCTGACCCAGCCACAATTAGCTTTTCGTTCGTGTTTGAAGTCAGTGTGTGATGTTTTCCTCAGCAGATTGTTATCTATAGTATCCCTTCCTTGAGTGTGTGTGTGCAAACCCCTCAGCAAGCAGCAGGGAGGATGGATGACTCTGGAGGTGAACGAATGAAGTGTGGTGCTTTCTGCAGAACTCTTGCAAAAAGCAAACAACTTCTTTACTCACCTACCTGCCTGTGAATTGGCTTTGCTTGCGCTCAGCCAAAAACGACAACTGTTTCTTTCCCTCACGGCTTATTTGCTGCTGTCATTTTGAGATGAAGCGGTTCCCCGGGGGATCAGACCGGTGCGGCAGCTGGTGCAGAGGAAGAGTGAGGTGGTGCTGTGGGGAGCAGGGGACAGCATGGGGAGTGAAATGAAATGAGCTCCTAGTTTGAACCAAGTGTCTTGTGAAACCTCATCTTTAGGATCTGGGGCAGGAAGAACTGCACATGCTGAAGCTGTGCTGCTGCAGCTGTGCTGTTACACCACGGGAGCTAAGTCATTTAAAGCCAGATAGGGATCTGTACACCAGCGATCTTCATTCTTATTAAAACTGCCCTTTTCTTCCCCTTTTCCTTTCCCCAAGCGTATATTCTTTCAGTCACCCTCCTCCCTGATACGTTTGCTCTTTCCAGCCGCTGCTCCATGTCAAACAGCTGCTGCTGGTCTGAATGGACAGATATATATCCTGTGCAAGCAAGGAAATGGTGAAACTCCTCATGTGCTGAAGTGGTTTGGTCCAAAGCTACTGAAACCAACAGCCAGGCTCACATTCTGTTTAATTTGAATTAGGCTTGATGTTACTCAGGCAGTTGCATTTACAGGATGCAGGTTTTCTGGGTGGCTGGTCACGATGCTAAGGGATATTTTGTACAGACATACGTGTACTCCGGGGTTGTAATTACATAGTTTATTAACTTTATTGGTCCTTGCATTTGAGTGGGAGATCTTTTAAAATTGAAATCATAGGGTGTTTATGCCCATTTTTTCTTTGTGCACATGAAACCACAAAGGAACCACCAAGTTGCTGGTAAAAAGCGAACTTGAAATCGGCACAAAACACCGTGTTGTGCAAAGGGAAGTGCATTGCTTCCTTTGACTGAGAGTTATGCTGCCAAACTCATTTCATGTCCTGTGCCCCCTGCTGCGCTGCAGCACTGCCGTGCAGCCGATGTGCGCCAGTGTCACTGCTGCTGCAGCTGGCCAGAAGGAGCACACCTGACAAAGTGTATTTCAAAGGCAAGGCCAGTCAAGTGCAACTGGCCCCTGCTCCAGTTTATGTGTTTGCTTGTGCCACCTCGCAGGACTGTCCTGGGAACGCGCAGGGGGACAAGGAACTGCTCCTGCCAGCCCCTGGTGCTGCAGGAAATGAATCTTCCTGTTTTCTTATCCACCTCGCTTCTATTTAGGGGGAGCCCAGCTTCCTGCTGAGAGTGGAACAAGGGACTCATGGAGGTAAATTTCATGAAAGACATGAAATATGTCTGTCTTTCTTTAGGCTTGGAGCCACTGAGAGGCTTTTCATGCCATCTGAGTGAGATGTAGGAGGAGGAAAAAGACTCCAGGCTGATTTTCTCTTTTAGGATCTGACTCCTGTTCCTGTTGTCTCAGGGGAGAGTGGTTTACACCACCAGCCAATGACCTTTTCTCAAATGCAAAATAAATATTTTCTCAGCAGCCTACCCATTGTGAAAGAAACAGTAGAAGGCAGGGAGGTGGCAGGTAGCTTTAGACATCTCGGGTCCAGTTCTGCGGAGCTCAGGTGGATAACACCAGTAAGGCCAGTGGAGCACTCCGACTTTTAGAGAGGCAGCTGTGCCATCTGGGCAAAGGTGAGGAGAGTGGAGTCTGGCTCACAAAGTGAAGAACAAGGAAAGAGAAGTCAGGGTCTTTAGTAGGTATGAGCTCATCTAGTTTAGAGGTGAAGGAAGGAGAGAATCCTCCTGTTTGCCTTGTCTGACTTCTGAGGTGCCAACCAGAGCCTTTTTTATGTGTGTAGGCAACAGTCACGGTCAAATACAGTTACTGTTAAGAGGAAAGGAAAAAAAAAAAGAACCCCAAACCACCACATAGTAGGGCATAAACAGTTGAATCCTCAATTAATCAGCTGAACACATGGAAGAAAAATGTTTGGGCTTGAATGAAGTATCGAATTCCATTTGGGCGGGATGGCCTTCAGTAATGCCACGCCGCAGTGTTTTTGTTTTGGAAACAAACCAGTCATTTAATCCTTTCTTAACATTGAAGCTATTCTGTAATTTGCGATTTTAAAGTGCAGCTTGGGGGAGCTGACTGCATTTGTCAATGCCTGTGCTTTGTGCTACTCACAATCCCGGCTGGCGTTTTGTGTTGGTGCTGTGGGAGTGGGTGGGAAGGTTGGTCTGCCTTTGGAAGCAAGTGAACTGGTTGACTACACAAGCAAAACTGAATGTGAGCAGAACTATTTTGCTGTCCAGTGCCCTGCAGACCCCTTGGCCCTCAGGCCCCCAGTCATATAGTTCCTGAGGGGAGCTGTTAGGGCTCATCGCTGTTAAGGATATGGGCTCTTGGCTAAGAGGCACTGGGAGTGATTGCGTAAAAGCAGAAGCCCACCTGGAGATGCTTGCATTGTATTGCATATGTGGTCTGACTTGCAGGAAGAAGGAAAATTTCCTCCTTTTGTGATTTTTAGATAGTATTAAGCCTGCTGTAGCTCAGTTCCCTGATGCCCACTCCATTTTTGAAGTCACGGTGGTATCTATCAAGTCCTCTTCCATGCAGTTTTGAAGTTAATTCTCCAAGAGTGCTTTTGTCTTTGGTGTGGGTGGGTTGGTCTGCTTTACAGCTCCACACCATCTCGGAACTAGTTTATCTTGATGCAGGAAGGATTCTCGCTGCAGTGCCTCAAGGCCTCATTGTGCTTGTCCCTGTGTGATCACGGTGCTTAGCTGGAGGCGTTCACTTTTTGGAAAGAGAAGCGACTTGCCCGTGGGCATGGAGGAGCTTGGGCAGGCAGCACAGAGCAGACCACAGGTAGCTCTTCCGTTGCTGGAGCCAAAGGCTCCACCATCATCTATTTTCCTCCCTGTTTCTTCATGGAGCCCACACCTGACATTGGGCTTGTGTTGTTGATGCCACTGTCATTTCTGCTCGCAGCCTGGGAAAGACCAAGCCTGTTGTTCCTTAGAGCAGTTGGTTGGCTTCTGCAATGGAGAGCAGATAAATACAATAAGCATCAACTTGTTTCTATAACTCTAAGCACGTAAAGTGCATGTGGCTGTAATGCTGTAGCAGGTACAGGACTGTAATTCAGTGCAGTGCTGAAAGTGGATTCTCTACTGGAGAAACCTTTTTTTTCTTTCTTTTGGCAAGTGAGTGATGCTTATTATGTTCAATATCATATTGATGCATATGTAGTTTTTAAAAAATAGTAGCCTCTGTCCAGTCTATTATAATCTCTTGTATGTGTGGCAGGAAAAGCAGCTGTGAATGACTTTACCAGGCACAGAGCAATGACAAATCCAGTTCATGATGTATGTTAGCAATGTGAATAGCTTACCCCTGTCTCCTGCTCCATGTCTCTCCTGACAAGAGTAATGGAAAGTTAAAAGTATTATTTAACATATAATAGATATTTAAAGAAACGCTTCTTCCTGTAAAGCATATGCATGGCTATCGACATCGTAAAGAAGAGCTTTTTGTCTTTAGCTCCTGAATGATGGGAACTCATAATGCAGTAAATTACACCAATATAAAAGTTCATGTACTCAGCTTTAACACGGATATTTTATTGTTATTAACACTATTGAAAGTGACATCCATCACAGTGACATGCACCCAAAAAGGAAAAAAAAAAAGCCTGCTGTAGTTGTGTCTAATAACCCCAATTACGAAGCTCTTCTAATGCCTTTTTTATAACAGTTGTGCAGCTCTGTATTACTTCCTATTAATGTGATTTTTCTCCTATCTATAAATTTCTCAGGATTGCCTCTTCTCCTCCACTTTCCATAATCGCCATTTATTATTCACGTGCTTCCCATAAAACAAGAGTATAGGTGACAAAGGGAGATTGATGCTGACCTAGATACAGGCCCGCCCCCAGCTTTTTTCGTTCTTTCCCTTTAGCAATAATGTGCTCATTACAGTGTTGAAGAGGCTTTGTTAAAAGCTTTGTTCAGCTTCTCCTAGCAATTGGTGCTAAAAAAAAAATATCTCATCAGTTGAAACTTTGCTTGATCAGCAAAGGAGCTCTTGGGGAAGAGGTGCTGGGATGGACTCAAGACATAAACAAGAGGAAACTCCATCCTGCTGCCCTGTCAGCTCCAGGACTAATTTGGAGTGGCAAGGAAACACACCGGCAACGCTCTCCGCGAAAGGAGGCTTCTCCATCCTCGCTGGCTAGAGTGACTGTGTACATGATGATGATTTTGCTTACATAGTTTTGGGGCTTATTTTGATGTTCCCACATTGAGCCTTTTCCATGGGCAGCTGAATACTCTACAGGCTTCGCAAGGCTGCGGCACTTTTAAGTGCTCCTGGGGGCTTCAGTACTGAAGAGCAGTCCCCTCTCAGAGGGGACAGGTATGGACCAGCCCCTGCCTCACTCAAGTCAAGGGATTTAGGATAATCAGCGCTGGGCTGCGGGCTGCTTTGCTGTGGCTCTTTCTGAACAGCTTTGTGCGATTCTGTGCATTTCCCTGGAGTCTGCTGGGGCTTCCCAGCATGAGCAGCTCATTTCTGCCTGTCCAGGCTTCAAGGAGTGCAGCAGAACGCGCTTGTCCCCTCTGCATCCCTCCCTGGGCCAGGGGCCCTGTGAGGCAGGGCACATCTGCGACATCTGTGGAAACCTGGGGCAGCTGCGCAGTCGGGGGTCCCGAGGAGTGGCCAGGTAGTGCCTAAGGAGAAGGGAAAACTACTTTCTTTCCCAGGAGTCAGTTAATTTTGTTTTCTGTCCTCCCATTGCTAAGAAAGCTTGTCCATGTTGGCCAACACTGGTAAGGGGGCAGCGGGTTTCGGCAGCTCCAACTTGCTTGCCCTTGGTCAGCCTTTGCATTTGCTCTGCTGGGAGACTCTTCTGCATAGCAAAGGATGTCTCATTATCTCTGAACGGAAATGCAGCTCATAGAGTCATTATCTTCTTACCATGTTAGCATACTTGTAATTAACCACAGAGCCTTTTTTTTTTTCCTCCTTTCTTCCAGTTCTTGCAGCTGTACCGCACTGAGCAACTGAGGCATGTCTGAAATAGAGCTCTGCCTTGAACTGAGTGTAACTCTGGTCTTCAGTGAAAACCAAAGGGAAAGGTCTAGCTCCCCCAAACAGGAGGAGGCATGGGAGGGAGCTGCTAACAGGCTCTTCTCTCTCTGCTTGTCCTCGCCTCTCCTTTCCCAGTCAGACTGTCGTATGAGCCCTGTACAAAGACCTGGTTTTTGGGGACACCTTTGCAAGCCATCCATGATGAAGTTGTCCAGGCAGCTGGCATGTGGTGCTGCTGGGGAAAGCGTTGAATAGCTTTCATAGCCCCTGAATTATGGCTCTATTTATCCTATAGAGTTTTGTGGAGTATGGTTTATGGTTTGTTCGGAGAATTTTTGTACTTTACATTTGTTGGTTTCCTAGTACCCTTAGTTTGTGGCTGTCGTCATTAGTAATGAAAAAAAAAATCAATGAGGAATGACTCTGAGTCTGTTTTGGTAGATGGGCTGTGCTTTGGTTAGTGAGGGAAAAGCTTACACTGAATGCCATGTTATGAGTGAACCATTGGTTTGATTGTCTCATTACTGCCCTGAAATGTTGTCTATGTGACCAATGCATAAAGCTTTTGTATGTGTGGATATATCCAACAACATAAGGGATGCGAAAGCATTTCTGAAGGCCTCTCAGAGGCCACCAGTTTGAACACCCTCCAAAACTTGTTGCTGATTCAAGGTAGCTGGGGCATTCCCAGGAAGGGCTTGTTTTTTCTCCACTGATTTTCCTGCCTCTGCCAATGGCTGGTGGGAGAGCAGGGCGCAGATGGAGTGGTTACTGGTAACTCTCCGCTGCTCTCGTGAGCCTGATCGTAGGGCTGCACCTTGGCTCGGGGATTGTACGTGACGTGGCTATGCAGGGACAGAGCCAGGGACTGGTGATGGCCGTCCCAGGGCTGCGAAGGTTGTGGACGCTTCTGTGGAACTGTGGATCTGCAGAGCAGGAAACTCCCTCTTCCTCCTCCCCAGGAAACCACCAGAGGAAGAGGAGTCAGTGTTCACAGAGAAGGACCAGCGTGAGTGGGTGGTCTGGGAGGCAGCTGTGCTGCCCCTGGTCACCTCGGTGCTGTTGGTCCTGCTCTTTTTGAGCAGAGCTGCAGAAGCTTGCTTGCCCCTGGGCTGCAGCCAGAGGGCTGTGCTGGAAAGCGCCTGCTCTGGCCTCCTGGCCAGAGAGCCCCCAGTCTGGCTCTGACCACCATGGCTGTGAGGCCTCTTGCTGTCAGCAGCACGTCTGGGTGAGGAAGGATTTCTCCATGCAGCAGGACACTGAGCAAAGGAAGGAGATGTCTGCAGGCTGGGCGGCTGCCTGGGCTTCCCAAGCAGTTCCTTGGGAAGTACTTGCTCATTTGATATGGCCTCTCCACGATCTGCCACATGGGATTCTGAGCCCAGGCAGAAAGAGTAGTTGCTGTGCAGCCAGATAGTTTCATTTTTTTCAGGGAGATTAATCAACTAGTGTCGACTGGGCCAGCCCCAGCACATGAGAAACAAGTACTTATGGCAACAAATGAGCTGTCAGTTGTCCCCTTCTGAGCCCACTGAAGGAGTTCAATGGACTTTTCCTGAGGCCCTTGGTACCTAGATGTTGTGTGCTGACATGTTACCTGTCTCAGTTCTTGAGGTATCTGTTGTAAGCTTGTGATGGGCACATAGGTGTGTTAAGGGAGGACTGACCAGAGTTTGGGTATATTTTCAGGATCCCCTGCTGCATCTGTGAGGAACAGCTCTGCTGCCAACTTCACAACATCCTCTCTTCCTCCAGGGAGGAAAGACTTTCGAGCCTGCTGAGAGTCGCCCAGTTGTGTGGGACAGCGGCAGGATGTGACTACGGAGAAGTGCATGTGCTTGTCTGCTAGGAGCCCCCACAGCTCTGCAAAGTGTTCTCAATAGCTCATAGTCTTCAGAGTATGAGTTTCTTGGGTCAGACACTGTACAGCTCATGCCTTGTTGGGCACTAGTGAATGGGAAATGGCATCTGGAAAGGAAACTTGGCTATACTAAGCAGATGATACTGGAAGTAAAAAATGAATTTAAAACCCATTATTTTAAGCCATGGCTTCATTTAGAGATGTTGAAGCTTGTGTGATGGGCATGTAGGTGTGTTAAGGGAGGACTGACCAGTGTTGGGGTACAATTTCAGGATCCCTCTGCTGCCAGCTTCATGGTGCCCCCCCTTCCTGCCATGGAGGAAAGACTTTTGTCAGGAGCACTAAATTAGGTGCTCCTGCCAAGCTGGAGATTTTGTGGCAATTGCTATATTGGGAAGAAAGACTGCATAATGTCCTTGGAGCTTCAGAAACAGAGCGTTCAGTGGTGCCACAGCTGCCCAAACACTTGTTCTGAAATCTGTGCCCAGCGCTGGCGCACGTGGACCTGTCTGTTCAGTTCCTCACTCATGGGCAGCGAGATTCAGCTCCTTCCCTCTGTGCGAGTCTCCTCTTGTTTCCTGTACTCATTTGTGACCTTCTTGGGAGGGCTGGAAGCCTCAGGGTTTTCCCTTGCGGGATGATTGCTCATCCTTGAATAAGATGTTTACTCTTGCCTGTAATTGCATAGGACTTGAGCAGCGCCAAACCCTAACTGTGCTTCCTTCCCATCTCATTGCTTTCATGTAGAGACATGGGTGTGTGAATTGCTTGGGGAGGTTCAAGTTGTGGCACGATAAGCTCCATCTCCAGGCACTTTCCCAATCTAGTTTGTCAGGAGCAGGTTCTGCTTCTTGTTGCCCGTTCATCGCAATCTCTAGCATACATCAGGGTCTCCTGGCCTTCCTCCACTGCCCTGCCCACCTCTGCCTCTCAGCACACTGGGGAACCAGCTACTGGTTTTAAAATTGGAGGTCAGGCATCCTTTGTTCCACTTTGAGAAATGAGGAGGTTTGGAGCAATGGAAGGGAAAGGACCATGAGTCTGTTCCAGTATTTATTTTGCTTATTGGAAAACAAAAAACATTTACCAGGCTGCTTTCAGAAACCAGCAATCCATAAGCTTGGTTTTCATTAAAAAGGCACTCGTTGTTCTTCCCCTGAGGATTTAGTGACATTTTTCAAAATTTTCTGTGCACAATAATTGTATTTTTTTTTTATCAAATTTTGTTTTGACTTTGTGTCCGCAATAAAGTTTAGGAAGCTATTTTTTATTATGGGTTAAAAAATATTCTGTGGATTTGACTGCTTTCCTTGATTACTGGATCATGCTGTGATTCTTCTCCCAGTTGCTACCCAGCATTGTAAATGCTGCTTTCAAACTCTGAGGGTTGTTCCCAAAATGGCTTGGAGAGCTACTGTCTGTATCATCCCTTGCTCAGCTCTGTTGCTGGGACCATGGCAGCGAAGGTTATGGATGGATGTCACGGGGAGAGAGAGAAGGTGGCACCTGAGCCCCCTCCTCCTGCAAGGTCTGTCTCTTTCCTCTCTCTTTCACAGACTCCAGAAACGGAAGCGTTTGTTTCTGCTGGTTTAGTTTTACCTTCATTAGATCTCAGCATTGATCAGAAGTTAGTTAGTTACGTTTGTTGGTGTTTGTTTGTTTGTCTGGTTGTTTTTTTTGTTTGGTTGGTTTTGGTTTTTTGGTTGTTGTTTTGTCTCTTCTTATAGCACTTCAGAACTGAAAAATAAGGTGTCCTGGTGATGACATTAGAAGTCCTCCTGCAAAGTGAGTCCTAATACATCCATGTTAGTAGACTCCAGATGCTGTTTAGCATTGCTTCAGGGATGAGGGCAGTGAGGAGAGAAGGTTTCCTCTTGAAAGAGGATTCTTGGAAAATCTGTGCTTGCTTTGGAGACAGGGAGTTGATCTTTGGGGTGGCACCAGAGAATATCTGGAAATGGGGAGATGACCTACAGAGACACCACATGTCTGGTGTTTGCCATAACCTGGTCTCCAGCTCGCTAAAAGCATGTGAGCAGAAGGTCAGGGGAATACATCAGACATCCTAAGGGTCCTGTGTCCCCTGGGTACAGGCCCAGGACAGCTGCCCGCACGTCACATCAATGTAAATCGTGTCTGTGCGTATTGAGAGGAAGCATCTCTTGGATGGAGGGGCCTGCTCAGCTTCCAGGCTGGATTTGCTGCTGAGATGGGGAAGGTGTGCTGGTCTTCCAGGAGCTGAACCATGGCTGTCAGGTCCCTGGACAGCCTGCAGGTAGTGCTGCCTGTAGCGCCACTGTTTACCTCATCTAAATGTCAGCTCTGGGCTGTAAGGGCACAGCACTCATCTTATTACCAGTCAGCTGAGCCCTACAGCATGACCCTGTCTTCTGCTAGAGCACCCCTTGGGTATCCTCCAAGGCACCTGAGAGATGGTCAGGTTAGGTTAACAAAATAACCCCCGCATGGATTTTTTCTTCCTTTCCTGGAGGGGCTGTTGCCTTTCCATTCTGCTAGGACACATGGTGGCATTTCATTCCTGTGAGGTCAACTGATTGTGGCTTTAACCTACCGGAGAACATGGGTTCATCACTGCTTTACAGTGAGACTGGAGGGTTTTTTAAAAACATGCCAGAATTCATCCTTGGTTATGGATTATAAGGCAGACATGATAAAGTAAAATCTGTGATTCTTCATACAGGAGGGAACTGAGAGCAGATGACTGTGTGAGATGGAAGATCATAGAGAAAAGAGCCTAAATGTACATACCTATGGCACAAAATTATTTTAAAAAATTCAACTTCCTTTTCAGTTTATGGCTGGAGCTTTCATAACTAGCTATGTAAATAATGCACAAAGTATCTTGACTATTCTCCTGTGTGTTAAGCTGCTGCAGCCAGTGTAATTGCTTGCAAATATTGTGTGACAACAGCAAGGGAAAAATTTGGTTTGCTCTGTATTTATTGCATTTCATTCAGTTTAGCCACTGGAAGCAGCTTGAGTCAGCTTTGCTTTATGTCTCTCACACCCTTAACCCAAAGCTGCATTGTTTAGGTTCCTAGTAGAACTGGTTGGTGACCTTTTCAGATGATTATTTGTTAGTAAACGCCACATCATGTAGGTGATGACTTTTAAGAGAGAAATGTAAATTTTGGTAAAATTTTTATGGCTACCTCTTGTGTACAGAGACAGCTGCTCACTCCAGTACAGCCTGGGATCGGACACTCAAGCCGTGTGATGTGAAAGCTCCCACCTCCAGATCCAGACCCCGCTGATCTTCAGCCTCTTTCCCACTCAGCCTTGGACTGTTGGCTTTTCTTCGATAGACATGTGGCGTCAGGTATGCTCTAAGCCCTTTTTTCAAAAGGCTTTAAACTTATACCACATCAAGTAGTTAAGTGATCAGTCCCTGAAGTACACTGTAAAAAGGCTGGGGTTTTTTTCTGAGTGATTTTTTTATTCGTGACTGAGAGGGAATTCTGCCAAGAGATTAAGCAGGAAAAATGGTATCTGCTCTTGAATTGTGAAAGTTTCTGGCTCTGAGGGGGCTCTTTGAGACTGCTCTCAAGACCTGCCCACTCTTGCAATTTGCACTGAGCCAAAATGCTTCTCTCCATGACTGCGTGGCTGCTCCAGGGAGCCAGGCCTGGGCAGCCGCCTGAGCTTTTTGGTCTGATTTAGCAATTAGTAACCAGTGCCTAAAATCATGGCACAAATTGAAGCACCTGAGAAGTCTGGGATTGGGACTTGGTAGAGCATGATTCTGCTTCCAAGTTTGCTAACAAATGGGCAACTGGAAGCAGCAGTTTGCCTCAGTTCCCCTATTTGCCTTTGAGCAAGGCATCTGGTTCATAGGAGTGAGCCCAACTGGTCTCAGGAGTGAAATCCTGCCTGCTTAATCTGTAGGAGGGAAGAGCTGTGTGCACCATTTTTACTTTTTCTGTTGGGAAGTAAGTCTTTCACATCCAAAGTTGAAAAGCTCTCTTGTTTTTGTGTGTTAACACCCACAAACTGGAAAGGCCCAATGTCTTGCTTTTCCTGTCCCCAGTGCATTTTGTAGGGAGCTGCCTTTGCTTGGCCACGTCCACTAAAGGGCTGTATTTGGAAAGCTCTTCATGTCTGACCAGCCAAGCTCTGATTTGGATTTATGCACGGATTGTTTGAAGTTCAGGCATAAAACCTAGGAGGGTTGATTTTATTTTGTGTTTCCTTATTGAGGGGGGCTGGGAGGCCAGGCTGCCAGAATCAATTGGACTGACTTGTATATCTTCTCTCCTGAAGCCAGCTGACAGTTTTAAACCGTCTTTAAATCAAACCTTTGCAGTTAAGATTTACTGGGAGCTTTTTACAAATGAAATGCAAAATCTGGTGCTCTCCATGCGGAAGACAAATTCTTGAATCTGGCTTCCTGTGCATTGACAGAAAAGTGAAGCTTTCAGGTATATATTTACATGAACATGCTGCTGAACTCTGCAGTGGCGATAGACACTTCCAAATGGCCCTGCTCAGAAAGGAGAGGTATCTTAGTGTTTGAAGGCAGATCCTGCGAGCCTCGTAAATTTATGGTAATGAGGGCCCAGAAGTGGGTGAATGGGACAGGTACCTATAAATATAATGAGCTAGTCTTTCATGTAGAATAGCTACATCCAGCTTTATAAATAACAGCAGCCTTTTAGGTTTCCTAGGAGGTCTGGCAGCCTTACAAATGCGTGTGCTGCTAGTTGTCTGAGACCAGACATTAGAAAGCTGATCATGAGTGCTGTTGGCCCACCATCTCTTTTTCCCTGCCCCCATTCCCTCTCTCTTGGTGTGGTTTGTGGTGGGGTTTTTTTGTTGTTTTGTTTTTTCTTTCTGTTTTTGGTTCCTGAAACACAGACCCTGCCTGGTCTGCAATCTCTCGCTGTTGCTTGCTGAAGATGAATGATTCATCAGGCTCAACCTGATAAAATTGTGCAAGCCAGTCACCAAAGTTAATCAGACCAAAAGGAAGGAGAGGAAAGAAGGGAAAAACAAACAAACAAACAAAGGCCCAGAGCTAGTTCTAATTTTTGAACCTCCCCTGGGAATTTAAAAATGCATCTATAATGGTCTCAGCCCAGGTTCTCCATCCTCCTCCGGCCTTCATTGGGAAATCTGTAAGCAACCCAGGCGATGGGTTTTGAAGTGCAACTTCCGATGTTGCAATGCAGAAGGGCATGATTCAACAGGCCCCCGACTGCTGTCCGACGGCTCATTCATGGCGCCTTATTTATTAATAGTGCCGGGGAGCAGGCGGCTGCGGTTGCAACCTGCTAATCACTTCCACTCGGATTTGTTGTGTCACACCAGCAATGGTTGAGGTGAGGGGGCCGAGGAGCTGCTGACATGAATCATGCGGTGCTCTGCTGTGCAATTAGGAAGGAGCCCTGTGGTTCTCGGTGCACTGGCGAGATTTCTCAGGCCTGAAACATAACAAAGACTGCCACCCCTTCAGCAGGGAATTAGCATCATCCTTGCTGATCCTCAAGGAGGATGAGCACTCACTGGAGGCTGGGTTGCTTTGGATCAAGGGGAATTGGGGCATGAGCAGACAGAGCAAGGCTGATAGGCCACTGCCGTAGTGGGGAGGACAGATCTGGGAGAAGGAAGAGTGGGAGATGGGAGGCCCTGTGTGAAGCCATCACTCCCTATCTGCTGTGTGGCTGTAATAGTCCTGCTCACGTCCACCATGTGGCTAAACGGAGACAGGGTTGTGCAGGTGGTTGCAGCGGGGAGTGCCTCTCCCCTGCCTGTTTCCTGTGATGCTCAAGGGCTTCCCAGGCTGCTGCTTCCACATCTCCAGTTTCTCTCAGCTGGTTGCAGCAGTTGCGTTGGCAGTGGGTGCTGCACAGGACTCGGCAGCTTCAAGCCCAGTGTGGCCGCAGGCCCCTCTCGGCCACCTGTGCTGTTGGGGCCGGTGAGAGAGGATCACCATTGCAGTCACCTTTCATGCCAGTCTGTCTGGCTGTTCTTTGCATCCTCCATGCTTTTGGCTTCAGGAATTGTGCCGAGCTCTTAGTGAGCGTGAGGATATTTGTTAAACCATGAAACCTTCACACCACCAATAGCCTTGTTCTGGAATGAAGAGACTAATTAGCCACTGAGAATGCTTCAAGGGATTTCATCAAATGATCCTGTGATTCTTTCTAGCCTTTGAGTCCACATTACAATAGAGAGGCATTCCCTTTACTCCCTCTCATTTTAGGTTAATTTTAGTTCAGTTGGGGTTTGGTATATTTGGTATTTGACAATATTGTATCAAAACATCTCCACATGATTTTAATTTAGAATTAGCTTACTGTGATACTGTCAAGAGAAAACCACATGCCAGACCCTCAGCTGCTGTGAATCAGCAACAATCCATTGATTTCGGCTGGGCAGCACTGATTTATTCCAGCCGAGGATCTGGCCCACCCTTATTTAAAAGGAAAACCCATTTTGTCACCCTGGTTACTGAAACATTGCATATCAAGATGAGATGTGTTTAAACCACCTCCTTTTTGCTTTTCACCACTTGTGTCATTTTGTTTGTATTTTCCACTACTCCTCATTTTTTGCTGGGGCAGTGAAACTTTCCTGTTGGAGATTATTTCACTCTAAGCTCACAAGCCTTGACACAGCTGAATTCTGGGAGGATGGGTTTAATGTTGCACTGAATATGAAAAATTATATTATATTCTGCAAAATAGGGCTTCTTGCTGTAATATTCTAGTTCTTGCGTGTAACCTTCATGCTATACAAGGTGGGCGTGAGGGGAATGTTTCCCACTGTTCTCTATTCATATGATGCTTGAAGAAGCCAAGAGTTGATGTCTGAAAGCACCTGAAGAGCTGGGTACCTCTTGAGACAGATAAGAGGATTTCAGCCTGGCTCTTGTGCAACTACTCGGCAAGAATTACCTTTCATGGGCTAAATGAGAGTCACTTCATTCTTGTGAAAAAGCATTTGCTTTCCACAGCAGAGTTGTATTTTTCTGTTGGCGCTGTCAAACTCCTTTGTTAAAATGCCACGGGTGGCAGCTGCATTATCCACTGCGACCCTTCCTTATGAGGTGAGACACGATTGCATGTGGGAGAGAGAGAACGAGCCCCCCTCTGATTTCTGATCCCAATAGCCTCAGGAGCTCTTACACCTGGCTCAGGGCAGGTTTGTGCATCAAGATGGTCCACATGTTTGGCAGAAATCCTCTTGAAGTTAGTGGCTTCTGCCTAGGTGATGTTGCAACATCAGCTACTTTCCTATGACAAGAGGAAGGAACCCCCTTTTTGACAGGTAACAGGAAAAACAGCAATGTATAATGTTATAGATTGGGTGTAACTGCCACCCCTCATTTACTACAGTTGTAAGAAATTATTTATGCTCCTTTGTGGAATCAGGGAGCTGAAACAATGGTGGCCTCCACCCCAGCACACGTCACTACCCAAAACAAAGGCACAGCCCCAGCTGCATAGGTGTGGGCAGGTCTCCCTGCTGGGGAGGGCCCCAGGCAGAGCAGCAGTCAGTGAAAAAGAAGCTGTGTCTGGCGTGGTGAGGAGAGGTTTTGTACCTGCTTCCTACACGAGCAGGATTTCTGCAGGCAAATAACTGGCACTGCTGAAAGGCAGAGTCTGCATGGAGTCAACCCAAGGCTCTGGTTATCCACTTGTCTGAAAGAAAGTCACTAAAGAAAATGAACTGAGTTGGAAAACAGAAGGCATTGGCAGGAGAACAGCCTGTTACCGGAATATATTCGTTGTGTAGCAGTAAATGGTGGAGCCTGATTTGCCTGGCCCTGTGCAAATCCCACTAAGCGTTTACAAACCAAGAAGTGATGACTGACGCAGAGCAGAGGGGCAGCAGGGGGAGAGTGAAGTGCATTAAATCTCTAATTTTCATTTGACTCAGTTCCAGGATGACACAGTCTACCCTAGATTAAAAATAGCTATGGAAAGGAGTAGAACACTTCTTTTTTAAATCAAGCTTCTGGATATCTTTTGGGAGCATCACAGGTTTGATTCAGTCTCCTTATTTAGCTTCTATGCCAGCCTGTCATTGGAATTGAACCATCACGGCTGAAGTAATACTGTGATGACTCGCAGCTGTCACAGAGACCTTGGGCTGCCTTCCTCATTTTAACGTGAAACTGTAAGGAAAACTTAGCAGTATCCTTGTTTTTCCCCAGAAATGCTTTTCTTCCAGAGGTCAGAGGCAGTAGGGCCTGTTTTGGGGGCTAAGAGGTGTGACGTCTGTCTCTCAGTGTAAGCTTTTGGGAGGGCTGTTGGGAGTGAGGACTGATGCTTGCTGTGGCTTTCCATCGCTTCTTTCAGTTGCCTTTGCAGGTGCATCAGTAGAAACACCTACCCACTGTCCTTTTGAGTGTGGTTTTTGAAAAACTACATCCTGCATCACTGCTGCCTGTGTGTGGAAGAGAATTTAAAGATACTAACTTCCAGGTTTTTTTTTCTTTTTTGTAAGTTTGTGGAAATAAGTAGTAGCTAAGAAGTGAGATCTAATTACTTCTTCACACCAAGTTGCAGCAGAAGTGCAGACCTTGTTAGAAAAGCCTCCCCTGCAAGACCCCCCTAGAGGAGACAGTTGTGAGTGAGCAAGGTGGGGTTGTTACTGTTGGGGTACAGAGTTGTGTGATCATGGGAGCCTGGATACAGCAACCCCTGGGACACCCCATTACTGCCCAGGACATCTGGGTAGGTTTTCTGACTCCCTTATCTCCTCTCTGCTTGCATTGGGACTGTAGCAAACTCCCTCGCTCTGCACCAGTAAATGTGATCTCTTAGAATCATCACCTATGGCTTGTGTGAACTGGTGTAACCGTGGGATGAACAAACCTTTGCCTGTTCCTGCTACTGGAAGCTCTGCCAGGTTCATTGGGGGAAAGCTGGCTTTGCCCCTCCTCAGTGAGGTTAGAAGGGAGTTAATAACTCCTTTCACCAGTGGTGTGGAGCTGATAAAAACTTAAACTGGCCCAGCTTTTTGAAAGCCGTGGCCTCATCTTCATGGGCTCTTCAGCCTCCTGGCTGAGAGAGGGAGAGCAGATGAGCAGTTTGGTGGACAAACCGAAAATAAGGCAGAAAGGGCAGGAATCCCCTCTTGAAGAGTTGGCAAATGAGGAAGAAGAGATTTAGCCCCAAACTTTGCCTTTGTTCAACTGGCATTATCTCCAAGTAATCTCATCAACTAAAACCGTCAAGTTAAGTAAAAAAATCACTGCTTTGAAACAGTTGGGGATTTGAAACCCACAGGCTTTTTATTGCTAGAATTATTTGAGGATTTGAATAGCTTCATAGGTTTATTCTGTGAATTTACTGTTTTCTGTAAAACCGAGCTAATTACCCAGGTTTCTTATGGTCGGATAGGACTGACCGTGCCACATCCAGGGGTTGAGCGGTGCCTCACAGAAGAGTGTGGCTGGAAACAGACTGGTCTGGCTTTGCCAATTCTCTCCAAGCGTTGTTAACGGCTCTGTGGTGTATTAGAAATGCTGCTGTAGGATGTTTCATGCTGCTGCAGACCAGAAGAAAAATCTTTTCTAGGAACTCAAGCCCAAATAACATCACGAATCCACGTATTTCTTGGTTTTCTCTGATATCTCCTGGTGCTGCCTCACACTACTATCTCTCCCCCACCCTTAGGGAGGCTGCGGTTGTTCCCCGTGTGTGAGCGAGGGAGTGTTAGGCTCTTCCTTGTAAGGAGCGTGCACTGGCCTTACCTGCTGCTGCTTTGTCTTGCAGGAAGCGTGACTCGCACAGATCCTGCTGCTTATCTCATGTGGGAGGCAGAGAACGTCTTCGTCCGGCAGCAAGGTAGGAGTGACCACTTTGACGCAGAGATGGGGCTTTTCAGTGGACGGCAGGGCTTTTGCTGCTGCTGTTTGTCGTGACGTGCAAAGCACTCCCATCAGAGATAGGATCCTCTCAGGCTAGGCATGCACAGATAGATAGGGATTGTTCTAAAGAGGAAAAAAAATGTTAGATAACGGGAAAGCTGTGAAAAGCTGCAGAGAATCATTGACTGTCCCATGTCCTTTTGGTGGGCTAATGGTACACGGGCCCAGCAAAGTCAGTTCACTGTGCAGAAAATGAGTTTCTCAAGAGAATAAGTGTCTAGTGCTCCTTCAGCTCAAAATATCTGCGTTTGGCACATCATTGCAATAGTCTAACATGCACTCAGCATATGCAGCCAGAGAAGATGGCCGAGCTTGTCATTGCCATGGTGGTTTTTTGTTCCGTTATTTTTCTGCCAGTTCAGTGAACTGAATTGGCTCATGGAATCATCTCTAGTGCCAGAAACATCAGTGTACAGAGTAACAGTGGAATCAAGGCTGGCCCTTCTGACAGCTGTTAGATTAAGCCATCTGCTCTGGTTTACTCAGTCCTGGTGCTGCTGCTTCTCTTCACAGGTGGATCCCTGGGATCTGTTAATTTCTGCAATTTGCAGCAGTTCTTCATGGTGAATGAAGAAGTAGAGATTGTGCTTTCCAGTGCGGTCCACGTGGCACTGTTTGCCACTGCTGAACCTTTGTGTGAAAGCACACAAACAGGTGGGTAGCTCACAGCTGAAAGGGGACTCCCAAAGTGAAGGAGAGGAAAACAAGGAGAGTCTAGTGTGTGTTGCTGCTCACAGAAGCTGGCCCTGCAGTAAGGATTGATTAACGTTTAACTTACAGTCCTTCATGGGTTTATTTTCCATCATGGACAAGGAGTGGGCTTCAGTCTGGATTGTTTAATCCAGTTTGTGCTCTCTGCATCCTGGGGTTGGGATTGCAGCACCTCCTCAGCATAGCACCTGAGCTCTTAAAGCCATTGCCAGACTCCTGTAGCTCTTATTGGAGCTTGGGTTTCATCTCCTGTTCTTCAGGCTAACTGTGTGAGGTGGATGGAAATTGCAGGGTTACCTTGCATGCATTTTTTTTTTTGACGTTTCATCATTTCTCCCTGCTTTCAGGCAGGCTGTTATAGCTGATCCAGCATGAAACTTTGGAGGGGGAGGGCTTTGTAAAGTAGTTAAGGATTAGGAAGAAGTGGGTAGATCGCCTGGGGAGCTCGTGGTGCCTGTCCATGGAAGCTTTTAGGAAGAGGCTGGCTATAGCTTCAGCCATGCTACACTACAGTGGCGCCTGTTTAAAGATGGGATGTGAACTGCTTGTCTTCGCACCATTCCTTCACCTCTGCTTTGCAAACAGTGCTTGGAATATTGCAAGTGTATGAATAACCACATAAGAAGTATGTGGAAATAGCTGCTCTTGGTATTCTGGGTTTGAGCTTCCACACAAGAGCTCCAAATAAGTGAGCGAGAAGACAACACACATTCTCTTAGCGGTGGGTACCCTTTGCTGAATGGGCATGGGCAGCGAACCCGTGGAGAAACTGTTAGTAATACTTGTGAGGTCTGATGTGGTCTCACTCAACCAAAGGCTTTATGCTATATGTGAATGCAGTGACTTTACTTTCTAATACCTGGTTGGCTTTAGAAACCATCTGCTTTTTTTATCTCTTGTTTTCTTTCATGAAGCCAACATTTCTTGTTGGTTTGGGCTGTTTTAGTGACTAGAGAGGAATGTAGACTTCTCAGAAGCACAGGAACTGTTTTGCTCTTTAGCAGTGTTCCTCCTTGGTGCATGGACAAAGAGGAGATCTGAGTGGAAAGAATCAGAGTCATGAGGCTAAGGAGAGCCGCAGGCATGAAAGAAAGTCTTAGAGACAGGATGGAGTGGCAGAAAAGCTGCGTTTTCTCAAGGGCTCTGTGCATTGCATGAAATGAGATGATCCTGCTGCATTTTCTGCAGCAGGTAACCGCATGTTTTGTGTGTGCTTTGCTTGTTCTTTGTGACCCAGAAGGTGTTTCTCTTCCCAGCCCTTAGCTCTTTCTTTGCTCTGAGTCTTTCGATTTGTTCTTTCTTGTTCCCTTTTACTCTTGGTGCATGAAGCACAGGCCAGAGGTGCTTGCTACCCCTTTGACACCTCAGAACAACCGATGCTGGCCAGGCTGTGAAACAGAAGCAGCTGCAACATGGGGCCTCCCCAGCAGGTGTCCGGTCCTGGTTCTGTTCCGTGTCTGTGCACACATCTGGAGGAGCCAGTCTGCTCTTCAGCAAGCCAGAAGTCATCTGCAATTTACCTCCTGTGACACTGAGTCACAGGAGAGAGGAAGGTCTTGATTCACTGTCGCATGGGAAATGCTCTCGTCCAGGCTTCCTTTAGCATTTCCTCACTGAGACGTCAGTTCAGCGAAGCATATGATCAGAGTTTGTTGAGCTGCTGTCTAGACCTCACTATCCCCCTCAACATGACAGAAAATGTCCTTGTGGCACTGTGGTTGTTTCCTGAGGAAGTGTCAACTATTTCAAGTGGAGTTGATTGTGTCGATATTCCCTATTTGAGGCGAATACTAAAATTACTTTGTTAAAAATCACAACTCTGGCAGGTTTATTTTTTCTTTTTCTGTTTTTGCAAACTCTGTCACTTCATTAGTGGGGAAATATGCATGTATGATGGAGAGGATTCTTTTTTCCCTGCTGCCAAAAGAAATAAAACATTTTAGGGAGAGAGAAAAGCTTCCCATTGGTTTCATCAGTAGTTGAAACTTCGGAAAAAGTATCTCTCTTTTATTTTTTCTGCCGTTTTGGAGGAGATTTTCCACTTAGAGCCATTTTCTTGGAGGTGCTGACCAGCTCTGCCTTGGCTTTGGTCTGAAAGTGTCTCTGATGGACAAAACTGTCCTGGAAATGTCTCTAGAATAGCCCTTCCTGTGAGATTTTGGCTTCCTGCTGGGCTGCCAACGCAGTGGATTCGGTGGGATTTCCCCCGTGCTGAGGGGGACGTGCTGTGGCTGCACTGTAACTGAAGTTCCAGGCTCCTCCTGAGCAGAGGACGAATCTGTGAAGACCACGGTCTACTTAAATACTTGAGGTTTTCACACTTGAGGGTTTTACTAGTGAGTATTATGTTAAATCCTTCACAGGTGGTAGGCAGCCTTTAGATTTGTCAATCTTATGAAAGCAATTTAGTGTATGGAGTATTGCGCTGGGACCCCAGAGAACTATTTTGGGAAAACTACTAATATAACACCAGCCATCTGACTGTGCTGGGCAATGTTGTTTCGCTCCTTTATTCCCTCTTTAATCCAGTGTTGGTTCACCTATGGCAGGTAGTACAGCTGGAGGTGCAGTGATGGTGTCACTCAGACATCGAGTGCTCTGGATGCCTGTCTCAGGCAGTTCAGACAGGTTTCTTTGTTTCCTCCCTTCCCAACTAAAAAGCTGGAGCCTTGTAGCTCCAGTTGTGTGGAATTGGGTTGGGACTCACAGAACCGGTTCATTTTACATTTGTGCACCAACTGCCATTTGAAGGTAGCGGTTCAGTGTCATTCAAGGTGATGTTGAGTCCCTAAAGCCTCTTTCTAAATCCCTGGTGCCTTATGTTGCTCTTCCTGAGATCTGCTGTGCCGCAGACTTTGCTTTTATGGAGTGTGCCAGGCTGGAAGGTGCAGCCTGCAGCTCAGATCACATTTACAGAGGGCTCACACTAGATTTAAGCCTATATTATGTTTGTTCCTCTGTGATGCTTATATTTGTCTTGTACTTTGTCTGGGAATTTGGATTGTGTGTCTTGGCTGGACTCTGCTATATACGTTTAATCCCAGCTTCTTTGCTCTCCTGCAGGGACTCACTAGGGAACAGGAAGTAAATGGAGTGTCTTGTAGAGACGACTTGGAGGGAGAGCTGACTTCCAGCCAAAAACCCCATCCAGCTACAAAAGCAGCTGTTTCAGCCCGAAGAATCTGTAAGCAGAATTATTTTCTTAGCACCTCATCACGCTTCCTGCAGGAGCTTGGGCCGTCAGACAGGTTTTCCATCCTGGTCGGCTAGGAAACACGGGGTGCTTATTTAGATAGGTTGTTGAACACTGCTTGGTGATCGCAAGGCTGAGAGGGCTGTGTGGGTGAGGGGGCAGAAAAGTCTTGAGGCATAAAAGTGGAACATTTGGGCCAAATCAACACTGGAGCTTTGGAGTCAAGTTCCAGCCTTTTTCCTGTGCTTGCTGATTCCAAGCCCCAACTAGAGCAGGTTTGCTCACTTGTGCAGCTGGGTCTGGCAGATGTGTGTGTGCCTCAGGAACAGCAGAAAGCAGGAATTTTCCTAGGCTGTGACGCAGTCTACCTGGAGGACCGGCTTTGTCCTTGCTCCAGGGCAGGGATGGGGGGGTCCCAGCTGTCCAAGCGCTGGTCCTGTCCGGAACCTCTTCGGCACTGAGAAGTACCTGGCATTAAAAACAGAGAATGTCATTTGGAAGAGATTGTCACAGGAAAGTAGAGAGATCTGCCCCCTATTGCTGACATACAGGTCCCGCTGTCAGTTATCTTATGGAAAAAAAAAATCCTCCAGATCTTGACAACAGACATAAGGAAAACACATTTGTTTGATCTAACAGCACAGTTAAACATAGTGGGCTGGTTCCCCTTTGCTCTTGTTTCCCCATTGTTCTGGAGTGGGGAAATTCCCGATCTCAGCTCTCAGACATGCCATCTTTGCCAAGCCTCATCTTGCCAACATGGCTTGCGTTGAGGCTGTGTCCTGGAGACAGACCATGGTGCCACAGTTCACAGAGAGATATAGGTTATCCCTTTCTGCCTCTTTATGCCTTTGCAAGGCCCATGGGACTCTAACTTACACTCTCAAATTTCTCAGTTTCCAGGTTGGTCCCAGCTGGATCTGTTGTATCCTGCTTCAGCCTCCAGAAAGCCTGTGTCATGGGACAAGAGACCTTTCAGTCACTGTTCAAGCTTGGCCCACATTCTTGGGTAAGGGGTAAATCTGCCTTTGTTTCTCAAACGCAGCAGTAAGCAGCAAGTTCAGAGTCATGGATGGCAGCACAACCATGTAGTGCGGGGTTGCTGAGGGTACGTGTCCTCATCCTGCCCGCATATGTCTGCCCGTGGGGAACAGTTACAAAATTGTTTCTCTGCAATTTTGATGGCACTTGCTGTCTTTTATTGCACTCCCTTATATTCATAACTTTGGCTGATGTAATTGAAAAACAATGTTAAAAGTAGTCAACTGCCACCAGCCTGGCTGGCTGGCTGGCTGTTCCAGGCCGCCATTCCAGAAAGCTCCAGAAGCAGGGTTCTGGGGGAAAGCTGCTTGTCCTGAGCTAAGGCTTTATTGCTATCAGCAAGCCTTAATTACAAAGCAAATGTTATTTCTGGACATGATTGTCTGAATTCTTACGGCACCCTTATGCAGGCAGCAGGATGCAGTGTTCGTTTCTTCCTGGCCGAAACTGTCGAGTATCATTTGCGGTGTCAGCCTAAATGCAGGGGTGAATTTCGTTGGGTAAAGCGATGCCTGTGTATGGATGAAAAACAGATGGAAGCGTAATGTGAGCTAGCAGCTAGAAATTAAAGTTATATAAATGTACGCTAGAAACAAGGTACATGGTTTTAACAGTGACTATTTAACTGTTGGCACCAGTTACCAAGGTATACAGTGTTTCTTCTGTCTCTTGAAGCCACGGAAGAAACTGAGTCTTGCTATCTCAGCCAGAAGAAATCTGGGATATCAGATGAAATTCAAGACCATTTTTATGCAGGTGACCAATACGAACATTCCTGCTGCCCCTCTAAGACTCTAGAAATCTAAAAATATTAGTTTTAAAGGCAGTTGGTATTCTTTAGAATAAATATTGCTGTTCTGCAACCATCCCTCTTTCCATTTTCTTAACACCGTTTTCGTAACATCTTACTCTGAGTTGGTGGTTGGCAATCAAAACTGGTTGTAAGCTCTGTTCCTTAAATGCCTTGATACGTCTGTATAATGTGGACTGGTGGTTTATACCCAGATGTGAAACAGAGGTTGGTCTATGAAGAGGCTTCATGCTGAGGTCGTGACTTGCTGAGCATTTCTTTTGGTGGCAGTATGGTCAGAAGTTTCTCCTTCCACTCTTGCTTCTTTTCTGCTTTCTTGTTTGCCTTTTTTTTAATTTATTTTATTTTAAAATAAAACTCCAACACCATCATATGCCAAATTGTGATTTCCTCCCAGCTGCAAAGGCTTTCATCTTGAGAGCTTTCTCACTGACTTTCAGCCTTGGTTGTCATCCTAGGGCTGTGTGAATTTGTCTCCAGACCAGTCTGGGGATTAAGAGCTGGGGGATGAGCTGGCTGTTGCTGAAAGAGGCACCTGCTGGGAGCTGCGCTACCAGATGGGAGAGAATGGTCATGGCAAGAGACCAAACAGAACTTCAGCCCAGGCCCTGGGCAGCGGTGACCTCAGTGCACGTGCTGCCCAGGCCAGGGATAACTGTGCAAGGGGTGCTGACAGTTCTGAAGAAGGTAGGACATAGTGACTGGAAGGTCCAAACATTTTCTTGATGTGACCTGAGGTTTGGGAAATTAGTTGTTTTGAATCCCTGTGATGCTTGGATGGCTTTAGGCTGTGAAAGGGAGCCTGGGCCTCCTGGAACTCCCTATGCCACAAACAAAGCCTTACTGTGAAGGACTGTATTAAGACTGGTTTCCTAATTGAGTTTTTGTTTGCTAGATACTTACTGTGAGAAACCTTCACAATTACTCCAAATGCTCATCTGTAGTTTTTTAAATTTGATTTTATATGTGTCTAATCCTGTTACCTATTTTGGGCTTAGTAAATAAAAAAATCTTCAACTGTTTCCTTTGACTTGCTGAACTTAAGGGTGATGTCAGTGTTATAATCTAATATCAAAGCATTGCAGCACTATGGATGTGTTGATCCTCTCAACAACCAGTGAACTGCTCCAGGCTAACCAGGGGGTGATAAAATACATCTCCACTTAACTGCGTGCATCTGTGTAGGAGAAGTATCTTCCCTTACCTGACATTAGTCAGGAAACCTCACTGGTCTGCCCTGGAGCCAGGGGGTCCCTGAAGTCTGTGGGTTGCTGTGGAGGTTGCGATGGATGCTGCTGTCGAGCTGTATTCTGTAAACACACCACCTTCTCCACCCAGTCATTGTCCTGCTTCTCCTCCCCACTCTCTCAAATCTCTTCTGTGTAAAAGAAAGTGCAACTGCAAGGTCAAACTTTCAAATTCCGAGGTGCTGCTGATGCACGCAGTTGGGTTGACCAAATGGTATTTGAAAAGTGCTAAGGATCTCTGAGATCAATACAACAGCTTGCGAGATCAACTACACCTATGACACCCTCATAGAGAAATGGGGAAACGCTGGAGGTCAAAGGTTTGAGTAACAGGATGAGGAAGTTACAGCCCCATCTCTGAGTCACGATCTTTCATTTTGCTTTTCTGAGAAGGAGATCTTTGTGATTTTAGAAGAGCATTAGTTTTGCTTTCTAAGTGCTCCCTTTCATTTCAAAGGGAGGAAAAGTGTTGTGAAAGAGGAACATTTATCTGTGTTTTCTCTCCTTTTTTGTAAAAGCCTTATGAAAGGGCAAGTCAAATTCACTTCTGGAGAAACAGGGCTAAGTCAGACTAGGGGGGTATGGTGCTTTCCCACCCCAATAGTGAATTTTGGTGTGATATTGGCAAGGGACCTCTAGCTCTCATCCTGCTGTGGGTGATCTTGGAAGCTTCCACAGAAGGAGCAGTGGGGCACTCTGGGGTACTTCAGCTGGGAAAAAGGGTGATTTTGGGAGGAATGCGACAGAGATTACAAAATCTGGAGTTGCTTGAAGAGACTGGATAGGGACTGACTGTTCCTGCCTTTTCCCATGGGAGAACTGGGGGCCAATGAATGTGAGCAGTGGGGTCAGATTTCAAACAAAAGAAGGGAGGTGGGTCTGGATGTGCCAAGTAATAGACCTGGAGAACTTCTCATCGAAGGGTGCTGTGGGTGCAAAGTGTATGCTTGCATTCAAAGGAAGACAATAGTGTTGGAAAGCAAGATTTGTTAGGAATTTACTAAATAGACAAACCATCTAAGGAAAAAAAAAAAGAAGTATCTTCAGCTGAAAATAATTGAAGGCTAAGTAAATAATTTGGGTTTGGGGAGGGAAGTACAATATATTTTTGGCCTGTTCTTACTCTTTCCTACGTGTCCACTCATAGTTTTTGTTGGAGACAGTAGTGGGCAAGGCGGGCCCTCGGTTTGGACCCATACAGCTTCTGTAAGAGTTCTGAGACAGTTAAGCCTGGAGACAATATTGTGAAGTTTTTTAGTCCCCTAAGAGCAGCATCAGCACAACTACAGCTTCCTGGAACATCCCGGAGATGGCCAATCTTCTTAGAAATGGTTTCCTGTCTATTTTTAAATTGTCTGCAGTCTCACTGATGATTTCCTTAATGCCCTCTCTGCCCACACAAGCAGTGAATGAGGAGGACTCAGCTGGTACAGGGAGGTATCCCCTGAGGTATGAGGGCTGCTGAGGAGGGGTGAGGCTGCCAGGCACCACAGGGGACAAGAGGGGAAAGGGGAGGTCTGCATGAAGGTGCTACAGTGGGACTTTGGAAACATTATGTTCTGCAAGCTGTGTTTTCTTGGAAAGTTTCATCTGGCTACAAACTGAGAGGTGGTTGGGAGAGCTGGGCAAGAATCTGCCTGAGCTGGACTGGGTTGGAGTAGGAACTGGTGGTGAAAAAGCAGCTCTGAGCTGGAAGCTGTGGGCAAGTGACATTGCTCCTTTGCTCTTGAGCACAACCAACCCAAAGGAGCAATGCTGGCTGTTGGTTTTCCCGGAAAGGGAAGCCAGGCTCTCTTCTTCCAGGTATTGGTATCAGCAGGTCTGACAGCTCCTCGGAGGGATTTTTGAGGGACTGCTGAATGTCGTGTCGACATGGACCTTGTGTCAGGGAAATGCATATTCCCAGAACTGTTTTTCTGAAAGCAAAACTGCAGGACTTTTTCCTTTATTTTTCACTTTAAAAATACCAACTTCATAGATTTTGTACCTGGCAGAACCTGCCTCTCCCTTTCTGATGGCTGGAGTATGCTTTTATAGCCAGTTCTGCGTACACGGGGAGTGAGGGAGCAGGTGACTTCAACTCAGTCTTCCCTCCGAGCTTGGAGAGCAATCCAAGGCAATACAAAAGGAACCTTCTAAGAGACTTGTGCAGCTGCACAGCCCTTATACTGGCCCCATGATCTGTTTATCTTTTGCCGTCAAGGAAGTGTCAGAGTTAGGGGAAGCTCCCCCAAGTGGGATGGCTTAAAAGACTGTATCCTCTGCTGGGAAGTACACATGCTTCTTTTTTTATAAGCTATTTGATACATTTTTCCTCTCTTTCTGACTCTTCCCCTCCTCCCCTGGCAGCAGGATCTCTGGCCGTTGCATGCTTTTCATTAAATCTTTCTGAATGTAAGCTTGTATGTTCTGACACCGTCAAAGAGTACCATGGCAGGGATAAAACTCAGCAACAAAATGGAAAGCTTTTTCTGGTTTTGATTACTGGACATCGCCAGTTATTGCGGAGTGCGTTCTTGGCTGGCGTCTGAAGACTGAGTTAAATACCACCCCGAAAGGAGCATCCCATGATGCTCCTGAAACACTGAACTTCTCCTCCTGAAATATAAGGCGGGGGGGCAATTGTGTCTTGGCCAATTTCCAACCTCTCTAATGCTACTGTCACTTTTATCCTGCATGTTCTGCTTTTGCAGTATCCATTGGAGGAGGTTATTTAGCTTCCCTTGCTGATATGAACAACTGCCACTGTTGTGCTGTTGGGTTTGGGTTGTTTGTTTCTAATGAAAGCCCCACGCTTAGTGATGAACTCAAATAACCAATAGCTTACTCAGCTTTGCAGCTCTGTTATCTGAATGTATAATCGCTTCCTGCATCTTTGTTTGCTTTTGCCCTCGTGCTGCTGTACCGATGGCCTGGGAGGAACCATGCTGCTCCTGCAGCTGCTTTTCTCTGCCCCAAGGCACATCAGCATGTGGGGAGGAAAAGCAGTTCCTGGTTATTGCTGCGTCTTCTTTTGATGAAGACAAGCTGCTCTGTACCATGGAGTACCATCCCTCTTCTTTCTGAGGGGGGAAGACAAGGAGCCTTTGTGTCTATTGTGAAGACTCTGGAATTTGCACCTCAGGGGGACAGTGGCAAAATCCATCGGTAAGCTCTGGGCAGGTGACCCCCAGTTACCTGATATAAGCATTTGTACTGAGAAGGCAGGGCATCTGTGGGCATCTCTCTCAGTGGCTGGTTGCGATAGTGGCCAGGGCTGCAGAGTGGAAGTGTCAGCACCCTGAGTGTGTCTATTAGGACTGAATTGCCCTGACAAGCCTGCTGAGGGACCTCCACCCACTCCCCTGCCTGTGGACACAGGGGCTCAGTTTAAGCTCAGTTCACGACCCTCAGTTGCTCCTGGAGCTGTGGTGTAGGTGTACGTGTCTTCCACTCCATACAGCCTTGACCATGCCTGGCCATGGACCTCAGTCAGGGACCCTGACCCATGGACTGACTTCCCAGCTTGACGTTGGACCAGCCTGGTGACCACTGGACTGTGCCTGACCCTGGTTACTGTCATTGGAGCTGACTCTGACCTGCAGTTTGACTTCCTGGCCTGACCTGCCTTATCACCACGAATGGTCTGGAATCTTGGTTGACCTTGGCTGTTGTCCCCAGGGCTGGCTGCTGGTCCCACTTGTGTCCTGTGGGACAAGGCCCTCGCTGGTGAGCCCTGCCCTGCTGCCTGAGTTATCCTCCTTGGCTGCCAGCCCTTGCTGCTCCCTGACCCTGCAGAGGTCTCTATGGACGGGTGATTCTTTGGGAAGACTCATCTTGGTGTGAAACACTTCCTCAACTAGTAGCACAGCAAAACAAGAGCTTGTGGCTTCGGGGTTATCCTGTCTGACCGCTGGGCAAGGTGACACCATGCATCAAAGCTGTGCCTTCCTTCCAATCTCCAGTGTGGTAAATAGGTTCTCACCAGCTCATTACTTACAGGATTAGTAAGCATTCCAGCCATGGGATATGATGTAGTTCTTTATTCAGCAGACTGGCCAGGCAAGAGCTTCTATCCAGCCTCAGGAAAGGATGTTTGGGGCTTTGGGGGTTTTATTTCTTGTTTGCTTTTTAAGCTTCTAGTACTTCTAGTGTTTTCTGCTGGAATCAACAATCTGCCATGTACTGTAGGGCTTGCAGCCTCACAGGACAAGAGAGAAACTACTCTTTTGCAGAATCCTTGCTAAACAGGTTCCCTGAAGAATATGAGGAACTCATGATTGCTCCTTGGAAGCAAAGATCATGACAGATGCATTTACAAAGAAGAAACAATAACAATCAACAATAGACAGGAGGAAATGGCTCCTCTGAGAACAGGAGCCAGACTAAGGGAAGAAAAATACTTGGGTTAAATAAGTAAGTTTTATGACAAGGGGAAGAAAATGCTGAGAAAGCAGGGGTGGTAAAGGAGGGATGGGGAGTGGGGAGCAGCCCCTGGGAAGGGCATGTGCTGTGAGGCTCTTAGGGACATGGCTTAGTGCTAGATTTAGGTTGTGGTTGGACTCAATGATCTTAAGGGTCTGTTCCAACCAAAATGATTCTATGATTCTGTGTCAAGAGGCCACCTGTGAGGCAAAGCCTTCTCACTGGTAAGACTGCGGTGTAAACTGAATTGCTACAGCACTGTCCCATGGGAGACGAGCCCCAGATAAGCAAAGTGGTGCAGTTTGCCCTGGAGCAGCTGTCTCAAGGGAGGGAGCAGAGGTTTCCTTGGAGAGGCACTGCCAGGTCACTCACTTGCCTGGTGTTCCTGATGGCAGCTGCGCTTCTTCTCCCGAAGGGCAGGTGAATATACAGAGGCAAGTGTGTGGCAGCTTCTGCTGGTTGCTGTTGTCTCAGGGGGACGGACACAGCTGTATGGAGGGCACTGGCTCTCCCAAAGAGATCCGCAGGGGCTTGCAGTGCAAGAAACCTGTTCTCACCTGTGATGTGTACTCTTAATTCAGCATTGTTTTGTACTAAATCTCTTTGCTCCTCACTCTTTCCTTGCTAAGCTTGTCTCAAGCTGCTGGCAAATAAAATGTATTTTTCCCCCTCTTCTGTGAGGCTCCTGACTTCACCTATGATTGCAGATATTGGCCGTTGCAAGCTCTTTTTAACCTTTGGAGATTTACAGCACAATCTTCCCGCAAGCACTATGCGTCTCAAAGGGCAGCACGTAAGGGGTGTTCTGGGGATGGCTGGGAGATGCCAGTGACCTTTCGGAGATCCCCATTTGTCACTGAAGGGCAAGGTGGGCTCACTGTGGTGTCACTGGGAGCTTCTGCTCTCTTGTTTTTTTCCCAAATGAAGGGATTTGGGTGACACAGCAGCCCCTGTTGTGTTTGCATGCTGTAGCCCCAGAGGAGCTTTATTGGAAATACTACACGCAACTCACAAGACACAGGTCCTTGTCAAAGCTGTAATTCACACCATGTTCCGCTGACACTTTTTGTACTATCGTGGAGACAAATCAAGGCTGAAGAATCTTATTGTTGCAGAAAATAGAGACAATTGTGTTTTCCCCACACAAAATCACAGAAGAGTGCTGATGTGTTGCTTGAGATTTGGGACTGGATTAAACTGGAAGTCTGGAGCTGGGGAGATGTGGACAACTTGAATCAAAGCTGAAGAACATTTTCCTGTGATCCCTTGTGAAACATAATTCACCCAGATAAGAGGTGTTGTGTGACTCTTAATTACTGTAAAACCAGAATGTGTTCCTGCTCCTAAACTTAGTTTGCTTTCTTCTTGTGCTTTATCAAGCAACTTCTTCCTTTGGAGATATTAAATCTTGTCTATATTATTGCTGTCACTATTCTGCCCAAATAAAATGTAAAGTAAAACAAGCCTGATCTGATTATAAATAAGATCTTAAAATTATCCCTAGCTTATCTAAGTTTGGGCTTCAAACATGGAGACTGCATTGGAGCTGACCTGGTGTAGGGAAAGTATTTCCAGCTGTTCAAGTGCTGCAGAGATCCTCTGTCAAGGCTTGTTCCTACAGCTCAGACTGTCTACAATGTCATCACAGGGGGAGAAGATAGGTTCTTCATATGTTTTTATTAACTTGCATGTGTACTGTCAGGTCAAGGTGGATCCTAAGCTCCCTGCCACCTCTGAATTGATGTGCCAACATTTATAGAGAGTTCTTGCATGCAAAACATGTCACCTGTTACCTGCTAATTGAAATCAAAAGTATGCATTTATTTGCAAATGGTTAATGGCCACTGAGATGCGACGTTCTCCTTCGCTAGGCTGTCCTGAGCCATGGCTGCAGGTGTTGGCCTTTCGAGGAAACTCTGTGCTGAAGTGGATGTTGCTCTAGGTGAACCCATCTCCTCCTGTTCCTCTCCACCGTATGGGTGGGGATGTGGTTCCCTCTGAAGTCTGTGAATCAGCTAAAGATACACAACACTTCTTGGAGGAGACCTGACTGTAGTAACAATCTCTCGCTTCCACTCACATTTTTTATTCTATTTTCAGGAGTTGCATATATTATCATGATTCAAAAATGTCTTTAGGCTACATTTTCTTATGTAACGCTGATTTGCCAAACTTACCTGCACAGTTTGCAGATCTGTCCATCCAAGACTGAGATGTTTTGTTTTCAGGTTGGCCAAAGAGTATCAGCTCCTGAACTCTTCTATGCTGGGATGTCCCAATGAGACAGTGCCACTAGCTCCAGAGATGAGCTGGATTTTACATGTGTTGATCTAGACTAATGGTAACCTCAAGCTGCCCATCACCTGCAACAAGTAGGAGGGATTCCCACGTAATCCTACCACCTCACTGGAAGTTCTATGGAATAAGGATGCTGTCCCTCAAACACTCATTCTGGCTTGTATAAAAGGCAGGATGCAGATGTGAAAAGGTTTTGTGACAAATCTTTTATTCCTAGGGGGTGTGATGTTGAAAGACCGCCACTTTTATATTAGATATCCCTCAGCCAGTGGCGTTTGCCATTCAGTATATCCACCCATTTCATAAATTAAGGGTAGCTATGTGTTCAAAAAATTGTTCCTTCAACATACTTCTCATGGTGGATGCTTCCTTCCGAGCATCGTGGATACATGATAGTAGTGTTCACTGGGAGGGGAGCTGGGAATTAGCAGCTCTGCGGTGGCCATAAGCAGTCACTGATTAAGGATTGGTCTGAGTAGAGAGATTTGCTTTAGGATGGCAACCACATTTCTGAATACTGTGAAATGTTGGAGATTTAAGAGAAAGATGGATGAGGAAAAGCAATTTCACACCCCTAGGAAGCTTAAGAACAAAAAAGATAGAAGATGTTGCAAAATGCTGCAGCAGGGAAGTGACAATCAGGCTTTTCTGAAGTGTGCTGCACGTAAGTTTGCTCTCTAGCTGGAAGGTGTAACTGGAGGAACAATTCTGGTCCTTTAACTGAATAGATATCATCTTCCTTCCAATATTGCTGACGCTGGTGCTTTGCTGCTCCCCTTCCCTGGTTCAGTGCTAGTGGAAGGCTGGGGCTGGTGGCCGGTTCTCTGTGCTGTCTGACAGAAGGTGAATTCTGCCGGTACTGCAGAGGGAAATGCAGCGGTGAGCTCAGCGTGTGCCTGGCGGCTCTGCAGGGTCCTCCTGTGGCACAGGAGTGACCAGCACTCACAGGGGGTATCATCTGGCCCAGAGCATGTAAGGGTGCTGACTCCCTCACAACATCAGTAGGAACAGGCTGTGAGGCAAGTACCTTGGACTATAGAAAAAATTAATTAAGAATAATGTTAAGGTTGATAACGGGAATTAAACATTATTCTTCAGCACAATGCAATATGAACTCTGGGTTGAAATCTGCTGCTTTTCAGAAGCAGAATGGATGGTTGATCTCCATTCTTATCTATGAGATATGTTGTCAGCTTTTCCACTGCCCTTCTTATGGCTTTTTCAGACAGGAGTGACATTATTTATCAGCTCATTATCAAAGGATTTACTTAAGGTTATGCCAGAGGCCAAAGGGTCAATACCCAGAAACATCTGCACTTCCATTATCCCTAGGAGGTGAATCGTATGTGGCATTTGGCCCTTGAAGTAACCTGAGGATGAGAGGCAAGCGTGTCTCACCTGTGAGCTCAGACACAATGCAGTATGTGAACGGCTGTCTGCATCCGTGGGTTCATCCTACGTGGGAAGTTAAGCATTTGCTTGCTCATAGCTCCCTTCTCTTCTGCTATCCAGCCCCTGTAGTAAACAGAACGCCAGCAGTGGTATAGAGGTGGGAGAAGCAGCTTGCTGACGGGCAATGAGAAGAACCTGCTTGTGGCGATCTGTGTGCCCTACTCAGCTTTCTTAGCCCATGACCAAGAAATACTTGAGAAAAAAAACACAGTGGCTCAGCCATTCATGATGATTTCTGAAGCTCTTGCTTAGTTACACACAAAGGACCCATGCGGTGAATAAATTCAGAAACAGTCCTGACAAAAAGGGAGGCTGAGTCCTGTCAAATATGCAGCAAATGCAAGAAGTGGACAGCCCAGGTGGTCACTGGAGAGGAGGAGCTGTGACTTGTTATCTAAAAAAAGGCAAATATTGGCTAAGAGCTGCTGCTTTGAGATGTTTGTCTTCAACCAGAACCAGACATGTGATCAGAAAATTATATTTGTTTCTGTCTTTCTCATCAGTCATTTAAAGAAAAATAATTACAAGGGATTGATCCTCCTGCATGTTTGAACTTCTCATCCTAAAGCCAAAACCCATCAGGCACAGCACTGCTGCTTTTCTCGTGTGAAAAGGTCACATCAGAGCAGTCAGTTGTTCGGCGTTCATTGTTGGCAGAAACAGTCACTCGCGTCCCCACCAGGATCACCTCCTGTTTGGGACCATCTCATTAATGCTAAGAAGCTTCTGTATTTTGACACCTGGAAGCTGAGCAAAATATTCAGTTGATACCTCAGGATGTAGTGATCAGTAAGAGATTATGAAACAAGGGATGACACATTATGAATTTGACGATTCTGTTAGTGTATAAAATTGCATTTTCTGAAACCTTTGAATTTTGCAGAAGAGAACTTGAATCTGAAAAGTTCCTGTTTTTCTTTTTTCCTGAGCAAGCTGATCTTTTATACAAGAGAAACTGTTTCATAGTAATTGATTCCTCCTGTTCCTTCTGGGTGAAGAGGGACTGGAGTATCCTGTGGTACTGAAAAAAAGGGGCTAGTAGTGCTATTAATCCTTTATTTTCCTCTATCCCACAATAAATTTATACCTGTTGAAGGACTCAGTAGACTATTGAAGAGTCTTTGGCATTGTGTAAATCCACAGGAGCCACTGAAATGGAAATCAGGTTCCCAAACCATCACCCACGGGAGGAAGAGAGAGATCTCTATTGTTTTACGTTAAACAAAGAGAGAGAAATGTGCTCAAGTTTCCCTGCAGGGGAAAAGGGACAAAACGTTTTGAGGGTTACACTTGGTGCTTTTGGTGGTAGAGAAGCATCCCCTGTTCTTTAACAGCTTATATTTTCCCAGTGTAACACCATTGGGGGGGCATGGAATACAGGGTCAAAAACCCCACACATAGGGATGAGACTTATTGGCCAGAATCAGTGTTCATCAGTCTTCATCCCTTTCCAAACTCCTGGAGATCTCCGAGCTTCCTGTCTAAAAAGGACGGTTTGGAATTTAGATCGTTCAGGTCAGGGTTTTCCCCCTCCCCTGCAGTTTTTATTGGAATGGCATTACTTCTGTGTATCACTTTTTATCTTTACTTTTCCCTGTGTTCTGAGAAGTTCCATTGCCATCGTGCCCTCAGAAGCACCTGAGGGCCCTGCTTCTCTACCCAGTCCCAAGATAAACCAGCCTAGGACTGTTTGTCCAGTGAAACTCATTCCTTGATCCTGACTACAGCGTAGATGTCTTTGCCAAAGAGATACTTGCTCTGAGAACCAAATACCTTTTAACCTTTGAAGCCCAAGCAGTTCTGTCAGAGTTAATCATAAACACACGAGTGCACATGTTCTGGAGTGGCTTTTTGCCATTTCTTACTTAATGAACGTGCTAGAAAACAATTTTTATTGTATGCCGGCTGTTCATATTAAAAATTGTAATGGCCTTTTTGCCAGAGCTGGGCTTCTAGGAGGTGTTAAATACACAAGCTGTTGCTGTATGGCATGTCACCCCAGCTCTAGCTCCAAAACCAGAGAAGCTAGTTGCTAGATTTTACTTTGTCAAAAGAAGCCTGCCTAGCCCTAAAACTGTACAAGAGCTTCAAATTGAATACATCCCAATTAACACAAAAGCGTCATTGAGAGCATCGCTGATGACAACATGCTCAGAGCTAATTGTGCTGTTGGATTATATTAATGGAGTTTCGGGGGAAACTTAGATTCAACTACAACTCCCGTGAGCCAAGGACAGTGGCTCTGGAAAACACAGAGCATCTGGAGCCTGCTTGTCCCCTGAGCTGCTTTTCTGTCCCTGGATCATCAGTAGGTGAATGTGTGGTCTGTTTTGTGTGTGTGTGGTTTTTGGTTTTGTTTGTTGGTTTTTCCCCTGAGATTTAAGTGGGGAAGACCATCAGAATTTGTAAATCTTGGTTTGCAAAATGTTTTTTGCCAGCTTTGCCAAGCAGGGGCTTGTAGCATAATCACGCTTTGATAGACTCGTGCTCTTAGTGAAACCAGTGGTTGTATTGCAGGAAAAGGTGAGCGTGGAAGGGGAGGAAAACACTTCATTTTGAGCTGCCCTTCCACAGGGCACTTCAGGTGCCTTAACACCTTTAGATCAATAATTCTGAAAGAGCAATCTGCAAGACAAAAGAGAGCAGGAGAAATGCAGAGCACCAGTGACTGGGAGAGCTGGAGGAAAAACCCTTCCACTGTCCTGGGAAGCCCAGCACTTGCAGGCTGCAGAGGAAGGGGTGAAATGTGGCTGCCCTAGACAATGTCTTAGGAGAAATTCTTTCTTGGCCTGAAGTTTGGCACCAGGAGATAGGTGAGACATTCCTCAGCCAGCCCTTGAAGGAGGAAATTGGAAGCAGAGATAGGAACCAGCTGTGGGCAATCTGAGTTGCTTCAATTATTCAATTAACTTTGCACCAGTGTGGGTGATGAGAAGATGGAGAGTTCTGATAATGTAGTGAACTACTAGGAAATCCTCAGGACTTTTGGGACTTGCCACACTCCTTTCTGTTTCTGTTCTGTTGCAGAACAACATAGAATTATCCATAAAGCTGTGCTTGAAATAAAGCCTGGCATGCCAGATAGATGATTTGTAGCCTCAGCCACCTGGGGCAAGGCAGGGTCATGGTGTGTTGACTCACCTATGCAAGGGTGGGATCCGCTAATTGCAGTGGCAGGTGGTAACAGTTACCTTTGATTTGGTGGCTGGGGGAGCAGGGGAGAAACTTGGATCTCAGTCGGGCTGGGGAAGAAGGGTGCTCTGATGTGAAGTTGGAGCTGTGCTGGTTGAACTAAGGCTGGAGTTTCTTTGCTTGGGGAGGCAAAGCGTGAGGAAGGGAGAATGCCTGACTTCTCACACATGTGGTAGGTGTCTACTATTTTTATTTTCCTTCAGTCTCAGAGACTGGTAGACTCTTAACAGTGAGTCTGTAAGTTTGTGTGTGTTTAAAGGCTGCGGCCAAGCTGTGAAGGCATTTCTCAAGGAAGAGTTCTTTTATTGAGAACTCAGTGAGCTGAGATCTGCCTTAGGGTGTGTGATGTGCTGGGTGCAGCATCACCCTGAGAACTCCCGAGTTAAAGGTGCCTGTGAGTAAATAAGTGGGTTTTGTTGGCTGGTTATGTTCCGTGTATTTGAGGAAAGAGCTCTACCTTTCCATCCCATTCTCAGCCCTTCCCCACAGGCAATGCCATCCATCTCTCTGGTGCTTGCCTTGGGACTTCTTACCCTGGTTGTTCAAGTAATAAGTCTGTTGTTCTGGCTTTCTGTTCCTGTGTGTTTCCCCAAGATTAGAGTTTCTCCGACCACGGTTTTCTTTGAAGTGCATCAGGAAATTCTACAATTTCAGCTTGTGTGCAGTCTTAAAGAGAACAGTGTTGGATGTTGGTGATGGAGAGACAGGCCATGTGGTAGCAGGGAGAACAGTGCAAGCCCTTGCCCCAACACATCAGGAGTGCCTGAAAACAAACCTCTGAGTTATTCGGATGGCTGTTTGTGCGTGAGATGCACAGGTCTGTAGGAGTGTAAAAGAACAAACAAACCCTGGAGACACAGGAGTCAGCTGGATAAGCTGAAAGGGAGGTGGAGGTTTAAAAATGCAGGAACTGAGGAAACTGTTGCCCTGTGGGGAAACTTTGAGAAAGGGAAAGAAGTGATGTCTGCAGGTGCTTTCTGGTCCTCTCCCCTTGTAAAGTGCTGCCTACAAGGAAACCAGGATAGTAAAAGATAAGAGGTGGCTGGCCAAGTCAGCAGGGGAATTATAAGCTTGGAAGTCCCAGTCTCACAGTAGTAAAATCCAGGAGCAGTAGAGCAAGGCCAAGTAGAGAAGCACAGGCTGTTACTGGGATCTGCTTATAGCACTGAGATCTGTTAAACCTGTGTGGAAGCCCTGCAGCCAAAGAAGGCAAACTCAGCAGCACGTGCAGTCCCCACATTTACGTGTTTGTAAGCCATCTCCAACAGAAGTTGATTCAGCTGACTGGCTCTTTGTGCCCATGGGCAGGAGGTGGGTTCAGGCTGCTTTTAATTGAAGTTCCCTGGTCTGTTTGACTCGCTCAGCTGGCTTGTTTCACTGATAAATTACAGCATGTTCTGATAATATTGTATAGGCTTAAGTGATGGTGGTTCAGTTGTGATAAAACATCTCTAAAGTACCAGTGAGATGATGATTAAGCAGTAGCTTGTAAATAAGCTAAGATGCACATGCTGTAAGTAATGGATCAACAACAAAAAGAAGCAGCAGGAGAAGGGCAGGACAGGAAGAGAAATGTTTCTGGTGATGAATGTAAAATGGTATTCTGTTTTTCGCAGACCATGTGGAGGACGTGGGTGGTTTGACTGGAACATATTTACCGTTTTGTCCCTGTCGTGGCTGGGGGGTGAGCGGTGGGTGTACCATACTGTTGGGTAGCTTGCTCCTCATGGCCATCGCTGGATAACAGATACACGTACAAGACACCCTTAACACGTCCATTGCGCTTAAAATAATACATCTCATGTGTTGCCCAGTGTTCCACTGCAGTTCAGTTCATGCACAAAAAGCAGGAAAGCAAACAAAGATGCAGAGGAGCGCTGCCACATGCCGTGGGAGACACAAGGTCTCCTGGCTTCTCGGCCACTTCTGCACAGTGCGAGGACCACCCTGCTTGGCCCACCCCACCGCTCGAGGGCTTTGCTGCTGTTGTACAAGTTGCTCAGGAGCAGCTGTCTGGGCTGGAGCAGCCCAGCGTGAGCTGTTTCCATCCTCCCCTGCGATGCAGCAGGCATCTCCGGTGTGACTCTGAGTCAAACCCTGTCAGTCAGCTGTCTCAGGACCACGTGCAAAGCTCATTTAGGCCTTTGCAGAAAAGATGCGCAATTCCCTTAGCGCTCGTGTAGATTTTCTGGAGTGTGGTATTTGACTGCTTAGTCACAGAGTTATCTTTGTGTTTTAAGAATAGATTTGACTACGGTCTCCTTGGCTGTGCTGCAAAAGAAAGACTTCATTTGTCTTAGCATAAACACCTTGGTATGAGTGTCAGATGTGCCAGCAAGTGTGTGCTTAATTAAACAGGCTCCTTAGTAGGTTTTGTTATCATTTTAGTGCTCTGCACTTGAACCGTGTCTCTTAGATGACTATTTAATGAATTTGTGAGGCTGACAAGTTATGTTCTTTGCTTGCTTGTTATGTAAAATTTGTTAATGTCTCCCTTTGCATACATTGTTTAATTACAGATATTGTGACTTAATTAGCTTATTGCAATGTATGGGATTGTGGAGGGGTGTGTGTGTGTGTTTTTTGTTTTGTTTTTTGTTAATTTTTTATTTACTGACCTTATGTAGAAGTAACCTGTTTAAAAAAAAAAAAAAGCAAACAAATAGAAACTTGAGTTGTTTTTGTGTCCCTGCTGAGAAATACCTCCCCTTGACCCTCACCACCTGGGGAATTTTCCATAGCTTGCTAACCTTTATTGTTCCTGTAAAAAGCAAAGCTTTCCTTTTAGGGGATTGATAGGACTCAGTCGCCAGCCTTGCTTTGAGCACAGAACTTTGAATATGCGTGTTTTTTCTTAAAAAACATATCTCTCTAGTATTTCTTTCGAGTCTAACAAAAGTATTTGGGGGTAATGCTGTAAATTGCAATACTTCCATCCACAGTTCTGAGAAAGGGCCAGAAGAGTACCTCAGCTGTTTCTCCTGTGCTTCCTTGGGAGTTCGAATTATTCTTGCTAGTAGAAAGAATTGCATCTCATGGGCAGGCACAAATCTGCAGGGCTATTGGTGTCTGAAATGCCTGTGCTATTGGGGGGATAAGCAGGCTCTGTATATTACAGCTGTGGGCCAGAAAGTGCGCAGTGTCCCTTGGGAGTCCCACCTGGTGGAGGTGGCTCTAGGCAAGTGCCCAAATGAAGAACCCTGTTCCTGTTGTACCTTCCAGCCCAGATGGTGACATTTAATTTCCTGTAACTTTACAACAGCTTGGTGGGAAGTTACCATCTACCCAGGCTATCCAGACTTGCTTTCCTAATCAGAAGGTTTACTGGGTGGGAAAAAAACATGCAGCAGGTCAGAAATCGCAGTCAAAGGGTTTCTGCAGTGTCACAGTAAGTGCAGCACATCCTGGATGTGCTTGGTGTCTTGGTACCCACTTGCAACACCCCAGCCTCTCTGGTTTGCTCTGGGATGGAGATTGAGCAGTCTCAGCCCAGCAAGACAGCGGCATAACCAGATTATTTGTGGAGGAAGCAGAGGCAAAAGTAAAAATAATAGCTTGCCCAGAGCATATAGGGGAATCTCTGGCAGAGGAGCAGAATTCTGCCCTAGGTCTTAATGGCAGAAGCATCCTATCTTCCCATTGTATTGATTTTCAGATTCCTTCATGCTCCATTTCTGAGTTTTAGCCTTGTTATAACTTGAGAAAAGTTCATCTGCTTCAGCGGTCTGTCTCTTTCCCTTCTGATCTCCTTCTCTTCCTGCAGCTGCCCCTTTTGGTCCTTGTTCTCATTTCCTCCTATGGTGCACACTGAACTCCTTTGGAAATCAGCGTCTGCTGGTGAAGGCTGGACCTGTTTGGAAACTGCAGCCACAAAAGCCAGACTCTCCAGTGTAACAAGGCCATTAAACCTCCTGTGGGAATTCTTAAAGCTGGCTTTATCTGCCCTGCAGAGAAAAGTGTGGGGAGAGGCTGTTGCGCCATTGTTTCTCCTACTGATGACGCAGACTGGAATTACTTCTTGAATGCAGCCTACATTGGGCTGAAGCTTGGCTTTGTGTTGTCCTAATCCCTCAGTCAAGACCACAGCAACCGCACTAAGTTAGAGCAGCCCTGAGGCTGTTCCCTCATTCTAACACGTGCCACCAGCAAATTGCTCAAAGAGATCAGATCTTTGACTAGACTCTGACCCAGCCTCTCAGCTTCGACCCAAAACGTAACCTCTTGGTCTGGGAGCAGCCAAGTTAGACTTGGACTTAACATAAACAAGTGCTTAGAAAATTCAAAGCCTTCTTTCCTTACTTTGATACCCGTCTTCATCTCCTCTGTCATTTCATGGTTCACCGCATGACTTTAGGTACTTCTGAAACTTCTGGTGTTACTGGAAAGAATCAGTCTTTGTGGGAATAACAAATGTTCATGCAGTCGCATCTTCATTTTTGGGCTAGAGGGATGGATTTGAAGTCAAGAAGTTGTTTTCTCATGCTGTAAGGTTTTTTCTCTTTTTTCCAGTATTTTCCTTTCAAACTGGAATGAGTTTTCCTGTAGTGTTGTGTTTCCTGGTAATTGACAAAAAACCCAAACTGATTTGCACCAGCAGAAATGCACAGGAGGTACCCAAACCTTCTAGAACAAGGACACTTCTGGCCTCTTCCAAGCTGTTATTGCTCAAAATGGTCTGTTCCTATAGCTGGATTAGACCTCAGTGAATCAGCACTATGAGAAACCTCTTTGGGAAATTCCTGCCGGGCTGTACCCGGCATCGCTCGCTGATTAAGTTGGGAGCTTCCTCAAGCAGCGTAGCTGCGTGGGACAACAGATCAGAGCTTTGCTGCTGCAATCCTGGAGCCCAGCTGTGGCTCACAACTCTGAGGATGAGGAAGAGCCCTGTCCTATCCTCAATCCCTCTTATCCTTCAGATTTCCCAGGATGCGAACAAGCTCACCCCTCTGATGTTTGAGGGAGGTGACCTGAGCGCGGTGCAGCGAGAGCTCAGGACAACAGCAGTAAAGCTGGAGGAGAGATACAAGCTGTGGTGGTGCACCCATGTCTAGACCTGCCTGCTGCCCTGTCCTGCCTTATGTTGTTGCTAGCTTGTAGTAAAATGCTCCAGTCCTGTGCAGACAGCGGGTCTGATGTGAGAACATGTTTGCGGACGTGCCTCTGGCTGCGCTGAGCCCTGGACTCCCGCTCTCCCGGGGACGCCGGGCTGCTCGAGAGCATGGGGCACCAGGCAGGAGTGAAGGAGCCAAAAAATACACCTGCAGCCTTCTGAACCGCATCCTGGCTGTGGGGTATAGACTGTAGACTGGTGTGGCAGATGCACACCCTCCTCTCTCCCCCTCCCCCCGCAACCCGCCCCCCCCCCGCTCCTGCAATGGGGTGAACAGCTTCTTTTGTTTGACCCCAGAGCAGGGTTGTTAGGAGAGAGGAGGAGGGGGCGCAGAGGCACCAAGGAGCCGCTGGGCGCCCACAGCCAGAGTGGGGGCGCAGAGAAGCTTCTGGAATGCCCACAGTCAGATCTGACACGGCTGCATAAACGGGACCGCGCCGCGGTTTGGCTGCCGGTTGTGCGGCCCCCTCGGAGCGCGGGCCAGAGGCTGCGGCCGAGCGGCCGCCCCCTGAGGCGGGGTGGCTGCCCACGGTCACCTCCCGGGACCGGCATTCCCCCCCGGGACACGTGGGTGAGTGACAGAACTTCCTACTGCTTCCTCGCAGGATCGCGGGTGCTTATGCTGTGGTTAAATATAAGCACGTGTATTTTCTTTAATAATTCCTTGCCACGTTCAGGCAGGTGTATACTTTTCCCGGAGTCAGGAAAGGCTCTGGCATTGTTCTTGGTGAGCTATGTGTATGCACACTGTGGATCTCCATTGTTATTATTTGCTACACCTCAATAATTACCTCGACTGATACTCGGACCTGTATTTGTGTCACTATTGGAGAGCTAAAACCCCGTCTTCCACCGGTTAATCTGCTGCACCTTCTTTACCGAATAAAAGTTTGTTTTGGAGCCTGTTGTCCGTCTAAACTAACATTGGGGTGCCTCCTTGACAACTGGCTACCAAGCTGCAGAGAGGACAGATGAAAAGCCTTTCCTAGAAAACACTGTGGGGTTTATGTAGCTCAGGAGCTCGCTGGAAGTTGCTGGAATAAACTAGAGAGCAGAATGCATCCTGGGAGAGATTAGACAGTGGGAGAGAGATTTGCTTTTGAGCTTTTGATTTGCCTCACATGGCATGTCTGCCTTTTCTCTATTTAGAGTTATCTTGTCCTGTTTGTACCTTTTTAGTGCTCTAATAAAACCCGGTCATTGGACCAGTAGCCTTTGGCTTCTGGCTTGGCCGCCTCTAAGACCAGATGTGGTAATTCCACCTCCCTAGTCTGTCTGATTTGGCCCAGTCCAGAACAGCTTTTAACTGATGAGGAAACAGAGACCAAAGACTTGTCAAAGTTGCTTTACGTACATTTTGGTCATCAGAGTTCCAGCTCCCTGCCTGGTGGAGTGTTTGCAGCCTGCAGTGCTCAGTGGTGTGTGCTTGTGTGGAGCTCGTTCTGCACATACTGATTTTAAACTGTAGGGTTTCTTCCAGGAAATCTGTATTTGGCTTTACAACTTCTTAGGAAGAGGTAGCATATTGGAAAACCTCCTCCTACCATATGGGAAGGAGCATTCTCTTTTGTACCCTGTAAAAGGGAGGTAAAAGTGGTGTGGGGTTTTGTTTTGTTTATTATGAACTTCTGATGAGTGCACAAGCTTGGAGTTTTCATGGGCCTTGATGCAGTGGCTGCATCTCGGTGTGGGTGTGACATTTGTGACATGGGCTCTGAGCTGAACCATTTCAAAGGAGCAGAGCTGTGTGGGTCTTGTTTAGTTCAGGATCCCAGGTGTAGAAAACACCAGCCTGGCTCGGTACCGGAGCAGCTGATGCAACAGAACAGCACAAGGTTAGTGTGTTAGACAAGCCATAGGTGCCTCAAACCAGAAGATGCTTCTCTTGAGTAAGTGGCTCAGGTCACCTTCCCATGTCCGGAGGCCATGGCTGGCCCTGCACCGCTGCCTTCGTCCTTTCACTGCTTCCTGCTTTCCCAGGCCAGCTGGGCTTGGTTGAGCAACGCATAACAAGGGAATGTCCAACATGATGAATCTGTTCTTAATGTTCGTTTAATTGCCTCCCAGTTGCCCTCCGCCCAAAGCTGACTTTGCCCTTCAGCCTAAGCATTCATCACCCTGATTGCTGGGTGTCTTTTTAGTGCAGCAGAAATAATTTCATCTACATGGAAAAAGTATTGGAGAAAGCAAGACTTCAATTAATATCACTTTTTTTTTCAGCTTCCCAGCAGGAATACCTCCTTGAATGGAGACTCTTACCTTCTCAGCAAACAGTTTACACTGGCATACCTTGATGTTTGCAAGGAAAGAGACTTGATCGAGGTCCCGAGAGTAAAGCAGGCTCGAGGAAAATGCTGTCATTGTCAAAATCCCTGCCTGTTCTGAGGCTCTGTTTTTACAAACTGTTTGGATGTTGTTTGTGCAGTGTTCTGGTGTCATTTGTGTGTATGAGAGTCAAAACACAGCGATTGAATTACGTTTTGCATCTCGGAACTGGAAATGTCCCTTATTTTTTTTACAGAAGGCTTTTGGTGTGAATTTGCAAAATAACAACCAACCCACCAACTTGCCCAAAATTCCTCCCAGGCAAGTGAGTTTGGCCAGGGAAAGAGAAGACTGGATAATTTTTCTGTAGAATTCACAAAAATTCGTTTTGCCACAGGCTTAAGTCTTTTCTTTCATTCAAAGAGTTTCCTTTTACCTTCCTTACCTGAGCAGGTAGGAAGAAAACGTGGCACAGCAGTAGGAAAAGGGAAAAGGAAAAGTCTGAAGAGAAATAACTTGTCTCTATCTGCAGTCTCTGTGTGCCAGGCAGTTGGCCAGTACCACCTATACAAACACTGGTGTCCACCTGGCGCGGGAGCAGCTGAGCGTCAGCCCGGCCTCACAGCTCTCCAGGTGCCAGGTACTTTTGGGTGGCATCATATATTGAATGTTTCCCAGAAAGAGAGTGTCTCTGTGTAAACACGTTGAATAAACGTAGTCATTTTCTCCAGCCCCATCCTGTCAAGCATAAGGTGCAGATGCAGGATCCAGGAGCTCTTCCAAATTAATTCTTTCCCCTCTTGTTGCCTCTCCACCCGTGGTTAGGGAGCAAACCAGGACCAGTAGCCTTGGCCAAAGCCAGGCAGTGTCAGGCTGGCCCAGTTCTGCTGCTGTGCTGCCAGCATGTCCCTGCTGTGGACCTGCACCCAGCTCTGCCTCCTCACAGCCTTGCTGACCCCAGGAGAAGGGCTGCTCTTACCTTTGCTGAGGCAGAAACATGATCCGAAACAGCTAGTTGGGTCATGGGTAGGGAGGGGTGTGAAGTAACCAGCTCTTGCTCATACCTGTGCTCCATACATCTTGTGAAAATAAGGATATAAGGAAGATCTGGGACTGGGTGACTCTCGTGCCCCTCTTCAAGGTGGCTGTTGAAGGCTCAGCAGTGGTAGAACACCAGCATGTGACAGAGCAGGTCAGCCACTGCTGCTTGTTACTGATAGAAACACAGGTTTTGGAAACAGAGCTCTAATCATCCTTCATATTGCAAAAGCGCCTTTTTTTTTTTTTTCCCCCCTCTAAATCCAATCTGCAGTTTAGATTTGGTGCATTGTTCTGTGCTGCTTAAAAACCTCCAGACTGTTAGAAATGCTCAAGAAACGAAGGCTGTAGATGAACGTTTGCCGCATGTGTTTAGTTGAAAAAGGCTTAAGCTGCTCTCACTTCAGTGGAAAACCCACAAAGTTGTTTTCTTCTGCTGTATATCTATTGCAAGAAGGCCTTGGCTGCTGGGGAGCTTCCCAAGGGTTCAGGTAGGAAGATGGGAAATATTATGTGAGCAGAGAAAAAGTAGTCTCTAGAGTGGGATTACGGACTGATGTCCCTTTTGGGCCCTTGCACACTTTGGACACAGATCTGAGAAATGGTTCTCTCTTGAAGGAGGACTTGGAAACTTGAAAAAGCTTGAAGATGGGCTTTTCAAGTCATAGAAGAGCTGTGATTTTCCTGCAGCAGCATAGAGCGCCCATCCCCTACTAGGTGCAGTTGTTGTTTGCTCAGTAACATGAGCCATCCAGCTGAAGCACAGAGCAGTGATGATATAACCTGCACCTGGTTTTTGAGGGTCTTATTTGGGTTTTTGTTGAAGAAAACGGAAGTGATCTTAGTGTTGTCCAGATTCTCCAGCTCCCAGTTGCCCTGGCTCCCATCACGCTGGGTTCCCACGGTGCTGGATTTTATCTTTCCAGGTTGCAAGAAAAATGTGCGGTTGATCGGCTCTCTCTTGGAGCCGAGGCCACCGTGGTGGTGCTGTAAGGGAGGGCACTGTGCCACGGCCCTTTTGGCTTGCTGGCTGGAGCGCTGCGAGGAGTCCAGCAGCATTTTGTTTGTGAGAGAACTCCCTCTGGCATTCTGTGTTAGAGCTGGATTTACTGGAAACAGGTCCTTGATGAAAACCTTCCTTGCACAACACTTTTCCCACCTACAGGCAATGGTGACTGGCACAGTCCAAAAGCCTTCAGGAGCCAGCTCTTTTGTAGAGGTCTGGCAAGAGGCTCCAGAGCTGGAGAACAAGACTTAACTCAATGTTGCTTTAATTAGGGACGGCGCTGGCGGTCTCTGTGTCAATGAGTAGGTGATGACCCTGCAAGTTCCCAGTCCTGCTCACTTGTAATAGCTCCTTGGGCCGTGCTTGCAAGAGTATTTTTGGAAGAAGCGTGTGTTACAGAGTGGTGGGTGTAGAGAGCTGAATTTGCAGACCCAAATCTTGAGAGGTATGGCGTGGGGATGTTGTTTAGTTTCTCTTGAAATACGGAGGTGCCCCTTCAGTGCTCCTCTGGTTTTAAATGGGCAGAGGTAGAGGAGAGAATATGGGATTTTTGTGTTTTGTTTTTAACAATCTGGTATAATTCTGGGGAGTTCTGTGGCTGTTGTTTGGTGCTATTTCTGCCTCCCGTGCCAGCCAATGCCATAGCACAGGTGTACGTCTGCATTCCTATTGACTCAGCCTCCTGTAATTCCCGGTGAAGGCTTCAGTCTCTTCTCCTTTAATTGATGTGGTTTGCTTTGCTGGAGATGTTTATGGACCAGATTGTGACTTTGGCCCCAGCATGTTCCTCATGTCTATGTGGATGAGCATAGTCAAACCTGAACTTGTCTGCCTGTGAGAAGATGAAGCTGAATGTGAGCCAGGCACCTCTTAGCATGGAGCCCGAGCAGAAGCACCTGCATGCCAGGCTCTGTACAGCTCCGCTTGCAACCTCTGGAAGCACCTTCTGCAGCTGAGAAGATGTCTGCATCCCTGTAGTGCGAGGGCAAAAAATCACGGACTCCACACAATCCAATATGAATTCAAGCAAAGCCATTTATTACAGAAACTGGCCTCCTTATAGATGCAGTTATTTCCTGATTACGCGTCCACGCTCCAAGCATGCATTCGCTGATTGGGTATTGTCCACGTTCATGAGCTGTCCACGCGCCCGAGTCTCACTGCTGATAGGTCTGTTGATTTATGTCGTGTTTTCAGCTTTCCAAGGTGGCCTTGAAATTCTTTTGGGCCTGACCAGTTTAATAACAAACCTCCATCGTATAGAAACCCATCCATGCATTAACTTCAAGAAAATCCCTCAAATCTCCCACATTGTGGCACACCATGCCTACCCCCTGGAAACCCTTGCTGTGCAGCTTCCCTGTGTACAGTCACTTGTCATTAAATCCTACCCAACAGCAAGTGGGTGTTTGGGATTTACAGGTTTCTGGACTCATGGTGTGCCCAAGGGCAGCAGGAGCAGATGCCACATGATGGACTCTGCTCCTCAGGATCACTTTCAGGTGCAAAATGAGCACGCTCTCCTGGAGCACATCCTTACTCCATGGTAGAACATGGTATCTCAGGGAGGCTAACCTTTCATAGCTGAAGAGAAGACAGCCTTTGGATTGAAGATCTTAAGATGGAAAAGTCAGACGTAGTTTTAGGTCAGAATGGTGGTTCCAAACAGGTAGTTTTGCACTGGGGCTATTAGTGCATGCATCACCTTCAGCCAGGTGGGTGTAGATTTGGATCCTAGCTGAAGAAAAACAAGCCTTATACTGTTAGTAAGAGTATCTCAAAGCTAAGGAGATACCTTTCCTTACCCTCTGCCTGGTAACTCATTTTTGGGTGAGGAAAATGAGATACAAAATGCTCAAATATAACAGAGATTGGAGGTATGTAATGAACTGTGTAGAAGTGTGTACCCTGGCCTGGTGATTGATTTGATCTTCTGAACTGGGCCTGGGTGGCTTACCAAGGTCTGAAGGTACAGCATGGGCTGCTGGCTGGTGCTAAAGGGAAGGACCAGCCCCTCGGGCCGGCAGGGAGATCCCCCGAGAAGTGTTGTGCCTTGGAAAAGCCATTTGTCTGAGACGGAACAATTTTGTGGGAAAATGTTGGTTTTGATGAATTTCAGTTGCTGAAAAATATTGGACAAAAATGTTTTGAAAACTGTTTGACCTTTTCTAAATGGCAAAGTTTCAATGTTTCTAGATCCAAATGCTGCTTCATTTTGATAGCTAGCATTAATTGAAGGTTAAAAAAAAATGTTTAAAATGAAATTCCTGAACATGAGTAGATACAAAATGTTCTCTTGTTTTTTTCCTCCCCCAGTGTTCTTATTTTTGTGGAAATTTTGAGGGTTGTTTTTTTCTTTTTTCACTTTTTCATGTCTCTGAACTGGGATATTTAAAACCCCACAAATTGTTGTGGGAGGGCATCCCATCCGGTTTACTATCCACCTTCTCCAATGCAGTTGCATTGCTAGTACCAAAGTGATTTTTATTTTATTTGGTGATGGAGCTACAAGCGTATTTCAGACATCCCGAAGGTGAGGGTGTCTGGCTCTGCAGAGGGACCGAGGTGCAGTCTGTCCCCGCAGCTCTCGTCTGCCCAGCGCTGTCTGTTGGGTTCCCGGCAAGCCTTGTATCTCCCCATCTGAAAGGAAAGCGTGTGAGCAGTGTGTCGGGATTTGTCCTGCGACTGAGTGACAAACACTCTGTGTTTGCTGAACTTAACACACTGGGAAAGTGTGAAATGATCACTTTAAATGCACCATGGCTAAAAGGAGCCAGTTGTGTGTATAAGTCGGGAGCCAGGGCTCATGTCTAAACACAGGGAGTATAAGGTAAATAGGACTGTGCAGCAGGGGATGTCTTAAAAGCTTCACCAAGCAAAGATTGCTCACTGGTCCCGAGCCACAGACAACAGGAATGTCATCTGGCGAAAGCAGCTGGAGCAGAAGCCTGCGTATATGTGACATTTGCACTTCGCAGACATCTTACAGTCTTTGTCATCTTTAACTCTGCGTTGGAGTGAAAATGCACATTTTCCATCACCTTTCTTCAATAGAAAGGATTAACGTACAATCTGTTGCATGGGATGTGATGGGAACCAGGCTGTGCTGTCTCCTCCAGCATCCCAAGTCTGTTGCTGTGTTTCTGGCTGCTGTGAAGAGTGTTCATTGCTCCTCTTTAACTTTGCTATCTTTGCCTTGTCCATCAGGTAACAAGTCACATCATCATTGATGTGATTTCCAACTTCATGTGTTGTTACTGTACTGGCTCTTTGGTTGTAGTATATTGTTTCTGCTTTTGAGGTGATGTGGAACAGTTTTATTGCACCCCTTGGAGCCTCCTCAGTAAGAACAAGAGTTTGTACTTTGAACATCTTTGTATCGTGTAAGTGTTAGTTTGGATTTTAACCTTGTGCAAAGGTTGTGGAGTTCAGCTTTGCCTTTTAGGGCTGTCTGTGAAGCGAAAAAGTGCATCCACTCTGGGTCCATGTAAGCTTGCAGAAAGGCTCTGGTGTCAGTAAGTGTGATGGATTTACAAGTTTCAAAGTCATAAGCTACAAGGAAATTGCTGCAAATTAACTTATAGTAATGGTAAAATGATTTTCTTAGTGCCAAGGCTGCTCCTAGAGGTCTCCACAAGAAAGCAGCATGGGGAAGATGCAGTCTGCAGGCAGAGTTTGAGGACTGGTGTATGGTGAGGTGTGATGTTCACAGAAACAACAAATATTGATTTCAGGTTGCTGTCAATATTAATTTTAGCTTGGTCATTGATCTATTTTTGAAATGTGGAGCGTTTTGAAAATCCCTGTCAAGCTGATTTCCCCCAAAAAGGGTTCCTGTAGAACTGCCAGTAATTCAAAGAAATCCTCACACTTAAAGATTAAAACCCACTCACTAATCTATTCTTGTATCACCTTGTCAAGTTCCATGAAAACTACTCAGTCAGTTGCATCCCTGTTAATTTTGAGCTGCTGTGCTAACTGGTCAGAAAATCTTGTCAAGGGTTTCGGTTTGGTACAAGAATGAAAAACTGGAGTTTTTCAGACTTGGAAGTTTTTGAGAGTACTGCAGAATTTGAACTGTAATTTGAAAGCCTGGGGGGGGGCTGCATGTAAAATAAGCTGGGCAATAATATATCTGTAATGTAACCTGATTCTTTGCGTTTTCATGTTCCATAAATATGTTTACACTCAAGAATAATAGTAGTTTTTTCATGAACACACAACTCTTGGAGCTGTTTCTTGGCTTTTCTATCGTCAATGCTCTCTTTATTATTTTCCACAGATGTAACTCTGCATATGAGATCTCCATAGACAAATAATATCCGCTCTTTTCTGGGACTTTGGAAAGCAACAAGGAAAGGCAAACCACCTCAGTCCTGTCGAGGTTTACTTTGTAGAATGTTTGCTTTGTGGTTTCTTTAGGGCACAGCTTCAAGTTTGGAAGCAGATGCAAAGCAAGCGGATTCTGGCCAGCGATTTCACCTGCCAGCAGGCTGCATTTCTTAGTTTTTACTGCTCAAGTGCTCAGAACTGTCCTTGCAACACATTACCAAAACAATTAGTGGAAAGAGCTTGTAGGCATCCCCATAGAGAATAGTTGGTCTCCTTTCCATGTGAAACTCAGCATCCAGAGTTACCTTTTGCAGCTGCCCTTCTGAGGTGGCTCCTTGTAAGTCCCAAAGTACGTGGGCATTGGGCAGTTATCCTTCTCTGCCTGTTGTGAAATGCATCAAAAGTGTGACCTGTCTAATAATGTTGCTAATTACCGCTAGCTTACTACTGGCAATGCTGCAAATGGTGCTTGCCAGGAGTATGGCAGCAGCATCTGATAAAGCAGCAGTTCCCTTTTAATGAGGGGACCTTGCTGGTGTGGTTGCTTTGAGCAACTTTCTTTGAAATACTGTCTGGGAAGAGGAGAAAGCTGCCTCCTGTAGCTGTGCTCGGAGATTGTCCTGACCGTCTTGCGTTTCAGGAGCCCTTGAGGAAGATTCACTCTGGCAATGAGAAGTAAGAACCATCCAGGACCATGGGCTTTAACAAGTCCTCTCTGTGTTTGGAAGTTGATTTCTTGGGGTAGAATGTTTGTGCAAAACAGTAGCTGTGTGTCTCTTTGGCTGTTTCAAGGCAGGGCAAGCTACAGCTTTGCTGCCCAAGCAGTGAAGGTATTATGGCTTATGAACAAATACTGGAGTCCAAAAGGCCTCTTGTTCTTCCCAGGTGTCAAGGGAATATTGTGTTCTGGCTGCGTAAAACTGTCTCTGGCAGGGCAGGCTTTGCTAGTCAAGGAGAGCTGAAGTTTCAGTCTTGCTGAAGTCCCAATACTGTGCAGCAGGCAGGTCTGCAGCTGGTGAGCTCCTCGTCATCAAAACCTCCACGTAAAGCAGCATCACCAGTTTTGGACAACCGATCCTGTTAGCCTTGGGTTTCCTGCCCCTGTCTGCACCTCGGAATGGGCATCTGCCCCAAGTCTGTCAGCAGCTCTGGCTCGGGCAGGAAAGCGAAGGTCACACGCAGCGTGGTCCCGTGAGGCACTGGCAGTCCTTGTCACAGGATGTATTTAAGTAGCTTGAGTTTTTACAAAGCTCCTGCCTGCGAGGAAAGGAAGTTGCCAGCCACAGATGAGAACAGAGGCTGAGGCTGCTCAAGTGCTGTGACAGCTGGGTGTCGGAGTGGGAATGCACCATATCTGTGTGTGGCTTTGCCAGAGCCCGAGAGTGGTGCCTGTGTGTTGTCTGCCAGCGGTGCTGGAGTCTTCTGTGACACCTCTGTGTGTTCCTGAGAGAGACGTGCACCCTGCTGAGAGGGTGATTAGGAAGGGCTGACCTGGCGCAGGGATCATAGCGTGCCCTCCTTTGTAATCTGCCCTGTGCTGATGCAAGCTTAAGTTCGAAACGTGTCACCTAGGATTTTGCTTGTGTGTATCCTTGCTAACCTGGGCTGCAAAGAAGACCAGCAATAGAAAACAACAGTTTTCCAAAGGAAAAACTGTGTGAAATAAAGGTGGTGTTTACTTTCTCATTGCTTACTGTATTGAGTCTTTGCCATCCTGTCCCCATTCCAGGCCAAATCACACATGGTTCTCTTTGGTCATGGTATTGATAAAGAGAATTTGCTAAAATATTTTTAAATCCTGGTGCTTTTAGAAGATAAGGTTGTTTGAGATGTGGGTTAAGGTGCTTGGAAATGTGGCAGCGATAATTGTGCAATGGGAAGCAAGGGAACTTCTCTCCCATGTGACTGAGAGCCAGAGCAGCCTACCTGCCAAAGTCCTCCCCAGGGCTCTGGTACATCTCCTTCCTTCCTGTCCAAATTTGGAGCATGACTCTTGTGTATTATTTCACAGGCTTCTCCCTGAAGCCGGCTATCTGCCCTGGGGACGCCTGTGCCTTTCCTGCAAGCTGTGGTCGCTGGATTTGCATGTCCTGGGTGAAACCAAGGCTAAAGCTGGCATGGTGCTGATTTCTGAAGGGTTTCCAAGGACTGGAAGCTGCTGTGCTTTGGTGCAGCCTCTGTACCTGGGGGCTGTAATGGCGGTGACAGACACACATGAGAAGGAAAAACAAAGGGTGGGAAGTGAGAAAGGTGAACGTGCTGGTGCAGCAGGCACGGGGAGGGGGGGGGTTGCAGATGCAGCTCTTTCTGCTGTGCTCTTATCTACAGCCCTGGCAGCAGCCTCAACGCTGAGACATGGCTCTTTGGGAACAGGCCCAAAGCTTTAATGAAGGCAGGCGGGGAGGTGCAGCGTGTTCCTGGCTCTCAGGAGCCCTTTGTCTCTCAAAGCTATCGGCTTTCTCTTAGGAGACACATCATCACCCAGCCCTGTGCTGGATAAGAGCTTTTGAAGTCTTCTGTTTGATATGCGTCATTGCCTCCGTCACACAACACAAGACTTCTCTGTTTTTCTTTCCTGCTTTCCGTGCTGCAGTTTCACCCACCTGGTATCACAACCAGAGATGAAACAGCTGAACCGTGTGTCTCGAAATAACTGGAGTTTGGGGAATGAGGTTTCCTAGAGAGAGCAATTAGCACCTTCAGAAGGTCTTAGCAGGAGTGAAGATGAGTCTCCCTCCCGTGCGCAAACTGAGCTTTATTTCATTTAATCAACTCCCTGATGGTCACTGCTCTTCTGCTGTGATCTGGCTGCTGGGCTGCACTTTCCGTAGCTGCTGTGGCCTCATTTCTTGCCTGCAGTGGGGGTTCTCCCAGGTAGGCCTGGGCAAATCCGCCGGCTCTGCTCTCGGAGCTCACGCGCTCCTCCGAGGTCAGGCCCTGGAGGCCACGCAGCCCCGCAATGACAATAGTGCCGACTGTAGTAAGGTATTTGTTTAAGTTCAGGCTTTTGTCACTAATACCTAGTAGAGATGTACAAACAGAAACCAATTTGGGCTTTCAGGGGCCTCCTTAAATGGTTTCTCTTTTCTCCAACAGACACATGGCTCCTGCTAATGGAGTCATAAGAGCAGGTAGTGGCATAGTACATGAATGTTCTATGATGGTGACCTAGCTTGATGACTCGTAAGTCAGGATGTGTGGGCAGCTGGTGTCCTGATGAAACCAGGGTGCTTACAGAGTTAATGTTTGACAGCGCTAGGTGCCAGGTGACCTCTTGCAGTTTAGATGTCAAGTCATGCATGGAGTGTTAACCAAAGGAAGAAGTCATATGAAGGGGTGGGGTGAGGTACCTAGCCAACAGGCAAAGCAAACAAATGATGAGTGAGTTAAAACAACACTTCAGGATATAACTGAGAAGCTATCTCTAATCTCTGATTGTCTTGTTATTTCTAAGCGAGGGAATTGTGAGCACAATGAACTGCGCAAGATCAATAATAAAACACATTCACCTTGGATCTAGCTATTTCTGCTGTGCAAGCAAACAATATTTCACATGACTGCTGAGAAGGAAAAGCTAATTAAAGAACTGTTATTTAATTGGCCTAGGTTCATCTTTATCCAATAGTCAACAGCAGACAAGTGAGTCTGGAAAGAAAAGCTCTAGAGGGATGAAGTGACTTGACCAAGATTAAAATAAACCCAGGCTTGAAATCAGTTCTTGCAATTCCCAGCAGAAGGAGCCTGCCCACCTGACCAAAAAAAAATTCTCTTGCTCGTCTTGCTGGCAGAGATCATCAGCCCAGAGCACAATACAAATGCCTTGTTTTAAAGAAATTACTTCTGTGAAGCTTGTCATGATGCTTATATGCCTACATGAGCAGCGGTGGCTTGGAGGGGAGTGGAGCAAACCGAACTGAGGGGAGATGCAAGCGGTGCTTAGGCAGAGGCTGGGCAGGCAGAGTCCAGCAAGAGGATTGCGTTGAGCTGCTGGGATGTGCCCAGAAGCGTTTTCATTGTGAAGGTGCGGGTGAACCTGTCCTTGGGGAGCGTTCAGCTGCTGTAATGGCTGTGCATTCAAAGAGGTTGAGGGCAATCTTCTGTATTTGTTGGTAACTCTGCTCAACACGCCGCATTTCTGCAGGTTTCTCCTCTAGCTTTTCTTTTTGGGAAGCTCAGCCTCTGAAAGATACAGTCCTTGCATGCCATGGTTTTAGGATCAGCCATTACAGATGCTTAAAGTGCAACAGGGGTGTCATTCCTGAGCAGCATCTGAACTTTGTACGATAGAGGCAAGGTAAAAATGTATGGTTAGTGCTTTAATGGCAGCCGTGTATATGTGAGTGAAGTGAGGGACCTAACTCATCCCTGTTAGCCCTTTGTAAGGGATGGTACTGGCAAGATAAGCTGGTGTTGGGAATGCCACTGGCAACTCCCCCTGCCCCTTGGAAGCTGCCTCCTACTCAGAACTAGGGAAGCTCAGGAGGTACAACATGGGTAGAAAGCAGGCTTCAGCTGCTGAAGGGGAACACAGCTCAGTGTCGTGTCCTGGGGTCTCCTGGTGTGCTTAGAAAGTAAAGCAATGTCTCTGGGGACACCAGCGTGTTGAACAGCCTGGGCCTGATTCTTGACTTTGTTCTCTCTAGTCTCTTTGCAGTTGATGTCCATGTCTCCTGAAGTCTGGCACGGTGTAAGTCGTACCAGCTGAGCACTGATCTGTATTTTCTTTGGCTTGGCTAAATGTGCCCAAGTAGCTGTCGAGACAGCTAGAGCAGCGTGTGTTAGCAAAGATGTTCTTCAGGCTGAGGTGAGATTGGCTCTGTGTCCTACAGGGACATCTGTGATTGACTGACACCTAACATAGTCTCCTAGGATACACACTTGTGACCCCAAACCCGCTTGCCCATGGCTGCGGTCCCTCCAGAGCAGACATTGTGGAGGAAGCTTCTGGGTCAGTAGATCTTGCTGTGGCTGTTTCTGGAGGAGTGTTTGCCACACGCTTCCTGCGCTGACAGCTTAACTCCTCTGACAAGCTTAGCCTGAGATTCAGGAGACAAAAATACAGCGTTTTTTACAAATGATTGCCCGTGTCCTCTTCAGTTCATATGATTTCCCAGCTTGACATGGTCAAGTTATCGAATCAGTGCTTTTAGAGGCTGGATTAATTTTATTTGTGACCAGGCAGTGCTGGAGACGCAAGCTGCCAACTATCTGTCAATAATCAACCAGTGGATATCTTATCTTTTTTTTTTTTTCTTTTCTTTCTTGGCTAAACACATTCTAAGGGCTAACACACCATGAATAATAGATAGTCATAAAAAAAACACATCCCCTGTAAATCTGTCCCAGCTGTTACTAGGCTGAATTTATGACAGCAATATATAATCAGCTGTTTTCAGGAACAGGAGTACAAAAACACTGTGCTAAAAGTTGCATGTCTAGCAAGAGAGCTCTGCTTTCTGGCCTATAAGAGTCTGTCTGGAAATGGACGAATATGGGAGGTGATGTGGATAGAGACTTAGGGGCTTTGTTTTTGTTTTGATCCCTTATGCTGTCTAACCTGAGACAACCAAAGGGAAATGGATTTGCAGTCTCCATTTTTCTCCAGTGTCTGTCTGGTAAAAGCAATGCTAGAGAAGTCTGATTCTGCTCTTCAGTTTGTTTGTTTCTCTCTATATCATGAAATGTGGATAACTTACTTGCTATGGTGGTTGAGAAGATAACTGTTGTACCACTTTCTGCGTATCTACCCCCGCATTAAGGGACCCTGAAGTCCCATTAGTTTTCACTTGGAAGTTGGACTTGAGTTCAGTGTTCTGGTCATCTCTGTGGTGTCAGACCTCGCTCTGGCTGCTGGAGCTCTTGGCTTTTAGCTGTTTTCCCTGTTCTTCATGCTTCTTGCATGCTGCCTGTTTCAGGGGTCTGGTAAATCACAGCTCAGCACTTTTCTACCCTCAGAATATCTTTTGTAAAAAAAAAAAAAAAAAAAAAAATAAATAGTTTGAATAAATGAATAGAAACTATCACTTGTATTCTGGTGTTTGAGACTTTAGGATCCTTCTTTTAAGTGATCCTCAGTGAAGTGGTGATGGCTATTTTTACATGTAACAACATGGCTCCATTAGCTGCGGCTCCAAGAAACAGTTAAAAGTGCAATAGTCCTGGTGAAAGACTGAGCACCAGAAATTGTGTCATTCAAAAAGCTTGCATGGAGGAGTGGATGTGTCACCTCATAGTAGGACTATTTGTCAGGATTTAGGCTGACAGATGTACTCTTCACGTTGCTAATGAGCTTTGGAGCAAGTATCTGAAATGCTTCTTCAGAGCCTCAAGCTTAGTGGAATCCAGCATTACGGGAAGTCATCGAGGCGATTTCTGCATCCAAGCAACGCTATTGATACAAATAACATACAAGTTCAGATAAGGGTAGTCAAGTCGTATGCCTCAGGTGGTAAGATGATATCTGCAGGGGTTGGGAAAGCTGCTCCCCGGGGTTGGCGGGCAGCCAGGCCTCGCCATTGATTTCCTTGTCAAACTATTAGGGAAGTAAAGTTCCATTCAGCATTAATAACAGTAATGAAATCCATTGCTCAGCTGCTTTCTTTTGCTTTCTTAAAAGCATTGTGTCTTGGAGGTGGCTGAGAGCAGCAGGTTATAGAATGCAATCTGCTCTTCTGAGCTTTCTACTCTTAGTACTTCAGTATTTTTAAAGTGTCTTGAGATGGGTTAGGCATCCCAAAAGTGCAGTTTCAATGGGCACACAAACCTTTTTGATTCTTGACCAGGCTCCTGGTTCTATGGGAGATGATTTTTCCTGCCAGAGTGCTCTGGCTGGTGTGGTATTTGAGTAAAAATTAAGATAGATTCATACCATGCCCTGGAGAAACGACTGCTGAAATAAAGCATCAGGCCAGGGTAAGACTTGCTGTCATCTGAGGGGATCTGGGCAAAATCTACAGCCACCAAATAGCAGATTTATACACAGTGCTGTTGCAGCTGCAGTAAATCAAGTGTCAGCTGTGACATGCCAAAGGCAAAGCGTTTCAGGCACATTGCAGGAATAGCTTTTGGTGTGGTAGGGTGGCCTTCTCTGATCCCAGGCAAACTTTAGGAACTGTAGAAACACTTGAAAATTAAAAAGAATTCAGTGGGGGTAAGTAGCACCGAAATACAGAGTGTTTAAAAAAGATGGATCCAATTTGAAATCACTATATCTTTGAAATTGGGTCCATCTTTTTGAAACACCTCGTATTTTATTGGGTTGGGATGAAGGAGGGAGTCAGGTTTGTTGCCAGGTTTACTGCTGGTTTGCTTGGTGCTCTTGTTGGTGGTTTTTGTTTTGTTTTCCCCTCCAAATGTGTTGTGCAGTATGTATGCTTTCTGAATGTTGCACTTGGGTTTTTGAGCAAGAGGTAACGGATTGAGTACTGCTTCAGTTTCGGAATGGCCATTCCTCCCTTTGTCTCTAACAGTTTGCTTACAACATAGCTGGAATGTGTTGCAGTGCTGTAGCCCTCTGAACCTTGGCCCTCCAGGTGTATTTTACTTGTTAACTTGAACATGCAGATCCCACTCCGCTCCAGCGCAGGCTGTTGGAAGCAATTTCTTTTCAAGGGGAAGGAGAGACCCACATCTGCCTTCCTGCAGGAAAGCCACAAGTGCTGTGAGATTTGAGCCTCTCAGTTTTGTGACTGTTTTATTGCTGCCTTCATGATTCACTGGTTCTGATCAAACCAATTTCCAGCAATAAACAGCAGGAAGGGGGACAAAAAAAAAAAAAAAGAAAAGACGTGTGTCATATTGATAATACGATAAGTGAAGGAGCAATGACCCTCAGCTGAGAGGGTGAGCTGAGCCTGCTGCAAAAGAGGTGGCTCATCCTGTGACAAATCGCACCACCAGGGACTCGGGGCAGGAGAGATGAGAGAAAGCGAAGCAGGAAGATGAGTGACCACAGGCCCTGATTCAGGCAAGCACGTGTCCCGCTCCTGCCGCCCCACCACAGGCCAGCTGACGCAGGCACGTCTGGAAGCAGGAGGATGGACACGTCCCACACCCAACCTAGTCCACGTGAGCAGCGGATCTGAGCCTGTGTGCCCGTCACAGCTGTGGCTGTAGCCTGGGCACTGAGGTTTTCATCAGTGGCCCGGGCTACCAAACACACCCACAACCCGATCTCTGTCTTCCTGATAAGAAAGGGCAGTAGATTAGCGCCGAGGCTGCGTGTGATGACAGGGCTGTTTCTGCGCACCTTCAGCATATTTCTGTGGATCTTCAGCCCTCCCTTAGGAGATAAACTTTGGTCTGTACTCAAGTACAAGATATTTTGGATTGTAACCTGTGAGGTGCCTGTTGATTTCTCAGGGCACCTACCTTGTAATTTTGGGGCCAAGGACAGCAGTGCAGCTGTCACATACTCATCTGCCTAATGAGCCTTCAGAAAGCAGCTAGTGAAAGTAAATGTGAAACTGGACTTCGACTTCATGGGTTCAGCAGCATAGGACTGAGATGTAGATATGAAAGAGGAGTAAAACAAGCTTGATAATGCAGTACAGCTGCCTGGAGTTGGGATCTTGGGTGGGTGTTCATGTTGTGGTTAGAGGCTCTATTGCCGATTCGGTTGTTCTTGCCCTCTGTTATTCTTTATGGTGCCTGTTTCAGCTACGTGCTGGAAGGTGTCCTCAGCTGAAAAGATGAAATGACCAGCCTGGACAGTGCCATCTCCTTCAAGTGCTTGTGTGAGCTGGTTTCCCCAGGTAAAGCCTTTGCCAACAGTTCACAGATCTAGGGCAGCTCTTGGAGTTGGGCTTTTTTCCTTTTTACACTCGGAGTTCCACGTAGTCACTTGCTTTTCTTGTCCCTCTGCATGACATGATATCACCAGGCATCTTATCAACATGAGCACTGCCTTGAAGAGAACTAATTTATGTGATAAGACCTTATGGCTCATTTCTCAATCTGTACAAGCGCTTGTTGCTCAGAAATAAGATCACAGTGATCAAAACCCTGCAGGACAGTCACCCTGTATAGTGTTTTACTCCTGTAAATGGTGTACGTGACATAAATCTTTATCAGGATGTCATTTAACAAGGGAAGAAGCTATTGTGCTTCTACCAGCATATACTGAGTATTTAACATTTTTATTATGTCGAGTTTATTATTTTAATGAATCACCATGGTTCTGCAGCAGTAAAGAGAGGGACGTTGCCTGGCTTAGTCCATTGGCCCTGGGCGAAGTCTCAGTGGTGGCTGAAACCACTGGAGCAGCCCTGCTCTTGCTGCCTATTGTATAGGGGACTGAGCTTGATGGGAAGAGCTGGCAGGTTGTTCTTACAATAGCAAGTCTCAGAACTTTAATCATAGCAGGTGTGTCTTTAAGGGGAACTAGAGAGATTTGGCTTGTTCATAAGAACAAGTGGTTTAATTAGGCGGTCTATTTATGGTGAGATGTGTATCTAAAGTGAAGGGCATCTCTTCATCTTCCACATTGCTAATGAAAAGCACAGCTACAATAAACATCTGGCTTAGGAGAAGAGTTGCATCTCCCTAGATTTTAGTTGGATATGGAGGATGCCCTTAAACCTGACTTAACTTGACCTTGTGTTGTTAGTTTTTCCTGCCTGCAAAATGTCTTGGATAAGGCTGAGACAAAAGGAGAGGAAAAAAGTATAAAGTTAACTTCTCAGTTGCTGTGAACATAAACCTTAAAAGGACAATACATTTAATGTCTGTTTGGTTCCTAGTAGCAAGTAATTTATTTGGGGGCATATTAACTTGGCACAGTTACGTTTGTCAGCTGCTGTACTCTTTGCTGTGGATGTGGGGTTCTCAGCAGCGGGGCAGATGACCTGGCAACGGTTAGTGTTGGTATCGCTGGAGGCTCTCAAGGAAGAGATTGGGTAGACACCTGTCTGGAAAGACGCAGCTATGACTGATCTGGCCTGGGGTGAGGAAGCGGGTGAGACTGAGTTTGAGAGCTATTCCTGTGCTCTTGTTCCAGGGATCTGGCTCACCATGAGCTGCTGACCAGGTCAGAGAAGGGCACACAGTGACGTGACTGTTGGGGAAGCACCATTAGCTGATGTGGGTTGTGTGGTGTGTTGGGTTTTGTTTGTTTGTTTGTTTTGTTGTTGTTGTTTTGTTATGTGGGCATGCAGAAAGAAGATGGGAATGCTTACAGGCTGATTATGTCTGTGGTGGCTCATTGTGAACCATGCTTCTCCTTACCCCTTCATCCATATGTGAGGCTTCTGAAGGAGCTTTCCACCCACTGGATGGTGTGAGCGATGCACCGTGCTCTTGCAGACTGTACTCTGGGTCTTGTTGCCTCAGGTTCCCCCTTGTTCCCTTCCTAAAAAGGGAAGCATGGTTATACTGAACGAGGTGAGACCCACCTAGTCCTGTATTGGCTCTTGGCAGTGACTACAGTGTTTAACCGAAGCGTGTGGTGATGCTTCCTTCTGGGACATGTTCTGCTCTTCTTCTGTGAGGAGCTGTCCTGTGCTTAATAGCTTCTGATGGTATTTTCTGTGAATTTGTCTAACTGTTTTCTGAACCCTTGATAAGCTCTTGATATCCTTGGCATCTGTTGTTAATTAGTGGTTTAACAGGTTGTGGCTGAAGCATCTATGATGCTTTCTTGTCCTAGTGCTGGCTCCTGTTCTGAAAACTTTAATCAGCCTTGTTTTCTGGCAAAGCCTGTGCTCTCCAGTCTCCTCATAGGCAACTCTCCTTCTCCTTTTGTGTTAGAAGGTGAAGTCCACAACGTCAGCTAAGAGAATGTTATGTTTGAAAACAGGGGTATGAGTTCACAGCACAGGAACATTCAGATAAGGTTTTTCCATGTGCAATTATATTGCAGGGGTTTTGTAAGTCATTGCTGTATTTAACCAACTCTTTAAATATACAATTTCTCATATGCAAAATAAATTTCAAAAGCTCCTTATCTCATCAGTGACTGAAAGAGATGTCTCTATGGGAGGGCTTTTGCACTGAAACACACGTGGGGTATAAGTAGTGACATTCCCATGACCACATCATGAAGGGTGTAACAACGTGGTTGCCCCTGCTCTACCCTGGCTTCCCAGAAAAACTGTTATGGTGCCATTTTATGCTGGCTTTGGATTTTTCTTTCCTTCTCCCTGTTACGCCATTACCCTGGGAACCTGCTCCTTCTCAGCAGCTCTGCAGAGGCTGTGACCAGAACTAGGCCTGCAGGCCATGCAGGGCACCGTCAGTAGGAAAATGTGCAGATTTTTAGCTGCCTGGGAGTCTTTGCCATTGGCTCCAGCTTGATGCCTGGAGTGGGGGTCTGCAAGAAGGTTGTTTCCCCTTTCCAGAACTGGGGATGCAATCATCTGTACCAGGCAAGATGCTGAGAGTTGACCATTTTATCTGTCTGCAGCTGGTCTAGAATGTAACATAGTCTACTATTATTATTATTAATAATTTCTAAATGAGAAAAATGGCAATTGTTTTGAAGCCCTTGTTCAGAAACGTGAATAAAAATTATAGAAGCATTTATGTTGTTTAGACTACCAAGGTCTGTTTTCAAAACTACTTAGAGCTCCTGCGTGCTTGATTAGAGTTTGCCATGAGGGAACTAAATGCCTTGGGAAAACATAATTTTCTTGCTTCCCCCTGCCACTTTTGGGAAATCCCAGCCCAAATCTCCAGATTGGAGCCTGTTGTGTGAGGTCGCAGTCGCAGTCTGCCCAGGGCGTCTCTTGTCTCCTGAGCAATGAATAGGTACCTAAACAGTGGCCCTTTGAAGTAACCCAGAAAGTCACGACTCTTGCCTACACAGTACTCACAGGGACAAAAGAACATTTCATAATTGTTTGTCCAGATAAACAAGTGTCAAGGCTGCCCTGTGAATTAGTCGTGGTGCCTTAAGTTAGCCTTTATTACCAGCAGAAGAACACTTGTTATTTGATGTCTCAGAATAATACTTGAACTGTTCCCTTGCTCACTTGGTTAAGTAACGCATGTGATAAGGTTTTTCTTGTGTCAGATATTTTCTACCACCTAGAGGAACATTTTTTCTTTTTAGTTTTTTTAAAAAGCTTCCTAAATTCCAATGGCGATCAGTCAGTTCCTGTGGAGATCCGTCAGTTTAAACCAGCTCTGGTCCTGAAGCTGGGAAATGACTGTAACTTCACACGGGGTTACTTTTTCTATAGTCAGAGATGGTAAGTGATAAGATTGAAGTTGGAAGTTGAATAAGGCAAGCTCATAGGTCAGAGACCTTCCAGGTATAAGAAAAGGAAAGGAGGCAGGTTAGCTATGCTTCTAAGGTGCTTATTAAACGTGGAAGAGTCACAGCTTGCTCACACTCTCAAAAAAAGGAAAGGGGAAAAAAAAAACAGTCTGTCTTTAAGTAATACCATTCTGGATGCTAGATGGGTGGCTGAAAAAAAAAAAAAAACGAAGCAAAAAACACCAAAAAAACCAAACCAACAAACAAAAACCACAACCCCCTCCCAACTCCCAAACCTGAGGTGCTGGCAGCCTTCCTCTTTTCTTCAGTGAAAAAATAACTGCTTGTGCACAGCCTGTGACTTGTAGTCATTTGAAGGTGGTTTACAAAAAGGTGAATAAGGAAAACAAGGACATTTGAGTAGGCTTTGTACCATGAGGATATCTATGCCATCACCTCTGCGTGTAAATACTTGCACTGTAGAAATTGATGTGTTTGCCTTAGCCCAGTGTCCTGGCACAGACATGGATGCTGCTAAAGGTATTGTTTTTTTGGAAGGAATGTAAAATGAAATGGCAATCTTCCTATAGGCCCCAGTCCTATAAAGGCCGTCGTCTTTATTGTGCCAGGTGAGTAAATTCTTGCTGGATAGTTTGTTGATCAACTGTGAACAGTTGTGTTAGCTTCAGAAGGCTTAAGACCAAGCTCAAGATTGAAAGAAAAGGCCCATAATCCTTACAGATATGAGTCATACTTCTGCACGAGGTAGTTTTAACTTGTCCATTGAAAAAAATCTCAAAGTCCAGAAGCACAGTCAGTGTAAATGAATTCTGCCTGCCAGCTGGAGTTAATTCCGTGTTGGCTGATAATATAATAATGCTGCTGGCCTCCCTGGTACAGCTGGTGAATGGCAGGCTATGTAGGCTAGTGTGGGTCCTGCCCTGCATAATAACCCCAAACTGTCATATAGCACTTTCTACTCATAGATCTTAAAGCACTTTGCAGAGGTACAGAGGGCAGAAGGGGCACGTGCAGTGCAGTTACTCCTCTGAAATTGGCCAGTGGCAAGCTGTGGGCTAGAAAACAGTTCTTGCTAGTTCTAGTCTAATACGTCTCAATAGATTACACTGTTACTCCCAATATGGTAATTTTTCAACAATTATTTAGAGTGTGTAGGGTAGGGAGAATTCCCAGGCCAATCTGATGAAGATCCCTGCTGAAAGCTAAATGAGTGCAGGCGAGGAGGAATTCTTAATGTGTGGCACTGGAAATCAGCATAATGGATGTTTGAGTGAACGCTTAGGCTCCGATTCGGTCCTGCAGCTTGTACGTACATACTGTTTATTATGGGAACAAGGTCCCTTTTGCCCTGGTAAGAAAACAAAGTCAAGAGGAGCAAGTAACTGCTAGACCTGTCTTGCAGTTAGTGACTTTTGGGGTGAAGTAAACTTTCTTCTTTTACCTTTCATGGAAAGTGTAGGGAGACTCTCCTGAGGCTTCCTACTGCCTTGAGTGAGTTAGTCCTGGGACTGCCGGAAAAGCAGAGCTGTGCGACAGGCTGAGCCTACCGAGGAGGGTGTCCCGCTGTGCCGCGTCCCAGCCATCGCCTCGATGGAAACCAGGCAGTGGGAAAGTGCGAAATGCTGCCGATCTGTCTGCTGGGAGATGAAGCGGATCTGGCACTTTTGTGCTCCCCGGGAGCATCCTAAATTTGATAGCAAAGGAGAAAACAAGACCAAACAGCACAAAACACATGGTGCAAAAGGTTTCCCCTTCAGCCTTGTGGCTTGTCCTAGGGTTTGGTGCAGAGAGGTGGCAGAAGGCAGGATGCTGGCTCAGGAAACTCAGAACTTTATTTGCTTTTCCTTCTTTAAGGCAAAGAACTAATACTGGAAGGTCAGGAAAAATGGGAAGTCGCTTCCTAGCAGGAATACTATTGCAAGTTTCTGAGTGACAGTAACACTTTTAGCCAGAAGCACTTACCTATAGGTGAGAAACAGGCTTCATTGCAAGATTTTTACTTATGAAAGATAGGACACAAGGGGAAAATGATCAATTTCAATTTACAGGCGGAGAGTTGAGCACAGAGGGATAACTGGCCTGCTCCAGACTGCACAGGTGACATGCTGGAGGAGACCTGGCCCTGCTCCAGTTCCAGTACTTGCAGATTCAGTCCAGTTTTCAATCTCTTCCCCTCTCTTGCCTGTCCTCTCCCCCTTGTAGTAACACGTTCTTGGAGCTGGTCCATCAGCTAGGGAGAGGCTCACAGCTTGCTGTACCAGGGCCTCTGCCAAGTGGCTCCATTAAGAATTGCTTTCATGATTACAGCACTTACACAAGCGGGGAGCAGGCTTTGGGGAGGATGTTTATATTGCACAGATCCTTTATCTGGCTTGGGTATCTCCTCATTACCTGCATCGAAGAATTGCCTTCCTTAGTGGCCAATAAAACTAAATTGCTAAATCCAGCTCTGCGTAACCCTGTTTACCTTTTGTACCAGATTAACCTTTATCATATTTGCAAGTGTGTTGGGAAAGTAACATAAACAGAGAGGTAGGTGGTGGAGGCGGAGGTGAGCCTGCCAGCAGCAGCCGTGCCCTGTTTGCCAGGGGCCCGCAGATAAGAGAAGGCTTGTGCCAGGCAGGGAGTTGCAGAGAAGCTGCTGCCGAGCTTGTGCTGATCAACACGGCAGTTGCAGGAGTCTTCCACACCTTCACCGGATTAGCAGAAATGTCTGAGGTTTAAGGTAAACAGTGAGGAGCCCAAACATTGTAGAAATTGTCGGTGGGGCAATGAGTCCTTAGGACTGGCTTGGGCAGGCATTGCCCCGGGTGACCGGGCGGTTGGGTCGGTGCCAGCCCAGTGCTGGCACACTCTGCCCAGCACACCCAGAGCACCGTCACCACACTGCTGGGCCCGGCCTACGGCTGGGGAACATCCCAGCAGGGTTTGTGCCGAGGCACTCGGAGAATCTGTTTTTTGTGAGCTATGCGAGCACATCAGGTGATGGGAACGTTGGCTTTCTGCTGGGGAAGATGTGGCAGGGACCCAGGGGACTAGCTCTAGTCGAATGACATTGTGGCATGTGTTTTTGCTGCTGTGTCCCTACTACTAGTGCCATGAGGGCTCCTGAGAGTTCAAATGAGGGGAGCTTCTAATTTTTTTGAGAGCCAGCTCTGTGGAGCTCACTTGGAGCGGGTCTGGTCTCTTGGTCAACTTAGTCACACTGTGCAAAGGGAGCTGGACCAGTCCCTTCATCTCTCCTGGAGAAAAAAGAAAATGTTCTTGCCTTGAGAATATTCATTAGTGAACAAAACCAGTACTACCTGGACAAACAATCACCTTCCTCCCCACTGTGGAATGTGTTCCTGTGCCTTTTGCCTGCTAGCCTGTTTAAAACAAATGTGTCTACAAAACTGCCCAACAATTACAGCCCTGGCAAAAATGTCTAGGATGTATCAGTCTTACAAATGGATCTCATGTGCAGTTTGCAATATGGATCACATTGAGATCTTGCTGCTTGAAGTTCAAATGCCTTTCCTAGAAAGTGTGTCTGGATGGTTTTCACACTGAGCAGCTGAGAAATGTGTGGATTAATAGTTGTGTGGATACATGCCCAAATTTTGTCCCTACTGTTTTGTCCTTTCTAAGATTCAGGAAAAGAACTGAAGGAAAATTTGCATGGATTTGTTCACCAATACTTAATTTCATATCAGGATTTGTGGACTTGTGGAATCTTCAGTGAATTTGAGAGCAATTTTTGCAGCAGTTGGACAAGCACTTGCCTTTGAGAGCTGTATTTTACTGTCACTGAGTTCACAAGGCTGAGTGCCATGAAAGGGAAACTGCAGCTCCCCTTGGTTGTCACTCCTGTTTAATTGAATGGGAATACTTGTGCCTTTAAGCTCCAGTCTCTTCAAGAGGCCATGTTAAGCTGAATCCTGCAATTTCACTCCAGTGTCTTGCCTCATCTTTGGAAAAGGAGGTCCCAGACCCTTGTTCCCAGAGGGGCTTCCATTATTGCTGAGGGAAGAGCAAGGATGGCACACAGCACTGCTTGCCTTTAGGACAGGGTCTTGCTGCCCTGAAGCAAGGAGCAAAGGGAATACAGTCTTTTCTTACAATCACCGACCTTTGTCCATAAAATTACAATGATTTAATATAAACTCTTCCCTGTCTTCTGTTCCTGTCTGCTAATAGGATAGTGATAATATTTAACCACTTGCATCTGTTTTCTTACTGGAAATGTAAGTTGTGTTGCTCCTTGTATCACTACTGAATTTATCCTGAAGATGTACCTGGAAGCTGAATGCAGGCTGTATCTGACCCAAATTAATTGTAAGCTTGTGCTGACAAACATCCATGTGATTTCAAAATGTGTTTTCTTTTTAACCTGTTTGCAGTATTAACTAGCAAGCTGACATAAGCCAGAAGTGAGAGAAGTGAGCACGTAAGCATGTGAGTTTATTTGGTGATTCTGCTGATGGTAGAAAAGACTTGGAATCAGGCCCTGATAACAGCGAATAAAATGCGTCAAAACTGATGCCTTCTGCCTTTTTGGTTTCAGCCTGTTCTCGTTCCTACCGCCATGTTATGTGATCCAGTCTGGGTTAAATACTGTGCTGAAACACACGCTGAAACACTGAAACAATGGCCAAACTTGACACATCCAGGGTGGAACTGAGCTTCACCCAGTCCCAAGCCTGGGATGCAGTTTAGACACAGAAGAGGTGAAGCAATGGCAATGTGGTACCCAGGAATAACCTGCATTTGAATGAAGATCAGTTTTGAACTCTTTCCACCCTAATGCACTGTTAGCAGTGGGAGTGTGACTTGTGTGCAGCTCCTGTTCAGACACAGCTCTGTACGGGTGTGACGGGGCTGATGCCATCAGGAGGAAAGAGGTGGAGCAGCAGAGCCCACCATGCCCACCATCTTGGCTACTTAGCTGTGTGCTTGCCTTGCTGTACTTACGGCCGATGGCTCTGCAGAGAGAAGCAATTGCACTGTTCTGTGTCTGGGACACCTGGAACATAGAGAAGGTGAAGCTGGTGGGCATGGTGGCCATGCAAACAAAGAGCTGTGTCTCAGAGCTTCCCCGAGGAGTGTTACCCCTTCCCTTGTGCAGAGGTTGAAACAGGCATATGCTGAGTCTATTTGCCGAACAAAAGCCTCCAGCTCCTTAGCATGATAGTGTACTCCAACAGGTCTAGTCACAAGTGATGCAGTTTACATGGGATTTTGTCAGCAGCAGGGTGGCTTTTTTTTTTTTTTAATCATTTAAGAGAGTTACATCACAAAAAATGTAGGCTCAGTGGAAATTTTACTGTCCTGGACTTTGCAACATTTTCAGAGCAAGCAGCAGTCAAGCAGATAATCCCATCTTCTCATATCTGTGACTCTTTTTCCCATCCTGGTGTGAATTTGATTGTGAAGCCTGTGTGTGTACTGGCTCCTTTCAGATGCTGGTAGGGACAAAGACATTGGGAGGGTATCGAAGAGCAGAAGAATACTGATAGAGACCTGTAGCTCCTGATTAATCAGTCTCATTTGCAAAGAAGGCCCATAGCAATAGGGAATGGTTAATAACTCCAGAGACTGGACATTGGCAGGACTAGGCTTGACTTTGGTTTATTGAGGGGTGAAATGGTGAAATCATGTGTAAGTGTCAAGACTCAGCTCTGAACCTGGGGAGGCTGAGGTACAGTCAAGTACCAGCCTCAGCCTTTTCTGTGAAGTTATAAAAACTTTGCTGGCAGAAATCAAATGTAAAATAGAGCATTTCCAATTGTTGGGTGAGAGAAAGGTCCTCAAGCAAAAACTTATTAAAGTAGAAAATTTACCTGTCCCCCCTACAACTACCTTATTTCCAGGCCCATATTGTATGTGTCCTAGGAATAGAATAAAATGCAAGCTGGCCACAAATGTTTCCATCAAAGTGTTTGTATTAGAAAATTTTGTTGAAATTGAGGCCTTTGTGGGAAAGGATCAGATTTAATGAATTTCCTGTTCTGATAGTACTTATGAAAACAAGTTTCAAGTTCTGGAAATATGATTCCCTTTTTTTATGAAGAAGGGCTTTCCCCCCCCCCCCTTCTCATTTTGGCACAAGAATCCATATGAAACTTAATTTTATTTGTAGCTTTAACAAGTTCCTGGAAAAAATGGCAATCAGATAAAAGGTCAGGCCTTTGTGGAACTGTCTCCTTCCAGTGCTTCACTGCAGCGTACTGAGCGGTTGCTGAGGTCTGTCCCCCGCAGCTGGTGGCATGTTGGCTGGAGCAGGGAGGGGAACGCAGGCAGGACCCTGTGAACGCCTTGTCCCATGTCACCTCCTCCATCCCGCCCTTGGAGAGGTAAAGAGGGCACAGCTGCCGTAAGTCACGTAGGGGACAAACAGGAGCTGGAAGGACACGTGGCCCTTGTGATGAGTTGTGTTGTACGGATGTGTATCCACAGGTACTGGAGATGTTTTCCAGTGCTGTGCAGAGCACCAGCAAGCTGTTGGAGCTGTCTGGACCCTCTACCACACTTCTCAAGTGGCCTTTTTGACACTCAGTAGTTGTCACTGTTTGAATTCTTCCTGTGTTCCTTGGGATTACAAAAACTCCTCATAATTTTTTTTCCCCTCTAAGGGCTGTGATGAAGTGCACCCCTCTCCTCCTTCTGCTTCCCTACACCTCCTTGTAACACTGCTTCTACCTGCCTATGCGTTGCGTATGTGCCAAGGAATCACTTGGTATGGCCTCTGACCAGCAGAGTGGTGTTGTCCCCAGATTTTGCTATGTCAGAATTTTACACAGAATATTATTTTTTGGTTTGTTATAATTTTTTTTTTTTTTTATTTCTCAGCATGTGTGGACAGGGCAATCCAGCTTCCCAGCACCACCATCCCAGCGCTGTGTTGTGCACTGTCGTACAGTGTAGGCTTGCCCTGTGTTTCCCTATCTCCCTGTTCCCCTTATCTGCCTCATCCCCAGACATGCACATGGCTCAATTTACTCCTTGGAGTTTGCACTGGAATAAGAGCTAGGAGCTGTGTAGCTTGAGCTGGGAGAAGCATTTCTGTAACCATACTGCAAATCAGAATTGTGCTTTCTAGACAAGGCTTAGTTTGCCCTTTGAGCCTTGATCTACCACTGGTGCTCAGCTTCCAACCTGCTTTTAGTGAGGTTGCTCACATATGTGAACTTAGGCACACAGTTAGGCGGTGTTTGGTGTCCTGTGGAGATTACTGTCTTTCAAGGTGAGTGGTTCCCATGGGTGTTCTCTTCTACATCAGTGGTCAGGACTGTGCTGTGAGTGACACAACAGACCTGACATGTTGTGATGTGCTAAAAACATAAGCATTCTATGGCTGTTGTCCTGTCCTCTTCAGCATCAGGGAGCACGACTAGGTCAAAGCTGCTCTAAACTCTATGAATCCAAGAAGCTGGTGATCTTGTCTCCCTTCTCATTAACTTTGGCCTGATGGTGAGCCTGCCAAAGCCAGAGAGGAGAATCCTGTTGAATGGAATGGATCACCTGTGTAGGCTGGACTTGCACTAGCATGTTTCAACCTTGTTCTCTTTAATATTTGGAATAAGATTTTTTTTTTTTTTGCCTGTTTCCCAGCATATGAGGGCTTGAGAAAATTTGGAGCAGCACAGGCAGTATGTATGTGAGTCACTTGGTGTGTGAAGCCTTTGCGCAGTCACCTCTGGATTTTCCACACAATTTTGAGCAGGCAGGTTGAGTTATGGAACAGGAGCAGATGAGTAAGTTGCTTATGGGAGGCTGCTGTCCCCATGTGTTGTAGACGTGTGTCTCCCATTGCTCCGTGATGACTAACGAGTTTACGTGGGGTCTGCAAACCCAGCCAGACCCCTTCAGCCTGGCACCTACTCTGAGTGGGTGTTTAGGACAGATTAATTTAAATTATAGGAAAGGGATTTTCCTTGCTGCTTTTCTGATTGCAAACATACTGACAGGCCATAAAATACAGACAGCTGGGGAGTTATGGCAAAATTCAAGTAAACTCTCACCTCTTTCTCGCTTATGCCCCTTGCCTGCTTCCTTCACCCACTGGCTCAGTGGCTTTGGGTGCATCCTGAGAGAGATGATGTTTCTGGTCTGAGACTGCCCTGAGTCTGAAGGTTCCCAATCTGCCCAGGCCTCATTTCCCACCGGCACTGCCAGTAACACGTGGCCTAAGTGACATTGCCACTTCCAGAACTGCTGCCGCCACTGTGCAGGAGCTCTCTTGGAGCTCACTGCAAAAGATCATAAGGAATGAATAATTTGGGGTTGTATCCTTGCTCATTCTTAGCTGGTATCTGTGTTCAACCCACATGCCTATGAAGTCAATAGGCAAAATTCTTGCTGTTGCTTGGGGCACCAGGATTCACAAGGGAAAAGGCCCCAAATGTATCTCTGTCTATTCTCTCCTGTTACTTCTGATCATCTGTCCAGATGGCGCATCCTGAGTGCAGGCATCAGCAGATGAGGACGAACTGGTGATGCCATGTGTGTGTGGCTTGCTAAAGGGCTGCTGGGCAAATGAGCAGTGCTCTGTCAACAAGGTGACCCAGTAGCATGTGGAAAACAAGAGTTTGTATCATCTCTTTTTGAGTAGCTGAGGACAGGACACTCTGAACTTCCTATTTTATGTTGATAATTTTTCTCCACTTTTCCTTGCATACTCTCTGAGCTGTTGGTATATTGACTATAGCTGGTCTGCAGCAGGGAAAAGGAATTTGTCCTGAACATTCATTTCTGTTTTATTACAGTCTTCCAATCTTTCATCTTCTGTCACAGAGAGATAAATATTGGTTTCAGAATTAAAGACCACGTCAGGACTAGACTCGCTAGTTTGTCTTAATAATTTCCTACAGTTTGTTTCATATGATGAAATTAAGAAATGTTTCTCATCTCAATGCAAGCTCTGTAGCACTTGTAGGAAACAGCCATTCTGAGAGCCGCAGCTGTGCTGTGCTCCCCTTGGCTTGGGGAGCATCTTGGCTGAGCCCTGTTTTACTGGCCAGGAATGTCCTGCCTTGGCCCAGCGGAGTGCCCTGCTGTAGGACAGACAGACACCTCACTGGTCCGGGAAACTCTGCTCAACTCTATCTCCTAAATCGCTGTTCTGTGATTTAAAAAAGCAAACAAACAACTTTCACAATTTATCCATTTAAAGTAGCAGACCAAAAAATGTTTTGGCAGATTGAACTTGGTGAAGTAACAGAGAATTCTGTTTCTCGCTCGGGGCATATTGGAGCCTTTAGTACTTCCCCAGATTTCTTCTTTGTCCCCTCAATTTTGCTAGCACCTGCTCCTATACCCAACATTTTATAATGAAAACAGCTGTTCTACAATTGCCACAGGGTTTGTTAACCAGGACTTCCCTGCAATCAAATCAGCCCATTGCTGTCTCTGCCCTGTTTCCCTGTCCCTCTCTGAGAGGGAAAGGAGCATAAGCCTCTTCTTGGCAGGTTCCCGTCACCTGATCTTCAGCATGTTTTCTCTGCCCACAATGCCTGCCTTCTGCAGTCAGCTTTGGCTTTTAGGAGGCTGAATCTACCTCTTGAAGTTCTTCAGCCTTTCTGCTGACTAGAGAGAGCACAGGGAGCCAGAGGTCCTGCATGAGGAGAAAGATGAGGCTGTTGACTAGCTGATGTGGACAGAACTTGTCCCCTTATACATGGAGGACAGATGGAGCCCTTGTTTGGTGCTAAAACACCGTTCCTCGCTCAGACCAAACAGGGAAGATGCTTGGATGATTTCTCTCGCTTCTCCCCAGCAGTTCCCAGGCCGTGTGCTGCCCCTTGCGCTGTGGACGGGGAGGGAGGAAGAGGAGCCCAAAACAAAGGGTGAGGCGATGTGCAAAGGACTGTACTGAACCTGCACTCAGGAGCTGTGCAACAGGCTGTCCTGGGAACCTCGCCCTGGTCATTGCTGCTGCTTTTCCTGACCTCTGACCGATCGTCCTCCGCGGTCCTGGTCTGCACAGAGTCCATGTCTGCCAACCTGTTTCACAGCCAGGATGTGACCTTCTCTTCCAGTCTCCCCTGGCCTAGGCTAGACCAGCTTTCCTCAGCGAGCCTGTGCCCTGCTTCCCCATGAAGAGCAGTCTGCCTTGCTTCCAGTGAATTATATTTAATTTTAGTGTTTTGCATCATGTGCTCTGTTTCCTGCTGCATTGCTGTAACAGATTACTCCATCAATATACTTATCAATATACTTTTTTTTTTTTTTTTTTAAAAAAAAAGGTGCTAAGGGACAGAAAGCAATTAAATTTAAAGTATTCCGTGGCCAAAGAGCTGTCTCCAAGAGACACCCCATGAGGCCTGTGGCTCCTTTCTTCTCTTGGAGGAGTTTGTGTTGCACCTGTGTTCTTTCATCTCCAAAAATCCCCTTCAGAGGAAATGGAATGGTGTTTAGAGGCAGCCTAAAGCAGAATTAGCAAGGTTGGAACAGGAGAGACAAACTGTTTGGCTGTTTTGTCCTGTTTGATATGTTGCCATAAAGTTGTTTACGCTTCCTGCTTTTTATCTTGGGACTAAATGAGATAATTAAGTGTATACAGAGATAGAACTCCATTCATCTGAGGTTCTCAGTATCTCGGAAGTGGTGTTGTGGCTGATTCGCAGATGAGCTATTCTCTCTCTCTTGCTTTCCTTTAAGCGTTCTGCTTCTAGCACGGGTCATATGGAGAGCCCTACCTGACCTAAGCTGGGGTCAGGAGTGAAGTACGCTGCCCAAGGCCCCAGGCTGATTCCGTGACATGAGCAGAGCCCTTGGCTGTGAATCCTGTTCCTCAGCCCTCCCTCTCTCATTCTTGGCCCTGGTGTTTTGTTTCCTTTCACACACAGTCCGTTATCTTCTGTTTCTTCTACATGTTTTTCAGAGCGAGTCACAGGAGATGTACTGCACAGGGTGGTTAACTCATCTGTGAGAAAAGCTCTGCAAATGGTCTGTCTGTGTAGGAGAACTGAAAAAGTGTCATTATTTCTCTTCTTCGTAAGTCCTTGGTTTTCCGTAGCAGGGCCTGGGATGCGCTGCGGAGCAGTCCATGAGCAGGCTGTCACACACTGCAGCGCATGATCTCGGGAGACAGGAAATCCCTGCGGGAAAGTGCTGATATACTCTGGAAATACTAGACCTGAGCACATGGGACACTGTGATAACCCCTAGGGCAGGATCTGCTCTTCCAAGCACAGCAAACACTCTTGCTTTTTCCAGGCTCTGTTTCTACCGTTTTGACCCTGTACCTTGAACAATCAATTTCTTTGTTAACTTTCAGCCAGTTCATTCTCTTCTGTGTTAGCAATGTTAACCTTGCAGAAATTAAATACTCCTGGTGGGTTTCCAGTTCTCACAGTAGTCATAATTCCAGTCCTTGAGCTCCCCATAGCCTTTAAGGTGTTCAGGCACCAGGTGTTGCCATTTACTGTCAAAATTGGTGCAAGGTTAGTTCTGCAATGCCCAGCTCTGATTGCAAGCATCCCGCCTCAGTCAGAGCGGCCTGTGGAAGAAAGTTCATCTCCTGAGGTGTGCGCCTTGCGGAGGGAAAGGTACATGATGCTGCTGGGCTGGCTGTTCAGGGGGAGGAGAAAGCCAAGCCGTGTGTGTGCTTTTGGAGAAGGTTAGTGTCTGCCCCGTGAGGCAGTGTTATCCTCTGGAGGTTCAAAGTTCTGCATTTTTAGTATTTCTCTTTTTGTAGTATCTTTTGAAGAAAGCTCTTCTTGCAAAAAGCCAGTCCTGGAAGAGTTGGGAGGATGTCTTTGGAAAGATAGCAACTCCTTTTCCAGTTGGAGGAAGCTGCAAAACTGCTACATTCCAGCTTTTTCTCTAGTGCAAAATAAATCTTCATGAGCCATAGCTGTAGAAACTTGCTGTGCTGACTGATGTGGGTGCCTGAAAGCACACACAGGCACCAGGAACCTGCAGTTGTGAGAAATACGTATATGTAAATACTAATTCAGTCTTTCTGGCAGTGCTAGGAAAGGGACAAAATTTTGCTAATTGTAAGAGACTGTCAAGGCAACTCCGTGTTCTTCTGAAGTCTCCCATCCCGGCACAGCCCAGAGCTGCTCAGAAGGATGCGGTGACAGCACTACATGTGCTCCCTGCTCTACAGCTGCGGTGGTGATTATTTTGAAAACCCGTTTGCTGCTCTACAGAAGCAAAACCTCAAGTCCTCAACTCCTGAAATGCTTCATAAAAACACACCAAAAAAAGAGTTGGGTTTGATCTGCAGCCTGAAATACTCGGCTAGAACATCAAAGTGAGTTTAGAGAGGAAGGGTTTACTTTGTAAAATTGATGTTGCAATTTACCTGACTGTTTTCCAGCTCTAGATATTTCTGACATGGATGTTGTAATCTAATTTCTAAGTACCCGTATTTCCCAAATATTTGGCATTTGGCTTTGTTTTTCATTGGATCCTTCTGAAAGGTCAGTACTTACCTGGGCAGTTTGATATAAACAGTCACTGAATCATGGCAGTGCTGTTCTATACACATTTATTTGTGCTTATAGGAAACAGGACTGTGATCTAAAGGCTGTTCTGGTCAGTATCAGTGTGCAGGAAATTTAGGTAGAGGTCTAAGTAAGTTGTTAACAATAGTGCTCTTCCAAATAATTAAAAATCTCCTACAACTTCAGCAATGATGACATCTCAGTTTGTTCTGTTGGTGCCCATTGCCCTGAACTGCTGCAGCTTAAGGGCCCAATCCACCCACCACTAAAATTGGAAGAGATCTTTTGGTTAGACTTGTCTGGCCATTATAGAAACAAAGTTCTTCAAACATGCTGGCTGTAGTACTTCTCTCTTGAAAAGAATTTTTTAAAGGCTGAAGATATGGGTGGAAATTATCTCTTACAGGAAAACTTCAGGGTCTCCCCCCCGATTCCTGACTGAAAGAGAGGACAGCAGCTGTTCTGTACAACATGCAGGCAGTTCTTCTAAAATCAGGTACAGACTTACAGCCAAGCTGCTGTGACTTGTTACATGCCTGTTAAAATATTTAATTTAATTTAATTTAATATTTAATGAAGTCAGTGTGACAGTGAGACTAACCTGGGTTTGGAGGCATCAGGGTACATGGTTGGTGACAGGTCAGGGAAGGGACTAATGAGCTTGGGTGAGTCTTTTTTGTAGTGTCCAGGAGGATACTGATCTGGGGGGAGCAGAACAACCTAACATCCAAAAAAGAGGTTCCTTGTGGTAGCTCAGATCAAACACCCACAATAAATGATTTTCAGGTGCAAGGCTTATATTGTGTCTGTGCACACTACATCTTTTCCATCCCACGACCACTCTGTGGACACTCAGTCACACCTCACAGGGAAAAAAATGAAGTTATGGGGTTTTTTGGTTTTGTGTGGTGTGCTTTTTTTTTCATTATTATTTTTGTGAGCTTGCCCTGCGTGCTGTTATCAAAATGGCCACTGGAGAGATTATATACACACAAGTTTTATCTCTTTATTGAAATGGTGTTCTCTGAGGCATGGCTGATAAACCAGGTGACGTTGTTCTGAACGGTTTATGAAGACGGGAAGTGAAGAACGCTTGCTTCTTGCTTAAACTTCCAAAGTGACTAAGCCCTGGAAGAATAAACAGTAGCTATTTGCCTGTCATCAAATCACAGGGAATAGGCCTTTTCCCAAGAGCAGTCATGAAGTCTTTGGTGATGGCTCTAGTTTGGCTGTACGTGTCACATTCCACGCGGGAACCCGTCCCCAAAGCAGCGCGGTGCCCGTGTGCTGCCTCGCTGCGAGCCAGACGCCGCTTCCCACGGAGCTCAGTCGCCTTCTCCAGTGGGATCTCCACTCAGCTCTGCGCACACCCAGTCCCGTGGTGCTCTGAGAAAGGCGAGTTCATAGCCTGGGGTCAGGCGGTTACAAGCTGTGCTTATGGTCTTTATTCCTAAGGCTACTGAAATGATGCTTTCCCATCCAAAAAGCAGCCAGATGACTCCCCCTCTATCCCCTTGCTTGCTAATACACAGCTATACTGGTCAGGACTTGCCTCTGTGTAATCCTCCCGCCTTCTCTGAAGGGTGTCATCTTAAAAAGGGCAATGACGTGCTTTTTGATACAAACTTACAAAAAAAATGTCCTCTAATCAGGGCAGTTGTTTAAATCTTCTTCTTTAGAACTGTAGTCTGTGAAATTTTTGATGGCATACCTCTTTTGCTCAGAAGTTGTCATTAAGAAGAACATCTTCAGTGCATACATCATGCAAACATTATCCATCCTGTGCTCAGTACTCCTAGGAATCAAGAGCTTAACTGTTATAGAAAATCATTAAATTTCTTGTGGACCACTTGTTTCTACTTCAGTGAAATAAAACCCCAGTCTGGGCTTCCACTGTACAAACAGGACAGGACAATTATTCTTCAAACAGTTTATTTCCAACTCTATTAGGCTTTATTTATTACTAACTGTAATAGGCTCTATATATTATAAAATCTATTAGACTCTATATATTACTAACTCTATTAGACTCTATTTCTTCCGAACTCTATTTGACCCGGTTGGGATGATGCCAGTGATGGGGCAGCCCAGCGGCTCGCTCTTCCTGTGGCTCCAGCAGGGTCGGGAAGAGAACAGGGCCTGTGGATCAGGGACGTGCTTTACCTTGGCAAGGACAGATTTCCTGCGAGCAGACACCTGCATGTCCTGCAGTGGAGCTGGTGCAGACCCCTCCTTCTCCACCCCAGCAGCAGTTCTCTGCATGGGCCAAAGATCTTGGCAGCTTCTGGGGCAGCTTTCTACCAGCTCCACAGCCAGGCACGATGCAGCTGTGGCTAGTGTTTTACATCCCACTCTTGTTTTGCACCTTGCCAGCAGCTGGAGATGATCCCTGTTAAAGTTAGGCCTATAATATAAGTGTAAAAACTAAAAAAGTCTAAAAAACTAAGCTTGACTGTTAGTCAAAATGAATAAAGTGCTTATGGACCATTTACTGACGGGTGAAAGTTTGGTGAGTCTGTAAACTCATTCTGAGCTTCCATGGTATGAACAGGACAGGACAACTGGAAAAGGTTGATTGTTCAAACAGTTTATTAACAACTCTTTGAAGTTACGTTTTTTTACCAACTCTTTCTTATCTACTCTAAGCTCTATCTCTTAACAACACTACTAATTAGATACTATTGACATCCTGGAACTCTCTGCCCTCTCCAGGATGTGCTGCGCTGGGTTCACTGTGCAGGACCAGGGCATCTGCAGGTGCAGGTGGGGCAGTGGGGTGGCCTTGGCCCCAGCAGAGCTGAGGCTGCTGCCAGCGTGGCCCCTGCAAACGGTGGAGGAGCCCGAGCAGCAGCCTGGAGGCCACCCGGGGTTTGGGTGCCGGGCGGTGGCAGAAAGCAGAGGGCCAGCGGGGGGACCCTCTCCCTGCCGGCTGCTCCGAGGGGCCACAGGAGCGCGGGAGCAGCCGCCGCTGGAGCTGGACGGGCGCTGCCGGGGCCGGGAGCTGCTTCAGCCCATCGCTTGGTGGGTGGGGACGCCCGCGGGTCCCCCGCAGTCTGAGCACCGGGGCTGCTGGAGGGGCGTCCTTCATTCATCGCCGGTACGTGCTGGGCTCTGCGTTTGAGGGCCACTCTCCTCTGGCACCTTTGCAGCAGCTGGGGATGTTCTCGGTTAAAGCTGGGGTTGTAGTAGTAGAGGATCTAAAAAAGCAAAGGAGAAGAGTGAGTTTCTGCCGTCTCAAGACTGGAAAACCCCAAGCTACGAGAGTTAAGTCTTTTAATTGCAAAATATGAGCAGGGATATTGAAAAGGACTCTGAAAGATGTTTGAAGCCTGAAGCTCAGGATAAAATGTTATGTGATGGTTCTACTCAGTCATCGCCTCCCCTGGGCTTTTGCTGTCTGGGAGCAGAGCAGTGTAGGATTTTTCAAAAGTGTAAGAACTATTATCAAAAGCGAAATACTGCTATTTTTCAGCAACTTCATTGTGGAATGAGTAGGCAGGTAATACTGTGGTCTTTAGATGTATCTTCTCAGCATTCAGCAGGTGTCACAGGAAGTTTTCAGATGGGGTACAGCAAGACATGTAGCAAAGATACATTAAAAGAAATCAGGCTATGCTGAGTCTGTCTTTCCATTTAATGGTTCAGACTCAGTGGATATAACCGAACTGTATTTTATCTCTGTTTCTGCTAGCCAGAAAGACTAACTCAAACCTTCCTGAAAATGCCCTGAGAAGGAAATAAAAAACAGACCACTTGCTACCATCCCCATCTCCTGTATCACAAGGCCTTATGTGATGTGCAGGTCCATCTCTCCCCCAGGGCTGTTGTGACCGTGAGCTGATGTGCGGAGCAGCTGCGGTACCTGGCTGTGAGCGGCAGCTGCTGCTTCTTCTGCCAGGAATTCGGGCAGGGAGGCAGATCTTTCGAAATCCTGTTGTATTTTCATGAATCCATAGAGGTTCAGCTGCCGAATGAAACTCTTGATGTTCTGTGTGGCAAAAACACGCAGAGATCCTCCGTTGCCCAGCACCTCCTCTTGGAAGAGCTTTTCATTGATGGCAATGCATCTTCCATGGTCACTCCACCAAATGGACTGGAACTGGCTGCTTTCCACCATTCTCCAAAGCTTCTCTGGAAAGCGAAGGGATGGTGTTTCTGTGGCAGACGGCTCCCATTCCATTTTTCCTGTCCTAGCTGGACCGAAGTTTCCTTCACTAGCTACTGCCCTGGACAGCCAAGCCTTGTCCTGCCAGTCAGCAAGTGACGGCCAACTGGTGTCGCCTGGCTGTGGGTACCAGTGGGACATTGTGACGTGTCACTGTGATGCCTGTGCCATATAGTAGTGACATCACAGCATGACATCATGGTGGTGTTTGAGAATGGTGCCCTGGCAGCAGGGAGCAGCCGGAGGAGAACCTGCTGGAGAGCGCTTGTTGCTTTTCACTCCCATGGCCACCGGTGGTGGGACCCCAGAGCCCAGAGGTCATTAAAGCCATGTTGAAGGGCTGTAGGCAATGAGAGGACCGTGCTGTGCCTGGTTGCATCCAGGAGTGGGTCCCCAGGGAGGAGCAGGGATGGATGTGGCTTTGGGCATCCCAGTGACCCCATTGGGAAGATTTCCAGCTGGGCACCTCTGACACCTCCAGAAATGTCCTCATGGACATTTTGTTGTTGTTTCACTGAGATGGTGTCTGCAGGGAAATATGTGCAAGATATTCTAGATATCAAATCTGTGCAGTGATGAAAACAAAAAGAACAGCTGCAAGTATGTAAAGTATGTAGGAAGAAGTTTCCACTAGGTAGAGGAAAAGGTAGTCCAAAGCACAGGGAAAGTGTTGGACAAAAAGAGGAGAGGCATTTATCCATTCTTCGACTTTTCTTCATTGTAATGCAATGAAGAAGTATAATCTTCAATAAAAATAATCCATTTGTTGAGATATCATATTCTAAAGGTTCTGCTTCCTAGCATAAGACAGGGGTTGGGACCCATCTGTTGCCTGTAACTCATGTCTGCTGTGGAGACGGACAAGAAGGCAGCGTTGAACCAACTACATTTCCAACTATTATACGCTCCGCGTTGAAGAAATGACCTCAGGCCATCTGGTTATCAAAGCAATGCTGAAGGGAGCAACTACATTCTGAGTTGAGAGTAACACTCTGTTCTTTGTTGTAATTAAGAAACAGCCCCGTTTGACAGTATAGGTTTCAAAGACAAATTTCTCCAATGCATCTGTAATCCAAGAAAATCTATTAAATCTTTCTTCAAAACAGAAAATGCTGTATACCAACACCAACTGATATTTTAAATTGTGTAGTCATAGTTTGGGTTGGAAGGGACCTTAAAGATCACATAGTCCCAATCCCCCTACCATGGGCAGGGACACCTTCCACTAGATCGGGTTGCTCAAAGACCTGTCCAACCTGACCTTGAGCACCTCCAGGGATGGGGCATCCACAGCTTCTCTGGGCAGCTGTTCCAGTGCCTCACCACTCTTATGGTAAAGAATTTCTTCCTTAGATCTCATCTAAATCTACCCTCTTCTGATTAAAGCAATCACCCCTTGTCCTGTCACTACACACCCTTGTAAAAAGTCCCTTTCCAGCTTTCCTGCCTGCCCCTGTTAGGTACTGGAAGGCTGCGACACGGTGTCCCTGGAGCCTTCTCCAGGCTGAACAAACCGAACTCTCTCAGCCTGCCTTCACAGGAGAGATGCTCCAGCCCTCTCATCATCTTTGCAGCCTCCTCTGGATTTTTTCCAGCAGGTCCATGTCCTTCTCGTGTTGTGGCCACAGAGCTGGATGCAGCACTGCAGGTCCCGTGAGAGCGGAGCAGAGGGGGAGAATCATCTCCCTCAACCTGCTGGTCACATTTCTGTTGATGAAGCCCAGGATGTAATCATTGACACTAAAAGAATATTGCAAAAATTTGATAATTAAGAGGGAGTGATATTTATACCAGCTAAATAACAGCTATAAAACATACAGCTAATGTTTCTGGTATAGATTACATGTACAATACAAGTGGAAATGGTTTATTTAAACAGCCAAACAAATGGTAGGATGCGTGTGTTGCTCAAGAGGAATTAGAACATTTGAGTGGAGAAGCAACAAAAGCAGCTCTAAACTCCCAAGCCAGTGGAAGAGTTGAAATATTGGCATAATTGACATAGCTAACTTAAAAATATGTCAGCTGTCAACCATTCTAGTGCCAAAAAATTCTATTAAATTCCTGCCTGAGAAGCCAAACAATCTAGTGATGATGATGATTGTGGCAATGAGGTCCTGTGCTAAGACATACCCAAAATCAGTGCTTTGAGCAATCAAGTGTATATTGAGAACCTGAAAGACACAGGCATTTCATACAGGTTTTTTACAAAAATACTTTCAGGTAATGTTTATACTGTATAGGAGTAGACTTTTAAACACTGACATTGTTAAAATGTTCATTTAAATACTAGACAGGCAAGTGTGAAACCAACCTGTTAGGAAGGTTCACAAATTATACAGCTGTTATCTCTCTGGACAAGAAGTGCCAGACTGGTCAGAGCATCAAGCCTGGAAAATGAGAATAGATCCTGGAAAATGAGAATAGGGTTCAGGGAGTGTTTTCCAGAATGTTTGGGTCATCACAAGTCAAATATTATCAACTGAAACTGTAACTTGGTTAGAACTGTGGTGTAGCAGGTCTGAAGAGTGTGGTTTTGTAACGGTGGTGAAAAGTACAGGTTAAAGACCATGGTCATTGCCATGGAAAGGAATATGGCCTTTTAGAAGGTATTTTGATGAAAGAGCAATTTTTATAGATCAATGCGAAGTTTTACGTCAGCAGAATTGGGAAAGCCTTGAAAAAAATCTAAACTGCTAAAGTGCATTTACTGTTTACAAAATATAGCTAATCTTAGCGAGTGGGAGCAGTCAATATTGCACATAATGATCAAGAGTAAAAAGAGAAACTATCTGTGTTTCTCAGCTCTCCTACCGCTGTGTTAGAAGAAAATATGTACCTTACACAAGGAAGTGAGCTAAACAAAGAATATGAGTTATATTCTTTTTTAATTGCTTCCAGGGGGGTATGGGCTTTAGTGCAAAATTATTTAAAATATTTGTGTATAGTGTGCATCTTGGGATTTATATCTGTAAAATATTATACACTGTAACATTTTTGATTACAATTCTGCATTTCACTGAAATCTCTGAAGGTTGGTCAAAAAACGGTGGGGAAAGGAACTGCCCAGCCCATGTCCTTTCTTCCCTTTTTCTAAGGAAGCTCCTCTTTCTTCTCCCACCTCTTGCTTCTGATGGTGAAATAAATGTATGCTTTGTCAAGTCCAGCAGAGTCCCAAGGAAAGTTTGTAATTCATATCCAGAAGAGCCTGACCTTTGTAGGACACTGAGCAAGTCACTTGCTGCTTGCAAGTCCAGTGAAGAGCGTGGTGACTGTGGTGGTGATTTTTGTCGTGTTTGGAGTGCACCGGTGTGCCAGAGCTGGGCAAAAAGTTTGTAGGCTTTGATGGTGAGTGGATGGGGCTGCTTGTAGGGAACACCCCAAACTGTCGTCACATACCAAAGACTGCAGGAAGTGGTTAGGAAGGATGGGTTACCGGGTGGAGGTGAGGGTATCTGGAGGCAGCTACGACTGGGGTGAGTTGGGAGCCATCCTGATGGAGGGACAGAAGAAAAAGCCAGTCTGGTGCAAGGCTTGGGCAGAAGTTGCTTTAGCTCTATTTTCATTTGGTAAATCCCTTGTTATTGCAGGGGCCTAGGCTATGTGTGGGGAGTGTGGTTCGTCTCTCCCGCTCCCTCCTTATGACACACTGTAGGTGTTGTCTCTTTTGCTGCAGGCGTTCAGCTCCCTGTGAGGCTGAGGCAGTGTCTGTGCATGGAGTGGCAGAGTCCTGGGACCTGTGCTCTGGTAGAGGAAAAACTTTGCTGTAGAACTTCCTGCAGTTTTCGGGAAAGGGATGTTGGTGGCTCCCGTGTCCTCTTCTCTCATCTTGTGTGTGCCAGTGAAGTTCTTTGGGAAGAAGGCAAAGTTGCAAATAAAAAGAGGATGGGCAACTGACTCAGCTATGTATGTGGCCTTCAGTAGCTATGTGCAGCTTCTGTCCAGCTCCTGGTGCTTGTCCATTTTGAAGGCATCTGGGCTTGGGACACTCAGATGTACAGCTTGATGTCCATGCTAGCAGTGGCCTCTGTCCCACAGCTGATTGGAAACAGCGCCTGGTAATAGAGTTGATGAGCTTATTCATTAAGTCATCTTTTAAGGAAATTAGTACATGACTCCTTTTCCTATCAGCCTGCTGGGCACAGCCCTGGAGCCCATCTCCGTGGTGCAGAAAGGCAAAGGTTCTCCTTCGCTGGGTGTTGCTATAATTGTTGTGTTGTATTTTTTTGTGTAAACACCCATTACTACAGTATCTGAACACCTGTGAGGAGCTGCTGCACCAGGATGTGGTCAGGTTCAGAGGCACTCAAACTGATTAATATCACATCCTACCTCTTCAGTGGCCACCTCATGCAAGTCTTTTTTTGGCAGATAAATCAAGGAGGGAAGTTGGTGCGTGATTCATTAAACATAATGCTCAGGACAAGGAGGGCAGGAGCGGACAGGTGGAGACAGGACTTCAGACATGGTGGGAGCAGCTCTCTTTGCAGCAACCTAGAGATGACTGAAGCTTGCTTTGAGGTGCAGAGTAGGTCTTGTGTTCCACATCTTACCGAAGGATCTGACTCAGCAGAACCCAGTGTTTTTGGAGTAGGTCTTACTGTTACCACCTTCCTCCCTACCCCAAGCCCACGCACCTCTGGTCTCCCTGTCCTTCCTGGCCACCCCTACAGCTGCTCCTGCCTTATTCCCACCTCAGGCTTCTGCTCTCTCGCCCAGCCTGGCTGCGGGGACCCTGGGTCGGTAGGCAGGCCTGGGGAGCACAGCAGCTTGAGCCCTGCTCCGCGTCATGCCTCATTTCTGGTTTTTGGCTCATGCGAACTTGGAGACCTGCATATCGAAGAGAGAAGCTTCTTGTAGCTCCCAGCAAATTTCAGAACTACCTGAAAATCACAAGGAGGACTTGTAAGATTGTAGGAATGAGAAATCAATGGAAATGTTTAACTTTTTTGTTTAAATAATGACTTACAAAGAGGAGAGACTTGTCTCTGCTCATAGGAGATGTCCAACATGAACAATGAGAACCTCACCAGGCCAAAGTTTTGGTTTGGTGTGATAGCTCAGCAGAGCAGCAGCGCTGCCTGGATGTCCTGCCCTTCCCTGCCCTGTCCCTCTGGTCTCTTCACTGCAGAATGGGGTGATGGTGTCTGGGCACATCTGCAGCAGCCACTGGGTGCCCAGCAATGAACAGTAGCCAGAAAAAACCTGTGAAGCCTAAACTCACCTTTGGCACTTGTACTGCTTCAAGCCTGTGTTTTTTCCCAAAGTAAATTTTTAACCACTCTTAAGCTGCATGTGGTTTTGTTTGTGTTTGGCAAATAACTACAGCTAAACTAATAAATCAGAAATTAAATATTTCATATGGAAATATTCAGAAAACCAATGTATGGCATTCTCAATTGACTGGGGGCCATTTGGTGATGGTTTTTTTTCTGCTTTTCTAGCCAAGCTCCGTGTGGAGTAAGTGCAGTCACCAGGAGCCAATCTGTCACCTGTCTGGAAAATGCTGAGCCCACCTCTGGTGTGCTGGAACAGTGGTCATGTTGCCATTGCAAAACACTCTGCTCAGCTGCGTATACCTTACTCATAAGTAGATGTTCCTTTTCGTCTAATTACCTCTGTGCTACTGTTACTCCCAAGCACCTTGGAGCAGTATTAAGTAATATTAAGTAGTACTAAGCAGTATTAAATAGTAATATCTACTGATACCTGTGGGAGAAGTCAAGGTTAATACGTAGCTCGTTAAGAGAGCTCCAGGAGGAGCACAGAAGGGGGGGTTGTCTTAATGCACAAAGCTCCCATGGGTGCATCTGAGTGCTGGCTTACTAGCAGAGGAGTTATACTCAGAAGACGAGCGGTTTGGCTCATGAGTATTGTACTATGTCAGGTCGGTGACTGAGAGAACGATACTTACAAGTTGAGCCTCTGTGGTTTTGTTTTATTTTTGTATTTATTTTGGTTTGCTTTTTACCCGGAGGTCCTTGAAACCAGATGGAAGCTCCAAATTGGTGTTGGGTCAAGCCCTTGCTCTGGCTGTGGGTACATGGAAATGCACCAGAGTGGCCAAGATGGGCTGTATCACTCCAACCTGCTTTGAGAACCTCGGGGCTACACACCCCATCCTTCTGCTCCCTTTACCCCACTCTAAGAGAAGAACGTGCTCTGGTCTGCTGTCCATCCACATGATGCTCTTGCTGAGGCTTGTTCTAGCCTGTGGCTTTAAAAACCAGAAAGGACGTACTCTGTTATCACTGTGCTGTGGCAAGAACACAGTTGTATTCACGTGGAACTGTTGCAGTCTGTTTGTAAGACATGATATAATTGAAAAGTCTGGCACATTTCCCACAGCAAACATTGTTAATCCCCACTAGCTGGGATTAGTCACCACTTCGTACAAGCCTTGACATAAAGCTAGCAAGTTATTCAGTTAATCCGCACTTACAGGATAAATATTTCATCCTATGGGAAATTAGGAAGCATCTTCTTCCTCTCCTATTGTACAGTGATACATCATGGCTCTTACACCTGAAGGTGGAAGGGAAAAATACAATAACGTGATTGATGTTAGCAGACACCTGCTATCACAATGCAGCTGGATCAGCAGGGAAATTTAGTACAAAATAGCTTGCTGAAATATAAACAGCATCTTTGTGCTCTTTGTGGCACTGGAGAATTTTCCTGTTACACAACAATAAGTACTCGATGCCTCACAGCTGGGAGACTCTTCCAAGTGCCCTCTCTTCTTTTTTACTGTGTTTTTTCCCCTTATGTGATCTCAGGCTGTCTCTGCAAGTGGTGTCACTGGAGTTGGTTGCTATACTTGCTGTGAAACCGAGGTTGTTGAAATGAAGGTTGTTTAAGGGTCTGAACTTTTGCAGAGTCCAAAGTGCAATTCCAAGTTTCCTCATGCGCAGTCTCCAAACCAGCAAGATCTTAGTGAGTAGGTGACCTGATAGCCCATTTTTCTGCACAAAATAGCTGAGTGGATCTGGGAACACCAGGTTTCCAGCTGTTGGGCAATCTACGCAGGGAAGGTGGCTTGAAGCAGTGTCCAGTGAGACCAAGATCACCAGTGGGCACAATCAGGCAAGGAAGGGGCCTTCTGGCTGGGCAGCTTTTGATTTGTGAGGAGTTTTGAAAATTTTTTATTTCTGTGCGGTTTGATCCAAAAACCTTAAAAAAATAAATTACTTAAATGTATTTTATTGGATGCTCAACTCTCCCTATGGTTTGGCCAACTTAAATTATATTTTATCTTAGGTCAGGGGATAAATAATTACACAAAACCAGGACACTTGGTTGATTTATCATCTCTCCGGACTGAGTCATGTTTTCCAGGATTTTAAGCTTGAATTTTGATCCCAGTTAGTGAAGTGGAGTTGTCAGTCTTAAGCAAGGTGCTTTGGAAAAGAGAAGACTCATGCTAAGAGCTTTTTCTGTTTTGACAATCTGTCTAGTCACTTATCCACGTTACTGTTTGACCAAGTTTCCTTAAATTTGGTAGCGAATTATGTTGCACTCGTATCCCATCCCAAAAAATTCCTCTGGTGCCCCTGTGTGGGACCGGCCCTGACTCGCCAGCATCTCTTTGGAGTGGACACGGGCTGCCAGGTGAGGTCTGGCGTGGGCGTCGTGATGAGTTGAGGTTTTCACATCTCGTGGTGTTGCATCTCATTCTTGTCCTTTGCTTTGCGGTGTCGGTTGCCTGTCTAGGAAAAGCTAGGATTCATTTCCATCCTACCGTTAACAGGCTAAAATAGTTCTATGCGTAACGTTGGAGCTGCATCAGGCTGAGCAGTACAATTGTGTTAACCCTGCGAGTCCACCTGAAAAGCGGTGTTTTAACCTCTTGTTTCTGTTCATGCTGCATGTGGTGAGGACGGTTGTCATGCTTTGTATCTGCTTAGAAACAGTTTGGATTTTTAAATACTACTTTATGATGTTTCCATTGTATTTCGTCAAGAGAGATCGGCTCTTCCTTGTCGTTGCTGACACTGGGAGCAGCTTGTTCCTGCAGTCATTTCTCCAGCAGTGTCCTGGCCCCGCGGTCAGGGTGGCTGACCAGGCAGGTGTCCATCCCTGCTGGCACCTCGTCGGTCAGATCCCAAAGCTGTAATGTTTCTGTGCTTTCCCCAGAGTGTGTCTTTTGTGTCTAGTAAACTGCATTGCTGGGACTCTTAGATAAAATACAGCGTTCAGGGTGCCTTTGTAAGCGGATGCTACAGCATCTGGAAGCAAGAGCTGGTGTTTCTTTGGTTCCTGGAGATGATTGGGGGAAGGTTACAAGCTGGTTGAGGCAAATCACTGAGTCAATTGGAAATTGACATCAGTATTTTTCTCCCTTTCTGTCTCCATCTAGAATTTACACAAGAAGGTCATGTTACTGTTGTTTCCTTTTCTATATTCCCTGTCAGACAAGGTCATTTTCAAAGCCAATGACCAGTTAAGCTTTAATTCTGCAACCATGGAAAATTATTATCAAAGGGGGGAAGCTTTGAAGTAGATGATTAACTGGCACATCCGATGACTGGTTACATTTTAACAGGCTCCTTTTGCACAACTCCCTTCAGCTGTAGTGAACTTAAAACTCCCTTCAGCTGTAGTGAACTTAAACTCATACAGGAATGAGTTTCCCATGAGGAGTAATGGGATGACTCTCCATTCAATATGGCTGAAACATCCAGTCCTGGCTGAATAAAGAAATGGTAAGAAAAAGGACATAGTTGCCTCAAAATGAACTCCTAGGAGTTTTCCCTGGAAACCCAGATGTTGTCCCTTGTTATTGCTGGTAGAATTTGCTTTATTTTCTGTGGCCAGCATTATAACAAGCATAGCCTGAGTTTCCCTGAGATAGGTACAGTCTCTCACAGTCCTTAACTAGTAAAAGCATCAAGGTGGATTAAAGCCAACCCCAGTCCTGTGTTGGCTCACGTTTTAGAGTAGTTGAGAGCCAGGCTGGGTTTCTGTGAGATGTAATTCATCAAGGAGGGAAATGCAGAGATGTACAGCAGTGCCAGGAGGAGCAAAATAAATTGATCCTTCTACTACTGCAACTTGGAAATGTTGTTTTCCTAAAAGAAAATTATGTGAGACTGCACAGTGTTTTCGTGCAGAGCATGTATGCAATATTTATAGCCTTCTCATCTGAATCAGTTGCAGGGTTTGAATGTTTTATTTTTAATAAAGAGAAAAAAGACTGACAAGTACAGCTGTGCTCTGAAACCTTATGGAGAGAAAGATGCTGTCACAAGGGGAGCTCTTTTAGTAAACTCATTCATTGCTTTGTGTATATACTGCATCAGTCCTTCCCTTGCAGCTTCCCCTCACTGTGGTTTGAAAGGTGGTTTAAGGAACCCCAAGTCATCATGCTCCATTCTGAAATGTAGCAGATGCTGATGTTGTTAAAGCCATTCGGAGCCAAACTATGAGCTGCCAGCCGCTGGCAGAGCCACTGATGTCCGTGGAGCTCTGCCTGCCTGTGTCAGCAGAGCCTCTGGCACAGAAGTTTACTCCCTTGTTGAAAAACTCCCCTGCGATGACTGTTTTCAGGTGGCTTTCCCCGCACTGATGCTGTGCCCCTGCAGCCGGGCTGCTTACGGGTATGTCGTCTAGCTCCTGTGCCGCCGGCACGGATGTCTCCAGGCTGGCTGCGGCTGTCCCCGTGTGACTGCAGTCGAGGCCAGAGTCCGTCTGGTTACACAAGAAATAAGCAGAATTTGCCTTGCTGGTGCCGCTGAAGCACAAAGTGCAGAGGCAGGGATGCAGCCCCATCCTTGGCATCCTTCCCCAGACTCAATTATCTTGTCTTCCTCGAGTGACCCCCTCCAGCCCGCATACAGCTGAGGCCAGAAATTGGCCTTTACTTTGGTTTATTTACAGCAGCTTCATTTTTTGTTCTGTTTCCCCTATTAGCAATAAGGAATGAATTCTTTTCTAGGCTTAATCAGTGTAACTATGAGCAGGCTCATGCCTGTGCACTTGGAGGTTGTTTTGAAAAGCTGGCTGATATCAGTGTTACGGTGTAAAGCTGATAAATCTTTAAAGAGAAGGTCACGGGGCTGCCTGCAGAGGCCTGACATTAGCTTCTACTGACAGTAATAAAAACTGGTGGTGTCTCTGTGATATCAAAGAAGGATACATAAAATTCACCTCTGCCTGGAGGGCTAAACTCCTGAAGTCCTTCTGAATGGCTTCTGAGACAGGCTTGAGCAGGGCGGGTGTTCACGCTTGTCCCACAGGCTGTGTCTGCAAACCCCTTCCCCACTAACAGCTTTGAGTCAGAGCTTTGACAGTGTCATGGGCGCTGCTCGTTCAGAAAGCAAACTGGTGTGTCTCTGCTGGACAGCTCTTAATCGAGACCTGAAGCACTGAAAGCCTCTGGGCAATCAGAAATCTGGTTATAAGGGATTTTTCCTTTTTACTTTCTAACCACATGAATGGAAACTGGGGTTCTCTTGTGCTTGGTGACATTATCCCCAATCCCAGGCCTTATATGAAATCTGGAATGTTCGGACGCGGGACCAGAGGAGCCAGCACTGGCAAACAGCCTGTTCATATTGGAGGTGGTGTCTTTGTCCTGGTGGAGACAGGCTCAGGTGTGGGACCTGTGTGGTTGCACTCCAGTTGGAACTTCATCGCCCTCTTTGGCTGCCGTTCCAGTTGTGTAACTGTTTGTGAGAAGTTGTCCAGGATGATAAACTGGATTTTGTGCCTTGTTAAACTTGTCTGTTAAATGCAAGATGTTGGAAATAGCGAAACAGATGCTAATAGCGCCAGCAAGACAAGGTTTTGGGAAGAATATCTCAGAATAAACCGACTGCTACAGCTGGGAATAGAGCTGACAAGAAGTGGCCCTGGAGATCTTTTTCAGGTCTGAAATAGATGCTGCTAAAGTTTAGGGAGTTGTTAATTGTTTAGTCACCCTTAGACCACTGTGGTTTCAGCAACACTGCAGGACAGACATTTGCTAACCTCATTCTCTGTAACTCCACTGGGATGCATTAGTCCCTTATTTGCTGCTCTCATCAGCCTCTAACATTTAAAATGCAGCATGTTCACCTAAAGACATTTTAAAAACATCCAGAACTGGTTTTACATGACAGATGTTGCTGTCAAATTTAGGAAGATGGCCAGAAGGGTAACAGAACTGAAGAACAACTGACTACAAGCATTTTTCAGTGCCAAGTGATCTGCTGCGATGCAAAGTGTTGTTTTCACAACAACCTTTTCTATGTCTGAAGCAGGGACAGGGTTCATCGAGGTACACCGGGGAATGCCAGTGGGAGCAGTGGTGGCATCAAGCCCCGGCAGTCAGGTGCTTGGGTAATTTTGAACTCTGCTTTTCCACAATGATTATCTAGGCCCCTTTTCTGTTATTTGTGCTTGGATGAGGGGCTGCTCTGTAACTGCTCCCTGCAGGGAGCAACCACCTGTTAACATTATAGCAAATGATTCCTTAATAGAGGACTAGATTGGGTGTATTCATGTGATACGTTATACCTTTGAGGCCTCTCCATCCAGCTTAGTTAAGATATTACAGCAGCTGGCAGTGCCCAGACAGCATAGAAAGCTGGCAGCCAGCGGTCCAAACTGGGAAGCTGTTTCCCACAGAACAAGGCTGGCCCAAAATTTGCTGAGCCTCAGCAACTGGAGCGTTATTCCTCTTTTCCACAAAGCTGGATGCACATTGAGGAGCCGGGTCAGAGCTGGACTTTGTAAACAGATGTAAAGCCCCTACCCAAATGGCTTTGCACCAGGAGGGGCTTTGCTCACTCCTGTGTCCTCTTAGTTGGACTGCAAAGTGAAAAGTAGTGTTTGCTTTTGTGGTACTAGCCTAATTTCACTGTTTTATACTGCACACTCTTGGTGGGAAGTACCTGGGCACTGAAATTTTAAAGATACATATTTCAATTAACATGTTAACATGTTTTATTGTGTTGTTCTGTTATGCTTGTGCAGTTTGTAAATGGCCAAGGGATCCCATAAGAGGGAATATAATGTAAATCTATATTATTTTATACCTTTTAGTGTCAGACTAAAGGAAATCCCAATTATACGTCTGTTCTTTAAGGACAACAGCGAAGAATCAGCCCTCTAGGAAAACTCCGGAGAGCACTAAGTAAGCTTTTTCCAATTTCGATAGTGAAACTGCAAGAAGATAATTCACAAGCATGAGGGACATGCCCCATAGCCTGTGCCAGCACTCCCCAGATACCAGTGGTGCTGAGGGGGTCAGGCTGGTACCCACTGGGCTTGGATGTTTGTTGTCTATGCTGCAGGTCTGTCCTTACCATGAGGAGGTGGTGGGGATGGAAAAGGCAAAGGAGCCCAGGATGCTGGAGGCTGTAAGAGGGATACAAGCAAGTCGATAAAATTTGGAGGAGAAAAGCCAGTCCCAAGCAATAGGAAGTGAAGGCAAGAGCAGTGAGACCTAACTAATCATCTGCCTCATGGTGTTTTTGGCAGCGCTTCTAGGAGGGGTCTGATTCCAACTTGAAGAAAGCTCTGATCACAGCCTTTTTCCGAGGCTTTTACAGGACAATGCAGCTTAGTGTCGCAACAAAACTGGGCTTTGAAATGCTCTGTGCAGCCTCTCTGTTGGCAGCCACATCATCCCCATCAATAACATGAGTCCATCAGCCTTCTGCAAGCACTTAGTAGTTTGGGCACAATCAGCCTGGTTCAAACGCAGACCCAGAGTGGTTTAAGTTTAATAGCAATCGGTCCTGTCCCTGACTGGTATGAACTGAACCTCTGCTGGCGTCAGTGGGCTGCGCTGATTTGAATGAGTTCAGGACCTGGTAGTAAAGCTTTTCTTGAAAACCCATTTTAGGAAGTGCTGCTGCTAATGTTAACACGGGACTGTATCTCTGTCTTGAATATAAATGCAGAGATGACAGCTATTAAATACAGGAGTGACTAAATCACACAGTAATAGCAGCGTGCAATTAGCAGCTCCTCTGTGGTCACTGTGCACTTCAGATGGCTCTGGGGGCTCACGGCTTAGCAGGGCCTGCAAAGTTTGGGAAATAGCAACCCTTTTCTCACAACCAAAATGGACCACAGCCAGGTGTTTGGGATGGGAATTCAGCTCATGCAGCATCTGCTGTTCAGTTATCAATGACCCTGGCTGTATTTTCTTGGTGGAGTGAATGAGTCCTGGGTCTCAGGGTGAAGCTCCAGGGTAGTTACAGCATCACTGTCTCCACCACCCTCACAGCCTGTGCTCATGCAATGTCTCAGGACCAGGGGAGAAGAAATCTCAGTTTTCCTTTAGGGGCACCTAACCCAGATTTGATCAGATGGAAAAACAAAACAAAAACAGTGAGGCAGTTGGTAATGGTTTTAAAAGGTAGCTTTGAAGATAAGATTTTATCTTAAAAAAGGGTGTGTGAGACAGAGGAAGCAAATGACTATGAAGGACAGATGTAAGGAGAAGCCTGTAGCATTTGTATTTGCAGTCCTTCCATTTTTCTGCTTCATTACCAAATAGTTGTTTGTTTTTAAAGTATTCTAATGTTTAGCTCGGAGGTTGGGAGAGCCCTGTGTTGGCCTGAAGCCACGTGTTTTGGTTTGGTTTTTCTTGGGGGGTGGCAGGGAAGGATAACTGTCCTTCCCCCCCACTTCTCCTCACTGAGGTGAGACTTATTGGAAAAATTCCTGCAAGATGAAACTCCCTTGGGTTTGGCATAATGATAGTGGGAATAAATGCCTTTTGTGGTATACAGGGCACCGGGCAAGATATATAGCAGGCCCTTCGCATTGATCTCTCTGTTATGTCTATCCTACAACTCAGGGATTTCACAGTTACTGCAGAACATAAATCAGTGTCGAAGTGATCCAACAAAATTTATGATATAAATCTGTGCAAAGACAGGGAACTAAAAGAAGGGCAATGCGCTTGGGAGTCTGAGTGCCGGGCATGGAGAGTGTGTGGTTTGTCTCTGCTGCACCAAGTTCTGCAGCAAAACCCGTGTGCAGCAGCACATGGCAGCAGAGAGAGGAACAAGAGCCCTCTATGACTTGACCAGCGATCTCCATTTTCTTTTAACTGTCTTACGACAGGTGTATCTTGGCTTGCTGTTGGTTCTGTAGGAATAGTTGGGTTTAAAACTCTTGTTTACTAATGAACAGTGACACTGTCTTGGGTCAGCGTGACTGTTAACTCTCCAAATCTGCTTTGTGAAGAGAACAACAACAGCAACAAAATTTCAGAATTGAACAAATTTTTTTCTCTTTTAAGTAGCAATTACTGGAGAGCAGCGCCTTGCCCTGTTCTTCCGTGGCAGCTGGGCTTGCTGTCCCCGTGGCCTCCAAGGTGACGTGGGTTGTTCTGCTGGAGACTGGGCTTGGTGTGTGGTGAAGAGAAGCGCCCTTTTCCATTTGGAAGCAAGGCAGTGTGTCAATAATGAATTTGAGGCCATCTCTATCTTTCCATCGCTTTATTGGGCAAGTGAAAATACTGGCAGGGTTCTTTACCTTGTCTTCTGAGAGTCGTGTTCTGCCCTGGCTTTGTTTCTGTGATGCCAGACAAATTCTTGCTTATAGATCATGCCAACTTGAAATTCACTTGGGTATCAACACTCCTGTTAACATACACAGAGTGCCTTTCAAAATATCAGCTTATCACCTAGTTAGCTAAAGATAGGACACAAAAGAGCAACTCTGCCAAGGGAAATGAGATGAGATTCCCATGCCACTGAAATATTATCTTGCGTAAATGAGACAAAAAGTGAGTCCTGAACCTCCATGTTCAACGAAACTACAGCTGTTACAAAGCAGATCCAACAGCACTACAAAGTGCCTTTTTTTCATTTCTCTTAGACAAAGCGCTTATCATGGAAGTGAGGATGAGAAAAAACAGGCCACCCGATCAGTCTTCTGCTAGATCAAACCTGGTAGAGGAAGCTTGACTTACAGCTGGCTTGTTACAATGGCCAGAGGAGGTGAGACCAAAGCCTATCTCCCAAATTCCAGCTGTGCAACTAAATACTGGTTCAAAGCAATTCCTTCCTGAACACATTTCTCTTTTCCAACAAAGGGTGTATCCAATGGACTTTTCTCTGTGAATTTGTCTAAGTTGGTGCAAAGAACAGTTCTGGACTCTACAACAACTAGTGGAATGTGGTTGCACAGTCCTGCTGTATGTGAAAACACACACTGTTAGTTAAATGGCAGATACTGCTCCGTGTTGAGCAAACCGCACCCCAAGACCTTGTTTGTAACAAGACGGGAGGAACCACATTTGAAGACGGTTTCATGGCAACCAAAGTTGTAATTAGCACAGCTATCTTCATATGTTGCAAGATAATTTCTTTTTCCGGAGGGGGTGGATGTTAAAGTATAAGTAAACAATCAATTAAATTGAAGGGCTTGTTATTGGCTTCCTCTCTAGCTGTGATTTGGTAGACGAATGTGGGTAATGTACATTATTGAGCCGTTGCTGCAAATTAAAACATAAAAAGGCAAAGGGGTTTTGGAAGAGGATCTGCTGCTGCTTTCTGGTTCACACGTCATCCTTTTCTAAGGGAAAAGTCACAACTATGTGAGTTTTTGAGCTGGGCGTGAACTAAGCAACGAGTTCAGTGCAGCAAAGGTGATGGTGCGGTCCTACAGTTCTCAAGCACGGCTGAGAGCACAAGGGAGTGACAGCACGGCAACTTGTATGATATTTGCTGTAATTATAGGCTGCCGTTCTTTGTCAGAACAGGAAGAAAAAAAGTCAAATATTTACTACTGAGGATAAATGGAGAAGCAAGACCTTTGTGTGTGTGCGTGTGTGTGTGTGCAGCGGGTGGGCCTGGTCCTTAAACAGGCTGATCTGAAAGGTGTCAGCACCCGCTCCTGCTCTGTGTCAGCAGATGCGAGAGATACGGAGATGGTGTAGAAAGGTCGAGACTGACAACGCGCCGTGGCTGACGTCGGAGCTTTTTGTATTTTTAGTGTTGCTGGTGGCAGAGATACCGACAGCAGAGTGATCCCAGCTCCCTTCAAGTGAGAAATGATTCACGCCCTGTAAAAATAAAGCTTGATGCAAGCAGCCCTGTTTCGTCTGAAATGAGGACTGCAGCTCTTGAACTTTTAAAAGGCTTGCAGAGTTTTACTGTTAGCTTGGATCCCCTGTTTCCAGTTCCTGAACAGCATTTTCTGGGAGTATCCTCATTTGCTCTGGCCTGGCACTGAAGCTGAGCATTAGATTTTAAACTCAGAACCACTTTGACATCTCCAATACTGATGTGAATTGTTCTCTTTTCCATTTCAGCCAGATGTTGGTCTTGTCTATAAAGCCTGTAATAGTGCCTCCCTCCAGCTGTTCCTCTGATGTGCAATTGGAGACACAGCGTGAGCTTGTGATAGCAGAGCATCTTGTCCCTGGCCATCCTCTTTGGCTGCTTTTTGAGGCAGGGAGAAGAGCTATTTCCAGACAAGCCGCACTTGGTTTCAGTGGGAGAATCTGAATCTTTAGCAAAAGTTTTTATATAGACTTGAAATAAAGAAGGAGGAGGGAGCATGAGTGGGAAAAAATATTTTAGTAACGCTCGTGGTTGTCAAAGTCTTATGATATTTCAACAAAGGGCATGCACATACCATGCTAGGGCAGCTGGAGAAACAACCTTCACAGAATTGATACCTCTTTTAATTGATTAGACTGCGTAGAAGGACATTCACAAATGTTCCAGGAGCACATCATTTTAGCACACAATGCTGGTACTGAGTTTCCACACCTTTGAAAGTTGTTAGTCCCATCTGAGCCCTTTTCCTTGTGCCAACACATGTTACACACGGTCACCCCTCGGAGGCTCCGTCTGTGCAGCCAGACTGTGACCGCGGCCTGGGGTTTGTCCTGGGATCCGCTGGGATGGGGTTTGGTGAGCAATGCGGTTCTTTCCCCTGGAGTTGTGCATCCTTGTGCAAACACCTTGGAAGCAGTGGAGCCGCTGGGTGCAGGTTCACACGCAGGGAAAGACCCGCTCCTGTAAAACGGAGGTTACGGGCTCATTCTGTGCCTGCTCCGCCGTGCAGAGCTGTGCTGTGCGTGTGCGTGTGCGAGACAGATGAAATGACTCAGCTTCAGGAACTGAAATAATGATTCAACTAAAAGTATAAACAAAAGTTGCAGGAGGGCAAAAAAAGCCTCGTGTGGACTTTCCACTGTTCCAACAACTGCTTGTGACCTTTCATACAGTCGGATAAGTGGCTTTATCAGACAAAAACCTGAAGCAGGAACCCAGCTTGTTAACAGAATCACTTGGGTTGCAAGTGACATTTCTTTCCTTCCCTTTACAAGCTTGATTGCCACATTTTAAATGGCAACATTTATTCTGAGAAGAGTTGACTGAGACTTTAGCCACATCGTTGATTTATGCACCAGATACCGTCAAATTGTATTTGCATTAAGGAATGAGCCATAAGCAAGGAGCTGGAAACTGTGGCTTAAAAGGCGAATATCCTCTAGATATCTAGGTTCAGATCTTAGGTCACAACTTAAAATGAGTATTAACAACTCCTGGAGTCCACAGGGGTGTGTGTTTCCTTTATTTATTTATATATCTGCCAATGTATTTATTTATTTTTAAAATTTAGTCAAGTAAGCCAGTGCACAGTTGGCACTGTTGAGGACAGGGTGTATAATGGGTAATAAATGGGTCAGTCTTGAGGTGCGTCTGCAGAGCGGTGTACAACCATAGAGAAGAGGTTCGGTTTGTTAACTAATTTATTAGATTTATTTGTTCATCTGGGACTTTGAGCAATGTGATCTAGGGAAAGAGATCCCTGCCCATGGCAGGAGGGTTGGACATCTTTAGAGGTCCCTTCCAACCCAAACCATTCTATGATTCCTCTCCATTACAGATACAGCTTTGTGAGAAGGAGGATGATGACAATGTATGGAGTGGTTGTAGGTTCTTCAGAACTCATTTGATCCTTTCCAAAAATCCCAGACTTTGTCAGCTGATCACTGGAACAGGTTACATTTCCATTCTTCTGTCTTATTTAGAGAAAGGAAAAATACGCAACAAGAAGAATAAGTGAAGCAGGGAAAATGACAACCTGTTGTAGCTGTAAACCTTGGGCAAACCTCAGAATGCTCCGAATCACAAGTCTTGTTCCAAATCATATGGTCGTGAGAATTTCTCAGGGAAATGGTTGTCTAGTTTGAGTGTCATGGGAGAGTGCGGGTTAAGCTGTTAAAAACATCTGTTTTATTAGATATAATCTTGGAAGTAGTTTAAAAATCCAGCTTGGGATAGTTGCCTATTTTGGAAAACTGCAACATAAGGAGCTAAAATGTAGCTAAGTTGTGTGCAACAGAGAACAGAGCTGGATGCTGAAAGGTCTTGGGCAGGCTGTACCAGGCGTACAGTAACGTAATCTGTAACGTGAAGTATATATTATGTAAACATAACATTTACTGTAATGTAAAGTATAGCTGAGAATGTAGGATAGGTAGAGAGAGAACATTGAGCAGCTTCTGGTATGTTTACTCTGGAGATATTGTAAATGGATGTCAGAGAGCCTGTTTCATGATTGTCATTTAGGTTAGGTAGACAGGCAGATAAATATTGCTGTAGAAAATGCTGAACTGCCAAGACCCTTAGACATTTAGGCAATGTTCTTCTGGGAACATACAGAACAAAGAAAACCCAGCAAAAACCCAGACGTCTTCTTTACCTAAGAACATAACTCGTCTGGGTCCTAGGAAAATCAAATCAAGCTGAGCATGTTGTTATCTGGGATGTTTCTGCTCCACAAAGGTTCCTTTAAAATGCAGTTACTTGGTTAAAATGATTTCTTAAATATCTTCAGCATCTTCATGAACAGAAATCCATGGCCTCTTTCATTCCCCAAATCACTTCTAACTTCTGAGCTACTTATTTCTTCAAGCGCAAGTATTTTAGCACCGTTTGGTTTTCTCCTCCATCTCTTCTGCCCGTAGACTCGGCCAATGTCTGCAAGGAGTTTCAGGACTATGATGCTCCGGATAAGGCTGTTCTGGGGCATCTTTGTGGAGAGGAAGGCTGGGAATGGGAGCGGAGAGCTGGGTGGGTAGTGGGGTAATGAAGTTTCTGCATGACCACTTGGAGCCAGAGCCAGGCTGGGGAGGAAACAGCAATCCTCGCCTGGCTCAAGGCATCCCGTCAGCTCCAGGGTGGTCGTGTTAGGGTTGGTGCTACCACAGGGAAGGTAGAATATGTTGCTTTTTCTTTCACCACACCTCCCAGTGAGAGCTGCTGTGTGGAGCTGGGAAAGCTTGCATTGCAGTCATGATAGTAAAGCATGAGCATTGCTTTGGGTGGATCCCTGTAATCCGCTTAGAGGAAAGAATTAATAAAATATCATAAAGGTGTTCTAAGAATAATGTAGTCTTTAAACTAAAGGACTACAGTATAAAGGTGAAACTGTTGAAATGGGTCACGTCTTAAAAAGCCCTATATTCAGATATTGTGATTGGTAATTGTATGAATTGCAGAGCAGACACCAGATAAAACAGCGACATATCTTAGCAGTCCCTCAGCTCCCAACCAGCCCTAGAAATGTCTGTCTTCCTCTTCTGTTGTCCTGAAGCAGTTTGCACATTAGGGGAGATGGTCCCGGCCCTGTGGCATCCTCCTGAGTGATCAGCTGATGTTCTTAGAGTCTAAATATCACCAGATTTGGAATAAAATCTGGGGTGCTAAGTCAGAGCTCATTGCACATTCGGTACCAAAGGCACTGCCCAGCTCAGGCCGCTGCTGGGCGAGTCCTCCCTGTCCCCAGCAGGCAGAAGCATTTGGGCTTTTTGCAGGGTGCTGGTACGAGCGGGGCTCAGGGCTCTGGGGTTGCATAGACGGTAGTCGGGATGCAGGAGGTTGAAATCCAAGAAGCATCCAGGTTTGAACACTACCTCTTCCCTGGTGCTGATAAGGTGGCTAGCATGAAAGGCAGCTGTGTGATATGGTGGCAGCTAAAGTCATATCTGTGTGGTGCTCACATAACTGGCCGAAATAATGAGCACCATGACCTCACATCTTGGAGAGTAACCATAGAAGCTGCTTTTGCTAATGTGCTGGTGTTGTGATGACACAAATGGCTGATGTGTTTTGTGGGAAGTGTCAGGCTGGCTGCTACTCAACTTGGGCTCTTTGCGATCGCTCTTGTTGGGCTTGAGCTCTTGCTTTTCATTTTTTTTGACACTGTGTTCCTGGTATTAAAGAGACACCGATATCTCAGAGCCTTTCTTCAGTTGGACTTCTTCACTTTGCTTTTCGTTGTCTATAGAAACTGGTCTATTCTAACACTGTTCTGACTAGATCTCATTTCGAGCTGATGTTCAAACATGCTTTACTGCCATATGAGGCCAGCTAGTGAATATTTGCTAAACAGAACCTGGGCAAGCCACAACGAGCTACATTTGAATGAGCAAAGTAAAAATGGAAATTATGGGAATGTAATTTTGAATGTCGCAGTGAGTCATAATCTGTTTGTTAGCAACAGAATGCCCTTCGGAGATTGTCTGAAGATTTGGGGGGAAGAGTGTGGGACATATCGCATCACCTTTGCTCATGGTGAACAGACCATTGACGCGCTACAAGTCTCCAAAAGATGTGTCACCCAACAAGAGGTTTGCTGGCAGAGCCTACTTCAGAAACAGTGAAGGAACTGAGTGTGTAGCCTGAGACCTGAGACACAAAAATCAGAGTACAGTTATGCTCCGTTCTCTTTTCTATATAGTTCTATCATATTTAAAGAGAGAAAAAGATATAGCACTCTGTGATCTAGAAAAAGTCATACTTCAATATTAATCTGAAAGTAGGTGGGAAGAAGAACACTGTTCAAATGAAGATAGCTTTGTGGTTTATGCTTTAATAATCATCTTAACAGGGAGGCATAGCATCTGTGTGATGATCGACCTTTGACTCTATTTGGTTACTGAACGTTATTAATTAAAAAAATGGCTTAAAGTAAACATATTGTACTGCCTTGAACAGATTCTGTTTGGGAACTGTTTCATTTGAAGACCCTGTTTTCCTGGCACTTTCCAGTGATAACTACATGGGAAATACCATTTTTAAAGAATTGGCTGGCAGATGTGATTTGTAATCTCTGCCTCCATATGGGTGTTCTGTGCAGATCCTCTGAGAAAACGCAGTCAGCACACAGCCCGTCTCTGTGCCACTCATTGCCATGTTTGCTCTGAGCACGGTGTTCACAGAAACTTCTCCATAGCCACCAAGGACTGTGATTTTTTTTTTAACATGGGCATGGTGCTCGCACCCATCCAAAGCATTTGCTGGGAGCAATTTAGACTTCTGGGAACACAGAGAGTTTTCAGTGACCTAACGAGGAAGGAAGACACTAACGCCCTAGGTCTGTTCCTGTAATTTTTGCTCATGCTCGAAGAGTTCTGTTGACTTTGAGAAACCAGGAGTGCAGGCATGACACTGCTAATGATACTCCTCTTGGATGTCACATTCCTTTTGCAATGCAAGACGGAGAGTTTTCGTGAATTCTTTACAAGCTGGTTCATAGTCTCAGTTAAGCAATGCATCCATTATTCATTGAGTTTATTATGACAGTTCCTAGGGACCAAATAAAAGTAGGGCTTAATTATGGTAGGCATCAGAGCTGCTGCCCCTGGGCAGGTTGGATGGTGACAGGATGGGGACGGGGCTGGCTGCAAGGCACACAGTTACACGCTCAGCCCTGTTCTCGTTCAGCAGCACATGTGCTCGAGTGCTGTGTGAAACGGCACTCTGTGTTTATGTGGAGGCTGCAAAGAGGAATGCAATGAAGTGTGCAAGAACATGACCTTTAATTTCTCCTCTCCTGTTGCATTTTTCTATCTAGCTGCTTTTTGTGTCATCTTTGGAAATCAGTTGGGCTACCTTGGTGAAAATTTGCCTTCAGGGTGTGATGACCTAGAAACCAAGGCAGAGAGCAGAGAGCAGAGAGGTCAGACGTGGATGTGGGACAGGCTGGTGGCTCCTGGGCTCACAGCCTTCGAGAAGGCCTGGAGAACCCAGAGAGCTGAGGCTGTCATGGGGCTGTAGTAACCCGTTCCTTGCTGAGTTGATTTAATTTCCATTGAGTAAGCACTACGGCATGCCACAGTGTGTGTGGACCTTGTACAGGGTAGGTGAGAGAAGCCCTGGTTTGGGGAAAACCAACTGGCTGGACCCAAGTGCAAATTTTTCACATGCACGCACAGATCTGTGCTTGATGCCGTGCTCTAGCTGGGGCGAGTCTGGACACTCAGCAAGGAGGAGCTGCCACCAGCCTCACAGGGTCTTTGTTGCTCTGCTTCGTCCTGCTGGAACGGGGCTCGGTGGGGCTGCTCAGAGCTGTGCAGCTCGGCATGGCAGGAGCACCCCCAGGGTGTCAGTCTCCAGAGGACCTCGTGGTCCCTTCATGGGACACAGTGACTAATGTGATTGGGACCCCATGCCTTGAGCACTTTGGAGATTCATGTTTTGGTACCTCCAGGTGATCCTGATGGCAGGTGCAGGGTCACTGTAAAAGGCTTGTTTTGTCAAGCGCTGCTTGCTGCTGCCCTCGCTGTCCCCTGCCGGACGGTTAGGCTGTCACTGTGGTGTCCCCCAGCCAAACCTCCTTCTGCCTTCTACTTCAGAGGCATCTGAGTTCAGTTCCCTGGGACAGAGCCCACGGACTCAGACATACAGAGGTTTAGCTGCTGTGAACTCTCTCCTGATTTTGGCACTCCTCCTGAAGTATATAAGGGCTTTTGATGTATAACCTAGGTATGCGCTAGCTGGTGTTACTTTAGCCAGATCTGCACTTTACAGCTCTCCAGGGATCTGTCCTCCACCCTCGTGTTTTACAGAGCACTCCAGGCTTCACACCTTTCTCACCCCGCTCACTGTGATTTACCGTTTCTGCCTTAAATCAGCCTTCTAGACCACAGGTGCCTCTGGAGGTGCACGTGCCTCTGGAGGTGTAGCTGGGGGGTTTGTTGTCTGCTTCCTTGCTGTTCCTGCCACAGAAACACAAAAAGGACCCCACTGGGGTGCTCTGACCATGGAGCAGAGTGCTCAGCTGCTGGGACCTGGCTGTTGGGATCCCTTCAGCAGTACGGGTTGTATAGAGCACACAAGTGCTCTTGTGTGGATTTTGGACTTGAGATTTGGGTAGGGGGCATCTCCACTTGTCTGGCAGTGAATATGAGGCCAGCATTAGTGTCTCCAATGTAAAGTCTTGTAAGGGTCTTAGATTGGAAAATGCTGTATGTGCCCGCAGTAGTGATGCCACCAAGTTCTGGGCTGTTTTAGAGTTGCCAGTGATATGAACTGGGGTGCTATGGATGTGCACCGTTCATTCCTTTGCAATCTGCTACACAACAGGAGCAGCAGGACTTTTCTACAGAAAAAAAAGTTCCCCTTTCAGGTCTCTATGTTGCTGTAGAAAATACAGTGCATCCTCTTTCACTTTTAGAAGGAAATGAAGCTAAATAGAGCACTATACCATGGCCTCTAGGTTGATGGCCAGTGTCGTTATCCTATTAGGGCACGCTAATGGCAACCTTCAGTTCAGAGGTGTTAATTTGTGTCTCTCCTGTGTGTTGCCAGACAAGGCGTGGATCCTCGGTGTGTTGCTCAGTGCTGCTCGTCACTCAGTGTCCGTGGGAAAAATGTTTGTTCTGGTGTTGGCTTGTCTTCCGGACAGGGATTTGGAGAGGACACAGTAAAGGCGATATGTCAGGTAAAGGCAAGTTACCAGACAGAAACCACTCTAAGGTTGTAAGCTTTCCTGCAGCCAGATTACATTAATAGATCACATCCTCCAGTGATTGCTTTAGAGGAAGGCACAGTCTTCATAATAGGGCAAATTCATGGACTTCTCTGTGCACCATAATAATCTCTGGGAAGAAATTTCTCACTGATTAACATATGCCCAGAAGCATTTGCAATGAATAGGCCTTATAGTTTTGTCTTCAGTGTACCGCAGACGTTTGGTCGTATCTTCAACTGGTGAAAACTGGCATTGCTTTGTTGCCTTTCCAAGTCAATTTACAATGAGTGAAAATTGATCCTTCTGTTCTCCTTCATATGAAGGTCATGTAACTTTTGTGGTTTGTGCAATATGTTCTTTCTAAAGAGAAATGAATGTGCAGTTGTCTTTTATTTTGCAATGATGTTCTGAAGTACCCAGTTCAAAGATTGGGAGTGCTTGACACACTTTCCACCCGTTTCTTTCAAATTAATAATCCTCTGATGCCTCTCACATGATCTGTTGGTCCTGCGAGGGTTTGAGCTTTGATGGAGGAGGAGTCTTTGAACAACAAGGGAGGACTGGAAAATCTGTGAAACTTCTGTTTTAGAGGCTTTGATATTGTGCTGGTACTCTGTCCTACTGTTAGGCTGTTTCAGTATTTCCAGTCTCAGAGGGTCATTTCATAATAGATATGGGAAGGATTCTCACTTGTCTTGCCTGGCGTTTTCATAGTTGCTTGGGGAAGGCCTTAATAACTTGCCCACTAAGACTACCAGTACCTTGTTTTCAACAGGATCTAAGAGTGGGACGCTTCAAAGGAACAATGTGGAAAGTTGGAGGAGAACCAGCCCCCGATGAGGAAAGATCTCATCCTAAAGCTTCAGTAAGAGAGCTGGGAGCAGACGTTTTTCCATCCCTCCCCTTTCTTCTCTGTGATGATTAAGAGTGTCAGCTGCTGCTCACTGTGAGCAAAGGTTTAAGAATTTCTCTCACAGATAGTGGAGACATGAGTTGTCCTGCAGGCCAACCGAAATCAGGACTCAGCTTCCTGTACAGTCAGGCTTCGAATCCAATCCCCCAGTGTGTCTGGGAAGCAGGTTGTGAGCTGGGCATCCTCCAGACCTGCCTCCAAAGGGATCCCAACGATGAGAACTCAGAGCTCTCTAGGAAGCTGGAGGATTCTCAAAGCATTTACAGGAAAAAAACTGACCTGAGAGGGTTTCGGGCACTGCAAGCAGGGAGGAGGAAAAGTCCCCTTTGAAAGCCGGTGGAGTTTGGGCTCCAAAGGCCAGCAGAGATTTTCAGAAACCGCTGCCTTTTCTGAGAAGAAAACCACAGAGTTTGAACAGTGAATCCACAGCCACCCCCAGGCTATGGATAAAGGCAGAGTGTATCTTTAAAGCCCAAGCCCAGCACGCCTGGTTCGAGTGGTCGGGGCAGATAGGGTCCTACAAAACAGGATCCCAACTGCTTGAGGAATGTCAGGGTGCATCACAGAGTAACGGGGGAAGAAACCAGCAGTTTCACAAGCAGCAGTAGGAGTCAGATCAGCTTTCTAACATGTCCTTCTGGGTGTTCTCCAGTGTCAGGAGAGCTCAGTTTATTAACCCTTCCCCTAGCAGCAGCATTAATAGAGCATTTCTGCTCTGTTTGACCTCCAGTTTTCTCAAAATTCATAGGAACTCAGTATCTTGGTGGCTTCTCTTCTTGTTCCAATTCCAGCTGAAATTGGACAATTCCCAGAGGCAACGGGGCATGTTGTGTGATGGCACGTACGGGTTGTCTCTCTTGTGTACTGGGAGGAAATGGCTGCAGACACTTCTGTGATGGAAGGTGCCACCTTCATAGGTCTAATCTCCGGGAAGAATCACCTCTAGAGAGAAAAAGGTGACTGCCCTGTGACACAGAGTGCATCTGTCAGTGCTGTTTCACTTTGAGGCAGTCAGTAATTCATCTCAAAGGTCTTGTTTGCACTTGATGCTGCCTCAGAAATCCTGAGTCACTCTTCACCCAAATTCACCCTGGTACATCTGTTTGCTCTATGGTTGTATGATGGTTGGGAAAGTCCTCAAGTACAAAGTAAGTCGAAACTGGCTTCTTCCTAAAATAATAGTCCTGCTGCTTTTATAATGACAAAGTAGGCTGGATGTCATATTCCTTGATAAAAGACAACTGTGTGTCAGTCCCAGCATTTCTCAGGTGTTGAGACGTAGCTTAGTTTTGCTGTCTGCTTGTGTTTGGGATCTGCTGGCTTTTGAACTGCAAGAGAGCCAACACAGACTTCTACCTCCAAGACATTAAATACAAACTACATTTACATCAAACAGACACATCTCAGACTACCTTTGCAGTCCCTGCCCTGGAAACAGTTATAGGTCTGTATCAGTGTTGAAGAACCAAATGAACAATTTTCTTTCCTATTTTCAACTTTGAAGGGTATTTGAGGCTGTGTTGAACTGAGCTCTGGCTTACATTTACTGCTGCCTGTGTACATGCATGTCTGTGTCACTCGGGTCACTATCTTTGCTGTGGGTTAAAAGAGTGTACACAGCTGGTTGCTGGGGTCAGCTAAAGTGCATTTACTGCATTATTCTGCAGTAACTTGGTAACAAATTTAAGCTCTGAAGGGCACGAAGCAATCACACTTATCAGTTGGAACCTTGGTGCTCACCCCTTGCTATTGAGCCCTTCTCTAAGTTATCGTCAACCTCAGTCATTGCTGGCAGTCCTGAGAGCTTAAAATCAGGCAGTTGTTTGAGTATTCATTAAGCTCTAAGTACTTAAACAATGAAACCTTTACAAAAATACACCTGAAAGCTAAGGAAGAAGAATATAACTGCCTGTATTGTAACTTTCCTGCTCGTAGCCATAAACTGGTAGGTTTTTACTAGCTTTTGATAAGTGTCTTAATGAGTCCTGTCAATCTGATTGCATGTGAAGTTTCAGCCATTGTTATATGACCGAGTGATCACAGATCCTCTGATGACAAAGATAACTTGAGACAGATTTAATGGAACACGAGTTTAGCTGAAATTGTGACCTGGCAACTGTAGTGTCTCTAGCAACCACCTAAAGTCAGTATTTTACATCCTTGCAGGATGCACAGAGACTACACTGATGCCATCTTTTGTCGCAGCTCAACTATTGATCTTCTTGTGTCTTTTACCTTCATTTTCTACCTGTAGGCAACAGCATTCACTCCGGTCATACCTGGCCCAGGAGATTTAGAATAAAAATTCAGATAAAGGAAAGAAACTAGAAAAGCAGTGTACGAGCAATGTCATCAGGAATTTGGGATGGTAGAAAATTTGGGCAGCCACTGCCACTTCCTGGTGATATAATTCATTTTCCTCTAGTGATGGATGCAAATACAACAGCTACTTGAGAGTCTCACCTACTTTATTTTGCTCCTGTTTCAAAGCTAACAATAAAGGAAAAAGGTATCTGTGAAAATCCTGTGGCTTAGGAACTTGAGGAAAGATAGATTGAGAGTTTTAGGCACTTTTCTTTGACCAGTTATCCCAAAGGCAGTTTTGAGCTGTAAATCCCATCCATCACTTTGGCTACTGACGCCAGTGCCACTGCCAGAGAAAGAGCAGTCAAGCTGGATTATCAAAGTCAAAGCCAGAGACAGCTCTTGTGAGAAGTAGTTGAGAAAGTCTCATGTCTTAATTCCTCATTGCATAGGAAATAAAAAGGCGATTGTGCATGAGGGGGGTGGGAGTGCCCCGTTTCTCATTATCTGAATGCATGGTCTTGAAGGAGAGGGTGGAGCCCCAGTGCAAAAGATAAATTATGTTAATGCAGTTTATTTCCCTGATTTTTGCCTTCCAGTGCTCTCTTCTGGGGGCTGGAGACCAGGGGTTTGCACGTGAACATGGCTAGTAGTAATGGTGGGCTGTGTTTTTGTGATGAGAAAGAGCCACGCACGGGGAAATGGAAAAAACGGACCCAAAAAGTGGAGCGAAAGCTGTTTGCTCATAAGAGAGTGACCACCATAACTTTAGAGGTGCAAAGGCAGGCCCAGCGCCCTGTCTGCGTTCAGCAGCGCTGGCTGCGCTCCCAGAGCCATCACGGTGCGGAGCTGTCACCGGGGCCGACAGGCAGACTGTGGCACGGGGAATGGCTGTGACGGGCGGCATCTGTCCGTGCGGGTGGCGGGATCCCCTCCCGGGAGCGAGCAGCCCCGGCAGCGGAGCCGCAGCTTCGGCAGAGCAGGAGGAGCCTGGAAGCGCCTTTGGGGCACATGTGCGAGTGTTTGTGAGTCTGTGGGATGCGCTGGGGCGTGATTCAGCCGCCAGCTCTGTCTCTTGATTCCGTTCGGAGCATAAAGCAACTCAGAAGCCTGCTTTTAAAATATATTTCTGTTGGAAGCTGGGGCTTTATGATAGATGTGTGTGTCCCCAAAGCAACTATTTCTATCAGGATATTTCAGGGCTTTTCAGGGTGGAGGGGGTGATATGTGGGAAGGGAAACCTAAGCAAAATGCACAGGTTTTGTGAACCAAACCCCAACTTTTCCCACACCTCTACCCCCTTGAGATGGGACTTCATGCTACATGTATGATTTACTTGGATTTTACAAAAGAAAACTTGCCTGGAAACCAAAACCTCCTTCAGAAAAAACGTGATAAACCTTTTCCAGTCCCATGAAAGGTTTCCCTGCTTCCCTCCCTGTGGTTAAACAAGGCTGAGCGGTGGATGGGCAAGATGAAGCCTGATGGTGGTGCAGGGCCCCGCACGCCCTGGGGCTGGCGGGCACAGGCTCTGAGCGGGCACAGACCAGCAGGCTCCCGCCCGCGCCGGCAGCGAACCGGGATCCGCGGCACTGGGAACCTGTCCCAGCCATGGCTCGGTGAGGTCTGAACAGGAAGATACAGGTATTTGCTAAAGGCCAGTGCTCTAGATCTGTCTTCAGGGGGAACTTTACACAGAAATCCACGGAAAACCAAGGAAGTAGCATCCTTTTTGGACCTGTGGGAGAAGGTTCAACAGTATCTATGTCAGTTAAGCCAGTAGGTGAATTGGGATAAAAGAATGGCACAGCTCAAAATACACAGCTGTAGTTTTCACTGTGTGGTCTGGTAGTGCCAAGATGCCCTCTAAAAAGTTGTTCAGGCTGCCCTGGTAGCAGACTTTTGGAGCACTGATACAAGGCACAACTACAAGGCAGGTAACGCGCTCCCTCCCTCCTGCATAACGTCATCATTGGCTGCTTTGCCCTTCATCAGATTTGATTAAAGTCTCTCAAACTGCATTAAAAATGGAAAGAATGGTGCTATTAATTTTCATGGCTGCTGATAACAGTGGACATGTTGCATTAGATAGTTCAACAGTTAGGCCAAGCTGCCGTGTTTTAATGAAAGAGTGAGATGTGCTGTGCAGAGAAAAGCGAGCGGGGTCCTGCTCTGTGGGGACTCCCACACTCCCGTGGGTCTCGCAGGAGTAGTTTGACGTGTGTGCCCCATGGACGGGACATCACGTCACAGTGAGTGACTTCCATAATTGCTACTGGTGTTGGCTGTCGTGGCAGAGAGGCCGAAGGCTGAACACACTGTGGGGAATGAGCCCTGGGCTCGCTCTGCCAGAGAGCTCTTTAGTTTAAGGGTCAGGGCACATGGAGAGACAGCAGGAAAGCGGGAGCTGTTATTTGTGGACAGACAGCTGACTCCAAGAGGCAAGGCTGCTTATTGCAGGTGTATTTTTAATACAACAACAAAAAAAAAAAGCTGAAAGAAAGCAACAAAGTATGAAATAAAAGGTTTCAAGAAATCAAATGAGCAGCTTCCCAGACCTACCTGTCTGGGTATTGCTCTATGTGGAAGGTGGCTTGTTTTCCAGTATTAGCTCTCAGGTTACACCCCAGTAGTGAGACCATGAACACTGGAGCTTCTGTACTGGTTCTGGCCTTAACCTGGTACCCTGTCCCTGACTGTGACCAGTGACACACGCTTAGGGGAAGCACAGGAGGGAAACTGTTCATAGCATGAACCCCCCGCTGGTGTAACCTCTGGCCCATCATTGCATTTTCTGGCATCAGCATCCTGGTGACTTTTGGTGGACCTGGTAACCGCCGTGGCTCTAGGTTTGGTGGGGATTTTTTTGTTGTTTTGAGTTTTTTTTCTTTTGTGGGAAGTACAGAACACTTGTGCTTTGATCACCTTTCTGCCCTTTGTGTCTCTACAGACCTCGATTACCTCCCCCCGTCATCTCTTTTCTGAGCTGAAGCATCCTCCCACATGGAGACAGGAGCTGTGCAGTGTGCAAAATCACTGCTTAGGCCATTCTTCTTCTCTATGTGGTGTTTGTCTTTTCCAAAAGAGGATGATGAGACCCCCTCCTCAGGAATCATGGCTTAGGTGCATCACAGGGTCATTTATTTAAGGTGGCTTTAAAAAAAGGCAGCTTTACCTTCCTTTTCTCTAGCCTTTCAGTAATACTTTCTGAGATCCTGCAGTATCTTCATGACCATTCCTGAGCCTTGAGCTGGCATTTTGAAGGAACTATCTGCTGCAGCCCCAAGCAAAGTGATAGATGACTGTGAGAGCAGAAGGAAGCATGGTATGCTCACCAGGTGGAGAACTGCACGTGCAGGTAGACACTTCTTATTTTATACTTTGCTAGTGTATTATTTGTGCTCTTGGAGCACAGATGGTGTCCTTTTGGTGCACATCTGCGTGTTCTGCCTTGGAAGTGACCTGACTGCAGTGAGCAAGACAAGCGGAGTATTTCCAGATTCTTGGCCGTATTTGAGAGTTCCATGAACTCTCTGAGTTACTGGCTGGTTTATGTGGACGATGTGCTGGAAAGAAAGAGGAAACACTGATCTGAGTTGTAGATTGCAAGTGTTTCAGAATGACCTTGCAGTCTTCTGCACACGGAATCAGCCGGGTATCAGACACCGGTGCTGTTAAGTAACAGCGATGTAATCTGGCCCTGGGGTTATTCCGTGTACATCCCCTGTTCCTTTTGTGGTTTTGAATTTCCCTAAACTTAAGCAATGAAGATGAAATGCCCCTTTGATGCATTTTTAATTCCTTTTTGTAGATGTTATTGTCTCACTGAGACAATGAATTTGATTGTGAAATACCATGTTCCCACTTTTCGACTCTTCCCCTCCATGTTTGGAGTCCGCTGTCCCCTTTTCTAAGTGTTTTGATAAAAAGCTCCTGTTGGTAGCTCAGGCGTTGTACAGCTCATGTCTATACGTAGGCATGTGCTACCTATAGACTATACAGCTGCTTCACTGAGAACAAATGAATTTCTACCTGTTAATCCGAGTTGCAATAAGGACTGGATTTCCAGTTCTTGCTTTTATTTCTCTAAGTTGCTTTTACAAGTCCTTTTCTCACTATTGGAAATTTCTAGTGGTTCACTCACATAGGGCTTCAGGATTTGACTGTTGGTCTGTTCAGACCAACCTCGCTGGTCAGGGTTATTCTATCCATTTTTATTCAATAACAGAGTTAAGTTGGTGACTCTGAACTCTGCTCCCAAGGACTCAGGCTCTGACATGGCAAATAACACCCCATGTGGGTGCCACCTTTAGGTCTATCGCTTGGGTTTATGTCTCTCTTCTCTTGGGAGGTGAACCACCTTTGTAAGAAAGCAGAGAAGGACTGAAAAAGTAGTTATTAGGGAGATGGCAGCAGTACCCCCCGGGCTTTACACAAGAGGAGCTGTTGCATTTGGGGAAGCAGAGGAGGAAGAACTGCTGAGGTATTTAGATGACTGTTCGTTTTGCTTTGTCACAGAAAGAGGGATGGTATAAAGGGGGAGGCAGTGGGCAGAAAACTTTCATGTTTAGGCATGGGCTGGGAGAAATAACATGCCATAAATATTGCAGCTGACAGAGCAGAGGCCCATTTGGCCAGGAATATAGGGCAATAAATGCAGTCAGGTGATTCGGGGTGTTGTGCATAAGTCTGCCAGGTAGGTAGGCGAGAGCTGATCAGGAAATAATTATGGCTGATAAGGGGAGCTTGTAAGGAGGCCAGCACCTTCTGTGACCATGAGTGGTTTTAATGATTAACTATTATGGAAAAGCTAGAAGCACATTCTCCCGTTTCTTTGAAGTCACACCCGACTGCTCTCCTGCACCATTAACTTCAGCGCCGCTGTGCCACACGGTAGAACCGCTGTGCCGCGGCTTTGCCATGGAGCGTGAACCAGCGTTAACCCAGGGCAGCCTGCGGTGTGAACGGGGAAGCTGGTTCCTTCTGAGAAGGGCATGGGCAGCCAAGTGTCTGCCCAGGTCTTGGGTCAGTCCATACCATTCCTGGGGAAACTGGGAGATTGCTGTCCCTTATATATTGCAAATGAAACCCCGACCCTGGCAATAGGCTCTTGTGTGAGCGGGTTGACAGAAAGCTGTGTGGTTTGAAAATGGATTTGGGGAAAAGGTGCAAGAGAGGAGAGGGGAGATCTCCTGTGCTTTGAGGAGGCGCAGCAGCGTGTGGCTCGGCTGCTCCAGGACGTGCACACCAGCACACACACAGTGCAGCTTCCCGGGGCCTGGCCTGGATAATGGTTTTGAATATCTCTGTCTTTCTGTTTCCTTATGCAATTATGAAAACAGCAGATGTCAATAAAACCAGCTCTTGCCAATGCAGCGTTGAATTGACAGTCTTTGGGTATTTTCCTGCTGTAGCATTTACAGCACAATATTTTGCTTTGCTCATGCTGTGTGCACTGGCTTCCTAGGCTCACACAAGAGCAGTGAGCTACCACTGTCAAAACTTTCATTCCCTAGAACTGGGAGTAGTGGTCCAGACTGTCTGGATCCCATTTTCTAAACCACTTTGGCTCCATTTACAAGGCGAGCACCAGCTTACACCTCATGGCAATGCCACGGGAAGATGACGAGGCTACGAACCCTGTTAGGGAGTATGTGATGGCGCTCAGGATAAACGGGATGAGATTTGAATATTCTGGCTCTGTGTATGCCGAAGGGAGGGAGGGGTGGGGATCTTGCCTCTAGTTGGGTCAACGCTGTGCGACACCCCGCAGAGAAAAGCGCTGTCCTTTGCGTGACGGCCGTTCTTCTGTCCGCAGCGCCGCCCGTGACAGCGGGGGCAGAGCCGTGCCAGTGCTTGGCAGGCACCGAACTGGCAGGCTCTGGATTCAGTCCATGCAGGGAACTGGCCCTGAATATTAAGGCGGCAGTTGGTATTAAATATAGACAATGGGAATGGCACCAGAGCAATAGTCCAGATCTCAAATAGACTTTCCTTTGCAACCTTACTGTACAGCTGTTATTATAGTGTTTGCTAATTGATTTTACTTGATTAATGCTAGCTAATTAATTTTTATTAATTCTCATTTAACGACTTGTATGGTTAGGCACAGCTATAAACCTCTGCACAGCCTGTCTGCAATTAGCACAAATTTTCCCTGCTCAAAGTTGCTGCCAACCCTGCGGACCTGTCGTGCCGGACCACAAGGACATTTAAAGTTGTGCTGTCAGGGAACGGAGCAAAGCCATGGGCTGTTGTTGGGACTGTCCACAGGCTGCAGGTAACTCCTGTGTCGGTCTGCGTTGCTGTACGTGTTGGATAACCTTGGCCAAGATACAGACTCCATCATCACTTCTGAGAAATATACGTCATTAATGTATCATCTGTAATCAATAGGTCATGGCCCTGATTCAGTAAGACACTTAAGTACCTGGCTAATACCCATCACACAGTCTGGTACCGTGATGCATTTCTTTTCTTTTTAAGAGCCTACTTTTGCATTTAAAATCGGGTTTGTGCTAAACTGAAGCTTTTGTGCCTACAAAGAGCATCAGCCGTGGCCTTGACCACAAGTTGCCATGTGTTTATGGTATAAATAGGAGCTCAAAGCTGGAGATGCCATCACGCAGTGAATAAAAAGCCAAGAAAAGGGAGGAATGGTCACCAAGCCATGCATTTGGCCTCTTGTGGCCCTCCTTACCCACACAGAAAGTTGATGCAGAGATAATAGTTTATGGAGGGGAAGGTGTGAATTTGGTTAAATTGCATTTGGCTGGACAAGCACACAGTGTTTGAGAGGTGATAGGAGCAAGAGGACTTGTTTATGAATGGGCAGAAAAGTGGTTGGTGATTTCTTACAGTACATACTGGGAGGAAATAGAAGTTCTGACTTATTTCCCATGTGCAACTTAAATGAATATTTACAAGGCCCTATTTGCATTTTTTTTTTCTTGACAAACATCTTTGTCTTAAAAAAAATCTGTAATTTTGTTTAAGTGGTTTTTTTTTCTTATTTGAAGGACGAGTTAGGAACAGTTGTGAAGCAATTGTTCATTAGACTTGTAGCTGGGCTTCATTTATTTTTAGTTCTGTTCGGCTTGGATAGCTTTTAATCAGTTTAATACTTATCCTCTTGTTTCACTAATTGTTATTTATTCCATTCAGTTATGTATTGTACAAACATTCATTTCCCCTTGCAGATCTCCCATAATGACCTCTAGAAAGCTGAGGAAATGGAGGCAGAGAGTTTCAAACCCCCTCAAGAACATGTTCTAGTGACCACCTGGCATGTTAGGAGCCCAAGTTGTAGCGATCAGCAGGAGGACTAGGATCCTGCAACCATGGAGGAGCTTTTGAGAAATTAGCTCTAAACTGTATTTCAGCACTGTAGTGAAGTCCCAAGTAAGTACTTAAGCAGAAGCTTACCTTAAAGCACACGACCAGTCTTGCCCCTGCTTGACAAACCATATGCTGGGGGTTCAGTTACTGCCCTCAGGCTGAGGGAACAGCTGGAGCCCTTTGCTGCCGGGAAGCTTTGCTGTGGGCGTGTAGCGAGGAGGGAGAGTCTGAGCTTCAGGTGTCACCTGGAATTATTCTGCTGACTTGGAGGGACATGCTGTGATTTATGCATCCATCAGAAGTACTCAGCCATGGTTTGGGTTTTGTTTGTTATTGCACTGCCAAGTGAAGCACCCCGGGGACTCGAGGTCACCCCGCTACACGCAGGCAGCCGTGTCTGGCCGTGGGCTGTGTCTGTGCAATGTTGTGGGGAGACAGAAGCTTCCCCAAGTTGCTGAGATCGTGGCAGAGCAGCACCAAGCACAACCATAAAGGTTTTGGGTCCCAGCCATAAAGCCAGAGCTTGGTCATACATCATGGACCACCTCTGTTCCTCCCATCAAATGACTTCCTTGCTGTGACCTGCTCAAGGCCTGATCCTGACCTGAGAGGAGTCAGTGGAGAGGGCAGCACTGATTCTGCCTGGTTCTGCTACAGACCTTTGAGCCTTGGCCTCTCCGAGGAGCTGCAATACTCACAGCATTGCTGGTGGCTGCCAAATGGGTTGTTTCCCATCCCAGCCTCACATCATCATCATCGCTGCTCAGCTGTCCAGTCTCCCTGGTTACCTGACCACAGGACTCGATTTTGCCTTCTGTTTGTTGATCCTGGCTTAGTGCTCAGTGCTTAACATGACAAAAGGCTGTTTGCAAAGTCACGGCAATTAAATTCTCTAATTGTCCTATTTTTAAGAAGAGCTGAGTCTCTGGCATGTAAATGGATCACAAAAGCAGTCTGTTTAGCACTGTCTCTTCTTTAAAGGCAAAGTGAACTGGTTGCAGCTCCACAGGTGAGATCCATGCGATGCTTGGTGGGGTGACCCAGGCAAACCCTCAATGAGTAGGCTCAGCCTGATCTTCATGTCAGGTTGGTGGCCACATTGCATTCCTCTAGCAGAGCATAGCTGGTAAAAATCCCCAACGCAGCAGAGATGACAACTGACAATAAGGACCAGATTACAAGGCCCTAGCTGTAAGCTGCTCAGGAATCTGTAAATTGCTTCTGGACTCCTACAACCCAACAGGAGCAGGCAGACCCCTGCCTGCATGAGCTGCTGAGCAGACATCCATGCCTCCATGGATCATTCCACCCAGGCGTGGCTTGTCTCCAGTGCCCTTTGAAGCTGGGACTTGCAGGCTTTAGGCAGCTTCCCTTCTGCTCTCAGCCATCACTATCTGTTTGCTGGGCATGTAAGGACCAGAGGAAATGTGAGATAGTCAGAGCTGGAGATAGAGCAGTTGTGGAACAGCTTTGTCAGAGCTTGTCTTGAACTGAAACACTTTATGGTCCCAGTCTGATCCTGGTTTGTGCTCCTATGGTAACTACCCCCTGCCCAGCTTTCCACTGCCGTGGCACAAGGAAGAGAAATCAACATATCACCAGACCCTTCCTCCTTTCCCTAGAAACCATTTTGCCTGGTAGTACTGACAGCCGTAATGGTTAGAGTGCCTGAGGCCTAAAGCAGAGCTCACGTACCCTGGACTTTTGTGGAGCTTGAGTGTCTCTCTTCAGTATGCATAAAGCCAAATAAATCAAAAGCCATCCTGCTCAGGGACCAGCTGTTCTTGTAGCACCCGTCCACCCCTCTGTGTCCCACCACACCACCAGCCGAGCTGGGACCGGGGTGCTCTTGGTTCCTCTCTGGTGGGAAGGCTCTAAGGTGGTTTTGCAGCCAACGAGTACTTCCCTGGGGGAACTACGCGTTGGCAGCTACGGTCGTTTTGCTCTTAGCTGGGGCTGATGGCTGAGCTGAAACTAAGTGATTCAGAGTCAGGCTCTGGGAGAAGGTCCCCTAATTCTGTGTGCAGCTAAAAGCAAGGGCATTGCGCTGCCTTGAGAGTCAAGTTAGCAGTTTTATCTCCATTGGTTCATCTCCTGACATGGTCAGGCGTGGTGTGATGTATCCTGGGATAGATGGTTTAGTGTAAATGTAGATGAATTTGCTAGTGTGCCAGTACCTTGTTTCGGTACACCATCTTCCTACGATTTCAGTGGCCTTGGGGTCAAGCATCTAATGACGATGGGCGAGGGGTCCCTCTACTGCTTAACACAAGTCTAGAAATGCGCCTTTATTGATAGTTGAATTTAGAAGCTGGAATCAATCCCCTGCTGCTTTTTTTTTTAGCCAAGCATCCCTGCTGAAGCACCAAAGTGTTAAAGGAAAGTGACCCTTAGTGGGCTATGGGAGGTTGGGCCACCAGGAAGGAGTTTAAATGATACTGGAAGGAATAAACATGAAGGGGTCAGAGCCTGGTGTCACAGCTGGAGATGGCTCACGCCAACCTTGCTGAGAGCTGTTTGGGGCTGTGTTCTGGGGGACAGTGTCTGTGTCACAGCTGGCACCAGCTGTGGGGCAGTTGTAAACTCAAAATGAGAAAAGCACTGTAGAGCCAGGAGGGCTTGTTCAGTTTTCTGAGCGTCGCCTCCTTCACAGTGTGAGGGCACAAGCCAAGACCAGCCAGGAGAGGCTAATTCTGTAGTAAAAAGGAAAAGCTTTATCCTTGAGCCTGGCAGCCTTCAAAGCTTTCAGTGCGGGAATTTGCTTTAAAAATGGGGGAAAAAAGGATTTTGCTGGATTAATATTTTCCTAAACTTGGTTCAGCATGCCTACAGTTCAGAATAGATGTGGTCATTTTTATTTAGTTGAGAAGTTAGAAGAGCCTGGCATGGCTGAACATGAAGTCATGTATTCGTGGTGTTTATGAGTTCTCTTGTGAATGTATGGAAAACATGTATCATTATTTCAACTCCCAGTGCTGGAAATAGTGCATATAAATGACTGTGAGTCAGAAGAAGGTGAATCAGTGTAAGTTAGCTCTACTGCCAGTTGTTCAAGAGCACAGACGTGACACAGGCAATTATTTGGCTAACTAGAGCAGACCTTTGAGCATTGAAATCCAGGGCTTTCAAAGGAGCCTAGCACAATTAGGTGCCTAAGTCCTTCTGCTATCAGTGAGAGCTGGGAACATATTTCCTTTAAATGCTCAGCTTAGCAGAACACGTGAGGCATTTTATTCAGATGTTTAGGGAACAGCGTTTCTCCTGGGTGCGTGGGCAGCATGTTCCTAGCAATAGGGACAGAAACCCTCTGGACAGCGGCCTGCAGCCTGAACCAGCCCCTGCTAATGCCCATTTGTCCTCCCCTCATGCTGGAGCCCAGCAGAAGGACTTTAGATAGGTGGGTAGAGCCCTCTAGCCTCAAGAGCGTGATAGCTGCGGTGTGGTCTAAGGGTGGCAGCTCTACCCCATAGTCCTGACCACACTGCTTGGAGAGGACATCAAAATGTGTGAGCAATGGCACTGCCCAGCGTAAAATGCAAGAGGGCAGGCAGTTAGTCTTGCAGTAGAGGTCAGGCAGAATTCGGATGGTTTCTGTTTGCTCCGCTGGTGGGCAACCTGACTCTTTTTTTATCTAGCAGTAAAGCTGCACATTTCTCAAAGGTGAGAGCTGCATGCCAGAAGTGTTCACCCAGACACTGATGCTTCCAGCAGAACATGCTGCTCTGTCCCCAGCTGCTGAACGACTGTAAATCTTTGCAGCTGATTGATTTCCACCCCCCGCCTTTCTTTCCTCCCGCAGGGAGCGTGCAGGAACTGGTGCTGTGGATGTCAGCCGGGCAAGAGTTAAATGCAGTTGTGAAGCTGTTGGCTCACCTTTGTAAGCATAGTGGGAGACGTACCTCTGATCTTGAAAAAGATCCCGTTTTCTTGCTGGCAGCACAGCCTGCTCCAATTAGAACACAAGGGCTGAAACAAGGCCTGGAGTTAGTCTGTCCCCTGCTGTGGTGGTGGCACTGTCACTGCTTTTGTGGTAAGTAGGGCAGTTTCAGTGCCAGTCACCTCTTTGAATACAGCCTTGCAAAGACATGTGCAAAGTCATTGATTTTTTCTTTAGCCCCAGCATGTTTTCCCTCTGTGAGATTGCGGAGCTGGCAGGACAGCTCTGCCTGCAGAGGATTTGCTTCCATTTGGGCTCCAGCCAGGCAAGACAGGAATCCTAAGTGCTCACTGCTTTTGTGGCTCAGCTAGAGCAGCGAAGCTGGGTGCTTTCTCCTCCAGTTCAGCCTCTCAGCACAGTGATGGCCCAGGGGAATTGTGTGTGGGGTTTTGTTTGTTTATTTGTTTTTCTATTAAGTGGGTTTGCCCAGGGCAGGCAAAGGAGGAGTTGGAAGCATCTTCATGAAATGAGTGTGATGGTCATGTCTTGAAGGCCTGGCAAAGGCTGTTTCACGGGACAGTGCGGACACACCAGCACCAGAAACTGGAATGTTACCTGGGATGTTACACACTCTGCCACCAAATGGCTTCATGTGATGGGCCGGGAGTCGAGGCAAGGAGGCAGGAGTGATGTAAGGCCATAGGCTTGGGAACTTGGTCATGTTCCCAAATGGCAAGTGTCTCCC